>NC_064628.1:777573824-782573824 GCF_023864275.1 Schistocerca cancellata | reverse complement strand
ATACTGTAACTAGTTGAGCACTATGACCAGAAAGGCTATTCTCAGCAGGACAAGAATTTATGTTTTTAAACTTATGTTGGTCTATAAAAGTGTTATCTATCAATGTGCTGCTCTCCTTTACTACCTGAGATAGAAAATCAATGACAGATGTGAAACTGAAAGAACTGAGCAAGACTTCCAGGTCATTCTTCCTATTACTCTCTTTCAGTGAATCAACATAGAGGTCCCAACAAATAATAATTTGCTTTCCCCTGTCTGACAGATACCACAGCATGGCACCCAAGTTTTCCAGGAATAAATGAAAGTTTCCTGAAGGGGGCCTATATACTGTTACAATTATGAAAGCGCCCTCTTTCAGTTTGAGTTGACAGGCTCACGCTTGTATATGTTGCTCTAGACAAAACTTTTTTATATCTAAGCTATTTACACAGTGATAACTATTGACATATATGGCAACTCCTCCTCTCACCTTATTCTCTCTACTCATACGTGCAGCTAGTTTATAGCCACTGATATTTACCTTTTCCATATCAGACACAATGTGATGCTCAAACAGGCATAGTGTATCTATTACATTGACAGATTCAAAGCCATCTAAACAAACCAGGAACTCATCTACTTTGTTCTTCAATCCTGGAATATTTTGGTGAAACATGGTAACATTAATTTTTACATTACTTTTGTGAGAATCTACTTTTTTCTTTAATCCACCAATGTTTAGTTAAATATGGTAACATTATTATTTACTTTACTGTTGTGAGAATCTTGTGAGTTTTGGACCTCTTTAGCACCTGCCTGCCTGAACTTCTCATTGAGCACTGATATTAGTTTAAAAAAGAGGTACATCCATGAGTACTAGTGTCCCCCTGTATGGATTTCGCTAACAACCCTGCCAATTTACCCTCCCCTTTCCTATTGACGTGTAGACCATGCCTTGTGATGTCATTTGGCATACTTTTCTGAGGCAACTGCACACATACACAAACAGAAATGCACTGTAAGAATAATATCTAGTGTCCATCCCCAAACTCCATGTAGACAACTGGTTGCAATATTAGGTATACTAACAACCAGCTAATAACACATTTGCTCTCTTATGAAGTTTGTTACGAAGAATCAGATAGAGTTTAAAAATAATAGTAGCAGTATAGTACTAGGAACAAAAATGCTCTCCATTATTCACAACTTAACGTTACTCTTGCATAGAAAGGTGCAAAGTATGCAGCCATAAAAATATTTAATCACTTCCATTGAGAGTGGAAGTTGCTTGCAGATAATATAGGATTTAAAAAATAAATAGTAGATAGTGTATATGCCTTTGGATTATATTTGTGAAATTTTGTTGTAGATTAAGATTTTAAAAATCCATTCATGTTAATTTACTAGCATCTAGCCATGTTTTGTCAGAGAAAATGTATCACATTTGCTAATCCACTGATACATCCCACATAATAGAGAGTTGTCAAGATAATGATCTTTGAAACATGAAAGAAACTAAATGAAACTAAACATCTATATTTGATCTGAAGAAAACTTTCCAGCACTTTTGACACCTTACAGGTATTAATTGTGGCTCACTATGAACGACTGGAGTGGACGTTAAAATTTGTCCTGGTTGATACTCTTAATTCTCACCAAGATGTAAATGAGGGCTGTCTCCCCTGTTTTGTAGTAGAGTTATCTTTTGCAGTAATGTAGATCTCAGAAACTCAGTTTCTAGCACCAATTTTTGTTTTAGGGCAACAAATTGCAAAAGGTTAGGAACTGAACACAGGTTAGTGACATATGTGTTATACAGAGGCAAACAGCAAGGAAAAAATTCAAATTAAGGTTTTATTTAAAAAAATAGAAAAGATTTTGCAGGATACTTCGACAGAAGAATAATATGTCTGTCTTAGCACACCCTTCCACAAGAAATGTGTAAAAATTCACTTGTAAGGCCAAGATGGAACTAAAAATGGGAACTGATTACATTTATCAAAGTCTCTCAGGCTTCAGCCATATCTGATGGTTTATAATCCCTTCTCTTTTCTACTGAGTATTCGTCAACCATTTTCGAATGGTAACTTTATACAATAACAAATCGTAAACCCGTTTAGAAATTCAGGTATCTTAAACCATTAAGAAACTGTGCAAAAACAGACATAAAACTATAAATAAACAAATTCATCAACCAGCAAACGAGAAATGTGGGTTATGAGAATTCCCTTAGCTTCGGGAAGCTATATCAAGTGAAACTGACGAGCAACTTCAGCATCTTGGAAAATTGGGAACATACAGACATCAATGAGAGAGGCACTTCTTTAACAAAGACACACGGGTTGATAGCAAAAGATGTTACAGGTGTGAAAGAAGCTGCTGAATAGATCATCTCATATGAAGAAAGCAGCTCTGTAAGTGAAATATACTGAATTACACAGAGCTACTAGTAATGAGAAGAAGATCCAAAATAATGGGATGAGAGAAACAATGGAAAACAATACAGCATTAGTAAAATGAAAATTTATGCTGGATAGACATCACAGTCCAGTAATTAAGAAAGGAGATGGCACAGTAACATTACCATAGAGGAAACTGTACAATCATTTAAAGATTTCTTGAAGAGTTTCTGCACTTCAAAAGCTGGTCTGAAATCAGTTACAATAAATAATTCGTAACGAAAATGAAAAAAATGCAAATTAACAGTCAAGTCTTATTTTATTTACAATAGTTGCAGTCAATGAGTGTATGGGCAGCAAAAGAAGTAAACTCAAGACTAAAAATGGCGTCAAATGTTTTTGGTGATCTAAGCACAGTTTTTAAAAGTGTGCTCCTAGTGTGACAGAAAAGAAAATTTTTCAGTTGCTATATGTGATCTGTTATGACTTATGGAAGTGAGACACTGAGGGTTGGCATGGATGCATACATATTGCCCAATATCTCTTAGAGATAAAAACTGCTCAGATGGTAGAGAATCCTAAAGTGAGTATTCTGCTGTAAACAACTCTTGGTCGGAAATGAACATTTACTTTGTAATGGTGCGAAAAAGTTATGGTTTATAGCAACAGTTTAAATCATAGCAGCCAAGTGACAGTCACTATTTTCAGTGTACAAACTATAATATAGCCCATTGACAGAACTAAGCTATGGGATTACTGGTGCTAGTCCAGCACTATCTGTACTGTAGTGTTCGAATAGTGCATTTTCTGGGCAAGTTTACTGGTACTTATTGATTGATCTTATTCCTACAACATCTTCTCATATTGTACTGTGAGAATAATGCTTCATTGATAACAATGAACAGGTCTGTGTGGCCTGAACGACACATATCTCCTAAGTTTCTTTCCACAGCGATAACTGCCTTCCAGGCAGGTTGATTGATGTCTGTTGAGAAATTATTCTCTGCTACTTTCGTACCTGCAAGTTCCTCTAACAACTACTGATCCATTTTTCACGACCATCCGTGAACTGTAAAACAGAATTAACCTTTGCAAATATATGCTTCACTTGCAGTGCTCATTGAAGACCCCATACTATCTTAAATATTCACTTCGGTACATTGGTTTTTTATCTCAAAGTACTCAATTTGGCGTTCTTTAACATTTGTACAACTTTCACCCTAAAGTTTTGGCACACTCTCCACAGCTGGGCACAACAGTGAACAGAAAGGTATTGAGAAAGTAGCTACATTTCTCTCATGCCCACCCCCTAGAACTGTTATGTAGAAGCAGACGCTTTGCCCATAAGCATTGACCTTGGTGCTATACAGACACACCAGATCAATCCAATTCATTGAAGGAGGCAAGGTGAGGTCAGATCGTCAATGAATTAACCTCATGAACAAGTATCTAGACAATATCCTATGACAATATCCTATGACACAGCTGCTTCTGACTAGGTCCCTGTGGCCGATGGCAGTATCATTCTTTAAATTGACAAAGTGTAGCTTCTGGTAGGATTGCAGCTAGTTACCATAATTAACTGAAAAGCTGGGACACCATCATGGTGTGTTCATTGTACTGAAACATCATGAATTTTACAGTAAAACACTTCTTACATTAATAAACATCAATAACTCGAAAATGGAAAACAGTAGAACTTAGGAACATTGAGGTCTAAGCTAGATTATGCCTAACAGTCGATCAATTTACTTGGCGCACTGCAAAATCTACTGTCCTATCTCGTATCCCCTCATATATTCTCGGGTGGTTTTCTCCTCGTCATTTGTTTAGCAGAACTAGAAGTTTACTGTATTGTAATTAGAATCACGATTGTCTGTTAATGCTACACTTGCGGATATCAGTGAGGCATTTCACTCTTCCACCCACATGGTTCTGAAAAAATATTTAACTCTTATAGATTTAGAGCCTTAGAACATTCTTTAATTACATACTACCCAAGTGATAGTCAACAATAGGAAATTAAGTGTCTTGTATGTCACAAAGGACATGGTACAAGTTTCTGTCTTTGGACCTTCAATCTTTATAGTTCATATCAATGACTTTACTAACGTTACGTTGTGTAGGTCTGTAGTATAAGCAGATGACACCAAACTCATTGCTCGTGGAAAAGACTTAGCAGCATAGAAGTGTCAAAGTAAAGGTCATCTCAGAATGACCAATATTTGGTTCGAAATTAGTGAAATGCGTGTTCCTAATGAAACAACTGTAAATTTCTGTTCATATTATGTGTTAAATCTGGTGACGAAGATGGTGCTTCTGCTACACTTCTTGGGACTCGTCTTACCTCAAAATTGACATGGAGAAATTTTATGAAAAATCTGTGTACATAGTTAGCACATGGTACATACTTATTAAGTAAACTTTAGTCCTGTGTTAGTCATAAACTATTGCTCAATGCCCACTATGCCTTTTTTCACAACTATATGATATTCCATAACTACATGATGTATGAAGTTCTGTTACGGAGTAATTTCTCTGGAACAAAAAAGACCTTATATGGCTAAATAAGGCATTCAGAAACATTCATAAACATCTGGGGAGTCAAAAGTAAAACGTTTTGTAGACTATTTTTTAAAAACTGAAAACACCAACTGTCTCCTATCTCTTCAAAGAAATTGGACAGGCCTGGATAAAATTCCAGTTCATTTTTATGAAGAGTCCTGTAGGGCACCGGCCACTTAGTTTGCGTTTATCGCGACTCCCCAGCGCAAAGTACTAAGCTATTGGAAAAAAGCACGGTTGACTCGTGCAAGTAAGAAGGGTAAAAGAACGGACCAGCAAAATTACAGACCAATATCCTTCACAATCTGTTTGCTGCAGATTTCTTGAACATAATCTGAATTCGAATATAATAAAACAAATAGCCAGTCCGCAATTTATATCCTTTCTACTCTGGTGATCTTCAATTATTTTCTTGTCCATATAGTACGACTCATCTGCTACTTCCAGTGGCTCATTTCTTAATCTAATTCCCTCAATATCGCCTTATTTAATTCAAGTACATTCCATCACCCTTGTTTGTTTGATGTTCTTCTTATAACATCTTTCAAAGAAACTGCCTATTCCGTTCAACTGCTCTTCAATTTCTCTGCTGCCAGTGGCAGAATTTCAGCGCCATTGGCAAACCTTGAAGTTGTTATTTCTTCTCCCTGAACTTAAATTCCCTTCCAAAATTTCTATTTTGTTCCTTTATTACCTGGTCAGGGTACTAGTTGATTAACATCGGGAATAGGTTACAACATTGCCTCAGTCCCTTCTCAACTACTGCTTCCTTTCCATGTTCTTCGACTCATTATAACGGCAATCTGGTTTCTGTACAATTTGTAGATAACATATCGCTCCATGTATTTTATTCCCGCTATCTTCAGAATTTCAAAGTGTGTATTCCAGTCAACATTTTCAAAACGTTTCTCTAAATTTAATAATGGCACAAACGTAGGTTTCCCTCGATTCAGCCTTTCTTCTAAAATAAATCTAAGCGTAAGTTTTGCTTCAGTGTTACTACATTTCTTTGGAACCCAAACTCAACTTACACAGGTCAGCGTCTACCAGTTTTTCTATTCGTGTGTAAATATTTCTGTGATAGCACTTTGTATCCATGACTTATTTCACTTATTAAACTGATGGTTCGGTAGTATTCACATCTGTGTGCTCTTTGTGCTTTGGGAGTGCAATTATCACATTCTTCTTGACACCTGACTGTATTTCACCTGTGTATATATCTGGCATAACAGATGGAATAGTTTTGTCGTAGCTGGCTGCTCCCAAGAGCTCAATAATTTTGGGCGACTACCGTCTACTCCACGTGCCTTGGACTTACATCTTTCAATGCTCAGTCTATTCCTCTTCGCTCCCACTATTTTCTCAGATAGTAATTGATACGTGTACCACGTTAGGTTCAAATTGTTCCACATATTCTGCACATGTTACCCTTCCACACTTCCATCACGACACCAACCCCTATAGGGTGAATTCTCATCAGCGCTGTTACAATTCAGCTTAGCAACTCCGAATACTGCGGATTCGACACCAGTAGTCGTTTTCGTACATCCATCTTCAACCTCAGACGGGTAGCACAATAGCTGTTGAATGTATGACAAGTAATCATAACGCCGTCAGCCGTGTGTCTGTATCTCTATATTTAAATGTGATAGATTTCGGTGACACGCTCCACCGTAATCAGGCCCCTCTATTGGCAAATAGTAGTTCTACCTACTGATTGGTTATGGAATTTCTGTTTGCCAATAGAGGGACATGATGACGGTGGACTGGACCACGAGAACCGGTCGCATTTAAAAACATAGACAGAGACTTACAGCTGACGGCGTTATCGTTACTTCTCCTAATGCTCATTGGTTTAGACACATTTTATGTCACCCCCTACTGTATATATCAATAATGTGAAATGATCAGAAGCACATTTGCTAACCTTGAGTGTAGTGAAAATTGTATTTTCGAAAATGCTTTGACCTGAGAAAATAACTTTATTGTTTCTGACTAAAACTGGTAAGGAATGTTACATTCCTACCACTAATGTTCAATTAACAATTCTTCAATTAACATTTCTTCAATCATTAAGACAGAATCCTGTCTTTTCGTAAGTGAACGACAAGAAATTCCATCACTTCTGTATAAGGAAGGATCACTGAATTTCTTTCGCAAATTCCACATTTAATTGGATACTGTTACCTTGAGAATTTTGCATTCACCAGCTCTCCTGCGTATCTACGCTGCATAAAGGCTGAAATTGCTCTAAGATTGTTTGTTAGCGAAGCTCTTGTCTTTGGATTTAATTGCTACGTGTTGATAAAGAAACATGTGCTCCGCACATCTGTGGCAGTATGGAGTATTGCGTGGTGGGCGAACGGGTTTTAATCATGATGTAACATAACACGCAATTACGTTAATTAGAAAATCACGCAAAATTGCAAGGATTGTGGAGCAGAAATCGAGTAACCCGTCATTCTTCACGCATCCCTGTAATTTACGTTGACAAAATTCGTTATCCATGAAATATGGGATAAAGGAAGTTTAAAGAAATTCGTTAGGCAAACCTTGAATACGTATATCTACACCGATCAAAAAAGCTCAACACAAAGAAGGAGTTACCGGGTGTGTTTCTACGTCTAAAAGATGACGTGTATTCAGATTTCGCGCCAGTCGCATAAGACTGGCGCTAGTAGCGCCACTGTGAGGATGGAAATCATGTTTGCTTCAAATACGCACTGTAACGATCGTGACGGTTAGTTATCTTTGAGAGTGGACGTGGTGAGCTGATGTTAGTTAAGACTGTTGTTAAGACTGCAAAGACGCCATTGTCAACAACTCACTAAGTTTAAATGAAGTCGTGTAATAGGGCTACAAGAAGTTGGATGTTCCTTCCGTGGTGTTGTAGAAAGACTTGGCAGGAATGTAGCCGCTGTACATGTCTGCCGGCAGCGGTACTCACGAGAATGTACGGTCTCAAGTAGACTAGGCTCTGGAAGGCCGCATGGCAATGCCGAGAGATGGATCTGGTGCATCGTAACGCATCTGCAGCAGCAATATGAGTGGCAGTTGGCACCATAGTGACACAACGAACTGTTACAAATCGGTTACATCAAGGATAGCTCCGAGGCAGACGCCCTGCAGCGTGCTTTCCATTGACCCAAAAATACCATTTGCCACTTCAGAGGTGCCAAGCAAGAGTTCATTGGAGGGCAGGTTGGATGTCTTTTGTGTTTCCTCATGAAAGGTGGTTCCGCTTCGGTGCCAGTGGTAGCCGTGTGTTGGTTAGGAGGAGACCAAGTGAGGGCCTGGGACCTAGACTCACTGGACCTATACATGGAGTTATGGTCTGGGGTGCGATTTCGTATGGCAGCAGGAGACTCTCGTGGTTATCCTACGCATCCTGACTCAGTTTGGTGATTCGACCTGTTGTGCTGCCATTCGTGAACAGCATTCCAGGCGTTTTCCAACAGCATAACGCTCGCCCACATACCACAGTTGTAACCCAATATCCTCTACAGAGTGTCGACATGTTGCCTTGGCCTTCTCGATCACAAGACCTGTCTCCAATCGAGCACATATGGGACATCATCGTACGACAACTCCAGCGCCATCCGTAGCCAGCATTAACTGTCCCCTGTGTTGACCGATCAAATGCTACAGGCATGGAACCCCATCCCCAAACTGGCACGTTTGCAGGCTTGCATTGAACATTCTAGCGGTTATTAACGAATCAGCGTTTCACATTTCCGAAGGCTTTTCTCACACCTACATTAACCTGTGATGTGACGTTAATCGCTTAAATATGTTACCTAGACAAATGTATTCCCGAAATTCCATTACTTTACATTAATTATTTTTTGTGAAACTTCCCCTTTGTATGTAAAGAATGACAATGCTGGAAAAACTCTTATGTTATTTGATTTTCAAACAGATGAGCAAATCTGAACTTACTCAGAAAGTTCTCTCTTTACTTATTCTGATCATCAATAAACTGACATACAATATTTTAGCTCAACGCAATCTGACTTTCAATAATCCCAAAAACGAAAATGGCCCTGATTAACAATAACATATACCTTTCATGAATCACTTAGCTCACAAAAAATCTTGGTGGCTCGTACTACTGCAGTACAGCGAGCGCCAATACTTCCAGCTAAATAAAAGTTTTGGCCGAGCGGTTCTAGGCGCTACAGTCTGGAACCGCGTGACCGCTACGGTCGCAGGTTCGAATCCTGCCTCGGGCATGGATGTGTGTGATGTCCTTAGGTTAGTTAGGTTTAAGTAGTTCTAAGTTCTAGGGGACTGATGGCCTTAGAAGTTGAGTCCCATAGTGCTCAGAGCCATTTTTTTTAAATAAAAGTTTCTAACTACTGAAGGCACTAACTATTGATAGGCATAGTTAGCAAATGAACGATTTTGATAGAGCGCTCAAAAGTCATTATATGTATATAATTTTGTGACATCCAATTAAACAAATTTCCTTTTTCTGATGGACACACATTCAGATCGTCCGCTCATAGTAACCTCTCAAAACTCTGGCATCTCTCTCCTCACATCCACCACTACAGGCTGTTCACATCCAACTGCCAAACGCTACACGCCGTTCACCTCCAACTGCCCAACACTACACAGACGAATATTCCAACAATGAGTCCAACCAGCCACAGACTGCACACAGTGCAGTCAGCGATTTTCATATAGGGAGCTACGTGGTGTTACCAACATAAAAACCTAAACAGCCTACTTACACTTGGTGTTGGAATTCCTCTCTGACAATATGTATATATATCTTAGAAGCGCCCACACTAGATGTATTTTATTACGTTTAATTTTCTCGTACAATAGCGGCTAACAGTACAATGCACCGTTGATATCAATGTTGTCAATACATTTATTTTCTAGTTCGTTTGCTACCGAAGCTAAAAAAAGAGTCTCCCAAATCATGTCTTGCACATTCACATTTGCACTCCAAGTAATAGTATTGGTTCAAAATGGCTCTGAGCACTATGCGACTTAACTTCTGAGGTCATCAGTCGCCTAGACCTTAGAACTACTTAAACCTAACTACCCTAAGGACATCACACACATCCATGCCCGAGGCAGGATTCGAACCTGCGACCGTAGCGGTCACGCGGTTCCAGACTGAACCGTCTAGAACCGCACGGCCACACCGGCCGGCAGTAATAATATTCGTTCTTTGTGTAGACAGTGTAAAGCTAACTTTCCGGAATCTGTTTTATAACATTGCTGGACACGCTCCTCCGAGTAGCGTAAATTTATGTGAAATGTGGAAAATGAAATGTTCTCAGTAATGTTACACTATCTGTATAACTCAGTTCAAACATGTAACCAGATACATATGAAATAAAGTTCACTGGGAGATGGGGATAGCATACCCTTCCCCACCCGCACTAAGATCACCGCCTAACGCCTAAGGGCAAAATGTCTTCGAAACTGTGACCACTCAGCTTCTTTTGTGGGGAAGGAGGGAGGGGAGTGTCATCATTCTTATGACTGGTTTGATACTACCCTCCACGCCTTCTTCTCCTGTGCCAACCTGTTCGTCGCAGAGTGGCCTTTACACCAACATCTTGGATGATTTGTTATACGTACTCCAGTCTCTATCGTTCTTAGAGAACCCCTCTAGTGCCGTGGCTGATTATTCCCCCGTGGATACAAGTCTTGTCATTCTGTGCCTTCACCTAATCAGTGTTTCCCACATTTTCCATTCCTCGTCGATTTTGCAAAGGACCTCCTCATTTCTTATCTTATTAGTCTGCTAAAGTTTCAGCATCCTTCTGTAACACCATGTCTCAACCCCTTCGATTTCGCCGGCCGGTGTGGCCAAGCGGTTAAAGACGCTACAGTCTGGAACCGCGTGACCGCTACGGTCGCAGGTTCGAATCCTGCCTCGGGCATGGATTTGTGTGATGTCCTTAGGTTAGTTAGGTTTAAGTAGTTCTAAGTTCTAGAGGACTGATGACCTTAGAAGTTAAGTCCCATAGTGCTCAGAGCCATTTGAACCAATCCTTCGATTTCCTTCTCCAGTTTTCCTGCAGCCCATGACTTACTTTAGTACAGTTGTGTGCACCAGACGAACATAATCATATTAGGGCCTATACTTGAGAGTGGTAGACTTCTTATTCTGAGGTCTGCCCTCTTGTTAGTCATCTTCTCATATCCTCCGTGCTTCGTCCGTCCAAGGTATCAGAATTACTTATATCGTCTACTATATGGCACTCAGTTTCGATGGTCATTTCTTTCACTTCTCACTACCTTCGTGATTCTCTGGTTTCCTTTTCGCCGATATTTTGAGCTCAGTGAACTGTTCATTCCACTATAACAGGTCATCCTAACTCAACAACTAAAACTGTTACTGTACTGGTTGTTTTTAATGATTTTAAAATGTCATATCTTTCACAGTCCCACCCCTGCCACCATCATCAACCCCTCCCTGGGGGTGCTAGGGGACATTATACACTACTGGCAATTAAAATTGCTACACGACGAAGATGACGTGCTACAGACGCGAAATTTAACCGACAGGAAGGCGATGCTGTGATATGCAAATGATTAGCTTTTCAGAGCATTCACACAAGGTTGGCGCCGGTGGCGACACCTACAACGTGCTGACATGGGGAAAGTTTCCAACCGATTTCTCATACACAAACAGCAGTTGGCCGGCGTTGCCTGGTGAAATGTTATTGTGATGCCTCGTGTAAGGAGGAGAAATGCGTACCATCACGTTTCCGGCTTTGATAAAGGTCGGATTGTAGCCTATCGCGATTGTGGTTCATCGTATCGCGACATTGCTGCTCGCGTTGGTCGAGATTCAATGACTGTTGGCAGAAAATGGAATCGGTGGGTCCAGGAGGGTAATACGGAACGCCGTGCTTGATCCCAATGGCCTCGTATCACTAGCAGTCGAGAAGGCAGGCGTCTTATCCGCAGGACTGTAACGGATCGTGCAGCCACGTCTCGATCCCTGAGTCAACAGATGGGGACGTTTGCAAGACAACCACCATCTGCACGAACAGTTCGATGACGTTTGCAGCAGCATGGACTATCAGCTCGGAGACTATGGCTGCAGTTACCCTTGACGCTGCATCACAGACAGGAGCGCCTGCGATGGTGTACTCAACGACGAACCTGGGTGCACGAATGGCAAAACATCATTTTTTTCGAATGAATCCAGGTTGTGTTTACAGCATCATGATGGTCGCATCCTCGTTTGGCGACATTGGAAACGTGTATTCGTCATCGCCATACTGGCGTATCACTCGGCATGATGGTATGGGGTGCCATTGGTTACACATTTCGGTCACCCCTTGTTCGCATTGGCGGCACTTTCAACAGTGGATGTTATGTTTCAGATGTGTTACGACCTGTAGCGCTACCCTTCATTTGATCCCTGCAAAACTCTACATTTCAGCAGGATAATGCACGACCACATGTTGCAAGTCCTGTATGGGCCTTGCTGAATACAGAAAATGTTTGACTGCTGCCCTGGCCAGCACATTCTCCAGATCTCTCACTAATTGAAAACGTCTGGTCAATGGTCGCCGAGCAACTGGCTCGTCACAATACGCCAGTCACTACTCTTGATGAACTGTGGTATCGTGTTGAAGCTGCATGGGCAGCTGTACCTGTACACGCCATCCAAGCTCTGTTTGAATCAATGCCCAGGCGTATCAAGGCCGTTATTACGGCCATATGTGGTTGTTCTGGGTACTGATTTCTCAGGATATATGCACCCAAATTGCGTGAAAATGTAATCACATGTCAGTTCTACTATAATATATTTGTCCAATGAATATCTGTTTATCATCTGCATTTTTTCTTGGTGTAGCAATTTTAATGGCCAGTAGTGTACGTAGCACTCCAAAGTTTAGTTGAAATTACTCCAAGCATGCAACAATTATGATTTACACGTCGGCACTCCATACCGCCAACCTTGGTACTATCATCAATCTGTGTAGAGACCCTGCAAGATTCTGTCGTGCTACCAAACCTCCATAAATCTTTCTCAGTTTAGCCACGAGTCCGTAGAAAGCGGTACAGGTGAACTACAATGCAACTAGCATTTCCTTCCCATTGGAGACTGCAAAAGCTAAATAAATGGTTCAAATGTCTCTGAGCACTATGGAACCTAACATACGTGGTCATCAGTCCCCTAGAACTTAGAACTACTTAAACCTAACTAACCTAAGGACATCACACATATCCATGCCCGAGGCAGGATTCGAACCTGCGACCGTAGCAGTCGCGCGGTTCTGGACTGAAGCGCGTCGAAGCGCTCGGTCACAACGGCCGGTGCAAAAGCTAACTCTTTCCTTGTTACCTTAATGAATGCGGTGCGTAGGACTTCCTCCTACGTGTTTTCCGTATATCTCTCGTTGATGTACTCCCTTAAAGTAGTTCTTGTGGTACATTGCATTCATTTGAAGATGCAAGCAGGCGACCTTTGTGGCTGTACTTTGGGAGTGCGAGTAGCTAATCTACGCTACCGAAAAAATATATTAGCACACCTGGAAAGAAGCGTCGATTTTGATCCGATGACTCCATATGCCATTTGTGACATAGCAGATGTACTGATAATGGTTTCAACGTAGTCCGTCAACAGAAAATAGCGTGGAGGCATGGCTAACAGACCGCCACCTGTGTCTGCTCTTTAATAGTAAATGTTCACAGCCAGAAAGCATACGATGCAAACGTCTGAAGCAAGCAGGCAATCGTGCTAGGGAGACGCTCTCGTGCTACCTACAGACAACTGGGTGAGTTTGAAAGGGATCAAATTGTGTGGAGAAGGTCCTTTCGGGGAACTGCCACACAGGTTGGTCCTGCCGCGTCAGTTGCGCAACGATGCTGGTATCAATCGTCACGTGAACATTCACACACCCGTAGACGAGGTTCTGGACGTCCACGCAGCAGACCCTCGCCAGCATCGTCGTATCGTAAGGGCAGCAGTGGCAGATAACGCAGCTACCACAGCACAGATAAGAAGGCTTGTGAGTCCAGACGTGTCAACACGGACTGTTGCGAGCCGGTTATTAGCAGTGGAATTACGAGCACGCAGACATCCGCCATTTCTCCACTCACGCCAGAGCGTCGACGTGCACTGCTTGACTGGTGCCGTCAGAGGATCACATGAAAGCTGGAACGGCTCGCCGTGATCTTTAGCGATTAAAGCAGATTCTGACCGCACGTAAGTGATTGTCGTTTGCGCGTGCAACGTAGACTTGGTGAGCGCTGTTTCGTAGAGTGCATTCGTCCAAAACACACTGGTCCCACCCCAGGCCTTATGATCTGGGATGCGACAAGTTACAACTCTCTTTCACCTTTGGTGTTGCTGTAAGGGACGCTAACCAGCGCTTGATACGTGCAGAATGTTGTTTGATCCGCTCTTTTTCCGTTCTTGCTACAGGAATATGCCGTGTTGTTCCAACAGTATAATGCTAGCTCACATTCTACCAGTGAAACCCAACGAGCTCTGCAAGACGTGGAATATGGTGGAACGAGCAATGGCTTGTGTCACCTGTGTACCAACGACTCCAACAGAACCATGTCAGCAGGTCGAGCAGATGAAATAAAGTGTCCGAAGACAGTGTTCGCCATATGTACGATCGACTGGATGCCAGAGTCAGCACCTGCGTTGCCGTCCGTGAGGACTACACCATGTGCTAATATACACTACTGGCCATTAAAATTGCTACACCACGAAGATGACATGCTACAGACGCGAAATTTATTCGACAGGAAGAAGATGCTGTGATATGCAAATGATTAGCTTTTCAGAGCATTCACACAAAGTCGGCGCCGGCGCCGACACCTACAACGTGCTCACACGAACAAAGCTTCCAACCGATTTCTCATACACAAACAGCAGTTGACCGGCGTTGCCTGGTGAAACGTTGTTGTGATGCCTCGTGTAAGGAGGAGAAATGCGTACCATTCACGTTTCCGACCTTGATAAATAGGAGAAACAATTCATCACGATCGAGAGCATGGTTAGGACTACCAGTACTGAGAACAGATTCGGGTAACACCCTGTCGCCGACTGACGAGATTGAACAGCAGTAGAAACCTCGTGCATAATTTGTAAAACTTCGTAGGTATTCGTATGTGAAAGGTAATTGAATAATTTTCATTTGTTTTCAGATTTAACGGGATCACTGCATAGTGGTATTTTAGTATCAAAGCTTTACTGACAACTAGGTTCTTCTTAGCATTTACTCTGCCGAAAGTAGACTCTAATAATGAATATTTATTAAAGAAAACTGTTAGGTTTCGCGCCTGAGCATTGAATGCTCCCAGACGTATAGATTACTAGACAAGGCTATTTTAATGGCTCGCTTACATCTCCTTACTGTACTGACTCACTGCCACGTCAACTGTACATCCGTTACCAGTGAATGCGTCGGAGACAGCTTCTCACTCAACTGTACATCCGTTACCAGTGAATGCGTCGGAAACAGCTCTTCACTCAACTGTACATCCGTTACCAGTGAATGCGTCGGAAACAGCTCTTCACTCAACTGTACATCCGTTACCAGTGAATGCGTCGGAAACAGCTCTTCACTCAACTGTACATCCGTTACCAGTGAATGCGTCGGAGACAGCTTCTCACTCAACTGTACATCCGTTACCAGTGAATGCGTCGGAAACAGCTCTTCACTCAACTGTACATCCGTTACCAGTGAATGCGTCGGAGACAGCTCTTCACTCAACTGTACATCCGTTACCAGTGAATGCGTCGGAGACAGCTCTTCACTCAACTGTACATCCGTTACCAGTGAATGCGTCGGAAACAGCTCTTCACCCAACTGTACATCCGTTACCAGTGAATGCGTCGGAAACAGCTCTTCACTCAACTGTACATCCGTTACCAGTGAATGCGTCGGAGACAGCTTCTCACTCGGTGCTGCCATAATTTGCACTGCTGCTTAAGGAATACTCGTGCTTCCAGCAGCGTCCCAATAAAATGTGAGATCTCGTAATTAAAATACTTTTCAAAATAATAGGGCCCCCAAAAACCCAAAGGATGTGGATTCGATGTTAATGTATTAAGTTTTCGATTATTTTATAACTGTCATCCTCATCACATCTACATCCTTTCCCTTATGGTGCTGGGAGTGTCTTACGCTAACATAATATTCCTCAAGAGAGTCATATACGCAACAAGGTTGGTTGAAATTGTACCAGGCTTCCCATAGTTATGCTTCCATTTTCTCGCCCATTCACACATTCACAAACAGCGGTGCTGGGCAGTGTGTTCCATGTTCTCACCAGCAATAAGTCGTGTAACAAATTTGGTTGAAATTGCTTCAGACGTTGAAATGTCCCCTTTGGAAAATTATAATTACTGTGCTGGAAACTTCTACATAATTTGATTTTCAAACAGCTGAGCAAAACTGAACGTACTCAAACAGTTCTCTTTTTACCTATTCTGATCATCACTAAACTGACACGCAATATTTTTAGCGTAACGCAATCTGACTTTCAATAATCCCTACAAAAGAATGGCCCTGACTGACAATAACTTATACCTTTCATGAATCACTTACCTCACAAAAATCTTCGTTACTCGAACTACTGCAATACAGCGAACGCCAATACTGCCAGCTAAATAAAAGATTCTAACTTCGGAAGGAACTAACTGCTGATAGGCATAGTTAGTAAATGAAAGATTTTGATAGAGAACACATAATGTATTTACCTTAATAATGTTCAAAAGTCATCATATATATATCTATCAATTCATGACGTGCATCTTTACAAATTTCCTTTTTCTGGCGGACAGATCGTCCGCTTATAGTAACCTCTCAAAACTTCGGCATCTCTATCTCCACATCCACCACTGCTGGCTGTTCACATCCAACTGCCCAACACTACACAAGCGATTATTCCAACAATGAGTCCAACCAGCCACAGACTGCACACAGCACAGTTAGTGATTTTCATACAGAGCGCTACGTGGCGTTACCAACATAAAAACCTAAACAGCCTTCTTACAACGTGTCAGAACTACAGCGGGTGGACAAAATATGGAAACATCAGAAACACAACACTTTACCATGCCTAATACCGTGTAGGAAAACTGTTGGCACTCAGAACAGCATCCAGTCGTCTTGTAATAGACAAACACAGTTCTTGCACGATTTTCAAGGGAATATCACACCGTTCTTCCTGCAAAATAGTGACAAATTCAGGTAACGGTGATGAAGATGGGTAGCGATCAACCACCCTTCTCTCCAAAGAAACCATAAAGGCTCAATAATATTGAGATCTGGGGGCTATGGTGATCAGGGGAGATGTGACGATTCATCCTCGTGATCACAAATCCCAGACGTCCGAGCTTTTTGAACAAGGAATTTGTCGTCTTGAGACACGGTATTACCGCTGAGGAACAAACATTGTAACATTGGATGAAGCTGATTTGCAAAAAGATCATAAATCCTTGGCAGTAGCGTGATCTTGAAAAGTAACTATGGGACCCATGGAATACCACAATGTGGGTGCCCAAATCATCACCGAATCCCTGCCATGTTTCACCCTCGCGACTACACTCGGTCAGAAGTTGGAAACAGAGCTAAACTAGACTCATCCGACCATGTGACAATCTACCATTGCTTCATAGTCCACGTTTTATGGCTTCAGCATCACGTTTTCGCATTACAAGCACTTACATCACACTTCCGTTCGCGTTGTAATTTAATTGATGATGTCTTCCGTGTACTTTCCGTACGTAATAAATACCCGGTACGGAGCCTCTTGAAACACCAAACACTTCGGTTATCTCGGTTACGGAAGTACCTCCCATACCAGCACCAACAGTTTACCCACATTCGAATTCACGTAGCTCCGACATAATGGATTCACTACTACGCACAATACTGTTCCGACCACGACTGACGCTTGCATGTAGATTACTGTTAAAATGAGAGCTAACTCGGCTGCGCATTCGGTACAGACTCTGACAGGAATTCCTTTGTCCCCTGGAGTTTTATTCAGTTTTAGGGATTTTAGCTGTTTCTAAACGCCACTGACAGTAATATCTACACTACTGCCCATTAAAATTGCTACACCACGAAGATGACGTGATACAGACGCGAAATTTAACCGACCGGAATAAGATGCTGTGATATGCAAATGATTAGCTTTTCAGAGCATTCACACAAGGTTGGCTCCGGTGGCGACACCTACAACGTGCTGACACGAGGAAAGCTTCCAACCGATTTCTCATACACAAACAGCAGTTGGCCGGCATTGCCTGGTGAAACGTTGCTGTGATGCCTCGTGTAAGGAGGAGAAATGTGTACCATCATGTTTCCGAGTTTGATAAAGGTCGGATTGCAGCCTGTCACGATTGCGGTTTATCGTATCGTGACACTGCTGCTCTCGTTGGTCGAGATCCAATGTCTGTGAGCAGAATATGGAATCGGTAGGTTCAGGAGGGTAATACGGAACGCCATGCTGGATCCCAACGGCATCGTATCACTAGCAGTCGAGATGACAGGCATCTTATCCACATGGCTGTAACGGATCGTGCACCCACGTTTCGATCCCTGAGTCAACAGATGGGGACGTTTGCAAGATAACAACCATCTGCATGAACAGTTCGATGACGTTTGCAGCAGCATGGACTATCAGCTCGGAGACCATGGCTGTAGTTACGCTTGACGCTGCATCACAGACAGGAGCGCCTGCGATAGTGTACTCAACGACGAACCTGGGTGCACGAATGGCAAAACGTCATTTTTTCGGATGAATCCAGGTTCTGTTTACAGCATCATGATGGTCGCATCCGTGTTTGGCGTCATCGCGGTGAACGCACATTGGAAGCGTGTATTCGTCATCGCCATACTGGCGTATCACCCGGCTTGATGGTATGGGGTGCCATTGGTTACACGTCTCGGTCACCTCTTGTTCACATTGACGGCACTTTGAACAGTGTACGTTACATTTCAGATGTGTTACGACCCGTGGCTCTACTCTCCATTCGATCCCTGCGACACCCTACCTTTCCGCAGGATAATGCACGACCGCATTTTGCAGGTCCTGTACTGGCGTTTTTGTTCGACTGCTGCCCTGGCCAGCACATTCTCCAGATCTCTCACCAATTGAATACGTCTGGTCAATAGTGGCCGAGCAACTGGCTCGTCACAGTACGCCAGTCACTACTCTTGATGAACTGTGGTATCGTGTTGAAGCTGCATGGGCAGCTGTACCTGTACACGCCATCCAAGCTCTGTTTGACTCAATGCCCAGGCGTATCAAGGCCGTTATTACGGCCAGAGGTGGTTGTTCTGGGTACTGATTTCTCAGGATCTATGTAAATGTAATCACATGTCAGTTGTATTATAATATATTTGTCCAATGAATACCCGTTTATCATCCGCATTTATTCTTGGTGTAGCAATTTTAAAGGCCAGTAGTGTACATCACTCCTCTGTGCAGTGATGCGAGAATGACGCTGCTGAAGTGCTTCTGTATCTTATTTACATTTGACAATGGATTTCAGCATTCCTGCTTTTGTTTTCCTACCAACAATATCATTTCCTGTGTCATCCATAAGTGTGTGAATATTAACTTTTCTACGAATGGCAGCCTTTATATTTGACGAGAATACATTTGAGTTTTGGGAGAGCTCTTTCGATAGTATTCTGCTACGCTATTCATTGAAGGATTCACGCTTTGGTTTCATTTACATCTGTTTTTAGGTTGACCACTATTTCTTTGGACGAAAGTGGTATTTTCACATCTTTTCTTGGCCAAAAGTGGGACAACGTTTAATCTCTCGTTAAATATCACTTTTAATTCTTATATATATATATATATATATATATATATATATATATATATATATATATATATATGATTGTTACTTTATGTCTTTCTACGTTCTGTATTGTGAACGTTATATATATATATATATATATATATATATATATATATATATATATATATATATATATATATATATATATAATGGAAAAATTGTAAAGCAAGATTTCAAAAATTTATTTACTACGAAATGTAACGTTCACAATACAGAACGTAGAAAGACATAAAGTAACAATCACGACAGGAAAAAAGTTTTGAATGAACACAAGGAATTTATGTTCTTGTGGATTCCATACTGCAAGATGAAATTTCATCCTCCAGCTCAAGTTTGCCTAATAGGTATGAATATAAATTAGCACCATTATATTCACTGAAGTTGAAACAGGTCAGTAAAATACACCTAACAGTTCTCACAGTAACTCTTTTTAATCTCGACTATTCATGCGACAATAGTAAACTGAAAACTTTTTCCACATTTACATTGTGGATAGGAAGAGAAAAGAAATACTGCGCTGTATTAAGCGATTCTCTGAACTGTGCATTACATTTGCAAGAACTATAGGACCTATACCATTTTTCATGTGCCATCCACTAATTCCAGCGTTCAAGCTCTGTCTCCACTTGTTTTACAAATGACTGAATGTGAACTACGTCATCAAATAAGGGACAGTCGTTTACTAAAACGCTCGTTTTCTTTAGCCACATTAATATATATGTTCAACTACTGACCATTCTGGGGATACTGTGAGCAGCATTCATGAGAATATAAAAAACTCGGATATTCCATACACTATGTGATCAATCAAAAGTATCCAGACACCTGGCTGAAAATGACGTACAAGTGGCGCCCTCCATCGGTAATGCTGGAATTCAATATGGTGTTGGCCCAACCTTAACCTTGATGACAGCTTCCACTCTCGCAGGTGCTGGAAGGTTTCTTGAGGAATGGCAGCCCATTCTTCACGGAGTGCGGTACTGAGGAGAGGTATCGATATAGATCGGTGAGGCCTGCCACGAAGTCGCCGTTCCAAAACATCCCGAAGGTGTTTTACAGGATTCAGGTCAGGACTCTGTTAAGGCCAGTCCATTACGGGGGTGTTATTATCGTGTAACCACGCCGCCACAGGCCGTGCATTATGAACAGGTGCTCGATCGTGTTGAAAGATGCAGTCGCCATCCTCGAATTGCTCTTCAACAGTGGGAAGCAAGAAGGTGCTTAAAACATCAATGTAGGCCTGTGCTGTGATAGTGCCACGCAAAACAACAAGGGGTGAAAGCCCCCTCCATGAAAAACGCGGCCACAGATAACACCATTGCCTCCGAATTTTGCTGTTGGCGCTACACATGCTGGCAGATGTTCACCGGGCATTCGCCATACCCACACCCTGCCATCGGATCGCCACATTGTGTGCCGTGATTCGTCATTCCACACAACGTTTTTGCACTGTTATTGTCCAATGTTTACGCTTCTTACACCAAGCGAGGCGTCGTTTGACATTTACCGGAGTGATGTGTGGCTTATGAGCAGCCGCTCGACCATGATATCCAAGTTTTTTCATCTCCTGCCTAACTGTCATAGTACTTGCAGTGGGTGCTGATGCAGTTTGGAATTGCTGTGTGATGGTCTGGATAGATATCTGCCTATTACCATTACCACCCTCTTCAACTGTCGGCTGTCTCTGTTAGTCAACAGACGAGGTAAGCCTGTACGCTTTTGTGCTGTACTTGTCCCTTCACGTTTCAACTTCACTATCACATCGGAAACAGGGACCTAAGGATGTTTGGGAATGTGGAAATCTCACGTACAGACGTATGACACAAGTGGCACCCAATTACCTGACCACGGGAGCGCCCCATTCTGGTCTCTCACGATGTCTAATGACTACTGAGGTCACTGATACGGAGTACCTGGCAGTAGGTGGCAGCACAATAGACCTAATATGAAAAACATATGTTTTTGGCGGTGTTCAGATACTTTTGATCACATAGTGTATCTAAGACGGCAAATAGTCTACGCAAATAGTCTACTGAAGCAACAAGAAGTGTTGATATTGCTATGTCCAAATATTGTAACCGATTTGGAAATGTTAGAAAATAATCCTTTGAAAATCGGGACAAAGTACTAGTTAAAGAAAAAAAAAGTCGGAGCACATTTTTGAGGCTCAAAAACGGGACTGTCCCGATTAATAGGGATGTATGGTCACCGATGCTGTTATACAGCAGTCCCTTTACAGTTTTCGTTACAGTGTCTGTGTACCATGGAAGGTTCTTCCCATTATTATCTGCTTTATGACGTACAATTCTATCCAGTACTTGGTCAAATTTTATTTTAATCTTAGCCACAAATTTTTCACATTCTTTTACCAGGATAAATGTTTTGAGTTCCTCTTGGAGATATGACACGACTGCCTCTTTACTTGGCTTACTGAACATTTCAACCTTGTCAATATTCCTACTTGTTTTAGTTGCCCTTTGTACTTCAGCAATCATTGTTGCTACGACTGTCTCATAATCACTGATGTCGCATTCAGTAAGGACATCCTGAAGGAGGTCAAGTCTATTTGTTGCCATTAGATCTTACACATTTCCATCATGAATTGGCTCCAGAACTACTTGTTCAAGGCAGTTTTCACAGAAAGCATTTAGTATTATTTTGAAGGATATCTTATATGGCCACCGCTTACATAACTGTAATTATCCCATCGATTGTTAAGTTATTTAATTCTCCTCCAATAATAACAGTACGACGGGGGGAGAGTTTCTCAGTGGTTTCCAATTACGTCTGCATTTGAGACTGGTGGTTGGTAGAAGGCCCCAATGATAAGTTTACGCCGACCCTTGATACTGAATCTCGCCCAAATAGTCTTGCATGCAGCTTCAGTTTATATCTCCGTCTATTTGAATGTCTTCGTCTTCTGGAAC
Organism: Schistocerca cancellata; assembly: GCF_023864275.1. Lineage (NCBI taxonomy): Eukaryota > Metazoa > Arthropoda > Insecta > Orthoptera > Acrididae > Schistocerca > Schistocerca cancellata. Next base: position 782,551,127 of record NC_064628.1, on the reverse strand, counting down.
AAATACACCTTCGGCACTGCGATGGTGGAGTGCTAGGTGAAACATCATGGTTTTCCTTGTTTTCCTGTCCAGATTATCTAGCTCTTACTTGTGTCCAGTTCAGAATGCCTGCAGTATATTTGATGGCGTGTATGGTCCTGGTACTGAGTGTCTTGATGGTATTGCCGCCACTGATTTCGCTTTTCAGAATTTTTCTGACCCATGGAGTGCATTCTCCGTTGACAACATTTCTTACATGCTCATTCTTATATGGTCGTTCTGGCTACAAAATGCCTACGTATTTGTGGGCTTTTTATCGGTGGTATCTGATGATTTGTCCATTTGACATTTCGATGCCATCACTTACTGAGATTTTGTCCTTTTAGCTGAATTTCCTTCTGATGTCATCCTGAAGATTCAGGCTGTATTAATCAGAGACTGTATTTTAGTTTCAAAATTTCCACAGAGCTTCTGGTCATCCATGTAAAGCAGGCGCTATCCTGTTATTCTTATTACTATTTTATTATTATTATTATCTGTAGATTACGTCCTGCGTACATTGCAACATTAACTGTAACTGTAAGCAGAATCTCTGGTTAAATGCAAGACACGGCCTGAAAAGCTTAATATTACCAAGTAAAAAAAATCAAGAAATGCGCAAAATAAACAGTAAGCATTCCTTGTACGCAGCGTCGTTGAACAATTCAGCAGCACCATCATTATTGGCAGCATTTCCCTTAAATAGGCGATGGTGCTTTTTCATTAAGCAAGTTTCTAATGAAGCCATATTCATTTACAGGAGTGTCTTTGGGACAGAGAGGCTACATAGCTACAGAATATCAAGAACCAGAACTGTCGCAGACAGTTCATTTGGAGTTCTACAAAACCCCATACCTTTACAACATGACGTCGCTGCTAAGTTACTTCGACAATCTGTGCTCCTCACAGTTGTTTGCCGATGAAGAGAACCAATACGGTATAAGCTGGAGCTATCAAAGCTGAAGCTGATGACATTAACAGTACGAGTTTCTTCTCGTGGCGTCAGTTGGAGATCCTAATAAATATAACACAGAGTGTCATCTTAACGGAGAGAAAAATTCAAACAGAAAAATAACTTTGGGCGTACCCCAAGGATCATTACTGAACACAATATACAGGGTGATTCAAAGATCAGGTCTCATAAGATAAATAGGGTGAACCGCAACTCCACCGACAAACATTCAAAGGTAGTAGTATGGATCAAAATAAGAAAAAAGATCTCTTTATTTACTGTTCAGTCTGTTCCCTCTGTCCATTTCCTAGCTGTACCCGACCGCATATTGATGAAGCTCGGTGTGGCTAAATGAAAAATTGCTCAGTATGTATGGGGAGTGGATATATGTCCTTATTTCCCTCTCCCCCCTGTCTCTGTCCACTTCCTCTTTCCTCTCTCTTTTGTCCATGTTCTGCTCCTTCGCCTTCTCTATCCATCATCTTCTACCCCTCTCATCTCCTCCTCTCTATCTCCATCTCCTCCTGCCCCTGCCTCACTCCATCTCTCTCCGTCCATCACATCCTCCCGCCTTTCTCTGCCCATCTTCTCCTCCTCTCTCTCTCTTTCTCTCTCTCCATCTCCTCCTGTCTCCTCTGCTTCGCCCTCTCTTTGTACCATCACATCCTTGCCCCTTTTTCTGTACATCTTTTCCTCTTCCTTCTCTCTGCTTCCCTCCACTCCCCCCCACCCCCCGCAACCCTCTCTGTCCATCACTTCGACCCTCCACTCTCTATGTCCATTTCCTCTCACCTCTCTATCCATTTCCTCTTCCTCTCTTTCTCTGACCTTGACCCGTGTTTACTGTTATTGCGAATTCAGATGCTGTAGTAATATTCTGATCATAAGCCGAAAAGCTATAAATACAAATTTTCTGTTCGCTAACAAATCCTCACTATTATATATTTTCATATATACAAGATGTACATAAAGTTGGGGAACACTTCCAATTATTTACTGCACATATCATACATATATCATTTTGAAGATAAACCCCGAATTTTTTTTTTCATGTATACTGCCACAGCGTAGTTTGGTAATATGCCGATAGTGAGTGCTGGTCGCAAATATGGCGAGTTCAGGTGCGGAACGAGCTTTCTATGTGTTGGATCACCCCGATTACTTGATCTGACTCCGTGTGACTTTCTTCTGTGGGGACACATTAAAGACCTGGTGTATGTACCGCCTCTACCACGTGATGTAGCAGAGCTCCGGGAGAGAATACGGGAAGCGACTGCCACAGTCGACGACGATACCGTGCTGGAACGGATATGGAAAGAATTCGACTACCGTATTGACGTCTGCCGGGTCACTCAAGGTTCGCATATCGAATGTGTGCAAAAAAAAAAAAAAAAAAAAAAATGAAAAACAAAACTTTCGGAGTTTCTCCTCTAAATACAATATGTACGACATCTGTGCAATGTTTAGTTCTTGTGCAATAAATAATTGAAAGTGTTTCTGGACTTTATGTACACCCTGTATTTATGTTAGAGCTTCGCGCCCGCTGCTTCACTCGCGTACGCCGTATGGCCTGCAGAGATTTTTTTGTTGTTTTTATTTAATCGAATTTTTATGTTGTTCACAAATTGCAACACCTTCTAAGCTTTTCGCGCTAATTAAGACCATATAAGCATGGTCTTTTCCGAATGTACTTCTGACCAAGAAACGATTACGGTAGCTGGAGTCCTAAGTTTTGTTAAGCATGCCTTTTGGGTTCATGGGGACACATTTCCATAGCAAATTTCATCCTATAACAAATATTTCTTTACACCTAACCGAGAAGGGAATTACCATTTTTCATCAGTGTAACTTTAAAATTTTTTTAATGTAACGAAATATTTTCTTAAAATTTTCATTCCCTATTGCACTCCCTTAGGGGCTGAATTTCCAGAAACACTGAAACATGTATTTTTTTTTTATTTCTAAGCGAGAAGTGAAATGCCATTTATCGTAGATGTAGCCTCAAAAAACCATTAGCAGCTTTTTAGCAACCGCCGGCCGCGGTGGTCTAGCGGTTCTAGGCGCGCAGTCGGGAACCGCGCGACTGCTACGGTCGCAGGTTCGAATCCTGCCTCGGGCATGAATTTGTGTGATGTCCTTAGGTTAGTTCGGTTTAAGTAGTTCTAAGTTCTAGGGGACTGATGATCGCAGATGTTAAGTCCCATAGTGCTCAGAGCCATTTGAACCATTTTTTTTAGCAATCATTTCTTTTCAAAAAACTTTCACCCACTATTTTACCCCCATAGTGGTTGAATTTCCGAAACTGCTGTAACACATATTTTTTTATTTTCTGGCTGAGAAACCAAATACCAGTTTTCGAAGTTATAGCTTCAAAATTCACTTAAAGCCTTTCATACCCTATTTCACCTCAATAGATGAGGAATTTCGGACAATTCCTTCTTAAACGATGCCTACAGTGTAAGATCCACAGCCTCTCCAAACTTCAAGCATGTATCCTTAGTGGTTCAGGCTGGGCGATGATTAGTCAATGAATCAGTCTGGCCCTGTTTCACGCCTTTAGGGTTTGAATTACCAAAAACAGTGAAACACGTATTTTTTGTCTCCAACCGAGAAGCCAAACAACAGTTTTTAATGATTTAGTTTGGAAAATGCTTATGCAGTGAAATATTTTCATAGAACGTTTCACTCCCTATTTCACCCCATTAGCGGCTGAATTTCTAAAAACCGTGGAAAGTGTATGTTTTATTTCTAACAAACAAGCCAAATATAAATTTTCAGAGATTTAGTCTCAAAAATGCTTGCACAGGGAAATATTTCGATAAAATCCTCCTCTATCATTACTTTTCCTCAACAATAGTGGTCGATACCAGCATTATTTTTCGAATTTTGGACAGGTCAGTATTATCTCAGCTGCTTTTCTGGAAACTTTCAGATAGTTTTATACACAGTATGTTATATTGCAAGCTAAAATTTATGAAAATGAACTACTTTATTTTGGTTGTTATAATCGGTAAATATTAGTTTTGATTGTACAGTTAAAATTATGTGTTTTTAGAAACATTTGAAATTACGAATTATTTGGCACACTTAAAATTTCTATTATTAACTAAGGAATATAGTACTGTTTACTATATTTATTTCTGGATTCATTTATGAAATAATAATCGAAACTAATAGAAATTCATTTCTCAAGAAAAATTGTAAACCCTTTGCAATATTGTTATTTCCGCTGAGTGAGACAGTAGTGAACATGCCTATGATGTAATCGGACGAATTTTTGTATTTTGTGTAAACAATCTAATTTAGGCTTCGTTAATGTGACAAATCAATAGACTGTGTGATATACTAAAATGTGACAAATATATTAACGTAACAACAAAAATTGAGCAACAACAATCTTCAAATTTATTTAGATCACAACCATGAGGATCTAAAATGTGAGAAAATCAGCTTCAAGAATCAGAACCCTAGACAAGTAGAACTGGAGCGAACACTACATGAAAAGGTAAGTGAACTAGACAGTTTATTGTCATCTTCGCTCCTCTCAAAACCCTATGAATGACTACTGTGGACAATAGCTGCAAGTAGGAAGGAAGTTGTGGATTGCAATCCCTATAGGGTTAAAATTCCAAAAATGCTGAAACGCGTATTTCTTAATTTCTGACCGAGAATCTGTACACGAATTTTCATAGATTTAGCTTTAAAAATGCGTGCACAATGAAAAATTTCCACAAAATATTTCATCCCCCGTTTCACCCCCGAAGGTGTAGAATTTCCAAAATCAATGAAACATGAATTTTTTTATTTGTAACTGAGAAGCCAAATTTAAATTTTCGTAGATTTTACTTTAAAAATGCTTTCATAAAAATATTTCCGTAAAAAATCTCATCCCCTATTTCATCCACTTAGGAATTCCATTTCCAAAAAACACTGAACACGTATTTTTATATTTGTAGCTGAGAAGTCAAATACCAGTGTTCATAGATGTAGCTTTAAAAATACGTTAGTAGTTCTTTAATAAAGATAAAATTTCAGTAAAAAGCTTTCACCCACTATTTCACCCCATACAGTCAGTTTTCTAAAAATGCTGAAACAAGTATTTCTTTATTTCTAATCGAGAAACCGATTTTCGTAAGTCTAGCTTAAAAATTGCCTTAATACCGACATTTTTCTAGAATGCCCTTCATCCCCTGTTTCACCGCCTTAGGTTTAGAATTTCGAAAAATCCCTTCTTAAACGACGCCTACAGTATAAGATGCGCAACTTTTCCAAAATTCAAGTTTCTGTCCTTCGCTGTTTGTGCTGGGCGATGATGAGTCAGTCGGTCAGTCAGGACATTATCTGTTATATACAGAAATTAATGAGACGTAGCCTACACGTATGCAAACGTTTATTACAGTAACGTGTAAAAATTTAAAGTAACTCAATCGAATACTTTTTGAGATTTCTGGCAACAATGTTTGCCTTTCATGCATTGCATATATAAATATGTACCACGTATATTAAAAATACATAGCCTGTGTCCGTACGAATGTTCATTAGAGTATCGCGTAGAAATCTGAACCAAATCAGTCAATAACTTTTCGAGGTTTTTGGTATTAACGTTTCCCTTTATATATTACACATTTATTCATGTATTACGTATTTTTTAAAACAGGTACCCAAAACCGCACATATTTGAATGCAAAGTGTCAAGATCTCAAGTCGATCGTTTGACTACTTTTTTGAATGTTCCGAGCACAAACATACGCAGTCTGAGTTTTTATATATTATGATGAATGAAAACACATCGATACTGGTGTAATATTCCAAAAATATTTATTGTTTATTTTACACAACGGTTCGGCTGTTACGCCATCATGTTGACGTTACAGCAGAAAACCGGTTTGTAAAATAAATAGTAAATATTGTAGAATATTACACTCGCGTCGTATGTTTTCTCATACCTAATGAAAACAAAGTCCAATAAACACGGGCTCTAAAATGCATACCTTAAGAACAATGAGCTTTTAATCTTCAATACTGTGAAAGAAATATCTTCTGCTGCAACGTCTTTCCTTTCTATATTTTGAGAGCACGGAACAAAACAAGAAAAAATCTCCAGTGAACAAGGTCTTTTAAGTGCATACGTTAAGAGCTTCGAACACTTGTTCAGTAGATGAGGTGTGTTTCACAGCAGCGAAGGTCAACAAGTACTCATAGCTCATAAGGTATGCAGTTTAGAGCCCATATTTATTTGACTTTTTTCCATTCTACAACTCTCAAAATACGGAAACAGCTTCCAGTAGAAGAGATTTGTTTCACAGGATCGAAAAGATATTATTAAGGTACGCATTTAAGAACCCGCCTTTACTAGAGTTTTTTTTCTTGTTTTGGTCCATCGTACCAACTCTGAAGATCTGCCGGTTGAATTATGGTTAGGACTGCCATATCTAGCTGGGACCTCGTCGGGTACTCTGAGATGGGCGTATAGAAATGAAGCAAAAAATTTATTTTATATGATTACTTTTTCTTTAGAACACGATTACATGGAACTTGTTGTGGCAGAAGAAGTTGGTACATCATATTTTATCGGAAGATTTAATCTTTTACAGCAAGTCTTTTTTCCCTTTTATGTGTTTATAAAACTCTATGCAAGTCGCCTTGTAGCTAAACTGGTAGTGTTAAATTCATTCCACAGACCCTGGCAGCAGTCGATTTCTTTCATCAACCCACTGGGCCGACATCAGCGAAAATATTCTTTCCACAGTGTCTTTGCGTCCGGGAATAGAAAACAAACACTTGCATAATTTTAGCAATTGGCATTTTGCGTACAAAATTTTCGGTTTCCTTAAGAATGTAAATCCATCTTTCTTCCACGGAGTGTTTAGACTTATATTTTTCCGAGTAACGCTTAGTTTCAAAAAAGCTCTTCAGATACATATATTCCTGAAAACAGTTGTCGCCTGAAATCTTCACACCATTTTTACTCACGTACATAATAGTGTTTTCAATCATCACTCAGTCTGGGTTTCAGATAGCTTCATCCATCAAATACCTGATATTTATTAGAGTAAATAGCCCACTTCTCTACGTAATCAAATGCCATGGTATAGACAGTCATTGTCTCTTCCTCAAATCTTGAAATCAAATTAATTACTTCTTGGTTAGGGTTCTCAAATGGCTCTAAGCACTATGGGAGGTCATCAGTCACCCAGACATAAAACTACTTAAACCTAACTAACCTAAGAACAGCACACACATTCATGCCCGAGGCAGGAATCGAACCTGCGACCGAAGCAGCTGCGCGGTTCCGGACGGAAGCGCCTAGAACCGCTCGGCCATAGCGGACGGCTAGGGTTCTCATTCTTTAATTTGTTCAGATTCATCTTGGTTTGAATGCCAATAAAACTGGCAGTCTTCCTTTCATTCAGACATCCTTGAGCGTCGATTAATGTATTTCTTTTCTCATTTGTCGAGACTTTATTGTCTCCACGCTTTGTATATTTTCTCAAAGAGAGCCGAGTTTGACTGCAGAAATATGAACTACATTCACTGATCAGACTACTGAAAAAGTGTGAAATTATTTTAGGTGGACTATTTACGTCGTCAAAAATTGTTTTAATGGAATCCAGCGGGACTGCTACGGTCGCAGGTTCGAATCCTGCCTCGGGCATGGGTGTGTGTGATGTCCTTAGGTTAGTTAGGTTTAAGTAGTTCTAAGTTCTAGGGGACTTATGACCTAAGATGTTGAGTCCCATAATGCTCAGAGCCATTTGAACCATTTGAATGGAATCCAAAGCTTAAGAATTCTCTCAACTACGGACGTTAACGAGAGCCATCTCGTTCTTGAGGGAGACAGAAGAGTCTGATGCGTGACATCAATAAATAAGCAGAAATTAGCTTCTCTGTCCTTACCGTCTACAGTGCAAAATACTTAAATATTTTCACGGCGATTATTGCAATTGCGACTGTTAAGACTCTAGCAGGGCTTGATACAGTATTTTGGATAATATGGGCAGAGCATCCGATCCTTCTACAATTTTTCCTAGATTGTCTATAATTTTGTGAAACACATTCCACTGCCCGCGTCGATGAACCTCTCCGAAGTTGGTATTGGTATTATCTCCACAAATAGCGATTATTTTATCTAACGAAATTTGCAGTTATCTAAAAAGGTACAGACAAAACTTTGCAGTCGTCTCCGATGTTTCGTTACTCAGCAAATCAAACTTCAACAGCTTCTATTGGAATCCATCCGTTTCAGTAAAGTATTGGACAACTGAAGGAAACATATTTTCAGCCTTGTAGTTCGATGCGTCGGTGCCTATGCCGTAAAATCAAACTTCTTGCAATTGTTTTATGCATTCGAGCACGAAGTGTGGTGCGGGGACATTTTTAGCTGTAGCTGTGGTACTGGCTGTAGACTGCTTTGCGGCGACTTTGGAGTCAGGGTACATGGCGGTATTCAGCTTTATGGCACAGTCAACAGAACTGAAGGACTGATGATGCTTGATAACTTTGTAAGCTGTTGTTAGTTCTGCAGCAGCAACGAGCAGTTCTTCCTGGGATTTCTGGAGACTAGAAATCTACTCTGTAGGAATCAGCATGGGTTTCGAAAAAGACGGTCATGTGAAACTCAGCTCGCGCTATTCGTCCACGAGACTCAGAGGACCATAGACACGGGTGCACAGGTAGATGCCGTGTTTCTTGACTTCCGCAAGGCGTTCGATACAGTTCCCCACAGTCGTATAATGAACAAAGTAAGAACATATGGTCTATCAGACCAATTGTGTGATTGGATTGAGGAGTTACTAGATAACAGGACGCAGCATGTCATGCTCAATGGAGAGAAGTCTTCCGAAGTAAGAGTGATTTCAGGTGTGCCGCAGGGGAGTGTCATAGGACCGTTGCTATTCACAATATACATAAATGACCTGGTGGATGACATCAGAAGTTCACTGAGGCTTTTTGCAGATGATGCTGTGGTGCATCGAGAGGTTGTAACAATGGAAAATTGTACTGAAATGCAAGAGGATCTGCAGCGAATTGACGCATGGTGCAGGGAATGGCAATTGAATCTCAATGTAGACAAGTGTAATGTGCTGCGAATACACAGAAAGATAGATCCTTTATCATTTAGCTACAAAATAGCAGGTCAACAACTGGAAGCAGTTAATACCATAAATTATCTGGGAGTACGCATTAGGAGTGATTTAAAATGGAATGAGCATATAATGTTGATCGTCGGTAAAGCAGATGCCAGACAGATTCATTGGAAGAATCCTAAGGGAATGCAATCCGAAATCAAAGGAAGTAGGTTACAGTACGCTTGTTCGCCCACTGCTTGAATACTGCTCAGCAGTGTGGGATCCGTACCAGATACGGTTGATAGAAGAGATAGAGAAGATCCAACGGAGAGCAGCGCGCTTCGTTACAGGATCATTTAGTAATCGCGAAAGCGTTACGGAGATGATAGATGAACTCCAGTGGAAGACTCTGCAGGAGAGACGCTCAGTAGCTCGGTACGGGCTTTTGTTAAAGTTTCGAGAACATACCTTCACCGAAGAGTCAAGCAGTATATTGCTCCCTCCTACGTATATCTCGCGAAGAGACCATGAGGATAAAATCAGAGAGATTAGAGCCCACACAGAGGCATACCGACAATCCTTCTTTCCACGAACAATACGAGCCTGGAATAGAAGGGAGAACCGATAGAGGTACTCAAGGTACCCTCCGCCACACACCGTCAGGTGGCTTGCGGAGTATGGATGTAGATGTAGATGTAGTTTCTTCTGTAATCATGGATGTAGAAACAGGCTTTGATTTCGACGCTACCGCAAATCTATTTGTATGATTCTTCGTAGAAATGTGATGCTCGCCTTACCTCCGTGAGTTACTGAGATGAAACAGCTGCAAATCTCACACAATGCTTCCTGATCCGTACGCTCTTTCTTGACCAAAGACCACTCTTTTGTGTTATCGTCCGACAACTGACACTTTCTCTTTCCACGTATAGGCATTTTCGTAAGCTATGATAAGTTTATTAGAAGGTAAACAGTCATCGAAGTACATGCCACTATACGCTTCACGCCCTAAATATCCGCATTTGACACCTGAAGCATTACTAACTTTCACTCGTTGTTCGTATCTCGTTGAGAAAGAATCTCCTTGTCAGATCGCTATTCAAAAGGGAACTACCCGATTCTTCCGCGTGGCGCTGCCTAAATAGTTCCAGTCCCGTACTACTGGAGAAGTCTGATGTTTTCTCGAATTATGTCGATGGATGTAGAAGGTGCTTGCATCGTCGAAACAGGATACGCAACATGCAACGCCATCTGTGAGACGACCTTGTCAACATAAACTTGTTGACATAAATAAAACTAACTGATGTTGCGTTTACATGTTGCGCTAACATATGACGCTACTTCAGTATTTGAGCCAAGCTCGTAACAGTATTTCGCAAAATCGGGGCAAAATTGGGTGTCGTCGGGATGTCGGGACGAGATGGTCCATAACGGTGACGGTCCCGATGTGGCGGTTTTGCGTATCATCAACATGGACAAATACAATTAATATGGATGATATGATACTCTATGGTATTCTGCGTTTTGAATTCACTCTGATATTTAGCAGTTGCATTGATTTGATTTTGTAAATGATACTGACAGCCGGCCGCGGTAGCCGTATGGTTCTAGGCGCTGCAGTCCGGAACCGCGGGACTGCTACGGTCGCAGGTTCGAATCCTGCCTCGGGCATGGATGTGAGTGATGTCCTTAGGTTAGGTAGGTTTAAGTAGTTCTAAGTTATAGTGGACTGATGTCCTAAGATGTTAAGTCCCATGGTGCTCACAAGGGAACCTCCCCATCGCACCCCCCTCAGATTTAGTTATGAGTTGGCACAGTGGATAGGCCTCTCGTTCCGCAGCTACTCACACTAACCACGAGACCACGGCGCTTCTTATGCTACAATCTCCTTGATGTTGCATATGTTGCGCATAGACTACTCAGTTTGTATATTTTATTAATTTTTTTCATAGTTCCACACAACTTCTTCCTGTTTTCTCGATTGATCTGTGTCCAGTTTTTCAAGGCCTATCCACTGTGCCAACTTATAACTAAATCTGAGGGGGGTACGATGGGGAGGTTCCCTTGTCAGAGCCATTTGATACTGACAATATTATACACATGTATAATGCAATATTCATACTACAACTTCTCCCGGATAATTATTTTGTTCAAATTGCACAAGAATTCCTCCTGACGTAGTGTAATAATTTTGACTGTAAGTTGTGTTCATATCACTAAAATTACAGATCGTACATCAGAGCTTTTATAATTTTTGTCTTCGAAGGATTTAATTATTCTTAGCAAATTGATCATTAAAAGGAACCACAGAATTCCACCCGCACACAACACTGACGTATGCTACCAGAAATATTTTTCTCCGTGATTCGTGCGTAGTTTAATTTCGGCCTCATACATCAGCAATGAAATCTTGTTCAACAATCAATATCATCAGCACTGTTCTTAGAAGATGCAGTCTGATTCGATTATTTTTTTTTTATAATTGAATTCAGTACCACCGGTGCACATTTATTTCTTACACATCGGAATATTGTTTGCAGTTTCAAGTAATTTAAATTTGCCGCAGAGATAAAAGTTAAGATGGCGGCCAACAAAAGATAGAGGATTTCTTTTTTAATTAAGATTTTCCTTTGCTCAATAAATAACTAATCATTTAAATTGATGGCACCAAAAAATTTATTAATATTGTTTTGCAAATTAGTTTAACACAAACCCTTGATATTTCGACCAGAAGTAGAGACGAAGTTACTATATAATCGCAAATAACAATGGCTGCGCTTCTTGCAGCTATGATAAAACAATTAATACAAACATATAATTAAAAGAGGAAGTGATTTTTAATAATTAATCATAAATAGTTTTAACGCATTTAGCTCTATTTGTTTTTTAGCAGCAAATGAACATAAAACTACAATAATTTTACGTTAAGCGTTTTTCATTCAACAGACCTCAAATCGATTCACGTCTTGCGTCGGCGACGTACATCAGAAGACGACGAAAGCGTACAAAACAAAAGAAAAGAATGACACAGATTAACAAAGAATGTGAGACAAATACTGTCTCTGTTTTACATAATTATCATCTTTTTAAGAAATAATTATATAATTGAATGCCTATTATTGAGTTACGTAATTTTCCACACGTTCATATTCCTCTCGTCACATTGTAAGTAAATATATATATATATATATATATATATATATATATATATATATATATATATATATATATATATCGTGGATGTTATACCGATACATCGCGACGGATGGCAACCCTAGTTATGGGTCACACTGTTTGTCCTGTGGGACATGACCTTTGAATCACCCTGTATATAAATGGTCTAGCGCAGTGTTCGTAGAACTTTTATGGTTAAGAGCCAATACTGACCTTGTACGACAGAACCTCGGGCCGCGTATATACCTATATTATTATAATTTAATAACTTATATAAACGGTATGTAATGAGCCCCCAAAATACTAGTTATAGTATGGGCGCGATAAGCTGGCTGCTGTCCTCATAGGTACTGATCGTTAAAAATCTGAACCATTCGGAACAATTCCTGTCGACTCTTCTGTTTCAGACTGAAGCCACCCTCCGCGACGACGCTCTACGACTCTGTAATTGCCTGTGGCAGTACTGTTGTGTTCTCTGCGTGAGCGGATGATTATTTGATTAATAACAGTAATCGTACTTACATTTAAGCGCATTGCGTAATATGAGGCTCAAAAAGGTAGCACACTGGAGTCGCATTCGGGAGGACGACGGTTCAAATCCCGCTCCGGCCTTCCGGATGAAGTTTCCAGAGATTTCTCTATATCGTTTATGGCAAATGACGGGATGGTTCCTTTGAAACGGTACTGCCGATATCCTTCCCCATCCTTGCTTAATCCAAGCTTGCCCTCTGTCTGTAATGAACTTGATGTCGACGCGACGCTAAACTCTAATCTCCCTTTCTTACTAAATGTTTTGTATATCGTTTTTCTGCTGCTCATTGCATCGTGTTACAGTAACTTTAGTTTGATTTCATATGCCTTGCTACAAATATGCACCACATTTGAAGATATCCGTAATATGCATTCTCGAATCCCTATTTCTTCCGTGTCAAAATTTATACCATATCAGCTGATTTGCCAGCACTGTAAGACAAAGAAGAAAACATTCCCTCTCTCATATCCTCTAAGCCCGCAGTGGCCGCGCTATTTACCGCTCGGCTGCTGAGACAAGACGCCAAACCGAGAGAGGGTGGTTGGTTGGTTGGTTGATTTGGGGGAAGGGACCAAACAGCCAGGTCGTTGGTCCCATCGGATTAGGTAAGGAAGTTGGCCGCACCCTTTCAAAGGAATCATCCCGGCATTTGCCTGAAGCGACACAGGGAAATCACGGAAAACCTAAATGTGGTTGGCCGGACGCGGGTTTGAACCGTCGTCCTCCCGAATGCGACTCCAGAGTGCTAACCACTGTGCCACCTCCGAGATTGCAGCCACATTTAGGTTTTCCATGATTTCCCTAAATCGCTTAAGGCACATGCTGGGATGGTTTCTTCGAAACGGCATGGCCATTTTCCTTCTCAATCCTTCCCTAAACCGAGCTTGTGCTCCGTCTCTAATGACCTCAGTGTCGATGGGCCGTTAAACACCAAACTCCTCCTCATCCTCTAAGATGCCAACTTTACTTAGCTCACGTCCAAATTCACCAGCGTCAATTAAAACCAAGTACTTCTTAAAATATTACTATCTCTGTTAGTATTTTTGTTCGTTACTGTGCAGGAAAAAAAAACGCCGACTGCTGTCAGTCGAGCAGCGGTCATGTGCCAGAGTTCTATCTTGTGACTTCGGTTTTACATATTTTATGGAAAAGAATGACCAGGAGAGCAGTTGTTTCTTAATTTTGTGACAATGATTTTATATCAGCTGGTCTGCCTCATGTATCATGATATCCAAATGGTTTATAAATGTTAATCTACATTCAGATACTATAATGGCACCTTTAGTGTGTTGAAACTGGTTATCCATTAAACAGTATTTAAGCGATCTTGGCTATTGAATTATTTCTACAACAGCCGCGCGGGATTAACCGAGCGGTCTCAGGCAGTGATGGACTGTGCGGCTGGTCCCGGCGGAGGTTCGAGTCCTCCCTCGGGCATGGGTGTGTGTGTTTGTCCTTAGGATAATTTAGGTTAAGTAGTGTGTAAGCTTAGGGACTGATGACCTTAACAGTTAAGTTCCATAAGATTTCACACCCATTATTTCTACAACAGAGTGATCGCCCCACTATGCACTGTGTGTTCACTGGAAAAAAAAAAAAAAAAGAAAGAACGTTCTTAAGAAGCTCTTAATGTTAGTTGTCGTTTTCAGATTCGGCTGTTAGCTGCTTGATGTACACCGCTGAACCAAAGCATTATGACCACTTGTTTAATAGCGTGTTGGTCCACTATGCAAACACAAAATAGCAGCCATTCTCCTTGGTATAGATTCTACAAGTCTTGACAGAATTCCAGAAGTATGTGGAACCAGATCTCTATGCACAGGTCAAGTAGCTCCCGCAAATTACGAGATGGTGGTTTATGGGGACGCAGCCGGCTCACGATATGTGGTTCAAATGGCTCTGAGCACTATGGGACTTAACATCGGAGGTCATCAGTCCCCTAGAACTTAGAACTACTTAAACCTAACTAACCTAAGGACATCACACACATCCATGCCCGAGGCAGGATTCGAACCTGCGACAGTAGCAGCAGCGCGGTTCCAGACTGAAGCGCCTAGAACCGCTGGCCCACAGTGGCCGGCCCCAATACGTGTGCCAGTGGGTACAGATTAGGCACATTTGCTGGCCAAGACATCAATGTGAGATCACTATAATGCCCCTCAAACCGTAGTAGCACGATTCTGACCTTGCAACACGGACAGTTATCCCGCTGGAATATGTGATGCCATGAAGCGATGTAGGTGGTCCACTATAATTTCGCGTGGTTCACTTTCGTCATGACGCCTTCGATTACTAACACAGATCCCAAGGATGCCTAACTCAGTGTACCCCGTAGTATAACTCTGCCCTCACTGGCCTGCATCTGTGGCGCGGTGCGTGTGGTGACGGCGTGTAATGACCCAACCACGGACCGTGTGTAACAAGAAATGTGATTCATTCGACAGGCTGAAAACTCACTGCAATCATAACTGATGATGTCGTTGGGTCAAGACAGGAACGTTTATTGGTAGTGTGATGTGAAGCTCCATGTTCAACAATGGCCTGAGAGCAGTGTGCTCCGAAACACTTGTACCTACACCTTCGACCATAGATACTAGTAGACTGGCCTTGCTGTGCAGAAGCTATAGGGCTGGTGTGGCTCCAACATAAACCACGTGACTGTTGGCAAAACGTGGCGGGATTTCAAATGAGCGGTCTGCCATCCTGTGTTTGTATCGTATTTTACCCACATTTCTCAATTGACTGCCAAACGCTTCCAACAAAAATTCCTTTGTATTTGCGAAAAATTATGTCAGAACTACATTTGACCTGGATTTGTTCACAGTATCATTTATAAAATCTAAAAAATATATCGAAGGCCCCTCTGGTGGGCAGTGGGACTAAATTACTATAAACTATCAGTTAAAGTAAAATATCGTTAAAATTCTTTTAAACAGTAAGAGTGGGCTCGTGTCAAAACTTTAAATATTGGATTCGCCGCGTTTTGAGCTCTAGTCACTTATAAAAGAAAATGGGATATGGGAATTATGTCAACTATAGGTCCCAAAATTGTCGACTTTAGGAGCAGGTCCATTTTAGAGCATCAATTTTAGGTGCACTTCAAAGGTTCAGTTCCTACTATTTTCACAAAAGTTTAAACTATCAGTTTAAAAAAATGATATTTTAGATGAAAGGTGAGACTCTGAAGTTTCAGAAAATAATTTTGGAACCTACATTTATTTAATAGTATTAGAAGGTAGAAAAAAATGCTCTTCATGTGTCGACTATAGGTGCTCTTACTTTATTATAATCTCACTTGTATATACAAAAAGGCGCCTATGTGCAGATGGCTTAAAGTTTTTCCGTTTCAGGGCCTGTATCCAAAGCTGTCTTCGGTTTTCATCCTTAGGGAACCTATGAGTAGGAACGAGAAACACTTATACTTATTTCTGTAACCGAATTATCACAGATACTTTCCAAAATGTAATATGAGTCTGACTTTACAGGCATCACTTTCAACACTTTAGTTTACGTGATACTCTATTTCAAGTGTAAAAACATATAAAAGTCACTTCAACAGATTTCAATGAACGCATCTGCATTATCATAGAAACACACGTGAAATGTAATGCCATTTCCCCCGACAAAACGCTGAGTACAGCCATAAGCGCAACAAGAAACAACCATGTTTTGCCAACATTCACGTGACTTTAGCCCAGAGATGTTGGAGCCACGAAAATGACGTCAGGGCCAGTCTATTATATTTATGGTCGAAGACCTACACCGGCATTGTACTCTTTCGTCAGATATGCCACAGACCGCTGCCTATCCTGGATTACAGAGTGGGGGATCCTCCAACCTCTACGTTTTGTTATGAGATGTGGTCGTCCAATACTATACGTCCTATTCGTTATTTCACTATGCTCCAACCACTTTCCATAGTTACTCAGAGGCGGCCGGCTACGCCTTTTCAGCGCCACAACAATGTGCCCTTTGCAATACCGCTTATATCAGTGGATTTTGGCATCTGCGGTCCGTATCTTCTCTTTAATGACTGCCCATTCGTCTCTTACTTTACATTCTTTCCTCACTGCGTCACGTGCACGCGACACCAGCAAGAGGCATTCAGCCTCGCGGTGGGCAGTGGTCGTAATGTTTTAGCTCATCGCTGTTTAGCCGGCCGGAGTGGCCGTGCGGTTCTAGGCGCTACAGTCTGGAACTGAGCGACCGCTACGGTCGCAGGTTCGAATCCTGCCTCGGGCATGGATGTGTCTGATGTCCTTAGGTTAGTTAGGTTTAATTAGTTCTAAGTTCTAGGCGACTGATGACCTCAGAAGTTGAGTCGCATAGTGCTCAGAGTCATTTGAACCATTTGGTTGGTTGGTTGGTTTGGGGAAGGAGACCAGACAGCGTGGTCATCGGTCTCATCGGATTAGGGAAGGATTGGGAAGGAAGTCGGCCGTGCCCTTTCAGAGGAACCATCCCGGCATTTGCCTGGAACGATTTAGGGAAATCACGGAAAACCTAAATCAGGAAGGCCGGACGCGGGATTGAACCGTCGTCCTCCCGAATGCGAGTCCAGTGTCTAACCACTGCGCCACCCCGCTCGGTTGAACCATTTGAACTCATCGCTGTTTATTATTATAAAGCACGACTGAGAATCGTGGGCCGCAGTTTGGCGACCACTGATCTAGGACTAAACGCATGAAGCCACGTGATTCTGTTTCCGGATGATGATGTATACAGAGAAGTCAAACCGCTAGAAAGTTATATGAGAAATATATGAGAAAAAGTAACACCACAGCTCCATCTTGAGAACGTCTTTATTCTATCACACGACTAGTTTAGGCCACACATTACCGCCATCCTCAGGCCCCACCACTACCAAAAGAGTATTTGATTTCCAAGGCGCATTTACTGCGTGATCCTTGTTACTAGCACATGCGGTCTAGCTTTCTTCAGGAATCTATACTCAACACTGTGTTGTCTCATTGGAGTCAACATGGTGTCGACTGTAGACTCCTGATGTAAATCTGGCCAACAATTACTGGAAGCTGTCACATCTATTAAATACGGGGCTATTACAAATGATTGAAGCGATTTCATAAATTCACTGTAGCTCCATTCATTGACATATGGTCACGACACACTACAGATACGTAGAAAAACTCATAAAGTTTTGTTCGGCTGAAGCCACACTTCAGGTTTCTGCCGCCAGAGCGCTCGAGAGCGCAGTGAGACAAAATGGCGACAGGAGTCGAGAAAGCGTATGTCGTGCTCGAAATGCACTCACATCAGTCAGTCATAACAGTGCAACGACACTTCAGGACGAAGTTCAACAAAGATCCACCAACTGCTAACTCTATTCGGCGATGGTATGCGCAGTTTAAAGCTTCTGGATGCCTCTGTAAGGGGAAATCAATGGGTGGCCTGCAGTGAGCGAAGAAACGGTTGAACGCGTGCGGGCAAGTTTCACGCATAGTGATGTGAAAGATTCAGTGTTTAAACCTCCTCTACCAAGAAACGTGCCAGGACTGCGAGCTCGCATCAACGATGCTTTCGAACTCAGTGATGGGGATATGCTGCGCCGAGTGTGGGAGGAACTTATCGGCTTGACGTCTGCCGAATCACTAAAGGGGCACATATCGAACATTTGTGAATGCCTAAAAAAACTTTTTGAGTTTTTGTATGTGTGTGCAAAGCATTGTGAAAATATCTCAAATACTAAAGTTATTGTAGAGCTGTGAAATCGCTTCAATCATTTGTAATAACCCTGTATATGCGAGTATGCGCACGGAACTATTCAAAGTGGAATGGTCACATGAAAGTAACACTAGGAGAGGAAGAGGCCACACTGAGATTCATTGGAAGAAGAATCTTCAGGAAGTGTGTCTCCTTCCACGAAGGAGGTTGTTTATAAAACACTCGTTCCATCATTACTAGAGTGTTGGTCGTCAGTCTGAAACCGTTACCAGATAGGATTGATAGAGGAAATAGAGGAGATCCAAAGAAGAGCTGTACGTTTCATCACTGATTCGGTTAGTAAGCGCGAAACTGCCACGGAGATGCTACTCCAACTCCTGTGGCAGACTGCAAGAGAGGCGTTGTGCATCACCATTCGCTTTACTGTGAATGCTATGTCCGGGAAAAGGCATACAAGATAGTGGTTCCACCTATGTATATCTCGCGAAAGAACTATGAAGCCAAAACTACGAGGGTAATCCCAAAAGTAAGATCTCCTATTTTTTTATAAGTACATAGACCTGTGTATTTCTACAATGGTTTACATCACTTTACAGCTTGAACATTAGCTATTTTTCGACATAATAACCATTTCTGTCGCGTTTTTGTAGACGCTGTGGCAGTTTTTGTATGCCCATGTCATACCAGCTCGCTGCCATGCTGTTCAGAAAATTATGAACCTCTTCTTTCACCTCGTCGTCGGTGCTGAATCGCTGGGACCACAATTAACGCTGACAGGTACTGTGAGACTCTGAAGAAACTCAAGTGGGCAGTTCAGAACCAGAGAAGAGGAATGTTGAGCAAGGGCGTACACATTCTCCATGACAACGCTCGCCCACACATCACTCGGCAAACCGTTGCTCTCCTGCAACAGTTTCAGTGGAACATAATCACCCACCCACCCTATAGTGCTGACTTGGCGCCCCGTTACTATACCTGTTCCTTAGGTTAAAAGAACATTTGGCCAGAAAGCGTAAATTCGACGTCAAACGGTACCCTAGCGGCAATCGTTCCTACCGAGCACTACGCGAGACTGGAACAGAAAAGGCGGGAAGTGGCGGTGATACACAAAGGACCGTTTGCCACTCATCATAACGTGGCCTGAAGAGTACAGCTGCAGATGTAGACTGCTTCATGGTATCCATTACACTGGAAAGCCAACAAACTATTAGTGCACTTAGTAGTACTATAGGCGAGCTGCAGATAATGAACGTCCCATCTCATGTGAAAGTTTGCAGGATGACGTAGTATGGAAAGAAATCCTACCAAGCTTGCTGTCACTCTTAGGATTGCGTGTCTCAGTCGGTAAAAACGCAACCCTTACTGGATCGCTTTGTTTTCCGATCTGTCTGTCCGACTGTTGAAAACCTTTTCTCTCGGGAAAGGATCAAGTTGAAATTTATGTCAAATACGCGCCTACGGTTGAATGACGGTGTAAAAAAGGGAAGCATCTAAGCCTGTACAGTCAAAGGGTACGGCCGTTATGGCACATATTTTGATACTCGCAAACGTACCCAACAAAGCCTTTAAGGTACTTATGATTGATCTACAATGATGAAATTTGACAAATAAAAAAAATACAAAAACTTCCTTTTGTCATTTGTTGTCAAACATCAAACTTAAAATTAAAACAATATGTAGTTCTCCATTCAAGATGACTGGATCGCAATCGTAAATGTAAGACATCAGGCAAGGAATGACTTTATTGCTCCTATGACACGTTTCGGAATTTATACATCATCGGATATGCAGGAGCGATTACTGCACGTAAATATGAGGTTTCAAGTTGTATGTCTCACAAACATTCGCAGACCAGTCTGAGAATGTTTCTTTCACATACAACTTGAAACTCCATATTTACGTTTAGTACTCGCTCCTGGATATCTAATGACGGATAAATTCCGAAACGCGTCATAGGACAATAAACTCATTGCTTGCGTGATGTTTGACATTTACCATTGCGATTCAGTCATCCTGAACGCAGAACTGCTGATTATTATAATAATCGTCACCTGCCCCCGGCATGATTCGAAGTCACATTTTCTATTATTGAAATTAAAACATTCTCGAAAATCTTGGAACCCCTGGAACTGATATCTTCCTAGTGTCAACATCGACTACAGGCAAAAATGGCCGAGATTCTCGATTCCCAGAATGGATTAAATATCTACAGAGGGCTGCAGAAAAATGTAGACAATCTTTGATCGTCAATATTAGTGGAACAAAATGACATGCCGATACAATTCTTGCACGATGGGAAGGTTGTTCTATGTGTTCAAAGTGACTCCCATTAGCAGCTAAACAACGTCAGTGCTGCTGAACTGTTAACCGAACTACGGCTGTCAGCGTTGCCGGTGTGGTAGCCTCACAGGACGCATCGATGGTTTCTCGTAGCTCGTTCAGTGTGCGTGACTTCCGTTGATAACTTCATTTTACAATGTCCCCTTAGGCATAAGTCAAGAGGTGTGAGTTCTAGAATGCGTGATAGGTGTTGAACAGCCCCTTTTCGACCTATCCATCATCCAGGTAGATTTCCATCCAAATAGGCTCTGACATCTCTGTGACAGAGAGGCGGAGCGCCATCTTGTTGTAGGTAAAATCTTTCATTTCCAAATACCTCGATGGCAGGTAAAATCAATGTTTGCTGCATATCAAGGTACACCTCACCAGTTAAAGTACCTCTAAAGAAGAATGGACTAGTCAAAACGCGCAAAGGCAGACCACACCACACATTAACATCCGGTAGATTAACATGTTTGTCCACGTGAACGTGATGTTTTTCAGAAGCCCAGTACACGCAGCTGTGGTGGTTTACTATAACATTCAGTTTGAATGGCGCCTCTTCAGACCAGATGACCATTCCTGCAAACCGTTCATCCTCGCAAAGCACGCCTTCAAATCACTCACAGTACTCCATCCTTCATTTGCTTGTACCAGCCCCCCTGGACAAAGTTCAATGTCTCGCTGGGATTGCTCCATGTGACATCAGAAGAGAGGTCGCCGCTAACATCGAGAGGCATAAATGAAATACAGTGACCTCATATCCACTCTTTGGACATCAACCTGCCAAGCCAAGACTGAAGTCCAGGAAGAGTTTCCTAACAACTTCACAGCCCTTAGAAGGATCAGCTGCGGCTACCCGACTCACCAAGTGGAAAGAAAGATGGCAAAAACCTGTGAAACTGGATGACACCACAAGAAGCCCTGCCGCCTGGACACATGGAGAAGTGGGTCAGCCGGCCGGAGTGGCCGAGCGGTTCCAGACGCTACAATCTGGAACCGCGCGACCGCTACGGTCGCAGGTTCGAATCCTGCCTCGGGCATGGATGTGTGTGATGTCCTTAGGTTAGTTAGGTTTAAGTAGTTCTAAGTTCTAGGGGACTGATGACCTCAGACGTTAAGCCCCATAGTGCTCAGAGCCTTTTGAACAATTTTTTTTTGAAGTGGGTCATCTGGAAGTCCTTGAACAGACTACGGACTGAAGTCGCAAGATCGAGGGACAATCTCCTTAAATGTAACTTCCAACTGCCAAATGCCAACACAACACTGTGCGAATGCGGTGAATTGCTGACAACCCGACATCTCTTCAAATGTAACTCATGGCCAACCAGCTGTAGCATGAAGGACTTAACAATGCTATCAAAGTTGTCCAATTCCGGGTGAATACTGTATAGGTTTCTTTGTATGTATTGTATATGTGTTCATTGTAGCGTACCTCTGACACGAATAAAGAAAGAAAGACTCCATTCTTCGATGCGGGTCGTCCTCGTTCATAGCGTACAGTGATATTGGAATGGTCACTTCCCACTCTGCAGCTTTCAGAATACGTCGTACGTTTGTTCGGCTTACCCCGCTTTCACGTGCACCCCGCTTCACGGATTTTCGAGGTGACTTAGTAAAATGTTGCAACACAGCAGCGTTGGAAGCTGGACTTGTTGATGTTTTCGGTCGGCCACATCTTTCCTTGTGCACATCCTGAACTGTACTGTCAGCTTCATATTTATCGCCGCGCGGGCTTAGCCGAGCAGTCTAAGGCGCTGCAGTCATGGACTGTGCGGCTGGTCCCAGCGGAGGTTCGAGTCCTCCCTCGGGCATGGGTGTGTGTGTTTGTTCTTAGGATAGTTTAGGTTAAGTAGTGTGTAAGCTTAGGGACTGATAACCTTAGCAGTTAAGTCCCATAGGATTTCACACACAACAACAAATTTATCCTGAATACGAGGGTCGTTCAATAAGCAATGCCCCACATTTTTTTTCTCAGAATATATTTATTGTTAAGAGTCAGAATTTGGTGACAGTATACATCAACATATCTTGTCCATGTCCTGTTTTTCCACATAGTCTCCATCACGTTCTACGGCCATACGCCAACGTTGTGGAAGAGCATGTATTCCCTGCTGGTAAAAGCTCTTGTGCTGTAGGCGTAGCCGTGTTTTCACTGCATGGCTGCACTTCCAGTGCTGACCGACAACTGTACGACTGTAGAGCCAATTGTCGAGTTGTGATGCGCCAGTCGGCGCGAATAATGGCATCCGCACGATTCAGCATGTCTGTAGCAGTGGCTGTGACAGGACGTCCCCAGTGTGGCTGATCACGGAGCTCTGTTTCTGCATTTCCGGAGGCCGTAACTTTCTTTATCCATCGCCCAACTGTACTCCTATCAACTGCAGCATCGCCATATGCTGCACACAAACCTTTGTGGATGTTCACCACGGTTTCTTTTTCTGCACACAAGAATTCAGTAACAGCACTCTGCTTGTAACTTGAGTCGTATGTAGATGCCATTTTGACGCTGTACTACGGCTGTGTCATCTGCCAGAACGGCTAGAAACTTCACCGGCGCACGGAACAAACATCAAATGCCAAGCGCCAACAAGAACGTTTGTCTTTATATACTAATGGCTTTTTTTTAAAAAATGTGGGTCTTTACTTACTGAACCACCCTCGTACAATAAATTATTGTACATGTTGGTAGTTTAGTTCTGTACACATTACGCCATTGCCGTTGTACCTCCATCGTGTTTTCATACTTCCAGTTTCACTTTGCGTTGCTGAAAAGACAATCTTTCTTTATTCGTTGCTGCATTGTCATCTGCTGGAAAACGCGCGCCAAGGTCTGTTGAGGAAACAATCGACTACGCTACCTCCTAAAGTTGCAACGATATGTCATTTTGTTCCAAAGATATCAACTATCAAAGAGTGTCGACATTTTTCTGTACCCTTCTGTATATACATAATTAAGTTTGTACAGAACCCTATTCGGAAAGTACGTTCCGATCGGTCGGGAAATGAAAACCACTGTGAAAATCTGATGAAGTTTGGCACAAATTTGTTGGGTAGTATCTCTAGTAATCATATAATATTGATCGTCGGTAAAGCAGATGCCAGACTGAGATTCATTGGAAGAATCCTAAGGAAATGCAATCCGAAAACAAAGGAAATAGGTTACAGTACGCTTGTTCGCCCACTGCTTGAATACTGCTCAGCAGTGTGGGATCCGTACCAGATAGGGTTGATAGAAGAGATAGAGAAGATCCAACGGAGAGCAGTGCGCTTCGTTACAGGATCATTTAGTAATCGCGAAAGCGTTACGGAGATGATAGATAAACTCCAGTGGAAGACTCTGCAGGAGAGACGCTCAGTAGCTCGGTACGGGCTTTTGCCAAAGTTTCGAGAACATACCTTCACCGAAGAGTCAAGCAGTATATTGCTCCCTCCTACGTATATCTCGCGAAGAGACCATGAGGATAAAATCAGAGAGATTAGAGCCCACACAGAGGCATACCGACAATCCTTCTTTCCACGAACAATACGAGACTGGAATAGAAGGGAGAACCGATAGAGGTACTCAAGGTACCCTCCGCCACACACCGTCAGGTGGCTTGCGGAGTATGGATGTAGATGTAGATGTAGATGTAGTAAGCACGTCGATCGCGGCACGTCACTCTTTTCAGTTCTGAGCACACTTTGAACACATAAAACTACCTTCACACCGTGCAAGAATTGTATCGGTATGTCATTTTGTTCGACTAATACTGACGATCAAAGAGTCTCTACATTTTTCTGGAGTCCTCTGTAGATATTATTCAATTCTGGGAATCGAGAATCTCATAAAGATGCCTTTTCACATTATGCTAGTCGCAACAGGCCAATTTTTTTTCAGTATTATGTCTAAATAACATCGTTTTCAATCAACTGAGGCTCAAAGCACAGAAACAAAGTTTTGAGAATATTAGATGTTTCTGAAAAATAAATTTATTTATTAACCACCAGTCTCATAGGTCTATATTGTTTTTTAACCAGATCTCAACATCCTGTTTGTCGTTGAACTATAATGTACCCACTTTATATTGCGAAATATTGATTGATATTTAAGTTTATATTTATTATTATTAATGTTAGTTGACAGAAGTTTCGTATGTAGACTTGTGACAATAGTGTCTTTGGATAATTTTAATATTTGTAATTAATGTGAAACTACAATCAGAACATAAAGAACAGATACTATGTGCACCACACACACACCGCTCTGCTCTGCTCTGGGACCATGGAAATGAATGTCCGAGAAATTGATGAGCCAGCGTTTCTTGAATGTTTGTATAAGAGGGCTATTTGGAAAGTCGATCGCGGCACGTCGCTCTTTTCAATTATGAGCACATAAATATGCCTAGAAAATAGTGTCTCCGCCAAAGAACGACGGTGGTTCGGAAAGTAAGGTCCGATTGGTCGCGAATTGAAAGCCACAGCTAGCCACACCTCCCCCACCTCTCTAAATAGTCACTGCTCCCACTTGACATTTCTCTTGGTGGTGTAAAAACCTTCCAGTACCCTTGTCACAGAAAGCAGCCGCCTGTGCTTTCTGCCAATTCTGTACGCTGGTCTGCCTTTCGTTATAAGCACCAAGATGTTGTCTTCATGTGAACAGAGATGAACAATGGAGGGAGCCCATTAAGGGCTGTATTGTGGGTGATCAAACACTTCCCATCGAAAACGCTGCAGGAGCGTCTACATTGCCCCTGTAGAAAGTGGCTGAAAATTGCCTTGATGAAAGAAGCGCATGACATTTATGTTATGTGGGCTGCATAGCTTCAGGCGAAATCTCTCACCAGACCCACACACTTGGCGGAGACACTGTTGTTTTAGGCATTTCTACAAGATCACTCTGCGCTCTACTCTGAAAAGAGCGATGTGAAGCGATCGACAGGCACACTAAAGACACTGCCCAACACATCTGTGCAAAGTTCCATCGGATTTTAACAGTGGTTTCCATTTCGCACCTGATCGGACCTTATTTTCGAATACGCCTCGTACGAGGGCATGGTGAGCACTTTCCCCTGATGTGCAGCCCACGTAAAACAACTGTCGAGCGTTGCATTCTTCATGACAGTTCTCGGCCGCACTCTGCAGGGGCAATAGGTATAATCCTGCAGCATTTTCGGAGGGAAGTGTTTGATTACCCACAAAACAGTCCGTAACTGACTCGCCCTGAGTTTCACCTATGCTCACATGAACCGCTGGCCATGAAGCCAACATTTTGGCACACACAACGACCTGTAGACGAGCGTAGAGGATTGGCGGAAAGCGCAGGCCACTGTCTTTAAAGTCGGAGCGGCGACTACGCAGAGCAGTAACTGTAAGGTGTAGATGCTGTTGTTGTTGTGGTCTTCAGTCCTGAGACTGGTTTGATGCAGCTCTCCATGCTACTCTATCCTGTGCAAGCTTCTTCATCTCCCAGTACCTACTGCAACCTACATCCTTCTGAATCTGCTTAGTGTATTCATCTCTTGGTCTCCCTCTACGATTTTTACCCTCCACGCTGCCCTCCAATGCTAAATTTGTGATCCCTCGATGCCTCAGAACATGTCCTACCAACCGATCCCTTCTTCTAGTCAAGTTGTGCCACAAACTTCTCTTCTCCCCAATCCTATTCAATACCTACTCATTAGTTACGTGATCTACCCACCTTATCTTCAGCATTCTTCTGTAGCACCACATTTCGAAAGCTTCTATTCTCTTCTTGTCCAAACTAGTTATCGTCCATGTCTCACTTCCATACGTGGCTACACTCCATACAAATACTTTCAGAAACGACTTCCTGACACCTAAATCTATATTCGATGTTAACAAATTTCTCTTCTTGAGAAACGCTTTCCTTGCCATTGCCAGTCTACATTTTATATCCTCTCTACTTCGACCATCATCGGTTATTTTACTCCCTAAATAGCAAAACTCCTTTACTACTTTAAGTATCTCATTTCCTAATCTAATTCCCTCAGCATCACCCGGCTTAATTTGACTACATTCCATTATCCTCGTTTTGCTTTTGTTGATGTTCATCTTATATCCTCCTTTCAAGACACTGTCCATTCCGTTCAACTGCTCTTCCAAGTCCTTTGCTGTCTCTGACAGAATTACAATGTCATCGGCGAACCTCAAAGTTTTTACTTCTTCTCCATGAATTTTAATACCTACTCCGAATTTTTCTTTTGTTTCCTTTACTGCTTGCTCAATATACAGATTGAATAACATCGGGGAGAGGCTACAACCCTGTCTCACTCCTTTCTCAACCACTGCTTCCCTTTCATGCCCCTCGACTCTTATAACTGCCATCTGGTTTCTGTACAAATTGTAAATAGCCTTTCGCTCCCTGTATTTTACCCCTGCCACCTTCTGAATTTGAAAGAGAGTATTCCAGTCAACATTGTCAAAAGCTTTCTCTAAGTCTACAAATGCTAGAAACGTAGGTTTGCCTTTTCTTAATCTTTCTTCCAAGATAAGTCGTAAGGTCAGTATTGCCTCACGTGTTCCAACATTTCTACGGAATCCAAACTGATCTTCCCCGAGGTCGGCTTCTACCAGTTTTTCCATTCGTCTGTAAAGAATTCGCGTTAGTATTTTGCAGCTGTGACTTATTAAACTGATAGTTCGGTAACTTTCACATCTGTCAACACCTGCTTTCTTTGGGATTGGAATTATTATATTCTTCTTAAAGTCTGAGGGTATTTCGCCTGTCTCATACATCGTGCTCACCAGATGGTAGAGTTTTGTCATGACTGGTTCTCCTGAGGCCATCAGTAGTTCTAATGGAATGTTGTCTACTCCCGGGGCCTTGTTTTGACTTAGGTCTTTCAGTGCTCTGTCAAACTCTTCACGCAGTATCTTATCTCCCATTTCATCTTCATCTACATCCTCTTCCATTTCCATAATATTGTCCTCAAGTACATCGCCCTTGTATAAACCCTCTATATACTCCTTCCACCTTTCTGCTTTCCCTTCTTTGCTTAGAACTGGGTTGCCATCTGAGCTCTTGATATTCATAAGGTGTAGATAACTATTACAAATAAAACATTTTTGGTTTTCACAGTGGTGACCATTTCGTGAACCATCGGAAATTAACTTTCGAATACCTCCCGTTTATAGCGTGGTGTTACAGCAGGGTGTATACGACCCGGGAGATCAGGGGAAAACCCGGGAATTTCTCATCCGGGAGAAAACCGATAAAAACCCGGGAATTTCTTAGAATTCCGGGATTTTTTTCATTGTTTTAGTTTTCTGTTAAATTTTTGTAATTTTGACTGGATTGAACCGATACTCTAACTAAGGAGATTACTGTATGCCGCTACTGCAGAGTAATACTTCAACAATAAAACGTAAATGAGAGAAAAAAACGAAAATAACTTAAATTGCAAAGGAAATGCGCCGTATACGACACACAGTGCTCGTGCAAGTATCTGCCAACAACAAAATGTGTCAAAGGCTTTAGGAAGACTATGCAATGCTTCACAACAACAAATTGCCTCCGATGAGCGTGAAGTCACAACTGTTTACATTAGATTCGTTTTAGCAGTTACGAGCGGGCTCATGGGCATGCGCAGTTTAGTCGCGTTTGAGTAGTAGTAGATTCTCCAGTTTCTGGCTACAGCAAGTGGCTGTTGGCTGTGCAAGCAGTCGCAGCAAGCAGCTAGATGCTACCGGGAAAAGGGGGTACCAAATTCATATTCTTGAGAAAAAAAAGACTTGTTTCACAGAGCTTCTAGCATCCCGCGCACGTTGGTCTATCGATTGTTCATATGATTTTGAAACGCATCACTGTTGGTTTTTGAACACATTTTAATTGATTTCTGAATGAATCATAAGTTGATTTTTGAAAGCGTGCATAGTGTACGTGATGTCTCTGTCAGGAGAATCCTCGTCGCATCTAGAAATGGACTTTCCGCAGACAAAAGGGGACGGGGCTATACGAGCTGAGCAGAGTAAAGCCGAACGAATGGATGCCAATCGCTGTCTGATTATGTGGTTGATTGGGTTTGCGAATGATCAGCGTTGTTATAATTACTAGCGAAATCCATAAAATCAGACTACCAGAATGGAAATAAACGACTAACAGGAATAACAGGCGAGGAAGATTACGTATTATCTTCTTGGTGTATCCAAGAAAATGAAATTTTGACAGAAAATTTTAGGCCAGATCGCTAAACTAGTAAGGACCAGTTGTACAGTCCCCGGCTAACAGCCGCTTAAGTTCTGTTCTGGAAGTAACGCGGAAAACGTGTTGTAGGAACATGTAAAACGCCTAACCGGAGAATAATCGCGGAATATCTAAACCTGTGGTTCTGGCAGGGTTAGTGAAGTTAATCGGCGGACCTATTTTGACAATGGTAGGAATAGCTACAGAACTCGTGATGACAAGACTGTTTGTTAGAACAAGTAAGGAGAAAAAATGGGGACATCACACAAATTATGGAAGAGTAAGACGATTCCAAATTTATATAAAATATTCGTAATGCTACTATTGGATCTCATGCTTGAGAAACTGGTGCTTATGAATGAAATATGAAACTATTTTCTAACATAAAGCTTTTTGCTTGTAGTTGGCCTAATAGGCATTTGATATTGGTACTTCGTGAATTATATTCTGTCGTGTTATAAAAATGGCCATTTGTGCCAAAACAGTCTCGTTTATTTGGTGTGTGTTACAAAGTTGCTGCAATATTAGAAAGGCCTATTTTGTTTTATCTGACAGACAGTGACAAAATAGACATAATCAGATCGAAAAACCACACTAGTCTTGGGTCTTATTTGTATTAACAGCTTTTTCAGTACTAGATAACGACATCTCGATTTTTCATGTAGCAAAACGTTTGACGAACTTTGAGGTAATAGATTCTTTCGCATTAAAGAAAGCACGCCATGTAAAGCTGTAGCAAGATTAGAGAGAAAAAAATGGCAGGAGCTAAGGATTGAAGAAATGTGTACTTCCTTACTTGTCTCTTGTCTTTATTGCTTTATGTATCCTATATTTAATTTTATGTCACACAAAACAGCAAGTTATTAGCTAATAGACAACAAAGAGTGCAAATTTTCTGAAGATTCCTTGTTTTCCATATTACAAATAATCCCATCCGCTATTAATTGTGAGATTTTTTTTTAAGAGGGGCAGGCTGTCAAACTGGCCGACTGGGAGCAGGAGAGGCACCACAGACATTTCAATTTCCACTGTCCTGAATATAGTTTGATGGCATCCATTACAAAATATACACGTTTCGAATCCACAGAGCAAAATACAGTGACGTGCGACAGAAAAATGCTGTTTACTGCACTTTGGCACACTTAAGACCAAATAACATGTCTTACATTTCCTCGAATACATATGTTTTATGTTTCAGACTTTTCAGGAAGATATGCGCGCTACAAGATGAACATATTTTTGAAAATTCGATTTTTTTAGTTTATTGATCCGGTTAGCAAATATCGTAGATCCGGGGCTGATGCGCAGACAGTCAGTCTGAGTTATAGTGGGTAGTCTCCACGTGACCCGCGTTTACATTTAGTTATTTTGCTGTTTCCCCTTCGATTACTCTCACGTCAAATGAAAACAAAACGGATATCTGTGGCCGGGAGCTATCAATTGAATTAAAATACATTCACATAATTACGGCGGGCTAAAATACTTTATTACTTTCAGATTTTATCTTATTTCCACCTTTCTGACAGTCAAGCATTAATTGCCTTGCAGAACAATGAAGTTATTTTTGTCTGTTTGCTAAAGAAATTTGACTTTTATTAACATTTTCCGCAGAGGCAGTCAATGTATTTGAAACGAAATGGTTAATTCCACAGTACTGGCTAGTTTCAACTGTTCGCTGCATTTCAGGTGCACGTTTTCATCTTCTAGCACGTATGACATTATGCCATAAAGAACCAAACATGATATAATACAGTACTGTTGCTCCAGGAAAATTTACATCCCGAAAACCACACTGAAAAGCTTAATATCAGGTCGAGGTCTACTTCATTGCGAATCTGGACATACGAATGTGCACTTTGAAATTCCGATGCTCTTGGAGTATCCTCTGATGTCTTGTTCCTTTTATGACATAATGTATGATGTTTCAATGTTTTACACGTACGTACATACGGGCTTCCTACGTCATTGTAGCTGCGCAAGCGTGGTGTCGCCGGTTATCTGCGCTCTCTGGCAACTGCTGAAACGAACCTGTTTCTAACAAGTCACGGGAAAATATTGCTAATGGTAGTTTGAAAAGCGTTACTTTCAAAGTAAATATCCTTTAACGTAAGTTGAACTACTTGCGAGACTGTACCATGAATTTCTTAAATCACGGAGCGTTTGACACTCATTTAAAAATCAACTCTTTGATGACGAGCCATTTAGAATAATTTCGAACCTTGAAGATCAGACATTTATGTCATTATTAAAAATTTTACTGGCACATTTATCTGATATATCTTAAAGTGTAACATACGCAGAAAAGATCAACATTGTATGCGAAAGATTAGCTTCTCTTGCAGCTTATTAACCTTAGAGACCAAAATTGTATGTGAAAGCTTTGCTTTTCTTGTAGCAACACTATGTATATTAATTTAAACTAATAACTTTCCCTGTTTGTGTGTTCGTGCTACTTAACAATTATGCTGTTGGCTGACTAGATCACGTGTCCTATGCTCTGGATATCCGCTGTCATCGGCTGACATGAGCTATGACAGGCTTACAAAAGCGCATCGCAATCTCGATTTCAATGATTCCAGAGTAACATGCGGTGTTTTGTGGAATTCCAATATATATTTTCTTAATACGAGTACCAAAATACGCAGCGTAGATGTTGCTGCACATCAAAGATATTTCCAAAACGTGTCTTTTTCCTTGAGTTTCGTTTTATAAAGTGCCGGGAAATTCTATGTTCGTGTATAAAACCATGACCATTCAAAGAACTGATAAGTTTCGAAGTTTCGGGGGAAAATACACTGTCACTTAACACGGAAAAAGTGTGTTTTCACCCGGGAGGTGTATTTTTAACCGGGAAATCCGGGAATTTTTTCCCTTGTCCGCGTGTACACCCTGTACAGATATATACACTGAGGTGCCAAAGAAACTGGTATAGGCACGCGTATTCAAATACAGAGATATGTAAACAGGCAGCCTGCGGGGCTCCGGTCTGAAACGCCTGTATAAGACAACAAGTGTCTGGCGCAGTTGTTAGATCTATTACTGCTGCTGCAATGGCATGTCATATGTCATCAAGATTTAAGTTGTTTGGTTGGTTTGGGGAAGGAGACCAGACAGCGTGGTCATCGGTCTCATCGGATTAGGGAAGGATGGGGAAGGAAGTCGGCCGTGCCCTTTCAGAGGAACCATCCTGGCATTTGCCTGGAGTGATTTAGGGAAATCACGGAAAACCTAAATCAGGATGGCCGGACGCGGGATTGAACCGTCGTCCTTCCGAATGCGAGTCCAGTGTCTAACCACTGCGCCACCTCGCTCGGTCAAGATTTAAGTGATCTAGACGTGGTTTACAGTCGGCCCGCGAGCGGTAGGACACAGCATCTCCGAAATAGCGATAAAGTGGGGATTTTCCCGTACGACCATTGCACGAGTGTACCGTGAATATCAGGAATCCGGTAAATCATCGGATCTCCGACATAGCTGCGGCCGGAAAATGATCCTGCAAGAACGGGACCAACGACGAATGAAGAGAATCGTTCAATGTGACAGAAGTGCAACCCTTCCGCAAATTACTGCAGATACCAATGCTGGGCCATCAACAAATATCAACGTGTGAACTATTCAACGAAACATCATCGATATGGTCTTTCGGAGACGAAGGCCCACTCGTGTACCTTTATGACTGCACGACACAAAGCTTCACGCCTCGCATGGGACCGTCAACACCGGCACTGGACTGTTGATGACTGGAAACATGTTGCCTGGTCGGACGAGTCTGGTTTCAAATTGTGTCGAGCGGATGGACGTGTACGGGTATGGAGACAACCTCATGAATCCATGGACCCTGCATGTCAGCAAGGGACAGTTCAAGCTGGTGAAGGCTCTGTAATGGTGTAGGGCATGTGCAGTTGGAGTGACGCGTCTAGATACGTCTCTGACAGATGACCACGTACGTAAGCATCCTGTCTAATCACCTGCATCCATTCATGTCCATTGTGCATTCTGATGGACTTGGGCAATTCCAGAATTGCCCGCTGGCCACCAAACTCCCCAGACATGGACATTATTGAGCATATCTGAGATGGCTTGCAACGTGCTGTTCAGAAGAGATCTCCACTCACTCGTACTCTTACTGGTTTATGGAAAGTCCTGCAGGATTCACAATGTCAGTTCCCTCGAGCACTACTTCAGACATTAGTCGAGTCCATGCCACGACGTGTTGCGGCACTTCTGCGTGTTCTCGGAGACCCTACACAATAAATAAAAGGTCCGCATGGCATCGTTGGCCGGGAGGCCCCAATTCGGGGATGTTCGGCCGCCAAGTGAAGGTCTTATTTCAGTCGAAGCCATATTGGGCGACTTGCGGGCCGGTGATGAGGATGAAAGGATGATGAGGACAACACAACAACCAGTCCCTTAGCGGAGAAGATCTCCAACCCAGCCGGGAATCGAACCCGGGCACGCTTGCATGGGAGGCGACCCTACACGATATTAGGCAGGTGTACCATTTTCTTTGGCTCTTCAGTGTATAAAGCTGGTTCACTATAAGATCAGCAGATGTCAGGAGCATACATATATGCAACTAGTAGTACCCAATAAAGTCAGATATTACTTGTCAATTAAAAGATAAAAACTACACGCAACGAAACACGGACAACAGCTTGCCGCAATATAGTCTATTGCATGGTACGCTTCCTCGAATTTGCCGTCATTTTCAGGTGTTGTTACTGCACACTGGAAAATCGAACATGATTTTCTGAATTCTTGAAAACATGCTCTTTCCATCTGTGATTAGTTTGAGATCTGTTACGGAAAACAGATTTTCTAAAAGCAAAATGAATGTGACCTATTTTTGTAATTTTTACGAAAATCAAGTTTGAACTGATTTTGTAAAAATTTAAAAAACAGTACTGCAATAATATATTACATGGGAAAACCTTATGTTACTAAGTTTTTGTGTCCGAAGTTTCACGTTTATCATGCCTTTAATCAGCGAGACACAAGAAGCCAAAGTTAAAAATTTATTTGTAACGCTACTTTTCTGGCTAATTTGCCTCAATTTATGTAGCATTCCTAGCCTACGTTGGAAATTAAACCTGCTGTTCCGCAGGGGCTAAATACACATTGTTCCGAATGGGAATGGTTTTGAAGCTTTCATAGATAACGGAATTTGTAAAAGAAGTGTCGAATGTACACTGTTTTCACCGTTTCACAAAAATCGTCATCTCTTCGGCGAATTTGCAGATTATTGGAAAATGGTAGGTGAATGAAAGTTTTTATTCCACATCCTTGTGTCAGCGAGCTATTGCGTGTTACGTTTCACGTTCAGCGTGCATTTACTCTACGCGATAAAAGAATCAGTTTACACGTTTTCATGCCGCGATATTCGCGCCCACCATTGATCAAATTATCTAGCTTTGTTAGCATTGGATAATCAATTACTCCTTTTAGGCCATTAAAACAATGTCTTAATGAGCCGACTTTGAAAAATTTAACAGAACACAGTTTTTTGAAAATCAGGTGTAATGTACCGCGTTTTTGACCTTTTTGTAAAATCTTCAAGTTGGAGTGGTACGTAATAGAAACTTTATATTTGAGTACCTTGTGTTGTTAGGTTACTACTTGTCAAGTTTCACGCTCGTCATGCGTTTAGTCCCTGGGATATAAGAATCCAAACTTTGAAATTTTTTCGGGAGGCGACTTTTTCGGCGACTTTGTTTATCATTTCCTGGCTGCATATTGCTCGAAAAATTCTTTTAGTTATTATCCTCGAGAGATCGCAAACAGTTGCACAATATTGCCAAATTTCATTTCTTTCAGCAAAATACTGACGAGATATAACAGCTCCATTTTGCCAGAAATTCACGCTTGTGCATGGATTGAAGAAGTGACAATATCTCGGCCAGTATTACTTCGACGAACGTTAACCTTCACCATTGTTCGTCGGGGACATGTGCGAATGTTCACGCAAAAATTCGTCGAAATCCGTGATGGTCAAGCATGGAGGCCTAGGTGAGTTGACATGGGAGAAACTTAACAACAGTCTTGCACAAAAAATTTTTGACTGGTGTGATGAAGCCCTACATGCAGGAGAACAAATATATTCTGTTAATTGACTTATGGCCAGCCATATGACGAGATTTTCAGGATGAAGAAAGATACCATCATGCGCGCTATTGTATTCTTTCCAAATGCGCTCCGTTAGTGCAACCCAGCCATTCAGCAATTCCTTTTTTTTTTTTTTTTTTTTGGCTAGCTGAAGAATTTGATCAAAAAGCTTCAAAACTGCCCTTATCTCAAAGCGAGAAAAAAGGAGACCTCATCCCGAGAAGGCTACATCAAAATCCATTCCATTGTATACCACCAACTATCCCCAACAGTAGGTGATGACTTGATGCGTTACGCGTGGTTTGTTGCCGAACGGTGCAATGAGCGAGAACCTTTAATGAATGTAAACTAAGTTTGTTTTGCCATAGAAACTTTAGAATAATCTTGTAATTGTAAATTTGTGACGTTTATAACGTGTTCCAGAAGCCTAGAAAATTACTGTTTTCACTGTTCCTGTCTTAATATGTGTAAACCATCGACTGTAAAATAGTAAAAGTTTCTAATATTAACAAGTTAGTTCTCGTGTACGCATTACAGCCCTTCCAGAAAATTGGATTTGCAATCCCAAATTTTCTTTTGCCTTTTCTTTTCATGCGTTTTATTATAATATTAATACATACAATACATTGAACATTATTTCCATTTATTTGCATTGTAATGTAACAACTGAAAATTAAAAAAATTCTGCGTAGGGACACTCGATCCAACATCGCTTAGATTACCGATCTGTACTCTTCCCTCTGCGCCAGTCGCTGCCTTGAAACTATCCTAACATGAATGGCACGTGCCTCCCCCGACCCGCGCTAAAAATACTTTTTTTTTAATTAAATAAACGCTTGGACTTTGGGAGCTCCAAATCCTGTCAGTCGCATTCCGGGTCAAGCCCCGTTGAGTGCTTTTCGCTGGCACTTTTTGATTGTTTGTACTTAATCGTAGGCAGTTCTAGGAACACACGAAAAAGATTTTTTTGATCAAGTATCTCGACACGCGAACTTTAATCCAGGAATGCCCACGCTGCTCTGCGCGCCGTATTTGTATGCAGTTCACAAATACTCGAAGTACGTGATCCAAAAGCTACAAAACTGGAATTAATATAGCTGTATTGCGTAAAGTTAGTCTTGCACAGGCTAAAATTATTTTGTTTCGCATAATTCCTAAAGTAGTGGACTTTTCTGTGAATCTCGTTTAGTGACCTCTTGACTACCATAGTTATTATAGGCAATACTGGACTCTGCTTCTTATCTCATTTCCAAAGGTCTTCTGTACGTCCCATAACTTTTCTCTTCCCTCAACAATAGTCTTCCTTATTAACAGCACCACTTGTTTGTGGGTCCACTTTCTTACAATCTTCCTTTCGAATATTTCAGTTTCTTGGTACTTCATTGACTCTTATTCCACAAGCAACATAACATCAAGCTTTGTTCCCCTTTTTATTGAGAATACTCATATCAGCATAGTCATCTCTGTTCGAAGGTAGTAGTCAGCTCCTATTCAAAGGTAAAGATTTTTGTTTGCTTGAGTCTCAAGGCGCGCCGCTGTGTACTTAGTGAACACTACACAAGAGTGGAGAAGTCTCGCCAGTATCACAGTTCCTAACCTGGCCGTTAGCATAAGTAATTTTCCAAACGTGTTGTGCAGCTACTCGTATAAAGTAACACATTGCGCGAAGTCGTTTTCATGCTCTTTTTCCTCTCTAAGAAAACGCCTGAAGTTCCTTACAAAGCAACAAAACTGCTGCATTTTTGTTCCAGCAAGTCCTACGCAGTGGCCTATGCGGTAGATTCCTTTTATCTATAGTCACCATATGTCAAAGCCCCTCTTGCGCTATTTTAGCTGTCACTATCAAAAACGTTTGTGAGCTGTCTAATATAATTGACAACCGAACATGGACAGCCACGGTAGATCAACCCAAATGCCGCTACAACTCAAAATTTACGTATTTCAGTAAAATTGTCTTGTACGATACACCTGTGAACCCACTGAAACCTAAGATATTAGGGATGAATGAATTCATCTACTCACACAAGCTTTTAAAACAACTCCATCCACCGTTCGTTGTTCCTCTCTTATTCCGTTTAATATTCGTGAATAGTTTCGCGGTTCGAACATTTTCGACCGACAGATACCCGTGCGAGATAAATACTTTTCTTGTGGATATTGCGTTTCAATGAATTCGCCGTAACAACTTACATTCAACTCTGTTTTAATCTCAGCAAACTGGATGTTGACACAGAAAGGGTATTATGTAACTTACCGCTAATTTTTAGTGCTCTTTTTACCTCTTAAGCGCGCTACGCACACCAGACATGAATATCTGTACACAGTTGTCCATGACTCATTTTTAATATTCTAGCATCAGTTCTTTATACCCACACTCACAGTGAATTTTTAATTTATTTTATTTTGTTGAAATTAGAAGTATAAAGCACTATGGTCACAAAAGAAAAAGGTAGGCGGTGTAAAAAATTGCTTGCAGCATATGCTTGTTTTTAAATTATTTGACAGAGTTATTATTTTAGTTTGTCTTACGAGAAATACAACCCAAATTACGTTTCTGTGAGATATCGTTATTTTAAATTCAACGCTCCTTACCGCCACCTTGCTTTCGTTGCTGTCATGGCCGCAGTGGCGCTGGCAGCGAAGTCAAAGATAAAATGAAGGGGCACTGCAGAGCGTTGGGTTTATCTTCGATTGGAGATCCTTGGCAGTGTTGCCAACAGACTCTGCTCTTCCTGTTACGCTGCTGGAACCAGGGAGCTGCTGGTTGCATTGGTAATATGTAAATAGTGGTGAGTGACCGGTTGCAAGTGCTTCGCGGGTTTGGAGGTTGTTTTTTTCGTGCAAGTGCGTTAATCAAACTGAAAATGCCTCCCAAAAAACGCGAGAAAGACACTGATATATCTAAGAACCCG
Organism: Schistocerca cancellata; assembly: GCF_023864275.1. NCBI lineage: Eukaryota > Metazoa > Arthropoda > Insecta > Orthoptera > Acrididae > Schistocerca > Schistocerca cancellata. Next base: position 782,513,185 of record NC_064628.1, on the reverse strand, counting down.
AGAATGGATCAGATACAAGCGGATCACGAGTTATTTCTTCAAGCCTTTGAAAGTAAGTGCCAGTGCTGTTCACTTCTGAATGTTAGATCGTGCATAAACATACCATGGCAGGTTATCGTACAGGCCAATTTGGCTTCGTTTCAAATGCGTTCTTGCTGTATAAACGTCTATTGAATTACTGCTTAACAATGTTATAAAAAAGCTAAACAGCAATTATATTACTGTTTTAAATGTAACCGTTGTTATTTTATGTGATGAATAGCGATCAAACATCAGTGCGTTTTGGTGATAGGATGAAGATCTCATCTGTTCTGAACAGCAGATACGCAAAATCGCCAGTGTATTTGAAAAATAACGTCGACATATCGTTAAGTGTCGCATTTTGAACCTACATAGTACGTATTGCAGTTTGTAGTCACAGAAAAATGTCGTTTGTTCTTTCTTTCTGTGCATTTTTTATATCAAAGAGAGCAGAGCTGTTAAGCATTTGGGAGCGAATGAAGATATTGTACAATATTCACGAAAGAATACACTTCGTAAATTGTTTCACCAACTTAGTTGCAGCTATTTAGTTGCAGTGGAAGTCTGAATGGTATTCCTGCATGGTGTATGCTTGTGGTAGATTTTTCCAGTTTTAGGTGGAAAAAGAAACTAATATACTGTCAGAAAGGTATGACATGTCTTTCATGTTGTGTGAATGTTTCTGTTTATTTCCGAATTGGTCATCGCACATGACATAGATGTTTACATTTCGTAATCATCTCTTCTTTGTGTACTTTAGCTCTTAGTCTCGGACGTTATACCCAAAACTGAGTACTACATGTGTCAATAACACCTGCTTCGTGTTTTATTTTGTTCCGCATTCAGTTTCTCCAGTTTTTATTTCGTTCTGGGGTGCCATACCTATGTATCACAAGGTGTGATCTGTGTCAACAGTTTAACAAACATTATCGTGTGTGTGGATGTGAACTGCCCTGTCCCTTGAGCAAAATATCTTTAGAACAGTCTTTTTTAATATCTAAACATTATTCAAGTATTATATTCGTGTGTTCATGTCATTAATGCGTGGTAGTAACGGAGTTTGCACTTGTATGTACGGTGTAATGTTTTGTGGTTGTTTTTGTTCTGGAATTTAACTACAGCGTTAACAATTTTGGGAAGTTGTGTAAAAAATATACTGTACTATATTGAAAAACTTCAGAGAGAATGGACCAACCTAAATATATCCTGTCACTGAAAATTTAAAAATGATAGTGTAGTTCAGCGTTTCAAAACGCAGCCGTGGGTAACGTTTGGTTTTGGTGCGTTCAGGACAGTCGTTTTGTACGAAATGTTAAAAATTCTTGGCGTGGATGAATATTTTTAAATATTTAAAATATAGCCAAATGGCGTACTGAATCTATCTACAGGTTTTTATTTTGGTTAAGACAGTGGAATCGTACATCATTAATCAGATAATATGGATGTATGTTTTGGACGCCGTGATTACAGTGTTATGTTGAAACCTTGTTTATAGTGACATCTGTACCAGTATAGGTCTCTTCACAATTTTACGAACGAGTTTTCAACCAGTCTTACTAAGCAACTTCGATATAATCGAAATTCCGTGCAGTTTTTAGAACAATACCTGGAATATTGCCTGAAGTGTGCATGTACGTATTGTAGCTGCTTTCAAAGGAATTTGAGCTGCTGTCAGATTAATGACGTACGATGACAAAGCGTATGTAAATTTGTGGTTCTCTCTCTCTCTCTCTCTCTCTCTCTATGTGTATGTGTGTGTGTGTGTGTGTGTGTGTGTGTGTTTATAAATAGTAGCTGACAGTATATCAAAACAGATGGAAAATATTTTTGAGAGAGGGTTATTTTAAATATAATTGCCATATCAACAGCTCGTTCATCGTAATATCAAAATTTCAGGCATAGTGAAAACATGTTTTATTTAATTGTAGGGATTATGGTTCGTATCTTTATCATTATAGATGTTTGGGTCCTTCGTGTAAGGATCAGAGGGGTTTTGCCTGCAGCGTCGTAACAGTTGGATGCAGGCTTCACACAGTGAGTGTGATTGAACCCAATCATCATCTCCTGTTTGAACACGAAGGATCAACTGTGGGTGGCTTAATCACATATTGATATGGGTTCTTCACACTGATCGTGCAGCGGGAAGAGATGTACGCTTTCATGATTTTAGTGGTATATAATTATGAGCAATACGCTCATTCACGCGTTATTCCGAAATATTACCAAATTGACAATGTATTTTGGTGTGCATGAGGTTGCTTTTGTGGAGACATTCAAATAGTAGTGGAGGGAATGGAATGTGTTAGTGGTGCCACCTGTTGGCAGTGGGGGACACTTCGTTGAGGGGAGCCCGCGCGCGCGCTTTGCAGGAGGTCAATGACAAAGTGCTGATACCGAACCGCTGGGGACGCTCGTGCGCTACGGCGGGAATCAACTGCCGCGCAGCACTTCGTTCCAGGGCATTGTCTCGAGCAACGGTACACATTGACAGCGTTACATGTCGTTTCGTTATTGTACCAACAAACATATGAGAAAACTTGAAGACTGGCCCACACAATTTTCATATACGATATTCATAGAAAGCTGTCAGTATTTTCAGCAAACAGAACCGCGGCGTAATGTAGCTTGTCAGTGAAGACCGTGGTGTATCTGAGAACTTCCCTCGTATTGTATCCATCTGCTCTAGGTCTTCCTCCAGTATAAATGTTTCTTTATTGAAAATCCGAATTAATCCCATGAATGCTTGGATGATGCCGTAACGCATGCCGCTGTTTGCCGTACGATGTGAAATTTTGTCGTTAGCGTTCTACACAAAGGGCATTGCATTTCCAAGTGGTCTTCCTGTGTAACACTGCCGTTTTCTTTTCCTACAGATGATTCTCTTGCAGTCTGTTTCTCATCACCATTAAAAACTTGGTTTCAGATAAAGCACTGTTTAAACAGAGTTTGAACGACTTCTTGATAGGCAACTCATACTCTATTGATGATGAATATCTTAACAGGGACTGTTGGACCAGCTTAAGTAAAAATGTATGTTAGATTTCAGTTTTAACAGCACTTGGTCACAACAGTCAAGATTAGGTATTTTGTGCATGATAAATTTATGAAAAGTGCCTAACCATGTTTCATTCTGACAGTGTGTTAATTCTGTAAATATTACCAGTTCCAGTTTAATGTATTCACATATTTTGACAATCTCCTGACAAATGATCAGGGTAGTGAGTATTACATTCAAATGTTGTTTTTTTGTTATGTTTTCTCATTTGTTCCACACTAACGAGAATTCTCATTTTTGGGCCCGTGGAACGAAAACTGAATCTAATCTGTAATGGCAACTGTAAAGCGGGTAGCTATCACGTGTTATTAGTTCGTAGATTATTTTCTAGGTCTCGTACTTACGGTTGTTAAACCTTGTTTTGCGTTTACTGACAGGGCTGCGGTTACGTTTTGAATCAAAATATACATTGAAACTCCACATCGTTAACTAAGAAACGTAATTACTAGTTTCACTATTTAGAACTGGTTAGATACTTTACCAGAATAAGTAGGAAAGCGTAGATAAATTGCGTCGTTTGTGACCACACCTTCAGTTACGGTACACACGTTTCCTGCTTTTTTTATTATCAATAGCGTTAAACGTCACGCGCCAACACTCAAAAAATGTCATTTTCGGTTGATAATTATTCCCTACATGCCTTCTAATGATTGGTTGTAGAAACTCCACGAAGCGATCTGTTCTTTACTGTCTTCTCGTGTAATCTTTTTCCAGAAAATATATCCCGACTAATTTCTTTACCCTATATTTTTGCAGGAAAGGGACGAAAGAACTACTTTTGTAACCACTTCCGTGAGTATTTTGTGTACACGTTTCAAGTGGAATGGATTATTTCAGAAACACCGTTCCTCGTTGTGTTTCTTATTTGGAGTCGCATGCAAAGATGGTGCCACGTGAAATCGTGTTGCAAATCATTTTCCACCTCTTTGAACCCAGTTATCTTTGATTTTGATATTTAAGAAATTGGCTAAGAGGCAAGACAACCGGATGTTTCACGATAATGGCTGCAGTTTCAAGCAAACGGGCAGACAGCTATTCATGTGTGCCTATCGGTGTCTCGTACATCAAACAGTCTCCTCTCACAAAAATACGGTTTGAAAAAATACGGTTTGAAGACCGTCTGTGAACATCACTGACGTCAAAACCTTCATGGACTCATACGGCGAGCTTGTGATATTTTTGAGACATAAAAAAGTGCTTTTTATCTCCTGAAAACACAATAAATTTTTTTACAGATAATTATTCTATGCTTTGTATATACCATGTACATCTGGCCGCTTCCTCTCTCCTTAGCACCTGAAATTTTTTATTTGTCGTATTTTCCCATTATTTTCTACATGTCGCATTTAGCATGCTCGGCAGCATAGGCAAGTGTCTATTATTAGAGGGGGTTACATGTATTGCTTTTACTTATTGCGGAAGCAGAAACTCAGACTGATAGTGGCTTGGAATTCAGACAGCCGTTAATGTGAAAATGTCACTATAAACATCTTTTCTGCTTCAGCCAAAAATGCCCCACAGGGAAACACGTTTTGTCTATTAATTTCTTCATGCAGTTTGATCAGATCACAGACTGTTTACTGTACGATACTTAGAGACTGTTCGTAGACTGGAACTGAGGCATACTGCCGATGTTGAGAACAATGTAGCCGCCCTCCGTAGCCATTAAACTCCCATTAATCAGTGTGAAAGAAGACTGGGTCGCTGTGGTAACCGCCTGCAGCAACCAAGACCTATGGGGTAAGTTCTGTCTCCCGCTCGCTGGCTTGTTAGATATTGAAGTGTTAACGATCAAACTGGATCGTCAAATTTGCTGAACGTAGCTCTGGATTTGTCAAATGAGAGCGTCGATGTAACAACCAAGTTTCCTAACTTCCCCAGTTTCGAGGCTGTGCGGATCAGTCTACGAATTATTTTGAGGCCAGTGGGCATAGCTACCCTTGCAGACAGAAAGCATTTCTTCCATTGACTTTAGCACTGCGTATATAAAAGGAAAATAAAAGGAGATGCTGGTCAGGGAATGGTTGAAATCGAGAGAGAAATGTATCCATGAAATCTGCTAAAGGAAATATTACATTCAGAACCCGATGATTAAAAACACCTTCTCTGAATGGACAGGCAAACTTTTAATAACCCCTCAGAATTACTTCGCCCTCACATTGCGGAAGACAGTTGTACCAAATTCTATTCCATTTTCTCGACGGTTATCTATATTTTCGAGAGATCTGGCGACCAGAGCAGATATCGAAGATTCAAAGTTTGTAATGTGTATCGCACCTCGAACGCTGAGTGACAGTATTATGGAAACAAACGAGTCAAAAAATAAAGTATTGAGGCAGTACTAATTTGTTGCACTCTTTGTACGCCTTGCTTAGAACATTGGTTCCTGTTTCCTTTTGTGCCTTCCTGTGATTTTTTTTGCTACTGTACACACTGTATAATACTGCGATCTTGGGTGTCCATAGTTGTGAAAACTAACAACACAAAGATACTGAATCTTCCTCGCTTCATATGCGTGGTGAAACATAAACATTTGTGATCTGGCATGTTTGAAGTCCGATAAGCAACTTACTATGGTTTGACAAACAAAGTTGTTTATTAAAGCTGTCGTCAATCTGAAATTCTCATTCACGTCAGACGTGAAACATGCCAAACAAAGCAACACACTGGCAGATAATGTGCCAAGCACGTGAAGTTTGACAAATGCGTTTGGTCATCCACACATGCCTTAACAGTAATTGACATTTGCAGTTTTTACAGTCTCGGGCCAAATTATTTCAAGAAGTGCATTTGTCCGCCTTTGGAGCAAAAATTTTAGATCCACGAAGACAGTAGTCTAAAGAAATTGTAGTCCGTCATAACTAAAGTAGGGTTTCTTTCATCATTATCCTAGTTATTAGTTTCAAAGAGCTGCTCGTTCAGGTCTTGAAGGCCCAAGGGATGTCGAGCAGCCTCCATATCAACCTCTACATTGGATGTGGTATTCACTGTGGAGGGAGGGTCTTGTGGTGCAGGCCGCTCTATGGGCTGTTTTGCCGACTTTCAAGACATTTGAACCGGCATTTCTCAGTCGAGTAGATTCTCAGTTTGTATCAGGAAGCTCAGTGGCTCCGTACTTGTACTCTTTGCAAGGTGAAATCCCTGACAGTACCGGGAACCGAAACCGGGTCTCCGCATGGCAGCCATCTACACTAACCATTCAGCTACGGAGGTGGACATTACTTTCAACAGAGGTGTCGAAAAACGTGCGGTATTCTGAACATTTTATCAAAGAGTTAGTTAACATGAACACTTGAGATAACATCACATTGAACATTGAAGTGCGACGTTGATTACTTTCACACGGATGCCGCCTTTGCAGTATCTTTTTGCAATAGTTCGTGCAGTAAGTCGGTTGTTAATTTTCAGTCGAAACTTCGCCTGCTTCGCCGAGTGGACGCTGATGTTGACTCAGTCGATAGAATGTGTATGCCCAAGTCTCAGACCAGGAACTAAGGTTATATTTTGGGTAGGGCCTGTCGTGCGGTATCCTGCATGAAGTGTGTGGGAGTACGAATTGCATGAAAAAAAAGTACGATAACAGCTGTCAGTCGTTCGCAAATGGTTCACTTGTTAAAGCATCTAAGTGACTATCCCGGAATCCGGTAACAGTTGAGATTGCCTAGCTAACTGTTTCCAGGGGCAACAGAGATTTGATTTTCAACATTTTGCGTGATTACTGACAGTGTCTAAAAGTTTTAAATGCTGTCATAATCTACCCATTGAGAGGCATAATCTTACGTTAAAGGTTTAGCACACTAAGACAAGTATTACCTGTAGCTGTGTGTTTGCCTTGAGACAACGGAACTGATAGCATGCAAATTGCCCAGACCATATTCATCCATTATTTGACAATTAGACCACTTACAGACTTGCAAAACTTTTTGCACCTTTACGAAACCCTCTCTCGCTGATGCCCATTTTCCCCCTCCCGCTCACTTACAAGATTTTCGCTTTTCGGACAGTAAAAAATTCCAGCATCAGGCATGACGTTTTCATTCATTACTTCTTCACAGCCAACCCTATTCGCAATACAGTTTTTGCAGACTGTATTCATGTATACCTCTGACTGTACCTGCAAAATTATTTTAGTGTGTCGTAGTTCAGGAGATAAGATTTTATAATCATTGAGTTGCTTGGAAAACTTGTTTTTGCTTAAAATAGAGCGCAAGTTACCCACACTGTATTCATCCAGCGTTTCATAATGAGTCTTCCAGCAAACTCTGAGCATAATTTCAAACTTTTTCTCGCTTATGGACGCGTCAAATATTTAACACACTAACTCATTTGTAAAGTAATCAGATGTTTCAAGCTGTTTTATACATATGAGTTCGACTCTTTAAAGAATCCGGGTTTCACTGGGTTGCTCAGACAAGGCGAAAATCCACGTAGAGCCATAGTTTGCCGCACTGTTTCCATTTGGCCATCCAATCATGTTTGGATAGAGATGACAGGTAGAAGAGATGGGCTACTCGAATCCCATATCTTTTCGACAACCTACTACACTGTCACAGATAATTTTATAATTCTGATAATTGTCCCCATGGTTGCAAAAGGATTCTCATTAGCTGTAGGCACCCTTTTCTTATGTTTCTGAGGAAAAGATGCAAAGGCAAGTCACAAGTACTATCTTACCAAACGAAGTCAGAATCTACTCTCAGACAGTCGTCTCCGGGATCACGGATGGCTCCAGCAAAGCAAATTCTTCATAGACCTGTAAGCAGCAATTATCTGAGGATAAGGTCTAAACTTCGGATGCAATTTGTTCTTCCACCCTCATACCAACAGAGGTTTGACAATTTCGCAGACAAATGGTAAGGAAAACAATTGCAGTCTTGATCTGCTGCCCTTCTGTCTCAGATAAGCTCACTGATTGCGGACCGCCGTCACATCATGACTATCTGCATCATTGGTTCCCAACCTTTTCGGAAACCATTACCCCTGAGTCCAATTACAAATTAGATAGTACCCTCGCCCCTACCGTCTGTCCCCTTCCCCCCTAGTTATCACCAACTATAGCACCTGACTGACTTTTCTTGGAACACATTTATTTTTAAAATTTATTTATTTATTTAGCGTATGGCTCATAACATCACAGTAAAAATTACAGAAACAACACGATTTAAAAAAATCGCATATGTATAAACAGAGCAATAAATAAGTAAGTATATAAGGACACCGCCAATTGTAAATTTACACTCACAGAAGAGCAATCACAAGCAGACGTCCAGCTTAGATAATAAATAGTCGATTGCCTCTTGGGTAGCCATTAGGAAATCCTGTGGGTCACCCTCGTATGCCGTTAGTGGGCATTCCTGCACGATGTGTTTGACCGTCTGTCTCTCAGCGCCACAGTCGCAAGCGGCCGAAGCAAGTTTACCCCATCTGTGTAAGGAGTCGGCGCATCTCCCACAGTTGGTTCTGATGCGATTAAGAGTTGACCAAACTTTGCGAGGGCAATCAAATCATTTTTAAAATGATGAAAGATGAATGATATTTAGTGTGTGTGTGAATGCCGAAGGAATTCGAGGTGTGTTGCAAGTGCTGCCCACAACTCCTCCTCAGATAAGAAAGCTAACTATCCACAGTGAGGATAGGCACTTGTTATAAATCACACTTCCCCCTGCATTAGTCATCTCCATTGCGGCACTTGCTTGACCTGCACACTGCAACCCCATTTAAAATCAACCATTTTAAAATGTGTACACTGTTCTTGCTGTTCGTAAATCACTTGACTGCTGCACTCCTTACTTCTGAACTAGCTGAAAGATGAAGACTTCAAGCTGTTAATGCTTTGTGTCTGACGACAGCCACTAATAGTAATAGGAACAGTAATAATAATGTGTACAACACTACAATAGCCCTTATGTAATTGGTGCTGTCAGTTAATTCATTTATCTGTTCTGAAGGGAGTAACTAAGCAATTTCTGGACAACTGCAGGTACGATCCACAACTTAGAGAAGACACTTTATTGAGATACTTACCATTATTTACGTATATGTCTCACTTTATCATCAACGATGTGCTGGACACAGCGCAGCACATGTGTGTATTGGGTGGACAGTGTGAGGAAGCTGCAACCACAACTGCATTAATGCTATTAATTGAGAAAAAGTATATATTGATAATATATATAATCAATATTAGTCTTACAAAATGTGATATTAATGATCTTTTGAAAATCGTTTCGTGACTGAAACAGGCTGGGTACCACTGATCTACATCCATACTCTGAAAATCACTGAAGTACGTGGCTCCGTGTACTTACCATTGTACAACATGCAAGCTTTAATCTTGCTTTTTGAAACTTTGTAATCTTGTGACGGGATGGTTTTCTTCAAGCTACTGTCAATTTCGGTTCTTCAGCATTTCCGTGATCATCTTCCGCGAGTCAAAGAAACCAGTGACCATTGTTACAGCACTTCTTTGTATACGTTAAATATCCCCTGTTAGTCCTATTTGGTATGCGCCCCACAAACTATAGCAGTATTCTAGGAAGGGGTCGGAGGAGCGCAATATCCTTCGCAGAATACATTTTCCCAATATCCTGTCAATGCACCTAAGTCTGCTGCCTGCTTTACCTTCGAACGAGCGTGCCTGAGTATTCCATTTCATGCCCCCACATACTGTTACACGCAAGTATTTGTTTGAGTTGACTGATTCCAGTTGTGAAGTGTAGAACTTTATATATCTGATAACTTTAAGCAAGTTGCCATCTTTGCACACCAATTTGAAAGTTTTTCAATATCTGCCTGATTTGATTGTGCAGCTTTTTTCAGATAGTAATTTATCACAGATAAGTGTGTCATCTGTGAAAAGTCTGAGCCTACTATTAATGTTATATTATATTTGAATAGTAAGAACGCTAGCACACTTCTCTGGGACACACCTGAAGTTCCTTCTTTAAAGTCGGCACCGTCATTAGACTTGTTTATTTACAGTCTTACACTTACACAATCATAATTTCGGCTTCAAAGTGTCATTTCCAAGTTTTCCAAATTGCCTAATTGGCACACTGTCGTATTAAAATACACTATTAGATACATTGTCTAAGAGTGGATATTTCTGGCAGAGCCTACTGCTTTGTTTCAATAATGAGTACACCATCTTGACTGTCAGTCAGCCGGTTCGAATCTTGTTGATGAAAAATTTTTCTCTTCCGTACGTGCTCGGCATGGGGAGAAGAGGTAGTGGCGTAAAAGTTCCTGGTCACCAGGCTTTGCGCCAATGTCCTGGTTTAAATATCAAGGTTCTCCTCAGTCTCTCATGAAGTGAGGGCATGTGATACTGTTGATTGTGCGGACGTAAAGTTGGCGGCCCCATTGGTGCTGTTTGCGAGGAGTAGCACCAGGTTTCACCCTCCCCCTTATCATCATCGTCATCATCAGACGATGACAACACACACACACACACACACACACACACACACACACACACACACGTACATATTACATACGCGTAGTATTAAAAATATTGTATTGTAGCATGTCGCAAATAAACAAGCAAGAAATGATTTTTGTCAGATGTGCGAATGATCGCGTAGAATAGTTATAATACAACAGTGGGTAATGGAATCGACGCATGTTGGAAATAGAACTGTTTGTATTTCACTTGAGTAGCTCTCAGATACTCGCTGTACTTATGTGTAATATTTTGATTAGTTGTTTTTAGCGTATAATTTACGGTGTTGATTTGGTTTCGTCTTACCCACCCACCAGTCCATTTTACTTGACAAGAAAGTAGAACAATTCACAATTATTTCACTGTTTTGAGAGTTGCTGGGCTGGAAGCACTGCGTTTTTTGTCCACCTATCAAGCTGCTGCGCGACAAAAGGAAAACAGTAAAGGAAATTCTCGTGACCCGTTATAACTCACATTTCCTCTGTCGTAGCCGCTCCCCCGTCCATTAGTTCTTATCTGTTTTCTTTCGATAAGAAGCTGTACAGTTAAACTTCGCAATATTTATTTTTGACATAAGCTTTGCGATTGAGTTCTTTTTATTTGTTTTCCTCGATAAGTTTTTCGTTGCGATGTAAGGCTCGTCGTACCTGGTATCGGTACGCATGCGACGGCTTGCGCTACCAATATGCTCCAAAACGCCGCACGTAATAAATCGGGGCTCATGCCTCGGGTTGTGTTGGTGATACAAAGATAGTCAAGTGATTTGGATAGCTCTTTGGCCAGGGACCATTTGTATGTCCAACAAAAGGATTACTTGACAGTAACTGTACTAAATTTGAATATTACACACTCCCTCCAGCTTAGTCAAATGAAGCAAATAGGTTGGTTGTTTGTGCATGAGGTATGGTGTACGGTGGCCCTTAAGGGGCTTGTGGAGGCACCATTTAGTTCAGGGGCGGTTCATGAGAAAACTCGGAAAAAATGTTTAACTTTTTTTCGCAATCAGCAACGCAGATATAAGTAATCGCAGCAAATTTCTCAAATTCTAACGTCATATTCTTTAGGCATTTATCTAGAACGGCCGTCTCCCTGTTTTCAAAAATCTTCGTCCGTTATCGAGAAACACCAGAAAAACTCAGTTTTTGGGAATCAAAACCGAGCCTCGGGTTCCAAGACGGCTATACTCAGTAAATGGCTAAAAATTTTTGTCATATTTTCCTAATATCCAGATCTCGAACAAGCTTGAAAATTTTCCTCATAACTTTATCCTTTTCCGAGATAAAGAAGTCAGTAACGTAGGTGTACACGTAAAACACGCATGTAAAATACGGTATGTGGCGAAAATGTAGTTCGTAAACTGACGAAACACGAAGAAATTTGCTGTAAAATGTCTCGGTTACCGTCAGAAGAGTTCAGGGAACTCCATGTTGTAGTACTGAAGCACATAAATATCTCTTGTGCACATAAAACCCGATCTGACGTATAAAATTAGTTTCGGGTTATTTCACTTTCACACAAGTAACCTATCAAAATATTAGTGATACATAAAATTCTTTTTATATGAGTGACATGCCCTACTATCAGGGAAAAGAAGAGAACCAGCGAAAAATGCTCCAATCGGTGCGTAAAAAGTCGAATATGCTGCTGTTTAAAAGAGCCTACCTGTAAAGTGGGTTACCAGCTTCCTCATTCTATTTTCGTCTGACCTTTAAAAATTTTCCCAACAATTTTAGCAGGCGAACGTATTCGCGCTTTTTTCTGCTGAGAGAGGAGGAGACAGTGGCAACAGGGGCAATGTGAGAGAGACTAAAAACTAATAAATAGTGGAAGATATATAAACAGTGGTTGTGGTATAGCAAGGGCGTGGGCGGTGGAACATAGCGACAGAACAGTGCTAGGAAACGAGTGAAGGAGACAATGCCAGTGGGGGAGGAATAAAGAGGAGAAGAAAGTGGAAGTGGGTCAGAGCCAGTGATAATGAAAGACAGTGTCAAAGATAACGAGGGAGCGAGAGGTAGTAACAGTGAGAAGAACCAGCAGCAGTGGGAAGGAATGAATTAGATAGTAGCAGTGAAGGAGAGCAAGAGGGAGGCAATGACAACGAGAGGAGATAATAGTTATACGACAGAACGAAGGAGACTGGCTGTGAGACGGGAGACAGCGAGAATTACAGAGACACAAAGAGATAATGACTATGAGTTGGGTGAGAGAGTGGGCAACTGGGAGTGGATGAGTATGAGCGTCTTACGATGGACTAGTGGATGTGAGAGAGTTGGTTAGGGGGTGTGAGGTCAGTTGCATGTCAAAAAAATGCGCAAATATGCTCCCATAACACAGTTTTTTGAGGATATAAAATGTAGACTGGCAATGGCAAGGAAAGCGTTTCTGAAGAAGAGAAATTGGTGAACATTGAGTATAGATTTAAGTGTCAGGAAGTCGTTTCTGAAATTATTTGTATGGAGTGTAGCCATGTATGAAAGTGAAACGTGGACGATAAATAGTTTAGACATTACTTTCGAAATGTAGTGTTACAGAAGAATGCTGAAGATTAGATGGGCAGATCACGTAACTAATGAGGAGGTATTGAATAGAATTGGGGAGAAATTTGTGGCACAACATGACTACAAGAAGGAATCGGTTGGTAGGGAGTATTCTGAGGCATCAAAGGATCACCGATTTAGTATTGGAGGGCAGCGCGGAGGGTAAAAATCGTAGAGGGAGACAAAGAGATGAATACAGTAAACAGATTCAGAAGGATGTAGGCTGCAGTAGGTACTGGGAGATGAAGAAGCTTGCACAGGATAGAGTAGCATGGAGAGCTGCGTCAAACCAGTCTCAGGACTGAAGACCACAACAACAACACAATTTTTAAAGGTGCTGAGAAAGGTAGAGCGACGCAACTGGTACTTCCACTTTTCAGTCTGTCTTTTAATTAAACAGAAGAATATTCGACTTTTGTGCTCCTATAGGCGCGTTTTTCCGCTGGTCTTATTGATACTGGTGTCCAAGTAAAAAATAGCGCGTTTTATTGTCTGCTGTGTCTCAGTATTTGGTCTTCATTTCTGACTTGCTCTTCGTCGTTGCTGCTTCTCCTGCTGCTGCTGCTGCAGTGCTTAACTGCCAAGTGGAAAGGTGGCTGTATGAAAAACACAAATGTTAAGCCTAAACGTCAACGCATTTTGTTCAGCGGAGTTCCAGTAAAATTCCACCATCAGTGAGAAGCATCTTCGTTCACGTCTTCTGCCGACGTGTCTGTAATATGAAAAAAAATGCAATGGTTTTTCAGAACTTAACATTGAGACCATTGCTCTTAACACAAGATGTCCACAAGTTGGAACAAACCACATGAGTTTGTTACATCAGTTGCTAAGATTTTTTGGAATAACGTAGTGAAAGTGTTGAAAAACATTCCGCACTCTTTTCGGTTTAAAATTCCGTTTATGAAATAAATAATACATAATGAAATAAATGAAAAAAGAGATACGTTTCACAGATAAACGGAGAATTTTTTCTTGAACTTTTTAAGAAACTCCTGTGTTATGCGGCATCCATGAAGATCGATTAAACATAGCGAATGGTCAGAGCTCTGCGACGTAATAGAGAGTACATTATATCTTCAAGAATAATAAATCTTTGATAACCGGTGTTCGGACATTTTAGAAATGTTCTCCTTCTGACTTGTGGTGGCGGAAAACAACAAACCACCATTCCCTTTGTGGTTACCAGCTGACGACAGGTAACTTCTGCGCTTGCAATGATGGACTGAGATACACTGATAAGCAAAACATTGTGACCATTGCCCACCGCGAGATTCAGTGCCTCTTGCTGGCTTTGTGCCCAAGTGATGCTGTAAGGAAAGTACACAGACGGAAAAAAAATCGCAACACCAAGAAATACTTAATGTACAGTCATGAAATTTCGGAAATACATTTGACTAGGGAACATATTTAGCCGGCCTCAGTGGCCGAGCGGTTCTAGGTGCTACAGTCTGGAACCGCGCGACCGCTACGGTCACAGGTTCGAATCCTGCCTTGGGCGTGGATGTGTGTTATGTCCTTAGGTTAGTTACGTTTAAGTAGTTCTAAGTTCTAGGGGACTGATGACCTCTGAAGTTAAGTCCCATAGTGATCAGAGCCATTTGAACCATTTTTTGAATACTGTTCGTGAATGACAGGACAATAAGTCGAATCACCAGACTGATATACAGAGCTGCAGCTACGGTGCATAGGATGAGCAGGAGAGTGCTCCTGCTGTCATACGAAATCGCACCCCAGGTCATAACTCCAGGTGTAGGTCCAGGGTGTCTAGTACGCAGACAGGTTGGTTGCAGGCCCTCAGCTGCCCCCCTCCTAACCAACACATGGCCATAACTTGCACCAAGGCAGAACTAGTTTTCATCAAAAAACATAAGATATCCACCCTGCTCTCCAATGAGCTCTCCCTTGACACCAGTGAAGTCGCAAATGGCGGTGGTTTGGGGGTCAGTGTAATGCACGCTACAGGGCAACAGGCGCGGATCTGTCCTTGAATTTAGCCGATTTGCAACAGTTCGTTGTGTCACTGTGGTGCCAGCTGCCGCTCAAATAGCTGCTACAGATGCAGCGCGATGCGCCAGAGCCAAACTACAATCACGATGGTCTTCCTTCTCGGTAGTGGCATGTGGCCGTCCGGAGACCAGTCTTAATGCTCCGTGCGTTCTCATGACAACCGCTGCCAGCGGTCATGTACAGTGGCTACATCCCTGCCAAGTCTATATGCAGTATCACAGAAGGAACACGCGGCGTCTCATAGCCCCATTACACTACCTCGTTCAAACTCAATGAGCTGTTGATAATGGCCTCTTGAGAGGCATTCTTGTCCAACGTCCCCCCTGCGGGTCTGGGGATTAGAATAGGCCCGAGGTATTCCTGCCTGTCGTAAGAGGCGACTAAAAGGAGTCCATCCCCCTCACGGGGGTAGTTAGCGCCTGCGTCCGGAGACGGACGGTTTCACGACCTATAATCGTGGTCCTTTTGGTTTTAAACTTCTCGTTTCTTCCTTCCTTTTGTTGGTCCCTTTCTTTGCTCTTCTCCACCTCACTGTCTTCCTTACTCTTTCCCTTGACTTCTCCTTGCCTTCTCATTGCCTTTTTCTCATTGCCTTTTTCTCCTTGCCTTCTCATTGCCTTTTTCTCCTTGCCTTCTCATTGCCTTTTTCTCCTTGCCTTCTCATTGCCTTTTTCTCCTTGCCTTCTCATTGCCTTTTTCTCCTTGCCTTCTCATTGCCTTTTTCTCCTTGCCTTCTCATTGCCTTTTTCTCCTTGCCTTCTCATTGCCTTTTTCTCCTTGCCTTCTCATTGCCTTTTTCTCCTTGCCTTCTCATTGCCTTTTTCTCCTTGCCTTCTCATTGCCTTTTTCTCCTTGCCTTCTCATTGCCTTCTTCTCCTTGCCTTCTCTGGTCTCCGCCTCGGCGTTTGAGACAGTCTGTCCTCTTTCTCCCTCTCTCTCTTCTTTTTCCTCTTCTTCCTTCCTCCCTGTGCGTGTCTGAAGGCCGACCCACGCGTTCGCACGCGTAGCCGGTGACGGGGTAACGCGTAAGTCCCCGCCCTGGGTAGACATGTAAGGCACGCGCGTACCCCCTGGTAAAGGCCAGGCCCGGGGAGGGGTGATTGCCTGAGCTGATACCTTCTGACCATGCCGATTGGTCCCTCCGTCTGTTTCTCGGGAGGTGTGACCTGAGGTGTAAACATTCACCTAAGGCGGGAGTGCCCTCTGAGAGGGTCCCCACAAGGAAGGAGCGCGCCATCGGAGACGCTGGCAATCATGGGGGATTCCTCCGCAATGGATTCTACTCCATCGCTTTCGACTTCGACCCAAAAACGGAAACGTGACCAGCCAACAGTGACAAAAGTACTACCGCCTGCCCCACAGTTCCTCGTAGTTTCTCGCACTGAGGACGGAAAGGATTTTTCCTCTGTCAACCCTTTTGTTATTCAGAAGGGCGTTGATGCCATAGCCGGATCTGTCAAATCTTGTACCAGGTTGCGTAACGGCACCTTATTACTAGAAACTGAGAATGCCTTTCAGGCACAAAAACTGCTTCGGGCCACCCTCCTGTACACGTTCCCTGTCCGGGTGGAGGCCCACCGAACTTTGAATTCGTCTCGTGGTGTAGTGTATACTAGCTCCCTCGACGGATTGACTGACGAGGAGCTTCAATCTTTCCTCGCTGAGCAGGGCGTGACGGCTGTCCATCGGGTCATGAAAAAGGTCAACAACGACCTTGTACCGACCCGGACACTCTTCTTGACCTTCGATAGTGTTAAGCTGCCATCGCGCATCAAGGCGGGCTACGAGGTTATTTCTGTTCGCCCCTATGTCCCGACACCTACGCGCTGCTACCAGTGTCAGCGTTTCAATCACACTCGACAGTCTTGTTCCAATGCGGCTAAATGTGTCACTTGTGGCAGGGATGCCCATGAGGGTGACTGTCCACCTCCGTCTCCTCATTGTGTGAACTGTCAGGGTGACCATGCCGCATCCTCCCGCGACTGTCCTGTCTATAAGGACGAACGTTGCATCCAAGAAATTCGTGTCAAAGAGAAAGTGTCCACCTCGGCTGCTCGCAAGCTATTGGCTAGTAGGAAGCCCACGCTGCTCCCAGCGGGGAAATATAGTACTGTCCTCGCCTCTCCTCGGACTACCCGGGAGGTCGCAACCCAGACATGCGATCTGACCTTCAGCACCACGGTCGTCCGTTCGGCCAGTGCTAAGATCGCGCGGTCGACGTCTCCTCTTCCTCCCATCACACCACAGACACCAGCCACTTCCTCAGCTTCTGCTAAGTCGAAGACACCGAAGTCAGATGCACGGTCCTTCAAGAAGGAACCATCCCGTGCAGACTTCCTCCGTCCCTCGACCTCCCAGCCTTCGACCGATACTTCCACCAAACGTCCTTCCAAAAAGGCGCATAGGAAGCACAGTTCTCCTTCTCCGCCACGGCGCATCTCTTCTCCTGCGCCACCCAGCGGTTGCCGCCCCAGGCCGTCATCCGTTTCGCCTGGCCGCACCGCCGGTAGCCGTACATCTGGCCGTTCACCGGCGGAGGAAGCTCCCCCTCCCGGCCATCCTCCCGAGATGGCCGATGACCCTATAGACCCCATGGACGATGACTGTCCGCCTACTGATAGCGGCGGCAGTGCTCGCTCGAAGCCAGGCCCTAAGCGGCCTTCGAGGTGACCCCTTCTCTCATCTTCCTTTTCTTACGATGGCACTTATTCACTGGAATATTCGCAGCATTCGCTCCAACCGAGAGGACTTGAAGTTGCTGCTCCGCTTGCATCGTCCGCTCGTCGTAGCCCTCCAGGAAACGAAGCTACGCCCATGCGATCACATTGCCTTGGCACACTACACCTCTGTGCGTTTTGACCTACCCCCTATGGTAGGAATCCCAGCTCATGGAGGGGTTATGTTCCTGGTCCGGGATGATATTTACTACGATCCCATCACGTTGCACACCGGCCTGCAGGCAGTCGCCATCCGCATTACTCTCCCCACTTTTACGTTTTCCTTTTGTACCGTTTACACTCCCTCGTCATCTGCCGTTACCAGGGCAGACATGATGCAACTTATTGCTCAGCTACCTGCACCGTTTTTGTTAACTGGAGACTTCAATGCCCACCATCCCCTTTGGGGTTCTCCAGCCTCCTGCCCGAGGGGCTCCTTGTTAGCAGACCTTTTCAACCAGCTCAATCTTGTCTGCCTTAATACTGGCGCCCCTACTTTTCTTTCGGACACATCTCATACCTATTCCCATTTAGACCTCTCTATATGTACTCCCCAACTTGCACGCCGGTTTGAGTGGTATGCACTTGCTGATACATATTCGAGCGACCACTTCCCGTGTGTTATCCATCTCCTGCAGCATACTCCCTCTCCGTGCTCCTCTAGTTGGACCATCTCCAAGGCAGACTGGGGGCTCTTTTCTTCCAGGGCGACCTTTCAGGATCAAACCTTCACAAGCTGCGATCGTCAGGTCGCACACCTCACGGAAGTCATTCTCGCTGCTGCTGAATATTCCATCCCTCACCCTACTTCTTCTCCACGTCGCGTACCGGTCCCCTGGTGGACCGCAGCATGTAGAGACGCTTTACGTGCTCGTCGACGTGCTTTACGCACCTTTAAACGCCACCCTACAGTGGCGAATTGTATTAATTATAAACGATTACGTGCTCAGTGTCGTCGTATTATTAACGAAAGCAAGAAAGCCAGCTGGGCTGCTTTCACAAGCACCTTCAACAGTTTTACTCCTTCTTCTGTTGTCTGGGGTAGCCTGCGCCGGCTATCTGGCACTAAGGTCCACTCCCCAGTTTCTGGCTTGAAGGTCGCGAATGAAGTCCTTGTGGCCCCTGAGGCTGTCTCCAATGCCTTCGGCCGCTTTTTCGCCGAGGTTTCGAGCTCCGCTCATTACCACCCTGCCTTCCTCCCCCGCAAACAGGCAGAGGAGGCTAGGCCACCTGACTTTTGCTCCTCGAATTGTGAAAGTTATAATGCCCCATTCACCATGCGGGAACTCGAAACCGCACTTGGCCGATCACGGTCCTCCGCTCCAGGGCCTGATTCTATTCATATTCAGATGCTGAAGAACCTTTCTTCTGCGGGTAAAGGTTTTCTTCTTCGTACATACAATCGCATCTGGATTGAGGGACATGTTCCCGCATGCTGGCGCGAGTCTATTGTTGTCCCGATTCCTAAGCCGGGGAAGGACAAGCACTTGCCTTCCAGTTATCGACCTATCTCACTTACCAGCTGTGTCTGTAAAGTGATGGAGCGAATGGTTAACTCTCGATTGGTTTGGCTGCTTGAGTCTCGACGCCTACTTACAAATGTACAATGTGGATTTCGTAGGCGCCGCTCTGCTGTTGACCATCTGGTTACCTTGTCGACCTTCATTATGAATAACTTCTTGCGGAAGCGCCCGACCGCGGCTGTGTTCTTTGATTTGGAGAAGGCTTACGACACCTGTTGGAGGGCGGGCATTCTCCGCACCATGCATACATGGGGCCTTCGCGGTCGCCTCCCTCTTTTTATTCGTTCCTTTTTAATGGATCGACAGTTCAGGGTACGTGTGGGTTCTGTCCTGTCCGACACCTTTCGCCAGGAGAATGGGGTGCCACAGGGCTCAGTTTTGAGCGTCGCTCTGTTCGCCATCGCGATCAATCCAATAATGGATTGCCTCCCAGCTGATGTATCAGGCTCCCTTTTTGTGGACGATTTTACCATCTATTGCAGCGCGCAGCGTACACGTGTCCTGGAGCGCTGTCTTCAGCGTTCTCTTGACCGTCTTTACTCCTGGAGTGTCGCCAATGGCTTCCGTTTTTCTGCCGAGAAGACGGTCTGTATTAACTTCTGGCGCTACAAAGAGTTTCTCCCACCGTCCTTACGACTTGGTCCCGTTGCTCTCCCAATCGTGGAGACAACCAAATTTTTAGGCCTTACCTTTGACAGGAAACTTAGCTGGTCTCCACATGTGTCATATTTGGCCGCCCGTTGTACCCGTTCTTTAAATGTCCTCCGTGTTCTCAGTGGTATGTCGTGGGGAGCGGATCGAACCGTCCTACTTCGTCTATATCGGTCGATCGTCCGCTCCAAGCTGGATTATGGGAGCTTCGTATACTCCTCTGCACGGCCATCCATCTTACGCCGCCTCAACTCCATACAACATCGGGGTTTACGACTTGCGATCGGAGCATTTTATACCAGTCCCGTAGAGAGTCTTCATGCTGACGCTGGCGAATTGCCGCTCACTTACCGGCGCGATATACTGCTTTGTCGGTATGCCTGTCGGCTACTGTCAATGCCCGACCATCCGTCTTATCGTTCCTTTTTTGACGACTCTCTCGACCGTCAATACGGGTTGTATGTCTCTGCCCTGCTACCCCCTGGAGTTCGCTTTCGTCGCCTCCTTCAACACCTTCATTTTTCACTCCCTGCAACCTTTCGAGTGGGCGAGAGCCACACGCCACCTTGGCTCCAGGCTCAGGTCCGCGTTCACCTTGACCTCAGCTCGCTCCCAAAAGAGGTCACCCCCAGTTCGGTCTACCACTCCCGTTTTTTGGAACTTCGTTCGAAGTTCATCACCATGACTTTCATTTATACAGATGGCTCTAAGACCAATGACGGGGTCGGGTGTTCCTTTATAGTCGGGGCACAAAGTTTCCAATACCGGCTCCATGACCATTGTTCGGTCTTCACAGCTGAGCTCTTTGCCCTCTACCAGGCTGTTCTTTACATCTGCCGCCACCGACATTCTGCTTATGTCATCTGCTCAGATTCCCTGAGCGCCATCCAGAGCCTCAGTGATCCGTACCCGGTTCACCCTTTCGTACACCGGATCCAACGCTCTCTTCAGCGGCTGGTGGACGTCGGTCCGCCGGTTAGCTTTATGTGGGTTCCTGGCCATGTCGGTATCCCTGGGAACGAAGCTGCAGATGCCGCGGCCAAGGCTGCGGTCCTCCAGCCTCGGACAGCTTCTTGTTGTGTCCCTTCGTCCGATTTTAGCAGGGTCATTTGTCGGCGCGTTGTGTCGCTGTGGCATGCCGATTGGGCTGCACTTACCGACAACAAGCTTCGGGCCTTAAAACCTCTTCCCGTGGCTTGGACGTCCTCCTCACGCCCTTCTCGGCGGGAGGAGGTCGTTTTAGCAAGGTTAAGGATTGGACACTGCCGGTTCAGCCATCGCCATCTGCTGACGGCTGCGCCGGCGCCGTTCTGCCCATGTGGGCACTTGCTGACGGTTAGACACATTTTAATGTCCTGTCCCGATCTTCACCAACTGCGCCTCGATCTTAACCTGCCTAATACTTTCGATGACATTTTAGCGGATGACCCACGGGCAGCTGCTCGTGTTCTTTGTTTTATCAATTTGACACACCTCGCTAAGGACATTTGATGAAGTTTTTTAATCCTATGCCTGTCAGTCTGTCTTTTATTGTGTTTTTCCTTTTAGTTGTTGTTGTCAACTTGTGGCTCGCGGTGCATTTTTAGAGTAGTCAGGGCGCTAATGACCATTGAAGTTGAGCGCCCTAAAACCACAAAAAAAAAAAAATTGTCCAACGTTTACTCGCTACGTCCAATCTCGAAAGTAACTAACGCTTACGACCGTCACAGCGTGTATTTAAAGCATACCTGGTGTACTAGCGCTACTCTTCAGCTACTGGCGTGAAATTTGACAGACGTAGTCTTTGAGATCTAGAAACACGCCTACCAACTTTAGTTTGTCTCGCAACACACCATCTTGTAGTTGCGATTTGTATTTCTGTCAGTGTATACTATAATTAATGTACAGTCATGAAATTTCGGAAATACATATGACTAGGGAACTTATTTAGCCGGCCTCAGTGGCCGAGCGGTTCTAGGTGCTACAGTCTAGAACCGCGCGACCGCTACGGTCACAGGTTCGAATCCTGCCTTGGGCGTGGATGTGTGTTATGTCCATTGGAGACGAATGGGGGGTTCGTTCTAGCGCCGATATGGAGAACAAATGGCGAAATCCACTAACATAAGCTAATATAATAAAGGGTAGTGTGTTGTCCGGCGCCTGGGAACGAGAATCTCAGAAACAGCGAAGCTGTTCGCATGTTGCTGTTGTGAACATTTAGACAGTGGTTGCACCACGGCGAAACTACGAGTAGCCGACAAGGTGTCCAAAGCTCATCATAGAGCGTGAATAACGGCGTCTTGCCCACTTTGTAAAGCAGGATAGGCGGATTATGTCTAAAGGCGTATGTCCACTAGCAAGTAAATTTCCGCAGTTCTCTTGCAGAAAATACGTCTGCAAATTCTTTGATGATGAAACATTCGCAGCAAGTCGACTTCTCCATGTTTCGTCAACTTGGAGAAGTCGCGTCCGTAAGTTAGCGGAAACACTTCCTAACGTCTTGCGCAAGTACTTCCCGGACATTCCAGTTGCTCGAAGTTTTTCACAAACTTGATACGAAAATGTCATTTTCGGAAAAGAGAATGGCGCAAAGACCTCCATAGCAGAAATAAGTGTCGACCGTCAGCCAAGAAAGTTCGAACGAATTAACCAATTAATTTGTTTCATCAGAACGGGAAGTAGAATGGCTGTGGAGACGTCTTTAAATTTTAGCGTAAACATAAACTTTGTAATAAGAGCCGGCTGCAAAAGTCGAAGAGTAATTAAAAGGCACTCTCTTGGTAATATACCTTTGCAATATTTTTGTATCTTGTTTTCGAATGAAATTACATTTGTAGTAAAAGTCATAAATATTGTTTATAAAAATCGAGGTGTAATTAAAGGCGATCTGTTAGTGATGTAGATCGCAACGTTTTGGTATCTTGTTACCGAATGCATTAAGTTAATCGAAGAGTAATTAAAAAGCGACCTCTTTGTGACACAACTCGCAGCATTTTGTGTCCCGTTTTCTAATATTTTATCGTACAATAGATTCTTGAAACTTGCTTAAGAAATTCTCAGAAACTTTCTAATCTGAGTAAAGTCCTGATTTTTGTTCATTCTATAGTGTTTCAATTTTTTCACACAATTTTTTCTTTTTCAACTGTTTTTTTCTTAACAATTTTTCTTCGGTAGTAACACTGAAACAGTGATTACGGCGGCCGCTCTGATTTTTAACGAAGACAAACCTCCACTTGCCTGTCTCGCCACGAAGCTCTAGTGGAAACACTTCTGCAAATAATTGCGGCACGTTTCTGAAATTACCTTTCCCCAAGCAACTTGCAGAAGCAGACTTGCACCAGTTTTTGCTGTAGTAAACACATCAGCAAATAATTACAGATGTTACTTATGGAAGTTACTCGCTATAGTGCGATTAAAAATACTTGATATTTGATATTTCACGCGTTGTAGCTGGTTCCTCCAGTCCGAGCGCGCTCAACGTCACGTCCGAACCGTTCGCCGTTGCCAAGCTGCCATAATTAGTTCATTTCCAGTTCCTTGCCCAACTTTCCTTCTTGATGTGTTTGCATTCCGAATCCTGGGTTTGGCCCTTATATTTCGTATTTCATATCTCTCAAACACGGTGCTGACGAAATACACACGTTTCATACACAGCACTAACCAAACATTGCTGGATCTTTCCGCACAAGACACGATTCAGCGTCATTGATACAGTTATTACAATCACAGAGATCGGCTTACATTAGATAATCTTCGCACGACATTGCTTGAAGTCGAGTTTTCGAAGGCTGTCAATTAATCGTTGCGTCTGGGACACCGGAGTCATAAATACTGAGACACTAGTCATAAATATGACAATCTTCAGCTGTGTAGTGGCACAGCTTAGTGGTTAACGTATAAACCTGATGTGTAGTAGGTCGAATTTCGTCAAATTTAGCGCATTTTTTTTATTATTTTTCTAAATTTAATCAAAAGACCTTCCTCATTTCTATTTTGGTTAAAATGAATTTTCTATTTCTGATACTTTGCCGCGTCATTTTCATAATTGTATTTACCTTTTTGTTTGCCCTTATTTTTCCTCCCATCATTCGTTATCCGTTTGGAATCTGCTTGTTTGCCTATAATTTGCAACCAAGTGCCAACCAGGACTGCTTATCGGTTGGTAACGCGACATCCCGTGTTGCCAATCTACTGAGCATCTCCTGTTTCCGTCATTCCTCGTGACGGCCGCTTCCAACATTGCTCCGCGTAACACATTAACAGCATTTGTTGAATGACCCACTGTGTTTGGTGTCGCCTGTAACCGAGTGGCAGCCGGCAGCGGATGTGGCAACACTGTAGCTGCAAGTGACAGGCGTCAGCTATCAAGTAATTTTAATCTGGCTATAGTGGGCACAGTCTTGAGGCAGAGTGACGACAGAGTACAGTTCTGATACAGGTGCAGTTGTTTTGGAGCCCGGCATTAGAGCACGCTGTTGAATATGGGGTTCTGCAGCAGCCGACCTCCAAAGCCACTTTCACACTTTTTCGTCTCTATACACCGATTAAAATTACTTTTTGATTGGTATTTCTGCGGGTTGAGTGGTGGCCCAACAACATGCCGAATGGACCGCTCAGGATTGGCATCACGTTCTCTTCACCGATGAGTGTCGCACATGCCTTCAACCAGATAATCGTCGGAGACGTGTTTGGAGGCAACCCGGTCAAGCTGAACGCCTTATACACACTGTCTATCGAGTGCAGCAAGGTGGAGGTTCCCTGCTCTTTTGGGGTGGCATTATGTGGGGCCGACGTACCCCGCTGGTGGTCATGGAAGGCGCCGTAACGGCTGTACGATACGTGAAAGCCATCCTCCGACCTATAGTGCAACGATATCTGCAGCATATTCGTCTTCATGGACAATTCGCGTCCCCCACCGTGCACATCTTGTGAATGACTTCATTCATGATAACGACATCCCTCGACTGGAGTGGCCAGCATGTTCTCCAGACAAGAACCCTATCGCACATGCCTGTGATAGATTGAAAAGGGCTGTTTATGGGCGACATGACCCACCAATCACTCTGAGAGATCTACGCCGAACCGCCGTTGAGGAGTGGGACAATATGGACCAACACTGTCTTGATGAACTTGGGGATAGTATGCCACGACCAATACAGGCATGCATCAATGCAAGAGGACGTGCTACTGAGTATTAGAGGCAGTGGTGTGTACAGAAATCTGGACCACCACCTGTGGAGGTCTCGCTGTATGGTGGTACAGAATGCAGTGTGTGGTTTTCATGAGCAATAGACAGGGCGTAAATGATGTTTATGTTGATCTCTTTCTGTGCAGTTTCCTGAACTCTCGGAACCGAGATGATGCAAAACTTACTGTGTGTGTACGAAATGGCTAACACAGATAATTACTGCTAGAAGCTTCAATGCCCCTGAGTAAGAATGTACACTTAAATTAACTGCGTCACGAAAATTTAGAGCATTTCGAATCGTCAAAAACGGGCAAGAGTATTAAAAACCGGGGAAGCGCGAGTACAATCCGCTCTCGGAGGATTCCCTACAAAGTTTATTATGTATACAGACAGGTCAGATTTTAATGAATGAGTTTGCGAATATTAAAATATGCGACAAAAATGGCAGTATCTTATTTGCACTGATCTAGAAGCTTAAATTCTTTACAGCGCTAAGAGACTTGACAACGATTTCAAATTGGTATCTCTACCCGTTCCAGGAAATAAAAGGTCTTAACTTACAAACAACAAAATGCTCCTATAAGAGTTCCGTTTTCACCCATTGAGGCACTGAACCCAAAAAACGGGCCAGCAACCCAGACTGGAGCAGGCGGCGAATGCATTTAGAAATTTGGCTAGAGGAAAATGTAGCGAAACCTTAGGAAGCCTAGATGTCACCGTGCTTTCAATCATTAGTCCCAAGAATACTAGGTGCTTCATGGAAGCACTGCACCACATCTACGGGAACACTAGAGACAACTATTAACAATGACTATGTAACACGTAAGGTATGCTTAAACTACAGTCTCCTGATCTGCAACAGAAAATGAACAACATGCATTTGCACACTACACTGAAGGACCTACGTGAAACATGCAATATGCAGAACAGAAAACAGTAGTCCCACTAGTTTCTCTTAAATTCTCCCACATTATATCGTTGAACTGAGTACAAAAATATATAATTGCTTAATTTTTATTCATTCTCAAAATGTGCAACGCACCATTAGCATAAAATACTAGGGTTCGCTGACAGCACACCTACCCGTTGCAATAGTAAAAACTAAATGATTGAAGTCATGTTGCTATGTGCTTAGGAGCAAACAAATTGTTCTGTAGACGCTTAAGTTCAAACGTATTAATGAAGGTAAAAAACAGGTCATTCACACTAAATCTACTCATACAAACATGTGACATCATAATTAAACAATTACCATTCAATTACTTGTAAGTACGAGTCACATCAACAGTGAATACGAACAACTGCTCTGAAATCTTCCTTTGAAAAGGAAACAACAGATTTCCTTTCCCTTCAGTGCCTTATCAGAGCTCGTGCTTTGTCTCTAATGGCATCGTCATCGCCGGGACGTTGACCTAGCCTTCTTTCTTTATCTATCACTGTACCTGACCTTAAAATACCGAGCGTCGAAACTATCCACCACTCTTCGCAAAATAATAGTACGAAAACAAGTCGTTGCCTTCAGAGTGAGGCGATACGCATTCTTTACTTTCTCTTCAAGTAACTAGACGACGCGACACGTACCTAAACCGAAGCCGCATCTGCAGCAAATTTGTAACCGAAATGGCAACAGTGTGGCTGGTGATAGCTGTACTCGAGCGCTTTGCATGCCAACCGCATCAAAGAAACATGATGGACAAGCTAATACGCGCTGTCTCCTGGGTCACGCACGCATAATCCATAACCAATCAGGCATTCAAGTCAGTGGGGCCACAAGGACGCAAAACGATCTTCACGCCGTCACTTCATACATACATGGGCGCTAACGTCAAATTCGTATAAAACATGAGCGTCTTAAGAAAACAGTTTGGCTAAAAAGGACATCAGAGAGGGGAATTTTCTTGTCGAAATAATACGCTAATAATACAGTAAAAAAAACTGAAATATCGGTCAAGAATGTAACGAACACAGCACAGCTAGATATCGTTTCCAATGAAACGACGGAATTAAGCACCTGCTAATATTGATTCCTTCCACCACTACGATTTTTTTTCCTTCAAGAAAATATATACCAATCGTCGTAATTTTATTTAATAATTTTATTTAGCTATCAGTTTCGATCCAGCATTGGCACCATATTCAGGCACCTATACACGAAACTAGGTAACTCATCTAGTCGTTTGAGTTGTTATAGGGAGCACTATATCCAACTGGTTTCGGTAGATACTAAAAACTTCTCGCTCGACGTAGACTCTTGAAAACTTATTGTCGTTCGAACAACATGAGTTACCTAGTTTCGTGAATAAGCATCTGAAGATGGTGCCAATGAGGCACCGAAACTGGTAGCTGTTAGGTATCTATTTTCTTCAAGTCTATGACCAGTTGCAGTCCCATTCCAGTTGGAAGTACAGAAACTACGAATGTTGATCAGCAGTACAGTCATCACATATCGTTAAAGAGGGTAAGAGTCATTCACTGTCGTAAGTTATAAATACGAAGGAAGGAAAAAATGTTTACGGAAGCATAGTATGGGACGAAGAAATGAGTTCAACGATACATCGATGGCCATTTCACATTACAATCGGGAAAATTTTTGGCCCATACGGCTGTAATCAGTAAGTAAAGGAAACCTCGTCAAGTGATTACTGTTAGTGAAGCGTAATGTTTAATTTAAATACACACATCAAGAAAAGTTTTGCAGTTCCAGAACCTTTACAGAAAATTGAAATAGAGATGGACATAAACATCATTTCCGCCCTTTTTATTGTTCATGAAAATCACACATTGCATGTTGTACCACCATAGAGCGAGACCTTCAGAGGTAGTGGTCCAGATTGCTGTACACACCGGTACCTCTAATACCCAGTAGCACGTCCTCTTGCATTCCTCCGAGCCATAATCCGTAGGTAGCTGTCATCCACTGCAGTAGTCGCCCTTGGGCGGCCTGAACGAGGCACGTCGACGATTCTCTCTCTCTCTCTCTCTCTCTCTCTCTCTCTCTCTCTGTCTCCCATCCATGTCCGAACATCATCGCTTTGGCTCACTCCGAGACGCCGGACACTTCACTAATGGAGAGCCCTTCCTGACAAAAGGTAACAATGCGGATGCGATCGAACCGCGGTGTTGACTGTCTAGACATGATTGAACTACAGACAACACGAGCCTTGTACCTCCTTCCTGGTGGAATGACTGGAACTGATCGGCTGTCGGACCGCCTTTGTCTAATAGGCGCTGCCCATGCATGATCGGGCGGGTTTAGTGACATCCGAACAGTCAAAGGGACTGTGTCTCTGATACAATATCCACAGCCAACGTCTACCTTCTGGAGTTCTGGGAACCGGGGCGATGCAAAAAAATTTTTGATGTATCATCACATCTAGGATCCAGGTAGGTCAAACACTGAATTCCGTAGTATTGTCGTAGCTCTAAAATCTAATAATATGGGCTTCAACCTTTGTTATTGGCGTGCAGTATCTTACACCGCCCCTCCCCCTCCACCAAGGTCCCTCCCCCCCTTCTCTCTCTCTCTCTCTCTCTCTCTCTCTCTCCCTCTCTCCCTCTCTCGTCTCCCTGTCCCCCTCCCCATCTCTGCCTCTGTGCTCTGTGTGTGTCTCCGGTAGAGCAGCGCAGATTGGACAGCCCAGCTTTGTAATAACACGAACCGCCTGAGGAAAGTCGACATCCACCTCCCGACACCCGAAAGCTCTTTCCAGAGTGCGTATGGCAAATGGCTGCGAGACTGTTCAACCGCGCTTATCGCGTCCGCTACATCGAGAAATTCCCTGCACTATTATTTACGTTGGAAGAGGCAGAAGTTGAGGAAGGAGTCAGACAAGGTTATAGACTAACCCTCATGTTATTCAATCTGTACTTTGAGCAAGCAGTAATGGAAACCAAACAGAAAATGTGGAACGGAAATTACAGTTCCGGAGGAAGAAATACACTCTTTGAACGACATTGTTATTCTGTCAGAGACGGTAAAGGACTTGAAAACTGGTTGTAAGATGAACGCTAATGAAAATAAAACAAGTGTTATGGAATGTAGTTGAATGAAGTCGAGCGATGCTGAGGCAGTTAGGTTAGGAAATAATACACTGAAGATAGTAGTAGTAGAGTTTTGTTTTTGGGAAGTAAAATAACTGACGCGGGAGAAATTGGGGGCTACAGAACAATCTGTCGTCATGAACTTGTACGTGTTCTTGTGTGTACAGTGACGAGAGAGAGAACTCACGAATGAATACTGAAGTCCTCGCAAGAGGACATAGCAACAGGAACCAACAACGCACCTACTTGTGATATTTAATTGTTAGAACAAATGTTCCAGCTGAAACAAAAATGTGTTCAAATGAAATTTGCAGTAGACTGTCTTACCGCTCGTTATACCATGGAACGCCTTGTTTAGGAATACTGCTTCAGTTTGTCTGTGAACTTACTTTTACGGCAACGTCACCCAGAACGTTATAAGGCACATTACGTTCCCGATTATTAGGAAACAGATAACTGAAAAACAAGATTTCTGCTAAATGCTGTATTTATAAAACATGTTAATCTGACATTTGAAAGTCCACTGCATTACTTAGGCGTTATTAGTATCGGAAATAAATTTCCTGAATGAGTATTGGATCATTGTAGATATTTTAGGCTAAAGCCGTCCAAACCGTCCGATTTATGTAGTTATGCCGCCGTTACCTGAGTGGTCAGCGCGGCGGAATGCCACGCCAAGGGGCCCGGATTCGATTCCCGTCTGGGGCAGGAGATTTTCTCCGCTCCGGGACTGAGTGTTGTATTGTCCTCATCATTTCATCCCCACCTCCGACACGCAAGTCGCCCAATGTGCCGTATGCATTAAGCACTTCCCCGATTGGGGGACTCCCGACCCACAATGCCATACGCTCATTTCCACGTATGTAGTTACGACGTCGTTTCGGTCGCTGCCATTATCAGATGAATAATTAAGAAGGGGACATAAGAGCGAAACGTGTTTGTTATACATTATGAGGTCACAAAAAATGAAAAAGTGGGATCCGTACAACCGTTGTATTTCATGATCCTGGGAATCTAGAATCTCAACGATTTTTGCCTGTTATCAATATCGATACTGGCAAGATACTGGTCCCGGGAACACAAAGACCGTTACAGAATCTCTTCAGTTGTTCTTCGACTAGCCCGGACATGCAAAAAGAAGCAAGGAGACTTCGGTTTATATATGTAGAGAAAGATGATTTAATAAAACATTTTTATTTACTTAGTAAAACTTGAATAAAAGTTAAATTTTATGTTTATGTGCAGTAAAGTTTCTCTCTTATGCTTGTGACGGAAGATGGGTACAATTTATGTTCAAATGTCAAAAAGATAATTTTTATGTGATATAATAAAATTTAACAAGTTTCAGATTTTTTGCTTTAATTGTACTTCGAAACCTTGCTTCTTGCCGAATTTCATGATTCTTGGTCAACGGGGAATACCTTATAGGTTTTGATGACTGAGTTTGCGATTGCCAAATTATGTAACATGAATAACCGAATCTTTTGAGTGCATGACTTACAAGCTTAAATTTTATACACCGAAAAGGCGCCGTAGACTTTTAAGTATGAGACATAAATTCAAACTTGAAGTGCCGAACTGTTCAGGAGAAAAAGTGGTCTAGACAGACGGATAAAAAATGACATACATATTTTTCGAGTTATATGATTACATATTAACAATTTTCGGGTTTTTTCCCTTTACTTGTAGTGTGAAACGTTACTTCTTGTCAGATTTAATGATTCTAGGTCAACGAGACGCACACTATAGGTTTTACAGTATCAAAATATGTGATACAGATGATATAGCTTCTGACTGAATTGACTTACAAGCTCCAAGTTTTTACAACACAGCGATCCTATAACGGTTTCATTTTTACAGATTGTGGCACGGAACGCTAAAAACTTCATTTACCAAAGCTTAGAATTTATAAAGCAACTTTCAGTGTTAGTATGAGTAAGACGAATTCTTAAGCGGGGCACCTTCTTTTCTCGAACATGTAAATGCTAACCGAAGGACGTATGTAGTGTTTAGGGCGTTGTACTTGTCTGTTTCACATGTTATAGTTAAAAAAATGTATGTATACAGTCCTTGAATTTGACAACCAGCATTCATCACATTTGGTGTACAGTGATTTTCAAACAACAGCCACATATACATTTTAATGACTTTTGCCTTAACATGCTGTTTTTAATTTTTCATCTTTCGTAGCCTGATATTGTATAACAAACATCTGTCATTTTTATGTTCCTTAACTCGGGAGCGTCACACTTGTTAAACGACAATTTAACAGACTAACTGGGGTGTATAATACCCCAGTACTTACCAATTCCTTAAAAGTGCTGTATGTTGTGTTTCTTGCAGCTTTCTTATCATTTTAACAAGAAAACACCTTTTAGTGTTAGTGTTAATTTAATACTACACATGTATATACAGACAGACAAATATTTTCAGTTTCTTGGGTGTGCAAGATTAAAACTAAGATAGATAACAATTTTAACGCATTATGACAATAATAATAATAATAATAATAACAGACTAGCAAAATACACAAAGCAATCACTCATATAAATACATCGGCTACACCACTGCAATTTCATAACCACTTCTACAACCCTTTAGATCATATAACATCAACAGATACGAAGAAAGTAAATTGGAAAAAGAAAACACTACATGGCAAGCACCCGTATCATCTAACACAGCCACACATCGATCAAGACGCATCCAACACATGGCTAAGAAAAGGCAATATATACAGTGAGACGGAAGGATTCATGATTGCAATACAGGATCAAACAATAAACACCAGATATTACAGCAAGAATATTATTAAAGATCCCAATACCATAACAGATAAATGCAGACTTTGCAAACAACAAATAGAAACAGTAGATCACATCACAAGCGGATGTACAATACTAGCAAATACAGAATACCCCAGAAGGCATGACAATGTAGCAAAAATAATACATCAACAGCTTGACTTACAACATTAACTTATAAAACAACACGTTCCCACATGCACGTATGCACCACAAAATGTACTGGAGAATGATGAATACAAATTATACTGGAACAGAACCATTATAACAGATAAAACAACACCACATAACAAACCTGACATCATACTCACTAATAAAAAGAAGAAATTGACACAACTAATCGAAATATCCATACCCAATACAACAAATATACAAAAGAAAACAGGGGGAAAAAATTGAAAAATACATCCAACTGGCTGAGAAAGTCAAGGACATGTGGCATCAGGATAAAGTTGACATTATACCAATTATACTATCAACTACAGGAGTCATACCACACAATATCCACCAGTACATCAATGCAAACAGCTACATCCAAACTTATATATACAACTACAGAAATCCGTAATTATTGATACATGTTGAATCATCCGAAAGTTCCTAAATGCAATATAACATATACCGTACAGTTAAAAGGAAGTCACGCTTGATCAAGGTCCGCGTCACTTTCCATTTTTGACCAGACATAACGTCTGAGAAAAGAAAGAACAATAATAATAATAATAATAATAATAATAATAATAATAATAATCCCATTATTCACAATAGCTGTTAAATTTACTGACAAATAAGAGGTTTCAGATTTTTGCAGTACTCTTGGTACATCACGCTCCCGGTTATAAGGCTACGAAAGTTTTCTTACTATTTGTTTTTCACTTGATGCACTCATAGCATATCATTGTGTACTCTGTGTTCATCACATATGCTTCTGTGGCATTAAGTGCAGGTGTTCATTGTTTTTCTGTTGGACGCAAGGCACACTTCATACGTGAAAGACACACTTGTGTGCAGCCAACCCTACACCAACAATCGAGGAATATTACTGTGCAGGCAGAGCAGAGAACTGACAAAACAACATGTTGGCCACGTAGGACAGTACTACGAACGTAATTCACATGCTGACCGATATTTACCCGAGTTAAAAAGAAGTGGGTAAATAGGAAAAGAAACATTGATGTAAGACACTCCAGTATTTCTCTACAGAGTTAGTTAAACAATGGCTGTGAGCACTATGGGACTTAACATCTATGGTCATCAGTCCCCTAGAACTTAGAACTACTTAAACCTAACTAACCTAAGGACATCACACAACACCCAGTCATCACGAGGCAGAGAAAATCCCTGACCCCGCCGGGAATCGAACCCGGGAACCCGGGCGTGGGAAGCGAGAACGCTACCGCACGACCACGAGCTGCGGACGGTTAGTTAAAGACCTGATCATGGTAGTAGGGCAAACGACATTGTAAATAAAGCGTACAGTGCGTGCAGAAAGTTTGGGGACTGACTTAAAAAAATAAAATAAAAATTAAATAAAAATTAAAAAAAATTAGACCCATATCACTAACGTCAATTTGCTGTAGGGTTTTGAAACATATTTTCTGTTCAAAGATAATGAATTATCTCGAAAAAAAACGATTTATTCTCTAATAGTCAGCACGGATTCAGGTAAAATCGTTCTTGTGAAACACAACTACCATTTTATTCTCACGAAGTAATGAGTACTATCGACAGTGGTTGTCTAATTAATTTCGTATTTTTAGATATCCAGAAGGCTTTCGACACCCTTCCTCACAAGCGTTTTGTAATCGAATTGCTTGTCTATGGACTGTTGTCTCAGTTGTACGACTGGATACGTGATTTCCTGTCAGGTAAGTCACAGTTCGTTGTAATAGAAAGAAAGTGATTGAGTAATAACCGGCGTTCCCCAAGGAAGTGTTATGGTCCCTCTAGTGTTCCTGATCTATATCAATGACGTAGGAGACAATCTGAGTAGCCATCGTAGATTGTTTGCAGATGATGCTGTCATTTACCGTCTTGTAAAGTCACCATCAGCTGACTTAAACGAACTGCAATATGATTTAGATACGATATCTGGATGGTGCGAAAAGTAGGAATTGACTCTGAATAAAGAAAAGTGTTAAGTTATTCACATGAGTACTAAAAGAAATCCGCTAAATTTCGATTACGCGAAAAGTCACACAAATCTAAAGGCTTTAAATTAAATACGTAGGGGCTATAGTTATGAATAATTTCAATTGGAACGATCACATAGATAATGTTGTGCGTGAAGCAAACCAATGACTGCTATTTATTGGCAGGACACTTAGAAAATGCAACAGATGTACTGAAGAGACTGCTTACACCACGCTTGTCCGCGCTCTTTTGGAGTACTGCTGTGCAGTGTGGGATCCGCATAGGACTTAGAAAAAGCTAATAGAAGGGCATCTCGTTTTGTATTATCGTGAAATAGGGGCTGGAGTGCAACGGACATGGTGCGTGAATTAGGGTGGTAGTCATGAGAACAAAGGCGTTTTTTGTTGCGTTAGAATCTTCTCGTAAA
Source organism: Schistocerca cancellata (assembly GCF_023864275.1). Taxonomy (NCBI): domain Eukaryota; kingdom Metazoa; phylum Arthropoda; class Insecta; order Orthoptera; family Acrididae; genus Schistocerca; species Schistocerca cancellata. The sequence continues at coordinate 782,478,658 of NC_064628.1, read as the reverse complement.
ATTTCAATCAACGACTTTCTCCTCCGAATGCAAACATATTCTGTTGGTTCCCACCTACAGAGCGAGAAATAACCATCATGATAAAATAAGAGGAATCAGAGCTCGTACAGAAAGATTTAAGTGTCGTTTTTCCCGCTAGCTGTTAATGGAACCGAAGAGAAATAGCTTGATGATTCGATGAACCCTCTGCCACGCACTTAATTGTGAATCGCAGATTAAACATGTATACGTAGACTTGTGAACTTTGGAAAGTAGTAGTATCAGTGAAACAAAAGACAGTTAGGTAATTTAAATCAAGCACATGGTTCAGTAGTTAATGGGAGTTCCCTTAACCTTGTAGCACTCATTGATCCTCATCGGCAAGGAGTCGACATGCTTCAGACATTCATCCTTGGTAATGTTCCGTCAAATCTGCGCCGAAATATACTTCAGCTCGGTCTCCTTCATAGGTTTTTGTTTGGCTAGACGAGCCATCATGTTCCAAATGTTTTCAGTGGGATTTAGGTCAGGGGCTCCATGCTGGCCATTGAAGAAACTCACCATCCTGCTTCGACAATAAGATTTTGCTGAAATAAGAGGTGTGTCACAGGTTTGTTGCCTTGCCAGTAGATAAAATTTTCACTGTGCAATTTTTTTCCCGGCAGTAGCATGACTTCCTCCATCGTTAGGAAGTATTTCACACTTCCATCAGCAAAAGAAAGCAGATATGATGAAACCCCAGATAATCATGGGCTGCCGCCAGTCTGAACTGGAGCAACACAAGGAGGCAGAAAATTTTCAATCTTTGTACGTCAGACACTCATTCTGCACCAAGGAAATCGTGCAAAGCGGAATTAATCCGAGCAAAAACATGCCCTCAAACCTTCTTAGCCAACCAAGTCGAGTTTTCCGCCAAATTTTCCGTCTCTTTTTAGTCAGATCATTTACCAGTGGTTTGCGTAGTGCATTGAAAGTGTGTCCAAACCTGCTTCCCGAAGCCTTACTGACACAGTAGGCAAAGAAATATTTAGTTTTGACGTATTTCTTCAAAATAGACTGTAAAACACTGCAACTTGCATTTCGGCTTTTACCACCCAAAATTAAAAGCATCCAATCCAGGTGAGGCGAGGTTTTGTTCGGTCTTCTACTTCGCGGTGCTCTATTGACGGTACCGGCTTTCTTAAAATATTTCGCTGTGTTCTCTGCACACGTTCTAGAAACTATAAGTTTATACGCAGTTTGTCGGTATGTGTTATCCATTTCTGCATACCGATAAGTCGCCACTTGGTACCTTCAGATATAGATAATCGTCCCATTTGAGCAGAATTTAGTTACACGAAATAATAAAAAGTTCAGTGAGGCTCTAATAGTAACGGCCTGACGGTTGACGCAGCGACAGTTTCCCGCTATTATTCACTCGCAGCGGATCCAACACAAACAAGAGACCCAACACAAACAAGAGACGGAGAAAACAACTGCGCAGTCAGAATAGGTCTAACAAAGGTGTTGCCAATAGCATGAGTTCAACGGAACGAAACTGCTTAATTTTGCCACCGAATTTACCTTGAGAAAAAAGTTTGAGTGTCGATCTCAGCTTATATTATTATTTTTATTATTGCTGGGCTGTAATGAAACAGCAGTAAGCGTTTCATATCTGTAGGAATAATAGTTTTCGAGAAAGAAAACACTTCAGTCAGCAAAACAAGGCCTGTTTTCGAAACGGTAAAAACAGTCCACTGCGAAAGTATTAGATCTATAGCAGTGCAAGCTTAACCGAAAGCCCCTAATTAAGATGGCTAATACCATCATGTGCAACATCGACTGAAATGCTGCTGCATAAGGAAAAAGAGCGGATTCACAGGAATTTAGAGCTGTCCGTATACCTTCTGAAAGCGCTGTATATTAGGCTGTCTTAAACGATTTTATTCACAAACTTGCTTAAACGAGAGCTGGCTGGTGTGGAAATATTTAAACAGATTACGATCAGGAGTTGGACGATCCAGAGACAACCTGAAGAGATGGGGCTTCATAACAGAAGATACATCCTGTGATTGTGGACAAGAACAAACCACAAGCCACATGCTCCAGTGCCTTTTGTGCCCTACATCCTGCACGAAGATGGATCTCCTGCAAGCCACTCCAAGCGCCATGGAGGTTGCAGTGTACTGGGCACATGTAATATAAATACAATGTGTGTGTGTGTGTGTGTGTGTGTGTGTGTGTGTGTGTGTGTGTACATATTTATTGATGTGTATGGCTACTGTAAATTTGTATGTTTCTGATTCGAGTATATATATATATATATATATATACCATTGGCAGGGCGCTATGTACAACTGTACACATAAGTTACTCAGATATTGAGTGTTTCCCGAAATATTTACATATTGAAAGCCCTTTTACTAAACAGATTTCGTAGCATTTCACCACTTCGGAAAATTTTGGAAATTTGTGGTAAGGTCTTATGGGGACCAAACTGCTGAGGTCCTCGGTCCTTAAGCTTACACACTACTTAATCTAACTTAAACTAACTTACGCTAAGGACGACGCACATACACCCATACCCGAGTGAGGACTCGAACCCCCGACGGTGGGAGCTGCGCGGCACCACTATTTGCATTTACCTTAATATTTAATAACAGCAGCTGTCGTAGGAACATAGGTCTATTCATATTTACCATTTGCTTTGCACTATTCAGAAATGTGATACCATCTACTACATGTTTGAAAAACTCTGTACAAGAATAGTTGAAATTTGTAACAATTTGTAGTTCAGCCTTAATAAGTTCAAGAGAACGTCTATTTCTTTCATCAGTCCACTTGCTAGCCTCAGTGAAAACACCCTTTCAGTATTAATCTTGATTCCTGGGATGCTCATCTTAAAACTCAACACTTTTTTCAAATTTGGCGCCGGTATTCAAAAATCTGTAGATATTACTGCTCCTCTTCGCATCTCTTTCTTTTTCTGTGGCCTACAGAAGTTAATGCGGGATAACCCGTAAAATACGTGAGTCCTAGCAACAGTATCTTGAGTGTGAGGTGGCGTTACTGTGTTGAAAGGCATTAGAAGCAGAACGGAGGGAAGCTGAAGGCCCCTGGCTGCTCACATCGTGTGGTTTTGGTTCGATCGTCAGGTGTGACGGCAGCGGCAGTGTTGGGAACCGGGCGAGTGCAGGCGGTAATCTGATAATTGACTGGCGAGTGATGTTAATTGAATTCAGTTAATTGAATTGAAAGGCGCAGATGATACTGTGACGGGCCACCAACGACGAGACACGCGATTGGAGGAGTCAGTCGCGGGTGAACGCCACAGACTTTGGCCGTAGGCAGCCAGAGATCAGCGCCCCCTGTGACGTAATCACCAGGCGGGCAGCGACAGCTGCAACTACGGGAGCGACAGCGCACGGGAAGTGCCGAACGTACTCGGGCGCAGCAGTGTGCTGCGTTTTCCGCCGTCGCCAGGTCGTTGCCTAGCAACGTCGGATTGAGGGGGGAACGTTGCCCTGCGCTGCATGACGGCGGTGTTCCCGCTCCACTGGGCAGATCCTATCCAATCACGTCACTGCATTCTCCTTGTTTTAACGGCGGTGTCGCTACACGTTATTAGCTGCAACGAGAGATTTGGATCGCCCGAGTCAGTACGCCCAATGAAAAAACTTGCCCTCTTAGGCTGACAGCACACGGTGCTACTGAAAAGTGGGCGGATCTGGTTGGTGATATAAATCACTGACTGGCTACTAACCCTATGACAACGCAGTTCTGCTCGCGGTGCAACTCTGAGTGAAACATCGCTGCAAAACTTCGCACGATTTTGCATGACAACGCGCGGGTAAATCAAACACGTACACAAGCGAAGGGGGCCACTCCTGCTGCTAGTGAACCGGTCGCCCATTGTTGTGCACTGTCGGCGCCACCACGCACCAGCTTCAAATCAGTTTGAATTTTCTGAGCAAGCCGCGCGATACGGTGATGGAGTGCGAGAAACTGATGAGCCTTTTGCAAGCACTATGATGGTTCTGGAATTAGATTAGGAAATGAGACACTTAAAGTAGTAAAGGAGTTTTGCTATTTGGGGAGCAAAATAACTGATGATGGTCGAAGTAGAGAGGATATCAAATGTAGACTGGCAATGGCAAGGAAAGCATTTCTGAAGAAGAGAAATTTGTTAACATCGAGTGTGGATTTAAGTGTTAGGAAGTCGTTTCGGAAAGTATTTGTATGGAGTGTAGCCATGTATGGAAGTCAAACATGGACGATAAATAGTTTAGACAAGAAGAGAATAGAAGCTTTCGAAATGTGGTGCTACAGAAGAATGCTGAAGATTAGATGGGTAGATCACATAACTAATGAGGAACCATTGAATAGGATTGGGGGAGAAGACAAGTTTGTGGCACAACTTGAGCAGAAGAAGGGATCGGTTGGTAGGACATGTTCTGAGGCATCAAGGGATCACCAGTCTAGTATTGGAGGGCAGCGTGGAGGGTAAAAATCGTAGAGGGAGACCAAGAGATGAATACACTAAGCAGATTCAGAAGGATGTAGGTTGCAGTAGGTACTGGGAGATGAAGCAGCTTGCACAGGATAGAGTAGCATGGAGAGCTGCATCAAACCAGTCTCAGGACTGAAGACCACAACAAGAACAATGATGGGTCTGCGACCAAAAGACGCCTCATACCGCATATCAGGACATTTACTTCCAAGTTGTGGGAGGAGACAGCGATGGAATTAGAAAAGACAGGTAATTTTATTTGCTCTCGCGTGTTTGCTCCAGATTCTTAAAGCCGATTTGTCTTATATTTAAAGAATTATTACGGAAACAATCCTTGTTTATGTTCAGGGGCAAGTGTAAATGGTTCAAATGGCTCTGAGCACTATGGGACTCAACTGCTGTGGTCATAAGTCCCCTAGAACTTAGAACTACTTAAACCTAACTAACCTAAGGACATCACACACATCCATGCCCGAGGCAGGATTCGAACCTGCGACCGTAGCGGTCGTGCGGTTCCAGACTGTAGCGCCTTTAACCGCTCGGCCACTCCGGCCGGCTGGGCAAGTGTAGCCCGACGAGTTCTGTCTTACGTAAACATTAACTAAGGCAGGAGGTGGGACGTGCTGGTATCGCATGCCAAACGTGAAGACGAATATGCGAATGGAACTACATTGCCAAGTAATTCCTTAGACTACTTCTGGCGGACTTTGACAAGCTTTTTTAATCCCGCTTGTTACCTTACCGTTAAAACACTACAAGAGCTTTACACTAATAAAAATTTAAAGAAGTTAAATAAAATTTTAATTAGAAGATACGTTTTATTTGCAATCTACTTACGTAAGTTTAGCCAAGGGGTGGAAACTGTAGGTGGCGTTTGTTAGCTTCGGGGACACCTTGTTATTATGCCCGAGCACATTTTTGTTGCACTCTGTACGATGAGTGCAGTGTCGAGCTCACCGCGAGATGTGGTGTTGGAGCATTGTTACAGGCGAATGAAATAAAGGAGATTTTGGGTTAGTAATGGCTATTGCCAACAAAACGTAAACTTCAGGCTATTTACAGTAGCAAAGGAGCTGCAGACGTACGGAACAGAATTCGTGGCTTTTCGTAGAAAACGCGAGAGAAAGCTTTACTTGAGAGAACCAGCCGTTATTTCTTTGTCGTTAGAAAATGTTGATACAATGTTTACGCGTAGTAAATAAGTAAAGCGTACATGTTGTTGATGAAGTGCTTCCATTGTTCTTTACGTTCATGCAGAAATTTATCCTTACTTCTCGAAATTCGAATAGGGATAAATTAAAGCATTACGTTACAAAGGTATATTACAACCTTATGCCAAGTTTTTAATTTACATAGACTTGCCTGTGGACTGCGGATTTGTCTCACTTCCTTTGTACTTTACTAGAGAAGAAACCGCTATCGGTTGCACCGCAGTGGAGACCACAAAGATGTTCAAAAAATGGCAGATAGTGGTACGTCATACTTAAATTACAAATCATATCTCTGTACCTCTTATCAATGGCATGTTGCCATGCTGATGATCTGTTTACAATAAACGGACCGGTTATGCTGGAAGGAAACATGACTGAACAACTTTTTGCGTTTTAACATTCGCACAGGATAATGAATGCAGGCCTTCATATACCATTCCTATCGAAATTAATGTACTTTGAGAAGTATAACTCTTTATTATTTTATGATTTTTATTCACGTATGGGCCCAATAGGACCACGCGAGGTACAAACCATCAATGTTACTTTTGATGGTTGGTCTTCCTTTGCGTCCAAATTTGTTTCATTATTTCATAATGAAGTCTCTTTCTTTCTTCAGACAACGGTGCTGCAGTTCGTGTTCTAATTTCCCTCTGACCAACTTTCCAAGCAAATATCTTTTGCCTGAATGGTTTTCTATCTGTAACGTTTGCCTGAGTCATAGCGCCTACTGTAAGTTCATCCTTAATCGCTGCGATCCACTTAATTGGATCAGTTTTGGCCTTCTGTTTTCGTAGAATACTGTTATTTGTTTTGTCAACCTAGTGGGTGCCATTCTTTTAATGTGCCCATAAAATTTAAGTCTTCGTTTTCTCAAGTCACCATGTATGCCTGTGTATTCTTCTATTTCCTTATTAGTTCTCAGCCTATAAGGTTCCCTAGCACTGATTTTGGGGCTTAATATTTTCCTACCGTCTTTCTTTCTATTTAAAATTAAAGTTTCTGCTCCATAAAGACATTCAGGCTTGATTACAGTGGTGTAATGTGTAAGTGTACTGAATTTAGAATTAGAAACTTTTTATTAGAAATATTTTGTGTTAATTTGAATGCAATTACCATTTTTTGACGTCGATCTTCGTTTGCGGCTTTTTCCAGACCATTTTCTTGTATGATTGCCCCCAAGTATTTAAACTGAGAAACCCTTTTTATTTTTCCATATTTTGTATTCAAAAACTTTGGTGCTTGTTCGTTGCATGTCATATATTCGGTTTCTCCGAATGATATTTGTAGTCCTACGTTATCCGCAATTTCTTTAAGAATTTAAATTTGTTTTTGAGCTGTGGTAATATCCCTACTTAAAATTGCCAGATCATCTGCAACGCCGAGGCAATCTACTCTAATATTACATTGCCTAACTTGGTTGGTTGATCTATATTTTGCCCCTGCTTTTGCTCTCGCCATTCCGTAATGACCTTTTTATAACACAGTTACACAGTAATGGGGAGAGTACATCTTCCTGCCTAACACCAGTCTTTATACCAAATAGTTCAGAAATTTCTTTTTCCCTATTATTTTGTAACAGGTCAAGCGTTCCCTTCATGACAGTACTTAATGACGTCATTCTTGATAAAGTTCTGCAGGAGAAGTGACAAGAGTTCTTAATTACAGGGGATGAAGAGGAAGAAATGCTATTGAATGTGCATTTGGAATAGTTTTAAGAAAATGTAATGTCAAAAACTTTTTCACTCGCTATCTCTTGATTTCTCGAAACTACAGTCACAGGGGACTGTCACTTAGGATTGATTACTTACGGGTTTCTGCCTGGTAGCACCGTGTGTGGGATTCGATTGAATAACAGATATAACTCGCGCCATAAAAGAGTTCATTTGGAGTAGCTCTGTGTGCGGATAACCTAATTGTATCAAGATACCTCATAGCGAACAATGTGCCCGTAGCTAGCTCTTTCTACACATGCACAGCCTTCACGTTGTTGCGTTTTCAAGTTTCGCGCTGACGCAGCGAAGGGTGACGATCATTGCCGTCCGTGTTTCCACCACCCTCGTAGCACCTTGGTAGCTCTTCCGCTAGTGTCTCCCATTATTCCTTATCGCTACTTTCTCTCATGTTGGCCTAGTGGCCGTTATTGTGGTCGTAATGCTCGCTATCGCGCAAGAAATTGCTTCGTCTCGCTTCTTTCCGTCATTCCAGTTCGTGATTACTTTTTCCACTGTCTCACGCAGGCCTGTTTCCGACTGGTCAGGTATCAATTTTCTTCGTGACTGAAATTACAGCGAAAAATCACTCCAGTGTATTTTACCATCTTATATTTTGTGTCGTGGTCTTTGACCGTCATCTACTGTATGTGGACTTCATCAGTACTGGATGATAGTGTCGAATGTCTGACTCTCTGCCTCACGGAAGGGGAGATTGGTGCTGACTTGGAACTGCGTTGGCTACACTGTTAAACGCAGTGCTATTACGCTACCTAACTTTGATAGCAAACATGCAGAATGTTATCATTTTGCGTACTAAGTCTTTCACAAAAAAGGGTTCTTCCAAGAAAATTTAAACCTCCTGTCAAATGGAGATAACTCGTGACAACTGAATCTTCATAATTCACTTCATTTAATTTTACTGTCGCACTTCTATCATAATGATAACGGTTTTTCGTTCAAGACAGAACATTTTCTGATCATTAGTAGTTCCAGAACACCAGTCAGTTGCAGGTACTGTAACCAAAAGGTACACAGAATGGTTTGTTTTCTTGCAAATATGTTAAGAGGGGACTTCATAAAGTAAACTGCATAAATTATGGCAGACCAAGTAATTATTATTGAAATTTGCACTACACGTCAAAGTGACACAGATACACGACACTGTTTTTCAAGACACCAAGTCTGTGTCGTCAGCGGTCGAAAGGTTCTCTTAATCGATCAATTCCTCGACGATGGAAATCAGCTCTGTGGTCACGTAACCCCTTCGATAAGCTCAGTGTAAAGGTCCTCAGACCGATGACCTGGTGGTTTGGTCCCTTCCACCCTGTTTTAAACCAACCAACTTCATCTGTGGAAAATCTCTTTCCTCCTAATATGTTCGTTCAGTTTGCCGAAAAGATGGGGAATCGCACGGTGCAAGGCCTGGACTTTCCGATCAACATCAACCACGCCAGTGCGGACTTAGTAAAATTGTTGGCACCGTTTCAGTGCGGCAGGATTTCTGTGTGTGCGTATTAAGAATAACTTAGGCAGGTCTTACAAGAAGCGTATTTACCACTTTTTATAAAGAAAGTGCGCATGTATCCAGATAGTAAAAGTGTACATATTAATGAGTAATAACAAAGCTGGTGCTTTGCTATTTGACTTAATATTAAGGCAACCGTATGTAACGCGTCACAGTACAAGATGCTATGACGATTTTTTTGACCTCCGTCAGATGATGCCCATGTCTATACATAAACTAGTAGCAACTTAATGAAGTTTTTGACAGCAGCTGTAACTATACAAATACAGATTTCAGGTGGCAAATAAAATGCGCGTGGCATGTCGATGTTGGAACATCGGCTAAGTGGACATGGAAACTGTTGAGCCATGCAGCTGAACAGTTTTCAGCTAATGAATAAACTAACGCCAGTGCTGCTAGTCTCCATGTTCGCGTCAGCTCTCCAGTAACTTCTATTCAGGGTTTGTAGTGAATTATTGCAGCGTTGCACTCCAGCAGCTATTTCCCGAGGGTAGTACCGGCAGAAGAGCGCTTACCCTGGGCGACGCCCAATTACTTTGGAATGCTGTTGCATTGTGATACAGTGCTCAAAATGAATGTTACGTAGTGCCGAAATTTCAATATTGAACTGTATGATCCTAAAGTACGTTACGATAGTTTTTGTAACTAATTCTAGCGTTAACAGTCCTTGTTTCTACCACGTTGGGGCAGTATGTGCAGTCCGTGGCAACCGTGTCACCTGTAAACATTGCCGTGCTGTATATTACGAAAGTTGTATTGCGTCAGGATTATTCGGACAATAACAGCGTACAATGAAGGGATGCGTATAGTCTCTCTGCTGGAACAGAGAATGGGACAGGAGGACACCGAAGTGCCGTTGTAAGTCAGAGAGATGTCTCTGATCTTCGAACAAGTTTCTAGCGACAGGAGCAGTTCAAGATCGTGGCAGAAATGGCGGCGGAAGAGCAACGACAGGTGTGCGGGACCGAAATCTGCGTATAACAGCAAGCACTTAACACTTGAAACAATGCTACTCTCAAACCTTCTCCTCTAAATCAGGATCGGAGAGGCACTCGAGTCGCATGGGCGTGAAACTACTCGTTGTGAACTGGGCAGCAGTGGGACACAGTGCTCTTTTTCTGGTGACGCTTGTATGTCTCCACCCTGACACTACTAATATTCACGCGTGAGGACAACGAAGAGAGCGTTTACACCCTAACTGTGTCACAGAGCGGCGCCCTTATCAAGGCGGTTCAGTCTATGGAATTATGTATGGCCGCAGGACACCGTTCGTGCGAATAGACGGCACGATGACTAATGCGAAGTATTGGGACGGCATCCTTGTACGCATTGTGGTTCCATTTGGTGAACATATTCACGCTGATGGAGAACAATGCACGCCCCCATCGTCGTTGTGAACAGCTTCCTAGTGGAGCATAGTATCAGTTGGATGGAATGACCTCCGTATTCTTCAGATCTCAACTGATTTGAGAAAACATGGGCCATGCTAAAACGAACCCGCTTCAGTCGTCCTGTCCCACAAGATACCTTACAGGTAACCACGAAGGCCGCTGTATAGGAATGGGACAACTTCCTGCAGTCTTATCTGGACAGCGTAACTTCCCCTTTTTCTATTGATTGTTTAAAATGAATAGAGCTCAGGCTTCGGCTAGCTCAGGGTAGAATGTTTGCGAGGAAAGTCACAAAAAAAGAATTGGCTTGTTGCACTGTGTTTACGCCGAGTGCGTGTTAGTTATACCGGCTTACTCAGATTAAGATTTGTTCCCCGCCGGCCGAGGTGGCCGAGGGATTCTAGGCGCTACAGTCTGGAACCGCGCGGCCGCTACGGTCGCTGGTTCGAATCCTGCCTCGGGCATGGATGTGTGTGATGTCCTTCGGTTAGTTAAGTTTAAGTAGTTCTAAGTTCTAGGGGACTGATGACCTCAGCAGTTGAGTCCCATAGTGCTCAGAGCCATTTTTTTAAAAACTCTGAATCAGTACGATAATTCTCTAGAGCGACAAAGAATATCTATGAATGCTGCGCTCTGTTGATAATCTGTGTTCTCGCACAGATATATGTTTCATGAGCAAGTAATATTAATGGGCTGAAAGAAATGTCAAACACTGTATATTCACTTTATCCTATCATTGTCTTAAAGAAGTAACAGTTCTTTCAGATGGGTGGAATTAGTTACGTAAATTCAGCCAAAGCGTTTATAGCAAGATCCAGATTACGCTATTTACTTTAACGTAGTTTAGGTACATTCCTCACAGTTTACACTATTCATCACTTCCTACCAGTTAAACTATTAATTGTCTATCGCTTTGGGTTAAGTTCAATCTTTCGTTGATAATAATCAAATTAAGACTATATTCGGTTATTTTCCTAGCTTGATTACTACAAAGATATTCTCAAAGTTGCTGATTTACCTTTTTCAGTTTTTAATCATTTCTAGCAGATCGCAATTCTTCAAAATGTAACACACAATCTCGTATCGCCTACAAATATAACGTACGAGCGCACAAGGTCAGTTACGATACGACAAAGCAAGCGCCAGAAGCACATTAACAATGTACAACTTTAGCTTCTGTATTTCGCAGTGTCCTCAAAGAGTACTCACAAGGAGTATTCTACTATGATTTTATCTTGAAACTTATGGATTCTATTTCTTTTTTATTCTTTTTCAAAACATTAAGTTACTTTGTTATCAAGATTCCTTCCTACATCTTTTTATATTACTTTCTTTCCAGTCTACTTGCTACTGGTCATGCAATGTTAGTACAGAGGCACTTTGTTCTTCTTTTTATGAAATTTGGATCTTGGGCTTGGGGCTTGTATTGGGGTGTGAGGGCTCCATTTTTGCGTCCAAAGGGTAGCGGCGTTAAAACAGTTCTGTAAGGAGCATGCGTAACTGCATGCAAAAGTGTCTCCAGTTACGATGTGGGCAATCGTTCATAAACAATGTATCATGTAAGATGACAGTGAGAAGAAACTGTAGTGCTAGCAATGGATTTCTTTTTAAGGTTTTGTTTTTTTGTGTTGATGAAGTGGGAAAGTTTCTTTATTTTTGTTTTTCTATCACTGTACCTCACATAACAAAACCAGTTTTGTTTTGTTTTCTATTCTGTCCAATGTTGTCAATAAAGCAATGTACAACATTTACCGTTGTACATTCTCTCTGTATATTACCTGCCTACTAGTTTGCCCATTTGTTGCTCAGATGACATGCTGAAACTTCTGTCTACAGTGGTTTTAGTTTCAGCTTCGACGTCTTGCAACACTCATCTACTCTGTGCAGGTCCTGCGTCACGTTACTCGCTTATTTCGTAATGAAAGTATTATCGAGTCTTTGGTGTGATGCAGTAGTGCTCCGCCGGAAGTGACCGTTCTACTGCCCGTGTGATTTCTTTGTGTTTAGCGAAGCCCGAAAGTTTATACATTCCGCTCCGTAAGAAGATTTTGTTGTTGATATTCCTCGCAGCTTTGGGCCTCGAGCACATCGTCTGTTTCGTGCTGGAGCTGTGTATCGACGCAGCACGCTCCCGCGGTGTACAAGTGGTACTGTTCGATGTACCGTTGCGAGCGCCTGCGGCAGCCAGCGAGGGTGGATCGCTTGTACCACAGTGCGGCGGATTCGGCAAGCGGAGCCATTGGCGCTGTCCGCTATTCAATTACGAATTCAGTAATTTGCTATCATGTGGATGCTACATGCCTAGGTGGAGGGGGGGGGGTTCTCTCTCTCTCTCTCTCTCTCTCTCTCTCTCTCTCTCTCTCATTTATATTATTAAACGGCTAACCCGGTTCATGATTCATGGTACACGTCCTCACTTGCAGGTTGCCTGTCTCACAGCTTCCAGGAACAAGAATAAATTCATTTTCAGTGTTTCATATAATTACTGGCCAAATTTAAAATACCCTCATGTTCTACAAGGACTACTCGTATATTCATTTAGTATTTGAAAATGAGAACGCTTAGCGACTTCCGAAAAACTTAGCACGTAATTTCTAACGTTTTCAAACTTTTTCTTTTGTACATGCATGTCATATATTTAACACACCCTCCCGCCGGAGGTTCGAGTCCTCCCCGGGGCTTGGATGTGTGTGTTGTTCTTCGAATAAGTTAGTTTAAGTAGTGTGTGTAAGTCTAGGGACCGATGACTTAGCAGTTTGATCCCTTGGGAACTCACATACATTTGAAAGTAGCTGTTCTGTACGTGGCGGCAGTTAGATTCTTTATAGGATGGGGGTTTGCTTGTTGCTGCTATGATGTGTGATGACGTGGCTAACATTCCCTGTACCTTATTCCTGAGCTTGGCTGTAGGAAATTTTTGCATAGAGCTCAAGTCCACTAGAATATGTGTTACAGTCCAGATCAGGCCATACCGACCTCTTTCTCTGCGTTCTGTCTTTCTCCGGTACCGGGAACGGATCACAGCAAGCTCCTAGAAACTACTACGAACAGGACGTTTCACAATTCTTGTTACACACTTCTAGAGGTTGTTGAGTGGACTTAGTGGATCAAGTTTTACATAGGAACCCATGCCCGGAAAAGGTTCATGTCCATGTTACAAGGAAAAAAAAGCTGTACACACGAGGCGTGTTTTTTAAGTAAATAACGTTTTGAAATTAAAGAAAGACGTGCTAAGATATCTCAATTTTATTTTTACATGAAAGCCTGTACCTTAATCTACTTTTCTACATAATTTCCGTCAATATTGAGGCACTTGTTATAACGTTGTACCAGTTTTTGAATACCCTCCTCATAGAAGTCTGCCGCCTGACTTGTTAACCACTGCATCACCATTGTTTTGACTTCGTCATCGTCTTGAAGATGCTGACCGCCCAGGTGTTTCTTCAAGTGCAGGAACAGATGGTAGTCACTGGGCGCAAGATCGGGGCTGTACGGAGGATGATCTAGAGTTTCCCATCGAAAAGATGTGATGAGATCTTTGGTCTGATTCGCCACATGCGGACGGGCATTGTCTTGCAGCAAAACGATGCCCTTGCTCAACTTCCATGGACTGTTGCTTTGATTCTGGTGTGACGTAGGTCACCCATGTTTCATCGCCCGGAATAATTTGGCTTAAGAAATCATCACCGTCGTTGTAGTACCGCTCAAGGAAAGTCAATGCACTGTCTAAACGTTTGGTTTTGTGCACATCCGTCAACATTTTCGATACCCAACGTGCGCACAATTTTCGGTAATTCAAGTGCTTCGTCACAATGCCGTACCAAACACTACGAGAAACATTAGGAAAGTCGTCCCGCAAGGAGGAAATCGTAAAGCGTCTGTTTTCTCTCACCTTATTGTCCACTTCCTGCACCAAATTTTCATTAACGACCTAAGGACGCCCACTGCGTTGTTAATCATGCACATTTGTGCAGCCATCATTAAATGCTCTCACCCACTTTCTTACCATTCCATCAGTCATAATGTTTTCTCCGTAAACTGCACAGATCTCACGATGAATATCGATCGCTTTTAGGTCTTCAGCACTAAGAAATCTTATAACAGCCCGTTCTTCTCAGTCAGCGATTATCGGAGGCATCTGAAACACTCAGTACACAACGTAAACAAGGAAGAATCAGACTGTAATGGCGTCAGTGCGTGGATTAAGGTACAGGCTTTCATGTAAAAATAAAATTATTGAGATATCTTAGCACGTCTTTTTTTTTTTAATTTCAAAACAGTACTTACTTAAAAAACACGCCTCGTATTTCATTCCTATTGACTGTGATATTACAAAAGCTATGAGATATGACTGCCACAAAGTTCGATGCACGCAGTGCATCTGCGCATGAATTCTCATTAATGCTGCCCAACATGCTTGGAGTCCTCCGGCGGGACAGGGGCCTCGTAAACATGATTCCTCATGTGGGTCCACAGGAAAAAGTCCAAAGGGGTTAATTCTGGAAATATAGGTGACCAAGCATGTGGTCCATCTCGATTGTCCCGTTAACTTCGTTAAGGTGCCTTTGGACTCGAACTGCAAAATGTACATCACGCTGGAACCACAGATCGTGCAGAATTGTCCAGCGGCACATTTTCCAATAGAACTCCGCCAGGACTTCTTGGAGGAATATCAAGTACCTGGCACCCGTTAGGTGGGGAGGAAGGATGTACGGCCCACTCACACGACCGTCGCAGGTACCTGCCCGGACATTGTTGGCGAAGGTGTGCTGAAATCTTAGTGTACACTGGTCTTTGACGTTTTCTTGATCCTAAATGTGGCTGTTTCGAGCGTTCAAAACACCTTCCCTGTTGAAATGCGTTTCGTCAGGGAGCAAAACTCGCCTTGGAAACTGAGGAAAATCCACACAACGGTGTAAACTCCATGTGTGGAAATCGACACGTGAGCACTGCGTGTACCTTCTGAGTGTGATATGGATAGAGTTGCTGTTCATGCAGAACACGCCAGACAGAGGAGTGACACACATGCATGTTACGTGGAGTGGCTCGAGCTCTCGTCGATGGGTTCATCTTCAACTTGATGGAACACTTCCTGTTCCAATAGGGCAGTGCGCCGCCTTCGTGGAGCACCACAGTTCGCTCTGTCGCTTGCGAATTTCCCTTTTTTTTCCCGCTGCCGTTGGCCTACTGTTGCAAACCTGTGAGGACATGGAACCACACGATTTTGAAAGTACTCGTAATACAGACGTTGAGCTTCTCTTCCATTACGGCGAGCTTCACCGCAAATTAGCATGTCGGTGTACACCGCGAACGTGCACGGAGGCATCTATTACTGCCGTACTAGTCATCGTAATGTCAACTGGCGCATCACCAGGAAGCAAGAAAACAAGGCAGATGGAAACAGAAATCACGTCATCGTACCATTCATGAACGTAGGTAGCCGGCCACTGCGTGAGAAACATCTAGCGCGCGACTGAGTAGCTCTTGTTTTCCATGCAACATGGAAACGAACCGTTTCTGGACATGGGTTCCTATGTAAAATTATCTATTAAATCCCCTCTACGACCTCTAGAAGTGTGTAACATGAATTGTGGTACACTCTGTATATCAAGCTGTATTCGTCTTTTCAAGAGCTTTCACTGTCATTTAAAAAAAAAGTTACTTGTGTTTAAGAAAACGATACGTGTTTCAGTATGTCGGTAGATACAAGCGTTAGGGGTATTAACTATGCAACAAACGTACCTGTCCCTTTGCGTACTATAATGTACCTAGAACCTCGTTTCGATACCCTGTACTGTTCACGAAATGAAAGGGTGAAAGACGTGTTTCGTCTTCAGCGACCCACAACTTCTATTACTGGCTTGTAGGGGTTGTTGAGGACTCGTAGTAGATAAAGTTTTGATGATGGAGGTATGTCCGGAAGTGCGTCATTTGAATGTAAAATAAGGTTGAAGATTGGGTTACTTTCAGATCTCTATTCACGGTTCGCACACATCAGGTAGAATAAACTGTGACATTTGTGCTCTGTAGGGGCCGCTCCACTTGGCGATCCTGCTTTTTTTATGCCTTTTGCGCAACATGCGCACAGCCAGCCCCAGAATATAAAAAACAGTTATCTGTTATATCCGTTTAGACTGAACTTAAGCAACTCATTCAAGTAAATTAACATATTTACTATAAAATAATCTAAAGAATTGTCTTTGTATTCTTATACGACCCTCTGTTATAATGTCATGTATGAGCCTATACACTTTGTGTCTTCTCTTGCGAAAAGGGTTTTAATGTTTGTAGGCAAAGCATCTACAAAGGTTGTCAGGTACTGTAATAGTTTCTTAGCTTCTTGATACTTCTGTGGTAGCCAAAGAAAATGTGATAACATATTCCTGACTGTCGCGTTCTTACGGTCTTGTGACCATGTGAGACAGTAGAGATGTTGCCTGAATCTCCCGTGATAGAATCGAAGTCGTGCCATTGTCATTACAAAGTTTCTACTTATCTGCGATTTTGGATACAAGGACGAGATGGGAGGTTAGGCACTACTAAGGCGTAGTGTCTACCTTTAATTTCATAAGACGTTAGACTTTCATTCCATCGGGTATTGACTATAATCCTTGTGGTATGAAGAATATCGTCGGGTGGCACTTGATCATATTTCACTGGACCAATGTGCACAGCTTCCTTGGACAGAGTATCTACTTTTTTATTTCCCGTTATGCCGCTGTGCGCTTTCACCCATAACATAGTGGCCATCTTATTTAGGCGGGAAGGCTCGTGCACTGTTCGTTGCATTACGTGTGTTGACGGCGTAACCTTTCGTACACGCGGTCCACAAACCCTGGCGCACGTCCGTGGAGCACCGCAGTCAACCCTCCTAGTTGTGGACGTACTACTTCATCGCAGCCCTTGTTGTAGCGGACGAAAATGGCATGCGATGAGCAGAGGCCATCAGGAAAACGTTCTCGATACACGAGTTGTGCATCTCTACCATAACTTACTGTACAGTGAAGCGGGAGCTATAAAAGTGATCCGATCTGGAAACTTATTTTACATCCAAGCTATTCCGTATAAAAATTTTATCTACTAATTTCCCCTCTACAACCCAAGTTGTGAGACACCCCATATGGGAGTTAGGTAACGGATAGTAAAATAACTCATTTCCCATTAGTTTTATTTTTTAGCAGTACTCACGTTCGATCCCCAGGCGATCAGAGGATATATTTGTCTCAGCGTATTCCTCCTCTGGCAAAGTGCAGCCCGCGTCAAACTGTAGATCCTTCTTTAAATTGGGTAAATTAGTTGGCAGGTTAGAAGAAGGCAAAGACGTACCACCTCCAGTAGGATCTTACCCAGTAATAGACTGAAATGTGTAACCAGCCTTCGGGTTGGTGGCTGCTTGACCGTGTTCAAATGGAAGTAGTGACTGTCGCGTGCACTGTTTACTTTACTGCGAATTTGGTTTTCGTGTCAAAAGCAAATAACATAAAACACAAATATACACAAGTTGACAGGGGACACTACATAACACTACAAATAATAAAAATATGCAGAGCAGTACTTTGCAGAATCAAGGGGTTTGGTGCCGGCCGCGGTGGTCTAGCGGTTCTGGCGCTGCAGTCCGGAACCGCGGGACTGCTACGGTCGCAGGTTCGAATCCTGCCT
Organism: Schistocerca cancellata; assembly: GCF_023864275.1. Taxonomy (NCBI): domain Eukaryota; kingdom Metazoa; phylum Arthropoda; class Insecta; order Orthoptera; family Acrididae; genus Schistocerca; species Schistocerca cancellata. The sequence goes on along the minus strand of NC_064628.1, from coordinate 782,460,689 downwards.
CGGGCATGGGTGTGTGTGATGTCCTTAGGTTAGTTAGGTTTAAGTAGTCCTAAGTTCTAGGGGGACTTATGACCTAAGATGTTGAGTCCCATAGTGCTCAGAGCCATTTGAACCATTTTGAAGGGCTTTGGTCGTAGCTTGTGCCAACTCCTTCATGATGTGCGCGACACTGCAAAAGGTGGACTGACATCTGCTATGCCCCTCATTCACAGGACACGGGCTCCACTCCGAAATTCCATCGCTGCAGACCAGTTTTGTGGCAGCAGAACACACTGTTCATCCTTCTGTGAGACTACGATGAAATCCACCTTTAGGTTTTTTCTTCTTTTTTCCCCTAGTCTCGAGTCTTCCGACTGGTTTGATGCGGCCCGCCACGAATTCCTCTCCTGTGCCAACCTCTTCATCTCAGAGTAGCACTTCCAACCTATGTCCTCAATTATTTGCTGGACGTATTCCAATCTCTGCCTTCCTCTACAGGTTTTGCCCTCTACAGCTCTCTCTAGTACCATGGAAGTATTCCCTCGTGTCTTAACAGATGTCCTGTTGTCCTGTCCCTTCTCCTTGTCAGTGTTATCCACATATTCCTTTCCTCCCCGGTTTTGCGCAGAACCTCCTCATTCCTTATCAGTCCACCTAATTGTCAACATTCGTCTGTAGCACAACATCTCAGCTGCTTTGATTCTTTTCTGTTCCGGTTTTCCCACAGTCCTGTTTCACTATCATGCAATGCTGTGCTGAAAACGTACTTTCTCAGCAATTTCTTCGTCAAATTAAGGCCTACATTTGCTACTAATAGACTTCTCTTGGCCAGAAATGCCCTTTTTACCAGTGCTAGTCTGCTTTTGATGTCCTTACGCCGCTCGTAATTGGTTATTTTTCTGCCTGGGTAGTCGATCTCCTTAGCTTCATCTACTTCGTGACAATTAATCCTGATGTTAAGTTTCTCGCTGTTCTCATTACTTTCGTCTTTCTCCGATTTACTCTCAATCCGTATTCTGTACTCATTAGTCGGTTCATTCCATTCAGCAGATCATATGCTCTTAATTCTTCACTTTCACTCGGGATAAAAATGTCGTCAGCGAATCGTATCATTGATAGACTTTCACTTTGAATTTTAATTCCACTTCTGAATCTTTATTTCCATCATTGCTTCTTCGATGTACAGATTGATCACTAGCGCCAAAAGACTACATCTCTACCCTACACCCTTTTTTAATCCGATCACTTGAATCTTTGTCGTCCACTGTTATTGTTCCCTCTTTGCTCTTGTACACATTGTATATTATCCGTCTCTCCCTATAGCTTACCCCTATTGTTCTCAGAATTCCGAACATCTTGCACCAATTTACGTTGTCGAACGCTTTTTCCAGGTCGACGAATCCTAAGAACGTGTCTTGATTTTTCTTCAGTCTTTCTTCCATTATCAACCCCAACATCTGTATTGCCTCTATGGTGGCTGCACCGTTGCTAAAGCCAAAATGATCGTCAGCTGACGTCCTAACCTTTAGGTATCGTCCCTTAATTAAAGAGGTTGAGTTTCACCAAGCGACCCTTGTAGTCTCCCTTGCTAAGATGCTGCTGTGGGTTCCTCAGATGTCTCAATTAAAATCTTGCGAGAGCTGGCATTGCCTTCAAGGGAAACAGCGGCTGTTGAAATTAAGTTTATCAGGGCGGCCACAGATCGCAATCAGATTTATTTTTCCCAGTTTTGCTCTATAATTTTACAAGAGCTTCGTCCTAAATTGTTTAATGTGCAGTAGTTGGCTGATTACATTGCCGGAACCAGAGATTAACATCTGTCTCGGCTCCGGTAATGTAATCAAGCCGACTATTTGTTTTTAACCGTTTCTGGTGGTGCTATTGTAAAATTGTACAGCAAAACCGGTAAAAATAAAACTGATTCTGACTTGTGGCTGTCCTGGTAAACTAAATGAAACTTTTCCTGGGCATCAACTGTGAACGCCCTTGCTGATGACTACACCGAGACGGAACGTCATAAGTTAGTGATTCGGTCTTCTGTTTTCTGGCAATCACTTGTCATAAGCGGATTTACCAATTTCAAACATATGATAAGTACGATAGGAAATTACATGTCTATCATTAAAACTTTCAAGACCAGGTACACTAGATACTCCGCTACCACCTCTTACTATGGCAACGGTTAACCATCCATTTCCATGTGAGAAAGTGTCATTTATATCTAAGCTGAAATTTAGAGAACATCCTAGAAATACACAGGATCCATGGACGAGGGCGTGGGCTGCAACACTCTTCACTGGAATGCGATTTTTCTTGTCTCCTGATGTTGTTGTAAGTTCAATGTTTTCTATGGTTTTGTAGACTGTTGTGCGGGTACAGGCAACTGTACTGAACGCCGCCAAGATGCCCTACAGGAGGTATCGTCGTACCTGCACAAGTCTACAAAACCATAGAAAACATTGAACTTACAACAACATCAGGAGACAAGAAAAATCGCATTCCAGTGAAGAGTGTTGCAGCCCACGCCCTCGTCGATGGACCATGTGTATTTCTTGGATGTTCTCTAAATTTCAGCTTAGATATAAATGACACTTTCTCACATGGAAACGGATGGTTTACCGTTGCCACAGTAAGAGGTGGTAGCGGAGTATCTAGTGTACCTGGTCTTGAAAGTTTTAGTGATAGACATGTAATTTCCTATCGTACTTATCATATGTTTGAAATTGGTAGTAAAGATTTTGGTAAATCCGCTTATGACTCAACATCTCCTTTTGTCTTGTATACTCGTAGCAAAAGGAAAATTAATCAAAATGAGTCTGTATTTATATGGGTTAAAGGTAAAGGTGTATGTGAATATGTAAAATTTGTAACTGATTGTACTCTATATTCCCATAAATAAAGATCTGTAGCGTCAGCCACTAACCGGACAAGGGTACATCTAGAACCGGAGGCTCAAGGATGCAACAGTTTTGTTGTGTAAACACTCTTATCGCAATTCAAGCCAGAGAGTACATCTTCTTCACTGGCTTTGGCCGCCGCCGTCGTCGTCGTCGTCGTCGTCGTCGTCGTCGTCGTCGTCGTCGTCTTCAGTCTGAGGATTGTGTGTGTATTGTGTATTAAACCGGGACCTAGGAACAACGGAGAGGCTTCGTCCCGCCTTGGCCCTCAGTGGTTCACAATCCCACAACAGGCCACAGCAGTCCATCTTCCCCTCTGTCGCCCCCACACCGAACCCAGGGTTATTGTTTATTGTGCGGTTCTGCCCCCAGTGCCCCCCCCCCCCCCCCCACCCTCAGGGAACGTCTCATACCAGACGAGTGTAACCCCAAATGTTTGTGTGGTAGAGTAATTATGGTGTACACGTACGTGGAGACAATGTTTGCGCAGCAATCGCCGACATAGTGTAACTGAGGCGGAATAAGGGGAACCAACCCGCATTCGCCGAGGTAGACGGAAAACATCCTTAAAAACCACCCATAGCTTGGCCGGCCACTGGATCTCGACACTAATCCGCCCGGTCGATTCGTGCCGGGGACCGGCACGCCTTCCCGCTCGGGAAGCAGCGCGTTAGACCGCGCGGCTAGCCGGGCGGACAGTCCTTAGGATTGGTTTGATGCTCTCCATCCAAATCTACCCTGCGCAAGTTATTTCGTCACAGAGTAACTGCTACAACCTGTACCCACTTCAAACCGGTGTGCTGTATTCAGTCCTCGGTCTCCCTCTACAATTTTTACCGCACCACACTTTCCTCCATTACTAAATTGTAAATTGCTTGATGACTCAGGATGTCTTCTATCAGCTGATTCATTCTTTTACTTTGGCTGTGCCATAAATACATTGTGTACCTTCTCATTATTTACTCTATCCACCCATATAATCTTTTTTTAGTGTTCTGTAGCACCACTTTTCAGAAGCTTCTATTCTGTTCTTCTCTGAACTAATTATCGTCTTCGTTTCACTTCTGTACAAGGTTAAACTACGGACAGGTACCTACAGAAAAGATTTCCTAACACGTATATTTATATTAGATATCAACAAATGATTTTCCCCCCATAGATGATTTTTGTTCTGTAGCGTCTCCTCGCTAGTTCGGCAGCCGTCTCTTATTTTCCTGGCCAAACATCAAAACTCGTCTACTAATTTTAGTGTGTCATTTCCCAATCTACTTCGCTCAATATCGCCTGATTTACTTCGAATACTCTCCATTACCCTTGTACTTTTTGATGATGTTGAACTTATTTCATTCCATTCAACTGCTCTGTCATTTTCTGACTCTGACATAATTACAGTGTAATTGCCAAATATAAAAGTTTTTATGTCTTATCATTTAACTGTAATTCCGTCTCCAAATTTCTCCGTGGTTTCCTTGACTGCTTGCTCGATGTGCAGATTGACCGTAGACATAATTTAACGCTTCAGCACTACTCAGTGATAGCTACATCCCACAATTTCGCGTATTGGGACCTGTACAATATCTTTCGCGAAAGTCTGACGACAGAGAAGAATGAACAAAATGGTCTTGTCAAAGTGTATGAAATTAGCGGAAATCATTAAATTTATAAAAATCGCCGTGACCTTATATTACCATCCACCTGTCTGAGGGCAGTATTGATGTACAGACATGTAAAATTGTACTTAGCATTATGTAATTATGTAAACAAAAGTGGAATTAATGTATAATGGGGTAGATTCTGTGTATTGAGTATTGAGACCATTACTCGAACGATTTTTTTAAATGCAAACACGAAAACTAAATGGTGCACTATAAAAAGGTGAGATATAAAGCAAGTATAAGGTTTATACTTACACTACAGCTACGGTTCTCATAATGTCTACTTTCGACAAGGTAAATAAAGTTAACAGTATACCGAAAATAAATTACGTAATCAACATGTAGTTGTAGAATGACGTTATCATTAGAATATTTATTGATTAATCCAAAAAAATATTGATCCCGACTTATTTCAATCCGTATTCACCATCTCCAAATATGAGCAGTGCTGTTGCGAAAGTTAAGTTTCAAGTGTTGTTCCATGCATCCTATAGGCTGACTTGTGTGATCTATAGCTGCGTTGTTTTTTGGCGCTATGTCGCCGACATAGATCGATTTTCAGGTTTCCACAAACGCTTTCCACCTTGCTGTTTCACTGCGCCGAATAGTGACACCCCACGACGAATCCGTAGTTGCTGTAAGGATACCTCTGAGATTGGCTAGCGGTCGTTTGGGAAAGGCGTGGGAACCTTTAGCGCGAGGGGCGCCAGACGAAGAATCAAAACCTGCCCTCGCTGGAACGAGTTCAGTCGGTTACCTCAGCAAGGCACCCAAGTACCTGCGGGAGGCGGGCTGAGCGGAGCAGACCAGAGCTGGAGGTTCTGCGAATGTCTGGCTGCTGCCGCAGTGCAAGTACTGCAGCCGAATTGAAAACCGCCACGTGTCCATGGTACAGTGTAGTCGTGTGTTTACCTATCAGTGTAAATGCGCAAATGGCTAGAGGACAAATGCGAAGTTGTAGGCGCATGCATAACTAGGAGAAACATATCGTAACTGAATATCTTCAAACTGTAATATAATGCACTCTGGTTTCGTTATGGGCGAGATATTCGTGGTGTGCAATAATGACACATTGCTCTGTAAGTGTGTGCTTGTGGAGAAGATTATGAAGGCAGCAGAGGTCAGTCACCTTGAGAGCACGTGCTTAGGCCGTAACTTGTCCGGCTGCACGCAGCCGATGCATTACCAGTCGTGTAAGCAGCTGAGCTAGCAAAGCCGCGCGGTGTTCACGCACTACTCTGATACTGCGACAGCGCCGTCGTTTTAAGATGTGGCCACTGCGACAAAGCTTTGCCTACTACTACTACGACAGACATTCAGTAATTACAGAGATTGATGCGGAGACGAAACAGTTTGTACGAGAAGTTTTGTACTTTCATGATTTTAGGTTGGCATTACTGGCATGAGCTGAGAACAGCTGACGGATAAAAAATTATCTTGTTTATAAGCTAAATATTGCTTGATGGCGGGTCTGCTTGAATCTTCCGTATTAGTTGAAGAACGTTCAGAGATCCTCATTTTGCTGTCCGCTGCTAAAAAGCAGCGAAAATCTCTCTTCGAATGATGGTGAAAGTTGTATGAACCGCGAAAATTGTTGTAAGTGGGTTGAATAGTCGAAAAACGGTCGATCCTCAGTGACACTTCAATAGTGTAAGCTCATTCACTTAAACCTGTATTTACGACGTTATTCGTGAAGACCGTTTTGTTACAGTTGAACATATGGCGAAAACAGTTGCAGTAAGTGTTGCTACAGTTCATGACCTTATAAGTAACAAGTTCGAGTATAGCAAAAGAAGTGCGAGGTGGGTCTCGAAAAAGTTAAGGAACAACGCAAGGAAAGAAGACTCATAGTGTATACAAACTTGAAAGAACGCTATGAAAGGGAGGGTAACCCTTTTCTAACCAAGATTTTAACGTGTGATGTAACTTGGGTTCACCATTTTGGACCCGGATCTAAAAGGCAAAGCATGGAATGGAAGTACATCAGCTCACCTGTCCGAAGGAAATTCAGGAGAAAAGTCATATTGACCGTCTTTTGGGATGCCCGACGTGTCTTTTGTAATTAGTTGGAAGATAAGCGTACAATAAACAGTCCTCACCACCCAGATGTGCTGATGAACTTAGTAAAGCCAACAATGAGAGAAAAACATCGCGGATCTCAAAGAAAAGACGTAATATTGCTACATGATAATGCTTGCCCACGTACTGCCCAGCAGTCACAAGAAGCCATTGAAAAAACAAGTTGGGAGATACTTCTTCATCCTCTCTGCAGTACAGATTTGGCTTCCTCGAAGTTTCCTTTGTTCGGTCCACTCAAGGAGGTATTGTGTGGAAAAAAGGTCTGCAACAAGGGGAGGTCCAACAATTAGTGGGACTGTGGCTCAAACAACAGGGCCGTATTAAAAAAAAAAAAATAGATCCGATTTGGGAGAAGCCTATTTAATATTGATGGTGATTATGTTGAGAAGTAGTAAAACTCTCGTTTTTTTTAAAATAGCCTTTTCCACGTAAATTTCTCTCTTTAATTATTGACTGTCCCTTGTACTGCTACTGTTGTAAACGTACAGATGCATGGTGTAATTGGTCGGTTACTCTGATGTGGTGCTTCACTGCTGCTCGCATCAAACGACAAAATTGTTGAACTTTCGTTGTCCGCGAGTATGTTGACTTTGAAAGCGAACAACTGTAGCAGTCAACAGAGGTTGCGCAAACACTGACCGCGAGAGACTTTCCTATAGTTCGCAAGATACAGACAGCAGTGCCCAGGGTTATTCGTTTCTAAGTTCCTCGGAAGTCTTGGAAACATTTCCGCACCGCCCCCTAGTAAGCACAATACGTGCATAGTGGTTGTCAACTGATACGTGGCTAGGTAGAATTCTTCCTTGCAAAAGGAACACCGTTCATCATTCTTATGGAGAGGTTTGGTCAGAATTAGTGTCAAGTGCACATCAACCAAACATGCAAGTACCTTTATTGTTCCCGAGATAGAGAAGCAACCTGAAGAATGTTTTTGTCTTTGGCTGACTGTCCGCAGACGATATAGTTGCATTCAAGGCCGTCATTTCGTTAGAAAATTGATAGCAACTGCAGGAAGACTTGAAGATGATTAGCGTAAAACACGCATTGGCAGCTGGCCCTCAACAAAAATAAAGGTAATGAAATGCTTGTAAATAGACAGAAGGATCGCATATGATTTTACTACCCATCGCATATGATTTTATTACTTGGATAACTCTCAAAGGTCAGAGGTTGGCCAGAGCGGTTTAAGGTGGAACCTGTCTGCACGAGGGTTGCCAAGTTGAGATTTATTGGAAGAATCGTAAGAATGTGTAATTCATTTACGAAAGAGTTCGCTTACAAAACCTTTGACCAATGCTAGAGTACTAATAACAAGATTCTTAAATCAATCAAACTCCCATGTATAAAACGTCCGGTCTCCCGAACTGTGGGTCGTACAGTGATACAATTACGGAGGTACATTCAGTGGTACATTTGCACATTGCCTGCAAAATGTTTTATGGATAAAGTAGTAAATAAGTAATAAAATAAAAGATCATGCCTGATGCTGAATTTTTTACTGCCTGAACGGCGACTGTGTTGTAAGCGATGAACCTTTTTTTCCATTATTCTGCGTTGGGTCTCAGTGAGAAAAAATTCGATAAAGGTCTGAAATCATATGTGAGGTTTGTTGGATGTCGCAAAGTGCTGTCATTCTCAACTAATGGATGAGTACACTCTGGATAATTTGCGCACTCTAAGTTACACTTCCTCAATACGTAAACAGTTTCTAACTGTAAACTTGGCTTATTGCGTTAAAGCTTTAGCGTAAGACTGTATCTCGTAATGAATGGATTATGACACTGTTTTAAGGGTTTTAAAACGGTCAGTAATACGAGGGTAACCCCAAAAGTAAGATCTATTTTTTTTATAAGTACATAGACCTGTTTATTTCTACAATGGTTTACATCAGTTTACAGCTTGAACATTTAGCTATTTTTCGACATAATCACCATTTCTGTCGATGCCTTTTTGTAGACGCTGTGGCGGTTTTTGTATGCCCATGTCATACCAGATCGCCGCTATGCTGTTCAGAAAGTTATGAACGTCTTCTTTCACCTCGTCGTCGGAGCTGAATCGCTTTTCGGCCAAATGTTCTTTTAACCTAGGGAACAGGTGATAGTCACTGGGCGCCAAGTCAGGGCTATAGGGTGTGTGGGTGATTATGTTCCACAGAAACTGTTGAAGGAGAGCAACGGTTTGCCGAGCGATGTGTGGGCGAGCGTTGTCAAGGAGAATGTGTACGCCCTTGCTCAACATTCTTCTCCGGTTCTGAATTGCCCGTTTGAGTGTCTTCAGAGTCTGACAGTACCTGTCAGCGTTAATTGTGGTCCCAACGATTCAGCTCAGACGACGAGGTGAAAGAAGAGGTTCATAACTTTCTGAACAGCATGGCGGCGAGCTGATGCGACACGGGCATACAAAAACTGCCACAGCGTCTACGAAAGTGCATCGACAGAAATGGTGATTATGTCGAAAAATGGCTAAATGTTCAAGCTGTAAACTGATGTAAACCATTGTAGAAATAAACAGGTCTGTGTACTTACAAAAAAAATAGGAGACCTTAGTTTTGGGATTACCCTCGTAATGTGAAACATTGAAAATAAAAATATTGTTAACCGTGTTAGCTATTGTACACAACCTGCTGCTGGAATCGTGCACCATGAACCGAGTGAGCAGTTTAGTAATATTGATACTACTAAAGGGAGGAGTTTTATTGCGCCATGCAGTATCATTGGAGGCTGACGCTTGACTTAAATCATTCCCGTCACGTAACTGCTGGAAGCAGCGACGACATGAGGGACTGAACGTGGTAGAGATTCATGAAGCAGTAGGTATCAGGTAATTGGTATCTATCGCCTCAGACAATCCACGAACGCCACATATGGGTCTGCCTTCTACCTCTCGCTACAATTTAATATACGGACTTGTCAGCCACCCTTGTAGTCGTCTGTATATGTTTGACGCGCGGGATTTCCGGTAGACGCGGTTACGTCTTCGGCGAATTCATTTGTGACTGCTCAACAATGGGCTTTTCCAAGTCTTCGTTAGAGCAGCGGGAAATAGGCAGGCGATGAAACGGCTAAATCCATGCTTGCTCCTCTTTAATGTTTACTGGGAGAAGTCAACCGTTTCTGATAACTCCTGTAAAGGGGGAGTCTGAGCTTTGCCATCATTAGTGTACAATGTTTGGGTCGCGAGATGTGCGGAGCTCTAGTTTGCTTCCGTTTCATAGCGAAATGCTTATTGTGTCTCCAGAGTACTGCCCTGCGTTAGTTGCTTTCAGTCCCATGGACATGTTAGTCAGGTGTGTGCCGTTAGACGTTTAACAGCACCCCATCTGTTGGAAATTTCGGTATTCGTTCTGTGTTTGCTAGTGTAAGATTGCGTTTCACTTTTTTCTTTCCCCTCCACTTTAAATGACGTTTATGGAACTGATATTCAGTATTTTCGTTTTTACTCCTTAATCTGTTGTGATTTCCAGTAATGCAACACGATCTGTCGTGTTGATACCCAGGACTGTAACAAAAAATATTTCAAATGCGATGTTCATTCGATCTATTCCAATACATGTTGACAGTGCCATGGTAATGTCTGTCATGGTTATAGATTGTCAACAAAAAACAGCAGTTCATTTATTACGTGTAACAGTTCTTTCTGATTTTACGCTTAACAAGCAGAAGTCAAGCGTCATCAGGCCGTATTTCAGTGCTTCCAGATGTCACCTTTTGTTGCGCCGAATCTCAATGTAGCCACATATCGAAGAAAATGAAACTTCAATGTGTCTCTAAATATTTCAAATTTGGAATCGTTGACTGAGGTGTGCTGTATTCTGTTGATAACGTAATGGAAGCGGGTCCCACTTCCCTTAAAGCATGTGTATCAGAGTTTAAACTTTGTACTATAACGAAAATGCTACCTTTGTAGGTGGCTTAATGGCTTTGGACCACGTATTCAAGAAATCAGAAAAGAATAAAATAGATCTAAAGAGTGAATATATAAAGTCTTCTACGCACTTCTCTCAATACATCAAGGAATAATTATTTAAAAAATCAGGGCAGTTCTCACTGCCGCTCCAAATTCGTTGAAACGTTACAGAAAATATTTTCTGTTCGAACCTACAACATGTTTAATTACACAAATTGGATGTGATAAATTGGTAGAGCAAGTAACTTCCACCCAAGTGTGATCACCACCTTGGGGTAGTATACTGCATGAAAGGATATGCGATACTTTTTTAATTACGACACTCCTACATTTCATTTCTTGACGAATTGCACTCGGTGAAGCAAATATCTGGTGAACATCAGTAGGAGCAACAGTACGCCCCCCAAAAGAATCCCAAACTCGATCTGTGAGAGTCAGGTTGTGAGCTATCGAATAGCATACCTCACTCGCTGATTGGTTGCTCTTTAAGATATTCGTCTTTGAGATGAGCCATTTGTAGCCACCCGTCGGCGCCTTGCAGGACGAGTTTATCACGTACTCCACCTGCATTGGTGATGTTATCGTTCAGTATTTGCTGTGTTGTATGTCATCGTGCAAAGACAATCCTATCTTTCTAACCATGTGAAGGCATACCACATTACACATAGTGCGTACTCCGAAAGCATATAATCCGCGGTGGATGATAATGCGTTCCGTCTTCTCGCCATAATGCGTTCCGTCTTCTCGCCAAAGCATTTCAAGCCCTATGTCACTTCGAGAGCTAAATGTAAAGAGAACATCTCGATTTTGGTCTGTCGTTTATTTGACGACGAGGATAGCACTTGACAGTTTACCTAAATCGACCGGAATTGGTCCTCTGAAAAGGACGCAGGCGATTTCGTTCCCCAATCCGTTTGCTAATAACTGATGTTGGACATGAATCTTACTTCGCGTATCCTCCCCCTCTCCTCAATGTAGCTTGTTTGGAACGCTCTCTGATTTCATCTTGGAGCTTGCAGTCGTCCCCAGATCTCCACGCAGTGAAAACAGTTATGCAAGAAGATGGCAGTTACGTACTGTGAGTTCGTAAACTGCGTAACACACTACTGCATTTGATGATTTGGTGTACCGAGCACTGACGGTGTTATGGCCCATACAAAAATTTGGCAGTGCAGTTTTCGATGATATTACGCGATATACCAAGTCCTGAACTTAGATCTATGTTAATATCGTTCCATACGTAGCTTTTAAGATGTTCGTCTCCTCCTAGGAATTTAAGGCCGCATGAACCGTTCCGGCTCTCGTTGTTACCCTATCTTTCTCCTTCAGTACTGCTTCAACATAATCGTTTTGAGGCCACGAACTAATTTCTTTAGCCTGTTATTTTACATCATCCTATTTATATCTTTCTGTTACTGCTTTCTCCACTATTTTGTCATTGATGTTGAAAACTTAGTCTTCTGTGACTATTTTGTTCCACATCTTTTGTTGTACTGTGTTCTCTTTAATAGATATAAGAAATTTGTCTGTCTTGCCTACACGGCTTTCGCGCTTAGCTGACGGTCATTACCGATTTTTGCTTCCATAAAGAAGTACTGCCACCTTTCATAACTTCATAGCTATGATTTGATTTCAGTTTCTGTTTCCCCTCTTGATTTATTTTTAACTGTTCCACAAATAGCCGGGAATCTCATTTTCTGTGCTTGCTGTTGTCATTGTCATACGCATTATCTCAGCTTGTAAGTGTATTTGGCTTAAGTTGATCCCTGACAGTTGGCAGCGCTGTTGCCAGCTTTCAACTACGAAGCGCAAACAGCTGCAGACGAAAAAAATGGCCGTGTATTGAGCACCGGAAACATTGAAACGTTGGCCAGCGACTCGACTATATGTTGCCCAATTGAGAAAATAGTTTGAAGGCTTTTTACCAAAAGTAATATTTTATCTCTGAATGCTATTACTTTTGTATTATTTTTAATTTTTTGCATTAAACAAATTTAGTTAGGTTCTCTGGTTCCGTTCATGAGTACGTCCTGAATTAAGCCCAACTTTCTGCCCGCTGTACAAACACAAGAAGGCCCTCAGCAAAAGTAAAAATCTGTAATGTCCTGTTATCGTCAGTTTTTGCTCCTTTAGGTTCAAACATTTTGTTGTCTTTGTAACGGTCTATTACATTATACGTATCTTCGATGATTTAAGAAAGCTTGTTTACCTTTTCAGCGGGTTACGCCCGGCTGAGGTGACTTTGCAATAGCGTGACGTTTCTTATAGTGTGGGCAGTGGCAGGTGCAGTAATCCGTGGACGCAGTTGCCGACTGTGAGCAGGAAAGTGTCGTGGGATTTGGGGGACCGTTCCAAAACTGTAAGACAGAACCTCGTCGTATCGCTGCCGCTGTTGGTCGCATGGGAACGGCGTACTGGGACGATATAATTACTGTTACCCCGCGCCAGCATGAGTCCCAGGCATATCGGCTGGCGCCGACGCTACAGCCTGGACTACTAACATTGGCTCAGTTGAGACGGTCGATGTTTGCCGCGAGGACTTGATTACTAGCGTCGCGCATGCGCACAGGGAGTTTTCAACCAGTAGTGCTCTTCAACGGCGGACTGCTATCGCTGCGAGCAGAGAACGCGGGAATGCGCACTGCAAGCAAGCCATTGAGCCGGCGGCGGGCAGCTTGCCCAGAGCGCGTGGTATTTGCTGTACCAGCCAGTACGCACTTCACGCAGCATACCGGCCGGCGCCCCGCTGATCCCACACTCTCGCCTTCTCTGGTATGCGCGGCTTCCACCCGCAGCGCGGAGGTCACACGGTAGCTCGACATCAGTGATTGGAACAACCGAATGAAAACATTCGATTGGGTCTGTTGTTGAAGGGACAGTCGACTCATTCGGTAGTATAGTAGTGCAAATCAGTATAAAGGCAGGGTTCATATGAGAGTAATAGTACAATGTCCTTAGCATACTGTATAGAATTTACTATGAAAGTACTAGATACCATATAAGACACAAACAAACCTGACGGAATTAGATAGTTCCCATCATAACACGAGTAACAAAATAAGGCGTTTGCATTTCTTGGGTGGAAACGGGAATAAAGGCTCTAAATGTCCTGCTGTGTTCTTGCGTAGTTAGTACTTCGCCCAACCTCTGTTCTTCCTAACTACCTTCAAGATTCTCATAGACATTGATTTTGTTAGAGTTTATAGTTCTACATCTACATGGTTACCCTGCAATTCACACTTAAGTGCCTGGCAGAGGGTTTATCGAACCATTTTCTTATTATTTCTCTACCATTCCACTCTCCAATGGCGCGTGGGTAAAAGTAACACCTAAATCTTTCCGTTCGAGCTCTGATTTCTCATATTTTATAATTATGATCATTTTTCCATACGTAGGTGAGTGTCAACAAAATATTTACGCATTCGGAAGAGAAAGTTGGTGATTGAAATTTCGTAAATAGATCTCGTAGCAAAGAAAGCCGCCTTTGTTTCAGTGACTACCACCCCAACTCGCGTATCATATCAGTGACACTCTCACCCCTATTGCGCGATAACACGAAACGAACTGCCCTTCTTTGCACTTTTTCGATGTCCTCCGTCAATCCTACTTGCTAAGGATCCCACACAGCGTAGCAATATTCCAGCAGAGAACGGACAAGTGTAATGTAGGTTGTCTCTTTAGTGGGTTTGTCGCATCTTCTAAGTGTTCTGCCAACAAAGCGCAGTCTTTGTTTCGTCTTCCCCACAATGTTATCTATGTGGTCTTTCTAGTTTAAGTTGCTCGTAATTGTAGTTCCTAGGTATTTAGTCGAATTGACAGCCCTTAGATTTGTGCGATTTATCTTATACCCAAAATTTATCGTATTTCTTTTAGTACTCATGTGGATGACCTCGCACTAGTCTTTGTTTACTGCCAATTGCCACTTTTCGCACCATACAGAAATTCTCTCTAGATCATTTTGTATTTGGAATTGATCGTCTGATGATTTTACTAGACGGTAAATTACAGCGTCGTCTGCAAACAATCTAAGGGGACTGCTCAGATTATCACCTAGATCATTTATGTAACAGGAACAGCAGAGGGCCTATGACACTACCTTGCGGAACGTCAGATATCACTTCTGTTCTACTCGATGATTTACCGACCATCACTACGAACTGTGACCTCTCTGAGAGGAAATCACCATCCAGTCACACAACTGAGACGATATTCCATGTGGACGAAATTTGATTAATAGTCGATTGTGAGGAACGGTATCAAAAGCCTTCTGGAAATGTAGAAATATGGAATCGATATGCGATCCCTTGTCGACAGCTCTCATTACTTCATAGGAATAAAGAGCTAGCTGTGTTGCACAAGAACGATATTTTCCGAATCCGTGTTGGTTACGTATCAGTAAGTCATTTTCTTCAAGATGATTCATAATGTTCGAGTAGAGTATATGCGCCAAAATCCTCCTGCAAATTGAGATCAGTGATATGGGTCTGTAATTTAATGGGTTACTCCTATTACCTTTCTTGAATATTGGTGTGACCCGTGCTACTTTCCAGTCTTTAGGAATAGACCTTTCGTCAAGTGAGCGATTGTATATGATTGCTAAGAAAGGCGCTATTGTGTCTGCATACTGTGAGAGTAACCTCATTGGTATACCATCTGGACCGCAGGACTTGCCTTTCTTATGTGATTTAGCAACACAAAGATATCTACTTGTATGTCACTTATGCTAACAGCTGTTCTGGTTTCGAATTATGGAATACTTACTTCGTCTTTTTTCGTGAAGGAATTACGGAAAACTGTATTTAGTAACTCCGCTTTAGTGGCACCATCGTCGGTAACATTTCCATCGACATCGCACAGTGACTGTATTAACTGTTTTTTCCACTGGTGTACTTAACATACGACCAGAATCTCTTTGGGTTTTCTATCATATTTTGAGTCAATATTTCATTGTGGAAACTTTTAGAAGCATCTTGCACTGACTTCCGCACTAAATTTCGAGCCTCCGTGAAACTTAGCCAGTCTTGGGGATTTTGCGTCCTTCTGAATATGGAATGCTTTTTTCGTTGCTTCTGCAACAGTGTTCTGCAGTGTCCTTGCAGTGAAACTGTCGCACACGCTTCTCGAATCACACTTTCCACATACGACCTTAAATTGCCTTGTATCACTATAAACATTGCAAGTATTCCCCACAGTTTTCCCAGGGGTTCATATTCGGGCTACGTGCAGGCGAGGGCAAAACATCGGTATCTTTATCTTCGAACTACTTTTGGTTGAAGCAGAAACATGCATAGGTGCGTTAGGTTGTTGAAACATTAGACATTCGTTCCCTAGATCCTCATACATTGTAATCAGTTCCGTCTCTAACATCTCATTGTACATGTTAGAGATCGTTGTAGTGATCAGCTGAGCAATGTATGGTTTACTTTTAGCGCAGGAAGCTGTTCAAATCCTAACACTTTTATCCACCAAAATTTCTACTCTTTCTTACCCGCTGCTGTTTTCTCAGATCATGCCAATAATATTGCAACCCATCCGGCTCATCTAAATTAAACTTCGTCTCACCACTGAAGATCACTTTATCCATAATAAATATATATATATATATATATATATATATATATATATATATATATATATATATATTTAGCAAGTTGCACTCTAAGCTATTTATCTGCGTCTTCTAAAGCGCGTTTCTGCAGTGGTTGCGCCGGCCGAAGTGGCCGTGCGGTTCTAGGCGCTGCAGTCTGGAACCGCGAGACCGCTACGGTCGCAGGTTCGAATCCTGCCTCGGGCATGGATGTGTGTGATGTCCTTAGGTTACTTAGGTT
This sequence comes from Schistocerca cancellata, assembly GCF_023864275.1. Taxonomy (NCBI): domain Eukaryota; kingdom Metazoa; phylum Arthropoda; class Insecta; order Orthoptera; family Acrididae; genus Schistocerca; species Schistocerca cancellata. The sequence continues at coordinate 782,444,345 of NC_064628.1, read as the reverse complement.
TAAGCAGTTCTAAGTTCTAGGGGACTGATGACCTCAGATGTTAAGTCCCATAGTGCTCAGAGCCATTTTTTTGCAGTGGTTTCGTGAATGCAAGATGCTTGCCATTTGACAAAATTTGTCGTAAGCGTCTGGCAGTTATTGACAACTGCAAATCAACAAGAAGTTCAGAAGAATAACCTTTGCGCTAAAGGAAGCGTTTAGATGCCTCAAATAATTTTCTACTTTGCTCACAGGTTACGTTCTGTCCATATATTTTTTTGAAAATTTTATTATTTTATCTCTGTTATCATGATTTATAATTGAGGTAATTACTGCGAAACTTACTGGCAGATTAAAACTGTGTCCCGGGCCGAGACTCTATCTGCCAAGTAAGTTTAATGTTAGCGCACACTCCGCTGTAAAGTGACGATATCATTCTGGAATCATCCCCCACGCTTTGACTAAGCCATGTCTCAGCAGTATCCTGTCTTCCGGAAGTGCAAGCCATGCAAGTTCTCCTATGAGAACTTCTGTGAAGTTTGGAAGGTAAGATATCAGATAAAGCTGCACGGACGGCTCGTAAGTCGTGCTTGCGTAGTTCAGTCGGTAGAGCACTTGCCCTCGAAAGGCCAAGGTCCCGAGTTCGAGTCTCCGTCCGGCACACAATTTTAATCTGCCAGTAAATTTCACATATCTACAATTTTACTGACGTGCTATAAACTTTTTATTATAGCTTAACCCTTAATTTTGTGGTTGCTTCAGGAAAGTCATCTAGTTGTGACCTATCGCTCTCGCTGAGCACGTCTCCTCCTTCGCCATGTTCACTGGAGACACAGAGACAGGTTTGTGCCACGTCCTCAGCAACATGTCGATCGAGATTTTGTACTCCTTCACCTTCACTAGAAGTTTTCAACTTTGTCCGAAGCCTAAGTTTATTGCTGGAAATAGTAGTAATAAAAAAACTAAAACCGGTTAATTTGAGTTGTTTTAACAGTCAGGTTAAACTGGAGACGAAAATCGGGTATAATTGAAAACCGGTTGTTTCCGCTATTAGTCCCACGTTAAGTGAAACCAATCAAACTGGGTGAGCGAGTGAAAAACATTCGTATAGTTGACGTGGCCGCATAGACTACTTTCATTCGACAGAAAAAAACCTTCTGAATGGAAAACATAATCGACTGGCCTGTATTAAAACCAGTCGGTTTTCCCATCACTCACCACGCGCTTTTTCACGAAACAATATTGTATCCAATGATTCGAAACGCAGTTCTTGTGAAGTCAGAAGCGTCAATCGATTTACATGGAGGCACTAAGAACGATTTATAGCTCAATGAACACATTTGACTAAACGATTGCAATACTCTGGTGAAGACGAATAGGGTGTGTAACAGTCATCATTACGACGAACGACGTCGGTTTTTCTTGACAGTAGTATTTCAGATCTGTCATTCCAACTACTAGAAATGCGTGTTTATTTGTTCGCACGCCTTTCTTTCTGCTCACTTGAAACTCGTAGCTGGTTGAATCTTTTGTATTTTAGCGTTCGACACTAGTGTTTGTGGCGTAATACCACCTTTATTTGCGGCATTATACATTTCCTCATTTAAAACGCTGTTAGATATTGCACCACTAATGTTGATGTACGTAAATTTAGGTAAAATTCAGCAGCTCTACGGAATGTAATTGTCATTGATGGCTTCAGTTGAATCAGCTTTTTGACCCCTTTCCTCGTCGAACTGAGGCCCTTATCAGGACTTGAGATGGAGTTGCACAGTGTTCGCACGATGTCTCGTGAGGGGCGGGGGGTCAATTCTTTTTGTTTGGTATGTCTATTTGAGCGTGAAGCACAACCTGACATACAGGGAACATGGCCTCAAGAAAAGATACAAACTTGCCTTTCGTCTAATTTTTCCTGGCCTTAGCCCCGTGCCTTCGCAGGATCGGCATGTTAACCTTTCAAATGGTTGAAATGCCTCTAAGCACCGAGACTTAACATCTGAGGTCATCAGTCCCCTAGACTTAATACTAATTAAACCTAACTAACCTAAGGACTTCACACACATCCATGCCCGTGGTAGGATTCGAACCTGCTACCTTAGCAGCAGCGCGGTTCCGGGATGAAGCTCCTAGAACCGATCGGCCAAAACGGCCAGCTTTTGTTTGTTGTTGTGGTTGTGATCTTCAGTCCAGAGATTCGTTTGATGCAGCTCTCCACGCTACTCTATCCTGTGCAAGCTTCATCTCCCAGTACCTACTGCAGCCTACTTCTGAATCTGCTTAGTGTATTCATCGCTTGGTCTCCCTCTACGATTTTTACCCTCCACGTTGCCCTCCAGTACTAAATTGGTGATCCCTTGGTGCCTCAGAACATGTCCTACCAACCGATCTCTTCTTCTAGTCAAGTTGTCCCACAAACTCCTCTTCTCCCCAATTCTATTCAATACCTCCTCATTAGTTACGTGATCTACCCATCTAATCTTCAGCATTCTTCTGTAGCGCCACATTTCAAAAGCTTCTATTCTCTTCTTGTCTAAACTATTTATCGCCCATGTTTCACTTCCATACTTGGCTACACTCCATAAAAATACTTTCAGAAACGACTTCCTGACACTTAAATCAATACTCGATGTTACCAAATTTCTCTTCTTCAGAAACGCTTTCCTTCCCATCGCCAGTCTACATTTTATATCCTCTTTACTTCGACCATCATCAGTTATTTTGCTCCCCAAATAGCAAAACTCCTTTACTACTTTAAGTGTCTCATTTCCTAATCTAATTCCCTCAGCATCAACCGATTTAATTCGACTACATTCCATTATCCTCGTTTTGCTTTTGTTGATGTTCATCTTATACCCTCCTTTCAACACACTGTCCATTCCATTCGACTGCTCTTCCAAGTCCTTTGCTGTCTCTGACAGAGTTACAATGTCATCGGCGTACCTCAAAGTTTTTATTTCTTCTCCCTGGATTGTAATACCTACTCCAAATTTTTCTTTTGTTTTCTTCACTGCTTGTTCATTATACAGATTGAATAACTTCGGGGATAGGCTACAACCCTGTCTCACTCTCTTCCCAACCACTGCTTCCATTTCATGCCCCTCGACTCTTATAACTGCCATCTGGTTTCTGTACAGATCGTAAATAGCCTTTCGCTCCCTGTATTTTACCCCTGCCACCTTCAGAATTTGAAAGAGTGTATTCCAGTCAACATTGTCAAAAGCTTTCTCTAAGTCTACAAATGCTAGAAACGTAGGTGTGCCTTTCCTTAATCTTTCTTCTAAGATAAGTTGTTAACCTTTATTAAACAAGGTTAGTAATAGAGGGTGGCCCGACGCCTTTCCTGTTTTTATCTTTTGATGTATATTTTGACACGTTCTGTATTCCTGGAAGTTCTTCATCGTGGTAGGCTATACCGAACGCCGTGACAGTGAATTAGCATCCGTCGCAAATTAAAGAAAAAATAATAGTCTGCCCCACGATGTTTTCAAAGTTCCGCCACGAGTGTTTCATAAGACATAAGAGCCCCGCTTTGCTTCAGTCGCTGCTCTCTTCGACTCTTGTCGGTTGTGACACCTCCACTGTAGAGGCACTCTTGCGCAAACAGGAGTTGCAGAGAGCAAACGGCGATTCTTTCAATGCTCTCATATATGGAATGGACAGCGTTTGATCCGGAGGCGTTTTTTTTTTTTTTTTTTTTTTTTTTTTTTTTTTTTTTTTTTTTTTTTTTTTTTACGGGAAAGGGTCTATCGGTGGTAGCAATTGTGTGACCGTCGCTAAATGCAAATTCCGTGCTGCTCATAAATAACGCCAGTATTTCCAGTTGTAAACACGAACAGTGATGAGGAGTTGCCTGTACGTTCGCCTTGGAGAGATCCTGCGGAAGGGGAAGTCGGAAGGCGGCGCTCTCCCCCAGCGCTTGACTCTGGCCTTGGCTGGTATCGCCTTGCGCCTGCTTCGGGCAAGACTCAAGTTTCACACGGAATTTGCAGTCTCCCCTCCACAACGGCCACGGGCCGGTCACGTGATTCCACCTCCACACGGACAGGAAGCGGGGCGTGACTGCCAGCGCTCAGTCTTGGACCTGCTACAAACAGATGTTATTTGCCTTCATCATGATTTTACCTGGGCTTTAATAAAATTGTCAAAGTCTACAATTTTTGAACATGTTGCTTACAAGGCATTTTCAATGTCTTTAGATAAACATAAGTATGTACTAGAAACATACCTTCTGTGCAATTTTATTCAAAAGAACAAGTTTCCGAAACTAATAACACACACATATTTTGGATATGCAATAGATACATAAGGTAATTCATAATAATGGCAACAGAGTTTGTCATGGCAGCAAATATATGTGGTTATTGTACAAAGCTTTAAAACCATTCAGCAATTTGCTGAGGACGACTGTATGGAAAATATTGACATTTCAATAATTATTGTATCCTATTTGAGCAGCAAATGGATAAAATGTTGGAAACTCATTCTTTAGCCGACTGTAAAACTCTGAAAAGTCATACCCCATGTATTGCCAAACTATGCATTAAATGTTATATCAGCCTAAGACACGGATATATTATGAACATAATGCTTGAAGTATGCGAAATAAAATCTCACAAGAACACCAGTAGACAGCAACTTTAATAAAGAAACGAAACGAACAATGAACTGTTTGCATCTGCTAAATGTTTGTGTAGAAAGAAATAGTCAACTCGTTACAGCATGTTAAAGCGGAAATTTCACGAACTTAAGCCTTTTTAATTGCCGTACACGAAACTGAAGCCGACTCCTTCGGCAATTTCGTCACAGACATTTTATTTTCAGCAATAAAAACATCACAGTAGATACTCATGTTCGCTACACACGAAAGTTAATAAGAAAAATATTTATTTTGTGAAACAAAACGGGAAAAGAGTGCAAACTTTTGTTAGGTAACTTAATCTTCTAGGCTCATTTTGGGCTGTACGTTTTTAAACAGCTCGTAGCAAAAACCTGAAAAGAATCTGTGCAATCTGGCTGTAGTGCACTTTGCTGGTTTTGCTTACAGACACAAAGCAGGCGAGTGCGTGTTTGTTTTCTGGCGGGAAACGCAACATAGTACACTCAAGTAAAACCAGGAGCGCTGGCAGTCACGCCCCGCCTCCTGTCCTTGTGGAGGTGGAATCACGTGACCGGCCTTTGGCCGTTGTGGAGGGGAGACTGCAAATTCCGTGTGAAACTTGAGTCTTGCGTCTGACGAGCACAGCGGCTGCCGTGAAACGCGCCCGCGGCGAGTAAACTCCGGCGCGTGCTATCGGCTTTCTGCACAGCACGGCAGTCGAGGCTGCCCAACCAATGCCCTGAGCACCCTTCAAGTGTCCAACACAGCTCAGCGCACTGGTCGGTGCGTCCTCGAATTGTTGTGTTTAGGTGTTAGCACAGTCTAGGTTGGCCTACGGTTATCTACTGTATATTACTGAACGGCTAAAAAAAAACACCCAGTCGCAATTGCAGGTTGCCTAGCCTTGGCTTCCTGTACTTCATACAGTTATTGACCAGATTTAAAGTGCTGTCATAATCAACCCATTACACCTCTTAATCTTAGGTTAAAACTTTCATAAAAGTATTACAGCTACAAACTGTGTGTTTCTTGAGGTAGCGAACTGACGGTGCGTAAATTACCCAGATAATATTCAACCAGTATTTGAGAATGAGAGTACTTGGCGATTTCCAACAACTTGAAATATAACTTCAGACCTTTTTCAGTCTTGACACCCTCCACAAAATAATGAAAGGAAGCAGTTTGTCGCTTACTGCACCTTCTCTCTTCCCATAGTAAAACTTCCGCATCAGACATGACGTTTTAATTAATTTTTTCTGTACCACTGTCTCCGTTTGCAACACGCGTTGCAGACAATATTCACATACATCACGGAATGTATCTGCAACATTATATTATTCTCTCTCTCTCTCTCTCTCTCTCTCTCTCTCTCTCTCTATCTATCTCTCTCTATTCGTTTAGTCGGTTCCGACTCTTCGTGACCCCATGAACGAAATCACGCTACTTTTTCCTGTCTTGCACTTTCTCCCGTAGACCTTCCAGGTTGGAACACATTGCTTCTGTGATGCCATCGATCCATCTCATCCTCTGACGTCCTCTTCTAGTTCCTTCAATCTTCGCCAGCATTAATGTTTTTTCCAGCGAGGCATGCCTTCGCATTGTGTGTCCAAAGTAGGTCAGCTTTTTTTTAACATTAGACCTTCCAGGGAGAAATCTGGTTTTATTTGCTCCAATATTGATCTGTTGGTTCTCTTTGCAGTCCATGAAACTCTAAGAAGTTTCCTCCAACATCACAATTCGAAGGAGTCAATTCTTCGTCGTTCACCCTTTCTAATGGTCCAGGTCTCTCATCCATACATCACAGCTGGAAAGACCATAGCCCTCACAATACGGATCTTTGTTGCCAAAGTTATATCTCTGGACCTTATAACCTTGTCAAGGTTTGACATCGCCTGTCTACCGAGCAACAGGCGTCTCCGGATTTCATGGCTGCAGTCGCCATCAGCAGAGATCTGGGAACCGAGATAACTGAATGTGGTCACTACCTCCATGGTTTCTCCTGCTATATTCCACGAATTGGTAGGTGTAGTTGCCAAAATTTTCGTTTTCTTCACATTCAGCCTTTTCACTTGCGTCTTTCACCCTCAGCAAGAGTGTTGTCAATTCTTCTTCACTTTCTGTAAACAGGATCGTATCATCTGCGTACCTGAGGTTGTTTACATTTATTCCAGCTATTTTAATTCCTGTTTGTCCTTCATCTAGCCTCGCATTCCTCATAACATGTTCTGCATGCAGATTGAATAAGTACGGTGACAGTATATCATTTTACATCACATATTAAGAGCATATAACAGCATGAACATTGAGATACGTCAAATAAAGTTATACATGGGAATTAATTTTATACATGGGAATTCGATTCGTTAAATAGTCTGTGGTGGAGTTCCTGATAATTGCTGTTTGGCTGTACAGTTACTCAGAAAAATGTTGGTCTAATACATGAGTTTAAGGGGGTGTAGATACCGGAAAGTTGCCAGAATGAGGTACAACAGGGACACAGGATTGTTCGTTAGTCGGTGAAAAGGAGACTACAATAAAGAAATACAGATTTCTACTTATCGTGTGGGAACTATAACGTGGCACACGGACTCCCCAGTTCTGATCGCCAGTAGCCTGGAGACTTCGTGCCAGATGTTCGTCGCTAACTGTGCAGGTTACTATTAGCCGTGTTGATTGCATTGTCGCGTGATCTGTCGCTGTCTGTGTTTTGTTATGTTATTTTCGTTGTGATTTTTTTCGAAACTGAGTGGTGATGAGGTTGCTGGCTCATCGCGGCCAGTTCCGAAAGGGACTCAGAACACTGGTTTGTTCAAGGTACATGGAGGCACAGCTTGTATCCCACCGCATCCCATTTACCTTCCTCGAAACGCCGCTAGCGGGATATCAAATTATAGTTAGTTTGTAATATATGAACATAGTTAAACATTCAAAAGTAAAGATAGGCAATTTAGGATCCAAAGAAGTATTTGTCTGTGATACTGAAAATGACAGAAAATGTCGAATTTTATTGCTAGTACGTATGGGGCCCTCCTTTCCTCGTTCTTCTTGGCATGGATTGCGCCAGAGGTTCAGTTGTTTGTACTGTAGTTTCACGTAGATCATTTATATTGGATATCTGATGATTCCTCGCATTTTTCTCGACTTCATTCCACAAATTCTCTATTGGATTAACGCCTTGGGATCGCTGTCGTGTCGGTATACAGGAAAAAGTGATACACACTATCCACAGCCTTGCATCTAAAGCTGTGTGTTTCGGATCATTATCGTCTCTGAAAATACAATCACGAGAAAGACCCTATTATTCACACTTCTGGACAGACGTGGTTTTAGGATGCTTATCTCCTTCTGATCGATAATCCTATTAATAAAAAATAAATCCCCCATACCATTACCATAAACGAATACTGAACCTTCTCCATGTTAACTGTTAGCAATTCTTTTTTCTCCTCACAGTTACTTGCTTGTGTGACTTAAAGAGCTCAGACCGATTCTCATCAGTAAATACAACATTCTTCCAGAAATCAAACCCGTCAAATTTGTGTTCCCTTGCAAACTCAGCTCGCTTCCTTCTGTTTTGATGTTTTTTCTGCGGGCTTTTCGGCCTCGATACGCAGCTTCATAAACAACATTTCTTACAGTTTGTGCTGCAACAGACTTTCCTGTCCGCCTTTGAACTGCAGTAGCAAGTTTATAACTTCTATTTTTTGTACTTTTCTAGACTTCTATAAGCAGTTATCGTTCCTACATCTCGGATAGAATTGCAGGACGACAGCTTCGTGATAGGTTTAATACGTTTTGTTCGGATTAAACCTGTGTATAGTATTCTTTCCTGTACTTGTATGTCTGTTTCTCCGATATCTTGGTTTGATGCATATTTCACCTCTGCTTTCGTAGTTTCGCTACTTTTTCGACCCGTGTTACTTAAATATCACTCAACACTTTCGAGAACAGAGGATGAAAACACAACTGCACAAAGAAAAGGTGTGTGTGTGTGTGTGTGTGTGAGAGAGAGAGAGAGAGAGAGAGAGAGAGAGAGAGAGAGAGAGAGAGAGACACAGTTGCGGAACCATGCCATGTTAGTAGTCCAGCACGATATTATTGTCCCTGGGAGTTAGGGCGCTTCGGTCGGGTTATTGTGAGTTTGTAGCGTGATAACTCACGCGGAGACCCTGAACCTTGAAAGCATTGACACTTCGATGCGTTTTCCTTAGTCACCACTGTACTTGTTTACTGTACGATCACCGCGTGTTGCCAACAGCGGCCACGGGAGGCCAAGTGCAATAATATCCTGGTTTTGTAGTACCTGAGATGTTGTTTACTAGACCACTACTTGTTTACATCAGTTAGGGTATGACTTTCAGTAGCGTGGATGTGCTCTCAAAGTAAGCAACACATGAACACCCTATTTATAAAGATCTATAATAATCGATGTAGGAAAATAGTTACTGTGCTTTTCATAGCAATATTTTTATGATTGTACATGTTATATTTTATGCGTTAAGATCGGACGAATAGTTTTTGGGGTAACTGTACATGGCGGAATTGCCTTTCGTTTGTGTACATTCTGGTAGCATTAATATGCACGTCCAGCGATTGTGTACGGATGGTCCACAATCCATACAGCATAGTTTGTGACCGATAGGACCAGTACTCACCCCACCTCCCTTCCCCCTCACGCCAGCGAACGAGGTGGCACAGTGGTTTGCACACTAGAACACAGTACTGTCATTCCGGAGGACGGTTCAAATCCGCGTCCAGCCATCCAGTTTACGATTTTCTGTGATTTCCCTAAATCGTTCCAGGCAAATGTCGGGATGGTTCCTTTGAAAGGGCGCGGCCGATTTCCTTACTTATCCTTCAAACATTCAGAGTGTGTGCTCCGTCTCTGACATCGATGGCAATGGGGCATTAAACCGTAACCTACCCCCTCACTCCCCTCCCACTCCCCCCATCCCTCCCTCCCCCCCATCCCTCCCTCCCTCCCTCCCCATCCCTCGCTCCCTCCTACCCTCTACCCCTCCCACCCCACTGAGGTGTTGGCTTGGGGGTGTGCTGAAGCAGCTTGTGTTTTGGGAAGTGGCGACGTTTTCACGGGATTTTCACGGGAAGTCGAAGCATCGACGTAAAATTCTGCTATGGGTGATAGTTTCTTCTTAATCCAATGCCTGCCGGCATAGCACTTTGTAGTGAGATCTGTAACCTTTGCTAATAAATTGACATTTAAGAAGTGAAAACGTTTCAAGAGGAATTTGACTGTGTTTTGGTCCCCATATTGCGCCTCAGAGGAATTAAAATACCAAACAGAACAAAGTTTGCACTATTCAGTGATAGATGGTGCACACATATTTTCAACCCTTTAAGTTACCTTGACGACTGTGGCGCCAGGAAGGACATCCGGTCACAAATTAAACAATAAAAATTTGCGAAATCCTGAAAAGGTGGACCCGTACTAGATGGGATAAAGAGAAAGAAGAGTCTGACATATTTAAAAGTGACTGCTAGTTGCTACGCAATATGTTAAATTGGCTTCAAGTTCCTGGGCTTTGGTAAAGAGACTATTGCCTCCTGTGTTTTGATTCTGTAACCTGTTCTATCGCGTCCTGTCCCCTGTGACGTTTTTTCTTCAGAAAATTATCAGTTGTCAAACTACAGATATGCTTGAGTTCTTGGCACAGGCGTCCTTATTAAAATGCTAGATGTGTGGCTCGTTAGCTCAGTGGGTGTCAGACTACAAATCCAAAAGTGCGGCGTTCGATCTCCAGTCGATCCTAGGATTTTTTTTCTATCTGTTCTCTCTTCTTTGACTCGAAGTACATAAAAGGAAAGCAGTAAGTGGAGGGAGTGAGACTGGTGTGTGGCATATGCCTGGTGTTATTCAGTCTCCATGTAGAGCTAACAGTAAAGGAAACCAAGGAGAGATTTGGAGAGGGAGTTAGTTCGTAGAGAATAAATAAAAAAACCTTATTTGGTAATAACATTGTACTGGTAATTCTGTCAAGGACTGCAAAATATTTGCAAGAATAGTTTAAGTGAATGGAAGTGAAACGTGGAGACAAGCAATTCAGGCGAGAAGAGAATAGAAGCTTCTGAAATGGGGTGCTTTACAAGAATGCTGAAGAGTAGACCAAATAGCTAATGACGAGGTACTTCACCGAAATGGAGAAAAGATATGACAGAACTTCACGAAAAGATGGGATCGGTTAACAGAATAAATCCTGAGGCTTCAAGGAATTGTCAGTTTGGTAATGGAAGTGTTGAGGGTAAAAATTGTAGAGGGCGGTCCAGGCTCGAATACACTAAACCTGTTCAGATAGATGTAGATTTCAGTAGTTACGCAGAGAATGAGAGATTTGCACAGGATAGACTAGCATGGAGAGCTGTATCAAACTAGTCATCGGACTGAAGGCAACATCGCTCGCCTGACAGCGTTCTGGGTGTGTAAAAAGTGCCGTTTTTGGGTTGTGGGCCCGAAACTGCCTTCAGCTATTGTTAAAGCTGTAGGTCACGTAGTAACTGATTCAGTAAGTCAGTTGGAAGGTCGGCTGGAGGTACTACCTCCGACAGGACCATGCCCAGGAAAGCACTGCGACGTTCAAACCAACTTTCGAGTTGACACCTTTAGCATTTTTAGCGGTAAGCAACATTTTCGCCTATAGGTGTTGATAACTGTTTATTTCAGCTTATGACTGGTGCGCTGCACTCCCGAATCACACGACAAACAAACGAGCAAAGAAACTGCGTGCGTGGCGCAGAGGTTTAAGACACACTGATATTCTGGGGAAGTAGCATTCAAATTTACCCATTTTTCATTTATTTTCTTATTTATATTCGCCAGATAAGTTTCACGCCAATGCGACGTTGTTTTATAAGAGGAGGCCACGGCAGATACTCAATCCAACGCCTCACTACCTGAACTTGCTGCCTCTGTCCGATGAGATGTTAGAACCCGGCTGTTAATCGAGACATCCAACGAGCGAACAGACCTTGTTGTGTATTATCTAGGTGCAGCACGAACCAACGAGTGTTTGTCATTTCGTTTGTCGGTTTCTTTCGTTGCAGGAGCAGCATGCAATGCCCGTGTAGTAGCCGCCCGCTGAACTGTGCCAGCACGCAATGACGGCCCATCAGTCGTATTAGCATTGCCACAACTGGCCGCGATAAGAGCTGGTTCTACAAGCCGTTCCAGCCGGTTGGCCGTGCTCAGTTGAGCCCCGCCTCAGTTTACTAATCACCCACCTGCTTTTACAAGGGAAAGTAAAATGAAATCGAGACAGACATACACTATGTGATCAAAAGTATCCGGACACCTGGCTGAAAATGACTTAAAAGTTCGTGTCAGTGGACCCGGGGATGTTTAGGAGTGTGGAAATCTAGCGTGCAGACGTATGACCCAAGTGACACCCAATCACGTTCGAAGTCCGTGAGTTCTGCAGAGCGCCCCATTCGGTCTCTCTCGGTGTCTAATGACTACTGAGGTCGCTGATATGGACTACCCGGCAGTAGGTGGCAGCACAGTGCACCTAATATGAAAAACGTATGATTTTGGGGGTGTCCGGATACTTTTGATCACATAGTGTACAACGTGCACGGCACGGACGATGGTAACGCGGATAGATGTGTGTGTACTAGAGATAGGTCGTTCGCCGACTAACGGGTCCAAAGGAGCGGTTCATCAAGATGAACGGAACGAGCGAGGAACGAATTCTAAGGAACGGTCTTTCATAGTTCACTTCGGTCGCGGCTTTCTACTTATTGTTCCCGGGAATGGGAAACGGTCTGTCTCGTTCCCGCAACGGCACGTCGACCGGTCCCGATCCCCTCGATCTCGGTCTCTCTCGGCCGGACTCTTCGTTCTTCGCGTGGCCACTCGTCGCAGTTCCCCTGCCGACTGCTCATACGAGGTCCAAGTTCTAAGGCCTCCGATTTTTTTTCTCCGGACTGGAAAGAGATAGAAACATGCGCATTGTTTTAAAATGAGGTCGCGTTCATTGTCAATACGTCCCAGAGATGGCAGCACCGTACGGCAGATGGAATTTTACCGCCAGCGGCGAGAATGAGAACTGTTTTAAATAATTAAAATTGCGACGTTTTCCTTACTTGAACACCGGACAATCATTCGTTTTCTGAATTTGCGTGGTGTGAAACCAATTGAAATTCATCGACAGCTGAAGGAGACATGTGGTGATGGAGTTATGGATGTGTCGAAAGTGCGTTCGTGGGTGCGACAGTTTAATGAAGGCAGAACATCATGTGACAACAAACCGAAACAACCTCGGGCTCGCACAAGCCGGTCTGACGACATGATCTAGAAAGTGGAGAGAATTGTTTTGGGGATCGCCGAATGACTGTTGAACAGATCGCCTCCAGAGTTGGCATTTCTGTGGGTTCTGTGCACACAATCCTGCATGACGACCTGAAAATGCGAAAAGTGTCATCCAGGTGGGTGTCACGAATGCTGACAGACGACCACACGGCTGCCCGTGTGGCATGTTGCCAAGCAATGTTGACGCGCAACGACAGCACGAATGGGACTTTCTTTTCGTCGGTTGTGACAATGCATGAGACGTGGATGCCATTTTTCAATCCAGAAACAAAGCGACAGTCAGCTCAATGGAAGCACACAGACTCACCGCCACCAAAAAAATTTCTGGTAACCGCCAGTGCTGAAAATATGATGGTGTCCATGTTCTGGGACAGCGAGGTCGTAATCCTTACCCATTGCGTTCCAAAGGGCAGTACGGTAACAGGTGCATCCTACGAAAATGTTTTGAAGAACAAATTCCTTCCTGCACTGCAACAAAAACGTCCGGGAAGGGCTGCGCGTGTGCTGTTTCACCAAGACAACGCACCTGCACATCGAGCTAACGTTACACAACAGTTTCTTTGTGATAACAACTTTGAAGTGATTCCTCCTGCTCCCTACTCTCCTGACCTGGCTTCTAGTGACTTTTGGCTTTTTCCAACAATGAAAGACACTCTCCGTGGCCGCACATTCACCAGCTGTGCTGCTATTGCCTCAGCGATTTTCCAGTGGTCAAAACACGACTCCTAAAGAAGCCTTCGCCGCTGCCATGGAATCATGGCGTCAGCGTTGTGAAAAATGTGTACGTCTGCAGGGCGATTACGTCGAAAAGTAACGCCAGTTTCATCGATGTCGGGTGAGTAGTTAATTAGAAAAAAAAAATCGGAGACCTTAGAACTTGAATGCACCTCGTAGCTCAGTATCGAGTTGTTCGTTTCGTTCGCTGTGCACGCCCGTTCTAGATCTGTTTCAAACCTTACTTGCACTATGAACGTGTGGTTGTTTTCGTATTCTACTCAGCGTCGATGACCGGAAATTAAAATGTATTTTATAATTACGTAAAATACATAAAAATTGCGTGGTATGTAATACATACATTTTTCAGGTAAGAAAACGGCATTCAGCTTACTTCACTATTCCGATAAACGGCGGAAGAAATATTTGTAAAAAGGCAAGATTTTTTAAATTACACATGCAAAGGAAGTCGGCACGGCACACAAGAATGGCCATTTTGCGTCTTTTTTTTTAAATCCAAGGTAGAAGAGCATGTTCATTGTTATGGAAGGCAGACCGACTTACAACCGAATGAAGCCCGCGCTCAATAATCGAGTGTCTGGTGTCACGTTTTGTAAAGAGACTATGATATCTTCTACAATATTATTTCAGGGGTACAGGGTGGCGCACGCAAAATCGGCCCCGAGCACTAGACTCCTCATTGTTGCCCACCAGTCGTTATTTTATTATTTCGTGCTTGCATTAGCTTATTTTTTCTCTCTTCACAGCCTAATTATTACATGTTTATCTATTCTGCTCGTAGCGATCAACAAATCGTAATTGGCAAGCATTCTGTACTCGGGGCCCGTTTTTCGTGCGCCACCTTATATTATTTCACTACGATCAGCCACATAACGCTACAGTTGGCTAAACGAGAGGTTTTCCAGAATCACGAAAATTACAAGAGTGTGAGAATTCTGTTATGAATAAAAACTCTGTACTCCAGATGGGAGACAAGTGCCCCTCTTGGCACCTTCCATCTTCAGTCACCTATGCTACTAACTTTAAATTTTTCATAAGAACCCCATATACCATGTGCAAATGAACGGTGAACGAGTAAAAATGAACAGTTCCCAAAAAAAGAACGATCACCAGTGAACTAGTTCCCAAGGATGAACGAGTTTGCCCATCTCTAGCGTGTACAAGTGCCTCTATTGGGCGGGAGGACGACGGTTCAGTCCCGCGTCCGGCCATCCTGATTTAGGTTTTCCGTGATTTCCCTAAATCGCTCCGGGCAAATGCCGGGATGGTTCCTTTGAAAGGGCACGGCCGACTTCCTTCCCTAATCCGATGAGACCGATGACCTCGCTGTCTGGTCTCCTTCCCCAAAACAACCCAACCCTCTATTGGGAATAAGGACGGAACCGCTCGAACCTTCACCGCTGTGCCATTTGCTAGCCGTGCTCGGCGTGAGGTCGTAGAGTCGTGGGAACGCCTGACTTCTACGGAGGCGGGAAAGAGGACAACGAGGTGAAGTGCGATTTTTTTACTGCGGAAGGAGTGTCAGGAAGTGAAATTCATGGCTGAATACCTGCTGTCTATGGTGTACACAGTATGTGACTTGCGCTATTTCTAGGTGGGGTTTCATTGAAAGACAACAGTCGTCCAGGACAGGCTCATCGTCTCATTATCCCTTCTGTCATTGCTGCGGTCAGAAATCATTTATGGCGGACGGTGGAAGACATTTGGCACGTGTTGGGCTCAAGCCACTGTGTGAGAGCCCCTGAAGTTCCGAAAACTCCGTCCGCAATGGGTACCCATAGCCTGACTGAGGAGCAGAAGTTGAAAAGAATATCGAAATCACTGCAGCACCTGGAGCGGTATTAAGATGAAGAGTATAGTTTCGTGTCCCGGATTGTCGCGGAAGACGAAACACGGCGTCATAATTTTGAGCTGGAGAGCAAGCATGAGAGTCGACAGTGAAAGCACATAGATTCAAATGGCTCTGAGCACTATGGGACTTAACAGCTGTGGTCATCAGTCCGCTAGAACTTAGAACTACTTAAACCTAACTAACCTAAGGACATCACACACATCCATGCCCGAGGCAGGATTCGAAGCTGCGACCGTAGCAGTCGCGCGGTTCCGGACTGCGCGCCTAGAACCGCGAGACCACCGCGGCCAACCCCACAAGTCCAAGCACGCCGGCTCCGGGAAAGTCATGCTGATCTTTGTCTTTGACGGCAATGGCCGGCTACTTATAATCTTTCTGGAACACGGCGCCAGAGTTAACGCACAGCAGTACGTGGACACTTTGCAAAAATTGACGCGCGTCATAAAGTCAAAACGAGCAGACATGTTGACGGCCCGCCCGGGTTCCCGGGTTCGATTCCCGGCGGGGTCAGGGATTTTCTCTGCCTCGTGATGGCTGGGTGTTGTGTGCTGTCCTTAGGTTAGTTAGGTTTAAGTAGTTCTAAGTTCTAGGGTACTTATGACCACAGCAGTTGAGTCCCATAGTGCTCAGAGCCATTTGAACCATGTTTTTTGTTGACGGCCGGCGTCATTTTGTTGCAGCATAATGCCCGCCCACATGTTTTCCCAAGGTTGTTTCGAGTACGCTGCAGAAGTTTCGCTGGGAAGCCCGTACATATCCTCCATGCAATCCCGATCGCTCCCCATGCGATTCCCATGTTTTTGGAGTGCTGAAGAAAGACATTCGTGGCCGCCGACTTCCTTCGGACAGAGGTCCATGCCTGGGTACAGTTATGGTTCCGTAGACAATAGCAAGCATTCTTCCATGAAGGCACTGACTGTCTTGTTTCACAGTGGGATAAATGTAATAAGTTATGGCGATTACTTTTGAAATAAAAGCAGCTTACTTACTTCCCATCAATCTCGTTTCATTTGGCCGCTCCTTATATGTCTGCTTCACCAGTGTGTTATTGGTGAAAAGCACACTCTTGAGTATAATTTCGTCTCGAAAATGAAATTTTTTCAAATTCAGTTAATTAAGGTCGGGGAATACGGAGTACATAATGACTTGAAGATACTTTAAGTGTTAGAAGGCAGTTGTCCTGGACAGCGATCTTTATCGGAGACAAAGGCAACGTCAGGAGTGCCCCAGGGAGGTCTGGTAAGACATCTCGGTTTCTCCCTATTCGGGGTGTTCAAAAAGTCTCTCCGCAGTGCCGTATGATTGTTAGCCGCGCTTGCCGTATGCCGCAGTGAATATAGCGAAATGAAACTCAGTGAAATACAAGTTATTAATTTATTGAATATTCATTTTTACTTACAAATTTTCACATTAAATTTTGAAAGTGTCCCCCCCTGTTGTTGAATACACAATTCAATTCGTCTAATCATGTTACCAAACACAAGCTGTAACATTTCTTCTGTAACAGAAGCAGTGAAAGTGGATATTGTTACAGTTTTCAATTCATCGATGGATTTTGGACGGTTTTTATAGACAGTTGCTTTCGCTGCACCCCAGAAGAAAAAGTCAGGTGGTGTTAGGTCAGGTGATCGTGGAGGCCAAAGTCCCTATGAAATTATGCGATCACCAAAAACATCAGCAAGCAGTGACATTGAAGCGCGAGCTGTATGCGCGGTTACACCGTCTTGTTGAAAATAACCCTTCAGTATTTCACTTAACACAAGTTCTCCTATGAATGGGTACAGAATATCACTGCAGTATCGTTGTGCGTTGGCTTCGTTGAAAAATACGGGACCCACAATCCGACGTCTAGAAATTGCAATCCAAACTCGTATTTTCACAGAATGAAGTGGTTCCTCATGAATACACAATGGATTTGCAGTACTCCACATACGAGAATTTGGGAGTTCATGTACCCAGATAAATGAAACCACGCCTCATCAGTGAAAAACGTTTCATTAAGAATATCCCTTCCATTTTGTCGAACGAAATTTTTGAACCATTGAGAATAATGCAGTCTCTTGCCATGATCAGTATTTTTCAGTTCTAGCACGACTGTCACTTTGTATAGGAAAAGTTCTAATTTTTTCCTTACAGCTGTGTGGGCCGTTCCGACACTAACATCGATTTCCTGGGCGAGTTTTCATACTGACTTGTTGGGACTCACAGATATTGTATAGGAAATATCGAGTAGTTTATCCTCAGACGGAACGCTAGGACGACCACTTCTCGGTGCATCTGCCACTGAACCCGTACTTCGAAATTTGTCAATCAAATGTTGCACAGTATCGCGATGTGGGAGTTTTGTCTCCGGGAAGACTGAATTAAATGTTAGACGAACTGAAACTGTGTATTTACCGCCAGCTTTGAACACTTGTTCGACTAAATCACACACGTTCTTCAACGGTTAGTATTTTAACAGTGACAAAAACGGAACAAACGAACAAAGGAACTAAACTTGAACGTTCACGTCAACACATAACGACACACACCAACGATACTACTGGCGCTGGCTGAGATAAACGAAACAGTGGAATGTTGGGAGAGTCCACTTCAAGGGAAGTTACCCAGGCAGGCGAACAACCATACGGCGCGCGCGGCTAACAATCTTACGGCACTGCGGAGAGATTTTTTGAACACCCCGTTGCTATTCACAATATACATAAATGACCTGGTGGATGACATCGGAAGTTCACTGAGGCTTTTTGCAGATGATGCTGTGGTGTATCGAGAGGTTGTAACAATGGAAAATTGTACTGAAATGCAGGAGGATCTGCAGCGAATTGACGCATGGTGCAGGGAATGACAACTGAATCTCAATGTAGACAAGTGTAATGTGCTGCGAATACACAGAAAGATAGATCCTTTATCATTTAGCTACAAAATAGCAGGTCAGCAACTGGAAGCAGTTAATACCATAAATTATCTGGGAGTACGCATTAGGAGTGATTTAAAATGGAATGATCATATAATGTTGATTGTCGGTAAAGCAGATGCCAGACTGAGATTCATTGGAAGAATCCTAAGGAAATGCAATCCGGAAACAAAGGAAGTAGGTTACAGTACGCTTGTTCGCCCACTGCTTGAATACTGCTCAGCAGTGTGGGATCCGTACCAGATAGGGTTGATACAAGACATAGAGAAGATCCAACGGAGAGCAGCACGCTTCGTTACAGGATCATTTAGTAATCGCGAAAGCGTTACGGAGATGATAGATAAACTCCAGTGGAAGACTCTGCAGGAGAGACGCTCAGTAGCTCGGTACGGGCTTTTGTCAAAGTTTCGAGAACATACCTTCACGGAAGAGTCAAGCAGTATATTGCTCCCTCCTACGTATATCTCGCGAAGAGACCATGAGGATAAAATCAGAGAGATTAGAGCCCACACAGAGGCATACCGACAATCCTTCTTTCCACGAACAATACGAGACTGGAATAGAAGGGAGAACCGATAGAGGTACTGAAGGTACCCTCCGCCACACACCGTCAGGTGGCTTGCGGAGTATGGATGTAGATGTAGATGTAGATACATAAACGACGTGACGTACACAGTGAGCAGCAGTCCGCGTCTGTTTGCTGGTAACACTGTAGTACACAGGACAGTATCGTCTTTTAGTGATTGCAGGAGGATACAAGGTAACTTGGACAGAGTCTCTACGTGGTGTGATGAATGTGAAAAAACTCTAAATGTAAATTAATGCAGATGAGTGGGAAAATCAATCATGAATTTTTAGATATCGGTATTAATGGTGTGCTACTTGACACAGTCATTTCGATTAAATATCTGTGCGTAACGTTGCGAAGTGGCATGAAATGGACAGAGCACGAAAGGTCGATAGTAGAGAAGGCGATTGGTCGATTTTGGTTTATTGCGAGAATACTAGGAAATTGTAGTCGTATGCAAAGTTTGGTATAGAACACTAGAGTGTCTGGGCTTCTCTCCAGGTCGGATGAAAACGAAGCTGGGGAAGCAGTTCAGAGGCTTGCCGCCATATTTGTTACCTGTAAGATCTGTATATAGAGCAAGCAGTAAAGGAAACATAAGAAAAATTCGGAGTAGGAATTAAAATCCATGGAGAAGAAATAAAAGCTTTGAGGTTCGCCTATGACATTCTGTCAGACACAGCAAGGGACCTGGAAGAGCAGCTGAACGAAATGGACAGCTACAGAAGAATGGACAGCTACAGAAGAATGCTGAAGATTAGATGGGTAGATCACATAACTAATGAGGAGGTATTGAATAGAATTGTAGGGAAGTGAAATTTGTGCACAACTTGACTAGAAGAAGGGATCGGTTGGTAGGACATGATCTGAGGAATCAAGGGATCACCAATTTAGTATTGGAGGGCAACGTGGAGGGTAAAAATTGTAGAGGGATGGAGGGTAAAAATCGTAGAGGGAGACCAATAATAGACTACACTAAACAGATTCAGAAGGATGTAGGCTGCAGTAGGCACTGGGAGATGAAGCAGCTTGCACAGGATAGAGTAGCATGGAGAGCTGCATCAAACCAGTCTCTGGACTGAAGACCACAACAACAACAACAAGAAGATCGATCAACGCGTGAGTGAATGGAAGTGGGAATCCCTGAAGGGAAGGCGTTATTTTCGGGAAACCCTGGTGAGCAAATTTAGAGAACCAGTATGTGCGACAGACTACAGTGCCGCTCTACTAACTTACGTCTCAAGAGTAAAGGCAAGGTGAAAGAAATAGTCTCGCAGGGAAGTCTTTATTTGCTCGCCACGTTTGCGAGTGGAAGTCGCAGGGGAAGAAATACATTTATTAGCAACTACATTTATTATTAATGGCAATTTTTCCAAACAATCTATATTCCATTTGTTCACCTTCGTATATCAGTGCAGTGTCCTTTCTCGTAAGCTTCTGAAATTTGTCTTTTTCTATGCGTTGTTTGGCTGGAAACGCTTTGCGCATGAAACCTAACAGAACGTACGTACCGCCTTACGTTAAGGGAGTGTGCGAGAGTAGAAACCCTTTAAGGAAAAACATCAATTACAGATGGCTAATATGGTAGATGAAAGACGCTGTTTGTCTTCAAAATTGTTTTAAACTTTTTTTCTTTTTGAGAAACTTAGTCACTGAAAATTTTGTCTTCATTAACACCAGCATAAATTAGTCAGCGATGACAATTTAACAAACTCTCGGCAGAACTCTTCACATTCTATATGTTTTAAGGAATATTATTTTACCAATGTGCGGCACAGGTGTCGAACTGTGTCACAGAGACATGGACTTCCAGTTCGGTACCATTCCAAAGCAGAGAGCTGCACATCTGGTAATGGAGAGATGTACGTTGCAAATTGCAGGGAGGGAGAGGGAAACAAATTGATAGATTGGGGAATCGACTGGAGTAGAGGACGTAATTACGACTGTAATGAAAATGAAATAGGGGTGGGACGTGGAGTCCGGATAGTGGGTCGTATATTAATAAAAGCATGGTAGATAACATCAATAGACGGGTAGACGATAGCAATAAACATCGAAGCCAGAGGCAGTCAGCACGTGCGCCCAGCTCGCTCGATACACTTGACCTTGGCGTCTGCTCGGGAGTGGGGTTAGTGAGAAACACGTGGCTCTATTACCAACTCGCGAGAGCTTGGACTGGACCCCAATCGTGCCGTAGCGGAAGGGAAATGGGTCAAGTGTGACAGTGATTGACTTACAGTGAAAATTGCATGTCGAATACGCGTTTAACGCGTTGACTGCCGCGTAGCCTTCGGCGGCCACAGCAGAGGCTGAAGCCACGTGACGGGGAAACGTCCGTCGCGAAGCGTGTGGCAGTCAACGTGTTAAAAGATACATTACTTCATAATCATACTATTTTGATCTTTAAATTTTCTTTCCCTCATGCTTACAGACATAGTACGAGGGTATTTAATAAGCGCGGACGACGTGTGTAACTTACTATCTGAACTCCCTGCGTAGAATCGGAAAATAAGTACACTTTACGTTCATTGAGCATATTGCCGAGGCATTCAAGGACGACAGTTCGCGCCCCCATCGTGCACATCTTGTGAATGACTTCCTTCAGGATAACGACATCGCTCGATTAGAGTGGCCAGCATGTTCTCCAGACGTGAACCCTATAGAACATACCTGGGATAGATTGAAAAGGACTGTTTATGGGCGACGTGACCCGCCAACCACTTTGAGGGATCTACGTCGAATCGCCGTTGAGGAGTTGGACTCTATGGACCAACAGCGCCTTGATGAACTTGTGAATAGTATGCTGCGACGAATATAGGCGTGCATCAGTGCAAGAGGATGTGCTACTGGGCTTTAGAGATACCTGTGGGTACAGCAGTCTGGACCACCAGGCTTTTTTTGATGTGTGTATTTGTGAATTTGAAGCTTACCGCTGACATTAAGTTTATATTTACACAATTCATGTATTTTTGTGAAGTTCCATTATACGAGTATTAATGAAAGTAATTCATATTGGAACCCATACTTGATGAAGTTGTTTAGTGAATTATTGTTCAGTTTGTTCATTGCACTAATATATAAGTGTACGTCTTTGCCAGAAAAGCAACCTTTTTTTTTTTTTAAGTATTGTCGGTCACACACATTTCCTGTCAAGTAATAAGAATCATTCTTCCTGTTAAGGGTTAAACATGCTTGTGCAGTTTTGTTTCATTTCACTTTTGCCCACGTTGAGTAAGAACTTTATTTTAGAATTTATGTTAGTCTGTAGGCTTTCGTGGCCGTTGTCACTGAAGTTAAAATCTTCTGGGTTATTAGGCCGCGTCATGTTTCTTCTAAAATGTTCGACGTTTCGACCCCTCTGCTGGGATCTTCCTCAGGATCTTTTGCTGTCCACTACTGCTGGAACAGTTCGAAACGTCGAACATTTTAGAAGAAACATGACGCGGCCTAATAACCCAGAAGATTTTTAACTTTAGGATTTATGCTTATTCGGGGACCACGATCTACGCTGAGAGGTGAAGTGGAAGTCGGAGTTGCCATTTATAAGGGACAGTCGAATGAAAAAGAGACAAATGGAAAGTATGCAAGCAAATTGTTTTTATTTCAAAAGTAATCGCTGTAAGTGTTAATACATTTAACCCATTATGAGAAAAGTCGATCAGTGCCTTCATTGAAGGTTGTACCCACTTCGTCCAAAGCAAATCGACGTCCATTAACTTGTTTCTTTAGTGCTCCAAAAGCATGGAAATCGCATGTCAAGAGATCGGGATGGAGGATGTCAGACAGCGTACTCTGAACCATCTTGGCAACCTTGTCGCACAGTGGGATAAATGTATTAACAGTTACAGCTATTACTCTTCAAACAATAAACGGTTTGGTTACTTTTCTCCTTCCGTCTTGTTTTCATTTGACTATCCCATGCACATTAAGAAGTAATGCAAAGTACACACTCCGATTTTGCCATGATCAGCATTTTGAAGCTTGTTCTGTAGAAGTAGAATTGATGATGGTGTTTGACTTATTTATGAAAGAATTACAAGCCTTATTAGGGATTTTAGGTCCCAAGCAGAATGCTGTCTCGTAATATGAAGTGGGCATTTTAATTTAAATGTTCAAGGCAAATATGTTACACGACTACAGTCAAGACCCTTGTCATTTCTTATAATCTGGCTCTCCCTCATTCAGTTTATAACGAGAGTTACGGTAGCCAGTAGTGCAGCTGCTGACGTATTTACAGACAGAACGAGACTGGAGAAACAAGTTATTTAAATACGTGAAGACTAATGAATTGTACTAACGAATTATGTTAGCACACTGGAAAGACGTACACAACCCACTTTACGTCAGAGAAAAGTGTAATATCTTCTGCAAAGTACTGTACAGTTCCCGAGGAAAGCGTTTGAAAACAACTTCATTAAAGTACTGTTCCCGGTTTTTTCCGTTTTATTTTTTACAAGTATTCGCGGGGACACGGAAACATAACAGTGGCGCTGATAATACTGGTTGGGCTTGCTTGGCGAATGACTCGTTTGTGGCCGATTGGAGGCGAGCGGCCGATTGCACCGAATATGCGAGACTGGGGCGGCGAGTTTACGGGCGAGTCGAACCGACTCCATACTCCAATTAAAATTACTTTGTAACTGACAGAGTGCGGTGGCGGAGAGGAGTACAGTCAGCGTGCACCCAGCCCAGTTTCACAAGGTGCAGAAAGAACTAAGATTGGATCGCGGTTGGCGTCTAACACACAGCTCGCAGAAACGCCAGTCACAAAGTAATTTTAATCGGGGTATAATCGCCACATATCGGAGGTGGGGGAGAGGGGAGGGGGTATAGAGGCCCATAGCTATTTGTTTCTGTATATAGGTACACACATTGAGATCATCATCTGTGGACATGCGACACAACCTGGCGCTTTCCGCGGGTTTAGACTAACCATTAGTACTTCCCGGAAATTTCAAGACAGATCTTAATTGGCTTGGGAGGGTCCTGCGAGGCGAAGTGGGGCGTCTACAGCAGGTATTGCGAGTGTGTCAAGAGATCTCTACTAACGAGACACTCGGGGTTTCCAGCAGATTACATGGCACCCTTCCTGAGCTTGTAGTAGAAAAATGTACATAGGAACGTCTATCCAAAAATGGTCCTCCTCCTTGTTTGGAGAAAACAGAAGCGAAAATACAGAGGTTTCTTATGCAGGGGATTCCAGGAGAACTGGTCAGTA
The DNA here is from genome assembly GCF_023864275.1 of Schistocerca cancellata. Taxonomy (NCBI): domain Eukaryota; kingdom Metazoa; phylum Arthropoda; class Insecta; order Orthoptera; family Acrididae; genus Schistocerca; species Schistocerca cancellata. The sequence goes on along the minus strand of NC_064628.1, from coordinate 782,420,159 downwards.
TTCATCCATATGACAGGAGCGATCATTCGAAGCGAAAAGTTCGGTAAACGTGGGTTCTAAAGTGCACATCTTGGAGCTATGAGAACCTGTTCATTTTCGCTGCTGTGAGCCGCATCTCTTCTACTGAACAAGTGCTCATAGCACTTAAGGTATGCATTTTAGAGCCCGTGTGTACTAGACTCTTCTGCTTCGTTACTGTCATATTCCTGAACACCTACCACCTTCTCCCCCGGGGACGCGCTGTATAGTTAACTAAAGAATCTGCCTGATGTGAACCACACGTTCATTGCACAAATTGTTTCTGCTCAGTAAGTCCTGATAATGACGAACTGGTTCAAAAAGTACGTGTACTGAAACATCTTTGTTAGCGTCTCATTTATACATGACGACTTAAATCTCTAGTAGAACGAAGATTAGCCGTTACTTCCGTTCAGTACCAACTCATTAAAGTCAGAACACAAGGTCGTACTTGGGAAGGATGGCGGAAAAAAGGTTGTAAGTTTTCCAGAGGTTGCGTTCCATGCCTTGTTGTAACTTTTCGAGTATCAGTCGTTTCTGCCTAAAACCATCATTTTATTATTTTTTTTTATTTGACGTGATTCTCACATGAAACCACCGATGCTACTGCAGCACACAAACGTCCAGTAGCACGTTTTTGGTAATCATATTGTGCAGATACTTCGTAGTGAAAGTAAATATAACTTAAGTTATTGCAACGTAACTTTGAATTTGTACTGTTGCTTTCATGAGTTATTTCTAAATGAATGCACTGGGCCAGTATTTACTATATATACAAAAAAAATGATCCTGTTGGAAGAACATCCGCACCTGAGCATTATAGCGGAGGTTGAAAATACCGCTTCAGTTGTAAATTACTTTATTATTAAAGTAAGACTTTATTATTATAAACTTATTGCATTTTGGGTTCACTTTTGCTTGTAGTTTAGGACTGTAATATGTTTTAGGCATTGTGAGTTGATGAAGCTTGCGAGAAACTAGGATCTATAGGAGGAATTAAAAATTGATGGTAAGAAAATAGACATACAGAGATTTATTAATCGCGGTGTTAAGTGAAGATGGAGACAACTAGAAGCGATGCTGCCCCAGATGGAAACCATCCGTAGCTCTTCCTCTAATACGAAAATTGATAAAGGCAAAACAAAAATCTTAGCCAGTAGAACGTAAAAACCGTCCAAGTTGTAAATATTTTATTTTTCATTCGGTGGCTAGTTCCGGGCGGAGGCCCATTTCAAATCAACATAACAAAGTCGAAAATGGAAGTTGGTGACCCAAGTTACTCCAACATGCTGCAGGTTCGTAAAAATCTCAGTGATGAGTAGAGAGAACTCTGTTGCCCAGTGCTCACAACAATGAGCGACTGGAGAGCGCCGAATCCTTTGTCTAACTGGGGAGTAAAATTACATTAGACGGAAGGCCAAGGAAGGATAGCCAAGCCGAATCCAACGTACAAAAGCTGCTTTTAACAAGAGCAGAAATATTCTCACATCCAGTAGCATAGACGAACATCTCAAGCGAAGACGTTAAAGATTTATTGGGTAGACAGCATAGCATACGAAGAGATCCTCCACAGAGTGGAGGAAGAGAAGTAGTGTTGTCTCCTGGAGGTAATGGAACTGCGAAGGAACACATGGGTCAGCCATCTGCTGACATTATGCTATCATTAAAATTATCTTCGAAGGGAAAATATAAGAGCAGACCGAGACTAGAATACCCAACCAGACCATGAAAGATACCAGCTGCACCACCAATACCACACTCAAGAGGGGGGGGGGGGGGGGGCCGAAGACCGAAATGCATGGCGAATTGCTGCTAGCCAACGTGACAGTTGAAGACTTGAAGAAGAAAAAGAAGAAGAAGAGTTCCAAAATGTGGGATTCTGCCTAGGAAAAATGCGAAATTGCTTTCAGATATATCACATGGTGATGAGTGGTTGAAAACTGTTTATCCTTGTGGTTCCGAGATTAAAAAAACCTCCATAAAATAGATTGTTAGTTTCTTCTTGTATTCGTTGCATACTAAGGCAATAAATATTAATTTTGTGAATAATTTTAAAATTATTTTGTGTTTCATGGGACTAAAGAACTAAACGAAGACGAGCTGCTAGGTTGATAACAGGTCTGTATAGCCCACATGAAAGTTCGACGAGGGAGAGGGAACTTACATGGAAATCGTTACAAGAAAGGCGGGCGACGTAGTTCTCGCGAAACGCTAATGGGGAGAAAGTTTAGAGAAACCATATACGACGAAGACTGCGCTACAGTGCAGTGCTGCTTCCACGATCCTGTATCTCGTGGTGGGATCATGGGGATAAGATAAGAGTGATTCGGACGCGTACCGAGGAATACAGACGGTTATTTTTTCCGCACTCAGTACGTTAGGACAAGTAATTACGCAGTTTAGCACGAAGTACCTTACATGCGGAGAATAGACATGTGACAGGAGGTGAATGTCATCAAGTAAGCAGTCAGTATGGATACACCAGTCATCTACAATTCACACTTCAGTGCCTGCCAGAGGGCTCCTCGAACCGCCTCCAGACTATTTCCCCAACTTCCCATTCTGTAAGAGCGCGTGAGAAAAGTGAACACTTAAATCTTGCTGTACGAGCGCTGATTTATTTTATTATGATGATCAGTTCTTCCTATGTAGGTGGGTGCCACAGAATATTTTCACTTTCAGAAGAGAAAATTGGTGATAGAAATTTCGTGAAAAGAACTCGCCGGAACGAGAACGCCTTTGTTTTAATGGTTGCCATCCCGACTCGCTTATCTCATCTGTGACGCTTTCTCCCCTATTTCGCGATAGTACACAACGAGCTGCCCCTCTTTGAACTTTAACGATGTCTTCCGTTAATCGTTATCTGGCAAGGAACCCATACTGCACAGCAGTGGTCTAGCAGAGACCGAACAAGCGTAGTCTCTTTAGTAGACCTGTTGCATCTTGTGAGCGTTGTGCCCATAAAACAGTCTTTGGTTTGCCTTCCCCACAACAATACCTATGCGGTGGTTGCCATTAAAGTTGTTCGTAATTTTTATTCGTAGCGAACAGCCGGCTTTTCATTTGTGTTATTTATCGGGTAACCGAAGTTTAACTGATGTCTTTTCATACTCATGTGGCTGATGTCTCACTTTTCCTTGATAAAAGACAACTGCCACTTTTCATACCACACTGATGTGTGTAAATCTTTCTGCGATTGTTTTGATCATCTGATGACTTTACTTCACGGTAAATAACGGCATCAGCTGCAAACAATCTTAAGAGGGTCGTTCCGAGGTCAATCGTTTATGTAGATTACGAACAGCAGAGGGCCTATAACACTTCCTTGGGGAACGCCGGATATTACTTCTGTTATACTCAATGATTTTTCCGTCGATTACCACGTTCTCTAATCTTACTGACATGAAATCACGAATCCAGTCGCACAACTGAAGTGATACTCTGTAAGCATGCAGTCTAATTGGAAGTTTCTTATGAGGTAAAAGCTGTCTGGAAATGTGGAATACATTTGAGAGCCCCCGTGGACAGCAGTGATTGCGATTACAGAGCTAGTTTTATTACCACAAGAACGATATTTTCCGAATTCTTGTTGGCCTTGTCAGTAGGCTGTTACCTTCGAGGTAATTCATTGTTATGACGACGACGAACGAGCTGTCGCCAGTGCTGAATAGAAACATATAAATCACAGAATGTTTGTGAGTAATGTCGATAAGATGCTGGCTGCATGGTCTGGATCTGCAACGACTAAAATAATTAGAAGTGTATGGTAAAAAATAATATATATTCTACTTAACTAGTTGTACAGGATTCTTCTTGGCTGCAGACATATAATTAGAAACAGATAGCTATTGAGGCCTAATTTAAGCCATACGTTACGAAACGCCTTGTTACAGATTGCATCCTATCAGCTGAGGGCTACGCTATTTTCCTATTTGACGTCCCGAGCCAGAGTGGACGAGAGCTCGCTTATACACTCCTGGAAATTGAAATAAGAACACCGTGAATTCATTGTCCCAGGAAGGGGAAACTTTGACACATTCCTCGGGTCAGATACATCACATGATCACACTGACAGAACCACAGGCACATAGACACAGGCAACAGAGCATGCACAATATCGGCACTAGTACAGTGTATATCCACCTTTCGCAGCAATGCAGGCTGCTATTCTCCCATGGAGACGATCGTAGAGATGCTGGATGTAGTCTTGTGGAACGGCTTGCCATGCCATTTCCACCTGGCGCCTCAGTTGGACCAGCGTTCGTGCTGGACGTGCAGACCGCGTGAGACGACGCTTCATCCAGTCCCAAACATGCTCAATGGGGGACAGATCCGGAGATCTTGCTGGCCAGGGTAGTTGACTTACACCTTCTAGAGCACGTTGGGTGGCACGGGATACATGCGGACGTGCGTTGTCCTGTTGGAACAGCAAGTTCCCTTGCCGGTCTAGGAATGGTAGAACGATGGGTTCGATGACGGTTTGGATGTACCGTGCACTATTCAGTGTCCCCTCGACGATCACCAGTGGTGTACGGCCAGTGTAGGAGATCGCTCCCCACACCATGATGCCGGGTGTTGGCCCTGTGTGCCTCGGTCGTATGCAGTCCTGATTGTGGCGCTCACCTGCACGGCGCCAAACACGCATACGACCATCATTGGCACCAAGGCAGAAGCGACTCTCATCGCTGAAGACGACACGTCTCCATTCGTCCCTCCATTCACGCCTGTCGCGACACCACTGGAGGCGGGCTGCACGATGTTGGGGCGTGAGCGGAAGACGGCCTAACGGTGTGCGGGACCGTAGCCCAGCTTCATGGAGACGGTTGCGAATGGTCCTCGCCGATACCCCAGGAGCAACAGTGTCCCTAATTTGCTGGGAAGTGGCGGTGCGGTCCCCTACGGCACTGCGTAGGATCCTACGGTCTTGGCGTGCATCCGTGCGTCGCTGCGGTCCGGTCCCAGGTCGACGGGCACGTGCACCTTCCGCCGACCACTGGCGACAACATCGATGTACTGTGGAGACCTCACGCCCCACGTGTTGAGCAATTCGGCGGTACGTCCACCCGGCATCCCGCATGCCCACTATACGCCCTCGCTCAAAGTCCGTCAACTGCACATACGGTTCACGTCCACGCTGTCGCGGCATGCTACCAGTGTTAAAGACTGCGATGGAGCTCCGTATGCCACGGCAAAACTGGCTGACACTGACGGCGGCGGTGCACAAATGCTGCGAAGCTAGCGCCATTCGACGGCCAACACCGCGGTTCCTGGTGTGTCCGCTGTGCCGTGCGTGTGATCATTGCTTGTACAGCCCTCTCGCAGTGTCCGGAGCAAGTATGGTGGGTCTGACACACCGGTGTCAATGTGTTCTTTTTTCCATTTCCAGGAGTGTACTTGATACAAGCCGCGGAGCGGCTGGTCGCGACTCGCGGGTCCAGCTATACTAACACGGACCGCGGTCGATTACTGCAACGCCTAACAAGTATGGTATCGAACGTTGATACCACATTCATAATGTTCGATTACAATGTATGCGCCAAAATCCTTCTGCAAATTGACATCACTGATTGCCATAGGTATGGTGCTCGTACGTCAAACTTTTATCTATTAATTTTAGGATCGTGCAGTAGCCATTGCACCCGCCTCCGTAACCGAAGTGGCTAACGCACGCTTGAGCGGTATCGCACCATTTGGAGACCACACCGGTTCGAATCCTGTTGGTGCAAATTTTCACTGCAAGTATTTGGCGGCAAGGCGTGGATCGGTGGTGACGTGAAGTTCCTATTAACCAGTTTCTGCACCAAGGTCCTGGATCAAATTCCAAACCTCTCCGCAGTGTCATGAAGTGAGGGCAAGTGATGGTGATCCGTCCATCGGGTAGGGACGTGAAGCTCGGCGTACCCCTTGTTGGTATTTGAGGGTGGGAGGCAGTTTGCCGGCACCGGATTTCACCCTCTCCCTTCCCTTCATCCGTTACAACACAAACCCAGCACCACACTATACAAGCTCTCATCAGCCAGCCACATGACACTGATGCACGCTTGACCCTTCATAACAGGGCTTTGCCATGAGTGGCGGTGCAGCATCCCTGTATCTGCACGCCAACACTCATTCCATGAGTATGGAACTCTGTCTTGTGTTATAAGCAATAGACATCGTGGAGCACGCGCTGTACAAAGGAATCCATAGAACTTAATTACAGACCTGACGCTGTATATCGACAACACAGCTGTCTTTAGCGGGAGTGTGAATGCTCGCATCCTATAAAGACTGAGGTAGGCATCACGTTTCGCTGACTAACAAAGTAACGGGCCGTCTTCAGCGCTAGGAAGCACTGCAAAAAACATCGATACTTTGAGCACAGGTTTATTGTGGCGCCAGCATATCGTTAATATGGTAAAAGATTGTTAGCGCTCTTCCTGTAAACGCAGCCACTTCGCAAGAGAGTGTAAGTCGCCGGTGTAGTCGCTCCTAGAGTTTGCCGCCCATGTTTACAGTAAGGTGGTCTAAGGCCGAAAAATAGTCTTGAGCTGCCTAAACCCTTCACGACCAAGCCCGGACATGAAATTTCTGCAGTGCTTGTCCTGCGAGAGCGCCTCAAGCTGCCGTGCATGTATTATTATCACTCATTGCCGGAATAGTAGAGGCCGATGAGAACAGTCTGCGCTGGGAAATTTTTCGTGGCATTCTTTTCTATCATTAATCCAAGTAGATCGCGATATTTACGGATATCGTTAAGAAACAATCCTAGGAGATTACGTTCATCTGTGCTCGATGAAGTCTACAGAGGATATGAGGTTCTCTACAGGGCCAAACTTTTCCGTAAGCGGCTGTAGGAAGACGACCGAGACTTCAAAACTTCCCCGAATCTTGAGCCAGCAGAATATCTGCGGCACTACCTTGTTGGGTATTTGCTACTACAGTTCGCCCTCCACGGCCCCTTCAACAGTGCAGACAAAATTAATACAGATACATCTGGTAAGCCGTTACAACTAGACAGAATCGCTCTGCTCGCTTTGTTCCAGTACGTGCCGCCGATGGCAGCTGCAGTGTACACTATACTATCCCGTAATAGTGTGAACCCACAGTCTTGGTTCCATTGTTTTTAATATCTATCAAACATTGGAGTGTACTCATTGTGCTGCCCAACTGTGAATGCCACTGTTGTAACTAACGCAGCTACTGTGGATGCAGTTTTTTTCCTGGTTTACGAAGAGCAGTTTTCGAGAAGTAAGAAAACTGTGTAAAACTTAAACGTAAGCTTGTTATTGCCGCGGACCGATATATAAATATAATCGCATGTGTCTATATGGCGTCCTGCCGCACGTTTATCGTGGCTGTGAGAAATGTGTTGCTACAATCCCGTCCTGTTTTGAAGACGGATGAACATATTTATATATTTGTGTCGCTTTTATCAGTCTTTGTACCATCGTGGAACACGTTTTATCCTCGCGTATTATGGTCTTTTTTTTTAAAAAAAAACCCTGTAGCGATCAGTTTGCGATTTTATGAAATAGCTGGGTCTTTCGTTCATAATCCCGAGCGTCATAGATAACGGCGCTCTGGTTGAGGTCGTTTTCCTTGACACCCGAAGACATTAGTTACATGCTTGGTGAACAAAATGTGAGCCTTGTGACTGAATTCAGGACGTCCTTGCATATCGTTCTTAGGAGGGCGAAATCGTCTTACGTAATAGCTGGTTTGAGAAGATCTTGTAGATAATGTTGGGAGCTCTGCGACGCTGTTCGTGAATGATGCTTTCGTATATAGGAATTTCGCAACGACAGAAGATGTAGGAAGATCTGCAGATCATAGGGACTGACAGGCAGTTGACACTCCACGTAAATAAATGCCTGGACGTAGCCGACCGCGCGCTAGACCTACAACTCTGGAAATAGTCGCAAGGGTGGGGTGGGGGGGGGGATGAGGTACACTATCTGAACACCTGTTTGTGGATGTTAGTAGGGATTGTGTTCACCCTTCGCCTTTATGACGGCTTGTGCTCTGTTGAGGATAATTTCGATGAGGTGGCTGAATGTTTATGGAGAAATAGCACCCCATTCTATCTCAAGAAACGCAATCAGGTAACGTAGTGTTGTTGAACGCTGAGGTATGTAAAGAAACAAACTTTCCAACTCATCCCCAGTGTGTTCCATTGGGTTCCAGTCGGGACTGTGGGCACAAGATGTGTGTCCCCAATAAGATGGTGTTCGACCATTGTACCTCTCTACATACTGTGATTGTGCCAGCCGAACCGCTGTTAGCACGTTTGGAACTCACAAGCGATTGTTGCTGCTGGTTTCATGCGATTGTTTGCAGCCACCCTCTGCAATGCTTCACGGTTCCTGTTCGTCAGCACATAAGGTTTCCCTTGGTTTAGCTGTGATGGTCCGCCGGCCGGTGTGGCCGTGCGGTTAAAGGCGCTTCAGTCTGGAACCGCGTGACCGCTACGGTCGCAGGTTCGAATCCTGCCTCGGGCATGGATGTGTGTGATGTCCTTAGGTTAGTTAGGTTTAAGTAGTGCTAAGATCTAGGCGACTGATGACCTCTGAAGTTAAGTCGCATAGTGCTCAGAGCCTTTTTTTTTTGTAATGGTCCATTCGCGTTTCAACTTCACAATAACATTTCGACCGTCGACTCGGTCAGCTTTTGAAGGATTGAAGTGCCACTGATGGATATTTACTCAGGTTACATCCAGTGACTAGTCCACGTTCGAAAATAACTGAGCTCTCCTGATCTACCCTGTGTGTCGCTGGGATTTTATTACGGGCTTTTCTGAAGCTCATCTTCTTGAGGTTGCTTTATGATTCCATGATGGAATCAGACGTAGTTTCCCAGCTTATTGATCTCTTTCCGTAGATTTTCACGATCTTCTTCGGTATATCATTACTGCCAGGACGCTGATCAATAGCTGTTTAGCGCCCTCCGCCATAATCATAATCATCATCGCCGACCCAGTCTCCTGTTACTGCTTCTCTACTGACAACACAGTACTCCACGCCTCCTTCTATATTTGCGAGTCTGCCTCTCGTGACGTCCAGTTGCTTCTGCAGTACATATGCGTGTCCGGATGCTTTTGATCGGATAGCGTAAATTCACGCTCATACACGCAGCTCTTGCTAGTCGAAAGGGTTGAGTTTTAGCGGTATCATGAGTACCCTTCCCAGAATTTTCCATCTTGGTGTCGGTTCGGAAGTGGGCGTCCTGTGGGTAGATCTTCAGTCACAGTTCTTGTCCCCGGAGAGCCTTAACTTGCGTATTTCCTCTCGCTGTTCTGCTTTTCCCCTTGTGTCTCCTAAACCTTCCTTTACCAATACTTTGAGTTATCTGTTCTCCGTAAGTCATTTTCACGTGACAGCCAGCGTTCTGGATCCGTCTCTATGCAATATTACTCGCAAAACTCCACCGTTGGCTACTTGATTCTGCGGATAAAGGGACACATCGCCATGCTGTTGCGTTGTTTACAAACCCCATTCATTATCAGTACTATCCGCCACACGCCATAAGCTGTCTTACGGCGTGCAGATGTTGGGCAGGCTGATGAAAGCAGCGAATTTGCATGAATTGGCAGATAACTGAAACAAGTGTGTAAACCTTTGAATAATATTTAAAAGTTTGATAATGAAGATTTGCAGAGGAAACAGTCCACATAGTAACTTAGTAGTTTCTGAGGCTGTTGAACCTCTAACGTGAAAGGTGGAGTGGCGTGGATGGGCAGTAACTGGAGGAAACTTCGAGATGCGACGACTCGTCTGGTTTCGTCGCTCCGAAGAGAGAAAAATTCTCACGCGTTGACGAGCAGAGAATATTGGAAACGATCCCAGATTGCGAGTTACAGTATGGTGGCATCTGGAGGCTGATCACACGAGGAGCCACGCCACGCCTGCGTGATTGGCTGGCAGGAGATAGCGTGACTGAGTGTTTAGCAGTGGGCAAGAGTGCCGCCCGCGTCCAGGTTCCATTTTAACATTCCTTCACTGCCCCATCGTCACAGCTGCTTGCTGAATCTCTCCCACGGTTCTGAACCGGACCTGGTGCCGTTTCTAACACAGATGAATGAGTGTGTGTGTGTGTGTGTGTGTGTGTGTGTGTGTGTCGTAACTCGTATATTTTGATATGTGGTACCTTCATATGTGCATTTCCTCCACACTCACACACACAAAAATATATTGTTCCCCCCCCCCCCTCTGTTTCGAAAAACCTTTCCACAAGAACATGACACAAAGTTGACGGCCTGATGTTTTCTGCACAGTCGTAACTGCACCACCAAGTGGACTACGCCTGGCAGTATAGACTGCACGTTTCTCGGCTACACTCCAACACATTGCCAGTTGCCCGGGAGTAGAAATAATGGCTTCCTCTTACCACATGTACTCTGAGGTACTAACCAACTGAAAATTATACGACTAATAATGGCTATAATTATTATTTGTCTGCAAATTGGGTAAATAACGATGTAATGTTGTTCACTACGCCGTCCTTAGTCACCAGTAGAAATATCTGTGCTTATAATCGTTACATCCTGTGTATATGGAGGTACTGGGAACGGAGAGGGAATTGGTGGACGCGTCGTTTTAATGCGTGCTTGGGTCCTCTGTCGACTGTCAGTTTAAATGCAATGTTCTGTCTAACTTTTAACTTAAAAGTGTATAGTCCATGGCAGCGTCACTTCTGACGCACACGTTTCAGCTGTATATGTGTGCAGCACGAGAAACCGTGGCGAACTATGTTTGGTAAGTATAGAACTTGGTTCAAACGATGATCTGGCGATTATGCTCTAAAATTTGTTCTGCAACTAATTTCGCATTTTTATTTATTTCATTAGTTATATGTTATTAACTGTCAAAATCATTCATTAATCGATCTATTCCTTATTTCCTATATGCTATGTGAAACAAGAACATTTGGGAATGTGGAACAAGTCAAGGTATCCATTAATAGGACAGAAGCAATCTTAGAAGGATACTCATTTACACAAACAGGTTGTCCCATTTACCTTGACCACTCCAGATGGCTTTTTGCCCAGAAGCAAAACAAAAAATCATCGTAAGTATAACATAATTTACCACTTGCTGTAGTTGTCAGTAATCAAACAGAACACCGTCCGAACAGGCCTTGAAGGCCCAACGGCACCGACCGGTCGCCGTGTCACACTCAGACCTTAGGCGTCACCGGATACGGATACGGAGGGCATGTGGTCAGCATACCGCTCTCGGCCGTTGTCACTTTTCGTGACTGGTGCCGCCGCTTCTCAGTCAAGTAGCTCTTCCGTTACGCTCACGAGGGCTGAGTGCACCCCGCTTGCCAACAGCAGTCGGTAGATCCGGACGGTGATCCATTCAAGTGCTAGCCAAGCCCGGCAGCACTCAATTTCCGTGATCTGAAGGGAATCGGTGTTACCACTGCGGCAAGGCCGTTGGCTTAATCAAATGGAAAGCAAGGAAAATGCGCACTGGTCATACAGTCAAATGGCGTAAATAGACTGGTGTACAACGTACTCGCACAAATCTTCAACTGAAGATGTTTTGTCAGACCGCTGTGCAGTTTCCTTGTGTTTCCATTTGTTTGCTGTCAGCTCTAGGAAGTGGACAAGTTGTGCTACGCGTGATACCTGCGCTGTGTGCTATTTTTATATTAGTTAATTGTGTGCTTTCATTTTGCTAGTACTTACAGGCGTATCCCTTTAAAATAAGCCGGCCGTTGTGGCCGTGCGGTTCTAGGCGCTTCAGTCTGGAACCGCGTGACCGCTACGGTCGCAGGTTCGAATCCTGCCTCGGGCATGGATGTGTGTGATGTCCTTAGGTTAGTTAGGTTTAAGTAGTTCTAAGTTCTATGGGACTGATGACCACTGGTGTTAAGTCCCATAGTGCTCAGAGCCATTTGAACCTTTAAAATAATAGTACAGTGTTCCACCTTGTGTTTGTAAACCACAGTAAAAGTAGGACAACTGGATGAGCTGCTTAGGGATAACATACGTCCATACGTCTGGTGATAACGGCTGCTGCTCTTGGCTGCGAGTGCATAGAACAGTTTTGGGTCTGTTATCTAAGGACAGACAGTTTTGCTCTGTAAGGTTCCGTCTGGCGTCCCACAGACAAGTCTCCAGACTGTCGACCTTGTCTAAGCCGTGTCTTACGTAGGATGCACACGTGCAAGAACCTGCAGCTAGACGGCCACTATGCTACGTAAGCGCCCATAAAAGAACCGTCCGTCTGCTGGCCGTTACGGGGCAAGCGAGACTGCGGCTTCCTTCCCCCTTCTCCACCCCCACCCCCCCGCGCAATCCTTTTACACAATTACATGATCGATACACGATGTTACATATTCAAAGCGTGTAATGTAGTGGATGTCGACGCAGCCTTGACAAAAGTCCGGCAAGAAATGTGTAGTAAACGAGACAAGGTAAAAGAAAGAGTTGAGTTGCCTATTGCACTAGACCGGTTATGTCGAGACTGCAACTAGCCTTCAAGATGTTTGTCTTGCAGCGCAAGAGAGAGATCGCCGTAGGCAGAGTAATCGCATTTTGCAGTAACTAATGTAGAGGCAGGACTCAGTGGTTGGCAACTTTACTCTCTTCGTTTTACTGCCAAGATATTGTGAATATGAGAATAATCCTTATGCGATGCTGTGGGCAATATTTAAGTCATATAAACGATTGATATTTTCGGTATCCTGCAGCCTTTTTTAATTTCATGAATAACATTGTATGGATACACGTAGTCAAAGGCTGCTTGTTTTATTTTGACAGGACCGATATCGCGCTACATGTCCATCTTCAGCGCTGCTGCAGATAACGCACAAAACATGTTAACTAAATGCTGAAGGACCCTTTCTTAGCTAAATTTGCTATTGTGTCGCCGTAGAATTTCAGTAGGTTTTTTTGGACATTTTACTTTTAGTTAGTTTTCAACACGTCCTCGTCGCGATTACAGAAGGTGTAGCGTACTTTACTCTATCAGCAATGTATTTTCTCGTCAAAGACATGGGTGTTGCATTTGTATTTTACATTATATGCGGTTGTTTTCTTTGACATTAGTGAGGGATGGAATGACAATAATATGAAGCAGATGGACTGCTACTCACCATGTAAGGTTTTGTATTGTAAGGAAGCAATGGAGAGGATGTTGTTATGGGTGGCCAGTATCCTCTTTCCACAACACAGATGCACACGTGGATAAATACGGTTCTGTATTTACATGAATCTGCTACTTAACTTGAATAGAGCCCATGTTCTTGGTACAAACCAGTAATAGTCCTCATGCAGACAGTATCGGTAATCTTGTTTTAGTCACAATTCTAGTCTGTATTTACTATCGTAGCCTGTGACCCGCTCTACGAGTGGACTGACAGATGCCAAACTGGAGTGCGAGTCAGTGAGGCCCTCCGGTCAGCGGTGACGACCTAAATACATGCTGTCGAGAGGGCGTTGACAGCCTGTTGTTGTGGGTGTGTCTCTGGGCTCTCATATGATAGACGCGTTTGATCCAGTGCGTACTATCGATCTTCTTGCTACCTCTTCGCCTATCAGTGTGCTGGCGACTGCTTACGCCAGCACACACCACACAGAAGAGGCGTTGAGTAGCTGACAGAAACAGTGGAAATACCGCTGCACTTTAGCTCTTTAGATTTCGGACAGAAAGGTGCTTCAGAAACAGAACTCATTCTATCTATCTATCCATCTTTCCTCCCTCTCTCACCCCACCCCTCACTTTCCCTCTCCTTCCCCTTCCTCCCTCCCACATTCCCTCTACTCCCTTCCTTGCCAGCCCCCCCCCCCCTTAACCCTTTTAATTGAGCCTGCTTAGACTCCAACAGTGACGAGCAGTACTCGAAAATCCATCGAGCGGATGTTTCGTAAGCCACTCTTCCTTGAATGAATTGTTTTAAGATTTTAGATGAATTTCAGACCAGGCATCGGCTCCTCCTACAGTTTGTTTTATGTGGTCGTTCCATTTTACGTCTATCCGGATACTTACGCTTAGGTATTTAACGATTCTTATTGTTTCCAACGATTTATCACCTGCCAGTCCTACCCAAATGGTCGACCCTCTGTAGATCTTCCTGCATTTTTCATCAGTCTAGTGCTGTATCAACATTTCTCTGGATGGCATCATCGTACCCGAGCAGCGTCGCGGAGCTAATGATTTTATCTGTCCGCGAGCAGTCAAAAATTACGTTACTGTTGGCCTTTCAAACTTCATAGCGCTTCTGGCACGCTTGATTAGGACCTCCAGGAGTAAGGATTTGGTGGAGAATGGCATATTGGTATTTTCTTTAAGTTAGTTGTACAAATCAGTGGCTCCCTTTTTCAACCCTACTTTGAAGGGTACTGTTCTTGCATAGTGCACGCTTCGCAGAAAAATTAAACGTCAGTTTGGAGAAGACTGCTTTTCCTGTCCAAGGAAGAACCATTTGGCCATGCGTAAGCCATTCTCAGTCATATGCTTTCTGCCATCAGTGCTAGTTAGTCCAGCAAGTACGCAGGCGAGCCTACGTGGCATGTGGAAAACAGGACTAAGGTCGGGTCGTGAGATGTGCCCAGATAGCTCATTTATTCACAGGAATGGGTACTAAAGATAATCATAAGGATTTCAGTCATGATCTGCACACGATTTTAATATCAGGGAAGACCATTCATGGAGTAAACTCCCTATGAAATTTTCAGTAGTGGAGGTTAAGCATCTACTCAACACCGATGCCACTGAAGGGAGAACGCTACTTTTGTTAGGAAGCTCGGGAAAGAAATAGGTTCTGGTCTTACCAAAGTGGTTAAGGACACTAGGGAAGCTGTGAATCACGAAGGCCAGAGATAATTCCAAACAACACTCCTGTAACACAACCACTGAGCCACTTTCTTATGTGATGACGAAAAAGTACTTAATGGAGTCTGTAAGGACAAGACTTTCACCGAGAAGTATTCAACTGTGGTTTTCTCAGTCAATATGCATGGGATTTATTTTGTACAAGTCTTGCCATTTGTAGCCGGAACAGTAATTTCAGTTGTGTTGATCTCATGCATTCCGTTTTGAGACCATTCTGAAAATATACTGATCCACCGCTAGAACATTGTCGGAACAAAATTTTATTGGTTTAGATTCTGAAGAGTATTGTACAAAAGGAAGCTGCTGGATATACGGAAAATTTCTCTCTCTCAACCACACTGGTCCACTCGGTGCTTCAAGGTGTAGCTCGTACGCATATAATGGCGGAATACAGCTTTGTTCTATTCAGAGTTAAACAGCAATAACGGAAAGTTGGTAGAAGCCGACCTCTGGCGAGATCACTTTGGGTTCCGGAGGAATGTAGGAACATGCGAGGTAATATTGACCCTACACTTACTTCGGATTACAGACGATAAATTGAAGAAAAGCAAATTACGTTTACGGCATTCGTGGACTTACAGAACGCTTTTAACACTGTTGACCTCTCTTAAATTCTGAAGAACAAGACTTCAAGTAGGCGTCATCGATCCTGACTTGAGTTTTCCGTGGTTTTCCAAAATGGCTCCAGGCAAATGCTGGTATGGTTCCTTTGAAAGGGGACAGGCAATTTCCTTCCCCATCCTTGTAACAATCTGAGCTTGTGCTCCATCTCTAATGACATAAATGTCGCCGGAAGTTCAATCCTAATCTTTCTTTCCCCTCCTTAAAATTCTGAAGGAAGCACGGATAAAACATAAGGAGCGAAAGATTATCTACAACCACCAGACTGGAGTTCCCATTGTTGGAGGACCTGAAACCGATGCAATAACTCAGGGTGTCCGTATGTTGATTGAAAAAGCTGTGGAGAAAAGCAACGAAAAATTTGGAAAGGCATTTAGTCTATAGTTCGCGGACAAGAAACAAATCTTTGATGGTTGCCGAGACAGCAAAGAATTTGGAAAAGGATTTGAGAGGAGTGGACGGTGTCTTAAAAAGAGATTATAAAACGACCGTAACTAAAAATAACGCAAGGTTATAGGAATGTTGCCGAATTAAATCAGACGATGCTGAAGGAATTAGATTGGAAATGAGACACAAAAAGCAGAAAATGAGTTTTGCTCATACATCCGGAAAATGACTGACCGTGAACCAAGTATAAAAGCTGTAAAAAGCTGACCTACCCTAGAAAGAAAAGCGTTTCTGAAAAAGATGAATTTCTTAATCTTGAATGTAAATTTAAGAGTTCAAAAGACTTTTTTTTTTACAGTATTTGTCTGTCTAGAGCGTAGTACACTTGTACTAAAGAAGGTGAACGACGTACGGCACCGACAAGTTGAGAACTGAAGCTTTTGAAATGTGGTGCTGTAGTCGAATGTTGTAGATTGGATACGTATATTGGACAGCCTGCCTAATGAAAGGGTACTGAATCAATTTTGGTGTAAAAGAAATTTGAGGCGCAACTTGAGTAACAGAAGGGATAGTTTGATAGGACACATCCTGACGCATCAAGAAATCATCAGCTTGGAAGCGGTGGAAAGAGTATGAGGTAAATATTGTAGGTGGAGAAAAGGGTGCTGTTCTGCAGTAAGCGGGTTCAAATGAACTGAAAATTATGATGATCACGATTACACCGACGACGACGACGACGACGACGACGACACAATCTCTCCGGTCGTATGTGGGCTGATCGTAGGTGTCGTCGATGTAGAGAACCAGTATCTTCTGAGCTGTAATCCATAACGACGTAACTAACCTATCTGAATACACTATTTCATTTGACTGACCTGTGTGCAAAGCGTGATACCGGCAGGTAACTTCCAGCTCCTGGGGCTTTCCTACTTCGGTGTGCCGTCAGCCATGCGTCACCTTTCATCTTGTTTCCTGTGAAATGCTTTCAGTAGGAAATCTATAACAGTGTGTCAGAGGAATTCCTGTAATGACTATTTCCTCGCTGTAAAATCTCGCTTCTTGGAACAACAAGACTTCATTTTTTTCTGCTGGTAGTTTCAGGTATCCGTGATGTGTAATAGCGTGAATTGATAAGTGGCTGTCATGCTGCCGGTTCGGAGGTCCGGTTCAGTCCTTATTAGGTCCTAAAAATTTGTGTCATTTACCGTGTGTTCCTCTCTGGCACGAATCTTATATGAGAAAAAACACCATTGGAAAAAAGCACCAGTACGCACACATTAAACTGTAAGCAAATCGATTCTCTCCACCCTGATAAATGATTGTTACTTCAAAGACCGAAGAAAGGTGAGGATATACCACTTGCAGTAGGTCCAAGCTTAGTAGGGCAATGTGCTCGAACCAACCTTCCGGTTAACGACAGCTTTTCTTTCATTTACTTAGCTTGTAATAATACGTTCAGAGCTTCATAATCTGTCGCGACGGCAAGTGATCCAATGTTTTCCATGGATAGGGCGCGACAAAGTGAAGGGAAATCTCGAGGTTTAGAGTAGAGTGGATCAGACTGTATCATGCCATCAACTGCAGGAGCGAAGATCCAGCGGAGATGAATCAGTTAAGTTAAAACAAACTGTATTTAGTTCAACACAGTAGTATGCTTCCAGTCTTTGGATACTGCTCGAAATTAATTTACTTCCGTATCGGTCGAACGCAAATCCACGAAGTAAATCGTTACTCATAAGTCATAGGGGCTACGACACTTACGAAGCTAAAGGTAGGGACTAGGGTTTTTGTTATCTACTTACGGGTCTCGTAGTCTCAAATTTTCTTTTTTGAAGTGATTTCTACGAAATACGTTTCGTGATTAGCTATACAAGAAGCGAGAAACGCTGGCCACCATTCCAGGGCAACGGTACGCAAAGTTGAAAAAGATTTCGAACCACTGCTGTAGATAATTTATGGTACATCTACATCTACATCTATACTCCGCGAGCCACCTTACGGTGTGTGGCGGAGGGTACTTATTGTACCACTATCTGATCCCCCCTTCCCTGTTCCATTCACGAATTGTGCGTGGGAAGAACGACTGCTTGTAAGTCTCCGTATTTGCTCTAATTTCTCGGATCTTTTCGTTGTGATCATTACGCGAGATATATGTGGGCGGTAGTAATATGTTGCCCATCTCTTCCCGGAATGTGCTCTCTCGTAATTTCGATAATAAACCTCTCCGTATTGCGTAACGCCTTTCTTGAAGTGTCCGCCACTGGAGCTTGTTCAGCATCTCCGTAACGCTCTCGCGCTGTCTAAATGTCCCCATGACGAATCGCGCTGCTTTTCGCTGGATCATGTCTATCTCTTCTATTAATCCAACCTGGTAAGGGTCCAATACTGATGAGCAATACTCAAGAATCGGACGAACAAGCGTTTTGTAAGCTACTTCTTTCGTCGATGAGTCACATTTTCTTAGAATTCTTCCTATGAATCTCAACCTGGCGCCTGCTTTTCCCACTATTTGGTAATGCTGGTAAGAACTTTTACGGGATGATAGAGTTGGAATATCACTGAATGTAATCGCAATGCAAACCGTGTTGACAAATAATTATTCCGTTTTTAAAAAAATAGCGAGAACAAGAATATTTTCAATTTCCCCTCACTTGCTGGTGCAGTAATAGTGTGGTCGACTATCCCGCAACATCATCATCATCATCTTTATCTTTGTGACTGTGTCGGTCTTCACTTTATTGCATTCCTCTCTCAGCGTAAATGCGAGAAACAGGCTAGGAACGGGTCTTAGTTGGGCATTCTTTACTTCGTCGCCACAAAGCCGAAGAAATGCAGGGCGTCTCTTCATCGCTGCGTAACTACTGAGCCCTACTACATACACTCGAACATGTAGTCAAGTCACCATTCCTCTCCATAATTTTTACCTTATTCACTACCCTGCACTAAAAAAATAAAAATTAAACTTGCTTGATAACTCAGGATGTTTCCCATCAACAGATACCTTTATTTTCGTCCAGTTGTGCCGTAAATTCTTTTCTCCCCGGTTAGGTCAGTACCTCTTATTAGTTACCCGATCCTCCTGCCTAATCTTCAGCATTTTCTCTAAGCGCATTTCGACGGCCTTTACTCTCTCATCTCTGGGTTTGTAATCCACAATTCGCTTCCATATAAAGCTGAGGTCCACATAAATCTGAGGTCTGTCCAAAAAATTCCGGAATTTTGTCTACAACATTTTTCTACACTTATTGTGCACGGTCACCTTCGAAATATTCTCCTCCACAATTGATACACCGCTGCCAAAGCCGTTTCCACTTCCGGAGGCAGTCTTGGTACGCCTCTTGCTGGATCGCGCGAAGCACAATCTGCGAATTTTCTTTTGTCTCGTTTATCGTTGGAAATCTCCGTCCTTTCAATAGGGTTTTCAACTTTGGAAATAAAAATGTCGAGAGGGGCCAGGTCTGGAGAGTACCGAGGATGAGGCAGCACAGTGATTTTGTTTTTTGTGCCGTAATCGCGCACCAACAGGGATGAATGTCGGGAGCGTTATCGTGATGCCAGAGCCATGAATTGTCGCGCCACAATTCAGGCCTTTTCCGACTCACATTTTCTTGCCGGCGTCGCAACACGACAACACTACCCGATGGTACCATCGATTAACAGTTTGTCCCTGTGGCACAATTTTACAGTGAACTAATCCTTCAAAGTCAAAGAAACCTTATCAACATTGCTTTGACATTTGACCTGACGAGCTTTTTTTGGTCTTGGAGAACTTTTGGCGGCCCATTGTGAAGAGTGAACCTTGGTCTCAACATCATAACCGTAGATCCACGTCTCATCACCGGTTATGAATCTGTTAAGGAACATCTCGTTCTCATCTGCGCAGTCCAAAAGCTCTTCACAGATTGCGGGGGTAAGGTCTTTCTGGCCTTGGTTCAGATGGCTCTGAGCACTATGGGACTTAACATCTGAGGTCATCAGTCCCGTAGACTTAGAACTGCCGGCCGGTGTGGCCGAGCGGTTCTAGCCGCTTCAGTCTGGAACCGCGCGTCCGCTACGGTCGCAGGTTCGAATCCTGCCTCGGGCAGGATCTGTGTGATGTCCTTAGGTTAGTTAGGTTTAAGTAGTTCTAAGTTCTAGGGGACTGATGATCTTAGGAGCTACTTCCCATAGTGCTCAGAGCCATTTGAACTTAGAACTGCTTAAACTTAACTAACCTAAGGACTTCACACACATCCATGTCCGATGCTGGATTCGAACCTGCGACCGTAGCAGCAGCGCGGTTCCGAACTGTGCGCCTAGAACCGCTCAGCCACACCGGCTGGCTTCTGGCCTTGACTCATGAGCCGCGGGAAGAACTTGGCGGCAACGCGATGCATTCCAAGATGCCGTCCCAAGATTTCATGACGCGATCCACCGTAAATGTTACGTTCTTCTACAATCAGTCTTCGATTGGCACGCATAATTTCATTGATGTTCCTGACATTAGCGTCGTCGGTAGACGTCCTGAACGAGGGACATCTTTAACTTCCGTTCTACCATTTTTAAACTGTGTGGACCATTCGCAACACTGAGAACGGATTAAAAACTCACCGCTATAGGCTTCCTGTATCATTTCGTGTCTCTCTGTAAAGGTTTTCTTGAGTTTCAAGCAAAGCTTAATGCAGTCGCGTTGCTCCTCTAAGCCTGCCATTCCCAAATTCGCAAACTATGGGACACAAATTTCTACTCAATACAGCACTGAACATTAAGTAACAGACATACAACAATGAAACTGTGGGCAGGTACACATTAAACACAGACGTGTGCAGGGATGCCAACACACTATTGGCGCGAAATTAACGAATGTTCCGAAATTTTTTGAACAGACGTCGTATTTTCATTAGAGCCATTCCTAACACTTTAACTCATATTCGCATGGCTTGGGTACAGTAATAGAAATTCGGGGAAGTGTTAATTCAGGACGCTAAAATAGTCGTGTGGCGGAGATGCCGATAGAAAAACGGACTAGGTCAGGATTTTTGAGATGGGATCAATAAACACTATTGACTCCTTGGAAGCGGAAAGTTTCAGTTGATCGCGTCGGCCACGGCATCGTATTTTTGAACAGACACTCTGATACTTTCTCGCCGGCGAGATTGTCGAGGAGTATGACGAGGTGAAGATTGAACTGAGAAGGCAGCACTTTGTTTGCAGCCCAGTAGTGAGACCTCGTAATTTGTGTGCGATCGGATTGCTACAGGTTGCGATTGTTATGTGTCATATCAAAACATACAAGTCACGCTTCCTGACTACATGTAACAGGCTAGTAATGCATACAAAAAGGAATGAGATAACTATTTATTTATTTACATGTCAAGTCCCGTAGGACCAAATTGAGGAGCAAATTTCCAAGGTCATGGAACGTGTTAGTACATCAACTTACAACATAAAAGTAATAACAGATAAAAATAAATGTTCATGAACCTAAAAAAAGTCAGTCCATAAGTTTAAGTAAACGCTATCAGCAATACAACAAGCATCAGCTTAATTTTTCAAGGAACTCCTCGACAGAATAGAAGGAGTGGCCCATGAGGAAACTCTTTAGTTTAGATTTGAAAGCGCGTGGATTACTGCTAAGATTTTTGAATTCGAGTGGCAGCTTATTGAAAATGGATGCAGCAGTATACTGCACACCTTTTTGCACAAGAGTTAAGGAAGTCCGATCCAAATGGAGGTTTGATCTATGCCGAGTATTAACGGAGTGAAAGCTGCTTATTCTTGGAAATAAACTAATATAGGTAACAAGAAACGACAATAAGGAATATACGTATTGAGAGGCCAATGTCAAAATACCCAGACTCGTGAACAGAGGTCGACAAGAGGGTCGTGAACTCACACCACTTATTGCCCGAACCGTCCGTTTCTGAGCCAAAATATCCTTCTAGAATAGGAAGAGTTACCCCAAAACCTAATACCATACGATATAAGTGAATGAAAATAAGCAAAGTAGACTAATTTACGTGTCGTAGTATCACTCACTTTTGATACCGTTCGAATAGTGAAAATGGCAGTATTAAGTCTTTGAACAAGATCGTGAACGTGGGCTTTCCACGACAGCTTACTATCTATCCGAACACTTAGAAATTTGAACTGTTCACTTTCACTAATCATATGCCCGTCCTGTGAGATTAAAACGTCAGGTTTTCTTCAATTGTGTGTTAGAAACTGTAAAAACTGAGTCTTACTGTGATTTAACGTTAATTTTCTACAAGCCATGAACTGAGGTCACGTACTACACTACCTGAAACCGAGTCAATGTTGCACACAACATCCTTCACTACCAAGCTAGTGTCATCAGCAAACAGAAATATTTTAGAGTTACCCATAATACTAGAGGGCATATCATTTATATAAATAAGGAACAGGAGCGGCCCCATCGACGAGGAGTTCATTAGAGACGGAGTGCAAATTGAGATACGGAATGGCTGTGCAAGGAATTCATCTCCTTCCTCATCATTATCTTTGCCGTAAGGGATTTAGAGAAACGACGGAAAAAGTAAAACTGAAAGTCCGGATGTGGGACTAGAATGTCCTGTAGAATGAGGGGTCTGGTGTCTTAGCACGATAAAGTCTCGCGCGGCCGAGTAGTCAGTCGGCAGCTGAGAACCGTGGGCGCCGTAAAAATAGCCATCTTGTAGATCGGTCGTGCGTTGCCGCAGCCCGCGAGTGTAAGCTCGGTCGCGGCAGCGGTTGTTAGTGGGATGTAACAGCCACGTGTCCCGGCCGATTGCTCGTTAGTCGCGCAGGCTGCCACGCCCCCCTCCCTCCCGCCCTTCTCCGCCACGGCGCCCCTCCCCCACTCCTCCCCCCCCCCCTCACGCGTAGCAGACACTCGGGCACGTACGCCCCCGCTGATAAGCATGCGGGCGCCTGCCCCGCCGTTTCCTTCCCCTGCACCAATTTAAACGGACGCACTCTCGTACTCGCGTGCCTGACCACCCGCACAGCTGATTTTCGTCTCCTAGTCGTATCACAGAACCGGTAGCACCTCATTTCCATAATGAAATGTAATTAGAAGTTCAAAGGAAGTCTGATGAAGCTCGAATAATCTAAAATTGGATTTAACAAATATTTGACTAATCTTGGAGGAAACAAGAAATAATTACTTAAGTAGAAATGAATTTTTAATATACCACCTTTTTTTAAACTGAGCTATAAAGTGTAAAATAATTTCATGACACCCAGGAATTAAACATCAGCTGTCAGTAGGTGTTGATTTTTCAGCTTTCCCTCAGTGATGTCAATCAATGCCCACTGGCAGCTCATGTTTCTAATTCCTTTGCTTGTTGATTCACAGTGGCTGCAGGATCAAAAAATAGCACACCCAGACATAGTCCTGAATATTTGTCATTGTGAATTTTTAACAGCCGTGAAAATACTTGTAAGTTTTAAAACGAAAAATGCGAGGCACTTGGATACGTAATGTTAAGGAAATGAACTATTAATGCATCACTTAGTAAGAAGCGTAAAAGTAAGGTGGTGAATTACTCATGCGTCAATTATTTATTGCATGGATGCCACGTTTTTAGTTTTAAATCTTAAAGGTATTTTCGTAGCCATTATAAATTCGTACTGAAAAATTTTCAGGGCTATTTTTATGCGACTAGGAATCTGTATGGGCTATGTGAAATTATTTTATACTTTAGTCCAATTTAAAAACGTGGAATGTTAAAAATTCATTTTTATTTAAGTAATTGTTTTATGCTTTTTTAGTCTTGCGTGTGTGATATTTTTCAATTGACTTAAAACATTTTGAAGGGTTACAACAGACAGACATGTGATGAGTTTCAGGTGTATTTCAGTTTCTCTTCACCTGCCTCAACCGATATATGTTTTCTCCTACGTATATATTTCGAGAACACTGTGAAGGTAAAAAGATTTGAGCTGACACAGAGGATTTCCAGCAATCTTTATTGCTACAAACCATTTGTACGAAACAGGAAAAGGGGGAAACGGCAGTAGTACACAAAGTACGCTTTGCCACATACCAAGTAAGAAAGTGAGTTAATATTGCATTGGCATCCAGATTTGAGCTATGTTGAAAGCTTCAAATATCTACTTCGTTGGAAAATGACAGTGGTAAAGTACCCTCCACTACACGCCAGCAATAAAGCGAGTTGTTGCATTGCTTAAAATTTCAAGTGTCTAGATCATCATCATTGAAATTAACTGCAAAATTTGTACCGAACAGACAGACAAGAAAGCTATATGTATTTCCTGTACGCCCTCACTCTGCTACCGCGCTGCTGCTACGGTCGTAGGTTCGAATCCTGCATCGGGCATGGATGTGTGTGATGTCCTTTGGTTAGTTAGGTTTAAGTAGTTCTAAGTCTAGGGGACTGATGACCACAGCAGTTAAGTCCCATAGTGCTCAGAGCCATTTGAACCAATTACGGACTGTGTTGTGGGTAATCAAACACTTCCCTCTGAAAACGCTGCAAGAGTATATGCATTGGCCCTGCAGAGAGCGGCCGAGAACTGTCACGAATAATGCAATGCTAATACTTAGAGCTGAGTCACTAATTTGTTATTTGTGATCTCGTAGTTTTCACAGGTAAAGGTGTTGTTACCTATGACCGAATGTTGGCACAAAAATTGTTGCCAGTTACATCTTGATATATCAGATTGGTGTAAATACAAGGAACGAACTGTTTGACGCAGATAAAGTTAAAGCTTTACACTCAGTTAAACTTAAAAATGTACTAGCCTTTAACTGCAGGATTAAGTAGCCACAACTGCAGTCCCTTACAACACTTACAAAGGAATGAATACTGCTCAAGTCTTGAATCCGTTTCAGACGGACTAGCACGAGATGTGGAGCTTATTCAGAGCAAGCTAGTTCCAGTAGCAATAGACTTATTTGTTTCATGATTGGGCATAACGGAAGTGATGAAAAAAACACTCCGTCGAATGAAGAAGAGTAATTTGTCGCGAAAACCTGCTTAGGAGATTCTTCCGCATTGGAATTAGCTAATTTTATTCACACTCTTTAGTATAATTCCGATGGACGTCCTCAAGATAGTTAAACTGTGAAAACAGCGACAAGTCGACGCCACCACTCGGCTGATAACCCGAGAAGAATTCATGAGCACGTAAAGAAGCCAATAAACCAGTTATTCCCCATATCAGACAAGAAATACCCTCTGCCATCCACTTTCATTCACAGTGCGTACATGAATCACTGGAGCGATACTACCAGGAAGTTTTAGGTATTATGGTTTCTATATCGAAAAGTACCCGCACTAAGGGAAAACATGTCTTAATACATAGCTGTCCTCTGCTTTTCTGCACGCATTAATGTGTAATAAGTGTGCTGAAATGTGTTGGTTCCTACTTACTACTCTACATTGCAACATTGCTACTGGTTCTAATGCCGCCTGTAGAGCTTTTGTGCTGTTCGCTGCAAACTGCAGAACGTGTGGATCTACTGGTGACGTATTGACGCTAATCTACGTGTTTACGGTGCTTCACGTAACCACTTTCCGGGAGTTCTGCGGCAAAAATTTCTCGGTCTAGCCAGTAGCTAGTTTCTGAGTAATGGTTATGCAACGCGGAAGACTATGCCTGACCAGAAGCGCCCTTACGTCACGCCCCTATTTCTCAATCCGTAGTACGTTCTTGCTCTGTCGTCTGTCGACGTAGGCAGTCAGTGGTCACAGCAACACACACACACACACACACACACACACACACACACACACACCTAGACTTATACTACGACTACTTCTAAGTGCAAACTGAGAAGCTTGTAGCACGTGTGACGTGACAGGATTTTATCGCGGGACGCGCCCTCCCATTCGTGTCGTGCGGACATGTTCGTGTTGAGACACGAGTGTGCCGAGCGTGTCCTTCAGTCGGGGTGACACGCACATGCCAGACGCCGGTTACTGACCTACTCCTTGACAGACCGACAATGTGTGATTCGCAATACAAGAGTTAACCATTGTTAGAGCGGAGTTCAGATTCGGACACTAAATGCTGAAGGCGGAGTGTTACGTTACTCATCAATGAATAAAAAAATGCAAACCATAAAATAAATAAATTTTGTTTGAAAGGAAGAGATGTGGACAATTTCAAACTACGGCTAAGATGAGTGATGCTGATTTTAAGAAGTACTTCAGAATTACTAGAGAGCAGTTTTGTAAAGTACATGGAATCATACAGCACGCCATTGACTCAAAGGGATGTAGTGCACAGGAGACGACTGCAAATGATCTAACAGTATTTTTGCGGTGATGAACACGAACATTCATTTTCTGTATTTAAGGAATTATAAAATATTGCATCCATGTTTCTGGATAGTTTATTTTTAGCCCCTTGACGCAAAACTTATCATAATGCTCTTGCGTTCCCTTACCGCCTCTATTAACTTCTGCCATTGCGAAAAGTAAACTAGCAATCCCCTAACAACACGATGGTCTCAGTGTACTGTCGGCAGCTGAGAATGAGCGCGACAGAAATGCGGAAGCTAGCAAGGTGTACCAGGTGAGGGAAAGAGTTAACGTTGTTCGAAAAACGTCGTCATGAATCTTTGTCAACAATACATTTCAACAAATTACTGCACTCTCTCAGGATACACACCTTCGGAATAATACCGACCACTTCTTCATTTGTGTAGCCTGTTGTCTAATTAGTTTATTGTTGTTGAAACTGTGCGTGCAAATACTGAAATGGTTTTTTCTCGTCATGACGAGCCACTTAAAACACTGTCATTCTTGGGGGTTCCTCGACTCTTTCTAACTTGCAGTGGAAATATGAGATGTGCATGCTTGTAGTGTAATGTCTCGTATTACACCCATATCCTAGTAGTCACAGTGAAACTTACGTACTTCAGATCTTGGGACGCTTTTTTTAACAGGAGCATAAAGTGGTCACACCTGTGGATATCACCTCTTTTCGAATTTTTGAAACAGATCGTACAAATACGTAAGCGTAATAGGCGGCACGTAGATAACCTTGTTTTCTTTCCTGCCGTGCTTTTCTTGATCACATGATTTTATAATATTCCTAAGTTTCGTGTTCACTATCGTCACAATGAATCATCTGTCCCTTCTTGTGATCCAAAAGCATTGTAGAGGCAGAAGATACGACCTCAGTAGCTAATGGCTCACCTGTTACTGAACTGTGAATTTTTCTTGACAAAAGGAAAAAAAGCAATGCTGGTATGTCTGCTATGCTTATGCACGCTGTCCTGCGCCGCACCCACACGCGCTATACACTTCTCCGTTTGTGCCTAGCTCGAGAGAGAGAGAAATTTAAATTAAAAGTACCCCAAAAACTTCAATGCTGCGTCCGGTTTCGTAAATAGCTCAGTCACCCGGAGGCCTCACTCTATATCATGACTATTGCAGTGAACTTCCCATGAATTTCTGCCTCCATAACACAAGGTTCAAAATGCAAATCACTGCAAAATCTGTAGGTATCGTTGTTTCTCTACTTGTTAATATAAGTGGCTACTCCGGCATCCACTTCACTTTTCAGAGTGATTTGCGCTCCTTGAATCGCTACAAATCCTAACGTAAACTTCTTACTTTACTTGGGCATAGTGAATTAAAAAAAAACTGCACTACAAATATAGCTGGAGTTGTACAGAAACGAGTCTTAGCCAGGCAGCCATATTGTCACACGCTGCCTGCGATTCCTCCGATGAGGATGGGGACTCCGTGTGATCAGCGATCTATCGCCTGCGACCCGCGATTTGCCCACATATTGCAGGTGTGCCCCGCAGACAGTGCGCGACCTGGTGACGGGTCGCGGAGCGGTGTCGTTGTTGTGTGGGGGATCTTACCAAGGGTGCTGCAAACACCAAGTGTGGTTCACGACCGCGGGAAAGGAACAGCCGCCCGCCAATGAACCTGCTCGTGGGGGCTATCGAGTAGGCCCGGCTCAGCTGTTGCGGAATGCCTGGTAACCAATACGCCTGTTTTTGGCTTCAATTAATAAGAATGAGGGTATATTATTTACCGATCTCCGACTCCCTCCGTGTGCGCTCGGTCTGACTCTGCGCGGGCCACCATCGCATTGCGAGAGTAAAAGTAATCGTATGCTGACAAAGCCACCGTTATGCATCACATTTGAAAACAATAACCGATAAGTGGGACGAATCTCTGAGAGAAAATGAAATTTAATTATCTTCCGTAAAGGCAATGAATGAGAATCGATCTAATTTAAGATAACTCTTTCAACAAATTTGGATACATGTTGTTACATA
This sequence comes from Schistocerca cancellata, assembly GCF_023864275.1. NCBI lineage: Eukaryota > Metazoa > Arthropoda > Insecta > Orthoptera > Acrididae > Schistocerca > Schistocerca cancellata. The sequence goes on along the minus strand of NC_064628.1, from coordinate 782,392,061 downwards.
CCTGCAGGGAACTCAACACGTTTATCATGCCTGTGCCATCAACGGGACACCGAACTGGGGCAGCCATTTCTGAACACAGAAGCAAGTCCATTCGGTACATAGGAAATTATACCATTCGGTACATAGGAAATTATACCATTCGGTACATAGGAAATTATACCATTCGGTACATAGGAAATTATACCATTCGGTACATAGGAAATTATACCATTCGGTACATAGGAAATTATACACTGTCCAGTCACGTTGTAACCACCGCCTATGTTAGGCGTTAAAGTCCAATAACCACTCACATTTAGCAGGTGGTACCACTAGTAGTGGAGGGACAAAATAATTTATGATGCAGAATGAGGGTGCTCCGGAGAAAGTTCGAGGGCCGTTGTTCTAAGGAATTCTCTGGAGATCTCGCCATTGTGCCGGCGTCACTGCATCTGTCATTGGGGACCATGTCCACCGCTACATGCAGTTTGTTGTTCCACGGCACGATGACATCTACCACCAGGACAATACAACGTGTCGCACAGCTCACAGTGTACGTGCGTGGTTCGAAGAGCACCAGGACGGGTTTATCGTACTCCCATGGCCATCAAACTCCACCGATTTAAACAAAATCGAGACTGAGAGAGCACATGGATCGGGCTCTTCAAGGCCCCATGGACCTTCATTCGAAAAACAGCGCAGCTGGCCTCGGCAACAGAGTCGGCATGGTTCCACATCCCTGTCGGTACCTCCCAGTACCTCACTGGCGCTCTTCTTGCACGTTGCGTAGCGTTCCGCGCTGCCAAAGGTGTTTCATTCCTGCTTTTATAAGGCGGGCGCATTGTGAAAGGACAGCATGTATACATGGTCGGTCTCTCTCTCTCTCTCTCTCTCTCTCTCTCTCTCTCTCTCTCTCTCTCTCTCTCTCTCTCCCCCCTCTCTCAAAATCAAATGGTTCAAATGGCTGAGCACTATGACACTTTACATCTGAGGTCATCAGTCCTTTAGAACTTAGAACTAATTAAACCTTACTGACCTAAGGACATCATACACATCCATGCCCGAGGCAGGATTCGAACCAGCCACCGTAGCTAGCGGTCGCGCGGTTCCAGACTGAAGCTACTAGAACCGATCGGCCACACCGCCCCCTCCCCCTCTCTCTCTTTATTTCTCTCTAGCATGATCAGGAGCATTTTCTGTGGTTTTTCCACAGATACATGCAATTTCATTTGTGTGGTTTGTAGCTGGAGTTGGTCGAAACAAATTCTGCTCATAACGTCTTTCATGGGGCGCGCCCAGTGTTGCTGTAAAGCGTCCGTTTGTTGCCCTATCGATTCAGCGATCCCGCATTATTGTAGTGCAATAGTCGTTTATATATATATATATATATATATATATATATATATATATATATATATATATATATATATATATATATATATATATATACAGACAATAAAATCGGAAGAATAACCGGTACTCCCATAGCAGCTGAGTACAGCTGCTGCATAATGCTAGCAGACAACTCGCGGGGCAGCACTGCTCAGTTGCTGCTGTAGTACTCGTTATTCTCTGTGTTACACTCACACTATCAGTACACATCGACGGGAAGAGTAACGCACTAGACTAATCTGTCGGATAGGTAGAGATAAAATTCCGCATTAAAAATAATTTTGCTCGTAGCGAGAAACGAAGCGACTCTTGTCGGCACTGGGCGTCGCGCAAAAAGACGTGTTTGGGTTGACCCCAGCTACCCATTCAAAAACGGAATTGCAAATATCTGCCTAAACACCAGAGAAAAAGCGCCTGACTACTCTTAGGAGGCACTTCCCTACTAAATATAAACAACGCAGGTCGGGAGGTTGGGGAGGAGCGGTCATAGCCTCCGCCGCGGCAGCTCCATCCTCCCGACGCTACGCGTTTTGGCATTTCCTAAAGGTGAACAGCGGCACAGTGAGGGTTTCCAAGTGGCCAGCACAGCGAGGACTTGCAAGTAACTGGAAGAGTAAGTGAAGATGTTCTCAACAAACGTTTGTAAGGGGAAATGAAGATACCTGAGGAAAACATGGACCATGAGTAGCAGAAAATCACGTTTCTGGCGGGTCACTTGTAGCTTGAACTCTTTCACTTATTATATCGTCACCAGATTTCTTGAATAAATGGATTGTTGGTCGTGGCGTAGTCAAGCCATTGCCACGGTCGCCAAAGGGACTGTTAGACACCTGACGGAGGCGCGTATTGATTCGGTATACCTCAGAGTCGCGCTTGCTCTCCTCGCCCGTCTCTCCGTCGTGGGTTTCCAGAGCAGGTCTGGTTTAAGTATTCATCGGTAGACGCGGCCGTTCATCCTCGCCTGTCCTGTACAGGCCACGAGTCTACTCCGAAAGCCGACGAATTTTTTACGCAGGCAGCTCTTGCTTCCAGATGGTGTATCCCGTAACAGTGACAGATTTATTGTAACTTCATACACACCATCGGTTTATCGTGTCGAAACAATGAATATGCAGAAGCCTAAAAAAAAGCTCGTAATTAAAAATACAGGCTGTGTCCGAGTAGTTTTTGTGGGCATACTACGGAAACGTCTTGGGTGTTATGCGACTGAATAGGCCTACTGCCGTGTGAAAGGTGCTTCATGGATAATGCGTAAAAAGTACTAATCATAATGTTTCTATTGGCATAGCTGCAGGGGTGCCGCACTAAAAACCGGTCCCGAGTACATTGCTCATTGTCGCCCGCCAATATTGTCATTTTCGAAGTTCTTACAACTACAATTGGTATTGTCAGCCGTTGCGACTTGGTTGAGACGTGTAAAGGTAATATCCCAGCTAGATGTACCGTCTTCGAGAAAGAATCGCAGTGGGGTGGAGGCGTACGTATTTGTCGGTTCACGTAAGGAAACGCGGGATGTTTATGCAAAGAAGCTTTCTGGCGTTTCCATACCAGATAAGAGTAGTTTACAAGATTTGGTGACTAAGTGGCGTACTACAGGGTCAGTTGTAAACGCAAAATAGAATCGAACTCCGTCCGTTCGTACACCCACTGTGGCCGCGGATATTCGAGCAGGGATGATCCCGAATCCAAACAAGTAAATTGTCGCAACAAGTGAACGTTTCGCGTGGGTCTTCTCGGCGTGTTCTACACAGTGTAGAGGTAAAGCCGTACACAATGACATTTGTTGTTGTACCTGCTCGTTGCAGGCGACACTTCGTGCGTAATTGGAGAGAAATCTGTAGTCGGGGCCGGTTTTTCATACGCCACTCTTTACTAGAAATACGGTTGTCTTCCAAGTTGCAGTAGACCACGCTGAAGGCTTGTCTTCGCTTGGGACAGCTTTCTTTCTGTTCTGTTCTCTTTTTTTACGATTTAGCGCAGTTTTGTTTCCCACTGTCCTTTTTGGTAACAAAGTGTCACTCGAGATGGTATTAAAAAGTTCGAGTTTTTTCTCTGAGCCAGCGACTCGGCGATTTGTCTCCACCGTATCCAGTCTTGTGTGCTTTCGATTCGCTTTGGTTGCGCAGCTTACCTTAGTGTGTCAGCAGCATCTGACGTAGTAGGCGATCGTCTCCTTCATCCCCCCGGACACGCATTGTGGAGTCTGGTCATCCAGTGCTAGGTTTCCATGTTTTATCCGAATCTTGTCACCGACGTTTCGCGGACCCCATCCCTGTGACGCCAGAATACTCTAGTACCCATCTCTTGCACTCTCCACCTGAGCATTCGTATCACCTATGGTAGTTGTTGCTCCCCTTCTTTTTTCACAACCAGCCTGTGACGAGTAGCATTAAATGACATAGATATTCTGCGAAGTATTTAATTTTTGTCCGGTGTCAACAATCCGATTACAGAATCAAGTTTTACATCAACTACATGAGCTTCAATTGGGCGATCCATAATAATACCAACTCTATTTTTTGTTTGTTTTGAACTCCACCTAACCAGCATAGACGACATTGCTATCTCAATTCTTTTGATCCATTTCCCTTCCATTCGGTTTTGGTAACTCCAAGTATTTTAAAGGTGTTCGTGAAATTCAACTTTAGTACATAAACATATACTACCAAAGGCGGCATATGAAAATGTGTGCCGAACCCGGACTCGAACCCGGATTTCCCGCTTATAGCGAGCGGTCGCTTTAGCACTTAGGCTATCAGAGCACTCTCCTCGGACCGACTCAGACTTCCACATGTCACACACCTATCTGTTCATTTATACTACCACATCTGACGATTCCCGTGCTTGGTTTAGAAACAAGACAGTGAGAAGTCATAGACCGTCGTTATAGCGTTGTGTGTACTTATACTCGATGAAGAACTGCCGTTTCAAATATTTTTCTCGTTTTCATCATGTCTTCGTACTCGTGTGTTTTACAAGTCAGTGTCAGAATGTTAAGCGTGCCAACTCTGATTTGAGACAAGCACAGAATTTTGTGTGCTCTCCTCTTTGGTTGTGATGTACATCAGTTGTTGTACCGTCATTAATACGATTGCCAGAGGGAGAGCTAGAGGCTTTTTTTCCAATATTAGATTATTTCCATCCGAGTTTTCGATCAGCTTTGAAAGCAGTTTCATTTATTCTGAAGCTAATTCGCTTGGTGCATGACCTACGAAGATTCAGTATCTGTCGGCATTATTTCCCTCTGCACCATAAGGCAGTGGTTCTACTTCTCATGTAATCTCAGTTTTGCCCTGCGGAAGACTCCTTCTCCGCCGCTGCTGCCATTAAAGTCTTCACCCGTAACTTTGGGTACGGGTTTCGTGTTATATCCCACGAGATTGGGTGCTTGAGGACTCAAATGCAGAAATAGGGAATGCCGCTGTACATCCCTTGAGCCAGTTAAAAATATTTCAAATATCTTGGCGGTTTTGCCTCATTGACAAAGAACTTATATTCATGATGTTTATATCGCGCGCGCTGTCTGTGTGTGTGTGTGTGTGTGTGTGTGTGTGTGTGTGTGTGTGTGTGTGTGTGTGTGTGTAAGCATCATGAATAGAAGTTGGTTTTGAACGAGTTCTTCATTAGGTTGGCAACATATAGGTAAACATACCAAAGAGGCGGAAACACGTAATGAAGTTACAATACTGGCATTGTTAAAAGCACAGTGTCCGAAGAAATAGCTAAATCCAGTGGCAAAAGAATATTAGTATACCACGAAAAAGGAGAAGAAACATGATTAACAGTGTGAAAAAGTTCGGAATACAAGACTGTGCTTATGTGTCGGTAATATTGTGATAGTGCACCTCCAGACCAGATGAGATGAAACGCAGGTGACCGCAAACCGTTAGTTACTTAAAAAATCGCAACGTGAGGTGTTTGATAATTTAAATATAACAACATTGTATCGTTGTATATCCGACTGATGATGCCTTAGAGCAATAAATACGCGAAACGCGTCTGGGAAAAATAAAATGAGTTGCGGCAAGAAAAGGCGGTTTTATTTACAGAACAAGTAGTCGTAAATACTGTGTTGATTGGATCGTGTCCCGCACATTTGGCTTGTTTGAACGTGTTCGAGGTGTAGGTATTCGCGAAACAGAAATGTCAGTGGTAAGCGTCACGGAGGGTGCTGAAGTAGCCGCTAAGGCGCTTCTCTTCGTGTCGACTGTCGAGGAACAGGCGCGACGCGCTCCCGCCGGGTGGAGCAAACAGCTGCCTGCCTGCCGGGCGAGCGGGCGGTGTTGCGTTGCGGACCGGGGCGGGAGCAGCTGGCGCGCATGCGCACTGCAGCCGGCTGGTCGGCTCCCGCGCCGCGCAGCGTCCCCGTGTTGTGCTGTGCACGCGATGTCTGCTGTGACCCCGGCCTGCAGCAGCTCGGCCGTTTCGCGCGCTTCGCATGTGCATCGCGGCCCAGCGTGGGGCGTTTCGGAGGGCGCTTTGTGCCGGCGCCGTTCGCCGTTCTGTTGCACGCGGGGGGAACAGGTGCGACACAGTCGCGCCACATTCTGCCCGCGCCACTGTGCAGAAAGTGGCGAGGGTGTGGTGGCTCTCTTTCCCTCACGATTCCACAAGTCACAGATCACGACACGCCACTGCACAAAAACGTTTCATTTGCGGATGACATTACGCCTTTAGAGGGCCGGCGTCAGGATAAGGTTCATTACACGCTATCCGTGCATTCACGAGAAGTCTCATACTTAAACCAAGGTGGAATATCAGGACATACGTCACAAGGCCGTGTCGCATACGACACGTAGCTGAAAAACTGTTTTTCCTCTTATAAAGCAGGTTCATTTGGTTCACGTACATAAATATGTTAAAGAAAATACCTGTATTTACAACATGTACAAAATTTTAATTTGCAACAATCTGTTTTATTTACAAAATTACAAATTTGTTAATTCAAAAAACTTTATTTTTTAACAACGAATGTTTTTATTTGTATTTAATCTTATGCAAAACGGACATACCACTTTCTCGTGCACCCGAAGAATATTTTCCGTGCACTTGGTGCATAGGTGATTTCCCTTTCATTCTTTTTCCATCCACAAAACGAACATTTCCCTGGCCTTCCCGAAGTTGAAAACTTCCTGTGAAGCACCTTCGGACATTTCTGTTCCTCGGTTGTTGCATATTTCTTCTCTCGATGTATTACTGGTGTGGAGATTTGTCATACTCTTCATGTGTGGTGTAACCGATGCAAAAGAAAGTTTGCTCAAAAACTGGGCTCGACATGTGTCGCTTTCACCTTCTTGTCGCATATTTAACATGCAGATCACACGAACGTTTACTGCAGCTGCATTGTCATTTTGACGTATTTTGCATGACGTATCTGATCAAAAGCGTCCATGCCTACTGTAGCCAAATTATAGAATTCAGCTACGGCAGGTTTTTGCCGCCAAGCATTATGGTACTTAACTTCTGAGGTCATCAGTCCCCTAGAACTTAGAACTACTTAAACCTAACTAACCTAAGGACGACACACACATCCATGCCCGAGGCAGGATTCGAACCTGCGACCGTAGCGGTCGAGCGGTTCCAACGGTTCTAGACGCTACAGTCTGGAACCGCGCGACGGCTACGGTCGCAGGTTCGAATCCTGCCTCGGGCATGGATGTGTGTGTCGTCCTTAGGTTAGTTAGGTTTAAGTAGTTCTAAGTTCTAGGGGACTGATGACCTCAGAAGTTAAGTCCCATAGTGCTCAGAGCCATTTGAACCATTTTGAACCTAACTAACCTAAGGACATCACACACATCCATGCCCGAAGCGGTTCCGGACAGAAGAGCCTAGAACCACTCTACCACAGCGGTCGGCACAGCTTTTTGGCTGATTTGGTCGATTTCATCATGAAATGGTGATACGAGGACTACATACATTTTTATGTTTCTCCGGACAGAAAGAAAGAAGCATCTTCTTCAGATCATCATATAGAAATTAGGAAGAATTCTTATTAGGACTTTTTGGGAATTACAATCGATAGACGGAGTGGGTTTTTTTTGTTTTTTGTTTTTCGGAGCGTTCTGGCTAAAGTGAGTTTTCTTTTATGTATTGCTTCAACTAATTCCTTTCAGTGGTTCAGTACGATTTAGAACATACTGTGTCGGCAGGAGTAAGGTTCTTTGGAGTCTATTCTCTCAGCCAACAAAAGAAATCTCTCCATAAAAATAAAACGTTATCGCATCACACATTGCAATGATCTTGAGACCATACTTACCTGGGTTTTGGGGTATATACATACGAAGAGGCATCTGCCCCTGACGCTGAAAAGGTTCCCATCGACATTGTCGTATTCTGAAGGTTTTAAAAAATGCGTCACACTGTGCTCTCTGTGATACCGTTATTTTATTTTGCTACCGGTTTCCGTTCTAGACCATCATCAACGGCAGGAAATTATCACATATCATATGTGCTTTAACATAATGTACCACATGAAACCATAATTGCGAAGATAATATAAAATCAAAAATTGTAAAAAGATAAAAATATAATGATACATTGACACAAGGACAAGAAGGCGAGGTGACGTCGTTATATCTGTTGAATACTTCTTAACTGCTCTTTAAAGGGAATTGAAATACCGTGTCAACACTAATCTCTAACGTATTTACAGTCCGTGTTTCCGGCGCAAATTTCCTCACTAAAGCCCCGTTTACATGATCGACTTTCTTATCTCAATTAACTAGTCGTGCTAAGTAAATCTGCTACAGCGCCCCTGGCGTTTTGTCCCGGTACTGAATCTCGTCTGCCACGAATGGTCACATTCGTTCACGCGAGAGCACCGAAATTACACGTATTGTGAGAGCAGTCTGCTGTGGAGTGTGGCATCTATACCGTGAAAGTGAGTTTACGAGCGACTACCCTTTTTACGAAAAAAATGGAAATGTAGTAACAGTATGTAGAGGCAAGTAATAACAGAGTTTATTAATTATCAGTGCAGAATTCAGGCTTGACAAAGGTCGTCTGCTAATGGCGTCCAAAAAATGAAAAAATCTACATTTATGTACTCTATAAAATATATACTTAGAAACACTTCAAATAATACTTAGACAGTAAACATGGCCTTTTTACTTTATTCAGGGTTCTTGTTTTCACTGAGCGAGGTGGCGCAATGGTTGGCACACTGTACTCGCATTCGGGAGGACAAAGGTTCAAAGCCGTGTCTGGCCATCCTTATTTAGGTTTTCCGTGATTTCTCTAAATCCTTTAAAAGGGCGCAGCCGATTTCTTTTCCTAATCGGAGCTTGTGTTCCGTCTCGAATGACCTCGTTGCCTCCTCCTTCGTATTTTGTTTTCCTTCTAAGTGCCAAATAACATCGAGAATTATTTTTGTCCTTTACGGCGGTAGCCCTCTTCGAACGCATGAAAAAAGCCGATTTTCGTGACTTTTTCTTCAAGTAAAATAAGAAATAACACTAGATCTGACGATACAGTTTTGTTGCTTTCATTTTCGTCATTAAGAAATCAGTTTTGTATCGACGTCGCACGCTCCCTGTAACCACTGCACCATGTAGGACAGTTTGCAGCCGGAACATTGGTCATCGGCGGGAATACACGAAGCCTTCGTATTGGACCCGTAACAAAATAATTCTGTGGAGGTCATTCTCAGTATATTTTCTATCAGAATACATAGGTAATTGAAAAATATGAAGTTCAAACAAAATGGTGACGTGCTGAAACAAATGCCATTTTCTTCGTCCACAAAATCGACCAGAGAGAGTGAACCGAAAATAGACTTTAGGAGATATCCGGACGGCTTTGTACGCTGACTGAGAATTCAGTTTACAATGCGGTTAACAAATGCCGAATAAATTGTTATGTTTCTCGCCACGTTGAATAACACGGTTCCGGGAAAACCACGTTTAAGCTTTTGTATCTCTTTTTTTGTAGTTAAACGTACCTCTAGTCAACGATTTCTGGACCAATACAGCAATCCTTTCAGATCCAAAAGGATGTCTTCCTCCATCTTCTCCTTGGCTGTGGCGGGCCTACGGGCCTCAATGGCAGCCTGTGTCATCTGCTGCTCTGCTCGCTCGATACGCCTTTCGTACTCCTTCGTGCCGTTGTGGTTACAGGCTCGCCTGATGTAACGTTCGAGCACGTTCATTACATCCATAATGCTTGTCAGGTCGTGTAAGAATTTACGTGTCGATTAGTCTGTTTCCGCGCTGTGAATGGTTTTCGGGCACACTTTTTCACAGATCGCCTTGTAATTCGATAACGTGGTTTCCGGCGAACTGGCAAGAGCACTGCTATAAAGTAGACATCCCAGAGAATGTTTTAAGTAAAAAATTATTTTTTTTCTGAAGCTTTAAAAGAGGGATGTCAAATACACTCTTGGTCATAAATTTAGGATAATGCTGATACATGGTGAAACAGCGCTATGGTGGGCGGTTTGCGGGGTTAAATCACCTCGGGGTATGACCATGCGGTGCATTTGACCTGCGGTCGTCGCACGGTGGCGCTGGCAGTTGTCCACTTACGCAAATGTGTGTTGGTACATGTCAGAGTACGGTGCAGCGAGTTTGTGTGCAGACGTTAAAGGCGTCCTAATGGTGACTATGTGTTGAAAATGGCTCGAAGAACACATATTGATGACGTTATTGAGGGGTAGAATACTAGGGCGACTGGAGGCTGGTCATACACAGCAGGTCGTATCAGTGGCCCTCCGTCTGCCACAAAGTGTGATGTCAAGATTATGGCAACGATTCCAGCAGACAGGAAACGTGTCCAGGCCCTACAGTACGGGACGTCCACAGTGTACAACACCATAAGAAGACCGCTATCTCACCATCAGTGCCCGCAGACGGCCCTGGAGTACAGCAGGTAGCCTTGCTCGGGACTTTATCGCAGCCAGTGGAACAGTTGTCTCCACAAACACAGTCTACAGACGACTGAACAGACATGGTTTGTTCGCCCAGAGACCTGCAAGGTGCATTCCACAGACCCCTGGTCACAGGAGAGCCCGTAAAACCTGGTGCCAAGAACACAGTACATGGTCATTGGAACAGTGGTCCCAGGTAATGTTCACGGACGAGTCCAGGTACTGATTCTCGCCGGGTATTCATCTGGAGTGAACCAGGAACCCCTTAATGTCCTTGAAAGGGACCTGTATGGAGGTCGTCGTTTGATGGTGTGGAGTGGGATTATGATTGGTGCACGTACACTCCTGCATGTCTATGACACATAAACTGTAACAGGGCTGGCCTGCCTCTTCTCCAGACCTACACCCCGTCGAGCACGTCTGGGATGCTCTCGGTCGACGTACCGCTGCACGTCTTCAAACACCTAGGACGCTTCAGGAGCTCCGACAGGCACTGTTGCAAGAATGGGAGGCTGTACCCCAGCAGCTGCTCGACCACCTGATCCAGAGTATGCCAACCCGTTGTTCTCCCTGTGTACGTGTGCATGGTGATCATATCAAATATAGATGTCGGGGTTTATGCGCAGGAGACAGTGGCGTTTTGTAGTATGTGTTTCGGGACGGGTTTCTCAACTTGTCACCGATACCGCGGACTTACAGATCTGTGTCGTGTATGTTCCCTGTGTGCCTATGCTATTAGCGCCAGTTTTGTGTATTGCCACGTTGTGTGGCACCATATTCTGCAGTTATCCTTAATTTATGAGCATGAAAGTAGTTCTGTGTTTTTCACTGTTGAAAGTATTTTTTTAAAAAAGGCTGTATTTACATACCTTGAATAATGTGTAATCTTTGTCTTCGAATAATGTGTAAGTTTTTCTTCGAATCGTCTGGGAGTGCGGAAGCGACTGTACAGACCAGTGCGAGACTTACACACAGTGTGCCGAGTGATGTCAGGTAGTCCCTTGTGGAGCAGCTTCTGCCTCTTACCAGTCACTGTTCGTCAGCTGTTCTCTTCACAGAGAAGTTTCCTGCGATGGTCTAGTAATGTTGATGATGAACGGTCGAGGCACTAATGCGGCGCATCTTCCTGTTGGCCTTGGCGATGTCACTAAATCGTTTCCTGTTATCTCCCACAGTTTGCCAATTTTTAACTCACAGTAAAACATTCGCTGGGAAAGTAATAGATGGACATGCGGGCTATACACACCCTACCAATCGTAACTGGCGTCTTGAAACTATCGGTTCTATACTGACTGTATGTGCCCCTTCAAGAATGCTGACACACGCGCGCGCGTGCGTTTGTGTGTGTGTGTGTGTGTGTGTGTGTGTGTGTGTGTGTGTGTTACAGAATTGTTCTCAGGCATTGGTGGTGATAATGTTCCAGATTTTTAACATACCGTCTTTAACATGCCTACGATTCAGATCCATAAAGCAAAGTGGGAGTTACGACTGAATTATTGCTGCAACATAGCGCGACTCCGTTGCGGGTGTATAAGCACCGATATGTAGGCAAGGGTTTAGTGTTGCATTCGGTGTTTCGCGTGTGCGTCCGGTTAATGCGAAAACTTGAACTATGGAGAAGTTATTACCAGATGCGTCTAAACAGGACCAACAAGCTGCTATTCTTTTCTTGGCTGCTGAAAGACAAACGCCGGTAGATACCCAATGCAGAATGTGTATGGAACAGTACGCTTGTCGAAAACCACCACTGGAATGGTGGGCCAAGGGTTGATGCTGCTTCATGTTTACGCACGTCCCTAGTGTTGCAAATGTAACGCAGAAGTTACGGCAACTCAATTGGGAGGCTCTCGAGCAACCGCCCTGTAGTCCTGATCTCTGCCCATGTGATCACCACGCTTTCGGCCCCTTAAAAAAGTCCTTGCAGGATCGCCGATTCGTGTGTGACGAGGATGTGCAGCAGACAGTTGTAGACTTCTTCACGTCGCAGAACACGGTGTCGTTAGCAGACGGGTGTCTTGAACCTCATGCGTCGTTGGGGGCGATTGCTTCATTGCTCACATGCTTGTGCTTTAGTACAACAACGTGTTCCCAGAACCCTTATGATAACAACGGATATATTTTACAGCGTATTAGCCCCTTACGTGTAGAAATAGGGTAACTTTGAACCTCTGCATCTCGGAAACTGATAAGGAATATCCAGAAAATTTTCAACGTTGTCGAGGTCGGAATTTTAGGAATAAATCGTAAAAATCACAGCCGTTTAGCCGTTTGGAATCCTCGGCACGGTTTTGGTACGAAGGGAATGGTATGACAAAAAAGTTTTTTGAAGGGGTTCTAAGGAACCGCCCACAAACTGTGCCCCCTTAAGCGCCGTAGGTCCACAGTAAATAGCATCAAATTCAAAGAGAACCAACCGATTTGCTCCATTTGCCTAAGCAAGGGAAAATATGTAATACACTTGCTTTGACCTTGCACTGTAATGTAGTGACACGAAGGCAATCCTTCTGTTGGCTAGACAGATGGTCCCAAGCCCAAGGGCTATCCAGACACTTCACTCTTTCTATCACCGATAGAATCCGAGGTATGAACCCCGAAATAATCCATTTTTATTCGCGGCGTTTTGGAACATAATTGCTAGCGCAAGCTGTCGCATGCGTACCGATTGCTCTTGCAGTTCTTGAACGAATTACTTTTATACAATACGGTCAAAATAGCGTTTCAGCGTTCTGGAATGCAAATGCAGGAGAGCTGCTCTCACTTCTACTATCTTGCTTCCGTCCATTTCGCTGCCATAGTTTGATGGCAAACATTGCCTGGCGGCAATGGCCGTAATGACGCCGTACATATGAATGGAGTTCCTGAGGCCGCAATGTTGCCGGACAACAGTATCGGGCTACACGGTCGTGAATAGGCAATTTCTATGGCCCGATTAAGCGTATCTTGAGACACTGAACTTGCTTTCGTAATGGCGGCAATGCAAACCCCATCCGACAACCCACTGCTTAGTTCTGTCTCGTCGCTAAATCACTGAAGTCGAATGCTGGGATGGTTGCTTTCAGAAGGACACGTCGGACTTACCCGATACGAAATTATGTCACAAATGACTTTGTTGTTGACGCGAAGTTAAAATTTTCCTTTCTTCCCGCCTACCTTCCTTTATGAGAAGTTTCGTGACGTCAGCAGCTCGACGCCAGACAATAGCGCAGCGAAGTTTCTTGGCCCAGACACACTCGGCGCGTTCTGTATCGTAGGGCAGTAGCGGCATTTGGAGCGCGCTAGAACTAGCTTCCCGATAGACTGGTGTGTTTGGTGTTACGGCAGCGGAGCGGGTTCATTCGATGCCCCTGTGACTCAGCTTGCTCCGTCCTTGCCGGTTTCGTTCAGAACTGGTTCCTTCCTCTCCTGCCTAAGTGTGAACAGTGAGATGGCGGACCGATGCTTTCTTATTTTTATTCACAAGCCTGAGTAGCAGTTTAATACCACCCTACAAGTTCACGGCTTTTGCGGCTTTTTATGAGCCCTGCAGAGATGTTTACTCTGGCCAAGAATAATCGGTAATCTGCGTGAGGAACTTCGTACTCGTCATTCTCTACGGGCAAACAACACTTGTTTTTTTCGTAATAGGTGCTGCAAATTTTTCCTCAGTGCTGTAATTAGTGGCAAATAAATGCTGAGGATTTTTTTATAGGTAACCACGCACTTCTGTTCAGATCTCCTTCTTCTTCTTCTGTAGTGGTCAACCCAAGGATTGGTTTGCAAAAGCTACAATGGCAGCTTGTCTCTATTCTGTCCGTCTTTCAGCTTTTCTCTTCATTTCTTTATAGGTATTATATCCCACATCTTTCACGATTTGATCCATGTACCTCAGTCGTGGTCTTCCTCGTGGTCTTTTTCTCTCGACATATCCCTCTATGATTGTGTTCAGGAGTCCTTTATGTCTTAATAGATGGCCTGTAAATTGCACTCTTCTTTTAACAATGAAACTCCAGAAGCTTCTCTTCTCACCTGCTCTTTTCAGAACCACTTCGTTTGTGACCTTGTCCATACATTTTATTTTGAGCATGCGTCTATAGCACCACATTTCAAAAGAATTTAGCTTCTGGTTTTCCTCTGTCCCGAGAGTCCATGTTTCACACCCATAGCATGCCACACTCCAGATATATGATTTCAAAAATCTTTTCCTGATTTCAAGGCTGATGCTCTTAGATGTTAATGTTTTTCTTCTTGTTAAAAGCAGCCTTTGCTTGAGCTATTCTACTTCTCATTTCTGCCTTGCTCCTTCCATCCCTGGTAATATTACTGCCCAGATAATAGCGTCAAACTATACAAATTAATTGCAAAATGCTATGTTTACCATTTGAGTGCCTTTCGTATGACGTACTAGCAACGAATTAGGAATTAGAAAACAGTTTACCTTATTAAAAAAGATTTCAGTGACTTTGTCTGCGAAATAAACCCGTATACACTATGTGATCAAAAGTATCCGGACACATATTAGTGGACATTTATACATGTCTACCATTCGCCTGTGAGTCCGCAGCTCGTGGTCTCGCGCTCGCGTTTTCGCTTCCCGAGCACGTGGTACCGGATTTTCGATTGCCGGCGGGGTGAGGGATTTTTCACCTGCCTCGAGATGACTGGGTGTTTGTGTTGCCACCATCACTTCATCATCATTCATGAAAGTGGCGAGATTGGACTGAGCAAAGGTTGGGCATTTGTACGGGTGCTGATACCCGCGCATATGAGCGCCCCACAAACCAAACAACGCCGTCGTCGTCGTCGTGATCACTTTCAGTGAGACGCTTGAAGGTCTGTTGGGGAATGGCACCCCATTCTTCCTCAAAAGCCGAATCCAGAGGAGGTAGTGATGTTGGTCGCTGTGCTATAGACCGAAGTAGAGTTTCTAACTGATCCGAGAGGTGGGCCAGTTAATTTCAGGAATGTTATTCCAAACCCGTTGCCTCACAGATGCTGCTTTATGACCTGTCATTTGATATCATCAACCATCATCATCATCATCATCATCGAACTCTCCCTCTACTGTAGGCAGTACACAATGCTGTGAAATTCGTTCGTATCCTTGCGAATTTAGCGTTTTCTTAAATGCCGTAATAGGGACCACAGCCTAACCACGAAAAACAGTTTCACACCATCATACCGCACCACCACCACCACCACCACACTATGTGACAGTATAGATGATGGAAGGCGACATTCTCCGGCCATTTGCCAAACCAAAACCTTGCATCAGATTGCCCCAGGGTATAGCGTGATTCATCACTCCAAGTCACTCGTTTCCGGTCTTCCACTGTCCATTGGCATCGCTCTTTGCACCAGCTCAAGCGTCGTGTAGCGTCACCTACACAAATAAGCAGGTAACGAAGTGCCGCTCGACCGTTGTACTCCGTTCTTTCTAACTGCGTACGCATAGTCATTGTGCAACTGGTGGTAGCACTTTAAACGCACTGGTGATACCTTCCGCTTATTTTATGCGGCTGTACACAACCGCCACCTGCAATGCGCGACGGTCCCCATCAGTCAGCACATGAGGTCCGTCTGGCCCTGGTAGCTGCGGTTGGTCCATTGTCTTTCCACTTCACAATCACACGAGCAGTCGGCTTGGGCAACTTCAGAAGGTCTGAAATGTACCCAGCGCTTTGTTACTCAGGTGACAGCCAATGAAAAGCCTACTTTCGAAATCATTGAGCTCTCCAGACCGACCCATTCTGCTGTTACTGCTTCTCTACTGACGACACAATACTCCTCAATACCAGCGGGTTCGCCTCCTGTGACATGTAGAAGGCAGTTCCACATTACACAGCGGTGTCCGGTTACGTTTCATCAAATGGTGCAATTCTTTCCAATAACCATTGTTTTGTTAAACCATTTCGTAATGAGTCAATGTGTGGCATTAGTACCAAACTTTTTCTCTTTTTTTTAGACATATGAAGCTATTCTCAGTGCATCGCGAGTGCTATCTGCTCAACTCCTATGATGGGTGACCGTGTCTGTACGCCGCGTACTGTTGACATGTTTCCCTACCACCACCACTACTACTACTACTACTACTCACACACACACACACAACGATGCTAATGAAATCACGTTTCATACACGGTATTATCGAAATAATACTAGAAACTTCCGCAGAACACGCGATTCCTCGTGTGAAACCGAATTTTTGAAGGCTGCAATTCGTTACCATTGGGTCACCACAGCCATAGATATACTTGTCTGGCGTAGTGTTGTAGCATAGCGTAATGGTTAGCTTACAATTCTTATATATAACGCCGTAAGATCGAGTCTCGTCAGATGTAGCGAAACTTTTTTTAATTTCTAAATTATTGTTCTTATCTTTGTTCAGTCAATTAGTTTAAATGTAATTTGTTTTTTTTTTCCTTATTTCCACGTCACTTCCATCATCGTATTCACTTTTTTATTTGTTCTCATTTTTCTTCGTGTCATTCTTATTTCGTCTGGCATCTGGCTTTGTCGCCTATAATCTGCAACCAACAGCCAATCAGGAGGGCTCATCGGTTGACATCGTGGCAGCTCGTGTACGTAGTGTGAGGTTAGTTTCAGGTAGCCAATGATAGCGACAAATTAGTTTGCTTTTCGCGCTGAGAGACTGCTCGTAGCGGTTAGCTGTAGTCGCCATGAACAAAGCGATCTAGATTTTATTTCTGCCGCAGGCAGTTGACCGCTGTTTTCTCGGAGACATTGCGCATCACGAGGTTGTGGTTAGATTAGGACATTAGTTTAAATTCATGGCTGCAAAACGCGTCGTCGGCATCTGTTCAGTCATTGGTCACTTAAAATCAGCTGTCAACAGAGCATCTCACATTTCCGACATACCTCGCAGCAGCCACTTCTGGCGGGCGGCGGCCGATGTGTCAGCACTAGTGCCAAGTGACAGTCAACTGTCAAGTAATTTTAATCGCACTGTAAAAGTTTCAGAAAAGAAAAAGCTAACTATCCACACTGCGGAAGATGCTGTTACAAAACATGCGTTCTCTTCATATTGACATTTGTTTCACCTGCACCTCCTCTTTAAATACGAACCGAGTTAAAGTCTGTACTGTACTTATTGTTTGTGAAGCACCTGATTGCTCTGGTCCTTACTCCTGATCTGGTAGAATTTGGAAGACTTCAGTGTGCTAATACTTTCTGTCTGGCCACTGTCAACTGGGAATAATAATAATAACAACTACTAAACAAAGGTCGCTACACTACGCATACATTGATTACCGAAAAGCTTTTGATTGTGTACCCCACTCATGGTTACTACAAATATTGGAAATATACAAAGTAGATCCTAAATTGATACAGTTCCTAAACATAGTAATGAAAAATTGGAAAACCACACTTAATATCCAAACAAATTCAAATAATATCACATCACAGCCAATACAGATTAAGCGTCGAATATACCAAGGAGACCCATTAAGTCCTTTCTGGTTCTGCTTGCTCTGAACCCACTATCCAACATGCTAAATAATACAAATTATGGATACAATATTACTGGAACATACCAACACATAATCACACATTTGCTATACATGAATGATCTAAAACTACTGGCAGCAACAAATCAACAACTCAACCAATTACTAAAGACAACAGAAGTTTCAGCAATGATATAAATACGGCTTTTGAAACAGACAAGTGTAAGAAAAATAGCATAGTCAAGGGAAAACACACTAAACAAGAAGATTACATATTGGATAACCACAGCGACTGCATAGAAGCGATGGAAAAAAACAGATGTACCTATAAATATCTAGGATACAGACAAAAAATAGGAATAGATAATACAAATATTAAAGAAGAACTAACAGAAAAATATAGACAAAGACTAACAAAAATACTGAAAACAGAATTGACAGCAAGAAAAAACACAAAAGCTATAAATACCTATGCTATACCAATGTTGACCTACTCATTTGGAGTAGTGAAATGGAGTAACACAGACCTAGAAGCACTCAATACACTTACACTATCACAATGCCACAAATATAGAATACATCACATACATTCAGCAACAGAAAGATTCACATTAAGCAGAAAGGGGGGAGGAAGGGGATTTATTGACATAAAAAACCTTAAGCAGAAAGGGAGGAGGAAGGGGATTTATTTTCAAAAAAACCTATATTATGGACAGGTAGACAATTTAAGAAAATTCTTTCTAGAACGAGCAGAAACTAGCAAAATACACAAAGCAATCACTCGTATAAATACATCGGCTACACAATTGCAATTTCATAACCACTTCTACAACCCTTTAGATCACATAACATCAACAGGTACGAAGAAAGTAAATTGGAAAAAGAAAACACTACATGGCAAGCACCCGCATCATCTAACACAGCCACACATCGATCAAGACGCATCCAACACATGGCTGAGAAAAGGCAATATATACAGTGAGACGGAAGGATTAATGATTGCAATACAGGATCAAACAATAAACGCCAGATATTACAGCAAGCATATTATTAAATGTCCCAATACCACAACAGATAAATGCAGACTTTGCAAACAACAAATAGAAACAGTAGATCACATCACAAGCGGATGTACAATACTAGCAAATACAGAATACACCAGAAGACATGACAATGTAGCAAAAATAATACATCAACAACTTGCCATACAACATAAACTAATAAAACAACACGTTCCCACATACAAGTATGCACCACAAAATGTACTGGAGAATGATGAATACAAATTATACTCGAACAGAACCATTATAACAGAACACCACCACATAACAAACCTGACATCGTACTCACCAATAAAAAGAAGAAATTAACACAACTAATCGCAATATCCATACCCAATACAACAAATACACAGAAGAAAACAGGAGAAAAAATTGAAAAATACATCCAACTGGCTGAGGAAGTCAAGGACATGTGGCATCAGGATAAAGTTGACATTATACCAATTATACTATCAACTACAGGAGTCATACCACACAATATCCACCAGTACATCAACGCAATACAGCTACATCCAAACGTATATATACAACTACAGAAATCTGTAATTATCGATACATGTTCAATTACCCGAAAGTTCCTAAATGCAATGTAACATATATCGTACAGTTAAAAGGAAGTCACGCTTGATCAAGGTCCGCGTCACTTTCCATTTTGAACCAGACATAACTTCTGAGACAGGAAAGAGAAATAATAATGTTTAGGCCTTGCAGCAGTGTAGTAGCCATTACATACTACCGTCAGTTAGTTTGTTTACCTATTGCGAAGTGAAGAGTGATGAAATCTCTGGTCCACTGCGCGAACTAACTACAGCTGGAGAAGGCCTTTTCGTGAGATACGTAAACATGTGACTTAACATGTTTGTTTCGCTGTCGTAGATGCATTGTGCAAAGTACGCGTGTAGTAGATGTGCAATGTGAGGAAGATGACGACCATACGTTCATTTCTCAATCTGTTGCCTCCACTGCATTGTGTCACGTTTTATGCTAGCCTTTGAGATAAATGTAAATATTCGTTACTTGTGCGATCAGTACTACACTATTAGAAAATAGTGATAATAGCAAAAATGTTTTAAAAACAACCCTTTTGTTTTTACCCCCCCAGAAAATTTAATTTTACCCTTCAGCGGGTAATTACCTCCCAGCTTGAGAACCACTGCTGTACTGCTTAGTGTCAAGGTAACTGAGGTGGTGGCGCAATGGTTAAAGGAAGAAATGTAAGTTTTCCTATATCGGTTTTGACGAATGCGAGACCAATTCACTGAAATGGATACAGTTTACTTCTTAGTTCGTCTTTTATCTAATCAGAATTGGTGCTCAGTTTTCAGTGACATACCCCTGGATGCGTTGCTAAACTTTTGAAATTCATTCCTTATTCAAGTGTTTTCCTTCTGCTGCACCTCCCCACTCGTGTACCAGCGAAGAGATATGACCGAGAGGTGGTTGTTGTTGCAGACACTGAAATAGCCAGAACACACACCACCATCTCTCCCCTTCCTCCCACAATGCAGTTTTCGCGCTTTGTATTCGAGCGTCGTATGACACCAAGAGTTAACTACTTCCGCTCTCTACAGAAACACGATCTCCGCAGACAATACATGTTTAGTCTGCTGCGACCGCGCATACCACAGCTGAATTTATGGCCCCAGCGGCCACGACACGTCCATCGTTAGAAAAGCCACATGCGAGGTCTCGAAAAGCTTTATGGTGATTGTAAGGGTGGGATTATACTGCATATGAGTTCGTTTTACTTTCCGGACCTCTCTTTTTCCCTTCTTTTTTGCTCGTATGAAAGCGCTTACTATTCGGAGCTATTTTTACTACTCGGAGCTATTCTGTAATCTATCATTCTCGTCCACTCTCTCATTTTTCGAGACGTTATTCCTGGTACGCAAACTGGTTCTTTACGGCTCGTTGGGAGGATAGTCTATTGTTTTTTGGATATTATTTTATATGTTCTTGTCTTATAGATTTTGTTCCCTACCTCGTCGTTTTCATGTTTGTTGTATTCTCAATCCTTTTTTTCCGTCTTGTACTGATCTTGTAAACAATTTTATCCAAATAGGGGAGTGCACTCACCAAGTCATTCCAAGTTCCATAAAATTTGCAAAGCATAACTTCAGGTAAACCTTTTCCTGTAGTTATCTAAACTTTAAAGTTGAAGGTACTCAGCCACTTGTACATCTCCTCCTAAAGAATGGGATGGATTTGATTCGCACTTGGACACACATGCCTTACTATCCGGCAACAACCGCTGTAGGGGTAAGAACCACCTAAGTATCTCAGTTCAGGAGATACGTCGTGGAACACTGGCGCATCATGCATTAAGTTTAAGTTTATTACTGCTTTGCTACTAACTCTATTTGCGACATATTTCGCCCACGGTTTCCGCATATGCCACTGAATGTACCTACACAAATATATTATAGGAAGACACAGTGCTCAGGAGATAATGACGTGATAAACAATGAGATGCATGAAAAAATTCCGCATGATACATGAAGTTTTAATACATTTATTCTTTACTACTAAAACACTCCAACAGTCGAGCCATCTTAATGAAATCCGTGGCATCTGTTAGTCCTTTTGACAGCTTTAAACTGCGATGCGCAAACTGCTGCAGCCGAAAACGATAGCCGTCTGTAGAGCTGTGAAGATGCGTTGCCCCAGAGACATGTACAAAATCGGTTTGTAGTCAGCCAGAACAGCTGTTCCCACTGTACAGAAACTGTTGCGGATCATCTCACACAGTGTCCAGTGTCTACTATAGCAGTATGTGTAAGGTGCAGTTTCTAATAGAAAATCGGAAAAATGAATATCCGGGGAATGCCGTGTTCGTCATCTAGTGATACAATAAAACACATACCGTACATACAAGTGAAGATTCTGCAGCTGTGCGCGAAGCGGCATTCGAACATACAATCTACGTTTTACGAGACAGCGATTCCAGCCGTCTACGTTAGTTGCTGCCGCTCAGTTTTTATTTTCCAAAAACCGTTAGGGTTAAATTTCCAAGGATCGTTTCTGAAACCAGAGAAATTAAACACCAAATAGTTAACACTTGTAGCAGCAAAACAGCGGTGTAGTAGTTAACTATACTCGGTGATCTCTTCGGATACGCTTCTTAGCCTACAAACTAAATGTATTTACTAATAATAGCCAGGTTGAACGCGTATAGAGTATTGAATAAGTTCACAACTGCCAGCAGTGTACGTATCTATTATACCGCATCGCTTTGGTCATGTTATTCGTAAATCGAAGTAGTTGAAAATGTGAAGCTACATCCCATTAGTATCAGTATTTTGAGCTGCTTAATATTTGTCGATTGCTACTTGCCGAATGATATTGAATGTATACGGCACTAAAGTCGGAAAAATCTGAGAGATGTTATGCTCTCTGCCATATGTAAGATTTGTAGTTTGTACATTCCCATCTCCTGTATTGTAACTAGGTCTTATTGTAAATAAAGGATGTAATTAAGCAAATTATTGACAATACAACAAAAGCAAGAATTCGACAAGAAATATTAGAGGAAATTAAAATGGACAAGAGCCTAAAGCGAGGGTTCCTTTTGTTACCGACCTAATGCAACATTTATTGAAAACGAAGGGTAAAGAACTTACGAAAATAGGAAGAAGAGCTTGAGTACGTGGAAGGAAGTTGAGATATGCAAGTTGTTGTTGTTACCTTCAGTTCGAAGGTAGTCTATCCTGTGCAAACTACACCCATTTGAACCTGCTTACTATATTCATGTCTAGATCTCCCTCTGCAATCACCTCCATTTTTCCACTCTGGAAGTGGAAGCAGGTTCAATCAGCACTAAAGGGCGGGTGTTAAAGTGTCTGCCACTTGATTTGGATAATACTGACCTCCCATATCGACCGGTATCTTCTGTCGAATCGCCGACAGCACGGAACTTGGCGCAACATCCGCAACGGTGGTTCTCGACAGACATGTTGCCCCATACACATTCTTCATTCTCCGATGCTTGCCTACGGGTATTTGTCCCTGGGCAGCCAAGGAAAGAACAACAGCACGTTGCTCCTGTTTGGACGCATTTGGTAATAACGTCGCCATAGTTAACGTTTCCGCATTTACTGCAAGTACGCCGGAAAAATACCACACTAATCCTTTGCCTACATGTCCGTGCTTCTATACCTGCATAGGAGTCGCCCTATGTTGCCTGTACGCTGCGGCAACGAACTCAAACGGAAACTTTTCTGTCTCCCTTATAGAAGAAAACTCAAGTTTCATGGAACTGGCTTCTTTACACACAGCTGGTTTGAATAATACTTAATAAACAGAATTAAAAAATTATCTGAATAACTGAATGTGGGGAAAAAACACAAAGGGAGTCCCACAGGGTTCAATTTTGGGCCCACTACTGCTCCTTGTGTGACCTCCAACTTAATATTCAACAAGCAGAATTGGTATTTTGCAGACGATACTAGTGTTGTAATAAATCCCATTAGAAAGAAAGTAACAGAAGACATTGTTAATGACGTTTTACAAATAGTTATTAAGCGATTGTTTGAAAATGGAGTAGCCCAAAATTTTGAGAAAACACACCACATTCGTTTCTGTTCAACAAATTGTCATACCAATAATTGATCTAGCACATGAGCAGGAGTCAGTAAATAGGGTAGAACGAGCCAGATTTTGCGATGTGCGTATTGATGAAAACCTGAACTAAAAGGAGAGTCACAAGCTTCGACATAGTCGCGAATACAGTGATCCAGTTACTGTCAAATGTTTTTTTATTCCAGTCTTTGGTCACAGTATAAAGTCCTTCGAATATGACCGGTTTCAATCAGTAATGACAATCTTCAGATCTGTTCTGCACCATGTCTTAATGGCATCGTCAAAACATAAATACTCAGCAAAGCATCGTCACGTAGTCGTAGCTGAGTGTATTTATATGTTTTGACAATACCATTAAGGCTTTATCACATTAGGACATGGTATAGAACAGATCTGAAGATGGTAATTACTGACTAGAACCGGTTATCGTCGAAGGACTTTATATTGTGATCAAAGACTGGAATAAAAAAAAATTGAAAAAAGCGTTTTACTGAGCTTCTCAAAAAATTAAGATCAGCTGGATTTGCTCTTCATATAATTCCTAGTCTCACAAATAAATGAATCAATCTGCTGACATATTTTGGTCCAAAAGTGAGCTGTGAGAAAATATGTGGTAGTCAACCGGAGTGGCCATGTAGGTACCACTTCAGGGGTTGGGCGTTTCAGCTGCACCATATCAATACTAATATTCGCTAATGAAAGCCGTCACAAATAATGCATCACAGTTTGAAAAGAACAGTCTTGTGTATGCGTACAACACTAGAGGAAAAAATTACCTTTATAAACCATTTTCAAAGCTGTCAGGGGCTCAGAAAGGAGTTCAATATGCAGCAACAAAAACTTTAGATCGGTTGCCCAATATCATAAACTGTCTGACCCAACTCCCTCCGTTCCATGGACGAGTTTCTGTTTAAAAATTGGTAGCCTGTAAATGGGTATACGTGCACCTGAGAACAGATCCGTTCCAAATCATTTCGATAAATGAATCGTTTAAATGATCTGTGGAACATGTAACTAACCAAAAATTTAAAACAAGAGTTCACAATAGTTGACACAGTGGCGTCCGTAATAGTGAATAAACTGCTAGGCAAATGTCCCGCTTGTGGCAGGATCTAGGCGAGCACCTGATAGCAAGCGATAATGCATGGGACGGATCGGTGTGTGTGTGTGTGTGTGTGTGTGTGTGTGGGGGGGGGGGGGGGGGGGGGATGAATCTTTATGGGCTGACTTTTAGTTCTGCTGTCGTATTCCGCATCTCCACGATCAAAACCGAGTGGCTTTCAGTGACCGCCTTTAGTTACGTAAACGACCAGATGTCACAGTGGCTCATTTGTGGAGAGCTTAGAAAGTCACTGCAATACCTCCTATCCTACAAGTAAAGCTGAATCAGAGTCGACGAATGAGCTGGAGTGTCGTTGTAATGGCAGTGCTAGTTTTTGCTCTACCAGACGTCTAGTCTTTCGCGCCTAACTGCGTCACGGAGACTGTGGAAAACTTGTTAAAAGTACTGTTTTTCACTATTTGTCCGTGATGCTCGATTTCACGCTTGATAATGAAGCTACTCGGCGTTCATCTTCATTTTGCTTCGCACCTGTCGCGCTTTCTCGGCTTTGGAATGGAGTATTGTGTCCACTGTGACCTGTGTCATTCTGTTTTGGAGTCGTGCCTGGACATTAATGACTTACTTTATAACCTTGCAATAATTACTTCTAGCAGACGGCTGCCCTGGCGTCTGTAAAGGTCTCAAAAATATTACGTACGCATGTTGATTTTCACCAATAATGAGTTCCCAGGTGTTCGGGCATTGTGAGCGTCACACATTACGGAGAATTTTCCCCAGTAAGAAGAAAATAGTAATTGGATACTATTATTAACAACTAAATTTTTGCATTTAAGAACATCTTGCTCACCCTATTCGTCAGGCAGTTTGTCTTTGGAGAACAGCAGCGATCCGTCACACTTCTCAGGGGTACTCTGATGAACCACTTTGTTGTATTGCTTAAGAAGTCTTGGAGCCACTGACGTATCTGAGAACCTATTCCATATGCTCCTATCTTCGGTAACAGTCTGCTGTGGGGCACCGTGTCAAAAGCTTTCAGGAAATTTAGGAACGTGGGATCTTCATGTTTATCGTACGACCAAAAGGCAAACTGAGTCAACAAAACACTTAGTGAATATACCGATATGTACAACGGCACCCCACGCAACTGCTCCCAATCAGAAAATGACCCAACCGATGTCCAGCGAAAGTTTATAACAAAAAGGTAAAGGAATTCCAGCTCGCGTTCATTAAGCCACGCCAGAACAGACTTAACATTGTGAACTAGAGGATCCTCGCGTTGGAATATGAAATCCTTGCAAGAAAGGAGTGTGTGTAATATGCGATGCACTTGGCCACCACAAATATGTGCATCATCGTTGGACGCAATTCGTTCTTTTATACCCAATAGTTAGAAGCGAGATGAAGAATGACTACTGTGGTGGTATTACTCATTCAGTAGTCTGTAGCGTAGTATCAGCACTCTGCGTCATGCTGATCCAACATTTCTGCCGATACGAGGCTTACAGATAAATTTGCTGGGTGTCACTCTATGCAGTAGCACTTGACAAAGTCCCAAGTAGTTTTAGTCTTAAGTTCAGTAAACGAATGGAAGTTAGCTGTCCTGCAACACACTGACCATAATGACATCGAAACGGAAGATGACAGAAGGCCAAAATAAGAAACTTCTATTCCCAAAATTATTTTATTGAGAAAGATCGTATTGTAGTTCCTTCTTTAAACCGTCGCACATAGAACAAAATCACAGGTATCGAAATAAGTGGAAAACAACTGAAAGCGCTCAACAGGGGAGAGATCATTAGATCTGATGGGATGTCGGTGAGATTCTAAAAGCGAAAAAACTTGCTCCCTTTTTAGCAGCAGTGTACCGTAGTTCGCTAGAGGAGCGTAGCGTTCCTAGTGCTTCTAAAAAGGGCAAATCATTTCAGTTTTCAAGAACCGTCGTCGAAGCGACGAACAAACCCACATCTCTTATGTCGGTGTGTTCTATAATTTTAAATATTTTATATTTCTGGAGACCGAAAATCTCTCAGTAGGAATCAAAATGTGTTCCGAAATCGACAGTCATGAGCTCAGCTGTCTCTGTTCGTCCACGAGACTGAGAAAGCACTAGATTGAGGCGCCTAGGCAGATGCCGTATTCCGGAAGGCGTTGGATACAGTTCAGAACTGTCGCCTAATGAATAAGATACGAGCGTGCGGAATATCCGACCAGCTGTGAGGGGACTGAAAAGTTTCTAGCAAACAGAAAGCAGCATGTCACTCTCAACGGAGAGAAATCTTCAGACGCAAAGTAACTTCGGTCTTTCCCCCAAGGGAGTGTGGTACGAATATTACTGTCCACAGAATATATAAATGTGGTAGTGGATAACATTGGAAGTTCCATGAGGCTTTTTGTGCATGATGCAGTTGCATACAGAGTAGTCGCAACGGTAGAAAATTGTAGCGAAAAGCAGGAAGACATGCAGAGCGTCGACACTTAGTGCAAGATTGGCAGTTGATCCTTAACTTAAGCAATTGTAAGATATTGCACATTTAGACGGGAAGACCCTTTCGTATGAGGAAACGTTTGCAGAACTAGCACTGGAAGCATTCACATCCCTTATATATCTAGGAGTATGCATGGGAGCGACTTATAAAGTGGAACGACCACATAGAACTATTACAGCTAAAGCAGATCTCAGACTGAGATACATTGGAAGAATCCTCAAGATGTGTATGAAGATGGTACCTGTTCTTTCGGACACGTCCGAAAGAACTGATACCATCTTCATATAGTTAAGGCTAACCTTCCATTGACCTTCTTCTGCGATGGATGCACACGTATTGCCCGAACTCTTACGGAACTCGGTAATATTGTCTGCCGCGGGTAATGAGTGTAATTGGCAGGGATACTACGAATATAGTGCGTGGACATTAAATTGGGAATGTGGGTCTCACGGGGAGCGTGCAGGGGATAAATCCCTGCAGTCGCACTATCCTCTGTGTCCCCGATGGCTCAGATGGATAGTGTGTCTGCCATGTAAGCAGGAGATCCCGGGTTCGAATCCCGGTCGGGGCACACATCTTCAACTGTCCCCGTTGATGTATATCAACGCCTGTCGACAGCTTAGGGTCTTGGATTTAATTATCATTTTACTCAGGATGTGTAGTTGACCCACAAAAGTAGTAGTTCACAAAAACCTTCGTGCGCCCATTTCTTGATTATTGCTCGTCAGTCTGGGATACGTACCAGATAGGATTGATGTAGGAAATAGAGAAGTTCCGAAGAAGAGCAGTACGTTCCTTATACATTGAAGACCCAAAGAAACTGGTACACCTGCCTAATATCGTGTAGGGTCCCCGCGAGCACTCACAAATGCCGCAACATGACTTGGCATGGTGTTGACTAATGTCTGAAGAAGTGCTGAAGGGAATTAATGCCATGAATCCTGCAGGGCTAATCCATCAATCCGTAAGAGTACGAGGGGGTGGAGATCACTTCTGAACAGCACGTCGCAAGGCATCCCGATATGCTCAGTAATGCTTATTTCTGTAGAGTTTGGTGGCCAGCGAAACTATTTAAACTCAGAAGAATATTCCTAGAGTTACTCTGTAGCAATTCTGACGTGTAGGTTGTCGCATTGCCCTCCTGGAATTGTCCAAGTCTGTCGGAATGCACAATGGACATGAATGCATGCAGGTGATCAGACAGGATACATACGTACTTGTCACCTGTCAGTCATATATAGACGTATCAGTGGTCCCATATCACTCTAACTGCAGATGCCCCATACCGCTACAGAGCCTCCACCAGCTTGAACAGTCCCCTGCTCACACACGGGGTCATCAGGGGTACAAGAAGGGGCCTTCGGCTCCCTAAGCCCATATCGATGTTTGTTGAATAGTTCTCACGCTGACACATGGTCGCTCAGCATTGAAATCTGAAGCAATTTGCAGAAGGCTTGCTCTTCTGTCACATAGAACGGTTCTCTTCAGTAGTCGTTGGTCCCGTTCTTACAGGATCTTTTCCGGCGGCAGCGATGTCAGAGATTCGATGTTTTACTGGATTCTTGATATTCACGTTACACTCGTAAAATGGTCGTACGGGAAAATCCCCACTTCATCGCTACCTCGCAGATGATGTGTCCTATCACTTGTGCGCCGACCATAACGCCACGTTCAAACTCACTTAAATCTTGATAACCTGCAATTGTAGCAGCAGTAACCGACCCAACAACTGCACCAGACACTTGTCTTATGTATGCGTTGCCGACCGCAGCGCGGTGTTCTACATGTGTGTGTCTTTATTTGAATAGGCATACCTATACCAGTTTCTTTGGCACTTCAGTGTAGTAAGCACGAAAGTGTCTCAGAAATACTCAGCCAAATACAGTGATTGCTGCAAGAGAGGGATTCTGCATCACAGTGTGGTTTATTGTTAAAATTCCGAGAGTATAGTTCCTAAAAGAGTCAACCAGTACATTGCTTCCTCGTGCATAAATTTCGAGAAAGCGCCATGAAGATAAAAATTAGATTTCAGCTCTCATGGAGGCTTACCAACAAACGTTCTTCCGGCAAGCCATTCGCGACTGGGACAGGAAAACATATTTCAACTTTCTGGGCTCTTCAGGTAACATTCTGAACGGACACTATGAAAAAATGCATTTTTTCTGTGTTTATTTGCGTTTGTGTGGATTTTCAGTATAAGTAAATTTTGTTGTAGAACACCTACAGATAAGGCGAATGTGTTCGCAGTTGCGGATACGGGCAACCACCAGTTGTAGTTTGGAATGACGATATTGAAAAAAATTGTCCGGACCTGGACTTGAACCCGAATTTCCCACTTGTCGCGAGTGTTGTGCACGCTTGACCACCACACCTAAACTTCCATACGTCGTCGGCGTCGTATAAGCGTAAAGGTGTTGCTTAGCGCTCTAAAACGGTATTTTTTTCTCCTTGCAGTGCTTCTTAAGGTTGCTGTTTTTGTACCACATAATCTCGTAAGTATCTATTATGATATTATGAACTCGTCAGTTCTCTGTAGATGAAGTACAATTGAATCGAGCAACAATATCGAATGAAACAAGTTTACTGTTGCCAGTCACTGTTTATTTGTGTCCCAACGCATTTCAGAGGTTTTAACTTCCACCATCAAGTGGATTTACATGTGTTAGTGCGAGATGTTCGTGTTGTGTTAAGAGTTTGTGGTGCGTGGTAATTAGTTGTTCACATATTACGACAGTTTACATGTGATGTGTAACGGCAGAGAAAGGAGCTTGTGACCACTGAAGACAGTGCCACATGTTGCCCCAAAGTTGTTACACAATACTAACACATGTAAATCCACCTGATGATAGAGGTTTAAACCCATGAAATGCGCTGCGGATGTAAATAAACAGTGAGTAGTAACAGTAAACGTGTTGTTTCATTGGATATCAATACGTCACGGTAAAGCCTAACCTAAAATGTTCGAGGAACGCTAATTAACTTTTTTTAGGTTTGTTACTAATCGTCAGCTTGCAGCGGACTTAGCTGTGACCTCAGAAAGGTTTCGATCAAACATTTGACCTGAAATTCTCCCGCCCGTTGTGACTCCACCCTTCTTGATATGTCCTCTTCCGGAATTCTTCTACCGGCCTTCACTGTAGCGCAGTACGCGCGTCACGTACTCGAATAGTATCGTGGGCACTGTGACGGTGTTAAGCTGTTATCTGCTTCGTAGCGAGCCGTAGTTTCTCGGAAATTCCGTAAGTTTCGCCACGCGTGCTTTAGTGCAGAACAGGTTGACCGCCAGCGGCAGCGTCACGTTTTATGGGCCACAGCACCACCGTGGCGTGCTTGCCGGGCAAGACTCCGGTTTCAGCCCGACCGGAAGCCGGCGACACGGTCGTTGGGGCAGAGCACAGTTGGCCGCTCGAGTTGGTATTGAACGCCGCCACCCGCCACGACCGCCGCCACGTAACACATTCATCCGGCACCCAGAATGCGTCTATGAAGGGCAAGTTACGTTGGTTACTGACGAAATAGTTTTGGGATTTCACGATAAATGGCGCTGGACACTTTTTTATGGATGATATTTTAATGGCGTTCTTGCACGCAAGCGACATTTTCTCCCCACCCCTTCCCCAGACATTAACTGCTTTCCTTGGGGGGGCTCTCAGTGAGACCTTTCAAAACATATCTGAATGTAGCGTTCGTGGAAAAAGTTTTTTAAAAGTATTACATAGGCAAAATTAAAATTTAAAACAGTCTTCATCGCAATCTTGTTATTTTTTTTTTTTTTTTTTTTTTTTTTTTTTTTTTTTTATTGGCGTGAACGACCGGTTTCGACTCTATGAATCATCTTCAGACTCTGTAAAGATATATACCAAAGTAGTGTAGACATTATAATAAGCATATGAAAAAATATATAAAAATAAGGTAAATAGAAATAAATTATACCCGGAGCGGTGCATGAACACTGCTAGATGAGTTCCGTTGGCCCTCGACGCTGGTGTAACTGCTGACTGTGCATGGAGGGAACGGGTATTAATGGGGCTGGTCACACCCACCGTTCTGAGTATGTCATCATAAGTAGTCAATCAGAAAACACGTTCATGATTAGATAACTTAATATGTAACAACGAAGGAACAGTTGCAGTTAGAATACACCGTAATGTCAATTATTGATCATTATTCGTCAATGAATATAAATTATGCTATTAAAATCGTTCATTGGTGAGAAATAAGACTTGAGTATGCTGCCCTCTAAACTCAGAACTAGAAAATCTGCACCAAAAATTACATAGGCATTCCTTTGCAGTATAAACAAATTTCTGTATGTTATTGCAGCGCTGAAGATTAAAAGAAGAAATCACTCGTTTCCGTTTAAGGTGATTCCTGAGATCTTTAGAAACTCCTAATAAAAACTGAAGAACTAGACAAAGTGTAGTAGTTTTGCTTCAGTAAAAATGTGCTGTCTACTAGGTCGGTGTACAACTTCATAGCGTTTTACCGTGACAGATATACACATAAAGGAAACCTAAGTTATCTGTAATAGATGGCTTGTATAAAAAGTGGTGGTAACACTACCGTCACATGAAGGATATGCATCGCATGGCCGGCCGGAGTGGCCGAGCGGTTCTAGGCGCAACAGTCTGGATCCGCGTGACTGCTACAGTCGCAGGTTCGAATCCTGCCTCGGGTATGGATGTGTGTGATGTCCTTAGGTTATTTAGGTTTAAGTAGTTCTAAGTTCTAGGGGACTGATGAACTCAGATGTTAAGTCCCATAGTGCTCAGAGCCATTTTGCGTCACATGGCATGCCTGCTGTCTCTTGCCGATAGCAGTATGTTAGTTGAAGCAGTGCAGTGAGCTGCGACGGCTGTGTTTGAGTCTGTTGCTGTGTGCACTGTCTGGAAGTGCGGAAGGCCAGTTCAAGCGCCCTAACGGTATTTTTAGGCAACCCGAACAACGTGCGTGGATCAAGACTGAAGTGGCACGTGGCCGGAGCTCACAACATGTTTCCTTCTGGCACTGCATACCATCATCCTTTATGACGATGCACAATGCCGTACTGCGAACCCCGTGCTGGTACTCCTGCGTAGATGGGGTTGGGAGATGCTTGAACATCCGCTGTACTCACTCGATATGAATCCGTGCGTCTAGGACCTGTTCGCCAAAATAAAGAAACCTCTTCGTGACACGCTCTAGAACACAAGAGAAGACATCATCCGTGCCATAGGGTGGTCCAGGCGAGACACCGGGAGAGATAAATGTGCTGACGGTGTGCGACTCCTTCTTTCTCTGTGGCGGAAGGTAATCGAGATGCGGGGCCATTATGATGGGGGCATGTAATACCGTAAAAGTCCGGCGGAAGCAAAGCTGTGAGGACGGGTCGTGAGTCGTGCTTGGGTAACTCAGATGGTAGAGCACTTGCCCACGAAAGGCAAAGGTCCCGAGTTCGAGTCTCGGTTCGGCACACAGTTTTAATCTGCCAGGAAGTTTCTCTGTCGATAAAGTCTGGTGTGAATTACAACCGTGTTGCCATTACTTTTTATCCAACCTATGTATATTCTCCTTTTATAACAGTTTAGCAACACCTGGGTAACTTTCCGATTCCGCGACTGTGCAGATGACGTGGTTTTGAGGCGAAGAACTCGTGGAGCCATGTTCGCATCGCATTTTCGTCCGGAATAGAATTTCCTTGAAGGCTGTTCGATAGAGAACAGAGAACGTGAAAACCTGAGGATGAAAGATCAAGTGAACAAGGTGGGTGCGGAATGACTTCCCAACCCAGGCAGTCTTCTTAATTGTTGTACTTGGACTGCGTTTCAGGGAAGCAAATCGTAGTACACCACACCGCCGCTCTTCCACCCCATGCGGTACCCATACTCGCGATTTTTATTCCTTCCCAATTGCATGCAAATGTCGCACGATGGTGGAATGATAACAGTTCATCTCATCTGCCAGCTCTCGAGTACACTGATGTGGATTATTGTGGATTAATGCGTTTAAACAAAAGTCTTCCTGAACTTGGAGAGTCACTAATTTCAAAACGACCGTTCTTAAAATGGGAATACCGTTTTCTTGCCGTGCTCCGTCCAATTGCAGTACCCCCATACACGGCGCAAGTATTTCTGGTTGCCTGCATCTCTATTGAACCCAAAAGAAGACTGTGTCGAAGTGTTACCAATTTATCCACTTGGCACTCATTTTTCTAGCGTCCAAGCTCCACTCACTGTATCCAGATGACAATGTATAAACTCAAATATCAACATTGAACTACAAATAAAAAATTACAGTCGATAAATAAACCCATAGCAACAGGAATAGCGTGCCAACGGCCTTGCCGCAGTGTTAACACCGGTTCCCGTCAGATCACCAAAGTCGGCATGGGCTAGCACTTGGATGGGTGACCATCCGGTCTGCCGAGCGCTGTTGGCAAGCGGGGTGTACTCAGCCCTTGTGAGGCAAACTGAGAAGCTACTTGATTCAGAAGTAGTGGCTCCGGTCTCGGAAACTGACATACATGCCCTTCCATATCCGCATCCAGTGACGCCTGTGGGCTGAGGATGACACGGCGGCAGGTCGGTACCGTTGGGCATTCATTGCCTGTTCGGGAGATTTAAGTTAACCGGAATAGCAACACGCAAAACAAAAATGCTACAAACTTATACTTTAACGTAGCATTAAACTCGGTAGAGACAATAAAATATATGATTTTTAGTGTAAGGTAAGATAACCGCTGAGGTGATGAGATGTGATTCGAAACGTTGCAGTGAAGGTCGCGCGCCGCGACGGTTATTCGTATAGCACTAGTTTTTCCACTGCAGCGACACAGTAAGCGACATGACAACACAACACGAATTACATTTGCGCCTCAGATGAAATAATGACTTCTTCTTGAAAGGATGTTGTTGTGGCTTAATTTTTGAAGATCGGCAGTCTCAGCACGAACACAACTTTCACGAAAACCACCGAATGAGTCGAGATACTTTCCACTGAAAGAGCAACTGACAAAACAGCGTACACATTTTCGAATTGCATTTTCTCCTGCCGAGAAGCTACTCACTACAGTGATGTAAGCTGGTACATGTGTTGGAGTGACATTGAAAAGCATGGTGCTTCATTAAGTGTGGTACATATATGAATAATAAACGTTAAAAAGTTACAACTGTTCAATCGAACAGACGTAGCTCAGTTTACGTGTTGGCTATGCGCAGCGCAGAAGGGAATGGGCAGGTGAAGATGTCTTTCCAGCTTGAAAGCACACGTGCGAGAGAGCACTTCGTGTGGTGGCGGCAGCATACGAAAAAGAGAAACGCAAACCAGCTCTCCGGATTGCAAGCGGCAATAACATCGCGTGTGGCCGGTCGCTGCCAACCTCATCGCGGATAGCCTCCACTATGTATCAGTTAATTACTCGTAGCTGGAAAAAGTTACGGCTCTCTCTCCACCGTTGCGAACAATTTCGATATGTTGGCTCAGTTTCATGCGCAACAGTACATGATCTGAAACGCACTAAACGGAAACTGGCCAGCACCTACATTTTTCACTGCAAACTTTTTCATAACAGGCGCAGCAGCAGTTCACTAGATGCCCAGGTATATCACAGCAACTGAGGGCAATAGCTAAAAACAAAACCAGTTTGTTATGAGTCTGTGTTGTAAGACTACCAGATAGGAAAAAATCACTGTTAATAACAGTTTCCTTGTAACTGAGAGACTGCATAGCAAAGAACACGTGCAAGTCTAAAAAACCATGATTTACTAATTTTTTAAGCAAATAGTTATAGATTTACTGAAAAAATAAGTAGATAGGATGTAGCTTTGCTTTATATATATGAATCAAAATTTTTAAGCACATTAGTTGCCTCGGAATTCCCCTCCTCACCTATCGTATCACACAGCTGCGTCGAACAGCTACACTACTGGCCATCAAAATTGCTACACCAAGAAGAAATGCAGATGATAAACGGGTATTCATTGGACAAATATATTATACTAGAACTGACTTCACGCAATTTGGGTGCATAGATCCTGAGAAATCAGTACCCTGGACAACCACCTCTGGCCGTAATAACGGCCTTGATACGCCTGGACATTGAGTCAAACAGAGCTTGGATGGCGTTTACAGGTACAGCTGCCCATGCTTCTCCAACATGATACCACAGTTCATCAAGAGTAGTGACTGGCGTATTGTGACGAGCCAGTTGCTCGGCCACAATTGACCAGACGTTTTCAGTTGGTGAGAGATCTGGAGAATGTTCTGGCCAGGGCAGCAGTCGAACATTTTCTGTATCCAGAAAGACCCGTACAGGACCTGCGACATGCGGTCGTGCATTATCCTGCTGAAATGTAGAGTTTCGCAGGGATCGAATGAAGGGTAGAGCCACGGGTCTTAATAGATCTGAAATGTAACGTCTACTGTTCATAGTGCCGTCAGTGCGAACAAGGAGTGACCGAGACGTGTAACCAATGACACCCCATTCATCATGCCGGGTAATACGCCAGTATGGCGATGACGAATACACGCTTCCAATGTGCATTCAACACGATGTCGCCAAACACGGATGCGACCATCATGATGCTGTAAACAGAACCTGGATTCATCCGAAAAAATGACGTTTTGCCATTCGTGCACCCAGGTTCGTCGTTGAGTACACCATCCATCGCAGGCGCTCCTGTGTGTGATGCAGCGACAGGGGTAACCGCAGCCATGGTCTCCGAGCTGATAGTCCATGCTGCTGCAAACGTCGTCGAACTGTTCGTGCAGATAGTTGTTGTCTAGCAAACGTCCCCATCTGTTGACTAAGGGATCGAGACGTGGCTGCACGATCCGTTACAGCCATGCGGATAAGATGCCTGTCATCTCGACTGCTAGTGATACGAGGCCGTTGGGATCCAGCACGGCGTTCCGTATTACCCTCACGACCCACCGAATCTATATTCTGCTACCAGTCATTGGATCTCGACCAACGCGAGCAGCAATGTCGCGATACGATAAACCGCAATCGCGGTAGGCTACAGTCCGACCTTTATCAAAGTCGGAAACGTGATGGTACGCATTTGTCCTCCTTCCACGAGGCATCACAACAACGTTTCACCAGGCAACGCCGGCCAACTGCTGTTTGTGTATGAGGAATCGGGTGGAAACTTTCCTCAAGTGAGCACGTTGTACGTGTCGCCACCGGCGCCAACCTTGTGTGAATGCTCTGAAAAGCTGATTGCCGGCCGGAAGTGGCCGTGCGGTTGAAGGCGCTGCAGTCTGGAACCGCGAGACCGCTACGGTCGCAGGTTCGAATCCTGCCTCGGGCATGGTTGTGTGTGATATCCTTAGGTTAGTTAGGTTTAACTAGTTCTAAGTTCTAGGGAACTAAAGGCCTCAGAAGATGAGTCTCATAGTGCTCAGAGCCATTTGAACCATTTTCTTTCACAGTTTGTCATCTGCAACCGTATGCAACTTACTGTGGGCAAATTATTTAAGCAAAGATTACGATACGGAAACTGTTATGGCTATGCTTGAAATTAAATTAATTCTATGTGGAAGTGTGTGTGCGTGTTCGCGAGCGCGTGTTCGTGCGATGGCACCATCTTGTTCGAATACGGGTTAAAATCACCCAGCAGGGTTTCGCGGAAATGCGTCGTCTTTCTTCCGTGACTTTTCATTTTAGGTCCCTCTACACTTCTGTTATGCTTTCGTATGTTATGCTTTCGTATGTTATGCTTTCGTATGTTATGCTTTCGTATGTTATGCTTTCGTATGTTATGCTTTCGTATGTTATGCTTTCGTATGTTATGCTTTCGTATGTTATGCTTTCGTATGTTATGCTTTCGTATGTTATGCTTTCGTATGTTATGCTTTCGTATGTTATGCTTTCGTATGTTATGCTTTCGTATGTTATGCTTTCGTATGTTATGCTTTCGTAGAACTACTTAAACCTAACTAACCTAAGGACATGACACACATCCATGCCCGAGGCAGGATTCGAACCTACGACTTCCGGATTGAAGCGCCTAGAACCGCTCTGTCACAGCGGCCGGCTGGTTCGACGTGTATTGTCAATCGTACTTGAAAAAACTCCAAATACTGGAACAGTACTCTAACATCGGTCGCACTAGCGGCGTTTTGAGAGAAATTTCCTTTGCAGCTGCATCTTTTCGGACAACATAGAGCGAGTTGGGTTCCTCGTTGTCATTGCTTCCGAAATGTGTCCTCGGTAAGATGGCGCTCGGAAGGCAAGAAAAAACAGCAAGTTATACCGTAGCCGCCTAGGAACACGTAGCCAGAGATTTGTACTACAAAGGCGGCTAAATGCTGACCACTCGCACGCCTGCGGGAGTGTGAAACTGTGAAAATGAAGCCCTGTTGTGCTCTAGGAGTTGGTCGTAGTCTTCGTGCTTGAGAAACGCTTCCCGCGTTCCCAGGGACGAAGCAGCCGCATCGAGCCGTCAGCGGCGAACTCGGGGGGCTGAAGAGGCGTCACGTGTCCCTCCCTCCTCCCCCACGCCGCCGTCGCCACAGACAAAACAGCCATTCATTCACACTCATTCTTTTTGTCTCTGTGTCGCTCAGCTCTGAGACGATTTTCAGTGGCGGGAAGGTGGGAACAGTACTTGCATATAATTTATAGTAGGCAAGGCGAAATTAGGCCATTTTGAAATGAGGACTTACTGCAAAAAGATGGGCGACGAAGTTAAATCCTCATCCCTGAATAGAAAATAACCTTCGCACAAACGTTTTTGCGAAATATCAGTGAATCTTATATGAGAAGCGGGCCGGATGCCGGAGACAGAACTATAGAAGCTCGTGAGTGAAATATATGAAACTGGGGAAGTTTCATCAAATTTGGAAAGGAATGCAGTATTTGCGGTTCTGAAGAAAGGAAAGGCGGCCTGATGTAAAAACGAAGGCACAATCAGTTTAGTGCCACTATTGATAACAGGCGAAATACCCTCGGACTTCGCCGGCCACTCCGCCGGAGTGGCCGTGCGGTTCTAGGCGCTACAGTCTGCAGCCGAGCGTCCGCTACGGTCGCAGGCTCGAAACATGCCTCGGGCATGGATGTGTGTGATGTCCTTAGGTTAGTTAGTTTTAATTAGTTCTAAGTTCTAGGCGACTGATGACCTCAGAAGTTAAGTCGCATAGTGCTCAGAGCCATTTGAAACAAGCCAACCCTCAGACTTCAAGAAGAATATAATAATTCCAATCCAAAAGAAAGCAGGTGCTGACAGATGTGAAAATTACCGAACAATCAGTTTAATAAGTCACGGATGCAAAGTACTAAAGCG
This sequence comes from Schistocerca cancellata, assembly GCF_023864275.1. Lineage (NCBI taxonomy): Eukaryota > Metazoa > Arthropoda > Insecta > Orthoptera > Acrididae > Schistocerca > Schistocerca cancellata. Next base: position 782,353,930 of record NC_064628.1, on the reverse strand, counting down.
AATTCTTTACAGACGAATGGAAAAACTGGTAGAAGCCAACGTCAGGGAAGATCAGTTTGCATTCCGTAGAAATATTGGAACACGTGAGGCAATACTGACCCTACGACTTATCGTTGAAGATAGATTAACAAAAGGAAAACCTACGTTTCTAGCATTTGCAGACTTAGAGAAAGCTTTTGATAATGTTGACTGGAATATTCTCTTTCAAATTCTAAAGGTGGCAGGGGTAAAATACAGGGAGCGAAAGGCTATTTACAATTTGTACAGAAACCAGATGGCAGTTATAAGAGTCGAGGGGCATGAAAGGGAAGCAGTGGTTGGGAAAGGAGTGAGACAGGGTTGCAGCCTCTCCCCGATGTTATTCAATCTGTATATTGAGCAAGCAGTGAAGGAAACAAATTAAAAATTCGGAGTAGGTATTAAAATCCATGGAGAAGAAATAAAAACTTTGAGGTCCGCCGATGACATTGTAACTCTGTCAGAGACAGCAAAGGACTTGGAAGAGCAGTCGAATGGAATGGACAGTGTGTTGAAAGGAGGGTATAAGATGAACATCAACAAAAGCAAAACGAGGATAATGGAATGTAGTCGAATTAAATCGGTTGATGCTGAGCGAATTAGATTAGGAAATGAGACACTTAAAGTAGTAAAGGAGTTTTGCTATTTGGGGAGCAAAATAACTGATGATGGTCGAAGTAGAGAGGATATAAAATGTAGACTGGCAATGGCAAGGAATGCGTTACTGAAGAAGAGAAATTTGTTAACATCGAGTATAGATTTAAGTGTCATGGAGTCGTTTCTGAAAGTATTTGTATGGAGTGTAGCGATGTACGGAAGTGAAACATGGACGATAACTAGTTTGGACAAGAAGAGAATAGAATCTTTCGAAATGTGGTGCTACAGAAGAATGCTGAAGATTAGATGGGTAGATCATATAACTAATGAGGAGGTATTGGATAGGATTGGGGAGAAGAGAAGTTTGTGGCACAACTTGACTAGAAGAAGGGATCGGTTGGTAGGACATGTTCTGAGGCATCAAGGGATCTCCATTTTGGTATTGGAGGGCGGCGTGGAGGATAAAAATCGTAGAGGGAGACAAAGAGTTGAATACACTAAACAGATTCAGAAGGATGTAGGTTGCAGTAGGTACTGGGAGATGAAGGAGCTTGCACAGGATAGAGTAGCATGGAGAGCTGCATCAAACCAGTCTCAGGACTGAAGACAACAACAACAACAACAACAACAACATTGATAATAGTGCATTATCGTAGAGTGCGAAGTTAGTGGAAGACCAGTTTCGTTTTAGGAGAAATGCAGTTTTTTTCTCTGTCGCTCATAGTCTTGAAGAATCACGAAAAACTGGGTAAATAATTATTGCGTCAGTAAGTTTGGAGAAAGTTTTTGTCAGACGATGCTGAGAGAATAAAATATCTTCTAGGCGACAATGAACAGCATAAATGTATTGTACGAAACGTTTGACACATTGCTGTATTTGTAAATTGCTGTTTATTCCGTTGGGTTTCGATCTTTGACCATCATCCAGGAACTATACCTGCGTGAAATAAAGAAAAGAAAATGTAACAAACTTACAAGATCGAAACTCAAGTCATAAAGCAGTCGTAATCGGATGGTTAAGAAAGAAAAACAACATAGCTTTCGCGTGGGTGCCCAACAGAATAACAAAGCTTCATAGCGAGATGATGTGACCCACTCGTTGGCAAAAGATAAATTTGAACGTTGTGATTTCAGAGTGCGATCAAAGCAAATGTGTACGGTAGCAGACCAAAGGAGCTACATGGCAAAGGTGTCCCCAGGGCAGTCATCACATCGCTTGAAGCAAATTCACGAAAAATTTTACACAAAAACGTGGGCCTACATGGGGATATTTACGGATATAATTCAAACAATTATCGCATTTTTACACACAAGTATATTATACAAAAATAATTTTTTCGTGAATTTGTGTTAATAATATACATATAATGCTGTAATAAATATGAATTTACACTATAGCGCTGCGTTATGCACTTCCTATGTGAATTAAATTAGGCAACGACACACTAAATGTATTAGGTGAGTTTTGCTATTTGGGCAACAAAATACAAGAGGACGGCTGAAGTGGAGAAGATATAAAATGCTGACTGAAAATAACAAGGAAAGTGTATCTGAAATATATACAGGGTGTTACAAAAAGGTACGGCCATACTTTCAGGAAACATTCCTCACACACAAATAAAGAAAAGATGTTATGTGGACATGTGACCGGAAACGCTTAATTTCCATGTTAGAGCTCATTTTAGTTTCGTCAGTATGTACTGTACTTCCTCGATTCACCGCCATGATTTCGTACGGGCTACTCTACCTGTGCTGCTAGAACTGGTGCCTTTACAAGTACGACACAACATGTGGTTCATGCACGATGGAGCTCCTGCACATTTCAGTCGAAGTGTTCGTACGCTTCTCAACAACAGATTCGGTGACCGATGGATTGGTAGAGGCGGACCAATTCCATGGCCTCCATGCTCTCCTGACCTCAACCCTCTTGACTTTCATTTATGGGGCATTTGAAAGCTCTTGTCTACGCAAACCCGGTACCAAATGTAGAGACTCTTTGTGCTCTTATTGTGGACGGCTGTGATAGAATACGCCATTCTCCAGGGCTGCATTAGAGCATCAGGGATTCCATGCAACGGAGGGTGGATGCATGTATCCTCGCTAACGGAGGACATTTTGAACATTTCCTGTAACAAAGTGTTTGAAGTCACGCTGGTACGTTCTGTTGCTGTGTGTCTCCATTTCATGATTAATATGATTTGAAGAGAAGTAATAAAACGAGCTCTAACATGGAAAGTAAGCGTTTCCAGACACATGTCCGCATAACATATTTTCTTTCTTTGTGCGTGAGGAATGTTTCCTGAAAGTTTGGCCGTACCTTTTTGTAACACCCTGTATATATATATAATTTATTTTTCAACGTAACCACCCTGGCGAAGAACACGTTTCTCCTAACGAGAGACGAGTTTGTTGATGCCGTCACTAAAGAATGTTTGTCTTGACTGAACCACAACCTGACCTCTGATATGTCGCAGTGCTCCTGTGTGGTCCGGAGAAATGCCAAGTGTCGTTGTAAAATGTAGAAGATGGAGAAGACAAATGAAATTATTAGAAGCCTTTGAAATGCAATGTTATTCTGCTGGAGACAAGAGATCAGATGCATTGAGCGAATCTAGAAAGAAGACAACGTGTAATACTTCAGTGAGAGATAATGCCCTATAAAGAAGATAATGAAAAGCTGGAAAGGTTGGCCATATGTCAGGAAATGAATGAGTACTGGAAATGGCCGTTTAAGAGATTATGGAAGAAAAGAATGGCGGAACAGGTCTAGATTTGTGTATAGAGAGTATTTGATTGTTATTGGTACAAAAAAAACGTACGAGGACAGTAAAATAAGCAAATAATTCTAACATAAGTCAGTAAACCAACGGTTTCTCCGATAGGACGTGTGCACCAGTGCAGTCATGCCAGTGTCACAACACTGTTAATGTCTAAAGTTTGTTTATTTCGAAACAATAAATGTGAGCCGTAAGTTACAAAGTGATAAACTGCCCCTGTTTGATTTGTTTGTCATTCCCGATATCTCATTACTAGTAAATAGCCTTTCGACAACAAGTGTATCACCTAGTAGAATGGTCCCCGACTTGGACCTGTTGGATTTTTTACTTGGACGCGTTGGATTTTTGTGTGAGGGTGCTCCAAAGGTTTGATGTATTCCAGACGTATTAACAGCGCCGGGAACTTAATGTAAATGGTTGTCAGTGCATCCTGTTTAAGGCAGATTGTTGACGTGAGATGATGTAGTTGTGCTAAAATTAAGGAATACTTGGTAAGAGACAGGAATAGAGATCTACTCGAAGCAATCTCAGTCGGGCGAAGTCTGGTTTTCTGTTGTCTCTCAGAAATGATCTGCACCCTCGACCACTGTACGGAACACGTAGTTGAGAAACGGCTTCCGAGAGATAAGGGGTGGTGATCGGCTTTAACTTCAGTCTCAGAGAGAAAAATATAAAATGCTAGCCTCTGAGGAATTGAATGGAATTAGCCAGAGTGGCCTCTTAGCGATTTAAGTTGGCGTGGACCGCGATTCGAGTAATGTGGTGTCTGGGAGGACCTCAGGCTTACTCTGCGTTCTTTGTCCTCTGTGATGAACTGGAAATTAAGCAGATTCAAGTTCTTTGTGTCGTCACTCACTGAAGGTGAAGGTACAGGTGTAACAAAAAACGTAGGCTACTTTCGCTGCAAATGTCAGAAGAACGGTAAGCGTTATTTTAACATTATCGCGATTTTGACAGCAGACAACGCGATCATCTCTCTTCTCGTACCATTTGGTTTCAATTTTGTCTAAACGTTGCGTGTGGAATGTGGCGAGATTTACCATAAAGCAAAATACGACACGGCAGAAACAATTACGTCAGCACATTTCCAGATAAAAAATAAAGTGGTCAGACCTACTAAATGTTCGAAAAGTAACCTGAGTAAGGAGTATGAAATGTAGCATTCTCAGCATCATGTGATACTGTGGTATGTCGATAAGCACCATTCGGAAGTAAAAACCGTTCTTCATGCAAATCTCTTGTCAGTAAGGCGTCTCTCGGCGCCATTCCAGATGTGCTTGCGCGATTCATGTCGGAAGAATTGAATTATTCGCTCTTAAAAGTATTCCTTCATATACTGGTATTTGTGTGGCTCACCTGTGCTACTGCAGTATCATGTTGCATCCGCACGATGATGACAAGCATGCCATCACTAAACCCGCGTTCTAGTTCCACGGAAAAGCTCTGTAGTCTATGGACCCGCCTAATAACGATTCCACCTTTCCGTTCCCCCTCCCCCTTCCTCTCTCCCCCTACCTCTTCCTCTTCATCCGAAGCCGTAGCTTTCATGGATGACGATGGATACCAATGAGTTCGGTCTTGTCGTAAATCGAAACTAGTCTGCTTCTTTCACGAGATTCATCCGTGCCACACTGACCACTTTCGTGACGACTGCGCGCTCAGAAAATCGTTCATCTTTCCATTGGTTGTAGCGAGCGTCAGCTGTAGTGTTGGGACGTCGCTGTTCTGTTGTTTTGGAGGTATAACAGAAAATGAAACACGGGGCGCGCCATAGTCCCTTGACCTTGGTTGAACCTGCGGCGTGCGACGCTTGCGGCTACAGATTGTTCCCACAGCATGGGAGCCAGAGGGAAACGATCATATAAGAACCTCCTGGCCATCTCTGAATTCTATCTCCTCCATGCCTCCGAGATTTATGCCGCAATTTGACCAAGTGGTCTGTCGAATCTCTCTCCCTTCAGTCTCTCCACATAACCGTTTTTAGTCTTAGATGACATACGTGGACTGCAGTGTTGATATGCGCGTTGAAATTGTGGGAAATACTTTTGTTATAACGACACATCTTTCACGTCAACTTGTCTTTTATCCTAAGTTATTGTTGTTTCTTTCCAATTTTTTGGAATCCATAGTGAAAGGGCATTATCAAAAATTTTTCCCGAGGGCATGCAGCTTTACTGTATGGTTAAATGATGATGGCGTCCTCTTGGGTAAAATATTCCGGAGGTAAAATAGTCCCCCATTCGGATCTCCGGGCGGGGACTACTCAAGAGGACGTCGTTATCAGTAGAAAGAAAACTGGCATTCTACGGATCGGAGCGTGGAATGTCAGATCCCTTAATCGGGCAGGTAGGTTAGAAAATTTAAAAAGAGAAATGGATAGGTTAAGGTTAGATATAGTGGGAATTAGTGAAGTTCGGTGCCAGGAGGAACAAGACTTCTGGTCAGGTGATTACAGGGTTATAAATACAAAATCAAATAGGGGTAATGCAGGAATAGGTTTAATAATGAATAAAAAAATAGGAATGCAGGTAAGCTACTACAAACAGCATAGTGAACGTATTATAGTGGCCAAGATAGACACGAAGCCCATGCCTACTACAGTGGTACAAGTTTATATGCCAACTAGCTCTGCAGATGACGAAGAAATTGAAGAAATGTATGATGAGATAAAAGAAATTATTCAGGTAGTCAAGGGAGACGAAAATTTAATACTAATGGGTGACTGGAATTCGACAGTAGGAAAAGGGAGAGAAGGAAACACAGGTGAATATGGATTGGGGCTAAGAAATGAAAGAGGAAGCCGTCTGTTAGAATTTTGCACAGAGCATAACTTAATCATAGCTAACACTTGGTTCAAGAATCATAAAAGAAGGTTGTATACATGGAAGAATCCTGGAGATACTAAAAGGTATCATTTAGGTTATATAATGGTAAGACAGAGATTTAGGAACCAGGTTTTAAATTGTAGGCCATTTCCAGGGGCAGATGTGGATTCTGACCACAATCTATTGGTTATGAACTGTAGATTAAAACTGAAGAAACTGCAAAAAAGGTGGGAATTTAAGGAGATGGGACCTGGATAAACTGAATAAACCAGAGGTTGTACAGAGTTTCAGAGAGAGCATAAGGGAACAATTGACAGGAATGGGGGAAAGAAATACAGTAGAAGACGAATGGGTAGCTCTGAGAGATGTAGTGAAGGCAGCAGAGGATCAAGTAGGTAAAAAGACGAGGGCTAGTAGAAATCCTTGGGTAACAGAAGAAATATTGAATTTAATTGATGAAAGGAGAAAAACATCTCAAAAATGAGATCGACAGGAAGTGCAAAATGGCTAAGCAGGCATGGCTAGAGGACAAATGTAAGGGTGTGGAAGCTTATCTCACTAGGGGTAAGATAGATACAGCCTACAGGAAAATTAAAGAGACCTTTGGAGAAAAGAGAGCCACTTGTATGAATATCAAGAGCTCAGATGGAAACCGAATTCTAAGCAAAGAGGGAAAAGCAGAAAGGTGGAAGGAGTATATAGAGGGTCTATACAAGGGCGATGTACTTGAGGACAATATTATGGAAATGGAAGAGGATGTAGATGAAGATGAAATGGGAGATACGATAGAGTTCGACAGAGCGCTGATTGACCTGAGTCGAAACAAGGCCCCAGGAGTAGACAACATTCCATTAGAACTACTGACGGCCTTGGGAGAGCCAGTCCTGACAAAACTCTTCCATCTGGTGAGCAAGATGTATGAAACAGACGAAATACCCTCAGACTTCAAGAAGAATATAATAATTCCAATCCCAAAGAAAGCAGGTGTTGACAGATGTGAAAATTACCGAACTATCAGTTTAATAAGCCACAGCTGCAAAATACTAACACGAATTCTTTACAGACGAATGGAAAAACTAGTAGAAGCCGACCTCGGGGAAGATCAGTTTGGATTCCGTAGAAATGTTGGAACACGTGAGGCAATACTGATCTTACGACTTAACTTAGAAGAAAGATTAAGGAAAGGCAAACCTACGTTTCTAGCATTTGTAGACTTATAGAAAGCTTTTGACAATGGAATACTCTCCTTCAAATTCTAAAGGTGGCAGGGGTAAACTACAGGGAGCGAAAGGCTATTTACAATTTGTACAGAAACCAGATGGCAGTTTGAGTCGAGGGGCATGAGAAGGAAGCAGTGGTTGGGAAGGGAGTGAGACAGGGTTGCAGCCTATACCCGATGTTATTCAGTCTGTATATTGAGCAAGCAGTGAAGGAAACAAATTAAAAATTCGGAGTAGGTATTAAAATCCATGGAGAAGAAATAAAAACTTTGAGGTCCGCCGATGACATTGTAACTCTGTCAGAGACAGCAAAGGACTTGGAAGAGCAGTTGAACGGAATGGACAGTGTCTTGAAAGGAGGATATAAGATGAACATCAACAAAAGCAAAACGAGGATAATGGAATATAGTCGAATTAAGCCGGGTGATGCTGAGGGAATTAGATTAGGAAATGAGACACTTAAAGTAGTAAAGGAGTTTTGCTATTTGGGGAGCAAAATAACTGATGATGGTCGACGTAGGGAGGATATAACATGTAGACTGGCAATGGCAAGGAAAGCGTTTCTGAAGAAGAGAAATTTGTTAACATCGAGTATAGATTTAAATGTCAGGAAGTCGTTTCTGAAAGTATTTGTATGGAGTGTAGCGATGTACGGAAGTGAAACATGGACAATAAATAGTTTGCGACAAGAAGAGAATAGAAGCTTTCGAAATGTGGTGCTACAGAAGAATGTTGAAAATTAGGTGGGTAGATCACGTAACTAATGAGGAGGTATTGGATAGGATTGGGGAGAAGAGAAGTTTGTGGCACAACTTGAGTAGAAGAAGGGATCGGCTGGTAGGACATGTCCTGAGGCATCAAGGGATGACAAATTTAGCATTGGAGGACAGCGTGGAGGGTAAAAATCGTAGAGGGAGACCAAGAGATGAATACACAAAGCAGATTCAGAAGGATGTACGTTGCAGTAGGTACTGTGAGATGAAGGAGCTTGCACAGGATACAGTAGCATGGAGAGCTGCATCAAACCAGTCTCAGGACTGAAGACCACAACAACAACATGTAGTCAGTATTATCGCCTTACGGAATGATCTTTTGAAAATAATTTAGTTTAGTCATCGGAACACTATTGAACTTCTTGTTTGTAGCCCTCAGAAAATTACATTTTACCCCTCAGGGTGTAATAATTCCCATCTTGGGAACCAGTGGTCTGTTGTATTTTAAATAATGTAAAAATTGGAGGCAGCATGTCAGGCTATTACTAAGATATTTCATCGGACTCGTCTATTGTTCCGACAATTCTGACAAGACTTTGTGCGTTTGAAAAAAATTAGAGTTGCAGTGATATTCGGGTTCTAGGTTAAACTGTTTGTACATCGCCTGCCCCCCTACCCACTCACCGACGCGCGCGCACGAACCCCCCCCCCCCCCCCTCACCGCTACACACACACACACACACACACACACACACACACACACACACACCTCCCCTCCCTACTTCGAGTTACTTTTCTCACACATGAAACAGGCTGCGTGTAGCTGGTTTATGGGCCCGTTAAAAAAAAAGCGCTTTATCTCCAACAGGACCGAAGTAAGTTGTAAAATTTTGTGCTGTTCAAAAGACCTATGTTTTTAATTGTGGACTGCATTCCAAAATTAATTTCGTGTGCGAGTGTGGTGGGGGAGGGGGGTGCGTTCGTAAACGATGATACTGGTGATACTGACATTTGGATCGCATCAGTAAGTGTCACGGAATTTGTTCATGTGACGAAAGAAGTTGATTGTTAAGTACCTTTTTTTTCTTTTTTACCAGAATGTAATTATAGAAACTTCTAATATTTCCAAACGCGGCCTTTTGCATTTAGCACGCGTAAAGACCTGTACAAACGCCAGTATGATATTGTTTTTCGCGTTCACTTGGGTAACCTATCCTAGTCGTGCCAGTCAAATCAGGGTTGGTGACCGTCTGTGATCCTATCTAGGAGAGAAACATAAAATATTTGATTCCATTGAGTGGGCTCTTTCTAATTTCAGTTAGTTTGAGTGAATATAAGCTGCACCGAGCGTTGTCTCGCGTTTCTTAGCTATTGTTTTTTTTTTTAGACTCAGCGTTCATTACCTCCTGCGATAAAAGGGCGAAGTAAGCAGGTTTAGTTTCTCCATCGCGTCATTATCAACTAGAACTAAGAGGACGGGTGTAACAAAGAACGTAGATTATTTTCCTAGGGAACAAAGCTGTGTGCGTTTTCTTTTAACTTTACTACCGCACTAAATATGCGTGCACGCTGTCTTGTGATACCATAGGTGTCGAGAGCAATAACAACCCGCCACCGCAGCAGTAAAACCTCTGGTACTTAAAACATCCGTCCGCAATGAAGAATTTTTGTTTTGATAATTTCAGGTTGTGGTGGGAATTGTTCTCAGTGCGCACAACCGTACGAAATTGTTCTTTGTTTCGCGTTCGCCATTGTTTTCCCCATCTTGAATAAACGTCCTACGTGATAACCTGAACGTCACGAAATTTCTTGGCGTGATATGTATTTACTGTCGTTATTGTTTATTTTTATTTATTTAGTTTTTTTCAGAACGTTGTTTATCGAGAGCTTTTTAAAAAGTGTAATCGCAGTGATTAAACTTCGAACCATGGTACACGAATAAATATTACCACTGGACGTTGCTGTTCATTTGAATCAAGGAACCGAAAATCTGTTAAACGAGAGGTTGTTCTAGATGTTACTATAAGAATCCCTAGCTAACTTTCGTACCAAAAATATTATTTCTATTTGAAATGGGTTGCCACAAAACATTCTATGTGGCTTCAAAGAATGAAAGTAAGCAAGGTAAATAAGTTTCGGTATAGAAGTATTACTACTGATGCTGACTACCAACAATATTTTGACCACGAAAGTATCTGAATTCAAGTTCTGAATTATGTAGTGAACATGTGTCTTTCACGTCAACTGCCCACATACTACCAGTATCAGAAGTCTGGGATAGACTTCTGAGCTGGTCGGGCGCTTTTTTTTTATCACAAAAAACTGCCGTAGCTGAAATTTGAATTACCCCCTCGTTATGCGGATTTGAATTACCTCCTTGTTATGCACGGGCCACTCTTATTACAGAGTGTACAGATTTGCTTATAAAAGAAAAAACACCTATTATTATGAGTGTAGTAGAAGAATAAACGCCTATTTGCTCTTAGAATAAGGACGCACCCTCTAAAAACACGCAAGAAAACTGCGCTGCGTCATTCTTAGCATATCAGGCACAGTACAGATACTTCATTTCGTGATATAAAGTTCGGTAAGAAGTATCTAATGCCGCCAGCTCTAGCGTAATGCATTCGTAGCTCAGTAGCACAGTCGGAGGTCTAGTAGGCAACTGCCTGGTGTCAAGGTTTTGGCTTGTATCTGACTTTGTGCAATTTTCTTGCGTTACTCAGTTTCTTCAATCTGTAGGAATCACGAAATTAATAGAACGAACAGTTCACTGTTTTTGTTTACATATTTTTGGCTCTCAGAAAGATAAAGCACGCGGTTTCTTTATCTTTTATTAATGTACCGTTCAAAGGCCTTCAAGTTCTACGATTGTCTACAGTTTGCAAGGGAGGAAGTCTATGCGATTAGTAGTAAACACCTCATTTTCTGACTTCTCCTAAACAGCTACCGTGATGTTTCGAAGTTTACGCCAAATGAAAGAGAGGTGCAGCGAGAGGGACTTCGTACGTATGATAAGTCCTTTCCCTCGAAAATTTCCTTCCTTCATACACCCTTTGTGTTACCACAAATGACGTGACACAGGTCATGTGCGTGTGAATTCCTAAGGGACCAAACTGCTGACGTCGTCGGTCCGTAGACTTCACACTACTTCAACTAACTTATGCTAACAACAACAACAACAACAACAACAACACACACACACACACACACACACACACACACACACACACACACACATACGCGCAAGGGAGAACTCGAACCTCCAGCGGGAGGGGACGCGCAGTCCGTAACATGGCGCCTCAAACCGCACGGCCACTCCGCGCGGCGTCACTGATCTCATTTGTACTAAGATCGCAGTAGATGCCAGGTGCCTAGTAATTCCCACCGCGATGAGTGGAATGTATAAGTTCTGAACAATGTTCAACAACCCGCAATCTTCTTTAGTTGTTGTCCCATGCGCAGAAAACAGCACGTAAGTCGTGAATCCGTCATCTTGTGTAATCAACTGTTAGCGAGGACCTAGTGTTCTATAAATAATTAAATTTTGAATTTTTTTAACGGGATGCCATTCCCTTTTTATTAGCAAACTACGAGAAACTGCACGTTTATAGATCACACTATACACTGAAGCGCTAAAGAAACTGGTACAAGCATACGTGTTAAAATACAGATATGTAAAAAGGCAAAATACGGCGCTGCGATCGGCATCGCCTATATAAGACAACTGTCTGGCACAGTTGTTACATCCGTTACTACTGCTTATCAAGATTTAAGTGAGTTTGAACGTAGTGTTAACAATCGGCGCACGAGCATCTCCGAGGTAGCGATGAAGTGGGGATTTTCCCGTACGACCATTCACGAGCGTGCCGCGAATATCAGGAATCCGGTAAAACATCAAACCTCCAAAATCGTGCAAGTACGGGACCAAAGGCGACTGAAGAGAATAGTTCGTGACGGAAGTGCAGCCCTTCCGCAAATTGCTGCAGATTTCAATTCTGGGCCACCAACAAGTGTCATCGTGCGAACCGTTCAACGAAACATAATCGATATGGGCTTTCGCAGCCGCAGGCCCACTGGTGTACCCTTGATGACTGCACGACACAGAGCTTTACGCCTCTTCTGGGTCCGTCGACACCGACATTGAACTGTTGATGACTGAAAATATGTTGCCTGTTCTGACGAGTCTCGCTTCAAATTGTATCGAGCGGATGGACGTGTACGGGTATGGAGACAACCTCATGAATCCGGGTATGGAGACAACCTCATGAATCCGGGTATGGAGACAACCTCATGAATCCGTGGACCCTGACCCTACATGTCAGCAGGGGACTGCTGAAGCTGGTGGAGGCTCTGTTACGGTGTGGGGCATGTGCAGTTGGAGTGATATGGAACCCCTGATGCGTGTAGATACGACCGACTTTGACAGGTTACACGTACGTAAGCATCCTGTCTAATCACCTGCATACATTAATGTCCATTGTGCATTCCGACGGACTTGGGTAATTCCATCAGGACAACGCGACATTCCACACGTCCAGAATTGCTACATAATGGCTCCGGGAACACACTGCTGAGTTTAAACACTTCACTGGCCACCAAACTCCCCAGACATAAACATTATTGAGCATATCTGGAATGCCAGGATTCATGGCGTCAGTTCCCTCCTGCACTTCTTCAGACATTAGTCAACACGATGCCACGTCATGTTGCGGCTCGCCGGTGCCCCACACGATATTAGGAAGGTGTACCATATCACAAATAATTTCCATTCTTCACACTTTCACAGAGAATGAACAAAATGGACTGTGTCTGCGTAATTACTATGAAACCAGTTCTCAATTAAATGTCCAAAAACCAGATTGTTAATTAAGTTCTTAACCAATAACATGTCAGTCCTCCGAGACTATCGATCGAGCAAACTAGAGATTGCTAATTACCTCTTAACTGATACCGACCGCTTCAGACAACACGCCTATCCTCCTCAAGTGTCGATCGAGCTCAGATCAGACAGCCGAACCACCTCGCTCTTTCTCACGAAACAGGTACCGAATAAACCATCTGTACCTCACACCACATTACGCCATCTTCCTACTGCTGCCTTGATGATGCCTGCAAAGCCAGAAATATTACAGATTTATCACGGGTTCTTTGCGCGGGCTCACGCCAGTTTTCTAGCACAGTCTGTTTCGTCTCTGCCCATATGTTTTCTATAGGGTTTACGTCTGGTGCAGGAGGAGCCCATTCGAGAAGAGAAACATCTTCCTGTTCTGCAAACTACTCTTGTACTCCCGCTGACATGTGTATAGGAGAGTGGTTCTGTTGCGAACAGATTACTCCCGTCAGGATATAGTTGTAACGCTGATGGGACCATAGCATTACTCACGATTGGACATACTGGGCAGTCGACATCTGTCAAGTGAATCATAGGAAGTCCACGGGAACACGTCTATCCCCAAACTGCCACAGGCATGACCACTGCGAAATGAATCATAAATGTACTAGGGGTCTAATCGGGCACCTTTCGGCCTACATATTTCTACAGTATCATCATTCGCTGAGGGCAACATCTGTTCGACGTAAAACATCACGTTACGCCAGTCAAAATTGGCATTGTTCTCGGTAAACGCTAATTGACGTTGTCGATCATCGCGGAGCCTCTCCTCTACGGCTGTGTCCCTGCCTCGCCATCGTCAAATTCACCAAGAGCACACCACAAGAGCAATGACGGGGTCACAAATTGCCTGTTACGACGAGGCATGGCGTAAGAATAACGTGACTCGACTGAAAGCGATGTAGTGCAGGTACTTGATCTCGCCCGTGGCTGTAGAAGAGCGAATGGTACACTTGTTGACACAACTCGCTGCGACGGACGCTCAGTTTGTTACCTTGTATTATCAGTGAAAATGTGTCAATAATTCCCACGTGAAACAGAGATAGTAAATTTAAGTTTTCGACTTCCGGGAGATCATGCTCCACCAGAGGTGACCCTTAGCTTAGCCATAATTCCGTCGAATATTCTGTGGGAAATTAGCTGCACATCATCGAAATAAATCAAATACAGTAAAATTTGATCAAAGCGGGACGTGTATAATTCGGAAATTTGCCCAAACCGTACATGCATTTCAATCCCGACGCATCCAATACACTTTCATACTCTAATACTTCGTATAAAGCGGAACGTGCCTAACGCAGAAACGGAATGGTTCAAATGGCTCTAAGCACTATGGGACATCTGAGGTCATAAGTTCCCTAGACTTAGAACTAGTTAAACCTAACTAACCTAAGGGCATCACACACATCCATACCCGATGCGGGATTCGAACCTGCGATCGTAGCAGCACCGCGGTTCCCGACTGAAGCGCCTAGAACCGCTCGGTCACAACGGCCGGCGAAACAGAATACACATTTTAAGACTTAACTAATTAATCGTTGTATAATGAGGAAAACAGCTTATATAGCACTACTGTATTACAGTATACGTTAGTTACTTACGACTGTAAAAAGGACGCTACTTTTAACACAAAGACTGTTCAGCCGTTACAATGTTGTTGAGCAGTGCAAAACCAAGAGAGTAGACTTGGCCACTGTTTCTAAGTTTCGATACAGTGTATCGATACCTGGAACTGTTTCAGTGTTTCGGAACGGCTATGGTTCACTGTTTCGAAACAGTGGTGTTTCATTCCGCCCCTGTCTCGGATCTCGAGCCAGACAGAGAAACTGTATCGTTGTTTCAAAATAAGACTGTTTCAGTCCACCTGCGCCTGGAACGGACTAATTGTATCGAAACAGTGATGTTTCATTCCGCTCTGTGTCGGACGAGATTCGGGCTCGGCACAGGTACTGAAACACAATATACCACTTCATGAAACACTTTCAAGAGTGTCGAAATCTTTTGATAAGCAATAGCATGAAGCTTAAGATATCCGAAAATAAAGCTTCTTTTCTAGCTGACTGTCCTATTCCGAAATGGCGTAACATCTGCTTTATAAACACTAACCAAACAATAAAACAACGCATACTATTCGCATTCAAAATAATAAATATGTGAAAATCATTCAGTTAAATTACACTTTTTTTTATAACATACGCTTCTCTGTTCATATACAGTAATCATATTAAGAAATGCAAGTAAGACTACAACATTTTAAATAAAAAAAGGCGTAGAGTGACAGTTATTAGACATGTACATAAATTTGATGTAGGTATAATTGCAAGCAATCTGTTTGACATATCAGTGATAGTGTAATGGTGAACGGGAAGCATCGTAAATTTATAGTAACGGTTCGAAACACCTTGAAACACAAAGTTTTTTTCTGTTATATTTTGTTATTTATTCGAATTATTTGGCGTTATTTGTGAGTCTATAGTCACTGTGTCTATTATCCACAATGATTCCCTTTGTGTGCATGGAAATTAGCAGAATGGGTGTATTAGCCATACTAATGGAATGTGGGAATCCCAGTAGCATATCTGTTGTTTCTGCAGTTTGCTCCCACCTCCAGTTCCGTTCGTGGTGGTTCTTCTGTCTTCAGCTAAGGCTTTCCTCAGCCAATTGAAAAGTATGAAAGTCACATGACACAAAAGCAGCGCATTTGCTGCAGGAAATACTAAACTGCCAAGACGCCTAAGTGATAGTTTCATACTTTCTGCGTTATGATTAGCGCTCTCGCACCTCATTTGTGTTTATATGGACATACTTATACAGTAGACATTCAAGATGATAAAATGTGTAGGTTTATTAGATTACAAAACACAAACTGTTTCACTGTTTCGAAACAGCGTATCGAAACATTACATTGTACTGTTTCATTTGTTTCGAAACATTTACGTGTTTCAGTTTGCCCATCCCTACAAGAGAGTGAGTTTTCGGCGCAGGGCGGCGTTGTAGGTATGGGCATCAAACCGCGCCGCTGTGTGCAAGTTGAGCGCAGTGTCGGTACACCAAAGGAAATGTTTCGCTCCTTTGTCGGCTTTTCTCGCTTTCCGTTAAAGCGTGGTGGAGCACACTCGTACGTCGTTACGCACTTCGAACACTGCTGCAATACACGCAGTGAAAGAAATGGCTGTTGTTTCTGGCAACAGATCTGAAATGCTGCCATCAGTTTCCTGTAAATTTTTCAAGTAAAATTTCTTCGCCTGGGTGTTCCCAAGAAACGGTTGAACAGAAAGATAAGACGAGTTGCATTTCATTCTCGTTAGTACTGTACCGGACATTAACTGTGGCTGCATTCTGCTGGTAATTTTTGTGATGTCAAGTGTACGCATGTAACGTAGCCGCGGCTCTTCTACTGTAATTGGGATCCTCGCGGCTCCCCTTTGACACGGTGGGACTTGCAAAGCGCATTGCATACGTGACATCTGAGGTGGAGTGTTCTAGGCCACAGACACTAGCGATTAAATACGCTGGTATCCCGTGACTTGCCTACCCTGCGAACGCTCTCATGTCACCTATTAACACAATGACGATTTCAGCAGTTCACTAAGCTAGTCACTATCAACAACGCTGTTATCTTTTTGCAACCAGCACACCATGGCCTCTCACTACGAACCACCAACACTGGAGGAGATCAAGACAAAGATAACGCGATTCGGAAAGATGGTGAATCCGTCGGTGTCAGGATCGGCAAATTAGTAACAACATTTTGGATTAGAAAATTTGATAACTGCTCTAAATTGCCCCATCCATAACAACAATGACTACATGACGTTTGAGAACTACCATGGTATCGCACTGCTCAACATTTGCTATAAAGTGTTCTGAAACTGTTTTCTACATCGAATCACTTGGTTTGCTTCAAGAAAGCATTTAATGGAATCCACCTAGGGAGTATGATCAAGTCTTTGGTTTTGGCTTTCACTTAAGCCAGAATAAAACCAGGAAATAAGATTACAGTCCTTCATAAAGGAAACCGAATTATAGCATTGTGACAGCCTTTCACTAGCACTATTTAACCTTTAAGAGAGGATTGTATGACAACCTCAGAGGAATTCTAATTGAAATGAGAGGAACAAGTGACCTGGGTATGCCGATTACGAAGTATTGTTTTCAAACTGGAGGGAAGAACATCGTTAACTAGTTGTTGCCGTGTCGTCCTCAGGTGCCTGTAATATTATTCGAGGATTATTAGTTAAGAACCGCCTAATCACAAGTGAGTAAAACAAATTTTCCTTGTCATGCGCGTTTCGCATGTATTATTTGCAAGGCTTCTTGAATGGCAGATTTCTCATATCTTGGCCTACATGTATTCTCTTTTCTGTTTTACGGTTATTCTCCCAGCGTTTACTGCCATACGAAACTTGGTTTCCACAGCACTTGGAAATGAAGACTTATTTATTTAATGTTATCACACAATGAATTTTCATATGCCTGTAAGCAGAAGAGGAACAACTGTAAAAAGGGAAAACAATACATGTAGATCAGCATCTACGAAATTTGCCACAGATGATACCTTGCAAACAACAAAGGCAAATGCGTAGGGCAAGAAAAAAAATTTTGTTTTGTTGTAATTACACGGATCTTAATTAGTTACATGTTCCATTAAGCATCAGAACGAGTCTTACATCGGGCGATGTGGAACGAGCCATTTTACACTTACAAACGAATCAGTATTTTTGCCTTCATGCTATCTGTTTTTAAACAGAAATTCGTCCATGGAGTAGGAGGAGCTGTTCAGGAGAAATGATTTAGGTGGGAGTTAAAACTTGCTGTTCTACCTGTCAGGCATTTTATGTTATTGGACAAAGACAAAAATTTTTGTTGCTGCATATTGAACTTCTTTATGAGCCATTGACAGTTTTAATAATGGTAAATAAAGGTCATTTTATTCTCTGGTGTCGTAGATATGGACACCACTGGCCTCCTCAGATTGCGATGGATTATTTCTGACGAATTTCAGTAGCGAATATGTGTATTGTGACGGTCCAGTGAAGTAACAAAGTAATAATCATCAACATAATGGGGGGGGGGGGAAACTACAGGAAATGACTGAGGCACGGAATCATCTGCAAGTAAGTTAGTACCCCAGAAAAACAGAACAAAGATAGAATACATGGCACGAAGGAGAAGCCGAAGTGGCTTCCTGAAGCGACTTCAGTACTTTCAGACTGCAGGTGGATCGAACCCCCAATCTGTGTTCAAGCATTTGGGTGCTACATTGAGACACGTACCGTGCAGCCAAGTGCGGCTTGCAGGCTGGCAGTTGCTGCTACTGTGGTTTGCATTCTGTCGTCAAGAAATCTGCCAGTAAATTTCAAAACGACTGGCACCGGATGTATGGGAGATATAAAGTAAGTGGAACTGCTAGATGGCTTGATAAGCAGCAAATAGCAGTCGGAGACGATCTCTCAACGAAGCGCGCGGTCCACTCGTGCTGAACGTGGCAACTACACTGACGGGAAGTGTTAAAACATGAAGCATCAGTCCCATATGTATCTGTGTGGAGATGTTGGTCGCGTAGATGATTAAACGGTTGTTCTATTCGAAACTGCTGTCCGTCGTCATTACTGTGGGGTGTGACCCCAGATGGCACGAATATACTCTTGTACTCGTTGTGGCATGATAGCAAACGTCTTCAGTATATCTTCTTAGGAAATTTCTTGCCATGCCTAAGGCTAATACTCTTTCAGTTCATGAAGGTAGCTGCCTGGTGACTGGAATGATCGCATCACGGACATGTTCTATGTTTGACAAACGTGAGAGCCATGTAAGACATTCGAAGAATCCGTACATTCCACAAGGCAAGTAACATAAAAGTTTTCCGGGTGTTGTGCCGCATCTTAACTGTAAAATAACCATTACTGATTAAAACCGAAGTTTACGCCACGGCTACTGTGGCGGCCGCCGCCTGGATCTACTGGTATATTTTCGTTGTCCAAGGTCCACTATATTTCGTCACCACTCCTCTACTGAGTAGGAAATTACCTCTCAATTTAGGAGCTCTGATATTATTGCTCTCCTGTCGCGGTAGGGATGGGAAACTGTATTGTAATTGGTTTCCTGTAGTGCAGGGAGTGTGGATCTGCTGTTTGCTATTGCCCCTCACAGTATCTACCGTGATTGGCAAACTGTGTGTTGACTTCTGTTCTCCTTGGGCGGGACAAGGATCGCATAGCCAGTAACTCTGATGGTGCAACCCTTAGGCTATCCTCTCGATTAATATTTTTAGTGATCTTGTGTTTCATCATTCCTGGCTACTTTACAAATAGTCTCGTTTCCTTGAGTTTTATTTTCGTGCCACTGTCTTAGAGTTATTTAATGGGTGTTGCTACTGGCCTATTGGTATTGCTACAGGCCTACCGGTTTCGCA
The DNA here is from genome assembly GCF_023864275.1 of Schistocerca cancellata. Lineage (NCBI taxonomy): Eukaryota > Metazoa > Arthropoda > Insecta > Orthoptera > Acrididae > Schistocerca > Schistocerca cancellata. The sequence continues at coordinate 782,334,471 of NC_064628.1, read as the reverse complement.
GCTATAGTCCTCAAGGCATTTGTCTCGTGAACTGCAGTGTCGGGTCTTGCATTATCCTACTGAAATATGCCATTTGGTACTGTGTATGAAGGGTGCGATGACAAGGTTTATCAGTTCATAGTCACCTACTGGCGAGCATTCGGCCTTCCTTTAACAACTGCTGTCAGTCCCGTATTCAAATCAAATACCTCCACTCATAGTTCAGAAGATATAGATCTCAAGAAACGCTGGTCCCACTGCTCTTTCACTGGATCGTCTATGGACACGTTGACCTCGATCTCGATAGAAATGAGATTCGTTGATGTGCACCATAGAATACCACTCAACGCTGCAGTTGAGGGGGTATACACTCTACAAACCTGTCTCCTTTGATGTGGTGTCAGCAGTAAACGACACAGACAACTCGAAATCGCAACCCAGTTTCCAATAATCTGTTCCCAACAGTTCGTAGTGACCTCTGCCAAAATTTCAGCTGTTATCATCCTACTATTCGTTAGGGATAGTCGAATAACCCAACGTTGATCTCTTGTTGCAATACTGCTGTAGTGAGTACCAATCTGGCCCCCGCACGTTCGACAGCCATAGCCAATACAGCTAACTGTCGGTGCGATTTGTGGGTAGGATGCTCCGATGTCTCTCCTGCCATTGCATAGTCCCTTCGCAAAGTCGGAAAGATGGTGATTAACTGAACGCACAAGTCCTCTTGGCGTGCTGTGTTCCGTTCTGCGCCTGAAAAATTCCAATAACGTTACACGCACCTTGTAGCCATCATGTACTCATACCATTCGTCATCTTTAGTCTGGTATTCTTCGGTCAAGAGTTTCAAGGTGTAACACTGTTTCCGCCACTATAGCTTCTTATCACAGTACAAAGTTTTTATGAATAAACTAGCTGTGTACTCGACGTTGCCCAACTCTCTGTTCATCCCAATCATCTATTAGTCCATCTCCTCCTTAATCCCTCCCCGCCTCTCTGTCCATCACCCCTTTTTCCTTTACTAGTCCATTCCTCCTCTCTCTGTCCATATCCTCCTCTTCCGTTTATGTCTAATTCCCCCTCCCTTTCTCCCCATCCATCGCCATCTCCTTTCCCCCCTCTATGCATCTCCTCCTCCCCCTTCTATCTCTAAGTTATCATTTCTACCCCAATAAGAGCTTGCTGGTTCTTACTCCCACAGTATCTCTTTCCAGTTAGTAAGTAATATTTGTACCAAGTTTGGTTGAAAGCGACCCATGGATTTTAGGAAGAGCTTCTTACCCATGGCTTTGTTTGCGTGCGCATACATTTAACATCTTTCCACATATTTGTACATGCATTTTACAGCACCATCTATAGCAAATTTCGCCTTATACGAGGGTTGGAACTTAAATAGTGGCAACTATTTATTCACAACCGATACAAAAGAGTTACATGTTTGCACCTGTTACTGTCCTTCGAAGTAGTCACCAGCATTGTGTAAAACCCGTTGCAAGAGATGTGGAAGGCGTAGTATACCGTTAGCAGAGCCTGTTCTGTTGATGGTGCGAATGGAGCGGTCTACTGCCTGTCGAATCTCTGGAACAGTTCTGAAGCTAATGTCACAAAGTTGTTCCTTCATCTTCGGAATCAGATCAAAGTCACAAGGGCTTAAGTCCGGGGAGTATGGTGGATAGTACAGTATTTCCCAGTCCCATCGACCGAAAAGAGCAGCCACAGCTTGCGCTGTATGCGCCCGCGCATGAAATGAAATGATGGGTGGATTGCGCAGAAAGTGCCGCCGCTTCTTTCGCAAAGCTGGTCGCAGGTGATGCTCCAAAAACGAGCAGTAATACTGTGCATTGACGGTCTGCCGTGGAGTAACGTAATGCGTTAGGATAACACCATCACAGTCGTACACGAGAAACACCATAACTTTAGACCGCTCCACTCGCACCATCAACAGAACAGTCTCTGCTAACGGTGTACTACGCCTTCCACATCGCTAGCAACGGGTTGTACACAACACTGGTGACTATTTCGAAGGACAGTAATAGGTGCAAACATGTAACTCTTTTGTATTGGTTGTGAATAAATAGTTGCCACTATTTAAGTTCCAGCCCTCGTAGTTTCGTTTTCACGCGCCACCATATTTATGTCACTTCTCCTGAACAGTGCGTCATAAAGTGGCATATTTTTACAAGTACATCCAGTGGAATATGTGGATACTGATTGGGGAACATGTTGCGAATAGTCAGTAGTAAAGAAGTAATAAATTAAAACGTCATGCGGGACTTTTTCATCAGTCCAGTGTTTATGACGTCTTATCGTCTGAACTGTGTGTCGTACAGTGGCATGTTTTTGCAGGTACTGCAAAACGTGTTGTGAACAGAGCTAATAGTAAATCAGTAATAAAATTTAAAGGTCATGCGTGATGCGGCAGTTTTACTGCATAAACAACGAAAGTTTTTATCTTTCACCATTTTGTGGGGGCCGCCAGCGAGAAAAAGTCTTTCAAAAGTTTGAAATGATGTGCAAAGTTTGTTGCAAGTCACTAAATGCTCTCATTCTCAAATATTTAACGAATAAATTTGACTATTTGCGCGGCATGAGCTACACTTCTTCATCCCCGCCCATTGCAGAGGTTCTTTCCAGATAGTAGGTTTATATATATATAGTTTTGGTTGAGAGAGATCTGGTGATTTAGGAGATATGGTACATACAACGATACATAAATACAATTTTTTAATGTGTACGGATTAGGTTCTTTGCATGTGAAGTTGCGATTTGGGATTTGCTAAAATCAGCTCTGACTTGACCTTTAATATGGAATCTCACTCATCTTAACGAAATGGGTCAGACAGCATGACTCCTTTGAGGGTCGTTATAGTTACGGTTGATTTCTTTCACTGTGGTCTCGAAAGAGATTGCTTTGACGGTGGGAGGTCCTCGGGCGGGCGGGTTTCTTCGTTTTGTCTCGGTCGCTGGCAGGATAAGATAAGCGCTGGAAAGCGATTCCCGCTTCCGGTCGCACAGTTGCACCACGGGGACATTCGCTGCAAGGTGCCCTGTGTTGTAGTTTGTTCTTGCGTGACTCAAGTATATAATTTATTTGCCGAGTTACAGAGACGACTAATTTATTGCATTACAGTACGGAGAAGTGGCACTCTAGTTAAGATACTGGAGTCATAATTGGAAGACGCGGTTAGGAATCACGGTTAGCCATCCAGATTTACGCTAGTTTCCAAAATTTATGCACAGTATTGCGACAAGAAGGAAATGAAGAGAGAAAAGATAGATTTAGCGGCTGTTGAGGGAGTGTTGGTATAGGAAGTTCCCATGAATGAACAGGGCATCATACTTTCGCTGGTCGTGGGAAAAAATTGTTAACGCCATGAGGTACAGAGATGAGAAACTTCATCCATTTTTGTAATTTCTCAGAGGCACAGATGGTCATACATTCCCTTAAAGAATGAAAAAGCCCGTCTCGACCGAACGGGTTAATCAATGTCTTGACGGTGGACATATTAACGACATTGACAAGCTCGGAACGTCTTCGGATCTGAGTCCTATAGATAGATATCTGCACCGATGCAGTGATTAAAAGATGACTGGTAGTGTCATTATTACAGTTTTCGTCTATTTACGTTACAGTCAGTCGATAGTAACTGTTATTGTTTAAGTCGTCATTATTACCCATTCGGTGCAGAATGCAATTACATCAGCTTGATTACGCATTGTCGCAGGTTCGAATCCTGCCTCGGGCATGGATGTGTGTGATGTCCTTAGGTTAGTTAGGTTTAAGTAGTTCTAAGTTCTAGGGGACTGATGACCTCAGAAGTTAAGTCGCATAGTGCTCAGAGCCATTTGAACCATTTGATTACGCATTGTCCTGGCGACGGCAGATGCGATGTTGACATCTGAAAAATTCCGAACTCCATATACCTGTTTTTCCGAACTATTACACGCGCTTGCTGTCTCCGTCGTGCCTATAGCTACCTTACGTGTGAATCATTCTAGCTTCGCTTAAATGGTTAGAGATCACGTATCTACCGAAAGCTGCCACAGAGTGGCACGAAGGGACATATCAGCCACTGTAATCTTCATTTCAACGCACGACTCTTGTTTCCCACGTCCGACACAATTTTCCGTATAGAATCAAAGGCTCTGTTAACTTTCCTCTTAGATAGATTCCCAAGTGCACAATGCAATGCATATTATATTGAAAAGTGTATCACGCCAATAAGACTTAACGTTGTGCTGAATTCATGTGCATTGATAAATTACATTATCACATCAAAAGTATATGGGCACTTATTAGTGGCATTAATATGGCGTATCTCCTTTTCGCCTTATGACGGCTTGAAACTTGCTGGGGACACTTAACGGTGAGGTGTGTCTAGAGGAATGACAGCCCACTGTTTCTCAAAAGCCGAAGGTAGTGACGGGTGCTGGGGTCTGAAGCGAGGTCGACCTTCTAACTCATCTCAAAGGTATTTCGGGAATGTTTTTGTCCTCGAACCGTTGCCTCACGGATGCTACTTCGTATCAGTATGACAATGCACCGTGTAGTAAACACACAGTGCTGTAAAGTGTGTTAATACCGCATTTAGAATTTTCTTAAGCGCAATAGGGCGACAACACTATAACCTCTCTCTCCCCCCCCCCCCCCCCCCAAACCGTAACACGACCTTTTCCGCACTTCGCTGTTAGCAATACATATGATGGCACGTAGCTCTCTACAAGCTGTCGCAAAACCCGGACCCTAGTATCTGGTTGCCACGGGTTCTACCGTGAATCATCACTCGTTTCCAGTCATCCACTGTCTGCCAACTTCGCTCTCTACACCACCTCAACCATCGTTTAACATTGACCACAAAACTGTGTTGCTTATGTGGAACTGCTCAACCATTATATCCCATTCTAAATAAGTCCCTATACGCAGCCATTGTGCAACTCCTGATAGCACTTTGTAACTCAAGAGTGATTCCCTCCGCTGGTTTCATGCGATTTTTTGCAACCCCCTTCCGCAACGCTCGACGATGCCTGTCCATCAGTACGTGATGTCTGCGTGGTCTTGGATTAGCTGCGGTTGTTCCTTCGTGTTTTCACTTCAAAATCACTTCAGCAGTCAATCCGGACAGCTATAGAAGGGTTGAAATGTCCTTCATGGACTTGTTCCTCAGGTGACATCCATATTCCACTTTCTAAGTCACTAAGCTCTTTTCACCTACCCATTATATTGATACTGGTTCTATAGTGACAACACAATACTCCTCGCCTCTTTTTATCCTGTCGGGTCCGGCGCTTGGCATTCAGTGGTAAATTCCGCATTAGGTATAAATGTCCGGATAATTTTCGTCAGGTAGTGTATAAGACTAACATTTAACTGGGGGTGTGAGAACTTGTAGCACTTCAGTTGACTTTCCACTGTTGGAGTAAGCCTACCGTCAGTGCTCCAGTGTAGCGAACTTTTTGAAGTGGTTTATAACATATCCACTGATGGGATAAGACCTGCGACTGATGTGCGTATGCGGATAATATTTCTCGTAGCCGCGCAGATCTCTCGTTGCATAGCAGAGATTTTTAACTGTTGTTCTCCTTTCGATGGTTACGTTTGTATCTCCACATTTGTCGATAAGGCTCAACTAACAAAAAACTGGGAAGCGAAATGAAAGCGTCTTTTGGCTTACGTAGATTGGAGCTTGGGACCGAAGTTTACACAACGGTTTCGGAGGTGCGCGTCCGCTCTCTCTAGGAAGAAACCCTGTTGCCGGACGAACAAAGCAGATGGGCGTCGTATATGGCTTCCCAGAAGGCAACTGCCATCACGGCGGGGGGTCACAGTTCAGAAGGCGCGGGAGGTGTACTCCCCTTCCCAGAAGCGGGCCGACCGACTTCACTGAGATGGACGTATTCGTGCTTGTTTATGGCACCAAATGTTTTTCAAGGAGGGTAGGACAGAAGAGCTGACAAGAGCGGGCGGAAGTGCTGTTAGTCCTCGTTTTCTGAATGACAAGACGACGACGGTAAAAAAACTATTTTTGCGCACTCTTTCACGTTTTGCAAATGGGCTCTTAAAGGGAGAACATGAGACTCTCACGAAGCACCAGAATTTGTGGCGTGAACTACTCTGCGTTTTTGTCTTCCACTAACGCACTGAAGTACTTTCTCCTCGACAACGTTTGCCGGTAAACACCCCTTGCCCCTTCAGTTTGACAATAATAATTGCGGAGGCTGTGGTGCTAGACCCCGCGATTGTGAAGACTGATCAGCCGACCACATGAGCATCGCCAGTGGTACACTTGCTTTGGCAGTTACGAAAAGTATAACCTTCCTGTTTATTTATGTACGAATGTTTCCGTATGAAATTTAGCCCAACTTTGCCTCCCAATCTAGAAGTCTACATATTAACAAAACTGCATACTCACAAACTAATATCCAATTTAAACTCGTATGGTAACCTTTGACTGAACACAACCGAATTTGAACTGTAACTGGTCTGAATACAACTTGTTTTTGAATTAAATGCGCATTTGAAGTAAAACAATTATCTGGCCATAATCAAAATTTCCACTTACCTTTGCAGATTTCTCGAAAGCACTACAGCAAGCAGGCAGTGGCGAAGGCATACTGCCTTACGCACATGTAAGAAAAAGGAGCGAAATTCTGTGCATCTTGTAGATGGTGTATAAAATCATGTGGACCGCTGTCAAGCTGTCCTGCTTTCCCCATTAAATGAGTGGTGGATTATTGTACACTGTCATTGCAACCTACACTGGAAGTAAGCTCGCTGCTCGTTGCACTGTGTTACCAATTCCTGTCAGTCGTTGTTCCATTGCCGAGGCTCATTCGTAAACTACACAGCGTGTTGCTCTTTCGTGGCACCTTGTCCATATGTGGTTTGTCTTCAGTAATAGGGCGTGGAACCGTGCCGAGTACAGAAGAATAGCGTAGCTATTGTAATATAGTGTCTAACAGGCTGTGCCGAATGGTCGTATCGGTTGCGAGCGCGTGTTTGATCCTGTTTTGTAGGCCGAAAGTAAGTCATCGTAGGTCTGTCGGAGTGTACTGCAAAGGCGTTTGAAAGCGGCCTGTGTCAAAATGGCACCTAAATTTTAAGAATGGGCGAAGAAATTTCCACATAAAGATATTTCATCTTACCGCAAACATTCCAAATCGCTCAAAGTTCAACGGTTTCCAACGATAAGACGTGTGTCTGGTGAACACTTTGCGGTTGACGATACCTGGGATAATCGATCGAACACATGCTCAGTCACCAACGGCTACACGATAGAATCTGCAGCAGAATTTTTTTGCTAGCAAAGCGGATATCGTGAATCACGACGAAGTGTTAGTTCCTCTATTTAAATATGAATTGCATTATACGTGCGCTTATTCGCTGTGGCAAGATGCGAACAACCAGTGGAAATCGGATTTACGTTTTGACACAATAATACCGTACGTTTCGTCTGTGCCTTCGCATTGGGTGTATTTACCATATTAGTTGTTACTAACATGATAGTTACAAGAGACAAAGCAGGCCTCCCATACAGGATAAACTCCAACTGTTACTCTCGCCTTCACTGTTTATTGTTTGTTGCATGAAGATTAGAGTATGGTTCCGCTTCACACTGATAGACGGCCATTCATCACCACCTACTTCCGTAATGATTTTACAGTAGGCTTCGCTTAATTTGTCACCATCTGCCTCGTTTCTTTCGCCAGCAGCTTCCAAGTTTATCTTCCCTCGCAGCCCATGTGGCGTTTTTGCTTGTTTGTCCCCTGCGTATTTCTAAGCAAATAGGATGCGCCATAATCTGGTCGGAACTCTGACTTTATCGCCGCGAGGTTTCATGTTAACTGCGGGGAAAAAAATGAGTTACATAAAGGGGAAGGTTACACAAACAAATATTTAGTAACTTCGCCCCAGTAGGAAAATAAAGTCGTTGCAGAAATGTGCACTGTGGCTGCAGAAGACTTTTTACCGGCGACAGACAAAAAGAAACTGTTGCCTGTGAAACTAGCTACAGAATGGAGGGATCCGTTGTGAAATGTGAAGAGTGTAAATGTAAAACGTTCGGAGTGGCCTTTTTGTGCCGAAACGTGTTTTCTGTGCTGTTGTGGTCTCTGAATCATGGAGATGGTGCATGTTGTCGAAGATGAGCAAGGCCTTACGCAAGATTGTTTTGTCAGCTAAAGTTGTGAACCCATCCCATGTAACTTCAGTACATACAATCGATTTTGAAGATAATGCTTAAACATTTTCGTCATTGCGGACGTGTAATATCTCCAAATGCAATGTGATCAGTGTCATCCATCTCACTTAGCTATTAAAAGTTTTTACACTGAAATAGAAGAATGGAAAATGTCGAGTGTATTCAAAAGAGAAAAGGCTTTGGCTGCTTTTCTTCATCTGAAGAGACCAACCATGTTTATCAGTAACAAAACAGTAAGACCTGTTGACGATGTTGCCATTTCTTCTTCAATCGTAAAGATAACTGTAAAACTCTCTCTGCAACATCTGATGCCAAAAATGGATTTATGTAATAAACATTGGTCAACGCTAAAAGATTTTTTCTTGATTGTAGCATTGTTAACCTTTTGTAAAAAAAAATTAAAAGATACGAGAGAGAGTTTTTGTTGACAATAATTCTACAAGTTAAAACATTACTTCTGTATTTCTGTATTTACTTGTATTACTACAGATAAAAGGTATTTATTCTCATGGCGAATGTGAGATTTACTGCTTAGGACGTTAGACATTTCCACTCCTCATATTTGAAATACTGAATATGCTATTGTTGCTCTGCACGTTAAAAGTCGGCTATTCCAATATGCAGTTAGCGCCGGTGACATTTCGTGAACCCCCACAGTGCTACCCTGCGAAAAATCAAAGTGGAATGATTTGCCGTCACTTTCCTCCGGCGTGTTCAGTCAAGTGTTTTTATTTCCAGCAGTTGATTGCGGAATGATTTAAATGAACAATGTGGTTTGTGTTGCTGTTGATGAATGTGGAATATAACGAAATGGGGGTAGTGAAACCAGGTACCTATGTATGGCATATGTAAAACTTGCTGGCAGATTAAAACTGTTTGCCGGGCTGAGACTCGAACTCGGGACCTTTGCCTTTCGTGGGCAAGCGCTCTACAATCTGAGGTACTCTAGCACGACTCACGACCCGTCTTCACAGCTTCAATTCTGCCAGTACCTCGTCTCCTACCTTCCAAACTTCACAGAAGCTCTTCTGCGAAACTTGCAGAACTAGCACTCCCGGATGAAAGGATATTGCGGAGACATGGCTTAGCCACAGCCTGGAGGATGTTTCCAGGCCGACATTTTCACTCTACAGCGGAGTGTGCGCTGATATGAAACTTGATGGCACCTTAAAAGTGTATGCAGAATTGAATCTATGAGGACGGGTCGTGAGTCGTGCTTTGGTACTTCAGATGGTAGAGCATTTGCCCGCGAAAGGCAGACGTCCCGAGTTCGAGTCTCGGTCCTGCACGCAGTTTTAATCTGCCAGGAAGTTTCATACCAGCGCACACTCCGCTGCAGAGTGAAAATCTCATTATGGTATATGTGATTTAAAAGAACACAAAGTGTGTTTATCCAGCGGACTGATTACCATCAGCATGTGCCATTCCTGCACTGTGGATAAATTGTGGATGTGACCTAGTAAACCAACACTGCATTGCCAACTCTCTTCTCCTTTAAGACCAAATAGTGATGGCGAAAATTGCTTCTACCACTAAGAATACAAACCAGCAACCCCCGGTTCGAACACAACTACACCCAACTACGAAGGGTGTGTGTGTTTGGGGAGGGGAGGGTCGCTTACTGATACATGCCTAAACGAAGTATTTTTTTTATTAAGTACTGTGCGATTTAGTCTCCCATCAACCAAATCCCTTGCGACATGTGCTATGCCAAGGAAGTAGCGGTTTGTGTGCTGCAGAGAAAATGTCCTCAACGTACTATGCATCACCTAAGCGAGTAGGCTCTGTTCGAATAGTGCTTCTGTGATGCGATGAAGGAAAGCTACCAGTATGAAATCTGCGTGATGTAGTGATCACTGCAAGGAGTACCCACAAGTTTGGCAGTGAGTTCTAATTACGATCCAAACCAGAGCTTCACTAGCTCGTTTTGTATGACGGTGAATTACGCGTCCTGGGGATGGCTTTACCATCTGGAGCGCCTTACATACCTGCTCTGCCGTCATTGCAGTCGACACTGCCTCAAGAGTCATCGAAATAGACTTATTGCAAGTTGTCACACTATAGCGTATACTGTAGCTGGAAGCATCTTTGCTTTCGCGTCCAGAGCTCTGTGCTAAGAAATTTTTGACTGTCTATAGTTTAGCAGACGCCAACGTATACGGAGGGGAGGCAGCAGCTCACCAGTGGCCGCGCTGCAGTGTTATGGGAAAAAATGTGAGTGTAGTTGTGGCTTCACTAACACACGGGGGCCATATTACTAATGTAGTCCCAGCCCATTTTAAATGGCTTTTTAATCATTTGCATCCTTGTGCTAGTTAATGGTCTCCTGTTTCAACAAATATTGCTGCTCGTCATCTGTGTGTCGCCGCAAATTGAGGAACAGAATGTAAAATTGGGCTAAAGAAATGGAAGGGGAAAATACGGATTCTGTTGATCATAAAATCAAATAGAGAATGTAGATGTGTTCCAAAGGAAGTAACGTAGAAGGCAGTGTTTCATACTGTCCGATTTCGACTATTAGTACTTGATCTTACACTGTTATTCAACAGCTGTAAGGGAGTGCATGTGTAGCAACTTTGCCAATTAGGACGTTCGAAACGGGTATCAGTCAGTATTTGTCCAATGTGGTGACATGCTTTTTGAACAATTTCTTTTACCAAAATATGTGACTCTGGAAGCGAGAGGGCTGAAGAAATAGCCAAAAGAGAAAACTGTGGAACTCCGGAAAAAAGAAAAAAAGGGTTAAAGTAGCTCAACGAAATCGCTACACAGAAATAACAACGGCTGAAAAGAATGGGAACAAAATCCGGAGTTACATAGTTGGATTTGACCCTTTGAAGATGTTTCTTGTGGGCATTTTGTGTAGTGCAAATCTCTTTTCACAGTCTCGGTGGTGAAAACCCATCCAAAAGGTGCTTGACTATTCCCACTCCGCATCGCTATGTCGAGTTGTCTTGTGTATAAAGTAGAAAGAAAGGTATTTAGCCTTCCTTGTTAAGGAATGCCTGAGTTGTCTGCTTCTCTGAGGACTTCGATCTCATACTGAACGTGCAGCGCCAAATCTCACTTTTTTGGGAACCTATGCTTCGCTGCGCTGCTTGACTTTGTCGCTTCTTCCTGGCAACACTTCTTCGTCTTGTAGACGTTTCCTTCCATGTGTGCAACATAATAATCATGATAACTCATTTCGAATGAGTGAGAGCATTGTCTGGGCCGTCGAGTAACGGAACATTTACGGGCATAAACGCGCGTTTGGCCGACCCGTGGCGGCAAACAATCGAGGGGCTACCGTGCTACTTTGTGCCGTTCGCATAAACGCGATAATTATTATTGTGTAGGATTTAGCCCTATTTTAGTGGAGGAACATGTTTCACTTAATTTAGTTCGGTTTTCTCCCAAATTTACACCGTTTCGTGGAGGTGGGGAGGGCAGAATTATGTGATATTCGCCGAGACCCCTCCCCTCCCGCACACGTGACATTGGGTGAGATTCGACTCGACACACTCCACCTCACCCCCCCCCCCCCCCCCCTCTTACATGCCTCACGTAATTAATGAACGGCCTCAAACTACTACGTAGAACACTGCTCTGAGACTTGCAACGTATTGAGAATAATGTTCAAGTGTCGTTTATGGTCAGATACAACAGCGCAACTTGTAGGCTTGGCTAGCATTTGCATATACACTCCTGGAAATTGAAATAAGAACACCGTGAATTCATTGTCCCAGGAAGGGGGAAACTTTATTGACACATTCCTGTGGTCAGATACATCACATGATCACACTGACAGAACCACAGGCACATAGACACAGGCAACAGAGCATGCACAATGTCGGCACTAGTACAGTGTATATCCACCTTTCGCAGCAATGCAGGCTGCTATTCTCCCATGGAGACGATCGTAGAGATGCTGGATGTAGTCCTGTGGAACGGCTTGCCATGCCATTTCCACCTGGCGCCTCAGTTGGACCAGCGTTCGTGCTGGACGTGCAGACCGCGTGAGACGACGCTTCATCCAGTCCCAAACATGCTCAATGGGGGACAGATCCGGAGATCTTGCTGGCCAGGGTAGTTGACTTACACCTTCTAGAGCACGTTGGGTGGCACGGGATACATGCGGACGTGCATTGTCCTGTTGGAACAGCAAGTTCCCTTGCCGGTCTAGGAATGGTAGAACGATGGGTTCGATGACGGTTTGGATGTACCGTGCACTATTCAGTGTCCCCTCGACGATCACCAGTGGTGTACGGCCAGTGTAGGAGATCGCTCCCCACACCATGATGCCGGGTGTTGGCCCTGTGTGCCTCGGTCGTATGCAGTCCTGATTGTGGCGCTCACCTGCACAGCGCCAAACACGCATACGACCATCATTGGCACCAAGGCAGAAGCGACTCTCATCGCTGAAGACGACACGTCTCCATTCGTCCCTCCATTCACGCCTGTCGCGACACCACTGGAGGCGGGCTGCACGATGTTGGGGCGTGAGCGGAAGACGGCCTAACGTTGTGCGGGACCGTAGCCCAGCTTCATGGAGACGGTTGCGAATGGTCCTCGCCGATACCCCAGGAGCAACAGTGTCCCTAATTTGCTGGGAAGTGGCGGTGCGGTCCCTTACGGCACTGCGTAGGATCCTACGGTCTTGGCGTGCATCCGTGCGTCGCTGCGGTCCGGTCCCAGGTCGACGGGCACGTGCACCGTCCGCCGACCACTGGCGACAACATCGATGTACTGTGGAGACCTCACGCCCCACGTGTTGAGCAATTCGGCGGTACGTCCACCCGGCCTCCCGCATGCCCACTATACGCCCTCGCTCAAAGTCCGTCAACTGCACATACGGTTCACGTCCACGCTGTCGCGGCATGCTACCAGTGTTAAAGACTGCGATGGAGCTCCGTATGCCACGGCAAACTGGCTGACACTGACGGCGGCGGTGCACAAATGCTGCGCAGCTAGCGCCATTCGACGGCCAACACCGCGGTTCCTGGTGTGTCCGCTGTGCCGTGCGTGTGATCATTGCTTGTACAGCCCTCTCGCAGTGTCCGGAGCAAGTATGGTGGGTCTGACACACCGGTGTCAATGTGTTCTTTTTTCCATTTCCAGGAGTGTATATGTTAAAGCACGCGTCTCGCGGTGTTTCCATTTTTTCGTCCACCCCTGTACGTCAGGTGGCTCTGCGAGCATTGCAGTTAGATATCGGTAGAGACGAATTGAAATTCGGTGTAGATTTTGATTGTGAAGGTGCACTGACTCTGAAAGAGTGGTATGCGCTACAAAACAGGTTGGCATCTGAGTTGAAGGGGTTCTTGATTGGGATCTGTCAGTTACAACGAGATCGTGAATAGTCTGGTATTTAAGTATATGTCGAATCCTCGTCTTCCAAGATTCGCCCAGAAACCAAGTGGAGTTATTCCTAGAGTCTGAAACATCCGTCCACATCTGGCATGTCCGGGTAGCCAACACTTTGATAAAAAAATCCAAGACGAAAATACGGGAAGTGACGAGATGTTTAATATCTTGGACTCCATGCGGCAGGAGAGGTATTCAGATCTTCGGGCTGGTCACCTAGATTGAGAGTTACAGTGTTTTTTCACAAATAACATCAGACGAATCTCAGGATGGTTCCTTCAGAGGAATGCAACTGCCGTCTTAACAGTAAAGACGTCGACGTCGGTGTCGGCGTGAAGTTTACACACAGGTTGTTTCCATACGTAATACGAGACTGACTAGCAACGCCTCTTAGTTCTGTAGAGCACATTCGGTTTGCTCTCTGTAAACTTTTGTTTGGCCAGGTCTTCCTCGCCGATGTCAGTGAGCACCAGAGCGAAGCTATACTTCACCGTATTGAACGTTTGTGCTGCGTCGTCATGGCTGCATATGCTCATGTGATAGCTCGGTTCATGTGCTGCGTGACGTGTCTATTTGTAAAGACACGTCTGGTGGATTGTGGTGAAAATACGACTAATCCTGCCCTATACTGAAATAAGTATGATGTTATTTTGGACTCTTAAGAGGTTGGATGTCTTGCAACGTCTGTAGAGTAATAAATGCTATGGTAACGACTTCGGCCAGTGTTTTTGGGTCACGCGTGTTGACACCAATGAGAAGCTATAATCTGCACAGGACGCTTCGCTTTCAAGCGTCGGCCACTGGACGCATCGTTCCCACTATGAAACGTTCCTACGAAGACAATGGTGTCGATCCTTCCTCTCACACTTGTACTTCGGCTTATCTAGCAGGCTTACCTTCGTCACACATTGGACGTAAATACTTGTAATTAAGCCGCAAAAATGGAGGTGGAAGGTCAGTGGTTATATCACTGCGTTAGTACTGTCATAGCAATAAACTGTATTGAAATTTCAGTTAGAACACTTGTATATTAAGATATTTAATTGTATTTACCGTATTACTGTTACTAAATCTTCCAAAGAACTTAAATTTTCTGTATGTCCATTTCGTCACACAATTAGGACGTGCCTAATTCTTTTAACCGTTGAGCACATCGAACTGCACTACTCGGAACAGTTTGCAGAGAGGCTGAGTATTTTTGTCTATGTGTAATAGTGGTAACTTTATCCATCGAATATCGAAATAGCTGCGGTTTTTTTTTATTTTTTGTTTAGGCGGTTTACTTTTTAGCGACATTCAGTAGGTAAAGACACACGCTAACGCATCGGTATTCAAAGTGAAAAATGAAAACGACCTACGATTGAGACCGAAGCCTGCCGATTCAGTGCAATTGTACCTGCTTTGTCATGTCAGTAACGTATTGAGTTACCGACTACTGACGCTGCAATTTATCAAAAGATTTGGGTAACACATTTTGCACATCTGCTAGGTACCTTGCTTGTCGGGTGGCGTATCTCGCTACATCGCTCTTCCTGAGCTTTCTTCTGCCATTAGAATATATTACACTATATAAAAAAAAGTTTCGTTCAGTCTCTCAGTACTATGTGAAAGGTCAGAGTTAACAGCTGTACAATAATATATTCGCCTCTTGAGATAATGCCATGTGCTTATAACATTGGTTCCCTTCGTCGGTACATGAAATAAGAAACATCCTGTGTGTTGAAGATTCCCCAAAAACTTTGTGGTTGCTGTCATAACCCCGACAAATTCATCTTATAATAAGTAAGACTAATTCAGGCCACTCTGAATTGACATGGAACTTCATAGAGATCGCTCTGCGACAATTTGAACTTGTTCCAGTTTCTGTCTAGCCCTCGCGTCCGCATAAGGTATAGAGATGTCGGAAGTTGTTGAAGACTCCCAGGATGACTGAACGAATGACTCCTATACCACCATTACGAATTTTCCGAACGACAGACAACAGTGCAGTGCAGTGCGCCTGCAAAAGATGGCCGGAATCTTGTGTGTGTGTGTGATTAGCAGAGCTCAACGGTTGAGCCGATCGTGGGAACTCCTGGTAGGGACAGGCAGGCTGAGACTTGGTAAGGAACAGTCGTGCGGAAGGGAAGCGGAGAGCCAGGTCCTGCCTGAGTGATTTTGCGTTGGGGGGACCTAACGTGAACACCACGAAATCATCGCGGTTCATGCAGACATCGAAACGCGGTTTTCCCTGAATTGGGAAATATAGGGGGAGGGGCAGTTTGTTGGCATTTCCTGTCGCCTTCAGTCATCTATGGCTAACGTATCTTTTGGAAAAAAAGTTCACTCCAGTTTGTACTTCATGGCTTAGTTTTCATCTGTTCAACTGTTTTCGCAGTGGTTAGCACACTGGACTCGCATTCGGGAGGACGACGGTTCAATCCCGTCTCCGGCCATCCTGATTTAGGTTTTCCGTGATTTCCCTAAATCGCTTCAGGCAAATGCCGGGATGGTTCCTTTGACAGGGCACGGCCGATTTCCTTCCCCATCCTTCCTCACCCGAGCTTGCGCTCCGTCTCTAATGACCTCGTTGTCGACGGGACGTTAAACACTAATATCCTCCTCCTCCTCCTCCTCCTCAACTGTTTTATTTTAAGCAAGACGCACCTGATCGCTTAAGTTTCTTTTAAGTGAATAACTTTCTGGAAGAGCCACTTTAAATTCCCTTGTGGGAAGGGTTTACTATTGAATCTCTCATAAGTTTCACATTGTTTAGGTAATTTATTAATAAACGGTATGTACTGTTGTATGAATAGTTCATTAAAGAATGTAGTACTGGGAGAAATGATGTTACGCGAATTATGTGGAATGGGGGGGGGGGGGGGGCGAGAGAGAGAGAGAGAGAGAGAGAGAGAGAGAGAGAGAGAGAGTATTGTCCTTGATTCATAGGCTGAGTGGAAACCTTCTTGTACAGGTGCCTTTCACGGACAGTGGTCTTCCATTCGAAAATTTCTGTACATTAAGAATCTGTTCGTTGTGAAAAAAAAAAAACAATCTACCTACAATATCCTATATGCCATGGATCCTTCATCCATGGTTACTAAAAGCTTCGAATCGACGGAGATTGATGCTGACATTCGGGAGTTGTGAGCTGGTCCATGAGACTTATCAATGTGGCCAGAATAAAATAGCACAGCCTGCCAAACTTGGGTGTTCGGGTTCGACTGCGGATAACTCTAGTGCGTGCTAAATACAGAAAATAATTCCGCAGAAGTAATTTTCTTTAAATCCATTTTGCACCATCTTCTTCAAAGTTGATATGAAGCATAGTAGCTGTTCTTTAAGAACACTTTGGGAGGTACACACATTTCGTTCTTTACTTAGTTACACTTACGTCTCTCACCTTCAGTTCACAGTATATATTTTGTAGGAGGATATGTAGCAGTGGTTCCCAACCGGGTTTAATTACCGCTGGAGGTGTGGAATGAAATTTTATGAGGAGTAAACAGAAAAGGGTCCACTTGTGTTTCGATCACGAAACGTAATTATTTTTGTAAGATTATTATTTTTATCGCTATTTCATAAGGCTGTAATACTGAATGTGTAAGTGACAAACGGTTGGAATTAGAGAATTACTAGCATTAACGCGTGTGATACCCAGTGGTGGGTGTTACAGCTTTCGAAACGAATGTAAAAGCGCCTTCTTCCTCTCATAGTCCATCCACTATATACACATTGTACTTTGTGCCATGCATATAGGGCAGCAAAACGGAGATATATATGCTTAAATATCTCCAGAGAATGCCTTCAGAGTTGCAGGTAGTTTCTGCAATGGACCAGTAATTGCTTCATAATTCAGTTCGCAAGAGATGAAGAAACTAGTTGACAGCACAACACAGTAATAACAATGTAATGGCTAGTGTATTGCTGTATGGCCTACACAGTATTATTATTACTATTATTATTATTATTATTATTATTATTATTATTATTATTAGGCGCAGTGGTCGTTCACAAAGTTCGTTGGCAGCCTCAAGTCTTCCAGTTTCTCCCAGTTCATAAGTAAGGAGACCAGCAAGTGATTTACAAAGTATAGTGTATACATTTTAAGTTGGTTGATTTTTAAATGAGGGCACAGGATGTGAAAGAAGCAAGTGTCGCTACGGTGAGGAATGGTGCACAGGAAGCGTGTTTTGTAACAAGTGTCTGGCCTCAGTGTGGATGATTAGGTTGCTTTTCTGAAAAGAAATTGTAGGTAGCACCTGCGATGCTTGGAGAATTCAGATTTTTTTTTCTTCTAAATTGTAGCTGTGTGCCAATGATTGGGGGGGGGGGGGGGGTAGTACGTTCGATCGATCTAGTGGCCGCTTGCGCTCATGGAGTAATGGTCTCAGAAAGGTTGGAAACAACTGATATGAAGTATACCATTTGAATCGTAATCTTGTCTGTATGTTGTAGTTTTTTTTTCCTACTGTCGATTAGCATTAGAAAATATTTTCAGGGGGCCAATAAAAATGTCATCATTCAATGATACTCAATATCTGTGTAACAAATTGAAATGTACTCCCTTGCTCCACTGACCACCATCGGCAGATAAATTGTAGGTGCCGCCGATCGTCTTAGAACTATTACTGTCTTTGTGTTCGGTGTGAATGTTGCTCTCGATGTCTGGTGGTTCTCGAAGTGACTTCAGTGTAACTGGCCATTGTAGCCAAATTCCATGATTCGTGGTCCGCCAGTAGCTTCAAGTCGAGAGGTATTAAATTTGGAAATAATTGTCAGCAGTTCGTTGCATTTCGTTGACTTACCCATCGTGCAGGCAGGGTCTCATCCAGACCTCTCTGGGACCACAGTCTTTGTGAGGCAGACGACCATCTAGCTGTAGATGAAATATGTTGTGCTGAAACAGCTTTCAAGTAGCAAAAAATACTAATGTCTTAAATGGATAGAGATGCACGTGACCAATAACAGTCTTAAAGGAAAATCACGGCACAGAAGGCCACGTATAAGTTCCGTTTTTTGTCCAATTAAACCCTGCCGTTACAAAAGCTGTTTGCGCTACCATTCTGAGTTGTACGCCGTCGGACCAGTTATTTTCCTCGCTAACTCGTCATGGCGAGCAATGCCTTGAAATCAGCCTCAGACCTTCGATCCAGGTCGTCCTCGCCGATAGCGTACCAGTAGCCTTGAAATGTGCACATCCGCTCTGTATCCTTCAAAATTAGCCACACTCTTGTTGAGTTTCCCCCAAGTTGGAGTGCACAGTGAGTCACCGATTCTTGTAGCGATCGTGTAAGCTGTTGCAACATAGCAGAAGACCTGCTTGTTGTTTACTCCTGCCAGATAGTTGCGTATGCTTATCAAAAGCAGTATTATCGGTTAAATTTTATCCCAAAATACAACAGTTCGGTGGCTTGGTGCCTAAGTTACAAACAGTTCATCGCAGAATTTTCATGTAACCTCTTCACTGTTACTCAGTTTCCTGTTCTCTTTCACTGCTAGCACTGGCAGTTCAGAGTAAACTACTGTGGTATTGGGCTCTGGATTTTTCTCAGAGATATTTTCATAGCGTTGTGGAGAGCCGTCTGCCATGAATGTGAGTTCGTGGGGCTGCATTCGTTGTCTCAGCGACGGACTCAGTCCTAGCAACACGGAGCCCTGGGCGCGTGGGTGGTTGGATGCATGCTGCAGTGCCGTTACTGCAACGCGTCAGTAGTTCAAGGACTAGAAAGCGACAGTGCAGCGGGGTCCGGCCTGTTCACTCTGCTCCGGCATTCATAGTATAAATTCCTGTGCTGCTTTGCGTCGCTCGAGTTGCTGCAGTCAGAGGCGTATGTGGAAAGTAAGGGTGTTCCGCCCATAAAAACTGCATATACAGTTACACATGGGTTTATGTTTAAAGGTCTATCGATATCGAAAAATTGTCAGAATATAGTACAACAGGGTTATGGACTTGTCTAGTAATCGGTGAAAAGGAGAATACAATCAAGATCCAGCGTGCCATAATCTTATCACACACACACACACACACACACACACACACACACACACACACACACACGTGTGTGTGTGTGTGTGTGTGTGTGTGTGTGTGTGTGTGTGTGTGTGTGTGTGTGTGTGAGTGTGAGTGTGATAAGATTATGGCACGCTGGAGGATACTGATTTAGAACTGCACGGAAGACAGCACAGGACGTATTGCTCATTCTTTGTATCAGAATACAAAGGATGTAATGACGATTCCCGCTTGGGCTACCACTCGCGAATGGAACAGGAGATTAGGGGAAGTGATAATGGTACTGAGAGACCCCTCTGTTGTGTAGTGCCTTGTGGGGTTTAGAAGTACACTATCTCAGTGAAAGTATTCGGACACCTGTTGGTGGAAATTAATACGGGCTCTACACGTTCTTCGTCTTCATGACAGCCTGAACCCTGCTCGGAACACCGTGAGGTGTCTGAATGTTCGTGGAGGAATGGCAGCCCCTTCTTCCTCAAGAACCGAACCCAGAGAAGAGTGATGGTGTCTGGAGCGAAGTCGACTTTTTCACTCATCCCAGTGGTGTTCCAGTGGGTTCAGGTCGGGACTGTGGGCAGGCCGGTCCATTTCAGGAATGATATTGTTTAGAAACCATTCACTCACAGATGCTGCTTGTACGGCAGAGTGCATTGTCATGCTGAAACAAGATATTGTCTCCGAACTCCCCGTCTCTTAAGTTCCAGGACTCAACACTTTGGTTAAACAAGGTAATTACCGCTTACGGCTGCCGATTTTTTTATTTACTTATTGCGAATGCAGTTTAGATCATTCGTCATTTTGAAGCGATTAAAAGCGCACCATACATTCTTTATAAGGCACGTTCGTGAAAGGAAACCTGTGTTCCACACAGAAGTTTTATGGTCTGAACAACACTTGTGTTCATCTGAAGTTCGGAATGACAGCAGTAATTATGCCTATGGGTATATCTTTGTGATCTGTAGACTACAGTTCCAAGTTTCCTTTCTTTTTTTAAAATGGAAGGCACGTTTCCTTTCCTGAGCGTCTATACATAACTGATGTATGGTAATGCTTTCAACTGACTTATAATGACAAGCTATAATCGCAGTATATAAAAAGTGATCGTAATTACTGTGTTTCTGTCACATGAAGGCTATGGACATGTCCCTCATCAATTACGTGTTCGAACCCCAGGCCAGCTCACGCCAATCAACAACAAGAAGCATACTTAAATGTCACGAGAAGCTGAAAGACAGGGATCGTCGAGCGTTGAAGCGGCTGTAAAAAATCGCGTGAAACTCGCGGAAGGAATCACGTGCTACGAGCCAGCTAGCAAAATGACTGTGCGTAGGGAATCAAGAAGAATGGGGTACAACGGTCGAGCAACTCTTCGTAAGCCACAAATTTCTGCAGTCGGTGCTAAGCGACGCTCGGCGACGTCTCTGGACAGCAGAGGACTAGAAACGAGTGATATGGAGTGATCAATCACGGCATATCTGTGGCAATCCAAAGGAAGAGTTTGGGTTTGTCCAATGCCTGGAGGACGTTACCCGCCGCCAAGTTTAGCGAAGTGCTTAGCTGCAACACTAGAAGAAAGGATGAAATTCACTATTCTGGATTAAATCTCAGTTTGGCACAGAAAGGGGTGAATTATGCCGCCACAAAAATCTTTGGTCATTTGCCAAATAGTATTAAAAGTCTGACAGATAGCCAACCAACATTTAAAAGCAAATTAAAAGAATTTCTAAATGACAACTCCTTCTGCTCAATAGATGAATTCTTAGATATGAAGTAGTAACTAAAAAAAATTAATTATTTTGTGTAAAGAAAACTTATGTTAAAGTGACACGTTCCACATCATTACGAAATGTCGTATTCATGATCTACGGAACAAGGATTAATGTATATATGTCTACATGTCTTTTATGATTTTTTGCATCACTGTGGCTTCGTAAACAGAAATAATGGAAATCATAGCACTTCCGATGCTGCTTGATGGATCCGGAAGGTTCAAAATTTAATCGTGCGTAGTTAAAATTAAATTGATTTTTGTGAGAAGGCGGAATTTATATGTAGATTCATTTCAGTTATCACAGTCGCGATTATTTAAAATATAATGTGTAATACAAAAGATGAGTGGTATATTAATTCATTCATAAATATTCATTTCAACGAATGTTTTTGTGAAACTTCTGGGTGTGTGGATCTGCTTAATGAAAGAGCGGAGGCGGAAGAGGAGAGAAGAGTGTCCTTGAGGGTGTTGTGAAGTGAGAAAAACATCTTTACCGTTCTATTGCTGTGGACCTCCATGAACTAATAGAAGTGCACGCCACCTTAACGTTGACTTACCACTACCTTCACTTGTCCTAACCTAAATCGAGCAGTACAGGGGCGCGATCGGAACAAGCTGTTCGGATGCAGCTGGGGGCTGCAGGCAGGCACAAAGGGTGCAGAGTGGAGCACGGGGTTGAGATGTCGGTTACTACAAAGACCGCCTCCTTTGTTGTCGCGTCCCTCGCGATGCTCGCACAATCGGCCGGAGTGGGTCTTGGCTTGCCGGCTGCGTCCATGCTCCATGCAGCGGAAGTCGTTTCTCCTGGCCACAACCCCAGCTGTACCTGGGCGACACTCTCCTCTAGAACCAATGTCTCCTGTCATTCCATTTTCTCGAATTATCACAAGTCGGCCAAATGCCTACACTGCAGTGCAGATTCACTATGTACACAAATCACCAACGTAGGCGAAGAGGTACATACCGGCCACCCAGATTCCGTCCCACACCGTCCACTGGTGACACGCATTCGATCGCTTGGAATAGCACCACAGGTATGTTATTGGCTCTAAGAATTCTCGGAAGGGAGCGTTCAACACGTTTTCTTGGACGGTAAGTGTCTGTAAGGAAAATGGGTTACATGTGCTACTCTTAATATGTTCTCGGTGTACTGGAATTACCCATCTTACCGCTAGTGCGGTGATTGGCGGCATGCCTTTAAGCGTGATTTACCGAGCAAAGTATCCTGGAAGTTAAGACAATCGGAAGCACCGCAATTCAAACGTGCATGCGATCTTCCAGATGTGGCTGGCTCTGTGTCATTTTTAAAAATCGCGTAACGAGCCTGCAGGATTGGTTCAAAAATGGCTCTGAGCACTATGGGACAACTTCTGAGGTCATCAGTCCCCTAGAACTTAGAACTGCTTAAACCTAACTAACCTAAGGACATCACAAATATCCATACCCGCCGGCCAGTGTGGCCGAGCGGTTCTAGGCGCTTCAGTTTGGATCCGCACGACCGCTAAGCTCGCAGGTTCGAATCCTCCCTCGGGCATGGATGTGTGTGATGTCCTTAGGTTAGTTAGGTTTAAGTAGTTCTAAGTTCTAGGAGACTGATGACCTCAGATGTTAAGTCCCATAGTGCTCAGAGCCATTTGAACCAACATCCATGCCCGAGGCAGGATTTGAACCTGCGACCGTAGCGGTCGCGCGGTTCCAGACTGTAGCGCCAAGAACCGCTCGGCCACCCCTGCAGGAATGCCTCATTTCAAAAAGGACGTGGCCGATACCATTCCTCATTATTATCCAATCCAAGCTCCTCCGTCACCCGTGACTAGGATTGTCGTATCTAGCTGGCACCTCGTCGGGCACTCAGAGATGGGGATGTAGAAATGAAGTAAAAAAAATTATTTAATATAATTACTTTTTATTTAGAACACAATTACATGGAACTGGTTGCGGCGGAAGCAATTGGTACACCGTATTTTTTTCGGAAGATTTCACCTTTTTCAGAAAGTCTACTTTTTCCTTTTTCCTATTTATAATACTCCATGCAAGTCAACTTGTAGTTACACTGGCACTGTAAGAATGATTCCAGTCCTTGGCAGCAGTCGATTTCTTTCATCAGTCCACTGGTCCATCAGCTAAAATAGTCTTTTCACAATGACGTTGTGTGCGGTAATAGAAAACAAATAATCGCATAATTTTAGCAGTTGGTATTTGCGTTCAGGATTTTCGGTTTCCTTAAGAAATTGAATCCACCTTTCTTCCACGGAGTGTTTAGACTTACCTTCTTCCGAGTCAGGTTTAGTTTCTAAAAAGCTCGTCAGGTACATATATTACTGAAAACAATTGTCGCCTGAAATCTTTACACCATTTTTAGTCAGGTATACAGGGTGTTACAAAAAGGTATGGCCAAACTTTCAGGAAACATTCCTCACATACAAAGAAAGAAAATACGTTATGTGGACATGTGTCTGGAAACACACAGCAACAGAACGTACCAGCGTGACTTCAAACACTTTGTTACAGGAAATGTTCAAAATGTCCTCCGTTAGCGAGGACACATGCATCCACCCTCCGTCGCGTGGAATCCCTTATGCACCGTTGCAGCCCTGGAGAATGGCGTATTGTATCACAGCCGTCCACAATACGAGCACGAAGAGTCTCTACATTTGGTACCGGGGTTGCGTAGACAAGAGCTTTCAAATGCCCCATAAATGAAAGTCAAGAGGGTTGAGGTCAGGAGAGCGTGGAGGCCGTGGAATTGGTCCGCCTCTACCAATCCATCGGTCACCGCATCTGTTGTTGAGAAGCGTACGAACACTTCGACTGAAATGTGCAGGAGCTCCATCGCGCATTAACCACATGTTGTGTCGTAATTGTAAAGGCACATGTTCTAGCAGCACAGGTAGAGTATCCCATATGAAATCATGATAACGTGCTCCATTGAGCGTAGGTGAACGACGAAACTAAAATGAGCTGTAACATGGAAATTAAGCGTTTCCGGACACATGTCCACATAACATCTTTTCTTTATTTGTGTGTGAGGAATGTTTCCTGAAAGTTTGGCCGTACCTTTTTGTAACACCCTGTATAATACGTTTTCAATCATCACCCAATTTGGGGTCTCAGATAGCTTCATCCAGTAAAATACTCGTAAGAGTCTTTTATAAAATCGGGACAGAATTGTATTTTGTCGGGGTATCGGGACAAGAAGGTCCATAACAGTGACGGTCCCAAAAATATTGGAACGGATAGCAACCCTACCCGTTACAGTTGGTTTTCGATGGAAAAATTTCTAACGGAGCTCAAGTTGACATGTTTCGGCTTATTCAAAGTCTACGTTGACATCTTGAGAATAACACCTGCTTCGGTTTCTCACACATGCTCAGCCACAGAATTTTTGTCATATACCTCTGAAAAATTTCAGAGTTCTCACTCACTCACTCACTAGTGAAGTATTAGTGCCTAAACATACAACGTGACGAGTGTTCGAATTCGAGCCACGTGGTATCTACGTCTACATACATTCTCGGCAAGCCATAGTACGGTGCGTAGCGGATGGTATCCTGTACCACTGCTAGTAGTTTTCTGCCCTGTTTCATTCGGAAAGAGAGCGAGGGAAAAACGACTCTCCGTATCTTCGTGGTTCCTGCACAAAATGTTTGTTGGCGGCAGTATACTCGTTCTGCAGACAGCTTCAAATCCGGTTCTCTAAATTTTCTCAAAACTGTACCAGGAAAAAAACTTCGCCTTCCTTACAGGGATTGCCATTTGGGTTCCCTAAACATCTCCGTCACACTTGCATGTTGTTCGAACTTGCTGTTGACATATCTAGCAAACTGCCACTCCATTGCTTCGATTTCTTCTTTTAAACCTACCATGTGCAGTACTCCAGAATAGGTCTAATTGGGGTCCTATATGCGGCCTCCTTACATTTGAACCACACGTTCCTAAAACTCTCCTGATAAACCTAAGTCGGTAGGGAAGACGAATGCTCGTTCCATTTCATATCACTTTGCAACGTTTCACCCAGATATTTAAACTACTTGCCCGGTCAAGCTGTACACTAGTAAAACGTACATTGCGCGGTAGTGCACACTGTCTGTCCGGAAGGTTGTTGGTTCACATCCTCGTCCGCCCTCTAGATACAAGTTTTCTATGATTTACTTGAAATTGCTTCACGAGAATGTTGGGTTGCTTCTGATGAATAACCCAGTAGCGATCATCAACAAAATAGTAATAATAATAGTAAATAATAATAATGACGTTAGGTAGCGAACTAAAGTGAAACGTATACCAGAAAGCTGGTGTGAGGGGGACATTGCAAAACTACATTTATTCGAAGATTTTCGAGGAAGTATAACACATCCGTAAAGGAAATTGCATACACGTGTCTTGGGCGACCTTCTCATGAGAAATGTTAAGGATTGTTTAGACATGTTCATGAAGTCCACCAGAACATCAAAGTCGAAGGGATTTGTCTTTTCTATATTTTCTTCTCGATTCTGCTCCAACGGCTGTAAATTTTCTCTTAAGGAACATAATGGCAGTGTAAAGGTGAATCGGTTATTTCTTTGAATCCACGTAATGAATGTTTGATTTTATTGTGTGTTTCATTATCGTATACAAAAATATAAAAGAACGAGCAGCTGAAAATCATAAACAATTCTCGAAACGTTTTCTGTTGATCAAAATAACACATTCATAAAGGCGCTCTTATCTGAAATGCTGTTCTGTTTGAGAAATGCCATTATATTCATAGACACAGGCTTTCCCGCAACGGATTATGCGGAAAGGCGATTAGAGCGCATGTGGAAACATTGCTCTACGAAAGATAAGAATCGGCTGGGTTCCAGGTCCGGCACACAATTTTAACCTGTTATGAAATGTGAATACACGTACAGTTAAACTCGTTCATTTTTTTCCTTCATTGCTCCATTCCCTTGTAGGGCCTGCTTCGGTGTCACCCATTTCATTATCTCAAGGTGTGCGCCCCACTGTATGCGTACTGCATTAGATATGGTTAATTACTTTGAGAAGTATGGCATAAAGGACAATTCATTTCAGAAATACAGAGCTGCTTAGATGGTATGCTGCAAACAAACAGCGATTGATTGAAAGAGAATCTGTAGAAAGAATAGGTGCGGCACTTTTCGTCTTGGTTCGTTCATTAAACGTAAGAACGCCGAGGACCTGCTCACCAAATTCCCGTAGCAGACGCTGCCACAGAGGCGTTCACTGTTAAAATTCTGAGAGCGTGCCTTGATCGCACACACATCTCGCTAAATGACCAAGAAGGGAAAATAAGAGGAAGTATACCTAGATCGTAATAACAAAGCGAGTGACAGTTGGGTACGGAAAGTGGGAACGCTGTCGGTTTGCTGTTACGCGCATGCGCAATATGGCTCCTCTAGCAGCAGTTGTGCAGTTTCATACGTATACTGTTAACGTGCGGTATTGAGATCGCTTTGCGGATCATAATAGTCTTGTTATTTTTCTGAGCGATTTCTCAATTATCTACACGCATTCCGTAAAGTGAACATACCGCACTGAAGAACAAATGAAAGAACATATCACAAAAATTGTGTTATACGCCGCTGTTGTTGTCTTCCGTACGACGATGTGCAACTGTGTACAGGACGGAGGGTGCTCGTGCTATGATTGGTTGTAGCTATGATTGGTTGTAGCTATGATAGCTGGATAGTAAACGCATAGCTGTCAAGTCATTTTGCTATTATGATCCTGGTATAGAGCTCATTCGAAGGTTTACTGAGAGTCCTACAGTTGTTTCTTCCGTGCATCATTCGCGTATCGTACAGGAAAGATGAAATTGTTTGTGGCATCAGGCGCTGTAAAATAACTTGCTCGCGCGCGCGCGCACACACACACACACACACACACACACACACTTGTACCACAGATGTAAGAACTGACGGTTAGGTATCGAAGAAAGTGTATCAAGATTACAAGACATTATAAATGAGATCACTTCCCTGAATCACTTTTGTGTGGTTGCAGTGTGTGGAGTAGATCATATGATATTAGCTACTCCGCTACACTACGAAAAAGACCCACGTTTGCAAGCTAGTATCTTATCCGTGGGCGGAGCCAAGGGGAGAATGGCGGTTTCACCTAATCATGAGAACTTCCCACCAACCCACTCACCCAAAGAACATTTACCAAAAGCGTTTATATTTATACCTAAATCAGTGTCCAAATTTCTAAGCAAACTGTCGGATCATAAAAAGCAAAGGTATTAAAGATGGCAAGGGATTCCATATAAAGCTATGTGTGTTTAACAAGTTACTTTTCAGTTTGAAGAATGAGATTTTCACTCTGCAGCGGAGCGTGCGCTGATATGAAACTTCCTGACAGATTAAAACTGTGTGCCGGACCAAGACTCGAACTCGGGACCCTTGCAAAGGTCCCGAATTTGAGTCTCGGTCCGGCACACAGTTTTAATCTGACAGAAAGTTTCTTTATTTTTCAGTTGTTTGTCTGAGAACCAGCCCGCGTGAATGGGCTTGTGGCTTGCTGAAAGCATTCCAAGCGGGTAAAAGCTCTCTTCACAAGGCCCAGTGCCTACTGCCAACAACAAATATGGGCACACAGTTAGGTCCGACAAACTACGGGAAGCTGAGTGATCAAAGAGAGAAAGAGAAAGACTGGACTTTTCTGGGTATAGGTGAAAACACCGGAATAAATAGTATAACTCTTCCCCACCCCATCACAGTTAAGACACTTGACTAACCCTAGTCTGTACTACTGTATTTACAATCGTGGTTGTGTGAAACACACGGATGATGGTGAGCGCGGCATTCGTTTTTGTATCGTGCAAATTGTGACTCATAGTTACGTGTTTTATTGCATAAAATATGTACTTCTCAAATTTTCGAACGAGTGCCTTTCACATATGTTTCTGTGAACTGCAGTTTCGTGTGAGCACCAGTATAAACAATTGCTTTTTTTTCTTTCGAATAACCCTTTCCTCGGGTACGACGAATCAATAGTTTTTACTATTTTGTCGAAAACTTGCATTGTTTCTGCTCCCTCGTTTTTAGCTACAGTTTCCTTCGGGCCACACGTCTTTCATTCTTCGAAAATGTTGTTCCTGCTCTTCTTGTATCCACTTTCTTCTAGTTCTCAATTCTTTTTACCTGTCTGAAAGCCTGCCTTTTCTATACTTCTTTAAAAAGTGTTCTGCTTCTTTTGTGCCCACGTCGAATCCCACATTTTCAATGCCTCGTCCTCTATCTCTCAGCCGTGTGATTTTGAATATGGAATTGTTTAATAAGTCAGACTTGTTTGTTTATTCTGTCATTATTCATCCTGCATGTGTGTCCAAAGAATTGCCTCCTTTTTATCCTTATATCTATGAACTCTTCAACATTCAGATGTAGTTCTGGATGAGGTCTTAGTCTTTATTCTGATTCACTGCTGCTGTTAGGTCCTAGTATTTCTCTTAGGATTATTCTTTATTGTTTCCATTTTTTTTGAGCTCTTCTTTCATAGTTAGTTTTAAGAGATCCCACTGCCTAGTATTTCTGGTCTGACCACTGTTTCATAGCATGTCACTTTTGTGCACCCAGGGTAAAGATTTGTTTGTAGATATGTTTCTTGGTATTTGTAAGGACCTCTCCATTTCATATAGTCTAGTCTCTGTTGCTGTCTTATCGTTAATATTGTTTGATATCCATTCTTCTACATATTTGAAGCAGTTACTTAAGGTACTTTTTTTTAAGCTTTTGAGGTGCATTACTGATGTTTGTCATGAACTGTGTTTCTTTCAAATCATGTTTGTAATCATACTTTTGCTGCTTGAGGGCGTAGTTATATTATTTTATTATAACGATTGTACCCCTTTAGGAGAGCGATTGAACTTGCATTCATAATTTCATCTCCGGACTTTTCTCTTCTTTGCTTCCCAAAAACTCTTCATCCTCTCAAAATGCTCATTTTGTTCTGCCCATTTCTTATCAGACTGGCGCGATGTTCTTTCCTCAAACTTCACACTTGTGATCTTATTCCGGCACTCAGTGCGGTCTTCCAGATTTTTTATGTTGATCTGCTGCAGATCCCTCTGGACTTTCTTCAGCCATTCTGTGCCGCATTTACTCTTTGGTATAATATTGAAAATTTTCATTGCTGCTCTGGAGTCTTCCATCCTATAGCTGTCTATAAAATTTGGCTCGGCGTTTTCTGATTTCGTCTGTTACTCTGTTTGTCTTTATATAGAGCTCGTTTTGTGGTCTCTTCATCCAAATACAGTTTTTGTTGATTGACACGTACATCTTCCTGAGAATTTTCTTTTCTTGTTTTTCTATTTCCCTAATTTTTGAATGACCATCAAGCACCATTATTTAAACTGCGTAGATTGCTTCTGGAAGAAACACTGTTCTATAGTGCCTTAATTTTGCGTCCATCGAAATGGACTTCTTGTTGTAATGCATCCCTGTTAGCTTGTAGGACTTCTGGAGGTTAGTTATTCTTTGTTCATTGGCGATTCGGTTTAATCTTGAAGACTATAGTGTCTCCGTGGTATTTAAAATGGCAGACTTGTGCAATTTTACCATGTTTTGTGATTAAAAGGGTTTATTTTCTGGCTGTGTTTCCATATATTTGGTTTTTTCATAACATATCTGTAGTCCGGTTTTTTGTGAAATTTCCTGTAGTTTTCCCACTGCGTGAATCGCTTCTGTCCTGTTATTGGTGATAATTGCAATATCGTCAGCGAAAGCAAGGCACTTAATTTTAATTCGGTTCTCTTTTTTTATACCAATTTGGATGCCCTTTACATGAGATTTCCATTCCATGATGATTTTTTCTACAACAGTATTGAAAAGCATTGGGGATAGTCCGTCCCCCTGTCGGACTCCAGTTTTGATTTCGAAGGGTTCTGGTATTTCGCCCATGAATTTCACTTTAGATGTTGTTCCTGCAAGTGTTTGTTCTGTAATTTTTCGTGTCTTTCGGTCGATCCCAAATTCTTCCATGATTTTAAACAAAGTTTCACGGGCCACTGAATCGTATGCATTCCTGAACTCGATGAATGTAATTACTGTGTTTCTGCATTTCCTCATTTGTAATATCGTCTTTAAGCACCAGATCTGTTCCGCACAAGATTGTCCTTTTCTGAAACCGGCCTGGTATTCACCAATTAGTGGATCTGCTTACGATTCTGTCCTGTTTAAAAGTGCTTTGGAAAGGATTTTGTAAGCGACTGGGAGCAGGGAAATTCCTCTGTAATTGTTGATGTCTGTCATCGCCTCTTTTTTTGTAGCGGGTGAATTACAGCGCATTTCCAGTTCTCTGGTATTTGCTCCGTCATCCATCTGTCTGTTATTATATGATGTAGTTTCTGCATAAGTATAGGATCGTTTAGTTTCCAGAATTCAGCAATGATATTTTTCAACTGTTTGACTATCTCCACAATTTCTTCGAGATCCGGGGCATGAGAGTCTGGGTGTGTGAATACTAGAAAAGAGAAGACAAGTTTTTCTTGGGGTGGTTCGCAGTTGAGGCGGGAATTGAAATATTGGTCTAAGATTTTGCACTTATTTTTCGTGTAAGTTTCCAAAGAGCCATCGGGTTTCTTGAAGCACAAGCTAGGCGCTTGGTTTCCCTGTAATTTTTCTCTGAAAGTCTTATAGAAATTTCTTGAATTACTTTTGATGAAATCTTACTGGATTTCGCAGAGTTTGTTGTTGTCATATCCCCGTTTTTTCTTTTCTAATTAGTATTGAGGACTGTTTTTGGGTTTTAAGAAAGTTCTCCCAGTTTTCTTCAGGTTTGTGACTGCTAATTTTTTTTTCCACACAGTTACTCGGTTGTCAACTGCCTGATCGCAGGTTCCGTTCCAGCAGCGATGCGTGGGGGTTGTCCTAATTTGATGGCTTCTGGAATTTTCACTGTTAGTTTCTTCCAGTCTTTTTATTTTTCCTGATTGATTTGCATGATATTTTTTTCTTTTTTGAGTTTCAGATATTCCGGATTTTGTTTGGTACTTTCGGGTAGCCTTTTTAGCATTATGTCGGGTTGGAACTTTGACTTTATTCGGAGATGATGATGATCTGATTCAAAGACATATTTGAGGGTTCTGACGTTTAGAATTTCTTTTATGTTTTCATTGGAAATTGCGACATGGTCAATTTGGAATTCGTCCTGTCTGAGTGATCTCCATGTGGTTAATTTATGTGCAGGTTTTAAAAATTGAGTACTCGTGATTTTAAGTCCATAGTTTCTGCAGAAGTCAATTCTTGTTGGTACGGTTGTGTTTGGTATGGGGGCCAGTGGTATAGCTTCAACAAGTACAGTTCTTTCGAAGAGACAGCGGTCTATGATCTGAGGTTTCGTCTCTAATGATGCCGTTTATTCTTCCCTTGAGAAAGTTCGCGATCAGAAACGAAGAAGCGGATGATTGTAAAAAATGAATAAATAAAGGTACGAGAGACCGCCATAACAACGAGATGAATACAACGTTCACCTGTTTCTCAAATTTGCAGGCGTCAAATTTATAAAACGCTGTCGTACATAAACAACTAGTCGCATTCTTGAGAGCACTGCAACAAAGGAGACGGTTGCGCAGACCAGTAGCTGCGAGTACAAAAAAAATATTGTTGACTTTTGTGCGTGTGGCTTTTCTATTTCAGATTTCTGTTTTTGTATTGTTGACACAGTGACCGTTAAGCACCGTAATTGGTAAGTTGTGTAGCAACCAGGTAAATTTATTGAATTTTTGTTGAAGCAGTTCCGCTTCTACTTCGTTAGAAAGAATATCCTTGCGCAGGAATAGAGAACTGACATTAGTATTCAGTTCTTTATTCGTGCGCAAGACTGTGTAGCAAAAATCTGTTAAGTTTCTATATGCGAAAGATGTGATCAGTATTCAGACGGCTGAAACAAGAAACAGGCACATTTAGGAAAAAGCCGTACTCACGCTGAGCCGCAACGGCCAACTATAGAACAAGCGGCTGACTCCTATTTTCTTTTTCTTCCTCTCCCCCGTGGAACGACCAGCCTATTGTTCAGGTCGGCACGCCTTCGCGCAGGTCAGGGATTCGTTCGCATCTTGGAGTAAGGGAGGAGTGTCAGAGAGAGCTGTACTGTCCAGTGTCTTGAGACAGCGTCAGTTTGTGACCTTCAGCTTATGCTGCCAATCCCCGCTATTAAGGCAAAATACAGTCGTTTACTTTACAGGTTAACCCCCACACAAGGCTTCAGGTCGTATATGTAGTTTGTGTATCCCAAGCAGTATATAGATCGCGTGGTTTCGAAACATTTAACTCCAGCGAAAGATTTTATTTGCTGCAGGAATTTAGCGCAACTTTTTCATACTATTAATTGTGTGGGTCAAGACACAGTCGCCTGTTGGTTGTTGCAGAATGCAGGCGAAGGACTAGATATATTTGGTTATTATATTAGGGATTTTTTTAAGTTTATTTTGTTTTTACAGTGCGGTAACGATTTTTAACATATGTCCATGTACAGCCGAATAAATGCAATTTCCGTTTTGCATTTATTCAGTTACGCACATACACGTATAATCTTAAAAATCTTTAATATACTATTACCAACAACCGAGGTCGAGGGACCAACAACACATGTTTCCGTAAGAACACGGAATTTTGTAAACAGTTTTTCGCTGTCGTGTTTACATGTTAAGTCGTGAAGCGGATTTGCTAGCCCAGTTAAATATGGCGTCTGCAAAGCAGCTGTTCCAGTTTCTGCTTTAGACAGCTCCATGCTCAGTCTATTATTTTTGCTTCTTCACTGCACAATAAGTCACTCCGTGTATATTAGCCGAATATTTTGAAAACAAGACGTAAACTGACAACTCAAGCACATTTCAAAAACGGCTGTACTTTCACATGGGAGCGTACGTCGACTGTGGAAGTGAAAAACCGGCTGCTAGAAACGGATTTACAGAATCGATTTAGGCGTGTTTACATGCCCAACCAGAAACGGTATTGTCAAATCAGTCAACGAAATTGTTTTGGGAGTCAATGTAGACATAGTGAATGTGTGTTATTTGGGTCTGAGTGTGACTGTGTCGGTCGTTTTCGTCAACTGATCCCGTCTCCCCTTCCAGCAATCTTAGTTGTGGCGGTAGACCGAGCTGTAATGTTGCCTTAGTTCTAGGTTCTGTTGGAAGGTGACAGTCTGGTTGCAAGTTAAGGTGGTTGTAACAGACGGGGCCTTAGCGTAGTCTAGGGCCCATATTTTAACGTACTTTTCTTTATAAATTACTAAAACTGCAAGACAGTCTCAGAAAAAATGCAAGGCAAGCCTGTAACAGATGTCTTGACAATCAAGAGAGATAAATTGGCCTCCCTTACGTTCTTTTGATTTGCTGTAAAATGTAATTTAGAAATTACCTTGTGAGATACTTCTGTTAATCAAATTAGCCTAGTCTTAAAGGTATATGGTCTGAAATTTACTAGTAGTAGTTCAGTTATTAGGAACTTCTTGGACTTTTGAATGTTTAAATTGTATAAGAATCAGCAGTTGGTGTTATATAAGAAGAATGATTTAACCTGTAGCATGAAATGCAATGGGTAAGACACCGGACTCTCATTGGGGGAGGGGGGAGGGTGCGGGGGAGATAGGCTTAAATTGGAATGATCCCACACTAGTACGTGCGTACTTCATTATTTTCACATCACTTAGCTGCCCCCCCCCCCCCCCCCCCCCCCCCGCACCCACACTCAAAATCATTACACACAGTTAGAAACATGGTGCGGTTTTTTTTTATCGTAGTCACACAAAGCTGCGTTAATAAATCTATTACACAGCCTTTTTTTCAGTCCTAAACAAACAATCTTTAGGTGTATTATGATTGTAATCAGGAGTGTGACAACCCATACCACTATCAGACTTGTCACAATTTTAATTATAAATCAGGAGCACATGTAGCATGCAGTGCATCTATGTATGTTACGTGTGCTCCTGATTTATAATTAAATCATCAAAATGTTGGCTGCTGGCAAGTTGTTGGATAGTGGCATGGGTTGTCAGACATCTGAGTTTGATGTCATAATACACTTAAAGATGGTTTCTTCATAACTGAAACTGGCTGTGTAATAAATTGATCAATCCAGCTGAGTGCAGCCATGATTTTGAATAATTTTTATGGATTGTAAATCATCACCCCTCAAAATAGTGTAGGCCTATATTGCATTTCCTCTGCAGTAGATTGCGAGGTAGCTCAATGATTAGCACGCTGGACGCTCAGTCAAGAAGAATTGAGACAAAAAGTCCTCTTTACTCCTCTATATTAATGTTTTCTGTTATTTTCAGTAATCAATTAAGGTGACAGCCAGGATGGTTAATTTGAAAATGGGACAACAGATTTTCCTCTTCATTCTTATTCAGTCTGAGCTTGTGCTCCAACTTTAATGACCTCATTACTGATGAGTTGTCAAATCTAAATCTTGCTTTCTGTGTAATAGATACATTGCCCCAACCATGTATTCTGCAGAATAATACTGGCTGAAAATTCAAACAAATAAAAAGGAAACTGCACAGTTACTTCATTGCCCCTATTTACACTTGATCATCCGAAATGACACTAAATGTGAAGGTGATATACATAATTAATTGTTTAACACAATTAAAGGCAACTGAAGATAATGTAACTGCTTGAAAACCATTTGTAATTATTCTCAGTTTCTATTGTCATTGTCTTTAAGAATAAATGTAAAGTTGAATAGATACAGAAGTATTAGTAGTATGTGAACATTCATCTCCTCAAAACACACACCACCCTGCATGTGTTGTTACAGATCACTGAGTTATAGAAGGAACTAGAATACTCACCAAGCAACCTTAACTATCATTTAATGACAGAAGCAACTCTTGAGTTATTGTTGGTGGTCTGTAACTGACTTGATTTTTCTTGTACTGTATAAAAATCTTGGCCCCTCTTTATTTAATTTATGTTGAATGATTGTGTCTCAGATTACAATACGTGATTAATTTTTGTTTTGCTTTGTTTCAGAACCTACACAAATCTACAGATTCCTTAGAACAAGAAACATGCTGTCTGTAAGTACAGTTGTTCATACATTCACTTTTTCCTTGTTCTGTAAACATCTCGTGTCCTGTGTGTATCACGAGGAGTTGGTTCCTTTTGAAGCATAACAGATTGTTAATAGTGAATAGCAAATTGTTGGGGGGGGGGATGACAAAATATTAAAGGCAACTGTTATATAGTTATATAGGAATTGTTCAGAAATTTCTGTGCCTACAACCACACACTGGTTGCTGATCCATGGTATTCAAAAAACACATTAATAATTACAATTTTTAATTAATGTAATGAAAAGTAATGAATTTAAAATAATTATCACAGAAATGGGCAAAGTTGATAATTTCATGTGAATATGAGCTATGCTTTAGCACAGTAGTTGATGTGGAGTTGCACCCTGCTCCTTTTCTGTACACGGTATAATAATAATAAGCTAACTCTGCATAGTAGTAATTAACCACTTTTATGTTAACTGGACAACTATATAGATTTTAGGGTTGCTGGTCTTTCTTCCTGAAACATTAGGAAGAGCCGAAGAATAAAAATGTGTACATTGTTGTGGCAGCATTGATTACAAAAGTACAAAGAACAACTAAAACAAACAGAAAGATATCTATGTTCAGAAAACCAGATAAAAAAATTAATATTGTCGTATCTCAATGAGGAACTTGAAACATTCAGGATAGGAGCATGTAGAGGAACTCTGGCTCAAGTTTAAAAGAATATTAGACCATGCTCTGGGTAGATATTTCCCCAATATAGCAGTTCATAAAGGGAGGGAACATCCATGGTATGCAGTCACATTAAAGAAACTGGGATTACTGCACAACAAAGCATAGGACTTTAGATTGAGAGATGCTGGTGGAACACGTCCGGTTCTCGAGAGAGCAATGCCTGATGCCTTCAGTGACTACCATAGCAGAATATTGTCAAGTGACATTTCACAACATCCAAAGAAATTCTGGCCATATGTAATTACTGTTAGTGGCATCAAAGTTAGTGTTCAGTCCCTAGCGATTGAGACAGGAATTGAAATTGAGGGTAGCAAAACAAAAGCTGAAATGCTTTTCTCTATTTTCAAATGTACCTCCACAAAGGAAAACCCAAGGAAATAAGTATTAATATTAGTGTCAGTGGCATTGAGAAACAGCTGAAATCATTAAAATTGAACAAAGCTTCAGGCCCTGATGGAATCCCTGTTGGGTTCTATTCTGAAATTGTGGCAGAGTTAGCACCTCTTCTAACTCTAATCTATTGTAGATCCTTTGAACAAAAAACTGTGCCCAGTTCTCGGAAAAAGGCACATGTCACACATGTATACAAGAATGGTAGTACAAGTGACCCACAGAACTACTGCCCAATATCCTTGACATCTATTTGTTGTAGAACCTTGGAACATATTCTGAGCTCAAACATAATGAAGTATATTGATAGAATGACCTCATCTATGTTAACCACCATGGATTCCGAAAACATCGATTATGTGAAACCCAACTTGCGCTTAGTACCACACCTACGCTTATTATCAGAAGTATAATCATATGAACTATCAAGTGAAATTTGTGACTGGATTGAGTACTTTTTGGTAGGGAGGACATAGCTTGTTATCTTGGATGGAGAGTCATAATAAGATGTGTAAGTAACATGAGGGGTTGGGGGAGGGGGGGGGGCAGGGAAGTGTGTTGGGACCAATGTTGTTCTTGTTGTATATTAATGACCTTGCAGTCAGTATTAATATTAATCTCAGACTTTTTGCAGATGGTGTAGTTACTTACGATGAAGTATTGTCTGAAAGAAGCTGCATAAATATTCAGTCAGGTCTTAAGATTTCAAAGTGGTGCAAAGATCAGCAACTTGCTCCAAATGTTCAGGAATGTAAAATTTTGCACTTCATGTAATGGAAAAAAAATGTAGTATCCTATGACCACAATATCAATGAGTCACTGTTGGAATCGGCCAACTCGTAGAAATACCTTGGTGTAACACTCTGTAGGGATATGTAATGGTATGATCACGTAGGTTCAGTCGTGAGTAAAGCAGGTGGTAGGCTTCAGTTTATTGGTAGAATACTGGGGAACTGAAATCAGTCTACAAAAGAGATTGCTTACAAATCACTCGTGCAGAGCATCCTAAAATATTGCTCAAGTGTGTGGGACTCGTACCAATAGGACTAACAGGGGACATTGAATGTATACAGAGAAGGGCAGAATGAATGGTCACAGGTTTGTTTAATTTGTGGAAGAGTGTCACAGAAATAGTGAAGGAACTGAATTGGCAGACTACGGAAGACAGACATAAACTATTCCAAGAAAGTCTATTAACAGTTTCAAGAATTAGCTTTAAATGATTACTCACACTAGAAATGTGTCCCCCCCCCCACCTCTTCCCCCCCCCCCCCACCTCTTTCCCCCCATATATCTAAGTAAAATAGAGGGAAACATTCCATGTAGGAAAAATATATCTAAAAACAAAGATGATGTAACTTACCAAACGAAAGCGTTGGTATGTTGATTGAGACAGACACACACACACACACACACACACACACACACACACAATTCAAGCTTTCGCAACTCATGGTGGCTTCATCAGGAAAGAGGGAAGGAGAGGGAAAGACGAAAGGATGTGGGTTTTAAGGGAGAGGGTAAGGAGTCATTCCAATCCCGGGAGTGGAAAGACTTACCTTAGGGGGAAAAAGGGACAGGTACACACACACACACACACACACACACACACACACACACACACACACACACACACACACACAAGCAGACATATCATATAGAAAGAAACATTCCACATGGGAAAAATATATATAAAAAACAAAGATGCTGTGACTGTAGTCTGCCCCATTTATCTTGACCACCCTAAATTACTGTTTGTCCAGATGCAAAACACAACCGTCAGGGGCACATCAGTCAGCATGATTGCCTTCATTGTAGCTTTGTTTTTTGCGAAGATATGAATAGCGGTATGACTATTTTTGAATGGAAGCCTGTATTTTTTATTCTGCAATTCATTTCCTCTTCTAAAGACCTATTCAAAAATGTATCTCAGTGTACCATTCACTGAAACACAACATTATTAATTACATAACACAACATTGACGTTGACATTCCCAGCACTTAGCGCAGGTACTCAAGGTAATGGAACACATCCACGTGCTTATGTTGACAGAGGACAAATATAAACATAAGTAGAATGCACACCCATCATTAAGTCAACCATCGTCAGTTGAAGATTTGTGTGGGTAGAATGTACACCAATGAAGAGAAGGTAGAAATACTACTCATCTGTGGGGAATGTAAGTTAGCAGAACAGTAATTGCAATGCTTTTTTCTGATATATGGGTACATTTAGTGCAGTAGTTTAGTCCTTTCAAATACTGTCGTGTTGAGTAGGCATACAGTAAAGGCTGTCCTTCCTGCAAACTGCATCGACGTAATGTTTCTTTTATTGTTGTTGTTGAAGATAGGCGAAATTCTACGCAGGCAGTGGAACTGTACAGAGAGCGATATCCTGACAAGAACCTGTCTTCCCAATGAATGAATGTTTTCTCGTCTTGTTGCGACGCTTCAGGAAATGGGAAGTTTCAGCCCACGACAACGCAATCGTCGGCACTCGCACAGATGAAGCTGCCAGGGTTGCCATTCTCGCTTCTGTTGCTATGAATCCACATGTTAGCCCATGAAAGCTTGAACGCGAGATTGGCATTCCTAAAACCGGTGTACATTGTATTCTTACACATCGCCGGTTCTATCCTTACCATTTACACCTTCATCAAGAATTGCATGGGAATGATTTTCACAATCGTGTACAGCTCTGTCAGTGGCCACAGAAGCAAATCCTTGCCAACCTGAACTTCTTCTCCAATGTTCTATTTAACGATGAATGTTCCTTCTCAAACAAAGGACAGTTAAATACAAGGAACATGCATTATTGGTCCAGCGACAACCCACGGTGGCTTAGACAGGTGGAACATCAGCGTCAATGGAGAGTTAATGTCTGGTGTGGGATGCTTGGTACTACAATTATTGGCCCTTATTTCATCAATGGTAGTCTAAATGGCACAGCATATGCCAGCTTGTTGCTTGTATACCCGCATCAGAGTCATGCTAAGTCGCATATACGTTGCAGCAGTGCCCTCAAACAGGAACTTTTTGGTAGCCCCCTTGTACCTCAGATGTACATCATAAACAATTGTGAATATGTCATTTTGGGTACTGCATTGTGCTTATATTAGTGAGGAGTGAGTTTCCTAATTATGTGGGTCAGGGGTGTGAAGCCCTCCTCCAGTTGTGTGAGCCGTCTTGGTGTGAGTCAAGATAGGCTTGACTCCCACCTGGGGCACGGCATCCTTGTAGGTGGATTGGGAGTCAGGTGTGACATTCTTCTGTACATTTGACCTGTTTGTATC
Organism: Schistocerca cancellata; assembly: GCF_023864275.1. Lineage (NCBI taxonomy): Eukaryota > Metazoa > Arthropoda > Insecta > Orthoptera > Acrididae > Schistocerca > Schistocerca cancellata. The sequence goes on along the minus strand of NC_064628.1, from coordinate 782,294,760 downwards.
ACTGATATTGTACTTTGGTAATCCACACAATGTCGTTTCCATGTTTCTGTTCATCAATTCCTTTGTGAAAGTCATCAAAACCTTCATTTCCTGACAACATTGATCTGCCGACATTAATTTTGCTTCAGTAGTAGATAGTGCAACCATTGCTTCTTGTAGCACTAAGTGATTAAGGCATTATTGTAAAGAAATATACAAGGTGAAACACCAAAAATTTGCACCACATATATTGCGGAAATGGAAAGTGCTACCGAGCGAGGTGGCGCAGTGGTTAGACACTGGACTCGCATTCGGGAGGACGACGGTTCAATCCCGCGTCCGGCCATCCTGATTTAGGTTTTCCGTGATTTCCCTAAATCACTCCAGGCCAATGCCGGGATGGTTCCTCTGAAAGGGCACGGCCGACTTCCTTCCCCATCCTTCCCTAATCCAATGAGACCGATGACCACGCTGTCTGGTCTCCTTCCCCAAACCAACCAACCAACCAACCATCGCTTGGAAAGTGCTATTGATGTGCAGTTTCACAGAAAGGGTTGGTAGCCAGGAGCTCATATTATTAGCCAATAAACAGATTGTCATACTTGAAAGTGTATTTTTTGTGCGACCATATCTTTTTAAAATGGATCAATGCCTATTGACGTTAACAAACTAAAAGTAGGGTAAATTAGAATGTCAGAGGTGTTTGGTGCAGGGTTCCAGTGGGAGTCATTTACGAGATACTGTATTTTGAAAAGTTCCAACACCAACTCTTGTGCAATACCTATGACAGCACCCACTAAAAAACGTCACAAATGCTTACACTACTTCTGTGGATTCTGACCAGTAATGAGACAATGTGGTCCATCAAAAGTTGTGTTCAAAATGACCACCGGCAGTGGCATTACACGCTTCCAGTCTGGTACCGAACGACTGCTGAGATGTCAAAGCAGTCTGCTGTAATACATCATTGCATATCATTGGGTGTAGTTGGTATGTCCTTGTGGACAGCATCTTTCAGCTTTCTCCACAGAAAAAGGTACACTGGCGTCAAATGTGGGGAACAGGCTGGCCAATGTACAGGTCCTCTTCATGAAGTCCAACAATTTGGAAAAAATTCGTGAAGTCATATTGTAGTCCTTTGTGCACTGTGGGCTGGATAGCCACATGTAGGTACTCAATAGCCACATGTAGGTACTCATGGGTTCCTCCAAGTCTTGTGGGAGATAGTCTGTTAGAAAACTGCAATATGTGTGCACCTTTAGTGTTCAGACTATCAAAAATGGGCCCATGAGCAGATTGGTCACTATCTCGTGCCACATGTTCACGCTCCATGGACGCTAACATTCGTCCTGACGAAGTCAAAGGGGGTTGTCAACAGGCCAGTAGCACATGTTTTGGCAATTTACCTCGCCATGATTGGTCAATGTGGCTTCATCGCTAAACAAGATGCATAAGACATGAGGAGTATCCTGTCTTAATGCCCATATACCTGAGGTAACACAATTTTCACAATTGTTTCCATGCAGCTCTTGATGGAGGTAGGTGGAACCTATGTTAATGGAGAATGCATTGAACACTTCTTTGTGTGATTGCATGGTTCTAACATGTGGATCAGCTGCAACAGCAGCAAGAACATTAGTGTCCCCCTCTTCTGTCATCACTTGTTTCCTTTTGTTACATTGTCTAGGTATTACACTACCACTTTCATATAACTGGTGGAAGAGGTTGGTGAATAATTGCTGAGGTGGTTGATGTCTATTGTAATATCTTGCAGCATTTACAGTACAAGAATGAACTGCATTCTTTCTACACTCTTCATAGACCATGAGGACGTCAAGTTTTTCTGCACTGGTAACTACCATTGTCCATTCGCCACCAACTGCTTGGACTCTTTCACACTGACTGGCTACCCAGTGGCAGTGCATTAAAGGAACACACAATCACACTATAAGCAAACATAACAACATCTTACCTAACAACTACACAGGTTTTATGACACAAACAAATGTCAATGTAGACACTTATCAAAATATGACATCTCTTAAACGACTCTCATAAAATCCTGCAAGAAACTCCACTGACATTCTAATTTACCCTACTTCTATGTTGTTAGTGTGACTAGGCATTGTTCCATTTCAAAAGAGTATATGTTTGCACAGAAAATACACCTCCTAAATATTATTACAATATGTTTCTAGGCTAACAATACAAACCCCTGACTACCAATGCATTCTGTGAAAACTGCGCATCAGTAGCACTTCCCATTTCTGAAATGTTTGTAATGCAAGTTTTATGTGATTTATCTCGTATATCCTGTAGCAGTTTTTCCATCTTTCTTGTCATCTCTGAAATCCACATCACAGCCATCCACTCCCTGTCATTGAATTCAAATTTCTTACACCTCTCTTCAGATTTTGGATGTCTGTGTGATTTGGTTTACCCATTGATCTGCTTTCATAATTCACAGCATATGCTAGGTCCTATCTTGCTTTACACGTTAAATACAATAAACTACCCATCATTTCACAATATGGAAAGTCTGTCTTTGCTGCACTGATTTCTTCTGTTTCTCCTGGAGTTGAAATTGGAGTTGTTACCGTTTTTGACTTTCCCGTTCTGTACCATTTTACCACTTCTTTAGCAGATTTTTCTTGGTATATGCTTTTGTTATTTTTATTTCACTTCCAAGAGACAAGAGTTACTTCTATCAATTGCAGTATCAAAATTTTTCTTGTGTTTTTGCAGGAGATTTTTCATTTGACGGATGTGGTCTCCAAATTTCATCCCATTGCCTGCATGTACAGAGAGATACCTGAGTATCTGATTTGGGACCACATTGGTCAGATTTCAGTTTCGATTGAGTTTCTCATTGTTAAGAAAATTGTTCAGTTTCTTACTCCATTGCCGTGGAACTTGTTTCCATCCATACAATGCCTTTATGAGCAGGAAATGTTCACGGTTCCTTTGTATCTCCCTGAAACTTCCATGAAAATATGGTCCTTCAGATTATCATTCAGAAAGGTTGTTTCTACCTCGAATGTCGTAATTATCAAATCTTTTTGTGCAGCAAGTGCAAATAGTAGTCTTAGGGAATTAGTTTGTCCAACAGAACTAAAAATATCTTTAAAATCCACTTTAGTTTAATCCTGTTGACACACTCTTGCAACTAGTTTAGCTTTGTACTTTCCTTATCCTTTTTCTTGAAAATCCATTTTTCTGTAATTATTTCTTTTCCATGAGGAGTTTCTGTTCCACCAGAGCCCACGTTTCATTTTAGTTCATTGATTCTCCCACTTCATTTGTAGCCTTCATCTAATTCTCCTAGTCTTCACCTTCAGTCCATTTTGAGTATGTGAGTGTGACTTAATATATTATGATTATATTTTGTTGGCAAATTTATTGGATGTCTTGGTTTCAGATAAGTTTTTTTTATCTTCTTCTTCTTCTTCTTCTTCTTCTTCTTCTTCTTCAAAAAATTTGGTTTTCTCTAGTTAGAGCTATTCCTGTTTCTCCTCCTCTGGTTTCCTCTTCTTTGTCTACATTGTGATGAGTAAGCCAAACATCTCTTGCTTCAGAAAATTTGCCAGTCTTAGGATTCCATATGGCATAGCCATCAAGAACACCTCTTACACTTACTTTAAAAAAAATAAATAATCATGTTGTTTTGTGGACCCCATAGATCCAAAAGTAGCCAATACTGACAAATTTGATCTACTTCCAGGCCACATTTGAAGTGGAGTCTCATCAACTGCTATAGTAGTACTTCTGCTCATGAGATAAACTGCACTCAAGGCCGTATAGCCCCACATTTTGTTTCCAACTTTTGAATCGAAAAATGTGGCACTTACTTTGCTCATGATAGTAGGATTTATTGTGTCTGCCTTACCATTCAATCGATACACGTTTCTTTCTACACCATTCCTCCCCTGTCACATCTTATTTTTCTGTGCCTTCAGACTGAAATGAGCTTCACTTCCAATTGCATATTCTTTGATGTGATCTTCTTTTTCATTTTTTGTGTGTGAAAGGTACACACTCAGAAAATGTGCATAATCATCAAGGCATACGAAAAATTGTTCTTCATTGAGACAAGGTGGTGGTTTTATCTAACCACATACATCAGTGTGAAATAATCTTGTGCGGTCTTATTGCTCTGTGCTGCACAGTGTTGAATGGTTTTCTTCATTTGTGACATTAGTGCCTCCATCTTGTAGTCCATTTTCTGATTGGCTGCCTTCCAGAATAATGTCTCCATCTTTTTCTTGTCAAATATTGCCACTACCCCTTTTTCAGAAATGGCATTTACTGACACTAAATTTCTTTGTAGTTTATGGTCATGTAATACATTGTTCAATAACACCTTTTGTGAGTTAACATCAACAACAAGATTAAAGCACATGAAATTTTCATTTACAATCTTAATTTTTGTACCTTCTCAGCTCTTCACATTTGACATAATTTTCCTTTCGTGTGACAAGTACTCGGTGCCTCCACTGCCTACAACAAATTTGGCATCAGTTTTATCAATATTCTTTTCTCACTTTTTTGTCACAAGTACTTCTTAAAGAAAAATTGTCTTTGATGCTTTCTTCATCTTCTGATGTTCCTCTTTTTGTAGTAACATTTTTCAACTGGTTTATTCATGTTTTTGCAGTTTGTACATGGAGGCAAAATCAAACAATGGAAGCTCCATGTAGAAATATCAAAAATGTAGGAAAAGATACATACTACATTAAGTTGCATACAGGCACAATTAAAAGACACTTACACACAAGATTTTTGCTACAGCCTTCATCAGAAAGAGAGAAACACACACTATTCATTCACACAAGCAAGCACACCTCATACGCCCACGCAACTGCCAACTCCAGCAACTCGGGGCCCAAGCTGAAGGTTAAACAGCTGTTGCATGCTAATATACCATTAGAAATAGTTACTGATTAATGCAAACAGTCTCATCTCTTGTACTGTTCTGGTAATGACAGTACTATGAAAAGGATAGAGTGCTACTCACCACTTCAGCTGTAGTAATGTTGCTCGTAATAAAACTTTTCAGTCGCTCGTAATAAAACTTTTCAGTCACACGGCTAATTCATCGAAATACCAGACAGATTGGAAGCTATTAAAATAAAAGATGAAAAAGTCTCCCTTAGGCTATTATTACTATGTCATGCAAGAACTTGTCAGTGCAGATTAGTGGCTTATGTAGCGCAAAAGATTTAAATATTTATGTTACAGTATTTTTTACTTCCCTGTTTACTCATCATTAAATGGCCATATGACAGACTTAGTTAAACACGAATTGAATTAATATTAGATGGCTTCTAAACTGGTCTGTCACCACAGAACGATTTCATATTGCACAATAAATCCACAGGATTGTAACTAACTGTTCTTAAACTCACCACTTGAATGGTGCCTTATGAATTTTAGCTTTCAGGTACTATCACAGGCTATTCACCAAGAAAGTAAATGAAAACAGATCTCTAGAAGTTGGTGACTGCATGAGAATGTCTATTGTTTAGCATTGAATAGGTTAACCTGTAAAATGCATTGTCACAGTTCTATAACGCATGCTCATGATAACCTCGGAGCTTGCAGCCCAGGTTCGACAATAATTAACCATGAGAGTTGCCCTCATGTGGCAAAAAAGAGAAGCAATGTACTCGACCAGGTGTGGTCAACTGCTAGATTTCCCAGTAGCAGTGGGAGAACAGTTGTGGATGTGTTCTTATGACTAGTAGTGTCTGTCTCCTCCCTGTGCTTTACAGAAGTGGATAATTGACACTTAAAAATGATAATATTTGAGGAAAAGCACTTCTGCCAGTGCATATTTGAAGCAGTGCAATATTCAAAGTAAGTTGTGTCTGCTGAGGCCCTGGACGTAATTTATATTGGGCTCAAATGGTGTTCTCCCATACATACCTTGCTGCTGTATTCCCTCTGTAAACCATCTTTGTCAGAACACAGAATCATTATGGAATTTGTTCTGCTGTATGGGCTTGTGTATTTACTAGATCCAGATTTACATTTGTGTGGAATTTCTTGAAAGCCAAATTCTGATATCATCCCTATATGTAAAATACTATATTATAAAAAATTTAATGTTCATTCACATTCACTTAAAATTTGTAATAGAATGTCCTTGTGTTGAATATATGGATTCTAATTTGCTTTCAAGTGTGTGTGTGTGTGTGTGTGTGTGTGTGTGTGTGTGTGTGTGTGTGAGAGAGAGAGAGAGAGAGAGAGAGAGAGAGAGAGAGAGAGAAATTAGGGACTTTGATTATGGTTAAAGCACTGTGCTGTCAAAGATTAATTAATACAGTGTGTATTTACTTTTTACAGCCCGTATTTTTAAACAGAACTCTGAGTTACATGAAACAGCGCATGTCCCGCACCAACAAAAGCAGAAAAAATTTCAGTGTCGACAACTTAATGGATATGGTAGTGAAGAGGAATAAGGAAAGCATACAGCCTGAAGTGATGCGCGGTTATATGACACTGACGTTTCTTGGCTTTTACGATAAGAAAGGTAAAAAGGAAAAAAAAACGTAATTATTAGTAACAAAACAATGTTATTCTTAGTAGAATATGACTTCATTAATTTAGTAATTCTAAAATCAAAACTATCATTTATGTTGTTCTTTTATTCTTTAGTTGAAGCTCACCATGAACCAGTTAAGGTTGAAACACTTTTGTTGAAAATTTGTCACAAGAAGCGGAAAGATGTTTCCTCACCTTTCATGCAGGTACATAGCAATTTCTCTAATTTTACTGTAATTTAGCCTTAGTTAGCATGACTCATCTTCAAACCACATCTTGAACTGAAATGTAAACAGTTTCAATAACATAATAAGAGACCTGTATTTGCTTGCATCTCAATTAACTATTGATAAAATCATATTAAACATAATTTCATTTGAAAGCCAGCAGCTTGTAGTGTTCACTGTGTTCAGTGGTATTATTTTCAGGTTTCAGAATAGTGGAAAGCCTTGACTTGATTTAAAATTACATTAGTAATAAACTGACCAATACATACTTACCCTGCTCAACATAGACTGTATTACAAAATAGACTGTCAGATTTTATACTCAAATTAATTTGTTAAATACAGCCATTTTTTTTTATACTTTTTTCTGTCACCTTTTCTTGAACATCAGCAGTTGTATTAGGTGCTGTGTTACTGGATTTTAAGTACCACTATATGTTAAGCAAATATAGAGTGATAGTTGTGTGACTTACTGAATTTCCATTGTTTGAAAAAAAGGTGTACAGTATTTTTGTATCTCTTTCTCTTGAATTGTCGAGAATTTAATTTGGAGAAAGGTTGATTGGTTAAGAAATGGTTTTAACTTCCAGCTGAGATACTTTGTCATTTGCAGAAGGGAGACAGTAATTTTCTTTTTGTTGTTTTCGTGTAATTCCAGAACATCTGACACACATACGGAATGACGTCAACAAATACAGCATTGGTATTGTTCTTTGTTTCATAGGTTTCTGTTGGAACTAGTGAGGTGGCAATAAATCCATCAGAAGACCAGCCACCACCAAAAGCTCCAACTGTCTCCATACCAACAGAATCTTTCAGCCTATCCAATGGCCATTTAGTCAAATCCTACATGCTGCTGCTTAGGGTCAGCTGTAATAGTGTTGGTGCTCAAGTAAATGACACTGATGTCTGTAAGTATTGTTACCATTATTTTGGTTCATTGATTTTGTGCAGTTTTGAGTGCACCTTTGGAGAAATTAACTATTTTATATTTGAAGAATTTAGTTGATCACTTCTTTTAATAAAGAACATGATGTAGCTTCATGCACGACATAAAAATGATGAAATTGTGTTCATTAATAAGCCGTCATTTATGTGTCACCTGTTAAAGGTTTCACCTGGAGCAAAGAATTAACTAGGCTTCAAGGGTCACTGGTTAGTTGGGAAGGGTATGAAAGCTTAAAATAGGAATGAAATTAATTGTAATTGGTAAAATAATTTAATTGCTATCAAGACTAGCAGCACTAGGTAGCTATATTAGTTGTACACTCCTTATAAAATCTAACAACCTCATCATCTTTAATGACCTTCATGTTGACAGGCCTTTAAACTCTGACCTTTTATCATTTTAATCAGTGTGAGGCAATGGATTAAGCTCTCATATTGATACCAATGATTATGGAATATCTGCAGGTTACAGGTTTTTGTGAAACTGAGATAAAAGAAAAGCACTGGTTAAGTGAAAACTATGGATATTTGGAATGAAAGAAAGTGAGAATCTTCAGTTGATATATATGGTACTTAACAGCCGAAACAGTCACCAGATCCCAGTTGCAAATTACCTGTTTTAACAGCTTACAGGGGCAACAAAATATTGGTTTTTCATTATTTCATATAATTATTCACCAGTGATGATCTACCATCATTATCTGCTGATTAAGAGATATATTCTTACGTTAAAGGTTTAACATGATAGCTCAAGTATGAATGTTAGAAACCATGTAATGCCTTGATGCAACTTAACTCGCAGCACATAAATTACCCAGACTATATTCATTCGGTATTTGTGAATGAGAACGCTTAGTGACTTACATAATTTCAAACATTTCGAAATTTTTTCCTGACTGATATTACCAAAAAATGAAATGAAGACAATTTTATCGCTTACTACATTATTGCTGTTCATGTATAAAACTTAAGCATGCTTGATGTTTTAGATTATTACTTCTTTACTATTAACTCTATTTGCTACTGATTTTGCAGACAGTATCAACATATATCACTAAAGATACCTACAGAAATATACGAGGGCTATCCACAAAGTACATTACGTTTTGGAATTAAAAATAAATAAAGTATTGGAATTTTTTTTATTATATACAGATGAAAGCCACACCTAAATACTACTTTTCTACATAGTTGCCATTTAAATTAAGGCACTTATTGTAGCGATGGATGAGCATGGAAATTCCTTCGTCGTAAAATTCGGCCGCCTGCGCCTTCAACCACGTAGTTACCTCTTTTGGGACAGAAAGGGTGTGATTTTTGTGGATTTCCTGGAAAGAGGCACTACAATAAACTCCCAAAAGGTATTGCCAAACGCTGCACAACCTCAGAAGAGCAATACAAAACAAGCGCAGGCGAAAGTTGGGCTCAAAGATCTTGCTGATTCGCGACAACGCCCGAGCCCACACGGCAAATGCCACTCATGAAGTTCTCGAATCTTTTAAGTGGGAGTTGTTTCCTCATCCGTCGTACAGTCCCGACCTGGCACCGAATGACTTCCACTTATTCCCAGCAATGAAGAAGTGGTTGGCTATGCAGCGTTTTGATGATGACGCACAGCTTCAAGAAGAGGTAACCATGTGGCTGAAGGCGCAGGCGGCCGAATTTAACGACGAAGGAATTTCCAAGCTCGTCCATCGCTACGATAAGTGCCTTAATTTAAATGGCAACTATGTAGAAAAGTAGTATTTAAGTGTGGCTTTCATCTGTATATAATAAAAAAAAATTCCAATACTTTATTTATTTTTAATTCCAAAACGTAATGTACTTTGTGGATAGCCCTCGTATCATTGTGTGACGTGTAGTTTAGGAGAAAAAGTACCTTGCCAGAAAATTATAAATTGACCTCATTACTGGATTTCTGAGGGAGTTCTCATATAGTTCTGGTGTACAATTACTGAATTAAAAAATATTATATTGTTCAGTTGCAATTAAAGACTTTACTTTTATAACTAACTTCTACTATGGTCTAGCCTAAAGTGATTTGATACTATGTACTGTTTACCAAACAGATCTTACATGAACAGATAATGTGTAACAATTTTTGGGTTCACCAATTTTGGTTTTTACTTCTTCATTCCCCACGGGCATCTCGCAACTCTTTTTCGAGTTCATGCTAGGCCACCACGGAACCCCAGCCTTTTGCATAACTTCCTTTCCATGCTGCAGGGTTATACATCTGTTATCCCTTTCCCCCTTCACCTCTCCATCGGATGCTTTGGCACAGATCCTATTTGGACCAGGTTTATTATTGGGATTCGAGTTTCCACTTCCTGGGTTCTTTATAATGTTTCATTAAACAAACACGTTGTCCCCATTGTTGGGCTTGACCTGCCACCAATCTTCAAAATTCTGGCTCTCAAGAGTGCTGATTAGGGTGCTTTCATCTTTGCTGTCCCATTGGCTCTCTGCCGCATGGAGATACCGATAAGGCAGTCCAGAATACAACTGCAGCCATTCTTTCAGTAGCTGATTTGACGATCCAGTTTCTCGGGCCCGCCCTGATGGGAGACAGTACCTTGGTGCTCATCAGATATCGCAGAAGCCATTAGAGATCGTAGACGGGCTCTCCAGTGACATAAGCGGCACCCATTGATGGAGCACCTCATTGCCTTTAAATGGGTCCATACCCTGGTCTGCCACCTAATAAAGCAACTGAAGCAAAAGTGCTGGGAACTGTACGTTTCAACCAGTGTACCACATACCTTCCCTTTGCAGGTTTGGGCAAATATCAGACGTCTCTACGGATACCAGACTCCTGCAGGTCTACCTGGTGTTACCTTGAGTGGTACTGTCTACACTGACCCAGACACTGTCGTCTAACATTTTGTTCTGCCTTTTGTGTCCTAAAACAATGGGCGGAGCAAAAGCAATTATCTTCTGCTATATGCTACCTGGAGCCATATAATCATCCATTCAGTGAGTGGGAATCTGTGTGTCCTAGCCCACAGTCCAGATACAATACCAGGACTGGACCACATCCACAATCAAATGATCATGTACCTGTCAGTGGTTTCACAAAATCACGTCCTTGCATCTTTAACTGCATCTGCTGTGAGGACTAATTCCCATCGCAGTATTGAAACCGGGTAAGCACCCTCTGGAGATAGACAGTTATAAGTCTCAACAATGTTCTCTGTACATTGCTTGAACACATGGCGAGCAGGTGGCTGTGTTGGCTCCTTGAGTTTTGGGGTCTTCGGGCTACCTGGAGTCTGCCATCCAAACAACTTTTGCCTAATGTCAACATCTTATAGCCATCTTTTTTTACCTTTAAAAGGCTCATGACACCACATAGCAACACCATATCCTTGCTACCTTACATGAGTGGGGCCTCTGGGGTCCGCTCTCGATTTTTCCGCAACTTCCTGTCACACTATATGTTCTGGGTTCAAGTTAGTGCTTCCCTCAGTAACCCCCATGTCCAAGAGAATAGGGTCCCGCGGGTCTCTGTATTGAGAGTCCCTCTATTTCTAGTAGCCATCAATGGTCTAGTAGGAGATTTGGGGTCCTCAGTATCATACTACTTGTATGCCGATGACTTGTGCCTCTACTATTGTTTCTCTAGTGTGGGTGTCACTGAACATAGACTACAAAACACTATACAATAGGTGCAGACATAGGCTCTCGCCCATAGTTTTTTCATCGCCAAGACTCACATCATGCACTTCTGTTGAGGTCGTACCACTCACCCACAACTGAACCTTGTGTCAAGGACCGACTGCTCATTGTGGCAGAGACTTATTGCTTTATAGAACTAGTCTTCTATTCTCGGTTGTTGTGGATTACCCATCTTCACGAGCTTAAGCGAATGTACTGGCTGCGCCTGAACACTCTTCGCTTCCTCAGTAACACCAGCTGGGGTGCACATTGCTTTACCCTTCTGCAGCTTTGTAAATCCCTGATCAAGTTTTGTCTTGATTATGGGAATCTGGCATATGTTTTGGCATAGCCCTCAGCATTGTTGATACTGGATTCAATACAGGGTTCGACTTGCAACAGAAGCCATTCGAACCAGCACTCTCAACAGATTACTCATGGAGGCTTGTACCCATCCATTGCCAGTCAGATGCCAACAACAGCTTTTCAGTTATGCCACATGTTCACAGCTCCCCTAAGCATCCTAACTACCATCTCCTCTTTCCTAACATGGAAATCCATTTCCCACAACAGCAGCCCAGATCAGAGATTATGATGGCAATCTGCATCTGGTCCCTCCTCTCTGAACCACAGTAGTTTCCTCTTCCATCTCAACTCCAGGCCCACTCAATTACACCTCTGTGGTGCATCCCTCAGCCACAGCTTTATCTTGATCTCTCACCTGGTCCAAAAGACTCTGTCCCTCCCAAGGCCCTCCACCACCAATCTTCCTCCAGCCTTGGTGCATCCCGGGGTTCAGAAGTAGTCTACACTGGTGGCTCAATGGTTGCTGGTCGTATGGACTTAGCTTATACTCACATGGGACATACTGAACTGTGCTCCTTGCTGGACGGTTGTAGTGTTGCCCGGCAGAGTTGGTAGCATCTCTTGTGCTGTTGAGCATATTCATTCCTGCACCAGTGGATCCTTTGTCATCTGCAGTGATTCCACCTCCGAATTGCCCCGGTGCCCCCCAGTTCCTTGGTGGAACGAGGCATGCCGTGACGCAATACGTGAGCGGCGACGTGCTCTCCGCGTTTTCCGCCACCATCCTACTTTGGCCAACTGTATCCGCTATAAGCAGTTCTGAGCGCGATGCCGTCGTGTCGTCCGCGATAGCAAGAAGGCAAGCTGGAAATTCTTTATTAGCTCACTTAACACCTTCACTCCTTCCTCGAAAGTTTGGAGTCGGCGTCGACAGTTCTCAGGTGCGCCTAGTTTCTCCCCGGTCTCTGGGCTCACTGTCGCGCATGATACATTAGTGGATCCCGTCGCAATTTCAAACTCATTGGGGCAGCACTTTGCTGAGATTTCGAGCTCTTCACATTACCCGCCAGCGTTTCTCCCGAAGAAACGTGCAGCGGAAGTGCGACCTCTTGCTTTCTCCTCTCAAAATCGCGAAAGCTACAATACTGTTTTCTCCATGCGGGAACTCCAACATGCACTCTCTTCTTCTCGCTCCTCCACCCCAGGACCGGATGGTATCCACGTCCAAATGTTGCTGCATTTATCAACCCATAGTCTGCGTTACCTCCTTCGCCTTTATAATCGAATTTGGACCGACAGTACTTTTCCCAGACGATGGCGGGAAGCTATCGTCGTTCCTGTTCCAAAACCTGGAAAGGACAAACATCTCCCCTCTAGCTATCGCCCCATTTCTCTCACGAGTAGTGTCTGTAAGGTTTTGGAGCGTATGGTGAATTACCGTTTAGCTTGGTGGCTGGAATCCCGCAGTCTTTTAACACCTGCCCAATGCGGATTCCGAAAGCATCGTTCTGCAGTTGACCATCTTGTTGCTCTCTCCACTTATATCATGAATAATTTTCTCCGGAAACGCCAAACAGTAGCAATATTTTTTGATCTGGAGAGAGCGTACGATACCTGTTGGAGGACAGGTATCCTCCGCACACTGTTCTCTTGGGGCTTTCGAGGTCGGCTGCCCCTTTTTCTTCACGAATTTATGGCAGAGCGCACATTTAGGGTGCGGGTGAACACTACTCTGTCCCGTACTTTCTTCCAAGAAAACGGGGTACCCCAGGGCTCCGTGCTGAGTGTTGTACTGTTTGCCATTGCCATCAATCCAATTATGGATTGTCTCCTTCCTGATGTCTCGGGCTCCCTCTTTGTGGACGATTTTGCGATCTACTACAGCTCTCAACCGACCAGCCTTCTTGAACGACGTCTTCAAGGATGTCTCGATCGCCTCCACTCTTGGAGGATCGACACCGGCTTCCGTTTTTCTCCCAGTAAGACCGTTTGTGTTAATTTTTGGCGACGTAAGGAGTTTCTTCCGCCCTCCTTACATCTAGGTCCTGTCAACCTTCCGTTTTCAGACGTCGCTAAATTCTTGGGTCTTATGTTTGACAGAAAACTGTGCTGGTCCTCCCATGTTTCCTATCTTTCGGCTCGCTGTCTGCGATCCCTCAACACCCTCCGTGTCCTGAATGGTACCTCCTGGGGAGCGGACCGTGTGGTCCATCTCCGCCTCTATCGCGCCTTAGTGCGCTCGAAATTGGACTATGGAAGCATAGTCTACTCCTCTGCTCGGCCGTCTATTCTTCGGCATCTCGACTCTATCCACCACCGTGGATTACGTTTAGTGTCTGGAGCTTTTTACACCAGCCCTGTGGAAAGCTTTTATGCTGAGACTGCTGAACCTCCGCTGTCCAATCGGCGAGCAGTCCTTCTGAGTCATTATGCTAGCCATCTGTCTTCCATGCCTGCTAATCCAGCCCATGACATTTTTTTCGACGCCTCCTTTGATGTAGGGTATGCAGGCCGCCCCTCCTCCCTACTACCACCGGGAGTCCGCTTCCGTCAACTGCTCCATTTCTTTCCTTCCGCTTTCCTAAAACCTTCTTGACAACTTGGGGTACAGCACCGCCTTGGCTCCGTCCCCGGATCTGCCTGCTCAGAGACCTTTGTCGATTTCCCAAGGATGGTACCCCTTCCCTTGTTTATCGTCGGGCATTTGCTGCTCTATGTGCACAAATGACGGACGCCACATTTATTTACACCGACGGCTCGAAAACATCGTTAGGTGTAGGGAGTGCCTATATTGTTGGCAACACCCCAAATCACTTTCGGCTTCCCGACCAGTGTTCGGTTTATACTGCGGAGCTTTATGCTGTTCTCCAGGCTGTCCACTACATCCGCCGCCATCGGCGGATACAGTACGTTATCTGCTCAGATTCTCTCAGCTCTCTCCTCAGTCTCCAAGCTCTTTACCCTGTGCACCCTCTGGTCCACCGGATTCAGGACTGTCTGCACTTGCTCCACCTGGGGGGCGTCTGGGTGGCATTCCTCTGGCTCCCGGGACACGTTGGTATCTGCGGAAATGAGGCGGCCAATATTGCAGCCAAGGCTGCAGTCTCTCTTCTTCGGCCAGCTATTCAATCGATTCCCTTCGCTGATCTACGGAGCGTTTTATGTTGTGTTGTTCATTTATGGCATGCGCGTTGGTCGACACTTCCCCAAAATAAATTGCGGGACGTGAAAACTCTTCCTTGTGCTTGGACCTCTTCCTCCCTTTCTTCTTTTTGTTTCTTATCTCGCCTTTGTTGGTCTTTCGTAGACCTGAGGGTTTCCTTCCGATGGGTTTTGTGCAGTAGGCTATCCCTGATCTACTGTCATGCAGACCTGTCTGTTTGAGGATAAAGGGACTGATGACCTAGTAATTTGGTCCCTTTAATCTTCCAGCCAGCCAACCAATCTTTGGGTGAATTATCCAAAACTAATAAAACCAACATAAATAAGATTTTATGTCTTCAGACATAATAGTTTTACGTGCTTAACATCAAATATTTAACACAGTAACTCATTTGTAAAGTAATCACATATTTGAAACAATTTTATACGTGGGACTTTCATTCTTTAAAAATGTGGGCATGGGAGATTACTTGTAAGAAAGAACACTAAGTGTCACTTGATGTTACTCGCTCAGAGGTTTGTAACCACACTAATCTTTTCCTGTGTTTCAGTTATGCCTCCCCCTTCTCATCCTTGTTTTCTGTCTTCTCTCCTCCATCATTTGTATACATTCCTTTCCTCAACCCCAGTATTTGTTCTTCCATTCCTCACTCCCTTCTTCACTGAATCCTTTGAAAGTCATCACTTAAGAGAGAGGGCATTGGTAGCTAGTTTCTGTTAGCTGACACCACATGCACAGTTAATCCATATACATATACACGGCTGAAACAAGTATGCAGTGACCATAGTCATCACTCATCTGTGGTTAACATTTCTTGAAAGAAGTTCAGGTGTTTTATTTTAAGCAAGAAAAACCAGATTGTTCTATTAGATTCCTTGTTCTATTACATTCCTTTTACTGAATAAGTTTCTGGAACTTTTATAATTAGCTGAATAGCCACTATGTATTCTTGTGTGGGAGAGATTCTTCCTTGAGTCTCAGTTATTACAATTTTCACATTATTTAAGTAATTTATTGATCAATGGCCTGTCTACTAAACAGTATGTATTGTTGTTGTATGAATAGTTCTAACTGTGTACAGAGTTTGTGTGTTTTTGTTTAAAACATAGTTTTCATTTACTTTCTGTACATTGTTGCACAGTGTGATTAACAGCTGGTAAGTTTTTGTTTGTGTTATTTTAAAACCTACATTTTTTTAAATTTTTTTAGTGGAACCTGCACAGAAACGACGCAAATCTTCTGGTCCAGCTAAAGCTCAAGGCCAAAATCAACCAGAAGAAGTCAAACTGTATGGAGCTGAGCTAGTAGTTTATGACAAACATAACCGCTGTCTTCTCACAGATGGTGACTATGAACTTATACTACAGGAAGTTCAAGCTAGTGTAAGGCAGTCACCTAAGAAGCATTCCTCCTGGGAGGCAATTGGAGATGTAAAAGAGGTGAGTATAATCTGACAAAACAAATGTGGCTCTTCAAAGTAAATAAATGTATCAAAAAAGAGAAAGCATAATATGGCATAATGCATATGAATTTCATTTCCTCACCCTCTTTTAATAAAAAAGTACAACAAAAAGCACAATTCCTTGCCACTTTAAGTGAAGGGACAGTCCGCTAAAATTCTTCATTGAAGATAAAAAAATTGAGAACATGACTAAACACTGTTACTTAAGCTTTTTGTGGCAAGGGGGTTATGTCTAGTAAGAAATATCTGATGCAGTGTTGTAATGCTATTTTGAATCGGATTGAGCTGGGTCTAGGAGACACCACATGAATAAATGCAGTGAAGGAGTTCAGAGTCCTTCAGTATAGTTCATATAAATGGGAAGCAGAATGCAAAATACACATTTTCGTCTCATTGATAATGCACACTTAAAAAAAAAAACACCCCATTTATATATAGAGTTAGTATTGAAGTATGTAATCAGTCTTATTTCAAGCAGGCGCTATCAGAGTACTAATGTTGGTTAGCAAGTTATTTCTATATATATGTTTGTGTTTGTTTGTGTGTCTGTCGACGTGCCAGCGCTTTCGTTTGGTAAGTCACATCATCTTTGTTTTTAGATATATTTTTTCCCCATAGAGGGAAACATTCCACGTAGGAAAAATATATTATCTAAAAACAAAGATGTGAGACTTACCAAACAAAAGTGCTGGCAGGTCGATAGACACACAAACATACACAAAATTCTAGCTTTCACAACCAACGGCTGCTTCGTCAGGAAAGAGGGAAGGAGAGGGAAAGACGAAAGGATGTGGGTTTTAACACGCGCGCGCGCGCGCGCGCGCACACACACACACACACACACACACACACACACACACTCAGGCAGACATATATATATAAGAGAGGGGGGGGGGGGGGGGGGAGAGAGAGAGAGAGAAATCCAAATTGTTATGTATTAAAATGGACATAAAGATGATTGTGTACCTTGTTCTTGAGGAAGGCTCTACATGGATCGTTATATATCATGTAAGAGATATAACCAATTTATCCAAGCTGTGCAAGCAACATCACATTTTGACAACAAAAAGATTTAAGAGTTTAAGTTGAGGTAGTCAATCTATGAAGAAACTTTAAAATATAACAATATTTTGTGGAGATACGATGGGTTGATAGCAAGAAGTAGAGGGGAAGACAAGGGATGGGAAAATAACAACCGAAAGTGTTTGCTTCTGAAATTCTCAGGTTTACTGCTGGATCTAATTAGTGACAGACCATGCTACTTTGGTGAGAAACCATTCCACCATCAAGTGGTGCTGATGGAATGATGTGTCTTCTGTGTGCTGGTGGTATTTATATACCTACCGGTCCAGAGTTCAGCCCCCACCGGTCCAACATTGCCGTCCCAACATTATGCTCAATGGTGGTTGGGCAGGTGTTCATGATTGGGAGGGGGAGGGAAGAGTCTCAGTTGCCTTCCACTTGCCACCAACTGTCCCTGTCGCATTTCTGTATTTACACATTCATCTGAACTCGTCCCATTGTTATTAGGGTTTCTTCCCGTTCCATTCACATATGGAGCGCAGGAAGAATGATTGTTTGAATGCCTCTGCGTGTGCAGTAATTATTCTAATCTTATCCTCATGATCCCTATGAGAGTGATACATAGGGGCTTGTGGTATATTCCTACAGTCATCATTTAAAGCCAGTTCTTGAAATTTTGTCAGTAGACTTTCTCTGGATAGTTTACGTCTGCCAGTCTAGTTCATTCTGTATCTCTGTGAAACAGAGACACAGCAAAACTTTTTTTGCAGCCAATATCATATGTGAAAGCTTAGCTTTTCTTGTAGCTACACTGTATATATATATTAAATTAAACCACCAAATTTTCTTATTTCTGTGTTTGGGCTACTTAATTGTGATGGTGCTTGGCTGACTAAATTACATGTCCTGTGCTCTGAATATCTGTTGTCATTGGCTGTTGAGATCACGTGGCATAAGCTATGATTAGTTGACAATCTCGATTTCAGTGCTTCGGAAGATACCGTACTGTATTTGGTGGAATTTGTATTTATACTTTTGTAATAGGAAAATATGTAGTGTATATTTTGCTCCACATCAAAGATCTTTCCCAAATTCTTATTTTTCTGTGTTTCATTTCCTAAAGTGCCAGGAAATTGTACGCCAGTGTATAAAACCTTTACTACCATTCAAAGAATTGAAATTCTACTGCTCTCAGGGAAAGTATATTGCCACTTATCGCAAAAAATATACTTTCACCCTGTAAAAAGTATATTTTCACCCGATAAAAAGTGTATTTTTAACTGGCAAATCCATAAAAAATCCCACAATTTTTATTTCTTTTCTTCATATACACCCTCTACTGGGTACATATCTGTCCATTGCGTGGTCAACTGTTCTTTTAAACTTTAGCCATAGTTCCTCTACATGCTCTTGCCGTGTGTTGAAAGCTTCAAGTTCCTCATTGAGGTATGCCACTATTGATTTTTTATCTAGTTTACTGAACACGTATATCTTGCTGCTTGTCTTAGTTGTCCTTTGTACTTTGGTAGTCATTGTTGC
This sequence comes from Schistocerca cancellata, assembly GCF_023864275.1. Taxonomy (NCBI): domain Eukaryota; kingdom Metazoa; phylum Arthropoda; class Insecta; order Orthoptera; family Acrididae; genus Schistocerca; species Schistocerca cancellata. Next base: position 782,275,914 of record NC_064628.1, on the reverse strand, counting down.
CTCAACTGCATCATGCTGACTGATACCAGTTTCAGTGTGGACATCCTCAAACAGGTCTGGTCTATTTGTTGCCATTAGATCCAATATTTATCCATCATGAGTGGGATTCCAAACTATCTGTTAAATATAGTTTTTAGAGAAGGCATTTAGTAATTGTTCACAGGATGTCTTATCACACCTACCCCAGTAAAACTGTAATTTTCCCAATTGGCTGTGGGATGATTTAAGTCTACACCAATGATTACAGTATGATTGGGAAACTTGGGTCCGAGTGAACTGAGGTTTTCTCTTAAGCTTCCAGTTACATGTGTAGATGAGTCTGGTGGGTGATTGAGGGATCCAATTATCATTTTATGTCCACCCTTGATACTGAGTCTTGCCCAAACAATCTCACATGCAGCATCAGTTTCTATTTTGGTACATTTGAATTTCTGGTCTACTGCGGCAAACATACCATGTCCATTTGCCTGTCCTTTCAATATGTTTTCTGTACCTAGTATTATGTGAGCTTCACTGCTTTTCAGCAGTGCTTCAAACTCTGGCAGTTGCTTGTGAAAGCTGTGGATATTAACAATTAGGATTCTAATACTCTCTCCTGTGGGAGATAATTCTTTCGATCTTACACTGATACTTCTGGTTTTCCAACAGCTATTGTTACCTTTATTGGATGGAGAGTCGCTTAATCTAAAAAACCCTTGGGTGCACCTCACACAGTGTCAGCTAGCTGAGTAACAGCCTCTGATGCGTAGTGCACACCTGACCCATTTAGGGGGATCCTACAAAACTCCTTATCAGGTACAGAACCAAAAAAGCTCTGGGTCAGTGTGACATATTGGACCAATTCCAGAATTAGTATCTTACATTTATGAAGAGTATGATATCCAAAATTTTGGATAAGTTGCTGCTGGTATATTCCTTTACAAAGGGCTTCCCATGTTTAAACCCAGAAGTGATGGTTAATGCTGATCATGAGAAAAGATAGTTAGGCATAGCATTGACACATCTCACTGCCTTGAATTGCCAGTGAGTTCCAAAATGTAGTAGAAATCGTGTCAGTAAAGGAAATCCTTGAAGAATTTGATGGAATTCTTGTTCACATCAATCAGTTCTGGATGATGATCATTGGAGTCAAGAGTGGATGTGAAAATCTGAAGAGATTTATTGAGGTTGCTTGCAATCTCTTCCATGGCAGTGCCAGCCTTGAAAGAGATTTCTCTGACAACTGTAGTCTGGTCAAAATTTTGACTGAAGCCTCTCTCACAGCCGTCCGTGCTGTGCTGTTCATGTTGCAGTCAAGGTGACAGGGGTGTTGTATTTGTAACTATCACAAAGCAGTTTATACATATCTTCAGAAATGCACTTAGTAGGTACAGTGAAACGTAATAGAGAAAAGGGCAACTGAGAAGTCCTCAAAAGAAAATGAGAGAAAGAAGAAAGTGAGTGTGGAAAGGCTAAGAGTACCAAGTAATATGAAAACAAAATTCATGGAAAATGCTGAAAAAGAAGTTTCTCAGCTTGAAGAAGTAATTCAAATTACATTTTACATTTTGAATTCAATTGTCAGATCCTGGTATGTTTCTTTCTTGGTTAAAATAAACGATGTTCTTTTCAAGGTTCTTTTCACGGTTCTTTTCACAGTACAGCCTCATTGTATTTCTATATAGTGACAAAATTTGTAGATTTTGTCATAAAATCAATAAAAATTGGTTAAAGACTATACACTATACTGCCCTGGAAAAGCGAAAAATTGGCCTGAATTTTTGGACATCCTAAGTTAGTGTAATATTTATTCTTAAAAGCACCCTCATTAGCATGAATTTCAGAGTGGATTTTTTAAACTGTGATTACTATTTATGTCACTGTTACTTTTGCTGCTGATGCTGCTGCTGCTGCTGCTGCTGCTGCTGCTATAGCTGTTAAAATTGATAATAGTAAAGGAATTTTTCTGTTCACTTGTTACCAGGACACTGTACCCTTCCAAGTATTCAGCAAGGGTCCTACGTTAAAGTTTAGACTCAACTGGACAACAGAGCCAAGTAATGGATTAGTGGATAGACCTAAGCCAATTCGTCCTCATGATCAGTGCCTTGATTCAAATAGCAATAAGGAGAACAGACCAGGTATTACACAGCATTTATTTGTATGCGTTACATAGAAAACTAAAACAGACTTTTATAATATAAAATTTAGGGAATTTTCTTCACTTTCATATGTATTATAATGATGGATGTTACCCATTTATTTATTTAGTAGAACTAAAACTGGGACTCCAACCACATTTAATGTAATTGCACATACGTTTTATTCTATTTTCAGTCTGATGAGAAAAGTGATAACATTAGACCTTCAGCACTTTTATTATTTCCAGCACAAGCGTGGGTGCGCGTGCACACACACACACACACACACACACACACACACACACACACACAGAGAGAGAGAGAGAGAGAGAGAGAGAGAGAGAGAGAGAGAGAGGAGCTAAATTAGGATCATGGGGCAGGGTAGAGATGGGTGTGGGTTAGGGGCTTGTGGAGATTGAGGTCCGGATAATTGGGCTGAAGAATGCGTTGAAGGACAATTCCCATCAAAGTTACTCAAATTAGGTGGTGTTGGAGGGCGACCCAGATGACATGAGTTGTGAAATAGCTTCTGAAATTGAGCATGTATGCTCAGCAGAGTGTTGTGCCTCTGAATAGTTAACTCTGCTCTTGGCCACAGTTTGGCAGTGACCATTTGTTTGGGTGGACAGCTAGTTCATGGTCATGCCCACATAAAATACTACGCTGAAATTGTCAGTGATGGCATATGATGTGACTGCTTTGACAGTTGTAGCATGGGATAAACTTGATATGGGACTGTACAGGTGGAAAAAGTTAATTGGGCAATGGAAGAAGAAAATATGGATTGGAGAAGGTATATAGTTCCCCAGAAGAAATTATGCCAATTGTAAATGAAGATAAATTGCAAGATGGTTGGGGAGCTTCAGTTCTTATCTTTCAGGGGGGGAAAAAAATTGCACAAACTTGGAAGAAAGAAATGTCCATGTGTAGATGAAATACCAGCAGAACCCATAGGCAGTAGGCCAAAGGGCAAAGCAAAAACTATACAAATCTATGAGTGAAATTCATGAGTATGGAAATTTTCCATAAAGATACTTAAAATAATCTAATTGTTTAGCTATGGAAAGGTGTGAAAATCAGCACAAAGTAATTGTAATATCATATATATCGAAAGTACTCGTGAGAGTACTGCAGTGAAGAATGAAAAGGTTAGTTGAAACCTGTTTAGGAGAGGATCACCTCGATTTTTGGAGAAGTAGAGGCACTCAAGAAGCAGTGTTTACAAGTATGCTATTTTTGCATGTTTTAGAATCAAAGAACCTGCTGATGATTGTGATTTTGTTGCTGAAACTAGTTTGGGAATAAATAAATAACAAAAGTGGTTTGCATGAAGGTGGATCCACAGTCGGATATTGTTGTGCGATACATGAGGTGAAGTCAGAATCCGGAAAGGTGTAAGTCAGAATTGCTCATTGTCACCACTGATTGAGTTGTACATTGAGGACACAATGAGAGAGGTACAGGACTAACTCAATAAGAGTGTCGTTAATTGAAAAAATCAATACATTTCATTAACAATCAGAAGTGAACTAGTTGAATTTGGTTTGCATACAGCTGAGAACCCCACAACCAACAATGAAGGTCCTTGTGAACATTCTTCCCCTCTCCCAATAAAAATGATATGTCAGAGAAAATGATTGTCAGAAAGTGTTTTTAAAGCAAAAAATGGTTTTCATAGTTTCCCAGCAAATACTGCTTTAATCAAGTGATATTGAGTGGTTACTTTCTGAGTAAGTTATTGACAGATGACACTGTAAAGATATGAGAACTAAAGAATTTTGATTTTACTACAAACTTCAATCAAAGTAAATGTCTGTGTTAATATTCTTAGACCAAATCAAGTTATGTAGTGAGACTTAAATAAATTGCTTAATCAATGTAACAATTGAACTGAAGTGATCTGTTGAAGATAATCATACTAATAGGTAGGAAATTCAGGAGACCAAACTACACATACAACATTTTCACCTTTAATGTGGTGTATTTTTCACAACATCCAGTTCTGTTAATCACTTGGGGAAAAAAAATGTATGCGTTTAGAAATCGAATGATGTATTGCTATGCCATTAAGAAATTATTTTTTTCTATATAGATTTATTTATTTATTTATTTATTTATTTGGATGGTAGCACTGAGAGTTCCCAGGAAATACATCAGACAAGATTAGAGAATTGGTTTTTACTTTAGTGTTGCCATTACAATTTATCTTTTTGTGTTACTTTCTTTTCTTACTAGTAAGAGTACATCTAATTTTTTGTTCCTATGCAGTTTGTACTTTTAATGCCCTGTGATAGCTGGTATGTAATCGTTGTTGTGTTTGCTTTTCCAGAACGTTGTAACAACAGTACAAAGGTTGTTGCACCAATCAAGAAGGAACCTCGTCTGCAGATTGTATACCAGTTTTTGTACAACAACAATAGCCGACAACAAACAGAAGCATGTGAAGATCTAACGTGTCCTTGGTGCTCTCTTGATTGTGTTGTACTCTATGCCTTGCTCAAGCACCTGAAACTGTGTCACTCACGTTTCACATTTACATATGTTGTGAGTAGTTTTTTCACAACTTCTGTGGTGCCTGTTGTTACTATATGTTAGTTTATTTGCTTTATGTGTGTGTTTGTGATATAAATTTTATTAAGCTTGTCTTTCTCCTCAAAATTTTACTGAAATTTTTACTAAATTACAGAAGTTTAAAATGTGTGTAGACGAAAGGGGAACATGCCAACAACAAGTAATGGTAACTACTTCAGCTATTTCCTGTAGTGGAAGACATGTTTAACATTCCAAGAATTCGTTTTATTTCTGCATAACTATGTATGCAGTGGTATCTCATTAGCACATTTTGGAAGGGTCCACAGATTCTGAGTGTCGTTAAGTGGGAGAATGTTCTACTGAAAAATTCTCAATTTGGTAACAATTCAATTTCTTGGGCAGTGAAAATCCTGAATTAAATATTTGTTGTGAAACTAGTCTATTAACACCATACTTCGTGACATGTTGTCTCAATAAATTATAATGCAAAATGTGCCTTTCCCAGAACACATTCATGGAATTGCACCTGGTAATTGAATAGTGGTTGTCATCTGTATATTGTACATCTTAACCTAACTGCACTCTAGTATAATAAGTTTCAGTATGTAGTCCTGTCTCCTCAGAGGTTTGAAAAACATAACAACAGTTGGCTGTTTCTTTTATCCTAATTTTAATATTGTGTTGTCCATTTTAGTTAATATGTCAAACCTCAAATTTTAACTTGTAACACTTAACTGTATCAATTGTTTCAATAGCTTTTGATATTTAGAAACTGGCAAAGATTTTGATTCATCCTAGTCTTCACTTCCTGTTTCTCTGCTATCTGTTCCTGCAAGATTTCATCAATTGTCATGGACTGTCAGATTGCAACACTTTCGTCGCCTTCAACATATGGATCTTTGTTTTCAGCTGGCCCCATTAATTTGCTGCCATGGTTCAAATGCAATTCCTTCATTTTCTGGTGTGTTGTCTACTGTATGTACTCGCTTTCACTGAAAGACAGTGTTCTTGACACTGTTTGAGATTGTGGTCACTTACATAGAATCCCAGACACACTCGCAGTAAAAGAAAATGTGTGGGCGTGAGACTTTTTAATGATTGTGATTTGGATTTGAATTGAAATTATTTTTGAGATTTTATTTATACTTTTGAGTTTATGCTTTTAATAACTGGCTAATTAATAAAGATTAATATGAACAAACTTTTTGTTCACGTTAAAGTTACTTTAATATGAGCCAGTCTAGAAACACATTGCATTTAAATTTAAAACTGAAATAATATTTTTGTATTTTCCTCGTCAAATTTTTTAACAAGTATGAGTTCTTTATTATAATTTGCAACTGCCCACACACGTGAGAGAAATGTTCTTACTGCCGTTAACAAATAATTGAAGTCAGAGTCATGGCTCTGGATCTCGGCGAGTAACTGAAAATAAAAATCTTAAAACTATGTTTCCTTCCACTGCATCAGGCGGCTATGGAGAAAATATTTCTTATGTTTCGAGCGGGCGAGCCTTCGCTTCTGCTAATTTCGTGAATTAAAAATGCTACGTAATGGCGTCTGTTGCTGCAGTGGCAGCTGCAACTGTTGAGCTGAAAATTACTCAGAATACTGATTTTAAAGGGAAACTGACATGACACAGGGCTCACCTTCTACAAATAAAGGTGAACAATAACTTTTAACTATTATATTATTGAATTAATACCACAAATGAGCTTATATTCGGCAGCAATTAACAAACATGTCCCACCTCTACCACATCAGACAAGAGGAAAAAAAATACATAGTAGAACAACAACTGAATGCTGTTCTTCTTCACATTAAACTTACGTAGATTATATTGTACATAATCAGTAATCTTTGCACTCAAATATTGAAAGTAACGTTTTACATAATAATAATCATACAAATGAGAAAAATTTACGCCGCCTGTGCAGGCAGTATCACACTCAATATAATATTTCAGATTGAGATAAAAGTTCTTGCCCGTATTAAATCTTTTGCGTTTAATTTTTTTTTTCAACATTTTAACTGGGAACGGCTCAGCACTTCTTAAGAATGCGAAGTGTCTAAGATGCTTACCTTTCTCATTGTAGTGTGAAGACAGGCCTGCCCCTTCTGTGCAAGAATCTTCCTATATTTTTATTTTAGGTATTTTATACTGCCTTGGTTAAGTGGCTGAAGGTGGCTTGTACAATTGGGAGGAATTTATAATATGTAGATGGAGCATATCTTGGGGAAGTTCTGCATACTGGTCAATAAACAGGATAATTTTCCTGTTTGTACCACCTGATCTTGCATCCCAGGCACAGTTGTTGTTACTTGTGCTTTCACATTAGACATATATTTACATGGAAATGTGTGCACATTTAAAATGATCTGTCCACCTTTTCAGTATTATGAAAACGTGTGTGTGCATGCACTTTGTATACTTTAGAGGAAGGCCTTCTGGCCAGAAGCTTACATGCTTCATTTAGTAGTCTTTTTGTTGTGCCTGTCTGTCACTCAACATCTCTGCTATATGGTGAGTAACAATATCCTTGTTATAATATTGTGAATATTCCTTCCTGGATTTTCGATTTTCCATTGTTTCTCCACCTTTTCAATTATTAGTGGCACCGGCTTTACTGTTCACTTGCTTTACAACATTATCAGTCAGTTAACCTCTCTTTACGAAATTTTCCACAGTGGCAAATTCTCTCCTGTGAACTCGAGGAGATTTTAAAAAAAAAAAAATGCCATTATGTGACTGCCATACAGTCGGCCATCCCCAAGAGCTCTGTCAGGCAGAAAGTAAAAAAAATAGTCCATTTCATGTGCATTAAAAACATCATCGGGATTCTACCTTTGTGCAATTGTACCATCTCCGAATGTACTTCAGTCATGAGTTCTTTCATATTCCAACGGATCTTTTACCTTGTATTTTCCCTTCAACAATGAGTTGTAATTGGTAACTTTTGCTTCATTTTATGTGTCCTAGATATTAAGTTTTTTTGGGAAGAGTAGTTCTTTTTGATTTTTTTATCTGACGAAGGATTTCTTCATTTGAAATTTTCAGCACCCAAAGTATGTGTAAGAGACGGAGATACGGATACATTTCAAAAACATCAGTTCTTTTCTTTAGATATTAGTTAATGGTCCAGCTTTCACACCCATAGAGATAAATGGAGAACACATAGCAATGAATCATTCACATTCTCTGTTGCCAACTATTATCGAATCTTATGAAAAGTTTTTCCATGCTAACAAATTGCATCCTGGCCAGTTCTGTTCCAGATCTGATCTTTTTTATGCAGTCACACTGCTCATCCATGTATGATAGATGGAAGAGTATTTTTCCATGACTGAATGGTGTCAATGTTTACACTTCTACCCAAATTTCTCATTCACATTTATACGTGAAATTATAATTATGTTGATTCTTGAATCTTTCGATCCAACCATTGGATGCTTTGATATATTCAAAGCAGAAGCTCGTTTTATCCCCTTTAACCCTTTATTGACCAAATTATTTCCGGAAGTTGTAGAATTTTTATGAACACTTTATTGGGCTAAGAAACCGTTCATAAAATCATAGTTTAAATCTTGAAAGTGAGAGTTTAGCCTAAGAGTACAAAAAAATTAGTGGGAACTCTGGAGTAACTTCACTTGCTAATTAAAAAAATGTATTTCCTTTATTTTTTAGCACAAAAACATGTTAAACATTACATTTGTATTTGTTCATACTGTCCATTCACTAAGATGATGTACTATGGAACTTAGAGGAGTATGGTGCTCCACACAAAGGGGACGACAGTTGCTACACATTATTTTTGTTCTCTTTTCTTTGTTCTTGGTGCTACATTGGTGGCATCTTCTGTTTGTCGTACCTTTTGTAGGGAAATGAGTTCCAAATTCCTCCAGACAAACTTCATCTGGTACTCCAGACACACCTCTTTTTGGTGTTTGAAAATGAACAGGCCTTCCTCTTCTCTTAAGACTTGAGAAGCCAGAGATAAGCTGCCTTGCAAAGTGCAACCTAAATGTTAGCTGGTCTCCTTCTGTCTTCTGTAGCTTCCACATAACGTAAGAAATGACAACTGCCAAATCCACAAGAAAGAAAAACAGTTTGTGCTGCCACCACTTCCATGAACGACGGCCTACAGCATACCGTTCATGCAGCTGATCAAATCTATCCACTCCTCCCATTATTTTATTATACTCTGCCACAGCCAATGGGCAGAATACTTCATTTCTGCTTCCACCAACTTACCTTGTAATATTTATGTAATTTTCAGTCAAATCCAGCAAATATACACGAATACTATCTCCCTCATAAATATAAAAGTAGGTAAATACAACACAAGTCACTTCACATGCAAAAGGAAAGCAACTATCCAAAAAACGCTGTAGCGGTCGAAAGAGTGGCTCGTTTTAACGTGGGAACTGCGCTTCTGCATTGATTGACTCACAAGGTTGAAATACAACAGCTTTCGCCTAACCGTTGACAATCTACACACAGTTAGCACACTCTAACAGAGATGGTAGCCCCCCTGCGGGTCCAGGGATTAGAATAGGCCCGAGGTATTCCTGCCTGTCGTAAGAGGCGACTAAAAGGAGTCCATCCCCCTCACGGGGGTAGTTAGCGCCTGCGTCCGGAGACGGACGGTTCCACGACCTATAATTGTGGTCTTTTTGGTTTTTCACTTCTCGTTTCTTCCTTCCTTTGGTTGGTTCCTTTCTTTGCTCTTCTCCACCTCACTGTCTTCCTTACTCTTTCCCTTGACTTCTTCTCCTTGCCTCCTCATTGCCTTCTTCTCCTTGCCTCCTCATTGCCTTCTTCTCCTTGCCTCCTCATTGCCTTCTTCTCCTTGCCTTCTCATTGCCTTCTTCTCCTTGCTTTCTCATTGCCTTCTTCTCCTTGCTTTCTCATTGCCTTCTTCTCCTTGCTTTCTCATTGCCTTCTTCTCCTTGCCTTCTCTGGTCTACGCCTCAGCGTTTGAGACAGTCTGTCCTCTTTCTCCCTCCCTCTCTTCTTTTTCCTCTTCTTCCTTCCTCCCTGTGCGTGCCTGAAGGCCGACCCATGCGTTCGCACGCGTAGCCGGTGACGGGGTAACGCGTAAGTCCCCGCCCTGGGTAGACATGTAAGGCACGCGCGTACCCCCTGGTAAAGGCCAGGCCCGGGGAGGGGTGATTGCCTGAGCTGATACCTTCTGACCATGCCGATTGGTCCCTCCGTCTGTTTCTCGGGAGGTGTGACCTGAGGTGTAAACATTCACCTAAGGCGGGAGTGCCCTCTGAGAGGGTCCCCACAAGGAAGGAGCGCGCCATCGGAGACGCTGGCAATCGTGGGGATTCCTCCGCAATGGATTCTACTCCATCTCTCTCGACTTCTGCCCAAAAACGGAAACGTGACCAGCCACCAGTGACAAAAGTACTACCGCCTGCCCCACAGTTCCTCGTCGTTTCTCGATCTGAGGACGGAAAGGATTTTTCCTCTGTCAACCCTTTCGTTATCCAGAAGGGCGTAGATGCCGTAGCCGGATCTGTCAAATCTTGTACCAGGTTGCGTAACGGTACCTTATTACTAGAAACTGAGAGTGCCTTTCAGGCACAAAAACTGCTTAGGGCCACCCTCCTGTACACGTTCCCTGTCTGGGTGGAGGCCCACCGAACTTTGAATTCGTCTCGTGGTGTAGTCTATACTAGCTCCCTCGACGGATTGACTGACGAGGAGATTCAATCTTTCCTCGCAGAGCAGGGCGTGACGGCTGTCCATAGGGTCATGAAAAAGGTCAACAATGACCTTGTACCAACCCGGACACTTTTCTTGACCTTCGATAGTGTTAAGCTGCCATCGCGCATCAAGGCGGGCTACGAGGTTATTTCTGTTCGCCCCTATGTCCCGACACCTACGCGCTGCTACCAGTGTCAGTGTTTCAATCACACTCGACAGTCTTGTTCCAATGCGGCTAAATGTGTCACTTGTGGCAGGGATGCCCATGAGGGTGACTGTCCACCTCCGTCTCCTCGTTGTGTGAACTGTCAGGGTGACCATGCCGCATCCTCCCGCGACTGTCCTGTCTATAAGGAAGAACGCTGTATCCAAGAAATTCGGGTCAAAGAGAAAGTGTCCACCTCGGCTGCTCGCAAGCTATTGGCTAGTAGGAAGCCCGCGCTGCTCCCAGCGGGGAAATACAGTACTGTCCTCGCCTCTCCTCGGACTACCAGTGGGGTAGCAACCCAGACATGCGATCTGACCTTCAGCACCACGGTCGTCCGTTCGGCCAGTGCTAAGATCGCGCGGTCGACGTCTCCTCTTCCTCCTATCACCCCACAGACACCAGCCCCTTCATCAGCTTCTGCTAAGACGAAGACCCCGAAGTCAGATGCACGGGCCTTCAAGAAGGAACCATCCCGTGCAGACTTCCTACGTACCTCGACCTCCCAGCCTACGACCGGTACTTCCACCAAACGTCCTTCCAAAAAGGCTCATAGGAAGCACAGTTCTCCTTCTCCGCCACGGCGCATTTCTTCTCCTGCGCCACCCAGCGGTTGCTGCCCCAGGCCGTCATCCGTTTCGCCTGGCCGCACCACTGGTAGCCGAACATCTGGCCGTTCACCGGCGGAGGAAGCTCCCCCTCCCGGTCATCCTCCCGCGATGGCCGATGAACCTATCGACCCAATGGACGATGACTGTCCGCCTACTGATAGCGGCAGCAGTGCTCGCTCGAAGCCAGGCCCTCAGCGGCTTTCGAGGTGACCCCTTCTTTCATCTTCCTTTTCTTACGATGGCACTTATTCACTGGAATATTCGCAGCGTTCGCTCCAACCGAGAGGACTTGAAGTTGCTGCTCCGCTTGCACCGTCCGCTCGTCGTAGCCCTCCAGGAAACGAAGCTACGCCCATGCGATCAAATTGCCTTGGCACACTACACCTCTGTGCGTTTTGACCTACCCCCTATGGTAGGTATGCCAGCTCATGGAGGGGTTATGTTGCTGGTCCGGGATGATATTTACTACGATCCCATCACGTTGCACACCGGCCTGCAGGCAGTTGCCATCCGCATTACTCTCCCCACTTTTATGTTTTCCTTTTGTACCGTTTACACTCCATCGTCATCTGCCGTTACCAGGGCAGACATGATGCAACTTATTTCTCAGCTACCTGCACCATTTTTGTTAACTGGAGACTTCAATGCCCACCATCCCCTTTGGGGCTCTCCAGCATCCTGCCCGAGGGGCTCCTTGTTAGCAGACCTTTTCAACCAGCTCAATCTTGTCTGCCTCAATACTGGCGCCCCTACTTTTCTTTCGGACACATCTCACACCTATTCCCATTTAGACCTCTCTATATGTACTCCCCAACTTGCACGCCGGTTTGAGTGGTATGCACTTTCTGATACATATTAGAGCGACCACCTCCCGTGTGTTATCCATCTCCTGCAGCATACCCCCTCTCCGTGCTCCTCTAGTTGGACCATCTCCAAGGCAGACTGGGGGCTCTTCTCTTCCAGGGCGACCTTTCAGGATCAAACCTTCCCAAGCTGCGATCGTCAGGTCGCACACCTCACGGAAGTCATTCTCGCTGCTGCTGAATATTCCATCCCTCACCCTACTTCTTCTCCACGTCGCATACCGGTCCCCTGGTGGTCCGCCGCATGTAGAGACGCTTTACGTGCTCGTTGACGTGCTTTACGCACCTTTAAACGCCACCCTACAGTGGCGAATTGTATCAATTATAAACGATTACATGCTCAGTGTCGTCGTATTATTAAAGACAGCAAGAAAGCCAGCTGGGCTGCTTTCACAAGCACTTTCAACAGTTTTACTCCTTCTTCTGTTGTCTGGGGTAGCCTGCGCCGGCTATCTGGCACTAAGGCCCACTCACCAGTTTCTGGCTTGAAGGTCGCGAATGACATCCTTGTGGCCCCTGAGGCTGTCTCCAATGCCTTCGGCCACTTTTTCGCAGAGGTTTCGAGCTCCGCTCATTACCACCCTGCCTTCCTCCCCCGCAAACAGGCAGAGGAGGCTAGGCCACCTAACTTCCGCTCCTCGAATTGTGAAAGTTATAATGCCCCATTCACCATGCGGGAACTCGAAACCGCACTTGGCCGATCACGGTCCTCCGCTCCAGGGCCTGATTCTATTCATATTCAGATGCTGAAGAACCTTTCTCCTGCGGGTAAAGGTTTTCTTCTTCGTACATACAATCGCATCTGGATTGAGGGACATGTTCCCGCATGCTGGCGCGAGTCTATTGTTGTCCCGATTCCTAAGCCGGAAAAGGACAAGCACTTGCCTTCCAGTTATCGACCTATCTCGCTTACCAGCTGTGTCTGTAAAGTGATGGAGCGAATGGTTAACTCTCGATTGGTTTGGCTGCTCGAGTCTCGACGCCTACTTACCAATGTACAATGTGGATTTCGTAGGCGCCGCTCTGCTGTTGACCATCTGGTTACCTTGTCAACCTTCATTATGAATAACTACTTGCGGAAGCACCCGACCGCGGCTGTGTTCTTTGATTTGGAGAAGGCTTACGACACCTGTTGGAGGGCGGGCATTCTCCGCACCATGCATACATGGGGCCTTCGCGGTCGCCTCCCTCTTTTTATTCGTTCCTTTTTAATGGATCGACAGTTCAGGGTACGTGTGGGTTCTGTCCTGTCCGACACCTTTGGCCAGGAGAATGGGGTGCCACAGGGCTCAGTTTTGAGCGTCGCTCTCTTCGCCATCGCGATCAACCCAATAATGGATTGCCTCCCAGCTGATGTATCAGGCTCCCTTTTCGTGGACGATTTTACCATCTATTGCAGCGCGCAGTGTACACGTGTCCTGGAGCGCTGTCTTCAGCGTTCTCTTGACCGTCTTTACTCCTGGAGTGTCGCCAATGGCTTCCGTTTTTCTGCCGAGAAGACGGTCTGTATTAACTTCTGGCGCTACAAAGAGTTTCTCCCACCGTCCTTACGACTCGGTCCCGTTGCTCTCCCAATCGTGGAGACAACCAAATTTTTAGGCCTTACATTTGACAGGAAACTTAGCTGGTCTCCACATGTGTCATATTTGGCCGCCCGTTGTACCCGTTCTTTAAATGTCCTCCGTGTTCTCAGTGGTATGTCGTGGGGAGCGGATCGAACCGTCCTACTTCGTCTATATTGGTCGATCGTCCGCTCCAAGCTGGATTATGGGAGCTTTGTATACTCCTCTGCACAGCCATCCATCTTACGCCGCCTCAACTCCATACAACATCGGGGTTTACGACTTGCGATCGGAGCATTTTATACTAGTCCCGTAGAGAGTCTTCATGCTGACGCTGGCGAATTGCCACTCACCTACCGGCGCGATATACTGCTTTGTCGGTATGCCTGTCGGCTACTGTCAATGCCCGACCATCCGTCTTATCGTTCCTTTTTTGACGACTCTCTCGACCATCAATACGGGTTGTATGTCTCTGCCCTGCTACCCCCTGGAGTTCGCTTTCGTCGCCTCCTTCAACACCTTAATTTTTCACTCCCTGCAACCTTTCGAGTGGGCGAGAGCCACACACCACCATGGCTCCAGGCTCAGGTCCGCGTTCACCTTGACCTCAGCTCGCTCCCAAAAGAGGTTACCCCCGGTTCGGTCTACCACTCCCGTTTTTTGGAACTTCGTTCGAAGTTCATCAACATGACTTTCATTTATACAGATGGCTCTAAGACCAATGACGGGGTCGGGTGTTCCTTTATTGTCGGGGCACAAAGTTTCAAATACCGGCTCCTTGGCCATTGTTCGGTCTTCACAGCTGAGCTCTTTGCCCTCTACCAGGCTGTTCTTTACATCTGCCGCCACCGACATTCTGCTTGTCATCTGCTCCGACTCCCTGAGCGCCATCCAGAGCCTCAGTGATCCGTACCCGGTTCACCCTTTTGTACACCGGATCCAACGCTCTCTTCAGCAGCTGGTGGACGTCGGTTCTCCGGTTAGCTTTATGTGGGTTCCTGGCCATGTCGGTATCCCTGGGAACGAAGCTGCAGATGCCGCGGCCAAGGCTACGGTCCTCCAGCCTCGGACAGCTTCTTGTTGTGTCCCTTCGTCCGATTTTAGCAGGGTCATTTGTCGGCGCATTGTGTCGCTGTGGCATGCCGATTGGGCTGCACTTACAGACAACAAGCTTCGGGCCTTAAAACCTCTTCCCGTGGCTTGGACGTCCTCCTCACGCCCTTCTCGGCGGGAGGAGGTAGTTTTGGCCCGGTTAAGAATTGGACACTGCCGGTTCAGCCATCGCCATCTGCTGACGGCTGTGCCGGCGCCGTTCTGCCCATGTGGGCACTTGCTGACGGTTCGACACATTTTAATGTCCTGTCCAGATTTTAACACACTGCGTCTAGATCTTCACCTGCCAAGTAATTTCGATGCCATTTTAGCGGATGACCCACGAGCAGTTGCTCGTGTTCTTCGTTTTATCAATTTGACCAACTTCTCTAAGGATGTTTGATGATGCTGTTTTTAATCACATGCCTGTCAGTCTGTCTTTTATCGTGTTTTCCCTTTTAGTTGTTGTTTTAAACTTGTGCCTCGCGGTGCATTTTTAATGTTGTCAGGGCGCTAATGACCATTTAAGTTGTGCGCCCTAAAACAACAAAAAAAAGAGATGGTAGCACAAGTTAGAAGTGGGAACATGGATTACCACTGAACTTACAGCGAAAACAAGTAAGTGGGAACTATAGTTCCCACTGGTCACTAAAGGGTTAATAGAATGTGTTCCAGTTCTGGGAACTGACTGTTGTGCACTCATTTTTGTTTGCCATTTCCTCCTTCGTAATGTACTGCTTCACGAATTTTTTGTTTGCTCGCTATTGTATTCAATGTTGATGGAGGCTTGATGTATGCCTGCGCTATCAACATGCTTCCTGTGTGAATTATTGTCCATTTCCTGAATAATTTTCTACTTTAGTTTGTTTGTTAACTGTCTCACTGTCTTTTTGTCCATGATGTATCGGTTCACCATTAGACACAAATAAAATCATGGACTGAGTGTCAGTCAGACACTAAATATGAACTAAGAACAACAGCGACTGAGTTACACACCAATAAATATTTGGCTTATTGTGTGGATGCTACAATTTTGCTCCTACCTCCAATTGATACTTGTCAGAAGAGGTCAGAAATCATCGGAGAGCTAGTTCCACAAATCATTTTTATGACAACAAACTATTTTATGGTAAAAAGTTGCAGACTTGAACAACACTATCTCCCACAAGTTTCCTCACCCCTAAGGACACACATATATTCTGCTACCACAATTCCCAGAACTGTCAGTGGCAAAAGTTGCAGCGGCCAAACAGTACCAATACTGCCACATTTGAACATGCTAAGCAGGTAGGGAGAACATATAATCAAGACATTTTAACATGCATTTACAGCAGTTGGGACTGGGACTTCCAAAAATGGATGTACTGTGTTGGAAGACAGGGTAATGAGGGACATACTAATAAGAGTCCACTGTTTATGATGAAATCTCACATGAAAACTATTCATAAAATGCCTTAAAACAGTCTGCCTATGCAAAGACAGTGCTCAGATGTGTTGATGAAAAATTTGCCATTACTCCTAAACCTTTTGGTGTACTTCTTCACTTCGAAAACAAAAAAATGTTGTTCTAATACCTACTGAGTCTGAAGTTAATTGGTCATTTTAGGTGTCATCTTCACCTACTACAAAGTCTCACTTGGCTCTGTAGCATTTATCTTTGCCTCTACAGAGGCATAGTTAGTGACACCAATATTGCTGTGATATTCTAGTTTGGCAGTAAATCTAGTTAACTATTATTGTCTCCTACTAAAATTCGGCAACAGTTAGCAGCTGTGAATGAGATAGCCTCACTTCTGGATAGCTCTGTTTCTCTTGTCATGCCTCAGGAAAACCAAATAATGATGTGCAAGTGTATTTAATGTAAATGAGATCTCAATTTTCCTCATACCTGACAGAGATTTTACTTTTACACAGTAAGAAACTGAAGTAACATCATTTTGATAATCATCCACTCGTATTTGACATTTCAAAGCATCAGTAACTGTTGTGTACTCACATAATCACTAGTGTGACATCATTTTGTGTATGATGGCATCATGATGGGAAGCCCATTAGCTCTAATTTTAACCAACCTGTTTTTCACAGAACTTTGTGAATATGGCTTTGGACATGGCTCCTGTAAAGCCTAGTGGCTCATATCATTTCATAAACACGTTCATTGTCTGGCCACATGGACTTGAAAATTTGGGAGAGGTCTTGAAGCACATCAGCGACATCCATTACTACATAAGTTCACGATGGGGTAGAAATGAGTAATGCATTGCCATTCCTTGATATCAGCCAGCAACTTAGGAAAACAGCAACAAAAAATGACATCTTTTCCAAGTCATTTTACTAAAGACACACAAACAGTAGGCCCCCGACGGAGAAGTGAAGAAGATAACGTTTTAGACATTCTGTAACTAAGTGAAAGGAAGAATTAGTCAGCTCCTCAGGAAGTGTGGAAATAGATTCAGTCTACCTATCTCCAGCAAAACTTGACAGCTCATGAGTCCTGTGAAAGATGATGCAGACCTTGTAACTCATGGGATAAAATAAATACTAAGTCAGTGTGGACGGTTTTATGTTAGATAGCTTGTGTACACTATTAAACAGTGCCGTATAGAATACAAAAGATGTTCACGCCTACAGTATCCTGAGAGATCAGCATTAGCAGAACATTCTCTGGATAAAAAGTATTGAATTACATTCAACGAGATATCTATCATTAAATGGAGAAATGTTTTCCAGGATAATGTAATAAAAGCAAAGATACAGATGAAAATCATCTGCTAACACCCATAATAATGGCGGCAATTTGCAGTTAATCACTGCTCAGGTCCTGGCCATTGGATAGTCGAAGGATGCACCATGGACATTAAACAAAAACATCACCTTTTAGGATAGTGGAGTGTGCACCTGTGACACCATATGTGGTAACACAGCTATGGGAGGATGGGAGCAGCAACAACTCGACAGTCATCACTTGACAATGGCTAAGGGGTTCTCATCCGATAGCTTATGTATATTTAAACACTTAACAGAATTAGAAGTGAGAGAACTTGATTCTATTGTGATAAATTTTCAAATTAGGTAACACCTTTATTTTATCTTATATTTAGCAGGTATCACAGGGGCCTTAAAACCTCAATCCCATAATGAATTGTTCCTCTTTATGGTGTATTCAACAAAAGTAATAAAAATAAAATTACTACACGAGTCCGCTGCTTTATCTGGCACACACAAACAATGCTTTTACCTGTGTTCACATCCCATACAAAATAAATGGCATAACCCACATACACTATGTGATCAAAAGCATCCGGACACCCCCAAAAACATATGTTTTTCATATTCGGTGCATTGTGCTGCCACATACTGACAGGTTCTCTATATCAGTGACCCCAGTAGTCATTAGACATCATGAGAGAGCAGAATAGGGTGCTCCACAGAACTCATGGACTTCGAACGGGGTTAAGTGATTAGGTGTCACTTGTGTCATACATCTGTATGCGAGATGTCCATATTCCTAAACATTCCTAGGTCCACTGTCTCCGATGTGATAGTGAAGTGAAGTGGAAACGTGAAAGGACATGTACAGCACAAAAGCATACAGGCCAACCTTGTCTGTTAACTAACAGAGACCACCGACAGTTGTAGAGGGTCGTAATGTATAATAGGCAGACATCTATCCAGACCATCGTGTGGGAATTCCAAACTGCATCGGGATCCACTGCAAGTACTATGACGGTTAGGCAGAAGGTGAGAAAACTTGGGTTTCATGCTCGAGCAGCTGCTCATAAGCCACACATCATACCAGTAAACGCCCAAACACACTTCGCTTGGTGTATAAAGCGTAAACATTGGATGATTGAAGAGTGGAAAAATGTGTGGAGTGACGAATCATGGTAGACAATGTGGCGATCCGATGGCAGGGCGTGGGTATGGTGAATGCCCGGTGAATGTCATCTGCCAGGGTGTGTAATGCCAATAATAAAATTCGGAGGCAGTTGTGGGGGCATGTACCCATTGTTGTTTTGTGTGGCACTGTCATAGCACATGCCTACATTGATGTCTCAAGCACAGTCTTGCTTCCAACCGTTCAAGAGCAGTTCAGGGGTGGCGACTGCATCTTTCAACACGATTGAGCACCTGCTCATTACGAGTGGCCTGAGGCGTAGTGGTTACATGACAATAACATCCCTGTAATGGACTGACCTGCACAGAGTCCTGACCTAAATCCTATAAAACACCTTTGTGATGGTTTGGAACGCCGACTTCGTGCCAGGCATCACCGACTGACATAGATACCTCTCTTCAATGGAGCACTCCATGGAGAATGGACTGCCATTCCCCAAGAAACCTTCCAGCACCTGATTGAACATATGCCTACGAGAGTGGAAGCTGTCATCAAGGCTAAGAGTGGGCCAACACCATATTGGATTCCAGCATTACCGATGGAGGGCGTCACGAACTTGTAAGCCAATTGCAGCCAGGTGTCCGGATACTTTTGATCACGTAGTGTATCTTCTGCCCTACTAGAGATAGATGTATGTAAAATACAATTTTATTTCACCAGTTAGTGTCCTTCTCAGCTGACCAATGTGATTTGCTAATTCCTGGTCAGGAAAGTTATTCCCTCTCACAAACAAAGATTTGGCACCTCTTGCCACATCAGAGAGGAATGATGATGATAATGGTGGACTGTGATTTTATTAGTCAGCTTGGCTAAAGTTATCACATCTGTCTTTTTCTCTTTGGAATAGGTATAGAGTTCATTATTTCACATTGTGTCTTTTAGGTGAATCTATAAGACAACTTGTGAGAGTGCCGTACAGAGCAGGTCGTGGATAACATTGTCTAATTCACTATGGCTACCTTTTTCCCATTGACAGATAACTAACAATCAGAAATGTGTGCTGAGCAATAGCGAAACAATAATATAGAGTAGAGAACTTGCATTACGGAATCTTTTCCGAACTCAAAATATGACGTGTGTGTGTGTGTGGTGTGTGTGTGTGTGTGTGTGTGTGTGTGTGTGTGTAAAATACAGAATGATTTGAGTGGTAGTACTGAGAATAGACTGTATATAGTAAATGTTCTCCAAAATTTTGTGACTGTATATTGTAAATGTTATCCAAAATTTTATGACTGTATATTGTAAATGTTATCCAAAATTTTATGTAATAGTGATCCTGTTTAAATTAGTGATGATGTGTAAATCTTGATATTGCTTACAGCCAATTCCACAAGGTGCCCGTATTGATGTAGCCATAAATGAATGCTATGACGGCTCGTATACAGGAAGTCCACATGACCTCATATCACAACCTCCTGGGTTTGCATTTTCACGTAATGGCCCAGTTCGCCGAACTGCTGTGTCTAACATTCTTGTGTGCCGTCCAAAACGACCAAAACCTAGCCTTTCAGAATTCCTAGAGCTTGATGAGAATGAATTCGATGGTCAGCGGCCATACATAACTGGTCACAATAGGTGAGTCTTAGTGTTTCGTATACTTCTGTACAGATTAGGTCCATCTCGACATCCTGTATATTCCCAGGCTCCTCATTTTCATTTACTATATTTCCATTGGGATTTAGTAACTGTACAGAATATTCCTACCACACCACCTTGAATCCATTTACATTCTCAACTTCCTGTCCTCCTTCATTGGTCATCCTGACATATACGAGGGCTATCCACAAAGTTCATTACGTTTTGGAATTAAAAATAAAGTATTGGAAATTTTTTTTATTATATACAGATGAAAGCCACACTTAAGTACTACTTTTCTACATAGTTGCCATTTAAAATAAGGCACTTATCGTAGCGATGGACGAGCTTGGAAATTCCTTCGTCGTAAAATTCGGCCGCCTGCGCCTTCAATCCCGTGGTTACGTCTTTTGGGACAGAAAAGGTGTGATTTTTGTGGATTTCCTGGAAAGAGGCACTACAATAAACTATAAAAATATTGCCAAACACTGCACAACCTCAGAAGAGCAATACAAAACAAGTGCAGGGGAAAGTTGGGCTCAAAGATCTTGCTGATTCACGACAACGCCCGGGCCCACGTGGCAAATGCCACTCGTGAAGTTCTCGAATCTTTCAAGTGGGAGTTGTTTCCTCATCTGCCGTACAGTCCCGACCTGGCACTAAGCGACTTCCACTTATTCCCAGCAATGAAGAAGTGGTTGGCTATGCGGCGTTTTGATGACGACCCACAGCTTCAAGTAGAGGTAACCACGTGGTTGAAGACACAGGTGGCTGAATTTTACGACGAAGGAATTTCCAAGCTCGTCCATCGCTATGATAAGTGCCTTAATTTAAATGGCAACTATGTAGAAAAGCAGTATTTAAGTGTGGCTTTCATCTGTATATAATAAAAAAAAATTTCCAATACTTTATTTATTTTTAATTCCAAAACTTAATGTACTTTGTGAATAGCCCTCGTACTATCGTGCCTCTTTTCTTACTTTCCTCATTGTCATTTTCCATTATTTTTGTGCACTGTTCCATCCACTTCTTTCTCTCCTACTACCATTTCATTGAAGTAAATGAAGAAGAAAGACATAATCATTGCTTAACAACTGTGAATTTCAATTTCACACAAGCTGCTTGTGACAAAACTGTGTGAAACTAATGTGTTGGGGTGACACTGCAATTTGAACAAGATGGCTTTTCAGTTAACATACCTTCCATAACAGTTAGTGGACAAAGGAGGGAAAATCATATGAATGTGCCGGTAACTGATCATAGTGATAGTCATGAAGAATCTGTGACACTGGTGATGAAATCAAACCTATCTCTAACCTGTCTTCAGAGTAGAGAAATGTTTGATTTCATCAATCACTGTGATGAGTTAGTGATAAATTCAGATGATTTTCTGTCCTTTCTCCTCTAGTTGCCTTGGGAGGCTTGTTATGTTGTGAAAGATGAGAACTTAACATTGTTGATATTTTCAGGTTATATCACCATACAACAACGTGTCTGCCAATTTATCCAAAGGAGATGGACGTGGATTCAGAAGGAGAACATGATCCTAAGTGGCTACAAACTAAAACGATGATGATGATTGATGAATTCACAGATGTGAATGAGGGTGAAAAGGAGCTCATGAAAATGTGGAACCTTCATGTTATGAAGCATGGGTGAGTTGTTATTAACTTCCAGCTCACCCTTTGTTAATTCATTCATTACTATTTTTTCCCCCTTAAGAATAAAATGTTTCACATTTTCCTCACAGAAACTGACCAACTTCACTGTAAAATGGATAAATTTAAGATTATTGATTTTTATACTTCAATCTTAACAAAAATGTTTGCAGGCTGTAGCACAGATAAACGTAATCACTCTATTCTTTCATTTAATTTATCCCCATATTGTCCCTAATTGCTGTATCCCCATATTGTCCCTAATTGCTGAATATGTTTAGCTTACATCTTCAATTTTGTTGTCAGTAGTCTTTTGTGTGTAGCAGATAGAATATATAATAGTTGTGTCAACTTCCCTTATACTTTAAAAGACCCTCATGACTACTTTGCAGAACTTCACTTCATTAGTGTGGGAATTCAAATAATCACAGAAGAAACTGAGTTATTCACTGTGCTACGTTATCACCACATCTTGACAAAAAATCTCAAGAAGTTTCGGTCTTCTGTTGAATCAGCAAATTGGTCAAAGCTCTCTGTCCAGACACTCTGAGACCATAACGACATCGAAATAGGTTCAGGGAGACAAGGCAGAAATACTGAAAATCTTTTTCTTAAACTGTTTCACTGAGGAAGATCACACACTAATTCCTGCTGTAAGTCATCGCACGGATATCAAAGTGACAGATAACAAAATAAGTGGCCGTGGTATAGAAAACCAACTGAACTAGCTCCTCTTCTAGCTTATGTGAACAGTAGGTCACTGAAGGAGCAAAGTGTTTCTTGTGAGTGGAAAAAAGTGCAGGTCTCTCCTGTTTTCTAGAAGGGTCATCGAAGAAAAAACAAACAAACAAACAAACGACCGCAGTCTCTGGCAGCTGAAGCCAGACTATGAGCAACAGCACATGATGGGAGAGCATGGTTGCCACAAGTTCTGGAAATCAGGGAATTTCAAACATGTCAGGGAAATCAAGATAGTATCAGGGAAGTTTGAAGAAAACCCTGGAAAAGTCTCGTTATTTTATCTCGGTAGATAAAGTGGTTTGTTTGCTGAGATGTCGTGCATCATCACTGGCTGGGTGCAGCTGGGTACGTGTGCCGCTCCCTACTCCCTCATTCGTACTGCTTCTCTCCTTCCTAACCGCTCCCCTCAGCTTGCAGTCAGTGTTGCGACCAGTTCTTGCCACTAGTCTAGCAACTACCAATGAGAGGCAGGAAGACGTGAGGAGTGGTTTGTTTGGATCTGATTCTCAGAGACTAAGACGCAGTGGCTGGAGACGGTGGTCATGTGTACATAGTTGTGTCAGAGTAATTATGTGAAAGTGTGTTTTCTCTTGTTTTCTGACAAAGACCATGGATGCTACACCTTATGCTTGTCTTTCACTGGTGTGGTAAATGACAGTCACAGAAGGTTAATTGACGTATGTCAGCACAACTTTAAATACATACAGTGAAACATAGTTTTATAACTTGCGTTTCAAGGTCACCACAAATTATCTTGAGTATGTAACAGAATGTTTCTCCAGTCATCTCATATTTGTAAAACTTGTCTGGTTGTTCTGATAACTGAGGGCACAGTATCGTACTCGCCATGTTTTCTTATGAGATAGGAAAGCTTTTTTAGGTGTGTGGTTATAACCTCGAAAAATAATTTGTTCAAGAGATAAGGATGGCTTATCTTTTTTCTTAAAGCTAATGTAGATCTTTTTGGGTTGTGGTAGGTGGACATCAGCTGTCTACAATTTTTTTTATTACTGCTTACTGATGTTGTTTTTATGGCAGTAATGTGGTGATTCTGTTATATGAAGTGGTTTGCAAATATGGTGTACATGTATGTTTCCACTTTCAGTGCTTTGGATGTTCAGAGTATCATACACTGAACTTTGTCTGTCTTTCACACAGATACTGAATGACAAGTCTTGGAAGGTTATTTGACTTACGCCTGCACAGCATTAAATAAATTCAGCAAAACAGATTTCGAGTTAGCCCCTACTTATAAAGGTGTGATGCGAGGTGTATTAAAAAATTCAATTCTCACAGTAAAGATTTAGTTCTGGTTCAAGCGAAACCAAACGTGACACTTTGATATTTGACATCTGTTGATTACATTTTTCTAATAATTCGGCCTATACCACATTCTGAAAAGAACAGTTTCAAAATTTTTGTGTAATATGTTAGATGTTATTTATGATGCTCTAAATATGAATGTAAAATCTAATATTTTCACTCTTGCACCTCAAATACCTGTTCTAGGAAAGTTTTAATTTTTTCTAAACCAAATTTTGAACTTGTGCAAGTGCACTAAAAGACACTGTAATATTGAGTTTCTTTCTTAAAAGCAACACTCAATCAGAAATGATACTGCCACCAGGAATGTTGTTACTTCCTTTCTCAAATCTGCTGGATAAGTATTTAGAGAACAGTGAAGTGTACTAGAATCTGAATATCCACCCAGTACTGCATTAATTTGCTCCATTTTTAGAATAAAATGAGTTGCTGTGAAACGACAACTCTTTCATTCATTAATTAGTTAATACTTGCTTCCTTACAAACAAATTTTATTCATGTGCTGTATGTACTTCCACCATGTAAATTAACCATTATGTGTTCATAACTTCATTGGCAAAAGCTTTACAGTCCAAAGTTGTACATCCTGCCACTGTAGCATAATAAACCACACTCTGAACATGTTTTGGAAAGATCATTAGTGCAGTATATCAGTGAAATTACATATATTCGTAATACACACAAATAAATATGAAAAACATCAGTTATGACCCATTAGTTTCTAATAGAGGTGGCAAAAAATAACGTAACTGATAGAAATAACCGGTTACTGAAAACTAACGGTTACTGCGATAACCGTTCCTCTGATACAGGCAGTAATTTCAATAACTGTCTAAAGTCAACAGTGCCTCGCGCCATCTGTTGACCGAAGATCGTACTACGCTTTCTCGTCAACTCATCGGAGAACTGGCTAGGAACTAAGGAGAGGATAGACCATTTGGAAGGCGTTCTATAGGCCATGGGAATAACTGTGAGACTGCGCGCCATCTGTTGATAATAACTGTGCACTATATCGTGCGCCTTCATTACTTTTAGCACAAACAATTAAATAAGATTAATATCCGAGCGGTGGCTGATAGGAGCTGCAGTACAGGCATTAACAAGTATGGTCGTTCCCTTAAGCCACTGCCTCATATGTCAATTTAGCTTGGACGGGTTGTATAAAGAGAGGTACCATAAGGAATTCGAGCGACTATGGAAATAACTGTCAGAGATAGGTATTTTCCTCTGGCAGTTATCGTTATTGGCTCACAGTTCTCGCTCTCTGGCAGTTATCGGACTACCATTACAAGTAACCTGGAAGTTGGTAACGGAATAACAGTGTGTCTGTGTTCCTGATACAGTGACTCCAGTCTTAGACCCCGGTGATATTACAGAGACGATAGTTACTGGAGCGAACAAATATTTACGTACTTCTTCGGAAATAGCCGCTGGCCGTCGCGAATGACAAATAACATGTCAGAACGTATAACATAATACAGTGGAATATAATAATTATCATCCTCATCATTTGTCAGGAGATTGTCAAAATATGTGAATATATCACAGTAACTGCTAATATTTACAGAATTGATACACTGTCAGAATAAAACACAGATACGCACTTTCAATAAATTTATCATACACAGAATACCCGATCTTGACTGTTGCAACCAAGTGCTGTCAAAACTGAAATATAGCAGAATTTTTACCTAATGATTCCACCCGCCTGCTTCGACGTAAAGGTGTTGTGGTGTGTGTATGTCATTACGGCACGGTGTTTATGAGCTGGTTTTTGTGTGTGTCGATCTAGGTTGCAGTGCCGGAATTTGCTGGTGGTAATTATTATTTTTTTTTCTAGCTGTGATGTTCTGTGTATTTATGAAGTATTGAATGTGATTTAATTTATGTAGGGATGATAGATTTGTGGACTTTTGGGATTGTGGTTTTATTTTTCACAGTTGTAGGTGTTGGTTTTTTGGCATCAGTAGCTGTGGTGGACCTATATAGGTCACCGGAAATGACTGATTCCCATTTTCATAATTGTATGTGCTGATGTTTTACTATCGTCATCTGAGGTTGACCTATGTAGGTCAAGGGAAATGTCCGATTCCAATTTTCGTACTTTTAGTTGTGGGTATTGCTGTTTTGGTATGGTCACCTATGGTTGACCTATATTGTTCAAGGGAAGTGTCCGATTCCTGCAGATTTTTGTTGGTGTAGCAGGATGCTGTATTTTTTTTTCTTTTTGTTCTTCATTTTGTGTTTTCGGATCATGGTGCGTTTTTTTTACTAGCTTGTCCTCACTCTAAAACCCCCAACTTCCCGCAGTTGTCTGGTTGGTTTGATTGTATTTTTGGAGGGAAATGTTATTGTATTATTTATATGTATCTTCGTGTTTGTTGCCATGTGTATGTAGTAACGTCATAGACACACTTAAAATAGCTATTTCCGGCATATTGATGACGGGTGGAATCACACTTCTGTATCAAATAGTCTTTCAAACACACTGTAAACTGTGCTTTATCTGAAACCAAGTTTTTAATGGTTGCTGACTTGCTGGCAGTTTATTGAAAATGCATGTTCCTGAATATTGGACCCCTTTTGGACCAAGGTAAGTGATTTTAGGTCTTTATGCAGATTGCTGTTCCCATTTCTAGTACTGATATTATGTATTAAGCTATTGGTTGGAAATACTTGTAACAAATTTCATTAAGGAATAAATATACTAGGAAGCAGTAGTTAGAATACAAAGTTCCTTGAACAGATTCCTACATGATCTTGAATTGATATCACAAACAATTTTTATTACACGCTTTTACATGCGAAAAACTTTTGCTACGTTTGATAAGTTACCACAGAATATGCTCCCTTATGAAATAATAGAATGAAAAAATGTGGTATGCCCTTCCCAACTGAATTTATTATCGAGTTGTAGTCCCAGAAATGTAACACTGTCAACCTTTTCTATCTGCATGTCTTCATATGTTATAAACATGCTGTAGCTGGAGAAATCGAGCAGTTTCCAAATCTGACATAAAACTTGGATTAGCGTACTCGCACTTTCCCCAATAGGACTAGCTTTTACACCACAAGAGTAAACGAATCTGTCACATTACGCATATTTTTTGTTGTATTACAAGGCTGTACGCTTTATTCTATTATGTGAGCAGCACAAGAAATTAAGCTTCGAATTTAACCTACAGTACTCAGTTTACATATTACTTCATACTTAAAAACGCACGTTGTTAACATTTTACTTAAACAGTGCTTTGGCGAAGTTCCGTGTACTTTCTGTCGCAGCTGCGAAGATAATATTTCTAATAGCGACCGATAACCTACAAACATATAATCTGAAACACTATTAATCATTCTAACATCAACTAAAATGTACCCGGAGTTAATAAGCTGAGGTTATGACACGATTCATACGACATTCCTGCTATTTCACACTACTCGCAGTTATACTGATAACTAAACTGATGGATTCCAACTATGTCGTTATTTAACTGTCTGAGTTATCGGTATTCGCTAGCGAAAAATAACTTGGCAGTTATTAATAACCGTTAACGATAACGGTTATCAAAGAATAACTGGAACTGTGATAACGGTTACTCCAGAATAACCGTTTGGCCCACCTCTAGTTTCTAAGTTTGTGGTCCCTTCTGATGCCAATTGCTAGTGAGAGAAGAAAGTGGTGTAGCAAAGTTAGAATGTTTGTAACTGTTGTAGCATGGTGCTTTTCCCTTCATCTCGGATATTTGTAAAACTTTTCTGGTAGATCCAGTAATTGAGGACAGAGTCTACAGTACTCGCCGTGTTCATTTCGAGACGTATACAGCTTATTTACATGCATCTTATAACAGCAAAAGCCACATTGCAGCATTCGTCTCCAAGCGCAGAGGTGTCGTGGTATCCATCCCATCCTTCGAGTTTAAAATATAACGTACTTCATACATAAAATAGATTCTGTCCTAACCTAACCTCCTCTATCCCATCAAAAACTGACGAATGAGATTGGACGCACTGTGACCAAGCTGTCTGCCAATGCTCTCGTGTGGCCTCTGATGACTGTCGTTTGAGCCTTACAGCAATGTAGGATATATTGCAGTGAGTGTTCCCACCTGCACAATGCAGAAAAGCTGTGAAGCAGTCATTGAAATGAAGAACATTGTGTTGGACGGCATGCTCTGCAACAGGGTGGTTCAGTTGTTTCTTGGTCACAGTTTGTCAATGGCCATTCATGCGGGCAGTCAGTTTGTTGGTCGTCATGCCCATGTAGAATGCAGCACAGTGGTTGCAGCTTAGCTTCTAGATCACATAACTGGCTTCACAGATAGCCATGCCTTTGATGGGATAGGTAATGTTTGTGACCGGACTGAAGTAGGTGGTGATAGAGAGGATGTATGGGACAGGTTTTGCATCTAGGTCTGTTATAGGGATATGAGCCATGAGGCTAGGGGCTGGGAGCAGGGGTTACATAGGGATGGACAAGGATATTGTGTAGGTTTGATGGGCGGCAGAATACCACTGTGGGAGGGATGGGAAATATAGTGGGTGAGACATTTCTTATTTCAGGGCACGACAAGAGGTAGTCGAAACCCTTGCAGAGAATGTAATTCAGTTGCTCCAGTCCAGGTTGGTACAGAGTCATGAGGGGGATGCTCCTCTGTGACCGGATGTTGGGACTTAGGGAGGTGGTGGGTGAGTGGGAAGTTAAGGCACGGGAGATCTGATTTTGTATAAGGTTGGGAGTGTAATTACGGTCTGTAAAGGCCTCAGTGAGACTCTCGGTATATTTTGTGTGGGACCGCTCGTCACTGCAGATGCAATGGTCATGGATAGCTGGGCTGTATATAATGGGTGGCAGCTGCCAAAGTGGAGGTATTGCTGGTGGTTGGTAGGTTTGATATAGACAGAGGCACAGATGTAGCCATCTTTGAGGTGTAGGTCAACATCAAGGAAGCTGGCTTGTTGAGTTGAGTAGGACCAGGTGAAATGAATGGGGGAGAAGGTGTTGAGATTCTGGAGGAATGTGGATAGGGTGTCCTCGCCCTCGATCCAGATCACAGAGACGTCATCAGTGTATCTGAACCAAATGACGTGTTTGAGACTGGGTGATTAGTAAGGATTCCTCTAGGTAGCCCATGAATAGGTTGGCATAGGATGGTGCCATGCGAGTATCCATAACTGTACCCCAGATTTGTTTGTACATAATGCCTTCAAAGGAGAAGTAATTGTGTGTGAGGATATAGGTGGTCATTGTGATTAAGAAGGGGGTTGTTGGTTTGGAATCAGTCAGACATTGGGAAAGGTAGTGTTCAATAGTAGTGTTCAATAGTAGTAAGGCTATGGGCACTAGGGATGTTGGTGTAAAACGAGGTGGCATCAGTAGTGACGAGCAGGGCACCATGTGGTAAAGGGCAAACTGTTGAGTGTTGGTGGAGGAAATGGTTGGTATCTTTTATATAGTGGAATAGGCTGCCAGTAATGGGCTGAAGGTGTTGGTCTAAAAGAGCAGAGATTCTCTCAGGGGGGGGGGGGGGGGCACAGTAACTAGTCACTATGGGGCGTCCTGTGTGGTTGGGTTTATGGACTTTAGGAAGCATTTAGAAGGTAGGAGTATGGGAAGTGGTAGGGGTGAGGAGAGAGATGGACTCCAGGGAAAGGTTCTGGGATGGGTGTAAGGATTTGAGGAGACACTGGAGTTCCTGCTGGATTTCTGTAATGGGATCACAGTGGCAAGGTTTGTAGGTGGATAAATCTGACAGCAGGCGGAATCCTTCTTCCAGGTAATCCTTGTGGTTCAAAACAAGTGGTGGAGCCTTTGGCAGCAGGTAGGATTGCAAGATCGGGATCAATTTTTATGTGGTGGATTGTGGTTCTTTCAGCGGATGTGAGGTTTTTCCATTGTCTTGATAATCTCCAGTTTTAATTTTATAAAATTTTGCATAAACAAAACAGTTTTACTACAGCTCATATTCATTTCTTGACCAGGGATGACTCCTTTGAGTGTCGTTATTTTTATCTAGTTGGATATTAAATATTAGCATTTGCGTTCTATATTTATATACATACGTATTTTGGAGCTGCATGCAATTCTGAATGTGTTGGAGCAAATGTGGTTGTAATCAATCACTTAGTGATAGTAATTGGTAGAATTTGTAAGATTCAAACTGGGATACAATTTGCCCATTCCCCCTTTCCTTTGGCATTCTAATATCTCTGTAGCAGAGTGTGTGAATAATTTATTCAATCAGACAGCAGCTGTTGTCCTTTCCCTTCCATGTTCAATTGAGCTAGTGCTTTATTTGTAGGAACCTCAGTGTCAGCTAGACACTAAACTTTTAAGTTTCATTATGATGTATAGATCTAATCATTCAGTAAGCTTTTCTATCAATTATTTTCACACCTCAAGAAGACAGCTGTCAGATCACTAACCACTTGCTGTGCATCATTAAGTTTATATATTATTGATATTTTACTATACTGATGTATAATTTTTAAATCTAAAGCTTTTGTGATGAATTTGACCTTGTACCTAAATTTGCTGATGAGGTCACAATCAGATGACTCACTTTTGCTTTTTATTTTACAGATATGTTGGTGACTGCCAGATTCCATTGGCTTGTACAATGTTTTTGCAAGCTAAGGGAAAGGAGCTGTTGCAGAAGAATTTATATCGCAATTTTGTGCTTCACATGTGTAGCTTGTTTGACTTTGGTCTGGTGAGTCCTGTTACACACTACACAACCATTCAGCGCTTACAAGAACTTATTAGTGAAAGTGGTGATGTACGCAATATATTACAAGAGTCATGGCAGACACAACGCAAAATGTGGGAGCTTCAAGGAGCAGCTGGTGGTGAAGCTCCTCCAACTCCACGCCGAAAATCACCACCAAAAACTGCTACAGCTCCTGCATCATCACAGTCAGGGCCTTCAGTCTCTTCACACCAACAGCTGCAAGGTGGCATAGCGAGCCCGCATCAGGTGAGGAGAACCGAAATTTGTTTAATCACGTTTGTTTTTACAGTGTCCTAACTACATTTGCTATAGTCTAGTGATGAAAAAGAGTTCTGTTTCTGTATCTTCAATATACATTCACATTATCTGCCTGTTGCACTGTAAGTCAATAAAATAAACTAGACGAAGGAACAAGTTGATGACGAAAGCCATCACTGGTGCTTTTGTTTTTGTCCACTGCTTCAGATTACAGAAAAACTGTAAAAATTCATGAAAATACAAATTCACTTATTCAAAACACAATGAAATAATGTAACAATATTATGAAAAGGATAATTGCTACACATCATATAGCAGAGATGCTGAATCGCAGATAAGCGCAACAAGAAGACTGTCACAAAATAAGCTTTCGGCCAACAAGGCATTTGTCAAAAATAGACAGCACACACATACATGCATACACATGCAAATGCAACTTGCCCAAACATGGTCACAGGCTCTGCCAGCTGAGTCCAGACTAAGCTGCCAGAGACTGTGGTTGTCTGTGTGTGTTTTGTCTATTTTAGACAAAGGCCAAGTTGGCCAAAAGCTTATTTCATGACAGTCTTTTTGTTGTGCCTATCTGCGACTCGGCATCTCCAGTATATGGTGAGTAGCAACTATTCTTCTCATAATATTTTCATATTACATCCTGAATTTTCAAAGTTTGACAGTGAAATAATGTTGAGATAACTATTGAAATGCGTAGTGGAAATAGAATAGAGGGACTGAAACAACAAATTATTGGTTTTATGTTTTCTGGTTATTTCATCTGTTCAGTTTTAGCCATCTGCAGTGCTACCTAATTTGAAGTGGCCCCAGCAAACTTGTTTCTACATTTCTGCAATGACATTTCTCTATCTGAAATATTTAGTTTTAAAATCACAGATTGTTATTATTGTGCTAAAGAACTATCGTATTATTAGATGATACATTATTTCTGGTTGTCATTTCATATTGATTCATAGGTGTTATTTATATAGTTTACATTAATAATAAATATAATAATAAATTTCTTGTTCAGTATGTAGAACATGTTGGGGCAGGGTCCAGAGCTGTAGTAATTACTTGGAATCAAAAAGCTGCACAAAGTGCGCTTCTATTTTCTATCATCACAACTTGTTTTCAGCCACCAAGGCCATTTTCAAGAGGTTAAGAGCCAAGTGCAGTGGAGGTATTCAGACAGGCTGCCTATTTTGTGATACAAAATAAAAGTGCAACTGGAACTGTTCTTTGATACCAAATAGTTATAGTTGTAATAAAAATAATAGTAATAATACTATTCACCAACAGATGATACAAGGATCATTTTTCTGAATTTATCAGTTCATAACAGTTGAATATATACATGCATTTTTTTGTACCTACTGTATTTTGTGTGTAATTTGTTTCATATTTGAACGACATGTAAATGAAATAGAGTGCATACCTACCAGGCACGCGTGTGTGTGTGTGTGTGTGTGTGTGAGAGAGAGAGAGAGAGAGAGAGAGAGAGAGAGAGAGAGAGACACAGCATTAAATTATGCAGTGGTCCTGATACGTTTAAAACATACTTTTTTATGAGGGTTTCTTCTTATTTAAAATCTATGGTTGAAGAACGCTATAATTGTAAAAATCATTGGTTTTGAAGTTGACTTAAATCTTTTAGCACAACGCTAAAATGACAACAGACGACTGTGCTAAAGGTGGTGATTCGCAGGATGGGCAGTTACATAGTTAGACATACAGGTTGCTGCAATACAAAAACACTTGAAATTTCACTGATAGTACATCAAAGAAGAAAAGGATCACGTCTGATAGAGAATTCTTGTTGTAATTTTCAGATTCAAGAATAGCGTTAGCATTTGCAGTAACGCAGCTTAGAAGGTATGGTAAAGATACCAGTATTTCCTGTGCCATCCCCCTTCCTCCACACACCATGCTTGTCACTACTGAGTCCACCCCTATCATAATTCCCCATGTTCGTGGTCTGTCTGCTGCTGAACATAACCTCAACCAGTGCCCACATGATCCCAAACTTATGATATCCTTCCTGCTCACCTTAATCAACTTTATACTTAACAACCAATTGCTTTACCTTTCTGTGGTTGACAGACAAACAGATTAAGAGCACGGCCATGGGGACCAGGATGGCTCCTTCCTACATCTAGCTTTTCATGTGTTGGTTGAAAAGGGCTTTACTGGGATCCATTAGCCTTCAGCCCGGGTTTGTTTTAGATATATTGATGACATATTTGTTATATGGCCTCGAGGTCAGGCCGATGTGTTAAAATTTTAGGTATCACTAAATATTCTTGCCAATGGCTTTGCCACAGTGGTGACACTGGTTCCCTTTGGATCGCCAAAGTTAAGTGCTGTTGGGCTGGGCTAGCACTTGGATGGGTGAGCATCTGGTATGCCAAGTGCTGTTGGCAGGCAGAGTGCACTCAGCCCTTGTGAGGCAAACTGAGGAGCTACATGATTGAGAAGTAGCGGCTCCGGTCTCTGAAACTGACATAAAGCTGAGAGTGTGTTGTGCTGATCACATGCCCCTCAGTATCCTCATCCAGTGACA
The DNA here is from genome assembly GCF_023864275.1 of Schistocerca cancellata. Classification (NCBI taxonomy): domain Eukaryota; kingdom Metazoa; phylum Arthropoda; class Insecta; order Orthoptera; family Acrididae; genus Schistocerca; species Schistocerca cancellata. Next base: position 782,242,481 of record NC_064628.1, on the reverse strand, counting down.
CCTATGGGCTGAGGATGACACAGCGGCCAGTCGGTACCATTGGGCCTTCATGGCCTGTTCAGGAGTTTTTTTTCCCCAATAAATATTTTCTCCAGATTAAATCTCATATGGTCCTATACTGACTCCCATTTGATGTGGATCTCATTCTCACTGATGGGTCAGCTACATACTTCCTGTTCACATTAAACCTACTAATAAACAACAGTACCTACATTTTTTTGACAGTTGCCATCCTTTCCATGTCAGGTGTTCACTCCCATAAAGGGCTGGCATTTAAGACAAATGTTTTTGTTCAGATGTAGATTCTTTACAGCAATATACCACCATACCGAGGGCATGCAGCTTTACTGTATGTTTAAATGATGATGGCATCCTCTTGGGTAAAATATTCCGGAGGTAAAATAGTCCCTCATTCGGATCTCCAGGCTGGGACTACTCAGGAGGACGTTGTTATCAGGAGAAAGAAAACTGGTGTTCTACGGGTCGGAGCGTGGAATGTCAGATCCCTTTATCGGGCAGGTAGGTTAGAAAATTTAAAAAGGGAAATGGATAGGTTAAAGTTAGATATAGTGGGAATTAGTGAAGTTCAGTGGCAGGAGGAAGAAGACGTCTGGTCAGGTGAATACAGGATTATAAATACAAAATCAAATAGGGGTAATGCAGGAGTAGGTTCAATAATGAATACAAAAATAGGAATACGGGTAAGCTACTACAAACAGCATAGTGAACACATAGCTCTGCAGATGACGAAGAGATTAATGAAATATATGACGAGATAAAAGAAATTATTCAGATAGTGAAGGGAGATGAAAATTTAATTGTCATGGGTGACTGGAATTCGATAGTACGAAAAGGAAGAGAAGGAAACATAGTAGGTGAATATGGAATGGGGGTAAGGAATGTAAGAGGAAGCCACCTGGTAGAATTTTCACGGAGGATACCTTAATCATAGCTAACACTTGGTTCAAGAATCATGAAAGAAGGTTGTATACATGGAAGAAGCCTGGAGATACTGGAAGGTTTCAGATAGATTATATAATGGTAAGACAGAGATACAGGAACCAGGTTTTAAATTGTAAGACATTTCCAGGGGCAGATGTGGACGTTGACTACAATCTATTGGTTATGAACTGTAGATTAAAACTGAAGAAACTGCAAAAAGGTGGGAATTTAAGGAGATGGGACCTGGATAAACTGACTAAACCAGAGGTTGAACAGAGTTTCAGGGAGAGCATAAGGGAACGATTGACAAGAATGGGGGAAAGAAATACAGTAGAATCAGAACGGATAGCCTTGAGAGATGAAATAGTGAAGGCAGCAGAGGATGAAGTAGGTAAAAAGACTAAGACTAATAGAAATCCTTGGGTAATGGGAGAAATATTGAATGAATGTAATTGATGAAAGGAGAAAATACAAAAATGCAGTAAATGAAGCAGGCAAAAAGGAATACAAACGTCTCAAAAATGAGATCGACAGGAAGTGCAAAATGGGTTAGCAGGGATGTCTAGAGGACAAATGTAAGGATGTAGAGGCTTATATCACTAGGGGTAAGATACTGCCTACAGGAAAATTAGAGAGACCTTTGGAGAGAAGAGCACCACCTGTATGAATATCAAGAGCTCAGATGGAAACCCAGTTCTAAGCAAAGGGAAAGCAGAAAGGTGGAAGGAGTATATAGAGGGTCTATACAAGGGCGATGTACTTGAGGACAATATTATGGAAATGGAAGAGGATGTAGATGAAGATGAAATGGGAGATCGGACACTGCGTGGAGAGTTTGACAGAGCACTGAAAGACCTAAGTCGAAACAAGACCCCGGGAGTAGACAACATTCCATTAGAACTACTGACGGCCTTGGGAGAGCCAGCCCTGAGAAAACTCTACCATCTGGTGAGGAAGATATATGAGACAGGCAAAATACCCTCAGACTTCAAGAAGAATATAATAATTCCAATCCCAAAGAAAGCAGGTGTTGACAGATGTGAAAATTATCGAACTATTAGTTTAATAAGCCACAGCTGCAAAATACTAACACGGATTCTTTACAGTTGAATGGAAAAACTGGTAGAAGCCAACCTCAGGGAAGGTCAGTTTGGATTCCACAGGAAATATTGGAACACGTGAGGCAATACTGACCCTATGACTTATCTTAGAAGACAGAGTAAGGAAAGGCGAACTTAACATTTCTAGCATTTGTAGACTTGGAGAAAGCATTTTGACAATGTTGACTGGAATATTCTCTTTCAAATTCTGAAGGTGGCAGGGGTAAAATACAGGGAGCGAAAGGCTATTTACAATCTGTACAGAAACCAGATGGCAGTTATGAGTCGAGGGGCATGAAAGAGAAGCAGTGGTTGGAAAGGGAGTGAGACAGGGTTGTAGCCTATCCCTGGTGTTATTCAATCTGTATGTTGAACAAGCAGTAAACGAAACAAAAGAAAAATTTGGAGTAGGAATTAAAATTCATGGGGAAGAAATAAAAATTTTGAGGTTCGCCAATGACATTGTAATTCTGTCGGAGACAGCAAAGGACTTGGAAGAGCAGCTGAACGGAATGGACAGTGTGTTGAAAGGAGGATATAAGATGAACATCAACAAAAGCAAAATGAGGATAATGGAATGTAGTCGAATTAAATCGGGTGATGCTGAGGGAATCAGATTAGGAAATGAGACGCTTAAAGTAGTAAATGAGTTTTTCTATTTGGGGAGCAAAATGACTGATGATGGTCGAAGTAGAGAAGATACAAAATGTAGACTGGCAATGGCAAGGAAAGCGTTTCTGAAGAAGAGAAATTTGTTAACGTCGCGTATAGATTTCAGTGTCAGGAAGTAGTTTCTGAAAGTATTTGTATGGAGTGTAGCCATGTATGGAAGTGAAACATGTCGATAAATAGTTTAGACAAGAAGAGAATAGCTGCTTTCGAAATGTGGTGCTACAGAAGAATGCTAAAGATTAGATGGGTAGATCACATAACTAATGAGGAGGTATTGAATAGAATTGGGAAGAAGAGAAATTTGTGGCACAACTTGACTAGGAAGAAGGGATCGGTTGGTAGGACATCAAGGGATCATCAATTTAGTATTGGAGGGCAGTGTGGATGGTAAAAATCATAGAGGGAGACCAAGCGATGAATACAATAAACAGATTCAGAAGGATGTAGGCTGCAGTAGATAGTGGGAGATGAAAAAGCTTGCACAAGATGGAGTAGCATGGAGAGCTGCATCAAACCAGTCTCTGGACTGAAGAAGAAGAAGAAGAAGAAGAAGTCAACAACAACAACAACAACAACAACAACCACAACCACCACCACCATTCTCACTTCTGCCTTCTCTGGATGTAATTAGACCAACAGCCTAGTTCAGTAGCAGATTTCCCGGGCCATCACATTTAATCCTGATACTGCTGTTCCCACCAAAAAATTACCTAGAAGTATATCCGGCTTGTATACACTCAGGTACAACCAGGCAATCTGGGAAAAATCCAGGAATCTTTTTATCTGGGAGAAAACCGGGAAGAACCCGGGAATTTTTTGGAATTCCAGAAATTGTTCATTGTTTTAATCTTAAGTTTTTGTAATTTTTACTGGTAAGAAGAACTGATAGTCTAAAAAAGAATTTTACTGTATCCTGCTACTGCAGAATAATACTGCAGCAATAAAATGTCAATAAATGTGTCAAAGGTTTTAGGACGGAAACTATGGAATACTTCATAAGAGCAAACTGCTTCCGATGAGCATGACATCACAACTGTCTACATTAAATTCGTTTTGAGCAGTCGCCAGCAGGATCATGTGCAGTTGAGTTGTGTATGAGCAGTACCTTCTACCATTTCTAGCTACTTGAAGTGTGGCTGCAGCAGTTGCAAGAAGCAGTCATGCTACCCAGAAATTTTTTTCTGGTGCGCCCAAGGTGCCAGATTCACACATTCACAGAGCACTCTGGGTTGTTGTGGAGAGGGGGATAGTGACCTGTGTTTACATTTAGTGATGTTGCTGTTTCCTCTTCATTTACAGTTCACATGTCGAATGAAAACAAAATGGATTTCTGTGGCCTGGAGCTACCAAGTGAATTAAGATTTTATTTTGTGTCCACATTTTTGGCAGTCGAGCATCAATTTGCCTTGCACAACAATGAAATTATTTTTGTTGCTTTGCTTAATACAAATGTGGCTTTTATTAATCTTTTCTGCAGATGCAATAAATTTATAAGAAACAAAGCATTTCATTAAACACTATTTGCTAGTTTCAACTATTCACTGAATCTCGAGTGCCCATTTTCATCTCCTAGCATGTCATTAGCCATGATAAAGAACCAAACATGAGACAATATGGTATTAGTACTCCAAGAAAATTTGAATCCATAAAAGCACACAGAGAAGCTTACTATCATGTTTGGGCCTACTTCATTGTGAATTTGGACATATGAATGTGTTCTTTAAGCCGAATTATGCATTTTAGTATGGTTTACGAAATTCCTATGCTCTTGGAGTATCCTCTGATGTCCTATTTCTTTTATGACATCATGTTAGATTTCTTAATGTGTGTGTGTATGAGCATATGGGCATCCTACGTCGTCATAGCTGCCCATGCATAGTAACACCTATTTTCTGACGCTCTCTAACAGCTGCTGAAATGAGCCCACGTCTAAGAGGTCATGAGAAAATATTCCAAATGGTTCTTTGAAAAGCATTATTTTCGTAGGAAATTTCCTTTTACACAGGATGGATTGTGTTACGTGTGAGAATGTACAATGAATTTTTTAAATCACAGCGCTTTTGACTCTCATTTAAAACTTAACATTTTGAGGTCCAGCCACTTGGAACAATTTCAAGCGCAGAAGACTGGACATTAATGTCATTGTTTAAAATTTTTGTGACACATTTGTGTGATGTATCTTAAAGTGTAACACACGCTACAAAGACCAATATTATGTGTGAAAGCTCAGCTTTTCTTGTAGCTACACGATGTTTGTTAATTTAAACTGTTAACTTTTTCTATTTGTGTGTTCACTCTGCTATACAGTGATGATGTTATTGGTTGACTACGTCACGTGTCCTATGCTCTGAATATCTGCTGCCATTGGTCGGCGAGATCATGTCATGAGCTATTATTTTCTACAAAAGCGCATTGCAATCTCTATTTCACTGCTTTGGAAACTAATGTGCTGTGTTTGGTGGAATTCAGATTTATACTTTTGTAATACGAAAATATGCAGTGTACATGTTGCTGCATATCAAAGATCTTCCCAAAACACATTTATTTCTTCACCGAGTTTCGTTTTCTAAAGTGCCAGGAAGTTCTACGCTGGTGTATAGAACCTTCGCCATTCAAAGAATTGATATTTTTACAGCTCCGAGGGGAAGTACACTATTGCTTATCATGGAAAAAGTGTATTTTCACCTTGGAAGAAAATTATTTTCTAGTGGGGAAAAAGTTCAGTTTTTTAACTGGAAGACCTGAAATTTTTTATTTTCTTTTAAATTTTTGTTGTCTGCATACACACCCTGACATCTCTTGTGACTCACTACTGTCCTCATGTTGATTGTATTAATCAGCTACATCGACAAGGCTATGACTTCCTAAAGTCATGCCATGAAATGAGGTCCATTCTGTCTGATATTGTACCCACGACACCAAGAATACCTCCTGCACCTATTTCCCTACCCCATAACTCCTACCCCTGTGGCTCTCTCTGCTGTATGGCTTGCCCTACCCACTCTCCTACACTAGTGTCTAGGGACAGCAAATCTTGGTGCTGATAGGATGCACTCAACTGGCCTTCGGTCTGCAGCTCGTAGTGATTTCTGGTCACTGACAGCAAAAGCTTACTGACAGTAGTTCTGTGTGCACTGCTCCCATGTTTTGGTTATTGTGTGTTTGTTTGTTAATGTTACTACAGCTCTCATTTGAAAAAAGCTCCAGTGCAATCCATTAATAAATACTACTGCACTTCCAGATATGTGAAATATAATTACAAGTATTTGTGTTAGTAATAGATTCAATTGACTGAAAGGAATGTCCCTAAAAATTCAAAGCTACTCATAAATTGATGTAATTGGATAAAAATGTCTCGAAAGAGTTATTTAAAGATCAAATTCAGCTCAGAGTTAATGAAGGAAACCAGTGTCTGTCACGTTTGTGCAGCCATTGGCGATAAACGTGTGATGGGACCAACCTGTCTGCTTAGTCCTCTGTATTAGAAATGTATAGTGTTAATCAGTTAAGATAATAAAAACTGGAACACCTTTTTAAGGAAAAACTACTGATAGTCTGGTGAGAACACATCTATTACTGAGAAATTTTTTGTGAAGTCATTCATGACTGTAAACTGTAGGTAATAAGAACTGCGTAAGTGGCCTAGGCACTCTAACACATTGTGACGTGAAGACTGTGACAATGTACACGAGATTAAAAATTTCAATAATTAACATGAAATTTTGCATTTCACACAAAATGAATCAAACAGTTCCTTGTCCTAAAGGCGAATGTAAGCTTTCACTGTTTGCCACTAGGAAGCATTAAGAGCCAAATGCAGCCAATGGGCTCACTCGGTCAGCACCAAGGTTTGATTTCCCAAGACACAATTTCGTCCTGCCAATTACTATACCAGTTCTGTAACTGGCAGAACATGTACTGTAAAAGAGAGAGCCACCTGTGAACTGCTGTCGCATGTTGTGTACCAGCTGTTATGTAAGCACTGCAGTATGTCTATCACAGAGTTACCTTGATACCTGTTTCATCACCCATGCCATCTGTGTTCACCCCCCACCCCCCCTGACACCACTTTCTCTGAACTATGCAGGTGGGAACTGGCATTACAACATGTCCTTGGTTCTTGCCAACCACCTGGCCTTAATTTATATTAATTTCTTTAATCACAGCATTTCTTACCAGTAACTATGCCTTTCTTCATTTCGTTTTAGTTTTCTATATCTTTGATTTTCTGACCCATCCCTTTCTTTCCCTGTCTTCCACACACAATGCCCTTAGGTTTCCATTCTTATTACCTCTGGCACAGTGTTTGTTAGTGATCTCTGTCTTGCTTATTACCTTATATTCTACCTTTAAGCTCTCAGCTTTACGAATCTCAACCAGTGCAGTCCCCAGCAATGTCTTCCCTTCCCATCCTTTCTGGTAAGTGTCCTTCAACGTGAGGGGCTGTGCGATTTTTCCGTAACTCTTCCTTCCTCCTTCCTCTTCAACCCTTCTGCCTTCTGGCTCTGAAAGCTTGCACATTTCCTTAATTTTTCTCCTGGCACTGTGTGGCTGCTAGATTTTTTTTATGTATCCAATTATTTTATCTTGTTCTATAAATATTTTCAATCTCTTATTGCTAACACTAGTATTCAGATAGGCACTTTGGAGACAAAGTCTTGCTGTAAATGTCCGTTATATTTTCTGCAAGATATTTTACTTGCCTTGGTGAAAAGTAAAAGGACTTCAGCTTGGTCTAAACATCTGTATGCCAGGGAAGATCCTCAGCTCATTCTCGAGTGGATCGTTAGGAAACAAGAATTTTCCATCCTGCCACAAAATAGGATAGTTTTTGGTGCAACAATAGAATAAGCAGGTAATTAGTGCATGGATAAGATACTGGTGAAAATAGTTTTTTAATTTAAAGTGCACAGAGCTCTTTGTATTTGTGTTTCCCCTGCTGTTGATGCTTCTTCTAGTAGGAAAAGGCTTTAGACAAAATTCATTTTCAATATATGAAATGGAGAATTTCAACAGCCTATCAAAGCTATGCGAGTTACTGTATTTTGCAAAAAAAAAAGTGTATTGATGAACATTGTTACTGGTGGTTTTTGAAATATGCATAATCTGTGCTGCAAACTGTGTAAATCTAACATAGTTGTCAAAATAATGTCCCTGTCTTTCTCTTCCCTAGTTAGCGTGGCCAGCAGAAACAAACTTACTGTCCAAGGTAACTATGTGCTCCTTGCACAACAGGTGGTTGACTACAGAACATTCAATCGGTGAAAAAACTACTTCATGTGGTACATGTGTATTCATTTTCTTAAAGTTATATTGTTATGTTCCATCCTGGATTTTCCATCGCTGCAGTTTTTAAATTTTTAACTGTTTGTCTCATTTAATTTTTATTTAATGTGACCTCTGTGTCAGTGGCTAAAGGGAATAAAATGTGATAGCATTAAATTATGTTGTGGCACAGCTGTTTGTGGTTTAAAGACGTTAATTTTTAGTGCCTGTTTTAGCCATAACCATTTCCTATAAGCCACAATTAACTAGTCAGTTTTCTTCACTCATTTAATTACAATGAGGTGATGAAAGTCACGGGATACCTCCTGATATCATGTCAGACTTTCTTTTGCCCGGCGAGGTGCAGCAGCTGCACATGGCTTGGACTCAACGTGTTGTCTGAAATCACCTACAGAAATATTGGTCCATGCTGCCCATTTAGCCATCCATAATTGCAAGTGTGTTGCCGGTGCAGGATTTTGTGCATCAACTAGTATGTTGATTATGTGCCATAAATGTTCAATGGGTTTCATGTCAGGAAATCTGGGCTGCCAGATCATTTTCTCGTCTTGTCCAGAATTTTCTTCAAACCAGTCTCAACTATTTGTGGCCTGGTGACATGGGGCATTGTCACGCATTAAAATTCCATCGCAAATGACTGGAAAGGGCCTCAAAGTTGCTGAACCTAACCATTTCCTGTCAATGATGGTTTCATTTGAATCAAAGGATCCATTTCATTCTGTGTAAACACAGCCACATCATCAGGGAACCAACACCACTTGCACAGTGCCTTGTTGACAGCTTGAATCCATGGCTTCGTGGGGTCTGGGCCACGTTCAAACCCTACCATCAGCTCTTACCAACTGAAATTGGGACTCATCTGACCAGGCCACAGTTTGCCAGTCATCTAAGGTCCAACCGATATGATCATGAGCCCAGGAGATGCCTTGCAGGTGATGTCATTCTGTTAACAAAGGCACTCACATTGGTCATCTGCTACCATAGTCCATTAACACCAAGTTTCGCCACACTGCTCTAACGGATACATTCATCGTACATTCCACATTGACCTCTGCAGTTATTTGACAAAACTTTCCTTGTCTGTTATCACTGACAACTCTACACAAACACTGCTGCTTTCAGTTGTTAAGTGAGGGTCATTGGCCACTGCGTTGCCCATGGTGGGAGGTAATTCTTGAAATTTTGTATTTTCGGCACAGTCTTCACACTGTGGATATCGGAGTATTAAAGTACCTAACGATTTCCGAAATGGAATATCCCGTGTGTATAGCTCCAACTACCATTTTGCATCCAGTCTGTTAATTCGTGTCGTGCGGCTATAATCGTGTCAGAAATCTTTTCCCACGAAGCTGCTGAGTGCAAATGACAGCTTCCCCCCCCCCTCCCCCCGCCCCCAATGCACTGCCCTTTTATACCTTGTGTATGCGATACTACCACCATCTGTATATGTGCACATCACTATCCCATGACTTTTGTCTCTTCAGTGTATGCTGCAATGGAAACTAGTATGTTTATATGTAAGTGTGTGTTTATTTGTTCTATACATGAACCAGAAGTACACGAAAGGGAAAAAAACATAGTTTTAAATAGGTGACATACATACATACAGCAATTACAGTGTATTGATCTTTTGACAGGGTGGTGAGTGTGTTCCTAGGCGCAAATCGCCTCCTGCTGGATGCCCGGCACCTGGCCAACAACAGGGTCCTGGTCCCAATGGTGGAAACAGAACAGTAATGTCTGCTACAAATGGCAGCCACAGTGCTTCTACAAATGGCACTTCACAACTGCAAGCAGCCGATGGCCCACGTCAGCGGCGATCAGAGCAGTCACCATCTGCCTCGACACTTCCACGTCGCAAGTCTGCTGCTGACAGCTCTACTCCTACACCTGCTCACCAGCTGCCACAGAGGAGAAAATCTGTTGGCCCTGCCCCCGAACGAGAGCGCAGAAGGTCTCCAGGGAAGGTGCAACAACAGCCACAGTCAGGCTGTGAACCTCACCCTCCCCCGCCACCTCCACCAGCTCGTCGGAAGTCGCTCGGTCTTTCAGTAGCAAATGGAAACATTTTAACCACGCACAATGGCCAGTCACCAGTTGGGGATGCTGCTTCTCCAACACCTGCCCAGCAGCAGCGCAGGAAATTGCAACAGGCTGCTGGTGACACACAAAACCATCTATGCAGTTAGCCAGAACTGAATGTGCCAAGAACTCCTAGAGCTGTATGCAGGCTGTTCTGAAGGGGTGGAAAGCTCATGAGACATACTGAAAGATGGTTTGCCACTTGTGATGAAATGTGCACGTGTGTGGTTTTGCCAGTCTTATGTGCCACTCTTCCTGTCTGGTGAACTTCGCTGTGGCAGTTTATGTGCATTGCTAGTCTGTGTAACATTTTTGGCATCACATCATTCTGTCGACGTGTTTTATTGGGGTTCACTGAGTATCACACTTTTCAGCGAGCATTTGTCAGCAGGTGTGTGTCATATGTTTAGTACAGTGATAAATCTGTTACACACAAATATATACATCTCAGTGGAACCCAGATTTTATTGTCAGGCTCCCAAAAAGAAAAGAAAAATAGGAAGTCTGAGTAACATCACTGCCATGATTTTCATCATTGTTTTTAAGTGTTACTTCCATTTTGAAACTGAGTGTCAGTAGAATATATTTTATATATCATTTTCATTTTTAAGAAATTTAGTAATTACAGCTGTTGAAATGCATTAGCAGTTATGCTGTGTGATTGAATGTTGCTGAGGAAAAAATCTATTTATTTAATTGTTCTGAAGTAGCCTCTCAAGCGCTTTGGGAAGGTTGCTTCTAACTTAATTGGCACGCAATGGGAAAAATTGCCAAGAAGTCTATAATCAAAAGTAATTAAATATTGTTTAGAAAATTATTTTGATGACAAGGTCTGAATGCAGTTGTCATATTATTGACAAAGGTATACCAAGGTAATATAACTGATCAGTTACTGAAGTTACTTTAGCAGTACGAAAAATTTATACAGAGATAACATCTACTGAGACAATTTTCCTTTAATTTTTTTAATAGCTGTGACCAGTGAGTGTCTGGTTTCTGCTTACGAATTTGTAATTTTTTAAACTGATTTGACCAATTAACTTTTAATTTCCTTTCGCAAATCTGGGTTCCACAGATTCTGTCTCATAGATGCATTTCAGTTGAATGCACACTTTTGAAATTTTTTGATGACGGTGATGTAATATTTGTTGATTTTAATCTCTTTCAATTTTTTTTTTTGAATAATTATACAAGAAAGATGTTAGTCTGCTGTATTTGCAGTGTTACTATATTGTATATTTGTATACTTAGCATATCTGATTTTTTTGGTCTTGTTGTTTTGTGATTTTTTAGCTCTATTTCATGCTTTGTGTCCATCTAATAAAATATTATCATGAATTGAATTCAATAATCATCCACATTTCTGTCCTGGTGCGTGCTGAAATGTGATCTCATTTTTACACTGCCATTTATGTCGTTTCCCACTGAGAAACATTGTGCTATTAAACAGCAATTCTTTCTCCAGTAATCTAGTCACTGGAATGCTTTCCTCTCATTCCCTGTTTCTAGGAATGGCTACGGCCTGCTGTGTGATGGTGCTTGTTCCATTACAGCGTTCACTGCCTGTTTGTGATGTATGGTGTTGATTTGAAAGTGAAATAAATTTTAAAATGTTTCTGTACTTGACTGTGAGTAGTTTTTAAATAGATGTGTGCTGCAAATCAGATGGTGACACTTTTGTAATATGTACATAATTGCTTGTGAAAGAGAGCTGTATAAGGTAAGAAAATAAAATAAATAAATGTGTATAAATAAATTGTAAATTTGTTGTATCTGTTACAAATTAGTGGTCAGCAACCTGTGCTAATTGTATAGTGCAAAACTCACTTTCTGATGATGGAAGAGAAAACTGTGTTAAAATTTTCTTTGAGTAGTATGAATTACTTTAGCGTCAGTAAAACTTATTAATGTACTCTCTATGTAACAATAAAATAAGCATTCCACAAGGAAATGAAAGAGCAGGTGTATGTTGTTTCCCTTCTCCTTATGAATCCACCCGTACAACTTTCACCCCACTGTCATCCAGTGCTGTTATTTAAATAATAAATTTCTTAAATGTGATGGCAGGAGTAGTGTGCTTTGTCATTCTTTGCTAGAAACCTGCTACTTAAAGAGTAATAATGTACAAGACATTGTCAGTTTCTTAAACTGGAAAAAAGAAACACTGAGTATCATTTGGCTGCAGTTTTGTCTCATGAAAGTAAGGTCACTAGCCTGTTTTTTTTTTTTTTCTGTTTTGCAGTATGTAGTTTATCTTGTGTGTTCAGACTCCTGATATTTCATATTACTAGACAGAGCTGTATGTTATACCATTACAAAGGGAAACACATTTAATTACTTACAATTAAGTACTGAGAACTGATGTGAAAAGTCACAGTAGGTGAAAAAAGTGTAGGGGTTGGGATTACAAGGATATGATAGACCAAAGAAATAGCGTAAAAACAAACTAAAAATAAAATTAAAGGTGAAACATTTCAGAATGTGTGTATAGTGTTGAACACAATCTGGTTAAACTTCACCAATTTTCCTTTACAGTACCCTGTTCTTGTTTGTTTTAGACATCTCTCTAAACACTAGTATTGCAGCGTGATGACCATGCCAGTCACGTTCCTATAATAGCATTTGTTTACTGTCTGCTTATAGAAGTACTTTCACATTCAAAAGTTGTGAAACTGTATCTTTTTACCTTGTATATTTTTCACTGGCTTACTGTTGCAGTCAATATGTGACAGTACGTTGAAGGTGTACCTTGGTAATAATCTATAGAGGTTATTTATAAAACTCCCCATAAAGCTCTGTACATAAATATAATGCATGGTTAATGAAATACCTCTGCAGTTCAGAATTTAAGTTTTATAGTGAACATGGTTTTTAGCTTGCATTCAGAAGTGAGAATTGTGTGTCACAAAATTTAAATCGTGAAAATATTTACTTTCCTATGCTGAAGGTTCAGATAAGAAATATTACAAAGAATAATTGGTTTTCAAATTTTTTGGACAAACTCTCATTCTGATTGATAATGCAATGCAGTTACAGAGTTTTTTAATTTCACTAACTTACAATTGACGCTGTTTGAGAGCTGTATCTCTGTGGTTAACTTAGATACAAATCAGCGTTAACAAAAGCTGTCACTGACTGATGGGCTATGTAGTTCAATTCTTTCTCGAAATATGCTGTTGGAAAATTGATGCTAAGGAGTATTTAATTAACAGGCTGCTGACCATATAATATCTTCCTCAATTTTAATTTCTTGTTTATCTACTGAAAAGCCACGTTGTTGACGATTTGCGTACACAGCATTCCTTGAAAAGTGTTCAGTCAAATAAAATGTAATGAATATTTGACACCTTATAGAAAATAAGGAATGATAATTCTAATTATTATTAATATTAATAATAATTATCAGGGTTCCACACTGCCATTAGTGTAATGATGTAAAACTGCAGTTTGTGGTATACATGACGAGTGTTTTGTAATTTATATTTGTCCTTAGGGCTACTGGTTCATGTTTACTTTTAAATGATATATGTCTACACATTACATGAGAGAGTGAAAAATAAAAAGAATTTGTACAGATGTCTTTAATTCATTACTGAAGTAACCCTTTAAGTCATCTTCATCTTTTGCAAATACTTGATAGCATTTTAATATGTCCCAGTTTACACAATACGGGGTTTAGTCATACAGTTTTAATTATCACGTTGAAAATATTGTTAACATAATTAGTTTGTTTGCAAATACATATCTGCACTCTACTACACACTGAAATCTCCACATTATAGTACTATAAAACACTACTGGAAGAGCCAAATACAAAATGGTGCTGCCCACTGATAGTGGGTTGTCATATGGTAATTCAGTTTCTCTCTTTTTTTTGTAAATGGGGACAATCTGTGCTGAGTTGGTGGAAGAGCAGGGCAACAGTGTGCTATAATATTACACAGTGATTAGGTGACACAGATGTTTCCAGTGCGGTCAAACGAATTGGAATGACAAAGAATGATGTGTCAGACCTGGTGTGTGAAGACCAGCATATCACAATAGAGTTGATAGTTCGGAAGGTGAAAATCAGTCGAGTCAGTTTTCAACTTCTTACACAAAATTTGAACGAGACAAAGGTTTTTGTCCGCTGGGTTCCACGACTGATCATACTAGTTCAAAAATTTCGCTGAACCGAGGCAGCAGAACTGTTGGAGCTGTGTAAGGCAAATCTAGATTACTTACTCAGCTGCCTAGTCACTACGGATAACAGCTAGGTGTACTACAATGACTGCAAAATAAATAAGCAAAGCAGGCAGGCAAAACATGGATTATCATTTCCAAGAAGGGCAAAGATCCAGCCATAATTGTGTAAGGTGACACTGAGTGATTTTGAGACTGTCGTGGTGTGCTGCTAACAGATTACACTCGTAAGGGGGCAAAACATCTCAGGAGCATTCAACCTAAATCCTCTGACAAGACTGGGAAGTTGTCAAGGTGATGATTGTACACCATGATGAAGTCGTAGTTCATACTGCTCAGGACACAGTTCCACGGGCTGCTTCATTGGCTTGTCAAATTTTGCCTCATCCTTATATTCTGACATCGCAACCAGTGGCCACTTCCTCTTTCTTCAGATATAGAAACTATTGTGTAACAGGCATTTTTGGATTTCCCTAACATCAGTTTGCTGCAGAATCCTTGAACATATTCTCAATTTGAATATAATAAATTGTCTTGAAACTGAGAAGCTTATGTCCACAAATCAGTACAATTGTAGCGAGCGTTGCTCTTGCAAAACTCGCCTTGCCCATTTCTTGCATGATATACTATGAAATATAGATGGACAACAGGCAGATTCCATATTTCTAGATTCCTGGAAAGCATTTGATGTGGTGCCCCATTGCACACTGTTAATGAAGGTACGAGTGCATGGAATAAATTCCCAGATATGTAAGTGGCTCAAAGACTTCTTAAGTAACAGAATCCAGTATGTTGGTAAGTGTTCACAAAATAGAAGTGTATCGTCAAGAGTGCCCCAGAGAAGATTCCTCTATACATAAATTATCTGGTGCACAGGATGGGCCGTAATCTGTCATTATTTGCTGCTGATGCTGTAATGTACAGGAAGGTGTCAAAGTTGAGTGACTGTAGGACGACACAAGATGACTTCAGATGAGTAAGAAAAACAAATCTGTAACGTTTGGATACAGCATTAGTAGTGTCCTGCCTGACACAGTCACATTGTTTAAATTTCTGCTCGTACTGGTGCAAAGTAATATGAAACGGAAAGAGTGTGTATGGATTGTGGTAGGGGAGGCAAAGAGTCAATTTTAGTTTATTGGCAGAATTTTGGTGAAGCCTGGTTCATCTGTAAAGGATACCACATACAGGACAATAGTGCAAACTATTCTTGAGTACTGCTCAAGTGTTTGTCATCAATACATCATCAGATTAAATGAAGATTTGGAAGCAATTCAGAGGTGAGCTGCCTGATTTGTTACTGGTAGGTTCGAACAGCATGCAGGCATTATGGAGATGCTTCAGGAATTTGAATGGGAATCCTGGGAAGGAAACCGAGTGAGGTGGCGCAGTGGTTAGCACACTGGACTCGCATTCGGGAGGACGATGGTTCAATCCCGTCTCCAGCCATCCTGATTTAGGTTTTCCGTGATTTCCCTAAATCGTTTCAGGCCAATGCTGGGATGGTTCCTTTGAAAGGGCACGGCCGATTTCCTTCCCCGTCCTTCCCTAACCCGAACTTGCACTCCGTCTCTAATGACCTCGTTGTCGACGGGACATTAAACACTAACCACCACCAACTGGGAAGGAACACTATTGAGAAAATTTAGAGAACTGGCATTTGAAACTGGCTGTAGAATGACCCTACTGCCACAAACATACATTTCGTGTAAGAACCACAAACATAAGAAATTGGGGCTCATACGATCATACGAAGACATGTAGACAGTAACTTTTCCCTGGATTTGTTTGTAAGTGGAACTGGAAAGGAAATAATGAATAGTGGTACAGAGTAATCTCCGGTATGCAGTGTACTGTGGCTTGTGGACCATGTATGTGGATGTAGATGCCAATGTGATTTTCAATTCAGAATGTTTCCTAAATAACAAAAATGCAGACATTTACAAGCAAGGTCTCTGCAAAGTCGTCAATCATTGGGAAAAAATGTATCACCTGAATGATGAATATGTAGAAAAAGACAAATGCCTACACAAAGTTTCAAGGTTACACCTCATTTTTTAAAGGTGATAATTAAAACTTTATGATGAATTCCTTGTGATTGCCTTAGGCTTAAGTGACAGTCAGTCAGATTTTGTAAGATGAACTTTTATTACATCAGTGATTCTGTGTGGCCTCGATTTGACAAATACATGGGAGGTTTCTGGTAGTATGCATTGCCAGATGTCTATGCACGTCATGTAACCCCACAATTTAAGGGCCAGAAGTTTGGCGACATGGGCCTGGCACCGTTAAAGAGTCCTAAATGTGTTTAATTGTATTCAGGTGAGATGTGTTTGGTGGTCAAGACATTAATGTGAGTTCACTACCGTGCCCCTCATATCACTGTAGTACGATTCTGGCCTTGTGACATGGACAGTTGTCTTTCTGGAAGACGCTATCACCTTCGGGAAAGGCATCAAATGTGAAGGGATGCAAGTGGTCTCCAATATAACGTCCACACAGCTCACAGCTGTTGTAGTGCTTTTGATAACTAACACAGCTCAACTTGGCAAAAATGCCTCAAACTGATTCACTGAATTTTTGGTAATCGAGCACCTTAAAATAAGTACTGTTCTGTGAAATTTTGTCATTGTGTGCTTCAGTCAAAGGTGAATTCTGTGAAAAGGTACCCAAATACGTTGTTTTCCAAAAAGTATTGAAGCTGTGTGAAACACAATTGAAGAAAATCAGCATTAGAAATATCGAAGACTGCAGTACATTCGATTTTGCATGAACAATTAGCTGTGAAAAATGTTTGTTCTTGGTGGATTCCGCCAGTCTGGTCCAAGATCAAGAACAGGCTTGTCAGTTGGTGTAAGGAAATGGTCAAAAATTCAACTGAGGAAATACAACATTCAGACACAACATCGTAATATGAGATTAAACCTGGATACATTTGTACAAGCCAGAAACTGATCAATAATCAACTGTTTGGGTTTTCCAAGAGGAACCAAAACCAGCACAAGTGGTTTGTTCATGAAGAACTTCCAAGAAAATGGTCATGTCAAGCTCACATTTTCCGATACTGCCATCATGATTTATGGCAGAGGAGGAATTATGTTGCCTGACCCTTGGAATATATGCTCTCAGAATTTTGAGAGAAAATTTTTACATGGTACTCAATATATTTCCTATTTGCCCCTAGAGTCTGATGAGCATAACTGTGATGCTCTCACTCCTGCCAAACGAGCCAATTATGCATTGGACCACTCTTCTTTGTACTTTCTCTATATCTCATATTAATCCTCATTGTTAAGCATCGCTTATTGATGGGCAGCACACAATAATTGGCCAGATAATGGGTTTTGTAAGCTACCTGTTTTATGGGTGAATTACATTTCCTCAAAATTCTCCCAATGAATCTCGGACCGCCATCTGGGTTTCCTACTACTAGTTTTATATGGTCATTTCATTAAAGGTTGCTCTGAACAGTTATATTACAGCTGTTACTGTTTCCCTGGATTTATCACCAATAGTGTAATAGATCTTTCCACCTATTTACCTGCAGGTCTTTCCAGTTTTGGGTTGTAGAGACTTTCTTATGTTCAGCAGCATCATCCGTGAACAGTTTCATAGAGCTTATTGTGTTACACGCGAAATTATTGACATACACATCGGGGGGGGGGGGGGGGGGACAACTGACAACTAAACACCCTGAAGGTCGTAGTATTACTGATTAATTTGTCGTGGTTATTGGCAATCAGATGGTACTCAGGAGGTCTGTTTGTTTCTACTCTGCAGGCAGTAACTGTGCGGAATTTAGAGGTGAACAGAGTTTACAACATTAATTCGAGGGTACAAATATGCCCCACCAACAAGTACATGCTCCTATTGAACAATCTCCAGCTGTTTGAGCAGACATTGTGAGCCTGCAGGAAACTATGGACGTATTGATGAATTGCTGCACATTTTGGGCACAGTGTATTGCTGGTGTGTCGCTGGTTTCAGCAGTTGTCTGCAGAACATACCCCCACACATAGACCAGGTTCTGGATGTCGGTGTACTACAGGTGCATGTCAAAATCAATGTATTATGTAGGCAGCAGTGCCTGACTGATTGTCATCCAAGGAAAAACAAGTGCTCTTTTTTTTACATTGTGTATTAATGCTACCGCTGGGACACACTTTTACGGTATAAGATGTGGTCTGAAGGTCTTGTCGTATATAAAGGGCATAATGGGTATAATGCAGATATTTTTATATGTTGTAGCTTAATATGTACAAACATTAGTGTGTGTGTGTGTGTGTGTGTGTTTCCCCCTCTCTGCATTGAACAGTCTTTCCACAAACACGTCACATAATTTACTACCTGAAGTTTTTTAAATGGTCATTACTAAGTGGACTATGCCTGTCAGTATAAACTGTTTTGTGTCCACACTTCAACACTTGGTCTGCTGCTGCCCAAGGGAATATAACAATTAACGCCTTGTTCTTGCCACATGTACTTGGAGGGCTAATTAACTTAAAAATATACAACTTGTATTAGCTGTAATTATTAGCCTGCAAATGATGTAAACACTGATGTAATGTTCTTCAGTACATCGCCCTCAGTCACGAATAGAAATATCTGCAGGTGCTGCATTTTTTTTTCTGGCAGTGTATATAATGAACACCAATGGCTCAGCAGCACTCCCTTGGGATACCTCCAAAATTACTTATACATCTGGTATGAACTCATCAAGGAGGACATATTAACTGCACTCTTCCAGGAAGGCCTTAAGCCAACCGCAGAGCTGCTCTGATATTCTGTAAGTTTGTAATTTGCAGTCCAGTGCAGAGCTTCTGGAAGTCAAGGTGCAGGTCGTCAATGTGGGCATTGTTACCTGATGTGCTCTGGAGTTTGTGGACAGACAGTTCAGTTTCATAAGAATGCAGTTTTCATAATCCATACTGATTCCTACTTAAGACATTTCTGTTTGCCAAAAACGTCAGATTATGTCAGCATAAAATGTATTCCATACTTCTTCCGTAGACTTGGCTTTGCACTGTTGAATACCACATATGTAATAATGGAATTCACATACTGAGAACAGAGAATGAGCAAAAGTATTCAAATGAATGAAATGCACATTTTCACACATGAAAGTATTTTCAAAACAAAACAAAAAGTTTATTCATTACTTCTTTCTTTTACAAAACTGGTGTAATTCTCAGCAAACCTCTGACAGGCTGAAAAACATCAACAACATAACAAGAAGTCGTAACCGCCAATGAGCATATCAAGTGTGTCTACATCTCTGTATTTTATTTTTTAAATAGCTTGTAAGTCACTTTTCTTCTGTGGTATTTGACAACAATGACCACAAAAACTATGCTGCCACTTGTTTGTAGCAACTTAACACAAAAAGTACATTCCTATCTTCAGGCTACAACTGTCCTCTATTGGGATAATGGTTAGATATACACTACTGGCCATTAAAATTGCTACACCATGAAGATGACGTGCTACAGACGCGAAATTTAACTGACAGGAAGAAGATGCTGTGATATGCAAATGATTAGCTTTTCAGAGCATTCACACAAAGTTGGCATCGATGGCAACACCTACAACGTGCTGACATGAGGAAAGTTTCCAACCGATTTCTCATACAGAAACAGCAGTTGACCGGCGTTGCCTGGTGAAACGTTGTTGTGATGCCTTGTGTAAGGAGGAGAAATGCGTACCATCACGTTTCCGACTTTGATAAAGGTCCGATTGTAGCCTATCGCGATTGCAGTTTACTGTATCACGACATTGCTGCTTGTGTTGGTCGAGACCCAATGACTGTTAGCAGAATATGGAATCGGTGGGTTCAGGAGGGTAATACGGAACGCCGTGCTGGATCCCAAAGGCCTCGTATCACTAGCAGTCGAGATGACAGGCATCTTGTCCGCATGACTGTAATAGATCGTGCAGCCACGTCTCGATCCCTGAGTCAACAGATGGGGAAATTTGCAAGGTGACAACCATATGCATGAACAGTTCAATGACGTTTGCAGCAGCATGGACTATCAGCTCGGAGACCATGGGTGCGGTTACCCTTGACACTGCATCACACACAGGAACACCTGCGATGGTTTACTCAACGACGAACCTGGGTGCACGAATGGCAAAATATCATTTTTTTGGATGAATCCAGGTTCTGTTTACAGCATCATGATGGTCGCATCCATGTTTGGCGACATCACAGCGAACGCATATTGGAAGAGTGTATTCGTCATCGCCATACTGGCGTATCACCCAGCGTGATAGTATGGGGTGCCCTTGGTTACACGTCCCGGTCTCCTCTTGTTCGCATTGACGGCACTTTGAACAGTGGACTTACATTTCAGATGTGTTACAACCCGTGGCTCTACTCTTCATTCGATCCCTGCGAAACCCTACATTTCAGCATGATAATTCAGGACCACATGTTGCAGGTCCTGTACGGCCCTTTCTGGATACAGAAAATGTTCGACTGCTGCCCTGGCTAGCACATTCTCCAGATCTCTCACCGATTGAAAACATCTGGTTAATGGTGGCCGAGCAACTGGCTCGTCACAATACGCCAGTCACTACTCTTGATGAATTGTGGTATCATGTTGAAGATGCATGGGCAGCTGTACCTGTACACGCCATCCAAGCTCTGTTTGACTCAATGCCCAGGTGTATCAAGGTCGTTATTACAGCCAGAGGTGGTTGTTCTGGGTACTGATTTCTCAGGATCTATGTACCCAAATTGCGTGAAAATGTAATCACATGTCAGTTCTAGTATAATATATTTGTCCAATGAATACCCGTTTATCATCTGCATTTCTTCTTGGTGTAGCAATTTTAATGGCCAGTAGTGTATTTCTTGGCCATCCTAAGAGTGCACACACAAGGCATACACAGAGTATTATATGGCTGTGGCAGTGAACAGTAAGTATAGTTTAGTTCACAGTCAGAAGCCTGATGGTAGTATCTCACTTAAGTACGTAAAAACATCAGGGGCAGTGAAATGATGAAGAATGTGCAATCACACACTTCGATGCACTGTGCCCCACCTCCCCTCCATTAGCCTCAACTGCGTGCTCATAATGGGTTTCACGCTACTATGGGGTAAATGTTTCAGAATGCTGAACTATCCTAATTTGCCATTAAGATGTCAAAACAGTTAATTGAAAGGCATACTTCTGTAGCTTCCTCTGGATAGAATCAAAGGTATTGTGTTCAAGTCACTCTTACAGGCAAACTGGAAAGCAGGGCTGAGATTGGTCTCCCATATAGGTAAAGCATCTTCAGAGGAGGTAGTGAAGTGGTATTATATTGCCTTCGATATTCGAGTAACACCAACTGTGACACCATTACCAATAAATCTGTAGCCAAAAACCTTCTGCTCCATAGTAGGAGTAAAAGTGGCTTCCAAATTTCATAAGACAGCACATGGTACTGAAGGAATCATCATGTTGATGGGGTAAACATAGATTGGTCGTGACTCCTTACACATATAAATTTAACTGTCATCCTTAAATGGTTAGAGCAGTACGAGGGACATGCTGTAGCCAACAGGCAGCAGACAACGCACCTGTATTTGAACGAATTACAAATAATCTTGGTGAAGGACATGCAAAATGATACTGATACAGCTAGAAACTTTCTGCACTCATCTAACAAACAAGCTTGTACTAAAAGTATTTTGTGTTCTTTGGCTTCTCTTCCATTTCTCTGTTTCTTTAAACAGCATGTTCCATTAACATAGTAGCAGTTTTGTGTGGGAGAGGAGGAGTGGTGTGTGAAGAAGTCAAATTATGGTTGGTGTATGACATTTTTACAGCTTACTACATTAATGATGTACATTAGGTGTCACATGACATCTGTAAATAGTACAGGATGTTAGGATTTCAATAAAGGTATTCTGACTGTAACTTGTAAAACATCTTTGAACTCCAGGTATGGACTGATGTGAAGCAAGTTTGAAACTTTTCTTATTATGTCTATTATTTGACATTATTAACATGACAGAGTATACTTACATACAATAATGTACAAAAATAAATATATTTCAAAAGCTAGACCAGCTAGCTTTAACAAAACAAATTGTTAAACAGCTCTTTTTCAGCAAATTATACAAAAATAGTGTTGTACAGATCATACAGATTAATAAAACTCTGTCTTAAAGCAAAATGCAGATGCTTGTATAATACTGTTTTCCTTATTGTACTATACACATTTCATATGACATGACTGATTTGTAGTCCTGTCTTTATCATGACCAACACTGTAAGTTGCAACTTTTGTGATGTTTCTCTCGTAATAGACACACACACACTCAATATGAAAAAGTAGATTATATGAAAATTATGTAATCTATCTGCAATGATTTAAATATGTTTATCAAATTCCACATAACAGTTGAAATTTAGATAGAGTTAGTATTTCAAATGAATTGCAACATATGGTACATATTAAGCAGTATCCAGAGTTGAAAGCAATTCTATTCAGAGCTCAAGCACTCAACACATCATTTTCTGTCATTTTAGTGAGAAATGAGTATGATTTGGAAAACACTCCATTAAACAATCAGCATCAATACTAAACAAAAAAATTCATTAAGGCACACCACATTACACACAATACAAGCTAAGATCACTTCAAAACATTTATGACAAAAGGATTTTTTTTTTAAGGCATACAAATGTTTCAACATACAATATCACGGAGTTGTTTAAAACGGAGGCAAAATGTGAAACCAACAGCAAGTCAAGAACAGTAGATGTTAAATCAGAAAAAAATCCATATTTTATGTTCAGTGTCTCACTGATGATGAGGAACTGTTGTTACAGAACTGTGCTGGCATTCAGTGGCGAGCTGGAAAGAATCAATAATGACAGCCAATGGGGACTAAATGTTACTATGTAATCAAAATGAAAAAGAACATTGTGAAACATTACTATTTTTGCTGATCCAATAGTCTATTGACCTCTTAGATGGCACTTCAATTCTCTTTCTGGTTTCACCCAGTCTCCTGACATTTACTTTTGTTTTCTTTCACAATTTCGTGCTCCATATTTCTCTCTTTTAGTGCTCCTTTCAAATGGTACAAGTTTTCTCATAGACTTGTCTTTACTTACCCTAAAATACACTTAACCGGAATTCCTTCTGGAAAACCACACACAAAATGCATCTGGTAGCTGCTATTTTAAATTTTAGTACTGTCTATATCTGACATTTGAACACTTCGGCTCTCCTTCTTGATCCATGTCATAGGTTTGGCCCAATATAACTTCTCAGTAAAGAACCTTTCTTCCATTGTATGGGTCTGTTCTACCATTTAACTGAGCTAGAGTAATTTGCTTGATAGTTATAGTAGTATTAAGTTCATATGTTCTGCTGCAATTTTTCAATTTTGCTTCCTTGAAAGTTATATAATTTTTTCCTGCTACTGTTATTTTTCTTTATTTAACAACATGCCAGATTTTTTGCTATGTAATCTGTTAAATCCATTTAATAATTCTTTTATATCCTCTTTACGTATGGGCCAACATTAAATATCAACTGCAAAACTTAATAACTGATGTTCATTGTTACCCGAGTTGTGCACTTTTCTTTCAGTGCTTCATTGTCTTATCAACTTAAAGTGAAAAAGTCTTCTGTGGTATGAATGAAGATAAACTTCTTGGAATTTTCCAGTAGCACTCCTACCTTTCTAGGCATTGGTATATGCGAATCTTGATTAAATTCACGTTTAGTTACACTGTTTCTGCATCATCTTTCTTGGCCTCTCTCTGTGCCACCTGGTATCATCCATCACCTCTCTGCCAAGTATTCTCAGTATTTTTAATTACAAAGATAGAAGGGTGTTGTTAAATTATTATAAAGAGAAGTTGCTACAGCGAGGAAATGGAGATCTGACAGCAGATGTTAACTGTCATTCATTTTGTTCAGTGTTGAAAGAATGAGTGAAAAGAAACTAAGATTAAGACAAAAATGTGGATATTATGCAATTTGTAGTGCAGCTAATGACTTAAAATAAATATAATTATAAGGAATTCTATTGAATAGAATTGGGGAGAAGAGGAGTTTGTGGCACAACTTGACAAGAAGAAGGGACCGGTTGGTAGGACATGTTCTGAGACATCAAGGGATCACAAATTTAGCATTAGAGGGCAGCGTTGAGGGTAAAAATCATAGAGGGAGACCAAGAGATGAATACACTAAGCAGATTCAGAAGGATGTAGGTTGCAGTAAGTACAGGGAGATGAAGAAGCTTGCACAGGATAGAGTAGCATGGAGAGCTGCATCAAACCAGTCTCAGGACTGAAGACGACAACAACAACAAGGAATTAAGAATAAGATTTAATACCCCATTGAAGTGTGGGAGGTAAAAATCATACACGGATACCATAAGATGAATACAGTAAGTAGATTCAGAAGGATGTAGGTTACAGGAGTTACTCAAGAGATAAAGCAGCTCACACAGGATTGAGCAGTATGGAGAGCTGCATCAATCCAGTCTTCGGACTTAAGACAACAACAGCATCAGTCCCACTGACAGTGAAGTCATTGAAGATGGAGCACAAGCTCAGATTGGGGAAGAGTGAGGAAGCCAAGCCTTTTCAAAGAAACCATCCCAGCATTTGCCTTATATGACAGAGAGAACTCACAAAAATCCTGAATCCATTTTCTTAACCACTGTTCCACCTCACTCGATAGTGAATAAAGAGTATACTCATACTCGAAGTCATGAAAATTACTCTTCCATCCCTCTTCAATATGAAACTGAACAAGACACAGACCAATAAGTTGTGACAAGTGCAGCAATAAGGCTGATTATTTGTTGAATAAGAATACCAGACGAAATGTTGGAATATCAACTGCTTATGAAGTATGGATAAGTTACCAGCAGGCAACATTTTACAACAGAAAAGGCCTCTCCACATCAAATGATGTCAAACTGACACTGGAAAAGCAATTGATGACGACTATAGTCTGAAACATATTTTTGACATATACAATGAGATATACTGAAAATATAAATTGAAGTAGTCTGTTGAAAGCTATAGGAAATGGTTAAGAATAACATGGACAGAGAGGAGAAAACCAAACAAGCAGTCATACAAAAAGTCATTAACATACCAGAATTGTGCAACACCACAAAAAGAAGAAAGCATGTCTTGATGGAGAATGTCCTGAGACATAGGATCACAATATTAAAAAGCACAATGGAAGGAAAGCGTAGTATGTGAAGGATTTGTATTGAATATGCCAGCCAGATAGCTAGGAGCATGACTGCAATGTATTTACAGAAATAGGTTGGTAAGCTGAAGAGCTACTGTTAATGAATCTTAAAACAACTGTAAACTAGAAGAAAATCTGACAAGTGTAGCAACATATATATGATCACAGTGCTATCCATAATGGATTTGATTACTTATGATCCATTCCTCTTTATACTGTGGAACTTAACTAGGAGAAGGCAAAGGAAGTGAGAAACAGGTGAAAATCTTTCATGCAAATCATGATAAAAGTTGATAAAATATCTATATTGTTTAATTGATACAAAAAAAGGGGTAATAATTACATTAAAACTATACACAAGTCAGTCGTCTGGAAAGAAATCTGTTCTTCTGGTGCTAGGAAGAAGATGGGGGCAAAGCAACTGGAGATTTTAAAATCTTGTATGGATAAAGACAAGGTATTCAGATACCCAACAATGGCAACTACACCAAGAGGTTAACACAATGCTTATAAAGAGAAGATAGCACAGAAATGATGACACAAGGCAGAAACTACTTTAGCATTTGTCAAAAAAGACGTAATGACCAAAAATAAATTGAGAGAGGAAGTCAAATGAAGGAAAGAGAAAGTACAGAACAAACATGTAAGTGAATGCATGGAGTAGTATGTGAAATTTCAAGTGAGTAGGAGAGAAGGAAGTGAGGAGATGTAAAAATGTAAATGTTTTATGACTAGGGCCTCCCGTCGGGTAGACTATTCGCCCTGTGCAAGTCTTTTGATTTGATGCCACTTCGGTGACTTGCGCATCGATGGGGATGAAATGATGATGACTAGGCCAACACAACACCCAGTTCCTGAGTGAAGAAAATCTGCGACCCACCCAGGAATCGAACCTGGGCCCTTAGGATTGACACTCTGTCATGCTGACCACTCAGCTACCAGGGGAGGATAGTGAGAAGATGTAGATTAGAGGAACATAGGAAATAGATACGCACAGAAGAGATTAGTGCAAGATAATTTAAGAGAGCTGTGGGAGGCAAGTTCGAACTAAAGAGCAAGATCTTGCATTTGGAGTGCTGGAGGAAAGAAACATGCACATGGCAAAACTTTGTAAACCTGATTGCTTTGTTTGCCCAAGTAACCTGTCACTGTTATACTGAAAAGAAAAACCACGTTGAATAATAAAGTTAGCCTACATTTTTCCAAATGCAGTAACTCTTATTTATCTGCAAAGTCTATTCTTACAATTACAGAATGCAAATCTCTGATATATCAAGTATGTGCTTTAGGTTTGTGCTTTACCTGATTTTGAGTACAGAGAGCAAAGAAGGCTTCACTATAATTCTGAGAAAACAACTGAACAATTTACACATACCTAATACATCTTCTATTACGAGTCTTTAGAAATGCCACATAATATGTATTTTTAATCTAACTGCAGAATGGTGTGGTAAAACATGAATTCTGATCAAAATGTATGTTCTCTGAATCACATCCACAGCATCATAATCTCTATAGAAACAAATAAAGTTTCCAACTGTCCAATTTTGTGTTGTTAAATTTTCTCATTATTTTTGCTACCTCCAAATCCTGTACCATCTGGTATTTCATTACTTCAACTTCACTCTGAGCATTCAAGAACAAAGAATATATTTCAAAAATGCTGAATACACCAGTAGATACAGGCAGGTTACTGGTCAGTATAACATCTTATTACACCTTTAAAGTGACTCCATTAGGTGTGTGCGTGTGTTGTGCTGTTCAGTATTCATCTGTGTTTCATTCATCTTTGTCAGAAAAGCTGAACTACTCTATGATACAACAAATATTTCCTATGAGCTTATTTTCCACAATACAAGTTCTTTAACACGTTCATAATTAAAATATTGAGGAAAATCTATAGCCAGTTGCTCCACAGTCCAGTTAGAACCAGGAGGCTTACGCTGAATGTTTGATAAGCATTGCAGAAAGTGTTCATAGCATGGTGCTACACAGTCCAGATCAGCCACGGTGAACACAAATCTGTATCAAAAACAAACAAACAAATAAATAAAAACAGTTAAAATAAAAATATTTGAAAAACAAATATATTTGCAATTACAGACAAGCAAATGTACAAATTTCAGTTTGTGCATTTATGAAAAACAGTTAACTATAGCTGTTAGGAGATGCCTGTCATTGACAGAAAATAGCCAATACTTACAAAAGCAATTTTTGTAACTTGAAAATGTTGGTTTTTCTAGAGTGATACTTCTCATTAAATTTTCCTTGGTTGTCAGCCAAATAACAACATTGTCTTGAAGCAACATTTCAACAAGTTTCCTACTCATTGCCTTCTGTTACTTTGCCTAAGCAAGAAAGTAAGAAACTTCTCAAAATGTTGCTTCATGATAATGCAGTTCCTCAGTTGGCAACTGAAAAAAACTTTCATAAATGCTTTATATTCAGTAACCAGTAATTGAAATCACAGGCAGGAGATAAGCTAAAGTGCTTGCCTGACATATGCTTGTGACACAGGACTGGCATATGTGAAAATTTAAGTAATTATTTATCTTTTTAATAAGTGTAGCAATAAGTAGCAAACAAACAGTTGCTGAACTGTGAAACGTTGCTGTTGTATTTGTGTGCGTCCACCCATCCCGCCACCCCCACACATTTTGTAATACATGTCCTGATCAGAAAAGAGTAAATAAAATAAAATTTAAAGAACAATATATCTGCATTTCTACATTACCCACCTTTTCTCTAGAGCCACATACACAGTCTTTGCTGGTGGAACTACCAAGAGCTTAGCAAGAGAGTCAACAAACGCTTCTGTCAAATCATTGTCATAAATTACTGAAAATAAGTAAAAAACATTAATTCAGTAAAAGCAGCAAAAAATAATACCTGACATATTTATTGCTTTTGCACAACATATATTTCATAAATGATATATTTAAAAACATGATACAATATTAATGAAATTAGTAAATGTATTTATTATGTTTTCTCACAACTAAGGGTACAGACAACATACTTTTTGACTCATCTTGATACATTGGTGCATTATACAAATTATTTGATTGTTGTACCCATCTGAATTTAGTTCTATCAAAGTCTCTGATGTTGCAGCCAGTTTTTGTACTTGTGATTATAGTTTATTGTTTTCATATATTGGGTTCGTGGTTGCTTTGGTGGTCTGTTCAGTTTTAAGTGTACCACTGGCCTTATGGAGCTGCCCAATTCTCCTGATACTCTTTCTACATCTGTAGTAGTTTCACAAGAAAATATTACAAACTTTCATAATAAATCATATTGTGCATATTTTGGTCTGTAAATTATGAAGAGATCAAGTCATGGGTTCCACATAACACATGGATGGCTGATTTGTGCACAAGAGCCTTGACGGTACTGTTAGTCCAGGACAACAACCTTCCATTGTGGAATTCCATTGATGAAAACATAACAAAGGTATCCTTATGAGGATTCTAATTTACATCTACACAGATACTCCACAAACCACTGTAGGGTTTGTGGAAAGCGGGTACACTGTACTGCTTAATAGCCATTTTCTTTCCTGTTCCACATGCAAATAGAGCGAAAGAAAAACAACTATTTGTACGCAGATACACAACATATACATATAATGAATGGATTGATTTTCTCAGTCTTACATGTCAGTCCCAAGTTTGAATAGTGGGTTGGGCACAGGGCTATCACCTTGTCTTACAAAGAAATCATTTGTCATAAAAACAGCAATAAGAAAGAGCAAAGGAAGTATGAACAGCATGAAAATGTTGAGTTCCAAAATTAAAACACATCCAAAAGGCCATACAGCAACATAACTTCACTTGGCATTGGACTCAACAAAGTCAAATCTTTATATGGATGTGGAACTTCATTGAATAATTATTCAGATTCAGTAATGACAGCTTCCAAATCTTAGGCATTAGTGAGGCTGGACAGATAGGGAGCAGTAAAACGATAATGACATATTACCATGGGACAATACCATATGAACTAAAAAAAAGTCAGTACATCCTTACTTAAACTTGGAGTTACCAGTTCTCACATTATTTTGGTATGATATCAAACAAGACACTACACCTTCAATAAAACTGTTGCCAGTGTGTTATGTCATTTTTTGTTTCATAGACCAATTTATTTACCAGTAAATACAACACCCTGATGTAAGCCACTGACAACAGTGGCTGAAAGTTTAGTCCATAAAACAACATGATGATGAAGCCACATAACTGGAAAATTACTACTGAAGATGACAAAGATTGTGAAAACCAACACCCACACATGGTTTCAAACAAGGCACATAAAATATCCAATAAAATTTTTATTGGTGTGTGACCATATTGTCAGGTTCTTTTGTAGATCAGTTTATTTAGTTAGGTAATGTTCCAAATCATGAGGTGAAATTACCGTCCTTGACTACAATGCACTAAACAAGCCATCAGAGAGATATCATAGACCATGTGGTTCACCCATATGAATTTTCAATACAGGTCCATGATGATGATGATAATGATGATGATGATGATGTGTGTCCATTACTGCCTTGCAATATGAAATCCCTATGCATTTAAAATACATATTATCCATACAGGAGAATCTACAGCATGACTTGCAGATCACATGACAGATTTTTCTTGAGTGGGACTGAAGGCCACAGATTATCTCTGAAAGATATGTGTCCACTGTGGAACACTAATTACCACTTGGAGATAACATGAAAGCACTGTCTTGAACGAGACTAAAGGCCAGGATACTCCCTGGAGGATGTGTGTGTCTACTGTGGAACGTCATCCGCTGTAATTGTTTGGTCTCCAGCTGAAGAACTGGCATCTAACAAAACTATTCTGTGTTTGGTCACTAAAAGTTTAGTATTCGACAGCAATTTGGATTCCTTGCCCAGGCCAGGTACTGAAATGGAGAACAGACTGAGGATACTCAGGTTACATACAGTACGTAGCCACGCATATCATGTGGAGCTGTCCACTGATACAATACTGCCTGAAAATGCTGGTGACAAGAACTTTTTCACCATGCAACTATTCCAGTGAACCATAGAGCCCGAGTTTTTAAATCTTTGGCAGCAGCAGTTGTACTTGGAACAGCAAAACCAACTGCAACAACAGCAACGGCAAGAGAAACAGTGACATTTCCAGCAGCAACAGCAGAAATTGCTGTTACAGCTGCTGCAAAACCAACAACAGTTGGCAGTTGCAGTTTCATCACCTCCTCCTCCACCATTCACTTCCTTCAGCAAGATGATTGAGAGTTAGGAGGTCTATTTAAGTCATTTTGTTCTTCACTGCAAGCCAAGCCAAATAACTGATCCTGAACATCACTGTGTAGTTTCACTGTCTCCCAGCAATAAACTGTATGAAATATTGCAGAAACTATGCACCTATCACACCCCAGTAGTTTGAGTTTTCTGAGATTTATGGTTTACTGTCTATTATGTTTAACACACCCAAGTTGCTACAACCAGGCTCCAGTGTAATCAATGTGTCAAGCAATGTAAGCAATCCTACACAGCATGGGCTGCTGAATTGCAAGGCTTCACACGCAAATGTGGTTTTCCCTGCAAACAGTGTGGCACATCATATGTGAAATCCTCAAGCCATGATATTACTGTATGTCTCCTTCTGATAGAGAAGTTAGTGTGAAGGTTTTGGAGTCATCTAACCCAATCTGAGTGATTTGCTAAAAATTGCCAAAGCTCATGAAGTAACTGCATCAGCATAAGCTATGTTTCATGATTCCTCTGAAGTCAACTTTGTACTACTATTAGTTGCATTTGTGCTGTACAATCAACTGGTGACTTGTAATCATTATCATCATCCCATTTACCAAGCACCTGGTAGTCTGGCGACATGGGATTCAGTAATTAGTACAGTAGTTAGTGCAGTTGTTTGTGACCCACCACCCTCATTGTCAGTAGATGCGCAAAAACAGAAGTACTTCGTTCACTGACTGCATGATCTAAAGTGAGCAAATGTTCATACAAGAGTCTCCTCCCCATCATTGTTAGAGGGTCCTAGAAAAGTTCATGCCATCAGATCATGGTCAGATCACGGCCCACAGCATCACTGCTCTTTTCATGACTTCACTTGTTTTACATACTGCAAACTTGCCATCAAGAAAGAGACAATGTGAAGAAACAACACACTGAAAAATTATCTCATAGCAGTTGCATATTTTATGATAATACTTGTGATATTATACAATCAAATTAGGCATCAAATCAATAATTTAAGTTTGAAATAGTATTTTTGTGAAGCAGACCTGCTTGATAAAGAAAATGTCATAATATTTTATCTACCAAATGAAAATTTTATTTATTCATATGATGCAAAGAGAAGCATGCTCTGAATGCAGCAGCTAGCACCTATGCTCTTCTATAGTGGGGGAAGTCTGGAACAAAAGAAAGAAGCCCAAGATATTTTTGTTAATAATGTGATATCACATGTCAGAAACCAAAATACTGCTTTTGAATGATTTTATTGTAAAAAATGACCACTACGGTTAATTATGGCTGGTTAGTTGCATGCCATATTTGGCTGAGTAAAGTATTTAACATCTGCCATGCAAATAATTTGAACATTACTGAACACGATTGTGTAATCTGAGTTACGAGAGGTGATCAATGGTTACTTTTAGAATAATGATATAGAGCAATCTTGCATTCAATTGATGCCACAAATTTCCTTCAAGCTGACACATTGAAATTTGAGTTTTGAAGTTTCATTTAAATTTATTATGAAACTTGATAAGAAGACTGAAACCATACTTCACTAATTTACCATCACACAACAAATGTAGAATTTTAGATGGGCAAGTCACAACGTGTATATGAATTTTATTTTAGTATCTGTAACACTGATGGCTATGGATTCATAGGTCTGAGATTCATTTCCCAACCAATCCCAGAACTTTTAATTGTCACTTATGACTTTCAACTCTGGCAACATTAGATTACATGAAAATTTTTGACTTGCACCACAGTGTGGAGTCCATTACAGGTCCCCTAAACTGGCTGAATAAGTCAGTTCGGTCAGAGGAATGCAAGCACAGATATATAACTTCCAATAGAGCCATGTTTAGAAATGCATTGTAGTGTCAGACCTTCAGTTTGATGACAGTTTTACCTTTTTAACACTTCTTGGGTATTACATCATGATCATAATGTCAGCTACAGAGTGTTCACGACACCAATGGCAAAACATAGTATTCAATGACCACATAAGTGAATCACAGTTGGAAGTAGGAAACCATACACATATCAGGCAGTAGCAGTTTGTCAGGATATGAAATGGAATGATCACATAGAGTCAATTGTAGGTAAACCGGATGGTAGATTTCAGCTCATCATTAGGACACTAGGAAATGCTCTCAGCCTACAAAGGAGAATGCTAACAAAACACTCATGTGAGCTATTGCAGAATACTGATCAAGCATGTGGGATCGGTACCAAATAGACTAACAGGAGATACTGGCAGTATACAAAGAAGGGCAGTGTGAATGGTGACATGTTTGTCTGACCTGTGGGAGTGAGTCACAGAAATGCTGAAAACCTGAACTAGCACATATTTGTAGACAAAAGGTAAACTATTCCATGGAAACATATTTACAAAGTTTCAAGAATCATTATTAAGTGGGGAATTTAGGAACATACTGCCGCTCTGTAGGGACTGTGAAGACAAGATTAGACTAATTACCACATGCACAGTGGTATTTAAGCATTCTTCCTGTGATTCACACACAAATGGAATGAAAAGAAATCCTAATACATGGCGCAATGAGAAATATGCTCTACAATGGACTACAGTGTTTTGCAGAGTATGGATGTAGATGAAGATGTAAATGTAGATGTAGATGTAATGATTAGTGAATGACAGATGAATGTGAATTGGGAAATTAATAAATAGTGTTGTCTGCCAAAGAACAAAATTTTAACCGATACCTGCCTCACTGGATATGACAAATCAATAAACTGATCCTCTACATAGTGTTGCTCTCTATTCAAGCTTTAATGATATTACGAACACTTTGAAAACCATTACTTGCGTCTGCACACATTCATTAACCTGCTGGCGAGCAGTTGCCTTTCCTAACTTTTATTTGTTTAAGCTTCTAAATAACATATTTTGTCCTTGAGATATTTGATTTGTACAATTTTCCCTTTGTACTTTTTCCTCTCTAGTCCCTGAAAAAAGAAAATATAACTGACTACAAAACCCATGGGTATCTATTTTTTTCTTCCCTTCGTAGGAAAAATATACCTAAAAGCAAAGATGATGTGACTTACCAAATGAAAGTGCTGGCAGGTCGACAGACACACAAACGAACACAAACATACACACAAAATTCAAGCTTTCGCAACAAACTGTTGCCTCATCAGGAAAGAGTGAAGGAGAGGGAAAGACGAAAGGATGTGGGTTTTAAGGGAGAGTGTAAGGAGTCATTCCAGTCCCGGGAGCGGAAAGACTTACCTTATGGGGAAAAAAGGACGGGTATACACTCGCACACACACATATGTATGTGTGTGTGTGTGTGTGTGTGTGTGTGTGTGTGTGTGTGTGCGTGAGTGTATACCTGTCCTTTTTTCCCCATAAGGTAAGTCTTTCCGCTCCCGGGACTGGAATGACTCCTTACCCTCTCCCTTAAAACCCACATCCTTTCGTCTTTCCCTCTCCTTCACTCTTTCCTGATGAGGCAACAGTTTGTTGCGAAAGCTTGAATTTTGTGTGATGTTTGTGTTCGTTTGTGTGTCTGTCGACCTGCCAGCACTTTCATTTGGTAAGTCACATCATCTTTGCTTTTAGGTATATTTTTCCTACGAAGGGAAGAAAAAAATAGATACCCATGGGTTTTGTAGTCAGTTATATTTTCTTTTTTCAGGGACTAGAGAGGAAAAAGTACAAAGGGAAAATTGTACAAATCAAATATCTAAAGGACAAAATATGTTATTTAGAAACTTCCCTTCAATATACATGTAATGTTTGTCTGTCATGTACTTCAAATAAGCCTTTTAATACTGTGTCAGAACATAATTATTTTCCAATAAAACACTTTTTGAACTTAAAGACAATTGATTTTACTTGTAATCCACAACATAATTAAGAAAGCATTATCAAGCATTTTGTATCATCTATATAGTATCATTTTTAGTAAATTCATTTACTTTTACTTACCATCAGCTGCCAAAATGGTTGTCACTTCTCTTAATTTTTCTTCCAGTTCACTACTCCATTTCTTAGCAAAAAAATCAAATCCCATAACAGAAAATTTTGATTTTATCCATTTCTTGTTGCGCTCTTTGTTAGCCCATATTAATTCAAGGATTTCTTCTGTGTCAATATCTAATTAAGTAAAACACAGATGAAAATAACAATTCAGGATAAACTGGGTGCAAAATAATACCTAAATGGTATACTGAAATGATATGTTTCTGGTTTGTTAACAGAAACAAAAATAAAAAATATATTAATTTAGTTAAATGCAACATGAAAACATAGTGTCCTTCGAAAAACACCTGAATTGAAAATTATTATGTAACAGCAAAATAATAGCCTGTTTAGTGTGGTGTTTTTATGCAAAGAATACAAATTAGTAAATTATAATTGGATCTCAGTACTACACTGGAATATCCTGAGTATAATATATACAATGTGATGAGTACAGACAACCATTCATTCAACAGTGGAGACACTGAGCGCTTGATAGATTTATAAATAAGAATTTGTATATAGCAGCTCAGCTTATAATCTAGCATACTACATACACAGTTCTGAGACCTGGTGAAGTTAATTAGTTTCATGTTCCATGAATCATTTTGTACAATAAATCATAACCTGGAACAAGTCATTTTAGATTCACATTGCAAATTAATTTGTAAACATGGCTTCATGCTGAATATTAATAACCTTTACAAATATACAGATGTGAGTTAGTAATTCCTACCCAAGACCTTTTACATATTACAATACAGGGAGTTGTCAATTAGAAACTTGTTCAGTTTGTTTTCAAATTTTACTATGCTGTCTGTCAAGCATTTTATATCATCAGGTAAGTGATCAAAAATTTTTGTTACAACATTGTACACCCATTTTACACAACCTTAACATGGAGTAATCAATGTCATTTTTCCATCTGGTGTTGTAATTATGTACATCATTGTTCCTTTAGAACTGTGGTGGATGTTTTACAACATACTTCAGGAGAGAATAAATATGCCGTGAAGCATTAGTCAGAATGCCCAACTCCTTAAATAGATGTCTATCAGATGATCATAGGTGATCACTACATATTATTCCTACAGTATGTTTTTGAGCAATGAAAATTTTCTTTCTTAAAGATAAGTTACCCCAGAACATTATTCAATATGAAATTATTGAATGAAAACATCCACATACGTCAATTCAGTGAATTGTCTCTTCACAAGATCTGCAATGATTCTGATTGCAAATGTAGCTCAACTAAGTTGTTTTAGGAGTCCAAAATAGTGCTTTTTGCAGTTTAAATTTTCATCAATATGGACACCTAAGAATTTTGAAGTTTCCACTCTATTTATTATTTCCTCACCATGTATTACACTTATAACTGACGTAGTACCCCTAGAAGTGCAGAACTCAATATGCTGTGTCTTTTTAAAATTTAGGTAAGACCATTTGCACAAAACCAGTCAATGTTACTTTTAAGAACATTGTTTATCATCTCTCCTATTTTTGTACATTATGCTTGGAGCAATTACAGTGCTAGTTCAGCTGCAAAAGGAACTAATTCTGCTTGGTGTATAGTAGACAGAAGATCATTTACTTATATGAGGAACAACAGTGGACCTAAGACTGAGCCTTAAGGAACCCCATAGATAATTTTTCCTGAGTCAGCACTACGTCCCTGGACTATATTGGTTGAATTACTAAGTAGAGATTCCTGCATTCTTATGGTTAGACATGACATTGTCCATTGGTTGGCTATACCATCAATCTCATAAAACTTCAATTTATCTAGGAGAATACTGCGATTCACACAGTCAAATGCCTTAGATAGGTCACAGAAGATACAACTGGTGCCACTTTGCTATTTAATGCTTGTAAAATTTTGTGAGTGAACACGTACTTGATGTTCTCAGTAGAGCAACTCTTCTGAAACCCAAACTGTGATTTGCTGAGGATAGTATTGTTACTAAGGTGAGATTCTATTCTAGGAAACATCACCTCAAAGATTTTGGAAAATGACATCAGCAGTGAAACAGCTGGTAGTTGCTGACATCTCCTTTACCACCTTTCTTAAAGAGGGGTTTAACAACAGCATATTTCAGTCTCTCTTGAAAAATGCCTTGAGTGAGTGAGCAATTAGATAGTTAAGATAAGACTGGGCTTATTAAATGGGAACAAATTTTTAGTACTCTATTGGAAGTCAGATGAGCTTTTATTTTTGAGAAACTGTATAATTTTCCTAATTTCAGAGGGAGAAGTTGGTCATATATTCACATGACTGAATATAATGAGAGTTACTCTTTCAACATATTGGTGTAATTTTTCCCTTGAACTGTTTGTCCCTATATTTTCTACTGTATGTAAGAAATAATTATTCAATATATTTGCTACCTGTGACTCATCATTTATAGCCCTTCCACTCAGTTCATTAGTGATGTTATCTTGCCTCTCATTTCAATACATTCCATATAGCCTTAAGCCTATTGTCGGAATTACTAGTTTATGGTATTATGTGCATGTTCCTTGATTTTTAACAGGCTTTCTTAGTAATTTTGAGTAGTTTTTGTAGTGCGCAACTACTGCAGGATCTCTACATGTTTTTTACACAGACACATTTCCCTTTTTCTTTCACAAAAATTTTTACATGGCTGTTTAGTGTCCTTTCTGATTAGATTATGCGGAAAGCTATTTTCAAATAATGATATGAATTTATCACAGAATAGATTAAACTTCCTGTTAGGCTTTGGTTTATTATAAATGTCACCCCAGGTCATCTCTCCCTAATAGGCCATGAAGGCCCAATAGTACCGACGGGCCGCTGTGTCATCCTCAGCCCATGGGTGTCACTGGATGCGGATACGGAGGGGCATGTGGTCAGCACACCACTCCATCTCTTGTAAACTAATCTTAAAAAAAATTATCTCGGATGATTGATTATTCTAACTGATTTACACTAAGGAGTATTCTTACTATAAGGCAATGTGTCATTTACCCTAACTAACTGCGTATTATGATCAAGAATGCATACAAGACATAAAAAATGGCTTCAGTGGGGCAGCAGCCTGTGGAAAAGTAATCACGGCAACTACAGGTAAACATCACACAAGGAAATATTCACACTGTACAGGACCTTATGGTTAGCATCGGAACTTCCCAGTTTAAGTATTGCTTCACCAATAACAGCAAGATTATAACAACCAAGATATAGTTCTCTAATTCACTACACCATGCAGTGAATTATGGGTCTCCCATTACATTCTTGTCAAACAAAACAATCAAGCAAGAAGTGGAGGAGGAAAGACAAAACCATCAAAAGTATCTGGGCACCCCTATGTAACGCAGAACGGACCACATGTCATGAGAGAGGGAGTATGTGTTGTTAGTAGAAAGCAATAACAGCAGACTGGATCAGTCAGTGATTTTGAACATGGACTAATCATTGGAAGTTGCCTCAGTAACAGATCCAACAGAAACATTTCAAGCCTTCTAACACTGTTGAAGTTAAATGATGGTGTTGTGATAATGAAGTGGAAATCCACAGGGACAAACACAGCTAAACTAAGACCAGGTAGACCCCATGTACCTACTCTTGGGCATTGCGGAGGTCGGTTGGAAAAAAAAAGTAACCACACACTACCTGAAGTTCAGCTAGAACAATGACTGTACATAGGAAGAAGGGGATTCAACATTCGAGCAGCTCCTCATACAGCTAGCACAGTGACTGTGCACAGGAAGAATGGGATACGACATTCAAGCAGTTCCTCATTAGCCACACATTTCTGTAGTCAATGCTAAGTAAAGCTTGAGGTTTTGTAAAGATTGACATGACTGGACAGTGGATGACTGGAAATGAGTGACTTTGAGTGACAAATCACACAACATCCTGTGGTAATCTGATGGAAGGGTCTGGCATCATGTGTAGTGCTAATAGTGAAGTACATAGGAGGTAGTGTTATGATAGGGATGTGTCTTTTGTGGTTGAGGTATAGTACCCTTATTGAACTTAAGGAAATGGTTAAATATAGAAGGATGTGAACCTATTTAACAGCGCTGTGCACTGCGTACAGTAGAGGAACAGTTCAGAGACAATGTTGTATCCCCATGACAATGCACTTGTCATAAAGCAGTGTCTGGGACACAGTGGTTTGTGGACAGTAACAGTCCTAAGCTGAACACAGTGGAACAAATTTGAGGTGAGTTAGAATTTCTTCTTGCTCCTGGCCCCAGTGTTCAACATCACTATCTTCTTTGGTTCTGGGTCTTGAGGAAGAATGGGCTGCCATTCCTCCACAGACATTCAGACACACCTCACTAAAAGTGCCCACAGCAGAGTGCAAGTCATCATAATGGTAAAGGGTGAACACACCCCATATTAGTGCCCACTAATAGATGTCTGGATGCTTTTGGTCAGATAGTGTATAGCAATTAAAAAACATCAAGAATGAATTTAAAGTGGCCTTGTCCTGAAAGTCAATGCAAGGTCATGTGCTGCTAGATTAAAGTATGTTAAACTAGTGGAAACTGAAGATCAAAACCTTGAGTATTTTCCAAATGGACTAGATATTTTGTTTTGTTAGTGTTGTTGACTTGGTTGTAGAGAAGAACATGGGGCTACATGCAGCAACACCAGAGCTTATCCAAAACTGGATATGAATATATCTACAGCTCTTTTTAACAGAAGCCATAGAAACTGCACATTTGATGGAAAAGGCACATTAAAAATGGAAGGGTGTATAGAGAATGTAAGGATGTATTTTATATTGTTACATGGATGTAACAATTTAAAAAAGTGACATTATGTTTTGACCTCCCGTGATAAAATCAGCATCTACATTGCAACAACAATGGCTGGATTCATCATAGTAAAACTTACCAGTTAAACATGGGAGCATACAAAAAACACTAAATTAAAAATTATTGCGGTTTCATGGAATATCTGTGCACTTAAAATATTTGTAATAACAGCTATGTGATTGATCCTGTAGATGTGAAGAAATTATCAAAGTTGGTAATTGATGTAAGCAATAAATTCAATAGTTGACTGGCCATTAAATGCATCTCCTTTCTCCCAGTCTGGTAGTTAACAGTGTTCCAATCCATCTCCTTTCTCCCAATGGTTTAGAAAATTTCATGGCTGACAGTTTCAGATATAATTTTGCTTGATAATCATTATTACAACAGCAGATAACTAACTCATATAAAATATTGCTGGTTCTAGGGCAATACTGCCATTACTGAATCATTACAAAACATCAAATTTTACACAACTACATGGAAGCAAGATCACAAGTTTAATTTAACTGTTTAAGAGAAAATTTCTGTCCCACTGCATACGACCACAACAAAACTGATGTGTTTCAGAAGGGCAAGTTTCCATCTTCAGATGGACACTTTCACAAGATCAGAATATCCCATAAAACAATTCTTTTAATTTTTTTTTAAAGGAAATACAGAAAGCAAAAAGAACAGAAAAAATAAGAGGTAGGAATAGGTATTCGTATTAGTGTAAAATAATACAGTCATGTGCATAAATCCTCTGAATACATATGTCACCTCCAGAGACTGTGTAATAAACACAAAATTTTTAGGAATGACTATTGTTTCTCAGTTGAAGTGGTGTGAACACACAAAGATACTGGCAAACAAAACATCAGCAACATGTTATGCCCTCAGTGTCCCATCATCAGCATATAACAGTCAGTGTCTTTTAATTACATGCTATTCATATGTACACTCAGGTCTAAGCTGTGAAATTCTTTTCT
The DNA here is from genome assembly GCF_023864275.1 of Schistocerca cancellata. Classification (NCBI taxonomy): domain Eukaryota; kingdom Metazoa; phylum Arthropoda; class Insecta; order Orthoptera; family Acrididae; genus Schistocerca; species Schistocerca cancellata. The sequence goes on along the minus strand of NC_064628.1, from coordinate 782,202,017 downwards.
GGGAAACAAATTCACAAAATATGAACACAGCTTTAAAACTACAGAAAAAGGTTCAAGAATAATAACTAAAAATAGTATTTGAGCTCACTGGAAAGATCTGCTCAAAACATTGGGGATTTTAAGTACATCATGTGAGTTCATTCACAAATCAGTTGTACACATCAAACAGCTCTGTCCATGACCAAGGGACAAGAGCAAGACTGAAACTACATTCGCCAAAAAAAGAATAGATGTAAATCACAAAACAGTATTTCTACCAAGGAACAATACTGTTTAATAAATTGCCGAAGAGGATTAAAGAGATCACTAAATAAACTTATTTGAAAAGAAAGTTAAGAAGAATCTGTTAAACAATACATTATAGACAATGAGGGATCACTCAGATAACACAAAAAAATATTACATGCATACATAATAATCTTACTTGAGTTTTCTGCCTATTAGAAAAGAAAAAGTTCTCTAATGTTTGTCTCTAGAAGTAACTATGTTTAACAATTGATAGTTTCTGTGTGTCAGAATATAAAGAGTAACAACTGCTACGTTACACTTGTCTCCTACTGCAAATGATTGGGTATAATCAAAACAAGTAACAGTTGACATTTTCCGTGTGTTAGATTACTACAAAAGGAACAAGCACTGTCTTGCACTTGTCTCCCATTGTGGTTAAAGTATTCAACTGTGTACTGTTGGAACGAGTTACAAGCAGAGCACTGGTCTCTGGCAGTCTAATATGGAACTCAGCAATCAAGAGTTGATGGGAAAGACTATCAAATAGAGTGGTATGGTGTGTTCATTGATTTGTAAAGATATAAAGCCACTGCAAGACACCTCTCTGAATGAAGTTGAATCACTGGGAAATAAATTGTTCTTAAACTGAATCTTTTAAGTGATGGCATTCTTATTCATTTCCTACAGTGCCAACAATTTCTCCTCTACATTCCAAAATCACTTGCGCTAAGATTCCTAGGGGACTTGCTTCCTCTCGCTCCATTACAGGTAACTCATTGTCGATTGTCATCAACATCCTGATTGCACCATGCAGGTCACACCTTCATCCAAAGCTAGTCTGTGCCGGGATGCGACACTTTCTGTAAAGTGAAAGGGTAAGGATGGGACAATCTTGGATGTTACATATCCAGAAGAAATGGATGGAGACCAGAGAAGTAAAATAATTAATGAGCAAAGGTTGAGAGTAGAGGGAAAAGAAATGGCTGATAGCAGGAGTAAATCTGTGGGAGAAGTGGAAACTACTAAATTTTGTGTCAGAGATATGAGAAGAGATTTTGGTCGAGAAAGCCTTATCCTGATGTAAAAAGGTGTAGGTGAGTTCCTGGTCTTCAAGAAATTTCACAATGTAGTGACTGTCTGCACTTAAGCTTCCTTTTCTTTTTCTAATGTTTTCTTTCTTTTATTTTCTTTCTAAATGTACAGTGTTTGGTTAATATAGAGCCTTATGGTAAGCCAAACAGTGAAGAGTGCTGAGTCTATAAAAATGTAAGACATAAAATGCACAAGCAATTAAATGAGCATAAGTGAGGAGTAATTAGAAGGAAAGGTCAAACTAGAGAGAGACAATGGTAGCAATGCCAATGGATCCTGTGCTATGAATAGGGTTGGAATTGTGTAAAATGAAAGAATGTTGAAAGATTTAAGTTAAAATGTTGTGTTAAAACTGATGAATAAACTAAGATGGGAAGTGAAGTTACAGGAAAGGCCCAAAGAAGGTATTTACATAACTAATAATACTAAGATAGAAAAGCGGAGGCTAAGCAGCCAAGAGTTACACAGTAAAAAATTATACAAGTCTTATAGCAAAGATTGGTAAAAGACACTTAGTAGTCATGATCATTGGACTACATTTAAAGCTAAAGAGGCAAAGATTTATGGTGTTCATTTGTGTGAACATTGGAAAAGTCCTTGACTTGATATTTATGTTTCACTGTCAGGTAAAAAGTTGGTAAAGAGATCATTTAAAGCCTTCAAAGCTTTTACGGCGACAACAAAAGCAACAGCAATCATATACTGACAATGCAATCGGAGAAACAAAGTGGAAACAAACATTTGGAATGTGCCTTCAGGCACCACTGCAATGCCAATTTTTGAAATTTGTGAACCTAATACACAGTTGTGAAAGAAAGAAGTTTGATAGAAGTAGTAGACTGTGGCAACACAAGACAGGGAGTGATATTATTACAAGGCAGAGAGCAGTAGCATTCTGCTCTCTCTCCATGAACTGTCCAGGGCCTTCATTACCATAGGAAGTGGAGCCGATGGAGAACCTAACGTCATCTGTCTCTAAACAGCATACAAGCGTGTGATAGTAGTATTCTGTGAGTTACACTGAAGAGCCAAAGAAATTGGTACACCTTCCTAATATCATGCAGGCCCCCCATGAGCACGCAGAATTGCTGCAAAATGACGTGGTATGGACTCAACTAATGTATGAAGCAGTGCTGGAGGGAACTGACACCATGATTACTGCAGGGCTGCCCATAACTCCATAAGAATAATAGGGGGTGGAGATCTCTTCTGAACAGCACATTGCAAGGCATCCCAGATATGCTCAATAATGTTCATGTCTGGGGAGTTTGGTGGCCAGCGCAAGTATTTAAACTGTTTAAACTCAGAAGGGTGTCCCTGGAGCCACTCTGTAGCAATTCTGGATGTGTGGGGTGTAGCATTGTCCTGCTGGAATTGCCCAAGTATGTTGGAATACACAATGGACATGAATGGATGCAGGTGATCAGACAGGATGCCTACGTACATGTCACCTATCAGCGTCATATCTTGACATATCAGGGGTCCCATATCACTCCAACTGCACATGGACCACACCATTACAGAGCCTCCAGCAGCTTGAACAGTCCATGGATTCATGAGGATGTCTCCATACCTGTACATGTCCATCCGCTCAATACAACTTGAAACGAAACTCGTCCGACCAGGCAACATGTTTCCAGTCATCAATAGTACACTGTCGGTGTTGATGGGCACAGATGAGGCATACAGCTTTGTGTTGTGCAGTACACAAGCGGGCCTTCAGCTCCAAAAGTCCATATCGATGAAGTTTCGTTGAATGGTTTGCATGCTGACACTTGTTGATGGCCCAGCATTAAAATCTGCAGCAATTTGCAGAAGGGTTGTACTTCCGTCACGTTGAACAATTCTCTTCAGTTGTCACTGGTCCCGTTCTTGCAGGATTATTTTTGGCCGCAGCGATGTCAGAGATTTGATTTTTTACTGGATTCCTGATATTTGCGGTACATTCGTGAAAGTGTTGTACAGGAAGATCTCTGCTTCATCACTACCTTACAGATGCTGTGTCCCGTAGCTCATGTGCCAACTATAACAACATGTTAAAACTCACTTAAATCTTAATAACCATCCAATGTAGCAGCAGTAACTGATCTAACAACTACGCGAGATACTTGTTGTCTCATACAGGCATTGCTGACCACAGCGCCATGTTTTGCCTGTTTACATATCTCTGTATTTGAATACAAAAGAGTGTAACCAAAGGCGTAAAGGAGAAAATAGAGAATAAAAATCCTAAAGAGGGTTTACTAAGGCAAATCAGTAAATATTTTATTATATTTGTGTTTGTGGCTACTACATAAGAATGTAAAACTTTTTTGTACATATCAATTTTGGTTTACTGTATTAAAATCTGTTGGCACAGTGAAAATGATAAAGTTCCCTGTTAAGAAATTAGTGGGAAACTTGTAAAGGTATATCATTTCATGGTAAAAATTTGAAGAGTGATCAGAAAATGAAGTGACAGGCATTGCTGTTCAAAACCCTGGAAGTTTTGAAACCAAAGGGGTTGGGGTGAGATGTTGCAGTAACATGTACAATCGCTACCCTCACTTATTGCCAATGTATTTGTTACTGTAAGCATAAGACTTGAGTAACTGGAGAAAGAGGTTGAAACAAAAGATGTATTGTATGGATGTGGTCATTTATTAAAGAACATTTGGTGTTAACAGCACGGTGATCAGAGTCATGAATCATGAGATATTTCAATTTTAATTAAGTACTGAAATCAGAATTCATGGCAGAACTTGAAAAGGTAACAATTGTCATATGCTGAGACAATAGAGCATCCAAGGATTCCAAGTCATCATGATGGGGAGTAGAGCATGGCGATGGAAGGTTTTTAGGAAGCTGGCGTAAGAATATTAAGGGCACAAACTAAAAGTTAGATGCAATTTATGAGCACAGACAACCTTTAGCAACAACCAGTTGGACAACTGCATAGCACAGACAACCGAGAAACGAAAAGTAGTCCCTCTAAAGAGCACATTTTTTGAGACTAACAGTGATGAGAGAATCATTTGTTGCTGGTTGCATCATTCACCAACTATTTCAGATAGTCTTGTGAAGAATTTTCATTCAAGGAACCAATTTAGAACACTACAATATTGATAGGAAAATTAATAAAGTGGCTTGTCTAACAGAACAGTGGCCTAAAAAATTATAATCATGAGTGACAGACGATTGTGTAGAGGAGAATACGTCAGGGCTTGGCTGATGTTGGACCTATGGTAGATGGCAAACCACTACAGTTACACCATAAGCTTTGTGTTTGTTCATTTTGTATTAACTAATTTTGAATATATACTGCGTTGCCGACAGCTGTGTGGTCGAAATGTGAGGTTAGCATATTTTGTGACTTCAAGAAATCACATAAGTTATTGATGGCAGATCACAAAACTATCATGGCGGTTTGTGTTTAAATCCCATGTGGCAGAGCAGTAAAATGATTATAATGTAATGTGTGAATAGCTAATTCAGAAGGTCAGAGTTTTTCTTGTCAATCAGAATTAATTTCAGTCATGCAAGCACCCTGAATTCTAACGAATACTATGGTCAGCTTTGCTTAAATATTGTAACATATGTACACCAACTTAAGTGGAAGACAAATGGGCCTCAATGATATATTTGATTTTACCAGATTAGTTTGCTCTTTGTTTAATGGCACACTGACCCTTTCCGGAGTATTCATGTGTTCATGCAAATTTCAATCAGTTTCACATATGGGAGTGGGCAGTAAGAACAAGTGCATCACAAGTAAGGGCAGGTAGATTAATTGGCTGGACTTCAAGTATGCAGAGTCAGAAGGTATACCTACGTTGTAACTAAGCCATCCACCATTATGAGACCACCACTTACTGCCCCGGACAGGTTGTTTGATTTACATTCCAGAAATGAATTTTTTGGCTGGTTCTTTCTCTTGGTGCAAAATGACATATCTATAATGTTGTAATAATTGATATGTTCAATTACTTAGGGCAAGCTTTTATTCTAATAAGCATCAAGTTGTTAACACAATATTATCTTCACAAGTAAGGGGAAGAAAGCCATGCTCCATGTCTAATAGTGAAGATTTGCTTCTTCACCTGCAGCACACCACAGGAAACCAAAATATTCAGCAAGGAAATGCACCCTTTTATGAATTGTCAGAATTGTGTGTAGCACACTGTATGGACTGGTGAGTACTTGTGTAATCCTTGTTTGACAATGACGCTGCAACTGTTAGTCAAAGCAGTCCCCAACTCAGGGAATGAGTGAGAAGGGAGCAGATGCAGGGATCTTGCATCATCATTTTAAGCAAGGTCCTAGTGGAGATGGCTCACCATTGCCTTCCAGCAGCCTGTTACAAAGTTTCTACTGTGTGTCTGTGCCATGTAAATGACAGAAATGTGCGCTTTTACAGAGTAGGGGAGAGTGGGGCACTCTGAACCATGGGGCACAATGAATCAGGTAGCATAATTTTAGTATAAGGTGGTAAATTATTTCTTCCTCTGTGCATGTGTTGTCAGTACTGTTCTACCAACTGCCATTTGTTTTCTGCAGGATCTAGTTCCCGCCATTAGTGTTGTACTGGTGATATGTTAGTTTCGCGACAGTGAAGTAATTTTTGGAGACGTAGATTGATTGAATTTTGTTCAGTCCTTTGTCACCAAATTTTAGAGAAAGTAATTCATTGTAACATTATCAATACTGTATTTTAATGATATAGATCTTCAAATATTAACAATGTTCATACATAACCTCACATGAGCTTTGTTTGCAATATGTACTGTTGGGGCACATTGAACCAAGCTCTCCTGGGGCACAACGAGCCATGGTTCATTGTGCCCCAGGGTGGTCCACTGTACCCCAGGAATCTTTTAATTCTCCAATATAAGCACCCTATACTTTGTTTCCTTAGCATGAGTAAAAACATATGTGTAGGTATTTAAGGATTTTAAATTACAGACGTTCCGGAGTCCTGTTTTATATTATCAGGTTTGAAGATGGTTTGTTCATACCGCAGGAAGACGGACAGCAGTAAAACTGACCACGATGTTATGCAAGAAGTTGTACAAGACGTTCTTAATAAGGGCATGGCAGTTCGCCAAGCAGCTAAATCTCATTCAATACCTTACCCTACTCTTCAACGATATGTTCAAAACATTAAATGTGGTTCCAGTGAAAGATTGACACCAAACTATGACAATTGTAAGATATTTTCTGTGGAGCAGGAGAAAGAATTAGTGGAGTATTTGTTGCATTCTTCTAAGATATGCTTTGGTATTGACACTACAACATACAGGCACTTAGCAAGTCAGCTGGCTTTGAAAAATGGTCTCAAATGTCCTGAGAACTGGATGGAAGGAATGACTGGTGTAGACTGGTTCTATGGGTTCATGAAATGAAATCACAGTTTAAGTATCCAAACCCCAGAGGGCTGCAGCTTATCCAGAGCAACGTCCTTTAATAGGTATACTGTTTCGAATTTCTTCAAAAACTTGAAAGACCTTTACCAGAGATACCCTACTTTCGCTGATGGTACAAGGGTTTTCAATCTGGATGAAACCAGTACATCTGGATGAAACCGGTACCTCAACTGTACCAGATAGGCTTCCAAAGGTAGTGGCACAAGGGGAAGTGAACAGATTTCTCAAGTTACTAGTGGAGAACATGGTGTCTTAGTGACCACCTGTTGCATAATCAGTGCAGGTGGAACTTTCCTGCTCCCAGCAATGATATTTCCTCAAGTACATTTTAAACAACATATGATAAGTAATGCACCAACAGGCACCCTGGGGTTAGCAACAAAGACTGGCTGGATGAATAGCGAACTTTTTGTGGATGTCATGAAACATTTCATCCACAAATTCTAATTTTAGCCAATCATGGAAGCCAATTGTCAATTGAGGTAATAGATGTAGCAAAAGCCAATGGGATGGTTATGCTAACTATATCCCCACATACCTCAAACCAAAATGCAACCTCTAGATGTAGGAGTGTTCTCTTCATCCAAGGGAACTTATTACTCAATATTAAATTCAAAACTCCTACACAGGAAAGGCACTCCTCTCACTATTTATGATGTAGCTGTGCATGTCAAAATTGCTCATGACAGATCGATGACATCCACTAACATACGTTCAGATTTCAAGAAATGTGGAATATTTCCATCTGATGAAGACATTTTCACTGACGAAGACTTTATGGTCAGCAAAGTAACAGACAGGATGGTGGAGGCAAACAGAACAACTTCAGATGTTAATTCTCTCCACCATATCAAGGATGCACAATCTGCAGGACAAGCCTCAGTCGATGTCAGCCAGTCACAAGATATGCAACAAGCAGGACCATCTGCAGTGCTTAACACCCAAACAGCTTTTCCTAATGAAGTTTCCCCTGAAATAATTCGAGGATACCCAAAAGAAAAGAACAGAAAGAAGAGCAATAAACGTAAGAGAGGACGAAGCTTAATTGCAACTGATACAACAGAGAAAGATTTGTTGCAAGCCACAAAACATCCCAATAAAAAGATCAACTGGAAGCTTTATTAGCAGAAATCAGATGAAGACATTAGTGAGGCGCATTATGAAGAGAGCGATGCCAACATGGATGTGTCTGGTGAATCTGAGTACAACTTTGAAGACGGAAAAATTACCAGAAACAGATGATGTCGTTTTCACCAAATTTGAACTGAAAAACAAAACACCAGTTTACTATGTGGGAAAGATTTTGAAACTGAAGGATGATACAGGAGACTAGCAGGTATCATTTTTGAGAAAAAGTGAAAAAATGGGAGGAAAGTTTTATTTTCCTCAGGTAAAGGGTGAAGCTTTTGTTCCAGCTAGCAACATACTTCACGTGCTCCCCCGACCTGCTACTGACGGTGTGACAAAGAGACAAAAATCATATTTCAAATTTGGAATCAGCTTCGAGTCCATTGATGTTTGGTAATTCCAAAATAAGTTACATGATTGTGTGCCTAAGATTTAATTATATGATTCACACATGGAATATATGTAAACATTACATTTAACATACATTTACACTTACTTTGTATGCTAAATAGGTTCTTTCAATGAACCTGTTTAAAGTGGTTCATTGTACCCCACATGTGGGGCACAATGAACCATTTATCAAATTTTCTTCAAAGACGTGCAGCTAAAAAACAATAAATGACAATGCAATCATATAAGGCCATTTGATACTTGAATGATTAAACTGTAACATCTGTAAATCACAACTCTGTAATAAAATTATTGGATGAGTAACACGGAGAAATATTTTTTATGGTTCAATGTGCCCCCACTCTCCCCTACTGTTGGGTTTGTGAAACCTGCTGCTGGCACATAGCCTATTCCTGTCGAATTGTACCAAGGAGACCACTGAGCTTAAGATTCTGACACATGGATCACAATCAATGGTGACACATGTCCTCTCTTCATGAGACACTGTGCAGAGATTTGGGTATCCAGGACATTGCACAAAAACTGGTGATCAGGAATTTTATGCTACCAACACTGTTCTCCCTGCCAGCCAAATGCTACAAAAAAAAAAAAAAGTTATATCGCCAATCAAATGACATGTGATTTCTTCATCACAAGTGTGGTGTTATATGTGCAGTACTTGACTGTTAACAACCAAGCCCAGGTAAATTCCTCGCATCATAGAAGTAGCTGAATCTGTCCATTCAAGATAGAGACCCAACAGCTGCTCGATTAATAATCGTACAGTGGGACATTTATCAAAAATTTGTTTTGATTATTTGGCTGCAGGAAACTTCAGGTTTCTTGGGAATATTCTTTAGTGTCCTGAATTTGATTACTTTGATTTTTGTCTTGCTTCCACAAGGGGGGATGATTCCAGTTTCCTATGGAAACTGGGAGGAATGGGAGGATGAATGTAGCCAGCTGTCAAAAAACTCTTTAAAAAAGTATAGTGATAAGTGGGTTGAATGCGGAAGAAATTCTCTGAGTATGATGTAAATTATTTTCAGAGAGCACCATAAAATAAAAACTTTTTATAGTAATATTTGCATACTACACATCCATCTTAAAAACTGGCCAGCCATTCCACTTCCTTTCCTTTTCAATTTCTTTAATTATTTCCACAATGAAATTAGAGTTTCATGATTATGTTTTATGACTGAGATATTTTCAGTTATATTAAGCATTATTTAACAAAACACAAAATTAAATTAAATTTGAGGAAATAAAATACACTTTTTTTAGCTTAGTTTATTACTACCTGTTGAAACAACTGAGACAGCTACTTGATTGTTGGCATCTTTACATATAATTCTACATCTACAGTGCAGTGTCAGATTAATAGACAATGGTTTAAATAACACAACAATAAGAGTGCTAAAAGCTTTTCCAATAACAGCATACCTGTAGATACAACTTCATGGGCAAACATGGCTGCCACAATACTTGAGAGACCAGCTCCAGCTCCCAACTCCAGCACTGTGTGTCCACTCAACAAAGTTTTGGCATTGTGCAGGAGAAAATCGGACAGCAGTAGGGCACCTCGCCACACTTGTAGGCCGACTAGTTCCAATGGTGTTGATGATTTCTGTTCTGCAAAACCATAACTGGAAGTTTTTAGATAGAAAAACCAAGAAGTCCTGATAAATGTAATTGGGATATGAAAAAAAGCATGTAAACACAAATTTTAATTATATTTAACCCCATTACATCCTCTTAGTCTCATTTTAGTGTTTACTGCCATTCACTCTTCTTTCAACTTTTAAGAATTGAATTTTCAGTTGTAGAAGACCATGTCATCAGTAACAGAGACTTCACTGTCTTGTTACGATTCCAGTTATCCAACAGCCGTTGCCTATACAGGCTGATTATAATTAAACTTTCAAAATGCTGTAGAAATATTACCACTGGCCAAACTGACGTCAAATTGGAACAGTATATTATTGGAGAAGGCGGAAAACGTATGGCAGAAGAAAAAAAATTGTGTGAAAATTGATCAATAGAAGACGCTGTATGTGTCAGAATACCTAAATGAAAACACCTGTCATGCACACGGCCCACTGAAGTTGGTGTAAACACACCGGGTACACAGTTGTTCCTCCTTTCGCATCTGCGGCATTCACCATGACTGTCTCAATGCAGGATCACACTCTGCTTGTACAGATGTACTACAAGAATGATGACTGTACACACATCGCTCCGCAGAAGTTCCAGACACTGAAGGGTTTGAAAAAAGGCATTGGTCTGATGACTGTCGTGGATCTGGAGACAATGATTCAGAAATTCGAAAAGGTGGGTTGTTAGGTGTGCAACCTGGTAGAGGGAGGGCCACAGCAATGCAGGAGAAGACAAATGGTAGTGTGCAACTGTTTAGTGAATGGAGAATTGCCCGAACATTGAACATACCCTTGAGCACGGTGCGTAAAATCCTATGAAACATACTTCTCTGCAATCCATTCAAAATTATCCATGTGCACGAGTTGCTTCCTGTTGATCTGTCAGCAAGAGAGACATTTGCTTTAGAATTTCTTGCTCGCATTAAAGTGGACAATGATTGGCCGCAGAAGATTTTGTGGACAGACAAAGCCCACTTCCATCTGACAAGATATGTCAATGCACAGAATTGTCAAATATGGGCAATGGAAAATCCACACGCAAATCAACCAGTATCACTCCATCCTCAAAAGGTCACTCTGTGGTGAGGGTTTATGGCACCATTTACCGTAAGGCCATATGTTTCAAAGAGACAGGTGCTTCTGGTCCTGTTACCTGTACTGTCACTGGTAAGAGCTATCAGTGTCTTTTGTGCAACCATGTCATTCCAGCTCTCCAGCAGAGAGGATGTGTGGATGGGATCATTTTTATGCAAGATGGCGGACCTTTGCACATTTCAAATCGAGTTAAGCAGCTGCTGAAGTGCCATTTCGAAAACGCTAGAATTGTCAGCCACCATTTCCCTACAGCCTGGCCATCCCAATCACCTGATCTTAATCCTTGTGACTGCTGCTTGTGGGGCTATCTGAAAGATGTTGTGTTCAGTGTTCCAACTGCAAACTTAGCTGCACTGAAGTCATGCATTGTGCAACACATTCTGAGCGTGACCCCGGAAATACTTTGATCAGATGTGGAACATGCTGTTTCTCGATTTCAACTTGTTGCAGAAAACGATGGCCACACATTGAACATGTGTTGTCCCAGTCACACGAAAACTAATAATCCAATATGATTTTGATTCACACTTTTTACGTGGTTTTTGGCCTCAGGACAATTAAAAACCTATTTTTCCTGTCCGATATGATATGACCTTGCCGTGATGGATGGGCTTACGTAACTAACAGTATCACACCTATACACTGAGTAGTACAGTTTGTTTAGCATCAAACGTACAGTGTAGGCATTGTTGCATGATTCATTTGTCATTTGTAGTCGACCACTATTAAATTATGATGCTTACAGCACCATCTATTGCTACATTTTGTAACTGTTTATTTTTCTTCTGCCATATGTCCCCCCCCCCCCCCCCCCCCCTTGTCTGATAATATTCCATTTCAGTTTGACATCATTCTGACCAGTGGTGTTATTACTACAGTGGTTTGAAAGTTAAACTTTAATTATAGCCACTCTGTATATCTCCCTTCACCACAGTAATACAATGGAAAAACAAAGATCTGATGCCCATTGGCCACAGTTTAGCAGTGGGCATTCATGCAGACAGACCAGCTTGATAGTAGTCGTGGCTACTTAGAATGCCACACAGCGTTTGCAGCTGAGTTGGAAGACTACATGGTTACTTTCACAGGTGTCCCTGATTTCGAAGGGTGGGAAATGACAGTGACAGGACTAGAATAAGTGGTAGTGGGAGGATGTCGGGGATTGCATCGAGGCCTTTCACAGGTTATGCTGTTGAAAAACTAACACATAAAAATAAGCATAACACCACAACTCAGACCAGATAACTGCCAGAATCATTGTTTGGTTTTAAGAAAGAATCAGTAAAACAGTTTATTCTTTTGTATGTGAGGCACTTGCAAAACTAAATAAGTAGTTGTGTACAATACATATATTCTTCATTTAACAAAATAATTTGATTGCATGGTCCCTGTTATATAATGACTCGCTTGGATGGCCAAGCATGTTAGCACGCAACTTCCAGGATTCAGCAAGGTGTGCTGGACCCGGATCAAATCTGCCCAGTAGATTAACAACGAAGACCAGTGTACCAGCTGGTCCGGATGTGGTTTTTAGACAGCCTCCCACACCTGACCATGTCTCACCTCGGTTACATGACACACAAACATTTAGAAAATGTTTGCCCATGTAATCCTCTACCACTAACATTGCCAAATCCAAAAATTAACATGCCAACCACATGACGAAGTGGGATACAGGCCAGGAAAAAGAAGAAGGTCCATTTAATATAAAAAGGGGGGACAAACATTCATATTAATGAAGCCATACATTGCAGAAGTTACTACCAGGTTTATTCCTCTTGCACTGTTTTTTCTTTTCAGATATCAATACTATGCCACTAAATATTACAGATAATTAAAATATACAAATATTTTTTCTGACGACATGGCTGTGATTGTGAAAGATGCAATATGTAATGTAATTTTTTTAGTTCCAACTGCTATTCCTACTATTCTTTGCCATCTTGCTTCCAGCTTTTTATGAAGTAGCCTTTCACTGCACTCTTGCGATTTATACATACTCTAATTAGCAACAGCCTGAGTTCTACCTCATCATCATGGTTTCTTCTTTTGCTTTGTGTATTTTAATCAATAGAGGAGTCTTGTGGCAGTACGTCATGAGCTTTCGGCCAAGCACTCCTTGATCACTGCCACGTAGAATGACTGCTGATGGGTTGCTCGTACATTCTTACATACTACAGCTGCTGGTTGTGACATCACAGCATCACCATGTATGGGCATAGGTTGAATCCAAGTTCAATGCACTAGCTCCAACCTTGCGATCGCCAGATCCCATGCCACGATGAACTCCAGGCTACCATCTCTATTTAGTGTGTTACTGGTGATTTTTGTTTTGATGACTTTAATTACACGCCCACAGAACCCATCAGTGTCAGTCACGACAGAGGTTTCATCAAATTTGACCTTGTGACCATGTTCTAGAGCTTGCTAAGCTAAAGCGGATTTATTGGAATAGCATAGGAGATAAAACCTCTCATGCTCCTTCTTGTAATGTCAATCTTATGATGGACAAACAGTGCATACTGTATCCTGAAAAATCTGCTTTAGCTGAGCACACTCTAGGAAACAATCAGTGGATCAAATCTGACAAAACCTCTGTCACAACTCGGACTACAGCCTTCTCGGACTGTACAATTAAAAAAGCCATTGAAATGAAAATCACTTATACCACCCTTAATAAACATGGCAGGCTGCAGCTCATCTTGGTGAGAGATCCAGCGAATATGAGATGAAGCAGACACACTGAACTTGGAGTCAACGTATGCCCATATATTATGATACCATGAGCACCACTGACATCACAGCTGGCAGCTAGAGTTTATAAGGGTGTACCAGCACCCCATTAGCAGTCATTCCACTTGACAATGGCCAAGGAGTGCTAGGTTGAAAGCTTGTGACTTTTTAAGCGATTGACGTGGCTGGAAGCATGAAAACATTTCGTTCAGTATAGGGTACATCTGGGTGGTTCATGGTGTGGGTTCCTGTAGTCATGTCCTAGTTCATGAACCACGGGCAACGTATGAGTGGCCAAGTAAGTGGTCCTGACAGTCAGGATACCAGTTACTTTGGAAGAAGGCTGGGCATCTCGGACATATTCTGAGTCGTGGTCACCTTTGTGCTCATACGGCAAAGACTACCAAATCCACCGGTTAGTCCCTCAACCGTTATGGGTAAAACCCAATGGGACTCGGGGCAAGTAAGGCTAGCAACCTGCTTCCCTGGTACTTTAAATATGATGCTGGCAACAATCAGAGCAAAATGACTCGGACATTTGGAGGTGACGGAGTCCCACCTCTAACTGACAAACCAGGGACTCCTAAGATACAACTTGGCAAACAAATGGTAATGACATGGGGAGCTATTAATATCAATGGGGGCTACTCTGGGAAGAAGGTAGAGCTGGCAGAGGCTGCAAGTAAGATGGGGCTGGACGTTTTAGCTGTTAGTGACATTCGGGTAAGGGGTGAGAAAGAAGAGGAAGTGGGAGAATACAAGGTCTACCTGTCAGGAGCCAAAGCAGGAATAGCACAATGGGGTGTAGGGCTTTACATCAGGAAAGAAATGGAACCCAGAGTAGTTGCAATAAGGTATGTAAATGAACGACTGATGTGGATAGATTTGACAGTGTCTAGCAAGAAAATTAGGATTGTGTCAGTATATTCGCATTGTGAAGGGACAGATCAAGATAAGATGGATAGTTTTTATGAGCCACTCAGTGATGTAGTTGTTAGAGTAAAGGACAAGGACAGTGTTCTGCTCATGGGGGATTTTAATGCCAGGATTGGAAATCGAACAGAAGGGTATGAAAAGGTTATGGGTAAATTTGGAGAGGATATGGAGGCCAACGGGAACGGGAAACAACTCTTGGATTTCTGTGCCAGTATGGGCTTAGTAATCACAAACTCCTTTTTTAAACATAAGAACATTCACCAGTATACTTGGGAAGGCAGGGGAACCACATCTGTCATTGACTATATAATAACAGATCAGAAATTCAGGAAGGCTGTGAGGGACACACGTGTATTCAGGGAATTCTTTGATGACACTGATCATTATTTAATCTACAGTGAAATTGGGATTGTGAGGCCAAAAGTGCAGGAGGTCTGGTCCATATGTAGGAGGATAAGAGTGGAGAAACTTCAGGATAAGGAAATCAGGCACAAGTACATAACAGCGATCTCAGAAAGGTACCAGTTAGTTGAATGTAGTCAATTACAGTCATTGGAAAAGGAATGGACAAGGTACAGGGACACAGTACTAGAAGTGGCTAAAGAATGTCTTGGAACAGTGGTGTGTAAAAGTAGGATAAAGCAAACAGCTTGGTGGAATGACACAGTCAAGGCAGCCTGTAAAAGGAAAAAGAAGGCGTATCAAAAATGGCTACATACTAGAACTCAGGTAGACAGAGAAAGTTATGCTGAAGAAAGAAACAAAGCCAAACAGATAATTGCAGCATTCAAGAAGAAATCTTGGGAAGACTTTGGAAACAGGTTGGAGACTATGGGTCAAGCTGCTGGAAAACCATTCTGGAGTGTAATTAGCAGTCTTCGAAAGGGAGGTAAGAAGGAAATGACAAGTATTTTGGACAGGTCAGGAAAATTGCTGGTGAATCCTGTGGATGCCTTGGGCAGATGGAGGGAATATTTTGAAGAGTTGCTCAATGTAGGTGAAAATACGATCAGTAATGTTTCAGATTTAGAGGCAGAATGGGATAGGAATGATAATGGAAATAGGATCACATTCGTGGAATTGGAGAAAATTGTCAATAGATTGCAGAGCAATAAAGCAGCTGGGGTGGATGAAATTAAGTCAGAACTCATCAAATACAGTGGAATGTCAGGTCTTAAATGGCTACACAGGATAATTGAAATGGCCTGGGAGTCTGGACAGGTTCCATCAGACTGGACAAAAGCAGTAATCACACCAATCTTTAAACATGGAAACAGAAAAGATTGTAACAACTACAGAGGTATCTCATTAATCAGCGTTGTGGGTAAAATCTTCTCAGGTATTGTTGAAAGGAAAGTGCGAGTATTAGTTGAGGACCAATTGGATGAAAATCAGTGTGGGTTTAGGTCTCTTAGAGGTTGTCAGGACCAGATCTCTAGCTTACGGCAAATAATGGAGAAGTGTTATGAGTGGAACAAGGAATTGTATCTATGCTTTATAGATCTAGAAAAGGCATATGACCGGGTTCCTAGGAGGAAGTTATTGTCTGTTCTATGAGATTATGGAATAGGAGGCAAACTTTTGCAAGCAATTAAAGGTCTTTACATGGATAGTCAGGCAGCAGTTAGAGTTGACGGTAAATTGAGTTCATGGTTCAGAGTAGTATCAGGGTTAAGACAAGGCTGCAACCTGTCTCCACTGTTGTTCATATTATTTATGGATCATATGTTGAAAACAATAGACTGGCTGGGTGAGATTAAGATATGTGAACACAAAATAAGCAGTCTTGCATATGCGGATGACTTAGTTGTGATGGCAGATTCGATTGAAAGTTTGCAAAATAATATTTCAGATATAGATCAGAAATGTAAGGACTATGGTATGAAGATTAGCATCTCCAAAACGAAAGTAATGTCAGTGGGAAAGAAATATAAATGGATTGAGTGCCAAATAGGAGGAACAAAGTTAGAACAGGTGGACGGTTTCAAGTACTTAGGATGCATATTCTCACAGGATGGCAACATAGTGAAAGAACTGGAAGCGAGGTGTAGCAAAGCTAATGCAGTGAGCGCTCAGCTACGATCTACTCTCTTCTGCAAGAAGGAAGTCAGTACCAAGACTAAGTTATCTGTGCACCATTCAGTCTTTCGACCAACTTCGTTGTATGGGAGTGAAAGCTGGGTGGATTCAGGTTACCTTATCAACAAGGTTGAGGTTACGGATATGAAAGTAGCTAGGATGATTGGAGGTACTAGTAGATGGGAACAATGGCAGGAGGGTGTCCACAATGAGGAAATCAAAGAAAAACTGGGAATGAACTCTATAGATGTAGCAGTCAGGGCGAACAGGCTTAGATGGTGGGGTCATGTTACACGCATGGGAGAAGCAAAGTTACCGAAGAGACTCACGGGTTCAGCAGTAGAGGGTAGGAGGAGTCGGGGCAGACCACGGAGAAGGTACCTGGATTCGGTTAAGGATGATTTTGAAGTAATAGGTTTAACATCAGAAGAGGCACCAATGTTAGCACTGAATACGAGATCATGGAGGAATTTTATAAGGGGGCTATGCTCCAGCCTGAACACTGAAAGGCATAATCAGTCGTAAGTGATGATGATGATGATGATGATGATGATGATGATAGAGTACATCTGGTTGAAGAGAAATCCCTGGGGATCCTGCTGACCATGGGAGTACCTTCACATCATGTCGGCAGTCCATAGAGAGATGCACCCTGTGTGGACAAGCACTATCCTGTTGAAAAATGACACAACATGAGAGGTAATATACGAGGACACATAGTGCCCATGATATATTGCTGTGCTGTTAGTGTTTCCTCAATCACTACCAATCAAGACCAGAAGTCATACCCAATGGTTCCCCACATCGTGAGTAACAAGTAACAGCAGTAACACCACTGTGTTTCTCCTAAATGTTGGAAGAATGGGACCTCTCACTTAAATTTATATCAGATGTTAACAAATTCCTCTTTTTCACAAATGCTTTCCTTGCTATAGCCAGTCTGTATTTTATATCCTCTCTACTTTGGTCATTATCAGTTATCTTGCTGTCCAAATAGCAAAACTCTTCTACTACAATATTTTTAGTATCTAATTTCTTAATCTAATAACCCACAGCATTGTCCAATTTAATTCAACTACATTCCATTACCCCGTTTTTACTTTTACTGATGCTCACCTTACAATCTCTTTTCAAGACTCTATTCATTACATTAAATTACTCTTTGTCCTTTTCTGTCCCTGGCAGAATTACAATGTCATTAAAGTCTTTATTTCTTCCTCCTGAACTTCAATTCCTTTCCAAAATTTCACTTTTTTTCCTTTACCACTTGCTCAGTATACAGATTGAATGACATCAGGGGATAACATTTTACGCATAGTACATAAATGGTGAGTGCTGTCTGTAAAACATCTCACCCATAATTCATGCCTCTTAATGCAAATACACCTGAAAACATGGCAGCACTTATTCCCTTCCCATTGTCTTCACAGAATGAATCAGGTACAGGAATAAAGATGATAGACTTCCAATTGAGACGACCAGGATCCTGGTCATCCAGAACTACTTTTTTTATGTTCATTTAAGTTGAATGCTTGGGTGGTTGCTTTGAAAAGGCTACGGTCGATTTCCTGTCCCAAATCTTGTCCATTCTGAGCATGTACTCTGTATCTAACAGCCACAGTGTCGCAACACTGTCGACAGTACTGCACCATACCAGTATAACCAAGTAACGAAACGACCAGAATGCTGTTACAAATGCCATAGTTGACGTCAATGGCAAGTGCTGCTGTAAAGTTGTAATCAGAAAGGCTTCCCACCATAAATACTCTGACATTTTCAGCAAGTGTGAGAAAAATACAAGAGACTGGAAAATTGCAAGTAGGTATTGTATTTTCCATCTGGAGTTGTTTCCAAAATTGCAGCACGTACGTACAGCCAAGTGCATTTTCAGTGTTTCTTACATCTTACTGTACATATAATAAAATTTATGGTACTAAGAACTTAATTGTACATATAATTGACCTCCTGAATGTTGTTGTTGTCATGGTCTTCCATTAAAAAAATAGTTTGATATAGCTCTCTATGCTAATTCATCCCGTGTAAACCTCCTCATCTCGCCATAACTACCACAAACTAGATACATTTGAACTTCCTTACTGTATTCAAGCCTTGGTATCCCTCTACAATTTTTACCCCAACACTTCTTTCCATTACCAAACTGCCAATTCCCTTATGTCTTCAGATGTGTCCTACAACTGATCCTGTCTTTTAGTCAAGTCAGGCTATAAATTTCTATTTTCCTCCAATTCTATTCAGTAACTTCTCATTTGTTCTACCCATCTAATCTTCAGCATTCTTCTACAGCACTACTTATTGTCTTCTGATCAATGTATCAGTTACTCTGCATTTCTGCCTCATATTAGGTGCCAGAACTGGATGCTGGCTGTCCATGCTTGGTTCGAATGGTTCCCTTTCAAGAGAACGTTTAGGAACACTTCAAGGAGGAACTGTCCACCAGTATTCACCAGGTACTCATCAGTATTGACCACGCTAGTGTGTCGAGAAAAACATGCACAAGTGGTCAGAGGTAATCCATACAGATTCAGAGTGAACATATGGGCTGAAATAATTTGTGATCAGATCACTGGGCAATACCTAATGCCAACCACACTAACAGGACTGATCTAGCCAATTTTTCTAGAAAAATGTCCTTCCTGTCCTATTGGGTTGATACCATTATTGATTTGTCAGATAATGTAGCCACAAAAGATTGTAGTCTAGATCATTTTAATGTAAATGTGTTACACAGTTGGAGTCCACATCCCCAAACTGATGGACTGGTAGAGGGGGGGCCTGTTCTATTGCACCACAATCACTGAGTCTTTTTTTCATGCAACATAATGACTGCTCTGTGGACAACTCCTGCAACATCAGAGGATTTTCATTATCTGAGCCACACTGTGTTGAAATACTGTGGGCACAACAGCATTTATTCCATCATGTGCATCAGTCACTACTCAGCTGTTGCACACTCTGCAATCAAGTTAGAGATCAAAATTTGGAACTCCTTTTGTGATGCACGGCATGGTGTGACTCTGTTAGTGGATTTCTTAATGAAATGTGGAACACAATCACCATTCCAAAACAGTCACTAATGTCTACAGCCCACAGTCCTCGAACTGGACTTAGGTTCAGTCTTGAAAAATGATCAGTTTGTCGTCTTATTCAACATATTAAGCGCTCTGCATGTGCAATCCAGTGTTGGCTAATGGGTTACATAACTAATTATGATACCAAACACAATCTGAAGCAACTTCACTGCCTTGTTCTCAAACTTTAAAGCTATACACTATCGAAACTATGCATCTGTGAACAGGGGACTCCCTCCTGTAAAAGGACCAGTTTGCCATTCTGGGCAACACATTAAACACGGACAGTGTTTTCTTCTTTTTTGCCTATATCATATATGCCCCTAAATACTGTCATTTCCAGTAATTCAGCATTATTGTAATAGTCTCTCATGATCTGATCAAATCACAATCACTGTCACGGTGGAGTTCCTTGCAGATATTCTATCTACCGTGTCAATCTGATCAGCTACAAGATTTACAAATGAATACTTAAAAACCATTTAAAAGGAACGCATTGCACAACTATTCCAAACTGATACCACTGATGAAAAATGTTGTTGTGTGAGCATTTGTTGAAGTAATTACATTTATTTTTGTTCGCAACATGTATAAGCTTAGGATCAGCACGCAGTATGTCTGAATGTTTTTGTTAATTAGTTTATAAAATATTCTCATTACAGCTAAACAGTAACTCTCTGATAATATTTATCCAAATGGATACACCACCACTGTTTCTCTGTAATTTTTTTAAGATTTAGCCTATTCTTTTATCACCCTAGTTGTCTTTATCATTACAAGCTAATCAACATCATGACTTAGGATACCTAAATGGTGAAGTGCAATCTCTCTTCTGCTAATATAAACAGCAACAAATTTTCATATATGAGGCTACCTGTGAACTGGGTGTACATATCTAATTTCATTGAATGTGTTGTACTAAATATATTGGCCAGTAAATCACATTACTCCCCCCATGAACCATGGACCTTGCTGTTGGTGGAGAGGCTTGCGTGCCTCAACGATACAGATAGCCGTACAGTAGGTGCAACCACAATGGAGGGGTATCTGTTGAGAGGCCAGACAAACGTGTGGTTCCTGAAGAGGGGCAGCAGCATTTTCAGTAGTTGCAGGGGCGACAGTCTGGATGATTGACTGATCTGGCCTTGTAACACTAACCAAAATGGCCTTGCTGTTCTGGTACTGCGAACGGCTGAAAGCAAGGGGAAACTACAGCCGTAATTTTTCCCGAGGGCATGCAGCTTTACTGTATGATTAAATGATGATGGCGTCCTCTTGGGTAAAATATTCCGGAGGTAAAATAGTCCCCCATTCGAATCTCCGGGCAGGGACTACTCAAGAGGACGTCGTTATCAGGAGAAAGGAAACTGGTGTTCTACGGATCGGAGTGTGGAATGTCAGATCCATTAATCGGGCAGGTAGGTTAGAATATTTAAAAAGGGAAATAGATAGGTTAAAGTTAGATATAGTGGGAATTAGTGAAGTTCAGTGGCAGGAGGAACAAGACTTTTGCTCAGGTGAATACAGGGTTATAAATACAAAATCAAATAGGGGTAATGCAGGAGTAGGTTTAATAATGAACAAAAAAATAGGAGTATGGGTAAGCTACTACCAACAGCATAGTGAACGCATTATTGTGGCCAAGATAGACACGAAGCCCACGCTTACTACAGTAGTACAAGTTTATATGCCAACTAGCTCTGCAGATGATGAAGAAATTGATTAAATGTATGATGAGATAAAAGAAATTATTTGGGTAGTGAAGGGAGACGAAAATTTAATAGTCATGGGTGACTGGAATTCGAGAGTAGGAAAAGGGAGAGAAGGAAACATAGTAGGTGAATATGGATTGGGGGACAGAAATGAAAGAGGAATCCGCCTGGTAGAATTTTGTGCAGAGCATAACTTAATAATAGCTAACACTTGGTTCAAGAATCATGAAAGAAGGTTGTATACAAGGAAGAACCCTGGAGATACTAAAAGGTATCAGATTGATTATACAATGATAAGACAGAGATTTAGGAACCAGGTTTTAAATTGTAAGACATTTCCAGGGGCAGATGTGGACTCTGACCACAATCTATTGGTTATGAACTGTAGATTAAAACTGAAGAAACTGCAAATAGGTGGGAATTTAAGGAGATGGGACCTGGATAAACTGAAAGAACCAGAGGTTGTACAGAGTTTCAGGGAGAGCATAAGGGAACAATTGACAGGAATGGGGGAAAGAAATACAGTAGAAGAGGAATGGGTTGCATTGAGGGATGAAATAGTGAAGGCAGTGGAGGATCAAATAGGTAAAAAGACGAGGGCTGGTAGAAACCCTTGGGTAACAGAAGAAATATTGAATTTAATTGATGAAAGGAGAAAATATAAAAATGCAGTAAATGAAGCAGGCAAAAAGGAATACAAGCGTCTCAAAAATGATATCGACAGGAAGTGCAAAATGGCTAAACAGGCATGGCTAGAGGACAGATGTAAGGAAGTAGAGGCTTATCTCACTAGGGGTAAGATAGATACTGCCTAAAGGAAAATTAAAGAGACCTTTGGAGAAAGGAGAACCACTTGCATGAATATCAAGAGCTTTGATGGAAACCCAGTTCTAAGCAAAGAAGGGAAAGCAGACAGGTGGAAGGAGTATATAGAGGGTCTATACAAAGGCGATGTACTTGAGGACAATATTATGGAAATGGAAGAGGATGTAGATGAAGATAAAATGGGAGATATGATACTGCGTGAAGAGTTTGACAGAGCACTGAAAGACCTGAGTCGAAACAAGGCCCCCGGAGTAGACAACATTCCATTAGAACTACTGATAGCCTTGGGAGAGCCAGTCCTGACAAAACTCTACCATCTGGTGAGCAAGATGTACGAGACAAGCGAAATAGCCTCAGACTTCAAGAAGAATATAATAATTCCAATCCCAAAGAAAGCAGGTGTTGACAGATGTGTAAATTACTGAACTATCAGTTTAATAAGTAACAGCTGAAAAATATTAACGCGAATTCTTTACAGACGAATGGAAAAACTGATTGAAGCCAACCTTGGGGAAGATCAATTTGGATTCCGTAGAAATGTTGGAACACGTGAGGGAATACTGACCCGATGTTTTATCTTAGAAGAAAGATTAAGGAAAGACAAACCTACATTTCTAGCATTGGTAGACTTAGAGAAAGCTTTTGACAACGTTGATTGGAATACTCTCTTTCAAATTCTGAAGGTGGCAGGGGTACAATACAGGGAGCGAAAGGCTATTTACAATTTGTACAGAAACCATATGGCACTTATAAGAGTCGAGGGGTATGAAAGGCAAGCAGTCGTTGGGAAGGGAGTGAGACAGGGTTGTAGCCTATCCCCAATGTTATTCAATCTGTATATTGAGCAAGCAATAAAGTAAACAAAAGAAAAGTTCGGAGTAGGTATTAAAATCCATGGAGAAGAAATAAAAACTTTGAGGTTCGCCGATGACATTGTAATTCTGTCAGAAACAACAAAGGACTTGGAAGAGAAGTTGAACGGAATGGACAGTGTCTTGAAAAGAGGGTATAAGATGATCATCAACAAAAGCAAAACGAGGATAATTGAATGTAATCGAATTAAGTCGGGTGATGCTGAGGGAATTAGATTAGGAAATGAGGCACCTAAAGTAGTAAAGGAGTTTTGCTATTTGGGGAGCAAAATAACTGACGATGGTCGAAGTAGAGAGGATATAAAATGTAGACTGGCAATGGGAAGGAAAGCGTTTCTGAAGAAGAAAAATTTGTTAACATCGAGTATAGATTTAAATGCCAGGAAGTCGTTTCTGAAAGTATTTGTATGGAGTGTAGCCATGTATGGAAGTGAAACGTGGACGATAAATAGTTTAGACAAGAAGAGAATAGAAGCTTTCAAAATGTGGTGCTACAGAAGAATGCTGAAGATTAGATGGGTAGATCACATAACTAATGAGGAGGTATTGAATAGAATTGGGGAGAAGAGGAGCTTCTGGCACAACTTGACTAGAAGAAGGGATCGGTTGGTAGGACATGTTCTGAGTCATCGAGGGATCACCAATTTAGTATTGGAGGGCAGCGTGGAGGGTAAAAATCGTAGAGGGAGACCAAGAGATGAAGACACTAAGCAGATCCAGAAGGATGTAGGCTGCAGTAGGTACTGGGAGATGAAGCAACTTGCACAGGATAGAGTAGCATGGAGAGCTGCATCAAACCATTCTCAGGACTGAAGA
This sequence comes from Schistocerca cancellata, assembly GCF_023864275.1. Lineage (NCBI taxonomy): Eukaryota > Metazoa > Arthropoda > Insecta > Orthoptera > Acrididae > Schistocerca > Schistocerca cancellata. The sequence continues at coordinate 782,177,965 of NC_064628.1, read as the reverse complement.
CCACAACAACAACAACAACAACAACAAATCACATTAATGACAGTTATTTTATAGGAATACACATTGTTTATCAAAGGAAATGGAGGCACCACAAAAACACCCAGTAAAATTAAGACACACTAGAATAGCTTCATCTGCAGTTTTGATAATGCAGTACAGCAAAAGAGGATGCTGAGCTTACTGTAACCGAGGTTTCCAAAATCTATACTAATTTTTATAAATAAGTTTCTTCTGTTCAACTGGGTGGCTAGCTACAAGAATCACTCATATTCTTTTGTTAAATATCATTTTCCCAGAGTCTGAACACAACTCTCAGTTATTCTATCCTTACATGAACGTTTCTTGTCCCCTTAACAAAAGTTTGCTTTGCTTTCATGCAATTACTTTACTTTCATATGACTCATTCTCTCTTTAAGCCAATAAATTTCATATAATACTAACAGTAACTTTCTAAATCAGCTCCCACTTCCTATAAATTTGTGTAATTGTGTCACACCGGACATGTCTCCTATCTGTACAACCACCATCTTACCCTTCATATTATATTGCCAGCTACTATTACCATTTGGTGGATTGAAGACTCATACCTATGCTAACACTGCATCATTACTGTCCAAGATATCCACTCCTATATCCTGGATGTCTCCAACAGCCACATTTTATAATTAATTATTTTCCCAGATCTCTCTCTCTCTCTCTCTCCCTTCCCCCCACCCCACCTCTCCCTCCACCACTCTACATACTACAATAAGCAGCTGTTCTCAGGAGTTCTAAATTATTTCAAATGAAATTCACTCTTCTAAAACTAAAAATAAGTTTAAGTAAAATTAACAGCAATCAGTTTCACTCGTGTCACTCAAGCAGACTAACATTCATTCACACATCGTGCTCAGAAAATCCCACCATGAAGGACAGCCCTTAGAGATGTAGAATGAATCAAGTTATACGTTTCAAAATTATGAGATAGGTGCTAGCCAGGACTTACTGCCAGGAAGTGACATGTTTAGTACTCCCAATAAACATACAAGTAAGTACAGATTCTGACTTTGTTTTTTGGATTACTAGTTTCTTCTGTGGGTAGGAAAGAGGGATAGTTTGGGGACAATTAAACAAGGATGAGAGGGACCTACCCATTATTGACATGGTTGTAAATCTGAATAGACTGGCACAAGTGTTACTGATTGTTAGTACACTTTACACACTTTGGTTCTACTTGTTGTATAACTTGATTCACTCTACATTCCTCTAGGGTCTCCTTCATGACTGGACTTATGGTACACAACGGGGAAATGGATGAAGGCACATAATAGGCCTAATGCAGAGGATGAAAAGTTTTTCCTTACTATTTTTGAAATATAAATATAAAATTAGGAGCTGTTGAACATAAGAACAATAAAATCAATTTGTAACAGATTGTAAACTTGTTCTGTTGACTTCACAAAAAATCAGTACCCATTGCACAACAGGTCTGCCAGAATGAGGCAACTAATGTATTCACTTAAAATCACTGCCAATAGAAAATACAGAAATGTAGATAAGCCTTTGCAGAAATCATACTGGCAACGACAGAAATGCTTTTATAAACAGCAGATTACCAATTAATAAAAAGCCATCTTGTGATGTGCTATCCCGCCTTTGTAAAATGAAGTCACCGTCTTCGTCCACCTCTGCATCTTTATGTCCTTCAATGAATGACAGATCTTTTGACAGTCTGAAGGTGAATCTTGTGACCACATCTGTATAAATATTTGTAACAATTAGTGGCAGGCATGTAACACGGGCATAAAGGTAAAAACTGTTCACCCAATGACTTTTGAAATTTTCAAATACATTGCATGGGCAATTTTATTTTGATTTAATAATAATTTAATTCGCAAACACGCTAACTTTCTTGTGACAATGAAGGATTGGCAGTACGGTCCACTTCGCTTCGTAGATGAAGTTCTGACGATATTTTGAACTCATCGTCACACATCTGGAGATTCTATGTCCTACACAATTAGCAGGCTCTTATGACAGATTTTTTTTGGAAAAGGTGTATAACTTCCAAGAGACAGACCCAACAAACACGTACACTCTACTATAAGATACGCTTATTACAAGTTAGACTTCTTTAACTATTATGGCACAGTAAGAGAATCTTTATTGTACTTAATAATGGGGCAAGCATGTTTCTGTGCCAAATTAAAAATAATTTTTGGCATTGACATGTTTATTTGTGCCAACAGGAAATTACATCAGATGGAACAGGAACTAACGGGAATGAGAAATTTTTGCTTAAAATAGGAGTAAGCTTAGTTTTGCAAGTTTAAACAAACGAAAGGTACTTTCTCTTCGTCAAATGACTGAAATAAATTTCTGAAGCTTATTCATAACAGGTTTAATCTTTCTTCTGACCACCATTCGCAAACTATCACATGGCGTACTTCGGCCAATGACGTTTCACCACGAGTCGATGCCGCCGAAGCATCTTTGCAGCCACGTTTCATCTTCGTTCCTCACTCTTGTAAGTTCAGAACTGCACTGTACTGTTAGGACTGCGTGAGTGGGAAACGGAGGCAAGATGTTGAAGCTGTGTTTTATTGTGTGCCTGGTTGGTAGTGTGTGGAGCAGCGCGGATATTAAAACTGATGAGGGCGTTTTAGTCCTTAATAAAGATAATTTTGAGGCGGCAATTTCTGATACGGAATTTATACTTGTAGAATTCTGTAAGTATTATTGCTACTTGTTTACGTGTTGTGGGGTAATGATTACGTGGAAGTTCCAACCATTTCGACGTTGAAAGTAGCTACCAAGTTTCAGTAAGCTCCCAACATTAGTAAAATAATTTTAGTGTTTATAAAAAGGGTGCATATTCATTTGTCTATTAGCGTTTGCTGCAAATGGCACCGACACAAATTGGTGGGTAATGTGACGAATGTTTGTTGCAGATGCTCCGTGGTGTGGACACTGTAAGTCTCTTGCACCTGAATATGCAAAAGCAGCGAAGAAGTTGGAAGAAAAGCAATCGGCTATCAAGTTAGCTAAGGTAGATGCCACAGAAGAAACCGATTTAGCGGAGAAACATGGTGTTAGAGGCTACCCAACGCTGAAGTTCTTCCGTAAAGGATCACCTGTTGACTACACAGGTTAGTAATATTGAAGTTTACTCTGTTTCGTGGACGCGGGTTTTATGTTCGTATCACTAGTGATATTCTTTCTGACAGACTATTTCTGTGTAGTTTTAGAAAATTGTACAGTTTGTGAGCAGTGTGACATATTGATATGTTCTGCGTTCATCTTTTCCTAAAGAAAATGCATGACTGTTTAACATAAATGTTTGTGGCTCACGTGGCAAATAGAGCGAAAATGGAAAAACTTGTTAACTGCTGTTAATCTTGGATTTCTTTTCATCTACGTTTCTCGAGTCAAACATGTCACAGGGAATTTAGCTGATGATATTAAAGTTGGATTGATGCAATATAAGTAGTAAATTTTCTCAATGATTGTTTTACAAGATTTTTTGTGTGTAATTCAGCAGGTTAGAATAAGAATTCAGTAAAACAAGTAAGGAGTGTAGGCAGATGAAAATTGATATTAATTTTCTTCACAACAATAAACTGGGTGTGCAGAATGGATGTTCCACAGATTTTGGAAAGCATATGCTGTAATGAACAGCTAATCTTAGTTCAACATTTTTCCAAACAATGTACCTGCTGGAAAGTCAGAATAGATAAAAATGTGCCTTCTTTGAAAGTGTTGAGGCCACATATCAATTTCAGGCCATATCTGCAAGTGTGACATCAGTATTCGAGCTTGGGAGAGGGGAGGTGCTCCTTTTCACATGGAAGAGGATGATTGATGGAAATGAAGTGCAATTTATCACAAAATAAAACACAAAACAGGATTTATTAATCACCAAATGCACTTGACACACTAAGACTTTATAGGGTAATTCCAAATTAACTCGACCAGTGGTCCCCACTTGACCTCTGATAATAAAATATTGCTCAGAGGTTTGGTTTTAATAGGAGGCTGTGAGAAGTTCTGTGAGGCCTAAGACAGTTTTGGCATAATTTAAGACAGCTTAAAACTGAAACTAGTAATATAAGGAAAAGGAAAGAATGCACAACACTGTTAAAATGTTGAGGCTGTCATTCACAGTATTTGTGCCAAAGTTTGAGTTCGGGCAATGTGACAATCTTTCAAGTATTTTTTGACTGCAGTGACTTTTTGGACAAACAAAGTCCTTTACATGGCCTGTAGTTATTTTACTGATAAGTTCCCTATTAATGCTACCAATCTGCAGCACTTTAGTGTTCTAGAATTTGTTACTATGTAAACAGACCATCAAATTTTTCTGTCAGATTTGTTCATATTTTTATATATTCTTAAAAATTAATCATTTATATTTCATTGTAGGAACAGACTTTTTGTGCTAGAATAGGTCTTGTATTTGTGACCTTATGGGTAATATGGAAAAATGTGCTGGAAAATAATACTGTTAAATATTTGGAAAGGGTTATTTTAGAATATTCTGTAAGAGATCTCTAAAGATGTGTGTATAGTAGTTAATTCTTTAATCTGTTTTATGTAAAAAAAAGCGAAAGGTAACCACTCAACCTATACAGACTTGTGTAGAGCACAGAAATTGATAGGAGTATAGCCTTTCCCAAAAGTTTTAGTTTTTACAGATAAGTCCACTTACTGCTTTTTTATTCCATCTAAATGTGTCATCCTTGCAGCAGTGTAAAATTATGCTTGTTATCAGAAAGAGCTTTTCACTTCTGGTTAGGCATTGCTAATATAATCACCTACCATTTTAGGTCTATTTTGTTTACCATACTGGTTGAAACTGTTAATTCAAAAGCCACCGATTGCGATGGCCATCTTTGGAGCAGATGTATGTACTGTTGCTATGTAAAGAACACATCAGCTGCTTTTTAATGAGATGGTTTTTTTCCTTCCATACATATTGCAACAGTACATTTGCAAGAACTGTCAGATGCAAGGCTTAGTGATAAACAACTGAACCTGTTTCAGGGTTCTGACTGGTGTAGTTTCAGTAGTCTTTGTTGGTCAGGTTGGAATTCATTCAGTTACTTTCTTTCTATGCACTGATGTACATTTTGAACTTATATGAATTTTGTCTGTCTGTTTAAGCTAATTAGCTCTGCAGTTTGTACAGTCTTTTTCTCATCCCATTTTAGTTTCACACCTTTGTAGTTGTACTGAGTATAATGGTCCAACTTGGTGTGTTTTAGTGACCAGCTACAGTTGCAGCTTCTTGGGATTTCTTGCTTTAAATGTCTCTATCAAGTAAATTTTCAACCACGGTGACATGATCATGGATCCTGGAGCTGTCACTTCCCCTCATCATCTCATTTCTTTCATTAATTCATTGTGAATCGTGGGACTCACAACAAAGTAGTTTAGTCTGTTCAAATCATAATCATCATCATAATCTCCACAATTACTAAAGGCATTTTTGAACCATGCACATTGGTGAGGGCCAAATCTAGATCTGTCCTGCATGAAGAAATTTTAACTAAAAATGTTCGTGCTAATACACCTTGAAGCTGCTTGTAGTTACAAACAATTTAAAACATGTAATGTATAGTAGCCTGTTAGCTCTTCTGAATTATTTTCAACCCAAATTTAGTGCCACAGTGACTTTACGGCTATGATTAGGATAGGTAAAAAGTAAAAATATTGGCAAATATGCACAATTAAAACACCAAAAAATAACAGATCAAATATTAATGTAACATTTATGAACAATTAACACTATTTGGCAAACAAATATTTTAAACCCATCCGGATGGTCTCCAAAGAAACAAAATCTTCACCAATACAAAAAGAACTCCTTTTTCTACAAAATAAAGGGAATTGGTGGTGGTTGTGATGGTGTGTAACAATAAGACACAAGCTTATCTACAAATTTCATGCAAAGCTTTTATGGCATATTTACATCTTAATTGCTTACTTACAAATAAATGTTGTATTTGGCTGGAATTGATAGAGTAAATTCTTTGTAGAACTAATAAGGGCTTTCAGTATACTTTTGTACAAAAATTGATTTGAAAACTTGTGAACTTCAATGCGAGATGCTTTTAATTGTTTTTGCAATCAAACTTTTGTCTCAAAGTCTGGCAGAAAACCTGGAGAGATTCTGGTTGTATGTGAAGTACACCAGTGGCAAGATGCATTTGGTACCATCACTATGCGATGACAGTGGTGATGTTACTCCAAGGCATCTGGTCCTGATTGTATACCACTTGTGTTCCTTTGAGTATGCTGATACAATGGCTCCATACTTCACAATCATTTACAACTGATCGCTTGTCGAAAGGTCTATGCCTTAAGAATGGAAAGTTGCAGAGGTCACACCAGTACCCAACAAAGGAAATAGGATCAATCTGATGAATTACAGACACATCACTAACCAATTTGCTGTAGAATATTTTAACATATACTTTGTTCGAACATTATGAATTCTTCTAATTTCTTGGCTCATGATGAGCCTTGCCCTCTTCTACAATTTCCTTTAATTTCTCTTGGTCCTTTGCCAATACTCTCCAGTTTCTATAGCCCATCTTCCTAAGATCTTCGATTACTCCATCTTCCTGTCTTGCTCTTGGTCAACCATGTCCTCTCTGCCCCCCCCCCCCCCCCTCCCCGGCTTTCCTTGTATTATAGTATCATTCATGTGAGCCACATGTCCTGCCCACCTCAGTCTGGATGATTTCACTATCCCTCTGATGGGTTGGTCTTTGTATATGATATACATCTCATGGTTGTATCTCCTACTCCATCTTCCTCTTTCGCAGATTGGGCCGATAATTTGTCTAAGTACCTTTATTTCAAATGCATCGAGTATTTCAATATTGTTGGTTATTAATGTCCAGATTTCCGAGGCATCTGTAAGCACTGGTCGTATAAGTGATTTATAGATAGTTAATTTAGTGATACAAGTCAGGAGCCTTGAGGATAGAAGTCTTGTTAGGGCAGAACAGGCTCTGTTGGCTAGTATTAATCTCTGCTTAATTTCATAGGAGGTATCATTTAGATGGGTAACTGTTGAGCCCAATACTTGAAATGTTAAACTTTCTCAAACGTATAATTACCCATAGTTACTGCATTTAGCATATTTTCTGTGCTTTTCCAGCTGCCATATACAGTATTTTGTTTTTTTGTTCATTAATAATTAACCCCAAGTTCCTACTAGCCTGATTTAGAGCCATAAATCTCTCTTCCATTGGTTTTTGGGTTCTTGCTGCTATATCTATACCATCCGCGTAGGCCAGTATCTGCACTGATTTATGGGAGATCGTTCCCCTATTCAGAAGGTTTGTGTTTCTCATCACCCTTTCCAGGGTGGCACTAAAGAGAAGACATGCCAATGCATCCCCTTGTTGCACTCAGTTTTTAACACACAATGTATTGGACATTGTTCCTCTTATTCTTATACTACCTTGTGTTTTGCTCATTGTAATTCTCACCAGCTATACCAACTTTCTCGAGATTCCCAGTTCATCTAGAGCCTGATATAATGGCTCTCTGTTTATGCTATCATAAGCTGCTTTGAAGTCTATAAAGACATCCTGCAGACAAATCCCGTATTCGTTTCTTTTCCCCCAGAATTTGTCTTAAGGTGAATATTTGATGTATAGTTGACTCCCCAGGGAGAAATCCGCATTGCTACAGCCCCGTCTCCCTCTGTATGATTAGGAGGATTCTGTCGAATGGTATATTAAAGAATATTTTATATCCCAGATGTAGTAGTGTGAGCCCTCTGTAATTGCCACACTCTATCTGATCTCCTTTCTTATATATGGAACATAGGATACCCACTTTCCATTGTTGGGCATTTTCTCTTCCCTCACCCCCTATTATGGTGACCATTTTCAGAAGGCTTTGTTCCAGCTTTCTGCCTCCTTGCTTAAACAGTCCTGGTCGAATACCATCTGTCCCTGCCGCCTTGTTGTTTTTCAGTTTCTTCATGGCAGTTTTCACTTCTTTTATATTTGGTGGGACAGTGTTGCTGTCTGGGTCCTCTTCCCCATTTGTTTCTATTGGATTCCCTGGTATTGTTATTCTAGACTTGAGGAGACTATAAAGAAACCTGCAGCATCTTTTGCATATTCCCTCCTCTTCACTTATTATAATCCCTGTCTTATCTTTTATTAAGCTTGTTTTACTACCAAAAGGCTTCCATGCCACATTCACCTCTTTATAGAATGTTCTTATTTCAGTTTTGCTTCTCATGACACTGCAATCACACTGTATGAGGAGGATGGAAGAAGAATACAAAGAAAACTTGAGGATTAAAAAGAGGACTCACCAAATAAAAAAGAGAGAATGGATGAAAGCAAGTGTTCATAATGAACCTCAAAGAAAAAGATTGACAAACAGTGACACGGGTACAGAAAAGTGTTACTCTGAAACATAACCAGCCGTTTAGTCTCACGACGTTATGAGTTCTACCTACAGACGTCACTAAAGCAGAGGTGTTTTGTGTTGTGGCAGGATCATCTCACAAAACTTCAATCACCAGCTTTCCTCGTCAGAGTTAGAAAATATTTTATTTGTGCCCACCTATATATGAGAAATGATCATCATAATGAAATGAGAGAAATCAGAGCTTGCACAGAAAGATTTTTTGTTGTTTCCTTCCTGTGTGCTGTTAGTGTGGAATGGTAGAGAAATAGCTTGAAGATGGTTCAATTAACCCTGTCGGTCATCTAATTGTGAATTGCAGAAAATCTTGTAGACACAGATTAGTTTTTTTTTCCCAAATTTGACCTTGTGTGAAGCATGAAAATGGGGATGACACAGCTTTGGAATTGTAACTGTGTGAAGAGCATGAAAAGTTGTTCATTAATGAAAATGTTGTGCTTACATTGTACTAATTTCAATTTTAAGCTTTCTCTAAACTATTCAGAAGTCATAGAGTGCAAATAATGTGTTGCAGTTTTCTGCTGAAAGCCTCCTAAAAACTTTGTTATTGCACAGCTTATTTTTATTCAGTAGGGAAACATGGGGAAAATGTCACTCAAATTAGTGGTGCTCAGGGAGGATGAGTAGTAAAATTGACTCACTTTATATGGTATGACTCCATAACAAATACTGATCACCTTTAAAGTACTTAACTGAGAGAGAGTAATTGCTATTTATTTGTACAAGCGATTTGTTATCATTTTGCAAAGATAGACATGTGAATACTTTTTACAGTTTTTAATGGTGGGTGGTAACAAATAATAATACTGAAAGCTTTCAGAACTTGAGGCACCAACCATTTTCAGTTGCAAAGAGAAAAGGCAAAAGGTGAAAGTGTTAAGATTGCATGGCATATGGCGTTGAGTAGAAGTATTACTTGTCAATATCCATTAGATGTTTCTCAAACTAATACTGAATTGATATGTCAGCTTGGGATGGGTGGAATAGGATGCACTGGATACAATGTTGTATATTTATTTCGTGTAGTTTCCCTTCACTGTAAATGTGAGATATTGAGAAAGTATCACAAATTAATTCATTGTGTGTGATACTTCTATGAAGGATCACAGAACACATTGAATAAATTTGACATTAACTATATGACAGTTATAACACTGTCATCTGTGAGAGAGAATAGGATATTGAAATGTGCTTCATGAAAGTCAGGTGGCAACAGTGTACTTGTTCTGTGGTAGTGCACTCTCAATGTAGCTGTTGACATCTAAAATGCATTGTTCACATCAGTCTGATCAAACAGTTTTATTAAATATTACCTGTACTACATTTACAGACAGGCCAATAGAGATTTTTACACAAGATGTGAAATGCTCTTGAGTACAGTATTCTCACAAATTCAGTTTTGGATATCAGTATGTTAATCTTACTTTCTTTTTTAGGTGGACGAACATCTGATGATATTGTTAATTGGTTGTTAAAGAAAACTGGACCTGTAGCTAAGGAACTTGGATCTGTGGAGGAGGCAAAGTCATTCATTGATGGTGATAATGTTGTTGTTGTGGGATTCTTCAAGGTAAATTGTGGGTGATTACTTCTAATTTTTTGCTGAGTCACAAATGATGACTAGTCTTAGTTGATTATCTGTGAAAAGGTTAAAATTGTCCTCTAAGAAGAACTGATTTAAGAATTAAAAGAACTTTATGTTACTGATCATGGGATAGTTGTTAACTGAAGTGCTGCTTGTTTCAGGACCAGGACTCGTCAGCAGCGAAGGTATTCCTGGAAGCTGCTGCAACAATTGATGATCATCCTATTGGCATATCATCATCTGATGATGTATTTTCTGAATACAGTGCAAGTGATGGCAATATTATACTTTTTAAGAAGGTAAGCTTTTAAAAATGTAATGTTAAAAATACGTTAGGTATTTGTACTCCAACTTCTCGTTGAAAATCTGTTCATTTATAGCAGGTTTTTTCCTTTTAAGTTGGTAAAGTAAAATACATGTTTCTTCTAAAGTCATCATAACATGTTGATGTGAAGTACATGTGACAATTGTTTATTTGTAACCATTATTTCATGTCCTTCGTTTAGCTTGCTGGAGATAAAAATGAAATGTTGTATAATCTCATTCTGCACTTACTGCAGAAATTATCAATGCAATGAGCCTTGGCTGCAGATTTCTGTACCTGTATAGGGGTGGAGGGGAGAGCAGTTGGCAGAATTGTAGCATTATCTTTGATAACCATAGGTGCTAAAATTACAAAGCAGCTACTCAGATAACAAAGTACATTTGGAATGCCCATCTGATAAATGTTTGCCAGTCAGTATTGAGGTTGTAAAATGATGATTGAAAGTCAAGATTTTACCACCATTCAGGAAAGCTGCTGCATTCAAATTATAGTCTAAAGTGAGAGCTGGATGAAACTCATTGCAGAAGGCTCCAAAATATTTAACAAAGACTGAAATCTAATTTAAAAAGGACAGGTGAGACGACATGGAGGGGAGGGGGTGGGCAACATTCATTGCAGTTGGCCCTTATGTTTATAGACCCCCATGGGCTCTAGTCGTCTTCTGTGAGTACATGATTGGTCACCATGGGGCTCCACCTATTGCAGTGCTACTTCTCTTTCTGTGCTGTGCTGCAAGTCTATACAACTATTCTTTTTCCATCTGTCTTTTCATTGTATGGTCTTCTTCGCATCGAATGTGCTTGGATCTGCTTACAATCTATCTGCATGACATGTGGTTGAATAGAAAGTTTTCTGACAGAGCCGTTGGTCATCCTGAATCGGGAGACTTTAATAGAAACAAGTGTAACATCAGGTGTGCTCCAGGGCAGCGTAATAGATCCGCTGCTTTTTACGATTTACATAAATGATCTGGTTGATGGTATTGACAGCGGCATTAGACTGTCTGCCAATGATACTGTAGTCTATAGGAAAATAGTATCACATGAAAGTGGTGAACAAATCAGTGAGGATTTGCAGAAAATAAATGTGTGGTGTAATGACAGGTAGTTATCTCACGATATTAGTAAGTGTAACCTACTACGTATAACAAAGTGAAATCCCCATTAATGTAAGAGTACAAAATAAATGCCCAGTCTTTGGAAGCAGTAACATCTGTCAAGTATGTGGGTGTGACTATTTGAAATGATCTCAAATGGAACGATTAGATTACACAAGTAACAGATAAGGTGAATTCTAGATTGCGCTTTATTGGTAGAATCCTGAAGTGACGCAGTCCTTCGACATAGGAAATTGCTTACAATACTTTATGAATTAAGCATATGCCATCCTGCTGCGCAACGGACCCAAAATGTGGCAACTGCGGATGATCACCCCACAGATAGTCCTTTGGACACTGACCTTTCAATGTAAACTGTGTGGAACATCACTCTCCACATTCACCAGTTTGTCCAGTTTTCAAGAAAGAACAGAAGATCCAGGAATAAAAATCTTTTCGCTGTCTGTCACATACTGGGACACAGTAGAAAGATGAACATGTGCATCCTTTGGAATATGACAGTCTATTACACTATCATCATCATCATTGCCTTCCTAAATCTGCTTTCCTCAAACCACTTCTCCCATCACCTTCCTCTCCCATGTTATCTCCTATGAGAACACTTCCTGCACCTGGGTGGAGAAGTGTTTTTCTTTAGTGTGTATGGGTGACAGGGCTCCCTCTCAGGATGCCTTTCTGTTGCAACACCTGGAACAGAAGCCCAGCACCAACAGTGGGTGCAAGAGGCACGGCCTGTGGATCCCAGGATTGTCTGCTCTTCATCTGTCCCATCGCTCAATGTGGTTAGCCCCTTGAATGAACCTTACCCACCAAAGTATGAAGGGAAAGAAGAATAAGAATTAAGAGAATGATGTTCTGGAGGGTCTGGCTGTACCATATCTGCCTATATTTACAGATTTTAAACTGATGTTTGTGGATGTTTTTCCATCCTAGTGGATGATCCAGTTGCATGACTGGTCCTCCTGGCCCCTTCACATATAACTGCCCACTAGTCATACGATAATTTTGGAATTGTTATGAGTACTACTGTCACCTGCCAGAACTACACCCTCTTACTTCCTCTTCTGCAGTTTGCATTGCTCCACAAGAAATGCACTTAACTGATGACCATTCTCAGATGCTTCGTGTTTGTCGTATGTTCTGTTGGAACCGTGCTGTTATTGAGAGGGTATCTGGAGGGGTCTGTACGTTGGTTCATACAGATGTAGTCAGTAAATGAATTCCCCTCTGTACCTCGTTGGAGGCAGTAACGGTGTTCCTGCACATGACTTCGGCAATTATTATTTGCAATGTTTACCCATACCCAGGTAAGCCACTTAATTATTTGAATTGACCATATTAACCCAACATCCTTCTACTCTTCCCTTTTTTTTTCCTGCTTGGGGATATTTATACACACCACTCCCTGGGGAGAGTACGACATTGTCCAGCAGGGGCTGTCTAATCTGGCAGTGTCACATACCATTATCTGTGGCTCCTCAGTGATGGTTCTCCTCCTCAATTCATTGTTCCTCATGGCATCTTTTCAGCTATAGATTGAATGATCTCTTCCCCAAATTTTGTAGCTTTGCTACATTGGTCATTAAATGATAACCTTTGTGACAGTGACCACTTCTTGATGATCCTGTAGTTACCTTGCCACTTCCAGACTGACAAACGTGTTGGGCACTTCAGAGCCAGTTGGCTTTTGTATGCGTCTGTTGTTACATTTGCCAAATCTGTTGTGTTGTGTTGTGTTGATGAGGTCGTGCAAGGCATCTGAAACGATCGTTCACGCTGTTGGAACTGCAATTCCTTTTTAAAGCTCCCTCTTTCCACTTTCAGCTGGTGAAAAGTTGGACCAAGACATTGGGCTGAACTTCGTGGTCTTATGGTCTGCCAATGATCAACAGCTGTTGTCCTACAGTGGTCTTTGTACATACGCATTGGTTCTTGCAGAACGCTTTGTAACCCCTTTGTGATAGTATTGGTGTCCTTTTCCTATCTGGCTACATTTCTACTGTAGAAGCGACAAGTTGAAGACATCTTAAGTTTCACTCCCTACCACGATGAATCCTATAATGAAACCTTCACTAACGGGAACTACTTCGTGTTCTTGCTTCGTCCCCTGATGCAACCCCACATTCATATTCAATTCGCAATCAGATACGGCAACATCTACTTGGTCTTCAATTGCCTTTGGCTCAAAGGTGCCTTCCTCTTGCAATGGCAAGATGTATAGTTGTCCCAATCCTTAAACTACACAAGAGCTCAACATCTCTTGACAGTTACTGGATGACTAGCCTGATCAGTGTACTCTGTAAGATACTCTGTAAGATGGTTGCCTGTAGATTGTGCTAGGTTCTCGAATCTTGGGGCCTTTTGTACCCCTATCAATGTGGCTTCTGGGAGGGCCAAGCCATGACCATCCAGCTTCTTAGATAAGCAGCAGTCTGACAGGCTTTTCCTAAATGCCATCATACTGCAATTTTTTTTACCTGTGTGAGATGAACAACACAGCTTTGGCATCACCACATTTTACTTACCTTCCATGACTGGGGCCATTCGAGGCCCCCACAGATTTTTATTCGTCAGTTTTTATCTCTATGGTTGTATCAACATCTTGGGGTGCAGTTCATGCTACTTGTATCCATGTTTTGGACTATGTTTACCAGGTATATGGCTCAGTAGCTCCTTCAGCTTTTAAACTGTTAGACCCTATCCACCATGGAGGCATGTCTGGCCACTGTTGCTTTCTCGACTGGTCCCATAGTCTCCTTGCCAAAGTGGGGATCTTCCCTCTTAAGATTGGATGGTACCCCACCTCATGGTCTCCTATTCAATTACCATTTGACAATTTCTTGATCATACCACATACCCCTGCCCTTGGGGGAAGAGGGGGGGGGGGTACTAGTTGGAATGCACCTCGCTTCCCCATGCTCGGATCTCCCATCTCCCCCCCCCCCCCCCCCCCCCCCCCCCCCATGAACTGTACTCCCTGTGTTTTCTCATGCACTTCCCCTTGGATGGTGCCCAGGCCATGGATTAGCACTACTCTTCGAAGATGTTAAGCTGTCGGCCACCAACCCAACTACCCATCCCGTGACCTTTCAGCCTCTCTGACCTTAGTTCTTAAGAGTTCCACAATGTTTTTACATCAACAGTTCTAGTGCCATTTGCAGTGTGTTAGAGTTGACAGCTGTTACCAGAGCCCTTTATTGTATTAAACTTGCCTCCTATGATAATGTTTTAGTATATACTGATTCAGTGAGCAGTCTCCAGGCTGCTGACCAATGGTATTCTTGCTACACTTCGGTCTACACTGTTCATGACCTTTTTGCTGACCATCGTTATGCTGCCTTCTCATTGGTCTTAATCTGGGTCCCAAGTCATATGGGTGTCCTGGGAAATGAAGAGGCCGGCTGTTTGGTTAGAGGAGCGCTTACTCACTTCCCATTCACTCTGCCTACTGCAGGTGCAGATTTGGAGATGCAAGCGAGATCTCTGGCCAGTTTAGTTGTAGACCAATATACATAAAATCTACTGCAAATTCAAAGTTTCAGTTTAGTAAATTGCCTTGATACAGAAGAGCTTCTGTCCACAATAGCGCAGGTTTAGAAAATGTCACTCAGGTAAAACTGACCTTTCCCCTTCTCACACAATTACCAGCAAACAATTTCTGAAGGGCAAGAGGCAGATTCTGTATTCCTAGATTTCTGGAAAGTAGTTTGACACAGTGCACACTGCAGGCTGTTAATAAAGATCCAAGTACATGAGACAGGTTCTTAGATGTGAGTGGCTTAGAGACTCGTTAAGTTAGTGTAACATAGTGTGTTGTACATGGTGGAGAGTGGTCATCAGAGGCAATGGTATAGTCAAGAGTGCTTCAGGGAAGTGTGATGGACCATTCTTGTTTTTGTGCATAAATGGTCTGACATAAGGGTAAGCAGCAGTCCATAACTGTTTACTTATGATGTGTAAGAGACAGTGTTACATTTTACTGCAGGATGAGTGTTACATTTGACTGCAGGATGACTTGGACAGAATATCTAGTTTGAGAAATGAATGGCTGTTTGCTTTGAATGTGGGAAAATGTAGATAATTGAAGGTTAGTTGGATAGCAAGCTTTTACTGCTTGGATACAGTATTAGTAATGTGCTGCTTGACAAATCATGTCAATTAAATATCTAGGTGTAACATTACACATTGAAATGAAATTAAAGAAGCAAGCAGTGTGAGTTGTAGAGAAGACAAAATATTGCTATTGTTTTATTGGGAGGATTCTAGCCAGATGTAGCTCATCTACAGAGTCTCTCTGAGGAATGATCAGTATTCAAGGATATGACTGGACCGATTATTTGAAACAAAAACAGTCTAGTAGATTTAGGCTCTAAAATTCGTATCTTAAGAACTATGAGCACTTGTTCATTTTTTGCTACTGGAAAAATCAGCAGCCCCACTGAACAAGTGCACATAGCTCGCAAGGTGTGCATTTTAGAACTCATGTATAGTAGACCCTTTTCTGCTTTAAATGATAGGACGACATCAAAGCAGTTCAGAGGTGTGCTACTAGATTTGTTACTGGTAGATTCAGTTAACATGCAGGTATTAAAGAAGCACTCCGTGAACTAAAATGATAATACCTGGAGGGGAGTAGACATTCTTTTCGTGATACACTATTGACATTTGTGACAGGCTACATAACGGTTCTGCTGCCACCAACATACAACTTGTGTAAGCACTGCGAAGACAAGGTAAGAAATCAGAGCTTGTATGGAAGCATATAGACATTTTTCCCTTGCTCTGTTTGAGAGTGCCTTTGCCATACCCCATATTGTGGCTTGCAGAGTATGTATATAGATGTAGATCTTCTGAAGTATTTTCCGAATACAGTGCAATTGATGACAATATTATAAAAAATAAAAGGTATATTTTTAAAGATGTGATGTTAAAAAATGTGTAAGATGTTTCTTCGAACTATTCATTGAAAAGCTCTTTAAAGCAGATTTTTCCTTTAAAGTTGATAAAAGCAAAATTCATTTCTTCTCAAAAAATTACTTGTTTATCTTGAAGTATGTGTGACAACTTCTGTTGTAACAATTGTTTGTCAGTTTTCATCTATTTTAAAAGAAACCGTTTTCATTGTACACTAATGGAAAAATCTTACCTTTTTCAGTTTGATGAAGGCAAAGCTGTCATGGATGGTGAGGTAACAGAACAAGCCATAAAGAAATTTGTGGCAGCTCAGTCTCTTCCACTAGTAGTGGAATTCAATCATGATACTGCCCAGAAAATTTTTGGTGGTGAAATTAAGAGCCATCTTCTTATATTCTTATCGAAGGAGGCTGGACATTTTGATAAATACTTGGATGCTGCTCGTGAATCTGCCAAGGACTTCCGGGAAAAGGTAATTTCTGCATCTCTTATACTGAACTGAATTTTTTTACTTATTTATAGATACTTGAGTAATAAAGTGGGCTATCACCTTATTCTGATTTCTGAGAAAAATGTCCTTTTGTGCTTCACTTTGTTGGAAAAAATAAAATAGTACATAGAAAAAAATCCTTAATTATATTTGTTGTTTTCAGTCCAGAGACTGGTTTGATGCAGCTCTCCATGCTGCATGCTGCTCTATCCCGTGCAAGCCTCTTCATCTCCGAATAACTACTGCAACCTACATCCTTCTGAATCTGCGTAGTGCATTCATCCCACAGTCTCCCTACACGCTTCCCTCCAATTCTAAATTGGTGATCGCTTGATACCTCACCACATGTCCTACCAACCGTTGCCTTCTTCTAGTCAAGTTGTGCTACAAATTCCTCTTCTCCCCAGTTCTATTCAGTACAAAAAGCTTCTATTCTCTTCTTGTCTTAACTAGTTATCATCCATGTTTCCTTCCATACATGGCTACACTCCATACAAATACGTTCAGAAGAGACTTTTATCACTTAAATCTATACTTGATATTAACAAATTTCTCTTCTTCAGAAACTCTTTCCTTGCCATAGCCAGTTATCTTTTAATGTTTTACACGAATGTATATACGGGCTTATTACGTCATGGTAGCTGCGCAAGCGCAGTGATACCGGTTATCTGCACTCTGGCAACTGCTAAAATGACCCTGTCTCTAACAGGTCACAGGAAAATATTGCGAATGGTGCTTTGAAAAGTGTTACTTTCAGAGTAAATTTCCTATTATCTAAGTTGAACTATGTGTGAGAATGTACCATGAATTTCTTAAATTAGAGCATTTGACTCTCATTTAAAAATCAACTCTTTGATGACAAGCCATTTAGAAGAATTTCGAAGCCTGAATCAGACATTTATTTCATTATTAAAAATTTTACTGGCACATTTGTGTGATGTATCTTAAAGTACAACATGTGCAAAAAAGATAAACATTATATGTGAAAGCTTAGATTCTGTTGCAGCTTATTAACCTTAGAGACAAATATTATATGTTAAAGCTTTGCTTTTCTTGTAGCAACAATATATATGTCAATTTAAAGTATTAACTTTACCTGTTTGTGCTGCTTAACAGTGATGTTGCTGTTTGCTGACTACATCACATGTCCTATGCTCTGAATAGCCGCTGTCATCGGCTGGCGAGATTACATTACATGACATGAGCTATGACTGGCTTACAAAAGTGCATTAAAATCTTGATTTCAATGATTCGGAAAGTAACGTGTGGTGTTTTGTGGAATTACAATGTATACTTTAGTGATACAAAAATACACAGCGTACAAGTTGCTGCACATTAAAGATATTTCCAAAACGTCTTTTTCCCCGACTTTAGTTTTCTAAAGTGCCAGGAAATTCTATGCCCATGTATAAATCAATAACCATTCAAAGGATTGATAAGTTCTGCAGTTCCAAGGGAACACACACTGTCACTTAACACGGAAAAAGTTTGTTTTCCCCTGGGAGAAACTTAATTTTAGAGGCAAACTTTCTGGCTGTGCCTTCTGCTAATGCTGTTCATTAGCATATGCCAGTGTTTACCATTGTCCATCTTTTAAAATAAAATTATAAATTTTCTGGTTTTTGCATTTAGCAGATGTTATTGAATATGGAAAGCCAGGTTAAAATCTCATTAAAAGATTGTCCTAAAGAAAATAATCTGTTTTTGAAAAGATGATATCATTGGATTGGTAAAAAGAACCTACTCATCACATGGCGGCAGGAGATAATGCATAAAAATTACAGAAATGTGAAAGCTTTCGGAGCCGCTGGCTCCATTCTTGCAGAAGAGTTGAAGGGGAAGGAAGAGGATGAAGGAAAATGAGGTTTAGGAAATGTGGGGAATTGGAAAGGTCACCCAGAACCCTAAATCATGTGAGACTTGCTGGATAGGATGAGAACCCAATTATATTAAAACATTTTTTAGGCTCATTTCATAATAGCATGAAATTCTCTTCTGCAAATTGTAATTCTTAAGTACAGATCATGCATAATTATTTAATCTTTGTGAAAGAGACTTTTTTATTCTTGGTGCCATATGTTGGCTTACAGTAATGACTTTATATCTTTCAACTTCAATGTGAAAATTGTGATGACCCCTTCCATGCAGCTTTGTTTCTACACCAACCCATTTGAGAACTGTCAAGCCACTTCGTCATAAGTGCCTTTCTGAAGATATTGTTTTTTTGCGCACTGTCAATTTATATAAATTTCTTTTGCGTTTAATGCCTCACAGTATCTCCTGGCTGTGTATTATCTCACTTCTCTGTAGTGAAAGAGGCAAGATGTAAGAGCTCAGTTATTTCTATGTGAATGTCACATGAATTTTAAATGGAAATATTATTCATGGTGTCATTTCTGGGACATACCTAAGAAACTAAATACTTACTGTCGACACTTCAGTAACACTGCATGAACACAATTTCAAATATTCCATTATCACCATGGCCCTCTGCTGGAGTGTATAAGTAATATTTCAGTATGAAGTGGCATGCTTAAAGTACGCTTGTCCCCCCTGCATGTCAACTTTATTGCAAAAAGTAGGTATACAATTAAGTAACATTTAAGTTTTAATCTTTATGGTCACGAGAATAATGGAAAATCTGATACTCCAACTGAATCTGGCACTTTCTATGTTGTTGACAGGACCTATTATTTTACCAAGTAGGGAGAACACTTATTTTATAAGTACACAGATCCATCAACAGATGGCAGGGACAAACTAACTTGAGGGCTTTCTCTTCCTCCTCTGGCAGATCTATCATGGTTGAAAGAAGCAAGGCATAACTAAAAAGGGCCCCCTCCACTTTCGTGCTATTGCCCGTATGTTCTTAATAGGAGCAATAACACTGAGAATGTGCGTTTGCCATTGTTGTTTACTCCTGACCATATTTACATCAGTGATACAGTTAGTCCAATTTGATTGAAGTTAATGTGACTTCTAGCAGTGTTTCTGAAAATGAGAACTAAGGTTTTCTAAACATAAATGCTACTGCATAACCAAAATTTATTTTTTGTAAGTGATGCATTGCAACATTAAACTTGTGTAAGGGGAAAAAAATTTAGAATGAAAGATCAACATGTAATCCATGTCATTAATAAAATATTCCTTGTTTCCAGTTGCTGTTTGTTTCCATTAATTCTGATGAGGAAGATCATCAGAGAATCCTAGAATTCTTTGGTATGAAGAAGGAAGAGGTACCTGCAATGCGTCTTATCCGTTTGGAGGAAGACATGGCCAAATATAAGCCAGAAGACCCAGAAATAACTGCTGATAACATAAAGAACTTTGTACAGGGCTTCCTTGATGGTAATCTGAAGGTGAGTTAGCTAAGCATGAAAATGTTGCTTTAACATCCTTTGAGTGATTTTTGGCATTGCTGTATGGTACTTCACATAGTATTTAAAAATCCGGTTTTAAAGGTAAATGTACATGGAGAAGTAAGAGGGCGGGTTATGATGTATCTGTACACTGTTTTTTTGGCGCACACTTATTCTTTCTTCAAACAGTTTAGCATTTGGAATGTGTTCCCCACAGTGCCGAAGAGGTGGTCTGTGAAGTTATTAAATTTAGACAGTCATAGGATTAACAGATTTGTCAAATGTCCTCTTTGGTGAGGGTAATACTGTAATTTTAATGTTTAAACAAAATCACGTGTGCTGTATTATTACACATTTACAGTCTTAGGAAAAGATAGATGAATACTCACTGTAAGGATGGCACACAGAGTTAGACAGGCATAACGTTATACATTTAGCTTTCAGCTGAAGTCTTAGTCAGAAAAAAACACATATTCACACAAACAGGCACATCTCACGCACCCTTTCTGGTGGTTTGGCTGCCTGCCAGAGATAGTGGTTGTGTGTGTGAGGTGTACCTGCTTTTGTGAACATGTGCATTTTCTTTTCTGATGAAGGCTTTGGATGAAAACTAAATGTGTAACAGTCTTTTTGTTTGCTTGTTCAAACTCAATGGGTTGTCTTTATGGTGAGGAGCAGTGTATCCTTTTCCTAATATTGTAGATATTACAACCTGATCCTTCCATTGTTTTATCACACATTTAATGTGTTACGACTGTTTTCGTTCTAAGAATATCTTCATTTTGCTGGGTGATTCTAAAATAGTGATACAAATGATCTGGTTGTCATGTATGATGTTATAGACCAAATCCAGATAGTGATCGCGAACATCCTGGTGGAAGTAGACTGGGCAGATATGGCACACTGCGTATGGTAGAGCACAAACGTATTTAACGTTTATTCTGCACAGGACATAGCCCATTCAGTGGAAAAGCAGATTTATCCTTTCGGACGGAAACCCAAAATCATCTGGTGATTAATCATCAATCAGCATTGTCTTCACTGTTTTCAAAGCCCTTGGTTATATTAAAGATCAGCTGGCTGAATAATTATACAAATTCAGTGGGAAAGATGTGTTGTAAACACACCACCACACCTCACACTGCACTGCTAAAGATAAATGATGGCCAGAAATATGCTGTAGACAGCAGTGAGGTCACATTGACACTTTATGACCTCCAATTTAAATGCCATCTGTCTTCTGGGTTTAGAAACTGGGGCTTAAACTAAATGCAAAAGTTACCAAGTAAACTGTCCTGTCAAACTTGGATTAGTTCAGAATTGCACAAACAGTCTCTCCTATTCTTCTCAAAGAACTCTGGTATAATTTTGGATAATCTCTTTAATTGGACATAAAATACTGATGCCATTTGCAGAAAAGTTTTTTCACTTGTTTCTGCTGTCCATAATTTGAACATATTTCCACAGGATGTTTCTTTCCTGCTATGCATACTACTTATTCTACTATTCCTTATAGTTACTTTAGAGTGAAGGATTCCATATGAAATGCAAGACCTCTTTGTAATGTAATGTAAACTATGTGTAATGCCCATTTAATTGTAAGGAAGAACCTGATGCCCTTATTTTTGAGAAGATAAATCATTGAAGAAAAAAATTAGGCATTCTAAATCTGTAGCCTAAAAGTTTCCAGTGGCAGTGGCTGCCTAATATTTCTTACTGGAATAAATTTCCAATGACACTTCAGAGAAACTGTACTGTTTCGTAGATAATAGGAAACTTTGATGTCTAGTTTAATTTCTTTACAATATAAAACTTTGGAGCCCACAAGTGATACCAAAGGTGTTCTAGATTATCTACATAATGATACAGCTGAAGGCAATATGGACTGTCATAACTCTTAGCTGTATAAAGATGGGTCATAGTGGGTGGATGTTGTAACTGCATTCTCCTGTACTAGTATCATGCTGGATTACTCCATAGCTATTGCCCGTAACTTTTGTGGTTTCACAGTTGACATAAAAGATGTTTCAAAAGGTATGGTGCTTTGTGTTACAGTGTCCAAACTAATTAAGATATTGATACAGTCTGGCTTATGTTATACACTACCTCACAGTTTTTATGGCATTCAATTAATTTCAACATGTGTGTCTTCCATGCCACACTTAACACCCAGTCTGTAATAGAGCTCTATCCACACTTAGCACAACATAACATCAGCTCTGGCAGTGGCAATAATGATCTATATCTGTAAAACATTGGTGGGTTTGACAGGTGTTCAGTAGACCCTGACCTTGACATAATCCCATAGAAAGAAGTCAATCAGTGTAATGTCACCTGACCTAGGAAGCCAGGTAATTGGACCACACCTGCCAGTCTGTTGTGTGTCAGCTTTAGTTGTTGCATATCATCTGGTATGATGCTTCACATCATTTCCTGTCTGCATAAAGTACCTTTACCTCAGGTGTATCAATGTCCACAATGGTCATTGCTTTCTGTACTGTGTTCCCAAATTCCTTCCAACCTGTGTGTCTGATTTGGTCATAATAAACTGTTCCACACACTGAGCCTTTTATTGGCCCATTGTCATTATGCTTCACTCACAACCTGGGAAACATACAACCAAAACTTTGATAGTTTGTCACATAAGCCATATGTAACGTGACTATTTTAACGAGTTTGGATGCTATTACCAATTGAAGTTGCAGTGTACATTTTGAGACACCCAATATACTATTTGGTTAGTTTCTTAAACTGTCTGATGTAGGACACAGGCACATGTACAATGTGTACTTGGCAGATGAACAGCAGTTGATAACAAAACAGACGTTTCACATAACCTTTATTGCCAGTGAGAGACCAATATCATAAAGATTATAGAATAAGTACTCCAATTGGAATTGCATGGAACTAAAAAATTTTCCAAATTGGACAAGTTTCTGGATTACACAAAACCCACTAGGCTAGATAAAAAATTGTCAGGTATCTTGCACAAAAGTACAAATTTTAATTATGCATTTATTTAAGTACTTCCACTCATGCACAGTAGGTGTTCTTGTACAGTGTATTTTACAACTGAACACTAGACTGTTACACTAATTGATAAATAATACAGCATTTCTGTAGTTTCTCTTTAACTTTAAATTCATTTATTGTTGTATGTATGTACATATTATTGCCATGTTTATTTCCTTTGCAGTTCACTTTTTCCACCACATATCAAGGATGGAAACCTGTTTTGATTTACCATTCAGATTTTTTTCTTCGCAGTTCCTTTTGCACTATGCAATAGTTCAGACAGCTTGGGATAATGTTGTTTATGCGTGCAGTAGCTTCTGGCATAGTAATTTTGCTAGAGACATTATTTTGCTCCTCTTCTTCCTTTATTTCTTCCTGATCATCTTCTGTGTTGTGGGTTTCTGTTAAGTCTGTTGCTGAAGTAAAAGTGGAGTAAGTTGACAGAAAGTCATCTCTTAGACTGTAGTCATCTGCACTACATGTAATGTTTCACATTTTAATTCAGCAGTTGCTGCTGCATTTTCTTGAGCTCGAGTGGACACAGAAACATGTTACTGACCTCCAAACCCCACTTTGTTGAAGCACTTGGTAAGTTTTGGGCTTTATTTCTCTTACTGCCGAGCCAATCTAATTTACAGCATCCAGGACAGAAAATTACCATGCAAGAGCATAATGCACATTTGGCTTCTTCAACACTAAGAATAAGAGACTGCATCAACAATTGCCCATAATGGGGCTTGAATGTGTAAATAACCCCCTGCTCCATGGGTTGTGTGTGGCTGGTTGAACATGGAACCAAACCAATCCCATGTTGATAACTTAGTTGGCAGATTGCATTGTCTAGGAAAAGGAGAACTTGGCAGTTTTCATTTTGGCACTGAAAGAGCCCAGCCATTCTTCCGTAAGACCACTCACCATCCAGACTTTTTATTTCTTCGCCATATGACTGGAAGCTTACTACCATCTTAAGTTTTTGAAACAATGTGATTTTGCTGCCTTACCAGTCACAAGTAGCTTCTCCATTTCACCTAGCGTGTTTCCACACAATGTTACAGTGAGCCTTTCTGGGGACGTTTTTCTGCCAGTGTACTTTTCATCTCAAATTGCTATAAATTTTGAAGGCAATCTGCAATAAAAGTCCTGTTTTATCAATATTGAACACATCTTTTTTGGTTATAATTCGCAGTTGGCGTTTACAGTATTATCTTCCATTCTATTGCTAAGCTTTCCTGCACGTCCTTAGCTTTCCTGCATGTCTCATTCCACACAGTGTTATCTCCCACTTCGTAACTGTCAAGTTATCCTGTAGATGCCTTAAACACTGTATTTCAGAGCTCTGTAGTGACTTCCGGAACTTCACTGTGCAACATGGTTCCAGATAAAGTAGCTCCCCCCCCCCCCCCCCCCCCTTGCACTATCTTGTTAGTTTCTTCATATCTCATCTTTGCCTTTTTTGTTTGCCCATTCTCTTCTCTCTTTGTCCTGTATCTTATCCTTGTTTCTTAAAGTATCAGAAATCTGTGTTTTACTAAATTTTAAATGCAGCATTATTTTGTGCACAGGGTGTTTCTTTCTCGTTCTCCTCGATTACCTTAAACTGTTGAGTGTTAGTGACACACTTTTTGTTCAACATCATGTTATCCCTTAAAGTGCTAATAGTCAACTGAAACTGGTAGAAAGTAATGCAAGTAAAGCATTTATTTGGAATGCTTGACCTTGTCGGGTAAAACCATTGTTTAACGGATCATCATCTTAAAATTTGCATTCTGTTTCTGTGTTAAGCAAGTCTGTTTTGTACAAAAAAATTAGCATTTAAAAATGTATTGAATGCTTTGAGACTAAAATAAATGTACAGTTTGGTCAGACTTTGGAAGTATAGAAGTTAAACTTGATGAAGTTTTACTGTGTAACATTTGCTGTTTTCCTGTTGTTAATTTTTGTTTGTATTGTACTGTTCTTCATCCGTCTGATTGATGAACTGACTTGAATAACTTTTTTTCTTGTATATAAAAAGGGTGTATTGTGTAAAAACAATATTTGACCATTGCAACTTTAAGTGATTTACAAATTTTGGAAATAAGAGGCTCAAGCGCGGACTACCAAGGTATGCAATACTTCGGCTTCTGTTCATATGATACTATCCCTTGGATGGATGCAATCCATGAACTATTTTCCAAGTGGAACTAAAAAGTTCCCATGGCAATACAGCCAATACTGTGGGACTTCGCCTCTTATTGGGGGCATATTGTTCAGTCTCGCAGAAATGTGATTTACATCTGTGCTAATCAGTCAGATAATGTTTGAGCTGCATATGTACAGAAACATGAATAGTTTGGTCTATCTGGGAAACTGTTAACACAAACACTGTTTATGTATCTATTTTCTTTTTGTAATTATTTTATTTTGTTTTGTTTGTAGCAACACCTGCTTTCTCAAACACTGCCTGATGATTGGGACAAGACACCTGTCAAGGTTCTTGTCTCAACAAATTTTGATGAAATAGCATTTGATAAATCCAAAGATGTCTTGGTGGAATTCTATGCACCATGGTGTGGTCACTGCAAACAGCTTGCTCCTATTTATGATCAGGTAACCATTTGTTTATGAAAATTGTTTACTCTTTAAAAATAAATTAAAATGTTTACGACTCAACATCTAATATTTCTTTGCAGCTTGGTGAGAAATTTAAAGACAGTGACAGTGTTGTGATAGCAAAAATGGATGCTACAGCAAATGAACTTGAGCATACAAAGATAACGAGTTTTCCTACACTGAAACTTTACACGAAAGGTGAAAACAAGGTAATCATTTGTGTAATCTATTAAATTTAACAAAACCATACAGAATGAATTCAGTTATTAATAGAAGACATACTTAGAGCAAAGCTGAACAAGTTAATGGAGGAAACTTCATTCCTATCTGTCTACTGAAATATTTTGTATATTGTAGTTGAAAAAATGGTTAAATGGGTAATTTGACACACACACACACTCACACACACAAAATTCACACAAAATTGTGATGACTTTATTTCATTCTTTTGTTTATTTTGTTCGTAGGTCATAGAGTACAACGGTGAAAGAACTCTGGAAGGACTCACAAAGTTTTTGGAATCTGGTGGTACCTATGGACAAGCTGCTCCTGATGAGGTAAAACTTATCATTTGTGTTTTACGTCATGTGATTACTTTTTTAGATAACTTCCTCTTTTGTTTTGGTGTCTTTTTTAAAATAATTGGATTTTTATATGTAATTGGAAAAAAATCTCGAATGATAGACTGAAAATATGCTGAATATAGAGGGTTCTTTCAAACAGAGCTGTATATTTGGTTGATATTGTCAGTGGTGTGACCTGTATTATTAGAATTAACCCCCTAATACTTTGTGAACCATTAAAAACCAGCACCCAGTTTTTCATGAAATGTCAGAAATATTGCAAATCTATTTTACTATAGTCACATAACATATTAGATAAATGAGTTGAGAATAATTTGATCAGCTACTTAAGTGAATGCAATCTTCGCTGTGTGAACTGGTCAGAGGGGTACTAGAATAAATGCCCAGGGTATATCATTGTAAAATATGGTTGTTGTCTAATGCTACCTTATTTACACACGCACATTTTGCATGTAAGGGAAGGAATGATTTGATAGTTCTTCCACAGGAACACATTAAAAATATTAAATAGTTGTAAGCTCCTCAATCTTGACATTTCAGTATGACTGTCATGTGCAGATCAAAAATATGGACGACTAAACATATAAGATACTAACAGATTTACTGTAATCTGATGGATTGTCAGTAAACATCCTGGTAATTGTGGGTTAACTCAGAATTTGGGGTCAAGAACCCTTTACTGTCATATATTAAATTTCCCCTTACGACTTCTTGAACGAAACCTTCAGCAAGGCATTCTTGAAGACTTTCCATTTCTTACCCAAATTTGCTGTCAGGCAGTTGTGATTGCATTATTTTTACATAGGGCATTACCTTCATGCCACAATTTTTAATACTCCATTTTCCAAAAGCTGTGATCAGAGCCTCCAAGAGTGAGACAATATAATTTGTTCTTTCCTCATTTTAGATGTGTAGCTGTTGTGAATTTGTGTGATTTAATTAAATTCATAATGTTAAAATTGACTGTTTTTGTGATGATCAACAGAAGGGTATTGTAGTGTGTGTAAATTGTGGTGCGACTGATAAAATTGTTGCTACTATATGAGAATGAAGTTCTGCTTCTCTGAGAAAATTTGTTGCCTTCAAATAATGGATCTGTACATGAAATGATAATTAAATGGACACCCTAGCTCCAAACAGGCGTTGATGTACTTCATCGGGGACATGTTGAAAATGTCCCCAATGAAGTACATAAATGCCTGTTTGCAGCTAGGGTGTCCATTTAATTATCATTTCATTTCTAGCAAAGCTGCATGGTCATCCACGGTAACTGTTCTTTCGGGAACAGATACTACCGTCATATATAGTTAAAATATATGGCTTCCCGGCCATTGACCTTGTGTGAACGCACACGCTATGCCCGAACTCGTACGGGACTTGGTAGATTAATCTGCCACGAGTAATGAGTATGATGAGCAAACATCTATTAGACGCACTACGAATGTAGTGGTGTGGACATGTTGGGAATGTGGATCTCACGGGGAGCGTGCAAGGGATTAGTCCCTGCAGACGCACTATCCTCTGTGCCTGCGGTGGCTCAGATGGATAGAGCATCTGCCACGTAAGCAGGAGATCCCGGGTTCGAGTCCCGGTCGGGGCACACATTTTCAACATGTCCCCAATGAAGTACATCAACGCCTGTTTGCAGCTAGGGTGTCCATTTAATTATCATTTCATTTCTAGCAGCTGCATGGTCATCCACGGTATCTGTTCTTTCGGGAACAGATACTACTGTCAAATATATATAGGATCTGTACATGTTATTCAGTTGTTTAATTTGGGAAGGTGCTGAGGTTGGTAATTTTTTGTATGGTTTCATTTTATTGTTTTCTAATATTTTTTTCTTTTCACTGCTTGCAGGCTGAAGAAGAGGATGAAGATGACGATTTACCACGCAAAGATGAATTGTAGAAATGAGTCAGCATATTTTTGTGTTGTGAATGACTGAGTGGATGTGATATGTGCATCTGTAATAGTTCTGTTCCAGTGTAAGATTAAAAAAAGAGACTGATATATTCTGATATTTTCTGTAAAATAGTTTTATGAGGATAAGCTTTTGGGATGTTCCTAACAAATTAACAGTAATTAATTATATTTTATAAAGTTCTCATGATTTTGTTGGTAATGTTGGAGCATCCCTATAAAAGCTGTTGTATGCCTTCCATTATGTTGCTGCAATCATTCCTATGATGTACAAAAGGTTCCAAATCTACTTGGCACAAATATTTGGATATAAGACTAAATTCACTGATAGTTTTTCAAAATTTTATGCTTTTGGTGTTATTTTTAAGCCAAAAGTTTCTAATTCTGTAGTAATTTGCTCCATCCCAGTTTTATAAACATTGTTTTTAATGTTTAATTTATTGTTTATTGCATTTATCTTGTTGCTTTGTAAGAATGCTCACATTTTTATATCTTGTAGTATAGTGAATGCAGTTATTTATTTGATATTACTAAAGAAAAGTATTTTTTGTTACAAATGAGTTTGCCAAAAAAATTTTCTAATACAGTAAAAATTCTATGAACCAGTATAGTGCTTTGCCGTGCTGGAAAGTGGGACATTTGTTAAGATACTTAACTCATTTCTTCCATTGCTCCATGTTACTGATGATGCAAGTAAAAAAATTTTCAGAGAATTGCTGTATCTATTTTTTGTGCAATACCTGTCCACAATTTAACTTAAATATACTGTTTTTAGAAATATCTAAATCTGTTTTGCACTTTCAATGGATAGAATTTACAGTGGAAACCCCCTTTTACACTTTTCAGGGGACTTCACAAAAATGGTGTGAACAGTAGGAAAATGCGAATGACAGTAATTTCTTAAGTTTTACATTTCATGAAAACATTTTTAGTTCACAATTCCACACAAAGGCCAGGATTAGTTTTTAAGTTTCTACTAATGAACTTTCTGTATTTCTGGTAATACATTTGAAAGCAATTATAAATGTGCACATAGATTATGTATATTGGCATCAAAATCGTAGAACTTGTGCCATCATACACTAGTTACGAAAAATGTGGAATAAGAAAGCAGTTGGCAATGGGCGATGTTGACTGGCAACATTAGGTAAGACACAATGACAAATTATTTTCTATAAAATGTGTGTAGCAATGTGGTGGTAATGAAATACAGGGTTTATCCACAAGAATCATAACTATGATGTTATTTAAGATACATGCATGAACAACATACTGTTGGAAAGAGCAAACTCAGTGTTACAGGGTCCCTGCCGGGTAGCAGCAGTGTGTGCCCACTTCAGTTCTAGTAAAAATAGTGTCAGAACAACAGAAAGAGTTTTGTGTTTTAAGTTTTGCGCTGTGTGGGTCAATAATAACTGTTAGGTGTGACTTCCGTACTAGGTATGGTGTGGGTCCTCCTACAGCACAGAGCATTAGACAAGGTACGAAAACTTCGGAGAAACAGGTTGTTTGTGTAAAAGCAAATCCCTGGGCCATCCCAGAGTGTCTGACACGGATGTTGAATGAATCCACCATAGTTCAAGGAGTCTCCAAAAATCTGCAGCTCAACATGCCCCCAATGTCAGTTTGTCGTGTGTTGCGTTGACATTTACACATGAAACGATACAAAATTGAGCTACTGCAAGCTCTTCATGAAGGTGACGAACATGTGGAGTTCTGTAATTTTGTTCTCAGCAAAATGGAGGATGACAGTTTTCTTCAAAATTTAGTGATGAAGTAACATTCCATGGAAAGGCGAACAGTGAATGTGAGAATATGGGGTACAGAACAATTACATAAAGTTGTAAAACATGAGGGACTCTTGAAAATTTAATGTGTTTTGTGCAGTTTCACAGGAAAAGGTGAATGGTCCGTTTTTCATTTCTGAGAACACTTACATGGAGCACATATCTCAATACGCTTGAGAAATTTCTTTTCCCACAGTTCGAGATTGACTCGAAACGACTTAATTTACCAACAGGATGGGGCACTGCCACGCTGGTATTTGGAAGTGTAGGGGTATTTAAATCAAAGGATTTCCAATCGCTGGATTGGTCGCACTGGACCAAATGATTCAGCATTACATTACTGGCCTCCAAGGTCACCAGACCTGACTGTAGGTGATTATGTCGTTTGGGGGTTTGTAAAAGACTATGTGCCTCCATTAACAATGAATGAGCTGAGACATGGCATAACAGCAGCTGTGGAAGCTGTAACTCAAGACATGCTCGCTCCAGTGTGGGAACACTTTGAATGCCACATTGACATATGCTGTGGATCTCAAGGGGGCATATTGAACCCCTATGAATAGGTATGAAAATAAACTTTGAGTTTCTCATTCATAAAAAACAAAATTTAGTGTATGTTTATTAGTTTCAGAAATGTTAGACCTGCCAAATTGTGTGATTCTTTTTGATCAAAGTTCAGGCACTCGCACACAATCAACTTCGCTCTCCAAAATTCCAGGACATGTTCAGATTTGCTTGGACATATGCAGGATTTGACGGTCTACACACTGAAAAATTTGAAAACGTTAAAAACATATGTTTTGACAGAGCATAGAGAAAACTGTGCGACTGTGAAACTTGCATTCACTTGTTGCAGTTTATGTGACAAACTCTAATTTTTTCATCACTTTTTTGGCAGTGATTATCACATCCACGAGAAAACCTAAATCGGGCAAGGTAGAAGAATCTTTTTGCCCATTCGCCAAGTGTACAAGTTAGGTGGGTCGACAACATATTCCTGTCATGTGAAGCACATGCCTTCACCAGTGTCGTATAGAATATATCAGACGTGTTTTCCTGTGGAGGAATTGATTGACCTATGACCTTGCGATCAAAGGTTTTCGGTTCCCATTGGAGAGGCACGTCCTTTCGTCTACTGTTCGCACGGTTTTACGGTGCGGTCGCAAAACACAGACACTAAACTTATTACAGTGGACAGACACATCAATGAACGACTGGACAGATCATAACTTTGAGAAAATAAAAAAGTAAACTTTCCACTCGAGGGAAGACATGAATCAAGGACCTCTCGTTCCGCAGCTGCTCCCGCTAACCATGGGACCACGGCGCTCTTGAGCTTACACTGTACTTGATGTTGCGTATCTTGCGTGTGGACTACTCAGTTTGTATATTTTGCGTATTTTTTTCGTAGTTCCACACAACTTCTACCTGTTTTCTCGATTGTTCTGTGTTCAGTTTTTCAAGGCCTATACACTGTGCCAACTCATAACTAAATCTGAGGGGGGTGCGATGGGGAGGTTCCCTTGTAAGCAACATATTAGTGAATTGTAACCTGTGAATTATTCCAGCGAAATTCCTGAACTTCATAGTGAATGGTGAAGAAGTAATTCTCTGCACAATCTGAAAGGACGACGGTTGAAACCCGCCTCCGGCCATCCTGATTTAGGTTTTCTGTGATTTCACTAAATTGCTTCAGGCAAATGCTGGGATGGTTCCTCTGAAAGGCCATGACTGATTTCATTCCCTAATCTGATGGGACCTATGACCTCGCTGTTCGGTCCCCTCCTGCAAATCAACCAATCTTCAAAATCACAAACAAGATATCCATTTACTGGATTTCTTTCATTGTGTTCTTAAAAATAACTGACTGCTGCTGCATGATAAATGAATGTGTGTAGGAGAGGTTGTAAACTTGAGATACAAATAACGTAATGAAATCATCTATTGACTTTGTTGGCGTCTCTAGAACTACCATGCCTGTTATAACCAATACTTGCATGTAATTTCACCATTGCATTTCATACCAAACAGTTGAAACAGGTAATCAGTAAGTCCCATCTCACTTGGACGATAGCGACCTGCACCTAAGAGACATGTTGTATAATGATAATGTGTGTTCACACTTTGTTAGTTCTTTTGATTTACACCCTTCAATCATTAACTTAAAATTCTGGTGTGGAACACACAAACAGCGTGGGCTCCACCAGCATTCGCAAGAACACAGTGTTTTGTTTGCAACTCGCAAAATTTTGAGAATTCAATACTTACCTGGTATGTATCTTTGAAATATGCATATAATTTCTTAAGATTGTGTGCCCTAGCTGCTTCTGCTTATGTACTCTAATTACATTTTCTTTAACAAACATGTCTTTTCTGTCTGGCATCACACTGCTCACATGATCATCACAGTAAAAATCACTTGCACGTTGAACAGTTTTCTCAAAGAATGTCTTACCTTGCATTGAGTATGGTGTCACTAGTATACCATGTTCTCCTGTTAACTGTTTAGTTCTTTGAACCATGTCATCTGAAGTGGAAAATTCTTTCGTAGTTCTCCTTACCCTCCAGCGCTTTGAAAGTACTGCCAAAATTTTTGTTTTGTCACACATACAGTCTGAATTATGAAGTTTATCATTCAGCTGGGCTATAGTTTCTCTTTCTCCATGCGTTTCACATACTTCTTTTTCCAGTTGTGCCACATAAATATCCTCCAACACTGAGGCAACCTTCTTCAATTTTTGCTTTGGGTGCTTTCTATCACTCTGAGGCCTCTTTCTCTTCACAGGAGATTCACCTAAATACTGAAGGCTACTATTTAAACAATCAAGTGCCAGATCTGATGCTATTTGATCTTCACTTAAATTTTCTTGGAAGTACCAAGCACAACTGAGCCAACACCTGCAGGGATTGATGGGTTTCTGCATTTGCTGCAAATTTTTCCACCTAGCAGCACATCAGGACACTTTTTTGCTATCCACTCCTGAACATTCCTCTTAAATGGATTTGCAACAACACAATTTTGACTTAAACTATATTAAATACTGCAGCAATTTACACTGCAGGCTGAGTACACCCATGAGACAAGCTACTGATGATTGGTTGAAAGAAAAAAATCTCTCTGACTGGCTGTTCACAGCAAGAAATGTTCACCAATTGGACAGAATAATTGTGACTGTTATTGGATGCTATTCTGGAAAAGACATATATAGCTGCATACTGCAATTTGTTAGTGTATTGATGTAGAGCAAATAAATTTTGTGCATGATGCCTTTGGTGTACCGTACTGATATTTACCATGTGCATAGTAACATATTGGAGCAATACAATATTTAAAAAAAAAAAAAAAAAAAAAAAAAAAAAGATGGGGTGTTTTGAGATACACAAGGTCAAAGATTAAGGTAAAGATCTTGAACATGAAAATTCTTAGAAACCCGTCATGTTGCGTACAAGTGTAAAGCTCTACTCATAATTTTTTCAATGATAACAAATTTCATTGCTTTACCTGGTTTAGAACCAGAATTATAGTCATTTATGTTGAGACAGAGGCCTGTAAATTTCACACAATTTCCAAACTTTGCAGACCTATAACTTCCTTTCCAACAGCTGTACACCTGTGCAGCAGATAGTTTTCCACCATCTGTATCATTAGGTGTACCAAATTTGGAAGAAATCTGAGTGGGTTGGGTTAAGTGCTCCATTGGATAGACATGGAATTGCCACCTACAAACGTATTCAGTGTTTGTCAGGATAAATCAGTGACTTTTGCAGGTGCAAGAAGGAAACTGCAAATCTATAAACACACATCAGCATTAAATAGATGTCTTGTGCCCTTGAGTACTTCTTAACTATAAGATACACCGATTTTGAATTCAGTGTCCACTATTATGTTTGCATACACAAACAGCAAAAAAAAATTCCAGACTAAGGATAATGTTTGTGGGCTGTGTTATATGCTTTAATTAAACACGAATGAGAGATCAAATACTGTTTTTCTGGTTTAGCTACCATTATGGCCTTACATCAATAACATTACTTAGTTTTACTCTTCATTGTGGTGTACTGACAAGTGAGTGGTCCAGTCCAACATCTTTCAACTAGGGAAATAACAGGAAAGGACACCAGGTGCAGCCATTGTGTATGCTGGGGGCCTCATTCAACATGTTGAAGAGACTATCCAGCATCCCTTGGGGGAATAGGGTGCAACCAACTGCAGATTGTGGCGTATGTTGGAACGCATGATGCGTCGTTTGGGCTCCAAAATCATTCTTCAGTCTTTCCAACGACTGCCAGAGAAGTTGAGAAGATCAGCTTTGTGCTTGGCATTTCAATGAAGCTCACAATTTGCAACATTTTTCTCAGAACTGATCGTGGCTCTTTGGTTCTGAGTTGAGTAGAGTGACTCAACCAGAGATTTTAAAAGTTCTGTGCCAAGCTAGGCTTGAGAACTGTAGGGTCCACTAAGTAGGTCAGGTTTCACTACACTGGTACTCAGGTAGCTGATTGTGTGTGGGGTGCACACAAGGGTTTTTTTAGATTAGGTGACTCTCCATCCCATCCCAATAACAATGGTTGTAGGAGACTAAGAAGTATCAGTGTAAGATCAAAAGAAATGATTCCCACAGGTGAGAGTATTAAAATCCTAATGGTAAACTGCTGAAGCATTTGTAACAAAGTGCCAGAATTTGAAGTGCTCATGCAGTGAAGCTGACATAATACTAGGCACAGAAAGCTGGTTGAAACCTGAAATTAATAGCAGTGACATTTTTGGGGAAAATTTAAGCGCATGTCGAAAGGATAGGCATATGGGAAATGGTGGTGTATTTGTTGCAGTAGATGAGAAACTCAAATCCACCAAGATAGAAATTGAAGATGTATGTGAGATTGTTTCGGCAAGACTCGGTATTATGGTGGGCATAAAATGATAACTGGATCCTTCCATCACTTACCAGACTCTTCTGACGTAACTGAAAAGTTCAGAGAAAGCCTCAGTTCACTTATACATAAGATCCAAATCATACTGTAATCATCGGTGGAGACTAATCATCCACCAATTAAATGGGAAAATAACAATTTTGTTAGTGATGGGTGTGATGAGACATCATGTGAAACTTTACTAAATGTCTTATCTGAAAACTACCTAGAACAGATTGGAACCCCAATCATCATGAAAATATTTTTGATCTAATGGCAACAAATAAACCTGACCTCTTTGAGGATGTCTACATCAAAATTGGTATCAGTGATCATAACTGGTTGTGGCAACTGATTACCAAAGTACAAAGGGTGAAAACAAGCAGAAAACACACACACACACACACACACACACACACACACACACACACACACACATATATATATATATATATATATATATATATAAAATAGAGGGAAACATTCCACGTGGGAAAAATATATCTAAAAACAAAGATGATGTGACTTACCGAACGAAAGTGCTGGCAGGTCGATAGACACACAAACAAACACAAACATACACACAAAATTCAAGCTTTCACAACCAACGGTTGCTTAGCCAGGAAAGAGAGAAGGAGAGGGAAAGGCGAAAGGATGTGGGTTTTAAGGGAGAGGGTAAGGAGTCATTCCAATCCCGGGAGCGGAAAGACTTACCTTAAGGAGAAAAAAGGACAGGTATACACTCGCACACACACACATATCCATCCGCACACAGACACAAGCAGACATTTGTGTCAATGTGCGGATAGATGTGTGTGTGTGTGTGTGTGTGTGTGTGTGTGTGTGTGTGTGTGTGTGTGTGTGCGAGTGTATACCTGTCCTTTTTTCTCCTTAAGGTAAGTCTTTCCACTCCCGGGATTGGAATGACTCCTTACCCTCTCCCTTAAAACCCACATCCTTTCGTCTTTCCCTCTTTTCTGACGAAGCAACCGTTGGTTGTGAAAGCTTGGTGTGTGTGTGTGTGTGTGTGTGTGTGTGTTGGGTTACCTAAATAAAAAAATCAGCAATGTCATATCTCAATGAGGAACTTGAAACTTTCAGCACAGGTCAGGAGCATGTAGAGGAACTCTGGCTCAAGTTTAAAACAGTAGTTGACCACACACTGGATAGATACACTATGTGATCAAAAGTACCTGGACACCATCAAAAACACAAATTTTTCATATTAAGTGCATTGTGCTGCCACCTACTGCCAGATACTCCATATCAGCGACCTCAGTAGTCATTAGACATCGTGAGAATGCAGAATGGGGCGCTCCGTGGAACTCACGGACGTTGAATGTGGTCAGGTGATTGGATGCCACTTGTGTCATACATCTGTACGTGTCATTTCTACACTCCTTAACATTCCTTGGTCCACTGTTTCCGATGTGGTAGTGAAGTTGAAACGTGAAGGGATACGTACAGCACAAAAGCATACAGGCCGACCTTGTCTGTTGACTGACAGAGACCACTTTGGACGATTCAACAGCGGAAAAACATTGTGTGGAGTGACGAATCACGATAGACAATGTCGCTATCCAATGGCAGGGTGTGGGTATGGCAAATGCCCGGTGAATGTCATCTGCGAGCGTGTGTAGTGCCAACAGTAAAATTCGGAGATGGTGGTGTTATGGTGTGGTTGTGTTTTTCATGGAGTGAGCTTGTACCCATTGTTGATTTGCATGACATTATCATAGCACAGGCATATATTGATGATTTAAAGTAAAGACCTTCTTCCTTCCCACTACTGAAGAGCAATTTGGGGATGGTGATTGCATCTTTCAACATGATCGAGCACCTGTTCATAATGCACGGCCTGTGGCGGAGTGGTTACACGACAGTAATATCCCTGTAATGGACTGACCTGCACAGAGTTCTCACCTGAATCTTATAGAATACCTTTGGGGTGTTTTGGAATGCCGACTTGATGCCAGGCCTCACTGACCGACATCGATACCTCTCCTCAGAGCAGCACTCCGTGAAGAATGGGCTGCCATTCCCCAAGAAACCTTCCGGCGCCTGATTGAATGTATGCCTGCGAGAATGGAAGCTGTCATCAAGACTAAGGGTGTGCCAACACCATACTGAATTCCAGCATTACCAATGGGGGGCGCCACAAACTCGTAAGTCATTTGCAGCCAGGTGTCCAGATACTTTTGATCACTTGGTGTATGTAGACTGTAGGACAGTTCGTAATAGGAGGAAGCCTCCATAGTATACAGTTACTGTAAAGAAACTTCTAAAGAAATGGAGATTACTGCATAATAAGTGTAAAACAAAGCATAGAGCTATAGATAGAGAGATGGTGAATGGAACACATATGGCTGCCAAGAGAGCGATGCATGATGCCTTCAGTAACTACCGTAACAGAATATCGTCAAAAATCCAAAGAAATTCTGGTCGTACATAAAGGCTGTTAGTGGCACCAAAGGTAGTGTCCAGTCCCTAGTGAATGAGACAGGAACTGAAATTGAGGGTAGCAAAACAAAAGCTGAAATGCTTAGCTCCATTTTGAAATGTTCCTTTACAAAGGAAACCTTGAAGAATTGCGCAAATTTAATCATCATACCACTGAAAAGATGAAGAATTAAGTATTAGTGTCAGTGGCGTTGAGAAATGGCTGAAATCGTTAAAATTTCACAAAGCTCAAGGCCCTGATGGAATCCCTTTCAGATTCTGTACTGAATTTGTAGCAGAGTTAGCTCTCCTTCTCACTATAGTCTGTCATAGATCCCTTGAACAAAAAATCATGCACTGTTCTTCTGAAAAGGCACAGGTCACACCTGTCTATAAGAAAAGTAGTAGAAGTGATTCACAAAACTACAGTCCAACATTCTTGACATCGATTTGTTGTAGAATCTTAGGACATATTCAGAGCTCAAACATAATGCGGTATCTTGAACAGAACGACTTGCTCAATGCCAACCAGCATGGTTTTTGAAAACATCGGTCACATGAAACGCAACTCGCACTTTCCTCACGTCATATTGAAGCTTTGGATTAAGGCTACCAGATAGATACAGTGTTTCTTGACTTCCAAAAAGCGTTTGACTCAGTACCACACATATGCTCATTGTCAAAATCTAAATCGTATGGAGTATCAAGAGAAATTTGTGACTGGATTGAGGACTTTTTATTAGGGAGGATGCAGCATGTTATCTTGGATGGAGAGTCGTCAGATGTAGAAGTAACTTTGGGTGTGCCCCAGGGAAACGTGTTGAGACCCTTACAGTTTATGTTGTATATTAATGACCTTGCAGACAATGTTGATAGTAAAATAAGGCATTTTGCACACAATGCAGTCATCTATAATGAAGTACTATCTGAGGGAAACTGCATAAATATTCAGTCAGATCTTGATAAGATTTCAACATGGTGCAGAGATTGGCAACTTGTTCTAAATGTACAGCTATGTAAAATTGTGCACTTCACAAAACGAAAAAAATGTAGTATCCTATGACTATAATATCAATGAGTCAATGTTGGAATTGGCCAACTCATATAAATACCTGGGTGTAACACCTTGTAGGGATATGAAATATAATGATCTCATAGGTTCAGTTGTAAGTAAAGCAGGTGGTAAACTTCAGTTTATTGGTAGATTACTGGAAAAGTGCAATCAGTCTACTAAAAAGATTGCTTACAAATCACTTGCATGACCCATCCTAGAACATTGCTCAAGTGTGTTCGACCTGTACCAGATAGGACTATCAGGGTATTGAGCTTATACAGAGAAGGGCAGCATGAATGGTCACAGGATTGTTTAATCCAAGAGAGAGTGTCACAGTGATACTGAAGAAATTGATATGGCAGATTCTTGAAGACAGACGCAAACTAACCTGAGAAAGGCTATTAACAAAGTTTCAAGAACTGGCTTTAAATGATTACTCTATGGATATACTACTACACCCTACATGTCGCTCACACATGGATTGTGACGACAAAATTAGAATGAACTGCTGCACACACACAGTCTTTGAAACACTCATTCTTCCCACACCCCATATCTGCATGGAACAGGATGAAATCCTAACAACTGGTACAATAGGACATGCCCTCTGCCATGCAGAGTATAGATGTAGATGTAGAAACACACCCTGAAATTTTTTATGCTGGAAGAATATAATGAAAGAAATGCGCTGTTAAAATTTTAGCTGCTAAGGCACACTGGAAATACACTGAAGAGCCAAAGAAACTGGTACGCCTGCCTAATATCATATAGCGTCCTCACGAGCATGCAGAAGTGCCGCAACACAACATAACATGGACTTGACTAATATCTGAAGTAGTGCAGGAGGACTTAACACCATGAATCCTGCAGGGCTATCCATAAATCCGTAAGACTATGAGGGGGTGGAGATCTCTTCTGAACAGCATGTTGCAAGGCATCCCAGATATGGTCAATAATGTTCATGTCTGGGGAGTTTGGTGGCCAGCAGAAGTGTTTAAACTCAGAAGGGTGTTCCTGCAGCCACAGTGTAGCAATTGTGGATGTGTGGGGGTGTCGCACTGTCCTGCTGGAATTGCCCAAGTCTGTCGGAATGCACAATGGACACGAATGGCTGCAGGTGATCAGACAGGATGCTTATGTACATGTCACCCGTCATATCTAGATGTATCAGGGGTCCCATATCACTCCAGCTGCACTTGCACCACACCATTACAGAACCTCCACCAGCTTGAACGGTCCCTTGCTGATGTGCAGTGTCCATGGGTGCATACCCGTACAAGTCTATCCGTTCGATACAATTTGAAACAAGACTCGTCCGACCATGCAACATATTTCCAACCAACAACAATCCAATGTCGGTGTTGATGGACCCGGGCGAGGCGTAAAGCTTTGTGTTGTGCAGTCATCAAGGGTACACGAGTGGGCCTTCGGCTCCGAATACCCATATCGATGATGTTTCGTTGAATGGTTCACACGATGACACTTGTTAATGGCCCAGCATTGCAAACTGCAGCAGTTTGAGGAAGTGTTGCACTTCCGTCACATTGAGCGGTTCTCTTCAGTCGTCGTTGGTCCCACTCTTGCAAGATCTTTATCCAGCCACGGCGATGTCGGAGATTTGATGTTTTTTTTTCGGATTCCTTTTATTCACGGTATCAAGCCATTGTTTGATTTTACATTACAGACTTCAGTCATCATGACTAATTTATTTAAACGAGATGTTTCTTACACATACATCATACATCATTTTATAACAATTCCTGTAGCTCAATTCTTATTATGGCTTTTAAATAACCTACAGCTTTACAGTTTGCGAATGCGATGAGACGAATCTATCGAGCAGTTTGCTGACAGAATCCGAAACATCAATGCTCAAACGTACGAGAAGATGAAAATGAAAATCGCATTCAGTTGTTCGAAGCCGACCAGAGAGCTTTGGACATATTTATTCATGGGTTTTACGGAGAGGAAGTAAGCATAA
This sequence comes from Schistocerca cancellata, assembly GCF_023864275.1. NCBI lineage: Eukaryota > Metazoa > Arthropoda > Insecta > Orthoptera > Acrididae > Schistocerca > Schistocerca cancellata. The sequence goes on along the minus strand of NC_064628.1, from coordinate 782,137,450 downwards.
CTGTTAGATTGGCATGATGTAAAACGTTTCAGGAAGCAGTAGAATCAGCTGTTTGTTTTGTTGAAGCACTAAAACAACTGAATGAGATGCAGAAATAAGAATGCAGAGTTTTCAACACAACAGTACAATGCTACAGATGCAATAAGCTGGGTCACAAGTGTAAGGATTGTAAAGAGAATCGAATCTGCTGTCACTGCGGGATGCAGGGTCACGTTTCGAGAGATTGTTGCAACAAGAAGAAAGGTAATGCGAACAATAGACAATCTGCCAGATCTTTAAATGAGTACGGGGCCATACGGGCCACCACTCGATCCGCCCCCTGCCAGAGACAGTGATTCCGGTTAGTTCTAGTGAAAATCAGACCGAAAATGACTTCATGATAGGTGCTGTATATCGTGGGAGAAACATCAAATTACTTATTGATACAGGAACACAGACCTCATTAATGTGGTGTTGCATAGATAAACGGGATAAACTGAAACTGCCGCTATTAAAAGTGTGAGGGTTAAACGGAGGAAAGCTACATAACTATGGAGAAGCTGACATAGAATTAACTCTTGGTCAAGGCCAAGATGAAGGTGAAAATAAAGATAAATACACAGCAAGAGTGCATGTAGTATCAAATAATGAAACGCATTATAGCAGTGTACTTGGATTTGATTTCTTGTCCACTGACGTGGCAGAGATATTTGTTGCAGAAAGATTAGACTAGGCTGTAGCAACTACAACCTAGGAAATCGTTCTTCAGATTGTACTCAAAGGAGCAGCAATACTGACGTCGTGGGAATGGAAAGCCCAAACTGTTGTGACTTGGCAAGACAGCCAAGCCACTATGATTGGTAGCCGAAAGGCACGCGTTAAGCTCACACAGGCTGGCGTGAGGTCTGGAACAGTTAAGGGAATTTATAGTAGTAAAGAACGTAAGTAACTACTGGAATACTTAACTTTAATTCATAATTGGTGAACATCGGTCTGACGGTACATGCATCACAAGATAAATAGCAAATGATAATGGCGCCTTGCTAGGTCGTAGCAAATGATGTAGCTGAAGGCTATGCTAACTATCGTCTCGGCAAATGAGAGCGTAATTTGTCAGTGAACCATCTCTAGCAAAGTCGGCTGTACAACTGGGGCGAGTGCTAGGACGTCTCTCTAGACCTGCCGTGTGGCGGCGCTCGGTCTGCAATCACTGATAGTGGCGACACGCGGGTCCGACGTATACTAGCGGACCGCGGCCAATTTAAAGACTACCACCTAGCAAGTGTGGTGTCTGGCGGTGACACCACATTCCTCCCCCGCAAATCGGCGTACGGTGGTGTTATAAGGCATCCGCCCGCCGTGGGGAGGACCCCATGTTGACGTATGCGATGAGGTGGGGAGCCTAACTACAGGCGAGGCTGTGCCACCCGCACCCTGCCATTCAGTCCGAGGGGAGCTAGGAAACGCCTGAAAACCTAGTCCAGGGTGCACGCCAACATGCAGTGCATGTGCCCGTAGAGAGACAGGAGGGGCCGAAGGGTCGACCTCCATCGAGCCGGAGCACCCGACGGACGAAGACGACAGATGGTCCGGAGCGGGCAAGTGTTCCATGGCAGAGGACAACTGGTCACGGGAAGCGATCGGAGGCGCGTGACCCAGGGAGGCGCCCGGCGGTTGCAGCGATGCGTCCACTGCGGGCGTCGCCGGTGGGAGAACAGGCGGCGGCGGCAGCGCGTCGGCATGGGGCAAAATGGATGGCAGCGTCGGTAACACCTGGGGATGAGGCGAGCCAGTAGATGGGTCCTCAGAGCGCTGACCGGACGGCACCGTCGCTGAAAGCAGACGGGGAGCGGCAGATCCCGTGCAACGACAGAGGCGCAGCTGATTGAGATGCCGACGCACCTCACCAGAGGCCCCCAAAACCAGATACATAGCGCGGCCGAGGCAGCAAAGAATGCGCCCTGCGAGCCAATGCCGTGAACCTCGGTAGTTGCGATAATAGACAACGTCGCCTGGAGCAAAAGCAGGTGGCTGCCGCTGCACAGGAACCTGATGCGGCGGGTGTAGCAAAGACATCAAGGTTTGATGATGGCGACCGTGAAGCAGCTCAGCCGGCGAACGACCATCTCGGGGCTGAGAGCGATACGAGGACAAAAAGAACAATAACGCGTCCTCCTGAGAATGCGACTCTTTCAATTTCAACATCTGTGACTTGAAAGTCTGGACCAAACGTTCAGCGGCATCGTTTGACTGTGGCGAAAACGGTGCGGACGTCAGATGTTGAATACCATTGGCCTTGCAGAATGACTGAAATTCTGCGGACATGAATTGTGGGCCATTGTCGGAAACAAAACGCAGAATGGTAGCAAGGACAGGGTTGGCAGCTGTGGCTGTAGCTACACGACGAAAATCAATCGGAAACGATTCGACCACGTCATCGGTTACTGAATCAATGAACATGCAAGCAAGTTCGGAGGAATCGAATGCTCTATCCTCAGCAACAGGCAAACGGGACAACGCATCGGTGTTTCCGTGCTTAGCAGTGGACCGATACAAGATATCGTAGCGGTACTGCGAGAGGAAAATAGACCAGCGAATGAATTTCTGCGCTGTACGTGGAGGTACAGGCTTGGTCGGATGAAAAAGTGATGTCAAAGGTTTGTGGTCTGTGATGATGGTAAAGTGACGACCATACAAGAAATCATGAAACTTTGTAATACCAAATACGAGAGCCAATGCTTCTTTCTCGATCTGTGAATAATTTCTTTGCGCAGACGACAGCAATTTGGACGCAAAGGCAATAGGGCGATTGTGCGAACCATCTTTGTGCGCAAGTACAGCACCGATCCCGAAATCCGATGCATCCACCATCAACAAAAGGGGCTTCCGGGCATCGAATGGTGTCAGGAAAGTATTGGAAAGCAATGCCGATTTCAACTGGCATTCCGTCGTCCAGACGAACGGAACACCCTTACGGCGTAAGCGATGAAGCGGAGCTGAAATGGAAGAGGCGTGTGGTATATAACGGTGATAATAATTAATTTTTCCCAGCACACTCTGTAGCTGCTTCAAATTCTTTGAACATGTCCTTTTTTATTACAGAAAAAGCAAATAGCCTGGTGTGACGGGCAATTCTTATGCGAATGTCTAGTAGCACACCGCGGGCATGATTTCACTGCATTTGTTTGCCGACGCGGGACACGTGGCTGAGAGCCAGGCGGCATTGGCGCGGTCGGACGCGAGGACTGTTTACTGTTCCGTGCAGCTCGCCTGGCGGGCCGGTTAACGAGACACACAGGTGGCGAAGTTTCAAATGATTCCTGAGCAAAGTCAAGTGTGTCCTGCCGATCCAATATGTCCATCACTTGTTGAAGGGAGGGATTGACTAGTTTCAAAATCTGTTCCCGTATACGAACATCAGAAACGTTCTGTGCAATTGCATCACACACCATAGTATCGGAATAAGGGAGTCCACATTCACACTCAAAAGCACAATCCCTAGTAAGGCCTTGCAAGGTTGCAACTCACTCCCTATTAGTCTGACCGGCCGTGCGTTTTGTACGAAAGAAGGTATACCTTTTCGCAACTACATTGACTGCTTCTTTGAAATATGCATCTAATGCAGACAAAATTTCGTCGTAGGACAGAGTTGCTACGTCACGTCGGGGAAATAATTTCACTATCACACGGTACGTCTGGACGCCTACGGATGCTAACAAAAAAGGCTGCCGCTCGTTACCTTGAATTCTGTAGGCGGCGAGATGGAATCCAAATTGGCGTGACCACTCCATCCAGCTTTCCAGTGCCGCATCAAAAGGACGAAAAGGTGGTGCAACTGTGTGTTGTGGCTGCAGGAGTGGTGGAGCGGCAGCTGCCGCATCATTTTGCAGTGCACGTTGACCCTGGACGAGCTGTCCAAGGGCATCCAATAAGGCCTGCGTCTGCTGATTCTGCAAGCGATAAAATTCAGACAGTACATCTGGAGATTGTGACGAAGCCATTACACAAGGAAATCAGGGCAATTGGTACAAACGCGAATTGGCTCATCGCCAATCCTCGGCGCCAAACTGTTGTGACTTGGCAAGACAGCCAAGCCACTATGATTGGTAGCCGAAAGGCTGGCGTGAGGTCTGGAGCAGTTAAGGGAATTTATAGTAGTAAAGAACGTAAGTAACTACTGGAATACTTAACTTTAATTCATAATTGGTGAACATCGGTCTGACGGTACATGCATCACAAGATAAATAGCAAATGATAATGGCGCCTTGCTAGGTCGTAGCAAATGACTTAGCTGAAGGCTATGCTAACTATCGTCTCGGCAAATGAGAGCGTAATTTGTCAGTGAACCATCTCTAACAAAGTCAGCTGTACAACTGGGGCGAGTGCTAGGACGTCTCTCTAGACCTGCCGTGTGGCGGCGCTCGGTCTGCAATCACTGATAGTGGCGACACGCGGGTCCGACGTATACTAGTGGACCATGGCCGATTTAAAGGCTACCACCTAGCAAGTGTTGTGCCTGGCGGTGACACCACACAAACGATGCATCAGTTCAAACTGTCTGAGTTGATGTTCAAATTGATCAGTCTCAGCAAATTCCCAAAGGAGCAGGAAAGACAATAACGAACATGAGCAATGAGGATGTTGTTTTGCCATGAGGAATGAAAGTTGCTGAAATGTCGAGCGTAAGTAAAAATGACATAATACATATTCCAAATGAAGTAACAAACACTGCAGTTATAAACACAGATTTTGGTAACAGTACCACAAAAGTGCAACGAGGTGACGAATAATGAACTGAAGCGCAAGATCTGGAAGAACATTTGACAGCTGATGAACAGAAGATTTTAGCACCTGTTTTGTTGGAGTATGCAGATTTATTCTGAGAATGTGCAACTTTACCTGTCACTTATTTAGCTCAGCATCGTATTCATACAGGGAATGCAGCCCCAGTCACACAGAAACATTACCAAATACCATTTAGTCAAAGAAAGTTGGTAGAAGACATGGTTAAAGAACAATTAGAAACCAGCATTATAAAACCAAGCGATCCTTCAGACCCACTGTTGTAATTGTGAAGAAGAAACCAATTTCTGGAGAATCAGTTCCGTTTTTGTGTTGATTACCGATCTTTGAATGCTGTGACCACACCCAACATTTACTACTTACCAAATTTAGTGGAAACCTTGGATTACTTGGGCAGATGTTGAATCTTTTCAGCATGTGATTTAATGAGTGGTTATCACCAGATAACAGTGCATCCAGATGATCAAGCAAAAACTTCAATTGTAACTGCAACAGGAGTTACAAGTATCTTCATATGCCATTTGGACTTCGTAATGCTCCAGCTACATTTCAACGCATGATGGATTCAGTTTTATGAGGGCTCACCCCGACACAAGCACTTGTTTACCTTGACGATGTAATAATTTTTGGTGAAAACATGAAGCAGCATACTGAGAGACTACAAGTTGTTTTTGAGTGTATAAGAAGTGCAAACCTGTCTTTGTCAATAGATAAATGTCATTTTGCACAAAGTAAGGTTAACTATCTTGGTCGTGTTATAACTAGTGAAGGTGTTCAACCTGATCCAAAATTAATTGAAGATGTAAAGAATTTTCCTGAATCACAGAATTTGAAAGAACTACAATCATTCTTGGGATTGTCAAATTTCCACAGACTATTTATAGCCAGTTATGCAAATATAACACGTCCAATCACACAGCTACCGTACTGAAGAAAGGAGCCACATTTAATTGGTCAACAGAATGCAAAAAGGCAATGGAAGAACTTAAAACAGCTTTAACCACGGCCCCAGTGTTAGCCTATCTGGATTTCAGTAAACCTTTTATTCTTTCAACAGATGCATCCAATTTTGCCACAGGTGCAATCTTGTCTCAAGAAGTTGATGGTCATGAACATCCAACCTCATTTCTTTCCAGATAATGAAACAAAGCAGAATGTAATTATACTACTACTGAGAAGGAGCTATGTGCTTTGGTTTTTGGTATAACGCATAACAGATGTTTCTTAACAGGAACAGAATTTACGGTTATTACAGATCATGTCCCACTTAAATGGTTATTGAACTTAAAGGATCCAAGTTCCAGATTAACAAGATGGGCATTATGATTGAGTGAGTACCAATTTAAGGTTATTCACCGACCTGGTAAACAACATGGGAATGCTGATGCAGTGAGTCGAAAAGTCAATGTTTGTGTTACAATAAGTTGAGAAGAAGAGTTAAAGGCAGCTCAAGAAGAAGATCCACAATGCAAATTATGGAAAAATGATTAACATTTTGTCAAAATAGAGGGATTATTGTACAAAATCAGTAGTAAAGGAAACTGCCTAGTTATTCCAGGAAGCATGAAAGAACAAATCATGAGAGAACAACACAATTCTTTATTATCAGGATATCACAGTAAAAAGGCAACCAACATGAAAAGAGTTCAAATGTTTTGGTGGCCGAACCATAAAGCTGACGTTTTTGAGTTTGTTTTACAATGTGATTCCTGTAACAGACGGAATAATGTAGGAAAAAGTAGAGCACCATTGCAGGATCTGACAGAGACAAGTGAATCATTTGAAAGAGTAGGACTAGATGTTGTAGGATCGTTGCCTAAGACTAAAGATGAAAACAAATACATATTGACAATATTAGATCATTTCTCTAGATACTTTTTCATGATACCAATATCTGATCAGAGTGCTGAGACTATAGCTAAAGTTTTTGCAAAAGAATGGATTCTTAAGTTTGGATCACCATTAAGTATAATTAGTGATCAAGGAACGAATTTTATGAGTGAATTTTGCATGATCGACTGCCGTAATCAGCAATGAACACGTAAGGGATCTAGCACACAAACTAAAGGAAGCATGGAGGGGAGTGAAACAGCAAAATCATCAATCCTTTCTTCAGCAAGCAAGACAACATGACCGCCAAGCAGCAGTGCCACAGTATCGAGTTGGAGATCTTGTGCATCTGAGCAATGTGGTGTTAAACAAGAGTCAAGTCAAAAAGTTTAAGAAGTTTTGGAAAGGACCATATCCAATCTCGGAGGTGTTGTCACCAGGCACTCTTAAGCTTCAACTGCCCTTTCGTCAATTGTCGTTCATTTCAATCATGTAAAGCCATTTCTGGGTAGATTTCCTGTAGCATCGTAAGACGAAGAGGACTGACCAAGAGGCAAATCTGCTGTTCTCAAACCCAGGAAGCGAGAATCGCAAGGTCGCAGTCCAGACCTTGAGGTCAAGGCATTGCCATGTTCCCAGCGATCCTGTTCCAGACACCCCTACAATCTGCATAAACGTGTGTAGTGTGTGAGAGTGCAATGCGTGTGTTTATTTCAGCCATGTGCTTATGTGAATGTGTTGCAAAAATTTAGTATTGAGGCTATTACACGAGTGCACAAGTGAAGCTAAACCTTTTATTCCACAGGTTACCACAATCAATTAATTTATTTTATGTTCATTGTTAACTCTAGTATTTAGAACTAATTACCCATGTTCATTTTTTTCTAATGTTTGCTATGATAGCATATTCTACTAATGCTGTAGTAATAGTACCACAGATTACAGGTGTTGTGTTTGAACCACGGTCAGACATGGTAGTTTCAACAAGTAATGTAAAACCTGTACTCAAGTACAATCTGAGTGAAATCAAGCAACAGTTCAATTCTGTAAAGAAGCAAATTGATCTAATTCATTCTGTTAAGGGTAATGATACAATTTTGGAAATGGGTACATCTTGGTATAATAACTGGACCACAGCCAAAATGTGAGCAGAGTCTACATTTGCTAATTATGAACAAGACATTTACTGTTTTTTTGAAGCTTTTGACATCCAAAACTTTAATTAGGTGTAAATGTGCCTGGTTTGATTTTGGAGGGAGTATCCTTCGTACTGTATTTGGTACTTTAACTAGTCGAGATCTACTGAAAGTTAAAGGCAAAATATTAGCTCTTGAACAACAGTCCAGTACAAATTCAACTAACCTCTCTACTGAAATTATCATATTAAAGAATTTGCAAAAAATCATTACTAACCACACAGTTTTCATTGAACAGATTGTAAAGCAATTTATCTCACATTTCCATGTAATTCATAATGAAACAAATGCAAATATCCAAGAACAATTCCAAAGATTAAATGCTGTGAGTGCACACTTAGATTTAAACACTCTTTTGTTAAGGATTACTGATAGTTTATCAGACGCTAGCACTGATGCCCTAACTTAAGAACAGCCTTAGAAAGTAATTCAAATGATTGTTTGAGCAGTGTACTACTGCATCCAGAACAATTTTTACAGATCCTACCATCAATTGAACAAAAGCTAGATGCAACATATACTATGATTTACCCTGTTAACTCTTACAATTTATATGCTTACTACAAGTTAACCACCACACTCTCTTTAATGATTGAAGACGAATTGACTGTTATTGTTTCTACACCCATTGCTAGACCAAAGCATAATTTTAAAATGTATAAGATTTATTCTTACCCTGTGAAATGGAGACACGCATGTATTCGTGTAAAGTACATACTAAGTGATTATCTACTGACCAGCAAGGATTGAAGATATTTTGTCCCTAAATGAAAACGATTTGCATATGTGTAAATGTAGTCATAAATTAATTTGCCCTGAATTGGCAGTATTCTTAGATAGTAGAGCGTACAGCTGTGAGAAAGAATTGTTTATAAATCATCTGCCAAGAGATGTTTGCCCTAGAAGTTTGACACATCTTTATCATCCATTTCTTGAACGATTTCCTGAAAGTATAATTTTGTAATTTAACTTCACCCTTGATGTCACATTTACATGTAAAAATTATGATACACCTAGCTACCCTTTACACTCAAATTGAATAATAGTGGATTAATCTTGAATGCCAGACATTGTGATTTATCGTGGGAACTATTTGACATGCCTAGTGTATTGCCAACTACATTTCATGCAACTGAACATTTGCCATTAACTAAAATGTTATCTGTTTATTACAATGATTCATTCACATTAACATATGGAAAGCATTCCTTACCAAGTTTTTCTGAAGGCAATGATTTAATTAAGGATGTCCATGAAAGTGTAATTTCTTCTAATAATGAGTTAAACTTCAATGAAGCAGCAAATAGAATTAAGTCCCTTGATTCATCCATTAATGTTAATGCATACTTGATTATAAGTATTGTGTTTTTATTGCTTTTATTAATTTGTCTTTTGTCAACAGCATTTTTCATGTATGAAACAGTCATCCTGAAAGCTCGCTTCTCTGTACTGAATGTTACTGTGTCTGCAAATGAAATACATGTTGCAATGCCTTCTGATGCCACAAATGGCAAAATAAATTCATAATGCCCAGGAGGTCATTTTGAACCACCTATGATTGCTCTTTTTCTGTGGGGAGAGTGATGTAAGGGTCTACGGGTTTGCATATAGCTGTATAGTATGTAACATGCGCTTGCCAGCTGACCTATCTTGGAATGCTGACAGTTTTCTTGGTCAGTAGACGTGCGTCCTGCCACAGTGTGCCACAAGGTTCAAATGGCTCTGAGCACTATGGGACTTAACTGCTGAGGTCATCAGTCCCCTAGAACTTAGAACAACTTAAACCTAACTAACCTAAGGACATCACACACATCCATGCCCAAGGCAGGATTCGAACCTGCGACCATAGCGGTTGTGCAGTTCCAGACTGTAGTGCCTAGAACCGCTTGGCCAACTCGGCCGGCGTGCCACAAGGGAGTAAGCCACTGGCCACCTTCTCCAGTGTGCCGTATAACTAGTGTGCCCTCAGGCGCGAATATGTCTCTTTTATTAGCTCACCGTGGAGCCTTTCAATACAACCATAATTAGTTGGATGTCAGATACAGTGATGATGGGTGCGCATAGCGTGCGTACTTTATAATCAGTCTTTTGTTATTAAACTGTTTAAACTTACTTCTTGGTGCTCACGTATTCTGTACCCCAGGGACCCATTGCTTATGAATCATGACAGATATTTAGTGTAATTATCATCTGCGGGTAACAATACAAACAACCTCCTTATAAATGTAACAGATAAATAGTATAATTGAATCGTTCGGATCTACATAATAAAATTCTCAACAAGGGGGAGGGGCGGGAGGGGGGTGGGGCTCAGCTTGCAGGACCACTTACCATAGATTTCTTGGAGTGTTTTGCATGAGATATGACTTAAAAATTAGGATACCACAAGTTCTGTCTTCATTGGCTTCCAAAATTAATTTCTTAGAACTACAACACTTGACAGATGACTGTTACCAGTACTGTGGTACTATTAGAGTGCAGAGCAACTGAAGAGAAATGTGAATGGTGATGAGGCATAGTTATTTTTATGCAAATGTAAACACAAAAAAGTAAGTTATGTGGGGGTCTTATCGCCTCACCTAACAAACCAAATAAAACATGCCACCCTCAGCCAGAAATTTATGGCTACTGTTTTTTTTTTTTAAAAAAAAAGGGGGACGCTGAAGGAATCTTTGATTTTATAATGCCTACTGAGAGATGCTAAGAAAACCAAGAACCATCATCCTAAACAAGTGATGCTGCCTCTTGCTAGCCCTTGACTACCGGGATCTTGTTTTGGCACAACAGTGTTGTATCGTACTCAGTGTCGCAAAATGAGAATTAGTGTCAGTCTCATCTGAACTTTTTGAACAACCTGCAGTGCAGGCTTCATTTAGAGTGAGGCCTCTCCTCTTTACACATGTGAAAAAATGGCTTGGCTCCCAGTGTTTTGGTTATGATGAACTGACAATGCTGGTGACAATCACAGATGGCAGAATGTTTACAGAGGGGACTTGTCTACTCATTAAAGAGAAATAACTGTTTTTATCTGAATAATGGTTATGTAGGTTAGTAATGTTGTCATTCTTGATGTTCTCTTTAGTCCGAAGACTGGTTTGATGCACTTCTACCCTGTGCAAGCCTCATCATTTTCAAATAATACAACCCACATCCATTTGAACTTGCTTACAGTATTCATCTTTTGGTCTCACTCTGTAATTCCCTCTCCACACACACCCTTCCCTCCAATACTAAATTGACAGTTCGTAATACTGTATCTACTGTATCAACTGTTAGTCAAGTTACACTTTGAATTTCTTTTCTCTCCAATTCTGTTAAGTACCTCCATATTAGTTATGCAATGTACCCAACTAATATATCCATTATTCTTGTGTTGTGCCACATTCCTAAAGCTTCTGCCACTTCTGTACAAAGTTGCGCTCCAGACAAATGTCTTCAGAAAAGGCTTTCTATACTATAAAGTTATATTCAATGTTAACAAATTTCTCTTCTTCAGAAACACTTTTCTTGCCATTGCCATTCTACATCTTATATCTTCTCTACTTTAGCCATCATCAGTTATTTTACTGTTGAAATAGCAAAACTCATCTACTTCTTTTAGTGACTCATTTCCTAATCAAGCATTGCTTGATTTAATTTGAGCACATTTTATTTCCCTTGTTTCACTTTTCTTAATATTCTTCTTATATCCTCCTTTCAAGACACTATCTATTCTGTTCAACTGCTCTTCCAAGTCCTTTCCTATCTCTGAGAGAATTACAATGCCCTCAGAAAAGCTCAAAGTTTTAATTTCTTCTCCCTGAACTTTAATTCCTTCTCCAAATTTTATCTTGGCTCCCTTTACTGCTTGCTCGGTGTACATCTTGAATAACATTGGGAATAGGTTACAACCCTGTGTCACTCCCTTCCCAGCAATGGCTTCCCTTTCATGCACTTTGACTCTTACAACTACTGTCTAGTTTCTGAACCTTTCGCTTCCTGTACATGTTTTACCCCTTGTTCCTTCAGAATTTCAGAGTGTATTCCAGTCAACACTGTCAGAATCTACCTCTAAGTCTACAGATGCTATAAACATAGATTTGCATTTCCTTAACCTATCTCCTAAGAGAAGTCGTAGGCTCACGTCTTCCAACATTTCTCCAGAACCGAAACTGATCTTATCTACAGTTTCCTCCTACCAGTTTTTAATTCTTCTGTAAATAATTTGTGAAAGTATTTTGCAACCATGATTTACTAAACTGATATTTCAGTAATATTCACACCTGTCAGGACCTGCTTCCTTTGGAATTCAAATTATTACATTACATGATGCACGCCAAGTGGAATAGTTTTGTCATGGCTGGTTCTCCTAAGGGTATGAGCAGTTCTGAGTGAATGTTGTCTGTTCTAGGAACCTTGTTTTGGCTTAGGTCTTTCAGTGCTCCGTCAAATTCTTCTCACAATATCATAATCTCCCACCTCATCTTCATCTACTTCCTCTTCCCTTTCTGTAATATTAAGTTCATTTCCCTTGTATAGCCCCTCTATATATTCCTTCCACCTTTTATCTTTCCTTTCTTTGCTTAGTACTGTTTTCCATCTGAACTCTTGATGTTCATAGAGCTGCTTCTCTTTTCTGCAAAGGTCTCTTTTTCCTGTAGGCAGTATCTATTCATTCCCCAGTTATTCGTCCTTGTATCAACTTACATTGGTCCTCTAGCCACTTCTACTTAGCCATTTTGCACTTTGTCAGTAATTTTTTGATAGTTGTGTTCCTTTCATCTGCTTCATTTTTATATTTTCTCCATACATTAATTAAATTCAATGTTTGCGGTGATATCCCATGATTTATACTAGGCCTGATCTTTTTACCTATTTGGTACTCTGCTCCCTTCATTATATCATCTCTAAAAGCTACACATTTGTCACCTACTGTATTCTTTTGCCCTGTTTCAGTCAACAATTACCTACTGCTCCCTTTGAAACTTTCAACAACCTCTGGTTCTTTCTACTTATCCAGGTCCCATATCCTTAATTTCCTACCTTCTTGCAGATTCTTAAGTTTTAATCTACAGTTCATATCCAATAACTTATGGTCAGAGTCAATATTTGCCCCTGAAAATGTCTTATAGTTAAAATCTGGTTCTGAAATCTCAGTCTGTACCATCGTAAATAAATCTGAAACTTTCCAATATCTCCAAGTGGCTTCCACATATACAATTTTCTTTCATGATCCTTAAACCAATTGTTAGTACCCTTTGTGCAAAATTGTGCCAAACTGCTTCCTCTTTCATTCCTTTCCCCAGTTCATATACTGTTTTCCCTTCTCTTCCTATTACCAAATTCCAGTAACCTATCATAATGAAAATTTCCTCTCTCTTAACTATCCGAATAATTTCTTTTATGTTGTCATACATTCTTTCAAGCTCTTTATCATTGCGGAGTTAGTTGGCATATAAACTTGAACCACTGTCGTGGGTGTTGGATTTGTGTCTATCTTGGCAACGATAATGTGTTCACTGTTCTGTTCAAATAATTTACCTGAATTCCTATTTTCTTATTTCACTATTAGACTTATTTCTGCATTACCTCTATTGGAGTTTCTGTTTATAATCCTGTACTCATGTGACCAGAAGCCTTGTTCATCTTGCCACAGAACTTTACTAATTGCCACTACATCTAACTTCAGCCTATCCATTTCCCTTTTTAAATTTTATAACCTGCTTATCTGATTAAGGGATCTAACATTCCATGCTCCAATACATGAAATGCCAGTTTTGTTTTTCCTGATGATGACATCTTTTTGAGGAGTTCCTACCTGGAGATCCAAATGGGGGGACTATTTTGCCTACAGAATATTAACCCAAGACAATGCCTTTGTTTAACCGTACAACAGAGCTGCATGTCTTCAGAAAAAGTAATGGCTGTAGCTCCCTCATGCTTTCAGCTGTTTGCAGTACCAGCACATCAAGGCCATGTTGGCTGATGTTACAACGACAGACTGTTGGCCCTGAAACTACTGGAAATGCTACTGCCCTTCTTTGTCTGCCCTCTCCACAGGCACCCCTTCAGTGTGGTGGCACCTACAGTACGGTGTTGAGGCACGCAAGCCACCCGCCTCAGCAATGTCTGTGTTTCATGGGGTGGAGAAGTAATACAAGGGTGTAATTGTAAGATTTTTCTAATGCATTTGTGGAGAAGAAATACAAGAGCACAATTACAAAATTTTTCTTAAACTTTTTTGCTTTGATTATTCCACTATTTTATTTATGGGTAATAGAGAGGTGATTTTGCAAAAAACCCCTCTTAATTTGAAGGAGAACTTTAATTTTCAGATGTAAACAGTCATCAGTTGAAAACACTTAATTGCAGCCTTGATAATAAATTATTTACTTTAACAAAAGTCTTCATGCTACAGTGCTCATGCTTTTTTCTTAATGTGTATGGAATAGGATGTAAACTGTGAAATTTTTGTAAATCTGTCTGGATTGCCTAAGGACTTTTTATTACATTACTTCACATCAAATGTTTCAACTGTTGTCAACCCTGGACACATTAATTAAGAACAAAATATAAAAATGAGTATTATGTAAACATAACTGCCTAACATCGGCAAAAGTGTTCGAGTATAATGACTTCTCTGGAGACTAGAAATCTACTCTGTAGGAATCAGCATGGGTTTTGAAAAAGATGGTCATGTGAAACCCAGCTCGCGCTATTCGTCCACGAGACTCAGAGGGCCATAGACACGGGTTCACAGGTAGATGCCGTGTTTCTTGACTTCCGCAAGGCGTTCGATACAGTTCCCCACAGTCGTTTAATGAACAAAGTAAGAGCATATGGACTATCAGACCAATAGTGTGATTGGATTGAGAAGTTCCTAGATAACAGGACACAGCATGTCATTCTCAATGGAGAGAAGTCTTCCGAAGTAAGAGTGATTTCACGTGTGCCGCAGGGGAGTGTCATAGGACCGTTGCTGTTCACAATATACATAAATGACCTGGTGGATGACATCGGAAGTTCACTGAGGCTTTTTGCAGATGATGCTGTGGTGTATCGAGAGGTTGTAACAATGGAAAATTGTACTGAAATGCAGGAGGATCTGCAGCGAATTGACGCATGGTGCAGGGAATGGCAATTGAATCTCAATGTAGACAAGTGTAATGTGCTGCGAATACACAGAAAGATAGATCCTTTATCATTTAGCTACAAAATAGCAGGTCAGCAGCTGGTAGCAGTTAATTCCATAAATTATCTGGGAGTACGCATTAGGAGTGATTTAAAATGGAATGATCATATAATGTTGATCGTCGGTAAAGCAGATGCCAGACTGAGATTCATTGGAAGAATCCTAAGGAAATGCAATCCGAAAACAAAGGAAGTAGGTTACAGTACGCTTGTTCGCCCACTGCTTGAATACTGCTCAGCAGTGTGGGATCCGTACCAGATAGGGTTGATAGAAGATATAGAGAAGATCCAACGGAGCGCAGCGCCTTCATTACAGGATCATTTAGTAATCGCGAAAGCGTTACGGAGATGATAGATAAACTCCAGTGGAAGACTCTGCAGGAGAGACGCTCAGTAGCTCGGTACGGGCTTTTGTCAAAGTTTCGAGAACATACCTTCACCGAAGAGTCAAGCAGTATATTGCTCCCTCCTACGTATATCTCGCGAAGAGACCATGAGGATAAAATCAGAGAGATTAGAGCCCACACAGAGGCATACCGACAATCCTTCTTTCCACGAACAATACGAGACTGGAATAGAAGGGAGAACTGATAGAGGTACTCAAGGTACCCTCCGCCACACACCATCAGGTGGCTTGCGGAGTATGGATGTAGATGTAGATGTAGATGTAGAAAGTTCACCCATCAGACTCAGAACTTCCAAAACTAAGTTCAATGTCAATATATGCTGGAGCAAGGTGTGAATTGCCAATTTGGTTCCATAGATTACTTAAGTATATGTGATAACTGTAAGACAGTGCTACTAGGGAACATGTTTAAATATTTTTTTGGTCATGCAATGCAAAGTTCCATACTCAAGAGTGTAGGAGAGCTGATGCAGGAACCCTCTACTGCCACTTGCGACAAGGTGCTTGTGGAGATGATTAGCTGTTGCCTTCCTATGACCTGTGTGTGCATCTTTGCCATGTATATGACTGTGATGAGTGTTTTGGACAGTGTAGTGCTGGGTTTGTGTTGTTACAGTGAAAGGGAGGGAGAGCCTGAAACCCAGTGCCAGCACATAGCCTACTGCTCGTGAATAGCACCAGGAGGCCCCTGAGCTTAACCAGCCTGTCTGATGGATGGATCGGCAATAGCAGTGTCACATACTCTCAATTTCTGAGACAGTGCAGAGAAGTTTAGAACTGAATCCAGGATATTGGCACAAAGTCTGGTAATCAGGAACTTCTCACCATTACCTCTCCTCTTGCTGGCCAAATACTGCCAGTGAAAATTTCATGCACCATCAGGATTTGAACCATCTTACCACTGAGTCAATCATGACCACACTGCTACACATTAGCAACCTCGGCTATGGAGGCATGTGCTTTTGGTCATATACACATGAAAATGACATGGAGACTGTGGAGGTGTTTCCACAGTGAACACAGTTTTTTTTGTGAATAGTAACTCTTTAATTGAAGCTCTTTTAGTAAGGCCCGGAATAATGGGGAATGCTCGTTTGGAGACAGAAATTAGCAAAAGAATACAACGGAGTAGTACATTTTACCAGTGTGTGAGGGACTTGGTGTGGGGAAGGGAAGTGCCAATGAGGTGCAAGCTGGTACTATACAAGACTTACTTCATATCCATACTAATTTATGGCTCAGAGACTTGGACTATGACTAGAAGAGAGGAGAGTAGGATACAATCCAGAGAAATGAAGTTTCCGAGAAGTATGCTAGGGAAGATGAGGAGAGACAGAGTGAAAAATGAAGATGTTAGGAAGGAAATTGGAGTGGAGAAGTTGACTGAGAAATTTGAAAAGAATATATTAAAATTGTTTGGGCATGTAAAGAGGATGGGAGAGCGAAGAATACCAAGAAGAACAATGGAGTTCAAGATTGAGGGCAAGAGGCTAAGAGGAAGACTGAGAACAAGATGGATTGGTACAACAAAGATGAGTTTAAGTAG
Organism: Schistocerca cancellata; assembly: GCF_023864275.1. NCBI lineage: Eukaryota > Metazoa > Arthropoda > Insecta > Orthoptera > Acrididae > Schistocerca > Schistocerca cancellata. Next base: position 782,120,520 of record NC_064628.1, on the reverse strand, counting down.
GAGAAACCTGCTATGGAACCAAATTGTGGAAGAAGAATGGTGGAAAGACTGCGTAAAGTGGCAAAATACCATTGATACCCCAACCCGACCAGATGTTGGATAGAGGGGAAACGAAGATGATGATGAGAATAACATGGAAAACAAGGAAAAAATGTAATTGTGGAGCTCAGAGTAAATAATAGGCACAGAGTTTGTAATTTTACTAGTTATTAAATAAAATACACGTCTTGAAACATAAATGTTGTATGAAAGTTCTGGTTGAAAGTAAATACTTTTGTGTTACAGGAGACCACTCACCAAGAAGCAGAAGTGTTGGGTCATCGATAGGCACACACACACACACACACACACACACACACACACACACACACACACAAAACCTAGGTAAAAAAAGGATTGCTCTGAAAGTTAGAAAGTTTTTTTCTTTTTGGCTGTGCCTATTGGTGACTCATCGATCTGATTTTTGCTGAGTGGTCTCCTTTAATCCAAAAGGAATTACTGTCTTTATACATAAAGAATCTTCCATTTTTAATAACTTGCAAAATCCTATGTTACTGAGCAACAACTTAAATCTTAACTACCAACAATTTCAACTGTTTCTCTGTATCCATTCGTGACATACTGATTTTACCTGTACCGACTGCTTCATGAACAAAGAAATGTTTTTGTTCATCAATGAAATCCTGGATTCTGGGTAAGTCAAATAGCCATCTCATTGTTCTATCTGGGCAGCAGGAAAGTTAAATTTCACAGCAACTTCATTCTCAGCTCTTAAATTTATCAACCATACCATTTCTATTTTTAAATCCAAGGAATGTCTGTCTTTCCTGGAGGATGACCTTTTAAAACTCAGGTATGATTATCTTGCAATGCTTATATTTCTTGATCTATTAGGTCCTTCTGCTTATCATTTGATCTGATCTCATTGCTTTTTCAAATGTTTCTGGCTGTTTACAGTCTGTTAGAGCAACAACTATAGGATATTCCAAGCTTATTGGACATTTGGGTAGCTTCTTCTCTTCTGCCAAAAGGGAGCCTGTGAGCTTTTCCTTGAACACAACCTTCACATATATCATATATCAACCAAGATCTGCATAGATTTAACTTCTTGTGGATAACTGCCTTCACATAAGGTTTATAGTGATATTGCAGTATTTGAATCAATGAATGCAGTATTTGGATTTTCATTCTGTGCAGCAAGAACAGGAAATAAATTCCTTTGAATTTTTGATACATACCATGTCAGTTTCTAACAACAAACGTTTTACTGCTACTTTAGTAACCATAGTTCATTTCCCAATTGCCACAGCTGCAGTTCTGTTTTTTGTTTCCACACACCAGCCTTCTTTATTGGTGTCTGAATACATAAAGCTGATGTCACAGTAAGCACCCTCTCATCAGAAACATTGTGAACTTGAGAATTAAGCTTACTATCAATTTTTGTGGCCTTGAATCTGCTATCCACTTTAGACAGTGTTGACGGCATGCAGGAAATGCAGATTACTTTCCTCTTCTGTTTGAACTCTGTGTAACATTTCTTCTGTGATTTTGAACTTAATGCAGGTGCTGCTTGACTTGTTGATTTTTTCCCTTTATTTGATAAAACACTCTTCCAGCACACAGTGGTGTTGCCATATTACCAGTTGTTCTATCACTTTTAGACATATGTATCCGAAAGGCTTTATACAAAGAATATTCTTCCGACAACATACACAGCATCTTGCTCATTAAAAATAAATCTGGTCTTACATAATTATTTATTTTTTGCTTCAAATCATCCCACCAGGGCGAGGGTTCACTGTTAGCTAGCTGTGTGTAAAAATATTTCTCATTTTGTTCTTTGTTGCAGTGTCCCAAGATGGCAATATCTGAAACATGTAAGATAGATTAATGCCATAAAAAATCCTTATCAGATTAAGATGAAATTATTCGTAAAGATAATTATGATTGCAGACCAGTGTCAGAAAAAATACCTTGATTAATTCATGAGTGACTTGTTGACTTCCTTAATTATTTTGATTGTACAGTCACTGAGTGTAGCCTATTCAAGAACTATCACATCACGACGTGAACTGCAATGTCTTCCTCATGGACTGGGTCATAACTTTAATATTCCAATGGTACAAGAGAAAGTTACATATCTAAAAGACAACCACAGACATAATCTACATCTACATGCATATTATACAAACCACTGAGAAGTATGTAGCAGAGGGTACTCAGCACTACAGCACTGCAACAAGAGAGAGAAACCCCCAATGACAGTGCACCTCATCCAGAGCTTTAGACAAAAGAAAGTAATGATTGCTGATAAAATCAGATAATAGTGGATTAGTGTAATGTTTCAGTTCCACCTTCTGTTTATTTTTGTGAGGCTGGAGACATCAAGCCAGTGAAGTGATTGCTGATGTCATTGTTTGAGGTAGTTGACCAATCAACCTCACAAAATTCTTATGTAAAAAAATATACAAAAGGAACTGAAAGAAATGGTCAGCAAAGCAATCTCAGGGAGGTTGTTACACCACCAAATGATTTGTCACAAATCCTTCTGGTCTCTGAAAAAATATAGAATTAGATACAAAATTATCAGAACGGGAATAATGGGACAAAGTATTACAAAATGAATTCCATATACAAAGTTATTGGAACATCTTCTATTTAAGTCAAAATGAGATTACCTATAAACATAGATACCTATGTTACAAGAGCAGAATGAGAAAAGGCACCTAAGTATGTCAAGAAAAAGTGAAGTACTAAATTTCAAATGCTCTTAACAAAAACCTACTCTGATTTCTTTTCACTTCTAGAAGCTTGGCCTGGTAGGAAGAGTTTTTGGTCTCAAAGATTTACTTCGCTTGTAATAACATAAAGTGTTTCACAAATAAAACAGAACAGAAATTCAAATACTGTTACAGTAATTACATAATTTTGTTGGTATGTATTTAGTTTATTTTTTTTATATGTTCTCATAGTTTCATACATGATGCAGAAGTATATTTCAAGGCTAACATATACAATGCTTATAGTCAGGAAGAATGACTGCTTGAATGCCAAAGTGCACACTGTAGTAAATCAGATCTCTTTGCATTCACTGTGGGAATGAAATATAGGGGGCTGAAATATGTTTCTAAATTTTTCACTTATTACTGGTTCTTGAAACTTTGTAAGTAGGCTTTCACCTTATAATTATCTCTTATATTTAAGTGTATGCCAATTCAGATTTTTCAGCATGATGTTCTTTCACGAATTCAACCAGTCTTGGGACCATTTGTGCTGCCCTTCTTTATATACATTCAGTACCCCATGTAGTCCTATCCTATTCCACAAACACTGTTCACTGTTGCCTATTGTGAGCCTGAATTGTTATTGATAGTAAAATCATGCACCAAATGTGTTTAAAAAAATATTGACTTGTGAGCCCACATACACTGCACATAACAGTGTAAAGTTTCAAAGTTCTGAACAGTGATGCTCCAAATAAAACAATGTTTTACAAATGAGGAATAAATGCAGGTCCCAACTATTCATTACACCTCAAAAATAAATGAAGTCCCAGTTGTGGCAAGAGGAAATTATTACAAGCCCTGACTGATCCACTAGATACAAGTCCTGATTTTTTGTCAGTCAACAGATAAATACTAGTCCTGACTGTTGCTAACTCAAGAAAATTCAAATACTCGATCAGCGTCCACAAATGGAAATAATACATGTCATCAGATACAGCTTGATAAATTGACCAAGCTCATAGAATCTTTAAATAAAGTTAAGAGTCCAAATCGCTATTCAACAGTGATATTTACAGAAGTGCCAAGCACACATATGCTAATCATTCTTAAATTTCAACTGAAATGTGTGCCCGCTTCTCCTTTGTGCTGGACTTTCAGAAATTACCTGTCATTAGGCTCAGACTTGGCCCTTTGCAAGACAACTATTTCTATATCCTTATTGCTAGCTAAAATCTAATTACACAGGAGGCTGCATGGTTTTGTGCTGATTAATTCAAGATGTCACAGTAAGTTGTGTAATGGATAGTTCGTCCACAATTAATAAAAAAAATATTAGCATAACTGCACAATGTCACTTAGTTAAGTATAGCACCAAAGGTTTATTGTTGGCATATCATTCTATTGGAAAATTACCTCCTCCTTCCTGATAGTTCATTCACTTTTCTTGAAACTGCTATAAGATGAAACTGGTGATTTCAACTGCTAAAACAGTAATTGGCTGAAAATAACCTAATAAGTCATTTAAAACATATATTACATGAAAAGTGTGCAATGTGTAGTAACCTAGCATTTTATCATTGCTGCACTTCACTGATTGTTTAAACAGGACTTTGATTACATTTATATATTTATTTTATCAGTGAAATAGAAAATTGCTGACAAAAGTATATACATCAGCAAATGCTTATCGCCAAACCCTTCAGTCTGACATCTTGATTGTTACCCTGTCACTTTTTGTTAAATAGTTATTAATTTCCCAAGATATATGTGTTACTGTTTACTTCATCCCAACCATTTTCGATTAATTATACATAGTACCAATACAAACAAAGTACTAAAACACTCAGCATGTCATGCTCTTTAAAATTCTGCATCAGTGCATTTTGCAGTTTGTCATGCTACAAACAGATACATTACATTCTCCAAATACTAGTATCATGCATGCTCAGCACTGTAGAAATGCATGGTCTGTGGTAGGCCAAAGTGAATACTATGAAAATGAGGGAAACAAACAGAGGCGTCACGTCCTTCGTCACCAGTTTAATATCTGCAGAAGGCGTGACAGTGCCGCTACTCAAATTGGTCAGCGCAGGGACTTCACATGCTGACGGTGACAACAACTGGGGAACGGAACACCATGAGTGGAATGATGTCACAGTGCGAATCAAACTACAGAAGCAGAGCACCCGGACCCCACGTAGATGCTCACATGGCAGTATATGAGGGTGGTTTGATAAGTCTGGTAAATGGAACAATTTTGTTGCGCCTTCATGCTTGGTGAGCTTGATTATTCCAAGGTTCGTATAAAGAATTTCAACAATGTACGGCATAAAATTCATAGACAGCTGTCTGGATTAGTGTGATGACTGTGACTGAAAATCGAGAGAAACAAATCGGAACAGCACTGGATGAAGTTCACTCGGATTCTGCACCATCATTGAAGACTTTTGAATTAATGAACTGAAACGTGCTTGGACAAGCACCAAAGAAGAAATGTGCTCCGGCTGTCCAGGTATGGTCAGCACACAGGAAACAATTGACAAAATCCATGATATGGTATTGCAAGACCGCCGAATAAAAATTCGCGAGACTGCTGAAACTGTAGGCATCTCAACTAAGAGAGTGTATATATCCTGCACAAAGAATTGACAGTGAAGAAATTGTGTACGAGGTGGGTGCCACGATTGCTCACATTCGACCAAAAGTGGGGAAGATTCAACACCATGTTTGGCGATGTTCGATCGCAATCCACAAGACTTTTTGCGCCGATTTGTGGCTGTTGATGAAACTTGGATCCATCATTACACACCAGAGTCAAAACGGCAGTCAAAGCAATGGACGAAGGTTGGTGAAGGTGCACTGAGGAAGGCAAAGACCATTTTGTCAGCTGATAAGATGATGCCCACTGGTTTTTTGGACTCTCAAGGAATAATCCTCGTAGATTACTTGGAAAAAGGCAGAACCATAAGTAGACACTATTACCTTCATTGTTTGATCGTTTGAAAATTGCCTTGCTTGAAAAAAAGACCAAAGTTGGCATAAAAAATGTGATCTTTCACCAGGATAATGCACCATCCCACACATCAGCGATAATAATGACGAAAGGGCATGAACTGGGATTCGAATTAGTCCCTCATCCACCCTTTTCACCAGACTTAGTTCCACGTGATTTCTCCCTATTCCCTAACTCGGAGCCGGCCGGAGTGGCCGAGCGGTTCTAAGCGCTACAGTCTGGAACCGCGCGACGGTCGCAGTTTCGAATCCTGCCTCGGACATGGATGTGTGCGATGTCCTTAGGTTAGTTAGGTTTAAGTAATCCTAAGTTCTAGGGGCCTGATGACCTCAGAAGTTAAGTCCCATAGTGCTCAGAGCAATTAGAACCTAAGTCGGGACTTTGGCTTGCTGGGTAGATATTTTCATCGAACGAGGGAGCGGTAGGTGCAGCCAACGAGTATTTTACAGAGTTTGACAGAATCTATTTTTCCAGTGCGATTAAAAAGCTGGAGGATCGCTGTACCAATTCCGTATCTCTCAAAGGGAAGTGCCGAGAAGTAAGATGAGTTGTTAAAGAAGCAAACATTTTTTGTTGCTATTCTATCAGACATACCAAACCACACGCATACTCAGCATACAGCGGGCGCAGTTATCTGACAACTAAGTACACGACACAGTTCGGCATGAAACACCAGGCTATGTCTGCGGAGGCTTAACTCCTCTAGAACACTACCCTGCTCTACTTACTACTTGTTGTTGTTGTTGCGGTCTTCAGTCCTGAGACTGGTTTGATGCAGCTCTCCATGCAGCTCTCTATCCTGTACAAGCTTCTTCATCTCCCAGTACCTACTGCAGCCTACATCCTTCTGAATCTGCTTAGTGTATTCATCTCTTGGTCTCCCTCTACGATTTTTACCCTCCACGCTTCCCTCCAATACTAAATTGGTGATCCCTCGATGTCTTAGAACATGTCCTACCAACCGATCCCTTCTTCTAGTCAAGTTGTGCCACAAGCTCCTCTTCTCCCCAATTCTATTCAATACCTCCTCATTAGTTATGTGATCTACCAATCTAATCTTCAGCATTCTTCTGTAGCGCCACATTTCGAAAGCTTCTATTCTCTTCTTGTCCAAACTATTTATCGTCCACGTTTCACTTCCGTACATGGCTACAGTCGATACAAATACTTTCAGAAACGACTTCCTGAAATTTAAATCTATACTCGATGTTAAGAAATTTTTCTTCTTCAGAAATGCTTTCCTTGCCCTCGCCAGTCTACATTTTATATCCTCTCTACTTCGACCATCGTCAGTTATTTTGCTCCGCAGATAGCAAAACTCCTTTACTACTTTAAGTGTCTCAGTTCCTAATCTAATTCCCTCAGCATCACCCGACTTAATTCGACTACATTCCATTATCCTCGTTTTGCTTTTGTTGATGATCATCTTATATCCTCTTTTCAAGATACTGTCCATTCCGTTCAACTGCTCTTCCAAGTCCTTTGCTGTTTCTGACAGAATTACAATGTCATCGGCGAACCTCAAAGTTTTTATTTGTTCTCCATGGATTTTAATGCCTACTCCGAACTTTTCTTTGGTTTCCTTTATTGCTTACTCAATATACAGATTGAATAACATCGGGGATAGGCTACAACCCTGTCTCACTCCCTTCCCAACCACTGCTCCCCTTTCATGCCCCTCGACTCTTGTAACTGCAATCTGCTTTCTATACAAATTGTAAATAGCCTTTCGCTCCCTGTATTTTACCCCTGCCACCTTCAGAACTTGAAAGAGAGTATTCCAATCAACATTGTCGAAAACATTCTCTAAGTCTACAAATGCTAGAATCGTAGGTTTGCCTTTCCGTAATCTAGCTTCTAAGATAAGTCGTAGGGTCAGTATTGCCTCATGTGTTCCAATATTTCTACGGAATCCAAACTGATCTTCCCCGAGGTCGGCTTCTACCAGTTTTTGCATTCGTCTGTAAATAATTCGCGTTAGTATTTTGCAGCTGTGGCTTATTAAACTGATTGTTCGGTAATTTTCGCATCTGTCAACACCTGCTTTCTTTGGGATTGGAATTATTATATTCTTCTTGATGTCTGAGGGTATTTCGCCTGCTCATACATCTTGCTCACCAGATGATAGAGTTTTGTCAGGACTGGTTCTCCCAAGGCTTTCAGTAGTTCTAATGGAATGTTGTCTACTCCCGGGGCCTTCTTTCGCCTCAGGTCTTCCAGTGCTGGGTCAAACTCTTCACGCATTATCGTATTTCCCATTTCATCTTCATCTACATCCTCTTCCATTTCCATAGTATTGTTCTCAAGAACATCGCCCTTGTATAGACCCTCTATATACTCCTTCCACCTTTCTGCTTTTTCTGAGCTCTTGATATTCATACAAGTGGTTCTCTTTTCTTCAAAGGTCTCTTTAATTTTCCTGTAGGGTGTATCTATCTTACCCCTAATGAGATAAGCCTCTACATCCTTACATTTGTTCTCTAGCCATCCCTGCTTAGCCATTTCGCACTTCCTGTCGATCTCATTTTTGAGACGTTTATATTCCTTTTTGCCTGCTTCATTTACTGCATTTTTATATTTTCTCCTTTCATCAATTAAATTCAATATTTCTCTTGTTACCCAAGGATTTCTACTAGCCCTCGTCTTTTTACCTACTTGATCCTCTGCTGCCTTTACTACTTCATCCCTCAGAGCTACCCATTCTTCTTCTACTGTATTTCTTTCCCCCATTCCTGTCAATCGTTCCCTTATGCTCTCCCTGAAACTCTGTACAACCTCTGGTTTAGTCAGTTTATCCAGGTCCCATCTCCTTAAATTCTCACCTTTTTGCAGTTTCTTCAGTTTTAATCTACAGTTCATAACCAATAGATTGTGGCCAGAGTCCACATCTGTCCCTGTAAATGTCTTACAATTTAAAACCTGGTTCCTAAATCTCTGTATTACCATTATATAATCTATCTGATACCTTTTAGTATCTCCAGGGTTCTTCCATGTATACAACCTTCTTTCATGTTTTTGAACCAAGTGTTAGCTATGATTAACTTATGCTCTGTGGAAAATTCTACCAGGCGGCTTCTTCTTTCATTTCTTACCCCCAATCCATATTCACCTACTATGTTTCCTTCTCTCCCTTTTCCTACGCTCGAATTCCAGTCACCCATGACTATTAAATTTTCGTTCCCTTCACTACCTGAATAATTTATTTTATCTCATTATACATTTCTTCATACGGTTCTATGATTTTCCACTTAAGCATTTTACGTATTTCTTGTTTGACGGCTTCTTTACGGGACTGCGGAACTGAATAGGTTGTTTTGCAAAAAGTATCATGGGGTTTCACTCTCATGTTAAATTCATAGTCTGCTATGATACCTGGTTTTCAGGAAAAAATGTTCACAAATGTTGCTAATAGGTCGTGTAGTTCATACTTCTGTCTGTCGTCGAGTCCGTCTGTTTCCACAATTTTTATTCGTAACTCGTCGGCAGTTGGTAGTAAGTCAGGGTCATTGTTGACGTCACTGAACTCGTCAACCGCACGGTGGTAATGTTGCCTGTCAGAAAGTCTACGTATTTTCACTTTACGTTCCAGGTTGGTTATCCTGACTTTGGTTCTCATTAGATGAATGACCAGTGTCCTATCATCTAGTCTTAACGTGCACTTACCTTCAGCTAAATCAATGATGGCACGATTTCTTCGTAGAAAGTCCATTCCTAACAAGCATGGCACTGACAGGTTCTTTACTACTAAAAATGTGCACGGTATACAGTCGGATTTAAATTGTATTGTTGCTTGTACTTGCAAGCTAACCTTCTGTACTAGGGAGCCTACTGCTCCGGATACAGTACATCCCTGTACAGGAAGTGAAGGAATTTTTGTTACAGAGCATACCTTTTTATATACACACATAGACATAGCATTAATATTTGCACCTGTGCCGATGATAGCAATGATTGGTATATCATAAATGTGAATCAGAGTTGACGCTTGTACTTGGTTTTCCCAAAAGTCGTTGTTTTCGTAGGTGTTCTTTTCGTCTAATAGTTCGTCCCGTAAGTCTCTGTCGTCATCGTATCTAATTACGTTGATATGTCTTTTAATGAAGTTGCCCCCCATTGGTTCCGCAGCTTCCCCGTGGAGGCCTAAAGAAGCTGCTAATGGTTTTCCGACTGGGGTGCAGCTGAAATGTCAGTTATTTTTATTTGACTAGTATTTTGCGACCTATCAGGTCGAAAATTTGCGTTCTTATCCCATACGACTTGTGCATCTGTTGATTGCGTGTTATTTGACATCGCGTTTGGTGCTTGGTTCGCCTGTGTGTAAAAAATAGTCGGATTTCCTTGGCTATTATAACCGGCGGTGTCAGGAAAAGCATCCGGCGAATTGTCCTGACTATTGTTCCTGAACTGTTGGTTGGGTTGGTGAGAAAATGTCGCATTTTTCGGCTGTGAAAAATTTATTTGCTGAGAGGGAGTGAAGTGACTCGGCTGACTGTACTGTTGTGGTCTGTTATAATTGTTCCATTTCTTTCCCTTGTGACGATTTCCAATATTCGTCTTGTTGTTCTGGTACTGGTAATTACCGTTGTGATTTATCGGTGAATTACCGTATTGTTGCTGTGTGTTTTGATAAATCGGATTGTATCTATTCTGGTGTGGATGTTTGTTATATTGTTTTCCATTACGGCGGTTGAAACTGTTATGATTGCCGTAAGGCTGAGCGTTTGGTTGTCCCGTGTTATGTTGGTACGACATTCCATTGACGCAATTTGTTACGTGCTGCTGCGGAGCGGGCGGTCCATTATTATAATTATTCCGCGCGCTCGCACGCACATCCTCATAGATCATATCCAAATTGTCAAGAACAGAAAGAAAGGCTTCTAGGTCTTCTTCACTCACATTAACTAGTTTTTCTCTTATTGACACAGGAAGTTTTGACTTTAAGATCATGATTACATCTTTGGTTGAAATGGGCGTGTCCCAATACTGAATTTTACGTAGATATTTTTCAAAATAACGTCTCAAACCTCCTCCTTTGGTGTTGAAAGGTTCGGCGTTGTAAACCTCTTTTCGGAGTCTTTGCTGTATACCTGAACTCCAGAATTTATTCAAAAAATGCTTTTCAAAATCTGCATAGGTGTGACATTTGTTTATTATTTCTGTACCCCAAATTGATCCTTCACCGTGTACATAGCCTAAAATGAACTGTATCCGCTGCCTGTCGTTCCATGATTCTGGAAAAGCGCCTGTGAATGATTTTAGAAATACCATTGGATGTATATTTCGTTTTTCAGGTATAAAAGGCTGAAAAGCTCTGTGTTTTAGCACACTCTCGTCTCGCATTAGTTCGACGAGTGTTAGTTGATCGGCATGACTACGTGACGTAGAAGTTTCGCCAGGCGTATTATTTACTGTTGGTGAGAATTGTGCCTGACGATTATCGTGTTCTGGCGGTATCGAATACTCACTTTGATTGTCACCTTGCAATTCCGTAACTTGTCGTTTTAGTTGATCTATATCATTGCTTAGCTGACGTTTCCATTCCGGAAGATCGTGGCTAAATGCTCGTCTGATTTCACCTAATTCACAGGTTAAAGTGTCACCAGAAGTACCGGGAGCGGTTAAGATTTCTGCTGTAGCAGATTTAACCGTACCCTTTAGTTCAGCGTGTACCTTGCTGACAATGTACTGTTCTTTGGATTGCATCCACTCTTCAAATTCCCTATTAAGTGTATTGCTTATACCGGTGTTGACATCTGCGATCTTTTTGTCAATATTGACATCGGATATTTGCTGAGCAAGGTCTTCGACTCGCTCGCCAACATGGTTGACACTTTCTGTCAATTGGCTTACTCTCTTTGAAACATCACTGTAATGTTTCAAAGAGTCACTCGCAGTTGATTTACACACATCTATTTGGGCCTGCATATCTATGAACTTGCTACCAATATTGGTCTCGGCGGATTCCACCATCGAAAGAACACTATCAATTTTTGCGTGTACGCTTGCGTTTTGCTCGCTTGCGTAAGCAGTGGTAATGGCTTTAATTTTTTTCCTCCATGGTGTCATTCGAATTTTTGATTTGTGCTTGGATGTCCTCTATCCTTGATTCTAAACTGCTGAGCCTGCTGTCACTTTGATTTGCTAACTGACTGATTTGCGTTCCAAGATTGTCACTTTGGTTTGTTAACTGACTGATTTGCGTTCCAAGATTACCCATGTTTGCTTCAAAACTGGTTTTCATATCAGCAAACAATTTTAGTATATCTGACAGCGAGCATTCACGTGACTGCGACGCGGTCTGTGGCGCCGACAGCTCACGTGTCGCTTCATCCTGTGTTGTTCCCTCACTACGAAATTCAGGTTTGTTTACACCCGCGCTCGGTCTAAGTTGCCTTGGTTGCTCATCCGCCATCGTAAATTTAAAGTAGTTACACTGCACGAACTAGAAAAGATAATTTTTTTTAAAATTATGATTTTCACTTGTCAGGTGCGCCAAGGATTTCGCGTCCTGATTTCTCAGATATTGCTTGCGCTTTATAAACAATTGAAACTCTGACACACGAAAATGCCAATATGGCAACGGGAGTGATAAAATAAATGAAAAACACTTATAGAGCACTGAAACTGGTGGCCATTGTGATTTACTAAAATGCACAAAAATGGAATTCTTGCTAACTATTTCTAACTATTGTAAGCGAAATGATGTGATAGAGGCGGATCTAATAGCAAAAGGATACAGAAATTTGGAAATTAAATTGCTTGAGGAAAAGGAAAAAAGCGTAGAGAGTGAATGTCACGAGCCGACTGAATGCTCGGTACGCAAAGCTTCAAACGTAATGAAACATCGTACTCACATTAGTTGTCTTGCGCGCTGCTATTTATTGCTGTTGTGGATTCTTGCTGCGATTTTCTGCATATGCGTCCTTTTCTTATCACTGGTTTTGGCTTCCAATTTTCTCCAGATGGTAGCATGAAAATAAAAAGAACAAATTAGTTTTTTAGTTAGGTCCCTGTTTGGGCGCCGCATCTAGCGTTAAAAGGTTTTTTTTGGCTTTTCACATTTAACCAAATATAACATTGATGTTGATAATTCATGGCAATGTTTGCCGACAAGATAAAGAATGCAACTTTTAACACTAGATTGCGTACTCACGGCAGTTCTCCTTGGCCGTTTCTTGGTACGACTTGGAAAAAGAGAAAAATTAATGAATGATCGACGATGCGTCGGTTCTCGATTGTGTTTAGGAGACGTACGGATTGATTGCGTGAAAATAGTTTCTCAAATGACCTCTTAACCCGGATTGCTTTCACGCAATCAGACTCTTCAATGAAATTACCTAAGGGACCTATTTGAATAATAAAAAAAATTGGAAATGAATGCAAAACAGTGAAATTTTGTAAAAAAAGTTGTCAGATCGTAAACTGAACACGTTAATGGTCTCCCAAATACAATCGACACACCGCGATAAAGAGCGAACCTGTAACAAAGTTCTTTTAAACATAAACATTATTTGTGGTTAATTTAAAGAAAAGAATAAGCATAGATTTTCTGTACAGTGGAGGAAAAGTATATTCTCAAAGAAGAAAGGCGTTAAACTATAAACATTACCAAATTTACAATGAATACAAAACTTACATTTTCATGTTTTTCTCATACATGGAGCAGTCCAACAATCGCTGCTTTTGTATGTGTGATATTTTGTAAAAATTAAATGTCCTGGCGTGCGCGTAAGTATTTTTTATCGTCACTAGGTTTACAAAAACGTTTTCTTTCTTGATGATAACGTGGTTTTTCACAATAAACTTGTAGCGGTGCTACACAACACGTCTTAACAAGTCGGCAACCAAACATCAAAGGTAATGAAGTACATGTTAACATATCGGCGACCAGAAGTACAACCAACTATAAAGACTCTAGAATTTTCCTAACAAATGATAAATTGTTCTTTCTTCTGTTTCCCAGCTTCTTGCTATCAAGCGCTGCGGCAATGATTTTAAATATCTGCGCCCAGCGAGTCATAGTATTTAAAAGTACTTTTAAACGATGGCCGCACGTCTTGGAGTAGGCGAACGTTATAAACAGATTTCTTTTTTTTTTTTTTTACTCTCGTGTTGTCATGCTTAGTATCACTGCAAACTACAGCTTGGTGGCTGTCCTTTTCTCATATGCAAAATGTCTGAAATCCAATAATATCACAACCACAGCAGGTTTACTGTAACACTTCGACCATCACATTGACGATGAAACACAGAAATTGCATCCCAATTCAATACAAAATTCGCAATGCCGATTTCTGTCCACAGGAGTACGGTTTAGAAGAGTATGTACTTTGGCTCTACCCTGGGGGCTGAGTGTTAGACTCCGATGCACCACAGCAGGTTTGCTGTAACCCTTCGACCATCACATTGACGATGAAACAGAAATTACATCCCGATTCAATACAAATTTAGCAATGCCGATTTCTGTCCACAGGAGGACGGTTTAGAAGAGTATGTACTTTGGCTCTTCTCTGGGGGCCAGTGTTAGACTCCGATGCACCACAGCAGGTTTATTGTATCCCTTCGACCGTCACATTGACGATGAAACACAATGAAACTGCATCTCGATTCAATACAAAATTCGCAATGCCGATTTCTGCCCACAGGAGTACGGATTAGAAGAGTATGTACTTTGGCTCATCCGTGGGGCTGAGTGTTAGACTCCGATGCACCACAGCAGGTTTACTGTTACCCATCGTCCATCACATTGACGATGAAACACAGATATTGCATCCCGATTAAATACAAAATTCGCAATGCCGATTTCTGTCCTCAGGAGTACGGTTTAGAAGAGTATGTACTTTGATTCATCCCTGGGGGCCCAGTGTAAGACTCCGATGCACCACAGCAGGTTTACTGTAACCCTTCGACCATCCTATTGACGATGACACACAGAAATTGCATCCCGATTCAATACAAATACGCAATGCCGATTTCTGTCCACAGGAGTACGGTTGAGTAGAGTATGTACTTTGAATCATCCCTGGGGGCCCAGTGTAACACTCCGATGCACCACAGCAGGTTTACTATTACCCTTCGACCATCACATTGACGATGAAACACAGAGATTGCATCCCGCTTCAATACAAAATTCGCAATGTCGATTTATATTGACGAGAGTAACGTTTCGGGGAGCACGTTTTTGGACTCTTCCATGGGGGCCCGGTGTTAGACTCCGATGGACAACAGCAGGTTTACTGTTACCCATCGGCCATCACATTGACGATGAAACACAGAAATTGCATCCCGATTCAATACAAAATTCGCAATTCCGATTTCTGTCCACAGGAGTACGGTTTAGAAGAGTATGTACTTTGGCTCTACCCTGGGGGCTGAGTGATAGACTCCGAGGCACCACAGCAGGATTACTGTATCCTTCGACAATCACATTGACGATGAAACACAGAAATTGCATCCCAATTCAATACAAAATTCGCAATGCCGATTCATATTGACGAGAGTAACGTTTCGGGGAGCCCGTATTTGGGCTCTTCCCTGGGGGCCCAGTGTTAGACTACGATGCACCACAGGAGGTTTACTGTAACGCTTCGACCATCACATTGACGATGTAACACAGAAATTGCATCCCGATTCAATACAAAATTCGCAATGCTGATTTCTGTCCACAGGAGGACCGTTTTGAAGATTAAGTACTTTGGCTCTTCTCTGGGGGCCAGTGTTAGACTCCGTTGCACCACACCAGGTTTACTGTATCCCTTCGACCGTCACTCTGACGATGAAACACAGAAATTGCATCCCGATTCAATACAAAATTCGCAATGCCGATTTCTGTCCACAGGAGTACGGTATAGAAGAGTATGTACTTTGGGTCTTCCCTGGGGGCCCAGTGTAAGACTCTGATGCACCACAGCAGGTTTACTGTTTCCCTTCGACCATCACATTGACGATGAAACACAGAAATTGCATCCCGACTCGAAACAAAATTCGCAATGCCGATTTCTGTCCACAGGAGTACGGTTTAGAAGAGTATGTAATATGGCTCTTCCCTGGGGGCCCAGTGTTAGACTACAATGCACCACAGCAGGTTTACTGTATCCCTTCGACCATCACATAGACGATGAAACACAGTAATAGCAACCCGATTCATTACAAAATTCGCAATGCCGATTTATATTGACGAGAGTAACGTTTCGGGGAGACTATTTTTTGGCTCTTCCCTGGGGGTTCAGTGTTGGACTCCGATGCGCCACAGCAGGTTTACTGTATCCCTTCAACCATCACATTGACAATGAAACACCGATATTGCATTCGGATAAAATACAAAATTCGCAATGTCGAATTATACTGACGAGAGTAACGTTTCGGTGAGCCCGTTTTTGGGATCTTCCGTGGGGGCTGAGTGTTAGACTCCGATGCACCACAGCTGGTTTACTGTAACCCTTCGACCATCAAATTGACGATGAAACAGAGAAATTGCATCCGATTCAATACAAAATTCACAATGTCGATTTATATTGACGAGAGTAACGTTTCGGGGAGCCCGTTTTTGGGCTCTTTCCTAGGGGCCAGTGTTAGACTCCGATGCACCACAGCAGGTTTACTGTAACCCTTCGACCATCACATTGACGATGAAACACAGAAATTGCATCCCGATTCAATACAAAATTGGCAATGCCGATTCTTGTCCACAGGAGTACGGTTTAGAAGAGTATGTATTTTGGCTCTACCCTGGGGGCTCAATGTTAGACTCCGATGCACCACAGCAGGTTTACTGTAACCCTTCGACCATCACATTGACGATGAAACACAGAAATTGCATCCGGATTCAATACAAAATTCGCAATGCTGATTTCTGTCCACAGGAGTACGGTTTAGTAGAGAATGTACTTTGAATCATCCCTGGGGGCCCAGTGTTAGACTCCAATGCACCACAGCAGGTTTACTGTATCCCTTCGACGACCACATTGACGATGAAACACAGAAATTGCATCCCGATTCAATATAAAATTCGCAATGCCGATTTCTGTCCACAGGAGTTCGGCTTACAAGAGTATGTACTTTGGCTCTTCCCTGGGGTTCCAGTGTTAGACTCCGATGCACCACAGCAGGTTTACTGTAACGATGAAACACAGAAATTGCATCCCGATTCAATACAAAATTCGCAATGCCGATTTCTGACCACAGGAGTACGGTTTAGAAGAGTATGTGCTTTGGCTCTTTCCTGGTGGCTCAGTGTTAGACTACGTTGCACCACAGCAGGTTTACTGTTACCCTTCGACCATCACATTGACGATGAAACACAGAAATTGCATCGGGAATCAATACAAATTTCACAATGCCGTCATCTGTCCACAGCAGTACCGTTTCGAAGAGTATGTAATTTGGCTCTTCCCTGGGGGCTCAGTGTTAGACTCCGATGCACCACAGCAGTTTAACTGTTACCCTTCGACCATCACACTGACGATGAAACACAGAAATTGCATCCGGATTCAATACAAAATTCGCAATGTCGATTTATATTGACGAGAGTAACGTTTCGAGGAGTCCGTTTTGGGGCTCTTCCCTGGGGGCTCAGTGTTAGACTACGATGCACCACAGGAGATTTACTGTTACCCTTCGACCATCACATTGACGATGAAACACAGAAATATCATCCGGATTCAATACATAATACGCAATGTCGATTTATATTGACGAAAGTAACGTTTCGGGGACCCCGTCTTTGGGCTCTTCCCTGGGGGCTGACTGTTAGACTCCGATGCACCACAGCAGGTTTACTGTAACCCTTCAACCATCACATTGACTATGAAACACAGAAATTGCATCCCGATTCAATACAAAATTCGCAATGCCGATTTCTGTCCACAGGAGGACGGTTTAAAAGAGTATGTACTTTGGCACTTCACTGGGTGTCAGTGTTAGACTCCGATGCACCACAGCAGGTTTACTGTATCCCTTCGACCGTCACATTGACGATGAAACGCAGAAATTGCATCCCGATTCAATACAAATTCGCAATGCCGATTTCTGTCCACAGGAGTACGGTTTAGAAGAGTATGTACTTTAGCTCTTCCCTGGGGGCCCAGTGTTAGACTACGATGCACCACAGCAAGTTTATTGTATCCCTTCGACCATCACATTGACGATGAAACACAGAAATTGCATCCGGATTCAATACAAAATTGGCAATGCCGATTCTTGTCAACAGGAGTACGGTTTAGAAGAGTATGTGCTTTGGCTCTTCCCTGGGGGCTCAGTGTTAGACTCCGATGCACCACAGCAGGTTTACTATAACCCTTCGACCATCGCATTGACGATGAAACACAGATATTGCATCCCGAAACAATACAAAATTCGCAATGTCGATTTATATTGACGAGAGTAACGTTTCGGGGAGACCATTTTTGGGCTCTTCCCTGGTGGCCCAGTGTTAGACTACGATGCACCACAGCAGGTTTACTGTTCTCCTTCGACCATCCCATTGACGATGAAACACAGAAATTGCATCCCGATTCAATACATAATTCGCAATGCCGACTGCTGTCGACAGGAGTACGGTTTAGAAGAGTATGTGTTTTGGCTCTTCCCTGGGGGCCCAGTGTTAGACTCCGATGCACCACAGCACTTTTACTGTATCCCTTCACCTATCACATTGACGATGAAACACAGAAATTGCATCCCGATTCAATACAAAATTCTCAATGCCGATTTCTGTCCATAGGAATACGGTTTAGGAGAGTTTGTACTTTGGCTCTTCCCTGGGGGCTGAGTGTTAGACCCTGATGCACCACAGCAGGTTTTTCTGTAACCCTTCGACCATCACATTGACGATGAAACACAGAAATTGCATCAGGATTCAATACAAAATTGGCAATGCCGATTCTTGTCCACAGGAGTACGGTTTAGAAGAGTATGTACTTTGGCTCTTCCCTGGGGGCTCAGTGTTAGACTCCGATGCACCACAGCAGGTTTACTGTAACCCTTCGACCATCACATTAACGATGGAACACAGAAATTGCATCCGGATTCAATACAAAATTCGCAATGCCGATTTCTGTCCACAGGAGTACGGTTTAGTAGAGTAAGTACTTTGTATCATCCCTGGGGGCCCAGTGTTAGACTCCGATGCACCACAGCAGGTTTACTGTAACCCTTCGACCATCACATTAACGATGGAACACAGAAATTGCATCCGGATTCAATACAAAATTCGCAACGCCGATTTCTGTCCACAGGAGTACGGTTTAGTAGAGTAAGTACTTTGTATCATCCCTGGGGGCCCAGTGTTAGACTCCGATGCACCGCAGCAGGTTTACTGTATCCCTTCGACCACCACATTGACGATGAAACACAGAAATTGCATCCCGGTTCAATCCAAAATACGCAATGATAATTTCTGTCCACAGGAGGACGGTTTAGGAGAGTATGTACTTTGGCTCTTCCCTGGGGTTATAGTGTTAGACTCCGATGCTCCACAGCAGGTTTACTGTAACCCTTCGACCATCACATTGACGATGAAACACAGAAAAATGCATCCCGATTCAATACAAAATTCGCAATGCCGATTTCTGTCCATAGGAATACGGTTTAGGAGAGTTTGTACTTCGGCTCTTCCCTGGGGGCTGAGTGTTAGACTCCGATGCACCACAGCAGGTTTTTCTGTAACCCTTCTACCATCACATTGACGATGAAACACAGAAATTGCATCCCGATTCAATACAAAATTCGCAATGCCGATTTCTGGCCAAAGGAGTACGGTTTTGAAGAGTATGTACTTTGGCTCTTCCCTGGTGGCTCAGTGTTAGACTCCGATGCACGATAGCAGGTTTACTGTTACCCTTCGACCATCACATTGACGATGAAACACAGAAATTGCATCCCGATTCAATAGAAAATACGCAATGCCGGTTTCTGTCCACAGGAGTACGGTTTAGAAGAATATTTAGTTTGGCTCTTCCCTGGGGCCTCAGTGTTAGACTCCGATGCACCACAGCAGGTTTACTGTAACCCTTCGACCATCACATTGACGATGAAACACAGAAATTGCATCCCGATTCAATACAAAATTCGCAATGCCGATTTCTGGCCACAGCAGTACGGTTTTGCAGAGTATGTACTTTGGCTCTTCCCTGGGGTTCAAGTGGTAGGCTACGATGCACCACAGCAGGTTTACTGTTACCCTTCGACCATCACATTAACTATGAAACACAGAAATTGCATCGGGAATCAATACAAAATTCACAATGCTGATTTCTGTCCACAGGAGTACCGTTTCGAAGAGTATGTACTTTGGCTCTTCCCTGGGGGCTCAGTGTTAGACTCCGATGCACCACAGCAGGTTTACTGTATCCCTTCGACCACCACATTGACGATGAAACACAGAAATTGCATCCCGGCTCAATACAAAATACGCAATGCCGATTTCTGTCCACAGGAGTACGGTTTAGAAGAGTATGTACTTTGGCTCTTCCCTGGGGTTCCAGTGCTAGACTCCGATGCAACACAGCAGGTTTTCTGTAACCCTTCGATCATCACACTGACGATGAAACACAGAAATTGCATCCCGATTCAATACAAAATACGCAATGCCGAATTCTGCCCACAGGAGTACGGTTTAGAAGAGTATGTACTTTGGCTCTTCCCTGGGGGCTCAGTGTTAGACTCCGATGCACCACAGCAGGTTTAGTGTAAGCCTTCGACCATCACATTGACGATGAAACACAGAACTTGCATCCGGATTCAATACAAAATACGCAATGCCGATTTCTGTCCACAGGATCACGGTTTAGAAGAGTATGTACTTTGTCTCTTCCCTGAGGGCTCAGTGTTAGACTCCGATGCACCACAGCAAGTTTTCTGTATCCCTTCGACCACCACATTGACGATGAAACACAGAAATTGCATCCCGATTCAATAAAAAATACGCAATGCCGATTTCTGTCCACAGGAGTACGGTTTAGAAGAGTATGTACTTTGGCTCTTCCCTGGGGTTCCAGTGTTACACTCCGATGCACCACAGCAGGTTTACTGTAACCCTTCGACCATCACATTGACGATGAAACACAGAAATTGCATCTCGATTCAATACAAAATACGCAATGCCGATTTCTGTCCACAGGAGTACGGTTTAGAAGAGTATGTACTTTGGCTCTTTCCTGGGGGCTCAGTGTTAGACTTCGATGCACCACAGCAGGTTTACTGTAACCCTTCGACCATCACATTGACGATGAAACACTGAAATTTCATCCCGATTCAATACAAAATTCACAATGACGATTTCTGTCCACAGGAGTACCGTTTCTAAGAGTATGTACTTTGGCTCTTCCCTGGGGGCTCACTGTTAGACTCCGATGCACCACAGCAGGTTTACTGTTACCCTTCGACCATCACATTGACGATGAAACACAGAAATTGCATCCCGATTCAATACAAAACTCACAATGCCGATTTCTGTCCAGAGGAGTAGTGTTTCGATGAGTATGTACATTTGGCTGTTCCCTGGGGGCCCAGTGTAAGACTCCGATGCACCACAGCAGGTTTACTGTATTCCTTCGACACTCACATTGACGATGAAACACAGAAATTACATCCCGATTCAATACAAAATTCGCAATGTCGATTTATATTGACGAGAGTAAGGTTTCGGAGAGCCCGCATTTGGGATCTTCCCTGGAGCCCAGTGTTAGACTAGGATGCACCACGGCAGGTTTACTGTTCTCCTTCTACCATCCCATTGACGATGAAACACAGAAATTGCATCCCGATTCAATACATAATTCGCAATGCCGATTTCTGTCCACAGGAGGACGGTTTAGAAGAGTATGTACTTTGGCTCTTCTGTGGGTGCCAGTGCTAGACTCCGATGCACCACAGCAGGTTTACTGTTCTCCTTCGACCATCCCATTGACGATGAAACACAGAAATTGCATCCTGATTCAATACGTAATTCGCAATGTCGACTTCTGTCCACAGGAGTACGGTTTAGAAGAGTATGTACATTGGCTATTCCCTGGGGGCAAAGTGTTAGACTCCGATTCAGCACAGCAGGTTTACTGTTACCCTTCGACCATCACATTGACGATGAAACACAGAAATTGCATCCAGATTCAATACAAAATTCGCAATGTCGATTTATATTGACGAGAGTAACGTTTCGGGGAGACCGTTTTTGGGCTCTTCCCTGGTGGCCCAGTGTTAGACTACGATGCACCACAGCAGGTTTACTGTTCTCCTTCGACCATCCCATTGACGATGAAACACAGAAATTGCATCCCGATTCAATACATAATTGTCAATGCCGACTTCTGTCGACAGGAGTACGGTTTAGAAGAGTATGTGTTTTGGCTCTTCCCTGGGGGCCCAGTGTTAGACTCCGATGCACCACAGCACTTTTACTGTATCCCTTCACCTATCACATTGACGATGAAACACAGAAATTGCTTTCCGATTCAATACAAAATTCTCAATGCCGATTTCTGTCCATAGGAATACGGTTTAGGAGAGTTTGTACTTTGGTTCTTCCCTGGGGGCTGAGTGTTAGACTCCGATGCACCACAGCAGGTTTTTCTGTAACCCTTCGACCATCACATTGACGATGAAACACAGAAATTGCATCCGGATTCAATACAAAATTGGCAATGCCGATTCATGTCCACAGGAGTACGGTTTAGTAGAGTAAGTACTTTGAATCATCCCTGGGGGCCCAGTGTTAGACTCCGATGCACCGCAGCAGGTTTACTGTATCCCTTCGACCACCACATTGACGATGAAACACAGAAATTGCATCCCGGTTCAATACAAAATACGCAATGATAATTTCTGTCCACAGGAAGACGGTTTAGAAGAGTATGTACTTTGGCTCTTCCCTGGGGTTCCAGTGTTAGACTCCGATGCTCCACAGCAGGTTTACTGTAACCCTTCGACAATCACATTGACGATGAAACACAGAAATTGCATCCCGATTCAATACAAAATACGCAATGCCGATTTCTGTCCACAGGAGTACGGTTTAGAAGAGTATGTACTTTGGCTTTTCCCTGGGGTTCCAGTGCTAGACTCCGATGCAACACAGCAGGTTTACTGTAACCCTTCGATCATCACACTGACGATGAAACACAGAAATTGCATCCCGATTCAATACAAAATACGCAATGCCGAATTCTGTCCACAGGAGTACGGTTTAGAAGAGTATGTACTTTGATTCTTCCTTGGGGTCCCAGTGTATGACTCCGATGCACCACAGCAGGTTTACAGTATCAATTTGACTATCACATTGACGATGAAACACAGAAATTGCATCCAGATTCAATACAAAATTCGCAATGTCGATTTATATTGACGAGAGTAAGGTTTCGGGGAGCCCACATTTGGGCTCTTCCCTGGAGCCCAGTGTTAGACTCCGATGCACCACAGCAGGTTTACTGTCACCCTTCGACCATCACATTGACGATGAAACACAGAAATTGCATCCCGACTCAATACAAAATTCGCAATGCCGATTTCTGTCCACAGGAGTACGGTTTAGAAGAGTATGTACTTTGGCTCTTCATTGGGGGCCCAGTGAAAGACTCCGATGCACGACAGCAGGTTTACGGTATCCCTTCGACCATCACATTGACGATGAAACACAGAAATTACATCCCGATTCAATACAAAATTCGCAATGCCGATTTATGTCCACAGGAGTACGGTTTAGAAGAGTATGTACTTTAATTCTTCCCTGGGGTCCCAGTGTATGACTCCGATGCACCACAGCAGGTTTACAGTATCAATTTGACTATCACATTGACGATGAAACACAGAAATTGCATCCCGATTCAAAACAAAATTCGCAATGCCGATTTCTGTCCACAGGAGTACGGTTTAGAAGAGTATGTACTTAGGCTTTTCTCTGGGGGCCCAGTGTTAGACTCCGATGCACCACAGCAGGTTTACTGTTACCCTTCAACAATCACATTGACGATGAAACACAGATATTGCATCCCGATTCAATACAAAATTCGCAATGTCGATTTATATTGACGAGAGTAACGTTTCGGGCAGCCCGTTCTGGGGCTCTTCCCTGGGGGCCCAGTGTTAGACTCCGATGCACCACAGCCGGTTTACTGTTACCCTTCGACCATCACATTGACGATGAAACACAGAAATTGCATCCCGATTCAATACAAAATTCGCAATGTTTATATTGACGAAAGTAACGTTTCGGGGAGCCCGTTTTTTTACTCTTCCCTGGGGGCACAGTGTTAGACACCGATGCACCACAGCAGGTTTACTGTTACCGTTCGACCATCACATTGACGATGAAACACAGAAATTGCATCCCGATTCAATACAAAATTCGCAATGCCGATTTCTGTCCACAGGAGTACGGTTCAGAAGAGTATGTACTTTGGCTCTTCCCTGGTTGCCCAGTGTTAGACTACGATGCACCACAGCAGGTTTACTGTATTCCTTCGACCATCACATTGACGATGAAACACAGAAATTCCATCCCGATTCAATACAAAAATCGCAATGCCGATTTCTGTCCACAGGAGTACGGTTTAGAAGAGTATGTACTTTGGCTCTTCCGTGGGGGCCCAGTGTTAGACTACGAAGCAGCACAGCAGGTTTACTGTAACCCAACGACCATCACATTGACGTTGAAACACAGAAATTGCATCCTGATTCAATACAAAATTCCCAATGCCGTTTTCTGTTAACAGGAGTACGGTTTAGAAGAGTATGTATTTTGGCTCTTCCCTGGGGGCTGAGTTTAGTCTCCGATGCACCACAGCAGGTTTACTGTAACCCTTTGGCCATCACATTGACGATGAAACACAGAAATTTCATCCCGATTCAATACAAAATTCGCAATGTCGATTTCTGTCCACAGGAGTACGGTTTAGAAGAGTATGTACTTTGGCTCTTCCCTGGGGGTCTAGTGTAAGACTCTGATGCACCACAGCAAGTTTACTATATTCCTTCGACCATCACATTGACGATGAAACAAAGAAATTGCCTCCGGATTCAATATAAATTTCGCAATGTAGATTTATATTGATGAGAGTAACGTTTTGGGGAGCACGTATTTGGCTCTTCCCTGGGGCCCAGTGTTAGACTGCGATGCACCAAAGCAGGTTTACTGTTACCTTTCGGCCATCACATTAACGATTAAACACAGAAATTGCATCCCGATTCAGTACAAAATTCGCAATGACGATTTCTGTCCACAGGATTACGGTTTAGAAGATTATGTACTTTGGCACTTCCCTGGGCTCCCAGTGTTAGACTCCGATGCACCACAGCAGGTTTACTGTTACCCTTCGACCATGACAATGACGATGAAACACAGAAATTGCATCCCGATTCATTACAAAATTCGCAATGCCCATTTCTGTCCACAGCAGTACGGTTTAGAAGAATATGTACATTGGCTCTTCCCTGGTGGCCCAGTGTAAGACTACGATGCACGACAGAAAGTCTACTATATTACTTCGACCATCAAATTGACGATGAAACACAGAAATTGCATCCCGATTCAATACAAAATTCGCTATGTCGATTTATATTGACGAGAGTTACGTCTCGGGGAGCCGGTTTTTGGGCTCTTCCCTGGGGGCCCAGTGTTAGACTCCGATGCACCACAGCAGGTTTACTGTTACCCTTCGACCATCACATTGACGATGAAACACAGAAATTGCATCCCGATTCAATACAAAATTCGCAATCCCGATTTCTGTCCAGAGGAGTACGGTTTAGAAGAGTATGTACTTTGGCTCTTATCTGGGGGCCCAGCGTTAGACTACGATGCACCACAGCAGGTTTACTGTAACCCTTCGACCATCACATTGACGATGAAACACAGAAATTGCATCCGGATTCAATACAAAATTCGCAATGCGATTTCAGTCCACAGGAGTACGGTTTAGAAGAGTACGTATTTTGATACTTCCCTGGGGGCCCAGTGTAAGACTCCGATGCACCACAGCAGGTTTACTGTATCCCTTCGACCAGCACATTGACGATGAAACACAGAAATTGCATCCCGATTCAGTACAAAATTCGCAATGCCGATTTCTGTCCACAGTAGTACGGTTTAGAAGAGTAAGTACTTTGGCTCTTCCCTGGGGGCCCAGTGTAAGGCACCGATGCACGACAGCGGGCTTACTGTATTCCTTCGACCATCAAATTGACGATGAAACACAGAAATTGCATCCCGCTTCAATACAAAATTTGCAATGTCGATTTGTATTGACGAGAGTAATGTTTCGGGGAGCCCGCATTTGAGCTCTTCCCTGGGGGCCAGTGTTAGACTCCGATGCACCACAGCAAGTTTACTGTTACCCTCCGACCATCACATTGACGATGAAACACAGAAATTGCATCCCGATTCAACACAAAATTCGCAATGCCGATTTCAGTCCACAGAAGTACGGTTTAGAAGAGTATGTAATTTCGCTCTTCCCTGGTTGCCCAGTGTTAGACTACGATGCACCACAGCAGGTTTACTGTAACCCTTCGACCATCAGATTGACAATGAAACACAGAAATTGCATCCCGATTCAATACAAAATTCGCAATGTTTATATTGACGAGAGTAACGTTCGGGGAGCCCGATTTTGGGCTCTTCCCTGGGGGCACAGTGTTAGACTCCGATGCACCACAGCAGGTTTACTGTATCCCTTCGACCATCACATTGACGATGAAACACAAAAATTGCATCCCGATTAATTACAAAATTCGCAATGCCGATTTATGTCCACAGGAGTACGGTTTAGAAGAGTATGTACTTTTGGCTCTTCCCTGGGGGCCCAGTGCAAGACTCTGATGCACGACAGCAGCTTTACTGTATTCCTTCGACCATCACATTGACGATGAAACACAGAAATTGCATCCCGATTCAATACAAAATTCGCAATGCCGATTTCTGTCCACAGGAGTACGGTTTAGAAGAGTATGTACTTTGGCTCTTCCCTGGTTGCCCAGTGTTAGACTACGATTGCACCACAGCAGGTTTACTGTTACCCTTCGACCATCACATTGACGATGAAACACAGAAACTCCATCCCGATTCAATACAAAAGTCGCAATGCCGATTTCTGTCCACAGGAGTACGGTTTAGAAGAGTATGTACTTTGGCTCTTCCGTGGGGGCCCAGTGTTAGACTACGAAGCACCACAGCAGGTTTACTGTAACCCAACGACCATCACATTGACGATGAAACACAGAAATTGCATCCTGATTCAATACAAAATTCCCAATGCCGATTTCTGTCCACAGGAGTACGGGTTAGAAGATTATGTATTTTGGCTCTTCCCTGGGGCCCAGTGTTAGACTGCGATGCACCACAGCGGTTTACTGTTACCCTTCGACCATCACAATGACGATGAAACACAGAAATTGCATCCCGATTCATTACAAAATTCGCAATGCCGATTTCTGTCCACAGCAGTACGGTTTAGAAGAGTATGTACTTTGGCTCTTCCCTGGTGGCCCAGTGTAAGACTACGATGCACGACAGCAAATCTACTATATTCCTTCGACCATGAAATTGACAATGAAACACAGAAATTGCATCCCAATTCAAAATTCGCAATGTCGATTTATATTGACGAGAGTTACGTTTCAGGGAGCCGGTTTTTGGGCTTTTCCCTGGGGGCCCAGTGTTAGACTCCGATGCAGCACAGCAGGTTTACTGTTACCCTTCGAGCATCACATTGACGATGAAACATAGAAATTGCATCACAATTCAATACAAAATTCGCAATTCCGATTTCTGTCCAGAGGAGTACGGTTTAGAAGAGTATGTATTTTGGCACTTCCCTGGGGGCCCAGCGTTAGACTACGATGCACCACAGCAGGTTTACTGTAACCCTTCGACCATCACATTGACGATGAAACACAGAAATTGCATCCGTATTCAATACAAAATTCGCAATGCCGATTTCTGTTTACAGGAGTACGGTTTAGAAGAGTATGTACTTTGGCCCATCCCTGGTGGCCCAGTGTAAGACAGCAGGTTTACTGTATCCCTTCGACAATCACATTGACGATGAAACACAGAAATTGAATCCCGAATCAATACAAAATTGTCAATGCCAGTTTCTGTTCATAGGAGTACGGTTTAGAAGAGTATGTATTTTGGCTCTTCCCTGGGGTCCCAGTGTTAGACTCCGATGCACCACAGCAGGTTTACTATCACCCTTCGACCATCACATTGACGATGAAACACAGATATTGCATCCCTATTGAATACAAAATTCGCAATGACGATTTATATCGACGAGAGTAACGTTTCGGGAAGCCCGTTTTTGGGCTCTTCCCTGGGGGCCCAGCGTTTGACTCCGATGCACCACATCAGGTTTACTGTTACCCTTCGACCATCACATTGACGATGAAACACAGAAATTGAATCCCGATTCAATACAAAATTCGCAATGCCGATTTCTGTCCACAGGAGTACGGTTTAGAAGAGTATGTATTTTGGCTCTTCCCTGGGGTCCCAGTGTTAGACTCCGATGCACCACAGCAGGTTAACTATCACCCTTCGACCACCACATTGACGATGAAACACTGAAATTGCATCCCGATTCAATACAAAATTCGCAATGCCGATATCTGTCCACAGGAGTACGGTTTAGAAGAGTATGTACATTGGCTCTTCATTGCGGGCCCAGCGTAAGACTCCGATGCATGACAGCAGGTTTACTGTATCCCTTCGACCATCACATTGACAATGAAACACAGAAATTTAATCCCGATACAATACAAAATTCGCAATGCGATTTCAGTCCACAGGAGTACGGTTTAGAAGAGTATGTATTTTGATACTTCCCTGGGGGTAAGTGTACGACTCCGATGCACGACAGCAGGTTTACTGTATCCCTTCGACCATCACATTGACGATGAAACACAGAAATTGCATCCCGATTCAATACAAAATTCGCAATGCCGATTTCTGTCCACAAGAGTACGGTTTAGAAGAGTATGTACATTGATTCCTCCCTGGGGGCCCAGTGTAAGACTCCGATGCACCACAGCAGGTTTACTGTATTCCTTCGAGCATCACATTGACGATGAAACACAGATATTGCATCCCGATTCAATACAAAATTCGCAATGCCGATTTCTGTCCACAGGAGTACGGTTTAGAAGAGTATGTACTTTGGCTCTTCCCTGGGGGCAGAGTGTTAGACTCCGATGCACCACAGCAAGTTTACTGTTCCCCTTCGACCATCACATTGTCGGTGAAACACAGAAATTGCATCCCGATTCAATACAAAATTCGCAATGTCGATTTATATTGACGAGAGTAACGTTTCGGGGAGCCCGCATTTGGGCTCTTCCCTGGGGCCGAGTGTTAGACTCCGATGCACCACAGCAGGTTACTGTTACCCTTCGAACATCACATTGACGATGAAACACAGAAATAGCATCCCGATTCAGTACTAAATTCGCAATGCCGATTTCTGTCCACAGGAGTACGGTTTAGGAGAGTATGTACTTTGGCTTTTCATTTGGGGCCCAGTGTAAGACTCCGATGCAGGACAGCAGGTTTACTGTATCCCTTCGACCATCACATTGACGATGAAACACAGAAATTGCATGCCGAATCATTACAAAATTCGCAAAGCCGATTTCAGTCCACAGGAGTACGATTTAGAAGACTATGTACTTTGGCTCTTCCCTGGGGCCCAGTGTTAGACTCCGATGCACCACAGCAGGTTACTGTTACCCTTCGAACATCACATTGACGATGAAACACAGAAATTGCATCCCGATTCAATACAAAATTCGCAATGCCGATTTCTGTCCACAGGAGTACGGTTTAGAAGAGTATGTACTTTGGCTCTTCCCTGGTTGCCCAGTGTTAGACTACGATTGCACCACAGCAGGTTTACTGTTACCCTTCGACCATCACATTGACGATGAAACACAGAAACTCCATCACGATTCAATACAAAAGTCGCAATGCCGATTTCTGTCCACAGGAGTACGGTTTAGAAGAGTATGTACTTTGGCTCTTCCGTGGGGGCCCAGTGTTAGACTACGAAGCACCACAGCAGGTTTACTGTAACCCAACGACCATCACATTGACGATGAAACACAGAAATTGCATCCTGATTCAATACAAAATTCCCAATGCCGATTTCTGTCCACAGGAGTACGGGTTAGAAGATTATGTATTTTGGCTCTTCCCTGGGGCCCAGTGTTAGACTGCGATGTACCACAGCAGGTTTACTGTTACCCTTCGACCATCACAATGACGATGAAACACAGAAATTGCATCCCGATTCATTACAAAATTCGCAATGCTGATTTCTGTCCACAGCAGTACGGTTTAGAAGAGTATGTACTTTGGCTCTTCCCTGGTTGCCCAGTGTAAGACTATGATGCACGACAGCAAATCTACTATATTCCTTCGACCATGAAATTGACAATGAAACACAGAAATTGCATCCCAATTCAAAATTCGCAATGTCGATTTATATTGACGAGAGTTACGTTTCGGGGAGCCGGTTTTTGGGCTTTTCCCTGGGGGCCCAGTGTTAGACTCCGATGCAGCACAGCAGGTTTACTGTTACCCTTCGAGCATCACATTGACGATGAAATATAGAAATTGCATCACAATTCAATACAAAATTCGCAATTCCGATTTCTGTCCAGAGGAGTACAGTTTAGAAGAGTATGTATTTTGGCTCTTCCCTGGGGGCCCAGCGTTAGACTACGATGCACCACAGCAGGTTTACTGTAACCCTTCGACCATCACATTGACGATGAAACACAGAAATTGCATCCGGATTCAATACAAAATTCGTAATGCCGATTTCTGTTTACAGGAGTACGGTTTAGAAGAGTATGTACTTTGGCCCATCCCTGGTGGCCCAGTGTAAGACAGCAGGTTTACTGTATCCCTTCGACAATCACATTGACGATGAAACACAGAAATTGAATCCCGAATCAATACAAAATTCTCAATGCCGGTTTCTGTTCATAGGAGTACGGTTTAGAAGAGTATGTATTTTGGCTCTTCCCTGGGGTCCCAGTGTTAGACTCCGATGCACCACAGCAGGTTTACTATCACCCTTCGACCATCACATTGACGATGAAACACAGATATTGCATCCCTATTGAATACAAAATTCGCAATGTCGATTTATATCGACGAGAGTAACGTTTCGGGAAGCCCGTTTTTGGGCTCTTCCCTGGGGGCCCAGCGTTTGACTCCGATGCACCACATCAGGTTTACTGTTACCCTTCGACCATCACATTGACGATGAAACACAGAAATTGAATCCCGATTCAATACAAAATTCGCAATGCCGATTTCTGTCCACAGGAGTACGGTTTAGAAGAGTATGTATTTTGGCTCTTCCCTGGGGTCCCAGTGTTAGACTCCGATGCACCACAGCAGGTTTACTATCACCCTTCGACCATCACATTGACGATGAAACACAGAAATAGCATTCCGATGCAATACAATATTCGCAATGTCGATTTATATTGACGAGAGTAACGTTTCGGGGAGCCCGCATTTGGGCTCTTCCCTGAGGCCCACTGTTAGACTCCGATGCACCACAGCAAGTTAACTGTTTCCCTTCGACCATCACATTGACGATGAAACACTGAAATTGCATCCTGATTCAATACAAAATTCGCAATGCCGATATCTGTCCACAGGAGTACGGTTTAGAAGAGTATGTACATTGGCTCTTCATTGC
This sequence comes from Schistocerca cancellata, assembly GCF_023864275.1. Taxonomy (NCBI): domain Eukaryota; kingdom Metazoa; phylum Arthropoda; class Insecta; order Orthoptera; family Acrididae; genus Schistocerca; species Schistocerca cancellata. Next base: position 782,089,078 of record NC_064628.1, on the reverse strand, counting down.
GGGCCCAGCGTAAGACTCCGATGCATGACAGCAGGTTTACTGTATCCCTTCGACCATCACATTGACAATGAAACAACGAAATTTAATCCCGATACAATACAAAATTCGCAATGCGATTTCAGTCCACAGGAGTACGGTTTAGAAGAGTATGTATTTTGATACTTCCCTGGGGGTAAGTGTACGACTCCGATGCACGACAGCAGGTTTACTGTATCCCTTCGACCATCACATTGACGATGAAACACAGAAATTGCATCCCGATTCAATACAAAATTCGCAATGCCGATTTCTGTCCACAAGAGTACGGTTTAGAAGAGTATGTACATTGATTCCTCCCTGGGGGCCCAGTGTAAGACTCCGATGCACCACAGCAGGTTTACTGTTACCCTTCGACCATCACAATGACGATGAAACACAGAAATTGCATCCCGATTCATTACAAAATTCGCAATGCCGTTTTCTGTCCACAGCAGTACGGTTTAGAAGAGTATGTACTTTGGCTCTTCCCTGGTGGCCCAGTGTAAGACTACGATGCACGACAGCAAATCTACTATATTCCTTCGACCATGAAATTGACAATGAAACACAGAAATTGCATCCCAATTCAAAATTCGCAATGTCGATTTATATTGACGAGAGTTACGTTTCGGGGAGCCGGTTTTTGGGCTTTTCCCTGGGGGCCCAGTGTTAGACTCCGATGCAGCACAGCAGGTTTACTGTTACCCTTCGAGCATCACATTGACGATGAAACATAGAAATTGCATCACAATTCAATACAAAATTCGCAATTCCGATTTCTGTCCAGAGGAGTACGGTTTAGAATAGTATGTATTTTGGCTCTTCCCTGGGGGCCCAGCGTTAGACTACGATGCACCACAGCAGGTTTACTGTAACCCTTCGACCATCACATTGACGATGAAACACAGAAATTGCATCCGGATTCAATACAAAATTCGTAATGCCGATTTCTGTTTACAGGAGTACGGTTTAGAAGAGTATGTACTTTGGCCCATCCCTGGTGGCCCAGTGTAAGACAGCAGGTTTACTGTATCCCTTCGACAATCACATTGACGATGAAACACAGAAATTGAATCCCGAATCAATACAAAATTCTCAATGCCGGTTTCTGTTCATAGGAGTACGGTTTAGAAGAGTATGTATTTTGGCTCTTCCCTGGGGTCCCAGTGTTAGACTCCGATGCACCACAGCAGGTTTACTATCACCCTTCGACCATCACATTGACGATGAAACACAGATATTGCATCCCTATTGATTACAAAATTCGCAATGTCGATTTATATCGACGAGAGTAACGTTTCGGGAAGCCCGTTTTTGGGCTCTTCCCTGGGGGCCCAGCGTTTGACTCCGATGCACCACATCAGGTTTACTGTTACCCTTCGACCATCACATTGACGATGAAACACTGAAATTGCATCCTGATTCAATACAAAATTCGCAATGCCGATATCTGTCCACAGGAGTACGGTTTAGAAGAGTATGTACATTGGCTCTTCATTGCGGGCCCAGCGTAAGACTCCGATGCATGACAGCAGGTTTACTGTATCCCTTCGACCATCACATTGACAATGAAACAACGAAATTTAATCCCGATACAATACAAAATTCGCAATGCGATTTCAGTCCACAGGAGTACGGTTTAGAAGAGTATGTATTTTGATACTTCCCTAGGGGTAAGTGTACGACTCCGATGCACGACAGCAGGTTTACTGTATCCCTTCGACCATCACATTGACGATGAAACACAGAAATTGCATCCCGATTCAATACAAAATTCGCAATGCCGATTTCTGTCCACAAGAGTACGGTTTAGAAGAGTATGTACATTGATTCCTCCCTGGGGGCCCAGTGTAAGACTCCGATGCACCACAGCAGGTTTACTGTATTCCTTCGAGCATCACATTGACGATGAAACACAGATATTGCATCCCGATTCAATACAAAATTCGCAATGTCGATTTATATTGACGAGAGTAACGTTTCGGGGAGCCCGCATTTGGGCTCTTCCCTGGGGCCGAGTGTTAGACTCCGATGCACCACAGCAGGTTACTGTTACCCTTCGAACATCACATTGACGATGAAACACAGAAATAGCATCCCGATTCAGTACTAAATTCGCAATGCCGATTTCTGTCCACAGGAGTACGGTTTAGGAGAGTATGTACTTTGGCTTTTCATTTGGGGCCCAGTGTAAGACTCCGATGCAGGACAGCAGGTTTACTGTATCCCTTCGACCATCACATTGACGATGAAACACAGAAATTGCATGCCGAATCATTACAAAATTCGCAAAGCCGATTTCAGTCCACAGGAGTACGATTTAGAAGACTATGTACTTTGGCTCTTCCCTGGGGGCCCAGTGTAAGACTCCGATATGCACGACAGCTGGTTTACTGTATTCCTTCGACCATCACATTGACGATGAAACACAGAAATAGCACCCCGAATCAATACAAAATTCGGAATGTCGATTTATATTGACGAGAGTAACCTTCCCGGGGAGTCCGCATTTGGGCTCTTCCCTGGGGCCCAGTGTTAGACTCCGATGCACCACAGCAGGTTTGCTGTTACCCTTCGACCATCACATTGACGATGAAACACAGAAATTGCATCCCGATTCAATACAAAATTCGCAATGCCGATTTCTGTCCACACGAGTACGGTTTAGAAGAGTATGTACTTTGGCTCTTCCCTGGGGGCCTAGTGTAAAACTCCGATGCACGACAGCGGGTTTACTGTATCCCTTCGACCATCACATTGACGATGAAACACAGAAATTGCATCCCGAGTCAATAGAAAATTAGCAATGCCGATTTCTGTCCACAGGAGTACGGTTTAGAAGAGTATGTAGTTTGGCTCTTCCCTGGGGGCCCAGTGTAAGACTCCGATGCACGACAGCAGGTTTACTGTTACCCTTCGAATATCACATTGACGATGAAGCACAGAAATTGCATCCCGATTCAATAAAAAATTCGCAATGTCGATTTATATTGACAAGAGTAACGTTTCGGGTAGCCCGTATTTTGCTCTTCCCTGGGAGCCCAGTGTTAGACTACGATGCACCACAGCGGGTTTACTGTTACTCTTCGACCATCACACTGACGATGAAACATAGAAATTGCATCCCGATTCAATACAAAATTCGCAATGCCGATTTCTGTCTACACGAGTACAGTTTAGAAGAGTATGTACTTTGGCTCTTCCCTGGGGGCCCAGTGTAAGACTCCGATGCACGACAGCAGGTTTACTGTATCCCTTCGACCATCACATTGACGATGAAACACAGAAATTGCATCCCGATTCAATACAAAATTCGCAATGTTTATATTGATGAGAGTATCGTTTCGGGGAGCCCGTTTTTGGGCTCTTCCCTGGATGCCCAGTGTTAGACTACGATGCACCACAGCAGGTTTACTGTTACCCTTCTACCATCACATGGACGATGAAACACAGAAATTGTATCCCGATTTAATACAAAAATCGCAATGCCGATTTCTGTCCACAGGGGTATGGTTTAGAAGAGAATGAACTTTGGCTCTTCCCTGGGGGCCCAGTGATAGACTACGATGCACCACAGCAGGTTTACTGTAACCCCTCGACCATCACGTTGACGATGAAACACAGAAATTGCATCCCGCTTCAATACAAAATTAGCAATGCCCATTTCTGTCCACAGGAGTACAGTTTAGAAGATTATGTACTTTGGCTGCTCCCTGGGGGCCCAGAGTAAGACTACAATGCACGACAGCTGGTTTACTGTATTCCTTCGACCATCACATTGACGAGGAATCACAGAAATTGCATCCCGATTCAATAGAAAATTAGCAATGCCGTATTCTGTCCACAGGAGTACGGTTTAGAAGAGTATGTACTTTGGCTCTTCCCTGGGGGCCCAGTGTAAGACTCCGATGCACGACAGCAGGTTTACTGCTACCCTTCGACCATCACATTGACGATGAAGCACAGAAATTGCATTCCGAATCAATAAAAAATTCGCAATGTCGATTTATATTGACAAGAGTAACGTTTCGGGTTGCCCGTATTTTGCTCTTCCCTGGGAGCCCAGTGTTAGACTACGATGCACCACAGCAGGTCTACTGTTACTCTTCGACCATCAGATTGACGATGAAACACAGAAATTGCATCCCGATTCAATACAAAATTCGCAATGCCAATTTCTGTCCACAGGAGTAAGGTTTAGAAGAGTATGTACTTTGGCTCTTCCCTGGGGGCTGAGTGTTAGACTCCGATGCACCAGAGCAGGTTTACTGTAACCCTTCGACCATCACATTGACCATGAAACACAGAAATTGCATCCGGATTAAATACAAAATTCGCATAGTCGATTTATATTGACGAGAGTAACGTTTTGGGGAGCCCGTATTTGGGCTCTTCCCTGGGGGCCCAGTGTTAGACTCCGATGCACCACAGCAGGTTTACTGTTACCCTTGGACCATCACATTGACGATGAAGCACAGAAATTGCATCCCGATTCAATAAAAAATTCGTAATGTCGATTTATATTGAGAAGAGTAACGTTTCGGCGAGCCCGTATTTGGGCTCTTCCCTGGGAGCCCAGTGTTAGACTACGATGCACCACAGCAGGTTTACTGTTACTCTTCGACCATCACATTGACGATGAAACACAGAAATTGCATCCCGATTCAATACAAAATTCGCAATTCCATTTTCGGTCCACAGGAGTACGGTTTAGAAGAGTATGTACTTTGGCTCTTCCCTGGGGGCTGAGTGTTAGACTCCGATGCACCACAGCAGGTTTACTGCAACCCTTCGACCATCACATTGACGATCAATTACAGAAATTGCATCCGTATTCAATACAAAATTCGCAATGACGATTTATATTGACGAGAGTCACGTTTCGGAGAACACGTTTTTGGGTTCTTCCCTGGAGGCCCAGTGTTAGACTCTGATGCACCGCAGCAGGTTTACTGTTATCCTTCGACCATCACATTGACGATGAAACACAGAAATACCATCCCGATTCAATACAAAATTCGCCATGCCGATTTCTGTCCACAGGAGTACGGTTTAGAAGAGTATGTATTTTGTCTCTTCCTTAAGGGCCAGTGTAAGACTCCGATGCACGACAGCAGGTTTACTGTATTCCTTCGAGCATCAGATTGACGATGAAACACAGAAATTGCATCCGTATTCAATACAAAATTCGCAATGACGATTTATATTGACGAGAGTAACGTTTCGGAGAACCCGTTTTTGGGTTCTTCCCTGGGGGCCCAGTATAAGAATCCGATGCACCACAGCAGGTTTACTATATTGCTTTGACCATCACATTGACGATGAAACACAGAAATTGCATCCCGATTCAATGCAAAATTCGCAATGTCGATTTATATTGACGAGAGTACCGTTTCGGGGAGCCCGCATTTGGGCTCTTCCCTTTGGGCCCACTGTTAGACTCCGATGCACCACAGCAGGTTTACTGTTACCCTTCGAACATCACATTGACGATGAATCACAGAAATTGCATCCCGATTCAGTACTAAATTCGCAATGCCGATTTCTGTCCACAGGAGTACGGTTTAGGAGAATATGTACTTTGGCTCTTCATTTGGGGCCCAGTGTAAGACTCCGATGCACGACAGCAGGTTTACTGTATCCCTTCGACCATCACATTGACGGAGAAACACAGAAATTGCATCCCGTTTCAATACAAAATTCGCAATGCCGATTTCTGTGCACAGGAGTACGGTTTAGAAGAGTATGTACGTTGATTCGTCCCTGGGGGCCCAGTGTAAGACTCCGATGCACCGCAGCAGGTTTACTGTATCCCTTCTACCATCACATTGACGATGAAACACAGAAATTGCATCCCGATTCAATACAAATTTCGCAATGCCCATTTCTGCCCACAGGAGTACGGTTTAGAAGAGTATGTACTTTGGCTCTTCCCTGGGGGCTGAGTGTTAGACTCCGATGCACCACAGGAGGTTTACTGTAACCCTTCGACCATCTCAATGACGATGAAACACTGATATTGCATTCCGATTCAATAAAAAATTCGCAATTCCGATTTCTGTCCACAGGAGTACGGCTTAGAAGAGTATGTACTTTGGCTCTCCCCTGGGGGCCCAGTGTTGTACTACGATGCACCACAGCAGGTTCACTGTAACCCTTCGACCATCACATTGACGATGAAACATAGAAATTGCATCCGGATTGAATACAAAATTCGCAATGCCGATTTCTGTTCACAGGAGTACGGTTTAGAAGAGTATTTACTTTGGCTCTTCCCTGGGGGCCCAGTGTAAGACTCCGATGCACCACAGCAGGTTTACTGTATCCCTTCGACCATCACATTGACGATGAAACACAGAAATTGCATCCCGATTCGATACAAAATTCGCAATGCCGATTTCTGCCCACAGGAGTACGGTTTAGAAGAGTATGTACTTTGGCTCTTCCGTGGGGCCCAGTGTTAGACACCGATGCACCACAGCAGGTTTACTGGTACCCTTCGACCATCACATTGTCGATGAAACACAGAAATTGCATCCCGATTCAATACAAAATTCGCAATGTCGATTTATATTGACGAGAGTAACGTTTCGGGGAGCCCGAATTTGACTCTTCCCTGGGGGCCCAGTGTTAGACTCCGATGCACCACAGCAGGTTTACTGTTACCCTTCGACCATCACATTGACGATGAAACACAGAAATTGCATGCCGATTCTTTACAAAATTCGCAATGCCGATTTCTGTCCACAGGAGGACGGTTTAGAAGACTATGTACTTTGGCACTTCCCTGGGGGCCCAGTGTAAGACTCCGATGCACGACAGCAGGTTTACTGTATTCCTTCGACCATCAAATTGACGATGAAACACAGAAATAGCATCCCGATTCAATACAAAATTCGTAATGTCGATTTATATTGACGAGAGTAACCTTCCCGGGGGCCCCACATTTGGGCTCTTCCCTTGGGGCCAGTGTTAGACACCGATGCACGACAGCAGGTTTACTGTATCCCTTCGACCATCACATTGACGATGAAACACAGAAATTGCATCCCGATTCATTACAAAATTCGCAATGTTTATATTGACGAGAGTATCGTTTCGGGGAGCCCGTTTTTGGGCTCTTCCCTGGATGCCCAGTGTTAGACTAAAATGCACCACAGCAGGTTTACTGTAACCCTTCGACCATCACATTGACGATGAAACACAGAAGTTGCATCCCGATTCAATACAAATTCGCAATGCCGATTTCTGTCCACAGGAGTACGGTTTAAAAGAGTATGTACTTTGGCTCGTCCCTGGGGGCCCAGTGTAAGACTCCAATGCACCACAGCAGGTTTACTGTATCCCTTCGACCATCACATTGACGATGAAACACAGAAATTGCATCCCGATTCAATACAAAATTCGCAATACCGATTTCTGTCAACAGGCGTACGGTTTCGAACAGTATTTACTTTGGCTCTTCCCTGGGGGCCCAGTGTAAGACTTCGATTCACCACAACAGGTTTACTGTATTCCTTCGACCATCACATTGAAGAGGAAACACAGAAATTGCATCCCGATTCGATACAAAATTCGCAATGTCGATTTATATTGACGAGAGTAACAATTCGGGGAGCCCGTTTTTGATCTCTTCCCTGGGGGCGCAGTGTTAGTCTCCGATGCACCACAGCAGGTTTACTGTTACCCTTCGAATATCACATTGACGATGAAACACAGAAATTGCATCCCGATTCAATACAAATTCTCAATGCCGATTTCTGTCCACAGGAGTACGGTTAAGATGAGTATGTACTTTGGCTCTTCCCTGGGGACCAGTATAAGACTCCAACGCACCACAGCAGGTTTACTGTTACCCTTCGACCATCACATTGACGATGAAACACAGAAATTGCATCCCGATTCAATACAAAAATCGCAAGGCCGATTTCTGTCCACAGGGGTACGGTTCAGAAGAGAATGTACTTTGCCTATTCCCTGGGCGCCCAGTGTAAGACTCCGATGCACGACAGCAATTTTACTGTATCCCTTCGACCATCACATTGACGATGAAACACAGAAATTGCATCCCGATTCAATACAAACTTCGCAATGCCAATTTCTGTCCACAGGAGTACGGTTTAGAAGAGTATGTACTTTGGCTCTTCCCTGGGGGCCCAGTGTTAGACTCCGATGCACCACAGCAGGTTTACTGTAACCCTTCGACCATCACATTGACGATGAAACTCAGAAATATAATGCCGATTCAATACAAAATTCGCAATTCCGATTTCTGTCGACAGGAGTACGGTTTAGTAGAGTATGTACTTTGGCTATTCAATGGGGGCCGAGTGTTAGACTACGATGCACCACAGCAGGTTTACTATATTCCTTTGACCATCACTTTGACGATGAAACATAGAAATTGCATCCCGATTCAATGCAAAATTCGCAATGTCGATTTATATTGACGAGAGTACCGTTGCGGGGAGCCCGCATTTGGGCTCTTCCCTGGGGCCAAGTGTTAGACTCCGATGCACCACAGCAGGTTTACTGTTACCCTTCGAACATCACATTGACGATGAAACACAGAAATTGCATGCCGATTCATTACAAAATTCGCAATGCCGATTTCTGTCAACAATAGCACGGTTTAGAAGAGTATGTGCTTTGGCACTTCCCTCGGGGCCCAGTGTAAGACTCCGATGCACGACAGCTGGTTTACTGTATTCCTTCGACCATCACATTGACGATGAAACACAGAAATAGCATCCCGATTCAATACTAAATTCGGAATGTCGATTTATATTGACGAGAGTAACGTTCCCGGGGAGACCGCATTTGGGCTCTTCCCTTGGGGCCAATGTTAGACACCGATGCACCACAGCAGGTTTACTGTTACCCTTCGACCATCACATTGACGATGAAAAACAGAAATTGCATCCCGATTCAATACAAAATTCGCAATGCCGATTTCTGTCCACAGGAGTACGGTTTAGAAGAGTATGTACTTTTGCTCTTCCCTGGGGGCCCAGTGTAAGACTCCGATGCACGACAGCAGGTTTACTGTATCCCTTCGACCATCACATTGACGATGAAACACAGAAATTGCATCCCGATTCAATACAAAATTCGCAATGTTTATATTGACGAGAGTATGGTTTCGGGGAGCCCGTTTTTGGGCTCTTCCCTGGATGCCCAGTGTTAGACTACGATGCACCACAGCAGGTTTACTATTACCCTTCAACCATCACATTGACGATAAAACACAGAAATTGTATACCGATTTAATACAAACATCGCAATGCCGATTTCTGTCCACAGTGGTACGGTTTAGAAGAGAATGTACTTTGGCTCTTCCCTGGGCGCCCAGTGATAGACTACGATGCACCACAGCAGGTTTACTGTAACCCCATGACCATCACATTGACGATGAAACACAGAAATTGCATCCCGATTCAATACAAAATTAGCAATGCCGATTCCTGTCCACAGGAGTACGGTTTAGAAGAGTATGTACTTTGGCTGCTCCCAGGGGGCCAGTGTAGGACTACGATGCACCACATCAGGTTTACTGTATTCCTTCGACAATCACATTGACGACGAAACACAGAAATATCATGCCGATTCAATACAAAATTCTCAATGCCGATTTCTGTCCACAGGAGTACGGTTAAGATGAGTATGTACTTTGGCTCTTCCCTGGGGGCCCAGTGTAAGACTCCAACACACCACAGCAGGATTACTGTATCCCTTCGGCCATCAAATTGACGATGAAACACAGAAATTGCATCCGAATTCAATACAAATTTCGCAATGCCCATTTCTGTCCACAGCAGTACGGTTTAGAAGAGTATGTACTTTGGCTCTTCCCTGGGGGCCAGTGTACGACTCCAATACACCACAGCAGGTTTACTATATCCCTTCGACCATCACATTGACGATGAAACACAGAAATTGCATCCCGATTCGATACAAAATTCGCAATGCCGATTTCTGCCCACAGGAGTACGGTTTAGAAGAGTATGTACTTTGGCTCTTCCGTGGGGCCCAGTGTTAGACACCGATGCACCACAGCAGGTTTACTGGTACCCTTCGACCATCACATTGTCGATGAAACACAGAAATTGCATCCCGATTCAATACAAAATTCGCAATGTCGATTTATATTGACGAGAGTAACGTTTCGGGGAGCCCGAATTTGACTCTTCCCTGGGGGCCCAGTGTTAGACTCCGATGCACCACAGCAGGTTTACTGTTACCCTTCGACCATCACATTGACGATGAAACACAGAAATTGCATGCCGATTCTTTACAAAATTCGCAATGCCGATTTCTGTCCACAGGAGGACGGTTTAGAAGACTATGTACTTTGGCACTTCCCTGGGGGCCCAGTGTAAGACTCCGATGCACGACAGCAGGTTTACTGTATTCCTTCGACCATCAAATTGACGATGAAACACAGAAATAGCATCCCGATTCAATACAAAATTCGTAATGTCGATTTATATTGACGAGAGTAACCTTCCCGGGGGCCCCACATTTGGGCTCTTCCCTTGGGGCCAGTGTTAGACACCGATGCACGACAGCAGGTTTACTGTATCCCTTCGACCATCACATTGACGATGAAACACAGAAATTGCATCCCGATTCATTACAAAATTCGCAATGTTTATATTGACGAGAGTATCGTTTCGGGGAGCCCGTTTTTGGGCTCTTCCCTGGATGCCCAGTGTTAGACTAAAATGCACCACAGCAGGTTTACTGTAACCCTTCGACCATCACATTGACGATGAAACACAGAAGTTGCATCCCGATTCAATACAAATTCGCAATGCCGATTTCTGTCCACAGGAGTACGGTTTAAAAGAGTATGTACTTTGGCTCGTCCCTGGGGGCCCAGTGTAAGACTCCAATGCACCACAGCAGGTTTACTGTATCCCTTCGACCATCACATTGACGATGAAACACAGAAATTGCATCCCGATTCAATACAAAATTCGCAATACCGATTTCTGTCAACAGGCGTACGGTTTCGAACAGTATTTACTTTGGCTCTTCCCTGGGGGCCCAGTGTAAGACTTCGATTCACCACAACAGGTTTACTGTATTCCTTCGACCATCACATTGAAGAGGAAACACAGAAATTGCATCCCGATTCAATACAAAATTCGCAATGTCGATTTATATTGACGAGAGTAACAATTCGGGGAGCCCGTTTTTGATCTCTTCCCTGGGGGCGCAGTGTTAGTCTCCGATGCACCACAGCAGGTTTACTGTTACCCTTCGAATATCACATTGACGATGAAACACAGAAATTGCATCCCGATTCAATACAAATTCTCAATGCCGATTTCTGTCCACAGGAGTACGGTTAAGATGAGTATGTACTTTGGCTCTTCCCTGGGGACCAGTATAAGACTCCAACGCACCACAGCAGGTTTACTGTTACCCTTCGACCATCACATTGACGATGAAACACAGAAATTGCATCCCGATTCAATACAAAAATCGCAAGGCCGATTTCTGTCCACAGGGGTACGGTTCAGAAGAGAATGTACTTTGCCTATTCCCTGGGCGCCCAGTGTAAGACTCCGATGCACGACAGCAATTTTACTGTATCCCTTCGACCATCACATTGACGATGAAACACAGAAATTGCATCCCGATTCAATACAAAATTCTCAATGCCGATTTCTGTCCACAGGAGTACGGTTTAGAAGAGTATGTAATTTGATTCCTCCCTGGGGGCCCAGTGTAAGGTTATGATACACCTAAACAGGTTAACAGTTTCCCTTCGACCATCACATTGACGATGAAACACAGAAATTGCATCCCGATTCAATACAAAATTCGCAATGCCGATCTCTGTCCACAGGAGTACGGTTTAGAAGAGTATGTACTTTGGCTCCTTCCTGGGGGCCCGGTGAAAGACTCCGACACACCACAGCAGGTTTTCTGTATACCTTCGACCATCACATTGACGATGAAACACAGAAATTGCATCCCGATTCAATACAAACTTCGCAATGCCAATTTCTGTCCACAGGAGTACGGTTTAGAAGAGTATGTACTTTGGCTCTTCCCTGGGGGCCCAGTGTTAGACTCCGATGCACCACAGCAGGTTTACTGTAACCCTTCGACCATCACATTGACGATGAAACTCAGAAATATAATGCCGATTCAATACAAAATTCGCAATTCCGATTTCTGTCGACAGGAGTACGGTTTAGTAGAGTATGTACTTTGGCTATTCAATGGGGGCCGAGTGTTAGACTACGATGCACCACAGCAGGTTTACTATATTCCTTTGACCATCACTTTGACGATGAAACATAGAAATTGCATCCCGATTCAATGCAAAATTCGCAATGTCGATTTATATTGACGAGAGTACCGTTGCGGGGAGCCCGCATTTGGGCTCTTCCCTGGGGCCAAGTGTTAGACTCCGATGCACCACAGCAGGTTTACTGTTACCCTTCGAACATCACATTGACGATGAAACACAGAAATTGCATGCCGATTCATTACAAAATTCGCAATGCCGATTTCTGTCAACAATAGCACGGTTTAGAAGAGTATGTGCTTTGGCACTTCCCTCGGGGCCCAGTGTAAGACTCCGATGCACGACAGCTGGTTTACTGTATTCCTTCGACCATCACATTGACGATGAAACACAGAAATAGCATCCCGATTCAATACTAAATTCGGAATGTCGATTTATATTGACGAGAGTAACGTTCCCGGGGAGACCGCATTTGGGCTCTTCCCTTGGGGCCAATGTTAGACACCGATGCACCACAGCAGGTTTACTGTTACCCTTCGACCATCACATTGACGATGAAAAACAGAAATTGCATCCCGATTCAATACAAAATTCGCAATGCCGATTTCTGTCCACAGGAGTACGGTTTAGAAGAGTATGTACTTTTGCTCTTCCCTGGGGGCCCAGTGTAAGACTCCGATGCACGACAGCAGGTTTACTGTATCCCTTCGACCATCACATTGACGATGAAACACAGAAATTGCATCCCGATTCAATACAAAATTCGCAATGTTTATATTGACGAGAGTATGGTTTCGGGGAGCCCGTTTTTGGGCTCTTCCCTGGATGCCCAGTGTTAGACTACGATGCACCACAGCAGGTTTACTATTACCCTTCAACCATCACATTGACGATAAAACACAGAAATTGTATACCGATTTAATACAAACATCGCAATGCCGATTTCTGTCCACAGTGGTACGGTTTAGAAGAGAATGTACTTTGGCTCTTCCCTGGGCGCCCAGTGATAGACTACGATGCACCACAGCAGGTTTACTGTAACCCCATGACCATCACATTGACGATGAAACACAGAAATTGCATCCCGATTCAATACAAAATTAGCAATGCCGATTCCTGTCCACAGGAGTACGGTTTAGAAGAGTATGTACTTTGGCTGCTCCCAGGGGGCCAGTGTAGGACTACGATGCACCACATCAGGTTTACTGTATTCCTTCGACAATCACATTGACGACGAAACACAGAAATATCATGCCGATTCAATACAAAATTCTCAATGCCGATTTCTGTCCACAGGAGTACGGTTAAGATGAGTATGTACTTTGGCTCTTCCCTGGGGGCCCAGTGTAAGACTCCAACACACCACAGCAGGATTACTGTATCCCTTCGGCCATCAAATTGACGATGAAACACAGAAATTGCATCCGAATTCAATACAAATTTCGCAATGCCCATTTCTGTCCACAGGAGTACGGTTTAGAAGAGTATGTACTTTGGCTCTTCCCTGGGGGCCAGTGTACGACTCCAATACACCACAGCAGGTTTACTATATCCCTTCGACCATCACATTGACGATGAAACACATAAATTGCATCCCGATTCAATACAAAATTCGCAATGCCGATTTCTGTCCATAGGCGTATGGTTTAGAAGAGTATGTATTTTGGCTCTTCCCTGGGGGCCCAGTGTAAGACTTCGATGCACCACAAAAGGTTTACTGTATTCCTTCGACCATCACATTGACGATGAAACACAGAAATTGCATCCCGATTCAATACAAAATTAGCAATGCCGATTTCTGTCCACAGGAGTACAGTTTAGAAGAGTATGTAATTTGATTCTTCCCTGGGGGCCCAGTGTAAGGCTATGATACACCTAAAAAGGTTAACAGTTTCCCTTCGACCATCACATTGACGATGAAACACAGAAATTGCATCCCGATTCAATACAAAATTCGCAATGCCGTTCTCTGTCCACAGGAGTACGGTTTAGAAGAGTATGTACTTTGGCTCCTTCCTGGGGGCCCAGTGAAAGACTCCGACACACCACAGCAGGTTTACAGTATACCTTCGACCATCACATTGACGATGAAACACAGAAATTGCATCCCGATTCAATACAAACTTCGCAATGCTAATTTCTGTCCACAGGAGTACGGTTTAAAAGAGTATGTACTTTGGCTCTTCCCTGGGGGCCCAGTGTTAGACTCCGATGCACCACAGCAGGTTTACTGTAACCCTTCGACCATCACATTGACGATGAAACTCAGAAATATAATGCCGATACAATACAAAATTCGCAATGCCGATTTCTGTCGACAGGAGTACGGTTTAGTAGATTATGTACTTTAGCTATTCAATGGGGGCCGAGTGTTAGACTACGATGCACCACAGCAGGTTTACTATATACCTTTGAGCATCACATTGACGATGAAACACAGAAATTGGATCCCGATTCAGTACTAATCTCGCAATGCGGATTTCTGTCCACAGGAGTACGGTTTGGGAGAGTATGTACTATGGTTCTTCATTTGGGGCCCAGTGTAAGACTCCGATGCACGACAGCAGGTTTACTGTATCCCTTCGACCATCACATTGACGGAGAAACACAGATAGTGCATCCCGATTCAATACAAAATTCGCAATGCCGATTTCTGAGCACAGGAGTACGGTTTAGAAGAGTATGTACATTGATTCTTCCCTGGGGGCCCAGTGTAAGACTCCGATGCACCGCAGCAGGTTTACTGCATCCCTTCTACCATCACATTGACTATGAAACACAGAAATTGCATCCCGATTCAATACATAATTCGCAATGCTAATTTCTGTCCACAGGAGTACGGCTTAGAAGAGTATGTACTTTGGCTCTCCCCTGGGGGCCCAGTGTAAGACTCCGATGCACCACAGCAGGTTTATTGTATCCCTTCGTCAATCACATTGACCATGAAACACAGAAATTGCATCCCGATTCGATACAAAATTCGCAATGCCGATTTCTGTCCACAGGAGTACGGTTTAGAAGGGTATGTACTTTGGCTCTTCCGTGGGGCCCAGTGTTAGACTCCGATGCACCACAGCAGGTTTACTGGTACCCTTTGACCATCGCATTGTCGATGAAACACAGAAATTGCATCCCGATTCAATACAAAATTCGCAATGTCGATTTATATTGACGAGAGTAACGTTCCGAGGAGCCGGTTTTTGACTCTTCCCTGGGTGCCCAGTGGTAGACTCCGATGCACCACAGCAGGTTTACTGTTACCCTTCGACCATCACATTGACGATGAAACACAGAAATTGCATGCCGATTCAATACAAAATTCGCAATGCCGATTTCTGTCCACAGGAGTACGGTTTAGAAGAGAATGTACTTTGGCTCTTCCGTGGGGGCTGAGTGTTGGCCTCCGATGCACCACAGCTGGTTTACTGTAACCCTTCGACCATCACATTGACGATGAAACACAGAAATTGCATGCCGATTCAATACAAAATTCTCAATGCCAATTTCTGTCCACAGGAGTACGGTTAAGATGAGTATGTACTTTGGCTCTTCCCTGGGGGCCCAGTGTAAGACTCCAACGCACCACAGCAGGATTACTGTACCCCTTGACGATGAAACACAGAAATTGCATCCCGATTAAATACAAAATTCGCAATGCCCATATCTGTCCACAGGAGTACGGTTTAGAAGAGTATGTACTTTGGCTCTTCCCTGGGGGCCCAGTGTAAGTCTCAGATGCACGACAGCAATTTTACTGTATCCCTTCGACCATTACATTGACGATGAAACACTGTAATTGCATCGCGATTCAATACAAAATTCGCAATGCCGATTTCTGTCCAGTACCTTGATTCTTCCCTGGGGGCCCAATGTAAGACTCCGATGCAACACAGCAGGTTTACTGTATCCCTTCGACCATCACATTGACGATGAAACACAAAAATTTCATCCCGATTCAATACAATAATCGCAATGCCGATTCCTGTCCACAGGGGTACGGTTTAGAAGAGAATGTACTTTGGCTTTTCCCTGGGGGCTCAGTGTTAGACTACGATGCACCGCAGCAGGTTAAATGTAACCCCTCGACCATCACATTGACGATGAAACACAGAAATTGCATCCCGATTCAATACAAAATTCTCAATGCCGATTTCTGTCCACAGGAGTACGGTTTAGAAGAGTATGTACTTTGGCTCTTTTTTGGGGGCTGAGTGTTAGACTCCGATGCACCACAACAGGTTTACTGTAACCCTTCGACCTTCACATTGACGACGAAACACAGAAATTGCATCCCGATTCAATACAAAATTCGCAATGCCGATTTCTGTCTACAGGAGTATGGTTTAGAAGAGTATGTACTTTGGCTCTTCCCTGGGGGCTGAGTGTTAGACTCCGATGCACCACAACAGGTTTACTGTAACCCTTCGACCTTCTCATTGACGATGAAACACAGAAATTGCATCCCGATTGAATACAAAATTCGCAATTCCGATTTCTGTCCACAGGAGTACGGTTTAGAAGAGTATGTACTTTGGCTGCTTACTGGGGGCCCAGTGTTAGACTACGATTTAACACATCAGGTTTACTGTAACCCTTCGACCATCACATTGACGATGAAATACAGAATTTGTATCCCGATTCAATACAAAATTCGCAATGCCGATTTCTGTCTACAGGAGTATGGTTTAGAAGAGTATGTACTTTGGCTCTTCCCTGGGGGCCCAGCGTAAGAATCCGATGCACCACAGCAGGTTTACTGTAACCCTTCTACCATCACATTGACGATGAAACACAGAAATTGCATTCCGATTCAACACAAAATTCGCAATGCCGATTTCCGTCCACAGGAGTACGGTTTAGTAGAGTATGTACTTTGGCTCATCCCTGGGGGCTGTGTGTTAGACTCCTATGCACCACAGTAGGTTTACTGTAACCGTTCGACCATCACATTGACGATGAAACATAGATATTGCATCCCGATTCAATACAAAATACGCAATGTAGATTTCTGTCCACAGGAGTACGGTTTAGAAGACTATGTAATTTGGCTCTTCCCTGGGGGCACAGTGTAAGACTCCGACGCACCACAGCAGGTTTACTGTATCCCTTCGACCATCACATTGACGATGAAACACAGAAATTGCATCCCGATTCAATACAAAATTCGCAATGACGATTTATATTGTCGAGAGTAACGTTTCGGGGAGGCCGTTTTTGGGCTCTTCCCTGGGGGCTGAGTGTTAGACTCCGATGCACCACAGCAGGTATACTGTAACCCTTCGACCATCACATTGACGATGAAACATACAAATTTGCTTCCAGATTCAATACAAAATTCGCAATGCCGATTTCTGTCCACAGGAGTACTGTTTAGAAGAGTATGTATTTTGGCTCTTCCCTGGGGGCTGAGTGTTGGACTCCGATGCACCGCAGCAGGTTTAATGTTACCCTTCGACCATCACATTGACGATGAAACAAAGGAATTGCAACCCGATTCAATACAAAATTCGCAATGCCGATTTCTGTCCACAGGGGTACGCTTTAGAAGAGTATGTACTTTGGCTCTTCCCTGGGGGCCCAGTCTTAGACTCCGATGCACCACAGCAGGTCTACTGTTACCCTTCGACCATCACATTTACGATGAAACACAGAAATTGCACCCCGATTCAATACAAAATTCGCAATGCCGATTTCTGTCCACAGGAGTACAGTTTAGAAGAGTATGTACTTTGGCTCTTCCCTGGGGGCCCAGTGTTAGACTACGATGCACCACAGATGGTTTACTGTAACCCTTCGACCATCACACTGACGATGAATCACAGAAATTGCATCCCGATTCAATACAAAATTCGCAGTGCCGATTTCTGTCCACTAGAGTACGGTTTAGAAGGTTATGTATTTTGGCTCTACCCTGGGGGCTGAGTGTTAGACGCCGATGCACCACGGCAGGTTTACTGTAACCCTTCGACCATCACATTGACGATGAAACACAGAAATTGCATCCCGATTCAATACAAAATTCGCGATGTCGATTTATATTGACGAGAGTAACGTTTCGGGGAGCCCGTTATTGGGTTCTTCCCTGGGGGCCCAGTGTCAGACTCCGATGCACGACAGCAATTTTACTCTATCCCTTCGACCATCACATTGACGATGAAACACAGAAATTGCATCCCGATTCAATACAAAATTCGCAATGTCGAGTTATATTGACGAGAGTAACGATTTGGGGAGCCCGTTTTTGGGCTCTTCCCTAGGGCCCCAGTGTTAGACTCCGATGCACCACAGCAGGTTTACTGTAACCCTTCGACCATCACATTGACGATGAAACACAGATATTGCATCCTGATTCAATACAAAACTCGCAATGCCGATTTCTGTCCACAGGAGTACGGTTTAGAAGAGTATGTACTTTGGCTTTTCGCAGGGGGCCCAGTGTTAGACTACGATGCACCACAGCAGGTTTACTGTTACCCTTGGACCATCACATTGACGATGAAACACAGAAATTGCATCCGGGTTCAATACAAAATTCACTATGTCAATTTCTGTCCACAGGAGTGCGGTTTAGACGAGTATGTATTTTGGCTCTTCCCTGGGGGCCAAGTGTAAGACTCCGATGCACGACAGCAAGTTTACTGTATCCCTTCGACCATCAAATTGACGATGAAACACAGAAATTGCATCCCGATTCAATACAAAATTCGCAATCCCGATTTCTGTCCACAGGAGAACGGTTTAGAAGAGTATGTGTTTTGGCTCTTCCCTGGGGGCCCAGTGTTAGACTCCGATGCACCACAGCAGGTATACTGTAACCCTTCGACCATCACATTGACGATGAAACATAGAAATTTGCTTCCAGATTCAATACAAAATTCGCAATGCCGATTTCTGTCCACAGGAGTACTGTTTAGAAGAGTATGTATTTTGGCTCTTCCCTGGGGGCTGAGTAAACCGCAGCAGCTTTACTGTAACCCTTTGATAATCACATTGGCGATGAAACACAGAAATTGCAACCCGATTCAATACAAAATTCGCAATGCCGATTTCCGTCCACAGGGGTACGGTTTAGAAGTGTATGTACTTTGGCTCTTCCCTGGGGGCCCAGACTTAGACTCCGATGCACCACAGCAGGTTTGCTGTAACCCATTGACTATCACTTTGACGATGATACACTGAAATTGCATCCCAATTCAATACTAAATTCGCAAATCCGATTTCTGTCCACAGGAGTACGGTTTAGAAGATTATGTAATTTGGCTCTTCCCTGGGGGCCGAGTGTTAGACTCCGATGCACCACAGCAGGTTTACTGTGTCCCTTCGACCATAACATTGACGATGAAACACAGAAATTGCATCCCGATTCAATACAAAATTTGCAATTCCTATTTCTGTCCACAGGAGTACGGTTTGGAAGAGTATGTACTTTGGCTCTTCTCTGGGTGCTGAGTGTTAGACTCCGATGCACCACTGCAGGTTTACTGTAACACGGCGACCATCACATTGACGATGAATCACAGATATTGCATCCTGATTCATTACGAAATTCGCAATTCAGATTTCTGTCCACAGGAGTACGGTTTAGAAGAGTATGTACTTTGGCTCTTCCCTGGGGGCCCAGTGTTAGACTACGATGCACCACAGATGGTTTACTGGAACCCTTTGACCATCACATTGACGATGAAACACAGAAATTGCATCCGGATTCAATACAAAATTCACTATGCCGATTTCTGTAAACAGGAGTACGGTTTAGAAGCGTATGTACTTTGGCTCTTCCCTGGGGGCCCAGTGTAAGACTCCGATGCACCACAGCAGATTTACTGTATTCCTTCGACCATCACATTGACGATGAAACACAGAAATTGCATCCCGAATCAATAAAAAATTCGCAATGCCGATATCTGTCCACAGGAGTACGGTTCAGAAGAGTATGTACTTTGGCTCTTCCCCGGGAGCTGTGTGTTACACTACGATGTACCACAGCAGGTTTAGTGTTACCCTTTGACCATCACATTGACGATGAAACACAGAAATTGCATCCCAATTCAATACAAAATTCGCAATGTCAATTTATATTGACGAGAGTATCGTTGTGGTGAGCCCGTTTTTTGGCTCTTCCCCGGGGCCCCAGTGTTAGACTCCGATGCACCACAGCAGGTTTACTGTTACCCTTCGATCATCACATTGATGATGAAACACAGAAATTACATCTCGATTCAATACAAAATTCTCAATGCCTATTTCTGTGCACAGGAGTACAGTTTAGAAGAGTATGTACTTTGGCTCTTCACTGCGGGCTGAGTGTTAGACTCCGATGCACCACAGCAGGTTTACTGTAAACCTTCGACCATCACATTGACGATGAAACACAGATATTGCATCCCGATTCAATACAAAACTCGCAATGCCGATTTCTGTTCACAGGAGTACGGTTCAGAACAGTATGTACTTTGGCTTTTCGCTGGGGGCCCAGTGTTAGACTTCGATGCACCACAGCAGGTTTACTGTTACCCTTGGACCATCACATTGACGATGAAACACAGAAATTGCATCCGGATTCAATACAAAATTCGCAATGCCGATTTCTGTCCACAGGAGTACGGTTTAGAAGATTATGTACTCTGGCTCTTCCCTGGGGGCCCAGTGTTAGACTACGACGCACCACAGCAGGTTTACTGTAACCCTTTGACCATCACATTGACGATGAATCATGGAATTTGCAACCTGATTCAATACTAAATTCGCAATTCCGATTTCTGTCCACAGGAGTACGGTTTAGAAGAGTATGTACTTTGGCTCTTCCCTGGGGGCTGAGTGTTAGACTCCGATGCACGATAGCAGGTTTGCTGTAACCCTTCGACCATCACATTGACGATGAAACACAGAAATTGCATCCCGATTCAATACAAAATTCGCAATGACGATTTCTGTCCACAGGAGTACGGTTTAGAAGAGTATGTACTTTGGCTCTTCCCTGGGGGCCGAGTGTTAGACTCCGATGCACCACAGCAGGTTTACTGTGTCCCTTCGACCATAACATTGACGATGAAACACAGAAATTGCATCCCGATTCAATACAAAATTTGCAATTCCTATTTCTGTCCACAGGAGTACGGTTTGGAAGAGTATGTACTTTGGCTCTTCTCTGGGGGCTGAGTGTTAGACTCCGATGCACCACTGCAGGTTTACTGTAACACGGCGACCATCACATTGACGATGAATCACAGATATTGCATCCTGATTCATTACGAAATTCGCAATTCAGATTTCTGTCCACAGGAGTACGGTTTAGAAGAGTATGTACTTTGGCTCTTCCCTGGGGGCCCAGTGTTAGACTACGATGCACCACAGATGGTTTACTGGAACCCTTTGACCATCACATTGACGATGAAACACAGAAATTGCATCCGGATTCAATAAAAAATTCACTATGCCGATTTCTGTAAACAGGAGTACGGTTTAGAAGCGTATGTACTTTGGCTCTTCTTTGGGGGCCCAGTGTAAGACTCCGATGCACCACAGCAGATTTACTGTATTCCTTCGACCATCACATTGACGATGAAACACAGAAATTGCATCCCGAATCAATAAAAAATTCGCAATGCCGATTACTGTCCACAGGAGTACGGTTCAGAAGAGTATGTACTTTGGCTCTTCCCCGGGAGCTGTGTGTTACACTACGATGTACCACAGCAGGTTTAGTGGTACCCTTTGACCATCACATTGACGATGAAACACAGAAATTGCATCCCAATTCAATACAAAATTCGCAATGTCATTTTATATTGACGAGAGTAACGTTGTGGGGAGCCCGTTTTTTGGCTCTTCCCCGGGGCCCCAGTGTTAGACTCCGATGCACCACAGCAGGTTTACTGTTACCCTTCGATCATCACATTGATGATGAAACACAGAAATTACATCTCGATTCAATACAAAATTCTCAATGCCTATTTCTGTGCACAGGAGTACAGTTTAGAAGAGTATGTACTTTGGCTCTTCACTGGGGGCTGAGTGTTAGACTCCGATGCACCACAGCAGGTTTACTGTAAACCTTCGACCATCACATTGACGATGAAACACAGATATTGCATCCCGATTCAATACAAAACTCGCAATGCCGATTTCTGTTCACAGGAGTACGGTTCAGAACAGTATGTACTTTGGCTTTTCGCTGGGGGCCCAGTGTTAGACTTCGATGCACCACAGCAGGTTTACTGTTACCCTTGGACCATCACATTGACGATGAAACACAGAAATTGCATCCGGATTCAATACAAAATTCGCAATGCCGATTTCTGTCCACAGGAGTACGGTTTAGAAGATTATGTACTCTGGCTCTTCCCTGGGGGCCCAGTGTTAGACTACGACGCACCACAGCAGGTTTACTGTAACCCTTTGACCATCACATTGACGATGAATCACAGAATTTGCAACCTGATTCAATACTAATTCGCAATTCCGATTTCCGTCCACAGGAGTACGGTTTAGAAGAGTATGTACTTTGGCTCTTCCCTGGGGGCTGAGTGTTAGACTCCGATGCACGATAGCAGGTTTGCTGTAACCCTTCGACCATCACATTGACGATGAAACACAGAAATTGCATCCCGATTCAATACAAAATTCGCAATGACGATTTCTGTCCACAGGAGTACGGTTTAGAAGAGTATGTACTTTGGCTATGCCCTGGGGGCCCAGTGTTAGACTACGATGCACCACAACAGGTTTACTGTTACCCTTAGACGATCACGTTGACGATGAAATCCAGAAATTGCATCCCGATTCAATACAAAATTCGCAATGTCGAGTTATATTGACGAGAGTAACGTTTTGGAGAGCCCGTTTTTGGGCTCTTCCCTAGGGCCCCAGTGTTAGACTCCGATGCACCACAGCAGGTTTACTGTATCCCTCCGACCATCATATTGACGATGAAACACAGAAATTGCATCCAGATTCAATACAAAATTCGCAATGCCGATTTCTGTCCACAGGAGTACGGTTTAAGAGAGTATGTACTTTGTCTCATCCCTGGGGGCCCAGTGTAAGACTCCGATGCACCACAGCAGGTTTACTGTTACCCTTCGACCATCACATTGACGATGAAACACATAAATTGCATCCCAATTCAATACAAAATTCTCAATGCCGATTTCTGTCCACAGGAGTACAGTTTAAAAGATTATGTAATTTCAATCTTCCCTGGGGGCTGATTGTTAGACTCCCATACACCACAGCAGGTTTACTGTATCCCTTCGACCATCACATTGTCGTTAAAACACAGATATTGCATCCCGATTCAATACAAAATTCGCAATGCCGATTTTTGCCCACAGGAATACGGTTGAGAAGAGTATGTACTTTGGCTCTTCCCTGGGGGCCCAGACATAGACTCCGATGCACCACAGCAGGTTTACTGTAACCCTTCGACCATCACATTGACGATGAAACACATAAATTGCATCCCAATTCAATACAAAATTCTCAATGCCGATTTCTGTCCACAGGAGTACAGTTTAGAAGATTATGTAATTTCAATCTTCCCTGGGGGCTGCTTGTTAGACTCCGATGCACCACAGCAGGTTTACTGTATCCCTTCGACCATCACATTGACGATGAAACACAGAAATTGCATCCCGATTCATAACAAATTTCGCAATGCCGATTTCTGTCCACAGGAGTACGGTTTAGAAGATTATGTACTTCGGCTCTTCCCTGGGAGCTGAGTGTTACACTTGGATGCACCACAGCAGGTTTAGTGTTACCCTTTGACCATCACATTGACGATGAAACACAGATATTGCATCAGGATTCAATACAAAATTCGCAATTCCGAATTCTGTACACAGGAGTACTCTTCAGAAGTCTATATACTTTGGCTCTTCCCTGGGGGCCCAGTGTTAGACTACGATGCACCACAGCATGTTTACTGTAGCCCTTCGACCATCACATTGACGATGAAACACAAAAATTGCATCCCAATTCAATACAAAATTCGCAATACCGATTTCTGTCCACAGGAGTACGGTTTAGAAGAGAATTTACCATGGCTCTTCCCTCGGGACCGAGTGTTAGACTAAGATGCACCACAGCAGGTTTACTGTTACCCTTCGACCATCACATTGATGATGAAACACAGAAATTGCATCCCGATTCAATACAAAATTCTCAATGCCTATTTCTGTCCACAGGAGTACAGTTTAGAAGAGTATATACTTTGGCTCTTCCCTAGGGGCTGAGTGTTAGACTCCGATGCACCACAGCAGGTTTACTGTAACCCTTCGACCATCACATTGACGATGAAACACAGAAATTGCATCCCGAATCAATACAAAATTATCAATGCCGATTTCTGTCCGCAGGAGTACGGTTTAGATGAGTATGTACTTTGGCTTTTTGCTGGGGGCCCAGTGTTAGACTACGATGCACCACAGCAGGTTTACTGTAACCCTTCGACCATCACATTGACGAGGAAACACAGAAATTGCATCCGGATTCAATACAAAATTCGCAATTCCGATTTTTGTCCAAAGGAGTACGGTTTAGAAGAGTGTGTACTTTGGCTGTTCCCTGGGGGCCCAGTGTAAGACTCCGATGCACGACAGCAGGTTTACTGTATCCCTTCGACCATCACATTGACGATGAAACACAGGAATTGCATCCCGATTCAATACAAAGTTCGCAATTCCCATTTCTGTCCACAGGAGTACGGTTTAGAAGAGTGTGTACTTTGGCTCTTCCCTGGGGGCTGAGTGTTCGACTCCGATGCACTACAGCTGGTTTACTGTAACCCTTCGACCATCACATTGACGATGAAACACAGATATTGCATCCCGATTCAATATAAAATTGTCAATTCCGATTTCTGTCAACAGGAGTACGGTTTAGAAGAGTATGTACTATGGCTCTTCCATGGGGGCCCAGTGTTAGACTACGATGCACGACAGCATGTTTACAGTATCCCTTCGACCATCCCATTGACGATGAAACACAGGAATTGCATCCCGATTCAATACAAAATTCGCAATGTCGATTTATACTGACGAGAGTAACGTTCGGGGAGCCCGCGTTTGGGCTCTTCCCTGGGGCCCAGTGTTATACTCCGATGCACCACAGCAGGTTTACTGTTACCCGTTGACCATCACATTGACGATGAAACACAGATATTGCATCCCAGTTCAATACAAAATTCGCAATGTCGATTTATATAGACTAGAGTAACGTTTCGGGGAGCCCGTTTTTTGGCTCTTCCCAGGGGTCCCAGTGTTAGACTCCGATGCACCACAGCAGGTTTAATGTATCCCTTCGACATTCACATTGACGATGAAACACAAAAATTGCATCCCGATTCAATACAATATTCGCAATACTGATTTCTGTCCACAGGGGTACGGTTTAGTTGAATATGTACTTTGGCACTTCCCTGGGGGCCCAGTGTTAGAGACTCCGATGCATCACAGCAGGTTTACTGTTACCCTTCGACCATTGCATTGACGATGAAACACAGAAATTGCATCCCGATTCAATACAAAATTCGCAATGCCGATTTATATTGACGAGAGTAACGTATGGGGAGCCCGTTCTTGGGCTCTTCCCTGGGGACCCAGTGTTAGACTCCGATGCACCACAGCAGGTTTACTGTATCCCTTCGACCATCACATTGACGCTGAAACACAGGAATTGCATCCCGATTCAATACAAAATTCGCAATGCCGATTTCTGTCCACAGGAGTACGGTTTAGAAGAGTATGTAGTTTGGCTTTTCGCTGGGGGCCTAGTGTTAGACTACGATGCACCACAGCTGGTTTACTGTTACCCTTGGACCATCACATTGACGATGAAACACAGAAATTGCATCCGGATTCAATACAAAATTCACAGTGCCAATTTCTGTCCACAGGAGTGCGGTTTAGACCAGTATGTACTTTTGCTCTTCTTTGGGGGGCCCAGTGTAAGACTCCGAAGCACGACAGCAGGTTAACTGTTACCCCTCGACCCACACATTGACGATGAAACACAGAAATTGCATCCCGATTCAATACAAAATTCGCAATGTCGATTTATATTGACGAGAGTAACGTTTTGGGGAGCCCGTTTTTGGGCTCTTCCCTGGGGGCCCAGTGATCGACTACGATGCACGACAGCAGGTTTACTGTAACCCTTCAACCATCGCTTTGACGATGAAACACAGAATTTGCATCCCGATTCAATACAAAATTCGCAATTCCGATTTCTGTCCACAGGAGTACGGTTTAGAAGAGTATGTACTTTGGCTCTTCCCTGGGGGCCCAGTTTTAGACTCCGATGCACCACAGCAGGTTTACTGTTACCCTTCCACCATCACAATGACGATGAAACACAGAAAGTGCATCCCGATTCAATACAAAAATTCGTAATTCCCATTTCTGTCCACAGGAGTACGGTTTAGAAGAGTGTGTACTTTGGCTCTTCCCTGGGGGCTGAGTGTTCGTCTCCGATGCACCACAGCAGGTTGACTGTAACCCTTCGACCATCACATTGACGATGAAACACAGATATTGCATCCCGATTCAATACAAAATTGGCAATTCCGATTTCTGTCCACAGGAGTATGGTTTAGAAGAGTATGTACTTTGGCTCTTCCCTGGGGGCCCAGTGTAAGACTCCGATGCACCACAGCAGGTTTACTGTATCACTTCGTCCATCACATTCACGATGAAACACAGAAATTGCATCCCGATTCAATACAAAATTCGCAATTAAGATTTCTGTCCACAGGATTACGGTCTAAAAGAGTATGTACTTTGGCTCATCCCTGGGGGCCCAGTGTAAGACTCCGATGCACCACAGCTGGTTTACTGTATCCCTTCGACCATCACATTGACGACGAAACACAGAAATTGCAACCCGATTCAATACAAAATTAGCAATGCCAATTTCTCTTCACAGGAGTACGGTTTAGAAGAGTATCTATTTTGGCTCTTCCCTGGGGGCTGAGTGTTAGACTCCGATGCATCACAGCAGGTTTACTGTTATCCTTCGACCATCACATTGATGATGAAACACAGAAATTGCATCCCGATTCAATTCAAAATTCGCAATGTCGATTTATATTAACGAGAGTAACGTTTCGGGGAGCCCTTTCTTGGGTCTTCCCTGGGGGCCCAGTGTTTGACTACGATGCAACACAGCAGGTCTACTGTACCCTTCGACCATCACATTGACGATGAAACACAGAATTTGCATCCGGATTCAATACAAAATTCACTATGCCGATTTCTGTCGGCAGGAGTATGGTTTAGAAGAGTATGTACTTTGGCTCTTTCCTGGGGGCCCAGTGTAAGTCTCCGATGCACGACAGCAGGTTTACTGTATCCCTCCGACCATCACATTGACGATGAAACACAGAAATTGCATCCAGAGTCAATACAAAATTCGCAATTAAGATTTCTGTCCACAGGATTACGGTCTAAAAGAGTATGTACTTTGGCTCATCCCTGGGGGCCCAGTGTAAGACTCCGATGCACCACAGCTGGTTTACTGTATCCCTTCGACCATCACATTGACGACGAAACACAGAAATTGCAACCCGATTCAATACAAAATTAGCAATGCCAATTTCTCTTCACAGGAGTACGGTTTAGAAGAGTATCTATTGTGGCTCTTCCCTGGGGGCTGAGTGTTAGACTCCGATGCATCACAGCAGGTTTACTGTAACCCTTCGACCATCACATTGACGATGAAACACATAAATTGCATCCCAATTCAATACAAAATTCTCAATGCCGATTTCTGTCCACAGGAGTACAGTTTAGAAGATTATGTAATTTCAATCTTCCCTGGGGGCTGATTGTTAGACTCCGATGCACCACAGCAGGTTTACTGTATCCCTTCGACCATCACATTGTCGATAAAACACAGATATTGCATCCCGATTCAATACAAAATTCGCAATGCCGATTTTTGTCCACAGGAATACGGTTTAGAAGTAGAGGGCCCAGACATAGACTCCGATGCACCACAGCAGGTTTACTGTTACCCTTCGACCATCACATTGACGATGAAACACAGAAATTGCATCCCGATTAAATACAAAATTCGCAATGTCGATTTATATTGACCTGAGTAACGTTTCGGGGAGCCCGTCTTTTGCTCTTCCCTGGGGACCAAGTGTCAGACTCCGATGCACCACATCAGGTTTACTGTAACCCTTCGACCATCACAATGACGATGACACTCAGAAATTGCATCCCGATTTAATTCAAAATTCGCAATTCCGATTTCTGTACACAGGAGTACTGTTTAGAAGACTATGTCCTTTGGCTCTACCCTGGAGGCCCTGTGTTAGACTACGATGCACCACAGCAGGTTCACTGTTACCCTTCGACCGTCACATTGACGAAGAAACACAGAAATTGCATCCCCATTCAATACAAAATTAGCAATGTCGATTTATATAGACTAGAGTAACGTTTCGGGGAGCCTGTTTTTGGGCTCTTCCCTGGGGTCCCAGTGTTACACTCCGATGCACCACACCAGGTTTACTGTATCCCTTCGACCATCACATTGTTGATGAAACACAAAAATTGCATCCCGATTCAATACAAAATTCGCAATACCGATTTGTGTCCACAGGAGTACGGTTTAGAAGAGTATTTACTTTGGCTCTTCCCTGGGGGCCCAGTGTTAGACTCCGATGCACCACAGCAGGTTTACTGTTACCCTTCGACCATCACATTAACGATGAAACACAGAAAGTGCATCCCGATTAAATACAAAATTCGCAATGCCGATTTCCCTTCACAGGAGTACGGTTTAGAAGAGTATGTATTTTGACTCTTCCCTGGGGGCTGAGTGTTAGACTCCGATGCACAACAGCAGGTTTACTGTAACCCTTCGACCATCACATTGACGATGAAACACAGAAAGTGCATCCCGATTCAATACAAATTTCGCAATGCCGATTTCTGTCAAAGGGAGTACGGTTTAGAAGAGTATGTACTTTGGCTCCTCCCTGGGGGCCCAGACTTAGACTCTGATGCACCACAGCAGGTTTACTGTTACCCTTCGACCATCACATTGACGATGAAACAGAGAAATTGCATCATAATTCGTACAAAATTCGCAATGTCGATTTATTTTGACGAGAGTAACGTTTCGGGGAACCCGCATTTGGGCTCTTCCCTGGGGCCCAATGTTAGACTACGATGCACCACAGCAGGTTTACTGTTACCCTTCGACCATCACATTGACGATGTAACACAGAAATTGCATCCCGATTAAATACAAAATTCGCAATGCCGATTGCTGTCCACAGGAGTACGGTTTAGAAGAGTATGTAATTTGATTCTTCCCTGGGGGCCCAGTGTAAGACTCCGATGCACCACAGCAGATTTACTGTATCCCTTCGACCATCACATTGACGACGAAACACAGAAATTGCAACCCGATTCAATACAAAATTCGCAATGCCGATTTCTCTTCACAGGAGTACGGTTTAGAAGAGAATGTATTTTGACTCTACCCTGGGGTCCCAGTGTTAGACTCCGATGCACCACAGCAGGTTAACTGTTACCCTTCGACCATCAGATTGACGATGAAACACAGAAAATGCATACCGATTCAATTCAAAATTCGCAATGTCGATTTATGTTGACGAGAGTAACTTTCGGGGAGCCCATTTTTGCGCTCTTCCCTGGGGCCCCTGTGTTAGACTACGATGCACCACAGATGGTTTACTATAATATTTCGACCCTGACATTGACGATGAATCACAGAAATTGCATCCCGATTCAATACAAAATTCGCAATTCCGAATTCTGTCCACAGGAGTACGGTTAGGAAGAGTATGTACTTTGGCTCTTTCCTGGGGGCCCAGAGTTAGACTGCGATACACCACATCAGGTTTACTGTAACCCTTCGACGATCACTTTGACGATGAAACACAGAAATTGCATCCTGATTCAATACAAAATTCGCAATGCCGATTTCTGTCCACAAGAGTACAGTTTAGAAAATTATCAACTTTGCCTCTTCCCTGGGTGCTGAGTGTTACACTCCGATGCACCACAGCAGGTCTACTGTACCCTTCGACCATCACATTGACGATGAAACTCAGAAATGACATCCCGATTCAATTCAAAATTCGCAATTCCGATTTCTGTCCACAGGAGTACAGTTTAGAAGAGTATGTACTTTCAATCTTCCCTGGGGGCTGAGTGTTTGACTCCGATGCATCACAGCAGATTTACTGTAACCCTTCGACCATCACATTGACGATGACACTCAGAAATTGCATCAGGATTCAATTCAAAATTCGCAATACCTATTTCTGTCCACACTAGTACGGTTTAGAAGAGTATGTACTTTGGCTCTTCCCTGGGACCCAGTGTTAGACTACGATGCACCACTTCAGGTTTACTGTGACACTTCGACCATCACATTGACGATGAAACACAGAAATTGCATCCAGCTTCAATACAAAATTCGCAATGCCGATTTCTGTCCACAGGAGTACGGTTTAGAAGAGTCTGTACTTTGGCTCCTCCCTGGGGGCCCAGTGTAAGACTCCGATGCACCACAGCAGGTTTACTGTTACCCTTCGACCATCACATTGACGATGAAAAACAGAAATTGCATCCTGATTCAATACAAAATTCGCAATGTCGACTTATATTGACAAGAGTAACGATTCGGGGAGCCCGTTTTTGAGCTCTTCCCTGGGGGCGCAGTGTTAGACTACGATGCACGACAGCAGGTTTACTGTAACCCTTCGACCATCACATTGACGATGAAACACAGAAGTTGCATCCCAATTCAATACAAAATTCGCAATGCCGATTTTTGTCCAAAGGAGTACGACTTAGAAGAGTATGTACTTTGGCTCTTCCCTGGGGGCTGACTGTTAGTCTCCGATGCACCACAGCAGGTTTGCTGTAACCCTTCGACCATCACATTGACGATGAAACACAGAAACTGCATCCCGATTCAATACTAAATTCTCAATGCCGATTTCCGCCCACAGGAGAACCGTTTAGAAGAGTATGTACTTTGGCTCTTCCCTGGGAGCTGAGTGTTACACTATGATGCACCACAGCAGGTTTACTATTACCCTTCGACCATCACATTGACGATGAAACACAGAAATTGAATCCCGATTCAATACAAAATTCGCAATTCCGATTTCTGTACACACAAGAACTGTTTAGAAGACTATGTACTTTGGCTCTTCCCTGGGGACCCAGTG
The DNA here is from genome assembly GCF_023864275.1 of Schistocerca cancellata. NCBI lineage: Eukaryota > Metazoa > Arthropoda > Insecta > Orthoptera > Acrididae > Schistocerca > Schistocerca cancellata. Next base: position 782,057,573 of record NC_064628.1, on the reverse strand, counting down.
ATAGACTACGATGCACCACAGCAGGTTTACTGTTAGCCTTCGACCATCACATTGACGATGAAACACAGAAATTGCATCCCAATTCAATACAAAATTAGCAATGTCGATTTATATAGACTAGAGTAAGGTTTCGGGGAGCCCGTTATTGGGCTCTTCCCTAGGGTCCCAGTGATAGACTCCGATGCACCACAGCAGGTTTACTGTATCCCTTCGACCATCACATTGACGATGAAACACAAAAATTGCATCCCGATTCAATACAAAATTTGCGATACCGATTTGGGTCCACAGGAGTACGGTTTAGAAGAGTATTTACTTTGGCTCTTCCCTAAGGGCCCAGTGTTAGACTCCGATGCACCACAGCAAGTTTACTGTTACCCTTCGACCATCACATTGACGATGAAACACAGGAATTGCATTAAGATTAAATACAAAATTCGCAATGTTGATTTATATTGACGAGAGTAACGTTTCGGGGAGCCCGCATTTGGGCTCTTCCCTGGGGCCAGGTGTTAGACTCCGATGCACCACAGCAGGTTTACTGTTACCCTTCGACCATCACATTGACGATGAAACACAGAAATTGCATCCCGATTCAAAACAAATACGCAATTCCGATTTCTGTCCACAGGAGTACGGTTTAGAAGAGTATGAGTTTTAGCTCTTACCTGGGGGCTGAGTGTTAGACTCCGATGCACCACAGCAGATTTACTGTAACCCTTCGACCATCGCATTGAATTTGAAACACAGAAATTGTATCCTGATTCAATACAAAATTCGCAATGCCGATTTCTGTCCACAGGCGTACGGTTTAGAAGAGTATGTACTTTGGTTCTTCCCTGGGGCTGAGTGTTAGACTCCGATGCACCACAGCAGGTTTGCTGTAACCCTTAGACCATCACAGTGACGATGAAACACAGAAATTGCATCCCGATTCAATACTAAATTCTCGATGCCGATTTCCGTCCACAGGAGTACGGTTTAGAAGAGTATGTACTTTGGCTCGTCCCTGGGAGCTGAGTGATAGACTACGATGCAGCACAGCAGGTTTACATTTACCCTTCGACCATCACATTGACGATGAAACACAGAATTTGCATCCCGATTCAATACAAAATTCGCAATTCCGATTTCTGTACACAGGAGTAGGGTTTAGAAGACTATGTACTTTGGCTCTTACCTGGGGGTCCTGTGTTAGACTTCGATGCACCACAGCAGGTTTACTGTTACCCTTCGACCATCACATTGACGAAGAAACACAGAAATTGCATCCCAATTCAATACAAAATTCGCAATGTCGATTTATATAGACTAGAGTAACGTTTCGGGGAGTCCGTTTTTGGGCTCTTCCCTGGGGTCCCAGTGTTAGACTCCGATGCACCACAGCAGGTTTACTGTATCCCTTCGACCATCACATTGACGATGAAACACAGAAATTGCATCCCGATTCAATACAAAATTCGCAATGTCGATTTATATTAACGAGAGTATCGTTTTGGGGAGACCGTTTTTGGGCTCTTCCGTGGGGGCCCATTGTTCGACTCCCAAACACCACAGCAGGTTTACGGTTACCCTTCGACCATCACATTGACGATGAAACACAGAAATTGCATCCTGATTCATTACAAAATTCACAATGCCGATTTCTGTCCACAGGAGTACGGTTTAGAAGAGTATGTACTTTGGCTCTTCCCTGGGGTACCAGTGTAAGACTCCGATGCACGACAGCAGGTTTAATGTATTCCTTCGACCATCACATTGACGATAAAACACAGAAATTGCATCCCGATTCAATACAAAATTCGCAATGTCGATTTATATTAACAAGAAAAATGTTTTGGGGAGCCCGTTTTAAGGCTCTTCCCTGGGGGCCCAATGTTAGACTTCGATGCACCACAGCAGGTTTACTGTTACCCGTCGACCATCACATTGTCGATGAAACACAGAAATTACATCCCGATTAAATACAAAGTTCGCAATGCCGATTTCTGTCCACAGGAATACGGTTTAGAAGAGTATGTAATGTGATATTTCCCAGGGGCCCAATGTAAGACTCCGATGCTCCACAGCAGGTTTACTGTATCCCTTGGACCATCACATTGACGATGAAACACAGAAATTGCAACCCGATTCAATGCAAAATTCGCAATGCCGATTTCTCTTCACAGGAGTACGGTTTAGAAGAGTATGTACTTTGGCTCTTCCCTGGGGGCCCAGTGTTAGACTCCGATGCACCACAGCAGGTTTACTGTTACCCTTCAACCATGACATTGACGATGAAACACAGAAATTGCATCCCGATTCAATTCAAAATTCGCAATGTCGATTTATATTGACGAGAGTAACGTTTCGGGGAGCCCATTTTTGGGCTCTTCCCTGGGGGCCCAGTGTTAGACTACGATGCACCACAGATGGTTTACTGTAACCCTTCGACCATCACATTGACGATGGATCACAGAAATTGCATCCCGATTCAATACAAAATAGGCAATGCCGATTTCTGTCCACAGGAGTACGATTTAGAAGAGTACGTACTTTGGCTCTTCCCTGGGGGCCCAGTGTAAGACTCCGATGCACCACAGCAGGTTTACTGTAACCCTTCGACCATCACATTGACGATGAAACACAGAAATTGCATCCCGATTCAATACAAAATTAGCAATGCCGATTTCTGTCCACAGGAGTACGGTTTAGAAGAGTATGTACTTTGGCTATTCGCTGGGGGCCCAGTGCTAGACTACGATGCACCACAGCAGGTTTACTGTTGCCCTTGGACCATCACAGTGACGATGAAACATAGAAATTGCATCGGGATTCAACACAAAATTCACTACGCCGATTTCTGTCCACAGGATTACGGTTTAGAAGAGTATGTACTTTTGCTCTTGCCTGGGGGCCCAGTGTAAGACTCCGATGCACCAGAGCAGATTTATTGTATTCCTTCGACCATCACATTGATGATGGAACACAGAAATTGCATCGCGATTCAATACAAAATTCGCAATGTCGATTTGTATTGACGAGAGTAATGTTTCGGGGAGCCCGTTTTTGGGCTCTTCCCTGGGGGCCCAATGTTAGACCACGATGCACCACAGCAGGTTTACTGTAACCCTTCGACCATCACATTGACGATGAAACACAGAAATTGCATCCCGTTTCAATACAAAATTCGCAATGTCGATTTATGTTCACGAGAGTAACGTTTTGGGGAGCCGGTTTTTGGGCTCTTCCCTGGGGGCCAAGAGTTAGACTCCGATGCACCACCGCAGGTTTACGGTTACCCTTCGACCATCACATTGACGATGAAATACAGAAATTGCATCCCGATTCATTACAAAATTCACAATGTCGATTTCAGTCCACAGGAGTACGGGTTAGAAGAGTATGTACTTTGGCTCTTCCCTGGGGGCCCAGTGTAAGACTCCGATGCACGTCAGCAGGTTTACTGTATTCCTTCGACCATAACATTGACGATGAAACACAGAAATTGCATCCCGATTCAACACAAAATTCGCAAAGTCGATTTATATTGACGAGAGTAACGTTTCGGGGAGCCCGCATTTGGGTTCTTCCCTGGGTCCCGGTGTTAGACTCCGATGCACCACAGCAGGTTTACTGTTACCCTTCGACCATCACATTGACGATGAAACACAGAAATTGCATCCCGATTCAATACAAAATTCGCAATGTCGATTTGTATTGACGAGAGTAATGTTTCGGGGAGCCCGTTTTTGGGCTCTTCCCTGGGGGCCCAATGTTAGACCACGATGCACCACAGCAGGTTTACTGTAACCCTTCGACCATCACATTGACGATGAAACACAGAAATTGCATCCCGTTTCAATACAAAATTCGCAATGTCGATTTATATTCACGAGAGTAACGTTTTGGGGAGCCGGTTTTTGGGCTCTTCCCTGGGGGCCAAGTGTTAGACTCTGATGCACCACCGCAGGTTTACGGTTACCCTTCGACCATCACATTGACGATGAAACACAGAAATTGCATCCCGATTCAATACAAAATTCGCAATGCCGATTTCTGTCCACAGGAGTACGGTTTAGAAGAGTATGCATTTTGGCTCTGCCCTGGGGGCTGAGTGTTAGACTCCGATGCACCACAGCAGGTTTCCTGTAACCCTTCGACCCTCACATTGCCGATGAAACACAGAAATTGCATCCCGATGCAATACAAAATTCGAAATTGCGTTTTCTCTCCACAGGAGTACGGTTTAGAAGAGTATGTACTTTGGCTTTTCCCTGGGGGCCCAGCGTTAGACTACGATGCACCACTTCAGGTTTACTGTAACCCTTCAACCATCACTTTGACGATGAAACAAAGTAATTGCATCCCGATTGATTACAAAATTAGCAATGCCGATTACTGTCCACAGCAGTACGATTTAGAAGAGTAATTACTTTGGCTATTTGCTGGGGGCCCAGTGTTAGACTACGATGCAAAACAGCAGGTTTACTGTTACCCTTGGACCATCACATTGACGATGAACACAGAAATTGCATCCGGATTCAATACAAAATTCACTAGGCCGATTTCTGTAAACAGGAGTACGGTTTAGAAGAGTATGTACTTTGGCTCTTCCCTGGGGGCCCAGACTTAGACTCCGATACACTACAGCAGGTTTACTGTATCCCTTCGACCATTACATTGACGATGAAAAACAGAAATTGCATCCCGATTCAATACAAAATTCGCAATGTCGATTTATATTGACGAGAGTAACGTTTCGGGGAGCCCGTATTTGGGCTCTTCCCTAGGGCCCAGTGTTAGATTCCGATGCACCACAGCAGGTTTACTGTTACCCTTCGACCATCACATTGACGATGAAACACAGAAATTGCATCCCGATTCAATACAAAATTCGCAATGTCGATTTGTATTGACGAGAGTAATGTTTCGGGGAGCCCGTTTTTTGCTCTTCCCTGGGGGCCCAATGTTAGACCACGATGCACCACAGCAGGTTTACTGTTACCCTTCGACCATCACATTGACGATGAAACACAGAAATTGCATCCCGATTGAATACAAAATTCGCAATGCCGATTTCTGTCCACAGGAGTTCGGTTTAGAAGAGTATGTACTTTGGCTATTTGCTGGGGGCCCAGTGTTAGACTACGATGCACCACAGCAGGTTTACTGTTACCCTTGGACCATCACATTGACGATGAAACACAGAAATTGCATCCGGATTCAATACAAAATTCACTATGCCGATTTCTGTCGGCAGGAGTATGCTTTAGAAGAGTATGTACTTTGGCTCCTCCCTGGGGGCCCAGATTAAGACTCCGATGCACGACAGCAGGTTTACTGTATCCCTCCGATCATCACATTGACGATGAAACACAGAAATTGCATCCCGCTTCAATACAAAATTCGCAATGCCGATTTCTGTCCACAGGAGTACAGTTTAAAAGACTCTGTACTTCGGCTCTTCCCTGGGGGCCCAGTGTAAGACTCCGATGCACCACAGCAGGTTTACTGTTACCCTTCGACCATCACATTGACGATGAAAAACAAAAATTGCATCCTGATTCAAAACAAAATTCGCAATGTCGACTTATATTGACAAGAGTAACGATTCGGGGAGCCCGTTTTTGAGCTCTTCCCTGGGGGCGCAGTGTTAGACTACGATGCACGACAGCAGGTTTACTGTAATCCTTCGACCATCACATTGACGATGAAACACAGAAGTTGCATCCCCATTCAATACAAAATCCGCAATGCCGATTTTTGTCCAAAGGAGTACGATTTAGAAGAGTATGTACTTTGGCTCTTCCCTGGGGGCTGACTGTTAGTCTCCGATGCACCACAGCAGGTTTGCTGTAACCCTTCGACCATCACATTGACGATGAAACACAGAAACTGCATCCCGATTCAATACTAAATTCTCAATGCCGATTTCCGCCCACAGGAGAACCGTTTAGAAGAGTATGTACTTTGGCTCTTCCCTGGGAGCTGAGTGTTACACTATGATGCACCACAGCAGGTTCACTATTACCCTTCGACCATCACATTGACGATGAAACACAGAAATTGAATCCCGATTCAATACAAAATTCGCAATTCCGATTTCTGTACACAGAAGAACTGTTTAGAAGACTATGTACTTTGGCTCTTCCCTGGGGACCCAGTGATAGACTACGATGCACCACAGCAGGTTTACTGTTAGCCTTCGACCATCACATTGACGATGAAACACAGAAATTGCATCCCAATTCAATACAAAATTAGCAATGTCGATTTATATAGACTAGAGTAACGTTTCGGGGAGCCCGTTATTGGGCTCTTCCCTAGGGTCCCAGTGATAGACTCCGATGCACCACAGCAGGTTTACTGTATCCCTTCGACCATCACATTGACGATGAAACACAAAGATTGCATCCCGATTCAATACAAAATTTGCGATACCGATTTGTGTCCACAGGAGTACGGTTTAGAAGAGTATTTACTTTGGCTCTTCCCTAAGGGCCCAGTGTTAGACTCCGATGCACCACAGCAAGTTTACTGTTACCCTTCGACCATCACATTGACGATGAAACACAGGAATTGCATTAAGATTAAATACAAAATTCGCAATGTTGATTTATATTGACGAGAGTAACGTTTCGGGGAGCCCGCATTTGGGCTCTTCCCTGGGGCCAGGTGTTAGACTCCGATGCACCACAGCAGGTTTACTGTTACCCTTCGACCATCACATTGACGATGAAACACAGAAATTGCATCCCGATTCAAAACAAATACGCAATTCCGATTTCTGTCCACAGGAGTACGGTTTAGAAGAGTATGAGTTTTGGCTCTTCCCTGGGGGCTGAGTGTTAGACTCCGATGCACCACAGCAGATTTACTGTAACCCTTCGACCATCGCATTGACTTTGAAACACAGAAATTGTATCCTGATTCAATACAAAATTCGCAATGCCGATTTCTGTCCACAGGCGTACGGTTTAGAAGAGTATGTACTTTGGTTCTTCCCTGGGGCTGAGTGTTAGACTCCAATGCACCACAGCAGGTTTGCTGTAACCCTTAGACCATCACAGTGACGATGAAACACAGAAATTGCATCCCGATTCAATACTAAATTCTCGATGCAGATTTCCGTCCACAGGAGTACGGTTTAGAAGAGTATGTACTGTGGCTCTTCCCTGGGAGCTGAGTGATAGACTACGATGCAGCACAGCAGGTTTACATTTACCCTTCGACCATCACATTGACGATGAAACACAGAATTTGCATCCCGATTCAATACAAAATTCGCAATTCCGATTTCTGTACACAGGAGTAGGGTTTAGAAGACTATGTACTTTGACTCTTACCTGGGGGTCCTGTGTTAGACTTCGATGCACCACAGCAGGTTTACTGTTACCCTTCGACCATCACACTGACGAAGAAACACAGAAATTGCATCCCGATTCAATACAAAATTCGTAATGTCGATTTATATTAACGAGAGTAACGTTTTGGGGAGACGGTTTTTGGGCTCTTCCCTGGGGGCCCACTGTTCGACTCCCAAACACCACAGCAGGTTTACGGTTACCCTTCGACCATCACATTGACGATGAAACACAGAAATTGCATCCTGATTCATTACAAAATTCACAATGCCGATTTCTGTCCACAGGAGTACGGTTTAGAAGAGTATGTACTTTGGCTCTTCCCTGGGGTACCAGTGTAAGACTCCGATGCACGACAGCAGGTTTACTGTATTCCTTCGACCATCACATTGACGATAAAACACAGAAATTGCATCCCGATTCAATACAAAATTCGCAATGTCGATTTATTTTAACAAGAAAAATGTTTTGGGGAGCCCGTTTTAAGGCTCTCCCTGGGGGCCCAAGGTTAGACTCCGATGCACCACAGCAGGTTTACTGTTACCCGTCGACCATCACATTGTCGATGAAACACAGAAATTACATCCCGATTAAATACAAAGTTCGCAATGCCGATTTCTGTCCACAGGAATACGGTTTAGAAGAGTATGTAATGTGATATTTCCCAGGGGCCCAATGTAAGACTCCGATGCTCCACAGCAGGTTTACTGTATCCCTTGGACCATCACATTGACGATGAAACACAGAAATTGCAACCCGATTCAATGCAAAATTCGCAATGCCGATTTCTCTTCACAGGAGTACGGTTTAGAAGAGTATGTACTTTGGCTCTTCCCTGGGGGCCCAGTGTTAGACTCCGATGCACCACAGCAAGTTTACTGTTACCCTTCGACCATGACATAGACGATGAAACACAGAAATTGCATCCCGATTCAATTCAAAATTCGCAATGTCGATTTATATTGACGAGAGTAACGTTTCGGGGAGCCCATTTTTGGGCTCATCCCTGGGGGCCCAGTGTTAGACTACGATGCACCACAGATGGTTTACTGTAACCCTTCGACCATCACATTGACGATGAATCACAGAAATTGCATCCCGATTCAATACAAAATAGGCAATGCCGATTTCTGTCCACAGGAGTACGATTTAGAAGAGTACGTACTTTGGCTCTTCCCTGGGGGCCCAGTGTAAGACTCCGATGCACCACAGCAGGTTTACTGTAACCCTTCGACCATCACATTCACGATGAAACACAGAAATTGCATCCCGATTCAATACAAAATTAGCAATGCCGATTTCTGTCCACAGGAGTACGGTTTAGAAGAGTATGTACTTTGGCTATTCGCTGGGGGCCCAGTGCTAGACTACGATGCACCACAGCAGGTTTACTGTTGCCCTTGGACCATCACATTGACGATGAAACATAGAAATTGCATCGGGATTCAACACAAAATTCACTACGCCGATTTCTGTCCACAGGATTACGGTTTAGAAGAGTATGTACTTTTGCTCTTGCCTGGGGGCCCAGTGTAAGACTCCGATGCACCAGAGCAGATTTATTGTATTCCTTCGACCATCACATTGATGATGGAACACAGAAATTGCATCGCGATTCAATACAAAATTCGCAAGGTCGATTTATATTGACGAGAGTAACGTTTCGGGGAGCCCGTATTTGGGGTCTTCCCTAGGGCCCAGTGTTAGACTCCGATGCACCACAGCAGGTTTACTGTTACCCTTGGACCATCACATTGACGATGAAACACAGAAATTGCATCCCGATTCAATACAAAATTCGCAATGTCGATTTGTATTGACGAGAGTAATGTTTCGGGGAGCCCGTTTTTGGGCTCTTCCCTGGGGGCCCAATGTTAGACCACGATGCACCACAGCAGGTTTACTGTAACCCTTCGACCATCACATTGACGATGAAACACAGAAATTGCATCCCGTTTCAATACAAAATTCGCAATGTCGATTTATGTTCACGAGAGTAACGTTTTGGGGAGCCGGTTTTTGGGCTCTTCCCTGGGGGCCAAGTGTTAGACTCCGATGCACCACCGCAGGTTTACGGTTACCCTTCGACCATCACATTGACGATGAAACACAGAAATTGCATCCCGATTCATTACAAAATTCACAATGTCGATTTCAGTCCACAGGAGTACGGGTTAGAAGAGTATGTACTTTGGCTCTTCCCTGGGGGCCCAGTGTAAGACTCCGATGCACGTCAGCAGGTTTACTGTATTCCTTCGACCATCACATTGACGATGAAACACAGAAATTGCATCCCGATTCAACACAAAATTCGCAAAGTCGATTTATATTGACGAGAGTAACGTTTCGGGGAGCCCGCATTTGGGTGGTTCCCTGGGTCCCAGTGTTAGACTCCGATGCAGCACAGCAGGTTTACTGTTACCCTTCGACCATCACATTGACGATGAAACACAGAAATTGCATCCCGATTCAATACAAAATTCGCAATGTCGATTTGTATTGACGAGAGTAATGTTTCGGGGAGCCAGTTTTTGGGCTCTTCCCTGGGGGCCCAATGTTAGACCACGATGCACCACAGCAGGTTTACTGTAACCCTTCGACCATCACATTGACGATGAAACACAGAAATTGCATCCCGTTTCAATACAAAATTCGCAATGTCGTTTTATATTCACGAGAGTAACGTTTTGGGGAGCCGGTTCTTGGGCTCTTCCCTGGGGGCCCAGTGTTAGACTACGATGCACCACAGCAGGTTTACTGTTACCCTTCGACCATCACATTGACGATGAAACACAGAAATTGCATCCCGATTCAATACAAAATTCGCAATGCCGATTTCTGTCCACAGGAGTACGGTTTAGAAGAGTATCCATTTTGGCTCTGCCCTGGGGGCTGAGTGTTAGACTCCGATGCACCACAGCAGGTTTCCTGTAACCCTTCGACCCTCACATTGCCGATGAAACACAGAAATTGCATCCCGATTCAGTACAAAATTCGCAATTGCGTTTTCTGTCCACAGGAGTACGGTTTAGAAGAGTATGTACTTTGGCTCTTCCCTGGGGGCCCAGCGTTAGACTACGTTGCACCACTTCAGGTTTACTGTAACCCTTCAACCATCACTTTGACGATGAAACAAAGTAATTGCATCCCGATTGATTACAAAATTAGCAATGCCGATTACTGTCCACAGGAGTACGATTTAGAAGAGTATGTACTTTGGCTATTTGCTGGGGGCCCAGTGTTAGACTACGATGCAAAACAGCAGGTTTACTGTTACCCTTGGACCATCACATTGACGATGAACACAGAAATTGCATCCGGATTCAATACAAAATTCACTATGCCGATTTCTGTAAACAGGAGTACGGTTTAGAAGAGTATGTAATTTGGCTCTTCCCTGGGGGCCCAGACTTAGACTCCGATACACTACAGCAGGTTTACTGTATCCCTTCGACCATTACATTGACGATGAAAAACAGAAATTGCATCCCGATTCAATACAAAATTCGCAATGTCGATTTATATTGACGAGAGTAACGTTTCGGGGAGCCCGTATTTGGGCTCTTCCCTAGGGCCCAGTGTTAGACTCCGATGCACCACAGCAGGTTTACTGTTACCCTTGGACCATCACATTGACGATGAAACACAGAAATTGCATCCCGATTCAATACAAAATTCGCAATGTCGATTTGTATTGACGAGAGTAATGTTTCGGGGAGCCCGTTTTTTGCTCTTCCCTGGGGGCCCAATGTTAGACCATGATGCACCACAGCAGGTTTACTGTTACCCTTCGACCATCACATTGAATATGAAACACAGAAATTGCATCCCGATTGAATACAAAATTCGCAATGCCGATTTCTGTCCACAGGAGTACGGTTTAGAAGAGTATGTACTTTGGCTATTTGCTGGGGGCCCAGTGTTAGACTACGATGCACCACAGCAGGTTTACTGTTACCCTTGGACCATCACATTAACGATGAAACACAGAAATGGCATCCGGATTCAATACAAAATTCATTGTGCCGATTTTTGTCCACAGGAGTACGGTTTAGAACAGTATGTACTTTGGCTCTTTCCTGGGGGCCCAGTGTAAGAGTCCGATGCACGCCAGCAGCTTTACTGTATCCCTTCGACAATAACATTGACGATGAAACACAGAAATTGCATCCCGATTCAATACAAAATTCGCAATGCCGATTTCTGTCCACAGGAGTACGGTTAAGAAGAGTATGTACTTTGGCTATTCCCTGGGGGCCCAGACTTAGACTGCGATACACTACAGCAGGTTTACAGTTACCCTTCGACCATTACATTGACGATGAAAAACAGAAATTGCATCCCGATTCAATACAAAATTCGCAATGTCGATTTCTATTGAGGAGAATAACGCTTCGGGGAGCCCGTTTTTGGGCTCTTCCCTGGGGGCCAAGTGTTAGACTACGATGCACCACAGCAGGTTTACTGTTACCCTTCGACCATCACATTGACGATGAAACACAGAAATTGCATCCCGATTCAATACAAAATTCTCAAAGCCGATTTCTGTCCACAGGAGTACAGTTTAGAAGAGTATGTACTTTGGCTCTTTCCTGGGGGCCCAGTGTTAGACTAAGATGCACCACAGCAGGTTTACTGTAACCCTTCGACCATCACATTGACGATGAAACACAGAAATTGCATCCCGATTCAATACAAAATTTGCAATGACAATTTCTGTCCACAGGAGTAAGGTTTAGAAGAGTATGTACTTTGGCTCTTCCCTCGGGGCTGAGTGTTAGACTCAGATGCACCACAGCAGGTTTACTGTAACCCTTCGACCATCACATTGACGATGAAACACAGAAATTGCATCCCGTTTCAATACAAAATTCGCAATGTCGATTTATATTCACGAGAGTAACGTTTTGGGGAGCCGGTTTTTGGGCTCTTCCCTGGGGGCCAAGTGTTAGACTCCGATGCACCACCGCAGGTTTACGGTTACCCTTCGACCATCACATTGACGATGAAACACAGAAATTGCATCCCGATTCATTACAAAATTCACAATGTCGATTTCTGTCCACAGGAGTACGGTTTAGAAGAGTATGTACTTTTGCTCTTCCCTGGGGGCCCAGTGTAAGACTCCGATGCACGTCAGCAGGTTTACTGTATTCCTTCGACCATAACATTGACGATGAAACACAGAAATTGCATCCCGATTCAACACAAAATTCGCAATGTCGATTTATATTGACGAGAGTAACGTTTCGGGGAGCCCGCATTTGGGCTCTTCCCTGGGGCCCAGTGTTAAACTCCGATGCACCACAGCAGGTTTACTGTTACCCTTCGACCATCACATTGACGATGAAACACAGAAATTGCATCCCGATTCAATACAAAATTCGCAATGTCGATTTGTATTGACGAGAGTAATGTTTCGGGGAGACCGTTTTTGCTCTTCCCTGGGGGCCCAGTGTTAGACTACGATGCACCACAGCAGGTTTACTGTTACCCTTCGACCATCACATTGACGATGAAACACAGAAATTGCATCCCGATTCAATACAAAATTCGCAATGTCGATTTGTATTGACGAGAGTAATGTTTCGGGAAGCCCGTTTTTTGCTCTTCCCTGGGGGCCCAATGTTAGACCACGATGCACCACAGCAGGTTTACTGTTACCCTTCGACCATCACATTGACGATGAAACACAGAAATTGCATACCGATTGAATACAAAATTCGCAATGCCGATTTCTGTCCACAGGAGTACGGTTTAGAAGAGTATGTACTTTGGCTATTTGCTGGGTGCCCAGTGTTAGACTACGATGCACCAATGCAGGTTTACTGTTACCCTTGGACCATCACATTAACGATGAAACACAGAAATTGCATCCGGATTCAATACAAAATTCACTGTGCCGATTTCTGTCCACAGGAGTACGGTTTAGAAGAGTATGTACTTTGGCTCTTTCCTGGGGGCCCAGTGTAAGAGTCCGATGCACGACAGCAGCTTTACTGTATCCCTTCGACTATAACATTGACGATGAAACACAGAAATTGCATCCCGATTCAATACAAAATTCGCAATGCCGATTTCTGTCCACAGGAGTACGGTTAAGAAGAGTATGTACTTTGGCTATTCCCTGGGGGCCCAGACTTAGACTGCGATACACTACAGCAGGTTTACAGTTACCCTTCGACCATTACATTGACGATGAAAAACAGAAATTGCAACCCGATTCAATACAAAATTCGCAATGTCGATTTATATTGAGGAGAATAACGCTTCGGGGAGCCCGTTTTTGGGCTCTTCATGGGGGCCAAGTGTAAGACTACGATGCACCACAGCAGGTTTACTGTTACCCTTCGACCATCACATTGACGATGAAACACAGAAATTGCATCCCGATTCAATACGAAATTCTCAAAGCCGATTTCTGTCCACAGGAGTACAGTTTAGAAGAGTATGTACTTTGGCTCTTTCCTGGGGGCACAGTGTTAGACTAAGATGCACCACAGCAGGTTTACTGTAACCCTTCGACCATCACATTGACGATGAAACACAGAAATTGCATCCCGATTCAATACAAAATTTGCAATGACGATTTCTGTCGACAGGAGTACGGTTTAGAAGAGTATGTACTTTGGCTCTTCCCTCGGGGCTGAGTGTTAGACTCAGATGCACCACAGCAGGTTTACTGTAACCCTTCGACCATCACATTGACGATGAAACACAGAAATTGCATCCCGTTTCAATACAAAATTCGCAATGTCGATTTATATTCACGAGAGTAACGTTTTGGGGAGCCGGTTTTTGGGCTCTTCCCTGGGGGCCAAGTGTTAGACTCCGATGCACCACCGCAGGTTTACGGTTACCCTTCGACCATCACACTGACGATGAAACACAGAAATTGCATCCCGATTCATTACAAAATTCACAATGTCGATTTCTGTCCACAGGAATACGGTTTAGAAGAGTATGTACTTTTGCTCTTCCCTGGGGGCCCAGTGTAAGACTCCGATGCACCACAACATGTTTACTGTATTCCTACGACCATCACATTGACGATGAAACACAGAAATTGCATCCCGATTCAATACAAAATTCGCAATTGCGATTTCTGTCCAGAGGAGTACGGTTTAGGAGAGTATGTACTTTGGATCTTCCCTGGGGGCACAGTGTTACACTACGATGCACCACTTCAGGTTTACTGTAACCCTTCAACCATCACTTTGACGATGAAACAAAGTAATTGCATCCCGATTCAATATAAAATTAGCAATGCCGATTTCTGTCCACAGGAGTACGATTTAGAAGAGTATGTACTTTGTCTATTTGCTGGGGGCCCAGTGTTAGACTACGATGGAAAACAGCAGGTTTACTGTTACCCTTGGACCATCACATTGACGATGAAACACAGAAATTGCATCCGGATTCAATACAAAATTCACTATGCCGATTTCTGTCCACAGGAGTACGGTTTAGAAGAGTATGTATTTTGGCTCTTCCCTGGGGGCTGAGTGTTATACTCCGATGCGCCACAGCAGGTTTACTGTAACCCTTCGACCATCACATTGACGATGAAACACAGAAATAGCATCCCGATTCAATACAAAATTCGCAATTCCGACTTCTGTCAACATGAGTACGGTTTAGAAGAGTATGTACTTTGGCTCTTTCCTGGGGGCCCAGTGTTAGACTACGATGCACCACAGCAGGTTTACTGTAACCCTTCGACCATCACATTGACGATGAAACACAGAAACTACATCCCAATTCAATACAAAATTCGCAATGCCGATTTCTGTCCACAGGAGTACGGTTTAGAAGAGTATGTACTTTGGCTCTTCCCTGAGGGCCCACTGTAAGACTCCGATGCACCACAACATTTTTACTGTATTCCTTCGACCATCATATTGACGATGAAACACAGAAATTGCATCCCGATTCAATTCAAAATTCGCAATGTCTATTTACATTGACGAGAGTAACGTTTCGGGGAGCCCGTTTTTGGGCTCTTCCCTGGGGGCCCAGTGTTAGACTCTGATGCACCACAGCAGTTTTACTGTTACCATTCGACCATCTAATTGACGATGAAACACAGAATTTGCATCCCGATTCATTACAAAATTCGCAATGCCGATTTCTGTCCACAGGAGGACGGTTTAGAAGAGTATGTAGTTTGGCTCTTCCCTGGGTGCACAGTGTAAGACTCCGATGCACGACAGCAGGTTTACTGTATTCCTTCGACCATCACAGTGACGATGAAACACAGAAATAGCATCCCGATTCAATACAAAATTCGCAATGTCGATTTATATTGACGAGAGTAACGTTTCGGGCGGCCCGCATTTGAGCTAGTCCTTGGGGCCCAGTGTTAGACTCCGATGCACCACAGCAGGTTTACTGTTACCCTTCGACCATCACATTGACGATGAAACAGATAAATTGCAACCCGATTTAATACAAAATTCGCAATGCCGATTTCTGTCCACATTAGTACGGTTTAGAAGAGTATGTACTTTGGCTCTTCCCTGGGGGCCCATTGTTAGACTCCGATGCACCACAGCAGGTTTACTGTTACACTTCGACCATCAAATTGACGATGAAACACAGAAATTGCATCCCGATTCAATTGAAAATTCGCAATGTCGATTTATATTGAGGAGAGTAACGATTCGGGGAGCCCGTTTTTGGGCTCTTCCCTGGGGGCCCAGTGTTAGACTACGATGCACCACAGCAGATTTACTGTATTCCTTCGACCATCACATTGACAATGAATCACAGAAATAGCATCCAGATTCAATACAAAATTCGCTATGTCGATTTACATTGACGAGAGTAACGTTTCGGGGAGCCAGTATTTGGGCTCTTCCCTGGGCCCCAGTGTTAGACTCCGATGCACCACAGCAGGTTTACTTTTACCCTTCGACCATCACATTGACGATGAAACACAGAAATTGCATTCCGATTCAATACAAAAATCGCAATGCCGATTTCTGTCCACAGGAGTACGGTTTAGAAGAGTATGTACTTTGGCTCTTCCCTGGGGGCCCAGTGTAAGACTCCGATGAACGACAGAAAGTTTACTGTATCTCTTCGAAGATCACATTGACGATGAAACACAGAAATTGCTTCCCGATTCAGTACAAAATTCGCAATGCCGATTTCTGTCCACAGGAGTACGGTTTAAAAGAGTATGTACCTTGGCTCTTCCCTGGGGGCCCAGTGTTACACTAAGAAGCACCACAGCAGGTTTACTGTAACTCTTCGACCATGGCATTGACGGTGAAACACAGAAATTGCATCCCGATTCAATACAAAATTCGCAATGCCGATTTCTGTCCACAGGAGTACGGTTTAGAAGAGTATGTATTTTGGCTCTTCCCTGGGGGCTGAGTGTTAGACTCCGATGCGCCACAGCAGGTTTACTGTAACCCTTCGACCATCACATTGACGATGAAACACAGAAATAGCATCCCGATTCAATACAAAATTCGCAATTCCGACTTCTGTCAACATGAGTAACGTTTAGAAGAGTATGTACTTTGGCTCTTTCCTGGAGCCCAGTGTAAGACTCCGATGCACCACAACATTTTTACTGTATTCCTTCGACCATCACATTGACGATGAAACACAGAAATTGCATCCCGATTCAATTCAAAATTCGCAATGTCGATTTATATTGACGAGAGTAACGTTTCGGGGAGCCCGTTTTTGGTCTCTTCCCTGGGGGCCCAGTGTTAGACTAAGACGCACCACAGCAGGTTTACTGTTACCCTTGGACCATCACATTGACAATGAAACACAGAAATTGCATTCCGATTCAAAACAAAAATCGCAATGCCGATTTCTGTCCACAGGAGTACGGTTTAGAAGAGTATGTACTTTGGCCCTTCCCTGGGGGCCCAGTGTAAGACTCCGATGAACGACAGAAAGTTTACTGTATCTCTTCGAAGATCACATTGACGATGAATCACAGAAATTGCATCCCGATTCAATACAAAATTCGCAATGCCGATTTCTGTCCACAGGAGTACGGTTTAAAAGAGTATGTACCTTGGCTCTTCCCTGGGGGCCCAGTGTTACACTGAGAAGCACCACAGCAGGTTTACTGTAACTCTTCGACCATGGCATTGACGGTGAAACACAGAAATAGCATCCCGATTCAATACAAAATTCGCAATTCCGACTTCTGTCAACATGAGTACGGTTTAGAAGAGTATGTACTTTGGCTCTTTCCTGGGGGCCCAGTGTTAGACTACGATGCACCACAGCAGGTTTACTGTAACCCTTCGACCATCACATTGACGATGAAACACAGAAACTACATCCCAATTCAATACAAAATTCGCAATGCCGATTTCTGTCCACAGGAGTACGGTTTAGAAGAGTATGTACTTTGGCTCTTCCCTGGGGGCCCAGTGTAAGACTCCGTTGCACCACAACATTTTTACTGTATTCCTTCGACCATCACATTGACGATGAAACACAGAAACTGCATCCCGATTCAATTCAAAATTCGCAATGTCGATTTATATTGACGAGAGTAACGTTTCGGGGAGCCCGTTTTTGGGCTCTTCTCTGGGGGCCCAGTGTTAGACTCTGATGCACCACAGCAGTTTTACTGTTACCATTCGACCATCTAATTGACGATGAAACACAGAAATTGCATCCCGATTCATTACAAAATTCGCAATGCCGATTTATGTCCACAGGAGTACGGTTTAGAAGAGTATGTAGTTTGGCTCTTCCCTGGGTGCACAGTGTAAGACTCCGATGCACGACAGCAGGTTTACTGTATTCCTTCGACCATCACAGTGACGATGAAACACAGAAATAGCATCCCGATTCAATACAAAATTCGCAATGTCGATTTATATTGACGTGAGTAACTTTTCGGGCGGCCCGCATTTGAGCTCATCCTTGGGGCCCAGTGTTAGACTCCGATGCACCACAGCAGGTTTACTGTTACCCTTCGACCATCACATTGACGATGAAACAGATAAATTGCAACCCGATTTAATACAAAATTCGCAATGCCGATTTCTGTCCACATTAGTACGGTTTAGAAGAGTATGTACTTTGGCTATTCGCTGGGAGCCCAGTGTTAGACTATGATGTACCACAGCATGTTTACTGTTACCCTTGGACCAACACATTGACAATGAAACACAGAAATTGCATCCCAATTCAATACAAAATTCACTATGCCGATTTCTGTCCACAGGAGTACAGTTTAGAAGAGTATGTACTTTGGCTCTTCCCTGGGGGCGCAGTGGAAGACTCCGATGCACGACAGCAGGTTTACTGTATTCCTTCGACCATCACAGTGACGATGAAACACAGAAATAGCATCCCGATTCAATACAAAATTCGCAATGTCGATTTATATTGACGAGAGTAACTTTTCGGGCGGCCCGCATTTGAGCTCATCCTTGGGGCCCAGTGTTAGACTCCGATGCACCACAGCAGGTTTACTGTATCCCTTCGACCATCAAATTGACGATGAAACACAGAAATTGCATACCGATTCAATACAAAATTCGCTATGTCGATTTACATTGACGAGAGTAACGTTTCGTGGAGCCCGTTTTTGGGCTCTTCCCTGGGGGCCCAGTGTTAGACTACGATGCACCACAACAGATTTACTGTATTCCTTCGACCATCACATTGACAATGAAACACAGAAATAGCATCCCGATTCAATACAAAATTCGCTATGTCGATTTACATTGACGAGAGTAACGTTTCGTGGAGCCAGTATTTGGGCTCTTCCCTGGGCCCCAGTGTTAGACTCCGATGCACCACAGCAGGTTTACTTTTACCCTTCGACCATCACATTGACGATGAAACACAGAAATTGTATCCTGATTCAATACAAAATTCGCAATGCCGATTTCTGTCCTCAGGAGTACGGTTTAGAAGAGTATGTATTTTGGCTCTTCCCTGGGGGCCCAGTGATAGACTACGATGCACCACTGCGGGTTTACTGTAACCCTTCGACCACCACATTGACGATGAAACACAGAAATTGCATACCGATTCAATACAAAATTCGCAATTCCGCTTTTTGTCATCAGGAGTACGGTTTAGAAGAGTAAATACTTTGGCTATTCGCTGGGAGCCCAGTGTTAGACTATGATGCACCACAGCATGTTTACTGTTACCCTTGGACCAACACATTGACAATGAAACACAGAAATTGCATCCCAATTCAATACAAAATTCACTATGCCGATTTCTGTCCACAGGAGTACAGTTTAGAAGAGTATGTACTTTGGCTCTTCCCTGGGGGCCCAGTGTAAGACTCCGATGCACCACAGCAGGTTTACTGTATCCCTTCTACCATCACATTGACGATGAAACACAGAAATTGCATCCCGATTCAATACAAAAATCGCAATGCCGATTTCGGTCCACAGGAGTACGGTTTAGAAGAGTATGTACTTTGGCTCTTCCCTGGGGGCTGAGTGTTAGACTCCGATGCGCCACAGCAGGATAACTGTAACCCTTCGACCATCACATTGACGATGAAACACAGAAATAGCATCTCGATTCAATACAAAATTCGCAATTCCTACTTCTGTCAACATGAGTAAGGTTTAGAAGAGTATGTACTTTGGCTCTTTTCTGGGGGCCCAGTGTAAGACTCCGATGCACCACAACATTTTTACTGTATTCCTTCGACCATCACATTGACGATGAAACACAGAAATTGCATCCCGATTCAATTCAAAATTCGCAATGTCGATTTATATTGACGAGAGTAACGTTTCGGGGAGCCCGTTTTTGGGCTCTTCCCTGGGGCTCCAGTGTTAGACTCTGATGCACCACAGCAGTTATACTGTTACCATTCGACCATCTAATTGACGATGAAACACAGAAATTGCATCCCGATTCATTACAAAATTCGCAATACCGATTTCTGTCCACAGGAGTACGGTTTAGAAGAGTATGTAGTTTGGCTCTTCCCTGGGGGCACAGTGTAAGACTCCGTTGCACGACAGCAGGTTTCCTGTATTCCTTCGACCATCACAGTGACGATGAAACACTGAAATTGCATTCCGATTCAATACAAAATTCGCAATGTCGATTTATATTGACGAGAGTAACGTTTCGGGCGGCCCGCATTTGGGCTCATCCTTGGGGCCCAGTGTTAGACTCCGATGCACCACAGCAGGTTTACTGTTACCCTTCGACCATCACGTTGACGATGAAACAGATAAATTGCAACCCGATTTAATACAAAATTCGCAATGCCGAATTCTGTCCACATTAGTACGGTTTAGAAGAGTATGTACTTTGGCTCTTCCCTGGAGGCACATTGTTAGACTCCGATGGACAACAGCAGGTTTACTGTTACACTTCGACCATCAAATTGACGATGAAACACAGAAATTGCATCCCGATTCAATTCAAAATTCGCAATGTCGATTTATATTGACGAGAGTAACGATTCGGGGAGCCCGTTTTTGAGCTCTTCCCTGGGGGCCCAGTGTTAGACTACGATGCACCACAGCAGATTTACTGTATTCCTTCGACCATCACATTGACAATGAAACACAGAAATTGCATCCCGATTCAATACAAATTCGCTATGTCGATTTACATCGACGAGAGTAACGTTTCGGGGAGCCAGTATTTGGGCTCTTCCCTGGTCCCCAGTGTTAGACTCCGATGCACCACAGCATGTTTACTTTTACCCTTCGACCATCACATTGACGATGAAACACAGAAATTGCATCCCGATTCAATACAAAATTCGCAATGCCGATTTCTGTCCTCAGGAGTACGGTTTAGAAGAGTATGTATTTTGGCTCTTCCCTGGGGGCCCAGTGTTAGACTACGATGCACCACTGCGGGTTTACTGTAACCCTTCGACCATCACATTGACGATGAAACACAGAAATTGCATACCGATTCAATACAAAATTCGCAATTCCGCTTTTTGTCCTCAGGAGTACGGTTCAGAAGAGTATATACTTTGGCTATTCGCTGGGAGCCCAGTGTTAGACTATGATGCACCACAGCAAGTTTACTGTTACCCTTGGACCAACACATTGACAATGAAACACAGAAATTGCATCCCGATTCAATACAAAATTCACTATGCCGATTTCTGTCCACAGGAGTACAGTTTAGAAGAGTATGTACTTTGGCTCTTCCCTGGGGGCCCAGTGTAAGACTCCGATGCACCACAGCAGGTTTACTGTATCCCTTCTACCATCACATTGACGATGAAACACAGAAATTGCATCCCGATTCAATACAAAAATCGCAAAGCCGATTTCTGACCACAGGAGTACAGTTTAGAAGAGTATGTACTTTGGCTCTTCCCTGGGGGCCCAGACTTAGATTCCAATGCACCACAGCAAGTTTACTGTTACCATTCGACCATCACATTGACGATGAAAAACATAAATTGCATCCCGATTCAATACAAAATTGGCAATGTCGATTTATATTGACGTGAATAACGATTCGGGGAGCCCGTTTTTGGGCTCTTCCCTGGGGCACAGTGATAGACTACGATGCACCACAGCAGGTTAACTGTTACCCTTCGACCATCACATTGACGATGAAACACAGAAATTGCATCCCGATTCAATACAAAATTCGCAATGCCGATTTCTGACCACAGGAGTACGGTTTAGAAGAGTATGTACTTTGGCTCTTCCCTGGGGGGCCCAGTGTAGGACTCCGATGCACCACAACAGGTTTACTGTATTCCTTCGACCATCACATTGACGATGAAATACAGAAATTGCATCCCGATTCAGTACAAAATTTACAATGTCGATTTATATTTACGAGAGTAACGTTTCGGGGAGCCCGTTTTTGAGCTCTTCCCTGGGGGCCAGTGTTAGACTCCGATGCACCATAGCAAATTTACAGTTACCCTTCGACCATCACATTGACGATGAAACACAGAAATTGCATCCCGATTCAATACAAAATTCGCAATGCCGATTTCTGTCCACAGGAGTATGCTTTAGAAGAGTATGTGCTTTGGCTCTTCCCTGGGGGCCCAGTGTTAGACTCCGATGCACCACAGCAGGTTTACCGTTACCCTTCGACCATCACATTGACGATGAAACACAGAAATTGCATCCCGATTCAATACAAAATTCGCAATGCCGATTTCTGTCCACAGGAGTACGGTTTAGAAGAGTATGTACTTTGGCTCTTCCCTGGGTTCCCAGGGTAAGACTCCGATGCACCACAGCAGGTTTACTGTATTCATTCGATCATCACATTGACGGTGAAACACAGAAATTGCATCCCGATTCAATACAAAATTCGCAATGTCGATTTATATTGACGAGAGTAACGTTTCGGGGTGCCCGTTTTTCGGCTCTTCCCTGGGGGCCCAGAGTTAGACTACGATGCACCACAACTGGTTTACTGTTACCCTTCGACCATCACATTGACGATGAAACACAGAAATTGCATCCCGATTCAATACAAAATTCGCAATAACGATTTCTGTCCACGGGAGTACGGTTTAGAAGAGTATGTACTTTGACTCAACCCTGGGGGCCCAGTTTAAGACTCCGATGCAGCACACCATATTTACTGTATCCCTTCGACCATCACATTGACGATGAAACACAGAAATGGCATCCCGATTCAATACAAAGTACGCAATGCCGATTTCTGTACACAGGAGTACGGTTTAGAAGAGAATGTACTTTGGCTCATCTTTGGGGGCCCAGTGTTAGACTCCGATGCACAACAGCAGGTTTACTGTTACCCTTCGACCATCACATTGACGATGAAACACACAAATTGCATCCCGACTCAATACAAAATTCGCAATGTCGATTTATATTGACGAGAGTAACGTTTCGGGGTGCCCCTTTTTGGGCTCTTCCCTGGGGGCCCAGTGTTAGACTACGATGCACCACAACTGGTTTACTGTTACCCTTCGACCATCTCATTGACGATGAACACAGAAATTGCATCCCGATTCAATACAAAATTCGCAATGCCAATTTGTGTCCACTGGAGTACGGTTTAGAAGAGTATGTAGTTTGGCTCTTCCCTGGGGGCCCAGTGTTAGACTACGATGCACCACAACTGGTTTACTGTTACCCTTCGACCATCACATTGACGATGAAACACAGAAATTGCATCCCGATTCAATACAAAATTCGCAATGCCGATTTCTGTCCACAGGAGTACGGTTTAGAAGAGTATGTACTTTGGCTCTTCCCTGGGGGCTGAGAGACAAACTCCGATCCACCACAGCAGGTTTACTGTAACCCTTCGACCATCACACTGACGATGAACCACAGAAATTGCATCCCAATTCAATACACAATTCGCAATGGGTACGTTTTAGAAGAGTATGTACTTTGGATCTTCCCTGGGGGCCTAGTGTTAGACTACGATGCACCACAGCAGGTTCACTGTTACCCTTCGACCATAACATTGACGATGAAACACAGAAATTGCATCCTGATTCAATACAAAATTCGCAATGCCGATTTCTGTCCACAGGAGTACGGTTTAGAAGAGTATGTACTTTGGCTCTTCCCTGGGGGCCCAGTGTAAGATTCCGATGCACCACAGTAGATTTACTGTATCCCTTCGACCATCACATTGACGATGAAACACAGAAATTGCATCCCGATTCAAAACAAAATTCGCAATGCCGATTTCTGTCCACAGCAGTACGGTTTAGAAGAGTATGTACTTTGGCTCTTCACTGGGGGCCCATTGTTAGACTCCGATGCACCACAGCAGGTTTACTGTTACCCTTCGACCATCAAATTGACGATGAAACACAGAAATTGCATCCCGAGTCAATTCAAAATTCGCAATGTCGATTTATATTGACGAGAGTTACGATTCAGGGAGCACGTTTTTGGGCTCTACCCTGGGGGCCCAGTGTTAGACTACGATGCACCACAGCAGGTTTACTGCTACCCTTCGGCCATCACGTTGACGGTGAATCACAGACATTGCATCCCGATTCAATACAAAATTCGCTATGTCGATTTACATTGACGAGAGTAACGTTTCGGGGAGCCAGTTTTTGGGCTCTTCCCTGGTGCCCAGTGTTAGACTCCGATGCACCACAGCAGGTTTACTGTTACCCTTCGACCATCGCATTGCTGATGAAACACAGAAATTGCATCCCGAATGAATACTAATTTCGCAATGCCGATTTCTGTCCACAGGAGTACGGTTTAGAATAGTATGTACTTTGGCTCTTCCCTGGGGTCCCAGGGTAAGACTCCGATGCACCACAGCAGGTTTACTGTATCCCTTCGATCATCACATTGACGGTGAAACACAGAAATTGCATCCCGATTCAATACAAAATTCGCAATGTCGATTTATATTGACGAGAGTAACGTTTCGGGTTGCCCGTTTTTGAGCTCTTCCCTGGGGGCACAGTGATAGACTACGATGCACCACAGCAGGTTAACTGTTACCCTTCGACCATCACATTGACGATGAAACACAGAAATTGCATCCCGATTCAATACAAAATTCGCAATGCCGATTTCTGTCCACAGGAGTACGGTTTAGAAGAGTATGTACTTTGGCTCTACCCTGGGGGGCCCAGTGTAGGACTCCGATGCACCACAACAGGTTTACTGTATCCCTTCGACCATCACATTGACGAGGAAACACAGAAATTGCATCCCGATTCAGTACAAAATTTACAATGTCGATTTTTATTTACGAGAGTAACGTTTCGGGGAGCCCGTTTTTGAGCTCTTCCCTGGGGGCGCAGTGTTAGACTCCGATGCACCATAGCAAATTTACTGTCACCCTTCGACCATGACATTGACGATGAAACACAGAAATTGCATCCTGATTCAATACAAAATTCGTAATGCCGATTTCTGTCCACAAGAGTCCAGTTTAGAAAAGAATGTACTTTGGCTGTTCCCTGGGGGCCCAGTGTTAGACTGCGATGCACCACATCAGGTTTACTGTAACCCTTCGACCATCACATTGACGATGAAACGCAGAAATCGCATCCCGATTCAATACAAATTCGCAATGCCGATTTCTGTCCAACGGAGTACGGTTAAAAAGAGTATGTATTTTGGCTTTTCCCAGGGGTCTGAGTGTTGGACTCCGTTGCACCACAGCAGGTTTACTATAACCCTTCGACTATCACATTGACGATGAAACACAGAATTGCATCCTGATTCAATACAAAATTCGCAATGCCGATTTCTGTCCACAGGAGTACGCTGTAGAAGAGCATGTTGTTTGGTTCTTCCCTGGCGGCTGACTGTTAGACTCCGATGCACCACAGGAGGTTTACTGTAACCCTTCGACCATCACATTGAGAATGAAACACAGAAATTGCATCCCGATTCAATCCAAAATTCGCAATGCCGATTTCTGTCCACAGGAGTACGCTTTAGAAGAGTATGTACTTTGGCTATTCCCTGGGGGCCCAGTGTTAGACTACGATGCACCACAGCGGGTTTACTGATATCCTTGGACCATCACATTGACGATGAAACACAGAAATTGCATCCGGATTTAATACAAAATTCACTATACCGATTTTTGTCCACAGGAGATCGGTTTGGAAGAGGATGTACTTTGGCTCTTCCCTGAGTGCACAGTGTTAGACTCCGATGTACCACAGCAGGTTTACTGTTACCCTTCGACCATCACATTGACGATGAAACACAGAAATTGCATCCCTATTCAATACAAAATTCGCCGTGTCGAATAATATTGACGAGAGTAACGTTTCGGGGAGCCCGTTCTTGGGCTCGTCCCTGGGGGACCAGTGTTAGACTCCGATGAACCACAGCAGGTTTAGTGTTACCCTTTGACCATCACATTGGCGATGAAACACAGAAATTGCATCCTGATTCAATACAAAATTCGCAACGCGGATTTCTGTCCACAGAAGTGCGGTTTAGAAGAGCATGTAGTTTGGCTCTTCCCTGGGGGCTGAGTGTTAGACTCCGTTGCACCACAGCAGGTTAACTGTAACCCTTCGACCATCACAATGACGATGAAACACAGAAATTGCATCCCGATTCAATACAAAATTCGCAATTCCGAATTCTGTCCAAAGGAGTACGGTTTAGAAGAGTATGTATTTTGGATCTTCACTGGGGCTGAGTGTTAGACTCCGTTGCACCACTGCAGGTTTACTGTAACCCTTTGACCATCACATTGACGATGAAACACAGAAATTGGATCCTGATTCAATACAAAATTCGCAACGCGGATTTCTGTCCACAGAAGTGCGGTTTAGAAGAGCATGTAGTTTGGCTGTTCCCTGGGGGCTGAGTG
Source organism: Schistocerca cancellata (assembly GCF_023864275.1). Lineage (NCBI taxonomy): Eukaryota > Metazoa > Arthropoda > Insecta > Orthoptera > Acrididae > Schistocerca > Schistocerca cancellata. Next base: position 782,030,952 of record NC_064628.1, on the reverse strand, counting down.
TTAAACTCCGTTGCACCACAGCAGGTTTACTGTAACCCTTCGACCATCACATTGACGATGAAACACAGAACTTGCATCCCGATTCAATACAAAATTCGCAATTCCGATTTCTGTCCACGGGAGTATGGTTTAGAGGAGTATGTAGTTTGGATCTTTCCTGGGGGCCCAGTGTTAGACTACGATGCACCACTTCAGGTTTGCTGTAATCCTTCGACCATCACATTGACGTAGAAACACAGAAATAGCATCCCGATTTAATACAAAATTCGCAATGCCGATTTCTGTCCACAGGAGTACGGTTTAGAAGAGTATGTAGTTTGGCTATGTGCTGGAGGGCCCAGTGTTAGACTATGATGCACCACAGCAGGTTTACTGTTACACTTGGACCATCACATTGACGATGAAACACAGAAATTGCATCCGGATTCAATACAAAATTCACTATGCCGATTTCATTCAACAGGAGTACGGTTTAGAAGAGTATGTACTTTGGCTCTTCCCTGGGGGCCCCGTGTAAGACTCCGATGCACGACAGCAGGTTTACTGTATCCCTTCGACCATCACATTGACGATGAAACACAGAAATTGCATCCCGATTCAATACAAAATTCGCAATGCCGATTTCTGTCCACAGGAGTACGGTTTAGAAGAGTATGTACTTTGGCTCTTCCCTGGGGGCCCAGTGTAAATGTCCGATGCACCACAGTAGGTTTACTGCATCCCTTCGACCATCACATTGACGATGAAACACAGAAATTGTATCCCGATTCAATACAAAATTCGCAATGCCGAATTCTGTCCAACGGAGTACGGTTTAGAAGATTATGTAATTTGGCTCTTCGATGGGGCTGAGTGTTAGACTCCGTTGCACCACTGCAGGTTTACTGTAACCCTTTGACCACCACATTGACGACGAAACACAAAAATTGCATTCGGATTCAATACAAAATTCGCAATGCGGATTTCATCCACAGGAGTACGGTTTAGAAGAGCATGTAATTTCGCTCTTCCCTGGAGGCTGAGTGTTAGACTCCGTTGCACCACAGCAGGTTTACTGTAACCCTTCGACCATCACATTGACAATGAAATACAGAAATTGCATCCCTATTCAATACATAATTCGCAATGTCGATTTATATTGACGAGAGTAACGTTTTGGGGAGCCCGTTTTTGGGCTCTTCCATGGGGGCCCAGTGTTAGACTACGATGCACCACAGCAGGTTTACTGTAACCCTTCGATCATCACATTGACGATGAAACACAGAAATTGCATCCCGATTCAATACAAAATTCGCAATGCCGATGTCTGTCCACAGGAGTACGGTTTAGAAGAGTATGTACTTTGGGTCTTCCCTGGGGGCCCAGTGTCAGACTCCGATGAACCACAGCAGGTTTACTGTATCCCTTCGACCATCACATTGACGATGAAACACAGAAATTGCATCCTGATTCAATACAAAATTCGCAATGCCGATTTCTGTCCACAGGAGCACGGTTTAGAAGAATATGTACTTTGGCTCTTCCCTGGGGCCCAGTGTTAGACTACGATACACCATAGCAGGTTTACTGTATCCCTTCGACCATCACATTGACAATGAAACACAGAAATTGCATCCCGATTCAATACAAAATTCGCAATGCCGATTTCTGTCCACAGGAGTAAGGTTTAGAAGAGTATTTACTTTAGCTATTCGCTGGGGGCCCAGTGTTAGACTACGGTGCACCACAGCTGGTTTACTGTATCCCTTCGACCATCACTTTGACGATGAAACACAGAAATTGCATTCCGATTCAATACAAAATTCGCAATGCCGGCTTTTGTCCACAGGAGTGCGGTTAAGAAGAGTATGTACTTTGGCTCTTCCCTGGGAGCCCAGTGGTAGGCTACGATGCACCACAGCAGGTTTACTGTAACCCTTCGACCATCACATTGACGATGAAACACAGAAATTGCATCCCGATTCAATACAAAATTCGCAATGTCGATTTATATTGACGACAGTAACGTTTCGGGGAGCCCGTCTTTGAGCTCTTCCCTAGGGCCCAGTGTTAGACTACGATGCACCACAGCAGGTTTACTATAACCCTTCGACCATCACATTGACAATGAAACACAGAAATTGCATCTCGATTCAATAAAAATTCGCAATGCCGATTCCTGTCCACAGGAGTACGGTTTAGAAGAGTATGTACCTTGGCTCTTCCCTGGGGGCTGAGTGTTAGACTCCGTTGCACCACAGCAGGTTTACTGTTACCCTTGGACCAACACATTGACGATGAACTACAGATATTGCATCCGGATTCAATACAAAATTCGCAATGCGGATTTCTGTCCACAGGAGTACGGTTTAGAAGAGCATGTAATTTCGCTCTTCCCTGGAGGCTGAGTGTTAGACTCCGTTGCACCACAGCAGGTTTACTGTAACCCTTCGACCATCACAGTGACGATGAAACACAGAAATAGCATCCCGATTCAATACAAAATTCGCAATGTCGATTTATATTGACGTGAGTAACTTTTCGGGCGGCCCGCATTTGAGCTCATCCTTGGGGCCCAGTGTTAGACTCCGATGCACCACAGCAGGTTTACTGTTACCCTTCGACCATCACATTGACGATGAAACAGATAAATTGCAACCTCATTTAATACAAAATTCGCAATGCCGATTTCTGTCCACATTAGTACGGTTTAGAAGAGTATGTACTTTGGCTATTCGCTGGGAGCCCAGTGTTAGACTATGATGCACCACAGCATGTTTACTGTAACCCTTCGACCATCACATTGAGAATGAAACACAGAAATTGCATCCCGATTCAATCCAAAATTCGCAATGCCGATTTCTGTCCACAGGAGTACGCTTTAGAAGAGTATGTACTTTGGCTATTCCCTGGGGGCCCAGTGTTAGACTACGATGCACCACAGCGGGTTTACTGATATCCTTGGACCATCACATTGACGATGAAACACAGAAATTGCATCCCTATTCAATACAAAATTCGCCGTGTCGAATAATATTGACGAGAGTAACGTTTCGGGGAGCCCGTTCTTGGGCTCGTCCCTGGGGGACCAGTGTTAGACTCCGATGAACCACAGCAGGTTTAGTGTTACCCTTTGACCATCACATTGGCGATGAAACACAGAAATTGCATCCTGATTCAATACAAAATTCGCAACGCGGATTTCTGTCCACAGAAGTGCGGTTTAGAAGAGCATGTAGTTTGGCTCTTCCCTGGGGGCTGAGTGTTAGACTCCGTTGCACCACAGCAGGTTAACTGTAACCCTTCGACCATCACAATGACGATGAAACACAGAAATTGCATCCCGATTCAATACAAAATTCGCAATTCCGAATTCTGTCCAAAGGAGTACGGTTTAGAAGAGTATGTATTTTGGATCTTCACTGGGGCTGAGTGTTAGACTCCGTTGCACCACTGCAGGTTTACTGTAACCCTTTGACCATCACATTGACGATGAAACACAGAAATTGGATCCTGATTCAATACAAAATTCGCAACGCGGATTTCTGTCCACAGAAGTGCGGTTTAGAAGAGCATGTAGTTTGGCTGTTCCCTGGGGGCTGAGTGTTAAACTCCGTTGCACCACAGCAGGTTTACTGTAACCCTTCGACCATCACATTGACGATGAAACACAGAACTTGCATCCCGATTCAATACAAAATTCGCAATTCCGATTTCTGTCCACGGGAGTATGGTTTAGAGGAGTATGTAGTTTGGATCTTTCCTGGGGGCCCAGTGTTAGACTACGATGCACCACTTCAGGTTTGCTGTAATCCTTCGACCATCACATTGACGTAGAAACACAGAAATAGCATCCCGATTTAATACAAAATTCGCAATGCCGATTTCTGTCCACAGGAGTACGGTTTAGAAGAGTATGTAGTTTGGCTATGTGCTGGAGGGCCCAGTGTTAGACTATGATGCACCACAGCAGGTTTACTGTTACACTTGGACCATCACATTGACGATGAAACACAGAAATTGCATCCTGATTCAATACAAAATTCGCAATGCCGAATTCTGTCCAACGGAGTACGGTTTAGAAGATTATGTAATTTGGCTCTTCGATGGGGCTGAGTGTTAGACTCCGTTGCACCACTGCAGGTTTACTGTAACCCTTTGACCACCACATTGACGACGAAACACAAAAATTGCATTCGGATTCAATACAAAATTCGCAATGCGGATTTCATCCACAGGAGTACGGTTTAGAAGAGCATGTAATTTCGCTCTTCCCTGGAGGCTGAGTGTTAGACTCCGTTGCACCACAGCAGGTTTACTGTAACCCTTCGACCATCACATTGACAATGAAATACAGAAATTGCATCCCTATTCAATACATAATTCGCAATGTCGATTTATATTGACGAGAGTAACGTTTTGGGGAGCCCGTTTTTGGGCTCTTCCATGGGGGCCCAGTGTTAGACTACGATGCACCACAGCAGGTTTACTGTAACCCTTCGATCATCACATTGACGATGAAACACAGAAATTGCATCCCGATTCAATACAAAATTCGCAATGCCGATGTCTGTCCACAGGAGTACGGTTTAGAAGAGTATGTACTTTGGGTCTTCCCTGGGGGCCCAGTGTCAGACTCCGATGAACCACAGCAGGTTTACTGTATCCCTTCGACCATCACATTGACGATGAAACACAGAAATTGCATCCTGATTCAATACAAAATTCGCAATGCCGATTTCTGTCCACAGGAGCACGGTTTAGAAGAATATGTACTTTGGCTCTTCCCTGGGGCCCAGTGTTAGACTACGATACACCATAGCAGGTTTACTGTATCCCTTCGACCATCACATTGACAATGAAACACAGAAATTGCATCCCGATTCAATACAAAATTCGCAATGCCGATTTCTGTCCACAGGAGTAAGGTTTAGAAGAGTATTTACTTTAGCTATTCGCTGGGGGCCCAGTGTTAGACTACGGTGCACCACAGCTGGTTTACTGTATCCCTTCGACCATCACTTTGACGATGAAACACAGAAATTGCATTCCGATTCAATACAAAATTCGCAATGCCGGCTTTTGTCCACAGGAGTGCGGTTAAGAAGAGTATGTACTTTGGCTCTTCCCTGGGAGCCCAGTGGTAGGCTACGATGCACCACAGCAGGTTTACTGTAACCCTTCGACCATCACATTGACGATGAAACACAGAAATTGCATCCCGATTCAATACAAAATTCGCAATGTCGATTTATATTGACGACAGTAACGTTTCGGGGAGCCCGTCTTTGAGCTCTTCCCTAGGGCCCAGTGTTAGACTACGATGCACCACAGCAGGTTTACTATAACCCTTCGACCATCACATTGACAATGAAACACAGAAATTGCATCTCGATTCAATAAAAATTCGCAATGCCGATTCCTGTCCACAGGAGTACGGTTTAGAAGAGTATGTACCTTGGCTCTTCCCTGGGGGCTGAGTGTTAGACTCCGTTGCACCACAGCAGGTTTACTGTTACCCTTGGACCAACACATTGACGATGAACTACAGATATTGCATCCGGATTCAATACAAAATTCGCAATGCGGATTTCTGTCCACAGGAGTACGGTTTAGAAGAGCATGTAATTTCGCTCTTCCCTGGAGGCTGAGTGTTAGACTCCGTTGCACCACAGCAGGTTTACTGTAACCCTTCGACCATCACAGTGACGATGAAACACAGAAATAGCATCCCGATTCAATACAAAATTCGCAATGTCGATTTATATTGACGTGAGTAACTTTTCGGGCGGCCCGCATTTGAGCTCATCCTTGGGGCCCAGTGTTAGACTCCGATGCACCACAGCAGGTTTACTGTTACCCTTCGACCATCACATTGACGATGAAACAGATAAATTGCAACCTGATTTAATACAAAATTCGCAATGCCGATTTCTGTCCACATTAGTACGGTTTAGAAGAGTATGTACTTTGGCTATTCGCTGGGAGCCCAGTGTTAGACTATGATGCACCACAGCATGTTTACTGTTACCCTTGGACCAACACATTGACAATGAAACACAGAAATTGCATCCCAATTCAATACAAAATTCACTATGCCGATTTCTGTCCACAGGAGTACAGTTTAGAAGAGTATGTACTTTGGCTCTTCCCTGGGGGCGCAGTGTAAGACTCCGATGCACGACAGCAGGTTTACTGTATTCCTTCGACCATCACAGTGACGATGAAACACAGAAATAGCATCCCGATTCAATACAAAATTCGCAATGTCGATTTATATTGACGAGAGTAACTTTTCGGGCGGCCCGCATTTGAGCTCATCCTTGGGGCCCAGTGTTAGACTCCGATGCACCACAGCAGGTTTACTGTATCCCTTCGACCATCAAATTGACGATGAAACACAGAAATTGCATCCCGATTCAATTGAAAATTCGCAATGTCGATTTATATTGACGAGAGTAACGATTCGGGGAGCCCGTTTTTGGGCTCTTCCCTGGGGGCCCAGTGTTAGACTACGATGCACCACAACAGATTTACTGTATTCCTTCGACCATCACATTGACAATGAAACACAGAAATAGCATCCCGATTCAATACAAAATTCGCTATGTCGATTTACATTGACGAGAGTAACGTTTCGTGGAGCCAGTATTTGGGCTCTTCCCTGGGCCCCAGTGTTAGACTCCGATGCACCACAGCAGGTTTACTTTTACCCTTCGACCATCACATTGACGATGAAACACAGAAATTGTATCCTGATTCAATACAAAATTCGCAATGCCGATTTCTGTCCTCAGGAGTACGGTTTAGAAGAGTATGTATTTTGGCTCTTCCCTGGGGGCCCAGTGATAGACTACGATGCACCACTGCGGGTTTACTGTAACCCTTCGAACATCACATTCACGATGAAACACAGAAATTGCATACCGATTCAATACAAAATTCGCAATTCCGCTTTTTGTCATCAGGAGTGCGGTTTAGAAGAGTATATACTTTGGCTATTCGCTGGGAGCCCAGTGTTAGACTATGATGCACCACAGCATGTTTACTGTTACCCTTGGACCAACACATTGACAATGAAACACAGAAATTGCATCCCAATTCAATACAAAATTCACTATGCCGATTTCTGTCCACAGGAGTACAGTTTAGAAGAGTATGTACTTTGGCTCTTCCCTGGGGGCCCAGTGTAAGACGCCGATGCACCACAGCAGGTTTACTGTATCCCTTCTACCATCACATTGACGATGAAACACAGAAATTGCATCCCGATTCAATACAAAAATCGCAATGCCGATTTCGGTCCACAGGAGTACGGTTTAGAAGAGTATGTACTTTGGCTCTTCCCTGGGGGCTGAGTGTTAGACTCCGATGCGCCACAGCAGGATAACTGTAACCCTTCGACCATCACATTGACGATGAAACACAGAAATTGCATCCCGATTCAATACAAAATTCGCAATGCCGATTTCTGTCCTCAGGAGTACGGTTTAGAAGAGTATGTATTTTGGCTCTTCCCTGGGGGCCCAGTGTTAGACTACGATGCACCACTGCGGGTTTACTGTAACCCTTCGACCATCACATTGACGATGAAACACAGAAATTGCATACCGATTCAATACAAAATTCGCAATTCCGCTTTTTGTCCTCAGGAGTACGGTTCAGAAGAGTATATACTTTGGCTATTCGCTGGGAGCCCAGTGTTAGACTATGATGCACCACAGCAAGTTTACTGTTACCCTTGGACCAACACATTGACAATGAAACACAGAAATTGCATCCCGATTCAATACAAAATTCACTATGCCGATTTCTGTCCACAGGAGTACAGTTTAGAAGAGTATGTACTTTGGCTCTTCCCTGGGGGCCCAGTGTAAGACTCCGATGCACCACAGCAGGTTTACTGTATCCCTTCTACCATCACATTGACGATGAAACACAGAAATTGCATCCCGATTCAATACAAAAATCGCAAAGCCGATTTCTGTCCACAGGAGTACGGTTTAGAAGAGTATGTACTTTGGCTCTTCCCTGGGGTCCCAGACTTAGATTCCAATGCACCACAGCAAGTTTACTGTTACCATTCGACCATCACATTGACGATGAAAAACATAAATTGCATCCCGATTCAATACAAAATTGGCAATGTCGATTTATATTGACGTGAATAACGATTCGGGGAGCCCGTTTTTGGGCTCTTCCCTGGGGCACAGTGATAGACTACGATGCACCACAGCAGGTTAACTGTTACCCTTCGACCATCACATTGACGATGAAACACAGAAATTGCATCCCGATTCAATACAAAATTCGCAATGCCGATTTCTGACCACAGGAGTACGGTTTAGAAGAGTATGTACTTTGGCTCTTCCCTGGGGGGCCCAGTGTAGGACTCCGATGCACCACAACAGGTTTACTGTATTCCTTCGACCATCACATTGACGATGAAATACAGAAATTGCATCCCGATTCAGTACAAAATTTACAATGTCGATTTATATTTACGAGAGTAACGTTTCGGGGAGCCCGTTTTTGAGCTCTTCCCTGGGGGCCAGTGTTAGACTCCGATGCACCATAGCAAATTTACAGTTACCCTTCGACCATCACATTGACGATGAAACACAGAAATTGCATCCCGATTCAATACAAAATTCGCAATGCCGATTTCTGTCCACAGGAGTATGCTTTAGAAGAGTATGTGCTTTGGCTCTTCCCTGGGGGCCCAGTGTTAGACTCCGATGCACCACAGCAGGTTTACCGTTACCCTTCGACCATCACATTGACGATGAAACACAGAAATTGCATCCCGATTCAATACAAAATTCGCAATGCCGATTTCTGTCCACAGGAGTACGGTTTAGAAGAGTATGTACTTTGGCTCTTCCCTGGGTTCCCAGGGTAAGACTCCGATGCACCACAGCAGGTTTACTGTATTCATTCGATCATCACATTGACGGTGAAACACAGAAATTGCATCCCGATTCAATACAAAATTCGCAATGTCGATTTATATTGACGAGAGTAACGTTTCGGGGTGCCCGTTTTTCGGCTCTTCCCTGGGGGCCCAGAGTTAGACTACGATGCACCACAACTGGTTTACTGTTACCCTTCGACCATCACATTGACGATGAAACACAGAAATTGCATCCCGATTCAATACAAAATTCGCAATAACGATTTCTGTCCACGGGAGTACGGTTTAGAAGAGTATGTACTTTGACTCAACCCTGGGGGCCCAGTTTAAGACTCCGATGCAGCACACCATATTTACTGTATCCCTTCCACCATCACATTGACGATGAAACACAGAAATGGCATCCCGATTCAATACAAAGTACGCAATGCCGATTTCTGTACACAGGAGTACGGTTTAGAAGAGAATGTACTTTGGCTCATCTTTGGGGGCCCAGTGTTAGACTCCGATGCACAACAGCAGGTTTACTGTTACCCTTCGACCATCACATTGACGATGAAACACACAAATTGCATCCCGACTCAATACAAAATTCGCAATGTCGATTTATATTGACGAGAGTAACGTTTCGGGGTGCCCCTTTTTGGGCTCCTCCCTGGGGGCCCAGTGTTAGACTACGATGCACCACAACTGGTTTACTGTTACCCTTCGACCATCTCATTGACGATGAACACAGAAATTGCATCCCGATTCAATACAAAATTCGCAATGCCAATTTGTGTCCACTGGAGTACGGTTTAGAAGAGTATGTAGTTTGGCTCTTCCCTGGGGGCCCAGTGTTGACTACGATGCACCACAGCAGGTTTACTGTTACCCTTCGACCATCACATTGACGATGAAACACAGAAATTGCATCCCGATTCAATACAAAATTCGCAATGCCGATTTCTGTCCACAGGAGTACGGTTTAGAAGAGTATGTACTTTGGCTGTTCCCTGGGGGCCCAGTGTCAGACTGCGATGGTCCACATAAGGTTTACTGTAACCCTTCGACCATCACATTGACGATGAAACACAGAAATTGCATCCCGATTCAATACAAAATTCGCAATTCCGATTTCTGTCCACGGGAGTATGGTTTAGAGGAGTATGTAGTTTGGATCTTTCCTGGGGGCCCAGTGTTAGACTACGATGCACCACTTCAGGTTTGCTGTAATCCTTCGACCATCACATTGACGTAGAAACACAGAAATAGCATCCCGATTTAATACAAAATTCGCAATGCCGATTTCTTTCCACAGGAGTACGGTTAGGAAGAGTATGTAGTTTGGCTATGTGCTGGAGGGCCCAGTGTTAGACTATGATGCACCACAGCAGGTTTACTGTTACACTTGGACCATCACATTGACGATGAAACACAGAAATTGCATCCGGATTCAATACAAAATTCACTATGCCGATTTCATTCAACAGGAGTACGGTTTAGAAGAGTATGTACTTTGGCTCTTCCCTGGGGGCCCCGTGTAAGACTCCGATGCACGACAGCAGGTTTACTGTATCCCTTCGACCATCACATTGACGATGAAACACAGAAATTGCATCCCGATTCAATACAAAATTCGCAATGCCGATTTCTGTCCACAGGAGTACGGTTTAGAAGAGTATGTACTTTGGCTCTTCCCTGGGGGCCCAGTGTAAATGTCCGATGCACCACAGTAGGTTTACTGCATCCCTTCGACCATCACATTGACGATGAAACACAGAAATTGTATCCCGATTCAATACAAAATTCGCAATGCCGAATTCTGTCCAACGGAGTACGGTTTAGAAGATTATGTAATTTGGCTCTTCGATGGGGCTGAGTGTTAGACTCCGTTGCACCACTGCAGGTTTACTGTAACCCTTTGACCACCACATTGACGACGAAACACAAAAATTGCATTCGGATTCAATACAAAATTCGCAATGCGGATTTCATCCACAGGAGTACGGTTTAGAAGAGCATGTAATTTCGCTCTTCCCTGGAGGCTGAGTGTTAGACTCCGTTGCACCACAGCAGGTTTACTGTAACCCTTCGACCATCACATTGACAATGAAATACAGAAATTGCATCCCTATTCAATACATAATTCGCAATGTCGATTTATATTGACGAGAGTAACGTTTTGGGGAGCCCGTTTTTGGGCTCTTCCATGGGGGCCCAGTGTTAGACTACGATGCACCACAGCAGGTTTACTGTAACCCTTCGATCATCACATTGACGATGAAACACAGAAATTGCATCCCGATTCAATACAAAATTCGCAATGCCGATGTCTGTCCACAGGAGTACGGTTTAGAAGAGTATGTACTTTGGGTCTTCCCTGGGGGCCCAGTGTCAGACTCCGATGAACCACAGCAGGTTTACTGTATCCCTTCGACCATCACATTGACGATGAAACACAGAAATTGCATCCTGATTCAATACAAAATTCGCAATGCCGATTTCTGTCCACAGGAGCACGGTTTAGAAGAATATGTACTTTGGCTCTTCCCTGGGGCCCAGTGTTAGACTACGATACACCATAGCAGGTTTACTGTATCCCTTCGACCATCACATTGACAATGAAACACAGAAATTGCATCCCGATTCAATACAAAATTCGCAATGCCGATTTCTGTCCACAGGAGTAAGGTTTAGAAGAGTATTTACTTTAGCTATTCGCTGGGGGCCCAGTGTTAGACTACGGTGCACCACAGCTGGTTTACTGTATCCCTTCGACCATCACTTTGACGATGAAACACAGAAATTGCATTCCGATTCAATACAAAATTCGCAATGCCGGCTTTTGTCCACAGGAGTGCGGTTAAGAAGAGTATGTACTTTGGCTCTTCCCTGGGAGCCCAGTGGTAGGCTACGATGCACCACAGCAGGTTTACTGTAACCCTTCGACCATCACATTGACGATGAAACACAGAAATTGCATCCCGATTCAATACAAAATTCGCAATGTCAATTTATATTGACGACAGTAACGTTTCGGGGAGCCCGTCTTTGAGCTCTTCCCTAGGGCCCAGTGTTAGACTACGATGCACCACAGCAGGTTGACTATAACCCTTCGACCATCACATTGACAATGAAACACAGAAATTGCATCTCGATTCAATAAAAATTCGCAATGCCGATTCCTGTCCACAGGAGTACGGTTTAGAAGAGTATGTACCTTGGCTCTTCCCTGGGGGCTGAGTGTTAGACTCCGTTGCACCACAGCAGGTTTACTGTTACCCTTGGACCAACACATTGACGATGAACTACAGATATTGCATCCGGATTCAATACAAAATTCGCAATGCGGATTTCTGTCCACAGGAGTACGGTTTAGAAGAGCATGTAATTTCGCTCTTCCCTGGAGGCTGAGTGTTAGACTCCGTTGCACCACAGCAGGTTTACTGTAACCCTTCGACCATCACAGTGACGATGAAACACAGAAATAGCATCCCGATTCAATACAAAATTCGCAATGTCGATTTATATTGACGTGAGTAACTTTTCGGGCGGCCCGCATTTGAGCTCATCCTTGGGGCCCAGTGTTAGACTCCGATGCACCACAGCAGGTTTACTGTTACCCTTCGACCATCACATTGACGATGAAACAGATAAATTGCAACCTGATTTAATACAAAATTCGCAATGCCGATTTCTGTCCACATTAGTACGGTTTAGAAGAGTATGTACTTTGGCTATTCGCTGGGAGCCCAGTGTTAGACTATGATGCACCACAGCATGTTTACTGTTACCCTTGGACCAACACATTGACAATGAAACACAGAAATTGCATCCCAATTCAATACAAAATTCACTATGCCGATTTCTGTCCACAGGAGTACAGTTTAGAAGAGTATGTACTTTGGCTCTTCCCTGGGGGCGCAGTGTAAGACTCCGATGCACGACAGCAGGTTTACTGTATTCCTTCGACCATCACAGTGACGATGAAACACAGAAATAGCATCCCGATTCAATACAAAATTCGCAATGTCGATTTATATTGACGAGAGTAACTTTTCGGGCGGCCCGCATTTGAGCTCATCCTTGGGGCCCAGTGTTAGACTCCGATGCACCACAGCAGGTTTACTGTATCCCTTCGACCATCAAATTGACGATGAAACACAGAAATTGCATCCCGATTCAATTGAAAATTCGCAATGTCGATTTATATTGACGAGAGTAACGATTCGGGGAGCCCGTTTTTGAGCTCTTCCCTGGGGGCCCAGTGTTAGACTACGATGCACCACAACAGATTTACTGTATTCCTTCGACCATCACATTGACAATGAAACACAGAAATAGCATCCCGATTCAATACAAAATTCGCTATGTCGATTTACATTGACGAGAGTAACGTTTCGTGGAGCCAGTATTTGGGCTCTTCCCTGGGCCCCAGTGTTAGACTCCGATGCACCACAGCAGGTTTACTTTTACCCTTCGACCATCACATTGACGATGAAACACAGAAATTGTATCCTGATTCAATACAAAATTCGCAATGCCGATTTCTGTCCTCAGGAGTACGGTTTAGAAGAGTATGTATTTTGGCTCTTCCCTGGGGGCCCAGTGATAGACTACGATGCACCACTGCGGGTTTACTGTAACCCTTCGAACATCACATTCACGATGAAACACAGAAATTGCATACCGATTCAATACAAAATTCGCAATTCCGCTTTTTGTCATCAGGAGTACGGTTTAGAAGAGTATATACTTTGGCTATTCGCTGGGAGCCCAGTGTTAGACTATGATGCACCACAGCATGTTTACTGTTACCCTTGCACCAACACATTGACAATGAAACACAGAAATTGCATCCCAATTCAATACAAAATTCACTATGCCGATTTCTGTCCACAGGAGTACAGTTTAGAAGAGTATGTACTTTGGCTCTTCCCTGGGGGCCCAGTGTAAGACGCCGATGCACCACAGCAGGTTTACTGTATCCCTTCTACCATCACATTGACGATGAAACACAGAAATTGCATCCCGATTCAATACAAAAATCGCAATGCCGATTTCGGTCCACAGGAGTACGGTTTAGAAGAGTATGTACTTTGGCTCTTCCCTGGGGGCTGAGTGTTAGACTCCGATGCGCCACAGCAGGATAACTGTAACCCTTCGACCATCACATTGACGATGAAACACAGAAATTGCATCCCGATTCAATACAAAATTCGCAATGCCGATTTCTGTCCTCAGGAGTACGGTTTAGAAGAGTATGTATTTTGGCTCTTCCCTGGGGGCCCAGTGTTAGACTACGATGCACCACTGCGGGTTTACTGTAACCCTTCGACCATCACATTGACGATGAAACACAGAAATTGCATACCGATTCAATACAAAATTCGCAATTCCGCTTTTTGTCCTCAGGAGTACGGTTCAGAAGAGTATATACTTTGGCTATTCGCTGGGAGCCCAGTGTTAGACTATGATGCACCACAGCAAGTTTACTGTTACCCTTGGACCAACACATTGACAATGAAACACAGAAATTGCATCCCGATTCAATACAAAATTCACTATGCCGATTTCTGTCCACAGGAGTACAGTTTAGAAGAGTATGTACTTTGGCTCTTCCCTGGGGGCCCAGTGTAAGACTCCGATGCACCACAGCAGGTTTACTGTATCCCTTCTACCATCACATTGACGATGAAACACAGAAATTGCATCCCGATTCAATACAAAAATCGCAAAGCCGATTTCTGTCCACAGGAGTACGGTTTAGAAGAGTATGTACTTTGGCTCTTCCCTGGGGTCCCAGACTTAGATTCCAATGCACCACAGCAAGTTTACTGTTACCATTCGACCATCACATTGACGATGAAAAACATAAATTGCATCCCGACTCAATACAAAATTCGCAATGTCGATTTATATTGACGAGAGTAACGTTTCGGGGTGCCCCTTTTTGGGCTCTTCCCTGGGGGCCCAGTGATAGACTACGATGCACCACAGCAGGTTAACTGTTACCCTTCGACCATCACATTGACGATGAAACACAGAAATTGCATCCCGATTCAATACAAAATTCGCAATGCCGATTTCTGACCACAGGAGTACGGTTTAGAAGAGTATGTACTTTGGCTCTTCCCTGGGGGGCCCAGTGTAGGACTCCGATGCACCACAACAGGTTTACTGTATTCCTTCGACCATCACATTGACGATGAAATACAGAAATTGCATCCCGATTCAGTACAAAATTTACAATGTCGATTTATATTTACGAGAGTAACGTTTCGGGGAGCCCGTTTTTGAGCTCTTCCCTGGGGGCCAGTGTTAGACTCCGATGCACCATAGCAAATTTACAGTTACCCTTCGACCATCACATTGACGATGAAACACAGAAATTGCATCCCGATTCAATACAAAATTCGCAATGCCGATTTCTGTCCACAGGAGTATGCTTTAGAAGAGTATGTGCTTTGGCTCTTCCCTGGGGGCCCAGTGTTAGACTCCGATGCACCACAGCAGGTTTACCGTTACCCTTCGACCATCACATTGACGATGAAACACAGAAATTGCATCCCGATTCAATACAAAATTCGCAATGCCGATTTCTGTCCACAGGAGTACGGTTTAGAAGAGTATGTACTTTGGCTCTTCCCTGGGTTCCCAGGGTAAGACTCCGATGCACCACAGCAGGTTTACTGTATTCATTCGATCATCACATTGACGGTGAAACACAGAAATTGCATCCCGATTCAATACAAAATTCGCAATGTCGATTTATATTGACGAGAGTAACGTTTCGGGGTGCCCGTTTTTCGGCTCTTCCCTGGGGGCCCAGAGTTAGACTACGATGCACCACAACTGGTTTACTGTTACCCTTCGACCATCACATTGACGATGAAACACAGAAATTGCATCCCGATTCAATACAAAATTCGCAATAACGATTTCTGTCCACGGGAGTACGGTTTAGAAGAGTATGTACTTTGACTCAACCCTGGGGGCCCAGTTTAAGACTCCGATGCAGCACACCATATTTACTGTATCCCTTCGACCATCACATTGACGATGAAACACAGAAATGGCATCCCGATTCAATACAAAGTACGCAATGCCGATTTCTGTACACAGGAGTACGGTTTAGAAGAGAATGTACTTTGGCTCATCTTTGGGGGCCCAGTGTTAGACTCCGATGCACAACAGCAGGTTTACTGTTACCCTTCGACCATCTCATTGACGATGAACACAGAAATTGCATCCCGATTCAATACAAAATTCGCAATGCCAATTTGTGTCCACTGGAGTACGGTTTAGAAGAGTATGTAGTTTGGCTCTTCCCTGGGGGCCCAGTGTTGACTACGATGCACCACAGCAGGTTTACTGTTACCCTTCGACCATCACATTGACGATGAAACACAGAAATTGCATCCCGATTCAATACAAAATTCGCAATGCCGATTTCTGTCCACAGGAGTACGGTTTAGAAGAGTATGTACTTTGGCTCTTCCCTGGGGGCTGAGAGACAAACTCCGATCCACCACAGCAGGTTTACTGTAACCCTTCGACCATCACACTGACGATGAACCACAGAAATTGCATCCCAATTCAATACACAATTCGCAATGGGTACGTTTTAGAAGAGTATGTACTTTGGATCTTCCCTGGGGGCCCAGTGTTAGACTACGATGCACCACAGCAGGTTCACTGTTACCCTTCGACCATAACATTGACGATGAAACACAGAAATTGCATCCTGATTCAATACAAAATTCGCAATGCCGATTTCTGTCCACAGGAGTACGGTTTAGAAGAGTATGTACTTTGGCTCTTCCCTGGGGGCCCAGTGTAAGATTCCGATGCACCACAGTAGATTTACTGTATCCCTTCGACCATCAAATTGACGATGAAACACAGAAATTGCATCCCGAGTCAATTCAAAATTCGCAATGTCGATTTATATTGACGAGAGTTACGATTCAGGGAGCACGTTTATGGGCTCTACCCTGGGGGCCCAGTGTTAGACTACGATGCACCACAGCAGGTTTACTGTTACCCTTCGGCCATCACGTTGACGGTGAATCACAGACATTGCATCCCGATTCAATACAAAATTCGCTATGTCGATTTACATTGACGAGAGTAACGTTTCGGGGAGCCAGTTTTTGGGCTCTTCCCTGGTGCCCAGTGTTAGACTCCGATGCACCACAGCAGGTTTACTGTTACCCTTCGACCATCACATTGACGATGAAACACAGAAATTGCATCCCGATTCAATACAAAATTCGCAATTCCGATTTCTGTCCACGGGAGTACGGTTTAGAGGAGTATGTAGTTTGGATCTTTCCTGGGGGCCCAGTGTTAGACTACGATGCACCACTTCAGGTTTGCTGTAATCCTTCGACCATCACATTGACGTAGAAACACAGAAATAGCATCCCGATTTAATACAAAATTCGCAATGCCGATTTCTGTCCACAGGAGTACGGTTTAGAAGAGTATGTAGTTTGGCTATGTGCTGGAGGGCCCAGTGTTAGACTATGATGCACCACAGCAGGTTTACTGTTACACTTGGACCATCACATTGACGATGAAACACAGAAATTGCATCCGGCTTCAATACAAAATTCACTATGCCGATTTCATTCAACTGGAGTACGGTTTAGAAGAGTATGTACTTTGGCTCTTCCCTGGGGGCCCCGTGTAAGACTCCGATGCACGACAGCAGGTTTACTGTATCCCTTCGACCATCACATTTACGATGAAACACAGAAATTGCATCCCGATTCAATACAAAATTCGCAATGCCGATTTCTGTCCACAGGAGTACGGTTTAGAAGAGTATGTACTTTGGCTCTTCCCTGGGGGCCCAGTGTAAATGTCCGATGCACCACAGTAGGTTTACTGCATCCCTTCGACCATCACATTGACGATGAAACACAGAAATTGTATCCCGATTGAATACAAAATTCGCAATGCCGAATTCTGTCCAACGGAGTACGGTTTAGAAGATTATGTAATTTGGCTCTTCGATGGGGCTGAGTGTTAGACTCCGTTGCACCACTGCAGGTTTACTGTAACCCTTTGACCACCACATTGACGACGAAACACAAAAATTGCATTCGGATTCAATACAAAATTCGCAATGCGGATTTCATCCACAGGAGTACGGTTTAGAAGAGCATGTACTTTCGCTCTTCCCTGGAGGCTGAGTGTTAGACTCAGTTGCACCACAGCAGGTTTACTGTAACCCTTCGACCATCACATTGACGATGAAATACAGAAATTGCATCCCTATTCAATACATAATTCGCAATGTCGATTTATATTGACGAGAGTAACGTTTTGGGGAGCCCGTTTTTGGGCTCTTCCATGGGGGCCCAGTGTTAGACTACGATGTACCACAGCAGGTTTACTGTAACCCTTCGATCATCACATTGACGATGAAACACAGAAATTGCATCCCGATTCAAAACAAAATTCGCAATGCCGATGTCTGTCCACAGGAGTACGGTTTAGAAGAGTATGTACTTTGGGTCTTCCCTGGGGGCCCAGTGTCAGACTCCGATGAACCACAGCAGGTTTACTGTATCCCTTCGACCATCACATTGACGATGAAACACAGAAATTGCATCCTGATTCAATACAAAATTCGCAATGCCGATTTCTGTCCACAGGAGCACGGTTTAGAAGAATATGTAATTTGGCTCTTCCCTGGGGCCCAGTGTTAGACTACGATACACCATAGCAGGTTTACTGTATCCCTTCGACCATCACATTGACAATGAAACACAGAAATTGCATCCCGATTCAATACAAAATTCGCAATGCCGATTTCTGTCCACAGGAGTAAGGTTTAGAAGAGTATTTACTTTAGCTATTCGCTGGGGGCCCAGTGTTAGACTACGGTGCACCACAGCTGGTTTACTGTATCCCTTCGACCATCACTTTGACGATGAAACACAGAAATTGCATTCCGATTCAATACAAAATTCGCAATGCCGGCTTTTGTCCACAGGAGTGCGGTTAAGAAGAGTATGTACTTTGGCTCTTCCCTGGGAGCCCAGTGGTAGGCTACGACGCACCACAGCAGGTTTACTGTAACCCTTCGACCATCACATTGACGATGAAACACAGAAATTGCATCCCGATTCAATACAAAATTCGCAATGTCGATTTATATTGACGACAGTAACGTTTCGGGGAGCCCGTCTTTGAGCTCTTCCCTGGGGCCCAGTGTTAGACTACGATGCACCACAGCAGGTTTACTATAACCCTTCGACCATCACATTGACGATGAAACACAGAAATTGCATCTCGATTCAATAAAAATTCGCAATGCCGATTCCTGTCCACAGGAGTACGGTTTAGAAGAGTATGTACCTTGGCTCTTCCCTGGGGGCTGAGTGTTAGACTCCGTTGCACCACAGCAGGTTTACTGTTACCCTTGGACCAACACATTGACGATGAACTACAGATATTGCATCCGGATTCAATACAAAATTCGCAATGCGGATTTCTGTCCACAGGAGTACAGTTTAGAAGAGCATGTAATTTCGCTCTTCCCTGGAGGCTGAGTGTTAGACTCCGTTGCACCACAGCAGGTTTACTGTAACCCTTCGACCATCACATTGACGATGAAATACAGAAATTGCATCCCTATTCAATACATAATTCGCAATGTCGATTTATATTGACGAGAGTAACGTTTTGGGGAGCCCGTTTTTGGGCTCTTCCATGGGGGCCCAGTGTTAGACTACGATGCACCACAGCAGGTTTACTGTAACCCTTCGATCATCCTATTGACGATGAAACACAGAAATTGCATCCCGATTCAATACAAAATTCGCAATGCTGATTTCTGTCCACAGGAGTACGGTTTAGAAGAGTATGTACTTTGGGTCTTCCCTGGGGGCCCAGTGTCAGACTGCGATGGTCCACATCAGGTTTACTGTAACCCTTCGACCATCACATTGACGATGAAACACAGAAATTGCATCCCGATTCAATACAAAATTCGCAATGCCGATTTCTGTCCACAGGAGTACGGTTTAGAAGAGTATGTACTTTGGCTCTTCCCTTGGGGCCCAGTGTAAATGTCCGATGCACCACAGTAGGTTTACTGCATCCCTTCGACCATCACATTGACGATGAAACACAGAAATTGTATCCCGATTCAATACAAAATTCGCAATGCCGAATTCTGTCCAACGGAGTACGGTTTAGAAGATTATGTATTTTGGCTCTTCGATGGGGCTGAGTGTTAGACTCCGTTGCACCACTGCAGGTTTACTGTAACCCTTTGACCACCACATTGACGACGAAACACAAAAATTGCATTCGGATTCAATACAAAATTCGCAATGCGGATTTCTGTCCACAGGAGTACGGTTTAGAAGAGCATGTAATTTCGCTCTTCCCTGGAGGCTGAGTGTTAGACTCCGTTGCACCACAGCAGGTTTACTGTAACCCTTCGACCATCACATTGACGATGAAATACAGAAATTGCATCCCTATTCAATACATAATTCGCAATGTCGATTTATATTGACGAGAGTAACGTTTTGGGGAGCCCGTTTTTGGGCTCTTCCATGGGGGCCCAGTGTTAGACTACGATGCACCACAGCAGGTTTACTGTAACCCTTCGATCATCACATTGACGATGAAACACAGAAATTGCATCCCGATTCAATACAAAATTCGCAATGCCGATGTCTGTCCACAGGAGTACGGTTTAGAAGAGTATGTACTTTGGGTCTTCCCTGGGGGCCCAGTGTCAGACTCCGATGAACCACAGCAGGTTTACTGTATCCCTTCGACCATCACATTGACGATGAAACACAGAAATTGCATCCTGATTCAATACAAAATTCGCAATGCCGATTTCTGTCCACAGGAGCACGGTTTAGAAGAATATGTACTTTGGCTCTTCCCTGGGGCCCAGTGTTAGACTACGATACACCATAGCAGGTTTACTGTATCCCTTCGACCATCACATTGACAATGAAACACAGAAATTGCATCCCGATTCAATACAAAATTCGCAATGCCGATTTCTGTCCACAGGAGTAAGGTTTAGAAGAGTATTTACTTTGGCTATTCGCTGGGGGCCCAGTGTTAGACTACGGTGCACCACAGCAGGTTTACTGTATCCCTTCGACCATCACTTTGACGATGAAACACAGAAATTGCATTCCGATTCAATACAAAATTCGCAATGCCGGCTTTTTTCCACAGGAGTGCGGTTAAGAAGAGTATGTACTTTGGCTCTTCCCTGGGAGCCCAGTGGTAGGCTACGATGCACCACAGCAGGTTTACTGTAACCCTTCGACCATCACATTGACGATGAAACACAGAAATTGCATCCCGATTCAATACAAAATTCGCAATGTCGATTTATATTGACGACAGTAACGTTTCGGGGAGCCCGTCTTTGAGCTCTTCCCTGGGGCCCAGTGTTAGACTACGATGCACCACAGCAGGTTTACTATAACCCTTCGACCATCACATTGACGATGAAACACAGAAATTGCATCTCGATTCAATAAAAATTCGCAATGCCGATTCCTGTCCACAGGAGTACGGTTTAGAAGAGTATGTACCTTGGCTCTTCCCTGGGGGCTGAGTGTTAGACTCCGTTGCACCACAGCAGGTTTACTGTTACCCTTGGACCAACACATTGACGATGAAACACAGAAATTGCATCCGGATTCAATACAAAATTCACTATGCCGATTTCTGTCCACAGGAGTACGGTTTAGAAGAGTATGTACTTTGGCTCTTCCCTGGGGGCCCAGTGTAAGATTCCGATGCACGACACCAGGTTTACTGTATCCATCTCGACCATCACATTGACGATGAAACACAGAAATTGCATCCCGATTCAATACAAAATTCGCAATGCCGATTTCTGTCCACGGGAGTACGGTTTAGAAGAGTATGTACTTTGGCTCTTACCTGGGGGCCCAGTGTAAATCTGCGATGCACCACAGCAGGTTTACTGTAACCCTTCGACCATCACATTGACGATGAAACACAGAAATTGCATCCCGATTCAATACAAAATTCGCAATGCCAATTTCTGTCCACAGGAGTACGGCTTAGAAGAGTATGTACTTTGGCTCTTCCCTGGGTGCCCAGTGTTAGACTCCGTTGCACCACAGCAGGTTTACTGTTACCCTTAGACCATCACATTGACGATGAAACACAGAAATTGCATCGCGATTCAATACAAAATTCGCAATGTCGATTTATATTGACGAGAGTGAAGTTTCGGGGAGCCCGTTTTTGGGCTCTTCCCTGGGGGCCCAGTGTTAGGCTACGATGCACCACAGCAGTTTTACTGTTACACTTCGACCATCACATTGACGATGAAACACAGAAATTGCATCCCGATTCAGTACAAAATTCGCAATACCGATTTCTGTCCACAGGAGTATGGTTTAGAAGAGACTGTACTTTGGCTCTTCCCTGGGGGCCCAGTATAAGACTTCGATGCACCCCAGCTGGATTACTGTATCCCTTCGACCATCACATTGACGATGAAACACAGAAATTGCATCCCGATTCAATACAAAATTCGTAATGCCAATTTCTGTCCACAGGAGTACGGTTTAAAAGAGTATGTACTTTGGCTCTTCCCTGGGACCCAGTGTTAGACTACGATGCACTGCAGCAGGTTTACTGTATCCCTTCGACAGTCACATTGACGATGAAACACAGAAATTGCATCGAGCGTTAATACAAAATTCGCAATGCCGATTTCTGTCCATAGGAGTACGGTTTAGAAGACTATGTACTTTGGCTCTTCCCTGGGGCCCAGTGTAAGACTCCGATGCACCACAGCAGGTTTCATGTATCCCTTCGACCATCACATTGACGATGAAACACAGAAATTGCATCCCGATTCAATACAAAATGCGCAATGGCGATTTCTGTCCACAGGAGTACGTTTTAGAAAAGTATGTAGTTTGGCTCTTCCCTGAGGGCCTAGTGTAAGACTCTGATGCACCACAGCAGGTTTACTGTATCCCTTCGACCATCACTCTGACGATGAAACACAGAAATTGCATCGCTATTCAATACAAAATTCGCAATGCCGATTACTGTCCACAGGAGTGCGGTTTAGAAGAGTATGTACTTTGGCTCTTCCCTGGGAGCCCAGTGGTAGACTACGATGCACCACAGCAGGTTTACTGTAACCCTTCGACCATCTCATTGACGATGAAACACAGAAATTGCATCCCGATTCAATACAAAATTCGCAATGCCAATTTCTGTCCACAGGAGTACGGCTTAGAAGAGTATGTACTTTGGCTCTTCCCTGGGTGCCCAGTGTTAGACTCCGTTGCACCACAGCAGGTTTACTGTTACCCTTAGACCATCACATTGACGATGAAACACAGAAATTGCATCGCGATTCAATACAAAATTCGCAATGTCGATTTATATTGACGAGAGTGAAATCTCGGGGAGACCGTTTTTGGGCTCTTCCCTGGGGGCCCAGTGTTAGACTACGATGCACCACAGCAGGTTTACTGTTACCCTTCGACCATCACATTGACAATGAAACAAAGAAATTGCATCCCGATTCAATACAAAATTCGCAATGCCGATTTCTGTCCACAGGAGTACGGTTTAGAAGAGTATGTATTTTGGCTCTTCCCTGGGGGCCCAGTGTAAGACTCCGATGCACCACAGCAGGTTTACTGTATCCCTTCGGCCATCACATTGACGATGAAACACAGAAATTGCATCCCGATTCAATACAAAATTCGCAATGCCGATTTCTGTCCACAGGAGTACGGTTAAGGAGAGTATGTACTTTGGCTGTTCCCTGGGGGCCCAGTGTTAGACTCCGATGCACCACAGCAGGTTTACTGTATTCCTTCGACCATCACATTGACGATGAAACACAGAAATTGCATCCGGAATCAATACAAAATTCGCAATGTCAATTTTTATTGACGAGAGTAACGTTTTGGGGAACCTGCATTTGGGCTCTTCCCTGGGGCCCAGTGTTAGACACCGATGCACCACAGCAGGTTTACTGTTACCCTTCGACCGTAACATTGACGATGAAACACAGAAATAGCATCCCGATTCAATACAAAATTCGCAATGTCGATTTATATTCACGAGAGTAACGTTTTGGGGAGCCCGTATTTCTGCTCTTCCCTGGGGCCCAGTGTTAGACTCCGATGCACTACAGCTGGTTTACTGTTACCCATCGACCATCACATTGACGATGAAACACAGAAATTGCATCCCTATTCAATACAAATTTCGCAACGACGATTTGTGTCCACAGGGGTACGGTTTAGAAGAGTATGTACTTAGGCTCTTCACTGGAGGCCCAGTGTAAGACTCCGATGCACGACAGCAGGTTTACTGTATCCCTTTGACCATCACATTGACGAGGAAACAGAGAAATTGCATCCCGATTCAAAACAAAATTCGCAATGCCGATTTCTGTCCACAGCAGTACGGTTTAGAAGAGTATGTACTTTAGCTCTTCCCTGGGGGCCCAGTGTTAGACTCCGATGCACCACAGCAGGTTTACTGTATTCCTTCGACCATCACATTGACGATGAAACACAGAAATTGCATCCGGAATCAATACAAAATTCGCAATGTCAATTTTTATTGACGAGAGTAACGTTTTGGGGAACCTGCATTTGGGCTCTTCCCTGGGGCCCAGTGTTAGATACCGATGCACCACAGCAGGTTTACTGTTACCCTTCGACCATAACATTGACGATGAAACACAGAAATAGCATCCCGATTCAATACAAAATTCGCAATGTCGATTTATATTCACGAGAGTAACGTCTTGGGGAGCCCGTATTTCTGCTCTTCCCTGGGGCCCAGTGTTAGACTCCGATGCACTACAGCTGGTTTACTGTTACCCATCGACCATCACATTGACGATGAAACACAGAAATTGCATCCCTATTCAATACAAATTTCGCAACGACGATTTGTGTCCACAGGGGTACGGTTTAGAAGAGTATGTACTTAGGCTCTTCACTGGAGGCCCAGTGTAAGACTCCGATGCGCGACAGCAGGATTACTGTATCCCTTCGACCATCACATTGTCGAGGAAACAGAAATTTCATCCCAATTCAATACAAAATTCGCAATTCCGATTTCTGTCCACAATAGTTAGGTTTAGAAGAGTATGTACTTTGATTCTTCCCTGGGGGCCCAGTGTAAGACTCCGATGCCCCACAGCAGGTTAACTGTATCCCTTTGACCATCACATTGACGAAGAAACACAGAAATTGCATCCTGATTCAATACAAAATTCGCAATGCCGATTTCTGTCCACAGGAGTAGGGTTTAGAAGAGTATGTACTTTGGCTCTTCCGTGGGGGCCCAGTGTTAGATTCCGATGCACCACAGCAGGTTTACTGTAACCCTTCGGCCATCACATTGACGATGAAACACAGAAATTGCATCCCGATTCAATATGAAATTCGCAATTAAGATTTCTGTCCACAGGTGTACGGTTTAGAAGAGTATGTACTTTGGCTCTTCCCCGGGTGCCCAGTGTTAGACTACGATGCACCACATCCGGTTTACTGTAACCCATCGACTATCACATTGACGATGAAAGACAGAAATTGCATCCCGATTCAAAACAAAATTCGCAATGCCTATTTCTGACCACAGGAGTACGGTTTAGAAGAGTATGTACTTTGGCTCTTCCCTGGGGGCCCAGTGTTAGACTCCGATGCACCTAAGCAGGTTAACTCTTTCCCTTCGACCATCACAATGACGACGATACACAGAAATTGAATCCCGATTCAATACAAAATTCGCAATGC
This sequence comes from Schistocerca cancellata, assembly GCF_023864275.1. NCBI lineage: Eukaryota > Metazoa > Arthropoda > Insecta > Orthoptera > Acrididae > Schistocerca > Schistocerca cancellata. Next base: position 782,005,257 of record NC_064628.1, on the reverse strand, counting down.
CGATCTCTGTCCACAGGAGTACGGTTTACAAGAGTATGTACTTTAGCTCTTCCCTGGGCGCTGAGTGTTAGACTCCGATGCACCACAGCAGGTTTACTGTAACCCTTCGACCATCACATTGACGATGAAACACATAAATTGCATCCCGATTCAATACAAAATTCGCAATGCCGATTTCTGTCCACAGGAGTACGGTTTAGAAGAGTATGTACTTTGGCTCTTCCCTGGGGGCTGAGTGTTAGACTCTGATGCACCACTGCAGGTTTACTGTAACGCTTCGGCCATCACATAGACGATCAACCACAGAAATTGCATCCCGATTCAATACAAAATTCGCAATTCCGATTTCTGTCCACTAGAGTACGGTTTAGAAGAGTATGTACTTTGGCTCTTCCCTGGGGGCCCAGTGTTAGACTCCGATGCACGTAAGCAGGTTAACTGTATCCCTTCGACCAACACATTGACGACGATACACAGATATTGAATCCCGATTCAATACAAAATTCGCAATGCCGATCTCTGTCCACAGGAGTACGGTTTAGAAGAGTATGTACTTTGGCTCTTCCCTGGGGGCCCAGTGCTAGACTACGATGCACCACAGCAGGTTTACTGTTACCTTTCGACCATCACATTGACGATGAGACACAGAAATTGCATCCCTATTCAATACAAAATTCGCAATGTCGATTTATATTGACGAGAGTAACGTTTCGGGGAGCCCGTTTTTGGGTTTGTTCTTGGGGGCCCAGTGTTAGACTCCGATGCACCACAGCAGGTTTACTGTTACCCTTCGACCATCACATTGACGATGAAACACAGAAATTGCATCCCGATTCAATACAAAATTCGCAAGCCGACTTCTGTCCACAGGACTACGGTTTAGAAGAGTATGTACTTTGGCTTTTCCCTGGGGGCCCAGTGTTAGACTACGATGCACCACAGCAGGCTTACTGTATCCCATCGACCATCACATTGACGATGAAACACAGAAATTGCATCCCGTTTCAATACAAAATTCGCAATGCCGATTTCGGTCCACAGGAATATGGTTTAGAAGACTATGTACTTTTGCTCTTACCTGGGGGCCCAGTGTAAGACTCCGATGCACCACAGCAGTTATACGGTATCCCTTCGACCATCACATTGACGATGAAACACAGAAGTTGCATCCCGATTCAATACAAAATTCGCAATGCCGATTTCTGTCCACAGGAGTACGGTTTAGAAGAGTATGTACTTTGGCTCTTCCCTGGGGGCTGAGTGTATGACTCCGCCGCACCACAGCAGGTATACTGTTACCCTTCGACCATCACATTGACAATGAAACACAGAAATTGCATCCCGATTCAATACAAAATTCGCAATGCCGATTTCTGTCGACAGGAGTACGGTTTAGAAGAGTATGTAATTTGGCTCTTCCCTGGGGGCCCAGTGTAAGACTCCGATGCACCACAGCAGGTTTACTGTATCCCTTCGACCATCACATTGACGATGAAACACAGAAATTGCATCCCGGTTCAATACAAAATTCGCAATGCCGATTTTTGTCGACAGGAGTACGGTTTAGAAGAGTATGAACTTTGGCTCTTCCCTGGGGCCCTGTGTTAGACTACGATGCACCACAGCAGGTTTACTGTATCCCTTCGACCATCACATTGACGATGAAACATAGAAATTGAATCCCGATTCAATACAATATTCGCAATGCCAATATCTGTCCACAGGAGTACGGTTTAGAAGAGTATGTACTTTGGCTCTTCCCTGGGGCCCAGTGTAAGACTTCGATGCACCACAACAGCTTTACTGTATTCCTTCGACCATCACATTGACGATGAAACACAGAAATAGCATCCTGATTCAATACAAAATTCGCAATGCCGATTTCTGTCCACAGGAGGACGGTTTAGAGGAGTATGTACTTTGGCTCTTCTCTTGGGGCCAGTGTTCGACTCCGATGCACCACAGGAGGTTTACTGTATCCCTTTGACCGTCACATTGACGATGAAACACAGAAATTGCATCCCGATTCAATACAAAATTCGGAATGCCGATTTCTGTCCACAGGAGTACGGTTTCGCAGAGTATGTACTTTGGCTCTTCCCTGGGGGCTGAGTGTTAGACTCCGATGCACCACAGCAGGTTTAGTGTAACCCTTCGACATCACATTCACGATGAAACACAGAAATTGCATCCCGATTCAACACAAAATTCACAATGCCGATTTCTGTCCACAGGAGTACGGTTTAGAAGAGTATGTACTTTGGCTCTTAACTGGGGGCCCAGTGCGAGACTCCGATGCACCACAGCAGGTTTACTGTTACCCTTCGACCATCACATTGACGATGAAACACAGAAATTTCATCCCGATTCAATACAAAATTTGCACTGCCGATTTCTGTCCACAGGAGTACAGTTTAGAAGAGTATGTACTTTCGCTCTTCCGTGGGGGCCCAGTGTTAAGCTCCGATGCACCACAGCAGGTTTACTGTTACCCTTCGAGCATCACATTGACGATGAAACACAAAAATTTCATCCCGATTCAATACAAAATTCGCAATGCCGACTTCTGTCCACAGGAGTACGGCTTAGAGGAGTATGTACTTTGGCTCTTCCCTGGGGGCCCAGTGTAAGACTTCGATGCACCACAACAGGTTTACTGTATTCCTTCGACCATAATTAACGATGAAACACAGACATTGCATCCCGATTCAATACAAAATACGCAATGCCGATTTATATTGACGAGAGTAACGTTTCGGGGAGCCCGTTTTTGAGCTATTCCCTGGGGGTCCAGTGTTAGTCTCCGATGCACCACAGCAGGTTTACTGTTACCCTTCGACCATCACATTGACGATTAAACACAGAAATTGCATCCCGATTCAATACAAAATTCGCAATGCCGATTTCTGTCCACAGGAGTACGGTTTAGAAGAATATGTACTTTGGCTCTTCCCTGGGGGCCCAGTGTAAGAATACGATGCACCACAGCAGGTTTACTGTCACCCTTCGACCATCACATTGACGATTAAACACAGAAATGGCATCCCGATTCAATACAAAATTCGCAATGCCGATTTCGGTCCACAGGAATATGGTTTAGAAGACTATGTACTTTTGCTCTTACCTGGGGGCCCAGTGTAAGACTCTGATGCACCACAGCAGTTATACGGTATCCCTTCGACCATCACATTGACGATGAAACACAGAAGTTGCATCCCGATTCAATACAAAATTCGCAATGCCGATTTCTGTCCACAGGAGTACGGTTTAGAAGAGTATGTACTTTGGCTCTTCCCTGGGGGCTGAGTGTATGACTCCGCCGCACCACAGCAGGTATACTGTTACCCTTCGACCATCACATTGACAATGAAACACAGAAATTGCATCCCGATTCAATACAAAATTCGCAATGCCGATTTCTGTCGACAGGAGTACGGTTTAGAAGAGTATGTACTTTGGCTCTTCCCTGGGGGCTGAGTGTATGACTCCGCCGCACCACAGCAGGTATACTGTTACCCTTCGACCATCACATTGACGATTAAACACAGAAATTGCATCCCGATTCAATACAAAATTCGCAATGTTGATTTATATTGACGAGAGTAACGTTTCGGGGAGCCCGCATTTGAGCCCTTCTGTGGGGCCCAGTGTTAGACTCCGATGCACCACAGCAGGTTTACTGTTACCCTTCGATTATCACATTGACGATGAAACACAGAAATTGCATCCCGATTCATTACAAAATCGCAATGCCGATTTCTGTCCACAGGAGTATGGTTTAGAAGAGAATGTACTTTGGCGCTTCCCTGCCGGCCTAGTGTAAGACTCCGATGCACGGCAGCAGGTTTACTGTATTCCTTCGACCGTCGCATTGACGATGAAACACAGAAATTGCATCCCGATTCAATACAAAATTCGCAATGTCGATTTATATTGACGAGAGTAACGTTTCGGGGAGCCCGCATTTGAGCCCTTCTGTGGGGCCCAGTGTTAGACTCCGATGCACCACAGCAGGTTTACTGTTACCCTTCGACCATCACATTGACGATGAAACACAGAAATTGCATCACAATTCAATACAAAATTCGCAATGCCGATTTCTGTCCATAGGAGTATGGTTTAGAAGAGTATGAAATTTGGCTCTTCCCTGGGGGCCTAGTGTAAGACTCCGATGCAATGTCAGCAGGCTTACTGTATCCCTTCGACCATCACATTGACGATGAAACATTGTAATTGCATCGCGATTCAATACAAAATTCGCAATGCCGAATTCTGTCCACAGGATTACGGTTTAGAAGAGTATGTACTCTGATTCTTCCCTGGGGGCCCAGTGTAAGACTCCGATGCACGACAGCAGGTTTACTGTATTCCTTCGACCATCACATTGACGATGAAACACAGTAATTGAGTCCCGATTCAATACAAAATTCGCAATGTCGATTTATATTGACGAGAGTAACGTTTCGGAGAGCCCACATTTGGGCTCTTCCGTGGGGCCCAGTGTTAGACTCCGATGCACCACAGCAGGTTTCCTGTTACCCTTCGACCATCACATTGACGAGGAAACACAAAAATTGCATCGCGATTCAATAGAAAATTCGCAATGCTGATTTCTGTCCACAGGAATACGGTTTAGAAGAGTATGTACTTTGTTTATTCCCTGGGGGCCCAGTGTTAGAGTACGATGCAACTCAGCAGGTTTACTGTTACCCTTGGACCATCACATTGACGATTAAACACAGAAATTGCATCCCGATTCAATACAAAATTCGCAATGTTGATTTATATTGACGAGAGTAACGTTTCGGGGAGCCCGTGTTTAGGCTCTTCCCTGGGGGCCCAGTGTTAGACTCCGATGCACCACAGCAGGTTTCCTGTTACCCTTCGACCATCACATTGACGAGGAAACACAAAAATTGCATCGCGATTCAATAGAAAATTCGCAATGCTGATTTCTGTCCACAGGAATACGGTTTAGAAGAGTATGTACTTTGGCTCTTCCCTGGGGGCCCAGTGTTAGACTCCGACGCACCACAGCAGGTTTACTGTTACCCCTCGACCATTACATCGACGATGAAAGACAGAAATTGCATCCCGATTCAATACAAAATTCGCAATGCCGATTTCTGTCCACAGGAGTATGGTTTAGAAGAGTATGTAATTTGGCTCTTCCCTGGGGGCTGAGTGTTAGACTCTGATGCACCACAGCATGTTTACTGTAACCCTTCGACCATCACATTGACGATGAACCACAGAAATTGCATCCCAATTCAATACAATATTCGAATGTCGATTTCTGTCCACAGGAGTACGGTTTAGAAGAGTATGTACTTTGGCTCTTCCCTGGGGGCCCAGTGTAAGACTCCGATGCACCACAGCAGGTTTACTGTTACCCTTCGACCATCACATTGACGATGAAACACAGAAGTTGCATCCCGATTCAATACAAAATTCGCAATGCCGATTTCTGTCCACAGGAGTACGGTTTAGAAGAGTATGTACTTTGGCTCTTCCCTGGGGGCTGAGTGTTAGACTCCGATGCACCACAGCAGGTTTGCTGTAACCCTTCGACCATCACATTGACTATGAAACACAGAAATTGCATCCCGATTCAATACTAAATTCGCAATGCAGATTTCTGTCCACAGGAGTACGGTTTAGAAGAGTATGTATTTTGGCTCTTCCCTGGGAGCTGAGTGTTAGACTACGATGCACCACAGCAGGTTTACTGATACCCTTCGACCATCACATTGACGATGAAACACAGAAATTGCATCCCGATTCAATAGAAAGTTCGCAATGTCTATTCATATTGACGAGAGTAACGTTTCGGAGAGCCCGTTTTTGGGCTTTTCCCAGGGGGCCCAGTGTTAGACTCCGATGCACCACAGCAGGCTTACTGTATCCCATCGACCATCACATTGACGATGAAACACAGAAATTGCTTCCCGATTCAATACAAAATTCGCAATGCCGATTTCTGTTCACAGGAGTATGGTTTAGAAGAATATGTACTTTGGCTCTTCCCTGGGGGCTGAATGTTAGACTCGGATGCACCACAGTAGGTTTACTGTAACCCTTCGACCATCACATTGACGATGAAACACAGAAATTGCATCTCGATTCAATACAAAATTCGCAATGCCGATTTCTGTCCACAGGAGTACGGTTTAGAAGAGTATGTACTTTGGCTCTTCCCTGGGGGCTGAGTGTTAGACTCCGATGCACCACAGCAGGTTTACTGTAACCCTTCGACCATCACATTGACGATGAACCACAGAAATTGCATCCCGATTCAATAGAAGATTCGCAATTCCGATTTCTGTCCACAAGAGTACGGTTTAGAAGCGTATGTTTCTTTGGCTCTTCCCTGGGGGCCCAGTGTTGGACTCCGATGCACCTAAGCAGGTTAACTCTTTCCCTTCGACCATCACAATGACGACGATACACAGAAATTGAATCCCGATTCAATCCAAAATTCGCAATGCCGATCTCTGTCCACAGGAGTACGGTTTAGGCGACTATGTACTTTTGCTCTTCCCTGGGGGCTGAGTGTTAGACTCCGATGCACCACAGCAGGTTTACTGTAACCCTTCGACCATCACATTGACGATGGAACACATAAATTGCATCCCGATTCAATACAAAATTCGCAATGCCGATTTCTGTCCACAGGAGTATGGTTTAGAAGAGTATGTACTTTGTTTATTCCCTGGGGGCCCAGTGTTAGAGTACGATGCAACTCAGCAGGTTTACTGTTACCCTTGGACCATCACATTGACGATTAAACACAGAAATTGCATCCCGATTCAATACAAAATTCGCAATGTTGATTTATATTGACGAGAGTAACGTTTCGGGGAGCCCGTGTTTAGGCTCTTCCCTGGGGGCCCAGTGTTAGACTCCGATGCACCACAGCAGGTTTCCTGTTACCCTTCGACCATCACATTGACGAGGAAACACAAAAATTGCATCGCGATTCAATAGAAAATTCGCAATGCTGATTTCTGTCCACAGGAATACGGTTTAGAAGAGTATGTACTTTGGCTCTTCCCTGGGGGCCCAGTGTTAGACTCCGACGCACCACAGCAGGTTTACTGTTACCCCTCGACCATTACATCGACGATGAAAGACAGAAATTGCATCCCGATTCAATACAAAATTCGCAATGCCGATTTCTGTCCACAGGAGTATGGTTTAGAAGAGTATGTAATTTGGCTCTTCCCTGGGGGCTGAGTGTTAGACTCTGATGCACCACAGCATGTTTACTGTAACCCTTCGACCATCACATTGACGATGAACCACAGAAATTGCATCCCAATTCAATACAATATTCGAATGTCGATTTCTGTCCACAGGAGTACGGTTTAGAAGAGTATGTACTTTGGCTCTTCCCTGGGGGCCCAGTGTAAGACTCCGATGCACCACAGCAGGTTTACTGTTACCCTTCGACCATCACATTGACGATGAAACACAGAAGTTGCATCCCGATTCAATACAAAATTCGCAATGCCGATTTCTGTCCACAGGAGTACGGTTTAGAAGAGTATGTACTTTGGCTCTTCCCTGGGGGCTGAGTGTTAGACTCCGATGCACCACAGCAGGTTTGCTGTAACCCTTCGACCATCACATTGACTATGAAACACAGAAATTGCATCCCGATTCAATACTAAATTCGCAATGCAGATTTCTGTCCACAGGAGTACGGTTTAGAAGAGTATGTATTTTGGCTCTTCCCTGGGAGCTGAGTGTTAGACTACGATGCACCACAGCAGGTTTACTGATACCCTTCGACCATCACATTGACGATGAAACACAGAAATTGCATCCCGATTCAATAGAAAGTTCGCAATGTCTATTCATATTGACGAGAGTAACGTTTCGGAGAGCCCGTTTTTGGGCTTTTCCCAGGGGGCCCAGTGTTAGACTCCGATGCACCACAGCAGGCTTACTGTATCCCATCGACCATCACATTGACGATGAAACACAGAAATTGCTTCCCGATTCAATACAAAATTCGCAATGCCGATTTCTGTTCACAGGAGTATGGTTTAGAAGAATATGTACTTTGGCTCTTCCCTGGGGGCTGAATGTTAGACTCGGATGCACCACAGTAGGTTTACTGTAACCCTTCGACCATCACATTGACGATGAAACACAGAAATTGCATCTCGATTCAATACAAAATTCGCAATGCCGATTTCTGTCCACAGGAGTACGGTTTAGAAGAGTATGTACTTTGGCTCTTCCCTGGGGGCTGAGTGTTAGACTCCGATGCACCACAGCAGGTTTACTGTAACCCTTCGACCATCACATTGACGATGAACCACAGAAATTGCATCCCGATTCAATAGAAGATTCGCAATTCCGATTTCTGTCCACAAGAGTACGGTTTAGAAGCGTATGTTTCTTTGGCTCTTCCCTGGGGGCCCAGTGTTGGACTCCGATGCACCTAAGCAGGTTAACTCTTTCCCTTCGACCATCACAATGACGACGATACACAGAAATTGAATCCCGATTCAATCCAAAATTCGCAATGCCGATCTCTGTCCACAGGAGTATGGTTTAGGCGACTATGTACTTTTGCTCTTCCCTGGGGGCTGAGTGTTAGACTCCGATGCACCACAGCAGGTTTACTGTAACCCTTCGACCATCACATTGACGATGGAACACATAAATTGCATCCCGATTCAATACAAAATTCGCAATGCCGATTTCTGTCCACAGGAGTATGGTTTAGAAGAGTATGTACTTTGGCTCTTCCCTGGGGGCTGAGTGTTAGACTCTGATGCACCACTGCAGGTTTACAGTAACCCTTCGACCATCACATAGACGATCAACCACAGAAATTGCATCCCGATTCAATACAAAATTCGCAATTCCGATTTCTGTCCACAAGAGTACGGTTTAGAAGAGTATTTACTTTGGCTCTTCCCTGGGGGCCCAGTGTTAGACTCCGATGCACGTAAGCAGGTTAACTCTTTCCCTTCGACCATTACAATGACGACGATACACAGAAAGTGAATCCCGATTCAATACAAAATTCGCAATGCCGATCTCTGTCCACAGGAGTACGGTTTAGAATAGTATGTACTTTTGGCTCTTCCCTGGGGGCCCAGATTTAGACTACGATGCACCACAGCAGGTTTACTGTTACCCTTCGACCATCACATTGCTGATGAAACACAGAAATTGCATCCCTATTCAATACAAAATTCGCAATGTCGATTTATATTGACGAGAGTAACGTTTCAGGGAGCCCGTTTTTGGGTTCGTTCCTGGGGGCCCAGTGTTAGACTCCGATGCACCACAGCTGGTTTACTGTTACCCTTCGACCATCACATTGACGATGAAACACAGAAATTGCATCCCGATTCAATACAAAATTCGCAAGGCCTATTTCTGTCCACAGGAGTACGGTTTAGAAGAGTATGTACTTTTGCTCTTCCCTGGGGGTTGAGTGTTAGACTCCGATGCACCACACCAGGTTTACTGTTACCCTTCGACCATCACATTGACGATGAAACACAGAAATTGCATCCCGATTCAATACAAAATTCGCAACGCCGATTTCTGTCCACAGGAGTACGGTTTAGAAGTTTATGTACTTTGGCTCTTCCCTAGGGGCCCTGTGTAAGACTCCGATGCACCACAGCAGGTTTACTGTATCCTTTCGACCATCACATTGACGATGAAACACAGAAATTGCATCCTGATTCAATACAAAATTCGCAATGCCGATTTCTGTCCACAGGAGTACGGTTTGAAAGAGTATGTACTTTGGCTCTTCCCTGGGGGCCCAGTGTTAGACTCCGTTGCACCACAGCAGGTTTACTGTTACCCTTCGACCATCACATTGACGATGAAACACAGAAATTGCATCCCGATTCAATACAAAATTCGAAATGTCGGTTTCTGTTCACAGGAGTACGGTTTAGAAGAGTATGTAATTTTGCTCTTCCCTGGGGGCTGAGTGTTAGACTCCGTGGACCACAGCAGGTTTACTGTAACCCTTCGACCATCACATTGACGATGAAACACAGAAATTGCATCCCGATTCAATACAAAATTGGCAATGCCGATTTTTGTCGACAGGAGTACGGTTTAGAAGAGTATGTACTTTGGCTCTGACCTGGGGGCTGACTGTTAGACTCCGATGCACCACAGCAGGTTTACTGTTACCCTTCGACCATCACATTGACGATGAAACACAGAAATTGCATCCCGATTCAATACAAATTTCGCAATGACTATTTCTGTCCACAGGAGTACGATTTAGAAGAGAATGTACTTTGGCTCTTCCCTGAGGGCCCAGTGTAAGACTCCGATGCACCACATCAGGTTTACTGTTACCCTTCGACCATCACATTGACGATGAAACACAGAAATTGCATCCCGATTCAATACAAAATTCGCAATGCCGATTTCTGTCCACAGGAGTACGGTTTAGAAGAGTATGTACTTTGGCTCTTCCCTGGGGGCTGAGTTTTAGACTCCGATGCACCACAGCAGGTTTACTGTTACCCTTCGACCATCACATTGTCGATTAAACACAGAAATTGCATCCCGATTCAATACAAAATTCGCAATGTCTATTTATATTGACGAGAGTAACGTTTCGGTGAGCCCGTTTTTGGGCTCTTCCCTGGAAGCCTAGTTTTAGACTCCGATGCACTACAGCAGGTTGCATGGGGGCTTAGCTAAAATAAATATGAATGCAAATATTTTTAGTAGCTGTATGTCCGATTACGCAAGTCTCGTAAACGCCTGTCCCTGACTAGTATTATTACGCAATCTGACTGCTTAGAATAACAACAAACAATGAAACAAAATTTTCGTTAACACAGTTAATTAATTAAGTCCCCAGCAACTATAAAACCTACGAAACAACAAACACAAGTGTGGCTGTTCTGTATGTGGTAGTATGATTCAACGCACATCTGGCACGGTTCTTCTTCAACAAGACAAGAATTTTTAAATACCAATTATACTGACGTGATAAAAGAAAATTAGAAATACTATGATTGCGCAAGAAAATCTAATACAAGAACACACGCCAGATGCTTTGTTGACTGAACCTGTAATGACACATTATTCAGGTCACTGAAAGAATAAAAGAATAAAAGAAAATACCTCCATAGATATTGACGAAATGCACTCTGACCATTACAATATCTCCATTAGAACAACATCTGCTATCTCTCCCATCAAACCACTGCATAAAACATGGAACAACACTCTCCATTACCACATCTCACTCTGACTTCACGACAAGCAGTGTCCACCACTTCTCGGTAAGAACTGCTTGCCGCTACGTCTCAATAATCACTGCCAGTGGAGGCGGCGGAACAATACTCTCTGGCGCGATTTTTGGCGCTGTGGCTCAGTGTAGCCACCTTTCATACGCCCTTCCTCCACGGGCTAGAATTTGATGGTATTTTTGCCAGCAATGGTGGTGAAAATACCACCAAATTCGTCAAAAAAAAATGCAGACAAAAATAAAAGATAATATTAATACGTAAATATCATATAACTAGATAAAATTTTGGCTTTGCACTGACCTTTCAACAGCCTAATATATAAAATACACTAAGCAATACAAATTCTTTCATACATGTGACTTTACATAATAGTTTACACAAGTATTATGTGGTTAACCAGTTCAATCAATAGCGTCAGCAATGACGAATATGTACAGGTAAGAGTCTCATAACTTTTCACAAACAGTAATACACAAAAAATCAGTTTATACAAATATTCACATAAAATGTGTACACAACAAGTGGTTGACAGTTCCAGCAGTAGCACCCAGCAGTGTTGAGTAGGTGCAGACTCCAACAGGTGACATCATTTCAGTAGAAGCAGTCCATCAGTGGCACCCAGCATTGTGGAACAGGTGCAGACTCCAACAGGTGACATCATTTCAGTAGAAGCAGTCCATCAGTGGCACCCAGCATTGTGGAACAGGTGCAGACTCCAACAGGTGACATCATTTCAGTAGAAGCAGTCCATCAGTGGCACCCAGTAATGTTGAGTAGGTGCAGACTCCTACAGGTGACATCATTTCAGTAGAAGCAGTTCATCAGTGGCACCCAGCATTGTGGAGTAGGTTCAGACTCCAACAGGTGACATCATTTCAGTAGAAGCAGTCCATCAATGGCACCCAGCAATGTTGAGTAGGTGCAGACACCATCAAGTGACATTATGTCAGTAGAAGCAGTTCCATCAGTGGCACCCAGTAATGTTGAACAGGTGCAGACAGCAACAAGTGACATCATTTCAGTAGAAGCAGTCCATCAGTGGCACCCAGCAATGTTGAGCAGGTGCAGACACCAATAAGTGACTTCATTTCAGTAGAAGCAGTCCATCAGTGGCACCCAGCATTGTGGAACAGGTGCAGACTCCAACAGGTGACATCATTTCAGTAGAAGCAGTCCATAAGTGGCACCCAGTAATGTTGAGTAGGTGCAGACTCCAACAGGTGACATCATTTCAGTAGAAGCAGTTCATCAGTGGCACCCAGCAATGTTGAGCAGGTGCAGACACCAAGAAGTGACTTCATTTCAGTAGAAGCAGTCCATCAGTGGCACCCAGCAATGTTGAACAGGTGCTACAGCAACAAGTGACATTATTTCAATAGATGCAGTCATCAGTGGCACCCAGCAATGTTGAGCAGGTGCAGACATCAGTCCATAATATTCACTATCACTAATCACACTGTTGATCAGAGTTTATCAGCAGAAATGAAACATGTCCTAGTGGCACCAATCACGTAGAAAAAGTGCAAGTAACAGTCCATAATATTCACTATCACTAATTAGGCAGTTCATCAGCAGTAATTAAACATTTCCAGGTGGCACCCATTATGTTGAACAAGTGCAGGTAACAGTCCATAATATTCACTATCACTAATCAGACAGTTCATCAGCAGAAATTAAACATTTCTAAGTGTCACACATCAATTTGAACAGGTGCAGGTGTGAACAACAGTTTGAATGCACACACAATTGCTTTTACAAAATTATTATCAATGCTCTTACACTAAACATACAAATCATAACAAACACACAAATGATGTCAGATAATTGTCATATTAACTATTACAAGTACACAAACATCAGTAAACCTATAATATTTATGGGTGTCAGTGCAAGCCACTACAAACAAATAAAATAATATTTAGGAGATAGGTGGGTAGGATTAGGAAAGGAAAACACACAAAACACACTCACTCATCTTTCATCCACATTAAGTACTACTGTGTAATTGAATAGTGTTAACTGTGTACATGCACTTCTGTCAAAATTTCATGTTCATCATGTGTATCAAGTAATAGTGGCAGCAATGTATAACAGTCAATAATAGTTAAGTCAACGTCTTAGTCATCATGTCAAGACCAATGTTTGCCAAGCCAGATCAAATGTACGGTTGCTGAACAACTGTCAGTGTGCCAAGATATGCAACTTCCTCTCTCCAAAAAAAAGTACATACTGCTTAGTGATTTAACAAAGTGTGTGTAGACAATCTTCCTTCCATTTTAGTGTTCTAGTCTGCTATCTTCATCCTCCTTGTTCCATATAGACCAACAAAAAAAAAAAAAAATATGCACCTCACTTACTTTACCTCTTGTCCACTAAAGCTCCAATCAACTTCATATAATCTCAATACCTCAATAATACCTCTTCAATATGTCGACATATAAACCTTAGCACCAATATCATTTCACTTCCATAACAACTCTTTCCTCAAGTCAGTCTCCTCGAATAAGTACAGATAAAATCCTAATGCAAACCTCCTCATCCCATACAATCCGAAGACACACTGTCAACACACAACCTCTGTGTAATCCATCTGACCAAAATCTTCTACTCATTATGAATTATAAACAAAGAATGCATACATGACCTCTAACAGACTTAGTTCGAATAACTCTCAGTAATTAAGTACGATTACGGAGTGTGAATGATGCTAATATTTCACAGTGTGTACACCACTTCAAGAATTATGGCAAACAGAAGCAAACATGTGGAGTATTTCTTGTGTCAAGTGTCACTTCCTATTTCAATTGCTCACGGAAAATGCAGTGTAATAACTGTGTTGGTATGTCATGTCGTTAGATTCCTTCCTATTGGCATACATTTATACAGCTTTCATAAAACCTCCAGCTCATGTGACTTCTATGAAGTTTCTTGTACTAATGTCATTCGTCGAATTATAGCAGTTCATTTTCTTATCTTAAAAATATAAAGCACTGAGCGTAAGCAAAACAAGCAATAGCGAGTAAATATACCAGTAGAGAACAGAATGTCAACAAGTGGATGCAGCACAAATCTTACAACGAGGCTCTGCCGAGCAAACAATCTGTAACTAATACCATAGTGTAACCTAAACTCTATGTTCATACACAGTACAACAGCATTTCTATATACAAAATTAAAGAGTAGTTGTGACAACAAACAGAAATGTATAAATATGCAATCCATACGCATAGCAGCAAACATATCTTACGTAATAAACAGGTCATCAGCATCGTATAACCATAAGCAAATAAATGTTCATATGTAATCTTAATAAATAAACATGAAGGCGCAAGCAAATAAGTAAACATGAAGGCGCAAGCAGATAAATCACAAAGTATAACTTACATACCTAACCACATCAGCACAATTAATCAGGTGACAATTATAATTTAAATAAATAGGCACAGCAGGCACATAATTAAAAAATATGACATCAGTGAAAAAGCAGTGCAGCCAAGCGATGCATAATATACACAAGTTACAACTCAGTTCATTAATAATCATTGTCAAATCAGTTAACGTACGCAAGCACGTCGCTTCACAAGCAAATTCATAGAACATGTAATTAGCACAAAGTATGAATCACGTAATCGCGAGCAGCAAATTACGTCTAAAGTACGTACCTAAGTGGAAATATGTTAAACTAAAAAAGGTAACTATTAATTGAGTTTATTTTTCAGGTATTAGTTTCTTCTTGGAAATTACATTCTTCCTGAAAATTTCTCGATAGCAAGTCGTCTTAACGTCAGAGACACACAGAATTTACCTGAAGTTCTTAAATATCTTATAGAACCGTATCCTGAAAAATACTGAACGTTAGTAACATAATTTATCAAGTCATTATAGCTTTATTGATTTTATTCGGAGAAAGACTGTGTATTTGTTTACGGCTGTCAGTGCATTCGCACTGAGCGCTCGATCAGCTGTAGGCGCGAGACGTAGGAAGTGATTGTTTGCGGTCAACGACTGCCTTGTGCGGCGCGCAGACTTGACTGTTGCTTTGAGTATGTGCCGCCGCCAAAACACAGCGCGGTGTCCTTGTACTCTCCGCATGTTTACATGTAGCTGTTAGTTTCTCACAAGTATGTCATTCTACAAAAATTTTTCAAAAGTATATCATTCCACAAAAATTTTAACGTTAGATATATGATGTATTCCCTTAGAGCGTCGTGATTTAAGAGTTTCTACTTCTACAGTGTTATCATGAATAATTTTGCGAATTCTATATGGGCCGTTATAAAGCAGAAAAAATTTGCTACACAAGCCTTTTCCTTTGTGAGACAATCGATGAGACTTAATTAACACCTTCTGACCAACTGACAAGAATTTTAAACGACCAGGATGCTTAGCTGATTTCTCTCTTCTAGCAGCCGCAGATGCAATATTTTGTAGAGCCAGGTTGACAACTTCAGAATGCCGCAGTTTCCGTGTAGGCGGAAAAGGAACGATTTCAGATATGCGATTTGTCGGTGCTTTGTTTTTTAATATCAGTATAGGCGGTAAAGAAGTTGAGTCATTAGGAAGTTCATTCAGAATGTTTTGAAAAATATGAAGATACTGATCCCACGTTCTGTGATTCTGATGACAATAAAGACGACACAATTTATTGATTTCCTTCATCCATCTCTCTGAAGCGTTAGATTGAGGGTGAAAAAGTGAAATGAAGATTGGTTTAATTTTACGACGCCGTAGAGTACGAACCCAAATTTTAGAACGAAACTGTGATCCATTATCTGATATAACCTTATCAACATGACCAACTTCTTTAAGAAAATGGTTAATGAAAGCATTAGATACTGAACGAGCTGTTGCTTTGCGTAACGGTGTAAAACACACATATTTTGATGTCAACTCCACTGCTACGAAAATGTACGCAAAACCATTAGTAGATCGAACCACTGGACCGAACAAATTAACTGCAGCCATGTCCTTTAATTTTGCTGGAATGATAGGAAACAACGGTGCTCTGTGAGAAACTGTCGGCGGCTTAGCCTTTTGACATAATTTGCATTTGGCAAGAACAAATCGAATACGTTTTTCCATATTATTGAAGTAGCAATTTTCTCGTAATTTATGAAAGCATTTTCTGGGACCAAAGTGTGCATAACTGAAATGCGTATACCAAATCAGCTTATTAACCCACTCATAAGGAATACAAACTAACCAAACAGAGTTGTCGACCGATTTTCGTTTGAAAAGAATGTCATTGCGAACTAAATAATGCTGTCTAATCGCTACGCTTTCCTTTCTCCTCCACTTCTCCTTAATGTCCTTCCAGATTGGATCCTTATTTTGCTCCTTAGCGATGTCCTGGAGCGAAGACGAAATAAAGTTCTCAAACGCAACACCTTGAATATACATCAAACAATAATTGTTTTCCTTGCAGTCCTCTTCAGCACTTCGTTTCAAACCCATAGGTGCACGTGATAAAGCGTCGGCAACAATATTTGAAGAACCCTGTATGTAAACAATACTAAAATCAAACTCCTGTAGGTACAACGCCCATCGTGACAATCTGCCATGAGTTAATTTTGTCGACATAAGAAACTCCAGAGCTCGATGATCGGTGTAAACCTTAGTATGTCTGCAAAACAAAAATGTGCGAAATTTTGTAAAAGCCCAAACAACAGCCAAAGCTTCAAGTTCCGTAATCGAATAATTCTTTTCTGATTTCGAGAGAACACGACTTCCAAATGCAATAGTCTTTTGTACTACAACGCCGTTTTCTTCTATCTCTTGAAATAAATGTGCACCTAGGCCTTTGTATGATGAGTCCGTCGCCAAACAAAAATCTTTAGATAAATCCGGGTGTGAAAGAAGTGGAGCAGCAACTAAAGAATCACGAAGTTGTTCGAATTCTGACTGAGCTTCCACATCCCAACACCAATTAGATTTCTTTCCGGATAGTTCACATAAACGAGGTGTGGCCAAATTGTCCAATCTAACAAAGCGTCTAAGAAAATTACAGACACCAAGGAAACTACGAACATCACGTTTTGTGGTAGGAACAGCATAATTACGAATAGCGTCTAATTTTTCTGGATCAGGAAGAATACCTTCTGTAGAAATAATGTGACCGAGAAATTTCACCTGAGAACGACCAAATTCAGATTTTTCTAAGTTCACTGTAATGCCAACTCTTGCAAAAATTCGTAATAATGAATCCAAAATTTTGTTGTGCTCACTCCAAGAATGTTTAGCAATAAGAATGTCGTCAACATATGAAGTAATATTGTCACGAAGATAAACAGGTAAAATTTCATTTAAGCTGCGAATGAATGCTGCTGAAGATACAGTAAGTCCAAACGGTAATTTCCGAAACTGGTAACAGTTACCAAAGGCTAAAAAGGCAGTATATTTTCTACAATCAGGGTGGAGTTCTATTTGCCAAAAACTTGCGCGCATATCAATCGTGGATAAAACTTTAATTCCATGAAAATGTTGAAGAAGTTCATCTAAATTTTGTGGACGGTCAGTTTCAGGAATGATGATATTATTTATCTGTCTGGAATCCAGAACCAAACGAATTGACCCATCCTTTTTAAGAACAACGTGTAATGGGCTAGTATAAGGACTGACTGCAGGCTCAATAATGCCCTGATCTAACATGTACTGAAGTTCATTCTTAACCTTGTCTCTCTAAGCCAAAGGAATAGCGTACGTTTTCCCGCGCAATGGTGTGTGTTCTTTTACTTTAAATAAATATTGTAAGCCTTGTATAGTTCCCGTGTGATGACTAAACACTGTAGCATGTGAAGTCAAAATTTGGTGCAGCTCTTCTCTTGCAACGGCATCTGGCACTTCAGCTTTCTTAACCTTTTCATTAATTAGTTCTTCGCTATTAATTATATCATCCATCGCGTCTCTGTATCTATTGTCATTGTCATGAATAAACACATTGTCGTCGTAATGCTCAACGAAAACATCAGAAGTAAGAAACCTTAAACATTTTGTATCTGACTCAGATCTTGTTAAACACTCGAAAAATTTCAAACATTTCGGCATTCCGGCAACAGTCAAATTCACATTTCCTTCTTTAAAGTTCAAAATTGCCTTATGTGCGTTAAGAAACTCCATACCTAATATAATTTGTGTACTGAGTAATGGAACAATAATAAAATTAGCATAAATTCGTATCCTTGACAATTGAAATTTAGGTTGGTCTGTTGTTTAACTTCTACACCCTTTCCAGAAATCGCTCCTCGAATTGTAGTTTTAGAAATAGGTAACACAGGACAGGCAATAGTTCTTTCACATATACGAAAAACTGATTCACTAATGACATTCAATGGGCTCCCAGAATCTAAAACTGCAGTGAACTTATTCTTACCCACACATACTTCAATAACAGGATGTAAAAATGCGTCTACATTATTTTCCTTTTCGTGTAACAAAATGTCTCTCATGTCTTCCAGGCGTACGTAGTGTAAAGTCGTAGTGTCATTACTTTCTGAACCGTCTATATTGCTGCCAGAAGCCGAAGCTGCAAGTCATTGTCGATTGTTTGCGTCACGTCTTTGAGTATTCGCGTCATTTCGCGGATCCATTTCTACGATTTGCACTTGTCTCTCTGAAGATCTGTCACGAGGAGGATGCCAATTAGGTCCCTCCTGTCTGTTAGATACAAATTCTTGGTTGTGTCTGTTATTAAAATTTCTGTTTTCCTGTCTGTCTACATAACTACTTCTTGTGTAATTTCGACTGTCACTTCTGAAATTATTGTTGTATCTACTGCCCTGGTTATTTCTGTAGTAAGAATTTCTATTACTGTATGAATAATTTCTGTCTTGATGATACCGATTACTGTTTCCGTATGATTGATCATTCCGGTACGAATTACCGTTATTATAATTGTCTGTGTAATTTCTGTCAGAACGTCTGTTATTGTCATAAGGCTGGTATCTATTGTCCTGTCTGTTACGTCTGTCATTCTCAAAGTTACCCATATAACGCCCGTTCCGATCACTATCCCTTTTCTCTGAAAATCTATTGTAATTACTGTTACTGAAAAAGTTACAAGAAGTCCCGTCGTCGTTGTCATACTCAAGTTCTTGCAACAAAGTCTTAAAAGTCTCAATGTCGTCTTTACATCTTCCGGCTAAAGCAATTTGTCTTATGGATTGTGGCAGCTTAGTTAAACAAATGCGAATTAATTCAGTCGGGCTATAAGGGTTGGAAAGGAACTGATTCTTTCGAATCATGTCTTCAAAATATTCTGCCGGCGTGCGGAACTCAGACTGTTTGAAATTACGCTGCATAATCAGACTATGTTTGACTCTATCTTCCGTGTTTTCGGACCAATATGCCGATAGAAATGCATGATAAAAATCATTCAGATTATTACAATCTCTAATGAGCGCGCGCATCCGCGTCGCCGGTTCGTTTTCTAAATATCCACACATAAATTCCAGTTTGTGACTTAGTGGCCAATTTGGTGGGAGTGCGTACATAAATTGATCTAACCATGAACATGGATGTATGTCATTCTTAGAATTGCGGAAAATCTTAAATTTCCGAACAGTCAAAAAGTGTTTATAGTCAAAGTTTTCGCCTCGTGGCGACAAAGACCTACCGCGTCTGTCCCAGTCCCAATGTCGATTATTGTCAAGTTCGCGCGCCTGGCGCTCTCTTGTTGCATCCCGTAAATGAAACAAATTATTTTCTTCAAACCCCTCTGCTATCTGTGATTCCAAATTTCTTTTGCTGTCTTTTCCTACAATTTCGCCTTCGATCTGTTTGACTTGCTTTCGTAATGCCTCAACTTCCCTTTTAACGCGTTCATTAAATTTTCCCTGATTTTCAACATGTTTATTTATGTTCTGGTACTCTTCGGTTTCTGCGAATGGTAATGGAGCTGTATCATCCGAATCTTTGTCCCCCTGTAAACTAAGATTTGTCAATTTATCTGATATCTCCTCAACTCTTTCCGCTAAATCACCTATTTTTTCTCTCTGTTTATTTACGTCTTCCGTAAGTGTCGCGACTCTGGTTTCAGTATTGACACATTTAGTAGTTAACTGTTCATATTGTTGTGTTAGATTATTTATTCTATCATTTGGTACGGATTCCTCGATTCTCTCAAATATTTCTTCCTTATCTTTTGCACGTTGTAAATTTAACTCTGAAAATTTCTGTACTATAACGCGATCTCTTTCTTCCTGTTCTCTATCCTGTTCCCTTTGTCTAATCTCTACTGCAATTAATCTATTATTGTGAGAATTCAAAATCGGTTGTACTTCTTCTCTAATTTCTTTCTTTAATTCATCTTTTATGTTTTTGAAACATGTCCATATTCGTGAATCTAACCGTGTTTCCATTGTTTTCAATTCAGATCCTAACTGCAATCCCAGTGAGTCTATCCGTGATTCCATTGTTTCCCTTTGTGAGTCTAACCGTTTTGCCATTGTTTCCCTATTTGTTTTTAATTCAGATCGTAAATTTAATATTGCATTCATCAACTGCTCCATGTTAACTTGTTCAAAATTATTTTCGCCCCTAACATTTCCCGAAAAACCAGTTTCCTTCGTCACAGCTGTAAAGCTATCTGTTTTCGATACTATTGCAGAATCTTCTACCGTTAATCTCATATTCTGTGAGTTATCTGATTGAGAAAAATTTTGAAATGGTTCCGGACTATTTTCTCGACTGATTAAATTGTTTTCCACTTCATTATTCATGATACTGTTTTCCTCTGTTGGCGAGTTCGCCATGTTAACAATTTCGTCATTCTCACTATCCATCATTTTTGCGTTTTTAATTGATCGCGTAATCATTTACAAAATATACCAAACTCGTCACTATATGAAAATTACACACAATGACACTTTATCACCAACAATACCATTCACACGAGATGTTTCCCTCAAACACGATTAACGAACAATTGAAATAATTGCACTAAATCGTCAAACGCGTATACAAGGCAATAAAAATTAAATTTTGAAAAATACCATTAGAAGAATGCCAATTACCAAATCTACACATGCAAAATAGACTACAATTACTAAACTACAAATTACTACAACAATACTACTGTCTACTATTTTTACAATCAGAAGGTTATAAGGGACGATCCGAAGCAGCGGTCGCCACGTGCATGGGGGCTTAGTTAAAATAAATATGAATGCAAATATTTTTAGTAGCTGTATGTCCGATTACGCAAGTCTCGTAAACGGCTGGCCCTGACTAGTATTATTACGCAATCGGACTGCTTAGAATAACAACAAACAATGAAACAAAATTTTCGTTAACACAGTTAATTAATTAAGTCCCCAGCAACTATAAAACCTACGAAACAACAAACACAAGTGTAGCTGTTTTGTATGTGGTAGTATGATTCAACGCACATCTGGCACGGTTCTTCTTCAACAAGACAAGAATTTTTAAATACCAATTATACTGACGTGATAAAAGAAAATTAGAAATACTATGATTGCGCAAGAAAATCAGAATTACCCTCTAATACAAGAACACACGCCAGATGCTTTGTTGACTGAACCTGTAATGACACATTATTCAGGTCACTGAAAGAATAAAAGAATAAAAGAAAATACTTCCATATATATTGACGAAATGCACTCTGACCATTACAATATCTCCATTAGAACAACATCTGCTATCTCTCCCATCAAACCACTGCATAAAACATGGAACAACACTCTCCACTACCACATCTCACTCTGACTTCACGACAAGCAGTGTCCACCACAACTTCTCGGTAAGAACTGCTTGCCGCTACGTCTCAATAATCACTGCCAGTGGAGGCGGCGGAACAACTCTCTCTGGCGCGATTTTTGGCGCTGTGGCTCAGTGTAGCCACCTTTCAAGGTTTACTGTTACCCTTCGACCATCACATTGACGATGAAACACAGAAAATGCATCCCGATTCAATACAAAATTCGCAATGCCGATTTCTGTCCACAGGAGTACGGTTTAGAAGAGTATGTACTTTGGCTCTTCCCTGAGGGCCCAGTGTAAGACTCCGATGCACATCAGGTTTACTGTTACCCTTCGACCATCACATTGTCGATGAAACACAGAAATTGCATCCCGATTCAATACAAATTTCGCAATGCCGATTTCTGTCCACAGGAGTACGGTTTAGAAGAGTATGTACTTTCGCTCTTCCCGGGGGGCCCAGTGTAAGACTCCGATGCACCACAGCAAATTTACTGTATCCCTTCGACCATCACATTGACGATGAAACACAGAAATTGAATCCCGATTCAATACAAAATGCGCAATGCCGATTTCTGTCCACAGGAGTACGTTTTAGAAGAGTATGTACTATGGCTCTTCCCTGGGGGCTGAGTGTTCGACTCCGATGCACCACAGCAGGTTTACTGTTACCCTTCGACCATCACATTGACGATGAAACACACAAATTGCATCCCGATTCAATACAAAATTCGCAATGCCGATTTATATTGACGAGAGGAACGTTTCGGTGAGCCCGTTTTTGGGCTCTTCCCTGGGAGCCCAGTGTTAGACTCCGATGCACCACAGCAGGTTTACTGTTACCCTTCGACCATCACATTGCTGAAGAAACGCAGAAATTGCTTCCGGAATCAATACAAAATTCGCAATTCCGATTTCTGTCCACAGGAGTACGGTTTAGAAGAGTATGTACTTTGGCTCTTCCCTGATGGCCCAGTGTAAGACTCCGATGCACCACATCAGGTTTACTGTTACCCTTCGACCATCACATTGACGATGAAACACAGAAATTGCATCCCGATTCAATACAAAATTCGCAATGCCGGTCCACAGGAGTACGGTTTAGAAGAGTATGTACTTTGGCTCTTCCCTGGGGTCCAGTGTTAGACTCCGATGCACCACAGCAGGTTAACTGTATCCCTTCGATCATCATATTGACGATGAATCACAGAAATTCAATCCCGATTCAATACAAAATTCGCAATGCTGATATCTGTCCACAGGAGTTCGGTTTAGAAGAGTATGTACTTTGGCTCCTCCCTGGGGGCCCAGTGTTAGACTCCGATGCATCAAAGCAGGTATACTGTTACCCTTCGACCATCACATTGACGATGAAACACAGAAATTGCATCCAGATTCAATACAAAATTCGCAATGCCGATTTAGGTCCACTGGAGTACGGTTTAGAAGAGTATGTACTTTGGCTCTTCCCTGGGGGCCCGGTGTAAGACTCTGATGCTACACAACAGGTTTACTGTATTCCTTCGACCATCACATTGACGATGAAACACAAAAATTGAATCCCGATTCAATACAAAATTCGCAATGTCGATTTATATAGACGAGAGTAACGTTTCGGTGAGCCCGTTTTTGGGCTCTTCCCTGGGAGCCCAGTGTTAGACTACGATGCACCACAACAGGTTTACTGTATCCCTTTGACCTTCACATTGACAATGAAACACAGAAATTGCATCCCGATTCAATACAAAATTCGCAATGCCGAATTCTGTCCACAGGAGTACGGTTTAGAAGAGTATGTACTTTGGCTCTTCGCTGGGGGCTGAGAGTTAGACTCCGATTCACGACAGCAGGTTTACTGTAACCCTTCGACCATCACATTGAAGATGAAACACAGAAATTGCATCCCAATTCAATACAAATTTCGCAATGCCGATTTCTGTCCACAGGAGTACGGTTAAGAAGAGTATGTACTTTGGCTCTTCCCTGGGGGCCCAATGTAAGACTCCGATGCACCACAGCAGATTTACTGTTACCCTTCGACCATCACATTGACGATGAAACACAGAAATTGCATCCCGATTCAATACAAAATTCACTATGCCGATTTCCGTCCACAGGAGTAAGGTTTACAAGAGTATGTACTTTTTCTCTTCCCTGGGGGCCCAGTGTTAGACTCCAATGCACCACAGCAGGTTTACTGTATCCCTTCGACCATCACATTGACGATGAAACACAGAAATTGCAAACCCGATTCAATACAAAATTCACAATGTCGATTTATATTGACGAGAGTAATATTTCGGGGAGCCCGTTACTGGGCTCAACCATGAGGGCCCGTGTTAGACTCCGATGCACCACAGCAGGTTTACTGTTACCCTTCGACAATCACATTGACGATAAAACACATAAATTGAATCCCGACACCGATTTCTGTCCACAGGAGTACGGTTTAGAAGAGTATGTACTTCAGCTCTTCCCTGGGGGTTGAGTGTTAAACTCCGATGCACCACAGCATGTTTACTGTTACCGTTCGACCATCACATTGACGATGAAACACAGAAATTGCATCCAGATTCAATACAAAATTCGTAATGCCGATTTCTGTCCACAGCAGTACGGTTTAGAAGAGTATGTACTTTGGGCCCTTCCCTGGGGGCTGAGTGTTAAACTCCGATGCACCACAGCAGGTTTACTGTAACCCTTCGACCATGACATTGACGATAAAATTCAGAAATTGGCATAGTGAATTTTGTATTGAATCCGGATTCAAATTCTGTCCACAGGAGTACGGTTTAGAAGAGTATGTACTTAGGCTCTTCCCTGGGGGCCCAGTGTAAGACTCCGATGCACCACAGCAGGTTTACTGTATCCCATCGACCATCACATTGACGATGAAACACAGAAATTGCATCCCAATTCAATACAAAATTCGCAATGCCTATTTCTGTCCACAGGAGTACGGTTTAGAAGAGTATGTACTTTGGCTCTTCCCTGGGGGCCCAGTGTTAGACTCCGATGCACCACAGCAGGTTTACTGTTACCCTTCGACCATCACATTGACGATGACACACAGAAATTGCATCCCAATTCAATATAAAATTCGCAATGTCGATTTATATTGACGAGAGTAACGTTTCGGGGAGCCCATTTTTGGGCTCTACCCTGGTGACCCAGTGTTAGACTCCGATGCATTACAGCAGGTTTACTGTTACCCTTCGACCATCACATTGACGATGACACACAGAAATTGCATCCCGATTCAATACAAATTCGCAATGCCGATTTCTGTCCACAGGAGTACGGTTTAGAAGAGTACGTACTTTGGCTCATCTCTGGGGGATCAGTGTTAGACTACGATGCGCCACAGCAGGTTTACAGTTACCCGTGGACCATCACATTGACGATGAAACACAGAAATTGCATCCGGATTCAATAAAAAATACACTATGCCGATTTCTGTCCAGAGGTGTACGGTTTAGAAGAGTATGTACTTTGGCTCTTCCCTGGGGACCCAGTGTTGGACTCCAATGCACCACAGCAGGTTTACTGTATCCCTTCGAGCATCACATTGGCGATGAAACACAGAAATTGCATCCCGATTCAATACAAAATTCGCAATTCTGATTTCTTTTCACAGGTGTACGGTATAGAAGAGCATGTACTTTGGCTCATCCCTGGCGGCCCAGTGTTAGACTACGATGCACCACAGCAGGTTTACTGTATCCCTTCGACCATCATATTGACGATGAAACAAAGAAATTGCATCCCGATTCAACACAAAATTTGCAATGCCTTTTTCTGTCCACAGGAGTACGGTTTAGAAGAGCATGTACTTTGGCTCTTCTCTGGGGGCCCAGTGTTAGACTACGATGCACCACAGCAGGTTTACTGTATCCCTTCGACCATCACATTGACGATGAAACACAGAAATTGCATCCCAATTCAATACAAAATTCGCAATGCCAATTTCTGTCCACAGGAGTACGGTTTACAAGAGGATGTACATTGGCTCTTCCCTGTGGGGCCCAGTGTGAGACTCCGATGCACCACAGCAGGTATACTGTATCCAATCGACCATCACATTGACGATGAAACACAGAAATTGCATCCCGATTCAATACAAAATTCGCTATGCCGATTTCTGTCCACAGGAGTACGGCTTGGAGGAGTATGTACTTTGGCTCTTCCCTGGGGGCTGAGTTTTAGACTCCGATGCACCACAGCAGGTTTACTGTTACCCTTCGACCATCACATTGACGATGAAACACAGAAATTGCATCCCGATTCAATACAAAATTCGCAATGCCGATTTCTGTCCACAGGGGTACGGATTAGAAGAGTATGTATTTTAGCTCTTCCCTGGGGGCTGAGTGTTAGACTCCGATGCACCACAGCAGGTTTACTGTAACCCTTCGACCATCAAATTGACGATGAAGCAGAGATATTGCATCTTGATTCGATATAAAATTCGCAATTCCGATTTTTGTCCACAGGAGTAGGGTTTAGAAGAGTAAGTACTTTGGCTCTTCCCTGGGGGCTGAGTATTAGACTCCGATGCACCACAGCAGGTTTACTGTTACCCTTCGCCCGCCACATTGACAATGAAACACAGAAATTGCATCCCGATTGAATACAAAATTTGCAATGCCGATTTTTGTCCACAGGAGTACGGTTGAGAAGAATATGTATTTTGGCTGTTCCCTGGGGGCTGAGTGTTAGACTCCGATGCATCACAGCAGGTTACTGTAACCCTTAGACCGTCAAATTGACGATGAAACAGAGAAATTGCATCCCGATTCAATACAAAATTAGCAATGCCTATTTCTGTCTACAGGAGTACGGTTTAGAAAAGTATGTACTTCGGCTCTTCTCTGGGGGCCCAGCGTTAGACTACGATACACCACAACAGGTTTACTGTATCCCTTCGACCATCACATTGTCGATGAAACACAGAAATTGCATCCCGATTCAATACAAAATTCGCAATGTCGATTTTAGTCCGCAGGAGTACGGTTTAGATGAGTATGTACTTTGGCTCTTCCCTGTGGGCTGAGTGTTAGACTCTGATGCACCACAGCAGGTTTACTGTAACCCTTCGACCATCAAATTGACGTTGAAACAGAGAAATTGCATCCCGATTCAAGACAAAATTCGCAATTCCGATTTCTTTATGCAGGTGTACGGTTTAGAAGAGTATGTACTTTGGCTCTTCCCTGGGGGCCCAGTGTCAGACTACGATGCACCACAGCAGTTTTACTGTAACCCTTCGACCATCACATTGACGATGAAACACAGAAATTGCATCCCGATTCAATACAAAATTCGCAATGCCGAATTCTGTGCACAGGAGTACGGTTTAGAAGAGTATGTACTTTGGCTCCTCCCTGGGGGCCCAGTGGTAGACTCCGATGCACCACACCAGGTTTACTTTAACCCTTCGACCATCAAATTGACGATGAAACACAGAAATTGCATCCCGATTCAATACAAAATTCGCAATGCCGGTTTCTGTCCACAGGAGTACAGTTTAGAAGAGTATGTACTTTGGCTATTCCCTGGGGGCCCAGTGTTAGACTACGATGCTTCACAGCAGGTTTACTGTAACCCTTCGACCATCACATTGACGATGAAACACAGAAATTGCATCCCGATTCAATACAAAATTCGCAATGTCGATGTATATAGACGAGAGTAATGTTTCGGTGAGCCCGTTTTTGGGCTCCTCCCTGGGAGCCCAGTGTTAGACTACGATGCACCACACCAGGTTTACTGTATCCCTTTGACCTTCACATTGACAATGAAACACAGAAATTGCATCCCGATTCAATACAAAATTCGCAATGCCGAATTCTGTCCACAGGAGTACGGTTTAGAAGATAATGTACTTCGGCTCTTCCGTGCGGGCCCAGTGTTAGACTACGAAGCAAAACAGCAGGTTTACTGAAACCCTTCGACCATCACATTGACGATGAAACACAGAAATTGCATCACGATTCAATACAAAATTCGCAACACCGATTTCTGTCCACACGAGTACGCTTTAGAAGACTATGTACTTTGGCTCTTCGCTGGGGGCTGAGAGTTAGACTCCGATGCACGACAGCAGGTTTACTGTAACCCTTCGACCATCACATTGAAGATGAAACACAGAAATTGCATCCCAATTCAATACAAAATTCGCAATGCCGATTTCTCTCCACAGGAGTACGGTTAAGAAGAGTATGTACTTTGGCTGTTCCCTGGGGGCTGAGTGTTAGACTCCGATGCACCACAGCAGGTTTGCTGTAACCCTTCGACCATCACACAGACGATGAAACACAGAAATTGCATCCCGATTCAATACAAAATTCACTATGCCGATTTCCGTCCACAGGAGTAAGGTTTACAAGAGTATGTACTTTTACTCTTCCCTGGGGGCCCAGTGTTAGACTCCAATGCACCACAGCAGGTTTACTGTATCCCTTCGACCATCAAATTGACGATGAAACACAGAAATTGCATCCCGATTCAATACAAAATTCGCAATGCCGATTTCGTTCCACAGGAGTAAGGTTTAGAAGAGTAGGTACTTTGGCTCTTCCCTGGGGGCCCAGTGTTAGACTCCGATGCACCACAGCAGGTTTACTGTTACCCTTCGACCATCACATAGACGATGAAACACAGAAATTGCAAACCCGATTCAATACAAAATTCGCAATGTCGATTTTTGTCCTGAGGTGTACGGTTTAGAAGAGTATGTACTTTGGCTGTTCCCTGCGGGCCCAGTGTTTGACTCCGATGCACCACAGCAGGTTTACTGTTACCATTCGACCATCACATTGACGTTGACACACAGAAATTGCATAACAATTCAAAGCAAAATTCGCAATGTCGATTTATATTGACGAGAGAAACGTTTCGGGGAGCCCGTTACTGGGCTCAACCATGAGGGCCCGTGTTAGACTCCGATGCACCACAGCAGGTTTACTGTATCCCTTCGACCATCACATTGACGATGAAACACAGAAATTGCATCCCGATTCAATACAAAATTCGCAACACCGATTTCTGTCCACAGGAGTACGGTTTAGAAGAGTTTGTACTTTGGCTCTTCCCTGGGGGCTGAGTGTTAGACTCCGATGCACGACAGCAGGTTTTCTGTAAACCTTCGACCATCACACAGACGATAAAACAAAGAAATTGCATCCTGATTCAATACAAAATTCGCAATGCCGATTTCTGTCCACAGGACTACGGTTTAGAAGAGTATGTACTTCAGCTTTTCCCTGGGGGTTGAGTGTTAAACTCCGATGCACCACAGCAGGTTTACTGTTACCGTTCGACCATCACATTGACGATGAAACACAGAAATTGCATCCCGATTCAATACAAAATTCGTAATGCCGATTTCTGTCCACAGGTGTACGGTTTAGAAGAGTATGTACTTTGGGCTCTTTCCTGGGGGCTGAGTGTTAAACTCCGATGCACCACAGCAGGTTTACTGTAACCCTTCGACCATCACATTGACGATAAATCTCAGAAATTGGCATAGTGAATTTTGTATTGAATCGGGATGCAATTTCTGTCCACAGGAGTACGGTTTAGAAGAGTATGTACTTAGGCTCTTCCCTGAAGGCCCAGTGTTAGACTCCGATGTACCACAGCAGGTTAGCTATATCCCTTCGACCATCATATTGACGATGAAACACAGAAATTGCATCCCAATTCAATACACAATTCGCAATGCCTATTTCTGTCCACAGGAGTACGGTTTAGAAGAGTATGTACTTTGGCTATTCCCTGGGGGCCCAGTGTTAGACTCCGATGCACCACAGCAGGTTTCCTGTTACCCTTCGACCATCACATTGACGATGACACACAGAAATTGCATCTCAATTCAATATAAAATTCGCAATGTCGATTTATATTAACGAGAGTAACGTTTCGGGGAGCCCGTTTTTGGGCTCTACCCTGGTGACCCAGTGTTAGACTCCGATGCATTACAGCAGGTTTACTGTTACCCTTCGACCATCACATTGACGATGACACACAGAAATTGCATCCCGATTCAATACAAAATTCGCAATGCCGATTTCTGTCCACAGGAGTACGGTTTAGAAGAGTACGTAATTTGGCTCTTCCCTGGGGGCTGAGAGTTAGACTCCGATGCACCACAGCAGGTTTACTGTTACCCTTCGCCCGCCACATTGACGAAGAAACACAGAAATTGCATCCCGATTGAATACAAAATTCGCAATGCCGATTTTTGTCCACAGGAGTACGGTTCAGAAGAATATATATTTTGGCTGTTTCTGGGGGCTGAGTGTTAGACTCCGATGAACCACAGCAGGTTTACTGTCTTCCTTCGACCATCATATTGACGATGAAACACAGAAATTGCATCTCGATTCAATGCAAAATTCGCAATTCCGATTTCTGTCCTTAGGAGTACGGATTAGAAGATTATGTACTTTGGCTCTTCCCTGGGGGCCCAGTGTTAGACTACAATGCACCACAGCAGGTTTACTGTAACCCTTCGACCATCAAATTGATGATGAAACACAGAAATTGCATCCCGATTCAATACAAAATTCGCGATGCCGATTTCTGTCCACAGGAGTACGGTTTAGAAGAGTATGTACTTTGGCTCTTCCCTCGGGGCCCAGTGTTAGACTCCGATGCAACACAACTGGTTTACTGTATCCCTTAGACCATCACATTGACGATAAAACACAGAAATTGAATCCCGAGCCAATAGAAAATTCGCAATGCCGATTTCTGCCCACAGGAGTACGGTTTAGAAGGGTATGGACTTTAGCTATTCCCTGGGGGCCCAGTGTTAGACTACGATGCCCCACAGCAGGATTACTGTTACAATTCGACGCTCACATTGACGATGAAACACGGAAATTGCATCCCGATTCAATACAAAATTCACAATGCCGATTTCTGTCCACAAGGGTACGGTGTAGAAGAGTATGTACGTTGGCTGTTCCTGGGGGCTGAGTGTTAAACTCCGATGAACCACAGCAGGTTTACTGTCTTCCTTCAACCATCATATTGACGATGAAACACAGAAATTGCATCCCGATTCAATACAAAATTCGCAATGCCGATTTCTGTCCACAGGAGTACGGTTTAGAAGAGTATGTACTTTAACACTGTGCCCCCAAGGAACAGCCAGACTACGATGCACCACAGCAGGTTTACTGTTACCCTTCGACGATGACGTTGACGATGAAATACAGAAATTGCATCCGGATTCAATACAAAATTCACAATGCCGATTTCTGTCCACAGGAGTACGGTTTAGAAGAGTATGTACTTTGGCTCTTCCCTGGGGGCCCAGTGTTAGACTTCGATGCACCACAGCAGGTTTACTGTTACCCTTCGACCATCACATTCACGATGAAACACAGAAATTGCATCCCGATTCAATACAAAATTCACAATGCCGATTTCTGTCCACAGGAGTATGGTTTAGAAGAGTATGTACTTTGGCTCTTCCCTGGGGGCCCAGTGTTGGACTCCGATGCACCACAGCTGGTTTACTGTATCCCTTAGACCATCACATTGACGATGAAACACAGAAATTGCAACCCGAGTCAATAGAAAATTCGCAATGCCGATTTCTGTCCACAGGAGTACGGTTTAGAAGAGTATGTACTTTGGCTCTACCCTGGGGGACCAGTGTTACACTCCGATGCACCATAGCAGGTTTACTGTAACCCTTCGACCATCATATTGACAATGAAACACAGAAATTGCATCCCGATTCAATACAAAATTCGCAATTCCGATTTCTGTCCACAGGAGTACGGTTTAGAAGAGTATGTACTTTGGCTCTTCCCTGGGGGCCCAGTGTTAGACTTCGATGCACCACAGCAGGTTTACTGTTACCCTTCGACCATCACATTCACGATGAAACACAGAAATTGCATCCCGATTCAATACAAAATTCACAATGCCGATTTCTGTCCACAGGAGTACGGTTTAGAAGAGAATGTACTTTGGCTGTTCCTGGGGGCTGAGTGTTAGACTCCGATGCACCACAGCAGGTTTACTGTAACCCTTCGGCCATCATATTGACGATGAAACACAGAAATTGCATCCCGATTCTATACAAAATTCGCAATTCCGATTTCTGTTCTTAGGAGTACGGTTTAGATGAGTATGTACTTTTTCTCTTCCCTGGGGACCCAGTGTTAGACTACGATGCACCACAGCAGGTTTACTGTAACCCTTAGACCATCACATTGACGATGAAACACAGAAATTGCATCCCGATTCAATACAAAATTCGCAATGCCGATTTCTGGAGTATGGTATAAAAGAGTATGCATTTTGTCTATTCCCTGGGGGCCCAATGTTAGACTACGATGCACCACAGCAGGTTTACTGTTACCCTTCGACCATCACATTCGCGATGAAACACAGAAATTGCATCCCGATTCAATACAAAATTCGCAATGCCGATTTCTGTCCACAGGAGTATGGTTTAGAAGAGTGTGTACTTTGGCTCTTCCCTGGGGGCCCAGTGTTGGACTCCGATGCACCACAGCTGGTTTACTGTATCCCTTAGACCATCACATTGACGATGAAACACAGAAATTGCAACCCGAGTCAATAGAAAATTCGCAATGCCGATTTCTGTCCACAGGAGTACGGTTTAGAAGAGTATGTACTTTGGCTCTACCCTGGGGGACCAGTGTTACACTCCGATGCACCATAGCAGGTTTACTGTAACCCTTCGACCATCATATTGACAATGAAACACAGAAATTGCATCCCGATTCAATACAAAATTCGCAATTCCGATTTCTGTCCACAGGAGTACGGTTTAGAAGAGTATGTACTTTGGCTCTTCCCTGGGGGCCCAGTGTTAGACTTCGATGCACCACAGCAGGTTTACTGTTACCCTTCGACCATCACACTCACGATGAAACACAGAAATTGCATCCCGATTCAATACAAAATTCACAATGCCGATTTCTGTCCACAAGGGTACGGTGTAGAAGAGTATGCACGTTGGCTGTTCCTGGGAGCTGAGTGTTAGACTCCGATGAACCACAGCAGGTTTACTGTCTTCCTTCGACCATCATATTGACGATGAAACACAGAAATTGCATCCCGATTCAATACAAAATTCGCAATGCCGATTTCTGTCCACAGGAGTACCGTTTAGAAGAGTATGTACTTTAACACTGTGCCCCCAAGGAATAGCCAGACTACGATGCACCACAGCAGGTTTACTGTAACACTTCGACCATCACATTGAAGATGAAACACAGAAATTGCATCCCGATTCAACACAAAATTCGCAATTCCGATTTCAGTCCTTAGGAGTACGGTGTAGAAGAGTATGTACTTTGGCTCTTCCCTGGGGGACCAGTGTTAGTTTCTGATGCACCACAGCAGGATTACTGTATCCCCTCGACCATAACATTGACGATGAAACACAGAAATAGCATCCCGATTCAATACAAAATTCGCAATTCCGATCTCTGTCCTTAGGAGTACGGTTTAGAAGAGTATGTACTTTGGCTCTTCCCTGGGGGCCCAGTGTTAGACTCCGATGCACCACAGCAGGTTTACTGTAACCTTCGACCATCACATTGGCGATGAAACACAGAAATTGCATCCCGATTCAATACAAAATTCGCAATGACGATTTCTGTCCACAGGAGTACGGTTTAGAAGAGTATGTACTTTGGCTCCTCCCTGGGGGCCCAGTGGTAGACTCCGATGCACCACACCAGGTTTACTGTAACCCTTCGACCATCACATTGACGATGAAACACAGAAATTGCATCCCGATTCAATACAAAATTCGCAATGCCGGTTTCTGTCCACAGGAGTACAGTTTAGAAGAGTATGAACTTTGGCTAATCCCTGGGGGCCCAGTGTTAGACTACGATGCACCACAGCAGGATTACTGTTACAATTCTTCCATCACATTGACGATGAAACACAGAAATTGGATCCCGATTCAATAAAAAATTCGCAATTCCGATTTCTAACCTAATGAGTACGGTTTAGAAGAGTATGTACTTTGGCTTATCCCTGGGGGGCCACCGTTAGTCTCCGATGCACCACAGCAGGTTTACCGTATCCCTTCGACCATCACATTGACGATGAAACACAGAAATTGCATCCCGATTCAATACAAAATTCACAATGCTGATTACTGTCCACAAGGGTGTTCCTGGGGGCTGAGTGTTAGACTCCGATGAACCACAGCAGGTTTACTGTCTTCCTTCGACCATCATATTGACGATGAAACACAGAAATTGCATCCCGATTCAATGCAAAATTCGCAATTCCGATTTCTGTCATTAGGAGTACGGTTTAGAAGAGTATGTACTTTGGCTCTTCCCTGGGGGCCCAGTGGTAGACTACGATGCACCACAGCAGGTTTACTGTAACCTTCGACCATCACATTGGCGATGAAACAGAAATTGCATCCCGATTCAATACAAAATTCGCAATGACGATTTCTGTCCACAGGAGTACGGTTTAGAAGAGTATGTACTTTGGCTCCTCCCTGGGGGCCCAGTGGTAGACTCCGATGCACCACACCAGGTTTACTTTAACCCTTCGACCATCAAATTGACGATGAAACACAGAAATTGCATCCCGATTCAATACAAAATTCGCAATGCCGGTTTCTGTCCACAGGAGTACAGTTTAGAAGAGTATGTACTTTGGCTATTCCCTGGGGGCCCAGTGTTAGACAACGATGCTTCACAGCAGGTTTACTGTAACCCTTCGACCATCACATTGACGATGAAACACAGAAATTGCATCCCGATTCAATACAAAATTCGCAATGTCGATGTATATAGACGAGAGTAATGTTTCGGTGAGCCCGTTTTTGGGCTCCTCCCTGGGAGCCCAGTGTTAGACTACGATGCACCACACCAGGTTTACTGTATCCCTTTGACCTTCACATTGACAATGAAACACAGAAATTGCATCCCGATTCAATACAAAATTCGCAATGCCGAATTCTGTCCACAGGAGTACGGTTTAGAAGATAATATACTTCGGCTCTTCCGTGCGGGCCCAGTGTTAGACTACGAAGCAAAACAGCAGGTTTACTGAAACCCTTCGACCATCACATTGACGATGAAACACAGAAATTGCATCACGATTCAATACAAAATTCGCAACACCGATTTCTGTCCACACGAGTACGCTTTAGAAGACTATGTACTTTGGCTCTTCGCTGGGGGCTGAGAGTTAGACTCCGATGCACGACAGCAGGTTTACTGTAACCCTTCGACCATCACATTGAAGATGAAACACAGAAATTGCATCCCAATTCAATACAAAATTCGCAATGCCGATTTCTCTTCACAGGAGTACGGTTAAGAAGAGTATGTACTTTGGCTGTTCCCTGGGGGCTGAGTGTTAGACTCCGATGCACCACAGCAGGTTTGCTGTAACCCTTCGACCATCACACAGACGATGAAACACAGAAATTGCATCCCGATTCAATACAAAATTCACTATGCCGATTTCCGTCCACAGGAGTAAGGTTTACAAGAGTATGTACTTTTACTCTTCCCTGGGGGCCCAGTGTTAGACTCCAATGCACCACAGCAGGTTTACTGTATCCCTTCGACCATCAAATTGACGATGAAACACAGACATTGCATCCCGATTCAATACAAAATTCGCAATGCCGATTTCGTTCCACAGGAGTAAGGTTTAGAAGAGTAGGTACTTTGGCTCTTCCCTGGGGGCCCAGTGTTAGACTCCGATGCACCACAGCAGGTTTACTGTTACCCTTCGACCATCACATAGACGATGAAACACAGAAATTGCAAACCCGATTCAATACAAAATTCGCAATGTCGATTTTTGTCCTGAGGTGTACGGTTTAGCAGAGTATGTACTTTGGCTGTTCCCTGCGGGCCCAGTGTTTGACTCCGATGCACCACAGCAGGTTTACTGTTACCATTCGACCATCACATTGACGTTGACACACAGAAATTGCATAACAATTCAAAGCAAAATTCGCAATGTCGATTTATATTGACGAGAGAAACGTTTCGGGGAGCCCGTTACTGGGCTCAACCATGAGGGCCCGTGTTAGACTCCGATGCACCACAGCAGGTTTACTGTATCCCTTCGACCATCACATTGACGATGAAACACAGAAATTGCATCCCGATTCAATACAAAATTCGCAACACCGATTTCTGTCCACAGGAGTACGGTTTAGAAGAGTTTGTACTTTGGCTCTTCCCTGGGGGCTGAGTGTTAGACTCCGATGCACGACAGCAGGTTTTCTGTAAACCTTCGACCATCACACAGACGATAAAACAAAGAAATTGCATCCTGATTCAATACAAAATTCGCAATGCCGATTTCTGTCCACAGGACTACGGTTTAGAAGAGTATGTACTTCAGCTTTTCCCTGGGGGTTGAGTGTTAAACTCCGATGCACCACAGCAGGTTTACTGTTACCGTTCGACCATCACATTGACGATGAAACACAGAAATTGCATCCCGATTCAATACAAAATTCGTAATGCCGATTTCTGTCCACATGTGTACGGTTTAGAAGAGTATGTACTTTGGGCTCTTTCCTGGGGGCTGAGTGTTAAACTCCGATGCACCACAGCAGGTTTACTGTAACCCTTCGACCATCACATTGACGATAAATCTCAGAAATTGGCATAGTGAATTTTGTATTGAATCGGGATGCAATTTCTGTCCACAGGAGTACGGTTTAGAAGAGTATGTACTTAGGCTCTTCCCTGGGGGCCCAGTGTAAGACTCCGATACAGCACA
This sequence comes from Schistocerca cancellata, assembly GCF_023864275.1. Lineage (NCBI taxonomy): Eukaryota > Metazoa > Arthropoda > Insecta > Orthoptera > Acrididae > Schistocerca > Schistocerca cancellata. The sequence continues at coordinate 781,968,499 of NC_064628.1, read as the reverse complement.
GCAGGTTTACTGTATCCCTTCGACCATCACATTGACGATGAAACAGAGATATTGCATCCTGATTCAATACAAAATTCGCAATGCCGATTTCTGTCCACAGCAGTACGGTTTAGAAGTGTATGTACTTTGGCTCTTCCCTGAAGGCCCAGTGTTAGACTCCGATGTACCACAGCAGGTTAGCTATATCCCTTCGACCATCATATTGACGATGAAACACAGAAATTGCATCCCAATTCAATACACAATTCGCAATGCCTATTTCTGTCCACAGGAGTACGGTTTAGAAGAGTATGTACTTTGGCTATTCCCTGGGGGCCCAGTGTTAGACTCCGATGCACCACAGCAGGTTTCCTGTTACCCTTCGACCATCACATTGACGATGACACACAGAAATTGCATCTCAATTCAATATAAAATTCGCAATGTCGATTTATATTAACGAGAGTAACGTTTCGGGGAGCCCGTTTTTGGGCTCTACCCTGGTGACCCAGTGTTAGACTCCGATGCATTACAGCAGGTTTACTGTTACCCTTCGACCATCACATTGACGATGACACACAGAAATTGCATCCCGATTCAATACAAAATTCGCAATGCCGATTTCTGTCCACAGGAGTACGGTTTAGAAGAGTACGTAATTTGGCTCTTCCCTGGGGGCTGAGAGTTAGACTCCGATGCACCACAGCAGGTTTACTGTTACCCTTCGCCCGCCACATTGACGAAGAAACACAGAAATTGCATCCCGATTGAATACAAAATTCGCAATGCCGATTTTTGTCCACAGGAGTACGGTTCAGAAGAATATATATTTTGGCTGTTTCTGGGGGCTGAGTGTTAGACTCCGATGAACCACAGCAGGTTTACTGTCTTCCTTCGACCATCATATTGACGATGAAACACAGAAATTGCATCTCGATTCAATGCAAAATTCGCAATTCCGATTTCTGTCCTTAGGAGTACGGATTAGAAGATTATGTACTTTGGCTCTTCCCTGGGGGCCCAGTGTTAGACTACAATGCACCACAGCAGGTTTACTGTAACCCTTCGACCATCAAATTGATGATGAAACACAGAAATTGCATCCCGATTCAATACAAAATTCGCGATGCCGATTTCTGTCCACAGGAGTACGGTTTAGAAGAGTATGTACTTTGGCTCTTCCCTCGGGGCCCAGTGTTAGACTCCGATGCAACACAACTGGTTTACTGTATCCCTTAGACCATCACATTGACGATGAAACACAGAAATTGAATCCCGAGCCAATAGAAAATTCGCAATGCCGATTTCTGCCCACAGGAGTACGGTTTAGAAGGGTATGTACTTTGGCTATTCCCTGGGGGCCCAGTGTTAGACTACGATGCCCCACAGCAGGATTACTGTTACAATTCGACGCTCACATTGACGATGAAACACGGAAATTGCATCCCGATTCAATACAAAATTCACAATGCCGATTTCTGTCCACAAGGGTACGGTGTAGAAGAGTATGTACGTTGGCTGTTCCTGGGGGCTGAGTGTTAGACTCCGATGAACCACAGCAGGTTTACTGTCTTCCTTCAACCATCATATTGACGATGAAACACAGAAATTGCATCCCGATTCAATACAAAATTCGCAATGCCGATTTCTGTCCACAGGAGTACGGTTTAGAAGAGTATGTACTTTAACACTGTGCCCCCAAGGAACAGCCAGACTACGATGCACCACAGCAGGTTTACTGTTACCCTTCGACGATGACGTTGACGATGAAATACAGAAATTGCATCCGGATTCAATACAAAATTCACAATGCCGATTTCTGTCTACAGGAGTACGGTTTAGAAGAGTATGTACTTTTTCTCTTCCCTGGGGACCCAGTGTTAGACTACGATGCACCACAGCAGGTTTACTGTAACCCTTAGACCATCACATTGACGATGAAACACAGAAATTGCATCCGGATTCAATACAAAATTCGCAATGCCGATTTCTGGAGTATGGTATAAAAGAGTATGCATTTTGTCTATTCCCTGGGGGCCCAATGTTAGACTACGATGCACCACAGCAGATTTACTGTTACCTTTCGACCATCACATTCGCGATGAAACACAGAAATTGCATCCCGATTCAATACAAAATTCGCAATGCCGATTTCTGTCCACAGGAGTATGGTTTAGAAGAGTATGTACTTTGGCTCTACCCTGGGGGACCAGTGTTACACTCCGATGCACCATAGCAGGTTTACTGTAACCCTTCGACCATCATATTGACAATGAAACACAGAAATTGCATCCCGATTCAATACAAAATTCGCAATTCCGATTTCTGTCCACAGGAGTACGGTTTAGAAGAGTATGTACTTTGGCTCTTCCCTGGGGGCCCAGTGTTAGACTTCGATGCACCACAGCAGGTTTACTGTTACCCTTCGACCATCACATTCACGATGAAACACAGAAATTGCATCCCGATTCAATACAAAATTCACAATGCCGATTTCTGTCCACAGGAGTACGGTTTAGAAGAGAATGTACTTTGGCTGTTCCTGGGGGCTGAGTGTTAGACTCCGATGCACCACAGCAGGTTTACTGTAACCCTTCGGCCATCATATTGACGATGAAACACAGAAATTGCATCCCGATTCTATACAAAATTCGCAATTCCGATTTCTGTTCTTAGGAGTACGGTTTAGAAGAGTATGTACTTTTTCTCTTCCCTGGGGACCCAGTGTTAGACTACGATGCACCACAGCAGGTTTACTGTAACCCTTAGACCATCACATTGACGATGAAACACAGAAATTGCATCCCGATTCAATACAAAATTCGCAATGCCGATTTCTGGAGTATGGTATAAAAGAGTATGCATTTTGTCTATTCCCTGGGGGCCCAATGTTAGACTACGATGCACCACAGCAGGTTTACTGTTACCCTTCGACCATCACATTCGCGATGAAACACAGAAATTGCATCCCGATTCAATACAAAATTCGCAATGCCGATTTCTGTCCACAGGAGTATGGTTTAGAAGAGTATGTACTTTGGCTCTTCCCTGGGGGCCCAGTGTTGGACTCCGATGCACCACAGCTGGTTTACTGTATCCCTTAGACCATCACATTGACGATGAAACACAGAAATTGCAACCCGAGTCAATAGAAAATTCGCAATGCCGATTTCTGTCCACAGGAGTACGGTTTAGAAGAGTATGTACTTTGGCTCTACCCTGGGGGACCAGTGTTACACTCCGATGCACCATAGCAGGTTTACTGTAACCCTTCGACCATCATATTGACAATGAAACACAGAAATTGCATCCCGATTCAATACAAAATTCGCAATTCCGAATTCTGTCCACAGGAGTACGGTTTAGAAGAGTATGTACTTTGGCTCTTCCCTGGGGGCCCAGTGTTAGACTTCGATGCACCACAGCAGGTTTACTGTTACCCTTCGACCATCACACTCACGATGAAACACAGAAATTGCATCCCGATTCAATACAAAATTCACAATGCCGATTTCTGTCCACAAGGGTACGGTGTAGAAGAGTATGCACGTTGGCTGTTCCTGGGAGCTGAGTGTTAGACTCCGATGAACCACAGCAGGTTTACTGTCTTCCTTCGACCATCATATTGACGATGAAACACAGAAATTGCATCCCGATTCAATACAAAATTCGCAATGCCGATTTCTGTCCACAGGAGTACCGTTTAGAAGAGTATGTACTTTAACACTGTGCCCCCAAGGAATAGCCAGACTACGATGCACCACAGCAGGTTTACTGTAACACTTCGACCATCACATTGAAGATGAAACACAGAAATTGCATCCCGATTCAACACAAAATTCGCAATTCCGATTTCAGTCCTTAGGAGTACGGTGTAGAAGAGTATGTACTTTGGCTCTTCCCTGGGGGACCAGTGTTAGTTTCTGATGCACCACAGCAGGATTACTGTATCCCCTCGACCATAACATTGACGATGAAACACAGAAATAGCATCCCGATTCAATACAAAATTCGCAATTCCGATCTCTGTCCTTAGGAGTACGGTTTAGAAGAGTATGTACTTTGGCTCTTCCCTGGGGGCCCAGTGTTAGACTCCGATGCACCACAGCAGGTTTACTGTAACCTTCGACCATCACATTGGCGATGAAACACAGAAATTGCATCCCGATTCAATACAAAATTCGCAATGACGATTTCTGTCCACAGGAGTACGGTTTAGAAGAGTATGTACTTTGGCTCCTCCCTGGGGGCCCAGTGGTAGACTCCGATGCACCACACCAGGTTTACTGTAACCCTTCGACCATCACATTGACGATGAAACACAGAAATTGCATCCCGATTCAATACAAAATTCGCAATGCCGGTTTCTGTCCACAGGAGTACAGTTTAGAAGAATATGAACTTTGGCTAATCCCTGGGGGCCCAGTGTTAGACTACGATGCACCACAGCAGGATTACTGTTACAATTCTTCCATCACATTGACGATGAAACACAGAAATTGGATCCCGATTCAATAAAAAATTCGCAATTCCGATTTCTAACCTAATGAGTACGGTTTAGAAGAGTATGTACTTTGGCTTATCCCTGGGGGGCCACCGTTAGTCTCCGATGCACCACAGCAGGTTTACCGTATCCCTTCGACCATCACATTGACGATGAAACACAGAAAGTGCATCCCGATTCAATACAAAAGTCGCAATGCCGATTTTTGTCCACAGGAGTACGGTTTGGAAGATTATGTACTTTGGCTCTTCCCTGGGGACCCAGTGTTAGACTCCGATGCACCACAGCAGGTTTACTGTAACCCTTCGACCATCACATTGACGATGAAACACAGAAATTGCATCCCCATTCAATACAAAATTCGCAATGCCGATTTCAACCACAGGAGTACGGTTTTGAAGAGAATGTACTTTGGTTCTTCCCTGGGGACCCAGTGTTAGTCCCCGATGCACCACAGCAGGTTTACTGTAATTCTTAGACCATCACATTGACGATGAAACACAGAAATTGCATCCCGATTCAATACAAAATACGCAATTCCAATTTCTGTCCTTATGAGTACGGTTTTATTAACGTATGTACTTTGGCTCTTCCCTGGGGGCCCAGTGTTAGACTACGATCCACCACAGCATGGGTACTGTAACCCTTCGACCATCACATTGACGATGAAACACAGAAATTGCATCCCGATTCAATACAAAATTCGCAATGCCGATATCTGTCCACAGGAGTACGGTTTTGAACAGTATGTACTTTGGTTCTTCCCTGGGGACCCAGTCTTAGACTCCGATGCACCACAGCAGGTTTACTGTAATTCTTAGACCATCACATTGACGATGAAACACAGAAATTGCATCCGGATTCAATACAAAATTCACAATGCCGTTTTCTGTACACAGGAGTACAGTTTACAAGAGTATGTACTTTGGCTCCTCCCTGGGGGCCAAGTGTTAGACTCCGATGCACCACAGCAGGTTTCATGTATCCCTTCGACCATCACATTGACGATGAAACACAGGAATTGCATCCCGATTCAATAAGAAATTCGCAATTCCGATTTCTGTCCTTAGGAGTACAGTTTAGGAGAATATGTGCTTTGGCTCGTCCCTGAAGGCCCAGTGTTAGATTACGATGCACCAAAGCAGATTCACTGTAACCCTTCGATCATCAAATTGACGATGAAACACAGAAATTGCATCCCCATTCAATACAAAATTCGTAATGCCGATTTTTGTCCACAGGTGTACGGTTTAGAAGAGTATGTACTTTTGGCTATTCCCTGGGGGCCCAGAGTTAGACTACGATGCACCACAGCAGGTTTACTGAAACCGTTCGACCATCACATTGACGATGAAACATAGAAATTGCATCACGATTCAATACAAAATTCGCAACACTGATTTCTGTCCACACGAGTACGCTTTAGAAGAGTATGTACTTTGGCTCTTCGCTGGGGGCTGAGAGTTAGACTCCGATGCACGACAGCAGGTTTACTGTAACCCTTCGACCATCACATTGAAGATGAAACACAGAAATTGCATCCCAATTCAATACAAATTTCGCAATGCCGATTTCTGTCCACAGGAGTACGGTTTAGAAGAGTATGTACTTTGGCTGTTCCCTGGGGGCTGAGTGTTAGACTCCGATGCACCACAGCAGGTTTGCTGTAACCCTTCGACCATCACATTGACGATAAAAACACAGAAATTGCATCACGATTCAAAACAAAATTCGCAGTTCCGGTTTCTGTCCACAGGTGTACGGTTTAGAAGAGTATGTACTTTGGCTCTTTCCTGGGGGCCCAGTGATAGACTACGATGCACCACAGCAGGTTTACTGTAACCCATCGACCATCACATTGACGATGAAACACAGAAATTGCATCCTGATTCAATACAAAATTCGCAATGCCGATTTCTGTCCACAGGAGTACGGTTTAGAAGAGTATGTACTTTGGCTGTTCCCTGGGGGCTGAGTGTCAGACTCCGATGCGCCACAGCAGGTTTACTGTAACCTTTCGACCATCATATTGACGATGAAACACAGAAATTGCATCCCGACTCAATGCAAAATTCGCAATTCCGATTTCTGTCCTTAGGACTATGGTTTAGAAGAGTATGTACTTTTGCTCTTCCCTGGGGGCCCAGTGTTAGACTCCGATGCACCACAGCAGGTTTACTGTTACCCTTCGACCAACACATTGACGATGAAACACAGAAATTGCATCCGGATTCGATACAAAATTCAAAATGCCGATTTCTGTCCACAGGAGTACGGTTTAGAAGAGTATGTACTTTGGCTGTTCCCTGGGGGCTGAGAGTTAGACTCCGATGCGCCACAGCAGGTTTACTGTAACCTTTCACCATCATATTGACGATGAAACACAGAAATTGCATCCCGACTCAATGCAAAATTCGCAATTCCGATTTCTGTCCTTAGGAGTACGGTTTATATGAGTATGTACTTTGGCTATTCCCTGGGGCCCAGTTTTAGACTACGATGCACCACAAGAGGTTTACTGTAACCCTTCGACCATCACATTGACGATGAAACACAGAAATTGCATCCCGATTAAATACAAAATTCGCAATGCCGATTTCTGTCCACAGGAGTACGGTTCAGAAGAGTATGTACTTTGGCTCTTCCCTGGGGGCCCAGTGTTAGACTCCGATGCACCACAGCAGGTTTACTGTATCCCTTCGACCATCACACAGACGATGAAACACAGAAATTGCATCCGGATACAATACAAAATTCACAATGCCAATTTCTGTCCACAGGAGTACGGTTTAGAAGAGTATGTACTTTGGCTCTTCCCTGGGGGCCCAGTCTTAGACTCCGATGCACCACAGCAGGTTTACTGTATCCCTTCGACCATCACATTGACGATGAAAAACAGAAATTGCATCCCGATTCAATACAAAATTCGCAATGGCGATTTCTGTCCACAGGAGTACGGTTTAGAAGAGTATTTACTTTGGCTCTTCCCTGTGGGGAGAGTGTTAGACTCCGAACCACCACAGCAGGTTTACTGTAACCCTTCGACCATCATATTGACGATGAAACACAGAAATTGCATCCCGATTAATACAAAATACGCAATGCCGATTTCTGTCCACAGGAGTACGGTTTAGAAGAGTATGTACTTTGGCTCTTCCCTGGGGGGCCAGTGTTAGAGTCCGATGCACCACAGCAGGTTTACTGTATCCCTTCGACCATCACATTGACGATGAAACAAAGAAATTGCATCCCGATTCAATACAAAATTCGCAATTCCGATTACTGTCCTTAGGAGTATGGTTTAGAAGAGTATGTTCTTTGGCTCTTCCCTGGGGGCCCAGTGTTAGACTCCGATGCACCACAGCAGGTTTACTGTAATTCTTAGACCATCACATTGACGATGAAACACAGAAATTGCATCCGGATTCAATACAAAACTCACAATGCCGTTTTCTGTACACAGGAGTACAGTTTACAAGAGTATGTACTTTGGCTCCTCCCTGGGGGCCAAGTGTTAGACTCCGATGCACCACAGCAGGTTTCATGTATCCCTTCGACCATCACATTGACGATGAAACACAGGAATTGCATCCCGATTCAATAAGAAATTCGCAATTCCGATTTCTGTCCTTAGGAGTACAGTTTAGGAGAATATGTGCTTTGGCTCTTCCCTGAAGGCCCAGTGTTAGACTCCGATGCCCCACAGCAGGTTTACTGTATTCCTTCGACCATCACATTGACGATGAAACACAGAAATTGCATCCAGATTAAATACAAAATTCGCAATGCCGGTTTCTGTCCACAGGAGTACGGTTTAGAAGAGTATGTACTTTGGCTCTTCCCTGGGGGCTGAGTGTTAGACTCCGATGCAATACAGCAGGTTTACTGTAACCCTTCGACCATCACATTGACGATGAAACACAGAAATTGCATCCCCATTCAATACAAAATTCGCAATGCCGATTTCTGTCCACAGGAGTACGGTTTTGAAGAGTATGTACTTTGGTTCTTCCCTGGGGACCCAGTGTTAGACTCCGATGCACCACAGCAGGTTTACTGTAACCCTTCGACCATCACATTGACGATGAAACACAGAAATTGGATCCCGATTCAATACAAAATTCGCAATGCCGATTTCTGTCCACAGGAGTACGGTATAGAAGATTACGTACTTTGGCTGTTCCCTGGGGGCTGAGTGTTAGACTCCGATGCACCACAGCAGGTTCACTGTAACCCTTCGACCATCATATTGACGATGGAACACAGAAATCGCATTCAGATTCAATACAAAATTCGCATTGCCGATTTCTGTCAATAAAGAGTACGGTTTAGAAGAGTATGTACTTTGCCTCTTCTCTGGGGGCCAGTGTTAGACTCCGATGCCCCACAGCAGGTTTACTGTATCCCTTCGACCATCACATTGACGATGAAACACAGAAATTGCATCCAGATTAAATACAAAATTCGCAATGCCGGTTTCTGTCCACAGGAGTACGGTTTAGAAGAGTATGTACTTTGGCTCTTCCCTGGGGGCTGAGTGTTAGACTCCGATGCACCACAGCACGTTTACTGTAACCCTTCGGCCATCATATTGACGATGAAACACAGAAATTGCATCCCGATTCTATACAAAATTCGCAATTCCGATTTCTGTCCTTAGGAGTACGGTTTAGAAGAGTATGTACTTTGGCTCTTCCCTGGGGGCCCAGTGTTAGACTACGATGCACCACAGCAGGTTTACTGTAACCCTTAACCCATCACATTGACGATGAAACACAGAAATTGCATCCCGATTCAATACAAAATTCGCAATGCCGATTTCTGTCCACAGGAGTATGGTATAAAAGAGTATGCATTTTGGCTATTCCTTGGGGGCCCAATGTTAGACTACGAAGCACCACAGCAGGTTTACTGTAACCCTTCGAGGATCACGTTGACGATGAAACACAGAAATTGCATCCCGATTCAATACAAAATTCACGATGCCGATTTCTATCCTTAGGAGTACGGTTTAGAAGAGTATGTACTTTGGCTCTTCCCTGGGGGCCCAGTGTTAGACTACGATGCACCACAGCAGGTTTACTGTATCCCTTCAACCATCACATTGACGATGAAACATAGAAATCGCATCCCGATTCAGTACAAAATACGCAATGCCGATTTCTGTCCACAGGAGTACGGTTTAGAAGAGTATGTACTTTGGCTCTTCCCTGGGGGAACAGTGTTAGACTCCGATGCACCACAGCAGGTTTACTGGAACCCTTCGACTATCATATTGACGATGAAACACAGAAAATTCTTCCCGATTCAATACAAAATTCGCAATTCCGATTTCTGTCCACAGGAGTACGGTTTGGAAGAGTGTGTACTTTGGCTCTTACCTGGGGACCCAGTGTTAGACTCCGATGCACCACAGCAGGTTTACAGTATCCCTTCGACCATCTCATTGACCATGACACACAGAAAATGCATCCCGATTGGATACAAAATTCGCAATTCCGATTTCTTTCCTTATGAGTACGGTTTAAAGAGTATGCACTTTGGCTCTTCCCTGGGGGCCCAGTGTTAGACTACGATGCACCACAAGCAGGTTTACTGTATGCCTTCAACCATCACATTGACGATGAAACACAGAAATTGCATCCGGATTCAATTCAAAATTCGCAATGCCGATTTCTGTCCACAAGAGTACGGTGTAGAAGAGTATCTACTTTGGCTCTTCCCTGGGGGACTAGTGTTAGTCTCTGATGCACCACAGCAGGTTTACTGTATCCCTTCGACCAAAACATTGACGATGAAACACAGAAATAGCATCCCGATTCAATACAAAATTCGCAATTCCGATTTCTGTCCTTAGGAGTACGGTTTAGAAAACTATGTACTTTGGCTCTTCCCTGGGGGCCCAGTGTTAGACTACGATGCACCACAGCAGGTTTACTGTAACACTTCGACCATCACATTGACGATGAAACACAGAAATTGCATCCCGATTCAACACAAAATTCGCAATTCCGATTTCTGTCGTTAGGAGTACAGTTTAGAAGAGTATGTACTTTGGCTCTTCCCTGAAGGCCCAGTGTTAGACACCGATGCACCACAGCAGGTTTACTGTAACCTTCGACCATCACATTGGCGATGAAACAGAAATTGCATCCCGATTCAATACAAAATTCGCAATGACAATTTCTGTCCACAGGAGTACGGTTTAGAGGAGTATGTACTTTGGCTCCTCCCTGGGGCCCAGTGGTAGACTCCGATGCACCACACCAGGTTTACTGTAACCCTTCGACCATCACATTGACGATAAAACACAGAAATTGCATCCCGATTCAATACAAAATTCGAAATTCCGATTTCTAACCTAATGAGTATGATTTAGAAGAGTATGTACTTTGGCTCTTCCCTGGGGGCCCAGTGTTAGACTCCGATGCACCACAGCAGGTTTACTGTAACCCTCCGACCATCACATTGACGATGAAAGACAGAAATTGCATCCCGATTCAATTCAAAATTCGCAATGCCGATTTCTTTCCACAGGAGTACAGTTTAGAAAAGTATGTACTTTGGCTCCTCCCTGGGGGCCCAGTGTTAGACTCCGATGCACCACAGCAGGTTTATTGTAACCCTTCGACCATCACATTGACGATGAAACACAGAAATTGCATCCCGATTCAATACAAAATCCGCAATGCCGGTTTCTGTCCACAGGAGTACAGTTTAGAAGACTATGAATTTTGGCAATTCCCTGGGGGCCCAGTGTTAGACTACGATGCACCACAGCACGATTACTGTTACAATTCTTCCATCACATTGACGATGAAACACAGAAATTGCATCCCGATTCAATATAAAATTCGCAATTCCGATTTCTAACCTAATGAGTACGGTTTAGAAGAGTATGTACTTTGGCTCTTCCCTGGGGGCCCAGTGTTAGACTATGATGCACCACAGCAGGTTTTCTGTAACATTTCTACCAACACATTAACGACGAAACACAGAAATTGCATCCCGATTCAATACAAAATTCGCAATGCCGATTTTTGTCCACAGGAGTACGGTTTAGAAGAGTATGTACTTTGGCTATTCCTTGGGGGCACAGTGTTAGACTACGATGCATCACAGCAGGTTTACTGTAACCCTTCGACGATCACGTTGACGATGAAACACAGAAATTGCATCCGGATTCAATACAAAATTCACAATGCCGATTACTGTCCACAGGAGTACGGTTTAGAAGATTATGTACTTTGGCTGTTCGTGGGGGCTGAGTGTTAGACTCCGATGCACCACAGCAGGTTTACTGTCTTCCTTCGACCATCATGTTGACGATGAAACACAGAAATTGCATCCCGATTCAATGCAAAATTCGCAATTCCGATTTCTGTCCTTAGGAGTACGATTTGGAAGATTATGTACTTTGGCTCTTCCCTGGGGGCCCAGTGTTAGACTACGATGCACCTCAGCAGGTTTACTGTAACCCTTCGATCATCACATTGACGATGAAACACAGAATTTGCATCCCGATTCAATACAAAATTCGCAATTCCGATTTCTAACCTAATGAGTACGGTTAAGAAGAGTATGTACTTTGGCTCTTCCCTGGGGGGCCACCGTTAGACTCCGATGCACCACAGCAGGTTTACTGTATCCCTTCGACCATCACATTGACGATGAAACACAGAAAGTGCATTCCGATTCAATACAAAAGTCGCAATGCCGATTTTTGTCCACAGGAGTACGGTTTGGAAGATTATGTACTTTGGCTTTTCCCTGGGGGCCCAGTGTTAGACTACGATGCACCACAGCAGGTTTACTGTAACCCTTCTACCATCACACTGACGATGAAACACAGAAATTGCATCCCCATTCAATACAAAATTCGAAATGCCGATTTCAGTCCACAGGAGTACGGTTTTGAAGAGTATGTACTTTGGTTCTTCCCTGGGGACCCAGTGTTAGACTCCGATGCACCACAGCAGGTTTACTGTAATTCTTAGACCATCACATTGACGATGAAACACAGAAATTGCATCCCGATTCAATACAAAGTACGCAATTCCGATTTCTGTCCTTATGAGTACGGTTTAGAAGCGTATGTACTTTGGCTCTTCTCTGGGGGCCCAGTGTTAGACTACGATGCACCACAGCAGGTTTACTGTAACCCTTCGACCATCACATAGACGATGAAACACAGAAATTGCATCCCCATTCACTACAAAATTCGCAATGCCGATTTCTGTCTACAGGAGTACGGTTTAGAAGAGTATGTACTTTGGCTATTCCCTGGGGGCCCAGTGTTAGACTACGATGCACCACAGCAGGTTTACTGTTACCCTTCGACCATCACATTGACGATGAAACACAGAAATTGCATCCCGAATCAATACAAAATACGCAATTCCGATTTCTGTCCTTATGAGTACGGTTTAGAAGCGTATGTTCTTTGGCTCTTCCCTGGGGGCCCAGTGTTAGACTACGATGCACCACAGCAGGTTTACTGTATCCCTTCGACCATCAAATTGACGATGAAACACAGAAAGTGCATCCCGATTCAATACGAAATTCGCAATGCCGATTTTTGTCCACAGGAGTACGGTTTAGAAGATTATGTACTCTGGCTCTTCCCTGGGGGCCCAGTGTTAGACTACGATGCACCACAGCAGGTTTAATGTAACCCTTCGAACATCACATTGACGATGAAACACAGAAATTGCATCCCCATTCAATACAAAATTCGCAAAGCCGATTTCTGTCCACATGAGTACGGTTTTGAAGAGTATGTACTTTGGTTCTTCCCTGGGGACCCAGTCTTAGACTCCGATGCACCACAGCAGGTTTAATGTATCCCTTCGACCATCACATTGACGATGAAACACAGGAATTGCATCCCGATTCAATAAGAAATTCGCAATTCCGATTTCTGTCCTTAGGAGTACAGTTTAGAAAAGTATGTACTTTGGCTCCTCCCTGGGGGCCCAGTGTTAGACTCCGATGCACCACAGCAGGTTTATTGTAACCCTTCGACCATCACATTGACGATGAAACACAGAAATTGCATCCCGATTCAATACAAAATCCGCAATGCCGGTTTCTGTCCACAGGAGTACAGTTTAGAAGACTATGAATTTTGGCAATTCCCTGGGGGCCCAGTGTTAGACTACGATGCACCACAGCAGGATCACTGTTACAATTCTTCCATCACATTGACGATGAAACACAGAAATTGCATCCCGATTCAATATAAAATTCGCAATTCCGATTTCTGTCCTTAGGAGTACGGTTTAGAAAACTATGTACTTTGGCTCTTCCCTGGGGGCCCAGTGTTAGACTACGATGCACCACAGCAGGTTTACTGTAACACTTCGACCATCACATTGACGATGAAACATAGAAATTGCATCCCGATTCAATACAAAATTCACTATGCCGATTTCTGTCCACAGGAGTACGGTTTAGAAGAGTATGTACTTTGGCTCTTCCCTGGTGGCCCAGTGTTAGACTATGATGCACCACAGCAGGTTTTCTGTAACATTTCTACCAACACATTGACGACGAAACACAGAAATTGCATCCCGATTCAATACAAAATTCGCAATGCCGATTTCTTTCCACAGGAGTACGGTTTAGAAGAGTATGTACTTTGGCTCTTCCCTGGTGGGCCACCGTTAGACTCCGATGCACCACAGCAGGCTTACTGTATCCCTTCGACCAAAACATTGACGATGAAACACAGAAATAGCATCCCGATTCAATACAAAATTCGCAATTCCGATTTCTGTCCTTAGGAGTACGGTTTAGAAAACTATGTACTTTGGCTCTTCCCTGGGGGCCCAGTGTTAGACTACGATACACCACAGCAGGTTTACTGTAACACCTCGACCATCACATTGACGATGAAACATAGAAATTGCATCCCGATTCAATACAAAATTCACTATGCCGATTTCTGTCCACAGGAGTACGGTTTAGAAGAGTATGTACTTTGGCTCTTCCCTGGTGGCCCAGTGTTAGACTATGATGCACCACAGCAGGTTTTCTGTAACATTTCTACCAACACATTGACGACGAAACACAGAAATTGCATCCCGATTCAATACAAAATTCGCAATGCCGATTTTTGTCCACAGGAGTACGGTTTAGAAGAGTATGTACTTTGGCTATTCCTTGGGGGCACAGTGTTAGACTACGATGCACCACAGCAGGTTTACTGTAACCCTACGACGATCACGTTGACGATGAAACACAGAAATTGCATCCGGATTCAATACAAAATTCACAATGCCGATTACTGTCCACAGGAGTACGGTTTAGAAGATTATGTACTTTGGCTGTTCCTGGGGGCTGAGTGTTAGACTCCGATGCACCACAGCAGGTTTTCTGTAACATTTCTACCAACACATTGACGATGAAACACAGAAATTGCATCCCCATTCAATACAAAATTCGCAATGCCGATTTCTGTCCACAGGAGTACGGTTTAGAAGAGTATGTACTTTGGCTATTCCCTGGGGGCCCAGTGTTAGACTACGATGCACCACAGCAGCTTTACTGTTACCCTTCGACCATCACATTGACGATGAAACACAGAAATTGCATCCCGATTCAATACAATATACGCAATTCCGATTTCTGTCCTTATGAGTACGGTTTAGAAGCGTATGTACTTTGGCTCTTCCCTGGGGGCCCAGTGTTAGACTCCGATGCACCACAGCAGGTTTACTGTATCCCTTCGACCATCAAATTGACGATGAAACACAGAAAGTGCATCCCGATTCAATACCAAATTCGCAATGCCGATTTTTGTCCACAGGAGTACGGTTTAAAGGATTATATACTCTGGCTCTTCCCTGGGGGCCCAGTGTTAGACTACGATGCACCACAGCAGGTATATTGTAACCCTTCGAACATCACATTGACCATGAAACACAGAAATTGCATCCCGATTCAATACGAAATTCGCAATTCCGATTTTTGTCCAGAAGAGTACGGTTTACAAAAGTATGTACTTTGGCTCTTCCCTGGGGGCCCAGTGTTAGACTCTGATGCACCACATCAGGTTTACTGTATCCCTTCGACCATCACATTGACGATGAAACACAGAAAGTGCATCCCGATTCAATACCAAATTCGCAATGCCGATTTTTGTCCACAGGAGTACGGGTTAGAAGATTATGTACTCTGGCTCTTCCCTGGGGGCCCAGTGTTAGACTACGATGCACCACAGCAGGTTTATTGTAACCCTTCGAACATCACATTGACGATGAAACACAGAAATTGCATCCCCATTCAATACAAAATTCGCAATGCCGATTTCTGTCCACAGGAGTACGGTTTTGAAGAGTATGTACTTTGGTTCTTCCCTGGGGACCCAGTTTTAGACTCCGATGCACCACAGCAGGTTTAATGTATCCCTTCGACCATCACATTGACGATGAAACACAGGAATTGCATCCCGATTCAATAAGAAATTCGCAATTCCGATTTCTGTCCTTAGGAGTACAGTTTAGGAGAATATGTGCTTTGGCTCTTCCCTGAGGGCCCAGTGTTAGACTACGATGCACCACAGCAGGTTTACTGTAACCCTTCGATCGTCAAATTGGCGATGAAACACAGAAATTGCATCCCCATTCAATACAAAATTCGTAATGCCGATTTTTGTCCACAGGAGTACGGTTTAGAAGAGTATGTACTTTGGCTATTCCATGGGGGCCCAGAGTTAGACTACGATGCACCACAGCAGGTTTACTGTAACCCTTCGACCAACACATTGACGATGAAACACAGAAATTGCATCCCGATTCAATACAAAATTCGCAATGTCGATTTATATAGACGAGAGTAACGTGTCCGTGAGCCCGTTTTTGGGCTCTTCCCTGGGAGCCCAGTGTTAGACTACGATGCACCACACCAGGTTTACTGTATCCCTTTGACCTTCACATTGACTATGCAACACAGAAATTGCATCCCGATTCAATACAAAATTCGCAATGCCGAATTCTGTCCACAGGAGTACGGTTTAGAACATTATGTACTTTGGCTCTTCTCTGCGGGCCCAGTGGTAGACTACGATGCAAAACAGCAGGTTTACTGGAACCCTTCGACCATCACATTGACGATGAAACACAGAAATTCCATCACGATTCAATACAAAATTCGCAACAACGATTTCTGTCCACACGAGTACGGTTTAGAAGAGTATGTACATTGGCTCTTCGCTGGGGGCTGAGAGTTAGACTCCGATGCACGACAGCGGGTTTACTGTAACCCTTCGACCATCACATTGAAGATGAAACACAGGAATTGCATCCCGATTCAATAAGAAATTCGCAATTCCGATTTCTGTCCTTAGGAGTACAGTTTAGGAGAATATGTGCTTTGGCTCTTCCCTGAGGGCCCAGTGTTAGACTACGATGCACCACAGCAGGTTTACTGTTACCCTTCGACCATCACATTGACGATGAAACACAGAAATTGCATCCCGATTCAATACAAAATACGCAATTCCGATTTCTGTCCTTATGAGTACGGTTTAGAAGCGTCTGTACTTTGCCTCTTCCCTGGGGGCCCAGTGTTAGACTACGATGCACCACAGCATGTTTACTGTAACCTTTCGATCATCAAATTGACGATGAAACACAGAAATTGCATCCCCATTCAACACAAAAATCGCAATGCCGATTTCAGTCCACAGGAGTACGGTTTTGAAGAGTATGTACTTTGGTTCTTCCCTGGGGACCCAGTGTTAGACTCCGATGCACCACAGCAGGTTTCCTGTAATTGTTAGACCATCACATTGACGATGAAACACAGAAAATGCATCCCGATTCAATACAAAATACGCAATTCCGATTTCTGTCCTTATGAGTACGGTTTAGAAGCGTCTGTACTTTGGCTATTCCCTGGGGGCCCAGAGTTAGACTACGATGCACCACAGCAGGTTTACTGTAACCTTTCGATCATCAAATTGACGATGAAACACAGAAATTGCATCCCCATTCAACACAAAAATCGCAATGCCGATTTCAGTCCACAGGAGTACGGTTTTGAAGAGTATGTACTTTGGTTCTTCCCTGGGGACCCAGTGTTAGACTCCGATGCACCACAGCAGGTTTACTGTAATTGTTAGACCATCACATTGACGATGAAACACAGAAAATGCATCCCGATTCAATACAAAATACGCAATTCCGATTTCTGTCCTTATGAGTACGGTTTAGAAGCGTCTGTACTTTGGCTATTCCCTGGGGGCCCAGAGTTAGACTACGATGCACCACAGCAGGTTTACTGTTACCCTTCGACCAACACATTGACGATGAAACACAGAAATTGCATCCCGATTCAATACAAAATTCGCAATGTCGATTTATATAGACGAGAGTAACGTGTCCGTGAGCCCGTTTTTGGGCTCTTCCCTGGGAGCCCAGTGTTAGACTACGATGCACCACACCAGGTTTACTGTATCCCTTTGACCTTCACATTGACTATGCAACACAGAAATTGCATCCCGATTCAATAGAAAATTCGCAATGCCGAATTCTGCCCACAGGAGTACGGTTTAGAACATTATGTACTTTGGCTCTTCTCTGCGGGCCCAGTGTTAGACTACGATGCAAAACAGCAGGTTTACTGAAACCCTTCGACCATCACATTGACGATGAAACACAGAAAATCCATCACGATTCAATACAAAATTCGCAACAACGATTTCTGTCCACACGAGTACGGTTTAGAAGAGTATGTACTTTGGCTCTTCGCTGGGGGCTGAGAGTTAGACTCCGATGCACGACAGCGGGTTTACTGTAACCCTTCGACCATCACATTGAAGATGAAACACAGGAATTGCATCCCGATTCAATAAGAAATTCGCAATTCCGATTTCTGTCCTTAGGAGTACAGTTTAGGAGAATATGTGCTTTGGCTCTTCCCTGAGGGCCCAGTGTTAGACTACGATGCACCACAGCAGGTTTACTGTTACCCTTCGACCATCACATTGACGATGAAACACAGAAATTGCATCCCGATTCAATACAAAATACGCAATTCCGATTTCTGTCCTTATGAGTTCGGTTTAGAAGCGTCTGTACTTTGGCTCTTCCCTGGGGGCCCAGTGTTAGACTACGATGCACCACAGCAGGTTTACTGTAACCCTTCGACCATCACATTGACGATGAAACACAGAAATTGCATCCCCATTCAATACAAAATTCGCAATGCCGATTTCTGTCCACAGGAGTACGGTTTAGAAGAGTATGTACTTTGGCTCTTCCCTGAGGGCCCAGTTTTAGACTACGATGCACCACAGCAGCTTTACTGTTACCCTTCGACCATCACATTGACGATGAAACACAGAAATTGCATCCCGATTCAATACAAAATACGCAATTCCGATTTTTGTCCTTATGAGTACGGTTTAGAAGCGTATGTATTTTGGCTCTTCCCTGGGGGCCCAGTGTTAGACTCCGATGCACCACAGCAGAATTACTGTATCCCTTCGACCATCAAATTGACGATGAAACACAGAAAGTGCATCCCGATTCAATACCAAATTCGCAATGCCGATTTTTGTCCACAGGAGTACGGTTTAGAAGATTATGTACTCTGGCTCTTCCCTGGGGGCCCAGTGTTAGACTACGATGCACCACAGCAGGTTTATTGTAACCCTTCGAACATCACATTGACGATGAAACACAGAAATTGCATCCCGATTCAATACGAAATTCGCAATTCCGATTTTTGTCCAGAAGAGTACGGTTTACAAAAGTATGTACTTTGGCTCTTCCCTGGGGGCCCAGTGTTAGACTCTGATGCACCACATCAGGTTTACTGTATCCCTTCGACCATCACATTGACGATGAAACACAGAAATTGCATCCCGATTCAATACAAAATTCGCAATGCCGATTTCTGTCCCCAGGACTATGGTTTAAAAGAGTATGTATTTTGGCTATTCCCTGGGGGCCCAATGTTAGACTGCGATGCACCACAGCAGGTTTACGGTTACCCTTCGACCATCACGTTGACGATGAAATACAGAAATTGCATCAGGATTGAATACAAAATAAACAATGCCGATTTCTGTCCATAGGAATACGGTTTAGAAGAGTATGTACTTTGGCTATTCCCTGGGGGCCTAGTGTTAGAATACGATGCACCACAGCAGGTTTACTGTTACCCTTCGACCATCACATTGACGATGAAACACAGAAATTGCATCCCGATTCAATACAAAATTCGCAATTCCGATTTCTGTCCACAGGAGTACGGTTTAGAAGAGTATGTACTATGGCTTTTCCCTGGGGGCCCAGTGTTTGACTCCGATGCACCACAGCAGGATTACTGTAACCCTTCGACCAATACATTGACGATGAAACACAGAAATTGCATCCCAGTTCAATACAAAATTCGCAATGCCGATTTCTGCCCACAGGAGTACGGTTTAAAAGAGTATATAATTTGGCTATTCCCAGGGGGCCTAATGTTAGACTACGATGCACCACAGCAGAATTACTGTTACCCATCGACCATCACATTGTCAATGAAACACAGAAATTGCATCCCGATTCAATACAAAATTCGCAATTCCGATTTCTAACCTTATGAGTACGGTTTAGAAGAGTATGTACTTTGGCTCTTCCCTGGGGGCCCAGTGTTAGACTCCGATGCACCACAGCAGGTTTACTGTATCCCTTCAACCATCACATTGACGATGAAACACAGAAATTGCATCCCGATTCAATACAAAAGTCGCAATGCCGATTTCTGTCCACAGGAGTACGGTTTAGTGGAGTATGTACTTGGGCTCTTCCCTGGGGGCCCAGTGTAGGACTACGATGCACCATAGCAGGTTTACTGTAACCCTTCGACCATCACATCGACGATGAAACACAGAAATTACATCACGATTCGATACAAAATTCGCAATGCCTATTTCTGTCCACAGGAGAATGGTTTAGAAGAGTATGTACTTTGGCTATTCCCTGGGGGCCCAGTGTGAGACTACGATGTACCACAGCAGGTTCACAGTTACCCATCGACCATCACATTGACGATGAAACACAGAAATTGCATCCCGATTCAATACAAAATTCACAGTGCCGATTTCTGTCCACAGGAACACGGTTTAGAAGAGTATGTACTTTGGCTCTTCCCTGGGGTTCCAGTGTTAGACTCCGATGCATCACAGCAGGTTAACTGTAACCCTTAGACCATCACATTGACGATGAAACACATAAATTGCATCCGGATTCAATCCAAAATTCACAATTCCGATTTCTGTCCACAGGAGTACGGTTTAGAAGAGTATGTACTTTGGCTCTTCCCTGGGAGCTGAGTGTTACACTACGATGCACCACAGCAGGTTTACTGTTACCCTTCGACCATCACATTGACGATGAAACACAGAAATTGCATCCCGATTCAATACAAAATTCGCAATTCCGATTTCTGTCTACAGGAGTACGGTTTAGAAGAATATGTACTTTGGCTCTTCCCTGGGGGCCCAGTGTTAGACTGCGATACACGACAGCAGGTTTACTGTAACCCTTCGACCATCACATTGACGATGAAACACAGAAATTGCATCCCGATTCAATACAAAATTCGCAATGCCGATATCTGTCCACAGGAGTACGGTTTAAAAGAGTATGTATTTTGGCTATTCCCTGGGGGCCCAATGTTAGACTGCGATGAACCACAGCAGGTTTACGGTTACCCTTCGACCATCACCTTGACGATGAAATACAGAAATTGCATCCGGATTGAATACAAAATAAACAATGCCGATTTCTGTCCATAGGAATACGGTTTAGAAGAGTATGTACTTTGGCTATTCCCTGGGGGCCTAGTGTTAGAATACGATGCACCACAGCAGGTTTACTGTTACCCTTCGACCATCACATTGACGATGAAACACAGAAATTGCATCCCGATTCAATACAAAATTCGCAATTCCGATTTCTGTCCACAGGAGTACGGTTTAGAAGAGTATGTACTATGGCTTTTCCCTGGGGGCCCAGTGTTTTACTCCGATGCACCACAGCAGGATTACTGTAACCCTTCGACCAATACATTGACGATGAAACACAGAAATTGCATCCCAGTTCAATACAAAATTCGCAATGCCGATTTCTGCCCACAGGAGTACGGTTTAAAAGAGTATATAATTTGGCTATTCCCAGGGGGCCTAATGTTAGACTACGATGCACCACAGCAGAATTACTGTTACCCATCGACCATCACATTGTCAATGAAACACAGAAATTGCATCCCGATTCAATACAAAAGTCGCAATTCCGATTTCTGTCCACAGGAGTACGGTTTAGTGGAGTATGTACTTGGGCTCTTCCCTGGGGGCCCAGTGTAGGACTACGATGCACCATAGCAGGTTTACTGTAACCCTTCGACCATCACATCGACGATGAAACACAGAAATTACATCACGATTCGATACAAAATTCGCAATGCCTATTTCTGTCCACAGGAGAATGGTTTAGAAGAGTATGTACTTTGGCTATTCCCTGGGGGCCCAGTGTGAGACTACGATGTACCACAGCAGGTTCACAGTTACCCATCGACCATCACATTGACGATGAAACACAGAAATTGCATCCCGATTCAATACAAAATTCACAGTGCCGATTTCTGTCCACAGGAACACGGTTTAGAAGAGTATGTACTTTGGCTCTTCCCTGGGGTTCCAGTGTTAGACTCCGATGCATCACAGCAGGTTAACTGTAACCCTTAGACCATCACATTGACGATGAAACACATAAATTGCATCCGGATTCAATCCAAAATTCACAATTCCGATTTCTGTCCACAGGAGTACGGTTTAGAAGAGTATGTACTTTGGCTCTTCCCTGGGAGCTGAGTGTTACACTACGATGCACCACAGCAGGTTTACTGTTACCCTTCGACCATCACATTGACGATGAAACACAGAAATTGCATCCCGATTCAATACAAAATTCGCAATTCCGATTTCTGTCTACAGGAGTACGGTTTAGAAGAGTATGTACTTTGGCTCTTCCCTGAGGGGCCCAGTGTTAGATTCCGATGCACCACAGCAGGTTTACTGTAACCCTTAGACCATCACATTGACGATGAAACACAGAAATTGCATCCCGATTCAATACAAAATACGCAGTGTCGATATCTTTGTACTTTGGCTCCTCGCTCGGGGCCCAGTGTTAGACTCCGATGCACCACAGCAGGTTTACTGTAACCCTTAGACCATCACATTGACGATGAAACACAGAAATTTCATCCCCATTCAATACAAAATTCGCAATTCCGATTTCTAACCTAATGAGTACGGTTTAGAAGAGTATGTACTATGGCTATTCCCTGGGGGCCCAGTGTTAGACTGCGATACACGACAGCAGGTTTACTGTAACCCTTCGACCATCACATTGACGATGAAACACAGAAATTGCATCCCGATTCAATACAAAATTCGCAATGCCGATATCTGTCCACAGGAGTACGGTTTAGAAGATTATGTACTTTGGCTATTCCCTGGGTGCCTAGTGTTAGACTACGATGCACCACAGCAGGTTTACTGTTACCCTTCAACCATCACATTGACGATGAAACACAGAAATTGCATCCCGATTCAATACAAAATTCGCAATTCCGATTTCTGTCCACAGGAGTACGGTTTAGAAGAGTATGTACTATGGCTTTTCCCTGGGGGCCCAGTGTTTGACTCCGATGCACCACAGCAGGATTACTGTAACCCTTCGACCAATACATTGACGATGAAACACAGAAATTGCATCCCAGTTCAATACAAAATTCGCAATGCCGATTTCTGCCCACAGGAGTACGGTTTAAAAGAGTATATAATTTGGCTATTCCCAGGGGGCCTAATGTTAGACTACGATGCACCACAGCAGAATTACTGTTACCCATCGACCATCACATTGTCGATGAAACACAGAAATTGCATCCCGATTCAATACAAAATTCGCAATTCCGATTTCTGTCCTTATGAGTACGGTTTAGAAGAGTATGTACTTTGGCTCTTCCCTGGGAGCTGAGTGTTACACTACGATGCACCTTCGCAGGTTTACTGTAACCCTTCGACCATCACATTGACGATGAAACACAGAAATTACATCACGATTCGATACAAAATTCGCAATGCCTATTTCTGTCCACAGGAGAACGGTTTAGAAGAGTATGTACTTTGGATATTCCCTGGGGGCCCAGTGTTAGACTACGATGCACCACAGCAGGTTTACTGTTACCCATCGAACATCACATTGACGATGAACCACAGAAATTGCATCCCGATTCAATATAAAATTCGCAATGCCGATTTCTGTCCAGAAGGGTACGGTTTAGAAGAGTATGTACTTTAGCTCTTCCCTGGGGGCCCAGTGTTAGACTCCGATGCACCACAGCAGGTTTACTGTATCCCTTCGACCATCACATTGATGATGAAACACAGAAATTGCATCCTTATTCTATACAAAATACGCAATTACGATTTCTGTCCTTATGAGTACGGTTTAGAAGAGTATGTATTTTGGCTCTTTCCTGGGGGCCCAGTGTTAGACTCCGATGCACCACAGCAGGTTTACTGTAACCCTTAGACCATCACATTGACGATGAAACACAGATATTGCATACCGATTCAATACAAAATTCGCAATGCCGATATCTGTCCAGAAGAGTACGGTTTAGAAGAGTATGTACTTTGTCTCTTCCCTGGGGGCCCAGTGCTAGACTCCGATGCACCACAGCAGGTTTACTGTATCCCTTCGACCATCACATTGACGATGAAACACAGAAATTGCATCCCGATTCAATACAAAATACGCATTTCCGATTTCTGTCCTTATGAGTACGGTTTAGAAGAGTATGTACTTTGGCTCTTCCCTGGCGGCCCAGTGTTAGACTCCGATGCACCACAGCAGGTTTACTGTAACCCTTCGACCATCACCTTGACGATGAAACACAGAAATTGCATCCCGATTAAATACAAAATTCGCAATGCCGATTTCTGTCCACAAGAGTATGGTTTAGAAGAGTATGTACTTTGGCTATTCCCTGGGGGCCCAGTGTTAGACTACGATGCACCACAGCAGGTTTACTGATACCCTTCGACCATCACATTGACGATGAAACACTGAAATTACATCACGATTCGATACAAAATTCGCAATGCCTATTTCTGTCCACAGGAGAACGGTTTAGAAGAGTATGTACTTTGGCTATTCCCTGGGGGCCCAGTGTTAGACTACGATGCACCACAGCAGGTTTACTGATACCCTTCGACCATCACATTGACGATGAAACACAGAAATTGCATCCCGATTCAATACAAAATTCGCAATTCCGATTTCTGTCCAGAAGAGTATTGTTTAGAAGAGTATGTACTTTGGCTCTTCCCTGGCGGCCCAGTGTTAGACTCCGATGGCTATTCCCTGGGGGCCTAGTGTTAGACTACGATGCACCACAGCAGGTTTACTGTTACCCTTCAACCATCACATTGACGATGAAACACAGAAATTGCATCCCGATTCAATACAAAATTCGCAATGCCGATTTCTGTCCACAGGAGTATGGTTTAAAAGAGTATGTATTTTGGCTATTCTGTGGGGGCCCAATGTTAGAAATTGCATCCCGATTCAAAACAAAATTCGCAATTCCGATTTCTGCCCACAGGAGTACGGTTTAGAAGAGTATGTACTTTGTTTCTTCCCTGGGGCCGTAGTGTTAGACTCCGTAGCACCACAGCAGGTTTACTGTAACCCTTCGACCATCACATTGACGATGAAACACAGAAATTGCATCCCGATTAAATACAAAATTCGCAATGTCGATTTCTGTCCACAGGAGTACGGTTTAGAAGAGTATGTACTTTGGCTGTTTCCTGGGGGCTGAGAGTTAGACTCCGATGCACCACAGCAGGTTTACTGTAACCCTTCGACCATCAGATTGACGATGAAACACAGAAATTGCATCCCGATTCAATACAAAATTCGCTATGCCGATTTCTGTCCACAGGAGTACGGTTTAGAAGAGGATGTACTTTGGCTATTCCCTGGGGGCCTGGTGTTAGACTACGATGCACCACCGCAGGTTTACTGTTACCCTTCGACAATCACATTGACGATGAAACACAGAAATTGCATCCCGATTCAATACAAAATTCGCAACTCCTATTTCTGTCCTTATGAGTACGGTTTAGAAGCGTATGTTCTTTGGCTCTTTCCTGGGGGCCCAGTGTTAGACTCTGATGCACCACAGCAGGTTTACTGTATCCCTTCGACCATCACATTGACGATGAAACACAGAAATTGCATCCCGATTCAATACAAAATACGCAATTCCGATTTCTGTCCTTATGAGTACGGTTTAGAAGAGTATGTGCTTTGGCTCTTCCCTGGGGGCCCAGTGTTAGCCGCCGATGCACCACAGCAGGTTTACTGTATCCCTTCGACCATCACATTGACGATGAAACACAGAAATTGCATCCCGATTCAGTACCAAATTCGCAATGCCGATTTTTGTCCACAGGAGTACGGTTTAGAATATTATGTACTTTGGCTCTTCCCTGGGGGCCCAGTGTTAGACTGCGATGCACCACAGCAGGTTTACTGTAACCCTTCGACCATCACATTGACGATGAAACACAGAAATTGCATCCCGATTCAATACAAAATTCGCAATGCCGATATCTGTCCACAGGAGTACGGTTTAGAAGATTATGTACTTTGGCTAATCCCTGGGGGCCTAGTGTTAGACTACGATGCACCACAGCAGGTTTACTGTTACCCTTCAACCATCACATTGACGATGAAACACAGAAATTGCATCCCGATTCAATACAAAATTCGCAATGCCGATTTCTGTCCACAGGAGTATGGTTTAAAAGAGTATGTATTTTGGCTATTCCGTGGGGGCCCAATGTTAGACTGCGATGCACCACAGCAGGTTTACTGTTATCCTTCGACCATCACGTTGACGATGAAATACAGAAATTGCATCCGGATTGAATACAAAATAAACAATGCCGATTTCTGTCCACAGGAGTACGGTTTAGAAGAGTATGTACTTTGGCTATTCCCTGGGGGCCTAGTGTTAGACTACAATGCACCACATCAGGTTTACTGTTACCCTTCAACCATCACATTGACGATGAAATACATTAATTGCATCCCGATTCAATACAAAATTCGCAATTCCGATTTCTGTCTTAATGAGTACGGTTTAGAAGAGTATGTACATTGGCTCTTCCCTGGGGGCCCAGTGTTTGACTCCGATGCACCACAGCAGGTTTACTGTATCCCTTCGACCATCACATTGACGATGAAACACAGAAATTGCATCCCGATTCAATACCAAATTCGCAATGCCGATATCTGTCCAGAAGAGTACGGTTTAGAAGAGTATGTACTTTGTTTCTTCCCTGGGGCCGTAGTGTTAGACTCCGTAGCACCACAGCAGGTTTACTGTAACCCTTCGACCATCACATTGACGATGAAACACAGAAATTGCATCCCGATTAAATACAAAATTCGCAATGTCGATTTCTGTCCACAGGAGTACGGTTTAGAAGAGTATGTACTTTGGCTGTTTCCTGGGGGCTGAGAGTTAGACTCCGATGCACCACAGCAGGTTTACTGTAACCCTTCGACCATCAGATTGACGATGAAACACAGAAATTGCATCCCGATTCAATACAAAATTCGCTATGCCGATTTCTGTCCACAGGAGTACGGTTTAGAAGAGGATGTACTTTGGCTATTCCCTGGGGGCCTGGTGTTAGACTACGATGCACCACCGCAGGTTTACTGTTACCCTTCGACAATCACATTGACGATGAAACACAGAAATTGCATCCCGATTCAATACAAAATTCGCAACTCCTATTTCTGTCCTTATGAGTACGGTTTAGAAGCGTATGTTCTTTGGCTCTTTCCTGGGGGCCCAGTGTTAGACTCTGATGCACCACAGCAGGTTTACTGTATCCCTTCGACCATCACATTGACGATGAAACACAGAAATTGCATCCCGATTCAATACAAAATACGCAATTCCGATTTCTGTCCTTATGAGTACGGTTTAGAAGAGTATGTGCTTTGGCTCTTCCCTGGGGGCCCAGTGTTAGCCGCCGATGCACCACAGCAGGTTTACTGTATCCCTTCGACCATCACATTGACGATGAAACACAGAAATTGCATCCCGATTCAATACCAAATTCGCAATGCCGATTTTTGTCCACAGGAGTACGGTTTAGAATATTATGTACTTTGGCTCTTCCCTGGGGGCCCAGTGTTAGACTGCGATGCACCACAGCAGGTTTACTGTAACCCTTCGACCATCACATTGACGATGAAACACAGAAATTGCATCCCGATTCAATACAAAATTCGCAATGCCGATATCTGTCCACAGGAGTACGGTTTAGAAGATTATGTACTTTGGCTAATCCCTGGGGGCCTAGTGTTAGACTGCGATGCACCACAGCAGGTTTACTGTTATCCTTCGACCATCACGTTGACGATGAAATACAGAAATTGCATCCGGATTGAATACAAAATAAACAATGCCGATTTCTGTCCACAGGAG
This sequence comes from Schistocerca cancellata, assembly GCF_023864275.1. NCBI lineage: Eukaryota > Metazoa > Arthropoda > Insecta > Orthoptera > Acrididae > Schistocerca > Schistocerca cancellata. Next base: position 781,940,433 of record NC_064628.1, on the reverse strand, counting down.
TACGGTTTAGAAGAGTATGTACTTTGGCTATTCCCTGGGGGCCTAGTGTTAGACTACGATGCACCACATCAGGTTTACTGTTACCCTTCAACCATCACATTGACGATGAAATACATTAATTGCATCCCGATTCAATACAAAATTCGCAATTCCGATTTCTGTCCTAATGAGTACGGTTTAGAAGAGTATGTACATTGGCTCTTCCCTGGGGGCCCAGTGTTTGACTCCGATGCACCACAGCAGGTTTACTGTATCCCTTCAACCATCACATTGACGATTAAACACAGAAATTGCATCCCGATTCAATACAAAATTCGAAATGCCGATTTCTATCCACAGGAGTACGGTTTAGAAGAGTATGTAATTTGGCTCTTCCCTGGGGGCCGAGTGTTAGACTACGATGCACCACAGCAGGTTTACTGTAACCCTTCGACCATCACATTGACGATGAAACACAGAAATTGCATTCGGATTCAATACAAAAGAGCTAGGTGGCATGTAAACTTGTACTACTGTAGTAGGCGTGGGCTTCGTGTCTATCTTGGCCACAATAACGCATTCACTATGCTGTTTGTAGTAGCTTACCCGCACTCCTATTTTTTTATTCATTATTAAACCCACTCCTGCATTACCCCTATTTGATTTTGTATTTATAACCCTGTATTCACCTGAGCAAAAGTCTTGTTCCTCCTGCCACCGAACTTCACTAATTCCCACTATATCTAACTTTAAGCTATCGATTTCCCTTTTTAAATTTTCTAACCTACCTGCCCAATTAAGCGATTTGACATTCCACGCTCCAATCCGTAGAACGCCAGTTTTCTTTCTCCTGATAAGGACGTCCTCTTGAGTAGTCCCCGCCTGGAGATCCGAATGGGGGACTATTTTACCTACGGAATATTTTACCCAAGAGGACGCCATCATCAATTAATCATACAGTAAAGCTGCATGTCCTCGGGAAAAATTACGGCTGTAGTTTCCCCCTTGCTTTCAGCCGTTCGCAGTACTAGAACAGGAAGGCCATTTTGGTTAGTGTTACAAGGCCAGATCAGTCAATCATCCAGACTGTTGCCCCTGCAACTGCTGAAAAGGCTGCTGCCCCTCTTCAGGAACCACAAGTTTGTCTGGCCTCTCAACAGATACCTCTCCGTTGTGGTTGCACCTACGGTACGGCTATCTGTATCGTTGAGGGACGCAAGCCTCCCCACCAACGGCAAGGTCCATGGTCCATGGGGGGTGCTTACTACTTACGGGGCACAAATAAACACTCCCGTCAGTGCGATGATGCGAAGCGTGCGCCCTCCGTGGCAGGTTTGTGATCTCCGCCGATCCACCCATGCCAGCTCATCTGGCTCCAGCGTTATGTCCACTGATGGGGATGCTGAAGACCCGATCCATTAGGAGGTGGTATAAAGGGCTCAATACAACCACCACTTCCCTTGGGGCGTTGATTTCCACACAATTGTCGGTCGAAAACGATAATTCGTGGAGCGACGAACAACAGGACGAAGCTCTTGACACTATTCGACATTGCTGGCACCCCCCTCCTCCCCTCTCCACCACTATCGACCCCCGACCCCCTTGGAAGATCCAACCCTGCTCTAAAAACATCAAGGTGCTGCAGCCCCAATGAATATGATTTGAGCCATTTGGAGTGTAGTGCTACTACAATTTTTGCTCTGGTACACAAGCTGGAACCACTAAGAACCGTTCAAAACCGTTCGACGAAATTTGAACATAATCGAAAGCAGCAAAGGATGTTTACGCTTTGTCAGCCTTCCCATTTCATTGTCGCCCTTTGTGGCACTTCCTGAAGGCTTTTCGTGTGGATTCTGAGCGGCTGTGTGTCTGAAACGCATGTATATTCGAAGGAAAATTGCATCTCCCTTCTTAACAATACAGGCACTGCAATATCGTATTTATCCACCGTTATCGGGCAGCGACTTTCAATTAAAATGTCCTCCCCAACACGGGAATTACACTACTGGTCATTAAAATTGCTACACCAAGAATAAATGCAGATGATAAACGGCTATTCATTGGACAAATATATTATACTAGAACTGAGATGTGATTACATTTTCACGCAATTTGGGTGCATAGATCGTGAGAAATCAGTACCCAGAACAACCACCTCTGGCCGTAATAACGGCCTTGATACACCTGGGCATTGAGTCAAACAGAGCTTGGATGGCGTGTACAGGTACAGCTGCCCATGCAGCTTCAACACAATACCACAGTTTATCAAGAGTAGTGACTGGCGTATTGTGACGAGCCAGTTGCTCGGCCACCATTGACCAGACGTTTTCAATTGGTGAGAGATCTGGAGAATGTGCTAGCCAGGGCAGCAGTCGAACATTTTCTGTATCCAGAAAGGCCCGTACGGGACCTCCAACATGCGGTCATGAATTATCCTACTGAAATGTAGGGTTTCGCAAGGATCGAATGAAGGGTACAGCCACGGATCTGAAATGTAACGTCCACTGTTCAAAGTGCCGTCAATGAGAACAAGTGGTGACCGAGACGTGTAACCAATGGCACTACATACCATCATGCCGGGTGATAAACGCTTCCAATATACGTTCACCAAACACGGATGCGACCATTGTGATGCTGTGAAAAGAACCTGGATTCATCCGAAAAAATGACGTTTTGCCATTCGTGCACCCAGGTTCGTCGTTGAGTACACCATCGCAGGAGCTCCTGTCTGTGATGCAGCGTCAAGGGTAACCGCAGCCATGGTCTCCGAGCTGATAGTCCATGCTGCTGCAAACGTCGTCGAAGTGTTCGCGCAGATGGTTGTTGTCTTGCAAAAGTCCCCATCTGTTGGCTCAGGGATCGAGACGTGGCTGCACGATCCGTTACAGCCATGCGGATAAGATGCCTGTCATCTCGATTGCTAGTGATACGAGGCCTTTGGGATCCAGCAAGGCGTTCCGTATTACCCTCCTGAATCCACCGATTCCATATTCTGCTAACACTCATTGGATCTCGACCAACGCGAGCACCAGTGTCGCGATACGACACACCGCAATCGCACGATAGGCTACAATCCGACCTTTATCAAAGACGGAAACGTGATGGTACGCATTTCTCCTTACGTGAGGCATCACAACAACGTTTCACCAGGCAACGCCGGTCAACTGCTGTCTGTGTATGAGAAATCGGTTGGAAACTTTCCTCATGTCAGCACGTTGTAGGTGTCGCCACCGGCGCCAACCTTGTGTGAATGCTCTGAAAAGCTAATCATTTGCATATCACAGCATCTTCTTCCTGTCGGTTAAATTTCGCGTCTGTAGCGCATCATCTTCGTGGTGTAGCAGTTTTAATGGTCAGTAGTGTATATAACGTGCATACGAGTATAGGCTGTAACGCCGGAACGACGCCGTATGGGAATTTGGGACTAGCCCTGAGTCAGGCACAGAAAGCCAACTCGGTTGAGGCGACCTTTCGCGTATAGCGTGAAATCCGGATTCGAGTCCCGGATTAACACAAATTTTCATTGTAATCATCCTCTTATACAGCTGATAGTTCTTCATATTAGCAACTGCGAATACACTTCATGTATTCTACAAAGTTGCCAATTCTCCATTAGACAAGCGAAAACGCCGGACGGTGTGGCTGAGCGGTTCTAGGGTCTTCTTCAGTGTGGAACCGCGCGACCGCTACGGTCGCAGGCTAGAATCCTGCCTCGGGCATGGATATGTGCGATGCCCTTAGGTTGGTTAGGTATAAGTAGTTCTAAGCTGTAGGGGACACTAACCGTAATCTATTGGTTATGAACTGTCGATTGAAACTGAAGAAACTGCAAAAAGGTGGCAATTTAAGGAGACGGGACCTGGATAAACTGACTAAACCAGAGGTTGTACAGAGTTTCAGGGAGAGCATAAGGGAACAATTGACAGGAATGGGGGAAAGAAATACAGTAGAAGAAGAATGGGTAGCTTTGAGAGATGAAATAGTGAAGGCAGCAGAGGATCTAGTATGTAAAAAGACGAGGGTTAGTAGAAATCCATGGGTAACAGAAGAAATATTGAATTTAATTGATAAAAGGAGAAAATACAAAAACGCAGTAAATGAAGCAGGCAAAAAGGAATATAAACGTCTCAAAAATGAGATCGACAGGAAGTGAAAATGGCTAAGCAGGGATGGCTAGAGAACAAATGTAAGGATGTAGAGGCTTATCTCACTAGGGGTAAGATAGATACATCCTACAGGGAAATTAAAGAGACATTTGGAGAAAAGAGAACCACTTGTATGAATATCAAGAGCTCAGATAGAAACCCAGTTCTAAGCAAAGAAGAAAAAGCAGAAAGGTGGAAGCAGTATATAGAGGGTCTATACAAGGGCGATGTACTTGAGGACAATATTATAGAAATGGAAGAGAATGGAAGAGGATGTAGATGAAGATGAAATGAGAGATTTGATACTGCGTGAAGAGTTTGACAGAGCACTGAAAGACCTGAGTCGAAACAAGGCCTCAGGAGTAGACAACATTCCATTAGAACTGCTGACAGCCTTGGGAGAGCCAGTCCTGACAAAACTCTACTATCTGGTGAGCAAGATGTATGAGACAGGCGAAATACCCTCAGACTTCAAGAAGAATATAATAATTCCAATCCCAAAGAAAGCAGGTGTTGACAGATGCGAAAATTACCGAACAATCAGTTTAATAAGCCACAGCTGCAAAATAATAATGCGAATTCTTTCCAGACGAATGGAAAAACTAGTAGGAGCCGACCTCGGGGAAGATCAGTTTGGATTCCGTAGAAATATTGGAACACGTGAGGCAGTACTGACCCTACGACTTATCTTAGAAGAAAGATTAAGGAAAGGCAAACCTACGATTCTAGCATTTGTAGACTTAGAGAAAGCTTTTGACAATGTTGACTGGAATACTCTCTTTCAAATTCTGAAGGTGGCAGGGGGGTAAAATACAGGGAGCGAAAGGCTATTTACAATTTGTACAGAAACCAGATGGCAGTTATAAGAGTCGAGGGACATGAAAGGGAAGCAGTGGCTGGGAAGGGAGTGAGACAGGGTTGTAGCCTATCCCCGATGTTATTTAATCTGTATATTGAACAAGCAGTGAAGGAAACAAAAGAAAAATTCGGAGTAGGTATTAAAATCCATGGAGAAGAAATAAAATCTTTGAGGTTTGCCGATAACATTGTAATTCTGTCAGAGACAGCAAAGGACTTGGAAGAGCAGTTGAACGAAATGGATAGTGTCTTGAAAGGAGGATATAAGATGAACATCAACAAAAGCAAAACGAGGATAATGGAATGTAGTCGAATTAAGTCGGGTGATGCTGAGGGAATTAGTTCAGGAAATGAGACACTTAAAGTAGTAAAGGAGTTTTGCTATTTGGGGAGCAAAATAACTGATGATGTCGAAGTAGAGAGGATATAAAATGTAGACTGTCAATGGCAAGGAAAGCGTTTCTGAAGAAGAGAAATTTGTTAACATAAAGTATAGATTTAAGTGTCAGGAAGTCGTTTCTGAAAGTATTTGTATGGAGTGTAGCCATGTATGGAAGTCAAACATGACGATGAATAGTTTGGATAAGAAGAGAATAGAAGCTTTCGAAATGTGGTGCAACAGAAGAATGCTGAGGATTAGATGGGTAGATTACATAACTAATGAGGAGGTATTGAATAGGATTGGGGAGAAGAGGAGCTTGTGGCACAACTTGACTAGAAGAAGGGATCGGTTGGAAGGACATGTTCTGAGGCATCAAGCGATCACCAATTTCGTATTGGAGGGCAGCGTGGAGGGTAAAAATCGTAGAGGGAGACCAAGAGATGAATACACTAAGCAGATTAAGAAGGATGTAGGCTGCAGTAGGTACTGGGAGATGAAGAAACTTGCACAGGATAGAGTAGCATGGAGAGCTGCATGAAACCAGTCTCAGGACTGAAGACCACAACAACAACAAAGCTCTAGGGGACTGATGACCTCAGATGTTAAGTCCCATAGTGCTCAGAGCCATTTGAACTAGCGAAAGGCAGAATATGTTTGCTCACCTGACGTGTTTCTTGAGCTCTCTAGCATTGGGGAAATTCGCGCTCCAAAGACGCGGCGATGCCAGGTGCCCCCGTGGTGACTGGGACCAGAAATACCTAGTATAGGCCACTGTGTTTTGTTCGCATTTCTATAACCATGATTTGGTCTAAATCATAGTTACGAATCATATTCAATTGCACCGACTGGAGCTTGAACATCATAAATAAAGAGCAGCGAAAATTATTGGGGCTGCTCCACTCTTCAGTAGCTGTCGTAGCTAGTTTTGTGTTTCTGTTTTAAGAGTACTGCAAGCTAATAAACTCACTCACTGGAAGCAGTTTCCTTTTTTAGCATCACCAGAAGCTGTTAACATTATCAGCAAGTAATATTCATTTTAATATTCGATACTTGAAAAAATTTTACTTATGAATACATGAAAGGACAGTATAACACTGATTAAAAAACGCGCACAAAGAAATTATATAAGCTGCAAATAACATATAGTTTCATATTAGAAAAGCAGATCGTGTGCCCGCATCTCGTGGTCGTGCGGTAGCGTTCTCGCTTCCCACGCCCGTGTTCCCGGGTTCGATTCCCGGCGGGGTCAGGGATTTTCTCTGCCTCGTGATGGCTGGGTGTTGTGTGCTGTCCTTAGGTTAGTTAGGTTTAAGTAGTTCTAAGTTCTGGGGGACTTCTGACCACAGCAGTTGAGTCCCATAGTGCTCAGAGCCATTTGAGAGCAGATCGTGCAAAAGGTGCAAAGAAAATTAAACACAGGAATGATTGCAGTGCAAGTTTTATTCCAGCTCCTGGTAACATGAAAGGAGGTGCATTTGTGATGTTAATGCGAACAAGAAACAAAAAGTGCCTACCGTAATGTCAAATATGTCATTCTTAAGGAAAATTGTCATTCGTTCCATAAAAACCAAAGAGATGAAAATTATGGTCTACTTGTGACGACTGCAGTATAACTACTGGTGATGCTTTGTCAATAAAAGCGAAAAGTGCCCGATGAAGGAACTTCTCAGTTTTCAGAGAACTTAAGAAATAGGGTTACCCTAAGTGAGCAAGGGACGGAATTTCTGTGCAGTACCTCGCAGTTGGCACACTTTGCTCGTTCAGTAGTTTATTTGTAGCTTGTTTCGTACTAGAGACACCTTTAGGCTATCACAGAATTTATATGAGAATTATGGATGTGCAGCTGTTAAAACAGGCTGTAGTGTTAAATATTACGACACTTGTGGATGAATCTGACTCAGTGGAAACCCTAATTGCAATTTCATTTCATCTTGGAGACTGTTGGAGAGGTTTAATAACCCTATTAAGGCAGATTCTGTGCACATGATATCAACTTGTCTCCTGAAGAAAACCGGTCCAGTTCTGCGATTCCATGGATGTGAACAAATGACCGAAATCATATACAATACTAAACGTTAGATGATTTTCTTTGTCTGGTGCCTCCAATTCCTGCATGCTATAAGCATGACATGCACAAAATTTGATCTTTAGCATGCCTTTCTGTGTACGGCAATACGAAATGTGACATTGGACAGCCATTCTTCTCAAACTTTTTGAAGGCGAATGCATCACACATTCCTCACCTCATCCAGTCTAGCGTCCGTCAAAATGGCCGAACTCCCGGTTGTCTTCATGTCTGTAGCAGATCTGCATTGCCGGAAACCGGAGATTAGTTTTTTTGAACTGTTCAGTACTGCTGCACATGGATAAAAAAAATGACTCTGAGCACTATGGGACTTAACATCTGAGGTCATCAGTCCCCTAGAACTTAGAACTACTTAAATCTAACTAACCTAAGGACATCACACACATCCATGCCCGAGGAGGATTCGAACCTGGGACCGTAGCGGTCGTGCGGTTCCAGACTGAAGCGCCTAGAACCGCTCGGTCACTCCGGCGCACCTGGATATTTCCCATAAATACGACCATCAGACATGCTTACTGGCAAAATACTGTCCAGTAACAAAAACTTGTCGCTCTTGGCAGGACCCCTCCCCCGCCTCATTTTCGCTCGTAGACTTTCGTCCGTGTCTGTTTTCGCTACTAATTGTGTAGACTTTCGTCCGACTTTCGTCCGTGTCTGTTTTCGCTACTAATTGTGACACAAGCTGTATACAAATTTTGCAGTTGGGCTCCCCTGGCATTCCAACCGGCCGCTATAGCTCGCGCAGGATACGGTGGCCAATGCGCGGTGATAAGTTTTCGTCCAAAGCGCTGGGCGAGCTCATTCATTTGTCCGGAAGAGGAGGCCGATAAGTGATATCCACCTTTCGGCCGGTCATCGATGACAGAATTGAGGCGCGCACCCTCCAATATTTCTCAAACGATTTTACAGAAACTATACGGTAAAAAAAAATTTCAATTTTGCTTTACTTATAGCTTTATATGTCAGGTTCGTGGTGATGTGGCTATCATTCCGTTAATGGTCAATTGTGATATTTACGTGGAAGTAAGACACTACACGAAATTCGGAAAAGTGTGCAATGAAAAATAGAGGTCGCTATGATTTCTCGTTTGGTGCATATTACATGTTGTTGCGTTTGAAATTTAGCTGCCGACCGGAGTGGCCGAGCGGTTCAAGGCGCTACAGTCTGGGGCCGCGCGACCGCTACGGAGCAGGTACGAATCCTGCCTCGGGCATGGATGTGTGTGATGTCCTTAGGTTAGTTAGGTTTCAGTAGTTCTACGTTCTAGGGGACTGATGACCTTAGAAGTTAAGTCCCATAGTGCTCAGAGCCATTTGAACCATTTTGAAATTTAGCTAACATATTGAATTTTTCTTTAGACTTGGGTAGAGGTATCTATTTGCCACAAATATCGAGAAAACTGATTTGATGTAGTACATCATTTGCCGCAGTGAAAATTCACACCATTCCTCATATTTCATAAACGGTTTGAGATATCGAAATGAGATTTTGGCAGTTGATAGCACGCAAAGAGGCGATTAGTTTACCATATCATTATTATGTAAGGCTTCATTATATAGTGTTATTCTAATAACTACAGAGTTTTTCGGTGAAAGAATGTAATTTTTAAGAGGCCATCGATAGCTGGTGAAACGAGAAAAGCTATGGGCTTTTGAATAACGTATGTGAAGACATTACACGTTTTTTTTTTTTTGCTGATGATGTGCTCATAAGCTATTGACTTTACTTTTCCACAGTTCCTCACTTAATAAACCACCGTTTCAGAATTTTCTCGTAGTTATGTCTGCACAACATGTTAGTGAGGTGAGACTGTGAACTGCGCTGTGAAGATTTACTCAAAATTCGCCACTCATGACGCTTCTCTGAAAGTTACAAATTGTTAACAAGCTAGCGAGAATAAATCGCCGCATTTTTGGCGGAATTCTTCTAGATACTAACGAAAGTAGAGGTGACAGTAGATTTATTTGAATTGTCACGGTGCAAGTATAATATTTAAAAAAAATGTGAGCGCAGGCTTCAGCTTAGAAAGGCACTTCCCCTTCAGAGCTCTGAGCCACCGCTCACCAATGCCGCCTTCTCCACACTCCCCCAGCGGACTGCGCATCTAGCGGCCACGGCATTTTGCGCTTGTGATACGTCCTGTATATAAATGTTGCAATTGTGGCGCATCTGGCGTTCGAAGTAGCGACCTGTGTCACTTGCGCCTTAAACCGGTCCTGGGACAAATGGCTTGTTTACCAATTAACAAAATGTGTAATACTAAGCACGCCATGTAACGTGTACCCTTAAGGTAGGGTGTCCATTCGTCCCGTTTTTCCCGGGACAGTCCCGTTTTTTACCAAAATGTCCCCCTGTCCCGAAAGTTTTTTTGGGGACGCTCAAATGTCCCGTTTTTGTATGATTCTGCTTGGCTAGAGTATTTTACGCTACTGGTTGTTTGACTTGCTATTAACTGCGCAATTATTTACGCTAGAAAGTTGTGTGATGACTTTCAGCATACCCCAAACATGTACCGAATTGTCAAAAGTCTTAAGTAATTTTTAACGCACTATAGGTTACGAATAACAACGAAGATTCTTCTCTTATAAATCGATCCACTGAATCCGTCCTTTCGGTCCAGATATACTCTACACCACTGATACTTCCTCTCTGGCTTTCGTCACGACACTGTTAATGTTTTGCACTGTGCAATCACTGTTTCATTATGCCAAAACGAAAGTGTAATTTTAACAGCAATATAAAAAGTGAGTTTCCTTTTATCACTGGTAGTTGAGAAACTGTAGAATGTACGCAGTGCAGATCAAAATTTGCTATTGGTCATGGTGGAAGGTCTGACATTGTGAATCACATTAAGACGACGAAACATCGCATGAGTGATCAAACGAAAAGACCAAATAAATGCATGAGTGACTAATATGTAAACTTAAAATCAGTAACAGAAATGGATAGGCAGTGGGCAGCACAAGAAGCTACGTTTGCATACCACAGTGCAATGCATAACCGTAGCGTTAAGTCAATGGACTGTACTACAGCAGTTGTTAAAAACTTTTCAATCCTAAATTCATATGTGGACGCACAAAATGTAATGCAATCATTTCAAATGTTATTGCACCGTATGCAGCTCAGCAAGTTTTAAATGAACTGATAAGTGCTACATTCATTTCTGTAATGATTGAAACATCGCATCATCTGTATTTGAAGTTGGTTCCTCTCCTTATCGGGTATTTTCACCCTGAAAATGACATCACGGTGAAAGTGCTCGAATTGGTTAATTTAGCTGGAGAAACTTCAGATTTACTTCAGAATTATGTGCTGGAGGTTTTAAAGAAATATGATCTTGAGGGAAAGGTGATTGCAGTTTCTGCAGACAACACTAACACCAATTTTGGTGGTAAGCAGAGGAAAGGAAAAAAACAATTTGTTCTATAAACTGCAACAGAACACAGTGAATAATATAGTAGGTGTGGATTGTCCAGCACATGTGGTGCACAATTCCTTACAAACTGGCTCAGATTGCCTACCCATCGACTGCCAATTAATTGTAAACAAAATCTACCGGCATTTCCACATATATACAGTAAGGGTTGAATTTCTGAAGACATTCTGTAAGTTTACTAAAACTGAATACAAAACTGTACGTGGGCACTGCAAGACAAGGTGGCTATCTCTGCTACCAGCATTGGAAAGAATTGTAGAGATATTTCCTGCTTTCAAATCATATTTCATTTCCCTTGATAAGCGTCCTATTATCCTTAAACAATTCTTCGATAATCCTGAGTCTATTGTTCTTCTACATTTTCTTGTTAGCCAGCTAAAACTTTTCTCCACAACAATTAAATGTATTGACAAACAAGAAATCACAATAATGGAAGTTTATGAAGAAATAAACAAATTATTGGGCAAATTTCAATGTAGAAAATCTGAAAGATTTCTCACATCCTTTGTACATGAGACTGTAAGAGAGTTGGAAGAAGAGGGTGCAATTACTGTAGAACAATTTCATGTTTATGCTGAGGTCTTCCATGACTCTTGCATTGAGTATATTAAAGAATGGTGTTCACCATTTCTCACACCTTTTAAAGCATTTGACTGGGTTAAAACTGAAAAGTAGCAGCTACAGTGGAAGGATATTCAGGACTGTTGTGTTTTTGTTAAAAGTATTGTACCAAATTTTCCTGTTGATGAAGACGAACTGTTCGATGAATTTTCATGTGCACAGAACTTCATAAAAAGTGAAGAAGGAAACAAAGAAAGTGTTAGTGCAACGTAGTGCAAAATATTTGCTTATTTCAAAAGTAAAAACACTAACATGAAAAACATGATTCATTTGGTGCAGTTTTGTCTGGAAGTTCCTGGGTCAAATGCTGCTGTGGCACGTGTGTTTTCGTTAGTGAACTCTTTGTGGTCAGATGAAGAACAACAGAATGAAAGTTGAAACAGTGAGGGCCTTGCTCATCGTCAAAACACACTTTAATGGTGTATCGTGTACTGACTTTTATGATACAATTTCAAACGAAAATGCACTTCTTAATAAAATACATAAGCGTGAAAAGTACAGTGATAGTGTGGCAGAATAACTGTAAAAAGTGATTTGGGATCATCTGAGTGCACATTGTAAAGGTAAACTTGTATGTGTATTAAATTTAGTCAATACAATATTTATGTCCCGTTTTTTTCTTCATTGTCCCAGGTATTTCTCTAATTTATTTTAAATGTCCCCTTTTTCAATGAAAATGAAATGGACGCCCTATCTTAAGGGCTCTACACACGGACCAATTCATCATCGGTCAACCGAATAAACAATTTCGTGGCAGTGTAGACACATCCCAACCAACTATACTTAGCGATTGCAGCGCCGCCCTGTTCCTATAGCTGGTTGCGAATTGTTTAAAGTAAGTCCACTGAGGCTATGTTCGTCGAGATGCCGCTTTTTTTTGTGACACAAAAACAAAAACTGGACTTTGCCTTGGCTGTTTAAGAGGTAACAAGGCTAGGAAAAGCCGAGGGAAAGCTGTGGTCAAAGAAGGAGCTGATTTTCGTCATCGTCTAAGAATGGATGAAACACGCTTTCTAGAGTTGCCGAAAATCGTGAAACCATTCTTAACGAAAAGGAATAGACACATGAGAGGGCCTATAAGCTGTCAGGAGAAGCTGTTAGCTACATGCGAGGGGGGCCCAAAAGTAACCGGAATCGTAATGCTTCACATCGCGTACTTATAGTAGCAGGTTGCGCCGCCAGAGGGTTGTAGTAGAAGCTCTGCTGAGTCATTCTGCCACGTGTCGTCACCCAACATTGAGAAGTGTGGTTTCTTTGGCAGTTCTTTGAGTGTGCGCTCAGTGCAGACGTGACACGAGGAAATGGCTAGTTCTTACGAACAACGTGTGGCAGAAACAGCAGAAACTGTTGCGATGATTCAGACAGCCTACAAAGACCATGCTCTTAGTGAAACGCAAGTGTACGAATGGTTTTCTCGGTTTAAAAAGTGAGAAATGGTGGTTGAAGATCAGCCCCGTTCCGGTCGACCTTCAGCTGCTCGAAGCGAAGACAACATCGACAAAATCCATGATCTCATCAGAGAAGATCGACGCAGGACAATCGACCAACTCGAGAACTTGTCCGGGTTGTCCTGGAGCTCAATTCAGCGCATCTTGACTATCGATTTGGGGATAAGAGGAGAGGAGTGGCGAAGCTTCTTACCAGAGAACAAAGGGATCATCACGTTCAAGCTTGTCTCGAAATGGACGCGTTCAAAGATGATCCACATTTTTTCAACAAAATCATTACAGGTGATGAGTCGTGGTGCTATGGGTACGATCCAGAAAGTAAACAACAGTCATCACAATGGAAGTCACCTGGCTCACCTCGACCAAAACAAGCTCGACAAGTGAAATCGAAAGTAAAAACGATGTTGATCTAGTTTTTTTTTTTTTTTTTTTTTGACAGCAGAGGGATTGTACACTCTGAATTTGTCCCTGAAAAACAGACAGTAAACCAACGATTCTATTTGGAGGTTATGAAACGGCTTCGCAGAAGGTTTTCGCGAAAGCGTCCGGCTTTGTGTGGTTCCTGCATCACGACATCGCTCCCGTGCACACGGCTCTCAGCGTTCGCCAGTTTTTGGCCTCAACGAAGACGTCTACCCTTACCGACGCGCCCTATTCGCTGAATTTAGCACTCTCGGACTTCTTCCTATTCCGGAGGATAAAAGAGCCTTGATAGGGAAGCGTTTTGCGGATGTGGAAGACGTAAAACGCAGTGTCATGAAAGTGCTAGCAGGTATCAAAGAGGACGAATTTAAAAGGTGTTTGAACACTGGAATGAACGTTTGGACAAGTGTATTTTAGCTAATGGAGAGTACTTCGAAGGAGATTAAGGTTGTATTTGAAAACAATAAAGTATATGATTTCTAGAAAGAAATTCCGGTTATTTTTGGGTCCCTCCTCGTAATGGTCTGTAGCCACTGAAAGAAATTATGAGGATCTCAACTTCAGTGCTGTTGTACCTCCATAATTATTATTGGAGATCGTTTCTGAAAACTGTAACATGATTTATAGTTGCCTAAGGAAATATATCAAGGTAATGCAAAAGAATTAAAAAAACAGAATGGGCCTGCTGGATTTGGGGCACAGGGTACACCGTGGAGCGCCATTCAAACGGCCATAAGCTCCCAAACTGCTTGTTCCGGCTCCCCGCCGTAGTTTAATACAGGAAGCTGCGGTAGGGCTGATGCATCCTGCAGCCTGTTGCATGTTGTCGTCCAGCATTGCTCACAGAGCGTAGTGCTCGCCGAGCAGCAGCTCGCAATGCAACCATTTCTGTCAGCGATGAGTACGGTCTAGGCTAACTGCGGCCGCAAGTTTGCTGGGTGATCCGCGCCCGCCCCCCCCCCCCCCCCAATGCTGTCCCGCAGGTGACTTAACTGCCCTGCGTTGACGGCTGGCAAACTGCGTCCCAGGACCAGTGCTGGCCCGAAATGGTGGCTGCTCCATCTCCTGTGGTTTCGGGGCGAACTATTCTGTCGCAGAGTCGAACTGTGGTCAGCGAGCAGCATTCATTATGGCGACCCAAGTGTCACAGCCCCACGGTAAAGTGAACGCAGAATACCCTAGCCAGTAGATGCGCGGTCGGCAGGGCACACATGGGGAGAGCAGTAGTGGTGAGGGCTGCAGGCAGGCGCTATAGGGGAAATGCCGAGTGCTGGAGGGAAAGTGCCGTTCTAAACTGAAACCTACAGTCACATTTTTTGTAAATATCAAGCAGGGTTCCTGCACGCCCACCTTGCAGGGTGACAATTCAAAAAGATATGTCACCTGTGCTTCGGTTAGGATCGGAAAAGAATTCCGCCGAAAATGTAGCGATTTATTTTCACCTAGTTTGTTAATCATTAGTCTCTTTCAGAGAAGTGCCACGTGTGTGGAATTTTGAGTAAAACCTACACATTTCTCATGTTGCCATCTTAAAATCTGCTTCTTTTGTCAAAACTCAGTGAAATTTACGCAGTCTCACCTCACTAACCCCCCCCCCCCCCACACCCATGAACCACGGACCATGGCATATGGCATTGGTTGGGAGGCTTTCGTGCTTCAACGATACAGATAGCCGTACCGTAGGTGCAACCACAACGGAGGGGTATCTGTTGAGAGGCCAGACAAACTTATGGCTCCTGAAGAGGGGCAGCAGCCTTTTCAGTAGTTGCAGGGGCAACAGTCTGGATGATTGACTGATCTGGCCTTGTAACACTAGCCAAAACGGCCTAGCTGTGCTGGTAATGCGAACGGCTGAAAGCAAGGGGAAACTACAGCCGTAATTTTTCCCGAGGGCATGCAGCTTTACTGTATGGTTAAATGATGATGGCGTCCTCTTGGGTAAAATATTCCGAGGGTAAAATAGTCCCCCATTCGGATCTCCGGGCGGGGACTACTCAAGAGGACGTCGTTATCAGGAGAAAGAAAACTGGCGTTCTACGGATCGGAGCGTGGAATGTCAGATCCCTTAATCGAGCAGGTAGGTTAGAAAATTTAAAAAGGGAAATCGATAGGTTAAAGTTAGATATAGTGGGAATTAGTGAAGTTCGGTGGCAGGAGGAACAAGACTTTTGGTCAGGTGAATACAGGGTTATAAATACAAAAGCAAATAGGGGTAGTGCAGGTGTAGGTTTAATAATCAATAAGAAAATAGGAGTGTGGGTAAGCTACTACAAACAGCATAGTGAACGCATTATTGTGGCCAAGATAGACACGAAGCCCACGCCTACTACAGTAGTACAAGTTTATATGCCGACTAGCTCTGCAGATGACGAAGAAATTGAAGAAATGTATAATGAGATAAAAGAAATTATTCAGGTAGTGAAGGGAGACGAAAATTTAATAGTAATGGGTGACTGGAATTCGAGCGTATGAAAAGGGAGAGAAGGAAACATTGTAGGTGAATATGGATTGGGGGTAAGAAATGAAAGAGGAAGCCGTCTGGTAGAATTTTGCGCAGAGCATAAATTAATCATAGCTAACACTTGGTTCAAGCATCATAAAAGAAGGTTGTATACATGGAAGAATCCTGGAGATACTAAAAGGTATCAGATAGATTATATAACGGTAAGACAGAGATTTAGGAAGCAGGTTTTAAATTGTAAGACATTTCCAGGGGCAGATGTGGACTCTGACCACAATCTATTGGGTATGAACTGTAGATTAAAACTGAAGAAACTGCAAAAAGGTGGGAATTTAAGGAGATGGGACCTGGATAAATTGACTAAACCAGAGGTTGTACAAAGTTTCAGGGAGAGCATAAGGGAACAATTGACAGGAATGGGGGAAAGAAATACAGTAGAAGAAGAATGGGTAGCTCTGAGGGATGAAGTAGTGAAGGCAGCAGAGGATCAAGTGGGTAAAAAGACGAGGGCTAGTAGAAATCCTTGGGTAACAAGAGAAATATTGAATTTAATTGATGAAAGGAGAAAATATAAAAATGCAGTAAATGAAGGAGGCAAAAAGGAATACAAATGTCTCAAAAATGAGATCGACAGGAAGTGCAAAATGGCTAAGCAGGGATGGCTAGAGGACAAATTTAAGGATGTAGAGACTTGTCTCACTAGGGGTAAGATAGATACACCCTACAGGAAAATTAAAGAGATCTTTGGAGAAAAGAGAACCACTTGTATGAATATAAAGACCTCAGATAGAAACCCAGTTCTAAGCAAAGAAGGGAAAGCAGAAAGGTGGAAGGAGTATATAGAGGGTCTATACAAGGGCGATGTACTTGAGGACAATATTATGGAAATGGAAGAGGATGTAGATGAAGATGAAATGGGAGATACGATACTGCGTGAAGAGTTTGACAGAGCACTGAAAGACCTGAGTCGAAACAAGGCCCCAGGAGTAGACAACATTCCATTAGAACTATTGACTGGCCTTGGGAGAGCCAGCCCTACCATCTGGTGAGCAAGATGTATGAGACAGGCATAATACCGTCAGACTTCAAGAAGAATATAATAATTCCAATCCCAAAGAAGCAGGTGTTGACAGATGTGAAAATTACCGAACTATCAGTTTAATAAGTCACAGCTGCAAAATACTAACGCGAATTCTTTACAGACGAATGGAAAAAGTTGTAGAAGCCGACCTCGGGGAAGATCAGTTTGGATTCCGTAGAAATGTTGGAACACGTGAGGCAATACTGACCCTACGACTTATCTTAGAAGAAAGATTAAGGAAAGGCAAACCTACGATTCTAGCATTTGTAGATTTAGAGAAAGCTTTTGACAATGTTGATTGGAAAGCTTTTGACAATGTTGATTGGAATACTCTCTTTCAAATTTTAAAGGTGGCAGGGGTAAAATACAGGGAGCGAAAGGCTATTTACAATTTTTACAGAAACCAGATGGTAGTTATAAGAGTCGAGGGGCATGAAAGAGAAAGGGGCATGAAAGGGAAGCAGTGGTTGGGAAGGGAGTGAGACAGGGTTGTAGCCTCTCCCCAATGTTATTCAATCTGTATATTGAGCAAGCAGTAAAGGAAACAAAAGAAAAATTTGGAGTAGGTATTAAAATCCAGGGAGAAGAAATAAAAACTTTGAGGTTCGCAGATGACTTTGTAATTATGTCAGAGACAGCAAAGGACTTGGAAGAGCAGTTGAACGGAATGGACAGTGTCTTGAAAGGAGGATATAAGATGAACATCAACAAAAGCAAAACGAGGATAATGGAATGTAGTCAAATTAAGTCAGGTGATGCTGTGGGAATTAGAGTAGGAAATGAGACACTTAAAGCAATAAAGGAGTTTTGCTATTTGGGAAGCAAAATAACTGATGATGGTCGTAGTAGAGAGGATATAAAATGTAGACTGGCAATGATAAGGAAAGCGTTTCTGAAGAAGAGAAATTTGTTAACATCGAATATAGATTTAAGTGTCAGGAAGTCGTTTCTGAAAGTATCTGTATGGAGTGTAGCCATGTATGGAATTGAAACATGGACGATAAATAGTTTGGACAAGAAGAGAATAAAAGCTTTCGAAATGTGGTGCTACAGAAGAATGTTGAAGATTAAGTGGGTAGATCACGTAACTAATGAGGAGGTATTGAATAGGATTGGGGAGAAGTTTGCGGCACAACTTGACTAGAAGAAGGGATCGGTTGGAAGGACTAGTGTTGATGCACCAAGGGATCACAAATTTAGCATTGGAGGGCAGCGTGGAGGGTAAAAATCGTAGAGGAAGACCAAGAGATGGGTACACTAAGCAGATTCAGAAGGATGTAGGCTGCAGTAGGTACTGGGAGATGAAGGAGCTTGCACAGGATAGAGTAGCATGGAGAGCTGCATCAAACCAGTCTCAGGACTGAAGAGCACAACAACAACAACAACGCCGGCCGCTGTGGCCGAGTGGTTCTAGGTGCTTCAGTCCGGAACCGCGCTACTGCTATGGTCGCAGTTTCGAATCCTGACTCGGGCATGGATTTGTGTGATCCTTAGGTTTAACTAGTTCTAAGTCTAGGGGACTGATGACCTCAGATGTTAAGTCCCATAGTGCTCAGAGCTATTTGAACCATTTTCTGAACAACAACAACAACACCTCACTAAGATGTTGCGTAGATGAAATTGCGAGCGAATTCTGAAACAGTGGTTTATTAAGTGAGAAACTGAGGAAAAATAGGCCCTAAGATCAGCATCTTATGAAAAAGGACATCCTCAGTTTAAAAAAAGCACATGTAATGACTTCACTTATGTAGCTCCAAATAACCTAGATTTCTCATTTCACCAGCTATCTATGGCCCTTAAAAATTACAATTTTTATCGGAATACCCTGTGGTTAGTGGAATAACACGGTAGCTAATAAAGGTTTGCGTAATAATCATACAGAAAAATACTCTTCTCTTTGTGTTATAACGTTTGCCAAAATCTCATTTCGATATCTTAAAACGTCTATGAAATATTAGGAATGTCGCGGATATTTCACTCTGGCTTTATCGCTGGCGCGGTGCGGTCGCAAATGACTGCGCTACGTAAGATCAATTTTCTCCAAGTATGGGGACAGATACAGACCTCCACCCAAGTCTAAGGAAAAATTTAATATGTTAGCTAAATTTCATAAGCAGCAACATATTATGTGATGTGCACCAAACGCAGAATCATAGCGACTCCTTATTTTCATAGAAAACTTTTTCGAATTTCGCGTACTTCCAGGTAAATATCACAATAGCTATGACCATTAACGAAATGATCGGCACATCACAACGAATCTGACATATAAAGCTACAAGTAAAGCAAAAATGAACTTATTTCACCGAATAGTTTCTGCAAAATCGTCTGAGAAACATTGTAGAGCGTGCGCGTCGATTCTGTCATCGCCGAACAGCCGAAATGTGGCTAACGATTATCGGCCTCCCCTTCCGAACAAACGAATGAACTCGCCCAGAGCATTGGACGAAAACTGGTCACTGCGCGTCGCCCACCGTATACTGCGAGAGCTGTGGTAGAGCTGCGATAATAACACAGGTTACTTTGGTATAAATTGGGTGGGTATTTATGCTCTTCTAGGCTGCCATCGCTGGGGCTTTACAGTGCCTTGCGGCACATTTGCTAAACACTTCAGTGGCAGCCAGTGTGGAAGATTCCGCCCTCTTCAGCGTAGGTGCTGCTGTGTCAACTATTTCCACGTGTCACCAGGCCGGATAGCCTCACTGAGGAGAAAGGGGGGGGAGGGGGGGGGGGTGGCGGGTTGCCTGTCGGACTCAACGGACTTCCCGAAAAGAAGAAGTTGGTCGGGAAGCATTTACTCACATCCATTTTATCGGACGGCCGGTTAATTGCTATGTGTGTAGGGCCCTATTGGCGTCTTCATTTATAATATCTGTGGTGCTCTCTTGCAGTTACTGAATGAACGAATGTAATGTAATTGCTGTTTATCAGACACAACTTATTACCATGTGCGTGACTTTCGAACACATTGTGTGAGCTACAGTTCCGCCTTCTACTGTACTTTTGGGAGTGGTTCCAATTTCTTCAAAAACTACACTACTGGCCATTAAAATTGCTACACCAAGAAGATAGGCATGATGATAAACGGGTATTCATTGGACAAATATATTATACTAGAACTGACATGTGAGTACATTTTCACGCAATTTGGGTGCATAGATCCTGAGAAATCAGTACCCAGAACAACCACCTCTGGCCGTAATAACGTTCTTGATTCGCCTGGGCATTGAGTCAAATAGAGCTTGGATGGCGTGTACAGGTACAGCTGCCCATGCAGCTTCAACACGATACCACAGTTCATCAAGAGTAGTGTCTGGTGCATCGTGACGAGCCAGTTGTCGGCCACCATTGGCGAGACGTTCTCAGTTGTTGAGAGATCTGGAGAATATGATGCCCAGGGCAGCAGTCGAACATTTTCTGTATCCAAAAAGACCCGTACAGGACCCGCAACATGCGGTTGTGCATTATCCTGCTGAAATGTAGGGTTTCGCAGGGATCGAATGAAGGGTAGAACAACAGGTCGTAACACATCTGAAATGTAACGTCCACTGTTCAAAGTGCCGTCAATGCGAACAAGAGGTGACCAAGACGTGTAACCAATGGCATCGCATACCATCACGCCGGGTGACACGCCGTAACCAATGGCACCCCATACCATCACGCCAGGTGACACACCAATATGGCGATGACGAATACACGCTTCCAATGTGCACTCACCGCGATGTCGCCAAACACGGATGCGACCATCATGATGCTGTAAACAGAACCTGGATTCATCCGAAAAAATGACGTTTTGCCATTCGTGCACCCAGGTTCGTCGTCGAGTACACCGTTGCAGGCGCTCCTGTCTGTGATGCAGCATCAAGGGTAACCGCAGCCATGGTCTCCGAGCTGATAGTCCATGCTGCTGCAAACGTCGTCGAACTGTTCGTGCAGATGGTTGTTGTCTTGCAAACGTCCCCATCTGTTGACTCAGGTATCGAGACGTGGCTGCACGATCCGTTACAGCCATGCGGATACGATGCCTGTCATCTCGACTGCTAGTGATACGAGGCCGTTGCGATCCAGCACGGCGTTCCGTATTATCCTCCTGCATCTACCGACTCCGTATTCTGCTAACAGTCATTGGATCTCGACCAACGCGACCAGCAACGTCGCGTTACGATAAACCGCAATCGCGACAGGCTACAATTCGATCTTTACCAAAGTCGGAAACGTGATGGTACGCATTTCCACTCCTTACACGAGGCACCACAACGTTTCACCAGGCAACGCCGGTCAACTGTTGTTTGTGTAAGAGAAATCGGTTGGAAACATTCCTCATGTCAGCGCGTTGTAGGTGTCGCCACCGGCGCCAAACTTGTGTGAATGCTCTGAAAAGCTAATCATTTGCATATCACAGCATCTTCTTCCTGTCGGTTAAATTTCGCGTCTGTAGCACGTCATCTTCGTGGTGTAGCAATTTTAATGGCCAGTAGTGTATAATTCCTAACGTTAAGTCCGTACTCCAGTGGGAATAGCGCAATTAAACGAAGCTATACAACCACGCTTATTACCTACCTCAGGGCCTTTCACACACGGAAAATGGTGCGCGTGAAAAGTGAGATGGAGAGTGTTTGCACGGTGTACCGATCAAACAGCGAGGTTATCGGTTCCCAGATGCGCTTCCGAGAGCATTGATAAACAGCTTATTCAGCACTGAATAAGACAGTTACTAGAATAATGGAACAACTTGGTCCGAAAAAAAGCAAAGAGTTGCGAAAGGCCGGCCGCTGTGGTCGAGTGGTTCTATGCGCTTGAATCCGGCGTGTGCGATGTCCGTGGGTTAGTTAAGTTTAAGAACTTCAAAGTCTAGGGGACTGATGACATCATATGTTAAGTCCCATAGTGCTTCGAGCCATTTAGTTGCGAATGTCCATTTAACCCGGAGTGGGAATTTTCTTAAATTTTTATTAGTTGCGACGATAAAGCCAAATGTCTATTCTGCGTATAGTAATTAAGTATGTAAGAAAATGGTCTATTGAAAGACACCATAGAAAATTGCATTCAGAATAATATAGTGAAATCATTTGGAACGCCACAGAGGAAGAATTAAGGAAGTTGCAGACTCTTGCAGAAAAGAAATCTGTATCCAGAAAAGAGACTTGTACCGCTACTTTAGCATGTTCACTTTGATTAGATGGCCTGTGAAACGAACATAAGTTTGTTTACATTCATCTCAAATGTGTATTCGTTTTCATTTGTGTTGTTCTTAACACAATCTTTTCCCTCTAATTCAGCAAGAAGAAGGTTAAAGGTGCTGCGAAAGGACTCCTAGAGCTAGTTATAAAGTTGCTCTACGTTTAGCGAGAGATGGCAAGCCGTTTATGAAGCGGCTAATAACATTTCGTTAGACGTAGTAGAGTCAATGGATGAGACATTTAGTCCCGTATACAGCAGCATAGTACCACTCTATAGTATGGCGGTATCTCGTCGAATCAGCGACATTGCCGGGAATTTTCATGAACAATTGGCACCCAAAATTGAAAACCTCCTAGCGTACTCCATCGCAGTTGGGTCCTCGGACATCACATTGTTCAGTAGCCATTTTTTTGCGTGGCCTGGACGACAACCTACATGTAAGCGAAGAGCTCCTGGATGTGATTCCGATGAAAGACAGTGCAGCAGGCGCGGATATTTTACAAGCGGTTGAAAAGGCAGCTGAAGGAATAAGACTCACACCACAGATGAGGCGCTAGCAATGCGCACTGAAGTAAAAGGGTTTGTGGCCTACAGCGGGAAATGCTTAATATCCTGAATTTACCTTCCGTGCATTGTTTCGCTCAACAAGAGGCTCTTTGTACAAAAATTATCGGTCTTCAAGAAGTGTAGTTGTGCGGAACGTGAACTTTGAGCTCCGTTCAAAAAATTTCGGAACATTCGTAATTTTGCGCCAGTGGTGTGTTGGAGCGAAATGCGGTTGGCATCCCTGTATACGCGCGTGTTTAATGTGTAACTGCCGGAAGTTGCATTGTTGTATGTCTGTTACTTATTGTTCAAGTGCTGCATTGAGTAGAACGTTGTTTCGCCCAGTTTGCGAATTTCGAGATGGCAGGGTTAGAGGACGAACGCGTCTGCATTAAATTGTCCGTGAAACTCAGGAAAATCAAATGGTGCTGAAAGCCTACGGTGATGATTGCTTAAGCCGAACTCGGTGTTACGAATGGTTCACATGGTTTAAAAATGACCGGACAGAAGTCAAAGATGGCCTCGTTCAGGACGCCCTTCGGCGTCTACGAGGTGCATTCAAGTTCTAAGGCCTCCGATTTTTTTTCTAATTAACTACTCACCCGACATCGATGAAACTGGCGTTACTTCTCGACGTAATCGCCCTGCGGACGTACACATTTTTCACAACGCTGACGCCATGATTCCATGGCAGCGGCGAAGGCTTCTTTAGGAGTCTGTTTTGACCACTGGAAAATCGCTGAGGCAATAGCAGCACGGCTGGTGAATGTGCGGCCACGGAGAGTGTCTTTCATTGTTGGAAAAAGCCAAAAGTCAAGAGGAGCCAGGTCAGATGAGTAGGGAGCATGAGGAATCACTTCAAAGTTGTTATCACGAAGAAACTGTTGCGTTACGTTAGCTCGATGTGCGGGTGCGTTGTCTTGGTGAAACAGCACACGCGCAGCCCTTCCCAGACGTTTTTGTTGCAGTGCAGGAAGGAATTCGTTCTTCAAAATTCTTCAAAACATTTTCGTAGGATGCACCTGTTACCGTAATGCCCTTTGGAACGCAATGGGTAAGGATTACGCCCTCGCTGTCCCAGAAGATGGACACCATCATTTTTTTCAGCACTGGCGGTTACCCGAAATTTTTTGGTGGCGGTGAATCTGTGTGCTTCCATTGAGCTGACTGGCGCTTTGTTTCTGGATTGAAAAATGGCATCCACGTCTCATCCATTGTCACAACCGACGAAAAGAAAGTCCCATTCATGCTGTCGTTGCGCGTCAACATTGCTCGGCAACATGCCACACGGGCAGCCGTGTGGTCGTCCATCAGCATTCGTGGCACCCACCTGGATGACACTTTTCGCATTTTCAGGTCGTCATGCAGGATTGTGTGCACAGAACCCACAGAAATGCCAACTCTGGAGGCGATCTGTTCAACAGTCATTCGGCGATCCCCCAAAACAATTCTCTCCACTTTCTCGATCATGTCGTCAGACCGGCTTGTGCGAGCCCGAGGTTGTTTCGGTTTGTTGTCACACGATGTTCTGCCTTCATTAAACTGTCGCACCCACGAACGCACTTTCGACACATCCGTAACTCCGTCACCACATGTCTCCTTCAACTGTCGATGAATTTCAATTGGTTTCACACCACGCAAATTCAGAAAACGAATGATTGCACGCTGTTCAAGTAAGGAAAACGTCGCCATTTTAAGTATTTAAAATAGTTCTCATTCTCGCTGCTGGCGGTAAAATTCCATCTGCCGTACGGTGCTGCCATCTCTGGGACGTATTGACAATAAACGCGGCCTCATTTTAAAACAATGCGCATGTTTCTATCTCTTTCCAGTCCGGAGAAAAAAAATCGGAGGCCTTAGAACTTGAATGCACCTCGTACTGACGACCCCCACGTGAGGAACGTCAACGAAATTGTGCCACAGGGACAAACTGTTGCACGATGATGCTGTCGGAATGTGTTTCTACGCCTGCGAGGGAATGTGAAAAGGAATCGGCCTGAAATGTGGCGAAGCAATTCATGGCTCTTGCTTAGCGATAACGCACATTCATCCCTGTCGGTGCGTGCTTATTGCACAAAAAAACGAAATCACTGTCTTGCCTCATCCTCCGTACTCTCCAGACCTGGACCCTGCTGATTTTCTTTTATTCTAAAGTTGAAAACACCGTTGAAAGGACGAAGATTTGCAACGATAGACGAGTTAAAACAAAATTCGTAGACGGCGCTTCGCGTGATCCAGCAAGAGGCGTACCAAGACTGCTTCCGGAAGTAGAAACGGCCTTGGGAGCGGTGTATTTTTTGAACAGTCCTCGTATATTCGTTCTCACGGGCTTATTCAGTGTCATTTCAAGGAATTTTTGATGTCATATGACGAGAGAATCCACATACCACGGCGAAGTACGCTAGTCGAGAAAAGGAAGAGTGATTTCCCTCGGTTTTCGACTACACCACGCCATGGCTCAAAATGGAAATGATCGTATGAAATCGTTGGCCGGTGGGCCCCATTCGGGAAGTTGGGCCGCCGTATTGCAGTTCCTTATTAGTTGACACCACTTCGGCGACTTGCGAGTCAATGACGATGAAGGACACACAACACGCAGTCCCCAGCCGGGAATCGAACCCGGGCCCACTGCGTGGTAGGCGGTAACGCTACCGCTCCGCTACGGAGGCGGTGGTTCAGTGTGTGGAGGACAAAGGACTTCCGGAACCACTTTCGTATAACGCTATACAGGTAACTAATTTAAGATTTTTAGCAGACATATTAACGCTCCTACATGATTTAAGTCTGGATTTCCAAAAGGAAAATAATCTCATAATCCATATGGCCGGCAAAATAAAAGTTTCCCAGCTTCTTCAGCTCGTCAAAAACGTCTCAGAGAAAAGTACGCAACAATGTCCTGAGCTACGTAAGCGATATATTAATTTTACCTTTAATAAAGCATCCGAATTTTTAAAAGTGCTTTATTCAAAACGGTAATATGGTTTTGTTTGGCAGCATGTGTGCGGAAAAGAGCGCGCTTTGGAAAATACGTCGAGGTGCCACAACCCCTTGAAAATGAGTTTATCGCCCTATTCCAGGTAGTGTATCGGTAAATTATTAGCAGCAAAATAGTCTGTTTTGTTAAATATACAAGTGCATTAAATATACAAGTGCATTAAAAGCAACAGTCGACAGTATCTGTTTACTAAAGCATATCGCCTTTTAGTACTTCAAAGCAAATTTATTCATGACTTTCATTTATTAACATTTGGTTTTGTTATTATTAGAGGAAATTACTAACTTGCAGCCAATGTTTGGTGTTTGTAAAGCCTCTTTCGATAGCAATTGAAACTACGCATCCAGATTCACATTTAGAAGTATCCATTTGCAAACCGATGATCACCCAAAGAATTCATTTTACAGTCGCGTAGGTTTGCTCGAATTCTACTACAGTTTGTAGAAGGAAGAATTTCCTAAGCTTCGCAGAGAAGCAGCTAAGATTATTTCTGTGTTTGGTTTCACAAGTGTGTGCGAAAGGCTTTTCTTGTTTTGTCTTGCACGAAAACTAGATTGCTTGCAAGTATGTCTGATTGTATGAACTCAACTAATGTTTGAATCCTTCAGGACTGTCCTGTAATGGTGCGAAGCACGTTGCAAGGCATCCCAGATATGCTCAATAATGTTCATGTCTGGGGAGTTTGGTGACCAACGGAAGTGTTTAAACTCAGAAGGGTGTTCCTGGAGCCACTCTGTAGCAATTGTGGACCTGTGGGGTGTCACACTGTCCTGCTAGAATTGCCCAAGTCCGTCGGAATGGACAGTGGACATGAATGCATGCAGGTGATCAGACAGGATGTTTACGTACGTGTCACCTGTCAGAGTCGTATCTAGACGTATCAGGGGTCCCATATCACTCCAACTGCACACGCCCCACACCGTTACAGAGCCTCAGCAGTTTGAACAGTCCCCTGCTGATATGAAGGGTCCATGGATTTACGAGTTTGTCTCTATACCCGTACACATCCATCCGCTCAATACAATTTGAAACGAGACTCGTTCGAACAGGCAACATGTTTCCAGTCATCAACAATCCAATGTCGGTGTTGACGGGCCCAGGCGAGGCGTAGAGCTTTGTGTCGTCCAGTCATCAAGGGTACACAAATGGGCCTTCGTCTCCGAAAGCCCATATCGTTGATGTTTCGTCGAATGGTTCGCAAGCCGACACTTGTTCATGCCCCTGCCTTGAAATCTGCAGCAATTTGCGAAAGGCTGGCATTTCCGTCACGTTGAACGATTCTCTTCAGTCGTCTTTGGTTCTGTTCTTGCAGGATATTTTTCCGGCTGCAGCGACGTTGGAGCTTTGATGTTTTACAGGATTCCTGATACTCGCGTTACACTTGTGAAATGCTCGTGTGGGAAAATCCCCTCTTCATCGCTACCTTGGAAATGCTGTGTCCCATCGCTCGTGCGCCGAGTATAACACCACGTTCAAACTCACCTAAATAATCTGTCATTCTAGCAGCAGTAACCGATCTAACAATTGCGCCAGACACTTGTTGTCTTATATAGGAGCTGCCGACCGCAGCGCCGTATTCTGCCCGTTTACATATCTCTGTATTTGAATACGCATTCGTATACCCGTTTCTTTGGCGCTTCAGTGAATTATTTAAATATCTTTTGCACCGCTAATCATGTCCCACCAAACTAAGCTGTTCGCCCACCGCACATAAACATGTAGCAGTGATGAAGAACAAGACGAAGAACACAGAGGTGAAATTTTGGGGAAGGTCAGCACAGGCGTAGGGAGCGAGACAAGCATAAAGAAAGAAGAAAGAGAGAGGTAGCTTTATTGCGCAAAGTCGAGGAGTGGGGTTTCCACCGCCGTCAACAAAGCGGATCAGTCTTCTGCAGTCTGAGAGTCCCTGACCTAGATAACCGCATCGCAGCCAGGCAGCCATGTGGTACCTCATGGCCAATACATCGCATGCGATTCTTCAGATTGCTTGTGAATCGATGCGATCTGCGATTTTCCCACGCACGTGCGATCTGCTGCTGACAGAATTCTGCGATCAGTCGCTCGACACAGCAAATATTTATTTCGGTATAAACAGTAATTAATTATGTTAATCTGATGTAGTACATCATTAGTAGTACATGAGATAAAAAACGTTTGCTGTAATTATTTTACAGTTCCTATTTCCAGATAAATTTCACGCACGACCTTTTTGTATTTCACCTGCGTTACAGTTATTTCACCCATAATCTAATGGAAGAACATGCTCTTTTTCATGTGCAACTGTGAGGAAGTTTACCTCGTATAAGCGTTTATTCACAGTTAAATTGTTTCTGCGATACATTATAAGATATTAAGACAATATAACCGCTTTTGGGTTTTGTGTTTAGTACCTTATGGTATGATAATAAGAATATATATTTTATTCTTTTCTACACTGTAGAGGGACTCATTTCCCGTAGCCATTATTTTTTTGGACAGTGGCCACATGCATAAATTCCAGTAGAAATGACGAATCAAGAAAGGAAGACTATTGCTTACCGTCCTGTAGATAACAAGCTCATTAGAGACGGATTACAGTCGCAGATTGGCCAAGACTGGAGTAGTAAATAGTTTTTTTTTTTTTTCAAAGGTGCAATCCTTGTTTACGACTGGAGTTATCTATGAAAACAAAGGGAAAACTTAAATCTGGATAGCCGTGTTGGGTAGGGGGAGTAGAACCACAGGAATCACAGACAGGGTTTTTTGTCATCAGTCTTCTGACTGGCTTGATGCGGCCCGCCACGAATTCCCCTCCTGTGCTAACCTCATCTCAGAGTAGCACTTGCTACCTACGTCCTCAATTATTTGCTGGATGTATTTCGGTCTCTGTCTTCCTCTACAGTTTTCCCCTCTACAAAAGCCGTAAATTCAACTAAATACCTAGGTATTAGAATTGTTGTTGTTGTTGTGGTCTTCAGTCCTGAGACTGGTTTGATGCAGCTCTCCATGCAACTCTATCCTATGCAAGCTTCTTCATCTTCCCATACGTACTGCAGCCTACATCCTTCTGAATCTGTTTAGTGTATTCATCTCTTGGTCTCCCTCTACGATTTTTACCCTCCACGCTGCCCTCCAATACTAAATTTGTGATCCCTTGATGCCTCAGAACATATTCTACCAACCCATCCCTTCTTCTTGTCAAGTTGTGCCACAAACTCCTCTTCTCCCCAATCCTATTCAATTCCTCCTCAATTACAATTACGAACAACTTAAATTGGAATGAACACACAGAAAATGTTGTGGGGAAGGCTAACCAAAGACTCCGTTTTATTGACAGGACACTTAGAAAATGTAACAGACCTACTAAAGAGACTGCCTACAAAACGCTTGTTCGTCCTCTTTTAGAATACTGCTGCGGGGTGTGGGATCCTTACCAGATAGGACTGACGGAGTATATCAAAAAAGTTCAAAGGCAGCACGTTTTTTATTATCGCCAAATGTGGGAGAGAGTGTCACAGAAATGATACAGGATTTGGACTGGACATCATTAAAAGAAAGGCGTTTTTCGTTGCGACGGAATCTTCTCACGAAATTCCAGTCACCAACTTTCTCCTCCGATTGCGAAAAATACGGGAAATCAGAGCTCGTACCGAAAGATGTAGGTGTTCATTCATTCAGCGTGCTATACGAGATTAGAATAATAGAGAATTGTGAAGGTGGTTCGATAGACCTTCTACCAGGCACTTAAATGTGATTTGCAGAGTATCCATGTAGATGTAGATGAACTCCCTCTAGTACCATGGAAGTCATTCCCTCATGTCTTAACAAATGTCCTATCATCCTGTCCCTTTTCCATATCGGTGGTTTTCTACATGTTCCTTTCCTCTCCGGTTCTGCGCAGAACCTCCTCATTCCTTACCTTATCAGGCCACCTAATTTTCAACGATTTCAACATTGAACTATAGAACAGATATATCTCTGGACAAAACGTACCAAAACTGTCATCTGCTCAACTTTTGAAATATCTGGTGTGCAGTCTAGAATTATACTGTAATACTTCGCATATTTCATCATTAATAGAATGTTGTTGGTTATGGATGATCATTCTGTGTTTCTTTTCCAAGATAATGATGACCCTTGTTCTAACCTTGCTTTGTTCTGTGCAGGTGTTCCATCATCACAGTCGAACTTTCCGAATAATTCAACAAGTTTCAAGAAGTTTCCGCTGTCAGGCTGAAAGAGTGTACCTGTACTTCCTCTCAAAGGCAGACATTGCCGACCAAGGAAATGAATTATTGCTATTAAGCGCTCAAGAACATTTTCCTAATGTTCGCTCTCAGTATTCATAAGCCTTTGTGATGGGCGTCGACAGTTCGTGACTTTTTCAGTCCCTCGGAAAACACGATCCACTTTTTATGTGAATTCAAATGCTCGGTAGACTTCCAGTGACTTTCGAGATACGAAGCAAGGTGCCGCCAGTCGCTTATACCGTTCTTTACAATTTTTACTGTAGATGGCGAAAAAAGTTTGCAACAAAAGCAGAACACAGCATCCTAGCTCTTTGAGTACACCAACCAATGTCTATCTGTTTCTTCTCAATTCTTCAAAGAATAGCTGTAGTGCACAGGGCTGAAACGCCGGTTGTCCGCGTTTTTAGGACATTCTTCAGTTTCCTTAATGCGCTCGGTAGGACCTTGCATGACCAAAGTCGTTCGAATGCAGTCGGTAATAATTTCCGGCTATCTTCCGAGATCTGAGTCAATTGTGTCTTCCAGTTTAGGCTCGCCTTCAATCCCTTCTCCGGTGGTGAGTACCGCAGCTGATGTTGCTCCGGTATTTTCCGAATCGGGTCGCCTAATTTCAGTTCTGCCTGATGTTTCAATCTCGGAGCTTTCGTCACAAAGCAGGTCTTGAGTCCAGACGAGGTCTGTTGAACATGTTATGGGTGGCCCAACGTCTGCATTGCTACTGTATGCGGTGGTCGCAGTGCTGTGTTCGTCAACTTTCTGGTCATGTCCTGAAGATAAAGATGAAGCTGCGGTAGCTCCACTAGTTTCTGTACTTTCAGGATCTATTTTTCCACCCTCGCCGCTGCTAGGTCGTTCTCTCTTTGGCTTGAAATATCGTTGTAGTGCATCATTTTGCTTCTTATCGTCATCTTCCTTCAGCGCCTGTCTTTCCCTATATTCACTGCCCCACAGTCTTTTTCTACCGTCGGACATGTTTCGATCCTGCCTGTAAAGAACGATTACGTGAAACTAACTGCTGATGCCAGTGTACTAACTTTATTTGTAACACACTCCGCAGACAATATCCTGATATTCCACTGCACGTAAACGGAAAATTATATTACTGTAGGATACACTGTTCAGGAGATGAAGTCATAATGTGAAATTGTGTGAAATTGAAATTTCAGGCCGAATTTCACTACAGACGCAGGTGAAACGGTCAAAGAGTGGGACGGAAGATAATGGAGAGAGGAAGAATAAGGAGACGGAGTAACAATAAAGCAATAAATACACACCCGGGCATCGACGGGTACTAATGTTAGTCGAAATATATTAACTCACTGCACTGCGGTTGTTCATTTCAAAGAACTGACACTCGACATCTGTCGTAATTTCCATATGTCACTTCTTTCATGTCTAATTATGGAATAAGGGGTAACCAATTAGTCATCGCCGTATCACTTCACTTTTCTTCGCTTTATTTTCATTCTAGCTATTGGGACGACGCGTGCTTATTTGCTGACTTGCCAATTTTTGAAGTAACAGATCATAAGAAAAATAAATTTTCCTATTCTGCAATCTTGAAGGAGAAAAATTTTAACTTATGAGTAACGTGCATGCGCAATACTAATTGTACATTATATGAAAAGCACTTACCCATTACATCTCAAATTGTAAGAAATTCGTACTCACCAATTCTTCTGTTCTTACGAAACGCAATGAAAGTGCTTCTGACCAATCTGGACTCCCTCGGCCAACTACCGAAACGAATTCTGTAGTTTTCTTTGTAGAGAACGCAACAATACCTATTGCCTGGAAAGGCGAAGTGGTGACGCGGTAGTGCCAGGAAGTAGGTCACG
This sequence comes from Schistocerca cancellata, assembly GCF_023864275.1. Lineage (NCBI taxonomy): Eukaryota > Metazoa > Arthropoda > Insecta > Orthoptera > Acrididae > Schistocerca > Schistocerca cancellata. The sequence continues at coordinate 781,908,723 of NC_064628.1, read as the reverse complement.
TGACGAGGTACAGCGAGGCTACGGTTCAACTAGCACCCAAGAAGAAGAAGCAAGAAGCTCACAATAAGTATGTGACCGATGATATGGATAAATGTATTGTCAGTCGGCAATTTCTATGGCATTACAAACAATAGAAAGAAATACGAACTTTGCGAAAACTGCACAACTTTTGTCAAACAGAAATGAGCTTCAAAGCTAGCAAGAAAACCCTTAGAAGCAATGTTCTGTCTATGGATTTTCGTTTTAGAAGGTGTCAAAATTAGTGTTTTGTTTTGTGCGGATGAGAGGGGATTGTTGCTAAAAGACCATACTTTCTCAGATTTTCATCAGAATCAAAGCGACCAGTAGTTTACTAAGATGAAACAAGGATTCACACGCATTATACAGCAAACAAATGTTGGCAAAGTAATAGTGTCCGAGTAGTATTGTCAAACAGAACTGCCAGTCAGAGTTTAATTGTTGTTCATGCAGTTGGAGACAGTTGTGCTTCTTGTTCATTATTTCTATCGCGTGCACGCAACAAATGTTTTACATACTAAAAATTATAGTGCTTGCACGAGTAACATAGTGTCAGAAAGGCAGTTTCGAACGTTTTTCTGTTCTTGGATGCGTATTTGCTCTAGTAATACGACACAGGGTGGCGTCAAGGAGAAGTGTCACCGCGGTGAACTATGGGGAGGGGGGGGGTTACGAATGCGGTGAACCTAATGTTTTCGGCTAGTTAGATGGCGGACATAGGCTTCATGTTTGTGACGTAATGCCATCTCCCTTCTTTTTTTACCTCCATGGTAAATATAGACTTACGTGATGGTCATTTTGCACTTCAAAGCTAAGAGCCCAATTTATTCCTCGTGTCAAACGAAAATTGTTAAGGTGTCTACAAAACGCCTATACCAAATGCACAGCACGTATGAAAGGAGTCTGTCTGTACTAGCGATATGACGACATTCAAAATTTATAGGGCGCATTGCGGACAAACTTACGTTTTACTCTATGGGTTGAGCCAAAGCTTACTAGAATGTGAGTCTAGTTTCTTAACAGTTTCGTCAATATAAGGAGATAACTCGCAGTGCTGTTCTACTTTCATGCTGATAATAGCCGTTTGGTACGAATGCTTGCTGTTTCATGAAAATTGTTATTGGAAAGACAATCCATTCACAGATCTCATTTAATTTCTCAATTTGTCCTCCAGGCTATCAGCTGCAGCAGAGATACTCCGACGTTTTCTTTAATAAATAAGATATTCCCCGGTGATTTAAAAAAATGAGGTGTCTCGAGTTTTTAGGAATTCCTGGCGGAGTTTGCCAATTAACATTAACAACTCCTTGCGCAATCAGTTACGTAATAACGTCCCCCATTCCCACACAACGGACGGACAGCGTGAGATCATTAGCGCCGAGCTTTTGTTTCTAACCTCGTTATTTATTCCGTAAGCATAATTTTTTCGTTCGCTCAGATCCAATTAAAATACGTCTAATTATTGATGGTGAGAAGTGAGCCGTAAAAAATTGGAAAACATTTATTTTTCAAATAAAGGCGAGAGGTTTCCAGATACATGTGATGTGATTAATTTAATTTTTAATTTAAAAAGTTCTCAATTATATAAAAGATAAATAATGGAACTCTTCTTTCGCCGAGCATCCGTGAAATAAAAGTTCCTGCACTTTATGAGGTAATCAAAAACTTCTGGCGCAGTTGTGTCGCTAATAAGACAAAGGTAGGGCTGTAGACGATATTGTCAGGAAGCGTACGGACGGTTCTCTTGCGTACATTTCTTGTGATCACAGTACGGAGTTACTTTCGTTCAGTAAAACAATTATTTCCACAACTACTGCAACGTCACTTAGATTCGTCTGTTTACAATTGCGCAGTTTATTGGCTGTCTACAGGAATTTGGACTCTTACGCCACCGAACAGAACTACTACGGCTATAAAAATGAAAGAAAATATTTCTGTACCATAATATTTTCATATTAGCTTGATATGTTTGTATAACATGCTTTTGGTTCTTCTTCCACATTATCACCTCTGATGTCAATACGAAAATTTTTGTTTATTTTACGCTATAGTAGTGTCACACCTGCTCTCAAGCATCTGATTACCACCGTCCCTTGAACTTCATGGCCACCAGCAAATGTTTATTCACTCAGGTATTACACAGGTGTGTTCTCATCAATACAATACGGCGGCAGTAGGATCATTCTGCATTCAGCTTCAAATTCAGGTTTCCTAAACTTTCTTAGTAGTGTTCTTCGACATGAATGTCTTCTTCCCTCCACTTTAGCTCCCGAAGCATATCCGTAACACCTGCATGCTGATCGAACGTACCGCTAACAAATCTAGCAGGTCACCTCTGAGTTGCTTCGATGCGTTCTTTCAATCCGACCTTCTGCGGATCCCAAAACATTCGAGCAGTACTCAAGAATAGGTCGCGCTGGCGTCCTACACGCGGTCTCCTTTACAGATGAACTACACTTTCCTATAATTCTCCCAATAAACCGCTCGTTCCATTTCATGTCGGTTCGCAACCTTTACGCCCAGATATTTAAACGACGTGACTTTGTCAAGCAGGACACTACTAATGCTTTATTCGAACATTACGGGTGTGTTTTTTTCTACTCATCCGCATTAACTTAACATTTTTCTACACTAAGAGCCGGCAGCCATTCATCACACCAGCTAGAAATTTTGTCTAGGTCATCTCGTATCAACCTACAGTCACTTATCTTCGACAACTACCTGTACACCACAGCATCATCAGCGAACAATGGCAGACTGCTGCCGACCCTGTCTGCCAGATCATTTACGTGTGTAGACAATAGCAACGGTCGTATCGCACTTCCCTGTACCACTCCTGATATTACCCCTATCCCCGATGAACACTCATCGTCGAGGACAACATACTGGTTCCATTACTTTAGAAGTCTTCGAGCCAGTCACGTATCTCGGAGCCTATTCCTTATGCACGTACTTTAGTTAACCAGAGAGTTGTCAGCGTTGGAAGACAAACAACAAAACATTCTCCCTCTCCCATCCTCTTACCCCGTACCGGCTGGGCTCTGAAACTATTGAAGACAGTTGACGTTTTTGGATTGGCCTATTAGGTGTTAGATGCATATTGTAATAAAATACGGCTTACAACAGCGGGGCGCACGACTACCTGGTGGCGCAGCAAGCAGCTCGTTGGCCGCAGTTTGACCACCACTGCCTTAGAGTATGAAACAAATTGCCGGGGCCAACGACATATACGGGCAACGAAGTTGTGACGACACACTGGTCGGCTTGTCCGCGCCATACTTCCCGAACGCTCGACTCCGTGCAGAGCTCAAATATTCAATTGAAAAAGTGTCCACTAAAGATCTTAATTTTGTCGTATGCCGTCGAAAACCTCCATGCGTTTAAACAAGCAGCAAAGAATTACACTACTGGGCATTTAAATTGCTACACCAAGAAGAAATGCAGATGATAAACGGGTATTCATTAGACAAATTTATTTTACTAGAACTGACACATGATTACATTTTCACGCAGTTTGGGTGCATAGATCCTGAGAAATCAGTACCCAGAACAACCACCTCTGGCCGTAATAACGGTCTTGATACGCCTGGGCATTGAGTCAGACAGAGCTTGGATGGCGTGCACAGGTACAGGTGCCCATGCAGCTTCAACACGGTACCACAGTTCATCAAGAGTAGTGACTGGCGTATTGTGACGAGCCAGTTGCTCGGCCACCATTCATCAGACGTTTTCAGTTGGTGAGAGGTCTGGAGAATGTGTTGGCCAGGGCAGCAGTCGAACATTTTCTGTATCCAGAAAGGACCTGCAACATGCGGTCGTGCATTATCCTGCTGAAATGTAGGGTTTCGTAGGGACCGAATGAAGGGTAGAGCCACGGGTCGTAACACCTCTGAAATGTAACGTCCACTGTTCAAAGTGCCGTCAATGTGAACAAGAGGTGACCGAGACGTGTAACCAATGGCACCCCATACCATCACGCCAGATGATACGCCAGTATGGCGATGACGAATACACACTTCCAATGTGCGTTCACCGCGATGTCGCCAAACACGGATGCGACCATCATGATGCTGTAAACAGAACCTGGATTCATTCGAAACAATGACGTTTTGCCATTCGCGCACCCAGGTTCGTCGTTGAGTACACCATCGCAGGCGCTCCTGTCTGTGATGCAGCGTCAAGGATAACCGCAGCCACGGTCTCTGAACTGATAGTCCATGCTGCTGCCAACGTCGCCGAACCGTTCGTGCAGATGGTTGATGTCTTGCAAACGTCCCCATCTGTTGACTCTGGGATCGAGACGTGGCTGCACGATCCGTTACAGCCATGCGGATAAGATGCCTGTCATCTCGACTGCTAGTGATACGAGGCCGTTGGGATCCATCACGGCGTTCCGTATTACCCTCCTGAACCCACCGATTCCATATTCTACTAACAGTCATTGGATCTCGACCAACGCGAGCAGCAATGTCGCGATACGATAAACCGCATTCGCGATAGGCTACAATCCGACCTTTATCAAAGTTGGAAACGTGATGGTACGCATTTCTCCTCCTTCTATGAGGCATCACAACAACGTTTCACCAGGCAACGCCGGCGAATTGCTGTTCGTGTATGAGAAATCGGTTGGAAACTTTCCTCATGTCAGCACGTTGTAGGTGTCGCCACCGGCGCCAACCTTGTGTGAATGCTCTCAAAAGCTAATCATTCGCATGTCACAGCATCTTCTTCCGGTCGGTTAAATTTCGCGTCTGTAGCACGTCATCTTCGTGGTGTAGCAATTTTAAAGGCCAATAGTGTACTAAAGTCGTCTGAAGTAGTTACTCATTCTCCGCCAGAGGCGGCTGCTTTCACGCGTTAAGTGCTGTGAGGTACGTGGGTCTCGACGAATCGCGCGGCGTGACGCTGTTCTCAACAATACAGCAGTCCCTAGAGCAACCCGTGCCGTTGCGTAGCATCAGTCTGAGACGAGTCGAATGGCGAGCAGCGTGAATGGTTCCGTCATCGTTCAGCAAAATCTCGAGAAAACCGTGAAATGCAGTAAGAGCACGGAGAAGCGGCAGCAGGCAGAAGGTAAGCAGTCAGTAAAAATCTGGTTTCTGCCATTTCGTGGTACACAAACCACAGGCTTCAAAACGATTGCATTTTTCTGCGGACGCATAGCGTAAATCCTCAAAGGAATGTGTGTTTAACGAATATGGATATCTTAGACACGGCAGTTACATTCGCGACAGTTTGATTTTTCAAACCTCTCATTTAGACTGTTTCTCACGGTTTGTATGAGACATCTACATCTACATTTGCATGGGTACGTTACAAATCACAGTTAAGTGCCTGGCAAAGGTTTATCGAGCCACCTTCACAATAATTCTCGGTTTCTCCACTCCCGAACAGCGCGCGGAAAAAACTAACATCTGCATCTCTCCGTGCGATCTTTCATTTCCATTACTTTATTACGATGTTTGTTTCTCCCTATGTAGGTCGGCATCAACAAAACATTTTCGTATTCGGAGGAGAAAGTTGCTGATTGAAATTTCTTGAGAAGATTCCGCCGCAACGAAAAATGCCTTTTTTTAATGATGTCCACCCCAAATCCTGTATCATATCAGTGAAATTCTCTCTCTTATTTCTCGATAATACAAAACTTGCTGCTATCCTTTGAACTTTCTCGACGTACTCCGTTAGTCCCATCTGGTAAGTATTCCATAGAGCGCGGCTGTACTCCAAAAGAAGACGGACAAGCGTAGTGTAGGCAGTCTCTTTAGAAGACCTAATGCATCTTCTAAGTGTCCTACTAATAAAATGCAGTCTTTGGTTCGCCTTCCGCACAACATTTTCTGTATGTTCTTTCCAATTTAAGTTGTTCGTAACCGTAATTCCTAGGTATTTAGTGGAATTTACGGCCTTTAGATTTGAGTGATTTATCGCGTCTCCGAAGTTTTCTTTTACAACTCATGGGGATGACCTCATACTTTTCATTATTTACGGTCAAATGCCAAGTTTCGCACCATACAGATATCTTTACTAAATCGTTTTGCAATTTGTTTTGATCTTCTAGTGACTTTACTAGTCGATAAACGACAGTGTCATCTGCAAACAACATAAGACGGCTGCTGAGATTGTCTCCTAAGTCGTTTACACAGATAAGAAACAGCAGGGGGCCTATAACACTACCTTGGGGAACGCCAGAAATCGCTTCTGTTTTACTCAGTGACTTTCCGTCTATTACTACGAACTCTGACCTCTCTGACAGGAAATCACAAATCTAGCCACATAACTGAGACGATATTCCATAAGCATGCAATTTCACTACAAGCCGCTTCTAAGGTACAGTTCAAAAGCCTTCTGATCTAGAAATACAGAATCAATTTGAAATCCCTTGTCAATAGCACCCAACACTTCCTGTGAGTAAAGAGGTAAGTGTGTTTCACAAGAGCGATGTTTTCTAAATTCGTGTTGACTATATGTCAATAGCCCGTTCAAAAAATGGCTCTGAGCACTATGCGACTTAACTTCTGAGGTCATCAGTCGCCTGGAACTTAGAACTACTTAAACCTAACTAACCTAAGAACATCACAAACATCCATTCCCGAGGCAGGATTCGAACCTGCGACCGTAACGGTCGCTCGGTAATAGCCCGTTCTCTTAGAGATAATTCATAATGTTTGAACACAATATATGTTCCAAAATCTTGGTCCTTGTCGACGTTAATGATATGAGCCTGTAATTTAGTGCCTTTCTTGAATATTGGTGTGACCTGTGCAGCTTACCACTCTTTCGGTACGGATCTTTCGTCGAGCGAACTCTTTTATATGATAGGTAAATATAGAGCTATTGCTTCAGCATGCTCTAAAAGGAACCTAACTGGTATACAGTCTGGACCGGAAGACTTGCTTTTGTTAAGTGATTTAAGCTTCTTCTCTACTCCGAGGATATCTACTTCTAAGTTGCTCATTTTGGCAGCTGCTCTTGATTCGAATTATGGAATATTTACCTCGTTTCCTTTGATGAAGGAATTTTGGAAGGCAGTGTTTAGCAGCACTGCTTTAGCAGCACTATCATCGAATTGCTATCTCAGGGTAGAAGGCATTGGCTGTGTCTTCCCGCTAGCATACATCACACACGACCAGAATCTCTTTGGATTTTCCGCCAGGTTTCGAAACAAGGTTTCGTTGTGTAATCTATTGCAAGCATCTCGCATTGAAGTCCGTGCTAAATTTCGAGCTTCTGTAAAAGAGAGACAATCTTGGAGGTTTTGCGTTCGTTTCAATTTGGCATCCTTGAAAGGGTACAGTACCGCCCGACATTGAAAATAGGTACAACATACTTCATTGTTCTTGTCAGAACAACATATTTTTTCTAATAATAACTCAATTTCAATTAATACAGCGAAGCCGGATACCAGTGTGGGAAAGAATGACAATTTATTTATTTAATTGATCACATGTGCACTCCCACAAACTAGATCCCTACATCCAGTTTGGTGAGATCTATGAAATGAATGAATGTATGGTCGTCTGCTAACCGCAGATAGTGAATGTGAATATATGATCATCTTTGAGACGATCCTTTGGCTACCTTTGGTGGAACCAAAGAGATGAAACTTACCGGAGCTTTGATCGCCTGAAATGTGGCTGACCAATACGGTAGCATGGTCTTCCCCCACCTAGACAGAGGTGCGAGAGGACCTGAAGAACGGCCATGTTTCGGCACTCTGCCGCTGGATCTAGTGTTGGTAAGGCCTGTCTTAGGCGTGCTCCGTAAGGACAAAAGAGTGGAGACATGGTACGCATGTGAAATACAGGGTTATTACAATTATTATTTGAGATATTTTCACAATGCTTTGCACACAAATACAAAAACTCAAAAAGTTTTTTTAGGCATTCACAAATGTTCGATATGTGCCCCTTTAGTGATTCGGCAGACATCAAGCCGATAATCAAGTTCCTCTCACACTCGGCGCAGCATGTCCCCATCAATGAGTTCGAAAGCATTGTTGATGCGAGCTCGCAGTTCTGGCACGTTTCTTGGTAGAGGAGGATTAACACTGAATCTTTCACATCACTATGCGTGAAACTTGCCCGCACGCGCTCAACTGTTTCTTCGCTCACTGTAGGCCGACCCGTTGATTTCCCCTTAGAGGCATCCAGAAGCTTTAAACTGCGCATACCATCGCCGAATGGAGTTAGCAGTTGGTGGATCTTTGTTGAACTTCGTCCTGAAGTGTCGTTGCACTGTTATGACTGATTGATGTGAGCGCATTTCAAGCACGACATACGCTTTCTCGGCTCCTGTCGCCATTTTGTCTCACTGCGCTCTCGAGCGCTCTGGCGTCAGAAACCTGAAGTGCGGCTTCAGTCGAACAAAACTTTATGAGTTTTTCTACGTATCTGTAGTGTGTCGTGACCATATGTCAATGAATGGAGCTACAGTGAATTTATGAAATCGCTTCAATCATTTGTAATAGCCCTGTACTTAAGAGTAGTTTAGAATAATAATTTCTCTATTTCAGGAACTTTTGTGGGGAGAATTAAATGTCAGGCAGGTAATATTAATGGGATCGTAGTAATCTTCGGAAGTGACCAACGGTCACAATGAAACCACGTTGAAATACTTCCGAGTGCTTAAGTTAAGCTGAATTACTAGCGTGTGTACTATAAGTTGGAAATATTTAAGAAATGGCGTGTGCAGGACTTGAAATTAGAGACGAGTACTTCCACGTGGTGAGTACTGTGTGAGTCTCAATCTGTGTATGAGACAAAGGATAAAGAGAAGTACTCGTCCATGGTATCAGTTGAGGAATCGCGTGTGTGATGAATATGTTCTTAATATTACTTTACGTGTTGTGTTTCCGTGTGACGCTTGATTCAAACTATAATACTCTGAGAGAGAAGCAAGGTGAGTCAGCCGTCTATCCAGCAACGCCACTTGGCTTGCATTGCACAGGAAGACGTGCATATAACGTCCAGAGTTCGTAGTAGGAAAGAAAAGTTACGAAGTGGGGCAGTGTCGTGTGGAACTGAGATGAATGCTAATTGAAGTGGGAAAGCTGAAAGTGATGTGATTATAATGTTGTGACTATTCCTTATGTCGTATTCCATGTTGCAGTGTGGTGTATGTCATGTAATTTAAGTATGTGTGGTTTGCATGGGAGAGTAGCAAGGTAGTTTCAGAGGTAGTGGGTTATGCATGTTCCTTTTGTACCGCTCGGTCTGGAGGAAAGTTTCGTGATGATGGGTGTGAGAGTCGAAGTGTCAGATATAAAAAAAGATCCACCATCCTATCCAGAAAGTGCACTGTAGCATTAAATAATTACGAGACCATAAGATAGAGAATCACCAATGTAAAGCCATGCCCACTGGGCGGAATTTCTCATGTGTTATTGTTGTAGGTTATAGAATTTGTGTGTTTAGGTTATAGAATTTATCGGAATAAATAAGATAGTGAAAAGAAAAAGATTGGTGGCCTTTTCCTTCGAATTGTATGTTGTCATGATATCCAGAATTTATGATGTGTGCGCCATTCATATTCAGTGCGATGGCCACGTGTTGATAAAAGTCGTTAAATAAGAAAGAAAATGTGGTATTGCCAGTGCGTAGTGAAAAGTCAGTGTTGTGTAAATTACTAACAGTCAGATGTGCGTTATGTGTTGCGTAATATTCATACAGGAGGATAATTTGTAACTTAATTGTGAGTACGAGAGTTCATGTTACTCGATAAATAAGAATGAATCCACTCGACCGGCAGACCACTCATCTTGCAAGCCTGGCTGCTTGATGCCTCAGTATGAGCAAGACATGTGGGTGCCTCTCATCCTTTTTTCGTTGTTTCTGCAACAGTGTTATGACCCGTTTTATGTACCAAGGGGATCAGCTCCATAGTTTATTAATTCATTTGCTGTAAATCTCTCGATTTCTGTTGATGCTATATCATTGAATTCAGGCCGCAAGTGGTCTACAGTTACATCGTTAATTTGCAAGGAGTGGAGATTGTCTCTCAGGAAGGCGTCAAGTGAATTTTCATCTGCTTTTTTGAATAGGTTTTTTTTTTTTAGAGGATTTGGGAGTTACAACATTCAGTCTCGCTGCGACAACCCTGTGTTCACTAATCCATGTCTCCGTTTTGATTCTCTTTGTTAGCTGAGGATTATTTGTTACTAAGAGGTGAAGTGTGTTTTCACAACCGTTTACCATTCGAGTGGGCTCTTGAACTAACTGCTCCAAACAATTTTCAGAGAATGCGTTTAGCACAATTTCGGACGATGTTTTATGCGTACCTCCAGATTTAAACATGTGTTTTCGCCAACATTTCGAGGATTAAAGTCTCCACCAACTATAATTGCATGATTCGGGTACGTGTTTGAAAGTAGACTCAAGTTATTATTTTACTCCGGTTGCCAAGAATGACCTCTACCCACACTAACTCACAGGAACTATATACTTCAATATCGTTACAAGACAGACTACTTCCAACAGCAGCAAACCACGGCAGCACGAACAGTGTTTAATCTATCCTTTCAGAACACCATCAGGTCAATTGTAAAAATTTTGGCTGAACTTGTCTCCAGCTGTAGCCAGCCTTCAGTGCCTACGACAATTTGAGTATCAGTGCTTTCTATTGGCACTTGGAGTTCTGGCAATTTCCCAACACAGGTACGGCAGTTTAACGATCGTTCCATTATTTACGTTCTCCCTGTGTTCGACATGAACCATTTGAGACTGAAGCCCTTGTTCTGTTTCTCCAAGACCCTCTAACCTAAAAAACTGCCCAGTACACGACACACGGCCCCCACAATCTGTGTAGCCGCCTCTTGCGTGTAGTGGACGCCTGACCTATTTAGTGAAACCTGAAACCCAACCACAACTATGGCGCAAGTTGAGCTGCAGTCTACACGGTTGCAGAACCGTCTGGGCCTCTGATTCAGATCCTCTCTGTATGAAAGGTCCACAATCGGTTCTATCGACTATGCTACAAATGGTGAGCTCTGCTTTCATCTCACAAGCAAGATTGACAGCCTTTAGCGCTTCTGATAGCCACTCGAAACCAGAGAGAATCTATTCTGATCCAAAGCGACACACATCATTGGTACCAACGTGAGCCACCATCTGCAATTGGCTGCACCCTGTGCTCTTCAAGGCATCCAGAAGGACCCATTCCACGTCTGTGATGACAACCTGGTATGCACACGGAGTGCACATTGCCTTTGTTCCCCTCCTTGGCAGCCTTGTCCCTAAGGGGCGCCATAACGCACCTAAAATTGGAGTTCCCAACTACCAAGAATCACACCATCTGTGATTGCCCAGATCTTGTAGCCTGAGAGGTTTCCTTTGTAGCAAGACAAGCGATTGCCTCTGCCTGAGGGACAGTGTCAGCCACAGACAGCACCTGGAACCTGTTTGTCATACTTACCAGATAGTCCTTATGTGTGCCCCACTAGGAAGTCTTTCGCCCCCAACCATGCACTGAGGCGATCTCCCACTCAACAACAGGTGAGGGATCAACCTCAGTGCAAGCAGTAGCTGGGCTGGCCACCGGTGCACACCGAACAGCGGGCTCAGACGTGCTGGATGTCCATTGGATCCCCATGGCCATCCCGCAACAGTAATGCCCAGCTTCAAGCTGTGTAACGGAAGCCATCACAGCCTGGAGCTGAGAGCGAAGTGTCATTAACTCAGCTCGCATCCGCATGCAGCAATCGCAGTCCCTATCCGTACCAAAGGCAGCGTTAGAGAAGCACAAATTACATAAATCTTGCCATTAGAATAAAATCCGAATGATGCAAATTATACATTCTCCTATGAAATTTCTGTATCAAGAGCTGTTTGCATTCGATCATATTCGATAATTTGCGAGAAGTCGAGCGCAGGACAATTGTGTCTTGAAGTGCACATTTTCCATGCTCATGTTACAAAAATAATACCCATTGAGGTAACAAAATTCATGCGACAGCGATTTGCATGTATACAGATGCCTGTAGTATCGTGTGTACAAGGTATAAAAGGACAGTGCATTGGCGGAGCTGTGATTTGTACTCATCTGATTCATTTGATAAGGTTTCCTAAGTGGTTATGGGAGCATGGCGGGAATTGACAGATCTTGAACTCGGACTGGTAGTTTGATGTAGATGCACTGGATATGCCCAGCTCGGAAATCGTTAGGGAATTCAATATTCCGAGATCCACAGTGTCAAGAGTATGCCAAGAACACCAGATTTCTGGCATTACATCCAATCACAACACTGTACCCGACAGCCTTCACTTAACGACCAAGAGCAGCGGCGCTAGCGTAGGGTTGTCATTGTTAACAACAAGCAACATTGCGTGAATTAACCTCAGAAATCAATGTGAGACATACGACGAACGTATCCATTAGGACAGTGCGGTGAAATCTGACCTTAATGGGCGATGACAGCAGACGAACGAAGCGAGTTTCTTTGGTAACAGCACGACATCGCCTGCTCTGGCTCTGAGCACTGTGGGACTTAACTTCTCAGGTCATCAATCCCCTAGAACTTAGAACTAATTAAACCTAACTAACCTAAGGATATCACACACATCCATGCCTGAGGCAGGATTCGAACCTGCGACTGTATCGGTCGCTCGGTTCCAGACTGTAGCGCCTACAACTGCACGGCCACTCTGACCGGCTATCGGTTGGACCCTAGATGAAGGAAAATGTGGGCTGCTCAGATAAGTCCCGACTTGGTAAGAACTGATGGTAGGGTTCGAATGTGGCCTAGACCCTGCGAACCCATAGACCCGACAACGCACTGTGCAAGCTGGTGGTGACTCCATAATGGTCTGGACTGTGTTTACATGGAATGGACTGAGTCCTCTGGTCCATCTCAAACGATCATTGACTGGAAATGGTTTTATTCGGCTACTCGGAGACCAAATGCAGCCATTCATGAACTTCATGTTCCAAAATAATTATAGAATTTTTATAGATGACAATGGCCATGTCACCAGGCCACAATTACTCTGCGACTGTTTTGAATAAATTTTTGGACACTTGGAGCTAATGATTTGGCCACCCAGAACGATCGAAATGAATCCCATCGAACATTTATGGGACATAATCTAGAAGTCAGTTCATGCGGAAAATCCTGCACCGGCGAAACTTCTCCATTGAGGTAGCATGGCTCAGTATTTCTGCAGGTGACTTCCAACGATACGTTGAGTCCATGCTACGTCGAGTTGCTGCACTAAGCCGGACAAAAGGAATTCCGACATAATAAAAGGAGGCATCCCGTGACTTCTGTCACATCAGTGTATATTTTACAAAAATTTCTAAGGCATTTCTGAGAGATTTCATGCAATTAATCTGTGTTTTTGTCAAAAAACTACACTACTGACCATTAAAACTGCTACACCAAGAAGAAATGCAGATGAAAACGGGTATTCATTGGACAAATATATTATACTAGAACTGACATATGATTACATTTTCACGCATTTTTGGTGCATAGATCCTGAGAAATCAGTACCCAGAACAACCACCTCTAGCCGTAATAACGGCCTGGATATGCCTGGGCATTGAGTCAAACAGAGCTTGGATGGCGTGTACAGGTACAGCTGGCCATGCAGCTTCAACACAATACCACAGTTCATCAAGAGTAGTGACTGTGAAACATCCCCTTAGAACAATTATACAAGACTGTCCTTAAACTGACACACAATATTTGTAGCGCAACGCAATCTGACTTTCAGAAATCCCTACAAAAGAATGGCCCTGACTAACATTAACCTATGCGTTTCACAAATCGCTTACCTCACAAAAATCTTGGTTACTCGAACTACTGCAATACAGCGAGCGCCACTACTGCCAGCTAAATAAAAGATTCAAACTACGAAGGCACTAACTACTGATAGGCATAGTTAGCAAATGAAAGATTTTGATAGAGGACAAACAATGTATTTACCTTAATAGTGTTGAAACATCATAATATACATAGCAGTTCATAATATCCAGTATTACAAATTTCAAAACTCCGCCATCTCTCTCCTCACATCCACCACTGCTGGCGGCTCACCTTCAACTGCGCAACGCTACGCGCTATTAACATCCAGCTGCCCAACACTACAATGGCAGACAACAATGCAAACTAGCCACAGATTGCACACAGCACAGCCAGTGACTTTCATACAGACCGCTACCTAACGTTGCCAATAATAAAACATAAACAGCCTACTTACAACTAGCATATTGTGACGAGCCAGTTGCTCGGCCACCATTGACCAGAAGTTTTCAATTGGTGAGAGATCTGGAGAATGTGCTGGCCAGGGAAGCAGTCGAACATTTTCTGTATTCAGAAAGCCCCGTACAGGACCTGCAACATGCTGAAATGTGGGGGTTTCGCAGGGATCGAATGAAGGGTAGAGCCACGGGTCGTAACACATCCGAAATGTAACGTCCACTGTTCAAAGTGCCGTCAATGCGAACAAGAGGTGACCGAGACGTGTAACCAATGGCACCCCATACCATCACACCGGGTGATACGCCAGTATGGCGATGACGAACATACACTTCCAATGTGCGTTCACCGCGATGTCGCCAAACTCAGATGCGACCATCACGATGCTGTAAACAGAATCTGGATTCATCCGCAAAAATGACGTTTTGCCATTCGTGCGTCTAGGTTCGTCGTTGAGTACACCATCGCAGGCGCTCCTGTCTGTGATGCAGCGTCAAGAGTAACCGCAGCCACGGTCTCCGAGATGATAGTCGGTGCTGCTGCAAACGTCGTCGAACTGTTCGTGCAGATGGTTGTTGCCTTGCAAACGTCCCCATCTGTTGACTCAGGGATCGAGACGTGGCTGCACGATCCGTTACAGCCATGCGGATAAGATGCCTGTCATCTCGACTGCTAGTGATACGAGGCCGTTGGGATCCAGCACGGCGTTCCGTATTACCCTCCTGAACCCACCGATTCCATATTCTGCTAACAGTCATTGGATTTCGACCAACGCGAGCAGCAATGTCGCGATACGATAAACCGCAATCGCGATAGGCTACAATCCGACCTTTATCAAAGTTGGAAACGTGATGGTACGTATTTCTCCTCCTTACACGAGGCATCACAACAACGTTTCACCAGGCAACGCCGGTCAGCTGCTGTTTGTGTATGATAAATCGGTTGGAAACTTTCCTCATGTCAGCACGTTGTAGGTGTCGCCACCGGCGCCAACCCAGTGTGAATGCTCTGAAAAGCTAATCATTTGCATATCACAGCATCTTCTTCCGGTCGGTTAAATTTCGCGTCTGTAGCACGTCATCGTCGTGGTGTAGCAATTTTAATGGCCAGTAGTGTAACATACGATTAAAAACATTGACGTGTTATTAAACAGAATAAATGCTATTTGAAATGACTGTTTCTTCGTACATACAATATAGGATCAAAGGTGTCTGGACATCACTTGTAATCCGGAATTAACCGCTAGATGCCGCGAGAGGCGAAGCAGCCAGTATGAAAGGAGACTGGGAGTTTTGTGTTGACAGTAGGGAAGCAGTAATAGCAGAATAGATCGGTTAAGAGAGATCAGTGACTTCGAACGTGACAAATCGATCACTCACATTTGAACCCTTGTAAAGTTGCTCAAGTCGACGGTTGGTGACGTGATCGTGAAGTGGAAACATGAAGGGACAAACATAGCTAGGGCAGCCTAGCACATAAAATAAACAACCTGTTACCAATTTACATAAACAGATAGACAGAAGATAAACACACAAAGCACAAACACATATAATTCGAGTACAAACACACACACAAGCACACATGAGTAAGAAGCACTCATAATAATAAGCAAATGGTACACTCTGACTTAGAACGACAACGGAGCCCATAGAATAGGCAAAATACTAAAAAAAAGGCTAAAAATAGCCTACAGAAGAGAGAACTCAATAAAGAGAAAACTAAGGGCAACCAATAAAAGCACAGACAAACACAAATCTGTTTTTTTTTTCCCTCCAAATGACGACCCAGGACTGCAAATCAATTTATATACGACAGACAAGCGGAAACTTTAACACCAGATACACAGAACTCAGGAGACTATTAAAAGGTAACAGCAGTCATTCAACATTTACTGAACACATGCCGGACATGAAACACAGCCCAACAAACACGAACACTGACAAACTGATAATTGAATAATAAAGCCATAATTTTAAGGAAAACAAGTAATAAATGAATACACAGTTCTCCGCAACGTAACTCTGTTAATAAGCAGTAGTAACTAAACACACACACACATACACACACATGCACACACACACACACACACACACATGCACACACACACACACACACACACACACACACACACACACACACACAGACAGAAAATGGCAGATATACCTTACAAATTTTCAAAACCCCCGTCCAGAAAACATTCAGCTGTTCACATGTCTGTCATCTTGTTTCTGTAGTTTGTAAAGGTTGATAGTGAAAGTTACTTACAAGTGCAGTCCTTCACAGTGAAGATAATGGGAAAACCAGGAAAAGTAAGTGAAACATATTGCAAAAACCGACACCGACCCACCCACATCCACACCCACACCCACCCACCCACCCACCCACCCACACGCGCACACACGCATACGCACGCAGTCTTCCACACAAAATTACTTTATGGTAATCGTAACCACAACATTATTCTCAGTCGTAAAATTTCGAAGTAAATAACTGTTCTACATTAAGTTCTATATGATTGCAGATGACAAACTGTGAAACAAGACGACTGCAATAAAAAGCATAAAAATCCATGAAAACCTCAGCATGTGGTAAGTAGGTATAGATGGAGAACTGTGTTTTTCAAATATGTAAATACTGTCTTAAAAACTGAAATTTATATGTGTACAAGTAGTAAAGACCATTTTTCTTGTTTTGTAGAAAGATAATAAAAAGCCCACTGATAATGCTGAAACTTCAGCTAAACATGTCCAGGAAATAAAAAGAAAAAGAAAAATTGTTTTTTGCTCAAGGCGGACCCTCTCCAAAAACAAACGTACGGCTGCATCTAGACCAGGCAGTGTACTCATGTATTAACGGAAAGGGAACGGCGAGCATTGTGGAGATAGGTTGTAAAACATAGCATGAAATAAGCGGAAGAAATTGCTCGTGAGGTCGAATGTGCAACCAGTAGCCCAGCTAGCACGACTGTGTACGGCGAGTTAAAAAGAAACGGGTACAACGATTGAGCACTTAACTCATACGGCGGACATTTCTGCAGTTAAGTGTTAAAGCGACGATTGAGTTTGGTGTAAAGAGTGACGCCAGTGGGCAGTGGGTGACTGGAAACGAGTGATTTGGAGTCACGAATCACGCTGTACCCTGTGGCAGTCCGATGGAAGCGTTTGTGTTTGGCGAATGCCTGGAGAACACCACCTGCCATCACACGAATTGCCAACAGTCAAGTACGGAGGAGCTGGTGTTACGGAATGGGGGTGTTATCGCGGCTAGCCTGTGGCCCCCTTACTGCTCTTATGAAAATTATAAATGCGGAGGAATATGTACACATTTTACAACAGTGTGCACTGCGTATAGTGAAGGAGCGCTTCGAAGCGTGATAATGTACTCTGTCATAAAGCAGCATCTGCGAGGCAATGGTTTGTGGACAACAATGCTCCTGAAATGGACTGGCCTGCCAATTGTCCGGACCTGAACACAGTGGAACACCTTTGGAACTATTTAGAACGACGACTTCGCTCCAGATCACAGAGTCCAACATCAATACCTTCTCTGGTTTCGGCTGTTGAGGAGGAGTGGGCTGCCATTCAAGTCTTCATATAGGCGAAGGGTGGACACAACACTTATTAATGTCCACTAATTGGTGTCCGGTTACTTTTGATCAGATAGTGCATAATTAAGTCAACTTGATCGCGATTGTGGCAGCGCAGTTCATGTTCTCTATCCCAGTGCTGTCGCCCACACTTTCTTGGCTTTTAGTCTCTGCAGTACTGAATCAGTAGCGATCGCCGCAATTAGAGGTGCTAATATCTTAATCACTTTCGCTGCCTAGTTCGGCGGTCCAATGATACTGTGCGCAATAGGCCGGACGCTATACTAGATGTTGCTTAATGCAGAGTTCCATTTCGATGGTTTACAGCAATAAAAAACATTTGTACACGACCTTCGTGTATCCCTTGATATGGCATAACAAGTGGTTTCGTCGAGGACGATTTCACACACACGCGATGTGTCGCTTTCGATCTCGGCAGCGTTATTGCCTGCGTCAGTCACCCTATTCGATCCCACCACACACAAGCTATTTACCAAATGATTTCAAACAATATTTCGAACGTCACTATGTCTAGAAGTTCTTTTATGGAAAATTATCTGCTGCGTTAGGTACGTCGACTAATATTCGTAAATAACGGACTTGAAATTTTTAAACATATTTTGTAATGCTTTTGTTGGGAACTGTAATCTATCCATTATGCATTTAACATTTGACGATGTCACTATGGCTGCGTACATGCTGCAGATCTGAAGATAGTCATTATAGATCGAAACCGGTAACCTGTGAATAAAAAGTTTGTGACCATAGACGTAAATTAAAGGAAATTTATTGTAATCTATCCAGTCCACAAATTTGAAACTATTTTTGATCAGTTGATTATTAGATTTCCCAAAGTTTCCTCGTTTTCTTTATTCCTTTTCCCTACCTCACGTTTTACTACGTCTGTAATACTTTGTATGTTGCTGCCGAAGTAACTTACTTTTTTATTCAAACTACGTGTAGTGGTTACATACTGGACTCGTATTCGAGAGAACGCCGGTTCAAATCCCCATCCGACCTCCAGATTTTGGTTTTCTGTGACTTCTCTGGATCGATTAAGGAGAATTCTGGAGTGTTTCCTTTGAAAGAGCACGCCCGATTTCCTTCCCTATCTCTCCCCATTTCGAGCTTTTGCTTCGTCTCTAATCACCTTGTCTGTTAATGGGTAAATACGAGGGGCGCTCAATGGGTAAGGAAACACATTTCTTTCTCTGCCAATTTCGGTTGAAAAAATTCAGAATTTGTTGCAGAACACTGTGGAATATTCCCGCTTCAGTGCCCTTAGTTTCATGAAGTTGCAATAGGTGGCGGCGCTGTATGTAGCCTTCAAAATGACGTCTGTAACGGAGGTGCCGGCCGCTGTGAGCGAGCGGCTCTAGGCGCTTCAGGGCGGAACTGCGCGACCGCTACGGTCGCAGGTTCGAATCCTGCCTCGGGCATGGAGGTGTGTGATGTCCTTAGGTTAGTTAGGTTTAAGTAGTTCTAAGTTCTAGGGGACTGATGACCACAGCAGTTAAGTCCCATAGTGCTCGGAGCCATTTGAACATTTTGAACCCGAGAGGTGCTCACAAAATTTCCCTGAACTGTTTTTCCTCATCCACCCTACAGCCCCGATCTCGCACAATCCGACCTCCATTTGTTTGGCCCAATGAAGGATGCACCTCGCTGAAAGTAGTAGGTGGATGATGGGGACGTTATTTTCCGTAAGAAATACCGATATATCAATATATCGATAGGCCGTCAACAGCCCTTCGACCATAAATATAATAGACTGGCCCTGACGTTATTTTCGTGGCTCCAACATCTCTGGGCTAAAGTCACGTGAATGTTGACAAAACATGGTTGTTTCGTGTTGCGCTTATGGCTGTACTCAGCGTTTTGTCGGGGGAAATGGCATTACATTTCACGTGTGTTTCTATGATAGTGCAGATGCGTTTATTGAAGTCTGCTGAAGTGACTTTTATATGTTTTTTACACTTGAAATAGAGTATCACGTAAATTAATGTGTTGAAAGTGATGCCTGTAAAGTCAGACTCATATTACATTTTGGCAAGTATCTGTGATAATTCGGTTACAGAAGTAAGTATAACTGTTTTCTACTCATAGGTTCTCTAAGGATGAAAACCGAAGGCAGCTTTGGATACGGGCCCTGAAACGAAAAAACTTTAAGCCATCTGCACATACGCGCCTTTTTGTATATACAAGTGAGGTTATAATAAGGTAAGAGCACCTATAGTCGACACATGAAGAGAATTTTTTTTCTACCTTCTTATACTATTAAATAAATGTAGGCTCCAAAATTATTTTCTGAAACTTCAAAGTCTCACCTTTCATCTAAAATATCATTTTTTTTAAACTGATAGTTTAAACTTTTGTAAAAATAGTAGGAACTGAGCCGTTGAAGTGCACATAATATTGATACTCTAAAATGGACCTGCTCCTAAAGTCGACAATTTTGGCACCTATAGTTGTCATAATTCCCATATCCCATTTTCTTTTATAAGTGACTAGAGCTCAAAACGCGGCGAGTCCAATATTTAAAGTTTTGACACGAGCCCACTCTTACTGTTTAAAAGAATTTTAACGACATTTTATTTTAATTGATAATTTATAGTAATTTCGTCCCTCTGCCCACCAGAGGGGCGTTCGATGTATTTGTTTGATTTTATAAATGGTACTGTGAACAAATCCAGGTTTTTATTTTTCGAAAATAAAAAAGTAAGTTTTGTTGGAAGCGTTTGGCAGTCAATTGAGAAATGTGGGTAAAATACGATACAAACATAGGATGGCAGACCGCTGATTTGAAATCCCGCCACGTTTTGACAACAGTCACGTCGTTTATGTTGGAGCTTCGGCACAGCAAGGCCAATCTACTAGTATCTATGGTCGAAGCAACAGCCCTACTTGTAACACATCTCCGTTTCATACGCCATTTTGAAGGCTACGTCTAGTGCCGCCATCTGTCACAACTTCATGAAACTATAGGGGCTGAAGCAGGAATATTCCAAGGTGTCCCTCAACAAACTGCGCATTTTTTTCAACCGAAATTGGCCTACAGCAAACATGTGTAGCATTACTTGTTGAACGCCCTTAGTATCTGATAGAATGTGATACAGCTTGTAATGGCACTTCCTCGGACGATAAATAAAAATAAAAAATTAGCTCCCAATACCCCAAAGATTTCCCCCCCAAGTCCCAAATTCCCAGAAAAGTGAATAAGCGAACCAAGTTCCATTTATCGCTATTATTACGACAATAACAAGTAATTAAATCAGGAATCTAAGACTTGACAATTTAGCAGTCCACGAAAGAAAGATTAAATTTCAGTAAAATTAAAATCAAAATCGTAATAAATCGCAACATTAGTATAAATTAACATTCGCAAAGTAGAACCAACGATCCCAAAGAATACTCCGTGTGAGTACTCTTTGGGAATCGTGAGTAATGACTAAGTATAATTCAATGCATTGTCACTACGTTACGATAGTTAGCCGAAGCAGGTCTTATGTTTGAATGCTCGTACATGTAGGCGCGCTTAGATTGTTTTTTAGATTGAATAATTGCGATCTATTATGACGCAGTAATACGATCTTCTGACTTCAAATATCACGGCATTAGAATTCGAACGGAGGACTTTTACCTACTAGAATAAAGTGAACTTTTAACTAGATAATAGAACTAAACATTACTTAGACAGTGATTTAGGCAACGAACACTGATAGACAATTTTCATTCATAATAGCCAGTGGTTTATGGAACTTCAGTGATAGGTCCGCAGCATGTAATTTAAATCCCCCCAACACCTGGGAAAGTTTTCTTCTCAAGGCTCGGTTAGGAAGTGACTGATATTGTGTAATAAAACACCCTCTCGTGCCAAGTCGTGTATTGGTGTGTTTAAAATTCAATCAAATTATTGACATAAAACTCCCGAGTAATAATTACGCGCAGCGATAATATTTGACTGTAACGCTCGGCGCTTGTGTAGAATCTTTGACTCAAATAACCAGCCCACTGTTACGATTTCTTAAGCCGCGTGCACACTGCCACTGGAAACATGTTTCTGCCGGAAACATTGTTTTCTGCGATGTTTCGCAAATGTTTCCGACTTTGTTTCTGGTCTCTGTTTCCGTCCACACTGGCGGCAAACATTTTTCGTGTGTTCACGCCGTCTGCAGTGCCCCTTGTGTTATTGTGTTCGTATCTCTGCTGCTGCGTTATGTCTGGTGTCGAAGAAACAATAATGATATGTGGAGCTGCATTATTAATGCTAGAAGGTTTACACAAACAAAATGAAAGGCGTCCTCGTCGTTGGTGGAGAAAAACATTCTATAGAAGAACTGGCGGAAATAACCTGCTACGTGAGATGAGTATGGAAGACGGCTCTAGCTTCCGCAACTTCACTCGGATCTCACCTACCGATTTTGAATATCTGGCAAATATGATATCACCATTTGTTTCAAAAAAAGACTCGAATTTCAGGAAAGCTATTTCAGTCAACCAAAGGCTTGCAGTTACTCTTCGTTTCCTGGCAACAGGAGATTCATTTCAGAGCCTTGCGTATTTATTTCGCATTTCGAAACAAGCAATATTTAAAATAGTACCTGAAGTATGTGGAGCTCTGGTGGAAGTACTGAAGGATTATGTAAAGGTAAGTAAATGAAAAACATCGTTAAATAAGCACATGTTCGAAGTGTTATTATTTCTCAACTACGTTACATAATTCGTCAAACACAACTTCTTCAACTGCGTTGTCACTGTCTTCATAGCTTGTAAATGTAACAGGGGAATTGTTACTTGATGATGATGATGATGATGGCCCTGCTACATTCATACCCCTTTTCGACTGCTCACTTTCTAAATACGCTACATGTCGTTTCATTAATACATTATTAAGCAAAGCCATTGTTTTTGCTCGTTCTAACTCGGGCAATTTCCTTAAAACTGATGCCACATACTGCCCATACGCACTGCATTCATCGTCCTTGTCTTCCTGTTTTTGCAGCACTTTAGTTAGCAATTGAGACGCAATCTTGAAGTGTTGCTGCATGTCTTTTTTCTCGCCCATCATCCTTCTGATTTTTGGTGGTGGAGGACTGGAAGGTCCAGCTGCAACCTCTTCATCCTCATTTGTGCCCTCTGGCGAATGTACGAAAACCTGAAAATCAAATTTCTTTCTTTCAGATACCTGCGACTGAAAACGACTGGAATGAAACAGCATGTTTATTCTCACAGATTCTTCAGTTCCCCCATTGTGTCGGAGCAATTGACGGGAAACATATCGTGCTACAGTGCCCTGTTGGTAGTGGAAGTGAATATTATAATTATAAAGGTTCATTCAGCATTGTGCTGCTTGCTGTCGTCGATGCCAGCTACAACTTTTTGTACGCAGATATCGGCTGCCAAAGCAGAATATCAGATGGTGGTGTGTTCAAAAACGCGAGCATAAATGAGTTAATTAACAAAAAGAAACTTAACTTGCCACATGCTGAATGCTTACCAGGTGGCACCAAGGCCCTACCATATGTTTTTGTAGCAGACGATGCTTTTCCCTTACAGGAAAACATTATGAAACCCTACCTGGGAAAACATGTTAAAGGTTCAAAAGAGAGAGTTTTTAATTACAGACTTTCAAGGGCCAGAATGGTTGTTGAGAACACTTTCGGTATATGGCCTCAGTTTTTCGCGTGTTTAGAAAACCTATGTTGCTACAAACGGAAAAGGCAAAAACTGTCACACTTACAGCTGTATGTCCCCACAATTTTTTAAGGCGAAATGCTGCGGCAAGGAACCAGTACACCCCACATGGGAGCTTCGATTCCTACGATTTACAAACAGGTGAAATGATTCCAGGCACATGGAGACGAGATGACACTGCATCAGTTTTCATTTCAGCACAGAACATACCAAGGAAAGCTGCTACCACGAATAAATAAATTCGAGACGAATTTGCTAATTATTTTTTAAGCCCACAAGGAAGTGTACCGTGGCAAAATAACTATGAGTGAATGTGACTGTATACTATAAAATACAAATAAAGACAAACAAGCATAATTTTCGTACCTCATTTTCCACAGTATCTCTTGTCCCCTTTGGCTCATGTACATCGTCCAAGAACTGCAGCAGCCGACAGCCGAACCAGTTCGAGTCATATGCAGAGTCTGCACCACTACCAGATGGTCTGCTGGCAATAATTTTACTTTTCTCGCGCCTGTACGCAACCACGAGCGATCGTATTTTTTTCTCAACACTTTCCTTGTCCGTGCCAAAAGCTGCTGCAATTTTTGCAAGTGCATCGTGTTTTTTAACGGTGTTTTTGTATTCCTTGCTCCGGACGTTCCATAAACAATCCTCCCCCTGGTACATTGCAATTAAATCGACAATTTGTTGCCTTGACCACTCCATTATTCTACAAAAACAAAGCGAAAACGAAAACGAAAATGACAGTAAACAGAACACCACTAAACAGTTGACGACACACACACACACACACACACACACACACACACACACACACATACGCTAGCGCCGTGCAGCGGTGACAAGTGGTAGCTAGCCTGAAACAGTTTCCTTTGATCTGTACCGACACTGCTACGGATAGATGTTTCTGTGTTTCCAAACATGTTTCGAAACATGTTTCCAAATGGTGTCCACATCAAGCTACCGGAAACATGTTTTGAAAACATGTTTCAGTCTCAGTGTTGTACGCGGCTTTAGATACTTGAAATTACGACCAGCTTGTAGGGAATTTGTTGTGGATGTGACTGTATTGGTTTTATCATTAATATTTCATCATTAATCAGTTAAACATCGATTACGAACGGTTAATTACGATACTTGGTGAAGTAAATATCTCACGCACGTCGGCATTTCGGTTCAGCACTGTTATTTTGTGTAACGTCGTCTTCGTAACTTAGTTGTAGAGTTTTGGAACACGTATTACGTTCGAGTATAATGACTTTTCTGGAGACTAGAAATCTATTCTTTAGGAATCAGCATGGGTTTCGAAAAAGACGGTCGTGTGAAACCCAGCTCGCGCTATTCGTCCACGAGACTCATTAGAGGGCCATAGACACGGGTTCCCTGGTAGATGCCGTGTTTCTTGACTTTCGCAAGGCGTTCGATACAGTTCCCCACAGTCGTTTAATGAACAAAGTAAGAGCATATGGACTATCAGACCAATTGTGTGATTGGATTGAGGAGTTCCTAGATAACAGAACGCAGCATGTCATTCTCAATGGAGAGAAGTCTTCCGAAGTCAGAGTGATTTCAGGTGTGCCGCAGAGGAGTGTCGTAGGACCGTTGCTATTCACAATATACATAAATGACCTTGTGGATGACATCGGAAGTTCACTGAGGCTTTTTGCAGATGATG
Source organism: Schistocerca cancellata (assembly GCF_023864275.1). NCBI lineage: Eukaryota > Metazoa > Arthropoda > Insecta > Orthoptera > Acrididae > Schistocerca > Schistocerca cancellata. Next base: position 781,883,553 of record NC_064628.1, on the reverse strand, counting down.
CTGTGGTGTATCGAGAAGTTGTAACAACGGAAAATTGTACTGAAATGCAGGAGGATCTGCAGCGAATTGACGCATGGTGCAAGGAATGGCAATTGAATCTCAATGTAGACAAGTGTAATGTGCTGCGAATACTTAGAAAGATAGATCCCTTATAATTTAGCTACAAAATAGCAGGTCAACAACTGGAAGCAGTTAATTCCATAAATTATCTGGGAGTACGCATTAGGAGTGATTTGAAATGGAATGATCATATAAAGTTGATCGTCGGTAAAGCAGATGCCAGACTGAGATTCATTGGAAGAATCCTAAGGAAATGCAATCCGAAAACAAAGGAAGTAGGTTACAGTACGCTTGTTCGCCCACTGCTTGAATACTGCTCAGCAGTGTGGGATCCGTACCAGATAGGGTTGATAGAAGAGATAGAGAAGATCCAACGGAGAGCAGCGCGCTTCGTTACAGGATCATTTAGTAATCGCGAAAGCGTTACGGAGATGATAGATGAACTCCAGTGGAAAACTCTGCAGGAGAGACGCTCAGTAGCTCGGTACGGGCTTTTGTTAAAGTTTCGAGAACATACCTTCACCGAAGAGTCAAGCAGTATATTGCTCCCTCCTACGTATATCTCGCGAAGAGACCATGAGGATAAAATCAGAGAGATTAGAGCCCACACAGAAGCATACCGACAATCCTTCTTTCCACGAACAATACGAGACTGGAATAGAAGGGAGAACAGATAGAGATACTCAAGGTACCCTCCGCCACACACCGTCGGGTGGCTTGCGGAGTATGGATGTAGATGTAGATGTAGATGTAGATGTACAGGGTGGCGCAGATGGATCGGGTGGTTTTAAAATACTTGTCAAACTGTCAATTGTAAAGGTATTGGATTGAAATAAAGTGCAAAACGTGTAGTTACAATGGAAGTTTATTAACAAAAAAATAGTAATGTTAGTTTTTAAAAATTACATCCATCAAATGCCCTCCTTCTCGAGCGACGCATTCTTGGAGTCGGTCCTTAACGTTCCGCATTGCCCGCTCAAGCACATCACCAGGAATTGATGTGATTTCGGTGTGAATTGCTGCCTTCAACTCCTGAATGGTCCGGGGTTTGTTCATGTAGACCCTTGCTTTTAAATAGCCCCATAAGAAAAAGTCACATACCGTGAGGTCCGGTGAGCGAGGGGGCCAATGGACATCTCCATTATGGGAAATCAAACGGCCAGGGAACAGAGCGCGTACAGCTTGCATTGATATCCTAGCGGTATGTGCAGTTGCCCCGTCTTGTTGGAACCACATATTGCCCATGTCGTAATTGTTCTCTTCAAGTTGTGGGAGAAGAAAATCTTCAATCATGTTCACATAACGCTGCGAATTAACAGTAACCGCCTGCTCCCTTTCATTTTCAAAAAAGTAAGGACCAATTATCCCTACCTTAGAAACCCCACACCAAACCGTCACTTTGTCACTATGGAGAGGCCGTTGGTGTAGATCTCTTGGGCTAGTGTCGGCCCAGTAACGGCAATTTTGCTTGTTTACGTATCCGTTAATGTGAAAGTGAGCCTCGTCAGACATCATGATAATCAGGTTTACATCTTCCAATAACTCCAACATCTGTTGGCTAAACTGAAGCCTTTGAAGATGGTCTGTTGGGAGAATCTTCTGTACCAACAGGATTTTATAGGGGTGGAATTTCAGTTCTTCGTTAAGAATCCTTTGAAGGCTCCGACGTGACATTCCAAGAGCTTGAGCACGACGTCTCGTTGATCGACGTGGGCTCGCAGTGACATCGCGTCTCACACGCTCCACGTTCTCAGGCGTTGTTATTGTTGGCGGTCTAGGCGTCCATTTTGGAGCACATGAACCAGTAGTGCGGAAATTATGCACCCAACTCAATATCGTATCTCGCTTAGGAACACTACCGCGAGGTGGGATGTTGAAACGCCGGCGAAAGGCACGCGTCACAGCAACAATTGACTCGTTATTGCGTATGAACTCTTCCACTGCGAAAACACGATGCTCAACGGACCACGTAGCCATCGCGACTGACTGCCAGCCTGCAACTGAAACTTCCCGTCCCCCCCCCCCCCACCACAGGACGAAGTCACCGAACACCTGGCTCCCCCCCTCCAGACGTACAGTCCACTTCAAAACCACCCGATCCATCTGCGCCACCCTGTAGATAACGATCTCAACACACTACCGACTGTCGCCGAGTTTTAGCCGAGGCCTAGTACAAAACAAACCAAATCATTAAGAAGAAGAGGCGTTATAAGCTTTAGAGGAAAGAGCGCGGAATAGTGAAATCTCCTTTTTTGATCAGCTCTAGCAAATACACCCACCGGACAGTAAAAAAAGGTATGGTGTTAAACCAGACGAAAGCGGCCGGTGCCTCAAAAGGAAACACTGATGGCACCACCTGCAGGCTAAATCCGCTGCCCGCGCCCGCATTACGCGCGCGTCGGTACAAAGCCGAGGACGCGGCAGCGTAGAGACGCGCACTGTGGCCGTACCAGCTGAGCTGCAGCGCCGATGTCAACAGCATGTTTTATGCAGCGCCGGCAGCGGCAGCGCTCCCTCCATGGAGCGGGCCTTTTTTCCCCGGCGCGCTGCGCTGTCCTGTGTTTTATATGAAATGTGTAATAGTCCGCCAGCGCGCGCTGCGCCCTTCGCCGCCATAAAAACCCTCGTGAATAATGCAGGCGGCCGCGAAAGAATCTAAACATTGGAGCAAATTAGAAACCGGCCGAGCTGTATTACATGATAGGACTTCTATCAACAGTTCCCGCGCGGCGCGGCTGTAAAATGCATGCCGCGCTAGATACACCGGCTGCGCTGCATGGGAAATTCGCCGCAGGCGGCATCGGCCCTCGGCCGCCTTTTTTGCGGGCTCCGCCTCCGCCAAAAGTATATGCATCCGGCTGGAGGCGGAGAGGGGAGAGGGGAGCAAAAACCGCTGAAAAATGTAGCGAGCGCTCCCAGTACTGCAGCGGTGCCTGCCCTCGGACGGTTTCTTAATTTTTGAGCAATCCGCAAGGAGGCAGCAGCATTGACTTCTCAACCAAAACTTCGTTTAGTGCAGTCTTCTTTTTCCTTGCAACATTTTCCTTAACGCCGACGTAATTGTAATGGAACTATACTTAGATCACAATGACAAACTCATTGACAGTTCATCGTGATAGGAGAGGGGAGGGGATGTTGTCGGTTCGCCAAAACGCACTAGTGAAATATGGCGCCTATAACAACAAGTCTCGGACTATAGATATTCGAAATGCTTCCTAGTAATTTAAATTCTGTGATACACTACTGAAAAATATATGTTAATGTATACACTGTAAGACAAAAAAAGCAAAACAATTATTGGAGAAGGACAGAAATCGGTTGATATGATGCACTTTTTTTTTTTTTTTTCATCAGTCTACTGACTGGTTTGATGCGGCTCGCCACGAATTCTTTTCCTGTACTAACCTCTTCATCTCAGAGTAGCACTTGCAACGTACCTCCTCAATTATTTGCTTGACGTATTCCAATCTCTGTCTTCCTCTACAGTTTTTGCCCTCTACAGCTCCCTCTAGTACCATGGAAGTCATTCCCTCATGTCTTAGCAGATGTCCTATCATCCTGTCCCTTCTCCTTATCAGTGTTTTCCACATATTCCTTTCCTCTCCGGTTCTGTGTAGAACCTCTTCATTCCTTACCTTATCAGTCCAGCTAATTTTCAACATTCGTCTATAGCACCACATCTCAAATGCTTCGATTCTCTTCTGTTCCGGTTTTCCCACAGTCCATGTTTCACTACCATACAATGCTGTACTCCAGACGTACATCCTCAGAAATTTCTTCCCCAAATTAAGGCCAGTACTTGATATTAGTAGACTTATCTTGGCCAGAAACGCCTTTTTTTGCCATAGCGAGTCTGCTTTTGATGTCCTCCTTGCTCCGTCCGTCATTGGTTATTTTACTGCCTAGGTAGCAGAATTCCTTAACTTCATTGACTTCGTGACCATCAATCCTGATGTTAAGTTTCTCGCTGTTCTCATTTCTACTACTTCTCATTACCTTCGTCTTTCTCCGATTTACTCTCAAACCATACTGTGTACTCATTAGACTGTTCATTCCGTTCAGTAGATCATTTAATCCTTCTTCACTTTGACTCAGGATAGCAATGTCATCAGCGAATCGTATCATTGATATCCTTTCACCTTGTATTTTAATTCCACTCCTGAATCTTTCTTTTATTTCCATCATTGCTTCCTCGATGTACAGATTGAAGAGTAGGGGCGAAAGGCTACAGCCTTGTCTTACACCCTTCTTAATACGAGCACTTCGTTCTTGATCGTCCACTCTTATTATTCCCTCTTGGTTGTTGTACGTACATATTGTATATGACCCGTCTCTCCCTATAGCTTACCCCTACTTTTTTCAGAATCTCGAACAGCTTGCACCATTTTATATTGTCGAACGCTTTTCCAGGTCGACAAATCCTATGAAAGTGTCTTGATTTTTCTTCAGCCTTGCTTCCATTATTAGCCGTAACGTCAGAATTGCCTCTCTCGTCCCTTTACTTTTCCTAAAGCCAAACTGATCGTCACCTAGCGCATTCTCAATTGTACATGTACAGACAAACAAATGATTTATTCAAGAGAAAGAGCTTCACAAATTGAGCAAGTCAGTAACGCCTTAGTCCGTCTCTGGAAGTAGAAATGAGCGTACGGCATTGTGGACCGGAAGTCCCCCATTCGGGGAAGTTCGGCTGCCGAGGGCACGTACATATTCCATTCGACGACACATTGGGCAACTTGCGCGTCGGAGATGGGGGTGAAATGATGACGAGGACAACACAGCGCCCAATCCCTGAGCGGAGAAGATCTCCTGCCCCAGCCGGGAACGGAACCCGGGCCCCTTGGTGGCATAGCGCCGCGCTGACCACTCAGCTAACGGGGGCGGACGGTCCATCTCTGGCTCTTATGCAAGCAGTTATTCAGCTTGGTATTAATCAATAGGGTTGCTGGTTGTCCACCTGAGGGATATAGTGCTGAATCCCGTCCAACTGGCGCTCTGGGGAGAGGTTCGACGGCTTTGCTGGCCAAGGTAGGGGCTGGCAAGCACGAAGACAAGCAGTAGAAACTCTCGTCGTGTGCGGGCGAGCATTATCGTGCTGAAGTGTAAGCCCAGACTGGCTTGTCCCGAAGGGGAACAAATCAGGGCGTAGAATAGCGTCGACGTACCGCTGTGCTGTAAGGGTACCGCAGATGATTACCAAAGGGGTTCTGCTGTTGTTGTTGTGGTCTTCAGTCCTGAGACTGGTTTGATGCAGCTCTCCATGTGTCGTGAATCACAATAGAGCAGCGATTAGCAGTCCAACAACACTTTATTCCATAGTCACAGAACATACAATACAACAAGTCAAAGATACATTGTCCAAAGAGTAAACAAACAGTCTCTCACTTGCGAGAAGTACATCACTCTGTGACATCCTCCCCACCCTGGTCGACCTCCAAAGGTACGGCCAGCTGCACAGGACGACTAATGATGTGACCTTCTGGTGTCCGGAGTATTATCGTCCTTACCCTGCCGTCTCTTCCTGGTAGTACCTTTTCTATCCTGGCCTTCTTCCACATATGTCGCGGACGAAGGTCCTCTTGGATCAGCACGATGTCGCCAGGGCGAAAGGGGATGACTCGTCCCGATGGGCGTTTAACTTCATGGTAGTTCCGGAGCTCCAATAGGTATTCTTTAACCCAACGGTTCCAAAAACTGTCACAGAGTTGCTGTCTCAGTCGGAATTCCTTTGTTAAATTTGTGCTCGCTGAAGGCTCTGGTCCCGTCGGAATAGTCGTAAGTTTTTCTCCCGTCAGAAAATGGGATGGTGTGAGTGCATCACAATCATCTCCTGGTGTGATGGGCCTGGAGTTCACCGCGGCTTCAATACTGATCAAGGTGGTATTCAGTTGTTCCTCAGTGAGCTTTGCGAGTCCCAATACCTTCCGTAGGCAACGCTTTATAGTGCCCACCATTCTTTCCCACCATCCTCCCCACCAAGCCGCACGGGAGACAATGAATTTCCAAGTAATACCGTGGTGGGCGAGGAACTGATAAGATTTTGTGGTGGTTAATGCCTTCCAAAGTTGGGCTAGTTCCATATTCGTGGCGTGGAATGTTTTCGCGTTATCTGTATATATCGTGTGGGGTAGTCCGCGTCTTCCGGCGAATCGCTGAAGTGCCATAAGAAACTTGTCCGTTGACAAGTCTGTACAGAGTTCGAGATGGACAGCTCGTGTGGTAGCACATGTGAAAAGAGTGATATATGACTTGTGCGTTTCCTTCCCCACTTTGATGAATAGTGGGCCAGCAAAGTCTATTCCGGTTACAGCAAATGGTTTGGCAGGTGAAACTCGTTCAGGTGGCAGCGGTGCTTCGATCTGTTGCCCTCGTGGATTCTTCAAGATCTTGCATGCGAGACATGAGTATAGGATTCTTTTGATGGCCTGACGAGCTCTAAGGATCCAAAATTCGGTTCGCAGTTCGGATAGTACAGAACGAACACCAAAGTGATGAAGGCGGATGTGTGTCTCTCGAATAACCAATTGTGTGAAGTGGTGGGAACCGTCAAGGAGTACAGGATGTTTTTGTTCCCTATTTAGGCTAGTGCACTGCAGTCGACCTCCTAGACGTATCAGTCCATCTTCTAGGAAAGGATTGTATCGTGCGATTTTTGACTCTCTTGGCAGTGGTAAGTTATTCTGAAGTGCATGTAATTCGTTGGGGAAGGAATCTCTCTGGCCCACTCGAATCCAATACATTTTGGCAGCTGCGATGGTGGGAAATAACGTGAGTACTTTCGAAGGCAGTAAGCGGCACTGAAGAATCCTGCCAAAGCCCCTTCATATTAAACTGAACAAGCCTGCGGTGGCGTGGGCGTGTAGGGTTTGATTCAAAGGAACAAACAGTTAGTTCTTGTCGGTCTACCGTTTGCAGTTTCAGATCATCAATCAGCGATTTTGCTATGAAGCTGGACTGACTACCTGCGTCCAGTAGACATCGCGTTGTCCTGCTCAATCCTGTAGGTCCTGAGACGCATACTTGAGCTGTCTGAAGGTACGTATATCCGTGAGGAGCGACAGATACCTTTCCCACGGAAGTAACGTTTGTCTGACCCGCAGGACCCCTAATATCCTTTCGTTCCTCACAAATGGACTTATGATGCAGTCTTTTACAGTTAACACACCGAGCCTTTTCCTTCTTTTTGCAATTTGACACCTTGTGCCCACGTTGAAGACAAAGAAAGCATCTGTTTGCTAGTTTCAATTTATCTATTCGATCATTAACGCGTACGATCTTCTTACAGTCTTGTGCCCAATGACCGTCAGATTCACAAAAGACGCAGAATGGTTCCTTTATGCTGGTATCCTTCGGAGTCGATCTTTTAGATTTCGCGTGTACATGAAGTGTGGACGCTGTGGGAAGGTTACTAGAAGTGCTTGAAAATTCACCGCGTATCTTCTGCGTGGTAAGCACCCCGTCGACTTCCTCGTTCAGAAACTCCATCAGTTGCAAAATGTCCCCTTCGGATATTCCTGTACGCTTGGCGTGAATTATCCAGCGGCGGCATATGTCATCCGGAAAGGCGCGTAAAATTTTCGGCGCGAGGACTCGGCCGTATCCGTTCACGTCTTCCCCAAGTGCCCGGAGAGCTTGAATACGTCGCTGGCATTCAATGAATGTTGAATTAAGTTCCTCTGGGGTGGACAGCTTAATTGGTTTTATGGCTTCGAGATAATCTAAGTGGGCTTGAATTATTCGATCCTTGTTGCCATAACGTGCTCGGAGAATCCTCTTCGTTTCTGCGTACGTCTCGGCCGTCACCGCAATACCGTCCACTAAATGCTTTGGTTCTCCGGAGAGATAGCCGCGAAGAAAAATGTGTTTATTGATTGTAGTTACCGTCGGATCTTTGTCAACCGACTGCTCAAACTGCTCCCAGAATCGCGCCCATGTTTCAATATCGCCTGAAAAGGGCTCAAGTTTGATCGGCGGAAGTTTTACTGAAGCTGTGGGAACACTCATTGTTACAGATTGTGCCGGCGGATTGTCGGGAATCTTTATGTCTGCTACCGATTTCGCAAGCTGTTTCTCTATTTCGTGAGACAATCGGGAAATTGTGAGTTTCGCGGTGTCTATATAATCTTCGCATTTAGGAACATCTTCTTCGTATTCGCCATCGTCTAACAACTCGTGAATATCCTCATCTAATTTAACGAGGCGGTCCAGAACGCTTCCCAATCTGTCATTGTAATATTTATAATCCGCGATTTCTGATGTGTCGGGCAACCTTACAACTTCCGCCACGAGTCGCGTAATGTTTGCTCTTTCTCTCGTACGTTTTCTCTTTAGAGAGTGTAATTGCGCTTCTGGTTTATGGTCTGGCACGTCCATTCCGTCCGATTACTCGAAAGTTTAAAGCAGTGTCGGCTAACGATCAGCTGGTCCTAGTAAGGCGTTATCTTTGGATCGCTAGTCGAAGTAGTTCAATTGATGGTCGCTAGATGGCAGCACTAGTCATAAACAATATGTAGGCGTAGCGTAGGATCTGATAATTCGTTAAAGCGCTAATCGAACAGCTACAATAGCAGTACACAGCGGCAATAATGTAATCAGTTCCTTTTGCAAATGGCACTACAAAACATGTTGCGTGATAATTCAGTTGAACTTAGCTGTATATGATGGCGGTTGTCGTCGAAGAGCTTGTTGCGTGGTGTAACAAATCGCTGCAGTAAACCCCGTCGTAGTATTGCCGCGTGACGTGCGTCCAGAATTCGTGTTTCACAACGGCAATCGTGGAAATTGTCTCCGGCAAAGTCTGTCCCGGGTTTCGGCACCAAAATATGTCGTGAATCACAATAGAGCAGCGATTAGCAGTCCAACAACACTTTATTCCATAGTCACAGAACATACAATACAACAAGTCAAAGATACATTGTCCAAAGAGTAAACAAACAGTCTCTCACTTGCGAGAAGTACATCACTCTGTGACACCATGCTACCCTATCCAGTGCAAGTTTCTTCACCTCCCACTACCTACTGCAACCTACATCCTTCTGAATCTGCTTAGTATATTCATCTCTTGGTCTCCCTCTACGATTTTTACCCTCCACACTGCCCTCAACACTAAATTGGTGATCCCTTGATGCCTCAGAACATGTCCTACCAACCGATCCCTTCTTCTTGTCAAGTTGTGCCACAAACTCCTCTTCTCCCCAATTCTATTCAATACCTACTCATTAGTTATGTGATCTACCCACCTAATCTTCAGCATTCTTCTGTAGCACCACATTTCGAAAGCTTCTATTCTCTTCCTGTCCAAACTATTTATCGTCCATGTTTCACTTCCATACATGGCTACACTCCATACAAATACTTTCAGAAACGACTTCCTGACACTTAAATCTATATTCGATGTTAACAAATTTTTCTTCTTCAGAAACGCTTTCCTTGTCATTGCCAGTCTACATTTTATATCCTCTCTACTACGACAATCATAAGTTATTTTGCTCCCCAAATAGCAAAACTCCATTACTACTTTAAGTGTCTCATTTCCTAATCTAATTCCCTCAGCATCACCCGACTTAATTCGACTACATTCCATTATCCTTGTTTTGCTTTTGTTGATGTTCATCTAATATCCTCCTTTCAAGACGCTGTCTCTAACAGAATTACAATGTCATCGGCGAACCTCAAAGTTTTTATTTCTTGTCCATGGATGTTAATACCTACACCGAATTTTTCTTTTGTTTCCGTCATTGCTTGCTCAATATACAGATTGAATAACATTGGGGAGAGGCTACAACCCTGTCTCACTCCCTTCCCAACCACTGCTTCCCTTACGTGCCCCCTTGACTCTTATATCTGCCATCTGGTTTCTGTACAAATTGTAAATAGCCTTTCGCTCCCTGTATTTTACGCCAGCCACCTTCAGAATTTGAAAGAGAGTATTCCAGTCAACATTGTCAAAAGCTTTCTCTAAGTCTACAAATGCTATAAACGTAGGTTTGCCTTTCCTTAATCTAGCTTCTCAGATAAGTCGTAAGGTCAGTATTGCCTCACGCGTTCCAGTATTTCTACGGAATCCAAACTGATCTTCCCCGAAGTCGGCTTCTACCAGTTTTTCCATTCGTCTGTAAAGAATTCGTGTTAGTATTTTGCAGCTGTGACTTATTAAACTGATAGTTCGGTAATTTTCACATCTGTCAACACCTGCTCTCTTTGGGTTCTACTATGACATGAAATGGTAGGCCACACCATCACACCTTTTTGTCAGTTTCTATGGCGCGCGATCGTCATGACGGTATAACACCGCCGTCCAGGACGTCTCCAGACACGTCTATGGCTTGAATCTCATTGACGGAGTAGAATTGTCTTCAGTGATGAGTCGTGCATCGAACTGAGCCCCACTGACCAGCGAAGACGTGTCTGGAAACGCCCCGGACAGCGGCGGAATACCAGCTCGACAGCCGCCGTCCATACGGCTCGACACTCACAAGGGAACCTCCCCATCGCAAGCCCCTCAGATTTAGTTATAAGTTGGCACAGTGGAGAGGCCTTGAAAAACTGAACACAGATCAATCGAGAAAACAGGAAGAAGTTGTGTGGAACTATGAAAAAAATAAGCAAAATATACAAACTGAGTAGTCCACGGGTAAGATATGCAACATTAATGAGAATGTAAGCACAGGAATGCCGTGGTCCCGTGGTTAGCGTGAGCAGCTGCGGAACGAGAGGTCCTTGGTTGAAGTCTTTCTTCGAGTGAAAATTTTACTTTCTTTATTTGCGCATAGTTATGATCTGTCCGTTCGTTCATTGACGTCTCTTTTCACTGTAATAAGTTTAGTGTCTGTGTTTTGCGACCGCACCGCAAAACTGCGCGTTTAGTAGACGAAAGGACGTGCCTCTCCAATTGGAACCGAAAACATTTGATCGCAAGGTCATAGATCAACCGATTCCTCCACAGGAAAACACGTCTGACATATTCTATAATACACTAGTGACGGAATGTGCGTTACATGACAGGAATATGTTGTCGACCCACGTAACTTGTACGCTTGGCGAATGGGTAAAAAGATTCTTCTACCTTGCCTGATTTAGGTTTTCTTGTGAATGTGATAATCACTCACAAAAAAGTGATGAAAGCATAAGAGTTTGTCACATAAACTGCAACAAATGAATGCAACAGTCGCACAGTTTTCCCTGTGCTCTGTCAAAACATATGTTTTTAACGTTTTTTCCGTGTGTAGACCGTCAAATCCTGCATATGTCCAAGCACATCTGAACATGTCCTGGAATTTTGGAGAGCGAAGTTGATTATGTGTGAGTGCCTGAACTTTGATAATTGTGTGAAAATAAAAAATTAAACTTTTCACTCGAGGGAAGACTTGAACCAAGGACCTCTCGTACCGCAGCTGCGCACGCTGGACACGGGACCACGGCGCTCCTGAGCTCACACTCTCCTTGATGTTGCCTATCTGCTGCATGGACTACTCAGTTTTTTATATTTTGCTTATTTTTTTCATAGTTCCACACAACTTCTTCCCGTTTTATCGATTGATGTGTGTTCAGTTTTTCAAGGCCTATCCACTGCGCCAATTTATAACTAAATCTGAGGGGGGTGCGATGGGGAGGTTCCCTTGTCAGGAGCGATAGTCTGCTGTGTCATTCCTTATCATAGCAGGACCCCTTTGGTTGTCATCCGCGGCACCCTTACAGCACAGCGGTACCTCGACGGCATTGTACTCTCCGTTTGTTTGCCTTCATGGTAAGCCATCCGGGGCTTACATTTCAGCAAGGTAATGCCTGCTCATACACGGCGGGAATTCCCACTCCTTGTCTTCGTGCTTTCCAAACCCCACCTTGGCCAACGAAGTCGCCGCATCTCTCCCCAATTGAGAACGTTGGAGCATTATGGGGAGCACCCCGGAACCAGTTCGAGATTTTGACAATCGAACCGAAATTTTGACGATTGAACGCGCCTGTAGGACAGAATTTGGCACGATGCCCCTCAGAAGGCATCCAACAACTCTATCAATCAGTGCCAAGCCGAAGAGCTGCTGGCGTAAGGGGCAGAGGTGGAAGAATGAGTTATTGGGTTGCTCAGTTTGTGAACCTCTTTCCTTGAATAAATCATTCAGTTTTTCTGAAATTGTAATAAAAAAAATGGTTCAAATGGCTCTGAGCACTATGGGACTCAACTGCCGAGGTCATTAGTCCCCTAGAACTTAGAACTAGTTAAACCTAACTAACCTAAGGACATCACAAACATCCATGCCCGAGACAGGATTCGAACCTGCGACCGTAGCGGTCTTGCGGCTCCAGACTGCAGCGCCTTTAACCGCACGGCCACTTCGGCCGGCCGAAATTGTAATCATTTGTTTGTTTGTACATGTTCATTGCCTTTACCTATTTCCGACCCATTTGGATAATTCCTTTTTGGTGCATCTTTTTTTTGCCTTAGAGTGTATTTTGGGGGCGGTTCTGCCTCTGAGCCTTTAACTATAAGTTGCACCTGTCCTAAATAAACTGTACATTGAAAAGAAGTAAACATTGCTGTTTTTAAAGTGATGAAGCAGCATTCTAATTTTATCCGTTTGTTGCAGCTTCAAACAGGACTGTATTCAGTACACTGGAAGTATTAAAAAACACCGTCAGTCACAAATTTTCGTGTTTTATTAAATACACGATGCATTTCTGACCCTGTGAGTCCATCATCAGGTGTAATTTGTCTTCATGCATGATTTATTTTTTCTCTTGGATGAGGTGAAATGCATATGCATATGCATATGCTAAGAAAATATTTGATGTTAGATTATGAATTTCGTAAGTCAAACGCGGAAGATTGTGCGAAGTTTGTGGTAAGTTTACACTGTTCATTTTTTCCTCTACTTCAGACATATTTTCCACGAAATTCATAACCTAACATCAAACCTTTTCATGACAGGAATATGCATTTCAACTCATTCAAGAGAAAAAATAAATGATGTATTAAGACAAATGACACCTGATGAAGGACCCACACGGACAGAAATTCATCGCGTGTTAAAAAAAAATGAAAATTTGGCACTGAAGGCCTTTTTTTAAATTTATACTTCCACAAGCGTAAATAATACCTAGTTAAAATACTACCAAATGCAATTCATGTGTTTTTTTCGGTTTTTGTTATACGAGGAAAAATGAATCAGTGAGAAGATTGCTACTACTCATACTTAACAATGCTTTTTAATTCGACTTGGTGCCAGCTTGAGGCATATCCCTTAGTAATTTTCACTGGAAGGTAAACATTACTGAGTCAAACGTGCTAACGCCAGAAGTTTCTCAATGCGTGAAATTGCTTGTGGAATACTGCGTCAGATGAACTGTAAGAGTAAATCCTAAGAGTTCCGCTTATCTTCTGCCTTCAACAGTTGTCTCGATGTTCCATTTGTTATCTTCTCCATTGGTCGCAGATTGCTGGCTGACAAATAAATGGAATAAATGATATCTAGGATGGTAATCAGGATCGCTACTTTTATCTTGAATGATGAACTTAATTTCTTTTGATTTGGTGTAATTTGAAAACACATGTTCGCACTTCAGTATATTGCGATCAAGAGTCAATAAAATCAAGAATGCAATGACTTCACGGATCCGAACGACGTATCAATCAAACATTAATCGCAGCTTTTCTCATATTAAATCTTTCTGTGTCTCTCTAACCAATGTCCGAGGCAGTTTTAGCAGTAAAATATGCACTACAGTGGATGACGTACAAGTCATTGCACGCTCCTATGATTGTCTACGGCAGACTGATTCAAACTTAACACGACGTCAGACTCTTTCAGATTGAAGACTGCAGTGGACCGCTTGGCCCGCGCAAACTGTATTTCGTCAGCGCTCGGCCATTACCGTCGATGTTCGTCACATTATGTGTATTCTTAATATCATCAAAATGTGTAGAAAGATGAAATGATAGTATGACTAGAGCTCCCAGGAAGGTCAGATTATGATTTCGATATGTTAAATATTAGTTATTAAGATTTAACTTCATCGAACTTGCAACCAGTTTCATGGGGAGGTTTCTAACATATGTTTCTTCACAAGGTCTCAGTCTCGACTCGATAGGCGCATTCCCACGCTCCTGGGCCTGGTCATACGTCGTACTGCAGCGTTATCTGTATGTCTCCCTTTGAGAAGAGTGCCTACATCAATCGATGTAACGCAGTGCTAAAATAAAATTATAATAGGGAAGTGACATGAACACGACAAGGTAATGCGCATCGTAAATTGTGTTCTAAGTTCATTCGGTTCCTTGCTTTTGATTTCTAGCCGGCCGCAGTGGCCGAGCGATTCTAGGCGCTTCAGTCTGGAACCGCGCTGCTGTTACGGTCGCAGGTTCGAATCCTGCCTCGGGCATGGATGTGTGTGATGTCCCTAGGTTAGCTAGGTTTAAGTAGTTCTAAGTTCTAGGGGACTGATGACCTCAGATGTTAAGTCCCATAGTGCTCAGAGCTATTTGAACCATTTTGATTTCTAGTATACTATCATAGAGATAACCCACTTCCACGTATGCAAATGGTGTTCAATAATGACAAAGCCAAGCAAAAAACCTTTCGCCAAAATATTGCCAGTTGTTGGTTAGCCTATAAAGTTCTATTTTCGGTGGGTAAACTTCGCAGAGTCTAACAAGTGAAACTCCCCACCACATCCCCCACAGATTTAGGGGTAATAGGGCCAAGTGGACAGTCCGTCAAAAACTGAACACAGATCAAGCGTGAAAACAGGAAGTAGAAGTACTGAATTGTGAAAAAAAAGAAGCAAAACAGTAACAGTGGACGGTTCAAGCTCAAGGTGTGCAACATCGAGCAAACGTCAGTTGTCTCGGCGTCGTGGTTGTGCGGTCACGGTGCTGGGGTGCGGAAAGAGAGGTCCGTTGTTCAAATCTCCCTTTTTGCCCCATTTTTCAAAATTATAAACTGCACGTCCGCTCATTGACGTGTCTGTTCGTTATATTCAAATCTGTGTCTGTGCCGTGGTGTTGTCCATCTCCAACAGCGATGTGTATTGAAGGAACCTGTTTTTTCTATACATGTACCACATGTTACGACTCTTACATTTCGTTTTCGAAGTTTTGACTCTTGAATTCCTTTATTGTAACATAGTTCACGCCCGTTTGCTTGTTGTTTTCATTTCTGTGGGAGGCCTACGCGGCATTTCGCCTGTTGTCACCATTCATCACATGTACTTGCGACGGTAATATGTTCTTATCACATGACTTACATTCTACAACCAATGCATAGCATGACAGTCGCCAAGACTACAGAATGAGAACAGACACGTAAATGACCGGACGGACAGTTCATCAATCTGTGGGAGAAAAAAAAGAAAGTGGGCACTTGGTAGATTTCAACACGGATCTCCCGCTTTGAGGTTCAACAGTGTAACCACACAACCATGACGCCGTGGCTACTGAAATTCGCTGGATGTTGCACGTCTTGAGCTTGGACCATTAGTGTTTCTATTTTCCTTCTTTTTTCACAGTTCAGTACAGCTTCTTCCTGTTTTCAGGCTCGATCTTTGTTCAATTTTTCACGGGCTATCCACTGGACCATCTTACCACTAAATGTGTCGGACATGTCCGAAAGAACAGATTTCATCTTCATATACAGGGTTATTACAAATGATTGAAGCGATTTCACAGCTCTACAATAACTTTATTATTTGAGATATTTTCACAATGCTTTGCACACACATACAAAAACTGAAAAAGTTTTTTTAGGCATTCACAAATGTTCGATATGTGCCCCTTTAGTGATTCGGCAGACATCAAGCCGATAATCAAGTTCCTCCCACACTCGGCGCAGCATGTCCCCATCAATGAGTTCGAAAGCATCGTTGATGCGAGCTCGCAGTTCTGGCACGTTTCTTGGTAGAGGAGGTTTAGACACTGAATCTTTCACATAACCCCACAGAAAGAAATCGCATGGGGTTAAGTCGGGAGAGCGTGGAGGCCATGACATGAATTGCTGATCATGATCTCCACCACGACCGATCCATCGGTTTTCCAATCTCCTGTTTCAGAAATGCCGAACATCATGATGGAAGTGCGGTGGAGCACCATCCTGTTGAAAGATGAAATCGGCGCTGTCGGTCTCCAGTTGTGGCATGAGCCAATTTTCCGCAGGCTACGTGTGAAACTTGCCCGCACGCGTTCAACCGTTTCTTCGCTCACTGCAGGCCGACCCGTTGATTTCCCCTTACAGAGGCATCCAGAAGCTTTAAACTGCGCATACCATCGCCGAATGGAGTTAGCAGTTGGTGGATCTTTGTTGAACTTCGTCCTGAAGTGTCGTTGCACTGTTATGACGTGACTGATGTGAGTGCATTTCAAGCACGACATACGCTTTCTCGGCTCCTGTCGCCATTTTGTCTCACTGCGCTCTCGAGCGCTCTGACGGCAGAAACCTGAAGTGCGGCTTCAGCCGAACAAAACTTCATGAGTTTTTCTACGTATCTGTAGTGTGTCGTGACCATATGTCAATGAATGGAGCTACAGTGAATTTATGAAATCGCTTCAATCATTTGTAATAGCCCTGTAGTTAAAGCTAACCGGCCATTGACTTTCTTCTTCTGTGCTGGATGCACACGCATTGCCCGAGCTCTTGCGGGACTCCGTAAGAATGTCTGCCGCGAGTAATGTGTGTAAATGGGCAGGAGCACTACGAATGTAGTGTGTGGACATTAAGTTGGGAGCGCGCAACGGATAAATCCCTGCAGTCGCACTATCCTCTGTGCCCTCGGTGACTGACATGGATAAAGTGTCTGCCATGTAAGCAGGAGATCCTGGGTTCGAGTCCTGGTCGGGGCACACATTTTCAACTGTTCCCGCTCATCTATATCAATGCCTGTCGACAGCTTAGGGTCTTGATTTAATTATCATTTCAAATCTGAGGGAGGTGCGATGGGGAGTTTCCCTTGTAAGAAAATGAATTTTGGCTCGACCTTTGATATCTGAAAAAAAAAAAAAAATCGTTCATTGAAAATGAACTCAAAACTCAGACGTCTGTCAGTTTCCAAAATTGGAAAAGTGGTTGCTAGTAGAATCCATTGCTGATAACAAGGGCTGAATAAATACTTATATGCCGAGCGCGCCTCTATCTCTAAGGTCCACTTCACACAGAAATGGCATGGCGCGGATTCGTGGCGTGGACGTGGCGCTGATTCGCGCCATCTCCATGTTACCAAATTAGAGAAATTCACTTAGAGATAGCGTGGCGCTGAAGCGTCGCTTCGTGGTCTGCGCCACGTCCTTTTGTCCTCACGAGTGGCGCACTAAATGGACGCGTGGCGGAGACGTCCAAGTGGCGCCCTGCTGTTTTTCGTTACTTCGAACTCATCCAATGTGCCTCAAAAATTTGTATTCTGTAGAAGAAGCAAAGCTACATACGTGTCTTAGGTAATTTCTCAGCAGAACTTTTGCTTTTCGCTTAAAAAATAAAAAAGATCATTGTTTTCAGATTCGCACATGGTCTCCCCTCTGCAGTCTTTATGATTAGAAAAAAAAATCCTATAGTCTGAAATCACAGCTTCATAGTGAATTGATTTTATTTTCATTATCGCTCATAGTTATTATGATAATTCGCAAATAAGTAAAACACTGGGGGTGTTCTGAAAGATTTTTAGTGATGAATGTAGTCGCTGACCAGTTTAGTTTGATGTGTTTTAGGACATGCGTTGCTGCATACAAAGCACAGCTGACATGTCTAAATTGTTTTAACAGTGGAAGGTGAGCGACCTCTTTCCAGTCCCGAGTAAATAAGTGACACACGGGGTGTCCCACATAAAACCACATACCGGTTAATCATCTCTGGTCAAATTGCTTGTGAAGTGGCAGCACTGTCTCGAAAGCTGGCTACACTGTATTTTATGAGAAAGTTGAGTGCAGCTGTGCTTTGATGCCTTGAGTTGTTGAGAGAAGCTCGTCATTGTTGAGTTGTTGCAGAAATGGGACAGTTTGCATTAGAATAGCGAGCTGATATTGTGGACAGGCTCCATCGATGACTGTAAAGCAGGGCTTCAGAACACACGTGCTCGTGGAGCAAGCTGTGAGCAGCAAGGCGCGAGCACGGAGCAGCGCGAGCACGAGCACGCTACCCCCACTACCGGACCAGAGCGGAGAGTGGGGAGAGTCACGTGGGGCACACAACAGCTGCCGCCAGTCAATGTAAATCCGCGGCCACCTGCAGGGATATCACTCACGAATTATTACTGCGACAAATGAAACAAATAAAGGAGAATGTACACATGCCACATAATTTTATTAGCTTAGTGTATGCTTCTACATTCGCATTAATTTGTGAACTGTTACACAATAAAAGGTGTCACTGAAGTGTGGGATTCTCGGTTGTCTTGTACTTTTTGCCCTTTACAATTGCGTCTATGTTCGGAGTAATTGTTCTTGTGCATTTTAGGCGCAGCGTGCAGTTTAAATTTCGATCAGACAATGCGTTTCTCAGGCGCGTCATGTTATATTTCATTGCAGAGAACAGTTGTTCACAAACATACGTGGAACCAAACATTGATATTATTGTAGCCGCCAGTTTGTGCAAACGAGGAAATCTATCCTGAGGGAAGTGTCTGTAGAATTCCAAAAAGTTTTTCTTGTTCTCAAATTTGTCTCTGTATTCTCTGTCACACTGCAGGTCAACAATTTCTTGCTGCAGCTCAGGACGAATCTCTTAAATATTCGCTGAATATGGAGAGAACAGATCAAAATCACTGTCTAGTGCTGTCAGATCTTGAAAGCGCTGATCAACTAAACTATGTGAATAACGTTCACAGTCTTTGTGATCATCTTGCATGGATGATAATTTAGGAAAATGAGCTAGGTTTCCTGTTTCCAGCTGCCTCACCCAAAGTGTCAATTTCATTTTAAAAGCTCGTATTCGATCTATGAAATGAGTAATTAGTAGATCTTTACCCTGTAGTAAAATGTTCAAAGCATTCAGATGGCTAGTTAAATCTGCTAAGAACGCGAGATCACATTCAAACGTGCGCGCGCATTTCCCCTCCCTCCCCTCCCTCCCAACTCCGCGACCTTGCACCTGCTCGCGAGCACGTGCCTGAGCAGACGCGAGTACTCGCGCTCAAAACCGGCCAGTTGTTAAGCCCTGCTGTAAAGAAATCTTTCAAGCGAAGTATCCTTGTACGAAACTCTTCACGACCAGCAATATTCAAGATCTGCACAAGGACCGGCACGCTGTAGGATCAGTCCAGAATGTGCAGAGCAAAAGGCGACAGACAGTGAGGACCCTTGCAACTATAGACGGAATTCGTTTGGGCATTACGAGACGTCCCCGCAAGTCGGTAAGGAGGTTATCGCAGCAGGATACTGTATCTCGTACATCGTGTCATCGTGTATTGAAAGATACGAAACTAAAAGCCTACCGCATGAGTGTGGTGCAAAAGTTGAGGATCAGGAAAAAAGAATTCATTGTGCCGGCCTGTCTGGCCGAGCGGTTCTAGGCGCTTCAGTCTGGAACCGCGCGACTGCTACGGTCGCAGGTTCGAATCCTGCCTCGGGCATGGATGTGTGTGATGTCCTTAGGGTAGTTAGGTTTAAGTAGTTCTAAGTTCTAGGGGGCTGATGTCCTCAGATGTTAAGTCCCATAGTGCTCAGAGCCAGAGTTCATTGTTGTACCTTGCTGTTAACACCAACTGCTAACGGTTATTTGAACACTGTGCTCTTCATGTCAGATGAAGCCTTGTTTCATTTGACAGGTTATGTAAACTCACAGAACTGTAAACACTGGTCGCAGGACAAACCACATATTGTGCATAAGGAACGTATCCATTCAGAGAAGACAGGTGTTTTTGTATGTGTTGTTCAGCATGCGCATCACTCGTCCCGTATTTTTCAGTTACACCTTAAGCAGTGCAAGTTATCTAGAGATGTTTGACTCTTTCTATGCACCATCAACAGGTGCAGAGAAGCTGTATGCAGTATACCGACAAGATGGAGCAACCGCTCACACATCCAACGAAGTACGGCCCACATTACTGACCTCCTGATTATGTCCTGTCAATATTATATGGGATTCAGGCGATCTCGGTGGCTAGATCATTTGCTCGAATTGTCCAGGATGTTCTTCGAACCAGTCGCAAACAGTTGTAGCCCGGCGACTTGACGCATTGTCATCCATAAAAATTCGATCATTTTATGGGAACAGGAAATTAATGAATGGCTGTAACTGGTCTCCAAATAGCCGAACATAATCATTTCCAGTTAATGATCCGTTCAGTCGGACCAGAGGACCCAGTCGATTCCATGTAAACACAGCACACACCATTAAAGAACCACCGGAAGCTTGCTCAGTACCTTGTTGCGTTCATGGCTTCGTGGGGTCTGGGTCACACTCGGACCCTACCATCAGTTCTTACAAACTGAAATAGTGACTCATCTGGCCAGGACAGCCTTTTCCAGTCGTCTAGGATCCAACCGATATGGTCCTGAGCCCAGGAGAGGAGCTGCAGGTGATGTCGTGCTGTTAGCAAAGGCACTCGCGTCTTTCGCCCGCTGCTATAGGTCATTAACGCCAAATTTCACCGCAGTGTCCTAACTGACACGCTCGTCGTACGTCCCACATTGATTTATGGGGTTATTCCACGCAGTATTGCTTGTCTGTTAGCACTGACAACTCTACACAAACACTGCTGCTCTCGGTCGTTAAGTGAAGGCCGTGTGCCACTGCGGCAATTTGGCTGCAATTTGGTATTCTTGGCACACTCTCGACACCCTGGGTTTCGGAATACTGAATTCCCTAAGGATTTCCAAAATGGAATGTTCCACGCTTCTAGCTCCAACTACCATTCCAGATTCATAGTCTGTTAATTCCCGCTGTGGAGCCATAACCACGTCGGAAATCTTTTCACGTGAGTCACGTGAGTCACGTGAGTACAAATGACAGCTCCGCCAATACACTGCCCTTTTATACCTTCTGTACGTGATACTACCCCCATCTGTATATGTGCATATTGCTATCCCACGACTATGTCACTTCATTGTATACTGCTGACAGCAATTAATTCAGCCTGTCGATGAACGTGTTTACCTGACGTATTTTCTGCTGTCGGTCAGGTCGCAAGTCAGTCCACATTGTCAATCCCTCAGGTGAGTAACTGAAAAGTATACCGCGCGTCAAAAACGGCTCGTAATTTTCTAGAAATCCTTGCCATTTTCGAGAATCTTAAGTTCGCATTGTTGTTACTCTCCAGAAGTTAAATGAGACTTTTCAAAATAATTTACACTGTCTGACAAAATAGTGTAGCACCCAGAAGGAGAGGAGTAAATCAAATGGAACTTCACAGGTTGAAAGGTTATCTGATGTTATTGTAGGGATTACCGAACCGAGTCAAGTTAGAAAGAACTTGGCAGCATGAGCCCACTTATCCGTATGCAGTTGCATTCCCACTACCCTGGATGCATGCACTGATTCGGTCGTACCCTCTCATGAGACAAACTGGCCCACAACTGCTGTAACTTGTTATTCTGGGCAGTGGCAAATGGGACTGAGTTGATGTAACAGCTGTCCCGCACAAGTTCTATCGGGGACAGATCTAGAAATGTTGCTGTCCACGCGAGTTCCTCAACATCATGCGGTCAGTTCATACAGGCACATTCCAGATATGAACGAGCATTGTCCCGCTGAAAAATGGCTCCACGGTACTGTTTTATGGGAGATAAGAGATGAGGATGCAGGATATCCGTGATGTACCGTTGTGCCATCAGAATTCCCTCAGTCACTACCAAAGTGTGCTAAACACTTATCCGATGGCTTCCGGCGCCATAACGCAAGAGGTAACAGCCTCTGCAAAATATTTTAAGGACGGATCTTCTCAACAGGTGGCCGCTATACTCGCTGACAATGGTCTTCAGGAGTAGCGTAGAACCGCGATTCATCACTGAACACAATGCGACGGTATTCATCGGCAGTCCGTGCATCTCAGTCAAGGCAACATTCTAAACACAACCATTTGTGTTGTGGCGTCAACGGCAACCTACTGATATTTCCCGCCCTATGGTGTGGAAAGGCACACAACGTTACTGGGAGTGCATTACATACTCTCGGATCGCCGACGCAGATGTGAAGGGTTTACGATGTGCTTGGTGCACAATCTACATCTACATTTACATCTACATAGATACTCCGGAACACGCCGTACGGTGCTTGGCGGACGGTACGCAATACCACTACTAGACAATCTCTTTCCTGTTCCACTCGCAGATAGGGCGGGGGAAAAGCGACTATCTATATGCTTCCGTATGAACCCTAATTTCTCGTATCTTATCTTCGTAGTCCTTAAGCGCAATGTATGTTGGCGGCGGTAGAATCGTTCGGAAACCAGCTTCAAATGCCGGTTCTCTAAATTTTCTCAATAGTGTTCCTTTAAAAGAACGCCACCTTCAATTCCGGGGTTTCCCATTTGAGTTCTCGAAGCATCCCCATAATACTTGCCGGATGTTCGAGCCTGCCGGTAACAGATTTAGCAGCCCGCTTCTGAACTGCTTCGATTTCTTCCTTCAATCCGACATAGTACGGATTCCAAACACTCGAGCAGTAGTCAAGAATAGGTCGGTAACAGATCTAGCAGCCCGCTTCGATGTCTTCCTTCAATCCGACGTGGTACGGATACCAAACACTCGAGCAGTAGTCAAGAATAGGTCGGTAACAGATCTAGCAGCCCGCCTCTGAACTGCTTCGATGTCTTCCTTCAATTCAACGTGGTACGGATTCCAAACACTCGAGCAGTAGTCAAGAATAGGTCGGTAACAGATCTAGCAGCCCGCTTCGATGTCTTTCTTCAATCCGACGTGGTACGGATTCCAAACACTCGAGCAGTAGTCAAGCATAGGTCGGTAACAGATCTAGCAGCCTGCCTCTGAACTGCTTCGATGTCTTTCTTCAATCCGACGTGGTACGGATTCCAAACACTCGAGCAGTAGTCAAGAATAGGTTGGTAACAGATCTAGCAGCCCGCCTCTGAACTGATACGATGTCTTTCTTCAATCCGACGTGGTACGGATTCCAAACACTCGAGCAGTAGTCAAGAATAGGTTGGTAACAGATGTAGCAGCCCGCCTCTGAACTGATTCGATGTCTTTCTTCAATCCGACGTGGTACGGATTCCAAACACTCGAGCAGTAGTCAAGAATAGGTCGGTAACAGATCTAGCAGCCCGCCTCTGAACTGCTTCGATGTCTTCCTTCAACCTGACGTGGTACGGATTCCAAACACTCGAGCAGTAGTCAAGCATAGGTCGGTAACAGATCTAGCAGCCCGCCTCTGAACTGCTTCGATGTCTTTCTTCAATCCGACGCCTCTGAACTGCTTCGATGTCTTTCTTCAATCCGACGTGGTACGGATTCCAAAAACTCGAGCAGTAGTCAAGAATAGGTCGGTAACAGATCTAGCAGCCGGCCTCTGAACTGCTTCGATGTCTTCCTTCAATCCGACGTGGTACGGATTCCAAACACTCGAGCAGTAGTCAAGAATAGGTTGGTAACAGATCTAGCAGCCCGCCTCTGAACTGCTTCGATGTCTTCCTTCAATCCGACGTGGTACGGATTCCAAACACTCGAGCATTAGTCAAGAATAGGTTGGTAACAGATCTAGCAGCCCGCCTCTGAACTGCTTCGATGTCTTCCTTCAATCCGACGTGGACGGATTCCAAACACTCGAGCAGTAGTCAAGAATAGGTCGGTAACAGATCTAGCAGCCCGCCTCTGAACTGCTTCGATGTCTTTCTTCAATCCGACGTGGTACGGATTCCAAACACTCGAGCAGTAGTCAAGAATAGGTTGGTAACAGATCTAGGAGCCCGCCTCTGAACTGCTTCGATGTCTTCCTTCAATCCGACGTGGTACAGATTCCAAACACTCGAGCAGTAGTCAAGCATTGGTCGGTAACAGATCTAGCAGCCCGCCTCTGAACTGCTTCGATGTTTTTCTTCAATCCGACGTGGTACGGATTCCAAACACTCGAGCAGTAGTCAAGAATAGGTCGGTAACAGATCTAGCAGCCGGCCTCTGAACTGCTTCGATGTCTTCCTTCAATCCGACGTGGTACGGATTCCAAACACTCGAGCAGTAGTCAAGAATAGGTTGGTAACAGATCTAGCAGCCCGCCTCTGAACTGCTTCGATGTCTTCCTTCAATCCGACGTGGTACGGATTCCAAACACTCGAGCAGTAGTCAAGCATAGGTCGGTAACAGATCTAGCAGCCCGCCTCTGAACTGCTTCGATGTCTTTCTTCAATCCGACGTGGTACGGATTCCAAACACTCGAGCAGTAGTCAAGAATAGGTTGGTAACAGATCTAGCAGCCCGCCTCTGAACTGCTTCGATGTCTTCCTTCAATCCGACGTGGTACGGATTCCAAACACTCGAGCAGTAGTCAAGCATAGGTCGGTAACAGATCTAGCAGCCTGCCTCTGAACTGCTTTGATGTCTTTCTTCAATCCGACATGGTACGGATTCCAAACACTCGAGCAGTAGTCAAGAATAGGTCGGCAACAGATCTAGCAGCCTGCCTCTGAACTGCTTCGATGTCTTCCTTCAATCCGACGGGGTACGGATTCCAAACACTCGAGCAGTAGTCAAGCATAGGTCGGTAACAGATCTAGCAGCCCGCCTCTGAACTGCTTCGATGTCTTTCTTCAATCCGACGTGGTACGGATTCCAAACACTCGAGCAGTAGTCAAGCATAGGTCGGTAACAGATCTAGCAGCCCGCCTCTGAACTGCTTCGATGTCTTTCTTCAATCCGACGTGGTACGGATTCCAAACACTCGAGCAGTAGTCAAGAATAGGTTGGTAACAGATCTAGCAGCCCGCCTCTGAACTGATTCGATGTCTTTCTTCAATCCGACGTGGTACGGATTCCAAACACTCGAGCAGTAGTCAAGAATAGGTCGGTAACAGATCTAGCAGCCCGCCTCTGAACTGCTTCGATGTCTTCCTTCAACCCGACGTGGTACGGATTCCAAACACTCGAGCAGTAGTCAAGCATAGGTCGGTAACAGATCTAGCAGCCCGCCTCTGAACTGCTTCGATGTCTTTCTTCAATCCGACGTGGTACGGATTCCAAACACTCGAGCAGTAGTCAAGCATACGTCGGTAACAGATCTAGCAGCCCGCCTCTGAACTGCTTCGATGTCTTTCTTCAATCCGACGTGGTACGGATTCCAAAAACTCGAGCAGTAGTCAAGAATAGGTCGGTAACAGATCTAGCAGCCGGCCTCTGAACTGCTTCGATGTCTTCCTTCAATCCGACGTGGTACGGATTCCAAACACTCGAGCAGTAGTCAAGAATAGGTTGGTAACAGATCTAGCAGCCCGCCTCTGAACTGCTTCGATGTCTTCCTTCAATCCGACGTGGTACGGATTCCAAACACTCGAGCAGTAGTCAAGAATAGGTTGGTAACAGATCTAGCAGCCCGCCTCTGAACTGATTCGATGTCTTCCTTCAATCCGACGTGGACGGATTCCAAACACTCGAGCAGTAGTCAAGAATAGGTCGGTAACAGATCTAGCAGCCCGCCTCTGAACTGCTTCGATGTCTTTCTTCAATCCGACGTGGTACGGATTCCAAACACTCGAGCAGTAGTCAAGAATAGGTTGGTAACAGATCTAGCAGCCCGCCTCTGAACTGCTTCGATGTCTTCCTTCAATCCGACGTGGTACGGATTCCAAACACTCGAGCAGTAGTCAAGCATAGGTCGGTAACAGATCTAGCAGCCCGCCTCTGAACTGCTTCGATGTCTTCCTTCAATCCGACGTGGTACGGATTCCAAACACTCGAGCAGTAGTCAAGAATAGGTCGGTAACAGATCTAGCAGCCCACATCTGAACTGCTTCGATGTCTTTCTTCAATCCGACGTGGTATGGATTCCAAACACTCGAGCAGTAGTCAAGAATAGGTCTGTAACAGATCTAGCAGCCCACATCTGAACTGCTTCGATGTCTTCCTTCAATCCGACGTGGTACGGATTCCAAACACTCGAGCAGTAGTCAAGAATAGGTCTGTAACAGATCTAGCAGCCCGCCTCTAAACTGCTTCGATGTCTTCCTTCAATCCGACGTGGTACGGATTCCAAACACTCGAGCAGTAGTCAAGAATAGGTCGGTAACAGATCTAGCGGCCCGCCTCTGAACTGCTTCGATGTCTTCCTTCAATCCGACGTGGTACAGATTCCAAACACTCGAGCAGTAGTCAAGAATAGGTCGGTAACAGATCTAGCAGCCCGCCTCTGAACTGCTTCGATGTCTTCCTTGAATCCGACGTGGTACGGATTCCAAACACTCGAGCAGTAGCCAAGAATAGGTCGGTAACAGATCTAGCAGCCCGCCTCTGAACTGCTTCGATGTCTTCCTTCAATCCGACGTGGTACGGATTCCAAACACTCGAGCAGTAGTCAAGAATAGGTCGGTAACAGATCTAGCAGCCCGCCTCTGAACTGCTTCGATGTCTTCCTTCAATCCGACGTGGTACGGATTCCAAACACTCGAGCAGTAGTCAAGAATAGGTCGGTAACAGATCTAGCAGCCCGCCTCTGAACTGCTTCGATGTCTTCCTTCAATCCGACGTGGTACGGATTCCAAACACTCGAGCAGTAGCCAAGAATAGGTCTGTAACAGATCTAGCAGCCCGCCTCTAAACTGCTTCGATGTCTTCCTTCAATCCGACGTGGTATGGATTCCAAACACTCGAGCAGTAGCCAAGAATAGGTCTGTAACAGATCTAGCAGCCGACCTCTGAACTGCTTCGATGTCTTCCTTCAATCGACGTGGTACGGATTCCAAACACTCGAGCAGTAGTCAAGAATAGGTCGGTAACAGATCTAGCAGCCCGCCTCTTAACTGCTTCGATGTCTTTCTTCAATCCGACGTGGTACGGATTCCAAACACTCGAGCAGTAGTCAAGAATAGGTCGCACCAGCGTCCTATACGCGGTCTCCTTTAAAGATAAACCACTTTTTCCTAAAATTCTCCTAATAAACCGAGGTCGACCATACGCCTTCCCTACCACAGTTCTCACATGCTCGTTCCATTTCACATCGCTTGGTAACGTTACGTTCAGATATTTAAACTACCTGAGAGTATGAAGCACAACACTAGTAATACTTTATCTGAACATTACATGTTTAATGTTCGTACTCGTCCGCACTAACCTACATTTTTCCACATGTAGGACTAGCTGCCATTTATCACACCAATTGAAAACCTTGTCTAAATCGTCTCGTATCTTCCTACAGTCACTCAACTTCAACACCTTAGCGTACACCACGGCATCATCAGCAAACAACCGCAATTTGCTGCCTACGCTGTCCGCCTAATCATTTGCATATATAGAGAACAAAAGCGGTCCTGTCACACATCCCTGGGGCACTACTGAGGACGCCCTTGTCCTGATGAACACTCGGCGTCGAGGACAACATACTGAGTTCTATTACTTAAGATGCCTTCGAGCTACTAACATATCTCTGAACCTATTCCATACGCTCGTACCTTAATTAACAGCCTGCAATGGGGTACCATGTCAAATGCTTTCCGGAAATCTAGAAATATGGGATCTGCCTGCTGCGCACCATCCACTGTCCGCAATATATCAAGTGAGAAAAGGGCAAGCTGAGTTTCGCACGGGCGATGCTTTCGAAAACCGTGCTGATTCGTGGACATAAGCTTCTCAGTCTCAAGAAAGTTTGTCGTATTAAAACTGAGAATATGTTCAAGGATTCTGCAGCAAACATAAGGTGGGGATGTTGTTGTTGTTGTGGTCTTCAGTCCTGAGACTGGTTTGATGCAGCTCTCCATGCTACTCTATCCTGTGCAAGCTTCTTCATCTCCCAGTACCTACTGCAACCTACATCCTTCTGAATCAATTTACTGTATTCATCTCTTGGTCTCCTTCTACGATTTTTACCCTCCACGCTGCTCTCCAATACTAAATTGGTGATCCCTTGATGCTTCAGAACATGTCCTACCAACCGATCCCTTCTTCTAGTCAAGTTGTGCCACAAACTCCTCTTCTCCCCAATCCTATTCAATACCTCCTCATTAGTTATATGATCTACCCATCTAATCTTCAGCATTCTTCTGTAGCACCACATTTCGAAAGCTTCTATTCTCTTCTTGTCCAAACTAGTTATCGTCCACGTTTCACTTCCATACATGGCTACGCTCCATACAAATACTTTCAGAAACGACTTCCTGACACTTAAATCAATTCTCGATGTTAACAAATTTCTCTTCTTCAGAAACGCTTTCCTTGTCATCGCCAGTCTACATTTTATATCCTCTCTACTTCGACCATCGTCAGTTATTTTGCTCCCCAAATAGCAAAACTCCTTTACTACTTTAAGTGTCTCAATTCCTAATCTAATTCCCTCTTCATCACCCGTCGTAATTCGACTACATTCCATTATCCTCGTTTTGCTTTTGTTGATCTTCATCTTATACCCTCCTTTCAAGACACTGTCCATTCCGTTCAGCTGCTCTTCCAAGTCCTTTGCTGTCTCCGACAGAATTAGAATGTCATCGGCGAACCTCAAAGTTTTTATTTCTTCTCCATGGATTTTAATGCCCACTCCGAACTTTTCTTTTGTTTCCTTTATTGTTTGCTCAATATACAGATTGAATAACATCGGGGATAGGCTACAACCCTGTCTCACTCCCTTCCCAATCACTGCTTCCCTTTCGTGCCCCCTCGACTCTTATAACTGCCATCTGGTTTCTGTACAAATTGTAAACAGCCTTTCGCTCCCTGTATTTTACCCCTGCCACCTTTAAAATTTGAAAGAGAGTATTCCAGTCAACATTGTCAAAAGCTTTCTCTAAGTCTACAAATGCTAGAATCGTAGGTTTGCCTTTCCTTAATCTTTCTTCTAAGATAAGTCGTAGGATCAGTATTGCCTCACGTGTTCCAACATTTCTACGGAATCCAAACTGATCTTCCCCGAGGTCAGCTTCTACCAGTTTTTCCATTCGTCTGTAGAGAATTCGCGTTAGTATTTTGCATCCGTGACTTATTAAACTGATAGTTCGGTAATTTTCACATCTGTCAACACCTGCTTTCTTTGGGATTGGAATTATTATATTCTTCTTGAAGTCTGAGGGTATTTCGCCTGTCTCATACATCTTGCTCACCAGATGGTAGAGTTTTGTCAGGACTGGCCCTCCCAAGGCCGTCAGTAGTTCTAATGGAATGTTGTCTACTCCCGGGGCCTTGTTTCGACTTAGGTCTTTCAGTGCTCTGCCAAACTCTTCACGCAATATCGTATCTCCCATTTCATCTTCATCTACATCCTCTTCCATTTCTATAATATTGCCCTCAAGTACATTGCTCTTGTTTAGGCCCTCTATATACTCGCTCCACCTTTCTGCTTTCCCTTCTTTGCTTAGAACTGGGTTTCCATCTGAGCTCTTGATATTCATACAAGTGTTTCTCTGTTCTCCAAAGGTCTCTTTAATTTTCCTGTAGGCAGTATCTATCTTACCCCTAGTGAGACAAGCCTCTACATCCTCACATTTGTCCTCTAGCCATCCCTGCTTAGCCATTTTGCACTTCCTGTCGATCTCGATTTTGAGACGCTTGTATTCCTTGTTGCCTGCTTCATTTACTGCATTTTTATATTTTCTCCTTTCATTCATTAAATTCAATATTTCTTCTGTTACCCAAGGATTTCTACTAGCCCTCGTCTTTTTACCTACTAGGTCCTCTGCTGCCTCACTACTTCATCACTCAGAGCTACCCATTCTTCTTCTACTGTATTTCTTTCCCCCATTTGTGACAATTGTTCCCTTATGCTCTCCCTGAAACTCTGTACAACCTCTGGTTTAATCAGTTTGTCCAGATCCCATCTCCTTAAATTCCCACCTTTTTGCAGTTTATTCAGTTTAAATCTACAGTTCATAACCAATAGATTGTGATCAGAGTCCACATCTGCCCCTGGAAATGTCTTACAATTTAAAACCTGGTTCCTAAATCTCTGTCTTACCATTATATAATCTATTTGAAACCTGTCTGTGTCTCCAGGCCTCTTCCATGTATATGATTCATTTATGATTCTTGAACCAAGTGTTAGCTATGATTAAGTTGTGCTCTGTGCAGAATTCTGTCAGGCGGCTTCCTCTTTCATTTCTTAGACCCAGTCCATATTCACCTTCTACGTTTCCTTCTCTCCCTTTTCCTACACTCGAATTCCAGTCACCCATGACTATTAAATTTTCGTCTCCCTTCACTATCTGAATAATTTCTTTTATTTCATCATACATTTCTTCAATTACTTCATCATCTGCAGAGCTAGTTGGCATATAAACTTGTACTACTGTAGTAGGCGTGGGCTTCGTGTCTATCTTGGCCACAATAATGCGTTCACTATGCTATTTGTAGTAGCTCACCCGCACTCCTATTTTTTATTCATTATTAAACCGACTCCTGCATTACCCCTATTTGATTTTGCATTTATAACCCTGTATTCACCTGACCAGAAGTCTTGTTCCTGCTGCCACCGAACTTCACTAATTCCCATTATATCTAACTTTAACCAATCCATTTCCCTTTTTAAATTTTCTAACCTACATGCCCGATTAAGGGATCTGACATTCCACGCTCCGATCCGTAGAACGCCAGTTTTCTTTCTCCTGATAACGACGTCCTCTTGAGTAGTCCCCACCCGGAGATCCGAATGGGGTACTATTTTACCTCCGGAATATTTAACCCAAGAGGACGCCATCATCATTTAATCATACAGTAAAGCTGCATGCCCTGGGGACAAATTACGGCTGTAGTTTCCCATTGCTTTCAGCCGTTCGCAGTACCAGCGCAGCAAGGCCGTTTTGGTTAGTGTTACAAGGCCAGATCAGTCAATCATCCAGACTGTTGCCCCTGCAACTACTGAAAAGGCTGCTGCCCCTCTTCAGGAACCACACGTTTGTCTGGCCTCTCAACAGATACCCCTCCGTTGTGGTTGCACCTACGGTAGAGCTATCTGTATCGCTGAGGCACGCAAGTCTCCCCACCAACGGCAAGGTCCATGGTTCTTGGGGGGAAGAAGGTGGGGATATTGGTCTGCAATCTTGCGGGGTCTGTTCTTTTACCCTTCCTCTTTACTGGAGTCACCTGCGCTTTTTTCCACGGATGGGACTTTGTGCTGGGCGAGAGATTCAAGATAAATGCAAGCTAGGTAAGGGGACAATGCCGTAGAGTGTTCTTTGTATAATCGAACTGTGATTCCATCCGGTCCTGGTGATTTATTTGCTTTCAAACCTTTCAGTTGTTTCTCTACGCCAGGGATGTCATCCATACGGACGTCTGCCCGATAGTCTAATGACGGTCTGTTTATACAATTTCTTGAACGTGTAATTTAACATTGCGACGACCCTCTCTTATGCTGATCAGATGAGGTTGATCGGAACTTTGAAGATGAGCATGTCTGCCCTAACGTTCCCATGCAATCCAACGCCAGGCCACTATCGCATTTGAATGTCCCACAAATCATGATTTTGCACGATTCGGCCAGCAGGCCAATCGGAGACCGACACTGCGGCATTTATCAAATTCTGTCAGCTGCTAACAATGCAGTCTCGCAAGAGAAAGTGACATGTTTGTGTCCGTCTGACTCTTTTCACGTTTCTTGCTTACCCTACCACAACGATTCCCAATCTGCGGGTAATTACCCTGTGAGGGATAAAATATAATTTCATGAGAGGTAAAAACAAAAGGGTTCGATTGTGTTTCGCTCACGAATCTGAATTATTTTTAAAAAATCGTTACTAACACACTATTTCGCGAGACCGTAAAACTGATTACACAAGTTACCAACAAGAAATTTTTTTATTATTTCAAATACTAGCAGTAATGTGTGACACAATGTGATGAAGGTTACAGCTTGTGAGGTGCATGTATTAACATCTTCCTCAAACAGTCCACCCGCTATACATATACTTTGGCCACTCATTTATGAAAATAAGATCGAGACATGTACATGTCGTACATCACATGTGAAAATGTCTTCTCCGAGTTGCAGGTAGTTCCGCCATTTGACTATTAATTATTCATTTATTTTATTCAATCGTGATTTGCTCTTTAAAGCCATTCTCAAGTGTATGCTGAAACATTAAACCATGTCTAAAGTGTCGACGATGACATGTCACTGATACGTCAGACACGTTCTAATATTCCAACATATACTTGAGAATGGCTACAAAGTCGAAATCACAACTGTGTAAACTAAAGTCATCATTATTCACTTCGCAACGGATAAACGGACTAATTGAGAGCACAACACAACAGTAACCGTGTAATGACTACTGCACTGTTATAAGGCCTCCACCGTATTATCATTGGTACTGGTCATACACAAAGCATTGGCAGACTGTGGCCTTCAGTTTCTACCAGTTCAGAAGTAAGGGATGGAGCAATCAACTAACTTAAGAAATGTAAAGGTTAAAAACAAGCAATACCGATAGGCTCCTAAGTTTGCGCTTAAATAAAACATTTACATATCATTTATCCTTCGTCATTTTCAAAATAAAAGTGGTCAAGGAATATACTCTGCAATTCTACATTTTAGTTAGGCGCTAATAATGACGATAGTGGGGGGAGCGGAAAAACAGGGGTAGTAGCTAATATCTGATTTCACTCAGGGTAATACTCTCACGAGGAAAATTCGCCATCGCACCCCCGTCAGATTTAGTGGTAAAATGGGCCATTGGTTAGCCCGTCAGAAACGTAACACAGATCAAGCATGAAAACAGGAAACAGGTACACTGAACTGTGAAAAAATGAAACAAAACATAAACAGTGAACGATCCAGGCTCAAGATGTACAACATCGAGCAAAGTGCAAGAACAACGGTGTTATGGTTCTGTGCTCACCATAGTTGACTGCAAAGTGGGAGATCTGTCTTCGACTCTTCTTCCTGCCCCATTTTTTTTTCGCAAAGTTATGAATTTTCAGTCCATTCATTTACGTGTCTGTTCTCCTTCCGTAGTCTTGGCAGTTGCCATACTATACATTAGTTACAGGATCTGAATCATGTAGTAGGAACATATTATCGTCGCAAGTAAATATGATGAATAATGAGAGCAGGTGAGACACCCCTAGACCTCTCACAGGACAAAAGCAACAAATAAACGGATGTGAACTAAAAATGGGCAAACTCGTTCATCCTTGGGAATTAGTTCACTGGTGATCGCTCTTGTTTGGGATCCGTTCATTTTTACTCGTTCACCGTTCATTTGTGCATGGTATATGGTTCTTATGAAAAATTGAAAGTTAGTAGCATAGGTGACTGAAGATACAATGCGCCAAGAGGGGCACTTGCCACCCCTCTGGAGTACAAAGTTTTTATTCATTACAGAATTCTCAGGCACATGAAGTAATTTTCGTGATTCTGCAAAACATCTCGTTTAGCCAACTGTAGCGTTATGTGGCTGATCGCAGTGAAATAATATAAGGTGGCGCACGAAAAACCAGTCCCGAGTACATACTGCTCGCCAATTACGCACGATTTGTTGACATCTACGAGCAGAATACATAAACATGTAATAACAACAACTTCGAAACAATAGATGACGACTGGTGGGCTACATTGTCTAGTACACGGGGCCGATTTTTCGTGCGCCACCCTGTACCACTGAAATAATATTGAAGTTATCGTATACTGTTTACAAAATGTGACACCAGACACTCGATTATGGAGCGCGGGCTTAATTCCGTTGTAAGTCGGTCTGCCTTCGTAGCAATGAACATGCTGTTTTACCTTGGATCAAAAAAAGACGGAAAATGGCCACTCATGTGTGTTGTGCCGACTTCCTTTGCATGTGTAATAAGGAAAAAAACTTCCCTTTTTTATGTCTTCTGCTGTTTATCGAAATAGTGAAGTAAGCTGATATGCCCTTTTGTTACCTGAAAAGATGTGTGTATTACATACCACGTAATTTTTATGTAATTTACGTAATTATAAAATACATTTTAATTACCGGTCGTGGACGCTGAATAGAATACGAAAAGAACCAGAAGTTCAGAGTTCAAAAAAGGTCTGAAACTGATCTAGAATGGGCGTGCGCAGCGAAGGAAACGAACAAATCGATACTGAACTAACTAGGAGCAGTCGGCAGTGGAACTGCGACGAGTGGCCACGGGAAGAAGGACGAGTCCGGCCGAGGGAGTTAGAGACCGAGACAAGACGGGAACGGGACCGAGGCTGGAACGAGACAGGCCGACGTTGCGGGAACCGTTTCCCGTTCCCGGGAACTATAAGTAGAAAACCGCGACCGAAGTGAAATATGAAACACCGTTCCTTAGAATTCGTTCCTCGCTCCTTCCGTTCATCTTGGTAGACCATTCCTTTGGACCCGTTAGTTCGCGAACGACCCATCTCTAGTGTGAGCTATGTTAAAAAAAAAAAGGAATTCAAGAGTAAAGACTTCGAAAACGGAACGCAAGCGTCGTAACAAGTACTACTTTCGTAGAACGTATAGGAGCTACGTACGTCTGGACGCCCCTTCCTTACACAAATGGTTGAAATGGCTCTGAGCACTATGCGACTTAACTTTTGAGGTCAGCAGTCGCCTAGAACTTAGAACTAATTAAAACTAACTAACCTAAGGACATCACACACATCCATGCCCGAGGCAGGATTCGAACCTGCGACCGTAGAGGTCGCTCGGTTCCAGATTGTAGCGCCTAGAACCGCACAGCCACTCCGGCCCCGTGCGGTTAAAGGCGCTACGGTCGCAGGTTCGAATCCTGCCTCGGGCATGGATGTGTGTGATGTCCTTATGTTAGTTAGGTTTAATTAGTTCTAAGTTCTAGGCGACTGATGACCTCAGAAGTTAAGTCGCGTAGTGCTCAGAGCCATTTGAACCATTTTGAACCACTCCGGCCGGCCTTCCTTACACCTCGCCGTTGCTAGCGGACGTTACACCATGACACAGACAGAAATTTAAATACAGCAAACAGACACGTCAATGACCGGTCGGACAGTTCATAATTTTGTGAAAAAAAAAGGGGCACGAGGCAGATTTGAACTCGGATTTCCCGCTTCGCAACTCAACAGCGTGAACACATAAACACGAGGACGTGGCTGTTCGAATTCGCTCCATGTTGCAGATCTTCAGCTTGGACCGTTCACTGTTTCAGTTTCGCTTCTTCTTATTTCAGTACACCTTCTTCCGGTTTTCATGCTTGATCTGTGTTCCGTTTTTGATGGGCTATCCACTGGACCACATTAGCACTAAATCTGAGGAGGGGTGCGATGGGAAATTTACCTTGTCAGAAAGGTTGGGAACCACTACGCCCTACCAGGACTGGTAACAAAAGTAAAGAGGAGAAACACTCATACACGCTGGTGGTTGCTCTACCTCGCACAGAGAATCGTAACTCATATCATTTGGAGACCCCCAGTACGAAGTTACATTGACCACGTCTCCTGGGTGTTTCACTTCTTTTTATCAGGCGCTGTATAATTAGGCACCCCTTCTAACGATTAAGGGGTCACGCCGCTCTGAGGAATGCCGGACATCTGCCACGCCGGACATTTGCCACGCCGGACATCTGCCACGCCGGACATTTGCCACACTTGCCCCATCGCCAGGTAGCTTGAGTAGCGATCCCTCAGGTTAAGGGACGCCATTCCTTGTACTTCTGTCCGCTTCGAACCGCCATCTCCACGTCTTACTCGATACAACCAGCACGTAAGGGACCTTCTTCTTCGACATCTTGGCGAAATACAGAGCTCCTTTTCCGAAATCGAAATATTTATAACTTTTGGGAAACGGAAGCAATTCCGATGATTATGTCAATATGTAATTAGTTCTGCCAAGTATAAATATAGACCCCCTCTGTCTGTACGGTAGCTTCCTTTCACGCTTACTGATTGCGAAAGAAACAGTCCATCGCCATGAGAGCAACAAGAAAGGAACGATGTAAAGAGAATGCGAATGTACGTTAATCATTTCTTTTTGATCACTGCGTTTGTGCCTACTTTAATTACTACAACTGCATGCCCAAAAGACAGTAAGGAAATAAGAAATAGGTACGTGAATGTTTGAAAAGAAGAATGACATACTCCATATTAATTTACTCTCTAAAATCCGATATCCCTTGCGGCGAAACATTAGTTAATAAAGTGTAGCGGGACAATGTTCAAAACATACCTGAAGGTACGTTCATAAACAGAGATAAGAACATCTATGATTGACATGTCATCTAAAGTCGATGTACAATTTTAAAATTTTAGAAATAAGGAAATGAAGTAATACAGAATGCTGTGCTTATAACGTACGTTGTTGTTCTACATTGTTTAGCTCCGGTATTTACAGGGTCACAGAGAAAGCATCCTAGGTTTTGGAGGGAAAATCCGTAATTGTAATGATCTGCACTACAACAGAAACAAGAAGCACAACTTATGGAAAAATAATGTAATGTGTGTTTCAGCTCACAAGCAACACTGAAGCAGGTAGTTCCTGTGACTTAGTATGGACAGAGGTTATATTCGACAACCGGAATAAATTAATAACTGGCTCCTTTTGCCGACCCCCGGTCTTAGATGAAACAGTTGTTCAACATTTCAAAGAAAACTCGAGTCTCATCGCAAATAGGTACCCTACTCATACAATTATAGTTGGCAGTGACTTCAATCTACCTTCCGTGTGTTGACAAAAATACATTTTCAGACCCTATTGTGATAGAAAACAACTTCCGTAATTGTTCTAAATGCTTTATTAAAAATTATTTTGAACAATTAGTTCACGAGGCCATTCAAATTGTAAATGGTTACGAAAACACACTTGGCCTCTTAGCCACAAATAATCCTGAGAATCACGACGGATACAGGGATTAGTGAGCACACAGTCGTAGCGAGGCTCAATTCCGTAACAAACAAATTCACTAAAACTAAAGGCGAAATATATCTATTTATAAAAGCAACTAAAAATTCGGTTGACGTCTTTGTAAGAGACAGTCTCCAATCTTTCCAAACTATGTAAGTGAAGACCATATGTGGCTAAGTTCAAAGAAATAGTATCAACAGCACTCGAGAGATTCATACCAAATAAATTGATAACAGACGGCACTGATCCCCCATGGTACACAAAACACGACAGAAAGCTGCTGCAGGAGCACCGAAAAGGGCACGTATAATTTAGACGAATGCAAAATCTCCAAGACTGGCAAAGTTTTACTGGGGCTCGAAATTTGGTGCGGATTTCAATGGGAGATGAATTTCATAGTTCCCACAACGAAACTCTCTCTAGAAATGTGGCGGAAAATCCATAGAGATTCTGGTCCTATGTTAAGTAAACCAGCGAAAAGGCTCAGTAAGAACCTTTACTGCGGGTCGGGCGACGAGTGAGGAGGAGGAGGGGGAGACAAGGAACCCAACCCTTCGGAGCAGGTAATATCGTGGTAAATGTCCGCCGTGGTAAATGTCCGCAAACCGCTCTGAGAGTGCGTTTAGCCAATGGTAAAGCTGACGGCCAGCAGGTAAGGCCACCGCGAGCCGGAAGCAGGCGCTTGCGGCCGCGTGTTCCGCGGTGCGTGACGCATGACGCGCCTAACGAGAATCGCACACAAGAGCGCCGCCGGTGAATCGATTGTCCATTACCGGTGCGTTAACGGGGCGTGAACCTGTCCCATTGATTAATGCCCCTCTAATTAGCGGCGATGAATCACAGCTAAAATGGCTAATCTCTCTCTCCGCGCATTATGTTGCACATAAAAACCCGACCATGAATCACTTGCGTCTGCTTCGCAGCTGCTGCGCTATCTCGCAACCGAGCGTCGTGCGCTCTCCGTAACGTCTGCGCTGCTCATTCACTGCTAGAGGTGTAAAAAAACGATTAAGGATATCACTTAACGGCCACATCTCTCTTTTTTAACATCCCAGCTGCATACGGAAATCTATATAAATAAAAATCTTACTTTTTGAGATTTTTGTAACAAAGATTCCCTATTGTTAAATTTATACAGGGTGAAAAGTATTTAAACCGACAAACTCTGGGAGGTTGTAGGGGACGTCAAAACAAATATATTTCCCTAATGTCATTTTTTCCTATGAGGAGTATTTAAACCGGTAGAGGAAGATTTCTCTGGCGGCAAATTAATTAAACCAACAAACACTTTTCCATTTTTTTTATGACCAAGAGACAACACATTAACACAACCCAATTTCATTTACAGTAGATTTTCAAAAATGCTTCCATTGACACGTAAACAAAGGTTACACTGTCGGAACATGTTCTGTCTGACACGGGCAAAAATCCCAGGAATATCCTGAATTGTTCCTGCTGCTACAACTATCCGGGCAACCAGATCCTCTTCTGATGTAACAGGAGTTGCGTAAACAAGGTTGCGCATCCCTTCCCACACAAAACAGTCCAGAGGGGACATATCTGGGGATCGAGTAGGCCATGGTACAGGACCACCTCTGCCAATCCACGTTTCTGGGAACCGTCGGTCCAGGAATCGACGCACACGGCGATCGAAATGTGCCGGCGCCCCGTCATGTTGGAACACATGCGTTGTCTTGTAGGGAGCGGGACGTCTTCCAGCATTTCTGGCAATGCTCTGGAGAGAAAATTGTAATACTGCCTGCCATTTAATGGCCTAGGTAGCAGATACGGCCCAATTAAACAGTCTCTAACAACACCGACCCACAAATTAACGAAGAACCGCACTTGATGAGCGCTAGTAATTGTGGCATGTGTGTTATCTGTGGTGTCGCCACCAGACACCACACTTGCTAGGTGGTAGCTTTAAATCGGCCGCGGTCCATTAGTACATGTCGGACCCGTGTGTCGCCACTGTCAGTAATCGCAGACCGAGCGCCACCACACGGCAGGTCTAGAGAGGCGGACTAGCACTCGCCCCAGTTGTACGACGACTTTGCTAGCGACTACACTGACGAAGCCTTTCTCTCATTTGCCGAGAGACAGTTAGAATAGCCTTCAGCTAAGTCCATGACTACGACCTAGCAAGGCGCCATTGACCATATCTGGAGAGAGTCTCATTTGTATAGTCAAGAGCGATGTACCACAATGATGGAATTAAAGTTAAGTATTAAAGAAGCTACGTACTTTTCTTTAGTGCATTCATAACGTATACTGTTCCAGACTTCACGCCCGTCTGCGTTAGATAGCGTGCATTTCAGCCTCCTCTATCTACAAGGTGTTGGAACATTTGCCAACACATCATTATCCTCACACCAAACATCCTAATTGTGCATGTTGAAGACTCCTTCACGCCCGAACGTTGCTTCATCGGTAAACAACACAGAGGATGGAAATGTAGGATGCATTTCTCACTCTTCCAGGTACCACTGCGAAAACTGTGCTCTGGGTGGATAATCAATTGGTTCCAGGTTGTGGACACGCTGTAAGTGAAATGGACGTAACAATTGCTCTCGAAGGACTGTTCTTACAGTCGTCTGATTCGTCCCCATGTTGCGTGCAGTTCCACGAGTGCTGATTGAAGGATCCCGCTCCACATGCTGCAAGACAGCTTCCTCAAATTGTAGCGTTCTTACCGTGCGATGGCGCCCCTGTCTAGGTAAACTGCT
The DNA here is from genome assembly GCF_023864275.1 of Schistocerca cancellata. Classification (NCBI taxonomy): domain Eukaryota; kingdom Metazoa; phylum Arthropoda; class Insecta; order Orthoptera; family Acrididae; genus Schistocerca; species Schistocerca cancellata. The sequence goes on along the minus strand of NC_064628.1, from coordinate 781,843,912 downwards.
GAATGACCCGGTCTCACGCAGACGTCGGTACACAGCAGCAGAGGTCGTGTGATGCGAGATACGGCGATTAGGATATTGTTGTTGATAAAACCACTGTGCAGCTCGTCCGTTGTGGTGCGCTATGCAGTACGCACCAACCATAGCAGTGTACTCACTCCAGGTGTATCGCTCCATTAGTAAACAGAGACAGTGCACTACTACACTGGTGGACAGCAGTTGCCTACAACTGAAGAGCGTAATACGCCCTCTAACAACTGAAAACGGTAATACGGCCTCCATCGGTTTAAATAATCCTCATACGAAAAAATGACACTAGGGGAAAATATTTGTTTTGATGTCCTCTACAGCCTCCCAGAGTTTGTCGGTTTAAGTAGTTTTCACCCTGTATAAAATTGTATATTACATATATTGAGAAAATAAGTTTACAAAAATACACACGTGTTCCATTCAGTGATATATGTAGCTACTATATGCAAAATGTATTGCGAATGGCACTAATAGTAAAGAAGTGATAAAATAAAACGTCACGCGTGATGAAGTTTTACCGCACACCAATGTAAGCAGAAGCTGTTTTTACAGGTCTAAGTGTCTATCACCTCATACCCCCGCCCTCGCCCCCCCCCTCCCCCCCGGAATTATGTGGCATGCAGTGATATAATCTTGCAGGTGTATTCAGTGATATATGTAGATACTCTCTGCAAAGTGTGTCACTAATACCATTAGTAGTAAAGAAGTATAAAATTAAAACGTCATGGCATATGCTGAAGTTTGACCACATGACAGGAAACTGTACTAAGCGACAAACCTCTTTCCTTCCATCATTTTGTGGGAGCTGTAAGCGAAAAAAAGTTTCATAAAGGTTTGAAGTTCTATATGAAGTTCGTTGGAAGTCGCTAAGTGTTACCATTTTCGAGTAATGGATGAACAAAGTTGAAATATTTGAGCGCTGTCAGCTGCAAGACAAATACATAGTTTCTAATACTTATCGAGTTAAGCTTAAATTACTGTTAAGGGGGGACGTTGATGAAAAACACACACTATTTCAAAAATGCACCAAATCCAGTTTTGGAGATACAGCAGTGAAATTTTGTAGCACGCTTTACATGAAAGTAACACATTTACATATAAAATCCTTCGATCATATATATTCAACTTTATTTGAATGAAATTTGCAGTTTTATTTTCAAAAAATAATGTATGTTCCTTTTTCTCAGAAAGTATTCAAGAGATTTCTACAAAAAATTTTCTGTTTCATCTCTGTATATGTTGTAACCCTCTCGCATGTGTTTTATGAAATAAGTCAAATAGGACAATTTTCATAATTTTTTAATTATAATTCCACAAGTACAATTTTACATTCATGCAAAATTCCAAGCACTTTGCCCCATATCTCAGCTTGCAATCAGAATTTCAAAATGTGCTCTTGAGACAAAGTCTATCAGGTTTACAGAAATATGTGAACAAAATTTCATAATTATAGCATTCATAGAACCTGAGGAAAAGGAACATAAACTTTAAAAATCAAACTTTTCAGGAAACGCAATTTAAATTTCAACCTAATTTTTTCCTTATCTCACTTCTTCAGAAGGCACCACATTTGTCTCTGGGTCGTCTTTCCCTCCCAAGTCTTCTCTTCTGGTTTCTTGTTGTCTGTCTTCTTTCCTTTGCCAAGTCTTGAACTGACTTTTCAGCTGCAGAGACGCGCCGTGAATCTATTTTTCTCAGGATGTCTCGAGTAAAATTTCCTATCTTGAAGCCCATTCTTTCTAATACCTTTATCCTACCGACGTTCCCATCATTAAATACAATAACTGCATCATTAGTTGCAATCCTGACTACTGTAGCAGATGCAAATGTGTTTTTAGGGGATCGTTTCCATATGAGTGAATTTAGAGACTCATTTTGTATTTTGGTTTTTTCCATGAACACACTATTCGAGAAGTGCAGGATCGGCCAGAAACCTGTAAGTGGGCTTGACAAGATCCAGGATACAATTTGGAAGCCTCTCTTTGTGAATAGAACCATTATTCACTGGGCTGGTATTGAAGTGCTGCTTCAAAACGTGGGAGTGGCAGGGAGGCCACGTCACACTTTTAATTAATTTTCAGGCACTTCGGATGCGATTTCAACATTGATACTTTGGGAACTTAATGTCCATGAGTTGTACTAACAAATAAAAAATAAATCGAAAATTAACATTTTTGGTCAGTTTCATCAACGTCCCCCCTTACTACTATGGTTACGAAAGTTAAAAAGTCGGTCAAGAAGGCTAGGAGTGTATTCTTACTAGAAAGAGCAGATAAGCAGTTGTTAGCATCCCACTTAGTAAATGAATCGCCTTCATTTACTTCCGGTACGATGGACATGGAAGAATTATGGGCAAATTTTAAACACATTGTAAATCACGCATTGGACAAGTATGTGCCGAAAAAGTGGGTTACGTACGGAAAAGACAGCGCAATTCGGAGAATGCTCAGGAAACAAAGGCAGCTGCACTCGCGGTACCAGAAAGATCGGGAGAATCAGGACAGGCAAAAGTTAGTAGAGATACGTGCTGCTGTAAAAAGAGCGATGCGCGAAGCATACAACTACTACCACCGTCATACCTTAGCAAAAGATCTTGCCGAAAACCCTAGGAAATTCTGGTCTTATGTAAAATCGGTAAGCTGGTCGAAGGCTTCCATCCAGTCACTCACTGATCAGTCTGGCCTGGCAACGGAAGACAGCAAAACGAAAGCTGAAATTTTAAATTTAGCATTTGAGAAATCTTTCACGCAGGAGGATCGTACAAACATACCGCCGTTTGAGTCTCGTACAGATTCCCGTATGGAGGACATAGTGATAGACATCCCTGGGGTTGTGAAGCAGCTGAATGGGTTGAAAATAAATAAATCGCCAGGTCCTGATGGGATTCCAATTCGGTTTTACAGAGAGTACTCTGCTGCATTGGCTCCTTACTTAGCTTGCATTTATCGTGAATCTCTTGCCCAACGTAAAGTCCCGAGCGACTGGAAAAAAGCACAGGTGACGCCTGTATATAAGAAGGGTAGAAGGACGGATCCTCAAAATTACAGACCAATATCCTTAACATAGGTTTGTTGCACGATTCTCGAACATATTCTCAGTTCGAATATAATGAATTTCCTTGAGACAGAGAAGTTGCTGTCCATGCATCAGCACGGCTTTAGAAAGCATCGCTCCTGCGAAACGCAACTCGTCATTTTTTCACATGATATCTTGCGAACCATGGATGAAGGGTATCAGACAGATGCCATATTCCTTGACTTCCGGAAAGCGTTTGACTCGGTGCCCCACTGCAGACTCCTAACTAAGGTACGAGCGGGCCGGCCGCGGTGGCCGTGCGGTTCTGGCGCTGCAGTCCGGAACCGCGGGACTGCTACGGTCGCAGGTTCGAATCCTGCCTCGGGCATGGGTGTGTGTGATGTCCTTAGATTAGTTAGGTTTAAGTAGTTCTAAGTTTTAGGGGACTTATAACCTAAGATGTTGAGTCCCATAGTGCTCAGAGCCATTTGAACCACTTTTGAAGGTACGAGCATATGGGATTGGTTCCCACGTATGTGAGTGGCTCGAAGACTTCTTAAGTAATAGAACCCAGTACGTTGTCCTCGATGGTGAGTGTTCACCGGAGGTGAGGGTATCATCTGGAGTGCCCCAGGGAAGTGTGGTAGGTCCGCTGTTGTTTTCTGTCTACATAAATGATCTTTTGGATAGGGTGGATAGCAATGTGCGGCTGTTTGCTGATGATGCTGTGGTGTACGGGAAGGTGTCGTCGTTGAGTGGCTGTAGGAGGATACAAGATGACTTGGACAGGATTTGTGATTGGTGTAAAGAATGGCAGCATATAGATAAATGTAAATTAATGCAGATGAATAGGAAAAAGAATCCTGTAATGTTTGAATACTCCATTAGTAACGTAGCGCTTGGCACAGTCACGTCGATTAAATATTTGGGCGTAACATTCCAGAGCGATATGAAGTGGGACAAGCATGTAATGGCAGTTGTGGGGAAGGCGGATAGTCGTCTTCGATTCATTGGCAGAATTTTGGGAAGATGTGGTTCATCTGTAAAGGAGACCGCGTATGAAACACTAATACGACCTATTCTTGAGTACTGCTCGAGCGTTTGGGATCCCTATCAGATCGGATTGAGGGAGGACATAGAAGCAATTCAGAGGCGGGCTGGTAGATTTGTTACTGGTAGGTTTGATCATCGCGCGAGTGTTACGGAAAGGCTGCAGGAACTCGGGTGGGAGTCTCTAGAGGAAAGGAGGCGTTCTTTTCGTGAATCGCTGCTGAGGAAATTTAGAGAACCAGCATTTGAGGCTGACTGCTGTACAATTTTACTGCCGCCAACTTACATTTCGCGGAAAGACCACAAAGATAAGGTAAGAGAGATTAGGGCTCGTACAGAGGCATATAGGCAGTCATTTTTCTTTCGTTCTGATTGGGAGTGGAAGAGGGAGAGAAGATACTAGTTGTGGTACGAGGTACCCTCCGCCACGCACCGTATGGTGGATTGGGGAGTATGTATGTAGATGTAGAGTATATTATGATAGCATGTTAAATTTTTAAATTCGGTCGATAACCACGCGAAATATTGAAAATGAACTTTTTGTTGCCCCTGGGAGCCGTTCGATAGGTCCCTGCAACAAAAAGTTCAGGACAGGCACTCAAAAACGGATTTTATATTGTAGATAGTAAATATGCACGATCCATCGGTGAATTGTACGATGATTTCGGCAGTTATGTGACACAGTAATGCTGAAAGGTTGGTAACGCTGTTAGTGAGTTATTTCAGTGGCGGCGTCGACGGGGCCCGGACAGGGCGGCACTGCATCCGCTTGTTTCCGATGGACGAGGTGCTGGTACGCCGTGATGTAGTGAGCAGGAGGTTACCAGTAATATTCAGCACGAACTTCACAGCTTTTTGGATGGGTGCAAATTTCACAGGGTGCAGATTACATGCTGTGGTTGTGGTCTTCAATTGGCAGACTGGTTTGGTACAGCTCTGTATGCTACTGTATCCTATGCAAGCCTCTTCATACCCGAATAAGTACCGCAGCCTACATCCTTTTGAACCTGGTTACTGTATTGATCTCTTGATCTCCGTCTACAATTTTTACCCTCCACATTTCCCTCCAGTACTAAACGGGTGAACTCCTGATGTCTCGGAACGTGTCCTATCAAGCGATCCCTTCTTTTAATCAAGTTGTGCCACAAATTTCTTTTCTCCCCAGTTTTGTTCATTGTCTCCTCATTAACTACGTGACCCATCCATCTAATCTTCTGCAGTCTTCTGCAGCATCAGATTTCAAAGGCTTCTGTTATTTTCATATCTGAACTGCTTATCGTCCACGATTCACTTTTGTACAACGCTACATTCCACTCAAATACCTTCAGAAAATACTTCCTAGCGCTTAAATCTGTATATAGTGTTAAAAAATTTCTCTTCTTCAGAAACATTTTTCTTGCCACTGCTGGTCTATATTTCACATCCTCTCTCCTTTGGATATCGTCAGTAATTTTACTGCCCAAATAGCCAAACTCATCTACTAGTTTCAGTGTCTCATTTCCTAATCTAATTCCCTCAGCACCATCTGATTTAATTCGTCCCTTGTTTTCTTTTGATGAAGTTCATCTTATCTCCTCCTTTCAAGACACTGTCTATTCCATTCAGCTGCTCATCAAGTCCTTTGCTGTTTCTGACAGAATTACATAGTTGGTGGCAAACCTCAAAGTCTATTTTTCTTCCCCCTGACCTTTAATTTCTCCTCGAAATTTTTACTTTGTTTCCTTTACTGCTTGCTCAATGTTCAGATTGAATAACTTGGGGGGAAAGGTTAAAACTGTGGTGTCACCGCCAGACACCACACTTGCTAGGTGGTAGCCTTTAAATCGGCCGCGGTCCGTTAGTATACGTCGGACCCGCGTGTCGCCACTATCAGTGATTGCAGACCGAGCGCCACCACACGGCAGGTCTAGAGACACTTCCTAGCACTCGCCCCAGTTGTACAGCCGACCTTGCTAGCGATGGTTCACTGACAAAATACGCTCTCATTTGCCGAGACGATAGTTAGCATAGCCTTCAGCTACGTCATTTGCTACGACCTAGCAAGGCGCCATTACCAGTTACTATTGATGCTGTAAAACATGTACCGTCAAGAGCGATGTTCACCATTTATGGATTAAAGTTAAGTATTCCACAGCTACGTCCTTTTTTGCTAGTCTAATTTCCTTGTCCTGTTCCAGACCTCACGCCAGCCTGCGTGAGCTAAAACGCGTGCCTTTCTGCTTCCTCTCATACCGGGTTGGCTCTCTTGCCAATCCACAACAAAAACCTTCTGTCACTACCTGCTCTACCACTGCTCCCCTTTCTGCCCCCCGACTCCAGTAAATGCCGACTGGTTTCTGTACAAGTTGTAAATTTTATACATCTGCCTATGCGAAGCGAAATGTCATGGGATGTATATCCTGTTACCCAAAGACTGCTCATTCTGCCATACCTGAACTCACTTACATGCCGATATAATGCGACAAGGCATATAGCAATGTTTTCGCACATTCGTGGAAGAGACAAATGTCCACATTATGGTTGGCCGATTGCTGTTAAAAGCTAGTAACAAAACTGCAATGTTAGAATACTTCGTTGTTCTCCGCAAGCTTCTCTCGGTGCTGTTATTTTTCTTCTTTTCTACTTAATTGAACTGTTAATTAAAAAAAATATCTGATACATAGAGTAAATTTTGGAAAAGGAAAAAAAATTACTATGTTCTTAAGAAGAAAATAATAGACGCTAGGAAAGTTTTCGATAGTAAAAGAGGTCCCCCTCATGTGCCTTTCTCACATGATTAGCATATTCTGTTCTACTATGTTTACTACTTGATTTATGTATGTCGTGAGATTAGCTCTACGTGGTTTGTGTATGAGGTGTGCTAGTACTGTCTGTTACTGCGATTACTTTTTTCATTTGCGCGTGTCGTAGGTGACAAAGGATCTCCGGAAGGGTGGCCTCGTGCCTCGACTGCCGGAAGGGCACTTCTTACCAATGTTAAGCGTTCGTGTTTGTGTAGTTGAAAAAATAAATGGTTGAAATGGCTCTGAGCACTAACGGACTTAACATCTGAGGTCATCAGTCCCCTAGAATTTAGAACTACTTAAACCTAACTAACCTAAGGACATCACACACATCCATGCCCGAGGCACGATTCGAACCTGCAACGGTAACGGTCGCGCGGTTCCAGACTGAAGCGCCTAGAACCGCTCGGCCACTACGGCCAGCTTTGTGTAGTTGAGTCTTAATATACTACATATGTATTTTAAGGGGTATTTACGGGTAATGCAGGAGTAGGTTTAACAATGAATAAAAAAAATAGGAGTGCGGGTAAGCTACTACAAACAGCATAGTGAACGTATTATAGTGGCCAAGATAGACACGAAGCCCACGCCTACTACAGTAGTACAAGTTTATATGCCAACTAGCTCTGCAGATGACGAAGAAATTGAAGAAATGTATGATGATATAAAAGAAATTATTCAGGTAGTGAAGGGAGACGAAAATTTAATAGTCATGGGTGACTGGAATTCGACAGTAGGAAAAGGGAGAGAAGGAAACAGAGTAGGTGAATATGGATTGGGGCTAAGAAATGAAAGAGGAAGCCGTCTGCTAGAATTTTGCACAGATCATAACTTAATCATAGCTAACACTTGGTTCAAGAATCATAAAAGAAGGTTGTATACATGGAAGAATCGTGGAGATACTAAAAGGTATCATATAGATTATATAGTGGTAAGATAGAGATTTAGGAACCAGGTTTTAAATTGTAGGACATTTCCAGGGGCAGATGTGGACTCTGACCACAATCTATTGGTTATGAACTGTACATTAAAACTGGAGAAATCGCAAAAAGGTGGGAATTTAAGGAGATGGGACCTGGATAAACTGACTAAACCAGAGGTTGTACAGAGTTTCAGGGAGAGCATAAGGGAACAATTGACAGGATTGGGCGCTAGAAATACAGTAGAAGACGAATGGATAGCTCTGAGGGATGAAGTAGTGAAGGCAGCAGAGGATCAAGTAGGTAAAAAGACGAGGGCTAGTAGAAATCCTTGGGTAACAGAAGAAATATTGAATTTAATGAATGAAAGGAGAAAATATAAAAATGCAATAAATGAAGCAGACAAAAAGGAATACAAACGTCTCAAAATGTGATCGACAGGAAGTGGAAAATGGCTAAGCAGGGATGGCTAGAGGACAAATGTAAGGATGTAGAGGCTTATCTCACTAGGGGTAAGAGAGATACAGCCTACAGGAAGTATTAAAGAGACCTTTGGAGAAAAGAGAGCCACTTGTAATATCAAGAGCTCAGATGGCAACCCAGTTCTAAGCAAAGAAGGGAAAGCAGTAAGGCGGAAGGAGTATATAGAGGGTCTATACAAGGGCGATGTACTTGAGGACAATATTATGGAAATGGAAGAGGATGTAGATGAAGATGAAATGGGAGATACGATACTGCGTGAAGAGTTGACAGAGCACTGAAAGACCTGAGTCAAAACAAGGCCCCGGGAGTGAACAACATTCCATTAGAACTACTGACAGCCTTGGGAGAGCCAGTCTTGACAAAACTCTACCATCTGGTGAGCAAGATGTACGAGTCAGGCGAAATACCCTCAGACTTCAAGAAGAATATAATAATTTCAATCCCAAAGAAAGCAGGTGTTGGCAGTTGTGAAAATTACCGAACTATCAGTTTAATAAGTCAGAGCTGCAAAATACTAACACGAATTATTTACAGACGAATAGAAAAACTGGTAGAAGCCGACCTCTGCGAAGATCAGTTTGGATTCCGTAGAAATGTTGGAACACGTGAGGCAATACTGACCTTACGACGTATCTTAGATGGAAGATTAAGGAAAGGCAAACCTACGTTTCTAGCATTTGTAGACTCAGAGAAAGCTTTTGACAATGTTGACTAGAATACTCTCTTTCAAATTCTAAAGGTGGCAGGGGTAAAATACAGGGAGCGAAAGGCTATTTACAATTTGTACAGAAACCAGATGGCAGTTATAAAAGTCGAGGGGCATGAAAGGGAAGCAGTGGTTGGGAAGGGAGTGAGACAGGTTTGTAGCCTCTCCCCAATGTTATTCAATCTGTATATTGTGCAAGCAGTAAAGGAAACAAAAGAAAAATTTGGAGTAGATATTTAAATCCATGGAGAAGAAATAAAAACTTTGAGGTTCGCCGATGCCATTGTAATTCTGTCAGAGACAGCAAAGGACTTGGAAGAGCAGTTGAACAGAATGGACAGTGTCTTGAAAGGAGGATATAAGATGAACATAAACAAAAGCAAAACGAGGATAATGGAATGTAGTCGAATTAAGTCGGGTGATGTGAGGGAATTAGATTAGGAAATGAGACACTTAAAGTAGTAAAGGAGTTTTGATATTTGGGGAGCAAAATAACTGATGATGGTCGAAGTAGAGAGGATATAAAATGTAGACTGGCAATGGTAAGGAAAGCGTTTCTGAAGAAGAGAAATTTGTTAACATCGAGTATAGATTTAAGTGTCTGGAAGTCGTTTCTGAAAGTATTTGTATGGAGTGTAGCCATCTAGGGAAGTAAAACATGGACGATAAATAGTTTGGACAAGAAGAGAATAGAAGCTTTCGAAATGTGGTGCTACAGAAGAATGTTGAAGATTAGGTGGGTAGATCACGTAACTAATGAGGAGGTATTGAATAGTATTGAGGAGAAGTTTGTGGCACAACTTGACTAGAAGAAGGGATCGGTTGGAAGGACATGTGTTGAGGCATCAAGGGATCACAAATTTAGCATTGGAGGGCAGTTTGGAGGGTAAAAATCGTAGAGGGAAACCAAGAGATGAATACACTAAGCAGATTCAGAAGGATGTAGGTTGCAGTAGGTACAGGGAGATGAAGGAGCTTGCACAGGATAGATTAGCATGGAGAGCTGCATCAAACCAGTCTCAGGACTGAAGACCACAACAACAACAACGTGTATTTTAAGTATATAAAGGTCACATGTTTTACGGTTTGGAGATTATACGGTTTGCATATTCATTGTTTTACTTTTTGCAAACAAGAAAATTCCTTTTATATTTCTTATTACTAATTTATTTGTAAACTGCGTGTGTATATAGGGTGTTCGGAAATCCCGTTACAAACTTCTAGGATTTGTAGTGGGGAGCGAGTACATAATACTCTGAATAGGAACCCATGTCCGGAAACGTATTGTTTCCTTTATATGACGGTTTCAATTCAGATGTGTAACGCGTCCACATCTGCTGCGGCAAAAGCCAAAATCTCAGAGTTCGACGTCCTGGTATGCAATGGGGTAGACAATATGACGTGTACAATGTCTGAAACAACGTTGGTGGTTGCCACATCTAGTCGCTGTTGTAATGCATCATTACTGTTCTACGCGTACAGTATGCTGGGTTCATTTTTGTTTTGGAATAATGTAGCCGCGTAAACTTTTAGTGTTAATGCAAAGAAATCTGCTTAAGTGATAAATTGGTGTTTTGTTATGTTCCCTTTAGAAAAAAATGGTTCAAATGGGTCTGAGCACTATGGGACTCAACATCTTAGGTCATAAGTCCCCTAGAACTTAGAACTACTTAAACCTAACGAACCTAAGGACATCACACACACCCATGCCCGAGGCAGGATTCGAACCTGCGACCGTAGTAGTCCCGCGGTTCCGGACTGCAGCGCCAGAACCGCACGGCCACCGCGGCCGGCTGTTCCCTTTAGACCTGTTGTCTAGTTACTGTACTGCGTAACGTCTAATTCAGTTCCTCTAACAGAAGTGGATGAGTTAAACTCTGAACTGGAACCGCCGTAGAAAGGAAACGGCATCAAAATATTATGTACTCGCTCCCCTCTACAAATCATAGAAGTTTGTAACACGAATTTCCGAACACCCTGTGTTACTTGCAATGTTTTTGCAGTCGTGTGATCTGCTGCTATGTTGTATATGCATGTGTGTCTGGCGTGTTCATGGCATCATCTGTGTCTGTATGTTCATCTTTTTTCACGTCAGTGTTTGAATCCTCTGTTGTCCCACGTGTCGCATTGTGGCATAGGGCGAGTGGTCAGGTCGTGATCTTGCATATGGTCGTTGCCTATACATAAGTCCTGTGTAGTGCTCTTGATATTTCATGAGTGATGTGGTTAAGTATGCTCCATTTATCTGGGTCTCTTACAGCTTTCCCTATGTCTTCGATTTCTGTCATCGGTCTTACATGTACGAATGGAGAAGACCAGGCCCCACAACCCCGTAAGTGTACAAGATGCTACTCCAGGCGGGTGTAAAATGAATGTGCGCAACGGAAAATAATAAACGCTAAAAGAAGATTTGGCCCTGTCTGACTATCCCCTGAAGGACATCTTAGGATCTCTTAATTCTATAAATTACAATCCAAACATAAATGAATAATGAAGGCAACTAATCCTACTAAATGATAAACGTTGTTCCTGCTTATATATTTATTGTAGATTTAAAAAATCTTTAGCTTTCAAAGTTTACATTTCCTAAGTAAAATTACTAGTCAATGTTCAACTCTGCTCCTTATTATGACTGCGCTATCTAATATCAGCCGGCCGGAGTGACCGTGCGGTTCTAGGCGCCACAGTCTGCAACCGCGCGACCGCTGCAGTCGCAGGTTCGAATCCTGCCTCGGGCATGGATGTGTGTGATGTCCTTAGGTTAGTTACATTTAATTAGTTCTAAGTTCTAGGCGACTCATGACCTCAGAAGTTAAGTCGCATAGTGCTCAGAGCCATTTGAACCATCTAATATCAATAACGTGCAGTGACTGGCATCATCTACGTACCAAACACTACAAGACACTACTTTCAAAGATGATCTATGGTGGTGTGGAACCTCAGTGGAAATAAACTAACGTGATCACAGCTTTTTAGCTTTATAACGTCGAAGCAATTTGCGATATCACCGTATGTACTGTGTCCGGTGCATTGAAGTGATGGTTCTCGTATTCGTCTGCAACGATGGAAGAACTCCAGCCACAAATAAACTCTTTCAAACACTAGGACGGCAGAAGGCGGTACTCTGACTAATACACTCTAATACTGTCTTCTCCTCTCTGTGTTCTACAGACGAGAAACGCGAACTCCCGGCGACAAGGACGGCATGCAGATAACTCAACTCTGCTGAGAGCAAAGACAGCAAGTTCGTCTGTACCAACGAAGCTGATATCGAGCGACCGTCACACACGGGCGCTCACAACGGAAGACCTCGTCTCTTCACCGCTGGCCTCCCAGCAAGGCTCAGCTCTCCACCCTCGTAATTCCGAAAACGAACCATGTTCCCGAAACCATGGAATATTCTCCATCCCTACAGATTCTTCCGAACGCCGACCAACAATATTTTAGTCTTTTGTCGTCCAGCGCGGAAAGTTTGAGAGGAAAAACCTATACTCGTACAATGGTACGCTTCTGAATAAAAATCCTTGGAAATAACCCAGCCTGTGTGGTTTCCGAGGTGCCGCTTCTTCGTTCTTCTCAGCTGCGTCCAAGATTTTCGTAGTTTCCGAAGTATAACCCTTCCGGTTCGGCTACAATATAGGCCGGTGGCGACTCTATTGTGCTCCAGCACTTACGTTCTACAACGTCTGTCTTGCTTTTTCCTGTGTTTAAGCAGGACCAACGCACCAGTGTTGGCCCTCCACCCAGGGCTTGAGTTCCGTCTGCCGTTTTATTTCCACTGTCGTTCCAACCTCTACTTACATGATAATAAAGGCACTCCATGCAATAAGCGTTAACAATTATTTACAAGGCGTATGTGACAATGTCAGTAGCCATATATACGATGTACTGCCTATCAAGTAATACCTAACGTGGTTGTAGCTCAAGGCAAAGTATGTGGATGAGTGCTTGGAAGGTCCGAAATTATAGCCACCTTACAAGTGGTCTACTGTGAACGGCGGATAATTTGAAACGCAGCCATTGTGGTCTAAAACTTGCGAGTATTTGTGTCTAACACATCTTCCTTTGCGTTATATCGTAAACATAATGTCTCACGTAAGTATGTAACTACAAAACATCATTTAATTTAAGAACAAGCAGCACCCATCACTGTTTACCGATTGGTTTTTGTACGTGCGACAAGAAATTTGCCATAAATGCTTGTTCACAATCAAATGCAGCTTATTACGTAAGCATGAGCGTGGATTGTACGTTTAGTGCTCCAATTTTTTGAACTGAAATGTATTTATTTTCGAGTCTCATATGTACCAGTACTGTCAAACATAGCGGGTGCTGTTAAAAAAAATTGTAAAGTCAGTATTCCTGCTGAAAATGTAAGAGATATGACTGAAAGTACATAATAGGAAACATCTATATACACTCCTGGAAATGGAAAAAAGAACACATCGACACCGGTGTGTCAGACCCACCATACTTGCTCCGGACACTGTGAGAGGGCTGTACAAGCAATGATCACACGCACGGCACAGCGGACACACCAGGAACCGCGGTGTTGGCCGTCGAATGGCGCTGGCTGCGCAGCATTTGTGCACCGCCGCCGTCAGTGTCAGCCAGTTTGCCGTGGCATACGGAGCTCCATCGCAGTCTTTAACACTGGTAGCATGCCGCGACAGCGTGGACGTGAACCGTATGTGCAGTTGACGGACTTTGAGCGAGTGCGTATAGTGGGCATGCGGGAGGCCGGGTGGACGTACCGCCGAATTGCTCAACACGTGGGGCGTGAGGTCTCCACAGTACATCGATGTTGTCGCCAGTGGTCGGCGGAAGGTGCACGTGCCCGTCGACCTGGGACCGGACTGCAGCGACGCACGGATGCACGCCAAGACCGTAGGATCCTACGCAGTGCCGTAGGGGACCGCACCGCCACTTCCCAGCAAATTAGGGACACTGTTGCTCCTGGGGTATCGGCGAGGACCATTCGCAACCGTCTCCATGAAGCTGGGCTACGGTCCCGCACACCGTTAGGCCGTCTTCCGCTCACGCCCCAACATCGTGGAGCCCGCCTCCATTGGTGTCGCGACAGGCGTGAATGGAGGGACGAATGGAGACGTGTCGTCTTCAGCGATGAGAGTCGCTTCTGCCTTGGTGCCAATGATGGTCGTATGCGTGTTTGGCGCCGTGCAGGTGAGCGCCACAATCAGGACTGCATACGACCGAGGCACACAGGGCCAACACCCGGCATCATGGTGTGGGGAGCGATCTCCTACACTGGCCGTACACCACTGGTGATCGTCGAGGGGACACTGAATAGTGCACGGTACATCCAAACCGTCATCGAACCCATCGTTCTACCATTCCTAGACCGGCAAGGGAACTTGCTGTTCCAACAGGACAATGCACGTCCGCATGTATCCCGTGCCACCCAACGTGCTCTAGAAGGTGTAAGTCAACTACCCTGGCCAGCAAGATCTCCGGATCTGTCCCTCATTGAGCATGTTTGGGACTGGATGAAGCGTCGTCTCACGCGGTCTGCACGTCCAGCACGAACGCTGGTCCAACTGAGGCGCCAGGTGGAAATGGCATGGCAAGCCGTTCCACAGGACTACATCCAGCATCTCTACGATCGTCTCCATGGGCGAATAGCAGCCTGCATTGCTGCGAAAGGTGGATATACATTGTACTAGTGCCGACATTGTGCATGCTCTGTTGCCTGTGTCTATGTGCCTGTGGTTCTGTCAGTGTGATCATGTGATGTATCTGACCCCAGGAATGTGTCAATAAAGTTTCCCCTTCCTGGGACAATGAATTCACGGTGTTCTTATTTCAATTTCCAGGAGTGTATATGCATGTATCTGCGAAAGATAATATTGGTTCTTTTCCGGAATTTATTCTTGCAATTAAACGCTGCACAACTCTTCGCCAGTTTTCTTCACGTACGCAAGAATATGTGGGCAGCACCGTTGCGACTAGCAGTTAATGCATGTAAGCACCAACAAATATAATGCGGACAATATATCGTAGCAGTGGGCCGCGAGCGTAAACAGCCGAGAACTTTAGACGGCCGAGCGGTCAGAAGCCGTGCGGAAGAACAAGCCCCACCTTCTCGCAGAGCTGCCAGCCTGTGTCTGCGTTCTGTGCTTCTACGAAAGTTGAACTGACGTAACGATCAGAGGAATCGCTAATTCCTTCTGGTGCGCGGTGAGAGCCGGACTCGAACCCCTTTGTGCACCAGGATTATTCTCTTCCCTCATTTTAGAATAAGAAGAAGGAAAAAAAAAAAAACCCGAGCCGGCCGGAGTGACCGAGCGGTTTCTAGGCGCTACAGTCTGGAACCGCGCGACCGCTACGGTCGCAGGTTCGAATCCTGTCTCGGGCATGGATGTGTGTGATATCCTTAGGTTAGTTAGGTTTAAGTAGTTCTAAGTTCTAGGGGACTGATGACCTCAGAAGTTAAGTCCCATAGTGCTCAGAGCCATTTGAACCATTTTGAAAAAACCGAGCAGTCCACAACACAAAGCAAAGTGGTGTAAACAAATCATATGGTAGTCGCTACAGCGTAATTGTTTGTTGAGGTTGGGAGTGGTAGTTCAAGCCCGACCTCTACTGGTAGCTTGTGTTGTCATATTCAGAACACCCCAACCTAAAACTGGCACGTTGCAGCTTTCGCATAATATTTTTTAACGTCAGTGCCCGGTACCTGAGAGAAACAGTTCGCTGATTTTCCTAGGAGCATGCCTTCCGCAGTCGAAGGCGAAACGTCAGGGGAGAGTCTTATGTATGGACCACGGCATTTCAGTCCGGAAGTGTTAAGTGATGACAACAGCGGGCACGGTAAATCAGCGTGTTCGGTCAGAGGGCTGCTTGCCCTCTGTAATAAAAAAAAATGAGTAAAGAAATCAACGATCAACTTGAACGGATGTCTTGTGACGTCCGCCCAGACCAAACGCAACGAACAATACCGAACAAAATGAAAAAAAAGTGGTCAGCGTGACAGAATGTGAATCCTAAGGGCCCGGGTTCGATTCCCGGCTGGGTCGGAGATTTTTTCTCCGTTCAGGGACTGGGTGTTGTGTTTTCCTAATCATCAATATTTCATCCCCATCGACGCGCAAGTCACCGAAGTGGCGTCAGATCGAAAGACTTGCACCCGGCGAATTGTCTATCCGACGGAAGGCCCTACTCACACGACATTTTATTTTATTTTAATTTTTTCCACCGTGTACAAACTCTATGGATTGATCGATGACAGGGTGCGGAACAAAAAAAGGTTTAATGAACTTGTGTCTGGAAATGCATGGATCCCGTGATAGAGACCATTTATTCAATCATATGTTGTTACAGAGATTGTGGTCTAACACGCGCAACAGTTACAGTATGTGTTGAATATGGTTTCCATGTGCCTCGACGCATGCGTGTAAGCGCTGTAGCATATTCTGTCTCACTAGTTCACATCGGGCAGGCTCCATTGGAAGAGCTGTAACGTTCTTTAAAAAAATGTGAAACAGAAACTTTACCATTAAGTTGAATGGATACAGAACTCGTATTGTCGTGTTGTGTGTTGTAAGTGCAAGTTGTGTGCTTACTCTTTCTTACTGTTAGCAAAACTTTACGAATCGACCGGGCAATGCAACTCCCAATACCAATAAAGAAGTACAGGGACTGAAAAATACATTCAGCTCCTTAAGCACTGAATCCTAAGGCCCTGTTCACATAATAAATAAATTAAATGGTCTTACCTCTAAAGCAGCAACGGAGTAACGCGATATATTCTGGTCTCTCGCAAAAAAAATATGAATGCTAGCTACAGGCTCAGCAGTGTGAAATGCTGGCCATAATACTTGAAATTCGTTTGGCTGATAAACGAGAACATTTAAGAAAATTCAACTTCTTTAAAAACTATGACCTGTACTGGGAGGCGATACTGATTGTGATGAATTACTAACACTTAGTTTTTTTAGCAAAAAAATATTGCAAGTTAAGTTTGGCTTTTCAAAAATATCTGACCGTTGAAGTTACATTACTCTCAATTGATTCACAAACAATGAGATTTATACAGGAGGTATCAAACTTCGTTAATCCGGCATAAATAAAAATCATCAAATTACTCTTAACAAATCTTAAAAGCATTACAAAAATGAAATTTTTAACCAGTCTTTTTCTCTAAACAGTTTACGTACATTCCGGAGTTACTCGACTCAACAATTACAAATTATCAGCCAACTCATCTATACTAACGCGCTGGGAAAGACAAAAATCATTATTTAAATCTTTACCGTACTTACCTGAAGACTTCTGCTTCCATGTTCAACAATAATGACATACCTACATTACTCTAATTCTTGGTAGCTTCACACAGCACAGCACAGAAACGGCCTACTTCACCATCTTTCCCTCAGAGACAGCTACCTACAACTGAGCGCCCAGCGCTCTCTTACTCCAACAAAGCAGTACAGTATCTTTGGCTCTGTGGTCGCGCACAGTCAGCGATCAACATTATCGAGCCTATCAGAGACATTCATCGTTTATAGTATACTACACTCCTGGAAATGGAAAAAAGAACACATTGACACCGGTGTGTCAGACCCACCATACTTGCTCCGGACACTGCGAGAGGGCCTGTACAAGCAATGATCACACGCACGGCACAGCGGACACACCAGGAACCGCGGTGTTGGCCGTCGAATGGCGCTAGCTGCGCAGCATTTGTGCACCGCCGCCGTCAGTGTCAGCCAGTTTGCCGTGGCATACGGAGCTCCATCGCAGTCTTTAACACTGGTAGCATGCCGCGACAGCGTGGACGTGAACCGTTGACGGACTTTGAGCGAGGGCGTATAGTGGGCATGCGGGAGGCCGGGTGGACGTACCGCCGAATTGCTCAACACGTGGGGCGTGAGGTCTCCACAGTACATCGATGTTGTCGCCAGTGGTCGGCGGAAGGTGCACGTGCCCGTCGACCTGGGACCGGACCGCAGCGACGCACGGATGCACGCCAAGACCGTAGGATCCTACGCAGTGCCGTAGGGGACCGCACCGCCACTTCCCAGCAAATTAGGGACACTGTTGCTCCTGGGGTATCGGCGAGGACCATTCGCAACCGTCTCCATGAAGCTGGGCTACGGTCCCGCACACCGTTAGGCCGTCTTCCGCTCACGCCCCAACATCGTGCAGCCCGCCTCCAGTGGTGTCGCGACAGGCGTGAATGGAGGGACGAATGGAGACGTGTCGTCTTCAGCGATGAGAGTCGCTTCTGCCTTGGTGCCAATGATGGTCGTATGCGTGTTTGGCGCCGTGCAGGTGAGCGCCACAATCAGGACTGCATACGACCGAGGCACACATCATGGTGTGGGGAGCGATCTCCTACACTGGCCGTACAACACTGGTGATCGTCGAGGGGACACTGAATAGTGCACGGTACATCCATACCGTCATCGAACCCATCGTTCTACCATTCCTAGACCGGCAAGGGAACTTGCTGTTCCAACAGGACAATGCACGTCCGCATGTATCCCGTGCCACCCAACGTGCTCTAGAAGGTGTAAGTCAACTACCCTGGCCAGCAAGATCTCCGGATCTGTCCCCCATTGAGCATGTTTGGGACTGGATGAAGCGTCGTCTCACGCGGTCTGCACGTCCAGCACGAACGCTGGTCCAACTGAGGCGCCAGGTGGAAATGGCATGGCAAGCCGTTCCACAGGACTACATCCAGCATCTCTACGATCGTCTCCATGGGCGAATAGCAGCCTGCATTGCTGCGAAAGGTGGATATACACTGTACTAGTGCCGACATTGTGCATGCTCTGTTACCTGTGTCTATGAGCCTGTGGTTCTGTCAGTGTGATCATGTGATGTATCTGACCCCAGGAATGTGTCAATAAAGTTTCCCCTTCCTGGGACAATGAATTCACGGTGTTCTTATTTCAATTTCCAGGAGTGTAGTTTCATTTTAATTTATTAATATTCTTATCTTATTCTGGTGCCACATAAAAGTGCGCCCTAGTATTCTCCTTTCACAGTGTCAAAGGCACCATGAATACGCTGCTCCAGTGTCTCCACATCTGGAATGGGCTTGGGCTCTGCGTACTCGATACTTTTGAGATGGCCCCATAATCACAATTAGCACGGGTTGAGATCCGGCGAAAGAGCAGGCCATGCAACTTTACCCCCTCGTCCGATACATCGACTGAGATGCGTCCGGACGTTAACGGGGAAGTGGGCTGGGGCATCTCATGTATCAGCAACATAACCCTTCGAATCATCAATGGCACTTTTTTCCAGAAAGGGGGGCAAAGTCACCCGCAAGAAACGCCGTTAGCTCCAGCCTGTTAGGCGACTTGTAGGAAGGCTGGTCCCAAAATACGGTCGCCAATTATCCCGGCCCACACATTCCGACTGCACCGATGCTGATGATTCGCTATCATCGTACCATGGGGGTTCTCTATAGTATTACACAGGTGACTGTTATGAAAGTTGAAGGTACCACTCCGCGCAAGGGTGGCCTCACCTATGAGCAGGATGGATGATACAAATCCTGGAATCGTGGTTGCCTGGTGAAGAAACCAGTGACGAAACTGCTACCGATGTGAAAAGTCTGTCGCCAGTAAGCCCTGGACACGCTGTAAGTTATAAGGGAATGTCCCTCACGGTCGTCTGGCTTACCCTGTACTGGCGGGCCAACTGCCTGGTACTGATACGACGGTAGCCTTCCACAGTATTAATCACATTTTCCTCCAACTCTGGTGTCCGAACATTTTGGGTACGTCCTTCATGATTTCCTGCTTCCTGTAACGACTCTCTCTCAGACAAACGGCGAAACACTGTTGCAATCATTGAGTGCTGTAGTTGTCGGTGGGGATAGGCCTCCTGATACGGCTGCGTGGGGTTTCCTACAAGGGTGCAGCAGGTAGCGAAGCTGTCCAGAGCAGCCGGTTCCTTAACGAGGCGTTCGCGAACTGAGCCTCCCCCACTGCTTGTCTACCCCAGTCGTTCACCCTCAGTGCAGGTGTTGTCACCGTTTCTCAGGCAGTGCCGTCGTCGATCAGCATCAATAATTTCGCAAAGTTAACTTGCCCATTCTGGAGTTTCGTCATATATGTCATACGAATCTAATTATTTGTATTTGGCGCATCTCATTCACAAAAGTACGCTTTTAACGGTATTTCTAAAGTTCTAATACACAATCTGCTATTTACTTAAGTTTTATCTCAACAAAACTGAAATTTTATTTGGTAAATTTCTTCCATAACATAGTCACTCGTTCTGTGAAGCTTCCAGAATTTTTGGTGAGGAACGCGGAATGAGGACTCAGCTGGTTGCCCACTTTTTGTCAGAGACTTTTAAACAAAATCATATTTGCCTTTATTGTGCTCCGACAGGATAATTTTTCAGCTGATTATTATGTAGTTCATTTTATAAAGTTGAAATTCCAACTAGATGAACTTTGGTGGAGACATCTGTATTAAGCAACGAATTTTATCATCTCTAGACATCAAGAACAACACTCTAGTTATCGAGACTTTATACGCCGCATCTTACCATAGGGAAATATACTGTAATTTCTTTCAGATGAACACGCCCATTGTCGCGTAAATCTTCATCTAATTACTAACTGTAAACCCAGCGTTGCCCGGATATTTATTCATCCCAGTTTTATGTCAGTTCATCCCCTCTTCCCTCATCTCTCTTGTCCATTTAGTCCTATCTCGTCTCTCTATCCACCTCCTCCTTCCGCCCATCCGCCTCTCTTTCCATCTCCTCCATCTGTCCCCCCCTCCCTTTCTTAAAACACTTCCTCCTCCTCTCCATCCTCCTCTCCTTCTCCACCCTTCTTCCCGTCTCTGTCCACCTCCTCCTCCGCTTTTTCTAATAGTACATCAGATTTACAATAACACCCCCAATTTATGTATTTATTACAGTGTTCCATTAGTCATTCATCACCTTCCCCCTCTCTCTGTTTACCTGCTGCTCCCTCTCTCTTTTAATCTGTTTCTCTCACTTCTCTGGATGCACCTCCTCCCCCATACCCGCCCCCATCACGTTCTCCTCTCTCCGTATATCTCCTCCTCAGCCTCCGTCATGGCATCTCCTCTTTTCCCGTCTATGAAAAAATACGTACATCTGCCAACTTTCATGCTGATTGACGAGACGATATTGAATTTATTTAAAGGTAGGCCAACTATCCCCTATCCAGCATACGTTGCCTTGTGTAAATGCCTTCACCACGAAAACATACATACATGAGCCAACTCCCAAGCTGATCAGTCAAATGGTGTGTAATTATGTTGTAAGGCACTTTCCGCCATACACTGTATGAAATTTCACGTAGACGGTGAGGTTCCCCTTGTTTTGAAGATCAAATGTACAAAATTTCATCAAGATCGGAGCAACACTATGGTGTTCGTTGAAATCCGTAAGTAAAGTACCCTCCACTATACACTGAACGAAGTTTTATGTAGACAGTGACCTTCCTCTTGGTTTGGGAAATAGGAATTCATTTTTATACACCCCCCTCGCTCTATGCCGACTTAATTGCGAAACATAAATAATAGATTCGAACAACAGAAAACATGTAATGATTTCTGTCGTATAAGGGCCAACATAGCTATTAAATAATAGTAACGAGATCACGAGAGCAGTCAATTTCAGTGTTACGTAAAATAACGTTATACCTTGTAAATTATCACGACACAAAATGAAGGTGAGCAATGTGGGACTTCCGTTTGCGTTTGAAACTCTCGGAGAAATCCTGTGTGGTGAGGAGGGTGGGAGGGGGCAGCAAGGGGAGCCTCGATTTGTTTTGCCGGCTCGGGCCTCTGATAGGTTTAGTGTGCCACTACTCGACTGCTCGTAGAAAACCACACGGTAGGAAACCCCACGGTAGGAAACCCCGCGACACCGCTGATACAACCTTGCTGCCCACCGCCCGTTGTCGTTTGCCTTTCCGTAAGTAAACACGATGTCGGCGATCTCTCGATTCGAATACGGAATCCCTGTGTACAACGCTGTATCACATCCGCTACAAGGTGACTCTGCAAGAGTAGTTCAATTGGCTCTGAGCACTATGGGACTCAACTGCTGAGGTCATTAGTCCCCTAGAACTTAGAACTAGTTAAACCTAACTAACCTAAGGACATCACAAACATCCATGCCCGAGGCAGGATTCGAACCTGCGACCGTAGCGGTCTTGCGGTTCCAGACTGCAGCACCTTTAACCGCACGGCCACTTCGGCCGGCTTGCAAGAGTAGTGAATCGGACACAGCATTACCAATTACCACGGCAAGAGAGGACGCTAGGGCATGAGCAACAGTACCACCCTCTAGGAGGAAACCAAGCATACTGTAACTGTGGCTGCATGGTACGGCGCTTATTAGACCGTAGGGCGGTGTAACAAAGTATGATTGAATAAATAGTCTCTAGCATGGAACCCTTCCATTTCTGGACGTAAGTTCTTGGACCTTTTTTTGTTCCGTATCCTCTCATCGATCAATCCCTACAGTTTGTACACGGTGGAAAAAATCACCCTGTATAATGATCGACCTGTTTTCTTACAAGCGACAGTACACTTCACCTTGTAAGGTGCCTCTTACGTGAGGAAGACAATTTTACCAGTTTTAATAAATTATTGTCTCTTATTGATGTTTTCACGATAGTTAGGAAGTGCTGTAGTGCGTAGCCGACCATGAATCGGAGAGCATTTCCCACGCTGGCTGGATAGGTGACGAAGCGACCATTTGTCGCGCGTAGTGGGGTGGGACTCGGCGCTGGACCGTAGCAACAAGCGTCAGCCTGGGAAATATCATGACGGGAAGTACCGCCATCTTGGCGCCAAAGTCACCGATTTTGTTTATTTATATTTAATAATTAAAGTCATTTATGACAACATGAGTACTAGGAGAAGCCTCTGGATGTTTAAAACTATTTATCATAATTTTACCTCGTTAAAATTCACACCCGTTCATTAACAAATGCATATCTTAGTAAGTACGAACTTGAACGGAAATCCACGAACTATGACGAAACTAGTACGAGATACGGACTGCGCGCCAGAGTCGGCAGCCGGCGTTAAGAGCTCTTCCTGTCTTGTTAGATGGTAGCCATGCTCTCGGTTACGAGTAGTTTGTGACATGAGTGTTTCATTATTGATCTAATAGGAATAAAAGTGATATTACGGCATTCTGAATGTTAATTTCGAGTAAATAAATACCCCAAAGTTGATCGACAGCAATTTCAGATAATTAGCTTCCACCGACAGAGGCATCCAATGCGCCAATGAAGAATGTGCACGGGACGACATTTACGAGAGCTGCACCGCGCACAGGTAGGAGGAAATCCGACGACACGACCCACCAAGGCGGATCAAGGAAGGTCCGACTTACACTCGCAAATTCCGGATGGAAATGCTGACCAGTCATTCTGTACGTCACATATACCACCCTCTACGGACTCGCGGCTAAGCTGAGTAATAACAGCATCAGTTTAGAAGCGAGGGGATCTTTAGATTAGATTAGATTAGTTTTTCGTTCCATAGATCCGTGCTGAGGAGACCCTCATGGATGTGGAACATGTCAGTTCTTTTTTTTTTTAAGCTGAAATAACAATACTAATAGTATGAATATATACATCATTTGTTTCTATTGAAAAATTCGTCAATGGAGTAGAAGGCGTTGGCCACTAGTAAATCTTTCAGGTTCCTATTAAACTGATCTTTATTTGTAACTAAATTTTTTATGTTTGCTGGCAAATTATTGAAGATGAGTGTTCCTGAGTAGTGGACCCCTTTTTGAACTAAATTAGGTACTTTTAAGTCCTTGTGCAGATCATTTTTGTTCCTCGTATTGTATGTATGAACTGAGCTGTTTGTTGGAAAAAGAGATATATTATTTAGGACAAATTTCATTAAGGAGTAAATATACTGAGAGGCAGTAGTTAGTATACCCAGTTCTTTGAAGGGGACGTCCGTGAAATAACTCCACAAATAATACGTATCACACGCTTTTGGACTCTGAAAATTTTAGTTTGACTTGAAGAGTTACCCCAAAATATTATACCATATGACATTATGGAATGAAAGTAGGCAAAGTATGCAAGCTTTTTCATTTTTTTTTGGACAAGCTTGCATACTTTGCCTATTTTCATTCCATAATGTCATATGGTATAATATTTTGGGGTAACTCTTCAAGTCAAACAAAAGTTTTCCGAGTCCAAAAGCGTGTGATACGTATTATTTGTGGAGTTAATTCACGGACGTCCTGTAGAAACCTCTTCAAAAAACTGGGTATACTAACTACTGCCTCTCAGTATATTTACTCCTTAATGAAATCTGTCCTAAATAATACAGGGTGTTACAAAAAGGTACGGCCAAACTTTCAGGAAACATTCCTCACACATAAATAAAGAAAAGATGTTATGTGGACATGTGTCCGGAAACGCTTAATTTCCATGTTAGAGCTCATTTTAGTTTCGTTCTTCCACCTACGCTCAATGGAGCACGTTATCATGATCTCATACGGGATACTCTACCTGTGCTGCTAGAACATGTGCCTTTACAAGTACGACACAACATGTGGTTCATGCACGATGGAGCTCCTGCACATTTCAGTCGAAGTGTTCGTACGCTTCTCAACAACAGATTCGGTGACCGATGGATTGGTGGAGGCGGACCAATTCCATGGCCTCCACGCTCTCCTGACCTCAACCCTCTTGACTTTCATTTATGGGGGCATTTGAAAGCTCTTGTCTACGAAACCCCGGTACCAAATGTAGAGACTCTTCGTGCTCGTATTGTGGACGGCTGTGATACAATACGCCATTCTCCAGGGCTGCATCAGCGCATCAGGGATTCCATGCGACGGAGGGTGGATGCATGTATCCTCGCTAACGGAGGACATTTTGAACATTTCCTGTAACAAAGTGTTTGAAGTCACGCTGGTATGTTCTGTTGCTGTGTGTTTCCATTCCATGATTAATGTGATTTGAAGAGAAGTAACAAAATGAGCTCTAACATGGAAAGTAAGCGTTTCCGGACACATGTCCACATAACATATTTTCTTTCTTTGTGTGTGAGGAATGTTTCCTGAAAGTTTGGCCGTACCTTTTTGTAACACCCTGTATATCTTGCAACCTTCTAGCGCCCTACCACCACAGTGGCATCCAAGCAGAAGATTCAAAATAACCCGAGCTTGCAGCGTCATCGGTAAATCTAGTCCTTTTTACAAAGGCTTTGGGACAAGATGAAGAAGATGTAGCGCAGGTGTCAGTTTGTCGTAGCTGAGTGAGTCGGGCCTGGATATTGTGTGGGTCGCTCAGCACGCACGGTACTCGGCACAGCAGCATTTAAACGGCGCAGGCACACAATGCGCAAGCCGCGGTTTGTTCGCACGCTGTGCCGGTAAGCTGACCTCCCGCGGGGTTCGGCACCTGCGCGCGCGGACAAAGCTAAGCCTTTTCCGGTGCCCCGCCGGCCCCTGGGGGACGCACAATGGCGGCTCGCGTGCAGTAGGCGTCGCCATCGTGACAGCGCGCCTAATTGGAGACACATTCCGGCGCCGCAGCTCGCAGCTGGCGCCCATGTGCCGGTGACGTCACGAAATGGGCGCGTAATTAGCCGAGCGGCTGGGCGGCAAGGCTCCGCCCCCGCTGCGCCCGCACCGCCGCCGCCACCGGCAGGCTAATGAGCTGCTCAACTTTCTCCTCGCTCCTCTGTTCCGCGCCACACCTGCCGCGCCATTATAAAGCTAGGCGACGCTGGATCCAGATGGGTCCCGCGTCACAGTATTTACAACCAGGATAATTGCTAGACAAGACTCAAAGAAATTAAAGACATTAGCTGCCAGTGACCACTATTGTGGGGCAAGTTGAAAATTTGTGCCGGACCTGGATTCGAACTAGGGCCTTGAGGGTCGAGAAGCTTTCTCTGGAACATGGTGGACGACTGCATTTTTCTTTTTTTTTTTTTTTTTTTTAAATCTCATTTTGTTCGCTACATCTGCTCGGGGCGGACGTCGTAAGACATCCGTTGTAGTTCGTTGTTGATCGATTAGCTCAGTTTTTTTTATTACAGAGGGCTGCTAACCCTCTGACCGAACACGCTGAGCTACCGTGCCGGCGCATTCGGTTTACAAGGGAACCTCCCCATCGCACCCCCCCCCCCCCTCAGATTTAGTTATAATTTGGCACAGTGGATAGGCCTTGAAAAACTGAACACAGATCAATCGAGAAAACAGGAAGAAGTTGTGTGGAACTATGAAAAAAATAAGCAAAATATACAAACTGAGTAGTCCATGCGCAAGATAGGCAACATCAAGGACAGTGTCAGCTCAGAAGCGCCGTGGTCGCGTGGTTAGCGTGAGCAGGTGCGGAACGAGAGGTCCCTGGTTCAAGTACTCCCTCTAGTGAAAAGTTTAGTTTCTTTATTTTCGCAAAGTTATGATCTGTCCGTTCGTTCATTGACGTCTCTGTTCACTGTAATAAGTTTAGTGTCTGTGTTTTGCGACCGCACCGCAAAACCGTGCGATTAGTAGACTAAAGGAATACATCTCACGTATTTAATGCACTCTCGTCCAAAGATGCGAACAGTCAACTGCCAGCGAGTGAGCCTCGTCAGCAGGAATACTCTCTCTTCCGTGCGCTGTAGTCGACTGACGTCGTGTGTTTCGATGTTTGTTTAGGTGTAGCGTCCCAATACTACGGCGCAGTTACCTCGCATCGGACGGACGGACAGATAATAATTGTCTGAAAATAAAAAAATAAAGTTTTCACTCGAGGGAAGACTTGAACCAAGGATTTCTCGTTCCGCAGCTGCTCACGCTAACCACGGGACCACGACGCTCGTCAGCTCATACTGTCCCTGATGTTGCCTATCTTGCGCATGGACTACTCAGTTTGTTTATTTTGCTTATTTTTTTCATAGTTCCACACAACTTCTTCCTGCTTTCTTGAGTGATCTGTGTTTAGTTTTTCAAGGCCTATCCACTGTGCCAACTTATAACTAAATCTGAGGGGGGTGCGATGGGGAGGTTTCTTGTTAGAGACATCGTCAGCCAGACATAATGTCTGAAACCTGTTCGTCAAATGAACTAGGGAGGCCCTACGATCGGCCCCCTGGAAAGTGTTTTTGCTGCCTGCCAGACTTTGGAATGATCTTCCACTCGACCACAGGTGAGAGGTTAGCCTCAGTGCAGGCAGTAACTGGGGCAGCCACAGCAGTGGACCTATAGAGGGACACGTGGGACGTACTCGATTTCCCTCGCATCCCCACGTCCGACCCCCCACACCGATGCCCCTTGGCAGCAGCCTCAATCTGTGTGACAGAAGCCAACGCAGCCTGGAGCTATGAGCGAAGGGTCGCCAATTCAGCTCACGTGTGTACACAGCAATCACAGTTCCTATCCATTACTGCAGTTGCTGCTGTTTGAAGCTTGTAAAAATATGTAACAAACGAACAGTGTACTCGGCTTATTAGTAGCACAAATTCGAAGTGCTCTCTCACTGACAGTCTAACTGACACTGAGCTACACTAACCAAAACAAACAAAAGCCTATACAATACGAGGGTTGCTAACAACGGTGGTACTGTACGCTATGCTATTATTAAAATAAAAAATAAAAGGTTGTGACTAGTGAGCACTCAAACATGCAAGTAATCACAAAAATAATCTAGTAATTACACAGGTATCTGTAAATAAGTCGATCCTGCTGGAAGCTACACCATCCGGACGTAGTGGCCACCACAACCACACCAACTACCCTAACACGCCTTGTGTCAGAACCAAATTCTCAGTGTACACTGCACACTACTGATTTAGTGCCTCCAGTTCGAATCCTGGTCTGGAACAATTTATCAACTTGCCCAATTGAAACAAATCAATATGCCCACTGGCAGTTTATGTCTTTAATTTCATTGTGGCTGTAGGATCAAAACGGTGTGCAGATGCTCACCAAGCTCGAACTCTTATAGAAATCGACGACATGCCGCTAGTAATGATAGTAATGAGCAGGAGTACTACATCAGTAGTATGTGGTATAAGCTGAAAATTTGGGTCTCATGGGAGGCATGCTAGGATAGTCCGAGCGGTTTTGGTGATCACTAAGTCCAGATGGCGTAGTGGTCGGCGAATCTGCCTTGTAAGTAGCAGACATGGCGTTGAATCCCTGTCCAGCACCAAGTTTTGCTTGCCCCATTGGTATAAATCAATGCCCACTAGCAGCTAATGTCATTAATTCCTTTGTGTCTTGCTTCATTGCTGCTGCAAGATCAAAAATTTGTCTGCTGTTTCAGACATGTTTGAAGTAACAGACACTACATACAGATGGGTCCAGAAAACTGTAGACATTCTTTGACAGTTAATATCTTTGACACAAAATGACATATCCTTGCAATTTTGCGCGGAAGTGTAGTCCATTGTCTTCTCAATAGATCTTAGCGCGCCTTTTCAGCAGGTGACACTACACCAATGAATGAAGGAGACTGTCACAGACAGAGCACCAAATGTTCCTGCCACTAATAAGGCGAGTACACCGTTCGTGTGTTGCATATTTTTACGAGCTTCCAACAGGAGCGACGTATTTACAGATACCTCTGTAGTTACTAGATTTTTTTGTAATTTCCTGCGTGTTTGAGTGCTTACTAGGCAAAACCTTTTGTTTTTATTTTATTAATAGCGTAGCGTACAGTACCACCGTTGTTATTGACCCTCGTGTTGTATAGGCTTTTGTTTGTTTTGGTTAGTGTAGCTCAGTGTCGGTTAGACGGTCAATGACAGAGCACTTCGAATTCGTGCTGCTAATAAGCTGAGTACACCGTTCGTTTGTTACATATTTTTACAAGCTTCAAACAGGAGCGACTGCAGTAATGGACAGGAACTGTGATGGCTGTGTACAGATGCAAGCTGAGTTGCCGACCCTTCGCTCACAGCTCCAGGCTTCGTTGGCTTCTGTCACACAACTTGAGACTGCTGCCAAGGGGCATCACTGTGGGGGGTTGGATTTGTGGCCGCCCCAGGCACTGCTTGCACTGATGTTGACCCCTCTCCTGTGGTCTAGTGGGAGATCATTCCAAAGTTCGGCAGGCAGTGAAAAACCTTCTGAGGGGCCGATCAAAGGGCCTACTCAGTTCGTTTGACGAACAGGTTTCAGGTGTTATCTGTGGCTGATGATGTCTCTGAGCTGGATGCAGTTGTCCACCCTACTCCAGAGGAAGCTTCTTGGCCCGCAATTCACAGAGGGTGGGTTTGCTGGTAGTTGGGAGCTCCAAAGTTAGGCGTGTAATGGGGCCCCTTAGGAACACGGTTGCCAAGGAGGGGAAGGAAGCCAATGTGCACTCCATGTGCATACCGAGGGAGTCATTCTGGATGTGGAAAGGGTGCTTCCGGATGTCATGAAGAGTACAGGGTGCATCCAACTGAAAGTGGTAACTCATATCGGTACCAATGACGTGTGTCGCTTTGGATCGCTGGAGATTTTCTCTGGGTCAGGTGATTAGCGGAAATGGTAAAGACTGCCAGTCTTGCTTCCGAGATTAAGGCGAAGATCACCTTCTGCAGCATCGTCGATAGAACTGACTGTGGTCCTCTGGTGGAGAGCCGAGTGCAGCGTCTGAATCGGAGGCTCATGCGGTTCTGTGACCGAGTGGGCTGCAGATTCCTAGGCTTGCGCCATCGAGTGTTGGGTTTCCGGGTTCCAGTTAATAGGTCAGGAGTCCACTGCACACAGGAGGTGGCTACACGGGTAGCGGGGACTGTGTGGAAGGGACTGGGCAGTTTTTTTTAGGTTAGAGGGTCTCAGGGAACAGCAGAAAGGGCGTCCGTCTAAAAGGGGGCAGGTAAAACACAGTAAGCTAGTTGTATAAAAGATCGGTATTGTAGTTGTAAGTTGTCGTAGCTGTGTTGGGAATGAACCAGAGCTCCAAGTCCTAATAGAAAGCACTGAAACTCAAATAGTTATAGGTACAGAAAGCTGGCTAAGGCTGGAAATAAGCTCAGTCGATTTTTTTTCAAACGATCTTACAGAGTTCAGAAAGGATAGATTGAATACAGTTGGTGGTGGAGTATTTATTGTTGTCACAAGTAGTCTGCCTTGTAGTGAAATTGAAGTAGACAGTTCCTGCAAAATAGTATGGGCAGTGGCTATAACTGACAATCGGAGTAAACTATTAATTGGATCGTTTTACCGATCCTCCCGACTCAGAAGATATAATTGCTGATCAGTTCAAAGAAAACTTGAGTCTCATTTCATATAGGTATCCCACTCCTACAATTACAGTCGGTGGTGACTTCAATCTACCCTCGATATGCTTGAAAAATTATGCGTTTAAATCCGGCGGCAGGCATAAAAGTCGTCCGACATTTTACTTAATGCTTTCTCAGAAAATTATTTTGAGCAATTAGTTCATGAGCGCACTCGAAGCGTAAATGGTTGCAAAAGCATACTTGACCTCTTAACAACAAATAATACTGGACAAATAGTGAGTATCGTGACGAATACAGGGATTAGCGACCACAAGACAGTTGCTGTTAGGCTGAGTACAGCAACACCTACAACCATCAACAAGAAACGCAAAGTATACCTACTTAAAAAAGCTCATAAAAATGATCTTAACGCCATTTTAAGAGACAGTCTTCACTCCTTCCGATCTGATTACGTAAACGTAGAAAAGTTGTGGAATGATTTCAAAGAGATAGTATCGACGGCAATTGGGAAGTATATACCACATAAAGTAATAAGTGGTGGTACACATCCCCCATGGTACACAAAACTGATCAGACCACTGCTGCAGAAGCAGTGAAAAAAGCATGCCAAATTTAAAGGAACGCAAAATCCCCAAGACTGGCAAAGTTTTGCAGAAGTACGAAAGATAGCGCGTACTTCAATGCAAGATGCTTTTAATAATTTCCACAACGAAACTCTGTCTCGAAATCTGGCAGAAGACCCAAAGAATTCTGGTCATACATAAAGCACACCAGTGGCAAGACGCAATCAATACCTTCACTACGCGATAATAACGGTGAAGTCACTGATGACAGTGCCACCAAAGCAGAGTTATTAAACACGGTTTTCCGAAACTCCTTCACTAAAGAAGACGAAGCACATATTCCTGAATTACAATCGAGAACAACTGGCAATATGAGAAACATAGAAGTAGATATCCTCGGTGTAGCAAAACAGTTTAAATCACTTAATAAAGCCGACACCTCCGGTCCAGATTGTATGCCAGTCAGGTTCCTCTCAGAGTATGCTGTTACAATAGCTCCATTTTTAGCAGTTATATACAACCGCTCGCTCACAGGAAGATTCGTACCTAAACACTGGAAAATTGCTCAAGTCACACCAATACCCAAAAAGGGAAGTAGGAGTAATCCGCTGACTTACACGCCCATATCACTAGCATCGATTTGCAGTAGGGTTTTGGAACATATACTGTGTTCGAACATTACGAATTACCTCGAAGAAAAAGATTTGTTGACACATAGTCAATACGGATTAAGAAAATATCATTCTTGAGAAACAATGAATGCTATGGACATGGGATGTCAAATTGTTTCCATATTTTTAGATTTCCAGAAGGCTTTCGACACCGTTCCTCACAAGCGTCTTCTAACCAAACTGCGTGCTTATGGAATATCGCCTCAGTTGTGCGACTGCATTGGTGATTTCCTGTCAGAAAGGTCACAGTCCGTAGCAATAGACGGAAAGTCATCAAGAAAAACTTAAGTAATATCCGGCGTCCCCCCAAGGAAGTGTTATAGGCCCTCTATTGTTCCTGATCTATGTTGCCGACATAGACCGTCTGAGTAGCCCTCTTAGATTGTTTGCAGATGATGCTGTCATTTATCGTCTAGTAAAGTCATCAGTTGACCAAAACGAATTGCAAAATGATTTAGATAAGGTACATGTATGGTGCGAAAAGTGGCAACTCACCCTGAATAAAGAAAATTGTGAAGTTATTTACATGAATTCTAAAAGAAATCCGCTAAAGTTCGATTATGCGATAAGTCACACAAATCTGATGGCTGTAAATTCAACTAAGTACTTAGGTATTGCAATTACAGATAACCTAAATTAGATATGTCGAGTCGATAGTGTTCAAAATATTGCAAGACGTTGGCAGACCGTGTACGTGGCTAATAAACTAATTGGCGCGATCTTGCTTTGAAGCGAGTTCCATGTGATGGGACGTAATGCACCATGTGGCAGTAGTTAATGGCAATAGGGTCTTCTAAAATGAGCAACTTACAATAACTTTGGCGAGAGAGCAATGTTGCTCCAGTATTTCAATTACCAATTCTTCTTGCATGCTTTATACTGTGACAGGATACGTGCTCGCTCATCCATTTACAATGCCTTGCGTACTTGCAACGCCATTTCGACAATACCTCCTTTGTTACTCCCTTGATCGGCGCTACATTGCGTCCATACTTCACCACTGATAACTTCCAGCAACTCTGTCCTTTCCGCCCATTCTCTCTGCGAGCGCGCTCGCACCCAACGATATTGTTGCCACAGTTCAAACATATTCTTTGGATTTTATACGGTACCAGTTTCCATGATTGTCCCAGCGTTTCTATCGCAAAGTTTTACAATATTATTTTCCAATGGTTATTTATAATTACTGGCTTAGTGTATAAGTTGGTAAAGTTTTTCCATGAATTTAATAAACACAACAGATACACGTAACAGAGACTTTAGTCATCAATAATGTATTCTCCACCAGTATTTACAACAATCTGCCAACGCTGGAGTAACTTTTCGATTCCGTGGCAGTAGAAATCACTTGGTTTTTGAGGCGAAGAATTCGTCGAGTCACGTTCGGAGCGAATTTTCATCCGGAAAGTAAGTTCCTTGAAGGTTGTTCAATAGCGCAGAAGGTGAAAACCTGAGGGTGCAGGAAAAGACGTATAAGGTGGGAACGGAATGACTTCCCAACCCAAACCCCGTAACTGTTTTTTGTCAGTCTAGCAAAATGCGGGGGCAACGGCTTTGCCGCAGTGGATACACCGGTCCCCGTGAGATCACCGACGTTAAGCGCTGTCGGGCGTGGTCGGCACTTGGATGGGTGACCATCCGGGCCGCCATGCACTGTTGCCATTTTTCGGGGTGCACTCAGCCTCGTGATGCCAATTGAGGAGCTACTCGACCAAATAGTAGCGGCTTTGGTCAAGAATACCATTAGAACGACCGGGAGAGCGGTGTGCTGACCCCACGCCCCTCCTATCCGCATCCTCCACTGAGGATGACACGGCGGTCGGATGGTCCCGGTAGGCCACTCGTGGCCTGAAGATGGAGTACAATTTTTTTAGCAACATGCGGACGGGCATTATAGAGGAGTAGCATCACTTTATGCTGTCTTCGTGGACATTGTTCCTGGACTGCGTCTGGAAGACGTCTCAGTTGCTGACAATAAATGTCAGCGCTGATGGTTACACCTCGGGGAGGCAATTCATAGTACATCACATAGTCGCCGTTCCACCGGATGCATAAGATTGTCTTTTGTGGATGCACGCAGGCCTTTGTACGGGGAGTTGCTGCTTTGTTTGGTCTCAACCATTTCGTTGTTTTTCTTAAATTAGCATAAAGACAACATTTCTCGTCAGCAGTAACGATACAAAATAGCAATGGTCGGTGTTGTTCACGAGCCAGTTGATGACGAGCAAGCAGAGATGCACATATAGTCACCTGCTGACTTTTGTGATTTTGGCTTAAAGCATGCCGTACCCATACACCGAATTTTTAAACTTTCCCGATTGCTTTCAAATGTCGCAGGATGGTGGAATAATCTCGAGTAGACTGGCGTGTATCACTGGAGATCAATGCGTTTAAACGATCTTCCTCAAACTCCGAAGGTCTTTTTAAACGTGGGGAGTCAATAATGTCAATACTATCCTCCTTAAACGAGAAGACCATTTTCTTGCCAAGCTCTATCCAATGGTACACTACTGGCCATTAAAATTGCTACACCAAGAAGAAATGCTGAGAATAAACGGCTATTCAATGGACAAATATATTATTCTAGAACTGATATGTGATTACATTTTCATGCAATTTGGGTGCATAGATCCTGAGAAATCAGTACCCAGAACAACCACCTCTGGCCGTAATAACGGCCTTGATACGCCTGGGCATTGAGTCAAACAGAGCTTGGATGGCGTGTACAGGTAAAGCTGCCCATGCAGCTTCAACACGATACCACAGTTCATCAAGACTAGTGACTGGCGTATTGTGACGAGCCAGTTGCTCGGCCACCATTGACCAGACGTTTTCAATTGGTGAGAGATCTGGAAAATGTGCTGGCGAGGGCAGCAGTCGAACATTTTCTGTATCCAGAAAGGCCCGTACAGGACCTGTAACACGCGGTCGTGCATTATCCTGCTGAAATGTAGGGTTTCGTAGGGATCGAATGAAGAATAGAGCCACGGGTCGTAACATATCTGAAATGTAACGTCCACTGTTCAAAGTGACGTCAATGCGAACAAGTGGTGACCGAGACTTGTAACCAATGGCACCCCATACCTTCACGCCGGGTGATACGCCAGTATGGCGATGAAGAACACACGCTTTCAATGTGCGTTCACCGCGATGTCGCCAAACACGGATGCGACCATCATGATGCTGTAAACAGAACCTGGATTCATCCGAAAAAATGACATTTTGCCATTTGTGCAACCCGGTTCGTCGTTGAGTACACCATCGGAGGCGCTCCTGTTTGTGATGCAGCGTCAAGGGTAACCGCAGCCATGGTCTCCGAGCTGATAGTCCATGCTGGTGCAAACGTCGTCGAACTGTTCATGCAGATGGTTGTTGTCTTGCAAACGTCCGCATCTGTTGACTCAGGGATCGAGACGTGGCTGCACGATCCGTTACAACCATGCGGATAAGATGCCTGTCATCTCGACTGCTAGTGATACGAGGCCGTTGGGATCCAGCACGGCGTTCCGTATTACCCTCATGAACCTACCGATTCAATATTCTGCTGACAGTCATTGGATCTCGACCAACGCGAGCAGCAATGTCGCGATACGATGAACCGCAATCGCGATAGGCTACAATCCGACCTTTATCAAAGTCGGAGACGTGATGGTACGCATTTCTCCTCCTTACACGAGGCATCACAACAACGTTTCACCAGGCAACGCCGGTCAACTGCTGTTTGTGTATGAGGAATCGGCTGGTGGCGCCACCGGCGCCAACCTTGTGTGAATGGTCTGAAAAGCTAATCATTTGTATATCACAGCATCTTCTTTCTGTCTGTTAAATTTCGCGTCAGTAGCACGTCACCTTCGTGGTGTAGCAATTTTAATAGCCAGTGGTGTATTATCCCCGTACAAGGCGCAAATTTTTCTAGCTGCCACCGCTGCTGTCACCCCTCTGTTGAACTCAAAGAGAAGACTATGTCGCCTCCACTGGGCACTCCATTTTCTAGCGTCCATAACTCCACTCACTATCTCCAAATGACAAAATGAGAATATGGAAACTCAAATAGCAACAGTGAGCTACTAACAATAATGACAGTCGGTAAATAAACCCATAGCGACCGGAATACCAACATGCAAAACAAAAATGCTTCGAACTTATTTACCAACCTAATACATTACGATTTTTTAAGTAACGTGTAAGGTGGCTATAATTTCGCATCTTACAAGCACTCATCCACATACTTTGCCGTGATCTTCAAACACAATTAGGTATCATGTGATAGGTTGTTCATCGTACAGGGTGTTTCAAAAATGACCGGTATATTTGAAACGGCAATAAAAACTAAACGAGCAGCGATAGAAATACACCGTTTGTTGCAATATGCTTGGGACAACAGTACATTTTCAGGCAGACAAGCTTTCGAAATTAGAATAGTTACAATTTTGAACAACAGATGGCGCTGCGGTCTGGGAAACTCTATAGTACGATATTTTTCACATATCCACCATGCGTAGCAATAATATGGCGTAGTCTCTGAATGAAATTACCCGAAACCTTTGACAACGTGTCTGGCGGAATGGCTTCACATGCAGATGAGATGTACTGCTTCAGCTGTTCAATTGTTTCTGGATTCTGGCGGTACACCTGGTCTTTCAAGTGTCCCCACAGAAAGAAGTCACAGGGGTTCATGTCTGGCGAATAGGGAGGCCAATCCACGCCACCTCCTGTATGTTTCGGATAGCCCAAAGCAATCACACGATCATCGAAATATTCATTCAGGAAATTAAAGACGTAGGCCGTGCGATGTGGCCGGGCACCATCTTGCATAAACCACGAGGTGTTCGCAGTGTCGTCTAAGGCAGTATGTACCGCCACAAATTCACGAAGAATGTCCAGATAGCGTGATGCAGTAATCGTTTCGGATCTGAAAAATGGGCCAATGATTCCTTTGGAAGAAATGGCGGCCCAGACCAGTACTTTTTGAGGATGCAGGGACGATGGGACTGCAACATGGGGCTTTTTGGTTCCCCATATGCGCCAGTTCTGTTTATTGACGAAGCCATCCAGGTAAAAATAAGCTTCATCAGTAAACCAAATGCTGCCCACATGCATATCGCCGTCATCGATCCTGTGCACTATATCGTTAGCGAATGTCTCTAGTGCAGCAATGGTAGCGGCGCTGAGGGGTTGCCGCGTTTGAATTTTGTATGGATAGAGGTGTAAACTCTGGCGCATGAGACGATAAGTGGACGTTGGCGTCATTTGGACCGCAGCTGCAACACGGCGAACGGAAACCCGAGGCCGCTGTTGGTTCACCTGCTGCACTAGCTGCGCGTTGCCCTCTGTGGTTGCCGTACGCGGTCGCCCTACCTTTCCAGCACGTTCATCCGTCACGTTCCCAGTCCGTTGAAATTTTTCAAACAGATCCTTTATTGTATCGCTTTTCGGTCCTTTGGTTACATTAAACCTCCGTTGAAAACTTCGTCTTGTTGCAACAACACTGTGTTCTAGGCGGTGGAATACCAACACCAGAAAAATCCTCTGTTCTAAGGAATAAACCATGTTGTCTACAGCACACTTGCACGTTGTGAACAGCACACGCTTACAGCAGAAAGACGACGTACAGAATGGCGCACCCACAGACTGCGTTGTCTTCTATATCGTTCACATCACTTGCAGCGCCATCTGTTGTTGAAAATTGTAACTACTGTAATTTCGAAAGTTTGTCCGCCTGAAAATGTACTGTTGTCCCAAGCATATTGCAACAAACGGTGTATTTCTATCGCTGCTCGTTTAGTTTTTATTGCCGTTTCAAATATACCGGTCATTTCTGAAACACCCTGTATATATGAATATATAAAGGAGACTGACGTTGTCGATTCAAAAAATCAAACTTGGAAACTTTGGTAGTGCATTGTGGTTTGTTGTAAAATGTTTAGGAACTCTTATAGAGTTTTTTTCCTGTTGCGTCAGAACTCGTGTGTTTTCTACTCGTCGCTCGTAGAACATGAAGGCGATGTTCGAATTCTGCCGATGTACAGTTCAACACTGCAACCTCAGCAGTTCTGATCGCTTCACGGATTCGTGGACGAAGGGTAGCAATGGCACTGACTGGTGTTGTGTACACGCGATCCTTGATGTAACATCACAAAAAGAAGACTCATTGCGTGACATCTGAAGAGCGCGGGAACTATGCAATGGGACCGTTACGACTAGAGTAGCACTCTACCAAAACTATGGTTCAATCATTTTGGTACACTACATAAATGGCGTAGTAAATGGTAGGATTGCCAGTAGTACTGGTATCATTGGTAGGAAAAGAAAGATGAATGTGTAAGAGAGAAACTGAATGCCGACGATTTCTCTTTGTTTCCATGTTTGGTTGGTTGTTTGTTTTGCACATAATTCAGTGTCAATCCATTGTGTACTTTACATCCTTAGAGAACATACATTTCATTTTATAAGTAATAACTATTAGTTGGTTGTGTAACTTTTGGTGCAAGTACATTTTACATGTACAAACATAAAAATATATATAATTGTTGTTATGTTGTACTCAACAGAAGGTTCTTCAGCATGATCAAAGGCAAGACTTTTCTATTACTATTAATAATCCGGATGTTGTTTATGAATAAAAGAAACACGTTTTATATATGTTAGAGAAAGTATTGAAGCGATGTTTGATAAATTTTTGTTTTGCGTTTTTATTATCTTATCTTTTTGATGAGGAAATTGCGTTTCCTGGCGCTGCACGATAAATCTCTATTATTTTCTTTCTTTTTACCACAACATCCCTCTGTTTCTCGTTACAAATCAACAATTTTCGAATAAAATCAGAATTAAACAATGAAAATTTCAATTTTGTTGTATATACTGTTTACTGCTAAGTATCAGACAGAGGCTAACTATGTAGGATAGAAATGTTGTGTAGATTACGAGACGCTTTATATAGAAGAAAACGGTCTATTGACACACAGTCAGCATGGGTTTATAAAACAACGTTCTTGTGAAACACAACTAGCTCTTTATTCACATGAAGTGCTGAGTGCTATTGAAAAGGGATTTCAGATCGATTCCATATTTCTGGATTTGCGGAAGGCTTTTGACACTGTACCACACAAGCGGCTCATAGTGAAATTGCGTGCTTATGGAATATCGTCTCAGTTGTGTGACTTGATCCGTGAGTTCCTGTCAGAGAGGTCACAGTTCGTAGTAGTTGACGGAAAGTCATCGAGTAAAACAGAAATGATTTCTGGCGTTCCCCAAGGTAGTGTTATAGGCCCTTTGCTGTTCCTTATCTATATAAACGATTTGGGAGACAATCTGAGCAGCCGTCTTAGGTTTTTTGCAGATGATGCTGTAGTTTATCGACTAATAAAGTCATCAGAAGATCAAAACAAACTGCAAAACGATTTAGAAAAGATATCTGAATGGTCCGAAAAGTGGCAGTTGACCCTAGATAATGAAAAGTGTGAGGTCATCCACATGAGTGCTAAAAGGAACTCGTTAAACTTCGGTTACACGATAAATCAGTCTAATATAAAAGCCGTAAATTCTACTAAATACCTAGGTATTACAATAATGAACAACTTAAATTGGAAGGAACCGATAGAAAGTGTTGTGTGGAAGGTTAACCAAAGACTGCGTTATATTGGCAGCACACTTAGAAAATGTAACAGCCCTACTAAGGAGACTGCCTACACTACGCTGGTCCGTCCTCTTTTAGAATACTGCTGCGCGGTGTGGGATCCTTACCAGATAGGACTGACGGATTACATCGAAAAAGTTCAAGGAAAGGCAGCACGTTTTGTATTATCGTGAAATATGGGAGAGTGTGTCACAGAAATGATACAGGATTTGGGCTGGACATCATTAAAAGAAAGGCGTTTTTCGCTGCGACGAAATCTTCTCAGGAAATTCGAATCACCAACTTTCTCCTCTGAATGCGAAAATATTTTGTTGACACCAACTTACATAGGGAGGAACGATCACCAAGATAAAATAAGAGAAATCAGAGCTCGTACGGAAAGATATAGGTGCTTTCCGCGCGCTATACTAGATTGGAATAATAGAGAATTGTGAAGGTGGTTCGATGAACCCTCTGCCAGGCACTTAAATGGGATTTGCAGAGTATCCATGTAGATGTAGATGTAGATTCTCACTCAGTTTTTAGACGGTTTGACGCTTCCGGTTTTAGGTGAATCGAGTAGACACTGATCGCATACGTAAAGAAAGCGATCGTTACGAGGTAACGCTCAACAGGTACGCAACACGCCTACGGTAGAAGCAATGCGGGTACTACCCTAAATGAAGCTACTAGGAAAATTACCGTAGTCTAGACTTACGGTAGTCTACGGTAACCTACGGTAGTTTTATGCCTCTGATCACGACCCATCCACCTCTCAGGAAATGTGTTTCTGTGTTAAATAAACGTGAAATACACTACTGGTCATTAAAATTGCTACACCACGAAGATGGCGTGCTACAGACGCGAAATTTAAAAGACAGGAAGAAGAAGCTGTAATATGCAAATGATTAGCTTTTCAGAGCATTCACACAAGGTTGGCGCCGGTGGCGACACCTACAACGTGCTGACATGAGGAAAGTTCCCAACCGATTTCTCATACACAAACAGCGTTGCCTGGTGAAACGTTGTTGTGATGCCTCGTGTAAGGAGGAGAAATGCGTACCATCACGTTTCCGACTTTGATAAAGGTCGGATTGTAGCCTATCGCGATTGCGGTTTATCGTATCGCGACAATGTGTAACGTCCCCTTAAAAAATTTCTGAATTACTGTGCTGATAAACCTCTTACATTATTTGCTTTTCAAACAGCTGAGCAAAACTGAACGTACTCAAACATTCACTAAAGTGACAAACGATATTTTTAGCGCAACGCAATCTGACTTTCAAAAATCCCTACAAAAGAATGGCACTGACTAACATTAACCTATACCTTTCACAAATCACTTACCTCACCAAAAATCTTCGTTACTCGAACTACTGCAATACAGCGAGCGCCACTACTGCCAGCTAAATAAAAGATTCAAACTACTGAAGGCACTAACTACTGATAGGCATAGTTAGCAAATGAAAGATTTTGATAGAGAACAAACAATGTATTTACCTTAATAGTGTTGAAAAATCATAATATACATAGCAGTTCATGACATCCAGTCTTACAAATTTCAAAACTCCGCCATTTCTCTCCCCACATCCACCACTGCTGGCGGCTCACCTCCAACTGCGCAACGCTACGCGCTGTTCACATCCAGCTGCCCAACACTACAATGGCAGGCAACAATGCAAACTAGCCACAGACTGCACACAGCACAGCCAGTGATTTTCATACAGAGCGCTACGTAACGTTGCCAGTAAGAAAACATAAACAGACTACTTACAAATGCTGCTCGCGTTGGTCGAGATCCAATGACTGTCGGCAGAATATTGAATCGGTAGGTTCAGGAGGGTAATATGGAACGCCGTGCTGGATCCCAACGGCCTCGTATCACTCACTAGCAGTCGAGATGACAGGCATTTTATCCGCATGGGTGTAACGGATCGTGCAGCTACGTTTCGATCCCTGAGTCAACAGATGGCGACGTTTGCAAGACAACAAACATCTGCACGAACAGTTCGACGACGTAGGCAGAAGCATGGACTATCAGCTCAGAGACCGTGGCTGCGGTTATCCTTGACGCTGCATGACAGACAGGAGCGCTTGCGATGGTGTACTCGACGAGGAAGTTGGGTGCACAAATGGCAAAATGTCATTTTTTCGGATGAATCCAGGTTCTGTTTACAGCATCATGATGGTCGCATCCGTGTTTGGCGACATCGCGGTGAACGCACATTGGAAGCGTGTATTCTTCATCGCCATACTGGCGTATCACTCGGCGTGATGGTATGGGGTGCCATTGGCTACACGTCTCGGTCACATCTTGTTCGCATGGCGGCACTTTGAACAGTGGACGTTACATTTCATATGTGTTACGACCCGTGGCTCTACCCATAATTCGATCCCAGCGAAACCCTACATTTCAGCAGGATAATGCACGACCGCATGTTGCAGGTCCTGTATGGGCTTTTCTGGATACAGAAAATGTTCGACTGCTTCCCTAGCCAGCACATTCACCAGATCTCTCACCAATTGAAAAGTCTGGTCAATGGTGGCCGAGCGACTGGCTCGTCACAATACGCCAGTCACTACTCTTGATGAACTGTGGTATCGTGTTGAAGCTGCATGGGCAGCTGCACCTGTACACGCCATCCAATTCTGTTTGACTCAATGCTCAGGCGTATCAAGGCCGTTATTACGGCGAGAGTTGGTTGTTCTGGGTACTGATTTCTCATGAACTATGCACCTAAATTGCGTGAAAATGTAATCGCATGTGAGTTGTAGTATAGTATATTTGTCCAATGAATACCCGTTTATCATCTAGATTTCTCCTTGGTGTAGCAATTTTAATGGCCAGTA
This sequence comes from Schistocerca cancellata, assembly GCF_023864275.1. Classification (NCBI taxonomy): domain Eukaryota; kingdom Metazoa; phylum Arthropoda; class Insecta; order Orthoptera; family Acrididae; genus Schistocerca; species Schistocerca cancellata. Next base: position 781,802,047 of record NC_064628.1, on the reverse strand, counting down.
GTGTATATGTGACTTTTGTGTAACCGCCCAAAGCCACAAGTGGCTCCTAAACCCTAGGATAGTTTTTAACCTTACTTCGTATACATACTACTTGCCATCTGAAAAGAAATACTTTAGGGTAAGAGTCTATTGGGGAAGGGGTGACAACGTACAGAAGGAAGGGGGTAGGAGGAAATAGGGGGACAGAGAGGGGAAAGGAGGAGTGGACACAGATGGGGAGGAATGAGATGGACAGAGAAAGGGGAGGAGGAGGAGATGGGAAGAAAGAGGGAGAAGGAAGAGATGGGCAGAGAGAGCGGGGAGGAAGCATTTTACAGAGAAAGTAAAGAAGTGCTGGATGGACAAAGAAAGGAGGAGGAGGAGGGGTTGAACTTAGAGGGGGACGAGGAACGCACAGACAGGAATGGAGCAGATGGTCAGAAAAAGGAATGAGGAGGAGGTGGATACAGAGAACGTAGGAGTAGATGCGTGACGTTTAAATTTATTACTTCTTTGCTACTAACTCTGTCCGCAAGGGGAAGAGAAGAGAGGCAGAGAGAGGGGGAAGGAAGAGATGGATTAATAGAAGATTAGAATAAATACATGCTCGGGCAATGCCGGGTAATCAGCTACTTTAATTGTCAATAAAAAAATCTTAAATAATTTTTTTTTTGGAAAAAATCAGTGAGATGACTTGTGAACTGATTTGTCTAAAAGTAAGAAACAAAGTAGTTTCGAGAAACCTTTGATACGCCTTTGAATGATACTGGAAGTGATTGCAGCAAATCAGGTGCCGACAGAGATTTTAAAGTTCAATACTTACGTTAGAATCTTAGAATTTTAAAGAGTACGAGAGGATATTTGTCTGGGTTACGTAGGCCGTGCAGTTTCATTTGATGCACGTGACTGTGAGCATATTGCAAAAGGCGCGCCAGATGTTTCTCTTATATATTTTATTTCTTGCTGTTAGACAAATCTTTTCACAAAAAATTTGATCGGCTTTTTTAAAGTACTTTTTGTGAAGTGGCAATCGTTGACTTTTATTTACGTAGAAGGCCACACTGCAACTACTTTCGTAAAAAGACTATGGCACACTTAAATTTACATCAAATAAATTGCATGGAGCGTAGCCATGTATGGAAGTGAAACATGGACGATAACTAGTTTGGACAAGAAGAGAATAGAAGCTTTCGAAATGTGGTGCTACAGAAGAATGTTGAAGATTAGATGGGTAGATCATATAACTAATGAGGAGGTATTGAATAGGATTGGGGAGAAGACAAGTTTGTGGCACAACTTAACTAGAAGAAGGGATAGGTTGGTAGGACATGTTATGAGGCATCAAGGAATCACCAATTTAGTATTGGAGGGCAGCATGGAGGGTAAAAATCGTAGAGGGAGACCAAGAGATGAATACGCTAAACAGATTCAGAAGGATGTAGGTTGCAGTAGGTACTGGGAGATGAAGGAGCTTGCACAGGATAGAGTAGCATGGAGGGCTGCATCAAACCAGTCTCAGGACCGAAGACCACAACAACAACAACCCGCAGATATCCGTATCGTCGCAAGTTTTGTCCGCAAAGTCACTACTGCTGCTGATATCCGTGGACATACCTCTACAACGCTCTACAAATAATTTTATTCATTTTGTTGAAATTCCGTGACTGTTAACAGAGGGGATGGTTCATTTGAGTCTGTGTATCATTCGAAAAAAAAAAAGCTTTATTCGACGTTAGTAGTCAGTTTCTACTAGCAATTATAATTCGTATGGATATAAGTACACCACAAGAAATTACTAAAGCTGTTTCTCTTGAACAAATCATATAGTATTTTTTGAAATTGTCAACCGATTTCCGTCCCATTCGGATAATTCATTTGTCGTGTCTTTTTTTGTCTTGGAAGGAGAGATTCCCAGCGGTGGGTTCGACTTTTTGAAACCATCTATACGGTTATGTGCGTTAAGATCCCAGGTGTCACACACTGCAGTAATTCACCTAGTGGGCACTCGTTTGCTAGGAATTACGAAAAAATTTCGGAATTTTGTGTGTCACGTAATAGCGTTAAAAAAGGTTTCATCAAGTAACCTGGCTGCATGGTATAATGTATAGGATAGCGGCTTCATATGAACTTGGATGTGGGTTTGAATCTTACAAGGTGCGGTGCTTTTGTTATTTTCAAATCTTGATCAAAATAACGTTGGTCATTATTTTATTGAATTAATCTATTTATGTGTAATTTTTATTTCCAGTCCTTTGTCATATCTTTTTAATCATAATATGCGTATCAACCTCTTCATTTGCACTCATTTTTTTCCTATCACTCTATTTCCACTTGGAATATTTGTTCTTAAGTTTTCATTTACTTTCATGCATTAATTTCGATTTAATTTCTTTTATCACCCAGTTTTTTCGTGGACATGATTGTGTTCATTATATCTATTTATCATTTTGTTTGAATTTCGTTATACTTGTAAACCTTTCTTCATTTAAATCTTTGTCTGCATTATTTTATCCGTAGTGCAGTAAGTATTGACGTTATGTTTTAAATGTTTGTATGTCGATTACGATGCAAAAAACTGCACATCTGGTAACGAAAAATACATTTTTCACATCACTGCACAGTCAATGTAATTAAATTATTTAATCTTTTGTTTTTTAACTGATGGATCAGAATTTTCAAATACTGAACATTATAATAGATAAATATAATTATATTCATATTCACAAAAACTCCGATTGGAAAAAGAACGGTATAAAGGATAAATGAAACAAATGAACGAAGTTCATACAGTGGAAAGGAATATGAATAAAAAATTAAATTTCAACCTATTAATTGACTAAAAATAACGATCAAAGTAAATTCCATTAAGATTAAAAACAAAGAAATTTGTTGCACCTGCCTAGATTCGATCCCACAACCATTTTCATGTGAAGCTATTATTCTATCCACTGCACCGCGCAATAACACTACGTATTTCGACTTTTCTAACGTTATTGACGACCACGCAAAATTCCGAAATTTTTTCGTAAGTTACTCTCAAACGAGGTGTGATATCTGGGATCTTAACCGTATGTATGGTTACAAAAAGTCGATCCCACCGCTAGGAACCTCTCCTTGTTAGAGCATATCTCGAACATGCCTCGGTCTCTTATCTTTATGACGATATGTTAGTAGTGTATTTCTTTCGTTCTTTCTTTCTTTCGCTTACGCCATAGTCCCGCAGCGATCGCAGGGTCGGCGCGGTCAGAACGGATTTGGCAAGGCTAGTTTTAGGGGTGGTCGGATGCCCTTCCTGCCGCCACCCCGTACCACCAGGGATGGAATCAGTGTACCCCAGCTGTCTGCATCTAGTGTAAATCGTGAAATAGTGCGAACGTGTTTCAAATGTCTGCGACGCGTGTAACTGAGACGGAACGTGGGGACCAGCCCGGTATTCACCCAGCGGGATGCGGAAAACCGCCTAAAAACCACATCCAGGCTGGCCGTCACACCGGCTCTCGTCATTAATCCGCCGGGCGGATTCGATTCGGGGCCGGCGCGCCTACTCGAGTCCAGGAAGCAGCGCGTTAGCGCTTTCGGGTACCCTGGCGGGTGATATTTTAATGGTGTATATACAACCATAAATACATGTACATGAAAATACACTCCTGGAAATTGAAATAAGAACACCGTGAATTCATTGTCCCAGGAAGGGGAAACTTTATTGACATATTCCTGGGGTCAGATACATCACATGATCACACTGACAGAACCACAGGCACATAGACACAGGCACAGAGCATGCACAATTTCGGCACTAGTATAGTGTATATCCACCTTTCGCAGCAATGCAGGCTGCTATTCTCCCATGGAGACGATCGTAGAGATGCTGGATGTAGTCCTGTGGAACGGCTTGCCATGCCATTTCCACCTGGCGCCTCAGTTGGACCAGCGTTCGTGCTGGACGTGCAGACCGCGTGAGACGACGCTTCATCCAGTCCCAAACATGCTCAATGGGGGACAGATCCAGAGATCTTGCTGGCCAGGGTAGTTGACTTACACCTTCTAGAGCACGTTGGGTGGCACGGGATACATGCGGACGTGCATTGTCCTGTTGGAACAGCAAGTTCCCTTGCCGGTCTAGGAATGGTAGAACGATGGGTTCGATGACGGTTTGGATGTACTGTGCACTATTCAGTGTCCCCTCGACGATCACCAGTGGTGTACGGCCAGTGTAGGAGATCGCTCCCCACACCATGATGCCGGGTGTTGGCCCTGTGTGCCTCGGTCGTATGCAGTCCTGATTGTGGCGCTCACCTGCATGGCACCAAACACGCATACGACCATCATTGGCACCAAGGCAGAAGCGACTCTCATCGCTGAAGACGACACGTCTCCATTCGTCCCTCCATTCACGCCTGTCGCGACACCACTGGAGGCGGGCTGCACGATGTTGGGGCGTGAGCGGAAGACGGCCTAACGGTGTGCGGGACCGTAGCCCAGCTTCATGGAGACGGTTGCGAACGGTTCTCGCCAATACCCCAGGAGCAACAGTGTCCCTAATTTGCTGGGAAGTGGCGGTGCGGTCCCCTACGGCACTGCGTATGATCCTACGGTCTTGGCGTGCATCCGTGCGTCGCTGCGATCCGGTCCCAGGTCGACGGGCACGTGCACCTTCCGCCGACCACTGGCGACAACATCGATGTACTGTGGAGACCTCACGCCCCACGTGTTGAGCAATTCGGCGGTACGTCCAGCCGGCCTCCCGCATGCCCACTATACGCCCTCGCTCAAAGTCCGTCAACTGCACATACGGTTCACGTCCACGCTGTCGCGGCATGCTACCAGTGTTAAAGACTGCGATGGAGCTCCGTATGCCACGGCAAACTGGCTGACACTGACGGCGGCGGTGCACAAATGCTGCGCAGCTAGCGCCATTCGACGGCCAACACCGCGGTTCCTGTTGTGTCCGCTGTGCCGTGCGTGTGATCATTGCTTGTACAGCCCTCTCGCAGTGTCCGGAGCAAGTATGGTGGGTCTGACACACCGGTGTCAATGTGTTCTTTTTTCCATTTCCAGGAGTGTACATGAAAACAGCCTAAAGATTGAAACCGATCATTAATGGCGAATAAAACAGCTCGTTCAACTAATATACAGCTTAGAGGACGAATGACTTTTTTTAACTGAAATTTGATGGCTGTGGACCCAATCAGAAAGAGAACAGATCTCATGACTTCGATGATGCGAATCGCCAACAAGCAGTATTTTATATAATATATTTTTTTCGTTAGAGCGTGTGCACTCTTTAATGTATAAGACTCGTTGCTTGTTTTGATCGAAAGTTTGCTGAAAGTCGCTAAGTACTCTCACTAGATGAATATGGTCCTGGTATTTGCTGCGCGCCGTGAGTTCAGATGCCTCAAGATATGTAAACCGTTTCTAACTTCACTTCTTGACTTCTTGTGTCAAGTCTCTAAAGTACTATTGTACCTCTTAACGAGCAGATATGACAGCATTTTAAATTCTCCAGTAAGTAATTACATGAAACGCTGAAAAACAAATTTTTGTTGTGGATAGGCAACCTGCAATTGAGACTGGGGGACTGTTTCTGTATTTTATCGATATAGATGATTTAGAAATAATAGTTAGGCACCTGACGAAGATGGTTTATAAATAGTAGCTATGCACCTGACGGACATGATTTATAAATGGACTAAAGTGGGCAAGGTTGCGCACTTAAGGTTTAAATAGCGATATACTGAAGGAAACGTCACAAATTACAAGTATATTTTAACTGGCATTTCATCTGAATTTTGCCTGTGATATGAAAGAGGCCGAAAGTCATAGCAACAATTTAAACTGTAATTAGCACTTAGTAAAAAAAGTAATGCAAATGCACAGTCTTACCCGACCGTGGGGTAAGAGTGCGTTTCTAGTGGAGTAAATTTGCGCATTGTTATCAAATGAGAAAAACATATGTGTCATTTAGTTCTTCGTCTTTTATTTAATTTATAGCGTACATAAACGTAATATACCTTGTTTCTCAGCATATAACAGTTACTGTTGATACAATACTTGACCTAATGAACAAATCTGGGCCTGTCATCAAAAACATGTAAAAATATTCCTGTCGGACGAAAATCTTTTTAACAGAGATCACAAATGAAGTGTCCAGAACCTTCATAACAAGAGCAGGATTCATGCCACCACTCCTCGCACTTGAGACATTGAACCCAGTCTTCTGTTGGCGGATAATTCTATGTTTCAGTACAGCCTGGACAGTGAGAAGTTTGCGAATTTTCTCTAGACTTATTTAAGTTTTGCCTTGCTTTCTTTTTGTTTACTTGATCAGAATCAAACAGTTTCCTCTTTGGTTTCTTTATTTCTTCTTCTGTTGATTGGGATTCCAGTTGCTTCTTGAATGGGGTCCCAGATACTATTTCTCACTTCTTTCCTTTCTTCTGTCTTTTTTGGCAATCTTTTCTTCTTGGCAAAGGAATTATTTCTTTTGGGGAAACGTAGGTACTTGGTCCTGGTTGTGGTTCATTTGTAGATGTCTCTGAACTTTGGCTCTGGAGAGATCCAGTTTCGCCTGTGGATGCATCATTAAATTTGTCACTTTGGTCTGTAACAGTTGAAGGCAGGAAATCTTCCCCCGTGAATATGTGACGATCGATTGGATAAATCCCACATATCTTGAACGCCTTTGTTGCCTTCGTCATTGCGGTCGTCCTTTGATAAGCGTTTCCAAACCATTCAGCGATACATTCTTGCGTAATTACATATCCGGGGTGGTTAATGAGTAACTGGTCGCATTCCTGTGAATAAAAGTCCTTCAGTGGCTTGAAAAAGCAGTGATCCAGTGGCTGCATTTTGTGGCTGCTGTGTGGAGTAATGGTAAGAACGTGAATGTTATGGCCCCTGCAGTAAAGAATGGCGTTCAGACTCAAATGTGACGAGTGATTGTCCAAAATTAACAAGACTGGATTATCTTCTGTTGGCTGTGTATGTTTTTCAAAATGTTGTATTCATGTGAAATACAAATCTGAGTTGATGTATCCAGTGTCCGAATACATCATTAGTGACCCAGGAGGGGCACCGCTCTTCAAACTCTCCTTCATCCTTTTCCGAGGAAATATTATTCCTGGAGGGATGTAACTCCCCCCCCCCCCAGCTGCCAAACAATATACAACCGTTATCAGCTGACCTCTTTCTGCAGATGCTATTTTGCGTATGTGCTTATTTTGTGTATGTGCTTCTTGCCGCATGTTGCAATCACTTTCGGAGCTTTGTTAGGAACAGTTGTAATTCCTGACTCATCCATGTTATATATGCGATGAAGTTCAAATTTATATCTCTCCATCAGCGACGAAAGATTATCCGAGAAGATGTTCGTTTGCTGTTTATTGAACCCCATAACACGTCCGAGACTAGTTTTCTGTGAGATCCGAAGGCTAAGATTTTGTCTCTGCAGGAAATCATAAGCCCAGTCCTTTCCGACCATCTTAGTGTTTTTGTCAAATTTTGTTTTTATGTTATTCTTCTCAGAGTAGTCATGAACTAATCTTCTGAAATCTTTCAGAGCCATACCATAATAACATTTGTCCAAAGATCTGCAGTGTTCGGTGAGTTCCAGTTCCTGTTCATCATTAGAAGTTCTTCCGAATCTTCTCAGTTTGTTTACCCCAAAACCCTGAAAAAAGTAGAGGTGGGAGTATTAATTTTAAGCTTATCCCTACGTACGCAAAAGTTTCCAAAATAAAAAATATAGAGATAAAAGTATACTTGCAAGGGCCTCGTACCTCTTTAAGTCGATTTCTGAGGGCAGCTTCACTTATTCCAAGCTCCCTCGCCATCTGTCGTTTAGACTTGCCATTTTTCAAACCCTCTTTTGCAGCTTCCAGCGTTTCTGGAGTGCATGGATTCCGTTCGGCTTTCCTTTTGTAGACACTAAAATATAAAAAAGGATTCTTAGAGGACTACTGTCGATGTATAATATGCACCTCAACGTTCATAAATATTTCTAGGTCTATGGAAAAGCTGATAATTATAATGCATGGGGTTACGCACGCGGTTAGGCATGGGGTTACGCACTGCGCAGTTTTGCCCTACCTGCAACGCGTAAACTTGCCCCGCACTACGACACTGCAGCTTTTGACTGCACATGGAAACGCTTTGTAGGAATATAGATGTGTTAACATACCACAAGACTGAAAATGCATCGTAGTACACAATGGAATAAAGTTAAAATTGATAATCCCATTATTGCCTGAGTTATAGCTTGTCTCCGGAACATGAAATGTATGAAAATAGCGTAAAACAGTTCTTACCGCATTGCGCAGCCGTTAACACCAGGACAACAATCGAACTACGGCAATAAAGGGTCAGCTACAGAGGCTATTTCGTGCCCTGCAGAGTAGCCAACTGTTGCATTATTAAAAACTGAGATACAAGCCTTGCGCAGTCTTACCCGCCGCGCAATCTTACCCCACTCTACTCTAATAGTTAGGCACCTGACGCTGGCAACATGCTGTCGAAACGCATCGTGTCAAAGTTCGGACTGAAAAAGTGTCTGAAGGTGAAAGATTGGTATTTTATAAATTTCATAGTTCAGTCGCGGATCTCGATCGATTCCAGACAATATGGACAAATTCAAGACCTGGGCTGAACCTTCAACAAATTCTGTGAAAGCCAGCGCAGAGAAACTGATTATGAAAATAAATTAGCCACAAAGCTTTTTGCAAATTTTCGGCACTTCCGTAACTGTCTCTTAAGACCTTTCCATAATGCACTCGTCCGCAAATCTGTTAGAGAAGGGATGGAAGGAAGATTAGGGCTGACGACCCGGTGACGAAGAAGTCACAGATGGACCACAAATTGGGACTAGGGAAGAGTAGGGAAGGATATCGACTGTGTGCTTTTCCAAGAAACTGTACCTAAATTTGTCCTAAACGACACAGACAATCTAATTCTGGCTGGCTGGACAGGGATCTGTATCGCCAACCTCCTGAATGCGAGTTTAATGTGTCTCCACTGCGCCATCTCGTATTTGAATCCCAATGAGAAGTGCCATATTTATTTATGGCCCTCTCATTTAAGTTTTTACTTTTAAAAGTCTGCCACGGACTCGTTTCTGTGCGTGAGAAATATTTTTCAACTGTGTAGTACAATTTGAGCCAATTGCTAATACGACGAAAAAGAAATAAAATGTACCGTACGAGTAACAGGTTTAATAGATCACGACTGAGCTCAAACTATTGTGTGCTTACGTTGGAACTGCAATGTAAAATTCTGATATTTAAGAGCGCTGCATCACCTTTCGAGATGATAATTAAAACATTATTTCTACTTCTAGTAAATATTTCTTCATCCATCTGAAGGTGTTATTTTTTTATGCAGTTAGAAAGAAACCCCACACACTTAGGAAAGAAAACAGAAACTCTCTCCGTTGATTAGCACAGGAAAACGCTAGTGTCGTAGGCATGTTTAATGTAGAAGTGTGATACACTTCGAAACTGTGTTGTACCACTAATACTGTTTACAGACGTTTCAGTTTAGCGAAATCTAGGGAAAAGGTACAAACGTGATGGCAAGGGAAGCTAGCTGCATGTTTCATGTCCAAATGATGTGTGTGTATGTGTGTGTGTGTGTGTGTGTGTCAGTGCGACTGTGAGAGAAAAAGTGAACGAGAGGTGAGGAAGTAGGAGAGAGAATTTTACGTGCCGCATTAAAGCTACCTCATTTTGTAGCGAAAGAGACTAAGCAATTTAAATTAATTCCTAAAGCCGGATATAATGTTTTCCATATGAGTTTTAATTGCTTTTAATTCGGTGTCTATATTAATTTAATTCGCTCCCGCCAAGGGATCACTCTCACCTGAGATAGAAAGAGCGATTTTTAATTTAGTGGATTATAAAGAAAATAAATTTTCCACTCGAAGTTTTTATGTTCCTCTTCATTCTTCGCTGATAATAGCTTCCGGTTACTCTCTTTGTCAATATCTATGACGTCTCGCACAACTAGTCTTCTCTGCTTGCTTAGTACCTGCAGAAAATGATGCACTCAGCGTCCATGATTTCTTTGGTTTTCTTTTTAAGCACGGACGTTGTTATATTGGCACTCACTGTGCAAATAATGCAATAGCACTGCACCTGGAAAACAGCATCTTCTTTTTCGTCAGTTTTTGTTCATCTGTGGCAGAAGTCCTCTAATAATGGCCTACCACCCATCTATTACTTTGAGTTTATTTTAATTCAAATTCTGTGCGAGTATGCCGTTACTGGCGTCATAGACATAAATTACTGTAAGAGAGTAATATCATGTGCGTCATTTATCTGTGAATTTTGTCGACTTTGTTCTGTGTGTGTGTGTGTGTGTGTGTGTGTGTGTGTGTGTGTGTGTGTGTGTATTGGCATCACTTCTTTAAAGTGTTACTGTGATAACCAATCCCAGCATTTGTCTAAACAAATGCTAGACATAACCTAAAAATCATACTCAGATTGTCGCTGAACGGCTATTGCAGTTATTACAAACAATTTAGATAGAATTCTTTTTGGTATGAAGTCGCATATTTTGAGACTAAATACAACTATTAAAACGCATGTTTAGGTCGCCTTTGCAGCCGTCCTCTTCAGGGCGACAGTCCTCAGCTGCAAAGACACTCGAAATGGCCTCCATCCCTGTGCCAGGCAAGCCAGATCGGAGCGCATTAAGGCGCTGTGCGGCAAATATAATCAAATAAATTATTTTAATTTTCCTGAAAACAACAATTTTTCGTAACTACGTGTTGTCCGTGACGTGAACACAGGACTTTTACCCACAGTACACGTTCCACTGTACAGTGTAAGATTAATCCTGTTTTTTGCAGCCTTTCTAGATTTGTGACGTTAGGATTTCAGTACGTATAATAATTCGATTTTTCGTTGTCTTGATCTGGATTCCATTTATTACAAGCTTTCCTCAACTGCAAAACATAAAAATTCGATAACATTGCTTCCTTTTGGACCCCTCTCTGTAACAGAGGCTACTGACTACACTACTGCGGTGGCACAGTGCTTGGAGGTAAAAGGTTCAAATCCCGGAGGAGGAATCAATTTTCATCACCTTACTAATGAAGGTGAACGACTCCCTGCTTTATATACGACGTCAGTACGTCATCACACTGGTTTGTGGCTAGTTACCAGTGCGTTTGCCAGTTGAAAGTCTTGCTAAACCTTATTTTTGGGATTTCGTACCTCAAGCGATAAATTACGATCCTTATAGGACCATTAAACAAAAACAACCTGAAGATGGTCATTTGCAACAGTGACCGAAACGTCGGCAGTTTTATATACTGACAATGCGATTATAAACCTAGAAAAAATTTTTATTGACTGTGACAATGGCCGCGGAAGCCTACGTTTATACATATATTTTTATTTATCAACCTTATAGGATCACTTAATTGTTCGTCTATCTATCTGTTTGTTCGTCCGTCCGACTGTTAAGAATGCTTTTGCTGAGGAACTCGTAAACTATCAAGTTGAAATTTATGTCGCATACTAAATTGGTACATAAATTTCAACTTGATAGTTTACGAGTTCCTCAGCAAAAGCATTCTTAACATGTCGCATACTAAATTGGTCCCCCCATGAACCATGGACCTTGCCGTTGGTGGGGAGGCTTGCGTGCCTCAGCGATACAGATGGCCGTACCGTAGGTGCAACCACAACGGAGAGGTATCTGTTGAGAGGCCAGACAAACATGTGGTTCCTGAAGAGGGGCAGCAGCCTTTTCAGTAGTTGCAGGGGCAACAGTCTGGATGATTGACTGATCTGGCCTTGTAACATTAACCAAAACGGCGTTGCTGTGCTGGTACTGCAAACGGCTGAAAGCAAGGGGAAACTACAGCCGTAATTTATCCCGAGGACATGCAGCTCTACTGTGTGATTAAATGATGATGGCGTCCTCTTGGGTAAAATATTCCGGAGGTAAAATAGTCCCCCATTCGGATCTCCGGGCGGGGACTACTCAGGAGGACGTCGTTATCAGGAGAAAGAAAACTGGCGTTCTACGGATCGGAGCGTGGAATGTCAGATCCCTTAACCGGGCAGGTAGGTTAGAAAATTTAAAAAGGGAAATGGATAGGTTAAAGTTAGATATAGTGGGAATTAGTGAAGTTCGGTGGCAGGAGGAACAATACTTTTGGTCAGGTGATTACAGGGTTATAAATACAAAATCAAATAGGGGTAATGCAGGAGTCGATTTAATAATGAATAAAAAAATAGGAGTGTGGGTTAGCTACTACAACCAGCATAGTGAACGCATTATTGTGGCCAAGATAGACACAAAGCCCATGCCTACTACAGTAGTACAAGTTCATATGCCAACTACCTCTGCAGATGATGAAGAAATAGATGAAATGTATGACGAGATAAAAGAAATTATTCAGGTAGTGAAGGGAGACGAAAATTTAATAGTTATGGGTGACTGGAATTCGTCAGTAGGAAAAGGGAGAGAAGGAAACATAGTAGGTGAATATGGATTGGGGGGAAGGAATGAAAGAGGAAGCCGCCTTGTAGAATTTTGCACAGAGCATAACTTAATCATAGCCAACACTTGGTTCAAGAATCATAAAAGAAGGTTGTATACCTGGAAGAATCCTGGAGATACTAAAAGGTATCAGATAGATTATATAATGGTAAGACAGAGATTTAGGAACCAGGTTTTAAATTGTAAGACATTTCCAGGGGCAGATGTGGATTCTGACCACAATCTATTGGTTATGAACTGCAGATTGAAACTGAAGAAACTGCAAAAAGGTGGGAATTTAAGGAGATGGGACCTAGATAAACTGAAAGAACCAGAAGTTGTAGAGAGTTTCAGGGAGAGCATAAGGGAACAATTGAAAGGAATAGGGGAAAGAAATACAGTAGAAGAAGAATGGGTAGCTCTGAGGGATAGGTAAAAAGACGAGGGCTAATAGAAATCCTTGGGTAACAGAAGAAATATTGAATTTAATTGATGAAAGGAGAAAATATAAAAATGCAGTAAATGAAGCAGGCAAAAAGGAATACAAACGTCTCAAAATGATATCGACAGGAAGTGCAAAATGGCTAAGCAGGGATGGCTAGAGGACAAATGCAAGGATGTAGAGGCTTGTCTCACTAGGGGTAAGATAGATACTGCCTACAGGAAAATTAAAGAGACCTTTGGAGAGAAGAGAACCACTTGTATGAATATCAAGAGCTCAGATGGCAACCCAGTTCTAAGCAAAGAAGGGAAGGCAGAAAGGTGGAAGGAGTATATAGAGGGTTTATACAAGGGCGATGTACTTGAGGACAATATTAAGGAAATGGAAGATGATGTAGATGAAGACGAAATCGGAGATAAGATACTGCGTGAAGAGTTTGACAGAGCACTGAAAGACCTGAGTCGAAACAAGGCCCCGGGAGTAGACAACATTCCATTTGAACTACTGATAGCCTCGGGAGAGCCAGTCATGACAAAACTCTACCATCTGGTGAGCACGATGTATGAGACAGACGAAATACCCTCAGACTTCAAGAAGAATATAATAATTCCAATCCCAAAGAAAGCAGGTGTTGACAGATGTGAAAATTACCGAACTATCAGTTTAATAAGTCACAGCTGCAAAATACTAACGCGAATTCTTTACAGACGAATGGAAAAACTGGTAGAAGCCGACCTCGGGGAAGATCAGTTTGGATTCCGTAGAAATGTTGGAACACGTGAGGCAATACTGACCTTACGACTTATCTTAGAAGAAAGATTAAGAAAAGGCAAACCTACGTTTCTTGCATTTGTAGACTTAGAGAAAGCTTTTGACAATGTTAACTGGAATACTCTCTTTCAAATTCTGTAGGTGGCAGGGGTAAAATACAGGGAGCGAAAGGCTATTTACAGTTTGTACAGAAACCAGATGGCAGTTATAAGAGTCGAGGGGCATGAAAGGGAAGCAGTGGTTGGGAAAGGAGTAAGACAGGGTTGTAGCCTCTCCCCGATGTTATTCAATCTGTATATTGAGCAAGCAGTAAAGGAAACAAAAGAAAAATTCGGAGTAGGTATTAATATTCATGGAGAAGAAATAAAAACTTTGAGGTTCGCCGATGACATTGTAATTCTGTCAGAGACAGCAAAGGACTTGGAAGAGCAGTTGAACGGAATGGACAGTGTCTTGAAAGGAGGATATAAGATGAACATCAACAAAAGCAAAACGAGGATATTGGAATGTAGTCAAATTAAGTCGGGTGATGCTGAGGAAATTAGATTAGGAAATGAGACACTTAAAGTAGTAAAGGAGTTTTGCTATTTAGGGAGTAAAATAACCGATGATGGTCGAAGTAGAGAGGATATAAAATGTAGACTGGCAGTGGCAAGGAAAGCGTTTCTCAAGAAGAGGAATTTGTTAACATCGAGTATAGATTTAAGTGTCAGGAAGTCGTTTCTGAAAGTATTTGTATGGAGTGTAGCCATGTATGGAAGTGAAACATGGACGATAACTAGTTTGGACAAGAAGAGAATAGAAGCTTTCGAAATGTGGTGCTACAGAAGAATGCTGAAGATAAGGTGGGTAGATCACGTAACTAATGAGGAGGTATTGAATAGGATTGGGGAGAAGAGAAGTTTGTGGCACAACTTGACGAGAAGAAGGGATCGGTTGGTAGGACATGATTTGAGGCATCAAGGGATCACAAATCTAGCATTGGAGGGCAGTGTGGAGGGTAAAAATCGTAGATGAATACACTAAGCAGATTCAGAAGGATGTAGGTTGCAGTGGATACTGGGAGATGAAGAAGCTTGCACAGAATAGAGTAGCATGGAGAGCTGCATCAAACCAGTCTCAGGACTGCAGACCGCAACAACAACAACAACTAAATTGGTTCCTTGGCGGTGTAAAATATTCAAGCTTCTAAGGCAGTACAATCAAAAGATATGACCTTCTATGTCACATATTTGATACTCGCAAATACACTCACCAAGACTTGTAGGATACTTTCTGTTGAACTAGAATCATGAAATTTAGCAAGAAGCAAGGTTTTACGGAACAAATAGGGAAAAATTCGAAAATGATTAATTTTCAGTTATATCACACGAAATTTTTGTTGTTGTTTGTTTTCCATCTGTGTGTCTGTCCATCTGTTAAGACTTATTTTTCTCAAGTTCAAAAAAAAAAAAAAAAGGTTCAAAAGGCTCTGAGCACTATGGAACTTAACATCTATGGTCATCAGTCCCCTAGAACTTAGAACTACTTAAACCTAACTAACCTAAGGACATCACACACATCCATGCCCGAGGCAGGATTCGAACCTGCGACCGTAGCAGTCGCGCGGCTCCGTTTTCTCAAGTATTACAATCGCAAATGAGAGATGATATAAGTAATTTGAATTTAAATCTAAAATTAAAAAAATTCTTGAAAGTTTTGGAATTCCCGGGACTGACAGTGTGCCAGTATCGATGTCGCTAACAGGAGGAAACCGACAAGTTTCTCGATTCCCGCGGTGGATGAACTATCTATATACACTCCTGGAAATTGAAATAAGAACACCGTGAATTCATTGTCCCAGGAAGGGGAAACTTTATTGACACATTCCTGGGGTCAGATACATCACATGATCACACTGACAGAACCACAGGCACATAGACACAGGCAACAGAGCATGCACAATGTCGGCACTAGTACAGTGTATATCCACCTTTCGCAGCAATGCAGGCTGCTATTCTCCCATGGAGACGATCGTAGAGATGCTGGATGTAGTCCTGTGGAACGGCTTGCCATGCCATTTTCACCTGGCGCCTCAGTTGGACCAGCGTTCGTGCTGGACGTGCAGACCGCGTGAGACGACGCTTCATCCAGTCCCAAACATGCTCAATGGGGGACAGATCCGGAGATCTTGCTGGCCAGGGTAGTTGACTTACACCTTCTAGAGCACGTTGGGTGGCACGGGATACATGCGGACGTGCATTGTCCTGTTGGAACAGCAAGTTCCCTTGCCGGTCTAGGAATGGTAGAACGATGGGTTCGATGACGGTTTGGATGTACCGTGCACTATTCAGTGTCCCCTCGACGATCACCAGTGGTGTACGGCCAGTGTAGGAGATCGCTCCCCACACCATGATGCCGGGTGTTGGCCCTGTGTGCCTCGGTCGTATGCAGTCCTGATTGTGGCGCTCACCTGCACGGTGCCAAACACGCATACGACCATCATTGGCACCAAGGCAGAAGCGACTCTCATCGCTGAAGACGACACGTCTCCATTCGTCCCTCCATTCACGCCTGTCGCGACACCACTGAAGGCGGGCTGCACGATGTTGGGGTGTGAGCGGAAGACGGCCTAACGGTGTGCGGGACCGTAGCCCAGCTTCATGGAGACGGTTGCGAATGGTCCTCGCCGATACCCCAGGAGCAACAGTGTCCCTAATTTGCTGGGAAGTGGCGGTGCGGTCCCCTACGGCACTGCGTAGGATCCTACGGTCTTGGCGTGCATCCGTGCGTCGCTGCGGTCCGGTCCCAGGTCGACGGGCACGTGCACCTTCCGCCGACCACTGGCGACAACATCGATGTACTGTGGAGACCTCACGCCCCACGTGTTGAGCAATTCGGCGGTACGTCCAGCCGGCCTCCCGCATGCCCACTATACGCCCTCGCTCAAAGTCCGTCAACTGCACATACGGTTCACGTCCACGCTGTCGCGGCATGCTACCAGTGTTAAAGACTGCGATGGAGCTCCGTATGCCACGGCAAACTGGCTGACACTGACGGCGGCGGTGCACAAATGCTGCGCAGCTAGCGCCATTCGACGGCCAACACTGCGGTTCCTGGTGTGTCCGCTGTGCCGTGCGTGTGATCATTGCTTGTACAGCCCTCTCGCAGTGTCCGGAGCAAGTATGGTGGGTCTGAGACACAGGTGTCAATGTGTTCTTTTTTCCATTTCCAGGAGTGTATTTCACAGAACACTCAGAGTGCGAGTCCTATTCGCATATTGCCAGTTTTTACTGATGGATACATAATATCATAATAGTCCGCGGCTCGTGGTCTTGCGGTAGCGTTCTCGCTGCCTGCACACGGGGTCCCGGGTTCGATTCCCGGCGGGGTGAGGGATTTTCTCTGCCTCGTGATGACTGGGTGTTGTGTGTCCATCATCATGATCATCATCATCATCATCAGTAACTCGCAAGTCGCCGAAGTGGCGTTAACTAAAAAGGACTTGCAAGATGGCGGCCGAACTTCCCCGTATGGGGCCTGCCGGCCAACAGTCCCATACGATCATTTCATTTCATCATAATAAATAGAGTTTCCCCAAAGAGAGAAGAGTCAGAATCATAATACACCTATGTTTCACCATAATATACCTACGTTTCGTCAAGCAAAGAAGGATGCGGAGAATGGGATCATATTGCAAAAAACTGAAGACAAATTTATGCTTCCATCGAACAAGACCATTCTAACAGCAGAGCTGGTACCTATTCTAACGGAGTAAGAGTGACAGCCACGAAGAGTGGGACAAGTGTAGGGAGAAGACTTGTGGAAATGTGGACAGAGCTAACGTTTAGATATCTACGCCACTACCAGTGCATCATTAGTATGAGAACTGCAGAAGTCCAAGGCACTACAGAACAGGCATGAACTTGAATCACCGCATCGGTACTACATCACCCCACTGGATGTATTTAGTGAAAACGAAGACATCATCCAGATATTCTTGGGTTACATAAATTCGCATGGTTCTTAAAAAAAATTCTATACAAAATTTGCATCCGATTTAGCGAGCAAGTATATACGCCAGCAAGTGCCAGTTTTACAACTTGCTTTACAATCTTTATTTACTGTCGATGTTGTGGTTGTACGAATTTATGTTAAGTAGTATTTTCAATTGGTTTAGATAGTAAGAATTTCCGTTTCCCTTGCGGTAGGCAGTCTGAAGACATTATAGTGGTACGCGGCAATTTTAAATCTATGCAGTCACTGTTTCATCATGCATAAACGAAAATGTAATTTTAAGAGCATATAAAAAGTGAATTTCCTTTTATAACTGGTAGTGGAAAAACTGTAGAATGTACGTGTGTTTTCTTCGTTAATTCCTGTGTGGTGAGAGGGAAAAAAGGGAAATGCAAGTTGAAATTATGAAGGCATTGCTTTGTGTCAAAATACGCTCTATTATGAAATGTCAAAAGAAAAAGCGCTTCTTGATAAAATACATAAAAGTGAAAATTAGAGTGACAGTGCAGCAGAATAATCATGAAGAGTCATTAGGTATCATCTGAGTACGTGATGAAAATAAATGTAAACTTCTAAGTCCATTGAATTTTATTAATACAATTTGTGTCCCGTTTCTTCGTTAATATTCCAGACATTTTTCTGTGTTTTTTTTTTAAGAAATGTCTCGCTTTTTATTAAAAATGAAATGGACAATCTAACACATATAGTTCATCTATAAGTTTCGATGAGTCAGTTTGCAAGTATCAAAATATATGACATAAATGAAGTACATTTTGACTGCATTGACTTAGAAGCTTAAAGTTTTTTACATCGCTGAGGGACCGTAGGCATTAGTATTTGACATAAATTCCAATGTGATATATCTGTCCGTTCCTGAGAAGAAGGGGTCTTAACAGACTAACAGACATGCAGAAAACAAATGGAAAAAATTATCTGATATAATTACAAACCAAGAATTTTCTGATTTTTTCTTTTTCTTGTATTGTGAAACTTTGCTTCTTGACAGATTTTATGATTCTAGGTCGACGTGAAGTACCCTATAGGTTTCGATGAGCGAGTTTGCGAGTGTCAAAATATATGAGATAAATGGCCGTATTATTTGATTGCATTGTCTTAGAAGCTTAAATGTTTTACACCGCCAAGGAACCATAGACCTTCGTATTTGCCATAAATTTCAACTTGATACCTCTACCCACTCATGAGAAAAAGGTGTCTCAACCGACGGACAGGCAAACAGACTGACGGGACGGACAGCAAAGTAATTCTATGAAACTTCCTGGCAGATTAAAACTGTGTGCCCGACCGAGACTCGAACTCGGGACCTTTGCCTTTCGCGGGCAAGCGCTCTACCATCTGAGCTACCGAAGCACGACTCACGCCCGGTCTCACAGCTTTACTTCTGCCAGTATCTCGTCTCCTACCTTCCAAACTTTACAGAAGCTCTCCTGCGAACCTTGCAGAACTAGCACTCCTGAAAGAAAGGATATTGCGGAGACATGGCTTAGCCACAGCCTGGGGGATGTTTCCAGAATGAGATTTTCACTCTGCAGCGGAGTGTGCGCTGATATGAAACTTCTATAATGGTACCGTTTTCACCGGCTGAGCTACGGAACCCTAAAAGGCTGCACAAATATCTTTGTCCGATTTTGATAGGATTTCAAAGCCGTGCAAAAATAAGCAACTGGCTTTGAATGTTGAGAAATGTAAAATAATGCACTTCACAAAATCCAGAAACATAGTATCCCTAGTACAACATCAATGAATCACATTTGTAATTAGTCAGTAAAATGGAATAATCTCAGTCACCGTTGTGGATGAAGTACGTAGCACACATCACTTCACTAATAGGTTATTGGGAAAATGCTGACAGTCTACAAAGCAGATTGCTTACAAAACAATGGTGCGGCCCACCCTACTGCTCAAATGTTTAGGGCACATAGCAGACATTAGTAACAGGGGATTTTGAACGTATGCAAAGTAGGGCAGCATGAATGTTCACACCTTTGTTCGACCCGCGAAAGAGCGTCACAGAGATCCCAAAATAACCTAAACTGGCAGACACTTGAAGATAGGCTCCAATAGTTTCATGAAATTCTACTTACAAAGTTGCACGAAACAGCTTTACATGGAAAACTAGGATATACTACAACCCTCTACGTATAGCATCCACAGAGACCAGGAAGACAAAATTAGACTAATTAAATCGCCCAGAGGGACATTTCAACAATAGTCTTCCTGCTTTCCATACGCAACTGGAATCGGAAGAAACCCTGATAAGGGGCACACCCTCCGCCATGTACTCTCTTGCCATTTGTAGATTATAAATGTAGATGCAGATGTTTTACTGTGCGATCTGCTAAAGCTGAACTGCCCTTCGTCGACTACAGTAACGTAGTTAACATTTGGGAAAATTAGAAGGTATACAGCCGCGTACATCTGTTTTTGGTCAATTCGAAATACTAGCGGAGCGTACGCATTAATGAATGATACTTTTAACCCTCTGTAAACTGTGTGTGTATTTGAATTAAATTATTACGAGGTGCGATAATAAAGAAATGAGACTGATTTCCTTTGCAAGATGTGGCAACTCTGTAGGCTTGCATAGGCACAATATCTTTGACTTTGGTCTATGAACTGCTTCTAGTGCAATCGGCACATCGATGCAACTGTTCATTCGTGAGTTGTGCTGCAATAAGTTAACACGTGTTTGTGTCTCTCGTCACGGAAATGGAACCGCATAATATTGCGCAAAGGTATGCCATTTCTTTTTGCGTTAAACTAGGTGAAAACGCGACGACAACTTGTGGTAAGCTTCAGGAGGCTTTTGGAGAGGAGGTTATGTCAAGAGTTCAAGTTTTTCGTTGGCATAAAATGTTTAGTGAAGGCAGAACGAATGTTGAAGATGAAGACCGCAGTGGACGACCATCAACCTCACGGACGGATGTCAAATTGGCCAGGGTGCGTGAACTCGTACGACCTGATCGAAGATTATCCGTGAAAATGATTGCAGAAGAACTGAACATCAATCGAGAAACGGTTCGTCTAATAATAACTGAAGATCTCGGTATGAGATAATGCGCCATCCAATACTGCTCTGTCAGTACAGCAATTTTAACCTCAAAAACAAATTTCAGTACTACCACAGCCACCTTATTCACCAGTTATGACTCCGTGCGACTTTTTTCTATTTCCGAGAGTCAAAACGGCGGTCAAGGGACACCATTTTCAAACAACACAAGATGTCCAAAAAGCTGTGACGAGGGTCTTGGAGGAGTTTACAGAAGATGAGTTCCAGAAATGTTACCATCAATCGCAGAAGCGCTGGAAAAAGTGTGTGCAATCAGAAGGGAACTACTTTGAAGGAGACAACACTAAACTTGACTAAAACGGTAAGCAACATTTTTTTTTGTTGTGGGTTGGCAGGAGAGCCAACACCGGGTACTAGAGGAAGCCGAAAGGCACGCGTTTTAGCTCACGCAGGCTGGCGTGAGGTCTGGAACAGGATAAGGAAATTAGACTTTAGAAAAATGGACGTAGCTGGTGGAATACTTAACTTTAATCCATTAATGATGAGCGTCGCTCTTGACGGTACATTATTCATAATATCAATAGTAACTGGTAATGGCGCCTTGCTAGGTCGTAGCAGTTGACGTAGCTGAAGGCTATGCTAACTATCGTCTCGGCAAATGAGAGCGTATTTTGTCAGTGAACCATCGCTAGCGAAGTCGGTTGTACTACTAGGGCGAATGCTAGGAAGTCTCTCTAGACCTGCCGTGTGGCGGCTCTCGATCTACAATCACTGATAGTGGCGACACGCGGGTCCGACGTATACTAACGGACCGCGGCCGATTTAAAGGCTACCACCTAGCAAGTGTGGTGTCTGGCGGTGACACCACATTTTTCACATCAGTCTCATTACTTTATTGTCGCACCTCGTAATTATCAACATAATATCAACATAATAGCGCTGGCTGTAGAGGAATTTTTCTGATGCTGAAAAGTAAAGGCTTCGGTGTTTGGCCCGCATGGAAAGGAGAGGTGGTGACGTAAAGTTTCTAATTACAAGATAGTACAGAAGTTATTTCGGTTGAACCCCGCTGTGTCTCACTGAGTGAAAGTATGTGGCATTATCGATAGTGACCCATTTGCAGGATAGGAACTCTGGAGCCAGGGGCACCACTGCTTCCATTCAGAAGGAGTAAGCTATGCACCAGCACAGAGTTTCACCCATTGCCTTCCTGTCACATGGTATCCGTCGATAACAACATTAAAACAATGTTACACCACTCAAGTCACCCGCACGAAACAAATTCACACTCGACACTTCATAACAGCGTAGAGGAAGGTAGTGGCAAACCGTCTCGCCCTTGTGAAGTGAAGACTAGAAATGTGAAACGTTCTAAGTGTCAAATCTGACGTTTGTCAGGAGAATAAAAACAATGCGACTCTTTTTGTACGTAACTATATTTACATCTATGCTCCTCAAGCTGCCTTACGGTGTGTACTTTCTGTATCACTGTCACTTTCCCCTTTTTCCGTCCCAGTCGCGAATGGTTTGGGAGAAGAACGATTGCTGGTAAGCATCCGTCTGTACTCGAATCTCTCTAATTTTACCTTCATATTCTTTTCGCGAGATATACGTAGTAGGAAGTAATATATTGGTTGATCTGGGAGCCGCGCGGCTGCTACGGTCGCAGGTTCGAATCCTGCCTCGGGCATGGATGTGTGTGATGTCCTTAGGTTAGTTAGGTTTAAGTAGTTCTAAGTCTAGGGGACTGATGACCTCAGATGGGAAAGGGGCTAATATTGATTCTGACCATTATTTAACGCGAATAAAAGTAAAACTTCAACCTCACAAACTCTTCAAAACAAAAGATGTTATCCCAAAATTTGACACTGCTAACCCCAACTGTAACAAGCGAACTTGACAAAAACAATTGGCAAAGCCTAAAAGAAAAGTTCATCAGAACAGTACAAGACTTGGAGAACGCGGATTGTGAAACAGCAATTAAGTCTAGGCATGAGGCATTCAAGAATTGGAATAGAAACACAACTGAAACTACGTACAACACCTTTCTGACTATAAGAAAAGAAGCATATACATTAATTCAATAGACTAAAGGAAACTACGAAAAGGCCAAACTTTCAGAAATATAAACAGACTTCCAAAAGGAAAATACAAGAAACTTTTATAAGAAAATTCAAAACAAAACAAACCGGTTACCAACATCATAGTCTTTGCTTAAAAAGTGAAGATGGCGATTTGTCCCTTAACAACCGGGAAAATTGTAAGGTACTTACTAATTATTTTGAAAAACTATTAAACTGTACAGAACCAGCGAATAAATTCCAACCACAGCAATCTAATAACACAAACTCTAACCCTAAAGAACCTGATGAAATCGAAATAACTGAATAAATTAAGAGACTTAAAAACAATGAAGCATCCTGAGAACACGGTATAATTGCAGAACTACTAAAGTCAGCTGGCCCTATCACTATAAAAGAGATCACTCAACTAATAGGATATATCTGGCAAAGTGAGAAAATACCTGAGGACTGGAAAACTGTCCTCATTCATCCATTGCATAAGAAAGGGGATAGAATTGATGTTAATAATTACCGAGGAATCTCTCTTCTCCCGGCTATATACAAAATTCTCTCGCAATGTTTACTTGCTCGAGCCCAAAAACAATTAGAACCTAAAATTGGTGAATACCAAGCAGGCTTTAGACCAAACAGAGCCTGTTCGGAACAAATTCTTAATTTAAAACTGATCCTTAGGCACCAAATGATTTCTCGTAACAGTATTTTGTGTACATTTGTGGATGTTAAAAAGGCCTGCAACCCAATTGATCGCGAATCTCGTTTCCAAATTTTAAAGAAACAAGGGCTAGATAAAACACTCTAGCACTCATTAATGAAACGTTAACCGACACTAGCTCTAAAATTAAATTCATGGGAGAAAATTCTGAACCATTTGATATAAAGACTGGTGTTAGACAGGGAGATGGACTCTGCCCTAACTGTTTAACTGTGTTTTGGAAAAGGTAATTACAGAATGGCGAGAGCAAAAATCGAGTCAAAATAGAGATTAATTAATCAAGTTAGGTATAAGTAATATTAGAATAGATTGCCTCGCCTGGCAATTTTGACTAGGGATATTACCACAGCTCAAAAACAAATTGAAACTCTTAAACAAGTTGCGGAAGAAATAGGACTACAAGTATCATTCGAGAAAACGGAATATAAGGCATCCAGCAAACAAGCACCAATGTTTTTGAACACGAAATGTGGAAAAATAAAAAGGGTTTCTCAGTTTAAATACTTGGGGGAAATCATACAAGAAAACGGTCTGGAAAAAGCTGCAAACGAAGTTCGCTGTCAAAAAGTGGCAACTGCATTCAGATTAGCACAAAATATTTACAATAAAAAATCAGTTTCTAAATTCAGTAAACTTAGGCATTACAGCACTGTAAACAAACGTGAATGTATTTATGGAGCACAAAAACTTAAATTTTAAATAGAAACAGGGATATTGAAGAAATTCAAAAGTAAGAAAGAAAGATTATTAGGAAAATATTAGGCCCCAAAATTACTGATTGTGAAACTTATAGGCTGAGAAATAATAAGGAAACAGAAGAATACACAGCCACACATGGTGACATGAGAAAACAAAGACTTAAATCTTATGGGCACATTAAAAGAATGGCACCCGCTAGGTTGACAAAACAAATAGAATTCCACGAAAACTGAAGTAAGGTCAAAACTGGGCCGTTTAAATGGGTCGCTGCAATCAAGGAGGATCTTACAGTACACTACTGGCCATTAAAACTGCTACACCACGAATATGACGTGCTACAGACGCGAAATTTAACAGACAGGAAGAAGATGCTGTGGTATGCAAATGATTAGCTTTTCAGAGCATTCACACAAGTTTGGCACCGGTGGCGACACCTACAACGTGCTGACATGAGGGAAGTTTCCAACCATTTTTCATACACAAACAGCAGTTGGCCGGCGTTGCCTGGTGAAACGTTGTTGTGATGCCTCGTGTAAGGAGGAGAAATGCGTGCCATCACGTTTCCGACTTTAATAAAGATCGGATTGTAGCCTATCGCGATTGCGGTTTATCGTTCGCGACATTGGTGCTCGCATTGGTCGAGATCCAATGACTGTTAGCAGAATATGGAAACGGTGGGTTAAGGAGGGTAATACGGAACGCCGTGATGGATCCCAACGGCCTCATATCACTAGCAGTCGAGATGACAGGCATCTTATCCGCATGGCTGTAACGGATCGTGCAGCCACGTCTCGATCCCTGAGTCAGCAGATGGGGACGTTTGAAAGACAACAACCATCTGCACGAACAGTTCGACAATGTTTGCAGCAGCATGGACTATCAGCTCAGAGACCATGGCTGCGGTTACCCATGACGCTGCATCACAGACAGAAGCGCCTCCGATGGTGTACTCAACGACGAACCTGGGTGCACGAATGGCAAAACGTCTTTTATTCGTATGAATCCAGGTTCTGTTTTCAGCATGATGATGGTCGCATCCGTGTTTGGCGACATTGCGGTGAACGCACATTGGAAGCGTGTATTCGTCATCGCTATACTGGCGTAACACCCGGAGTGATGGTATGGGGTGCCATTGGTTACACGTCTCGGTTACCTCTTGTTCGCATTGATGGCACTTTGAACAGTGGGCGTTACATTTCAGATGTGTTACGACCCGTCGCTCTACCCTTCATTCGATCCCTGAGAAAACCTACATTTCAGCAGGATAATGCACGGCCGAATGTTGCAGGTCCTGTACGGGCCTTTCTGGATACAGAAAATGCTCGACTGCTGCCCTGGCCAGCACATTCTCCAGATCTTTCACCAATTGAAAACGTCTGGTCAATGGTGGCCGAGTAACTGGCTCGTCACAATACGCCAGTCACTACTCTTGATGAACTGTGGTATGGTGTTGAAGCTGCATGGGCAGCTGTACCTGTACACGCCATCCAAGCTCTGTTTGACTTTTTATTTTTTATTTTTTCCGTTTTGTTCGTTTTTGACCGTTGTGTTTGGTCTTTGCGGAAGTTACATGACATCCGTTAAAGTTCGGTGGTTGATCTTTCCACTCAGTTTTTTATTACAGGGGCCAATCGGCTCTCTGACCGAACACGCTGAGCTACCGTGCCGGCTGACTCAATGCCCAGGCGTATCAACGCCGTTATTACGGCCAGAGGTGGTTGTTCTGGGTACTGATTTCTCATGATCTATGCACCCAAATTGCGTGAAAGTGTAATCACATATCAGTTCTAGTATAATATATTTGTCCAATGAATACCCATTTATCATCTGCATTTCGTCTCGGTGTAGCAATTTTAATGGCCAGTAGTGTATCCGGTATAACATGGCAAATGTCAGAGTGATGTCTGCACTTCGTTGCAAGTACTTCAAGCATTCGCTGTCGAACTGCAAACCCGAGAAATACCAAGTGGACCGTACTAACAGTCTTTACCGTATCACTGAAAGAGTTAAAATGTAATTAAAAGGGATACACCATTAAAAAACCATAAGAAACTCTGTTGCACTACTGACTATACTGTTTCTATCAATCTAAGCGACTGTTCGCACTTGTGCTTGTCGACAGTTCGTATGTCCATCATGTAAATTGCGTACAGGCTATAAAAGAGACAACTTAGCCATTTATTTACGAGTTCCAAGTGAAATCCTTATAACCTCAAACAGTATTCCAATTTTATATGTCAAAGCAGAACTTTAAATTTCAGATATAAAATTATTAAATGAAGACTTAGCTATAGCCTTGCATGATTTCTTCTGAATTATGACCTTCTCGGTTCATGGAGTGGATTGATTTGGTTTCACACATGTTTTAAGATATGCCCATTTATATGAATGGCTAACCCTCAGCGGACACGACGAGTTGATTTCTGGGGGCTAGGTGTAAGACTCTACTGAATACGCTCTACATTCTTGAACGAGCACATGGGGCCGACCTGTGGATTTCCCCATACATAAGTAACGAGTATCTTGAAGCTGTTGGCACCATCATGGAAAACCTTGAGTTGTAGGAGGTGCAGTATCGTACGCTCGACAAAAATTACGTCGTAAATTTCTAACGTATCTGTACCTGGCGAAATGGAGAACGTAAAACTCCTCTTTTGCTGTGTTGTCACCATCTATTCGGCACTTACAACTGGCGCCAAGGTAAACGTTGTAGTCCTACGCATAATTTAAAATTCACCCCAACTTTCTATTTTCATCCGTGTAGAAATATACACTATCATTCATTAATTTGAATAAACATAACAACTAATTCCTTGAAGATTCCATAAAATACCATGGCTACGGTCGAATAAGCAAAGGATTAATACAACATTGGTAAATAAGACAGGTTTAAATGTTTGTTTCCGTCTGCAGGCAGTATTATCCAGAACAGTATTGTTACTTGTCTGTCTGTGTGACGACCAGCCCTATTGTTACCTGTACTGTTGTGATGTCCGCAATGTACTTCGAACGGTGGTATGATACATACTACGAGGGTTGGAACTTTAATAGTGGCAACTATTTATTTACAAATGGCTCTGAGCACTATGGGACTTAACATCTGTGGTCATCAGTCCCCTAGAACTTAGAGCTACTTAAACCTAACTAACCTAAGGACATCACACACATCCATGCCCGAGGCAGGATTCGAATCTGCGACCGTAGCAGTCGCGCGGTTCCGGATTGAGCGCCTTAACCATGAGACCACCGCGGCCGGCTATTTATTTACAGCTCATACAAAACAGAAACGTGTTTCAAAGTTTTACTGACCTTCAGAGTAGTCACCAGCATTGTGTATAACCCGTTGCCAGCGATGTGGAAGTCGTAGGATGCTTTTAGCAGTGCCAGTTGTGTTGACAGTTCGAGCGGCGCGGTCTATTACCCGACAAATTTGTAGCAGTTCCGAAGCGAACGTCGTGAAGTGTTTCCTTCAGTTTAGAAATCGAGTTGAACTCAGGAGGGCTTAAGTCAGGGGGTGCAGTAGGTGGTGTAGCACTTAGCAGCCTCGTCTGTGAAACAAATCAGTAACAGCTTGCACTGTACGTTCTTGAACATTGTCCTGCAAAATGATGGTCAGGTCCTGCAGAAAGTGTCATCACTTCTGTCTCCATGCTGTTCATTTTTGGAACACAACCTACGACCAGCTGAGAGACACAGCGGCCGGCTTGCAGGGCAATGCTCAAGCACGTACAGTGCAAGCTGTTACTGATTTGTTTGACTGATGGGGCTGCTAAGTGCTTTTGTTGGTTGGTTTAAAGATTAAAGGGACCAAACTGCAAAGGTCATCGGTCCCTTGCTTCATAAAAACACAGAGCACAGTGGGGCTGCTAAGTGCTTTACCACCTACTGTACTCCTCTGACGTAAGACCTCGTGAGTTCAACTCGATTTCTAAACTGAAGGAAACACTTCACGGCATTCGCTTCAGAACTGCTACAAATTCGTCGGGCAATAGACCGCGCCGCTCGAACTGTCAACACATCTGGCACTGCTAAGAGTATGCTACGACTTCCACATCGCTGGCAACTGGTTATACACAATGCTGGTGACTACTTAGAAGGTCAGTAAAACTTTGAAACACATATCTATTTTGTACGAACTGTAAATAAACAGTTGGCACTATTAAAGTTCCAACCCTCGTATACACTGACGTGACGAATGTCAAGGGATAGCGATATCCATGTTTGGCGGTAATATCATGTGTACGACGAATAAAAGGACAGTACACTGGCGGAGCTGTCATTTGTACTCAGGTGATTTATGTGAAAAGGTTTTTGACGTGATAGTGGCCGCACGACGGGAATTGAAGCGCGGAATGGTAGTTAGAGCTAGACGCATGGGACATTCCATTTCGGATATCGTCAGGGAATTCAATATTCCGGGATCCACAGTAATCAAGAGTGTGCAGAGAATACCAAATTTCAGACATTATCTCTCACCACGGTCAACGCAGAGGCCGAAGACCTTCACTTAACGACCGAGAGCAGTGGCGTTTGCGTAGAGTTGTCGGTGCTAACTGCCAAGCAACACTGCGTGAAATAACCGCAGAAATCCTTTAGGACAGAGCGGCGAAATATGGCGTTAATGGGCTACGGCACCAGACGACCGATGCGAGTGCCTTTGCTAACAGCCTGCAGCACCTCTCTGGGCTCAGGATCATATCGGCTGGACACTGTACGATTGGAAAACCGTGGCTTGCTCAAATGGGTCCCGATCTTAGTTGTAAGAGCTGATGTTAGAGTTCGAGTGTGGCCTAGACCCCACGAAGCCATGCCCGAAGTTGTCAACAAGGCACTGTGCAAGCTGGTGGCGGCTCCATAATGGTATATGTTGTGTTTACATGGAATGAACTGTGCCCTCTGCTCCAACTGAACTGATAATTGACTGTAAATGATTATGTTCGGCTACCTGGAAAACATCTGCAGCCATTCAGACTTCATGCTCTCAAACAACAATGTATGTCAGTGTGTCAAAATTGTTCGTGATTGATTTGAAGTACAGGGCTATTACAAATGATTGAAGCGATTTCATAAATTCACTGTAGCTCCATTCATTGACATATGGTCACGACACACTACAGATACGTAGAAAAACTCATTAGTTTTGTTCGGCTGAAGCCGCACTTCAGGTTTCTGCCGTCAGAGCGCTCGAGAGCGCAGTGAGACAAAATGGCGACAGGAGCCGAGAAAGCGTATGTCGTGCTTCAAATGCACTCACATCAGTCAGTCACAACAGTGCAACGACACTCCAGGACGAAGTTCAACAAAGATCCACCAACTGCTAACTCCATTCGGCGGTGGTATGCGCAGTTTAAAGCTTCTGGATGCCTCTGCAAGGGGAAATCAACGCGTCGGCCTGCAGTGAGCGAAGAAACGGTTAACGCGTGCGGGCAAGTTTCACGCGTAGCCCGCGGAAAATTGGCTCTTGCCAGAACTGGAGACCGACAGCGCCGACTTTATCTTTCAACAGGATGGTGCTCCACCGCACTTCCATCATGATGTTCGGCATTTCTTAAACAGGAGATTGGAAAACCGATGGATCGGTCGTGGTGGAGATCATGATCAGCAATTCATGTCATGGCCTCCACGCTCTCCCGACTTAACCCCATGCGATTTCTTTCTGTGGGGTTATGTGAAACATTCAGTGTTTTAACCTCCTCTACCAAGAAACGTCCCAGAACTGCAAACTCGCATCAACGATGCTTTCGAACTCATTGATATGAACATGCTGCGCCGAGTGTGGGAGGAACTTGATTATCGGCTTGATGTCTGCCGAATCACTAAAGGGGCACATATCAAACATTTGTGAATGCCTAAAAAAACTTTTTGAGTTTTTGTATGTGTGTGCAAAGCATTGTGAAAATATCTCAAATAATAAAGTTATTATAGAGCTGTGAAATCGCTTCAATCATTTGTAATAACCCTGCATATTTTGGACGATTCGAGCGAATGATTTGGCCAACCAGATCGCCGGACATGAATCCCATCGAACATTTGTGGGACATAACAGAGCACGAACTGTCGTGCTCAAAATCCTGCACCGGCAACGCTTTCGCAATTGTGGACGGCTATAGAGGCAGCATGGCTCAATATTTCTGCAGGGGACTGCCGACGATTTGTTGAGTCCATGCCATGTTGAACTGCTGCACCACGCCGGGTAAAATGATGACCGACACGATAGTAGGAGGTATACCATGACTTTTGTCACCTCGGAATACGCCGGCCGGAGTGGCCGAGCGGTTCTAGGCGCTACAGTCTGGAACCGCGCGACCGCTGCAGTCGCAGGTTCGAATCCTGCCTCGGGCATGGATGTGTGTGATAGGTTAGTTAGGTTTAAGTAGTTCTAAGTTCTAGGGGACTGATGACCTCAGAAGTTAAGTCCCATAGTGCTCAGAACCATTTGAACCTCGGAGTATGGTTACTGCACTTCAGTTCCTTAGCGACAGTTGACAGTGTGCACATCGCTTTTGTGGCTCCAATAGTGGAGATGTCCATAGACAAACGTGCTGCAATTGTACCACTCAGAGAAGTAGGTTTATCTACATCCCAAATTGCGAAGTAATGTGGTGCCTCTATGGGGGAGTGAATACATCCTTCAGCGCCAGAAGACAACAGGTAGCAATAAGGACCTTCCACGACCAGGACGACCTCGCAAAACAACTAAAAGTGATGAGAAATTCATCATAATTACTAGAAAAAGAAATAGGTTCGAAACAGCAGCACACAGTCTCGCAGAATTGTTATAAATTAACAAGAGAAACACACCTTTTGCAACAGTGAAAAAGAGACAGTTTGGTACCTGCTTGAGGGGACGTGGGACAGCGAGGAAACCTTTTCTGAAGCCAGTAAATAAAAAGAAAGGATGCGAATGTGCTAGGAAACATAGTAAGCGGGCACATGAAGAATGGAAGAAAGTGTTGTTCACAGAGAAATCAGAATTCGGGATTTTTGGTATCAAAGGAGGACATTTGCTCGTCGATCTAAAGGAGACAGTGTGAGCCATGAGGCATTCTACCTACAGTTAAAGAAGGCAGGCGTTCTCTTATGATTTGGGGGTGATTTGCAGGAGACGGTGTTGGCGACATTGTGAAAATAGAAGGGTGTGTGGACCAGAAGCACTACCACCGCATACTTCAATATCGTTGGATACCATGTGGATTGTTCTTAATAGGCAAACGGTCCACATTACAGCATGATAATGATCGGTCGGTGTTCTGCAAGAGGTACGCTATGTGATCAAAAGTATCCGGACACCTGGCTAAAAATGACTTACAAGTTCGAGGCGCCCTCAATCGGTAATGCTGGAATTCAATATGGTGTTGGCCCACCCTTAGCCTTGATGACAGCTTCCACTCTCGCAGGCATATGTTCAATCAGGTGGTGGAAGGTTTCTTGGGGAATGGCGGCCCATTCTTCACCGAGTCCTGCACTGAGGAGAGGTATCGATGTCGGTCGGTGAGGGCACGAAGTCGGCATTCCAAAACATGTCAAAGGTGTCCTATAGGATTCACGTCAGGACTCTGTGCAGGCCAGTCCATTACAGGCATGTTATTGTCGTGTAAACACTCCGCCACAGGCCGAGCATTATGAAAAAGTCCATCACAGGGATGTTATTGTCGTGTAAGCACTTCGCCATAGGCCGTGCGTTATGAACAGGTGCTCTATCGTGTTGAAAGATGCAGTCGCCATCCCCGAATTGCTCTTCAACAGTGGGAAGCAAGAAGGTGCTTAAAACATCAATGTAGGCCCGTGCTGTGATAGTGCCACGCAAAACAACTACGGATGCAAGCTCCTTCCATGAAAACACGACCACACCATAACATCGCCGCCTCCGGATTTTACTGTTGGCACTACACACGCTGGTAGATGACATTCACCAGCCATTCGCCATACCCACACCCTGCCATCGGATCGCCGCAGTGTGTACCATGATTCGTCACTCCACACAACGTTTTTCCACTGTTCAATCACCTTACACCAAGCGATGCGTCGTTGGCATTTAACGGCGTGATGTGTGGCTTATGAGCAGCCGCTCGACCATGAAATTCAAGTTCTCTCACCTCCCGCCTAACTATTATAGTACTTGCAGTGGATCATGATGCAGTTTCGAATTCCTGTGCGATGGTCTGAATAGAAGTCCGCCTATTACACATTACGACCCTCTTCAACTGTCGGTCGTCTCTGTCAGTCAACAGACGAGGTCGGCCTGTACGCTATTGTGCTGTACGTGTCCCTTCACCTTTCCACTTCATTATCACATGGCAAACAGTAAACTTAGGGATGTTTAGGAGTGTGGAAATATCCCGTACAGACTTATGACACAAGTGACACTCAATCACCTGACCACGTTCGAAGTCCGTGAGTTCCGTGGAGCGCCCCACGATGTCTAATGTCTACTGAGGTCGATGATATGGAGTACCTGGCAGTAGGTGGAGCACAATGCACCTAATAAGAAAAACGTGTGTTTTTGGGTGTGTCCGGATACTTTTGATCACATACTGTACATTGCATCAAAGGAAAATCAGTAGGTACTGAAAGATATGGAGTGGCCGTCCCAAAGTCCTATTGTAGTCCTGTTGAAGTCGTCTGAGATGAGCACGGAAGACAAGGCGAAATGGATGCAGAAAAAATGTAAAGAAATCGAAAAAGAAATAGTCGTCGGAAGGAATGATTCAGCATGTAGGAAATAAAAACCTTCGATGAAATTAAAAGCCACGGCGGAAACATTAAGAATACAACGGGAATTAAGCTGTTAAACGCAGGAAAAATAGAAGGGAAG
Source organism: Schistocerca cancellata (assembly GCF_023864275.1). Lineage (NCBI taxonomy): Eukaryota > Metazoa > Arthropoda > Insecta > Orthoptera > Acrididae > Schistocerca > Schistocerca cancellata. Next base: position 781,769,032 of record NC_064628.1, on the reverse strand, counting down.
AGTACACTGAAGGCCTCTACGACAGGGAGGACTTACTTAATGACGTGGCTGTAGAAGAAATTACAGTCGATGTGGAAGACGCAAAGGATCCTGTATTAGAGTAAGAGTTTAACAGATCTTTGCAGGACTTGTGATCAAATAAGGCAGAAGGGGATAGGTAGCATCCTTCGGAATCTCTAAAATTATAGAAGAAAGCAGCAAACAAACCACTATTCGCACAGTGTGTTGAATCTTTGAGACTGGAGATATACCTTCAAGTGTCGGAAAAGTATAATTCAGACAGTTGCGAAGATTGCAAGTGTAATTAAGTGCGAGAACTGTCGCACTATTAGGTGGACAGCTCATGCATCGAAATTGGTGAAGAAATAATATACAGAATAAGGGAAAAGAAAATTGAGGCTCTGTTAGATGTGGATCAGTTTGGCTTTAGGAAAGATGAGACACTAGGGAGATAGGTCTGACATGTCGCTTGCGACTGGAAGAAAGACGGACGAAAAATCAAGACAGGTTCAGAGCATTTTTCGATCTAGAAAAGATGATGATGATTTATGGCGGAGGGCGCTAAACAGCTAGGTCATCAGCGTCTCGATCTAGAAACGGCGTTCGAAGTTGTGAAATTGTGGAGGATGTTCGATATTCTGAGAGAAATTTGAGTAAGCTACAGGGAAATACGGGTAATGTACAATGTGTACAAGAACCAAAGGCAACAATAGGAATGGAAGAACAAGAACGAAGTGCTCAGATTAGAAAGGATGTAAGACAAGGGATGCAGTCTTTCGCCCTACTGTGCAACCTAGACATCGAAGAAACAATGTCAGAAATAAAAGTAAAGTTCAAGAACGGGATTAAAATTCAAGATGAAATGATATCGATGATAAGATCCGCTGATGACATTGCTACCCTCATTGAAAGTGAGGAACAGCTGCATGAACAGAAATGGAATGAACAGTCTAAAGAGCACACACTGTGGATTGAGGGTGACTCGAAGAAAGACGAAAGTAATGAGAGAACAGAAATGAGGTCATTAATGTACTTGAAAGGGACCTGTATGGTTTGATGGTGTGGGATGGGACTATGATTAGTGCACGTACACCCCTGCATGTCTTTGACAGAGGAACTGTAACAGGTCAGGTGTATCAGGACGTCATTTTGCATCAGTAAGTCCGCCTTCTCAGGGGTGCAGTGGGTCCCACCTTCCTCCTGAAGGATGATAACGCACGGCCCTACCGAGCTGCCATCGTTGAGGAGTACCTTGAAACAAAATGTATCAGGCGAATGGAGTGGCTGCCTGTTCTACAGACCTAAACCCCATCGAGCACGTCTGGGATGCTCTCGGTCGACGTAGCGCTGCACGTTTTCAAACCCCTAGGACACTTCAGGCAATGGTGCAAGAATGGGAGGCTATACCCCAGTAGCTGCTCGACCACCTGATCCAGAGTGTGCCAACCCGTTGTGCGGCCTATGTACGTGTGCATGGTGATCACATCCCATATTGATGTAGGGGTACATGCGCAGGAAACAGTGGCGTTTTGTAGCACATGTGTTTGGGACGGTTTTCTCAACTTATCACCAATACTGTGGACTTACAGATCTGTGTCGTGAGTGTTCCCTATGTGCCTATGCTATTAGCGCCAGTTTTGTGTAGTGCCACGTTGTGGCACCACATTCTGCAATAATCCTTAATTTATGAGCATGAGTGTACGTACGCCATGGACAGGGTATATCAAAGAGAATCATCCGATTTAAAAAAAAAATCATAACTATTATCTTATTAGGTAAGGTGTGGATCCTCCTACAGCACCGGGCATTAGGCGATGGTATGAATAATTTCGAGGAACAGGTTGATTGTATAAAGGCAAATCGTCGGGCTGTCCCCGAATGTCTGACATAGACGTCGAACGCATCCGCCATAGTTTCACAAGGAGTCCGCAGAAATCCGTTCGCCGTGCAGCTCGACAGCTCAAAATGCCCCCGGTGTCCATCTGGCATGTGTTGCGTCGACGTTTGCACATGAAACAGTACAAAATTCAGCTACAGCAAGCTCTTCGCGAAGGTGAGAAGCAACAGTGTGCGAAGTTCTGTAATTTCGTTCTTGGCAAGATGGAGGATGACAGTTTTCTTCAACGCTTAATGTTTGGTGACGAGGCGACATTCCATGGAAAGGTGAACTGTCATAATGTGACAGAACAACAACATGAATCACTATCGAACATTTAATGTGTATTGTGCTGCTTCACGGGAAAAGACGTATGGACCATTTTTCTTTGCCAAGAACGCTGTTACTGGAAGCACACAACTCGATATGCTTAAGAACTTATTTTTTTCCACAGTTGGAAACTTATTCGAACGACTTCATTTACTAGTAGGATGGGGCACCGCCACACTGGCATCTGGAAGTGCGGGAATTTTTAAATCAAAGGATTACCGAACGATGGATTTGTCGTGGCGTAGCAGGACAGCCACGCCACTCGGAAGTAGCCGAAAGGCACGCGTTAAGCTCACGCAGATGGGCGTGAGGTCTGAAACAGTATACGTAATGAATGCTATAAAGAAATATACGTAGCTTCTGGAATACTTAACTTTAATCCATCATTTGTATACAGCATTCTTGATGATACAAGTGAGACTCTCTCTATAAATGGTTAATGGCGCCTTGCTAGGTCGTAGCCATGGACTTAGCTGAAGGCTATTCTAACTGTTTCTCGGCAAATGAGAGAAAGGCTTCGTCAGTGTAGTCGCTAGCAAAGTCGTCGTACAACTGGGGCGAGTGCTAGTACGTCTCTCTAGACCTGCCGTGTGGTGGCGCTCGGTCTGCAATTCCTGACAGTGGCGACACGCGGGTCCGACATGTACTAATGGACCGCGGCCGATTTAAAGCTACCACCTAGCAAGTGTGATGTCTAGCGGTGACACCACAGGATTTGTCGCACTGAACCAAATAATTCAGCTTCACAGCACTGGCCTCCAAGCTCACCGGACCTGACTGTATGTGATTATTTCTTCTTGCGGTTTGTAAAAGATTGTGTTTATGTGCTTCCGTTACCAACAACAATGAATGAACTGAGACATCGTATAACAGCAGTTGTGGAAGCTGTAACTCCAGACATGCTCACTGCAGTGGGGGGACCTATGAAAAGGTATGAAAAGAAACTTTTTGAGTTTCGCGATCATCAAAAAACAAAATTAATTGTACGAGGGCGGTTCAGAAAGTAACCTCCGATCGGTCACAGTGCGGGTTGTGGGGGGAGTAGCGACGCCATCTGTGCGTTCACGCACTCAACAGGTCAGTCGGCATCAAGCCGTGGTCGAGTGATCGTCGTACCTGCGCTAGTTTAGTTTTTGTGGCAGTTTGAAATGTGTGCTGCAATAGAAAACCCCGCCAAATGTGAAGTGCGTGCTGTCATAAGGTTTTTTACAGCCAAAGGATATTCTGCAGCAGCTATTCATCGTGAGCTTTGTGCCGTGTACGGACCAAGAGTTATGAGTGAAGGAGTTGTCCGTGAATGGGTACGTTTATTTAAAAGTGGACGAGAAAACGTTCATGATGAAGAGAGGAGTGGTAGACCATCATTGGTGACTGACGAACTCGTTCAGACAGTTGATGCAAAAGTTCGTGAAAATCGACGTTTCTCAATGTCGGAGTTGTCTACTGGTTTTCCACAGATTTCTAAGACTCTCTTGTACGAGATAGTGACAGCAAGATTGGGTTACCGTAAGTTCTGTGCACGATGGGTGCCCAAAATTCTTACCGACCACCACAAAACTCAAAGAATGGCCTCTGCATTAGACTTTCTGTCACGTTATGAGGACGAAGGAGAACTATTGTTAAACAGAATCGTGACCGGTGACGAAACCTGGATTAAGTACGTGAACCCTGAGACAAAAGAACAATCAAAGATGTGGGCACATTCAAATTCGCCTACCAAACCAAGAAAAGCCTCGCAAGATTTTTCTGCCAGAAAACTGATGGCAACGGTGTTTTGGGATGCCAAAGGGGTGTTGTTGGTTGAATTCATGGAACGTGGTACGACCATTAATCAAGACGTGTACTGTGAAACAATAAAAAAGTTACGACGGGCTATACAGAACAAACGCCGTGGTATGCTGACTTCCGGTATCGTTTTTTTGCACAATAACGCCCGTCCTCACTCTGCTCGCAGAACAACGGCCCTTCTTGAGTCCTTCAAGTGGGACGTTATCAACCATCCACCTTACAGCCCAGACCTGGCGCCAAGTGATTATCACCTCTTCATGCATTTGAAGAAATGGCTCGGGTCACAGCGGTTTGATGACGACGAAGAGCTCAAAGATGCGGTCACAGGCTGGCTCCAGGCACAAGCGGGTGATTTTTATGCAGAAGGAATTTCAAAGCTTGTGAAGAGATACGATAAGTGCCTCAATCGCTATGGAGACTATGTAGAAAAATAGTGCAAAGATGTAGTTGTAAGATGTATATATTAAAATATTTTTATTTAACTTGGTGTATTTTTTTAAATCAACCGGAGGTTACTTTCTGAACGGCCCTCGTATATGTTTATTAGTATCAGAAATATAGACGTGCCCAATCGGATGATTCTTTTTGATACACTCTGTATTATACAGGGTGTAAATTTTAAGTTGACAAACCAGAATAACTCGAAAAATAAGCTTCACACGAAAAAATGTGTAGAATCAAAAATTGATTATTTTCGAGGGTGACATCTGCTGGTGCTAAAATTAGCCCGCCATCCCAGACTCCTGGGGGTGAGCGGGAGGCAGCTTTAAAATTTCAAATGGGAACCCCCATTTTTTATTGCAGAATCAGACTTTACAAAAAGCTACGTACATTTTCTCTTAAACATTGGTTTTAATTCTCGGTAGTTAGCGCTGATTCAATTCAAGAAAATCCATGTTCTCATTTTTGCGTGGAAAATGGTTACGGATAAATAAAAAACACTTATTTACTTCGTAATTTTTGAGTTGCTAAAACTAAAACTCTCCCTCTCTCCCCACAGGGTGAGGTTTGAGAGAGAGGAAATAGAGTTTTGCAAATGTTGACCCAAGTATTAATTTTTTTCGCAGATTCGGATAAGTTTTGTTTGTTTAGTGGTGATGAGGCCACACAACTTTTAATTATCAAACAAATCATCTGACTAGCTAACTAACTAGCCAAACATCCTTCTTACTAACGAGTGAACTCATTAACTAAGAGAGTAAACAAAGTAAAAGAGTAACTGAGGAAAAGTGTAACACACTCGCTAACTAAAGATGAACGTATTCCCGTTTAAGATTTGGTGGTCTTGAAAAGGAACGATTGGTTTCTTTTTATCGTTGATTATTTGCAAATACTTGCAAGTAAATTAATTTCGGGGTGCTTGTTTCCAGTGAGTCCCTCGCCTCTCATTTTCGGCCTGCTTGTTGTCCGTAAATCCCTTGCATCCCACCGTTTTATTAAATCAAATGTTCAAAGTGATGACCTCCAATTTCGATGCATTTATTGACTCGTGCTGTAAATCCCTTCACACGTCTTGATAACATGTCTGGTGTAATTGCAGTGCAAGCATCTCTTATTCTTTGCATCATGTTTTCGCGAGTGTTTAAGACAAAATGTACGTAGTTTTTTTATGTAGAATCTGATTCTGCAATAAAAAATATGGGTTCCCATTTGAAATTTTAAATCTGCCTCCCGCTCATCCACCAGGGGTCTCGGGTGGCGGGCTAATTTTAGCATCGGCAGGTGTCACACTCGAAAATAATCACCTTTTGATTCTACACATATTTTCGTGTGGCGCTTATTTTTCGAGTAATTCTGGTTTGTCACCTTTAAAATTTACATCCTGTACACGCCACAGGGTTTACAAATATTAGGGGATAACTTCCATGGTATCGTAGTTGTAGATGATAAAAACTGTAGGGAAAGTCAGATACTGGAATACACACAATAAACAATTGGAAAGGTAGGGTGCAAGTGCTACTCTGAGATGAAGTGGTAGGCGCAAGGGACAAATTCGTGTCAGGTCAGATCAAACTAGTTTGAAGACAGTTGGAGATGAAACTGATAAAATAAAATAAAATAAAAATTCTTTGTTGTATGTCTCAGTTCTTGCCATCCATAGACGCGATAATTACAGGGTGTTTCAAAAATGACCGGTATATTTGAAACGGCAATACAAACTAAACGAGCAGCGATAGAAATACACCGTTTGTTGCAGTATGCTTGGGACAACAGTACATTTTCAGGCAGACAAACTTTCGAAATTACAGTAGCTACAATTGTCAACAACAGATGACGCTGCGGTCTGGGAAACTCTATAGTACGATATTTTCCACATATCCACCATGCGTAGCAATAATATGGCGTAGTCTCTGAATGAAATTACCCGAAACCTTTGACAACGTGTCTGGCGGAATGGCTTCACATGCAGATGAGATGTACTGCTTCAGCTGTTCAATTGTTTCTGGATTCTGGCGGTACACCTGGTCTTTCACGTGTCCCCAAAGAAAGAAGTCACAGGGGTTCATGTCTGGCGAATAGGGAGGCCAATCCACGCCGCCTCCTGTATGTTTCGGATAGCCCAAAGCAATCACACGATCATCGAAATATTCATTCAGGAAATTAAAGACGTCGGCCGTGCGATGTGGCCGGGCACCATCTTGCATAAACAACGAGGTGTTCGCAGTGTCGTCTAAGGCAGTTTGTACCGCCACAAATTCACGAAGAATGTCCAGATAGCGCGATGCAGTAATCGTTTCGGATCTGAAAAATGGGCCAACGATTCCTTTGGAAGAAATGGCGGCCCAGACCAGTACTTTTTGAGGATGCAGGGACGATGGGACTGCAACATGGGGCTTTTCGGTTCCCCATATGCGCCAGTTCTGTTTATTGACGAAGTCGTCCAGGTAAAAATAAGCTTCGTCAGTAAACCAAATGCTGCCCACATGCATATCGCCGTCATCAATCCTGTGCACTATATCGTTAGCGAATGTCTCTCGTGCAGCAATGGTAGCGGCGCTGAGGGGTTGCCGCGTTTGAATTTTGTACGGATAGAGGTGTAAACTCTGGCGCATGAGACGATACGTGGACGTTGGCGTCATTTGGACCGCAGCTGCAACACGGCGAACGGAAACCCGAGGCCGCTGTTAGATCGCCTGCTGCACTAGCTGCGCGTTGCCCTCTGTGGTTGCCGTACGCGGTCGCCCTACCTTTCCAGCACGTTCATCCGTCACGTTCCCAGTCCGTTGAAATTTTTCAAACAGATCCTTTATTGTATCGCTTTTCGGTCCTTTGGTTACATTAAACCTCCATTGAAAACTTCGTCTTGTTGCAACAACACTGTGTTCTAGGCGGTGGAATTCCAACACCAGAAAAATCCTCTGTTCTAAGGAATAAACCATGTTGTCCACAGCACACTTGCACGTTGTGAACAGCACACGCTTACAGCAGAAGACGACATACAGAATGGCGCACCCACAGACTGCGTTGTCTTCTATATCTTTCACATCACTTGCAGCGCCATCTGTTGTTGAAAATTGTAACTACTGTAATTTCGAAAGTTTGTCCGCCTGAAAATGTACTGTTGTCCCAAGCATATTGCAACAAACGGTGTATTTCTATCGCTGCTCGTTTAGTTTTTATTGCCGTTTCAAATATACCGGTCATTTTTGAAACACCCTGTAAGAACTATAACAATACAAAAAAGAGCGTTATAATCTAAGGCAATTCCAGTTGCGTGTGATTCTGCAGGTCGCCGAACTCACGGCCACTCTTAATTTCGCGAAAGAACGGCGGAAGCGTGGGGGCAAGGCAGTGGTCACGATTCCGCGGGGACGTAATGTTTTTGCAGCGGACCAGCAAGGGGTCGGCATGGGGCTGGCTACTGTTTACTCTGCAAAACCGAGCAGTGCCGAGCTGCACCGAGCTCCGCGCCACACAGCCGTCTCACCTCCCTCCCCCCCCCCCCCTCCCCCCACAGATTATTACAAAAGGAACAAAAGTGGCCCCCGCTATATTTTTAAAACGTTAATTAAAGCTCGGATTCGTTAAGTGCGAGCCAATTAATTGCGCCCGCATGGGGACACCTTCTAAAGACTAAGTAGCAATTAAGTTTCCGGAAAATAATTACCGGCGAAAAGGACGAGAAAAAAAAATTGCGTAAATTTTTCAGGCTGTCGCTTTTTCTGCTATTTTTCTCGCAAATTAATAAGAGGCGAAGAAAAGGAGGGAAATCAAAGAAGTGATGTTTTACGCTCGTACGGCTCTCTTTTGTTGCGAATTTAAAATTTAATTAACTAAAAATTAATTGTTACGGGAGTAGAAAGGGGAGAATGCCGCTTCGGCATAAAAGAGGGTGCGCACTGCGTTTCTCCGCGGCTGGTCCCTTGGCTGTGACGCTGTGACGTTCGCCTATTGTACTTCTTGTCCGAAGATCGGAGTTCGATTTCCGATACGGTCTGTGCATGCATGGCGACAGTGTGGTAGGATTCGGCTGAAATCTAGTCATACTCCTAGATTCCCGCAGATGACCAGGAAAAGGATAACTTCCTAGAATTGGACTAATTTTTTACATCTACACCTATACTTCGGAAGCCACCATATGGCGCCCAGTCTTCACCCCCTACCCTCTTTCATTTCGTAACGGTTCTTGGGACGAACGATTGCTGATAAACCTCCAAATGAGCTCTGAGTTCTATAATTTTCATGTTGTAGTTATTTTGGGTGACCTACGAGTGGTAATCACTTATTTTAATTACGAGGAGCGTTCTATAAGTAATTCAACCCTTTTGTTTCCAGGCCAGTTTCGGTTCGAAAAATGCGGAATTTGTTGTGGAACGACGTGGAATATTCCCGCATCAGCCCCTATATGTTCACAAAGTTCAGGTAGGTTGTGAGGTGCCGGGGTGGAGAAGAGTTTTTACCTGTTTAATTCTGACTGATTTTGCATGAGAACGAGACATGCACTCGACCCCCTCCTTACCTACCACCTAATTAATTATGCGCTCAACGGTAACAAAGGGAAATAATGGTGGACCCTGCTAGTTGGTAAAAGGAGTACACACTCACAATAATTTAATACAAAATCGTAATCTGCTCAGAGGAGGAAAAAAAAAGAGAACTTTATCATAATAAACAACAGGAAATGGGATTCTGCATATATCTACGAAATGATATGCGGCTTACATATTACAATGAGATTTATTATACATCGGAACATAAAGGCACATGATTATCGACACAAACAGTAGGTTAAAGGACAGGGTATTCTGAACTGTTACGCGAATAAGAGTTGACTCGAGAACAAGGGCTCCTACTCTCTGTGATGCAATAGATTGACGATAATGACTGGAGGTCCTAATCAGTCAAATATTACTTTCTCGACTATATTGCAGTATCGCGATTAGTAGTGAGAGCTCACATGGGATCTCATGGAGAAACGAGCAAGGTGGACTTGTGGCAAAGCGAGCGCGCGTGCTGCTCAGGACTTCAGTATAAAATTGATACGTCCTACAATGCCGGAGCCGCAAAATACTTTACCAATCCTGAAATTTGTAGCAGGTCGTCGGTAGGCAGCTTTCTGATGACGTAGGCGGTGACTTCTGGTGTGCAGCAACTCTGTTTCAACCCCTGACCTCGATGGCTGTCCGAGAATTCTGCTGTAAAAAGTGCGACTGAGTCGGAAGACCGTCCGACTCTGACGAAGATAAGATCCCCAATCCCCACCCCCGCGCAACGCAAGAGCGAAGCCAACATTGCTCAACTCCCTACTCTCCTCGAAAACCGCGAATCAGCATTCAGTGCTGATTCCAAAATTCCGCCACACTGTCCCAGAACATCATTCGCGCCAATAGCGACCGTTCCGTCCAATTTCGAGGAAGGCTTTATGACGTCACCTAGCCTCAGTTTAAGTTGACCAATCATCCCTCTGCTATTCAGCTGAGGGCACTGAACTTGCCATTTGACCGGCTATGAAAACAACATGCCACCGGCCATCCGGCGCCAGACAGTCGCACCCAGCAGGGCACGGTCTACAAGTATTCTCAGAATCAAGAGGACAATGCGGTCAGTTGGTGCCAGGAGTCTTCATTCCGGACCCGCCGGGAACGGTAAACACATAAGCTGTGGCGACACTCAGACGTTTCGCAAGCCGTTTCGCCCTGCATATAATAGGCGAAGCTCGACCGACGTCAGTCGTTCCGCCAGGCGCTTAAGCCCACTGTACGAACCCCTCAGAATTGGGGGAAGTGCAGCCCCCAACCGGAAATGCAGTGTGCTGCGTCCTCTGATGCTCGCCTCGCACAGGCCACCCTGGGAAGCAACGCAAAATGCACAGGAATCAAGTGCAAAGTATTTTTGAGCTCTCACAAGGGAACCTCCCCATCGCACCCCCCTCAGATTTAGTTATAAGTTGGAACAGTGGATAGGCCTTGAAAAACTGAACACAGATCAATCGAAAAAACAGGAAGAAGTTGTGTGGAACCATGAAAAAAATAAGCAAAATATACAAACTGAGTAGTCCTTGCGCAACATAGGCAACAACAAGGACAACAGGAGTTCAGGAGCTTCGTGGTCCCGTGGTTAGCGAGAGCAGCTGCGGAATGAGAGGTCCTTCGTTCAAGTCCCCCCTCGAGTGAAAAATTTACTTTCTTTATTTTCGCAAAGTTATGATCTGTCCGTTCGTTCATTGACGTCTCTGTTCCCTGTAATAAGTTTAGTGTCTGTTTTACGACCGCACCGCGCGACTGCTACGGTCGCAGGTTCGAATCCTGCCTCGGGCATGGATGTGTGTGATGTCCTTAGGTTAGTTAGGTTTAAGTAGTTCTAAGTTCTAGGGGACTGATGACCACAGATGTTTAGTCCCATAGTGCTCAGAGCCATTTGAACAATTTTTTTTTTTTTTTTACGACCGCACCGCAAATCCGTGCGATTAGTAGACGAAAGGACGTGCCTCTCCAATGGGAACCGAAACATTTGATCGCAAGGTCATAGGTCAACCGATTCCTCCAGAGGAAAACACGTCTGATATTTTCTATACGATACTGTTGACGGCATGTGCGTCACATGACAGTAATATGTTGTCGACCCACCTAACTTGTACACTTGGCGAATGGGTAAACAGATTCTTCTACCTTGCCCGATTTAGGTTTTCTTGTGAATGTGATTATCACTCCGAAAAAAGTGATCGCATCGGACGGATAGATAACAATTGTCTCAAAACAAAAAGTTAAAAATTTCACTCGAGGGAAGACTTGAACCAAAGACTTCTCGTTCCGCAGCTGCACACGTACTCCTGCCTGCGCATTGCCCTTGAAGTTGAATATCTTCCACATGGACTACTCTGTTTGCATATTTTGCTTATTTTTTTCATAGTTCCACACAACTTCTTCCTGTTTTCTCGATTGATCTGTGTTCAGTTTTTCAAGGCCTATCCACTCTGCCAACATATAACTAAATCTGAGGGGGGTGCGATGGGGAGGTTCCCCTGTCAGTACAAATACTCTTATTATAATAACCTTATTCGATCTATTACCACTGTGCAATAACATAGAACATTAATAAAATTGATGCAAATGAGAGGCGACATGCAAAAGAGGGCATGGAACCTCTCAAGGTGGCGGCGCTGTACGTGGGCTTCAAAATGGCATCTGTACGGAGGTGCATTAAAAGCAGAGAGCTGCCAGTGAGTTTACTTTGGCGAAAACCAGGGCATCTCAGATATTCATTAGAGCTTGCAGAATATCTACAATCTGGCTGTGAACAAAAGCACGGCGAGTCGGTTGGCGTGGCGTCTGTCATCATCGCAACAAGGTCGCGTGCCGGCTGGCCGCTCGCAGCAGTGACTCCTGCAGTGTTGGAACGGGCGGACACTCTCGCTCGAGGTGATCGACGGATCCCAATCAAACATCTCGCCGCTAAACTGGGCGTCTCTATTGGCAGTGCTGACACACTCGCCTACCAGTTGGCTCACTCAACGGTATGTGTCCGCTGGGTTCCTCGTCACCTAACAGAAGACCACAAAAGGCCACACAGGACTATCCGTGTGGAATATACTACCGCGTTAGGGGGCTGTTTGTTGAACATCATCGGAGGTGATGAAAAGTGGGTGCATGACTTCGAACCGGAGACAAAAAGGGAATCCATGGAATGACGCCACATCACCTCCCCTCCGAAGAAACAGTTCAAAGCCGTACCGTCACCCGGTAACGTCATGGCGACTCTGATGTGTTTGACGTCCTCCCTCGTGGTGGAAAGAGCGAGCCAGGTAGCGCAGCGGTTAGCACACTGGAATCGCATTCGGCAGGACGACGGTTCAAACCCAAGTCCTACCAGCCTGTTTTAGGTCTATTGTGGCCAGATTGTAACATTAAGATTATTTATTTAAAAGAGACTACAATGCGCATAAGATTTTTCAAAAGCGTTGTTCCTCACAGATACACCGTTACGCACACACACACACACACACACACACACACACAGAATTGGTTCAGTTTTGTGTTCTACTTTCCAAAGATTCAACTGTACACATATGATAAAGGTATGAAAAACTCGCATTACACAGATTTATGCATCAAAAAAATACATTTAATTTTTCTTTTAATATTGACACTTCCTGGTCGAGCGTTTCTAGGAGCTTCAGTCCAGAACCGCGCTGCTATTACGGTCGCAGGTTCGAATCCTGCCTCGGGCATGGATGTGTGTGCTGTCCTTAGGTTTAAGTAGTTAAAAAGTGTAGGGGACTGATGACCTCAGATGTTAAGTCCCATAGTGCTTAGAGCCTCTTTTTTTTCCAAAACTACATCTCACCCTGGTCAGTTTGGTACTCCATTTGTTCATTTCACATTATTCGACTATCTATTGAAATTCCGAGAAAAATGCATTGTGTAATTTCTAGGAATCTTGTTTTCGCTCCGCTCCATCATTCGACCAAAAACGACAACTTGCCACAGACAGGCCCCGGTACAGGAATAATATAACAGGGCTGCTGTAAAACACTCACTTGGCACAAATACTCATTTGAAACAAGAAAGTTGCTCGTGCAAAAGGGGCGTTGCCAATGTTCGAACTGCAGCGGGGATAGAGCTGTGGGATACGGTATGTGTTCGTTACTGAGTAACAAATACGACACGAGGCATGTTGTGCTACTGCCTGAAACGTTTCGTTACTCGCATATTTTCCTTCTCGCACACAGTTCGTACCCAGTTCGCGGCGGCTCGGTGGTTTTCGTATCCCTCCAATTCGATCTCCTAAGCGGATTCGGAGTGGCGGAAACGTTTCGTTAGACTAATTTCACACGTATACGGTTCCATTACCATTTCACACAAACACGGCTCTCGCACGGAACATACTAGGTTTTGTCTTTTCTTCCATTTGATTCCTGCTCCAAATAAGAAAAAATGGGAATCAATTTCCCAGAAATATGAAGCTATCGCCAATATCCCGAATGGCTTGGGCGCCGTGGTTGGGAAACGTACAAGGATCGTCACTTTCTCAAGTGGATGCATACCAACTATAAAGGAAATTCATCTATAGTTGTGATGGCAGTACCTGATGCTGACTACCGAAAGGCGTATAGGAAGGCCTGCAATTCTAACGTTTTTCAAAACTGTAATCTGTGCGTATCTATCATTAACGGCACCATGAATTTACCTGAGGACGAGGACAAGTGTCTTCCAGGCACACAGAACCCCAAAATGTCTAACTGTCTCATAGGAGATGATTCTCTTGGCTTACGTAAGCATCTCCTCAAACCTCACAGTGGACATAATTTGATACTGGAGAAAATAATCGACAACTATCTAGTGTACATGACTCGCAGAAAGATGGAATGTACTTTTGGAATACTTAGCGCCGGCCGTGGTGGCCGTGAGGTTCTAGGCGCTTCAGTCCGGAACCGTGTGACTACTACGGTCGCTGGTTCGAATTCTGCCTCGGGCATGGATGTGTGTGATGTCCTTAGGCTAGTTAGGTTTAAGTAGTTCTATGTTCTAGGGAACTGATGACCTCAGATGTTGAGTCCCATAGTGCTCAGACGCATTTGAACCTTCTTTTTTTTTTTTTTTTTGAATTCTTAGCAAGAAATGAAGAATCTTCCGCTGCGCATTTAACTTGGATCCTGAATATGCTAAGGTTATGGTGAAAGCTCGTATAGTTTTGCACAATTTCGTACGAGAACGAGATGGTTTTGAAATGGAAAACACTTGTCCATCTCAGGTTTTGAAGATGTCCCCTCGGATGAAATGAGGCGATATCAGACAACGGTGTTAACTAAAAATGTAAGAGATGTATTTGAAGGTTGTTACATGACTGAAGTTGGTTCAATGAGTTGGCAACTTTCTAAAATATGATTTACCTTAATAGTTATCACAAAAAATGGTTTATTGTATTATACTTCGATATGTATATTAAATAACTATCATTAGTTATTTTCTTAGTTTTCAAACCATTTCAGCCGGCCGCTGTGGTCGGGCTGTTCTCGGCGCTTCAGTCCGGAACCACGCGGCTGCCACGATCGCAGGTTCGAATCCTGCCTCGTGCATGAATGTGTGCGATGTTCTTAGCTTAGTTAGGTTTAAGTAGTTCTAAGTCTAGGGGACTGATGACCTCAGATGTTAAGTCCCATAGTGCTTAGAGCCACTTGAACCATTTATCAAACCATTTCCTTTTAAATTTCCTCAAAATCGCGGTGAGTTTATCAATTTTCCTAATGTACTACCACGCTTATTCGACAAAAATGAATTTTTCAGTACTTACCCAGTTGCATTTTTTAGAGGCGTCAAATTCATTTAAGTCGTAGAAATCCCACAGCTCCTGTGTAGATTGTGCTAAAGAAATCAGCCGATACACATCAGCATCTGGTAAACCGCTCTTTTATCAGAAAAACTGTGGCAACAGCTTTCAAAAAATAATAATAAGAGGTAATCATTAAAGAGATCCTCTCGCTGTCAAGTTAAAACAGAAACTGAACCGCGCGTGTGTGTAACGCCATGATTGCTTTCTGTTCCTTACAAACGACTTCGCACCTTACAGAAATGTGATGAACCCTTTTCGTGTAGAGGGAGTATTCGGTGCCCTACTTTTTCTATTACGTATCAAATGGAAACCGAAGCACCATCTCACACTTGTCGGCAGCGACCGAAAACGAACCGAACCGAATGGAACCGGCCTTAGTCGCAGTTCTTGCCGACTCGATATTTTTCGAATTTCTGCAATTTCTTCTTCACAGTAAGCCAAGTCGGCACTGACACAGAGTACAGAACATGTATTACCGCTCGCCATGTTTCCTTTTCCGCACTTGCGGCTCGGCCCAAATTGGTAATTTTCGTTAGCCCCAAATCCTTACCCCCAGAAAGGTTTCGTCAGCTCTGTGAATTGAAATACCGTGCGTGAGTTAATAGACGGTGTGAGTGACTTGTGTGGGAACAGTATATCGCTACCATCAACAGTTCGAGCTGAATACGTTTCTTATAAAGTGTTCACTTCGATTGTATAATTATATTGTCGTGAAAAGTGAAATAAGAAATTAGATCTATTTTACACTGACTCGTTAAACAGCCGGCCGCTGCAACCGAGCGGTTCGAGGCGCTTCAGTCTGGAACCGCGAATCCAGCATCGGGCATGGATGTGTGTGATGTCCTTAGGTTATTTAGGTTTAAGCAGTTCTAAGTCTAGAGCACTGATGACTTCAGACGTTAAGTCCCATAGTGCTTAAAGCCATTTGAACCATTTTTTTAACTCGTCAGACTAATCATAGGTACCCACATTATCGATAAAGCACTCCGTCTTCAGGCCACGAGTGGCCTGCCGGGACCATCCGACCGCCATGTCATCCTCAGCGGAGGATGCGGATAGGAGGGGCGTGGAGTCAGGACACCGCTCTCCCGGTCGTTATGATGGTTTTCTTTACCGAAGCCGCTACTATTCGGTCGAGTAGCTCCTCAATTGGCATCACGAGGCTGAGTGCACCCCGAAAAATGGCAACAGCGCATGGCGGCCTGGATGGTCACCCATCCAAGTGCCGATCATGCCCGACAGCGCTTAACTGCAATGATCTCACGGGAACCGGTGTATCCACTGCGGCAAGGCCGTTGCCTCATTATCGATAGTTTGGTACATTTTCTCGTTGTACATTAAATGTATTCGCAGTTGCGAATAAGGACAACCATCAGCTGTAAAAGGGAATGACGACAACGAAAATTTGTGCTGAACTGGGACTAGAACCCGGATTTCCCGTTTATCGGCAGCGGTAGCCTTACCCTTTGGCTGTCCCTGCACAAGTCATGGCCACACCCAAACTTCCATATGTAGTCAACCACGCTTCTACAGCCCGTACTCGTATATCCATTATGTATATCGCGTACATGTGAGACACTTTACTTGAGAGTCGCTTGCCCGGTGTCGGCGGATAAATATGATACTGCAGTTTCTGTGTTATTCTGAATTACGATACAAAGTTCTAGTCCATTCTACATCTGATAGTTGTCCATATTCGCAAATGAGAGTACATTTAATGTATAGTACTGGCCATTAAAATTGCTACACCACGAAGAAGACGAGCTACAGTCGCGAAATTTAAACGACAGGAAGATGCTGTGATATTCAAATGATTAGCTATTCAGAGCATTCACACAAGGTTGGCGTCGGTGGCGACACCTACAACGCCCGCATCTCGTGGTCGTGCGGTAGCGTTCTCGCTTCCCACGCCCGGGTTCCCGGGTTCGATTCCCGGCGGGGTCAGGGATTTTCTCTGCCTCGTGATGGCTGGGTGTTGTGTGCTGTCCTTAGGTTAGTTAGGTTTAAGTAGTTCTAAGTTCTAGGGGACTGATGACCATAGATGTTAAGTCCCATAGTGCTCAGAGCCATTTTTGACACCTACAACGTGCTGACATGAGGAAAGTTTCCAACGGATTTCTCATACACAAACAGCAGTTGACCGGCGTTATCTGGTGCAACGTTGTTGTGATGCCTCGTGTAAAGATGAGAAATGCGTACCATCACGTATCCGACTTTGATAAAGGTTGGATTGTAGCCTATCGTGATTGCGGTTTTATCGTATCGCAACACTGCTGCTCGCGTTGGTCGACATCCAATGACTGTTAGGAGAATATGGAATAGGTGGGTTCAGGAGGGTAATACGGAACGCCGTGCTGGATCCCAACGGCCTCGTATCACTAGCAGTCGAGATGACAGGCATCTTATCCGCATGGCTGTAATGGATTGCGCAGCCAGGTCTCGATCCCTGAGTCAACAGGTGGGGACGTCCGCAAGACAACAACCATCTGCACGAACAGTTCGACGATGTTTGCAACAGCATGGACTATAAATTCGGAGACCATGGCTGCGATTAACCTTGACGCTGCATCACAGACAGAAGCGCCTGGGCGCACGAATGGCAAAACTTCATTTTTTAGGATGAATCCAGGTTCTGTTTACAGCATCATGATGGTCGCATCCATGTTTGGCCACAGCGCGGTGAACGCACGTTGGAAGCGTGTATTCGTCATCGCCATACTGGTGTATCACCCGGCGTGATGGTATGGGGTGCCACTGGTTACACGTGGACGTTACATTTGAGATGTGTTACGACCCGTGGCTCTACCCTTCATTCGATCCCTGCGAAACCCTACATTTCAGCAGGATAACGCACGACCGCATGTTGCAGGTCGTGTACGGGCCTTTATGGATACAGAAAATGTTCGACTGCTGCCCTGGCAAGCACATTCTCCAGATCTCTCACCAATTGAAAACGTCTGGTCAATGGTGGCCGAGCAACTGGCTCGTCACAATACGCCAGCCACTACTCTTGATGAACTGTGGTATCACGTTGAAGCTGCATGGGCAGCTGTACCTGTACACGCCATCCAAGCTCTGTTTGACTTAATGTCCAGGCGTATCAACGCCGTTGTTAAGGCCAGAGGTGGTTGTTCCTGGTACTGATTTCTCAGGATCTACGGACCCAAATCGCGTGATAATGTAATCACATGTCAGTTCTAGTATAATATATTTGTCCAATGAATACCCGTTTATCATCTGCATTTTTTCTTGGTGTAGCAATTTTAATGGCCAGTAGTATATTTAATAACGGCTGTAGACGCTGTAGTGTCTGTTCCTTTCGACATGGATTCATGTCCAAAGGAACTTTGAATTATAATTCAAAATAACACGGGCACTGCAATATCGTATTTTCTCACTGCGTCTTCGCGAGGTGGAAAAGAAGTAAACGGTGGGATTTTTTCAGGGAAGAACCAAAAAATGAAGCAACTTACTGCTTCTTCTGACAATCATACTCAGTCAGAGGAAGATCCACAACAAATGAAGAGTGGAACTGGCAAAAGTACTCGCATTTGTCTGGAGAATCAAAAAACAATATATCTTTTGTTCCATGAAATTTCGAGAGAACTGCCGGATGTCTGCAACTTGCTGCCATCATATTACGGCGCCGAGTCTTTTGGCCATCTTCACCATTCACCTGAAGATGCCAAAAAGACTCTGCACCGAAATATCGTGGCAACAATTTGCAGCCATCCGGTAGTTCTCCTGAAATTTTGTGGAACAAGCTGTACGCCGGGGACGTTTCAAAACTCACAATATACCTCTTTTTGTACATACCGTTTACGCACCCAAAAAATTGAGGTGTTCTTATACCACACAATTACGCTGCCCATCTCATCACTGCGAAAAAATAAAGAAGCAAATTCGAAAATAAATGATTTATTAAGAACGATCTAAGTGCCGTACCAGAAAACTGAGTCGGCCGCTGTGGCCGAGAGCTCTTCTTGGGGCTTCACTCCGGAACCGCGCTGCTGCTACGGTCGCAAGCTCGAATCCTGCCTCGGGCATGGATGTGTGCGATGTCCTTAGGTTAGTTAGGTTTGAGTAGCTCTAAGTCTACGGGACTGATGACCTCAGATGTTAAGTCCCATAGTGCTTACAGCCATTTAAACCAGAAAACTGATTGGTTCTAAGCTCCTATAAGAAAGATTTTGTTCCAAGTGCCATTAATACAGAAGTACTACGGTTTATCTGTGATAACACAAGAACAGAAATACAACAATAATATTGTAAGTAGTAGAATTGTGATCAATAAAAACTGTTTTACATTTCTGTTGAATATTTTTTTCAAGAGAGTTACAAATTCATGACGCAAATCCCTCAGTATTGACTTCTGTTTCTTACACAACGCCATTCTTGGGCCCAGATGTTGCGAAGTTTACTAGTGTCAAACTCCTAGTGCTATTGAGAAACAAATGGCAACATCGTCACAGCTCTTTCTCTTCTGCAACTGATAAACACGCCTGGTCTTTCAGACGAAGTACGACATAGTCTTTCGTCTTTTGAATACACTGACATCTTTCCATTCCTCTGTTTCAGAATAAGATTTTTTATTGGCTATTTGAGATAGATGAGTATGACATTTTGATTGTACTTCTTCAGCAACAATGTTTCAGCAGCAATTTTAAAATCAAGTCAGTTGTTTGTATTGGAATTACATGAAACGTATTTATAACTTTAGTTGACTTAACTCCTGAGGGAAACCTGTACCTTCCAGTAATGCATGTTTGAAACATTTTCTCCATGATGTGACACTTGGAACAAGTTAAGTTATAGGGACATGCAGTAGAGTGCCGAGAATATAAAGACACTACAACCTCGTTTTTGGAAAAACAATGGTAGCTAGAACGTTTGACATTTCCGTTTCTTCTAACAGAAAAAAGAAAAACGTTTATAAGCAGTGAAGTTCAGTAACAAAAGAAATCAGCAACGAAGTAGCATGTATGTGCCACGCCAGTACCGAATACATACAGTACGAAATGCAGTAGTTCCTCGTGGAAAGCCTGTCGACAAAAGTAGGTCGGATCCTCATCAAGCACAATGTAGCAATGATTTTTCGTCCTGCACCGAAAACGAAACCCTTTTTGTGTTTTCCCCCGGAAGAATGGTTAACGTGACTAGAACGATCATTCGAAGGACAAGAAGTCTAGTAATCATGGGCTCTAAAATGAATATCTTAAGAGGTATCAGCACTTGTCCACTAGAATAAAAATATTTCACACTAGCGAACATGAACAAGTGCTCATAGCTTAGAGCCCATGTTTACTAAAAATTTTGTCTTGTTTTGGTCCGTACCACCTCTTTCCAAAATATGGATAGCAAAGAGCGTGCAGTAGAAGAGGTTTGTTTCACAGTATCGATGATGAAGTGTTCACAGCTCTTAAGGTATGCATTTTAGAGTCAGTATTTGCTAGACTTTTTTTTTCCTTCGACCGATCGTTCGTGCTATGTCCCTGAATACTGACCATTCCTTCCGGGAAAACATATATGACGTGCTGCTCCGTGAGGCTAGAGTTTATAAGATTTTTCTCCTACACTTAAGAAGTGATTGTTAAATACATTGGCTGCCTATGCACTGTTGGTTAAGATGGTCTCATTCTCTTTAACAGTAATACTACCTGAAACTTACTGGCAGATTAAAACTGTGTGCCGGACCGAGACTCGAACTCGGGACCTTTGCCTGTGAGGATGGGGCGTGAGTCATGCTTGGGTAGCTTAGTTGGTAGAGCACTTGCACGCGAAAGGCAAAGGTCCCGAGTTCGAGTCTCGGCCCGGCACACAGTTTTAATCTGCCAGTAAGATTCATATCAGCGCACACTCCGCTGCAGAGTGAAAATCTCATTCTGGAAACATCCCCCAGGTTGTGGCTAAGCCATGTCTCCGCATATCCTTTCTTTCAGGAGTGCTAGTTGTGCAGGGTTCGCCGGCCGGTATGGCCGAGCGGTTCTAGGCGCTTCAGTCTGGAATCGCGCGATCGCTACGGTCGCAGGTTCGAATCCTGCCTCGGGCATGGATGTGTGTAATGTCCTTAGGTTAGTTAGGTTTAAGTAGTTCTAAGTTCTAGGGGACTGATGACCTCAGATGTTAAGTCCCATAGTGCTCAGAGCCATTTGTGCAGGGTTCGCAGGAGAGCTTCCGTAAATTTTGGAAGGTAGGAGACGAGATACTGGCAGAAGTAAAGCTGTGAGGAGGGGGCGTGAGTCGTGCTTGGGTAGCTCAGTTGGTAGAGCACTTGCCCGCGAAAGGCAAAGGTCCCGAGTTCGAGTCTCGGTCCGGCACACAGTTTTAATCTGTCAGTAAGTTTCATGTCAGCGCACACTCCGCTGCAGAGTGAAAGTCTCATTCGGGAGTAATACCACCTACTCCAATGGTTACTTTCCTGTCTCCCTTCTAACAACATTCCATACTGATTTGGTTTTATTGCTGGAGTTGTTAATTTCTTCTCTAACATACATATTTCTTGATTTCCTTCTGTACCTTCAGCCTGCAGGCTCTCTGAAAATTGCCGTAAGGTATATTGCAGAAATATTAAGAGACGGAATAGGGTTTATGTGGTTGCACGCTCGAAATTTAATGGAGCCGGTACTCCTACAACCGTATGCAGGGACCGCCGAGTGCAGTCGCCGGCTGCGATGCACGACGGAGAGCAGACCGAAGCCCCCCACCCCACACGTTGGCTTTCCCCTCCCCTCCCTTCTCCTCACGGTAGTCGGTTCCCCTTCCCCGTTCCGCGGCTGGGCGCGCTCTCTCCGCCCCACTGACTGACAACCCAATTACTAGGCGCTATTTCAACAGGCGGCGCTTAATCATTTTAAAATTGGACGGCGTGGCGCGCAGGGAGGCGGCCGATCCCGGACCGCTTCGTTACCACGGCTGCTGCTTCCGGCTGGACACGGGGAGCGACATGCAGGAAAACTTCGCCGCATTTCGCTTCCAGCGGCCGACTGTGGACTGTCTCAGAAAGTCGAAACCGCCTTCACTATTCAATCTTCCCGAAAACGACTACATTCGACACAGTGATGAGTAGTGAATACACTGTCTTAACAAAGTACACCACTGGTCATTAAAATTCTTACACCAAGAAGCAATGCAGATGATAAACGGGCATTGATTGGACAAATATATTACACTAGAACTGACGTGTGATTACATTTTCACGCAATTTGGGTGCATAAATCCTGAGAAATCAGTACCCAGAACAACCACCTCTGGCCGTAATAACGGCCTTGATACGCCTGGGAATTGAGTCAAACAGAGCTTGGATGGCGTGTACAGGTACAGCTGCCCATGCAGCTTCAACACGATACCACAGTTCATCAAGAGTAGTGACTGGCGTATTGTGACGAGCCAGTTGCTCGACCACCATTCATCAGACGTTTTCAATTGGTGAGAGGTCTGGAGAATGTGGTGGCCAGGGCAGGAAATCGGACATTTTCTGTATCCAGAAAGGCCCATGTAGGAACTGCAGAATGCGGTCGTGCATTATCCTGCTGAAATGTAGGGTTTCGCAGGGACCGAATGAAGGGTAGAGCAACGGTTCGTAACACATCTGAAATGTAACGTCCACTGTCAATGCGAAGAGGAGGTGACCGAGACGTGTAACCAATGGCACCCCATACCATCACGCCGGGTGATACGCCAGTATGGCGATGACGAATACACGCTTCCAATGTGCGTTCACCGCGATGTCGCCAAACACGAATGCGACCATCACGATGCTGTAAACAGAATCTGGATTCATCCGAAAAAATGACGTTTTGCCATTCGTGCACCCAGGTTCGTCGTTGAGTACACCATCGCAGGCGCTCCTGTCTGTGATGCACCGTCAAGGAAAACCGCAGCTGATAGTCCATGCTGCTACAAACGTCGTCGTCGTCGAACGGTTGTTGTCTTGCAAACGTTGACTCAGGGATCGAGCCGTGGCTGCACGATCCGTTACAGCCATGCGGATGAGATGCTTATCATCTCGACTGCTAGTGATACGAGGCCGTTGGGATCAAGCACGGCGTTCCGTATTACCCTCCTGAACCCACCGATTCCATATTCTGCTAACAGTCATTGGATCTCGACCAACGCGAGCAGCAATGTCGCGATACGATAACCCGCAATCGCGATAGGCTACAATCCGACCTTTATCAAAGTCGGAAACGTGATGGTACGCATTTCGCCTCCTTACACGAGGCATCACAATAACGTTTGACCAGGCAACGCCGGTCAACTGCTGTTTGTGTATGAGAAATCGGCTGGAAACTTTCCTCATGTCAGCACGTTGTAGGTGTCGCCACCGGCGCCTACCTTGTGTGAATGCTCTGAAAAGCTAATCATTTGCATATCACAGCATCTTCTTCCTATCGGTTAAATTTCGCGTTTGTAGCACATCTTCGTGGTGTAGCAATTTTAATGGCCAGTAGTGTAAGTGAAGCAGCCAGAAGAGAAGGAGGGAAAGAAATGAAACTTCATGGATTGACAGGGTAAGGGATGATTTTAGCGGTTGCAAAATCGAGTCAAATTTACAAAGAACTTGGCAGTATGAGCCCAGTCATTACAATGACGTTGCACCCCTTCTGGTATGGGTGCAAGCGCTGATTTGGCTGGGAAGGTTGTCAAAAAGCCGTTGTCTCCTCTTTTGAGGCAAGCTGATCCACAATTGTTGTGACTGGTTCTTGATGTCATGAATACGTCTTGCACTGTGACAGAGTTGACGTCCTATAGCTGAGTCGGCCTAAGTTGAGGAGGAGGAGGAGGAGGAGGAGGAGGAGGAGATTAATGTTTAACGTCCCGTCGACAACGAGGTCATTAGAGGCGGAGCGCAAGCTCGGGTGAGGGAAGGATGGGGAAGGAAATCGGCCGTGCCCTTTCAAAGGAACCACCCCGGCATTTGCCTGAAGCGATTTAGGGAAATCACGGAAAACCTAAATCAGGATGGCCGGAGACGGGATTGAACCGTCGTCCTCCCGAATGCGAGTCCAATGTGCTAACCACTGCGCCACCTCGCTCGGTGGTCTAAGTTGATCCCTGACAGCTGCAGTGGGCTGGGCGTGGCAGCTTCGCTGGTCTTCTTCAGCCAATAGCGTAACGCGGTTTTGTAAATTTCTCTTTGGCAACGCCTCAGTGTTGTCACATCTCTGTTGATGCTTTCGACTGCAGCCGTTTGTGCTTCGCAGCTGAAAGCTGGCAACAGCGTTGAGAGCTATCAGGGATCTTCTTACAGCGTCTCGACTACAGCTGATCACATACACGTTCTATCGGGGACAGATCTTGCTTGCCAGGGAGTACTTGAACATCACGCAGACAGTTCGTAGTTCAATGTGTGAATGAGCATTGTCCTGCTGATAAATGGCACGATGATGCTGTTGCGTGACAAGTAAGACATGAGGGCACAGGATGCTGGTGAAGTACCAATGTGGCAGTAGAGTTCCCTCAATCACTACTAGTCTTGACTTGAACTTGTACCCAATGGCTCCCCACATCATGACGCCCAGGAGTAACACAACAAAACATTTGAAGAGTGTTAACTCTCCGCACATCGCTCCCATTGTGGGGCATTGGGAGGAGTGGGGGGGGGGGGGGGGGGGTCGGTAAGCAGGAAAACTCCGCCGCACTTGACCCTACCAAACAAAAATAAACTTATCCCTCTTCAGCAGTTGCCATACAATCTACACTAAATCTCAAACCTCTCCCCTCCCCACCCCCCTCCACTTAACGAAACTAAGAGAACTAAAAGGGGCAATCTTTCGAGCGCCAATCCTTAAGGGCGATAGATAGGAATAAGGGACAGGACATTCACATAACCATGGAACAAGTTTTTTCCGTTCGTTCGTATTATTGCCACCCAATCTACACTAAATCTCAACCTGACATCGAAATAAGTGTCCAAGGAATAGAAAAACAACTGAAATCACTCAACAGAGGAAAGTCCACTGGACCTGACGGGATACCAATTCTGTTCTACACAGAGTACGCGAAAGAACTTGCCCCCCTTCTAACAGCCATGTACCGCAAGTCTCTAGAGGAACGGAAGGTTTCAAATGATTGGAAAAGAGCACAGGTAATTCCAGTTTTCAAGAAGGCTCGTCGATCGAGCAGATGCGCAAAACTATAGGCCTATATCTCTGACATCGATCTGTTGTAGAATTTGAGAACATGTTTTTTGCTCGCGTATGATGTCATTTCTGGAAACCCAGTATCTACTCTGTAGGAATCAACATCGATTCCGGAAACAGTTATCGTGTGAGACCCAACTAGCTTTATTTGTTCATGAGACCCAGAAAATATTGGATACAGGCTCCCAGGTAGATGCCATTTTCCTTCACTTCCGGAAGGCGTTCGATACAGTTCCGCACTGTCGCCTGAGAAACAAAGTAACAGCCTACGGAATATCAGACCAGCTGTGTTGCTGGATTGAAGAGTTTTTAGCAAACAGAACACAGCATGTTGTTCTCAGTGGAGAGACGTCTACAGACGTTAAAGTAACCTCTGGCGTGCCACAGGGGAGTGTTATGGGACCATTGCTTTTCACAATATATATAAATGAACTAGTAGATAGTGTCGGAAGTTCCATGCGGCTTTTCGCGGATGATGCTGTAGTATACAGAGAAGTTGCAGCATTAGAAAATTGCAGCGAAATGCAGGAAGATCTGCAGTGCATAGGCACTTGGTGCAGGGAGTGGCAACTGACCCTTAAAATAGACAAATGTAATGTATTGCGAATACATAGAAAGAAGGATCCTTTATTGTATGATTATACGATAGCGGAAGAAACACTGGTGGTAGTTACTTCTGTAAAATATCTGGGAGTATGCGTACGGAACGATTTGAAGTGGAATGATCATATAAAATTAATTGTTGGTCAGGCGGGTGCCAGGTTGAGATTCATTGGGAGAGTCCTTAGAAAATGTAGTCCATCAACAAAGGAGGTGGCTTACAAAACACTCGTTCGAATTATACTTGAGTATTGCTCATCAGTGTGGGATCCGTACCAGGTCGGGTTGACAGAGGAGATAGAGAAGATCCAAAGAAGAGCGGCGCGTTTCGTCACAGGGTTATTTGGTAAGCGTGATGTTTAGCAAACTCAAGTGGCAGACTCTGCAAGAGAGGCGCTCTGCATCGCGGTGTAGCTTGCTGTCCAGGTTTCGAGAGGGTGCGTTTCTGGATGAGGTATCGAATGTATTGCTTCCCCCCTACTTATATTTCCCGAGGAGATCACGAATGTAAAATTAGAGAGATTCGAGCGCGCACGGAGGCTTTCCGGCAGTCGTTCTTCCCGCAAACCATACGCGACTGGAACAGGAAAGGAAGGTAATGACAGTGGCACGGAAAGTGCCCTCCGCCACACACCGTTGGGTGGCTTGCGGAGTGTAAATGTAGATGTAGATGTTGGCCTGTATGCGTTGTTGCACCGTATCGTGGAAGGTGGTCACATACACACTTCGTTGGTTTCGATACCGGGAATCGGACCTGGGCTCCCTGAATGAAAGTTGGTATCGTAGCCAGCGGATCATACTGGAACCACTCACCTAAAGGATGAGACATCAAGCGATGTCTTGCGACAACAGCGAGACACTACCTGTACCGTATAGACCGTGCGGGGATTGGTCTTGTACACTCCAAATACACGCGTCTCTCAAGCCATGATTCACGGAAACATGGACAGTATCGTCTCAGCAATGCTGTACTAATTTTTACGCCATGTGTTTGTTGCTCGTTTATGTCACCACTGTTTTTAAAATAGCAGTGATCGCTTCTCCCAATTTCTATAATAACGGAAATTTCAAACCAGAGCAGAGACATAAAAATAAGAGACATTCAATCCAAAATTAAGGTCATGACAACCATAGAACCATCCAAATTAAAAAGTTCTCATTGAACAAAGACTATATAATCAATTATAGAATAATACACTCCTGGAAATTGGAATAAGAACACCATGAATTCATTGTCCCAGGAAGGGGAAACTCTATTGACACATTCCTGGGGTCAGATACATCACATGATCACACTGACAGAACCACAGGCACATAGACACAGGCAACAGAGCATGCACAATGTCGGCACTAGTACAGTGTATATCCACCTTTCGCAGCAATGCAGGCTGCTATTCTCCCATGGAGACGATCGTAGAGATGCTGGATGTAGTCCTGTGGAACGGCTTGCCATGCCATTTCCACCTGGCGCCTCAGTTGGACCAGTGTTCGTGCTGGACGTGCAGTCCGCGTGAGACGACGCTTCATCCAGTCCCAAACATGCTCAATGGGGGACAGATCCGGAGATCTTGCTGGCCAGGGTAGTTGACTTACACCTTCTAGAGCACGTTGGGTGGCACGGGATACATGCGGACGTGCATTGTCCTGTTGGAACAGCAAGTTCCCTTGCCGGTCTAGGAATGGTAGAACGATGGGTTCGATGACGGTTTGGATGTACCGTGCGCTATTCAGTGTCCCCTCGACGATCACCAGTGGTGTACGGCCAGTGTAGGAGATCGCTCCCCACACCATGATGCCGGGTGTTGGCCCTGTGTGCCTCGGTCGTATGCAGTCCTGATTGTGGCGCTCACCTGCACGGCGCCAAACACGCATATGACCATCATTGGCACCAAGGCAGAAGCGACTCTCATCGCTGAAGACGACACGTCTCCATTCGTCCCTCCATTCACGCCTGTCGCGACACCACTGGAGGCGGGCTGCACTATGTTGGGGCGTGAGCGGAAGACGGCCTAACGGTGTGCGGGACCGTAGCCCAGCTTCATGGAGACGGTTGCGAATGGTCCTCGCCGATACCCCAGGAGCAACAGTGTCCCTAATTTGCTGGGAAGTGGCGGTGCGGTCCCCTACGGCACTGCGTAGGATCCTACGGTCTTGGCGTGCATCCGTGCGTCGCTGCGGTCCGGTCCCAGGTCGACGGCCACGTGCACCTTCCGCCGACCACTGGCGACAACATCGATGTACTGTGGAGACCTCACGCCCCACGTGTTGAGCAATTCGGCGGTACGTCCACCCGGCCTCCCGCATGCCCACTATACGCCCTCGCTCAAAGTCCGTCAACTGCACATACGGTTCACGTCCACGCTGTCGCGGCATGCTACTAGTGTTAAAGACTGCGATGGAGCTCCGTATGCCACGGCAAACTGGCTGACACTGACGGCGGCGGTGCACAAATGCTGCGCAGCTGGCGCCATTCGTCGGCCAACACCGCGGTTCCTGGTGTTTCCGCTGTGCCGTGCGTGTGATCATTGCTTGTACAGCCCTCTCGCAGTGTCCGGAGCAAGTATGGTGGGTCTGACACACCGGTGTCAATGTGTTCTTTTTTCCATTTCCAGGAGTGTAGATACCCATAATAAAGATTATAGATCTAGAAAAAAAACAAAGAAAAAAACTCAAAGAACAAATAGAAAATAAATACACGGCCTGAGATGAAAGACTTCATACCATTGATCCCCCAAAACAACGTTTTTAATTAATACTTAAGCAATTTAAACGAAGAAATATTCACCCTTTAAACAAAGAATATTTAAATTTACAAATAAAAATTATTTCTTTTTTAAAAAACCGTTGTTTAAAAACGAAAAATTTTAGCACTACTGCTATGGCTAATTGATATTTCAATTTTTTTACTAGGTTATTAATAAGAAAACGTACACCTGTTATAAGTGAGACCAAAAAATACCGAAAAATGCCGGTAATTCAGAACTAAAATGACCTATATCGGTTGTAACCGGTCGGTTTTTCCCGTTCCTACTGCATGCTCAGTTCTGCCGCAACTACTAGCTGCTTCGCAGTGATCGGCGAGCGCGCTGCGAAGCAGCAATAGTTGGCGAACGCAGTTCTCGCCTCACTGCTGTTAGGTGCTTGGCTTCATTGCTTCACATGTACTGCTAAAACGAACGAGTAAATGACGCTGCGAGTTCACGATAATACATCGATCGTATGCCTCAGGCCTTGCTGAACGATTCTAGAACAGCGGCCAGTGTTGCTTCATCCGTAGCAGTTTTCGACCGTCCAACATTCGGCGTGTCTGCGACGAAGCCGGTTTCAAGGAATTTCACGACTAGTTTCACCGCCGCACTCTGTGGTGATGGGTGCCGTCCTCTGCGATAGCATAGATTCTCCTCTCTCCTGGTGTCTGATGTAGGGATGTTGTTAAAATATCGATTTGTTTGGAAAAATATTAATATATGTGGGGTACTTTTGTAACTTTCCCGTACATAAAAATTTCCTGTACAAAATTGACAGAGTTGAAACTAATAAGCTGGCAGTCGTGGCCGAGCGGTTCTAGGCGCTACAGTCAGAAACCGCGCGACCACTGCCGTCGCAGGTTCGAATCCTGCCTCGGGCGTGGATGTGTGTGATGTCTTTAGGTTAGTTAGGTTTAAGAAATTCTGAGTTCTAGGGGACTGACGACCTCAGAATTTAAGTCCAATAGTGCTCAGAGCCATTTGAACCATTTGAAACTGATAAATTTTGGACGTAAGCAGCGCTACGCCATGGCCCTGTGAAATCAACCTGAATAAACTGAAAAATTCTTTCCTCATAATGGTGTCACCGGATAACGCTGTCTATATATCTGCTCCTAAATAGCACAGCTTAGTGCAGTGCTGGCCTATCTACTACTACTGAACAACATTTGTCTCAGATTTACATTATTAGAAAAAAAATACAAACTGACTTTGCTTGTTGACACAGCTGCATACCTGGTCCTCTGATTATTAAACAACACATGACTATGATCTGGGAAAATTTTTAAAATATTTAAATTCAAGTAAATGACTGGTATAAAATTATGTTCTGAAAAACCTTATTATTGAAAACATTACATAAAAAATTGAACATTACAAGTCTGACTTAATTAGTGCTGACAAATCACGAAAAGATTGAAACAAATTCATTTTAACATCTCAGACAGCAAATTTAAGTACGCGCATGGCTATGAAGAATAATTAAGTTTACCTTACACTACGTGGCAATGAACTGCGCTGCACCAGAGGTGACTGCTATTGCTCTTACATGGCTAGCGACTGTACTGTAGCGGTGAGCTACTACGACTTCTCCGTAGCAACGAACTATTGCGACTGCTCTGTAGGAGCGAGCGATTATTTCTGCTGCCGACACTGCTCTGATCTATGATTCTATTACAGCAGAGATGTTTTATATCGTAGGCAGCGCGTGAGCAATATATGGAAATGACATTTGCTCCAGTGGGGTAGTGAATAGTAAACCTCTTACATAATGAACCCCTTACACTTTATTTCCAGATGTATCGATATCAAAATAGTAACATCGCGTGCCGATATTTTTATTTTATATCACATGTTTTCACAATTTTCGGTACGTATTTGAAGTTGTTCTTTTGAAATTGTTGTAGAACATGATTTTACTTTCACAGTGTGAAGGAGTCCTACTACATCTTGAGTTTTCATCAAGTCCAATCTTCCTCTTTGACTGTGTGAAGCAAGTACATGTGAAACAAAAGAAGAAGTTGTAATCTTGCCCTCCCACCCATCAACATCCATATTTCCTGTCTCTTCAAAGGTTTCGAAAGCTTCGAGAGGCGTAAGACATACAAAAGAGAGAATTTTTACTTATCTTCAGTTTCTCTTGTTGTCGGCTGCAGTTGTCGCGTCTAGGGGTACATTCTTGAGGCTGAAATTTTGATTTTATAGATTCCTGTAGATCTGAATAATGTTAGAAGATTTGCCTCTTTTACTCTTGAATTTTATTTTTTGTCACATTTTTCAGTATCACACCGTCTTTACAATTTCCACTTCTTTAACACCACAAATTACATTGTTAGTATCAATCACAAAAACACGTCTGATCTCATCAGAGGCATGCCCACTACTACGGGGTGTTCAAAAAGTCTCTCCGCAGTGCCGTATGATGGTTACCCGCGCGTGCCAAATGATTGTTTGCCTGCCTGCGTTTTTTAACAAAACAATAAACGCACAACGATACTGCAGTGATATTCTGTACCCATTCATAGGAGAACTTGTGTTAAGTGAAACACCGAACGGCTATTTTCAACAAGATGGTGCAACCGCGCATACAGCTCGCGTTTAATGTCACTACTTGCTGATGTTTTTGGTGATTGCATAATTTCACAGGGACTTTGGACTCCACGATCGCCTGTCCTAAAACTTTTTCTTCTGGGGTGCAGCTAAAGCAATTGTCTATAAAAATCGTCCAAAATCCATCGATGAATTTAAAACTGCAATATGCACTTTCACTGCTTCTGTTACAGAAGAAATGTTACAGCCTGTGTTTGGAAATATGATTAGACGAATTAAATTGTGTATTCAACAACAGAGGGGACACTTTCAACATTTAATGAGATAATTTGTAAGTAAAACTGAATATTCAATAAATTAATAACTTCTATTTCACTGAGTTTCATTTTGGTATATTCACTGCGGCATATGGCACGCGCAGCTAACAATCATACGGCATTGCGGAGAGGCTTCTTGAACACCCCGTACTTCAAATTCTGCGGTACTCAGAATATTCCATAGAGTTTACAAAGTGAAAGAGTTTGCATAATGTCTTGACAAAAGAGGAATCTGCACCAATTATATTATTATTTTATAAATGAGTCCAGAAATAAATTCAATAATTAGCAATAGATTGTGCAATCAATAATATGAGTTTTAAGTATGATAGATATTTCGTAGTTTCGAATATTTCTAAAAGAAGAATAATTTTAGCTGTACATGTCGACTGTAACAAATTGATTTCTTTTTATACTTTTTAGCCTGAAATATAATCATCGTATACAAAATCATATGAAATTCTTTTAGAGAAGCAGCTGAGATAATTTTAAGCTATACAGGTTTCGAGGTATCACCTACTCCTTTAGAAAAAAGGTAATGTTAGAGGAAGGTGTCTTATTATGAAGTCCGACTGCACTGGGGGGTGGTGGTAGTGGCGGTGTGAATGAAATAAGAAGATTTCATAAGTGAAGAAATAGCACACGAGTTGCGTTAAAAAATAATTTTAACGGAGACGAGTGAGGGGAAATGCTGACATAATCGGCACTCGACGCTACCAACAGAAACTGCAGCGTTTAGCTTCACCACGCAATTTTGACACCGTAACTGCTAGGTCGCTTCACCTTTTTGTGCCACTTACATGGCGTTGCCATTGTTAGCAAAGTGGTTATCGCTGAGCGTGAACGTGCGTCGTTTTCTGTTCAATTCTTGCTCTAAGAGGGATTATCAGGCTACTAGCTTCTTGATGTACAGAATACTTAATAATAAATCAGTACTTAAATATACAGCTCTAAAAACCGGCAGTATATTTACAACGTGAAGCCGATATTTTTAAGGGCCCGTACCTCGATATCTTTCCCTTCGATATATCGATATATTGATTTTTTTCCTTATATATCAAGATCCGATATGATATTTTTTAAATATCGATATATAGGCTTCCCGGTATTTTTAAAAATATCTGCAGTGCTAATCTGGACGACCTCACTTCGTTCGGCTGGTGTCGACGATGACAGCTTTCACGTCACGTGTACGGAAGAAACAGCAGTCGTAAGTCGAGAACGATTAAAGCCATGCTCAAATGGAAGACAACACTGTTTTTATGAGTAATTTTTTGTGCGTTTGATATGACACACGACCCTATTTCCATTCGGAAATTAGGAGTTGCATCCACAAAAGGCGGCCATGTTGGTATCAATTTTACAGTTCCCCCTCTCCCGTCTTATGCTATATTTATTGACCTGCGTTTGTTTCAGAAGAGGCAACGGCCTTGCCGCAGTGGATACACTGGTTCCTGTGAGATCAGCGAGGGTAAGCGCAGTCCCTCGTCGTCGGCACTTGGATGGATACCCATCCAGCCGCCATGCGCTGTTGCCATTTTTCGGTGTGCACTCAGCCTCGTGATGCCAATTGAGGAGCTACTCGACCGAATAGTAGCGGCTCCGGTCAAAGAAAGCCATCATAACGACCGGGAGAGCGGTGTGCTGACCACAGGTCCCTCCTTTCCGCAAAAAAAAAAAAAAAATGGTTCAAATGGCTCTGAGCACTGTGCGACTTAACTTCTGAGGTCATCAGTCTCCTTTCCGCATCAACTTAGGATGACACGGCGGTCGGATGGTCCCGATGGGCCACTTGTGGCCTGAAGACGGAGTGCTTTGTTTCGGAAGGGTGGTTCCACACCAATAGACCAGCCTGTATAACAGTTGTAAGAGATGGTCATCAATACTCAGGGATGGAATCTACTCACTGCAAAATAACTGAATGAAAGGATGTGCTTCAAAAAATAGCACGAAGTTGAAAGGCGTTTGCTCTGGAGCGCACCACCTTTCATACCATGTATTCATCCGAGACAGTATTCACTTCTTCAAAGATCAGTCTGGCAGTACATCTCTGGTTGGAAACGGTCTTGAGCGGTTGTGCGACCTTTGACTGGAGGTGACCAATGGGAGCGTTAGGAGGCAGAATTCGTCTTCGGAGGCTATGTGGTTCGTACACAAAGCATTCTACTTCTCTTCCTGCTGCTGGGACGACTGGACGTGTTCATTTACCTCATCGGATAGATGATTTGCACTGTGTTACTGAAATGGGCACATTTATTCGACTTTGTTCTGTATTATACTGATATAACTGCTGGCTTGCACATTTGCGCTGCACTTACGTGATTGTGAATTACATTGGTTTGGAGATGAGGCAGACTCAGATTTATGTCCGTGACACTTTTGCAGTCCTATTTAACGTGGGGAGTGTTAGGTCTTTATATTTTCAACTTCTTTAGATCACGTGCGGATCAATATCACGTTTTCATTGAGCCAGCCGATGTTTCAAAGTGACTTACCTCAGTGCTGTTTCACTCGTAAGACAGTGTTTCAGAAGTTACTAATCATACGCAATGAGTTTCTCTTGCCTGTTGTATCCGGTAGTATAAAGACCACGGTCCGCTGAATTGTGTTTACACGTTATGAATGATTTTCTGTATTCGAATAATGATCATTGCATTATGTCTGAGCATAGGTGGAATTTTAGCCAACGTATTATCATCTCCTCGTGGTCTTTGTTTCACTAATTTTTTCACGCGTTCCCTACTTCCACACGTTTTCAGTCAAGAATCGGATTCTCGAAACGTAACCTATTCATTTTGACCGTACTCAAAGCTGGGATGCAGTTGCCTAACTTAAGCAGAGACCGTTGATTTATTAAACAAGAATTTCAGCCAAGGAAGTAAGTGTGTGTCGCTGCTGAACTTCGAGATACGTGCCAGCAGGGACGGAGAGGTCGAGGTAATTACTGCTCCCACATTAGCTGAGGGTTTTTCATATTCTTAGGTGATTTAGGGCACATATGGGAAAAACATCTGCATTGCATACGTCATGACTGGGTGTTGTGTGATGTCTTTAGGTTAGTTAGGTTTAAGTAGTTCTAAGTTCTTGGGGACTGATGACCATAGATGTTAAGTCCCATAGTGCTCAGAGCCATTTTTTTTTTTTTTTTTTTGCATTGCATAGATTGCGCCTACGGGCTGCAGTTTCTTTACGGCCATAGTAAATGCATGAGGTCTACAGTGAGCATTCTAAATTCGGTTTTCTTTTGGTTGTTGTTGTTGTGGTCTTCAGTCCAAAGACTGATATGATGCAGCTTTCCATGCTACTTTATCCTGTGCAAGCCTCTTCATCTCTGAGTAACGGCTGCAATTTACATCCCTCTGAATCTGCTTACTGTATTCATCTCTTGGTCTCCCTCTACGATTTTTACTCCAAACGCTTTCCTCCAGTACTAAACTGGTGATCCCTTGTTGTCTCAGAATGTGTCCTACCAACCGATCCCTTCTTCTAGTCGGGTTGTACCACAAATTTCTCTTCTCCCCAATTCTATTCAGTACCCCCTAGTTAGTTACACAATTTATCCATCTAATGCTTGGCATTCTTCTGTAGCACCACATTTGAAAGCTTCTATTCTCTTCTTGTCTAAACTGGTTATCGTCCATGTTTCACTTCCGTTCATGGCTACACTTGCTGCGGAGAGGGGTCGGTCGTCTGCATTTTTGTTAGCACTAAACACTACGTTCAGTCAACCTACCTCCGTAGGCTTCTTGCCGATGTCCCTTCACTCTTTGGTACGTCCTAGGCAGTGTAAAGCAGTGTAGATAAAACCACCACCTAATACCTACCAAACAGAGGCCGCGTAACTTTAGTTGAAAGTCAGTTCCTGAAAGTTTATGATAAAAAAAAAAATGGTTCAAATGATTCTGAGCACTATGGGACTTAACATCCGAGGTCATCAGTCCCCTAGAACTTAGAACTAATTAAACCTAACTAACCTAAGGACATCACACACATTCATGCCCGAGGCAGGTTTCGAACCTGCGACCGTAGCGGTCGCTCGGCTCCAGACTGTAGCGCCTAGAACCGCTCGGCCACTCCGGCCGGCCCATGATTAAAAAACCGGGCCTTCGCGATATTCGGTCTACTTGCAGAAATGCGTTTAACATTAGATTAACTCTCATTTTTATTCATATTGAAATACATGGAATGGCTAACAAGTCCGTATTTAATATGGTGAAACATTAAATCCTTGGAAGTTCACTGTCTATAGAACAAATTTTCACTCGAAAAGCAGCCAGAATTTTAGCAAGTCCGACCCGACTAAATTTCACGTTCTACCAGTCACACACCCACAACTATTCACGAGTTAAACATTCAGTCGCTTCAGTAGTCTTCTTCGTAAGAAGTGCTCGCCGAAGTATTCTGTACAGAGCACGAAACACGCCACGCGGGGTTGTTACTACGGCCAGAAAGTTCACACGCTTATATCTCTCAAACTATTTAGCTTGGAAACACCAAACTTTCATTAAAATGTTCGTAACTCCAATCGCTTCAGTCACGATATGTTCGAACCGAAATTAGCTCACTATTTTCTCATCTTACAGAGTATTTTTAAGGAGCGATCTGACATTATGTTATCCGTAGACCGGCTAGCAAGCGACTTCTCTCGACGTACTTTCCTCTCTGCACACTCCTCTTTTCGCACGGGAACAGCTTAATTCTGATTGGCTGTTGATATAAACGACCAATCACAACGTTCCTTCCAGATCATTCTCGCGACAGGTCTCGCCTTATCCAATCACTAATTTGATAGTAATTAATGTCAGCAATACTTCAAATTCTTGTATTTTATTTAATCAAAGTAAACGAAGCGCGAAATATTCTTCAAATTGATAAATAAACTTATTCCGCCTCTAACTTCCATTCTGGCTGCTTTTATACAAAAGCAAGCACACACCGACATACGGCACATGAATCGTGGTTGCAACATAACTTTCCCATTATTAGTTTGTACGAGGTTTTACGAAAAATGAAATATTAAATTTTAACGTATGTCCCACATACACTCTCTCAATCATTCTCACGCACTCACACGGCAAAATATAATCAAATAATAATTTTGACCGATTTTTGTATTACGTAATGCACAGTGATTAAAGTTTTAAAAGGAAAGTTCTAATTAATTGATCTTTATGCACTGATAACTTTGGAATGGCTTCAAAAGATAATGAAAGTCAATCTGTTATTGTTCCTAACTTGGTTTTAAAATACAAGCATGGGTTTTAGGAGTTTTAGGTAGTTATCTTTATCTCCAGAACTATAATTAATAAAAAAGTCTGAAATTTTGACAGCATAATTCCATTAATAATAAAAGGCTGTGTACCAAATTTGAACAAAATTGGATAACATGGATTATTTAGATTCGTAGAGGATATGAATATTCGTATCGACTGAATGTTACGCTATGCAGTTCTCACGGCAGGCAGCGTCAGCTGTGCCGTGGGGGAAAAAAACCTCATCTAGTACTTTAAGTGTCTCATTTCCTAATGTAATGTCCTCAGCATCACCTGATTTAATTCGACTACTTCCATTATCTTCGTTTTGCCTTTGTTGATTTTCATTTTATATCCTCCTTTCAAGACAATGTCTATTCCATGCAACTGCCCTTCCAAGTCCTTTGCAATGTCATCGGCAAACCTCAAAATTTTAATTTCTTCTCCCTGGACTTAAATTCCTACTCCAATTTTTTCTTTTGCTTCCTTTACTGCTTGCTCAGTATACAGATTGAATAACATCGGGGTTGGGCTAGAACCCCGTCTCACTCCCTTCTCAACCACTGCTTCCCTTTCGTGCCCCTCGACTCTTATAACTGCCACCTGATTTCTGTACAAATTGGCAAATTGTAAATAGCCTTTCGCTCCCTGTACTTTACCATTGGCACCTTTAGAATTTGAAAGAGATTATTCGAGTCAACATTGTCAAATGCTTTCTCTAAGTCTACAAATGCTAGAAACGTAGGTTTGCCTTTCCTTAATCTATTTTCTAAGATAAGTTGTAGGGTCAGTATTGCCTCACGGGTTCCTACGTTTCTCCGGAATCCAAACTTATACTCCCTGAGGTCGGATTCTACGGGTTTTTCCATTCTTCTGTAAAGGATTCGTGTTAGTATTTTGCAGCCGTGACTTATTAAACTGATAGTTCGGTAATTTTCACACCTGCCAGCACCTGCTTTCTTTGAGTCTGAGGGCATTTCGTCTGTATCATACATCTTGCTCACCAGTTTTGTCATGGCTGGCTCTCCCAAGGCTATCAGTAGCTCTAACGGAATGTTGTCTACTGCTAGGGCCTTGTTTCGACTTAAGTCTTTCAGTGCTCTGTCAAACTCTTCACGCAGTATCATATCTTCGTCCTCATCTTCCTCTATGCCCTCTGCCATTTCCATAGTATTGCCCTCACGTGCATCTCCATTGTATAGGCCCTCTGTATACTCCTTCCACCTTTCTGCTTTCCCTTCTTTGCTTAGGACTGGTTTTCCATCTGCGTTCTTGATATTCGTACAGGCGGTTCTATTTTCCCGGAAGGTCTTTTTAATTTTGCTGTAGGCAGTATCTGTCTTACCCTAGTGATATATGCTTATACATTCTTATATTTCTCGTCTAGCCATTCCTACTTAGCTGTTTTATACTTCCTGTCAGTCTCATTTTTAGACGTTTGTATTCCCTTTCGACTGCTTCATTTATTGCATTTTTATATTTTCTCCTTTCATCGATTAAATTCAATATCACTTGTGTTACCCAATGATTTCTTCTAGCCTTCGTGTTTTTACCTGCCTGATCTGCTGCCTTCACTATTTCATCTCTCAAAGCAAGTTTTGGTTAGCTGTAGTTAATCCCCTTTTTTTGGGTGCCATATATAAATGGTAAAAACGGAACCGTTGTAGGGTCACTTTGTTGTCTGTGCAATAGGTCGAGGTATCAAGTTGAGATTTTCTGCATATACTAAGGTCTCCGGTTCTGTTGTGATGTAAAAAGTTTGAGGTTCTAAGTCAATGCATTCAAAAGATACTGCCATTTATGTCACATGTTTTGATATTAGCAGAATCACTCATGAAAATCTATACATCAACTGTCTGCATATACAATTGAGTTTGTGCAGAACCCTCAGAGCGCTATATCTACTCGCACTTTTCCGGTGTTTTTATTCCGTTGAACCTTGCGAAAGCATTACCACTTTGGAACTTAACAGTTCCAGTCAGATCGCGTTTATTATCAGATGGTTCAGATTTGACATTAAAGGGGTAACATTTCAGGTCGTAAAACCAGGGCCTTCGTCTTTTAGGTGCTACCATATTGAGGTAGGCAACTGCAGGGCAGGCTTTCAAAGTAGACTGTCGTGCTAATGTGAGAAATTGTTGTGTACCGTCGATATGTGGCCGGACTGACAATGTAAACCATTCCTGGTAGTGGAGCGGCCTGTCGCAGGTGAGTGCCTTTGCACCACAGACGCCGGGGACGAAGTGATGCCCGTGTGGGGAGCACCGAGCCGGCGAACTGCGGTAATTAAGCGCGCGGACAGGCTCCGACTAATTGAAAGAGCGGTCGTCAGCGGTGCCGGGTGGCTTCGCACTGCCGCTCAAATTGCGAGTTTAATTCTGCGTTTCTGCACCCGCTGCTGCATAACTGCTGCGCTTTTATCATCTTATTAGCGAGACCGTTCGCACTCCACACATTTGCAAACACTGATTATCACTCCCCCCCCCCTCCCCTCCCTATGCCGAATCCCGCCCGCCCACCGTGTAATGCAATTTATACTAGTAACAAGATTTTAATTAGCGTATCAAATTAGGTCGATAAATTTCATTTAGAGTAAGATCGCAGCGGCCGCGTATGATGCGATTACGGTGCGCGATAGCGGACGGCATAATGGGCGCAAATTGTAATATCCGATACCGGTCGGAAAGCGCGCTCTCGTTCCGAAAATGAGCCTAAAATACGATCCAATGAAACGCGGCCGATTGGCACATGTTTAATGTAATAACTGCACACCTCGTTAGAAATAAATATCCCGTTTAGCTCTCCGCTCGTCCGCTTTTATTACTAAATTAGCTGCCCGAGCGTGATAACGAAATTATTTAATTCTTCGCGCCCATTACATTTTTTTCCCTGCAACCGGCAGCCGGAGAGCGCAAGTTCGCTGTCGGCCGGTGGGAGGCGGGGTGTTTGAGGGCACGGACGGGGTTTGCAGTTGTACATGTGTTTGTGCGCGTTTTTGTGTCGGGGGCGGGGGGCGGCGGAACCGCAGCGTCCGGCAGGGTGCCGGGGGGCGGGGGGCGAGGCTTGTTCCGCAATTCTAGGCAATTTCCCAGCGCACCGTAACGCATAAACTAAATTCGCCATCACGCGCCGTATGATACATTTGAGGCGCATGCTCGCATAACAGCGGACGCGCCGCCTCTATAAGATCCAAATTGAGTTTTTAAATATTAACGCGTACTCCGGCGGCGAACAACCCCTCCGCCGGGGGGAGACCGGCGCGGGGCGAGCTTTCACACTTGATGGTGTTTATTAAATGATGGGCTGTGTTAGGGAGTTTCCAAAATAATAGCCTTATTATATTTTAAAATGTTATTCCGCGCTGCCGGGCCCCGTGATGCGGCGAGCCTGCGTGGCGCATTACCCGCGCGGGTAAAGATTCGGGCCACGCCATTAGTTGATACGGCGCCTGTGGGCTGCCGAGCCCGCCCCCGCACACACACACACACACACACACACACACACCACACACACGCACACGCACACACGTACCCGCGTATATGTGCTCGTTGGAGCACACGGAGCGCGCTATTAACGCCCAACGCCGCCTGCCGCGATTTTCGAGGCACGTAAAGCCCTTGTTGCCCCACTCTGTATCTTCTTTCTTCCGATGCTTCCTCTCACTGCAGCAGCGGCAGTATTCCGCAGCGATGGACAAAGAACACAAGAGAACCTCTTTCTCCCCTCCTACCTTTTTACATTTGATGCAGCGATCAATCCAGAGACATACGTTTGAAAAAGAAGTTATATTTGAGAACCACCAACGGCAGTCGATGAAATAAATCTTTACTAACTTTCGGTTTCTCTCTTATGATTACCTTTACGTATCATACACAGTCAAATTGACTAACGTTGTACCACTTTTTTACATTTTTTGGAAATACTGGACACAAAAGAACTGCGCATCACAACAAAAAACATTTTACATCTGCAGCTATGAGTGGTTGGGAAAGTGAAAATGTATACTAATTATATCCTATTAAGGTAAAAATAGCAATTTTGATACTCTGTCGTGTGACTAGGGCCTCCCATCGGGTAGACCGTTCGCCGGGCGCAAGTCTTTCGATTTGACGCCGTTTCGGCGACTTGCGCGTCGATGGGGATGAAATGATGATGATTAGGACAACACAATACCAAGTCCCTGAGCGGAGAAAATCTCTGACCCAGCAGGGTATCAAACCCGGGCCCTTAGGATTGACATTCTGTCGCGCTGACCACTTTCTTTTTTCGGTATTGCTCGTTGCGTTTGGTCTGCGCGTACGTCAGAAGATATCCGTTCAAGCTGATCGTTGATTCCTTTACTTAGTTTTTTTTTTTTTTTTATTACAGCGAGCAGCCCTCTGTCCGAACACGCTGAGCTACCGTGCCGGTATCACTCAGCTACCGGGGACTGACAATTTGATACTGAAACAAAGTTACATTGTCATTTCGTTTAACTTTGGACCAGTCTTAAAAAACGTACTCTATTTCCTATATCCAATGTTCTGGCTAAATTTAGATCATGACGAAAGGAATCAGGTGTTAATAACAAGTAAAAAGAAACAGTGTTAATTCAGTATGGCAGGTTAAGTTTGAAATACCAAAATATTAATATCAAGCTTGCAGTGCTCAGCCTCGGTCACCGTCGTCAGAAGCTCTCTTCACAGTCAGTGCAATTATAGACTTATAAGAAGCCTAAGAGATTGTAGGAAAGTGGAAGGATAATTGAAATACAGGGTCTATTTAAAAAGAATCATCCGATTTGGCACCTCTATGGTTCAAATGGCTCTAAGCACTGTGAGGTCATCAGTCCCCTAGACTTGGAACTACTTAAACCTAACTAACCTAAGGACTTCACACACATCCATGCCCGAGGCAGGATTCGAACCTGCGACCGTAGCAGCCGCGTGGTTCCAGACTGAAGGCACGTCTATATTTCTGCAACTACGAGGGTAATCCTAAAAGTAAGGTCTCCTATTTTTTTATAAATACAGAACTCTGTTTGTGTGGCAGTTGGTCACACTGTTATGAAGAGTGCTTCACGCGCTGTGTGTAAACATGCGCACGCCGCGCTGAGGCGCTCAGTCTTGGCTTGGCAGCCGTTGAGACTGGAGCTCCGATTGGATGTTACCGCCAAGTGCGAATTGCTCGCAGTTATTCGGTTTTTGAACGCAAAGGGCACTGCGCTGATGAAATCCATCGCCAATTGGCGGAAGTGTATGGTGAGTCGTGCATGGATGTCAAAGATTTTCTTAAGTGGTTTCTAGAATGAAATTTTCACTCTACAGCAGAGTGTGCGCTGATATGAAACTTCGTGGCAGATTAAAACTGTCTGCCGGACCGAGACTCGAACTCGGGACCTTTGCCTTTCGCGGGCAAGTGCTCTACCGACTGAGCTACCCAAGCACGACTCACGTCCCGTCCTCACAGCTTTACTTCTGCCAGTACCTCGTCTCCTACCTTCCAAACTTTACAGAAGCTCTCCTGCGAACCTAGCAGAACTAGCACACCTGAAAGAAAGGATATTGCGGAGACATGGCTTAGCCACAGCCTGGGGGAAGGTAGGACACGAGGTACTGGCAGAAGTAAAGCTGTGAGGACGGGGCGTGAGTCGTGCTTGGGTAGCTGAGTCGGTAGAGCACTTGCCCGCGAAAGGCAAAGGTCCCGAGTTCGAGTCTCGGTCCGGCACACAGTTTTAATCTGCCAGGAAGTTTCATTTCTTAAGTGGGTTTAGAGCAGGGCTTCACAACATTTAAGTGCTCGTGGAGCACGTGTGAGCAGCAAGGCACGAGCACGGAGCAGCGCGAGCACGCTACCCCCACTACCGGACCAGAGCGGAGAGTGGGGAGAGTCACGTGGGGCACACAACAGCTGCCGACAGTCAATGTAAATCCGCGGCCACCTGCAGGGATATCACTCACGAATTATTACTGCGACAAATGAAACAAATAAAGGAGAATGCACACGTGCCACATAATTTTATTAGCTTAGTGTATGCCTCTACATTCGTATCAATTTGTGAACTATTACACAATAAAAGGTGTCACTGAAGTATGGGATTCTCGGTTATCTTGTACTTTTTGCCCTTTACAATTGCGTCTATGTTCGGTGTAATTGTTCTTGTGCATTGTAGGCGCAGCGTGCAGTTTAAATTTCGATCAGACAATGCGTTTCTCAGGCGCGTCTTGTTACATTTAATTGCAGAGAACAGTTGTTCACAAACATACGTGGAACCGAACATTCATATTATTGTAGCCGCCAGTTTGTGCAAACGAGAAAATCTATCCTGAGGGAAGTGTCTGTAGAATTCCAAAATGTTTTTCTTGCTCTGAAAATTGTATTCTCTGTCACACTGCAGGTCAATAATTTCTAGTTACAGCTCAGGACGAATCTCTTCAATACTCGCTGAATATGGAGAGGAGAACAGATCAATATCACTGTCTAGTGCTGTCAGATCTTGAAAGCGTTGATCAAATTCTTCCTTAAGGGCAACTAAACTATGTGAATAACGTTCACAGTCTTTGTGAACATCTTGCATGGATGATAATTCAAGAAAATTAGCTAGATTTCCTGTTTCCAGCTGACTCACCCAAAGTGTCAGTTTCATTTTAAAAGCTCGTATTCGATCTATGAAATGAGTAATTAGCAGATCTTTACCTTGTAGTGAAATGTTCAAAGCATTCAGATGGCTAGTTAAATCTGCTAAGAACGCGAGATCACATTCAAACGTGCGCGCGCATTTCCCCTCCCTCCCTACTCCGCGACCTTGCACCTGCACGCGAGCACGTGCCTGAGCAGACGCGAGTACTCGCGCTCAAATCCGGCCAGTTGTTAAGCCCTGGTTTAGAGAGTTTGCAGCTTGTCAGATGTTAAGTCCCATAGTGCTCAGAGCCATTTGAAACATCTGCTGTGCTTGACCATCCCTGTACATCAGTGCATGAGGTTTGCTTGTCCTTTGGTTGGCTATGGTTGTTCCTTAGCGTTTCCACTTCACACTCACACCTGCAGCATTCGGCTTGGGCGGCTTTAAAATGATTGAAATGTCCCTGATAGACTAGTCACTGGGTGACTTCCACGACTAGATCACGTTCCAGGTCACTGAGCGCAACTTAACGACCCATTCTGCTGTTGCTTCTCAAGCGATAACATGGTACTCCTCCGCCTCTTGTGACTTCTGGTGGTCAGTTCCTCATTATATGGTTGTCCGGATACTTTTGATCAGATACTGGACAGTGGACAGTAAAATGCCATAGCAGTGGTGCAGGTTGGTTTTTATTTTATTTGACGGCAAAATACGAGCACTGCCACACAACCTACTGCAAATACACT
This sequence comes from Schistocerca cancellata, assembly GCF_023864275.1. Lineage (NCBI taxonomy): Eukaryota > Metazoa > Arthropoda > Insecta > Orthoptera > Acrididae > Schistocerca > Schistocerca cancellata. The sequence continues at coordinate 781,725,313 of NC_064628.1, read as the reverse complement.
ATGCGATCAAAAATATCCGGACACCCCCAAAAAATAAATTTTTCATGTTAGGTGCATTGTGCTGCCATCCACTGCCAGGTACTCCATATCAGCGACCTCAGTAGTCACTAGACATCGTGAGAGAGCAGAATGGGGCGTTCCGCGGAACTCACGGACTTCGAACGTGGTCAGCTCATTGGGTGTCACTTGCGTCATACGTCTCTACGCGAGATTTCCACACTCCTAAACATCCCTAGGTCCACTGTTTCCGATGTGATAGTGAAGTGGAAACGTGAAGGGACACGTGCAGCACAAAAGCGTACAGGCCGACTTCGTCTGTTGATCTACAGCGACCGCCGACAGTCGAAGACGGTCGTAATGTGTAATAGACAGACATTTATCCAGACCATCGCACAGGAATTCCAAATACCATCAGGATCCACTTCAAGTGCTATGACAGTTAAGCGGGAGGTGAGAAAACTTGAATTTCGTGGTCGAGCGTCTGCTCACAAGCCCCACATCACGCCGGTAAATGCCAAAGGACGCCTCGGTTGGTGTAAGGAGCGTAAACATTGGACGATTGAACAGTGGAAAAACGTTGTGTGGAGTGACGAATCACGGTACACAATGTGGCGATCCGATGGCAGAGTGTTGGGTATGGCGAAAGCCCAGTGAACGTCATCTGCCAGCGTGTGTAGTGCTAACAGTAAAATTCGGAGACTATGGTGTTATGGTGTGATCGTGCTTTTCATGGAGGGGGCTGGCAGCCTTTGTTGTTTTGCGTGGCACTATCACAGCACAGGCCTATATTGATGTTTTAAGCACCTTTTTCCTTCCCACTGTTGAAGAGCAATTCGGGTATGGCGATTGCATCTTTCAACAAGATCGAGCACCTGTTCATAATGCACGGCCTGTGGTGGAGTGGTTACACGACAATAACATCCCTGTAATGGACAGGCCTCCACAGAGTCTTGACCTGAATCCAGAAGAACACCTTTGGGATGTTTTGGAACACCGACTTCGTGCCAGGCCTCACCGACCGACATCGGTAGCTCTCCTTAGTGCAGCACTTCATGAAGAATGGGCTGCCATTCCCCAAGAAACCTTCCAGTACCCGATTGAACATACGCCTGCGAGAGTGAAAGCTGTCATCAAGGCTAAGGGTGGGCCAACACCATATTGAATTCCAGCATTACCAATGGAGGGCGCCAAGATCTCGTAAGTCATTTTCAGCCAGGTGTCCGGATACTTTTGATCATATAGTGTACTTGTGAGTGTGTTTTATGGGCGTAAGACATCGGTGCACTCAATTTGCAAAGAGGCAGAAAACAAATCTTACTTAAAATTTCACTTACTTTCCCTTTCTCACTCACTTACGCAAGCATCCTGTAAAGTACTGCAAATTTCGTCAAATTTTCTACATGTTCTACTGTAATACAGATAATACCAGAAGGAAGCTAAAAATAACTACGAAAGGATATATGGCTGGGTGATCACTTATAAAATCATGGATTAGCTAGTTAGCCTCTTAATAACATTAAAAACTGAAAATCTGTACAACCCTATATACGAGGGTTGGAACTTTAAAGTGGCAGCTATTTACATGTCGTTCAAAACAGATACGTTTTTCTAAGCTTTACTGACCTTCAGAATAGTCACCAGCATTGTGTATAACCCGTTGCCAGCGATGTGGGAGTCGAGGATACTCTTAGCAGTGCCAGTTGTGTTGACAGTTCGAGCGGCGCGGTCTATTGCCAGACAAATTTGTAGCATTTCTGAAGTGAATGCCGTGAATTGTTTCCTTCAGTTTAGAAATCGAGCTGATCTCACGAGGGCTTAAGTAAGGGGAGTGCAGTAGGTGATATAGCACTTAGCAGTCCCATCAGTCAAACGAATCGCTAACAGCTTGCACTATACGTGGTTGAGCATAGTCCTGCAAAATGATGGTCAGGTCCTGCAGAAAGTGTCATCACTTCTGTCTCTACGCTGTTCATTTTTAGAACACAACCAACGACCAGCTTAGAGACAGAAGTGATGATACTTTCTGCAGGACCTGACCATCATTTTGCAGGACTATGATCAGTATAGTGCAAGGTGTTAGCGATTTGTTTGACTGATGGGACTGCTAAGTACTATATCACCTACTGCACTCCCCTTACTTAAGCCCTCGTGAGTTCAACTCGATTTCTGAACTGAAGGAAACACTTCACGGCATTCGCTTCAGAACTGCTATAAATTCGTCGGGCAATAGACCGCGCCGGTCGGACATCCACATTGCTGGCAACGAGTTATTCACAATGCTGATGACTACTTTGAAGGTCAGTAAAACTTTGAAACACGTATCTATTGTGTTTGAGCTGTAAATAAATAGTTGCCACTGTTGAAGTTCCAACCCTCTTAAAAGGTAGTGTTCTGACTGACTGACTTGTCTTCGCCAGCCCAAACCGCTAGGGATAGAAACTCGAAATTTGAAGAGGGTGTTGATCTTATACTTTTGGCGCCGTTTAAGAAGAGATTTTTCGAAATTCCACCCCTCAGGGGATGAAATAGGGGATGAAATGTTTTTTTGAAAATATGTCGCTATTAAGGCAGTTTTGAAGTTAGATTACTAAAATTGTTATTTGGTTTCTCGATCAGAAATAAAGAAAAACTTTTTTCAGCATATTTGGAAATTCGGCCACTAAGGTAGTTAAATGATGTGTGGAAATGTCTTTTGAAAATAAATCATTATTGAAGAACTAATAAAGCATTTTAAAGCTACATCTACAAAAATTGCTATTTGACTTGTCGGTTAAAAACTTTAAAAAATACGTTTTTCCATGTTTTTGGTAGTTCAACTCCTTAGTGGTGTGAAATATGGAATGAAAATGTTAAAGAAAGTATTTCGTTATATTAAAAACTCTTTAAAGGTAAACCCACGAAAACTGATATTTCACTCCTCAGTTAGATATAAAGAAATATGTGTTAAGGGATTAAAGTTTCTATGGAATTATCATCACAATAAGGCAAAAGGCATGTTTAAGAAAATCCTTGGACTCCAGTTACCAGAATCGTGTTTCCGTCTGAAGAACATTCGGAAAAGATTATGCCTTTATGGCCTTAACTAGTATGTAAAGTTTAGAAGGTATTGTAATTTGTGAACAACATAAAAATTCAATTACATAAAAACAAAAAAATCTGTGCAGACCATACAGCCTTTGTGAGCGAAGCATCGGGCACTAAGCTAATAGTCATATATGGTTGAAAGCGGGAGTTGATAACGCTTCATTTTATCGGCAGCTCTTGGCCGTTCTGAAATATTACTTTTCCCAAATATCTACGAGCTGTAGCGCTAAACCCGTACAAAATATATGAAGAGATAGAAGTTTTTGGTTACACAGTCGGAAAAGATTATAATCCACGTAAAAAAAATTTTAATTGTCTACTGAAGTTTTCAAGTCTAAAAATGAATTCCATATATCCCTTTTAATTTCTGTATTAAAAACTCTGTGGTCAAGACTACGATAGTATCGCCTGCATATTTGAGAGGCTCCAAAGTCGCTACCGTGTCTTGTGTCATTATTACCGCTATCGGTGGAAGTTCATAAAATCTAACTCCATCTTTCTTATATCCATATAAGATTTCCATTTACTTGATCCAGTATTGAGTTGTTGGTGTGTAATCTCACTGTTGTGCACCTCCTTACAAGCTAAATTGTTTTTGGGATTTTATGACACTAAACAATAAGGAGATCGTTCGAAAACTATACGAATTAGTTGAAACGGCAGAAAAATTACGCTAGGTAAAGTTTGTCTAAAGGTAAGACCAACAACATCTCATAATCGGCTAGCGGGAATGAAAACACCACAGTGTCAGAACATTATCAAAAATGACCTGTTGTATGTGAATTAAAGCTTCCTGAATAACCCTCGTGTGTTCAGTGCTGACTGTGGTTTCTGAACGAAGTAGTATCGAGACATTAGTAATGTTAAGACTGTTATTTGATACGGATTTTCAGGGCCAGCTTTATTTTAGCCACCTTATATAAGCAAATTATTTGAAAACAAAAACAGCAACTGGTGACGTAAGATGAGTTCAATAAACAAACAAAATATGAGTCTATTGCAACTTAAATTGCGACTATAACAGAAAACAAATAAAAAATATGTTATCATTTCTTCAACGCATTTATTATACCGATGGGGATTGGAGGCATAAACGTCTAAAACTTTTTATGAAGAAATGAAATATGATGTGAGAAAATACGTATACTAGTTTGAACTCAGCGGTCTACTGTTCAGATTAAATGTTCATTAATACTGTCCCTAAATTATCATATTTAAACCGCGTGGTGGCCTTCAGATTTAATTATTAACAATTCGAGGCTTACGGTACTTCCTGTGAGAAGATAAAAAATGCGAAGGAATATATTTTAATGATAGGCAAAACTGTATTATATCTGCTACGCTTCGGGTACCATAATTAAATTTTTTGTTGTAAAATAAGAAGCTGCACTACATGAACAGCACTGCTAAGAGATTCTCTGAAATGCAGTTTCTATAGAACAGCTTTTTATTTTACAGAAAAAGAGGAAAAAAGAAAAATTATGTGTTACTCGAAGCCTAGCTGATATAGTAAAATTTTACGAATCATTAAAACATATTACGCAATCTAAATAAAATCTAACCTCATTGTGCTGAAACAAACGAACACTATTTTTGGCGGGTATGCCCATATAGATTTTCGGAAGATTCCTTCACATTTCTCATTTACCTATGCAAGCGCCGTGACAATAGTTTATTACTCAGGTTCTGTATACTACACAATCGTAAGCGTTACTATTTGTAATGTGGCGCATAGCAGATAGTCATGTTGTACATATACAACCGAAAACTATTATATAACGTAACGACGCACATCTGAAGTTTGTATAATTTTGACCTTTCGACATAGTTTAATTTATTTGTACTGAAAATTGTCACATACTCTTTAAATAGGGATTATATTTGCAAAGAGATAACAACTTTACAGGTATTTGTCATTTTGCATAAAATTAAAAGTAGTCATGCCCATATTCGTAAATCATAGAATCTATTAATTAGCTGTTTTATGTTGGCTTCGTTGTCTTTGTCGCAGTATGATTATTGGTGCAGGCCGTGTCAATTCGAAGAAAGTATCTACAAACTTTAATCTGGGTTATCGAAGTAGCTCCTGCTCGTAAATAATAAAAATTCGCATAAATTTTTGTCTTCTGTGCTTTTCATAGTAAACAAGCAAACTTTCACTATGTTAAACCAACTTCCACTAAAATGCAACTCTCTACGACCGTGCCACATGACTCTCCAATACTCATCCCTCCCCACCAGAGAGGAGATTAAAAAAACAGAGATTGTGGAATTGAAACCAAAGAGTGTAAACATTTACATACACTTCTGGAAATGGAAAAAAGAACACATTGACACCGGTGTGTCAGACCCACCATACTTGCTCCGGACACTGCGAGAGGGCTGTACAAGCAATGATCACATGCACGGCACAGCGGACACACCAGGAACCGGGGTGTTGGCCGTCGAATGGCGCTAGCTGCGCAGCATTTGTGCACCGCCGCCGTCAGTGTCAGCCAGTTTGCCGTGGCATACGGAGCTCCATCGCAGTCTTTAACTCTGGTAGCATGCCGCGACAGCGTGGACGTGAACCGTATGTGCAGTTGACGGACTTTGAGCGAGGGCATATAGTGGGCATGCGGGAGGCCGGGTGGACGTAACGCCGAATTGCTCAACACGTGGGGCGTGAGGTCTCCACAGTACATCGATGTTGTCGCCAGTGGTCGGCGGAAGGTGCACGTGCCCGTCGACCTGGGACCGGACCGCAGCGACGCACGGATGCACGCCAAGACCGTAGGATCCTACGCAGTGCCGTAGGGGACCGCACCGCCACTTCCCAGCAAATTAGGGACACTGTTGCTCCTGGGGTATCGGCGAGGACCATTCGCAACCGTCTCCATGAAGCTGGGCTACGGTCCCGCACACCGTTAGGCCGTCTTCCGCTCACGCCCCAACATCGTGCAGCCCGCCTCCAGTGGTGTCGCGACAGGCGTGAATGGAGGGACGAATGGAGACGTGTCGTCTTCAGCGATGAGAGTCGCTTCTGCCTTGGTGCCAATGATGGTCGTATGCGTGTTTGGCGCCGTGCAGGTGAGCGCCACAATCAGGACTGCATACGACCGAGGCACACAGGGCCAACACCCGGCATCATGGTGTGGGGAGCGATCTCCTACACTGGCCGTACACCACTGGTGATCGTAGAGGGGACACTGAATAGTGCACGGTACATCAAAACCGTCATCGAACCCATCGTTCTACCATTCCTAGACCGGCAAGGGAACTTGCTGTTCCAACAGGACAATGCACGTCCGCATGTATCCCGTGCCACCCAACGTGCTCTAGAAGGTGTAAGTCAACTACCCTGGCCAGCAAGATCTCCGGATCTGTCCCCCAATGAGCATGTTTGGGACTGGATGAAGCGTCGTCTCACGCGGTCTGCACGTCCAGCACGAACGCTGGTCCAACTGAGGCGCCAGGTGGAAATGGCATGGCAAGCCGTTCCACAGGACTACATCCAGCATCTCTACGATCGTCTCCATGGGAGAATAGCAGCCTGCATTGCTGCGAAAGGTGGATATACACTGTACTAGTGCCGACATTGTGCATGCTCTGTTGCCTGTGTCTATGTGCCTGTGGTTCTGTCAGTGTGATCATGTGATGTATCTGACCCCAGGAATGTGTCAATAAAGTTTCCCCTTCCTGGGACAATGAATTCACGGTGTTCTTATTTCAATTTCCAGGAGTGTAACTGGCGACACGTGTATGTAAATTTATTTACATAAATTTTTACATGAATAATGCCAAATTTAGTGAAAACGTTATTACAAACAAATTTACGAAATTAATATAGTTACATTTTTTGTTCATTTGATATAAAATGAAAGCAGCAGTTCACAAAGTTTACACAGAAACCGATTTACAGAAAGTTATGATCAATACCTACCGTTATCGAAGAGTTTCTAGTATTCATGAGGTCTGACACATTAACACAGGAGACACTAGCATGGAAAGTTAGATTAAGTGGCGCTCGTCACTAATTGGCTGCTGATTTATGGCCGTAGATCCTCGACCCAACGCTTCCAACCAACGTTTATCTGATAAATTTTTCGTTTCGACTTATCCTGATTTCGGTTTAAGGACATTTAAAAATGAATTCATAAAGAAAACAACAAATTCTTCGATTTTCATATGAAAAGGATTGTAGACAAATTTAAACGGATTTGTAATTTGGTGTATGGAAGTTATTTAAAAGCCGATTTGGAGATATATTGTGACGGCCCTCAATTTTCCACTACTATTGCACGTCATACGGTCTCGTTGAATTGTACTGAAGTATATGCACACCACGACTATTTGCGTATGTCATAGTAACGCTTACACATAAAACATGAGCAATAAATTATCGTCACAGAGCTTACGAAAGAAGATAAAAAAATGCGAAGGAATATTCCGATCACTAGGTATGGGACCGCCTGACAAAAACAGCGTTTACAATGAGACTACATCTTTTTAGAAATCCGTAATAGGTTTTAATGATTGCTCATTAAGTAGTTGTGTAGTTTCATGATTGCTACAAATATCTACTTGTACAAAATGAAGACATCATTTTCGGCAATTGGCTGTGTAAGAATTCACGAATTTGGAAAAAATGGGCCTTTGAATTTAAGAAAGAGAGAAGAACAACAAGCAGAAACAAGAGAGAAATGAGAGAAGATGATGAGCGTGAATCCCAACAACAATTTGCACCTGGAGTACATTAGGAAGCACAGAAGTGAGTCATAATTGCAGATCTGGTAGACAAACAAAATCGGATCATTTCATCTGTTTACGCGCATTACATTATATAGTTTTATGTCTGGATAAATGTTATTTCGTCATCGTCGTCTTACATACGAAGGTTAGGCTCTGTTTGTTCCATCTTCAAATTTTTGTGTCTATCTTACCGTTGGTCTATCTATGTCAGTCCTACCTATTAGGCTGTAGTTCAATATTTTCTCGGGTAATGTTTCATCGGTCTTCCTATTCACATGTTGCTCCATTTATCTTTGTATTCAGTTATTTCCTCATTAATGTCAGATAAGAGAGTGTGCAGAAAGCAATGTCTCCGAATTTTTTAATGCGAAAACCCTTAAAACTTTTGAAATAAAACAAACGTTATTAACATTCTACAGCTTTCTTCTCGATGTTTACGTATTTGTAGCCCTATGCCGCTTGAGGGCTCTGCATTGTAGCGCATAATAGAGAGTCTGTATACAGAGAGTTGCCCGTGATTGGTTGATTAGGTTTGGCGCCATTTTCCTGCCAAACGTCTGTCGCTCTTCCTATGTTCGCCGTGCTTTTCAGTTGAATTGAAATTCAGAGTACTTTTGGAAGCGATTAAAAGGTATTTGAATTATTTAGAGACTTGTTATGCGTTGTGCATGCATGTTCGATTTAGTTGTATATCGTTTTTAGTACGTAATTAGCGTTTGCGTGCATACTGGTAGCATCACAAGCTTTTCTGAAGCCAATATCTGACAGTCCTTGCTGGAAACGGGAAGTTCCTGTTATTATTGTGCCATGCTCATTGGACTTTATAGCGTCAAACTTTATTTCGTTCCGAATCAGAACTCTAGGCATTATTTTGGTTTCAGCATCATTGCCTGACTGTTGACGCAGGCTAGTTGTAGGCACGTTTTCCGCAGTTGTCGTGGTTGCTGAAATATTATTCGTAGTAAATAATTGTAGGTACTCTTGAAGAGTACAAGTAAACAACTGCTTACGACTTTCATTCATCAGACGTAATACAGGTACGTTAAATCTTTAGCGTTATGCACTTCCGATACAAAACAAATGCTATACACTATATTTTTTTTATTTATGTTACTTTCATTGCAATATGTCTAGTAAACGAACTTTAAAGGAGATAAATGCAAGTAACAAATAATTTTTACAGCCACTCTATCAAATTTTTTTGTGCTGTATGTAGAAGGCTACTATGAGTATATTACAGCTGTAAAGAAAGGCATTTAACGAATGATTTCGCCATATTGTCTTGTGCTTTTGATTCGGTGAGAGTGTACTCCACTACTCCACTACTGGCCATTCAAAAGTCCCGCCCGCAGTTTGGCAGAAAAATGGCAGCCGTATCGTCCGGTTGGCCACTATCTCCCTATACAGGCTCTCTAGCGCGTAACATGGCTGTCTATAACGTAACTACGATGGTGTGTGAGAAGCAGCGTGCTGTAATACATTGCGAATTCTAAGAATTCGTTAGCACATGTAGCAGCCCCTCCTTCAGGATGACAATGCCAAACCAACACCGCAGGATCAGCGCCAGTCGGGCGCGGACCGCGAATGGAGCGCCCAACAAAGGACAGGCCTCAGAGAGCTGCCACAGATGGAGACCAAGTCGGGCGCGGACGTCCGAGGGAGCACCGGGGAAGAAACAACGCCTTACAAGCAGCGCCAGGCGGGCGCGGTGAGGTAGACGGAAAACGCTCCTCAAGAAAGACCCTGAGGTCCGGCATACCCCAGGGGTCGGTGCTATCACCTACACTTTTCAACATATACGCAAACGACATCCCCCTGTCACCGCATGCCAGGATAGCCCAATTTGTGGATGACACAGCCTTCTACACGAGTGGCAGGCAGCATCACTCAAACATAGCACGCCTCCAAAGGCAGCTAGACATGGTAGAAGACTGGTGTAGGGGAAACAAAATGACATTAAACGCAGACAAAACTACAGCTGTCTACTTCACAAGGAAGCGGCCGGTACTCAGAAACCAGCTGTCCCTAAACGCCCAGGAATTACCGTGGAGAGACTCCGTGAAATACCTGGGCGTAACATTAGACAAAAAGATGTTGTTTCACCTTCACATCGGGGAAAAGCGAGAGAGAGGTATAAACCTCGCAAAAGCCCTCCTGCCCTTCTTCCTCAGCAGGGAGATGTGGATGGAAACAAAACGAACACTATACAAAACAACAGTCCTCCCAGCACTAACATACGGGTGTTCTGCGTGGGGAATCACGTGCCAGACAAACCCACAAAAAATTGCAAAGGGTGCAAAACAAGGTACTAAGGTGGATTCTGGACGCCCCACCGTGGACACCCGTACAACAACTCCACGAAACAGTGGAAATCGAGAGGATACAAGACACAGTGAAAAGACTGGTAACAACACTGTTTGACAAACTTGAACAAACCAGAGAAAACTGCAGACAACTCAGGGGCACAGGTACTGTGATACCCCGAACGTGGCACAGGCAGAGAGTGCCACGCCGAATCATACAAGACCCCATAGACTAGTAAGAAATTAGTAAGCAATAGTGAAAAGCACAATAGTTAATAAGATGTCGTTTTAGTTTAACATAATACACTGTAATTGTCCTTAAAAATCCATGCTCCCTTGGTGGGAAACAATAGGGAATAGGAATATGTCTATTTATTTGTGCATTGATTGTTAGTTTAAATTTTCTAGCTGTTTATTAGCGTAGGACCCGAACTAAGTCTAAGATGTAATCACCAAGCCCCTCCCCCACTCTCTGTCGGCTGCACGACCACCCTTAGCTACATAGAGTAAACTAGAGTTAACCACACTTGACAAAATGTTGTAAAAATTAATGTTAAAGTAAGACGTAGATCTACTGCAGACCTTTGAATGTATGACGCCCGTACCCAGCGGGCAAGCGGCGGAAAACAACGGGCGCAGCGGCCGCCACGGAACGACGACCTCATCTCGCCGAGCGGCCGACTGGCACAACTTCACAAAAGGAAAGCAGTGGGAAGCAGCACCCGCTGCACCCACTGCACAGAACCCACGCCTCAAAAATCGAGGATGGTCGGGGGCCGCAAGGCCTTATTGTTACCGACCATGCCCTCCAAAGCCAACGATTTTGTTTTTGTAAATAAAAATTTAATCACAGAGAACAACAAACCAAACCACACAAATACACGTAGATTCGGCAAAGCCGAAGGAACTGTAAAACACCACGTGACAAAAAAAAAAAAATAAAATAAAATAAAAAGTACCGCGAACGGAGCGCCCAACAAAGGACAGGCCTCAGAGAGCTGCCACAGATGGAGACCAAGTCGGGCGCGGACGTCCGAGGGAGCACCGGGGAAGAAACAACACCTTACAAGCAGCGCCAGGCGGGCGCGGACCGCGAAAAGAGCCCCCGACGCGCGACGGGCCTCAGACAGCCGCTACAACTGCACATGGTGGACTAGGCGGGCGCGGACGTCCGTCGGAGCACCAGGGAAGTGCCAACACCTCGGGAGCAGCGCCAAGCGGTCGCGGACCACGAACAGAACGCCACATGCGGGTCCGGCCCCAGACAACTGCCACGACCACAGATGGTGGACGAGCCGGGCGCGAACGTCCGTGGGAGCACCTGGGAGGGGTAAAAATCTCAGGAGCAGCACCTGGCGGGCGCGGACCGCGAACGGAACGCCCGACACAGGACAGGTTTCAGAGAGCTGCCACAGATGGCGCGGACGTCCGAGGGAACACCGGGGAGGCACAACACATTACAAGCAGCGCCAGGCGGGCGCGGACGGCAAAGAGACACCCAGCGCCCTCTGGGCATAAGTGCAGTCGTACCTGCGAACACTCCTGCGACCTCGCAGAAGGACGTTCGCGCGCCTATCCCAGCGGTTGTCCCAGCAGCACCGCGGGTGAGAGGCGCAAAGAAGACGACCGCCGCCCCAGCGGAACCGGTGGAAACGCCGACCGCTGCGACGGCGACCCTCATCGCGACAGCGAGAGCGAACGGCGTACATCTCTCCGACGCTGACGCGGCGCAGCTCACTGAGGCAGCGGCGCGTCTTGAAGCTGCAGAGAAGAAGGGCTGCGCCGTGCAGTAGAGGAGAACGCTGAACGGTAGCCGTTCGCCGCCGTTCTGCACCAGCCTGATGAAGCTGCACCAAGTCACTGACGACAAGGCGCAGCAGAGGGCCTAACAGCAACGCATGCGTTGCCGCGCCGAACTTTTTTATGTTACAGGGAGGAAGCCACTGCGGCCGGCCCAGGAGACTACAAGCGAGCCCAGCCGCAGCACCGGACTGACCCAGCTAAGACCACGCAGTACATAGGTAACGTTGCACGGTACCTCACGCTAACCACTCCTCACCTTGCATGCTCTGTCGCAGCTAGCAAACCGCTACTGCCCTTACTACCCGTCCTACTGTCGCAGAGGTTTTTTTCCCTTGGCGCTGGCCTTGGCACTTTTTTCCCTCTGCTCTTACAACCGCTACCCTTCGATCGTTTTCGACCACTATCTATCTCCGATGGACCATGTTAATGAGTAGTCTTACCCAGACGCATGGATAACATCACAGCCTGCATCCTGTGACGCCTGATTCAAATACTAACATGCTTACGGAGGTGACAGTAGAACTTTTGGTTTGGTCACCACGTTGGTGCGGGCGTGGAGGGGCCCCATCCTATATAAAAAAAAAAAATCCAACACGGCAGTCTCAGGTAGCACCTGAAGAAGGCAACGAGTTACGTGGCCGAAATATTGTGCCAGAGCGACACAAACATCCGGCAAGAGACCCGATTGTTCCACATGTCACACACAAGTACTTTGATATTGCAACAATCCTACACCTTGGGTTCGCTGTCATCGGTCATACTGTATGTGGGCTGCTTCTGTGTTGGCAGCGCTGTGTAGCGCTCTGCATTGGATCTCTGACTGCACTTTCTTTGCAAGAGACTCTGTGGCTGGTCAGACTCGTTGTTGGAAATTAATCGCCAGTACTGTCAGGCAGTTGGAAGTTAGTCGCCAGCAGTGATGAAGTACTGTTGGAGAGTTGGAGGTGAACAGCCAGCAGTGATGGATGTTAGATGTGAGAAGTTAGCATTGATGGAGGGTAGAGGTCTGAAGTGTTAGCGTAGGCTAACGATCTGTACATGTTCGACTTGGAGATTGAATATTATTCATGATATCTTTGTACTAAATGTCAATGACGATTTATACTCATGCTGAACTGAATGTCACATTATTAAGGTAAAAAATACATTATTTGGTTTGCAACAAAATCGTTCCTCTGCTAACCACATGCCTATTAGTAGTTAGTGGCTTTAGTAGTTAGAATCTTATACTTAAATGACAGTAATGACGCTCACTGTATTGCAGTAGTTAGCGTAATGAAGATTTTTGTGAGGTAAGTACTTAATGAAATGTATAGGTTATTGTTATGATTTCTTTTTAGTCAGGGCCATTCTTTTGAGTTAATTTGGTAGCAGTTACCGTTGTTCGAGAGTAATCCCAAAAGTAAGGTCTCCTGTTTTTTTATAAGTACATAGACCTGTTTATTTCTACAATGGTTTACATTAGTTTACAGCTTGAACATTTAGCTATTTTTCGACTTAATCACCATTTCTGTCGATGCGTTTTTGTAGACGCTGTGGCAGTTTTTGTATGCCCATGTCATACCGGCTCGCTGCCATGCTGTTCAGAGAGTTATGAACCTCTTCTTTCACCTCGTCGTCGGAGCTGAATCACTGGGACCACAATTAACGTTGACAGGTTCTTGAGACTCTGAAAAAACTCAAGCAGGCAATTCAGAACCGGAGAAGAAGAATGTTTAGCACGGGCGTACACATTACATTCTCCATGACAACGCTCGCCCACACACGCTCGGCAAACCGTTGCTCTCCTGCAACAGTTCACCCACCCGCCCTATAGTCCTGACTTGGCGCCCAGTGACTATCATTTGTTCCCTAGATTAAAAGAACATTTGGCCGGAAAGCGATTCACTCCGACGACGAGGTGAAAGAAGAACAGCATGGTGGAGAGCTGGTATGATATGGCCATACAAAAACTGCCACAGCGTCTACAAAAATGCATCGACAGAAAAGGTGATTATGTCGAAAAATAGCTAAATGTCCAAGCTGTAAACTCATGTAAACCATTGTAGAAATAAACAGGTCTGTGTACTTATAAAAAAAATAGGAGACCTTACTTTTGGGATTACCCTCGTATATTGAAAGTAATTAATGAATACGAAAAGTTTGAGTTCAGTTTGCCAGGGCAAATTCAGTAGGTCAGTATTGTAAGGATAAAGACTAGCAAAGTGACACTTCCATTCAATTTCACTCAGTAGTTTAAGCAAATATTTTATTAAGAAGTTGTAAGAAGGATATTTAGGTTTTCTTATTGGTAACGCCACGTAGCGCTCTGTATGAAAATCACTGGCTGTGCTGTGTGCACTCTGTGGCTAGCTTGCATTGTTGTCTGCCATTGTAGTGTTGGGCAGCTGGATGTTAACAGCGCGTAGCGTTGCGCAGTTGGAGGTGAGCCACCAGCAGTGGTGGATGTGGGGAAGTGAGATGGCGCATTTTTGAGAGCAGATGATCCAGACGTGTGTCCATCAGAAACAGTACATTTGTGAGAATGGATGTCATGAACTGATATATATATTATGACTTTTGAACACTATTAAGGTAAATACATTGTTTGTTCTTTATCAAAATCTTTCATTTGCTAACTATGCCTATCAGTAGTTAGTGCCTTCAGTAGTCTGAATCGTTTATTTAGCTGGCAGTAGTGGCGCTCGCTGTATTGCAGTAGTTCGAGTAACGAAGATTTTTGTGAGGTAAGTGATTCATGAAAAGTATAGGTTATTCTTAGTCAGGGCCATTCTTTTGTAGGGATTATTGAAAGTCAGCCTGCGTTGCGCTAAAATATTGTGTCTGTTAAATGATGATCAGAATAAGTAAAATAAAACTGTCTGAGTACGTTGAGTTTTGCTCAGCTGCTTGAAATTCAAATAAGAGTTTTTCCAGCACTGTTATTCTTTACATACAAAGGCGAAGTTTCGAAACTTTCTATTTGTTGCCACAATGGAACACGTATTTCAACTTGCAACTCACCCCCGATACCTGGGAAAGACGCCATACTTCCTCTGGCGTTAGATGGACACTCGTAATAACTTTTTTATACACTAATTTATCTGCAGACAATGCCTAGAAACTACGTAAGAATCACAGAGGCCAGTCGACTAAAGAAAGCCTCTAATTAGCAATGGAGCACATAGAACTAGTGGTATGAAAAGTTTTAGAGTTTCTCAGGCGCATGGGATCCCATATCGGACACGCGTAACGATTGTGCTATGAAACAGTAAAGAGCAAGTACCACAAAAAATTTTATTTTGTAGCCTTGCCGCAGTGGTAATACAGGTTCCCGTCAGATCACTGAAGTTAAGCGCTGTTGTGCTGGGCTATCACTTGAATGGGCGACCACCCGGTCTGCCTAGCGCTTTTGGCTAGCGGGCTGCACTCAGCCCTTGTAAGGCAAACTGAGGAGCCACTTGATCGCGAAGTAGCTTCTCCGGTCTCGTAAACTGACAACGGCCTGGAGAGCGGTGTGCTGACCACATGCCCCTCCATATCCGCATCTAGTGACGCCTGTGGTCTGAGGATGACACGGCGGCCGGTCGGTACCGTTGGGCCTTCATGGCCAGTTCGGGGGAAGTTTAGTGACAGTAAAATATATAGTGAAAATGGTGATGGGGTCAAATTTATTTAGTCATCTTACGCCGGTCTTCAGAGTGTGATGCCTAGTAGTCCAGTCTGTAAAACAATTACTAACAGAATTAAAAGATGCAATTTTGTCATATACATCGGTTTTCAGTTTGAAGAAACGTTATCACACATGTTTAATGGACCTCGTTTTGAAAATCTCAGAATTTCCCGTCGTAATTATTCACTCCTGGAAATTGAAATAAGAACACCGTGAATTCATTGTCCCAGGAAGGGGAAACTTTATTGACACATTCCTGGGGTCAGATACATCACATGATCACACTGACAGAACCACAGGCACATAGACACAGGCAACAGAGCATGTACAATGTCGGCACTAGTACAGTGTATATCCACCTTTCGCAGCAATGCAGGCTGCTATTCTCCCATGGAGACGATCGTAGAGATGCTGGATGTAGTCCTGTGGAACGGCTTGCCATGCCATTTCCACCTGGCGCCTCAGTTGGACCAGCGTTCGTGCTGGACGAGCAGACCGCGTGAGACGACGCTTCATCTAGTCCCAAACATGCTCAATGGGGGACAGATCCGGAGATCTTGCTGGCCAGGGTAGTTGACTTACACCTTCTAGAGCACGTTGGGTGGCACGGGATACATGCGGACGTGCATTGTCCTGTTGGAACAGCAAGTTCCCTTGCCGGTCTAGGAATGGTAGAACGATGGGTTCGATGACGGTTTGGATGTACCGTGCACTATTCAGTGTCCCCTCAACGATCACCAGTGGTGTACGGCCAGTGTAGGAGATCGCTCCCCACACCATGATGCCGGGTGTTGGCCCTTGTGCCTCGGTCGTATGCAGTCCTGATTGTGGCGCTCACCTGCACGGCGCCAAACACGCATACGGCCATCATTGGCACCAAGGCAGAAGCGACTCTCATCGCTGAAGACGACACGTCTCCATTCGTCCCTCCATTCACGCCTGTCGCGACACCACTGGAGGCGGGCTGCACGATGTTGGGGCGTGAGCGGAAGACGGCCTAACGGTGTGCGGGACCGTAGCCCAGCTTCATGGAGACGGTTGCGAATGGTCCTCGCCGATACCCCAGGAGCAACAGTGTCCCTAATTTGCTGGGAAGTGGCGGTGCGGTCCCCTACGGCACTGCGTAGGATCCTACGGTCTTGGCGTGCATCCGTGCGTCGCTGCGGTCCGGTCCCAGGTCGACGGGCACGTGCACCTTCCGCCGACCACTGGCGACAACTCTGTGGAGACCTCACGCCCCACGTGTTGAGCAATTCGGCGGTACGTCCACCCGGCCTCCCGCATGCCCACTATACGCCCTCGCTCAAAGTCCGTCAACTGCACATACGGTTCACGTCCACGCTGTCGCGGCATGCTACCAGTGTTAAAGACTGCGATGGAGCTCCGTATGCCACGGCAAACTGGCTGACACTGACGGCGGCGGTGCACAAATGCTGCGCAGCTAGCGCCATTCGACGGCCAACACCGCGGTTCCTGGTGTGTCCGCTGTGCCGTGCGTGTGATCATTGCTTGTACAGCCCTCTCGCAGTGTCCGGAGCAAGTATGGTGGGTCTGACACACCGGTGTCAATGTGTTCTTTTTTCCATTTCCAGGAGTGTATGTAGAAGCAAAAAATGTAGCATCTCCTATATCTGAATATTTAGCGCCGTTTTGGATGTTGTTTCGACAGTAAAACATGCTATGTACCTGTATTTCTGTAGATCTAAGGTGAGACAGTTGTACATATGTGGACGGCGTTTTTTGCTACTTTGCTTCTTATGCTTTTTCAGGACAATCTACAAAGTGTTGCCAGCCGGGGTGGCCGAGCGGTTCTAGCCGCTCTAGTCTGGAACCGCGCCACCGCTACGGTCGCAGGTTCGAATCGTGCCTAGGGCATGGATGTGTGTGATATCCTTAGGTTAGTTAGGTTTAAGTAGTTCTAAGTTCTAGGGGACTGATGACCTCAAAAGTTAAGTCCCGTAGTGCTCAGAGCCATTCGAACCATTCAGAAAGTGTTGCAGTACAAACAGCATACATATTCTACATAAATCACAGTGCCACGCAAGCGCTTGATAATATGTTCTTCAGGTCAGTTTCGGTCTCAGACATGTGCATTACATTCGATGTTTTTGTTTACAAAGCAGAGAGCGTCCATTAAGCACAGATATAATTTCTTTTCTTTTACGCAAGGATCTAAAAAAATGGTTCAAATGGCTCTGAGCACTATGGGACTTAACATCTGAGGTCATCAGTCCCCTAGAACTTAGAACTACTTAAACCTAACTAACCTAAGGACGTCACACACATTCATGCCCGAGGCAGGATTCGAACCTGCGACCGTAGCAGCCGCGTGGTTCCGGAATGAAGCGTGTAGAACCGCTCAACCACCGCGGCCGCCTACGCAAGGATCCAAACTAAGAAAAAAAAGAAAAAGTGTGGGTGGTCCTACATAGAAATATGCATTTACTCTAAGAGTGCACCTATCATTTAACGACTATAGAAAAAGGTTTTCTCATGAGTTTGTTTCATCAACTGGCAGCGGGAAATTTACGAAACATTATAAATCCATCAGATTGCATCATACCTATTTTAATAATTCCTTCTTGTGCTGTCATTCAGTCTTTTCAAGACTCTCATCTCTGCTACTGGTATTTTGCTGTCGTTACAAATGTAATGTAACGAGAGTAAAACGACGATGGAGAGAACGTGAAGAAGGAAGGGAAAATTTAGAGTTTAATGCCCCGTCGGTCATTAGCGATGTATAGCGTCAAGAGACCACTATAGTCGAAAGGACATGGAGTTCTGGTTGCAATCGCGGTGAGATGACTATAGTTGCGTGCTCTAGTTTCAAATGCTAATCTTTTAGGTCTCAGGTTTTCATCCACAGTCCGGGGAGTCGTCGCTGCTGCCAACCACGCTAGAGATGCCACTGAAGCGCAACAGCGAAATGCGCATGCGGCGCCTGCGGCGGCCGTGGTGGGGGAAGAGGCGGCGTCGTGTTGGCGGCGTCGGCGGCTGCGGGGCTATTTCGCACGCGGCCCGCCATGAGCGCATCAAATATTGAGGCGCGAGCTCCGCGGGGAGCTAACTGCGCCAATGATGATGATGATTGCGTCTCCATTTTTCATCGGCGCCGGGACCGCGCGCCGCGAGCACAAATCAGGGCCGCAGCAGCCGCGATTGACCGGCCAGGGCGCCCGCTCCCCTGGGCGCGGCGCTTTCGCCTCTGACCTGAGCGGCGGGCTGCCTTTCATATTGGAGCGAGTGGCGGAGGATGCTTCCATTCTTTATGCGGTACTTCAAACCAGGGTGCGGGAAGGGAATAGTTAAGGGAAACTGAGTCTGTAATGACACTCAAATGCTTACCATTGCAGGATTGGAGATGGACTAGATACAGCGGAATTGTTGATACTTTTTAGATACAATGCCGATATTATCCTTTCGATATATCGACAAACCATTTTGCCTGTATATGCAATTTTTGTAATCTAATATACAGGGTGATCAGTTGATAGTGACCGGGCCAGATATCTCACGAAATAAGTGTCAAACGAAAAAACCTACACAGAACGAAACTCGTCTAGCTTGAAGGGGGAAAACAGATGGCGCTATGGTTGGCCAGTTAGTGGCGCTGCCATAGGTCAAACAGATATCAACTCCGTTTTTTCAAATAGGAACACCGATTTTTTTTATTACATATTCGTGTAGTACGTAAAGAAATATGAATGTTTTAGTTGGACCACTTTTTTCGCTTTGTGATAGATGGCGCTATAATAGTCACCAACGTATAAGTACGTTGTATCACGTAACATTCCGCCAGTGCGGACGGTATTTGCTTCGTGATACATTACCCGTGTTAAAATGGACCGTTTACCAATTGCGGAAAAGGTCAATATCGTGTTGATATGGCTATTTTGATCAAAATGCCCAACGGGCGTGTGTTATGTGTGCTGCTCGGCATCCTGGACGACATCATCCAAGTGTTCGGACGGTTCGCCGGATAGTTACGTTATTTAGGGAAACAGGAAGTGTTCAGCCACATGTGAAACGTCAACCACGACCTGCAACAAACGATGATGCCCAAGTAGGTGTTTTAGCTGCTGTCGCGGCTAATCCGCTCATCACTAGCAGACAAACTGCGCGAGAATCGGGAATCTCAAAAACGTCGGTGTTGAGAATGCTACATCAACATCGATTGCACCCGCACCATATTTCCATGCACCAGGAATTGCATGGCGACGGCTTTGAACGTCGTGTACAGTTCTGCCACTAGGCACAAGAGAAATTACGGGACGATGACAGATTTTTTGCACGCGTTCTATTTAGCAACGAAGCGTCATTCACCAACAGCGGGAACGTAAACCGGCATAATATGCACTATTGGGCAACGGAAAATCCACGATGGCTGCGACAAGTGGAATATCAGCGACCTTGGCGGGTTAATGTATAGTGCGGCATTATGGGAGGAAGGATAATTGGCCCCCGTTTTATCGATGGCAGTCTAACTGGTGCATTGTGTGCTGATTTCCTACGTAATGTTGTACCGATGTTACTACAAGATGTTTCACTGCATGACAGAATGGCGATGTACTTCCAACATGGTGGATGTCCGGCACATAGCTCGCGTGCGATGGAAGCGGTATTGAATAGCATATTTCATGACAGGTGGATTGGTCGTCGAAGCCCGAACGTTCCCCGGATCTGACGTCCACGGATTTCTTTCTGTGGGGAAAGTGGGGGGATATTTTCTATCGTGATCCACCGACAACGCCTGACAACATGCGTCAGCGCATTGTTAATGCATGTGCGAACATTGCGGAAGGCGAACTACTCGCTGTTGAGAGGAATGTCGTTACACGTATCGCCAAATGCATTGAGGTTGACGGACATCATTTCGAGCATTTATTGCATTAATGTGGTATTTACACGTAATAACGCTGTAACAGCATGAGTTCTCAGAAATGATAAGTTTAGAAAGGTACATGTATCACATTGCGACAACCGAAATTAAATGTTCAAACGTACCTAACTTTTTGTATTTTAATTTTAAAAAACCTACCTGTTACCAACTGTTCGTCTAAAATTGTGAGCCATATGTTCGTGACTATTATAGCGCCATCTATCACAAAGCGAAAAAAGTGGTCCAACTAAAACATTCATATTTCTGTACGTAGTACACGAATATGTAATAAAAATGGGGGGTCCTATTTAAAAAAAGCGCAGTTGATATCCGTTTGACCTATGGCAGCGCCATCTAGCTGGCCAACTATAGCGCCATCTGGTTTCCCCCTTCAGGCTTGACAAGTTTCGTTGTTTGTAGTTTTTTCGTTTGACGCTTATTTAGTGAGATATTTGGCCCGGTCACGATCAATGGACTACCCTGTATACGATGTGTTGTTAAGAAAAGCGATGAAATGTTCCTTCGGTCACGCATGCGGCTGTAACCACCGCAACGCCTGTTCCTTCTGGCATGCATGCATGGTCGCAGGAACACACCATCGTTCTTCTTAGCAACAAAGACACTTCAGCGTCGTATTTATCAGTCGATACCAGGCAGTGACTTTCAATTAAAATGTCCACCCCTGTACGGGAATTATATAATGTGGTGACGAATATAGGCTGTGACGTAAGCACGAGGACATAATGAAAGTTTGGGTTGGCCTTGAGTCGTGCACGGATAGCCAACGCGGTTAAAGCGACCGCTTGCGTAAAGCGGGAAATCCGGATTCGGGTCCCGATGAGGCACAAATTTTCAAACTCGTCATTCCCTTATACATTTTGTGTATCTAATAAATAAAAATGAAATGAAATGATCGAATGGAATTGTTGGCCGGGAGGCCCCATTCGGTGGAGTTCGGCCACCGTATTGCAAGTCCTCTTTCAGCTGACGCCACTTCGGCAACTAGCGAGTCAATGACGATGAAAGACACACAACACCCAGTCCCCTGCCGGGAATCGAACCCGGGCCCCCTGCGTGGTAGGCGGTAATGCTACCGTTACGCTACTGAGGCGGACAGTATAAATAAAAATGAATATATTTTTCGTTTCTTTCCTGTGCGTTCCTATGTCGTTCAATCCGTGACGAAGAAACATTACTAAATTTTTGTGCGCACACTTCCGCGAAGGTTTCTGCTGGGTAAGAACAACTTATAGAGATGAGGATGAAAAAAAGTTACACACAAGCTTACCTCAGGAACGTCTGTAACAATTTCAGTCAAAATTTGAATACATATAACGCATTATTTGTATAATTATTTGTAAAACAATATTGTTGGGATAATTACAAACCTCAGGAACGTCTGTAACAATTTCACTCAAAATGTGAATACACATAACGCATTATTTGTATAATTATTTGTAAAACAATATTGTTGGGATAATTACAAACCTTAGGAACGTCTGTAACAATTTCAGTCAAATTTTGAATACACATAACGCATTATTTGTATAATTATTTGTAAAACAATATTGTTGGGATAATTACGTCAATCAGCGCTACGGGTGTGAGTGGGGGTAAGAAGACGTGACATGTAAAAACATTCGATAACGACCGGTATCAGCACCGAACCCAATGTTTTCGGGGTCGCTAGGTTCGTTCATGACACTCCCGAACGCGCTTCACCCCTGGAGATTCTACATCTAGGGAGGATGGGGTGTAAATTCAATGACATAGCAGCATATCTCTGTAACGCCTGGAGCAATTTCTACCAAACTTGGCAGATGGGTCACATGCTACCTCAAAAATAATAATAATAATAAAAAAGACCTCTGCTAGCAAAACACCACCCCTGTGAATGAGGGCATGAGTGAAAATGGTTGACATAAATACGTACCTCAGAAATACTTGTTGCAATTTCAATCTAATTTGGTTTATATGTGACTCATTATATTTATAAAAACACTATGGGAATTACATACCCTATTACCGTGAGGTAAGGGGGTGACTGTGAGAAGGGGCGAAATGTGTAAATCTTTGAAAATGATCTACCGGTATTTCTTTATTGTATTTCGTTGACTTGGAATACTTTCAGAGAATACAGATGAAATATCTGTATAAATACATGTAAAATATATTAAATATATGGGGAATTTTTATATGTAAGCGAAATATGTGTGACATAGGCGTGTGTAGGCTAAAAGGTAATTCTGTACGTTTTCACTGCCGATTCGTAGTTACTGTTTTTCACAGATTCTGTTGCTGTTGTTGTGCTTTTCATTTTCAAGAGTGGTTTGATACACCTCTCTATGCTAGTCTATACCGCGCAAGCCTCTCCATCTCTACCTAATTACTGCAACCTACATCCATCTTACTTGCTTAGTGTCATTCAGCCTAGACGTCCCTACACAACTGTTACCCCACACGTGCCTCTCCATTATCACAGATATTTCACTATTGCAAAATTAACCATTGCTCGATACCTCAGATATCAGCATATCTCTCCTTTCTCTTTGATATATGTACCAGTATGGGTTGGGTGTAACTAACAAGCTCACTCATTTTCTGTCCTTTTAAAATACCGAAAATGTTAACATTATTTTAAATACAAGGCGTGTTTTTAAAGTAAGTACCGTTTTGAAATTAAAAAAAAGACGTGCTAAGATATCTCAATAATTTTATTTTTACATGAAAGCCTGAACCTTAATCTACGCACTGACGCCATTACAGTCTGATTTTTCCTTGTTTACGTTGTGTACTGAGTGTTTAAGATGCCTCCGATAATCGTGAGTCCCGTCGACTGTGAAGTACAGGCTGTTATAAGATTTCTTAGTGCTAAAGGCCTAAAAGCGATCGATATTCATCGTGAGATCTGTGCAGTTTACGGAGAAAACATTATGAGTGATGGAATGGTAAGAAAGTGGGTGAGAGTATTTAAAGACGGCCGCACAAAAGTGCATGATGAACAACGGAGTGGGCGTCCTTCCGTCGTTAATGAAAATTTGGTGCAGGAAGTGGACAATAAGGTGAGAGAAAACAGACGCTTTACGATTTCCTCCTTTCGGGATGACTTTCCTAATGTTTCTAGGAATGTTTTGTATGGCATTGTGACCGAGCACTTGAATTACCGAAAATTGTGCGCTCGTTGGATATCGAAAATGTTGACGGATGTGCACAAAACGAAACGTTTAGACAGTGCATTAACTTTCCTTGAGCGGTACCTCAACGATGGTGATGATTTCTTTGGCCAAATTGTTACGGACGATGAAACATGGGTGGCCTACGTCACACCAGAATCAAAGCAACAGTCCATAGAAGTTGAGCAAGGGCATCGTTTTGCTGCAAAACAATGCCCATCCGCATGTGGCGAATCAGACCAAAGATCTCATCACATCTTTTCGATGGGAAACTCTAGATCATCCTCCGTACAGCCCCGATCTTGCGCCCAGTGACTACCATCTGTTCCTGCACTTGAAGAAACACTTGGGCGGTCAGCGTCTTCAAGACGATGACGAAGTCAAAACAGTGGTGATGCAGTGGTTAACAAGTGAGGCGGCAGACTTCTATGAGGAGGGTATTCAAAAATGGGACAACGTTATGACAAGTGCCTCAATATTAACGGAAATTATGTAGAAAAGTAGATTTAGGTAAAGGCTTTCATGTAAAAATAAAATTATTGATATATCTTAGCACGTCTTTTTTTAATTTCAAAACGGTACTTACTTAAAAAACACGCCTCGTAAAATTTAACACGTTACTTGACTAAACTCGTACGTAAATCAGCGATAACAAGCCTCTCGTAAAACAAATTTATATAACAACGGTTCTCTATTTCGAAGTTACCGACTACTTTTTCAAATAAAATCTCTCTTTTTTCGGTATTTAGAAAATTCAGTATATCACAAATCCTGATATTTTAGATAGAGTATATAGTCAGCATCGATATCACTCAAATGTTTAATACAAAAGTCCAGGTATCGACAGGCATACTTTAGCAAACTTTGCCCTTTCTATACAGAACTGTAAATGATCATTGACTTTTAGAACTGCCTTAAGTCTCCTGCGTGATGAAATCAGAGTTCTCCAAGTACCATGCTTGTAGCCAAATAGGCTATGCGTATGTCACACGGCTTTTATGAGTGCACAAACAGCTGGGGAACTGACACAAATAGGTTTCCGAACAGCAATATCCCTAACATGATCGATAGGCGCCAAGCTATGGGAATTTTAAGGTCAGGCAAACAGTGATATTTATTTATTTATTATGCTTACAATCTCGACACCCGCCATCTGGAATTTAACGTGGGTCATATTTACACGTCACTGCGGAAGACTGTATACAATTGTGATTAAACATTCGCTTAAAGATTTGTTATATTGTTTAAGCATTTACAATAATTGGTGAAATCAAATATAAAATAAAAAAGGAGAGCACCCATAATCCTAAAACTATAATACTGAATCTGTCTATATTATTGTGCTTGTTAGCAATGAATATAAAATCTTTTTTTTCTTCTCTATTTATGTCAAAGTAATTTTCAAATACTGGATTATAATTAGTTGCATCTTATAACATGCTTGTTCTAATGAACATAATGCAAAATATGTAGAATGTCTGGTCAGCTGTCAGAGGGGCTAAACAAATAAATAATGTTCTCACCAAAGATTCTATGCAGTAGTTAATATCTTCAGTGTGGAAGGTTATGTTTTCTTGCATGCAACTGTGTTTCTGGACGCTATTTAGTTGTTACCTGGTAATGGTCTTGTGAGCTGAAAACTGGTTAGTAATAAAAGTAGTGAAACAAAAGCAGTTTGTTTCGTTAAATGTTCATATTTTCTATCGTAAGATAAATTTCGTTAATCACGTTGCCTGTTAGCACAATTGAAAAAATTCGAACTTCTCAGTTTCTTGGGACCATTATAAAACAGCAACTTTTGCAGGAGATGTGATCCGTCTCTGCAAGTAAATGAAAGTTTTTTTATTTGTCATGCATTTTTAGTGTGCTGCAATACATTTTTATTTTGATGTACGAAATAAATGCGTTATACACTCCTGGAAATTGAAATAAGAACACCGTGAATTCATTGTCCCAGGAAGGGGAAACTTTATTGACACATTCCTGGGGTCAGATACATCATATGATCACACTGACAGAACCACAGGCACATAGACTCAGGCAACAGAGCATGCACAATGTCGGCACTAGTACAGTATATATCCACCTTTCGCAGCAATGCAGGCTGCTACTCTCCCATGGAGACGATCGTAGAGATGCTGGATGTAGTCCTGTGGAACAGCTTGCCATGCCATTTCCACCTGGCGCCTCAGTTGGACCAGCGTTCGTGCTGGACGAGCAGACCGCGTGAGACGACGCTTCATCCAGTCCCAAACATGCTCAATGGGGGACAGATCCGGAGATCTTGCTGGCTAGGGTAGTTGACTTACACCTTCTAGAGCACGTTGGGTGGCACGGGATACATGCGGACGTGCATTGTCCTGTTGGAACAGCAAGTTCCCTTGCCGGTCTAGGAATGGTAGAACGATGGGTTCGATGACGGTTTGGATGTACTGTGCACTATTCAGTGTCCCCTCGACGATCACCAGTGGTGTACGGCCAGTGTAGGAGATCGCTCCCCACACCATGATGCCGGGTGTTGGCCCTGTGTGCCTCGGTCGTATGCAGTCCTGATTGTGGCGCTCACCTGCACGGCGCCAAACACGCATACGACCATCATTGGCACCAAGGCAGAAGCGACTCTCATCGCTGAAGACGACACGTCTCCATTCGTCCCTCCATTCACGCCTGTCGCGACACCACTGGAGGCGGGCTGCACGATGTTGGGGCATGAGCAGAAGACGGCCTAACGGTGTGCGGGACCGTAGCCCAGCTTCATGGAGACGGTTGCGAATGGTCCTCGCCGATACCCCAGGAGCAACAGTGTCCCTAATTTGCTGGGAAGTGGCGGTGCGGTCCCCTACGGCACTGCGTAGGATCCTACGGTCTTGGCGTGCATCCGTGCGTCGCTGCGGTCCGGTCCCAGGTCGACGGGCACGTGCACCTTCCGCCGACCACTGGCGACAACATCGATGTACTGTGGAGACCTCACGCCCCACGTGTTGAGCAATTCGGCGGTACGTCCACCCGGCCTCCCGCATGCCCACTATACGCCCTCGCTCAAAGTCCGTCAACTGCACATACAGTTCACGTCCACGCTGTCGCGGCATGCTACCAGTGTTAAAGACTGCGATGGAGCTCCGTATGCCACGGCAAACTGGCTGACACTGACGGCGGCGGTGCACAAATGCTGCGCAGCTAGCGCCATTCGACGGCCAACACCGCGGTTCCTGGTGTGTCCGCTGTGCCGTGCGTGTGATCATTGCTTGTACAGCCCTCTCGCAGTGTCCGGAGCAAGTATGGTGGGTCTGACACACCGGTGTCAATGTGTTCTTTTTTCCATTTCCAGGAGTGTATAATAAATACAGATACGTTACTGCATTACAGGTTTCTGTTACTTTCTTGTTCTTAGGCAAGAAACAACTTTTTACAGTGCAAGTCTCGTGAAGTTAAATTACTATTTGGTTCTGCTTACGATCTGTGATCTTAATGAATCCATACGTGTCTTCCTGGAGTTGTACTTAGTTGGTCTGTGTACTCCTGGATGTCCAATTTTCGGCGTCTTTCGAATAAATTTTGATTAAACGCTTCATTTTCACCGCTCACTGTGTGTTGGTTGTATATGTTAGCTGCACACAGTGTTGCCAACTGTCTCTGTGGGTTGTTTGTACTGTGGTGTCTGTGCACTGTTTGATATTTGTTTCTTTGTTTGCGCTTGTTTGTGTAATTGTGTGTGTGTGTTTTTCCCTTGTGATAAGAGGTTAAGTTATTATTTTTTTGTCTGGTTGTGTTCTACATTTCTGTTATTGTTTTAGCGGTTAACATGACTAGTGAGTAGTTACTTATATCCATTTGGTCATTTATTACTTTCTGATTCATTGCAAGGTCTCTTTGTATGTGAAAGTTTTACTTTAATGTTAGAAGATTTCTGATGTAACTGTTAATTCTAATAATTTTCATGTCCTGTTAGATGGTAGATCCACGTGCTTCATTAGGTGTTCAGCAAAGGCGGAATGATTATTTTCACACTTAAAGCTTCTTATGTGTTCTTTATATCTAGTTTTGAAATTTCTGCCTGTCACTCACAGATACTGATTTGCAGTTTTGCCCTGACTGGCACATCCCAGCTCTGTGGTATCTGTCTGGTGTTTCTGTTGGATTATTTCTAGATGTGACTGGAGAGTGTTTCTGTTGGGTTATTTCTAGATGTGACTGGAGAGTGTTTCTTGTTTTGCATGCTACGCGTAACCCTTGTTTCTTCAGTTGGCAACACTGTAGACAGTAAACAGAAACAACTAATACACAGTGAGCAGTGAAAGTGAAGTGTTCAACCGAAATGACTTCGAAAAATGTCGAAAATAGGACATCCTGGTATATGCAGACCAATTAAGTACATCTCCAGGACAACAAGGTAATAGTAATGTAACGTCACAAAACTTGTGCTGCAGTAATTGTTTATCAACTAAAAAAAGAGAATAACGAAGCACTGTAGTTAGTAACATCATGATGTTGATGATGATGAGGTCCCATACTCAGAAGAGCGTAGGGGACGATGCGGAAGACCCGCACCGCTGTACTAGGCAAGGTCCTAGTGGAGGTGGTTTGCCATTGCCTTCATCGGACCGCCGTAATGCGGATGAATGATGATGATGAAGACGACACAAAAACACGCAGGCAGGAAAAATCTCTGACCCCGCCGCGAATCGAACCTGGGACCTTATGCTCCGGAAGAGAGGTTTACTGCAAGTTTAAACGAAGCCAAAACCTCTCAGACAAACAGGAGCTAAACGATGTCAAAGTTAGCGTAAGAAGGGCTATGCGTGAAGCGTTCAGTGATTTCGAAAGTAAAATTCTATGTACTGACTTGACAGAAAATCCTAGGAAGTTCTGGTCTTACGTTAAATCAGTATGTGGCTCGAAACAGCATATCCACACACTCTGGGATGATGATGGCATTGAAACAGAGGATGACACGCGTAAAGCTGAAATACTAAACACCTTTTTCCAAAGCTGTTTCACAGAGGAAGACCGCACTGCAGTTCCTTCTCTAAATCCTCGCACGAACGAAAAAATGGCTGACATCGATATAAGTGTCCAAGGAATAGAAAAGCAACTGAAATCGCTCAGCGGAGGAAAGTCCACTGGACCTGACGGGATACCAACTCGATTCTACAAAGAGTACGCGAAAGAACTTGCCCCCCTTCTAACAGCCGTGTACCGCAAGTCTCTAGAGGAATGGAAAGTTCCAAATGATTGGAAAAGAGCACAGATAGTCCCAGTCTTCAAGAAGGGTCGTCGAGCAGATGCGCAAAACTATAGACCTATATCTCTGACATCGATCTGTTGTAGAATTTTAGAACATGTTTTTTGCTCGCGTATCATTTCTGGTTCAAATGGTTAAAATGGCTCTGAGCAGTATGGGACTTAACTGCTGAGGCCATCAGTCCCCTAGAACTTAGAACTACTTAAACCTAACTAACCTAAGGACATCACACATATCCATACCTGCGACCGTAGCGGTCGCGCGGTTCCAGACTGTAGCGCCTAGAACCGCTTGGCCACTCCGGCCGGCAAGGTGTCATTTCTGGAAACCCAGAATCTACTCTGTAGGAATCAACATGGATTCCGGAAACAGCGATCGTGTGAGACCCAACTCGGTTTATTTGTTCATGAGACTTAGAAAATATTAGATACAGGCTCACATGTAGATGCCATTTTCTTTGACTTCCGGAAGGCGTTCGATACAGTCCCGCACTGTTGCCTGATAAACAAAGTAAGAGCCTACGGAATATCAGACCAGCTGTGTGGCTGGATTGAAGAGTTTTTAGCAAACACAACACAGCATGTTGTTCGCAATGGAGAGACGTCTACAAACGTTAAAGTAACCTCTGGCGTGCCACAGGGGCGTGTTATGGGACCATTGCTTTTCACAATATATATAAATGACCTAGTAGATAGTGTCGGAAGTTCCATGCGGCTTTTCGCGGATGATGCTGTAGTATACAGAGAAGTTGCAGCATTAGAAAATTGTAGCGAAATGCAGGAAGATCTGCAGCGGATAGGCACTTGGTGCAGGGAGTGGCAACTGACCCTTAACATAGACAAATGTAATGTATTGCGAATACATAGAAAGAAGGATCCTTTATTGTATGATTATATGATAGCAGAACAAACACTGGTAGCAGTTACTTCTGTAAAATACCTGGGAGTATGCGTGCGGAACGATTTGAAGTGGAATGATCATATAAAATTAATTGTTGATAAGGCGGGTGCCAGGTTGAGATTCATTGGGAGAGTCCTTAGAAAATGTAGTCCATCAACAAAGGAGGTGGCTTACAAAACACTCGTTCGAATTAAACTTGAGTATTGCTCATCAGTGTGGGATCCGTACCAGGTCAGGTTGACAGAGGTGCTAGAGAAGATCCAAAGAAGAGCGGCGCGTTTCGTCACAAGGTTATTTGGTAAGCGTGGTAGCGTTACGGAGATGTTTAGCAAACTCAAGTGGCAGACTCTGCAAGAGAGTCGCTCTGCATCGCGGTGTAGCTTGCTGTCCAGGTTTCGAGAGGTTGCGTTTCTGGATGAGGTATCGAATATATTGCTTCCCCCTACTTATACCTCCCGAAGAGATCACAAGTGTAAAATTAGAGAGATTCGAGCGCGCACGTATGCTTTCCGGCAGTCTTTCTTCCCGCGAACCATACGCGAATGGAACAGGAAAGGGAGGTAATGACAGTGGCACGTAAAGTGCCCTCCGCCACACACCGTTGGGTGGCTTGCGGAGTATAAATGTAGATGTAGATGTAGATGTAGACGTAGAAGCGAGAACGCTACCGCAAGACCACGAGCTGTCTAACACACTTATTACAAATGCAAAAGAAACATACATTACATGCCACTGAAGAATGGCTCTGAGCCTTCGACCATAGATATTGGTAGACTGGTCATGACGTATATTTCGTGGCACCAACATCTCTACTGCTATACCACGTGACTATTGGCAAGACAATGGTGGTATCCTGTTGTGCTTATGGTTGTACCAAGCGTTTTGTGAAGGGAAGTAACATTAAATTTCACGTGTAAGTATTATTAGTATAATTTAGCGGCATTTCTTGAGTACTGATAAACTATTGTGTGTATCATATCCTTAGACAGAACGCCACAGTTACGTAAATTGGCGGTTTGAAGTGCTGTGTGTGTTTCCAGGCGCACATTGCAATCGTATATATTTCTTGAAATAAGCTACTTTTTCTCTTTCGTATAGGTTTCCAAAGGATGAAGGGCGCAGGCAGATGTGGATACAGGCAGTGAAACGAAAAGATTTCAAGCCTACTACGCACACACGCATCTGTTCGAAGCACTTTGAAGCATATATATATATATATGATTTTTACTATCCTGGATTAAATCTGACTTTGGTACAAAAAGGGGTGAATTATGCTGATATTATTTTAAAGAACAATTTGCAAAAACAAGTTAGGGGTTTGATTTCTCATCAGGGTTTAGTTTTATTTTGTACTTCCCAGTTACAAAACATACGAATATCAGAAACAAATACTGAATACCATTTGCAAAAAGATTGTTGTATGGCCTATGTTAGTTTCTAGATAATAAGCTGTAATGTATGGGATAAATAATATGCTGCTACAAAAATCTTTGGTCATTTACCAAAAAGCATTAAAAGCCTGACAGATAGCCAATCAGCATTTAAAATCAAACTAAAAGAATCTACGAATGACAGCTCCTACTCTGTAGACGATTTTTTAGGTATAAATAAGTGATTGGAAGAACTGTCATGTAATGATAGGTCTACCTTTCATTAAACTGACACATCATTGTGAAGTATCGTATTCATGATCTGTGGAACAAGTATTCATGTAAGTAGGTACTGATTTTGTAGATATCTTATTTGATACATCTACGAAACAAACTGTTTAAACCAAAAAAGAGCTTTCAAATGAAACTACTTTACGTTTTGTGGGTGAACGACACAACTGAGTTCGTTACATTCGATGTGAGCACGTTTGTTTACGTTACAGGTTTCGTTGTTTATGCCGATTTATGAAGTCTATAACACCTTCTACAACCAAGGCACTAAAACATATACACGCAATATTTACATTTTATGCAGTGCATAACGCGTATTGTTAGTAGAGAATGCATCTCATAATTGGTAACACTGAAATATTCGCGGCGAATATCGAAAGTGTTTCAGCAGTTCACAAAGTTCATTGTGAAGTAATGGCTGTAAAACTAAATTTGTACAGTGGTTACGCAATAATTTATCACTTCTAGTTGTGTTTACATAAGCTACATTTAATGTGGTGAAGTTAGCAGGAAATCCACTGAAAAATACTGGAAGTGAAATCAGGAATCAGAATGCTGACTTGAACTCCCGCCGACGTTCTGCCAACAGTCACGTGATTCTATGTTGCAGCCACGCCAGATGTATAGCCGCTGCACTGCTTGCCCAGTCTATTAGTATCTATGGTCGAAGCTCTGAGCACTATGCGACTTAACTTCTGAGGTCATCAGTCGCCTAGGACTTAGAACTAATTAAACCTAACTAACCTAAGTACATCACACACATCCATGCCCGAGGCGGGATTCGAACCTGCGACCGTAGCGGTCGCCCGGTTCCAGACTGCAGCGCCTAGAACCGCTCGGCCACCGCGGCCGACGGCACTGAAGATGCTTCAGAAACAAACAGCAGCGAAACAGAATGGGAACATCCTTGTATTTAGCTGGATAGACGGACCACTTCTCCAGGACTATAGAAGCTACTAAGGTACTACTGAGAACGTAAAAAGTGACACGTTTTGTTAGAAAGTGAAAACCTATATTGCAATTGGGGAGCTGAGTAATGACGCCGTGGGTTAAAGCAAAAATGAAACTAAGTGACAAGACGGACAAATAGCAGGGCCGAAATGTAAGCGGAGAGCGGAGAGATTAGTCGGTCGGCTGGAGGCGTCGGACGGAAGCTATCCGTTACGGCGGGCGCAGTTATGTCCGTCGGCGGCGCCCCCGCCCCACCATACGGCGGGCCACGTCCTCACGGGCTGTGTTCTCACAGAGGTCGTCCCGCCGTCTTTAGCAGACAGACCTCCGACGTCTCCGTGGACAGGCCTCTGTTTCTTTTACGCGCCTGTTGACGTAACCTGGCGCGTAAAAACAGAAAAGCAAAAAAGACGGAGTGAGAGCGGCTCATAAAACAAGGGCTCCAGCCCGACTGTGTGAGTGAGTGTGTGTGTGTGTGTGTGTGTGTGTGTGTGTGTGTGTGTCAGCCACCAATTCCCGTCTGAGAGACGTCTCATAACTCTCTCCACGAAGGTCCCGACTAATTTTGCGCCAGATAAATGACAGACACGGAGGTACGGCCTGCTCGTGGCTCTTCCTCTAGTTACGCGGCGCAATGTGGACGAGACCTCTCGCTGATAAAATCTGGCATAGGAGCGGCTTCATCAACAATTAATTTCCGCTCGTCCCATATGAGCGTTGAGGATTCTTCACGCACTTTCACAAACTATTCATTATTACAAAAAGTTTCCGAAGTGTGTTAATTAAATTTAATTCGTCTTACGTAGACCTTGTTCTGCATATTCACCTTCACAGTAATTGTCTTGTGGGCGAATACAGCGAGATCAACGTTTCTGCCTCTTTTGAAATGTATCGTGGAACTCTTTCTGTGGTAACGTGATTAATATCCCTTTCGATTCAACTTGATATTCTACACTGCAGTCGGCTGCTGTAGCCGAGCGGTTCTAGGCGCTTTAGTCGGGACCCACGCGGCTGCTACGGTCGCAGGTTCGAATCCTGCCTCGGGCATGGACGTATGGGATGTCCTTAGGTTAGTTAGGTTTATGTAGTTCGAATTTCTAGGGAACTGATGATCTCAGATGTTGAAGTCCCATAGTGCTCAGAGCCGCCGGCCGGAGTGGCCGTGCGGTTCTAGGCGCTACAGTCTGGAACCGACTGACCGCTACGGTCGCAGGTTCGAATCCTGCCTCGGTCATGGATGTGTGTGATGTCCTTAGATTAGTTAGGTTTAACTAGTTCTAAGTTCTAGGGGATTGATGACCTCAGATGTTAAGTCCCATTGTGCTTAGAGCCATTTTTTTTCTACACTGCAACGAATCTTCACCCCTTCAGCTCGATTTTCATGTGCGATATAGGAACAAATCATATTTCTAATGTGTGTGTGGTGGTTGTGTAACAACACTCATCTTGTGTTTAGTCAAAAATTCGTGGCCGCGCGGGGTAGCCGCGATGTCTGGCGCCTTGCCACGGTTCGCGTGGCTCCCCCCGTCGGAGGTTCCAGTCCTCCCTCGGGCATGAGTGTGTGCGTTGTCATTAGCGTAAGTCAGTTTAAATTAAATTAAGTATTGTGTAAGCCTAGGGACCGATGACCTCAGCAGTTTGGCCCCATAGGAGCTTACCACAAAATTCGTGAATAATTTGGGCCGTATGCAATCATGCATTGCCGTGGTGAAGTATCTAGTCGTCTATTCGAAATTTCTGTAGAGTTTTCTCCTCATGTTCTCCGTCAAACATCTCAGAATAGCGTGATAGATCTCTTTATTGATCATCTGACCAGTAGGAACGAATTCCTTATGAACAATCATATACAGAAGACTCACCACGAAGGAGTCCGCCCCCAGTAGCTGAGTGGTCAGTGTAAGGGCCCGGGTGGGATTCCCGGCTGGTTAGGAGATTTTCGTCCGCCGCTCGTGGTCTCGCGGTAGCGTTCTCGCTTCCCGAGCACGGGGTCCCGGGTTCGATTCCCGGCGGGGTCAGGGATTTTCACCTGCCTCGAGATGACTGGGTGTTTGTGTTGTCCTCATCATTTCATCATCATCCAGGAAAGTGGCGAAATTGGACTGAGCAAAGATTGGATAATTGTACGGGCGCTGATAACCACGCAGTTGAGCGCCCCACAAACAAAACATCATCATCATCATCATCATCATCTATGAGATTTTCTCCGCTCAGGGACTGGGTGTTGTGTTATCCCAATCATCATCATTTCATACCCATAGACGCGCATGTCGCCGAAGTGGCGTCAAATCGAAAGACTTGCACCCGGCGAACGGTCTACCCGACGGGAGGCACTAGTCACACGACGAGCACGAAGGAATTATCCGAATTGGACAGAAGGCAATAGATGCGATGTACATGTACAAACAAATGATTACAATTTCAGAAAGAACTAAATGATTTACTCAAGAGAAATAGCTTCACAAATTGAGTAAGTCAATAACGCGTTCGTCCACCTCTGACCATACGCGAGCAGTTATTCCGTTTGGCATTTAGTGACAGATTTGTTATGTTGTGGCTTGGCAAGACAGCCAAACCACTATGATAGGAAGCCGAAAGGCACGCGTTTAAGCTCACGTAGGCTGGCGTGAGGTCTGGAACAGGACACGGTAATGAGACTAGAAAAACTAGTACATAGCTGCTGGAATACTTAACTTTAATCCATAATTGGTGAACATCGCTCTTAACGGTACATTTTTTACAGCATCAATAGTAACTGGTAATGGCGCCTTGCTAGGTCGTAGCAAATGACGTAGCTGAAGGCTATGCTAACTATCGTCTCGGCAAATGAGAGCGTAATTTGTCAGTGAACCATCGCTAGCAAAGTCGGCTGTACAACTGGGGCGAGTGCTAGGAAGTCTCTCCAGACCTGCCGTGTGGCGGCGCTCGGTTTGCAATCACTGATAGTGGCGACACGCGGGTCCGACGTATACTAACGGACCGCGGCCGATTTAAAGGCTACCACCTAGCAAGTGTGGTGTCTGCCGGTGACACCACATGTTAGACGTCCTTCTGAGAGATATCGTGTCAAATTCTGCCAACTGGTGCGTTCGATCGTCAAAATCCTAAGATGGTTGGAGGGCGCTGCCCATAACGCTCCAAACGTTATCAATTGGGGAGAGATCCGGCGATCTTGCTGGCCAAAGTAGGGTTTGACAAGCACGAACCCAAGTAATAGAAACTCTCGCCTTGTGTGGACGGCCATTATCTTGCTGAAATGTAAGGCTAGGATGGGGCCCGCCCGGTTGGCCGTGCGGTCTATCGCACGGCTTTTCAGGCGGGAAGGAGCGCCTGGTCCCCGGCACGAATCCGCCCGGCGGATTAGTGTCGAGGTCCGGTGAACCGGCCAGTCTGTGGATGGCTTCTAGGCGGTTTTCCATCTGCCTCGACGAATGCGGGCTGGTTCCCCTTATTCCGCCTCAGTTACACTATGTCGGCGATTGCTGCGCCAACAGGTTCTCCATGTACGCGTACACCACCATTACTCTACTATGCAAACGTAGGGGCTACACTTGTCTGGTGTGAGACGTTCCCTGGGTGGTCCACACGGGGCCGAACCGCACAATAACCCTGGGTTCGGTGTGGACCGGCGGAGGGTGAAGTGGACTGCGGTAGTCGTCGTGGGGTTGTGGACCACTGCGGCTGCGGCGGGGACGGAGCCCCTCCGTCGTTTCTTGGTCCCCTGTTAACATACAATACAATACATACAAGGCAAGGATGGCTTGCCATGAAGGGCAACAAAACGGGACGTAGAATATCGTCGATGTACCACTGCACTGTAAGGGTGCCAAGGACGACAACCTGCTCTGAAATAAAAGTGACACCTCCAGACCACCACTTCTGGTTGTTGGGTCGTATGGGGGGCGACAGTCAGATTGGTATCCCACCGCTGTCTGGGGCCTCTCGAGACGTGTCTTCGGCCTGGAATCTGATTCACTGGAATAGCATTGTCTTCAGTGGTAGGTCCCACTGACTTGCACAATTTTTGAAGCTCTTTCTCTTGAACGAATCATCCAGTTATTCTGAAATTGTAATCCTCCTGCATACACATCACATAATTAACTACCGACGTTTTCTCCACAGTCGTAATTGCACCACTAAGTGGACTACCG
This sequence comes from Schistocerca cancellata, assembly GCF_023864275.1. Taxonomy (NCBI): domain Eukaryota; kingdom Metazoa; phylum Arthropoda; class Insecta; order Orthoptera; family Acrididae; genus Schistocerca; species Schistocerca cancellata. Next base: position 781,688,786 of record NC_064628.1, on the reverse strand, counting down.
CTGTCAGTATATGTGGCGTCCATAGCTACGATCCACAACGTAGGTGCACGCTCTCGTAAGTTGTCACTACGAGAGAAGACTGACTACGCCGGCCACAGCGGCCTCTGACCGACGCTGTGGAGCTCAGCGATTGTCGTCTTGATTTCTGCTCCCATTTCATCAAGAGCAGACGGCCTGGAAATATCGCTTCTACTACCGAGTGGGCTAGCTTGCTATTGAGACTTTGTATTAGTTACGTTCAGTTCGGACAGCAACGAGTATTTGTTAGCTTTGAGATTATACAGAACAGTCATCCTGACATGACATGATAAGACATTGGCTACGGCTTCACACGTACGTGCTCATTCTAGCAAAAGTTATGTATGCATTTGATATTTACTTGTGTTTTTGACTCTATTAAAAGTGTTAAGGTTGCATGCAGTACCGAAGTGCTTCACCTCACCTGCTCCTACTCGCTTCCTCCACTCTCGGCCTATATTACAGAAGCAGTACACAGGAGCAGACCCACGCACCGCCTATCCAGGCGGGATTCAAAAGTATAGACTATCTATTTTGTATCCATGTACCCACACTTCAACACCTGACCTGCTGTCCAGAGGAAAATAAGCATGCTCTTGCGACATGCACGTAGGGGTACTACCCAACATATAGACATACGACTTGTTATAGCTTAATTATACATCGTAAATACTGATGTAATGTTGTTCAGTACACAGTACTCAGTCACCAATAGAAATATTTGCAATTACCCCTGTTTACACTGTACATACGTAATATTTTATGGACTGTTTTTAGGCCAAAGTGCAGGACAGTTCGATTGCGACGATTGCTGCCTAGTTTCAGGGTCATAGCTATAAACGCAACATCCGTCACCAGTGACAACATTTGAAAAAGACTTCTATAAGTTCCCTGCAGACTTCTACACTCCTGGAAATGGAAAAAAGAACACATTGACACCGGTGTGTCAGACCCACCATACTTGCTCCGTACACTGCGAGAGGGCTGTACAAGCAATGATCACACGCACGGCACAGCGGACACACCAGGAACCGCGGAGTCGGCCGTCGAATGGCGCTAGCTGCGCAGCATTTGTGCACCGCCGCCGTCAGTGTCAGCCAGTTTGCCGTGGCATACGGAGCTTCATCGCAGTCTTTAACACTGGTAGCATGCCGCGACAGCGTGGACGTGAACCGTATGTGCAGTTGACGGACTTTGAGCGAGGGCGTATAGTGGGCATGCGGGAGGCCGGGTGGACGTACCGCCGAATTGCTCAACACGTGGGGCGTGAGGTCTCCACAGTACATCGATGTTGTCGCCAGTGGTCGGCGGAAGGTGCACGTGCCCGTCGACCTGGGACCGGACCGCAGCGACGCACGGATGCACGCCAAGACCGTAGGATCCTACGCAGTGCCGTAGGGGACCGCACCGCCACTTCCCAGCAAATTAGGGACACTGTTGCTCCTGGGGTATCGGCGAGGACCATTCGCAACCGTCTCCATGAAGCTGGGCTACGGTCCCGCACACCGTTAGGCCGTCTTCCGCTCACGCCCCAACATCGTGCAGCCCGCCTCCAGTGGTGTCGCGACAGGCGTGAATGGAGGGACGAATGGAGACGTGTCGTCTTCAGCGATGAGAGTCGCTTCTGCCTTGGTGCCAATGATGGTCGTATGCGTGTTTGGCGCCGTGCAAGTGAGCGCCACAATCAGGACTGCATACGACCGAGGCACACAGGGCCAACACCCGGCATCATGGTATGGGGAGCGATCTCCTACACTGGCCGTACACCACTGGTGATCGTCGAGGGGACACTGAATAGTGCACGGTACATCCAAACCGTCATCAAACCCATCGTTCTACCATTTCTAGACCGGCAAGGGAACTTGCTGTTCCAACAGGACAATGCACGTCCGCATGTATCCCGTGCCACCCAACGTGCTCTAGAAGGTGTAAGTCAACTACCCTGGCCAGCAAGATCTCCGGATCTGTCCCCCATTGAGCATGTTTGGGACTGGATGAAGCGTCGTCTCACGCGGTCTGCACGTCCAGCACGAACGCTGGTCCAACTGAGGCGCCAGGTGGAAATGGTATGGCAAGCCGTTCCACAGGACTACATCCAGCATCTGTACGATCGTCTCCATGGGAGAATAGCAGCCTGCATTGCTGCGAAAGGTGGATATACACTGTACTAGTGCCGACATTGTGCATGCTCTGTTGCCTGTGTCTATGTGCCTGTGGTTCTGTCAGTGTGATCATGTGATGTATCTGACCCCAGGAATGTGTCAATAAAGTTTCCCCTTCCTGGGACAATGAATTCACGGTGTTCTTATTTCAATTTCCAGGAGTGTATATCATGTCGCAGAACGCAGTCGTTCTGATGTTCAGTTCTTCTGACAGAATACATTCGCTTGTAACATAACTTTTTCCCAAGGTGCTATAGAGCCCTTGGATGGTCTACCTACGTTCTTCCAGAATCAGCGTGCCCACTCCCTCAACATTTTCTCCTGCGACGCCAGCTGACAGCCGACCGGAATGGCCGTAGTCATTGTAATGCATATGAGCATTCCCTTCACATGTTTAGGCCATGTATTACGCACATCTATGCGATCGGGTATGCTCACTCAGTAGCAGCCAGGCTACATGTACATCTGACAATTATGCGTCAGCAAGGAGCATTAATGATAACATCATAAAAGGCAATGTTGTGCAACCTTAGTGGGGACAAGATCCGACTATTCGGGAGTAGGCTCTTACAATCTGAGACAGCGTTCTGACACAAACTTCCGTCACAATGTCCGCAAACGTGACGTCAGATCCGCCTGGCAAGAGCGATCTAAACGCCCATTGGCTGAAAGTTTATACATTACTGGCCATTAAAATTGCTACACCACGAAGATGACGTGCTACAGACACGAAATTTAACCGACAGGAAGAAGATGCTGTGATATGCAAGATTATGGCAACGATTCCAGCAGATAAGAAACGTGTCCAGGCGCTACAGTACAGGACGTCAACAGTGTACAACACCACAAGAAGACCGATATCTCACCATCAGTGCCCGCAGACGGCCACGGAGTACTGCAGGTAGCCTTGCTTGGGACCTTACCGCAGCCATTGGAACACTTGTCTCCAGACACACAGTCTACAGACGACTGAACAGACATGGTTTATTTGCCCGGAGACCTACTCGGTGCATTCCACTGACCCCATGGTCACAGGAGAGCCCGTAAAGTCTAGTGTCAAGAGCACAGTATATGGTCATTGGAACAATGGTCCCCGGTTATGTTCACGCACGAGTCCAGGTATAGTCTGAACAGTGATTCTCGCCGGGTTTTCATCTGGCGTGAACCAGGAACCAGATGCCAACCCCTTCATGTCCTTGAATGGGACCTGTATGGACGTCGTAGTTTGTTGGTTTGGCGTGGGATTGTGATTGGTGCACGTTTACCCCTGCACGTCTTTGACAGAGGAACTGTAACAGGTCAGTATGTTCGCCTTTTCAGGGGTGCAGTGGGTCCCACCTTCCTCCTGATGAATGATAACGCATGGCCCCACCGATCTGCCATCGTGGAGGAGTACCTTGGAACAGAAGATATAAGGCGAATGGAGTGACCTGCCTGTTCTCCAGTTCTAAAACCCATCGAGCACGTCTGGGATGCTCTCGGTCGACGTATCTCTGCATGTCTTCAAACCCCTAGGACACTTCAGGAGCTCCGACAGGCACTGGTGCAAGAGTGGAAGGCAATACCCCAGCAGCTGCTCGAGCACCTGATCCAGAGTATGCCAACCCGTTGTGGGGCCTGTGTACGTGTACATGGTGATCATATCCCATACTGATGTCAGGGTACATGCGCAGGAAACAGTGGCGTTTTGTAGAACATGTGTTTCGGGACGGTTTTCTCAACTTGTCACCAATACTGTGGACTTACAGATCTGTGTAGTGTGTGTTCCCTATGTGCCTATGCTATTAGTGCCAGTTTTGTGTAGTGCCACGTTGTGTGGCACCACATTCTGCAATTAGCCTTAATTTATGAGCATGAGTGTATATAAACCCGTCCAGGCGATGCCAGCGTCACCTGGCAAGGACGTGTTTCGGTGACTTCGTGGTTTCGCGTTGGTTGACTTGAAAGAGCGGCATGTCTATATAACGTTTTATTTTAAGCTTCGGAAAACCGCTGCAAAAACGCACCAAATGTGACTACGCTTGAGATCGGAAATAGACTTACGACTGCTATAAGCGCCACAGAAACGAGCGAACACCGATTAACGATACACTGCCCTCTGTGGCATTGTAGCGACAATGCAGTGGTCTACGTGCACCAATCATAATTCCACCCCACACCATCAAACCACGACCTCCATACAGGTCCCTTTCAAGGACATTAACGAGTTGGTATCTGGTTCCTGGTTCACGCTAGATGAAAACACGGCGAGAATCACTGTTCAGACTACACCTGGACTCGTCCGTGAACAAAACCTGGGACCACTGTTCCAATCATCACGTACTGCGTTCTTGACACCAGGCCTTACGGGCTCTCCTGTGACCAGGGGTCAGTGGAATGTTCCTTGTAGGTCTCCGGCGAATAAATCATGTCTGTTCAGTCGTCTGTAGTCTGTGTGTCTGGAGACAACCGTTCTAGTGGCTGCGGTAAGGTGCCGAGCAAGGCCACCTGCAGTACTCCGTGGCCGTCTGCGGGCACTGATGGTGAGATATCGGTCTTCTTGTGGTGTTGTACACTGTGGCCGTCCCGTACTGTAGCGCCTGGCCACGTTTCCTGTCTGCTGGAATCGTTGCCATAATCTTGAGACCACACTTTGTGGCACACAGAGGGCCCATGCTACGACCTGCTGTGTTTGACCAGCCTCCAGTCGCCCTACTATTCTACCCCTCATAACGCCATCAGTATGTGTTCTTTAAGCCATTTTCAAAACACAGTCACCATTAGCACGTCTGAAAACGTCTGCACACTTACGCGCTGCACCGTACTCTGACATGCACCAACACACCTCTGCGTATGTGGACTGCTGCCAGCGCCACCGAGCACCTCATGGTCATACCCCGAGGTGATTTCAAACCGCAAACCGCCTACCAGAGCGTTGTTTCACCTTGTTATCAACATTATCCTTTATTTATGAGCATGAGTGTATTACCATCAAGTCTCTGGGCTCTGAGCACTATGGGACTTAACATCTGAGGTCATGTAGCGACACTGCCTTACTTGTCTGGTGTCTGTATTACTAATCTGGTGTCTTGCTGCTTCGGTAGTCCCTTGCCGCACAGTAGTAGCGCTCAGGCGCCAGGTTCAATGTAGGTTTGTGATCCTGATGATGTGGGGCGTGTCGGGAAGCCAGTTCTTAAATGTTAACAACATTTTTTACTATGCTCGTTTTAATAAAGATTACTTTGAAACACGCTTCACAGAATTTGAAATATGGCGGCTCTTTGCTACGCCGTTATTCAACCCTTTACAACATATTAACACATTTCTCACTTTCCACACTCGTGATAGACGCTGCCGACGACACGTGGCATTCACTGATAACTAATACCTTCACTTTGTATCTTGTTTAACAGCTGGAATATTTACTCGCGACCGTTCTTTGGAGCTGCCCCCGCTTACACGACCGTGCGTTTTGAGTGGCGCCTCGCTATTAACTCGCCCTGTCTTCCCGACGGACAAGAGAGACGCCACCTTTCTCCCTCAGCCAATAGGGACACTTCACTCGTTTCCTACACACACTACTGGCCATTAAAATTGCTACACCAAGAAGAAATGCAGGTGATAAACGGGTATTCATTGGACAAATATCTTATACTAGAACTGACATGTGATTACATTTTCACGCAATTTGGGTGCGTAGATCCTGAGAAATCAGTACCCAGAACAACCACCTCTGGCCGTAATAACGGCCTTGATACGCCTCGGCATTGAGTCAAACAGAGCTTGGATGGCGTGTACAGGTACAGCTGCCCATACAGCTTCAACACGATACCACAGTTCATCAAGAGTAGTGACTTGCGTACTGTGACGAGCCAGTTGCTCGGCCACCATTGACCAGACGTTTTCAATTGGTGAGAGATCTGGAGAATGTTCTGGCCAGGGCAGCAGTCGAACATTTTGTGTATCCAGAAAGGCCCGTACAGGACCTGCAACACGCGGTCGTGCATTATCCTGCTGAAATGTAGGGTTTCGCAGGGATCGAATGAACGGTAGAGCCACGGGTCATAACACATCTTAAATGTAACGTCCACTGTTCAAAGTGCCGTCAATGCGAACAAGAGGTGACCGAGACGTGTAACCAATGGCACCCCATACCGTCACGCCGGGTGATACGCCAGTATGGCGATGACGAATACACGCTTCCAATGTGCGTTCACAGCGATGTCGCCAAACACGGATGCGACCATCATGATTCTGTAAACAGAACCTGGATTCATCCGAAAAAACGACGTTTTGCCATTCGTGCTCCCAGGTCCGTCGTTGAGTACGCCATCGCAGGCGCTCCTGTCTGTGATGCAGCGTCAAGGGTAACCGGAGCCACGGTTTCCGAGCTGATAGTCCATGCTGCTGCAAACGTCGTCGAACTGTTCGTGCAGATGGTTGTTGTCTTGCAAACGTCCCCATCTGTTGACTCAGGGATCGAGACGTGGCTGCACGATCCGTTACAGCCATGAGGATAAGAATGCCTGTCATCTCGACGGCTAGTGATACGAGGCCGTTGGGATCGAGCACGGCGTTCCGTATTACCCTCATGAACTCACCGATTCCATATTCTGCTAACAGTCATTGGATCTCGAACAACGCGAGCAGCAATGTCGCGATACGATAAACCGCAATCGCAATAGGCTACAATCCGACCTTTATCAAAGTCGGAAACGTGATGGTACACATTTCTCCTCCTTACACGAGACATCAGAACAACGTTTCACCAGGCAACGCCGGTCAACTGCTGACTGTGTATGAGAAATCGGTTGCAAACTTTCCTCATGTCAGCACGTTGTAGGTGTCGCCACTTTGTGGCACACGGAGAGCCCGTTCTACGACCTGCTGTGTTTCACCAGCCTCCAGTCGCCCTAGTATTCTACCCCTCATAACGTCATCAATATGTGTTCTTTGAGCCGTTTTCAACACACAGTCACCATTAGCACGTCTGAAAACGTCTGCACACTTAGTCGCTGCATCGTATTCTGACATGCACCAACACACCTCTGCGTATGTGGACTGCTGCCAGCGTCACCGCGCGACGACCGCAGGTCAAATACACCGCATGGTCATAACCCGAGGTGATTTAAACCCGCAAACCGTCCTCCAGACCGTTGTTTCACCATGTATCAGCATTATCCTTAATTTATGAGAACGAGTGTAGATAGTATGTCTACATCTGCATCTGTACTCCGCCGGCCGCGGTGGTCTAGCGGTTCTGGCGCTGCAGTCCGGAACCGCGGGACTGCTACGGTCGCAGGTTCGAATCCTGCCTCGGGCATGGGTGTGTGTGATGTCCTTAGGTTAGTTAGGTTTAAGTAGTTCTAAGTTCTAGGGGACTTATGACCTAAGATGTTGAGTCCCATAGTGCTCAGAGCCATTTGAGCCATCTGTACTCCGCTAGCCACCAAGCGGTGTGTGATGGAGGGCACAATTCGCGCCAATGTTATATTCATAGATTTATATGACCTGGGCCTTCTTCCAGTCCCGCGGAACATTCCGCTGTAGTGTCTTGCTTATCACAGTAGATTAAGCAACTTTACCGCGACAACGATTTAGTGCCAGAAAACAAAACACATCGTATACTTTCTCTTCCCTTCGCTCTGGTATGAATGCTGATTCGCAGGTATAATTCAATGACGGCACTCACAAGCGAACCCCATGCGCGTTACTAGCGAATACGCGTATGTTTGTGTTCGTTTTCTGTGTAAAGTGGACTTTACTCGCAGCCCGTCGGTATAAGCGGTAGAAAGCAAGTCAGTTGTGTAGATTAATCCGGGAATGGGCCTGGGCTTACTGTGTGTGGAGCGTGTGGGAAATTATCTGTTTCATTTAGGATGGGCGGTGAGGAGTTGAAACCTTCGATCTCCTACATCCGGCAGCAGTATGTTAACCATTGCATCCTCTCGCTTGTCCTGTCGGTGTGAGTGGCTTCAATAATTCTTACTTCAGTATCTACAGAACTGTAAATGACTGCCTTCTGTGTTGTCCAGACTTGCGTCTCAGTCATGATGATGTTTTTTAATTGTGGGTGCTAGTTGTGCTCACTCCCTATGTTCAGCTGTTGCCTCTTCGTAGAAAGAAGATCTTTATTCTCTGAATCTCTTGGCTAGCAGTGATAAAATGCTTTCCTTGTATTCGTGATGTCGTCCGGCCGCCCGGATTTATGTTTTTGTGATTTAGTTGGTTGATTTAGGTGAGGGGACCAAACAGCGTGGTCACCGGTCCAATCGGATTAGGGAAGGATGGGCAAGGAAGTCGGCCGTGCCCCATCAAAGGAGCCATCCCGGCATTTGCCTGAAGCGGTTTAGGGAAAACCTAACTCAGGATGGTCGGACGCGGGGGTTGAACCGTCGTCCTCCCGAATGCGTTCCGTGATTTACCTACATCGCTTAAACTGAATGACGTGATGGTTCGTTTGAAAGGGCACGACTGCTTTACATCTATATCCTTCCCCAAACTCAACATGCGTTCTACCTTAAATGATCTCTTTACTGACGAGGTGACATATGTTGAGGAAGCAGACTGCCGTTGCCAACTTCGAATTCATCTCACACTGAACTGCAAGTCTGTTGATGAATAATGGCTCTCTGGAAGTTCCTCTTGACCTGATGAATTCTGCTCATCTGCTGTGTCCCTCCCCCCCCCCCCCCCCCAGGCTCCTGCCCCATCCTTTTTTTTTGGGTCATCTCTCTTCTTACTGTTTGATGATGCCCACCAAGATTCCCTCTTCTGTGCCAGTATCTTCATAATAGGGAGGCCTTCACACGCCACTCCCTCAATTGTCTGTTGTATAGAGGTCGTCCTGTTTATCTTCGCCATCCGAAATAATAATTTTTTTAAAGTAAAATTAAAAAAAGAAAAAATCGGACAAGTGGGAGCAGGACTCACGCTCGAAGGTTCCGTACAAACTTTATTGTGTATTTAGACGTTTTATCTACAGATTTTGAGCCGCACGGGGTAGCCACGCGGTCTGGGGCGCCTTGCCACGGTTTGCGCGGCTTCACCGTCGGAGGTTCGAGTCCTCCCTCGGGCATGGGTGTGTGTGTTGTCCTTAGCGTAAGTTAGTTTAAGTTAGATTTAGTAATGTGTAAGCCTAGGACCAATGATCTCAGCAGTTTGGTCCCATAGGAACTCACCACAAATAATAAAAAAAATATAGGTTTTGATGAGTGAGTTTGCGAGTATCGACGTTATGTGACAGAAATCGCCGCCGTCTCTTTTGATTGCGTTGAATTAGAAGTTTAAATTTTTTACATCGTCAAGGGAATGCAGATCTTAGAACTTGGCATAAATTTCAACTAGACCCTTACATCCGGCCCAGAGAATAAGACGACGGACAAACAGGAGGACAAGAAGTTGATTCTAAAAGGGTTCCGTTTCTACGACAGAGACGCGGATCCCTAAAAAATTTCTCAAGCAAATTTTGTTTATCTACCAGAAGGTTATTAAGCAGCATGATTGCCCTTCTTGTATTTTTGTTCGTTACAAAATCATGAACAGCAGTATGTTTTCCTGTTTCTTTCTTTCTTTCCTCCTTTTTTGCTTTTAAATATCACCCATAATTTTTATTCGTTAATCTACACCCTCTTCTCAAGGCCTGTACAAAAACGTGTCACAGTGTACCATTCACTTAAACATGACGTTAATAAAAATGTATCACAAAATTAATTTCCCTGTACTAATACACAGCCCTGGTGCTTGCTGGAATTCCCAGCCGGCCGCTGCGACCGAACGGTATTAGGCGCTTCAATCTGGAACCGCATGATCGCTACGGTCGCAGGTTCGAATCCTTCCTCGGGCATGGTTGTGTGTGATGTCCTTAGGTTAGTTAGGTTAAAGTAGTTCTAAGTTCTAGGTGACTGATGACCCCAGATGTTTAAGTCCCATAACGCTCAGAGCCATTTGAACCATTCTTTTGGAATTCCCAGTAAACAACTGGAGACACAAGGTATAATGGACAGTAAAAGAACCTAGACAAATGGGAAAAATGTAGCTACACTGTTTGTTATATCAAAAGTAATCTCCATAACTGTTAATCTATTATCCCACTGTGAGCGAAGACAGTCAGTGCCTTCACGGAGGAATGTTTGCGGTTGCCTATACCCAGACGTGCAACTCTTCGTCCGAAGCAAATCGACGGCCACGAATGTACTTCTTCAGGGCTCCAAATATATGGAACTCCCATGGGAAGAGATTGGGACTGCACGGAGGATGTGTGAGGGCTTTCCAGCGAAACTTGTGCAGCATACTCGAAACAGCCTTGGCAGCATGTGAACGGGGTGACACTTTGCAAAAATTGAAGAGCGCAGCGAAGTCCAAATACCCAGGAATGTTGACGGACGGTATCGTTCTGTTGCAGGATAATGTTCGCCTATATGTTGCCAAGGTTGTTTCGAGTACGCCGCAGAAGTTTTTCTGGGAAGCCCTTACATATCCTTCATTTAGTCCCGTTTCTACCAATGCAATTTCCATACTTTTGGAGCCCTGAAGAAAGCCGTAGAAGTCTGTCGATTTGCTTCGGATGGAGGTGCATGCCTGGATATAATCGTGGTTCCGTAGCCAACCGCAGACGTTTTCCATCATGGTACTAACTGTTAGCGTTTTTCCATCTTTCTCGTTTTCATATGTCTGTCCCTTATACTCTTCCTGAAAAAAAAATAGCAACACCATGAAGAGTTGTGCGCCATAAACGAAAGTTGGTAGATGTTGTGTACATAGTTCCGCGTAGTCAGCGCGTACACAACTTTCCCACTAGAGCGCGCCCCGCTAAGCACAACAGCGCAGGCGCAGCGCTCGTCCGTCTTCGCACTACGAGATGGCGCTGCCATAGAGATGGACCAAATTCTGCTTCTGCCATCCGCGTATTAATATGTAACGCAGCCAATGAGATTGCTGCTAACGTAGAACCTTTTCTCCTCGCAGATCACACTCGCGCAGTGATACATGAACGCGCGAGGTATTATAACGCATGTACAGACCTCCGATTAGTCAGTCTGCATTTGTCTGCACCAGTCTGTACCAGTCTGCATTAGTCTGTACCAGTCTGCATGAGTTCTACATGTGTCTGTACCAGTCTATAGTCAAGTTTCAGTCTGCGCCTAATAATATTACCATATTCCTGTACATAGCCATGAAGATAAATGTATAGATACTTTGTCAAGTATCAGAGATATATGTGAGAATAAGATTAACGTACCAATACCAAAGGAACTTCAGATTTTCAATTGTAAATAACATCCAGAACCAAGTTAAGTAATTTATACGCTCGTTATTATTTTAATAAATGTGTGTGAAAATTAATCAAGTTCTGTTTAAAGTTGGTCACCGTCAATCTGCTACTCTAAGCGTGCAAGTGGCATTTTTATCGTCTGACCTAACGGCAGAGGATAAACACGCCACGATAAGACCACGAGATATATTGCTGACACACGCCTACTTCGTTAGAGTGAGAAGTCAAATAATCTGATGGTGTGTGTACTGAAGGTCTTACAGTATGCACACCACAGTAGGCGCATTTCTGCTTCTGAAAGTTGATGCCTATTCCTATTTCGTGCCAGTGCGTAAGAGTGGCGCAGGAACGCTGCTATGAGAATGAAGATCAGGTTTGCTTTATATACACGCTGTAACGGTAGTGAACGTTTGAAATAGGACGTGGTGAGTTGATATTAGTCGAGAATGCCTTTATGGCGACAAAGACGCCATTGTCAGCACCTCACCGAGTTTGAAAGAGGACGTGTAATAGGGCTACGAGAAGTTCGATGTTCCTTCTGCGATACCGCAGGAAGACTTGGCAGAAACGTAGTGAATGTACATGATTGCTGGCAGCGATGATTACGAGAATGTACTGCTGCAAGAAGACCGGGCTTCGGACGGCCACGTGGCACTACAGAGAGGGAAGACCATCGTGTTCGGCGTATGACGTATGGCTTTGGCGCATCGTATTGCATCTGCAGCAGCAATTAGAGCAGCAGTTGGCACCACTGCGACACAACAAACTGTTACAAATCGGTTACTTCAAGGACAGCTTCGAGACAGACGTCCTGAAGGGTGCCTTGCACTGATCCCAAGTCACCGCCATTTGCGAATGAAGTGGTGTAAAGCCAGAGGCCATTGGAGGGCATGGTGGAGGTTTGTTGTGTTTTCTGATGAAAGCTGGCTCTGCCTCGATACCGGTGATGCCAGTTGTGAGCCTGCAACCAACCTGCCTTCGCGCTTGACACTCTGGGCCTACACCAGGAGTTGTTGTTGTTGTTGTTGTCTTCAGTCCTGAGACTGGTTTGATGCAGCTCTCCATGCTACTCTATCCTGTGCAAGCTTCTTCATCTCCCAGTACCTACTGCAACCTACATCCTTCTGAATCTGCTTAGTGTATTCATCTCTTGGTCTCCCCCTACGATTTTTACCCTCCACACTGCCTTCCAATACTAAATTGGTGATTCCTTGATGCCTCAGAACATGTCCTACCAACCGATCCCTTCTTCTGGTCAAGTTGTGCCACAAATTTCTCTTCTCCCCAATCCTATTCAATACTTCCTCATTAGTTATGTGATCTACCCATCTAATCTTCAGCATTCTTCTGTAGCACCACATTTCAAAAGCTTCTATTCTCTTCTTGTCCAAACTATTTACCGCCCATGTTTCACTTCCATACATGGCTACACTCCATACAAATACTTTCAGAAATGACTTCCTGACACTTAAATCTATACTCGATGTTAACAAATTCCTCTTCTTCAGAAACGCTTTCCTTGCCATTGCCAGTCTACATTTTATGTCCTCTCTACTTCGACCATCATCAGTTATTTTGCTCCCCAAATAGCAAAACTCCTTTACTACTTTAAGTGTCTCATTTCCTAATCTAATTCCCTCAGCATCACCCGACTTAATTCGACTACATTCCATTATCCTCGTTTTGCTTTCATCTTATATCCTCCCTTCAACGCACCATCCATTCCGTTCAACTGCTCTTTCCAAGTCCACCAGGAGTTATGGTTTGGGAAATTTGGAAATTTTTGGTGAGGTCTCATGGGACCAAACTGCTGAGGGGCTCGAACCTACGACGGCGTGGGGCGGAGGGAGGGGGGGAGGGGGGAGGGGGGGGGGACAAGCGCGGACTGTGGCAAGGCGGCCACACCGCGCAGCTACCCTGCGCGGCAACCATCCACAGGCTGCCCGGCTCACCGGACCTGGACACTAATCCACCGGGCGGATTCGTGCCGGGGACCGGCAGGAAAGCAGTATGCCAGACCGCATGGCTAACCGGGCGGGCAATGATTTGGGGATGCGACTTCGTATGACAGCAAGAGCACTCTCGTGGATATCCCACGAATCCTGACTGCAAATTTGTACGCCAGTCTGGTGAATCGACCTGCTGTGCTGCCAACAGTATGCTAGGGGCTGTTTTCCAACAAAATAACGCTCGCCCACACAACGCTATTGTAGCCCAACATGCTCTACAGAGTGCCGACATGTTGCCTTGGCCTGCTTGGTCACCAGATCTGTCTCCAATCGAGCATATACGGGATATCATAAGACGACATCTCCAGTATCATCCACAACCAGCATTAACCGTCCCTGTATTGAGCGACCAAGTACAACAGGCATGGAATCCCATCCCACAAACTGCCATGCGGCGCCTGGCAGTTACACCGGTTATTAATGTACCAGTATTTCAGATTTGCAAAGGCTTGTCTCGCGCTTACGCTGAAACGTCTCTGTGGGGTCGTTTCACAGACGCTTGTCTCACTGGATTCTGTGCATCCTATTCTGTCCACCGCCTGATTACGGTTTAATTTATTAACTGTCCCAGAAAGACTGAGCAGTCAAAGTAAGGCTTATTAAATGATATTATGTTTGATTTTTTTGTGTTCCATACGAAACCATGACCTGTATTTATTACGTTTTTCGCTTCACCATACCCTGTGTGTGCACAAATGTGACTGAATGAGTGTTTTTACGAGTGGTTTCGGGTTTCTTTTGTGGGGGACGCTGTCTTCGTTGTCGTCTGCTAGGAGCAGGTGATGTTTGCTTCTCGTTTGGAGGGTAGCACAGGATGACCAACTTAGGATCCCAGTACCTGGACAGAGAGACCCCTTTTAGTCTGAGATTGGTTTGTCTGTCAGGTTGGTGGCGGAAGCCTACCCCTCTGGTAGCTTCCGTTGCACCGGTAGTTAGGCGAAGCTCGGTGGAGAAAGGACACTCTGCAGCTCGCGGTTGGTGAGTACAGTTCGTAGCTCCAGGCAAAATCGTTCTGCTATTGCACCGTTAAAATTTCTTACATTTGTGCCTGGCTTAATGTCTAATATCTGAACAGTTAACTCGTAATCAAGTTTACCACGTGCTGAAGTTGGGCCGTTCGTAAGCCTCAGGTGCGGATTCCATGTCGTATGTCTACTATACAAATCATGCGAATGGGATAAACTTCTTTCCAAGCTAGTGCATGAGCATAACGGTGATAGGTATCTCTCTGAACTATTCCTGTCGTGAGTACGTAGATGGAATGATTGAATTATTGTGTTCCACTTACTTCCCACGCCCGGGTTCCCAGGTTCGATTCCCGGCGGGGTCAGGGATTTTCTCTGCCTCGTGATGGCTGGGTGTTGTGTGCTGTCTTTAGGTTAGTTAGGTTTCAGTAGTTCTAAGTTCTAGGAGACTGATGACCATAGATGTTAAGTCCCATAGTGCTCAGAGCCATTTGAACCATTTTTTTTGTTCCACTTCCATTTTGTATGTTTTTCCTTTTTAATTGCGCTATTCTATCATTTTTGGTGAATTATTTAGTTAAATTTTTCATTCAGCCACCAGACATTTGCATTCATAGGATGTGCATCAAATTCAGTAATGAAATAAATGTGCTACGTAAAAGATAAACTCTGCGTCATCTATCTTTCTATTGATGCCAATTTTCAAATTAATTTTCTATTCCTTGATTTTTTTAAAGTTTTAATCTGTTTGTTTGTGACGAACAAAAATGGCAGAAAAAATCAATTTAATTAAACAAGCTCACTGATATACGACATACAACGCTGTTCATCTTGTTAGTGGCTCATATGGCTCTGAGCGCTCTGGGACTCAACTTCTGTGGTCATAAGTCCCCTAGAACTTAGAACTACTTAAACCTAACTAACCTAAGGACATCACACACATCCATGCCCGAAACAGGATTCGAACCTGCGACCGTAGCGGTCCCGCGGTTCCAGACTGTAGCGCCTAGAACCGCACGGCCACTCCGGCCGGCTCTTATTAGTGTCTTTAGTAAAAAATTGCATTCTTATTATTAAATTCTTAATTTAATTGAACTGGTAATTTCCAATTCGGCCTTTTCTTAATTGTTAGGAAGGGCTTGGGCTGGTGGCGACCCTGTAATTTTTAAATTTATAATTTTCCTTGTGAGGTAGCTTAACCAGAAATTGCATACAACGGTTACATCGCCATTATTCTTGGTATGTATCGTATGTCGAGCCTTGGCTAGGCCGTTTACAGTTCTACATACATACTTAACAACACTAACCTGTGATCTTGCAAATGTTAATCACTTAAATATGTTTTCTCGACAAATGTATTCCAGAAATTCATTTCTCTACATTAATTATTTTTTGATGTTACGATTTGTTTTCCTTCAGTGTAAATTCACACCAGTCATTCGTTTCTTCAGTCTTGAGTTAAAGGTTTGTGTGAGTACAGTGCATACATCACGGAGAGAACGCAAAAAATGCCACTCGCCTATGGAAATGCCACTCATTTATGGAGAATTTAAGTTAGCAATAAAGTGTATAGCAAAGCAAGCTGGAACCCATTCCCAATTTGTTTTGTTATTTTCCTCCTTAAATGTTTCCTTTTTTCGCTTTCTTAATTATCATTAGTGTTAGTGAGAGATGTGCCATAAGATAAATCTGTCATCCTGTAATTCTGAGTATAAGACCAGGACCAACTCTGCTCAATTACATTACTCGGAATAATTTCCTAGTTAATCTGAACCATTTCAAGTAACTAGTTTTGCTAAAGCTCAGTTCAGTTAACTGACAGTAATTATTTCCCGTTCAAGTCACACCGTTGACACGCAAACAGACGTAATTAATATATTACTGATAAAGTTTGAAAAATAACTCATAGAAATCCTTAGCGTATTAGCAAATTTCCGTAACACGGTAGGAGCATTAGCACTTAATTAATTTCCAGGTAATTAACACTTTTATGTATGGCATTGCTTATTTAGCTATTTTTGCAGTTTCCGTCATCAAGGAGGCTTATTTCAGTCGAAACTCTGATTGTAACATAAATTTCAGACCAGAGCCGATTTTTCTGCACTATTCAATTAATTTGAGATGTAAAATTCTGCCGTGCGGTTCTAGGCGCTACAGTCTGGAGCCGAGCGACCGCTACAGTCGCAGGTTCGAATCCTGCCTCGGGCATGGATGTGTGTGATGTCCTTAGGTTAGTTTGGTTTAATTAGTTCTAAGTTCTAGGCGACTGATGACCTCAGAAGTTAAGTCGCATAGTGCTCCGAGCCACTTGAACCACTTGTAAAATTCTAATTGCAAATTATTGAAAATACGTATTCAACAATGTGAAACTTTAGTAGACATTTTTGAGAAGCTATACAAGCACTATGCCGAAAGCCACTTTAAGTCAGTCTGTTCCGAGGTTTCGAACGTGGAACCCGCCTCAGTCAAAACAGCCATAATGTACTTGTGCAGTAGCGTGTTTAACTTAATATGAAGCCGGACTAAGTATTAGAACTGTTAAGAACGTATGCGGATAAATTTGAATGTGAAAGACAGTCAGTGCCTAGGCTCCGAACGTGGAACCCATGTCAGTCTGAACCGTAATAATATAATGGTGCAATGATGTGTTGTTGTGAATAAGAAGACGGACAGCGCAGTTGGACAATTAAGAATGATTGCTGATTAACTTTAATATTAAAGTGCCCCACGTATTGTTCATGTGAGTGAGACTGTCATTGGTTGGTTATAGTCCTATCCACGAACTATGGCGGTTCTCGGATGTCGAGGCACAGGCGGGGATTGCAGTTTTGACGATTCCAAGCGACAGTTGAGGTGCGCGCATGCGCGTGCTTTCCGCTTGAAGAAAGCGCGTATCCTGAAAATTATGTCTCTCGCTTGCTTATGCAGAATTTATCACTTACCGCCACAGCCAGCGATAACAACTCGCAACAAATGGAATCGAAATTCACTAAAGAGCTTGCTAAGATAACAATTGACGACCGCATTAGCTACAGCATTCACAGCAGAGCGCTCACAGCAGTACCGATCGCTCATTGGCTGTCGGAGAATAGGTAACGTAGGTACGCAGAATAAGCTTAAACTCGACCGCTATTGTTCTTGACTCCGACCACAATCTGTACTGCACAGTGACTGTTGTTGTTGTCGTTGTTGTTGTGGTCTTCAGTCCTGAGACTGGTTTGATGCAGCTCTCCATGATACTCTATCCTGTGCAAGCTTCTTCATTTCCCAGTACCTACTGCAACCGACATCCTTCTGAATCTGTTTATTGTATTCCCCTCTTGGTCTCTCTCTACGATTTTTACCCTCCACTCTGCCCTCCAATATTAAACTGGTGATCCTTTGATGGCTCAGCATATGCGCTACCAAGCGATCCCTTTTTCTAATCAAGTTGTGCCACAAATTTCTCTCCAATTCTGTTCAATACCTCCTCATTAGTTATGTGATTTCCATCTGATCTTCAGCATTCTTCTGTAGCACCACATTTCGAAAAATTCTATTCTCTTCATGTCTAAACTATTTCTCGTCCATGTTTCACTTCCAGACATGGCTACACTCCACACAAATACTTTCAGAAACGACTTCCTGACTCTTAAATCTATACTCCATGTTAACAAATTTCTCTTCTTCAGAAACGCTTTCCTTGCCATTCCCAGTCTACATTTTATATCCTCCCTGCTTCGACCATCATCAGTTATTTTGCTCCCCAAATAGCAAAACTGATTTACTACTTTAAGCGTCTCATTTCCTAATTTAATTCCCGCAACATCACCCGATTTAATTCAAGTAGATTCCATTATTTTCGTTTTGCTTTTGTTGATGATCTTATATCCTCCTTTCAAGACACTGTCCATTCCGTTCAGCTGCCCTTCCAGGATCTTTGCTGTCTCTGGCGCAATTACAGTGTCATCGGCGAACCTCAAAGTTTTTATTTTTTCTCCATGGATTTTAATAACTGCTCCGAATGTTTGTTTTGTTTCCTTTACTGCTTCCTGAATGTACACATTGAATAACATCGAGGATAGGCTACAACACTGTCTGACTCCCTGCCCAACCACTATTTCCCTTTCGTGCCCCTCCACTCTTATAACTGCCATCTGGTTTCTGTACAAATTGTAAATAGCCTTCTGTGATATAATTAGAAGATGCAGTATGTGCGTACCTTCTAATGGGACTTATCTCTTAATTAAAACACGAACTTTTATTTATTTATTTATTTATTTAATCGTATGGCCAGGGCCCCTCGTCGGGCAGACCGTACGCCAGGTGCCGGTCTATCAATTTGACGCCGATCTGCAGTCGTTGAGGATGATAGGATGATGGTGAGGGCAGCACAAGACCCAGTGGCTGGGCGAAGAAAATTCCCCGACCCAGCCGGGAATCGAACCCGGGCCCAGAGGATTGACAATCCGTCACGCTGACCATTCAGCTACTGGGGGTGGACGAAGATACGGACTGGGCATACCTGATTCAGTGTTGGGGGGGGGGGGGGGTCTGACATTTATGGAAGTAAAACCTGCGAAACCAAATGTGTATGTATCGACCCCATTCCTGGAATGTAGACAATGCTGTATCCACAGCCTGTGGTGTGCGTACTGTAAGACCTTCGGTACACACGCCATCAGATTATTTGACATGTCGCTCTAACGAAGTAGGCGAGTGTCAGCAATATGTCTCGTGGTCTTATCGTGGCGTGTTTATCTTCTGCCGTTAGGTCAGATGATAGAAATGCCACTTGCACGCTTAGAGTAGCAGATTGACGGTGACCAACTTTAAACAGAACTTGATTTATTTTCACACACACTTATTAAAATAATAAAAAATATAGACATTACATAACTTGATTCTGGATGCTGTTTACAATTGACAATCTGAAGTCCCTTTGGTCTTGGAACGTTAATCTTATTCTCACATATCTCTGATACTTGACAAAGTGTCTAGTCATTTATCTTCATGGCTATGTACAGGAATATGGTAATCTTATTAGGCGAAGAGTGAAACTTGACTATAGACTGGTACAGGCAAACGTGGACTGGTACAGACAGGTGCAGATAAATGCAGACTGACTAATCGGATGTCTGTACACTCATTACAATACCTCACGAGTTCAGGTATCACTGCGCGAGTGTGATCCGTGAGGAGAAAAGGTTCTACGTTAGCAGCAATCTCATTGGCTGCGTTACATATTAATACGCGTATCGGCGGAAGCAGAATTTGGTCCGTCTCTAAGGCAGCACCATCTCGTAGTGCGGAGACGGACGAGCGCTGCGCCTGCGCTGTTGTGCTTAGTGGGGCGCGCTGTAGCGGGAAAGTTGTGTACGCGCTGACTACGCGGAACTATGTACACAACACAGCCAATGTTTCGCTGTGATCGACTACGAGCTGATATACGACCAGGTACGTCGCAGGTGGTTTCTTATCAAGGTAGAGTCCTTATGCCTGAGTACCGAAGTGGCAGTGTGACAGGGGAGAGTGCGGCGGAATCCGGTGACGCACGGGCTTTTTACAAGACGCCGGCGCCGTGTCAGCGGCGTCCTGCCCCCGTGTGGGCGGCCGCTTCCGGTTTCGGTCGACCTATCGATGAGCGATCGCCCCCCAAGCTACCTGACGACGGCGCATTAATAACGCGGACGGACGTGCGGCAGGCTCCCGTCCCCTCCACATCCATTATGATATACTCGGGAGTTTTAAAGCCATTAATTTGCGGCGGCTAATTAAGTCGGCAAGTGGCAGCAACGGCACACCGGCGCCGGCGCCGGCGCTCGTCTGTCAGGCGTCGCGGGAGCGTCGCGGCCGCTGTGCCGGGGGCGTCGGCACGGCGTACGGCGCGAAGGGGCCGGGCCGGCTGCGTTTAGCAGAGGGACCTGCAGCCATTACTGCGCGCCGCTCCACTCCCCACAGCTGGCCGCACCGCTGAGGCGTACCAGACCGGTAGCGGGTGTGTACACGTTTGAAGACACTGACAAACCTCAGCGCTACAGATGTGATGTAATTAAATTTTCCTTCAGACATATGAGCCTCAACCTTAACTACGATAGTGACAGAAGCTGAAGAAATGAATTAAAATTTGTGTCTCGCGTCCGTCGGCCGTCGTAGTTTAATATATTATTATTTTTATTTTTATTTTGATTGTTGCCGACTTACGAGGTGGGCCTTAATAAAAATGATATTTCATTCAATTTTGATTTACGATTAAACGCTTTTGTGAAGTTCTCCTTTTTAACAATAATAATCTTAAATTATTTGTTACGTTTATGCATGTTAGACTCGCTGAATCTTAAGATTTGAGCATATAAGTTGAACAATGGAATAAACTTTTCATATTAATTTCCTCGCCTAGTCAGTTCACTTTAAATCAAAAAATCCTTAGTTATTAATTACAATTGCGGCCCACACACGCGCAAGAGTATTTTTTTCTTACCTCCGTTAACAATTGCCCCGTAGTCGGAGTCCTGGCTCTGGCTCTCGGCTATGGTACTAAAAATAAGAATCTTAAAGCTACGTATTTTCTGCAACGTCGGGCGGCTGTGCAGAAAAATGTATATTATGTTAATAGCGGGCGAGTATTTCGCTTCCGCTATTTTTTATGAGTTAATATCGCCACATTATGGCGTCGTTGGCTGCATCGGCTGCTGCGATTGTTGAACTGTAAATTACTCGAATTCAGGTTAATTCAAAGGAAGGCGGACATGAAATCGGGATCACCTTTTACAAACTAAAAGTGCACAATAATATTAAATGAATATATTATCTGCTTAATTAGTACAAATATGCTTACACTTGCCAGCACACGCAAGATGTCCGTCTACACGCAACCAAGACAAGAGAAGAAGTGAAGACGACTAAAAAACTAACAAAAGAGCGTATCATGTCGTCTCTTTAGATCATTTTGTTATATTTCTTTGCACTCGAAACTTACACAGAGAAATTATTATTTTACGGGTACATTATAAAATACACTCCTGGAAATGGAAAAAAGAACATATTGACACCGGTGTGTCAGACCCACCATACGTGCTCCGGACACTGCGAGAGGGCTGTACAAGCAATGATCACACGCACGCCACAGCGGACACACCAGGAACCGCGGTGTTGGCCGTCGAATGGCGCTAGCTGCGCAGCATTTGTGCACCGCCGCCGTCAGTGTCAGCCAGTTTGCCGTGGCATACGGAGCTCCATCGCAGTCTTTAACACTGGTAGCATGCCGCGACAGCGTGGACGTGAACCGTATGTGCAGTTGACGGACTTTGAGCGAGGGCGTATAGTGGGCATGCGGGAGGCCGGGTGGACGTACCGCCGAATTGCTCAACACGTGGGGCGTGAGGTCTCCACAGAGTTGTCGCCAGTGGTCGGCGGAAGGTGCACGTGCCCGTCGACCTGCGACCGGACCGCAGCGACGCACGGATGCACGCCAAGACCGTAGGATCCTACGCAGTGCCGTAGGGGACCGCACTGCCACTTCCCAGCAAATTAGGGACACTGTTGCTCCTGGGGTATCGGCGAGGACCATTCGCAACCGTCTCCATGAAGCTGGGCTACGGTCCCGCACACCGTTAGGCCGTCTTCCGCTCACGCCCCAACATCGTGCTGCCCGCCTCCAGTGGTGTCGCGACAGGCGTGAATGGAGGGACGAATGGAGACGTGTCGTCTTCAGCGATGAGAGTCGCTTCTGCCTTGGTGCCAATGATGGTCGTATGCGTGTTTGGCGCCGTGCAGGTGAGCGCCACAATCAGGACTGCATACGACCGAGGCACACAGGGCCAACACCCGGCATCATGGTGTGGGGAGCGATCTCCTACACGGGCCGTACACCACTGGTGATCGTCGAGGGGACACTGAATAGGGCACGGTACATCCAAACCGTCATCGAACCCATCGTTGTACCATTCCTAGACCGGCAAGGGAACTTGCTGTTCCAACAGGACAATGCACGTCCGCGTGTATCCCGTGCCACCCAACGTGCTCTAGAAGGTGTAAGTCAACTACCCTGGCCAGCAAGATCTCCGGATCTGTCCCCCATTGAGCATGTTTGGGACTGGATGAAGCGTCGTCTCACGCGGTCTGCACGTCCAGCACGAACGCTGGTCCAACTGAGGCGCCAGGTGGAAATGGCATGGCAAGCCGTTCCACAGGACTACATCCAGCATCTGTACGATCGTCTCCATGGGAGAATAGCAGCCTGCATTGCTGCGAAAGGTGGATATACACTGTACTAGTGCCGACATTGTGCATGCTCTGTTGCCTGTGTCTATGTGCCTGTGGTTCTGTCAGTGTGATCATGTGATGTATCTGACCCCAGGAATGTGTCAATAAAGTTTCCCCTTCCTGGGACAATGAATTCACGGTGTTCTTATTTCAATTTCCAGGAGTATATATATATATATATAATTCAATTCTTAAATGTCTCTTCTTTATAAATACTGTTTTTAAGTGTAATATAGCACTGGGGACGCTATATGTGCCACTGCTGGGACTTGAAACCGCGTCTCCTACTTACTGGGCAGGGGTAACACCTCTGTATGGGCTTCCCTAGTCCAATGCCCTTTCGTACAGAAACTTCAGTTCACGACTTCAGCCTATTTTCCCCTTCCTGAATCTCCTGTACTGGAATAGCACCCCAGCTTTGTACGTAATGGGGAAATCCTGCGTATACCTCAGGCATTGTAGACTTAGAGAAAGCTTTTGACAATGTTGACTGGAATACTCTCTTAAGAGTCGAGGGGCGTGAAAGGGAAGCAGTGGTTGAGAAGGGAGTGAGACAGGGTTGTAGCCTCTCCCCGATGTTATTCAGTCTGTGTACTGAGCAAGCAGTAAAGGATACAAAATAAAAATTCGGAGTAGGTATTAAAATCCATGGGGAAGAAATAAAAACTTTGAGGTTGGCCGATGACATTGTAATTCTGTTAGAGACAGCAAAGGACTTGGAAGAGCAGTTGAACGGAATGGACAGTGTCTTGAAAGGAGGGCATAAGATGAACATCAACAAAAGCAAAACGAGGATAATGGAATGTAGTCGAATTAAGTCGGGTGATGCTGATGGAATTAGATTAGGAAACGAGACACTTAAAGTAGTAAAGGAGTTTTGCTATTTGGGGAGCAAAATAACTCATGATGGTCGGAGTAGAGAGGATATAAAATGTAGACTGGCAATGGCAAGGAAAGCGTTTCTGAACAAGAGAAATTTGTTAACATCGAGTATAGATGTAAGTGTCAGGAAGTGGTTTCTGAAAGTATTTGTATGGAGTGTAGCCATGTATGGAAGTGAAACATGGACGATAAATAGTCTGGACAAGAAGAGAATAGAACCTTTCAAAATGTGGTGCTACAGAAGAATGCTGAAGATTAGATGGGTGGATCACATAACAAATGAGCAGGTATTGAATAGAATTGGGGAGAAGAGAAATTTGTGGCACAACTTGACTAGAAGAAGGGATCGGTTGGTAGGACATGTTCTAAGGCATCAACGGATCACCAATTTAGTATTGGAGGGCAGCGTGGAGGGTAAAAATCGTAGAGGGAGACCAAGAGATGAATACACTAAGCAGATTCAGAAGGATGTAGGTTGTAGTAGGTACTGGGAGATGAAGAAGCTTGCACATGATAGAGTAGCATGGAGAGCTGCATCAAACCAGTCTCAGGACTGAAGACCACAACAACAACAACAACAACAACCTCAGGCATAGGTGACCTATAGATCTGACGTAATTGAATTTTCCTTGAAACATCTGAGTCCCAACATTATGTATGACAATGTAGAAGCCGAAGAAATGAATTAAAATTCGTGATACAGTTGGGACTTGAACCGAGGTCTCCTGCATACTAGGCAGAGGTGTTAGCCATTGTACACCTTCTGCCACTTGTAATGTTATCGCAGATAAAGTTGAACTCATATATCTCAAGGAAAATGTAATTACGTCAAATCTATAGGTCAGCTACATTGGAGGTACAGGCAGGATTTCTCCACTGCGTAAAAAGCTGGGGTACTATTCCAGTACCGGAGATCCTTGGCAATACTGAAGATTAAAGAAGGGGAAAATAGGCTGAAGGCGTACTTGTTCAGGAGTGCATTGGACTACAGTAGTGTGTGCAGCGCTGTTACCTATGTTGCTACAGTGGTGTATTAGCTATCACATCTGCCTGCTATGCAGACAACCCAGGTTAAAGTCCCGGTTGTGGCGCAAATTTTAATTCATTTTTTCAGCTGCTACCATTATCGTAAATCACTGCACGTTGTTGAGAATCTGCAAAAGTGTGTTTAAGTGCTGGCTATCTAAGCTGCTGCCTAAGAACCTGCACTGCAAACATCTTTTTATTCTGTGTATGTTATTTCTCCTTCCATTATACACAAATTAAAGTCCCCTGCTGCGGTTTCTGTCTGTATGTTTGGGCAAATCTCAGGATCTATTGTACCACTGAGATATTGTGCTATCTGGCACAAGAACGGTAACAGCTACTGCAGCCTTCTGACAAAACGAGAGTGTTCGAATAACATTTAATTAATACTTTCGATTACAGATTTGTCTTTAAATTACGAGTCGATTGATATAGGTGACAGGGTAATCGACCCTGTTGTTAAAAAGGAGATTTAATTAAAAACCAATTAAATAATATCAAATGAGATTCCCACGGCAGTTAGGGAGCTCTGTAGACTTGCCTAACCACAGGACTCTCGGCTCGTGAGGAGATTATAATTTTCTGATGCCTGGTTTAAGTAGTATAGAATCCGCACAACATGGCGTATTTTTGGATGGCCATGGTAGCTGTTAGTCTAAGTTTAATCCATCTTCACCAGTGGCGGAGTAACACACATTGCCTCTCATTTTCACAGAAAACTCTCTACTTCATTCTCCCAGTCTGTGGACCGCCACGCAGAATATACTACAACTACCAACAATTAGACAAACAAACAACTACTGAATATCATGTAGTGCAACACTCCAAGTAATATAACAATACAAACAAATACAATAATCATACATAAGGACACACCATTTCAGATGAGAATAGCTTGAGGTTCTACACCGAGACTTTCTCACCTGAAATACGTAGAAACAGGGTTGGGGTTGGGTTGTTTGGGGGAAGATATGAAACAGCGAGGTCGTCGCTCTCATCGGATTAGGGAAGGAAGTCGGCCGTGCCCTTTCAAAGGAACCATCTCGGCATTTGCCTAGAGCGATTTAGGGAAATTACGTAAAACCTAAGTAAAGATGGCCGGACGCGGGATTGAACCGTCGTCCTCCCGAATGCGAGTCCAGTGTGCTAACCAATACGCCACCTCGCTGAGTGTAGAAAGAGGTTATTATCAATCAACAAGCTACTTAGACTGTATTACACATCCACATACAGTGTATTACTCTCCTCTACTTATTGCAACTTATTTTCACCACGATTATTGTATTACTTCTTTTTTGACATTTGTATTATATAAATTGTATTCTTCTCAACTACGCAGAAACGAATTACATAGAACCACTTTCACAATTGTAAAGCATTAAATTCTCTGGAACCTTAGAGAAATATTTGCATATTACGTTCTTTATTTTATTTAAAACAGCATTAACAACTGCAGACCAATAAAACTGTAACAATGAGAAATCTTTGCTGTTAGATTTAGAAGCATCCGATCCAAAATACATTTCAAGGCGATGGGTTACTCTGTACTTCTAATGAAATGACATCGACCGCGACAAATTTGCAAGAGTCACACCTGCCTTCTTGCCAGCAGAGGTACACAGTGTTGGGTCTTCGTATACAAGTGATGACAGACGCCGTCAACACTCCACCTGAAGTCAGGTCTTGGTTGAAGCAGGTTTGTGACCATAGTCAGCGAGTGAGCTGAGGCCATTATGCACGGATATGCATGCTTGTCACATCGATGGCCGCCATTGATCGCGTAACTCGCTGCAGTTTGGTCAGTAACTGGTTTCCAGGCGCTAATCGGTAATGACTCTAACGCGATGCAATAGCACGTGGGCCCAGCAGTAGGAGCGGTGGTCGTATCGTGTTTCCCAAATAGCAATATAAACCGCACCTGCCGGTCCGGTCTCCTCAATTCTCACAACTAAACTCATGCACAAAAATGAAGGATAATTGCGTAATGTGGTGCCACACAACGTGGCACTACACAAAACTGGCACTAATAGCAAACGCACATAAGGAACACACACGACACAGATCTGTAAGTCCACGCTATTGGTGATAACTTGAGAAAACCGGCCCGAAAGACATGTGCTACAAAACGCCCCTTTTTCCTGCGCATGTACCCCACATAAATATGGCATACGATCACCATGCACACGTACACAGGCCGCACAACGGGTTGGCATACTCTGGATCACGTGGTCGAGCAGCTGCTGGGGTATAGCCTCCCATTCTTGCACCAGTACCTGTTGGAGCTTCTGAAATGTCGGAAGGGTTTGAAGACGTGCAGCGATACGTCGACCCAGAGCATCCCAGACGTGCTCGATGGGGTTTAGGTCTCGAGAACACGCGGGCCTGATATCTTCTGTTTCAAGGTACTCCTCCACAACGGCAGCTCGGTGGGGCCGTGCGTGATCATCCATCAGGAGGGAGGTGGGACCCACTGCACCCCTGAAAAGGCGGACATACTGGTGCAAAATGACGTCCCGATACACCTGACCTGTTACAGTTCCTCTGTCAAAGACATGAAGGATTCTACGTGTACCAATCATAATTCCACCCCACACCATCAAACCACGACCTCCATACAGGTCCCTTTCAAGGACATTAACGAGTTGGTATCTGGTTCCTGGTTCACGCCAGATGAAAACCCGGCGAGAATCACTATTCAGACTACACCTGGACTCGTCCGTGAACAAAACCTGGGACCACTGTTCCAATGACCACCTACTGTGTTCTTGACACCAGGCCGTACGGGCTCTCCTGTGACCAGGGGTCAGTGGAATGTTCCTTGTAGGTCTCCGGCGAATAAATCATGTCTGTTAAGTCGTCTGTAGTCTGTGTGTCTGGAGAAAACTGTTCCAGTGGCTGCGGTAAGGTCCCGAGCAAGGCTACTTGCAGTACTCCGTGGCCGTCTGCGGGCACTTTTGGTGAGATATCGGTCTTCTTGTAGTGTTGTACACAGAGGACGTCCCGTACTGTAGCGCCTGCAGAGGGCCCTTGCGACGACCTGCTGTGTTTGACCAGCCACCAGTCGCCCTACTATTCTACCCCTCATAACGCCATCAGTATGTGTTCTTTGAGCCATTTTCAAGACACAGTCACCATTAGCACGTCTGAAAACGTCTGCACACTTACGCGCTGCACCGTACTCTGACATGCACCAACACACCTCTGCGTATGTGGACTGCTGCCAGCGCCACCGAGCACCTCATGGTCAAACCCCGAGGTGATTTCAAACCGCAAACCGCCTACCAGAGCGTTGTTTCACCTTGTTATCAGCATTATCCTTTATTTATGAGCATGAGGGTATTACCATCAAGTCTCTGGGCTCTGAGCACTATGGGACTCAACATCTGAGGTCATCAGTCCCCTGGAACTTAGAAATACTTCAACCTAACTAGCCTAAGGACATCACACACATCCATGCCCGAGGCAGGATTGGAACCTGCAACCGTAGCTGTCGCGCGGTTCCAGACTGAAGCGCCTAGAAACGCTCGGCCACTCCGGCCGGCTATTCATGTCTCTCTCGGCACACTCTCTCTTAATTCAAGGGTTAGACCACGCAACACAATGTCCGTAACTGTTTCCTGTTTAATTGTTCTTGTTTTTTGACCTGCACAAAGACTGGTTCTCGCCAGTTCCTTACCTTATTTCGTTTGTAGTAACCGTTTTTCATTTGTAACCGCCTCCCATTTAATGTGTTTTTTCAGACGATATATGCAACGTCTTACCAGATCTGTTTGTCTCTGGGCTGTGGTTTCTCCCTGTAGTCTCTTTTTCTTACCAGTTGAATACTGAAACCCCAGATAGACGTGACGGAGCGTGATAGCTGGCCTCAGTTGGGAAAACAGCAGAACCGCAGGTGGGTTTTAACATCATCAATTTCTGAGGGGAACAAGGAACTGACAGCCAATTTATTCATTGCAAATATACTTTCAATTAATCTTATCATCTGACGCCATATCGAGAAGAATTGTAGCCACATTACTGTGTGGTTTTTGACACGGTTTACAGTTACTTTTATTTCTTATTTTACATATCTAGTTCCGTAGGACCAAATTGAAGGGCAAATCTCCATGGCTATGGAACGAGTCAGTGTATGAAGAACATCAGAAAAGTAGTAATAGATGAAATATAATGTACATGGAATCTTACGCAACAACAAGCTGTTAGTATACATTAGAATAATGAAGAATATGACACAGGAATTAACTTTTATTTTTCAGGAACTCCCAAAGAGAACAGTAAAAGTGCCCCATGAGGAAACTGTTCAGTTTAGACTTGAAAGTGCGAGGGTTACTGCTAAGATTTTTTAACTCTTGTATTAGCTTACTGAAAATAGATGCAGAATATTGTCCGCCTTTCTGCACAAGAATCATGAAGACATCATCCAGATGCAGACTGGATTTCTGACTAGTATTAACGGAGTGAAAGCTACTAGTGTTTGGAAACAAGCTCATCTTGTTAACAGCGAACGACATTAAAGAAAATAAACATTGAGAGGCCAGTATCAAAGTACTCAGACTCCTTAACAGGGATCGACAAGACGTTCGCGAACTTACACCACATGTTGCCCTAGCTGGCCGTTTCGGTGTCAGAATACTCCTCGTGAATGAGGAGAGTTGCCCCACAATATAATATCATACATCATAATCGAATGGAAATAAGCAGGGTAGACTAATTTTTGTGTTAGACGATCACTTATTGCAAGTACTGTTCTAATGGTAAATATAACAGCATTCAGTTTTTGAACAAGACCTCGAACATGGGCTTTCCATGACGGTCTGTTATCTATCTGGACACACAGAATTTGTTGGACTCACTAATCATATTCCCATTCTGCGAAATCAAAAATGCCAGTTTTACATGAATTGTGTGTTGGGAACTGTAAAAACTGAGCCTTACTCTGTTTTAGCTCCATTTTCTTTTCTACATGCCTGAACTTACATCTTGAACGGTACTGTCTGATACACTATGTTGTATTCAACATGTTTCACTATCATACAAGTTTCATGAACAAACAGAAAGATTTTAGAATCATCTGTCATATTAGAAGGCATATCATTTGTTTATGTAAGAAACCCTGAGGCACCCCACTTAACAGTGCCACAATGAGACGCCACCTAATGGCGATTCTCATTACTGCAGAGAATGATCCTTCTCTGTTCTGTTCTTAAAGAATGGAAGGAACCATCTGTGAACTGTTCTCTTATTCTGTAATTGTCCAACATCCGCAGTAACATCTTCTGATCAACACCATCAAACAGGTTAGTTAAATCAACGATAGTTGGTTCGAGGGACGTTTTTTGTATAAAATTTGTAAATATTTCGTTCAAATTGGCTGAACTATGATGCATTAAATGTTCCACCACTGTAAAAACGGTGCTCTAGCCATCTGGCAGTGAATGACAGAACACTTTGGAATCGCGTAAGGTTGCCCGACTGCAGTGAGGGACTGACGCATGCCATTCCTACTAAGAGAACAGCACCAGCTACTAGCACTTCCTAGATGACTGACACTGCAGGATGTGTCAGATACTGCTCCACCAGGCTGGAGCAAGTTACTGCTGTCTTTATAAAGAATCCTGCAATTCATGGTGTACTGTATACTGACAAGGGAAACTACTCATCACATGTCTACAGCTCGTGGTCTAGCGCCGGCACGGTAGCTCAGAGTGATGTTCGGTCAGAGAGCTGGTTGGCCTCTGTAATAAAAAAACTGAGTGAAAGGATCAACAATGGACTTGAACGGATGTCATATGACGTCCGAAACGACCACATACAACGATCAGCAGAGGAAAATAAAAAAAAAGCCGGCACGGTAGCTTAGCGCGTTCGGTCAGAGGGCCTCTGGCCCTCTGTAATTAAAAAAAAAACTGAGTAAAAGGAATGAACGATCACCTTGAACGGATTTCTCGTGACGTCCGCCCAGACCAAATGGAACGAACACAATACTGAAAAAAAAGAAAAAAAAAAGCGGTGAGCGTTGCTGCCTCTGGATCATCATCATCATCGTCACCATCTTTCGTGGCTGTGGCTAGATTGGAATGTTGTTGTTGTTGTGGTCTTCAGTCCTGAGACTGGTTTGATGCAGCTCTCCATGCTACTCTATCCTGTGCAAGCTTCTTCATCTCCCAGTACCTACTGCAGCCTACATCCTTCTGAATCTGCTTAGTGTATTCATCTCTTGGTCTCCCTCTACGATTTTTACCCTCCACGCTGCCCTCCAATACTAAATTGGTGATCCCTTGATATGTCCTACCAACCGATCCCTTCTTCCTAGTCAAGTTGTGCCACAAATTTCTCTTCTCCCCAATTCTATTCAATACCTCCTCATTAGTTATGTGATCTACCCATCTAATCTTCAGCATTCTTCTGTAGCACCACATTTCGAAAGCTTCTATTCTCTTCTTGTCTAAAGTATTTATCGTCCTAGTTTCACTTCCATACATGGCTATACTCCATACAAATACTTTCAGAAACGACTTCCTGACACTTAAATCAATACTCGATGGTAACAAATTTCTCCTCTTCAGGAACGCTTTCCTTGCCATTGCCAGTCTACATTTTATATCCTCTCTATTTCGACCATCATCAGTTATTTTGCTCCCCAAATAGCAAAACTCCTTTACTACTTTAAGTGTCTCATTTCCTAATCTAATTCCCTCAGCATCACCCGACTTAATTCGACTACATTCCATTATCCTTGTATTGCTTTTGTTGATGTTCATCTTATACCCTCCTTTCAAGACACTGTCCATTCCGTTCAACTGCTCTTCCAAGTCCTTTGCTGTTTATGACAGAATTACATTGTCATCGGCGAACCTCAAAGTTTTTATTTCTTCTCCATGGATTTTAATTACTATTCCGAACTTTTGGACTGTGTAAAAATTGGGACTTTGTACTAGCGCTGATGAAGGTGCAGTTCAACGCCCCACAAACCAAACAACATTATCATCATCCTCATGGCATCCACATCAGATTAAGTGGTAAGATGGCCCAGTGGATAGCCCGCCTAGAACTGAACGCAGATCAAACATGAAAACAGGAAGAAGGTGTAGTGAACTACGAAAAAAGAAGCAAAATAGAAACAGTGTAGGGTCCAAGCTCAAGATGTACATGACATGTCTGTTCGCTGTATACAGATTTGTGTCTGTGTCGTGGCATAACATCCGTTTATAGCATCGAAGTGTAACGAAGGACCTCGAGGCGTACGTACCTCCCATTTGTTCAACACAAGTGCCACATGTTATGACTCTTGGGTTCCGTTTTGGATATTTTGGCTCTTGAATTCTTTTGTTGTAACTCTTTTCACACCTGTTTATTTTGGGTTCCGTTTTGGATATTTTGACTCTTGAATTCTTTTGTTGTAACACATTTCACACATGTTTATTTGGTGTTTTCAGTTCTGTGAGTGGTCTATGCGGCACCTCGCCTGCTATCACTTCACCATATTTACTTGTGACGGAAATACGAGGGTCACTCCAAAAGAAATGCACACTATTTTTGTAAAAATACAGTTTTCATTCTGCATGTGTGAAAGTTTTACAGTGTGTAGATACATCCTTCCCTCTTGTTTTCAAACTTAGTTCAACCTGTTCCCGTGAGTGGCGCCGTCATAGCATGTCTTCAAGATGGCTGCTGCACTTGACGTTCGTCAGACGCAACGTGCTGTCATAGAATTCCTATGCTGTGAAAACAAGACAGTGGGAAACATCCGCAAGAGGCTGAAAAAGGTGTATGGAGATGCTGCTGTCGATTGTAGTACAGTTAGTCGGAGGGCAAGCAGGTTACGTGATGAAAGCGGGTACGGCAATATTGAGGATTGTCCTCGCAGCTGCAGGCCTCGTACTGCACACACTCCAGACAATGTGCAGAGAGTTAACGAATTGGTGACTGCTTACAGACCCATCACAGTGAACGGATTGTCACGCTACGTTGGGATAGGGGAAGGAAGTGTTTGCAGAATAACGAAAGAGTTGGCGTTAAAAAAGGTTTGTGCCAGGTGGGTTCCCAGGATGTTGACAGTGGCTCACAAAGAAACAAGAAAAACGGTATGCAGCGAACTTTTGGAACAGTAAGAGAATGGTGGAGATAAATTTTTTGGAAGAATTGTGACAGGTGATGAAACATGGCTCCATCATTTCTCACCAGAGATGAAGAGGCAATCAATGGAGTGGCATCATGCAAATTCACCCAAGAGAAAAGAATTCAAAACCATACCTTCTGTTGGAAAAGTTATGGCTACGGTGCTTTTCGATTCCGAAGGACTCTTGCTTCTGGACATCATGCCAAGTGGAACCAGTATAAATTCTGATGCATATGTGACGACACTGAAGAAACTTAAAGTTCGACTGAGTCGTGTTCCACAACATCGGCAAAAGCAGGATGTTTTGCTGTTGCACGACAATGCACAGCCACATGTCAGTCAAAAAACCATGGAAGCGATCACAAAACTCGGATGGACAACACTGGAACACCCTCCTTACTGTCCTGACCTGGCTCCATGTGACTATCATCTCTTTGGGAAACTGAAAGACTCTCTTCGTGGAACAAGGTTTGAAGATGATGACTCTCTTCTGCACACTGCCAAACAGTGGCTCCAAAAGGTTGGTCCAGAATTTTACCGTGCGGGTACACAGGCGCTGGTTCCAAGATGGCATAAGGCAGTTGAGAGGGATGGGAGTAGAAATGAAGATATTGTTCCTAATGGATGTATCTACACACTGTAAAACTTTCAAACATGTAGAATAAAAGATGGATTTTTAAAAAAATAGTGTGCTTTTCTTTTGGAGTGACGCTCGTATATTTTTACCACATGATCCATGTTCTGTCACAAAAAAAAAGGGAAAAACGAGGTAAGATGGGGATCTGAACACAAAAATGGTTCAAATGGCTCTGAGCACTATGGGACTTAACATCTATGGTTATCAGTCCCCTAGAACTTAGAACTACTTAAACCTAACTAACCTATGGGCATCACACAACACCCAGTTATCACGAGGCAGAGAAAATCCCTGACCCCGCCGGGAATCGAACCCGGGAACCCGGGCGCGGGAAGCGAGAACGCTACCGCACGACCACGAGCTGCGGACATTTGAACACAGATTTTCCACTTTGCAGGGAAACACCCTGAGCACACAACCAAACGCCATCCTCCTTACAATTCCCTCGATGTACCACATCTGAGAGTTTCCATGCCCTCTTTTTTTTTCCTTGTCGCCTCTCATTTTCATCGATTTCATTAATGTTTTATACCATTTCACAGTGGTGATGGGCCGAATAAGGTTATTCTGATGAGAATATTTGTACTGAGGGCTCAAATTACTTTTCACTTGATTGCTATGCATGTTGGGAATTGTATGTGATCTTGCCTTTAGTTTCCTGTCTTACTTCCCTGTGAGGCTTGTTGCGAGGCGAGCACCGGAGGACGCGACACACTGCATTTTCGTGGGGGGTCTGCACTTCCACGAACACGGAGAGGGTCGTACACTTTGGGCTTGAGCACCTGGCGGGGCAACTGACCTCGGTCGAGTTTCGCCTATTGTATGCAGGGCGAAACGACCTGTGAGCCATCTGAGTGTCGCCACAGTTTGTGTGTTTACTGCTCCGGTGCGTCTGGAACGAAGACTGCTGGCACCGACTGACTGCGTTGTCCTCATGATTCTGAGAATTCTTGTCGTCGGTGGCCTGCTGTGTGCGATTATCTGGCGCCGTTGGTCTAGGCATTTTGTTTTCGTAGCTGGCAAGTTCAGTGCTCCCCAGCTAAATAGCAGAGGCATCATTGGTCAACTTAAAGTGAGGCCAGTTGACGTCATAAAGCCCTGCACGAAGCTGGAGGCAACGGTCACTATTGGCGCGAATGATGTTGTAAGATAGTGTGGTGTGAGGGGAGGGGCCGGTCCACTGGGGGCCGAACCGCACAATAACCCTGGGTTCGGTGTGGGGCGGCGGTGGGATGAATGGTTCAAATGGCTCTGATCACTATGGGACTTACTCACTCACTCACTCACTCACTCACTCACTCACTATAATGACGGGCCTGCCTTGGCCTGAGGTAGCGGAGTTTAAGCTGTTTGAGCTGTTCCTCCTGAAGTCCTCTCGGTTTGGAATGGTTTTTCTTCGCGTGTTGGTCTGTCCTCTGGTTTCTCTGGATGCAGCAGCTTATCTGCCGGCTGATTCCGGCGGCTTCTTGCTCTTCTTCTTCTTATTACTGCTTCCTGGCTGCCCGAATTCTGTTCTCTTCAGGCGGGACCAGTCCACTGGCGGCGTCTGTGTCCGGATATACTTGACTGCTTCCTCAGTCATGTATTTCTAGTCCTCGTCCGTGAAGATCGGGTGCTTGTTTATGAGCTCCAGATCTCCACGGCTGACGATTGCTCTCCCGCGCAGCTTCTGGTTTAAGGGTTCGCACCCCCAGTGGAAATCGTAAGGTTTGTGAGGAAGGGGAGGGATGTTGTCTACCGTGAAAGGGTAGGGATGGTCATGATAGGGGTAGCTACCGTCTCGCAGGGAATCGGCGATCTTGGTGAGCACCTCCCTAACACAGTTCTTGTTAGGGAGGGGGGGCACTCGAACGGCTCGTCTTCTTCTTCCCCCTCGGCCTCCATCGGCACTTCCTGTGTCGTCTGCGTTTCCGCAGAGACAGGAGTGACGACTGTTTGTATCTCTGCAGGTGCTGCTTCACCACTTCCGGCGGCGGCGGCGAGACGGACTGTACCACGGCCATGGGCGTCTCCCCGGTCTCCTGTATTGCTACAGGTTCCGGGGCGACGTCCGTTTGCGCGGACACATCCGTCTGCGTGGACACATCCGTTTGCGTGGACACATCCACCCCAAGTTGTCGTGCCACCGTGGGGGTGGCAACGGGGGCGGGTGTCTTCTTCTGCGTCGTCCGGATTTCTTCCCGCAACTCTTGCAGCTGCCGGTGGAGACCGACGATCTCGTTCTGCATGGCCGCTCTCTCTGCCGCCATCGCGGCTTTGAGGGCGGCCACTGCGTCGTCGGTAGCGGCGCTGGACGGGATTGCGGCCGCCCCGTTTTCCCCCTTGGGCGAGGGTGGCGGGACGGCTGCCTCTTCTTCATGTACCGCTTTATTGGCGGTTGTTGGTGTCCGCTGCTTCAGGTATGCGCAGCTGCGTGCATTTGCGGCGTGCGCGCTTCCACAGTTAACGCACGTTGGCGCGACGTGTGGTGGCTTGTCGCAGTCGCGTGTATCATGTGCCTTTGCACATTTCAGACACGCGACAGCGTCCCTGCACGTCCTGGCGACGTGTCCCATCTTCTGGCAGCGGTAGCACTGCCTTTTGTGCTGCGGTCGGCTGCGCTTCTTCTTCTTGTTGCTGCCGCGGCCGTCTCCTGCCAGCGTGAGCAGAAGCTTTGCCACAGCAGCAAGTTTGCCACCCTTCCCGCGTCCGGACATGGCGATGGGCTAGTGGAGAGCGAGCGACGGTGTAAACGGTGCGAGCCGCAGCGAGTCGAGCAGCGGAGTGCGTGCCTATGGGACTTAACATCTGAGGTCATCAGTCCCCTAGACTTAGAACTACTTAAACCTAAGGACATCACACACATCAATGCCCGAGACAGGATTCGAACCTGCGACCGTAGCAGCAACGCGGTTACAGACTGAAGCGCCTAGAACCGCTCGGCCACAGAGGCCGGCGTGGTGGGATGAGTTGACCGTTGTGATGGGGTTGTGAACCACTGAGGGCTACGGCGGGGACGAAGCCTCTCCGTCGTTTTTAGGTCCCCAGTTCCGTACAATACAATACAACACACAAAGTCAGTAGTGCCAGAACACCAGGATGAGAGCGGCAAACAGATTGATTTTGGTGAAGCTCGCATACTGTCGAAACAGCCTCTTACTTTCAGGAGGAAGGTTAGAGAGGTAATAGAAATACCCAATCAACCCGCCAACATGAACAGTAATGACAGGTACCTACTTCGGACGTCTTGGTTGCCAGTAGTAACAGCGTTACGGAACGACAGCTCACGTGAAGCAATACACTCAGGCGCGCGGGAGACCGCAGCGGCCACAGGTATACGAGGTGCATTCAAGTTCTAAGGCCTCTGATTTTTTTTTCTCCGGACTGGAAAGAGATAGAAACATGCGCATTGTTTTAAAATGAGGCCACGTTCATTGTCAATACGTTCCAGAGATGGCAGCACCGTGCGGCAGATGGAATTTTACCGCCAGCGGCGAGAATGAGAACTGTTTTAAATACTTAAAATGGCGACGTTTTCCTTACTTGAACAGCATGCAATCATTCGTTTTCTGAATTTGCGTGGTGTGAAACCAATTGAAATTCATCGACAGTTGAAGGAGACATGTGGTGATGGAGTTCTGGATGTGTCGAAAGTGCGTTCGTGGGTGCGACAGTTTAATGAAGGCAGAACATTGTGTGACAACAAACCGAAACAACCTCTGCTTCCATTGAGCTGACTGGCGCTTTGTTTCTGGATTGAAAAAAAGGCGTCTACGTCTC
This sequence comes from Schistocerca cancellata, assembly GCF_023864275.1. Classification (NCBI taxonomy): domain Eukaryota; kingdom Metazoa; phylum Arthropoda; class Insecta; order Orthoptera; family Acrididae; genus Schistocerca; species Schistocerca cancellata. The sequence goes on along the minus strand of NC_064628.1, from coordinate 781,651,712 downwards.
ATCCATTGTCACAACCGACGAAAAGAAAGTCCCATTCATGCTGTCGTTGCGCGTCAACATTGCTTGGCAACATGCCACACGGGCAGCCATGTGGTCGTCCGTCACGCGGTGGTCTAGCGGTTCTGGCGCCGCAGTCCGGAACCGCGGGACTGCTACGGTCGCAGGTTCGAATCCTGCCTCGGGCATGGGTGTGTGTGATGTCCTTAGGTTAGTTAGGTTTAAGTAGTTCTAGGTTCTAGGGGACTTATGACCTAAGATGTTGAGTCCCATAGTGCTCAGAGCCATTTGAACCATTTTTTTGGTCGTCCGTCAGCATTCGTGGCACCCACCTGGATGACACTTTTCGCATTTTCAGGTCGTCATGCAGGATTGTGTGCACAGAACCCACAGAAATGCCAACTCTGGAGGCGATCTGTTCAACAGTGGTCAAAACAGACTCCTAAAGAAGCCTTCGCCACTGCCGTGGAATCATGGCGTCAGCGTTGTGAAAAATGTGTACGTCTGCAGGGCGATTACGTCGAGAAGTAACGCCAGTTTCATCGATTTCGGGTGAGTAGTTAATTAGAAAAAAATCGGAGGCTTTAGAACTTGAATGCACCTTGTACAGAGTACTGGTGCTAGAAAGCAGGAAAATAACGCTACGTCACAGCTTCCACCTGGTTTTCCATTCGCCGATGTCCACCAGTCACAAGCAGTAATGCAAACACTAATCAAAACGTCGTGCTTCCACCAATGAAAAGAAATTATAAAAACACCAATAAGGTGTTCATCCTTAACAGCCTAACAGAATCAGAGAACAGCCACGTCTGCAGGTGTATAAGAAACAAAGTTTTCTCATCCAGCAGTAAATAAAAATTCCGTGAAGAAGGCCAGTTGCAACAGTGACCGAAACGTCGATAGTTTTACATATCGTCAATGCGGTCACAAAGCCAGAAAAATTGTATTGACTGTGACAATGGCCGCGGAAGCATACGTTTATATATAACGAACTTTGTGTCTGGATCAAAATGCGGAAACGTTTAGTGGCGTGCGAATGGAAGAAAACATATGAATGCATAAAAAGTGATCGTTAAGAGAAATTCAATGCGATGTACAGCACCTGCAAGTATATTCTGAAACTATATCAATTAAAGAAATTCAGATGCCACGCGGGATTAGCCGAGCGGTCTGAGGCGCTGCAGTCATGGACTGTGCGGCTGCTCCCGGCGGAGGTTCGAGTCCTCCCTCGGGTATGGGCGTGTGTGTTTGTCCTTAGGATAATTTAGGTTAAGTTCAAAATGGCTCTGAGCACTATGGGACTTAACATCTGGGTCATGAGTCCACTAGAACTTAGAACTACTTAAACCTAAACAACCTAAGGACATCACACACATCCATGCCCGAGGCAGGATTCGAACCTGCGACCGTAGCGGTCGCGCTGTTCCAGACTGTAGCGCCTAGAACCGCTCGGCCACCCTGGTCGGCTAGGTTAAGTAGTGTGTAAGCTTAGGGACTGATGACCTTAGCAGTTAAGTCATATAAGATTTCACACCCATTTGAACATTTTTTTTTGAAATTCAGATAAAATTAACGAAAGATGCTAAGTATTTCTCGCTTAGAAAATACTTCGAATAAGTGACAGTACATGCTTAAAAAGCGAATGATTAAGCCATAAAAATTTAATAAATTTTATCTTATATGCTTTCTGCTCACCCCCGTCAGCATTCATCGTAATAGAGTTGTCGGTGATGGGCGAAAACCAGCGGAAAGAGAGAGACAGGGCTTCAACAAATTTAAATGAAAAGTATTGTTCCTTTATTTAAACATAAATTTATAATATAGCACCAGCTACACACATTTTAAAATCAACCAAAAATCCGTATTTAACACACGAAGTATTCAAGTAAATAAATACATAATTTTATAAAGAACAGCACCTTTTGGTGAAACATTTGAGCGCAACGAAAGCAAAACTCCTTAGAAATTAAACGATGGCTTTTTTCCGAATTTTTGGAGACATTGGAAGAGTGGAAAATGTACAAATGGAGTACCAAACTGCCCAGCAAGAGGTCTATCTTTGCAGAAAAGCATTTAATTTGCTTGAAAGTAATGAGGCTAATTTTAAAAACTTAATTAGTGATTTTAGAGAAGACTGAAATATTTCACGAACGGCTGATGCTACCTATGTAAATGAAGTGTCAAGAAGTTCAGGGCATTTTGTGCATAAAAAGTTAAGATGGTGTGATATTTAAGTGTGAAAATGGCTTCCGTCGAACCAAGTACTATTTTCAAAACATTTCGAGAACAGAGGACGCTAGCAAAGCAATTTTGTAAACGTCTCTGCGTTAACGCCTCGGTGTTGTCACCGTTCTGTAGATGACGGCTGCTGCTTCTGCTATTCCGATAACTCTTTGCAGTTGAAAGCTGGCAACAACTCTGCTAGTTGTCAGCGATCTTCTTATTCCGACTGGACTCTATATTGTCTCGAGCATAACCCGACGTGCGTAAGCGTGGCCGACCAGCATAGACTCCTGTTAAACGTGGAAGCTCTTCCAGCAGGTTCGATGGCAGAGAAGCATGCGAGAAGAACCGTGAACGGATAAGATCGTGCAGCAGCGCGGAATGTCGCGATAAAGAGTTGTGAGAAAATTCTTGGTGGGCGTTGGTACCTTCCCAAATGGTTCAAATGGCTCTGAGCACTATGCGACTCAACTTCTGAGGTCATTAGTCGCCTAGAACTTAGAACTAATTAAACCTAACTAACCTAAGGACATCACACACATCCATGCCCGAGGCAGGATTCGAACCTGCGACCGTAGCGGTCGCTCGGTTCCAGACTGTAGCGCCCAGAACCGCACGGCCACTCCGGCCGGCGGTACCTTCCCAATCCAGTGTTGCGGTGTTTGTGATCGTCCAATGTTTCTACATGTTTTGCTACGGCGTGCAGATAACAATATAATTCGCAAGCTGGTGGCAGATACAGCATGTTTATCGATAAGCAAAGTGCAACAAAATGAAACTGGAAGAAGAGCTGTCTGTTTTAACTGACTTGTGATTCACAGAAAATGGTGATGTGTTATTCCACGCTTTCATCAACATCCAGAAGTATCACAGAGAACTTCAAACAAAGCAAGAAGGATCACCTGTCACTTACCGACGATGATAAACATCTTTTCGCTATTCAATCGATAGCTGTCGATTACGATAGCGACTTCAGTCGCTAGATTTTCGGGTTCAATTTGCCATCGTAATCGACAGCTATCGATTGAAAAGCGAAAAGATGTTTATGATTACTGGTAAGTGACAGAAACTGAAGTCGCTTTTGATATCAGGCTGTGCGATAACTGCTCACAAGTCGCAAGAGCTTACTTTGACTTCAGGTGTATGATGTTGAGCATATTTTGATCTTTCGACTCTTTAATCATTTTGGATGATATTGACGAAGATCGACAAGTCTACGGCTGCACCTCGCAAGACGTTGTCGAATGGTAAGCGCGTGCCGGCCGCTGTGGTCGAGCGGTTCTAGACGCTTCAAAATGGAACCGTGCGATCGCTACGGTCGCAGTTTCGATGTGTGTGTGAAATCTTATGGGACTTAACTGCTAAGGTCATCAGTCCCTAAGCTTACACACAACTTAACCTAAATTATCCTAAGGACAAACACACACACCCATGCCCGAGGGAGGACTCGAACCTCCGCCGGGACCAGCGGCACAGTCTATGACTGCAGCGCCCTAGACCGCTCGGCTAATCCCGCGGGGCTCGCAGTTTCGAATGTCCTTAGGTTAGTTAGGTTTAAGTAGTTCTAAGTTCTAGAGGACTGATGACCTCAGATGTTAAGTCCATAGTGCTCTGATCCATTTGAACCATTTTTTGGTATGCGCGTGTTTGAGGTCTTCCACCATTGACGCAGAGCAGCATTTTAGAACGGAATGACCTCGAATAACTACGGTCGAACTGCTCTTTGACGATGACAGCAGTGGGCATGGAGTTCGATCATCTCAAGAACTTGTCAGAATTCCACTTCTCATTGTTATAATAAGGAATACCACAATAATCACATCACAGTTTTACAATTTATTAACACAACAAGGACACAAATGGTTCAAATGGCTCTAAGCACTATGAGGCTTAACATCTGAGGTCATCAGTCCCCTAGACTTAGTACTACTTAAACCTAACTAACCTAAAGACATCACACACATCCATGACCGAGACAGGATTCGAACCTGCGACCGCAGCACCAGCGGGCATCCGGACTGAAGCGCCTAGAACCACTCGGCCACAGCGACCGGCACGGACACAAATAATTCTGTCAGCAAGCTCCGAGTGGTAGCCGAACACTTTAGCAAGTAATGTAAACTGATGGTTATAACAATGTCCAGGAAGTGCAAACTGAATGTGAAATCCCGGCGGAAACCACAAGTACATTGCCATACTAAGCCTAGTGTCCACCCCGATAGCTGAATGGTCAGCGTGACGGACTGCCGTCCTAAGGGACCCGGGTTCGGATCCCGGCTGGGTCGGGGATTTTCTCCGCTCAGGGACTGGGTGTTGTGTCGTCTTCATCATCATTTCATTCCCATCCGGCGCGCTGGTCGCCCAGTGTGGCGTCGAATGTAATGAGACCTGCACCAAGGCGGCCGGACCTGGCTCGTAAGGAGCCTTTCGGCCAATGACGCCAAACGCTCATTTCCATTTCTATACTAAGCGTAGTGAATGATGATGTCCAAGTTCCAGTATGGCAGCCAGGTTCTAAGTCCAGAGCGCAGCCAAGCCAACATCGACCAGCAGGTACACCAGTCAAAGAGACGAAACAGTCGTCGGCAATGTGGCACCTCAAGGTTGTAGAGCAGAACTCGCTTCTAGACATCGGTGGCGGCGTTAATAAGGCTCCATTGTTTATGTAGCCGGTGACCGGGGTCGCTATATATTCTGGGTGACCAATTGCTGTTTCCTGGGTAGCCAATCGGAGTGATTTGAGAGCGCGCCCGCACGCGAAGGTGCCCTGCGATGTTAGCAGTGGGGTGCGCATGTAGAGATGCGGCCAGCGATGCATTTCTCTGCAGCTCCTAATGGAGCGCGCCGCTTCTCTGTGCGGGGACTTAATATTAGCTGGTTGGTTGATTCGGGGGAGGGGGCCAAACGGCGAGGTCATCGGTCCCATCGGATTAGGGAAAGAAGTCGGCCGTGCCTTTTCAAAGGAACCATCCCGGTATTTGGCTAAAGTGATTTAGGGAAAGCACGGAAACCCTAAATCAGGATGACCGGACGATAGTTTGAACAGTGGTCCCTTCGAATACCAGTGTGCTAACAACTGCGCCCCCTCGCTCGGTGAATTTAGTAGTGGTGGATAACACACTCATCAAATTAGAAATTGTGAATTTCTTTCTTTCATACTGAAAAATAAGATAAATATCAGATTACAGCATAAATTAAAACTTCTCTGCTTTCTCTTGATATATACAGGGTGAGTCACCTAACATTACCGCTGGATGTATTTCGTAAACCACATCAAATACTGACGAATCGATTCCACAGACCGAACGTGAGGAGAGGGGCTAGTGTAATTGGTTAATACAAATTCATAAAAAAATGCACGGAAGTATGTTTTTTAACACAAACCTACGTTTTTTTAAATGGAACCCCGGTAGTTTTGTTAGCACATCTGAACATATAAACAAATACGTAATCAGTGCCGTTTGTTGCATTGTAAAATGTTAATTACATCCGGAGATATTGTAACCTACAGTTGACGCTTGAGTACCACTCCTCCGCTGTTCGATCGTGTGTATCGGAGAGCACCGAATTACGTAAGGATCCAAAGGGAACGGTGATGGACCTTAGGTACAGAAGAGACTGGAACAGCACATTACGTCCACATTCTAACACCTTTTTATTGGTCTTTTTCACTGACGCACATGTACATTACCATGAGGGGTGAAGTGCACGTTCGACGGGCGTTTCATAGTACGTGGAGGACGCTTAAATTGGCCAGCCCGTTCTCCTGATCTTACACCTCTGGACTTCTTTCTGTGGGGTACATTAAAGGAGAATGTGTACCGTGATGTGGCTACAACCCCAGAGGATATGAAACAACGTACTGTGGCAGCCTGCGGCGACATTACACCAGATGTACTGCGGCGTGTACGACATTCATTACGCCAGAGATTGCAATTGTGTGCAGCAAATGATGGCCACCACATTGAACATCTATTGGCCTGACATGTCGGGACACACTCTATTCCACTCCGTAATAGAAAACGGAAACCTCGTGTGTACGTGTACCTCACCCCTCATGGTAATGTACATGTGCGTCAGCGAAAAAGACCAATAAAAAGGTGTTAGCATGTGGCCGTAATGTGCTGTTCCAGTCTCTTCTGTACCTAAGGTCCATCACCGTTCCCTTTGGATCCCTACGTAATTCGGTGCTCTCCGATACACACGATCGAACAGCGGAGGAGTGGTACTCAAGCGTCAATTTTAGGTTACAATATCTCCGGATGTAATTAACATTTTACAATGCAACAAACGGCACTGATTACGTATTTGTTTATATGTTCAGATGTGCTAACAAAACTAACGGGGTTCCATTTAAAAAAACGTAGGTTTATGTTAAAAAACATACTTCCGTGCATTTTTTTTAATGGTTTGTATTAACCAATTACACTAGCCCCTCTCCTCACGTTCGGTCTGTGGAATCGATTCGTCAGTATTTGATGTGGTTTACGAAATATATCCAACGGTAACGTTAGGTGACTCACCCTGTATACTCATTATATAGATATCATGTCATTAAACTATCCAGGTACAGAAAGGAAAAATCCTTTTTCTTTCTTCCGTCTAAGAATATGTTAACTGGAGCTTCCTTCTTGCCTATTCTCATCATTTTTGTCTTTCCCATATTTATCTTCATTCCATATACCTTGGCCCTTCTTACAATACCCTTCAACATCTTCTGTAGCTCTTCAGCACTGCTTGATGATCCGCATGTTTTATAGTCTTTCCCATTTTGCCTCCTGCTAAAATGCCTCTTCCAACCTATATGACCTTATTATCAATTCTTCTTCATATACGTTCAGTAGCTTCAGTGACAGCATCCTTGTCTTACACACCTTCCAATGCTCATCTCTTCCGTAAGAGAAATTACTTAAACACAGAGACTGAGTGAAAACGATCATACACTGAAAAGCCAGAGAAGTTGGTACAGCTGCCTAACATCGTTTAGGGCCTCCGCGAGCAAGCAGAAGTGCCGCAGCACGACGTGGCATGGACTCAACTAATGTCTCCAGTAGTGATGGGGAGGGAACTGACACCATGAATTCTGCAAGGCCATCCACAAATCCGTAAGAGCACGAGGGAGTAGAGATCTCTTCTGAACAGCAAGTTGCAAGGCATCCCAGATAGGCTCAATAACGTTCATGTCTGGGGAGCCTGGTGGCCAGTGGAAATGTTTAAACTCAGAGGACTTGTCCTGGCGCCACTCTATAGCAATTCTAGACTTGTGTGGTATCGAATTGTCCTGCTGGATTTGCCCAAGTCCGTCGGAATGCACAGCGCACATGAATGCATGCAGGTGATTAGACACGATACTTACGCACGTGTCAGCTGCCAGAATCGTATCTAGACGTATCAGGAAACCCATATCATTCCAACTGCACACGCCCCACACCATTACAGAGCCTCTACCAGCTTGAACAGTCCGCTACTGACATGCAGCGACCATGGATTCATGAGGTTGTCTCAATACCCGTACACGTCCATCCGTTCGATACAATGTGAAACGGGAATCGTCCGACCAGGCAAACATGTTTCCAGTCATCAACAGTCCAATGCCGGTGTTGAGTGGCCCAGACAAGGCGTAAAGCTTTGTGTCGTACAGTCATCAAGGGTACACGAGTACGCCTTCGGCTCCGAAAGTCCCTATCGATGATATTTCGTTGAATGGTTCGAATGCTGACACTTGTTGATGGCCTAGCACTGAAATCCGTAGCAATTTGCGGAAGGGTTGCACTTCTGTGTCCTGCCTGTGTGGCCGAGAGGTTCTAGGCGCTTCAGTCTGGAACCGCGCGACCGCTACGGTCGCAGGTTCGAATCCTGCCCAGGGCATGGATGTGTGTGATGTCCTTAGGTTAGTTAGGTTTAAGTAGTTCTAAGTTCTAGGGGACTGATGACCTCCGATGTTAAGTCCCATAGTGCTCAGAGCCATTTGAACCATTTTTGCACTTCTGTCACATTGAACGATTCTCTTCAGTCGTCGTTGGTCCCACTCTTGCAGGATCTTTTCCTGCCGCAGCGATGTCGGAGATTTGAGGTTTTACCGAATTCCTGATATTCACAGTACACTCGTGAAATGGTCATACGGGACAATCCCCACTTCTTCGATACCTGGGAGACGGTGTGTCCCATCGCGCCCACTATAGCACCACGGACAAACTCACTTATATCCTGATAACCTGCCACTGCAGCAGCAGTAACTGACCTAACAATTGCGCCAGACACTCGTTGTCTTACACTACTGACCACTTCTTGGTGTAGCAATTTTAATTGTCAGTAGTGTATATAGGCGTAGCCGACCGGAACGCCGTATTCTGCCTGTTTACTTGTCTCTGAATTGGAATACGGATGCCTATACCAGTTTATTTGGTGCTTGTGGTGTGCGTCCTGTAAGACCTTCGGTACACACACCATCAGATTCGTTGACTTGTCACTCTAACGAAGTAGGCGAGTGTCAGCAATATGTCTCGTGGTCTTATCGTGGGGTGTTTATCTTCTGCCGTTAGGTCAGACGATAGAAATGCCACTTGCACACTTAGAGTAGCAGATTGACAGTGACCATTTTTAAACAGAACATGATTAATTTTCGCACACTTTTGTTAAAATAATAAAAATCATAGATATTACGTAACTTGATTTTGGATGCTGTTTACAATTGACAATCTGAAGTTCCCTTGGTCTTGGTATGTGAATCTTATTCTCACATATCTCTGATACTTGACAAAGTGTCTATTCATTTATCTTCATGGCTATGTATAGGAATATGATAATCTTATTAGGCGGAGACTGAAACTTAACTATAGACTGGTACAGACTAATGCAGACTGACTAATCGGAGGTCTGTACACTCGTTATAATACCTTGCGTGTTCAGGTACCAATGCGCGAGTGTGATCTGCGAGGAGAAAAGGTTCTACGTTAGCAGCAGTCTCATTGGCTGCGTTGGATATTAATACGTGGATTGGCGGAAGCAGAATTTGGTCCGTCTCTATGGCAGCGCCATCTCGTAGCGCGGAGACGGACGAGCGCTGCGCCTGCGCTGTTGTGCTTAGCGGGGCGCGCTCTAGTGGGAAAGCTGTGTACGCGCTGACTACGCGGAACAATGTACACAACAGTGCTCCAGTGTATAACTGGCGTAATCGTCACATACTGGTGTCAGTCGATTGTCTCACATTAAACGAAACGACTCACATCCGGAGAGTGAATGAAAAACATTCATACAGCTGGCGTGGCTGCAGAGACTAGCTTTATTCGTTTGTTTCATTTGACGGAAAAAAACCTGACTGAACGAAAAAAACAATTGATTGGCCAATCGACTGTTAAAACCAGTCGGTTGTCCCATCACTACCGACCATATATTTTGGGTGCTTCACTTTTGTTTTTTGTGAAGTTCGCTGTCTTGCCGCTTGGCGTCTCTCGGCACACTGGCTGGGCGATCGCCACTTCCTGGCGTCGTGTGGCGCGCCGCGACGTGCGACTCCGTCGTCGCCGAAATAGCGTGCCGCGAGCTAGTTAGTGGCGCGACACAGCCCTCTCCATTTGTTCCCGCCGCCATAGTTCTGTCGCCGGTCGGCAATTAGACTCGGAGACGTGCTGAAATAAACAGCACGCCGCGCGGCTTAAAATTAACCGCTCCGATAGAAACACACGAGTTATAGGCTTCATCTCGTTAATAAGAGTTAGGGCCCGCCTTAATTGAAATGGTCTGACGATAAAAGCATCTGGTTGGCTACTTCTCCTCTTCCTGTGCGTCCTCCGTCATTCTCTTGCGCTTAATTTTAAAACGCGTCCCGTATTAAACGCTCATTTTTAGAAGCGGGCAAAGGAGGGGGCAAAAGAAGAAAAAAAAAGAAGAAAGAGCGAGAGGATTTTATATCATCCTTTATTTATTCTCCTGTGTTACTCGCCGGTTTAAATTAAATTCTGCAAACGGAGATGCGCCTGTGAGGTCTGCAGATATGTCCTGAGTCCGGAGGCAGCTGCGTTCTCTGGAGCTAGTTACGCCCTTTATATTAATTAACGAGTACAACGTTGCGGTTATTACAGTAAATATCGGACAAAAATGCCGGCTGCTTACTTAAGGACGCCCGCTTTCGGACGCATCAACTTAATTATTTCTCGTTAAAGCGAGTCGCGTTTACGCTGTTGACTTCCCTCGCACAGTTTGCTACGCCGCGGAAAGGAGGGCGCTCCGGCGTAATTAAGATATTATGTGGTACGCGTGTGTGTGCGTGCTCGACTCGGAATAAAATATGAGTTTCATCTCATAACGACCAAATTGTCTGTGCACTCTCCCTGAAGAGACACTAACGAGTTTGCTCAATCAGGCTTCTTGTCTTGTGGCTGTTTCTGCCGCAATTGGAAATTTATTTCCTCTGAAGCTGCCAACGGAAAATGTTTGTACATTCATTGGTCGTGTACTGGAAATTTCCGGAGCCAGATTGCGCCAGCATCCTTCAGCACAGAGTTTGTCTTTCGATGACTGCACAGCGCTTCCCTGTCGACAGATGAAGGTGAGGGCTTATTTTTCTTATTCCTTTTATTTATTTATTTATTGATTTATTTATTTATTTACTTAGTTTACTCCCACACTGGAGCACTAAAATCAAACATAATACTACAGAGTCTACAGTAATTAAGTTTAGGTCTTAGCAGTCAGCAGTTTCTTCGTTTCCCAAGACTTCTTCATTCGCTGTGATCTGGCTGCTCGTTCTTCTGCAGATATGACATACACTACTGGCCAGTAAAATTGCAACACCAAGAAGAAATGCATATGATAAACGGGTATTCATTCGAGAAATATATTATACTACAACTGACATGTGATTACATTTTCACACAATTTGGGTGCATAGATCCTGAGAAATCAGTACCCAGAACAACCAGCTCTGGCCGTAATAACGGCCTTCATACGCCTTGGCATTGAGTCAAACAGAGCTTGGATGGCGTGTACAGGTACAGCTGCCCATGCTTCGACACGATACCACAGTTCATCAAGAGTAGTGACTGGCGTATTGTGACGAGCCAGTTGCTCGGCCACCATTGACCAGACGTTTCCAATTGGAGAGAGATCTGCAGAATGTGCTGGCCAGGGAAGCAGTCAAACATTTTGTGTATCCAGAAAGGCCCGTACAGCGCCTGCGACATGCGGTCGTCCATTATCCTGCTGAAATGTAGTGTTTCACAGGGATCGAATGAGGGGTAAGGCCACGGGTCGTAACATATCTGAAATGTGACCTCCACTGTTGAATGTGCAGTCAATGCAAACAACAGGTGACCGAGACGTGTAACCAATGGCACCCCATACCATCACGCCGGGTGATACGCCAGTATGGCGATGACGAATACACACTTCCAATGTGCGTTTACCGCGATGTCGCCAAACACGGATGCGACCATCATGATGCTGTAAACAGAACCTGGATTCATCCGAAAAAAAGACGTTTTGCCATTCGCGCACCCAGGTTCGTCGTTGAGTGCACCATCGCAGGCGCTCCTATCTGTGATGCAGCATCAAGGGTAACGGCAGACATGGTCTTCGAGCTGATAGTCGGTGCTGCTGCAAACGTCGTCGAACTGTTCGTGCAGATGATTGTTTTCTTGCAAACGTCCCCATTTGTTGACTCAGGGATCGAGACGTGGCTGCACGATCCGTTACAGCCATGCGGATGAGATGCCTGTCATCTCGACTGCTAGTGATACGAGGCCGTTGGGATCCAGCACGGCATTTCATATTACCCTCCTGAACCCACCGATTCCATATTCTGCTGACAGTCACTGGATCTCGAACAACGCGTGCAGCAATGTTGCGATACGATAAACCGCAATCGCGATATTCTGCAATCCGGACTTTATCAAAGTCGGAAACGTAATGGTACGCATTTATCCTCCTTACACGAGGAATCACAACAACGTTTCACCAGGCGACGCCGGTCAACTGCTGTTTGTGTATGAGAAATTGGTTGGAAACTTCCCTCATGTCAACACGTTGTAGGTGTCGCCACCGGCGCCAGCCTTGTGTGAATGCTCTGAAAAGCTAATCATTTGCATATAAGAGCATCTTCTTCCTCTCGGTTAAATTTCGCGTCTGTAGCACGTCATCTTCGTGATGTAGCAATTTTAATGCCGGTAGTATACTTCTTCCGTACTCATGGTGTGAATGTTAGCCGTGTGTATTTGTTCTTCAGATGTAGTTTCTCTTCTCTTTGTTTAATTTGGTGTGTGGTGATGTTCAGTTCACCCAGATCACTTTGTACTTCTTTAAACCAGATGTTTTTGGTTTGACTGTTCCAGAAGTAGTCAAAAAGTTGCTTCAGGATTCTAGTATTTGGTAGGCGAGATATGTGGCCGAAAAATGCAATCCTTCGTTTCCGCATTGTATCAATAATGTATTCACTTTCTTTATGAACTACTGAATTGGGCAAAAGTCTCCACTGCCCATTAACTTGGTGTTTCTTACTGATAATTGTTCGGAGTATTCTTCTACCAACTTTCTGCAAGTTGTCAGTTGTTGCTTGAGTATTTAGTCTGAATAGTGTTTCACTTGCATTATTCCTGTTATAACAATGAAAAAATTGGAAGTATTGAACTACAGAGAACAGTCCGATGTTATTCATGATCAGATGGTTCATCTGTTCGATACTGTTGTTATAATTAATATTTATTACTGTCATTCACACTAATTTCCTTTATAATAGGGGACTGGAAGTTGAAAGTATCTAATGAAAAAATATCTAATGATGAGAAATTGCGGAAAGTATCTAATAAAATGAAAATTATTTTATTTGGAAATTTCTTAAGAAACGAACGTTGAACGTTGGCAGTATTACATGATGCAAAATTTGTCACGGAAATGCTCACTCACAGTAACTATACGTCATGTGTTAGGATGTCTTCACGTCTAATTTATTTCACTGCACACAATGAGGGAATCTGCTTCAAAATGAGTTCCGCGATCAAGCCCTGATAATGTTTAACCTGCAACGGACGCTCGGTTCTACTCTGTATCGGAGTAGCTGCCAATGACAATGATGTTGCGACATAATAAGCTGAAAGAGAAAAAGGCTTCGCTGCGTGTTCTAATTTACCGCTTGTCAAGAACGACAAGAGCCTATCTAGTCGTCCTCCTGTTCATTTGCTAACAATGCTCTTAGCACTCGCTGCATTCAAAATGTATTCAATATGTATTTCATTTAAGAAAAGGGAGAGGATGACTACAAATGAAAAATAAAGTGATATCAGAACCCGTTTAATTTTCTCAAAATTGCCGATATAATACTTAAACTCCTTTTAATAAAACTACTCAGTCATTTTAAGCCTATCACAGACACCAAGCATACTGAAGTATAAAATTACTCTCAGTTTTGTGTTTAAATTATTAAATCAAAATCTCCTTTTAACTAACAGGAGTGAATGGAACTCCCTAACGTGCTCGATGTATGACTGATAAATCGTCTCCTTTACTTAACATTCGAAATCACCGAACAATGAAAATTAAAAAATACTACAATAATGACTAAATGCACGCAAAACAATGCGACAAATATCCTTTTGTTGCTGTCTTTTCTGTGTCAAAATCAAATTCCAGTACATCTTCCTCCCAATAATATCCAATTCTTGGCTATTCTCCACATCTCAAAATATCTCATTTCCAAAAGTAAACCACTTGCTCTGACCCAGAGCTCCTCAGCTAAGCCAACCGATCACCGTCCGCCGGCCGGGGTGGCCGAGCGGTTCTAGGCGCTACAGTCTGGAGCCGTGTGACGGCTACTGTCGCAGGTTCGAATCCTGCCTCGGGCATGGATGTGTGTGATGTCCTTAGGTTGGTTAGGTTGAAGTAGTTCTAAGTTCTAGGGGACTGATGACCTCAGAAGTTAAGTCCCATAGTGCTCAGAGCCATTTGAACCATTTTTGATCACCATCACACTCGCCCAAGAGTCGGCTACGACTCGCTCTTCCCTCCTGTTCCGCCTACCGCACGCTATTTTACTCAGCAATGATTTTCTCAGTTCTAAAAGACAATGTATCCTTTCATGTGTCCAATTTCTACAAATGTATCCATGGAAGTGAAAGTCTTTGCAATCGTTCTGTTAAACAAATGACTGACATACTAGTGCTATGGAAAATTATATCTGTGTAAATCGATACATTGCTAATACAGTCGACAAACTACTTTTATAAATAAAATTTCTTCATGATATAAGCGGCAGACAATGTGTTTCTCTAAGATTCTTCCATATACAAGTCAAGCTGATCTATGAAATGCAAAATAGGTGGCTTTCTCCTTACACGAACTTTTCAAAATAACTGGAAGTAACATGGACCCATATTACTGAATAAAGATTTTAATGCGACAGAGCACCTTTCGTATTTACAAGGAAAAACACTGAAACCAGTTATGTACCCAGGCTTAAAACTAGTTACAGAAAACTTGAAAAACATCATTACTAGCGAATAATAATAATCTTATTTTATTTGTGGGACTAATCTTGAGTCCCTCTTGTTGTTTTCAAATATTTTTTTATACATTCGAAATGAGCCACTGCGGACCACGAGTTAATTATCAGTATAGTTTTCCATTTTTAGCTCATTTCCTTCCGCCAGCTTTGATGTTCTGCTAGTAGCCCATGAGCCCACCACTCACCGCCTTCTTTCGGTCTTCTGGGGGAGACTCCCTTCGTCTTGTTTTGTTCTTCTCCCAGTTTAAAATCTCGGTAGTTTTTCACTATTTCTCTATATCATTCGTTATCCATGATTTCGTCCTCTGTGACACTTATTTCGTTACGATCTTTATGGTATTCTTGGAGCTGTCCCAGTCTTCTTCCCTCTTGCCCTATGAAATTCCACATTTCTTTGTTAGACGATTATCGGACGTTCTGAAGATGTATTCGTGTAAAAACAATTTTTTCGTTTTAACCGTTGACTTTACAGGTTCTGTCTTTCTGTACGCTTCTGCATCTGATCTCAGACATACGTGTCCATTAATCAATATGCTTCCTAATATGTTCCACATATCCTGCGTTCTCTTTTGACTAATACGTCGACTAGTCCTTTCTGTTCATAGACAAAGTCCCGGATGTCCCTTTTGATGTGACAACTGTTTTTAAACATACAGTAGTTCTAACACCCTTGCACTGTCTTACTTGTTACTAGCTATTACGTTACTGAGGTTTTTCGTCTATCCAAGTTGCTATATCAGCCTCTGCTCGGTCCTTTTGTGGGACACCAGTTCACGAATCTTCTTTTATGTTAAAAATGAAGAAATTCCTCCAGCTGTGTTTAAGGTGTCGATTTTATTTTGGCATCTAATGGTGAGGTATGGACGTGCCTGACTTCTAGTATCAGCCGCACGCAGTTGACGTCAACAAGTGTTGGGCCTGAAGATGACGTTGCTACAACGTTGAAACTAGTTGCCAAAATAAAATCGACACCTTAAATACAGCTGGAGGAATTTCTTCATATTTAATATAAATTTATACCAGCTGACGTCCCACGGTCCTCCGTTTCAACTATGGATGTACGAAGAATCTCCTTTTAGGTGCGAAATAGGGTTTCTGAATACCAGAGTACAGGCATCGAATTCAAGGCGCATATATGAAGTTATAGGGAGAAAACAAAGGTTTAGCAGACCGGGGCACATCCGCAATGAAGGCACCAGAAGACAAGTGAAGAACTTCTTAACAGCGGGAAAAAATTGAATAATACAGGTACAAATTGATTCAACCATTTCTTTCGAATGGGCAACCAAAACTGACTGATAGGCAAAATATGACAAGACTAAGAAATAGGAAGTCAGATGGACCGGAACAGGACCGCAGACCTAACCCGATGACAATGATGATGACTAATTGAGGTATAAGAGACGCTGTGGCAGAACCTGAACGTGCAATGTAACATGCTAACATCTGCATCACACTTACAGGGGATGCGCAATACATGTAAACCCCACAAACACAACACATTATTATGCCCCATACGGTGTAAGAAACCCGTTCCCATTCAAAACGGCTTCCGCTCATCTCGGAATGGATAAATACAGGTCCTGTATGGTTTTTATGGGAATATTCCAGCAAAATAGTGGCAAATTTAGGTAATGATGATATCGGTGGAGAGCGATCACGCGCCCTTCTCTCCAAAGTAGCCAACAAAAGCCCAATAATATGAGATCTAGTGCCTGTAATGGCCAGGGGAGATGCGAAACTTCATCCCCACACTCACAAAACCAGTCCTGGACGACGCAAGCTTTATAAACAGGGGCCCTGTCGTATTGGATCACATCAAGACCATTGGGGAAAAAACATTCTACCGTGGTAATGATGCAAGTTGAAAAACTGAATTAAAATTTGTACCATAACCGGGACTTGAAGCCAGGTCTCTTTGCTTACTTGGCAGAAATGTTAGTCTTTACACCATCACAACGCTATACCTTAGATACCTACACAGACTATTCTACGCTAGTGCCCTCCCTAACACAAACTTCAATTCTCATTTTCGGGATGGGACGTTGGATTACTGTAGTCTGTGCAGGTTTGTGAGCTGTAGTGCTGTGGTGGCGTAATGACCAGTGTTCCTGCCTAGTAAACAGTCGGCTCTCACAAGGGAACCTCCCCATCGCACCGCCCTCAGATTTAGTTATGAGTTGGCACAGTGGATAGGCCTTGAAAAACTGAACACAGATCAATCTAGAAAACAGGAAGAAGTTGTGTGGAACTATGAAAAAATAAGCAAAATATACAAACTGAGTAGTCCATGCGTAAGATACGCAACATCAAGGACAATGTGAGCTCAGGAGTGCCGTGGTCCCGTGGTTAGCGTGAGCAGCTACGGAGCGAGAGGTCCTTCGTTCAAGTCTTCCCTCGAGTGAAAAGTTTATTTTCTTTATTTTCGCAAAGTCCGTTCGTTCATTGACGTCTCTGATCACTGTAAATAGTTTAGTGTCTGTGTTTTGCGACCGCATCGCAAAACAGTGTGATTAGTAGACGAAAGGACATGCCTCTCCAATGGGAACCGAAAACATTTGATCGCAAGGTCATAGGTGAACCTATTCCTCCACAGGAAATCTGATATATTCTATACGACACTGGTGACGGCATGTGCTTCACATGACAGTAATATGTTGTCGACCCACCTAACTTTTACACTTGGCGAATGGGTAAAAAGGTTATTATACCTTGCCTGATTTACGTTTCTCGTGGCTGTGATAATCACTCCCAAAAAAGTGATGAAAACATAAGAGTTTGTCACATAAACTGAAAATAATAAAATTGAACTTTTCACTCGAGGGAAGACTTGAACCAAGGACTTCTCGTTCGGCAGCTGCTCACGCTAACCACGGGACCACGGCACTACTGAGCTCGGAGTCTCCTTGATGTTGCCTAACTTGCACATGGACTACTCAGTTTCTATATTTTGTTTATTTTTTCATAGTTCCACACAACTTCTTCCTGTTTTCTCGACTGATCTGTGTTCAGTTTTTCAAGACCTATCCACTGTGCCAACTTATAACCAAATCTGAGGGGCGTGCGATGGGGAGGTTCCCTTGTCAGCCGTGGCAGCGTGCGGACGGCCCCGCGCGCCGGCCAGTGCACCGCTGCAGGCGTTGTTTACTTCCGCGTCGTAGCTTCAAGGCTTGTGTCCGTCCACCGTGAACAACATGTCGAGCGCTTACCGCCGTGCGACCCTTAAAGTTTCCTTCCCAGCTGAATATGCGGGACCTCTTGCACATGAAGTTGAAAAGTTCATACGTGAAGAAGCTCGTTTAGATCCTAACCACGTTGTCGGAATCCATTTTTCGATCACGAGTAGTGTCGTTTATATTAAAATGACAAACACCGAGGTGTGTGAAGATGTTATTCGCCGCCATGCCAATGGACTTAAGTTCAAATACTCTTATGGTCACGTCGGAGCTGTAACACTTGAACTCGCAGAGTACGGTCAACGCAAGATTAGGGTGTTTGAACTACCTTTTGAAGTGCCGAAGGACGAAGTTGTCTCTGCGTTACAAACATACGGTAACGTCATCGGTTACGTAGAGGAAAAATGGCAAACCTTCACGACCTACCATGTCCTTAATGGTGTGCGTCAGGTCAAAATTGAACTGAATAAACATATACCATCATATCTGACAATTGGCGGGGTGCGAGCCATTGTCATGTACGACATGTGCGGGTTGTGAACAAGAAGGCCACGTCAGATCCGCCTGCATGCGACGCCGCCTGATCCAGACGCCGGTCGGAGAGGAAGCGTCCCCAGCGGTGATCACTCAGATCCCTGTCACATATGCCAAGGCTGCCAAGGAAGGTAGCACCTCTACACAGGGTCTTCCGGCTCCGTCGACGTCGTCTGATCAGGTAGATGCAACCGCTACTGAGATTCCTTCTGAGGTGCCACAGACGCCAGATCCTGACCTGCCGAATCTTCGCAGCACTGTGACTGAAAATGCTACTGAGATGGACGTTGATTCGGGAGTGGTACCTACTTCTGCTTTCCTTCAGGCTGGTCCGGAGTTAGACGAAAGCCACCGGCAATAGTATCTGAACGACATGTTCGAAAACAAGGGTCGTCGCGAAAGAGAAGGAAACGTAGCCGTACACCCCCTGATGAATCCATTCTACGGATGGATACCAGGGATCCAGACCCGTAGATGGACGACAAACCGCTCTTTGATGACCAAAAGTCTGATGCGAACGACCCGCCACAGGCGACCACTGGCAACGAACACCCCTCCTTACTGGCACCGTCGCCCCCACAGGTCGACGTTGAAGACAGCCTATCCGATGAGACGAAAACTACGTCTCCTCTCCACGTGGATGATGTGCACAGCCGATGCCCTACCGCAGTATCAGTCTCCTGGGCAGACGACGTGGAGATCGAAGGGACTGGGGTGGACAGTGCTGATGATGGGGCGCCCCCATCGGTTGCGCCCGCGCCCGCAAACTCTCCACAATAGCAACCTCTTCGGTGAACCGGCAAGATCGACGACCTCTCGCTCCTGAAGAAGGAGTCCCACCTGTGCCTATAGGACTCCAATACCAGCATTATCGTGTCGCAACGATTAACCTCGCGACCATTCGTGCGCCCCACAAACTAGCGCTGCTCCGCGATATGATTTATGATGCGGACATAGATATTGCGCTTTTTCAGGAAGTGCATGTCGCCGATTTTTCACCACCACATGGCTTCACGGCGCATCTTTCTCCCGCTTCGGACACCGGTAGTGGTGTTGCCATCATCTTACGAGAAGGTCTTCCTGCCGAAGATGTCCTATACCTCCCCAACGGCAGAGATATGGCCCTTACTCTCTTTGGTGTACGCATCGTCAACATTTATGCGCCGTCGGGCTCCAGCTACCGTCGTGAACGCAGTGCCTTCTTCGCGAATGAACTTACACCCCTTTTTATGGGACCACACGATGACTAGGTCATGGGTGGAGACTTCAACTGCACCCAGCGACCTCAGGATCAATTGCCGCGTCACTCAACGTGCGGAGCTCTGGAAACAGTCGTCACGCGGCTACAATTTGTCGACACGTGGAGACATGTTCACGGTGATCTTATGGGCTTTACGTACTACACTGCGCACTCCTCTAGCCGACTGGATCGCTTCTACATCTCGCGATCCCTAATTCAACACAATCGACAGGCTGAAATCTGGCCTGTTGCTTTCTCAGATCATGAGGCTTACTTCTGTGATGTTGTTCTCACAAGATAGGCAGTATGGCACGGACGTGGTTTATGGAAACTGAACACGGCGCTTCTTAATTGACCTGACTGTCGACTTCTAATAGAAGACACTTGGATCACATGTAATAGACGCCGTCCCACGTATCCGTCTACCATATCCTGATGGATCCAGTGCGCAAAACCTGCTCTTCGAAAAACTTTGATCCGGTATGGCAAAGATGTTGTAGCCTGGAGGAAGAGCACTATGGACTTTTACTTCAGGATCCTACGAGAATGCTCCACGATGCCAGCCTCCCCTGAGCGCCATACAAGGATGAACCGTGCTAAGGCAAAAATCTCCAGTCTCGTGCGGAGGCATTTGGAAGGAGCGATAGTACGATCTCGTACTGCTGATCGCATGCCACATGAACATCCGTCGATGTACCATATCATCCAAGAACGCCAAAATCGACGCCGAAAATTGATTCACGTCCTAACAGACCAAGAAGGGCGTCGCTACGTAACCCAATCTGCAATAGGGAATATGCTTCACGCCCACTACCAGCAGCTCTACGCCGCAATTCCACATTCCCCACAGTTGATCGTGGAAGTCTCACAGTTCAACTTCGGTGGTACCCCAGGAGATGCGGCGATTGACTTGATGTCAGAGGTGACTGATGATGAAGTCCGCGGTGCGATCCGCGCAGGAACCATCAATCACTCCCCAGGACCCGACGGTCTTCCCCTCGAATTTTATCGCACCTTACGTGACTTGTTAGAGTCCACCTTCACCTCCATCTGTCGGGAACTGATGTCTCCGGAAGTACCTGTGCCGGACGCTTTCATGGAAGGAATTATTATTCCTGTACATAAACCGCATGGTGGCAACAATATCAGTGATTATCGGCCCATCACCCTCCTTAACAGTGATATGAAAATCTTCACTCGCCTTTTGGCGGCACGACTTAAAAACGTTGCCCGATATGTTGTGTTGCCAGACCAAGCATCTTTGGGAGGGGATAATAATATCCGCACGGCTTTATGCCGCTACAGGAATATGATCGCCGTTGCCCAGGCACAACGCCTGTCTGGGGCACTTGCATCTTTGGACTTCAGTCAAGCTTTTGATAGGGTTGACCATTCGTTCCTTACGGCCGTTCTCCACCATATGGGTTTCCCAATCGCCGTTATCACGGTAGTGATGCGCCTTCTGCGGGGTGCCTCATCCAGGATTATGTACAATGGCAAACTCACTCCTCCGATAAAAATAGGTCGATCCGTACGTCAAGGTTGCCCTCTATCAGCGATTTTGTACGCCTTTTCCTTGGAATCCTTGCTATGTGGACTAAGACAACGTTTGGTAGGGTTGTCCATAGATCGCTACCGATTCTGTTGCACGGCCTATGCTGACGATGTAGTCATCTGTTTACGTAATGCCGACGAGGTTCGAGCTTCTTTTGACGTGGGTAGCGACTACAGACGTTAAAGTAACTTCTGGTGTGCCACAGGGGAGTGTTATGGGACCATTGCTTTTCACAATATATATAAATGACCTAGTAGATAGTGTCGGAGGTTCCATGCGGCTTTTCGCGGATGATGCTGTAGTATACAGAGAAGTTGCAGTATTAGAAAATTGTAGCGAAATGCAGGAAGATCTGCAGCGGATAGGCACTTGGTGCAGGGAGTGGCAACTGACCCTTAACATAGACAAATGTAATGTATTGCGAATACATAGAAAGAAGGATCCTTTATTGTATGATTATATGATAGCGGAACAAACACTGGTAGCAGTTACTTCTGTAAAATATCTGGGAGTATGCGTGCGGAACGATTTGAAGTGGAATGATCATATAAAATTAATTGTTGGTAAGGCGGGTACCAGGTTGAGATTCATTGGGAGAGTACTTAGAAAATGTAGTCCATCAACAAAGGAGGTGGCTTACAAAACACTCGTTCGACCTATACTTGAGTATTGCTCATCAGTGTGGGATCCGTACCAGGTCGGGTTGACGGAGGAGATAGAGAAGATTCAAAGAAGAGCGGCACGTTTCGTCACAGGGTTATTTGGTAACCGTGATAGCGTTACGGAGATGTTTAACAAACTCAAGTGGCAGACTCTGCAAGAGAGGCGCTCTTCTTCGCGGTGTAGCTTGCTCGCCAGGTTTCGAGAGGGTGCGTTTCTGGATGAGGTATCGAATATATTGCTTCCCCCTACTTATACCTCCCGAGGAGATCACGAATGTAAAATTAGAGAGATTAGAGCGCGCAGAGAGGCTTTCAGACAGTCATTCTTCCCGCGAACCATACGCGACTGGAACAGGAAAGGGAGGTAATGACAGTGGCATGTAAAGTGCCCTCCGCCACACACCGTTGGGTGGCTTGCGGAGTATAAATGTAGATGTAGATGTAGATGTAGATGGTGAGGCATCGGGTGGGTCTTTAAACGTACGTAAGTCACAAGTTATGTTCGTAGACACGGGACTTCCCGAGGAGGGTACCTAACTGTCAATGGTAAGCAAATCAACCAATTTCGCCTTCATCGTATCCACCTCGCTCAGTCACCTCTATGTTCCACGTGTGGAGTGCCAGACAATGATGAACATCGGTTTATTTGCGGACCGGCGGCTGAGGTTTGGCACTTGATTCGTCGTGTTGTGGCTTTTCTAACGCGGGACATTCCGGATCGGATTACTTCCCTTTCATTATTATTTCCGGAACGTGACTATTTTCCTCGGACAAAGACCAATGCTGTGAATTGGATTCATGGAGATGCCATTCACTACCTATTTGGACAAACTGTAGACTCTGTGCTCGATTTTTGGACATACCTCAATGACCGTCATTATGTCGTTGTCCGTCACCCAAAATACAGAGCGGGACTGCTACGGTCGCAGGTTCGAATCCTGCCTCGGGCATGGGTGTGTGTGATGTCCTTCGGTTAGTTAGGTTTAAGTAGTTCTAAGTTCTAGGGGACTTATGACCTAAGATGTTGAGTCCCATAGTGCTCAGAGCCATTTGAACCAAAATACAGACTATTTTTCTCGAACTTCCTTGGGAGTGCTTTCCACGACCCGCCTCGCGGCTGGAATGTGTTAAGCCAAGAGAGAAGAAGGTTTCCTGTCTGAACCAATGAGCATTTCTGAACAATTTAACGAAACACATCAATTTCGAGAAGACGTGACTCAACATATTACCAGCGGGGCGCAGAAGGCCTCTGTTCAATTACACAACAAAAAAGAAAAGAAAAAAAGAAGGAAAAAGCAAGGAAAAGAAGACAAAAATAAAAAAAATAAAAATAAAAACAATAAAAATAAAAATAAAATTCAGAAAAAGGAAGATTTTGTTTTGTTTGTAAGGATAGCCCTAACCTTGATTTCCCATATTTCCCCTGGTATATAGGTAGCTCTCTGGAGTAGGTTTAGTCAGGAGCCAACGCCTGAAGTGGACCAGATTTTTTTTGTTATAGGATCAAAAGTGGCAGTGGCACTTAGGATTTTTTTTAGTTCCAAAAGAAGAAGAAAAAAATTATTTAAAAAAAAAACAAAAAAAATAAAAACAAAAAAAGAGGGTTAACTGCCCTCTGTTAGAAAAAAGATTAAAAAAAGAAAAAATATATATAAAAAAACATAAAAAAAGGAAAAAAAGTAAAAAAGTAAACAAGGAGGCCTTGGACCGAGTCCTGGCCCTTGCCCAAATTTTAAAACATTTCTTCAGCTTCCATCACTATTGTAGATAAAGACGAGACTAAAATATCTCGAGGAAAATGTAATTATATCAGAGCTAATAATTTTTTCATAATGTGGGGCCACAGTCGTAATATATTTCTTTAAAGTCAGTACCGCCATTAGACTGTTGTTTATTTGCAGGGCTACATTTACACTTACACAATCATAATTTCGGCTTCAAAGTCCCATTATCAAGTGTTTTCTGAAAGTAGGTTAGACACTAACAGTGAAATGCATAACAAGTGATATAAGTGTATAACAGTCCGCATTTGTAGTGCTTACTTACAAGTCTTATAAATTGCCTAAGGTGGCTTACTGTCGCTTGTTACTGTTTATGTTTATGAGCAGGCAACTTCATAGTATACTAAGATAAACAGGTACTGCAAAGATGTAACAACCACCAAAGAAAATAATTTGTTCCTAAACTTTCCTATCCTACCGGACACTGAGTTTAAAAAAAATAATAAAATAAAAAAAAAATGACCGAGATAATTTGTCACTTAGCCAACTGTGTTCAAAAAATGTTCAAATGTGTGTGAAATCTTATGGGACTTAACTGCTAAGGTCATCAGTCCCTAAGCTTACACACTACTTAACCTAAATTATCCTAAGGACAAACACACACACCCATGCCCGAGGGAGGACTCGAACCTCCGCCGTGATCAGCCGCACAGTCCGTGACTGCAGCGCCCTAGACCGCTCGGCTAATTCCGCGCGGCTTAGCCAACTGTCATTCAGTCAAGATGGTGTACTCAGTACTGAAACAAAGCAGTAGGCTCTGCCAGAAATATCGACTCTGAGACAATGTGTCTAATAGTCTATTTTAATACGACAGTATGCCATGTTAGGGAATTTATAACACTTGTACTCGTAAGTAAGTATTGCAAATATGGACTGTTTTACGGTTATGTCACTTGTTATGCATTTCACTGTTATTGTCTAACCTGCTTACAGAAAACACTTGATAATGGCACTTTGAAGCCGAAATCATGATTGTGTAAGTGTGAATGTAACACTGTATATAAACAATAGTCTAATAGCGGTACTAACTTTAAATAAATATATCAGATCTGTATTATACCATGGGATGGATCTGATCAACCAAAATGGTCACAATACTTGGCGGTAATGCGATAAGGCAGCCCACATCATCACACCGCCTCCATATTTCACTCTTCGGACATAAGCTCGGCTAGAAGTTGGAAACATTGTGTAACAAAAATCATCCGACCAAATGAACTTCTTCCATTCCTCGATGGTACAGGTTTTATGGCTTCGTCACCACCTTTTCCTATCACCGGCATTTTCATCAGTGATGAGTGGTTTTGGAATTCGAGCTCGCCCTGTAATTCTCAGCTTATGATACTCCCTTCGTTTTGTTTTGGCGCTGACAGGGTTCGCGAGTGCGACATTCAGTTCTCCAGTGACTATTGCAACTGTCGTCCTCCAATTTCTCGTCATAGTCCTCTACAATACCCTTCCTTCATGATCAGTCAACACTCACCTCCGTCC
Organism: Schistocerca cancellata; assembly: GCF_023864275.1. Taxonomy (NCBI): domain Eukaryota; kingdom Metazoa; phylum Arthropoda; class Insecta; order Orthoptera; family Acrididae; genus Schistocerca; species Schistocerca cancellata. Next base: position 781,626,560 of record NC_064628.1, on the reverse strand, counting down.
GTATTGTGGCTTAGCGGATGATGTTCTTCCTGTTTCGTTGTTTGCGGGATAAATCTTCTATACTGCGCGTCTTGAAACACCAAACGCTTCGGCTACCTTAGTTACAAAGCACTCACCATACGAGCACATCAGCTTGCTCACAATCGAATTCACTTAATTCCGACATAATGCACTCACGACTAGACAGAACCATTCGTGGTCAAATACAGAAGCACAAATTGTAGGTTTAGCCAGCAACTGGCTTTTCGTGCTCAACCGTGCATTTCTCTCGATGTTTCCAAGTACTTGTATAACCACAGTGTATCAAATAATTAATGATACGTCCAGAGATAACAAGAAAAATATATGTCGTACAGGAGCGTAGTACACTCATGATAATTATTTCTCTAGCATTCTTTACACTTATTTCGGCCTTTTTGCGAGGATTTTTCACTTCTTCTTTGTTTATAGATTTCTCTTTTATCCATGGTTTCCCAGAGATTGCCTGTCAGTAATCCAGTAAACGAATTAACAGAGGTTGTGGTTACTTTCTTTTATCGATAACTTACTTAATTACGGCCAGAGCGAAATCTGTATTACGGAACCTAATCCGTTCTTGAAGGTAGATGTTCTCAGTGACTGGTTCGAGCCAGTGGTAAGTATTCTGGTACAAAGCTCATATCTAGAGTGTAGAATGTAGAATCCTCTGTAGATGACGAAAAATTTCCTTTGTTGATCACGGAAAATTGTTACAGATTCTCTTCATTGCTTTGGAATATCTCCCTCCATTGTGATGTGCGGAGATGAAAACCAGCACTCACAAAAAATATAAAAATGAAGGAACTCTAAGATAACAGACATGTGTACTCTGAGGTAATTAGTGACATACCTTGTCCACAACACAAACATCAGGTAGCTGTTGGGCATCTTATATTTAGAGAACAGAATAAAAGATCGTAATGGCCTATATGCAGGACACATGGAATTAATGGGGTCTCTCAGACTGACTACACGAACTTTAGAATATAGACGATAGGAGGGATAAATCTACTTGGGAATATAGCTTTCAGACACAGCAGACTGATAGCCCGCTCATGTACCATAAAAAGACAATTAAATTAAAAATTAGAACGTAAGTAACTGCCCTGAAAAAATTATTTTTGGATACATATAAAATTTGCTTTGCTATATACAGACATTTTAAGTTACTGGGAAAAGGAACTAAGATTTACGTGAAAGAGTATTGATCTCCTTTCCGAAGCAGTGACAGATTTAGTAGTGACGAATGAAAGTTATTTTTTCTTCTCTAGCCGGCCGTTGTGGCCGTGCGGTTCTAGGCGCTTCAGTCTGGAACTGCGTGACGGCTGCGGTCGCAGGTTCGAATCCTGCCTCGGGCATGGATGTGTGTGATGTCCTTAGGTTAGTTAGGTTTAAGTAGTTCTAAGTTCTAGGGGAATGATGAATACAGATGTTAAGTCCCATAGTGCTCAGAGCCAAATGGGCTCTGAGCGCTATGGGACTCAACATCTTAGGTCATAAGTCCCCTAGAACTTAGAACTACTTAAACCTAACTAACCTAAGGACATCACACACACCCATGCCCGAGGCAGGATTCGAACCTGCGACCGTAGCAGTCCCGCGGTTCCGGACTGCAGCGCCAGAACCGCTAGACCACCGCGGCCGGCCGCTCAGAGCCATTTGAACCATTTTTTTTTCTTCTCTTTGAGCAGCTGCAGACATCACTGTTGTTCTCAAATTGTGGTGAATTATTTGTGGAGTATTTCAACAGTGCGTATAAATACTGCGAAGAAACAGTTAAAGTGTCTAACTACTAGGAAAAGTGTCTAGACGATGGTTCTAGGTGAACACCAGACAGTATTCTTGCTAATCACTGTTGTGCAGTCTAAACTTTCTATGTGATGAGTTTCCAGAAAAAAATATGCTTTAAGACGATAACGACTGGAAATGAGCAAAATGTGTGAAGTTGTTGATTTGTTTGTTCCCACAATTAGCAAAATTATTTCATTTTAGTTGTTTGAATCGCTCAGTTGAAGTTTTAACCAGCACATGGTCGTAAAGGTCTGGAATATTCTGCGTTGACTACTGACTCCTGTTTGTCTGCTATGTTAACTATTAGTGTTATTCTATCTCAGTGGTTCCCAACTGGGGGGGGGGGGGGGGGTTAATTACCCCCTGAGGAGTAAAATCAAATTTTCTAAGGGATGAAAACTAAACGATTCGATTCTGTTTCGGTCTCGAAACTAAATTATTTTCAAAAGATCATTAATATTATCACAATTTTGTTAGCCTGTAATATTGATTGTGTTCTGCTTCTTCTTCTTCGCGGATGGATCACTTAGGACCACGCGTAATCAACATTTCTTGGCCTTCCTTTTCGCCCAGTATTCCTTCATAAACAACGAATGGGCTAGCTTTCGTTGCGTAGACCACATATGTCGGTTGGTTTTTCTCTCTTCTTCCTCAATACCCCGTGTGTTTGTGATTTTTCTGATTTCATTTCTATCGTGTAGATTTGGAGACCCTAATTTTCTCAGGTCTTTTTGTGTCTGTTTGTACCAGTTCGGTCTTGTAGTTTTGTTCTTTAAAAATGTATGGATTTTGTGCGTTAACCTGTTTGAGTCCATTTTTTCTAAATGCCCCATGAATTGGATTCTTCTCATGCGCATTGTGTCTGTTACTTTGGAGATATTTTTATATATTTCTGCATTGGGCTTTGGATAATGCACACCATCTTTAGTTGTTGGTCCTAGGATTTTCCTCATTATTTTACGTTCTTTCACTTCTCTTTTAGTGTTCTGTGCTGAAGGTTTAGTGTCTCTGATGCGTAGAGAGCTTCGGGTTTAATTACTGTTGTGTAGTGTCGTATTTTGCAGTTCCACGAGAGACTCTTTTTATTGTAAATGTTTTTTGTTAATTGAAACGCCGTCTCCATTTTCTGGACTCTTGATCTGACAGATTTCTTACATTACAATTTTCTGCAATCCATTCACCTAAATATTTAAATTCTTTTACTCGAGAGGTGTAGTTATTACCAATTTTGAGATCAGAAGGTGCATCTTTGACGTCAGTCATAAATTTTGTTTTTTCTAATGAAATTTGTATTCCTATTTTTGCTGCCTACTCTTGTAATAATTCTAGCTGTTTCTGTGCATCGGCAATGCCTTATGCGATCAGTACCATTATTGATTGTGAAAGTTATCAATAATTATTTTTTCTCAATTAGTAGCATTAATGAGGTGGAGATTAGTCCACCCACTACACACAATGCTGTGCTTTGTTCCGTACATCGCTGATGATAAAAGTGAGACATATACGTAATTAATGCCAAATATCTCAAGAAAATGTATTCTCCATGTTGTGTATAGTACCAGTAGTAGTCCAGAAATTGCTTCATTACTCACTTTGAAGCAGATAAATGAATTAATTGATAGCACAGCACAGCAGTAACTACATGAGGGTTAGTATAGTGCTGTACACAGTCTTATTATTATTATTATTATTATTATTACTAGAGTGGTTAAGCACACAGCAGTAACAGCCTGAAGTCGTCCAATTTCTTCCAATTCAGAAGTAAGGAGTGCATGAATGACGTTATTTACGGCCGGGCCCCCTGATGTGACATTAGACTTCTTTATTTACCAAAAGTAGGACAATACACTACTGGCCTTTAAAATTGCTGCACTACGTAGATGACGTGCTACAGACGCGAAATTTAACAGACAGGAAGAAAATGATTGGCTTTTCAGAGCATTCACACATGGTTGGCGCCGGTGGCGACACCTACAACGTGCTGACATGAGGAAAGTCTCCAACCGATTTCTCATACACAAACAGCAGTTGACCGGCGTTACCTGGTGAAACGTTGTTGTGATGCCTCGTGTAAGGAGTAGAAATGCGTGCCATCACGTTTCCGACTTTGATAAAGGTCGGATTGTAGCCTATCGCGATTGCGGTTTATCGTTTCGCGACTTGCTGCTCGCGTTGGTCGAGATCCAATGACTGTTAGCAGAATATGTAACTGGTGGGTTCAGGAGGGTAACACGGAACGCCGTGCTGGATCCCAACAGCCTCGTATCACTAGCAGTCGAGATGACAGGCATTCTTATCCGCATGGCTGTAACGGATCGTGCAGCCACGTCTCGATCCCTGAGTCAACAGATGGGGACGTTTACAAGACAACAACCATCTGCACGAACAGTTCGACGACGTTTGCAGCAGCATAGACTATCAGCTCGGAAACCGTGGCTGCGGTTACCCTTGACGCTGCATCACAGACAGGAGCGCCTGCGATGGTGTACTCAACGACGAACCTGGGTGCACGAATGGCAAAACGTCGTTTTTTCGGATGAATCAAGGTTCTGTTTACAGCATCATGATGGTCGCATCCGTGTTTGGCGACATCGCTGTGAACGCACATTGGAAGCGTGTATTCGTCATCGCCATACTGGCGTATCACCCGGCGTGACGGTATGGGGTGCCATTGGTTACACGTCTCGGTCACCTCTTGTTCGCATTGACGGCACTTTGAACAGTGGACGTTACATTTAAGATGTTTTACGACCCGTGGCTCTACCGTTCATTCGATCCCTGCGAAACCCTACATTTCAGCAGGATAATGCACGACCGCATGTTGCAGGTCCTGTACGGGCCTTTCTGGATACACAAAATGTTCGACTGCTGCCCTGGCCAGCACATTCTGCAGATCTCGCACCAATTGAAAACGTGTGGTCAATGGTGGCCGAGCAACTGGCTCGTCACAATACGCCAGTGACTACTCTTGATGAACTGTGGTATCGTGTCGAAGCTGCATGGGCAACTGTACCTGTACACGCCATCCAAGCTCTGTTTGACTCAATCATCAGTCGTATCAAGGCCGTTATTACGACCAGAGATGGTTGTTCTGGGTTCTGATTTCTCAGGATCTATGCACCAAAATTGCGTGAAAATGTAATCACATGTCAGTTGTAGTATAATATATTTGTCCAATGAATACCCATTTATCATCTGCATTTCTTCTTGGTGTAGCAATTTTAATGGCCAGTAGTGTATATCAAAGTTTTTTGCTTACCTTACAAAGAATCTATATGGGCGCCCTTCGTGACACAGTAGATGTCTAGTCGATAGTCCACTTCCTCTCACACTTGAACAAATATGTCTATTGTAACAGCGAGGAAGGCTTATATGATCCGCTCTCGCAGCTCCGTCCCATTCCGTCCCATCTCGAGGCAGTGATGGGACAAAGACGCGGTCTTTGGCAAAGCTTTATAAAAAGTAGACACATGGAGACCTCAGGGGCCATCTAAAGAACGCTTCATCAACGAGACCAGCCCGATCTATCCAACACTGTGTAAGATGTTCATTCAGGTGTCCTTCTCAAGTCATTAGGAGAGTGGGACGGAGCTCCAACCTTTTGGGAAATAAATTCTCGGGAGTCCTCTCCAAATTGTGGTATCAACAAAATCTGGAGCGTGTCAGGTACGAGTGTTCCGTTAAAGTTCCGAGTTAGTTTTGAACCCCAGACTCGAACATTATGCTTGTTGACGTTGCCGTTGGTACGTGAGGTTGCCTTATCACTGAAGACTACCCTGTCTCTAAAACTATCATTTTCCAGAAATCCGATTTGCCTCACTGAACCCAGTACGAAGTCTTTGGTCATCTTCAGTTGGTGCCTGCACAAGTTGCAGCTTGTAAACTTTGAATGTCAAGCAGATACGACGAATATCCCAGAGTATTGAGCGAAGCAACTCACGATTCGTTTTCCGAAATGAATTCGTGGGGCTGTGCTGAAAGAATTAACGAAAGTCTGTCCACTGTCGTCTCTGAAAGCGAACGACTGCCGGTGCTTTTGCTTTTGCATACGCGACTTGTCTCCATGAGTTGGCAATGCCAATGCTAATGGTGGATGGACCCCAAACTGTTGCCGATAGTTGCTCTGAAATGTGATGACGAACGTTTTGTTTGCGTTTTGCACAGCACAAAATCCTTTCTGTTTTTGTGTGGGCACTATCTAAAAAAATATATAATTGGAAACGGGGAGCATTTCAGTCAAAATTTCGAGTAGCTAATTTGATACCTTCCTTCGCTCACTGGGCATCTAGAAAAAAATAACAAAAAATAGTTCCGACATCCTGTGTTTTATTTTACAGACGAAAAGACGAGCAGGTGAAAGATGTTTCGTTGAAAGTGAAGTAGATATCCGACGGTCACAGGATCTGCAAACCACGCACTGCTTTCACAAACTGCCTCCATTCCTCTGGTTTTTTGTTGCCAGGTCGTCCATCCAGCGCTACCTTGGTCGTCCTATAGGGCGTCTGGTGTTTGGTTTCCCCTCAAGTGCTTTCTTCACCTGTCTTTCTTCTGACATAAGAGCTACATGGTCCGCCCTGTGGATTCTTTTGCTCATCAGCTTATGTAGGATTGTTGGTTGTTGCATCATGGGGTAGATTTCCTCATTCTTCCTCCTTCTTCATTCTCTGTTATCTAAGACCGGACCCCACATCTTCCTCATTACTCTTCTTTCAAATTTTAATGATTTTTCCTTTTCGCGTTTAGTCACGCTCCAGGTTTCTGAACCGTACATGACTGCTCGGCATATCACTAGCTTACATATTCTTATGTTAGTATTCGCTGATATTGATTTTGAGCTGAGTGTCTCCCTGAGGGAATACATGCATCTCATTCCCACTCCTATTCTTTCTCTAATGCCAGTTTCTACGCTGTTCTTGCTAGTAAACCAAGATCCCAAATATGTGAAGTGCTGAACTCTCGCGAACGTCATACCATTTACGTCAAGAAATTCTTGCTGCTCTTGTCTTCTTCCTAACTGCATGAACTCCGTTTTGTCTTATTTCACCTTTAGCCCAACATTCTTTGCTTAGCTGTTCAATTTCTGGTACATATCTTTCAACTCATGGTTTGGTTAACTTAGCAGTACTATATCATTTGCTTATGCGAGGAAGCTGAAATTACCATCTATCTGTACTTCAGGCTACTCCTGTTCCCTACATTTTCTTATTAGTTTCTGTAAGATGACACTGAACAGAACACATGACGTGTCTCAGTCTCGAATGTTTCTGACGTGACCCCTCGGAAACACACTGCTGCTCTTGATCAATTATTATAAGTTTGCGCCGTTCTCACTAGCTTCTCAGGGATTATGAAGTAACGCAGTACAGTGTCTAGATATTCCTATGGATGCTGTCGTAAACACGTTGAAAATCGACGAACAGAGTGTAGATATTGTTATCATATTCCCAGTGTTTTTCAAACAATTGTCTTCGGGTGAAAATGTAATATATTGTCGTATGGTTTGTCGAAAGCCAGACTGGTATTCCTGTATACCTCTCAATAAATAGTTGTAATTTGATGAGGATAGTGAAGAGAGTGTCTTGTAGGTTACATTGAGCAAGCTGACGTCTCTGTAGTTACCATATTCCAATTCGCTTTCTTTCTTTCTTGTATAACGCTCATATTATGGCAAATTTCTATTCTTCTGGTAATGTTTCATTCTTCCATATCAACTGGATCAGTTTATATAGCTTTGAAACGTCCCCTTTGAATAATGAAGAATGTCTGTTTTGGTACACTTCTACGTTATTCGATTTTAAAATAGCTGAGCTAAACTCAACGTACTCAAACAGTTTTCTCCTTACTTATTCTGATCATCACTAAACTGACACACAATATTTTAGCGCAATGCAATCTGACTTTCAATAATCCCTGCAAAAGAATGGCCCTGACTAACAATAACCTATACTTTTCATGAATCACTTACCTCACAAAAATCTTGGTTACTCGAGCTACTGCAATACTGCGAGCGCCAATAGTGCCAGCTAAATAAAAGATTCTGACTACTGAAGGCACTAACTACTGATAGGCATAGTTAGCTAATGAAAGATTTTGATAGAGAACAAACAATGTATTTAACTTAATAGCGTTCAAAAGTCATAATATATATATCAGTTCATGACGTCCAATTAAACAAATTTCCTTTTTCTGGCGGACACAAGTCCAGATCGTCCTCTCTCCCCACATCCACCACTGCTGGCGGCTCACCTCCAACTGCCCAACGCTACTCGCTGTTCAAATCCAACTGCCGAACACTACACTAGCAAATATTCCAACAATGCAAACCAGCCACAGACTTCACACAACACAGTCAGTGCTTTTCATATAGACCGCTACGTGGCGTTACCAACATAAAAATCTAAACAGCCTACTTACAGCTTTAAGTGGAAGGTCTCACCTCCCGCATTGATTGATTCTCCTCTTCTTTGTCCTTCACGGCGGCCGTATTGTTTCTGAGTCTTTTGATTGTGATCTTCACATCTTCTTCAATGACTTCCCTTTCTTCTTCATCTTTCCATTCGTCTGTAGTGACCGCAGTTAGCATCTCATCTGGGTCTGGGCGAATCAAGAGGTCTGAAAAGTATTCTCTCCCTTACAGTTCTTTCCCTGTCCTTTATCAAGTTGCCGTTCTTATCTCAAATGAGAAAGGTTGGTTTCTGAAATTCATGTTTCCAATTTTTGATGCGTTGCAGAGATCGTCTGAAAGTGAAGTAAACATGTAAATACATTACGGGCCATTAAAATTTCTACACCAAGAAGGGATGCAGATGATAAACGGGTATTCATTGGACAAATATAATATACTAGAACTGATATGTGATTACATTTTCACACAATTTGGGTGCATAGATGCTGAGAAATCAGTGCCCGTAATAACGGCCTTCATACGCCTGGGCATTGAGTCAAACAGACCTTGGATGGCGTGGACAGGTACAGTTGCCCATGCAGCTTCAACACGATACCACTGTTCATTAAGAGTAGTGACTGGCGTATTGTGACGAGCCAGTTGCTCGGCCACCATTGACCAGACGTTTTCAGTTGGTGAGAGATCTGGAGAATGTGCTGGCCAGGGTAGCAGTGGCATATTTTCTGTATCCAGAAAGGCCCGTACAGGACCTGCAACATGCGGTCGTGAATTATCCTGCTGAAATGTAGGGTTTCGCAGGGGTCGAATGAAGGGTAGAGCCACGGGTCGTAACACATTTGAACTGTAACGTCCACTGTTCAAAGTGCCGTCAATGCGAACAAGAGGTGACCGAGACGTGTAACCAAAGGCACCCCATACCATCACGCCGGGTGATACGCCAGTATGGCGATGACGAATACACGCTTCCAATGTGCGTTCACCGTGATGTCGCCAAACAGGGACGCGACCATCATGATGCTGTAAACAGAACCTGGATTCATCCGAAAAAATGACGTTTTGCCATTCTTGCACCTAGGTTCGTCGTTGAGTACACCAACGCAGGCGCTCCTGTCTGTGATGCAGCGTCAAGGGTGACCGGAGACATGGCCTCCAAGCTGATAGTCCATGCTGCTGCAAACGTCGTCGAACTGTTCGTGCAGATGGTTGTTGTCTTGCAAACGTCCCCATGTGTTGTCTCAGGGATCGAGACGCGGCTGCACGATCCGGTACAGCCATGCGGATAAGATGCCTGTCATCTCGACTGCTAGTGATACGGAGCCGTCTGGATTCAGCACGGAGTTCTGTATTACCCTCCTGAACACACCGATTCAATATTCTGCTAACAGTCACTGGATCTCGACCAACGCGAGCAGCAATGTCGCGATACGATAAACCGCAATCGCGATAGGCTACAATCCGACCTTTATCAAAGTCGGAAACGCGATGGTACGCATTTCTCCTCCGTACACGAGGCATTTCAACAACGTTTCACCAGGCAACGCTGGTCAATTGCTGTTTGTGTATGAGAAATCGATTGGAAACTTTCCTCATGTCAGCATGCTGTAGGTGTCGCTGCCGGCGCCAACCTTGTGTGAATGCTCTGAAAAGCTACTCATATGCATATCACAGCATCTTCTTCCTGTCGGTTAAATTTCGAGTATGTGGCACGTCGTCTTCTTGGTGTAGCAATTTTAATGGCCAGTAGTGTACAAAACATGGGATAATATTGACTCTTTTTTACATGCTACACATGATGGAAGTAATTTCTGAGGAAAAATGTCTGCAAATATTACGAGCACTTTATAATTCTTAAATAACTAAGAGGATCGGAAACGGCAGCCACGAATCACTCGCCGACTCCAGTTACCCGGCAGACAGGTGTGTGTGTGTGTGTGTGTGTGTGTGTGTGTGTGTGTGTGTGTTCCCGCTCCTTGGCCCACTTCTCCATCCCATTTCGCTCTAAACGCTGGCCGCCTTCACGGCCTATTCATCACGAGCGCTAAGAGGCAATTCCCCGGAGCAGCGGCTGAGGCATGCGAGCCGGGTCTCCGCTCTGCGGGGTTCACTGCAAGCTCTTCCTGCCGCTGATTGCAGTCGGCGCACATGTGGCCGCCTGCTGCCATTCTGTCTGCGGGCACGGTCTCAGGCGTCGTAATAAAAACGGACACAGGAAAAGTGGACTACCGTATAGTCCTCAAAGGAGGTATGTGAGGAGGAGCACACTCATTAGTCTTTCGACAGTGGCATATAGGAGTTTCACTACGCGTGGGCAAGTGGTACCCGCGTTCGAGATTTCCCTATACGACGCAGCCCTCGATACTGTATCGAGCCCGCTCGACATTGGGCTGCGGGCGCAAGGAATGCGCGACAAACTACGAACTAGCCATAGCAATCAGCCAAGGGAAAACACTGGAAGAAATATAAGCCACTCCTACGACTGATGAAACTCCTTTTCTATTTGAACAAGGCTGCACTAAGAGTTCTCGTACAGTACCAGAATGTACACTACTGGCCATTAAAATTGCTACACCACGAGGACGACGTGCTACAGACGCGAAATTTAACCGACAGGAAGAAGATGCTGTGATATGCAAATGATTAGCTTTTCGGAGCATTCACACAACGTTGGCGCCGGTGGCGACACCTACAACCTGCTGACACGAGGAAAGTTTCCAACCGATTTCTCATACACAAAAAGCAGTTGACCGGCGTTGCCTGGCGAAACGTTGTTGTGATTCCTCGTGTAAGGAGGAGAAATGCGTACCATCACGTTTCCGACTTTGATAAAGGTCGGATTGTAGCCTATCGCGATTGTGCTTTATCGTATCGAGACAATGCTGTTCGCGATGGTCGAGATCCAATGACTGTTAGCAGGATATGGAATCGGTGGGTTCAGAAGGGTAATACGGAACGCCGTGCTGGATCCTAACGGCCTCGTATCACAAGCAGTCGAGATGACAGGCATCATATCCGCATGGCTGTAACAGATCGTGCAGCCACGTCTCGATCCCTGAGTCAACAGCTGGGGACGATTGCAAGGCAACAACCATCTGCACGAACAGTTCGACGACGTTTGCAGCAGCACCGACTATAATCTCGGAGACCGTAGCTGCGGTTACCCTTGACGCTGCATCACAGACAGGAGCGCCTGCGATGGTGTACTCAACGACGAACCTGGCTGCACGAATGGCAAAACGTCATTTTTTCGGATGGATCCAGGTTCTGTTTACAGCATCACGACGGTCGCATCCGTGTTTGGCGACATCGCGGTGAACGCACATTGGTAGCGTGTATTCGTCATCGCCATACTGGCGTATCACCCGGCGTGATGGTATGGGGTGCCATTGGTTACACGTCTCGGTCTGCTCTTGTTCGCATTGACGGCACTTTGAACGGTGGACGTTACATTTCAGATGTGTTACTCCCCGTGGCTCTACCCTTCATTCGATCCCTGCGTAACCATACATTTCCGCAGGCCAATGCACGACCGCATGTTGCATGTCCTGTATGGGCCTTTCTGGATTCAGAAAATGTTCGACTGCTTCCCTCGCCAGCACATTTTCCAGATCTCTCACCAATTGAAAACGTCTTGATAATGGTGGCCGAGGTACTAGCGCATCACAATACGCAAGTCACTACTCTTGATGAACTGTGGTATCGTGCTGAAGCTGCATGGGCAGCTGTACCTGTACACGCTATCCAAGCTCTGTTTCACTCAATGCCCAGGCGCATCAAGGCCGTTATTACGCCCACAGAGGTGGTTGTTCTGGGTACTGATTTCTCAGGATGTATGCACCCAAACTGCGTGAAAATGTAATCACGTGCCAGTTCTAGTACAACATATTTGTCCAATGAATACCCGTTTATCATGTGCATTTCTTCTTGGTGTACCAATGTTAATGGCTAGTAGTGTATTATATCAGTAAGAAACAACATGGCCTTTTTCTCCAGAAAATATCATTTAGAGACAAGTAACCTAAAAATGTGTTTGATTGTTCTTTCAGTATGATAGTTGTGGTTAATACTCCACATGCCTACAGGACTTTGCAATGTTAACACAGCAGAACTAAGGCATCTGTGTAGGTTTAATGAAATGAAAACAATATTATTCAGTCATATGAATGTGTCACTTTTGTTCCGACACAGTTCAAGACTCTGGAGAAAAATTTTACACCTGGTGTTCTACATGGCATCTGCACACACAAGAACTTTTTGCCGATACTACAACCACCTATACATAAGTAAGCTTTTCCTGGGTTACCTTCAAGTACTGCATTTGAAACGATTCCTGATTTAACTGGATGATCTGTACTTCCCACTTTCATATTAGCAGCCTCAAAATGCATACTCTAGACCTTGGGCTACGTTACAGGTCAGTGTCATACCATGATTGTGGAGAAAGTGGGGTGGGGGTGGGCGGGCGGTATGTTACTCTCCAACAAGTGTTTACCAATAATTAAATGGCGGAAAATTTACGGGTATAGGACGGCTTAACACGTGGAAAATGAGATTTTAATTATTCACTCATTGTAGTTAACATATATCATTCCTTTAAAATCGGATAACAACTTTAATTAAACACAGTTCAATCACTCATTCTGCACACTTATTTCATAATTATGGCACTTTTAAACTGCAAATCCTCTAAGAGCTGTCTTGACTCTTCACTATTCTCTCTCAAGAGCCTTGATGTGGATAGATACGAGCAGTAACCAGTTATCAGAGTCGTGAACTGCGTCTGCAAAATCACAAGGATTATTAAACTTTTTGCTGTCACTAATTACAAGCATTGTAATTGACAGAGTAGTATTACTAATGTTTGCTGTAATGAAAGCCAATCAATGGGGGATGTTTCACATCTACAAGAACGATCTCATTTAAGTAATTAAGTTCATCGAAACACTTAGAAAGTAACCTCTCGTCTGATGAAGTCAGTCTAAAGACGCAGTGGCAATTTCTCCAGATCTGTTCACAATGATATTTTGAATTATCGCTTTACTGAGTGACTGAAATGTGGTTCGGGTACCTGTGAACATAACAATACGTTAGAATTCGTTTTCTAAACACAAACTATTACGGTACTGTATGGCTACTTACATATTAATTGCACTGTTAATATTTTCACAATTGTTTCTTTAATAGAGAAGTCAAGCCAACGGAAGAACAAATGTAAAACATACTTACTAATGACAGTTTTGTTGAGATGCAGTTTTCTGTGTGAACAAGCATAACTTTTTCATACGGTGATGAGTTGCAGAAATCGCAGGAGTTGCAGAAATCGCACGAGTTGCAGTGGTAGAGTGCGGAAGGATACAAGACTTGGATCCTTAATTGCGGCAAATGACAGTTAAGAATAACAGATAGTGAAAAGTAGCATTCACAGAAATCACTGATATCGTAAAATCACAGTTTAGCCCACCACTGAAATCCACACTCAGAGTTGGGCGAGTCATCTGTCGTCATGGCAACAAGGTCACACAAACCTGCCCGATCTCCCGGGAGCCGCCGGCCGCACACAGCTGTGGCTCTTGCAATATTGGAACGTGCGGACACTCTCATTCGAGGTGATCGACGGATCACAATCTGACACCTCGCTGCTCAGTTGGACGTCTCTGTTGGCAGTGCTGACACACTCGCCCACCAGTTCAGGTACTCAAAGGTGTTCCTCTCTGCCCAACAGAAGACCGTTAAGAGCAACAAAGTACCGTCTGTGCGGGATTTCTTGCGCAGTAAAAAGTCTAATCGAGACAATTTTTGTCACATATCGTCACTGGTGAAGAAACATCGATCCATCACTTCGAACTGGAAGCGAAACGACAATCCACGGAGTGATGCCACACCAATTCTCCTCCGAAGAAAAATTTCAAAGCGGCACCCTCAGCAGATAGTCATGGCGACTGTCTTCTGGGAGTCTGAAGGGGTTATTCTGTTTAATGTCCACCCTCATGGTGCAACGATCAACTCTGAAGCGTATTGTTCTACCCTCAGAAAATTGAAGAAACGACTTCAGTAAGCTAAAAAAAAAATAAAACGGACTTCTCCTTCTCCATGACAACGCAAGGCCTCCCACAAGTCTGTACACTTGAGAGGAGCTCACGAAATTTCATTGGACTGTTCTTCCTCATACACTCTACAGTCCGGATCTCGTATCTTCCGACTTCCATCTGTTTGGCCCAATGAAGGATGTCCTCTGCTTGAAGCAGTATGTGGCTCCGACGTTGACCAGGAGAGTGGTACCATAAAAGCCATATAGGCCCTTCCAGTAGGGTAGGCTAAGCACTGGCGGCGCTAGGCGGAAACTGAACGTCGGCGACGAATGAGCTTTGCGAAGCCTCTTTCGCTTTCTAGTCGGAAAGAAAATGTTAAATTAAATGAGCTGAATTATTCACTAATAATAATTATACACAATTTTGTTATTATAATATACAAGGATTATTGCAATGACACGTATTAAAATAAAATACGTCTATAAAATTTCCACTGTTTACGCTATCGTTCAGGTTAAGGGTTTCTCGATGCCCTTTTCTAAACACAAATTGTGTGAAACTAAGCATTTTACAATATCGATTAATCTTTCAAACAAGTTATACCAATACTTTTGTGGCTCCCTAATCAGTCTCTCGTTTTCTTTGTCTATTGTTTTTCCATATTTGATTCCTTTACAGAATTCCATCCATCTAATCATCCACTCCTTGTGTCCTTGACTTTGGTAATGCCTGTGCAATAGCGTGCTCAGGTCTTTCCAGTCACAAAATCCTTTCTTTACCATCTGTGTCTGCAAATGTGAAAAAAGTCGACATGGAAAGCAATAAATTTTTGTCTTGAGTTATGGAATAAGTTAACCATCTGTGATGTTGCTTTCCGCCGTTACTCAATTTTCTAGTAAAAAGAAATTTAATGAAAAATGTCCAGAAACAACAATAGGCTACTTCATTAAGCATATTATTAAACAATTTTCATTTTACAGGAAGATAAATGTAGTAAGTGTAAAGAGGAGAGGAAGCGGCAAGGTACACGGAATGGAAGGGTACACTTTTATAACGTAACTCTGTGGACATGAGAAAGGACTTATATTTTGTCAGTCGTGTTGAGCATCTCTAAAGGATAGGATTGACACGCAGAGTAAAATGGCTCTGAGCACTATGGGACTTAACATCTGAGGTCATCAGTCCCCTAGAACTTAGAACTACTTAAACGCAACTAACCTAAAGACATCACACACATCCATGCCCGAGGCAGGATTCGAACCTGCGACCGTAGCACACGCAGAGTAAGAAAATAAAAATAACCCACTGATGATAGCACAAAAAGTGCTGAAACATGTCTGGATATAACAAAACTGAGAAGGTGTCTTCCTTAAGGCGGAATTCCTCGTCCTATTTTCTTAGCAAGCACAGACATAAGAAGAAGAACTGCAATACCACAAAATAATTATGAGGGTACTTAGCACGGTACCACATATTTGTGTTCCAACACGTTCCAGTCGCGCATGATGAGCTGCTTAAACGTCTCTGATGGTCCGCAATTAGAGTAATTTCGTGTTTTCGGTCCGCACTATAGCGGTACGTAGGGTTGTTGAGACTTTGGAAGCTGCATTCGCGAAATACGTGGGGCCTTCAATACGAAGAGCAACACATATTTTTCTCGGCCGATTTACACTTAAAAAAACGTCGAATTTGTTGTGGATCATCGTGGAATATTCCCGCTTAAGCCCTTATAGTTTCACGACGTTCCGCTAGGTGGCGGCGCTATGCATAGGCTTCAAAATGGCGTCTGTAACAAAGGTGCGTTCCAGTCATGGAGGTAAGAATAAGGGGAGATGGCGCTACGTATCCCAGCCGTACTACGTTTTGAAGCCATGGGGGCGTGGCTCGCTGCCATGACACTCTGACCAAAACATTGCCAGTGTGCTATAGCGCTGTGTGTATTACAGTCGCTAATTGCACCATATACGCATGTAACGTCATAAGATTGGTTGTTTCAAAGAGTTTATTTAAAATAAAATCTCGTAAAGGCGAAATTCCGCATTTCTTCTGATTAAAAATAGTTTTTAATGTAATATTACGAATAGCTAGCCTTCAATGTAAACGATACAATTTTGTTAATTCAGTAATAAACGTGTATCACAAACTAAATAATAGAAACTGAAAACTAAGTTAGCTATACCCTCCCTCCAAAGCCCCATAAATACGTCTTGTTTGTAATACGTACTGGGACATTTCAGTTACGTTACACTACTGGGAAACACTGTTCATTACCATCAATATTTACGGAAATACGGTACATAGAATGGCAAATCTACACAGTGACCTGTTTAGGCCTATACTTTACGCCAGTTAATGTAGTGTTAGCTTTTAATTTGGTACATGATGAAGACAAAGTGAGTTACTCAACACTTCGATTATCGACGATACGTACGTATTATATTGAAACGTGAACTTGAAAACTAAGAATTTAATTCTTTGAATTAACATACCTTTTGCAAATGTTTTGGGTGTGTAGGGAAAACTGATGGTACAGCATTTTCTCGGAGCCTTACTGTTGAAAGGGAAGTTCGGTCTATGTCCTCTTCTCGGAAATGCTGAGAACATATAGTGCTCCATTTAGACGCACGCCAATTCTTCCTCCTCACGGCATTCTCCCACAGAGCTTTCCGACTTTCATTTTTAGGAAATCTAAAATTATACAGGAGAAAAACACGTTATAGTACAAGTACCGATGTAGCACACGTTCATTCACAATGGAGTTTGTAAAACCACACTTAACGAGACAACTTACACATGAAATGTTATTCCCTTCGATTTCGCATCACAATCAGAACGATTCGTACATCCGAACACCACACAAGTCACCATAATAGCGCAAAATCCTTCCAAAAGCGAGCGACAAGCCTATGCACACAAGCTTACAGCAGCAATGTTTTGGTCGGATTGAGATAGCTGCCCTCGGCTTCACATAGCTTCACAGCTGTGACGTCACGGCGTCTCCCTCTATTCTTACCTCCATGGTTCCAGGCAGAAAGCTGTCACTGAGTTTCTTTTGGCGGAAAACCGGAGCATCGCAGATATTCACAGGTGCTTGGAGAATGTCTACGGTGACATGGCGGTGAACAAAAGCACGGCGAGTCGTCGGGCGACGCATCTGTCAGCACCGCAACAGGGTCGCGCAAACCCATCCAGTCTTCCGCGTACCGGCCGACCACACAAATCTGCGACTCCAGCCGTGTTTCAACGTGCGGTCTCCCTCATTCGACGTGACGGACGAATCACAACCATACACCTCTCTGCTCAACTGGACGTCTCTATTGGTAGAGCTAAGACGAGTGTGTTAGCATTACCACTAGTTACTCAAAGGTGTGCACCCGATGTGTTCCTCGCCGACAAACGGAATACCATGAAGAGCAACGAAGGGTCATCTATACAGAATTGTTTGCGCATTACGAGGCTGATCGTGACAATTTTTGGTCGAACATCGTCACAGGGGATGAAACATGTGTTCATCACTCCGAACCACAAACAAAACGGCAATCCACGAAGTAGAGCCACACCACCTCTCCTGGGAAGGGAAAGTTTCAAACCCGTACCCTCAGGCGATAAATCAATGGCGGCGGTCTTCTGGTACTCTGAATTTGTTATTCTGTTTGATGTCGTCTCTTATGGTGCAACGGTCTCCTCTTAAGTTGTGTTGTGCTACCCTCAGGAAACTGAAGAACTCACTTCAGCGTGTTCGCCACCACATAAATGCAAACGATAACTCCTTCTCCACGACAGCGCAAGGCCTCCCACAACTCTGCACACATGAGAGGAGCTCAGAAAACTTCACTGGACTGTTCTTCCTCATCCAACCTATAACACTATCGTCTGCTGCTGCTATACCATAACCTTAAAGTTGGAGGCAGGTCGTAAAATAAAAACTATCTTGCTAAAGTAATTATGGTGTAAAGCAACAGAGCAGTGTTACCCTCAGAGAGGAATTTTGTTATGTTGACCGTGTTGTACCTAACGGAGGTGGCTTATCGGAAGTGAAAGTCAGAATTACGTAAATATTTAAACAGTAACAAACAATATTTTACCTGTCTACGCTGTTCAAAGAATAAGGAAAACGGTCGCCAGCCTAATTAGGGAAGAGAATTATTGACATTATTGTTCAAGAAAATAAGTATGAGTAACTTTAACGGACACACACAACCTACACTTTGCCACACGCGAGTGCAATTAACTCTGGCACCTGAATACAGTTGAAACGTCCCTTTAGAACAATTTCAGAATTACTGTGCTGATAAACCTCTTACATTATTTGCTTTTCAAACAGCTGAGCAAAACTGAACGTACTCAAACATTCACTAAAGTGACACACAATATTTTTAGCGCAACGCAATCTGCCTTTCAGAAATCCCTACAAAAGAATGGCCCTGACTAACATTAACCTATACCTTTCACAAATCACTTACCTCACCAAAATATTCGTTACACAAGCTACTGCAATACAGCGAGCACCACTACTGCCAGCTAAATAAAAGATTCAAACTACAGAAGGCACTAACTACTAATAGGCATAGTTAGCAAATGAAAGATTTTAATAGAGAACAAACAATGTATTTACCTTAATATTCATAATTGACATCCAGTCTTACAAATCTCAAAACTCCGCCATCTCTCTCCCCACATCCACCACTGCTGGCGGCTCACCTCCAACTGCGCAACGCTACGCGCTGTTCACATCCAGCTGCCCAACACTACAATGGCAGACAACAATGCAAACTAGCCACAGACTGCACACAGCACAGCCAATGATTTTCATACAGAGAGCTGGAATTGCATACGGAATTTTCTTTTCAACTACTTGGTAATTTTTTTTGTAGAATAACTTCTTGTGGTGCACCACTTTAATTACATAGACATTAAGATGTGAATAGACATTTCCCTTTTCTGCATTGTTGTTTTTACTGTAATATTTTTTCTGATTCAGCTTTGTCATGTTTAGGTATAAGTTACTGCTGTTTGCCAGGCATAGTGTTACTGAATTTGACTTTGTGTTACTCTTCTAAGCCAGTTTACTACTGATTTATTTTTCTTGTTTGCTGCACAGTGACTTATATTAGTTGTAATATTGCAATTGCTTTGCCAATTTGAATTTTTTGTCATTGATGTTTGTGTTAATTGTTTTGTGCTGCTGCATTGCCTCGTCTCTTAGTTTAGCACCTGAGCTCAGTAGATTTAAGTTAGCTTAAGAGGGGGTAGCCTATAAGACAATGAGTTGCGATGAATTTGAAGAAATGCACTGAGTGGTTATACGAGAAAAATACAGCAAGCATGCTTGGATAGGATTTTTTTGGCTGGAGCAAATATCGAAATAAAACAAAAGATCTATGGAATGAAGTTTTGGGTTGGACTGCAGTACCAAATGTTACACTGAAAACGAACCCTGTCCGCTCTTTTTGTGTTATCCCACTATGCGTTTGTGTACCCTTGTGTATTTGTTTTCTTCCTGTCTCTGTGTAGTTTCATAGAATTTTTTCTTCTTCTAATACTTAGCTATATTCACTATGATGAGGAATACTGTTATCTTCAAATATAATTGGCATTAATAATACGTTATTTACCTTGTAAATATGCTTAGACATTATTTATTCTGTTTTATTTTAATGCTCATGTGTGAAGTTGATGTTTCAAAAGTTATTCTGATCTTTTATGTATGTACTCATGTCATAATTCCTGTAACACTGATGTATATGTTATTTCTATTCTTTTGTAAAGCCTGTATTACTACAAATGTTATCTGTATTGTTATGTTTTTAATGATGTATTTTGTACCTTTGTAATTGTATTCTTATGTTATAAAATTTTAATTGACACCAGTTCATCATATTATTAACATGTAAGTTACATTTCACCACACACATTTCTGTTGGTCATAGTATATGGACAATATGTGAGAAGTAGGGACTGTTAGTGTTTGCACGTGTGTTAATAATTCAGCAAGAGACTGGATAACAGCATTGCTGGTTCTAAGGACAATTCCAAAAACTTTGTGAGTGCACAAGTGGTGGTTATGGACTTGCTATATTATCCGCAAGACTCTTCAATGGTGATTGTGCACCTGCACAGTCACAACAGATGGCTGGTGGCCACCTCTACAAGGACTACAGTGGGTCTACACCTTTGATGACCTACCAATACCATTATTTCTACAAGGACTGCAGTGAGTCTGCACCTCAGGTGGCCCACCAATACCGTAATCTCTACCAGGACTACAGTGGGTCTGCTCTGTGATGACCTAGCTACCAATATTCTTCAAAACGTCGAATGACTCTGCTGTGGGTTTGCTCTGTTGTGGCCCATTACCTGTCAGCATGTCAAGCGTCAGCACTGTGATGTCGTTAGGTTAGTTAGGTTTAAGTAGTTCTAAGTTCTAGGGGACTGATGACCTTAGAAGTTAAGTCCCATAGTGCTCAGAGCCATTTGAACCATTTTTTGTCTTTATGGACTGTGAGAAAATTTTAGCTTTTGACCAACATTGTATTAATAAGTGTGTGCATTTGATATTTTTCTTACTGTAATTATGAAAATTTTTTTCAAATCTGTATTGGCCAGTGCCCAAAACAATTTGTAAAATTTTTTGTGGGGAGCATGGGGGCTATGTAAGTAGGCTGTTTATGTTTTCTTATTGGCAACGTTACGTAGCTCTCTGTATGAAAATCACTGGCTGTGCTGTGTGCAGTCTGTGGCTAGTTTGCATTGTTGTCTGCCATTGTAGTGTTGGGCAGCTGGATGTGAACAGCGCGTAGCGTTGCGCAGTTGGAGGTGAGCCGCCAGCAGTGGTGGATGTGGGGAGAGAGATGGTGGAGTTTTGAGATTTGTAAGACTGGATGTCAATTATGAATATTAAGGTAAATACATTGTTTGTTCTCTATTAAAATCTTTCATTTGCTAACTATGCCTATCAGTAGTTAGTGCCTTCAGTAGTTTGAATCTTTTATTTAGCTGGCAGTAGTGGCGCTCGCTGTATTGCAGTAGTTCGAGTAACGAAGATTTTTGGTGAGGTAAGTGATTTGTGAAACGTATAGGTTAATGTTAGTCAGGGCCATTCTTTTGTAGGGATTTTTGAAAGTCAGATTGCGTTGCGCTAAAAATATTGTGTGTCAGTTTAAGCACAATCTTGTATAATTGTTCTAAGGGGACGTTTCACAGTATGTTCACGTTAATGTTGGAGCTACCAGATCAGAACAAACTATTTGCATAAACAGAACCTTATAACACCACACACTATTACTTTCAGGGCTTATTCAAACTGAATGGTCTTTATAACATTACTATTAATATTCACTGTAGAATCATAAATTTGATATAGGTTCAGTATTATTTTTCTAACATTTTCCTAGCTGATATAAAATTGTAAATGTAGTTCGCTGCAAAATTATGAACTGGTCACACGTTAAGTCTCTCTCAGCTAAATATTTTTCTATTTAGTATTAAAGTTAAATGGAATTCACTAACAGGTTACTTCTCACTGTCTTTTGAATAAAGAAATTATTGTTTTCATAAATAGTGGTCTTTCTATTAATCGTTATCTAGCATGAGCACAATAGACAAACTGTTGGTCCTGTTACGCCGTTAATATGCACTTTTAATACACAAGAGGAGCCCAATATTGTACAGAATTTGACTTGAATAGCAAGAGTAATTAAAACTTTCTATAATTAAGTAACTTTGTGCATTTGAACTACTTTCAATGGAGGGGGGCCCTTAATCTTCACCACTGTAGCAGAGGAAACTAAACACACTTTCAATACACTATAGAAACAAGTACTTAGCAAGCATGAACATATAACTATCAACAGTTGCAGTTCAGAACTTTTACTGCAGTGTAACACAAATTTGAGATATTTGTAAGATCCTTTGAACAAACAATATTATTTTAGCACACTCTAATGCCATATTAATTTTAATATGCCTTCAATAAAGGACACTCGGTAAATACTTTATCGTGGAAGGGACCCTAAGTGGATATGTGACTGAGAATAAATCACGGTAGGTACAAGAGTTCCGTCAAATTTTACCTTATATTTGGATTCGCTATAACATCCTATAAGCTGATCCTTCACTGTACATTACTATAGTGTTCCATTGCAGTGATTGTGCAATGTGGTGGCGATTGCATGTTGGTAGGTGGATTTGCAGGTAGAATTGCTGGACTCTGTCATTTCTTGGTGGCGATGATAGATGTTTGGAATTGTCAAAGAGGTCTTTTGACTTTTTGTTGTGTAAAACTTTTCTTTAAGTTACTAAATCACATTTTATGGTTTGTCAGTACCATGTATGACAACAATTAGAATTATTTAGAATACACATTATTACGAAATTACAATTTTTGGTATTTTTTGTGAACAGTTGCACTGGACACTAATTGTTGGTTGTAAAACAGCGATGTTTTCTTTGGGGGTTACATTTTGTTACTGGAAAAATTGTGCATTAAGAGAACAAAAATCAAAAGACCTGTTTGACATTCCCAAAGACAATACCACAACTAAACATCGTATGAAAGTGCATTGTATCTTAGTCCAGAATGTCTGGTTCGTAAGAACACAAGCTCCTTGTAAACAATAGCCAGTAGTTATTTGATGATGGCCTAATAAGCTGAAAGCTAGTTCATACAAATAAAAATCGGTAGAACAAAAAACCGCCTAAGTGTTATTCGACCCTCAATACGGAATTGTTCTATCAAGAAGTGACGGAAGAATCCATTAGTAAGGACTGCTTTTATTTTAAAGGTGTCATTATTCGTGACATCAGGTAAATGCCGGGATGATTCCCTTGAAAGGGCACGGCCGAATTCCTTCCCCATCCTTCCCTAATCCTATGGGACCGGTGACTTCGCTGTCGGACCCCTCTCCCGAATCATCTACCCAACCATTATTCACGACATCCAAAATATTTTACTTATTTACTTTTTTGCCTACTTCGTTGTGAACTAAATTGCCAGATCGCTTTCTTTAGTTATTTGGAGCCCACAAGCTTATGCGCCTTACCGAGACAAATATCGTTGCATGTAGTTGGTGACTTAAATCTGCCAACCGTTTGCGTTGTTCCTTCCACCTAATTTTGGACCCGTTCATCGTTGCCCTATGCATATCAAGCAGCTTTAATATTTTTGTTTCCGTTTAATGGACTCATTTTTAAGTAGACCGAATTATTTGCTGCATTTTAGTGAAACGAATTCTAAAGATGTATGCGGCCTGCCTGTTTGGAGACTGTTTTCCTAGACCCTTAGAAGATATTCTTATTTAAGTTCAATTGGTGAAATATTATTTTGCTTCTGTTGTTATTTTGCTTCTTTGTTGTAAATATTTCAATAATAGTAACCAGTAGCAGACAAAATTTGTATATTTGTGGGAAGAGAATAACATTTGTTGTAAATTTAAGCTTTCATACTACATGTTCACATGAATGACTTTGGAGAGTTGAGAGGAAGTATCTGCATTAACACCATAACTTTATTGTTATATGATCTCACTGAAATATTTGATAACTTTGTTGATCGGTTATCAGAAATTGCTTTTAAATTGTTTAACCTAATTCCATAGTTTTGTCTTAATATGTCAAGGTCCTATTGACCTGATTGGTAAAGTTATTTTTCCTGATGACTAGCAGTAACAAAAATATTGATACATTGATACGAATGATGTTCAGTCCTTATTTTGCTCGGTCCTTCCACTGCCAGGCAACGTTACGCCAGTAACCACTGTTCAACTCGGTTGTGTCGTCAAACCTTTGAGCTTCGTGTGAGTTTCTGCTCTTTGTCATATTGTGATCGTTTGTGTGTCGTAACACCATGTCTCGTCACCAATGATGATCTTTTCCAGAAAAGAATTGTCCGCACTTTACATTTCAATCAAGTAGTAGCATGCGTGCACGCCGTTGTTTTCCTTCGGAGTCGAGGTGTGCGGGAGAAACTTTGTACACGCTTTCCCCTCTTCGAAACATTCTGGAGAATGTCTTGAATACTTCATTTAGAGATGTTGCTCCACTGCGATTTGTGACAACGACACTGCCGCACCGAGCGAGGTGGCGCAGTGGTTAGCAAACTGGATTCACATTCGAGAGGACGACGCTTCAAACCCGCTTCCGGCCATACAGGTTTAGGTCTTTCGTAATGCCGGAGTGGCCGAACGGTTCTAGGCGCTACAGTCTGGAAGCGCGCGACCGCTACGGTCGCAGGTTAGAATCCTGTCTCGGGCATGGATGTATTTGATGTCCTTAGCTTAGTTAGGTTTAATTAGTTCTAAGTTCTCGGTGACTGATGACCTCAGAAGTTAAGTCCCATAGTGCTCAGAGCAATTTGCACCATTTTTTTCTTCCGTAATTTCCCTAAATCGCTTGAGACAAATGCTGTTATGGTTCGTTTGAAAGGGCACGGCCGACTTCTTTCCTTACAGGTAGGGGACGAGGTACTGGCAGAATTGCAGCTGCGAGGAGGGGTTGTGAGTCGTGCTTGGGTAGCTCAGTCGATAGAGCACTTGCCCGCGAAGGGAAAGGTACCGAGTTCGACTCTCGGTCCGGCACACTGTTTTAATCTGCCAGGAAGTTTCTTTTCTTGTCATTCCCTAATCCGATGGGACCGAATACTTCGCTGTTTTGTCCTCTCCCCCGAATCAACCAACCAACAAATCAATCAATGTTGCCACACTGCAGCCGCATGCCCGGTACTTGCCACTGTTTGCTTACAAATGACTGGTCCTATGCACAACTGTTGCTTACAGTTCTTGGTTGATGTAGCTATAGTAGTTACTGCGTTGACATCGTTTATGCGCCAGGAATAAAATCGGTCTCGGAATTTTTCGGACGGACGGCTATACTCTCAATAGAGCGGTTGTGGACGGAAAGGATCTGGTGAATACAACTGATGTGTGTATGAACATGTGGCTGCGCCTGCCTGTGCCTGTGTGTGTGTGTGTGTGTGTGTGTGTGTGTGTGTGTGTGTGTGTGTGCCCACCGCTGCGGACCTGCCGTGGAGTTATACAGCCTCCACGAACTGCTCAGCCGTTTCAAACGCTGAGCGGCGTCCCAAAAGACTCCAGAATTTACGATCGCGGCGCGAAATACCGGGGCGACAATTTAATTAGCTCCCGCAGTGATTTAGTCGTGGCCGACTTCAAAGGGCGGCGCTGGGAATGTGCGAGGAGCGGCTGCGCTGCCGTCCGCCGCGAGGTATTTCCGGCCACGGTGGCAAGTGGGTATAAAGCGCCGGCAATGAGGGCGGCGTTTAGGGCCCGCCTGGCACCACGCTGGACGCTGGGCTTGTTGAGCGATGTCTGTAGACTGCTCTCCCGCCGCGGTGGGCGAGGTCGCCACCGCACGCTTGCACGGTGGCGCTCGCCACGGAAATAGCCAGCTCAAGTCATGTTGCCTGAAGAAATCTTCATCGTCAGTATTTAGTTGGCAAGGTGTTGAAGCGCATTTAGAGACTCTGTCGGTCACAGTGGTCGTTGAATCTGCAAATGCATGAAAGCCCCATACCCAGCAATCATGTAGAACCCGCCGCTCGAGGAAAGATCCGTAACAAAAGATAGGAAACTTACACAGATCTCACCAGTGCTCAAGAAAGGAAATAGGAGTAATCCGCTGAATTACAGCGCCATATGACTAACCTCAATTTACAGTAGGATTTTGGAACATACACTCCTGGAAATTGAAATAAGAACACCGTGAATTCATTGTCCCAGGAAGGGGAAACTTTATTGACACATTCCTGGGGTCAGATACATCACATGATCACACTGACAGAACCACAGGCACATAGACACAGGCAACAGAGCATGCACAATGTCGGCACTAGTACAGTGTATATCCACCTTTCGCAGCAATGCAGGCTGCTATTCTCCCATGGAGACGATCGTAGAGATGCTGGATATAGTCCTGTGGAACGGCTTGCCATGCCATTTCCACCTGGCGCCTCAGTTGGACCAGCGTTCGTGCTGGACGTGCAGACCGCGTGAGACGACGCTTCATCCAGTCCCAAACATGCTCAATGGGGGACAGATCCGGAGATCTTGCTGGCCAGGGTAGTTGACTTACACCTTCTAGAGCACGTTGGGTGGCACGGGATACATGCGGACGTGCATTGTCCTGTTGGAACAGCAAGTTCCCTTGCCGGTCTAGGAATGGTAGAACGATGGGTTCGATGACGGTTTGGATGTACCGTGCACTATTCAGTGTCCCCTCGACGATCACCAGTGGTGTACGGCCAGTGTAGGAGATCGCTCCCCACACCATGATGCCGGGTGTTGGCCCTGTGTGCTTCGGTCGTATGCAGTCCTGATTGTGGCGCTCACCTGCACGGCGCCAAACACGCATACGACCATCATTGGCACCAAGGCAGAAGCGACTCTCATCGCTGAAGACGACACGTCTCCATTCGTCCCTCCATTCACGCCTGTCGCGACACCACTGGAGGCGGGCTGCACGATGTTGGGGCGTGAGCGGAAGACGGCCTAACGGTGTGCGGGACCGTAGCCCAGCTTCATGGAGACGATTGCGAATGGTCCTCGCCGATACCCCAGGAGCAACAGTGTCCCTAATTTGCTGGGAAGTGGCGGTGCGGTCCCCTACGGCACTGCGTAGGATCCTACGGTCTTGGCGTGCATCCGTGCGTCGTTGCGGTCCTGTCCCAGGTCGACGGGCACGTGCACCTTCCGCCGACCACTGGCGACAACATCGATGTACTGTGGAGACCTCACGCCCCACGTGTTGAGCAATTCGGAAGTACGTCCACCCGGCCTCCCGCATGCCCACTATACGCCCTCGCTCAAAGTCCGTCAACTGCACATACGGTTCACGTCCACGCGGTCGCGGCATGCTACCAGTGTTAAAGACTGCGATGGAGCTCCGTATGCCACGGCAAACTGGCTGACACTGACGGTGGCGGTGCACAAATGCTGCGCAGCTAGCGCCATTCGACGGCCAACACCGCGGTTCCTGGTGTGTCCGCTGTGCCGTGCGTGTGATCATTGCTTGTACAGCCCTCTCGCAGTGTCCGGAGCAAGTATGGTGGGTCTGACACACCGGTGTCAATGTGTTCTTTTTCCATTTCCAGGAGTGTATATTGTGTTCGAACATTATGAATGTTTCTAGGCGCGCAGTCCGGAACCGCGCGACTGCTACGGTCGCAGGTTCGAATCCTGCCTCGGGCATGGATGTGTATGATGTCCTTAGGTTAGTTAGGTTTAAGTAGTTCTAAGTTCTAGGGGATTGATGACCACAGCTGTTAAGTCCCATAGTGCTCAGAGCCATTATGAATGTGAAAATTACCATACTAGCACTTTAAGGGGCTCCGGAACGCCCTATACTTGCAATGTTAAAATAAAGCTTATAAATTACATCTTTCCTCACAAAGTATTTGAGGTAGGAAGTTGAACTTTTTACAGATTATTTATTGGAATATGGGCTACATCTTAACACAGGGATTTTACAAAATTTTAGTTCAGTTATTAAAGATGATTTTTTTTTCAATTGTAATGAAAATTCACAACATTTTTTTGCAATTTTTTATTTATGTATTCAAAAATATACAGTTTTTTGGAAAAAGGCTGTGTTAATTTATGCAGAAGGTACTGTGTAACATTTACTGAAGGTTTGAAACAAATATGTTTGGAAGATCCTTAGAAAACATGTAATTAGTATGAGAAAATAAAAGTTTTGGGAATCGAGCGACGTCGACCGCGGTGGTCTAGCGGTTCTAGGCGCGCAGTCCGGAACCGCGCGACTGCTACGGTCGCAGGCTCGAATCCTGCCTCGGGCATGGATGTGTGATGTCCTTAGGTTAGTTAGGTTTAAGTAGTTCTAAGTTCTAGGGGACTGATGACCACAGTAGTTAAGTCCCATAGTGCTCAGAGCCATTTTTGAATCGAGCGACAAAGATTGGATTAACTTTTTAGTGCATTCCAGGTCCATAGGATGGATTATCTTCATCCTCTGCAAACTCCTCCTCCAGCTTCCTCTTGTTCCTCCTCCTGTTTACTCTTGCTTGTATTTCTAGACTCTTTACAGCCTGTCTGCAGCCCGAAGGCGTTCCTTGTCTAAAGCAAGCATCGCTCGTACCATGTTAGAATGTTATTATTTACAGTAATTACACATACCTTTGGCTTTCCAACATTTCTCCTTTTCTTAAAAGCCTCCAGAGGATTTATAATAACTTTACTTTTACTCATTATTATACTTCAACAAAACAGAGACTCAAGAAACAGAATTAATTACGAATATTTTCGAGATAACGACAGAGTAAATAAACATGAAACAATCGACAATCACACCAGCGATATATATTGAACCATCACAGGTTAGCCACAACACATACTTTATCTCACATCACTAAAATGTACCTGATGAACACGGACATTAATAATAACACCATTTGACAGCAGTTTAACAGCGTCACAGTGGGTCACGCCCATGTAGAACACATTTCAAAAAAATTTAAAAATGATTGTAGTCTTCGGAATTGAATAAATTATATATCTATTAAAAGGTAATAGTCTGCAGATTCAGAAAACGCAAAAAAGTAAAAATTGAACTTTTCATGATTTTGAGCCTTTCCGGAGCCCCTTAATAAGGCACGGCTGCAAAATACTAATACGAATTCTTTACAGACGATTGGAAAAACTGGTAGAAGCCGACCTCGGGGAATATCAGTTTGGATTCCGTAGAAATGTTGGAACACGTGAGGCAATACTGTCCCTCCGACTTATCTTAGAAAATAGTTTAAGGAAAGGCAAACCTACGTTTCTTGCATTTGTAGCCTGCGTGTCTTTCTGATGAAGATGAGATGAAATAATTAGGACATCACAAACACCCAGTCCCCGAGCGAAATAAGCCTCTGACCCGTCTGCTAATCGAACACGGGCCCTGCAATCTAGAGGCAGCATGCTAACTGCTGGGGTACGAGCTACAGGTTAACTGGTTACCATATGGCCTCGGTTGAACTCGGAACATCTCCGCAGTGTCTCAAGTAGTGAGGGTATCCACCACCGTGGATGGGGATCCATCTGTCGAATGGAGACAATAGGGAAGTCTGTATCCCTCCAAACACTCTACTACGTCACCGTGTTACGAGGGCGTTCAGTTAGTAATGCAACAAATTTTTTTCTCGGCCGGTTCCGGTTGGAAAAATACGGAATTTGTTGTGGGACACCGAGGAATATTCGCGCTTCAGGCTCTCTACGTTTCATGAAGTTCCGATAGGTGGGCGCGCTATATGTAGCCCTCAAAATGGCGTCTGTAACGGAGATGCGTTCCAGGCAGAGTGCTCTCACTGAGTTTCTTTTGGCGGAAAACCAGAGCATCGCAGATATTCATCGACTCTTACAAAATGTCTACGGAGACCTGGCAGTGAAAAAACGCACTGTGAGTCGTTAGGCGAGGTGTGTGTCACCATCGCAACAAGGTCGCGCAAAACCTGTCCGATTTCCCGCGTGTCGGCCGGCCTCACACAGCTGTGACTCCTGCAATGTTGGAACGTGCTGACACTCTCATTCGAGGTTCCAAGATGCTACTCCAGGCGGGTGAAAAATGAATGTGCGTAACGGAGAATAATACTCGCTAAAATGAAGATGTGGCCCTGTCTGACTACCCTCTGAAGCAGATCTTAGGATCTCTTAATACTATAAATTACAATCTAAAAATAAATTAATGATGAAGGCAAGTAATCCTACTAAATGATAAACGTTGTTCCTGCTTATATATTTATTGTAGATTAAAAAGCATTTGTATTACAAAGTCTACATTTCCAAAGTAAAATTACTAATCAATTGCCCAACTCTGCCCCTTATTATGACTTCGCGGTCTAATATCAATAACGTGAAGTGACTGACATCATCTGCGTACCAAACACTAGATGACACTACTTTCAAAGATGATATACGGTGGTGTGGAATCTCAGTGGAAATAAACTAACGTGATCACAGCTGTTTAGCTTTTATAGCCCTAATAAGTCGAAGCAATTTGCGATATCACCGTATGTACTGCATCCGGTGCGTCGAAGTGATGGTTCTCGTACTCGTCTGCGACGATGGAAGAACTCCAGCCACAAATAAACTCTTTCAAATACTAGGACGGCAGAAGGCTGTCCTGTGACTAGTATACTCTAGTACTGTCTTCTCCTCTCTGTGTTCTACAGACGAGAAACTCGAACTCCCAGCCACAAGGACGGATTTCAAATAACGTCTCAACGTAAGTATAGGCAGACGAAGTGCTCTCAATTACTGAACGCTGCGCACTCAACGACGAATTCCAACCCGGAGGTGAAGTCCTGAATCGTATAGGTTCGCAACAGTACAGTGCCTAACTGTTCTAACTATAAACTCTCCTGAGAACAAAGACAGCAAGTCCGTCCGCACCAACAAAGCTGATATCGAGCGACCGTCACACACGGGCGCTCACAACGGAAGACCTCGTCTTACCACCGCTGCCTTCCCAGCAAGGCTCAGCTCCCCACCATCGTAATTCCGAAAACGAATCTTCTTCCTGAAGCCACGGAATACTCTCCCTCTCTACAGATTCTTCCGAACGGCGACCAACCATATTTTAGTCTTTTGTCGTCCAGCGCGGAAAGTTTTCGAAGAAAAACCTATACTCATACAATGGTACGCTTCTGAGTAAAAATCCTTCAAACTAACCCAGCCTGCGTGGATTCCGAGGTGCCGCTTCTTCGTTCCTCTTACCTGCGTCCAAGATTTCCGTAGTTTCCGAAGTATAATCCTTCCAGTTCGGCTACAACACCGGCCGGTCGCGACTTTATTGTGCTCCAGCGCTTAGGCGCTACGACGTCCGTCTTGCTACTTCCTGTGTTTAAGCAGGACCAACACACCTGTGTGGGCCTTTCACCCAGGGCTTGAGTTCCGTCCGCTGTTTCATTTGCACTGTCGTTCCAACCTCTACTAGTATGGTAAAAAAGACACTCCGTCACCCTTCATGCAATATGCGTTAAAGATCATTTATAAGGCATATGTGACAATGTCAGTCTCCTTTAAAAATTCATATACACGATGCACTACCTATCACATAATACCTACTGTGGTTGTAGATCACGGTAAAGTATGTGGATGAGTGCTTGTAAGGTGCGAAATTATAGCCACCTTACAAGGTGATCGATGGATCACAGTCGAATAACTCGCTACACGACTGGACTTCTATGTTGGTAGAGCTGGCGCACCCGTCCACCAGCTGGGGTACTCAAATGCGTGTGTCCGCTGCGTTCCTCGCTGCCAGACAGGAGACCACAAAGAGCAACATAGGACCATCTGTGCAGAACTGTGTGCATGTTATGAGGCTGATCGATACAATTTTTTTTAACATTATCACAGGCGATGACCTGTGGGTTCATCTCTTCGAACTGGCAACAAAACAGCAATCCATGAAGTGGCGCCGCACTACCTCCCCTAGAACAAAATGTTCAAAGGCGCACCCTCAGCCGGTGAAGTCAGGCCACGTTCTTCTGGGACTCTGAGTTGTTATTCTATTTGATGTCCTCCCTTATGGTGCAACGATCGACTCTGAAGTGTCCTGTGATGCCCTCAGGAAATTGAAGAACCGACTTCAGCGTGTTCGTCGCCACGAAAATGCAAACAAACATCTCCTTCCCCATAACAACGAAGGTCTCACACAAGTTTGTGCAACCGAGAGGAGGTCAAAAACTTCACTTGACTGTTCTTTCTCATCCACCCTAAACGTGGTATCACACGCCTTCCGATATCCATCTGTTTGGCCCAATACAGGATGCACTCCGCGGGAAGCAATACGTAGATGATGGAGTGGTTATTGATGCAATAAGACGTTGGCTCTAACGTCGATAATTAACGTGTTACCATGCGGGCGAACAAGCCTTCGCAGTAAGGTGGCTCCTGGCCATCGCACAGAATGGAGATTATAATGAAAAACAGGGTTTTGAAAAAAAAAAGTGGTTCAAATGGCTCTGAGCACTATGGGACTTAACATCTATGGTCATCAGTCCCCTAGAACTTAGAATTACTTAAACCTAACTCACCTAAGGACAGCACACAACACCCAGTCATCACGAGGCAGAGAAAATCCCTGACCCCGCCGGGAATCGAACCCGGGAACCCGGGCGCGAGAAGCGAGAACGCTACCGCACGACCACGAGCTGCGGACTTGAAACCAAAAGAGTGATGAATAATATGGTGTATTGAAATCCCGAGTACAAACAACCTGCTATCAGGAAAAAAGTGTTGCATTCTTTTGATTGACCTCTAGGCGACTACTGCGGACAACTACACAAACGCAGGTGGGAATTTTTAATTGAAAACTGGAACAAGCGCGTCAGATTGTCTTCACCGACGACAGCAGTATTTGTCTGTCGATTGATACGGAGATGGATCAGTCATGTTTTGAGTTGGTATCACGCATGTATGGCTTTCGGACGCCTCTCATCGCTGTCCAGAGTAATTTGATGACGGTGCAGTAGTGGTGCATATGAAACTTGTCATTGTCAGATTGGAGTACGCTACATATTTAGAAAAATGTTTATTTATTCACAGTTGTCTTGACTGTATTTGGTGCACTTGACACTCTTATGTGTTACAGATTCTTCAGCATGTGTCAGTATCGTCAACCACAAATACCGCGATGGAATATACGTTCAGGGACAGCAGAGTTAGATAGATTTTCGGAACGCCTGAAAAACGGCCTGACATCGCAGGTCAGTCTGATCGCCTTTATCCGAACTGAGTAAAGTCTTGGTGGTTGCACAGAGTTGCCCAACAATATAACACCATTCGAGATAATAGCAAAGTAAACAAGCGTTCGTGTCTACTGTCAGAGATTGTGGTGATCATTCTTATAGTGAAGATAGCCACATACAGTTTCTCCACAAGAATTTACAAGCGATACTTTCAAGAGAGCATTCCATCTACCCTCGACACTAAAAATTTGAAATGGTTGAGTTCGTTGACTGTTAGACCATCGTGGGGCAGTAAAATTTCGAAAAATGTTGTATTACCACCTTCAGCTGCTTGTAAAATATTTATTTATGCACCCAGTTTCTGTCGTCTGACCATCATCAGGTTCATTGAAGTATTCACAGCATCATTTTAGGTGAAATATGAAATCATTATCGTCAGGTGATGAAACCACAATCGTTAACTCCCATTACAGTTTTAACATCAATGTCTACGCTCCCTAACACAGTTTTTGTAGATTGACGATCTAATTTACATATCTACATCTGCATGATAACTCCGCAATTCACAGTTAAGTGCCTGGCAGACGGTTCATCAGACCATCTACAAGCTACTTCACGACAGTTCTACTCTCGAACAGTGCGCGGGAGAAACGAAAATTTAAGACTTTCCATGCGAACTCTGATTTCTCTTATTTTATTGTGATGATCATTTCTCCCGAAGTGGGTGGGCGTCAACAAAATACACACATAACAAAAAAAGTTTTGCATCATCCCGGTTCGCAGAACACCTGAAGATAGACGTTGACTGTGGATGTTGTATCACAGACGTAGTCCCTTTGACTGTTCAGAGATGTTACTAAACCCGTCCAAAGATGTAAACAACCACGCATGAGCAGCGCCTATTAGACGGAGGGGGTCCGACAGCCGATCAGTTCCACTCATTCCACCAGGAAGGAGCTACATGGCACGTGTTGTCTGTAGTTCAAACATGCCTAGACGGTCAATACTGCGGTTCGATCGCGTCTGTATTGTTACTTTGTGCCAGGAAGGGCTCTCAACAAGGGAAATGTCCAGGTGTCTCGGAGCGGACCAAAACGATGTTGTTCTGACATTGAGGAGACACAGCCCAAGGGCTACTACTGGAATGGATGACCGCTACCTAAGGATTATGGCTCTGAGGAACCGTGACAGCAACGCCACAATGTTGAATAATGCTTTTCGTGCAGCCACAGGACGTCGTGTTACGACAAACTGTGTGCAATAGGCTGCATTATGAGCAACTTCACTCCCGACCTCCATGGCGAGGTCCATCTTTGCAACCACGACACCATGCAGCGCGGTACGGATTGGCCCAACAATATGCCAAATGGACCGCTCAGGATTGGCATCACGTTCTCTTCACCGATGAGTGTCGCATATGCCTTCAACCAGACAATCGCCGCAGACGTGTTTGGAGGCAATCCAGTCAGGCGGAACGCCTTATACACACTGTCCAGCGAGTGTAGCCAGGTGGAACTTCCCTGCTGTTTTGGGGTGGCGTTATGTGGGGCCGACGTACGCCGCTGGTGGTCATGGAAGGTGCCGTTACGGCTGTACGATACGTGAATGCTATCCTCCGACCGATAGTGCTGCCATATCTGCAGCATATTGGCGAGGCATTCGTCTTTATGGACTACACTTCGCGCCCCCATAGTGCACATCTTCTGAATGACTTCCTTCAGCATAATGACATCGCTCGACTAGAGTGGCCAGCATGTTGTCCAACACGAACCCTATCGCAAATGCCTGCGACAGATTGAAAAGGATTGTTTATGGACGCCGTGACCCACCAACCACACTAAGGGATCTACGCCGAATCGTTGTTGAGGACTGGGATAATCTGGAGCAACAGTGCCTTACCTTTGGATAGTATGCCACGACGAATACTGCCATGGATTAATGCAAGAGGACGTGTTACTGGGTATTAGAGGTACCGGTGTGTACAGCAATCTGGACCGCCACCTCTGAAGGTCTCGCTGTATTATGGTACAACATGCTATGTGTGGTTTTCATGAGCAATAAAAAGGGAAATGATGTTTATGTTGATCTCTATTCCAATTTTCTGTAGAGGTTCCGGAACTCTCAGAACCGAGGTGATGCAAAACTTTTTTTGATGTGTGCATTTTCACTCTCTAAAGAGAAAGTTGATATTTGAAATTTCAGGTTAAGGTCCTGTTGCAGCGAAAAATGACTTTGTTTTACTGACTGTCACCAAATTCGAGTATCATATCCGTGGCACTTTCTCCCTTATTTCGCGGTTATATTAAGATATGATTACAGTGTTTTATTCATGGTTTCGTCACTTGACGAAAACGATTTTACATTTCACTAACATGATGCTGTGAATAATTTTATGAACCTTTCAGACGACTGAAACTAGTGGTATAAATAAAGTATTTTACCAGTGACTGGCTCAAGGCGGTTATATGATATTTTTCAAATATATTAGAGCAGTGGTCCACCACCTACTGAAAATACTGTATATTAGTAAAATTTCGCATGCGCAAGAGCGCCGTGTTAGAAACTGTACGCATTGCGTTTTTTGCAGTTAAGCGTTAACATGATCGCTGAAAGTCATGTGCTAATGTTACTGTCGACTTCGTTAGCCCATCGCTTATACTACGTTCCATATCTTTCACGGTAACAGTTGTGTCGTCTGTAGAGATAATTTTTGTGGCAGGTTATTGATTTTTTTATGTCATCAGCCTTCTGACTGCTTTGATGCGGCCCGCTACGAATTTCTCTCCTGTGCCTACCTCTTCA
Source organism: Schistocerca cancellata (assembly GCF_023864275.1). NCBI lineage: Eukaryota > Metazoa > Arthropoda > Insecta > Orthoptera > Acrididae > Schistocerca > Schistocerca cancellata. Next base: position 781,590,814 of record NC_064628.1, on the reverse strand, counting down.
TCTCAGAGTAGCAGTTGCATCCAACGTCCTCAGTTATCTGTTGCATCTCCGACTTCCCCTACAGTTTTTACTCTCTGCAGCTCCCTCTAGTACCATGGAAGGTATTCACTGATGTCTCAATGCATGTTCTATAATCCATTTCCTCTTCTTGTCAGTGTTTTCGGCATGTTCCTTCCTTCACCGTTTCTGGGAGGCACATCCTAATTTTTTAGCTTATCAGTCCACCTGATATTCCAACGTCCTTACGTAGTATATCACATCTCAATCTTTCTCTTATTTTCCGATTTTGCCACAGTCCACGATTGACTACCATACAATGCATCTTATCACATATTCCTTCCTCAAATTAAGCCCTATGTTTGATACTACAAACACCGTTCAATAAGTAATGTAACACATTTTCTTCCTGAAACATGTTAGGTTTATTCAAGATTCCAATACAACATATTATTGTCCACTAAGTGGTTGGGAAGGGAGTGAGACAGGGTTTTAGCCTCTCCCGGATGTTATTCAATCTGTATATTGAGCAAGCAGTGAAGGAAACAAAAGAAAAGTTCGGAATAGGTATTAAAACCCATGGAGAAGAAATAAAAACTTTGAGGTTCGCCGATGACATTGTAATTATGTCAGATACAGCAAAGGACTTGGAAGAACAGTTGAACGGAATGGACAGTGTATTGAAAGGAGGATATAAGATGAACACCAACAAAAGGAAAACGAGGATAATGGAATGTATTCGAATTAAGTCGGGTGATGCTGAGGGAATTAGATTAGGAAATGAGTTTTACTGTTTGGGGAGCAAAATAAGTGATGATGGTCGAAGTAGAGAGGATATAAAATGTAGACTGGCAATGGCAAGGAAAGCATTTCTGAAGACGAGAAATTTGTTAACGTCGAGTATTGATTTAACTGTCAGGAAGTCGTTTCTGAAAGTATTTGTATGGAGTGTAGCCATGTATGGAAGTGAAACATGGACGATAACTAGTTTGGACAAGAAGAGAATAGAAGCTTTGGAAATGTGGTGCTACAGAAGAATGCTGAAGAATAGGTGGGTAGATCACATAACTAATGAGGAGGTATTGAATAGAATTGGGGAGAAGAGGAGTTTGTGGCACAATTTGACTAGAAGAAGGGATCGGTTGGTAGGACATGTTCTGAGGCATCAAGGGATCACCAATTTAGTATTGGAGGGTAGCGTGGAGCGTAAAATTGGTAGAGGGAGACCAAGAGATGAATACACTAAGCAGATTCAGAAAGATGTAGGCTGCAGTAGTTGCTGGGAGATGAAGAAGCTTGCACAGGATAGAGTAGCATGGAGAGCTGCATCAAACCAGTCTCAGGACTGAAGACCACAACAACAACAACATTTTGACTACAGAACCCTATTTTTCAACATAATAACCGTTGAAAGTGACGGCCTTACGCCGCCCTTCTGGGAGGGCCTATATGCCCGAATGGTACAACTCTACTGGTCGACGTCGGAGCCAACGTCTTCTTGCATCAATAACTTTTCCATCATCCACGCACTGCTTCCCGTGGAGTGCATTCTTCATTGGGCCATACAGATGGCGATCAGAAGGTACTAGATTTGGACGGTAGAGTGGATGAGGAAGAACAGTTCTGTGAAGTTCTAGAAGCAGGTATGCATTTTGGGGCGATGAACATGTTGACGTCATTTTTTCAATTTCCTAAGGGCAGCACAATACACTTCAGAGTTGATCGGTGCATCATAAAGGAGCACATCAAACTCTGACGTCCAATTGAGCAGTGAGGCAGTGAGGTGTTTGTGATCCATCAATCACCTCGAATGAGAGTGTTCACAAATTCCAACATTGCAAGAGTCACAAATGTGTGCCGTCGGCCGACATGTGGGAGATCGGAAAGATTTGCGCGACCTTGTTGCGATGACGACAGATGCCATGCCCATCGACTCACCGTGCTTTCGTTCACTTCCAGGTCTGCGTAGACCTTCTGCAAGCCCCTATAAATATCTGAGATGATCTGGTTTTCCACCAAAACCAACTCATTGACAGTTCTCTACTTCGAACGCACCTCCGTTGCAGACGCCACTTCGTTTTGAGTTCTACCTATAGCACCGTTACCTACTGGAACTTCATCAAATTATAGGGGGTGAAGCGGGAATATTACACGGTGACCCACAATAAGTTCCTAATTTTTTCAGCCGAAACTGTGCGAAAAAAATATGCGTTACATTACTTATTAAACACCCCCTGAAGTAGACTTCTTTCGGCCAGAAATGCCCTCTTTGCTTGCACTAACCTTTTATTTACTAGGCTCCTTATTCGTCCGTCGTGAGTTACTTTGTTTACAACGTAGGAGAATTCCTTAACCTCGTTTACCTCGTAGTCACCGTTTTTTATTTTAAGTTTATCGCTTATCTGATTACGGCTATTCCTCATTAATTCCAGCTTTTTTCGGTTTATTTTCAGTCCATATTGTATATTCATCGGGCTGTACATTCTATCCAACAGGTCCCGTAATTGTTCCTTACTTTTACTAAGGGTAGTAGTGCCATCAGCAAATCTTATCACTATTATCCGTTCACTCAGAATTTTAATCTTACCCTTTACCCTTAAACTTTTTTTATTTCCATCATTGCGTCTTTCGATGTACAGATTGAACAGTACGATCGAAAGACTCCATCCTCGCCCTACACCCATTTTTGTCTGAGCACTTGGTTCTTGGTCTTCGAGTTTTATAGTTCTCCTTTGGTTCTTTTACATATTGTATATTATCCATCTTTCTCTACAGCTCACTCCTATTGTTCTCAGAATTTCGAACGTCTTGCGTCATATTCTTTTTAGGTCGACACATCCTTTGAACATTTTTTAATTTATCTTAAGTCTTGCTTCCATTATCATTCGCAACATTACGGCTAGTGTCTATACCTTTCCCAAAGCCAAACTGATCGTCACCTGACAGCTCTTCCTCAATTTTCTTTTCCATTCTTCCGTATATTATTCTTGTGAGCATCTCGAGTGCATGAGCTGTTAAGGTGATTGTACGATAAGTATCGAACTTATCTGCCGTTGCTATCCTCGGTGTTATGTGGATGATATTTTTCCGAAAGTCTGGATGTATGTCTCCAGTTTCAGAGATTCTACATATTAACATGAATACTCGTTTGCTTCTCACTTACCACAAACATTTTTGGAATTCTAAAGGAATTTTATCTGTCCCTCCTGCCTTACTTGATCACAAGTCTCCCAAAGTTCTGTTAAACTCTGACTCAAACACTCGACACCCCATGTCCTCCATAATGACTCGTATTTCTTCTTCAGTTAAGCATCACATCAGTGTTTCCAAGTGTTTCCACTCGTAGAGGACATCCATGTAATCTTTCCGTCTGTCTGCATTCTGATGATGGCTAGCACTGAAACAGTGATCGCATACATGACTGCAATATGAGGAATCAATCGAAACGGAACACAGAGTCATCAGAGTTTAAATGTAGAGGTCATCAGTCACCTTCAGAGAGCTGTTTGGAAACGCTCCACAACGCCGCAAAACTCTTCCAGTTTCCTTATGTTGTAACTGTCTGTTATTTAAAATCATCAAGTGTATGTGGTGTGTTATGGTAGCAGGAGTAACAACATGATTTACACTGTGCGACGTCTAGTTTTATGCAAGAAGTACTGGATCAGAATGTGTTAATGTCATTCTAGAACCTGACATAGACCTTGAAGTCGTGGCGGAAAACCAAAATGTATGGCAGTGTACAAAGCGTGTTATAGTAGAAAAAGAAAAGGCAATGTTTCAGACAATGTTGTGTGTTTTTTTCCCTCGCTCTTTTTGCGTGTGGAACAGGAAAGGAAATGACTAGCAGGAGTACAAGGTACCCTCCGCAACGAATCATACGGTGGTTTACGGAGCATGCATGTAGACATAGGTGTAGAACTAAAATACGATTATTGCATGCACGACGATGAAAGAGGACACACTGTCAACTCGTCTCTGACAGTATTACCATGGGGCTTTTGATGACAGTATGTGCTGCACTAATGGAAGACCGCAATTTTATAAAAGCAGATAACCTTCCACAGATCCCAGAAGGAGGTTATATACGAAATCCCTTGTAAGTGGCCGGCCGCTGTGGCCGAGCGGATCTAGGCACTTCAGTCTCGAACCACGCGACCGCTACGATCTCAGGTTCGAATCCTGCCTCGGGCATGGGTGTGTGTGATGTCCTTAGGTTAGTTAGGTTTAAGTAGTTCAAAGTTCTAGGGGACTGATGACCTCAGATGTCCCATAGTGCTCAGAGCCATGTTTTGAACCTTGTCAGTGTGGTAAAAGGCACATAGGCCAAACAATACGTACTGTGTAAGAACAGTGCATCGAACACAAGCGACACACCCTCATTCTCCAGTCAGCAAATTTTCAGTGGCTGAACATTACATTTCCACTGGTCAGTCCACGGGTTACGGGGTATTCAAGATACTGACCATAGCCTCAGGCTATTGCGATTCGGCGGCCAAGGAAGCTGTGGGTTACAATTAGCAAACAATCTACTCACCCGAGACCAGGGTTTTTGGTTCGACAGATCTCGGAAACCACTTCTTTCGCGCTGCTCTCTCACAAGAATTGTTATTCTGAGTGTTCACTGCCTGGCATTGCAACACGTGCCATCCTCTTTAATAATCAGCCACATGATTCGTAAGCACTTTGGATTTTCTGACTCTGCGCTTGATTCGTTTTACCCTCAGAAGTGGAACCCGCCGCAAGACGTTCTCTGGTGCAGTCGAAACGTGGCATGGTGGAAATAGAGTGACACATATTTCAGCATTTTTCGTCGGCACTCAGTAGTTTTCGAGAAAATTACCATCAAACTATTGATGCGACTTCGTCAGTCCACTCGCGCATCATAAGACCAAGTGAGTTGGTTGCGCGGTGGTTAAGAGCACAGTTTCGAAATTTCGCGCCTAACTAATGAGGAGGTATTGAATAGATTGGGGAGAAGAGAAATTTGTGGCACAACTTGACTAGAAGAAGGGATCGGTTGGTAGGACATGTTCTGAGGCATCAAGGGATCACCAATTTAGTATTGGAGGGCAGCGTGTAGGGTAAAAATCGTAGAGGGAGACCAAGAGATGAATACACTAAGCAGATTCAGAAGGATGTAGGTTGCAGTAGGTACTTGGAGATGAAGAAGCTTGCACAGGATAGAGTAGCATGGAGAGCTGCATCAAACTAGTCTCTGGACTGAAGACAACAACAGACAATGTTCAAATTCAGTCTTATGTTTGTTTTTTTGTTGTTGCGGAAGTAAATCACATCAATATTTTTTGTGACATCAAAAACAGAATGGAACTATTGACAAAAGAGATAAGCATTTCACAACTTCTTAAAAATAGATCGTATCATCACAGGCCTGCATCTCGTGGTCGTGCGGTAGCGTTCTCGCTTCCCACGCCCGGGTTCCCGGGTTCGATTCCCGGCGGGGTCAGGGATTTTCTCTGCCTCGTGATGGCTGGGTGTTGTGTGATGTCCTTAGGTTAGTTAGGTTTAAGTAGTTCTAAGTTCTAGGGGACTGATGACCTAAGATGTTAAGTCCCATAGTGCTCAGAGCCGTTTGAACCGTATCATCACAGATCTTACATAATCCGACATAATTGACATTAATCGATTCTAATACTTCATTCCTTTCTTTGATTTTTACTTTTATGCTTCAACACAACCAGTTCACTAATAAAAACGTTCAAACCAAAAAAAAATTCGCAGTATCACGAGCAACGTGAGAAGGCACATATGCCTCAGTCATCTTTTCTTGTGTGAATTTCATCAGGAAATCAACCTCGCGATCTTGTGATAATTTTAAGCCACGCATATCGAAAGCATTTTCTTGAAAGCTGATGCTTCAGTAATCTGTTAATATAGTTTATAGTTCTTTACCAGTCAGCAAAAATATACGTCGCAGGTTTCACATAACGACATTCACTTAGGCGGAAGTAGTTTTAATGAACATGTCGGTATTCCGATTTCATCGACACACAGTCCATCGTACAAGGAGGGATCGTTTTGCCCACTCCACGAATCGAAAATTTACAGAAACGGTTCCATTTTTACTTAAGTTCTCAAAACTTTGTCCAGAAACTAATGATACGTTTCTTGTCTGAGCTTTCCAGATTTTGTGGCTGTTGCGAGCTCATTTCTAAGTCATTACATTAATTTGTTTACTTCTTGATGCCCTCGAGGACCAAATTTGTCATTAACTTTTTGCGGACAAACGGAAACTGTTCATAGCAGTTTTCTGGAAGGTATTAATCTGTGTTAGTTGTGATGATGAAATCTGTTATTAATAACAGCTATATAATGAGATGACGGCAATGAAAATTTGTGCCGAACCGATATTCGAACCCAGATTTCCCATTTATCGCGAGCGGTAACCTTACCATTAGACTATCCGAGCAAAACACACGGCCAGATCCAATCTTCATATGTCGTCAACCCTGTGTCTACAATCTATACTCGTGCATCCATTATGTATATGACCGTACAGGAGACAAATTTTACCTGAAAGTCGCCTGCCCGGTGTCGGCGGATAAATGTGATATTGCAGTGCCTCTGTTATAGTGAACTAGTATGTAGTGTTCCTTCTTATTTATCCGCCGACACCGGGCAAGCGAATCTGAAGTATGATGTATGCCCTTGCGGAAATATACGTAATGGATGTAGGAGTATAGGTTGTAGACGCATGGTTGACGACATATGGAAGTTTTGGTCTGTTCGTGCGTCGAGTTCGGATAGCGTAATGGTAAGGCGAAATCCGGATTCCAGTCTCGGTCCGGCACAAATTTTCGCTCTCATCATTCCATTACACAGCTGATGGTTGTTCATATTGGCAACTGGGAATAAATTACGTGTATTTCATAACGGCTTATAGTCCCCAGTAACATGCAACATAATTCGGAATAATGCAGGCATTGCAATATTGTATTGTTAACGAGATTTGAAACATTTCTTTGTTTTTCCATTAATTCCATTGGACTTCACGACGTCATAAAAATACTGATGTCACATACATGCGCTACAGCAAAAGAGACGAAACGTAAGATAGGATTTGAACAAGAGATGTAAAATTCCGAAACTCAGCTCTTAACCATTGAGATACCAGCTCATTTTAGCTCTACACCGCGCGAGTAGCCTGATTAAGTAACGTCGAAACTTTGACCGCCATTTTCTCGGGAGCTATTGCGTGTTGTCACCTAAGTCGAAATAGATGTCTCTTTACTTTCAGCCTTCTGTATCGGAGAGCGGCATCGCAAGTCACGAGATTATGGGGCGGCACATTTCAGCTCATATAACACTTCGCGTATTTTGAGTGTTATTACCTCGATGCTGCAGAGAAATCTTCTTTAGAAGTACCGAAGTACCGTGAAACTCTGCATACCCTTTTTACGGATATCGTAACAATTTGATACAAGGGACTGCAGTTGGTTTACAGATGTGAAGAGCATTGGTATTGTGCTTTTTCGCCACCTTATCATTGCTCAGACTCCATTTTATTTACTTCTTTCGGCAAAGGGATAAGAACTGACAGACAACAATATTGTTTACGTTTTCTATCGCACTTATTCATTTTGTTGCATCTCTGTATTAATTAATTACGTTATAACGACAATGTAGACGGCAACGAAGTGCCACGAAAAGACAACGCATTTCGAACTATCAAATTGTTACAGTAATTACGATAAGCGATATTCACCACCTGCTTATCCATTATTATGTTCAATTTTTATTTATTTATCCTTCTGCTTTTTATGGACAAGTAAAATATTTATAACATTTTTCGCTATCTCATCAGAAAGGTAAAACCATACACGACGCACAAAAGAGTAAAAAAATACAAGATCAATGCTCGAATTTTGGAGCAATTAAAGAAGTGACAGCCAACGACATTTTTTCAGATTTTCTTGTGCACTGATTCATGTTGTCGAGTCTGTTCTAACTAATTGCGTAACACTGACATTGTATAGGAAACTGTCTCACGCAGAAACACTTAGACGCACACAAGGGTTTGCGAACCTACATAACTTGGGGGACATTAATCAGATTTTCATGTATAAATTTTATCTACATGTTAACATAACACCAGTATGTGCTCACTGACTGGCAATTAACTCAGACAGTTGCAACTTTATCTAGCACTTCTCTCGTAAACACATGGCCATAAAATTTCAGAAATTATCTCTACAATACAAGGCTTTATAATACCGTGTCTCGATTTTTTCAGCATATGAAGTGCCTAATATCAATATGACGTTTCCAATTTTATATTGGTTGTACATACCAACGAGAAAAAACTTGTTCTCCTCTCTCATATTTCACTTTACACACATATAAACGACAATAATACACCATAGCTGTTACTGAAACTCAAACGTGCAGAAACTTATATAAAAAATACTAAAACGTGTAATATTTAGGTTCATTAATTCTGTCGTGTGCGTGCAAAAACTATTTTAAATACTATTTTTTTTCTATTCTTGAATGCGTTTTTTCTCCAGTAATACGACAAAGTCAGCGTGATGTCACGGGGGGCGTCACCACGGGGAACGATGGGGATGTGAATCTGGTAAACCTAATGTTTTGAGCTAGTTAAGATGACGGACATCGGCTTCACGTTTGTGACGTAATGCCGCCTCCCCTCTTTTTTTTTATCTCCGTGGTCAGACCAGTACGTTTTATCTATGACTAAACGCTCTTGTTACCTATAGTGTTATATCTGAAGCATGAGCATTAACTCCACCATGTTGTATCAAAAGGTTTGAATTCTGCCAGCGACTGGCCTTGAGGATAACATTATCAGCCGCAATATCGGATGAAGCAATACTGCTATCCCGGATAGATGCCTAAAAGATGGAGGATATTACATCCATCGGGAAAGCTTCAAGAAACACAGTTGGGTTCGGTTGTTTGGGGAAGGAGACCAGACAGTGAGGTCATCTGTCTCATCGGATTAGGGAAGGACGGGGAAGGAAGTCGGCCGTGATTTTTCAAAGCAACTATCCCTGGATTTGCCTGGAGCGATTTAGGGAAATCACAGAAAACCTAAATCAGGATGGCCGGACGCGGGGTTGAACCGTCGTCCTCCCGAATGCAAGTCCAGTGTGCTAGCCACTGCGCCACCTCGCTCGGTAAACACAGTTAAAAAGCGATTTATCGTATTATCACATAGGCTGTTAATTTCCGCTTGTTTAGATTTGTTTTTGGGGAGGGTCCGCATTAAGCAAAACAAATTTTTCTTTTTCTATTTATTTCCCCAGACATGCGAGCTGAAGTAGGCTTTTTATTGTCTTTCTATAAAACAAGAAAAATGCTCTTTACTACTTGCACACTTATAAATTTGAGATTTTGAGATTTTAAGACAGTATTGTCATATGTGAAAAAACAGACGAAGGTTTGTATATATACCTTGTGACCACATGCTGCGGATTCCTGGATTTTTATGTTGTGTAATGCAGTTGTTTTGTTTCACAGTTTATGATCTACGACCATATAGAAGCCGCGCGGGGCAGCCGTGCGGTCCAGGGCGCCTTGCCACAGTTCGCGCGGCTACTGCTGTCGGCGGTTCGAGTCCTCCCTCGGTCATAGTTGTGTGTGTTGTCCTTAGCCTAAGTTAGTTTAAGTTAGATTAAGTAGTGTGTAAGCCTAGAGACCGATGACCTTAGCAGTTTGGTCCCATAGGAACTTACCACATATTTCCAAAATTTACCGTATAGAATTTACTGTAGAACAGTTATTTACTTCAAAATTTTGCGACTGGACACGTTATGGTAAGGCCTACCATTTATTAACTGATATGTGAAAGATTGTGTGTGTGTGTGTATGTGTGTGTATGTTTAGGTGAATGGGAGTGAGTTTTTTTTCATTTAATCAACACTTTTATTTTAATCATTTTGTTTATTTTATTTATTGTGTGCATGTATTCCTGTGTGTGTGTGTGTGTGTGTGTGTGTGTGTGTGTGTGTGTGTGTGTGCGCGTGCGAGCGCGCGTGTGCGTGTGAATAGTAAATTGGGGGCGGGGGGGTCTACAGGTTGGTGTTGAATTCTTTGAGGGCAGAGAACAGAGTTCCATTGCAGAGAGCTGTGTATTCATTTATTACTTGCTTTCCTTCAACTATGGCTGTTTGTATTTGATAGTTTTCTTCAATTATTAGTTTTTGTGGAGGGCTGTTGCTGCATTTCAGAATTTTCAAGTCAGTGCTGATGTTTGTTGGGCTATGTTTCATCTGCAAAGGTGTTCAGCAAATGAAGAATGACAGCTTTTTTTTTTAATGCTCTTCTGGTTCTAAGCACTATGGGACTTAACTTCTGAGGTCATCAGTCCCCTAGAACTACTTAAACCTAACTAACCTAAGGACATCACACACATCCATGCCCGAGGTAGGATTCGAACCTGCGACCGTAGCGCTCGCGCGGTTCCAGACTGAAGCGCCTAGAACCGCTCGGCCGCTCCGGCCGGCAATGCTCTTCTGTGTTGGGGTATTAAAGTTTCTACTTATCTGTCCTCTGTATACTAAGTTTAGTAGGAGACACTGTACTGGTTGCATAACCAATATACCAAAGTATGCTATTGTGACACTTTCTGTTCGTTACTTGTTGTTTCCCACGTACCGAAGTGAAGCAATTACGAGGCCGCCTCCTCGTGTGTTATATTTCCTCCAGCAAGTGAGCGTATTTTCAGCCGCATTTCGCTCGACGCGCCGCATTCTGAGCTGGTCGGTCGCTCATTAGACGGCCGCTGCCTTCGGCTGCTGGAGGCATTATTCGGGCGCGGCACACGTCAGCACGGCAGTTTGTCAGTGCCAGGTCGCGCGGCCCTTGCCAATTACGACCGCCACGCCTCGTTCCCACGTTACTTAGTGCTAATGGGAGCACTGTTCTACAACACCACGTCTCACCGCCGGCCCTCTCGTTTACCAGCCAACCGGTGCACGAGTGCGTTCGGTCCGGCGCGCTGACAAATATTTCCCAATTATTTCACTTTTCTGTACAAAGTAGATCGATTTTTCAGCTGCGACTTTCATTAATGACGAGGAGCAGCTGCTTCGAAGTGGAAATAGTCGGAATGCAATACTGGATTTAACCTGAGCCGTAGTCTGTATCGCTGGACTGTTAGGTGGTTTCTTCACCACCATCGTCTCACCTGTATTTCTCGTATATTTCACCCTTCACAGTCCCATTCCAACCTTTTTCCTTCGGGGTTGAAGATATCCTCTTACTTACTTGGCTTTCGGTTCAGCAACGTCTCTGTGGCCAAGCGGTTCTAGGCGCTACAGTCTGGAACCGCGCGTCCGCTACGGTCGCAGGTTCGAATCCTGCCTCGGCCATCGATGTGTGTGATGGCCTTAGGTTAGTTAGGTTTAAGTAGTTCTAAGTTCTAGGGGACTGATGACCTTAGAAGTTAAGTCCCATAGTGCTCAGAGCCATAGGAACCATTTTTTTTTTTTTTTGTGGGAAAACCAGAAGAGAATCGAAGTATTTGAGATGTGGTGCTACAGCAGTCAAAGCTTTCCCGTCAAAGCCAAACAGTTCACAGGTATTTGAACCCAAATCTTCCACAATTTGAGACCTGTGTCTTAACCTTTCCTTAGCCTCACAAAGTGAAGTAATTTAGAAAATTCACGTAACGGAACACTTTTCGCGAAATCTAGTGAAATTTAAGAATGTTGAAAGGAATCAATCTTTTATAATGGTCTCACTAGGTTCGCAATAGGGAGTTCGTCAGTCAAACAATGTTCATTACTCGACGCGACCTGGATGTACATCAGAGTCAGTTGCGCTGGATGATGAACTCGAAATGCGTTTCCTGCATTTTAGCAATCTCCTCGCTTCTCAGACAGCTCCGCAACTGCAAGATGGGAGCTGTCTTTAACAGGCAGCATAACGTCCGCTTTTATTTAATTAAGTTTCATAACCAGGAGTCAACTTCGTGTGCAACGCTCTGACGCTGCCGCGTTATAATACAAAGCCTTGTCGCTAACGTTGCAACTTTGAAATGCAATGGAAAAGGAATTTAATCTAGGGGACTGATGACTTCAGCAGTTAAGTCCTATAGTGCTCAGAGCCATTTGAACCATCAGCAACGTCCCTGTTATACTGGTTCAATCTATCCTTCTCAAACGAAACTGGCATAGGCATGTGTATTCAAATTGCAGAGAGATGTAAAAAGGCAGAATAAGGCGCTGGGATCTGGCGCAGTTGTTAGATCGGTCACTGCTGCTACAATGACAGGTTATCAAGATTTAAGTGAGTTAGAACGTCATGTTATAGCCGGCGCAGGAGCAATGTAGCTATGAAGTGGGGCTTTTCCCGTACGACCATTCTACAAGTGTACCGTGAGTATTAGGAATCCGATAAAACATCGAACCGCTCATCCAAACATCATCGATATGGACTTTGGGAGGCAAAGGCCCACTCGTATACACTTGACTGCACGACACAAAGCTTTACGCCTCGTCTGGTCCCGTCAACACCGACGTTGGACTGTTGATGAGTGGAAAAATGTTGCCTAGTCGGACGAGTCTCGTTTCAAAGTGTATCGAGCGGATGGACGTGTACGGGTATGGAGATAATCTCGTGAATACGTGGACCCTGCCTGTCAGTAGGGGACTGTTCAAGCTGTCGGAGGCTCTGTAATAGTGTGGGTGTGTGCAGTCCGAGTGATACGGGACCCATGACACGTCTAGATACGACTCTGACAGGTTTATTACTTTATTTATTGTTCCGTGGGACCAAATTAAGGAGACGTCTCCATGGTCATGCAACGAGTCAATACATGAAATTATAACACGATAATAGAAACAGATAAAATGAAATATAAGAAACATATTCAGGCGACAAGTCGTAAGTTTAAATAAAGAAAATCAACAATGTAACACTGGAATTTGCTTATTTTTTCAGCTCTTCCAGGGACTCCTCGACAGAATAGGAGTGAGCAATGAGGAAACTCATCAGTTTAGACTTAAAAGTGTTTGGGCTACTGCTAAGATTTTTGAGTTCTTGTGGTAGCTTATTGAAAATGGGTGCAGCAGAAAACTGCACTCCTTTCTGCACAAGAGCCAAGGAAGTGCATTCCACATGCAGATTTGATTTCTGCCTAGTATTAACTGAGTGAAAGCTGCTAACTCTTGGGAATAAGATAATATTGCTAACAACAAACGACATTAAAGAAAATATATACTGTGAGGGCAATGTCAGAATTCCCAGACTATTGAATAGGGGTCGACAAGATGTTCTCGAACTTACACCACATATAGCTCGAACCAAAATTATCCTTTTTGAATCAGAACAATTAACCCAGAAAATAATACCATACGACATAAACGTATAAAAATATGCGAAGTAGACTACTTTTCGTGTTGAACTGTTGCTTATTTAAGATACTGTTCTAATGGTAAATAAAGCACCATTTAGTTTCTGAACAAGATCCTGAACATGGGCTTTCCACAACAGCTTACTATCTATCCGAACGCCGAGGAACTTGAACTGTTCCGTCTCGCTTATAATATGCCCATTTTGTCTGATCAAAATATCGGTTCTTGTTGAATTGTGAGTTAGAAACTGTAAAAACTTAGTCTTACTGTGATTTAGCATCAAATTATTTTCCACAAGCCACGAACTTATTTCATGAACTACATTATTTGATACTGTTTCAATATTACACACAAGATCCTTCACTACAAAGCTGGTGTCATCAGCAAACAGAAATATTTTTGAATCACCTGTAATACTAGAAGGCTTATATAAATAAGAAACAGCAGTGGCCCCAGTACCTACCCTTGGGGAACGCCCCACTTAACAGTGTCCCATTGGGACTGAACATCACTACCACTTTCAATATTGCGGAGAATTACCTTCTGCTTTCTGTTCTTAAAGTAAGAGGCGAACCAATTGTAAGCTACTCCCCTTACTCCATAATGGTCCAACTTCTGCTGTAATATTTTGTAGTCAACACAGTCAAAAGCCTTCTTTAAATCAAAGAAAACACCTAGCGTTGGCAACCTTTTATTTAATCCGTCCAAAACCTCACAGAGAAAAGAGAATATAGCATTTTCAGTTGTTAAACCATTTCTAAAACCAAACTGTACATTTGACAGCAAATTAATGCAATTTAAATGCTCCAGTTACCTTGTATATACAACCTTCTCGATAACTTTAACAAAGACCGATGGAATAGAAGTAGGTCTAAAATTGTCAGCATTATCCCTGTCTCCCTTTTTATAAAGTGGCTTCACTATCGAGTACTTTAATTGGTCAGGAAACCGACCACTCGTAGAGGAAAAGTTACAGATATGGCTAAGTACTGGGCTAGCATACATAGAACAACACTTCAGTATTCTGCTAGATACCCCGTCATATCCGTGAGAGTTCTTGGTCTTTAGTGATTTAATTATTAACTCAATCTCCCACTTGTCAGTATCATGGAGGAGCATTTCAGGTAACAGTCTCGGAACACTTTTTTCTAAGAGCGGTATATGATTCCCTGTTGGGACTAGGTTTCTATTTAGTCCACCTGCTACATTCAGAAAGTGATTATTAAATACTGTAAATATATGCGACTTATCAGTAACACGGACATTCCCACTATGCACTGATTCTATATCCTCGACCTGTCTCTGCAGACCAGCCACTTCCTTTACGACTGACCATATGGTTTTAATTTTATCCTGAGACTTAGCTATTCTATCTGCATACCACATACTTTTTGCCTTCCTAATAACATTTTTAAGTACCTTACAATACTGTTTGTAATGGGCTGCTGCATTTAGATTTTGACTGTTTCTAACGTTTTGATATAATTGCCACTTTGTTCTACAAGATATTCTTATCCCTCTAGTCAGCCACCCAGGCTGCCTGTTTGTGCTAGTACCCTGTTTTGAACGTTCTAACGGAAAGGAACTTTCAAAGAGCACGAGAAAAGTCTTGAGGAAAGCATTATATTTATCGTCTACTGTATCAGCACTATAACAATCTTGCCACTCTTGTTCCTTGATAAGGTTTACAAAGGTCTCTACAGCAACTGGATCAGCTTTCCTAAACAGTTGATAACTATATTTAACATGTTGTTGCAGCACAAAAATATTTTAGAGTTAAAATTTGTGCATCATGATCTGAAAGACCATTCACCTTTTTGCTAACAGAATGCCCTTCTAGTAATGAGGAATGAACAAAACTGTTGTCTATGGTTGTTCTACTGTTCCCTTGCACTCCCGTTGGAAAGAATACGATTTGCATAAGATTATATGAATTAAGGAGGTCTGCCAGCATCCTTTTCCTTGCACAATCACTTATACGATTAATATTGAAGTCACCACATATAACTAACTTTTTGTATTTCGTATAAAGTGAACCAAGAACTTCCTCTAGCTTTAGCAAAAATGTTGTGAAATCGTAGTCTGGGGATCTATAAATAACAACAGTTAGAAGTTTAGCTCCACTAAATTTGAAACGTCCCCGTAGAAAAATTATACAAGACTATGCTTAAACTGACACACAATATTTTTAGCGCAACGCAATCTGACTTTCAAAAATCCCTACAAAAGAATGGCCCTGACTAACATTAACCTATACCTTTCACAAATCACTTACCTCACCAAAAATCTTCGTTACTCGAACTACTGCAATACAGCGAGCGCCACTACTGCCAGCTAAATAAAAGATTCAAACTACTGAAGGCACTAACTACTGATAGGCATAGTTAGCAAATGAAAGATTTTAATAGAGAACAAACAATGTATTCACCTTAATAATCATAATATATATAGCAGTTCATGCCATCCAGTCTTACAAATTTCAAAACTCCGTCATCTCTCTCCCCACATCCACCACTGCTGGCGGCTCACCTCCAACTGCGCAACGCTACGCGCTGTTCACATCCAGCTGCCCAACACTACAATGGCTGACAACAATGCAAACTAGCCACAGACTGCACACAGCACAGCCAGTGATTTTCATGCAGAGCGCTACGTGGCGTTACCAATATAAAATCCTAAACAGCCTACTTACATAGCCCCCATGCTCCCCACAAAAAATTTTACAAATTGTTTTGGGCACTGGCCAATACAGATTTGAAAAAAATTTTCATAATTAGAGTAAGAAAGATATCAAATGCACAAACTTATTAATACAATGTTGGTCAAAAGCTAACATTTTCTCACAGTCCATAAAGACAGTCCTGATCATTCATCACAGTAAAACTGCCGTTTCTTTTCCCAAAGTCTGAGCAGTAAAAGACAATGCACACGGAAGTAGTGGATTTCCATGCAGTCTTGAAGAAGTGGTGTTGTCCTTCCAACGGAAAGACGACTCTTGACATGCTGACAGGTAATGGGCCACAACAGAGCAAAGCCACAGCAGAGTCATTCGACGTTTTGAAGAAGATTGGTAGGTAGGTCATTACAGAGCAGACCCATTGTAGTCCCGGTAGAGGTTCCGGTATTGGTGGGCCACCAGAGATGCAGACCCACTGCAGTCCTTGTAGAAATAATGATATTGGTGGGCCATCAGAGATGCAGACCCACTGTAGACCTTGTAGAGATGGCCAGCAGCCATCTGTTGTGACTGTGCGGGTGCACAGTCACCATTGAAGAGTCTTGCAGATAATATAGCAAGTCCATAACCACCACTTGTGCACTCACAAAGTTTTTGGATTTGTCCTTAGAACCAGCAATGCTGTTATCCAGTCCCTTGCTGAATTATTAACACACGTGCAAACACTAACAGTCCCTGCTTCTCACATATTGTCCATATACTATGACCAACAGAAATGTGTGTAGTGAAATGTAACTTACAAGTTAATAATATGATGAACTGGTGTCAATTACAATTTTATAACATAAGAATGCAATTACAAAGGTACAAAATACATCATTAAAGAACATAACAATACAGATAACATTTGTAGTACAGGCTTTACAAAAGAATCGAAATAACATATACATCAGTGGTACAGGAATTATGACATGAGTACATAAAAGATCAGAATAACTTTCGAAACTACAACTTCACACATGAGCATTAAAACAGAACAGAATACATAATGTCTATACATCTTTACAAAGAAAATAACATATTATCAGAAAAATTCTACAACATAACTCTTATTAGCTAAACACATAAAGAAAGAAAAAAAACAAATATACTAGAGTACACAAACACATAGGGGGATAACACAATGGAAAGGACAGGGTTCGTTTTCAGTGTAACATTTGGTACTGCAGTCCAACCCAAAACTTCATTCCATATATCATCCCTCTTATTTCAACATTTGCTCCAGCCAAAAAAAAATCCTATCCAAGCATGCTTTCTGTATTCTGTTCACATCCTCTTTCAAAAATAGTTTTTCTCCACTGTGCACTACTTTTTTGGCCAAACTATTTTCTTATAGCTTCTCAATGCATTTCTTCCAATTCATCATAGTTAGTTTCTTATATAGTCTAACCCCTCTTAAGCTAAATTAAATCTACTGAGCTCAGATATATATACCAAGGGACGAGGCAATGCAGCAGCACATAACAAATTAACACAAACAGCAAGGACAAAAAAAATACAAATTGGCAAAGTAAGCAACAATATTACAACTAATATAAGGGAATGAGCAGCAAACAAGAAAAATAAATCAGTAGTAAACTGGCTTAGCAGAATAACACAAAGTCAAATTCATTAACACTATGCCTGGCAAATAGCAGCAGCAAATGAAATAACTTATATCTAAACATGACATAGCTCAAGCAGAAAAAAATATTACACTAAAGACAACAATGCAGACAAGGGAAATGTATATTCACATCGTAATGTCTATGTAATTAAAGTGGTGCACCACAATAACTAATTCTACAAAAAATTACCAAGTACTTGAAAAGAAAATTATATATGCAGTTACTATTATTAGTCCCTTCTTATTGTTCTTTCCATTCCAAGAGCTCCTTTTCCGAAGAATGTGGATCATAAAATAATTATTTAATAGATCTGTTGACAGAAAGTGTTCACATTAGCAAATGCATTTAATTTTATTTTATGAAACCAATGCTGCAAGACAGCTGGAAACCAGATATGAAATGAAATAAGCAACTATGTACAAAGTGAGGCATAAGAACATCATTCAGTAGTCATGAGGCATTTCATAAGTTAGTAGAAAAATCTCTCAACTAGAAAGACAGTAGTCATAATCAGGTGTATAGACATAAAAATGTTTCTCGTCATTTCATTAGGCATTTCAGTAAATATCATAAATTAAGAGCTCCACAGTGTTACCATATGCTTTCAAGTTTGATCATGTCTTATTTGCGATGCTTTCTACAAAGGAATGTCAATAGCGAGGATAATGCCCCCCTTTTTTTTTTCACCTGTGCCTCTGAAAGGCACACACTAATGGCTTTTTTCCCGCGACTGTCACGCAGCAGGGTGCCCACGACTCATTACATGAAGGTGGTCACTTAACTTTCTTACTGAAATATTTACGACACCAGTTTGCATTACAGTGACAGTCCCAGATAAAAAATTTCACCGGTCGAGAATTTGTGTTGCAAATGTGTAGAAACAAAATCCTATGAATATAACAGTGTTCAAAACGTTTTCATCAGCATTGTGATACATTCATGCATTTACATGCATTTCATAACTCTTAAAGCACGATTCTTGGTTTCCAACATCCTTTTCCACAAATCAGAGTCCCTAACCACTACTCATTATTCATATACATATTCGTCGACACTTCTTCAATATTTCATCATAATAAATACGTAGCATAATTCCTCATATACGGTAGCATCATCTTATTGATCATAAACATACCTCAACAGCATAGTACACATCGTCGTCGTAAAAATAACATCATAACTCCTCAGTCAAATGTCAAAAACGTCGTAGCTTTCAGCTATAATGTCAAAACCTAAAAAAATTCTCTGCTCATTTCAATAGTTTCATCTACCTCAATCATACTTTAAAAATCGTGATCCCATACCAAATATATCATTCAAAGCTCTCATAATATCACAATGTTTCTGAAAAAAATATGAACAGTTCACAAAGTACAGACAAAATACCATTTCGTAAGTGTGAAGTTACCCAACTGTGTAACTGCATACAGATGTGTCACTGATGTGGTAAAAAAATGTTTATCTCTCAGTTAAATGATCAGATAGGTGTGTAATTTGTGTGTTAGAGAAATATGGTACCGACGTGTAAAGTTTTATAAGCAAATACCATATTAGCTAGGGCTCCTTGTGCTTGCCAAACACATGGTACACAAAGTAATCGTGTACCCCCTTGAGGATTAATGTAATTTTCCCCTCAGGTGTTACAGATTACAGCAATGGAATGAAATGTATCACGGAAAACTTTCTTTGTAATTCAAAAATCTTGAAAAATAAATGGTTTAAGTACAAAATAAATCACTCTAATGCATGTCCTGTAGCGCTAAATGTGCGTCTTGCTATAAGATAATTCTGTGGAAGTGTTGTAGTTATCGTTCTCTGTAAGCAAAGTTCTGCTGAAGTCAATGTACTTACCTCATCATAAACGAAAGTGAAATGCTTTGCGTATAAATATCGTAGTTATTACGTACCTTACCGTGATCAACAAAGTACTATAATGTAACGTATTGTTGTGCTACGAAAAAGGCTGTCTCATTGTAGCTATACCACAAAAGTTACTACTAAAACATGTTTTACTTTCCAGAATAATTCAGAAAAACTGTGCAGATATAAAACAGAAACACCGCAAAAGTAACAATGTAAATCGTGTCACACATTAGTAGCATCGTGATATAATCGTGTAGCTGTCACATAAACTAACCACTGTGTCATCTGGTATCTCACAGAAAGTACTTTAAATCTAGAATATATTTTCAAGTAAACCAAAACGTTGCATTAAAATCTCATTAGCAGTACCAGTATATGTTCTAAGTATGTAAGCCTTATTGTCATTACGTAATCATGCAACTAACAAGCAAGAATGTACACACACAATAACACTGTGACGTCTGTTCAGTATCACAATGCAGTGGTAATTTCTGTTTAAATAAGTTCTCTTGGTTCTTGACTGGATATTTAGCTTCAGACATTGTTGCATGTTAACAGATTCTAAGTCTGACAAAGCATACTAGTAATGCAAAGTGAAAAATTTTATAGCAAAGACTAAGTTAAAAAGCAGATTATCTTTCAATAAATGATTTTACATGTGAAATGTGGTGTAAACCTTTACTCTTCCTAGTACGCAGTGTTTCAACTTCGATGCAATTATCATGTGGTATACGTCGGTAAAGAATACTGGAATTTTCCTCAATGTTAGCGTCTATGTTATTTTTCTCTGAGCTAGCCGGCGCATGTGGCTGCCTGCGGTGCGAGTCATTGTCTGTTTCTTTGTTGGCGTGCGTCGTTATTGGGATTTGGAGGTCTAACTTCTACAAATTCACTTTGCCCAGAAGGCCCAGCCCTGTTTGAAGCCCGCCAGTTCTGATGAAATTCAGGTCTGTCGTTATGATTATATCGTCTGTCCTCATGTCGGTAGTTCCTGTAGTTTCTTTCTTGTCGGTTAAGTGGTGGAGAATTTCTGCCTGAATTATCACTGCACGGTGGACCATTGCATCTGAAGTTAATCTGTCTCCCGTGATAATAATAGTTCTGGTTGCCAAATTGTCTGTTTCTATGATTGTCTCTGTCATATTCATTACTACGGAAATGCGATCTGTCTCTGTAACTATTACTCTGCCAGTGGTTGTCATACGGGTGGTGTCTGTTTTGGTCACGGTTTACGTTGTAAGAATAGACTTGTCGTGTCCAGTTATTGTTTCTTTCATCGCAGAATTGCGACAGATGTGACCTGTAATTGTTGTGTTCCTGTTTTCACATTCCGAGATTGTCAGTGTCAATTTCTAATTCTTGTAAGAGTCCCTGAAAAGCTTCAATGTCGTCTTTGCAACGTCCTGCCAAAATAATATTTCTTAAATGTTCAGGCAATTTAATTAAGCAAATGCGGATGAGTTCTGAAGGGCTGTATGGGTTTGAAAGATATTGATTCTTATGCAACATGTCTTCAAAATATTTGACAAGACTGGAAAATTCAGATTGTTCAAAGTGTTTCATCATCATGATGCTATGTTTTACTCGGTCTTGTGTAGCTTGAGACCAATATGCTGAGCGGAACGCATGATAAAATTCTCCTTCAATGTGACAATTGTGAATGACCGATCGCAATTTTACAGCTGGTTCATTCTCTAAATAGCCACACATAAATTCTAATCTGTGCTCTAATGACCAGTTGGGAGGAAAACAATGAGAGAATTGATGGAGCCACGCTTGTGGATGAATGTCGTTGCCAGAATTCTTAAATGTTTTAAATTTACGTGTAGTAATGAACAGCTTATAGTCAAAATCATCATGTCGGCGAGTCGCATATCGGTCACTGTTACGTCGTTTTGGCGGTTCCATTTCAAAATTCGGTGCACTTACCAATTTCTTTCATAATTTCCGAAATGCGCTGTTATTATTTTGTGGCTGTTCCGTATTTCTATGTCCCTCTTCCCGTGTTGGAGCGCGAGTGTCCTCTGAAATATGTAATTTGCGTATTCCTTGTGCCAACTGATCTTGTACTTCCCGGATTTCTCTTTTGTGTTGCGTATTAATTTGATTCTGATTTTGTTTGAATTTCTTAATTTGTTCATACTCTTCTGTGTCAGTGATGGCTACAGGTCTTGTGTCATTCAGATCATCATCTACCTTTGTAGATAAGTTAGTGAACTGATCTGAAAGTTCGGCTACTTTATCCATTAGTGAAATTATTTCCTCAGTGTGTTTTTCTGAACCAAGTTTCAGAGTGTCCATTTGTGTTGAAATCGTATCTACTGTGTCCTTTAAGTTTTCCTGAGTTTTTGCAAGTTGCATAACCGAATCAGTAGATGCAACTGAGTCAATTTTAGCTTGCAAGGTCTCATGATTTTCATGAACAATAGTTTGCAGTTCTTTTATGGCTGCTTCGTGATTCTGTGATGCATTTTCATGAAGCGAAAAAATAGGTTGGAATTGCTCACGAATTTGTGTTTTTACGTCATTACAGACTTTTTGACATTTCGATTCGATTTTATGTAACTCAGTAGTTACATCTTCACGTGTTTGTTCAAGTGTGGTGTCTAACTTTTGAAGATTTTGTTCCATTGCATCTAACTTTTGAAGATTTTGTTCCATTGTGTCTAACTTTTGAAGCTTTTGCTGTGTTTGTCGCTGGTGTTGTTCCATTGTGTCTAACTTTTGAAGATTTTGTTCCACTGTGTCTAACTTTTGAAGCTTTTGCTGTGTTTGTCTCTGATTTTGTTCCATTTGTTGCATTAGCTGTAATAACAATGCATTAGTGTCTGGAATCTGTTCCTCTACGCTTTTCGGCAGTGCATTTGCACCGGCAACATTCACATTTTGACAAGAAGAAAATGTGTCTTGACTTATTTGAGAAAACGGTGAGGACGCAAAACCTGAATCTACAGTATTTGCAAAATTGTGTCCTGTCATTTCGGATTCCTGAGGCGAGCTGTTGCCGAGCGATCGATCGATAAAGCTTCCCTGTTCACTAATTGTTTCACTGCCTACGCCATTGTTTGCCGCCCGCTCCATTTCCCTATGCACAATTACCAAATTACTATGTTGAACATTAGTTAATTCATTACACGGTGGCGCTAACACATTGCTTTCGTCTTCACTGTCATTTCTCAGTTTACTTTGGAGCCTAGCATTACGTTCTTCACACGCCATTATTGTCACTATATTTCACATGACAACACAGAAACACACAATTTGAAGAGCAAAAATAGGGGAACACATTAACATAGAACTGAAAATAATATCTAGTTAATTGCAAGCGCAGCTGCGAAATACTTGGAGCAAATCTACATGCATGCCACAACTGTTTTACTGTACAAGAATGAAAAACTACAACTACAAAGGAAATTCTCTCTACAATTACACGCGCTAGCAATAAACAAAGGCTGCACTAATTGCACAAACTACAAGAAAAAATCAGAAGATTCCAGTGAGGTATCCTCGGCTAAGGGTCGACATATGAAACGTCCCCTTAGAAAAATTATACATGACTGTGCTTAAACTGACACACAATATTTTTTAGCGCAACGCAATCTGACTTTCAATAATCCCTACAAAAGAATGGCCCTGACTAACATTAACCTATACCTTTCACAAATCACTTACCTCACAAAAATCTTCGTTACTCGAACTACTGCAATACAGCGAGCGCCACTACTGCCAGCTAAATAAAAGATTCAAACTACGGAAGGCACTAACTACTGATAGGCATAGTTAGCAAATGAAAGATTTTAATAGAGAACAAACAATGTATTTACCTTAATAGTCATAATATATATAGCAGTTCATGACATCGAGTCTTACAAATTTCAAAACTCCACCATCTCTCTCCCCACATCCACCACTGCTGGCGGCTCACCTCCAACTGCGCAACGCTACGCGCTGTTCACATCCAGCTGCCTAACACTACAATGGCTGACAACAATGCAAACTAGCCACAGACTGCACACAGCACAGCCAGTGACTTTCATACAGAGCGCTACGTGGCGTTACCAATATAAAAACCTAAACAGCCTACTTACGCATGTTTGACTATATCAGATCCAAATTTTTGAAATAGAGCGTTTTTTGAGGGAAGAAGTTCATTTACTTGCTACAGATCTAGTTACGTTATACCTATCCACTGTAAGCAGCACAATGCATGTCAAGATGACCGATGAAGCTGCAGGTGAAAGATCTATCGCTGCTGCTCAAACAGGTTTCAAATTTCGACACTCTGATGGCCATATCAGGACTGTGAGAGAGGGTCATTCGGATCTTTGAACTGCCATTTGAGGTACCAGAATCGACGGTCATTGAATCGCTGCGGCAATATGGAACGGTACTCAGTCATACCTGAACACTGGGCGAGTTTTAGCGCCTATCCCGTGCTAAACGGCGTACGACAGGTGCGGATCGTCCTTAACAAACATACCGCTCATTATCTATTGGAGGATCTCAGGCTATTGTGATTTACGATGGCCAACCACGGACGTGCTCTGGTTGTAGTGGAGAAGGACATATCCTGTCGGAGTGCGTACGACGCCGCGTCATGCAACTGCCACGTGGAGCAACGTCACAGCGAGAACTTCCCACGCAACTACCGATGACGTACGTGTCGATGGCCCGCCGGGAGGTGTTGTGGAGTTCTGTGCTTGACACGGAAGTGTTGATGCAAGAGCGTACCGAGTTGGGGAGCAAGGAGGTGACAGGGAGGATGCCCCTAGACCCACCTCACGGCAGATGAGGCGGCGTTGAAGTGGAGGTCGGCAGCGAAGGACCAACGAGCGCCCGATGAACAACGCGAGGCGCCGCCCACGGCGGCAGACGGCCGGACACGGAAACAACAATCGCCGAATCGTCGCCATATTTCGGGTGACACATCATCCTCTAGCTTAGAGGACACGGAAATTCTTCGAGCCGAAGAGGCGTTTAGCATCCAACACGTCCCTTTAGGGGACGCCGAAAGGATTCCTGACAGGTTCTCCGACCTTTCAGATGGTCTCTCTTCTTTGACACCGACCGACCCGGTACCACCGACGGAGGATTGAGCGACAGTGTGTAACCTCCCCCTCACTTATGGACCTTAATGACACTGAAAAATTAAACCGCGTGTACCTAATGGAAATTTGGGAAAAGCAATCGTCACCAAAGTTAATCTGTCGGTAAAGAGGGAGGAAAGGGTTACATCTAAATGAAAGGAAAAATGCTAATGAAATTGGTGGAAATTAATTTTGAAAAGGGGTAAAGTTAATAAAGAAAGTAAATGTGCGGCCGTTACGTTAACAATTAACTAGCGGTAATTAGATATTTGAGATTTGAGGGCAATTACGGTCGCCAGTTCTAAGGACAATTACTATAGTAACTGAGAAAGAAAGGTTATTACACATATAATTAGCACTAGAAGCGTGGCAACTGAAGGTGGACACGTGTAGTGTGAAAACTGAAAGTTTGTCAGAAGTAATAAATTTCGCTACACTCTGACTTAATTTAGCAAAAGAATTAATAAAACCGGAAAATCGAAAGTTAATTTAGTGACTGAAGTTAATAGTGAGCTTTCTTTCTGAAGCACATCGCGCTCTTGTGGACGAACAGTTCCCACATATGGAATGCCTAAATTCCGAAAAGGAAGACAACATACATGTATCATTCCCTTCAAAGATCGTTCCAAACGCCCGGTAACCATCGGACATAGAAGTTGGTAAAACTGCTTGTCTCTCACATCGAAGACTTCACCACGATCCTGCAAATCCAAAAGAAAATAAAGTGACTGATCTGATCTCACTGTACGTCACAGACGGTACTTCCTTTCCCGCGACAGTGCTAGAGGACCAGGCAGTTTAGTGAAAAAGCCCAGAAAAACACGAGCACAATTTTTGGCTAGTTCGATCGCTAGTCATTAGGTCCTTAGATACAGCGACTTCCACCGTCACAGGTTCAGTGGCACAACTCACTAACATCGGCATCCTCCGGAGCAATTCGTCAACTTGCTCCTGTAGCTGTTTTCAGCACGTATCCGTCGTCCTGACGCAATGCAAGTCTCTCACACTGGTTAGCGTGATGCACCACTCGCGCCCTGACACTACTAATTTGTCAGCGCGATGGCTCAGTAGTTTAGAAACAGGACACTAACCATACCAAATGCCTCCGCACACACTGAATGAGGTCAAATTCCGGCGGGATCACGATGCGGTCGGCTGACCCCCCTGCCCCCCCTCCACTCTCCCACCCTCCCCCCAGCCTGCGCGCTAACTCGGCTCCTGTCCCGGAAACGTCGCAACCCTTAACGGACAATTCGTACATAAGACCATCCTTCCTCAGTTCGGTGATACTGAGAATCTCCCTCGCAAACATTCTGAAACGCAATTATCCACGAGTACTGTCCCTCAGAGCAAGCAAAGACACTCAACTTCTCACCAAAAAATGGAAAAATTCAAAATTTTTAGGATCAGCACCACCATCTCCACTAATTTTCAGTTGCGCACACCCCACAATGCCCTGGTAACCAGGCTCTGTTACCAAAGCATGGTAGTAGTAACGATTGCTGTCAGTCGCCGCTGTCCGCCTCTGGAACAAACTGCCCCTTACCTTGCGCAAAATTCAATCTCCTGCTGCTTTTAAGAAGAAGTTGAAGCATTTCCTACTATCATCCTCATAAAGTTCTCCACAAAATTAATGTACAAGGTCAATCCTCTCATCTGTCAAAGCTAGCGTCTCCTATCTTGCTCCTGAGATGCCTTCCTCTTCATCTATCTCTATTAGCTACGCAATCTTCTTTTCCTTTATATTTCCTTAATTATGTTTCATCATGTCTCTCTATTCTTCTCCTCCTTCACCATGAGTCTCCCTCATACTCCCTGCTGCCAGCACTCCTATCTAAAATCTGTCTCTTCATTAATGTCTAATTATAACAGTGCTTATGATCTACGAATATAAACTCTATATGTATGTATTTTTCCAGGTGTACCTTTCTAATTGTTTATTTCACTTTTTGTACTAGATGTAGTTTAACATGCCTACTAAAACATATGAATGTAAAATAAGTAGAATGCCTGGTTAGATGTAGGAGAGGGCCTGATGGCCCTAATCTTGCCAGGTTAAATAAATAAATAAATAAAAAATAAATAAATAAATGTACAACAACGTTCAGAAAACATCTACATCTACATGGATACTCTGCAAACCACATTTAAGTGTCTGGCAAAGAGCTCATCGAACCATCTTCACAAAAATTCCCTCTTATTCCACTCTCGCACAGCGCGCTGAAAAAGCGAACACCTATATCTTTCCATGATAGTTCTGATTTCGGTTATTTTATATTTGGTGATCGTTTCTCCCTATGTAGATAGGCGTGAACAAAGTATTTTCTCATTCGGAGGAGGAAGTTGGTGATCCAGATTTCGTGAGAAGATTCCGCCACAAAGAAAAGGCCTTTGATTTAATCATGTCCACCCCAAATCCTGTATCATTTCAGGGACAATCTCTCCCATATTTCGCGATAGTACAAAACTTGATACCCTTCTCTGAACTTTCTCTATATATTTCGTCAGTCCTATACGATAAGGATCTCACACCGCGCAGCAGTATTCTAAGAGAAGACGGACAAGCGTAGTGTGGGCAGTCACTTTAGTAGATCTGTTACATTTTCTAAGTGTTCTGCCAATAACACGCAGTCTTTAGCTAGCCTTCCCCACAACATTTTTTATGTGTTGCTTCCAATTTAAGTTGTTCGTAATTGTAATTCCTAGGTATTTACTTGAATTTACGGTCTTTAGGTGTGACTGATTTATCGTGTAATCGAAGTTTAACGTATTCCTTTTAGCGCTCATGTGGATGATCTCAAACTTTTCGTTATTTAGGGCCATTTGCCAATTTTGCACCATACAGATGTATTTGATCTTCTGATGACTTTATTGGTCGATAAACGATAGCATAATCGGCAAACAACCTAACACGGCTGCTCAGATTGCTTCCTAAATGGTTTACATAGATGACGAACAGCAAAGGCCTGTAACACTACCTTGGGGGACGCTACATGTCACTTCTGTTTTACTCGATGACTTTTCTTCAGTTACTACGAACTGTGACCTCTCTGACAGGAAATAATGAATCCAGTCACGTAACTGAGACGATATTCCATAAGCACGCAATTTCACTACAAGCCGCTTGTATGGTACAGTGTCAAAAGCCCTCTGGAAATCTAGAAATACGGAATTAATTTGAAACTCCTTGCCAATAGCACTCAACACTTCGTGTGAGTAAAGACCTAGTTGTGTTTCACAAGAACGATGTTTTCTAAACCCGTGTTGACTGTGTGTCAATAGACCGTTCCCTTCGAGGTAATGCATAATGTTCAAATACAATGTATGTTCCAAAATCCTGCTGCATGTCGACATTAACGATATGGGCCTGTAATTTAGTTGATTACTCCTACTGTCTTTCTTGAATACGGATCTGACCTGTATAACTTTCCAGTCTTTGGGTGCGGATATTTCGTCGAACAAACGGTTGTATATGATTATTAAGTGTGGAACTGTTGCATCAGCATTCTCTGAAACGAACCTAACTGGTATACAGTCTGGACCGGAAGATTTGCTTTTATTAAGTGATTTAAGTTGCTTCACTACTCCGAGGATATCTACTTCTACTTTACTCATGTTGGCAGCGGTTCTTGATTCGAATTCTGGAATATTTACTTCGTCTTCTGTGGTGAAGGAATTTCGGAAGGCTGTGTTTAGTAACTCTGCTTTGGCAACACCGTCGTCGATAGTATTTCCTTTGATATCGCGCAGAGAAGGCACTGATTGTGTCTTGCCCCTAGCATACTTTACATACGACCTGAATCTCTTCGGATTTTCTGCCAAGTTTCTAGACAAAGTTTCGTTGTGGAAACTGTTGTGAGCATTTCGCATTGAAGTCTGCGCTAAATTTCTAGCTGCTGTAAAAGATCGCCAAGCTTGGAGATTTTGTGTTCGTTTAAATTTGGTATGCTTTTTTTGTTATTTCTGCTACAGTACTTTGACCCGTTTTATGTACCAAGGAGAATCAGCTCTGTCATTTCCTAGTTTATTTGATTTAAATCCCTCTATTGCTGTCGACACTATTTATTTGAATTCAAGCCACATCTGGTCTACATTTACATTGTTAATTTTGAAGGAGTGGAGATTGTCTCTCTGGAAGACGTCAAGCGACTTTTTATCTACTTTTTTGAGCAGGTACATTTTTCGTTTATTTTTGTACAATTTGGGGTTACAATATTCAATCTCGCTACGACAACCCTGTGTTCACTAATCCCTCTATCTATTTTTCTGCTTGTAATCAGCTCAGGATTATTTGCTGCTAAGAGGTCAAGTGTGTTTTCACGACATTTTACTATTCGAGTGGGCTTATGAACTAACTGCTCGAAATAATTTTCAGAGAGCGCATTTAGCACAATTTCAGATGGTGTTTCATGTGTACCTCCGGATTTAAACATGTATTTTCGCCAACCTATCGAGGGTAAATTAAAGTCACCACCAGCTATAATTGTGTGATCGGATGCATATTTGAAATTAAACTCATGTTTTCTTTGAATCTTTCAGCAATTGTTCATCTGAGTTGGGAGGTCGCTAAAGGATTCAATTATTATTTTATTCCGGTTGCCAAGAACGACCTCTGCCCCTACTAACTCATAGAAACTACCTACTTCAATTTCGCGACAAGATAAACTACTTCTAATAGCAACAAACGCGCCACCGCCAACTGTGTTTAGCGTATGCTTTCGAAACACCGCTAGGTTCTTCGCTAACATTTCGGCTGAACTAATCTCTGGCTTTAGGCAGCTTTCAGTGCTTTCTGTTAGTGCTTGTAGCTCTGGTACTTTCAAAAAATGGCTCTGAGCACTATGGGACTCAACTTCTGAGGTCATCAGTCCCCTAGAACGTAGAACTACTTAAACCCAACTAACCTAAGGACATCATACACATCCATGCCCGAGGCAGGATTCGAACATGCGACCGTAGCAGTCGCGCGGTTCCAGACTGTAGCGCCTAGAATCGCTCGGCCACCCCGGCCGGCTCTGGTACATTCCCTTCTTAGCCAAGACAATTTATAACTGTTATACCGATGGTTCCTGTATCTAAGTTCTTTATTACAAATTAAGGTAGTGTGAATTCAGATCAGATCAAAACCGAGAGAGCAGCACCCAGTGGACATTTATAACTGATTAGCACAAATTATAATATCAATGAGCAGTAAATACGAGTATAGAATAATTTGTACATAAATGTAAATTGTTGTGGCGTAGCAAGACAGCCACGCCACTCGGAAGTAGCCGAAATGCACGCGTTACACACGCCGGCCTGCGTGAAGTCTGGAACAGGATACGTAATGAATGCTATAAAGAAAAGTACGTAGCTGCTAGAATACTTAACTTTACTCCATCATTTGTATACAGCATTCTTGATGATACAAGTGAGACTCTCTATAGAAATGGTTAATGGCGCCTTGCTAGGTCGTAGCCATGGACTTAGTTGAAGGCTATTCTAACTATGTCTCGGCAAATGAGAGAAAGGCTTCGTCAGTGTAGTCGCTAGCAAAGTCGTCGTACAACTGGGGCGAGTGCTAGTCGCTCTCTCTAGACCTGCCGTGTGGTGGCGCTCGGTCTGCAATTACTGACAGTGGCGACACGCGGGTCCGACATGTGCTAATGGACCGCGGCCGATTTAAAGCTACCACCTAGCAAGTGTGGTGTCTGGCGGTGACACCACATAAATACTTTAGAAATTTTGGCTAAAAAACTCCTATGGGAGGACAAAAAAGGTGAATATGCTCCTCTTTATTAAAGCACTGTCGCAAAAATATTGGCATGCAAACTTATTCGTTCTCATGTAACTGACCTCTCAAAATTTAACATGCAACACGGCTTCAAGAATTTAACATGCATCTCACTTCTCACTCACACAAGTTCCCCTAACTGTATCTCGCTCACACCCATTAGTCCATAGCTGTAAGTCTCTCATTCTCATCCACTCTCAATTGCCCATTCTCACTCACTCATTAGGACCAGCTCATTTTCATTATCTCTTTGTGCTCACCAACTATCACTGTCTCCTGTCTTCCAGCCACAGTCGTCTTCGTTTTGTGCTACTACTACTACTACTCTCCTCTTACTGCTATTGTCTCACTTTTGTTCTCTCTTACTGCTACTATCTCATCTCTGTCCTACTACTGCCCTCTCCTCTCACTACCTCCCTTTTGTTTTCTCTTACTGCTACTATATCATTTATTCCTTCCCACTGCTGATGTCTCTTCTCGCTGTCACTACCGCTCTCTTCCTAGCTGTCATTGTCATAGCGTGTCTCTCATTATCCTCATTATTACTGGCTCTCACTCACTTCCACTTTTCCCTTTTATTCCTCTCCCATTGGCACTGTCTCCTTAACCCTTTTCACAGTACTGTTCTTCCACTCTCTACTACCGAGCGGAGTGGCGCAGTGGTTAGACACTGGGCTCGCATTCGGGAGGACGACGGTTCAATCCTGCGTCCGGCCATCCTGATTTAGGTTTTCCGTGATTTCCCTATATCGCTCCAGGCAAATGCCGGGATGGTTCCTTTGAAAGGGCACGGCCGACTTCCTTCCCCGTCCTTCCTTAATCCGATGAGACCGATGACCTCGCTGTCTGGTCTCCTTCCCCAAACAAACCAACCACTCTCTACTATGTTCCACTGCCACTGTGTCGTTCTCCTTTCTCTCACACCGCTATTGTCTGCTTCGCTCTTTCTATACCAGAACCATTGTCTACTGTCTTGCAATATTTATTATTTCTCAGTCTCTTTTCCACTATCATTGTCTCATTCTCTCTCAGCATAAAAAAGAGCGAATTTGTTGGCATGCCAATATTTTGCGAATAATTTTAAAGGTGCTGAGGAAGGCAGAGTGAGGAAGCTGGTACCCCACTTTTCAGTCAGTCTCTCAAACTGGGGCATATTCTCCTTTTTTGTGCTCCTATAGGAGAATTCTTTCCGCTGGCACCATTTTTCTCCCTACCACAGCAGAGCATGTCACTCATATGAAAACAACTTGAAAACGTCAGTAAATGTTTGATAGTTTACTTATGTGATGCTGAAATAATGCAAAAGTATTTTAAATCTCAGACTGGATTTTACGGGCACAAAAATTTTTGATGTGCTTCAGTACTACGACGTCGAGTTCCCAGAAACGAGGTATTCGTCTCACACCGCACTTTACAACCATATTTTACGTGCACAAGTAGGGCAGCTTTGAGCCTTTGTATCTCAGAAACGGAAAAATATATCTAGAAAATTTTCAAAGTTATCCGAGACCGGAATCTTAGGAATGTATTGCGAAAATTATAAGCATTTGCTGTGCATAGACGTCTTAGAATTCGCGACCTCAGTTTGGTGCGCTGCTGGCGGCGAAAAAAGGTGAAAAACACCTTTTTTGGGGGTTTCCTCAGGAGTCACCCATGAATCGCAAATCTACATTTCATTCATTCTTTCTTTCATTCACTGATTTGCCCGTCAATTTAATTATTATTTAATCATTAATTCCTTATTTAATTTTTATGTGCATATTTTATGTGTACGAGTAGGATAAATTTGACCCTCTGTATCTGGGAAAGGGATAAAGATATCAAGGAAACTTTAAAGGTTGTTTAAGGTCGGGATTTTAGGAATACATCGTGAAAATTACAACTATTTGCTTTGCGTGGTCATCTTTGAACCTTCAGCTGAGTTTTTTTCCGCTGGTGACGACGAAAATATAGTAAAAAGCCAATTTTTTGCTTTTTCCGAGGAACCGCCTATGAACTAATGGTGCCTCCTTTAGTCCCACCTGGCTCACCGTAGACCACATTAAACGCAAAAAGAACCAACAGATTTGCTCCACTTGCCTAAGCAGGAATAAGTGTTTAATATTCATACTTTACCTCTGTCGTGTAGAACAGTGACACTAAGACGGTCCTCCTGTTGAGTATAGAAATGGTCCGTAGCCCAACGGCTATCCAAAACACTTGACTCTAGGTTTTTGTATCATCAATAGAAACCGAGGGGTGAGCACAGGAAAATCTCGTTTTATGCGCGGCGTTTTGGAACGTATTGGTAAGCATGTTGTCGCAGGCATACCGATAACATTGCTTTAAAACAATCATGTCTTTCACAAAATTGAACAGGACGTGATAAGTGAAAACTTAGTGGGATTCATTCAACCTCGCAATGTGGACACGAAGTTTCAGCAGATGGCCGGCCGCGGTGGTCTAGCGGTTCTAGGCGCTCAGTCCGGAGCCGCGCGGCTGCTACGGTCGCAGGTTCGAATCCTGCCTCGGGCATGGACGAGTGTGATGTTCTTAGGTTAGTTAGGTTTAAGTAGTTCTAAGTTCTAGGGGACTGATGACCATAGATGTTAAGTCCCATAGTGCTCAGAGCCATTTGAACCGTTTTTTTTTTCAGCAGATGGGCAACCTAGTCTTTGGTACAGAGCGTCGATGTTTATGATCGTGTTTCGGGCGGAGGGCGCACGTCATCCACATGCATGAAAAATTACGTGCACCACGAATGGACAGATTTTTCGAGAGCGAGTGGTTGGAATTCAGGTGCAGAGGAAAGGCAGATGCACTTGACTAGGAGCAGCTCATTCGCGCTTTCAACTGCTGGTGACCCGCCGGTTTTCCCGGTGCTGGAACAGCGCCGAGGCTGTGCCGGAAGCGACAAAGCCGTCTTGTCAGCGAGTCGCCCGCCACGCCCGCAGCTGGCGTCTGACTCGACCGAAACGGCGCCAGCGCCGCGTCGCCAGCAACGTTCTGGCTGCGCAGCACGTACATCACACACAGGCACACGCACACACACACACGCACACACACACACACACACACACACACACGCACAAACAAGACACCTGCGGGCAGCTCAGTACCAAGACGTGAAAGCCTGGATTACAATCTTCGGTCTCATGAAGACCACGAGAACAGAGGCAGGAAAGGAGGACATTACGGCCTAAAGCCACTCCGGCCACGAGAACGACAGAGACGGATTGCAAGGGAATAACGATGAGGTAGACATTCGGTTTAAGTCACTAAGGTAAAGCACGGGAAACATACACTACTGGCCATTAAAATTGCTACACCAAGAAGAAATGCAGATGATAAACGGGTACTCATTGGACAAGTATATTGTACTAGAACTGACATGTGATTGCATTTTCACGCAATTTATTGTGCATAGATCCTGAGAAATCAGTACCCAGAACAACCACCTCTGGCCGTAATAACGGCCTTGATACGCCTGGGCATTGAGTCAAACAGAGCATGGATGGCGTGCACAGCTACAGCTGCCCATGCAGCTTCAACACCGTACCACAGTTCATCAAGAGTAGTGACTGGCGTATTGTGACGAGCCAGTTGCTCGGCCACCATTGACCAGACGTTTTCAGTTCGTGAGAGATCTGGAGAATGTGCTGGCCAGGGCAGCAGTTGAAAATTTTGTGTATCCAGCAAGGCCCGTACAGGACCTGCAACATGCGGTTGTGCATTATCCTGCTGAAATGTAGGGTTTCGCAGGGATCGAATGAAGGGTAGAGCCACGGGTCGTAACACATCTGAAATGTAACGTCCACTGTTCAACGTGCCGTCAATGCGAACAAGAGGTGACCGAGACGTGTAAACAATGGCACCCCATATCATCACGCCGGGTGATACGCCAGTATGGCGATGAGGAATACACGCTTCCAGTGTGCGTTCACCGCGATGTGGCCAAACACGGATGCGACCATTGTGATGCTGTAAAAAGAATCTGGATTCATCCGAAAAAATGACGTTTTGCCATTCGTGCACCCAGGTTCGTCGTTGAGTACACCATCGCAGGCGCTCCTGTCTGTGATGCAGCGTCAAGGGTGACCGGAGACATGGCCTCCGAGCTGATAGTCCATGCTGCTGCAAACGTCGTCGAACTGTTTGTGCAGATGGTTGTTGTCTTTCAAACGTCCCCATCTGCTGACTCAGGGATCGAGACGTGGCTGCACGATCCGTTACAGCCATGCGGATAAGATGCCTGTCATCTCGACTGCTAGTGATACGACGCCGTAGGGATCCAGAACGGCGTTCCGTGTTATCCTCCTGAAACCACCGATTCCATATTCTGCTAACAGTCATTGGATTTCGACCAACGCGAGCAGCAATCTCGCGATACGATAAACCGCAATCGCGATAGGCTACAATCCGACCTTTATCAAAGTCGGAAACGCGATGGTACGCATTTCTCCTCCTTATACGAGGCATCACAACAACGTTTCACCAGGCAACGCCGGTCAACTGCAGTTTGTGTATGAGAAATCGGTTGGAAACTTTCCTCATGTCAGCGCGTTGTAGGTGTCGCGACCGACGCAACCTTGTGTGAATGCTCTGAAAAGCTAATCATTTGCATATCACAGCATCTTCTTCCTGTCGGTTAAATTTCGCGTCTGTAGCACGTCATCTTCGTGGTGTAGCAATTATAATGGCCAGTAGTGTATATCTCGCTCGATGGATGCAGATATGAATTACGCCCTCCCAATGAGACAGCACGTTTGTGCTGTATTTTTTGAATGTGCTTTACACTGATCAGTCAGAACATTATCGCCATCGACCTGCTATCGATATAAACACGCCAAGGCGATGGCAGCGTCACCTGGCGAGGAATGACTGCTATTCAGGGTACAATGAGGGAGGCGAGCGATCTATCTGAGTTTGACCGATGGCACATTGTGATGGCCTGGAGGCTCTGTACGAGCATTTCGGAAGCTGTTGTTCGAGGAGTGCTGCGGTGAGTGTCTTCAAAACGTGGCGCATCTAAGGTTAACCCACGTGCAGACGTCGTGGGGATGGGGCAGTATAGCGTCCCCAGTGAAATAATAAGAAAAAACAGTATTTATGAAGAAGAGACATTTAAAAAATGATCCCCCTCCCGGATGGTGCCCTCTCTCCCTCCATTTATCCCTCCTATCAACTCTGATCCTCACCCCCCTCTTTTCCTCCGTCCTTTCCCTGGGCTCCCTCTTCCTCGCCCCTTCCATCCTGTGTTTTCTCCCCGCCTACCCTCTCCCTATCTCCTTTCTCCCCCCCTCCCCCGAGTCCTTTTGTACTCCCCTCCTCAGCCTTCCCCACTCCCTGGCACGTCTGCTCAGCACCCCCACCCCTCTTATGGATACTCATCTTCCATTGGCTCCTTTCCCCACTCCCCCTTCACTTTTCCTCTCCTTCCACCCTTTTTTTCCAGTCATCTGACCAGTTTCCCCCCACCTGTTCTTGGGTGTGGTACATCATATTTGTGCCAACTTTTTAGTGCAGTGTTTAAGTGAGTGTTCAGTGTTGTGCGTCTTTCTACGGTGTTGCGAACAGAAATCATGCTGTCGCTGGGTGTGCATTTTATATCTCTTACGAACAGAACCCAGACTGTCGCCGTGTTTTTTAATTGTCTGTCTATTATTTTTCTACTTCCTGTGTATTTTATTAGCATCATCAACCCTGTGTTTTATGTTTTAAGCTCTAGAATTTTCTGCCGTTTTACCTTTAAGTTACCGATTTTATCGCCAACTGTTATTATTTTTTATTCATCTTTTTAATACAAATTCTGTAGGCTGAAGGGCGGTGTAATAAGCTACTGCCAGCCCGCCCCCCTTTAGGGGGAATCGAAACTCGATAAAGAAAAAAAAATTAAAAATTTAGTAATATGTGGACACCAGCCGCTCAGGCGAAGATACATTTTTCTCATGTATCCGTATTATAATAATTTCTCTGTGTAACTTTCGAGGACAAAGAAATATAACAAAATAATCTAAAGAGACGACACGAGACGTTCTTTTGTTAATTTTTTAGTCGTCTTCACTTCTTCTCTTGTCTTGGTTGCGTGCAGACGGACATTTTGCGCCAGCCAGGGTGGCCGAGCGGTTCTGGGCGCTACAGTCTGGAACCGTGCGACCGCTACGTTCGCAGGTTCGAATCCTGCCTCGGGCTTGGATGTGTGTCATGTCCTTAGGTTACTTAGGTTTAAGTAGTACTGAGTAGTTCTAGGGGACTGATGACCTCAGAAGTTAAGTCTCATAGTGCTCGGAGCCATTTGAACCATCTTTTGACATCTTGCGAGTGCTACCAAATGTAAGCATATTTGTACTAATTGAGCACATAATATATTGATTTACTATTATTGTTCACTTTTAATTTGTAAGAGGTGATCTCGATTTTATGTCCGCTTTCCTTGAATTAACCTGCATTCGAGTAATTTACAGTGCAACAATCGCTGCGGCCGATGCAGCCAACGACGCCATTACGTGGCGATATTAACTTATAAAAAATAGCGGAAGCGAAAAACTCACCCGCTATTAACATAATATACATTTTCTCCACAGTCGCCGGACGTTGCAGAAAATACGTAGCTGTAAGATTCTTATTTTCAGTACAACAGCCGAGAGCCAGAGCCAGGCCTCCGACTACAATACAATGGTTAACGGAGGTAAGAAAAAATACTCTCGCGCGTGTGTGGGCCGCAATTGTAATTAACAACTAAAGATTTTTTGCTTTAAAGTGAACTGACTAGACGAGGAGATTAATATGAAAAGTTTATAACATTTTTCAACTTATATGCTCATGTTTTTCAGCGAGTCTAACGTTCATTAACGTAACAAAAAATTCCCACTGGAAGATTAATATTGTTAAAAAAAGAGAACTAAAAAAAATGGTTCAAATGGCTCTGAGCACTATGGGACTTAACTTCTTTGGTCATCAGTCCCCTAGAACTTAGAACTACTTAAACCTAACTAACCTAAGGACACCACACACATCCATGCCCGAGGCAGGATTCGAACCTGCGACCGTAGCGGTCGCGTGGTTCCAGACTGTAGCGCCTAGAACCGCTCGGCCACTCCAGCCGGCAGAGAACTTCACAATACCATGTAATTGTAAATCAAAATTGAATGAAATATCATTTTCATTAAGGCCCACCTCGTAAGTCGGCAACAATCACCATTACCAATCAATTTCTGTAGTAAATAATAAATTAAACTACGACGGCCGACGTACGGGACAGCAGCCACCCCTCATTTCAGTTGTCGGACGTCGTAGGCTGAACAGACTGGTGAAACAAGACGGGCAGCGAACTTTAATGTTGGGCAAAGTACAAGTGTGTCTCAAAACACAGTGCACTGAAAACTCCTAAAGATGGGCCTCAGCAGCCGACGACCCATTCATGTGCCAATCTTAACACCACGACATCGGCAACTAAGAATGAAATGGAGACGTGACCATCGGCACTGGACGTGAGCGCAGTGGCATCGCGCTGCATGGTCTGATGAATCCCGATAGCTTCTTCATCATGCTGATGCGAGAGCTTGAATCCGCCGTCTTCCAGGGGAACAGTTTCTCGACACGTCTTGAGACCTGTACTGCGGGATGCAGACAAGCTGGCGGCGGCTGCATTATGCATCTATCGTGGGCATCTACCGGTCCAGCAGGGCTCTTGCAAGGTACCATGACTATCAAGGAGTGTCGTACACTGATTGCAGAGCACGTACACCACTTCATGAGGATCATACACTTCTGGAAATTGAAATAAGAACACCGTGAATTGATTGTTCCAGGAAGGGGAAACTTTATTGACACATTCCTGGGGTCAGATACATCACATGATCACACTGACAGAACCACAGGCACATAGACACAGGCAACAGAGCATGCACAATGTCGGCACTAGTACAGTGTATATCCACCTTTCGCAGCAATGCAGGCTGCTATTCTCCCATGGAGACGATCGTAGAGATGTAGTCCTGTGGAACGGCTTGCCATGCCATTTCCACCTGGCGCCTCAGTTGGACCAGCGTTCGTGCTGGACGTGCAGACCGCGTGAGACGACGCTTCATCCAGTCCCAAACATGCTCAATGGGGGACAGATCCGGAGATCTTGCCGGCCAGGGTAGTTGACTTACACCTTCTAGAGCACGTTGGGTGGCACGGGATACATGCGGACGTGCATTGTCCTGTTGGAACAGCAAGTTCCCTTGCCGGTCTAGGAATGGTAGAACGATGGGTTCGATGACGGTTTGGATGTACCGTGCACTATTCAGTGTCCCCTCGACGATCACCAGTGGTGTACGGCCAGTGTAGGAGATCGCTCCCCACACCATGATGCCGGGTGTTGGCCCTGTGTGCCTCGGTCGTATGCAGTCCTGATTGTGGCGCTCACCTGCACGGCGCCAAACACGCATACGACCATCATTGGCACCAAGGCAGAAGCGACTCTCATCGCTGAAGACGACACGTCTCCATTCGTCCCTCCATTCACGCCTGTCGCGACACCACTGGAGGCGGGCTGCACGATGTTGGGGCGTGAGCGGAAGACGGCCTAACGGTGTGCGGGACCGTAGCCCAGCTTCATGGAGACGGTTGCGAATGGTCCTCGCCGATACCCCAGGAGCAACAGTGTCCCTAATTTGCTGGGAAGTGGCGGTGCGGTCCCCTACGGTACTGCGTAGGATCCTACGGTCTTGGCGTGCATCCGTGCGCCGCTGCGGTCCGGTCCCAGGTCAACGGGCACGTGCACCTTCCGCCGACCACTGGCGACAACATCGATGTACTGTGGAGACCTCACGCCCCACGTGTTGAGCAATTCGGCGGTACGTCCACCCGGCCTCCCGCATGCCCACTATACGCCCTCGCTCAAAGTCCGTCAACTGAACATACGGTTCACGTCCACGCTGTCGCGGCATGCTACCAGTGTTAAAGACTGCGATGGAGCTCCGTATGCCACGGCAAACTGGCTGACACTGACGGCGGCGGTGCACAAATGCTGCGCAGCTAGCGCCATTCGACGGCCAACAACGCGGTTCCTGGTGTGTCCGCTGTGCCGTGCGTGTGATCATTGCTTGTACAGCCCTCTCGCAGTGTCCGGAGCAAGTATGGTGGGTCTGACACACCGGTGTCAATGTGTTCTTTTTTCCATTTCCAGGAGTGTATTTCCCGACGGCTGCGCCGTTTTGCAACAAGATAATGCATCATGTCACAAGGACAGGAGTATGTTGGAGTGGTACGAGGGACACGGTGCCTAGTTCCTATTGGATGTGCTGCGGTACACAGTGCTCAGGCGCCAAATGCTGACCGCAGCACTGCAGCAGCGGAATTTCAGAACGGTACTTACTGTAGAAACGCACTTCGTATCCAGAATTCAGAGAAAAGAATGAGCATTGCACACGCTTGTCTTGTATGATCAAAGACTGGTTTTGTAACGAACATTGCACTTGCGCTCCTCAAGTCAGATCTGGGACACACACCAGACAAGACTTTCAACATGTTACTGAGTGCATTGGTGGACAATGGACTTGT
The DNA here is from genome assembly GCF_023864275.1 of Schistocerca cancellata. NCBI lineage: Eukaryota > Metazoa > Arthropoda > Insecta > Orthoptera > Acrididae > Schistocerca > Schistocerca cancellata. The sequence goes on along the minus strand of NC_064628.1, from coordinate 781,550,882 downwards.
ACAGGGTTATTACAAATGATTGAAGCGATTTCACAGCTCTACAATAACTTTATTATTTGAGATATTTTCACAATGCTTTGCACACACATACAAAAACTCAAAAAGATTTTTTAGGCATTCACAAATGTTCGATATGTGCCCGTTTAGTGATTCGGCAGACATCAAGCCGATAATCAAGTTCCTCCCACACTCGGCGCAGCATGCCCCCATCAATTAGTTCGAAAGCATCGTTGATGCGAGCTCGCAGTCTGGCACGTTTCTTCGTAGAGGAGGTTTAAACACTGAATCTTTCACATAACCCCACAGAAAGAAATCGCATGGGGTTAAGTCGGGAGAGCGTGGAGGCCATGACATGAATTGCTGATCGTGATCTCCACCACGACCGATCCATCGGTTTTCCAATCTCCTGCTTAAGAAATGCCGAACATCATGATGGAAGTGCGGTGGAGCACCATCCTGTTGAAAGATAAAGTCGGCGCTGTCGGTCTCCAGTTGTGGCATGAGACAATTTTCCAGCATGTCCAGATACACGTGCCCTATAACGTTTTTTTTTCGCAGAAGAAAAAGGGGCCGTAAACTTTAAACCGTGAGATTGCACAAAACACGTTAACTTTTGGTGAATTGCGATTTTGATGCACGAATGCGTGAGGATTCTCTACCGCCCAGATTCGCACATTGTGTCTGTTCACTTCACCATTAAGAAAAAAATGTTGCTTCATCACTGAAAACAAGTTTCGCACTGAACGCATCCTCTTCCATGAGCTGTTGCAACCGCGCCTAAAATTCAAAGCGTTTGACTTTGTCATCGGGTGTCAGGGCTTGTAGCAATTGTAAACGGTAAGGCTTCTGCTTTAGCCTTTTCCGTAAGATCTTCCAAACCGTCAGCTGTGGTACGTTTAGCTCCCTGCTTGCTTTATTCGTCGACTTCCGCGGGCTACACGTGAAACTTGCCCGCACGCGTTCAACCGTTTCTTCGCTCACTGCAGGCCGACCCATTGATTTCCCCTTACAGAGGCATCCAGAAGCTTTAAACTGCGCATACCATCGCCGAATGGAGTTAGCAGTTGGTGGATCTTTGTTGAACTTCGTCCTGAAGTGTCGTTGCGCTGTTATGACGGACTGATGTGAGTGCATTTCAAGCACGACATACGCTTTCTCGGCTCCTGTCGCTATTTTGTCTCACTGCTCTCTCGAGCGCTCTGGCGGCAGAAACCTGAAGTGCGGCTTCAGCCGAACAAAACTTTATAAGTTTTTCTACGTATCTTTACTGTGTCGTGACCACATGTCAATGAATGGAGCTACAGTGAATTTATGAAATCCCTTCAATCATTTGTAATAGCCCTGTATTTGAGTTGATAACAGTCGTCCGGTCATGCAGACTGTGATTGACTGTTGTCTCCCTCAATCGCTTAAGACAAATGTTTGACAGTTCAATTGAAATGCACACAGCCAATTTCCTTCCTTGTCCCCTTCCAATACGAGCTTGTGCTTTGTCTCTGATGACGTCATCGTGCAAAATAAACCCTATTTCCTTCATTCCTTGCTTGTTACGTACCTGGTATAGACCTGAAAAATCGTCAGGCCATTAAAATGGAAGCCATCAGTTGTCTGATCACTGTACCGCCCATTCTGCCACAGGCAGTAAGTACATTCGTTTGTCGTCACTAGTTGACATATACAGTATTATTCACTCATGGCGCTAAATTAAGGTATTTCCTAGCTTCTTGTCACTGAGTCAGTACCCTGCACCACGCTAAGGTAATAAATATGTAACTTATTCATGCCCCGTCTGAAGATGTTCCCCAACAGACCTGAAAACTAGTTTATGGAAATAAACAACTACTTCAAAAAGGATTAATGGCAGTTATCTGTATTCATATTCCACTTGAAAGTGTCAAGTTGATGCATTAAGGTGTTCTGAAAGCGGTGCTGATATTCAAGATAATAAAAGTGGGTTAAAAGCTGTGAGCTGTCTGGGGAAGTTATCCTTGCATTACTAAGCAACTGTTTCACCAGGTATCCAGTCTAGTTTACCAAATTGCCAACCACAATAACATTAATTATAATCTTTTAATAGTCATCTTACGACAACCGATGATATATATTAATATAAAGAGAATTTAAATAAAAAGAAATAAATCAGTTTATATTTTGACATTTATTTTAACATTGGTCATTGTTCTGTTAAAATTTCAGCATATTAAACTTGATTCATAACTAAACTGCCTTATTTAGTATTGTGAAAATGTGAGTTTGTAATCTTATGGAACACATCAAATATGGAGGCAAGATTAGGAGACTGCATGCAACACTGCATTCATAAAATAACACACGAAGAACGTTGAAACGTATGCAAGAGGAAATTAACCACAACCAACCGATTCAATTTTCACCCAAAGAAGTTACAGTCATAGCGCAATCCTGTCTATAATGAAATTACCATACACCGGTATACTAAATTCATATTAATTGTGTGTGAAATCTTCTCGAAAAGAATAGCTGAGGGCTACGTTGATGATTACACAACAAGCTTCACGTGGTCAACTTGGTTTACACAAAGAGTGTAACTCCACAATAATTTTGATGTTTGTTGTGGTCTTCAGTCCTGAGACTGGTTTGATGCAGCTCTCCATGCTACTCTATCCTGTGCAAGCTTCTTCATCTCCCAGTACCTACTGCAACCTACATCCTTCTGAATCTGCTTAGTGTATTCATCTCTTGGTCTCCCCCTACGATTTTTACCCTCAACGCTGCCCTCAACACTAAATTGGTGATCCCTTGATGCCTCAGAACATGTCCTACCAACCGATCCCTTCTTCTTGTCAAGTTGTGCCACAAACTCCTCTTCTCCCCAATTCTATTCAATACCTCCTCATTAGTTATGTGATCTACCCATCTAATCTTCAGCATTCTTCTCTAGCACCACATTTCGAAAGCTTCTATTCTCTTCTTGTCTAAACTATTTATCATCCTAGTTTCACTTCCATACGTGGCTATACTCCATACAAATACTTTCAGAAACGACTTCCTGACACTTAAATCAATACTCGATGTTAACAAATTTCTCTTCTTCAGAAATGCTTTCCTTGCCATTGCCAGTCTACATTTTATATCCTCTCTACCTCGACCATCATCAGTTATTTTGCACCCCAAATAGCAAAACTCCTTTACTACTTTCAGTGTCTCATTTCCTAATCTAATTCCCTCAAATCACCCGACTTAATTCGACTACATTCCATTATCCTCGTTTTGCTTTTGTTGATGTTCATCTTATATCCTCCTTTCAAGACACTGTCCATTCCGTTCAACTGCTCTTCCAGGTCCTTTGCTGTCTCTGACAGAATTACAATGTCATCGGCAAACCTCAAGGTTTTTATTTCTTCTCCATGGATTTTAATACCTACTCCGAATTTTTCTTTTGTTTCCTTTACTGCTTGCTCAATATACAGATTGAATAACATCGGGGAGAGGCTACAACCCTGTCTTACTCCCTTCCTAACCACTGCTTCCCTTTCATGACCCTCGACTCTTATAACTGCCATCAGGTTTCTGTACAAATTGTAAATAGCCTTTCGCTCCCTGTATTTTACCCCAGCCACCTTTAGAATTTGAAAGAAAGTATTCCAGTCAACATTGTCAAAAGCTTTCTCTAAGTCTACAAATGCTAGAAACGTAGGTTTGCCTTTCCTTAATCTTTCTTCTAAGATAAGTCGTAAGGTCAGTATTGCCTCACGTGTTCCAGTATTTCTACGGAATCCAAACTGATCTTCCCCGAGGTCGGCTTCTACTAGTTTTTCCATTCGTCTGTAAAGAATTCGTGTTAGTATTTTGCAGCTGTGGCTTATTAAACTGATTGTTCGGTAATTTTCACATCTGTCAACACCTGCTTTCTTTGGGATTGGAATTATTATATTCTTCTTGAAGTCTGAGGGTATTTCGCCTGTTTCATACATCTTGCTCACCAGATGGTAGAGTTTTGTCAGGACTGGCTCTCCCAAGGCCGTCAGTAGTTCCAATGGAATGTTGTCTACTCCGGGGGCCTTGTTTCGACTCAGGTCTTTCAGTGCTCTGTCAAACTCTTCACGTAGTATCGTATCTCTCATTTCATCTTCATCTACATCCTCTTCCATTTCCATAATATTGTCCTCAAGTACATCGCCCTTGTATAGACCCTCTATATACTCCTTCCACCTTTCTGCTTTCCCTTCTTTGCTTAGAACTGGGTTTCCATCTGAGCTCTTGATGTTCATACAAGTGGTTCTCTTACCTCCAAAGGTCTCTTTAATTTTCCTGTAGGCAGTATCTATCTTACCCCTAGTGAGATAAGCCTCTACATCCTTACATTTGTCCTCTAGCCATCCCTGCTTAGCCATTTTGCACTTCCTGTCGATCTCATTTTTGAGTCGTTTGTATTCCTTTTTGCCTGCTTCATTAACTGCATTTTTATATTTTCTCCTTTCATCAATTAAATTCAATATTTCTTCTGTTACCCAAGGATTTCTACTTGCCCTCGTCTTTTTACCTACTTGATCCTCTGCTGCCTTCATTACTTCATCCCTCAAAGCTACCCATTCTTCTTCTACTGTATTTCTTTCCCCCATTCCTGTCAATTGTTCCCTTATGGTCTCCCCGAAACTCTGTACAGCCTCTGGTTCTTTCAGTTTATCCAGGTCCCATCTCCATAAATTCCCACCTTTTTGCAGTTTCTTCAGTTTTAATCTACAGGTCATAACCAATAGATTGTGGTCAGAGTCCACATCTGCCCCTGGAAATGTCTTACAATTTAAAACCTGGTTCCTAAATCTCTGTCTTACCATTATATAATCTATCTGATACCTTTTAGTATCTCCAGGGTTCTTCCATGTATACAACCTTCTATCATGATTCTTAAACCAAGTGTTAGCTATAATTAAGTTGTGCTCTGTGCAAAATTCTACCAGGCGGCTTCCTCTTCCATTTCTTAGCCCCAATCCATATTCACCTACTACGTTTCCTTCTCTCCCTTTTCCTACTCTCGAATTCCAGTCACCCATGACTATTAAATTTTCGTCTCCCTTCACTATCTGAATAATTTCTTTTATATCATGATACATTTCTTTAATTTCTTCGTCATCTGCAGAGCTAGTTGGCATATAAACTTGTACTACTGTAGTAGGCGTGGGCTTCGTGTCTATCTTGGCCACATAATGCGTTCACTATGCTGTTTGTAGTAGCTTACCCACACTCCTTTTTTTTTTATTCATTATTAAACTTACTCCTGCATTACCCCTGTTTGACTTTGTGTTTATAACCCTGTAGTCACCTGACCAGAAGTCTTGTTCCTCCTGCCACCGAACTTCACTAATTCCCACTATATCTAACTTTAACCTATCCATTTCCCTTTTTAAATTTTCTAACCTACCTGCCCGATTAAGGGATCTGACATTCCACGCTCCGATCCATAGGACGCCAGTTTTCTTTCTCCTGATAACGACATCCTCTTGAGTAGTCCCCGCCCGAAGATCCGAATGGGGGACTATTTTACCTCCGGAATATTTCACCCAAGAGGACGCCATCATCATTTAATCATACAGTAAAGCTGCATGCCCTCGGGAAAAATTACGGCCGTAGTTTCCCCTTGCTTTCAGCCGTTCGCAGTACCAGCACAGCAATGCCGTTTTAGTTATTGTTACAAGGCCAGATCAGTCAATCATCCAGACTGTTGCCCTTGCAACTACTGAAATTGCTGCTGCCCCTCTTCAGGAACCACACGTTTGTCTGGCCTCTCAACAGATACCCCTCCGTTGTGGTTTTACCTACGGTACGGCCATCTGTATCGCTGAGGCACGCGAGCCTCCCCACCAGCGGCAAAGGTCCATGGTTCATGGGGGGATAATTTTGATAATTAAAATAAATTAAATCGAAACACAATTTACAAAAGAAAAATGTCAAACTGTTTACTATCATTATACTATTAACCTGATGGGTCAAACAATTATATAAGCACATGGTACTGGTCTCACAAAGTACACCCCATGTGGGTTGGACATAAAGAAAAGTTGCTATATTGAAAAAATATTGTCAAGACGAGACTCTATAATCTCACACACATTCTCATTTAAGATTGATGATCTTAGTGGTTCCACTTTGCTCACAAAGTAGTCACAAAGCAACTACTGGAAGATATGAATATATGAAATTAACACTCGAATTACACTGCGTTGCAATTTAAGATAACATTAAATATTTTAGATCTAAACCTGAAACAAAGGCTCAGAAATGGCTCTGAGCACTATGGGACTCAACATCTTAGGTCATAAGTCCCCTAGAACTTAGAACTACTTAAACCTAACTAACCTAAGGACACCACACACACCCATGCCCGAGGTAGGATTCGAACCTGCGACCGTAGCGAAACAAAGGCAATTAAATTTTCAGTTAGGCTGAACTTAAGAAATCCATTGTCCTACGGACTTAGCAGACACGCGCTTAGCCGGAGATCTTACCACTTCAGACGCTCGCCGTGGACAGACTGGCGTGGGCCCCTACTGAGGGTGCTTCATAGATACAATCGGAAGTGACCAGAGAGGTGGCTTCCTATACCAACATGACAAGGGACGGACAGGACCATACCAATAATAGAAACATCTTTGCTTTTAGAAAGCATAGCTACCTGTTCCATCGTTGGTCCCACTGTTCTCTAGCAGACAGGCCTGTCTGCTACCATCAAGCATGCAACATACATTTGCTCATTCATCCTTCCACATAGAAGGGAAGGGGGATGACAGTATCTTATCATATACACTATATAAAAGAAAGCGGATGTAGGTTCCATATGAGACTGTGTGACATGAATTACATATAAACTGTGTTTTAAAGTGTAGTAGTGTGACAGATAGTTCTTGTTTATGTGTAAAAGTAACACGTTCCACTGCTCAGTCTCCTCCCAGATAGTCAGAAACACCAAAGTAAATTTAGAAGTGGAATGCATGCTGTAAATGGCAACAGATTTAAGAAATTAACATGAAAGGAATCCAACAGAAACCTTTCAAGTTTCATTATGTGTGTGATGCCCTAAAACCCAAGCATTCGACCTTACAGAACACCTTTATTAGTCTTTTTCAGCGGCAGTGAGATTTTAGCCAAAGTAGACATCCCCAGTTCACAACAATATGTAATGGATCTCACTATAGCCAATGTGATTTACGAGTTGTAAGTCTTGCAGTAAATTGAAGAGAGTATTACAGAAAGTAGAGTAACTAGATTATGCGATGGGCGATATGAAACTGTGAGAAGTGTTTGACATACCACTGAAAGATCTACATTAGAACAAAACAGCTGGAATAGACGACATTCCTCAGAATTGTTGAGATCCTTAACAGAAGCAAACCATGTTCAAACTATTTGTGACCTTATTGTCACATACCGCTAAGTGACATTGTTCCATTTTTCGGCCACTAATTAGAATAATTTTATTGTCAGTACTGGACGTATTCGCTTGGGTGGAAAGCGTTGCATTTTCCTCATTGGAAAGGTGAGCTTCCAAAGTGCTCTCAGGTTCCTGACTGTCAGCAGAAGGCAGCCAGTGAATTTTTTTTATCTTATGGGACTTAACTGCTAAGGTCATCAGTCCCTAAGCTTACACACTACATAACTTAAATTATCCTAAAGACAAAGACACACACCCATGCCCGAGGGAGGACTCGAACCTCAGCCGGGACCAGCCATGAATCTAGTTAGGAGAGGGGAGCCTCCCAGAGATGTGAGCAGTTTTCACAGAAGTGGATCTGCGGTCTGCTTTGTGCTTTTGTGGGCAGAGCCAGTGTCTGTCCTCACTGAGGATAGTGGGTGCCATGCTACCACTGCCGTCCCCAGAGAATACCTGAATATGACATTTTTCCCTTTTCTGCATTGAAATGAAATGTCGTGTGGCTAAGGCCCCCCGTCGGGTAGACCGTTCGCCTGGTGCAGGTCTTTCGATTTGACGCCACTTCGGCGACCTGCGCGTCGATGGGGATGAAATGATGATGATTGGGACAACACAACACCCAGTCCCTGAGCGGAGAAAATCTCCGACCCAGCCGGGAAACGAACCCGGGACCTTAGGATTGACATTCCATCACACTGACCACTCAGCTACCAGGGCCGGACTTTTCTGCATTAACACCATAGGACTAGATGCCGCTGCGCCACGCAGCCAGTGTGAGAAGTTCAGCTGTTTTTGCTCCAAAAAAAAAAAAAATTTACTGTGCTGAATCGAAAGTGGCGCCCCCGCCACTGTACTTGGTGCGAAGCAACCAACCAGTCAGGGAGACACTATTCCAAGCCAGTACCAACCTTGAGTTTGTTAATGCGCTTTTTTATCCCAAGTATGGGAAGTTTCTGTTCTGTTCGCATGGTTTTTTTTCCATGAAATAAGTGATATTCTCTTCTGCTACATTGGCAACAGCAATGAGTCATCCCACCATGCAGAGTTTTTTTGGAAAGCAGAGAGTTGAGGAGGGAGACCGGAGATTCGTGGCTGTTCAACTCCTGGATGCCGTCTAGTACTGATGGACGCAAAGTTTGCTGATTTTGTGGAAAGTATTGTAAATGTCGCAATCCGCGGCACCGAAATTCATGTTCTAATCAACACGCAACTTACTTTTTCTGATATGCAGCTTGAGTTTCCGATTTTACTTTTCATTTGTGATTGTGTGTCATTAACTTTTAATTCGTAAGGTGCCCAGATAAGAAAGACTCGCGGCATTTTCTCCATGCAGTCTTCCATATAATTTGGTACCCCTCACATTGTTAGCGTCACTTTGTGTAAATGCAGTCGAGATTTTACAGACCTCTGCTAACTGCCAACTTCTTGTGAGTTGTGTCCATCAACTAGAGCAAATGAAAATTTGTTAGAAGCAGACTTGACTTACATTGCAAGATCTTTTATTTGTCCTTCAACTTTTCCATGGTTAGTCGAACCACTGATACAAAATATAGCCTATCGTACACATAAGTGTGTTGTTTTGAGTGTGCTGGTGTTGTCCTTGTGAACAGTGGCCATATTCGACGATCTGTTACTTATTATTCAGTGAAGATAACGAGCATTACACTCTCTCGTCTCGTCTGATTACAGATCAGTTTACTGACTATGGAGAGTTGTGTTTGTATCCCCTACGATTATAATTTAGATTTGTGTTGTTTCAGTATAATTTGGCTAACGACTTCACAGTATTCAGACGTAATAATTTTACAGAAACGTTATATCATAACGCAGGTCAAGGACACACTGTCCTACGTATCAGAAGAGACAAAACACTGAAATTTGTTATTCTACGTAGTATACAAGATGCATGAGACCGGCGAAATTGTCCGCAGCTCGTGGTCGTGCGGTAGCGTTCTCGCTTCCCGCGCCCGGTTTCGAGTCCCGGCGGGGTCAGGGATTTTTCTCTGCCTCGTGATGACTGGGTGTTGTGTGATGTCCTTAGGTTAGTTAGGTTTAAGTAGTTCTAAGTTCTAGGGTACTGATGACCATAGATGTTAAGTCCCATAGTGCGCAGAGCCATTTGAACTATTTTTTGAACAGGAGAAATTCTCCCAGACTATACGAAAAATATGATCATCCGAATTCCCATATAGAAAGTTCTGACACGTGTGAATGTTGCCAAAGTGTCAGTTTACTAAGCTATGTTTGGAAAATACTGACACGAATTATTTGTAGAAAATTGTAAAGACTAGAAGAAACTGACCACAGGGAACATCAGTTTGGGTTCCAGAGAAATGTAGGAACACGCGAGACGATACTGACCCTGCGACTCATCTTATAGGACTGGTTGAATAAAAGCAAACCCATGATTAGAGTGACCTTTTTGAAATTACGAACATAGCGGCACGACCATTCTCATAAATTTACAATCGCACCAAGAAGTATTGGCACAATTACATTTTAGCGGTTGTACGCGTCCGGCCATCCTGATTTAGGTTTTCCGTGATTTCCCAAAATCGCTCCAGGCAAATGCCGGGATGGTTCCTTTGAAAGGACACGGCCGACTTCCTTCCCTAATCCAATGAGACCGATGACATCGCTGTTTGGCCTCTTTCCCCCAAACAACACAACTTGTAGTGGTTGTAGGTTAAACGAAACATACATTTCACAACAGGACCCATACACTTGCCACCTTACATTACATAGGTTACAAATATGTCCAAATTACCTTTCCGTAAAGTAACATACAGTGTTCTGAAAATAAACATCGCTCTTATGCATACAAAAAAGTATTGGCACACACGTATTAATCAGACAGTGTTTTCGTTTTCTTCATTGATGTTCATCTTCTAATAGCTAGTGTGCATCCCTTTAGCATCTATAACGACACGTAAACGCCTAGGAATGCTTTGTGTATTAAATTCCGGGTGATATCGGGGGTAATTTTCGGTCACTCCTCCAGGAGTACTTTCTCCAAGTCGTTTCTACCAGACGGACGCCTTTTTCTGACTTGTGTGTCAAGATGAGCCCACAGGTTCTCAATGGGGTTCGAATCAGGGCTATGAGGTGGTTTTAGAACCCTTCTGGGGGCATTGTACAGTAACCATTCCCGGGTTTTCATGGCGGTATGTTTTGGGTCGTTGTCTTGCTAGAAATGAAACACCCCAGTAAGGCCCAATGTCTGTGCACTAGCGTGTAAATTACCTCGCAACACGTCGATGTGTATCATATCATCCATTGTACCGTGGATTACAGCTAGATGTCCAAAGCTCGACGCCACCATACAACCCCAAACCATGATGCAGACCCCACCGTGTTTGACTGCTGTCGGATGTATGTGTTTGATGTCTAGGTGCGTATTCGGCTTGCGCCAAACTTCCTTTCTTGCATCAAATCCGAACACATTGAACTTTAATTCGTCGCTAAATATCACAGTGTTCCAAAACTCCATCGGCTTGCTGATGTAGTCCTTGGCAAACTGCAGGCGTTTCTGCCGGTTAATATCCGATATGTATGGCTAATTCCTGGGAGAATGTCCATGCATGTCAGCCTCATTCAACACATTTCGTATAGTTTGACCACTAACCGTCTTGTCGGACGTTGTCTGAACAACCCCAGCAATAGTTGCTTCACTTGTAGCTGGTTTCTTCCGAGCAAGTGCGATGATACGGCGACGCTGTCGGGTTGTAAGCACTTTTGGACGTCCAGGACGACACTTATCCACTGCTGTTCCAGCCTCTTTCTATATATATTGTACCGTGGTGAAGCTTACAGACACCTCTGCTCCGATTTGTCGATAGCTTCTTCCTTGTGAATGGAGCAATACCACTCTCTCACGCTACGCCACTTAATGTTCCTTCTTCTTCGGCCCCATGCTGACCACTATCGCGCAATACAGCAACATATTAGCGAATGGGCCGTCAACAACACGCAGTGTCTATTGCGTCAGCAGATGGCGTTCCGATACCTGAAACCCCAGCAGTATACCGAGAAGCGACGCTGTGTGCCCATATTTCTTGTGTGCAGAGGAGATACATGTTTGCCCACAACACTGCATTTCTTTGTTAATGGTAGGAACTGTGGGCAGAATTGTGATGTCTGGTATGTGAGGTAGCACGTATGTGTGCTGTGTACAGGAAGGTGCGGCGTTTGTAACCAGCAGGCCGGCCGGAGTGGCCGAGCGGTTCTAGGCGCTACAGTCTGGAACCACGTGACCACTGCGGTCGCAGGTTCGAATCCTGCCTCGGGCATGGATGTCTGTGATGTCCTTAGGTTGGTTAGGTTTAAGTAGTTCTAAGTTCTAGGGGACTGATGACCTCAGCAGTTAAGTCCCATAGTGTTCAGAGCCATTTGAACCATTTTTTTTTTTGTAACCAGCACTGATAAATATGCACGTGCGCCAATACTTTTTGGTGCGATTGTAACCATATTGGGAGTTAAGGGGCAAGACTAAAAACTTTTCATTTTTAATATAAAGTGCTTCGCTAATTTGTATGAAATATGAATATTATAGTAACGTCTCTTACATCTTTGTAGGATGAAGAATGACGTATCGATAGTAGAGACAATCGAGATCGTAGATTTATCGGTTCCGCCTCAGGCGGGGGTGACTACGCTATACGAATATGACTGCAAGTGGGCCGCGTGGAAAACTGCGAAAATGGCAATGAAAAATGCTGCGGAGTAGGCGGAAGTCAGGTCTCTTAGGACAGCAACCTCAAGCAGATTATCGCCAGATACTGTAAGCCAGCGACTTCTCAACGTGGGTGCCGGTGGACTCTGTTTACGACATCGCTCCACAGCAGTCTATTTAATTCGTCGTCTTGCCCTGCTGCACTGCCATAGGCCTTTGATTCTGTCAAAAGTCTTCGACTACAGGTGATAGGCTCGAAAACATTTCCTCTTAATATATGTGCCACAGTGGGCTACGTTGTGCGGGACCCTCGAAATTTGCTCACGTTATTACCATGTGTCAGTGGTTTCATCCTGTGGTAAACATTGAACGTTTGGAACGTCAGTAATCAGTTGCTTCTACTTCTTGTGGTCATTAATTTTTCCCGGATACAGGGGTCAGGCGATTTAAGTTATATTAATGCTTAGTAGCCAGTAAGTAACTGTAGAAGCATTTATTTGTTGTTGTAGGTTACAGCACTATGCCGCTTTGAAATAATATTTCTGTTACACTACGGGAGTGCAGCCGTAAAAATTACAAAAGCGCTTGAGACCTGTCTTGTGGATAAAGGTAGTCCAATGTACAATCCAGCAATACTTTACAAATTTGAAATGAATACTCAGTATAAGTATCGAAGCCTGGAACCGCACACATAATCTGACTAGGTTCTTCATGGTAACAGGATGAGTTCTTAAAATTTTTAGTTGTCAGCATTGATTAGAATTTAAACTGAAAAAAAAAACACATTTTGGAACTCCTAAAACAATGCCTTAAGTTTACATATTTTTTGTATTTCCATTCAACAATGCCACGCGGAATTATGTTCCGTCGTAGCTCATGTTTAAGAAAGGAAGTCTTCATTGCTCAAAAGCTGCTGTAAGAAAAATCTGTGGTGCTCTTCCACGGTCATCTTGTAGACTTCAGTTTAAGGAACAAGGAATTTTGGCCACTCCGTCGTAATATACGAGGTACATGAGAAAAGTAATAAGACTGATTTTTTTATCTACGAAAGTTTCTATTTTTTTAAAACAACGATATTGTCCTTTTCAAAGTAGTTCCCTTCGAAAGCTATACACCGGCGGAATCATTGTTCCCGGTCCTCGTAACATCGGTGAAAGTCTTCAACTGATAGGGCCTTTTACTTGTCGGTCACATTCTTTTGAATACGCTCCAGACTCCTAAAATGACGTGCATTTAAGACATTTTTCAATTTCAGGAATAGAAAAAAGTCACAAGGACTCAATGGGTCTATGGAAGAACAGGAATATTTTTTGGGGTCAAAAATTCCATGATGGAAGTGGCCGTGTGACATGCAGCGTAGACATGATGCAGCATCCACTTATCTACAGTGTCTTTCCTCACTCGATTCGCCCTTTTCCAGAGCCTTTTAAGAACATCTTTGTAAACCACTTGGTTGACAGTTTGTCCTGGAGGAATAAATTCTTTATGCACGACACCTCTACAGTAAAAAAAGCAAATCAGCACTATTTTGATCTTTTATTTGCTCATTCGAGCTTTTTCGATCGAAGAGACGTCTCAGTGTGCCACTTGTCACTTTTGCCTGTTATGACACGACTGAAACATACGTGCTCATTCGCAGTCCTCTCAAGAAGATCAACGCACACGTTTCTTGGATTGGCCTTCTGTTATTTGTGAGGTTTCACGGCACCATCTCGGCACAAGCCTTTCACATATGCAAATTTTCGGTCATAATTTGATGTATGGTGAAAGTGTAAGTTTAACACGTCACCCATCACCCTTACTGTTGAACATCAGTCTAATGTCACAAGAGCACGCACACGTTCGACGTTCTTGTCGGTTTTTGAACTTCAAGGTCTCCATGAGCGAAGTTCATCTTAAATGTGTTCTCGACCTTCCGAAAATGATTTGTGCCAACGAAAACATGTGCTCTTGATACGGAATGTTTCCCATAGGACCGTTTCAACGTTTCAAAGGTCACGCTCGCGGGCTCACCACTTTTAACACAAAACGTGATGGCATAACGTTATTCTAAATCCCGCTGTTCCATTCTCGTTAACACACGACAAAAACACAACTGCACTGATGGGGCTCTCAAAAGTCGCACGATGGCTTTACGGAGGTGAAACTCGGACTGAGCATCTGAAAGGGATGAACACACCGTTCCACACAAGTAGAACGCAGCATTGCCAGATCACTCGCAGTGTTGTCAGTCTCGTTACTTTTTCCACTCACCTATTATTTACTTATTTATTCCCTCATGAAGTTTGTTGTACACTGAAGCGCCAAAGAAACTGTTGTAGGCATGCGTATTCAAATACAGCGTTATGTAAACAGGTATAATACGGCGCTGTGGTCGACAACGCCTATATAAGACAACAAGTGTCGGGCGCAGTTGTTCCATCGGTTACTACTGCTAAATGGCAAGTTATCAAGATTTAAGTGCGTTTGAACGTGGTAATAGTCGACGCATGAGCGATGGGATATGGCATGTCCGAGGCAGCGATGAAGTGGGAAATTCGGTAAAACGTCAAATCACCGATATCGCTGCGGCCAGGAAAAGATCGTGCAAGAACGGGGCCAACGACGATTGAACAGAATCGTTCAACGTGGCAGAAGTGCAACCCTTCCGCAAATTGCTGCAGATTTCAGTGCTGGGCCGTCAACAAGTGTCAGCGTTGCGAACCATTCAACGAAATAGCATCGATATGGGCTTTCGGAGCCGAAGACCCACTCGTGTACCCTTGATGACTGCACGACACAAAGCTTTACGCCTTGCCTGGGCCCCTCAACGCCAACATTGGACTATTGGTGACTGGAAGCATGTAGCCTGGTCGGACTAGTCTCGTTTCTAATTGTATCGAGCGGATGGACGTGTAAGGGTATGGAGACAACCTCATGAATCCATGGACGCTGCATGTCAGCAGCGGACTGTTCAAGCTGGTAAAGGCTCTGTAATGGTGTGGGGCGTGTGCAGTGGCAGTGATTGTGTTTTCTAATACGTCTAGATACATCTCTGACAGGTGACACGTACGTAAGTATCCTGTCTAATCACCTGCATCCATTCATGTCCACTGTGCATTTCGATGGACTTGGGCAAATCCAGCAGGACAATTCGACATCCCACACGTCTAGTATTGGTACACAGTGGCTCTAGGAACAGTCTTTTGAGTTTAAACACTTCTGCTACCCACCAAACTCCCCAGACATGAACATTATTGAGCACATCAGGGATGCCTTGCAACTTTCTGAAGAGACCTCCATCCTCTCGTGCTCTCGCGGATTTGTAGACAGTCCTGCAGAATTGATTGTGTCAGTCCCCCCCCCCCCCCCCCCATCACTACTGGAGACATTAGTTGAGTCAATGACACGTCTTGTTGCGGCACTGCTTGCTCGCGGGGGCCCTAAACGATGTTAGGCAGCTGTACCAACTTCTTTGGCTCTTCAGTGTATGATTGTCTTCACTCTGTCTCTGAGTTTAAGTAATTCAACTTACGGCAAGATGAGCATTGGAAGGTGTGTAAGACAAGGATGCAGACTGTCACTGAAGCTAGCGAACGTATATGGAGAAGAATTGCTAATAAGGCCATACAGGGTGCAAGAGGCATTTTAGCTGGAGGCAAAATGGGAAAGACTATAAAATATGAGTATCATCAAGCAGTGCTGAAGAGCTACAGAGGATGTTGAAAGGTATCTGGGATGCCTTGCAACGTGCTGTTCAGAAGAGATCTCCGCCCCCTCGTACTATTACGGATTTATGGACAGCCCTGCAGGATTTATGGTGTCAGTTCCCTCCAGCACTACTTCAGACATTAGTCGAGTCCATGCCACGTCGTGGTGCGACACTTCTGCGTGCTCGGTGGGCCTTACACGATATTACGCGGGTGTACCAGTATCATCTTTAGCTCTTGAGTGTAAATAATCCACTGCAGTTCAAAAGAAGAATTTATGTACATAATTACAAAATCAGAAGAAAAAATAATGTTCATTACTGCATACTAAAGATGTCTTTAGCACAAAAAGGGGTGCACAACGCTGCCTCCAGAAATTGTTGTACTTAATGGTATCAAACAACTGACAGACAGCAAAGTTAAATTCGGAAACAAAATCAAAAAGTTTCTTCTTGACAACTCTTTCGGCTCCGTAGAAGAATTTCTATTTTGTAATGTATGAAAGGTGGTGGGTAGGAATTACTAAGTCACATATGTAAAAAAAAAAAAAGAACCTCGTAAGCGGTCAGCATAAATCCAAATTAACATGTGAACGTATAATTGAATGTGAAATGACCCATTCCACATCATTACAGTTCACAGATAACGTCTAAATAATTCATGTAACATGAAACTAACAGCTAAAAGCAGATATTATTCCCGTTTCTCTTTTTCTTTGTTTTGCTGCCTCTTAGGCTTTGAAGGTTGAGAAAATATCATTACTTTGAGGGGATCGCCAGTAAATCGCGGCCTGTGTGAACATTACTGGAACAAATAGTATACAGCCAGTGTAGCAACGTTATTGGCATGAAGTCAGTTCTCTGTGTTGCGAAACAGCTTCTGTATCTCGTGGCATCAAATTAAAGAGGAGTTGGCCGAGATCCCGGAGTATCGCTTGCCAGGATAGCTGGTGCCAAGTGACCGTGTCATATACAAACTAATTTGGTGACACCTCTAGCAAACGACCGTGGAAGAGCAGACGCGTTCTCTGTAGCAGTCACCTGCAATCTGTTACTATAGACCCTATCTATGATGCTAATAGCACTCTTCCCACTACGCCATCAGGTTTGCTGAGTCCAATCCTTCGAAACATTGGCTGTAAACAATCTCTAACCGAAATAAAATCTCGTAGAAAGACAGATGGATAAGACTGGAAAGCTCAACCCAAAAAGTACACTTTCTAATATAAACAAAAGTTTACGTGCCTTAACTCACCTCCATTGAGTGGGTCTAGTGAAGCCGGCACAATAGCTCAACGTGTTGGGCAAGAGGGCTGGCTGCCCTCCGTAATAAAAGAACTGAGTGGAATATTCACCGATGAACTTAAGAGGTGTCACGTGACATCCGCCCAGACCAAATTATGATAACAATGACGAACAAAACGAAGAAAAAAAATGGTAAGGCACGTGCCTGGAAACTGAAAGGTCGTACAATGGAATGTTCCAGTCCGCCTGTAACCTAGCGTTCATCTCTCAGCAAACGATACGTCTCTAGGATTAGAGCTGTTGAAAAGTATAGATATATATCGGCAATGTTTCTTATCCCGATGCATCGATACCGAAATGGCAATATCGATTACCGATATTTTTATTTTATATTACATTTTTTCACAATTTTTGGTAAATATTTGCAACTGTTCCTTTGAAAATGTAGTAGAACATATTTTACTTTCACTATCTGAATGACTCTTAATACTTTTTGAGCTTTCATCACTTCCAGTCTCTCTCTCTTTGACTGTGTGAAGCAAGTGCAGGTGGCACAAAGAAGTCCGATTGCACTGGAAAAGGGGGGGGGGGGGGGTAGTGCAGTGAATGGAATACAAGATTTCCGATGTGAAGAAATAGCACACCAGTTGAGTTAAAAAAGATTTTTCAGCACGACTAGTGTGCTATTTCGTCACATCGTCATTCTTCAAGAACGGATGCTGAAAATAATGAACAAAAATCTAAATACATCGAGGTATGAATTAAAAAACGCCTTCACTCACAATTTTTCGTCTTTTATTCAGTACACGATGCATTTCGGACACTGTGGGTCCATCTTCAGATTTAATTCGTCTTAATACATGCCTTATTTGTTCTTTTGGATGAGATGAAATGCATATTCCTGTTACGAAAAGGTTTGATAATAGGTTACGAATTTCGTAAGTCAGACGCGGAAAATATGTGCGAAGTAGTGGAAAAGATGAATAGTGTAAACTTACCAAATAATCCAAGAAAAGCGTTTTTAACGTTTTAGTAACAGCATAAGTTTTTTCATCCATCGTTTTCAAGCATATCACTTCACCCAAGAGGCACATTCGCACACACATGTTTGTAAACACTTCATAGATGTTTTTGTACATGGTGTGGTCAAAGATGAATTTTTCATAGTGCCAAAGATATAATTATTAAACAGTTGACATATGCAGGAAACAATTGCCACATGCAGGAAATAACTTTAGAACAGGTCTTTAAAATAACTGAAATGGCTGTTGCTTGCGAAATATGTTTGTTCATTTAATATCGATTCTGGTTTTTTGATTTTCAACATATGTTGTGCAATGACTGATTTTTCAAAGTGGTTGAGCCTGAAAGCATTTACATGTCCTTGAAAACGGGTTTTGAAGTTTTTGAATGTTTTCCCTAAATAGTAGGCATGACAATTGGGGCATGATACTTTGTACACTCCACTGTTGTTGTATGTTTGCGTATTTGATTTTATGTTATGGATGAGTAAGTTTCCTAATTTATTATTACTCGAGAATGAAACTGATACATATTTTTTTTTTAAGGATAGCTATTTTTTGTAATATGGGGCCCATGTATGGGATACTGGCGAAAGTTTCTCTTCTTTCATAGTGTTGTCGTTTGTTGTCTTGCTTTTGTGTATTTGTGTCTAAATTATCAAATGTTTTGGTTGTGTAGCCATTGCTTATGGCAATGCTTTTTATTGTATGTATCTCATTCTTGAGGGTGTTTCCTTCTAGATCAAGAGAGTGTACTCGGTATAGCATTGACCGAAATGCAGCATGTTTCTGTGTGGTAGGATGGCATGATTATTTGTCTAGTATTATGTCTGTGTATGTGTATTTTCTGTGTAGGCTGAACTTGTGTTTTTGTTGATGGTGATTTTAAGATACAGGAAATTTACGCTTTTGTTGTCCTCATGTTCTAATGTGAATTTTATGTTTTTGTGGAAAGAACTGAAAACTGCTAGTAGTTCTTCGATCTCATCTTTTTTTCCATCAAACAGAAGCAAGGTATCATCAACATATCTCCAGTAATATTTTATTTTACTTTTGAATCTATTGTTTTCTTTAAAGAACTTACTTTCCAGATGGTTGAGAAATACACTCCTGGAAATTGAAATAAGAACACCGTGAATTCATTGTCCCAGGAAGGGGAAACTTTATTGACACATTCCTGGGGTCAGATACATCACATGATCACACTGACAGAACCACAGGCACATAGACACAGGCAACAGAGCATGCACAATGTCGGCACTAGTATAGTGTATATCCACCTTTCGCAGCAATGCAGGCTGCTATTCTCTCATGGAGACGATCGTAGAGATGCTGGATGTAGTCCTGTGGAACGGCTTGCCATGCCATTTCCACCTGGCGCCTCAGTTGGACCAGCGTTCGTGCTGGACGTGCAGACCGCGTGAGACGACGCTTCATCCAGTCCCAAACATGCTCAATGGGGGACAGATCCGGAGATCTTGCTGGCCAGGGTAGTTGACTTACACCTTCTAGAGCACATTGGGTGGCACGGGATACATGCGGACGTGCATTGTCCTGTTGGAACAGCAAGTTCCCTTGCCGGTCTAGGAATGGTAGAACGATGGGTTCGATGACGGTATGGATGTACCGTGCACTATTCAGTGTCCCCTCGACGATCACCAGTGGTGTACGGCCAGTGTAGGAGATCGCTCCCCACACCATGATGCCGGGTGTTGGCCCTGTGTGCCTCGGTCGTATGCAGTGCTGATTGTGGCGCTCACCTGCACGGCGCCAAACACGCATACGACCATCATTGGCACCAAGGCAGAAGCGACTCTCATCGCTGAAGACGACCCGTCTCCATTCGTCCCTCCATTCACGCCTGTCGCGACACCACTGGAGGCGGGCTGCACGATGTTGGGGCGTGAGCGGAAGACGGCCTAACGGTGTGCGGGACCGTAGCCCAGCTTCATGGAGACGGTTGCGAATGGTCCTCGCCGATACCCCAGGAGCAACAGTGTCCCTAATTTGCTGGGAAGTGGCGGTGCGGTCCCCTACGGCACTGCGTAGGATCCTACGGTCTTGGCGTGCATCCGTGCGTCGCTGCGGTCCGGTCCCAGGTCGACGGGCACGTGCACCTTCCGCCGACCACTGGCGACAACATCGATGTACTGTGGAGACCTCACGCCCCACGTGTTGAGCAATTCGGCGGTACGTCCACCCGGCCTCCCGTATGCCCACTATACGCCCTCGCTCAAAGTCCGTCAACTGCACATACGGTTCACGTCCACGCTGTCGCGGCATGCTACCAGTGTTAAAGACTGCGATGGAGCTCCGTATGCCACGGCAAACTGGCTGACACTGACGGCGGCGGTGCACAAATGCTGCGCAGCTAGCGCCATTCGACGGCCAACACCGCGGTTCCTGGTGTGTCCGCTGTGCCGTGCGTGTGATCATTGCTTGTACAGCCCTCTCGCAGTGTCCGGAGCAAGTATGGTGGGTCTGACACACCGGTGTCAATGTGTTCTTTTTTCCATTTCCAGGAGTGTATGTCTGCCAGAAAACTTGATATGCTACTTTTTCAAATCTGTTAGAACAACTGGAGGCATACCTCTACAAAATCGAAAAACCAGAATAGATGTTAAATGAACAAACATATTTCGTAAGCCACAGCTAATTCAGTAATTTTAAAGATCTCTTCTAAAGTTATTTGCTGCATGTGTCAATTGTTTCCTGCATATGTCAACTGTTTAATAATTATATCTTTGGCACTATGAAAAATTCATCTTTGATCACACCATATACAAAAACATCTTAAGTTTTCATAAGCATGAGATTGCGAATATGCCTCTTGGATGAAGTGATAGGTTTGAAAACTATGGAGGAAAAAATTTATTCTGTTACTAAAACGTTAAAAACGCTTTTGTTGGATTATTTGGTAAGTTTACACTATTCATCTTTTCCACTACTTCGCACATATTTTCCGCGTCTGAATTACGAAATTCGTAACCTAACATCAGACATTTCGTGACAGGAATATGCATTTCATCTCATCCAAGAGAACAAATAAGGCATGTATTAAGACGACTTACACTTGAAGATGGACCCACAGTGTCCGAAGTGCATCGGGTTCTGAATAAAACACGAAAAATTGTGACTGAAGGCGTTTTTTAATTCATACTTCGAGTGTATTGAGTAGAGTCACGGTTGAAGCTGCAAAATATGGATAAAACTAAAAAAAAATCTAAATGACAAGGCTGGTCTTTGCGATGGGCAGAGACGTGTGAGGGGAATTGCTGACGTAATCAGCGCTCGAAGTTACCAACAGAGACTGCAATCTACATCTGCATCTACATCCATACTCCGCAAGCCACCTGACGGTGTGTGGCGGAGGGTACTTTGAGTACCTCTATCGGTTCTCCCCTCTATTCCAGTCTCGTATTGTTTGTGGAAAGAAGGATTGTCGGCATGCTTCTGTGTAGGCTCTAATCTCCCTTTTTTTTATCCTCATGGTCTCTTCGTGAGATATATGTAGGAGGGAGCAATATACTGCTTGACTCCTCGGTGCAGGTATGTTCTCGAAACTTTAACAAAAACCCGTACCGAGCTACTGAGCGTCTCACCTGCAGAGTCCTCCACTAGAGTTTATTTATCGTCTCCGTAACGCTCTCGCGATTACTAAATGATGCTGTAACGAAGCTCGCTGCTCTCCGTTGGATCTTCTCTATCTCTTCTATCAACCCTATCTGGTACGGATCCCATACTGCTGGGCAGTATTCAAGCAGTGGGCGCACAAGCGTACTGTAACCTACTTCCTTTGTTTTCGGATTGCATTTCCTTAGGATTCTTCCAATGAATCTCAGTCTGGCATCTGCTTTACCGACGATCAACTTTATATGATCATTCCATTTTAAATGACTCGTAATGCGTACTCCCAGATAATTTATGGAATTAACAGCTTCCAGTTGTTGACCTGCTATTTTGTTGCTAAATGATAAGGGATCTTTCTTTCTATGTATTCGCAGCACATTACGCTTGTCTACATTGAGATTCAATTGCCATTCCCTGCACCATACGTCAATTCGCTGCAGATCCTCCTGCATTTCAGTACAATTTTCCATTGTTACAACCTCTCGATATACCACAGAATCATCTGCAAAAAGCCTCAGTGAACTTCCGATGTCATCCACAAGGTCATTTATGTATATTGTGAATAGCAACGGTCGTATGACACTCCCATGCGGCACGCCTAAAATCACTCTTACTTTGGAAGGCTTCTGCCAAGTCAGTACATAGAACTTTACTTTCGAATTCATTGAGAATGACATGACGCGTTCTGTTATCTAGGAACTCTTCAATCCAAACACACAATTGGTCTGATAGCCCATATGCTCTTACTTTGTTCATTAAACGACTGTGGCGAACTGTATTGAACGCCTTGCGGATGTCAAGAAACACGGCATCTACCTGGAAACCCGTGTCTATGGCCCTCTGAGTCTCGTGGACGAATAGCGCGAGCTGGGTTTCACACGACCGTCTTTTTCGAAACGCATGCTGATTCCTACAGAGTAGATTTCTAGTCTCCAGAAAAGTCATTATACTCGAACATAATACGTGTTCCAAAATTCTACAACTGATCGACGTTGGAGATATAGGTCTATAGTTCTGCACATCTGTTCGACGTCCCTTCTTGAAAACAGGGATGACCTGTGCCCTTTTCCAATCCTTTGGAACGCTACGCTGTTCTAGACACCTACGGTACACCGCTGCAAGAAGGGGGGCAAGTTCCTTCGCGTACTCTGTGTAAAATCGAACTGGTATCCCATCAGGTCCTGCGGCCTTTCCTCTTTTGAGCTATTTTAATTGTTTCTCTATCCCTCTGTCGTCTATTTCGATATCTACCATTTTGTCATCTGTGCGACAATCTAGAGAAGGAACTACAGTGCAGTCTCCCTACGTGAAACAGCTTTGGAAAAAGGCATTTAGTATTTCGGCCTTTAGTCTGTCATCCTCTGTTTCAGTACCATTTTGGTCACAGAGTGTCTGGACATTTTTTTTTGATCCACCTATCGCTTTGACATAAGTCCAAAATTTCTTAGGATTTTCTGCCAAGTCAGTACATAGAACTTTACTTTCGAATTCATTGAACGCCTCTCGCATAGCCCTCCTCACACTACATTTCGCTTCGCGTAATTTTTGTTTGTCTGCAAGGTTTTGGCTATGTTTATGTTTGCTGTGAAGTTCCCTTTGCTTCCGCAGCAGTTTTCTAACTCGGTTGTTGTACCACGGTGGCTCTTTTCCATCTCTTACGATCTTGCTTGGCACATACTCATCTAACGCATATTGTACGATGGTTTTGAACTTTGTCCACTGATCCTCAACAGTATCTGTACTTAAGACAAAACTTTTGCGTTGAGCCGTCAGGTACCCTGTAATCTGATTTTTGTCCCTTTTGCTAAACAGAAAAATCTACCTACCTTTTTTA
The DNA here is from genome assembly GCF_023864275.1 of Schistocerca cancellata. NCBI lineage: Eukaryota > Metazoa > Arthropoda > Insecta > Orthoptera > Acrididae > Schistocerca > Schistocerca cancellata. Next base: position 781,527,383 of record NC_064628.1, on the reverse strand, counting down.
ATATTTCTATTTACGGCTGAAATCATTGACGCAGTAACCGCTCTATGATCGCCGATTCCCTGTTCTGCGTTAACTGTTTCAAATAGTTCGGGTCTGTTTGTCACCAGAAGGTCTAATATGTTATCGCCACGAGTCGGTTCTCTGTTTAACTGCTCAAGGTAGTTTTCAGATAAAGCATTTTAAAAAATTTCACTGGATTCTTTGTCCCTACCACCCGTTATGAACGTCTGAGTCTCCCTGTCTATATCCGGCAAATTAAAATCTCCACCCAGAACTATAACATGGTGGGGAAATCTACTCGAAATATTTTCCAAATTATCCTTCAGGTACTCAGCCACAACAGCTGCTGAGCCAGGGGGCTTATAGAGACATCCAATTACCTTGTCTGAGCCTGCTTTAACTGTGACCTTCACCCAAATTATTTCACATTTCGGATCTCCGTCAATTTCCATTGATACTATTGCACTTCTTATCGCTATAAACACGCCTCCCCCCTCACTGTCCAGCCTGTCTCTGCGGTATACATTCCAATATGAGTTTAGGATTTCATTACTGTTTACGTCTGGTTTCAGCCAACTTTCTGTCCCTAGTACTATATGGGCATTGTGACCGTTTATTAATGAGAGCAGTTCTGGGACCTTTCTATAGACGCTCCTGCAGTTTACTATTAGCACATTAATATTGTCATTCCCTCTTGCATTTTGCCTACTCCTACCTTGCCGCGTCTCAGGAGGCGTCTTGTCGGGCCTAGGGAGGGAATTCTCTAACCTAAAAAACCCACATGTGCACTCCACACGTACTCAGCTACCCTTGTAGCCGCTTCCGGCGTGTAGTGCACGCCTGACCTATTCAGGGGGACCCTACATTTCTCCACCAGATAGCAGAGGTCGAGAAATTTGCACCCCAGATCCCCGCAGAATCTTCAGAGCCTCTGGTTTAAGCCTTGTACTCGGCTCCGAACCAGAAGACCGCGATCGGTTCTGGAAACGATACTACAAATAGTTAGCTCAGATTCCACCCCGCGAGCGAGGCTTTCCGCCTTCACCAATTCCGCCAACCGCCTGTACGAACTGAGGATGATCTCTGAACCCAGACGGCAGTAGTCATTGGTGTCGAAATGAGCAACAATTTGCAGTCGGGAGCACCCAGTGCTCTCTATCGCCGCTGGCAGGGCCTCCTCCACATGTCTGATGAGACCCCCCGGCAAGCAGACAGAGTGAACACTGGCCTTCTTCCCCGACCTTTCCGCTATTTCCCTAAGGGGCTCCATCACCCGCCTAACGTTGGAGCTCCCAATAACTAATAAACCCCTCCCCCCATGTGCCTGCTCGGACCTTGCTGAAGGAGCGGCCACATGTCCCCTGGCAGGCAGAGTGGGCGATGCCACACGGCCTGCCTCCACATTGACCCTCCGCCTCGTGCGCCATGAACGCCGCTGAACCCACCACTCCCCTTGGGGAGAGGGTGGCCCAACCACGCCCGGTACCCGTGAAGATGTCTCGACAGCAGGGACAGTGGGTGAAGTATGATACAGCTGGGGTGCACCATGCGATGCACCAGACTCCCCACTGCCGCTACACTCCCGAGCAGCAGCCTGAAGACGACTGACCACGGCCAACTACATGCTCAGCTGTTCGCAAACAGTGGCCAACTCCTCCTGCGTCCGTACACAGCAGTCACACATCCTATCCATCCTAAGAAATCAATTTACTGTAGAGAGTTAATCAACTTTTAACTAGACTGCTAATTCACTAAAGGCGGTTGATTGTTGACTAAACTGTGTGAAACGGCCCCTTTGAACAATTATACATGACTGTGCTTAAACTGACACACAATATTTTTAATGCAACGCAATCTGACTTTCAAAAATCCCTAAAAAAGAATGGCCCTGTAACATTAACCTATACGTTTCATAAATCACTTACCTCACAAAAATCTTCGTTACTCGAACTACTGCAATACAGCGAGCGCCACTACTGCCAGCTAAATAAAAGATTGAAACTACCGAAGGCACTAACTACTGATAGGCATAGTTAGCAAATGAAAGATTTTGATAGAGAACAAACACTGTATTTACATTGATAGTGTTCAAAAGTCATAATATGTATATAACAGTTCATGACATCCATTCTTACAAATGTACTGTTTCTGATGGACACACGTCCAGATCATCCGCTCTCAAAAATCCGCCATCTCACTTCCCCACATCCACCACTGCTGGCGGCCCACCTCCAACTGCGCAACGCTACGTGCTGTTAACATCCAGCTGCCCAATACTACAATGGCAGACTACAATGCAAACTAGCCACAGACTGCACACACCACAGCTAGTGATTTTCATACAGAGCGCTACGTGGCGTTACCAATAAGAAAACCTAAACAGCCTACTTACATAGCCCCCATGGTCCCCACAAAAAAATTTACAAATTGTTTTGGGCAGTGGCCAATACAGATTTGAAAAAAAAGTTCATAATTACAATAACAAAGAAATCAAATGAACACACTTATTGATACAATGTTGGTCAAAAGCTAAAATTTCTCACAGTCCATAAAGACAGTCCTGACCATTGATCACAGTATTAATTACAATTTTATGCACAAAGTCTGAGCAGTAAAAGAAAGTGAACATGGAAGTCTTGAAGACATGCAGTCTTGAAGAAGTAGTGTTGTCCTTCCAACGGAAAAACAGTGCTGACTCTTGACATGGGTACAGGTAATGGTCCACAACAAAGCAAACCCACAGCAGAGTCAGTCGAAGTTTTGAAGACTATTGATAGGTAGGTCATCACAGAGCAGTCCTGGTAGTCCTGGTAGAAATTACGGTATTGGTGGGCCACCAGAGGTGCAGACCCACTGCAGTCCTTGTAGAAATAATGATATTGGTGGGTCATCAAAGGTGCAGACCCACTGCTGGCCTTGCAGAAATAATGGTATTGGTGAGTCATCAAAGGTGCAGACCCACTGTAGTCCTTGTAGAGACGGCCAACAGCCATCTGTTGCGACTGTGCAGGTGCACAATCACCATTGAAGAGTTTTGCGGAAAATATAAAAGTCCATGAACCACCACTTGTACACTCACAAATTTCTTTTCAAATGTCCTTAGAACCAGCAATGCTGTTAACCAGTCCCTTGCTGAATTATTAACACACGCCCAAACACTAACAGTCCCAACTAACATACTGTGCATATATTATGACCAACAGAAACGTGTGCAGTGAAATGATACTTAATTTGAAGAACTGGTGTCTATACAATTATAAATTTACAATATAAGAATACAATTACAAAGGTACAGTATACATCATTAAAGAACATAACAGTACAGATAACATTTGTAGTAACACAGGCTTTACAAAAGAATAGAAATAAACATATACATCAGTGTTACAGGAATTATGACATAAGTACATACATAAAAGATCAGAATAACTTATGAAACATCAACTTCACACATGAGTAACAAAACAGAACAGATAAATATGTCTAAACATCTTTACAAAGTAAATAACATAGTATTAGAATAATTCTACAACATAACTCTCATCAGTTAAATACATAAAGACAGAAAAACTACAAATACACAAACACATAGAGGGATAACACAAAAGGGAAGGACAGGGTTTGTTTTACTGCAGTATTTTGCATGGAGATCTCCCTTCCTTCATCATTATTCCCAAAAAGTCCTATCTCAGCCTGCTTTCTGTATTCTGTTCACATCCTCTTTCAAAAATAGTTTTTCTCCACTGTACATTACTTTTTTGGCCAAACCATTTTCTAATAGCTTCTAAATTCATTTCTTCCAATTCATCATAGTTAGTTTCTTACATAGTCTACCCCCTAACTTAAATCTACTGAGCTGAGATATATATACCAAGGGACGAGGCAATGCAGCAGCACAAAACAAATTAACACAAACAGCAATGACAAAAAAATGGAAATTGGCAAAGCAAGCAGCAGTATATATAAATTAGGAAAGCAATTGCAATATTGCGACTAATATAAGGCAATGTGCAGCAAACAAGAAAAATAAATCAGTAGTAAAACTGGCTTAACAGAGTAATACAAAGTGAAATTCAGTAGCACTATGCTTGGCAAACAGCAGCAGCAAATACAATAACTAATATCTAAACATGACAAAGCTCAAGCAGAAAAAAATATTACAGTAAAAATGGCAATGTTTAATACCTATGTCACATCTTAACACTAGAGTGATGCATCACGAGAACTTACTCTAGCAGACGAGTTACCAAATCGTAAAACAATTATTTATGCAGGTCCTGTGAAGGGAAATGATTATTTGTGCTCTTTTTTCTAAGAAAGTACATCATAAACGTATTCTTTACTGGGTCTGTAGACAGAAAATAGTGATATTAGTACATCTATAAAATTTTATTTTAACCAATGCTGCAGTGCAGCTAGAACCTAGATATTAAACAAAATGAGCAATCTCTCAACTAGAAAGACAATAGATGTAAAATGTTTCTCATCATTTCATTAGGCATTTTAGTAAATATAAATTAAGAGTTCCACAGTGTAATCATATGTTTTCAAGTTTGAGCGTGTCGTATTTGCGATGCTTTCTACAAAGAAATGTCAATAGTGAGGATAATGGCCTTTTTTTTTAGCTAATGGCTTTTTCTCCAGGCGACTGGCATGCCTGGGCGCCACCTGGGTCACTTAGCTTCCTTATCGAAATATTTATGACAGCAGTTTGCGCTACAATGACAGTCTCATATAAAAAATTGCACAGGTCGAGAATTTGCGTTACAAATGTGTAGAAACAAAATCCTATAAATATAACAGTGTCCAAAATATTTTCACTGGCATTGTGATACATTCACGCATGTACATACATTTCATAACTCTTAAAGTACGATTCTTGGTTTTCAACAACCTTTTTCACAAACCAGAGTCCATAACCACTACTCATTATTCCTTACCTTATTACACATATACATATTCATTGACACTTCTTCAATATTCCATCATAACAGATATGTAGCATAATCAAATTCCTCATATAGCATCAGCTTATTGATCATAAACATACCTCAACAGCATAATACACATTGTCATCATAATAATAACATCATAAAAACTCAGCCAAATCTCAAAAACGTCGTAGCTTTCTGCAATAATTTCGGAACCTAAAGAAAATTCTCTGCTCATTTCAATAGTGTCATCTACCTCAAACGTACTTTGAAAATCGTGATCCTTTAACAAATATATCATTCAAAGCTCTCATAGTATCACAATGGTTCCGAAAAAAATATGAACAGTTCACAAAGTACAGACAAAATACAGTTTCATAAGTGTGAAGTTATCCAACTGTGTAATTGTGTAAACATGTGTCACTGATGTAGTAAAAAAAATGTTTATCTCTCAGTTAAATGGTCAGATAGCTGTGTAATTTATACGTTAGAGAAATATGGTACCGATGTGTAAAGTTGTATAAGCAAATACCATATTAGCTAGGGCTCCTTGTGCTTGCCAAACACATGGTACACAAAGTAGGTGTGTACCCCCTGAGGATTAATGTAGTTATACCCTCAGGTGTTACAGATTACAGCAATGGAATGAAATGTATCACAGAAAACCTTTGTATCATTGTAATTCAAAAATCTTTAAAAATAAATGTTGTAAGTACAAAATTAATCACTCAAATACGTGTACTGTAGCGCTAAACTGCGCATCTTGTTGTAAGATAATCTCTGTGGAAGTGTCGTAGTTATCCTCCTTCGAAAGCTACGTTCTGCAGAAGTCAATGTACTTACCTCATGATAAACAAAAGTGAAATGCTTTGCGTATAGATATCTTACTTATTACGCTTATTGCCGTGATGAAGAAAGTACTGTACTGTAACGTATTGTTGTGCTACGGAAAAGGCTGTCTCGTTGTAGCTATACCACAAAAGTTACTACTAAAACATGTTTTACTTTCCAGAATAATATATAAAAACTGTGCAGATATAAAACAGATACACCGCGACAATGTAAATTGTGTCACACATTAGTAGCGTCGTGATATAATCGTGTAGCTGTCAAAGAAACCAAATGCTAAGTCATCTTTAATCCCACAGAAAGTACTTCAAATAAAGAATGTCTTTTCAAGTAAACCAAAATGTTGCATGAAAATCTCATTAGCAGTGTATGTTCTGAGTATGTAAGCCTTATAGTCGTTACATACATGTGAAATGTGGTGCAATCTTTTACCCTTTCTAGTGCGCAGAGTTTCAACTTCAAAGTAATTATCATGTTGTATACGTCGATAAGGATTGCTAAAATTTTTCTCAAGGTTAGCGTCTATGTTAATTTTTCTCTGAGCAAGCTGGCGCACGTGGCTGCCTGCGGTGCGAGTCATTGTCTGTCTCTTTGTTGGCGTGCATCGTTATTGGGATTAGGAGAGCTAACTTCTACAAATTCACCTTGTCGAGAGGGCCCTGCCCTGTTTGAATCCCGCCAGTTCTGATGCAATTCAGGTCTGTTGTTACGATTATATTGTCTGTCGTCATGTCGGTAGATTCCATAATTTCTTTTTTGTTGGTCATGTGGTTGAGAATTTCTCCCTGAATCGTAACTACACGCTGGACCGTTGCATCTGAAGTTATTCTGTCTCCTTTGATAATAATTATTTTGGTTCCCATATTGTGTGTTTCTCTGACTGTCTCTGTGATAGTCATTGCGGAGAGGTGATCTTTCCCTGTAATTGTTACTACTCTGCCAATGGTTGTCATAGGGATGATGTCTGTTTTGGTCATGATTTACGTTGTAAGAATAGCCTTGTCGTGTCCATTTATTATTTCTGTCATCGTGGAAGTGTGACGGATGTGACCTATAATTGTTGTGCTCCTGTTTTCGCGTTCCACAATTGTCAGTGTCGATTTCCAATTCTTGTAACAGTCCCCGAAAAGCTTCAGTGTCGTCTATGCAACGACGTGCCAAAATAATATGTCGTAAATGTTCAGGCAATTTGATTAAGCAAATGCGGATGAGTTCTGAGGGGCTGTAAGGGTTTGAAAGGTACTGATTCTTGTGCAACATGTCTTCAAAATATTTCACAAGACTGGAAAATTCAGATTGTTCGAAATGTTTCATCATTATGATGCTATGTTTTACTCGGTCTTGTGTAGCTAGAGACCAATATGCTGAGAGGAAGACATGATAAAATTCTCCTTCACTGTGACAATCGTGAATGACCGATTGCATTCTTTCAGCTGGTTCATTCTCTAAGTAGCCACACATAAATTGTAATCTGTGCTCTGATGACCAGTTGGAAGGAAAAAAATGAGAGAATTGATGGAGCCACGCTTGTGGATCAATGTCGTTGGCAGAATTCTTAAATGTTTTGAATTTACGTGTAGTAATGAACAGCTTATAGTGAAAATCATCGTGTCGGCGAGTAGCATATCGGTCACTGTTACGTCGTGTCGGCGGTTCCATCCCAAAATTCGGTGCACCTTGGCAATTTCTTTCATAATTTCCGAAATGCCCTGTGTTATTATTTTGTGGCTTTTCGGTATTTCTAAGTGCCTCTTCCTGTGTTGGAGCGCGAGTGTCCTCTGAAATATGTAATTTTTGTATTACTTGTGACAACTGATCTTGTACTTCCCGGATTTCTCTATTGTGTTGCGTATTAATTTGATTTTGATTTTGTTTGAATTTCTTAATTTGTTCATACTCTTCTGTGTCAGTGATGGTTACAGGTCTTGTGTCATTCAGATCATCATCAACCTTTGTAGATAAGTTAATGAACTGATCCAAAAGTTCGGCTACTTTCTCCGATAGTGTACTTATTTCCTCAGTGTGTTTTTCTGAACCAAGTTCCAGTGTGTCCATTTGTGTTGAAATCGTATCTAATGTGTCCTTTAAGTTTTCCTGAGTTTTTGCAAATTGCGTAACCGAATCGGTAGATGCAACTGAGTCAATTTTAGCTTGCAAGGTCTCATGATTTTCATAAACAATAGTTTGTAGTTCTTTTATGGCTGCTTCGTGATTCTGTAATGTATTTTCATGCCGCGAAAAAACAGGTTGGAAATGCTCACAAATTTGTGTTTTTACGTCATTACAGACTTTTTGACATTTCGATTCGATTTTATGTAACTCAGTAGTTAAACCTTCACGTGTTTGTTCAAGCATATGTTCCACTGAGTCTAACTTTTGAAGCTTTTGTTCCATTGCGTCTAACTGTTGCTGTGTTTGTCTCTGGTGTTGTTCCACCGTGTCCAACTTTTGAAGATTTTGTTCCATTGTGCCTAACTTTTGTAGCCTTTGTTCCATTTGTTGCATTAACTGTAATAACAATGCACTGGTGTCTGAAACATGTTCCTCAGTGCTTTTCGGCAGCTAAGTTGCACCGGCAACATTCACATTTTGACAAGCAGAAAATGCGTCTTGACTTATTTGAGAAAACGGTGAGGACCCAAAACCTGAATCTGCAGTATTTGCTTGATTGTCTCCTGTCATTCCCGATTCCTGAGGCGGGCTGTTGCCGACCGATCGATCGATAATGCTTCCCTGTTCACTAATTGTTTCACTGTCTACACCATTGTTTGCCTCCCGCTCCATTTCCCTATGCACAATTACCAAATTACTATGTTGAACATTAGTTAATTCATTACACGGTGGCGCTAACACACTGCTTTCGTCTTCACTGTCATTTCTCAGTTTACTTTGGAGCCTAGTATTACGTTTTTTACACGCCATAATTGTCACAATATTTCACACGATAACACAGAAAAGCACAATTTGTAGAGCAAGAATAAGAAAACACATTAACATAGCACTGAAAATAATATCTACTTAATCGCAAGCGCAGCTGCGAAATACTTGGTGCAAATCTACATGCCTGCCACAACTGTTTTACTGTACAACAATGAAAGACTGCAACTACAAATGAGATTCTCTCTACAATTACGCGCTAGCAATGAACAAAACTACACTAATTACACAAACTACAAGAAAAAATCAGAAGATTCCAGTGAGGTATCCTCGGCTAAGGGTCGACATATGAAACGTCCCCTTTGAACAATTATACATGACTGTGCTTAAACTGACACACAATATTTTTAGCGCAACGCAATCTGACTCTCAAAAATCCCTACAAAAGAATGGCCCTGACTAACATTAACCTATACGTTTCACAAATCACTTACCTCACAAAAATCTTCGTTACTCTAACTACTGCGATACAGCGAGCGCCACTACAGCCAGCTAAATAAAAGATTCAAACTACTGAAGGCACCAACTACTGATAGGCATAGTTAGCAAATGAAAGATTTTGATAGAGAACAAACAATGTATTTACCTTAATAGTGTTCAAAAGTCATAATATAGCCGGCCGCGGTGGTCTAGCGGTTCTGGCGCTGCAGTCCGGAACCGCGGGACTGCTACGGTCGCAGGTTCGAATCCTGCCTCGGGCATGGGTGTGTGTGATGTCCTTAGGTTAGTTAGGTTTAAGTAGTTCTAAGTTCTAGGGGACTTATGACCTAAGATGTTGAGTCCCATAGTGCTCAGAGCCATTTGAACCATTCATAATATATGTAGCAGTTCATGACATCCAATCTTACAAATGTACTGTTTCTGATGGACACACGTCCAGATCATCCGCTCTCAAAAATCCGCCATCTCACTTCCCCACATCCTCCACTGCTGGCGGCTCACCATCAACTGCGCAACGCTACGCGCTGTTAACATCCAGCTGCCCAACACTACAATGGCAGGCAACAATGCCAACTAGCCACAGACTGCACACAGCACAGCCAGTGATTTTCATACAGAGCGCTACGTGGCGTTACCATTAAGAAAACCTAAACAGCCTACTTACATGTGGTTGCTAGACACTTCTTGTAGAAAACAATGAAAATAGCACTACCTGTCTCTGGACTGTATTGAAAACAAACACTAGCACTACTGGCACTTTGGTTGACTAAGGGGACTCTCTCTGACTGTATTCAAAACAAACACGAAATCTATGGAACACTATTACTAGCACTCGACAATTAAAGCTTCCTAAAAGCAAAAACACACGGAGGAAGAAGTGACAAGTAAGAAAAATACAGTTAATACTTAAATTAAGGTAGCTCGCTGCACAGCAGACGTGAAGCAGACGGCAGTTACGACGACACAATGTTTAGTTCCACCACAAAATGTTGACACTACAACCGTTATGCCGCTGGCGTTTGCAAAAATGAAGGAACAGTGATGCCGACATGAAGTGTACCAGACAAATGAATATGTGACGAAACCGAATGATGAACCCATCGGACATCTTTTATTGTGCCACTTACTTGCAGCTACCATTGTTAGCAAAATGGTTATCGCCAAGCGTGAACGTGCATCGTATTACTTTCAATTCTCGCTCTAAGAGGGGCAGGCAGGACGCTACCTTGTTGATGTACAGAATATATAATAATAAATCTGTACTTAAATACACAGCTTATTTTTTTAAATAGCGATATATCGGTTTCCCGATATTTTTAAAAATATCAACAGGCCTAGTTAGGATTTCATGTTAAACTAAATCATTAGGGTTACTAGGATAGTTTAGGGACTATGAAGTCGCCGAAGTGGCGTCCAGCTGAAAGACTTCCACCGCCATTGACGGGCCGGAATTTTTATTATTTCCATTGTGCTTCATGTGTTTTTGCCAGTGAGATTCCTTTTTTGTTCAGTACCTCAGACAAATTATTTGTTTTCAAGTCTGCATAACATTCGTTTTCAGTTTTGCTTTGGATATAATTTATTTTAATTTTAGAAATTAAATAGCTGAGGAAGGAACTTGTTTTACTTAGAGTATTTCTGTTAGTGCATCTTAAGATGTGATAGCAGGTACATTGTCATGGTGCAAGTGGACTTACTTTATCGTTAAGATCAGATTCTCTATCTAAACGACTCAGCAACGTTGTATACTAAAAGCCAGTCACTGTTTCACATTTTTCCAAAAAAAGTCACCACCACATTTATTATTTCAACCAAAATTTTGTCTTATCTGTGTTTCGTCTGCAGTCTTATTATGAAGTCAGAAGTCCTTTGAACTAAGCTTCATATTTTCGAAACGTGATTGATTTCGGTCAACAAACGTGGTACCACTACTCATCGCCCTCTCACCTTCTTCGTAAACGTATCTCCATTAAAGCTGGCTGCAGCCGTGAGATAATACTAACCCTTTGGCTTCTGAAGGAACACAAAGCCACAATTATAGAATTTGTGGAATAGCACTTCAGCATCGAACGAAGGGCGATGTAATGGTCAGCGCATCTGCCCAGTGAGCAGGAGACCTGCGTCACAAATTGAGCAAATCATTATCGGATTGGTGCACCTCTGGTCCTTATACAAGCAGCTATTCGGCTTGGCACTATTGTTAGAGTTGTTGGTTGTTCCCGAGCGGTTCTAGGCGCTACAAATGGTTCAAATGGCTCTGAGTGCTATGGGACTTAACTTCTGAGGTCATCAGTCACCTAGAACTTAGAACTACTTAAACGTAACTAACGTACGGACATCACACACATCCATGCCCGAGGCAGGATTCCAACATGCGACCGTAGCGGTCGCGCGGTTCCAGACTGTAGCGCCTAGGCCGGCCGGAGTGGCTGAGCGGTTCTAGGCGCTACAGTCTTGAGCCGCGCGACCTCTGCGGTCGCAGGTTCGAATCCTGTCTCGGGCATGAATGTGTGTGATGTCCTTAGGTTAGTTAGGTTTAAGTAGTTTTAAGTTCTAGGGGACTGATGACCTCAGAAGTTAAGTCCCATAGTGCTCAGAGCCATTTGAACCATTTGTAGCGTCTAGAACCGCTCGGGAACAACCAACAACTCTAACAATAGTGCCAAGCCGAATAGCTGCTTGTATAAGGACCAGAGGTTCACCAATCCGATAATGACTTGCTCAATTTGTGACGCTCTTTCTCTTGAATAAATCATCCAATTTTTCTGAAACTGTAATCATTTGTTTGTCTGTACGTGTACGTCACATCTACCGATTTCCGCTCCATTCCGATAATAATCCCCTTGTGGTGCGCTGTTTCTCTGTCTTAAAGTGTACACTGAATAATAACAACCATTTCTTGAGATCTTAATTGGATGTCCAGAACGTACCAAACCTGCAGTGATCATATGACCCTGTTTAAGTCCATTGCGTTGTTAATGGCCGTCACCACCTCTCCGTTATTCACATCTTTAGTTCCAAGACTAACATGGGAATATATTGAGTGGAGAATTTTTGTGGTAACAGGGGAGAGGCCCAGTGCCCCAATCTCAAACATGAAGCATGTTTTTAATCACGGTATTAGATATAATGTCATACCAGACTACTGAAATCTATACATTCCATTCGGACTAGAACTTGGAGTGAAGCAGAAGTGGATAGATAGTTGCAAGAGACATTTGTCTGACTGTACCACCAAGGCGTCGGTGGTCGTACCGCGTTGGATGCAGTAGCTCCCTAGGGACCACCGCAGCTAATCGCCGTCGGGCGTGGTTTGCTCAGAAACGGGTGAACATTCGGGGCAGCCGTGCGCTGTTGACCAACCGGAGTCTGTTCAGCCTCATGAGGTCAATTAAGGAACTACTTGACGGAGTAATAAAGGCTCCAGGTAACGAAAACTGACAACGGTGGGAGGTCGGTGTGCTGACGCCACGCCCCTCCATATCCAAGTCCGAAGACGCCTTGAGGCTGAGGATATGACACACTGGTCAGTCGCTAGCGTTGGGCCTTCCGAGGTTTGTCGGCCTGAGTGTATCTACACCAAAGATTCTCCAGCTTGAGCGGCCCTGCACGTGACTACACTACTACCAAAATTGGTGTCCACATCTCGTGGGGTCGTGGCTAGCGTTGCTAGCTGCGGATCCCCGAGCACGGGGTCTCGGGTTCGATTCCCGGCGGGGTCAGGGATTTTCACCTGCCTCGAGATGACTGGGTGTTTGTGTTGTCCTCATCATTTCATCATCATCCAGGAAAGTGGCGAAATTGGACTGAGCAAAGGTTGGGAAATTGTACGGGCGCTGATAACCACGCAGTTGAGCGCCCCACAAAACCAAACATCATCATCATCATCAGCTGCGGATCAAGAAGTCCCGGGTTCGATTCCCGGCCGGGTTGGGGATTTTATCTACCCGGGGACTGGGTGTTTGTGTTGTCCTCATCATTTCATCGTCATCATTCGTGAAAGTGGTTAGATTGGGCAATGTAAAAAAATTGTCCTGTGTAAAAATTGGGACTCTGTATGGGCTATGATGACCATGCTGTTGGCCGCCACATAAACCAAACATCATCATCATTACCGGCATTGGTGTCTAAATTTTCCTGTTTACACAAGCTTCTTCACCGGCACGGAAATGTTTTCATAAAAACGTCATTTCCTGATTCCGTAGTGTACTTATTTAACTATCTATGGACTGAGCATAGTGCACAGCGTACGTCGTCAAAACCAAACAGAAATAATCGCCTGACGTAGGTGTGACGCTGTTGTTTACATTCTGCGCTAAGACCGAAACCTTAATACCACACATACTTGACTTGTTTTAATTCACTTATTTTGTAGTAACAGCAATGTTACTGGATTGTTGCTGCTACGACGCTAACTGAAATTCGCCCAAGGAGGAAAGATTAATTTTCGTAGCTAACTATTACGAAGCCCTACTTACCATACAAGTAAGAGATTTCGAGCCACAGTGTAATAAAGAGTTAATATCATAGGCCAAATTTATGTGACTACGGCCCGGCACTAGTCATCGAGTGAATAAAAACAGTGAAATTTGCAACCTTGGACTGGCTGTTCGTTGTACTGATTAACAGATATTGGTGACCCGCAGCTATTCCATCATACTGGAATTCTGCAAAATAAGACTGCCGTGCACGGGACACGACCCGCTGCCGTCTGGCGGGAGTCGGACTGCGGTAGGCGCGCATGGCAGTTGTGGCGCTGTGTTGCGTGAGGAGATTCACACGGAATCCTCCAGATGTCAGACACTCAGATCTGTAGCAAACGTTGTATGTAGGTACAATATCAACCAAAACACCGATTTAGTTCGTGCTATGCGCTGTCGTCCAGTAGAACGTGCGTAAACGTTGTTTAAAGGTGACTCCAGAACTACGAAGCAAGGGAAAAGTGTATCTGCGAGTGGTGACTTCGAAGATCTCTGGTGGGTGAGTTTATGCCGGCGCGGTAGTTCAGCGTGTTCGTTCAGAAGGTTCGCTCCCCCCTGTAATAAAAAACTGAGTTAAGGGGAGGTTTACTATCTTTGACCCGAAAAAAGCATGTTCTTTGAGAATTTTTTTCTCGGGATGTGTTATAGATATCAATGTCAAATTTGGTCAAAGTGTTTATTGATATTTCCTCTACAAACTGGAATTTTTTCGACCGGAAATGTCGAAGAGCAAAGGCCGAAGTGCCGTCGGAACGAAACAAAATTTCGATGTAGACCTCCACGCGCGGTGTGTCACAAGTCAGCCGGCTCGTCTGAAATCAAAATTGAGTTGACGTTAGCGAAGTATGTAAGATTCTTTAGAAGTTGTGCCTTGCTTGAGTTATTTGGACTATAGGAAACAAAATGGCGGCCATTTGAAAAAAAATGAAGTTTTTTCATCGATTTTTCGACTTCGTCAGCCAAGTAAAAGTATTTATAGTTGATGGATCGGAATAAAAGTGGTACAACTCCTAGAGAATTTAGTTAGCTTCGTCAGAAACAAAGAATCATGCCAATCGGTTCAGTAGATTTGAAGTTACCATACCACGGGATAAAAAAATGTCATTTCGAGAAAAACGCGTTTGAAGTTTTGACTACATATAAATGCAATATTATGCAACGTACGTTCAAGCTGCTATTCCGGGTCCATAAACTAGTCCTTCCTGTTCCTCATAGGTTCTGGTCGATCTGGGCCATCCTGCGCTGCTCCAGGGCCGCTCGTACGGCCGGTGACAAGCGGTTTTTGGCCGCTTGAATCCGGTGGTCGTCCGAATGCTTGGCGGACTGAGTCGAATAGAGTCCCAGAGTGACGTCCATCGTTGTCGTGGTCTTCAGAATTGCTTAATGCCCTTCGTTGAAGCTGCTCACTGCCAGGAAAGTCGCAATCTCCACGGTCTTCGCACCAGAATGCTTGGGGGCTAACTTCAAAACACAAGCGTTCGAACTTTCATTTGAATGTTGTGTGTTTCCTCCCAAGCACCGGTACAATAGCTCGTCCTCCGACAGAAAAAGAACTGGTGCGTGAAAAAGACCGATTTCAGGCAGGTGCATTTTTTGTTCAACCTCGAATAACAACCACTTCCGTTCCGTATTCCGAAAAAGCCTTTCGAGGGTGGATTCTAAACACTTTTATGGATCCAAAAATGCAATTTTTTAAAAAAAGTCCTTTTTTTTAAGCAAAAGATAGTAAACCTCCTCTTAATGGATACACGATAAACTTGAACAAGCGGTCTGGGACGTCCGCTCTCAACAAACAGAACGAACAATAAAGAACAAAATGAGATCAACAAAAAAAGTTAGTTCCGCGTTCAAATTCCGCTGCTGACAATTTGTTTTAACTGTTTATGCGTGAAACTGTTTTGTCGGAGAACATTTTTCTGACATGTAAAAGGACATTTCGGAGTTTGTAGCAATATTCTGCTTTCGCTTCGTTAGTTGAAAGAAGAGTACATTTGTATACATTGGTGTGATGTTCTGTCGGACGCAGCTAGTGCATTTGTAGTTTCACAGAATAAACATAAACAGTCTGAACAGTAGAATAAAGAAGTAACTGCCTCACACGTGTGGAAGTATTAATAGTCCCATATAACACTTTCACGTATAATACAGTAAAAAAATCTGTCGTTAGTGGGGTATGAACCCGGAACCCTTGATACGACGTTCTAACGCTCCACTAAATTTCCCACGAAACCTATACGTATTACTTACTCACAATTATGCATTTCCTGTGTCCCGTAGTTCTGGCGTTACTTTTAATTAACGTTCACGCCCGTTCTGCTGGACAACAATGCACCGTACGAACTAAATCAGTGTTTTGTTTGATACTCCATCGACACACAATGTTTGGTACCCATTGAATGTCTGACATCTGGAGGTTTGGGTGTCAGTGCAGGAGGCGGCTGGCCCGACCCGGTCTCGAATCCATGTCTGCAGCCGATGATGTCTAGTCCTCTTGTCATCTGCCAGGCCCTGATGTCGTGGTGTTGCTGCTGGGCTCCGAATGAATCTCACTCAAATTTCGCTTCTATTTTTCTGGCTCTGGTGCACACTTGTTGCACTAAAATCCTACAAACAGGCACGCAGCTCATAACAAAAATCTTGCCCTAGTGTGGTGACACCATTCTGACCACTTCGGCTATCACTGGTGCGCAGAGCATTGTCCACTGAGTATGGCTAGCTCGTGTCGCAACCCTCTTGCCAGGTTTCATATGATGCCACGCTATGCTTAATGCCCACCGGTAGCTTGATGCTATAACGCAGCTCCTCGCTAATTATTCCAAGTTCTATGAAGACTAGGCACTAACATTACAGCACGGTCGATTTCCTTCCCCATCCTTCTCTAATGTGGGATTGTGCTCAGTCACTAATTACCTTACTGCCGATGGGACATTAAATGTTAAACCTTTTTTCTTCCTTTGCGATACCCTGTTTAACCATCATCGGCTAGGATGGCGGTGATGTTGGGGGGTCCCATTCTTCCACTGTCCTGCAGACGCACTACGAAGCACAGGAAAGGTGTATCTGTGAGTGGTGACTTCGAAGATCCCTGGTGGGTGACTTGATGTCGGCACGGTAGTTCAGCGTGTTCGTCCAGAAGGTTCTCTCCCCTCTATAATAAAGAAACTGAGTTAACGGATAAACAATAAACTTGAAGAAGCGGCATGGGACGTCCGCTTTGTCATGGTGTGGGGGAGCCTTTGGACAAGACTTCAGGTCGTGATTGGTAGCGACTGAAAGAACTTTCACGGTACATCACGGACATCCCGCACCTCCCTCGACAGTATCGCGGTGCCATTTTTCAACAGAATAATGCTCATCCACAAATGGGACGTGTCGCTATGAACTGTCTGTGCAATGGTGAGATACTCCTGTGGCTAACAGGATTGCCAGCTCTCTCCCGATAGAACGTGTTTGGGACCAGCTCGGGCATCATCTCCGTTCCAGTACCAGCATATCAAGGAACAGTTACAGCAATTGTGGGCCACCGTGCCTTTGGAGAGGGTACAGCAGGCTTGTGACCGAACCAGTGCAAGACTGTAATCCAGAGGAGGATGGGCACATACTGCCAGTTTATTTGGAAATTTGACTCAATTTTGTAGTCACTGAAATAACATTACATACCACCAGTGAAGATCCGATGTTTCCTCCTTCCCTTCTGGTCGTTTCACTTCTTTTGTCAGGTAGTGTAGTTTGTGCTTGCAACGCTTCTTGAGATGGCTTGACGTTAATTGAAAGTATAAGTTTCCTTTAATTTGCCTCTATGGTCACAAACTTTTTGTTAACAGATTACCGATTTCGGTGTATAATGATCATCATGAGATCTGTTTTATAAAAACAAAGTCCTAATTTAACATTTGACGATACCACTATGGCTGCAGTACATTAGGACTTTGTTTTTATGAAACCGATCTGATGACGGTCATTATAGACCGAAACCGGTAATCTGTTAGCAAAAAGTTTGTGACCATAGACGTCAATTAGAAGAAACTTATTGTAGATACGGGTCTCTGTTTTATTCGCGACAATGTCGCAGCTTGTGAATTGAAAGTAACTAGCAATGATTAATTTGGCTGTCAGTTTCCTTGTCCCCTAATGCACAGCCGATGTTAAACCTCATCTACAGTTCTGTTACTGTCCCGATCGAGACCGGCATCAAACTCCATCCCGTCTGCCTCGGGTTTCAGTTTTCGATTGATAATAACCGCAGACCCAGGAAAAATAGGCAGATCTGGTAAAATGTTGCAAATATATTCTCAGCACGCATTAAATGAGAGCATGTTACAAATGACTGATGGTTACTGCACAAAAATGAAGCTAAGATAGGGACTGATGACCTTAGCAATTAAATCCAATAAGATTTCACATACACATTTGAAGATAAGAAACTGGCGAGGACCAGTCTTGCTCCAGGTGAAACCACAAGAATAATTAAACGGTAAACAAGTACGGACGTTGTGTTACATGTTGTAACGACTCAATTAAGAGAGTGCGCCGAGAGATACTTGAATGCTAATAGTGATGATAACTGAGGGGACCGGCCTGGGCAGGGGCAGTTTAGATTGGTATTTTGGAAACGTGATACGGTCATCACTCCTACTGTTCAATGCATGAGCTATTGCAAGCATCTGAATTATTACATATTGAACATAGTGAAATTGCCGCTGGCAGGATAAAAACTCGTAACAATATTATTTAAAAATTGTGTAGAATGACATGGGGAGCTTCAGCAGATACGTTGCGCATATCGTTCATTGCGCTGATCTTCTCAGCAGCCGAGTATTGTACCTCGGAGTGGTTAAACAGCTGCCACACTAACTTGATCGACGTCCAATTGATTGTCCGCAGCTCGTGGTCGTGCGGTAGCGTTGTCGCTTCCCACGCCCGAGTTCCCGGGTTCGATTCCCGGCGGGGTCAGGGATTTTCTCTGCCTCGTGATGACTGGGTGTTGTGTGATGTCCTTAGGTTAGTTAGGTTTAAGTAGTTCTAAGTTGTAGGGGACTGATGACCATAGATGTTAAGTCCCATAGTGCTCAGAGCCATTTTGAACGTCCAGTTGAACCACACTACGCCGTTAATAACTGGGACGATCCGAGCAACACCCCCTCTGCTGAGCAACGTCTATCCACCTGCAATCTGTAGAAGCGAGGCCTTGTTTAGGAAGTACCGCAAGCTACAGGAGAACAGGGAATTACCTGTACAGGAAGAGGTACCAAGTCTACGACGAAATAGACTCCGTTCAAGAAAACCAACGTTACGGCAAGCCGAATAGCTAGATTCCAGTAATATCGAAGCGACAGACCTGTGGGATAAGAATTATTAATTTACTGAAAATCATGGAGAGCGTGAGTAGTCCCGAAAGTGTAACTGTGATACCGCTGGCACAGGACTCGAGAGGAAACTATAGGTCAAATTGAACAGAGCTCGTACTGGGCGTGGTCGACGCGCAAAGGTACTTTACAAATGGAGCGTTAGCCCACCTGGTTAGCCGCGCGGTCTAACGCACTGCTTCCCGAGCGGCATGGCGTGCCGGTCCCCGGCACGAATCCGCCCAGTGAATTAGTGTCGAGATCCTGTGTGGATGGTTTTTAAGGCGGTTTTCCATCTACCTCGGCGAATGTGGGCTGGTTCCCCTTATTCTGCCTCAGTTACACTACATAGGCAATTGCTGCGCAAACAAGGTCTCCACGTACGCGCACACCGTAATTACTCTACCATGCAAACATTTGGGGTTACACTCGTCTGGTATTATATGAGACGTTCTGGGCGGAGGGGGGTGGTGGTCCACTGTGGGCCGAACCGCACAATAACCCTGGGTTCGGTGTGGGGCGGCGGTGGGGTGGGTGGACTGTTGTGGCCTGTTGTGGGGTTGTGAACCACTGAGGGCTACAGCGGGACGAAGCCTCTGCGTTGTTTCTAGGTCTCCAGCTTAATACACACACACTACACACAATGGAGTGTTACAGAGTCTCCTGTTTGTGACTGGGGCTCTGAACCAGACAATCAAGCACATTAGAAATGAATACTCCTATCAGTGGACTTGGAGCGACTTCATGAAAGCTGACGATACAGCTATTATATGGATTAGGGATTTAGATGTTGACATTTAGTTAGTTTTGTATGTAGTTTTGTCTTTCTGTATTCTTATTATATACACATGCTAATGTTATATACCTGTATTTTTACACTG
Source organism: Schistocerca cancellata (assembly GCF_023864275.1). Taxonomy (NCBI): domain Eukaryota; kingdom Metazoa; phylum Arthropoda; class Insecta; order Orthoptera; family Acrididae; genus Schistocerca; species Schistocerca cancellata. Next base: position 781,507,518 of record NC_064628.1, on the reverse strand, counting down.
CATATGAACCATACGAATAAATAAGTAAAATATTACCGATTATCATTCAGAAACTAATTACTGACCTTGCGGCAGTGAATTATGGGATCAGTGGCGTCTATCGATGTGACAAGCATGCACACCTTTGCACAGTGGCGGCAACTCACTTGGTGACCATGGTCACTAACCCACCCCAAGTAAGAACTGACTTCAGCTGGGGTGTTGATGGCATATCTCATCACTTATGTATACGAAGACGCAACGACACTGTATGCCTCTGACGGCGAGAAGATGAGCCCTGTGAGCGAGCAAACAGGTGCGCCTCTTGCGAGTTGGTTCCATCCCGTGAATGCAGTGTCTACTGCCCACAGGTTGGGAGCCCTGGAATAATGGATCTTCAGCGAAACCGACGGACGAGCCGTGTTAGTCGGCCGCTGGTAAAAAGGACTGAAATTCAAACTAATCGCTACCTTGATCTTCCAGAAATACGCCCTGTACTACAAATTCTAGATTAATAGAACCAGGCATCAGAAAATTATAATCTCTTCACGAGTTGGGAGTCCTTTGGTTAGACAAGCCTACAGAGGACCTCAGTTGCAGGAGACACTTCATTTGCTGTGATTTAATTGGCATTTAGCGAAATCGACTTCTAAACCAATGAGCCGATTAGCGTGCGACCTATGTCAATCGACTTGTAATTTAAAGACAAACCTGAATCTCTAATCGAAATTATTAATTAAATTCTATTTGGGCACTCTCCTTTTGTCAGGGAGCTACTGTGCTTCAACCTGCTTTGTGGCTAGGCAGTACAATACACAGGGAGGAAAAAGTCTGGATACACCCCCTATATAAGTAGAAAGGTGTGAGGACTCACAATGGTGCCTGGTATGGGGGTGTCTGTAGCTGGGGTCCGAACTTATAGGAGCTATGGGGACAGCGGCGACCATCTTAAAATCCGCCATCTTGGCTTTGGGTTACGTGTTTCAAAAGGGAAGCACATTATGTGGCACAGCATGTGAAACCTGTTTTAATATATCTTTATTTGTTTAGGAGTCATGACCTATTAAAGTTTAGAACACCCGTCAACGTCGGTATTATACACATGTTCAATATGAGCTATATTCTGTTGGACACACAACAGGAGTCTTTTTTGTCAGTCCAGCTGCACACGCTGCAGGATCTGTCGGCCAAGAGAGGCACACGCATCCTCAATACCCCGGCGAAGATGTGCTACATTGTGATTTTTACCTCGCACACTACTGATTTCGAATATACCCGCAGATAAAAGTCAAGAAGAGTATGGTTCAAATGGCTCTAAGCACTATGGGACTTAACATCTGAGGTCATCAGTCCCACAGACTTAGAACTACTTAAACCTAACTAACCTAAGGACATCACACACATCCATGCCCGAGGCAGGATTCGAAACTGCGACTGTAGCAGCAGAGCGGTTCCGGACTGAAGCGCCTAGAACCTCTCGGCTACAGCGACCGGCCAAGAGGAGTATGGTCAGGGGACTGTGGTGGCTATTCGATAGTACCCGACCTACCTATCCAGTGACCTCCAAAATGTTCATCCAGAAACTGACTTCAATAGCATAGTGCGCATGTACACAGTCTTCTTGGAAGAAGGTTGGGGAATCACCCTGCGAATTCAACAGTGTTCAATGTTCCATCAATAAACAGCGGACTCACGATCCTTATATCCAAAATCCCACACCAAACCATCACTTTTTCACCACCAGCACCTTTACAGGGATCCACCCACTAGGGTTTGCATGCGACCAGTAACGGGCAGATTCTGTTCGTTTACTTTTCCCTGCACATAAAAATTAGTATGAAGCCTGGGTTCCTGTTACACTGATCCAGAGCTCATTCTGCACTCGCCAATGATAGTTATCCTGCGAGAGGTGATGTTGAAACTGGGGAACCCATTGGTATGGGTGCAACACACCGTGGATTGAACACTGACTGACAACGGATAAGCTGATGTGTACCATGATGTAGACTTTTCACAAACGATACCACGATTGCTGTTGCAGCCTTCTCGTCGGTGGCTGTTCTTGGACGTCCACTGCGTGGCTTGTTCACCAAAGAACCTGCCGCATGTAATTTGTCCAATAACTTGGATACTGTCATATGTGAAACGTCATTTCTCTCACGATTCCAGGCACTGAGGTCAGCAGCACTCACTCTGATACTTCGTCCACGACTCATTAACACAATTTCAATGGGTCCCTGCTGTGTAAATGCCATTATAGATCACATGCAACAATAAACAGAACTGATTACCTCCTTGCAATTTCAAACTTTAACAGGCCATAACTCTTACATAAATAAAGATAACTTAAAACAGGTTTCACATGCGTTTTCCTGAGAACGATGCAGTTCAAAATGACGTGCCACATGACCCCCTTCCCATTTGAAAGATGTAACCCAGATCCAAAATGGCGGATTTCAAGATGGCCGCAGCTCCAAAAATTGCGCCCCCACCTACAGACGCCCCATACCAGATATCTACATAGACATCTACATCCATACTCCGCAAGCCACCTGACGGTGTGTGGCGGAGGGTACCTTGAGTACCTCTATCGGTTCTCCCTTCTATTCCAGTCTCGTATTGTTCGTGGAAAGAAGGATTGTCGGTATGCTTCTGTGTGGGCTCTAATCTCTCTGATTTTATCCTCATGGTCTCTTCGCGAGATATACGTAGGAGGGAGCAATATACTGCTTGACTCTTCGGTGAAGGTATGTTCTCGAAACTTTGACAAAAGCCCGTACCGAGCTACTGAGCGTCTCTCCTGCAGAGTCTTCCACTGGAATTTATCTGTCATCTCCGTAACGCTTTCGCGATTACTAAATGATCCTGTAACGAAGCGCGCTGCTCTCCGTTGGATCTTCTCTATATCTTCTATCAACCCTATCTGGTACGGATCCCACACTGATGAGCAGTATTCAAGCAGTGGGCGAACAAGCGTACTGTAACCTACTTCCTTTGTTTCCGGATTGCATTTCCTTAGGATTCTTCCAATGAATCTCAGTCTGGCATCTGCTTTACCGACGATCAACATTATATGATCATTCCATTTTAAATCACTCCTAATGCGCACTCCCAGATAATTTATGGTATTAACTGCTTCCAGTTGCTGACCTGCTATTTTGTAGCTAAATGATAAAGGATCTATCTTTCTGTGTATTCGCAGCACATTACACTTGTCTACATTGAGATTCAATTGCCATTCCCTTCAGAATGCGCCAATGCGCTGCAGATCCTCCTGCATTTCAGTACAATTTTCCATTGTTACAACCTCTCGATACACCACAGCATCATCTGCAAAAAGCCTCAGTGAACTTCCGATGTCATCCACCAGGTCATTTATGTATATTGTGAATAGCAACGGTGCTATGATACTCTCATGCGGTACACCTGAAATCACTCTTACTTCGGAGGACTTCTCTCCATTGAGAATGACATGCTGCGTCCTGTTATCTAGGAACTCCTCAATCCATTATGATTCCTCACACCGGTCGATTTTTATGGGGGTGTGACCAGACGCTTGCGTCTGGGCACAACACTAGTTCGATTGTTCATTGTGAAACGCAGTAGCTAGATCACTCAATATTCACAAGAGAGCTATGCGGACACCCGGGTAGGACAAAAGGATCGAAAAAAGAGTGAGGAGGCACGCTGGGAGCGGCGGCGAGGCGGTCGCCGCAAATAGACGCCGGCGGCCCGGCGCTGGTAGCGAGCCGCGCCTAACTAATAACATTATTTGTAGCCGCGGCGGCCGCTTCCAATTAGTCGCCAGCGCCGGGTCGGCAGTGAGTCGTGGCGTCTAATTGCCGCGACCGGGACGAGGAAGAGCAGAGGAGAGGAGAGCAGCGGGCAAAAACGGAGCGACGCCCGCGCTGGGACCGGGCCCGGCACACACCTGCGCCCGGAGAGAACGGCCACAGTGGCGGCGGTGCGGACGCAGTAGCTCCTACAGCATACCTGGCCGAGCTCAACACTGGTCCAGGAGGACTGCATCCACTAGAACGAGGACCAAAATCAAATTTATCCACGTATGATGATGTTTGGTTTGTGGGGCGCTCAACTGCGTGGTTATCAGCGCCCGTGCAATTACCCAATCTTTGCTCAGTCCAATTTCGCCACTTTCCGGGATGATGATGAAATGATGAGGACAACACAAACACCCAGTCATCTCGAGGCAGGTGAAAATCCCTGACCCCGCCGGGAATCGAACCCGGGACCCCGTGCTCGGGAAGCGAGAACGCTACCGCGAGACCACGAGCGGCGGACATTTATCCACGTAGCGAAAAGTCTTGTCAGGCTGAAATGTGTCGGCTTGGAGTTTAAACCTGCTTTTTAAAGCTACACCTATACCCACAAGGGTCAGTATTGGGTCCTTTGTTGTTCCTTACACACGTTCATGGTCATCCACTCAATACTCTTCAACTAGAATTAATACTCAATGAGCACAAAAGAACTTTATACTGTAAACAGTCGAGCTGCGTAAGTCGTTGTCTAATGTTGTCTCGGAAATGGAATTTTCACGCCTACAAATGATTAAGATGACTGTGACATTGACAACCTATAGCTAGTTATTTCCATAAAACGAGGTATGGTGTTGTGGTTTCCCTTCAATTTAGCACATTAAACCAATGATCCCTGTCGGGATGCTACTAAAAAGAATCACAATGTAGGTACTTTAAATTATTTACTCTCAAAAAACATGCAGATAGCAAAAAATTGTACACTTCAAAATGGTTCAAATGGCTCTGAGCATTATGGGACTTAACATCTATGGTCATCAGTCCCCTAGAACTTAGAACTACTTAAACCTAACTAACCTAAGGACAGCACACAACACCCAGCTATCACGAGGCAGAGAAAATCCCTGACCTCGCCGGGAATCGAACCCGGGATCCCGGGCGTGGGAAGCGGGAACGCCACCGCACGACCATGAGATGCGGGCTGAAAATTGTACACTGAACAGCCAAAACATGACCACTGCTCACCACGACGTTGGATGTCACCTGGTGGCATTACAGGCAGGTGACGCGGTAACGAAAGTAGCTATGCGGGGCAGAGACGGGTAGGGGATCACCCTAGCGTAGATATGGGCTACAACTGGAGAAATCCATTGAGATTGTTATCACGCAGAGCCTGTGGACGACTATCTCATAAACGGCGAAGACGGTCGACTGTTCACGTGTTGTCGTGAGCATCTACGGAAAGAGGTAAGACAGTGAAACTGCCACGTACACGACTCTTCACACAACGTGGGGTTCGGAGGCTTGTCTGCTCTATAAAGGAGATTGATGGTGATATGCTGAAGGAGCACAATGCTGGTCCACGTACAGGTGCTTCGGAACACACCGTTCATCGTACGTTGTTGAACATTGAGGTCCGCGGCAGATCACCCCTACGTACTCACATGTTGACCCAACAGCATCGACAGTTACGACTGCAATGGGCACGGGACCATCGTGATTCGACCGTGGATCATTGGATGAATCATGTTTCTTACTGCACCTGCTCGATGGTCACCTTCATAAACGATGTCAACGAGGTGAACGGCTGCTGGGGGCAGTATTATGCTACGGGAGACATTCTCCTGGGCTTGTATGGGACCTATGGTAGTCACAGGAAACATCATTTTAGCTGCGGACCATTTGCGTCCCTACATGCTTGATGTCATCTTTCAGCAGTATAACTGTCCGTGTCTCGAAGCCAGCGACGTGCTACAGTAGTTTCAAGAGCATAATAGTGAAATCACGCTGTTGTCTTGGCGAACAAATTCACCTAATGTGAATCGTCGACAGAGTAAACAATAACAACTGTGTCATGGGGAAACGACTTTAAGAGCTCCCTGTGTCGAAAGCAACAGCTACCGCCAGCGAAGTCTCTATCTCGATGCCCGGAGGGAACTGTCATCTATCGATCTTGGTTGGCATATGTTCTTCATGGATCCCTGGAGAGAAAAGCCCTTTTTCACTCTATGTCATGGACAAGCTGCGTCTATATCTGCGCTGAGGCGATGAATCCCAACAGCCATTTGGCCGAGCGGTTCTAGGCGCTACAGTCTGGAGCCGCGCGACCGCTACGGTCGCAGGTTCGAATCCTGCCTCGGGCATGGATGTGTGTGATGTCCTTAGGTTAGTTAGGTTTAAGTAGTTCTAAGTTCTAGGGGACTGAAGACCTCAGCAGTTAAGTCCCATAGTGCTCAGAGCCATTTGAACCCAACAGCCATTACAGAAACATTACCTCCCACAACATGGGTCATGAATCTACCAGCCCATCACCTGAAGCTCATACTCCTTGCAGAAGATTTTGGAAAGGTTCCGTTTCCCCTGCCGCATTCTTAGCACTCTAGCAATCAATCCGCATCTCTGCGTTTAGACTGGAATCCCGTGCTGATGCTTTCTCGAAGGTCAGCTTGCGACCATCGTTTGCGAACACACTCATTCCTTGACACTAAAAGAATGTCCTTTCGCCTTCTCCCGCCACTAACGCTCTTTCTCCAGGTACGCTGCTCTGAAATTTTTTCCGTCCCACCAAAGAGCAATGTCCCACCTGCTCTGTTCACGCTATGGGGTTTCTCTTGCCTCCAGGATCGTAAACTGCCTCCGCCATGCTCTGCTCTCTGTCAGGGCTCTAAATGTCCGCCCCTCTTTAACCGATAGCGGCATTTGAGGAACGCCTGGCCCACTTCGCCTGTTCTGTCCCTTCCCAGCCTTAATTAACTCCCACATATGCAGTACTACAGAAATTGTTAGTAATACGCGGGTGCATTGTAAACAGTGGTGAAATGTAAATATAAATCTACAAGAATATTAAATGTATGGTGGTAAAATCTTTCCGCCTTACAACACTTTCAAAAATTCATACAAACGAAAGGGTACTGCTTATTTCCCTCATTAACAGAGCGTATCTGGAGTTTTTTAATTACATATGAGTGCAGTCCTCTTGTTGTAGGGTGTAGTGTAGAAACTGACACCTAAACAACAGCAGAAGAGTTGGTATATCCCTCAGTTAGCAAAAAAGGAGTTGGTAACTGCTGTTCGACAAGTGTTTCGCACACAATTTCACTAGGGCGAACCCAACAGAATCTCCATTTATACCTGGTTTAAACAATTTGAAGAGAAAGGTCACATTTAAAAAGGCAAAATTCCCGGTCGGTCTCCTGTATCGAAGAAAATGTTGATTGCAGTTGAGCAACATTTCAATGAGGCTTGCAGAAATCAACACGTCGAGCAAGTCGTGAGCTTCAGATCCCACAAACAACCGTTTCCAAAATCCTTCGTAAACGCTTGCTCATGAAACCGTATAGACTTCTGTTGATACAGGAACTTACACCAAGACATTACGTTGCACGACATGGTGCACCAAAATGGTGACAAGGGTGAACGATGACAGTGGCACGCCAAAGAGGTTAATTTCAGTGACAAAGCAGCATTGCACAATAATGCTAAAGTTAATCGGCACTGTGTTCGTCTCTGGAGAAAAGCAAACCCCCATTTCTTTATCGAGGATGAACGAGATTCGCTAAAAGTGAACGTGTTCTGAACAAAGTCGAGGAAGAAGGTTTGCGACTCCTTGTTTTTCATGGACCAAACCATCACAGGCATTTGCTACCTCGGCATGACTGCTTTGCGGCTTTTTCTGTAACTGCAAGAAAAACTCCAAGAATTTTGTCTTGCAACATGGTGATGCATCTCCTCACTTCCGCTTGGCTGTATGGAAACATACATATGACTGCACGATGAGGCGGCCGAGCAGGTGCTGATAATAACGCGTGCTGCAAATGGCCACTACGTTCACCATGCGTAAATCCTTCTTGACTTTTTATGGAGTTACACTATGTGATAAAAACCCCCAAAAACATACGTTTTTCATATTAGGCGCATTGTGCTGCCACCTACTGCCAGGTACTCCATATCAGTGACCTCATTAGTCATTAGACATCGTGAGAGAGCGGAATGGGGGGCTCCGGGGAACTCACGGACCTCGAACGTGATCAGGTGATTGGGTGTCACTTGTGCCATACGTCTGTACGCGAGGTTTCCACACTCCTAAACATCCCTAGGTTCGTTCCTTCCGATGTGATATTGAAGTGGAAACGTGAAGGAACACGTAGAGCACAAAAGTGTACTGGCCGCCCTCATCTGTTGACTGACAGAGACCGCCGACGGTTAAAGAGGGTCGTAATAGGCAGAGATCTATCCAGACCATCACGCTGCATCAGGATCCACTGCAAGTACTATGACAGTTAGGCGCGAGGTGAGCAAACTTGGATTTCATGGTCGTGCGGCTGCTCATAAGGCACACATCACGCCGGTAAATGCCAAACGACACTTCGCTTGGTGGTAGAAGCGTAAACATCGGACGATTGAACGGTGGGAAAACGTTGTGCGGAGTGACGAATAGCGGTACACAGTGTGGCGATCCGATGGCAGGGCGTGGGTATTGCGAATGCCTGGTGAACGTCATCTGCCAGCCTTTGTAGTGCCAAGAGTGAAATTCGGAGTCGGTGGTGTTATGGTATGGTCGTGTTTTGCATGGAGTGGGCTTACACCTATTGTTGTTTTGCGTGGCACTGTAACAGCACAGGCCTACGTTGATGTTTTAAGCACCTTCTTGCTTCCCACTGTTGAAGAGCAATTCGGGGATGGCGAATGCATCTTTCAGCACGATCAAGCACCTGTTCATAATGCACAACCTGTGGCGCAGTGGTTACACGACAATGACATCAATGTAATGACCTGGCCTGCACAGTGTCCTGACCTGAATCCTACAGAACACCTTTGGGATGTTTTGGAACGCCGACTTCTTGCCAGGCCTCACCGACCGACATCGATACCTCTCAGTGCAGCACTTCCTGAAGAATGGGCTGCAATGCCCGAAGAAACCTTCCAGCACCCGATTGAACATATCGCTGCGTGAGTGGAAGCTGCCATCAAGGCTAGGGGTGGGCCAACACTACACTGAATTCCAGCATTACCGGTGGAGGGCGCCACGAGCTTGTAAGTACTTTTCAGCCAGGTGCCCGAATACTTTTCATCACATAGTGTATGTGAATGACAAAGTGTCTGTCGTAGCCCTGCTATGACAACGAATCGCAGCTGTGGCGGAGTTCATCACCAACGAGATGTTGCAAAAATATTAAGAAGAGTATGAATGTAGTCTCGACGTTGCCATGTGACTCGAGGACCACGTATCGAGTCTCTGTAATCCATAAAAAACTTGCGCAGATTGCTAAAAGGATAGGTTTGAAGCATGCGCCCACCCCAAAGTCCCACGCGATTGAAAAAAGCGCAGGTGGCTCCTGTTTATAAGACGGGTAAGAGAAAGTATCCACAAAATTACAAACTAATATAATTAATATAGGTTTGCCGTAGAATTCTTGAACATATTCTCAGTTCGAATATAAGAAATTTCATTGTGACGGCAGTGCCTCTGTCCACAAATCAGCACAGGTTCAGAAATCTCTTACGAAACTCAGCTTGCGCTTTTCTCACGTGATATCCTGTGAACCATGGATGAAGGGCAACAAGCGAATTGCATATTCCTTCTTTTCGGGGAAGTGTTTGACATGGTTCTCCACAGCAGACTGTTAATGAAGGTACGATCATACGGAAGAGATCCTCAGACAAGTGAGTGTCTCGAAGACTTCTTCAGTAATAGAACCCAACATGTCGTCCTCGGTGGCGAGCGTTCACCAGAGACAAGCGCATCATCAGCAGTGCCGCAGCGAAGTGTGACAGGACCGCATGTAATGTTATGTGTGCCTCACTGCTGTTTTTTCTTTAACTAATTTGGGCCTGATTTTATTCTGAGAAGCCCAGTAATGTATGTAAATACCGAAAATGTAAATGTGATTTAAAAAGTACTTGAAGTGAAGCGAAGCGCAGCTGGACAGCAAGAAACTCTTTAGCGCGCAACCCCCGCAACTATAGTATTATAGAATCTTTGAGTATAGACTCTAAAAAAAAAAGACAATTGATTTTATTAAAAAAGAAGACTGTTAATCTGTATCTTGTGGAAAGAGGACGTGTTGCTAGGCGGTCGCTCAGAAAGTATTGTTACATTTAATGAAAATTGATATTTTAGTGATAAAACTGAGTGAAGTCTGTGTAAGTTGCCAAACATTTATGTATACAAATTTTCTTGAAGTGAAGAATAGAAATATCTTGTTTTTGGAAAAGGAGATGAACTTCATTGTCGTTGCCGTCTATCAATCGACAGAATTGTAAGTGACAAAGCTCACTAAAATACAGGAAAAGAAATGCATTCTCTATAGTTTTCATTCAGTAAGTAACAACCTCTCATAATTTCTTAATTACAGTAATTGGCTTATGTTCTTGTACAATAGTATGGTGCTGAACTCCACTGACCAATTTTGATGTAGCAGGACGTGTAGTTAAAAGGAAGTTTGTGTGTCAAGAAATCTCTTTTTCTCACGAAAAGCAGATTGCTGTTTGATCTTACTTACTTACAACAGTGGTCCCTTAGGTATGAAAAGCTACGAAAACTTGGGCTCAAAGCTATCCGCAATACGGCCAAGTAACTAACAGAGTCGTATTTTAAACCTTAAGGAACAATAACTTCCTCCAAATTGCAATACGTCACCAACTGGTGCAGAAGCTGATCATTCAAGGAGGCAGCAACCAAAATTCAGGTACCAGTTACGACTCAATCAAAAAAACAATCTCTCTCTCTCCAAACACATATATAAATATTCATAATATTATTATTAAAAAAGGTCATTATACAAGCAGTTACTGTCTTTATACATAAATAATCTGAAGGACAGGGTGAGCATCAATCTGCGGCTGTTTGCTGACGGTGCTGTGGAGTATATAAAGGCGTCGTCGTTGAATCACTTTGGGATGGCACAAGACGAGTTAGAATAAATTTTTAGTTATGTGCTGAATGACAGCTTGGTCTAAACGTAGAAGAATGTAAGTTAATGCGGATGAGTTAGAAAAATAACCTCGCATATTATTAGCAGTGTATTGCTTGACACAGTCACTTCGATTAAATATCTAGACGTAACACTGCAAAGCGATATGAAATGGAACGAGGATGTAAGGATTGTAGTAGGGATGGCGAGTGATCGACTTCGGCTTGTTGGGAGAGTTTTAGAAACGTGTGGTTCATCTGCAAAGGAGACAGCGTATAGAACACTACTGTGACCCATTCTTGAGTACTGCTGGAGTGTTCCTTCGGTTCGCACCAGGTCAGTTTCAAGGAAGGCACTGAAGCAGTTCAGAAGCGGTTTATCACTGATAGGGTAGAATAACGAGGATGCTTTGGGAACTCAAATGAGAATCCCTGGAAGGAATGCGACGTTGTTATCGAGGAACATTAGAGAACTGCCATTTGAAGCTGTCTGCAGAACGATTGTACTGCCGCTTCGCGTAAGGACAATGAAGATAAGGGATATAAGGGGCCGTATGGAAGTGTAAAGGCTTTTGCTTTGCTCTGTTTGCAAGTGGAACAGGAAAGAAAGTGACTAGAAGTGGTACAGGATACCCTCTGGCGCGCACCATTAGTAGCTTGCTTCGTACGTCTACAGAGGCGTAGAAACGAATAAGTTGTTCCGTTCCAGTTTTTGAAAACGTAAAGTTCCTTTTTCGTCGCACTACGCTTTTTGCAGATGGCACAAGTAAGCACACCAGCCAAAAAAGTTTGCCAGCCCCAGGAGATATCCCGCTATGTATAAACGCCTTTGTCCTTAATAACGGCCTCAATTCAGCGGTTAAGGGAATCCACAACTATCTTTAGGTATGCCATATGCAGCTGAAGCAATTCGTTGACAATTAGCTGTCATAGAGCTATCAAACAACGGGGATGATAACTGCTACGCTTCATCCGTTGCTGCAAATAATAACAGACATTTTCCAGGTCATTAAGATTGGGTGGTTTAGTTCAAAAAATGGTTCAAATGACTATGAGCACTATGGGAATTAACATCTGAGGTTATCAGCCCCCTAGAACTTAGAACGACTTAAACCTAACTAACCTAAGAACCTCACACACATCCATGACCAAGGCAGGACTCGAACCGTAGCGGTCGCGCGGTTCCAGACTGAAGCGCCTAGAACCGCTCGGTCACAACGGCCGGCGGGTGGTTTAGTAGGCAAGTCGAGGTGAGATCGGGTGCCTTGAATATTCGTCGAACCAGAAATTTAGTATCCCCGCCGTACTCGGACATTGGGATCGAGGTGGACGCACCAGCGATGGCCATTTACAGTTGTTTGGTTTCACGTCCGCATTGCGAACTCTGCGGACTTCGCGTTAGACAGCAAGGCGCTGTGGCGGCGTAAGCTAGGACGGAAATATGCGCGTTTCCCTCGTCCAGTTTTGCTGATGCTTCCGAAGCTTTCCGATCGCCGATGGCACTTCCGTCCACAGTTACTCGCTTTCTCTTGGTTTTTGAGGCAAAACACTGACTCATCGATCGACGCCATCTGTTAACTACTGTCCAGTTTCTGTCCCCCTTTGACAGACTGAAGCACACAGCTTTTGTAACGGCCTTTTGTGAGGTGTTTCGAACTCGAAATGTCCACTGCATGCAGTTCACTTCGCAGTATCCACTGGGAAACTGGTTGACGTGGACCTACATTCACTGACAGAAACAGCTGTCGTCGGGTTTGAAACTGACTGTCACTGACGTCACACTCGTCTACGGTCCCTGTTTGCTACATGATCTTTTGACGACCACTGTTGTGATGCCGTATTAAGCGGGTGCGAACATTACACTGTTCCTTGTGCACAGTCGACATCGATACACTAACAAGTCAAACAACTTCACTCACACTGTTGTCATGGACACCTCCAAGAACGACAGCTCATTTCCGCCAGTCTTTCAGCACTCCATTTAGACCCGTTTTACTGCACTAATTTCATACAACCGACTGGCTCTTGCACACACACACACATACACACACACACACACACACACACACACACAGCCACTTAACTGTCATGACTTACGTCGCCTTTGGAGACTCACGTGACCGCCTGGTACAAGTTCAACACCATCTACGGCGCTCCAAAGAGAACAGTGTCCTCTTTCAAGAGATTGGTTAATATTTTGTCCAGTTATTGATAACAGGACGAGAAGTGCAGCATCTTGCGAGTGTCTTTAGCTCCAGAAATGAGTAGGATTTAGCAGGAACTGAAGAAGAAACGTGGTTAGACAATAATTTTGTGGTTCGTTGTCGAAGGATATGTGAGAAGCGCACTCTAAGGAAAAAAAAAAAAATTGCACACCATGAAGGAATTACCCGTATCGGATGGATATCGATAAATGTGATGTGTGTGATGTGAGTGAAGCTCTTTCTCTTTAATAAATCATCCAATTTTTCTGAAATTGTAGTCATTTGTTTGCTTGTACACATTCGTCACATTTACCTATTTTCGTTGCATTCGGATTATTCCTTCGTGCTGCAACTTTTTTTCTGTCTTGGAGTGTATTTACGCCAGCTTCGACAAAACCAACTTCCGCACAATGCACGCATCAGAGTGGACTATGGCTGCTATGAATGCGTCATGCAGGACTACAGGATTAATTTATATTTCTTATTGGATTATGATTTATTTTTCTAGTCAGATACAGTTTGATAGGGGAGCAGGTGGTGGGGAAATGCACGTAAGACTTTCCGAAGTGTTTATGCAGGAAGTGTAGTGCACCTGTGATTGCGAACTTTCGGGGCGGAATACGAGAATGTGAGCTGAGACTGAGAGCGGAAATTTCTGCACAGGCTAACCGAGAACTATTCTTGGACACAGTAGCATGACATTACCATACGTATGCAGTTCAAAGTCAACTCTGCGACAAATATAGACACTTTCAGAAGTTTGTTTATGAGGCACAGAGCCAGTATAGTTGAGTGAGGTGAAATATTAGTTCATAGATGTAAGAATGTGCGGCAAAGCTGTAGGTATCAAACATAGAACAGGAGACTCTCGAGTGAATGATGTTATTTTTCGCGAAACGCTGCTCGCACTAGCTCTCGAAAAAAGAGAGGTGAGCCAGACGAGGATCGAATCCACGCAGCGGATTAACGAGAGTGGCCTGTGCACTTGCCATTCTGAGTGTGGTTTTCAGGCGGTTTCCCACACTCGTTTACGCAATTGCTGGACTGGTAACCAATTTTCGTCAGAGAACATTCAATACACACACAATTAAAATTCAACAACACACAGTACAAAGTTTACGCGATTGATAGACAGGTGGCGTACACGACTTCCCTCCCTTAAGGTAATCGGCCACAGCAGCAACAAAAGGGCACCCTGCCGCAAACCTGAGGGGAGTATCAATGTCCTATCTTGATAAAGTTAAGTTTAACATATTTATATTTCGTTTCCTCAGGAACTATCCAAGGTAATCAAACAACACTTTGCCAGCATATAGAGTCATATCTTAATACATTCACGGATCAACTATCAAGTATCCAACTTTTTAAAGACTCAAGTTCTGAAATTTTATGTAAGTATTAAAAAAATTATGTAGTTTTTTTTAAATATATATCTTTTAGATCAAAATATGAATGCTATCTCTAGATGGAAGATTCACGTAAACATAATAGCACTGTCAATAAAAGGTAAAAATTTCAGAGCTTTAGCTTAAGTAGTTTCTGAAATAATGGGAAACATTGGCAAGAAAAGTAGTTTTTCAGAAATCGCACTTGAATGTGAAGTAAAGGGGAACTCACTACTGAACGAAGAGACAGCTAAAACTCTCCAGTTTTGTAATCTTTATCTTCTTGAGGATCGACCGGGGACAGTATTTTTCTCCGTCTGAAGGATCTTCCTGCTTCTGTTGAAACAGGTCTATTGGGAGTTTGTTATTTGCATTTCTCGAATTTGTACAGTCTTTGGATGTCTCAAACGCTACGTGGCAATTTTGAACTGCTTATTATTCGCCCTCAGTCTTTGGTCAGAGTAGCTGTGCCGCTGGTTCAAATGGTTCAAATGGCTCTGAGCACTATGGGACTTAACTTCTAAGGTCATCAGTCCCCTAGAACTTAAAACTACTTAAACCTAACTGACCTAAGGACATCACTCACATCCATGCCCGAGGCAGGATTCGAACCTGCGACCGTAGCGGTCGCGCGGTTCCAGACTGTAGCGCCTAGAACCGCTCGGCCACCCCGGCCGGCTGTGCCGCTGGAAAATGCGCTTCTTTTTGTAAGAGGGATTATGAGACAGACGCCTTGCGGAGGACTCGTGGCAAAGTAGACGTTACGTCGAGTGCATCTGTGTTTAAGTAAAATGATTTATGTTTGAATATTGAGAAACAGAGCCGAAAGACTTCAACTGTGATATAGAATGAAGTGATATGTAATCAGATTAGAAAACAATATGAAGAGGAATGAAGTTAATATTTTTTATTTTGTGGCACTGCAGTCGCGCGTAGTTAACAATCATTGTTGAACGTGACACACACATCAGAGAACACTAGATTTTTCATTTAAGACAGTTATTTTTATAAGTTATTTTTCATGTTTGTTAGTGATTTGTGTAATATTTGTGAGAGTAAGAGTTTGATATCAATGTTGCCCTTTGTCAGTGTTAATGAATGTTATAACATGAACTGCATACAATTAATAATATATCGGACAATTTAGAAACAGTTTGTTTAAAAAATATTTCACCTAAGAGCATTGTCCTCATCGTCGATTCAAATCATTATTATTTAAAGCGTATCTCACACAATGATGTGCATAAAACAGCTTACTTATTTTCTGGAGCATTGCACTAAGCTCTCAGGTACTGTAGTTAGACATTTGGAGCTAGCGCACAGGGAGCAGCATGCACCGCGTTTCCAAGCAATTACATTACGAGGTAAGATATTTTCATTTCAGGATCAATCTGCTACAAAAATTATCAACGCAGAGGTACCATTTCGTGACCAGCATTATTAGGCAGATCATGAATGCACAGGGACAACTTTGTTTAGTTAAAGAGAATATTGCTTAAGTTCAGGATTTCATAAGTTTGCACATTTTTTTTAAAAAGATAGTAAAACAGGGTCAAATTCATATATTCTTGAAGGCAGATATATTTGGTTTCCCTCGCAGTTGGAAATGCACTGAGTCAGTCAAACAACAGCAAAGTTACAACCAATCAACCAATCCAGTAGCAGTACAAAATTAAATCAAACGAAAAGAATTTGTAAAGGAAACTTTAACTGTTGTAGTTTTGACCATAATTTCTGCCTTGGAGACTCGCCGTCTACACAGTTCTCGTAGGATTGCTTCTGCATTATGACCAGACTTACGGTAATTCCAAGTTGGTTCAGAACCTTTATTCTGTCTGCATTTCGATCGCTAAAAGTGATCACAGCATCATTGATCCCAATTTTCAGTATTTTCGTGCCCATAAATACGTTTCTGGCCACCCTCGTCCATATAACAGTGTTGAAAGATTGTTTTACATTTTGAGTTTATCCAATGAGGCACTGGATCCCTCATACGTTTTCTGACAGTTTTGTTCATGCAGTTGTTTCTTTTCACGATTGGTGGCCACTTTTGTGCATCCAAGGAAATGTTCTGATAATAATTCAGCATCAAGCATCTTCCCAGTAGCAATACTTGTGTCGTCTGCAAACGAATTTTTAGAATGATGGCCCCTTTTCTGCCGTGATTCTTCAAATTATATCCAAATGTCGGTGTTACCGTCATTTTCTTCAACTGGTTCCAATGTGGCAGATTTCATAGATTCTTCTGCAACTGATTTTACTGTTTCCATTAAGCTCCTGTGTATCTTGAAACACTGCTAAGGAGGATGACAGATTCACAAGAACACATAAAGTTCTTCCAGCCCTAGGGCCTTTACCGATGCAGCTCAGCCCATTGAAATACCTGAAGTTCGTCTCAAGATCATCTCTCCACCACACAAATTACAGCACGCAGCTACGACACTGCTTTTAGCAAACTTAAATTTAATGTTAAACTGATATCATTGGTACTGGTTTCACTGTACCCTTCATTACTGTTCACAAGTTTCTTCTGGGAAGCACTTGGTGATAAATCAATATAAATCACTGCCTTGTAAAGCAAACAGCTCTTGTCGTAACTGAACAAGTGCTCCTGGAATCAGTAGAAATTAATTATACAGTAAATGACTTCAAAATAAATTTTAAATACTTGTAGCCAACCAAAATCGACGAAACATACATCAAATTGAAGAGAAAACTACAAAAAACAATTTTCCATAAAAAATAAAAATCGGCATTTTATACCCACACCACCATTTGTAATCTCCTCAAGTAACTACAGATTTGCAAATCCAGACTGGGTCCCGTGTTAGACAGGGTTAACGCTCAGTAAAAGAAGAAGAACTAAAATTGGTAAGACGCTAAATTACAGATGCAGATTGCTTATCTAACTGCTTTCAGGGGCAACAAAAATTTGATTTTTAGTACGTCGCGTAGTGAGTGACGGAATTTTTAAATTTCAACTACTGTCATAATCCACTCATGAATAAATATATTCTTTTGTTAAAGTTTCATACAGTGTGACAAGCATCACAGTTAGAAACTGTGTGTTTGTGTTAAGGCAGCTATACTGATGGCATGCAAATGCCCAGGCTACATTTCTCTACTACCTGAAAACGAGAGTATTTAGTGACTTTAAACAAAATGTAGACATAATTTCAGGTCCTTATAAAATTTTTTGTAGCTTATATCCCCCACGAAATGAAGAAACGAAAAAAGTTTATCGCTTGCTACGTTTTCACTGTTCTTGCTGTCAGGCCCCTGCATCAGGTATGACGTTTTGATTTATTACTTCTTTGCTACTGCATGCATTTGCGGCACAGTTTATTTGCAGCACAGTTTATTTGCGGCACAATTTTCTGACAGTAGCTACAGATTGTATCTGCAAAATTATATCATTACGTGGTACATAAATCGGTAGATATGACGTCAAAAACATTGAGGTGCGTGAAAAATTGGCTTTTGCTTACAATGGAGCGCAAATGACCCAGATTATATTCATCGAGAGTTTCGTGATGAGAGTACTTAGCGACTTCCAACAAACTTTAAGCATATTTTAAACCTTTCCAAAATTTTCTCGCTTACGTGCTTAAAGTCAAGTATTTAATACATTTTTCTGTTTAGCAAAAGTGACAAAAAGCAGATTTCAGAGTACCTGACGGCTCAACACAAAAGTTTTGTCTCAAGTGCAGATAGTGTTGAGGATCAGTGGACAAAGTTCAAAACCATCGTACAATATGCGTTAGATGAGTATATGCCAAGCAAGATCGTAAGAGATGGAAAAGAGCCACAGTGGTACAACAACCGAGTTAGAAAACTGCTGCGGAAGCAAAGGGAACTTCACAGCAAACATAAACATAGCCAAAGCCTTGCAGACAAACAAAATTTACGCGAAGCGATATGTAGTGTGAGGAGGGCTATGCGAGAGGCGTTCAATGAATTCGAAAGTAAGGTGCTATGTACTGACTTGGCAGAAAATCCTAAGAAATTTTGGTCTTATGTCAAAGCGGTAGGTGGATCAAAACCAAAATGGTTCTGAAACAGAGGATGACAGACTAAAGGCCGAAATACTAAATGTCTTTTTCCAAAGCTGTTTCACGGAGGGAGACTGCACTGTAGTTCCTTCTCTAGATTGTCGCACAGATGACAAAATGGTAGATATCGAAAAAGACGACAGAGGGATAGAGAAACAATTAACATCGCTCAAAAGAGGAAAAGCCGCTGGACCTGATGGGATACCAGTTCGATTTTACACAGAGTACGCGAAGAAACTCGGTCCCCTTCTTGCAGCGGTGTACCGTAGGTCTCTAGAACAGCGTAGCGTTCCAAAGGATTGGAAAAGGTCAAAGGCACCCCGTTTTCAAGAAGGGACGTCGAACAGATGAGCAGAACTATAGACCTATATCTCTAACGTCGATTGGTTGTAGAATTTTGGAACACGTATTGTGTTCGGGTATAATGACTTTTCTGGAGACATGAAATCTACTCTGTAGGAATCAGCATGGGTTTCGAAAAAGACGATCGTGTGAAACCCAGCTCGCGCAATTCGTCCACGAGACTCAGAGGGCCATAGACACGGGTTCCCAGGTAGATGCCGTGTTTCTTAACTTCCGCAAGGCGTTCGATACAGTTCCCCACAGTCGTTTAATGAACAAAGTAAGAGCATATAGACTATCACACAAATTGTGTGATTGGATTGAAGAGTTCCTAGATAACAGAACGCAGCATATCATTCTCAATGGAGAGACGTTTCCGAAGTAAGAGTGATTTCAGGTGTGCCGCAGGGGAGTGTCGTAGGACCGTTGCTATTCACAATATACATAAATGACCTTGTGGATGAAATCGGAAGTTCACTGAGGCTTTTTGCGAATGATGCTGTGGTATATCGAGAGGTTCTAACAATGGAAAGTTGTGTTGAAATGCAGGAGGATATGCAGCAAATTGACGCATAGTGCAGGGAATGGCAATTGAATCTCAATGTAGACAAGTGTAATGTGCTGCGAATGTTGTTGTTGTTGTGGTCTTCAGTCCTGAGACTGGTTTGATGCAGCTCTCCATGCTACTCTATCCCGTGCAAGCTTCTTCATCTCCCAGTACCTACTGCAACCTACATCTTTATGAATCTGCTTAGTGTATTCATCTCTAGGTCTCCCCCTACGATTTTACCCTCCACGCTGCCCTCCAATACTAAACTGGTGATCCCTTGATGCCTCAGAACATGTCCTACCAACCGATCTCTTCTTCTGGTCAAGTTGTGCCACGAACTTCTCTTCTCCCCAATTCTGTTCAATACTTCCTCATTAGTTATGTGATCTACCCATCTAATCTTCAGCATTCTTCTGTAGCACCACATTTCGAAAGCTTCTATTCTCTTCTTGTCCAAACTATTTACCGTCCATGTTTCACTTCCATACATGGCTACACTCCATACAAATACTTTCAGAAATGACTTCCTGACACTTAAATCTATACTCGATATTAACAAATTTCTCTTCTTCAGAAACGCTTTCCTTGCCATTGCCAGTCTACATTTTATATCCTCTCTACTTCGATCATCATCAGTTATTTTGCTCCCCAAATAGCAAAACTCCTTTACTACTTTAAGTGTCTCATTTCCTAATCTAATACCCTCAACATCACCCGACTTAATTCGACTACATTCCATTATCCTCGTTTTGCTTTTGTTGATGTTCATCTTATATCCTCCCTTCAAGACACTATCCATTCCGTTCAACTGCTCTTCCAAGTCCTTTGCTGTCTCTGACAGAATTACAATGTCATCGGCGAACCTCAAAGTTTTTATTTCTTCTCCATGGATTTTAATACCTACTCCGAATTTTTCTTTTGTTTCCTTTACTGCTTGCTCTACATACAGATTGAATAGCATCGGGGAGAGACTACAACCCTGTCTTACTCCCTTCCCAACCACTGCTTCTCTTTCATGCCCCTCGACTCTTATAACTGCCATCTGGTTTCTGTACAAATTGTAAATAGCCTTTCGCTCCCTGTATTTTACCCCTGCCACCTTTAGAATTTGAAAGAGAGTATTCCAGTCAACATTGTCAAAAGCTTTCTCTAAGTCTACAAATGCTAGGAACGTAGGTTTGCCTTTCCTTAATCTTTCTTCTAAGATAAGTCGTAAGGTCAGTATTGCCTCACGTGTTCCAGTATTTCTACGGAATCCAAACTGATCTTCCCCGAGGTCGGCTTCTACTAGTTTTTCCATTCGTCTGTAAAGAATTCGTGTTAGTATTTAGCAGCTGTGGCTTATTAAACTGATTGTTCGGTAATTTTCACATCTGTCCACACCTGCTTTCTTTGGGATTGGAATTATTATATTCTTCTTGAAGTCTGAGGGTATTTCGCCTGTTTCATACATCTTGGTCACCAGATGGTAGAGTTTTGTCAGGAATGGCTCTCCCAAGGCCGTCAGTAGTTCCAATGGAATGTTGTCTACTCCGGGGGCCTTGTTTCGACTCAGGTCTTTCAGTGCTCTGTCAAACTCTTCACGCAGTATCGTATCTCCCATTTCATCTTCATCTACATCCCCTTCCATTTCCATAATATTGTCCTCAGGTGCATCGCCCTTGTATAGACCCTCTATATACTCCTTCTACCTTTCTGCTTTCCCTTCTTTGCTTAGAACTGGGTTTCCATCTGAGCTCTTGATGTTCATACAAGTGGTTCTCTTATCTCCAAAGGTCTCTTTAATTTTCCTGTAGGCAGTATCTATCTTACCCCTAGTGAGATAAGCCTCCACATCCTTACATTTGTCCTCTAGCCATGCCTGCTTAGCCATTTTGCACTTCCTGTCGATCTCATTTTTGAGACGTTTGTATTCCTTTTTGCCTGCTTCACTTACTGCATTTTTGTATTTTCTCCTTTCATCAATTAAATTCAATATTTCTTCTGTTACCCAAGGATTTCTACTAGCCCTCTAGCAAAGAAGAGTGCTGCGAATACATAGAAAGAAAGATCCCTTATCATTTAGCTACAATATAGCAGTTAATTCCATAAATTATCTAGGAGTACGCATTACGAGTGATTTAAAATGGAATGATCATAAAGTTGATCGCCGGTAAAGCAGAAGCCAGACTGAGATTCATTGGAAGAATCCTAAGGAAATGCAATCCGAAGACATAGGAAGTAGGTTACAGTACGCTTGTTCGCCCACTGCTTGAATACTACTCAGCAGTGTGGGATCCGTACCAGATAGGGTCGATAGAAGAGAGAGAGAAGATGCAACGGAGAGCAGCGTGCTTCGTTACGGGATCATTTAGTAATCGCGGCAGCGTTCCGGAGATGATAGATAACCTCCAGTGAAAGACTCTGCAGGAGAGACGCTCAGTAGCTCGGTACGGGCTTTCGTTGAAGTTTCGAGAACATACCTTCACCGAGGAGTCAAGCAGTATATTGCTCCCTCCTAGGTATATCTCGCGAAGAGACCATGAGGATAAAATCAGAGAGATTAGAGCCCACACAGAGGCATACCGACAATTCTTCTTTCCACGAACAATACGAGACTGGAATAGAGGGAAGAACCGATAGAAGTACTCAAGGTACCTCCCGCCACTCACCGTCAGGTGGCTTGCGCAGTATGGAGGTAGATGTAGATGTAGAACTCGTCTGTAAAGGAATGAGATGTTTGAATCTGTTTTATACGTGGGAGATCGATTCCTTAAGGAACCGCGATGTGGAATTGTGGCAGTTATACAGCACCAGTTAGGTACTGTATGACTGCCATAATTTCACATCACGTGGTGAGTTTACAGATGTGTTGCCTGTGACACAGATATGGCGACAGGTATGGCGACGGGTTGAAGGGGCATAACTGTTGGAGGCGAGAGCTGATAATGCTGTGCGGAATGATTATGTACTGTTACCCGTCAATAAGACTACACAGTGCCGCTGCAGAGAAGTTATTTTCTCGAAGAATTTTTTATTGGTGCAGCCCAGTCACTTGCCCTGGATTTCGAGTAACGCAGTGCAAGGCATTTTTGCCACATTAATTATTTGCTGATTATTGTAGTAACTTTAGTCGCTATATATTACTTCAGCTCTGGCACCCTCCAGACACGGGAGACGGACATATTTATAACTGAGTGTGACTCTAAACGAAATGCCAATGACGCATTAACTCTCATCTCTAATTTCCATCCTGTCCCGAATTTTCCTAAACTGCGGATGATAAGTATCCATGTGTTGCCTAAAGTTAAATCAGCTTTAAGATTACAGAGATAATTAATACAGTATCGGACAAGATGCGGAAAACAAAGGCCCAAAGTTAGAGCTGTCATTTATAGCAAACAAACTTCCTCTTTTATTGTGTCGTTCGCGACATCAAATAAAAATATATTACGCTTGAAAAATACTATAACTTCAAGAAAATTTTTCACTCTGAACTTTTATCCCAATGAAAAACCTGTCACGGATGATTACTCCAAACTGTGGCATCCCATAAGAAACAGTAATGAATATGATAATGCGCCATGGGCGCTTATCACAACGCCCCTGAAGTTCATGATCACTACTGAACAACAATAGCTGATTCACATCTTACGACCAGCTAACGCACAGCTCGAACAACGATAATCCACAGAGCAGTGTCGGAAGGCAAAAATTACTTTATACCACTAGTACAGCCCAACCGGAAGTAACATATCACCTCGACTTGTGCCTAACGAAGTAATAAACTTATATAAAAGTCAAGAAATACTAAATATCCTTACGAAGTTGTGGATTTCATTTTCTCCTTTCACTAGATCATTACAGCACCGACATTGGAGATTCGGTTTTATATAAAATTAAAATACTGTGAGTTCAGGAATGCTCGAATGACGCATATCTAATCAAGAAAGATTTCTGTGTGCTGCTGTATAATTGATTAGGAAGTAACAGCTTATGTTCCCATCCAGGCATCTTCATTAAGATTTTCATGTTTTTGCACGGTCACACAGACGAATCCCAGTGTGATTCTTTTTCCAAGTCGACGGTTTTTTTTTGTTCTCATCTGGCAATGTATCACCGTCAGTGAGACAATCGGCTACATCCCCTCTTCCAGAAAGAGAGGTATTCGGATTCAAAATTAATAACTTTGTACTTCCGTGAGAACATTCATTACTGTTGAATTTAGGAAGAAGACTGTTGATTTGTACAGCATCATCCGCTATTGAGAGATACACATAAACCGTGATGTCTCTGGTTTAAGTATCTTTGGGAGACATACTGCAACGTGCAGTGCACTTTTCTGAAAATAGTCCATCGTTTGTATTAATTCGGTGACTAGTGACAACGTTAATAACATCCTTTTGAGCGTTATGTAGTATCAATCTGTGAAATGAAAGGCCTATAAGGCAGGGCAAAAGCCGACGTATCAATAGTTTTTATCTGTCCTTTCCGGGGCGACAAAACTGCAAGTCGTCTTTTGCTTTGTAATTCTTATTTCATTTCATAGAATAACGTCACCAAGTAAGGAAGTAAGTATTTATTCACGCTGTTACATTGTTTGTTAATTGTTGCATTAACCATATTCAGACAATTCATTACGACATGGAACGCATCAGTATGTTGTAAGTCAATATATAGCGTACAAAAGAGTGTCTTAGACACTTATCGTAAATCTAAAGCTTAGTTGTCCCATTATAATGGAATAAATGTACAGCATTGTCCGCTGCTGTCGGTACGCCAACTTTCTAAAGAAGCAATTACAGGAGGTCGGAAAGAGCACTTCGTATTATCCTTAGTAAGCCTTTCGCAACAATGATTAATTTCTTCCTTGGTGGATAGTTGACACAGAAAACTGTGCTCTAAGATATCCGTGAGCGAAAACACACAAAACAAAATAACTTTCACCCAAACATTCTTTTACTATCTGTAACACAAAATAGTCTAAACGTAGACGTCAATACATCCATTTCAATTTATGGTCGCCGCTTTTATATGGTTTGTTGCTTTTCTTGGTGACCGTGACTTTACTTCTAACTTCCTTATATCTTCTTCATTTTCATTGGGTAGTCTTGCCACATCAGTGTGGCTGCCCTGCAAATGTGGATCTAGTAAAACTGGAGTGGAAGTATTAAAAATTGTCAGGAAATAAATCAGCCGAGTCAAGAAAGAATGTGTTAAGTCACGTTTTATTTACTTCTTCGCACCAATCTCGTACATGTGACACTGACTGATGACAATTACATCGGAATTTTTGACAGTGTTCTCGTCAACCCTGAGTGAATTTTTTACATCGCTTTCTCCTATTTTCTTCATCCTCTTTTGATGACAAATTAAACAGAACAATCATCAGAGATATAAACGCTGAAGCGAGCTCCTAATCGGTAACAAAATCCGTCAAGCCCAAAAAATATAACGTTACTTTACATAAATTTTACTTTGACTCATGAATTACGAATAAGTCTTTTTGGGCTTGCATCATGTTCGCCATTCTTGACTATATCGTTCAGATACCAGCAAAACGAAATATTGCTGCTTTCTGAATATGTGACGAAAGATTATTAATATGCAACAAATCCTTCTATTCAGAATAGTGTGATTAGTAAACGAGTAAAGAAATAAATTAAGTGAATCCGCTAAGTTTCTAAATGCGACTCTCTGCGTTTAGTTGGGTGTGTACGATGAAAATCAGTTTCACAACGTGTTTTTAAACAAATACATTTTAGTTTTAATGAGGGGTGACGTGATATCCTTGAACATTGCAGCGATACAACGTTTAACAATTCGCAGGAACTAAAACAGTCTTTGATCGCAAATTTATTTGCTTAATTCAGTAATTGAATTAAATAAAAGGAAATTTTTCGATCAAAGGCTGTTTCAGTTCCTACGAACATTTTAGTTTGTCTAAAATAATGGAGGGGAAAGTACAATAAATTGATTTCGATAAGTCAAAATTCCAGTGGTGTATTTTTATCAATTACCAAATGTCGTTAATTAACAAAATAATTATTTAAATAATTTTTTTAAATATAACAGGTTTTTAAAATGGAATAAAATGAATAAAATAATTGCTTGTAGCATCATAAGATTCCTAACACCACACAGATAGTCATGAAAATTTGTGCTTGTGAATTCTTAATAGCTATAAGAATACTCGTAAAATTTAAAACAAAAAACGAGGATCGCAAATAGTAGATCAGTGATGTAGAATAGTCCACCGAAGTCACTAACAATTTTGTTTTACCGCAAATGATATTAATTGTTGCTTAAATTTTCACGACGGCAGTAATTCTCTGCACTCCTTATTATTAAGCTTTACATGCGCTCCACGTTTTTCGTTTGAGATGTTACAGGTGTTTTGAGTTGCTTATGCGCTCTCCAACTTCCATGTACTTAATTTTATTTATCTGACAAACCCTACTCTTAGGGCTATATTTTATTTGGACTAATGGAGCTATGGAGATGTTTGTAAAAATGGCAATGACGTATCACTCCATGTTAATGTAATACTGCCGCCTTCTGAAGAAGATAGGTTTAAATCTATCGAAACCTAGGTAAAGATTACTTTATCCTTTGCAACTGGTCGGCTGTTTTTAATCTAATTACGTGGAACCGTTGCTGTTACGCAGCTATGTTTAAAATAATGTTTTGAAAGCTATTAAAAAATTCAGGAGCACAAATTTTCAGATCTCTCTGTATGGTGTTAGGGATATATGAGGCCAGGAGATATTTTCTATAACGTATTCTGTTTTAATACGTTTTAAAAACGTTTTATAGTAAAAAAATTGTTATTTAAATAATTATTCCTGCTTTTTAGTCTTACGTGGGTGAAATTTTTCAGTCGATTTCAAAATTTTTTTTTATTTCAGTTTCTCCTTACCTGAGTTACCTATAAATTCCTTCATCCTACGTATATTTGGCGAAAATTCCGGGAAGGTAAAAACTATAGAGATTTGAGCTTTCACGGAGGTTCACCAGTGATCGCTCTTACTGCGAAATATTCGCAACAGAAATAGGTAAAAGGGGGAAATAGCAGTGGTACACAAGTACCCTCTGCCACACACCATACAAGAAATAAGTTAATATTGCATTGCCAGTCAGTTCTGAGCTATGTTGAAAGTTTCAAGTCCCTAATTAATCAGGAAGTTAGTTTAAAATCAACCGCAAAATTTGTGCCGCACAAGTAGACAAGAAAGCGACAGAAAAACGTGTTAAAAAACATTCTTTGAAGAAAGGAATTTGAAATATAAACTTAAGAGTGAGTTTAACGCAGTACTATACAGTTGTTCTTGTTTGTTTTATCTCCTCCAGTTCATCAGCGAAGAAGGTCAGCAGGAGGAGCAACTATACCAACATTTTCTTGTAGCACTCTGTTGAAAATAAAGCGTTCCAGGGATAAAGGAGGCAAAAAGAAGACCAATGGGTTGTTGATAGCTGAAAGCTTCTTTCGGGTGTCTGCTTAGCGTACAAAAAGGCTCGGTACTCATTGGAGAGCGACGCATCCTCATTTACATAGAAAAAAAAAGCTCTGCCTTCTCCATGCAGTACTGGACGAATTCGAATTTTCCGCAAATCACACAATGTAATTAAGATGCGTTCACGAGCCGTACTGCTGTAATTGTTAAATATTATGTTTCGATAAGCCTGTTACTAATCTTCCGGTAGGGAGCGTCGATCTTTCATTAATGTGTGGCGTCCCTTTTCTAATACCAACGATGTAAAGACCGGCGCACAAAGGGGCGGAAATTAAGAACTGTATTACGCGCGGCCATCACGGAATTTCACGTTTCGTGAGCGAGGAGCGACCATTCAGCGCTGTTATGATAGCTAATTGAGAATGACTTGTGAGTTTCTCTCGGAGCCTGAAGGAACTTATCGTCGCGTTCTCCTACCTCAGGCCCGGAACCCCCCCTGTCAACCCATCAGCGCCCCCTCCCTCCCTCCCTCCCTCCCTCCCGCTCCCTCCTGCCCCCTTCCACCCTCACCCGACTCTTAACCCAATCTTCTCGCAGCTGGTTAAGTTTAATCACTCGAAATTCACGACAAAAGGCCGTTTCACACACTAGATAACCAATTAAACTTGGCTCAATGGAAGTTTTATTACGAAGTCTGACGTGAATTCAACCCTTCCGGCGGGGCGACAGCGAGGTAAATCACGGAGAGCCCGGCCGTGGGGAGACGGCGGCCGGGAACCATCTTTCACGACGACACGGCCCAGCCACCTCTCCCTGAGGACAGCTCAGGTCTGCGTCACAGCCGCTGCGTTGCGCAGCGCTTCCCATTAGAGCGGGCGCCAGATGGTCTGCGGACGCTCCTATAATCGTCGTCTCGCAGACCCTAAAAGATCGTGGTTGCGTGAGGGACACACAGACAGACGAACTTGACGAAAAAATCGCCGGTATGCAGCAGTTGCACAGAGGGACTAGTAACGACAGGCACAACACAGAAGACAAGTAAGAATTTATCAGAAAGTTGTACCAGAATAGCTACTTATAATAATTAATCCTCACTAAAGACTGACTGTTTCGGTATCTGTTGGCATTGCCAAGTATCTGAGATTTCAATTTTGGCGAGATCGTGTATAAATGTGAACGTCATTAATGTTAAAACGATTGTATTGCACTCATGTCTAGAATTATGTGTCGTCCAAACATCGTTAGTGAACCGTCTGACAACTGTCAGTGTTTTGATTAGACGGTGTGAGGGACACACAGACAGACGAACTTGACGAAAAAATCGCCGGTGTGCAGCTGTTGCACAGAGGGACTGGTAACGACACGCAGAACACAGAGGACAAGTAAGGATTAATCAGAAAGTTGCACCAGAATAGCATCATCATCATCATCATCATTTAAGACTGATTATGCCTTTCAGCGTTCAGTCTGGAGCGTAGTCCCCTTATAAAATTCCTCCATGATCCCCTATTCAGTGCTAACATTGGTGCCTCTTCTGATGTTAAACCTATTACTTCAAAATCATTCTTAACCGAATCCACGTACCTTCTCCTTGGTCTGCCCCGACTCCTCCTACCCTCTACTGCTGAACCCGTGAGTCTCTTGGGTAACCTTGCTTCTCCCATGCGTGTAACATGACCCCACCATATAAGCCTGTTCGCCCTGACTGTTACATCTATAGAGTTCATTCCCAGTTTTTCTGCGATTTCCTCATTGTGGACACCCTCCTGCCATTGTTCCCATCTACTAGTACCTGCAATCATCCTAGCTACTTTCATATCCGTAACCTCAACCTTGTTGATAAGGTAACCTGAATCCACCCAGCTTTCGCTCCAATACAACAAAGTTGGTCGAAAGATTGAACGGTGCACAGATAACTTAGTCTTGGTACTGACTTCCTTCTTGCAGAAGAGAGTAGATCGTAGCTGAGCGCTCACTGCATTAGCTTTGCTACACCTCGTTTCCAGTTCTTTCACTATGTTGCCATCCTGTGAGAATATACATCCTAAGTACTTGAAACCGTCCACCTGTTCTAACTTTGTTCCTCCTATTTGGCACTCAGTCCGTTTATATTTCTTTCCCACTGACATTACTTTCGTTTTGGAGATGCTAATCTTCATACCATAGTCCTTACATTTCTGATCTAGCTCTGAAATATTACTTTGCAAACTTTCAATCGAATCTACCATCACAACTAAGTCATCCACATATGCAAGACTGCTAATTTTGTGTTCACATATCTTAATCTCACCCAGCCAGTCTATTGTTTTCAACATATGATCCATAAGTAATGTGAACAACAGTGAAGACAGGTTGCAGTCTTGTCTTACCCCTGAAACTACTCTGAACCATGAACTCAATTTACCGTCAACTCTAACTGCTGCCTGACTATCCATGTAAAGACCTTTAATTGCTTGCAAAAGTTTGCCTCCTATTCCATAATCTCGTAGAACAGACAATAACTTCCTCCTAGGAACCCGGTCATATGCCTTTTCTAGATCTATAAAGCATAGATACAATTCCCTGTTCCACTCATAACACTTCTCCATTATTTGCCGTAAGCTAAATATCTGGTCCTGACAGCCTCTTAGAGGCCTAAACCCACACTGATTTTCATCCAGTTGGTCCTCAACTAATACTCGCACTTTCCTTTCAACAATATCGGAGAAGATTTTACCCACAACGCTGATTAAAGAGATACCTCTGTAGTTGTTACAATCTTTTCTGTTTCCATGTTTAAAGATTGGTGTAATTACTGCTTTTGTCCAGTCTGATGGAACCTGTCCCGACTCCCAGGCCATTTCAATTATCCTGTGTAGCCATTTGAGACCTGACATTCCACTGTATTTGATGAGTTCCGACTTAATTTCATCCACCCCAGCTGCTTTATTGCACTGCAATCTATTGACCATTTTCTCCACTTTCTCAGATGTGATCCTATTTCCATCATCATTCCTATCCCATTGTACCTCGAAATCTGAAACATTACTGATCGTATTTTCACCTACATTGAGGAACTCTTCAAAATATTCCCTCCATCTACCCAAGGCATCCACAGGATTCACCAGCAGTTTTCCTGACCTGTCCAAAATACTTGTCATTTCCTTCTTACCTTCCTTTCGCAGACTGCTAATTACATTCCAGAATGGTTTTCCAGCAGCTTGACCCATAGTCTCCAACCTGTTTCCAAAGTCTTCCCAAGATTTCTTCTTGGATGCTGCAATTATCTGTTTGGCTTTGTTTCTTTCTTCAACATAACTTTCTCCGTCTACCTGAGTTCTAGTATGTATCCATTTTTGATACGCCTTCTTTTTCCTATTACAGGCTGCCTTGACTGTGTCATTCCACCAACCTGTTTGCTTCATCCTACTTTTACACACTACTGTTCCAAGACATTCTTTAGCCACTTCTAGTACTGTGTCCCTGTACCTTGTCCATTCCTTTTCCAATGACTGTAATTGACTACATTCAACTAATTGGTACCTTTCTGAGATCGCTGTTATGTACTTGTGCCTGATTTCCTTATCCAGAAGTTTCTCCACCCTTATCCTCTTACATATGGACCTGACCTCCTGCACTTTGGGTCTCACAGTCCCAATTTCACTGCAGATTAAATAACGATCAGTGTCATCAAAGAATCCCCTGAATACACGTGTGTTCCTCACAGCCTTCCTGAATTCCTGATCTGTTATTATATAGTCAATGACAGATCTGGTTCCCCTGCCTTCCCAAGTATACCAGTGAATGTTCTTATGTTTAAAAAAGGAGTTTGTGATTACTAAGCCCGTACTGGCACAGAAGTCCAAGAGTTGTTTCCCGTTCCTGTTGGCCTCCATATCCTCTCCAAATTTACCCATAACCTTTTCACACCCTTCTGTTCGATTTCCAATCCTGGCATTAAAATCCCCCATGAGCAGAACACTGTCCTTGTCCTTTACTGTAACAACTACATCACTGAGTGCCTCATAAAAACTATCCATCTTATCTTGATCTGTCCCTTCACAATGCGAATATGCTGGCACAATCCTAATTTTCTTGCTAGACACTGTCAAATCTATAAACATCAGTCGTTCGTTTACATACCTTATTGCAACTACGCTGGGTTCCATTTCTTTCCTGATGTAAAGCCCTACACCCCATTGTGCTATTCCTGCTTTGACTCCTGACAGGTAGACCTTGTATTCTCCCACTTCCTCTTCTTTCTCACCCCTTACCCGAATGTCACTAACAGCTAAAACGTCCAGCCCCATCTTACTTGCAGCCTCTGCCAGCTCTACCTTCTTCCCAGAGTAGCCCCCATTGATATTAATAGCTCCTCATCTCATTACCATTTGTTTGCCAAGTCGTATCTTAGGAGTCCCTGGTCTGTCAGTTAGAGGTGGGACTCCGTCACCTCCAAAGGTCCGAGGCATTTTGCTCTGATTGTTGCCAGCATCATATTTAAAGTACCAGGGAAGCAGGTTGCTAGCCTTACTTGCTCCGGGTCCCGTTGGGTTTTACCCCTAACGGTTGAGGGACTAACCGGTGGATTTGGTAGTCTTTGCCGTATGAACACAAAGGTGACCACGACTCAGAATATGTCCGAGATGCCCAGCCTTCTTCCAAAGTAACTGGTATCCCGACTGTCGGGACCACTTACTTGGCCACTCATACGTTGCCCGTGGTTCATGAACTAGTACATGACTACAGGAACCCACACCATAGCTACTTATAATAATTAATCCTCACTAAAGACAGACTGTTTCGGCGTTTTTTGCCACTGCCAAGTACCTGAGATTTCAATTTTGGCGAGATCGTGTATCACAAACTTGTGCACTTGCTGAAGTTGTCAGAAAACAAATGAAAACCAAGTAAAAACATAACACAAAATCGATCTTGACTCTCCTGTACCATTGCCCAGGTGCAGAACATTCAAAGGTGCTCAGAGTGCTGACCCTGGACACCGATACCCTGGTGCACTCGTTGAATGAAAGAATTATTTACTGCTTCTGGTGTTACCTGCTGAAGAGAATTACAAGCAAGCATGATACATTCCTGCATGTCCTCTGGCGTTGTTGGAATATCTCGATAGACAACGTCTTTAATGCATCCCCAAAGAAAAAAGTCCAGAGGATTTAAATCAGGAGACCAAGCAGGTCAAGTAACTGTTCCTCCTCGACCAATCCATCTGACAGGATAACTTCGGTTCAGAAAACGACATGCATGCAAGGCATTATGTGCTGGACATCCATCGTGTTGATATCACATAAGCATTCTGGTTCGTAGCGACACTTCATCCAGTAGAGGTGGAAGAATTTGTCTGAGGAAGCTGGCATATGCTGTGCCGTTTAGACTATCATTGATGATATAAAGGCCAATAATTGTAGTACCAAGCATCCCAAACCAGACGTTAACTCTCTATTGACTCTGATGTTCCACCTGTCTCAGCCATCGTGGGTTGTTGCTGGACCAGTAATGCATGTTCCTTGTATTTACTTCTCCTTTGTTTGAGAAGGAACATTCATCGGTAAATATAACATTGGAGAAGAAGTTTGGTTTGGTGAGGATTTGCTGCTGGGCCCACTGACAGAACTGTACACGATTCTGGGAATAATTCCCATGGAATTCTTGATGTAGGTGTATATGGTAAGGATGGAACCGGTGACGTGTAAAAATACGATGTACACTGGTTTTAGGAATGCCAATTTCGTGTTCAAGCTGTCATGTGCTCACGTGTGGATTCATAGCAACAGAAGCGAGAACAGTTAACTTCGGCAGCTTCGTCTGTGCGAGTGCTACGACGATTGCGTTGTTATGGGTTGAAACTTCCCATTTCCTGAACCATCGCAACAAGACGAGAAAAGATCCATCGGGAAGTGGGTTCTCGTCAGGATATCGCTCTCTGTACAGTTCCGCTGCCTGCGTAGCATTTCGCCTACCTTCAACAGCAACAAAAGAAACGTTGTGTCGATGCAGTTTGTAGGAAGGACAGCCTTTACTGTATACCCACTCTACACAACAGTATTTAAAAGGACTAAACTACTGCACTAAATGTATCCGTACATAAGAAAACAGTATTGCAATTATTGTTCTGGTAACTTACATTCCCCTTAGCGGAACAAACACTGGTAGCAGTTACTTCTGTAAAATATCTGGGAGTATGCGTGCGGAACGATTTGAAGTGGAATGATCATATAAAATTAATTGTTGGTAAGGCGGGTGCCAGGTTGAAATTCATTGGGAAGCATTGGCACACTCCACTACAAGACGTAATCTGACCTCCACCGAGGAATGTCGCGTACTTGAACGCTCAGCAAAAATGTTTATTTATGAGCAAATAAAGTATTTGCCAAAGTACTAAAGCATTTCGGAAACTGATCCGAATGTCCGGAATAGCATAGGAGTAGGTCGTTGTTTCGGGCAATTTCACGAAAATATCGTGCAGGAAGTGACTTTTGACTATGTGAAAGTAGTATTTCTGGTAGTCAAGACATCTAGAACGACGGTAGATCCGAATTCTGAAGTCATAATGCTACTACATGAAGATGGGTAAGTGACTCTTGGCTGTAACTACGCATTTGCGTGAATTCCTGTTGTTTGTTTTTTGCTCACGGCCGACTGGTCACATGTTGAGGTACTAAGTCCCAATCCTTTGTTCAGTTTTACAACGTTCTGGCAAGCAAGAGCACAATTTAGAAATCACTGTTTAAAGACACTCAAGGCAGTGCAGCCTGTCACTGAAGAATATTTTTCTGTTTTATAGGTTCTAAGCTCAAATGGTTGTAGCATGTTACTTTTTATCAGTGTCAGGCTAGCGAGTCGACAGCTTTTTTTTTTTTAGTGAGCTTTCATGGTAAATTCCACGATAAACATGATTGACAGACGTCTCGTAAACGGCACACAAAGTAAGGGATCTGCCAGATATCAACGTTTTTCGTGTGCTCTCGAAAATATGAAAGTGCTAAACACGACAGTAATTATTAATCCCCTGCTTACAGAGGGTGTTTCACATTTGATGTTACACACTTTCAGAGGTTGTAGAGGGGACTTTGTAGATCAAGTTTTACATAGGAACAAGAATTAGCTTAATTTTTCAAGGAACTCCTCGACAGAATAGAAGGAGTGACCCATGAGGAAACTCTTCAGTTTCGATTTGAAAGCACGTGGTTTACTCTAAGATTTTTGACTTCTAATGGTAGCTTATTGAAAATAGATGCAGCAGTATACTGCACACCTTTCTGTACAAGAGTTAAGGAAGTCCGGTCCAAGGGCAGCTTTGATTTTTGCCGAGTATTAACTAAGCGAAAGCTGCTTATTCTTATGAATAAGCTAATATTGTTAACAAGAAATGACAGTAAGGAATATATATATTGAGAGGCCAATGTCAAAGTACCCAGACTCGAGAACAGGGGTCGACAAGAGGTTCGTGAACTTACACTTATTGCTCGAACCGCCCGCTTCTGAGCCAAAAATATCCTTTTAAAATGGAAAGAGTTACCCCAAAATGTAATACCATACGACATAAGCGAATGAAAATAAGCAAAGTAGACTAATTTTCGTGTCCAACGATCACTCAACTCAGATACCGTTCGAATAGTAAAAATGGCAGCATTAAATCTTTGAACAAGATCCTGAACGTGGGCTTTCCACGACAGTTTACTACCTGTATGAACACCTAGAAATAGGAAGTGTCCAGTTTCACTAATAATATGCCCATTCTGTGAAATTAAAACGTCACGTTTTGTTGAATTGTGTGTTATAAACTGTAAAAACTGAGTGTTACTGTGATATAGCATTAGTTTATTTTCTACAAGCCACGAACTCATGTCATAAACTGCACTATTTGAAACCGAGCCAATGTTGCACACAACATCCTTTACTACCAAGCTAGTGTCATCAGCAAACAGAAATATTTTAGAGTTACCTGTAATACTAGAGGGCATACCATTTATACAAATAAGGGACAGGAGTGTCCCCAGCAATGATCCCTGGGGCATCCCCCCCTTCCCCCCCCCCCTCTCTTGACCATACCCCATTCAGACCCAACATCACAGCCATTCTCAACACTGAAAATGACATTTTGCAATCTGTTGGTAAAGTAAGAGGTGAACCAATTGTGAGATACTCCCCGTATTCCGCAATGGTCCAACTGCTGGGGCAATATTTTGTGATCAACTGGATCAAACGCCTTAGTTAAGTCAAAAAATACGCCTAGCGTTCGAAACCTTTTGTTTAACCCATCCAGTACCTCACAGAGAAAAGTGAATATATTCAGTTGTTAAACACTTCTAATGCCGAACTGTACATTTGATAGCAAATCGTGTGATATAAAATGATCAATTATCCTTACATATACAGCCTTTTCAATACCTTTAGCAAACACTAATGGCATAGAAACAGGTGTAAAATTGTCTACATTATCCCTTTCTCCCTTTTTATAAGGCGGCTTTACTACTGAGTGCTTTAATCGTTCAGGAAACTGACCATTCGTAAAGGGAAAATTACAAATACGGCTAAATACAGGGCTATCATGCACGGCACTGTTTTTTAATATTCTGCTAGACATTTCATTATATCCATGAGGATGTTTAGTCTTCAGCGATTTAATTATTGACTCAATCTCCCCCTTCTCTGTATCACAGAGGTGTATTTCAGATATCAATTTTTTCCAAGAGAGTTATATGATTCCCTGTAGAAACTAAATTTTTATTTAATTCACCAGCAATGCTCAGGAAATGATTGTTAAGTGCTGTACATATATCTGATTTATCAGTAACAGAAATATTTTTCCACATCGCTGGCAACGGGTTCTACACAACGCTGGTGACTACTTTGAAGGACAGTAATAGGTGCAAACATGTAACTCTTTTGTATCCGTTGTGAATAAGTAGTCGCCACTATTTAAGTTCCAACCCTCGTATTAACGTAAGGCTGTCATCGACCTGAAGGTTGGTTTGAACACCACGGTGATTTACTGGGGATGGTTCTATCGGAGGTTGTACGCCCATGCCTTCCTAAAATCTCTAACCAACTTCCAAACCATTTGCGGAGGGACCTGTAGTTTAACGTTGATTCCGGCGAATAGTGAAGCTCGGCTTTTTTACGGATTAACAAGCGTTGCCATACATATGAAAGAAGCATTATGTACAACAATACAAAACTTTGAAGTTGCCCCCTATCTTTTGAAGTAACACTTGCATATGCATATGCAAATCGCATTATTTTATGTGCCTTGCATACACCCCCAAATATAAGAAACATTTTAAAGGATAACGCGATCTGAGTTGAATAGTGATAGGAAAAGCAAACTTACGCTAGAACGCAACAAATACGGGGAAAATAATTTAATGCTGATGTCTTACTAAACATTAAACAGGAATCGTGAACTGTGAGGTCCTCGTTTCATTATTTCAAAGCGTAACGGAAATCACCTTAACTGATTCCACAAACTTAATTAGCAGTTGTTCATTACTGTTAATGACAACATATCTCCTTCTTTTTGTTGTTTCTAATGAATGCAGTTTGTTCAAGTTCCCCGTCGGCTTATCACTGAGAAAACTGCATGCGTGCCCGACTTACTTTATGTCCTGCGAAATTGCTTACGAAAGGTGACTTCCAAGAGAGTACAGTACTTCAATGCGTCCCTGAGGATACCAGATTCTGCGTATCGTATGAGCTCAATGAGCGGTCTCATTCATAATTCTAAGATGGCTAGCTTATCATATGGCAAGTGCATTGCTCCAGAAAGAGGAGAAAATAAATTATTAATTGCTTATAGGTAAATCAAATTGCCTGAGGATATAATTGAAAAGCATACCAGACTCTGTGGATCATATGAGCTCGTTG
Organism: Schistocerca cancellata; assembly: GCF_023864275.1. NCBI lineage: Eukaryota > Metazoa > Arthropoda > Insecta > Orthoptera > Acrididae > Schistocerca > Schistocerca cancellata. Next base: position 781,470,801 of record NC_064628.1, on the reverse strand, counting down.
AGCGTTCTCATTCATAGTTCTAACAAGGATAGCATACCATATGGCAAGTGCATTACTCCAGAAAGAGGAGAAAATTAATTTTTTAATGCTAGTATGTAAATCAACTTGTCTGAAGATATAACTGAAAAGCAACAGCAAACAAATACGCGATTCCGCCCCGGTGGCTGTGGTTACTCACAGAAATGGACTATCTTCACATGTATTCCGAACAATAACTTAGAGCCACATCAAGAAATGAAATTGATTTCGCATCAGACATGCCAGAGAATAAGTGCTGAGTCGAACAAAGATTCACATTTAACACAAGCAACTGAAACCCGATAATCCGATAAACAAGAGCTCATTTGAAACAAAACTAAAGCGCAATGCGCGTGACAAGATCCATTCTCCCCATTTTATATGAAAGTAGACTGCTCTAAAGCTTCCATCTTGCGCACGTGACAAAATGCCTGAATAACCGCTTGAATATGATGTGCTCCATATTAGCATGCCTGCACCACCGAACGAACGCACACCAACAGCAGAAGAACAGCCTATGAGTGCCCTACGTTGTACCAAAGCAGAAGCTCGTGACACCCGCAGCTTACCTGGAAGTGACGTCAAAATGACGTGTACGTGTCCAGCAGCACGTTTCGAGTAAGTCGAGCATGGCGCTACATTAGCTTCTCTCGTGATGAGTTGACCCTCGTAACATATTCGCAGAAAAAGACAGTTAAATATTTATGACAAGGGACGGAATAAATATCACTGCTACTCATTTTACTTGTAGCAATTTAAGTTGTCCTCTCATATTCCTACCTCTCCGCACCCTTGGAATCACATCATATTCGCAGTTAATCAGCTAAACATTTGTGACAAGCAAAGATTATAAATGTCATTGCTGCTTGTTTCACTCGCAGCGTTTTAGGGCTATCCTTTAGGTTCCTGTTTAGCCACACCCTCGGAAATCGAATCACGTTCGCACATAAACAACCAAACATTTGTGAAGAGGAAGAATATAAATGCTATGGCTGGTCATTTCTGTCGCAGCAGTTACGTCATTCGTTTTTTAATCAGACAGAGGTCACAAAATCGAGGAAACCTGTTAACCAGAATGATTCAGCTACCCCTACCACCGGGTTCTATGCAACCCACCACGCCTATAAACACCACATCCAATACTATCATATTATTTCGCTCGTTATGTGCAGACTATTGTTCCTACAGAACCTGACCTTTGTGTAGGAAATTTAATGTCGTTAACTTTTTTACTGAGATATGTTTTCGCTAGAGGCCATAGTTTTCAAATTCTTCAAGAAAAACGTACAAAAGTGACATTGAAACAAGTTTTTCTTGAACAGCTCTAAAAGTGTGGCCTCTGGCAAAAACGTATGACAGTGCAAAACTGAACTACAATAAATTTTCTGGAAATAGGTCCTGTTCATTCTTTCTGTTGGACCAATAATTTCGATGTAGCGAACAAGACAATAAGAAAATCTCACCTGTGGTTTTTGAAGACGTTGTGGGCTGCATAAAGCCCAGCGGTAGGGGCAGCTCAATCATGCTTTTTGTAAATAACATGGAATATTCCATAACGTGTATTACATTAGTAAGAAGGTCCTGGAGTCTGTTGTAAACGTTAAGATGAAAACAAAGGGAGGTATTGGCTTGTAGCAGGATGCAAACCCACTTCCTTTGACATCCCTAACTTTCACATCTATAACCACAAGACCACGATGAACACATTTAACTCTTACCAACATCATGAATCAGCTCAGGATCTCGTGAAGACTTTTTCCACCAATAATTGACATTTCAATAAAAGAAATCGTACCAAGGATGACGTATTTGTTATAAAACCTTCAATGTGCCGTTGCCCTGAATAGCCATAACAATCAAGTTACAAAGCAAAAGTAGAGAAATATGACGAAATGCAATTTGTTATCTGCAAAGCTGTCGACTACCGTGGACGCTTGAGTGACTCGTCGTTTTGACGTCGCTTTCAGAAAGCTGAACTTGTCACCGACTTTTCTCACACTACCAGTTGCATGAGACGAATCCCGACAAAACTATCACATGCCATTCTTGGTGGACCAAGGGAGCTCTCTGCCCCAAGTGGATGTTGGTTGCAGTACTAAGGCAGAGATGAAGACATTTGCACAAAATAGACTAGCGTGGACAGCTGCATCAAACCAGCCTTCGGACTGAACATAACAACTCGCTAGTTTCTTCCTCTCTCGTGTTTTTGTTTGCGTTCTGTCACGTGTTTCCCCTTCTCCTGCGCCTTCTCTGAGTTTCACTGGTGCTAGTGTAAAGTTCATGGCAAATTAACTCTGTTTGATAGTTAGAACGTTCAGTCCGTTTCAGTGGTGGGTTTAAGATATAATACTGTGGCCAGAGGCTTGCACTCACAGCCATGCACTTGGAGCGTGATTGCCTTATAGCGCACCAACAAGTTTCCCACTGTTGATGAATGGCGGATTTGAAGCAGCTACAAAAGGCGGCTCCCATCACTTTATAAGCAAGCGTGGCTTTTACCTATCCTCAGACTGACTGGATAAGGAAGAACTTAGGCCCATGTTCCGTTGCAGATAGATTAACCGCACAAACCTACCATGTTTCGGCGTGTCAGAATGCGGACATGTTACGGATGATCGCGCATCTGCGATCAGTACAGATTTGTAGACCACATGAGATGTTCATATACCGTGCAACAAGAAAAGTGAAGCACCCAGAAAACATGGGCGGATGTCGATGTAACTATGTAGGCACACTAACCATCGGCAGGTATGTACTCGTAAATGATTAGAGTTATAAATCACTGTGACACATAGGCCGGCCACCAGACTGCATTAGTGTTGTTCGAGTTTGGTGTTGTTACCAGATGTCGTTTAATGAACAAAGTAAGAGCATATGGACTATCAGACCAATTGTGTGATTGGATTGAGGAGTTCCTAGATAACAGGACGCAGCATGTCATTCTCAATGGAGAGAAGTCTTCCGAAGTAAGAGTGATTTCAGGTGTGCCGCAGGGGAGTGTCATAGGACCGTTGCTATTCACAGTATACATGAATGACCTGGTGGATGACATCGGAAGTTCACTGAGGCTTTTTGCAGATGATGCTGTGGTGTATCGAGAGGTTGTAACAATGGAAAATTGTACTGAAATGCAGGAGGATCTGCAGCGAATTGACGCATGGTGCAGGGAATGGCAATTGAATCTCAATGTAGACAAGTGTAATGTGCTGAGAATACACAGAAAGATAGATCCTTTATCATTTAGCTACAAAATAGCAGGTCAGCAACTGGAAGCAGTTAATACCATAAATTATCTGGGAGTACGCATTAGGAGTGATTTAAAATGGAATGATCATCTAATGTTGATCGTCGGTAAAGCAGATGCCAGACTGAGATTCATTGGAAGAATCCTAAGGAAATGCAATCCGAAAACAAAGGAAGTAGGTTACAGTACGCTTGTTCGCCCACTGCTTGAATACTGCTCAGCAGTGTGGGATCCATACCAGATAGGGTTGGTAGAAGAGACAGAGAAGATCCAACGGAGAGCAGCGCGCTTCGTTACAGGAGCATCTAGTAATCGCGGAAGAGTTACGGAGGTGATAGATAAACTCCAGTGGAAGACTCTGCAAGAGAGACGCTCAGTAGCTCGATACGGGCTTTTGTCAAAGTTTCGAGAACATACCTTCACCGAAGAGTCAAGCAGTATATTGCTCCCTCCTGCGTATATCTCGCGAAGAGACCATGAGGATAAAATCAGAGAGATTGGAGCCCACACAGAGGCATACCGACAATCCTTCTTTCCACGAACAATACGAGACTGGAATAGAAGGGAGAACCGATAGAGGTAGTCAAGGTACCCTCCGCCACACACCGTCAGGTGGCTTGCGGAGTATGGATGTAGATGTAGATGTAGATGTAGATGTAGATGTGATAGGGTATATGAGGGGCCTGAACAGCGCCGGTATTGAGCGATTACTCTGAAGGACACAGAGATCCCGCGTACTTGCCTGAGACAGCGTTACCAGTGCTTTACGTACTTTGAAAGTTTTTTATGTCCATCCTTGTGACTGGAGGTCTGGGGGAGTTCGGCCGTTCATTTACGTAAGAAAATGAAACACTTACAGCCGTCCTTAAGATGTCATTTATTGTAAGTCTACCAGTTTCGGTGTTTCAGTGCACCTTCTTCAGGCCTTAGCTGATGCTAAAGGGTTTAACAACGTCTGTATATATGGTGCATTAGTGGTCAACATCTATAACCGGATTACGCAGACTACATGTAACCGTGGTGTTGTCTCTCCAACTGTCAATTATCAACCTTTTTTTTTAAAAAAAAAAGATGAAAACTTTTCATTTTTGAATTGGCGTCATTTACAGTATTTACGAAGGTGGCGTGATTCAAGAAATATTTGTTGGCTGTCACTCATAGTGCACAGAAAACCTTTTGTGGGAAGATTTAGGTTTCAACGTGTAAGATAGTGCTTTCCATTGAAATGTTCCCCCTCAGTTTTCTGTGCCGTTATTAAATATTTTTCATCTTATTGTCTGCTCGGTGCTTTTGGTTGGTTGTTTGGGGGAAGGAGACCAGACAGCGAGGTCATCGGTCTCATCGGATTAGAGAAGGACGGGGAAGGAAGACGGCCGTGCCCTTTGATAGGAACCATCCCGGCATTTGCCTGGAGCGATTTAGGGAAATCACGTAAAACCTAAGTAAGGATGGCCGGACGCGGGATTGAACCGTCGTCCTCCCGAATGCGAGTCCACTGTCTAACCACTGCGCCACCTCGCTCGGTGGGTGCTTTTGGTTAACTGTAACTGCGAAAAATTAGTTGCTCTGCATGCAAAGCTTGGTGCGAGCACCTCGTTATCACATAGGTTGTTGTAACTTTAGTTTCGATACAAACCTTCTGCAATTAAAAGAAACAAGGAGAAAATGTCGGCTTAAGTCAGACACAGTTCCTTCGCATATGTAGTTTGTTTGCTGAGACATGCTGTCATGAACACGATAACATTTATAAGTTTTAACAATGTAGATCTTCTTTTCTTTGTTATTCAGAGTGAGCACAAAGTCTTGTCTTGTTTATAAAAATGTATAACAGAATAACCGTTTTACATAATAAGTTACATTTGATGCCGTTACATAGGTTAGTGTTACTAGTTGTAACCAATAGATGGCGCTAGTGCTCCACAACAGAGACGCGGTCTGTTAGGTCACGTTAGTTGCTGGCGAAATGGCGTCGAAGCAGGAGGAAGCGCAATGTGTGCTTTGGTTTCACGAAACGAAATCTCCCATCAGACTTCAGCGTAAATTTCGGGCTTCTCATGGACGCAGCCCTCCTGACGTTAAATCAATAAAGCGATGGTATGCAAAGTTTAACGAAACAGGCAGCGTTGAAGATCGTCCTCGAAGTGGCAGGCCTCGTGTGAGTGATGCAACTGTTGATCGTGTTCGGCAATCGTTTCAATGGAGTCAACTGGCCAAGCATCACATGAACTTCAAATACCGCAAGCAAGTGTGGTAAAGATTCTTCATGAAAGGCTTAGGTTGCACGCTTACAAAGTGCAAATCGTGCAGGCCTTGCAACCGAATGGTTTACTGGCACGTGCTGAATTTGCAACTGAGATTCACAACGGGATTGATGGCGCTAACGATGATTTAAATCTCATATGCTTTACCGATGAATCCAACTTTCATGTCAATGGAATGGTAAATAGGCATAATGTCCGTATATAGGGTTCAGAGTCTCCACATGGTACTGTACAGTTACAGCGAGACAGCGGAAAAGTGAATGTTTGGTGTGGCCTAATGCATAACAAGGTTTTTGGACCGTTTTTCTTCATGGAAAAATCCATTACCGCTAACATTTACTTAGACATTTTGCAACAGTTCATTTCCCCACAGTTAGAAGAATACCAACCATGGATAATTTTCCAGCAAGATGGAGCACCCTCCCCCCCCCCTCCCTCTCCTCCCCCCCCCCCCTCCACCCTAACTGGGCTGTGATAGTGCGTGATTTCGTGGATGAAACATTTCCGTATCGGTGGATTGGAAGGAACGGTCCAACACCCTGGCCACCCCGCTCTGCAAACATTACGTCCCTTGACTTTTTTTTCTGGAGTTATATCAAGGATGGAGTCTTCGTCACACCAGCTGCTGACGTCGACGAACTGAATGCTAGGATACAATCTGCTGTGGGTACTGTGACAGAACACATGTTACGAAACACCTGACGGGAATTGGAATACCGCCTCGACATTCTCGGAGCTACCAAGGGAGCGCACGTTGAGATTTGCTAACGGAAGTGGTATTAAAAGAAACTAGTAACACTAACCTATGTAACGGCATCAAATTTAAATTATTACATCAAACGATTATTCTGTAATAAACTGTTATAATCAGGGCAAGACTTTGTGCTGTCTCGCAATTGATGTTTTTTTATAAAGTCACAACAATGTAACAGTCTTGATGTGACAATTATTATAACAATTTCGGCTAAACTTGCTTACCTTACAGCTTTTCTTTCAAACCTGAGCTTTTTAATACAAATTTGTGACTTTTTTGTAGTTTGTTTAGTTTCTTAGCTTGTTTTCGTATTCTGAAATCAGAAATTATTACATTGATAATGAGCTTCAACTCTCGCCCAAAGGTATGTACCATCGATTCAAATTCCTTTGCACGCTCTGGATTATACTGGGTGTTCGGAATTTCCCGTTACAAAGGACTTGTTGAGGGCAGAGTGTCCAAAATATTTTGAATAGGAACCCGTGTCCGCAAACGTACTATTTCCATTCCTCTACGGTTTCGGTTCTTATGTTTAACTCATCCACTTCCGCTTGAGGAACTGAATTAGGCGTGACACAGTGTAATTATTAGGTAATAATTCGAAAGTAAACATAAAGAAACATCCATTTATCACGAAAACACATTTTTTGCATTAACACTTAAGCATTATTCCAAAACAAAAAAGAACCCTGGATACTATACGTCAGAACGGTACTCATACATTACACAAGCGGCTCGTTGTGCGACCACCACCGTTGTTACAGACATTGTACCAACGAAGCATGTTCTGGTACACATTCTCTGTCTCACAAGATGTCTCTTCAATTTCTAATGTAGCGGCCAGAACTCGTGCCAGCAGATCTTCCTCTGTCTCTACAGGAGTCTCGTAAATTAAACTTTGCATTAACTGTGATAAATGGATGTTTCCTGATGTTTCCTTTCGGAAAGTTACCTAATAATTGTACTACGTCTCGCTTAATTCAGTTCCTCAGACAGAAGTGGGTGAGTTTAACATCTGAATTGAAAACGTCATCGAACGGAAACGGTATGTTTGAGGACATTGGTCCCTATTCAGAATATTATGTACTCATTCCTCTCTACAAGTCCTACAAGTTTATAACAGGAATCCGAAGCCCTGCATACAGGTTGACTGACCTGCCACTACCTATGGATCTTATGCAACCCATTACACCTTCCGTCAGATGCCACACTCATGATTTTCGTATTCTCTCGCTCGCTACGCGGGAACTATTGGTTCTACAGAAAAATGAACAGGAGCTTTTTGTGAGAAATTTAATGTAGTTATGTTTCGTACTGGGATACGTTTCCGCTAGAGGCAGTAGTTTCCGAATTATTCAAGAAAAAGGTACAAAAGTGACAACCAAAAGTGTTTTTCTTGAATAACTCGAAAACTGTGAGCTCCAGCGAAAACGTATCGCAGTACAAAATTTAACTACTTTAAATTTCCTGGAAAAAGGTCTTGTTCATTTTTCCTGTAGGGCCAGTAGTTTGTGCGTAACGAATAAGAGAATGTTATAATCTCGCGTGTGGTTTTTGAAGGCGCCGCGAACTGCGTGAAGGCAGGGGCACTTGAATAACCCCGTGTACAAATCACCATTAATGATATACAAAATATTGCAGTATATATGACTCAGACGATGTGATTCCCCATACGTCCGTATTTTAGCCCATATTAATAGTTGCATTGATTACTATTGTTAATTGCAGACAGAAACAAAAGCTTTAAATTATCAAGCAAAAGTGTCAACTGCCTGCTCAAAATTTGTATATTAAGATTAAAACACTAGAATAAAAGGTTACAAGATAAAAAAATACGAATGTATCGGGTTCTTCATTAAGCAGTGAGACAGAGAACTACATCTACATCTACATCTACATGGTTACTCTGAAATGCTCACTTACGTCCTGGCAGAGGGTTCATCGAACCATTTTCATACTACTTCTCTACCATTCCACTCTCGAATGGCGCGTGGAAAAAAGGAACACCTAAATCTTTCCGTTCGAGCTCTGATTTCTCTTATTTTATTATGATGATCATTTCTCCCTACGTAGGTGGGCGTCAACAAAATATTTTCGCATTCGGAAGAGAAAGTTGGTGATTGAAATTTCGTAAATAGATGTCGCAGCAAAGAAAACCGCCTTTGTTTCAGTGACTGCCACCCCAACTCGCGCGTATGATATCAGTGACACTCTCACCCCTATTGCGCGATAACACGAAACGGGCTGCCTTTCTTTGCACTTTTTCAATGTCCTCCGTCAATCCTACCTGGTAAGGATCTCATATCGCACAGCAATATTCCAGCAGAGGACGGACAAGAGTAATGTAGGCTGTCTCTTTAGTGGGTCTGTCGCATCTTCTAAGTGTTCTGCCAACAAAGCGCAGTCTTTGTTTCGCCTTCCCCACAATATCTATGTGCTCTTTCTAATTTAAGTTGCCCGTAATTGTAATTCCTAGGTATTTAGTCGAATTGACAGCCCTTAGATTTGTGCGATTTATCGTATACCCAAAATGTATCGGATTTCTTTTAGTACCCATGTGGATGACGTCGCACTTTTCTTTGTTTAGTGCCAATTGCCACTTTTCGCACCATACAGAAATTCTCTCTAGATCATTTTCTAAATAGAATTGATCATCTGATGATTTTACTAGACGGTAAATTACAGCATCATCTGCAAACAATCTAAGGGGCTGCTCAGATTATCACCTATATCATTTATATAAATCAGGAACAGCAGAGGGCCTATGGCACTACCTTGCGGAATGCCAGATACCACTTCTGTTCTACTCGATGATTTACCGTCTATCACTACGTACTGTGACCTCTCTGAGAGGAAATCACGAATCCAGTCACACAACTGAGACGATATTCCATATGCACGCAATTTGATTAATAGTCGCTTGTGAGAAACGGTATCGAAAGCCTTCTGGAAATCTAGGAGTATAGAATCGATCTGAGATCCCATGTCGACAGCACTCATTACTTCATGGGAATAAAGAGCTAGCTGTGTTGCACAAGAACGATATTTTCTGAATCCGTGTTGGTTATGTATCAATAAGTCATTTTCTTCAAGGTGATTCATAATGTTCAAGTACAGTATATGTTGTTATTGTGGTCTTCAGTCCTGAGACTGGTTTGATGCAGCTCTCCATGCTACCCTGCAAGCTTCTTCATCTCCCAGTACTTACTGCAACCTACATCCTTCTGAATCTGCTTAGTGTATTCATCTCTTGGTCCCCCTCTACGATTTTTACCCTCCACGCTGCCCTACAATACTAAATTGGTGATCCCTCAATGTCTCAGAACATGCCCTACCAACCGATCCCTTCTTCTAGTCAAGTTGTGCCACAAACTCCTCTTCTCCCCAATTCTATTCAATACCTCCTCATTAGTTATGTGATCTACCCATCTATATATACCCATCTATATATACTCCACAGTTATGCTCCTACGTTATAGGCTGTCTAAGGAGGTTACTTTTCCGCATCAACTGTCCACTGAAATAATGTATGACTGAAACTTCCAGGAACATTAAAACTGTGTGCCCGACCGAGACTCGAACTCGGGACCTTTGCCTTTCGCGGGCAAGTGCTCTACCATCTGAGCTACCGAAGCACAACTCACGCCCGGAACTCACAGCTTTACTTCTGCCAGTATCTCGTCTCCTACCTTCCAAACTTTACAGAAGCTCTCCTGCGAACCTTGCAGAACTAGCACTCCTGAAAGAAAGGATACTGCGGAGACATGGCTTAGCCACAGCCTGGGCGAAAGGCAAAGGTCCCGAGTTCGAGTCTCGGTCGGGCACACAGTTTTAATCTGCCAGGAAGTTTCATAACCGCGCACACTCCGCTGCAGAGTGAAAATCTCATTCTGGAATGTATGCTGCTCAGCCACCTGTGTTAATGAGACAGAGCTTTTGTGAAGTGGATGGTGAGGGCGATACGCTAGCCGCATGCCGTAGAGCAGACGGCTGAGAACTTTGATTGCCCGTGAAGTGGGGGTAACCTTGCGCTTCTACCTCGCACCACTGCCTCTTCCTCTCGGTGCCGGCTCCTGCGACTTAATTGTCTAATACGGCTCGGCTGGGTTAGGCCGCGCGCCTTTGTGGCGCTGGCGGCGTTTCTCATTACGGAAGTTTTGGCCCGCGCCACTAATTGTTTGCCAGTCGCGCCGTACGCGCCGGAATTTTAATCAGGGTCGCCTCCTCCATTGTCGCCCCCTAAATGGTCCTCCAGATGGCGCGCCACCTGCGAGGGAGGACGTCGCGCTGGCATGTGGTTAAAGCTGCCACGCACTTCTTCCTTCTCGGAGCTAGGGGGAAAATGAAGCGGTTTAGACGCGCAATCTACACTGGAATCCCAGCCCTGTGTCTGACTATACGGGGACTGTAAATCTTGTTGCTTCCATGCAGCTGGATAATGGAGACTTCAGCTGTGAATTATTTTGTTTGAGGGAAAAACAGTCTATTTTAATGCTAACTAGTTGAAAAGGCCCCTCTTCGCTTGTGAGGAGAACACGGTAAGTGTCACAATCCGATTTCCTAGAAGCTTCGCTGGGTGCAAGAGGGGTCAAAATAAACAGACACGTGTCCCAGTTCGAACTTAATTTAAATGTGTATGTCTGTACTTAAACTGCTTTTTCGTCATGTCAACACTGACCCACAATATTCTAGCTGCGGCGGCGCGGTTCCTTCCGCCCCTTTACGACAAACATGCACCCACCTGTCAACATTGTCTCAGCATATCATCAGTAGGGAAGGCGAGCGAAACCTACTGTACTTCGATGTGAACCAGGCTCCAATTAAAGTCACTAATCTACGTTTCGGGAGAAAGTTTTCACACGAAATGAAAGGTTGGAAATTTTGTCCTTAATTAATATATTCTGAAACTTAGGTGAACAAGTATCACTGCCAAGCCCGTGCTAGTCTTAAGACAGTCACTCATAATCCCGTTCACTCACGTTAGAAAGTTTATGGTGTTGCATTTCCCGAAAACGTAATAGCTACAAAAAAACGGATTGTTTGTCTGTCGGTAGCTAATGCAGTCACAGTTTTTAGCCACCGACCTACTCAATACGCCACGATGAATTTATGCCTTTTCTCGTACAAAATTCACTTAAAAATTCCGAAATCTCTACACACCCATCAGAATAATTGTGCCGTCTCTTTACAACACTTTTGATGTATGAAACACTGCAACTTATAATTTCCATCAGAACTACTACTACACACGTCCGTTTTATGGCTAGGCTCCGACTCCACTCTAGAATACTCTAAGTCTTCCCTACCAGCAGAGAAAGGCGCGCGAAGAATATTGCTTTACCATTGGTCAGTTTACTCAACAGCCAATAGCAAAACAACATTCTCCTGCGTCAGTCCGCGCTTTTCATCAATAACCAATAGCAAAATAGTAAATCTAACGACTGCACTTTTTACGGACGTAATTATCTAATATGCTGAAGTTTTGTTTATGCATAAAGTTATTTACTATTGTTATTTATACCTGAATTGACTTTCCCTTTACCATAAACTTACTTTACAAATCTGTTCTACTAAAATCCCCTTTGTCCACATCCATACTTCTTCGAAATGTTCCCACAGTAAATCCCACTACGTAACTCGTTAAACAATTATCTTCATATTAACCTTAAACCACACTCACGCATCATTCATGCTGGTAGACACATTTATAACATTTTACATACAAAAAAGGCATAATAACACTTTATGAAAATACTAGAACAGTTTACGAAAAGCCGGCCGGTGTGGCCGTGCGGTTCTAAGCGCTTCCGTTTGGAACCGCATGACCGCTACGGTTGCAGGTTCGAATCCTGCCTTGGGCATGGATGTGTGTGTGATGTCCTTAGGTTAGTTAGGTTTAAGTAGTTCTAAGTTCTAGGGGACTGATGACCTCAGTAGTTAAGTCCCATAGTGCTCAGAGCCATTTGAACCATTTTTTTAGTTTACGAAAAACATTCTATTACTTTAGTGCACTCTAGTAGGCACAATCGAAACTAAATCACAGTCCCCATCCAATACTGTCCTCTATCGGCTGATACTTTAACTATGTGCGCGTCCAGTCTCGCGTCACCATCTGTCACTATCCAGCTCTGAGACACATCTCCCACTTAACCGCCTCCAAGGCAGGATTGGTATTACGGCGCTACGCCTCATATCGCAACGCAATCTGACTGCTCAAAAAAAGATAACCTGACTTCAAACAATTAATTCAGAAGAATGGCCCTGACTAAAAAATAAATCTTAACAATAACCTATACATTTCATTAAGCACTTCCCTCACAAAAATCTTCATTAGGTGAACTACTGCAATACAGCGAGCGTCAATACTGCCAGCTAAATAAAAGATTCTAACTACTAAAACAACTAACTACTAATAGGTATGTGGTTAGCAAAGGAAACCTTTTGTCGCAAACCAAATAATGTATTTTTTTTACATTAATAATGTGACATCCAGTTCAAACACGAATATAAGTCATCATTGACATCCTGTACAAAGATGTACATGGTGTTACAAAAAGGTACGGCCAAACTTTCAGGAAACATTCCTCACACACAAATAAAGAAAAGATGTTATGTGGACATGTGTCCGGAAACGCTTAATTTCCATGTTAGAGCTCATTTTAGTTTCGTCAATATGTACTGTACTTCCTCGATTCACCGCCAGTTGGCCCAATTGAAGGAATGTAATGTTGACTTCGGTGCTTGTGTTGACATGCGACTCATTGCTCTACAGTAATAGCATCAAGCACATCAGTACGTAGCATCAACAGGTTAGTGTTCACCACGAACGTGGTTTTGCAGTCAGTGCAATGTTTACAAATGCGGAGTTGGCAGATGCCCATTTGATGTATGGATTAGCACGGGGCAATAGCCGTGGCGCGGTACGTTTGTATCGAGACAGATTTCCAGAACGAAGGTGTCCCGACAGGAAGACGTTCGAAGCAATTGATCCAGCTTATGACTCGCGACTGGGGAGAACCTAGAACGACGAGGACACCGGCAATGGACGAGGCAATTCTTAGTGCAGTTGACGATAACCTTAATACAGCGTCAGAGAAGTTTCTGTTGTACAAGGTAACGTTGACCACGTCACTGTATGGAGAGTGCTACGGGAGAACCAGTTGTTTCCATAATATGTACAGCGTGTGCAGGCACTATCAGCAGCTGATTGGCCTCCACGGGTCCACTTCTGCGAATGGTTCATCCAACAATGTGTCAATCCTCATTTCAGTGCAAATGTTCTCTTTACGGATGAGGCTTCATTCCAACGTGATCAAATTGTAAGTTTTCACAATCAAAATGTGTGGGATGACGAGAATCCGCACGCAATTGTGCAATCACGTCATCAACACAGATTTTCTGTGAACGTTTGGGCAGGCATTGTTGGTGATGTCTTGATTGGGCCCCAAGTTCTTCCACCTACGCTCAATGGAGCACATTATCATGATTTCATACGGGATACTCTACTTGTGCTGCTAGAACATGTGCCTTTACAAGTACGACACAACATGTGGTACCTGCTAGATGGAGCTACTGCACATTTCAGTCGAAGTGTTCGTACGCCTCTCAACAACAGATTCGGTGACCGATGGATTGGTATGCTGTTCTTGTGGTCTTCAGTCCTGAGACTGCTTTGATGCAGCTCTCCATGCTACCCTGCAAGCTTCTTCATCTCCCAGTAATTACTGCAACCCACATCCTTCTGAATCTGCTTAGTGTATTCATCTCTTGGTCTCCCTCTACGATTTTTACCCTCCACGCTGCCCTCCAAAGCTAAATTTGTGATCCCTTGATGCCTCAATAGATGTCCTACCAACCGGTCCCTTCTTCTTGTCAAGTTGTGCCACAAACTCCTCTTCTCCCCAATTCTATTCAATACCTCCTCATTAGTTATGTGATCTACCCATCTAATCTTCAGCATTCTTCTGTAGCACCACATTTCGAAAGCTTCTATTCTCTTCTTGTCCAAACTATTTATCGTCCATGTTTCACTTCCATACATGGCTACACTCCATACATATACTTTCAGAAACGACTTCCTGACACTTAAATCTATACTCGATGTTAACAAATTTCTCTTCTTCAGAAACGCTTTCCTTGCCATTGCCAGTTTACATTTTATATCCTCTCTACTTCGACCATCATCAGTTATTTTACTCCCCAAATAACAAAACTCCTTTACTACTTTAAGTGTCTCATTTCCTAATCTAATACCCTCAACATCATCCGACTTAATTCGACTACATTCCATTATCCTCGTTTTGCTTTTGTTGATGTTCATCTTATATCCTCCATTCAAGACGCTGTCAATTCCGTTCAACTGCTCTTCCAAGTCCTTTGTTGTCTCTGATAGAATTACAATGTCATCGGTGAACCTCAAAGTTTTTATTTCTTCTCCGTGGATTTTAATACCTACTCCGAATTTTTCTTTTGTTTCCTTTACTGCTTGCTCTACATACAGATTGAATAGCATCGGGGAGAGACTACAACCCTGTCTTACTCCCTTCCCAACCACTGCTTCCCTTTCGTGCCCCTCGACTCTTATAACTGCCATCTGGTTTCCGCACAAATTGTAAATAGCCTTTCGCTCCCTAGTATTCTAGTCAACATTGTCAAAAGCTTTCTCTAAGTCTACAAATGCTAGAAACGTAGGTTTGCCTTTCCTTAATCTTTCTTCTAAGATAAGTCGTAGGGTCAGTATTGCCTCACGTGTTCTAATATTTCTACGGAATCCAAACTGATCTTCCCCGAGGTCGGCTTCTACTAGTCTTTCCATTCGTCTGTAAAGAATTCGCGTTAGTATTTTGCAGCAGTGACTTATTAAACTGATCGTTCGGTAATTTTCACATCTGTCAACACCTGCTTTCTTTGGGGTTGGAATTATTATATTCTTCTTGAAGTCTGAGGGTATTTCACCTGTCTCATACATCTTGCTCACCAGATGGTAGAGTTTTGTCAGGACTGGCTCTCCCAAGGCCATCAGTAGTTCTAATGGAATGTTGTCTACTCCCGGGGCCTTGTTTCGACTCAGGTCTTTCAGTGCTTTGTCAAACTCTTCGCACAGTATCGTATTTGCCATTTCGTCTTCATCTACATCTTCTTCCATTTCGATAATATTGTCCTCAAGTACATCGCCCTTGTATAGACCCTCTATATACTCCTGCCATCTTTCTGCTTTTCCTTCTTTGCTTAGAACTGGGTTTCCATCTGAGCTCTTTATATTCATGCAAGTGGTTCTCTTTCCTCCAAAGGTCTCTTTAATTTTCCTGTAGGCAGTATCTATCTTACACCTAGTGAGATAAGCCTCTACATCCTTACATTTGTCCTCTAGCCATCCCTGCTTAGCCATTTTGCACTTCCTGTCGATCTCATTTTTGAGACGTATGTATTCCTTTTTGCCTGCTTCATTTACTGCATTTTTATATTTTCTCATGAATATAGTTCAATATTTCTTCTGTTACCCAAGGATTTCTACTAGCCTTCGTCTTTTTACTTACTTGATCCTCTGCTGCCTACACTATTTCATCCCTCAAAGCTACCCATTCTTCTTCTGCTGTATTTCTTTCCCCCATTCCTGTCAATTGTTCCCTCATATTCTCCCTGAAACTCTGTACAATCCCTGGTTCTGTCAGTTTATCCAGGTCCCAGCTTCTTAAATTCCCGCCTTTTTGCTGTTTCTTCAGTTTTAATCTACAGTTCATAACCAATAGATTGTGGTCAGAGTCCACATCTGTCGCTGGAAATGTCTTACAATTTAAAACCTGGTTCCTAAATCTCTGTCTTACCATTATATATATGAAACGTCCCCTTAGAAAAATTTATACAGGACTGTGCTTAAACTGACACACAATATTTTTTTAGCGCAACGCAATCTGACTTTCAAAAATCCCTACAAAAGAATGGCCCTGACTAACATTAACCTATACCTTTCACAAATCACTTACCTCATAAAAATATTCGTTACTCAAGCTACTGCAATACAGCGAGCGCCACTACTGCCAGCTAAATAAAAGATTCAGACTACAGAAGGCACTAGCTACTGATAGGGATAATTAGCAAATGAAAGATTTTAATAGAGAACAAACAATGTATTTACCTTAATAGTCATAATACATATAGCAGTTCATAATATTCAGTATAACAAATTTCAAAACTGCGCCATCTCTCTCCCCACATCCACCACTGCTGGCGGCTCACCTCCAACTGCGCAACGCTACGCGCTGTTCACATCCAGCTGTCGCTGCCCAACACTACAATGGCAGACAACAATGCAAACTAGCCACAGACTGCACACAGCACAGCCAGTGATTTTCGTACAGAGCGCTATGTAACGTTGCCAATAAGAAAACATAAACACCCTACTTACATATAATCTATCTGATACCTTCTAGTATCTCCAGGCTTCTTCCATGTATACAACCTTCTTTCATCATTCTTGAACCAAGTGTTAGGTATGATTAAGTTGTGCTCTGTGCAAAATTCTAGCAGGCGGCTTCCTCTTTCATTTCTTAGGCCCAATCCATATTCACCTACTATGTTTCCTTCTCTCCCTTTTCCTACTCTCGAATTCCAGTCACCCATGACTATTAAATTTTCGTCTCGCTTCACTCTCTGAATAATTTCTTTTATCTCATTATACATTTCTTCAATGTCTTCATCATCTGCAAAGCTAGTTGGCATATAAACTTGTACTACTGTAGTAGGCGTGGGCTTCGTGTCTATCTTGGCCACAATAATGCGTTCACTATGGTGTTTGTAGTAGCTTACCCGCATTCCTATTTTCCTATTCATTATTAAACCTACTCCTGCAATACCCCTATTTGATGTTGTGTTTATAACCCTGTATTCACCTGACCAAAAGTCTTGTTCCTCCTGCCACCGAACTTCACTAATTCCCACTATATCTAACTTTAACCTATCCATTTCCCTTTTTAAATTTTCTACCCTACCTGCTCAATTAAGGGATCTGACATTCCACGCTCCGATCCGTAGAACGCCAGTTTTCTTGCTCCTAATAACGATGTCCTCTTGTGTAGCCCCCGCCCGGAGATCCGAATGGGGGACTATTTTACCTCCGGAATATTTTACCCAAGAGGACGCCACCATCATGTATCCATACAGTAAAGCTGCATGCCCTCGGGAAAAATTACTGCCGTAGTTTCCCCTTGCTTTCAGCCGTTCGCAGTACCAGCACAGCAAGGCCGTTTTAGTTAATGTTGCAAGGCCAGGTCAGTCAATCATCCAGACTGTTGCCCCTGCAACTACTGAAAAGGCTGCTGCCCCTCTTCAGGAAGCACGCGTTTGTCTGGCCTCTCAACAGATACCCCTCTATTGTGGTTGCACCTACGGTACGGCTATCTGTATCGCTGAGGCACGCAAGCCTCCCCACCAACGGCAAGGTCCATGGTTCATGGGGAAGGATTGGTAGAGACGGACCAATTCCATGGCCTCCACGATCTCCTGACCTCAACCCTCTTGACTTTCATTTATGGCGGCATTTGAAAGCTCTTGTGGTGGCTCTAAAGGTGGCTGGGGTAAAATACAGGGAGCGAAAGGCTATTTACAATTTGTACAGAAACCAGATGGCAGTTATAAGAGTCGAGGGATATGAAAGGGAAGCAGTGGTTGGGAAGGGAGTAAGACAGGGTTGTAGCCTCTCCCCGATGCTATTCAATCTGTATATTGAGCAAGCAGTAAAGGAAAAATTCGGAGTAGGTATTAAAATCCATGGAGAAGAAATAAAAACGTTGAGGTTCGCCGATGACATTGTAATTTTGTCAGAGACAGCAAAGGACTTGGAAGAGCAGTTGAACGGAATGGATAGTGTCTTGAAGGGAGGATATAAGATGAACATCAACAAAAGCAAAACGAGGATAATGGAATGTAGTCGAATTAAGTCGGGTGATGTTGAGGGTATTAGATTAGGAAATGACAGACTTAAAGTAGTAAAGGAGTTTTGTTATTTGGGGAGCACAATAACTGATGATGGTCGACGTAGAGAGGATATAAAATGTAGACTGTCAATGGCAAGGAAAGCGTTTCTGAAGAAGAGAAATTTGTTAACATCGAGTATAGATTTAAGTGTCAGGAAGTCATTTCTGAAAGTATTTGTATGGAGTGTAGCCATGTATGGAAGTGAAACATTGACGGTAAATAGTTTGGACAAGAAGAGAATAGAAGCTTTCGAAATGTGGTGCTACAGAAGAATGCTGAAGATTAGATGGGTAGATCACATAACTAATGAGGAAGTATTGAATAGGATTGGGGAGAAGAGAAGTTTGTGGCACAACTTGACCAGAAGAAGGGATCGGTTGGTAGGACATGTTCTGAGGCATCAAGGGATCACCAATTTGGTATTGGAGGGCAGCGTGGAGGGTACAAATCGTAGAGGGAGACCAAGAGATGAATACACCAAGCAGATTCAGAAGGATGTAGGTTGCAGTAGGTACTGGGAGATGAAGAAGCTTCCGCAGGATAGAGTAGCATGGAGAGCTGCATCAAACCAGTCTCAGGACTGAAGACCACAACAACAACAACGATTTCTGAAATGGAATGTCCGATGCGTCTAGCTCCCACTAGCACTCAAAGTCTGTTAATTCCCGTCGTGCGACCAGAATCACGTCGGAAACCTTTTCACACGAATCACCTGAGTTCAAATGACAGTTCCGCCAATGCGCTGCCCTTTCATAGCTTGCGTTGGCGACACTACCGCCATCTGTATATGTGCATATCGCTGTCCCATGACGTTTGTCACTTCAGTGCATGTAGAAGAGAAATTCCAACAAACGGAAATCAAATTTCAGAAATCTGATAGTTCCGTTGTTGACGTGGGTAGAAGCAACCATAAATGTTAATATCTTGTACAAGTAAAAAAAACCATTTTCTGCTAAAATCCACCCACGTTTCGCATTTACGAGAGCACACGGATTCTAAATGTGCCATTCATTCATTGTTTTATACGCCACTTTTATGGTCCCACATTCGATGATTTTAAAGTGTCTTGTAATGGGTAATTTGGTGTTCTATTTAATGTTGCTGTTGTGGTGTGTGTTATTGCTAAACATATGGAAATGTAGCATAATTGTTTGGCAGAAATAAATAAACTCTGATAATTCTTATTTATGTGCTGCTCAGCCCGACCATATCGAGTTTCAATAATTCCATACTTGACATTAAAATGTATGCACCAAGTAACTAATTTGTGACACCACCACCTCTACCGATAACAACACTGGTGTCGTAAATATTTCTGTTTAAAGTCACTGGAGAATTAGCTTTGGAAAAATTAATCTTACGCACCAGCCATAAAATTATTTCATTACGTTAAGTTTAAGATTGTTCTCCTGAATGTTATTTTCACTTTTACAATAGAAAAATAATAAATTTCTGCGGGTTCTTGTCCTCGGAGTTCAAATATAGTAATATCGATCGAAAGAATTAGTGTCTGATTATTTCTGCTGTTTAAAATTGCCGCTCCATACGCTCACGTAATGGCGGAAAACAAAGCACAGTCTGGACTGCTGCGCACACAAAACTTAACATTCATAATTGGTTATTTAGTTACAAATAAAAGTCCGTATATTAGAATTCCATTTTGTAAATTTTACGTTATATTTTTCCTTTGACCACTTATGACTATTTTTTACAATATTTAAAGGAGCAGACCTCAGCTTATCTTCGATCTCATCCGCTTCATACAACATAAGAAGAACATAAGTAGGAAGAATTCCACAGACAAACAAAGCCAATACACTCTTTTAGTGGTAGTACCTTTTGTTATGTGGTTATTCGTTGTAGGAAACTGGTTGTAAAATAATAAAACATATTGTTGTTATTTCACAATATAATAATAATTCACAATATAATAAGTCTTTTCTCAGTCAAAAGTCATTTTTTAAAAAACATTCGCCGATTGATAAGTCCCGAGATCTGCTCCATACACTGGCGACACAAAATATTCGCGTTGACATTACAATCTCTACTTTTTTGTCTGTGCTTTTGAGATCAGTAATTTTTCTGAAGTTCTTCGTTGCTTGATATTATTGGACTGATTTTAATTTACTCTAATCTCGATTGCCACTTTATTGTGACTACCTATGCGTTGTTAATTAAAATCATGTACAGCACTCGAAAAAAATATTTTTTTCTTGTATCATTGTAACCCAGTGGTGCCTATGGTAACGTTATTGGTGTCATTTTAGCTTCACTTCTTGACGATATTTTGCTCACCGCATTCAACGTCGGTTATCTTTTCCCTGCTATTAGTACTGCACGCAATGCACGTAATAACAATTCATGTCCACAATGTAAAGGTTATCTGTGTGGCCAGTAAAATCTTCATGCCACAACTGTTGATAACAATTCTGCTATGCACTTCCCCTAGCATTGTTTTTTGCCCGTTCTACGTGTTGCTTTGTGACTGAAGATGGAAAAAGATCAGGCTGTATAAACCACAATGCAAACTGTTGTAGAGAGCTTGCTTCGTAGACCAACAGAAATTAAAAACTTCTTTGCCGTACGACTGTTTGCAGAAAACATTAGGGCCAGTGGGTAATCACTAGATATAGCAAACAGGCTGCGTGAACGGCAGGCAGCGTCCAAACATCCGTCAACAGCGGGTAGAGAGATCATTTTAAAATGATCTTTTTACGCCGGCGTTCGTTGGCAGATTGGCTATGCAAGCCAATAGTGTTCGGATAGAGCACACACCGCAGCTCAAACAAGGGCCGCAATCAGGGGTGATTACACTTCCAGCGAGGGCACATCATTAGTTAGCCACTGCCGAATTTTAACTTCGCGCTAGCGGAAAGTGCGCTTTACCAAATCACTTTTTACTCATCTCGGGTGCTTGAACGTGACATCGTTTTTAACGAAAAAGATATGGGTTGTCACACTGACACTTCCGTTCCACAAGGATAATTTGCGAGTTAAAACGAAATTCCGCTTAAAAATGTAGTCCTCGTATGCAATGTGTGCCTCTTCCGTTGTATCCATAAATTTTTAACAAATGTGTATGAGATGAGAGATATAAAATGACCGCTACTCATGTGAATGTAGAGACATGCGTCATCAGAAAAGTTAAAAATTCAAACGTTTCTTTGTCCTTTTCGTTTTGGCCATCGTTAATTCGTATCAGTTTCCTTTCTTCTGGTTGTTTTCCTTCTCCAGTATTCTTTCATCCTCATAATTCGCAACCTTCTTCGCTCTTCTGTCCACGACGATTTTGCCCTGGGTCGAATTCACTCCTGGAAGTCTACGACAGCCAGAATTTTTTATTTGAAAGTCACTCTATTGTGAATTCTTCTATTCGAGTTTCTTCCAGATCCCTTTGAAACTCGTGGATCCAGTGTGCTGCAGTTTTATTGTTCGTAAGAAACTATGTCATTTGTTGTGTCAGCCTCCCCTGCCGCATTCAAAGTATGTGTCTGAAGAACACGCTCTTTCTGCTCCTGATGACGTGCGAGGCTCTCTCTAACTGGATATACCGTTCTTAGTTCCTTCAATACCGACCGGCTCCTCCTTTCGACGTCCCAATATCATTCTCAGAATCCTTCGTTCTACAATTTCTAGTCTGTTAAGGATTCCTGTTCTTACTAGATTCACACCTTCTGCTGCATATAAAACTTCATAGCGGATCACTGTTCAATAATGTCTCAGTTTTGCATTGATAGAAACATTCTTGTTATTGTAGATGTTAAGTTCAGAATTTCTCTTGCGTATAAAGCTTCAAGGCGGACCACTGACTGGTAATGTCTCAGTTTAGCACTTATCGAAATATTCTTCTTTTTGTAGATGTTAACGAGCGGGATGGCGGAGTGGTTAGCACACTGGACTCGCATTCGGGAAAGTGGCGGTTCAACCCCACGTCCGGCTACCCAAATTAAAGTTTACCGTGATTTCCCATAATCGGTCGAGGCAAATGCCGGAATGGCTCATCTGAAAGGGAACGTCCTAATTCCTTTCTCATCCTTGACACGGTCCGAGCCTGTACTCCCTCTGTAATGACATCTATGTCGATGGGACGTGAAGCCATCTCCTCCTTCCTTTTATTGTAGATGTTCATAATTAGTCTGTATGCCAAATTCATTTTGTTTATACGTGCTCTCATTGCTTCTTTTTGTGTCAGGCCAGTTTTTATCCATTCTCCTAGGTATTTAAATCTCTCCACCTGAAACGTTCCCTTAGAAGAATTATGAATGTCAGTGCTTGAAAAACTCTTACGTTATTTGATACAGAAACAGCTGAATAAAACACAACGTACTCAGACAGTTTTCTCTTTACTTATTCTGATCATCACTAAACTGGCACACAATATTTCTAGAGCAACGCAGTCTGACTTTCAATAGTCCCTACAAAAGAATGGCCCTGACTAACAATAACTTATACCTTTCATGAATCACTTACCTCACAAAAATCTTCGTTACTCGAACTACTGCAATACAGCGAGCGCCAATACTGCCACCTAAATAAAATATACTAATTACTGAAGGCACTAACTACTGGCCATTATATATATATATATATATATTCGTGACATCCAGTTTAACAAATTTCTTTTTCTGACGGACACACGTCCAGATCGTCCACTCCGCCGTCTCTCTCCCCACATCCACCACTGCTGGCGGCTCACCTCCAACTGCACAACGCTACGCGCTGCTCACATCCAACTGCCCAACACTACAATAGCGAAGATTCCAACAATGACAACCAGCCACAGTGATTTTGATACAGAGCACTACGTGGCGTTACCAACATAAAAACCTAAACAGCCTACTTACACACCTGAATTTTCTTTTCTTCTATTCTCAACCATCTAGGACCAGCCTTTATGTTTGTCACATACTATGTCTTATCGACAGAGATCTGTAGGCCTGCTTTAGCCGATTGTCTCTGCAGCTGCGTGGTGGGAAACCGCCTCTTCTTATGATTCCGACAGTATAACAATATACAGTTGAACAGTAACTTTTAGAATCAGTGTACATTGTAACACCATAGCTCTAATGCTCTACTGATTTATTTTGCTTTTGTTTCATTTAACGTTACATCGTTGAGTTTCTGTAAATATTGTTTGATTGAATCGATAACACAGAATTGTATACTCCTTTCTTTGTACAAACTTTGATGTCATGGTTTGTTTCAATACAAAGTAGTGTATCTGTCATTTAAATGCCTTGTCCCATTTGGAGGGAACAAAACTTACTGTATATGATTGTAATTTTGTGTGAATAATTTTTGGTAGAAATGTCAATATGTGAAAATGTTCTGTTTTATTTAATGTGTTTGGTTGCTGTTATGTAAACTGCTGATCCTCACTTAGGGTTCTTAGTTAATTTGTATGTAAAAGGTGTAGTGGTCCCCCTCGGGAACGGAACTGTGTAGCGCGTGCAAATTGTGGTTGGCCTATGTAGAAAAAGGTGGGACTGATAGTCGGAGACGAGCTACGAGTCGGAGACGAGCTACAAGTCCGTGCACTGCCATGTAAAAGATGCATATTGTGCTGATTCCGAGAGAGGCTTTTCCTGCTTCTTTCCAAGGCCTCGGATGGATGGATAAATAGCTGGAACTATTCTGGAGTTTGTATCTATCACCGCCACCAAGAAATGACAGAGTCCAGCAATTCTGCCTACAATTCCACCTACCAACATGCAGTTGCCACCACATTGCGCAATCATTGCAACGTAATACTATAATGATGTACAGTGAAGGATCAGCTTAATGGACGTGTTAATGTGCTGAAATATATGGTAATTTGTATCTGAATTTATGTACCTACCTTGATTTTTCTCCTCATCATAACACCTCTCAGGTTCCTCTCCGTTTGAGCTAAAGTGATATCCGAGTGTCCTTACTAAAAGAAATTAAAGCCTAGAGTTTTGCTAATTAATGCCTCTTGAACTTAGTAAAAAGAAAGTTAAAGTTAATGTGGCAATAGAGTGAGTTAAAGTAAATGTTATTTGCTCAAAATAATTTCCCTATTAAAACTGCTATTTAAAGTGCTGTTGATAACTTCAATATTAAAAGTTCTTAAGACTGAGGCTTATAAGGCAAATGATCACATTATTGTCTGTAGTAAATTCTAAAAGGTGAGTCAGTTTCTTGCAATTTGGTTAGTACTGTGTTTCGCTGTAGTAAAAGTGAGAAAGCTGCAGTTGTGAAACATTATATATTCATGTTTGCTAAGTGTTTGTGTATCTTGTGTATTAGAAGTGCATGTTAATAGTAATGTTATAAAGACCATTCACTTTATGTAAGCCTGAAAGTAATAGGGTGTTTCGGTATCTCTTATAATTTTGCAAATAGTTTGTGCTGATCCAGTTGTTAGCTTCAATCTTAAAACATATGTGTGTTAGAGTTCATTGCACTCGCGTGTGGCTAAGTCTAGGTTGTGTTTGTCCGTTATAGTTACTTATACCTACTTTCTTAAACGAGAACGGTAATCTTTCTCTTGCCTAATTAGGCTGGCGACCGTTTCCCTTATTCTATAAACAGTATAGCTAGGCAAAATTTTGTTTGTTACTATTCAAATATTTACTTAATTCAGACTTTCATTTCCGATAAGCCACCTCCGTTAGGAACAACACGGTCAACAAACAAAATTCCTCTCAGAGGAATTTTGTTATGTTGCTTTGTGCCATAGTTGCTTTTACAAAATAGTTTTATGTCACAACCTGTTTCTAGCATTGAGGTTATGGTACAGTAGTAGCAGACAGGAGTGTTATAACATGTCTTTGGTTTCGAGCTTAAAGGTCTCTTAAAGCTTTCCTCCGAACTTGACCCTGTATATTTTACCTCAAAAATTTGGAACAGTGTTCCTCTATCTACTGAATCATGGGCTGCCATGCAGTCTGCGAATGCGAGCAGGAAATTACTCTGCAATTGAAAAGCGATTTCTAATTTCGGATTCAAAATTTATTCAGCGCGTGATCTGCCCGTTTTCAAGCCTCCTTGGTACTCACCAATTTGTGGTCGTTGTTGTTTTTACACTCTGTTCAGCAATGATTTTGAGAATATCTTACAGGCACCGGTATTAACGACATTCCTCTGTAGTTCCCAGTGCAGGATATATTGTTGAGGTGGTCCATCGCTCAAGAAGCAGTTCATCTTCCCAAATTTTACTTATAATATATAACAGTTAGATGACTGCATTCTCGTTAGCACACTTCAGTAGCTCTGCAATGATCCAGTCTTCTCCAGAAGCTTTATTTTTCTTCAGGGCAGTTCTGAGGCTTCCAATCTCTTCTGCAGTTAAATAATTATTCCATTGTAAAGAAATTCACATTTTCACATTTTACAGATCGTAAGAGATTTGTGATCCTTTCTGACACCCTAGTTGTTACACAAAACTAAGTACTGTGAATGATCTGTGTACATCGTAGGAATTTTCATATGAACTTAAAGTATAATAAATACTTATAATAGATATACTGTCTAGTATAAAGTGTTCTGTTTTCAAGTAACTTTTTCCATCGCTTTTTTTGCGGAGTAATGGGAGTTGGAACTTGATGAGTTACGTGTCACTTATGGACACGTTTACGAACTTTACTACCGGGAGACGTGTGCCTTGGGAGTAAAGCTACTCGCTAATGCTGTCAAGATTATGAGTCAGATGCCAAACAGTACGACAGCTACCTAAAATAGCCAGTATTCAAGAACCAACATCAAACTAAAACCTCCGTGGAGTTTTACACATTCGACGTGATAGCCACTCCTCCATTCTGCAACGAGCTCCTTGCGTAGAAATCAAGTACGATGGACTCTTCCACAGGAAATCTCAGTATTTCTACGCTATGTGTGTGACTGAGATACAACTACTGTCAGTGTAAGGATCTACTAGCAGTTCATCTACTTTAGCCGCGCGGGATTAGCCGAGCGGTCTTAGGCGCTGCAGTCATGGACTGTGCGGCTGGTCCCGGCGGAGGTTCTAGTCCTCCCTCGGGCATGGGTGTGTGTGTGTTTGTCCTTAGGATAATTTAGGTTAAGTAGTGTGTAAGCTTACGGACTGATGACCTTAGCAGTGAAGTCCCATAAGATTTCACGCACATTTAAACATTTTTTTCATCTGCTTTAATTCCTCTAATTTTTGGATGAAATAAGCTTATTATGCCTTCTGATTTGTAGTCCCCATTTGTTAAACTAACTTCCAGCATTAAATGAACCTTCTTCGAGCAGGATGTTTCCAACCTGAAATTTGGCTTCGAGTAAGTCCAGATCCATCCTACTATATTGTTACTTATAAACTTCACCAATCATCCTAGTCTTGTTTTAGTGTGGTGAGACTGTGTCTAGCATAGCCCCACCACTGGATACTCTCATTTGGCACCACCGAAATGTGTGTCTCGTCTGCAGTCGTCAGCGTCCTCTCAAGGCCCCTACTGACACGCCTCACAGCACTGTCAAGATGTGGTTAATCGTAACGCCGAACACCTATACAAAGTGAACATTAGTCGCACTCCGGAAAAAAATCAGAAGTGATGCGTCGCGCAAAGCCGTAAATATAAAGGAACAAGTCACCGAAAAGGTGTATCCTCCTATAGAGAGAAACTTCATAAACAAAAAATAATAGTGGAAGCGACCTTTTTTGCAGCAAAACTTAGTCCAAGAAACAAATCGGGGATATGACACGAGAGGAAGAAAAAATATTTAAATCCATCGACATCATGTCAAACAAAGACGAAGAGTAAACTTCCGAACAGGATTACTACACACCTCGTAATATAGCTTCTAAATAACATCATTAACCGGAAAAGAAACACGCAAGTCAGTATTCATATCACGAAGTCCACTCAGTCCAGCTAACTTACCATTCGGCTTTAAAAGGCTCCAATTTCTCGCAAAATTAGCGCACAGTATGTCAACAAAGCACAAGGACAAATATTCCAGTGTTGCGGGGTAATTTTAAACGGACCGTGTTTCGGGCACAAACAACTGCATGGGTCGTGTTCGTGTGCTGGACAACCACAAAACTTATTCTTCTTTGCAACTTAAAGCCAAACAGAGAGTGTACTTGATAAGAATACTATCTGAGAAACCCGCCATTGCCTGGATATTTATTTCGGCAATTTTCTACAAAAAATGAACTGTGTTTATAATGAAGTATCGAAATAATTTCATTCCCATGGATCCGTGAAAACACCTTTGAATTTATGGGATAAAGGAAAATTGGGTTAAACGTTACGTCGACATCGAGGTCATTAGAGACGGAGCACAAGATGAGATTGTGTCAAGGGTGGGGAATGAAATCGGCCGCGTCCTGTGAATGGAACCTGGAGCGATTTAGGGAAATCACGGAAAATCTAAATCTGAATGGCGGATACGAGTTTGAGCCGTCATCCTCCAGAATAAATGAAATTATGAAAAAGTCGTATAAAACAACATGCATAATTTACTAATACATAAGTACAGTATCCATATGAAGATACATGATCCCGGGCAGTTTCTGCACGCTGGGTGTAGCTGCTTCGCGAGTCGACAACGCGTTTTCGTAAACGCCTATTCATTCCTCTAAAGATGGTTAGCATTTTCGCCTACTTCGCAGTTGAAAGCTGTCAAAAGAGCTGCCAGGTGCCAGAGATTTCCTTAAGCTGACTCGACTGCAGGAGTGTCTTAGTAGTAAAGAATAGATGTATTAAGACTTCGTGTTTTTTTCCACGTATCTCAGTGTTTATGACGACATATATCTTGAACTGTGCGTCGCACAAAGATATAATTTTGTAGGAACATTTAGCGGCATATGTAGATACCGCCGGCGAAATTTATTAGGAAGTAATAAATTTACACGTCATGCATGTTGCCGTAGTTTCTCACTCATTTCAGTGTTTATGACGTCATTTCCCCTGAGCTATGTCCCATACAGTGACCTAATTTTCAAATTGTTCAAATGGCTCTGAGCACTATGGGACTTAACTTCTGAGGTCATCAGTCCCCTAGAACTTTGAACTACTTAAACCTAACTAACCTAAGGACATCACACACATCCATGCCCCAGGCAGGATTCGAACCTGCGACCGTAGCGGTCGCGCGGTTCCAGACTGTAGTGCCTAGAACCGCTCGGCTTCACCTGCCGGCTGACCTAATTTTGCTGGTACATTCAGCGGCATAAGTGGATACAAACTGCAAAATATGTTGTGAACACAGTTAGTAGCAGAGAAGTAATAAATTTAAACGCCATGCATGATGCGGCAGTTTTTCCCGCATATCATTTTTTATGTCATGTCTTCTGAACTATAACATGTAGGTGGATCTTACCCCCACACCGGCCGCGTTGGTCGAGCGGTTCTAGGCACTTCAGTCCGGAACCGCGCGACTGCTATGGTCGCAGGTTCGAATCCGACCTCGGGCATTGTAACATTATGTGATTGCCTTATCATTTTAAATCATTCACTAATCGAGCAGTCGCTCGGCAACAGCTACAGTTAGCAAATAATGTTGCGAGAACGTAGAAGGTGAACGACCTGTGACGTAACTTGTTTATTGTCGAAGCGCCGTCAGAGATGCAGTGAGTTATTGACTTTGAAAACCGCGGCGCGAAAAACGGACAGAAGAAGAACACTTTTACACATTTTTTTTTTTAAGGTACGAGATATTCTCGATGAACAGTTACTCATTCTTCTCTTGTCTCCTGTAACTTGTGTCGGACGCGCATGTCTTGCCGCCGTATTATTATTGTTAAATATAATATTGTTCAAGTGTAAAGTAAATGTGTAATACTAAAAGTGCCTAGCAGTAGATTTATTGTGCAACGTGTATGTGAAAACGTCAAAGGAATTGTTTTCATTACGAGAAGTGCCAGTCAAAACGGCATCCATGTTAAATCCTTCATTGCAGTGTAAGTTCGTCTATTAATTGCCATAAATTCACAGTTAAATGGAACTGGTGTATGGACTATTCATTTAATATAGAATCTATGTCTCACTCCTTCATGAAGTTATTTAATTTTCTTTATGTTTCTGCCAAATAGAGAGTTCACAGTCACGAATTCTTTCGTCGAGTTCGGACGGAAGTTGCATGCGGCGAAATATTTTCTCCGCGCCATACTCTACTGATAAATGCATGATAAACTACGGTCCCTTAGGAAATTCATGTTGAGCTATCCAAAAATAATTATATTTTAAATAGACATTTACTCTCCTCTACAATGCAACTTCCGACTGATCAGACGATCCAACAAGAAATAGCCGCACACGGTCGGCGTTCGCAAATATGTTTCCACCGCTGATTATAGCTATATGTTACAGCACAAAAGTAACATATTGTTATAATTAGAGACTACGAACGGGGACATTTATAACTGTATGTTTATGTATACACATTATGTAAACATATCGTTATAATTGGCGCCCGAACAGGGACCTGAATTTAAAAAATATACTCAAAGGAATAAAAATTTATATAAGATACGCATTGTGGGAATATTCATAAATAATTGTAACTAATCTTGTGCTTTTTATTTGTTACATGACATCAAACGCCATCCAATAAAATTTCCATTGAGCGAAAGAAACGAGATATTCAGAGAAAATTACGGAAGAGAGATTTTTTTTTGGAACAGAATTTGTGCGAAAATCTAGTTGCAACGCCCAAGGCAGTCATCAGTAACGTAAGTTAAAATTTTGTTAGCCGTAGCCAAGCTTCCTTGATTTCAGCCGACATTAATCAATTTGTGACGATCTTTATTAGTTGCAGTAAAATTTGCTTTGAATTGAGTAGATTGCATTTAGTAGATTAGTAATTTCTTCAAGTATTGTTTAAATTCCATTGTTGTGTATTGCATATCATTTGTTTTTTTAAATGTCCGCTGCCTGTTCACGGAGCTGACCAGCCTTAGTTTTCATTTATTTTGAACAGTGTGCAGCCATACTTTCTTTACGGTTCAGAATAGTCTCTTGTTCTCGTGACGTGCATCTCCCGACATTCCGATCTTGTGACGTAGCAGTGACAACCGACTCGCAACCGATAAATTACACCTCTGTCGACAGCTGACGGCCGTAGCTCAAACGAACTTCATTGACTTACTGTTTGTAAATAAGTGAGCTATGGCAGACGATAAAATGTCATCACTAGATTCAAATGAACGGAATGAAACGAGTGAAGTGTCGCGTCGCTTACGGTCCCGCACGGTAATTAGTAGGGCTGAGACACCAATTGAAACAATTGTAGAAAGTGAAGTGGGAAATCTTACGGACTTTGGTGCCTCATACCATAATGTTACCGTTACTGAACTAGACAATGTCAACATAGTTTCTGCCACTAGTAGTCGTAGCCATATACCGGTTACAAGGGAGGCAGGTGAAAGCAATTCAGGGGTAGTGACAGACGATGTATTCAAACAGCTACTGAGTCAAATAAGTCAAATGATGCAGGACGGAAATCGCCAAATGGTGAATTCCATTAAAAATGATTTAAAACACGAAAATAGACACATGTTAGCCTCACTTGAAGATGATTTGAAAGACGAAAATAGACAAATGTTAGCCTCACTTGAAGATAAACTTTCTACAGTAGTTGAAGATAAACTTTCTACAGTAAGCGAAGAAATAAAAACTGTTAGAGAAAACGTAGCCAAAGAACTAGCAAAGCAAGTTAAGGATGCTGTTTCTCAAATGCGAAGTGGAATAATTTTCGAACTGAATGACACTTTAGCTACCATGCAAAGCGAGACAGCTGACATCCGAAACGCAACCAAGAATCTTGACTCCACCGTAACCACGGTTAATCACAGATTAGACAGAGTAACTACGCAGGTAGAAAAACTAACTGAGGGAATGTCAAATTTGACTCTGGAAACGGAAACGAAAGTAAAGGAGAGGCTAGATAGTCATGAGAGAGAATTTAGAGAAAAGTATGAGAACTGGATTGCTGGAAAGGACAAATTTGTCGAAGATAAAATTAACAAAGACCTAGTAGAGACTGTGAAAGCAACCACTCTTGGTATCTTGTCAGCTCCTGGAAGCTCCGGAGATACCGTAATGTCTGAACTCGGTAGCATTAGGCGTACCCTTCAGCAAGAATTACCAAATTGGAAGCAAGAGGTAACGGAACAGCTAAATAACCTGAAGGCACAAGTGAGTAGAAGTTCCCGAATACAGAGACCGAATTATCCTAACTCTTTAGCCTCAGAGGAAGAAGATGAATTATTTCGGCAATTCCGAATACCTGTTGTATCTAATGAACACACTTCACCACCACATATTCCAGTTAGTCACCGAAATCAAGAATCTGACTCAGTAGTAAAAATGATGAAGGAAGAAAGCATGATAAAGCATCGAGTTTTTCAAACCTTTAACCCAGAAAAACGAAATATCCACCCAATTGTCTTTCTTCGTGGATTCTCCGGCATTTTTCCAAATTCGTGGACTGATAGACAGCGTATCCAATTTGTTACCGGATATATAGGTGGCGAATCGGCAATATGGGGAACAGAAATGGTTGATAAGTGTCGAACATATGAGGAGTTTGAGCACTGTTTCCTCAGCAAATTTTGGAGCGAAGGTGTTCAGAAGCGCCTTCGTAAAGAAGTCTATAATGCAGAACAATTTGACCCCAGAAATAGTAGCCTGAGAATGTACTTCGAAAAATATCTTGGCAAAATTAGGTATTGGGATAACCCTATCAATAGTAAAGATGTAATTATGATTCTCAAGTCTAAATTACCCATTTCGATTCGTGAAAAGCTGATAGCCATACCAGATGATGATCCAGATACCTTTCTGTCGATATTAGATTCCCTAGACCTGATCTATGAGGACATGAGAGCTAACAAACCGCGGAATATTCCGCACAATTCTTGGCCACAACATTACGACAGTAACGGCTATGAAAAGCCAGGGAACGGTTCAAAAAATAGTAACGATTGGCAAAACGGAAATAAAGGCAGTGGGTATCCGCACAAAAGGAATAGACATAATCAACACAACCGATTCAATCCCGTGTATAACACGACTGGTAACCAGTACGGCAATCAATCGTACAAGCAGAAGTTTGGAAACGGTTTCAGTCAAAAAGGTTGGCAACAGCATAGCGGATCGCAATGGAATGCACCGTACTCGCGCAGCCAACACTCAGATTACGGGCAGCAACAAACAGCAATGGAAAAGGATTACGAGATGGTTTACGACTGGGCACCTTAAACGTAAGGACTCTAACTGGGAAGTTAGAAGAAATTGTAGAAATGATGGAAAGGAGGAAATTGGACATCTTGGGACTTGCTGAGACTAGGTGGAGAGGAGTTGGTGAAAAACCACTAAGTAAAGGATGTAAACTGTACTGGATAGGGAATGAGAGGGGAAGAAATGGAGTGGCAATAGTGGTCAGAGAGGGTCTGCAGGAGGAGGTGGAAGGTATCAATGATCGAATGATAAAAGCCAGAGTACGAGTGAAAGGAAAAAGCATTGAAATCATCCAAGCATATGCCCCACAGGTGGGGTGTACAAAAAAGGAGAAGGAGGAATTTGAAGATGACATGCAAAAGCAGCTAAATGGAGGTAATCAGATTATAATAGGGGACCTCAATGCACATGTTGGCACAGACAGGAAAGGATTCGAGGAGATAATGGGACCAGAAGGCTGGAGGAACCGAAATAGAGAAGGAAAATTGTTGCTGGAATTCTGCAAGAGGAATGGGCTGACGATCGCAAATTCCTGGTACAAGAAGAGAAGTAGTCACAAAATAACTTGGTACAGTGGGGACTGGTCCCAAACTTCAGTAGTAGACTATGTACTAGTGAATAGGCAGATGATGAGCAGCCTCACAGATGTTAAGGTCGTTCCATCTGAGGCCTTAGACAGTGACCATCGGCTGTTGGTAGCCACCCTGAGAGAGAAAAAAGATAGGAGGGCAACAGATATACAGGAGAAAAGGTTGAAGACATGGATGCTGAAAGAGGATGAACGGAGGACCCAGTACCAGACACTGATCAGGAAGAAGCTGCCAAAGGAAGATCAGAGAACAGTGGAAGAAGAATGGGGAGATTTTAAGAGGGCCCTAGTTGAGGCAGCTGAGATTGTGTGCGGAAGAACTAGCACAAAGAGGAGAAGTAAGGAAACCCCATGATGGAACAACATATGTAAAGAGGCAGTACTTCGTTAGAACAAAGCCTTCAGAGAATGGTTCCAGACCCGAACAGAGGAAGCTAGGGTAAAATATAAGGAAAGCAAGAAAGCGGCACAGACCATAGTAAGGGCGGAGAAGAAGAAGTGGATGGAAAAATGGACAAGAATGTTAGAAGAGGACAGTGAAGGGAACAAAAAAGTACTTTACACCATGGTAAGAAATAAGAGGAAGGACAGAAGCGAGTGCCTGAGGATCATGGATAATAATGGAAGAGTTGTGGAGGAAATGCATGAGCTCAAAAAGATTTGGAAGGAGTACTTTGAAGATCTGTTGAATGCCGCCAAGCGGGTAACTAACAGCGATGGAGAGCCTAAGGCAGCAGACGATGATAATAGTGGGGAAATTGATGATCTAACTTGGAATGAAGTGGAAGAAGCCATAAAGAGGATGAAAGGGGGCAAGGCACCAGGTTGGGACGAAGTAACAGTGGATATGATACGAGCAGCAGGAGAAGTAGGAACCCAGTGGCTATACAGAGTGCTGAGGGTGGTGTGGAAGGAGAACAGAATTCCTGAGGATTGGAAGAAAGGAATTATAGTCCCGATCTTCAAGAAAGGGGATAAAAGGAGATGTGAGAACTACAGAGGAATCACCCTGCTATGCCACTGTGGAAAAATCTATGAAAAGATCATGGAGAAGAGAATAAGAAGCAGTATTGAAAGTAGACTGCAAGAGGAGCAGTATGGTTTCAGACCGGGAAGATCAACAACGGACCTCATATTTGCGGTAAGGCAACTGCAGGAAAGGCACTATGAGTACGGGAAGGACTTAATCATGGCCTTTTTAGATATTGAGAAGGCGTATGACAGTATCTGTAGGGACAAGCTCTGGGATGTGCTGAACGCAAAAGGGATAGATGAAGAGATAACACGAAAAGTCAGAAAAATGTATGAGGGAAGTGAGAGTTGTGTGAAAGTGGGGAGGGAATGTACTGCATGGTTCAAGCTGGAAAATGGGCTGCGACAGGGAAGTGCACTTTCGCCTTTATTGTTTATTATTGTTATGGATGAAATCCTACAGCAAGTGTCAGATGCAATTGGAGATCATAAAATGAAAGCAGTGCTTTTTGCCGATGACCTGATGTTATGGGGAAATTGCGAGAAGGAGGTGCAAGAGCAGTTAGATGCATGGGAGGCAACGGCAGCACAATATGGAATGCATTTCTCTGCAAAGAAAAGTGAAATAATTGTCACAACAAGGAAGACGAATAGGCCAAATGTGGATATAACTTGTGGAGGGGAAAAACTACAAGTGGTAGAGAACTTCAAGTACCTGGGAAGCGTGATTGAAAGTAAGGGGGGAAACGCAATGGAAATAAATGAAAGGTGCAGAAAAGCAGGGCAGTTCTACAAATGCATTAGGGGGCTTATTTGGAGCAAGGAGGTGCCACAGAAATCCAAGGGAATTATATACCGAACCTACTTTGTCCCCATATTGGCATGCGGAAGTGAGACATGGGTAATGCACAAAAGCGACAAAAGTAGAATACAGGCTAGCGAAATGAAGTTCCAGAGGAGCAGGTTTGGTGTAACAAGACGAGACAGATTGCGAAATGAGTATGTGAGGGAAAGACTAAAGGAGGAACCAGTACAGGACAGGATAGAAAAATCAAGACTGCAGTGGTATGGACACATGAAGAGAATGGATGAGGGAAGAATTCCTAAGAGGATGTTTGATCTGCAACTGGAGGGGA
Source organism: Schistocerca cancellata (assembly GCF_023864275.1). Taxonomy (NCBI): domain Eukaryota; kingdom Metazoa; phylum Arthropoda; class Insecta; order Orthoptera; family Acrididae; genus Schistocerca; species Schistocerca cancellata. Next base: position 781,435,683 of record NC_064628.1, on the reverse strand, counting down.
AGAGGCCCAGAGGAAGACCAAGAGTTAGATGGGTGAAGGGAGTGAAGGAATGTGTGACGAGAAGAGGAGAGAACTGGACGAAGGTGGAAGAGGGGGAATGGTGGAAAGACAGAACACGATGGAGAGGCTTGTGTTCCCGACAGACCCAGCCAGTGGCTGGAAACTGTCCAAGATGATGATGATGAACAAACAGCTGATAACGCCCACTCATCCGCGCCTAGTAAAAATCAAGCGCAGGGAATGTACAGAAACACACAGTTTAACGGCAAACCACAGTGTGAAGGTGGATTTCACAGTAACAATTCCGGAAATCATAATAGTAATAAAAATCATCAGACCCCGCGAAGGCATTACAATCCCCCTGTATTTTTCGCAAACGCGGAAGACAGTAACACGTATTGGACACCAGAACAAACGCAGCAACATTTTGACACGAGGTTTGTGCATAACAGTAATTTTGTTCCTCAGTGTTCTCACAATGTCAGATTGGTCGAACTTTCTAATGATGAAGGCCGATCAAAACCACACAAACAGGAAAACTAAGTTCAGAATCTGAAAGCTCCCTAAGTGATGCTGTGAGACACAACGGGGGCTACCACTTCGACGGAGAGACTAACCATGACGTACTTGTACTGAGATACAATGACGGAATTGACATGAGACAAGAATTATTACAAGAGAAAGAGACAACTGACGGTGATGAACCGATAGATGACCAAGTGCAAGCTATGACAAAACTTCCTATAGCCGGAATTTTGACGACTGTAATCCTAGATACAGGTGCAAATATTAATGCTATGTCCTTATGTTTCTATAAGCAAATTAGTACATTAATTAAAATTCCAACATTACCCGTCCAAGGATGTTCAAGGTCAATTCAATTCCTAAGTGTAACAACACAAGTGCTAGTTTAGACGCCAGAATAAGACAAGCTCTAACAACGTTGACCACCCAAGCCAATTTACGCAAGAAGGCGTATGACAAACATATTAATAAGGTGTTAACTTATAAAGTAGGCGACAAGGTCTTGCTAAAAACACACTTTAAACCATCGTTGCTCTTACACAAAAATCGAAAATGGCAAAGTCTTTTTGAGGGACCTTACGAGATCCTTCGTATACCGCATACAGGTTGTTATCTGATTTCTGATCCCGCAAATGGAAAAATAAAAGGATTATACCGTCACTCTGATCTTAAAAAATATCATGCTACAGAATAAGTCAAAAGGAAAGCTTTATAATGACAAGAGTAGGTTAGCCGCTAGTGACTAAGTGACAACTGATTTGACTTCGTTAAAAAAAAAATTGCTTAGAATATATATTACACGACAGTGAGTCTATCTTGCTATACAGCAGACAATTTAAAATATGTTATCTTGAGCCATAATTTAAGTACAGACAAGCTGATAAAAAAAAATCTTGTTTAACAAAGAAAGTGATCAACTCCAAGAACTCTAGTTTTAAGATTTAGTTTTAAGGAGATAATATTTAAGAGAGATAAATGAAATATAAAGCGAAGGATGTGCCTAACAAGCCGGCTTCTGCGATATGAAATGCTAAAGAAGTGAAAATAAAACATAGTATGTAAGAATTTTTTTTTAAGTTCAAGGAGGAATGATCCAGAAACGAAATTTATTTTCGTCAAGGACAAGGGTCGCTTGACAATTATTGGTTCCTGATCCCACTAAAAAGGAAAACATGTAACTAGTTTCTAAGTCAGCTATGTCTAGATTAAGTTCCAATGTACATAGAAATCTGGAACAGGTTCATCTCTGCATTAAAATAACGTAATGTTTACGAAGCATGTGAGTTACCTGTAAGTACCAACATGACCACGAAAGCGCTATCCTTCAGCTAGATAAACAAAGTAGCATTAATTGTAATTGCAATACGCAGGACAGATATATTCAAAGCCATAAGTGAAATAAATACCAAGTATAAGAGCGTAAGTGGCAAGGACAAAGCAGTTATGACTTAAGGTCATATATAGAGGCCAATGTAGTGTAGTGCAAGCAGGCGTCAAGACGAGAATAAAATGACAATGAAACCGCCGGCAAAACAAAGTAGCTAGTTTGTAATTGGAGCGTGTACGCAGACGTACGGCGCAAAGGAAAATTAATTTCTAAGTCATAAGGAACAAGTTGTTTGCTAGATTTCTTCTTCTATGTACTATTATATCTATGTCTTTCTTCTGAATTTGTGTAAATATCCTAACCCGCCTAAACCCGTCCCGTAGACTTGACGTCACAGATTGAGAAATGCGGTTGGGTGGAAGGCTGGTGTGGCATACGATTTTCAAAAGGAAACGCGTGAACGAAATCGGGAAAAGCTAGTTTTGAAATGTCTTTATTTTTTCCTTTTAAAGTCAATCCGAGACGCAAACCGAGATCGCGATAAGGAATTTGAATATTTTCTTGAATGGTGTTCTGTTCTCATGTGAGAGGGCAATCAAATGTGACTGATTGATCCTCACATCTAGTAAAAAGAGAATTTTTGTTGAAATGACAGTGATAACTTTAATGAATCTAATAAATAGAAAGAACGATTGAAATGAATTAAAATAATAACAATTGCTAACAGATCGGAGAAACTAATGTATTGTGACTGTGAACTAAAAGCATAATTAGTCTTAGAGAAAGATGAGGAACAATGTAAAGCGAAATGTTAAGGTAGTTAGCAACAAAGCAACATAAATTGAAATGGACATGATAATCAAAGCTCTCACTTAGCAAGCTTCAAAGTGAGACAATTTATTTGATTATAAACTGTAAAAAAAAAAAAAAAAAAAAAAAAAAAAAGATTATGTACATAGCAGTGTATAAGTGAAGGCTTAAAATGGTGTGGAAGTCTGCCACACACACGATGAAGAAAAAAGTGTTAAACGTGCAGATAGGCCGACGGACAATGATAGTCCGGTTGTGTAACCGAAGGCGGTGATGTGATTACGTGCAGTGCATCGGAAACCAAGTGTGTTAGCTGCTTTGCAAAGTGCGAGCACTAGCCTACCTTAAAATCTTCAAAATCGGCTGGAAAATGTGGAGACAGGGATGGTTTCAATGGAGCCTCTGTCCCTGGTAATCCTCGTCCCTCCTCACCAGCCTCAGCAAACCACAAAATACCACAACACCATCGACGCAACGTGTTCACTGAACCGTGCGCGGAAAAGCTGAAGTACCGCGTGGAGGCTAGTGAGCGCCTCGAGTTGCGATTCAGCTGTAACAATCAGCCTGTGTCAACGTACATCGACGCAACAAACGCGTTAAATTTAAAGTGATGTACTAGCACAGCACTCCAGCTGCAGTTCGACGAAACGGACTTTCCATGAAAGCCGCTCCCAAAATAAAAGACTTTTATATGAGTTCACAACATATCACATACTATGCTAATGTTATATCCCGTGGATGAAATGTGAACAGCCAAAACACACGCGAATAGTGACAAAGTCAAATTCCTATGAATCCCAAGTCCTAAAATAGATTTAAGCTTAGTTTTTAGACTAATGGGTATTTATATTTTTTTTGTTACATGTAACGTGTGTACGTAACGTGCGAGTGAGACTCGCCCGCCAGAGCTGATGAAAAGTTTTCTACTCGGAGACCGCAAAGTAGCGATCCAACTTCTCAAGGCATAAGCTTCACCTGGAGAAGAATCAAATTTTAACTTACCTGTCAATACACAAACAGTGAAAGCGTAAAAATCATGACAACTAGTGAGCAATGAAGAATGGACACGTGTGAGAAATTCCATGTGTGAGAATTATATGTTTATAAAAATGGACACGTGTGAGAAATTCCATGTGTGAGAATTATGTGCGTATAAAAAGATGAATCCTATGTGTTTTCTTTCAGGAGCAAAGAGCCTATGAGCTCTGGACAATAACTTGAGGCCACAAAGATGGTCGGTATGAACTCTGTAAAAAAAAAAAAAAAAAGACTGTAATGAGTATAATGTATAATGTCCATTGTAAACTTCGTAGATTTACTGTCTTAGTTTTTAAATTTTTTGTGTATATTTACCTTAAGAACTGTCTTTGTCTATGAATGAGAGATCACCATATTTGTGTAATCCTAATAATCAAATGACAGGAATACTGTGTTCGATCAATGTAAATCTGTAAAGTACTCAATCCCATAATGTTAACGGCGACATGTGAATCTTGGTAATCTCCTTGATTTCCAAGATTCCCATGGAAGGCAATGTAACATTATGTGATTGCCTTATCATTTTAAATCATTCACTAATCGAGCAGTCGCTCGGCAACAGCTACAGTTAGCAAATAATGTTGCGAGAACGTAGAAGGTGAACGACCTGTGACGTAACTTGTTTATTGTCGAAGCGCCGTCAGAGATGCAGTGAGTTATTGACTTTGAAAACCGCGGCGCGAAAAACGGACAGAAGAAGAACACTATTACACTTTTTTTTTTTTTTTTTTTTGAGATACGAGATATTCTCGATGAACAGTTACTCATTCTTCTCTTGTCTCCTGTAACTTGTGTCGGACGCGCATGTCTTGCCGCCGTATTATTATTGTTAAATATAATATTGTTCAAGTGTAAAGTAAATGTGTAATACTAAAAGTGCCTAGCAGTAGATTTATTGTGCAACGTGTATGTGAAAACGTCAAAGGAATTGTTTTCATTACGAGAAGTGCCAGTCAAAACGGCATCCATGTTAAATCCTTCATTGCAGTGTAAGTTCGTCTATTAATTGCCATAAATTCACAGTTAAATGGAACTGGTGTATGGACTATTCATTTAATATAGAATCTATGTCTCACTCCTTCATGAAGTTATTTAATTTTCTTTATGTTTCTGCCAAATAGAGAGTTCACAGTCACGAATTCTTTCGTCGAGTTCGGACGGAAGTTGCATGCGGCGAAATATTTTCTCCGCGCCATACTCTACTGATAAATGCTTGATAAACTACGGTCCCTTAGGAAATTCATGTTGAGCTATCCAAAAATAATTATATTTTAAATAGACATTTACTCTCCTCTGCAATGCAACTTCCGACTGATCAGACGATCCAACAAGAAATAGCCGCACACGGTCGGCGTTCGCAAATATGTTTCCACCGCTGATTATAGCTATATGTTACAGCACAAAAGGAACATATTGTTATAATTAGAGACTACGAACGGGGACATTTATAACTGTATGTTTATGTATACACATTATGTAAACATATCGTTATAGCATGGATGTTTGTTATGTCCTTAGGTTAGTTAGGTTTAAGTAGTTCTAAGTTCTAGAGGACTGATGACCTCAGATGTTAAGTCCCATAGTGCTCAGAGCCATTCTTACTCCGACAGCGGTTGTTGCCTGGCAGTAAGGGATGTGTATACTAAGTTTGATTAAGGTCGGTCCAGCTGTTTAGGAGGAGGTGTGGAACACACATACATACATACAGAGACACACATACGTACTTACATACACTTTTACACTGAAGCGCCAAGGAAACTGGTATCGGCATGCGTATCACATGCAGATATATGTAAACCAGGCAGAATACGGCGCTGCGGTCGGCAACGCCTATGTAAGACAACACGTGTCTGGCGCAGTTGTTAGATCGATTACTGCTGCTAAAATGGCAGCTTATCAACATTTGAATTTTAATGTGGTGTTAATCGTCGCATGAGTGATGGGAAACAACATCTCCGAGGTAGCGATGGTGTAAAGATTTTCCCGTTCGACCATTTCAGGAGTGTACTGTGAATATCAAGAATGCAGTAAAACATCAAATCTCCGACATCGCTGCGGCCAGAAAAAGATCCTGCAAGAACGGGACCAACGACGACTGAAGAGAATCGTTCAACATGACAGAAGAGTGACCCTATGGCAAATTGCTGCAGATTTCAATGCTGGGCCATCAACAAGTATCAGCGTGTCAACGGTTCAACGAAACGTCATCGATATGGGCTCTCGGAGCCGAAGGCCCACTCGTGTACCCTTGATGACTGCACGACACGAAGTTTTACGCCTCGCCTGGGCCCTTCAACACCGACATTGGACTGGTGACGACTGGGAACATGTTGCCAGGTCGGACGAGTCTCGTTTCAGATTGTATCGAGAGGATGGACGTGTACGGGCATGGAGACAACCTCATGAATCCACCCACCCTGCATGTCAACAGGGGACTGTTCAAGTTGGTGGACGCTCTGTAATGGTGTGGGGCGTGTGCAGGTGACACGTATCCTGTCTGATCACCTGCATCCATTCATGTCCATTGTGCATTGCGATGAACCTGGACAATTCCGCCAGGACAATGCGAGTTAGGTGAGTTTGTACGTGGTGTTAGTCGGCGCACACACACATCCAAAATTGCTACAGAGTGGCGTCAGGAACAATCTTCTGACTTTAAACACTTCCACTGCCCATCAAACTCCCCAGATATGAACATTATTGAGAATTTCGGGGTTGCCTTGCAACGTGCTGTTTAGAAGTATCTCCACCCCCTCGTAACCTTACGGATTTGTGGAGAGCCCTGCAGGATTCACGGTGTCAGTTCTCTCCAGCATTACTTCAGACGTTAGTCGAGTCCACACTTGGTCGTGTTGCGGCACTTCTGTGAGCTGGCGGGAGCCCTACACGATATTTCGCAGGTGTACCAGTTTCTTTGGCTCTGCAGTGTAAAATTAAGTGAATCGACGTATCAGTTGTTAAAGGCTTCACATATTTGGAGCTTTTCGTAATACCTCTTCTTTGCTATGAAGGTAACCCTTTTCAAAAGATGTCCGCATTGGCGATTTGTCGTTTGTGATGCGACTTCTTTTAAGTAAATGCCAGTAGATAACATCGGCGGTTAAAACCTTCAGGTCATATGCAGACCAAAGCTGTGTACTTCAATAAAGTGTATCAGATGTAGTGCAGTGCCACCCTAAATGTTTACAGTTTTCTCCTGTTTCCTGCAATTATATTACGACATTTGCATCCATAAGAAGGGATATGCATGAAGACTACAACAATTTCCACATTCGTATCTCGCGTAACATCCATCATAAAATCTTAGGATGTTCTGTCAGTAGACGGATTAGTAGGTGAACCTTTTGGAAACAGGGGTACTTACGATGCTAGACCTGCAAGATAATGAGACCTCGAAGAACAGGAGACAATCTATATGCAAGTTGAGCAAACATCACACCCAGAGTGGTTGTCGAACACCATCAAGGAAGAAAGACTTTCTTCTTTAGAAAAATCCTTGGAATGGACCAAGGTGGATTGACATATCTACCCCTATATACATACTCCGCATGCTACAGCGTGGTGTATGGCGAAGGGTACCTTGCATCACTGTGTGTGTGTGTGTGGTTTGAGGTTTTCGGGAGCTAAACAGCGTGGTCATCAGCGCCCAAACGCTTAGAATCAGGAACACATGCAGTGAAGGGACGAAGACGGACACCGAACAAGGAGAACGGCTAAAAGACACAGACCTGACGCAGTTCCAAATCCTCACATACAGAGGCAAAACAAGAGGAGAAGAAACGCACGAAAAGAGGAAAGGAAACACAAGAAAAAGAGAACAGAAATCGAAGTGAAACAAGTAGGTAATCGTGACTGGCGGACCTCTTACCTAAAGCCTGGGTGAGCCAGTCACCCAGGAGCACATTAAAATCCTCTCCCTAAAATCCGAGGCAACAAATTGGACAGGACACAGAACCGTAAGACCTTAACCACAGTCGTTGCGTCGTCTTGCAAAATAGAGGGCAAATCCGGTGGCAAGGAAACCACCGCCCTCTGGTCAGAGAATAAAGGACAGTCAAGTAAAATGTGGCGGACCGTAATCTGGACGCCACAAGCACTGCAGATTGGGGGGTCCTCCCGCCGGAGTAAAAAACCATGCGTTAAGGGACTGTGCCCGATGCGGAGGCGAGTGAGGAGAACCTCATCCCGCCTGCATGACTGGTAGGACGTACGCCATGGCCACGTGCTGGCCTTGACAAGACGCAGCTTATTTTCACCGACTGCCAGCCACTCCTCTTCCCATTGACGCATAACACGAAAACGCAAAAGGGAGGTAACAGCATGGAGGGGGACGGCACATTCAACAACGTGAGGGAGGGAACATGCATCTTTGGCAGCCACATCCGCCAGTTCGTTTCCCCTAACACCCACGTGCCCCGGCACCCAGCAGAAAGAAACCTCCTTCCCCTGCCGTTGCAGGTGGAGTAGGGCATCATGGATGTTCTGGACGACCGTATCCGCTGGGTACAAGTGTTGCATGGTCTGAAGGGCACTCAGGGAGTCAGAACAGATGAGAAACTTAAGACTGGGAACACATCTCATCCGCTCCAATGCCCGCAAGATTGCAAACAATTCGGCATCAAAGATGGTAAACGCTGCAGGAAGCCGTAACTTGATGACTCGATCAGGGAAAACAACAGCACAACCAATAGAGTCTCCCTGTTTAGAGCCATCCGTAAATACTGGTACATGGTCGGGATGCTGGTTTAAAATATCATAAAATAAGGAGGTAAAAACAAACGCAGGAGTGCAGCTCCTCCGGTACTCTGACAAGTCTAAAAGGACGCTGGGCCTCTGGAGCAACTAAGATGGCAGACGGGTAAAACCCTGGAGTTGGGGTGCCACACGCTCCACACCAAGGGACTCAAGCAAATGCTTGCCACGAATCCCAAATGGTCTCGTTGCCCTTGGGCGACTGGAAAAGAGACGTTCCATAGGCTGTCGGGCAACAGTAGGGTATGCAGGGGAGGTAGGACAGGCAAGGAATTGACACACCCGTCGCACCATGAGGAGTTTCCGCCGGATGGCGAGCGGCGGTTCCCCTGCCTCAGCACACAGGCTGGGGATGGGACTGGTACGGAAGGCACCAGTAGCCAGCCTGATACCCTCATGGTGTACTGCGTCAAGAATCTTCAGATACGAAGGCCTCGCTGACCCATACACAGTGCATCCATAGTCAAGACGCGACCGGACGAACGCCCTATAAAACTGCAGCAGACGCGCCCGATCTGCTCCCCAGGACCGATGGCTCAGACACTTCAAAATATTCAGCACCTTCAGGGCCCGCACCTTGAGGTCTTTAAGGTGCGGCAACCACGACAACTTGGAATCAAAAGTGAGGCCCAGGAACCTCACAGTGTCCCTAAAAGGAAGAATGGTGCCTTGCATCACTGCTAATTATTGCCTTTCGTGTTCCATTTGCAAATGGAGCGAGGGATAAATGTATGTCTACGTACCTCGGTACGGGTCCTAATTTTTTTCTGGTCCTCACGGTCCGTACTAGAAATGTATGTTGGCCTCAGTGGAATCGTTCTGTAGTCGGCTGCAGATGTCGCTTCTCTAAATGTTCTCACTAGTGTTTCGAGTAAAGAACGTTCTCTTTCCTAAAGGGATCCCCACTTGAATTCACGAAGCATCTTCGTAACACTCGCTAGCTGATCAAACCTACCAGTAACAAATCTGGCAGCACGTCTGTGAACTGCCTCAATGATTTTTTTTAATCCGACCAGGTGGTGACCCCAAACACTCAAGCAATACTCAAGAATGGGTCGCGCTAGTGTTCTACATGCGCTGTAATTTATAGATGAACTGCACAAAAATTCTCCAAATAAACCGAAGTCAGCTATTCGCCTTTCCCACATCTGACATTACCTGCTCGTTCCATTTCATACGTTTTTTAATTTTATGCCTAAATATTTCATCGTCATGACTTTCAAGCAGCACACTTCCAATACTGTGTTCGGACGTTACAGGGCAGTTTTTCCTACTCATCTGCATTAACTTATAGTTTTTTACATTTAGCACTAGCTGTCACTCGTCACAACAAACCAAATTTCTGACTGAGTCATCCTGATACCCTACATTCACACAACGACGACACTTGCTCGATCATTGCAGCGTCATCAGGAAATACTCGCAGACTGCTACTTATCCTGTCCAGATTGTTTACATACGTACCCTACTGGCCATTAAAATTGCTACACAACGAAGATGACGTGCTACAGACGCGAAATTTATCCGAGAGGAACAAGATGCTGTGATACGCAAATGATTAGCTTTTCAGTGCATTCACACAAGGTTGGCGCCGGTGGCGAACCTACAACGTGCTGATATGAGGAAAGTTTCCAACCGATTTCTCATACACAGACAGCAGTTGACCGGCGTTGCCTGGTGAAACGTTGTTGTGATGCCTCGTGTAAGGAGGAGAAATGCGTACCATCACGTTTCCGACTTTGATAAAGGTCGGATTGTAGCTTATCGCGATTGCGGTTTATCGTATCGCGATATTGCTGCTCGCGTTGGTCGAGATCCAATGACTATTAGCAGAATATGGAATCGGTGGGTTTAGGAGGGTAATACGCCGCGAGGTATTAGCCGAGCGGTCTAAGGCGCTGCAGTCATGGACTGTGCGGCTGGTCCCGGCGGAGGTTCGAGTCCTCCCTCGGGCATGGGTGTGTGTGTTTGTCCTTAGGATAATTTAGGTTAAGTAGTGTGTAAGCTTAGGGATACGGAACGCCGTGCTCCATCGCAACGGCCTCGTATCACTAGTTGTCGAGATGACAGGCATCTTATCTGCATGGCTGTAACGGATCGTGCAGCCACGTCTCGATCCCCGAGTCAACAGGTGGGGACGTTTGCAAGACAACAACCATCTGCACGAACAGTTCGACGACGTTTGCAGGAGCATGGACTATCAGCTCGGAGACCGTGGCTGACGCTGCATCACAGACAGGAGCGCCTGCTATGGTGTACTCATCGACGAACCTGGGTGAACGAATGGCAAAACGTCATTTTTTGGATGAATCCAGGTTCTGTTTACAGCATCATGATGGTCGCATCCGTTTTGGCGACATCGTGGTGAACGCACGTTGGAAGCGTGTATTCGTCATCGCTATACTGGCGTATCACCCAACGTGATGGTATGGGGTGCCATTGGTTACACGTCTCGGTCACCTCTTGTTCGCATTGACGGCACTTTGAACAGTGGACGCTACATTTCAGATTTGTTACGATCCGTGGCTCTAGGCTTTATACGATCCCTGCGAAACCCTACATTTGAGCAGGATAATGCACGACCGCATGTTACAAATCCTTTACGGGCCTTTCTGGATACAGAAAACGTTCGACTGCTGTCCTGGCCAGCACATTCTCCAGATCTCTCACCAATTGAAAACGTCTGGTCAATGGTGGCCGAGCAACTGGCTGGTCACAATACGTCAGTCACTAGTCTTGATGAACTGTCGTATCGTGTTAAAGCTGCATCGGCAGCTGTACCTGTACACGCCATCCAAGCTCTGTTTGACTCAATGCCCAGGCGTATCAAGGCCGTTATTATGGCCAGAGGTGGTTGTTTTGGGTACTGATTTCTCAGGATCTATGCACCCAAATTGGGTGAAAATGTAATCACATGTCAGTTTTAGTGTATGTGTATCCAATGAATATCCGTTTATCATCTGCATTTCTTCTTGGTGTAGCAATTTTAATGGCCAGTGGTGTAGTAAATGAGAGCGGTCCTATCACACTTTACTGGGGAACTGCAGATGATACCCTTGTCTCTGATGAAAACATGCTGTCCAGGACAGCGTACCGGGTGTTACGGCGTAAAGTGAAGCACCGGCTCTCCAGCCGGTAACGATAGAGAAGATACGGCTGTGAGAAGACGTCAGGCCGTCGCACGCTGACTCACCCGTCTCCAGGACGACAGCGCGACAGCAGCGGCCCCCAGGTGAAGAGAACGTAAGCGCCGCGCCCGACTGGTCGCAGCCCAGTTGAAGAGTAGCTTCACGATTAGGCACTTGTACAGCAGCAACTTAGGAATCGTTTATACTGAAGAAGCTTGTTTATTTTGCATGTCGCCCTTTGCTTGCGACACTTCTGTGTAATAGTTAAATTTAAGTATTGTAATCTTTTCCGTTTGTAATAAAACTCATTAAAATGATTTAACTGAATGTTGTCTAGCGATCCGTGAAAGCAGGTTTCCTACACACCCCATATTTGACGAATAGGCTGGATTTAACACTGGGTTCTATTATTTAAGAAGTCTTCTAACCACTCACATATCTCGGAAGCTATTCTCAATACTCAGACCTTCGTTATCAGGCTGCAGTGGGTCGCTGTGTCAAGCACATCAGATAGCGAAGTTTCTTGCGAACGGGACCAGAGTAGGCTACGCTCTATCCAAGGGGTAGAAATGGAACAAGAGGGAATAAAATCGACTGATTTGCGCCAAGGCGGCTTTCAAATAAGAAAATGAAGCTGCCATAGGTCAAATGGTTCAAATGGCTCTGAGCACTATGGGACTTAACATCTGAGGTCATCATTCCCCTAGACTTAGAACTACTTAAACCTAACTAACCTTAGGACATAACACGCATGTCCGAGGCAGGATTCGAACCTGCGACCGCAGCAGCAGCGCGGTTCCAGAATGAAGTACCTAGAACCGCTCGGCCACAACGGCCGGCTCCTGCCATAGAAATTAGACACTGGACAATAATAACACGGACAGAAAAGTGAAGAAAGTTGCAAAATAAGAGAATGAAAGAACACTGGAGGAGGATAAAGGCCAGAATAAAAGATGACCCGAATTAAAGCGTCCTCAGTTGATCAACACGAAAAGAAGAAGAAAAAGATCCTCTTTACACTCTCTCGTGGGAAGATCTGGAGCTGAAATAGAAGATGACAGAAACAGTGAACTTCGCATTTACAATTGCGTTTTCATATGAGAGTGCTCCTTCCGTAACACATTTGCTGTACAAATGCCATCCGTTCGTCTTCAGTCTACCTTTGAAAACGAATTCATCAGTACTGTGATTAATTTTCATTGCCTGTTAATTGATACATAATAACTATCTTACTGTAGTTAATTGTCACCCCTAGTTCCAAGCTTTCTCCGACGAGTTCTTGTAGTCGAGATAAACAAAAGAATATGAGCTCAGAATAGTAGATTGATGGAGCGTATTTCTTCGTCTTCTTAGTATATTATCCTCGACTTGCGCCATAGGGTGGTGGGGTTTCGGGTTCCGCTGGATAGGTCAGGACTCCACTACACGCAGCAGGCGGCTACACGGGTAGCAGGGGTTGTGTGGCGTGGGCTGGGCGGTTTTTTAGGTTAGATGGCCTTGGGCAAGTACAGAAAGGGCAACAGCCTCAACGGGTGCGGGGCAAAGTCAGGACATGTGGGGACCAAGCAGCAATCGGTATTGTAATTGTAAACTATCGAAGCTGCGTTGGTAAAGTACCGGAACTTCAAGCGCTGATAGAAAACACCGAAACTAGAGTCGTTATGGGTACGGGAAGCCGGCTGAAGTCAGAGATAAATTCTGCCGAAATTTTTACAAAGGCACAGATGGTGTTTAGAAAGGATAGATTGCATGCAACCGGTGGTGGCGTGTTTGTCGCTGTTAGTGTAGTGGACTGACAAGACAGCCAGTCCACAGTGACGGGTAACCGAAAGGCACGCGTACACTCACGCCGACTGGCGTGAATTCTGGAACAGGATACGTATGAATGCACTAAAGAAAAGTACGTATCTAAGTTAATACTCAACCTTTAATTCCATCATTGTGGTACATCGCTCTTGATAATACAAATAAGACTCTTTCCAGATATGGTTAATGGCGCCTTGCTAGGTCGTAGCCATGGACTTAGCTGAAGGCTATTCTAACTGTCTCTCGGCAAATGAGAGAAAGGCTTCGTCAGTGTAGTCGCTAGCAAAGTCGTCGTACAACTGGGGCGAGTGCTAGTCCGTCTTTCTAGACCTGCCATGTGGTGGCGCTAGGTCTGTAATTACTGACAGTGGCGACACGCGGGTCCAACATGTACTAATGGACCGCGGCCGATTTAAAGCTACCACCTAGCAAGTGTGGTGTCTGGCGGTGACACCACAGTTAGTAGTAATTTATCCTGTAGTGAAATAGAAGTGGATAGTTCCTGTGAATTATTATGGGTGGAGGTTACACTCAACAACCGAACTAGGTTAATGGTTGGCTCCTTTTACCGACCTCCCGACTCACCAGCATTAGTGGCAGAACAATTGAGAGAAAATTTGGAATACATTTCACATAAATGTTCTCAGCATGTTATAGTCTTAGGTGGAGATTTCAATTTACCAGATATAGACTGGGACACTCAGATGTTTAGGACGGGTGGTAGGGACAGAGCATCGAGTGACATTATACTGAGTGCACTATCCGAAAATTACCTCGAGCAATTAAACAGAGAACCGACTCGTGGAGATAACATCTTGGACCTACTGATAAAAAACAGACCCGAACTTTTCGACTCTGTATGTGCAGAACAGGGAATCAGTGATCATAAGGCCGTTGCAGCATCCCTGAATATGGAAGTTAATAGGAATATAAAAAAAGGGAGGAAGGTTTATCTGTTTAGCAAGAGTAATAGAAGGCAGATTTCAGACTACCTAACAGATCAAAACGAAAATTTCTGTTCCGACACTGACAATGTTGAGTGTTTATGGAAAAAGTTCAAGGCAATCGTAAAATGCGTTTTAGACAGGTACGTGCCGAGTAAAACTGTGAGGGACGGGAAAAATCCACCGTGGTTCAACAACAAAGTTAGGAAACAACTGCGAAAGCAAAGAGAGCTTCACTGCAAGTTTAAACGCAGCCAAAACCTCTCAGACAAACAGAAGCTAAACGATGTCAAAGTTAGCGTAAGGAGGGCTATGCGTGAAGCGTTCAGTGAATTCGAAAGTAAAATTCTATGTAACGACTTGACAGAAAATCCTAGGAAGTGCTGGTCTTACGTTAAATCAGTAAGTGGCTCGAAACAGCATATCCAGACACTCCGGGATGATGATGGCATTGAAACAGAGGATGACACGCGTAAAGCTGAAATACTAAACACCTTTTTCCAAAGCTGTTTCACAGAGGAAGACCGCACTGCAGTTCCTTCTCTAAATCCTCGCACAAACGAAAAAATGGCTGACATCGAAATAAGTGTCCAAGGAATAGAAAAGCAATTGGAATCACTCAACAGAGGAAAGTCCACTGGACCTGACGGGATACCAATTCGATTCTACACAGAGTACATGAAAGAACTTGCCCCCCTTCTAACAGCCGTGTACCGCAAGTCTCTAGAGGAACGGAAGGTTCCAAATGATTGGAAAAGAGCAAATGTAGTCCCAGTCTTCAAGAAGGGTCGTCGAGCAGATGCGCAATACTATAGCCCCATATCTCTGACGTCGATCTGTTGTAGAATTTTAGAAGATGTTTTTTGCTCGCGTATCATGTCGTTTCTGGAAACCCAGAATCTACTCTGTAGGAATCAACATGGTTTCCGAAAACAGCGATCGTGTGAGACCCAACTCGCTTTATTTGTTCATGAGACGCAGAAAATATTGGATACAGGCTCCCAGGTAGATGCTATTTTCCTTGACTTCCGGAAGGCGTTCGATACAGTTCCACACTGTCGCCTGATAAACAAAGTAAGAGCCTACGGAATATCAGACCAGCTGTGTGGCTGGATTGAAGAGTTTTTAGCAAACAGAACAAAGCATGTTGTTCTCAATGGAGAGACATCTACAGACGTTAAAGTGACCTCTGGCGTGCGACAGGGGAGTGTTATGGGACCATTACTTTTCACAATATATATAACTGACTTAGTAGATAGTGTCCGAAGTTCCACGCGGCTTTTCGCGGATGATGCTGTAGTATACAGAGATGTTGCAGCGTTAGAAAATTGCAGCGGAATGCAGAAAGATCTGCAGCGGATAGGCACTTGGTGCAGGGAGAGGCAACTGACCCTTAACATAGACAAACGGATTGTATTGTGAATACATAGAAAGAAGGATCCTTTATTGTATGATTATATGATAGCGGAAGAAACACTGGTAGCAGTTACTTCTGTAAAATATCTGGGAGTATGCGTACGGAACGATTTGAAGTGGAATGATCATATAAAATTAATTGTTGGTAAGGCGGGTGCCAGGTTGAGATTCATTGGGAGAGTCCTTGGAAAATGTAGTCCATCAACAAAGGAGGTGGCTTACAAAACACTCGTTCGACCTATACTTGAGTGTTGCTCATCAGTGTGGGATCCGTACCAGATCGAGTTGACAGATGAGATAGAGAAGATCCAAAGAAGAGCGGCGCGTTTCGCCACAGGTTTATTTGGTGAGCGTGATAGCGTTACGGAGGTGTTTAGCAAACTCAAATGGCAGACTCTGCAAGAGAGGCGCTCTGCATCGCGGTGTAGCTTGCTGTCCAGGTTTCGAGAGGGTGCGTTTCTGGATGAGGTATCGAATATATTGCTTCCCCCTACTTATACCTCCCGAGGAGATCACGAATGTAATATTAGAGAGATTCGAGCGCGCACGGAAGCTTTCCGGCAGTCGTTCTTCCCGCGGACCATACACGACTGGAACAGGAAAGGGAGGTAATGACAGTGGCACGTAGAGTGCCCTCCGCCACACACCGTTGGGTGGCTTGCGGAGTATAAATGTAGATGTAGATGTAACGCCTAATTTCGCTGAACTGTCTTAACGGATACGTTCGTAGTACGTCCCACACTGACTTTGGCTGTGTTGCTTGTCTGTTAGCACTGACAGCTCTACGCAAACTTCACTGCTCTCGGTCGTTAAGTTAGGTCGTGGCCACCGCTTTGTCCGGGATGAGATGTAACGCCTGAAATTTGGTACCTTCTGCGCACTTTTGACACTGTTGCTATCGGCATATTGAATTCCCTAACGATTTCAGAATGGGATGTCCGATGAGTCTAGCTTTAACTACCATTCCGATGTCAAAGTCTGTTAATTCCCGTCGTGCGGTCTTAATCACGTAGGAAACCTTTTTACACGAATCACCCGAGTACAAACGACAGCTCCGCCACTGCACTGCCCTATTATTCTCTGTGTACGCGATACTACCGCCATCTGTATAGGTAAAAATTTGGAAATTTGTGATAAGGTCTTACGGGACCAAAATGCTGATGTCATCGGTCCGTAAGCCTACTCACTACTCAATGTAACTTAAACTAACTTATACTAAGGACAACACACACACCCATGCCCGAGGGAGGACTGGAACCTCCGACTGCCTATCGCTGTCCCATGACTTCTGTCACATCAGTTACTTACAAGGGGGGGCCACGACGTTTGGAACGCGGATTTAGTGTAAACTTCATACACTCGTAGTACTCCATGAGGACAACAAAATGTGTAAGCAGTAGCGCGTACTTCTCAAGCTTTATTGAGAAAATCGCAAGATAATTTCGGTCGTCAAATATATGTCTGTACGTGACGACTTTTGCCATGAAGCGTCAGCTGCCGAGTGGCGCCGGCACGGCAGCTCAGCGTGTTCCGTCAGAGCGTTAGTTACCCTTCGAATAAAAAAAAAAAAAACTGAGCGAACGGGTCAACGAACAAACTGAGCGGGTGTTATCGGACGTCCGCCCCGAACAAATTCAACGGACAATATAGAACAAAATTAAAAAAAAAAAAAAAAAAGTGGTTGGCTTTCAAGCCGCTGGATCGAGTTCCGTTAGTCAGTTTTTTTTTCATTTTCAACACAGTCATTTTCTTTACTATTTATATTACAATTGATATAACGGGGAAAATACGTGTAATCGGATGAACTTTTATTAAATTTACAATGTTATTAGGCAGTCTACCAATTTTTATGGAAATGGTAGAGGATGTAGGTGAAGATGAAATGGGAGATACGATACTGCGTGAAGAGTTTGACAGAGCACTGAAAGACCTGAGTCGAAACAAGGCCCCGGGAGTAGACAACATTCCATTGGAACTACTGACGGCCTTGGGAGAGCCAGTCCTGACAAAACTCTACCATCTGGTGAGCAAGATGTATGACACAGGTGAAATACCCTCAGACTTCAAGAAGAATATAATAATTCCAATCCCAAAGAAAACAGGTGTTGACAGATGTGAAAATTACCGAACTATCAGTTTAATAAGTCACTGCTGCAAAATACTAACGCGAATTCTTTACAGACGAATGGAAAAACTGGTAGAAGCCGACATCGGGGAAGATCAGTTTGGATTCCGCAGAAATGTTGGAACACGTGAGGCAATACTAACCCTACGACTTATCTTAGAAAATAGATTAAGGAAAGGCAAACCTACATTTCTAGCATTTGTAGACTTAGAGAAATCTTTTGAGAATGTTGACTGGAATACTCTCTTTCAAATTCTAAAGGTGGCAGGGGTAAAATACAGGGAGCGAAAGGCTATTTACAGTTTGTACAGAAACCAGATGGCAGTTATAAGAGTCGAGGGGCATGAAAGGGAAGCAGTGGTTGGGAAGGGAGTGAGACAGGGTTGCAGCCTGTCCCCGATGTTATTCAATCTGTATATTGAGCAAGCAGTAAAGGAAACAAAAGAAAAATTCGGAGTAGGTATTAAAGTCCATGGAGAAGAAATAAAAACGTTGAGGTTCGCCGATGGCATTGTAATTCTGTCAGAGACAGCAAAGGACTTGGAAGAGCAGTTGAACGGAATGGACAGTGTCTTGAAAGGAGGATATAAGATGAACATCAACAAAAGCAAAACGAGGATAATGGAATGTAGTCGAATTAAGTCGGGAGATGCTGAGGTTATTAGATTAGGAAATGAGACACTTAAAGTAGCAACTGAGTTTTGCTATTTGGGGAGCATAATAACTGATGATGGTCGAAGTAGAGAGGATACAAAATGTAGACTGGCATTGGCAAGGAAAGCATTTCTGAAGAAGAGAAATTTGTTTACATCGCGTATAGATCTAAGTGTCAGGAAGTCGAAATGGTTCAAATGGCTCTGAGCACTATGGGACTTAACTACTGAGGTCATTATATAAATTGTAATTTAAATAGTAAATAAAATGACTGTGTTGAAAATAAAAAAGAAAGTGACGAACGGAACTCGATCCAGCGATCCAGCGGCTCGAACGCCAACCACTTTTTTTTTTAAACTTTTATTCTATATTCCCTTTTTTTCAGGAGTGCTAGCTCTACAAGGTTCGCATGAGAGCTTCTGTAAAGTTTGGAAGGTAGGAGACGAGATACTGGCAGAAGTAAAGCTGTGAGTACCGGGCGTGAGTCGTGCTTCGGTAGCTTAGATGGTAGAGCACTTCCCCGCGATAGGCAAAGGTCCCGAGTTCGAGTCTCGGTCGGGCACACAGTTTTAATCTGCCAGGAAGTTTCATTTTATTCTATATTGTTCGCTGAATTTATTCAGGGCGGACGTCCGATAAGACCCGTTCAGCTTGTTCGTTGATCCGTTTGGTCAGTTTTTTTTTTTTTTATTAGAAAGGGTAACTAACGCTCTGACCGAACACGCTCAGCTACCGTGCCGGCACCACTCGCCTGTAGCCGCTTCATGGTCAAAATGGCGACGCACACACACACACACACACACATATATATATATATATATATATATATATATATATATATATATATATATATATATATATATATATATACACTCCTGGAAATTGAAATAAGAACACCGTGAATTCATTGTCCCAGGAAGGGGAAACTTTATTGACACATTCCTGGGGTCAGATACATCACATGATCACACTGACAGAACCACAGGCACATAGACACAGGCGACAGAGCATGCACAATGTCGGCACTAGTACAGTGTATATCCACCTTTCGCAGCAATGCAGGTTGCTATTCTCCCATGGAGACGATCGCAGAGATGCTGGATGTAGTCCTGTGGAACGGCTTGCCATGCCATTTCCACCTGGCGCCTCAGTTGGACCAGCGTTCGTGCTGGACGTGCAGACCGCGTGAGACGACGCTTCATCCAGTCCCAAACATGCTCAATGGGGGACAGATCCGGAGATCTTGCTGGCCAGGGTAGTTGACTTACACCTTCTAGAGCACGTTGGGTGGCACGGGATACATGCGGACGTGCATTGTCCTGTTGGAACAGCAAGTTCCCTTGCCGGTCTAGGAATGGTAGAACGATGGGTTCGATGACGGTTTGGATGTACCGTGCACTATTCAGTGTCCCCTCGACGATCACCAGTGGTGTACGGCCAGTGTAGGAGATCGCTCCCCACACCATGATGCCGGGTGTTGGCCCTGTGTGCCTCGGTCGTATGCAGTCCTGATTGTGGCGCTCACCTGCACGGCGCCAAACACACATACGACCATCATTGGCACCAAGGCAGAAGCGACTCTCATCGCTGAAGACGACACGTCTCCATTCGTCCCTCCATTCACGCCTGTCGCGACACCACTGGAGGCGGGCTGCACGATGTTGGGGCGTGAGCGGAAGACGGCCTAACGGTGTGCGGGACCGTAGCCCAGCTTCATGGAGACGGTTGCGAATGGTCCTCGCCGATACCCCAGGAGCAACAGTGTCCCTAATTTGCTGGGAAGTGGCGGTGCGGTCCCCTACGGCACTGCGTAGGATCCGACGGTCTTGGCGTGCATCCGTGCGTCGCTGCGGTCCGGTCCCAGGTCGACGGGCACGTGCACCTTCCGCCGACCACTGGCGACAACATCGATGTACTGTGGAGACCTCACGCCCCACGTGTTGAGCAATTCGGCGGTACGTCCACCCGGCCTCCCGCATGCCCACTATACGCCCTCGCTCAAAGTCCGTCAACTGCACATACGGTTCACGTCCACGCTGTCGCGGCATGCTACCAGTGTTAAAGACTGCGATGGAGCTCCGTATGCCACGGCAAACTGGCTGACACTGACGGCGGCGGTGCACAAATGCTGCGCAGCTAGCGCCATTCGACGGCCAACAGCGCGGTTCCTGGTGTGTCCGCTGTGCCGTGCGTGTGATCATTGCTTGTACAGCCCTCTCGCAGTGTCCGGAGCAAGTATGGTGGGTCTGACACACCGGTGTCAATGTGTTCTTTTTTCCATTTCCAGAAGTGTATATATCTGACGACGGAAATTATTTTGCGATTTTCTTAGTAACGCTTGAGAAGTACGCGCTACTGCTTACACATCTTGTTGTCCTCATGGAGTACTACGAGTGTACGAAGTTTACACTAAATCCGCGTTCCACACATTGTGGCCTCCCCCTGTTAGTAACGAGCCACCAGCGACCACGGTTCCTTTTGTACCGAAATACTCCAAAGGTATCTGTAAACTATGTTCGAAATTTAGTCGGCGGACTTTGGGGGTTCACCTTGTGTATCACATGTTCAGGTTTTTCCACTGCAGAGATGGGGATAAAAGATTTTGTATCATAAGAATCACGTTCGCTAGCTTCATTCTTGTGGTTATCATTGACCAACGCTTTTGTATCATGTTGAAACGTGGTGTGTGTGTGTGTGTGTGTGTGTGTGTGTGTGTGTGTGTGCGTGCGTGTGCGTGCGTGCGTGTGTGTGTGTGTGTGTGTGAACGCTACGCGGGGCTGTGAGCTCGACTTGCGCGGCAGCCTTGCTAAATGTTTGCCGGCAGAGCGCGTGTTTGCCGCCGTTCCATCAAATCTGGCCGTGATTACGCGTGCCGCGTTCTCGGCTAATTTATTACTTTGCCGATATATATTTTATAAATATGCTCTGATGTGATTGCTGAAGAAGCACTCGCGCCGTATTTCATCAGCTCAAGGGTTGACTAAATATTGACTACAAGTGAACTTCACCGTGTGGTAATAGGCGGTTCAAAAATCCCTTCAAGTGTAACGGCGCGTCTGTCCGTGGCAGCGCGCGGTAACAGTTGTCACTTCGGCCTGCAAACGCAGTGGTACAGCGGAACAGGAACACTTCGAAAAGTCACCTTTCTAGAACGAATTTTCACTCTGCAGCGGGTCGTCCGCTGCTTTGAAAATTCCTGGTAGATTAAAACTGTGTGTCGGGTCGGAAATCGAACCTGAAACCTTTGCCTTTAGCGGGAAAATGCTCTACCGACATTTTTAAGGTGTCTGATATGCAATATATTATGATGCTCATCAATGGTTCAAATGGCTCTGAGCACTATGGGACTTAACTTCTGTGATCATCAGTCCCCTAGAACTTAGAACTACTTAAACCTAACCAACCTAAGGACATCACACACATCCATGCCCAAAGCAGGATTCGAACCTGCGACCGTAGCGGTCACGCGGTTCCAGACTGAAGCGCCTTTAACCGCACGGCCACACCGGCCGGCTGATGCTCATCAGAGAGAAAAAGAAATAAATAACCTTCGCAGGGTGTCCCAGGAGAATGGTCAATAGATAGAGGTATGAGAGGAACGATCATTCGAAGCAAAAATACCAAGTAAACATGGGCTCTAAAATGCGTACGTAAGTGCTACGCTGCGTGAAACACATCTCTTCTACTGAACAAGTGCTCGTAGCTCTTAAAAGATGCTATTTAGGGACCATGTTCACTGGATACGTTTTCTTATTTTGATCCATACTAACACCTCTCAAAATATGGGAAGTAAAGAGCTTGCAGCAACAGAGATTTGTTTCTCACAAAAGAAACTCCCCATTGCACCCCCCTCAAATTTAGCGGTAAGATGGCCAGATGGATAGACTGTTAAAAACTGAACACAGATCAAGCATGAGAAGAAGAAGGTGTACTGAACAGTGAAAAAAAAAAAAGAGACAAGATATAAACAGTGAAAATCCATGAACAAAATGTGCAATAACGGGCGAACTGCAAGAACCAATGTGTCGTGGTTTAGTGGTCACGGCGTTGGATTGCAATATATATATATATATATATATATATATTACAAATGATTGAAGCGATTTCATAAATTCACTGTAGCTCCATTCATTGATATATGGTCACGACACACTACAGATACGTAGAAAAACTCATATAAAGTTTCGTTCGGCTGAAGCCGCACTTCAGGTTTCTGCCACCAGAGCGCTCGAGAGCGCAGTGAGAGAAAATGGCGACAGGAGCCGAGAAAGCGTATGTCGTGATTGAAATGCACTCACATCAGTCAGTCATAACAGTGCAGCGACACTTCAGGACGAAGTTCAACAAAGATCCACCAACTGCTAACTCCATTCGGCGATGGTATGCGCAGTTTAAAGCTTCTGGATGCCTCTGTAAGGGGAAATCAACGGGTCGGCCTGCAGTGAGCGAGAAACGGTTGAACGCGTGCGGGCAAGTTTCACGCGTATCCCGCGGAAGTCGACGAATAAAGCAAGCAGGGAGCTAAACGTACCACAGCCGACGATTTGGAAAATCTTACGGAAGAGGCTAAAGCAGAAGCCTTATCGTTTACAATTGCTACAAACCCTGACACCCGATGACAAAGTCAAACGCTTTGAATTTTCGGCGCGGTTGCAACAGCTCATGGAAGAGGATGCGTTCAGTGCGAAAGTTGTTTTCAGTGATGAAGCAACATTTTTTCTTCATGGTGAAGTGAACAGACACAATGTGCGAATCTGGGCGGTAGAGAATCCTCACGCATTCGTGCAGCAAATTCGCAATTCACCAAAATTTAACGTGTTTTGTGCAGTCTCACGGTTTAAAGTTTACGGCCCGTTTTTCTTCTGCGAAAAAAACGCTAGAGGACACCTGTATCTGGTCATGCTGGAAAATTGGCTCATGCCACAACTGGAGACCGACAGCGCCGACTTCATCTTTCAACAGGATGGTGCTCCACCGCACTTCCATCATGATGTTCGGCATTTCTTAAACAGGAGATTGGAAAACCGATGGATCGGTCATGGTAGAGATCATGATCAGCAATTCATGTCATGGCCTCCACGCTCTCCCGACTTAACCCCATGTGATTTTCTTCTGTGGGGTTATGTGAAAGATTCAGTGTTTAAACCTCCTCTACCAAGAAACGGGCCAGAACCGCGAGCTCGCATAACGATGCTTTCGAACTCATTTATGGTGACATGCTGCGCCGAGTGTGGGAGGAACTTGATTATCGGCTTGATGTCTGCCGAATCACTAAAGGGGCACATATCGAACATTTGTGAATGCCTAAAAAAACTTTTTGAGTTTTTGTATGTGTGTGCTTAGCATTGTGAAAATATCTCAAATAGTAAAGTTATTGTAGAGCTGTGAAATCGCTTCAATCATTTGTAATAACCATATATATATATATATATATATATATATATATATATATATATATATATATATATATATACACTCCTGGAAATTGAAATAAGAACACCGTGAATTCATTGCCCCAGGAAGGGGAAACTTTATTGACACATTCCTGGGGTCAGATACATCACATGATCACACTGACAGAACCACAGACACATAGACTTACACCTTCTAGAGCACGTTGGGTGGCACGGGATACATGCGGACGTGCATTGTCCTGTTGGAACAGCAAGTTCCCTTGCCGGTCTAGGAGTGGTAGAACGATGGGTTCGATGACGGTTTGGATGTACCGTGCACTATTCAGTGTCCCCTCGACGATCACCAGTGGTGTACGGCCAGTGTAGGAGATCGCTCCCCACACCATGATGCCGGGTGTTGGCCCTGTGTGCCTGGGTCGTATGCAGTTCTGATTGTGGCGCTCACCTGCACGGCCTAACGGTGTGCGGGACCGTAGCCCAGCTTCATGGAGACGGTTGCGAATGGTCCTCACCGATACCCCAGGAGCAACAGTGTCCCTAATTTGCTGGGAAGTGGCGGTGCGGTCCCCTACGGCACTGCCTAGGATCCTACGGTCTTGGCGTGCATCCGTGCGTCGCTGCGGTCCGGTCCCAGGTCGACGGGCACGTGCACCTTCCGCCGACCACTGGCGACAACATCGATGTACTGTGGAGACCTCACGCCCCACGTGTTGAGCAATTCGGCGGTACGTCCACCCGGCCTCCCGCATGCCCACTATACGCCCTCGCTCAAAGTCCGTCAGCTGCACATACGGTTCACGTCCACGCTGTCGCGGCATGCTACCAGTGTTAAAGACTGCGATGGAGCTCCGTATGCCACGGCAAACTGGCTGACACTGACGGCGGCGGTGCACAAATGCTGCGCAGCTAGCGCCATTCGACGGCCAACACCGCGGTTCCTGGTGTGTCCGCTGTGCCGTGCGTGTGATCATTGCTTATACAGCCCTCTCGCAGTGTCCGGAGCAAGTATGGTGGGTCTGACACACCGGTGTCAATGTGTTCTTTTTTCCATTTCCAGGAGTGTATATATATATATATATATATATATATATATATATATATATATATATATATATATATATATACTGTGGCGTTTGCAACACCGAGGAGGGAACCTGCATACGTGCGTACCTCCCACTTGTTCTACACAAGTACGAATTGTTATGATTCCTGCATTCCGTTTCGAAAGTTTTGGCTCTTGAATTCCTTCATTGCAACACAGATTACATCCGATTTTTCATTTCTGTGAGAGGTCCATGCGGCAAATCGCCTGCTCTCACTATTCATCACATTTACTTGCGACACTAATATATTCTTACCACATGATTCATATTCTGTAACCAATGCATTGTATGAGAACTGCCGACACTACAGAAAGAGAACAGATACGTCGAAGGCTGTACGGAAAGTGGATAATTTTGTGGAAAGAAAACGGCCACAAAAGAGATTTGAACACAGATCTCCCACGTTGCAGTCCAAAAGACGTGACCACACAACCACGACGCATGAGGAGGATTGCTATTAGTTCAATGTTGCACATCTTGAGCTTGGATTTTCCACTGTTTCTATTCTTCTTTTTCCACAGTGTTCCGTTTGACGGGTCGTTCTCTGGGTCTACTGGTGAATCTGAGGAGGGGGAGAGAGGCAAATACGAAATTTATCTTGTCAGAACAGAAGATAAAGAAGAGCTCACAGGTGTAACGGTGTACATTTTAGAGCCCATGATCATCAGACTGTTTTGCTGCGACTGGTCATTGCTGTCATGTCCCTGAATATTGACAGTTCCTACTCGAACACCCTGTATAAAAAAAAAATACTTCTTCTTTTGAAGTCCATAATATATACCGTAAAACCGACGTGAATTACGGAAGTGTCAAATCACCATCATAAAGTAGTTTAAATACAGCTGAAAGCAAATGTAAACATGTTTCATGGTTTTTGTTAACATCCGTTACACAGATGACTTTGTTTAGTAATTTTATTAGAAGGTTTTATGTCTTGTTCTTCCCTATGAAATATCATTTTGAACATACTGCAAAAATTTGTCTTGTGGTCTTCACAAAATTCGAAGCGAGCGTAATGTTCCTAATTGAGTCGCTTTCGATTTTATTGATCATACAGTTGACGAAATTGCCGAAACCCATATTTCTTTTATTGTGATATTGAAAGTATCAGCAGTACCACTGATTATCTCCTGTTTACACTGACCTCAATTTGCAGTAGGATTTTGGATTATATACTGTACTCGAACATTATGAATCACCTTGAAGAAAATGGCTTATTGGTACATAATCAACACGGATTCAGAAAATAACCTTCTTGTGCAACGCAGCTACCTCTTTATTCCCATGAAGTAATGAGAGCTGTCGACAAGGGATCCCAGATCGATTCCATATTCCTAGATTTCCAGAAGGCTTTTGAAAGCGACTATTAATCAAATTTCGTCCACATGGAGTATCGTCTCAACTGTGTGACTGGATTCGTGATTTCTTCTCAGAGAGGTCACAGTTTGTAGTGATAGACGGTAAATCATAGAGTAGAACATAGGTGATATCTGGCGTTCCGCAAGGTAGTGTCATATACCCTCTGCTGTTCCTCATTTATATAAATGATCTAGGTGATAATCTGAGCAGCCCCCTTAGATTGTTTGAAGATGACGCTGTAATTTACCGTCTAGTGAAATCATCACACGATCACTTCCAATTACAAAACGATCTAGAGAGAATTTCTGTATGGTGCGAAAAGTGGCAATTGGCACTAAACAAAGAAAACTGCGAGGTCATCCACATGGGTACTAAAAGAAATCCAATACATTTTGGGTATACGATAAAACGCACAAATCTAAAGGCTGTCAATTCGACTAAATACCTAGGAACCACTTAAACTGGAAAGACCACAGAGATAATATTGTGGGGAAGTCGAAACAAGACTGCTCTTTGTTGGCAGAACACTTACAAGCTGCGACAAACCCAATAAAGAGACAGCCTACATTACAGTTGTCCGTCCTCTGCTGGAATATTGCTGCGCGGTGTTGGATCCTTACCAGGTAGGATTGAAGGAGGACATTGAAAAAGTGCAAAGAAGTGCAGCTCGTTTCGTGTTATCGCGCAATAGGGGTGAGAGTGTCACTGATATGATACCCGAATTGGGGTGGGAGTCATTGAAACAAAGGCGGTTTTCTTTGCAGCGAGATCTATTTACGAAATATCAATCACCAACTTTCTCTTCCGAATGAGAAAATATTTTGTTGACACCCACCTACTTAGAAAGAAATGATTATCATAATAAAATAAGAGAAATCAGAACTCGAACGGAAAAATTTAGGTGTTCCATTTTCCCACGCGCAATTGGAGAGTAGAACGGTAGAGAAGTAGTATCAAATGGTTCGATGAACCCTCTGCCAGGCACTTAAGTGTGAATAGATGTAGATATAGTTTACTGCAGTGACACAGGATTGATTCCATGAATATTGGCGGCACCATTACCAGTATAAATCAACATTTGAAGTCATCCGTTGGTTGTCATATGGGTTGTCATATCTGATTTTCCACCTAGGCTTCCATTTCAGTGGCTCACTTCATTATACTTAAGATTTCGTCTTCACTTCTTTTTTTCAGAACTCATTCTTCGTGAAGTCAGACCGATAGTTTCCGGGTCTTCTATTGTGTTTGTTGTTCTACTTGAGCTGAGAGGGGTGTCGCTTGTCTTTTGTCTTCCTTCTCCTGACTGGAACTGAAGTTATTGCAGATGTCTGCATTTCCTTCTCGTATGTCGTGAGATTGTTCTCTGCTCTTCAGCTTGATTTGATATGATTTGTCTCTCGTTTTGGGAGCCTCAGTTTCAGCAAGCGGATGTGCTGTTCTTCTTTTCTTGTTCTTACGAGATTTTGAAACACGATCTGCAGACGCTTGGCTGCCCTTTTCAGCTGTATTAAAGACGTGCGGCGCGGACGTCGGTAGTAGAACTTTACTTTGTTTTCTGTTCATTAGAATCCCTCTGTTCAGATGCCACTTGCGTTTATAAGTTTTCAGTATGTGGGATTTTCTCGCTAACCATTTGCGGGATATTGAAGGACGTCACAGATAATTGACAATTAAATCAAGACCCTAACCTGCCGACAGTCGTTGATATACATCAACGGTGAGAGTTGAAAATGTGCGCCCCGACCGGGACTCGAACACGAGATCTTCTGCTTACATGGCAGACACTCAGTCTCCATCTGAGCCACTGAGGGCACAGAGGATAGTGCGACTGCAGGGATTTATCTCTTGCACTCTCCCCGTGAGACCAACATTCCCAACTTAATGTCCACACACTACATTCATAGTGCCCCTGCCCATTACACTCATTACTCACGGCAGACAATCTTAACGAGTCCTGTAACAGTTCGGGCAATGTGTGCGCATCCGCACAGAAGAAGGTCAATGGCCGGTTAGCCTTAACTAAATGAAGATGGTATCTGTTCTTTCGGACATGTCCGAACCGATACAGTCTCCATACAGTCACAGATGGGGGTCGCTCTGCCCCATTGGTCGCAACCGTAACGCCAATGCCATGTTTAGCGCTAGCACCGTGCGCTCGACTGCATCACTGGCCGTGCCGCGTACGACACATCACGTGACCGTGCAGGTCTTACGAGTGCCAGCAGTCGTCTTCGGCCGAGAGCGAGTAACTGTTTCAGACGATTTGAATAATCCGTGACTGCTCGTTTAAATGTACGTAAGCTCTCAATAGCACACGAAAAATTTATGAACTTTAGTGGGCACTTTTCAATGACGTATTGATTTCCTAAGGGCTCTGCACGGAGCCGAGTAGTCCCGAAGTGTGGCGGACAAGCCGTCTAATGTGACGTCACAAGTTCACTGCGGGGTCCGTGTACTTCGTTGGCCCCGCCGGCAAGCTGGCCACGTGCCGCCGCGAGCCCTAAGAGCGCACATGCTCAAGTGGAGTTGCTTACTGTACCGTTTTAGGTTCAAATAGCTCTGAACACTACGGGACTTAACATCTGAGGTCATCATTCCCCTAGACTTAGAACTACTTAAACCTAACTAACCTAAGGACATCACGCACATCCATGCCCGAGGCAGGATTCGAACCTGCGACCGTAGCACCAGCGCGGTTCCGGACTGAAGCGCCTAGAACCGCTCGGCTACAACGGCCGGCACCGTTTTAGGCTGCCCGTCGGAGAGAACTAATGCATGGTAGCCAGATGCGTTTATGAATAGTGGGATGTGTTTCAGTACAGCAGTCTTGGCTAACTCCACCGAGAAGAAGCACGGGAAATCCGTTGCCCGACCTCAATTCACAAACATAAATTACTCACCCATATTCACTTAAAATGTGTATTATTTTGGTCACTCTGTAAATTTTTGTTCTCAGGTAAATATCGATATGCATAGTTTACACACAGCAAAACCATGTACTCGAGTAATCTATGACCACTGCTACAATATCTTTGTGTTACCACATCGCCTCTGCCTGAGAGCGCTGAGCTATGTAGAGCAATGTTGAGTAGCAGACGTATTTCGAAGAATGATAAGGAAATTTTCTTTATAAATGTGATGTGAGGTTGAGGGAATTGGAGGATGCATATTTTTGGCTCGCCCGGTTGGCCGTACGGTCTAACGCACGACTTTCCGGGCGGGAAGGAGCGCCTGGTCCCCAGCACGAATCCGCCCGGCGGATTTGTGTCTATGTCCGGTGAACCGGCCAGTCTGTGGATGGTTTTTAGGCGGTTTTCCATCTGCCTCGACGAATGCGAGCTGTTTCCCATTATTCCGCCTGAGTTACACTATGTCGGCAATTGCTGCGCAAACAAGTTCTCCACGTACGCGTACACCACCATTACTCTACCACGCAAACATAGGGGTTATACTCGTCTGGTGTGAGACGTTCCCTAGGGGGGTCCACCGGGGGCCGAACCGCACAATAACCCTGGGTTCGGTGTGGGGCGGCGGAGGGGTGAAGTGGACTGCGGTAGCCGTCGTGGGGTTGTGGACCACCGCGGCTGCGGCGGGGACGGAGCCTCCCCGTCGTTTCTAGGCTCCCGGTTAACATACAATACAATGCATATTTTTGATGCAATTCTGGAGAGAGAAGTTTTCCTGGAATGTTAAGAGATTGACGTAAGCACACAAGTGCGTAGCATTGTTTTGTGTTATTGAGATTCTAGTAACGAAATTCAGATAGTAGGGTTGTTACATGGATTGCTCTGAGAGGAGGATGAGATTCCACTTGCTTAAAGTTATTCGTTAAAGTCATTTTATGTAAACACCATTGTGAAAATTCAGATTATTTTTAAAGCATTACTTATGAATGTAGAGTTTCATTTGAATTTTGTCAGAATTAATTTCTTACCAGTTAAAATTCCCACTCTCCATTCAGTTTATTATGAACATACGCACATTGTACTTTGTGCTACAGAAATTTCATTCGTAGTTTTTAATGTTGCTTTGCTGCTGTATTTTGTGCGCTGCTCCCATGAAATCTCCGAAAATACGTGTGAAGACAGGAAGTAAGCGAATATACAGTTTAGGGCCAGGAATTTCTTTGTAAGTTCAGTTGCGCATTTCTTTCTGAAATCAGGTTACAGTCAAGAGCAGCATTGCATTTTCATAGAAACAGTCAGTTTCAGTTTGTAGACAGCGTTGAGCAAATCATATTAAATCCTTGTATAATTCAGTACAGTCAGAGGTTTGCACAGTACGAGAGTTTGCATTAGCAATTAGTTTGTTTGCTAATCATTTTTGAGAACCTTTGGTACAGAGTTGTAGGAGGATTCAGACAGACAGAGAGAAGCAGACAGTCGGCTAAGTTACATGTAATCAAATGCAGTTTCAAAGGGGAGCTCGGATACTCTTGCAGTGCACAACCCTGAGCCAGCAAACGATATTTGAACCTCACTAATACTACCGTTTGCTCGTGTAAATTTCATAGAGCTACCCATGTCTTCAGTTACACAATTGCAAATTTGTGAAACTTGAAGCTATATCTTCAAATAATGTAACTTACCAAAAACAACTTTGCAACAGGCAAATACTCAACGACCAAGACGGCAAACTCGTCTTGCTTTTTAGAGTATACTGCTACGACACAGAATAGTAAGGTGTTGAATATTAGAAAATTTTACTAAAACTCGTTCACCTCGCTACAAGCAAAGTGCCCTCACACCAGAGGCAGAGCCGGCCGAAGTGGCCGCGCGGTTCTGGCGCTGCAGTCTGGAACCGCGAGACCGCTACGGTCGCAGGTTCGAATCCTGCCTCGGGCATGGATGTGTGTGATGTCCTTAGGTTAGTTAGGTTTAACTAGTTCTAAGTGCTAGGGGACTAATGACCTCAGCAGTTGAGTCCCATAGTGCTCAGAGCCATTTGAACCGTTTGAACCAGAGGCAGAGATCAAACCAGGAAATAAGCAGTATGTCGCAAGTGAGTCAGGCCTCTACACGTCACAAAACCGCGCCGAGAGAGAGAGAGAAGGATGGCCTCAGCACAAGATAGCACGGGACAGAAAACCAACGGAAACGTACACGCCTATTCGTTAGCCTGAAAGAGATGTCGAAAAAAACTGCACCTATTTCGTAAGAACCAGTATCAGGCAACCAAGAGCCTTTTAAGCGAATATATAACAATAGGAATGCACAAGCGGTCATTATGAATGGAGCATCGCGTCATCGCCTCACGTTGGCTCCCTTTAAATACCCTAGCTTTCCAGACCTCAAGGGGTTGATCATTAAAATCGACGGTGATCACAGTAATAGCTCTCTATTCCACGATTACGATACTGCAGCGAATCTATGTCTATATCTATCTGCAAACCAGCCTAAGGTGTACTTGACATGGCTTTCTTCGCCTGAGGAGCTTCACACTTTTCGCTGCCTACCATTGCTGATGGAGAAGCTGACTGTCTTCTGACAACACATCGGAGAGTGATGACAGCAATGAACTTCAGGGCGGGAACCGGCAGCAGGGCCTCTTAGGGTCCACGTTCCTGTTGAGACGCCTCCAAGTGCTGAAATCTACCTCGCCGGCAGGAAGGAGATCGACCTACCGCATGACTTCCGACAACATCAGATCGATGATGGGTCATCAAGGGTCGAGCACACCCCAGCAGCTAGAACGAGACCATTTGTGCTGGACAATAGCCACGCCGGCAGCGCCTGGACCTGCAGACGAAGAGCCGACTCGGCAGCCGACAGCGGGAATCCAACAAACAGCTAAATGAGGCGTCGGCTACAAGGCTGGTGTGGAATATGTTGTTGTTGTTGTGCTCTTCAGTCCTGAGACTGGTTTGATGCAGCTCTCCATGCTGCTCTATCCTGTGCAAGCTTCTTCATCTCCCAGTACCTACTGCAGCCTACATCCTTCTGAATCTGCTTAGTGTATTCATCTCTTGGTCTCCCCCTACGATTTCTACCCTCCACGCTGCCCTCCAATACTAAATTGGTGATCCCTTGATGCTTCAGAACATGTCCTATCAACCGGTTAACAAATTTCTCTTCTTCAGAAACGCTTTCCTTTCCTTGCCACAGACAGTTTACATTTTATATCCTCTCTACTTCGACCATCATCAGTTATTTTACTCCCCAAATAGCAAAACTCCTTTACTACTTTAAGTGTCTCATTTCCTAATCTAATTCCCTCAGCATCACCCGACTTAATTCGACTACATTACATTATCCTCGTTTTGCTTTTGTTGATGTTCATCTTATATCCTCCTTTCAAGACACTGTCCATTCCGTTCAACTGCTCTTCCAAGTCCTTTGGTGTCTCTGACAGAATCACAATGTCATCGGCGAACCTCAAAGTTTTTATTTCTTCTCCATGGATTTTAATACCTACTCCGAATTTTTCTTTTGTTTCTTTTACTGCTTGCTCAATATACAGATTGAATAACATCGGGGACAGGCTACAACCCTGTCTCACTCCCTTCCCAACCACTGCTTCCCTTTCATGTCCCTCGACTCTTATAACTGCCATCTGGTTTCTGTACAAATTGTAAATAGCCTTTCGCTCCCTGTATTTTACCCCTGCCACCTTTAGAATTTGAAAGAGAGTATTCCAGTCAACATTGTCAAAAGCTTTCTCTAAGTCTACAAATGCTAGAAACGTAGGTTTGCCTTTTTAATCTTTCTTCTAAGATAAGTCGTAACGTCAGTATTGCCTCACGTGTTCCAATATTTCTACGGAATCCAAACTAATCTTCCCCGAAGTCGGCTTCTACCAGTTTTTCCATTCGTCTGTGAAGAATTCACGTTAGTATTTTGTAGCTGTGACTTATTAAACTGATAGTTCGGTAATTTTCACACCTGCCAAAACCTGCTTTCTTTGGGATTGGAATTATTATATTCTTCTTGAAGTCTGAGGGTATTTCGCCTGTCTCATACATCTTGCTCACCAGATGGTAGAGTTTTGTCAGGAATGGCCATCAGTAGTTCTAATGGAATGTTGTCTACTTCCGGGGCCTTGTTTCGACTCAGGTCTTTCAGTGCTCTGTCAAACTCTTCACGCAGTATCATTTGACCCACTTCATCTTCATCTGCCGGCCGGAGTGGCCGAGCGGTTAAAGGCGCTACTGTCTGGAACCGCACGACCGCTACGGTCCTGCCTCGGGCATGGATGTGTGTGATGTCCTTAGTTTAGTTAGGTTTAAGTAGTTCTAAGTTCTAGGGGACTTATGACCACAGCAGTTGAGTCCCATAGTGCTCAGAGCCATTTGAACCAATTGAACCATCTTCATCTACAACCTCTTCCATTTCCATAATATTGTCCTCCAGTACATCGCCCTTGTATAGACCCTCTATATACTCCTTCCACCTTTCCGCTTTCCCTGTAAATGACTGTAAACATGGTTAACAAATAATTAAACTTCGACAATGTTTTACTAGCGTCATAGACGCCTCACAGGTACGCAGCTTCTCTCCTGACTTCATGCAGGGTGTCTCCGTTCGGCCTCTCTGTAGTACAGTTCACCATCACCACTTCCGCTCATGGCGAGGCTTCAAGCCGGTCTGCTGACAGAGCTATCCGACCACGACTCACGACTTGCCCTCACAGCTTTACTTCTTCCAGTACCTCATCATCTGCCTTTCAAATTTCACAGAAGTTCTCCTGCAAATCTTGCGAAACCAGCATTCCTGGCAGATAGGTTGTGAGCTACGTTAGGATACCTTAGTCGCTAGAGCATTTGCACGTCCCAGTCCAGCACAAAGTTTTAAACTGCCACGAAGTTCATAGGCATGTGTCTGCTTGGTGATCCTCTGTAGCGCAGATTCAAAGAGGGGTTGGAGAGTGGGGGGAGAGGAGGGCATGAATGCCATGTCACCTCCCTTCCCCCCAACAATATTTTACTAAACGTTTTTACCTTTTTACGTACATTTCTTATTGACGAACTGAGACAGTCACGGTACAACTTCATTTTGTCGTCTGTGGCCGGAGTTTCTCAGTGCTTCTAGTACTCCTCATACACGCTGTAAGCTGTTGCTTTCGTTCTTTTGTACACGTTCTTCTGATGTTTGTAGTTCTTCTTTCGACGTGAAACCAGGTTTAAGTCACCGTCCGTTTTGTCACTTGTTGCTAATCGAGTCGAAGAACACGACGAATTTTAAAAAGGCTTTCGCCAATATACAACAACAGTCAGCCACAGAAACAAACGATTTTTTTATCTTATCTTTCACTCCCTTTCAAATACGAGAGAGCGGGCGCTTGCAGAAAATTGTTCTTTCGAGCTTTGCGATAGCTGGCACTGGAGTAGGGAGATCCCAAAACAAGCCTTAAATGTCACAGAAAAAAACGAAATGCAGCCTTCTCTCTCAGAAAGTGACAAAAATCTACCTCAGAACCAAACAATAGACGCAAAAAAACACGACATTTAAGGTTTCAAGAGGACTTAACAACATATCTCGTCACTTTCCTTCCCAGCTAGTGAATTCATTACTGGTCGGAGCTGTATAGTTCACTTATTCTTGTCGAATGCATGCTTTGTATGTTTGTGCATTTTAAGAAGTGATGGATAAATTATTTTAAGCAGGAAAAGGGAACGAAATCGTAGTCCCAGCGAAACTACAAACGAACATACAAAACAAACAAAACCTGATACATAAGTTAACGTGGAAAACAAACAATTAGTGGAAGAGTGTTATATAAGTGGTGCAAAGTATAGTATTCTGGAGAAATCCCGTTATTTGGCTGAGTTTGTCCGCAGCTCGTGGTCTTGCGGTAGCGTTCTCGCTTCCCGCGCCCGGGTTCTCGGGTTCGATTCCCGGCGGGGTCAGAGATTTTCTCCGCCTCGTGATGACTGGGTGTTGTGTGCTGTCAGGTTAGTTAGGTTTAAGTAGTTCTAAGTTCTAGGGGACTGATGACATAGATGTTAAGTCCCATAGTGCTCAGAGCCATTTGAACTATTTGCCTGTGTTGGTGCGAGAACATGAAAAATAACTCTTTGCTGTCATCATCAGGTGAACTGTAGTATTAATCAACGTTCACAAGAACCGCTAGAACTTACCAGTTTCAAACAGCTTTTTAATATAGACAGCAACGCAAATCATGGTTATAAATGGTTCAAATGGCTCTGAGCACTATGGGACTTAACATCGGAGGTCATCAGTCCCCTAGACTTAGAACTACTTAAACCTAACTAACCTAAGGACATCACACACATCCATGCCCGAGACAGGATTTGAACCTGCGAGCGTAGCAGCAGCGCGGTTCCGGACTGAAGCGTAGCGTCTGGAACCGCTCGGCCACAACGGCCGGCTGTGATTATAAAATCACTTTCTACATCTAACTCGAGGTAGGTTCTCCTGAAAAAAAGTCCCCTGTTCAAATCATATATGTGAACCTAATAAATTTGTTAATGCAGTTCTAAATTATATTCGTGTTAATAAATAATTTGAATTCCATATGTAACAAGTATACGTTACTTCTAACTTCTATGTTAGATACAAGTAAATCTGTGACCACTAAAGGTTCTTTATTTTTCTTTTACATTCAGGATATCGTGTCGTTAAAGTTGTTGTATTGAGGAGGCATGAAACCTTGGTGGACCATAACATTTCAGTTCGAGAGTCGTTAGAGGTTATTTTGTCTCGGCTGCAAACTGCAAAAATGCTGTGTATACTGTAGCAGCCGTTATTGAAAGAATCTACACGATAACGAAGGAAAATATTACTACAAGAAAGTATTTCGTATTAAAATAACTGTGCACGCACTACTTAATATTGTTACCGCTAACAGGATATACTGCGAGACATATACACTGACATGACGAACGTAATGGGATAGCGATATGCCCATATACAGGTGGCAGTAATATCGCGTACACAAGGTGTAAAAGTGCAGCACACTGGCGGAGCTGTCATTTGAACTCAGGCGATACATGTGAAAAGGTTTCCTACTTGATTATGGCCGCACGACGGGAATTAACAGACTTTGAACGCGGAATGGTAACTGGAGATAGACACATGGAGCGTTCCATTTCGGAAATAGTTAGGTAGTTCAATATTCGGAGATCCACAGTGTCAAGAGTGTGCCGAGAACACCAAATTTCAGGCGTAACCTGTCACCACGGACAGCGCAGTGGCCGATGGCTTTCACTTTACGACCAGGAGCAGCGGCGTTTGCGTAGAGTTTCTGAATTTCTTTTTTTAGATCTTATGGGACCAAAGTGCTTAGGTCATCGGTCTCTAACCTTACACACTACTTAATCTAACATAAACTAACTTACGCTATGTGTTGTGGACTGGCAAGACAGCCAATCCACTAGGACGGGAGGCCGAAGGGCACGCGATTAAGCTCACGCAGGATGGCGTGAGGTCTGGAACAGGACAAGGTCTTTATAGTAGCAAAAATAGTTCGTAGCTTCTGGAATACTTAACTTTAATCCATAATTGGTGAACATCGGTCTGACGGTAGATGCATCACAAGATAAATAGCAATTGAAAATGGCGCCTTGCTAGGTCGTAGCAAATGACGTAGCTGAAGGCTATGCTAACTATCGTCTCGGCAAATGAGAGCGTAATTTGTCAGTGAACCATCGCTAGCAAAGTTGGCTGTACAACTGGGCTGAGTGCTAGGAAGTCTCTCTAGACCTGCCGTGTGGCGGCGCTCGGTCTGCAATCACTGACAGTGGCGACACGCGGGTCCGACGTATACTAACGGACCGCGGCCGATTTAAAGGCTACCACCTAGCAAGTATGGTGTCTGTCGGTGACACCACACTATGGACAACACACACACCCATGCCCGAGAGAGGATTCTAACCTCCGACTGGGGGAGCCGCGCGGACCGTCACAAGACGCCCTTAGACCGAGTGGCTACCCCGCGCGGCCGTAGAGCTGTCAGTGCTAACAGACACGCAACACAACGTGAAATAACCGCCAATATCAATGTGGGACGTACGAGTAACGTATCCGTTAGGACAGTGCGGCGAAATTCGGCGTTAATTGGCTAATTGGCTATGGCATCAGACGACCGATACGAGTGCCTTTGCTAACAGCGCGACATCGCCTGCAGCGTGTCTCCTGGGTTTGTGACCGTGTCGGTTGGACTCAAGACGATTGCAAAAGCAGTGGTCTGGTAGGATGTGTTCCGATTTTAGTTGGTAAGTGTGGTGTCACCGCCAGACACCACACTTGCTAGGTGGTAGCCTTTAAATCGGCCGCGGTCCGTTAGTATACGCCGGACCCGCGTGTCGCCACTGTCAGTGATTGCAGACCGAGCGCCGCCACACGGCAGGTCTAGAGAGACTTCCTAGCACTCGACCCAGTTGTACAGCCGACTTTGCTAGCGATGCTACACTGACAAATACGCTCTCACTTGCCGGGACGATAGTTAGCATAGCCTTCAGCTACGTCATTTGCTACGACCTAGCAAGGCGCCATTACCAGTTTATATTGAAATTGTAAAACGTGTACCGTCAAGAGCGATGTACACCAATTATGGATTAAAGTTAAGTATTCCAGAAGCTATGTACTATTTTTGGCTACTATAATTCCTTGTCATTTTCCAGACCTCACGCCAGCCTGCGTGAGCTTAAACGCGTGCATTTCGGCCTCCTCTAGCAACACGGTGTTGGCTCTTCTGCCAACACATCAGTAAGAGCTGATGTGTGTGGCGCAGACCCCATGAAGCCATAAACACAGGCTGTCAAAAATGGTTCAAATGGCTCTGAGCACTATGGGACTTAACGTCTCAGGTCATCAGTCCCCTAGAACTTAGGACTACTTAAACCTAACTAACCTAAGGACATCACACACATCCATGCCCGAGGCAGCATTCGAACCTGCGAACGTAGCGGTAGCGCGGTTCCAGACTGTAGCGCCTAGAACCGTTCGGCCACTCTGGCCGGCACAGGCTGTCAGTAAGACACTGTGCAAACTGGTGAAGGCTTCCAGAATGGTGTGGGCTGTGTTTACATGGAATGGACTGGGTCCTCTTGTCCAACTGAACCGATTAATGACTGGAAATGGTTATGTTCGGCTACTTGTTTAAGAAGATGTTGAAAAGCAGATGCAATAGAATGAATTTCAAAGAGCTGGTAGACTTCATTTACGTCATTAAGATAAGTGAACAATTCCCTCTTATGGTTCTAATTATAGAATGCGCCGCTAGTATTCCCTTGCACACAGTTGACACTGAGTGAGCTTTTAGTTGCACGAACAATATAAAAACAGAAATCAGAAATCGTCTTTCTGGGGAAACAGCTAGAAAAGTTCTGTTGATTACTACGCAAGGGCCATCTCGCAAGAACTTTGATTGTGAAAAGGCGTTCGTGTGTCGAGTATGTACTAAAACCGACGTATTATAGTGTGATAAGATATAACGGAAAATACGCAAATTAATTCTGGCATTTTACTGTAATTTATATGATGTGGAATGTGTAAAAGTTATTTTAAGAAAAATTAAATTTCGTTTAATAGATTACTTTTAGTTTCAGTTCAGAAAACACATATTTCAATTTTAAAATCCTCATTAACGGTATCACTTATAAAATTTTCTACTCGCCAAATTGTGCACAGTCTTTTCATATTTTGTACAATTGAAAATTTTGATTTATGCATTTTTGTGACATTATTCTTTTTCTAGTTCATACCCTACTTGAAACCCTTTCAAACTTCGTATTCTGTTTCGAAACACGTCCCATTCTAACCTGGGGGCTTCCAGGGTGTTGGACGTTTCAAGATCTTTCTGCACTTCTTTCATTTTCATCCACGTCGTCGTGATCCTCTTCTTCCACAGATAATAGAATGGTCTTGTAAATAATTATGTTCTAGACGATACCGTTCTCCTTATTTCGGTGTTTGCTGAGAAAAAAGTGGAGAGAAATTACGCCTTATATAAAACAGTGTACTATAGTTTTGTTTTACTCAGTTGTTTCAGCACTTGTGCTAGCTTCAGTGGGCGGTTTAGTTAATTTTCTTTCTGAAAAATTATTGTTAACTTTCACTTCTTGTGTAGGTTATATGAATTTTCGCTCAAAAGTATTTACATTTGCAAAAGGAGCTATCATTGGGTGTCAAATATTTTATATTAGTTCAGTATAGTATACGCTGAAGACACATGTCACTGAGTTGAAACATCCTATGTTGTTCATTTGCCACGTGTTTAAGACATTAGTTTTATATTAAATGTAAAAATAATAACGGGTATATATATTCAGATCTCAAATGACATTATTATTTGTGTATGATCGTAGTTTTATACCATCAACCTACAACGTGTCATCTCCAAACAAAGACGTTTTTATTTTCAGTTTATGACGATTTCGAAGTCAGAACATGAAAATAAGAGAATAATTCCCATCCGCTTAGGGAAAAAATCGAAAAATCGGAAGGGATATAAGTCAACTGCCGGGCCATTGTCGGTGACTTTGCGATACTATCGTGACGAGGAAGTGACCATCCTCATCAACTTCCTAAATAGGTTCCCTAGTAGAACAGAGCCGAGGATCTCAATAGAAAAGACCAAATTCATGACGAACGACAAATATGTAACAAAATTTCTTGAAACAGAGATAGGTCGGATTACGAAGTTAAAGAAATTCAAGTCCCTCGGTGAGACCACACTAAAAAACAGACAAGCAAAATTGGCGAGAGGCAAGTGGATCTCAAAAACTGAGAGAACATATGAGCTGACTTAAGCCAAAACAAGGCCCGGGAGGAGACAACATTCCATTGGAACTACTGAAAACCTTGGGAGAGCCAGCCCTGACAAAACTCTACCATATGGTGACCCAGATGTATGAGGCAGGCGAAATACCCTCAGATTGCAAGAGGAATATACACTCCTGGAAATGGAAAAAAGAACACATTGACACCGGTGTGTCAGACCCACCATACTTGCTCCGGACACTGCGAGAGGGCTGTACAAGCAATGATCACACGCACGGCACAGCGGACACACCAGGAACCGCGGTGTTGGCCGTCGAATGGCGCTAGCTGCGCAGCATTTGTGCACCGCCGCCGTCAGTGTCAGCCAGTTTGCCGTGGCATACGGAGCTCCATCGCTGTCTTTAACACTGGTAGCATGCCGCGACAGCGTGGACGTGAACCGTATGTGCAGTTGACGGACTTTGAGCGAGGGCGTATAGTGGGCATGCGGGAGGCCGGGTGGACGTACCGCCGAATTGCTCAACACGTGGGGCGTGAGGTCTCCACAGTACATCGATGTTGTCGCCAGTGGTCGGTGGAAGGTGCACGTGCCCGTCGACCTGGGACCGGACCGCAGCGACGCACGGATGCACGCCAAGACCGTAGGATCCTACGCAGTGCCGTAGGGGACCGCACCGCCACTTCCCAGCAAATTAGGGACACTGTTGCTCCTGGGGTATCGGCGAGGACCATTCGCAACCGTCTCCATGAAGCTGGGCTACGGTCCCGCACACCGTTAGGCCGTCTTCCGCTCACGCCCCAACATCGTGCAGCCCGCCTCCAGTGGTGTCGCGACAGGCGTGAATGGAGGGACGAATGGAGACGTGTCGTCTTCAGCGATGAGAGTCGCTTCTGCCTTGGTGCCAATGATGGTCGTATGCGTGTTTGGCGCCGTGCAGGTGAGCGCCACAATCAGGACTGCATACGACCGAGGCACACAGGGCCAACACCCGGCATCATGGTGTGGGGAGCGATCTCCTACACTGGCCGTACACCACTGGCGATCGTCGAGGGGACACTGAATAGTGCACGGTACATCCAAACCGTCATCGAACCCACCGTTCTACCATTCCTAGACCGGCAAGGGAACTTGCTGTTCCAACAGGACAATGCACGTCCGCATGTATCCCGTGCCACCCAACGTGCTCTAGAAGGTGTAAGTCAACTACCCTGGCCAGCAAGATCTCCGGATCTGTCCCCCATTGAGCATGTTTGGGACTGGATGAAGCGTCGTCTCACGCGGTCTGCACGTCCAGCACGAACGCTGGTCCAACTGAGGCGCCAGGTGGAAATGGCATGGCAAGCCGTTCCACAGGACTACATCCAGCATCTCTACGATCGTCTCCATGGGAGAATAGCAGCCTGCATTGCTGCGAAAGGTGGATATACACTGTACTAGTGCCGACATTGTGCATGCTCTGTTGCCTGTGTCTATGTGCCTGTGGTTCTGCCAGTGTGATCATGTGATGTATCTGATCCCAGGAATGTGTCAATAAAGTTTCCCCTTCCTGGGACAATGAATTCACGGTGTTCTTATTTCAATTTCCAGGAGTGTAATAATTCCAATCCCAAAGAAAGCAGGTTTTGGCAGGTGTGAAAATTACCGAACTATCAGTTTAATAAGCGACGGCTGCAAAATACTAACACGAATTCTTTACAGACGAAGGAAAAACTGGTAGAAGCCGACATCGGGGAAGATCAGTTTGGATTTCGTAGAAATGTTGGAACACGTCAGGCAATACTCACCCTGCGACTTATCTCAGAAAATAGATTAAGGAAAGGCACACCTACGTTTCTAGCATTTGTAGACTTAGAGAAAGCTTTTGACAATGTTGACTGGACTACTCTCTTTCAAATTCTGAAGGTGGCAGGGGTAAAATACAGGGAGCGAAAGGCTATTTACAATTTGTACAGAAACCAGATGCCAGTTATAAGAGTCGAGGGGCATGAAAGGGAAGCATTGGTTGGGAAGGGAGTGAGACAGGGTTGTAGCCTCTCCCCGATGTTATTCAATCTGTATATTGAGCAAGCAGTAAAGGAAACAAAAGAAAAATTCGGAGTAGGAATTAAAATCCATGGAGAAGAAATAAAAACTTTGAGGTTCGCCGATGACATTGTGATTCTGTCAGAGACACCAAAGGAATTGGAAGAGCTGTTGAACGGAATGGACAGTGTCTTGAAAGGAGGATATAAGATGAACATCAACAAAAGCAAAACGAGGATAATGTAATGTAGTCGAATTAAGTCGGGTGATGCTGAGGGAATTAGATTAGGAAATGAGACACTTAAAGTAGTAAAGGAGTTTTGCTATTTGGGGAGTAAAATAACTGATGATGGTCGAAGAAGAGAGGATATAAAATGTAGACTGGCAATGGCAAGGAAAGCGTTTTTGAAGAAGAGAAATTTGTTAACATTGAGTATGTATTAAAGCGTCAGGAAGTCGTTTCTGAAATTATTTGTATGGAGTGTAGCCATGTATCAATGTGAAACATGTACGATAAATAGTTTGGACAAGAAGCGAAAACAAGCTATCGAGATGTGGTGCTACAGACGAACGCTGAAGATTAGATGTGTA
The DNA here is from genome assembly GCF_023864275.1 of Schistocerca cancellata. Classification (NCBI taxonomy): domain Eukaryota; kingdom Metazoa; phylum Arthropoda; class Insecta; order Orthoptera; family Acrididae; genus Schistocerca; species Schistocerca cancellata. The sequence continues at coordinate 781,392,986 of NC_064628.1, read as the reverse complement.
GATCACATAACTAATGAGGAGGTATTGAATAGAGTTAGGGAGAAGAGAAATTTGTGGAACACCTTGACTAGAAGAAGGGATCGGTTGGTAGGGCATGTTCTGAGGCATCAAGGATCACCAATTTAGTATTGGAGGTCACGGTGGAGGGTAAAAATCGTAGAGGGAGACTCTAAGCAGATTCAGAAGGATGTAGGTTGCCGTAGGTACTGGGAGATGAAGAAGCTTGCATAGGATAAAGTAGCATGGAGAGCTGCATCAAACCAGTCTCTGGGCTGAAGACCACAACAACAACAACATGAGCTAACTGAAAACTTTTACTCCAAAAAGTTCATCTTCTGCGTTATCAAACCAATACATTATAGCACTGTGGTCAAAACAGAACGCCTCTACGACAGTGATTGCCTTTCCATGAACTACAAGCTGGAGAAGTTGGAAATCCTGGAAAAGAGAATCCTGCGAAAAACCATGGGGACAATCCAGACTGAGTTCGGCTGGAAACTTCGGAGTAGCAAATTAGTCTGCCAGAATGTGAAGAGAATCTACGAGAGTGTGAGGAGAAGGAAGATGATATTTCTTAGACGCCTTTAGAGAACAGGCAGAGGTATACTGACTAAACAAATAAAAACTAGAGAGAAATTCCGCCTTATGCCAGACATCGCTTTATAATTTTGTTTTATCCAGGCATGTTTCAGCACTTCATGTGCCCTCTTCAGTTGCCTGTTTTATTCGTTTTCGTTCTGAAAAATTATTGTTGCATGTTAACCTCACGTGCGTGGTTATACGAATTTAAGCTCAAAGATTATATATAAAAGTAATGGCATAAACACACCGCAGGTAAACAAAATACACTGCCTCAGTTCAGTGACATGTGTCGTAAGTGTATACTGCACAAAACTAACGTAATATATTTGACCCCCAGAGATTGCTCCTTTCCCAAATGTAAATACTTTTGACCCAAAATTCATACAACCTACACCAGAAGCGAACGTATAACAACAGTTTTTCAGAACGAAAGTAAACAAAGTCCACTGAAGCTAGTACATAAAGTGCTGAAATAATTGGGTAAAACAAACGATAATAGTGTCTTGCACAATGTACAATTTTTCTCCAGTTTCTTCTTAACAAGCACGAAAATAAGAAGAGCTACGACACTCAAAATACGACTATCTAAACAAATAGTTCATTACTTCTGGAACAAGAAGATTACCACGACGTGGGTTAAACAAGTTATGAAAGACTTTTAAAGGCCCAACACCTTAGAGGCCCTCATGTTAGAATGTTAAAAAGTGAGATGTTTCGAAACAGAGCATTTATCAGAAACATCGACACCATCCCCCTCGTAGCTACTCTAGCGCCTTAGACTCCCCCCCCCCCCCCCCCTTAGGCGAAGTTTGTCTACCTTCAGGCGCTAGAGCAGCCGCGAGGCTGGATTGGTGTCGAAGTTTCTGAAAGGTACATTTGTAATGTCCTCAGCAAAAGTGCGATGGTGTTGCCGGACTGGAAGAGGTCTAGGAAGGGCACTTTGCCGTGTTAATGGTACATTCCCCCATGATCACGCCACAGGAAGCGCGAAACAGGAGGGCTGAAAGAAGGTAAACATCCTTTGCTGCTTCAGATCACGTTCAGACTCGTCGAATGGTTTCGAACCGTCCGTATTGGTGCCAACCTCTACACGAGAGGAAAAATTGCGGTCAAACTGCATTCCAACGTGGTACGATCATTTTCAATGTGGACTGCAGCCCCACAGTGCCCTTAAAAGGGGGCTTAAACGTCCGAGGATGTTATCAGTGTTAAAGGTTATGTCGAACGTCTTATTGTTGCTCATCGTACTGCGAACTGTCGTTTTCGAAAGCGAAATGTGTGGTAATCAAGGTCCCAGGGGAAGGGGTGGTTTCATTGACGTCCTTTATGCCGTCCCCTGAGACCTTTTCGTGTCGAATCTGAGCCGCAGTGTGTCTGAAACAGTTTTCCCTGCAACCCGCGAGAAAATCGCGTGACTTCAGCGCGGGGGTGTCACGGTTCTGACCTCCATCAAAGAGGCGTCAAAAGAATGGGGAAATGTATGTAAAAGGGCTGTGACCACCTTCTTATCACGTGACACATCCACAGTGACATTGGGCATATCTGTGATGAAATTTGGTGCCAATGTAACGTCATTATCCCACCATGAACTCCCATGAACTTTTGAGCTGCGTCCTTTTTTTCGTATGTAATGTCACCTTGCTCGCATGTATTGTCACCTTGCTGTCTGAAGCGTCTCCGAAAGCGAGGGTGATGTTGCAAGGCCCCATGCTTTTGCACCATTACAGAGGAGAGCTGTAGGCACTTTTGAGCGTAATGTCAAACTTATGCGTCTCGATGGGTGAAAATTACAGGGTTTCGAAAAAGTGATTCTTTAACATTGTTGCGCAGTGTGGTTTATAATTGCACCGCTAGCTATAGTTTCGAGCGAAAAACGATAGTCTATTTTTATCTCTTGTAACAAGGAAACTGAATGTGTGAATGAAAGAATGAATGAATGAATGAATAAAACATCATAGTCAGGCCTACCTCTTCGACGGTGAGCAGCTTTGCAAAACGCAACATACATCTTTGGTCAAGTTAAATTTTTCTGCGTTGTGTCAACAATATGACGGCGCATTATACTGAATCTGATTTAACGCACAAGAAACATTGTTTCTTACGACACACCCACACACATGACTGAAACTGACTGCTTCTGTGCAAAACCAAATAAATGAACGAAAATAGTAAAAAATCAATAGCAAAAGAAACTCGGGATATGTTAAACCACCATTTCTACAATGTTCGCTTGCTTTTAATACTGTCCACTGACTCCGCAAATTTCTTATAACAAACTACTAACAAAACTAAAAGCGTTGCCCATTACTGTTATTAGGTCACTATAGGCACAGTCTACTCTCTCATATTTCAGTATGTTCTGCCAGCAATATAAACGCGAATCAGTCGTCCATGTTCACAGTTCACAAATGTGCTCCATCTTCAGCACAGTTTAGATGTTCCTCGCCAAAACATTAAATCTTTACTCGCAACCTGCGCTTTATTAGTTGACTCCAACACATTTCAATGATTTTTTTTCACAATATTTTACTGTCAACATACCAATAATTTCTTTCATTCCATTGAAAAACAAAGAATTCTTTATCAAGCATTTGTTTCACAGATAAATTTGAATCTGGTAGAAGAGCAATGGGCAAACGTTTAATACATTGAATTTTAATTACACGTAAAATTAAACGTCGAGAATTTATTCAACGCAATGAATCCTGATTACGTAAAACTAAGAACTGTACATTCCTTTTCACAAACAGCTTTCACAGACATCACGACAGACAGTTAACAGTTTCGCATACATATTTTACTTCTCTGTCACAGTTAATGGTACAGTACTTGTATGTACAAACATTAGCTGATTAGTCAGCCTTACCAGATAATTGATTTACTGCAGGCTTCCTTTCGAAAACAGCTCGCATTCTCAGGGGTGAAATATCATCTGGACTATCACCACTAAGCCTAGTAAGACCGAAAGCTGTGTATTCGGCATTAACATCAAGACGTTTTCCATTACTTTTATCTGGCACCTTTACAAATACGCTCTCCAACTCTAAGGGCACTAGGGAGTTTTACCCAAACGGTATTTCATTTCAAGATGATTGCTCATATACGGACCAAAGTTAGGTTGAAATTTCTTCAGGTATTCCAGAGTTATGTTACCACTGTCCCATGACTACCTGCTAAAATAATCGTGATAAGGGTGTCTTACTTACACAGTATTTTTCCCAGATGGTTATATATATATATATATATATATATATATATATATATATATATATATATTATTGGTGTTTTGCCCTTAAAGAGCGCATTTGGACTAAACTACATGGCCAGTTCCTTTTGCTGCCTTCCTTGCTGCCCAAATTTCCCTCATTCGCACGCTGTGTTTCTGTTTCCGGTCCTCTGTCCATGCTTCTTGGCGGCTTTGTGTCTTCGGCTTCATCTTGATTGCCTTTTTGGTTGCCCATATTTCTTTCATCTTCTGGCTGTGATCTTGCTTGCGTTCTTCGGTCCATTTTATGCCTGTTCGTTTGTCACAGTGTATCTCATGTAGTTTACTTTTCTTAATGATGTTTCTGAACTTTATTCTGTCGTTTATTGTGTCTGCTGTTATGTTGAGTTGGTTCAGATCGTTTTCTACCTCTGCCACCCATTTGTTGTTTCTAGTGGTTACCCAGTCAAAGATCTGTTTGGTCAGCCTGTGTGATGGCATTCTGTATAGGTGTCCATAGAATTGTAGTCTGCGTTTTCTAATCTTTTCTGTGATTGTCTCCGTATGTTTGTATAGTTCCTCTGTAGGTTTTTTGATCCATATTCCATTGTTGTTAGTTGCGCCAAATATTTTCCTAGGTATTTTCCGTTCTACTTTTTCTAATTGTCTGATACGTGTATGCCCTAGGATTAGTGTGGTCTCTGCTGCATATAGTGCCTCGGGGAGCACCACCGTGTCGTAATGGCGTAATTTGGCTTTTTGTGAGATAGACTTCTTGTTGTAATGATTCCACACTACTTTGTATCCCTTGTCCAGTTTAGTCTTGCTTTCTTCGTTTGAGTCTCTGTTATGTCCACTCATTTGTAGTGTTTCACCGAGGTATTTGAAGTTTGCCGTTTTGTAAATCGTGCCATACTTTGTGTTCAGAGATGAGAGTTTCTTTGTGCTCATAAACTGTGTCTTTTCGTAAGAGATCTGTAGTCCAGTTTTGGAAGCGATTTCGTGCAGTTTTTCAATAGCGTCTTTTGTTTCCTTTATACCTTTCGTGACAATCGCCAAATCGTCTGCAAAAGCCAGGCATTTAATCTGTAGGTTTCCTAAGCTTATCCCCTGTTGTGATGTTTCCCATTCTTTTATGACCTTATGTAACACCAGATTGAAACGGAGAGGTGAGAGGCCATCGCCTTGTCGGACACCTGTGCGAATTTCAAAGGGCTCTGATAGTTCCCCACAGAACTTTACTTTGGAGGTCGTGTTGGTTAAAGTTTGCTCTATGATAGCCCGTGTTTTGTTGTCTACTTTGTATTCTGCTTGAATTTTGAAGAGAGTTTTCCGGTCGACAGAGTCGTACACCTTTTTGAAGTCAACAAAGGTAATGATCAGGTTCCGTTTGTGTTGTAAAATCATTTTCAGGTTCCAAATTTGTTCCGCACAAGACCGCCCTTTACGGAAGCCTGCTTGGTATTCCCCAATCAAGTGGTCGGTCTGGCATTCTAGTCTGTTCAGTAAAGCTTTAGAGAGGATCTTGTATGTGACCGATAGTAGGGATATTCCTCTGTAGTTGTTCGGGTCAGTCTTGTCACCTTTTTTGTGTAGTGGGTGTATCAGGGCAGTTTTCCAGTCGTCAGGAATTTTCATGGTCTTCCAGATGTCTTCCAAGATCCTGTGGATGTCTTTAGTGAGTTCTGGGCCTTGTAACTCCAGATTTCCGCGATGATGCCATCTTCTCCTGGTGCTCTACGAGTGACTATATATATATATATATATATGTATATATATATATATAGAAATAAAAACTTTAAGGTTTGCCGATGACAATATAATTCTATCACAGGTGGCAAAGGACGTGGAAGAGACTGCATCCCTGTGTTACACCTGTTTTAATCCGAGGACTTCGCAATTGGTCATCCATTCTTATTGTTTCTTCTCGGTTCTCATAAACAATGCATGTTCTATACCTTACACTTAATTTTCTGAGAAGTACGAACATCTTGCTTCATTGTACATTGCTGAATGCTTTTCCTACGTCAACCAATCCTATGATTTTTCTTGAAGATTGCCGTTCATGAAACTGACCGAAAATGTCAATTTTCATTTTGTTTTTGTTCATTAGTAGAACTCATGGGCAATATGTTTCCAAAGTTTCAATGATGAAATCGCATCCGAAGCTCCTGAAAAACAATTAAATGTGTGACGCGACCTTCTTGCCACGCCCAATTTTTCAAGCAACACTTCAGTACTCAACTGCATGATGAGATGTTAAAATATATATCTGAGCTGTTTGTGACGTGTCACTATTCAAAAAAAATGTTTCTGGTCTTATAGACCAGGTGTCGTATTATAGGATACGAGTACGTATCGACGACACATAATATGGCTTATGATGTGCGCAATGAAAAACCATTAACACACAGTATGGCGTATTACAGCTAATATATTTCTGTGACCCACATTCGCCACTTCTGTCCATCAACTATTGATGAGCAGAAGTGACGAATGCAGGTCACAGGAACATATTACAGTTTAAACAAAAGTGAGCTTTTTAAGATCTTTCTGAGATTCAACGAGATTTATATTCCTTCTCAAGTGAAGAATTATAAAATAACTGGAAAAATCAATTTTAGAATGACAACTCTTAATCACAAAACAGAATCAGTCCTTGCAACGAACGCCAAATTTATACCAGCGACAATATCAATATCTTTGAATGTTATAAATTACGCTGCATACAACAGTAATGTAAAACGGATGTCGTGTTTAGGAAAGAATTCTGATTAATAATAATAATTAGAAATTAAAGCATTCACTAAGAAAGAGAGCGCGAGCTAATTGATCTCATGACTGATGGATTAATTATGGACTTTTCCACAAATAAATACTGGTAGGCGAGCGATAATTTACGGCGTATGCTTCACTTGGAGTGATTGTCTATGGGTTACTATACCAAAAGTTATCAGCAAGGCGGTCATGAGGCGATTTTGTAACCACAACTATTTCAAAAGCTATTGATAACAACACTATTACGCCGTCGACGATAGACTACCAAAATTGAATCTGCAAATTGATTACAAAAAAATGGCCCGCATCTCGTGGTCGTGCGGTAGCGTTCTCGCTTCCCACGCCCGGGTTCCCGGGTTCGATTCCCGGCGGGGTCAGGGATTTTCTCTGCCTCGTGATGGCTGGGTGTTGTGTGATGTCCTTAGGTTAGTTAGGTTTAAGTAGTTCTAAGTTCTAGGGGACTGATGACCATAGATGTTAAGTCCCATAGTGCTCAGAGCCATTTGAACCATTTGAACAAAAAAATGGCTCTGAGCGCTATGGGACTCAACATCTGAGATCATCATTTCCCTAGAACTGAGAACTACTTAAACCTAACTAACGTAAGGACATCACACACATCCATGCCCGAGGCAGGATTCGAGCCTGTCGCGCGGTTCCAGACTGAAGGGCCTAGAACCACACGGCGACAACGGCCGGCTAAATTGGTTACAATTTATCTGCAGAACTATTCAGCGATGTGCGGCTCTGGTATGAATTTCACATTATTGCAACAGCACATCGTATCTGACAGGTGGCAGATTTTATCGGCCAGTAAAATAAATCTGACGAGCCACTGAAGGGAAAAGAACTAATTCGCTGCTGGAACTTCTTTCTCTAGCTTCACAAATAGCGAAATAGATCTCGTTCCTTACTTTTCTCACGGCGATGATCCTGTTCACTGCTCCGATTTTCCTAGTTTGATACAGATGTTTGGAATGAAGCATGAGGTAAGAGGATATTCTTCATTGATGCTCCCAAGAAAAGTCTAAAACCTGCTCTTTTACACAACGGGAACAAATATGCTTCCATACTTCATCGAAATTCAGTACATTTGAAAGAGTTGTATGATTCTTTAGCCTTTATTCTGGGAAAAATACATTACAAAAAATACTAGGTGAGAGTCGGTGGGTATTTACTGTGCGTGATCCTTGGTCAACAGGGTGGCTGTACCAAGTACCCCAGCCTCCTATGGGAAAGGGACTGTGGAGCAAAAGACAAGCACTCGGTTCAGAAACCTGCCCAAAGTTGAAGGGAAAAGAATTTTATTCGATTTTCTGACGACCGGAAAATAACCATTTTCCCGCCTGCACTTCGAATAAGACGCGGAATTATGAAACAATCGAAAGATGTTAATAACAGGCCCACAAGAAACAAAGCATGTTTAGATAACATCTTTGTAAACTTCAAGACCACTGAAAACAAATGCGAAGTTGTAGTGTTCCCATTCTCTGACCATGACTCCGTATCTCTAAATTATGCAAGTAAAATTCCCCTCAATAGGAGCAATGCAAACAGACCTGTCCCAACAGTTGTGATTACCAGACCCATAACTGAGGATAAAATTAACACATTTTGTAATTCCCTTGCTGACAGAGACTGGTTTGGCCATTGTAGTGTCGATGGACATTACACATCAAGTAATGACCTGCCAGCCAAAATAATATTTGATAGATTTTTTAATGCATTCTTGACCCTATTTAACCATAGTATTCCCATAAAGAAATTCAAAATAATGGACAGCAGCCACAAATCCAGATCTCAAAACAGACAAAATATATGGTACAATAAACAGCTGACAGAGCTAAAGAAACAAGTTTTGTTACTCTACAACATATACAATAGTATGAAGTCTGACTGTGCCAAATCAGCCTATGTGGAATGCAGGAATGAATACAAAAAAGCCATCCTGCAAGCCAAAAAAACCTACAATGCCAACAGCATACATAATTCCACCAATAAATGCAAAACCGCTTGGAAAGTAATTAACAGTGCTGCCAGAGATACTAAAAAAGACAAAATTAATATCCCACCACAAACACTCAATGAGTTTTTTATTAATTCAGTGAAAGAAATAGGAGACGCAATTATCAAACCAGACATTAGTCCATCAGAGTTACTCTCCCAAAATTAGGGTAGACAGTCACTAAATACAAGCATGGTAACCTTCTCCGAAGTATCGCCTAGATATGTACAAGGGGTCATAAAACAACTGAAATCATCTGATAGCTTAGATATATATGGCATATCATGCAACCTGCTAAAAAAAGTGTGTGACCGCATTCTCTACCCCTTAACCCATTGCATAAACAAGTGCTTACTTGAGGGATATTTTCCTGATGAGTTAAAACTGTCTAGGATCGTCCCAGTATACAAAAAGGGAGATAAAGACTCTCCATCTAGCTACAGGCCTATTTCAATAGTACCCGCATTCTCCAAGGTAATAGAATGCATCATGTACCAACAATCATCATCTCACTTTGAGAACCTAGGAATAATTAATGCTACACAATACGGGTTTAGGAACAATCTGTCGACCATTGATGCAATCAACACGGTAGTCAGTTACATCCTCAAAGTTTTTGAGAACAAAGGCTTTGCTCAGGTCTCATTCTGTGACCTAAGCAAGGCCTTCGACTGTGTTGAGCACATGCCACTACTAGAGAAACTAGAATTCTACGGCATCAAAGAAAACAGTCTCAGACTATTAAAAGCTAATCTCAACAACCGTAAACAGGTAGTTTGTGTTGGTAAGGACATGTCAAACATAGAAAATGTTAAAGTAGGTGTGCCTCAGGGATCTGTACTGGGGCCCTTCCTGTTTCTGATAATGATCAATGACCTCCCCTCGTTTATTAGATCCACCACTATATTGTATGCAGATGATACGACTTTTCTCCATAGCAGTAACAATCTTAATGATCTTAAAACCTGTGCTGAAATACTCTCACTCATGCAGCATATTGGTTCAGAGCAAATGGTTTCCTGCTAAATGAAAATAAAACTCAGCAGATAATCTTCACTCTAAGAGAAAAGCCACTATCTGATGACCCTAGTTCTGTTAAATTCCTGGGAGTTTATTTATACGAAAAGTTATCCTGGGGCCAACATGTAAACTGTATATCAGTAGTAAAATGTCTAGAGTAATTTATTTATTAAGACAACTCAGAAATTGTGTACCTGAAACATACATCAGATCATCTTATTTTGTATTTTTCCAGAACATAATATCCTATGGCATTATCTTGTGGGGTAACTGTAGCCATATACATGACATCCTATTATTGCAGAAGAAAGCCATTAGGATAATTAAAAATTCTTCACATAAGGCTCACTGCAAACCCTTATTTACTAAACAAAAAATTATGACTGTAGTAAACCTCTATATATACAATGTCTTGATCTTTACGAAGAAGAACCTACAAGATGTGAAACGTAGAGAAAATGTACATTGTTACAACACAAGAAGCATCAAACACATATACACGCCTTACCACAGACTATCAAAATCAATAAATAGCTATGAAGTCACAGGACACAAGCTCTTTAATAAGCTCCCACATGCCATACAGGATCTTCCTGAACATACATTCAAAGAAAGACTGCATGAATGGTTTATTGCCCACCCGTTCTATGATATCAATGAATTCTTCAACTGTAAAATGCAGTAATCTAACAGATGACCCACTGTACATTTATTGTAATATAAGCTAAAATATTTCAGTAGTCAATACCTTATCACACTGTATTATAAATTGTAACTTCATTTAACGTTGTCAATTGCTGTAATGGCCTAAAGACAATAAAATCTTTATTATTATTATTATTATTATTATTACTTTAAAACGCATGGCAAATAAGTTTCCGCGGGTGTCAGAAGCTAAATTGAAAGAAGGAGCTTCCATCGGCACTGACATTCGAAAAGTAATGCAAGGTATTTTGGAGGATCAGCTTGACTATCATTTAAAGAAGTTGTCATAAAGTTTCTCGCTAACTACAGACACCCCGATTGCAAGACAAGAAGACAGTATCAAACATGTTGGATAACTTCAAAGTACAAGGGGCGTTCAATAAGTAATGCAACACATTTTTTTCTGGAAGCGCTTTCGTTTTATTCAGTATTCCAATACACTATATTATTCCCCACTCTATTGGCTACAGAACGCTATTTCTCAACAGAATTTCCATTCAGTGCGACGGCCTTACGCCACATTACTGTAAAGGTCTGTATGCCCGCATGACAACAGTCTACTAGGCGACGTCGGAGAGAAAATCTTACTGCTTCAGTAACCTTCCCATCACCCACGTACTGCCTCCCGTGGAGTGCATTCTTCATTGGACGAAAGGGATGGACGTCGGACGGTACGAGACCCGGGCTGTAGGGTGGATGAGAAGGAACAGTTCAAGAAAGTTTTGCGAGCTCCTCTCTGGTGGGCGGACTTGAGTGAGGACGTGCTTATCATGGAGAAGTTCGTTTGCATTTTTGTGGCAATGAACACGCTGAAGTCGTTTCTTCAATTTCCTGAGGGTAGCACTGCAGGAGTCACAGCTGTGTGCGGTTGGCCGGGACGCGGGAGATCGGACAGGTCTGTCCGACCTTGTTGGGATGATGGCAGACGCCTCGAACAACGACTCATCGTGCTTTTGTTCACTGCCAGGTTTCCTTGACATTCTACAAGCGCCTGTGAATATCTGCGATTCTCTGATTTCCCGCCAAAGTAAACTCAATGACAGCTCTCTGCTTGGAACGCAGCTCCTTTACAGGCGGCTACGTCTACGTTTAGGGTTGCCGATTATCTGTACTTCATGAAACAATAGAAGCTGAAGTGGGAATATTCTATGATGTCCCACAATAAATTCCACATTTTTAACCAAAACTGGCCGGGAAAAAATTTATTGCATTACTTATTGAGCGCCTCCCTTACTAGGGTGCATCAATGAACCTGAAACTGTTCTTCATGAACTCCCATGTCAGCTATTTTCCAGAAAATCAAGATTCTGTGAATGGGGAATAGAGAGGTTTCCATCAAGAGGTTAGAGAACTGTAAAGGATTTAGGAGGGCGGATGGGGTGTCTGCACGATAGCTGACTATTGTTGCATGCTACACGGCGTATGTCCTACGGCATCGCACAAAAGAAAAATTTCAAAGAGGAGCATTGAGGGGAAAAAAGAAGAGCTTCATGCGTTTGTACTGGTACTGAAGAACACAATAATTCCTTATGTATAATGTAAGGAGTGCCTTATTTTACAGTGTTTTTTCTATTCAATTTTTTTAAAATATATAAAGCAGATAAAAATTCACTTGACGCCTTCCTGAGAGACAATCTCCACTCATTCCAAATTAATGATGTAAGTGCAGACCAGATGGGGAATAGATTCACACAAATAGTATCGACAGCAATTCAGAGATTTATACCAAATAAATTAACAAGCGATGGAGCTGATCCTCCTTGGTTCAGAAAACGGGTTAGAGCACTGTTGCACAAACAACGAAACAAACATGTCAAATTTAAACAGACGCAAAATCCCCAATATTGACGATCTTTTACAGAAGCTCGAAATTTAGCGCGGATTTCAACGCGAGATGCCTTTTCCACAACGAAACTTTGTCACGAAACCTGGCAGAAAATGCAAAGAGACTCTAGTCGTATGTGAAGTATGTTAGCGGCAAGAAACCATCAATGCCTTCTCTGCAATATAGCAATTGAGATACTATCAAAGACAGTGCTGCCAAAGCAGAGTTACTAAACACAGCCTTCCGAAATCCCTTCACAAAAGAAGACGAAGTAAATATTCCAGAATTCGAATCGAGAACAGCTGCCAACATGAGTAACGTAGAAGTAAATATCCTCGGAGTAGTGAAGAAACTTAAATCACTTAATAAAAGCAAGTCTTCTGGTCCAGACTGTATACCAATTAGGTTCCTTTCGGAGTATGCTGATGCATTAGCTCCATACTTAGCAATCATATACAACCGTTCGCTCGCCGAAAGATCCGTACCCAAAGACTGGGAAGTTGCACAGGTCACACTAAATATTCAAGAAAGGTAGTAGGAGTAATCCACTAAATTACAGGCCCATATCGTTAACGTCCGTATGCAGCAGAATTTTAGAACATATATTGTGTTCGAATATTATGAATTACCTCGAAGAAAACGGTCTATTGACACACAGTCAACATGGGTTTAGAAAACATCGTTCCTGTGAAACACAACTATCTCTTTATTCACATGAAGTGTTGAGTGCTATTGACAAGGGATTTCAGATCGATTCCGTATTTCTGGATTTCCTGGAGGCTTTTGACACAGTACCACATAAGCGGCTCGTAGTGAAATTGCGTGCGTATGGAATATCGTCTCAGTTATGTGACTGGATTTGTGATTTCCTGTCAGAGAGGTCACAGTTCGTAGTAATTGACGAAAAGTCATCGAGTACAACGGAAGTGATTTCTGGCGTTCCCCAAGGTAGTGTTATAGGCCCTTTGCTGTTCCTTATCTATATAAACGATTTTGCAGACAATCTGATCAGCCGTCTTCGGTTGTTTGCAAATGACGCTGTCGTTTATAGACTAATAAAGTCATCAGAAGACCAAAACAAACTGCAAAACGATTTAGAAAAGATATCTGAATGGTGCGAAAAGTGGCTGTTGACCCTAAATAATGAAAAGGCTTAGGTCATCCACATGAGTGCAAAAAGGAACTCGTTAAACTTCGGTTACACGATCAATCAGTCTAATTTAAATGCCGCAAATTCAACTAAATGCCTAGGTATTACAATTACGAACAACTTAAATTGGAAGGAACACATAGAAAATATTGTGGGGAAGGCTAACCAAAGTCCACGTTTTATTGGCAGGACACTTAGAGAATGTAACAGGCCTACTAAGGAGACTGCCTACAAAACGACTATCCGTCCTCTTTTTTGAGTACTGCTCCGCGGTGCGGGATCCTTACCAGATAGGACTGACGGAGTACATCGAAAAAGTTCAAAGAAAGACAGCAAGTTTTGTATTATAGCGAAATATGGGAGAGAGTGTCACAGAAATGATACAGGATTGGTGCTGCACATCATTAAAAGAAAGGCGTTTTTCGTTGCGACGGAATCTTCTCACGAAATTCCAATGACCAACTTCCTCCTCCGAATGCGAAAATATTTTGTTGACTCCGACCTACCTATGGAGGAACGATCACCGAGATAAAATAAGGGAAATCAGAGCTCGTACGGAAAGATAGAGGTGGTCATTCTTTCCGCGGGCTATACGAGATTGGAATAATAGAGAATTGTGAAGGTGGTTCGATGAACCCTCTGCCAGGCACTTAAATGTGATTTGCAGAGTATCCATGTAGATGTAGATATGTATTTTGTATGAATTTTCGGGATCCTCTTCATTACTTTGTGAAACACCGTACGTGTTAGAGGGGAAACCTGTAGCATTTCTGGATTTAGCATGTGACGAAAGACTAGAATCACCTAAAATGACCGCAAAATATAAATTTGTAGACTTGTTTAATTCACGAGATTGTGGTTCCTGCCTGCAGGTAATACTCTTCCCGTTAACCTCGCAACGGAGAGACGTCTACAGACGTTAAAGTAACCTCTGGCGTGTCACGGGGGAGTGTTATGGGACCATTTCTTTTCACAATATATATAAATGACCTAGTAGATGTGGCGGAAGTTCAATGCGGCTTTTCGCGGATGATGCTGTAGTATACAGAGAAGTTGCAGCATTAGAAAATTGTAGCGAAATGCATGAAGATCTACAGCGGATAGGCACTTGGTGCAGGGAGTGGCAACTGACCCTTAACATAGACAAATGTAATGTATTGCGAATACATAGAAAGATGGATCCTTTATTGTACGATTATATGATAGCGGAACAAACACTGGTAGCAGTTACTTCTGTAAAATATCTGGGAGTATGCGTGCGGAACGATTTGAAGTGGAATGATCACATAAAATTAATTGTTGGTAAGGCGGGTACCAGGTTGAGATTCATTGGGAGAGTCCTTAGAAAATGTAGTCCATCAACAAAGGAGGTGGCTTACAAAACACTCGTTCGACCTATACTTGAGTATTGCTCATCAGTGTGGGATCGGTACCAGATCGGGTTGACGGAGGAGATAGAGAAGATCCAAAGTAGAGCGGCGCGTTTCGTCACAGGGTTATTTGGTAAACGTGATAGCGTTACGGAGATGTTTAACAAAGTCAAGTGGCAGACTCTGCAAGAGAGGCGCTCTGCATCGCGGTGTAGCTTGCTCGCCAGGTTTCGAGAGGGTGCGTTTCTGGATGAGGTATCGAATATATTGCTTCCCCCTACTTATACCTCCCGAGGAGATCACGAATGTAAAATTAGAGAGATTAGAGCGCGCACGGAGGCTTTCAGACAGTCGTTCTTCCCGCGAACCATACGCGACTGATAACAAACGAACTGTGGATCTTAAACGTCAGGCAACAAGTAATTTAAATCAAAGTACCGGCACTAGAAAAAATTACATGGTGAATTAAGGACCTCTGTTTGTTGAGCCGTAATTCGCAAGTGAGCTTTTTGCGAGTACAAATAGAGGAAAACCTACAAAAAGTAGGGCAGTGTATGTTTGCGCAGAACGCCCCATCAGCGCGCATTCTCCGCAGCGCGCCCTCGAGCGTCGGACTATTATGCGCCGAGTCGCCGGTGCCTTACAGGGCAGAAGCGCAAGTCACCGAATCCAATCAGTAGGTGCGTTTTGTGGCCCGCGGAGCCATCCGGGCGCCCACTAAACGCGGCCAAGCGGCTGTTAATAAGGCCCGCCGTGTCGCCGGCCGGCGCCGCATTTTTCACCTTTTTTTCCAGTCTCCTGCCCCCCTGTGCTCCCCCGTTGGACGCGGCAGCCATTCTCTAACTTAAATGAGAAAGCGCAGGCAAACAGAAGCAGGTGCCGTACGCGCCCGTCCGAGCAAGGCTCGCTTTGAGTGCAGGTTTCAGGCAGAAAAAAAAGGAAAGGACGCTGCGGTCCCTGTAATGGAAACCAATCCACCGGCGACGTACAAGGGCCAGCCCCTCGTGACCCTTCGAATGTTCTCGGAGCCGCGTGGAAAATGAACGGCAGCGAAATTTGAAATTGCCATACACACTGCAGCCACAAGATCACCATAAATTATCTGCAGCTGCACCGAAGGCATACTAACATCTTCAGTGTTGTTGAACGGTCGATTCTCATGTCCGAATACATGCTTTTGCGGCGATATTCGTTAATAAAACATTCTCGAGTTTCAAGCCGCGTCAAGTGGTTTACTGCCCACGAGCTTTCGGCACAGATCTCCCCTGCCATTGTCAAGTGGATGACTGTCATGTGGTTGCCATTGCCAAGCTTATATAGCCACGCCGTCGCTTGTGACGTCACTGGTGCTCGGTCACGCACCATATATGGTGATGTTTAGGCCGCGAGACCGCCGCGCTCGCTTCAACTCCCTCAACACCGGATCCCCCACTGTACTCAGCTGCAATCCACCGTCTCTATTGAAGGTGTTGTCAGAAATTCTAATGTCTATGGCCTCGTTCTTACATGATGGATGATATTTTAACCAAGCTGAGGGCTTGGCGATGGGAAGTCCATTAGCTCCAGTAGTAGCCAACCTCTTTATGTAGCATTTCGAAGACATCGCCTTGGACACGACTCCTGCAAAGCCGAGCTCTTTTTATCGCTACGTCGACGATACCTTCGTCATTTGGTCACATGGACAAGAAAATATAAAAGAGTTCCTGGAGCACCTCAACAGCATGCACGACCACATTAACTTCACAATGGAAGTAGAGAAGGAGGGTTCCCTGCCGTTCTTGGACATGCTTGTTCGCCGTAAACCCAATGGGTCTCTAGGTCATAGCGTTTACCGCAAGCCCACCCACACGGATCGGTACCAGCACGTCACCAGCTTACATCACCCAGCACAGAAACGGTCAGTTCTGAGGACCTTAGTACATCGAGCTGAAACCGTCTCAGACGCTGAAAACTTGACGACAGAATTGAGCCACTTAACGCAAAATTTTTAATCGAAACGGTTGCAACAAGAACACAAGCAGTGTCATCCAAGCCTCAAAGGAAGAAGACCTCTGAAGAAGACACCAAGAAGGGTGCATTCCTACCGTTTTGTGGTTCGACAACAGGGAAGATTAGTCGGCTCCTGAAGAGGCATAAAATAGACACAATTATCACGCCTCCGGCAAAGATCCGGCAACTAATGAAATCTGTGAAAGACGATGTAGGCCTCAGAACGACAGAAATTTACAAGATACCGTGTGGATACGGGCAGTGCTATGTCGGCCAGACTGTTCGCACTATCTAACAGCGCCGCTTAGAACATGAAAGGTGTTACCGTCTGCGGTGTCCCGAAAAGTCAGCTGTAGCAGAACTGCTCTGGATAACGGACACCGAATTGCATTCAATGAGACGTCTATTATTAAACGGACTAATGGCTTCTGAGATAGAGTGATAACCGAGGCCAAATAGATTAGAATTTCTGACAACGCCTTCAACAGAGGCGCTGGATTGCAAATAATGGTTCAAATGGCTCTGAGCACTATGGGACTTAATATCTGAGGTCATCAGTCCCCTAGAACTTAGAACTACTTAAACCTAACTAACCTAAGGACATGACACACATCCATGCCCGAGGCAGGATTCGAACCTGCGACCGTAGCGGTCGCGCGGTTCCAGACTGTAGCGCCTTTAACCGCTCGGCCACTCCGGCCGGCCATCTACAAACAGCATTAACCGTCCCTGTACTAACCGACCAAGTGCAACAGGCATCGAACTCCATCGCATAAACTGACATGCGGCACCTATACAACACAAAGCATGCACATGTGAATGATTGCTTTCAGCGTCCTGGCGGTTATACTGGTTATTAATCCACCAGTATTTCACATTTGCAATGGCTTATCCCGTGCTTACATCAACCTGTTATCTAGTGATGTGAATCAGTTAAATATGTTACATAGACAAATGTATTCACGAAATATCATCACCATACATTAATTATTACTCTCTTTCAAATTCTGAAGGTGTCAGGGGTAAAATACAGGGAGCGAAAGGCTATTTACGATTTGTACAGAAACCAGATGGCAGTTATAAGAGTCGAGGGACATGAAAGGGAAGCAGTGGTCGGGAAGGGAGTGAGACAGGGTTGTAGCCTCTCCCAGATGTTATTCAATCTGTATATTGAGCAAGCTGTGAAGGAAACAAAAGAAAAATTCGGAGTAGGTATTAAAATCCATGGAGAAGAAATGAAAACTTTAAGGTTCGCCGATGACATTGTAATTCTGTCAGAGACAGCAAAGGACTTGGAAGAGCAGTTGAACGGAATGGACAGTGTCTTGAAAGGAGGATATAAGATGAACATCAACAAAAGCAAAACGAGGATAATGGAATGTAGTCAAATTAAGTCGGGTGATGCTGAGGGAATTAGATTAGGGAATGAGACACTTAAAGTGGTAAAAGAGTTTTGCTATTTGGAGAGCAAAATAACTGACGATGGTCGAGATAGAGACGATTAAAAATGTAGACTGGCAATGGCAAGGAAAGCATTTCTGAATAACATCGAGTATAGATTTAAGTGTCAAGAAGTCGTTTCTGAAAGCATGGAGTGTAGCCATGTATGGAAGTGAAACGTAGACGGTAAATAGTTTGGACAAGAAGAGAATAGAAGCTTTCGAAATGTGGTGCTACAGAAGAATGCTGAAGATTAGATGGGTAGATCACATAACTAATGAGGAAGTATTGAATAGGACTGGTGAGAAGTTTGTGGCGCAACTTGACTAGAAGAAGGGATCGGCTGGTAGGACATGTTCTGAGGCATCAAGGGATCACCAATGTAGTATTGGAGGGCAGGGTTGAGGGTAAAAATCGTAGAGGGAGACCAAGAGATGAATACACTAAGCAGATTCAGAAGGATGTAGGTTGCAGTAGGTACTGCACAGGACAACGGTGAATGCGCCATAATTCTGACACACCTTAACAACCCTTCGCAAAGTGATCAAACCCGAACGACCAGAGCAGTTCGCCCGTGAGTTCATTCAGCTCCACGTCAATGCAAGGCCCTATGCAGGAAACGCAGTTAAGGAGGTCTAACAAACATTCAAGAGGAAGGTCGTCAGTCGGCTTCCATACAACCTGGACCCGTCTTCCTGCGGTTATGTTATTTTTGGTGAGCTAAAGAAGGCTCTGAAAGGCAAACGATTCACTTTGACGAGGACATCAAGCATTACGTTGGAAACTGGTTTACAAAGCAATAATGCAGTCCGAGGAATGCCTTGTCTCACATTAGGAGAAGTGGCTCAATAGTGATGGGCAATGCTTTTGAAATAAAGATACAAACTTCTTCTTGCAGACCTCTGCCTCTGTTTTTTGAATGCTCTAACAATATTATACACTCCTGGAAATGGAAAAAAGAACACATTGACACCGGTGTGTCAGACCCACCATACTTGCTCCGGACACTGCGAGAGGGCTGTACAAGCAATGATCACACGCACGGCACAGCGGACACACCAGGAACCGCGGTGTTGGCCGTCGAATGGCGCTAGCTGCGCAGCATTTGTGCACCGCCGCCGTCAGTGTCAGCCAGTGTGCCGTGGCATACGGAGCTCCATCGCAGTCTTTAACACTGGTAGCATGCCGCGACAGCGTGGACGTGAACCGTATGTGCAGTTGACGGACTTTGAGCGAGGGCGTATAGTGGGCATGCGGGAGGCCGGGTGGACGTACCGCCGAATTGCTCAACACGTGGGGCGTGAGGTCTCCACACTACATCGATGTTGTCGCCAGTGGTCGGCGGAAGGTGCACGTGCCCGTCGACCTGGGACCGGACCGCAGCGACGCACGGATGCACGCCAAGACCGTAGGATCCTACGCAGTGCCGTAGGGGACCGCACCGCCACTTCCCAGCAAATTAGGGACACTGTTGCTCCTGGGGTATCGGCGAGGACCATTCGCAACCGTCTCCATGAAGCTGGGCTACGGTCCCGCACACCGTTAGGCCGTCTTCCGCTCACGCCCCAACATCGTGCAGCCCGCCTCCAGTGGTGTCGCGACAGGCGTGAATGGAGGGACGAATGGAGACGTGTCGTCTTCAGCGATGAGAGTCGCTTCTGCCTTGGTGCCAATGATGGTCGTATGCGTGTTTGGCGCCGTGCAGGTGAGCGCCACAATCAGGACTGCATACGACCGAGGCACACAGGGCCAACACCCGGCATCATGGTGTGGGGAGCGATCTCCTACACTGGCCGTACACCACTGGTGATCGTCGAGGGGACACTGAATAGTGCACGGTACATCCAAACCGTCATCGAACCCATCGTTCTACCATTCCTAGACCGGCAAGGGAACTTGCTGTTCCAACAGGACAATGCACGTCCGCATGTATTCCGTGCCACCCGACGTGCTCTAGAAGGTGTAAGTCAACTACCCTGGCCAGCAAGATCTCCGGATCTGTCCCCCATTGAGCATGTTTGGGACTGGATGAAGCGTCGTCTCACGCGGTCTGCACGTCCAGCACGAACGCTGGTCCAACTGAGGCGCCAGGTGGAAATGGCATGGCAAGCCGTTCCACAGGACTACATCCAGCATCTCTACGATCGTCTCCATGGGAGAATAGCAGCCTGCATTGCTGCGAAAGGTGGATATACACTGTACTAGTGCCGACATTGTGCATGCTCTGTTGCCTGTGTCTATGTGCCTGTGGTTCTGTCAGTGTGATCATGTGATGTATCTGACCCCAGGAATGTGTCAATAAAAATTCCCCTTCCTGGGACAATGAATTCACGGTGTTCTTATTTCAATTTCCAGGAGTGTACTTCAAACACGTGTCCGGTATTCATCAGACTTTGTGAAGATCTTCACCAAGTAATAGATATTAAATGATTAAACTTTTATTCGACGCCTGCATCTCTGCTTCGCAAGCCACCATATGGTGAGCGGCGGATAGTAGGGTTCCACAAGATAACCTCAGCCGTACCTGTGCTGACGCAACCGTAGGGGTGCAGACAACGGTTGTAATGGAAGTTCATTGTGAACGACTACTGTGGAAGTGAAGTTGACAGCGAAATCCTACACGCAGACGCATATCTCTCATAGCTTCTAAGGTATGGTTAGCGAGCCTGCAAACGATCATGTTAACAGGTCATGTCAGTACAATCAATAATTCGACAAATACACAAAGTCAATAGTTTCTCACTAGAGTACAGAAAAAGAAATTGTCGCATAAAGGATCAAACAAAGCAAAGCAGGTCCGACTTCGTGCTGTCAGAAGGAAATCTCGTAACACCACGGTACTGACAATGTAAAATGAAGAACATGCGTCTTATGGAAATTGTGTGTCAGTCACCTGAAAACCTGTTCGGCAATAACATCGAAATATAAAATGATCTTTTTCCGCGCCTTTCCGAAGTAGTGGTACGTTGAGACCTAATTATAGCTGAATTTTCATCCTCAGTTATTCTCTTTGTTGAGTGACTGGAGTAGCTAACTCAAATGTCTCTAAGCACTATGGGACTTAACATCTGAGGTCATCAGTCCACTAGGCTTAGAACTACTTAAATTAGCTAACCTAAGGACATCACACACATCCATGCCCGAGGCAGGATTCGAACATGCGACCGTAGCAGCAGCGCGGTTCCGGACTGAAGCGCCTAGAACCGCTCGGCCACAGCGGCCGGCGGAATAGCTAGCGATTGCTACAACCTTCTCAATAACAACTTTCAACCTCTTGACGTACCATTTAGTTCGAAGAATTCCTTGCCCAAGGGGTTGGAGCCGACGTGTGCTAATAAGGAGATCGTACGAACTTCCCCTCAGCGATTTGGCTCATATGGACAAGGTGTGTAGGGCACAACTAGAACTTCAACGTACGTAAACAGGAAGACATTAGTTTCAGCCGTTTTCGAGAAAAATACGTTGTATGATCGCTTATTATTCAACGAATCCGCTGGTGTTATATACACATATGAGGGCTGTTTGGAAAGTAAGGTCCGATAGGTCGCGAAATGAAAACCACAGTGAAAAATCAAAAATTTTTTAAACGCAACATTTACCCATATCTTCCAGCTACCTCTCTAAATAAAGCAGCCACTTGTGCTTTGCGCCAATTCTTTACGCTGGTGTGCCTTTCGCTGTTTGTGCCCAAATATTGTCTTCATAGCCAGCGGCTTATGTTAGCACAGATGAACAGCGGAGGAAGCCAATTAAGTGCTGTATTGTGGGTGATCATTTCCCATCGGAAACGCTGCAGGAGCATTTTCATTGGCCCTACAGAATAAGCTGAAAATTGTCTTGGAACAGAAACCGCATGAATTTGATGTTATGTGGGCCGCATAGCTTCAGGCATAATTTCTCGCCAGATCCACATCTTGCCGGATGGGATGGCCGAGCGGTTCTAGGCGCTACAGTCTGGAACCGCGCGACCGCTACGGTCGCAGGTTCGAATCCTGCCTCGGGCATGTATGTGTGTGATGTCCTTAGATTAGTTAGGTTTAAGTAGTTCTAAGTTCTAGGGGACTGTGGACCTTAGAAGTTCAAATGGTTCAAATGGCTCTGAGCACTATGGGACTTAACATCTGTGGTCATCTGTCCCCTAGAACTTAGAACTACTTAAACCTAACTAACCTAAGGACATCACACACAGTTATGCCCGAGGCAGGATTCGAACCTGCGACTGTAACAGTCGCGCGGTTCCGGACTGAGCGCCTAGAACCGCTAGACCACCGCGGCCGGCCCTTAGAAGTCCCATAGTGCTCAGAGCCATTTGAACCATTTGAACATCCACATCTTGGTGGGAGACACTGTTGTTTTCGGCATTTCTATGAGATCACTTTGCACTCTGAATTAAAAAAGAGCGATGTGAAGCGATTGACAGGCACACTAAACACGCTGCCCAACACGTGTGTGCAAAGTTGCATCGGATTTTCACAGTGCTTTCCATTTCGCGCCCAATAGGACCTTACTTTGCTAATGCGACTCGTATTTATACAGGGTGGTCCATTGATAGTGACCGGGAAAAATATCTCACCAAATAAGCATCAAGCGAAAAAACTACAAAGAACGAAACTCGTCTAGCTTGAAGGGGGAAACCAGATGGCGCTATGGTTGGCCAGCTAGATGGCGCTGCCATAGGTCAAACGGGTATCAACTGCGTTTTTTTTCAATAGGAACCCTCATTTTTATTACATATTCTTGTAGTACGTAAAGAAATATGAATGTTTTAGTTGCACCACTTTTTTCACTTTGTGATAGATGGCGCTGTAATAGTCACAAACGTATAAGTACGTCGTATCACGTAACATTCGGCCAGTGCGGACGGTATTTGCATTGTGATACATTACCCTTGTTAAAATGGACCGTTTACCAATTGCGGAAAAGGTCGATATCGTGTTGATGTACGGCTATTGTGATCAAAATGCCCAACGGGCGTGTGCTATGTATGCTGCTCGGTATCCTCGATGACATCATCCAAGTGTCCGGACCGTTCGCCGGATAGTTACGTTATTTAAGGAAACAGGAAGTGTTCAGCCACATGTGAAACGTCAACCACGACCTGCAACAAACGATGATGCACAAGTAGGTGTTTAAGCTTCTGTCGCGGCTAATCCGCACATCAGTAGCAGACAAATAGCACGAGAATCGGGAATCTCAAAAACGTCGGTGTTGAGAATGCTACATCAACATCAATTGCACCCGTACCATATTTCTATACACCAGGAATTACATGGCAACGATTTTGAACGTCATGTACAGTTCTGCCAATGGGCAGAAGAGAAATTACGGGACGATGACAGATTTTTTGCACGCGTTTTATTTAGCGACGATGCGCCATTCACCAACAGCGGTAACGTAAACCGGCATAATATGCACTATTGGGCAACGGAAAATCCACGATGGCTGCGACAAGTGGAACATCAGCGACCTTGGCAGGTTGATGTATGGTGCGGCATTATGGGAGGAAGGATAATTGACCCCCATTTTATCGATGGCAGTCTAAATGGTGGAATGTATGCTGATTTCCTACGTAATGTTCTACCGATGTTACTACAAGATGTTTCACTGCATGACAGAATGGTGGTGTACTTCCAAAATGATGGATGTCCGCCACATAGCTCGCGTGCGGTTGAAGCGGTACTGAATAGCATATTTCATGACAGGTGGATTGGTCGTCGCACGTTCACCGGATCTGACGTCCCCGGATTTCTTTCTGTGGGGAAAGTTGAAGGATATTTGCTATCGTGATCCACCGACAACGTCTGACAACATGCGCCAGCGCATTGTCAATGCATGTGCGAACATTACGGAAGGCGAACAACTCGCTGTTGAGAGGAATGTCATTACACGTATTGCCAAATGCATTGAGGTTGACTGACATAATTTTGAGCATTTATTGCATTAATGTCGTATTTACAGGTAATCACGCTGTAACAGCATGCGTTCTCAGAAATGATAAGTTCACAAAGGTACATGTATCACATTGGAACAACCGAAATAAAATGTTCAAACGTACCTACGTTCTGTATTTTAATTTTAAAAAAACCTACCTGTTACCAACTGTTCGTCTAAAATTGTGAGCTATATGTTTCTGACTATTACAGCGCCATCTATCACAAAGCGAAAAGAGTGGTGCAACTAAAACATTCATATTTCCTTACGTACTACACGAATATGCAATTAAAAATGGGGGTTCCTCTTTTAAAAAACGCAGTTGGTATCCGTTTGACCTATGGCAGCGCCATCTAGCGGGCCAAACATAGCGCCATCTGGATTCCCCCTTCATGCTAGACAAGTTTCGTTCTTTGTTGTTTTTTGGTTTGACGCTTATTTCGTGAGATATTTGGCCCGGTCACTATCAATGGACCACCCTGAATATATGAAAAAACGGAATGAGGATCATCGATCAGCTTGAAGAGGTGCCATGTGACATCCGCCCAGATCAAGTGACGAGACCAATGACAAAGAAAAGAGATAAGTGAAAAAGTAAGGCTTTAACTCTGGATCGAATTCCGCTGCCGTCTCTTTTGTTTCTTTTTTTCATTCCCACATAACTCGATAACATGATAATTGTGTATGTGCAAATTATGAATTTTTCATTATGCATTTATTATTCTCATAATCTTTATCCTGATAAAAGAAAATGAAAATGTGATATTCAGACCGGAAATAAAAACGGCATACACGAGACCTATCTACCAGATCAGTGTAGTCATTTTATTTACGTTATCGTATCTACATTTGTGACAAGTGTAATGTGTTACCCACGGAGCACTGGACGCATCAGGATGATACAGATCGTAGAAACATGGAAAACAGTAACTATGGCGACATACTGCAGATATAATGAAATTGACATTTTTGCATGCTCACGGCTCTTTCGAACGTGTGTGTACCAAACAAACACGATTTACATTCGTAGTCTGTTCTCTGTCACACACAATTTCGTGGCTTACCAGGAATATCGAGCTTGTTACAGAATATTGGTGCAGACAACTAATAGTAAACGATTTATTGAATTTTCATGCCGTCTTCCTAAAAGCTATCTCTCTCTATTTCCTTCGAAATTGTAACCGCAATTATATAGACAGTTGCCCGCCCTGTTAGCCGTGCTGTCTAACGCACAGCTTTCCGGTTTGGGAAGGAGTGCGTGGTCCCCGGCACGAATCCGCCCGGAGGACTTGGGTCGAGATCCGGTGAGCCGGCCAGTCTATGGATGATTTTTAGGCGGTTTTCTAACTGCCTCGGCAAATGCGGGCTGGTTCCCCTTATTCCGCCTCAGCTGCACTATGTCGGCAATTGCTTCGCAAACAAGTACTCCAAGTACGCGTTCACCATCATTCCTCTACACCGCAAACATAGGGGTTACACTCGTCTGGTGTGAGACGTTCTCTGGGGAAGTCCACCGGGGGCCGAACCGCGCATTAACCCTGAGTGGGTCTGTGTGGGGCGGCGGAGGGGTCAAGTGGACTGCGGTAGTCGTCGTGGGGTTGTGGACCACTGCGGCTGCGGTGGGGACGGAGCCTCTCCGTCGTTTCTAGGCCACCTGTAAATGTATGATACAATACATACAATACAATATAGACAGTTTATAAGTTTCTTCACCCGCCTGTAAAAATAAACATCGGTAGGCTGCACTAGCGGAATATGGTTCAAATGGCTCTGAGCACTATGGGACTTAACTACTGAGGTCATCAGCCCCCTAGAACTTAGAACTACTTAAACCTAACTAACCTAACGACATCACACACATCCATGCCCGAGGCAGGATTCGAACCTGCGACCGTAGCGGTCACGCGGTTCCAAACTGACGCGCTTAGAACCGCACGGCCACACCGGCCGGCACTAGCGGAATACATTTTGCAGGATTTGCTTTAATATTGCTCGCTGACAGACTCTCTTTTGTTCTCACAAACCCAGGTTCATTTGCCCTCCCCTTGAATCGGGCAGCAAAAGAAATTGTTCTTCTCTTATGTACGCCTTCAAGGCAACTCTGGTATAACGCTGTTGTGAGCTATCCGGACTTTGAAGATGTTACCGCAACATTTCTCATTTGCTTGCGTATTTTTTAAAAAAGGAAAAGACACATCGCGCTTACAAACTAAGCGCTGGCTCGCTCGGCCACGGACTCCTTGAGTAACGATAATAGCGAGCATACAAAATCCGTATACAGGCTTAAAATTTTCAAACTCGATTTTCTTGAAAACTGTTGAGAGTTGCATCTTCCTGTTTCTATGTGTTGAAGTCTCAGTCATGCCCTAATATGAATCAAATTGGATGAGAGAAAGTTCGCACGGTTCCCTTGTAAACGGGTCGTCGTGATGCACGAGACAATCGCCGTACAAGCCGACATGCGGGTACCTGTTAAGTAAGATTCTTTTCCCGCGGAGCTGCTCTTGTGGACGTCAACACTAATTTAATTCTTGTTACTTATACATGTGTACAGGGTGTTGGGGATACAGGTGCAGATATTGTGACCATTGTATAAGCTTCCTTCTCCTCGAGACATTATATGGGTTAATTAACGATTATTATGTTACAATCCTCTTGTTGTGGTTGACCGTGTACATCGAGACTTCGTTCATTGTTAAATGCAATGGTGTGGTACTAACTGATGGAGACGCATTAAGAACTGGTAAAATTTAATTTATTTCTTTTATCGCACTGCACAAACATAAACACACTGTTATTCAAACTGTGTGCCACTACTATTAAACACAGAGATAAATCCTTCGCTACGCAACCGCCTTTAGCTCACGCAGCCTACACCTTCCACAAACCGAGCGAGGTGGCGCAGTGGCTAGCACACTGGACTCGCATTCGGGAGGACGACGGTTCAATCCCGCGTCCGACCATCCTGATTTAGGTTTTCCGTGATTTCCCTAAATCGCTCCAAGCAAATGCCGGGATGGTTCCTTTGATAGGGCACGGCGGACTTCCTTCCCTAATCCGATGAGACCGATGAGTTCGCTGTCTGGTCTCCTCAACCAACCAACCAACCTACACCTTCCACAGCCTCTCAACAACTGCCTCTGCTTGCGACTCTATGCGCCACTGGGCATTGTCGCCCTCCAAAGAACAACCACTTACAGATACTACACACCAGTACCCTCACAATTGGTACCTTAACATATATCCACTTAAATGTGTTAGTTGCGTTTTCTCTGCGTCTAATAGTTCTCCTGCAAACATGTCACATAATTTAGTACCTGACTTTCTTGCACCGGCGTTATAGCACTACTAAGTGGACTAAGCCTGTCAGGACAGAACAACCATTTTGCGTCCACTGGTACACACTTCTAACACCTGATCTGCTGCCCAGGGGGAAAATAAACATTAATGGCTTGCTCTTGCCACATGTTTTTGTTTCTGGGCAATACAGAGCCGTATTTAACATACACTCCTGGAAACTGCAATAAGAACACCGTGAATTCATTGTCCCAGGAAGGGGAAACTTTATTGACACATTCCTGGGGTCAGATACATCACATGATCACACTGACAGAACCACACGCACATAGGCACAGGCAATAGAGCATGCACAATGTCGGCACTAGTACAGTGTATATCCACCTTTCGCAGCAATGCAGGCTGCTATTCTCCCATGGAGACGATCGTAGAGATGCTGGATGTAGTCCTGTGGAACGGCTTGCCATGCCATTTCCATCTGGCGCCTCAGTTGGACCAGCGTTCGTGCTGGACGTGCAGACCGCGTGAGACGACGCTTCATCCAGTCCCAAACATGCTCAATGGGGGACAGATCCGGAGATCTTGCTGGCCAGGGTAGTTGCCTTACACCTTCTAGAGCACGTTGGGTGGCACGGGATACATGCGGACGTGCATTGTCCTGTTGGAACAGCAAGTTCCCTTGCCGGTCTAGGAATGGTAGAACGATGGGTTCGATGACGGTTTGGATGTACCGTGCACTATTCAGTGTCCCCTCGACGATCACCAGTGGTGTACGGCCAGTGTAGGAGATCGCTCCCCACACCATGATGCCGGGTGTTGGCCCTGTGTGCCTCGGTCGTATGCAGTCCTGATTGTGGCGCTCACCTGCACGGCGCCAAACACGCATACGACCATCATTGGCACCAAGGCAGAAGCGACTCTCATCGCTGAAGACGACACGTCTCCATTCGTCCCTCCATTCACGCCTGTCGCGACACCACTGGAGGCGGGCTGCACGATGTTGGGGCGTGAGCGGAAGACGGCCTAACGGTGTGCGGGACCGTAGCCCAGCTTCATGGAGACGGTTGCGAATGGTCCTCGCCGATACCCCAGGAGCAACAGTGTCCCTAATTTGCTGGGAAGTGGCGGTGCGGTCCCCTACGGCACTGCGTAGGATCCTACGGTCTTGGCGTGCATCCGTGCGTCGCTGCGGTCCGGTCCCAGGTCGACGGGCACGTGCACCTTCCGCCGACCACTGGCGACAACATCGATGTACTGTGGAGACCTCACGCCCCACGTGTTGAGCAATTCGGCGGTACGTCCACCCGACCTCCCGCATGCCCACTATACGCCCTCGCTCAAAGTCCGTCAACTGCACATACGGTTCACGTCCACGCTGTCGCGGCATGCTACCAGTGTTAAAGACTGCGATGGAGCTCCGTATGCCACGGCAAACTGGCTGACACTGACGGCGGCGGTGCACAAATGCTGCGCAGCTAGCGCCATTCGACGGCCAACACCGCGGTTCCTGGTGTGTCCGCTGTGCCGTGCGTGTGATCATTGCTTGTACAGCCCTCTCGCAGTGTCCGGAGCAAGTATGGTGGGTCTGACACACCGGTGTCAATGTGTTCTTTTTTCCATTTCCAGGAGTGTACAAAGAAAAAGTATTCGATCTTTTTTGAGGAAATCTCTCGTGAATGGGAAACAAGTCAACATTTGTTCTTGACGATCAATGCCACCCATTGTCTTATTGTATTCGATGGTTGGTTGGTTGCTTGCTTGGGGGAGGAGACCAGACAGCGTGGTCATCGGTGTCATCGGATTAGGGAAGGATGGGCAAGGAAGTCGGCCGTGCCCTTTCAGAGGAACCATCCCGGCATTTGCCTGGAATGATTTAGGGAAATCACGGAAAACTTAAATCAGGATGGCCGGACGCAAGATTGAACCGTCGTCCTCCCGAATGTGTATTCGATGCTGCATATGGTTTTCATGGTTTCTCTTAAGTGTCAGCGTATGTGTTCAACCATCCCTACACTTTAGTGTGCCGTTGTATGATATACATGTCACGCCTGCTTTTCCATCTCAGAGCCAACAAATTATTACAACTTTTTCATAAACATTCTTCTTTCTTTAAAGTTTACTTTTGAAAACCTTGTGCCATAGCTCGCCTGTTTATGCACTCTGTCCCGATAAAAGTTGTGTTTACCTGCTGTAATTGTAGATAGAGGTTGAGGAAAGAGTAGCAGTTGTCAAGAAATAAAGTATATCCCTTACTTAACATGGATTTCGACACTTCCATGACAACATTCTCTGCGCACTATTATTCCAATCATTTTTGACCTAGTCAGTGTATATTTTGAAACTGTAACAAAGCCGGCTGGGGTGGCAGAGCGGTTCTAGGCGCTTCAGTCTGGAACCGCGTGACCGCTACTGTCGCAGGTTCGAATCCTGCCTCGGGCATGGATGTGTGTGATGTCCTTAGGTTAGTTAGGTTTAAGTAGTTCTAAGTTCTAGGGGACTGATGACCTCAGATGTTCAGTCCTATAGTGCTCAGAGCCATTTGAACCATTTTTGAACTGTAACAAAAACCGGTGCTTGCCTGACATAGTCTGTAAATTATTAATCAAAATTTAGCTCTTTTCTTTGGATTAAATTGTTCATATGCTGGACGTAGTTTATATTTAATTGAGGATTCGTCTATACTGACATTTTTCCTTAATGAGGAAATTTCTTCAAATTTTTCATTCCAGTGGTTGATCATTTCAGAGCAGGTAACAGGACCGAATCCTTCCAAACTGATACAATGCGACAGAGCATTGTGTGCGCTAATGACCACAGCTGCCTGCGGCCACTTCGCAGTTTGTTGACAATTTAGTAGAGACTTACAGCGAAGAGGATGCACTCTTTCCTTCATCCATGTGGGCAGAACTAAGTTGTAACAGACAGCGCACAACTAATGCTTGCAAAAGTTTCCATAGCAAATATAATAGTCAGTTCTACTCCTACAATCCTGACAGCTATCGATTTTTTGAAGTGCTGAAACAAATTCAGCTCGATTCTAAAATTGCAGTAAGTTTGTCGAAGACGAAGAGAAAGAAAAGAAATTGCCCACCCTTGAAATTTATGGAACAGCAAGTGGGAAATTTCGAAGCTGGTAAAATTTCCAGATTTCAGTCTGCAAAATCAGTTTCATACAAAATCAGACCAGGAGATACACAATAAATAATAGTGATTTTTTATATGAACATAAACAAATTAGGATAAAATGTGAGACCTTAACTTTTCCCGGCGAATTGAATGTTCAAATAACTTACGGGTTTGCTGCGGGGTGACGTCGTCGAACACCGCCGATATTTCGACAGGAGCGCACCCTGCCATTCTCAAGGCACAAATGCAAGGAAGCTCTTGAAATCAAACTATCAAGCAACTCTATTAACAGAGATGGTGGATTTTGTTTAAATGCTGCTTGGAATCCGGCTCTGTCTCTCTTCAAAAAACAGAGGGACAGAATTAGTGCTACCTCACCTGTTGATTAATAGTAACTATCGATATTTCCTGATGTTGGTTATCTTTGTTTGTGTTGACACTTGTTCTGTGTGTGGTGTCTTCCTTGCTTCTCCTCTGTGAACCGAGGTATTAAATTACCTTGCACATTTCTTCTTCCTTGCATTTGTGCCTGAGAATGGCAGGGTGTGCTCCTGTCGAAATATTGGCGGTGTTCGACAACGTCACCCGGCAGCAACCCGTATGTTATTTGAACATAGGATACAATGATTTTTTTTGTAAATGTACTTAAAAATGCAAAAAAATTGAAAAATTAAAAACTTAAAAAAGGAAATATTTTTGGGGTGTGAATCAGTTCGCCTCCTCGTGGTGCACCCAGGGTAACGCTAAACGAACTGATATTTTCTACATGCATTTTCTTTAAAGCTTATTTCCAAGAACTAGGAGCTTTCATCAAAGTAGGACTACAGTATTTGGGCTTTTTCTGAGTCTAGCTTATCAATTACAAGGTCAACATTTATACTTTTTGCAATATCGTGTTCAATCCACAGTAATTACGTGCCTGCGCCCCAGCGGTGTGCTGGCTGCGGGTGCCAAGAGCCCACCCTCTAACCAACCAGCCCCTAGCTACCACACTGGCATCTGCGCACGGTCTTACGGTAAAACTGCTATAACTCTGCTTCTAGGCTGCTTATAAAGCAGAAATATGTACCGGATTTTATATTAGACGCGCAACAATGTGAGTGTCAAAACTTCGTGCATTACTTTTTGCATAATGCGAGTACAAACAGGCACACAGAAGGAATTATAAAAATATTTTTTTGCCGTCTATTGCGCTTCTGTAGACCATTCAAATTAAGTTTTCTTAACCATCTCCTATATTCACGCATCAGACACTTATCAGTTTGTTGTATGTATATATTTGCTGAAAACTAACCATAATTCATAAAATGAACACTAACATATACTACTGGCCATTAAAATTGCTACACCACGAAGATAACGTGCTATAGACGCTATGGTATGCAAATGATTAGCTTTTCAGACGATTCACACAAGTTTGGCGCCGGTGGCGACACCTACAACGTGCTCACACGAGGAAAGTTTCCAACCGATTTCTCATACACAAACAGCAGTTGACCGACGTTGCCTGGTGAAACGTTGTTGTGATGCCTCGTGTAAGGAGGAGAAATGCGTACCGTCACGTTTCCGAATTTGATAAAGGTCGGATTGTAGCCTATCGCGATTGCGGTTTATCGTACCGCGACATTGCTGCTCGCGTTGGTCGAGATCCAATCACTGTTAGCAGAATATGGGATCAGTGGGTTCAGGAGCGTTATACGGAACGCCGTGCTGGGTCCCAACAGCCTCGTATCACTAGCAGTCGAAATGACAGGCATCTTATCCGCATGGATGTAACAGATCGTGCAGCCACGTCTCGATCCCTGAGTCAACAGATGGGGACGTTTGCAAGACAACAACCATCTGCACGAACAGTTCGACGACGTTTGCAGCAGCATGGACTATCAGCTCGGAGACCGTGGCTGCGGTTACCATTGACGCTGCATCACAGACAGGAGCGCCTGCGATGGTGTACTCAACGACGAACCTGGTTGCACGAATGGCAAAACGTCATTTTTTCGGATGAATCCAGGTTCTGTTTACAGCATCGTGATGGTCGCATCCGTGTTTGGCGACATCGCGGTGAACGCACATTGGAAGCGTGTATTCGTTATCGCCATACTGGCGTATCACCCGGAGTGATGGTATGGGTGCCATTGGTTACACGTCTCGGTCACCTCTTTTCGCATTGACGGCACTTTGAACAGTGGACGCTACATTTCAGATGTGTTACGACCCGTGGCTCTACCGTTCATTCGATCCCCGCGAAACCCTACATTTCATCAGGATAATGCACGACCGCATGTTGCAGGTCCTATTTGGGCTTTTCTGGATACAGAAAATGTTCGACTACTGCCCTGGCCAGCACATTCCTCAGATCTTTCACCAATTGAAAACATCTGGTCAATGGTGGCCGAGCAACTGGCTCGTCACAATACGCCAGTCACTACTGTTGATGAACTGTGGTATCGTGTTGAAGCTGCATGGGCAGCTGTACCTGTACACGCCATCCAAGCTCTGTTTGACTCAATGCCCAGGCGTATCAAGGCCGTTATTACGGCCAGAGGTGGTTGTTCTGCGTACTGATTTCTCAGGATCTGTGCACCCAAATTGCGTGAAAATGTAATCACATGTCAGTTCTAATACAATATATTTGTCCAATGATTACCCGTTTATCATCTGCATTTCATCTTGGTGTAGCAATTTTAATGGCCAGTAGTGTAGAATATGGGTTGCGAAATCATGATTTGCTATTTTAATAAATTAATGATGAAGAAATCAAGGATATAAATGATTCCAGTGTCTAAAAATAAATATCTAAGTAAGATAAAAGATGAAACTTTTAAACATACAATAACACGCGAAAATTTTTTACATTCTCTACTTTAACTTCATATGCTTTCCTTTCCTTGCTTAGAGTATTCATAGCGTTTAGTGCTGCTGACTGCTTTAAACGGGATTATTCGGTCCCATCGTTTCTCAAACCCTTGCGGGCTTGGGAGAATTCGGTACCATTTTTCTGACATTTCGGGAAGCGCCCGACAAGACGCCGTAGACCGCGCGGCTACCCCGCGCTGCTGTCAGCAGTACTAAGTGAATCTCTGTCGAAAGGCTTCGATTTTCCCATTTTCTCTGTCAGTCCCATCTGGTAGGGGTCCCAGACTGACGAACAATACTCAATTAATGATCGCACTGAGGTTTTGTAATTTATAACCTCCGTGGAAGGAGTACACCTGCCGAAGATTCTGGCGTCTACCATTAGTACTACTGGTGTTATGTTGTCATTTCACTTGAAATTATTCCATGCGCATACTCTCAGACATTTAACAGACGTGACTGTTTCAGTTGAACCCTGCAGGATAACCGTGTGTATTACACTACTGGCCATTAAAATTGCCACATCAAGAAGAATTGCAGATGATAAACGGGTATTCATTGGACAAATATATTATAGTAGAACTGACATGTGATTACATTTCCACGCAATTTGGGTGTATAGATCCTGAGAAATCAGTACGCAGAACAACCACCTCTCGCCGTAATAACGGGCCCGTATCTCGTGGTCGTGCGGTAGCGTTCTCGCTTCCCACGCCCGGGTTCCCGGGTTCGATTCCCGGCGGGGTCAGGGATTTTCTCTGCCTCGTGATGGCTGGGTGTTGTGTGCTGTCTTTAGGTTAGTTAGGTTTAAGTAGTTCTAAGTTCTAGGGGACTGATGACCATAGATGTTAAGTCCCATAGTGCTCAGAGCCGTAATAACGGACTTGATACGCCTGGGCATTGAGTCAAACAGAGCTTGGATGGTGTGTACAGGCACAGCTGCTGATCCAGCTTCAACACAATACCACAGTTCATCAACAGTAGTGAGTGGCGTATTGTGACGAGCCAATTGCTCGGCCACCATTGATCTGACGTTTTCAATCGGTGAGAGATCAGGAGAATGTGCTGGCTAGGGCAGCAGTCGAACATTTTCTGTATCCAGAAAGGCCCGTACAGGACCTGCAACATGCGGTCGTGCATTATCCTGCTGAAATGTAGGGTTTCGCAGGGATCGAATGAAGGGTAGAGCCACGGGTCGTAACACATCTGAAATATAACGTTCACTGTTCAATGTGCCGTCAGTGCGAACCAGAGGTGACCGAGACGTGTAACCAATGGCACCCCATACCATCACGCCGGGTGATACGTCAGTATGGCGATGACGAATACACACTTTCAACGGGCGTTCACCGCGATGTCGCCAAACACGGATGCGACCATCATGATGCTGTAAACAGAACCTGGATTCATCCGAAAAAATGACGTTTTTCCATTCGTGCAACCAGGTTCGTCGTTGAGTACACCATCGCAGGCGCTCCTGTCTGTGATGCAGCGTCAATGGTAACCGCAGCCACGGTCTCCGAGCTGATAGTCCATGCTGCTGCAAACGTCGTCGAACTGTTAGTTCAGATGGTTGTTGCCTTCAAACGTCCCCATCTGTTGACTCAGGGATCGAGACGTGGCTGCACGATCCGTTACAGCCATGCGGATTAGATGCCGGTCATGGCGACTGCTAGTGATACGAGGCCGTTGGGATCCAGCACGGCGTTCCGTATTACGCTCCTGAACCCACCGATTACATATTCTGCTAACAGTCATTGGATCTGGACCAACGCGAGCAGCAATGTCGCGATACGATAAACCGCAATCGCGATAGGCTACAATCCGACCTTTATCAAAGTCGGAAACGCGATCGTACGCATTTCTCCTCCTTACATGAGGCATCACAACAACGTTTCACCAGGAACGCCGGTCAACTGCTGTTTGTGTATGAGAAATCGGTTTGAAACTTTCCTCATGTCAGCACGTTGTAGGTGTCGCCACCGGCGCCAGCCATGTGTGAATGCTCTGGAAAGCTAATCATTTGCATGTCACAGCATCTTCTTCCTGTCGGTTAAATTTCGCGTGTGTAGCACGTCATCTTCGTGGTGTGGCAATTTTAATGGCCAGTAGTGTAGGTTGCCGCTTCCGGGACGGGGAGGTGCATCGGTCAAAAAATGGTTCAAATGGTTCTGAGCACTATGGGACTCAACATCTGAGGTCATCAATCCCCTATACTTAGAACTACTTAAACCTAAGGACATCACACACATCCATGCCCGAGGCAGGATTCGAACCTGCGAGCGTAGCAGCAGCGCGGTTCCGGACTGGGGCGTCTAGAGCCGCTCGGCCAATCTGGCCTGCCTGCATCGGTCCGTGTATCGAATTCAAGCGGCGGAGGTTGACGGGTGCCGGCGTGCCGGCCAGCCTGGACGTAACTTTTAGGCGGTTTCCCACATCTATGGTCGTTTACACTTTGACTAGTTTAAAATCAGATGATGTTCAGTTTGAAAATTGCCTGTAACGATGTCAAATTTCAAAAGCGTTTTTTCTTCCGTGCGTTCTGGGTCACAAAAATTTTGCTAAGATGTTCCGTATCAAGTGATCAGGTACTCAAGATAACCAGAGGTATGTCTGCCACCGAATTATTGTGACGATTCGTAGTGCTAGCCACAAGGAGGCCTGTGCGGCAGCGTGGTTTTGGTGTGCGTATAGTTGTATGAACAACACAAAACAGTTTAGTCTAGTTCAGTCAGTCTGCTCTTGTCTGCAGTTCATGGTGATCTCTCGCAACTTGTCACGAGCTACTGTTTCCATGTTTTTGCCGTGGATGGCTGATGTAGTAACGTGCTTTGGAGTTGTTCTCTGATGACCATTCTCATGCAATAAATTGGATGTTGATAGTGAGGCTGGCAGTCTGCTGTTAGGCGGAGTATTTGCTTGTAGCATTTTCAGATATTTAACTCGTTTTTAGTTACGCTTAAGCGTAACGTTCGCTGTTCAGTAAGCCGGCCGCTGTGGCCGAGCTGTTCTAGACGCTTCAGTCCGGAACCGCGCTGCTGCTGCCTCGGACATGGGTGTGTGTGACGTCGTTAGTCCCACAGTGCTTAGAGCTATTTGAACCATTTTTGAGCTGTTCACTAAAGCAGATAACTTTCGATTCACACAGTATAGAATTGGGTTTTAATTAATCTGACCAAATAGTAGGAGTCCTGACTGCATCACAGTTTTGTTTATTGAAATGATTCCAGGATTTTCTAATGTATGTACACTCCTGGAAATTGAAATAAGAACACCGTGAATTCGTTGTCCCAGGAAGGGGAAACTTTATTGACACATTCCTGGGGTCAGATACATCACATGATCACACTGACAGAACCACAGGCACATAGACACAGGCAACAGAGCATGCACAATGTCGGCACTAGTACAGTGTATATCCACCTTTCGCAGCAATGCAGGCTGCTATTCTCCCATGGAGACGATCGTAGAGATGCTGGATGTAGTCCTGTGGAACGGCTTGCCATGCCATTTCCACCTGGCGCCTCAGTTGGACCAGCGTTCGTGCTGGACGTGCAGACCGCGTGAGACGACGCTTCATCCAGTCCCAAACATGCTCAATGGGGGACAGATCCGGAGATCTTGCTGGACAGGGTAGTTGACTTACACCTTCTAGAGCACGTTGGGTGGCACGGGATACATGCGGACGTGCATTGTCCTGTTGGAACAGCAAGTTCCCTTGCCGGTCTAGGAATGGTAGAACGATGGGTTCGATGACGGTTTGGATGTACCGTGCACTATTCAGTGTCCCCTCGACGATCACCAGTGGTGTACGGCCAGTGCAGGAGATCGCTCCCCACACCATGATGCCAGGTGTTGGCCCTGTGTGCCTCGGTCGTATGCAGTCCTGATTGTGGCGCTCACCTGCACGGCGCCAAACACGCATACGACCATCATTGGCATCAAGGCAGAAGCGACTCTCATCGCTGAAGACGACACGTCTCCATTCGTCCCTCCATTCACGCCTGTCGCGACACCACTGGAGGCGGGCTGCACGATGTTGGGGCGTGAGCGGAAGACGGCCTAACGGTGTGCGGGACCGTAGCCCAGCTTCATGGAGACGGTTGCGAATGGTCCTCGCCGATACCCCAGGAGCAACAGTGTCCCTAATTTGCTGGGAAGTGGCGGTGCGGTCCCCTACGGCACTGCGTAGGATCCTACGGTCTTGGCGTGCATCCGTGCGCCGCTGCGGTCCGGTCCCAGGTCGATGGGCACGTGCACCTTCTGCCGACCACTGGCGACAACATCGATGTACTGTGGAGACCTCACGCCCCACGTGTTGAGCAATTCGGCGGTACGTCCACCCGGCCTCCCGCATGCCCACTATACGCCCTCGCTCAAAGTCCGTCAACTGCACATACGGTTCACGTCCACGCTGTCGCGACATGCTACCAGTGTTAAAGACTGCGATGGAGCTCCGTATGCCACGGCAAACTGGCTGACACTGACGGCGGCGGTGCACAAATGCTGCGCAGCTAGCGCCATTCGACGGCCAACACCGCGGTTCCTGGTGTGTCCGCTGTGCCGTGCGTGTGATCATTGCTTGTACAGCCCTCTCGCAGTGTCCGGAGCAAGTATGGTGGGTCTGACACACCGGTGTCAATGTGTTCTTTTTTCCATTTCCAGGAGTGTAGAATTCTTCTTTGTTCAGTGGGTCAATATGCCATGTGGTCCACGTTCGCACAATAGCGCTGTGCCTTGCCTCAACGATTATGCACATGTATTTATTATAAACTGAACAGAAGCTTCTATGGTTTATTTACGTCCCCGTCTCACTGATAATTTCGTGTTTACAGGTACGACTATTTACATGGCATTAGCTTTATTTTGCAAAATGTAATTAACTTTAAGTGCGAGCTGTCATATATCCTCTTTCTTTAGTATGAATGTTAGTCATTGCTAGCCCAAACTGCATTGAGCATAAACTTATTCAGAACTGTAATAGGTACAAATATTTTCCTATTTAGCTTCTAAGGTAAGTGACATCATGGAGATTCCGACACTGCTTACTGTATCATATTATGTTTGACGTGGTTGCTTTGGATCTTCACATTTCTGGCTTTTAAGTGGTCATGTGCTAGGTTCGGAGCCACGCATGCTCACTGAAAATGATGGTGGATCACGTACATGATCTTCGAATCAGATTTTTAACTATATAGAGCCAACTGTCATCATAAAATTCGCTCAAGTATTTATTTATGCCACCAGTTGTTTCCCATGCGCAAGCTTAGCTCTAACTACTCTTGAAAGACTTTTTTTAAAATACGGTTCTGGCTAAGTTGTAAATCATTTATTCGACAAAACCTTATGTAGAAAAGAGCGCTTATTCAGGGCATTTTTCTGAAGACATACATTCATGTACCCACAACAATACACAAAGGATTAGTTGGCATACAAGTTATAACTGTGATTTTACATGGACACATCACCTCTAGAATGCGGATGCCTGTTGGTCAGCAGTTCTGAAGGGGCTGTGTAAATAATGTTGCCGTATAGATGGAGCATGATGTGACAGGTAAAAAATATATGAGCTATGGAAATCTATCATGTTATAACATTTCTTGTTTAACTGATTGCACACTATGGATTTTTGGTTGTTCCGTTCTTTTTTGTTGTATACAGATACTGTGATGACAGTTATCAACCGAAACTGGAAACGTTCATGAAGTATATACGGACATCAGCGTGTCATCGATTTCATAAAGTTCCTCAAGGTCTTTGTGGTGTCAGCTGCAATGTGTGGTGTTTCATTATCTTACTCCAGTATGTCATTTGATGACCTGGTCACAAAGGTTATGACAACAGCGTAATCACTCTTACACGAGTTCCGCAATTCGTGATGTACTGATTTGGTTATCAGCTGACTAGGACATGAGAATGGTGACATCAGATATAACTGACCGTTCATTAGATGAAGTCATAGCTCAACTTGTAAATACACCATATAATCAGAAGTATCCGGACACCTGGCTGAAAATGACTTACAAGTTCGAGGCGCCCTCCACCCGCAATGCTGGAATTCAATATGGTGTTGGCCCACCCTTAGCCTTGATGACAGCTTCCACTCTCGCAGGCGTACTTTCAATCAGGTGCTCCTTCGGGAATGGCAGTCCATCATCACGGAGTGCTGCACTGAGGAGAGAAATTGATGTCGGTCGGTGAGACCTGGCACGAAGTCGACGGTCCGCAGCTCGTGGTCGTGCGGTAGCGTTCTCGCTTCCCACGCCCGGGTTCCCGGGTTCGATTCCCGGCGGGGTCAGGGGTTTTCTCTGCCTCGTGATGACTGGGTGTTGTGTGTTGTCCTTAGGTTAGTTAGGTTTACGTAGTTCTAAGTTCTAGGGGATTGATGACCATAGAAGTTAAGTCCCATAGTGCTCAGAGCCGTTTTGAACGAAGTCGACGTTCCAAAACATCCCAAAGGTATTCTATAAGATTCAGGTCAGGACTCTGTGCAGGCCAGTCCATTACAGAAATGTTATTATTATGAACGGGGGCTCGATCGTGTTGAAAGATGCAGTCGCCATCTCCAAATTGCTCATCAACAGTGGTAAGCAAGAAGATGCTTAAAACATCAATGTAGGCCTGTGCGCCGCGCGGGGTAGCCGCACGGTCTACGGTCATCAGTCCCCTAGACTTATAGAACTACTTAAACTTAACAAACTTAAGGACATCACACACATCCATGCCCGAGTTAGGAGTCGAAGCTGCGACCGCAGCAGCAGTGCAGTTCCGGACTGAAGCGCCTAGAACTGCTGGGCCACAGTGGCCGGCGGTCATTTCTCACATAATGCTGGATTTAAATTGATCATTTGCAGTTGGTAGCGATCGGTGTTAACGGTATCACCAGGTTTTAGCAGATCGTAATAGATGACACCCTTGTGATCTCACCAAACACAGAGCATAGTCTTCTTTCCAAAGCGATTTGGTCTTGCAGTGGTTGTCGATGGTTTGCCTGGATTCACTCATGATTTACGACGCTTAGGATTTTCAAAATATACTCTTTTTTCATCATCTGTCACTATACGAGGGAGAAACGTCTCTCTTTTGTATCTGGGCATCAGCATTTCACAAGTGGTCTTTCGAATTGCTTGCTGCCTTCATTCCGTTGCCGGCCGGAGTGACCGAGCAGCTCTAGGAGCTACTGTCTGGAACCGCGCGACCGCTACGGTCGCAGGTTCGAATCCTGCCTCGGACATGAATGTGTGTGATGTCCTTAGGTTAGTCAGGTTTAAGTAGTTCTAAGTTCTAGGGGACTGATGAACTCAGAAGTTAAGTCCCATAGTGCTCAGAGCCATTTGAACCATTTTTTCATTCCTTTCATGCGGAATCCATTTTCCCATTTTCTGCACCCTTCCCATAGCTTTCAACCGAAGAAATCATTCAAATGGCTCTGACCTCTATGGGACTTAACACCCGAGGTCATCAGTCCTCTAGAACTTAGAACTACTTAAACCGAACCTCCCTAAGGACATAACACACATCCATGCCCGAGGCAGGATTCGAATCTGCGACCGTAGCGGTCGCGCGCTTCCAGACTGAAGCGCCTAGAACCGCTCGGCCACAGTGGCCGGCTCAACCGAAGAGAAACGGCTTTTGCGTCACGATCAATTGCTCCGCAAGTTCCTGTTGATTTTGAGAATCATCTTCATCCAATAAGGCCTGCAGTTCGTTGTCTCCGAACTTTTTCGGTGGTGTCCCTCGCTCGTCGTTTCTCATGTCAAAATCACCACTTTTGAATTTTTTGAACCACTCGAAACACTGTGGTTTCTCACGAGCATGTTCGCCGAAAGCTTCGACAAGCATTCGATGCGATTCTACAACATTTTTTTTTTAAATGATAACCGAAAAC
This sequence comes from Schistocerca cancellata, assembly GCF_023864275.1. Lineage (NCBI taxonomy): Eukaryota > Metazoa > Arthropoda > Insecta > Orthoptera > Acrididae > Schistocerca > Schistocerca cancellata. The sequence goes on along the minus strand of NC_064628.1, from coordinate 781,351,819 downwards.
CAATGCTGTCCGCAAATCGTAGTTCGTAAGCACAGAACTCGATATGTTTACGGGTTTGCAACAGCTACTATGTGTTGTTATTGGTCGTCAGCTGTTACAGGAAGCAGATGGCGCTGCAGATGCGGTCTCACAGGCCCTACACTGACGGCTAGCTCCATCTATAGGGAAATTCAGGTTTCATACTTCTACACCTGGTACATACTTAACCGCAAAGCCAGTGGCCACGCTCTTTTGGACGTTAGAGAAATTGCCCCATTTCCAAATTACGACAGCTTCTTCTTCTTTGGCTACTGCCTTTGTCCCGCATCATGTGCAGGGTCAGCAGGGTTAAGTACGGATTTGGCATGGTTAATTTTAAGGGGTGGCTGGATGCTGCCACCCCATACCCCCGGGACGGAAAAAGTTTACCCCTCCTGTCTGCATCTAGTGGAAATCATGAAACAGTGCGAATGTGTGTCAAATGTCTGCGAGGCGTGTAACTGAGGCGGTACGTAGAGACCAGCCCGATATTCACCAAGAGGGATGTGGAAAACCGCCTAAAAACCACACCCAGGCTGGCCGGCACACCGGCCCAAGTCGTTAACCCGCCGGGCGGATTCGATTTGGGCCCGGCGCGCCTACCCGAGTCCAGGAAGCAGCGCATTAGCTTCTCTCGGCTAACCTGGCGGGTTCCGCATTGTGACAGCGACTGGAATGTTTTCCTCTGAGCTGTTAGCTCCAAGTGGACAGAGCTGTTGCAGGGCTCGGTAGGAAGATAACAGTGGCGCCGCTAATCGCCGTCGGCTAGTAGGCCCCGCCATTGCCCGTTGGGCAAAATACACCGAACCCCTCTGACAGCTAGCGACACCACTCATGACGTCACGCCCCTCGGCTTATAGCGACCATATAGTCGCGCGACGTGAGGCAGTTGTCAACAATGCAGGGATCTCTGCAGCGGCACACGCCGTTGCTGAGCAACAGTCTGGCACGAGGGGACTGGCGAGCAACACGAATGTGTCCGTCCCCAGTCGGCAAAGTCTCCAGAAGAGAGTGAAATGCAGTAAAATCACGGGCAACGATAGCAGCTAGAAGGTAAGACATCAGCAATCCGTGGTACCCAAAGTGCACCTTTCTGCGCATGCATAACATAAATTCTCACAGGCACGTATATTTAACGAACGTGGAGATCTTCGACACTGTAGTTAAATTCAAAGTATTTTGACGTTGAGAACTAGTCATCCAGACGGTTTATGAAGTATTGTCCGAGGCATTTTGCTTAGGAAAAGTAATTACAGGAAAATCGGAATACTACAAATCAAACTTTCTCCCACGAAGTTTCTGCGGCAAGTGATCTCAGTATTCCCTCGCATAGTAATTTTTCGACTAGCCGTGTGAGTCACTTTGCGTCTTACAAACGTTTCGCATGTGCAAATTATAAGAAATAACACTTTTTATACGATTTATAACGATTATAGAGAAAATTCAAACATTAAGTTGTAGTTTTGTCAGAAAATATGCCGTTTTAAATTATAGGTATTTTACAAATGGAATAAAACGTGATTTGATATTGTTGTATTTGCTTACGTAATTTAAACAAAGACCTTTCGTTATTGTGTAAGAGCACTTCGTATCCTCAGTCCCAGTGACAGTAGTGAGTGTCATTTGTTCATAACCACTGCACGTTGTATGTATTCCCCAACCTAGCAAAAGTATTAATCTTTGAATCTAAGAAAACTCTCGGAGGAGTGGCTGATTCGAGTAGCTGTTTCGATAGAAGTCAAAATTCTAGGTTTGATTTCAGACTGATATTCATCTCATTCCGCCCGATGCCAATCTTAGCGTCCACTATTGTGTGCAAACAGCGTATTCATTAAACGTATCAATAAATTTAAACTATTTTACTTCCAATTACAAGAAATTTTTCTGTGATCTTCAACTTCAGAGGTTATATCTGCTTTCGGTTACTACTTCAAACACGTGCTGAACACAGCGTTGTCTGCTAGTTGAAACTGACTAAATGATTTGCATTTGTTTACATCAAAATGGATTCCAAAACCAGTGTCGATTATTTTGATGTAGAGAAAGACTTCACTAGACTGATCGATGTAGCTAATCTTTCCATTTATTCTTCCCACTTTAACTTTTCTTTATTTTCATTTTCGTTTCTTTCTTTCGGGCCCCAGGGACCCTTCTTGTCCCGGCCTAGTTACGGTCTTGCGTTTAGTCCTTAGAGTATCTCACATGAAATAATGAATTGCGTTTTTGCAGCTACTTCTTTCCTGAAGCCAAACTACGAGTCGGATAACAAATTATGTGTACTTACCGTGTAATTCCATTATTCTACCACACTTTGCTTTCAGAAAAAAAGATACCTGGTAACAAAAGAATTGTCTTGTTAACTGTTTAAATTATGTGTCATACATTGTTTTCCCATGTTTGAAAGTATACCTGAATATCAACTACAATAACAGTGAAATAATGTACAATGAAGATTTCGAAAAGAAAATGAAGTCGTGGAACTAGAGAAACCAACGATGTAGCGATAAACCGTAAATATCTTTATTCTGCAGAAATCATATCGATAGTTTAGAATCGAAAGTGAACGTCAACCAGTTCACACAAAAAGAGATAAGATGCTTTTAGAAGGTAATACTGCAGAGTGTAGAAGAATGCTGAAAATCTGATAGGCAGATCGAATAACACCTGAAGAAGTACTAAACTCTGGGGGAAAACGAAATTTGTGAAACAGCTTGACTAAAAGAAGAGACCGGTTGACAGGATCCATCCTGAGACATCAGGGGTAGTCAGTTTGGTAGTGGATGTAATTGTGGGAGGTAAAAATTGTAGAGGAAGACCAAGGTTTGAATACAATAAGCAGGTTCAAATGGGCACAGGTTGCGGCAGACATTCAGAGATGAAGCAGCTTGCACCGGATAGATTACAATGGAGAGCTGCATCAAAGTAGTCTTCGGACTGAAGACAACAACAATAACAACAACATGGATACATCGGTATTATACTATCGATATATCGACAATATTCATGCGTTCTCCAATATTTCGACTTTCTGATTTCTATATACTTTTGTAGGGCATTTACACCGAGGAGACAGAAGTCACGGGTTAGCGATACGCACATATGCAGATGGCGGTAGTATCGCCAATATTAGGTATGAAACGGGAGTGCATTGGGGATCTGTCATTTGTAGTCAGGTGATTCATGTGAAAAGGTGTCCAACTTTATTATGGCCGCACAATGGGAATTAAGAGACTTTGAACGCGGAATGGTAGTTGGAGGTAGACGCATGGGACATTGCATTTCGGAAATCGGTAGGGGATTCGATATTCCGAGCTCCACAGTGTTAAGAGTGTGTCGAGAACACCAAATTTCAGGCATTACCTCTCACCACAGACAATGACCGAGAGCAACGGCGTTCGCGTAGAGTCAGTGGCAACAGACAAGTAACACTGCACGAAATAACCGCCGAAAAAATGAAAAAATGTTGGACGTACGACGACGTACCCGTTAGGACAGTGGTTCGCAACAGGTGGTCCGCGAGCTATGCCAGAGGGGTCAGCAAGAGTTAAATATATTTCGTACGGTAACAGATTTTTTGCTGTGGCCGCTTCCTGCATGAGCAGAGCTTTAGCATACGCTAGCTTCTGCGTCTAGCGTCTTCCTAGAGCTAACTGACACTAGCACACTCTAACGCAAAACTAGAATTAGATAGAGGCAAATAGTTCTGCTGTATGCCGTTAGACTGCGCGCGCTGCCTCTTTGCAGCTGACAACTAAGAACTGAAAATTAAAACTAACTGTATACTGGTGGAGTAACTGTTGTAACAGTATTTTTCCAAGTAAATAATACCTTGCATGAAATTAGTGGTTCCTTATTTTTCACGTCTACTCAATGCAGTTTCAAGTGTAGTACACTTGAAAGACCAAGACACTCAGTTTTCATTTTTTTCCTGTCATTTTCAGTTCATACTAAATTTTAATTTTTTTTATAGGAGTTTGTTATACTAAACACCCAGCTTTTGAAGACAAAGATTTTGAGCAATAATCAAAAGCCGGCCACGGTGGTCTAGCGGTTCTAGGCGCACAGTCCGGAACCGCATGACTGCTACGGTCGCAGGTTCTAAACCTGCCTCGGGCGTGGATGTGTGTGATGTCCTTAGGTTAGTTAGGTTTAAGTAGTTCTAAGTTCTAGGGGACCGATGACCACAGATGTTAAGTCCCATAGTGCTCAGAGCCATTTGAACCATTTGAATAATCAAAAATTTAACAATAACAATGATGACTAAATTGAAAAAGTTTTAAACTCAATATTTTTTCGATAATGAATATGTCAATGTTTTTTCTAAGTACCAAAAATAGAAAACGTACAAAAAGACTCTTAATTTGGCTTTTTTAGGTACTTGATACTGTGGTATGACAAGGTACCAATCATGCTCGATGAGGGGGTGCTCGAGAAAATTTTGTTGGAAACGCCTGGGTTAGGACATTGGGGCGAAATTTGGCGTTAATGGGCTGTGGCAGCAGACGACCGACGGGAGCGCCTGAGCGTCTCTCCTGGGTTCGTGACCATATTGGTTGTACCCTAAATGACTGTAACACTGTAGTCTTATCAGATGAACCCCGATATCTATTGGTAAGAGCTGATGCTGGGGATCGGGTAAGGTGCAGACCCTACGACGCCATGGGCCCAAGTTGCGAACGAGCCAATGTGCAAGTTGGGCTTTGGCTCCACAATGGCGAGGTCTATGTTTATATGGAATAGACTGAGTCCTGTGGTCCAGCTGAACCGACCATTGACTGTAAATGGTTATGTTCGGCTACTTGGAGACCATTTTCAGCCATTCATGGATTTTGTAACATCACCTTAGAAAAATTATGAATGACTGGGCTGGTAAACTACTACGTTATTTGATACAAAGAAAGCTGAGTAAAACTGAACATATTCATACAGTTCTCTCTTCCTCCAGTCTTGTCACTGATAGTCGGCAGCTGCAGCTTACGATAAAGTGATTAGAGGCATGGACTGCGAAGACGGGTTTTACCTTTTCTGCAGACAAATGTGTGTGTGTTCATTTTAATCGTTCTCGACGTGCTTTTACCTCCCCTGAATTGCGTCTGAGGGACACCATTCTTCCTTTTAGAGACACTGTGAGGTTCCTGGGCCTCACTTTTGATTCCAAATTGTCGTGGTTGCCGCACGTTAAAGAACTCAAGATGCGGGCCCTGAAGGCGCTGAATATTTTAAAGTGTCTGAGCCATCAGTCCTGGGGAGCAGATCGGGCGCGTCTGCTGCAGTTTTATAGGGCTTTCGTCCGGTCGCGTCTTGACTATGGATGCACTGTGTATGGGTCAGCGAGGCCTTCGTATCTGAAGATTCTTGACGCAGTACACCATGAGGGTATCAGGCTGGCTACTGGTGCCTTCCGTACCAGTCCCATCCCCAGCCTGTGTGCTGAGGCAGGGGAACCGCCGCTCGTCATCCGGCGGAAACTCCTCATGGTGCGGCGGGTGTGTCAATTCCTTGCCTGTCCTACCTCCCCTGCGTACCCTACTGTTGCCCGACCGCCTATGGAACGTCTCTTTTACAGTCGTCCAAGGGCAACGAGACCATTTGGGATTCGTGCCAAGCATTTGCTTGAGTCCCTTGGTGTGGAGCGTGTGGCACCCCAACTCCAGGGTTTTACCCGCCTGCCTCCCTGGTTGCTCCAGAGGCCCAGGGTCCTTTTAGACTTGTCAGAGTACCGGAGGAGCTGCACTCCTGCGTTTGTTTTTACCTCCTTATTTTACGATATTTTAAACCAGCATCCCGACCATGTACCAGTATTTACGGATGGCTTCCTGCACCGTTTACCATCTTTGATGCCGAATTGTTTGCGATCTTGCGGGCATTGGAGCAGATGAGATGTGTTCCCAGTCTTAAGTTTCTCATCTGTTCTGACTCCCTGAGTGCCCTTCAGACCATGCAACACTTGTACCCAGCGGATACGGTCGTCCAGAACATCCACGATACCCTACTCCACCTGCAACGGCAGGGAAAGGAGGTTTCTTTCTGCTGGGTGCCGGGCACGTGGGTATTAGGGAAAACGAACTGGCAGATGTGGCTGCCAAAGATGCATGTTCCCTCCCTCACGTTGTTGAATGTGCCGTCCCCCTCCATGCTGTTACCTCCTTTTTGCGTTTTCGTGTTATGCGTCAATGGGAAGAGGAGTGGCTGGCAGTCGGTGAAAATAAGCTGCGTCTGGTCAAGGCCACCACGCGGCCATGGCGTACGTCCTACCAGTCCTGCAGGCGGGATGAGGTTCTCCTCACTCGCCTCCGCATCGGGCACAGTCCCTTAACGCATGGTTTTATACCCCGGCGGGAGGACCCCCCAATCTGCAGTGCTTGTGGCGTCCAGATTACTGTCCGCCACATTTTACTCGACTGTCTTTTATTCTCTGACCAGAGGGCGGTGATTTCCTTGCCACCGGATTTGCCCTCTATTTTGCAAGACGACGCAACGACTGTGGTTAAGGTCTTACGGTTTTGTGTCCTGTCCAATTTGTTGCCTCGGATTTTAGGGAGAGGATTTTAATGTGCTGCTGGGTGACTGGCTCACCCAGGCTTTAGGTAAGAGGTCCGCCAGTCACGATTACCTACTTGTTTCACTTCGATTTCTGTTCTCTTTTCCTTTCCTTTTTTAGTGCGTTTCTTCTCCTCTTGTTTTGCCTCTGTATGTGAGGATTTGTAACTGCGTCAGGTCTGTGACTTTTAGCCGTTCTCCTTGTTCGCTGTCCGTCTTCGTCCCTTCACTGCATGTGTTCCTGTTTCTATGCGTTTGGGCGCTGATGACCACGCTGTTTAGCGCCCGAAAACCTCAAACCACACACACACTCTTTACTTATTCTGATCATCACTAAACTGACACACAATATTTTTAGCGCAACGCAATCTGACTCTCAATAATCCCTACAAAAGAATGGCCATGACTAACAATAACCTATACCTTTCATGAATCACTTGCCTCACAAAAATCTTCGTTACTCGAACTACTGCAATACAGCGAGCGCCAATACTGCCAGCTAAATAAAAGATTCTAATTACTGAAAGCACTAACTACTGATAAGCATAGTTAGCAAATGAAAGATTTTGATGGAGAACAAACAATGTATTTACCTTCATAGTGTTCAAAAATCATCACACATGTATCTATCCATTCATGACATCCATCTTTACAAATTTCCCTTTTCTGGCGGACACGCGTCCAGATCGTCCGCTTATAGTAACCTCTCAAAACTCTGGCATCTCTCTCTCCACATCCACCACTGCTGGCGGATCACCTCCAACTGCCCAACGCTACGCGCTGTTCACCTCTAACTGCCCAACGCTACACAAGCGAATATTCCAAAAATGAGTCCAACCAGCTACAGACTGCACATAGCACAGTCAGTGATTTTCATACAGAGCGCTGCGTGGCGTTACCAACATAAAAACCTAAACAAACTACTTACAATTTCATATTCTCAAACAACAATGGAATTTTTATGAATGACAGTGCGCCATATCATCGGGGCCACAGTTGTTCCCGACCAGCTTAAAGAACATTCTGGACAATTCGAGCGAATCATTTGGTCACCCAGGTCGCCCGACATGATTCTCATCGAACATTTATGGGACATAATGAAGTCAGTTCGTGCACAAAATCCTGCCTGCACAGGCAACACTTCAAAAATTATGGACAGCTATGAAGGCATCATTGCTCAATATTTCTGCAGGGGACTTCCAACGGCTTTTTGAATCCATGTCACGTCGAGTTGCTGCACTAGCCCGGGGAAAAGGAGGTTCGATACGATATTAGCAGCTATCCCGTATCTTTTGTCACCTCAGCGTAAAGTAATTTAATTACTTACTTGTCCCACATTCTGCCCAACAAACTTAACAAAACGAAGATTAGAAATATAGACGACACCTCAGTTCACCTACATGGGAATTACCTTATTATTTAATCAATTCATTTTGACTTAATAGTTAGACTAGATAAATCCCGTATATCACACATATTCGTCTCTCTTACGCTGTAAAAGATTGAACATGTCGATTAATTACTCAGTGTATGTCAAATTGCTCAATCGCAGAAACTTCCGTCTATCTCAGATTACCTTCTACAGGTCTGAAAGCAGCCAGATGGCTCCATCAGTTCAGTCTGGTACTTGAAGCAAATCTATTGGGCGTGTTGGGCTTGAATTGTTGGCTTTTCAGTTTAAGAAATGACATGTTGCATCCTTCATCGATTTTTTTGTAGACTATGGTGTAAGCTACAAAGCTGATTTAGTGAGACATTGTTGGTAGGTCTCCGTGTGAGCACGACTGTCTCTAATTTTACTTTCAGGATCCTTTCGCGAGAAGTTCGCAGAAGGAAGCAATATAGTGACTGACTCTTCGTGAAATACACGCTGTCGGAACTTTTAACAGTAAACCCCACTGTGATGCAGAACGCGCCTCTTGCAGCGTGTGCCACTGCAGTTGGCTGAGCATCTCCCTGATGTTTTCACCCTTACTAAGTGAACCTGTAACGAAACGTGTCGCTCTTCTTTGAATCTTCTGTGTTTGCTCTTTCGACGCTATCTGGTACGGATTACAGACTGACGAGCCATATTTAAGTATTGCAGCCGGCCGGTGCGGCCGAGTTGTTCTAGGCGCTTCAGTCCGGAACCACGCGGCTGCTACGGTTGTAGGTTCGAATCCTGCCTCGGGCATGGATGTGTGTGATCTCCTTTTGTTAATTAGCTTTGCGTAGTTCTAAGTCTAGGGGACTGATGACCTTAGATGTTAAGTCTCATAGTGCTTAGAGCCATTTGAACCATTTGAGCAAGCAATAAAGCAAACCAGCGGAAACTTTGAAAGGGAATTAAGATTCAGGAAGAAGAAGTAAAACACTTTGAGGTTCGATGATGACATTGTAATTCCGTCACAGACGGCTAAGAGCTTGGAAGAGCAGTTGAACGGAATGAGTAGTGTTTTAACAATGTATTACATGATGAACACCGACTAAAGTAAAACGATGTTAATGGAATGTAGTCGAATTAAATTAGATGAAGTTGATAGAATTAGATTAGGAAAGAAGGCCCTAAAGGTAGTCAGTAACTTTTATTAACTCGGCAGAAACATAGCAATGACCAAAGTAGACAGGATATGAAGGCAGACTTGCAACAGTCCGGAACCGAGCGACCGCTACGGTCGCAGGTTCGAATCCTGCCTCGGGCATGGATGTGTGTGATGTCCTTAGGTTATTTAGGTTTAATTAGTTCTAAGTTCTAGGCGATTGATGACCTCAGAAGTTAAGTCGCATAGTGCTCAGAGCCATTTTTAGCCAGACTTGCAACAGCAAGAAGTGTCCGGCACTTAATTAATTTTCTGGGTCATGGTAATCATGTCAAACACACAGGGGGTTTCGAAAAATACTGAATATGAGGTGAGATGATCGAATAACTAATAAAGAGGTACTGAATCACTAGGGAAGAAAAGGCATTGATGGCAGAACTGGACTAATAGATGGGATCGATTGATAGGACACATCCTGAGGCATCGAGGAATTGCTAACTTGGTGTGAGGAGTAAAAATTTCAAAACGATACAAGGTCTTTAGTGCAGTATGCACTTTTAGATGGATGTAGCTTGCGGTATTTATGCAGAGACAGAGCGGCTTGCGCAGAACAGACGAATGTGAACAGCTGCATCAAACCAGACTTCGGACTCAAGACCTCAGCAACAACAGAGAATGTATTTGACGATTGCAGTGGGAGAATGGGGATCTGGCGGCAGAGTTGTGTATGAAGACTTCCATTTAGAGTGGAGGAGATCGCTCATCTACATCTTCATATGTACGCCACAAGACTCTCTCCAGTCCATAACAGAGGGAACATCGCACAACAATATCGATTTTGTTTTCTATTCTATTCTCGTATTGAGTGAGAGAAAAATGGCTCTTGACTCGTTGTACGATGTACGAAGCAGGCAGCATAATGGTTTTGTAGTCTTCCTTGAATACACGTTCCCCTAATTTGCGCGAAAACTATGTCGTCTTTCCTTCAAGATTTCCCATTTTAATTTCTTTAGCATTCCAGTTACATTTTCGTATGGGTTACACTGACCTGCTGCCATTCTAGCAGAACGCCCCTGAATTCGTCAGGTATCTGTCGTCACGCCTACTTGATGAAGATCCCAATCATTCGAACAAAACTATGTAATTCGTAACATTATCGTCTCCTACGCGATTTCGTTTCCACGTGCATTCCATTTTCCCAGAATCTTTCCTACACAGGGTAAAAACAGCTATAGTTGCTCGGCGTCAATCAAGTGTTTTGTTTTCTTTATACATGCGGTTCAAAAATGGTTCAAATGGCTCTGAGCACTATGGGACTTAACTTCTGAGGTCATCAGTCGCCTAGAACTTAAAACTACGTAAACCTAACTAACCTAAGGACATCACACACATCCATGCCCGAGGCAGGATTCGAACCTGCGACCGTAGCGGTCTCGTGGCTCCAGACTGTAGCGCCTAGAACCGCACGGCCACTCCGGCCGGCTCTATACATGTGAAGTGAGGTAAGTGGCACATTCGTTTGCGTGTGTTAAAAATATATATACACTCTTAAGACAAAAAAATAAATGTGATATACATGAACAGACAAACAAATTATTACAATTTCAGAAAAATTGGGTGATTTTTTCAAGAGAAAAAGCTACATAAGCTGTGCAAGTCAATAATTAGTTGGTTCACCTCTGGCCATTACGCAAGCAATTGTTCGGCTTGGCATTGATTGACAGAGTTGCTGGATGTCCGCCGACCGTTGTGGCCGAGCGGTTCTAGGCACCGCAGTCCCGAACCGCGCTGCAGCTACGGTCGCAGTTTCGAATCCTGCCTCGGGCATGGTTGTGTGTGATGTGCTTAGGTTAGTTAGGTTTAAGTAGTTCTAAGTTCTAGGGGACTGATGACCTCAGATGTTAAGTCCCATAGTGCTCAGAGCCATTTGAACGTCGATCAGTTGTAGAATTTTGGAACACGTATTGTGTTCGAGTATAATGACTTTTCTGGAGACTAGAAATGTACTCTGTAGGAATCAGCATGGGTTTCGAAAAAGACGGTCATGTGAAACCCAGCTCGCGCTATTCGTCCACGAGACTCAGAGGGCCATAGACACGGGTTCACAGGTAGATGCCGTGTTTCTTGACTTCCGCAAGGCGTTCGATACAGTTCCCCACAGTCGTTTATTGAACAAAGTAAGAGCATATGGACTATCAGACCAATTGTGTGATTGGATTGAGGAGTTCCTAGATAACAGGACGCAGCATGTTATTCTCAATGGAGAGAAGTCTTCCGAAGTAAGAGTAATTTCAGGTGTGCCGCAGGGGAGTGTCATAGGACCGTTGCTATTCACAATATACATAAATGACCTGGTGGATGACATCGGAAGTTCACTGAGGCTTTTTGCAGATGATGCTGTGGTGTATCGAGAGGTTGTAACAATGGAAAATTGTACTGAAATGCAGGAGGATCTGCAGCGAATTGACGCATGGTGCAGGGAATGGCAACTGAATCTCAATGTAGACAAGTGTAATGTGCTGCGAATACACAGAAAGACAGATCCTTTATCATTTAGCTACAAAATAGCAGGTGAGCAACTGGAAGCAGTTAATACCATAAATTATCTGGGAGTACGCATTAGGAGTGATTTAAAATGGAATGATCATATAATGTTGATTGCCGGTAAAGCAGATGCCAGACTGAGATTCATTGGAAGAATCCTAAGGAAATGCAATCCGAAAACAAAGGAAGTAGGTTACAGTACGCTTGTTCGCCCACTGCTTGAATACTGCTCAGCAGTGTGGGATCCGTACCAGATAGGGTTGATACAAGACATAGAGAAGAGCCAACGGAGAGCAGCGCGCTTCGTTACAGGATCATTTAGTAATCGCGAAAGCGTTACGGAGATGATAGATAAACTCCAGTGGAAGACTCTGCAGGAGAGACGCTCAGTAGCTCGGTACGGGCTTTTGTCAAAGTTTCGAGAACATACCTTCACCGAAGAGTCAAGCAGTATATTGCTCCCTCCTACGTATATCTCGCGAAGAGACCACGAGGATAAAATCAGAGAGATTAGAGCCCACACAGAGGCATACCAACAATCCTTCTTTCCACGAACAATACGAGACTGGAATAGAAGGGAGAACCGATAGAGGTACTGAAGGTACCCTCCGCCACACACCGTCAGGGGGCTTGCGGAGTATGGATGTAGATGTAGATGTAGATTTTTTGCTGGATGTCCTCTTGACCGATTTCGTGCCAAATTCAGTTCAATTGGTGCGTTAGGTCATCAAAATCCCGAGCCGGTAGGAGAGCTCTGCCTCTAATGCTCCATATGTTCACAACAGGGGAGATACCCGGCGACTTGCTGGCCAAGGTAGAATTTGGCTAGAACGAAGATGAGCAGTAGAAACCCTCGCCGTATGCTGCAGAGCATTATCTTGCTGAAACGTAAGCCCAGGCTCGCTACCCATGAAGGGCAACAAAATGGGACTTAGAATATCGTCACCGTGCCACGTTAGTGAGTCAAGAACTTGGTTAACAGGTATGTTCTTTTATTACAGTAGTATGTTAAGATTCCATCAAATTATTTAAGAAAATCACTTCAATACTGATCGGATTCACAAGCTATGCAAAAGGTATTTGAGGCTATGAAAAGATGCCGATGAAAATGACGTTATACATAAAGGAGAAGTGAGTGGCAACTACAACAATGTAGGCCATCATCACTGATGTAAACGAGATGGCAACAAAGCCGACCTCTTTCTCAGTATGCCCCAGACACATCGTACCTTTGCAATAATTAAAATTGGAGCTACACCATCAGTAACAGAGAAAGAAAAGGCAGAGAAACTCCAAGGCAACGATGATAATGTTGAGGCTATACAAAACTGAACTGTAGGAAGAGAAGTCGAAGGAAGATAAGTTGATCGACAAAAGAAGGAAACCAATAGAAGTGGAACAAAAGACCAAAAGATTGAACCCACTCAAATGAATAATAAGAAAGTAAAGACCAAACAGGGAAGGAATTCAATAAAATACAAGATGTAACTTTTTGGAGGATACGATGACGAAAACAAGGACACAGTATGTCTGTATTCCAACGAGACCTGCCCTAAATCTAAGGACAATGAAGGGTGGATTATATGCTCTAATTGCCTGCAGTAACCTCATGAAAAATGTTCTGGTTGTGACGCGGATGGTGAGATGTTTATGCATGCATATGCCCTGAAGCATTCCACTTTATCTGAAATCTGGACAAATCTGGACTAACCTTCTCGTATGTTTTGTAGTTACATGGAATTTATCATAGCACTACAGAATAATTAAAGGGAAAGGGGTGGGCGTTAACGTAATCCAGACGAGGACAAAACTGAAAGAATAATCCACACAGTAGTTCTTATGCAGCTAATTGCTATCTGTGTATGTGATTTACACTTTACAAGTGTAATGCGGACAGGGTAAATATATTTGCACCACGTATCACACAACACCTAATAAATTGCAACAATCTAAGCTAGTAATATACCAAAATATTGAAGTCTCGGCCACTGCAATCACATCCATTGGGGTTGTAGTGCAATATGAACTCACGTGGCTAGCTGAAATTTTTATCTAAAAATAATACCAAGGTACCATCATTGCTGAAGGCAGTTTATTCTCTCTCTCTGCTTTAAATACAATGGAATTGAAACGTAATTCGTTCGAAAACATAGTTCTTAAGTAAATACATGTGAAGATTTGAATAAAGATCAGAAGACTGAAAAATATCTTTGTAACAATCACGAGTTCATGTCTTACATACAAGTGCCTTTCAGAGGAGCACGTGACCTTACATTGCCATAAATTTACAAAAGTCAATGAAGTGTAATCGCCTGTTCGCGTTAATACCCACAATATTATTTAATGAGTGGAAAAGCAGTGAGACAAACAACTTGCAGTCTCAAATGTCTGAGGAGAAACTGGATATTTATTCGCACATGCTACAATGAAAACGTGAACTCGGACAAAGACCTGCATTTCCCACGTGAGATACAATTGCAAAATACGCTCCTGGAAGTGGAAAAAAGAACACATTGACACCGGTGTGTCAGACCCACCATACTTGCTCCGGACACTGCGAGAGGGCTGTACAAGCAATGATCACACGCACGGCACAGCGGACACACCAGGAACCGCGGTGTTGGCCGTCGAATGGCGCTAGCTGCGCAGCATTTGTGCACCGCCGCCGTCAGTGTCAGCCAGTTTGCCGTGGCATACGGAGCTCCATCGCAGTCTTTAAGACTGGTAGCATGCCGCGACAGCGTGGACGTGAACCGTATGTGCAGTTGACGGACTTTGAGCGAGGGCGTATAGTGGGCATGCGGGAGGCCGGGTGGACGTACCGCCGAATTGCTCAACACGTGGGGCGTGAGGTCTCCACAGTACATCGATGTTGTCGCCAGTGGTCGGCGGAAGGTGCACGTGCCCGTCGACCTGGGACCGGACCGCAGCGACGCACGGATGCACGCCAAGACCGTAGGATCCTACGCAGTGCCGTAGGGGACCGCACCGCCACTTCCCAGCAAATTAGGGACACTGTTGCTCCTGGGGTATCGGCGAGGACCACTCGCAACCGTCTCCATGAAGCTGGGCTACGGTCCCGCACACCGTTAGGCCGTCTTCCGCTCACGCCCCAACATCGTGCAGCCCGCCTCCAGTGGTGTCGCGACAGGCGTGAATGGAGGGACGAATGGAGACGTGTCGTCTTCAGCGATGAGAGTCGCTTCTGCCTTGGTGCCAATGATGGTCGTATGCGTGTTTGGCGCCGTGCAGGTGAGCGCCACAATCAGGACTGCATACGACCGAGGCACACAGGGCCAACATCCGGCATCATGGTGTGGGGAGCGATCTCCTACACTGGCCGTACACCACTGGTGATCGTCGAGGGGACACTGAATAGTGCACGGTACATCCAAACCGTCATCGAACCCATCGTTCTACCATTCCTAGACCGGCAAGGGAACTTGCTGTTCCAACAGGACAATGCTCGTCCGCATGTATCCCGTGCCACCCAACGTGCTCTAGAAGGTGTAAGTCAACTACCCTGGCCAGCAAGATCTCCGGATCTGTCCCCCATTGAGCATGTTTGGGACTGGATGAAGCGTCGTCTCACGCGGTCTGCACGTCCAGCACGAACGCTGGTCCAACTGAGGCGCCAGGTGGAAATGGCATGGCAAGCCGTTCCACAGGACTACATCCAGCATCTCTACGATCGTCTCCATGGGAGAATAGCAGCCTGCATTGCTGCGAAAGGTGGATATACACTGTACTAGTGCCGACATTGTGCATGCTCTGTTGCCTGTGTCTATGTGCCTGTGGTACTGTCAGTGTGATCATGTGGTGTATCTGACCCCAGGAATGTGTCAATAAAGTTTCCCCTTCCTGGGACAATGAATTCACGGTGTTCTTATTTCAATTTCCAGGAGTGTATGTCGTGAAACGAAATCTGAAAAATTACATGACATATAACTACGCAAAGGGAGCGCAAGCAAACGATCTCATGATAATCCAGAACATGTCGCGTCAATTTGCCTGTTTCTTTTATTACAAGACAAAGTGTCTATACTAAATAGGCTGACACGTTCATACACCAGAAGGTGGAAGAGCAGACGGCGTCCTTTTGTCCACTGGCCATTCGACTCTACTCACCTCAGAACTAAAGCGACTTGCTTAACGCAATTGTGACCAAAGGTAAGTTAATATAGCAGACCGCTATTTGATTAACGTTCTTTGAGACGCACAAGTGCGTTTCGATACGCGTATGAATACATGGCATTAAAAATGCCAGCAGCAAACAGCTTTCAAGAGATGTTCATCATTTGCGGTACTGCCACTATCTGAGAAAAACAGTGAAAGAAGATTATAATTTACTGTCGACAATCCGCTGAAGTATGAATATATCGAAGTGACGGAATCAGTTATGTTAACAAAAATTCTAACAATTAGAATTACTGTGCTTGAAGTTTGCTTGAAAACTTTGGGAAATGAATCTTACAACGCGCATGCACAATGAAGACTGTGCCAGAAATCGAAGGAATTCAATTATTGCATGTTAGTTGGGAATATGGAAATTATATTACTGTGTGGCTATTATATGTAAATTTTTGTACTTGTATTCTTGAAGGCTGCAGTTATCCAGGAGATGTTACAATTTCGCCGAAATCTGAAATTTGTCGGTCCGAGTCGTCTACTTGTAATGACGGATAACACGAATTCCGTTTTAAAATAGCTGTTTTATTGTGCACTCTTTGCACTTGACAGAAGTAAAAACAAATAACTTTTTCGTATGCATTTTTCTTAATTACGGCTTCTTGATGTCACAGTTTTATGCCTATAAGTTTCTAGCAATTTCAGTTCATGTGCCACCGTCCTTGTACATTCGAAAGCCCAATGGACTAACTCGCAGTAAAGGTACGAATAATGTTGATAACTTGTACTGTACTGCTAATTCTGAATCTGTAAGCTTTATTACAGAAACTATAGTTAATATGTAATGGATGTAATAGTGTATTTATTACTGACTGAATACAGGGTTATTACAAATGATTGAAGCGATTTCACAGCTCTACAATAACTTTATTATTTGAGATATTTTCACAATGCTTTGCACACACATACAAAAACTCAAAAAGTTTTTTTAGGCATTCACAAATGTTCGATATGTGCCCCTTTACTGATCCAGCAGACATCAAGCCGATAATCAAGTTCCTCCCACACTCGGCGCAACATGTCCCCCATCAATGAGTTCGAAAGCATCGTTGATGCGAGTTTGGAGTTCTGGCACGTTTCTTGGTAGAGGAGGTTTAAACACTGAATGTTTCACATAACCCCACAGAAAGAAATCGCATGGGGTTAAGTCGGGAGAGCGTGGAGGCCATGACATGAATTGCTGATCATGATCTCCACCATGACCGATCCATCGGTTTTCCAATCTCCTGTTTAAGAAATGCCGAACATCATGATGGAAGTGCAGTGGAGCACCATCCTGTGGTGCGTTTAGCTCCCTGCTTGCTTTATTCGTCGACTTCCGCGGGCTACGCGTGAAATTTGCCCGCACGCGTTCAACCGTTTCTTCGCTCACTGCAGGCCGACCCGTTGATTTCCCCTTACAGAGGCATCCAGAAGCTTTAAACTGCGCATACCATCGCCGAATGGAGTTAGCAGTTGGTGATCTCTGTTGAACTTCGTCGTGAAGTGTCGTTGCACTGTTATGAGTGACTGATGTGAGTGCATTTCAAGCACGACATACGCTTTCTCGGCTCCTGTCGCCATTTTGTGTCACTGCGCTCTCGAGCGCTCTGGCGGCAGAAACCTGAAGTGCGGCTTCAGCCGAACAAAAGTTTATGAGTTTTTCTACGTATCTGTAGTGTGTCGTGACCATATGTCAATGAATGGAGCTACAGTGAATTTATGAAATCGCTTCAATCATTTGTAATAGCCCTGTATAATTGATTGTAATAAATTATAATGTAAATATTGTAAATTGCTTGGTAATAGCCAAGGGAACTGTATTGAAATGTATGGGACAGCAACGACGAAATGGCAGTAGCTGTGCCGTTGTTTATCTTTGCGTATGGAGAGTCTCTGTCGCGCTGCGAGCAGAGAGGAAGCAGAACAGTTCGAGTCATGGAAGAGTGCGGAAGTGTTTGTTGGGCTCTCCCGCACGCGCAGTGTGTAGCTATGATCGCGCCAGTTAACCCGTGAATATTGAGAGCATGGTAATAGTGGACAGACGGAGGAAGCTGCAATTCTAACTGTTGCCTGTCTCATAACTATCCGTGTCTCTGGAGACGACTCGGCGTTCTCAGTAGCAGCAGTTCAGCATTGTCGTCGGCTACATTCTCTGTCGTCCGCGCAGCTACATCATCATAAGACTGTTAGCTGACAGAGTATTTCTGATATTGTACATGCATTACCTAGTGGCAGTTCATTCACAATCTTAAATAGTTTTCTTGAATAATAACCTGCAATAGTTAAAACTTCTAGGGCACCTGTGTTGTCATTGCCCTCCAGACATTATTACGAAGTAGAGTCCTTTTCCTTTCCATGCAATCATCCAGTGTCATAAAAACAGGAAATTTGATTAACTATTAACTGTCACTTTTGTTTGTTTGCTGTTTGTTTGCTAATGATTAGTTCCAGTCTAAATTTTGATTAACTATTAACTGTCACTTTTGTTTGTTTGCTAATGACCAGTTCCATTCTAAGTTTTTCTGCCTCAGTAAGTGTTCATTTGTGTATTGCATAACAGAGACTTAACAGGTTTGCAAATCTGAGTATTGACTTTACTCACTTAAAGTAACGTAAAATTTCATGGCAATACTAATACCTAAGGATACAGCAAAAACTAAGAATGCGCAATTTCATTTATTCTGTATTTAGCTTAGGGAGTGACTTCTGAGTTGTTAAGTACCTTACTGCTCTTACGTTAAAAGTAAATTACGTCGCTTATTTGCTTAAAGTAAATATTCAGCCTTTCAGTAATTAAAAGTAAATTGCCCGCCTTTATCCAAATTTTGCATTACGTAACAGAGTTTTAGATACAGTCAGTCATTTATTTAACCAGAAGCTTCATTTAACTTTACTTTCAAAATTTAGTATTTCAGTATAAATGCATTCTGATTGATTTATTTTCTCGTGAACTGTTCTGTTGGGGAAAAGAGTGACAACCTTCTGTTACTTGTCACGCCAGTGATTATTTCCTTAATTTTCTTTGCCATCACCTTTATTAAGATTCTGGGGATTCGTTGCCCTAGTGGGCTGGTGACTGCTTAGTTATCCCTTCTTTGGCAATCAGTAGTTTTTGTATTTAGTGTTATATGGTATCCTTTTCCCTCCTGCGTTGTTCGTGAGCGATTGCACTAAATTCCATCAACTTCAAAATTATTATCAGTATTTAGATTACATTTAGAATAGATTCTTCCTTCAGAATGGTCTGTTGTACCCTTTTCTCCTATTAACTGGCATTATTTTCCTTCGATAACGACAACCTGAATCACTGTAAAATTTCATTAGGCATTCGTGATCACGGTCATTTACATCGCAGTCCAGTAGGCCAACTAGGAAGGGGGAGGTTACAAGTCTACAAGGCAGATATACCGGGTGATCAAAAAGTCAGTATAAATTTGAAAACTTAATAAACCACGGAATAATGTATATAGAGAGGTAAAAATTGACACACATGCTTGGAATGACATGGGGTTTTATTAGAATCACCCCATATTGCTAGACGCTTGAAAGATCTCTTGCTCGCGTCGTTTGGTGATGATCGTGTGCTCAGCCGCCACTTTCGTCATGCTTGGCCTCCCAGGTCCCCAGACCTCAGTCCGTGCGATTATTGGCTTTGGGGTTACCTGAAGTCGCAAGTGTATCGTGACCGACCGACATCTCTAGGGATGCTGAAAGACAACATCCGACGCCAATGCCTCACCATAACTCCGGACATGCTTTACAGTGCTGTTCACAACATTATTCCTCGACTACAGCTATTGTTGAGGAATGATGGTGGACACATTGAGCATTTCTTGTAAAGAACATCATCTTTGATTTGTCTCACTTTGTTATGCTAATTATTGCTGTTCTGATCAGATGAAGCGCCATCTGTTGGACATTTTTTGGACGTTTGTATTTTTTTGGTTCTAATAAAACCCTGTGTCATTCCAAGCATGTGTGTCAATTTTTACCTCTCTATCTACATTATTCCGTGATTTATTCAGTTTTCAAATTTATACTGACTTTTTGATATTGAATGTTTTCAGTAAAATAAATATTTTGATGAAATTCTGATTTAATGTAGTAGTTTGCTGCATTAAAACATATTCGTACTTTACACAATATAATTCTGTTTATTTTTATTTAATTGGGATAAATATCAGTATGTTTACGTTTTAGGGGTCAAACTAATTTTTTATTTGTATCATACGAAACTGTTTTCATAATTTATAAAACGGTTACTGAAATAGCAAACTAGAACGAAAGTATGAAAACTGAGTTTCTGAACAAAAAATGAAGATCGCGACTTTCGGCCTAAAGTGGCAGCGATAAAGCCATCTTCCACGAATCCGGTAGAATCTATTTAACATATAAGAATGAGACAGCACTGGGGTGTTATAAGCTGATGCAAAACTTTCTCACTCTTTATCTGAGTATTCGTATCGTTAACAGGAAACATGGTGTAGCATGATCGAGTTCAGCATCAGTGAATGCTTTTGTGCTTAAATTTGAAAATATTAGTTTCGCCTGGCCTCTGATTTGAGTAGTTAGTTGAACTGTCGGATCTGCTGTTGCGGCAAAAGCGGACTATTGTCGGCAGCTCAGCGAGGTAACGAGGAATTAGCTTCCCAATTCTCCGGCTAACGAGAAACTCGCCGTTCGGAGATGCTCTCCAGAGGCACGCAGTCGCGACGGAAAAATCCGGCTCGGTTCCCGAATGCAGCCTGCGGGCGGAGCCAGTCTGATTAAGTCGTCAGTGGGCCGCTTTCTGCCCCGTCAGCGTCCACAAATAAAATATGTCCGGACCCTGTTAGCAAACGAGCGGCGGTGTGACTAAAGACGAAAGCGGCCGGAAAGCAGGAGGCGGGCGGCCGTTGGAGCGGAAAGAGAAGCCATGGCTGGCGGCCGGTGGCCGGTGCATGGCCACGCCCACGCAGCCAGGACGGCCCGTCCCTATCTGCCCGCTGACAAAAACTCGTCAGGTGGGTCTCAGCGCGACGTACGTCTCGCGTTGTAATGGGCTAGTGCTGTGGGAAGCGCACCAACTCAAGCGGGAGGCCGTTTCGTACGGGTGAGGCAAAATCCGGCCAGTCAGACGCCGCAGTGCAGTTCCTTGCATACTAACAGCCTAAAGCCTCGTTTACACGACGACACTAGGTTGCAGGTTACTGCGCAACCGGCCCCTGCGCATGCGCGCCGCGCATTTGATGCAACTCGTCGGTGAAACTAAACAGTTTCATCGTGTTCCAACTTTGGTGACACTAGTTGCATGAGTTTTGAGGTTATGTGTGTTCGTAGAGTGTAGACAAACTGAAATCTGAAGTGGGGAACGGAGAATAATGTTCGCTGTCTGGATATATATTGAAAGGGTACAGTACCGCCCAACATTGAATATAGGTACAACATACTTCAGTATTTTTGTCAGAACAACACTTTTTTTTGTAAAATAACTCAATTTCAATTAATACAGCGAAGCCGGATACCAGTGTGGGAAAGAATGACAATTTATTTATTTAATTTATCATATGTGCACTCCCACAAAATAAATCCCTACATCCAGTTTGGTGAGATCTTTTGAAATGAATGAATGTATGGTCGTCTGCTAACCGCAGATAGTGAATGTGAATAAATGATCATCTTTGAGTCGATCCTTTGGCCACCTTTGGTGGAACCAAAGAGATGAAATTTACCAGAGCTTTGAGCGCCTGAAATGTAACTGGCCAATAGGGTAGTAAGGTGCTCCCCCACTTCAGCAGAGGTGGAGAGGACCTCGAGAACGGCCATGTTTTAGGCACTCTGCCGCTGGATCCTGTGCTGTTAACACCTGTTTTAGTTGCGCTCCGTAATGACGAAAGAGTGGAGTCATGGTATGCATGTGGAATATTTAAGAGTAGTTTGAAATAATAATTTCTCTATTTCAGGAACTTTTGTGGGGAGAATTAAATGTCAGGCAGGTAATATTAATGGGATTGTAGTAATCTTCGGAAGTGACCAACGGTCACAAAGAAACCACGTGTAGCAATAAGTTGAAATACTACCGTGTGCTTAAGTTAAGCTGAACCACTAGCGTGTGTACAATAAGTTGAAATATTTAAGAGATAGCGTGTGTACCATAAGTTGAAATATTTAAGAAATGGCGTGTGCAGGACTTGAAATTAGAGACGAGTACTTCCACGTGGTGAGTACTGTGTGAGTCTCAATCTGTGTATGAGACAAAGGATAAAGAGAAGTACTTGTCCATGGTATCAGTTGAGGACTCGCGTGTGTGATGAATACATTAATATTACTTTGCGTGTGACGCTAGATTCAAACTCAGAGAGAAGCAAGGTGAGTCAGCCGTCTATCCAGCAACGCCACATGGCTTACATTGCACAGGAAGACGTGCATTTATCTCCAGAGTTCACAGTAGGAAAGTAGAATTACAAAGTGGGGCAGTGTCGTGTGAAACTGGGATCAATATTAATTGAAGTGGGAAAGCTGAAAGTGATAATGTTGTAACCATTCTGTGAGTAGTATTTCATATTGTTGTGTGGTGTATGTCATGTAATTTGGGTATGTGTGGTTTCCATGGGTGTGTAGTGAAGTTGTTTCAAAAGATTAGTGGGTTATGCTTGTTCCTTCTGTACCGCTCGGTCTGGAGGAAAGTTTCGTGATGATGATTGTGAGAGTCGAAGTGTGAGGTATAATAAAAGATCCACTAACTTATCCAGAAAGTGCACTGTAGCGTTAAATAAATTACGAGACCATAATATAGAGATTCACTAATGTAAAGCCATGCCCACTGGGCGGAATTTCTCATATGTTATTGTTGTAGGTTATAGAATTTGTGTGTTTAGGTTAGGGAATTTATCGGAATAAATCAGATAGTGAAAAGAAAGAGATTGGTAGACTATTCCTTCAAATTATATGTTGTCATAATGTCCCGAATTTATAATGTGTGCGCCATTCTTATTCAGTGGGATGGCCACGTGTTAATAAAAGCCGTCAAATAAAAGACAAAAAGAAAATGTGGTACTGCCAGTGCATAGTGTACAGTCAGAGTTCTGTAAATCACTGATAGTCAGATATGCGTTTCCGTTGCGTAGTAATCATATAGGAGGATAACTTGTAACTTAAGTGAGAGTACTAGAGCTAATATTACTCGATAACTAAGAATGAATCCACTCGCTTGGCAGACCACTCATCTTGCAGGCCTGACTGCTTGATGCCACAGTATGAGCAAGGCATGTGGGTGCCTCTCATAATTTCGACCCTGCCAGGATAATTTTGCCAGGATAATTTTGTTGCCAGGATAATTTGGCCAGGATATATTTTGCCAGGATATTTTGTTGCCAGGATGATTTGGCCAGGATATATTTTGCCAGGATATTTTGTTGTCAGGATGATTTGGCCAGGATATATTTTGCCAGGATATTTTGTCAGGATTCTGCTGTTAGGGTTTGCTGTTAAGATTTTTTTTATGGAATGTATTGTGATAGCGCTAAGAAGTAAAAATTTTTTTGTTTGCAATTTCTTTCTGGATTGGTGAGGATCTTTTATTTTTTTTATGTAATGCTTGCTACGTCATCTACGGTTGGAAGGTTGCTGTATAATTTTTTTTGCGTAATGTCCGTAGTAACTAGGTTGCAGTCGAAAAGTGTAGCCACCATGGAGAATAGCGATTCTGGGGTGAACGTAGCAGTGCAGCAGGAAGTAGCTGTTGACCATCTGTTAATGAGCGGGGATGGCAAACACTTGGAAGGGGCTGAATTGTTCAGTGGACCGCGGCTAGGTGATCCTTTATGTGGCGGGCTTTGTCCACAACCGGGGGCTTTTCCCGACGACGCGGGCGAGCCGGGACTAGGTCAGGTATGCAGTGAAAGTGCAGCTACCCTTAGCGAAGCTACGGTTTCTCAGGCGAACGAGGTGAGCGCACCGAAAGTAGCAAATGACAGTGTGCTACTGCAGTTTTTACAGAGGATGGATAGAGATAATAAGGAGAGAGATAGGCAGACTAAAGAGAGAGATAGAGAGGCTAAGGAGAGACATAGTGAGAATAAGGAAAGATTGGAAGTGATGGATAGAGATAATAAGGAAAGATTGGAAGCGATGGATAAGGGAAATAAAGAGGCAATGAGGAAGCTACACACAGTTATCGATGAGCGTCTGTCCGCAATTAATAATCGGTTAGATGAGGGGGAGAAGAATCTGGGTGCGTTGAAGCAAGTATGTGACGCCTTGAAAGAAAAAACCAATAATTTGGAGGTACGAATAATTGCAATAGAGAGGGATATCACAGAACATAGGGACGTGTTGCCAGATGAGCGATTCAAAGAGGTAGTGGAGGACTTACTTGCAGATAAACAAGGGGCATTAGACAGCGTGGAAGCTCAAGTCACCCAGCAGGAAGCGGCGCTAAATAAATACAGGGATGAAGTTGTGGAGGTAGTGGTCAGAATGAATACAATTAGTGCAGATGTGGAGAAGGTCAGTGTAAGAGGCGAGACAGGCTCTGACAGGTTTATGCCGAGCAGGAAGAGATACAATCACTATTACAGTTTAAAGAGGCGCAATTAGAAATAAATAGGAAACATAGGGAAGAACTAGCACAGTTGCAATTAGCATGCAGTAGCGAAGGTGACACACCACCAGGTAGATTGCAGAGGGAGAGTGAGATAAATTCAAAAAAAGAAAATAGGCAGAAAGAGGAAGACGAACTCAGAGAGTTAGAAGAACGGTTGTGTCGGATAAAACAGGTGGCAAATCCAACTGGGTATAGCCCAAGGTCGGAAAACATAAATGCGGAAGAAGAATGTAGGAGGCACTTCGTGTCGGTACAAAAGTTCACTTGTTTTCCGGATCCTGATAACTACCAACATCCATGTCTGTGGCTGTCTCAATTTCAAGATTCATTACCTGCATCGTGGGGACCGCTCCTCAAAATGAAGTTTGTGTGCAACCATTTGAGGGACGAGGCTAGAGCGAAAATGCAGGAAGTTATTAAAGACTGTAGTAGCTACAAGATATTTTGTGACAAGTTTTTAAATGACTTCTGGCCGAAAAGTAAGCAGGACCAGGTTAAGCAAAGCATATTGATGATGCCAAATTGTAACGAAGGTAGTATAAGAGATCCAGTGGCGTGCTATCAGGAAATGCTGAGACGAAATAGATATTTGGATGTGCCATACGAACCTGGGGAGCTCATTAGGATCTGTATAACGAAGTTGCCAGTGAGATTGCGCAGAGATATAGCGATAGCAGGCAGAGGCTTAGACGATTCTGCGTCATTTCAGCACTTGTTACAGGAACTGGGTTATGAGAGCAACATTGTGAACGCCGACACGACTCTTAGGTCAGACAGAGTCGAGGATAGGAACGGCAGAAACTATCAGAATGGCAGGAGAGCATGGAATCAGAGGAATGACGGGAATGGAAGATGGCGAGGAAATAGGGGGCAGAATTCATGGGAATATCGAACGTCCAACCGGGAAAATAGAACATGGGACAGAGATGGAAGAAGAAGGGAAAATCAAAATGATGGGCGAAGAGAGGATAGGCAGTCATTGCGTTCACGACAGGGCAATCATTGTCACAATTGAGACGATCAAGGGAAAACAATCTCGTGGGTTTCATCACATTTCTAACATCAAATTATGGAAAAGTTAAGGACAGATCTAAAGTAGGCAATTTATGGTAGCTAGTCAGTGTATTTATTTGTAGTGTGTAACGTTGTGCAGGGTCAAATCGAACATAAGAATTTTCAGGCGGGATGTCAGGAAGTATGACGGAATAGACTGGTCGAATGAGTCATGAACAGGAGTCGACAGAGTGGTGTATGTACGTATTTTTTGTCATATGAATAAGGATCAAGCAGAAACGAAGTGATGATTAATGAGTGGATAAAGATGGTAGATAGAGAGAGAAGCGACGTGATAAATAGTAGTGGATAAAGGTGATATTTAAGGAGAGATGCGACGTGAAGCAGTGTGATTAATAAAGAGTGATTCGACGTGATGAAACAGTGGATTAATAAAGGTGAGTAGAATTGAATAATTTGGAGATGTCTTAGATGTATGTTACAGAGAGGCCTGTGTATGCTGCAATAGAGATTGATGCCAATGGCAAAGGAAGACCAGGAAATGATGGAGTAATGGGCGGACGGAGAGCCGAAATACGAATGAAGAGATGAGAACAACTGCACAATGTGAAAGGACATAAAGGGAGTATGAGATTCAGATGGTGAACGTTATGGAATACTGACGTAAGACGTAATATAAGTGTAAATCTAATTCTTACCATAACAGTTGCTTTGCAAAAATAATATTTTTGTTGTTGTTGTTGAAGCCTAGTACCAGTATAACTAATCAAAACGGTACCAATAATGTGTACAGTTATTTTTCAGGATGAATAATTTGTGTGTTTTTTGTTCTTAGATGAAATGTCGCAATTCTAAGTGATATTTAGCAGGATGAATAATCGGTGAAGTGAATGCAGAGGTAAGCCGATGGAGAGAGGTGCCAGAGTGAAAGGACGAATTTGGAGACTGGAATGCTATCTCCGAAACAGCTTCATGTGTTATGTGGTTGAGTATAAGGGAACAAAGGTATGGTATGTTGTCGTGAGTGTGGTGGTGTTATGAGTATAAGGGAGCAAAGGTATGGTATGTTGTCGTGAGAGTGGTGGTGTTATGAGTATAAGGGAGCAAAGGTATGGTATGTGGTCGTGAGTGTGGTGGTGTTAAGGTTAGCTGACTTCTAGACCTATTCTGTTAGTGTATTAATGGATTGAATGAGAAGGAAAATGTGATGTCTGGTGAGTGAGAGTCGTAGAGTAGTGTGATCAATGCGCACACTCCTGTAAAGGGGATGCTACCGATCTGTAACTAAAACATTATTGTGTATTGTTTGATTTGGATGAACCTCGATGGCGGGTCAGCATCTGACATGTGGATGGTACATACGTGTCCTAGAAATGTTGCTATATATAATAAAATGTAAAATATATAAAGAGATACTAATATCAGTCTGTCACAGGCACAAAGGTGCATTGTATGTTGTAGATTTAGAGTCATCAGTTTCTAAAATGTTTATTGTGATAGGATGTTAAAGTAGTTTACTATTTAATAACATGTGGTAGGTAATTGTGAGCTGTGTAGATTATTTCTTATTTTTTTTGTTACAACACTTTCAAGGGGTATTAATTTCAGCCTGTCACAAGCACAAACGTCCGTTGTATATTGTAGTATTAGGAGCAACAGTTTCTAATATTTTCACTGTGATAGGATGTTAAAGTAGTCTACTATTTGATATTGTGATTATGAGCTGTACTGATTGTTTCTTATTCCTTTTTTTTAACACTTTCATGTTTTGTATGAAGGACGACAGGTACAATCAGTAGCACAAGTATGGGCTGTATATAAAAAAGAGATAAATGTTGATGTTGTATGTGTAGAAAACTAGGGTGTATAATTTTATGTTTTTTTTAGAACAAAGATTCTTTTATTACCAATGTATCTAATAGATCATACATGTATTCAATGAGTATTTAAATAGTGTAAGAATATCCTTTTGTCTGTAATGTTGCGAGATGCACGTAAGGGTCTGACTGATTGGGTGTCGTAGAGCTGAGGGGCTACACAGAACACGCCCATACCACATAAGCCAAGCAGACGGCGGCAACAGAACCGCGGCACTCCCCACTCCATTACCGGTCGGGGTACGCTCCACGCGCCCGCTACAGCAGGTCAACGGCCTGGGGCGACATGCACGTACCACTGGCCATTTATAAGTTCCGCCACCCTTACGACTGGGGAAAGTATCCCGCGGAGGCAACAGCGGGTGGTTTCTTCTGCTCAACGGGGCGCGCACGGTGGCGCCACGGCAGAATGGACGACGTGCGGCAGAGCCCGGCGGGCATTTGTTACCAGCAACTATTAACTAGTACTGGACTGTGGAGCCGTGAAACAAGATGACTGCTCGTATGTCTCCATAAGGTGGAAAGTGAAGGACTGGTGTTTCCACGTTGTGAGTGGTGGAAAAGATTTTGTCTTTATCAGACAGGACGATCGTTTTGTTTTGTCTTGACCACTGAACGGTGGGACCCATAAACTTTTGGCAGTGACTTGTTAAGTGTGCGTTGTGAATTGCATGTGGGACGCTTGGTATACTTAAAGAGGACAGTTGTCGTTTGGTGACTAATTATTGTATGAACGCAAGAAACTAAAGTGGGACATTGACATTTGCATTTGTACTAGGAGACATTTCTTGAATTGGTGCGGGAATAAGTGCTGTTTGTTGGAACTTACGACTTTTAATTACACCATGAACTGAAAGGACAGAACCGTGGGTAATAGTAGTTGTAGGGCCATTTCTGGACGACCAGATTCGTGTGGATGGTACGCTGAGTGTGACTATGACATTTGTGTTTAATGTGAGATACAGTTTACTGTTCAGCGCGTGTTCAAAATGCTGACTTGAGTGACTTAAAGACTTTCGTCCGGGTAACCATGGGAGAGCTTTGACACCGAGACAGTGTTTCTAGGGAACCTGTCAGCAACTTTTTTGACCCCAAGAAAATCACAGAATGAAATGTTTCCGTGTGACTCGCAAGATAGGGAATAATGTATTTGTACTTGTAATTGTG
This sequence comes from Schistocerca cancellata, assembly GCF_023864275.1. NCBI lineage: Eukaryota > Metazoa > Arthropoda > Insecta > Orthoptera > Acrididae > Schistocerca > Schistocerca cancellata. The sequence continues at coordinate 781,323,386 of NC_064628.1, read as the reverse complement.
TAAATTTTTTATATATGTTTCATTCCTGAAGGGACAGCAAGTGTAATTGTATTTTATCAACATTTGTGTGTAGTATAGTTAATGTGTTTTTTTTGTTTGTTCTGGGTTATCAAGTACATGTAACATGTTTATTAGAAAATTTGGCACAATGGTGCTTTAATTATTAGCCAGTGGCGTAATACTAACGTAGCGGCTCTTGTTGCATTGGTCAGTAAGGTTGTCACAGGGGACAAGAATTTGCAGTGCACAACAAATATCGGAATTAATTGATGTATTTTGATGTCGTGGACAGTAATAATCTTGTTGGTGTGTTGACTGAAGCCACTTATTTGCATTATCACAGTGGTGATATTTCACATTAAAGTGTAACGAAGGCTAGTCGAAATGCAAGTTCTTGTCGCCTAAATGTGTAACAACAGAGAAATGAGCAGTAGAGTAAGATATGAGAGCTACTGGTGGATTCAAGCACTTATTGCTAAACTATTTACTGCGTGTATTGATCCAAGTTGATGGACTGACTAGCTCAGCAGCAGGTATTTGTACTGGTCGACAAGGATAAGGTTAAACTCACAGTCGAGTAGTTGTGGCAATTGCTTAAGTGATGATAGTTAATTAGGTATGACATGATGTCTTAGATGAACTATATTACATAACCGGTAGGTAACTTGTGGTATATTTCATTGTTTTTCTTCTCAGTTTTATTTCTCTGTAGGTTTGATGTATATTTTAGAGTAATGGTATGGAGCCTGACATTCTACATGTAACTAGTGTACGAAATTTTTTCTTTTGTTGATATTGTTTTGCATTTAGACTTTGCTGTGTAAAGGGTTTTACCCCGCAATTTATGAATGTCAGATTACTTGCTCTGTGTTTGGACGGTGAGCTGTTTAAAATTTCATGAGTACAATTAGTATTTTTTTTATTTGTCATAGAATTAGTGAAGTTTGGATTACTCATAAAAATAACGAAGATCCCAGTAACTAAGCCAATTTTTATCTCACCATTATTTTTTTATTTGTATGATGTGATGTTTTATTTGTCATTTGGATTGTTGTAAATATGTATGTGTACGTTACTCCGGATTGTGGAGAGTACAATAATGCAACAACTGTGTCAATAATTCGCTAAAGTAACAACATTTGGTCGTCAATTTGAGGTCACCAGGGGCTAAGGTCTCCTCCTGGTTACTTTGATGACTTGCTATGTTTGTTCTAATACAGTTTTCTTAAAAAAAATGTTCGGAACTACCCTCGCATTGCAAGGATAGTACCGTGCCATTTTTTTCTGCATGGGTAGCCGGTGGTGAAAGGGTACAGTACCGCCCGACATTGAATATAGGTACAACATACTTCAGTATTTTTGTCAGAACAACACTTTTTTTTGTAAAATAACTCAATTTCAATTAATACAGCGAAGCCGGATACCAGTGTGGGAAAGAATGACAATTTATTTATTTAATTTATCATATGTGCACTCCCACAAAATAAATCCCTACATCCAGTTTGGTGAGATCTTTTGAAATGAATGAATGTATGGTCGTCTGCTAACCGCAGATAGTGAATGTGAATAAATGATCATCTTTGAGTCGATCCTTTGGCCACCTTTGGTGGAACCAAAGAGATGAAATTTACCAGAGCTTTGAGTGCCTGAAATGTAACTGGCCAATAGGGTAGTAAGGTGCTCCCCCACTTCAGCAGAGGTGGAGAGGACCTCGAGAACGGCCATGTTTTAGGCACTCTGCCGCTGGATCCTGTGCTGTTAACACCTGTTTTAGTTGCGCTCCGTAATGACGAAAGAGTGGAGTCATGGTATGCATGTGGAATATTTAAGAGTAGTTTGAAATAATAATTTCTCTATTTCAGGAACTTTTGTGGGGAGAATTAAATGTCAGGCAGGTAATATTAATGGGATTGTAGTAATCTTCGGAAGTGACCAACGGTCACAAAGAAACCACGTGTAGCAATAAGTTGAAATACTACCGTGTGCTTAAGTTAAGCTGAATCACTAGCGTGTGTACAATAAGTTGAAATATTTAAGAGATAGCGTGTGTACCATAAGTTGAAATATTTAAGAAATGGCGTGTGCAGGACTTGAAATTAGAGACGAGTACTTCCACGTGGTGAGTACTGTGTGAGTCTCAATCTGTGTATGAGACAAAGGATAAAGAGAAGTACTTGTCCATGGTATCAGTTGAGGACTCGCGTATGTGATGAATACATTAATATTACTTTGCGTGTGACGCTAGATTCAAACTCAGAGAGAAGCAAGGTGAGTCGGCCGTCTATCCAGCAACGCCACATGGCTTACATTGCACAGGAAGACGTGCATTTATCTCCAGAGTTCACAGTAGGAAAGTAGAATTACGAAGTGGGGCAGTGTCGTGTGAAACTGGGATCAATATTAATTGAAGTGGGAAAGCTGAAAGTGATAATGTTGTAACCATTCTGTGAGTAGTATTTCATATTGTTGTGTGGTGTATGTCATGTAATTTGGGTATGTGTGGTTTCCATGGGTGTGTAGTGAAGTTGTTTCAAAAGATTAGTGGGTTATGCTTGTTCCTTCTGTACCGCTCGGTCTGGAGGAAAGTTTCGTGATGATGATTGTGAGAGTCGAAGTGTGAGGTATAATAAAAGATCCACTAACCTATCCAGAAAGTGCACTGTAGCGTTAAATAAATTACGAGACGATAATATAAAGATTCACTAATGTAAAGCCATGCCCACTGGGCGGAATTTCTCATATGTTATTGTTGTAGGTTATAGAATTTGTGTGTTTAGGTTAGGGAATTTATCGGAATAAATCAGATAGTGAAAAGAAAGAGATTGGTAGACTATTCCTTCAAATTATATGTTGTCATAATGTCCCGAATTTATAATGTGTGCGCCATTCTTATTCAGTGGGATGGCCACGTGTTAATAAAAGCCGTCAAATAAAAGACAAAAAGAAAATGTGGTACTGCCAGTGCGTAGTGTACAGTCAGAGTTCTGTAAATCACTGATAGTCAGATATGCGTTTCCGTTGCGTAGTAATCATATAGGAGGATAACTTGTAACTTAAGTGAGAGTACTAGAGCTAATATTACTCGATAACTAAGAATGAATCCACTCGCTTGGCAGACCACTCATCTTGCAGGCCTGACTGCTTGATGCCACAGTATGAGCAAGGCATGTGGGTGCCTCTCAATATGTTTTGCATAGGTGTTTGTGGGATTTCAGTTACGCTGGTTACAAAAATAAGCAACATATTGCTGCTCTTGGGACCGTCATGTGCGATCAGAACATAGACGGTTTGACAATACCTGAGCTGCAGGGCAAAATTTTTTGAATTAGGAGCACATATACAACTGAATTAAGAAAAATATAAGCAACTGTATTTCTGGCTGTAGAAATGCTCCACAAGGAAAATATGACAGAGCCCATAAAAGTAACAACAGGAGTCCGTTAGGGTTGCATTTTGTCACCAACACTTTTTCTATTCGTTCTAGACTCTGTTATGAGAAGAGTCACAGCAGGCAGGAGATGAGGAATCCAGTGGGGGATCCACGAACGTCTGGAGGATTTGGATTTTGCAGACGACATAGTTTTACTAGCTCCAAGGCTGACTGATATGCAAGCTAAATTAAACTTGCTGAAAGAAGAAGCAGAGACTGCTGGCCTCAAGATAAATGTAGGTAAAACAAAGGAAATGAGGGGAAATTCAGGGAACATGGAGGTGCCACTGTTAATAGGTGAGCAGCGGGTGGAGACTGTCAACTCATTCCTGTATCTCGGTAATATAGTGGCGGAAGATGGTGGAGCTGGAGATGACGCGAAAAACCACATTAAAAAGGCAAATGCTGCCTTCATATAATTGTATCCAACATGGAAAAATAGAAATATCACGTATAAAACAAAAATCCGTATCTTTAATACAAATGTAAAGTCTGTCCTTCTGTACGCCAGTGAAAGCTGGAAAATGGATAAAAAGATAACATCTCAGTAACAAAGCTTCATAAATAGATGTCTTCGACGCATCATGAATATCTGGTGGCCAGAAAAAATATGTAAAGAGGAGCTCTGGCGAATAACAAACCAGATACCTATAGAAGACCAGATACGAGAGAGAAAGTGGGGATGGTTGGGTCACACCTTAAGAAAAGCAGATGGAGCCATCGAGAAAAAAGCATTAGAATGGAATCCCCAGGGAACAAGGAAGAGAGGAAGACCAAGGGGCACATGGAAAAGGACAGTGGAAGGGGAAGCAAAAAGAGTTGGCAAGACCTGGGCAGAATTGAGGCAAATGGCCAAAGACAGAGACGGATGGCGAGTTCTCCTGTATGCCCTATGCCCCCATAGGGGCCAAAGGAATTAAGTCAGGTAAGTCAAGAAATGCTCTTGTCTACAAGACTAAAATCCCATCGTTCGAGTTGGCCCACTCTTTTTTTTTTTAAGGAATATTGTTGACAGGAGGGAGACAACGCAAATCAAGAAGCTACATTCTTTATTCAATATTCGTCTATTTAAAACGTCGCAGCAGTGTTCCCCATTCACAAATGTTTGAATTTTGAAATATTGCCACTGTACAGAGCTATCTTCAAAAGAGTAGTTTGCAAACCATTCTCTTCTTAATGCGGCCTGCTTCGAATAATTACTGCTGTTTATGTTAATAATTATTACTGTTAATAACTATTGGTGTTAATGAAAAAGCGTCATCAAATAAAGCCGCATCTTATAGCATGCCGAGGTTCTTGATTGTAATGTATGCAATGTTTGTTGTTGTTGTGGTCTTCAGCCCTGAGACTGGTTTGATGCAGCTCTCCATTCTACTCTATCCTGTGCAAGCTTCTTCATCTCCCAGTACCTACTGCAACCTACTTCCTTTTGAATTTGCTTACTGTATTCATCTCTTGGTCTCACTCTACAATTTTTGCCCTCCACACTGCCCTCCAATACCAAATTGGTGATCCCTTGATGCCTCAGAACATGTCCTACCAACCGATCCCTTCTTCTAGTCAAGTTGTGCCACAAATTTCTCTTCTCCCCAATCCTATTCAATACCTCCTCATTAGTTATGTGATTTACCCATCTAATCTTCAGCATTCTTCTGTAGCACCACATTTCGAAAGCTTCTATTCTCTTCTTGTCCAAACCATTTATCGTCCATGTTTCACTTCCATACATGGCTACACTCCATATAAATACTTTCAGAAATGACTTTCTGACTCTTAAATCTATATTCGATGTTAACAAATTTCTCTTCTTCAAAAACGCTTTCCTTGCCATTGCCAGTCTACATTTTATATCCTCTTTCCTTCGACCATCAGTTATTTTCCTCCCCAAATAACAAAATTCCTTTACTACTTTAAGTGTCTCATTTCCTAATCTAATTCGCTTAGCATCACCCGACTTAATTCGACTACATTCCATTATCCTCGTTTTGATTTTGTTGATGTTCATCTTATATCCTCCTTTCAAGACATTATCCGTTCCGTTCAACTGCTCTTCCAAGTCCTTTGCTGTCTCTGACAGAATTACATGTCATCGGCAAACCTCAAAGTTTTTACTTCTTCTCCATGGATTTTAATACCTACTCCGAATTTTTCTTTTGTTTCCTTCACTGCTTGCTCAATATAAAGATTGAATAACATCGAGGATAGGCTACAACCCTGTCTCACTCCCTTCCCAACCACTGCTTCCCTTTCATGCCCCTCGACTCTTATAACTGCCATCTGGTTTCTGTACAAATTGTAAATAGCCTTTTGCTCACTGTATTTTACCCCTGCCACCTTCAGAATTTGAAAGAGAGTATTCGAGTCAACATTGTCAAACGCTTTCTCTAAGTCTACAAATGCTAGAAACGTAGGTTTGCCTTTCCTTAATCTATTTTCTAAGATAAGTCGTAGGGTCAGTATTGCCTCACGTGTTCCAATATTTCTACGGAATCCAAACTGATCTTCCCCAAGATTAGCTTCTAATAGTTTTTCCATTCGTCTGTAAAGAATTCGCGTTAGTATTTTGCAGCTGTGGCTTATTAAACTGATTGTTCGGTAATTTTCACATCTGTCAACACCTGCTTTCTTTGGACTGGAATTATTATATTCTTCTTGAAGTCTGAGAGTATTTCGCCTGTCTCATACATCTTGCTCACCAGATGGTAGAGTTTTGTCAGGACTGGCTCTCCCAAGGTCGTCAGTAGTTCTAATGGAATGTTGTCTACTCCGGGGGCCTTGTTTCGACTCAGATCTTTCAGTGCTCTGTCAAACTCTTCACGCAGTATCATATCTCCCATTTCATCTTCATCTACATCCTCTTCCATTTCCATAATATTGTCCTCAAGTACATCGCCCTTGTATAGACCCTCTATATACTCCGTCCACCTTTCTGCTTTTCCTTCTTTGCTTAGAACTGGGTTTCCATCTGAACTCTTGATATTCATGCAAGTGGTTCACTTTTCTCCAAAGGTCTCTTTAATTTTCCTGTAGGCAGTATCTATCTTACCCCTAGTGATATATGCCTCTACATCCTTACATTTGTCCTCTATCCATCACTGCTTAGCCATTTTGCTCATGCTGTCGATCTCATTTTTGAGACGTTTGTGTTCCTTTTTGCCTGTTTCATTTACTGAATTTTTGTATTATCTCCTTTCACCAATAAAATTCAATATCTCTTTTGTTACCCAAGGATTTCCCTTTGCCCTCATCTTTTTACCTACTTGATCCTCTGCTGCCTTCACTACTTCATCCCTCAAAGCTACCCATTCTTTTTCTACTGTATTTCTTTTCCTCATTCCTTTCAACTGTTCCGTTATGCTCTCCCTGAAACTCTGCATAACCTCTGGATTAGTCAGTTTATCCAGGTCCCAGCTCCTTAAATTCTCACCTTTTTGCAGTTTTTTCAGTCTTAATCTACAGTTCATAACCAATAGATTGTGGTCAGAGTCCACATCTGTCCCTGGAAATGTCTTACAATTTGAAACCTGGTTCCTAAATCTCTGTCTTACCATTACATAATCTATCTGAAACCTGTCAGTATCTCCAGGCTTCTTCCATGTATACAGCCTTCTTTATGATTCTTGAACTAAGTGTTAGCTATGATTAAGTTGTGTTCTGTGCAAAATTCTACCAGGCGGCTTCCTCTTTCATTTCTTAGCCCCAATCCATATTCACCTACTACGTTTCCTTCTCTCCCTTTTCTTACTACCGAATTCCAGTCACCAATCACTATTAAATTTTCGTCTCCCTTCACTATCTGAATAATTTCTTTGATTTCATCATACATTTTTCAATTTCTTCGTCATCTGCAGAGCTAGTTGGCATATAAACTTGTACTACTGTAGTAGGCGTGGGCTTCGTGTCTATCTTGGCCACAATAATGCGTTCACTATGCTGTTTGTAGTAGCTTACCCGCACTCCTATTTTTTTTATTCATTATTAAACCTACTCCTGCATTACCTCTATTTGATTTTGTATTTATAACCCTGTACTCACCTGACCAAAAGCCTTGTTCCTCCTGCCACCGAACTTCACTAATTCCCACTATATCTAACTTTAACCTATCCATTTCCCTTTTTAAATTTTCTAACCTACCTGCCCGATTAAGGAATCTGACATTCCACGCTCCGATCCGTAGAACGCCAGTTTTCTTTCTCCTGATAACGACGTCCTCCTGAGTAGTCCCCGCCCGGAGATCCGAACGGGGGACTATTTTACCTCCGGAATATTTTACCCAAGATGACGCCAGCATGATTTAACCATACAGTAAAGCTGCATGCCTGCGGAAAAAATTACGGCTGTAGTTTCCCCTTGCTTTCAGCCGTTCGCAGTACCAGCACAGCAATGCCGTTTTGGTTAGTGTTACAAGGCCAATTCAGTCAATCATCCAGACTGTTGCCCCTGTAACTACTGAAAAGGCTGCTGCCCCTCTTCAGGAACCACACGTTTGTCTGGCCTCTCAACAGATACCCCTCCATTGTGGTTGCACCTACGGTACGGCTATCTGTATCGCTGAGGCACGCAAGCCTCCCCACCAACGCCAAGGTCCATGGTTCACGGGGGGATGCATGCAATGTGATATATAATTTCATTTCTGGAGACAGTGCTTCATGCATTGCAATATCTTTATTCCATATCGCATAATTAACTCTATTTAGGATAATCGTAAACAGTTCTGGTGACATTCTAAGATAATTAAAGGAATATCTTGGGTCTTCCATTACAAATTATTTCAGCAAGGATGCTGAGCAACCGAGCTCACGTGTTTTCTTCATTCAGTCACGAATCGAAGCACGTTTCTTATTTTTTCTTATGCAGCGATTCCACGCAACAAGCTTTAACTTCATTACAACTCGTGCAACGTGCAGCTGCCAAATATATATGAAAGTGACAGAATCAGTTACATTAACAAAAATTCTAACAATTAGAATTAGAATTACTGTGCTTAAACTTTGCTTGAAAACTTTGAGAAATGAATCTTACAACACGCACACACAATGACGATTGTGCCAGTAATCGAAGAAATTCAATTATTGCATGTTAGTGTAACAACACTATCCTTGTAATACAAAAAAAAAAAGGTTCAAATGGCTCTGAGCACTACGGGACCTAACTCCTGAGGTCATCAGTCCCCTAGAACTTAGAACTACTTAAACTTAACCAACCTAAGGACATCACACATATCCATGCCCGAGGCAGGATTCGAACCTGCGACCGTAGCAATCGCGCGGTTCCGGACTGAAGCGCCTAGAACCGCTCGGCCACTACGACCGGCGCGTGGTTTTGTAGGACCACTTGCGTATTATTTCGTACCAAACGACGTTGATGAGAAATTTTGTTGGGAGCTAACTTATCACTTTATACTTTTAACGTAATTTAGTTTGTCGCGATATTTCGGGAATATATTTGTTTTTACTTACGTTTTTGTGTGGGAAGCCCTTTTTTCTCAGCATCCTGATGAGGTGGTGTGAAGCACACGTAAATGTAACACATATTTTCAGAAAGTTGGTCGGAGAAAAGCTCTTTACACTTCATCAAAACACGCTGTAATCGTGGTTCTTCCGTGTCCCAAACCAGTCAGTGCTCATTTGTTCACCAGTGAGTTTGGCGCCAAAATGTGTGTGTGTGTGTGTGTATTGGGGGGGGGGGAGGTGTTTTTGTGTGTGTGTGTGTTCTGTACGCTTCTTAGCTGATTGTGTTCTCTTTTACGTGGTGTTACCTTAGTGTGTAAAATGGCGAGCCTTTGCAGAGGTTGGGACACACAACAATCACGATTGCAGTGTGTTTTGGTGAAGTGTAAAGTGCTTTTTTACGACCAACTTTCTGGTCTGATCACCTACATCCATTCATGTCCATTGCGCATTCCGACGGAGTTGGGCAATTCCAGCAACCCCACACGTCCAGGATTGGTACATAGTGGCTCCAGGAACACTATTCTGAGTTTAAACACATCCGCTGACTACGAAACTCCCCAGACATGAACATTATTGAGCGTTCTGGGATGCCTTGCAGCGTGTAGTTCAGAAGAGATCTCCACCCCTTCGTACTCTTACGGATTCATGGATAGCCCTGCAGGATTCATGATGTCAGTACCCAACAGCTCTACTTCATGCATTAGTCGAGTCCATGCCATGTTCTGCTGCGCCACTTCTGCGTGCTCGCGGAGGCCCTAAACGATATTAGGCTGGTGTACAGGTTTACAGATTTTTGCGTTAGAGTACTCGATTTCGCAAATTCAGTTCCGGATCTAGGTGCGGTATTTTTAATTTCCTGATTTCAGACTGCGATATTTGGTATCTTGGTTCCTAATCGTTAGATGGCAATTTCAGCAGGTCTTATATAAAACATGTGCAATTATTTAGTGCCAACACAGAAATGAGAGTAACATTGTCTTTATTATTCCGCTTTTAAATGAAGAGAGAACTTGGTCCAGGGAGTCGCTAAATCTTTAGAGATGCAGGGAACTCGATTTAACGATTTACCTTGAAGGCTATGTGTCTTTTGTGCAAGTCTTATTACCACTGATGGTAAATTTAAAATATTACTGTTACCCGTTCGTACTGAATGTAGTAAGTTGTTTAATACCTCCACATTGATTAGTTATTTTTGTGCTATGACAGGTAATTATTTTTAACCGATCATTACCCTTCATGAATGTTGATCAATAATTGATATGTTTAACGTAAAACATGTAGTTGTAGGACGCGTATCATTTAATGAAAAGTGTATATTAGAGAATCATTGGGCATTTAGAAATCAGAAAAAAATGCACCCATAACAGGAATCAAACAAACTGAATCTGACTTGTAACGCAAAACTCAACTTACTGTCCTAACTAGGCAACATCACTTCATTTATTTGATGAAGACTCTTGTCAGACATATGACTACAGTGTTACATTTTCTTTGACGTCCATTTTCTACAGAAAATATGCTCGAGACAATATTTTGCAAACTAACAATCCCGCTTTGGTGGTCGAACACACGAATTCTGATTCAGATATACAGTATGATTCACGAAGATATGCAAATATTTTAATATGTTATTCTACAAGTAAAACTAAAAAAAAAGTTCATATAAACATAGGTCCGCAAATATTTAATAACGGAGTTACGGTTAGTAAAAGATTTTTCCTGAAATTTAGCAACTTCGCTAATATGAAGCCATCGCAAAACTGCAGTAGGTTAAAGTAAAGTACGATTTTAATTTATTTTGTTGCTATTGGTCTGGTGAATCTAATAAAACATGTCCCAAACGTGTATCTGCAGTAGTTTTCCAAAACATCCAGAGAAGTAAAGATTATTATACACGTAAATTTGTTTACTTTCCATTAAGAATGTAGAAAGTTTGTCATTGTTGGCAACCGTTAGTGAGTTGTTTCAGTCGTTTCCTAACCTTGAAAAGAGTTAATTTTCTGTATTGTTCAGTGAAGAAACATAATAACAGTGCATTTAAGTGAAACCACATAGTAACTGTTGTAGTTTGTAGATTATTTATGAAATAGGGATGCCTTCCAAAATTTACGACAGTGGAATACGCCGATATGGTGTTTATTTATGGCAAATGTGATGGTAATGCTACGGCTGCAGTTAACGAATATCGCGTATGTTATCCAACTCGGAGGAGAGGAGGAAATTAAGAACAACCCTGTGAAACTGAAACGAGCAACAAAATCTGTTCATACACGTGCAGCTAAATGCATTGAACTCGGTGGAGACATTTTTGAACATTTACTGTGAATGTGCTGTGAAATTGCATGTACACTGTACAACTTTCTTAACACTGAGGTTTGTTTTTACCGGTTTAACATCTACATCTACATCTACATCTATACTCCGCGAGCCACCTTACGGTGTGTGGCGGAGGGTACTTATTGTACCACTATCTGATCCCCCCTTCCCTGTTCCATTCACGAATTGTGCGTGGGAAGAACGACTACTTGTAAGTCTCCGTATTTGCTCTAATTTCTCGGATCTTTTCGTTGTGATCATTACGCGAGATATATGTGGGCGGTAGTAATATGTTGCCCATCTCTTCCCGGAATGTGCTCTCTCGTAATTTCGATAATAAACCTCTCCGTATTGCGTAACGCCTTTCTTGAAGTGTCCGCCACTGGAGCTTGTTCAGCATCTCCGTAACGCTCTCGCGCTGACTAAATGTCCCCATGACGAATCGCGCTGCTTTTCGCTGGATCATGTCTATCTCTTCTATTAATCCAACCTGGTAAGGGTCCCATACTGATGAGCAATACTCAAGAATCGGACGAACAAGTGTTTTGTAAGCTACTTCTTTCGTCGATGAGTCACATTTTCTTAGAATTCTTCCTATGAATCTCAACCTGGCGCCTGCTTTTCCCACTATTTGTTTTATGTGATCATTCCACTTCAGATCGCTCCGGATAGTAACTCCTAAGTATTTTACGGTCGTTACCGCTTCCAATGATTTACCACCTATGGCATAATCGTACTGGAATGGATTTCTGCCCCTATGTATGCGCATTATATTACATTTATCTACGTTTAGGGAAAGCTGCCAGCTGTCGCACCATGCATTAATCCTCTGCAGGTCTTCCTGGAGTACGTACGAGTCTTCTGATGTTGCTACTTTCTTGTAGACAACCGTGTCATCTGCAAATAGCCTCACGGAGCTACCGATGTTGTCAACTAAGTCATTTATGTATATTGTAAACAATAAAGGTCCTATCACGCTTCCTTGCGGTACTCCCGAAATTACCTCTACATCTGCAGATTTTGAACCGTTAAGAATGACATGTTGTGTTCTTTCTTCTAGGAAATCCTGAATCCAATCACAAACCTGGTCCGATATTCCGTAAGCTCGTATTTTTTTCATTAAACGTAAGTGCGGAACCGTATCAAATGCCTTCCTGAAGTCCAGGAATACGGCATCAATCTGCTCGCCAGTGTCTACGGCACTGTGAATTTCTTGGGCAACATGAGTTCACGTGTGCTATGGTATTAATAAAAGTAGATTATCTGACGCGTTCATACAGTTTCAGTTAACGTTATTACCATCATTTTTCCAAAATTGAATTCTCCGCAACTTCCGTTGAAAACTTCGTGCAATTGTCTGGAATTTAAAATACAAATTGGACCAAGTAATTGATAAATTAAAAATTTTACGAAATTAAGTCTTTGATTCTCTGGATGTTCTGGAAAACTACTGCAGATACACGTCTGGGACATATTCTATTAGATTCACCAGATCAAAAACAACAAAATGAATGGAAATCGTGCTTTACTTTAACCACGTACAGTTTTGGGGTGGCTTCATATTAGTGAAGTTGCTAAATTACAGGCAAAATCTTTTATTAGTCGTAAGTCCGTAATTAAACATTTGCGGACCTTTGTTTATACGAACTTTTTTCTTTAGTTTTATTTGTAGAACAACACATTAAAATATTTGCATATCTTCGTGAATCACCCTGTATGTAGGTCCGAGTTCCATTAAGATTGCTTGTGTGAAGTTCCAAACTGCAGGGCTATCTCGACTGCGAGTTGTGGCTTTACGATACTTGCAGTTACAAACACAGCTGCGTAGAAAGTCAAAGCACCAGCACTGTGGCGGCATGCATCCTGGCCGCGAATGTAACAGCACGTGTACGACACTCGTCGGAAAATTTACAGTGGAAAAATGAGACAACATCACATCTTTTGAGTCCCCCAGCGTTTGTGAGTGGGAGTTCGTCGAATTCGACCCGAATACCGAGAGGCTGGTTCCTGATTTATCCTCCGTGACGACACCCCGGTTCACAAAGCGAAGATCGTGCACCAGTTTTTCGCCAGCAAATGTATCAGAGTCCTGGATCACCCATTGTGTTCGCTGGATTTAGCCCCAGCCGACTTTTGGTTGTTTACAAAATTGAAGTTGGCAAGCAAAGGACACCGTTGCGACGCAATTAAGGACATCGAAGAAAAGTGTACGGCAGTACTAAATGCAATTCCAGAAAAGGACTACGATTTCAGCTGTGTTTAATGCAGAGGGAGACTGTTTTGAATAAATACAGTGATTTTGTGAACACAATCCATGACTCTAGAATGAAATTTTCACTCTACAGCGGAGTGTGCGCTGATATTAAACTTCCTGGAAGATTAAAACTGTGCCGGACCGAGACTCGAACTCGGGACCTTTGCCTTTCGCGGGCAAGTGCTCTGCCAATTGAGCTACCCAAGCACGACTCACGCCCCTTCCTCACAGCTTTAATTCCGCCAGTACCTCGTCTCCTACCTTCTCGGTCCGGCATTCAGTTTTATTCTGCCAGGAAGTTTTATAATTCATGACTTTTTTTTATCCTAGCCACAGTCCTAACGGAACTGCTACGGAAAGTCTGTGATACACACCCGTGACCAGGCGTTTAACGTGACTGTAGGCAGAGTGCAGCGTGGTCGTCTCAACACCCTGCCCGGCTTTTATGCCCAGAAATGACAGCTGGTACTCATTTGATAGCAGTCTGCGTGGGCCTGGGGGCTGTCCTAAGCGGACTGGATCGGGGATAGATCCCCATCCCTATCCGGGACTGAATCCAGGCCCTATAGCACCGGAGTCCCGTGCTCTACCTGCTAGACCACCGCGGCCACTGTCTGTCCCGATAGCTGAGTGGTCAGCGTGACGGACTGCCGTCCTACGGCCCCGGGTTCGATTCCCGGCTGGGTCGGGGGTTTTCTCCGCTCAGGGACTGGGTGTTGTGTTGTCTTCACCATCATTTCATCCCCATCCGGCGCGCAGGCCGCCCAACGTGGCGTCAAATGTGATAAGACCTGCACCATAGCGGCCGGACCTGCCCCGTACGGGGCCTCCGGCCAATGACGCCAAACCTTCATTTCCATATACCGCGGCCACTATATGTGCAGACTGTATCTAAAACAGAGGACGTTAGGCGCTGTGAGCTGGATATGGAAGTGATTGCTTTCTTTGTTAGAGGACAGTAAGCTGTCCGCAAGAACGAATGAAAAATCATTCAAAACAGGTCTGTAGTCCGAAGAAAGATTTGATGTGGATCTCCGTCTTCCTCTTCCTCTTTGCGTAGCTACTGCAGCTTACATTAACCTGCACCTGCTTACTGTAGTCAAGCCTTGTACAAATTATTGGTTTGTTTTGATACAAAACTGACTAACGAGGAGCCGACGTCTCACGTATATTACTTTTGTCACACGTGCCTTTATAATATTATTTGCTCCACATGAGTTAATAGGTGTCATCTGTTACACTCACAGGGACGAAAAATGAGGGCAGTCAGTACAAATTATGGTTTACTACGATCTGTAGATGCCATAACTGTTAACCTGAAAATAGTCGAATAATTTATCACTCGTTCTTTTACTGCTAGATGCCTTAGAGAATCGAACTCCCACGTATAAAACAGCTTCAAACAGCTGATTTCTTTTCAAATGAATTAAAGTGTTAAGTGGCTCACGTTAATCCTGTAAAACTTTTATGATCGAGGACACAAAGTTCTAATTTTGTAGATTTTATTAGTTTCAGTTTATTCATACCCACGCTACTGAAAATCTCAAAACCAAAACTGGTAATTCATGTTCAATGTTTGTTGGAAGTCGCGCTCTTAATTTGGTGCTAGCTGGTTATATTCTGTGTAAACTGCATTCCATTTTAACAAAAGCTAGCTTTTCATGCATCTCAATGATCGTGACATCCTATTCTTGAATTATTTTGCATGGTCATTCAGTGATATATGTGGATACTGTCTGTAAAATTTGTTGCGAGTGGAGATAGTAGTAAAGCAGTAGCAAATTAAAATGTCATGCCTGATGGTGAAGTTTTACTGCATGAACAGCGAAAATGTACTATGCAATAAACATTTTTTCTCATTATCCTGTAGGAAATGTGAGTGAGAAAAAGTTTCAAAAAGCTTTGAAATTATGTGTAAGATTTCTTGGAAGTAGTGAAGTGCTCTCATTCGCAAATACTGGATGAGTATAGTTTGTTGCGCGCTGTGAGTTTTGTTGCCTCAAGACTTATACACGGTTTCAAACTTTAATATTTGACTTATTGTGTTAATCCTTTATCCTAAGATTATGCCTCTTAATGACTAGATTATGACACCATTTTAAAGTTCTAAAATTCAGTCAATTGCCTGTGCCTCCATTCGCATGAGCATAGTCCCACCTCCTCCCCACCCCCCCACCCCACCCCCGCCCTCTCTGTCCATATCTTTCTTCTCTCTCTCTATTTCCATCACCTCCTTCCCCCATTCCACTGTTCATCTCCTCATCCTCTATCTTCTTCTCCACCACCCTTCATCCATATCCTCCTCCTCCCTCTGTCTGTCCATCTCCTTGTCCCGCTCCTCTATCCATCTCTTACTCTACCTGTCTCACTTCATCACCTATTCTCCCTTTCTCTGTCCCTCTCCTCCACCCCCCCCTCTTTCTGTCCATATCCTCCTCCCCCTTCTGTTCATATCTCCTGGCCCTCTCTCTGTCCATCCATTCCTCCCCTCTCCACCTGTCCCCTGCACCTCCACCTCCCCCACCTATCTCTATTCATCTCCTCCTTCCACTCTCTCTGAGCAGTCCGTAGCTCGTGGTCTAGTGGCTAGCATTGCTATCTCAGAATCACAGGGTCCCGGCTTCGATTCCCGGCCAGGTTGGGGATTTTCTCTGCATGGGGACTGGGTGTTTCTGTTGTCCTCATCATTTCATTATCATCATCATTCGTGACAGTGGCTCGATTGGACTGTATAAAAAATTGGACTGTGTAAACATTGGGAATTTGTACCGGCGCTGATGACTGCGCAGTTTAGCGCCGCACAAACCAAACATTGTCATCAGCATCTCTCTGAGCATCTCTTCCTCTTCTCTCCCTATCCATCTCCTTCTTCCCCTCACTCTGTCCATTTCCCCCTTTCTCTCTCTGAATATTTCCCCCTTCCTTTCTCTCTGTCCATATCCTCCTCTATCCCCTCTTTCCCTCTTTCCATTCATATCTTCCTCCCTCTCTATCCATCTCGTCCTCCTTCTTATATCCATTCATCCTCCATCTCACTCTGTACATCTCCTCCTCCCAGCCTCCCTGTCCATATCCTCCTCCCCCTTCTCTCTGCCCACCTCATCTTCCCTCTTTCGTTATTCATCTCCTTCTTCCCCCCCCCCCCCCTCTCTGCCCCTCCATGACCATCGGCTTGTATATCTGCTGGCATGCATTTCATTACTACCTATACAACATGCCTGTCGTGCCATGTAGCCTAAATGCCAGTGACTACCAATCATTCTCGCCCTCATCCCCACACCTATGGGATCTAAGTGGTTCTTATTCCCACAGTGCTTCTTCTCAAATGTGTTCCAAATTTGGTTGAAATCGTACTATTGCTTTAGGAGGAGATGTGGAACAGATATACACACATCCTATTGTACAAGCTGTTTGGAAATTCCCGTTAGCCGGCCGGAGTGGCCGTGCGTTTCTAGGCGCTACAGTCTGGAACCGAGCGACCGCTACGGTAGCAGGTTCGAATCCTGCCTCGGGCATGGATGTGTGTGATGTCCTTAGGTTAGTTAGGTTTAATTAGATCTATGTTCTAGGCGACTGATGACCTCAGAAATTAAGTTGCATAGTGCTCAGAGCCATTTGAACCAAACCTTTTGAAATTCCCGTTACAATCTTCTAGGACTAATACAGGGGAATGAATGGATAATGTTCTGAATTGGAACCCATGTACAGAAATGTACTTCTTCCATGCTACAACCATTTGAAAACATGTTGACAACACAACCCCTTTCACAGGTTACTGAATAATCGTGACCCAGCATGTCACTTGTTTTACAGTTCCATTCATTAATAGCTATGGAAATTGAGGGGTTCTCTTCAACGTGATACAGTACGGCCTCCTCCAATTCGGGTGTGCGACGTCTCCTTGGAGCACCACAGTCATGCCTGCTGACAGTGAATGTACCCTTTCTCGAAGCTGTTGCGTATTTGTGGCGAAAGGGGTATCCAAAGGAGTCGGAATAGTCCCTTTGAAAGGGCACGGCCGACTTCCTTCCCCCTCCTTCACTAATCCTATTTGAACGATGACCTTGCTGTTTGGTCCCCTCGCTCAAATCAACCAACCAACCAACCGGCCGACCAGCAGAATCACTACTCAGGCTGAGTCTGTTCTCATCCGAGAAGTGCACGTGACCCCGTTCTTCGTTGGTCTAGTCCCTGCGCTTTTGATACCATCGCAAATGGTGTCGCCAATGTGCGGGTGTCAGCGGAACACAAAGCACTGGTCGTCGGGCAAAGAGACCACCCAATGCAGTCGCGGTGCTATTGTGGAGCGTGAGTTTGCGTGCCTTTCAGACATGTTTAATGTGACTACAATTGCACCCACTGTTAGACGTGGGTCCCTTCTTGCTGGTGCACAATGTAGCGGTCATCTCCCGCTGTAGTTGACCGTGGTGGATGATCTCCTCTCCCTCGGGCAGCAGAGCCAATCGTATGGTGCATGGGGGCTTAATAAAAATTGTAATGCAAATACTTTTATAATTTTCTGTCGCTGTATGTCCGATTACGCAAGTCTCGTAAACGGCTGGCCCTGACTAGTATTATTACGCAATCTGACTGCTTAGAATGATAACAAAGAATGTAAGAAAATTTTCGTTAACACAATTAATTAATTAAGTCCCCAGCAACTATAGAACCTACGAAACCAACAAAGCACAAGTGTAGCTGTTCTGTATGTGGTAGTATGACTCAACGCACATCTGGCACGGTTCTTCTTCAACAAGACAAGAATTTTTAAATACCAATTATACTGACATGATAAAAGAAAATTACAAATACTATAATTGTGCAAGAAAACCAGAATTACACTCTAATACAAGAACACACGCCAGATGCTTTGTTGACTGAACCTGTAATGAAGCATTATTCAGGACACACAAATAATAAGAAAATAATGAACAGTAGTTAGTTACCTTAATTTATATTGACGAAAAGCACTCAGATCATTACAATATCTCCATTGGATCAACATCTGCTATCTCTCCCATCAAATAACTGCATAAACATGGAACAACATTCTCCACTACCGCATCTCACACTGACTTCTGCTGCAAGCAGTGTCTCTCACAACTTCTCGGCAAGAACTCTCGGCAAGAACTGCCTGCCACTACCTCTCAACACGCACTGCCAGTGGAGGCGGCGAAACAATACTCTCTCTGGCGCGATTTTTGGCGCTGTGGCTCAGTGTAGCCACCTTTCATATGCCCTTCCTCCACGGGCTAGAATTTGATGGTATTTTTGCCAGCATTGGTGGTGAAAATACCACCAAATTCGTCAAAAAAAAAATACAGACAAAATAAAAGATAATATTAATACGTAAATATCATATAACTAGATAAAATTTTGGCTTTGCACTGACCTTTCAATAGCCTAATATATAAAATACACTAAGCAATACAAATTCTTTCATACATGTGACTTTACATAATAGTTTACAGAAATATCATGTGGTTAAACAATTCAATCGATAACGTCAGCAATGACGAATATGAGCAGGTAAGAGTCTTATAACTTTCACAAACAGTAATACACAAAAAATCAGTTAATACAAATGTTCACAACAAGTAGTTCACAGTTCCAGCAGTAGCACCCAGCACTGTTGAATTGGTGCTGACAGCAACAAGTGACATCATCTCAGTAGAAGCAGTCCATCAGTGGCACCCAGCATTGTGGAGCAGGTGCAGACTCCAACAGGTGACATCATTTCAGTAGAAGCAGTCCATCAGTGGCACCCAGTAATGTGGAACAGGTGCAAACAGCAACAGGTGACATCATCTCAGTAGAATCAGTCCATCAGTGGCACCCAGCAATGTTAAGTAGGTGCAGACAGCAAGAAGTAACATCATTTCAGTAGAAGCAGTCCATCAATGGCACCCAGCATTGTGGAGTAGGTTCAGACTCCAACAGGTGACATCATTTCAGTAGAAGCAGTCCATCAATGGCACCCAGCATTGTGGAACAGGTGCAGACTCCAACAGGTGACATCATGTCAGTAGAAGCAGTTCCATCAGTGGCACCCAGCATTGTGGAACAGGTGCAAACTCCAACAGGTGACATCATGTCAGTAGAAGCAGTTCCATCAGTGGCACCCAGCATTGTGGAGTAGGTTCAGACAGCGACAAATGACATTAAACAACTATCACTGATCACACTGTTCCTCACCACAAATTAAACATGTCCTAGTGGCACCAATCATGTAGAAAAAGTACAAGTAGCAGTCCATAATCAGTCACTATTTAGACAGTTCAAGCATGAACAAAAGTTTGAATACACTTACAAATGCTTTTACAATGCTCTTGCACTAAACATACAAATCATAACAAACGCACAAATGATATCAGATAATTGTCATATTACTATTACAAGTACACAAACATCAGTAAACCTATAATATTTATGGGTGTCAGTGCAAGCCACTACAAACAAATAAAATAATATTTAGGAGATAGGTGGGTAGGATTAGGAAAGGAAAACACACAAAACACACTCACTCATCTTTCATCCACATTAAGTACTACTGTGTAATTGTATAGTGTTAACTGTCTGAATCCACTTCTGTCAAATTTCATGTTCATCATGTGTATCAAGTAGTAGTGACAGCAATGTATAACAGTCAATAATTGTTAAGTCAACGTCATAGTCATCATGTCAAGACCAATGTTTGCCAAGCCAGATCAAAATGTATGGTTGTTGAACAACTGTCAGTGTGCCAAGATATGCAATGCTTCCTCTCTCCAAAAAAAAGATACATACTGCTTAGTGATTTAACAAAGTGTGTGTAGACAATCTTCCTTCCATTTTAGTGTTCTAGTCTGCTATCTTCATCCTCCTTGTTCCATGTAGACCAACAACAACAAAAATATGCACCTCACTTACTTTACCTCTTATCCACCAAAGCTCCAATCAACTTCATATAATCTCAATACCTCAATAATACCTCCTCAATACGTCGACATATAAACCTTAGCACCAATATCATTTCACTTCCATAACAACTCTTTCCTCAAGTCAGTTTCGTCGAACAAGTACAGATAAAATCCTAATGCAAACCTCCTCATCCCATACAATCCGAAGACAAACTGTCAACACACAACCTCTGTGTAATCCATCTGACCAAAATCTTCTACTCATTATGAATTATAAACAAAGAATGCATACATGACCTCTAACAGACTTAGTTCGAATAACTCTCAGTAAGTAAGTACGATTACGGAGTGTGAATGATCATAATATTTCACAGTGTGTACACCACTTCAAGAATTATGGCAAACAGAAGCAAACATGTGGAGTATTTCTTGTGTCAAGTGTCACTTCCTATTTTAGTTGCTCACAAAAAAAATGCAGTGTAATAACTGTCAATGGTCTAAACCTAGTTTTGGTATGTCATGTCGTTAGCTTCCTTTCTATTAGCACAAATTTATACAGATTCCATAAAACCTCCAGCTCATGTGACTTCTATGACGTTTCTTGTACTAAAGTCGCTCGTCGAATTATAGCAGTTCATTTTCTTATCTTAAAAATATAAGGCACTGAGCGTAAGCAAGGCAAGCAACAGCGAGTAAATATACCAGTAGAGAACAGAATGTCAACAAGTGGATGCAGCACAAATCTTACAACGAGGCTCTGCCAAGCGAACAATCTGTAACTAGTACCATAGTGTAACCTAAACTCTATGTTTGTACACTGTACATCAGCATTGCTATATACCAAATTGAAGTATAGTTATGACAACAAGCAGAAATGTGTAAATGTGCAATCCATACGCATAGCAGTAAACATATATCTTACGTACTAAACAGGTCATTAGCATCGTATCTTAATAAGTAAACATGAAGGCGCAAGCAGATAAATCACAAAGTATAACTTACATACCTAAC
The DNA here is from genome assembly GCF_023864275.1 of Schistocerca cancellata. Lineage (NCBI taxonomy): Eukaryota > Metazoa > Arthropoda > Insecta > Orthoptera > Acrididae > Schistocerca > Schistocerca cancellata. The sequence continues at coordinate 781,302,023 of NC_064628.1, read as the reverse complement.
CACATCAGCACAATTAATCAGGTGACAATTATAATTTAAATAAATAGGCACAGCAGGCACATAATAAAAAATATGACATCAGTGAAAAAGCAGTGCAGCCAAGCGATGCATAATATACACAAGTTACAACTCAATTCATGGATAATCATTGTCAAAATCAGTTAACGTACGCAAGCACGTCGCTTCACAAGCAAATTCATAGAACATGTAATTAGCACAAAGTATGAATCACGTAATCACGAGCAGCAAATTACGTCTAAAGTACGTACCTAAGTGGAAATATGTTACCTGAAAAATAAACTCAATTAATAATTACCTTTTTTAGTTTATTACTTTCTTCTTCAAAATGACATTTTTCCTGAAATTTTCTCAATAGCAAGTCGTCTTAACGTCGGACACGCACAGAATTTACCTGAAGTTCTTAAACACCTTATGAACCGTATCCTGAAAAATACTGAATGTTAATAACAGAATTTATCAAGTCACTATAGCTTTATACTGATTTTATTCGGAGAAAGACTGTATTTATTTACGGCTGTCAGTGCATTCGCACTGAGCGCTCGATCAGCTGTAGGCGCGTGACGTAGGAAGTGATTGTTTGCGGTCAACGACTGCCCTGTGCGGCGCGCAGACTTGACTGTTGCTTTGAGTATATGCCGCCGCCAAAACACAGCGCGGTATCCTTGTACTCTCCGTGTGTTTACATACAACTGTTTGTTTCTCAAAAGTATGTCATTCTACAAAAAATTTTTCAAAAGTATATCATTCCACAAAAATTTTAACGTTAGATATATGATGTATTCCTTTAGAGCGTCGTGATTTAAGAGTTTCTACTTCAACAGTGTTATCATGTATAATTTTGCGAACTCTATATGGACCGTTATAAAGCAGAAAAAATTTGCGACACAAGCCTTTTCCTTTGTGAGACAATCGATGAGACTTAATTAACACCTTCTGACCAACTGACAAGATTTTTAAACGACCAGGACGCTTAGCTGATTTCTCTCTTCTAGCAGCCGCAGATGCAATATTTTGTAGAGCCAGGTTGACAACTTCAGAATGCCGCAGTTTCCGTGAAGGCGGAAAAGGAACGATTTCAGAAATGCGATTTGTCGGTGCTTTGTTTTTTAATATCAGTATGGGCGGTAAAGAAGTTGAGTCATTAGGAAGTTCATTCAGAATGTTTTGAAAAATATGAAGATACTGATCCCACGTCCTGTGATTCTGATGACAATAAAGACGACACAATTTAGTGATTTCCTTCATCCATCTCTCTGAAGCGTTAGATTGAGGGTGAAAAAGTGAAATGAAGATTGGTTTAATTTTACGACGCCGTAGAGTACGAAGCCAAATTTTAGAACGAAACTGTGATCCATTATCTGATATAACCTTATCAACATGACCCACTTCTTTAAGAAAATGGTTAATGAAAGCATTAGATACTGAACGATCTGTTGCTTTGCGTAACGGTGTAAAACACACATATTTTGATGTCAACTCCACTGCTACGAAAATGTACGCAAAACCATTAGTAGATCGAACCACTGGACCAAACAAATCAACTGCAGCCATGTCCTTTAATTTCGCTGGAATGATAGGAAACAACGGTGCTCTGTGAGAAACTGTTGGCGGCTTAGCCTTTTGACATAATTTGCATTTGGCAAGAACAAATCGAATACGTTTTTCCATTTTATTGAAGTTGCAATTTTCTCGTAATTTATGAAAGCATTTTCTCGGACCAAAGTGTGCATAACTGAAATGCGTATACCAAATCAGCTTATTAACCCACTCATCAGGAATACAAACTAACCAAACAGAGTTGTCGACCGATTTTCGTTTAAAAAGAATTTTCCAGATAGATCGCAAGAACGAGGTGTGGCCAAATCGTCCAATTTAACAAAGCTTCGAAGAAAATTACAGACACCAAGGAAACTACGAACGTCACGTTTTGTAGTAGGAACAGCATAATTACGAATAGCGTCTAATTTTTCTGGATCAGGAAGAATACCTTCTGTAGAAATAATGTGACCGAGAAATTTCACCTGAGAACGACCAAATTCAGATTTCTCCAAGTTCACAGTAATGCCAACTCTTGCAAAGATACGTAACAATGAATCCAAAATTTGTTGTGCTCACTCCAAGAACGTTTAGCAATAAGAATGTCGTCAACATATGAAGTAGTATTGTTATGAAGATAAATTGGTAAAATTTAATTTAAACTACGAATGAATGCTGCTGAAGGTAAAGTCCAAACGGTAATTTACGAAATCACTTTTCGGCAAATTAGTCAAATCCGGTTATTGTTTACTTACTCACTAGATAGATTGATAGTCGAAGAGTTATTTCGATAGATGCAAAGAATAGTAAAAGAGTAGGCAGCGGTACAGAAAACTAAAAGAGAAATAGCACCACTACAGCTCGAGGCCCTGTGCACGCTACGGCACATATTCACTTAGAGTAGTGAATCCCCTGAGGACTTTAATAGCTGCACATTAATTTTAGTTTGTGACTTTGTGGCACATCTGGCGGAGGTGCGTACGTAAATTGATATAACCATGAACATGGATGTATGTCATTCTTAGATTTGCGAAAGATCTTAAATTTCCGAACAGTCAAAAAGTGTTTATAGTCAAAGTTTTCTCCTCGTGGCGACAAAGACCTACCGCGTCTGTCCCAGTCCGAATGTCGATTATTGTCAAGTTCGCGCGCCTGGCGCTCTCTTGTTGCATCCCGTAAATGAAATAAATTGCTTTCTTCAAACCCTTCTGCTATTTGTGATTCTAAATTCCTTCTACTGACCTTTCCTACGATTTTGCTTTCAATTTGTTTGACTTGCTTTCCTAATGCCTCAAATTCCCTTTTAACGCGTTCATTAAGTTTTCCGTGATTTTCAACATGTTTATTTATATTCTGGTACTCTTTAGTTTCTGAAAATGGCAATGGAGCTGTGTCATCTGAAACTCTGTCCCCATGTAAACTAAGATTTGTCAGTTTATCTGAAATCTCCTCCACTCTTTCCGATAAGTTTCCGTCTTCCGTAAGTGTCGCGACTCGGGTTTCGGTATTGTCACATTTAGTAGTTAACTGTTCACACTGATGCGTTAAGTTATTTATTCTGTCATTTGGTACGGATTCCTCGGTTCCTTCAATTATTTCTTCCTTATCGTGTGCACGTTGTAAATTTAATTCTGAAAATTTTTGTACTATCACGCGATCCTTTTCTTCCCATTCTCTATCCTGTTCCTCTTGTCTAATTCCTGTTGAAATTAAACTATTTTGTGAGCATTCAAAATCGGTTGTACTTCTTCTCTAATTTCTTTCTTTGATTCATCTTTCATGTTTTTGAAACATGTCCCTGTTCGTGAGCCTAACTGTGTTTCTAATTCAGATCGTAACTGTGATCTCACTGCTTTCATCTCGGTTATAATTGTTCCTATCTCTGTTTTAAATTCAGATCGCAAAGTTCCCATCTGTGAGTCTAACCGTGTTGCCACTGTTTTTAATTCAGATCCCAAATTTAATATTGCACTCACCAACCGCTGCATATCTTCTGTCGTTAATCTCGTATTCTGAGAATTTTTCGATTGAGAAAAATTTTGAACTGTTTCCGGACTATTTTCCCGACTGATTAAATTGTTTTCCACTTCATTATTCATGATACTGTTTTCCTCTGTTGGCGAGTTCGCCATGTTAACAATTTCGTTATTCTGACTATTCATCATTTTCGCCTTTTTCATCGACCGCGTAATCATTTACAAAACATACAAAACTCGTCACTATATGAAATTTATACACAATGACACTTTATCACCAACAATATTATTCACACGAAATGTTTCCTTCAAACACGATTGACGAACAATTGAAATAATTGCACTAAATCGTCGAACGCGTATACAAGACAACAAAATTAAATTATGAAATACCATAAGAGGAATGACAATTACCAAATCCACACATGCAATATAGACTACAATTACTAAACTACAAATTACTACAACAATACTACGGTCTACTATTTTTACAATCAGAAGAATTCCAAGGGACGATCCGAAGCAGCGGTCGCCACGTGCATGGGGGCTTAATAAAAATTGTAATGCAAATACTTTTTTAATTTTCTGTCGCTGTATGTCCGATTACGCAAGTCTCGTAAACGGCTGGCCCTGACTAGTATTATTACGCAATCTGACTGCTTAGAATGATAACAAAGAATGTAAGAAAATTTTCGTTAACACAATTAATTAATTAAGTCCCCAGCAACTATAGAACCTACGAAACCAACAAAGCACAAGTGTAGCTGTTCTGTATGTGGTAGTATGACTCAACGCACATCTGGCACGGTTCTTCTTCAACAAGACAAGAATTTTTAAATACCAATTATACTGACATGATAAAAGAAAATTACAAATACTATAATTGTGCAAGAAAACCAGAATTACACTCTAATACAAGAACACACGCCAGATGCTTTGTTGACTGAACCTGTAATGAAGCATTATTCAGGACACACAAATAATAAGAAAATAAAGAACAGTAGTTAGTTACCTTAATTTATATTGACGAAAAGCACTCAGATCATTACAATATCTCCATTGGATCAACATCTGCTATCTCTCCCATCAAATAACTGCATAAACATGGAACAACATTCTCCACTACCGCATCTCACACTGACTTCTGCTGCAAGCAGTGTCTCTCACAACTTCTCGGCAAGAACTCTCGGCAAGAACTGCCTGCCACTACCTCTCAACACGCACTGCCAGTGGAGGCGGCGAAACAATACTCTCTCTGGCGCGATTTTTGGCGCTGTGGCTCAGTGTAGCCACCTTTCAATGGATAATCCCCATGTGCATGAAACAGTACTGTGAGCAATACCAAACTGCTGGGCTACACTCGTCACACTGCGTCCTTCCAGTTTTCCGATGATTCTTCTCCGTGTGAAGTCATTCATATGTTGTCTCTTGGTCCTGTTATAATGAAGAACCCTTCCACAGTGCACCGTAACTGCTCACTGATAGAAACATACTGTCTTTTTCCCGTTCCTTCAACAGCCTCTTTCTACGGAGCCAGCCCCATTTGGCGCTACAGCCACGCTGAACTCACGCCATATGATGTCCAACTTTCTGTGCACGACTAAGAGACCTCTGGCAACATGTTCTCACACTTTTAGCCCGATCTTGGGTTTTGCAGAGCAGTTTTCACTGACGAGATACTCCGGGTGCAATGCGTTATCGTATTACTAATCGTAATCAAATGGTTCACTACAGGTGAATTTCCTCAGTACCGTAGAATATATTTGTATTTTTAATGTAAATTAAGTCTAATTTTGCGTTAGATCGTAACCACTAGAGTACTGTCTTTGTTTCTGCGATGTTGCAGCGTAATTTTATGTCAAAGTAACACAAGATGGACTGAACGACAAATATTTATTACACATATCTTGCACCATTTAGCTTGGTGTTACGTTAATAAAATTCCCCGTAAAATTTAGCTTATTCCCTAGCCATGCGCTCACTACTCAAAAGAAATAAAACAAAAATCGGAACAAATTCCCACTCGGCTTTGTTCCTTTTTTTCCTACCAAACAAATACGCAGGCCTTTTACTCCGTTCGCGTGTTGCCATCTACCTTGGATACAAATACATCTCACAATCATTTTGCAGTGTTCCATAGCTGAGGCTCAAGCAGTCCCATTAACATCGGAGATTGAAAGCACGCTACTTTTCATACGATACCGTGTCGAAAGTTACAATACCAGCACCTCGTCTACCGCCAGGCTCGATATGGTAGCTCAGACAAAACTCCAGCATATACGTTAGCTGCTATAAAGGGCTTAGGAACAGTGCTTTCATTCTTTAAAGTAACTGTTTAATGACCGTCAGCTTATGTTCATTTTTCATTCTTGCCGTTCCTTTAACAGCAGTGATCGCGGAATGGCGTTAACGTCAGGCAGCATCCGTGGTCGACGTTTTTAGCACTCTCGCTAGAGGACTCTGTTATCGTTTTTGCTTTCTCATGCGTTGTAATAAACATGCAACGTAACAACAATAAATATTCATCTGAATCATGAAATTAACATAGATTCTCACAGTAAAATGTCTTTAATGAGCGGCTTAACATTCTGATGGGTGAAACTGTGCAATAAAAATACCCACTATGATCACCAGATCAAAGTGGAATCTCACATTTGGTCTCCCTCCACGCCTCTCTTCACGTAGGTAGAACAGGTACCAGACTCCGGCTTATTGGTAGAACACTGGTAAAATACGGTCAGTCTACAAAGTAACTTGCTTAAAAAACACTCGTGCGACCCATCCTACAATATTGCTCAAGTGCTTGAGAGCCATGCAAGACAGCCACCGTGAACGAAGTACATCCATTTCCAGATTGCTAGGGGTAGGTCATCCAAATAGGCAATGTGTAACACGAGATATAAACCGGGTGAGCATTACGTGCGGTCCTAATAAAAGATCATAGTAAAGATTTTCCCTAAATTTATTTTCTACCATTTGGTGTGCACACGCTGCAGCAGCGCTGTATTAAACACGGTCCAGTTACATCAATACGACCACTGCCTACGTTTGACGTCAACGTGCGATAACCACTCACAGACGGCAGATGTCAGTACTTGCAGGAACGGGGTGGGGAGGGTGGGTGTAAAAAACAGTCAAATTGTTGTCGTAATGATGAAACGGAGCGATATGTCAGACATCCAAATGGGTTTGATCATTGGAATTCTAGCCATTGCTAAAAGAATTATCGGAATGGCTAAGTTTGTAAAATGTTCATGTGCCGCCATCGTTTAGGTATACCGTCCATGCCAGAATGGTGCTACCCAACCAGCGCCGGGGCAACTGTGATGCACCGTTGGCCGTAGACGACAGGGGTGAACTACAGCTGCGGAGATGTTTACGAGGATATTAGGCGTCCAACTGTGGAGCAGCTGACGACCCAGATGAACCAAGGGACTACCAATAGTGTCTCCTCAACGACCATTCAGCAAACGTTATTCTGTATGGGCAGGGCCTGGTTTATGCACCCCTGCTGACTGCTGTTCATCAGGGACGAAGGTGTAATTTGCACTCCAGTCCGCAATGGAACGTCCACTGAATGGCGACCGGCGGCCTTTTTAGCTGAACGATATTTTTTGTTCCATCGAACAGACGACCATTAGTGTGTACGACCCTGTAACTATGTGACTACGTTGGCTTTCCCTGCGTAGTAAGTCTTGAAAGTCTCTTCGGTAATAAGTCTTGAAAGTCTCTTCGGGTTTGCTGCGGATCCTGAAATCAACTTGACTCGATTATTTCAGCGATACAACTGGTCGCCATCTTCAGGATAATGTCGATATTTCGGCGATCCAACTGGTCACCATCTTCTCCTGAAGATGGGGACCAGTTGGATTGCCGAAATATCGAGTCAAGTTGATTTTAGGATCTGGTAGCAAACCCGAAGAGACTTTCAAGACCCTGTAACTATCTTTGGAAGGGTCCAGGCCCGAGCAGAGAGCGTTATGGTGTGGGGAATGTTTTCGTGGTATTCCCTGGGTAATGTCGTCATTCTGAAAGGCACATGGATCAACACAAGTATGCATCTATCCTTGGGGACCATGTCCACTCCTAAATGCAGTTTGTTGTTTCCTCTGCACGGCGGCAGCTATCAGCAGGAGGATGAGTTTACCGAACTCCCCTGGCTACAACCCAATCGAGAATCCGAGGGACCACCTCGAGAGGGCTCTTCGCGTCAGGGATCCTCGACCGAGAAACGTAGCGCAGCTGGCCACGGCATTGGCTCCGAACGAAGACTAATCGCTGGATGTAATCGGAGAAACTAATCCATCAGTAACATTTCAGTTCTTCTGAATCTGCCAGAGTCGGCTGTTGGAGGGTGACCGTCCAGTGGAAACGCGGTGGAACGACCACAGCTAACGCGACACCAGGCAGACCTTATGTACTGACGGGCAGGGTCCACTGAACATTGTGGAGGGTGGATCTAAAAACTCGCATGAAATCAGAGGAAGGAAGTGCTCGTGAGTTCCAAACTGCTACCAGCAGTTGCATATGGCGTCACACTGTTGCTTCTTCCTCATTTTAAAACATTTATGCCAACGAAAACCCTGTGCCCGCGAAGGACTCGAACCCTGATCCCTGTGTTTCGCCGTCGCACAGTTACCTACTGCGCTACCCGTCCACGGCCGACGGACCAGCTCTGTACTTCAACTACACCCATGCTCATAAATTAAGGATAATTGCAGAATGTGGTGCCACACAACGTGGCACTACACAAAACTGGCGCAAATAGCATAGGTACATAGGGAACACACGCGACACAGATCTGTAAGCCCACGGTATTGGTGATAAGTTGAGAAAACCATCCCGAATCACATATGCTACAAAACGCCACTGTTTCCTGCACATGAACCCCGACATCAATATGGGATATGATCAAGATGCACACATACACAGGCCGCACAACGGGTTGGCATACTCTGGATCAGATGGTCGACCAGCTGCTGGGGTATAGCCTCCCATTCTTGCACCAGTGCCTGTCGGATCTCCTGAAGTGTCGTACGGGTTTGAAGACGTGCAGCGATAGGTCTAGGGAGAGCATCCCTGACGTGCTCGATGGGGTTTAGGTCTGGAGAACTGTCAGCCACTCCATTCGCCTGATATCTTCTGTTTCAAGGTACTTCTCAACGATGGCAGCTCGGTGGGACCTTCAGGAGGATGGTGGGACCCACTGCACCCCTGAAAAGGCGGACATACTGGTGCAAAATGACGTCCCGATACACCTCACCTGACCTCTGTTAAAGACATGCACAGGTGTATGTGCACCAGTTATAATCCTACCACACACCATCAAAGCATGACCTCCATACAAGTCCCTTTGGAGGACATTAAGGGGTTGGTATCTGGTTCAAGCTTCACGCCAGATGAAAACCCGGCGAGAATCACTGATCAGACTATACCTCGACTCGTCCCTGAACATAACCTGGGACCACTGTTCCACTGACCATGTACTGTGTTCTTGACACCATGCTTTACCGGCTCTCCTGTGACCAGGGGTCAATGGAATGCACCTTGTAGGTCTCCGGGCGAATAAACCATTTCTGTAGACTGTAGACTGTAGACTGTGTGTCTGGAGACAACTGTTCCAGTGGCGACGGTAAGGTCCCAAGCGAGGCTACCTGCAGTACTCCGTGGCCGTCGGCGAGGACTGATGGTGAGATATCGGTCTTCTTGTGGTGTTGTACACTGTGGACATCCCGTACTGTAGCGCATGGACACGTTTCATGTCTGCTGGAATCGTTGCCATAATCTTGAGAACACACTTTGTGGCACACGGAAGGCCCATGCTATGACCTGCTGTGTTTGACCAGCCTCCAGTCGCCCTAGTATTCTACCCCTCATAACGTCATCAGTATGTATTCTTTGTGCCATTTTCAACAGACAGTCACCATTAGCACGTCTGAGAACGTCTGCACACTTACTCGCTGCACCGTACTCTGACATGCACCAACACATCTGTGCATATGTGGACTGCTGCCAGCGCCACCGTGCGACGACCGCAGGCCAAATGCACCGCATAGTCATACCCCCAGGTGATTTAAACCCGCAAACCGCCCAGCAGAGCATTGTTTCACCATGTGTGAGCCTTATCCTTAATTTATGAGCGTGAGTGTAGTTAGAAGTTGCGCTCCGTTCCTTACTCGCTAGGCTGCTGGGCGAGCTTCTGTGACAGAAAGGATGCAGCGAAGAGTTTACTGCAACCTCAGAGTCAATCGTGAGGTGCCTGTTATTATGTTTTTTGCAACGATGAAGCGATTCGCGACAAGTTGCATATCCATACACAAGATGTTTCAGGAGGAATATTACATATTTTGATGGTTGCAATATTGAGTATAGATTTAGTCGCATGAGAATTCCATATAACATTTTGTAAGTAGGCTGTTTATGTTTTCTTATTGGCAACGTTACGTAGCGCTCTGTATGAAAATCACTGGCTGTGCTGTGTGCAGTCTGTGGCTAGTTTGCATTGTTGTCTGCCATTGTAGTGTTGGGCAACGGCAGCTGGATGTGAACAGCGCGTAGCGTTGCGCAGTTGGAGGTGAGCCGCCAGCAGTGGTGGATGTGGGGAGAGAGATGGCGGAGTTTTGAGATTTGTAAAAATGGATGTCATGAGCTGCTGTATATATTATGACTTTTGATGACTATTAAGGTAAATACATTGTTTGTTCTCTATCAAAATCTTTCATTTGCTAACTATGCCTATCAGTAGTTAGTGCCTTCCGTAGTTTGAATCTTTTATTTAGCTGGCAGTAGTGGCGCTCGCTGTATTGCAGTAGTTCGAGTAATGAAGATTTTTGTGAGGTAAGTGATTTGTGAAAGGTATAGTTTAATGTTTGTCAGGGCCATTCTTTTGTAGGGATTTTTGATAGTCAGATTGCGTTGCGCTAAAAATATTGTGTGTCAGTTTAAGCACAGTCATGTACAATTGTTCCAAGGGGACGTTTCATATGTCGACCCTTAGCCTAGGATACCTCACTGGAATCTTCTGATTTTTTCTTGTAGTTTGTGTATTTAGTGTAGCTTTTGTTTATTGCTAGCGCGTAATTATAGAGAGAATTTCCTTGGTAGTTGTGGTTTTTCATTGTTGCACAGTAAAACACTTGTGGCATGCATGTAGATTTGCACCAAGTATTTCGCAGCTGCGCTTGCAATTAACTAGATATTATTTTCAGTTCTATGTTAATGTGTTCCCTTATTTTTGCTCTTCAAATTGTGTTTTTTTGTGTTGTCGTGTGAAACATTGTGACAATAATGGCGTGTGAAAAACGTAATACTAGGCTCCAAAGTAAACTGATAAATGACAGTGAAGACGAAAGCAGTGTGTTAGCGCCACCGAGTAACGAATTAACTAATGTTCAAAGTAGTAATTTGGTAATTGTACATAGGGAAATGGAGCGGGCTGCTAACAATGGTGTAGACAGTGAAACAATTAGTGAACAGGGAAGCATTATCGATCGATCGGTCGGCAACAGCTTGCCTCTGGAATCCGAAATGACAGGACACAATCTTGCAAATACTGTAGATTCAGGTTTTGCGTCCTCACCCTTTTCTCAAATAAGTCAAGACACATTTTCTGCTATTCAAACTGCGAATATTGCCGGTTCAAATGCGTTGCCGAATAACACTGAGGAACATGTTTCAGACACCAGTGCACTGTTGTTACAGTTAATGCAACAAATGGGACAAAGGCTACAAAAGTTAGACACAACGCTGGAACAAAATCAGAAACAAATGGAACAAAATCTTCAAAAGTTAGACACAATGGAACAAAATCAGAGACAAACACAGCAAAAGCTTCAAAAGTTAGACACAATGGAACAAAATCTTCGGAAGTTAGACACCACACTTGAACAAACACGTGAAGATTTAACTACTGAGTTACGTAACATTGAGTCGAAATGTCAAAAAGTCTGTAATGACGTAAAAACACAAATTTGTGAGCATTTTCAACCTATTTTTTCGCGGCATGAAAATGCATTACAGAATCACGAAGCAGCCATAAAAGAACTGCAAACCATTGTTCATGAAAATCATGAGACCTTGTGGGCTAAAATTGATTCAGTTGCATCTACCGATTCGGTTACGCAACCTGCAAAAACTCAGGAAAACTTAAAGGACACAGTAGATTCGATTTCAACACAAATGGACACTCTGAAGCTTGGTTCAGAAAAACACACTGAGGAAATGTGTTCACTATCGGAGAAAGTAGCCGAACTTTCGGATCAGGTCACTAACTTATCTACGAAGGTAGATGATAATCTGAATGACACAAAACCGGTAGTCTTTAATGACACAGAAGAGTGCGAACAAATTAGGAAACTGAAACAAAATCTGAATCAAATTAATACGCAACACCAACGAGAAATCCAGGAAGTACAAGATCAGCTGACACAGGTGATACAAGAATTACGTATTTCAGAGGACACTCACGCTCCAACACGGGAAGAGGAACATAGAAATATGGAACAGCCACAAAATAATAACACAGGGCACTTCGGAAATTATGTTAGAAATTGGCAAGGTACACCGAATTTTGAGATGGAATCGCCGAAACGACGTAACAATGACCGACATGCGACTCGCCGACATGATGATTTTGACTATAAGCTGTTCATTACTACACGTAAATTCAAAACGTTTAAGAATTCTGCCAACGACATTCATCCACAAGCGTGGCTCCATCAATTCTCTCATTGTTTTCCTCCCAACTGGTCATTCGAACACAGATTAGAATTTATGTGTGGCTACTTGGAGAATTAACCAGCTGTAAGAATGCGATCGGTCATTCACGATTGTCACAGTGAAGGAGAATTTTATCATGCCTTCCTCTCAGCGTATTGGTCTCAAGCTACACAAGACCGAGTAAAACATAGCATCATAATGATGAAACGTTTCGAACAATCTGAATTTTCCATTCTTATGAAATATTTTGAAGACATGTTGCATAAGAATCAGTATCTTTCAAACCCATACAGCCCCTCAGAACTCATCTGCATTTGCTTAATCAAACTGCCTGAACATTTACGACATATTATTTTAGCAGGACGTTGCAAAGACGACATTGAAGCTTTTCAGGGACTCATACAAGAATTAGAAATTGACACAGACAGTCGCGGGATGCGAAAACAGGAAAACAATCACTACAGGTCACACCCATCACAATTCCGTGATGACAGAAACAATAACTGGACACGACAAGTCTATTCTTACAACGCAAATCGTGACCAAAACAGACACCACCCATATGACAACCACTGGCAGAGTAATAATAGTTACAGAGAAAGATCGCATTTAATGAATATGATAGAGATTACCATAGAAACAGACAATATGGGAACAAAAACAATTATTATCAAGGGAGACAGAATACCTTTAGACGCAACGGTCCAGCGCGCAGTTACGACTCAGGGAGAAATTCTCCACCACGTCACCGACAAGAAAGAAACTATGGAATCTACCGACATGACGACAGACAATATGATCGTAACGACAGACCTGAATTGCATCAGAACTGGCGGGATTTAAACAGGGCAGGGCCCTCTCGTCACGGTGAATTTGTAGAAGTTAGGTCTCCAAATCCCAATAACGACGCGCGCCAACAAAGGAACAGACAATGACTCGCACCGCAGGCTGCCGCGTGCGCCGGCTGGCTCAGAGAAAAATAACATAGACGCTAACCTTGAGAAAAATTCCAGTATTCTTTACCGACGTATAGCACATGATAATTGCGTTAAAGTTGAAACTCTGCATACTAGGAAGAGTAAAGGTTTACACCACATTTCACATGTAAAACCGTTTATTGAAAGATAATCTGCTTTTAACTTTGTCTTTGCCATATAACTTTTCACTTTACATTGCTAGTATGCTTTGTCAGACTTAAGAAACTGTTAACATGCAACAATGTTTGAAGTTAAATATCCAGTCAAGAACCAAGAGAACTTATTTAAACATAAATTACGAATGCATTGTTATTGTGAACAGACGACACAGTGTTATTGTGTGGGTGCATTCTTGCTTGTTAGTTGCACGATTACATAACGACTACAAGGCTCACATACTTAGAACATTTACCAGTACTGCTAATGAGATTCTAATGCAACATTTTGGTTTACTTGAAGATACATTCTGGATTTAAAGTACTTTCTGTGAGATACCAGATGAGACAGTAGTTAGTTTATGTGACAGATACACGATTTTATCACGACACTACTAATGAGTGACAATTTACAATGTTGCTTTTGCGGTGTTTCTGTTTTATATCTGCACAATTTTTCTGAATTCTTCTGGAAAGTAAAACATGTTTTAGTAGTAACTTTTGTGGTATAGCTACAATGAGACAGCCTTTTCCGTAGCACAACAATACGTTACAGCACAGTAATTGCTTCATCACAACAATAAGCGTAATAACTAAGATATCTATACGCAAAGTATTTCACTTTTGTTTATCATGAGGTAAGTACATTGACTTCTGCAGAACTTAGCTTTCGGAGGACAATAACTACGACACTTCCACAGAGATTATCTTACAGCAAGACGCACATTTAGCGCTACAGGACACGTATTTGAGTGATTAATTTTGTACTTAAATCATTTATTTTTAAAGATATTTGAAGTACAATGAAATACAAAGGTTTTCCGTGATACATTTCATTCCATTGCTGTAATCTGTAACACCTGAGGGTATAATTACATTAATCCTCAGGGGGGTACACACTTACTTTGTGTACCATGTGTTTGGCAAGCACAAGGAGCCCTAGCTAATATGGTATTTGCTTATACAACTTTACACATCGGTACCATATTCCTCTAACACATAAATTACACAGCTATCTGATCATTTAACTGAGAGATAAACTTTTTTTTTACATCAGTGACACATGAAACTGTATTTTGTCTGTACTGTGTGAATTGTTCATATTTTTTCAGAACCACTGTGATACTATGAGAGCTTTGAATGATGTATTTGGTATGAGATCATGATTTTTAAAGTACGTTTGAGGTAGATGACACTATTTAAATGAGCAGAGCTTTTGAAATTATTGAAGGAAGCTACGACGTTTTTGAGATTTGGCTGAGTTTTTATGATGTTATTATTATGATGGCAATGTGTATTACGCTGTTGCGGTATGTTTATGATCAATAAGCTGATGCTATATGAGGAATTTGATTATGATACGTATTTATTATGATGAAACATTGAAGAAGTGTCGACGAATAAGGTAAGGAATAATGAGTAGTGGTTAGGGACTCTGGTTTGTGAAAAAAGGTTGTTGGAAACCAAGAATCGTACTTTAAGAGTTATGAAATGTATGTAAATGCGTGAATGTATCACAATGCCGACGAAAATTTTTTGGACACTGTTATAAACATAAGATTTTGTTTCTACACATTTGCAACGCAAATTCTCGACCTGTGAAATATTTTTATATGAGACTGTCACTGTAGCGGAAACTGCTGTCGTAAATATTTCGGTAAGAAAGGTAAGTGACCATGACGTAATGCGTTGTGAGCGGCCAGGTGTGCCAGCCGCCTTGAGAAAAAGCCATTAGGTGGAGAAAAAAAGAGGCCATTATCCTCGCTATTGACATTCCTTTGTAGAAAGCACCGCAAATACGACACGCTCATTACTTGGAAAGATACTTACATCTGCACACCTGATTATGAAAAGTGTCTTTCTCGAGAATTGAGAGAATTTTTACTGCCTTATGAAATGCCACATGGCTAATGAATGATGTCTCATGCCGTCCTTTGTACATATTTGCTCATTTTTTTTTAATATCTAGTTTCTAGCTGCACTGCAGCGTTGGTTAAAATAAAATTTTATGAATGTACTAATATAGATATTTTATGCCTACAGATCCAGTAAACAATAACTTTAAAAAAAACGAAGGAGCACAAAAGACATTTCCCTTCACAGGACTTGCATACATAATTTTCGTTTCAACTACTTGGTAATATTTTTCGTAGAATAAGTTGTGGTGCACCACTTTAATTACATAGACATTAAGATGTGAATATACATTTCCCTTATCTGCATTGTTGTCTTCAGTGTAATATTCTTTCTGCTTGAGCTTTGTCAAGTTTAGATATTAGTTACTGCATTTGCTGCACTTTGTATTACTCTGTTAAGCCAGTTTTACTACTGATTTATTTTTCTTCTTGCTGCACATTGGCTCATATTAGTTGTAATGTTGCATTTGCTTGGTAATTTAGATTTACTGTAGCTTTTTTTACCAATATGAATTTTTTTCTCATTGCTGTTTCTGTTAATTGTTTTGTGCTGCTGCATTGCCTCGTCCCTTAGTTTAGCGTCTGAGCTCAGTAGATTTAAGTTAGCTTAAGAGGGGGTAGCCTATAAGAGAATGAGTTGCAATCAATTTGAAGAAATGCACTGAGAAGTTATACAAACAAAGTACAGGTGGCCCTGACAAACATTAAACTATACCTTTCACAAATCACTTACCTCACAAAAATCTTCATTACTCGAACTACTGCAATACAGCCAGCACCACTACTGCCAGCTAAATAAAAGATTCAAACTACGGAAGGCATTAACTACTGATAGGCATAGTTAGCAAATGAAAGATTTTGATAGAGAACAAACAATGTATTTACCTTAATAGTCATCCAAAGTCATAATATATACAGCAGCTCATGACATCCATTTTTACAAATCTCAAAACTCCGCCATCTCTCTCCCCACATCCACCACTGCTGGCGGCTCACCTCCAACTGCGCAACGCTATGCGCTGTTCACATCCAGCTCCCGCTGCCCAACACTACAATGGCAGACAACAATGCAAACTAGCACACAGACTGCACACAGCACAGCCAGTGATTTTCGTACAAAGCACTACGTAATGTTGCCAATAAGAAAACATAAACAGCCTACTTACATAGCCCCCATGCTCCCCACAAAAAATTTTACAAATTTTCTTTTGGGCACTGGCCAATACATATTTGTTAAAATTTTTTCACAATTACAATAACAAAGAAATCAAATGCATACACTTATTAATACAATGGTGGTCAAAAGCTAAAATTTTCTAACAGTCCATAAAGACAGTCCTGATCATTCATCACAGTAAAACAGCCGTTTCTTTTCTCAAAGTCTGAGCAGTAAAAGACAATGCACACGGAAGTAGTGGATTTCCATGCAGTCTTGAAGAAGTAGTGTTGTCCTTCCAACGGAAAGACAGTGCTGACTCTTGACATGCTGACAGGTAATGGGCCACAACAGTGCAAACCCACAGCAGAGTCAGTCGAAGTTGATGAATATTGGTAGGTAGGTCATCACAGAGTAGACACACTGTAGTCCTGGTAGAAATAATGGTATTGGTGAGTCATCAAAGATGCAGACCCACTGCAGTCCTTGTAGAGATAGCTAGCAGCCATCTGTTGCAACTGTGAAGGTGCACAATCACCATTGAAGAGTCTTGCAGGTAATATAGCAAGTCCATGAACCACCACTTGTGCACTCACAAAGTTTTTGGAATTGTCCTTAGAACCAGCAATGCTGTTATCCAGTCCCTTGCTGAATTATTAACACACATGCAAACACAACAGTCCCAACTTCTCACATATTGTCCATATACTATGACCAACAGAAATGTGTGCAGTGAAATGAATGCTTACAAGTTACTTAATTTGATGAACTGGTGTCAATTACAATCTTATAACATAAGAATACAATAAGAAAGGTACAAAATACGTCATTAAAGAACATAACAATACAGATAACATTTGTGGTAATATGGGCTTTACAAAAGAATTGAACTAACATATACATCAGTGTTACAGGAATGATGACATAAGTAAATACATAAAAGATCAGAATAAATTTTGAAACATCAACTTCACACATGAGCAACAAAACAGAACACATAAATAATGTCTAAACATCTTTACAAAGTAAATAACATATTATTAATGCAAATTATATTTGAGGGTAACAGTATTCCTCATCATAGTGAATGTAGCTAAGTATTAGAAGAAGAAAAAATTCTATGAAACTACACATCGACAGGAAGAAAACAAATACACAAGGGTACACAAACACATAGTGGGCTAACACAAAAGGAAAGGACAGGGTTTGTTTTCAGTGTAACATTTGGTACTGCAGTCCAACCCAAAACTTCATTCCATAGATCGTTCGTCTTATTTCAACCTTTGCTTCCACCAAAAAAATCCTATCCAAACATGCTTTCTGTATTTATTTCACATATGTCTTACCTCATTATTTATTTCCAAGAAAATCCTACATATACCTGTACTTTGTTCGTATAACTTCTCAGTGTATTTCTTCAAATTCATTGCAACTCATTCTCTTAGAGGCTACCCCCAATTAAGCTAACTTAAATCTACTGAGCTCAGATGCTAAACTAAGGGACGAGGCAATGCAGCAGCATAAAACAATTAACACAAACATCAAGGACAAAAATTTTAAATAGGCAAAGCAATTGCAGTACTACAACTAATATAAGGCACTGTGCAGCAAACAAGAAAAATAAATCAGTAGTAAAACTAGCTTAGAAGAGTAACGCAATTTAAAATTCAATAGCACTATGCCTGGCAAACAGCAGTAACTTATACCTAAACATGACATAGCTCAAGCAGAAAAAATATTACGGTAAAAACAACAATGCAGAAAAGGGAAATGTCTATTCACATCTTAATGTCTATGTAATTAAAGTGGTGCACCACAAAAACTAATTCTACAAAAAATTACCAAGTACTTGAAAAGAAAATTATATATGCAGTTATTGTTATCAGTCCCTTCTTATTGTTCTTTCCATTCCAAGAGCTCCTTTTTCGAAGAATGTGGGTCATAAAATAATTATTTAATAGATCTGTTGACAGAAAGTGTTCACATTAGCAAATGCATTTAATTTTATTTTATAAAACCAATGCTGCAACACAGCTGGAAACCAGATATTAAACAAAATGAGGAATCTCTCAACTACAAAGACAATAGATGTAAAATGTTTCTAATCATTTCATTAGGCATTTTAGTAAATATCATAAATTAAGAACTCTACAGTGTAATCATGTTTTCAAGTTTGAGGGTGTCGTATTTACGATGCTTTCTACAAAGGAATGTCAATAGCGAGGATAATGGCCTCCCTTTTTTTTCTCCACCTTATGGCTTTCTTTTGTCAGACGACTACCTCTCAGCTGGGCGCCCAAAACGCATTACGTCAAGGTCACTTACCTTTCTTACTGAAATATTTACGACAGCAGTTTCTGCTACAGTGACAGTCTCATATAAAAATATTTCACAGGTCAAGAATTTGCGTTACAAATCTATAGAAACCAAATGCTATTGATATAACAGTGTCCAAAAAATTTTCGTCGGCATTGTGATATATTCGCGCATTTACGTACATTTCATAACTCTTACAGTACGATTCTTGGTTTCCAACATCCTTATTCACAAACCAGAGTCCCTAACCACTATTCATTACTCCTTACCTTACTACACATATACATATCCGTCGACACTCTTTCAATATTTCATCTTAAGAAGTATGTAGCATAATCAAATTCCTCATATAACATCGGCTTATTGATCATAAACATACCGCAACAGCATAATACACATCGTCGTCATAAAAATAACATCATAACACCTCAGTCAAATCTCAAAGACGTCGTAGCTTTCTGCAATAATTTCAAAACCTAAAGAAAATTCTCTGCTCATTTCAGTAGTGTCATTTACCTCAAACGTACTTTAAAAATCATGATCTCATACCGAATACATCATTCAAAGCTCTCATAGTATCACAATGGGTCCAAAAAAATATGAACAGTTCACACAGTACAGACAAAATACGATTTCGTAAGTGTGAAGTTATCCAACGGTGTAATTGCGTAAACATATGTCACTGATTTAAAAAATGTTTATCTCTCAGTTAAATGATCAGATAGCTGTGTAATTTATATATTAGAGGAATATGGTATCGATGTGTAAAGTTGTATAAAGATCACCTCTCCGCGGTAATGACTATCACAGAGACAATCAGAAGATTCCAGGTTCGAATCCTGGCAGGGTCGCCATATGAAACGTCCCCTTTAGAACAATTATACATGCCTGTGCTTAAACTGACACACAATATTTTTTTAGCGCAACGCAATCTGACTTTCAGAAATCCCTACAAAGGAATGGCCCTGACTAACATTAACCTGTACCTTTCACAAATCACTTACCTCACAAAAATCTTCGTTACTCAAGCTACTGCAATTCAGCGAGCACCACAACTGCCAGCTAAATAAAAGATTCAAACTACGGAAGTCACTAACTACTGATAGGGATAGTTAGCAAATGAAAGCTTTTAATAGAGAACAAACACTGTATTTACCTTAATAATCATAATATATATAGCAGTTCAATTTCAAAACTCCGCCATCTCTCTCCCCACACCCACCACTGCAGGCGGCTCACCTCCAACTGCGCAATGCTACGCACTGTTCACATCCAGCTGCCGCTGCCCAACACTACAATGGCAGACAACAATGCAAACTAGCACACAGACTGCACACAGCACAGCCAGTGATTTTCGTACAGAGCGCTACATAACGTTGCCAATAAGAAAACATAAACAGCCTACTTACAACACTTCCAGACAATATTTGCAAGGAATCCACCTAATATCAAGAGCATTAAAGCCTGGTATGAGAGGTTCAAGAACACAGGATCGGTTGCTGACTTTCCGATGTCTGGTCGACCAAGAACTTCAGCAGACAGGGTGGAAGCTGTAAGGCAGTCTTTTCTGCGAAGTCCGAAGAAATCAGTGCACAGGGCCTCACGTGAATTACAGATGCCAAAAAGCTCTCTCCATGACATTTTACACAAACGTTTATTGTTTCGTACATACAAAGTGCAAATCGTTCAGGCCTTGTTGCCCAATGACATTACACGTTGATATGACTTTGCGGTCGAAATGCTATCACGTATTGAGGACGATGATGTTATCTCAGACGAATTGCCTTTGCCGACGTAGCGACCTTTTTTGTCAGTGGAGTAGTGAATCGCCATAACGTGCCCATTTGGGGTTCACAACCCCTTGGCGAGATCATGGAGTGCACCAGGGGCAGTCCAAAGGTGAATGTTTGGTGCGCGTTATTGCACGATCGAATTATCGAGCCATTCTTCTTCGCTGAGGCTACCATCACATCTGCAGTGTATCTGGACATGTTGCAACTGTATGCTGTTCCTCAGCTGCTGCAGTATCACCCCGATGTCTTGTTTCAGCAAGATGGTGCACCGCCTCATTGGGGTTTGGACGTCCGTGCCTATCTCGATATGACCTTTCCTGGGCGATGGATTGGTCGTGATGGGCCAACGGTTTGGCCTCCACGCTCTCCTGACATAGCCCCATTAGACTTCTTTTTATGGGGTTATGTGAAGGACGAGGCCTACAGAACACGTGTACCAGATCTTGAAACCCTGCGGCAACAGATAACCACAGTCGTTGGATCGATCCCTCCAGTGATGTTGGCTAATGTGTGGACGGAAACTGAATATCGTGTAGATGTGCTACGTGCTACCAAGGGTGCTCATGTGGAAGTTTACTGATGTGTGAAAAAAACTTTGATAGTTTGTAAATAATTAGACACCAGTTTCATATTTGTATCTTACTTCTAGCCTGAGTTATCAATTTATGTAATCAGGGAAAGACTTTTCGCACACCCTGTATACTGAAGCACCAAAGAAGCTGGTATAGGCATTCGTGATCAAATACAGAGATACGTAAAAGGGCAGAATACGGCGCTGCCGTCGGCAACGCCTGACGCACTTGTTAAATCGGTTACTGCTGCTACAATGGGAGGTTATCAAGATTTAAGTGAGTTTGGACGTGGTGTTATAGTAGGCGCACGAGCGATGAGATTCAGCATTTCCGAGGTAGCGATGAGTGGAGATTTCCCCGTACGACCATTTCACGTGTGAACCGTCAATATCACGAATTCGGTAAAACATCAAATCTCCAACATCGCTGCGACCGGAGAAAGATCCTGCAAGGAAGGTACAAACGACGACTGAACAGAATCGTTCAACGTGACAGAAGGGCAACCCTTCGGCAAATTCCTGCAGATTTCAGTGCTGGACCATCAACAAGTGTCACCGTGTGGACAGTTCAACGAAACATCATCGATATGGGCTTTCGGAGCCGAGGGCCCACTCGTGTACCCTTGATGACTGCACGACACAAAGCTTTGTGCCTCGCCTGGGCCCGTCAGCACTGACATTGGTCTGTTGATGGGTGGAAACATGCTGCCTGGTCGGACGAGTGTCGTTTCAAGTTGTATCGAACGGATGCACGCGTACTGGTACGGAGACAAGCTCATAAATTCATGGATGTTGCATGTCAGCAGGGACTGTTAGAGTTTGTGGAGGCTCTGTTATGATGTGGGGCGTGTACAGTTGGAGTGATATGGGACCCCTGATACGTCTAGATACGACTCTGACAGGCGACACGTACGTAAACATCCTGTCTGATCACCTGCATCCATTCATGTTCATTGTGCATTCCGGCGGATTTTGGCAATTCCAGCAGGACAATGTGACACCCCACACGTCCAGAGTTGCTACAGAGTGGCTCAAGGAACACTCTTCTGAGTTTAAACACTTCCTCTAGCCACCAAACTCCCCAGACATGAACATTATTGAGCGTATCAGCCATACCTTGCAACGTGCTGCTCGAAAGAGATCTCCACCCTCTCGTACTCTTGCGGATTTATGGACAGCCCTGCAGCGTTTATGGTGTAAGTTCCCTCCAGCACTACTTCAGACATTAGTCGAATCCATGCCACGTCGTGTTGCGGCACTTCTGCCTGCTCGCGGGGACCCTACACGATATTAGGCAGGTGTACCAGCTTATTGACTTTTCAGTGTATGATGATTTACAGTCAAGTATTGAAGAAAGACTGAAAATATTTGCGATCTCAGAAAGATGAGGTGCGTCCAATAACACAACAGTATTTTCAGTACCATAAAAACTACAGAACTTAATATTTCACACTGACTAAACATTTTCACGACGAACCCCTGAACTAACAACTTTTAGACGTTTCATGCACTTTCAGCAAACAATATCTCAGATGAGAGGACTGCACGATGACTGTCAACCTTGAAAGCTACTCATCAGTATCTGCTTTACTTATTGACTTATGATGTCTCTTACATCTTTTTTACTACGCAAATGTCATTCAGTACACCGTATTCACCACAATTTCACAGGAAATGAATACAGTATGAATACTTCACGTATTGCCATACCTGTGTAGTCATTTAATGAACAGTTTACTATTTTGCCAGTAGCTTTACTTAAACCTTGGTTGCAAGCGCTATTAAAAGCCTGCACTAATTTAAAAGCAGCGAGAACCAAAATAATTTTCTGTGAAAAAGGCATAAATGATTGTTTAAATGATATTTAACAACAATTCGTTGTCATTTAACGTGAGCGCACTTGCGCAGGAATACTAGCTTATTTATTTATGAACGAACTTATTTTTGTAGTTATTGTGAATATCCGAGTGTGAGTTAATTAGTTAGTTGGTAACATGTTTCACGGATCATTTTCCACGATTGATCATAATAATGTGGAACGAGTTATTATACATTCACATAGCAAATTAAATCGTACATGCGGTAACAATCTGAACATTTCTAATTTGTTTAACGAAAATAAAAAAGATATGTAGTTAGTAATTCCTATCCACCACCTTTTACACATTACAATAATGGAAATTCTTCTACTGAAGAGAAGGAGTTGTCAAGGACAAACTTCCTCAGTTTGTTATCAAATTTTACTTTTTCCGTCTGTCAGACATTTTATATCACTGGGTAAATGATTAAGAATTTTTGTTGCAGCATTCTGCACCCCTTTTTGTGCTAAAGACAGCCGTAATGGGGAGTAATGAATGTCATTTTTCTTCTGTTGTTGTAATTATGTATCTCGTTTTTGTTCTTGAACTGTAGTCAGTTATTTACAACAAACTTCATGACAGAATAAACATATTGTGAAGCAGTAGTCAGAATGCCCAACTCCTTAGACGTGTGTCTACAAGATGATCGTGGGTGATCTCCTCATATTATTCTCACTGAACTTTTTTGCGAAATGAAGACTTTGTTTCTTAAAGATGAGTTACAACGGAACATTATTCGACATGATATTATTGAATGAAAATCTGCAAAACATGTCAACTTACTGATTTATCTCTCCCCAAGATTTGCAATAATTCTAAGCGTAAATGTGACTGAACGAAGTTGTTCTAGGAATTTCAAAATGCGTTTTTTCAAATCTAAATTCTCGTCATTGTAGACCCATAAAAATTTTGAAGTGTTCACCATATTTATTAGTTCCTCACCAGGTGTAGTACCCCTAGATGTGCAGAACTGAATATGGTGCAACTTTTTAAAACTGAGGGTGAGACCATTCGCAGAAACCTAGTCAATGATAGTTTTAAGAATTTTGTTTACCATTTCTTTTGTTTCTGCATGTATGTTTGGATTGATTACAATACTAGTATCATCTGCAAAAACAACTAATTCTGCTTGTTGTATACTAGATGTAAGATCGTTTACGTAGATGAGGATCAATAGAGGACCTAGTATTGAACCTTGGGGAACCCCATACGCGATTTCTCCACAGGCAGAATTATGTCCTTATGTCCCTGGACAGTATTGCTTGAATTACTAGGTACAACTTTCTGCATTGTTTTGGTTATATAAGACATTATTCATTAACTGACTGTACCATCAGTCCCATAAAATGCTAATTTATCTAGGAGAATACTGTGAATCGTGCAGTCAAATGCCTTAGAGAAGTCACAGAAAATACTAGCCGATGCTGTTTTATTATTTAATGCTTGAAAAATCTGGTTAGTGAACATGTAAATGGCATTCTCTGTAGAACAACTCTTCTGAAACCCAAACTGTGGTTTGCTAAGGATACTACTGTTGCTAAGGTAAGATACTATTCTAGAAAACACCACTTTCTCTAAAATTTTGAATAACGATGTCAGCAGTGAAACAGATCGTTAAGTATTGACATCTCTCTTATCACCTTTCTTAAAGAGCGGTTTAACAACAGCATATTTCAGTCTCTGGAAAAATGCCTTGAATTACTGATGGATTAAGTATTGCAGATAAGACTGGGCTTATTACACAGGAAGAAATTTTCAGTACTCTATTGAAAACACCATGAAAACCTGATGAGCTTTTATTTCAGAAGGAGAAGTTGGTGATACATTCATATGATTGAATTTTACGAAAGTAACATTTTCAACATACTTCTGTGACTGTGCCCTTGAACTGTTTGTCCCTCTGCTTTCTATTATAGTTAAGAAATGATTATTTAATCCATTTGCTACCTGTGACTCGTCATTTACAGCCCTTCCATACAGTTCAATAGGGATGTCGTGTTGTGTCTGTTCCCCTTTGTCCTATCTCTCGCTTCACTACATTCCATTTTGCCTTAAGTCTGTTGCGGGAAGTACTGATTTCTGACATTATGTAAATGTTCTTTGATTTTTAATAACCTTTCTTAGTAATTTTGAGTATTTTTTGCAGTGTACAAATAATGGAGGATCTGTAGTTGTTCTTGCCAAAAGATTCATTTCTCTTTTCCTTTCACAGGATCATTTAATCCCTCCAGTGATCCACGGTTTTTTACCTGGCTGTTTAATACCCTCTCTGACTAGGTTGTGCGTACAGCTGTTTTCAAATAATTATATGAATTTGTCATGGAACAGATAAGATTTTATTTTAGTATTTGGTTCATTATAAATTACCTCTCATGTCATCTCCTATAAAATTATCTTAAAAACAGTTGTACTGGAGTCGTTAATTATTCTAAAAGATTTTCACTGAGAGGTATCCTTACCGTAAGGCGCTATGTTATTTATCATAACTAACTAATTGTGATCAAATATTTATAACATTTGTTTACTTAAATATTATTGTAATATATTAGTTTAGTCTGGGAAGTGGTTGAGCCAAATCATGTCTATAGAACTTAAGAGGACGGCTTTCAGCAGACAGAAAATCAGAAAATAGTGGAACGCTACTGGAGTCAAGTGGAGACTGGAACTTTTCGAACGAAGAGTTCAAGGGAGCGATTCTGGACTCTTGGATATTCGTTCTGGAAGAAGGCAGATCTGTCTTTGATAAGCTGTGATATTATGTGATGTCGGTGATGGACTCTGTATGGTGAATTGGCGCTAGAGTAATTTTTGAACGGGCTTTATATTTCGAGAGATCTGAGTGTGCTCCAGAGCAGGAATGTAACGTTTTCCACTTTTTATTGATGTCCATGTTATTTAATGGACAACGGATTTGACCTGTTGATATATATGAGAAAAAGTACCACCACAGCTGTATCTTGAGAACATCTTTATTTTACCACACAACTAGTTTCGGTGGCGCATTACCGCCATCCTTAGGCCTTGTTTACCCATGAACAATAAAACAATGTTAATATTAGAAAACTAAACAACGTAACACATGAAATTATGGTACTCTAATATATTATTTAAAGTAAGCTTAAGCTAATATTCTGCAAAGCACCAATAGGCTACATATGTCATAACTTCCTGTTTTTTTGCTCTATTCCAGAAATGTATAAGCGTTTAAAACACAAACACAGAACAAACCTGAATCACAGAATATCTAAAATCCGTTAAGTTCTTATATCACGTACACATCTTTGGCACACGTCTATAAACATCAATGGACATTTTTAGTTGGATGATGTCTGATATTTGGGACCCTTTGTTAAATTTATACCGTAGTACGTTGTACTGTTTTATTGATTTTCTTAGAAAGAAGCGAAAGTTGCCTTTGTAAACTCCCATGGTTTTGCATATGACGACAGCCATCTGTTTTGTGACTGTGATTTAGGTTTATTCGGCGTTTTTGTTTTATATGCTTATACATTTCGGAACTAAAGAAAAAGTAAGAAAGGGAGGCATTGACATATGTGCTTTATTGGTACTTTGTAGAATATTACCTTAAGGTTCCTTTAAATAATACATTCGAGGACCATAATTTAATGTTTTCGTTGTTTTATAGTTGTTTAGTTTCCTAATACTGGCATTGTGTTGTTATTTGGTAAACAGGACCTGAGGATGGCGGTAATGTGCTGCCAAAACTTGTCGTGTGATAAAATAAAGATGTTCTCAAGATAAAGCTGTGGTGGTGCTTTCTCTCATTTATTTTCCGCTTTTATTACGGAACTGAGGGTAGACGGAGTATGAGTTACTACTCTTTGTATCGCATATGTTAATTTGAAAGTCGTCATGTCAAACTCTGAACTGTTTTGAGCTGGTAAATATTTCATGTATTGTGACTATGAAATTGACTTAATTTTCGCGTATCTTTGATGACTATTTAGTCTGGGGATTTTACTGCCATCTCGTAACGCTCTCAACGTAACTTTACTAAATTTGATAGGCGTATTTTCTTTCTCTGTCATAACTGAATATTGTAGGACCAATTCCAGTTTACTTGAGATGTCCTTTCTTGAATAAACATTATTTAAAATAATCTGTGTTGTCTGTATCAATTACAGACGTTAGACTAGAATCCTCATTATTAGAATATTCATAGAACTTTTATTTCGTATTTCTGTGTATTTTATTAACTGTGTATTTTATTAACTCGCACCAGCGCATAGACTCTTTGGCTACAGGATCACAACTACAGGTTATTATTTTCAGTGAATTAGGTGCGGGGTATGAAAGCAGACTACACGGTTCGCCCCTACGACTGCAACGAGATATGCTTTCTAAACAGAACGGTGCTTGGCACAAGTACCTAAAGTACGGGTAACCACAGGTAAAGACGCAACTGGTTTGCTGGTATGGGAGGCTGCTTAGAAGAGCTACTCAAGGGCATAAGACCGTTAGGTACCGTCGTAAGAGTATTAGCTTTAGATGACGTGTCATCTGACAATCAGAATGTCCAAGTATCCCGTTACGCAAAAAAAAAAAGAAGAAGCATTGTCATCATTGCAGATGAAGCAACCTCTCTCCATAATGCTGAAAGCTCGTTTTTCAAATAAGTGTAAAAGTCTAGATAGCGAGACCCTGTAACACGATGCAGTAAGAAAACAGGAGCAATCAATTGACTACCATACCACATCACAGATTTACACTGTCTCTAGAAACACATGTGGCTTTTCGTCGGACCACCAATGTGTTTTTTTATTGTTGCTGATACTGTCACAAATGAAAGTGATCAGAAAATAGTATTAATGGGATTACTCGGTGATTTGCAATTGGCCGACGACGAAATTCCAATCGCTTACCTTCATCCCATTCTAGTGTACAAGGAAGAAGGCACCCGAAAGATCGTCCTTAAAAAATGGAACCTCTAACGATCGACTGTACCCTGGGTGATATTAGGAGGAATCCTACTGACAGATTCTTTCGCCACTATCATCAAGTCGAAGATCAAGATGAAATGTAATGATCGTATGGCACTGTTGGTCGGGATGTCCCGTTCGAGTTCGGCCGCCAAGTGCAAGTCTTCTTTCATTCGGCGCCACATTGGGCGACTTGCGGCCGATGATGAGAATGAAAGGCTGATGAGGACAACACAACACCCAGTCCACGAGCGGAGAAAATCTCCGACCCGGCCGGGAATCGAACCCGGGCCCAGTCCATGGGAGGCAAGCACGTTACCACCCAGCTAAGCAGGCGGACGGAGATCAAGATTAATCTCAATCCCAACGACTTTTCTCAGAGCCAGTTCTCATCGTAATATCAGTTAATACTGAAGGCTTATCACCTGATAAAGAAATTTTATTGACCGACATCTGAAGTCATACAGCTTGCGACATTTTACTGATGCAGGGGACCCACTGAGGACCACAAGACCGAAGGCGAAAAAGAAATTTAATGTACCTTATCACCTGAAACACCCTGTCAACAGCTCTAACGTCAGAAAACGATGTAGAGGTCCTGGTTGTTGAGATCTGTCACGCACACCAGTGTATAAACCATCAAATGCTAAATTAAAACTCGTGGAGACCCATTATTCCCAATCCCAGTGAAAATCTGGTCGCCGGTGACTTCAACTGTCATTGCACATCTTGCGATTGCCGGGCAACTGATAAAAATGCAGAAGATATTGAAGAATGGGCTAAACAGATGGTACTCATACTAATACATGATCCAATGCTGTCATCCTTCTTCAGCAGTGGGAGATGGTGTGGTCAGTGTAAAACAGCTAATATCTTTTTAGTGAACACATTGCTCAACAGGCAAAGAAGGAAGTTTTGGAGTCTCTCCCACACAATCAGCACCGCCGAATTATCTGCACTGTTGCAGCAGTGGTGAAGTCAGAAACTGTCCATTTTAAAAGACGATTTAATTTTAAGCGAGCATAGTGGGAAGTTTTGCTAACAGCTAAATAAAAAATCGTAAAGTTTGAGCTAAACCCAAGTATTTATATACTAGGTTAATCTAATTAGCTAGACTCATCTATCACAGATGTATTCCTAGGTGCTTCAGAAAATAATACATACCTGGACTCGATAAAGATTCAAAATCTTACTTTCGGAAACGCGAATAGCTATTCAAACACGACCCAATCTCCGAAGAAACAATTTAAACAGAAGAGGACTTATTAAATGCTTTACCAGCAACTGGAAGAAAGAAGCAGTGGGTTAAAGTGTCACATGAAACCATAACCGTAAGGCACGGAAGTTTCTGCAGAAACTTAACAGCGATCTAACAAGTGGTCTTCCAATATGTCTCCTGATCAAGTTACACATACTGTTGAATGGGTAAGCTAAAAGAAGAACTGTGAAAAGGAAGTTACGAAAAAATATTGATGAGGAAGACACGAAGTAACTTTTCACTCTGTGTTTAATAATAAAGCTGCAGGCTTTACACTATCTAAGACTAGAGCAAATTAAAATGTCTGGGCCAAAAACAAATCAGTGGACCTTAAACTTAATGAACACCTGGATTTGAGAATTACAGATTCCTAATATCTGGTGCAAAGCCTAAGTTGCAGCACTTCCTAAGCCTGGAAAAGAACCAACAGATCCTAAACACTGTCGAGCAGTTCTCTTTTTTGCCAACTGCAAAAGTCTGACCGGCTGATCCTCAATCGCATCTCACAGCATCTGGATAAAAACTTCCCAGGAAAATCTTTTTGTGGTCAAATCCGTAATCTCACTGACTACATACAAGATGGATATGAAACAGGATCAGTTACAGAAGTAATATTAACAGATGTATCAGCAACGTAATACATCGTTAACCATAAGAAATTGATCAGAAAAGTACATCTAATCACAAAAGACTACCGTTCAACTCACTTTGTTCAGTGTGTGCTGCAAAGCAGAGGTTTTTTTTCCGCTGTGCATTAGAAGAAGAGCCGATGAATAAAGAAAAGATATTCACATGAGTACTAAAAGAAATTCGCTAAATTTCGATTACGCGGTAAGTCACACAAATCTGAAGGCTGTAAATTCAGCTAAATACTTAGGGCTTACAATTACAAATAATCTAAATTGGAACGATCACATAGATAACGTTGTGGGCAGAGCAACCCAAAGACTGCGATTCGTTGGCAGGACACTTAGAAGGTGCAATAGATCTACTAAATAGGCTGCTTACACTACACTTGTCCGCCCTATTCTGGAGTATTGCTGTGCGGTGTGGGATCCGCATCAAGTGGGACTGACGGATGACATCGAAAAAGTTAAAAGAAGGGCGGCTCGTTTTGTATAATCGTGAAATAGGGGAGATAGTGCCACAGACATGTTACGTGAATTGGAGTGGCAATCATTAAAACAAAGGCGTTTTTCGTTGCGACGGGATCTTCTCATGAAATTTCAATCACCAGTTTTCTCCTCCGATTGCGAAAACATTCTGTTGGTACCCACCTACATAGGGAGAAATGATCATCAGGATAAAATACGAGAAATCAGGGCTCGCACAGAATAATTTAAGTGCTCGTTTTTCCTGCGCGCCGTTCGAGAGTGGAACTGTATAGAGGCAGCTTGAAGGTGGTTCATTGAACCCTCTGCCAGGAACTTAATTGGGAATAGCAGAGTAATCACGTAGATAGTAGAGTAGATGCAGGACCATGAAGAATGGCCTCTCTGAGTAGTGTACAACACTGCTGTGTTGCATCTACACAGACGACCAACCGATGAACACTGGAATAAGAAGATTGATTTATTGAGACGACACAGCAACTGCAGCTTAAGGCAGAACCTTTGAGAAAGTGATGAAGCTGACAGGAGCCCTCTAAGATTTCGGCAAGTACACTCTAATGCAAAAAAAAAAAAAAATAAATAAATAAAAAAGCGCACTACGAGGAATTTATCCGAATGGAGCGGAAATTAGTAGATGTGCTGCACATGTACGGAGAAACAAATGATTAAAATTTCAGAAAAAAAACGGATTTTTTATTCAAGGGAAAGAGCTTCACAAACTGAGCAACTCAATAACGCACTGGTCCACCTCTGGCCCTCATGCGGCAGTTATTCGACCAGGCATTGATTTGTATAACTATTGGATGTGCTCCTGAGCGATATTGTGGCAAATTCTGTCCAATTGGAGCGTTAGATAATCAAAATTCCGAGCTGATTGGAGGGCCCTGCCTAGGGCCTGCCTAGGTGGGGTTTGGCAAGCACGAAGGCAAGTAGTGGAAACTCTCGCTTCGTGGGGGCGGGCTGAAATGTAAGCCCGGTATTGCACTGAATATAATTCTACTCCAGTCAATGAGATTCCAGGCCGAATGTGCCCGATACCACGGCAAATGGGGTTGTTGGTGTACAGAGGACAATAATAGTCGGCGGAAGGGGCATCGTGAGCTGATCCCTCTTTCTATGAGCCGCCTAGTAATTGTCCTTGTGGTCAACGAAGCACGGGTTGTACGACGGATCGATAATAATGATGAATCAGAGCTCTGGGTGTCTGTCTGATGATGCCTCGATCTTTACGTTCTGTCGTGTCTCTGGGCTGAACACTTACTTCATGACACTGTGTTCGACCGTGGTTCACCCATTCTTGTGAACATCGTCGAATAGTGGCATCGCTCATGTTCAAATATCGAGCGATTCGCCGATTATTCCAAACGGTTTCTTTGAGCTTCTAAGTGGGCTGCTTCTGTGTCGCCAGCACTGTGTAGCTCTTTGCTTTGGACGTCTGACTGCGCTTTCTTTGTAAGAGACGCTGTGAGTGGTTGGACTCGTTGTTGGAAGTTAATCGACAGTAGTGTTGGGCAGTTGGAAGTTAGCCGCCAGCAGTGATGAAAGTACTGTTGGGGACTTGGAGGTGAACAGCCAGCAGTGATGGATGTTATGTGGTGTCACCGCCAGACACCACACTTGCTAGGTGGTAGCCTTTAAATCGGCCGCGGTCCGCTAGTATACGACGGACCCGCGTGTCGCCACTGTCAGTGATTGCAGACCGAGCGCCGCCACACGGCAGGTCTAGAGAGACGTCCTAGCACTCAGCCCAGTAGTACGGACGACTTTGCTAGCGAAGCTACACTGACAAATACGCTCTCATTTGCCGAGACGATAGTTAGCATAGCCTTCAGCTACGTCATTTGCTACGGCCTAGCAAGGCGCCATTATCAATAGATATTTAACTAGTGATGCCTGTACCGTAAACAGCGATGTACACCAATTATGGATTAAATTTAAGTATTCCAGAAGTTATGTACTATTTTTGGCTACTATAATTCCTTGTCATTTTCCAGACCTCACGCCAGCCTGCGTGAGCTTTAACGCGCGCATTTCGGCCTCCTCTAGCTATACGGTGGTGGCTCTTCTGCCAACACATCATGTTAAATGTGAGAAGTTAGCATTAATGGAGGGTAGAGGTCTGAAGTGTTAGCGTAGGCTAACGATTTGTACATGTTGGCCGTGGAGATTGAAAATTATTCATTATTATAAACCTTTGTATCAGATGTCAGCCGCGCGGGATTAGCCGAGCGGTGTAGGGCGCTGCAGTCATAGACTGTGCGGCTGATCCCGGCGGAGGTTCGAGTCCTCCCTCGAGCATGGGTGTGTGTTTGTCCTTAATATAATTTAGGTTAAGTAGTGTGTAAAGCTTACGGACTGATGACCTTAGCAGTTAAGTCCCATAAGATTTCACACACATTTGAACATTTGAACTAGATGTCAATGATGATTTATATTCGTGACTCAAATGTATGTCACGTTATTAAGGCAAAAAAAAAATACATTATTTGGTTTGCAACAAAATCTTTCGTTTGCTAACCGCATGCCTATTAGTAGTTAGTGGCTTTAGTAGTTAGGATCTTTTATTTAACTGGCAGTATTGATGAAGATTTTTGTGATGTAAGTGCTTAATGAAATCTATAGGTTATTGTTAGGATTTCTTTTTATTCAGGGCCATTCTTTCGAATTAATTATTTGGAGTTAGATTATCTTTTTTTTCAGCAGTCAGATTGCGTTAGGCTAGGATGTTATGGGTCTCAGTCATTCAGCAATTAAAGTACAGACTCACACACGTAAATAAAGAAGTTTCAAACTCAACTACACGTTCTCTGTCAAATCCTGACATTCGCTTCTATTGTTCACGTACCTGTCTGCGAAGCATAGTTACTGTACAACTGACTACACGGAATGACACTGGCAAAGACTTTATTCCCTGTTTACTGTCCTTGCCAGCTGCGCGGCGAGGCTGTGCTGCAGCGTCACACATTCATCCATCGGCTGCCAAAGTTTACAGTTTTGTATTTTCCGCCGATAACTGTCGAAATATCAATTTGCGACCAATTTGCATAACTTCTTCTAGGCGCGCCTGTCTTTTTTGCTTTAGGATGTATTACGATGATTTCACCAAAATTTATCAAATTGTGTGTATAGCATCACATGACATCTCATAAGAACTGTGGCAAAAAAGAAGTAGAACAAGCAGGAAATCGATCCCAGACATCCCCTGTTTGGACATGAACCACAAAAACTTAGGTTGAGGTCAAGAAGGAACTTCACGTGTGCAACACCAGAAATTCATCAGTACCTGGAACTCTCCGAACAGAACTTCGACTAACCGAAAGGATTGGGGATAACATCAGAGAGGAACCTGCTGCGGGCTTTAATCTGATGTGTACGACATGGAAGGCACTAAACCGAATGAGGACAGGAGTGCCATGATGCAAGGCGAACGTTAGAAAGTGGTTGATCATGACTGTAGATGCGTCCTGTGAGTGTGGCGACTTGCAGGACCGGAAACATCCCTTGGTCTGCAGAAACCTGCACGATCCTTGCACCACAGAAATCTGTATGCAACAAATAGCAAGGCCATCAAGACTGCGAAACTCTGGAGCTTGGCACAGTTTTGTCATGTTTGTAATTATTTTTTGTTATTTAAGTCCTAAGTAAAATAAATCCATACTAATAATAAATGTATAAAAAAGTTGTGTATGTCGGTTAATCTCCAAAACTACTAGACGAATTTTAATGGAGTTTTCGCAGGAAACTTGACGATAGTTTGGGGGCACCGTATATCAGATCGTGGAAAAAATAGATATCCTGTTTTTAAGTTTTAGTAAAAGTTGTTTGTCTATAAGTATGAACACCCTGATCTCCAGAAGTTCTTGAAGGATTTTTATGGAGTTTTCACTGGTAACTTCGGCGTAGCTAGATGCATCATATACACTCCTGAAAATGGAAAAAAGAACACATTGACACCGGTGTGTCAGACCCACCATACTTGCTCCGGACACTGCGAGAGGGCTGTACAAGCAATGATCACACGCACGGCACAGCGGACACACCAGGAACCGCGGTGTTGGCCGTCGAATGGCGCTAGCTGCGCAGCATTTGTGCACCGCCGCCGTCAGTGTCAGCCAGTTTGCCGTGGCATACGGAGCTCCATCGCAGTCTTTAACAGTGGTAGCATGCCGCGACAGCGTGGACGTGAACCGTATGTGCAGTTGACGGACTTTGAGCGAGGGCGTATAGTGGGCATGCGGGAGGCCGGGTGGACGTACCGCCGAATTGCTCAACACGTGGGGCGTGAGGTCTCCACAGTACATCGATGTTGTCGCCAGTGGTCGGCGGAAGGTGCACGTGCCCTTCGACCTGGGACCGGACCGCAGCGACGCACGGATGCACGCCAAGACCGTAGGATCCTACGCAGTGCCGTAGGGGACCGCACCGCCACTTCCCAGCAAATTAGGGACACTGTTGCTCCTGGGGTATCGGCGAGGACCATTCGCAACCGTCTCCATGAAGCTGGGCTACGGTCCCGCACACCGTTAGGCCGTCTTCCGCACACGCCCCAACATCGTGCAGCCCGCCTCCAGTGGTGTCGCGACAGGCGTGAATGGAGGGACGAATGGAGACGTGTCGTCTTCAGCGATGAGAGTCGCTTCTGCCTTGGTGCCAATGATGGTCGTATGCGTGTTTGGCGCCGTGCAGGTGAGCGCCACAATCAGGACTGCATACGACCGAGGCACACAGGGCCAACACCCGGCATCATGGTGTGGGGAGCGATCTCCTACACTGGCCGTACACCACTGGTGATCGTCGAGGGGACACTGAATAGTGCACGGTACATCCAAACCGTCATCGAACCCATCGTTCTACCATTCCTAGACCGGCAAGGGAACTTGCTGTTCCAACAGGACAATGCACGTCCGCATGTATCCCGTGCCACCCAACGTGCTCTAGAAGGTGTAAGTCAACTACCCTGGCCAGCAAGATCTCCGGATCTGTCCCCCATTGAGCATGTTTGGGACTGGATGAAGCGTCGTCTCACGCGGTCTGCACGTCCAGCACGAACGCTGGTCCAACTGAGGCGCCAGGTGGAAATGGCATGGCAAGCCGTTCCACAGGACTATATCCAGCATCTCTACGATCGTCTCCATGGGAGAATAGCAGCCTGCATTGCTGCGAAAGGTGGATATACACTGTACTAGTGCCGACATTGTGCATGCTCTGTTGCCTGTGTCTATGTGCCTGTGGTTCTGTCAGTGTGATCATGTGATGTATCTGACCCCAGGAATGTGTCAATAAAGTTTCCCCTTCCTGGGACAATGAATTCACGGTGTTCTTATTTCAATTTCCAGGAGTGTAGGTAATTTTATCAAAATCGAATAACAGGAACAAATATATTCATACATATTACAAATATGTATGTTTGTTTGCATGTATGTACCACATTGCCGCCTAATCCACTGGACCGATTTCAATTAGATTTCAACAGCCACCCAACTATCAAAGTTATGGAGGTGTGGATGAAAAATAAGTGTAGACGATGAAGCGCTGATACCCAGATTTTATTCATCTAGTATTTGAGAACGAGAGCTGTTAATGACTTAGAACAAACTTTACACATAGTTTCAACCTTTCATGAAACTTTTTCTCCCTGACGTCTCCCCCATGACCAAAGGAAAAAAGTTTATCGCTTACCACATTTTCGTTGTTCATTTCCGCTTCAGGCGTGACGTTTTAATTTATTACTTCTCGACTACTTACTGTATTCGGGACACATTTTGCCGACAGTGTTCACATATAAAACTGAATACGTGTGCAAAATTATGCCTATGTACGACACATAGTTCAGGATGTACGACGTCATAAACAATGAGATGCTCGAAAAACTGCCGCATTATGCGTGACGTTTAAATTTATTGATGTTAACCCGTTCAGCCAATTTTGATGAAATTTGGTATGGAGACAGCTTGAACCCTGACGGAGAACATAGGCTACTTTAGAAAGTGTGTAGTAGTAAAACATACTTATTGATTTGAAGAATATTACGCGAATTTGGGAAAAATATTTACTCTTTGAAAAAGATAATTATTTACTCTTTGAAAAAGCTAGTTATCCTTTGACTTTTAAAGTTTTTCATGTTTTTGAAAATGCTTTCCTTGGTTGACATGTGCTACGTGCCAAGATTCAAAGTAATGAATACAATGCTTATACAATATTCAATGTGTTTAATCTATACTTCCACACTATTTCTTGCATAATGTACGCGTGGCGTGATGGGTAGCTATTATGTGCTCTGTCCAATGTTTGAAAACGAGAGCCTTCGACCATAAATATAATAGACTGGCCCTGACGTCATTTTCGTGGCTCCAAGATCTCTGGGCTAAAGTCACGTGAATGTTGGCAAAACATGGTTGTTTCGTGTTGCGCTTATGGCTGTACTCAGCGTTTTGTCGGGGGACATGGCATTACATTTCACGTGTAAGTGTTTCTATGATGGTGCAGATGCGTTTATTGAAATCTGCTGAAGTGACTTTCATATGTTTTTTACACTTGAAATAGAGTATCACGTAAATTAAAGTGTTGAAAGTGATGCCTGTAAAGTCAGACTCATATTACATTTTGGAAAGTATCTGTGATAATTCGGTTACAGAAGTAAGTATAACTGTTTCTCGTTCCTACTCATAGGTTCCCTAAGGATGAAAACCGAAGGCAACTTTGGATACAGGCCCTGAAACGGAAAAACTTTAAGCCATCTGCACATACGTGCCTTTTTGTATATACAAGTGAGATTATAATAAGGTAAGAGCACCTATAGTCGACACATGAAGAGAATTTTTTTTCTGCCTTCTAATACTATTAAATAAATGTAGGCTCCAAAATTATTTTCTGAAACTTCAAAGTCTCACCTTTCATCTAAAATATATTTTTAAACTGACAGTTTAAACTTTTGTAAAAATAGTAGGAACTGAACTTTAGAAGTGCACCTAAAATTGATACTCTAAAATGGACCTGCTCCTAAAGTCGACAATTTTGGCACCTATAGTTGACATAATTCCCATATCCCATTTTTTTTTATAAGTGACTAGAGCTCAAAACGCGGGGAATCCAATATTTAAAGTTTAGACACGAGCCCACTCTTACTGTTTAAAAGAATTTTTACGACATTTTACTTTAATTGACAGTTTATAGTAATTTCGTCCCACTGCCTACCAGAGGGGCGTTCGATGTATATGTTATTTGATTTTATAAATGGTACTATGAACAAATCCAGGTCAAATGCAGTTCTGACAAAATTTTTCGCAAATAAAAAAGTAATTTTTGTTGGAGGCGTTTGGCAGTCAATTGTTAAATGTGGGTAAAATACGATACATACAGACCGCTGATTTGAAATCCCGCCACGTTCTGCCAACAGTCACGTGGTTTATGTTGGAACCACACCAGCCCTACTGCTTCTGCACAGCAAGGCCAGTCTACTAGTATCTATGGTCGAAGACGAGGGCACCTAGTGACTCGCAAGAAACTTTGTACATAATTTGAAGCATTCACGAAACTTTTTCTCGCTGACAATCCCCACAAAATGATCAAAGGAGAAAAGCTTATCGCTTTCTATATTTTCGCTGTTCATGCAAGGAGAAGGCGGAGAAGGAAATGGAGAGAGAGGCAGACAGAGGAGATACACTCCTGGAAATGGAAAAGAGAACACATTGACACCGGTGTGTCAGACCCACCATACTTGCTCCGGACACTGCGAGAGGGCTGTACAAGCAATGATCACACGCACGGCACAGCGGACACACCAGGAACCGCGGTGTTGGCCGTCGAATGGCGCTAGCTGCGCAGCATTTGTGCACCGCCGCCGTCAGTGTCAGCCAGTTTGCCGTGGCATACGGAGCTCGATCGCAGTCTTTAACACTGGTAGCATGCCGCGACAGCGTGGACGTGAACCGTATGTGCAGTTGACGGACTTTGAGCGAGGGCGTATAGTGGGCATGCGGGAGGCCGGGTGGACGTACCGCCGAATTGCTCAACACGTGGGGCGTGAGGTCTCCACAGTACATCGATGTTGTCGCCAGTGGTCGGCGGAAGGTGCACGTGCCCGTCGACCTGGGACCGGACCGCAGCGACGCACGGATGCACGCCAAGACCGTAGGATCCTACGCAGTGCCGTAGGGGACCGCACCGCCACTTCCCAGCAAATTAGGGACACTGTTGCTCCTGGGGTATAGGCGAGGACCATTCGCAACCGTCTCCATGAAGCTGGGCTACGGTCCCGCACACCGTTAGGCCGTCTTCCGCTCACGCCCCAACATCGTGCAGCCCGCCTTCAGTGGTGTCGCGACAGGCGTGAATGGAGGGACGAATGGAGACGTGTCATCTTCAGCGATGAGAGTCGCTTCTGCCTTGGTGCCAATGATGGTCGTATGCGTGTTTGGTGCCGTGCAGGTGAGCGCCACAATCAGGACTGCATACGACCGAGGCACACAGGGCCAACACCCGGCATCATGGTGTGGGGAGCGATCTCCTACACTAGCCGTACACCACTGGTGATCGTCGAGGGGAAACTGAATAGTGCACGGTACATCCAAACCGTCATCGAACCCATCGTTCTACCATTCCTAGACCGGCAAGGGAACTTGCTGTTCCAACAGGACAATGCACGTCCGCATGTATCCCGTGCCACCCAACGTGCTCTACATGGTGTAAGTCAACTACCCTGGCCAGCAAGATCTCCGGATCTGTCCCCCATTGAGCATGTTTGGGACTGGATGAAGCGTCGTCTCACGCGGTCTGCACGTCCAGCACGAACGCTGGTCCAACTGAGGCGCCAGGTGGAAATGGCATGGCAAGCCGTTCCACAGGACTACATCCAGCATCTCTACGATCGTCTCCATGGGAGAATAGCAGCCTGCATTGCTGCGAAAGGTGGATATACACTGTACTAGTGCCGACATTGTGCATGCTCTGTTGCCTGTGTCTATGTGCCTGTGGTTCTGTCAGTGTGATCATGTGATGTATCTGACCCCAGGAATGTGTCAATAAAGTTTCCCCTTCCTGGGACAATGAATTCACGGTGTTCTTATTTCAATTTCCAGGAGTGTAGACAGAGACGGGGAAAGGAGGAGGTGGACTAATAGAATTTAAACAAATACGTACCAGTGCAACGCCGGGTACTTAGCTAGTAAATGCCGGTCAGAGTGACCGAGCGGTTCTAGGTGCTGCAGTCTGGAACCGCGCGACCGCTACGGTCGCAGATTCGAATCCTACCTCTGGCATGGATGTGTGTGATGTCCTTCGGTTAGTTAGGTTTAAGTAGTTCTAAGTTCTAGGGGACTAATGACCTCAGCAGTTTAGTACCATAGGGCTCAGAGCCATTTGAACAATTTTTCAGCTAGTAAATAACAATTCTCCTTCTAGAAGTGTACAGTCAGCTGTAAATGGTAAAGATAGAGACGGTGCACACCCAATGTCCACCACATTTTTGTACGTGAAAAACCGGTATGCGTTGGAATTCGGGGTGTACCTGAAGAGGAACTATGTTCTCCTAACTGAATAACGTCTTCTTATCTACATCGTATCCGTTCGCGCATTCACATGAGATATGACTGCAGGACATTGCAACGGTAAGGTACAGTTAAATGAAAGCACAAGTAAACAATCCTTTGTCTGGTACTCCGCGGTTATGAAATCATGTATCATATTCTCCACAAACAACAGCAGCATTTTCATTAAAAAGCCCGTATACAAGTACCACATCGGCATACTCAGTGTTTGTAAATACTTTATAGTAGAACAGTCTTTCTGTTATATTTTCTCTGAGGAGCGCCTTTCACTTTTTATCTTGTGTATGTTCTACTTCTTGTGGCTTGCCAGTTCCTACTACGGAGTCACGAACCGTCTCAGGTTTGCTGTGATCAGCAGGAATGGTCAGCCTGTGAATGCCCTCCTTTTCCTGTCTGGAACGTTTTCTACAGACGCTAAGTTCGCATAACAGTCCCTGAGGGCAAACACTCAAGAACACAGTTCAAAAGTGTCCTCTGGCAAACGAAGCCTGAAGTTTTTTAGATTTTTTGGACACTTTGGAGATTCTTCATTGTTATATTAACCTAGCGTAAGAAAGTTAGATGAAAAACTTAGAAATTAATATCTGTAAAATGACTAACGTTGTTACTAGAATGTTATTCGGGGAGGGGGTATCATAACTCCCCCTCCGCCTCCCCCCCGGCCACTCCCACCTCAGATCTGCACTTGGCCATAGTCGCAGGTGGTGGGAGAAACATTTCTGCCGAGCCTGGACATCCTGCTGGCATAAGCGGCTCTTGACAGGTAGTAAAGAGCATTGCCAAGAATTTGTTTCGTGCCAGGTAGTGTAGCACCGCATGCTGCACTCTACGCCACGAGTTACGACGAATTAGTTTTCATATAGCTTGAAAGGTTCAAATGGTTCAAATGGCTCTGAGCACTATGAGACTTAACATCTGAGGTCATCAGTCTCCTAGGACTTAGAACTACTTAAACTTAACTAACCTAAGGACATCACACACATCCATGCCCGAGGCAGGATTCGAACCTACGACCGTAGCGGTCGCGCGGTTCCAGACTGCAGTGCGTGCTTGAAAAGTTCCAAAAACTGTGACCAGTCACTGCTTTATAATAAAGTATTTTGCCATTACTCATTTCAAGCTGGTTTTTCCTTCTCCAGGCGAGATCTGAATTAATTTGGAATTTGATAGTTTGGTTGTGAATTGGCAAAACTGTGAAACTAGAATACCTGGTTGTAGTGAGAGACTTATCTGTATCTCAGCCCGAGGTCTATGTTAGTTTGGAATGTGACAGTTGCATGGGGGCTAAATTAAAATTAAATATGAATGCAAATATTTTTAGTAGCTGTATATCCGATTACGCAAGTCTCGTAAACGGCTGGCCCTGACAACTAATTGTTACGCTATCTGACTGCATAGAATGACAACAAAGAATGTAAGAAAATTTCTGTTAACACAATTAACTAATTAAGTCCCCAGCAACTATAAAATCTACGAATCCAACAAAGCACAAGTGTAGCTGTTCTGTATGTGGTAGTATGACTCAACGCACATCTGGCACGGTTCTTCTTCAACAAGACAAGAATTTTTAAATATCATTTATACTGACGTGATAAAAGAAAATTAGAAATACTATAATTGTGCAAGAAACCCAGAATTACACTCTAATACAAGAACACAAGCCAGATGCTTTGTTGACTGAACCTGTAATGACACATTATTCAGGACACACAAATAAATAGACAACATAATATTTATTACCTTCATATATATTGACGAAAAGCACTCTGACCATTACAATATCTCCATTGGAATAACATCTGCTATCTCTCCCATCACATAGCTGCATAAAACATCGAACAAACACTCACTACTACCCCTTCTCATTCCAACTTCAGCTACAAGCAGTGTCCACCACAACTTCTCGGCAAGAACTGCCTGTCGCTGCGTCTCAATAATCACTGCCAGTGGAGGCGGCGGAACAATACTCTCTGGCGCGATTTTTGGCGCTGTGGCTCAGTGTAGCCACCTTTCATATGCCCTTCCTCCACGGGCTAGAATTTGATGGTATTTTTGCCAGTATTGGTGGTGAAAATACCACCAAATTCGCCAAAAAAAATTACAGACAAAAATAAAAGTTAATATTAATACGTAAATATCATATAACTAGATAAAATTTTGGCTTTGCACTGACCTTTCAGTAGCCTAATATACAAAATACACTAAGCAATACAAATTCTTTCATACATGTGACTTTACATAATAGTTTACACAAGTATTATGTGGTTAAACAGTTCAATCAATAGCGTCAGCAATGACGAATATGTACAGGTAAGAGTCTCATAACTTTTCACAAACAGTAATACACAAAAAATCAGTTTATACAAATATTCACATAAAATGTTTACACAACAAGTGGTTGACAGTTCCAGCAGTAGCACCCAGCAATGTTGAGTAGGTGCAGACTCCAACAGGTGACATCATGTCAGTAGAAGCAGTCCATCAGTGGCACCCAGCATTGTGGAATAGGTGCAGACTCCAACAGGTGACATCATTTCAGTAGAAGCAGTCCCTCAGTGGCACCCAGCATTGTGGAACAGGTGCAGACTCCAACAGGTGACATCATTTCAGTAGAAGCAGTCCATCAGTGGCACCCAGCAATGTTGAAGAGGTACAGACAGCAAGAAGTAACATCATTTCAGTAGAAACAGTTCCATTTGTGGTACCCAGCAATGTTGAAGAGGTACACACAGCAACAAGTCACATTTCTCAGTAGAAGCAGTTCATCAATGGCACCCAGCATTGTTGAGTAGGTGCAGACAGCAGGAAGTAACATCATTTCAGTAGAAGCAGTTCCATTTGTGGTACCCAGCAATGTTGAAGAGGTACACACAGCAACAAGTCACCTTTCTCAGTAGAAGCAGTTCATTAATGGCACCCAGCAATGTTGAGTAGGTGCAAACAGCAACAGGTGACATCATCTCAGTAGAATCAGTCCATCAGTGGCACCCAGCAATGTTGAGTAGGTGCAGACAGCAAGAAGTAACATCATTTCAGTAGAAGCAGTTCCATCTGTGGTACCCAGCAATGTTGAACAGGTGCTACAGCAACAAGTGACACCATTTCAGTAGAAGCAGTTCCATCAGTGGCACCCAGCAATGTTGAACAGGTGCAGACACCAACAAGTGACATTATTTCAATAGATGCAGTCCATCAGTGGCACCCAGTAATGTTGAACAGGTGCAGACACCAACAAGTGACATCATCTCAGTAGAAACAGTCCATCAGTGGCACCCAACAATGTTGAACAGGTGCTACAGCAACAAGTGACATTATTTCAATAGATGCAGTCATCAGTGGCAAACAGCAATGTTGAGCAGGTGCAGACATCAGTCCATAATATTCACTATTACTAATCACACTGTTGATCAGAGTTTATCAGCAGAAATGAAACATGTCCTAGTGGCACCAATCACGTAGAAAAAGTGCAAGTAACAGTCCATAATATTCACTATCACTAATTAGACAGTTCATCAGCAGTAATTAAACATTTCCAGGTGGCACCCATTATGTTGAACAAGTGCAGGTAACAGTCCATAATATTCACTATCACTAATCAGACAGTTCATCAGCAGAAATTAAACATTTCTAAGTGTCACACATCAATTTGAACAGGTGCAGGTGTGAATAACAGTTTGAATGCACACACAATTGCTTTTACAAAATTATTATCAATGCTCTTACAGTAAACATACAAATCATAACAAACACACAAATGATGTCAGATAATTGTCATATTAACTATTACAAGTACACAAACATCAGTAACCTATAATATTTATGGGTGTCAGTGCAAGCCACTACAAACAAATAAAATAATATTTAGGAGATAGGTGGGTAGGATTAGGAAAGGAAAACACACAAAACACACTCACTCATCTTTCATCCACATTAAGTACTACTGTGTAATTGAACAGTGTTAACTGTGTACATGCACTTCTGTCAAAATTTCATGTTCATCATGTGTATCAAGTAATAGTGGCAGCAATGTATAACAGTCAATAATAGTTAAGTCAACGTCATAGTCATCATGTCAAGACCAATGTTTGCCGAGCCAGATCAAAATGTACGGTTGCTGAACAACTGTCAGTGTGCCAAGATATGCAACTTCCTCTCTCCAAAAAAAAAGTACATACTGCTTAGTGATTTAACAAAGTGTGTGTAGACAATCTTCCTTCCATTTTAGTGTTCTAGTCTGCTATCTTCATCCTCCTTGTTCCATATAGACCAACAAAAAAAAAAATGCACCTCACTTACTTTACCTCTTATACACCAAAACTCCAATCAACTTCATATAATCTCAATACCTCAATAATACCTCTTCAATACGTCGATACATATAAACCTTATTGCCAGTATCATTTCACTTCCATAACAACTCTTTCCTCTAGTCAGTCTCCTCGAATAAGTACAGATAAAATCCTAATGCAAACCTCCTTATCCCATACAATCCGAAGACACACTGTCAACACACAACCTCTGTGTAATCCATCTGACCAAAATCTTCTACTCATTATGAATTATAAACAAAGAATGCATACATGACCTCTAACAGACTTAGTTCGAATAACTCTCAGTAATTAAGTACGATTACGGAGTGTGAATGATCCTAATTTTTCACAGTGTGGACACCACTTCAAGAATTATGGCAAACAGAAGCAAACATGTGGAGTATTTCTTGTGTCAAGTGTCACTTCCTATTTCAATGGCTCACGAAAAATGCAGTGTAATAACTGTGTTGGTATGTCATGTCGTTAGCTTCCTTCCTATTGGCATACATGTATACAGCTTTCATAAAACCTCCAGCTCATGTGACTTCTATGAAGTTTCTTGTACTAATGTCGTTCGTCGAATTATAGCAGTTCATTTTCTTATCTTAAAAATATAAGGCACTGAGCGTAAGCAAGGCAAGCAATAGCGAGTAAATATACCAGTAGTGA
The DNA here is from genome assembly GCF_023864275.1 of Schistocerca cancellata. Lineage (NCBI taxonomy): Eukaryota > Metazoa > Arthropoda > Insecta > Orthoptera > Acrididae > Schistocerca > Schistocerca cancellata. The sequence continues at coordinate 781,257,195 of NC_064628.1, read as the reverse complement.
ACAGAATGTCAACAAGTGGATGCAGCACAATTCTTACAACGAGGCTCTGCCAAGCGAACAATCTGTAACTAGTACCATAGTGTAACCTAAACTCTATGTTTGTACACTGTACATCAGCATTGCTATATACCAAATTAAAGTATAGTTATGACAACAAGCAGAAATGTGTAAATGTGCAATCCATACGCATAGCAGTAAACATATATCTTACATACTAAACAGGTCATTAGCATCGTATCTTAATAAGTAAACATGAAGGCGCAAGCAGATAAATCACAAAGTATAACTTACATACCTAACCACATCAGCACAATTAATCAGGTGACAATTATAATTTAAATAAATAGGCACAGCAGGCACATAATTAAAAATATGACATCAGTGAAAAAGCAGTGCAGCCAAGCGATGCATAATATACACAAGTAACAATCCAGTTCATTAATAATCATTGTCAAAATCAGTTAACGTACGCAAGCACGTCGCTTCACAAGTAATTTCATCGAACATGTAATTAGCACAAAGTATGAATCACGTAATCGCGAGCAGCAAATTACGTCTAAAGTACGTACCTAAGTGGAAATATGTTACCTGGAAAATAAACTCAATTAATAATTACCTTTTTAGTTTATTACTTTCTTCTTCGAAATGACATTTTTCCTGAAATTTTCTCGATAGCAAGTCGTCTTAACGTCGGACACGCACAGAATTTACCTGAAGTTCTTAAATATTTTAGAGAACCGTATCCTGAAAAATACTGAATGTTAATAACAGAATTCATCAAGTCACTATAGCTTTATACTGAATTTAGTCGGAGAAATTAGACTGTGTATTTATTTACGGCTGTCAGTGCATTCGCACTGAGCGCTCGATCAGCTGTAGGCGCGTGACGTAGGAAGTGATTGTTTGCGGTCAACGACTGCCTTGTGCGGCGCGCAGACTTGACTGTTGCTTTGAGTATATGCCGCCGCCAAAACACAGCGCGGTATCCTTGTACTCTCCGTGTGTTTACATACAACTGTTAGTTTCTCAAAAGTATGTCATTCTACAAAAATTTTTCAAAAGTATATCATTCCACAAAAACTTTAACGTTAGATATATGATGTATTCCCTTAGAGCGTCGTGATTTAAGAGTTTCTACTTCGACAGTGTTATCATGAATAATTTTGCGAATTCTATATGGAACGTTATAAAGCAGAAAAAATTTGCGACACAAGCCTTTTCCTTTGTGAGACAAACGATGAGCCTTAATTAACACCTTCTGACCAACTGACAAAATTTTTAAACGACCAGGACGCTTCGCTGATTTCTCTCTTCTAGCAGCGCAGATGCAATATTTTGTAGAGCCAGATTCACAACTTCAGAATGCCGCAGTTTCCGTGAAGGCGGAAAAGGAACGATTTCAGAAATGCGATTTGTCGGTGCTTTGTTTTTTAATATCAGTAAAGGCGGTAAAGAAGTTGAATCATTAGGAAGTTCATTCAGAATGTTTTGAAAAATATGAAGATACTGATCCCACGTTCTGTGATTCTGATGACAATAAAGACGACACAATTTATTGATTTCCTTCATCCATCTCTCTGAAGCGTTAGATTGGGGGTGAAAAAGTGAAATGAAAATTGGTTTAATTTTACGACGCCGTAGAGTACGAAGCCAAATTTTAGAACGAAACTGTGATCCATTATCTGATATAACCTTATCAACATGACCCACTTCTTTAAGAAATGTTTGATGAAAGCGTTAGATACTGAATGAGCTGTTGCTTTGCGTAACGGTGTAAAACACACATATTTTGATGTCAACTCCACTGCTACGAAAATGTACGCAAAACCATTAGTAGATCGAACCACTGGACCGAACAAATTGACTGCAGCCATGTCCTTTAATTTTGCTGGAATGATAGGAAACAACGGTGCTCTGTGAGAAACTGTCGGCGGCTTAGCCTTTTGACATAATTTGCATTTGGCAAGAACAAATCGAATGCGTTTTTCCATATTATTGAAGTAGCAATTTTCTCGTAATTTATGAAAGCATTTTCTGGGACCAAAGTGTGCATAACTGAAATGTGTATACCAAATCAGCTTATTAACCCACTCATCAGGAATACAAACTAACCAAACAGAGTTGTCGACCGATTTTCGTTTAAAAAGAATGTCATTGCGAACTAAATAATGCTGTCTAATCGCTACGCTTTCCTTTCCCTTCCACTTCTCCTTAATGTCCTTCCAGATTGTATCCTTATTTTGCTCCTTAGCAATGTCCTGGAGCGAAGACGAAATAAAGTTCTCAAACGCAACACCTTGAATATACATCAAACAATAATTGTTTTCCTTGCAGTCCTCTTCAGCACTTTGTTTCAAACCCATAGGTGCACGTGATAAAGCATCAGCAACAATATTTGAAGAACCCTGTATGTAAACAATACTAAAGTCAAATTCCTGTAAGTACAACGCCCATCGTGACAATCTGCCATGAGTTAATTTTGTCGACATAAGAAACTCAAGAGCTCGATGATCGGTGTAAACCTTAGTATGTCTGCCAAACAAAAATGTGCGAAATTTTGTAAAAGCCCAAACAACAGCCAAAGCTTCAAGTTCCGTAATCGAATAATTCTTTTCTGATTTAGAGAGAACACGACTTCCAAATGCAATAGTCTTTTGTACTACAACGCCGTTTTCTTCTATCTCTTGAAATAAATGTGCACCTAGTCCTTTGTATGATGAGTCCGTCGCCAAACAAAAATCTTTAGATAAATCCGGGTGTGAAAGAAGTGGAGCACCAACTAAAGCATCACGGAGTTGTTCAAATTCTGACTGAGCTTCCTCATCCCAACACCAATTAGATTTCCTTCTAGATAGTTCACATAAACGAGGTGTGGCCAAATCGTCCAATCTAACAAAGCGTCTAAGAAAATTACGGACACCAAGAAAACTACGAACATCACGTTTTGTGGTAGGAACAGCATAGTTACGAATAGCGTCTAATTTCTCTGGATCAGGAAGAATACCTTCTGTAGAAATAATGTGACCGAGAAATTTCACCTGTGAACGACCAAATTCAGATTTCTCCAAGTTCACAGTAATGCCAACTCTTGCAAAGATACGTAACAATGAATCCAAAATTTTGTTGTGCTCACTCCAAGAATGTTTAGCAATAAGAATGTCGTCAACATATGAAGTAATATTGTCACGAAGATAAACAGGTAAAATTTCGTTTAAATAACGAATGAATGCTGCTGAAGATACCGTAAGTCCAAACGGTAATTTCCGAAACTGGTAACAGTTACCAAAGGCTAAAAAGGCAGTATATTTTCTACAGTCAGGGTGGAGTTCTATTTGCCAAAAACTTGCGCGCATATCAATCGTGGATAAGACTTTAATTCCATGGAAATGTTGAAGAAGTTCATCTAAATTTTGTGGACGGTCAGTTTCAGGAATGATGATATTATTTATCTGTCTGGAATCCAGAACCAAACGAATTGATCCATCCTTTTTAAGAACAACGTGTAATGGGCTAGTATAAGGACTGACTGCAGGCTCAATAATGCCCTGATCTAACAGGTACTGAAGTTCATTCTTAACCTTGTCTCTGTAAGCCAAAGGAATAGCGTACGTTTTCCCGCGAAATGGTGTGTGTTCTTTTACTTTAAATAAATATTGTAAGCCTTGTATAGTTCCTGTGTGATGACTAAATACTGTAGCATGTGAAGTCAAAATGTGGTGCAGCTTTTCTCTTGCAACGTCATCTGGCACTTCAGCTTTCTTAACCTTTTCATTAATTAATTCTTCGCTATTAATTATATCATCCATCGCGTCTCTGTATCTATTGTCATTGTCATGAATAAACACATTGTCGTCATAATGCTCAACGAAAACATCAGAAGTAAGAAACCTTAAACATTTTGTATCTGACTCAGATCTTGTTAAACACTCGAAAAATTTCAAACTTTTCGGCATTCCGGCAATAGTCAAATTCACACTTCCTTCTTTAAAGTTCAAAATTGCCTTATGTGCGTTAAGAAACTCCATACCTAATATAATTTGTGTACTTAGTAATGGAACAATAATAAAATTAGCAGAAAATTCGTATCCTTGACAATTGAAATTTAGGTTGGTCTGTTGTTTAACTTCTACACCTTTTCCAGAAATCGCTCCTCGAATTGTAGTTTTAGAAATAGGTAACACAGGACAGGCAATAGTCCATTCACATATACGAAAAACTGATTCACTAATGACGTTCAATGGGCTCCCAGAATCTAAAACTGCAGTGAACTTATTCTTACCCACACATACTTCAATAACAGGATGTAAAAATGCGTCTACATTATTTTCCTTTTCGTCTAACAAAATGTCTCTCATGTCTTCCAGGCGTACGTAGTGTAAAGCCGTAGTGTCATTACTTTCTGAACCGTCTATATTGCTGCCAGAAGCCGAAGCTGCTAGTCATTGTCGATTGTTTGCGTCACGTCTTTGATTATTCGCGTCATTTGCACTTGTCTCTCTGAAGTTCTGTCACGTGGAGGATGCCAATTAGGTCCCTCCTGTCTGTTAGATACAAATTCTTGGTTGTGTCTGTTATTAAAATTTCTGTTTTCCTGTCTGTCTGCATAACTACTTCTTGTGTAATTTCGACTGTCACTTCTGAAATTATTGTGGTATCTACTACCCTGATTATTTCTGTAGTAAGAATTTCTATTGCTGTTTGAACAATTGCTGTCTTGATAATACCGATTACTGTTTCCGCATGATTGATCATTCCGGTACGAATTAGCGTTATTATAATTGTCTGTGTAATTTCTGTTAGAACGTCTGTTATTGTCATAAGGCTGGTATCTATTGTCCTGTCTGTTACGTCTGTCATTGTCAAAATTACCCATATAACGCCCGTTCCGATCACTATCCCTTTTCTCTGAAAATCTATTGTAATTACTGTTACTGAAAAAGTTACAAGAAGTCCCGTCGTCGTTGTCATACTCAAGTTCTTGCAACAAAGTCTTAAAAGTCTCGATGTCGTCTTTACATCTTCCAGCTAAAGCAATTTGTCTTATGGATTGTGGCAGCTTAGTTAAACAAATGCGAATTAATTCAGTCGGGCTATAAGGGTTGGAAAGGAACTGATACTTTCGAATCATGTCTTCAAAATATTCTGCTGGCGTGCGGAACTCAGACTGTCTGAAATTACGCTGCATAATAAGACTGTGTTTGACTCTGTCTTGCGTGTTTTCGGACCAATATGCCGATAGAAATGCATGATAAAAATCATTTAGGCTATTACAATCTCTATTGAGTGCGCGCATCCGCGTCGCCGGTTCGTTTTCTAAATATCCACACATAAATTCCAGTTTGTGACTTAGTGGCCAATTTGGTGGGAGTGCGTACATAAATTGATCTAACCATGAACATGGATGTATGTCATTCTTAGAATTGCGGAAGATCTTAAATTTCCGAACAGTCAAAAAGTGTTTATAGTCAAAGTTTTCGCCTCGTGGCGACAAAGACCTACCGCGTCTGTTCCAGTCCGAATGTCGATTATTGTCTAGTTCGCGCGCCTGGCGCTCTCTTGTTGCATCCCGTAAATGAAATAAATTACTTTCTTCAAAGCCCTCTGCTACCTGTGATTCTAAATTTCTTCTGCTATATTTTCCTACGATTTCGCCTTCAATTTGCTTGACTTGCTTTCGTAATGCCTCAACTTCCCTTTTAACGCGTTCATTAAATTTTCCCTGATTTTCAACATGCTTATTTATGTTCTGGTACTCTTCGGTTTCTGAAAATGGCAATGGAGCTGTGTCATCTGAATCTCTGTCCCCATTTAAACTAAGATTTGTCAATTTATCTGAAATCTCCTCCACTCTTTCAGATAAGTCACCAATTTGTTCTTTCTGTTTATTTACGTCTTCCGTAAGTGTCGCGACTCGCGTTTCAGTATTAACGCATTTAGTAGTTAACTGTTCATACTGTTGTGTTAGGTTATTTAGTCTGTCATTTGGTACGGATTCCTCGATTCTCTCAAATATTTCTTCCTTATCTTTTGCACGTTGTAAATTTAACTCTGAAAATTTCTGTACTATCACGCGATCTCTTTCTTCCTGTTCTCTATCCTGTTCCCTTTGTCTAATCTCTACTGCAACTAATCTATTATTGTGAGCATTCAAAATCGGTTGTACTTCTTCTCGAATTTCTTTCTTTAATTCATCTTTCATGTTTTTGAAACATGTCCCTATTCGTGAGTCTAACCGTGTTTCCAAAGTTCCAATCTCTGTTTTAAATTCAGATCCTAACTGTGATCCCAATGAGTCTAACCGTGTTTCCATTGTTTCCCTATCTGTTTTTAATTCAGATCGTAACTGTGATCCCATTGTTCCCATCTCAGTTTTAATTGTTACTATTTGTGAGTCTAACCGTGTTGCCACTGTTTTTAATTCAGATCCCAAATTTAATATTGCACTCATCAACTGCTCCGTGTTAAGTTGTTCGAAATTCTTTTCGCCCCTAACATTTCCCACAAAACTAACTTCCTTCTGCATAGCCATAAAGCTATCTGTATTCGATACTATTCCAGAATCTTCTGTCGTTAATCTCGGGTTCTGTGAATTTTCTGATTGAGAAAAATTTTGAAATGGTTCCGGACTATTTTCCCGACTTATTACATTGTTTTCCACTTCATTATCCATCATACTGTTTTCCTCTGTTGGCGAGTTCGCCATGTTAACAATTTCGTCATTCTCACTATTCATCATTTTTGCCTTTTTCATCGATCGCGTAATCATTTACAAAACATACAAAACTCGTCACTACATGAAAATTACACACAATGACACTTTATCACCAACAATATCAATCACACGAAATGCTTCCTTCAAACACGATTAACGAACAATAGAAGAATGACAATTACCAATCTACACATGCAAAATAGACTACAATTACTAAACTACAAATTACTACTACAATACTACTGTCTACTATTTTTACAATCAGAAGATTCCAAGGGACTATCCGAAGCAGCGGTCGCCACGTGCATGGGGGCTAAATTAAAATTAAATATGAATGCAAATATTTTTAGTAGCTGTATATCCGATTACGCAAGTCTCGTAAACGGCGGGCCCTGACAACTAATTGTTACGCTATCTGACTGCATAGAATGACAACAAAGAATGTAAGAAAATTTCTGTTAACACAATTAACTAATTAAGTCCCCAGCAACTATAAAATCTACGAATCCAACAAAGCACAAGTGTAGCTGTTCTGTATGTGGTAGTATGACTCAACGCACATCTGGCACGGTTCTTCTTCAACAAGACAAGAATTTTTAAATATCATTTATACTGACGTGATAAAAGAAAATTAGAAATACTATAATTGTGCAAGAAACCCAGAATTACACTCTAATACAAGAACACAAGCCAGATGTTTTGTTGACTGAACCTGTAATGACACATTATTCAGGACACACAAATAAATAGACAACATAATATTTATTACCTTCATATATATTGACGAAAAGCACTCTCACCATTACAATATCTCCATTGGAATAACATCTGCTATCTCTCCCATCACATAGCTGCATAAAACATCGAACAAACACTCACTACTACCCCTTCTCATTCCAACTTCAGCTACAAGCAGTGTCCACCACAACTTCTCGGCAAGAACTGCCTGTCGCTGCGTCTCAATGATCACTGCCAGTGGAGGCGGCGGAACAATACTCTCTGGCGCGATTTTTGGCGCTGTGGCTCAGTGTAGCCACCTTTCACAGTCTATTTGTGAATTGGTGACACCAACGAACATGAAAGCAAGAAACTTTGTTGTAGTGACAGACTGGTCTGTATCTTAGCCCACAATGTAGGTTAGGCCGTAAGGTGACGTTTTGTTTGTGAGCTGATGAAGCCGACAAATATGTGAGTAAAAAACCCGGTTGTGGTGACAACTGATGTGTATCTTAGCCCAAGGTCTACGTTGGTTTGTAAGATAAAAATCTGTTTGAGATTTGGCGAAGCCAACAAACGTCAAAGTAAACAACATGGTTTGGTTGACAGACCAATCTGTGTCTTAGGTCTAGGTTAGGTTGGAATGTGATAGTTTGGTTATAGGCTAGCTAAGCCAACTAACGTGAAAGCAAAAGACGTGATTGTGGTGAGAAACTGATTGGTATCTTAGTCTGTGGTCTAAGTTAGGTTGAAATGTGACAGTTTGCCTACAAATGTGGAAGACAAAGACCTGGTTTGATGCGAGACTGATCTGTATCTTAGTGGGTGGTCTAGGTTAGGTTGAAATGTGACAATTTGCGAAGAAATATGGGAGACAAAGACCTGGTTGTGATGAGAATTATCTGTATCTTAACCTGTGGTCTAGATTATGTTGTAAAATGACAGTCTGTTTATGATTTGGCGAAGCAAACAGTTGAGAAAGCAAACAACCCGGTTCTGGTGATAGACTGATCTGTCTATCTTAGCCTTAGGTCTAGGTTAGGTTGGAATGCTACAGTCTGGTTGTAAGTTGTCTAAGCCAACAAATGTGACAGAAAAAAAAACGTGGTTGTGCTGAGAAATTGATCGATTTCTTTGTCCAAGGTCTAGGTTAGGTTGGATTATGACTGTCCAGTTGTAAGTTGGCAAATCCAGCAAATGTGAACGAAAAAAATCTGGTTGTGATGGTTGACGGTGAAAGGGTCCTGTAGACACCTTTCATTAGTCCGGTAGTCCATTTTCACCAGCATTTCTCTTTCTTTCCTAGTTTCTCTTTTCTCATAACTCTCATAGTGGCGTGATTGAATGAATGTCGTTGTGTGTCACGTTGCTGGACGGTGGCGTAGTCTGCAGCAGAAAGTCTGCGATAGTCATAGAGATTCAACAGCAGTTGTACAGAATAGCTATCTCTCGTAGTGATCAAGTAGGGAAAGAGGTTTGCGCTACTTGTGAGAAATCCACCTGCGTTAGGTTGGTGGCGGAAGTGGCATCTTTGGGTTTTCCGGGCCACGCGGAGCGTGGAAGAGGCTGGAGAAGAAGCGGTAGGCAGTCTGCTGCCGGTACGGGAAGCGTCCACAGCTGTGCTCCAGTCGAAGAAGGGTGAGTTAGACTGACCGCGTGGCGCGTTGTTACTTGGCGAGGGGAGAGCTGTTAGCTTTTGGTCTCGCTTTTCAACTCTGAAAGATTGCGTTGCCTTGTCGCAGCAAGGAATGCAAAACTTTGGCAGATTTTTCTTTCAGTAAATTTCTATAGCAGACTTGGATCCACCGGAAGAGCGCCACACAAAGGTGTCGATAAGAAGTGAGCACTCGCTTCTGTATGAATGTCTGTTTGCCTTCAGCTGTGCCTGTATAAGCTTTCATTTTTCTAAATATTAATAGCTTTGCCTTCTCATAAGTTTTCCTCGCTTCATGTATCTTTCATTCGTGGGGAGCCGACCACGTGGTTGAACATTAAAGTTTTGTTGGGCTACCGTCATCACTAACTGTCCGGTCTCACGTTTGTTTTAAAGAACGTTAACTGTTCATGATTGTGTGATGTGATATTGTTGCAACTTGGTCACGATACCTAGAAATTGCGTCTCCACAAACCACGTGGGCACCTGGGGGTACTGCGAAACGTGTACCGTTTCACGAGTTACTGCGATCAGTTATCAGGCAACAGCAGTTGTATGAATGATTCACACCAATGATTTTAGTTGTAGATTATATCGGTGAACGTATCGACGCTTTTATTTAATGTTTCAGGAATTAATGTTATCAGGAATAATGTACATGCCTCACATCCTTATCTTAGGAATAAATGATTTTATCTACAATTTTCTCTTGTGTTCCGAGATTAGGTTTTTGCACCTAAGCCACTCACCTCGTAGCTTTCCCGTTAGCACATCCAATGCGTTTCCTTATGCACAGGTCCAGTGATTAGTCTCCCCTTGTATGTTATAACAAATGCTTTAGATTAAGTCTTATTTTTTGGTGTGTTGCTGGTAGCTGATCTTATGCAGTGTTCATGCATTTTCTATTTTATTTTAAATGTTTGATTGTCGTGAACAGTCCACTGTCAGTACTATTAATTACATCGTATCCGCTATGAGCGACATCACAACGTATGCATTTTTGTGAGTTTTTGGTCTGTGATCAAATTAATTTATTTTCCGACTCGACCAAACCTTCGATTAGTTGTATGGTTAGAGTCGGTGGCGACCCTAATCTTCTCACGTTAACTTCACAAGCAATAAGTATTTACATTCCCAATAATAACGTAATAACCCGTAGAAACACGTTAGTTACAAGTGACCTGAATCTTAGCTCTAGGTCTAGGTTAGGTTCAAACGTGTCAATCTGATTGTAAGTTGGTGAAGCCAAGAAATATGAAAGCGCAAACCTTGGTTGTGCTGACAACTGATCTATAGCTTAGCTGAGATCTAGATTAAATTGGAATGTGGTAGTTTGGTTAAGTTGACGAAGCCAACAAGTGTGAAAGCAAAAACTATTTGAAGTGTTTTGGGCGCCGCAGAAATGTCAACACATTTCATCTCCGCATGAGAATCAATACGCATTGTCATAAGCTGCATCCGCGGTTTGGCACATGGTATTAACTAGTAGAAAACATTTCATCGCTGTATATACAGTGCTGAGACAAAAATATGTTCCCATTTCCACAACATTAACACAAGCAAGTTTCCATCGCTTAATGTCGTAGTAAGAGTTCTTCGAATTGTCACTTGAGGAAGATAAGATGAGGTTGTACTCGGTAGCAAAATAAACTACTCTGTGACAGCAGAACGGATTTTATTATTTAAATTCCCATTCTAGATTTTTTTCTAGGCGTTAGAGAATTGTGGCTGGTCCTTGCTACGTTGGGGACATTTTGGACTGTCATCTGCATAGGTTTGTTGTTAGGCTACGGAGTCGGGCGTAGAAGTGAGTTGTGATGAGAAACTAACCGCTGGGATCAGCCTGGCAAACCGTGGTTAAATTGCGAGGAGGGAGTTATTGTTCAGTAGACCTTGTGTTTAACGCGAGGGAGCACTTGGGAGGAAGCGTGACGGAGGGGTGGGGGTTTGGGAGGGGGCCGAGAAGAGACCAGCGTCGCGCCTAATTCCCGTGAAATGTGAGACTCGTGTGTGTGTGTGTGTGTGTGTGTGTGTGTGTGTGTGTGTGTGTGTGAGGGCCCGCTAATTCCACGCCACATTGTCCGCGAGGACATTCACATGCAGATCCGCTGCCGAGGCGTACCCACCACTGTCGATAGCGCCATGACTCTGTTTGGGCACCCCCAGTCTAGTCCACTCCAACGGAGACCGACCACCGGCTGCCTCATTCTGCTGCGTCGGCTTCTTACGTGCTGCGGATGAGGCCTTTGTGGAATAAATATTCTCTTTAATCTACCTGTGGACCAGAAAGGCAGTTTGACATTCATACAATGAAGGCTTTCACGACCGGATGGTATGTAAGTAGGCTGTTTATGTTTTCTTATTGGCAACGTTACGTAGCGCCCTGTATGAAAATCACTGGCTGTGCTGTGTGCAGTCTGTGGCTAGTTCGCATTGTTGTCTGCCATTGTGGTGTTGGGCAGCTGAATGAGAACAGCGCGTAGCGTTGCTCAGTTGGAGGTGAGCCGCCAGCAGTGGTGGATGTGGGGAGAGAAATGGCGGAGTTTTGAAATTTGTAAGACTGGATGTCATGAACTGCTATGTATATTATGATTTTTCAACACTATTAAGGTAAATACATTGTTTGTTCTCTATTAAAATCTTTCATTTGCTAACTATGCCTATCAGTAGTTAGTGCCTTCCGTAGTTTGAATCTTTTATTTAGCTGGCAATAGTGGTTCTCGCTGTATTGCAGTAGTTCGAGTAACGAAGATTTTTGTGAGATAAGTGATTTGTGAAAGGTATAGGTTAATGTTAGTCAGGGCCACTCTTTTGTAGGGATTATTGAAAGTCAGATTGCGTTGCGCTAAAAATATTGTGTGTCAGTTTAAACACAGTCATGTATAATTTTTCAAAGGGGACGTTTCAGGTACTGTTGTTGATATTTCTTCCGGGTTATATGGCCGTGGTCCATGGAATTCTTCTATTCCTAACGTTTCGTCCAGTACTACGTTGGACATGAAGATAATTTTAATAGATAAGAAGAGGCCTTGAAATTAGCGAGATATGGACAGTGGCGTTACAGAATCGATAAGTGATTTTTATCTATGACGGACTATTATCGATAGTTAAATTTTATCTTTGACTAGTTTTCTCTCTGCTACTATGTGCAAGCTAGACCACGCCCACTCTCCTCGGTATTTAGGCCGCTCTCCGACGCCCGACTCGTCAGTCGGAAGGACTCAGCAGGACCAGCCATACCTGTTAAGATGTCCAACGTAGTATTGGACGAAACGTTAGGAATAGAAGAATTCCATGGACCACGGCCATATAACCCGGAACAATTATCAACAACAGTTTGACATTCGTTTATTCACAATTTAATATATGAAATGTCCCCTTTGAACAATTTTACATGTGAAACGTCCACTTAGAACAATTATACAAGCCTGTGCTTAACCTGACACACAATATTATTTAGCGCAACGCAATCTGACTTTCAATAACCCCTACAAAACAATGGCCCTGACTAACTTTAACCTATACCTTTTACAAATCACTTACCTCACAAAAATCTTCGCTACTCAAGCTACTGCAAAACAGCGAGCGCCACTACTGCCAGCTAAATAAAAGATTCAAACCACTGAAGGTACTAACTACTGATAGGGATAGTTAGCAAATGAAAGATATTAATAGAGAACAAACAATGTATTTACCTTAATATTCATAATTGACATTCAGTCTTACAGATTATCAAAACTCCGCCATCTCTCTCCCCACATCCATCACTGCTGGCGGCTCACCTCCAACTGCCCAGCGCTACGCGCTGTTCGCATCCAGCTATAGCAGTTCATGACAATAATGGCAGACAACAATGCAAACTAGCCACATACTGCACACAGCACAGCCAGTGATTTTCATACAGAGTGCTATGTAACGTTGCCAATAAAAAACATAAACAGCAAACTTACATAAAGAAAGCCTAAACAGCCTACTTACATAGCCCCCATGCTCCCCACAAAAAATTTTACAAAATGTTTTTGGCCGGTGGCCAATAATGATTTGATAAAATTTTTCATAATTACACTAACAAAGATATCCAATGCACACACTTATTGATACAATGTTGGTCAAAAGCTAAAATTTTCTCACAGTCCATAAAGACAGTCCAGATTGTTCATCATAATAGTAATTACAGGTGTTTGTTCACAAAGTCTCATTAGTAAAAAAAAATTGCACACAGAAGTAGTGGATTTCCATGCAGTCTTGAAGAAGTAGTGTTGTCCTTACAACGGAAAGACAGTGCTGACTCTTGACATGCTGACAGGTAATGGGCCACAACAGAGCAAACCCACAGCAGAGTCATTCGACGTTTTGAAGAAGATTGGTAGGTAGGTCATCACAGAGCAGACCCACTGTAGTCCTGGTAGAGAGTATGGTATTGGTGGGCCACCAGAGGAGCAGACCCACTGTTGTCCTTGTAGAGATGGCCAGCAGCCATCTGTTGCGACTGTGCAGGTGCACAATCACCATTGAAGAGTCTTGCGGATAATAGAGCAAGTCCATAACCACCACTTGTGCACTCACAAAGTTTTTGGAATTGTCCTTAGAACCAGCAATGCTGTTATCCAGTCCCTTGCTGAATTATTAACACACGTGCAAACACTAACAGTCCCTACTTCTCACATATTGTCCATATACTATGACCAACAGAAATGTGTGCAGTGAAATGAATGCTTACAAGTTACTTAATTTGAGTAACTGGTGTCAATTACAATTATATAACATAAGAATACAATTACAAAGATACAAAATACATCATTAAAAACATAACAATACAGATAATATTTGTAGTGCAGGCTTTACAAAACAATAGAAATAAACATATACATCAGTGTTACAGGAATGATGACATGAGTACATACATAAAAGATCAGAATCACTTTTAAAAATTCAACTTCACACATGAGCATTAAAACAACACAGAATAAATAATGTCTAAGCATCTTTACAAAGTAAATAACATATGATTAGAAAAAGTCTACAACAGAGCTCTCATCAGCTAAACACATAAAGACAGGAAAAACACAAATACACAAGGGTACCCAAACACATAGCGGGATAACACAAAAGGAAAGGACAGGGTTTGTTTTCAGTGTAACATTTGGTACTGCAGTCCACCCCACAACTTCATTCGATAGATCTTTCGTCTTATTTCAACATTTGTTTCCATCAAAAAAATCCTATCCAAGCATGCTTTCTGTATTTATATGTTCACACATTGCTTACCTCATCATTTATTTCCAAGAAAATCCTACCTATACCTCGTTCCTGTATTCTATCCATATTTCTTTCAAAATAATTATTTCTGATTGTACAATACTCATTGGGGCCCAAATCTTTCTTCGCAATGCATTCTTTACCTATTCTCCATAGTCAGTTTCTTATATAGTCTACCCCCTCTTAAGCTAACTTAAATCTACTGAGCTCAGATATATATACCAAAGGACGAGGCAATGCAGCATCACAACAAATCAACACAAACAGAAATGACAAAGAAATGCAAATTGGCAAAGCTAGCAGCATAAATTAGCAAAAGTCAAATTCAATAACACTATGCCTTGCAAACAGCAGCAACTTATACCTAAACATGACATAGCGCAAGCAGAAAAAATATTACAGTAAAAACAACAATGCAGACAAGGGAAATGCATATTCACATCTTAATGTCTATGTAATTAAAGTGGTGCACCATAACAACTTATTGTAAAAAAAATATTACCATGTACCTGAAAAGAAAATTAAGTGTTACTGTTACGAGTTACTTCTTATTGTTCTTTCCTTTCCAAGTGCTCCTTTTTTAAAGAATGTGGATTACAAAATTATCATTTAATAGATCTGTTGACAGAAAGAGTTCACATTAGCAAATGCATCTCATTTTATAAAAGCAATGCTGCAACACAGCTGGAAACCAGACATCAAATGAAATAAGCAATTACACAAACCAAAGCATAAAAATGTCATTCAGTAGTCATGTGACATTTCATTTCATAAGTTAATTGCTCTCAGCTCTCGTACAAAGACTCTTGTCATAATCAGGTGTGCTGATGTAAAAATATTTCTTGTCATTTTGTTAGGCATTTCAGTAAATATCATAAATTTTTAAGTAACGAGGGTGTCGCATTAGCGATGAAAGGCACATCCTAATGGTTTATTCTCCAGGTGTTTGACACAGCTGTGTGCCCACAACGCATTACAAAAATCATATGTTTTCAAGTAACGAGCGTGTCGCATTAGCGATGAAAGGCACATCCTAATGGCTTTCTTTTCTACCTGAGCGTCTGAAAAGGCTTGTTCTCCAGGTGTCTGACACACCTGGGTGCCCACGTCGCATTATGTGCAGGTGGTCACTTAACTTTCTTACGGAAATATTTACGACAGCAGTTTCCGCTACAGTGACAGTCTCATATAAAAACATTTCATAGGTCAAGAATTTTATTGACATAAACATACCTCAACAGCATAATACACATCGTCGTCGTAAAAATAACATCATAACACCTCAGTCAAATGTCAAAAACGTCGTAGCTTCCTCCAATGATTTCAAAACCTAAAGAAAATTCTCTGCTCATTTCAGTAGTGTCATCTACCTCAAACGTACTTTAAAAATTATACTCCCTTACCAAATACATCATTCAAAGTTCTCATAGTATCACAATGGTTCCAAAAAAATATGAACAGTGCACAAAGTACAGACAAAGTACAATTTCTTAAGTGTGAAGTAATCCAACTCTGTAATTGCGTAAACATGTGTCACTGACGTAGTAAAAGGATGTTTGTTTCTCTGTTAAATGATCAGATAGGTGTGTAATTTATGTGTTAGAGAAATATGGTACCGATGTGTAAAGTTGTATAAGCAAATACCATATTAGCTAGAGCTCCTTGTGCTTGCCAAACACATGGTACACAAAGTAGGCGTGTACCCCCCTGAGGTTTATTGTAATTGTATCCTCAGGTATTACAGCTTACAGCAATGAAATGAAATGTGTCACGAAAAACTTTCTTTGTAATTCAAAAATCTCTAAAAATAAATGTCTTAAGTACAAAATTAATCACTCAAATACGTGTCCAGTAGCGCTAAATGTGCGTCTTGCTCTAAGATAATCTCTGGGGAGTGTCGTAGTTATTGTCCTCCGAAAGCTAAGTTCTGCAGAAGTCAATGTACTTACCTCATGATACACAAAAGTGAAATGCTTTGCGTATAGATATCATACTTATTACGCTTATTGCCGTGATGAGGAAAGTACTGTGCTGTAACGTATTGTTGTCCTACGGAAAAGGCTGTCTCCTTGTAGCAATAGCACAAAAGTCACCACTAAAACATGTTTTACTTTACAGAAGAATTCAGAAAAACTGTGCAGATATCAAACAGATACACCGCAAAAGCAACATTGTAAATTGTCACTCATTAGTAACGTCGTGATATAATCGTGTAGCTGTCACACAAACCAACCACTGTGTCATCTGGCATTTCACAGAAAGCACCTCAAATCCAGAATCCACTCGTAAGCAAACCAAAATGTTGCATGTTAACAGTTTCTTAACTCTGACAAATTGTACAAGTAGCGTGAAGCGAAAATTGCAAAGACTAAGTTAAAAAGCAAATTATCTGTCAATAAATGGTTTGACATGAGAAATGTGGTGTAAACCTTTACTCTTCCTAGTACGCAGAGTTTCAACTTCAACGCAATTATCATGTGGTATACGTCGGATTCTGTAAGGTCCATTGTAAACTAGAAAGAATTTGTGACTCAAGTGTTTCTTCTTATGTGACAATGAATGAGCTTTAATGAGAACTTTCTGACCAATATATAATTTCTTTGCATTTGCTTTACCGTGTACTTTTCTCCTTTTCTCTGCTGCAGATTTTATATTTTTAAGAGCCAAATCAATTATGTCTTTGTGTCGCAGTTTACGTGTATTCGGGAAAGGTACAAGCTCTCTGATTCTGTTCGGTGGTTCTACATTCTTCAGTACAAGAGTAGGTGGTAAAGCAGTGGAATCATGAGGCATTTCATTCAGCACATTTTGAAATAAGTGTAAATATCTGTCCCAATGCTGATGCTTTCTGTGACAATAAAGTCTGCAAAGCTTATTGATTTCTTTCATAATCCGTTCAGACGGGTTACAATGTGGTGAATACAATGAAATAAAAACAGGTTTGATTTTATGATTCCGAAGCATGCGTGACCAAACAGCAGATCTGAATTGCGGTCCGTTATCTGAAATGACTTTACTAACGTGTCCAACTTCACGTAAGAAATTTTTAACAAAGGCGTTGGATACAGACCGTCCAGTGGCTTTACGTAACGGAGTGAAAGAAACAAATTTTGAAGTAAGTTCAACAGCGACTAGAACGTATGCAAATCCATTAGATGTGCTGACAAGCGGTCCCAAGAGATCAACAGCAGCAAATTCTTTTAATTTAGAAGGAATGATAGGAAACAGCGGAGCACGATGTGAGATAGTAGACGGTTTCGCCTTTTGACAAAGTTTACAAATAGACAAGACTCTTCGAATTCGCTTTTCCATATTGTTAAAATAACAAGTCGTGCGAAGAATATGAAAACATTTTCGTGGGCCAAAATGTGCATAGCTGAAATGAATGTACCAAATGAGCTTATTAACAAAATCGTCTGGAATGCAAAGTACCCATAGCTTGTCATCAACAGTGCAGCGTTTGAAGAGTATGTTGTTTCTAACCAGGTAATAATGCCGAATCTGAGTGTGTGTCTTTTCATGCCATTTACCTTTGATGTCTTTCCAAATCGGATCTTTATCTTGTTCATGAGCAATGTCCTTTAAAGATGTGGTGATGAAGTTTTCAAAGGCGACTTTCTGAATGTAAAGAATACTGAAATTTTTCTCGAGGTTGCCTTCTGTGTTACTTTTCTCAAGCCCAGCCGGTGCGCGTGACAGTGCGTCCGCAACAATGTTCTCCTTGCCGGGAATGTAGACTATTGTGAAGCGGAATTCTTGCAGAAACAATGCCCAACGTTTTAACCTATCATGATTTAATTTTGAAGACATAAGAAATTGTAATGCACGGTGATCACTGTATACTTTTACGTGCTTACCAGAAAGAAAGAAACGGAATTTGTTAAATGCCCAAACGATAGCTAAAGCTTCTAATTCAGTAACGGAATAATTTTTTTCAGATTTTGTTAGCACTCGGCTAGCAAAAGCAATGGTTTTCTGAACAGTAATGTCATCTTCTATGGCTTCTTGAAATAAATGGGCACCAAGACCAACTTTGGAAGAATCAGTGCTAAGGCAGAAATCTTGTGACAGATCTGGATGAGCTAGTATTGGCGCGTGAAGTAACGCTTCTTTCAAAGAATTGAATTCCAACTGTGCTTGTTCGTCCCAGTTCCAAATAGTATTTTTTCCAGTGAGAGAACAAAGTTTTGGTGTAACTAGAATTTGCATATTCAGAAAACGACGGTAAAAATTTACGAGACCTAGAAAACTGCGGACTTGTCTTTTTGTGGATGGAACTGGAATGGCTCTGATTGCTTCTAACTTTTCAGGATCCGGCTGAATGCCTTCAGAAGAAATAATATGTCCTAAAAACTTCACCTTTGACCTACCGAATTCAGACTTTTCCAAGTTAACTGTAATTCCAGATTCTGCAAAAATACGTAACAAACTGTTGAGGATGCGGTTATGTTGTTCCCATGAGGCTTCTGCTATTAGAATATCGTCCACATATAAGGTGATGTGACGTTTTAAGAACTCAGGTAATATGGAATTTAACCCGCGAATGAATGCTGCTGAAGAAATGTTCAAACCAAAAGGAAGTTTCCGAAACTGATAACAAACGCCGAAACAAAGGAAAGCTGTGTATTTTCTACATTCTGGGTGTAGTTCGATCTGATAAAAGCTGGATCTGAGATCAATGGAAGACAACACTTTTACACCATTAAAATTTTGAAGAAGTTCTTCCATCGTCTGCGGCCTGTCTGTTTCAGGAATAATGATAGTATTGATTTGTCTCGAATCTAAGACAAGTCTGATCGATCCATTTTTCTTCTCAACAACATGTAACGGATTGTTGTATGAGCTTACTGCAGGCTCAATAATGCCCTCGTCAAGCATAGATTGTATTTCTGTTCTAACACGGTCCCTATAATGTGCTGGAATTACGTATGGTCTTACACAAAATTTAGTATGCTCACGAACACGAAATTGGTATTGAAATCCCTTGATTGTTCCTGTTTTGTGAGTAAAAACTGTGGAATGTGCTTGTAAAATCTCAAAAAGGTCCTGCCTATCAGTGTCATTACAATTCTCAATTGTTTGAATTTTATTCTGAATTAACTCATTAATTTCAAATATGCCGTCGATGTCATCCCTGTCAGTACTTGCAGAGTGATTGTTAGTGTCTAGTTCCGTAGAAAATTCCGAACTGTTATCTAACAGAAGGTAAAGCCGATTAATTTCCTCATCATGGTTTGAGAGCCAGTCTTCAAATTTCAAAGCTATTGACTTACCTTCTTTCTCTAAACTTATTTCAGCATCGTGAAAGCTTAAGATTGCTTTATATTCATTCAAAAAGTCTACTCCCAGTATAATTTCCGTCGACAATAATGGAACAATAAGGAAGTTCATAGAGAAGCTGTGGCTTTGACAAAAGAATTCTAAGTTGGTTTGTTGGCGTACATCTACACTTTTTCCAAAGATTGCACCTTGTAATTTAATCTTACGTAACGGAAGTGTGGGGCAATCGTTCGCTTTGTTGCATTTGCTAAAAGCTGTTTCGCTAATTACTGAAATGGGACTGCCAGAGTCAAGTACTGCCGTAAATTTTACGTCATTTACAGTAATATGAATCACAGGATATGCAATGTTGTTATGTTTTACGTCGTGTTCCTGGAGTAAGATGTCCCTAATGTCTTCCATTTTTACGTAATTACTAGCTACGGCAGCTGCGTCGTCAGTTTCATAAGTACGTCTTGTGGCTGCCAGTGGTGTGAGTCATCGCCTATTGTCTCTTTGTTGGCGCGCGTCGTTATTGGGATTTGGAGACCTAACTTCTACAAATTCATCGTGACGAGAGTGCTCTGCTCTGTTTAAATCTCGCCAGTTCTGATGCAATTCAGGTCTGTCGTTACGATCATATCGTCTGTCGTCATGTCGGTAGATTCCATAGTTTCTTTCTTGTCGGTCACGTGGTGGAGAATTTCTCCTTGAATCGTAACTACGCGCTGGACCGTTGCGTCTAAAGTTATTCTGTCTCCCTTGATAATAGTTATTTTGGTTCCCATATTGTCTGTTTCTCTGATTGTCTCTGTGATAGTCATTACTGCGGAGAGGTGATCTTTCCCTGTAATTATTACTACTCTGCCAACGGTTGTCATACGGGTGGTGTCTGTTTTGGTCACGATTTGCGTTGTAAGAATAGACTTGTCGTGTCCAGTTATTATTTCTGTCGTCACGGAATTGTGATGGATGTGACCTGTAGTGATTGATTTCCTGTTTTCGCATCCCACGACTGTATGTGTCAATTTCCAGTTCTTGTAACAGTCCCTGAAAAGCTTCAATGTCGTCTTTGCAACGTCCTGCCAAAATAATGTGTCGTAAATGTTCAGGCAGTTTGATTAAGCAAATGCGGATGAGTTCTGAGGGGCTGTATGGGTTTGATAGGTACTGATTCTTGTGCAACATGTCTTCAAAATATTTGACAAGACTGGAAAATTCAGATTGTTCAAAGTGTTTCATCATCATGATGCTATGTTTTACGCGGTCTTGTGTAGCTTGAGACCAATATGCTGAGAGGAAGGCATGGTAAAATTCTCCTTCACTGTGGCAATCGTGAATGACCGATCGCATTCTTACAGCTGGTTCATTCTCCTAGTAGCCACACATAAATTCTAATCTGTGTTCTAATGACCAGTTGGGAGGAAAACAATGAGAGAATTGATGGAGCCACGCTTGTGGATGAATGTCGTTGCCAGAATTCTTAAATGTTTTGAATTTACATGTAGTAATGAACAGCTTATAGTCAAAATCATCATGTCGGCGAGTCACATATCGGTCATTGTTACGTCGTGTCGGCGGTTCCATCTCAAAATTCGGTGCACCTTGCCAATTTCTTTCATAATTACCGAAATGCTCTGTGTTATTATATTGTGGCTTTTCCGTATTTCTATGTCCCTCTTCCAGTATTGGGGCGCGAGTGTCCTCTGAAATACGTAATTCTTGTATCACCTGCGTCAACTGATCTTGTACTTCCCGGATTTCTCTTTTATACTGTGTATTAATTTGATTTTGATTTTGTTTGAATTTTCTTATTTGTTCATAGTCTTCTGTGTCAGTGAAGGCTACGGGTCTTGTGTCATTCAGATCATCATCTACCTTTGTAGATAAGTTAGTGACCTGATCCGAAAGTTCAGCTACTTTCTCCGATAGTGAACACATTTCCTCAGTGTGTTTTTCTGAACCAAGTTTCAGAGTGTCCATTTGTGTTGAAATCGAATCTACTGTGTTCTTTAAGTTTTCCTGAGTTTTTGCCAGTTGCGTAACCGAATCGGTAGATGCAACTGAGTCAATTTTAGCCCACAAGGTCTCATGATTTTCATGAACAATGGTTTGCAGTTCTTTTATGGCTGCTTCGTGATTCTGTAATACATTCTCATGACGCGAAAAAATAGGTTGGAAATGCTCACAAATTTGTGTTTTTACGTCATTACAGACTTTCTGACATTTCGATTCTATTTTATGTAACTCAGTAGTTAAATCTTCACGTGTTTGTTCAAGCATATGTTCCACTGAGTCTAACTTTTGAAGCTTTTGTTCCATTGTGTCTAACTTTTGAAGCTTTTGCTGTGTTTGTCTCTGATTTTGTTCCATTGTGTCTAACTTTTGAAGCTTTTGCTGTGTTTGTCTCTGATTTTGTTCCATTGTGTCTAACTTTTGAAGATTCTGTCCCATTTGTTTCTGATTTTGTTCAAGCGTTGTGTCTAACTTTTGTAGCCTTTGTCCCATTTGTTGCATTAACTGTAATAACAATGCACTGGTGTCTGAAACATGTTCCTCAGTGCTTTTCGGCAGTGAATTTGCACCGGCAACATTCACATTTTGACAAGCGGAAAATGTGTCTTGACTCATTTGAGAAAACGGTGAGGACGCAAAACCTGAATCTACAGTATTTGCAAAATTGTGTCCTATCATTTCGGATTCCTGAGGCGAGCTGTTGCCGACCGATCGATCGACAATGCTTCCCTGTTCACTACCTGTTTCACTGCCTACGCCATTGTCTGACGCCCGCTCCATTTCCCTATGCACAGTTACCAAATTACTACTTTGAATATTAGTTAATTCACTACCCAGTGGTGCTGATAAGCTACGCTCGTCGTCACTATTATTTCTCAATTTAGTTTGGAGCCTAGTGTTACGTTTTTCACACGCCATTATTGTCACAATATTTCACACGACAACACAGAAAAGCACGACTTGAATAGCAAAAACAAGAGAACACATTAACATAGCACTGAAAATAATATCTAGTTAATTGCAGCAGCGAAATACTTGGCGCAAAGCTACATGCATGCCACAACTGTTTTACTGTTCAACAATGAAAGACTGCAACTACAAAGGAGATTCTCTCTACAATTACGCGCTAGCAATAAACAAAAGCTACACTAAATACACAAACTACAAGAAAAAAATCAGAAGATTCCAGTGAGGTATCCTAGGCTAAGGGTCGACATATGAAACGTCCCCATTGAACAATTTTACATGTGAAACGTCCACTTAGAACAATTATACAAGCCTGTGCTTAACCTGACACACAATATTATTTAGCGCAACGCAATCTGACTTTCAATAACCCCTACAAAACAATGGCCCTGACTAACTTTAACCTATACCTTTTACAAATCACTTACCTCACAAAAATCTTCGCTACTCAAGCTACTGCAAAACAGCGAGCGCCACTACTGCCAGCTAAATAAAAGATTCAAACCACTGAAGGTACTAACTACTGATAGGGATAGTTAGCAAATGAAAGATATTAATAGAGAACAAACAATGTATTTACCTTAATATTCATAATTGACATTCAGTCTTACAGATTATCAAAACTCCGCCATCTCTCTCCCCACATCCATCACTGCTGGCGGCTCACCTCCAACTGCCCAGCGCTACGCGCTGTTCGCATCCAGCTATAGCAGTTCATGACAATAATGGCAGACAACAATGCAAACTAGCCACATACTGCACACAGCACAGCCAGTGATTTTCATACAGAGTGCTATGTAACGTTGCCAATAAAAAACATAAACAGCAAACTTACATAAAGAAAGCCTAAACAGCCTACTTACAAAGGCCAGAAGAAAAAACGCAACACCCTCAAGGAAGAGGCCATTTTATTGACAAGTGACGTGACAGTTAAGGCATATGTCACAATAAAGGGTGTCAAAACAGTTGTATCAGTACACAGTGTAACTCCCCCCCCCCTCCCTGGAGGTACGGAAGGCGTGTATTCCCACAAGAAAACGATTGTAAAACTACTGTATTGCTTCCTGCGGTAAGCTGTCCAAAGCATCCTCCGCTTTTTGTTGCATTTCGGCGATAGTTCTTGCAGACTGTTGATGAAGGATAAGCTTTTGCTTCAGCACGTTCCATACGTGCTGAATTGGCGAGAGATGTGGCGATCTTGCTGGCCAGGGCAGTTGTTTTACACCACGTAGAAAATGTTGTGTCGAAGCAGCCGTGTGTGGACATGCTCTATCCAGCCGGAGAAAACACTTCGCCTACCTGTTTCAGAAAAAAAAATGGCTCTGAGCACTGTGGGACTAAACTTCTGAGGTCATCAGTCCCCTAGAACTTAAAACTACTTAAACCTAACTAACCTAAGGACATCACACACACCCACATCCGAGGCAGGATTCGAACCTGCGATCGTAGCGGTCGCGCGGTTCCAGACTGTAGCGCCTGGAACCGCTCGGCCACTCCGGCCGGCCTACCTGTTTCAGAAACGGCAGTTGCACAGGAATAACAACCTGTGCAATGTTCATATTGGGCTGTAGAAACACCAAATGTGACCGCGATGTAACTGATGCTTACAGGCAGCCCACCAGATCTATGATATACATGTGTACATCCATAACTCGCATACAGACAGAACCTATACTCATCCCCGGCGACAACAAACCGCCAGTCCACTCTCCCATCGAGTCTTTCAGGACACCAAAATAACCACTGTTGGTGGTGTCGAGATATTACATCTACTTCTGCATCTACATACTTCGCAAGCCACCATATGGTGCATAACGGAGGGTGCCTTGTATCGCTACTGGTCATTCCCTTTCCTGTCCGTCCCCGGTAGCTAAATAGTCAGCGTGACGGACTGTCAGTACTCTGGGCCCAGGTTCGATTCCTGGTTGGGTCGGGAAATTTTCTCCGCCCAGGGACTGGGTGTTGTACTGTCCTCATCATCATCCTATCATCCTCATCGACTGCAGGTCGCCGAAGTGGCGTCAAATTGAAAGACCGGCACCCGGCGAAAGGCCTGCCCGACGGGGGGTCCTAGCCATGCGATTAAATAAATAAATTCCCTTTCCTGTTCCACTCGCAAACAGAGCTAGGGAAAAAGATTGTCTATATGACCCTCTACGAGCGCCAAAGAAACTGGTATAGCATGCATATTCAGATACAGAGATAAGTATTCAGGCATAATATGGCGCTGCGGTCGGCAACGCCTGTATAAGATGACACGTGTCTGGCGCAGTTCTTAGACCGCTTATTCCTGCTAGAATGGCAGGTTATCAAGATTTAAGTGAGTTTGAACGTGATGTTATAGTCGGCACACGAGCGATGCGACACAACGTCTCCGAGGTAGCGATGAAGTGGGGATTCTCCCGTGCCACCATTTCACGAGTGTACCGTGAATATCAGGAATCCGGTAAAACATTAAATCTCTGACATCGCTGCGGCCGGGAAAAGATCCTGCAAGAACGGGAAGAACGACGAATGAAGAGAATCGTTCAGTGTGACAGAAGTGTAACCCTTCCTCAAATCGCTGCAGATTTCAATGCTGGGTCATCAACAAGCGTCAGCCTGGAAAACCATTCAACGAAACATCATCGGTATAGTCCTTCGAAGCCGAAAGACCACTCGTTTATCCATGATGACTGCACAACACGAAGCTTTACATGGGAACTTTTAACACTGAAGCGCGTCAGCAATCGTGGGTAATTTAATGATTATAAAGAATCCGCCTCGATTGCAAACAGAAACCGGATGTTGACCTAGTTTTCGGCCGGGTAACCCGACCTTCTTCGGAACAAACTAAAACTACAAACTGCCTAAAGAGGAATTGTCCAACAGTAATACAGAACGCCCTAAAGTGCAAAAGACTCGCATGCCTCTTTAGGCAGTTTGTAGTTTTAGTTTGTTCCGAAGAAGGCGTGGTTATCCGCACCGAAACCTAGGTCAACATCCGGTTTCTATTTGCAGTCGAGGCGGATTCTTTATAATCATTATACAAAGCTTTACGCCTCGCCTGGCCCCGTCAGCACCGACATTGGACTGTTGATGACTGGAAACATGTTGCCTGGTCGGAGGAGTCTCGTTTCAAATTGTATCGACCGGATGGACGTGTACGGGTATGGAGACAACCTCATCAATCCATGGACCCTGCATGCCAGAAGGGGCTGTCCAAGCTGGTGGAGGCTCTGTAATGGTGTGGAGCGTGTGCAGTTGGAGTGATATGGGACCGCTGATACGTCTAGACACGACTCTGACAGGTGACATATACGTAAGTATCCTGTCTGATCACTCGCATCCATTTATCCATTTATGTCAATTGTGCATTCCGACGGACCCTGGCAATTCCAGTTGGTCAGGACGATAACCCACTCGTCCAGAATTACTACATAATGGCTCCAGAAAAACTCTTCTGAACTTAAACACTCCCGCTGGCCACCAAACTCCCCAGACATGAACGTTATT
This sequence comes from Schistocerca cancellata, assembly GCF_023864275.1. Lineage (NCBI taxonomy): Eukaryota > Metazoa > Arthropoda > Insecta > Orthoptera > Acrididae > Schistocerca > Schistocerca cancellata. The sequence goes on along the minus strand of NC_064628.1, from coordinate 781,231,117 downwards.
GAGCATATCCGGGATCCCTTGCAACGTGCTGTTCAGAAGAGATCTCCACCCCTTCGCACACGGACGAATATATGGACAGCCCTGCAGGATTCATGGTGTCAATTCCCTCCAGCAGTACTTCCTACATTAGTCGAGTCCATGCTTCGTCGTGTTGCGGCACTTCTGCGTACTCGCGGGCGCGCTACACAATATGAGGCAAGTGTACCAGCTTCTTTGGCTCTTCATTGTATTATGTTCGTGCTCATTACGCAAAATGTACGTTGACTGCAGTGGGATCGTTCTTTGGTGAGCTTCAAATGCCAGTGCTCTGAATTTTCTGAACAGCGTTCCTCAAAAATAACGTCGCCTTGCCTCCAGGGATTTCCATTAGAAAATTTCGAAAGCATCTCCTTAATACTTTTGTGCTGACTTACCCAACCGGTAACAAATCTAGCAGCCCGCCTCTGAATTCCTTCGATATCTTCCTTCAGTCCGAACTTGTGGTGATACCAAACACTCGAGCAGCACTCAAGAAGGGCGCGCACTATTGTAGCTTTGGTAGTCCGGCCAGAGCACGCGTAATTTTAGTCCTGCTACAAGCAGACGGTTCCATGCGGTCCCTTGTGACACAGCAGGTACAACGCGTGTCCGAATTTCATTCTTCATGATTTTTGGTCGACTACCGCTGCTCTCACAATGCGTCCCTTTTGACGTGTGTCTGTACTATGAGGACATCTAGAACCTGGTCTACGTCTGTGGGAATCTTCCACAGAGCACTTCTGAAAGCACGGACACACAGCCGCTACATCGTCCCCTAAACGTGCAGCAATCTGACGATATATCAATGTAGCTTCCCTAGGCCAACTGTGCGACCCGTTTCAAACGAGTGAAGCTGTTCAACAGGAGTATGTACTTGTCGGTGAGGCATGGTTGTACTCTAAAATCAATGTTGCAGACACTGTTCAGCTCTAAATTCAGTAGGTCTGCGGTTACCGCCTGCAGAGTCAAAACAAAGGGCGCACAGACACGACTCCTGAGCATCACCTAATCACCGACGACCGGGACAAATGAATAACTAACACTGCAATCTCCCAGTATGCACATATTACACCCAGGCGCCACAGATCGCAGTACCTGAGGGTGTCGCAGGAGTTTCCGGCAACGAATAAGGGTTACAAGCTGAGTGAGGAACATTACTGCAGACTGAATAAGAAAAATAAAACAGGCCTCGGTTCGTTCCTTATATCAGTGGTACCCAACCTGGGAGTGATTACCCCCTGAGGAGTAAAAACTAAACGATTCGATTCTTTTTGTCACGAAACTGAATTATTTTCAAAATATCATTACCGTTATCACATTTATGTAAGACTGGTATTGATTACGTAAGTTATCAGTAATTACTTTTCTCAATTACAGGTTCCTCACACAGTCCGTCCACCACATACATATAATGTGTTTCGTCCCGCACATAGCTGACCATAACATGTACGTAACAAGTGCCACACATCTAAAGAAAATGTCTTTCCCGAGTTGTAGATAGTACGTGCAGTAGTAAAGGAATTGCTTCATTACTTACTTCGAAACAGAGAAATGAATTCAAAAATGGTTCAAATGGCTCTGAGTACTATGGGACATCTGAGGTCATCAGTGCCCTACAACTTAGAACTACTTAAACCTAACTAACCTAAGGGCATCACACACATCCATGCCCGAGGCAGGATTCGAAACTGCGACCGTAGCGGTCGCGTGTTTCCAGACTGAAGCGCCTAGAACCGCTCGGCCACACCGGCGGGCAGAACTGAATTAATTGACTGTATGACGCAGCACTAACCACACAAGGGCTACTATAGTGCTGCACATAGTTTTTATATTATTATTATTGTTGTTATTACTAGAGTGGTTAGACACAAAGCATTAACAACCTGAAGTTGTCCAATTTCTACCAGTTCAGAAATAAGCAGTGCAGCAGTGAAGTGATTTACGAATAGTAAGTACAGTGTACAATCTTAACTGGTTTGATTGTAAATGGAGTTACAGTGTGCAGGGCGAGGAAGTGCCTCAGTGGAGAGGAGTAATGCAGGGGAAGCACGTTTTGTACCGTGTGTGTACCCTCAATGTGGATAGTCAGCTTTCTTTTCTGAGAAGGAGTTGTGGGTAGCACGTGCGATGCACCACGAATCCTTCGTCATTCGTTTCCACACACACACACACACACACACGCCGTCAGAGTGGCCATGCGGTTCTAGGCGCTACAGTCTGGAACCGCGCTACCGCTACAGTCGCAGGTTCGAATCCTGCCTCGGGCATAGATGTCTGTGATGTCCTTAGGTTAGTTTGGTTTAAGTAGTTCTAAGATCTAGGGGACTGATGACCTCAGAAGTTAAGTCCCATAGTGCTCAGAGCCATTTGAACACCCCCCCCCCCCCCCCCCACACACACACACACGCCCACAAAGTATCACTCATCTTTCATCATTTTAAAAATAAAAGTGTTCCAAGAAAAGTCTTCCATTCTATCGTTTAGATAGGTTGCAAAGTTGGCGGTAAAGTGGGGGAAGGGGGACCATCAGATGGCACGGGCGGGGGAGGGGGGAGGAGGTAAGGGCGTGGGTACTAGCTAATATCTGATTGCACTCATGAGTAATGGTCTAAGAACGGTTGGGTATCATTGGTCTACACAAATAAGAAAAAATGGAAGGGCGTTGAAGGTTTAACGTCTCATCGACGATGAGATCATTAGAGACGCAGCACAAGCGCGAATAGAGGAAGCATGGGGAAGGAAATCGACTGGGCTATTTCATGAAAGCACTCAGGCCAAGTCTTAAGCGATTTAGAAAATTCACAAGAGACCTAAATGTGGAGAGCCGGATAGATTTTTGAACTGCCATCGTCTCGAGTATATGTCCAGTGATATGCAGAGCAAAGGTCAGCATTCCGATCCCCATCGGCCAATGAGGACCGACCGGCTGCCGGATCATCCTCCGCCAATGGCGTTACTGGAGGCAGTATTCCGGAGCGAGTGGTGAGCACACTGTTCTCCCAGGCGCTGTCGGCTTTCTTGACCTTGGAACCACAACTTCTCAATGTTGCCGTAAAGACGCTGCTCGTACCCTGTTCCAAACGTCGCACCAATGATAAGTCCCCGATAGAACCGGGAATCGAACGTGTGTCCTCCGCATGACAGCTGGACGTGCTGAGCAGTGAGCTGCGAGATTACAAGAAGACTTGGCAGGCATGTAGGTACTGTACATGACTCCCAGCAGCGGTGATCACGAGAATGTACGGTTGCATGGGGGCCGAGCTCCGGGCGACCACATGGCACTACAGAGAGTGTAAAGTGTCGTGTTCGGCGTATGGCTCTGGCATATCGTTTTGCATCTTCAGTACCAATATGAGAAGCTGCTGGCATCACAGCGACGCAATGAACTGTGTTTAGTTCAAGGACAACTGCCGGCCGGTGTGGCCGTGCGGTTCTAGGCGCGTCAGTCTGGAACCGCGTGACCGCTACGGTCGCAGGTTCGAATCCTGGCTCGGGCATAGATGTCTGTGATGTCCTTAGGTTAGTTTGGTTTAAGTAGTTCTAAGTTCTAGGGGACTGACGACCACAGATGTTGAGTCCCATAGTGCTCAGAGCCATTTGAACCATTTCAAGGACAACTCAGGCAGAGGCCCTGTGGCGTACTTTCTACTGACCCCAAATCACCACCATTTGCGACTTCAGCGGTGTCACGCGAGAGCTCATTGCAGGGCAGGTTGAAGGTCTGTTGTGTTTTTCGACGAAAGCTGGTTCTGCCTCGGTGTCAGTGACGGCCGTGTGTTGCTTAGGAATTAGGAGGAGGCCAATTGAGAGCCTGCAACCAATCTGTCTATGTGCTAGCCGCACTGGGCCTGCATCTGGAGTTATGGTCCGGAGAGCGATTTTGTATGACTGCAGGACCACTCTCGTGATTATCCCACGGACCTGAATGAAAATTTGTGCGTCAGTCTGGTGATCAGACCTGTTGTGCTGTCATTAATGAAGACCATTCCAGAGGGTGTTTTCCAACAGGATAACGCTCGTCCACACACCGCTGTTGTAACTCAACATGCTCTACAGAGTGTTGGCATCTGATTTGGCTAGATTTGGTGATCGAGCAGGCCAAGACAACATGCCAACACTCTGTAGTGCCTGTTGCGTTACAACAGCGGTATGTGGATGAGCGTTATCCTGCTGGAAAACACCCCCTGGAATGCTTTCATGAATGACGGCACAACAGGTCGGATGGGGCACATATGGTATGTCATCGGACGACAACTCCAGTGTCATCCACAAACAGCATTGACCCTCCCTGTATACAACTACGAAGTGCAACACGCATGGCACTCCTCATTCCACAAACTGACCTCCGGCACGTGTACAGCACAAAGCAGGCACATTTGCATGGTGGGTTTCAACATTCTGGTGGTTACACCACTTGTTAATGTACAGCATTTCACATTTGCAATGGATTATCTCGTGCTTACATTAACCAGTTATATTACAATGTTAATCACTTAAATACAGGGCTATTACAAATGATTGAAGCGATTTCATAAATTCACTGTAGCTCCATTCATTGACATATGGTCACGACACACTACAGATACGTAGAAAAACTCATAAAGTTTTGTTCGGCTGAAGCCGCACTTCAGGTTTCTGCCGCCAGAGCGCTCGAGCGCGCAGTGAGACAAAATGGCGACAGGAGCCGAGAAAGCGTATGTCGTGCTTGAAATGCACTCACATCAGTCAGTCATAACAGTGCAACGACACTTCAGGACGAAGTTCAACAAAGATCCACCAACTGCTAACTCCATTCGGCGATGGTATGCGCAGTTTAAAGCTTCCGGATGCCTCTGTAAGGGGAAATCAACGGGTCGGCCTGCAGTGAGCGAAGAAACGGTTGAACGCGCGCGGGCAAGTTTCACGCGTATCCCGCGGAAGTCGACGAATAAAGCAAGCAGGGAGCTAAACGTACCACAGACGACGGTCAACAGGATGGTGCTCCACCGCACTTCCATCATGATGTTCGGCATTTCTTAAACAGGAGATTGGAAAACCGATGGATCGGTCGTGGTGGAGATCACGATCAGCAATTCATGTCATGGCCTCCACGCTCTCCCGACTTAACCCCATGCGATTTATTTCTGTGGGGTTATGTGAAAGATTCAGTGTTTAAACCTCCTCTACCAAGAAACGTGCCAGAACTGCGAGCTCGCATCAACGATGCTTTCGAACTCATTGATGGGGACATGCTGCGCCGAGTGTGGGAGGAACTTGATTATCGGCTTGACGTCTACCGAATCACTAAAGGGGCACATATCGAACATTTGTGAATGCCTAAAAAACTTTTTGAGTTTTTGTATGTGTGTGCAAAGCATTGTGAAAATATCTCAAATAATGAAGTTATTGTAGAGCTGTGAAATCGCTTCAATCATTTGTAATAACCTTGTATTCCACTTAGACAAATGTATTCCCAAAATTTCATTACTCTACACCAATTATTTTTTGGTGTTGAGATTTTTTCCGGCAGTGTATATTAAAATGTATAGTAATAGTCCACTTTGTAACTAACCTAAAATCGGAAAATGGTGTAGACTTACCAAGCACCTGAACCTGAGCGTCCAGGATTCGAAATGCATCGAAGATTAACATTTTTTCCACACTTTCATCCAGTAATGTCTTATCGGATAAGATTTTTGGCTAACTCCTCACTTAGACAAAAATCATTCATTGCACAAAAGAAAGTAATTAGAACTGTGCGCGGGAATCAGTACGGATACATCTAGCAGGCATTTCTTTAAGCAGCTGGGAATATTGATCACAGCTTCACGATACACTTATTCACTTATGAAAGTTGGTATCAACGGTCGAGTTTGATGATCCAGTGATAAAACTCGAGCCCGGAGACCGTAAGGTCGCGGTATTGGATACCGATCACATTTGGAATTTTTCAGACTGCCTTTACGTTGACATTAACCTCTCAATGATGTGACGGCACACCAGAAACGACACGGTACGCCAGAAACGACAGGTGTTTCAGGTTTCACGTTAAACTGTAGGTCCCTCTCCTCGTGAGGAATACTGGGGTAGATTAATGGTGCGGAAGTCGGCGAAGTGGCGTTCAATGGAAAGAATGGGCCGCTGAATATTCGTGTTGGGGGTTTACTAATTTACTACGTTGACTTTGGACAAATGGCTAATATTTACTGGTATGATAGGAATGATCATTCGAAGCAACAAAGCCTATTAAACATGTGCTCTAAAATGCATAGCGTAAGTGATATCAGCACTTGTAAAGAGATGTGTTTCATAGCAGCGAAGATGAAAAAGTGCCGCTGGCTCTTAAGTTATGTACTTTAGAGACCAAGTTTACCAGACATTTTTGCCTCTCATGATCGTTCCTGTCATATCCCTGAATATCGACCATTTCACATTCCACCTGGGACACCATGTATACAGGGTGTCTCCCCTAAGAGTCGACAGCCGTTTTTTTTCTTTTTGCTGGTATCTGCAACTTAGTTTTTACATAGAGTACCTGGAGTCAGCCACAGAAATAGTGCTCATTACGTCTTTTATGCGATACGCAGTGTCGACGGAAAGCGTCGGGATATTTTCTGTTACACCAAATTAGTCTTGTACGATATTCGTTTTATCGATGTGAATTAACAGGGGCAGTAAAACACGAAGAACAATCAGTACTGCAGCAGCGATAGCTGCATACTGTTCCTGTTAATACATGCCGATAGAACGGATATGGCAGTTGAGTGATTAGGAAGCACTCTGTCAAATGACATGCAAAATTCCGATTTAAAAATAATTTTGTTTGCGGTTTTGTCACTGGATGTCGCATGATGCACGTGAGGAGCAGTATTGTTCGAGCTGACTCCACCTACGCAAAGCAAATACGAAACTGCAAGTATCTGCCAAAACACCAGGAAAAATGGGTCTGACGACTGTTGGGAGATATATCCGGTAATGGGTGTAAGGGAAGACACTGTCTGCCTGGTACCTTATCGAACAGTCTTCCTGCAAACACGTCACAAACTTTACGGCCTGATATTCTCTGCACAGTCGTAACTGCACCAGTAAGTGGACTACACCTGTCAGTACAGACTAACCGTTTTGCGTCGATGCGTCCACACTTCAACACCTGTCCTGCTGCCGAGGGAAACGTAAGCGTTAATGAGTTGCTCCTGCTACGTGTATGTTGAGGTACTATGCAACCTAAAAATATACGACTTATAGTAGCTATAGTTATTAGCCTCAAAATTACGTAAATACTGATCTAATGTTGTTCAGTACATGGTCCTAAGTTACCAATACAAACCAATAGACGTTCTCGTTCCCACGCACGGGTTCCCGGGTTCGATTCCCGGCGGGATCAGGGATTTTCTCTGCCTCGTGATGACTGGGTGCTGTGTGATGTCCTTAGGTTAGTTAGGTTTAAGTAGTTCTAAGTTCTAGGGGACTGATGACCATAGATGTTAAGTCCCATAGTGCTCAGAGCCATTTGAACCAAACCAATAGAAATATCTCTACTTATGCCTATATTATTATTATTTTCGATTACTCCCTTTTGAGAGAGCGATTGAACTTGAGTAGTCATGATTTCTTCTTCTTTCTTCGTTCTTCCCAAATTCTCTTCATACGTTCACTGTATTTCCTCTTGCATTCTTCCGACCATCTTTTTCCCGTTCTGTTCTCCGTATGTTCTTGTTTAAGTGTGTGTTTTTCTAGGATGTTACTAAACTGTTCTCTATTGTTTATGTTGTCTTGTGTGATCCCCAGTTCTTCAATGTCTTCTTCTGCTTTAGTGATCCACTTTGTCTTGTTTTTGCTCTTGTTTACTATCTCAAAGATTTGTCTTGTGAACCTACTTTTATTCATCCTGCTGATATGTCCATAAAATTTCATCCTTCTCTTTCTAATGGTCTCTGTTATTGTTTCTATGTCTTTGTAAATCTCTCTAGTTGGTCTCTTCATCCAAATTCCTTACCAATACACTGGTCCATATATTTTCGGCAGAAGTTTTCTTTCCTGCTTTTCAATCTCTCTGATCTTAGTATGTCCATGAATCACTGTAGTTTCTGCAGCTAAAAGCGCTTCTGGTAGGACTAATGTGTTGTAATGCCTTAGTTCAATATCTCTGATCTTAGTATGATCATGAATCACTGTAGTTTCTGGAGGTAAAAGTGCTTCTTGTAGGACTACTGTGTGTAATGCGTTAGTTTCGCATTGACAGAAATAGATTTCTTATTGTGGTGATTCCAGGTGAGCTTATATGGTTTTTGTAATTAATCTGGAGATTCTATCTTTATTGGCTATTGAGTTCAGTCCTGATGGTTGGATTATCTCTCCCAGATATCTGAAGTATATACAGGGTGAGTCACCTAACGTTACCGCTGGATATATTTCGTAAACCACATCAAATACTGACGAACCGATTCCACAGACCGAACGTGAGGAGAGGGGCTAGTGTAATTGGTTAATACAAACCATAAAAAATGCACGGAAGTATGTTTTTTAACACAAACCTACGTTTTTTTAAAATAGAACCACGTTAGTTTTGTTAGCACATCTGAACATATAAACAAATATGTAATCAGTGCCGTTTGTTGCATTGTAAAATGTTAATTACATCCGGAGATATTGATACCTAAAGTTGACGTTTGAGTACCACTCCTCCGCTGTTCGATCGTGTGTATCGGAGAGCACTGCAGCATACATCGCGTTTCTACAGAATGATCTGCCAACGTTGCTCGAAAATGTCCCACTGGAAACGCGTCGACGTATGTGGTATCAGCATGATGGTGCACCTGCACATTCCGCAATTAACACTAGGCTGACCCTTGACAGGATGTTCGACGGGCATTTCATAGGACGTGGAGGACGCATAAATTGGCCAGCCCATTCTCCTGATCTTACACCTCTGGACTTTTTTCTGTGCGGTACGTTAAAGGAGAATGTGTACCGTGATGTGCCTACAACCCCAGAGGATATGAAACAACGTATTGTGGCAGCCTGCGGCGACATTACACCAGATGTACTGCGGCGTGTACGACATTCCTTACGCCAGAGATTGCAATTGTGTGCAGCAAACGATGGCCACCACATTGAACATCTATTGGCCTGACATGTTGGGACACACTCTATACCACTCCGTAATTGAAAACGGAAACCACGTGTGTACGTGTACCTCACCCCTCATGGTAATGTAGATGTGCGTCAGTGAAAAAGACCAATAAAAAGGTGTTAGCATGTGGACGTAATGTGCTGTTCCAGTCTCTTCTGTACCAAAGGTCCATCGCCGTTCCCTTTGGATCGCTACGTAATTCGGTGCTCTCCGATACACACGATCGAACAGCGGAGGAGTGGTACTCAAGCGTCAACTTTAGGTATAAATATCTCCGGATGTAGTTAACATTTTACAATGCAACAAACGGCACTGATTATATATTTGTTTATATGTTCAGATGTGCTAAAAAAACTAACGTGTTTCCATTTAAAAAACGTAGGTTTGTGTTAAAAAACATACTTCCGTGCATTTTTTATGGTTTGTATTAACCAGTTACACTAGCCCCTCTCCTCACGTTCGGTCTGTGGAATCGGTTCGTCTGTATTTGATGTGATTTACGAAATATATCCAGCGGTAACGTTAGGTGACTCACCCTGTATATATATAAGCAAGTGTGTGTGCGTGTTTGTTTCCTATTTTTGTTCCGATGAGACGGTTCACATCATAAAATTATCATGAAATGATCTATGGAACAAACAACAAACTAGCTAAGTATAATTGTACTGATTCCATAGTCTTTTTTTCTCTTCTACGATCGTTTTTATTGTAAATTACAGTTCTTCCTATGATTCAACCAAAATTGCTTTACTGTTTGCATACACATTTGTCTTTATCCTTTCTCGTTCTACGGTGACACATCGTGGTATTTTAATTTTAAATACTTTAACTTTTAGTTTTGGAAACCACATCGTCCTTTGACAGAACAGTGAAATACCGGCGGTTCCAGAATTAACCGCGTAAGTTAGAACTCGTTTTAGAGGGCAAATCTGCAAAAACGTGTTCAAATATGGTGCACTTACACCGAAACACAAAGTTACGGCTCGAGAGGGGTCATAAAAATGCGATTCCCGGGCGTTACAATTAGTACGGGCCGGCGTTGGCCGGCGCATAGAGCCGCGAATCTTCGGCAGGCGCTGTGAAAAATTAAGTAACGGCCGGGCGGACGCGCAGGTCGCAGGGAAAACGGACCGGACGAATGACCGCCGCGGCCGCGACTGAAATATTCAAAGAAGTTTAATTAGCAGCGTCAAGTATTAACCGGCTAGATTAGCGGGGAGGCGGCGAGGGGTGTCCGAGCGGCCGCGCCGGGCTGCGCGCGCATGCATATGAATGCCGGCGCCACGCGGCGCGCTAATGCCGGCCCATCGCCGGCGCGTAATTGCATATTAAATCGGACGCGCGGCAAGTAATGACGCGTTTACCGCTCCCTGGGCGCCACTGCGCGCGCGCCGCCCGCCTAAATGACGTCATCACGAGTTAAATTAACATGATTACTGCGGCGCGGTGTTATTGTTGCGGGCGCTCTGCCAGGTAGTCCGTAATGGCGGCGCGCGAGCGGCGGTGGCGCCGAACCGAAGAAGCGGCCCGCCTGCTCGTCGTGTCAAATGGTGGCGGCTGCCGCCCTGCCCTAGCAGCGCCTGTTCGCAATTATGTAACGAGGGCGCCTGTTTATTAGCGCGCTGTTACCTATCGCTGAATACGGAATTGCCCACTAGACAGAGCGTTAATGCGCTATACGCACACTCCGAAAGCCACCTTCTGTTATGTGTGGGAGGATATTTTGTGTACCATTGTGCCCCTCCTAACTCCCCTCCACTGCAGTTTCAGTCGCGAATGATGCGCAGGAAGAACGACTGTTAGTAAGCCACCTTCTGAGTTCCAATTAACCTCACTATTTATTATCATGGGCATTGCGAGATATACCGGGTGATCAAAAAGTCTGTATGGCCGGCCGCGGTGGTCTAGCGGTTCTAGGCGCGCAGTCCGGAACCGCGCGACTGCTACGGTCGCATGTTCGAATCCTGCCTCGGGCATGGATGTGTGTGATGTCCTTACGTTAGTTAGGTTAGTTAGGTTTAAGTAGTTCTAAGTTCTAGGGGACTGATGACCACAGATGTTGAGTCCCATAGTGCTCAGAGCCATTTGAACCATTTTGAACCAAAAAATCTGTATAAAGTTGAAAACTTAATGAACCACGGAATAATGTAGATAGGGAGGTAAAAATGACACACATGCTTGGAATGACATGGAGTTTTATTAGAACCAAAAAAAAAGAAAAACAAATTTCACAAAACGTCCGACAGATGGCGCTGGACAGCAAAACGTCAGTGACTGCGCATGACAGTCGTGTATAAAAGGAGCTGTAATGAGAATCAGATGCGCCAGCAGCAGTCGCAGCATGTTGACGTTACCTGAAAAGGCACTTTTAGTGAAGCTGTATTATCACAATGGCCAATGTGCTAGTTCAGCTTTACGATCCTATCCCCATAGGAAGGGTATTCGAACGGGTAAAGGTCCGTTGACAAATGCAGCTGAGGCGACAATGATTTCGAAGTTCGAAGCCACGGGTTGTTTAGACGATACACCCCGTAGTGTCCGACCGAGCACAAGGCGTAAAGCTGCTGAGACAGTTCAGCAAGAAATGGAGACTGTAGCGGGTTCGTCTATGCACGGGGAAGTCAGCGCTCGTGCAGTCGCACGTCGCACTGGCATTCCATACACTACTGTTTGGTTGGCACTTAGGCGTACCCTCCGATGCTATCCGTACAAAATCCATCGGCATCATGAACTGTTACCTGGCGATTTAGTGAAGCGGAGGGCATTTGCGGTGTGGGCGTTTCAAAAGATGGCGGAAGATGACGATTGGTTGAGTAACGTGTTGTGGACCGACGAAGCTCATTTCACACTCCGAGGGTCTGTCAACGCCCACAACACCATAATTTGGGCTACCGAAAATCCTAGAACTGTCGTGGAAACTCCATTGCACGACGAGAAAGTCACGGTATGGGTTGGATTTACCACACTTACCGTTATCGGGCCTTTTTTCTTCGAGGAAATGCGTGATTCTGGTTTTGTAACTGCTACGGTGGCGGGTGAGAGGTACGCCGATATGTTACAGAATCGCATCATCCCCAGCCTGGCTGATAAACACCTGCTGGAACGTACGATGTTTATGCTGGATGTCGCTCCACCCCATATTGCTTGGCGCGTGAAAAATCTCTTGCGCACGTCGTTTGGTGATGATCGTTTGCTCAGCCGCCACTTTCGTCAAGCTTGGCCTCCCAGGTCCCCAGACCTCAGTCCGTGCGATTATTGGCTTTGGGGTTAGCTGAAGTCGCACGTGTATCGTGATCGACCGACGTCTCTAGGGAAGCTGAAAGACAACATCCGACGCCAATGCCTCACCATAACTCCGGACAAGCTTTAGAGTGCTGTTCACAACATTATTCCTCGACTACAGCTATTGTGGAGGAATGATGGTGGACATATTGAGCATTTCCTGTAAAGAACATCATCTTTGCTTTGTCTTACTTCGTTATACTAATTATTGCTATTCTGATCAGATGAAGCGCCATCTGTCGGACATTTTTTGAACTTTTGTATTTTTTTGGTTCTAATAAAACCCGATGTCATTCCAAGCATGTGTGTCAATTTGTACATCTCTATCTACATTATTCCGTGATTTATTCAGTTTTCAAATTTATACTGACTTTTTGATCACCAGGTATGTACGAAGAAGCATGTATGGGGAATAGTCATATAGTTTTAGTTTCACCTCCAAAAAACTAAATTTACGCAATTGAGGGACTGAGAGGACAAATGATACAAGCGACATTTCACAAGAAAATGATCTACAGGGCGACAATTATAGAATTATGTGAAAAAACCGTAGGTTAGTTACAAACTACGGCGTGCACACACTTTAGTAAACATGTAAACGTCAGCACAGATATTCGGATTTAGGTTATGTCATGTTCGATATGCCTGCCAGCATTGGCGATGATGTGGCGCAGACGAATGGCGAAATTCTGCATTACCCGCTGAACATCGATGCTGTCGATGACCTCCTGAATGACTGTTTTCAGCTTAGCAATGGTTTTACGGTTACTGCTGTACGCCTTCTCTTTAATGTAGCCCCATAAAAAGGAGTCACATTTGTTCAGATCCAGAGAACATAGCGGCCAATCGAGGCCAATACCAGTGGCATCTTGAGTACCCCAGAGCCAGAATGCGGTCCTCAAAGTGCTCCTCCAGGACATCAAACACTATATTGCTTCGATGGGGTCGAGCTCCGTCTTACATGAACCACACCTTGTGGAAATCAGGTCACTTCAGATAATGTGGATTTAACTTTCCTGGCAGATTAAAACTGTGTGCCGGACCGAGACTCGAACTCGGGACCTTTGCCTTTCGCCGGCAAGTGCTCTACCATCTTTTTTTTATCTCATTTTTTTCGCTTTCGTTCGTTGCATCTGCTCGGGGCGTACGTCGAAAGACATTCGTTTAAGTTCGTCGTTGGTCGATTAACTGAGGTTTTTTTTATTACAGAGGGCAGCTAACCCTCTGACCGAACACGCTGACCTACCCAAGCACGACTCACGGCTCGTCCTCACAGCTTTACTTCCGCCAGTACTTCGTCTCCTACCTTCCAAACTTCACAAAAGCTCTCCTGCGAACCTTGCAGAACTAGCACCCCTGGAAGAAAGGATATTGCGGAGACATGGCTTAACTACAGCCTGGGGGGTGTTTCCATAATGACAATTTCACTCTGCAGCGGAGTGTGCGCTGTTATGAAACTTTCCTGGCAGGTTAAAACTGTGTGCCCGACCGAGACTCGAAGGTAGGAGACGAGGCACTGGCGGAAGTAAAGCTCTGAGCACGGGGCATGTGTCGTGCTTGGGTAGCTCAGATGGTAGAGCACTTGCCAGCGAAAGGCAAAGGTCCCGAGTTCGAGTCTCGCTCCGGCACACGTTTTAATCTGCCAGGAAAGTTTCATAACAGCGCACACTCCGCTGCAGAGTAAAATTCTCATTCTGGAAATGTGGATGTAATCATCTTCCAAAACGTTCACATATCGTTCGGTAGTGAGTCACCGTGCCATCAAGGAATATCGCACCGATTATTCCGTGACTGGACATTGCACACCACAGAGTCATCCGTTGAGGGTGAAGACACATTTCGATAGCGAAAAGCGGATTCTCAGTTCCTCAAGTGGGCCAATTTTGTTTAGTGACGAACCAATCCAAATGAAAGTAGCTAAACCAAACAAGGCGAGTGCGCAGGCGCATACCAATTCCCATCATGCCCCGCGGCCAACCGTGCAGTTTGAACGTCCTGACGAAAACCGTTCAGAAGTTATGAAAGTTTCGTTTCACATAAATCAATAACTGTCACCCTGTAAATATGCAGTTGGTAAGCTAAATTGTGGATGTATTCTGAGTAAAAGAAGTACTCGCGATTTCCTACATTTAGCTGCACTCTGTGATGATAAAGTTTAAGTCCAAGCCAATGCCTCGACTGCATTTAGAAAACAACCAATACAAGAGAATTGGTGGACAGAAGAAAAATTGCTGCTATCTTTAGTGAAGTTAGAAAAACGTACTTTTTTAAAGTTCGGCAATACCTTGATGTGGAGGCTTTTAAGGGTGCTTGTAGTAATACTTAACACATGTTTAAACAGGCCGATCTCAAGGTCCTCAACCCGGCTGTACCTACTGTATATCGGGGCCGGCCACGGCGTACCAAATTTGACGGATGCAGCTTGTACACGCCATGTGCGGGCAAATGCCTGAGCAGTCACTCGGCTTTGCTCGTTACCCGGAAGAGCGCAGCATTTCATTTAGCATTGCGGTGTGACATTTTTCGACATCTTTCAGTTTGGCAGAATCGTGGTGTCACCGCTCTGTAAGGGTAGACTAAACTTTGTGTTCTGCCGTACGGCAGGTCTTGTCACGGGGGAGCCTCGTAAGAGAGGTCCACCGCATGAGCGTCTTGGGAAGTGATTCCAGGGTGGTTTCCCGTTGCCTTCCACTGGTGATAATGAGGACAACACAACACCCAGTCCCTGAGTTGAGAAAATCGCCGACCCAGCCAGGAATCGAACCCAGTCCCCTTGGCGTGACAAGCCGCAGCGCTGACCACTCAACTATCGGAGCGGACGTAGTGTAGACGGGGTAAGGTTGAAACGAAGTAAATATCTCTGGAGCGGTTCCGCAGGGAGTGTAATGGGGCAACGATGCGGGCGGCAGGTCTGAACACGAATCTCAATATTGCGCCGCTGTCTGCGTGTTGTCGTCACGTACAGGAGGCCCTATTGTGTTTTAATAGCCAAAAGTAAGTACTTTTCTTCTAACATTCATGCTAACATCATGTATTTTATTTAACTCAAAATATTGAGTGTCTGTTTGTGAGCCTTATACAGCTTGTAGAGGTTTATAATTTACACTCCTGGAAATGGAAAAAAGAACACATTGACACCGGTGTGTCAGACCCACCATACTTGCTCCGGACACTGCGAGAGGGCTGTACAAGCAATGATCACACGCACGGCACAGCGAACACACCAGGAACCGCGGTGTTGGCCGTCGAATGGCGCTAGCTGCGCAGCATTTGTGCACCGCCGCCGTCAGTGTCAGCCAGTTTGCCGTGGCATACGGAGCTCCATCGCAGTCTTTAACACTGGTAGCATGCCGCGACAGCGTGGACGTGAACCGTATGTGCAGCTGACGGACTTTGAGCGAGGGCGTATAGTGGGCATGCGGGAGGCCGGGTGGACGTACCGCCGAATTGCTCAACACGTGGGGCGTGAGGTCTCCACAGTACATCGATGTTGTCGCCAGTGGTCGGCGGAAGGTGCACGTGCCCGTCGACCTGGGACCGGACCGCAGCGACGCACGGATGCACGCCAAGACCGTAGGATCCTACGCAGTGCCGTAGGGGACCGCACCGCCACTTCCCAGCAAATTAGGGACACTGTTGCTCCTGGGGTATCGGCGAGGACCATTCGCAACCGTCTCCATGAAGCTGGGCTACGGTCCCGCACACCGTTAGGCCGTCTTCCGCTCACGCCCCAACATCGTGCAGCCCGCCTCCAGTGGTGTCGCGACAGGCGTGAATGGAGGGACGAATGGAGACGTGTCGTCTTCAGCTATGAGAGTCGCTTCTGCCTTGGTGCCAATGATGGTCGTATGCGTGTTTGGCGCCGTGCAGGTGAGCGCCACAATCAGGACTGCATACGACCGAGGCACACAGGGCCAACACCCGGCATCATGGTGTGGGGAGCGATCTCCTACACTGGCCGTACACCACTGGTGATCGTCGAGGGGACACTGAATAGTGCACGGTACATCCAAACCGTCATCGAACCCATCGTTCTACCATTCCTAGACCGGCAAGGGAACTTGCTGTTCCAACAGGACAATGCACGTCCGCATGTATTCCGTGCCACCCAACGTGCTCTAGAAGGTGTAAGTCAACTACCCTGGCCAGCAAGATCTCCGGATCTGTCCCCTATTGAGCATGTTTGGGACTGGATGAAGCGTCGTCTCACGCGGTCTGCACGTCCAGCACGAACGCTGGTCCAACTGAGGCGCCAGGTGGAAATGGCATGGCAAGCCGTTCCACAGGACTACATCCAGCATCTCTACGATCGTCTCCATGGGAGAATAGCAGCCTGCATTGCTGCGAAAGGTGGATATACACTGTACTAGTGCCGACATTGTGCATGCTCTGTTGCCTGTGTCTATGTGCCTGTGGTTCTGTCAGTGTGATCATGTGATGTATCTGACTCCAGGAATGTGTCAATAAAGTTTCCCCTTCCTGGGACAATGAATTCACGGTGTTCTTATTTCAATTTCCAGGAGTGTATATAAAAAACAGCTACCAGCCACATGTATGGTTTAGAAAGGTTTATTATCTTCAGACCATGACCGGTTTCGGATTTATCTTTACAAATCCATCTTCAGATGGCAGATTACAAGCGTTCTTAGTTGGACCCAGTTTTGTTTATGTTATTCATTTGCTGCACTGGGAAAGAAAAGAAATATTTTTGTTGTCATATCGGTAATGGTATTTTTACGAAAGATTTACTTCTTTTACAAGATCTAATTGCTCAGAGATGGTTTTTATAAACATTAGTAAACTTGCAGGTTAGTGTACTTACGAGCTGTGTAGTTCTGCCTGACGAAATATTCGTGCGTTTATGTTTTCGAACGCAAGCTTGATAAACTTTTCAATATGCACTATGTGAGTGCTATTCCAGTCTATGGATGTCACTTTTAACCTCATCATCTTAATTGACACGCAGCACACACGAATAACGTTTACAAAACGTGGCCCAGCTTCACATTACAAGAGGTTTAAGTGTTACTATTATCACCAGTACTATAAACTGTCTTCTACCAAAGGTGGGGATGGTGACGGTTGAAACAATTTTTGTGTGTACGGTTGAAGTAGTCAATAAATTAATTTAGTTTTGTTTTGTAGATGCCTAGAGTTCGTGAGTTCGGGCGAGAGTGGCATCCAGACGGCAGACGTGTTTGTCGAGGTATGAAGATGCGTATGAAGAGGTAAAAGCTGGAAACTCCCTACGAAAAGCAGCGGATGTGCATGGAATAAACCTCTGTTCTCAGATATGTACGAAAGCGAGATGCCACTAGTGAGGACAATAAAGGTATGCGATATGGGGTACACAACAGTGTTTTTAATGAAGAACAAGAGCAACAATTATCAAAATTCGATGTGCAGATATATATTTTGGACTATCTAATAGAGACGTGAGAAAACTGACGTACGAACTTACCATTAAATATAATTTATCACGAACCTAGGACAACGAAATGGCTGGTGAGATTGGTTTCGGATGTTTATGTGACGAAACCCTGAACCGTCCGTACCCACCGCGCAAGCTACAAGCTGTCCAGAGCAATTAACTTTTATAAAACTAACGTCGATGTTTTCTATGACAATTTGGCCATTGCCATGGACCGTCATAACTTTGAACCCAAAGACACGTGTAACAACGATGAAACAGTCACAACAACCGTTCAAAAACCAGGTAGAGTTGTAGCTAGACGCGGTGCTCGTCAAGTAGGTTCAGAAATTTCAACTGAAAGGGGTTCTTTAGCGACAGTAGCTTTTGCAGCAAACGCCATTGGCAATGCTATTCCTCCATTCTTAATTTTTCCAAGAGTGCGTTGCCAACACCATTTTGTTACGGATGAGCCTCTGGTTGAATGCAGTATGAGTCACATGTCAATTTCCTGGAACAATTCAGGAACCACGCAAATGTATCTCCGTCTCATGAAGTGTTACTCATACTTGATAACCACTCCTCACATGTTGGTATTAACGCACTGGACTTTTGCAAGCCGCGCGGGATTAGCCGAGCGGTCTTAGGCGCTGCAGCCATGGACTGTGCGGCTGGTCCCGGCGGAGGTTCGACTCCTCCCTCGGGCATGGGTGTGTGTGTGTGTGTTTGTCCTTAGGATAATTTAGGTTAAGTAGTGTGTAAGCTTAGGGACTGATGACCTTAGAGGTTAAGTCCCATAAGATTTCAAACACACACACACACAGACAGACTTTTGCAAGAAGAATGGCATTGTCTTACTGCCCTACCCTCCCCATTGCGATCACGAACTCCAGCCACTTGATCGATCTGCATATGGCCCTTTAAAGAAGACTGTAAACTCGACCTGTGATGCGTGGATGCGAAGCCATCCAGGAGAAACAATGTCTATTTACGAAATTCCGGGGATTGCAGCGTCTGCTATGCCCCTCGCTCTGACATCTTCCAACATTCAAGCCGGGTTTCGCAAAACGGGAATTTACCCATCCAACCGGCAGTTATTTATTGAGCTTGATTTTGCTCCTGCATTGTAACAGATAGACCTAATCCCCAAAATACAGCTGTGTCTGCACTAGCAAAGACAACGGTTCAGCAACTGGCTATCAATAATTCGCAAGTCTCAACAACCCAGCAACGAAACGATCATGAAAGTCAAGAAACTTTGAATAGGGCGACACCACCTAGACTTTGCAGCACCATTATCATTCCGGAAACTTCACTGAGACCGTCTACAAGTGTACAAGCAGTTTCTAATGATGCTATTGTATTTACACCGGAAGCAGTACGTCCATTACCGAAAGCTCCCCCGAGAAAATATAATGGGCTTAAAGGACGAAAAACTGGACAGTACAAAATTTACACTGATATACCAGAGAAAGAAGAGACAAGAAAAGAACATGTAGCAAGACTGAAATGGACCAAGGCTAAGCAAGTTAAGAGAAGATTAGTTGGAGAAAAAGGTAAAAAAAATTTAAAAAGTAATACTCAACTGGAAATATCATCAGAAGAGGAAGAATGCTACTGTATTGTTTGTTTATCACCATATTCAGAGAGCAGATCTGGAGAAAAGTGTATTCTGTGCACCACTTGTAAACAGTGGGCTCATGAAGAATGCACAGAAGGTGTTATCTATGTTTGCCACAACTATGACTCAGAATACTCATATTGGTCTATAAGCTGAACGTTTAATTCATTAAAGAAATGTTCGCTTTTAGTTTATTCTGTAGGCTATGTTTGTTTGATTGCAGAAATGTTTTAGTTTATAATTTAGAAATATCTTTGTAAGTATTAAAACCATTAAGGCTGATTAAGGTTTCGTATGGCGCCATAATTGTGCACATGACTAGAATTAATGCAAGTAAAACATATTGTAGTGCTATATCTTATATTATTTGCATGTGTTTCAACTGCCCCCAATCACTGTTTCAACCGCCCCTAGTATGGGGACGATTGCAAAGAAATGGATTTTTTTAAAAGTTTTGAGTCTTTGTATAAAATGCCCTCCAGGCCAACGCCAGTACAAGAGTACAAGTGTCTGGCGCAGTTGTTACATTCGTTAGTGCTCTTAGAATGGCAGGTCATCAACATATAAGCGAGTTGGAATGTGGTGTTGTAGTCGGCGCACGAGCGATGGACACAGCATCTCCGAGGTAGTGATGAAGTGGTAATTTTCCCGTACGATCATTTCACGCGTCTACCGTGAATATCAGGAATCCGGTAAAACATCAAATATCAGACATCGCTGCGGCCGGAAAAAGATCCTTCAAGAACGACACCAACGACGAATGAAGAGAATCATTCAACATGACAGAAGTGGAACTATTCCGTAAATTGCTGCAGATTTAAATGCTGGGACTGTTCAAGATGGTGGAGGCTCTGTAATGGTGTGAGGTGGAGCGTGTGCATTTGGATTGCTATGGGACCCCTGATAAGTCTAGATATGACTCTGACAGGTGACACGTGCGTAAGCATCCTGTCTGATCTCCTGCATCCATTCATGTCCATTGTGCATTCCGACGGACTTGGGCATTTCCAACAGGACAATCCGACACCCCACACGTCCAGAATTGCTACAGAGGGACTCCACGCACACTCTTCTGGGGTTAAAATACTCCCGCTGGCCACCAAATTCCCCAGCAATTAACATTATGGAGCAAGTCTGGGATGCCTTGCAACGCGCTGTTCAGAAGAGATCTCCACCTCCTCGTACTCTCACGGATTTATGGAGAGCCCTGCAAGATTCATGGTGTCAATTCCCTCCAGCACTACATCAGACATCAGTCGAGTCCATGCCACGTCGTGTTGCGACACTTCTGCATGCTCGCGGGGCCTTACACGAATTAGGCAGGTGTACCAATTTCTTTGGCTCTTCAGTGTATATTTTGATTTTTATATTTTAATTTTGCTGTTATCCTATTGTTTTTAAGCTTGATGTATTAATATTGCTTTAATTCTTCACATATTAATATTGCTTTAATTCTTCACATATCTTTATTTTACAATAAATATGTATAGTACTACTTATGTCATTTGTGTCGTACCAAAAAAAAAGCTTCAAAATATACCAAATAAAATAAAATGTTTTTGCCCTTGTACCAGTTTTACTATGAAAAGTTTTAAGGCGCAAGGAGTGTATTTTCAATATATTATAAAAAATAATGCAAAGGCATAATCTCTAACCATGCCGACAATCGGTAGAAACTCACATCATTTATAAACTGCCGTTGAACTCTGGCAGCCATTAACTCAGTTTGCATCAGCGAGCATTGGTAGCACCTGTACTGTCAGCCCCTCAATTAGTTCGTTTGTATACAGGTACAGGCTGCCCCATAAACAACGCTAATTTTGAGATGCCCAGCATTTTTCCGTCGTAGTAAGTAAGCAGCACTGAGTGTTGCACGATTTTCGTCAGTTTTCTTTGTGGTGTTAAGTGTTGTCTACGTGACAAGATGTACACAGCAACACCACGGCAGCCCGCCACCATACAGACACATGAACCGCGAAGTGCATTCTCAGCCCCGAGCACCCGCTTCCATATGGTGCTCACTAATCGAGACTACGTTCTGCTTACGTCATCAAGTTTGTCAGCACGTCGTATTCGTCTGCAGACTGTTGCCAAACGTCAGACAAAGCGCTGTCCACTGTTCGCTCTTTTGCATCCGCCCACTACTGACGCGGATGGAAATCTGCCAACAAGCACAAAACATGACGCGCCGCAGACACTCTGACAGTTCCCCCAGTTCAGTTGTTCCTGCGGCGTCACAATTTCCTGCAGTTACGCTACAGAGCACAGTTCCGTCTGTAGTACTTTAACTTAACAAACAATCATTAAAGAAAAAACCTGCGAACCTTTGGAGACAGCAGAACGTAATATAAGACAGTGAAAGGTCTCTGTTGGATTCCTTTCATGTTAATTTCTTAAATCTGTTGTCATTTACGGCATAAATTCCTTCTCTAAATTTACTGTGGCGTTTCTGACTATCTGGGAGGGGACTGAGTAGTGGAACGTGTTACTTTTACACATAAACAAGAACGATCTGTCACACTACTACACTTAAAAACACAGTTTATATGTAATTCATGTCACACAGTCTCATACGGAACCTACATCCGCTTTCTTTTATATACTGTATATGATAAGATACTGTCAACCCCCTTCCCTTCTGTGTGAGAGGATGGATGAGCAAATGTATTTCTAGTTGCATGCTTGAGGGTAGCAGACAAGCCTGTCTGCTAGAGAACAGTAGGAACAACGTCGGAACAGGTAGCTACGCTTTCTAAAAGCAGAGAGGTTTCTATTCTTAGTATGGTCCTGTCCGTCCCTTGTCATGTTGGTATAGGAAGCTGCCTCTCTGGTCACTTCCGTTTGTATCCGTTAGCACGCTCGGTAGGAGCCCAGGTCAGACTGTCCGCGGCGAGCGTCTGAAGTGGTTAGATCTCCGGCTAAGCGCGTGTCTGCTAAGTCCGTAGGACAATGGATTTCTTAAGTTCAGCCTAACTGAAAATTTAATCACCTTTATTTCAGGTTTAGCTCTAAAATATCTAATGTTATCTTAAATTGCAGTGCAGTGTAATTCGAGTGTGAAGTTCAGAATATATTCCGGTAGTTGGTTTGTCACTACTTTGTGAGTAAAGTGGAACCACGTGTTGATCAGTAACTCTAACTAAGATCATCAATCTTAAACACGAATTTGCGTGAGATTATAACGTCTCGTCTTGACAATATTTTTCAATATAGCAACTTTTCTTAATGTTCAACCCACGTGTGAACCAGTACCACGTGCTTATACAATTGTTTGACCCATCAGGTTAGTAGTAAGACGATATTAACCAGTTCGAGGTTTTTCTTTTGTAAATTGCTTTTCTATCTAATTTATTTTAATTATCAAAATTATTGTGGAGTTACACTCTTTGTGTAAACCAAGTTGACCACGTGAAGCATGTGGTGTAATCATCAAAGTAGCCCTCAGCTACTCTTTTCGGGAAGATTTCACAGAGAGTTAGTATGAATTTAGTATACCAGTGTGTGGTAATTACATGACGGGCAGGATTGCGCTACGAACGTAACTTCTATGGGTGAAAATTGAATCGGTTGGTTGTGGTTAATTTCCTCTTGCATACGTTTCAACGTTCATCGTGTGTAATTTTATGAATGCAGTGTTGTATGCAGTCACACAATCTTGGCTCCATATTTGATGTGTTCCGTAAGATTACAATCTTACATTTTCACAATCCTAAATAAGGCACCAGTTTAGTTATGAATCAAGTTTAATATGCTGAAATTTCAATAATAAATGTTAAAATAAATTTCCAAATATAAACTGATTTATTTCTTTTTATTTAATTCTCTTATAT
Organism: Schistocerca cancellata; assembly: GCF_023864275.1. Classification (NCBI taxonomy): domain Eukaryota; kingdom Metazoa; phylum Arthropoda; class Insecta; order Orthoptera; family Acrididae; genus Schistocerca; species Schistocerca cancellata. Next base: position 781,207,844 of record NC_064628.1, on the reverse strand, counting down.
ATATACACTCCTGGAAATTGAAATAAGAACACCGTGAATTCATTGTCCCAGGAAGGGGAAACTTTATTGACACATTCCTGGGGTCAAATACATCACATGATCACACTGACAGAACCACAGGCACATAGACACAGGCAACAGAGCATGCACAATGTCGGCACTAGTACAGTGTATATCCACCTTTCGCAGCAATGCAGGCTGCTATTCTCCCATGGAGACGATCGTAGAGATGCTGGATGTAGTCCTGTGGAACGGCTTGCCATGCCATTTCCATCTGGCGCCTCAGTTGGACCAGCGTTCGTGCTGGACGTGCAGACCGCGTGAGACGACGCTTCATCCAGTCCCAAACATGCTCAATGGGAGACAGATCCGGAGATCTTGCTGGCTAGGGTAGTTGACTTACACCTTCTAGAGCACGTTGGGTGGCACGGGATACATGCGGACGTGCATTGTCCTGTTGGAACAGCAAGTTCCCTTGCCGATCTAGGAATGGTAGAACGATGGGTTCGATGACGGTTTGGATGTACCGTGCACTATTCAGTGTCCCCTCGACGTTCACCAGTGGTGTACGGCCAGTGTAGGAGATCGCTCCCCACACCATGATGCCGGCTGTTGGCCCTGTGTGCCTCGGTCGTATGCAGTCCTGATTGTGGCGCTCACCTGCACGGCGCCAAACACGCATACGACCATCATTGGCACCAAGGCAGAAGCGACTCTCATCGCTGAAGACGACACCTCTCCATTCGTCCCTCCATTCATGCCTGTCGCGACACCACTGGAGGCGGGCTGCACGATGTTGGGGCGTGAGCGGAAGACGGCCTAACGGTGTGCGGGACCGTAGCCCAGCTTCATGGAGACGGTTGCGAATGGTCCTCGCCGATACCCCAGGAGCAACAGTGTCCCTAATTTGCTGGGAAGTGGCGGTGCGGTCCCCTACGGCACTGCGTAGGATCCTACGGTCTTGGCGTGCATCCGTGCGTCGCTGCGGTCCGGTCCCAGGTCGACGGGCACGTGCACCTTCCGCCGACCACTGGCGACAACATCGATGTACTGTGGAGACCTCACGCCCCAAGTGTTGAGCAATTCGGCGGTACGTCCACTCGGCCTCCCGCATGCCCACTATACGCCCTCGCTCAAAGTCCGTCAACTGCACATACGGTTCACGTCCACGCTGTCGCGGCATGCTACCAGTGTTAAAGACTGCGATGGAGCTCCGTATGCCACGGCAAACTGGCTGACACTGACGGCGGCGGTGCACAAATGCTGCGCAGCTAGCGCCATTCGACGGCCAACACCGCGGTTCCTGGTGTGTCCGCTGTGCCGTGCGTGTGATCATTGCTTGTACAGCCCTCTCGCAGTGTCCGGAGCAAGTATGGTGAGTCTGACACACCGGTGTCAATGTGTTCTTTTTTCCATTTCCAGGAGTATATATATATATATATATATCACCGGTTGTTCCCAGCCGAGCCTCAGGTACAGGGCGGGTCGCAGGTGGCGGATAGCGAACGATTCATCACATATGGTGGACAGCTGCGAATAAGGGGAAACCCAAATAAGCAGTCCCGGACCGAGGCGGCAGCATCACGAGGGTGTGGGAGGGTGACTTTTTGCAAGGGTCACACTCATTCAAAAACCACAGAACCCGAAGACGTTGCTGTGTCATGGCGAGTAAGTGCCGCCATTACAATAAGCACTGTCAACACCCAAATCCAGGACGCGTCTGAAGTGGGAACCATCGGCATCCTGGTCAGCGTCTGTCCACACAATGTGCGGCTGGTCATAATGCGCCAGGAACTAACAATCCCTGGTTCTAAACACCCAGTGGAAACACTGGACTAACTTGATTACAAGCAAGTATGACTCGTGCAAGTAATAACAACATTACCCCGGGTGGTAACCAATCCACCCATCAACAGATGGCAACCAGGAATTCGGATTCTGGGGAACCTGGACTTACACGATTACATCAGAGAAAGTCGGAGCTCTCTGGCAAACTTCCACTTTAAACACCTACATACATTGGAACCTTTAACATAAATACATTAATCCAACCAGGAAAACTTCTAAACCTTACAACAGAACTTGAAAAGCAAAAGATAGTAATACTAGCTTTACAGGAGACACGTTTTACAGATGAAGAAACATCAGATTATGGCAACTATCGCATCTTTAAGAGCAAGACGGATAAACGAATCGGAAGAGGAGCCCCCCATCTCGGGATGGCGTTTATCATACACAAGAGCGTGCTCAGCTCCATCAAGGAAGTTACTCCCGTAAATAATAGGATAATGACGATGCGCTTACAATGTGCCAACAAAACATACACAATGGTTAATGTTCATGCTCCCACAAACGGAGACAACAAGAAAAACCCCATAGAAACAGAAAAGTTCTGGGAAAATTTGGAGAATATAATGGCCAAGATTCCAAAAGATGATACAAAAGTTCTACTCGGCGATTTTAATGCCCAAATTGGTAGAGAGAAAATCCACCAAAAAACCGTAGGCAAATATCCTGCACATAAATTTACCAATAAAAATGGTACAAGGCTCGTCGAACTATGTAAGCAGAATAACCTGAAGATAATGTCAACATCTCTAAGAAAATGTCCAAGAAAACAAAAGACATGGAGATCTCCTATACAACAAATTGGCGAGTTTCAAATAGATCATGTGGCGATTTCATACCCAGTACAAAAAGAAATTTACGACGTCCAAGTACGCAGAGGAGCAAACATTGATTCAGACCATTACCTAACTAGAATTAAAATCAAGTTTACAGCACGAAGAAGTCATCAGAAGAAAACAGAAATACAGAAATATGACACCAAGAAGATTAAAGAATCTAAAGTAAAAGAAGAATGGGAGAAGGAAAAGGCAAACACATGGGAAGAATTTCATTCTAAAATCACGCGAATAGCTAAGGAAACTATTCCCTTGAAAAAGATATTCAAACACCCTTGGTGGGATGCAGACTGTGAAAATGCATTGGAAAGGAGAAAAAAGGGATTTCAAGAATATAACAGTAAAAAATCACAAGAAAGTCTACATTTATTTAACGAGGTAAGAAAACAGGTTTCAAAATCTATTAGGCAAGCAAAAAGGAAGTACACAAAGGCACAACTGGATGCCATAGAAGAAAATTTCCAAAACTATAATACAAGAGACTTCTACAGAACTTTCGCAGATAAAATACGAGGATATATCCCTCAAAATTTATGTTTCAGAAAACCAGATGGTAAATTAGCCCTAACAAACCAGGAAAACTGTCAAGTATTGGCTCAATATTTTTCTAACCTACTAAATTGCCCAGAACCTAGTTGAAGGTTTCCCAAAGAAATCAGTGCCAACGCTCAACCGGATTCATTACCACGAACACAGGAAGAAATCAAATGTCACATTAAAAACTTAAAAAATAATAGAACATCTGGCGAAGATGGCATTGTTGCAGAGCTATTAAAAAACCTAGGACCAAAGACGTTGCAAGAGCTCACAAAAATAATAACAAAAATATGGGAAACAGAAAAATTACCAGAGGATTGGAAATGTGCCCTTATTCACCCGTTACATAAAAAAGGAGACAGAACAAATGTCAATAACTACAGGGGAATCTCACTTTTACAAGTCACCTACAAAATTCTCTCAACATGCCTGCTGAAAAGAACACAAGAGCAGCTGGAACGCCAAATTGGTGATTATCAAGCAGGCTTCCGTCCCGATCGCTCATGCATAGAACAAATATTTAATTTAAAGACAACATTAAAACACAAAGCAATTAGAAATGCCCCCATAATTTGTACATTTGTAGATTTTAAGAAAGCCTACGACTCAATTGACCGGCAATCTTTGTTTAACATTTTAGAGGAACTTGGACTTGACTCCAAAACACTAAGGCTTATCAAAGAATCACTGACAGACACTGTATCTAAAGTTAAATTCAGGGGAGAAATCTCTGAACCTTTTCTCATAAAAACTGGAGTACGTCAAGGTGACGGGCTATCTCCACTTCTGTTTAATATAGTCCTGGATAAAGTCATTAAGGAATGGGAAAAAGAATTAAAAAATCAATCCTACTGGAAACCAATCCATCTTGGTAGAACCAAAGACAACGTGGAGGTATCTTGTTTAGCATTCGCGGACGACTTGGCCAAACTTGCAGATGATGAAGAAATCGCCACCAAACAAATAGAGATCCTTAAGGAATGCGCGGATAAAGTAGGTTTACAAATTTCGTTTCAAAAGACAGAATTTTACTGTACGAAATTCCATATACACAGTTTGAACACAAAATATGGAAAAATAAATAGAGTAAAACATTTTAAATACCTAGGTGAAATTTTGGAGCCAACCGGAGGAGAGAAAGTTGCACAGAAGATCAGACAACAGAAAATGAAGAGAGCATATGGTATGACACATGAAATATACAATAAAAAATGCATCTCCTCGAACACAAAAATCAGACACTACTGCGCAGTAATTAAGCCAGCAGCACTATGTGCTAGTGAAACGCTCACACTCCACACAAAATGTGACTTAGAAAAAATACTAAAAGAAGAACGCAAAATTATGAGAAAGATTTTAGGTCCAAAATTAACAGAAGAAGGATACCGGATACAATTAAGAAGAACCACAGAAACTATATCAAACCTGGCAGCAGACATAAAAAGGCGAAGATTAAAATTTTATGGACATGTCACTAGACTTCCCCCCACACGACTCACCAACAGAATTCTCACTTACATAGAAAAAGTCAAATCAACAACACCATGGATTAGCCAAGTAAAATTAGATTTACAAAAAGCAAATATTGAACTTAAAGATGTCAAAGATAGAAAAACTTTTAGAAATAAGGTGGAAAAGTGGATTGTATTGTCGGAGAAGGAAGCACTAAAGAGACCAGGAACAAAATGGACAGAAGAAAGAAAAAGAAAACATGGAGAACGAATCAAAGAAGTATGGAAGAAACGACGTCAGAAAGCTTTGCGTGATCCTTCTGGGTCCATTCGCGATAAGTAAGTAAGTAAGTATATCACCGGTTGTAGTATGACTATTAAAAGATTATAATTAATGTTAGTCTGCTTGGGAATTTGGTAAGCTAGACTGGATACCTGGTGAAACAGTTGCGCAGTAATGCAAGGTTAACTTCCTCAGATAGCTCACAGGTTTTAACCCACTTTAATGGTCTTGAATATCAGCACCGCTTTCATAACAAATTAAAGCAACAACATTACAACAGTAGTATTACAGTATAACATTAGTAAAGGAAAGAAATCAGATAATTTCACTTTAGCCCTAAGGTTTCGGCAAATTTCATAACACTGGAAAGACTTGATTACACTATTGGCCACTAAAATTGCTACATCAAGAAGAGATGTAGCTGATAAACGGGTATTTATTGGACAAATATAATATACTAGAACTGACATGTGATTACATTTTTACGCAATTTGGGTGCATAGATCCTGAGAAATCAGTGCCCAGAACAACCACCTCTGGCGGTAATAACGGCCTTGATACGCCTGGGCATTGAGTCAAACAGAGCTTGGATGGCGTGTACAGGTACAGTTGCTCATGCAGCTTCAACAAGATATCACAGTTCATCAAGAGTAGTGACTGGCGTATTATGACGAGCCAGTTGCTCGGCCAACATTGACCAGACGTTTTCAATTGGTGAGAGATCTGGAGAATGTACTGGCCAGGGCAGCAGTCGAACATTTTCTGTATCCAGAAAGGCCCGTACAGGACCTGCAACATGCAGTCGTGCATTATCCTACTGAAATGTAGGGTTTCGCAGGGATCGAATGAAGGGTAGAGCCACGGGTCGTAACACGCCAGTATGGCGATGACGAATACACGCTTCCAATATGCGTTCACCGCGATGTCGCCAAACACGGATGCGACCATCATCATGCTGTAAACAGAACCTGGATTCATCCGAAAAATGACGTTTTGCCATTCGTGCACCCAGATCAGTCGTTGAGTACACCATCGCAGGCGCTCCTGTCTGTGATGCAGCGTCAAGGGTAACTGCAGCCATGGTCTCCGAGCTGATAGTCCATGCTGCTGCAAACGTCGTCGAACTGTTCGTGCAGATGGTTGTTGTCTTGCAAACGTCCCCATCTGTTGACTCAGGGATCGAGACGTGGCTGCCTGATCCGTTACAGCCATGCGGTTAAGATGCCTGTCATCTCGACTGCTAGTGATACGAGGTCGTTGGGATCCAGCACAGCGTTCCGTATTACCCTCCTGAACCCACAGATTCCATATTCTGCTAACAGTCATTGGATCTCGACCAACGCGAGCAGCAGTGTCGCGATACGATAAACCGCATTCGCAATACGCTACAATCCGACCTTGATCATTGTCGGAAATGTGATGGTACGCATTTCTCGTTACACGAGGCATCACAACAACGTTTCACCAGGCAACGCCGGTCAACTGCTGTATGTATGAGAAATCGGCTGGAAACTTTCCTCATGTCAGCACGTTGTAGGTGTCGCCACAGGCGCCAACCTTGTGTGAATGCTCTGAAAAGCTAATCATTTGCATATCACAGCATCTTCTTCCTGTCGGTTAAATTTCGTGTTTGTAGCACGTCATCTTCTTGGTGTAGCAATTTTAATGGCCAGTAGTGTAATACTGTGGTACGTATATGCTCAGTTAATACTTTTCATTAAATAATTTTACTCACATAAACACCATAATCTCAGAAACCTATTTATTATTATGCAAAAATAATTTATATGTTTTTGACAGGGATTAAATGAACTCACTAAAGGTGGAGAAACTTCTCTAACACATGTATCGAAACAAGAATTTGTGTTTTCTCAAGACAAAATCCCTTTTTCTTGTGTAATATGCTATACTATGGTGGATGGGAAACTTTTACCAATTCATCGCAATTGAAAGTGACAAAGAACTGGAAGGTTTTGTTGATTTTTAGTGTTTCACACATCAGTCGGTAAAAACGCAATCCTTACAGACTCAGTTTGTTGGCTGTACGTATGTCCGTATGTCCTAAAAAAACCTTTTTTTCTCAGGAACAGGTACACGTATCCAATTGAAATTTGTATCACATACTAAGGCCTACGGTTCCTTGGCGATGTAAAAAATTAAAGCTTCAAGAGACGGCCTTCATGTCACATATTTTGATGCTCGCAAACTCACACATGTAAACCTTCCATTGACCTAGAATCATGAAATTTGGCAAGAAGCAAGGTTTCAAAGCACAAGTAAAAAGAAAACATTCAAAAACTGTTTATTTGTAACTATACCACACGAAAAAAATATTTCTTTTGTCATTTCTTATCCGGAATACGGAATAGATCTGAAATCCCCTGTCAATAGCACTCAACACTTCATGTGAATAAAGAGATAGTAGTGTATCACAAGAACGATGTTCTCTAAACCCGTGTTGACTGTGTGTCAATAGACCGTTTTCTTCGAGGTAATTCATAATGTTCGAACGCAATATATGTTCTAAGATCCTGCTGCATGTCGACGTTAACGATATGAGCCTGTAATTTAAGTGGATTATTCCTACTACCTTTCTTGAATATTGGTGTGACTTGTGCAACTTTCCAGTCTTTGGGTACGGATCATTCGTCGAGCGAACGGTTGTATAATATTGTTAAGTATGGAGCTAATGCATGAGCATCCTCAGAAAGGAACCTTAATTGGTATACGGCCTGGACCAGAAGACTTGCTCTTATTAAGTGATTTAAGTTGCTTCACTACTCCGAGGATATTTACTTCTACGTTACTCATGTTGGCATCTCTTATCGATTCGAATTCTGGAATCTTTACTTCGTCTTCTTTTGTGAAGGCATTTCGGAAGGCTGTGTTTAGTAACTCTGCTTTGGCAGTAGTGTCTTCGATAGTATCTCCATTGGTATCGCGCAGAGAAGGCATTGATTGTTTCTTGCCGGTAGTATACTTCACGTACGACCAGAATCTCTTTGGATTTTTTGCCAAGTTTCGGGACAGTTTCGTTGTGGTAACTGTTATAGGCATCTCGCATTGAAGTCCGTGCTAAATTTCGACTTTCTGTAAAAGATCGCGAATCTTGGGGATTTTGCGTCTGTTTAAATTTGGCATGTTTCTTTCGTTGTTTCTGCAACAGTGTTCTAATCCGTTTTGTGTACCAAGGAGTATCAGCTCCGTCGTTTGTTAATTTATTTGGTATAAATCTCTCAATCGCTGCCGATACTATTTCTTTGAAGGCTAACAACTAAATCACTCCGCCCGCCAACCCGGAATATAAGACACGCGAAAAGTAAAGATAGCTTAGCTCAACCACAATCGATCTCAACGATGCATAAACAAAATAACAGTGGCGCCAGCTCGCTACGGCTCACGAACATAAGACAAGGAATGATCTAATTGCTCATATGAAGCGTTTCGGAATTTATGCATCATCAGATATACGGACTAGTCTGCGAGAGTCTGTTTCACATATAACTTGAAAGGCCATACCTATGTGCCGCAATCGCTCCTGCAAATCTGATGAAGGATAAATTCCAGAACGCGCCATATGAGCAGTAAGGTCATTCCTTGCCTGATGCTTGGCTTTTACCATTGCGACCCAGTCAGCCTGAATGCTAAGAACCACTGATTATTATAATAATGTTCGCTCTCCTCGTGCATGTCTTCATATCACATTTATATTGATGAAATTAAAACACTTTCGAAAATCTTGGAATCCTTGGGACTGATACCTTCCCAGTATCGATGTCGATAACCGCAAAAATGATCGAGATTCTCGATTCCCGGAATGGATGAACTATTTACATACATAACTAAGTTTATACGCAAACCTCAGTTTGCGCGTCCCACTCGCACCTGCCCAATTTGTTTTGAAAAAAAATGGCAAAAAACTACAAAATTAGAAAATTACAAAAGCAAATAACAAAGAAACACAGAAGTTATTTTACAATAAAAAATTACTAAACAACAATTATATCGAGGTTGAAGACATTGTTCCTTTCCCTTACCCACAGTTTATTTTTCAAATTTTTTGTATTTATTTATTTTTAATCAAGAAGCTGTAGTTTTTCATCCATAAGTACAAGATTTTTAGCATAAAGAGTTCAGCTAGTCTTACACATATAGGTAAAATTTTAAATTGCAAAACTACATGAGGAACGGAAATTACCTTTCATAAGGAAGAATGAACTTGGGTATAGGACAGAAATAAGAAGAAGAAATTTAATTTTCGTGGCAGAACAAGCCAAACTCGAAGAAGGCCAAATTCGTGAGCCTGAGGAGGGGATTCACGGGAAGACAAAGGCTCTTGTAAAAATGTCCTTGTCCCATGATTTTTATGTATCACTTAACCCTTCATTCACCTATGCCGTATTGACAACGTGAAAAATGCCGTGTTGCACAGAGGTTCAAAGTCCATCTTTAAACACGATGCCCGGCTGGTGTGGCCGTGCGGTTCAGTCTGGAACCGCGTGACCGCTACGGTCGCAGGTTCGAATCCTGCTTCGGGCATGGATGTGTGTGATGTCCTTAGGTTAGTTAGGTTTAAGTAGTTCTAAGTTCTAGGGGACTGATGACCACAGATATTAAATCCCATGTGCTCAGACTCATTTTTTTTTTTTAACACGATGGATAAGTTTGTCGAAGGTCAGAGCAATGCAACAGCATAGCACCTCTATCAGGACCATGTCAAGTAAAGCACTGTGGTGTTCAAGCCAACCTTCGTGATGATGGCAGTTTTACATTTACGTTACACTGATAAGCCTGAACATTATGACCACCTACCTAATAGCCTGTATGTCCACTTTTAGTGCGGATAGCAGTGGTGACACGTCGTGGAATGGAACCAAAGAGGCCTTGGTAGGTCGCTGGAGTGAGTTGACACCACATATGCATACAGGGCATCTAATTCTCGTAAATTCCGGGGAGGGGGAGTGATGAGCTCCGACGTCACGTTCAATCGCATCACAGATGTGCTCGACCAAGTTCAAGTCTGGCGAGCTGGGGGCCAGCACATCAACTGGAACTTGCCACTGTGTTCCTCAAACCACTCCACCATACTCCTGGCCTTGTGACATGGCGCATTATCTTGTTGAAAAATGCCACTGCCGTCTCGAAAGATGATCGTCATGAAGGGGTGTACGTGATCTGCAACCACTGTACGATACTCCTTGGCCGTCATGATGCCTTGCACGAGTTCCACTTGACCGATGGATGCCCACGTGAACGTTCCCCAGAGCAGCCACCGCCTGCTTGTCTCCGTCCCGCAGCACAGGTGTCAAGGGGCTGTTCCCCTAGAAGATGACGGATTCGCGCCGTCTCATCGCCATGATGAAGAAAGTATAGGTATTCATCAAACCATGCAACGTTCTGCTACTGCGTCAACGTCCAGTGACGATGGTGACGTGCCCATTTCAGTCATAGTTGTCGATGTCGTGATGTTAACATTGGCACATGCATCGGTCGTCGACTCCGGAGGCCCATTGTTAGGAGTATTCGATGCACTGTGTGTTGAGGCACACTTGTACTCTGCTCAGCATTAGATGTTAGCTCCACCACAGTTTGCCGCCTGACCTGTTTCACCAGTCTGCCCAGCCTACGACGTTTGACATTTCTAACGACGGGCGGCCGCCCAAGCCCACAACGTCTGGACGTGGTTTTACCTTGGTTCCGTCATGTGTTGAAGAAGACACTCAACACAGCACTCCTCGAACACCCGACAAGTTGTGCAGTTTCCTAAATGCTCATATCGAGACTCCGGGCCATCAAAATTCGCCCTCGGTCAAATTCAGATAGATAGCTCGCCTCCCCCATTCTACAAACTGACAGCACGCTGATACTACAAGCACTGTGCGAGTGACTAGCAGCCATCACTCATCAGGTGCCAATGCTATCGCTTGGATGCGCTTATAGCTATAGTACGTCGGTAGTTATAATGTTTTGGCTGATCACTGCATAGTGCGATAATTCCTTTCCCGCATTTGAAGGGGAACAACGATACAATTCGTGTTGAGGTCACAGAAGCGTACTGCGACAACTCACCACCTTATTTATGCGGCGCACACTATTATACATCTACATCTACATCTACATCAACATGGATACTCTACAAATCACATTTAAGTGTCTGGCAGAGGGTTCATCGAACCACATTCACAGTTTTCTATTATTCCAATCTCGTATAGCGCGCGGGGAGAACGGACACCTATGTCTCTGATTTCTCTTATTTTATCGTGGTGATCGTTTCTCCCTATGTAGGTCGGTGTCAACAAAATATTTCCCCATTCGGAGGGGAGAGTTGGTGATTGGAATTTCTTGAGAAGATTCCGTCGCAACGCCTTTCTTTCAATTATGTTCAGCCCAAACAAATCCTGTATAATTTCTGTGACACTCTCTCCCATATTTAGCGACAATATAAAACGTGCTGCCCTTATTTGAACTTCTTCTATGTACTTCGTCAGTCCTATCTGGCAAGGATCTGACACCGCTCAGCAGCATTCTAAAAGAGGACGGACAATCGTAGTGTAGCCAGTCTCCTTAGTAGATCTGTAACATTTTCCAAGTGTCCTGCCAATAAAACGAAGTCTTTGGTTAGCCTTCCCTACAACATTTTCTGTGTGTTCCTTCCAATATAAGTTGTTGGTGATTGTGTTGCGTAGATATTTAGTTGAATTTACGGCTGTTAGATTAGACTGATTTATCGTGTAACGGAAGTTTAACGAGTTCCTTTTAGCACTCATGTGGATGGCCTCACGCTTTTCGTTATTTAGGGTCAACTGCCAATTTTCGCACCATTCGGATATCTTTTCTAAATCGTTTTGCAATTTGTTTTGATCTTCTGATGACTTTATTAGTCGATAAACAACAGCGTCATCTGCAAACAACCTAAGACGGCTGCTCAGATTGTCTCCCAAATCGTTTATATAGATAAGGAACAACAAAGGGCCTATAACACTACCTTTGGGAACGCCTGAAATCACTTCTGTTTTATTCGATGACTTCCCGTCAATTACTATGAACTGTGACGTCTCTCAAAGTAAATCACAAATCCAGTCACATAACTCATACGATATTCCATAAGCACCCAATTTCACTACAGGCCGCTTGTGCGGTACAGTGTCAAAAGCCTTCCGGAAATCCAGAAATAAGGAATCAACTTGAAATCCCTTTTCAATAGCACTCAACACTTCATGTGAATAAAGAGCTAGTTTTGTTTCACAGGAAAGATGTTTTCTAAACCCATGTTTTTTCGACGTAATTCATAATGTTCGAACACAATATATGTTCCAAAATCCTGCTGCTTATCGCCGTTAACGATATGGGCCTGCAATTTAGTGGATTACTCCTACTACCTTTCTTGAATATTGGTGTGATCTGTGCAGCTTTCCAATCTTTGGGTACGGATGTTTCGTCTAGCGAACGGTTGTATATGACTGTTAAATATGGAGTTAATGCATCAGCATACTCCGAATGGAACCTGATTGGTATACAGTCTGGATCAGAAGACTTGCTTTTATTAAGGGATTTAAGTTGCTTCACTATTCCGAGGATATTTACTTCTACGTTACTCATGTTGGCAGCTGTTCTCGATTCTAATTCTAGAATATTTACTTCGTCTTCTTTTGTGAAGGCATTTAGGAAGGCTGTGTTTAGTAATTCTGCTTTGACAGCCCTGTCTTCGATAGTACCTCTTCCAGTTTGTTAAAACATGTCTGATTGGCAAAGATCGAATTAGACGAGTTTGCCTCTGTGAAGAACCGGGAATCGCAACACAAGTCGATTCCTAGATGCTGGAAGACGGCGTTTCATATTCTAGGCAACTATGAGAAAACTAAAGTCACGACATTTTTTGCGGTACTTTGAATATGGCAGAGGTGTCCGACCGCTGGGTTCCGAAACTGATCATATTTCTTAAAAAGTCATCTGAACTGAGGTAGCAGCGCGAATGTTGCCGTTGTTTCAGGCCAATACAGATGACCTCTTTATGCATCTAATCACTATGGGCGAGTACTGTGTGTGTCACTACGACCCCGAGACAAAGGAACAGAGCAATTATTGGAAACATCTGGACCGACCACCTCCAAAAAAGGCGAAGACATGATCATCGTAGGGCAAGGTGGTCTTGAACAATTTTTGAGCACTGTCATGGTGTGGTGCTAACAAATTACGCTCGTAATGGGCACAGCACCACAGGAGTATACTACCAAAATTTGTTGAAGAGGTTGCAGGGGGCTGTGAAGATGAAGCATCGCAGGAAACTGTCCAAGGAGCCGTTTTTGCTCCACAACAATGCCCTCCTCTTATTGTGTGCAGGGTGCAGTCACACATGCTACTTCTCTGGGCTATCAAATTTTCGCTATTCCATCTCCGCCAAGTGATCTAACGCTGGGAAAAGTGTGTCACATTGAAGGATGAATGCGTAGAGAGGAAGATACGCTCACACCAAGTTCCCTGGTTAGAGCCTGATTTTTTTTTGAGTGTTCATCAAAAAAATCGCACCGTAATGCACAATGCCTCTCAAAAATTGTTCAAATGGCTCTGAGCACTATGGGACTTAACATCTGTGGTCATCAGTCCCCTAGAACTTAGAACTACTTAAACCTAACTAACCTAAGGACATCACACACATCCATGCCCGAGGCAGGATTCGAACCTGCGACCGTAGCAGTCGCGCGGTTCCGGACTGAGAGCCTAGAACCGCTCGGCCACCGCGGCCTGCACAATGCCTCTCTTTTAGCGCCTCCCACTAGAGCAGAATGAGAATCTCCATGACGCTATCGTGCTTACTAAGCGAAACAGTGGCGAAACGCGCTGCCCTTCTTCGGATTTTCTCTATTTCCTGTATCAGTCGTACCTGGTAAGCGGTCCAGACTCCTGAGCTCTTGAGTCTGGTCTGATAATCGGTACCCTCGTATTTTGTTCATTAGGCGACAGTGCAAAGATGATTCGAATAGCTTTCGGAAGTAAAGAAACACAGAAAAAAAATTGACGTCCGTATGTACTGCCTGCTGGGCCCCATGGACGAACAGCACGTGGTGGATTTCACACAACCGTTCTTTGCGGAGTCCATGTTGATTTCTACAGAGGAGAATTAGTCTAAAGAAAGATGATAATGCTCGAGCATAAAGGGTGTTCCAGAATTCTACAACAGACTGATGTTAATGACATAGGTCCATAGTTATATGAGAGTGTTTGACAATCCCTCTTAAAAACGAAAATGATATGCGCCTTTTCCCAGTGAACAGAAAAGGCTACTGGACATGGGTTCTCTACGCTTAGGGTATGCGGAAGAACTTGCTCCTCCTCCAGCAGCGCCGCGCGACTGCTACGGCCGCAGGTTCGAATCCTGCCTCGGGCATGGATGTGTGTGATGCCCTTTGGCTAGTTAGGTTTAATTAGTTCTAAGTTCTAGGGGACTGATGACCTCGGATGTTAAGTCCCATAGTGCTCAGAGCCATTTAAACTAGTATTTGAACGTCCAGCAGCAGTGTACGTACGTCTCTGGAGCAAAGAAATGTACTATGGCACGACACATCATAGGCAACAACAAGTTTAGCGGATTCAGATGTTTCTCGACTTTCTGTAGAGGGCATTATGGTGGTACCGATTTTAGTGCGAACGCCAAGAGCCATGGAGCGGCCTGAATATTGTGCATTCTAACACTGAAACAGATTGCATACGAACAAAACTAGTATATATAGCTGATAGTGTTAACTACAGCACACACACTGCACAGTGATATTAAGGTGACCACCTGTCAAAAATCTGAATGACCACGTTTTACAGGTTGGACGTGCAGGGTAGAATTCTGGAGCACGCTTTATGCTCGAGCATTATCATCTTTCTTTAGACTAATTTTCCGCTGTAGAAATCAACGTGGACTCCGCAAAGAACGGTTGTGTGAAACCCACCACGCGCTGTTCGTACATGGGGCCCAGGAGCCAGTACATACGGACGCCAATTTTTTTCTGTGTTCCTTTACTTCCGAAAGCTATTCGAATCAGCTTCGCACTGTCGCCTAATGAACAAAATACGAGGGTACCGATTATCAGAGCAGACTCAAGTGCTCAAGAGTCTGGACCCATTACCAGGTACGACTGATACAGGAAATAGAGAAAATCCGAAGAAGGGCAGCGCGTTTCACCACTGGAATGTACCGACTCCATCGCCGTGACCAGGTGCGCTGCGTCTCTCGGCTGAGGATCCATGCTGCGAGCAGCTCCATCGAGGTAGTCCCACAGACCCCCAGTTGGGTTTAAAACCGGGGAGCCTGGCGGCCAGGGCAGTAAGGTAAACTCATCTTGCTGCTCTTCGAACGACGCACGTACACTGCGAGCTGTGTGACACGTTGCACAGTCCTGCTCGTAGATGCCATTGCGCCGAGGAAACACAAACTGCATGTACGGGTAGACATACACTCCTGGAAATGGAAAAAAGAACACATTGACACCGGTGTGTCAGACCCACCATACTTGCTCCGGACACTGCGAGAGGGCTGTACAAGCAATGATCACACGCACGGCACAGCGGACACACCAGGAACCGCGGTGTTGGCCGTCGAATGGCGCTAGCTGCGCAGCATTTGTGCACCGCCGCCGTCAGTGTCAGCCAGTTTGCCGTGGCATACGGAGCTCCATCGCAGTCTTTAACACTGGTAGCATGCCGCGACAGCGTGGACGTGAACCGTATGTGCAGTTGACGGACTTTGAGCGAGGGCGTATAGTGGGCATGCGGGAGGCCGGGTGGACGTACCGCCGAATTGCTCAACACGTGGGGCGTGAGGTCTCCACAGTACATCGATGTTGTCGCCAGTGGTCGGCGGAAGGTGCACGTGCCCGTCGACCTGGGACCGGACCGCAGCGACGCACGGATGCACGCCAAGACCGTAGGATCCTACGCAGTGCCGTAGGGGACCGCACCGCCACTTCCCAGCAAATTAGGGACACTGTTGCTCCAGGGGTATCGGCGAGGACCATTCGCAACCGTCTCCATGAAGCTGGGCTACGGTCCCGCACACCGTTAGGCCGTCTTCCGCTCACGCCCCAACATCGTGCAGCCCGCCTCCAGTGGTGTCGCGACAGGCGTGAATGGAGGGACGAATGGAGACGTGTCGTCTTCAGCGATGAGAGTCGCTTCTGCCTTGGTGCCAATGATGGTCGTATGCGTGTTTGGCGCCGTGCAGGTGAGCGCCACAATCAGGACTGCATACGACCGAGGCACACAGGGCCAACACCCGGCATCATGGTGTGGGGAGCGATCTCCTACACTGGCCGTACACCACTGGTGATCGTCGAGGGGACACTGAATAGTGCACGGTACATCCAAACCGTCATCGAACCCATCGTTCTACCATTCCTAGACCGGCAAGGGAACTTGCTGTTCCAACAGGACAATGCACGTCCGCATGTATCCCGTGCCACCCAACGTGCTCTAGAAGGTGTAAGGCAACTACCCTGGCCAGCAAGATCTCCGGATCTGTCCCCCATTGAGCATGTTTGGGACTGGATGAAGCGTCGTCTCACGCGGTCTGCACGTCCAGCACGAACGCTGGTCCAACTGAGGCGCCAGGTGGAAATGGCATGGCAAGCCGTTCCACAGGACTACATCCAGCATCTCTACGATCGTCTCCATGGGAGAATAGCAGCCTGCATTGCTGCGAAAGGTGGATATACACTGTACTAGTGCCGACATTGTGCATGCTCTGTTGCCTGTGTCTATGTGCCTGTGGTTCTGTCAGTGTGATCATGTGATGTATCTGACCCCAGGAATGTGTCAATAAAGTTTCCCCTTCCTGGGACAATGAATTCACGGTGTTCTTATTTCAATTTCCAGGAGTGTACTTCCCAAGGATAGATGCACGCTTGTGTTGATCCATTACGCCTTCCAGAATGACGAGATCACCAGGGAATGCCACGAAAACAATCCCCAAACCATAACGCTCTGCCGCCTTATGTGACTGAGCGGTTCTGGGTCCTTCTGTCCGGAACCGCGCTGCTGCAACGGTCGCAGGTTCCAATCCTACCTCGGGCATGGATATGGGTGATGTCTTTAGATTAGTTAGGTTTAAGTAGTTCTAAGTGTAGGGGACTGATGACCTCAGATGTTAAGTTCATAGTGCTTAGAGCCATTTGAACCATTTGAACCATAACGCTCCCTCCTCCGGTCTAAACCCTTCTGATGCTACTTGCAGGGTGTTTCCTTTCAGACGGTTCACG
This sequence comes from Schistocerca cancellata, assembly GCF_023864275.1. Taxonomy (NCBI): domain Eukaryota; kingdom Metazoa; phylum Arthropoda; class Insecta; order Orthoptera; family Acrididae; genus Schistocerca; species Schistocerca cancellata. The sequence goes on along the minus strand of NC_064628.1, from coordinate 781,190,647 downwards.
GCGTACACGCCAACGGCCGTCTGTCCGATGGAGCATCAAACGTGATTCATCTGAAAAGGCAACCTGTCGGCACTCACTGGCGTGCACATTCCTACCTTCGTCGCCGATGGACAGCACGTAGCATGGGTGCATGATCAAGGCACCCGCTGTGGAGGCCCATACGCGGCAACATTCGCTGCAAGGCCGTTGTACAGACGCTGTTGGTAGACCCTTGTTTCATGTGGGCCATCAGTTGCTCTACAGTTGCACGTCTATTCGCCTGCACACATTATTTAAGAGGCTTCAGATTGTGGCGCAAAAATGGAAGACGGGGGACGAAGTACGAGAGAAAAGTCAACTAGAATTCTTCCGGATTGTACGGCCGTGGTCTATGGAACTCTTCTATCCCTGACGTTTCGTCCAAAGCTACGATGCAAATCTTCGGAGGTGCTCCTAGTTGTGCTGAGTCTTGCCGAATGACCAGTCGGACGCCCAAGAACGGCCTCAATACCGTGGAAAATGGGCGTGATCTGGATTTCATGTGATACCAGAGATAAACTTTGTCAAGGATAAAATATAACCATCGATCATAGTACGTCAAAGATAAAAACTTTTCATCGATTCTTTAGCGGCACTGTTCATACATCGCTGAGTTTGATAGCTTCTTCTTTTCTGTTAAAATTATCCCCATATTTATATATTTCGATGGCTTCTCTATATAGCCGTGGATAATAGTTCATCATAGTACATAAAACTTCAGTTTCGGAAAATTTCACTACGTGACTGAATAGCATGTTCCACCACAGCTGACTTGTCTGTTTTCCCTAGTCGGCAAAGACTCTTACGTTCCTTCAACCGTGTATTCACACTTCTCTTTGTAGTTCCAGTGTAGACGCTACCACATGTACACGGAATCTTGTATACACCACTTGGAAACAGAGGGGGACGTTTATCCTTAACGGAATGAAGAGCTTGGCCTATTTTCTTAGTTGATCTGAAAATCGGTCGAACTTTATGTTTCCTTAAAATGAGACGGACTGATGGCAGCTTGAAACATAAAGTCTTTCGGAAGGTTACACATACCGACAGATACTTGCATAAGGATTCCAATCATCATCCACAACAGAAAAGAGGTGTAATTAAAAGTCCAGTGGACAGACCTAAAAGGATTTCTGCCCCGAGATATCTGGACGCCGAGTTGAAACATCTTAAGCAGGCATTTGAGAAGAAAGGGTACTCTAGTTAGGAAAGAAATAGAGTTTTGCGTCAGAATAACAGCAGGCCTAAGGACAACGATAGGACACAGCGATGGAAGAACACGTTTTCTCTACCATTCATCAAAAACCAACTAAGAAAATAGGCCAAGCACTTCGTTTTGTTAAGGATAAACTCCCCCTCTGTCTGCAAGTGGTGTATACAAGATTCCGTGTACACGTGGTAGGGTCTACACTGGAACTACAAAGAGAAGTGTGAATACACGGGTCAAGGAACATAAAACTCTCTGCCGACTAGGGAAAAGAGACAAGTCAGCCGTGGCGCAACATGCTCTTCAGTCGGATGATCACGTAGTGAAATTTTCCGAAACTGAAGTTTTATGTACTATGATGAACTATTATCCGCGGCTATATAGAGAAGCCATCGAAATATATAAACATGGGGATAATTTTAACAGAAAAGAAGAAGCAATGATACTCAGCGATATATGGACAGTGGCGCTACAGCATCGATGAGAAGTTTTTATCTTTGACGCACTATGATCGATAGTTATATTTTACCCTTGACAAGGTTCATCTCTGCTATCACTTGAAATCCAGACCACGCCCACTTTCCACGGTATTTAGGCCGTTCTTGGGCGTCCGACTCGTCAGTCGGCAAGACTCAGCACATCCAGGAGCACCTCCGAAGATGTCCAACGTAGCTTTGGACCACGGCCATACAACCCAGAAGAATCTCGGTAGCTGAAACATCCGATCGTGAAAGCCTTCATCGTATGATAAGACAATTAGAATTTGATGTACTGACAAACATGAGATTATCAGACACAAACCACAAACTCGGATTGGGGAATTAATAGAAAGGAAATCGGTTGTGCCCTTACAAAGGAACCATCCCGGCATTCTCCTAAAGCAATTTAGTGAAAGCACGGAAAACCTAAATCTGGATACTGAAACAGCGATTTGACTAGGAGTCCAGTATGTTACCCTGTCTTACAAAGCTGCACACAGCGTACAAAACACAGAGTTGAAAGAAGACAGACGTGGAAAAGAAGACAGATGTGGAAAATGCGGTTTCTAAAATTGAACGAGCGGGGTACGGCCATCATAAGATGGTTAATACAACTTAAGGAAACTGGTTTCTGGATAATGGAAAAGTAATGGACTGATTAGCATAAAAAGAGGTCTGACATTAATATTCTTAACGTGGACAGACATGAGGCCAATAAAAATAACAATGAAAATATTTTTGCATCGGTCTTGGTCATAGACAAGGTTATGAGAGAGTGCGACAAAGAACTGCAAGAGACAGTCCACCTAGGACAAGGAAGAGGAATATCTGAGATGAAATGTCTCGTTTTTCCTGACGGTATTGCACTAATTTCTATGGAAAAAGCAGATGCAAAGATAATGAGAAAAACATTTTATAAAACTGCAGCAAAAACCAGATTAGTAATACCATATGAAAAAATGGAATACATTAAACATAAACCCAACAGAGAAAAACATACGCAAACGCAACGCGGAAACATCAAAAGAGTTGATAAGTTTAAGAATTTGGAAGAATGCATACAATCGAATGGGTTAGATAACATCACAAGTAAGGAAAGATCGAAGAAAATGGGATTAGCATACAAACTCACCCAAAACCGGTATAATAAAAGACTAGTATCATTCCAGACAAGAATTAAACACTACGAAACAGTAATTACACCGGAAGCACTTTACGGATTCGAATGTCTAACACTGAATACGTGCGGTAGCGTTCTCGCTTCCCACGCCCGGGTTCCCGGATTCGATTCCCGGCGGGGTCAGGGATTTTCTCTGCCTCGTGATGATTGGGTGTTGTGTGATGTCCTTAGGTTAGTTAGGTTTAAGTAGTTCTAAGTTCTAGGGGACTGATAACCATGGCTGTTAAGTCCCATAGTGCTCAGAGCCATTTTTTTAAAAAACACTGAATAAAACAGGTGAACAAGAAGAACTGGAAAAGAAAGAAAGGAAAACACGCTGAAAAATTTTGGACAACAAAAGAACAAAGATAAAACTGGAGGAAGGGGAGAAATGAAGATCTATGTAGAAACATACAAACAATCACGGACACAATAAAAAAGAGGAGATTAAAATTTTACGGCCATGTGTACAGTATGATTGACAATAGGCTAATGAAGAAAACTTTTAACTTCATTTCTTAAAAAAAAAAACACTACGGGATGTCTGGAAGAGACAAGAATGGACTTGAGAAAACTTAATGTCGCAGAAAACACCATACACAACAGGGAGAGACTCTGGAAACTTTCCTATCCAACAATGAAATTCACAACATAGGCGGGTGATGTCAAATGAACAGAGACAGGCTATCAGCCAACGCATGAAGAAGTACTGGGGAGATAAAAGGAAAAAGACTGTACATTTATCTTAGGTTCTAGGTGGTTGGTCAAATTCTGTAATAAAAATGGTATGGGAAAAGTGGCAGTGCCCTCGTAGATACTGCGCAGCAGCATGAAAATTAAACTTGGAATATGAAGCAGTATTTCCGAAGTGATTAACAGTTGCATTTACCAATAGCAACGGTTGGCGTAAATTATGTACTATACTCTTGATCATTTATACAAAAATTGTTGATACCAGAAATTGAACTGTGTCAAAAACATGGTGCAATGGGTACATGATAATTACCACAGTTAGAAACATATTGACAACGAAGCATCAAATAAGAAGTCCGTGAATGCAGTTTTTCATAAAGAAATCTAGGGATTTCTGAGAGCAACACAGGATCACGTCATTGCTGCTACAAATTATTTACTGGAGGTACATCTTATTAGAAGTAATCATCATTGCAGTAGTTGTAGAATTTGGAACGAAACTATATCACATTTTACATTTGGCAGCAACAAGATATGTGAAAAGGCGTGTAGTGGAGCAGAGTGGTTTCAGAGACAATGATTTATGACCCTTATGCAAACGTACCTGTCACCCCACCCTGCCCCATCCCCTCTTCCTGTATTCCACTTGGGCTGTTATTCTGTGTTTATTTAGGATCTGATTTGTGACTCTAGGCGTTATCATAATAGATGTGGGTATTTATTTATGTTTTAATTTATTATCAATTTAATTATCCTTATTGTTCCAAAGATGGCAGCCTGTGTATTTATGCAACCTTTACCTTTATCACTGTACTTTATAATCCAATATGGTGAGCTTCAGGACAAGCAGGGAAAGACGCTCACGACGGAAACGGAGTTAACAAAATATATCGAGGACTAATTCCGAGACATGTTCCGTCGAGAAGCGACAGACGACGCGGCAACTGTTGAAACCCTCCAGCAGACGAGGAGCGTACTCACAGTCGCAGACAGGGCGTTGCTGACAGAAAATGTCGACGTGGATGACATCAAAGAAACGATGAGGACCAGCACAAGAGGAAGAGCACCCGGCGCCGACGGCATCCCGCTCGAATTCTACCTCGCATACTGGGACGTGCTAGGAGGGCAATTCACGGAAATGGTGAACGAGATACTCGATGGGGCGGAAATTCCACCTGGGCTGGCCGAAGGGACCATAACACTCATCCCTAAGAAGAGAGCCGCCCGCCGCATTGAAGAGTTTCGTCCGATTACGCTCCTCAACGCCGACTCTAAAATAATAGCGAAATGCATCGCAAACAACCTGAAATCGGCGATGAGGAAAGTCATCAGTCCGTGGCAAACATTTGCGGTACTAGGGGAAAATATATTTGACGCCACATGCACCTACAGGGATATAATAGCACAGGCAGCCACCACCAGAAGCGCAGGTGCCATAATTTCGGTGGACTTCAACAAAGCCTTCGACAGGATCGACCTCAAATATCTCGTAGAAACACTAAACAGACTCGGGTTTGGGCAAAAATTCATCACAATCATCCAAAAGATACTAAGTACTGCGAGATCGACAGTAATAATCAATAGTTGGGAAACAAAACTGATAAAACTAGACAGATCCGTGAGGCAAGGCTGTCCACTGTCAATGGCTCTATTCGCTATAGCCCTGGACCCGCTGCTGCGGAAACTCACAAACGACATCAGAGGCTTCTCCGTAGGAGGCAAAGCAGTAGCGTGTATAGCCTACGCTGACGACCTAGGCATCTTTATTGAAGACCAGGAAGATATTGGGAGAGTAGAAACCATCATGAATACATTCCAAAAAGCGTCAGGCGCCCAAACCAACCCCAGAAAAACAGTGCTACTGCCGATAGGGAATCAACGATTCAAACCAGACAGCCAGTGGTATAAAACAGCAGAAAGCCATAAAGTTCTTGGAATATATATACAGTCTTGTCCACTTAGAATGGCCGCATACAACTGGTGGGACGTGCTACACACCATAAGAGGTCTCTCCAGACAGCACGCGAACCGGAAGCTAACAATCCACCAGAAAACAGAACTGATAAACACGACGATCCTGTCGAAAGCTTGGTACCTGGCACAAATCTTAATCATCCCGACAGAAATTGCGCGAGCACTAGCGAGCGCAGTGTACTACCTGTTGTGGTGTCGAAATATATTCAAAGTGGCGCAAGCAACGTGCTCGCTGCCAACGAAAGAAGGGGGACTAGGTCGAGTTGATATAAAGACCAAATGTGCAGCCCTTCTACTGAAACGAACGCTCGCCATCCAGGACAAAAACCCTGACAGCGTCACAGCCAAGATAACTGGAAGATACAAGCCCGCATCACAAGAAGCGCCGGTCGACACGAGGCACATTCCCTTCAGAATGCGACACGTCAGGCTGCACTACGCCAACAAAAGTTACGTTCTGGACACCGTGGCGAACCCCAGCCACAGAACAGCCAAGAGAATATATTGGGCCCTCAGGGGGAAGCCGGCAAAAAACAAAATTGGACACAAACTCCCGCAATACAATTGGAAACAAATCTGGGGGAACGTCTCGAAAAACGTGTTGCCTAAACTTGCGAAAGAGACATGGTACAAAATACACTCCTGGAAATGGAGAAAAGAACACATTGACACCGGTGTGTCAGACCCACCATACTTGCTCCGGACACTGCGAGAGGGCTGTACAAGCAATGATCACACGCACGGCGCAGCGGACACACCAGGAACCGCGGTGTTGGCCGTCGAATGGCGCTAGCTGCGCAGCATTTGTGCACCGCCGCCGTCAGTGTCAGCCAGTTTGCCGTGGCATACGGAGCTCCATCGCAGTCTTTAACACTGGTAGCATGCCGCGACAGCGTGGACGTGAACCGTATGTGCAGTTGACGGACTTTGAGCGAGGGCGTATAGTGGGCATGCGGGAGGCCGGGTGGACGTACCGCCGAATTGCTCAACACGTGGGGCGTGAGGTCTCCACAGTACATCGATGTTGTCGCCAGTGGTCGGCGGAAGGTGCACGTGCCCGTCGACCTGGGACCGGACCGCAGCGACGCACGGATGCACGCCAAGACCGTAGGATCCTACGCAGTGCCGTAGGGGACCGCACCGCCACTTCCCAGCAAATTAGGGACACTGTTGCTCCTGGGGTATCGGCGAGGACCATTCGCAACCGTCTCCATGAAGCTGGGCTACGGTCCCGCACACCGTTAGGCCGTCTTCCGCTCACGCCCCAACATCGTGCAGCCCGCCTCCAGTGGTGTCGCGACAGGCGTGAATGGAGGGACGAATGGAGACGTGTCGCCTTCAGCGATGAGAGTCGCTTCTGCCTTGGTGCCAATGATGGTCGTATGCGTGTTTGGCGCCGTGCAGGTGAGCGCCACAATCAGGACTGCATACGACCGAGGCACACAGGGCCAACACCCGGCATCATGGTGTGGGGAGCGATCTCCTACACTGGCCGTACACTACTGGTGATCGTCGAGGGGACACTGAATAGTGCACGGTACATCCAAACCGTCATCGAACCCATCGTTCTACCATTCCTAGACCGGCAAGGGAACTTGCTGTTCCAACAGGACAATGCACGTCCGCATGTATCCCGTGCCACCCAACGTGCTCTAGAAGGTGTAAGTCAACTACCCTGGCCAGCAAGATCTCCGGATCTGTCCCCCATTGAGCATGTTTGGGACTGGATGAAGCGTCGTCTCACGCGGTCTGCACGTCCAGCACGAACGCAGGGTGGAAATGGCATGGCAAGCCGTTCCACAGGACTACATCCAGCATCTCTACGATCGTCTCCATGGGAGAATAGCAGCCTGCATTGCTGCGAAAGGTGGATATACACTGTACTAGTGCCGACATTGTGCATGCTCTGTTGCCTGTGTCTATGTGCCTGTGGTTCTGTCAGTGTGATCATGTGGCGTATCTGACCCCAGGAATGTGTCAATAAAGTTTCCCCTTCCTGGGACAATGAATTCACGGTGTTCTTATTTCAATTTCCAGGAGTGTAATTAACAGAACTGTACCAACCAACCAAAGACTGGCAGAGATAAAACTTGTCGCAAGTGACAAGTGTGACGTATGTGGCATGACCGACACCCTCGAGCACCGATTCACGTGAGGGAATGCCATCAACATCTGGGAAGCGTGCCAGCAGATGGTGGCCCACATCAACAGAACGGCGCCGGGAAGCATCACAGTGGAAGCAATCACCGCCCCAGACTGAAACCCATTTCCACGGCCCAAGCGACTGGCGACACTCTGGATCCTCACCAGGACGGCACACGCCATCGTAGCGCGGAGGCAGACCGACCAGCTGGCCTTCCTGATGGACCTTTGGGAGGAGAACAAGACAGCCCAGCAGCACAGGCGATACCACGAGAACTTCAAAAACTTCCTGCAGATTCCACTGTAGACAGCAATCGCCAGAGTCCTTCCCAGCCTGTGACCCTCAGCACCGCGACCAGCCACCTCACCACACTCACCACAAGAAGAACGTGTGCAGTGATAGTGAACAAGTGCAACAAAAGATAAAGTGCTTTTTCTTCTCGCATCAAATAGTGAAGTATTGTAGTATAAAGTGAAATCAGTGATACAAAGTGCTTCTCACCAAACATCTGTCATGCTCGCAGCCAAAACAGTGTCAAAAGTATGCACAGTAGTACTACCAGTTTTTTTAATTAACTTTTCTTCCATTATTTGTAGTATACTGACTAGGAAACAAGCATTACTTAGTGGAAAAAAGAAAAGGTCCGGCACACAGTTTTAATCTGCCAGGAAGTTTCATATCAACGCGCACTCCGCTGCAGAGTGAAAATCTCATTCTGTAAACCATCAGAGTCCTCTGTATGGGGTCAAACACCATCAGTATAAGCTAAATGCAACAATTCTTCGAATGTGCTACGATCCCTATCCTCCAGCTAGGGATAGAAGATGCTGCTTGCCACTGCCACTGGCCAACTGAAGGTCCAGTGTGTGGAATAAATTTAGTAACGCGGTTCTGGCATCAATGCACGAAGGTGCTAGGAAACGGCTGGAGATGGAAGAGATTTAAGTCAAAAAACCAAAACTGGGATTTTATGGTAAAAACAGTTACCGCGAAGAGAAACTGTAACAAAAAGAAAAGGCCGTTTCGAATATGCAAACAAGGTTTACAAATTATTTTAAACACACTACTGAAAAAAAATCTAGATATGAATGAGAAACGCAAGATATCTGCATTTACCGTAAGTAGTAATGGAGAGTGACCACACATCGGAGTACACTTATTTATAGATATGTTAGGAAAAAGCAATAGGTGGAATAAGTAATTAGAAGTTGTGGCACAAGCTGTGGACTTTGCTGTAAGCAGTAGATATAAAAAGGAGATGTCACCATATGTGTATACCTTAATTAAAAATTTCCTCCATATTCTATAAAACTATAGGATAGAACTTGATAGCAGTAAGCCATTACGATGTCAGAACTACGTGTCAGACCATCTTTTTCACACAATTGGAGTCAATGTCATTCACTGTGTACTGAAAGCAACAAATTGTGCATTGAAATCGTTTCTTGTAACACTTTCTTTTTAGGATTACTAATAGAATTCTCAATTACGGACAAGCAAACAGATCTGCGACAGTCCACTCCATAAATCAGTATGTTACAACAAAACGAATTGTAACTAACTACACTGCTGGCAGTAAAATCTTGATTTGAACAGCTCACGGATTTGTAATAGGATACTGTATGCATTGTAGGTTACAACTTTTTCACTGCATGTTGTATGGAAACTACAAAACGATAGTAAATAGAAGATTCTTTTAAAAAATAGGCCAGTGTCACCCTCTTTCTTAAAAAAATGGAGTCAGTACTGGCTTTTATAAGCAAAGAAATCAGTGGCAGGGTAAACATTGCTCCGTAAAGAATAGTGCGGGGAATGCCTTTCTTCAGTTGTAAGAAAAAGGAATCTGCAGAACACATTCTCTTAAATGTGTTACATACGGATCTCTGATACAGAGCTCCACACAAGATGGATTTTATAACGGGGACGCTTTGCTAGTAGGTGATGATCAAAAACGTTTGAAATAGATTGGGGCTTTGTGGTACATATCGCTTTACTGGACAACGATGCAACATAGCTGTCAAGCTTATTGTAATACAAAGGTATGATTACATATCACTCCAGGAAATGCAAAACAGTAGCACTCCTCACGAGTCCAGATTGACATGGGCTGTCATAAATGGTACACAGTAACTGGGGCCAGGAGGGGCGTGAGATTTTCTAGAGCATTAAAGAAATACCACATGGCTCACATGTTGACACTACTGATAAAATTGCTTTGTTGGTTGTGACTCACCCATGAAGCATTTGAACCTATACTGGTTTATGCTAATGTTACATTGGTCAGTGTGGGATACTCTATGAGGCTACTAACATCGTATCAGCTCGGTACACCCCATTCAAAAATGTAACAGAAAAGCTTGAGAAACTTAAAAGGAAATCCTTGAAGTGGTGACGACATGTCTATCTCAGAAGGCTATTGGGTAAATTTAGATAAATTATATTCAGAAAAGACAGTGAGAAAATTAGCACATCACCATTGTATATCTGGCATAGTGATCATGAGAATAAAGTAAGAGAGATTAGGGCAAACATTGAGGCACGTATACAGTCATATCTTTCTTGATCAATATTTGAGTGGAGCAGAAAAAAAATCGATAATACTGTTATGATGCATCCTTCATCATGCACTGTGCAGTGGCTTGCGCAGTAAGTGCTTAGCTATAGATGTAGGCTGTTTGCAGATGACGCTGTTGTCTGTTAAACCACCGGTAGGCTGAAGGGAAATGCACAAGGGACTGTAGAGGGTTGCTGATTGGTGCTGGGGCTGGAAGTTGACCATGAATGTAAATAATTGCAACTGATAACATAAATAGGCGAAGAGGTCCATTGCTGTTCGATTACACTGTTGGAAATAAGCCACAGGAAACAATAACAATGTCGCAATACTTAAGAGTAGCCATCTGGACACACCTAATGTAGAATGATCACATATTACAACTTTGTGGAAAATTGGATGCCATACTAAAGTTCATAGGAGAGTTATAAGGGAACGCAAATCATCCACGAAAAGTTTTATAAGTCCGACTGTTTGTGAGTATTGCTCCTCAGTCTGGGAAGGAGAGAGAGAGAGAGAGAGAGAGAGAGAGAGAGAAGATCCAACGAATAAAGACATTCATCCGATCATTTAGGAACTGCAAGATCGGTATGGAGATGCTCTACGAACATATTGCTACCTCTCACTTACATTTTGTGACATAACCGCAATGGGAAATTGTAGCTAATATGGAGGTTTGTTCAAAAAGATTTCGGACTTACAACCGGTCGTTGTAAACTCGTACGGCTCACAAGATGGCTGGCAGTTATCCAGCCGAAATATCGTGCAATGAAGTTGCCGACGACCGGCTGCAAGCCCGAAATCTTTTTGAACAGTTGATTGACCAGGGAAAATTTCAAATTTTACAATATGGAGGTTTGCCGATGATCATTCTTTCCATGTGACATATGCTAGTGCAACAGTGATGAGGTTTAAATGATAGAAGTATAAAAGGGGAGCAAGTTCGTACATGTGCATTACTCGATGAATGCACTAGCATATTTCTGCCCAAAACAAATGACATCAAAGTCACCACATACACTATTCCACTCTCGAATAGCAGGGAAAGGAATTATAAGACGGAAGTGCTCTCCACCACACGTTGTACGGTGGTATGCATGTGTTATGCATCTGATTTTTGGTACAGTCTAAAAATGGTTCAAATGGCTCTGAGCACTATGGGACTTAACTTCTGAGGTCATCAGTCCCCTAGAACTTAGAACTACTTAAACCTAACTAACCTAAGGACATCACACACATCCATGCCCGCGGCAGGATTCGAACCTGCGACCGTAATGGTCACGCGGTTCCAGACTGTAGCGCCTAGAACCGCTCGGCCACGGTACGATCTACTTATAGACGGTAGCATCGACTGGGAAAAGCTTTGTGGAGCGTATGTACAGTGTTGTCTATTGTAAAGAATATAGGGAGTGCAAGCATGCATTAGGTAGGAGTGAGGGGGGTTAATCGGTTGTGTTCTTCTCTAAGGAATTGGTATAGTTTTAAGAGGTTTATTTTTCTCGTTGTGATATTCGTCTACATCGACAGTGCCAGGTTGGAAGTCAGGACAGCTTTCTAATTTATGAAATTATTCTTAAACTGTGATCAGATTCCAAGAGAATCACTGAGAATATTACGCTACACTACCTCGAAACAAAACAATTAAAATTCATAGAATTCCAATTATAATGGAGAGATGAGAAAACAGCTCAGGAATTTCATTTGCGGATGTTTAAACAACTCGCAGCTTAATCAGTGTACCCCGCAAATTGTCGCAAATCCCGTACGTATGTCACCTTGAGGCTCTAAGCTACAAATCGGTAACAAGCAAGACTCTGTTCTTTCTTCGGAATGAGATGTACGTATTAGTTTTTTTATAAATTAACTTTTTTTCTACCGCCAGTCATTATTTTGTTTTTTGAATACGGACTATACAGCAATGGTAGGTGCATAATTTCTTAAATAAATACGCTAGCATCAGCTTGTTTCTTTGCAGAGGAACTTATGGCCCAGTGGTAGATTAATTTTTTTCTACTCCTAGTCACTTTTTTATTTTTTAATAAGGTGTGCTTTTTATCTAGTAGACACATCATGCGTTAATGTCCACTAATAGGTGGCAAGGTATTTCTGATGTGGTAGTGTATGTACAGACTCACAGAGTGCACCACGAGCAAATAAGAGACAAGCAAGTTTAAGTAGGCTGCTTAGGTTTTTATGTTGGTAACGCCACGTAGAGCTCTATATGAAAATCACTAACTGTGCTGTGTGCAGTCTGTGGGTTGCTTGCATTGTTGGAATATTTGCTATTGTAGTTTTGGGCAGTTGGATGTGAACAGCGCTTAGCGTTGCGCAGTTGGAGGTGAGCCGCCAGCAGTGGTGGATGTGGGGAGAGAGAAGCCAGAATTTTGAGATGTTAATATGAGCGGACGATCCCCGGACGTGTGTCCGTCAGAAAAAGGAAATTTGCCAAACTGGATGTCACAATAATGACTTTTGAACACTGTTAAGGTAAATACATTGTTTATTCTCTATTAAAATCTTTCATTTGCTAACTATATGCCTATCAGTAGTTAGTGCCTTCAGTAGTTAGAATCTTTTATTTAGCTGGCACTATTGGCGCTCGCTGTATTGCAGTAGTTCGAGTAACGAAGATTTTTGTGAGGTAAGTGATTCATGAAAGGTACAGGTTATTGTTAGTCAGGGCCATTCTTTTGTAGAGATTATTGAAAGTCAGATTGCGTTGCGCTTAAAATATTGTGTGTTAGTTTAGGGTTGATCAGAATAAGAAAAGAGAGAAATGTCTGAGTACGTTCAGTTTTTCTCAGCTGTTTGAAAATCAAATAACGTGGAGTTTTTCCAGCACTGTCATTTATAAATTTTTTTAAGGGGATGTTTCAAAGTTTATGCTTGTGCATTGCCCATGTGGCAGGATGATTATGATATCCGTAGCTGAACATCGAAATAAAAAACAACTGTAATGTTATTATGAACATCGAAATAAAAAAGAACTGTAATATTATTACAGGTCAAAAATCTCTCTCTACATCTGTGTGTAAAAAAAAAAAAAGGATGTGGGATTGACTTAATATACAAGATTGTGTGACACCTGCTGCGGACCATACTGCAGTGGAGGGGCGTCTGTTCTTTTCATGCAGACTGTAAAATGCCTACTCCGTTATTCATATTTATCAAAGCAAAGTTTCTCTCTAATTTATATAACTAAGGCCATCGGACTAATCTTTAGGCAGCCGACGACAAAAAATGGGGCCATGTGCCTACCAGTACGTGCCCTATCAAAATCACCACACTTGCCATTAAAAATCGTCAGACTCAGTTCTAATAGATACGAAAAGCATTCGAAAGGCGACACTTACTTCACAGAACTGAGAAACTTCGTTGTCTCTAGTGCAAGGTACGGTACATGCTCCGAACGTTTCTATGCACATGTACTGACGTTCACTCTTACTTCGGCTTGTTATTATTTTTCTGAGGTAACCATTGCTTCTACCGATCTTTGTTAGCAACTCGCTTCTTATATTGATGAGTTCTCAGGCTCGTCCACAAACACTGTAACGTTTAACGGATTTATCGAACTTCTCATGGCACGTTGTCATGTATCGTCCAACGATGTGTGACATCCATGTACGACTCCCCACTACTACTTGCCTTCCTAGCCCCCATAAGGGTTGGCGCCAAACCGAGCTTCTCGATCACTGAGGATTCCTCTGGCTCTGAACTAGGCAGCTACGTGTTAGGTACAGATATCGATACTCAGGGAGTAACGGTATCTGTAACCTTACAACACACTGTCTAAAAAAAAAAGACAGGATGACTCCTGGAATAGCACAGTTTGCCATGCAGTGGTTAGCAGTCGCTCACTAAGGCAGGCGGTGGTCGTGTCGATGCTTATCTCTTTCTGCCGCACGACGGAGCTGTTAAAATGCTTATGCACATACACTGTCGGTATCTCCACATCACACTGGCTCTGCTGGCCACGCTGTTAAAATACACTCCTGGAAATGGAAAACAGAACACATTGACACCGGTGTGTCAGACCCACCATACTTGCTCCGGACACTGCGAGAGGGCTGTAAGCAATGATCACACGCACGGCACAGCGGACACACCAGGAACCGCGGTGTTGGCCGTCGAATGGCGCTAGCTGCGCAGCATTTGTGCACCGCCGCCGTCAGTGCCAGCCAGTTTGCCGTGGCATACGGAGCTCCATCGCAGTCTTTAACACTGGTAGCATGCCGCGACAGCGTGGACGTGAACCGTATGTGCAGTTGACGGACTTTGAGCGAGGGCGTATAGTGGGCATGCGGGAGGCCGGGTGGACGTACCGCCGAATTGCTCAACACGTGGGGCGTGAGGTCTCCACAGTACATCGATGTTGTCGCCAGTGGTCGGCGGAAGGTGCACGTGCCCGTCGACCTGGGACCGGACCGCAGCGACGCACGGATGCACGCCAAGACCGTAGGATCCTACGCAGTGCCGTAGGGGACCGCACCGCCACTTCCCAGCAAATTAGGGACACTGTTGCTCCTGGGAATCGGCGAGGACCATTCGCAACCGTGTCCATGAAGCTGGGCTACGGTCCCGCACACCGTTAGGCCGTCTTCCGCTCACGCCCCAACATCGTGCAGCCCGCCTCCAGTGGTGTCGCGACAGGCGTGAATGGAGGGACGAATGGAGACGTGTCGTCTTCAGCGATGAGAGTCGCTTCTGCCTTGGTGCCAATGATGGTCGTATGCGTGTTTGGCGCCGTGCAGGTGAGCGCCACAATCAGGACTGCATACGACCGAGGCACACAGGGCCAACACCCGGCATCATGGTGTGGGGAGCGATCTCCTACACTGGCCGTACACCACTGGTGATCGTCGAGGGGACACTGAATAGTGCACGGTACATCCAAACCGTCATCGAACCCATCGTTCTACCATTCCTAGACCGGCAAGGGAACTTGCTGTTCCAACAGGACAATGCACGTCCGCATGTATCCCGTGCCACCCAACGTGCTCTAGAAGGTGTAAGTCAACTACCCTGGCCAGCAAGATCTTCGGATCTGTCCCCCATTGAGCATGTTTGGGACTGGATGAAGCGTCGTCTCACGCGGTCTGCACGTCCAGCACGAACGCTGGTCCAACTGAGGCGCCAGGTGGAAATGGCATGGCAAGCCGTTCCACAGGACTACATCCAGCATCTCTACGATCGTCTCCATGGGAGAATAGCAGCCTGCATTGCTGCGAAAGGTGGATATACACTGTACTAGTGCCGACATTGTGCATGCTCTGTTGCCTGTGTCTATGTGCCTGTGGTTCTGTCAGTGTGATCATGTGATGTATCTGACCCCAGGAATGTGTCAATAAAGTTTCCCCTTCCTGGGACAATGAATTCACGGTGTTCTTATTTCAATTTCCAGGAGTGTAATTCCACACACTAGGCCTCTTCTCAGCAGGAGGTCGTGGCGCGTGGTGCTTACTTTCACTGGCTGGAGGCCGAGCGCCGTAGGGCATTTGGAGTACTGATGCGTTTAGCCGGCCGGGGTGGCCGAGCGGTTCTAGGCGCTACAGTCTGGAACCACGTGACCGCTACGGTCGCAGGTTCGAATCCTGCCACGGGCATGGATGTGTGTGATGTCCTTAGGTTAGTTAGGTTTAAGTAGTTCTAAGTTCTAGGGGACTGACGACCTTAGAAATTAAGTCCCCTAGTTGTCAGAGCCATTTGAACCTTTTTTTTAATGCGTTTAGCCTATACTGATGGCACTCCACCCTACATGGAGGTATCTGTTGGTACGTGGCCAGTGGAGCGTGTTCGTTTTAAATAAAGATATCGTAAATGGCCTTTCTTTCCTACTAAACTGGATGGTATAGCGCAGTCTCATAAATAAACACCTGTCGTAATTGTTAAAAATGGAGGCATGGGATAACAGTTATAATTTGCTTATGCACCTCCACAGAGTAATTTAGTGACGTCTTGTGTGACCCGCAGTATGTGTGTTTTAACATAATACTGATAGATAAACGTCTGGAGAATAGTTCCTACATAAATAGACCATGTTATTCACTCGAATTTTTTTTTTAATTTTCCACCATTTTCACACATACATTGTAATATCCTAGTATCGGACTCATCTTGGACAGTCTGATACTGATGTCATAGTGTGTTTGCCATTTTGTAACTGTACTATTTAACACAAGGATAGGTAAGAAAAACGTTGGCCATATGGAATCATAAATTATGGTGGTAGAGATAAAGATGACATAAATACATACCTGGAAACCTAGCGCCGCTGAACACGGCATAAGGATGATTAATTGGATAATAAATTAAATGATAAATAAATACCAACCTATGCTAAGATAATACATGGGGCCACAAATTAGATTAAAAATAAACACAGAATAACAGCAGACGTGGAATACTAGAAGAGGGGTCGGGTCGGAGAGGAGGGTGGAGAAGCAACAGTTCCATTTTATTTTTACTTAAGACACATAATTTTTTGTCACAGTAAGCTCTCCGCGCCACTATTAAGGCACTGTGATGTAGCAGAGTTAAGGCGCTTCTACGCCCACGCGCCTTGTGGCTAGTCGGCATGTGGCTGTAGCTTTCCACACACGGAAGTAGAGGCGCCTGGTGTGAACAGAGATGTGAACTGAATCACTGTCACGCACACGTTGAGGAAGGGGCATGCAGCCTACACCATTGGGTCTTCTTGCGTCTGGGGCAAGCTGTAGCCGCACGCTGACTAGCCGCAAGGCGCACGGTTGCGAATGCACGTTAAATCTTCAGAAGTTGGGCAGTAATATCAGTTATCGCTACAAATGTCATTCTCTTACTGTGTAGGAAACGCTAAATTCAAAATTTTCTGGAACGGCAATTTGGAAACTAACTAGACCAGGGCTTAACAACTGGCCGGTTTTGAGCGCGAGTACTCGCGTCTGCTCAGGCACGTGCTAGCGAGCAGGTGCAAGGTCGCGGAGTAGGGAGGGAGGGGAGGGAGGGGAAACGCGCGCGCACGTTTGAATGTGATCTCGCGTTCTTAGCAGATTTAACTAGCCATCTGAATGCTTTGAACATTTTACTACAAGGTAAAGATCTGCTAATTACTCATTTCATAGATCGAATACGAGCTTTTAAAATGAAATTGACACTTCGGGTGAGTCAGCTGGAAACAGGAAACCTAGCTCATTTTCCTAAATTACCATCCATGCAAGATGTTCACAAAGACTGTGAACGTTATTCACGTAGTTTAGTTGATCAGCGCTTTCAAGATCTGACAGCACTAGACAGTGCTTTTGATCTGTTCTCTCCATATTCAGCGAATATTTAAGAGATTCGTCCTGAGTTGCAGCAAGAAATTATTGACCTGCAGTGTGACAGAGAATACAGAGACAAATTTCAGAACAAGAAAAACATTTTGGAATTCTACAGACACTTCCCTCAGGATACATTTCCTCGTTTGCACAAACTGGCGGCTACAATAATATCAATGTTCGGTTCCACGTATGTTTGTGAACAACTGTTCTCTGCAATGAAATGTAACAAGACGCGCCTGAGAAACGCATTGTCTGATCGAAATTTAAACTGCACGCTGCGCCTAAAATGCACAAGAACAATTACTCCGAACATAGATGCAATTGTAAAAGGTAAAAAATACAAGATAACCGGTAATCCCACACTTCAGTGACGCCTTTTATTGTGTAACAGTTCACAAATTAATGCGAATGTAGAGGCATACACTAAGCTAACAAAATTATGTGGCATGTGTATATTCTCCTTTATTTGTTTCATTTGTCGCAGTAATAATTCGTGAGTGATATCCCTGCAGGTGGCCGCGGATTTACATTGACTGGCGGCAGCTGTTGTGTGCCCCACGTCACTTTCCCCACTCTCCACTCTGGTCCGGTAGTGGGGGTAGCGTGCTCGCGCTGCTCCGTGCTCGCGCCGTGCTGCTCACAGCTTGCTCCGCGAGCACGTATGTTGTGAAGCCCTGAACTAGACGGTTCTTTTCCTTTGACTTTCTGTAACGATAATCACTATAGGCGAACATATGACTTTCTTCTGAGACATGTTTGTGCCATATACACACAACCCGTAAGACATCAGGAACAAGAACATGTCGTAATACGAACTTCTGGCAGCTAAAATTAAAGCAATACTGAATTGTGTACTTCGTCCACTTGTAGTATCTCATACTGTTATGATTACAACCTACTGACAACTGAACTGCATGATTCCTCTGTTGAGAACAGTAGAACGTTTTGTTGAATATTTGTGAATCAACCCGTACATTTGCAGCGGAAAACTGATAGGAATGTATCGGTAACTTGGTGCATGAACGTTTATCGTAAGTCTGGTCAAACGTTTCAAATGAGATTTTTATTATTATTTCATTATTATTTTTAAGATCCTAAGGACTAGATTGAATGCAACGAAAATATTAAAACCATGTAGTACTGCCATGGTATTAGGTAGTGTGTAATTAACTGGAACAATGCTGACGCTAATACACTACAGCTAAGACGTAGGATGCTAAAAACAATGATACAGATATTGAAGGAATCTCACAGTAAAACTTGTTTTAAAACCATTAACATGTTTCACCAATCTGGTCACATTCTGAAAAGTAGTCACAAGACCTCCGCAAAGAAATAGAGATAATGATAAACGGCAGCAAATCCCACTACAAGATGGTGATGTGATGATGGAGTATTTTAGTGCACAAGCAGCACAAATACCAAAGAAGGATTCTTCAGCGAGAAGCTTGAAGTTTGATTCCCGAAAAAGAGAGGTTATACCTTAGAAGAATTTGCCGAGAAGACGACAGGTTTGTGCATAAATGGTTGTAGACTCTGTAATACTCCCCCCCCCCCTCTCCTTCCTTCTTCCTTCTATTGTCCACATTAAACAATGCCCAGTCCGGGTACTTAATAAGTGAAGTGTTTTATTAAGATTTAAGAGGAGTGAAGATTAGAACTTTCAAGCTTACTTAGCTTGTCATGTTGAGATGGCTCCAGCTCGACTTGTCTAGGCGTTTGATACTTGAAGCTGATAATATAACATCAGGTCCTTACGACTGGTTTGAACTAAAGAAATTGGAAGATTGTTGTTGCAGAATTTTTTACGTAAATATATTTTCCATCGATTTTGTCACATTTTAGTATATCATTCAGTATTTTGATTTTTCACATTAACAAAGCCGAAATTACATTGTTCGCACCTATTACACAAAAATATTTCCGATCACATCAGAAGCAAGCTTGCGACTCTCACACTGTGCGGAAATAACAGTATTCCAAAGCGTTTACAATTTTTCTTCACAAATGAATTCCTGCTAGTTTTCGTTACATTATTAATTTCGATTATTATTTCATAAATGAATCCAGAATTAAACATACTAAACAGTACAGGTTTGCGCAATTAATAACAGAAATTTTAAGTGTGCGAATAATTCGTAATTTCGAATGTTTCTAAAAAGAATAATTTTAACTGTACATTCAGAACTAGTACTTATCGATTATAACATTGAAACTAAAATATTTTGTAAAGTTATTCCTTTTCATAAATTTTAGCTTGAAATATAATATACTGTGTATAAAATGATACGAAAGTTTTCAGAAAAGCAACTGAGATAATATGGACCTGTCCAAAATTTGAAAAATAATGCTGGTATCAACAACTATTGTTGAAGAAAAGTAATACTAGAGATGGATGTCTCGGTGCAGCTCCTAAGATGCACAATGCTTGAGTCCCATACCAGCGAGGATTAATAGGGGGTATGGAACATGGACAAAGAAGAGCCAAGGGTGTGGTAGGATGTTTGTTTGACCCATGCAAGCACGGAAGAGCATGACAGAAATGCTAAGAAGCTGTAAGTGGGAGGCGCATGAAGGTAGATGCCAGCTATCCCACTGTAACTAGATGGACTGCAGAAGAACTTGGAGCATGAGATGGAGCACCAGGAAACAGGACATTGAAACTTCCTGGCAGATTAAAACTGTGTGCCCGACCGGGACTCGAACTCGGGACCTCTGCCTTTCGCGGGCAAGTGTTCTACCATCTGAGTTACTGAAGCACGACTCACGCTCGGTCCTCACAGCTTTACTTCTGCCAGTATCTCGTCTCCTACCTTCCAAACTTTACAGAAGCTCTCCTGCGAACCTTGCAGAACTAGCACTCCTCAAAGAAAGGATACTGCGGAGACATGGCTTAGCCACAGCCTGGGGGACGTTTCCAGAATGAGATTTTCACTCTGCAGCGGAGTGTGCGCTAGTTCTGCAAGGTTCGCAGGAGAGCTTCTGGAAAGTTTGGAAGGTAGGAGACGAGATACTGGCAGAAGTAAAGCTGTGAGTAGCGGGCGTGAGTCGTGCTTCGGTAGGTCAGATGGTAGAGCACTTGCCCGCGAAAGGCAAAGGTCCCGAGTTCGAGTCTCGGTCGGGCACACAGTTTTAATCTGCCAGGAAGTTTCATATCAGCGCACACTCCGCTGCAGAGTGAAAATCTCATTCTGGAAACAGGACATTGGCTACCACTGGAGGACGCCACCCTCATGCAGCAACTTCCACATTGGCCACTTTCTGAGTGAAGTGACCCGGGACATCAGGAAGCTTTTGCAGCTTGATACATAACTGCATGACAACAAACGGATGCAGGTCACTGGCCCTGTTCCAAATCTTTCTGAGCGACACCAAAACAGTCCCTCCTGTGTAGTCAGCACTGAGCAGGCGAGACCGTCTTGGTCGGCACGGCGGGTCTTTCTTAGGACGCCCACCGTGTGTCGATTGTGCCCGCGCCCGCATCTCGTGGTCGTGCGGTTGCGTTCTCGCTTCCCACGCCCGGGTTCCCGGGTTCGATTCCCGGCGGGGTCAGGGATTTTCTCTGCCTCGTGATGGCTGGGTGTAGTGTGATGTCCTTAGGTTAGTTAGGTTTAAGTAGTTCTAAGTCCTAGGGGACTGATGACCTAAGATGTTAAGTCCCATAGTGCTCAGAGCCATTTTTTTGATTGTGCCCTCGAGATCTGCTGACACAGCCACGAAGCTGCACAGACTCCCAACTGCTGTTCGCTGTCTAACTGTCACAGCACTTGACAGCTCTAGACACCACTGGCTGTACAAGATTCTGCCTTTGGGCTCTTGCCACTGCCCCACCAGCGCATGAATGGAAGATCTACCAGCACTGAATTGCCGGAGTCCACCAGTCGCCGGCTGTCGGTCTGGACAACGCCACTGCCTGCAGCCAGGATACTGCGCCCCACCACAGTGGCAGAAGATCCTGCTGGCTGTCCCGTGCTGCTGACGCCTCAGTCACGGCATATGTGTTACTCTAGCTCAGTACGCTCCCACGAAAGCAGTGTGTATTGTCCGTACACTGTATCTTCTTTCCCTACTCCTACAACGCCAGAATATTACTAGAAAACTCCAAATGAAGCCACTGTTGAAGGCGTATCTGAATGACTGTCCAAGCTGAATAAATTAATGAAGAACTTTTTCATCCTCCACTGGTATGTCTGCAGCTTTCCCCCACGTCACATCTCTCTCCCAAGCCATCTACGAACCCACAACGCCCGGGCCTGAGAGCCTTAAGAAAGCATAACAGGAAAATCTACACTACTGGCCATTAAAACTGCTACACCACGAATATGACGTGCTACAGACGCGAAATTTAACAGACAGGAAGAAGATGCTGTGATATGCAAATGATTGAGCTTTTCACAGCATTCACACAAGGTTGGCGCCAGTGCCGACACCTACAACGTCCTGACATGAGGAAAGTTTCCAAGCGATTTCTCATACACAAACAGCAGTTGACCGGTGTTGCCTGGTGAAACGTTGTTGTGATGCCTCGTGTAAGGAGGAGAAATGCGTACCATCACGTTTCCGACTTTGATAAAGGTCGGATTGTAGCCTATCGCGATTTCGGTTTATCGTTTCGCGACAATGCTGCTCGCGTAGGTCGAGATCCAATGACTGTTTGCAGAATATGGAATCGGTGGGTTAAGGAGGGTAATACGGAACGCCGTGCTGGATTCCAACGGCCTCGTATCACTAGCAGTCGAGATGACAGGCATCTTATCCGCGTGGCAGTAACGGATCGTGCAGCCACGTCTCGATCCCTGAGTCAACAGATGGGGACGTTTGCAAGACAGCAACCATCTGCGAGAACAGTTCGACGACGTTTGCGGCAGCATGGACTATCAGCTCGGAGACCATGGCTGCGGTTACCCTTGACGCTGCATCACAGACAGGAGCACCTGCGATGGTGTACTTAACGATGAACCTGGGTGCACGAATGGCAAAACGTCATTTTTTCGGATGAATCCAGGTTCTGTTTACAGCATCATGATGGTCTCATCCGTGTTTGGCGACATCGCGGTGAACGCACATGGGAAGCGTGTATTCGTCTGTTTGTTAGTGAAAGCCGTATCAAAAGCTTGTAAGAGGTCCGAGCAGATGTAATTTCGATGGACTGCTCACGCGCTGCCTGCGATATGTAAGGTATAAGAGAATCTCAGACCAGAGAGCAGTGTTGACTGCAGTAGGAACTGTGTAGCTGTAGCAGTAAGTTGTTGCTAGCGAGCAGTCTGGTCTGGTGTATCGTGTTGGCTGGGCCGGTCGCGGTGCAGCGATGCCGGAGCCTGAGCATTATTGTATAAGATAAAAGCAGCCTCGCGCATATGTAATATTGTTATCTCAAGTCCCATGCAAATGTTTTAAAAATCTCCTAATAATAATCTTTGTCATAAAAAGCAACTTTTAACAACCATTCATTTCAATTTTAAGAATTTACTAATTTCTCCAATCCATGATCTTCCCGATTATTGCAAAAGAAAAAAAATCAGTTGTTTCCTTTCATAAATGACAAATCTATCGGCCAGCATTGCACAGGGCTTTGGCAGAAAAATTTATTGTAAGAGCAGATAGATATGCGTTATCCGGCGACTTCATTGAGGTAAGAATTTTTCTTTTTTTTTTTATTCAGAATGATCTTTCAGGGCCATGACGCAGCACTGCTGACGTCCACAATTTTCCAGGTTAAATTAACAGTCAATTATTCAAAGGTTGTAACTGAGTCACATTTATTATTGAGAGATTAGTCACATTGTATTATTGCAAGATTACGGAATTTATCTGAGGGAGGTTACGCTGAATGTGAACGACATAATTATAATTTTTTACTGTTGAGAAGTTTAGGAATTTTTCTGTTTTGAGGTTACACTAAATGAGAATCTAATTTTTGTACGGAGGCTACAAGCTCTGCAGTAGTTCATGAGATTAGCCTTCTCATACAGACAGAAAAACGAGGAGTGGAACCCTAAATTATATAAATGTATAGATATATTGCTCATATACGTTGGATCCATACTCGTTCGGGCTGACCAGCACATCAAGCAAAGTCGATTCAGAAAAGGACTTGTTTCTTCGCGAAAGCCTGGAACAGAAATTCTGATAAATCTCAAATGACACTCGAAAAGAAGCACTTAACATATTGCAAAACGTACTCAAAAAACCCAAGTGGGGAAAAACACGAATATCCTTCAGCCTCCCACGAATCTGTCCTTCAGAGATATTGAAGGTAAAACTAGAATAGTTTGCACAGAGGAGTGTAAGTCAACATTCTCCTTACATTCTATCCGTGAGTTGTACGGAAGGAGTCTTTATCACGTAAGACAGTGAAAAGTTCCCTCTGACAGCCAATTTCTAGTAAATCGCTAAATTCATATGGAACAGCTGGCTGGGAGTCCCACAAGACTGACATTCAGCCGCCTGTTTGCAACTTCCTTCAATTGGACAGCACTTTGGCAAAAATGGTTCAAATGGCTCTGAGCACTATGGGACTTAACATCTGAGGCCATCAGTCCCCTTGAACTTAGAACTACTTAAACCTAACCAACCTAAGGACATCACACACATCCATGCCCGAGGCAGGATTCGAACGTGCGACCTTAGCGGTCGCGCGGTTCCAGACTGAAGCGCCTAGAACCGCTCGGCCACAACGGCCGGCCAGCACTTTGGCGACTTGAGCACTCTTAAGCTACAGCAGTAGTCCTACGGCGGAAACTGGACCTACAGTTTAACGTGCAATCCGAACCACGTGTCATTCCTGACACCCCTCACATCATCGAGTGGCGAAGACTAGAGTAAAGGCAGAGTTAAAAACTGCGATTTCTGACTGCGAATCGGTCCCGTGGCCTTACCATCTGCAGACTCACACTTTGCCACTAGACAACCACGCCCAACTGCACTTGCTAGTAATTCTTGGCTTGTAGAGATAAATATAATGATGTGTACGTTACTATACAGCACATGCTGCTGGTGTAGTCTACTGGTGTGTTTTTCAGTTTTTTATAGCAGCATATAACATATACAGGGTGTTTCAAAAATGACCGGTATATTTGAAACGGCAATAAAAACTAAACGAGCAGCGATAGAAATACACCGTTTGTTGCAATATGCTTGGGACAACAGTGCATTTTCAGGCAGACAAACTTTCGAAATTACAGTAGTTACAATTTTCAACAACAGATGGCGCTGCGGTCTGGGAAACTCTATAGTACGATATTTTCCACATATCCACCATGCGTAGCAATAATATGGCGTAGTCTCTGAATGAAATTACCCGAAACCTTTGTCAACGTGTCTGGCGGAATGGCTTCACATGCAGATGAGATGTACTGCTTCAGCTGTTCAATTGTTTCTGGATTCTGGCGGTACACCTGGTCTTTCAAGTGTCCCCACAGAAAGAAGTCACAGGGGTTCATGTCTGGCGAATAGGGAGGCCAATCCACGCCGCCTCTTGTATGTTTCGGATAGCCCAAAGCAATCACACGATCATCGAAATATTCATTCAGGAAATTAAAGACGTCGGCCGTGCGATGTGGCCGGGCGCCATCTTGCATAAACCACGGGGTGTTCGCAGTGTCGTCTAAGGCAGTTTGTACCGCCACAAATTCACGAAGAATGTCCAGATAGCGTGATGCAGTAATCGTTTCGGATCTGAAAAATGGGCCAATGATTCCTTTGGAAGAAATGGCGGCCCAGACCAGTACTTTTTGAGGATGCAGGGACAATGGAACTGCAACATGGGGCTTTTCGGTTCCCCATATGCGCCAGTTCTGTTTATTGACGAAGCCGTCCAGGTAAAAATAAGCTTCGTCAGTAAACCAAATGCTGCCCACATGCATATCGCCGTCATCGATCCTGTGCACTATATCGTTAGCGAATGTCTCTCGTGCAGCAATGGTAGCGGCGCTGAGGGGTTGCCGCGTTTGAATTTTGTTTGGATAGAGGTGTAAACTCTGGCGCATGAGACGATACGTGGACGTTGGACCTTTCCAGCACGTTCATCCGTCACGTTCCCAGTCCGTTGAAATTTGTCAAACAGATCCTTTATTTTATCGCTTTTCGGTCCTTTGGTTACATTAAACCTTCGTTGACAACTTCGTCTTGTTGCAACAACACTGTGTTCTAGGCGGTGGAATTCCAACACCAGAAAAATCCTCTGTTCTAAGGAATAAACCATGTTGTCTACAGCACACTTGCACGTTGTGAACAGCACACGCTTACAGCAGAAAGACGACGTACAGAATGGCGCACCCACAGACTGCGTTGTCTTCTATATCTTTCACATTACTTGCAGCGCCATCTGTTGTTGAAAATTGTAACTACTGTAATTTCGAAAGTTTGTCCGCCTGAAAATGTACTGTTGTCCCAAGCATATTGCAACAAACGGTGTATTTCTATCGCTGCTCGTTTAGTTTTTATTGCCGTTTCAACTCCCTGTACATATATGGGCATTGTAAATTCGAAACTTGCCGGGACTGTAACCAAAGCAGTATAAACCAGTGTAAGAATAAAGCAGCATATAGAAAATAGTAGAGTCAGCGTCGCATATTTTGTTTAAAAAGTGTTTATTTGACGAGTGATTGTAGCTCAAAAAAAAAAAAAAGAAAAAAGACATGGGAAGCGACGAGGGCTATTCAGAAAGTGAGGAACGGTCGGTCGTGAAATGGAAACCACTGTGAAAATCCTACGAAGCTTTTCACAGACGTTTTGGGCAGTGTCTCTAGTATGCCCGCCGATCGCCTAAAGACGCTCTTTTGAGTTGTGAGCGCACTGTGAGCGAGTAAAGGTGCCCAGAACAACGATCTATCCCGCCAAGTAGGAGGTCCTGCTGAGAGGCTTCGCCTTAATGAGTGCAGCCCACCTAACACAACTGCCACGCGCTTCCCTCTTAATGGGAATTCTCAGCCGCACTCTGCAGGGGCAGTGAAAACGCTCCTGCAGCCTTTTCGATGGCAAGTGTTCGATCACCCACAACACAGCCCTAATTGGCTTGTCCTGAGTATCATCTCCGTTCACATGAAACGCTGGATACGAAGACAACACTTGGGTGCAGGCTACGCGCTGTAGACCAGCGTAGAGAATTATCGGAAAGTACAGGCGGCTGCCTTCTATGACGATGGTGTTGCAACTTTGGTATAACGCTCCGACAAACGTCTAAGTCGGAGCGGCGACTACGTAGAGAAGTACCTGGAAGGTGGAGCTAAATGTGCAAATAAAACAGTTTTGATTTTCACTGTGGTTTCCATTTCGCGACATATCGTTCCTTACTTTCAGAACAACCCTCGTATTTCATCTGTAATTGACACTGTAAGAGATCCGTGGTTGCGTTATAAAATATGTTATAGAAACGGCTACCAACCACTAATTTAAAGACTTTTTGTTCTACGCATTTTATGTTTCCATGCCATTGCCGGTTTCGACTTTTGTTCATTGCCAGAAGGCTACATTGCAGGATGAACTGCTAGTCAAGCGTTGTTGTTTTGCTTGTTGTGACGCCCCGTCGTGAAGGTATATTAACTGAGAAATATTCATAAAGGAATAGGAGGTAAAGGAAACCTCGAAAATGCATAATGGCTGTTCAGCACCGGTACTTACAGAGTACGCCTATAGATAGCTTTGACTTTTTGTTGTTTTCCGTGTACCATGCAGTTGTATCATGAGAAACGTGTCCTAGTGTTATGAACACAGCCACGAAACCACAAAGTAAAGGTTGGGTTACCATTAGTATCTCTACAACGAACAATCTGTCTTCACATACGCTCAACGTGTTTTATACACTGAAACGCCAAAGAAACTGGTACAGGCACGCATATTCAAATACAGAGATATGTAAACTGGCAGAATACGGCGCTGCGGTCGGCAAAGCCTATATAAGCAAACAAGTGTCTAGCTCAGTTGTCAGATCGGCTACTGCTACTACAATGGCAGGTTATAAAGATTTAAGTGACATTGAACTTGGTGTTACAGTCGGCGGATGAGCGATGGGGCACAGCATCTCCGATGTAGCAATGAAGAGGGATTTTTCCGTACGACCATTTCGCGAGTGTAGTGTGAATATCAGGAGTCCTCTACAACATCAAATCTCCGACATCGATGCGGCCAGAAAAAGATCCTGCAAAACGGAACCAGCGACGACTAAATAGAACCGTTCGACGTGACAGAAGTGCAAACCTTCTGCAAATTGCTACAGATTTTTATGCTGAGCCGTCAAAAAGTGTCAGGGTGCGAATCATTCAATTTTGGAAATAATAAACAAGTAATCGATGTGCGACGGAAAATAATTAAATATAGTCCGCAAAGATATAAAGGCACGTTCATGGTAAGTACTGGTGATAAACAGCCACCCCGCAATTTCCAAATTTCTTCATGGTAAGCAAAACTACGAACATTTGGTTAGCAGTTCATTTGATGATAAACAGAAGTTCGAAACCGATAATGGCATGGAAACATAAAATTTGTTGAACAAAAAGTCTTTAAATTAGTTGCTGGTTGATGTTTTATAACTCATTTTACAACACATCAGACTCTCAGGATATTTTTATTTTATGTATATTTTATCCATAATGGATGCAGGCGAACTCCGTGACTTCCGCTAAGAGTAGAATATAATCGCTACCAGTCACAATAGAAGATGTTTCTTTTTTTTAACAATCGCCCTGTTTCTGGTATGTTCCTATCTTCAGGTGGCTTAGATTCAGATACATGTTCCCATAATCGTTTTTTTAGTTTATCCAAAATTTTTTTTCAGAAGAATGCACTATCAACGGAAGATCAAAATAAACCTAAAGACTTTCAGGTTGGCAAATGATTTTACTTAACTGGAAAGTTTTGTTTCGTAACTGAATTTCAGATTCAAAGAAATTGAAAAGAAGATTCTAGAGGTCAAAAATTTCCAGCATTCAGAATGAATAAGATTTGTTTCAGGATAAATGTTTCAGTTTCTGACGCGAGAAGCCGTAGAGGGCAGGAAGTGCAGGCTTACGGAAGCAAAAGGAAAACGGTGATGAACGTATGAATGCGCTAAAAGGTGTGGATGGAGAAATGGGTTGCCGGCAATGTCTTCGATTACTAATCCAAAAGCCCTGATCACTTGTTTTGACCCCAGCCACCTTTTAGCTTTTGAATAAAAATCATCAAACTTTCGATGGCAGCAGCACTTAAATGTTCTGGGCACCTTGCCACCTCTCGTGCGGGGATTTGGACCTAAAGGCAGAATCAGGAATGATCAACAGCATGATAATGCGGAAGACCGTGGAACCCACCACATTCACTTCCGGCATACATACTTATTAGCCATCACAAATTCAAAGGATTTACAAAGCTATTCAGGTATGAGGGGCGTTCCATATTCATTTACACTTTACTTATTCCTATCATTCATACTGCGCCATGTGACGCATCATTAGTTACAAGTACGTACAACAATCAGTACAACCCATTTTCGCAACTGCTGTTATTACGTGAGCGGACAATATGGAGTGTGGATATCAAGGACAGTGCAAGAAGACTTGGTTTCTGTCGAAGGAGGGAGTAAACACTGCGGATACTCACAGGCGATTGGTTCCATTGTGTGGAAAGTGTGCACTGTCAAGAAAAGCCCTGTACTCCTGGTTGTATGGCTGGAAAAGTGACCGCTATCAACAGAGAAAGGAACCATTTCTCGGAGCAAAGTGACTGACATAATACCAGTCAACGTTTCAAGAGTAGAACATCTACATCTACATGATTACTCAGCAATTCAATATTAAGTGTGCGGCAGAGGGGGTTCATATAGCCGCTTCACGCTATTTCTCTACGAGTCCACTCTCGAACAGCATGCGGGGAAAACGACCACTTACATTTTTCTCTGCGAGCTCTGATTTCCCTTTTTTTTTCACGATGATCATTTCTTGCTATGTAGGTGGGAGACAACAAAATATTTTCGCAGTCGGAGGAGGAAGTTGATGATTGAAATTTCAGGGGAAGGTTTTGCTGCAACGAAAAACGCCTTTGTTTTAATGACTGCCACCCTAATTCACGCATCATGTCCTTTGCACTCTCTTTCCTATTTCGCGATAATACAAAACGAGATGCCCTTCTTTGAACTTTTTCGATGTCCTCCGTCAGTCCCACCTGCTGCGGATCCCACACTGCTCAGCTATACTCCAGATGAGGGTGGACAAACGTGGCGTACGCAGTCTCTTTAGTCAATATGTTGCATTTTCTAAGTGTTCTACCAATAAACTGCAGTCTTTGGTTTGCCTCACCCACAATATTATCTATGTGATCGTTCCATTTGATGTTATTCGTAGTTGTAATCACTAAGTATTTAGTACTCATGTGGATAACTTCACACTTTTCATTATTTAGAGTTAATTGCTAATTTTTGCACCATACAGATATCTTGTGTAAATCATCTTGAAGTTGGTTTTGTTCATCTGATGACTTTACAAAACGGTAAATGATACTATCATCTGCAAACAATCTAAGAGGGCTGCTCAGTTTGTTCAAATGGTTCAAATGGCTCTGAGCACTATAGGACTTAACTTCTGAGGTCATCAGTCCCCTAGAACTTAGGACTGCTTAAACCTAACTAACCTAAGGACATCACACACATCCATGCCCGAGGCAGGATTCGAACCTGCGACCGTAGCGGTCGCGCACTTCCAGACTGATGCGCCTAGAACCGCTCGGCCACACCGGCCGGCGCTCAGTTTGTCTCCTAAACTGTTTATGCAGATCAGGAACAGCAGAGGACCTGTAACACTTCTTTGGGGAACGCCAGATATTACGTCTGTTTTACTCGATGACTTTCCGTCAATTACTACCTGACAGCAACTCACGAATCCAGTCGTACGACTGAGATGATACTCCATGGACACGCAATTTGATTAGAAGACGCTTGTGAGGTACGGTTTCGAAAACCTGGAAATCTAAAAGCCGGCCGGAGTGGTCGAGCGGTTCTAGGCGCTACAGTCTGGAACCGCTCGACCGCTACGGTCGCAGGTTCGAATCCTGCCTCGGGCATGGATGTGTGTGATGTCCTTAGGTTAGTTAGGTTTAAGTAGTTCTGAGTCTGGGGAACTGATGACCTCAGAAGTTAGGTCCAATAGTGCTCAGAGCCATTTGAACCATTTGTAATCTAAAAATACGATATGAATTTACATCCCTTGTCGATAGCACTCATTACTTCGTGAGAATAGAGACCTAGTGGTGTTGCACAAGAACGATTTTTACATCCGTAATGGCTATTAGTCAATAAATCATTTTGTTCGAGATAACTCATTATGTTCGAACATAGAATATGTTCTAAAATCCTACGGCAAATCGACGTTAGTGGTATGGGTCTGTAATTCAGCGCATTACATCTGTTTCCTTTCTATGGTACTGGCGTGACTTGTGCAACTTTCCAGTCTTTAGGTACGGATCTATCGGTGAGCGAGCGATTGTATATCATTGTTAGACATGGAGCTGTTGTATCAGCATACACTGAAAAGCGTATTTGTAGAATAGGTGCATCATTTCCATGGGACTGAAGGCGACCACAGGACTTACCAGAGGCGCGTAGAAACGTCTTAAGCTTGGAAAGGTGACTGCCAAGTGGGTCGCAAAATCCCTGAATGCAACACGAACACAACAGCGCAAGGCCGTGTGAAGCGATATCCTTCGACTCCACAGCCAGAGTCCGGATGGTTAAATGTTCAAATCGTGATTGGCGACGAGATTTGGCTTCACTACCGGAAGCCAGAGATCAGAGGTGAAAGTCTAAATCAATGTAATGGAAGCATACAGGCAGACAACATCCCCCCCCCCCATCCGCCCAACCCAATAAGTTGCAGAGCGCCTTCAGTAAGGAAACATATGGCTCCAGTCCTTTCGGACAGCGATGGAATCCTCCTCATTGAGTGGCTGGACCCAGGGACGATCAAAGCATATGTGGAGACTCTTCGGAGGTTGCACTGTGCCATTTAAACGAAACGGCCGGGAAAATGGACGAAAAGAGTGCTTGTGCAGAAAGAGTCGGACAAACAGGTTGCCATCGCTGACATGAGGTTCCAGTTAACTGCCGTACCCACCGTTATTTTCCTAACTTGGCTCCTTCTAATTACCACCTATTCGGCGCTATGTAGAAACCTCTCCGCGGACAACATTTCGTAGCTGTCCTGTGGTGGGTATGACAGACTCCAAAAAGTTGTCCGAAGAGGGCCTACAGAAGTTATCTCGTCGGTCGCGCAGGAGTAGGACAGGTTAATGGACATTATATTGAGAAAGCGCACGTATTTGCCGAGGCATAAAAGGTTCTGTACATAGAACGCCATTCCCAAAATTTGACCAGGTAACCACTAGTTTATATTAAAACATTTAATTCGGTTACATAATTAATTTCAACATCCATCATCCCTTTTAGATTTCTACATATTCTTAATTAGTGTCCACAGGAAAGATGGCCTGTAATTCAGAAAGTGTTACCATTATCAGTACATTGGCAAATGAATCCGAATTAGTCTCCATTCGGATTTCATGGAGGGGACTGCCAAAGGGAAGATGAATGGGTGAAAAAGATGGAAAATAAAGAAATGTTAGCATCCTGCGAGTCGGAACATGAAATACCCGAAGTCTGAAGGTGAAAGGGACGCTAGGATCTGGAAAACGGAAGGTTAACTCTAGATATAGTCATTGAATTGAAATGCGAGGAAAGCAAGGTTTTTTTCTCAGACGAATACATGGTAGTACCTATAGCATGCAAAAATGCTGTAATATGTGAACAATTCATTATGAATACTGAAGCAAAATAAAAGTGAGTTACTACCAGCTTATAGTAAAAAGATAATTCTCATCACATTCGAAATTAAAACTGCGCCGATAAATTACAGTTCAGGTATATACGCTGAGGTCACAAACGGAAATTCAAGAGTTAGAGAAAGTATGCGAGCAAACTGAATGGGTAATTCAATGTGTAAAGAGAGATGAAAAATCTAATAATTTTAGGGAATATAGATGCAGACGGAATAAAACAGAGAGGTAAGCGAGAAAATTGGCGCATTAATACTAATGAGAAAGAAGGGAGTCTACTTGAGTTTAGATAGTAGTAGCTAATACGTGATTCAGGAATCAACGAAATACAAGGCGTGGAGCGCAGAAGACAAAAGAAGATGCCCCATGAAGTACATCATTGCGAAACTGGGATTTCGAAATAACGTATTGGATGGTAGGGCGCACACAGGATCAGGTATAGACTCATATCGCAATTTAGTAATGATGAGGAGTAGACAGAAATTTAAAATAATCGCCAGTAAGTAATCTGTAAAGAAGTTGGTTACTGAAGTATCAAGGAATAATGAGGCAGTAGATACTGTGATAATGAATACCACAGCAAGCAGTTCAGTTGAATCATGGAGCCGGCCGCTGTGGATGAGCGGTTCTAGGCGCTTCAGTCAGGAACCGCGCTGCTGCTACGGCCACAGGTTCGAATCCTGCCTCGGGCATGGATGTGTGTGATGTCCTTAGGTTAGTTAGGTTTAAGTAGTGCTAAGTTTTAGGGGACTGATGACCTCAGATGTTAAGTCCCATAGTGCTGAGAGCCATTTGAACCATTTTGAACCACGGACTTCGCGAAAACCGTAAAAGAACAGACTCGAAGCATTTGACATGCGGTATTACAGATGGATGCTGAACACTACTTGACTGGGGTAAGAAGTCAGGTGGTATCGAGATAAACGGTGAGGAAAACAATGTGCGGAAAACATTAACCAGAATAAGGGGAGCCGGCCGCTGGTGGCCGAGCGGCTCTAAGCGCTTCAGTCTGGAACCGCGCGACCGCTACGGTCGCAGGTTCGAATCCTGCCTCGGGCTTGGATGTGTGTGATGTTCTTAGGTTAGTTAGGTTTAAGTAGTTCTAAGTTCTAGGGGACTGATGACCTGAGATGTTAAGTCCCATAGTGCTCAGAGCCATTTGAACCATTTGATTTGAATAAGGGGACGCGAGAGAATAACTTCGATTGTTAGAGAAAGATATAAATTAGAATATATGATACAAGTAATTGAGAACGTTGCTGCAGGTGGTACTCTGAGGTGAAGGAATTCGCACAAGACTGGAAACCATTGCGGATCGCTCTAGTCCAGTGGGAAGACTAATGACATTGCAAAAAAAAATTGAATAATAAGGTGGTTGAAGTGTGACTGTCTAGGAAGTCTTTCCGAGACAGCTACCTGACTAACAGTATATAAATAGAGCGCTGGTTTATATAAATATTTGATGTACTTACTAGATAACTTACCTTTTCTCCAATTCTTTCCAAAAATTTTGTCGTTCTGATAGTCTTCTTACTTTGTGGTGTGTTCTCTAGTTTTTCTTAACAGTATTTCTTTACCTTCATCTTTTCTTACACTATTTTAAATTTCCACGATTTTTAATTGCTGTTAAAATAAATGTACTTCGGTAATTGCGTGATGTATCTCTAACAAAATATTCGTACAATGTACGTATTCCACTATTTCTGTTAACCAATTTCTCCCTCTTACGACAGACTTATTCAATAACATGTTGTAACCATTGATCTCGATCTTCAGACATCTTTCTAGTGTTGAGTCTCTGTTCGTTTTATAGTATGTAGATTATCAGTTCTTTTTGCTTTCCCACCCGACAAAAGACATCAACATCTGTTGTTTGAATTATCCGGGATATATTGAAAGGTCTCTGTTGGATTCCTTTCATGTTTAATTTCTTAAATCTATTGTCATTTACGGCATAAATTCCTCTTCTAAATTTACTGTGGCGTTTCTGACTATCTGGGAGGAGACTGAGTAGTGGAACGTGTTACTTTTACACATAAACAAGAACGATCTGTCACACTACTACACTTTAAAACACAGTTTATATGTAATTCATATCACACAGTCTCATACGGAACCTACATCCGCTTTCTTTTATACACTGTGTATGATAAGATACTGTCATCCCCCTTCCCTTCTGTGTGAGAGGATGAATGAGCAAATGTATTTTTAGTTGCATGCTTGAGGGTAGCAGACAAGCCTGTCTGCTAGAGAACAGTAGGACCAACGTCGGAACAGGTAGCTACGCTTTCTAAAAGCAAAGAGGTTTCTATCCTTAGTATGGTCCTGTCCGTCCGTTGTCATGTTGGTATAGGAAGCTGCCCCTCTGGTCACTTCCGTTTGTATTTGGGAAGCACGCTCGATAGGAGCGCAGGTGAGTCGGTCCGGGGCGAGCGTCTGAAGTGGTAAGATCTCCGGCTAAGCGCGTGTCTGCTAAGTCCGCAGGACAATGGATTTCTTAAGTTCAGCCTAACTGAAAATTTAATCACCTTTGTTTCAGGTTTAGCTCTAAAACATCTAATGTTATCTTAAATTGCAGCGCAGTGTAATTCTCGTGTGAAGTTCAGATTATTTTCCGGTAGTTGCTTTGTCACTACTTTGTGAGTAAAGTGGAACCACGTGTTGATCAGTAACTCTAACTAAGATCAATCTTAAATGCGAATGCTTGTGTGATTATAATGTCTCGTCTTGACAATATTTTTCAATATAGCAACTTTATGTTCAACCCACGTGGGGTGTACTTTGCGAGACCAGTACCACGTGCTTATATAACTGTTTGACCCGTCAGGTTAACAGTAAGACGTTAGTAACCAGTTCGAGGTTTTTCTTTTGTAAATTGCTTTTCGATCTAATTTCTTTTAATTATCAAAATTATTGTGGAGTTACACTCTTTGTGTAAACCAAGTTGACCACGTGAAGCAAGTGGTGTAATCATCAAAGTAGCCCTCAGCTATTCTTTTCGCGAAGATTTCACAGAGTTAATATGAATTTAGTATACCAGTGTGTGGTAATTACATGACGGACAGGATTGTGCTACGAACATATCTTCTTTGGGTGAAAATTTGAACCTGTTGGTAGTGGTTAACTTTCTCTTGCATACGTTTCAACGTTCTTTGTGTGTTGTTTTATGAATGCAGTCTTGTATGCAGTCTCCCGATCTTGCCTCCATATTTGATGTGTTCCGTAAGATTGCAAACTCACATTTTCACAGTCCTAAATAAGGCACCAGCTCAGTTATAACTCACGTTTAATATGCTGAAATTTCAATGATCAATGTTAAAATAAATTTCCAAATATAAACTGATTTATTTCTTTTTATTTAAATTCACTTTTTTATATACACTCCTGGAAATGGAAAAAAGAACACATTGACACCGGTGTGTCAGACCCACCATACTTGCTCCGGACACTGCGAGAGGGCTGTACAAGCAATGATCACACGCACGGCACAGCGGACACACCAGGAACCGCGGTGTTGGCCGTCGAATGGCGCTAGCTGCGCAGCATTTGTGCACCGCCGCCGTCAGTGTCAGCCAGTTTGCCGTGGCATACGGAGCTCCATCGCAGTCTTTAACACTGGTAGCATGCCGCGACAGCGTGGACGTGAACCGTATGTGCAGTTGACGGACTTTGAGCGAGGGCGTATAGTGGGCATGCGGGAGGCCGGGTGGACGTACCGCCGAATTGCTCAACACGTGGGGCGTGAGGTCTCCACAGTACATCGATGTTGTCGCCAGTGGTCGGCGGAAGGTGCACGTGCCCGTCGACCTGGGACCGGACCGCAGCGACGCACGGATGCTCGCCAAGACCGTAGGCTCCTACGCAGTGCCGTAGGGGACCGCACCGCCACTTCCCAGCAAATTAGGGACACTGTTGCTCCTGGGGTATCGGCGAGGACCATTCGCAACCGTCTCCATGAAGCTGGGCTACGGTCCCGCACACCGTTAGGCCGTCTTCCGCTCACGCTCCAACATCGTGCAGCCCGCCTCCAGTGGTGTCGCGGCAGGCGTGAATGGAGGGACGAATGGAGACGTGTCGTCTTCAGCGATGAGAGTCGCTTCTGCCTTGGTGCCAATGATGGTCGTATGCGTGTTTGGTGCCGTGCAGGTGAGCACCACAATCAGGACTGCATACGACCGAGGCACACAGGGCCAACACCCGGCATCATGGTGTGGGGAGCGATCTCCTACACTGGCCGTACACCACTGGTGATCATCGAGGGGACACTGAATAGTGCACGGCACATCCAAACCGTCATCGAACCCATCGTTCTACCATTCCTAGACCGGCAAGGGAACTTGCTGTTCCAACAGGACAATGCACGTCCGCATGTATCCCGTGCCAGCCAACGTGCTGTAGAAGGTGTAAGTCAACTACCCTGGCCAGCAAGATCTCCGGATCTGTCCCCCATTGAGCATGTTTGGGACTGGATGAAGCGTCGTCTCACGCGGTCTGCACGTCCAGCACGAACGCTGGTCCAACTGAGGCGCCAGGTGGAAATGGCATGGCAAGCCGTTCCACAGGACGACATCCAGCATCTCTACGATCGTCTCCATGGGAGAATAGCAGCCTGCATTGCTGCGAAAGGTGGATATACACTGTACTAGTGCCGTCATTGCGCATGCTCTGTTGCCTGTGTCTATGTGCCTGTGGTTCTGTCAGTGTGATCATGTGATGTATCTGACCCCAGGAATGTGTCAATAAAGTTTCCCCTTCCTGGGACAATGAATTCACGGTGTTCTTATTTCAATTTCCAGGAGTGTATATATCACCGGTTGTCGTATGACTATTAAAAGATTATAATTAATGTTAGTCTGTTTGGGAATTTGGTAAGCTAGACTGGATACCTGGTGAAACAGTTGCGCAGTAATGCAAGGTTAACTTCCCCAGACAGCTCACAGCTTTTAACCCGCTTTTATTGTCCATCAGTACCGCTTTCATCATAGCAAATTAATGTAACAACCTTACAATATTTAAGAGATGACGATAAATGCGTTTCGAAGGCCTCGTTCGAACTTCAATACATGAGTCCAAGATCCAACTTCATACCCATAATGGGGAACAGACAATATGTAGAAGCGAATCATTTTGGTTCTCAGTTGCAGACTGAGACCTGTCCGCCGGCCGCGGTTGTCTAGCGGTTCTAGGCGCTCAGTCCGGAACCGCGCGACTGCTACGGTCGCCGGTTCGAATCCTGCCTCGGGCATGGGTGTGTGTGATGTCCTTAGATTAGCTAGGTTTAAGTAGTAGGTCTGCTTTCCAACGCCACAGTCACAATTTAGAGAAGTCACTTTCCTACACTTGTGCAGACTGTAGACACACCTGCCAGTGCTGATTCTTATTCGGTTCAAAACCGACCATGTGTTACGTGGCAGTTCAAAACCAGGTGGCTTGGTCGGAATGCCGCGTAATTGGGGGAGTCGAGAATTTTTCGGTAGTTTTCTGTACTCTCGTTCACATGTGCTTCTCCGCCGCATAGATGGATGTGGTATGTGGCTAATTGTGGGTAGCCAGAAAGTAGGTGCAAGTATGATTGTATCAGTTATAAGACGCGTGACATGGTTGCGTTGTGTATCAACAAATCTTGTGTGAGTGTTGTTCGTCCAAGCAACAGTAATATAGATTACCATGTGTAGATTCATACGAGTACAAAGACGGAGATATTTTCTGAGAATTCTTTTCTTTAATTTTCAATTGCTATGAATTGGGCGAATTTAAATGTGGCGCTACGTCTAACGGAGGGAGGACGTCGCAAAATTGCAACTACAGCTGAAAATATCGAACCGGCCGCTTCGGTAGATCGGTTCTAGGCGCTTCAGTCCTGGAACCACGAGACCGCTACGGTCGCAGGTTCGAATCCTGCCTCGGGCATGGATGTGTGTGATGTCCTTAGATTAGCTTAGGCTTAAGTAGTTCTAAGTCTAGGGGACTGATGTCCTCAGATGTCAAGTCCCATAGTGCTTAGAGCCATTTGAAAATGACGAGACAGGGCACAGAATGATATCGGAAGATTATCGATTAAAGATTTATCGAACTGCTGATACCAAAGGCATATGAGTAGAAAAGGTACGGTACATTTTACATGCAAAATGACATAAGAAAGCTTTGTGCGAGAATGGTGAAACGTCTGAAGTATTCACACCTAAACCAAAAAAAGAACTCAATTTCTCAGCAGTTATTGTAGCGTTTAAAAAATAAATTAGCCTTTTTAGGCGTTTTGTTATACTGACGTGACGTGAATGTACCGGTGGGCATAAAGAAAGATTGGTGTCGGTTTCATCTGCCTGAAATACTATGGGCGTCGTTTCCTGGAATGGAAAATCCGTTATTTTCGTTACTGTGATCAAAGGGTGAAATAATATCTGGTAAATGCCACACGTGTGTATTATTCGAATTAGAAAAGGAAAAGAACATATTCTTTCATGAAGACAACGCAGCAGTGATCACGTGAAGTAGTTCGATTTTGTATGCAAAATAGATGCCAAAAAGTCATACATTCAAACCAACAGACACGAGACCTGTGATAAAGACGTACATACGTATCCAATATTTTAGAATTTCGGATATGCTGAAGCATGAAATTTTCGCTTTATTTCACTCGAAAATCGCTAAAGATCAGAACTGCAACAGTGGACTCTGAAAACAAATAATTTTTACGATAGATGGCGAGCGTGATGTCTTTTAAAAAGTTGCTGATGAGGCCTGATCAATGAAGTTTTGCAAAGCTTTTGCATTATCATCGTTTTCACATTTTGATTCCTACAGAGTTAAATAGTTTTGTGTACGAATGTGCTGTCTTTTAGTAGCTACTTACGTCGTTTGTCGCTCTTTTTATCGTGTTTTGAAGACAACAGGTTTTTTTCCTTTCGTTGGTAGCAGAAGTTGCAGTCGAAGAGAGCTTAATTTCACTCTCTCTCTTAAATTCTTTCGGGTTTTAGAAGTCTACTTTTGCTTTAATTGCAGTCACGGTAGAAGGAGGCTTCTAAAACAAAAAACAAAAAAGCTAAGAGGGAGAGTGAAATTCAGCTTTCGCTGCGGTTAAAGAAAACGTGGAGGAACAAACGTCGTAAGAAACTGCTACAAAGCAGCTCATTCGAAAGAAAAACTGTTTACATTCTATGACAGTCATAGAATCACCACTGACGGTGGCTACAAATGGAGCACAGGGTGTCTGATATAAAACCTTTTTGATTTGCAGTACCCTTTAAGCCGTCGTGTGTCATTCACCCTATTTAAACAACTTATGTGTACCAAACGTTCTAAATCTATGCAAAAAAGTATGCAGAGGAATTGGTGAATGTGGGTTAACCCTGCTTGTATGTACTGCAATTTGGATAGATCAAGTCGTGATTGCCAACGAAAAAGAATACGTAGAATATATGGCATCAAATCTACAGGAAGGATGCAAACCATGGAGTTTAGGCAACAATATACGATTGTGGGTCCACGTTGATGAAAAACACTTTTGTTATTTATTTATTTATTCCCCCAAACTAGTTTCAGCGATAAATATCGCGTTCATCAATGGATTCTTCAATTCTTATTTACTATAAAACCACGCTCACGATCTACAACAACACAAATGCCTTTCACAAAACGCTAACATAGGCTACATCACTATGAAACATTTATGAAGCAAACAGTTATGCGAGTAGCAGAAACCTTATCCCTAAGTGAAAATAAAGGCCTTCTCGAGGAACTAGAGAAAAAAAAGAGCGCAAAATCGTTAGGGCAATCGTTGGATCCAATTTCGAAAATCCAACAAAATAGATTCGGCAAGAAAGTCTGAGACAAAACAGGGAAATTTACAGACAGAATCAGCTAAAGACGTGTACGATTTTATTTCGCCTCAAATTGATTGATAGGAAAGGTTTGACCAAGAAGATCATCCACTTTCTTGATTCAGATCCCAAAAGCTCAGTACCCTGGTTTAGAAATAACAAAGAAGACATCCAACTACTTCAAATCAAACCTGAAAACGCATCTGGCAAGTATCTCTTCCACAGGAAGATAATGACGAACGGCCTACACACACTTTCTTTTCACTTGCTGCTTTATATTTAAACTGGTCACCAACTGATTTCTTAATATCTCTTAACCTTCGAGCAGGCGCGCCGATTTGCTTTGCACGAGTAAGTGCGAAGTTATAGTTTCTTTAGGAACCAGTTAAATATGTATATTTTTCAGTAATATTATTATATATTTGTTTCAAAAGTTTAATCAGCACCTGAATGTAGGAACTAAAGGTAAAAATACGTAACAGAGGGAAGAAATGAATTATTTAATTTATATGTGACACACAGTAAACTAGTAAGTAACGTAAAATGACTATACATATTAATTTTAA
Organism: Schistocerca cancellata; assembly: GCF_023864275.1. Lineage (NCBI taxonomy): Eukaryota > Metazoa > Arthropoda > Insecta > Orthoptera > Acrididae > Schistocerca > Schistocerca cancellata. The sequence continues at coordinate 781,149,937 of NC_064628.1, read as the reverse complement.
TTATTTTACGGTAACTCTTTACAAATTATTGTACGCACAGTAGATCAGTTGCGCAAACATAATAGTCTCACGGCTTCGTCGAGTTCTTGAAGGTATGCAGGTACGTTCTCAATCTTTATAAAATCATTGGACCTAGAAACAAACAATAAACACTAATTGTTGGCTAACGGCTCTTACATCACGAAATGTGTACAAAAAACCTTACTGACATGTGTTGCGATCCTTGTGATAAATACTGTCGTGAAAAGGTGCTTTTACAGTTCAGTCCTTTGCTTAGATAAATGAAAGTGTCACACATGGTCAAAATTGTCAGAAAGAAACAAGTACGGAATGGCCTACAACTCTTTTCTTTGCGAAAAAAATGCAATATTGAGGGCTCTGTTTCAAGGAGGGAGAGTAGGAGGAAGGAGAAGGGGGGGGGGGGGGTGGAGGGTCAGGCAAACAAAAATCTAGAGCTGCCATGTCGCAGGGTTCTGCGCTATGTTATAGCACTACGATATTCCGCAATGGGGTACTCAGTACCCCAGCGTGCCCGCTCGAAAACTGAAGTAGCCCCTTAGTTACTACGATCTGTTTATACGGTAGGTCTATGAGGGACACTGGTTTCGACTTCCTCCAGCATCCAGATCCAAGTTCACCGTTGCTCGTGACCCGCCAAGCTGAGGCGGGCGTCTTTTAATATCTCTTTTTTATTGTTGTTGTCTCCAGCATTTTTAAAACTGAATAATTGCAAATGCAGGGTGATGCAGGTGCCCCAGCATCTGTCGTTTTATGCAACCCGCGATGTTTTAACTGGTCTTCATAAACCACGCTGAAAATTTCATATTCTCTCGCTCACTAAGCACAAAATGTTAATAAAAAAAACATCTTTTTAGCCGAAGATCACGGCTTTCGAGTCATTCACGAAAAACGTACAAAAGTGACCTGTAAACGCCCCCTCCCCTCCATTTATCCCTCACCAGTCAGGATTTCTAGCATTTTGCTCGATGCATCCCTCCCACCACTGTACAAACATTTAAGACTACACGAAACATTCCCGATACTCGACTTTCTTTGCTTTCTATTTATTAGGCTATTACGACACCAACATAGTCGGTATACTTCGTTAACATTATTAATTTATACGTGCCCTTGAGAATAACGAAAGAAAAACGACTTTTGTAAACGTTACGCTAAAACTACGTTGACAATCCGATCCAGACTTAACCCTTACAATCTCAATAGTTTAGTAGTCAGAAGGCCTGACGAATATAACGATGTAATAGCACACTGGGACTTAACATCTGCGGTCATCAGTCCCGTAGACTTAAAGCTACTTAAACTTAACTAACCTAAGGACAACACACACATCCATGCTCGAGGCGGGATTCGAACCTGCGACCGTAGCAGCAGCGCGGTTCCGGACTGAAGCGCCTAGAACCGCTCGCCCACAACGGCCGGCTCTGAAGGTCATTTTTGTACATTTTTGTGAGTAACTCGAAAACTACAGCATGTAGAGAAAACGTATGCCAATACAAAATTTATCTGTATTACATTTCCCACAAAAAGATCCTTTCATTATTTTCTGTAATACCAACTGTTTGCCCGTAGCGAGCGAGAGAATATGAAAATCTTGCGCGTGGATTATGACGGCCAGATATAACACTGTGGGCTGCATAAAACGACAGCGATAGGAACAGCTGAATCGAACTGTAAATGTGAAAAGGAAATGTAGACCCTCTAAATGAAATGATATGGTTTTTAAGAAGAATAAAATAGAAGACAGGATAGATGATTGTGACTGGGATTGATATCTGGGAATAGTTTCTTCAAGCCGTTTGTGGTACTTAAAGATAGCGTAACTACTTTCTATGTGATTCTTTACATACGAGTGCTTGTAGTCTTTTTTTCCACAAAACGCATGCGCTTTCATATATTTCTTTTAGTAAGTTTACAAATTTAGTGTACAATATTCGTTATTTCGCATGCACTTACATATGCGTAGTTTACTTTTGTCTGTGGTTCAAAGCTCGAAGTTAGATTGTGAGTGATCCGTTGCTTTCTCCTTCTTCCTCTTTTTCATCATCTCCCCCTTGGTATGATCCACGGAGCTGCATTGTACGTGTCAGGGTGAGTCAATGAGCGTAAGTGGGCATCCAGGATTGATGCTGTACATCCTGTAATGGGAAATGAAAACCAGAGTGACAAAAAAAATAAAAAAATGAAATAAAATAAAAATAAAAAAATGGATATTTAATCTCCTTCTCCTTTTCTATGGGATAAATTTCGTCTATCGTCTACTACGGCCGCGGATGGAACTGCGCATAGTGGTGAAGAGCATTTCGTCCCTTAGTGGAAGGAGCAGCCAGAGATGTCCGTAGTGGGACTGTTGATACTTTTACAAATATTGGTATTCCGATATATCGATATTTAAAAAAAAATATCTTTTCGGGCCTCGATATATAGAAAAATTACCGATAAATAGACGGATAAACACAGACGCACCAGTAAAAAATAAATAAATAAATAAATAAAAAATCCGCTGCACATTTTAAATATACCGCCAGTTTTAGAGCTGTATCTGTATGTTTAAATATTCATTTATTATTAGATGTTCTGCACATCAGCAAGCTAGCAGCCTACTTATCCCCCTTAAAGCAAGAAGAGAAAGAAAAACGCTGCACGATCACGCTTGGCAATAACCACTTTGCTAACAATGGTAACTGCAGGTAAGTGGCACAATGAAAGGTGCCCGAGGGATCCGTCGGTTCGGTTTCGTCACATATCGGATTTGTCTGCGCAGTTAAATGTTGCAGCTTCTGTTGGTAGCGCCGAGTGCCGATGACGTCAGCATTTTCCCTCAAGCGTCTTCGCACCCTGCAAAGACAAATCTTGTCATGTACATTTTTGTTCATCGGTTTCAGCAACTGTTTTTGAAGAATGCCGATGTGAAGAAATAGTATACTAGTTGCGTAAAAAACTGTTTTTCACGCAACTGTTGTGCTATTCCTTCACATCGGGTATCTTGTTATTCCATTCACACCTCCACTTCCCAGTGCAATCCATCTTCTCCTCTGTGCCATCTATACTTGCTTCACACAGTCAAAGAGAAAGACCGGACGTGATGAAAGCTCAAAAAGTTATAAGAGTTCTTCACACAGCGAAAGTAAGATTATGTTCAATGTTTTTTATTCCAGTTTGATCATAATATCACTTCTTTTGACGATGACCGGTTTCAGTGGGTAATGACCATCCTCAGATCTTTTCTACACCATGTCTTAAAGTGATAAGGCCGTAATGGCATCGTTAAAACATATAAATGTACTCAGCACAGCATCGTCAAATAGATCTAAAATAAGGTGTAGAATAGGCCACATCGTCCACCACACAGTCATTTTTGCAACTGGCTACTGCAACTATGTCGCTGCTGGTGAAGATTATGTTCTACTACAATTTCGGAATAACAGCTTCAAATATTTATCGAAAATTGTGAACAAAATATAATATGAAATAGAATATAGGCTCTCGACATAGACATTTCCGTATCGATATATAGGTGAATAAGATACCGCAAGTACACATCGACAATTATTGGAAAAATATCGATAGATCCATATCGTAATAACGGTCCTAGGCCGTAGGTAAAATGACTGGTAGACCACAGTGCGATCCGCTGCTGTGGCCACTGCCTCACCGTCCAACCCCCACACGCCACGTGACCTATCTCTGCTCTCCCATTGGTTGGCTTTGGACCTTCTGAAAACGGTACTCGATCAGCAGCCCCGTGGATAGCTTCCCTAGCTCAGCGGGACCCGGCGTGGTATCCATCCTTGGTGCTACGGAGCTGTTATGTAACCTAGATCAAGCCAATGAGGCGCAGTGATAGTCGCAAGAAAAATATTTCAAAAATATGGAAAATAAAATAATGCTCTTTCCCTGTTCTTAACACTACTTTGGGCAGGAGAGCAAAAGGCTCGTCGTACGTATGGTTGTGCTCGTTTATATTCTTCATAGGTGGCGTTAGAGATTTTGTCTGTTATTGTTTGCACCGAGAAGAGCAACTACAAGGAAGCCGCTGTGCCCAATCACAAAGAATTAAGGAAATCTGGGCTTGAAAGAAAACGAAGTTCACTGCCGAATTTAATAAGAGTTAACATGGCCCTAGACTGCCTCAGCGAAATAAATAGGGGAAGGCGGGGCAAGACGGGGATGGGCTATAAGCTACAGTTAGAGTGCTGCCATCTGTGGATAGCTACGTCAACATCATCAATACACAGGTCTCAGTGTGTTGACATTGCTGAACCTTACTTTCGCGGCGGTTTCTGTGAGCTTTGCAAGGTACGTACAATTGTTATACTGATCTGCAATGTTTTACACCTTTCGAGGTCCTAAAACATGTGTTTCGTGTCCATACTGTATATATAGCACTGAATAGTGAGTCTTATTGACAGTAAACTGCTGTGTCAGTAGTCAATGTTCACTAAATAGTGTTCATGTAGGCGTAACATTACGTGACAGCATGGTAGGGGGCAAGACGGGGCGGGGCAAGATGGGGAGCTTCCCCGTCTTGCCCCTACTATTTGTCCAACCATTACGTTCTTATCGTCTCATGTGTTTACCTCGCTGCAGGTTTTGAACACGTTGAAGTTTATTCGGCAAAGCCTTCATTCATTCAGCTACAATTCCACAGCAGTGAACGGGTTTCGGAAAACAGGCATTTGGCCTGTAAACAGAAATGTGTTTCAGGAAAGTGATTACCTTCCCTGTTCAACTATAGACGTTCATCAAGCTCACACATCTGAAGTTACAGAAACGGAAGACCAAATACCAGAGATGTTTTCAAGACGTAAAACACCTGAACAATTAACAACTGACGATCAAGCCTCTGTTTCGTCTAACTTTCAGGTTACCAGCCCTGAAATGGTGTTAGCTATTCCAAAGGTGGATAAAAAAAATCAAGAGGAAACCATCTAACAGGCGTGGAAAACCCATTCTTTTAACCGAATCTCCTTATAGGAGTGAACTTTCTGAAGAAATTAAACGAAAAGGACTCCCCAAACGTGCTGCATGTAAACGAAAACTCTTCTCAAAGACGTTTAATAAACCTGGGATACCACCAAAAGGACATAATGACAACGAAAAAGTGACGAACGTTACTGACGTCTTAACCACCCCTTCATGCTCAAGGGATAATAAACTGGGGTCGAATGACAACGAGGAAGAGAGTGAAGAATGTTGTAACGTTGTTGCTTTAATTTGTGGTGTAAGCGGAACTGATAGACAATAAAAGCGGGTTAAAAGCTGTGAGCTGTCTGGGGAAGTTAACCTTGCATTACTGCGCAACTGTTTCACCAGGTATCCAGTCTAGCTTACCAAATTCCCAACCAGACTAACATTAATTATAATCTTTTAATAGTCATACGACAACCGGTGATATATATATATATAAAGAGAGAATTTAAATAAAAAGAAATAAATCAGTTTATATTTGGAAATTTATTTTAACATTGATCATTGAAATTTCAGCATATTAAATTTGATTCATAAATAAACTGGTGCCTTATTTAGGATTGTGGAAAATGTGAGTTTGTAATCTTACTGAACACATCAAATATGGAGCCAAGATTGTGAGACTGCATACAACACTGCATTCATAAAATAACACACGAAGAACGTTGAAACATATGCAAGAGCAAATTAACCACAACCAACCGATTCAATTTTCAGCCAAAGAAGTTACGTTCGTAGCACAATCCTAACCGTCATGTAATTACCACACACTGGTATACTAAATTCATACTAACTCTCTGTGAAATATTCCCGAAAAGAATAGCTGAGGGCTACTTTGATGATTACACCACATGCTTCACGTGGTCAACTTGGTTTACACAAAGCGTGTAACTCCACAATAATTTTGATAATTAAAATAAATTAGATAGAAAAGCAATTTACAAAAGAAAAACCTCGAACTGGTTACTATCGTCTTACTATTAACCTGATGGGTCAAACAATTGTATAAGCACGTGGTACTGATCTCACAAAGTACACCCCACGTGGGTTGAACATAAAGAAAAGTTGCTATATTGAAAAATATTGTCAAGACGAGACGTTATAATCTCACGCGCATTCGCATTGAAGATTGATGATGCTAGTTAGAGTTACTGATCAACACGTGGTTCCACTTTACTCACAAAGTAGTGACAAACCAACTACCGGAATATATTCTGAACTTCACACTCGAATTACACTGCACTGCAATTTAAGATAACATTAGATATTTTAGAGCTAAACCTGAAATAAAGGTGATTAAATTTTCAGTTAGGCTGAACTTAAGAAATCCATTGTCCTACGGACTTAGCAGACACGCGCTTAGCCGGAGATCTTACCACTTCAGACGCTCGCCACGGACAGACTGACTTGGTCCCTTCCTGAGGGTGGCTCCCCACTACAAACGGAAGTGGCCAGAGGGGCAGCTTCCTATACCAACATGACAAGGGACAGACAGGACCATACTAAGGATAGAAACCTCTTTGCTTTTAGAAAGCGTAGCTACCTGTTCCGACGTTGGTCCTACTGTTCTCTAGCAGACAGGCTTGTCTGCTACCCTGAGGCATGCAACTAGAAATACATTTGCTCATTCATCCTCTCACACAGAAGGGAAGGGGGTTGACAGTATCTTATCATATACAGTATATAAAAGAAAGCGGATGTAGGTTCCGTATGAGACTCTGTGACATGAATTACATATAAACTGTGTTTTAAAGTGTAGTAGTGTGACAGATCGTTCTTGTTTATGTGTAAAAGTAACACGTTCCACTACTCAGTCTTCTCCCAGATAGTCAGAAACGCCACAGTAAATTTAGAAGAGGAATTTATGCCGTAAATGACAACAGATTTAAGAAATTAACATGAAAGGAATCCAACAGAGACCTTTCAATGTTTATACTGCTATGACTTCTCTGTAGGAGGCTGGATACGGTGTATTAGCTGCGGACGCTGGGCCCACGACAGTTGTGCAGGGACTGAAAGTGATGATGACGAGGCTGTCCACACTAGTGTACTATGTGAAAGTAAGAGACCTAAATAAAACGTAATACCTGATTCTACAATTCGCAGAACCATGTTTCGAAACCTTATCGTCACATGATATCGTTATTCCAGTCCTTATTTAAGCTTTAGAGATGAATTCATGCTAGTTCCCCATCTTACCCCGTATATGGGGCAAGACGGGGAATTGGTAGTTTATGTTTCAAATCGAGATATTTCTAACTAAATGTAACAAGTTTTCAGGTTTCTTTGCATGCTATTGTAATTCAGTGGTTAAGTAAACAAATGATAATCAAACCTACTTGAATTTGTTTATTTTTGACCCTTTTGTAAGGGTTTAAAGTTAGCTTCCCCATCTTGCCCCGCCTTCTCCTAAGTAAAATAATATATAAAGAGACAATGTCGAGTGCAAAGTTGATTTTATTACAAACTATCTAGGATACCCGGCTTCGCTCAGGGAGTTAGCAATCCAATTTTTCCATTCTTGCAAGAGAATTCTTGTGTTTGTCTAAGGAAGTTTTTCACTTAGCAAACCTGGCAGATGTTACCCATTTTTCCGATTACGACATATTTGTGTTTGTTATATTCTTTCGTCGGGTCGCAGTGGAGTGCTTCATTTGTTTGTACTGTTAACTTGTCCTCGTCCGCCGCCGGCCGCGGTGGTCTAGCGGTTCTGGCGCTGCACTCCGGAACCGCGGGACTGCTACGGTCGCAGGTTCGAATCCTGCCTCGGGCATGGGTGTGTGTGATGTCCTTAGGTTAGTTAGGTTTAAGTAGTTCTAAGTTCTAGGGGACTTATGACCTAAGATGTTGAGTCCCATAGTGCTCAGAGCCATTTTTGAACCTCGTCCGCCCTTCTCGTAGGGTGATATTTTCATGGCTGGCTTGAGTTCGCAGTGTTTTATAATAAGATTGTGTCGCAGTTCTTAATTCTTCGATCCGTCGATTTGTTGTTCTTCGGTTTCTCTGCTTCTCGCGGTGCTCATTCTCGTTCGTTGGTAACTTAAACGTGCTTCGCGCTCTTCGACTGTCTCGTTTTATCGCTGTCTTTTTGCTTTCGCCGATTTGCTTCAGAACTGGCAAGATCTCCTCCTCTTTTACGTTTGAGCATTGTCTAAAATATAGCTCAAAATCAACTTTTTATTAACAAATACTCTAAGTACACTTTACACGCTTTTCACAGTTTATTTTCGATCTATAATCAGTCAGTGTATCATTTCGACTACTCACACATCACTGTTTGTCTTCATTCACTCACTGCACTACTTTTTCGTCACTGTTAAGAAACTGACTTTGGAACTAACGACGGGTTTTGCTTTACATACCCCTACCGATGAGTAGCTCCACCAGTGGCGAATTTCAGAAAATACCAGAAAGGCTCCGAATGGTTCACTGTGTTCCAGAACATTCCACAACATTCGAGTGTTGATCAGGGATGCTTCCATATTTTGAAATCTTCCCGAATCAGCAGACTAATTCCGGAATATTCCAGAACATCCTGGATCATTGAGGAACATTCCGGAACATTCTGGAATGTTGTGGAATGCCTTGGATACTCACCAATGTTATAGATTGTTCTCGAATGTTATGGAATACTCTAGAAATTTTTAGAGCGGAATCTTCCCATCCCTTATATCTACGAAAGCATTCCATTCAGGTAAAAACGGGAACCTTCTTCATAGGTAGGGGATAGAGGGCTGCCACACCACATAATTCCCTTGATCGTACCGGAACTCGTTTCTGAGTTTTAACGGCACGCATGCTGTACGCTTACGTTTATAATATGTTCTGTATGTTCTGAAAACACGTTTCGCCTGGTTAAGGTTTCTTCAGATTTTAAAACGCTATCAAACATAACATACCATCGGATGGTACGGCAGGTAGTCAGGACGACGGTAACAAATAATGTAAAGGAAGAACCTTCGAAAAAGATACACTTAAAATAGTCAGAGCCGTCAGGTGAAGCGCATTGCAGAGCCACACGAACATCTAATGACCTGGATATCAGTTGGCTAAACGCTCTATTAGACGGCCAACTGGATGTACCTGTCTATTAGAGCGTTTAGTCACGTGATATCCGTGTCATTCGATGCACGTGTAGATCTATGCCGCTTCACCTGGCGGTTCTATTTTAAGTGTATCTTGTTCAACGTTTCTTCCTTTAGATGAGGGGTGTCCAACCTGCCGCCCGGGGGCCGCATGCGGCCCAAAGCAAGTATCAAAGTTGCGCAAGAAGTCAGCACGAGAACCTAGCGCAAGATCGGTTAAAAAAATTCCAAAAAATTCTGTTTATTTAAAGTCATTATAAACTGAATATATTCCAATATGAAACTCTCTCCACACGATACTGTTCTATCATTCGACCCTCACCAATTTTTTTTTGTTTTTGTGCTGTTAGTGTTAAGGCGTTAAGGGCGTAGAGTAATGTGCGGCCCAAAAATACTCAGTTTGTAAGTTTGTTACTCCTGAGTTTCTCCTGGCGTATACAAGTTTCAAATAACTTCCAGGAATTCAGCCAGGTAACACTTTCAGCGACCGCCGATATTTCGGAGGGAGGACACCCCGCCAGTTTCAAGTTCAAGTCAAACTGCAACGGACAGGCGGCGTACATGCAAATTTAAAATATCGGTTCTGGGACTGAAGCAGTAAAGATAACACACAGACTACGAATTCACAGGTGAGGTAAAAATAATAATAATAAAATAAAAATAATAAAATTAAAAAGAGTGACAGAGTCAATGCTACCTCACCTGCGAATTCGTAGTCTCACTATCGATAGCTCTGACTTTGGTCATCTTTGATGACACTAGTGTTCAGTGTGTGTGTTAAATTTCCTGCTTCAGTCCGAGAACCGAGGGTTTAGATTTGCATGTACGCCGCCTGTCCGTTGCAGTTTGACTTGAAAATGGCGTGGTGTTCTCCCGCCGAAATATCGGCGGTCGCTGAAAGTGTTACCTGGCTGAATTCCCGGAAATTATTTGAAACAGTTCGTTACTATTGTTCTGACTAACCGCCCTAATAGCCAATGACACGTAATGCTTTGATAGCCTTTCAAAATCTGACGAAGCCTTAACTAGGCGAAACGTGTTATTTGTAATAAAAATAACATTGAAACAGATATTGTCTCCTCATATAATCGCGGAAACCGGTAGCTGTACTAACCAGCCCAACGTTCACTGGAGTAAGCTTTATAAATAAAGTAAACAGTATTATTAAAACAAGAAGAATGAAAAAGAAATACTACTTGAGGGATAGGGATATCTTTTAATACGTGATTTACAGTTCAAAGTTTTTAAATATGGATCGTGAAGGGCGTGAAAGAAAGAGGGAGGTGTGTTGAGGAGGAAAAAAAGTACTTTCGTAGTGGGGGATATAGAGAGTGTGCAGCAGAAGTGTAGTTTCAGAGGACGCTATTCCTATGCGGGGCGGCGCAGCGATTCTCTCCCGGTGGCCGGCAGGCGATCGCGGCGCCGCTCGCTGCTTAATGACGCGCCGTCATCAGCGGCGCGATGACTAATCCGCCGGCCGCCAAGCGCCCCAAACAGACCGCAAACTCGTGTCCGCGCTCCCTGCGCGGCGGCGCACGGCGAGCGGGAGAGGCGGAGGGGTGGGGCGGTTCCCCCACCACCGGGGCGCCCAATCACGTGGCGAACCCCCACCGCGCGGGCACAAATTTGCCGGCGGCCAATGGGAGCGCGCCGGCGCGCCGCGGGGCCCCGCCCCCCGGGCGGTGGCGCCGGCCTGCACGCGCTCCATCATCAGTTTGGACGGGGAGATGAATCTGCCCGCCATGTTTTTGTATGGGGTGCTAAGAGCTGGCGGCGGCGGCGGCGGCGGTGGCGGCGGCTGCGGCGTCGTGGGGTGGGGCGCCATGTGACGGCGGCGGCGCTGTCAGTGCGGGCCGGCCTCTCTGCCAGCGAACACGCGCCACGGCCGCGGCCATGTCGCCGCGTGTTCCACACTAGTGCAGCTGGGAAAAGGGACGTCGCAGGCTTCTCTGAGACGTGACTCGTTCGTAATGGGATAGGTGGACGTTCGCGACAGTGCAGTGATTTCGGACAGGTCGCCGCAGTGGAGGTAGTGACTTTACCGCCGGGAGATGTCACGGCCGCTGCCAGCATGATGACGATGATGATGATGCAGCGACTGATGTGCCAACAGCAACAGCAGACGCAGCAGCACCCGCAGCAGCCGCAGCAGCCGGCGGGCGCGTCGCCGCCGGTGGAAGACCCCGCGCCTCGGCTCTTCTCGTTCGGCCAGCACCACCACCTGCACCACCACCACCACCACCAGCACCACTTCGTCTCGGCCAAGCAGCCGGCAGACTCGCCGCCGGCCGAAGAAGCCTCTCCGGCGCCGAGCGCCGCCGTCGCGAGAGACGACGCGTCCGCCGCCGCGGGGGCGGAAGAGCGGCCGGCGTCGCTGCCGGGCGACGCCCCCGCGGACGACGAGGAGGAGGATGCGGCGGACGACGACGACTGCAGCGAGGAGCTCAACGTGGAGGACGAGCCGGCGGCGGCGCCGGTGGACCTGACGGCGCGCCAGCTGCAGCTGCCGGGGGCGGCGCGGCTCGACTCGCCGTGCAGCAGCTCGCTGCCGTCGCCCTCGCCGCAGGGACCGACGCCGGCCGACGACAAGCTGGCGCCGCACTACCGCCGCCCGGACAGCGTCTCCAGCATCGGCTCGCTCACCAACGACGTGGCGGCGACGCCCGCGGGGGCGGTGGCGGCCGCGGCGCACCAGCGCAGGCTCGCCTTCTCCGTCGAGAACATCCTCGACCCCAACAAGTTCACCGGCCGCACCGCGCCCGCCGCCGCCAACAACAACGCCCCCGCCGCCGGCTGCTGTTGGAGGCCGCACGTGCTCGTCGACTCCAGATCTCCCGACCACGGTGAGCAACCATCCTCTCTGTAGCGCTGCCCTTCACTCGTAGCTAATATTTCCACTGCGACAGTGCATATATATGTCCTGGCCCGAGAAGAGATCCCATCAGGGTCGAGGAATGCTTTCTCGTAAACCTCTTCTTCTTCTTCTTCTCCCTTGACTTTTCTCATTTCTCTATAAGGGTTGGCATTTGTAACACGTGTTTTAGCAATGCTAGTGACAGTTCATGGTTGGATACCCTTCCTCAGTCCACCATTCCCTCTAAGATCCTAGTTGTGTACTCCATCGGTCTGCATCTGCAGTAAATCGCACGGTCAAGTGTGACAACGTTTTTCTAAATGTTTGTGTAGCTTGTCCAGAGGTGGGATGTGGGTACAAGGCCAGTATTATTTAACTGGAGCTTGGAAAGCGGCTACAAACGACATTCACGCTCTCTGGCTCACCAGCCCTTGTGACTATTTCACACGGGAGATTCAACCCATGGCAGGCTCACCTTCCCAAATCCCAAAATTTGGCTCACCACACAGGCATATGTTCATCACATTCCACTTAAAATACTTCAATTCTCCTCCTTTTTCAATTATTCCATGACTGAAGAAAACATCCTGTCAGGGTCGCCAATAATAAGACTTGAAAAAATGTTATATATCGTTTATTTTCCCATATTTTTACGATGTGACTACTTTAGACCTCAGTGGATCATCTTCAGATCCACGTGGCTGTGTCAGCAAACTGTCATGTCTGTATCATCTATGTATTCTAAACTGTGGTTGCAATACAGATACAAAGGGTTGCTGACACAACTACATAGATCTGATGATGTTCCAGGGATATCAAAATTATTAGGTCCACAGCTTTACTTCCTCTGCTTTGCAATAGACAGCAGTAGTGGCAAGTGTTGGTGCAGGTGCTAGGTCGTAAATGTTATACAATAAGTTGTCGCATTTGTAAACATAACGTCATCAAAATATTAGTCGATTTGTGATCCCAGCATTAAGTTAATCTCGATGTCAATATATGAGCTCAGTTTTTGTCATTTGTGGGGCGTTTTAATTTGATTTAACATGAAGAAATCTGGAGCTGAGGCTCATAAAATGCTGGGAAAAGATAATAGTGAAGCTCCTATTAAAACGAGAAGAGAATCGTTTCAACGCCTGAAGCACAGTCATTTTGACCTCGAAGACCGGCATGGCGCTGGAAGGTTTTCGAAGCTACTGAGACCGGCGGGAACAACCACAAGAGATCATTATCGAAATCAATTCATGCGTTTGAGACGAGCATTGGAAGACAAACGGACACAATACAGCAACAGACACGAAAACAGGATTTAGCAGCATGACAGGGCTCCATCCACGTCGCAAAACCGGTCAAAACATGTTTGCAGAGGTTAAAATGGAAAGGCGTAACACATCCGCCGTGTCCTCCAGAGATTTTCTCCCCATGACTATCTCTTTTCTCGATTAATGGCAAACATTGTGGATGATCAGCACTTCCGGTCATATGAACAAGTGAAAAATTGCATACATTCATGGATCTCCTCAAAACAGGCCCTATTCTTACGCCGCAGGATTCGTATGCTGCCCGAAAAATGGGAGAAAGTAGCGGCCAGTAATGATCAGTACTTTTAATCGTAAATTTTTTATAAGTTACTCACAATAAACCCTCGAATTTTGTGAAAAACGTCGGAAGCGAACTTGTAGACCTAATACAAATCTGCAACTGAGAAGGAAAATGAACGGAATTTAAAAAATTTTAAACGTCAATACAATTGCTGAATTCTCTCGCGATGTAGTAATAGTCCTTGAAATTATGGTATTGTCACTGGGACGTGCCGATTGCAATACTGTTACTAATAAAATAAATTTCTATTTCGAGATTCATTAAAATATGGCTGGTTACAATGTCCTGATACTCATCATTAGATATATATTGTTTGGCTGAAAATGGCATGTCAATGTGGACCCGAGTGATACACACTCTGATGGTTGTGATATTAGAGTTCCATATCGAGGTACTATTTGCAGCCAAGTATGTTACACCTGACACTGCTGTATTAAGCATCGAAACTGGTCATACATTAATGTAAATACTTCGCCATGAAAACAAAATTTTTTATATTACCAGTTATAATCCTTGTGTAACGGGGGAACTCTGTTTTGTAAACAACGAATATATTGCACGTAGGTTATTTTAATTCTGCTCCTTTCCCAGTTATGTGTTCCGTTCTATGGCCGTAGAAGACATCCTGGTGTGGGCACTCCATCTAACAGTTCTCTTTTCGGGGAACAGTTTCTTATAAACAGTGAGTGCAGTGTACGTAGGTTCCCTGACAATATTTAATGTTATAGGCGGGTGAGCATCACTCATAAAGTTATTGTACATCAACGCCCATGTGAATTGTTTAATGACTACACCAAATTCGCTGTCACTTGCACACAAATACTTCTAACCCGTCGGCTGCATCAGAGCATGCTACTGGAATCAATGTTTCCATAACAGTCTCACTATAATACTTCAGTCTTCTTTGAAATGTAAAATTTATTTTAGTCAATGCTTTCGAAAGGTTTGCTGTTATTAGTGGACGTAAATTCGTCCTCTAGCAGAAGTGTCTTTGAGATGTTGGCTCCTGTCATGGTTTTGCGCGGCCATCGGCCAAGACGTATTTACGGACAATTGATTATGACAATCCATTCGAATTTGATATAGCCATTAAACAGCTCATATGAGCGTTGACTGAAATAAACTTTGCAGTTGAAAGAGGACTGGAGTGTTGTAATGTGAGTGTCATGAAAATGTTGACTCCTATAGCTTGCCCTGACACAGCTAGTGGATTAGAAGCTCTTATGGGCTACTGGCGATTACTAGCCCGTCAGAACCAGTATAGTCATTCAACAGTTCACATGAACATCGACTGAAATAAACTTTATAATTACGTTACCTGAATTCTTCCCTTTTTTTCGATTATGTCTGTGAGAGTGTTCCCTTTTTTTCGATTATGTCTGTGAGAGTGGAATTCAGTCTGATGACGAATCTTCAGTCGGGAAGTCGTTTCGGGTCAAATCTTTCATTAATTACTGTAGCATATACTTTCTGAAAGGAAGATAGATCACTTCATCTACTCCTAAATGGATACTCTGCAAATCACACTTAAGTGCCTGGTAGAGGGTCTAAAGAACCACCCTCACAATAATTCTCTATTATTCAACTTTCGAACAGCGCGCAGAGAAAATAACACCTACATCTTTCCGTCCGAACTCAGATTTTCTTCACTTTAACATGATGATCGTTTCTCCGTACGTAGGTCGGCGTCAGCAAAATATTTTCGTATTCGGAGGAGAAAGCCGGTGATTGAAATTTCGTGAAAACATCCCGTCACAACGACAAACACCCTCGTTTCAGTGATGTCCACCCCATATTCTGTATCATGTTCGTGACACTGTCTCACCTATTGCTCGATAATAGGAAACGTGCTGCCCTTCTTTGAGCTTCATCAATGTACTCCGTTAATCCCCTCTGGTAAGGATCCCACACCGTGCAGCAGTATTCTAAAAGAGGACGGACAAGCGTAGTGTAGGCAGTCTCTTTAGCAGATCTGTTGGATCTTCTGAGCGTTCTACCAATAAATTGCAGTCTGTGGTTCGCCTCCCGCACAACATGTTCTATGTGTTCTTTCCAATTTAAGTTGTTCATAATTGAAAATCCTAGGTATTTAGTTGAATTTACGGCCTTTAGATTTGACTGATTTATCAGGTAACCGAAATTTAAAGGATTCCTTCTAGCATTCGTGGGAATGACCTCATACTGGCGGATTTAATCATCGTAATTCAATACCGGCCTTGTTTCTGGAGTAACTGGCGTACCGGTGATTCGTTCTTTTCTTCTACAGCGTAACTGTTCTCTCACAAAATATTTATACGCTTAAAAAGAAAAGTAAGATTTGGATTTAACGACCAGTCTATCACGAGGTCATAAGTGACTGATGAAGGACTGAAAAGGAACTTGGCTGTGGTTTTTTGAAGCAACCATTCTGGCATTCGCGTTAAGAGATGTAGGGAAATCACGTAAAATCAATGTATGGCTGTTTACAGAATGAAAATTTCTCTCTGCGGCGAAGAGTACGATGTTTTGAAACTTCATGGCAGATTTAAACCATGTGCCACACTGAAAATCGAACCCGGCACTTCGCGTTGATCTTATTCTGGAACCAACACCCACTCGACTACTACCGTGTCACCTACCTCGGGCATGAAGTTTAGGGGCTGTGAACTCCTGCGATAATACGACATTAGTTCTACACTCCATATCACAAATTCACACAGGTATCCCGAAACGCCCAAACATGTGAAGGCCTTTTTATACCAGACCTTAAAATTAGCTGAGCATCTCGTTCCCTGGGTGCTATCTTGTACGATTTTCTTAAGCATCCAGTGTTTCATCCATTTTTTCCTCATTGTCTTGGTCTTTTATGGCGGTTGTGGACAGTTATCTCGAGCGGATACTTTCTGACTGTTAGATGTATCATACCACTAATGAATCCTGGGATGTGGTTAAACTGACTCGATCGGTTTATTTATTCTCTCCTCACTCTTTCTATTTCTTTCTTTATGTACTGTTTCGACATCAAGGCCTGCCTTGTTGAGTCTCTAGAACAGAGCGTTTAACGCACACACCGACTGCATATATAAAATCTCTCATTGTCCAATATTACAGTTGTCAACAAAGAGTATGTATTTGACACAAAAAATAAGTATGCTAAAATAAAATAAAATCGGCATCGGCCGTCACCCGTTTAAATAAGGACTGCTGGACATTTCTAGCCTAATTACGATCATTATATCTTGGCTGTCTCACAAGGACTTTGTTTTTACATCTCCTTGTTGTGAATATTTCTACACTAGTCTAGTACTACACTTTTGCCATGATACACTAACTGTAATAACGTTCAGGAAGGGCAACATTTACATGTGCAAAACATGTAGACCTACTCACGTTTGATACTAGAAACAGACATTAAAGAGATGTCATCTGACTGGGGTTCCGTCCACTTTCGTTGTCTCTTCAAAATTCCCCGTAATATCCGTGGACTGTTTTACGAGTACAAGGGAGGTCTCTGCGCTCAATGTTGTGCATTTCACAATCAGTATCTTTATTAGAACTATAAATGACATTTTGCAATGATGCCGTAGGGTTGGCTCATTAATAAGAAGGCGTACAAGAAAGATTTTCGAAAATCTGTGCCCAGTTGCGATTACCGAGGGTCATAGTTTACAATGAGTGGGTGTACTAGTGCTCAAGAGTCTAGATCTTTGTATTGTCACTAGCTGACAAACCCGACATTTCCCCGGGTATTCATTTTGCCAGATTTCTACCAGAAAAAAATCTTATATGAACTCTTGCAGTAGACTTGGTGTGAACTGGTCCCAGATAGTTTCTGTACGATAGGTCCGGCTGCATCGCCTATCTACAACGCGATGTTATAAACGTCTCCATGACAACGTCTCTTCATAGCTCTATAGACTGCTATCGTTTTCGCTTACAGCGGTCTACGCTTCGCAATTGAAAGCTGTTAAAACCGCTGCCAGGTGTCAGGGATTTCAGTAAGCTGATCCGACAGCGGGAGTGTCTTAGTAGTAAAGAATAAATGTACTGAAATTTTATGGCATTTTTTCGCGTGTTTCAGTGTCGAACAGTGATATAATTTTGTAAGTACATTTAGTGACATATGTGGATACCGCCTGCGAATTTGTTGCGAATAGAGCTAAAAGCAAAGACGTAATAAATTTAAAAGTCATCCACGAAACGGCAGTTTTCACACGTTTCAGTTTTTATGACGTCATATCTCCTTATAAACGAGTCATACTACGACATTACTTTGTGGGTACATTCAGCGGCATATGTAGATGCTGTCTGCAAAACGTGTTCCGAAAAGAGCTCGCAGCAAAGAAGTAATAAATTTAAACGTGATGCACAATGCGATAGTTTTTCATGCATCTCATTGTTTATGACGTCATATCGTCTGAACTGTGTCTGGTATCACTGTATAATTTTGGAGGGGTATTTACCGGCATATATGGATACTGTCTGCGAAATTTATTACGAACAGAGTTAGTCGCGCAGAAGTAATAAATTTAAACGTCATACATGATACGGCAGTTCTTTAGGCATCTCATTGTTTACGACTTCGTATCCCCTTAACTATGATAGGTGGGTGATTGTTACCCTTACGGCGATTGTTGCCTGACAGTAAGGGATATGTGTAGCAGAGCTCTGCGTCGTTGGGGAGTATTCATGAGGATGTCTCGAGGGGAGAATGAAACCCGCTCATCCTAAATGCGATTACATTGCCTCATTCACTACCGTTGCCTCTTTAGCTGTATTGTTGCTGTTAGTAAAAACGACCTGTCACGACTGTGGCGTAATATATTGTAATGTTGGCCCGGAAGCCGCATGCAATGGAAAGTACACAACTTTCACTGCTGCGAGTTGAGAGGTGTGTCATAACCTTGGGAACCCGCGGGTGCAACTGAAATTAACTGACGACATTGGGTTTTGAATAATGTCTGTTTCAGCAAGGACTTAAATGCCACGAAAAGTTACACACGGAAATACCCGTCTCTGTCGCTAAGGTTTGTACGTGCCAGCATTCTAGGGATTCGGACAGAACTACGTGCCTTTTCCGTAACAGCCAACTTAGATTCCGAAAACACCAACCAAACGAAGCATAATTTCTGCGTTTCTCCCACACTGCGTTAAAAGTAATGAAGCATAATCACGTACACACCGTTTTTGTTCACTTCCATGTTTTACTTTAGTACCACATCGTGGACAGCTGCAGAAAACTCATTCTTAATGGCTCAAATGGCTCTGAGCACTATGGGACTCAACATCTTAGGTCATAAGTGCCCTAGAACTTAGAACTACTTAATCCTAACTAACCTAAGGACATCACACACACCCATGCCCGAGGCAGGATTCGAACCTGCGACCGTAGCAGTCCCGCGGTTCCGGACTGCAGCGCCAGAACCGCTAGACCACCACAAAAGATTTCCGATATATTTGCACGAAAAAAGGCAGCACTACACAGAGAACAATAGACAAATAGTGGTGAAAGTACGGTTTCCTCCCTTGAGGAGGGAAGCGCCTTTTGCTCCTCATTTTATAATAGTGTGTCAGGCAACGTCATCTCCGAGGACACTATTTCCACAAATGATGACCTATAACGACGAAACATTAACCGAACGAAACTGCCCTATGCTATGCAAGTCCATCACAATATTCCACCCTGACGCAATGACTGGAATTCGGCTCTAGATACAAAGAATTTTAAAAATAAGCATCTCGCACATTCTAACAAAAGAAAAAAAAATACCGTTGCTCTTGACTAAACGATTAGTGATCATTTAGAGGTCAACCATGTCATATAAGTAGCGTACCTGATACTAACAATTCATGGGCACATGAAATGGACAAATCTCGGAGGCTGTCACGGGTGCAGAAAGTGATGGACGTTTGTTCGTTGAAAGAATGATAGGAAAAAAAAAATATATTTTTTTAAATAATGCATCTCGCAAAGGCCTACTTAGGAATATAGCTAACTGCTTTTGATTGATGAACATAGGAATGTTCTGCAGAGTAGATCCACGGCTCTTGTAGAAACCATAAACGTAAAATTGTACTAATAGTGGACCCACAGAAATATAAAACAAGTCACTCTCACCACGCTCTATGCATGGAACTGGAAGCGACCTTAACATACTGTTCACCAAAAATCACAGTCTACCTTGCAACGGAAGGGATATGAGGCGTGAATTACTAAACCTCAGTTTATTAAGGATTACTTTGATCACCTTATCTGCTATGGTTTCGAATGCAACACATTCTGGTAACGAGTAACGAAAACTTCCTTCTATATAAAATAGTTTTTATTATTGTGTTGATGTTCTTGTCTTTGAATTTAACCAAGCATATAAAATACTCTTTTGTGGATTAATCTTGCTTCCGCAAACCTCTTCAGTTAACAGCGGTAGTAAAGCAGGGATGGTGACAAAAGTTATTCCATATCTTCTTTCAAAACTATTTTTGTATTGAAGAACGATAAAACCCAAAAGCAGATAATAAAACTTCATTTCTACTGTGGGGCGGCATTCACCTCATTGAACAACTGGATGCGTTCAACAAATGCGACGATTTGGAAGAAAATGTTATCTTATAGTTTGTAAGTGACGCATGTTGCAACTAGAGAAGGCAGTATAATAATTTGGGTGGAACCTGTTAATTATAAGGCTACAAGTGTGTACCATAATAATGCATTATAGAACAACAAGACTGTTTTATCCAGGAGCGAATGGTGATCGACATTCAACACGTGAGTACAACAATAAACACGGAAACATTGTGCGTAGGGATACAGTTCGGTAGATGCGTTCGCAAGCAAATTCAGTCAAAATTGCTGCTTATCATTCTTTCTACGTGTAGTCTTTTGATTTAAGGTGTTAGTTCCAAGAATTCAGTATTCTGTATATCACACTGTTATGTGTCAGTATTTTCCGTACTTTGAACTTGTTTATATTTCCGGTATTAATAGGATAAAACTCTCGCAGACTTCGTGACCGTAAAATAGCTACTATTGATTTCCGGTACTTGCTACAATCCTTACGTGCCACACTGAACGGCAGCAATGACCGTCTGAAGTTGCGTATTACAAACGTTTAGTTTCTGCAGTTAGACTGAATACGTACCTCCCTCTCATCGTAAATTATGACGATAGTCAACTGCTGTTTCTGGATGGTTTTATATGCCGAAAGCAGGCCTGTGTATCAAACTTCTACAGAACATTCACTATTTTCCACTTCCGACTTTCCAGTACGCAAATTTTATTCGAATCCCTGACGAATTTTGTTGAATAATCATTTTAAGGGAAAACATATAACTTTCGTGTCACTATGACGTAAGTTGATGCTGCAAAGGTCCCGCCTTAAGTAAGTTAGCAAATGACAGACGGTACAGAAGTCGTGTCTTGTGCATATAAGAAAATAAACCAGACTTATAAGATCAAAATTTGAACATTTAGGTATAAGTAAGATGACACTCATAAGAAACTCAGACAAGGTAAATACAGAGAAGTTAAATCTGAGGAACTCAACGTGACATGGTTTGATAGACACTGAATTTTAGTATTGTATGAGAAGCACTTGAAACGTAGAACCAAAACGACAGTGTGGAAAAAAGTCATTCAGTTTGCTAAAATAATTAACGGAATAATTTTATAGATGCTTACAAAGTCATTATGTACCGCCTGAAACGCCCCAGTCTATTGCGGTGTGCCCTCTCCCTCTGTCACGCAAACTGTGAACGTTATCGTTACAGCACTATGGCATAGCTGCTTCACTTTCTAGAAAAGCAAGACGTAATTCTCGCTTTTCTCCTCAGCAAGCAACATCCAAAAAACTCACTATCAACTATTGGGTAGTCACTGAACCTGTATTTTGTTTTACTGTGTGATAAGCGATAAACAGACGATTTTATTTTCCGAACGAGGAAAACATGTAAAACAGATTCAAAATCCTACAAAGATATAAGGGAGGCGATCAGGCAACGCCAAGTTGCAATACCGTCTGCGATGCTAATTTGTATGTGAGAAACGTGACCTCGTCAAGAGGAACGAGCTAATTTCATTTCTTGTAACAATCGTTGATTTCTACCGGATAAAGGCGTGTACTATCTCAGTTATCCAGAGGCAATACAAATTTGGTTTTTAGTATTTCGCGTAATTATTGACCAAATTTAAAAGTTTAGAATGCTATCATAATGTACTTGTTAAGATGCATAATGTTACGCTCACTGTTTGACACAATAAGTCAAGTATGTAAGTTACAAACTGTGTACAGACTACATCTTGAGGCAGCGGACCTCAAGACGCGCAAATTACGCAGACTATATTCACCCACTATTCTAGAATTCGAGCACTTAGTGACTTCGAACAAAATTTACACGTAATTTCAAACCCTTTCAAAAATTTTCTTTCTAACACCCCTCACAAGATAAATAAAGAAAAAAAAAGTTTATCGGTTAGTACATTTCGACTATTCAGCATCAGACATGACGTTTTAATTTATTACTTCTTTATTATTAACTCTATTCGCGACACATTTTCCAGGCAGTATTCACATGTACCATTAAATGTACCTCCAAAATCATATCACTACGCGACAAATCGTTCGGGAGATATGTCGAGACCGTGAGGTGCATGAAAAACTAGTTTTTTCTTAGAATGAAGCCAAAATTACCCAGACTATAGGCCTACGCATGCAGTGTTTGATAATGAGAGTATTTACAGACTTCGAGTAAACTTTAAATAAAATTTAAAACCTTTTCTAAGCTTTTTCTCCTTTATAACTCCACAAAATTATGGACGAAAAACAGTTAATTCATTGGTAATCAGACGTTTGAACCTGTTTTATGCATGAGAGTTTCTGATATACATCTGAGTTGCTTCAGAATGTTTTCTAATATAATCAACCAATCTCCCGTGGCTTCCTTGTCGCGGTTATTTGTTGTCACTTGGAATGCAGGAAAGAATTTCCTCGGTCCATTCGCTATCCGTTCGCCTAGCTTCTCGTTCCAACCGCCACGACTTCAATTTAACTATAATCATAAATTTACGCCTTCCTACTTCTCGATACACTTGTTTTCGTCTCTCTCCTTGAAATTCCCAACCTATACCTCTCCATTTCTCGGCGTGCTACCTCAAGTTTTTGGATGGCATTCACGTTAAAAGTCCTCGTCTCACTACTTCTAGTCAAAATTGGTAATATTTTCTGATTGTATACTTTACGCTTCAGACTTATCAGAAGAATAGTTCTTCAAACCCTGTTTAGCTTACCAAAACCGCCGCGCGCTAGTTTTTACTCTTTTGGTTATTCCTTTTCCCTTCTAACAGTCATCGTCTTTAGCTTTGCTAAATACACTCTTATCATCTGTTCTGTTACAGCATTGATAGCTTGTACTCTTTTTTCCGGCGATATTTTACACATTACTTTAGTCTAATTATAATTACTTTCTGATTCAATTTTTCAAATTAGGGCATTACGTTTGTCCGCTTTCTGTTGAAGTTAATTTGCGCTGAAGTCAGTCAGAACACACGAAACAAACCTGATTAAGATATGTTCCATTAATTCTTGCTTTTTTTCGTTTTCCCTGTTTAAAGATCTGAAGATGACTCCAAGTATATGCAGCATAAAAGACTGTACGTACGTAATACTGAAGTAAAACAAAACTCGTTTGCAACGATTAAGCTTACCCGCGAAAGTCTCAGATTAAATTCAGAATTTATGTTCCCAGTACACGTTTCTACGGGTAATATAGATTTCATCCGATTATGTAGTAGCGCATTACGCGTCTTCTCTGGGGAATCTAGACCGTACCTGCTTTCTGAATTGTGTTGCTTACTCATCTCAGTTCCCCTCGATCGTGACAAATACGTCACTGAGCGAATATTTACACAATACTGTTGTTTAGTACCGCCGTGCTTGGTGTCAGTTTTAGCGGCTACTGTTTTACCGCTGTTTCAAATACGAAACGTTGTCGGCGTGTTTGGGAAATGACTCTAATTGAGCTTCGAGAATGAAAACAAGTGGAGGCTGTATAATCATTACTTGGAACCCGTAAAACGTTTAGCTGGCAGTTGCCAACGCGGCTGTACTGCAAACTCGCTCTTTTCTGCGGCGTGCACTGGGTTTTGTGTTGGCTAACGGTTTCCGTTGGTGAAAGTCAGAGCCGCTGATGTCATATTGCTGGTACATGCGCTGCTGCTGTTGCACTTGGCGCTAGTACACTGAAGGGGGGGAAATGTAGCATTGTTACTAAGCCACCGTAAATTGTACTATTCCATATTTATTCAAAGGGAATCATAATTTACGGGTTAGGCATTAGTTAATTACAGTTATTAAATCTCCAATGCATTTTACACACTAAATTAAGTACAAAAATCCTGTTTTATACACACTGCAATCATAAATTTTACGAACGTTTAGTTGTCTAGGGTCAATGACATTGTCACCATTATTGATGACACATTTTGATTACACACGAAAAACGCTGCAGTACGTCTAATTATTAATGATAGTAACAGCTATAGGTACTAGTCAGATCGACCAAGAACAACGATGAAATTTACCTGCTTCTCAGTTTTAAAAAGAAGTTACTGTGCCATCATAATGATTCTTACGCGTTGTAGTGTACAGTGTTTGTTAGGTCTCGACATTATTCATGACGTAGTGGATTTTGGTAGCTCGCGAGACACTTTCATAAATTGTATTATATAGCTTTTCTCAAAAGGTATTGGCCAAAATTTTAGAAAAAAATTAATAGTGGTATTTAAAATTTATATTCTCTGAACCATTGTCGTATATTGGCAGTAACTATTCAATTCATCAAGCTCATATATTACGACGACATTCTCTACTTCGTAGTGCGCTAACATAAATTAATTGAATGTTATATGGTGGGTTGGGTGCGTTTGGTTACAAAGGCCTCAAAGGAATGCATTCTGAATGGACGTAGTAAATGTAAGCCGAACATGTAAGAACTAGTAACTTTTGAACGGTAACACGTTATGCTGGTTTCTTATTCACTAGTATAATATAATTCGCAGGTGCCCATGACATTTTCTCTAACAAAACAGTAGTCTCTGTAACTCAAATCGTCATAAAATAGTGTTCAAACTGACAATCACTCATTATGGTTGAGGAAGAGTGCTCTAGATAATAATACAAAATTAATGTGAATATAAATGTGCCAAACAAAAAGTCTGTTGTAACACATATATGTCTTTGTCTGTAGAGGTGGCAGAATACTATCTGACTGTTATATTGTGTACGTTTTTGGAATGATTTGTAGTTCCGAGAGACTTAAATCACTACGAGTTTAATTTGAAAATGAATTACTATGTTCACTGCCACAGTAAAGACGTGGCGATACCCTTGTTTACGTTGTTATCGCACTGATCACAAACAAACCAGTTGATGTTTGCTTCGCCGGCCGGAGTGGCCGAGCGGTTCTAGGCGCATCAGTCTGGAACCGCGCGGCCGCCACGGTCGCAGGTTCGAATCCTGCCTCGGGCATGGATGTTAGTTGGGTTTAAGTAGTTCTTAGTTCTACGGGACTGATGACCTCAGACGTTAAGTCCCACAGTGCTCAGAGCCATTTTTTTTATGTTTTCTTCACAGCATAAAAGTTGAACTTGCGGGAGATATTAAGACGTGAAACGCGGCGATTTTCGATTCATATGAACAACGACCAAATATAGTAATGAAACTATAATGAAGTACTATTTAATGGCATTTACCATTAATTCCGGATCGGATACCAAGTAACGTGACAAAAGCAGCAATCGTCAACATGTGTCGTTCAAAGGAGACGCTGTTTAAAAATGTGCATCAAATGTATGTTGTAATTTAGTTCCAAGCGGCATTTAAAATTAAACTAATCCAAGTCGCCCTATATGGATTTAAAGGTATCAGCAAGTAAAATAATTTCAAATTCAGTCTCGTTTTTGTAATGACTTCAGACGATGACGCTGCAGTTCCTACATTGCATTACCGAATGAATGACGTAATCTTAGATCTTACTTTATGGAGCGCAGTACGCACGACCCGATATCAAAAAAGAAAACTCGAAGAAAGATCACAAGTTTAGAAAAAAAACTACTTATGTTAATCGATACTTCGTTGGTTTTCTAAGCTTCCTAGTCGCAAATGGGGCAATTAAAAATATTTGAAAATGATAGGAATATAGATCGGCGTGTTTTCAGTTACGTTACCTGCAGTGCGCACTTAGTTTCTAACGATTAGTATGGTTCCTCGTACCACAGAGTAAGTTAGGTGTTATCACTGCAGCATGTTTTTATCCTAATTCGAAGTACAGTGCTACGCTCCCCTTGCATCCTATCGATGCTGTTAATGAATGATTATCATGAATGTTAAAAAGCCACCTGCGATCAGAGATGAATTTTCAAATTTGCAGTGCGTTAATGAGTGATGTTTGTAACTGGCTGAACGAAAACAAACAAAAAAAGTTATTACCTAAGGTCGTACACTTTTTCAAACAGTAACTGCTGTAAATGAATGTTATTTCTGTTCTGTTAACCATTGTGCCTGAAGCTCTATAAGGCAATCGATTCTCACTCCTCAGTTTAATCGAGCGTGGCTACCAAAATTTGTGATGCAGCTTCTACGTTAAAATTAATGATTTAATTAGATTTTTACACAGGTTCTGTTCCATTCAAAATGCAATGTTTCATTCCTGTCCTGAATATCCAGAACGGGATAACGGATTTTCCGTTCCTTCCAGTACGTCAGCGTGTTTCATAGAAGCCGAAATACCGCTCTCCAAACTTCTACTAGCTACTTGATTTTTGGTCGCTTATTTTGTGTAAGATTTCTTTGCCAATGACGAACGACTCAAGGAAGAACGGTGCAGAAATCATCTCTGAATAAAAGCCACGAATGAAAAAATAAGTTCTGACAAAGTGTTCCATGCCAGAAAGGGGTTACTCCGAGATTACAACTTTGCTACCAACAATAATGTCGGAAATGTTGACAAGATGGTGGAATATCAAAGGAAATTCCTATAAGGCGAATGGTGGTTATTATTTTGCCACATATCAAGTTTTCCTCTTGTTCCCTTCACTGGCAGGAGGGGGGAAAAAGTTGCTTCTTGCATGCCTTTCTGCGAGATGTAATTAATTAGCTCATTTATATTATTTTCGCAAGAATACGTCGCATTTCTTCCAGATATTCCCACATACGTTCCCCGAGCATTTCTATTGCTCTTTCGCATGTGCTATATTTACCTGTTGCGATTAGAACAGCATGTCTCTCTGTTCTTTCCTTATATATTGTCATGCCTGCATAGTGAAACAATATTCTAGACCTATGGAAGTAGAATGTTGTATTTTATTTACGTTACAAGTGCACTGCATTTTCCCATTAAAAGTATTCCGTTCTCCTTTCCTCTTACTGATTCTACGCGATCATTTCACAAACAATATTTCTTCTAAATATTACATACAGTGTGTACACACTTGGGCAGCCGAGCGACTTAACATGCCGCATCCGGGACACGTGCAGATTAGCCTGACCCGACAGATTAACGACGAGGGCTGGTGAGTCGATCACCGTGGATGTGGCTTTTTGGCGGTTTCCCCCATCCCACTGTGTGAATAGCAAGCTGGTTCACCATTTCTGCCTCAGATACGCGCTACATAGACACTTAGAAGACGTCCTCACACTTGCAAATAGGACATGCTTTGGACGCAGACAAATGGGATACGTGGATTCCGTCCTGAGGCTCAACAAGATAATGTTGACCTTAGGTGTATAGTCTCTTCAAACTCATAATCGGCAACACACAGTTGACACGATCAAGCTTTTTCCATTTCGCATACGCATTCCATGTCAGGCTCGTTGGCCCTATAGTTTAAAGGGCTACAACTTCTTTTACATTTTATCTCGCGTGTGACTTTACATTGATAGCCACTTAGTAATTTCTACCCCAGGGAGAAATAGGTCGAGATCCGATTCGACTTTGAATTTTTCCTTGCGTTTATGTTGTTAAGACAGCACTTCATTATGACAGAATGCTACGTTATGTACGGTGTGACTAATGCAAAAGTGTTATTCTTCTAGTTATTAGCATAAGATATACACGATAGGGGTTGTAACAAATCAGAAAATTATGCCATCGAAGATACTGATGACAGCAAATAAATCGCATCGAAGATATAAGCAACATTCTCATTAAATTGGACATAAAAATATCTGTCTTAAGAAGTACGTTGCAGACTGGTACAGTCGAGCATAACAGTTGCACAGTCGGTATTTGAGAAACCTTCCGATGGGAATGAAACTTCAATAAATGACTGATTTCTTGTCTTATGTGTAGGTATACTTGAGAACGATCCACATGTCGAAACACATATCGAATCAAACATACACATCACGTCACCTTCTGTGCATTGCCAATGGAAACGAACCACTTAGAGGAACGTCAGAGAGCAATTTTTAATTGCTTGACGAATGTATTGACGCGAATGCTGTTTCCTAACTGCCTAAAATGTTAAACGCTACGGAATTAAAGCTGTTAAGCGCGTGATTTTCCATCCAGGGCCAGTGTTTGCTATTCATGCTTTTGTATACAGCGAAGTGGCTTCGCAGAACAACTGTAAGTAAGACCAGATTGATTGATTTTCAGTTCGTCTAATGATTTCACATAATGTTAACCGTGGATGAATAGTATACCATCTAGATACATGGAAGCAATGTCGCCTTAAATACGCAGACATTACGACAAATAGGGACGCGAAATGCAACGAGCACATAAAATTGATGGTAGGGAATACGAATGATTTCGACCCGCAGAATTACAGACCAATTAACATCGGTTTGCTGCAGAATTCTAGAGCATATTCTCAATTCGAATACAATAAATTTTCCAGAAACCGAAAAGCTAATGTCCACGAATCAGCACGGCTTTAGAAAGCACTGCTCGTGCGAACCCCAGCTTGCTCTTTTCTCCCAAGATATACTGCGAACTATGGATGAAGGGCAACAGGCTAACTCCATATTTCTAGATTTCAGAAAAGCATTCGACACGGCATCCCACTGCAGACTGTTAACGAAAGCACGTGCATACGGAATAGGCTCCCAGATATGCGACTGGCTCGCAGACTTCGTAACAGAACCCAGTATACTGTCCTCGACGGCGAGTGTTCATCGGGGACAGGGTAACATCAGTGGTTCCCCAGGGAGGTGTGATAGGACCGTTGCTATTTTCTATATACATAAATGATCTGGCAGACAGGGTAGGCAGCAATCTGCGGTTGTTTGCTGATGATGCTGTGAAGTACAGGAAGGTGTCGAAGCTGAGTGACTATAGGAAGATACAAGACGACTTAAATATACTTTCTAGTTGGTATGATGAATGTCAAGTGTAGAAAAATATAAATTAATGAGAATGAGTAGGAAAAACAAACCCATAATATTCGGACACAGGGTTATTAGTGTCCTGCCTGACACAGTCATGCCATTTAAATATTTGGGCGTAACACTGCGAAGTGATATGAAATGGAAGAGCATGTGAGGATTGTGGTAGGGAAGACGAATGGTCGACTGCGGTTTATTGGGAGAATTTTAGGAAAGAGTGGCTCATCCGTAAAGGAGTCCGCATATAGGACGCTAGTGCGATATATTCGTGAGCACTGCGTGAATGTTTGGGACCAGTACCAGATCGGACTGGAGGAAGACATCGAAGCAATTCAGAGGCGAGCTACTACAATTGTTACTGGTAGGTTCGATCAGCATGAAAGTGTTGCGGATATGCTTCGCAGCTAATGTGGGAATCCCTGGAGGGAAGAAGACATTTATTTCGAAGAACACTACTGGGAAAGTTTAGAAAACCGGCATTTGAAGGTGAATGGAGGACGATCCTACGGTCGCCAACAGAGCTCATACGGAGGCATGTGGACTGTCGTTTTTCCCTCAATCTATCTGCGACTGGAACAGGGAAGGAAACGACTACTTGTGGTACAAGGTACCCTCCGCCACGCACCGTACGGTGGCTTCCGGAGTATGTATGTAGATGTAGATGTAGAGTAGAAATCTGGAAAAAATGTAGCGCATCTATGGACACGTTGACAGAGAATATTTTAATTATCAGAGAACAGGCGTCGGATTTAAATCTTCTCTTGTACATAACACGTACGATGTATTTGGCTTAGTTATATACGGTTTTGAGAGGGCAGGGATTGTATGAGGGGCAGTCAAATGAAAACCAAACAGCCGCCACAACGGGACCATGGAATCGTTGCATTCAGAAGTAATTCCCACACGCGGTAACACGCTTATCCCGCTGGGAGGCGAGACATTCAACAATTCTTGTTTCGTAGAACGCGAGCAGCCAATGAGGGATCCACAACCATATCCACCCTTGCACCTCCTCGTCGCCTGCTGCTGTGGCCGGGTGGTTCTAGGCGCTTCAGTCCGGAACTGCGCTGCTGCTACGGTCGCAGGTTCGAATCCTGCCTCGGGCATGGATGTGCGTGATGTCCTTAGGTTAGTCAGGTTTAAGTAGTTCTAAGTCTAGGGGACTGATGACCTCAGATGTTAAGTCCCATAGTGCTTAGAGCCATTTGAACCATATGAACCTCCTCGTCCGACAGAAACCGATGTCGACGCACGTCTTTCTTCAGGTCGCCGAAGATGTGAAAATCACACTGTGAAAGATCCGCGCTGTACGGAGGATGTTGGAGTGCTTCCCAAACAAATCGCCGAAGAGCAGACTTCGTCCGATTGGCAGCGTGGGGACAGGCGTTATCCGCTCGTCGAGTTCCTCGAGGGTGGAGCCACAATCAATGCGCAGCGGTATGAAGACACTTTGCAGAAACTGCGACGTCCCATAAAGTCAAAATGCCAAGGAATGTTCTCGGACGAAATGTGGCGGGGCCCTCGTGACAGCAGAGGTTTACTCTGCGGCAGAGAAACACAGAGTAAAGAGCGGAGATGAGCAGGACACTGGTCTGCTCTCCCCACATGGTCTTTGTCAGTTTGCGGACGAGATTGTTGCTGCTGCATACCTTCCACCTGTTGTCTATACCGTGTTACCTGTAAGTTAAGGCACGACACATTTTTAAACCTAGGTATTGGGGCTCAACCTGCGTCCTTTGCAAGTAATAGTCACCTATCCTCTTGCCGCCTTATTACATAGGTGGAATGCACACTCTTGAAAGGGGAAATGCTTCAGTTACGAGTAAGGCAAACTGTAAGTAATGGTGCAAAGTATCCTCTGTCGTGCACCGTACATCCTGCAGACTTGTAGCCGTAAGTTAAGAATACCATTGATCACACTTGTAGTGAGGCATTAGTACCTAAGCACTTCGCAATCGGATCCATGATTCACAATGTTTCGTTGGTCTTATTCTGGTGTATGAACATTGTCGTATTAAGTACCAGGAGGAGGAAACAAGTCGATTTTAATTTTTTAGTTACTTTAACTTATTTGAGTTGTGACAAGCATCCGGCTGGTCGAATATCCTCTGTCCTGAACATCTTTCAGCCACTACACGTCATCGCGCATGTGGGTTTTTCGCCTTCCCTTTTTCCCCTTCTCCTACAGTTCACTCACGTGCTGTTCATAGTGCACTACTAGACAGCAGAACTTACATGGCCATATCCAAGGCACTCTTCTAGTCTTCATTTCTTCACAGTTCTGTGGTGCTTGTACGATATCTGTAACTCGCCACTTGTCTCTGTTTCGCATTATACGAGGACTATATTTTTTCCAAGCTCCGATTCATCGCGAAATTAAAACCTCATTGAAAACCCGATGAAGCAGTGTCTCTAGTACGCCCATCAATTGCGTCACGTCGCACTTTTCCGTTCTGAGTGCACAGTAAGCACGTCATGATGCTTAGAACAATAGTGTCTCCCGCCAAGTGCGAATTGCCGTGAGGGGCTGCACCTAATTTTATGCAGCCCACATAGCGCAAATGGCATGCATTTTCATCTTCATGACAACGTTCGGCTGTCCACTGCAGGTGCAACAACAATGTTACAGCAGCGTTTTTGAGGGGAAATGTTTGACAGCCCACCACACAGGGCGGACTTGGCTCCCTCCGATTTTCACTTCTTTGCCCACATGAACCGCTGGCTAGACACTATTTTCGCACTGACGGCGAGCTGCAGACCAGCGTAGAGAACTGGTGGAGAGGACTCATGGCTGCCTTCTGTGACGAGGATACTAGAAAGTTGGCACCACGCTACGACAAATGCCTAAGTAGGAGTAGTATTATGTAGAAGAGGTAGCTGGAAGAAGTATCTAAATTATGCAAGTAAAACTTTTTTTATTTACTCTGTGGTTTCCATTTCGCGACCGAACGACCTTGTAAAAAAGTAAGTAAATAAATAAATTACTCTGGCCGTGGAGTCCATAATGATACCTAGAATATAAACATACCCCAGTTTCTGTCTGCTTGCTTTGTCCACATAAGCAACATTACCTGTCCAGGACGGAACTACTGAGCCAACACTCAATTCTTTCGATTGATCGCATGAATCTTATAACCTATGTTCCGTCCTCAGAGATGGAAGCTTTATGCAGGTAGTTGTTTTGTTTTTTGTTTTTGTGAAGCAATGGAAGCGGACTGTGGAAAACATTATTCTTGATTATAAGAGGAGAAAGGTGGAAAACAGTGGCATTACACGACAAAAGTCTTGAGACACCTCCTAATAACGTGTCGAACCATCTTTTGCCTGCCGTAGTGCAACAAATCGACACGGCAGTGATTCAACAAGTCGTTGGAAGTCCCCTACCGAAATACTGTGCACTGCTGTCTCTATAGGCGCCATTAATTGCGAAGGTGTTGAAGGAGCAGGACTTTATGCACGAACTGACCCCTCGATTATATCCTATAAATGTTCGATGCGTTCATGTCAGGTGATCTTGGTGACCAAACCATTCTCTCGAACCGTCCAAAATGTTCTTGAAAGCAATCGGGAACAACTGTGGCACGGTGACACGGCGGATTGTGATCCATAAAAGTTTCATCGCTGTTTGGAAACACGATGTTCGTGAATGGCTGCACTTGGTCTCCGAGTAGACGAACATCCAGAGGACCCAGTCCGTCCCTACACAATTATGAACCTATCACCAGCTAGCACAGCGCCTTCTTGACAACTTGGGCCCTTGGACTGTGGTAACTGCACCACGCTCGAACCTTATCATCAGCTCTTTCCAACTGAAATCTGGAATCATCTGGCAAGGCCACAGTTCTCCAGTCGTCTACGGTCCAACCGCTATGATCACGAGCGGAGGAGAGTCGCTGCAGGCGATGTGTTGTTAGCAAAGGCACTAGCGTCGGTCGTGTGCTGCCATTGCCCGTTATAGCCGTATTTCGCCGACTGTTCAAATGGATACATTTGTGGTACGTCCCACATTGATTTCTGCGGTTATTTCGGTCAGTATTGCTTGTCTATCAGCACTGGCAACTCTAAGTAAACGCCGCTGCTGTTGGTCGTTAAGTGAAGGCCATCAGCCATTGCGATGTCTGTGGTGAGAGATAATGTCTGAAATGTGGTATTTTCGGCACACTCTAGACACTGAGGATCTCGGAATACTGAAGTCCTTAGGGGTTTCCCAAATGGAATATCCCATGCGTCCAGCTCCAACTACCATTACGCGTTCAAAGTCTGTTACTCCCGTCGTGCCACCACAACCTCTTTGGAAGCTTTTTCATGCGAATCACCTGAGTACAAATAACAGTTCCGTCAATGCACTGTCCTTTTATACTTTGTGTACGCGATACCACAGCCATCTGTATATTTGCATATCACTATACTATTGTTTTTGTCACTTCAGTGTACAACTTATTTTTTCGGTTATTGTCCAAGGAACGTGAAACGTTAGTTTATAGTTTTCTTTCAAATACTAAAATGTACTTCTTGATAATTTAGACTGTATATTCATTCAGAAATACAAGCGCAGTGATTGTCATTTTCAAATTTTGACTTGTGAGATAGCTGCATTTAGTTAAGAATTTTAGAAAAATCTTAATTTTTTTCGACAAGTTTAATATCGTCCTCAGTCTCTCTCTAGATTATTATGAATATATCGTCTCGGCATGTCTATATATATGGCTCTAAGCACTATGGCGTAACATCTGAGGTCATCACTACTTAAACCTAACTAATCTAAGGAGATCACACACATCCGTGCCCGAGGCAGGATTCGAACCTGCGACCGTAGCAGCAACGGGGTTCCGGACTGAAGGGCCTAGAACCGCTCGACCACAGCGGCCGGCTTGGCATGTCTACTACAACCACAATAATCGAAGATACGTTATGCATTTTCTATATTATGTTTATGCAAGTCGCTCTCTCCCCTCCCCCTCTCTCCATTGTGCTCCTTCACATGTTAGTGTAACTATTCTCGAAAATCATAGCAGATGCTCCAGTCACCTGTTCATTCTTATGGAACGGGTTTTCCTGTGTTTCTTTCCTCATCTTTTTTTCTAGTCTTCTTCTTCTTTTCCAGCGTTTGTAGCGCCTCCTAATGAAGGACAGAGTCCTTTCCACGATTTCCATATTATTTTTATTTTTTCTTTGGTCCAGTACTAATTCCGTCTTCAGTTTCCCTCTTTTTTAATTATACTTTGTGTATTTTGAGTGTTCATTTTCCGTTGCGGAAAAATGGAAACAGCCAGACGTTTGCATAGACGAGTGTGAAAACCGCCCTTTTCTTCCCTTTCATCTCAACCTTTCGATTTCCAGCTTGCCTTCTTCGGTTATCTCTCCGCTATAATTTCTTTCTTATACGCTATATTGCTTTAAATTAATGATCTCTGAGGTTGATTCTGACTGATGGATATTCTTCTGTCACGGAGTACTCTTTGTGAAATTATCAAAGCAAAAACTTAATTCGTCGGCAAGATTGACTTCTTAACACTTGTTATCAGAAAATGGAACCAATTGCGAAATTTGTTTACCATTCACTCTTCTTCAAGCCACTCTTCGTATAAAACTAAATTTTTCATGATACTGTGCTTCCTTAATTATATTTCAATAGTACGAAGCAGTATAAAGTTATGGAATTGGTGTGAACCCGCTGCTGTTCTTCTTCGAGGGAGAAAGCAAGCTCTTGTGTTTTGGGTTGTTTTGCCCTCAGTGAAGTGGTAAACCATCTGACTATTCTGTTTTGGCATTGGTTACATGTGCCAGCCAAGATACCACGTGTTAGCGATATGTTGTCATTGGCATCAGTCACTTGCTACAAATCCAGTTTCAAACTCGAGGGTGCTCTTTGCAGACAAATATGTGGTTTAGGAAATCGATCGTTGGACATTTTTCATATTTCAAAGTAATCGTTTTCGCAACCGGATTTTTGTGTGGCAACCTCACACGAAACGGCTCTCACACGCTTTGGCAATACTGAATTGTTAATGTTGCTCCAGATGGTTCATAAACACCTGTTCTGGTGCTTTTGTTTGCAGGTGGATGTCGTGTGAGCGCTTGGTAAATCTGCGCTGCGTGTCTTTTCCAGTTTGCACCTCTTATGGTCTGAACTCTAAAAAATCTCTAATGCAATCATGATCTAAATTGATTACTGCTCGACCGATTCACGTGCTTTTACTCCGACGGTCAAGAGTTTTATTTATTTATATGTCCCTTTACCACTTAATAGTATAAGGCAGGTCAAATGGATTTCAAATATATTTACACATATTTACAACACATATGATGTAGGACTGGATCCAGCAAGAGTATGGCAGGAACTTGGAAGTCGGTCATGGCGTTTCAATTGAGATCGTTCCGACATTCACCTTAGTGACTTGGGGATACCACGGAAAATCCACTCTAGGATGGTCATACCGAGGCTATCGACGAGTACTGCTGAATGCGAATCCAGTGCGTTTACTCTACACCACCTTTATCGATATTTACCATACAAACAAAATAATAAATTACGTCATACCGAATGCAGGGTCTACAATTAGTTCAGTCCAAATACAATAACTATTAACAATAACATTATTGAAACTTCCTGGCAGATTAAAACTGTGTGCTGGACCGAGACTCGAACTCGGGACCTTTTCCTTTCGTGGGCAAGTGCTCTACCACTCTTTTTTTTTGTTTTTTTTTTGCCTCTGCTCGGGCGGACGTCTTAAGACATCCTTTTAAGTTCGTTGTTGATCGATTGACTCAGTTTTTTTTTTTATTACAGAGGGCAGCTAACCCTCTGACCGAACATGCTCAGCTACCGTGCTGGCTAATCCACTGAGCTACCCAAGCACCATTCGCGGCCCCTCCTCACAGCTTTACTTCTGCCAGTATCTCGTCTCCTACCTTCTAAACTGTGAGGACGGGGCGTGAGTCGTGCTTGGGTAGCTCAGTTGGTAGAGCACTTGCCCGCGAAAAGCAACTTAGATGTTTGAACTGTTAAACTGATTACTCCATAGTTCTTGAATTTATCTGCCCCTGCTGTCTTCAGGATTGTACGGACGTTATTTCTCCGAGAGTCTGGTGATGTGTCTCCGGATTGACAAATTCTATACAGCAACTTGAAAAGTCCTTTGGTTGCCACTTCCCCCCGAAAGATTTTACAAATTTCGAAGAAAAATTGTCTATCACTTCTGCCTTCAGAGAGTTCTTCCCACTCGTAGAGGCTTTCAGTGTACTCCTTCCCTCTAGTTGTTCTTTTTGGCAGTGGAATCTTTATTGTTCTCTTAATAGTGAAGCCCTTGCTTTCAGTTTGTGTGGTGACTCGGTTCTTCCGATGGCCGTATCTTTTTCGATTACTTCATATTTCTCTTGCAACCATTCGCTTTGACTTCCTTGGCTCTAACTACTATGGGACTTAACATCTGAGGTCATCAGTCCTCTACACTTAGAGCTACTTAAACATAACTAACCTAAGGACATCACACACATCCATACCCGAGGCAGGATTCGAACCTGCGACCGTAGCAGCAGTACGGTTCCGGACTGAAGCGCCTAAAACCGCTCGGCCACAACGGCCGGCTGACTTCCTTGCAATTTCTATTTATTTCATTCCACAGTGACTTGTATTGCTGTGTTCCCGTGATTTCCTCAAAATTTTCGTACTTCCTTCTTTCGTCGAGCAATTGTAATGTATCTTCCGTTCCTCTAGACTTCTTCACAGTTACCATCCTTGTACCTACTGTCTGTCCAACTACCGTGATTGTCCATTTTAGAGGTGCCCATTCCTCTAGAGCTGAAATGTCTTCTGTGATATTAATTATCGCAGACATAGAGGACTTCAAACGCATTTCATTATTCCTCAGTGCTTCAGTACCCCACTTCACTTCACATTTACCTAGATGGTGTACCTGAATCTGGTCCTCGGTAATTCCCTTGTGGGCGTGCTGCATCTATAAAGCACGGCACAGTATTTACTATATATTTGCTATACAATCTGCCCCTGCTGTCTTCGGGATTGTCCGGACAATATTTTTCCGAGAGTCTGATGATATGTCTCCGAACCGACAAATTCTACTCACCAACTTGAAAAGTCCTTTGGTTGCCACTTCCTACAATACTATACACTCCCGAAGATAGCAAGGGCAGACAAATTCAAGAACTATAGCACAATTAGTTTAACAGTTCAGACATCTTAAGTTGCTAACAAGAATATCGTACAGAAAAATGAAAGAAAACTGAGTATCATAGATGGCAATCAGTTTGGCTTTCGGATAGGCCTAACAAAAGGAAGGCAATTGGTAATAAAAGAAAGATTTCATAAAAATCAAGACACTTTCGTAGGAATCGCCGACCTAAATGAAGCGTTTAATAGTATAAAATGGTGCAAGAGGCTCCAAAATCTGAGAAATTGTATTGTTCTATGAAAATAGTTCCACAACACTGCATCACAGTTGCTAGAGTAGTAAATAAAAGTTTGCACTAGCTCCACGTCCAAGCATGCCAACATGCTCCCGCTACTGTACCTCACGCGACACGACCGTGAACGAACAGGTTGGCCGAAATAAAAAGGGCCATGTCTTATAAACAACATATAGACAATTCACTGGTTTATTGTAAACATAGAACATAGAGTAATAAATTATTATTATGAAAAACAACGTACTGAACATTCATTCGATCAATAGTTCACAGGAGATGTTGAAAATGTTCGGCATGAACTTCGATGCACAACTCAGCACGTGTCAACATGTTCTGGAAACTTTTCCCAATTCGTTTGGGGTGATTTCCGCGTTCGTATTGCTAATGTTTGTTTTCAGCTCTTCAATTGTATGCGGATTGTTACTGTAGACTTTATCCTTTAAATTACCCCATAAATTAAAATCACAGGTGGACGGATCGAGCGATCTGGGAGGCCAATAAACCCGTGGAAACTGTACATCCTTCTCCGAAAGCTTCATGGACGTGTGACATTGAAAACCGCGAAGTATGCGTCGCAGCGCCATCTTAGTGCAAAAACTCACACTCTCGTTCTTCCTCCGTTAGTTGCGCTGTGAACGGTTGCTGCAATACCGTTACATACACTTGAGAGTTCACGGCGTTGTTAAAGAGAACAGGGCCTGCGATCCGTTGGCCTCAAACTACACACCAAACACCTACATTCAGATGTTGCAGAGGTACCTCAAAAAGTTTCCTGTGACTTTCTGTTGCCAACAGCGTGTATTTTGATAGTCCAGGTATACAGATGATAAATGATAGATGAAACCATGCTTCGTCGGAGTTGAAGTGAAGATTTGGATCAGGTAACCATCAGCGACAAGTGTGAGTTCCGATTCGCAAAAGTGTTGTCGTTGTGGGTACTCCGTAGGTTTAATGCTTGCATCCCTCTTACTTTGTATGCTCGCCCATTAACAGCTTCAACGTGTTTTGTCATGACATGCGTTTTGGGAGAATAGATGTCTAGTTGATGTCCGTGGACTTCTTACCGTAGTCTCGTGAACACGTCCAATATTTTCCGGTGAACAAAGTTCCTTTCCAATTTGTTATTTTATTTTGGTGTTAGCGATTGAACCTGTTGCTCTAAATTTAGTGATCAACAACACATTTTGCAGGAGCAGCTGTTTCTGGATATTTTAGCGTGAGCTTTTTATTTAACGTTTTAAGTGATGTACATCCAAAAACATATTCAATAATAAACAAAATGGTTCAAATGGCTCTGAGCACTATGGGACTTAACATCTGAGGTCATCAGTCCCCTAGAACTTAGAACTACTTAAACTTAACTAACCTAAGGACATCACACACATCCATGCCCGAGGCAGGATTCGAATCTGAGACCGCAGCGGTCTCGCGGTTCCAGACTGAAGTGCCTAGAACCGCTCGGCCACACCGGCCGGCAATAATAAACACTCTTTGTTCGATTGAAAAAGGCGTTCTGCAGTAAGTGTATTCACAACAAGTTTCAATCAGACTACTGTCAACGCAGCATTGGACGCTTAAGCACCGTGAGACGTTCATAACCCTGCTCGATCACCGTCCTCACGTCAAAAAATAACAACACTCAGATTGCTTCAAATATCACGTTTGGTATAACACGGGGCGTCTTTTATCTTGGCCATCTGGCAATGTTTTCAGACTTAGTCTAGATATGAATGTTAATATAAAACAGCAGCGTGTTACGCCGTACAAGGAGATATAGCTGTTGTTTCCATAGTGCTTTCTCATTTCATTATTTCATTATCCGCTTAAACACGCTACAACTAATTTTAATTTCTCTCGCGTCCCAGTTACATTCGTGCCACAGAGTACGCGGTTCGAAGACAAGTTTGTTGCGTCGTGCCCCTTTTGTTGTGGCCGTAAGAGTTAATCGATTACCTATAACAGCCTCGGCGTGAGTGGGTGAGAAGCTATCAGCCGCGGGTGCGGAGAACGGCCAACTGGCCCTAAAAGAATTTCTCCCTCCTTCACGTTTCCTATTATCGATTGCCTTGTAAGACGCCTTATGTTCCACTATAAGCTAGTGCTCGCGCACTCCCTAACACGACGAGTAACGATTTCGGCGTGGTCTCTTGCCAGTGCGACGAGTTTACTGCGACTCAATATTTCGAGCGTACTCGCTGAATAACCAGCGGTTAATTAAAACAAATACCATTTGCGCTTCTTTCTTTCTGTCCGGGCAGAACGCGCTGACTCGGACAGAAAATGATGGCAGCGATGCAGACTTTAAAAAATAATTTAAAACAGTGCAAATAGTTTTTATCGAGTTGTTTGGTTACGTAATTGCCACTGCATGTTATCGCAAATTACGCAGCGCTAACAGATTAAATTGTTTAAAGGGGTCAATTTTCCGCTGTAAGCGACACGAATACGGATCGCTCCAGTGTCTCTGACATTTTGAAATGTTCCGAAACGGGAGCGCCGGCGCCGGTGACTCAATATTTCAACGCTCGGCCGCATGTGTTCGTTATTTGCTTGGCGGAAACTGGTACAGAAAGTGATAAGAAATACAGTATAAAGGGCAAACCAAGACGGTGTTGAGGACAGACGTCTAACGAGATTAGATAGAATTCTCTCGCTTTCCTTGTGGGTTATCTGCTGGAGCGGTGTGTAGTGGTGTTAGCTCTCGGAGCAGATACGACTAATTTTTAGGGCGCCTCTACCTGAATCACCGCTTCAGGACAAGAACGGGTCCAGGATTCGGTTATGGTTTGAGAGAGAAAAGACGTGTTACGGTTTGTTAGTAAAAAATTGGAAATTTGTGGTAAGGTCTTATGGGACCAAACTGCAGAGGTCATAGGACCCTAAGCCTGCACACTACTTAAACTAACTTACGCTGTGGACAACACACACACACACACACACACACACACACACACACGCCCTAGGGGAGGACTCGAACCTCCGACGGTTCAAACGGCTCTCAGCACTATGGGACTTAACATCTGAGGTCATCAGTCACCTAGACTTAGAACTACAGGGTGATCAAAAAGTCAGTATAAATTTGAAAACTTAATAAACCACGGAATAATGTAGATAGAGAGGTAAAAATTGACACACATGCTTGGAATGACATGGGGTTTTATTAGAACCACCCCATATTGCTAGACGCTTGAAAGATCTCTTGCGCGCGTCGTTTGGTCATGATCGTGTGCTCAGCCGCCACTTTCGTCATGCTTGGCCTCCCAGGTCCCCAGACCTCAGTCCGTGCGACTATTGGCTTTGGGGTTACCTGAAGTCGCAAGCGTATCGTGATCGACCGACATCTCTAGGAATGCTGAAAGACAACATCCGACGCCAATGCCTCACCATAGCTCCGGACATGCTTTACAGTGCTGTTCACAACATTATTCCTCGACTACAGGTATTGTTGAGGAATGATGGTTGACATATTGAGCATTTCCTGTAAAGAACATCATCTTTGCTTTGTCTTACTTTGTTATGCTAATTATTGCTATTATGATCAGATAAAGCGCCATCTGTCGGACATTTTTTGAACTTTTATATTTTTTTGGTTCTAATAAAATCCCATGTCATTCCAAGCATGTTTTCAAATTTATACTGACTTTTTGATCACCCGGTACTGATACCTAACTAACATAAGGACGTCACACACATCCATGCCGGTGTTTCCGCAGCAGATCTAAAACTTTCGGTAGCCGAAATCCTGCAGGTGTGGTTGTTGAAGAGCGTCGGAGTGTGAAATGGGTTTTGTCGGTCCACAACACGTTAGGTAAGCAGTCGCCATCTTCCTCCATTTTTGAAGTCTCTACATAGCGGATGCTCTCCATGTCATAAAATCGATGCCTATCAGTTCGTTATGACGCTAGATTTAGTGCGGATAGCATTGGAGGGTACACCTTACTGTACAGAATCGCGTGGTATGCCAGTGCGTCGCGCAACTTCACGAGCGCGGACTTCACCATGCAGAGATGAACCGGCTAAAATCTCCATTTCTTCCTAAAACGTCCAGGCAGCAGTAGCACTTGTGTCTGTTCGCCCACTGCAGGGCCGATCGTCTAAACAACCTGTGGTTTCCAAAGTCGTGATCATTTTATTCACAGCGACACTTGTCACAGGACCTTTACCCGTTCGAAGACCCTTCTTATGGCGATAGGATCATAAAGCAGCAGTGATGGATCCACCATCCTGATAGGGAAGCTTCACTAACACTACCATGTCTGGTAAAGTCAATATGCCGCGATTACTGGCGCATCTGACTCCCTCTCTCACTGTGGTTCATTTTCTACACGATTCTCATGCGGTGTCACTGACGAGTTGCTGCCCAGCCCCACTTGTTGGCCGTTTTTTGCACTCGTCTTTGGTTTCAATAAAACCCCAAGTCATTTTAGGCACGTGTGTCAGGTTTCACCTCTCTACCCAAAGTATTCTGTGAATTAGTTAGTCTACAGACTTCTGGGTCCCCCTCTATTTTATTGTTCTTATAATTAATATCTTATGCACCTTTTACACGTTAAATATGTGGGTGGGGGCAAATTATGTTTGGGGGAAAGGGGAGCTACACTAACAAAACTGGGGTAGCCGCGCCGTCTAGGGCACCTTGTCACGGTTCGTGCGGCTCCCCCCGTCGGAGGTTCACCGGCCGCTGTGGTCGAGCGGTTCCAGGCGCTTCAGTCCGGAACCGCGCTGCTGCTACGGTCGCAGGTTCGAATCCTGCCTCGGGCATGGGTGTGTGTGATGTCCTCAGGTTAGTTAGGTTTAAGTAGTTCTAAGTTCTAGGGGACTGGTGACCTCAGCTGTTAAGTCCCATAGTGCTCAGAGCCATTTGGACCACAGTGCACAGTAGTGCAGGATAAAATTAAAACATCGTGCACAAGATGATAACAACAAAACCTGGAAGAAACATATTAGCAACATAACAAGCTTAACCGCCGTTCTAGTACACTTCCACCTGTTAACCGTTCCTCTCATAAGAAGCGGTCCGCCGGGAGGTAGGGTGAGAAATCTTAGCTCAGTGGAGTGCTCGCCCCTCGGAAAATTTTCCGAAGTGGTGAAAGAAAGACGGACATCTGACTTCGTAACGTTTCATGTTGCACGTAGTGATACAAATGAAAATGAGACTTTAATTTTTTTCACTTGAATAAGAACTGCAATGAGAGAACGGAATTAACCTTATACATTTACATATTATGAAATGTAGGAACTGAGGCAAATGAAAATGAAAAAGTGACGGCTTTTGTCAAGTTAGCTAAGTTTAGTTTAGTCAATGAGCTGTAGGGAAATAGCCTCCCAGTGATAAATCGTGCGTCGTCAGTGCTTAAAGAGAAAAAAAGGGAAGACTTAATTTCGCTGCAGAAAGGGAGGCAACAAACAACCAAACGTTTCTCCAACCAGATGTCCCTCTAGCAACACGTCTCAGTGATGCAAGCTGCGCCTTCCGTCTACTGTGTGGAAATGTCACTAGTTAACTAGTCGCATCTAGATTAGCTCACTAGTTTCTCGACAAAATTGGGTAATCTGAAAGAACGCTTGCAAGTGATATATATCGAAGGTGCGACTGTCACGGAGCCAGATATCGATTGTAAGAATCGACACGTAATGTGCGGCGAAGCGAGCGCCATTTCCAGTACTACATGAAACTAATGTGTCGTGTTATGTTAATATCTAAACACAATAATAATTGCGCCGATTTGATATATTTAAAGATAGACAAGACTGCTACAATGTTATAAATATTTTTTATTACTTTTGCAAATCACAGCGGCGTAAATAACTCCGGATGAGGAGCTCATTTACATTTGTAATAATTATCTATACTCTACATATGCAATGAAGAACACACGGCTGTCGTGCCAAGCAATCCTCCTTTGATATTGCTCAATGTTTCAAAAGACTTTTTTTCTATGCTTAAATCATGGAGGTAGGTAGGTGGATGGGTGGACGTAAGTGGATCAGTTTTTACTGTCAAAAGCAGTAACATATTCGGAGAAGAAGCGAGACAGTGAATATGATCTCTTCCCCTACCAGTCGCAGCAATTAAAGCTGTGCTATTAAGTTCCTGCCTAATCTAAAGTCGTGACATGTTGCTGCGACGGAATCGAGCAGTAATCATATTTACAGTCTTTCTTCTCCTCCAAATGTGTTATTACTTTTTACTGTAAAAACTGATCCACTTACCTTCATCCGTTCATCCACCTAGCCCCATAATTTAATTAAAAAAATGGAAATCGCTTGACAGGCTATACACAGAATTTACACTACTGGCCATTGAAATTGCTACACCAAGAAGAAATGCAGATGATAAACGGGTATTCATTGGACAAATATATTATACTAGAACTGACATGTGACTACATTATCACACAATTTGGGTGCATAGATCATGAGAAATCAGTATCCAGAACAACCACGTCTGACCGTAATAACGGCCTTGATACGCCTGGGCATTGAGTCAAACAGAGCTTGGATGGCGTGTACAGGTACAGCTGCCCATGCAGTTTCAACACGATACCACAGTTCATCAAGAGTAGTAACTGGCGTATTGCGACGAGCCAGTTGCTCAGCCACCATTGACCAGACGTTTTCAGTTGGAGAGAGATCTGGAGAATGTGCTGGCCAGGGCAGCAGTCGAACATCTTCTGTATCCAGAAAGGCCCGTACAGGACCTGCAACATGCGGTCGTGCACTGTCCTGCTGAAATGTAGGGTTTCGCAGGGATCGAACGAAGGGTAGAGCCACGGGTCGTAACACATCTGAAATGTAACGTCCACTGTTCAAAGTGCCGTCAATGCGGTGACCGAGACGTGTAACCAATGGCACCCCAAACCATCATGCCGAGTGATACGCCAGTATGGCAACGACGAATACACGCTTCCAATGTGCGTTCACCGGGATGTCGCCAAAAACGGATGCGACCATTATGATGCTGTAAACAGAACGTGGATTGATCCGAAAAAATGTTTTGCCATTCGTGCGCCCAGGTTCGTCGTTGGGTACGCCAGCGCAGGCATTCCTGTCTGTGATGCAGCATCAAGGATAACCACAGCCATAGTCTCCGACCTAATAGTCCATGCTGCTGTACACGTCGTCGAACTGTTCGTGCAGATGGTTGTTGTCTTGCAAACGTCCCCATTTGTTGACTCAGGGATCGAGACGTGGCTGCACGATCCGTTACAGCCATGCGGATAAGATGCCTGACATCTCGACTGCTAGTGATACGAGGCCGTTGGGATCTAGCACGGCGTTCCGTATTACCTTCCTGAACCCACCAATTCCATATTCTGCTAACAGTCATTGGATCTCGACCAACGCGAGCAGCAATGTCGCGATACGATAAACCGCAATCGCGATAGGCTACAATCCGACCTTTATCATAGTTGGAAACGTAA
This sequence comes from Schistocerca cancellata, assembly GCF_023864275.1. NCBI lineage: Eukaryota > Metazoa > Arthropoda > Insecta > Orthoptera > Acrididae > Schistocerca > Schistocerca cancellata. The sequence goes on along the minus strand of NC_064628.1, from coordinate 781,105,194 downwards.
TGATACTCATTTCTCCTCCTTACATGAGGCTTCACATCAACGTTTCATCAGGAAACGCCGGTCAACTGCTATTTATGTATGACAAATCGGTTGGAAACTTTCCTCATGTCAGCACGTTGTAGGTGTCGCCACCGGCGCCAACGTTGTGTGAATGTTATGAAAAGCTAATAATTTGCATATCACAGCATCTTCTGCCTGTCGGTTAAATTTCGCGTCTGTAGCACGTCATCTTCGTGGTGTAGAAATTTTAATGGCCAGTTGTGTAATTCGATCGTCTTTTGTCGTAGTTTTCAACGCAGTACACAAAATCGATATCTGCCTCGGTCGCCACTTGTCAGCCGCACCTTCGATATACATCGCTTGCAAGCCTTCTTCCGAATTACCTAACACCGATATGGAAGTAGGATCTAGGATGTGCTTGATCTTTCCAGAGGTTCAGAGGGAAGGAGAGACCTTTCTTTCAGCAAGCTCTGTAAGCACGCTGTGCTCACTGAGTTCGCGAGAACGATTCCGACCGAGACGAACAGAACGCACAGTAATGGCTCGCTTGTGTGCAGTGCACTTCCGCTGTTGGCCGTTAACTTGGCCACACTCGGGGCGTCAGTGACAGTTACCAGACCGTGTGTTTGTGCTGCAAAGTGGTCGGGAAGCGGACTAATTGGGGAGAGCACACCTCACCCGAGGTTGATAAGGTCGAGACGTGCCGTCAGAATATTCAACAGCTTTCCCACTGTATGAAGCAGAGGGATGCGTTCTGACTAAGCTTTGCTTGATTTCTCGGCTACCTACGATGTGAATGGGTTTCTTACGCAAGGCCACGAGAGGTGTATACATTTGTGGAAAATGAGCTACTGACTTGCTCTCATATAGCGTACCGCGCTATGTGGTAGTTTCCAAGGCGCGAAGGTGGAATTCACGCGATGGACTAAAAAGGGATCACTTCGCCTGAAGGTTGTTGTTGTTGTTGTTGTGGTCTTCAGTCCTTAGACTGGTTTGATGCAGCTCTCCATGCTACTCTATCCTGTGCAAGCTTCTTCATCTCCCAGTACCTACTGCAACCTACATCCTTCTGAATCTGCTTAATATATTCATCTCTTGGTCTCCCCCTACGATTTTTACCCTCCACGCTGCCCTCCAATACTAAATTGGTGATCCCTTGATGCCTCAGAACATGTCCTACCAACCGATCCCTTCTTCTGGTCAAGTTGTGCCACAAACTTCTCTTCTCCCCAATCCTATTCAATACTTCCTCATTAGTTACGTGATCTACCCATCTAATCTTCAGCATTCTTCTGTAGCACCACATTTCAAAAGCTTCTATTCTCTTCTTGTCCAAACTATTTACCGTCCATGTTTCACTTCCATACATGGCTACACTCCATACAAATACTTTCAGAAACAACTTCCTGACACTTAAATCTATACTCGATGTTAACAAATTTCTCTTCTTCAGAAACACTTTCCTTGCCATTGCTAGTCTACATTTAATATCCTCTCTACTTCGACCATCGTCAGTTATTTTGCTCCCCAAATAGCAAAACTCCTTTACTACTTTAAGTGTCTCATTTTCTAATCTAATTCCCTCAGCAGCACCCGACTTAATTCGACTACATTCCATTATCCTTGTTTTGCTTTTGTTGATGTTCATCTTATATCCTCCCTTCAAGACACCATCCATTCCATTCAACTGCTCTTCCAAGTCCTTTGCTGTCTCTGACAGAATTACAATGTCATCGGCGAACCTTAAAGTTTTTATTTCTTCTCCATGGATTTTAATACCTACTCCAAATTTTTCTTTTGTTTCCTTTACTGCTTGCTCGATATACAGATTGAATAACATCGGGGAGAGGCTACAACCCTGTCTTACTCCCTTCCCAACCACTGCTTCCCTTTCATGTCCCTCGACTCTTATAACTGCCATCTGGTTTCTGTACAAATTGTAAATAGCCTTTCGCTCCCTGTATTTTACCCCTGCCACCTTTAGAATTTGAAATAGAGTATTCCAGTCAACATTGTCAAAAGCTTTCTCTAAGTCTACAAATGCTAGAAACGTAGGTTTGCCTTTCCTTAATCTTTCTTCTAAGAAAGGTGATGTGTACGAAATTCGTTTAAACGCTAAGACATTTGATGCTCGCGAGAGGGGAGCACAATTTCATCGAGAAAACGACCTTCATTGATAAGATGCACTCTCTGTTGAATAGCTTCCCGAAAAAGCAAAATATCAGGCTTTTGAGGCATAGGAAACCCTCGAGTAATTATTGAAAAGCTATAACATTTTGCGTGGCACTTGGTCTGAGGGTGTGATTGGGCCGTACTCCTTCGAAGATGATGCAGGAAACGCATTAGCAGCGAACAGCGAACGCCAGAGTAATATTTTAAGAGAGTTTTTGTGAATGCTGAAGAGGTTTGTTTTCAACAAGATGGCGCAACCAGTCACATATCGATTCCATAACGTAATTTTAGGCGAGACGTTCTCCGGTAGGGATGACTTCTCGCCAAGGGTGATGTAAATTGGCCACCCAGATCTTGTGATCTGACTCCATGTGATTCCTTTCTGTGGGATTATATATTTAATATTTTTTGAAATTTACTAGTTACACTGCCTTCTCCGCTACTGGGGATTTTTATGCGCCATGATTATGTAGGTTACCCTACACGCTGTGCTGCGCTATCTGCATCCTTAGCCTTACATTCTTAATGTGATGTACTCTGTATATTCAAATATTTTCCCCTACTATGTTTAATTTATGGGGTGTTGGTTTGGCCCCTTTTATTTTTCATGTTATGGTTATATTAATTTTATGTTTTGTACTGTGGTTTTATTAACTTTATTTCTTAACAATTTCATTATACTGTGTATTTGTATTACTTGTAGTTCTTGACTATTGCGTTTCTTGCCTTTATTGTTTGCTCTGAACCAGGAATACTTAGCTAGTGACATGCTTAAGTAAGGTTGTTTTTTCGCTATTAGTAGCGAGTAGCGTTTGGGAGGAAACGTGAAGGTGCGGCCGTGTTTTAGTTATAACTTTATCAATGGTCTCTGCTTTCCTCGGTGTTAGTTCCGGTGACAGGCCAGTCTCTGATGTACACGTGTACACAAGAGTCTCATGGCGGTTCGCCATGATTAGTCTTGCTGGGCTTTCTCGGTATCCGACGGGCTGGGCACTTACATGGTATGCTACTTTCAAAGTTCACAAATTTTCATTTTACAGCTTTTATGCCTTCATTTCAATTTCTTAAGCCCATGCCCCATGACAAGTCATTTGCAGTTTGTTCATAAGTTACATTAAGCAGGCAATGTGTGTTTATTTGGTGCCATATATGGCTTTTTCCTTACGCCACATTTACCCGGTGTGGTACTGGTTAACTCAGATAACATTTTCATGCCTCACCTGCACAGGATGTCACATGCTACTTGACAAATCTGCTGGATTTCTTACATGACTTTCATGTATACAGTCAAGGTATCACCTGATGTTCACATTTATATGGGTCCTTTTAGTGTTAATGAATTTTATGAAGAGTCCCTCTTGTTTTCGCTGCTTTTTTTTTAGCGCCTGAAGATAGGTTTTGCATCCTGAAACCTGGGTCGAGTGTACGATTTTATGCAAGTGAAGCATTTGTCAAGTACAAATGGCGTGGAGTTATTCGTTAAGGAAAATTATATTTGTGTTGTTATGCGCTGAAAAGTTGTGTTTTTTTATGAACTGTGTCAGAACTGGTTGACAGCAGCTACAGCCAGATTGGGAATGTGCTTTTTTACTTGACTGAAATCTCGCCGTGAGATTAACCCCATCTTTTGAAAAGTGGGCAGACCTTCACACAAGGAACTGAAAAGTATACTGTCGTAAGTGTGGCTTGTAATTGTCGAGAGTTAGTTTCCGTGCTATACTTATCTATGAAAATTAACCGAGATATTTCGAAATTGATGTATGTAAAAATAGAAACACATCTACTGAAATCCTCCGCCTAGGTTCCATGCCAGCTTATCCACTCAACGATTGCAGCGGCTTGCGTCTTCTGCTGTAGGTGTGCCCATTTGAGGGATTCTCAAGGAAGTAAATACGTCGAAGTCGGAGAGTTAAGTTAAAGACAGGGAAGAGGCGAATGCTGGCGGCGTAAGAGCGGCAAAACGACAGGGGGTGGTGGGGGAGGAGGGGGGAGGCAGGACAAAGGTGAGGTGAGCTGAGCTGCGCGGGGCGCCGGATGCGCCTTTAGTGGAGTGCGGGGGCGGACGGCGCGACAGGGGAACGTCGCAGATCGATGGTGGCGACGTGAGTACAGTGGCGGCGGCGGTCCCGTCCCGTGCGCCCCTACCGCTCCGGAAACAATCGGTGTCGGCGGCGCTCCGCTCCCCAGAGCTGGCTGCTCCCCACGGCACTTCTGTCCGCAGGCCCACAAAGGCCGCGCCGCAAATCTGCGCCGTTCACTGGCCACACAGCAGCTTTCCTGGACTGCCACAGAGGCCGGCGCGGCGCTGCTGCACCAGTGCTATAGTGGCGCGCACGTAAGAAGGCGGCAGCGTGCCGCTATACTGCTGCGCACATACGAAGGGGGCAATGTGGCATTGTAGTGGTATGCACGTAGGAAGGTGGCAGCTTGGCACTGTACTGTTACGCACATAAGAAGGCGGCAACGTGGCATTATAGTAATGCGCACATAAGAAGGTGGCAGTGTGACGCTATAGTGGTGCAGACATAAGAATGCAGCAGCGTGGCATTATATTGGTGCGCACGTAAGAAGGCGGCAGCGTGGCACTATAGTGGTGTGCGTGTAAGAAGGTGGCAGAGTGGCATTATAGTGGCACACATGTAAGAAGGCGGCAGCTTGGCACTATACCACTGCACACATAAGAGGATGGCTACATCGCATTATAGTGGTGCGCACGTAAGATGGCGGTAGCGTGGCACTGTAATGGTGTGTATGTAAGAAGGGGGCAACGTGGCATTATAGTGGTGTGCATGTAAGAAGAAGGCATGTGGCACTATAGTGGTGCACACGTAAGAAGGTGGCAATGTGGCATTATAGTGGTGCGCACATAAGAAGCCGGCAACATGGCATTATAGCAGTGCACATGTAATAAGGTGAGAGAATAGCGCTATAGTGGTGCGCACATAAGAAGGCGGCAGCATGGTGCTATACTGCTGCGCACATAAGAAGGTGGCAATGTGGCATTATAGCGGTGCACACATAAGAAGGTGGCAGCGTGGTGCTATACTGCTGCACACATAAGAAGGCGGCAATGTGGCATTATAGTGGAGCGCACATAAGAAGCCAGCAACATGGCATTATAGCAGTGCTCATGTAAGAAGGTGACAGCATGTCGCTATAGTGGTGCGCACGTAAGATGACAGCAGCGTGGCATTATAGTGACACACACATAAGAAGGCAGCAGCTTGGCACTATACCACTGCACACATAAGAAGGCGGCAATGTCACATTATAGTGATGCACATGTAAGAAGGCGGCAGCATGGCACTATAGTGTTGTGCATATAAGAAGGGGGCAATGTGGCATTATAGTGGTGTGCACATAAGAAGGCACCAATGTAGCTTTGTAGTGGTGTGCACGTAAGAAGGCGGCAGCATGGTGCTATACTGCTGCACACATAAGAAGGTGGCAATGTGGCATTATAGCAGTGCACACATAAGAAGGTGGCAGCGTGGTGCTATACTGCTGCACACATAAGAAGGCGGCAATGTGGCATTATAGTGGTGCGCATGTAAGAAGGCGGCAGCATGGCGCTATAGTGGTGTGCGTGTAACAAGGGGCCAATGTGGCATTATAGTGGTGTGCACATAAGAAGGCACCAATGTAGCATTGTAGTGGTGTGCACGTAAGAAGGCGGCAATATGGCGCTATACTGCTGTGCACATAAGAAGGTGGCAACATGGCATTACAGTGGTGTGCACATAAGAAGGCAGCAGTGTAGTGCTGTGGTGGTGCACACGTAAGAAGGCACCAATGTAGCATTGTAGTGGTGTGCACGTAAGAAGGCGGCAATATGGTGCTATACTGCTGCGCACATAAGAAGGTGGCAACGTGGCAGTATAGTGGTGCACACGTAAGAAGGCGGCAGCGTGGTATTATAGTGACATGCACATAAGAAGGCATTAGCATGGCACTATAGTGGCGTGCAGCATGGCACTATAAAAATGAGGCAGTATGATACATCTGCACAGACAGACATTGCGAATGCTTTGCTGTGTCGCCTGTGTGCCCTTGTTTCTACCCACATCGCAAGCTCCAGCCATTGCTTACCTTGCAACCATGGGTTAATCATTACACCAGCTCACTGCTTCAGGCTCTCCCTAATAGATGTTATACATTGAGGGTGACAAAACTCATGGGATGCACCTATACAGATTGCAGCTATATTGAGAATACAAGGCATGAAGGAGCAATGTATTGGCAGAGCTGGACTTTGTACTCGGGTGCTACATGTGAAAAAGTTTTGAACATGATTATGGCCGCATGACAGAAATTAATAGACTCTGAATGCAGAATAGCAGTTCGATCTAGACACATGTGAGCCGGCCGCGATGGTCTAGCGGTTCTAGGCGCTCAGTCCGGAACCGCGGGACTGCTACTGTCGCAGATTCGAATCCTGCCTCGGGCATGGATGTGTGTGATGTCCTTAGGTTAGTTAGGTTTAAGTAGTTCTAAGTTCTAGGGGACTGATGACCACAGATGTTAAGTCCCATAGTGCTCAGAGCCATTTAGACACATGTGACATTCCATTTCGGAAGTCGTTAGGGAATTCAGTATTCCAAGATCCACAGTGTCGAGAGTGTGTTGAGACTACCAAATTTTGGGCATAACCTCTTACGTCAGGCAACACAGTGGATGACACTGTTCACCTGATGACCAAGAGCAGCGGGTCTTGTGTAGAGTCGTCAGTGCTAACAGATAAATAACACTGCGTGAAATAACAGCAGAAATCATTACGGGATGCACGACAAATTTATCTGTTAGGATAGTGTGGCCGAATTTTGTGTCATTGGTAGCCTTCAAAATGGCTCCTATTACGGAGTTGTCTCCCAATCAGTGAGCTGTCATTGGGTTTCTTTTTGAGGAAAACCAGAGCATAGCAGATATTCCTAGCCGCTTGCGGAATGTCTACGGAGACCTGGCAGTTAACAAAAATATGGAGAGTCGTTGGGCCATGCATTTGTCTTTATTGCAACGTGATCGCGCAAGCCTGTCCAATCTCCCGCGAACCGGTCGGCCGCGCAGACCCTCTGGAAATTCAAGAAATTACGTCAGTGTGGTCGTCGCCACAAAAACGGAAACTAGCTTTTCTTTTTCCATGACAACACAACGGCACACACAAGTCTGCGCACCCGAGAGGAGCCAAAGAAACTTCGTTGGTCGGTTCTTCCTCATCCACACTACAGCCCTGATCTCGCATCTTTCAGCTTCCACCTGTTTGGCCCTGTGGCCCTGTGATAGATGCACTCTGTGGAATACAGCACGTGGATGTTGGGGAGGTTATGGACGTAGCAAGACGCTGGTTCTAACGTCGATCGGTAGTGCGGTTCAAAAATGGTTCAAATGGCTCTGAGCACTATGGGGCTTAACATCTGTGGTCATCAGTCCCCTAGAACTTACAACTACTTAAACCTAACTAACCTAAGGACATGACACACATCCATGCCCGAGGCAGGATTCGAACCTGCGACCGTAGCAGTCGCGCGATTCCGGACTGCGCGCCTAGAACCGCTAGACCACCGCGGCCGGCGGTAGAGTGGTCTCATGCAGGTAAGGTGGCCAGTAAGGTGGCGTAAGGTTGTCGGATTGAACTTAGGCTGAATTGAAAAATAAGGTTTTTGTAACTAAAAGACTGCGGAATAACATGGTGTGTTGGAATCCTGACTAAAACCAATCTGCTTTAAGAAAAAAAAATGTGTTGCATCACTCATTCCACGCCCCTTGTGTAAAGTAGATGAGCACGTGAGAGAACCGCGTGGGTTTAGCCGAGCGTTCGCCGGCACGGTAGCTCAGCGTGTTCGATCAGAGGGTTAGCTGCCCTCTGTAATAAAAAAACTGAGTTCACCGATCAACAACGAACCAAAACGAGTGTCTTACGACGTCCGCCCCGAGCAGATACAACGAACGAAAGAGAACAAAATGAGATTAAAAAAAAAAAAAAGTCTGAGGAGCTGCAGTCATAGACTGTGCGGCTCGTCCCGGCGGAGGTTCAAGTCCTCCCTCGGGCATGGGTGTGTGTGTGTCTGTCCTTAGGATAATTTTGGTTAAGTAGTGTGTAAGCTTAGGAACTGATGACCTTAGCAGTTAAGTCCCATAAGATTTCACACACATCTGAACTTTTTTTTGTTTTTCTTTTGCGCACGTGAGAGATTTGCTAAGGAAACACGACTCTTTTCCGTCTTATACTAGCTTTTGCAAACGACCTGTTCGTTTCACTTGCAGAGACGCTGCCTGAGTCTGAATAATTTTCTGACGAAAACTTACCTCTCATCTTGGTGGGTGGGGTGCCGCCGAGGCTGGTGGATAATCCGTAAAGAATGTTTTTATTAAATGGAGATAAACTGCAGGAAGCGATCCTAATATGACAAGGAGCAAAACATGTCATACGGTTTGTCGTTTCTCTTGTTTTCTGGGTTAGTCGGGAACTTGCGTCTGACTGGCTCACGTGAAACTTCCATCAAATAGGGGCCTAATACTCAAAATCTCCAAATATGCTCAACAGATAATTACCACACTGTCTAATTATGGCCCCAAATGTGCATCTGACTGCCTGTTCGCTGTGGTCTAGCGGTTCTAGGCGCTCAGTCCGGAACCGCGCGACTGCTACGGTCGCAGGTTCGAATCCTGCCTCGGGCATGGATGTGTGTGATGTCCTTAGGTTAGTTAGGTTTAAGTAGTTCTAAGTTCTAGGGGACTGATGACCACAGATGTTAAGTCCCATAGTGCTCAGAGCCATTTGAACCATTTGACTGCCTGTCACATAATGCTCATCCCCACGTAAAAATCTGGGTAACACTCATTTCATAAAACGTCCTGCAAATGTGATGTAATTTTGACGTCATGCGCAGCATCGACAACCGCAGGAACTGCTATCGACTTTTATTAGCGTTCGATTCACGCCTCTCACAAGGCTTCATGGACACTTGTCGGAGATTTATAAAAACACGCCGTTCTTGGTATGATTTATTATAATCATTCTTATAATTGAACGTCACATAATGATTTACGGATGGTTAAATCTTTCATATAAGAGTGCTTCCCAGAAATGAGTTTTTTACTGTCAATAATTTAGAAATTCAGCTTGAAACAGATTTGAATTATAACTTGTAACACACCGTTTAAAGGTAATTTGCATTGAAAATTTGTCACGAACAGATCACCGTTATCATTAAACGTCAGTTCATAATGCGTCAATGACGTAAGATAATTAATAATCAAGACAGGAGATACTAATATCACCTGATGAAGTGCAAGTGTACCAGATAATGCTGTGGATTATGGTGTCGAAGGATGTAGGTTCTCGTCCTGCATGTAAGTTTTTTTCATCTTAGCGTTTTAATGCATCCTGGAACTTTCTAATGAATGTAATACAAGTTTCTTTTGTAGTATTCAGTGTTATTTACATTTCCGTCTAATTAGAGAACGAAGGCTGAAATAAATATTCGGCTATTTCCGATTGTATGGTTAGGCAGGAACTTATGAGGGCAACTAAAATTGCTGCCATTCGATCGAGGAGCAATAACATTCATATTTTTCCAGGTCACAACGTCGGTGGCATTTCCTGCGGCTGTCATTATTGCATGTGTCGCCAAAATGACGTCACGTTTGCAGAAAGTCTTGTGAAATGATTGCTACGTTAAAGGTTTCAAGTCCAGAGAATCGCTATATTTTCCAAAGAGTAATTACGCTCCTATAATTCGTCAAGTTAACATCGTGTACTGCTTGTAGATCATGAAATTAAACATCGCTTTTCGACATTATCACTTAAATATACTGATAAAATAAACGTCCAATCATGGAAGGAACTAGTACATGTACTTTTTATTTTATTTAATAAAATTGCAGCCAAATAGCCATCAAACTAAGGAAAAAGACAATGTATGGGAACCTCTAAATGAAGAAAACGTAAAAGAAGTAATAAAAGCACTGAAGAACAAGAAATCAGCAGGCCCCGATAATATATATAATGAATATATAAAAGATGCGAAAGAGGTCCTCCAACACGGATGGATCAAACTATTTAACAAATGCCTGGTACTTGGAAGAATTCCGACACAATGGAGACACTCGACAATAAAAGTTCTCTACAAAGGTAGAGAGAAGACCCAACGGACCCAAACAAGTACAGAGACATAGATGTTTACAAAGATAATTACACAAAAAATCAAAGCCTATGTGGACAGTCATCTCTCAGAATGACAAATGGGTTTCAGATCTGGAAGATCAACATTTACGGCAGTGAGGCTTCTTCTAAAAAACATCGACGAAGCGCTACAAAAGAAACAAACATTCTACACAGTATTCATAGACTTTACCAAAGCCTTTGACCTACTGGAAAGAGACATCATAGTCCAAGAACTGGAAAACACAGTGGGAGAAGATAGCGCATGGGCAAGAATAATCAAGTCAATCCTCGAATACAACATACATGTACTTTGAAACTAGCTGTTGCGAGCACTGCGCCTCCATTATCTATACGAGGTGCATTCAAGTTCTAAGGCCTCCGATTTTTTTTCTCCGGACTGGAAAGAGACAGAAACATGCGCATTGTTTTAAAATAAGGCCGCGTTCATTGTCAACACGTCCCAGAGATGGCAGCACCGTACGGCAGATGGAATTTTACCGCCAGCGGCGAGAATGAGAACTGTTTTAAATACTTAAAATGGCGACGTTTTCCTTACTTGAACAGCGTGCAATCATTCGTTTTCTGAATTTGCGTGGTGTGAAACCTATTGAAATTCATCGACAGTTGAAGGAGACATGTGGTGATGGAGTTATGGATGTGTCGAAAGTGCGTTCGTGGGTGCGACAGTTTAATGAAGGCAGAACATCGTGTGACAACAAACCGAAACAACCTCTGGCTCGCACAAGCCGGTCTGACAACATGATAGAGAAAGTGGAGAGAATTGTTTTGGGGGTCGCCGAATGACTGTTGAACAGATCGCCTCCAGAGTTGGCATTTCTGTGGGTTCTGTGCACACAATCCTGCATGACGACCTGAAAATGCGAAAAGTGTCTTTTCGTCGGTTGTGACAATGGATGAGACGTGGATGCCATTTTTCAATCCAGAAACAAAGCGCCAGTCAGCTCAATGGAAGCACACAGATTCACCGCCACCAAAAAAATTTCGGGTAACCGCCAGTGCTGAAAAAATGATGGTGTCCATGTTGTGGGACAGCGAGGGCGTAATCCTTACCCATTGCGTTCCAAAGGGCACTACGGTAACAGGTGCATCCTACGAAAATGTGTTGAAGAACAAATTCCTTCCTGCACTGCAACAAAAACGCCCGGGAAGGGCTGCGCGTGTGCTGTTTCACCCGCACATCGAGCTAACGTTACTCAACAGTTTCTTCGTGATAACAACTTTGAAGTGATTCCTCATGCTCCCTACTCACCCGACCTGGATCCTAGTGACTTTTGGCTTTTTCCAACAATGAAAGACACTCTCCGTGGCCGCACATTCAGCAGCCGTGCTGCTATTGCCTCAGCGATTTTCCAGTGGTTCAAGCAGACTCCTAAAGAAGTCTTCGCCGCTGCCATGGAATCATGGCGTCAGCGTTGTGAAAAATGTGTACGTCTGCAGGGCGATTACGCCTGGAAGTAACGCCAGTTTCATCGATTTCGGGTGAGTAGTTAATTAGAAAAAAAAACGGAGTGCTTAGAACTTGAATGCACCTCGTAGTTCCGAGCAAGATGGGGCAGTGGTTAGTTAGCTCACTGGACTCACATCCTGGGAGACGACGGTTCAGTTCCGTATCTGAGCATCCACATTTAGATTTCCCGTGACTTCCCTAAATCACTACAAGCAAATGCCGGGATGGTTCCTTTAAAAGAGCGCGTCTGATTTCCTTGCGATCGTCGAAACAAACCGAGCTGTGCTCCGTCTCTAACGACGGGACGTTAAACCTTAATCTTCCTTCCTTCCTGTCGTAATTCTGGCTAACTTTTAAATAATTTAGGGTCAATTAATTAACGTTGTCATCAAACAATATGGACTGGCGGAACAAAAATCATTACGTCAGTCTCACATGAGTATAAGCAAAAGACTGGCAATCAGATATTTGGCCTCTGGACCAGTGTGCGATTTGTGCTTTTACCAGTAGGGAGGATGTCTTAGGGGGTTATTAGAATTATATATGTTACTAGCTTGGACCGTGGCGCTACCCATGGTTAAACAGTTATTTATAAATAGATGTTAATGCCGAAACTCACTATTCACGCGTATGCACTATCAGAAAAGCCATTCCTTATTGTATCTTTAAAAGTACATTGTAGGTCAAGCTTATTTACAAAATCATCTACATACAGGTAGACGAGGGGAATTCAAGAAGTAAAGGCACAGTTGTGAAAAACTGTACTTATTCTGATGATAGGAAACTGAAACATGCGTTATTTTTCTACGTGACCTCCTTGGACTTCAATGCAGTTTTCCCGACGTTTTACGGTCTTTTTTTTTATTTCATCAGAAAATACGTTTATCGATTGCATCTGTAACCAATTTTGTGCCGCAGCAATGACGTCTTCATCACTTGCAAATCTTCTTCCCTGTAGTGCTTCCGTTAAGGGTCGAAACAGGTGAAAATCGCTTGGAGCCAGGTCTGGATGTTCAGCAGCTCAAATCTCAACTCCTTTATTCCGTCGGCTGTCCGTTTGGCAGAATGTGGGCGAGCGTTATCTTGCTACAGGATGACACTTCTTCACAGTTTTTCACGACGTTTGGGTCAGATTGCGTATCACATCCACCATACAATACAGAACTAGCTCTAAAGCCTCGTTTACGCTGGGGCGACGTCTTGCAACATTGTGGCATGCGACGAAAATGTGGCGTGCGTCGTCTTTTCATTTAGTTCTAAATATTTTGAAATGCTTAACTACTACATAACACTTTTTCAAAATTAATAAGCAAACATATTAATAGTATTAATAGTAAACTTTCAACTCTACAAATTTAAATTATATGTAAAGTTTTACTCCAGTGCTTGGGAAATAAACATCCCAGGTTGGGATGCATAAACTAAAACCAGAGGAGGGGTGGTCTGATGCAGAGGGGGGGGGGAATCCCCCCCATCCCCCCCTGCAAATCGCACACTGCTCTGGACGCTCCTCGCTCTTGCCCTTAGACTCATTGTTAAGGTGTTGCCACCGCGTACACTGCTACGGGCAGCTACTTCTTTCCCCAGCGCGAGTCAAATAAACACGTGATGCCGTGTTTATTTACAGAAACAGTTTATCAAAAATATTAATACTAGTTTCATCCCCAACTTATACCTTAGTTCCGTCATTCGGCAACAGTTCTTCACATCGTCCCAGTCTTATTACTTAGAGGGAAAAAGGCAAATGGACGACCGATGTAGGAGGACCACCACAATGGGAATACGGCAGTATAATCGTCCCAAGGGAAGTACACGCATTTGAAAGCGGAGACAAAAAATCTTTTACAGTGGCCCCAGTATCAACACCAGGCAGGTGGCTTGCCAGCGTGAGGTAAGCTAGACAACGATGCGGAACATTGAATACATGAAGTGTATTTTCATATGCGAATGTGGACAACTATCAGCTGTGTAATGGAATGACGACAATGAAAATTTGTGCCTGACCGAGACGCGATTCCGGGTTTCCCGCTTATCGCGAGCAGTCACCATACTTTTAGGCTATCCGAGCACGCTGCACGAGCAGATCCAAACTTCCATATGTATCAACCGAGCATGCATGTCTCAAGGAACATTACATCATACTTCTGCTTAACACACGCTCTGCATTATCGTATTTATCCGTCGATACTGGGCAAATGATTTTCAATTACAATGTCTCCCATGTACAGGAATACACACACATCAAAAAAAGTTTTGCGTCACCTTGGTTCCGAGAGTTCCGGAACCTGTACAGAAAATTGGAATAGAGAGCAACATAAACATCGTTCCCGCCCTTTTTATTGCTCATGAAAAAAACACATTGTATGTTGTACCACCATACAGCGAGACCTTCAGAGGTGATGGTCCAGATTGCCGTACACACCGGTACCTCTAATACCCAGTAGTGCGTCCTCTTGCATCGATGCATGCCTGTATTCGCCATGGCATATTATCCACTAGTTCATCAAGGCACTGTTGGTCCAGTTTGTCCCACTCCTCAACGCGGTTCGGCGTAGAACCCTCAGAGTGGTTGGTGGGTCACGTCGTCCATAAACAGCCCTTTTCAATCTATCCCAGGTATTTTCGATAGGGTTCATGTCTGGAGAACATGCTGGCCACTCTATTCGAGCTATTCGTTATCCTGAAGGAAGTCACTCACAAGACGTGCACGATGGGGGCGCGAATTGTCGTCCATGAAGACGAATGCCTCGTTAGTATGCTGCCGATATGGTAGCACAATCGGTTGGGGAATGGCATTCACATATCGTACAGCCGTTATGGCGCCTCCCATGACCGCCAGCGGCGAACGTCGGCCCCACATGATGCCACCCGAAAGCAGCAGCGAACCTCCACCTTACTGCACTCCCTGGACAGTGTGTATAAGGTATTCAGCCTGACTGGGTTTCCTCCAAACACGTCTCCGTCGATTGTCTGATTGAAACTATATGCGACACTCATTGGTGAAGAGAACGTGATACTAATCCTGAGCGGTCAATTCGGCATGTTGTTGGGCCCAACTGTACCGCGCTGCATGGTGTCGTAGTTGCAAAGATGGACCTCGCCATGGACGTCGGGAGTGAAGTTGCGCATCATGCAGCCTATTGTGCACAGTTTGAGTCGTAACACGACGTCCTGTGGCTGCACGAAAAGCATTATTCAACATGGTGCTGTTGCTGTCAGTGTTCCTCTGAGCCATAAACCGTAGGTAGCGGTCATCCACTGCAGTAGCAGTCCTTGAGCAGGCTGAGCGAGGCATGTCATCGACAGTTCCTGTCTCTGTATCTCCTCCATGTCCGAACAACATCGCTTTGGTTCACTCCGAGATGCCTGGACACTTTCCTTGCTGAGAGCCCTTTCTGGCGCAAAGTAACAATGCGGACGCGATCGAACCGCGGTGATTGAAGTACAGACAATACGAGCCGTGTATCTCCTTCCTGGTGGAATGACTGGAACTGATTGGCTGTCCGACCCCCCTCCGTCTCATAGGCGCTGCTCATGCATGGTTGTTTACGTCTTTGGGGGGAGGGGAGGGGGTTAGTGACATCTCTGAAAAGTCAAAGGGACCGTGTCTGTGATACAATATCCACAGTCAACATGTATCTTCAGGAGTTCTGGGAACTGGGGTGATCCAAAACTTTTTTTGATGTGTGTACATAACGATTGTACGACTTCAGGTTGTAGACATATGGTTGATGACAAACGTAAGTTTAGGTTTGTCCGTTGAGCGTGCTCAGGTATCCTAATGGTATGGAAATCCGGGTTCGAGTCCCTGTCTGGCACAAATTTTCACTGTTGTCATTCCATTATATACCTGATGGTTGTCCATTTCGCAACTGCGAATAAATTACATGTATTTCCCAACGAGTGAAGTGCATGTACGTCCGAAGGAACTTTGCACCGTACTTATGAACAATACAGGCACTGCAGTATCGTGTCGAACATTCTCCAAGACGACTACCGCTATCTGTAACTCGTGCAAAGTGTGCGGGATTTATTACCTACGAATTTTGCCTCTGCAATGGCGGTTTTGTCGCTGGTTCACTGTATGTGCTTCCAGTCCTGTCATTCGCCATATTCACATATGACGCTACTTTTACGATGGACGGTATCGTCGACCTTCACATCATCCACCTGTGGCCTGTGGAGAATTCCCATGGTATGGTACCAGAGGACCGTCGCTGGTTTAGCCTCAATGTATGGGAGAGGATTACTGGCGACCACCTCTTGGGACCAGTCATCCTTCCACAATGCCTCACAAGCAACAAATATCTGCACCTCCTGCAGGTGAGCCTGATTCCCTTCCTTGCCTTTGGTGTTACGAATGGTAATGTGGCTACCATGACTACATGATGTCCTGCAGCTGACCGCCCTCTTGAACTAAAACATTCGTCCCTGCCTGTTGCGCTCTCCTGCGTATTTGCTATCACTGAAAGCTTCAGATCTCTTACTTCACGTTCACGTGAATGTCTTTCCCTTGGAGCGTATTTCCTACCATACACTGATCAACGAGAACATTATGACCACCGACCAACTATCGCTATAAACCTGTCCAGGTGATAGCAGCATCACCTGGCGACGAATGTCTGCTAGTCAGACACACGCACGATGCATGTAGTATCAGCGAGCGTGCTGTCCATATGTAGAATGGGGAAGGCAGGCGATCATCTGAATCTGACCGAGGACAAATGTGACGGGCCGGAAGCTTGGGGAAAGCAGGCAATCATCTGAGTTTGGCCAACTGCAAATTGTGAATGGCCGGAAGCACAGCACGTGAATTTCGGAAACTACACGACTTCATCTACATCTACATTTATACCCCGCAAGCCACCCAACGGTGTGTGGCAGAGGGCACTTTACGTGCCACTGTCATTACCTCCCTTTCCTGTTCCAGTCGCGTATGGTTCGCGGGAAAAACGACTGTCGGAAAGCCTCCGTGCGCGCTCTAATCTCTCTAATTTTACATTCGTGATCTCCTCGGGAGGTATAAGTAGGGGGAAGCAATATATTCGATACCTCATCCAGAAACGCACCCTCTCGAAACCTGGCAAGCAAGCTACACCGCGATGCAGAGCGCCTCTCTTGCAGAGTCTGCCACTTGAGTTTGTTAAACATCTCCGTAACGCTATCACGGTTGCCAAATAACCCTGTGACGAAACGCGCCGCTGTTCTTTGGATCTTCTCTATCTCCTCCGTCAACCCGATCTGGTACGGATCCCACACTGATGAGCAATACTCAAGTATAGGTCGAACGAGTGTTTTGTAAGCCACCTCCTTTGTTGATGGACTACATTTTCTAAGGACTCTCCCAATGATCTCAACCTGGTACCCGCCTTGCCAACAATTAATTTTATATGATCATTCCACTTCAAATCGTTCCGCTCGCATACTCCCAGATATTTTACAGAAGTAACTGCTACCAGTGTTTGTTCCGCTATCATGTAATCATACAATAAAGGATCCTTCTTTCTATGTATTCGCAATACATTACATTTGTCTATGTTAAGGGTCAGTTGTCACTCCCTGCACCAAGTGCCTATCCGCTGCAGATCTTCCTGCATTTCGCTACAATTTTCTAATGCTGCAACTTCTCTGTATACTACAGCATCACCCGCGAAAAGCCGCATGGAACTTCGGACACTATCTACTAGGTCATTTATATATATTGTGAAAAGCAATGGTCCCATAACACTCCATTGTGGCACGCCAGAGGTTACTTTAACGTCTGTAGACGTCTCTCCATTGATAACAACATGCTGTGTTCTGTTTGCTAAAAACTCTTCAATCCAGCCACACAGCTGGTCTGATATTCCATAGCCTCTTACTTTGTTTATCAGGCGACAGTGCAGAACTATATCGAACGCCTTCCGGAAGTCTAGGAAAATGTAATCTACCTGGGAGCCTGTATCTAATATTTTCTGGGTCTCATGAACAAATGAAGCGAGTTGGGTCTCACACGATCGCTGTTTCCGGAATCCATGTTGATTCTTACATAGTAGATTCTGGTTTTCCAAAAACGACATGATACTCGAGCAAAAAACATGTTCTAAAATTCTAGAACAGATCGACGTCAGAGATATAGGTCTATAGTTTTGCGCATCTGCTCGACTTATTGGGTGTTCGAGGAGTGCTGCGGTGATTATCTGCAACACGTGGAGAAACCAAGGCAAAACAACGTCTGGTAAAACAGAACAGCCAGTGAACTAACATCAGACTTTAATTCTGGACAGAGTACAAGTGTGTCTGAACACACAGTGCTCCAAACACCCCTGACGATGGTCCTCTACAACCGACGACCCATACATGTACCAATATTAACACCACGACATCGGCAACTACGACTGAGATGGGCACGTGAGTATCGGCACTGTTCGTTGATGCAGTGGCAGAGCGTTGCATGGTTTCATGAATCCCGATACCTTCTTCATCATTCCGATGGGAGGGCGCGAATTCGCCGTCTTCCAGGAGAACAGCCCCTTCATACATACTTCATACCTGGTGGGATCCCACGGCGTGAAGCCAGGTATAACACAAAAAAAATGGTTCAAATGGCTCTGACACTATGGGACTTAACATCTATGGTCATCAGTCCCCTAGAACTTAGAACTACTTAAACCTAACTAACCTAAGGACATCACACAACACCCAGTCATCACGAGGCGGTATAGCACAGCTGTACTCCTCCAAGCCATCGGTATAATGGGACCTCTTCCCATGGCGCCGTCATACTCGCTGACGATGCTCGTCCAGGGTAGTGCAGAACCACGATTCATCGCTGAACATAAGGCGACGCCATTCATCTGCATTCCGTGCTTCCTGGTCACGACACCACTCCAAACGTAGTTGTTTGTGTTGTGGTGTTAACAGGAACTTAAGCATTGCGCGGTAAATCTCTAGTCCGGCTTTGATAGTATCCAACCAATGGCGCAATAAGACACAGAATGTTGCAGGGAGTCCGTCACATGTGCTCGGATTCCAGACGCAGACGTGAATGGGTTAAGATGTTCCCTGTAGTGGTCCGACATTATAGGTCGGAACCTTGATGACGAGTGTAACTGGCTTCAACTTCCCATGCAGTCGAGCTTCGGGCCACCCCACAAATCTGTGTATAACGAGATTCGTCCAGCTGGTCAAATGAGGCCACTTTCAAACTCTCCTCAGGTCCTGATAATCCTCTCACACTAGCATGCGGCATCTCCATATCCTTGATGGTGGTCTATTTATTTAATCGTACGGCTAGGGCCCCCCCGTCGGGCAGGCCGTTCGCCGGGTGGCGGGCTTTCAATTTGACGCCACTTCGGCGATTTGAGCGTCCAGGAGGATGATAGGATGATGATGAGGACAGCACAACACCCAGTACCTGGGCGGGGAAAATTCCCCGACCCAGCCGAGAGTCGAACCCTGGCCCAGAGGACTGACAATCGGTCACGCTGACCATTCAGCTACAGGGCGGGGGGGGGGGGGGGGGGAGGACCTTGACGGTGGTGAAAATGTTCGACAGTGTTTCTGGATGCATTATGTGCAAGCCTCATTTTCAAAATTCTGTTTAGGTTTTATTATTATTATTGTTATTATTACTTCTTTCTCCGATTTTGACCATGTATGGACCAGCAACTCCCACCTGATTTTGTCTTTTTATTTTTGGTCTTTCCTGTGTTTCATAGTTCTTTCGCATTGTTCTTTTCTTCTTCCTCCGTCGGTAGAATGATGCGCTTTCCAACGTTTTGCTTAAAATTCCCGAACTTCCTACACTCGTTTGGAAAAGCATGCCTGTCTAGGATTTCTGCTTTCGACACGTTAATTTCTGCTAAGTCCTTTGTCACTTCCCTGAACCAACTGACTTGCTCTATGGCATTTTTACCAAAATGGTCAATTTTTTTCTCTCTCTTTACGGTTTCATTCTGAAACGTCCCCTTTGAAAAATTGTACAGGACTGAGCTTAAACTAACACACAATATTTTTAGCGCAACGCAATCTGACTTTCAAAAATCCCTACAAAAGAATGGCCCTGACTAACATTAACCTATACCTTTCACAAATCACTTACCTCACAAAAATCTTCATTACTCGAACTACTGCAATACAGCGAGCGCCACTACTGCCAGCTAAATAAAAGATTCAAACTACGGAAGGCACTAACTACTGATAGGCATAGTTAGCAAATGAAAGATTTTAATAGAGAACAAACAATGTATTTACCTTAATAGTCATAATATATATAGCAGTTCATGACATCCAGTCTAACAAATTTCAAAACTCCGCCATCTCTCTCCCCACATCCACCACCGCCGGCGGCTCACCTCCAACTGCGCAACGCTACGCGCTGGTCACGTCCAGCTGCCCAACACTACAAGGGCAGACAACAATGCAAACTAGCCACAGACTGCACACAGCACAGCCAGTGATTTTCATACAGAGCGCTACGTAACGTTGCCAATAAGAAAACATAAACAGCCTACTTACAATTCGAACCACGTGACCATAACAGGTAATTCTAGCTTTCCTCAGATTTTCGATTTGGGTTTAGATTTCTCTATTAATTTTTCTTGTCCACATATTCCCAACTTTTCTTGGACCAACTATTTTCCTTCTTCTCTAACTCTTCAGTTTCTCTCTTTTTGTTCTGCATTAAACATTCCGTTGATTAAAGACAATCCACTTTTATGACAGTGTTGTCATGTTGGATTTTTGTTTTAGCCAAGAGGAATTTTTTTATTGTAAATGTACATCGTTAAGTGACAATTAGTTTCCATTCTTCTGGGCTATATTTTTGTTTGATTCTGTAACTAGACCATTTGGCTGCATTATTTCTGCAAATTACTCAAATTTACCCGCTGTGTTGATCCTATCGTATCTTGTGCTTAGAAAATTTGGAGCATCTCTGGTGTTCGTTATGAATTCTGTCTTCTCGAAAGAGATTTGTAATCCTTCCTTTTGCGCCCTCTATTTCAGTAAGTTGAGTTGCTCAGTTGCTGTATCAATGTTTTCGGAAAATATTGGTAAATCGTCTGTAAAGGCTAGACGGCTGAGTCTGACGCTCGATCTTTTATATCCAAATCTGATTTCTCGAATACCTTTCTCCTGAAGTCTAAGATTCCATTCTCGAATTACCTTGTCCAAAACGCAGTTTAAGAACATTGGGGGAAGATTGTCACATTGCCTTACACCAGTTTTGATTTCAAATTATTACTGTTTATCATTATTCTTATTATTATTGCTACTGCCTTGAAAATCGGTGTCAGACAAGGATGTCCTCAGTAGTGAGAAAGTAAGTATTTCAACTACGTAACCATAAATGGTTAGGAGCCGAAGAAAAAAATATTGTGGGAGGAGTTGCCGGAATTATTAAATGTTCCTTACCCTTTATTATTGTTTTTATTTTAAGAAGGATACAAGTTTAAAACTTTGAATTTATGAACTAAACTTTTGTATGTGGGTAATGAAGAAGCACGTCAGAAATGAAAAATGGAAATTACAAAACAGTAACGAAAGGAGTATTTTTTTAAGTTTGGACATGTCTGTCTATTTTGTAATGAATATATTTTGAATCCTCAAAACTATAAACATTTCTGTTTATTGAATTTTCTCAATATGAGAACACTGAATGGCGATCTGTTTTAATAGTTAAAAACTATTCAAAAGCCAAGATCGCTTAAATTACTTTTTTTTTATTCAAGACAGCCGGTTTCAACAGTCTTGGCTGTCATCTTCAGCTTTTTTGTAGTAAAATGAACGTGTTTTACTAAAAAAATGTTTAAGACATGAACATGACAGATAAGATTGTTGAAACCGTTTGTCTTGAATAAAAAAAAATATTTTGTGCGATCTTGGCTTTTGAATGGTTTTTAACAGTTTCTGTTAATAGACTTCCAGAAGACTGACGGTGAGATAGGACCGCAACTTTCTCTTTATTGAAATAAATGGTTTGAATTCCGTCGTGAGTTGCACCAATAAATGAAGGATACTTCTTAATGGAACGCACGACGGAATTCCAACCATTTATTTTCATAAACGTGTCGTACAATTTCCTAGCAATTTCTAGAAAAAGATCAAATGTTTATGCAGCGTCAATTCGACGATGTCCACAATGAGTGTCTGGACTTTTCCCGGACGATTCTCTGGTCCAGACCTACGCTCAGAACTGTTGAAGGAATATTTTCCACCAGCATCACAGATAGACAGGCAAGCTGTCCCTCTGCACATCTCCCTTTCTTCGCTTCGTTTCTGTCAGAAACAAAAGAATCAAAATTTCATGTCGCAACATGTACATTCAACAGTTTAAAAAAATACAAAGATAAATGAGAAGACAGAAATAAGTAACGAGGAAGTCATTTTAGTATAATTAGAAATGATGTTTTAAGAAAGCATCCTTCAGCTTCATGCGCAGCCCTGCGCCTTCAGTACCAGGTATTCCGTAAGAATAGGTATTCAGTTGACGACTTTAGCACACTATTACTATATGCGTGGTGTCTGTTCTGTCAGACAACTCCTAAGAACAGACACCACACATATAAGAATATAGATGCGCCTTGACCGTAATGATAACGTTAGTGCTGGTGCACAAGGTGTCCGAACTCTTACGAGAATCAGACTGAGCAGCACGCAGATAGGATAATGGACGGTGGACGGTAATGTGTAATGCGCGACAAGTTGAGAATTAGAGTTGGAAGTGAGGCGTGCTCGGATAACCGAATCAGTTCAGGCGACCGCTAGCGTAAAGCGGAAAATTCAGGTTCGAATCACGGTCCGGGATTGAATTGAATTCAAAGACCAATTGTGGTTGACATCTGTATTTCCCTTAAATTATGTTAGCGTGCGATGTCACAAAAGAGAACATCGATCTTTTACTGCATTCGGAAGTTATCTACTTCCGGCAACGAAATTGTTCTATTCCTGCCTTATCCCACTTTCTATAGAATTGTATCTTTCTGCTATGCTCTTCGCCACCGTTTTATTTCTACTGACGAATAGTATTTTAAAATTTCTACTGGAACTAATGATCTCGATGAGACGTAAGTGAAAATTCCTTTCTTAAAAGTTTGTGAAAGGGAAGAGGTCGAAAATGTGTCAGGCGTTTATTTAGAAATGCATTTACGAATAAAGCAGATGGGAAAGTGATGCATGTAAAAATGTTTGTGATTTATTAATTTTCCCCACTTTCGATAGCGAAACAGCGCGCATAGCAACTGCAAATAACAGCAGACGGGTGTCGTGAAATTCCTTTTTGTAAGTTTACTTAGTGAACACACTTCCGGCTGAAGCGATTTTTTTTACTGTTCGATATTGTTCAACAGCTGCAATCGTCAGACACGAAATATTCTCTAACATGATAGCAGTTTTTGGTATTTGAAAAATTTCGTTTTTCCTGTGACATACTGCGTGAGATAGCTTTACTCAAGCATTAGTCTAGACTCGTGAATGTGTGTGTTATTCGTAGTTCTGAATGCAAATTTTTGCTTCAGAAACAATTTGTTGATGGTTGACAGGAAATGAATGGTATTTTAGTGAAGTGTCTGACTGTACGCTGTTACTCAGATTCTGTTCCTATTTTGTCATGTGCTCTACCGTCTGAAATACAGTACAAAATTTTCGTGCTTTTCATGCAGTCAGTTTTCCGTATTTTAAGGCGATACATTCTTTTTTCATTTGAGGTATGATAAATGAGAGCCTGTTAGCAAATTGGAATATACACTACTGGTCATTAAAATTGCTACACCAAGAAGAAATGCAGATGATTAACGGGTATTCATTGGACAAATATATTATACTAGAACTGACATGTGATTACATTTTCACGCAATTTGGGTGCATAGATCCTGAGAAATCAGTACCCAGAACAACACCCTCTGGCCATAAGAACGGCCTTGATATGCATAGGCATTGAGTCAAACAGAGCTAGGATGGCGTGTACAGGTACAGATGCCCATGCAGCTTCAATTCGATACCACAGTTCATCAAGAGTAGTGACTGGCGTATTGTGATGAGCCAGTTGCTCGGCCACCATTGACAAGACGTTTTTAGTTGGTGAGAGATCTGGAGAATTTGCTGGCCAGGGCAGCAGTCGAACATTTTCTGTATCCAGAAAGGCCCGTACAGGACCTGCAACACGCGGTTATGTATTATCCTGCTGAAATGTAGGGTTTCGCAGGGATTGAATGAAGGGTAGAGCCGCGGGTCGTAACACATCTGAAATGTAACGTCCACTGTTCGAAGTGCCGTCAATGCGAACAAGAGGTGACCGAGACGTGTAACCAATGGCACCCCATACCATCACTCCGGGTGATTCTGTAAAGAGAACCTGGATTCATCCGAAAAAATGACGTTTTGGCATTCGTGCACCCAGGTTCGTCGTTGAGAACACCATCGCAGGCGCTCCTGTCTGTGATGCACCGTCAAGGGTAACCGCAGCCATGGTCTCCGAGCTGATAGTCCATCCTCCTGCAAACGTCGTCGAACTGTTCGTGTCTTGCAAACGTCCCCATCTGTTGGCTCAGGGGTCGAGACGTGGCTGTACGATCCGTTACAGCCATGCATATAAGATGCCTGTCATCTTGACTGCTAGTGATACGAGGCCGTTGGGATCCAGCATCTTTTTGCTGTCGGTTAAATTTCGCGTCTGTAGCACGTCATCTTCGTGATGTAGCAATTTTAATGGCCAGTAGTGTATAATCACACCACCAATTCTTACCCTCCTGAACCCACAGATTTCATATTCTGCTAACAGTCATTGGATCTCGACCAACGCGAGCAGCAATGTCGCGATACGATAAACCGAAATCGCAATAGACTACAATCCGCCCTTTATCAAAGTCGGAAACGTGATGGTAGGCATTTCTCCTCCTTACACGAGGCATCACGACAACGTTTCACCAGGCAGCGCCGGTCAACTGCTTTTTGTGTATGAGAAATCTTTTTGTGTATGAGAAATCGGTTGGAAACTTTCCTCGTGTCAGCAGGTTTTAGGTGTCGCCACCGGCGCCAACGTTGTGTGAATGCTCTGAAAAGCTAATCATTTGCATATCACAGCATCTTCTTCCTGTCGGTTAAATTTCGCGTCTGTAGCACGTCATCTTCGTGATGTAGCAATTTTAATGGCCAGTAGTGTATAATCACACCACCAATTCTTACAAACATTTGGTGACGAAAAAAGATTCAGAAAAAAACGACACAAGTGGACAATCACCTAACACCGTTCTTCGCAGGTATTTGAGAGAGAGAGTTACCAGCCAGGGGGAAATCCCGATTGACTTCCTTAAAGCTGGCTACTAATAATGCAGGAGTCAGTAATTATACAAAAAAAGAAGAAATTAGCTTCTAACATATTTGATTTGATTTTGACAGGGAAGCTAAAACAGCTTTTGCCCAACCCACCACTGCCAGCGAAACCGGGTTTTGTGCGATATAGGTCCCTGTGTATCTAGTAAAGCCAGCCAATGCCCTTAAGTAGTGCAAGGAGTCCCTTTACCAGTTTTTTGTTAGACACAATTTCTTCAGGTCTAGTTGTCCCGAAAATGCTGTATGTCTTGTTCTCCAATGCCGTGCTTTCGAAGATTAGGTGTGATGCAGTTTCCTCACCCTCATCACAGATCCTATATTTAGGGTCTCCTTCCGTTATACCCATTGTATGTAGGTGTCTTTTGAAGTTCCCATGGCCATCATCAGCCCAATCACGAGTTTAATCTCTTTCCTGTTCAATCCCAGGATTACAGAGCTTCTTTTAAAACATGGCTTAGGCATCAGGACCTTACCATGTTTTTGTTTATAGACCTTGGTCCAGTATTCTACGTGCCGTTTCTTACCCAGTTCCTTAGTTCTAGATTAATCACAGCGTTGGTGATTGTTAAGGCAGGTTCCGGTCCAACGAAAGCAGTCGTTGCCCCCATCCTGGCCAATCTGTCGGCTTGTTCATTGCCACAGATCCATGAGTGGCCAGGGATCCACCCTAGGTTTACGTTATTGCTTCCCTTAGCTCCACCAGAGCCCTGTGGCATTCTGCAACAATCTTAGATCTTTTTGCAGGAGCTGCCAATGATTTCAGGGCTGCCTGGCTGTCTGAATAGATGTAGATGCTACAGTCCTTGTAGCACCTACGCATATTCTCCTCCATACATACCCTGATTGCAATAATTTCAGCTTGGAATACAGAGACCAGTTTTCCTAGAGAGATGATGCCCTCAAGTCTTGGCTGAATCCCGTACATCTCTGCTCCACCGCCTTGGTCTGATTTCGACCCATCGGTGAACCAAACAATGTCCTCTGTATGGTGTCGAACTGTTTTTCCCACTGCTCCCTGCTTCCAATTATTATATTGTAAGACTTGTTGAAGCAGCTGGGAGTTGTTAAATAGTCGGCCAGCATCTCCCCAGCCATTCCTATATTTACCTCACACACTATCTTAGTGTGTGATTCTGGATATCCCAATGAGATCCAGTTTTTACCAGTTTTAAGTCTGTATGCACCAGCTACTGCTTCCATCTTGACCCAAAGGTGTAGTGGAGGCATGTCCAGTATGGCTTCCATCCCAGCAGTTGGTGTGCTGCTAATTCCGCCTGTTATGGATAAGCAGGGCAGTCTCTCCACCTTAGCAAGCTCTTTGGCAGCAACCCGCTGTTCTACCTTCTTCCGGCACACTACAGTCCCATAGAAAATCCTAGGTCTAACCACCGTGGTGTATATCCAGTGCATACCTCTGCAGCTTAGGCCCTAATTTTTACCACAAGCCCTTCTGGTACCCATTAGAGTACTTTTAGCCTTGGAGCAGGTACTCTTAATGTGTGGGGTACATGCTAGTGTTTCATCTAAGGCTACCCCTAGATATTGTACTATCCCCTTCACAGGTAGAGTTTCATCGAAGAGCTTTAGATTCCAACTTGAGTGTCGGATATGCCTCTGCGTGAATAGCACTGCAACAGTCTTCTTAGGATTAACCCTTACATCCTGTTTAATGCACCAGTCTTGCACAATGTCCATTACACCTTGTGCCATGTTCCTCTAACTATGTCAGTAAATTTGCCAAGTATAACTATGACAAGGTCATCTGTACATCCTTGGAAAAAGCTCTGTCTGGAATTTAGTTTCTCAATGAGTTCTTTCACCACTAGATTCCACAATAAAGTGGACAGAACTCCTCGTGGACAGCCTCTAGTGGTGTTAATTACTATCTTTTCATTCATCATGGTAGTCTCTACCTTCCTTCCACTAATCATGGCCCTAGGTCATGCTCCTCTGCTGCCCGTACCATGGAATCGAAGGTCGTGTTATTGAAGGCCCCCTCGATGTCCAGAAAGATGCAGAGGGCTATTTCTTGAAAGTGAAGGGCTCTATCCACCCACCCAACGAGCTGTCTCACATGATTTAGCTGGCTGATATGCGTGTTGGTGTGAATGTAGAGAGGCCCTAATTAGCCTCCTCTCCCCAACGTATACATTAACCAGTTTTTCCAATGGTTTAAGAATGAAGGAGGACAGACTGATTAGTCTCCTATCCTTGGCCTTGGTATGATCAATTCTCCCTGGTCTTGGAATGAAGACAACCTTCAAATTGTTCAAATAGCTCTAAGCACTATGGGGCTTAACTTCTGAGGTCATCAATCCCCTAGAACTTAGAACTACTTAAACCTAAGGACATCACACACATCCATGCCCGAGGCAGGATTCGAACCTGCGACCGTAGCGGTCGCTCGGTTCCAGACTATAGCGCCTAGAACCGCTCGGCCACTCCGGCCGGCGAAGACAACCTTCACTGCCCTCCAAACATTGGGAATGATTCGTACTGCTAGGCTAATCCTGAATAACCTTCATAGGACTCTTATGAGAGTCTCTACTGCCTGTTGCAAAAATGGCTCTGATCACTATGGGTCTTAACAGCTGTAGTCATCAGTCCCCTAGAACTTACAACTACTTAAACCTAACTAACGTAAGGACATCACACATATCCATGCCCGAGGCAGGATTCGAACCTGTGACCGTAGCAGACGCGCGGTTCCGGGCTGAGCTCCTAGGACCGCTCGGCCACTACGGCTGGTCTGCCTGTTGCAGGAGAACTGGAAAGATTCTATCTGGGCCAGCTGACTTGAGCAGTTGGAATGTTGCCACCGCCCATTAGATTTTATTGAAGTCCACACACTCCTTGGCGGATTCCCAGTCCTCTCTTTGAGTGACTGAGAACGATTGTCTCTCTGGGATCACATTCTGGTCTGTGTTATCTGTCAGAGCATATTGAGGGAAGTGAGTTGCAGCGTCTCATGTGCTGTCTTTGTATATTCCCCGTCCTCCTTCCTTAACGTACCTCCTGGATTGGTTGGTACTCTAGTGACGATTCTGTGAAGTCTGACTTTAGCAGCCGTGCTCTCCACTTCCTCACAGAATGTCTTCCAGAATGCCTCCTTTACTTGTCTAATTTCAAGGTTGTAGTTGACAAGGGCCTCACGATATTTTGCCCATTGTCCTTTATGTCTCGCAAGGTTAAACAGTCTTCGTACCTGTTTTCTTTGTGTTTGCAAGTTATTGTTCCACCAAGGCACACTCCTATTTGTGCACTTATTGGTGATTGTGCTCTTGTCCTGGTATGAGGTCACTACAGCAGAAGTAACGGCCTCTGCTACTTCCTCAAACTCTACTGGATTCCTTATCGAGGTTTCAATTTCCAATAAGTCTGAGTCAAGGTCCCTCCTATATGTCTCCCAATCTGTTTTCCTGGGATTGCTATAGGCCATGATCTGTCTGATTCCCATTTCAACCTTGAATTTAGTGTACATGTGATCCGATGAGGATGACTCTAACGCCACATGCCATTGTTTGACATAGCTGACCATCGTCATGGAACCAAAGCTTATGTCAATTACTTTTCCCCTTCTGCTATTCGTGAATGTAGACTCACGGCCCCTAATCAGTACCTCCAAGTTGTTAGACAAGAAAAATTGAAGAAGGTGCTCACCTCTACTGTTGGTGTCATTGCTGCCACACAATAGGTTGTGTGCACTGGCGTCACATCCAAGAAACTGTTGGTGACCTTGCTGATGGCAAGCTTCTATCAGTCTCTTCACCTCGAAAGGTGGAGGAGAGCTGTCTTTATAAGGAAGGTATGCTGAGGCCGAAACAATTTCCCTCGTGATACCTTCCTCACGTTGCCACATCCTGATGGTCACTAGGTCCCTGCAGCAGAAATCCATCATTGGCATGAAAGAAATTCCATTTCTTACATTGATGCATGTTCTGGAGTTTGTTAGATTTCTAGCATAAATCAGCTTACCTCCAGTGCCTCTGAGGCCCGATATGCTCCCTTTACATAAGTGGAGTTCTTGTATCAGGGCCACATCCACTTCCTGTCTCCCCAGGCAGCGGCTCAGGGCAGCACTGGCCCCTTCACTGTGCTGAAGATTAATCTGCAGCACCTCCAGTTTCCGTCTTGCTGCCATCATTCCCTTTGAGGTCTTTGATTACCCTGACTGTGACCTGAAAGAACCCTAAAAAAAATTCAGGTCTTGCTCTCGCATCGCCTTCAGGGACTTCTCTTCGTCCTCCACCGCCAGGGTTCGTCCTTCTGGTACAGCCTTCTGGTTGATTACTCTCCAGTCCTTTGTGGAGACTTTTGGGTTCTGGACCCCCATTTTCTCGAACAGTGTCTTTGGAGAGACATCTTTAAGGATCTTTGGTAAGCATATTGATATGTTTGCAGTCTTAAGAATCTCTGCTGCTGTCTTGACTAGCAGCTTTGCATCCTCCTACAGGGATATCAAGGGCACCTTGTCCTTAAGCCATTCCACCATGTCCAACCCCTCACAGACAAAAATGAGGGCCCCACGATCTAGATAGGTCCCCCTGAAGTTGGGTCCTGGACCAGTATCCCCCCCCCCCCCCAATCTTTCCAAACAGGACCTTCTGTACAAGTTCCTCCTGCTGCGAGGTGATGGCTATCAGTGGGTAGCCTTCCTGGATAACTGCCATCTTAAAAACCGAGACTGCAGTACTATAGGTCTGTGATACTGTCAGTGCATAGTGAACTGTTTGAATGAAATTATGCTATACTAGAACGGATGGGGATGGTTATTTCGGGTTCGGTGGGCAGATGCTTAGCATGACTTCTGTAGGATTGTGTTGTGTGACGTGACGTTAAATAAAAATCTGTCTTTTCTTTTAGAAATATGCTGAAACTTGTTACGAGATTTTAAGTTTTAGTCTGTCCTTGCATGTGCTTATGCATTTGAATCGGTCGCTGTTTAGCTACCAAAAGTAAGCATCCGATTTGCTGAAATATTCGCCTGTTAGTGCGCGGTGCTGGGTAGTCGTTAGTCTGTAGAAACGTCCCTGTACGCTTTTCTCCCAGCACTGCAGCTGTCTCCAGATCCCATTTAATGCGCTACTTCAAAGAAGTCGCCTGGTCGTCCAAGCGCGGCTAACTGCCCTGCAATCTTACGTAAAACCGTGCGCCCTCCCGCTCATTGCTGCACTACGCTTTGAGACACAAGCACTCTTGCGTGGAATGCTGCAAATTTTCTCTTCCGGCATTACCTCCACGACAGAGGTCGACATACGACTGAGCCATCTGCTAAACATCTGAGCTGTTTATCTCTCTATGAAAAGTCGTGACTGTCTTTCAGCTGTAAACTCGAAAGTAAAAACGATAAATGTCCCTTTTGCAGCATACCAATAGTAAGTGTGCGAGTAATACCCTTTTGAAAACTCGAACAATATAAATACATCTCGATTGTGTGAAACGCAAAAACGTGTGGCAAAGACTGAGGAACTGAAATGGATGTCGATGGAAGGAGAGCAAAGTTGTGATTGTGAAAACATTTTCGCTAATTTTAGGAATCCGGTATCCAAGGCAGAGTACTATGCCAGATGCTGTTCATTAGGTAAAATATCGGAGCTGAAACATATCTTAATACGGCAGGTTTCATACAAAAAAATTATAGCCCTTCAGTATAAACATTTTACTACTACAATACATTCACCACTTCAACTGCCCGGATAGCCGAGCTAGTTAAAGCATCGTTTCCGGGACTGGGAGGTACACCGGATCCGGATGAGATCGGATCGGCAGATTAATGACGAAGTTCGATATGCTGGCTAGCCTGGGTGCGGTTCTTTGGCGGTTTTTCACATCTCTTTAGGTAAATATCAGCCTGCTACCAAAGTCCCACCTCATTTACACGGTTCGCAAACATTTAGATAACTTTTGCTCACTTTCACATGAATAACACAATACGCAGACAGTTGGGGCACACGTATTCCGTCCCACGGGGACTAAGGGCATCCCCCCACCATTTAAATTAACCAGGCCACATCCGTTGATAATACTGTCGACCCTGCGCAGGTTCAAGAGAAATGAGAAAAGAAGGGGAATACATTCGCCAGTTTACTGACAAAATATATTCACTTCTTCGTCTCTCTCATGCAGAGAGTTGAATGGATCGCCTAACAAAGACTTAACCACCTACTAAGGCATTGTAGGCAAAGTTATAGCAACTCGCTGACGTTAAATTACCTCGGAACAAAACGGAAGTAGAATAAATAAGAGAGCAAGCTGTGCTAAAGTACGACTGACTCTTCTTCATCAACCAGAGTTTAGTCTGGCCTGTCCATACATATCCCTCCGTTGTGCCTGCCGTTGAAGAACACAATCCAACCTCACCTCTGCAAGATCAGTGGTTCATTGGAAGGTTAAATGTAATTATAATTTACGAGTGGCTTCATGTTGATCTTATGGTATACAATTTTTAAAGAAACTGAACTTTAATATATGTTCGTAAGTTTTCGCCCAAATTTTCAACACCGTCAGTTCGCCACACTTAATATTTCTCGCGGTAGCTACCAACGAGTGTTACGCATTCGTTGATTGACCCTGTAGAGAACGGTAAATGATTGCCCACTTTTCATGTAAGAATACGAATGTCATTGTACTTTTCAAATAAAATGATTAGTTAACAACAACTTCATCAATTTTCATAAGAGAATAAGCGTGCTGTTTCTGCAACTTGTATTTGCTTTGTAGGTGCCCAAGAGATGATCACGTATGAATCCCACACATAGTAATTTTGAATGGACTTCTTTTGCGACATCGCGACCATTTCTTCCCAGTTGCTTCCTTTTGTCACGTTCTGGGAGTGATATGATTCCAATGACGGTCCTTCTGTAATCTAGTCTGTTATATATTGCATCGTATGCTCTGTATACTTCTGCTGTATCCTTCACCAAAGCGGCAATGCATGAACTAAATATCTGACGATAAAACACTCTGCCTACAAAAACATAAAACCTCAGCGTCGGAACGCAAATGTTAAGGCTGATATCTCAACTACGAGCCAGGATAATTAACAAAATCCCAGCAAAAGTGAGAAGGTAAACATGTCGCATTGTCTCTTTTTGTCTGGGGGAGCGGAACTAAAAGCACACATCGAAAGTGTTCAGCTGTTAGTCTGTAGTTTTTAAGCAACCTGCAGGCCACGACCCGTGGAGAACGAGCAGCCCGTAAGGAAAGGGGCTTCGATTCACGAGTGAAGTACTTGTGTAACGACCGTCAGTCTCTGGAAAAAAGCAACGAGTCGACTTTCACTGTATTATTTCGCAATCGCAGCAACCTCGCTATATTTGTTTACCACTTTCTTTAAGTGGAGGTTTACTATCTTTGGCCCGAAAAAAGTATGTTCTTTGAGAATTTTTTCTCGGGAAGTGTTATAGATATCAAGTCAAATTTGGTCTAAATGTTTATTGATATTTCCTCTACAAACTGGAAATTTTTCGACCGGAAATGTCGAAGAGCAAAGGCGGAAGTGCCGTCAGAACAAAACAAAATTTCGAAGTAGACCTCCACGCGTGGTATGTCACAAGTCAGCCGGCTCGTCTGAAATCAAATTTGAGTTGACGTTAGGCAAGTAAATAAGATTCTTTAGGAGTTGTACCTTGCTTAAATTATTTGGACCACAGGAAACAAAATGGCGGTTCTTTGGAAAAATAGGGTTTTTTTCATCGATTTTTCGACTTCGTCGGCGAAGTAAAAATATTTATAGTTGGTGGATCGAAATAAAAGTGGTAGATCTCCTAGACAATTTGGTTAGCTTTGTCGGGAACAAAGAACCATGTCAGTCGGTTCAGTAGATTTGAAGTTACCATACCGCGCGAAAAAAAAAGTTATTTCGAGAAAAACGCGTCTTAAGTTTTGACTACATATAAATGCAATATTATGCAACGTACGTTCAATCTGGTATACCGGGTCCATAAAACAGTCTTTCCTGTTCCTCATGGAGGGCATTCTGCTCGATCTGGGCCATCCTGCGCTGCTCCAGAGCCGCTCGTACGGCCGATGACCAGCGGTTTTCGGTCGCTTGAATCCGGTGGTCGTCCGAATGCTTGGCGAACTGCGTCAAATAGAGTCCCAGGGTGACGTCCATCGTTGTCATGGTCTTCAGAATTGCTGAATACCCTTCGTTGAAGATGCTCACCGGTACAATATCTCGTCCTACGAAAGAAAAAAAAACTGGTGCGTGAAAAAGGCCGATTTCAGGCAGGTGCATTTTTTTGTTCAACCGCGAATAACAAACATTTCCGTTCCGTGGATTCTAAACACTTTTATGGATCCAAAAATGCAATTAAAAAAAATCGATTTTTTTAGCCAAAAGATAGTAAACCTTCCCTTAAACTTACATTATCTTGCCAATGCTGGAGATCATCTATTTCTGATTTAACAGGCATTGTATGATGGTTTAGTAAGTTAATTTATGATAAAAATCAGAAACTTCCTGCTCAGTATTTCGTTAAGCATTCGTACGAGATGTGGTGTCTAATTCCATCTGATAATACTCACTCTCTTATCCATACCGTACAACTGTTGTATTCTGTACTTCTTCCGAGGAATCACTGACGACAAAAGAAGCTTTCTTCAAGACCCGTACGGGCCGGCATTGTAGAGATACTGGCTGTAAACGTGGCATACATACTGGAAGAGAGCGTATAACCGCTTACAGTTTTTTCAGTTGGCTCCGGAATCAATTACCGCTTCTTACGACCGAGCTTGGAGAAACGCCAAGGCTAGATCTCTCACAGCTCACAGTCCGCCTCCCTGGCGTAAGGAGGAAAATCAGAAGAAGCCTTGCATAGATCACAGATTTTCAGATTGATTATACGTCTATCTCAAAGGCTGTTACACAGGCAGTAGGTCCCTCGCTGACCTTACAGATCCAGTCGCCGTATGAACTACTTGCTAACGTATTATACACGAGCGGGCGGTTGGTTGTCAACATCAAAGGCTTTTGCCGCTGCACTCCCCCCCCCCCCCCCCGCCACCCCACCGCTACTTCCACTACGGTGTGTGGTTTTGTTTCACAATTAGCTTTTCGCGCTGCGCAAATGGCTTACCTCGTAAACCACACGACCTGAGTAATACCGTCTGCATTGAAACAGGTCATGAGCAAATGGTTCGAGTCGTTTCAGCCTCTGATGTCTAGCACAGCACGATGTTACCATCTATACTGGATTACTGGGACAACGATGACTCACTTTACGCCCTGTGGCACTTCGATGGAAGGAGTGGGATTGGCGAATGCGTGGAGAACGTTACCTGCCTTCATGTTTAATGCCAACAGTGAAGCTTAGAGGAGGTGATGCTAGGATAAGGGGGTGTTTTTTTCGTGGTTTATACGAGGATAATCACAAAAGTGTCCGCCCCGGTAGCTGAGTGGTCAGCGTGACAGACTGTCAATCCTAAGGGCCCGGGTTCGATTCCCGGCTGGGTCGGAAATTTTCTCCGCTCAGGGACTGGGTGTTGTGTTGTCCTAATCATCATCATTTCATCCCCATCGACGCGCAGGTCGCCGAAGTGGCGTCAAATTGAAAGACCTGCACCAGGCGAACGGTCTACCCGACGGGAGGCCCTAGCCACACGACATTTCCATTTCCATCACAAAAGTAAGGTCTCCTATTTTTTTTATAAGTACATAGACCTGTTTATTTCTACAATGGTTTACATCAGTTTACAGCTTGAACATTTAGCTATTTATCGACATAATCACTATTTCTGTCGATGCATTTTTGTAGATGTTGTGGCAGTTTTTGTACGCCCATGTCATACCAGCTCGCCGCCATGGTGTTCAGAAAGTTATGAACCTCTTCTTTCACCTCGTCGTCGGAGCTGAATCGCTGGGACCACAATTAACGCTCACAGGTACTGTAATACTCTGAAAAAACTCAAACGGGCAACTCAGAACCGGAGAACAGGAATGTTGAGCAAGCGTGTGCATATTCTCCATGACAACGCTCGCCCACACATCGCTCGGTAAACCGTTGCTCTCCTGCAACAGTTTCCGTGGAACATAATTACCCACCCACCCAATAGTCCTGACTTGGCGCCCAGTGACTATCACCTGTTCCCTAGGTTAAAAGAACATTTGGCCGGAAAGCGATATAGCTCCGACGACGAGGTGAAAGAAGAGCTTCATAACTTTCTGAACAGCATGGCGGCGAGATGGTATGACATGGGGATACAAAAACTGCCACAGTGTCTACAAAAATGCATCGACAGAAATGATGATTATGTCGGAAAATAGCTAAATGTTCAAGCTGTAAACTGATGTAAACCATTGTAGAAATAAACAGGTGTATGTACTTATAAAAAATAGGTGACGTTACTTTTGGGATTACCCACATATGTGGCCCCCTTACTAGGCTTAAGAAAACGCTAACTGCAGAAGGATATAAACATATTTTACAGCATTGTGTTCTACGTAAAGTTGAGAAACAGTTCAAAGGCGATGGTCGTTTGCATGAGCATGACTGTGCACATTGTCACAAAGCAGCAAGTGTTAGGCAATGGATTGTGGACAGCAACATTCCTGAAACGGACTAGCCCGCCCAGGATACCGACCTGAACCCAAGGATAAACCTTTAGGATAGGCTACAACGTTGTATTCGGTCCAAACCCCCATGTCCGACATCATACCTTCTCTGGTTTTGGCTTTAGAGAAGAATGTGATGTTATTTATCTACGTACATTCAGACACCCATTGAAAATTATCACGGTATAAGTGTATATGGATGTGGATGTGGGCACTTTATCACGGGATAATTATATATTTTTATTTTTATAAGTGCTATATTTTTTATGATTTTGGTTGGGGTGGCTTTAAATATTGTTGGCTAGCATGAGCCTTTTAATTAACTTATACCGCGATAACACTCATACGGGCATCGGTTGCCCCGAAGTACGTACGATATAATATGTTTTAAGCACAATGCGCGACTCACCGCCTTCTAATAAATGGTTTGCGTAAGCGCAGCTATTTAGAAAAGAAAATATGCGTATTCTTACGCAAACTGTAATTATTAATATGGGTCTCAGAGGCTACTGGTTATTTATATACCAAACTACATAATGATTAACTGAGATATTGCGAAATTTATTGAATAAAAATATTTTCAATATTTCTTGTTCATTATTCGCAAGGCAAAACTGGAGAGAGACTCTCATCTGCCGTTAGGCGGCCTAGATGAAACATACCGAACTCATTCAGTATTCCAAATATTAATAAACGAAATCTATTTTTACTCGGTTACCTCTGAAACTACTCTAAGATCAAGGAAGAAAAACCTCTCTCATTTACATTTAATATTATGACTTGAAATTTTAATTAAATAATACAGTCAGCGTAATGGCCGACTAAATCCTACTAGGGGAAATGAGCTCCCTGCACTACGAAGTTCTGTAAAAAAAATTGGTTAACGAAAATTAATGGTTGCGATCATGAGAGGTGACAACTAAGTCAATAATACACACTTTCTAATAACAATTTCTATTATATTTTGCAAAAAATTGAGAAAAACTTACATTAATTATTATCTAGCGCTACAATGGCGGCGTACCTCTAGGCGAAACAAAGAACAGGAGAGTTCCTTCAAACAAAACATTGTCTCTGATCTTCCTGGCCTATGATACACAGAGATTATACCAAAAAATGGTGTTTTGTAAATTACATCGATATTTGTGTTTTGATAAGAATAACTTACGTTCTTTACTATATGTTATATATCGCGCACACGAACACAGTATTGAAATAATTTATAATTCACACGTGTCATAACCAAAACTTCTTTTCCCTTCCTCCAAATGTCCATTTATGTGACGTACCGTTACAAAGTGTCACTAGAAGAGTCCAAGCCGCCATAAAGGCGAGTCAAGTTTCATAGTTCGTGCTACTGTAACCTCTACTCTCATTGAGGAATACTACATACGCACTCAGAAAAAAAAGAAGCACCACAAAAGAATTATCCAAATACGACTTAAATCGGTAGATGTGATGTACAAGTGCAGACAAACAAATGTATACAATTTCAGAAAAATTCATTCATTCAAGAGAAAGAGCGTCACAAATTCACCAAGTCAGTAATGCATTGGTCCACCTCTGGCCCTTATGCCAGCCGTAATGCGGGTTGCCGTTGATTTATGGAGTTGTGGGATGTCCTACTGAGGGGTATCTGCCTAATTCTGTCCAACTGGCGCATTAGACCGTCAAAATCCCTAGCTAGTTGGAGGGCCATTCCCATTATAGTCCGCCGGCCGGTGTGGCCGAGCGGTTCTAGGCGCTTCAGCCTGGAACCGCGCGACCGCTAAGGTCGCAGGTTCGAATGCTACCTCGAACAGGGATGTGTGTGATATCCTTAGGTAAGTTTTAAGTAGTTCTAGGTCTAAGGGACTGATGACGTCAGATGTTAAGTCTCATAGTGTTCAGAGCCATTTGAACCCATAACGCTCCAAACGTTCTCAGTTGGGGAAAGATCCGGCGACCTTGCTGGCCTAGGCAGAGTTTGGAAAGCATGAAAATAAGCAGTAGGAACTCTCACTGTATGCGTGCGGGCGTTAGCTTGCTGAAATCTAAACCCAAAATGCCTTGCACGAGAGGCAGCAAAGTGGGGCGTAGAATATCCTCGACGTAACGCTGTGCTGTAAAGGTGTCGCGGGCGACAACCAAAGTGATGCCGCTGTCAAAAGAAATGGCACTCCAGACCATCACTCCTGGTTGTGGAGTCAGTTTGGTATCCCACCACTGTCCGCGGCGTCTGCAGACAACTCTTCGCTGACATGGGGCTCAGTTAGAGGCGGAACTCGTCACAGAAGACAGTTCTACTCTGGTCGATGAGACCACAGGCCGAAGACATGTCTATTTTGTTGCCCTTCACGGCAAGCCGTCCTGGACTTTACAATTCAGCAAGATAGTGCCAGCCGGCACGCGGCTAGTGTTTCTACTGCTTGTCTTCGTGCGTACCGAACTGTAACTTGGCCAACAAGGTCGCCGGATCTCTCCCCAATTGAGATCGTTTGGAGCACTCTGGGCAGGGCCCTCCAACCAGCTCGGGATTTTGACGATCTAACGCGCCAATCGGACAGAATTTGCCTCCAGGAGGACATCCAACAGTTATATCAATAAATGCCAAGTCGAATAAGTGAAACTTCATGGCAGATTAAAACTGTGTGCCGGACCGAAACTCGAACTCGGGACCTTTGCCTTTCACAGGCAAGTGCTCTACTGTCTGAGCTACCCGAGCACGACTCACGACCCGTCCTCACAGCTTCAATGCTGTCAGTACCTCGGTCCCGAAATCGAGTCTCGATCCGGCACACAGTTTTAATCTGCCAGGAAGTTTCATATCCGCGCACACTCCGCTGCAGAGTGAAAATCTCATTCTGGAAACATCCCCCAGGCTGTGGCTAAGCCATGTCTCCGCAATATCCTTTCTTCCAGAAGTGCTAGTTCTGCAAGTTTGGCAGAAGAGCTTCTGTGAAGTTTGGAAGGTAGGAGTCGAGATACTGGCAGAATTGAAGCTGTGGGGACGGGTCGGGAGTCGTGCTTGGGTAGCTAAGTTGGTAGAGCATTTGCCCATGAAAGGCAAAGGTACCGAATTTGAGTCTCGGTCCGGCACACAGTTTTAATCCGCCAGGAAGTTTCATATCAGCGCACACTCATTCAAGTCGAATAAGTGCTTGCGTAAGGGCCAGAGGCGGCCCAACGCGTTATTGACTTTCTCAATTTGCGCAGCTCATTTTCTTGAACGAACTATCCATTATTCCTGAAATTGTAGTTATTTGTTTGTCTGTACATGTACATCACAATCTTCAATTTCCTTCCTATTCCAATAACTGCTTCGTGGTGAACCTTTTTCTTCTTCTACTTCTTCTTCTTCTTCTTCTGCTTCTTCTTAGAGTACTACAAGAAATCCGACATGACTGACTTCGATGTTACAGTGAACCGCCTTTTGTGAACAACAAATTAAATATTTTTTCATTTACATATATTTAAAAGTACGTTCATATTTTAAAACGTCTTTGTCCGAAGAGCAGCAAATGTGCCATCGTTACGACACCGTTGTCCGTCGAACGAGATAATAAACTTATAAAAACAGGAACGCGTCCTATCTTGTGCGTTTTATAACGTTTCGCAGAGCACAAATATGTACACAGCTACCAATAATAATTCCAACAACAGGAAGCATAGCAACCAATGAAATTTTTGGCAACGACCTGTACTGATTGTGTATGAGAGATACGGTTAGATCATTCCATGCTCCTTCAACTCTGTGTCAAATATCGTTAATGGTAGTGGCTGTCGAATGGTGGCGTACCATTCTCTCGTCAACCTATTTTGCCAACGGGTGACGAATGCAATGTGTTAACGTCCGTTCTCCTCGGAGCCTTAACACACGGATAAGTCTATTGCGATGCTGTATGCAGAACCGAGACTCGTCTGAAATTATGACATGGTGCCGCGCGTACTACTATAGGCATGCCTGTCTTTCCTGCTGTGCCAAGGTTCAAATGGTTCGAATGGCTCTGAGCACTATGGGACTCAACTGCTGAGGTCATTAGTCCCCTAGAACTTAGAACTACTTAAACCTAACTAACCTAAGTACAGCACAAACATCCATGCCCGAGGCAGGATTCGAACCTGCGACCGTAGCGGTCTTGCGGTTCCAGACTGCAGCGCCTTTAACCGCACGGCCACTTCGGCCGGCACTGTGCCAAGGGCAGCAACCCTAATAGTCGTCGATATGTCAGTCCTTGGTTTTCTAAACCTTGTCGCTCTGTCTGGATCATGCTACGAACAAGCCCATTTCCTGCCTCGAGGTGAGAGATGTGACTCTACGATTCTGCATTGCCGGGCGAACAGTATGTGTCCTCTCGGGCCCTATTCGCGTGGTGCAGTTGACATCCTGCTTAGCGTTGAGAACTGCTCTCCTGAACCTCTCGATTCCATATGCGCTTGACATTTCTGAATGATGCCAGCAGCAATACTGCTGAACGATGGACCGTTGACCCGATAGACCACCATCATTGTCAAATTCAGACTGGTAGAAGTTTCTCTTTTTTTAAACGAGGCGTTATACGATCTTCTTATATAAAACCAACATTCGCATGTGGCAACTGGATAATAAACCCACTGTGTAATCTTTCCTTACACACTATCTGGGCAAAAGCATCCGACACCTAATAATGGACATTAGTACGGGGTGTGTCCACCCTTCGCCTTTATGACGGCTTGCACTCTGCTGCGCCGGCCGTTGTGGCCGAACGGTAGTAGGCGTTTCAGTCCGGAACCGCGCTGCTGCTACGGTCGCAGGTTCGAATCCTGCATCGGGCATAGATATGTGTGATGTCCGTAGGTTAGTTAGGTTTACGTAGTTCTAAGTCTAGAGGACTGATGACCTCAGATGTCAAGTCCCATAGTGCTTAGAGCCATTTGAACTATTTATTGCACTCCGCTGGGGGCACTTTCAGTAAGGTGTCTGTATGTTTGCGGAGGAATGGCAGCCCATTCAACCTCAAGAGTCGAAACCAGAGAATGTACTGATCGCGCACTTCTAGTTGGCCCCTCTGCGATCGGTTGAAGTCGGCTGACTTCGTGCCGCGCCGGAGTGTTTACTGTCTCTGTCAACATTAGATACGTCACAGTAACAATAAGCAGCCGTTGTGATCCGTGTGCAGCGCCGCGCGTAGTTATTGTTAATATTATTTACAGAAATGAGCTGGTCCTTGTTGCGACTCGGCATCAACTATCGTGTCAGCTCCGCGACGCTTTAACCTAATACGCATTTATTTCTTTTATAAGCTGTAAGCTGGCTAATCTGGTAGAAGGAGACGGGGTTTATCTCAGTAGCCAACGTGCTACGACCCGATGGCAAGCTTACGCTCCCAGCATTCTCCGCTCAGGGGCCAATTAAAAATGTGCGATCAGTGATGTTAGACACTGGGGTCTGGAGAGCAGTCGATGTCCTAACTCCTCTCAAACATTTTCCATCGGGTGCAGTTCGGGACTGTGCGCAAGGCAGTCCATTTCAGGAATGTTATTGCCCACAGACTATTGCCTCGTAGATGCTGTTCAATGATGGGGTGGATTGTCATGCTGGCGGAAACAGCCGTTGTCTCTGCACTGTTCGCCTACTGAACATGGTACATTATGTGTAAAAAGTGTTCGTATTATTCCGCATTTAGCGGTTCCTTAAGCATAATAATGGGACCACATCCTAATCACGAAAAACACTCCCATATCGTAACGCCACCTCCTCCACACTTCGCTGTTAGTATTAACACGATGTCAGGTAACGCTCTCCAGGAATTGGCCAGACCCGAACCCTTCCATCGGTTTTCTGCTGTCTATGGTATGACTCATCACTCCAAATTACTAGTTTCCTGTAATCTACTACCCAGTCGTGCTGCTCTTTACACCCCCTCAAGCGTCACTTAAAGTTGACTACCGACATGTGGGGCTTATGAGGAACTACTTGACTATCGCATGGTACCCCAATCTTTTTCACTCCCTAAATCGCTACGAACAACCACTGTGCTGGATGCACTGCTGGTAGCACTTCGAACACACGCATCGTTCTTGTCTTACGTCTGTTTCTTCCTTTGCGTTTACATTTCATAATCGTACACCAACAGTAGAACAGGGCAGTTTTGGAAGGATTTAAATGTCGCTGATGGACTTGTTACTGCAGTGCCCTCCAGTGGAAATAAATGAGGTTTCCTGACCGAGCAATTCTACTTTACTGCTTTTATACTGACAATGCAATACACTCCACCTCCTTTTGTACTGGAAGGTCTCCCTCTCGTATCATATAGTTGTACTTCGCAGCTCGTGGTCCTGGGATAGCGTTCTCGCTTCTCACGCACGGGGTCCCGGGTTCGATTCCCAGTGGGGTCAGGGATTTTCTCTGCCTCGAGATGACTGGGTGTTGTGCGTCCATCACCATTTCATCATCACTGACTCGCAAGTCAGCGAAGTGGCCCCTGCGTGGGGCCTCCTGGTCAACATTGCCGTACGATCATTTCATTTCATATAGTTTTCCCGCTTCAACGGGGGTCGGCTTTGTTCCTATGGATGTGGCAGTATTAGTGTCAGAGGGTGGTCGGGTGCCCTTTCCGTCGCCACCCCGAAACCCCAGTGACGGAATTAGTGCACTCCAGCAGTCTATGTCTAGTGTAAGCCATGAAGTAGTGCGAACGTTTTCAAATGTTTGCGAGTCGTGTGACTGAGACGGAACGTGGGGACCAGCCCGGTATTCACCTAGTGGGATGTGGAAAACCGGCTAAAAACCACATACAGGCTGGTAGGCATACCTGCCCCCATCGTTAATCCGCCGGGCGGATTCGATCCGATTCCGGCGCACCTACCCGAGTACAGGAAGTGGCGCATTAGCACTCTCGGCTACCCTGGCGGATTGGGGTTGCGCTCAAATGCTAAACATTTACGTATCCTTGCACGCGATACTAGTAACGCCAATTTGACGTTTGTTGCAATCCGTCTTCATGATGCTGCAGTTCTTATGGTCAGCAGTAGAAACTACGATCCTGTAGTTTTGGTTCAAAAAATGGTTCAAATGGCTCTAAGCACTATGAGACTTAACATCTGAGGTCATCAGTCCCCTAGATTTAAATCGAACTAACCGAAGGATATCAGACACATCCAAGCCCGAGGCTGGATTCGAACCTGCGATCCTAGCAGCCACGTGGTTCCGGACTGAAGCGCCTAGGACCGCTCGGCCACAGCGGCCGGCTTTAGTTTTGGTACGCTACATACATAGTTACCTGTAGTATTGGCGGAAATGGTAGGGAAAGAAACATAAACGTATGTGCAAGAGAGAAACAATGAGCCGACGACTTCTCTTTTTTGTTTGTTTGCTTGTTTGTTTTGCACATAGTTAGAGCCGCACATCATTGAGTGTTAGTCCACTGTGTATTTTATATCCTTAGAGAATATAAACTGCATTTTATATGTAACAAAATTTCATTGATGGCGTAACTTTTGAGCTTTCATGTAGCCAAAGCAATTACTTTAGATGGAAGTACAGTTTACATTCACAAACGTATAGAAATGTATACAGTATAATTATTATTGTCGTTATTTTGTACTCAATAGAACGTTCATAATAATCAAAGGAAAAAGTTTCCGATTATTATTGATAAGTGTGAAAGTTGTTTACGAGTAGCAGAAACATGATTTATATAAGTTCGACGGATTATTGAAACGATTTTTGATACATTTTTGTTTTTAACTAGTTGTCGAGAAAACTGCGTTTTCTAGCGCTATATGATAAATATGTACCGGCCACGAAAACTGAGAACGGCCGGAAAGCGGTGTGCTGACCACATGCCCCTCCGTATCCGCATCCGATAACGGCTAAACCCTGAGGATGACATGGCGGCCAGTCGGTGCAATGGTGCAATTGATCCTTCAAGACCCGTTCGGAAGGTGTTTGTTTTTATTTTATGATAAGTGTTTTTTTTTACTAAAATCTCCGTCACGACAAAAATCAGCAATTTTCGAATATAATCTGTACTAAACATTGACATTTTCAGTTTTGCTATAAATACTGTTTATTCTTAAGTAAAAGGCAAGAGAATAACTACGTAG
The DNA here is from genome assembly GCF_023864275.1 of Schistocerca cancellata. Classification (NCBI taxonomy): domain Eukaryota; kingdom Metazoa; phylum Arthropoda; class Insecta; order Orthoptera; family Acrididae; genus Schistocerca; species Schistocerca cancellata. The sequence continues at coordinate 781,061,457 of NC_064628.1, read as the reverse complement.
AACAAAAATGTTCCATAGGTTGCCTGGCCCTTTATACATCCTCACCCAGCTGGTAGACGGTTCACAGAGACCAGCTTTTAGGGGAATCTAGTAAGACACCGATCACGTACGTAAAGAGAGCGCCCATTATGAGGTAAAGCACGACGTACGGGCAACGCTGGTACGACATAAACTGACCAAAGTTGTGAGGAAACCTACCGCACTCTATGCTTACTTATGGTATACTGTGAATAGTCCTGATGTACACGTCACGCTAAGTATTCTTTTGCGTTTCCTGGAATGTCATTGAAATTTTTTTCACATGGGGCGGAAGCCAAGCCGTCTCGGGTACAGAGAAGTACGATAGTAAAGCTATGGTTCAAATGGCTCTGAGCACTATGGGACTTAACATCTGAGGTCATCAGTCCCATAGAACTTAGAAATACTTAAATCTAACTAACCTAAAGACATCACACACATCCATGCCCGAGGCAGGATTCGAACCTGCGACCGTAGCGGTCGCGCGGTTCCAGACTAAAGCGCCTAGAACCGCTCGGCCACATCGGCCGGCAATAAAGCTATGTTTCACGCTGTGCATTATGCGCACTTGATTGAGCGATGATACAACAGCTTTACCGGCTCCTTTAACTTGGACAAACTGGCCATCCAGGTGGTCTAGTTCACCTGCTGTGATGTGAACAGTTGCAGTTAAGACGTAAAAAGAGACGAGCAGAGAAACAATAGAGCTTCGAATGTCATTTAATTTTTAAATAGAATGAAATAAACGGCAAAACCAGCAGACCCGCACGCTGCTTAGGGAGCCAGACGGAATGAATAATATGCTCTCCTTCTTAGCTGACACTGTAATTAAAAACAAGAGTGATGAAAATTCCTAACTTAAACACAGGGTAATTTTTCTGCGAGAACTGCGTGTGACGCAAAAGCTATTTCAGAGATTTCACGGTATTAGTTAAATATCGAAGGCATTAAAGGTATTACTTACAGCCAGTCGTCCAGAAATCTCTGAACTTCTTCCATACCCGAACCCGAGAAATACATTTCGGTACTGGTAGTGTCGCTACCACATTGATAATGGGTCCGGAGGTTCGAGTCCTCCCTCGGTCATGGATGTGTGTGTTGTTCTTAGCATAAGTTAGTTTAAGTAGTGTGAAAGTCTAGGGATGGATGATCTTAGCAGTTTGGTCCCTTAGGAATTCACACACATTTGAACATTTGATAATGGGTCGATCATCACTGGTATACGCGAAGACATCCAAGCGCCTCATTTTCTCCTCTTCGTGTATGACCCCGTTCCGTACCCCGGCAACGTTCGACAGTGACGTTTAACAAAGCTTCGTGCATTCGCTTCAGTACTTCTGGCAGCTTAAATGCCTTGCTATTTGTCACGAAAAATCCCTTAAAGTGGCTCCGGGTCACTTCTCTTGGGTTCCTATTGTAGTCGTGCGGTGGCAACTGTACACATGCAGCATTTTTATAATGTGCTCGATGCTGTGAAAATTATTGTTGTGCATGTTTCCAAACTGTATATCACTCTAGCTCGTTAATCCACATCTGTGGTATAAAAGAATGTGCATAGGCCAAATAAAGAATGTTTGATTTTTCATTTTTGTCCTATACATTTAATTAGTTATGTTTTTTAATTTAAACAAGTTTTATTAACAATATACTATAAAATATCGATAATTAAAAATATTGTCTTGTGACTGGGGTCTCCCATCTTTGACGCCACTTCGGCAACTTGCACGTCGATGGGGATGAAATGTTGATGATTAGGACAACACAACACCCAGTCCCAGAGCGGAGAAAATCTCCGACCCAGCCGGGAATCGAACCTGGGCCCTTAGGATTAACATTCTGTCGCGCTGACTACTCAGCTACCGGGGACGAACATCGATAATTAAGAATTTGTATTTGCAATGAAATAGGTATTTTGCATGCTATATGAAATTAGAAATAAGAACACGCGCTATGTGTTAATTGGCTATATTTGATGAATTTTATTTTTAAATGATGTAAGTACTCGAACTGCACGAAGAAAAGGGCACGACATAAGCCAGATTTGAAACTTCTAACCATGGATTCAACTGAATTACCATTATTGACGTTACAATTCAGCTGTGCTTACCGCACTGAAAACGGCAGTACTCTAGTAAAAAAAAATTTTCGGAAAAGATGAAAGCTGATTTTTTTCTGTAAACTTTTGAAAACATTAAGAACAACTTTTTCTCGCCACTTTTTAATGGTGTTCACGCAGTCGGCCGCTGTGGCCGAGCGGTTCTAGGCGCTTCAGTCTGGAACCGCGCTGCCGCTACGGTCGCAGGTTCGAATCAAGAAAATGGTTCAAATGGCTCTGAGCACTATGGGACTCAACTGCTGTGGTCATCAGTCCCCTAGAACTTAGAACTACTTAAACCTAACTAACCTAAGGACATCACACACATCCATGCCCGAGGCAGGATTCGAACCTGCGACCGTAGCAGTCGCACGGTTCCGGACTGAGCGCCTAGAACCGCGAGACCACCGCGGCCGGCGCAGGTTCGAATCCTGCGTCGGGCATGGATGTGTATGATGTCAAATGGTTCAAATGGCTCTGAGCACTATGGGACTTAACATCTGAGGTCATCAGTCCCCTAGAACTTAGAACTAGTTAAACCCAACTAACCTAAGGACATCACACACATCCGTGCCCGAGACAGGATTCGAACCTGCGACCGTAGCAGTCGCGCGGTTCCGGACTGAAGCGCCTAGAGCCGCTCGGCCATCGCGGCCGGCGTGTGATGTCCTTAGGTTATTCAGGTTTAAGTAGTTCTAAGTTCTAGGGGACTGATGACCTCAGATGTTGAGTCCCATAGTGCGCAGAGCCATTTGAATCATCTGTTCACTCACGTGTTTCAGTGCGGGGCGGACGGCGGCCACAGCCATTTTCACACTATTTATTAACAGCGAACCAGTCTGAGCACAACACTGCATAGACTACGACTGTAGAGTCCACGAAGGATCGGTGGGCGATGCTCAGCGACAAATTTTCGTCCAGAGCACTGGACTAGTTCTCTTGTTCGTTCGGAAAGGGAGGCCAACGCTGTGTACGCGCTTTCGGCCGGTCGGCGACACGCTACGATGGCAGGATCGAGGAACACGCCCAGCAGTCTTTCTCAAACTATTTTACAAAAATTATTCGGTTAAAAATCATTTTTTTGTATTACTTGTAGCTTTATATGTCAGCTACATGATGACGTGCCCATCATGTCGTTAATGGTCGTAGTTATTGTGATACACTCCTGGAAATGGAAAAAAGAACACATTGACACCGGTGTGTCAGACCCACCATACTTGCTCCGGACACTGCGAGAGGGCTGTACAAGCAATGATCACACGCACGGCGCAGCGGACACACCAGGAACCGCGGTGTTGGCCGTCGAATGGCGCTAGCTGCGCAGCATTTGTGCACCGCCGCCGTCAGTGTCAGCCAGTTTGCCGTGGCATACGGAGCTCCATCGCAGTCTTCAACACTGGTAGCATGCCGCGACAGCGTGGACGTGAACCGTATGTGCATTTGACGGACATTGAGCGAGGGCGTATAGTCGGTATGCGGGAGGCCGGGTGGACGTACCGCCGAATTGCTCAACACGTGGGGCGTGAGGTCTCCACAGTACATCGATGTTGTCGCCAGTGGTCGGCGGAAGGTGCACGTGCCCGTCGACCTGGGACCGGACCGCAGCGACGCACGGATGCACGCCAAGACCGTAGGATCCTACGCAGTGCCGTAGGGGACCGCACCGCCACTTCCCAGCAAATTAGGGACACTGTTGCTCCTGGGGTATCGGCGAGGACCATTCGCAACCGTCTCCATGAAGCTGGGCTACGGTCCCGCACACCGTTAGGCCGTCTTCCGCTCACGCCCCAACATCGTGCAGCCCGCCTCCAGTGGTGTCGCGACAGGCGTGAATGGAGGGACGAATGGAGACGTGTCGTCTTTAGCGATAGAGTCGCTTCTGCCTTGGTGCCAATGATGGTCGTATGCGTGTTTGGCGCCGTGCAGGTGAGCGCCACAATCAGGACTGCATACGACCGAGGCACACAGGGCCAACACCCGGCATCATGGTGTGGGGAGCGATCTCCTACACTGGCCGTACACCACTGGTGATCGTCGAGGGGACACTGAATAGTGCACGGTACATCGAAACCGTCATCGAACCCATCGTTCTACCATTCCTAGACCGGCAAGGGAACTTGCTGTTCCAACAGGACAATGCACGTCCGCATGTATCCCGTGCCACCCACCGTGCTCTAGAAGGTGTAAGTCAACTACCCTGGCCAGCAAGATCTCCGGATCTGTCCCCCATTGAGCATGTTTGGGACTGAATGAAGCGTCGTCTCACGCGATCTGCACGCCCAGCACGAACGCTGGTCCAACTGAGGCGCCAGGTGGAAATGGCATGGCAAGCCGTTCCACAGGACTACATCCAGCATCTCTACGATCGTCTCCATGGGAGAATAGCAGCCTGCATTGCTGCGAAAGGTGGATATACACTGTACTAGTGCCGACATTGTGCATGCTCTGTTGCCTGTGTCTATGTGCCTGTGGTTCTGTCATTGTGATCATGTGATGTATCTGACCCCAGGAATGTGTCAATAAAGTTTCCCCTTCCTGGGACAATGAATTCACGGTGTTCTTATTTCAATTTCCAGGAGTGTATTTACACTGAAGTAAGACACTGCGCAAAATTCGAAGAAGTTTGTAATGAAAAATAGGGGCCGCTGTAATTTTTCGTGTGGAACATATTGAATAATATCTTGCTGCGTATGAAATTTAGCTAACTCTTTAAGTTTTCGTTAGGCTTAGGTGGAGGTTTCTACCTTTCACCAATCTCGAGAAAATCGATCTGATATAGCACAATCGTTTGCCATCGAGCGCAGCAGTGATAACGCCAGATTGAAATACCCACAACATTCCTCATATTTCAGAAACACTTTGAGATACCGAAATGAGATTTTGGAAAATGATATCGCGTGAAGAGGAGCCTATTTTGCTATGTGGTTATTACGCAAAACTTCATTATTATTCCACTAACTACAGGCTTTTTCGACGAAAGAACGTAATTTGCAAGGGCCATCGATTGTTGGTGAAATGAACAATGATGTGGGTTTTGGCACACCATAAGTGAAGACATTACACGTTTATTTTTATAATGAGGATGTGATTTTTCCTAAGTTATTGAGCTTACTTTTTCCTACTTGCTAATTTAGTGAAATTAATAAACCACTGTTTCAGAATTCTTTCGCAGTTGCGACTACACAACATGCTAGTGGCTTCAAATGGCTCTGAGCACTATGGGACTTAACATCTTACGTCGTCAGTCCCCTAGAACTTAGAACTACTTAAACCTAACTAACCTAAGGACATCACATACATCCATGCCCGAGGCAGGAGTCGAACCTGCGACCGTAGCGGTCACGCGGTTCCGGACTGCAGCGCCTAGAACCGCACGGCCACCAAGGCCGGTTCAACATGCTAGTGAGGTGCATTGCGTAAACTGCGCTGTGCTTTGGGGAAAGAAGCAAAATTTAACATGGCAAGAAGAAAATGTAGATTTTACTCAAAATTGGCCACTCCAGGCACTTCTCTGTTAGGAACGGGTGGTTAATAAGTCAGATGAAACTATCTCGCTGCTCTTGTTGCATTTTCAGCGGAATTCGTTTTAGATAGTAACCAAAGCAGAGGTGACAGTGGATCTCTTTGATTGGTCACCATACAAGTGTGGACGTGGAGGGGCTCCACTTAATATTTACCAAAGAAAGAGCGTGAGCTTCAATTTGGAACGGTGATTCCCCAACAGCGCCTGCTCGCAGCCACCACGACGACTTTACCAACTGCGCTACTACCGGTCACGCTATTCCGTGCGGATTATGAGCACAACGGTACATAATCTGAGACTGTAAATAAGTTTTGAAATAAAAACTACATAGCTAACATATGATTAAGATGAACGTTGAAGATCCTTAATACATTAGTGTATTATAAAGGTTGATTTACTGTAGCATAGTAATAATATATCTAACACGTAATTAGGACCTACTTCCAAGAGCCTAACGACACCAGTGTACGCTTACTACAGCTGCTGACCAATCATCGCGTTTGTTTTTGTTTACATCAGGTTTTCTCTTATGGCGAATAAAGTATAGTCCACGGTAGCCTACGGTAGTTTTACAGCTGCTGATCAATCATCGCGTTTGTGTTCGTTTACATCAAGTTTTTTCTCATGGCGAACAAAGTATAGTCCACGGTAGCCTACGGTAGTTTTACAGCTGCTGACCAATTATCGCGTTTGTGTTTGTTTACATCAGGTTTTTTCTCATGGCGAACAAAGTGTAGTCCACAGTAGCCTACGGAAGTTTTACAGCTGCTGACCAATTATTGCGTTTGTGTTTGTTTACATCTGGTTTTTTCTTATGGCGAACAATGTATAGTCCACTGTAGCCTAAGGTAGTTATACAGCTGCTGACCAATCATCGCATTTGTGTTTGTTTATATCAGGTTTTCTCTCATAGCGAACAAAGTATAGTCCACAGTAGCCTATGGTAGTTTTACAGCTGCTGACCATTCATCGCCTATGTGTTTGTTTACATCAGGTTTTTTCTTATGGCGAACAAAGTATAGTCCACAGTAGCCTATGGTAGTTTTACAGCTGCTGACCGATCATCGCGTTTGTGTTTGTTAGCCACGCGGGATTAGTCGAGCGGTCTCAGGCGCTGCAGTCACGGACTGCACGGCTGGTCCCAGCAGAGGTTCGAGTCCTCCCTCGGGCATGGGTGTGTGTGTTTGTCCTTAGGATAATTTAGGTTAATTAGTGTGTAAGCTTAGGGACTGATGACCTTAGCAGATTCCACACACATTTGAACATTTTTTTGTGTTTGTTTACATCAAGTTGTTTCTTATGGCAAACACAGTATAGTTCACTGCAGCCTATGGTAGTTTTACAGCTGCTGACCAATCATCGCATTTGTGTTTGTTTGTATCAGGTTTTTTCTTATGGCGAACAAAGTATAGTCCATAGTAGCCTATGGTAGTTTTACAGCTGCTGACCAATCATCGCATTTGTGTTTGTTTACATCAGGTTATTTCTTATGGCGAACAAAGTATAGTCTACAGTAGTTTTACAGCTGCTGACCAATCATCGCGTTTGTGTTTGTTAACATGAGGGTTTTTTTTATGGCGAACAAAGTATAGTCCACGGTAGCCTACGGTAGTTTTACAGCTCTAGCCAGCAGTGTAGGTGTGGTCTGCGCGGCTGGACGGGCCTGCTACTGCACGCAGCGCAGCGGGTCGCCGCCGGCGCCGGCCGCCGGTGCTTTTGGAGCGCAGCGGCCGCGGTGTCGGCTGCCTGCTTACGCCACGGCGTGTGTGCCGGCGCCGCGCTGTGTACGCACTGCACGCTGTATTGTTGTGATCGGCTGGCGACACACGGCCGGCTCCATTGATCGGCCAGGCCCCTCTCACTCCAGTCAGCCCCTCCCGCGGGCGTTAAAGCCAGCCGAGAGCTCCCCTCGTAAGCTGCCCCGCTGACGGCAGGCATTCGCTTGCGGCGAGGAACGGCACCTGTATGTGTCAAAGGGCGTATACGGCTCGAACGTACAGGGCGTCCCATTCAAAAGAGATCACAAAACCAAACATTTGCTTCAACTACACTTAAAGGTTTTGCATAAAATTCAGGAAATGAAACGAGATGGACACTCATACCTCGTCCATGGGGAAATGAAGCAGAATAACAAAAGGTGCTGAAAGTGACAGCCCTCAACTTGTAAACACAATTGGACACGACGCCGCTGACTCTCGAATGTTGCTGCCAGAAACTCTGGTGTCACTGTCTGGATTTCACAGATGATGTCCTGTCGCAAATCTTCCAAGTTGTGCGAATTGTTCCTGTAGGCCTTGCTCTTTAGGCCACCGCAGAGAAAAAAAGGTAGTATTAAATCAGGTGACCTTGGGGCCACAGTTCTTTCGAAATCACTCTGTTGTTGTTGTTGTTGTGGTCTCCAGTCCTGAGAGTGGTTTGATGCAGCTCCCCATGCTACTCTATCCTGTGCAAGCCTCTTCATCTCCCAGTACTTACTGCAACCTACATCCTTCTGAATCTGTTTAGTGTATTCATCTCTTCGCCTCCCTCTACGATTTTCACCCTCCACGCTGCCCTCCAATACTAAATTGGTGATCCCTTGATGCCTCAGAAAATGTCCTACCAACCGATCCCTTCTTCTAGTCAAGTTGTGCCTCAAACTCCTCTTCTCCCCAATTCTATTCAATACCTCCTCATCAGTTACGTGATCTATCCATCTAATCTTCAGCATTCTTCTGTAGCACCACATTTCGAAAGCTTCTATTCTCTTCTTGTCCAAACTATTTATCGTCCATGTTTCACTTCCATACATGGCTACACTCCATACATATACTTTCAGAAACGACTTCCTCACACTTAAATCTATATTCGATGTTAACAAATTTCTTTTCTTCAGAAACGCTTTCCTTGCCATTGCCAGTCTACATTTTATATCCTCTCTACTTCGACTATCATCAGTTATTTTGCTCCCCAAATAGCAAAACTCTTTTACTACTTTAAGTGTCTCATTTCCTAATCTAATTCCCTCAGCATCACCGGACTTAATTCTACTACATTCCATTATCTTCGTTTTGCTTTTGTCGATGTTCATCTTATACCCTCTTTTCAAGACACTGTCCATTCCGTTCAACTGCTCTTCGAAGGCCTTTGCTGTCTCTGACAGAATTACAATGTCATCGGCGAACCTCTACGTTTTTATTTCTTCCCCATGAATTTTAATTCCTACTCCGAATTTTTCTTTTGTTTCCTTTACTGCTTGCTCAATATACAGATTGAATAACATCAGGGAGAGGCTACAACCCTGTCTCACTCCCTTCCCAACCACTGCTTCCCTTTCATGTTCCTCGACTCTTATAACTGCCATCTGGTTTCTGTACAAATTGTAAATAGCCTTTCGCTCCCTGTATTTTACCCCTGCCACCTTCAGTATTTGAAAGAGAGTATTCCAGTCAACATTGTCGAAAGCTTTCTCTAACTCTACCAATACCAGAAACGTAGGTTTGCGTTTCCTTAGTCTATTTTCTATGATAAGTTGTAGGGTCAGTATTGCCTCACGTGTTCCAGTATTTCTACGGAATCCAAACTGATCTTTCCCGAGGTCGGCTCCTACCAGATTTTCCATTCGTCTGTAAAGAATTCGCGTTAGTATTTTGCAGCCGTGACTTATTAAACTGATAGTTCGGTAATTTTCACATCTGTCAACAACTGCTTTCTTTGGGATTGGAATTAATATATTCTCTTGAAGTCTGAGGGTGTTTCGCCTGTGTCATACATCTTTCTCACCAGATGGTAGAGTTTTGTCAGCACTGGCTCTCACAAGGCTGTCAGCAGTTCTAATGGAATGTTGTCTACTCCCGGGGCCTTGTTTCGAGTTAGGTCTTTCAGTGCTCTGTCAAACTCTTCACGCAGTATCATATCTCCCGTTTCATCTTCATCTACATCCTCTTCCATTTCCATAATATTGTCCTCTATATACTCCTTCCACCTTTCGGCTTTCCCTTCTTTGCTTAGAACTGGGTTCCCATCTGAGCTCTTGATATTCATACAAGTGGTTCTCTTTTCTCCGAAGGTCTCTTTAATTTTCCTGTAGGCAGTATCTATCTTACCCCCAGTGAGATAAGCCTCTACATCCTTACATCTGGCCTCTAGCCACTCCTGCTTAGCCATTTTGCACTTGCCGGCCGAAGTGGCCGTGCGGTTCTAGGCGCTGCAGTCTTGAACCGCGAGACCGCTACGGTTGCAGGTTCGAATCCTGCCTCGGGCATGGATGTGTGTGATGTCCTTAGGTTGGTTCGGTTTAACTAGTTATAAGTTCTAGGGGACTAATGACCTGAGAAGTTGAGTCCCATAGTGCTCAGAGCCAAGCCATTTTGCACTTCCTGTCGATCTCCTTTTGGAGACGTTTGTATTCCTTTTTGCCTGCTTCATTTACTACATCAAATCGCTCTGTCGCGGAAAAATGATTTCGACCTCAGCCACGGTAACCCGAGACGTGTGGCATGTGTCTCCCCTCCTTTTGGTACCGGCCGAGGGTAGTTATTCATCGTGCAACTGGTTCACAAATTCCTGAAATATCTCAGTGTAAACTGCACTTGTTACAGAATACTCGAAAAAATATTGATCGTATGATGCGGCGCTGTGATATTGCACAGAACACGCCAATCCTTCGTGAATGCAGGGTTCGATCGCCCAGTGCTTGAGGATTTCCATTACACTACAAACGTGTATTCTGAGAGTTTACATAGCCAGAGTGGTGGAATCACGCCTCGAACGGCAAAAGTAATGCATTTGTCTTTATGATTGACATGCAGTTCCTGAACAACTGTAAATCTGAATGGATACTTGCGAGCTTTCTTCGCAGGTCTGTGGCCTGTGCTCCCTGACATTCCACATTTCTGAGACAAACGTCGAACAGACTTTGCAGGAGAGGCCAACAATCGTTGTTTCACGTCAGCCACTTTTTTTTCCGATAACAGCGGCCATCCCCCGCCATGAGGATCCAACAGCGTTCCACTGCACTCCACCTTGTTGTCTAACTTTTGTGCACAGCATTTAAACTGTATATGCTGCTCATCCAACTGCTCAACAAACATTCACTGACATGTCTCGATGGAACCACTAATCCAATATTGTTTCACAAGAAACGCGCGCTCTTCGACAGAATGGTAATACATTGTCACTAAACACCGAACACCGATCTCCAGCCACAGAGACACGCGGAAACACTCTGTTGCGTCAAACGATGTTGCAGAGTACAGAGTTGCCATGTCACCGTCACAATTTACACAGTGCAATTTCAGCGGAATTGCTACACATGTTGGTGGGGCTTCTTTCGAGTGGGACACATTGTATTTGTTTTCTCAAAGAAGAGCGCTCTTGAAATTGACAGGAAGTGAATATACAGGGGATGGATAAAAATGCGGAAACAGCAAAAGCACATCACACTGCCATGTTTAATGCGACGTAGGAAAACTTTTGGCATTAAAAACACCTCCCAGTCACCTCGAAATGGATAAATAAAGATCGTGTATGAGTTTCAAGGGAATCATACACTATGTGATGAAAAATATCCGGACACCCCCAAAAACATACTTTTTCACATTAGGTGCAGTATGCTGCCACCTATTGCCAGATACTCCATATCAGCGACCTCAGTACTCATTAGACATCGTGAGAGAGCAGAATGGGGCGCTTCGCGGAACCCACGGATTTTGAACTTGGTTAGATGATTGGGTGTCACTTGTGTCATACGTCTGTACGCGAGATTTCCACACTCCTAAACATCCCTAGGTCCACTGTTACTGATGTGACAAGGGAGTGGAAACGTGAAGGGACACATACAGCACAAAAGCGTACATGCCGACCTCGCCTGTTGACTGACAGAGACCGCCAACAATTGAAGAGGGTCGTAATGTGTAACAGGCAGACATCTATCCAGACCATCACACAGGAATTCCAAACTGCATCAGGATCCACTATGACAGTTAGGTGGGAGGTGAGAAAACTTGGATTTCATGATCGATCGGCTTCTGATAAGCCACATATCCCGCCGATAAACGCCAAACGACGCCTCGCTTGGTGTAAGGAGCGTAAACATTGGACGATTGAACAGTGGGAAAACGTTGTGTGGAATGATGAATCACGGCACACAATGTGGCGATCCGATGGCAGGGTGTGGGTATGGCTTATGCCCGGTGAACGTCATCTACCAGCGCGTGTAGTGCCGACAGTAAAATTCGGAGGCGGTGGTGTTACGGCGTGGTCGTGTTTTTCATGGAGGGGGCTTGCACCCCTTATTGTTTTGGATGGCGCTATCACAGCACAGGCCTACATTGATGTTTTAAGCACCCTCTTGCTTGCCACTGCTAAAGAGCAATCCGGGGATGCCAATTGCATCTTTCAACAAGATCGAGCACCTGTTCCTAATGCACGGCCTGTGGTTGAGTGGTTACACGACAATAACATCCCTGTAATGGACTGGCCTGCACAGAGTCCTGACCTGAATCCTATAGAACACCTTTGGGGTGTGTTGGAACGCCGACTTCGTGCCACGGCTCACCGACCGACATAGATACCTCTCTTCAGAGCTGCACTCCGTGAAGAATGGGCTGCCATTCCCCAAGAAACCCAGCACCTGATTGAACGTATGCCTGCCAGAGTGGAAGCTGTCATCAGGGCTAAGGGTGGGCCAACACCATACTGAATTCCAGCATTACCGATGGAGGACGCCACGAATTTGTGAGTCATTTTCAGCCAGGCGTCCGCATACTTTTGATCACATAGTGTATCATTCTACCTGAAATATAGTACCATGTTCAGGTAAGAATGATGGAGGTTGATACCGATCACTGACTCTCCTCTCCAAAGTAGATCACAAAGGCTTCGTAATACAGAGATCTGGTTACCGTGGTGACCAGGGAAGATCCGGCAGTTCATCCCTGTGCTCACGAAACCATACTCGACGATGCGAGCTATGTGTACACTTGTTTCTTGGGACACAGCATTACTATTGGCGAACGAACATTATACCATGGGATGGACCTGATCAGCCAAAATGGTCACAAAAATGGTCACGTAATGTTTGGCAGTAATGCGATATTGCAGAGCAACAAAGAGGCGCATGGAATATCACGATGTAACTGCCCAAAAAAATAACCGAAACCCCGCCATATTTCACTCTTGGGACGTAAACTCTGCCAGAAGTTGGCAACAGTGTCAAACACGTGTCATTCGATCAAATGACTTTCTATCATTGCCCCATGGTCCAGGTTTTATGGCTCTGGCGCCACATATCCCCGTCAGCCACGGGCATTTGCATCACTGGTGAGTGATTTTGGAATTCCAAATCGCCCTGCAGTTACCTGCTGTTGGAGCTCTCTTCGTGCTGCTTTGGTGCTGGCAAGGTTCGCAAATTGACAGTTCTGCAGTGACTTTTGCATCTGCCGTCCTCTTATTTTTCTACACAACCCTCTTCAGTAACGGTCTGTCATGATTACTTAACACCTCCTTTCGTTCGAGTTGCGATTTAGAGGAGACATTTTTCTGCCTTCCCCGTATTCGGTATAAATCTTCGATGCGATGCCTCTTCAAACACCTTACTCTTCGTCTGTCTTGGTTATGGTATCAACCACCATACAAGCACCAACAATTTGCCCGCGTTCCAATTCACTTAGCTCCGACATAACGCATTCACACCTTCCACAAAACACTGTTCCGAACACAACTGACACATGGAACGTACTGAGGAGATTTCACAGGTGCCGTTCGTGATCAAATAAAACAGCGCAACCTGCAAGCTTGGCTTTAATCTACATTTACGTTAAAGCACGCATTTTTTGCAGTGCTTCCATATTTTTGTCCAAACCCTGTAACTAATCACTTGAAAGCTCAATTGCAGTAGGATGATTAATCTGTGAAGTTTTCAAAGATCTGAACTCTATAAAAATTCTTGGTACTGTAGTGGCTTTCAGTCCGATGACTACCTGAAAATAAAAGTGAAGCACCCAGAAGACACGATTTGATGTCAGTGTAACTTCATACACGTACACACCATGGCATATACAGGGCTATTACAAATGATTGAAGCGATTTCATAAATTCACTGTAGCTCCATTCATTGACATATGGTCACGACAAACTACACATACGTAGAAAATCTCATAAAGTTTTGTTCGGCTGAAGCCGCACTTCAGGTTTCTGCCGCCAGAGCGCTCGAGAGCGCAGTGAGACAAAATAGCGACAGGAGCCGAGAAAGTGTATGTCGTGCATGAAATGCACTCACATCAGTCAGTCATAACAGTGCAACGACACTTCAGGACGAAGTTCAACAAAGATCCACCAACTGCTAACTCCATTCGGCGATGGTATGCGCAGTTTAAAGCTTCTGAATGCCTCTGTAAGGGGAAATCAACGGGTCGGCCTGCAGTGAGCGAAGAAACGGTTGAACGCGTGCGGGCAAGTTTCACGCATAGCCCGCGGAAGTCGACGAATAAAGCAAGCAGGGAGCTAAACGTACCACAGCCGACGGTTTGGAAAATCTTACGGAAAAGGCTAAAGCAGAAGCCTTACCGTTTACAATTGCTACAAACAGTGACACTCGATGACAAAGCCAAACGCTTTGAATTTTCGGCGCGGTTGCAACAGCTAATTGAAGAGGATGCGTTCAGTGCGAAACTTGTTTTCAGTGATGAAGCAACATTTTTTCTTAATGGTGAAGTGAACAGACACAATGTGCGAATCTGGGCGGTAGAGAATCCTCACGCATTCGTGCAGCAAATTCGCAATTCACCAAAAGTTAACGTGTTTTGTGCAATCTGACGGTTTAAAGTTTACGGCCCCTTTTTCTTCTGCGAAAAAAACGTTACAGGACACGTGTATCTAGACATGCTGGAAAATTGGCTCATGCCACAACTGGAGACCGACAGCGCCGACTTCATCTTTCAACAGGATGGTGCTCCACCGCACTTCCATCATGATGTTTGGCATTTCTTAAACAGGAGATTGGAAAACCGATGGATCGGTCGTGGTGGAGATCATGATCAGCAATTCATGTCATGGCCTCCACGCTCTCCCAACTTAACCCCATGCGATTTCTTTCTGTGGGGTTATGTGAAAGATTCAGTGCTTATAAACCTCCTCTACCAAGAAACGTGCCAGAACTGTGAGCTCGCATCAACGATGCTTTCGAACTCATTGATGGGGACATGCTGCGCCGAGTGTGGGAGGAACTCGATTATCGGCTTGATGTCTGCCGAATCACTAAAGGGGCACATATCGAACATTTGTGAATGCCTAAAAAAACCTTTTTCGTTTTTGTATGTGTGTGCAAAGCATTGTGAAAATATCTCAAATAATAAAGTTATTGTAGAGCTGTGAAATCACTTGAGTCATTTGTAATACCCATGTATGTAAATTATAGAGTTACAGTTTTCCGTGACAGAACGGCCAGCAGAGTGCATTAGCGTTGTTCGTGTTGAGTGATGTCCGCAGGTCTGGTAGGGCATATAAGGGACGTCAACAGCTTCAGAAGTTGAGTTACCACTGAAGGACACGTAGTTGCCACATACTCTTGAGAGACAGCATGATCAGCACGTGACAGTTTGAGAAGGGGCTCATTATGGGTTTAACAGAGCCATATCCAGATTCTTCATGCATTCGCATGCGACATTAGGGCCATGTTGGACTTCATGGGAACGTTATCTCAAGCATACTCATCGTCAAGGTTCCATTCGACCACGTTTGACTAGCACAAGATTGATCTCCGTATTGTACACCAAGCCCATCGCAACCGCTTCATATCTGGGTGTGCCGTCCGAGAACGAGTAATGGACGACCTGCAATATTCTGTCATGCCGCGCCGTTGATCAGGGACCAGCACTGCGAGAGATAGGGAATTACCGTCCCACACATAGGTAGTCGTTAACACAACAAACAAAGGGTTGTGTTTGGGGTGGTGCGTAACAGCAAAAAATGGACTGCAGATCAATGGCGCCATACGAGGTGCATTCAAGTTCTAAGGCCTTCGATTTTTTTTCTAATTAACTACTCACCCGAAATAGATGAAACTGGCGTTACGTCTCGACGTAATCGCCCTGCAGACGTACACATTTTTCACAACGCTGACGCCATGATACCATGGCAGCGGCGAAGGCTTCTTTAGGAGTCTGTTTGGACCACTGGAAAATCGCTGAGGCAATAGCAGCACGGCTGGTGAATGTGCGGCCACGGAGAGTGTCTTTCATTGTTGGAAAAAGCCAAAAGTCACTAGGAGCCAGGTCAGGTGAGTAGGGAGCATGAGGAATCACTTCAAACTTGTTATCACGAAGAAACTGTTGCGTAACGTTAGCTCGATGTGCGGGTGCGTTGTCTTGGTGAAACAGCACACGCGCAGCCCTTCCCGGACGTTTTTGTTGCAGTGCAAGAAGGAACTTGTTCTTCAAAACATTTTCGTAGGATGCACCTGTTACCGCAGTGCCCTTTGGAACGCAATGGGTAAGGATTACGTCCTCGCTGTCCCAGAACATGGACACCATCATTTTTTCAGCACTGGCGGTTACCCGAAATTTTTTTGGTGGCTGTGAATCAGTGTGCTTCCATTGAGCTGACTGGCGCTTTGTTTCTGGATTGAAAAATGGCATCCACGTCTCATCCATTGTCACAACCGACGAAAAGAAAGCCCCATTCATGCTGTCGTTGCGCGTCAACATTGCTTGGCAACATGCCACACGGGCAGCTGTGTGGTCGTCCGTCAGCATTCGTGGCACCCACCTGGATGACAGTTTTCGCATTTTCAGGTCGTCATGCAGGATTGTATGCACAGAACCCACAGAAACGCCAACTCTGGAGGCGATCTGTTCAACAGTCATTCGGTGATCCCCCAAAACAATTCTCTCCACTTTTTCGACCATGTCGTCAGACCGGCTTGTACGAGCCCGAGGTTGTTTTGGTTTGTTGTCACACGATGTTCTGCCTTCATTAAACTGTCGCACCCACGAACGCACTTTCGACACATTGATAACTCCATCACCACATGTCTCCTTCAACTGTCGATGAATTTCAATTGGTTTCACACCACGCAAATTCAGAAAACGAATGATTGCACGTTGTTCACGTAAGGAAAACGTCGCCATTTTAAGTATTTAAAACAGTTCTCATTCTCGCCGCTGGCGGTAAAATTCCAACTGCCGTACGGTGCTGCCATCTCTGGGATGTATTGACAATGAACGCGGCCACATTTTAAAACAATGCGCATGTTTCTATCTCTTTCCAGTCTGGAGAAAAAAAATCAGAGGCCTTAGAACTTGAATGCACCTCGTATAGTCATCAGCGATGAAGCAGCCCTGCACTACCACGGATGACCATTGTTGGTGAGTATGGCTGTGACATGCGTTGAAGTCCCATTCTTCCTATGTTTTGGAGAGACACAGAGGTGCTATTCCTGGCGTCAAGGTGTAGGGTGCCATCGTGTATGACTTCAGGTCATGGCTGGTAGTGGCTGAGGGAACGCTGATGGCACAATGGTAGATCACAGACGTCCTGCATCCTAAAGTGCTAAAGTGTTATCTGCCACACGACAGCATCAAAATGTTCAAATATGTGTGAAATCTTGTGTGACTTAACTGCTAAGATCGTCAGTCCCTAAGCTTACACACTACTTAACCTAAAATATCCTAAGGACAAACACACACACCCATGCCCGAGGGAGGACTCGAACCTCCTCCGGGACCAGTCGCACAGGACAGCATCACCGTGGCACTTTTCAGCACGACGATGTTCGTCTCCACATGACAGGTGTCTCGTGAACTGCATGTTGAGGTACTTCCGTGGGCAGAAAGATCCCCAGATCTGTGCCCAATAGATACTGTGTGGGACCACCTTTGACGTCAAGTCCATCCAAGGATCAGCACTCAGGATACAAAGAGCCAGTTGCAAGAATTTTCACGAACTTGCCTCAGGAGCTTTATGACACACTTCCCAACTGAATCAGAGCATACATCCAAGCTAGAGTTGGTGCAGCACCATACTGATAAGTGGGCTCATACTGCTCAGTTCTTTGTAAATTTGACTCGATTTTGTAATCACTGAAATAACATCACGTACCCTCTCAATCCGTGAAGTTTCATTTCATTTCCGCCTCCCTTGCTGGCTGCTTCTTCATTTTGTCAGGCAGCGTACACGAAGGGAACCCTCCTTTAACATGATGGAGTGTCACTATACACTAACATTACAGCAGCTTTTGGTGGCATTATGATACCGTTTCTTAAATACATTGAAACTGTGCGGTACTGTTTACAGCAAATACATTTGTCTCGCTTATTTAGGCCAGTTTCTTCTAGGTCTTAATGCACTTAAGTTAAGTTTGTCTTTTAAATTTTCACAATATCACATAATTCTCTTTTTGTAAGATATGAAGATGGTATCTGTTCTTTCGGACATGTTCGAAGGAACAGATACCATCTTAATATATATATATATACACTCCTGGAAATTGAAATAAGAACACCGTGAATTCATTGTCCCAGGAAGGGGAAACTTTATTGACACATTCCTGGGGTCAGATACATCACATGATCACACTGACAGAACCACAGGCACATAGACACAGGCAACAGAGCATGCACAATGTCGGCACTAGTACAGTGTATATCGACCTTTCGCAGCAATGCAGGCTGCTATTCTCCCATGGAGACGATCGTAGAGATGCTGGATGTAGTCCTGTGGAACGGCTTGCCATGCCATTTCCACCTGGCGCCTCAGTTGGACCAGCGTTCGTGCTGGACGTGCAGACCGCGTGAGACGACGCTTCATCCAGTCCCAAACATGCTCAATGGGGGACAGATCCGGAGATCTTGCTGGCCAGGGTAGTTGACTTACACCTTCTAGAGCACGTTGGGTGGCACGGGATACATGCGGACGTGCTTTGTCCTGTTGGAACAGCAAGTTCCCTTGCCGGTCTAGGAATGGTAGAACGATGGGTTCGATGACGGTTTGGATGTACCGTGCACTATTCAGTGTCCCTTCGACGATCACCAGTGGTGTACGGCCAGTGTAGGAGATCGCTCCCCACACCATGATGCCGGGTGTTGGCCCTGTGTGCCTCGGTCGTATGCAGTCCTGATTGTGGCGCTCACCTGCACGGCGCCAAACACGCATACGACCATCATTGGCACCAAGGCAGAAGCGACTCTCATCGCTGAAGACGACACGTCTCCATTCGTCCCTCCATTCACGCCTGTCGCGACACCACTGGAGGCGGGCTGCACGATGTTGGGGCGTGAGCGGAAGACGGCCTAACGGTGTGCGGGACCGTAGCCCAGCTTCATGGAGACGGTTGCGAATGGTCCTCGCCGATACCCCAGGAGCAACAGTGTCCCTAATTTGCTGGGAAGTGGCGGTGCGGTCCCCTACGGCACTGCGTAGGATCCTACGGTCTTGGCGTGCATCCGTGCGTCGCTGCGGTCCGGTCCCAGGTCGACGGGCACGTGCACCTTCCGCCGACCACTGGCGACAACATCGATGTACTGTGGAGACCTCACGCCCCACGTGTTGAGCAATTCGGCGGTACGTCCACCCGGCCTCCCAAATGCCCACTATACGCCCTCGCTCAAAGTCCGTCAACTGCACATACGGTTCACGTCCACGCTGTCGCGGCATGCTACCAGTGTTAAAGACTGCGATGGAGCTCCGTATGCCACGGCAAACTGGCTGACACTGACGGCGGCGGTGCACAAATGCTGTGCAGCTAGCGCCATTCGACGGCCAACACCGCGGTTCCTGGTGTGTCCGCTGTGCCGTGCGTGTGATCATTGCTTGTACAGCCCTCTCGCAGTGTCCGGAGCAAGTATGGTGGGTCTGACACACCGGTGTCAATGTGTTCTTTTTTCCATTTCCAGTAGTATTATATAAGGCTCACCGGCCATTTGACCATTTTCTTCTGTGTGCATTCACAAACAGTGCCCGAACTCATACGAGACTCGGCAAGAAAACCGCGAGTAATGAATATAATCGGCAGGGGCACTATGAATATAGTGTTGGACAGTAAGCTGGGAATGTGGGTCTCACGGGAGGCATGCCAGAGATAGGTCCCTACAGTCAAACTATCCTCTGTGCCCTCGGTGACCCAGATGGATGCTGGTTGGCCTTTGTAATAAAAAGACAAAATACAACGATCAACAACGAACAAAAAATGCAAAAAAAATAATGGATATAGCGTCTGCCAAGTAAGCTGGAGATCCCGGGTTCGAGACCCGGTCGAGGCACACATTTTCGATTGTCCCCGTTGACTTATATCAACGCCTGTATCCAGCCAGGGGTATTCATTTTATTGTAATTTCTTTTTTTGTAAGTCTGCTAGGATTCATTTTTTGGTTGTGCCCATGGAACATTAAACTTCCCTTCCTAATTTCGTCCGTAGTTTTTAGTTTTCCATATCTAAATCAGTAAAAACAGAACCCTTGTAAGTTCACTCCTCCGTCTATTTGTCATTTTATCAGGAACGATAGCTGTAGCAAGTTGAAATTTATGTCACATACTAAGATCTACAGACTCTTGGTGGTGTAAAAAATTGAAGTTTCTAAGTCAGTGCGCTCAAAAGATAGCCCATTTATGTCACATACTTTTATACTCGGAAATTCACTCATCACAACCTATAGGGTACTCCCCGTTAGCCTAGAATACTGAAATTTGGCAAGAAACAAAGTTTACCAGTACAAGTCAGGGAAAAAGTCCGAAAATTGTAAATTTATAATTACATCAAATGAAAAAATAGTTTTGTAATTTGTTATGCATCTGACTGTCCATGCACCTGTTAAGACCCTTTTTCTCAGAAACGCCTAGACGTATCAAGTTAAAATTTATGTCACATACTTAGGTCTGTGGTTTATTGAGGTGTAGAAAAGTTATAGCTTCTAAGTTAATACAGTCAGAAGCTAAGGCCATTTATGTCACATAATTTGAAATTCGCAAAATAATTCATTACAACCTATAGCGTACTTCCCGTTGACCTACAATCATGAAATTTTGCAGGAAACAACGTTTTACATTGCAAGTAAAGGGAAAAAATCAGAAAATTTTTAATTTGTAATTATATCACACGAAAAAATATCTCTTTTGTCATTTGTTATCTGAGTTCAAAATTTAAATTAAACCTTTCCGGACGGCGCGCGTTTCCCTAAAGCGGAGCAATTCGGCGCCGCTATCCCTTAGGTTTCTTTCATCGCTTATAACATCTACAGTTTTTGACTTATCGGTGTAAATTTTTTTGTTCTAAATGAAGCTTAAAACCTGCTCTTTACTGGAATTCTATTTTCATTATTCCATATCGCTTTTTGACTTGGCATTGGTGTTAAAATAGAAAAAAAATAAAAAAATTGATTTTTTTTTTACTTTTTTAAGTTGATAGGTGATGAATTGAATTAGAGATATTAGAATTAGTTGTATCTTATTCTTTAAAATTTTAGCTTTAAAAGGACATATAAAATACAATTTTATGTCTTATGGGACGTCCGTGGGGAGAAAAATAAAAAGTCTCTTTTGAGTGATGAAAAATTTAATTTATGTCAATAAACTACAAAATTTCATATTTCATAATAATTGCTTAAAACAAACTTTACAACTTTTGCATATCGATTTTTCGACAGACAACCACATTTTACAAGTCCTTTCGGTACTTTGCTACTTTGTGATACCTGTTGAAGCACTCAGCACATGAAGAGAAGGGTTGGACGGACAAGTTTCGCAAAAAAAAAAGAGGACCGTTTTCGCTCCCCTGGCTTGGAGCGGTCACTGCAAACGACACGGTCACCCTGTTTTCCGGTGTCTATTCTTGCGATTGCATGGTACAGGCCGTCCATCCTGTGTAGGTCACCACGCTCAGGGCGTGCCCTCTTCCTCGATGGGTTGGTTGAGCCTTGACGTCGCCTACAAGCTCTTTGACGAGACTCTTTCGAAACTGCAAATGACTCTTTGGAGTCCCTCCTCTTTTCTTTCCTATGATGACATAGCAAGAAAGCGTTGACGATCCCCGCCTGAAATTAGCCAGAACAATTACCCTTTTGTCAGGATGCGCCCCGTCCCGTGTCGATACTCCAAGCCAGTCCCTAGATACAGTGCTGGGTGTGTGACACGACAATCGGGCCACATATACGGGCCTAACGTCCCATAGCGACTGCCGCGTCGGGCCACGTATACGGCCCTCACGTCCCGAAAGGGTTTAATTATTCTCGAAACTCTTGGTATTCCCTCGGCCGATATCTTGCCAGCAGCGATACCAGTAATAGCCAAAAATCATCGAGATTCTCGATTCCCGACGTGGATGAACTGTCTGTATACATGGTTAAATCTGTACAGAAGCCTCATTGCGCGAGGCCGCGCAACTGACCATTTTTTTCTTTAATCTGTCCTATTAATATTACGTCCCAGATTTTCCAGTTTCCGCACCTGCTCGAAACTAATGGTTCAGACTGTTATTATCCGTCCTCATGGACATCATGTAGTTTGTCTTTAATTAACTGAAAGCAAGGACTTGTGGCTGTTTAGCTTCCTTCGTCTCACTCGCCGTTCATTCCAGAGGCCCTCTTTTTCTAATTATAACGACCACATCGTCGGCATGTGCCATAGTATGAGTAGACTTTATGCATAAACAACCAGATGTTGGGAGTTTCCAGATAGCTGCTTCGAGAGTCAGGTTGCAAAGCGTGGTACGAAGAGCGTCCACTTGCTGACGCGGCTCAACGTGATGCACGTTCAAAATTTTCGGTTAAAATCTCATTAGGCGTATATCTTCAGCAAGTTACCTGAAAGAAGGGGGACTGACGCTCACCAGACCTTGATTTCCGATGAGTAAAACTAGATGAGGTGGAAGGCATTCCTGGTCGACGGTCTTCTTCCGTCGCTCGACAATCACTTTTGAATCGTGAAAGCCACTCATAGCATTGCATTAGACCCGTCATGAAATTTGGAATTCATTCATGCATTTTAGTATGCCACTACTAGCACGCACCGCAGATATAATGCTCAGTAGCAGGTGTCACTGTAGGATTTTCCTTTTTTGTGGCTGCGCTGTTTTCTAAGTCGCAGATAAATAGAATCAATGAGGTGCGACCTCCTGGAATGAAAGAAAGGGATTGTCATCGTCGATTCTATTCAGTTGCGCCCTGAAAAGGATGATTTGAGAATGCAAAAAGCAAATAAAGAGTTTCAGATAAAGAGGCATTCAGCCTTGGTGGAGAGAAAAATTGTGTAAGAGTCGAATGTTTGACACACACGAATGACGCAGCAGTATTTACCAGAGACCTAGAAACAGCAATCGATATAAGCCTTTTAAAACGTGTGACTTTTTGCGTCGGTGCCTTGCAACGGTACCTGACATTCAAATACTTCACTGCATGCGATTTCGTTCTACATAGTTTAGAAGAGCTATGAACCTTACTCATTGTGCAGCGATCATAGAAGTAAGACATACGATTTCTGGAGAATTCATGACCGTTTCCTTGAGCCATTGAAATAAAAAGCATTCCAGATTGCATAAGAATTTGTCGTGGTGTATGTAACTAAACAGGACACAAATTCGCCATACCATGTGACTGCCGTCTGTAACAGCACAGTAAATCGAAAATTATGTACATGTACGCCGTCATTAAAACTTACTGTATTATTCAATGTTTTACACATTTATTTTATGTCAGTTGCAATTTTGTAGTTTGCCTATCCTATTGTATACTACCGGCGTCGTCGTTATTTTCTTGATGGTAACTTAACTTTTTGTTGTTGTTGTTGCGAAGAGTGGATTAACTGCCAGAGCAAATAATCAATGGTGCTTACAAGAGACTAGATACACTACAGAAGATTACCGAAAAGTTACCCTCGATACACAAACATTTTAGTACAGCATCGCTACTGGAATGTAACGCTCTCAGTTTGGACGCAATCAGATTAATGTGATCACGGTATCATACATGATATAACAGTTCACTTGTTCTGGATAATGTGGCGAATTTTCTGAGATATGTACGATTAATTACTTTTTATCGTTTATAGCTGCCGAATTACGACACTGAGCTAGTGTTTTTCACGTAGTATTACACACTTACTTCTTTGCAATTGGACAGTCTTCGAGTAGCACTTCAGCGACAAGCATGGCAGCAAGTTGTAGAGCGCTCAGCGCCGTCAGTGTTGATCACACACTTTATTAAGAACCATGTCCCGCAGTTTGTAGTGTCCAGACGACCATCATCAATCTCGGTGACTTCAGTGTCATTATTACCTTTCGTTAAAATTGTTATTTCTGTTCGTCGCACTGTGTATACCTGTCAGTTACCTTCTGTAAACACTATAGTAGTTTTTTGTATGTGCACCAAAGTTTCATAGAATTATGTTACTAGGCAGTGAGACATTACGCGAAAGTTTTTGTCGTCCTTACGTTCTATGCACCAGGCTAATATCACACAGTACATGGGGTGGTGTGGGTATCACTAAATACCTAGGGCCTGAAGACTTTTCTGATGTAACGGTAATTAATTACGTGCACAAACTTTCTTTGTGAATCAGTCTGTCTGTTAGTAAAAGTCGTACCATCATACCTACAGCGATTCCTGAGATTAGCCTTCACATACAAACGGAAGAAATCGGCGTGGGACTTCAATTCATTACTAAGTATAGATTACAGCGTCGCAAAGCACTTCCCTGCCGTCAGAAGAAGAGCTGCCGCAAACATCTGGCCGACTGTACCAAATGTAAACAACTTATAATTAGCAGTAGCTCAAAAAATGCCACTTCGGTACACGAACACACTGTACAAATAGAAACTAAGGACTCCAACAGAGCTGCTAACCAGAAACTTATTTTAAATTAACTCCAGAATAATTAGAAGTCTTGAATGTTGTATTAACTAAAGAAAAGAGCGAAAATACAACTGGTAACAGCATAGCGAACTTGAGAGGTCATTTGCACGCAAAAAAAATAACAATATGGAGGAGAAAAACTGAATGAAATTTCAGTCTCTCAGTCTAACTTCAGTCATAAAAACAGGAGTTCCATACCCATTAGGACTACGCAAAGTACTTAGTGGCGTTCATTTGCCTTTCTTTGTGCCCATACTTCTTTCACTCTTTTGCTGTGGGCTTCTTTTCTTCCTTGAGACTACGTTATTCCAGTCTTCTTCTTTGGTTTCTCCTCTTAGTCAACTTGCCACTTGTAAATTTTGGATCTGAAGATTTCCCTGTTTTGGATATCCTCTGGTGTAATTCCTGCTAGTTTCAGATCTGTTTTGATTTCACCAATCCGTTTCATTGGGTCTGTTTCACATTTACTCCTGTTTTCATAGAATTCAACTATCTGCTTTGTAAGTCTTTCCAGATTCGTTCTTTTGATGTGTCCATAGAATCTTAGTGAGCGTTTTCTAATGTCACTGTAAATGTTAGAGTATTCTTTGATTTTATGTTTGCCTCTGAGCCGATACTGTTCATCTACAAGTTTTGGGCCTAAATTTTTTCTTATGATCTTCCGTTCCTTTTTCTGAATATTTTCTGAATGTCACTGTAAATATTAGAGTATTCTTTGATTTTATGTTTGCCTCTGAGCCGATACTGTTCATCTACAAGTTTTGGGCCTAAATTTTTTCTTATGATCTTCCGTTCCTTTTTCTGAATATTTTCTGTCTGTTTTCCTGTTTAAAAATGGTTCAAATGGCTCTGAGCACTATGGAACTTAACTTCTGAGGTCATCAGTCCCCTAGAACTTAGAACTACTTAAACCTAACTAACCTAAGGACATCACAAACATCCATGCCCAAGGCAGGATTCGAACCTGCGACCGTAGAGGTCGCACGGTTCCAGACTGAAGCGTCTAGAACCGCCCGGCCTTTGGGATTTTAGTTAGTCAAGTTGCTTGCTTGAAATTAAAGGCATTTTAATAAAAGCATTTCAGACACTTATTCTTTCAAAATTCCATTTTTATTCTGTTAGTTTTTGTGTGTAGGAATTGAGAGTCATATTCACTGCGCTGCACGATACAGAGCTGCACTGGACAGCTTCCTTAGTATACTATTTTTCGCAAAACGTTAATTGCAATATAGTCACACAGTTTCAGAAGAGGTAGAAGGACAGTGAAACTACCAGTAGGCGCTAAATGTTTGGACGTCCACGACTCTTCACAGTAGGTGGGGTTCGGAGGCTTGTCTGCCGGCCGAAGTGGCCGCGCGGTTCTGGCGCTGCAGTCTGGAACCGCGAGACCGCTGCGGTCGCAGGTTCGAATCCTGCCTCGGGCATGGATGTGTGTGATGTCCTTAGGTTAGTTAGATTTAACTAGTTCTAAGTTCTAGGGGACTAATGACCTCAGCAGCTGAGTCCCATAGTGCTCAGAGCCATTTTTTTTTGGAGGCATGTCTGTTCTGTAAAATAGGATAGATGGTGATCTATGACAACTTTGCCGAAAGAGCACAATGCTCGTACCCGCACAAATGTTTCGGAGCGCACTGTTCATTGTACATTTTTGAACTTGCAGCTCCATAGCCCACCACTCCAACGTGTTCACATGTTGGTAGAGCGACACACTTAGTTACGATTGCAGTCCGCATGGTACCATCGGGATTCGACCGTCGATCAATGGAGGCGTGTCGGCTCTTCAGTGAAAAACATTTTTGCTATACTAGGTACAGTTTAAGAGGAATGGACATCTCTAAAAAGGGCCATCACAGAAGTTGGGAAGGAAAACATAGGTACAAAGAAGGTAGCTGCGAAGAAACCATGGGTAACAGAAGAAATACTTCAGTTGATTGATGAAAGGAGGAAGTACAAACATGTTCCGGGAAAATCAGGAATACAGAAATACAAGTCGCTGAGAAATGAAATAAATAGGAAGTGCAGGGAAGCTAAGACGAAATGGCTGCAGGAAAAATGTGAAGACATCGAAAAAGATATGATTGTCGGAAGGACAGACTCAGCATACAGGAAAGTCAAAACAACCTTTGGTGACATTAAAAGCAACGGTGGTAACATTAAGAGTGCAACGGGAATTCCACTGTTAAATGCAGAGGAGAGAGCAGATAGGTGGAAAGAATACATTGAAAGCCTCTATGAGGGTGAAGATTTGTCTGATGTGATAGAAGAAGAAACAGGAGTTGATTAGAAGAGATAGGGGATCCAGTATTAGAATCGGATTTTAAAAGAGCTTTGGAGGACTTACGGTCAAATAAGGCAGAAGGGATAGATAACACTCCATCAGAATTTCTAAAATCATTGGGGGAAGGGGCAACAAAACGACTATATATGAGTCTGGCGATTTACCATCTGACTTTCGGAAAAGCATCATCCACACAATTCCGAAGACGGCAAGAGCTGACAAGTGCGAGAATTATCGCACAATCAGCTTAACAGCTCATGCATCGAAGCTGCTTACAAGAATAATTTACAGAAGAATGGAAAAGAAAATTGAGAATGCGCTAGGTGACGATCAGTTTGGCTTTAGGAAAAGTAAAGGGGCGAGAGAGGCAATTCTGACGTTACGGCTAATAATGGAAGCAAGGCTAAAGAAAAATCAAGACACATTCATAGGATTTGTCGACCAGGAAAAAGCGTTCGACAATATAAAATGGTGCAAGCTGTTCGAGATTCTGAAAAAAGTAGGGGTAAGCTATAGGGAGAGACGGGTCATATACAATATGTACAACAACCAAGAGGGAATAATAAGAGTGGACGATCAAGAACGAAGTGCTCGTATTAAGAAGGGTGTAAGACAAGGCTGTAGCCTTTCGCCCCTACTCTTCAATCTGTACATCGAGGAAGCAATGATGGAAATAAAAGAAAGGTTCAGGAGTGGAATTAAAATACAAGGTGAAAGGATATCAATGATACGATTCGCTGATGACATTGCTATCCTGAGTGAAAGTGAAGAAGAATTAAATGATCTGCTGAATGAAATGAACAGTCTAATGACTACACAGTATGGTTTGAGAGTAAATCGGAGAAAGACGAAGGTAATGAGAAGTAGTAGAAATGAGAACAGAGAGAAACTTAACATCAGGATTGATGGTCACGAAGTCAATGAAGTTAAGGAATTCTGCTACCTAGGCAGTAAAATAACCAATGACGGACGGAGCAAGGAGGACATCAAAAGCAGACTCGCTATGGCAAAAAAGGCATTTCTGGCCAAGAGAAGTCTACTAATATCAAATACCGGCCTTAATTTGAGGAAGAAATTTCTGAGGATGTACGTCTGGAGTACAGCATTGTATGGTAGTGAAACATGGACTGTGGGAAAACCGGAACAGAAGAGAATCGAAGCATTTGAGATGTGGTGCTATAGACGAATGTTGAAAATTATGTGGACTGATAAGGTAAGGAATGAAGAGGTTCTACGCAGAATTGGTGAGGAATATGTGGAAAACACTGATAAGGAGAAGGGACAGGATGATAGGACATCTGCTAAGACATGAGGGAATGACTTCCGTGGTACTAGAGGGAGTTGTACAGGGCAAAAACCGTAGAGGAAGACAAAGATTGGAATACGTCAAGCAAATACACTCCTGGAAATTGAAATAAGAACACCGTGAATTCATTGTCCCAGGAAGGGAAACTTTATTGACACATTACTGGGGTCAGATACATCACATGATCACACTGACAGAACCACAGGCACATAGACACAGGCAACAGAGCATGCACAATGTCGGCACTAGTACAGTGTATATCCACCTTTCGCAGCAATGCAGGCTGCTATTCTCCCATGGAGACGATCGTAGAGATCCTGGATGTAGTCCTGTGGAACGGCTTGCCATGCCATTTCCACCTGGCGCCTCAGTTGGACCAGCGTTCGTGCTGGACGTGCAGACCGCGTGAGACGACGCTTCATCCAGTCCCAAACATGCTCAATGGGGGACAGATCCGGAGATCTTGCTGGCCAGGGTAGTTGACTTACACCTCCTAGAGCACGTTGGGTGGCACGGGATACATGCGGACGTGCTTTGTCCTGTTGGAACAGCAAGTTCCCTTGCCGGTCTAGGAATGGTAGAACGATGGGTTCGATGACGGTTTGGATGTACCGTGCACTATTCAGTGTCCCCTCGACGATCACCAGTGGTGTACGGCCAGTGTAGGAGATCGCTCCCCACACCATGATGCCGGGTGTTGGCCCTGTGTGCCTCGGTCGTATGCAGACCTGATTTTGGCGCTCACCTGCACGGCGCCAAACACGCATACGACCATCATTGGCACCAAGGCAGAAGCGACTCTCATCGCTGAAGACGACACGTCTCCATTCGTCCCTCCATTCACGCCTGTCGCGACACCACTGGAGGCGGGCTGCACGATGTTGGGGCGTGAGCGGAAGACGGCCTAACGGTGTGCGGGACCGTAGCCCAGCTTCATGGAGACGGTTGCGAATGGTCCTCGCCGATACCCCAGGAGCAACAGTGTCCCTAATTTGCTGGGAAGTGGCGGTGCGGTCCCCTACGGCACTGCGTAGGATCCTACGGTCTTGGCGTGCATCCGTGCGTCGCTGCGGTCCGGTCCCAGGTCGACGGGCACGTGCACCTTCCGCCGACCACTGGCGACAACATCGATGTACTGTGGAGACCTCACGCCCCACGTGTTGAGCAATTCGGCGGTACGTCCACCCGGCCTCCCGCATGCCCACTATACGCCCTCGCTCAAAGTCCGTCAACTGCACATACGGTTCACGTCCACGCTGTCGCGGCATGCTACCAGTGTTAAAGACTGCGATGGAGCTCCGTATGCCACGGCAAACTGGCTGACACTGACGGCGGCGGTGCACAAATGCTGCGCAGCTAGCGCCATTCGACGGCCAACACCGCGGTTCCTGGTGTGTCCGCTGTGCCGTGCGTGTGATCATTGCTTGTACAGCCCTCTCGCAGTGTCCGGAGCAAGTATGGTGGGTGTGACACACCGGTGTCAATGTGTTATTTTTTCCATTTCCAGGAGTGTAGTTGAGGACGTAGGTTGCAAGTGCTACTCTGAGATGAAGAGGTTAGCACAGGAAAGGAATTCGTGGCGGGCCGCATCAAACCAGTCAGTAGACTGATGACCAAAGAAAAAAAAAAGGTCGACGATCGTCTCCACAAACGCCGTCATCTACTGAACGGCAGCTCGAAACGTGCAGCGCGCCGCGGTGGCAGGCCGGTGGGAGCAGTACTATGCTATGGGAGACGTTCTCCTGCGCCTGCATGGAACATGTGGAAGTACTCCAAGACACGCTGACAACGGCGAACCACTTGCATCCCTTCTTGATTGATGTGTACCCCGACGGCGATGTCATCTGTCAGCAGTATAACTGCCGGTGTCTCGGAGCCAGAACTGTACTACCGTGGTTTGAGAAGCATTATAGCGAACTGACGTTGATGTCTCGGCGACCAAATCTGCGTGATGAAAATCCTATGAAGTCCATTTGTGTCGCTATCGGGCGCATTCACAGCGTACGCAAAGAAGGGCTCGTTAATTACGCGAATTCCTTGATTTGTGCGTCGATATCTAATGCCACATACCTCCAGAAACCTACCAACAAACTGTCGGTTTCCTGACACGCAGAATCACTGATGCATTTCGTTCCAAAGACGGACAAACAGGCTATTTAGCAGGTGGTCGTAATGTTTTGGCTCAAATGGCAAATGGTTCAAATGGCTCTGAGCACTATGGGACTCAACTGCTGTGGTCATAAGTCCCCTAGAACTTAGAACTACTTAAACCTAACTAACCTAAGGACATCACACACATCCATGCCCGAGGCAGGATTCGAACCTGCGACCGTAGCGGTCTTGCGGTTCCAGACTGTAGCGCCTTTAACCGCTCGGCCACTTCGGCCGGCTGGCTCAAATGGTTAAATAGCTCTAAGCACTATGCGACTTAACATCTGAGGTCATCAGTCCCCTAGAACTTAAAACTACTTAAAACTACTTAAACCTAACTAACACACTAACTAGGACATCAGACACATCTATGCCCGAGGCAGGATTCGAATCTGCGTCCGTAGCAGTCGCGCGGTTCCGGACTGAAGCGTCCAGAACCGCTCGGCAACCGCGGTTCAGCATCACTTGTGTCCATTTAGTCATTCAGAAAATTTTGAAACCACTTACAAACTGGTCTAATCGAAGGTGCAGAGTCACCATAATGTTTATCAAGCTTCTCTTTAGTCTCCTCAGGCGTTTTGCCTTCCATAAAGTAATGTTTAATCACCACACGAAATTCTTTTTCGTCCATTTTTTGACAGTCACTCGGCTTCCTCGATTCACACGAATGCCAAACACAAAGAAGAAGACAAATATCGCTGAAACTTGGTGTGCGTTCTTTAAAAAGATGCTACTAACTAAACATGACCTCGTTACGCGCTGGTGGTACCATCTCTCGGACTCTGCACGGACTTTTCAAACGCTCCTCGTATATGGACTGCTTGGAAATCAGGAGGAACCCCTCAGCATGATGAAATCGAATAACAGCACGCGCTTCACACTTGGCGGGAGACTCTATTGCCCTAGCTATCTGTATTTCGTCGCTGCGCGCTCAATATTTAAAAGTGCAACGTGAGGCGTCAACGGTTATCGTGGAGACACTAAGCAACACATCTGCGTAAAGCTTCATCGGATGTTAATTATGGTTTTAATTTCGCCAGCGATCGAACATTCAAAAAATAATAGCCTTCGTAGGTTCCGGACGCCAGTGACGTATAAACAGTGGCTTCCGACGACGCATCATCTGGAAAAAGAACTGAAAGAAGGATCGAAGTAGGTTCAGAAAAAGATATTGTGTAGGTACATAAGTTCGTAGGGTTTTGCTATACGTTTATCGCAACAGATACACATAACAGAGATTTTAGTAATTAAATGTTCAAATGTTCAAATGTGTGTGAAATCTTATGGGACTTAACTGCTAAGGTCATCAGTCCCTAAGCTTACACACTACTTAACCTAAATTATCCTAAGGACAAACACACACACCTATGCCCGAGGGAGGACTCGAAGCTCCGCCGGGACCAGCCGCACAGTCCATGACTGCAGGATTTTAGTAATCAATAATGCAGTATATTCTCCTTCATTATTCACTTCTTACATCAGTCTGACAACGGTGGGGAACTTTTTGATTCCAGACTGTCGAAATCACGTAGTTTTGAGACGAAGAACTCTTCGAGCCATTTCGGAGAGCATTTTGACCCGGAAAGGAAGTTACTGGATTAATGCTTTTACATGATCTTCATCAAATTTCCTTGCCGTGCTCTGTCCAGATGCCTTGTCCCCCATACACGGCACGAATGTTTCTGGCTGCCTTCGCAGCTCTCACTCCCCTACTGCACTCAAACAGAAGAATATGTCGGAAATGTTCCGAATTCTCCAATTGGCATTCCATTTTCTAGCGTCCACAGCTCCACTCACTGCCTTCAGATGGGCAAATGACATTATGTAAACTCAAACAGCAAAAGTGAACTGGAAATAAAAAATGACAATCGATAAATAAACCCATAGCAACAGGGATACAAACATGCAAAGCAAAAATGCTATGAACTTGTGCACCAACCTAACAGCTCATACAACAGGCTGTAATACACTGAAGAGCCAAAGAAATTGGTACTGCTGCCTAATACCATGTAGGGTCCCCGCCAGCACGCAGAACTGGCGCAACACGACGTGACATGGATTCGAATAATGTCTGCAGTAGTACTGGAGGGAACTGACACTATGAATGCTGCAGGACTGTCCATAAATCCGTAAGAGTACGACGGGGTGGAGATCTCTTCTGAACAGCACGTTGCAAGGCATACCAGATATTCTCAATAATTTTCATGTCTGGGGAGTTTGGTGGCCAGCGGAAGTGTTTGAACTCAGAAGAGTGTTCCTGGAGCCACTCTGTAGCAAATCTTGACGTGTGGGATGTCGCATTGTCCTGCTGGAATTGTCCATGTCCCTCGGAATGCACAACGGGTATGATTGGGTGCAGATGATGAGAAAGGATGCTAACGTATGTGTCATCTCTCAGAGTCGTATCTACGAGGTGCTACAATAAAGTGATATGAAGTAGTTACCTTCTGATTGCAATACACTTTTTCCAGCGTTCTGCCGTTGATGCTAACATTTCTGGAACTCATGTTCTGTAATATCCTCCAAGACCCTCGTCACAGCTTTGTGGACATTCTGTGTTGTTTGAAAATGGTGTCCCTTGAACGCCGTTTTGACTCTTGGAAACAGAAAAAAAGTCGCACGGAGCGATATCTGGTGAATAGTACTGAAATTTGTTTTGAGGTAAAAAATTGCTTTAGTTATAGAGTAGTATGGGATGGCGCATTATCATGCCAAGATCTTCAATTATTATTAGACGAACCGATTCTCGATTGATGCTCAGTTCTTCTGCAATCATTTTCACGGATAATCTTCTATCAGATCGAAGGAGTTCACGCACCCTGGACAAGTTGACATCTGTCAGTGAGGTTGATGGTCGTCCACTGCGGTGTTCAACTTGAACATTCGTTCTGCCTTAACTAAACATTTTATGCCAACGAAAAACTTGAGCTCTTGACAACCTCCTCTCCAAAAGCCTTCCGTAGCTTACCGTAAGTTGTCGTCGCGTTTTCACCCAATTTAACGTAAAAAATAAATGGCATACCGTTGCGCAATATTATGCAGTTCCATTTCCGTGACGAGAGACACAAACACGTGTTAACTTATTACAGCACAACTCACGACTGGGCAGTTCCATCGATGTGCTGCTTGGACTAGAAGTAGCTTATAGACCAAGGTCAAAGATATTGTGCCTATGCAAGCCTGCAGGGTTGCCACATCTTGCTAAGAAAATCAGTCTCAATACTTTATTGTCGCACCTCATAGATGTATCAGGAGTCCCATATCATTCCAACTGCACACGCCCCACACCATTAGAGAGCTCCCACCAGCTTGAGCAGCCCCCTGCTGACATGCAGGGTCCATGCATTCATGAGGTTGTCTCTATACCCGTACACGTCCACCCACTCGATACAATTCGACACGAGACTCGTCCGACCAGGCAACATGTTTCCAGTCATCAATAGTCCAATGTCGGTGCTGATGGGCCCAGGCGAAGCGCAAAGCTTTGTGTCGTGAAGTCATCAAGGGTACATGAAAGCTCATATCGATGTTGTTTCGTTGAATGGGTCGCACGCTGGCACTTGTTGATGGCCCAGCATTGAAATCTGTCGCGTTGAACGATTCTCTTCAGTCGTGGTCGGTTCCGTTCTTGCAGGATCTTTTTCCGGCCGCGGCGATGTCGGAGATTTGATGTTTTACCGGATTTCTGATATTCGAGGTACACTCGTAAACTGGTTGTACGGGGAAATCCACACTTCACCGCTCCTCGGAGATGCTGTGTGCTATCGTTCGTGCGCCGACTTTAACACCACGTTCAAAGTCACTTAAATCTTGATAAGCTGCCATTGTAGCAGCAATAACCGATCTAACAACTGCGCCAGACACTTGTTGTCTTGCATAGGTGTTGCCGAACGCAGCGCCGTGTTCAGTCTGTTTACATAACTCTGTACTTGAATACGCATGCTTATAGCAGTTTTCTTTGGCGCTTCCGTGTATAAGACCCTGGAAGGCAAGTTACAGAAGCGAGTTAATGATAGAAAGTTTGCAAGTGGTGGGAAGGCTCTATTCGTTGACCTACCTCGCATGTGGAGCGAACATAACGCAGCAAGTAACGAATAAGCCTGCTGAGTAACTGGGCTAGAGTTATTAAGGATTGCTGTGACAGCGTCTGCGGGCCGTAACCACCTGGCAGTGACACAGCTTGTTGGCTGCGGCGACAAATAAAAGGCGAGGCTCCGGCACGGACGGCGCCCGGCCCATGCGTCACGCCGCTCGCCGTATATTTACGTCAGCGTCTTTAATGAACGGACAAATTTACGAACCGCTGATATTTATAGCGCGGCCCGATACAGCCACGCCTTCTTAATGGACCACTTCTGCTTACACTATTTATTTAGCTTAAAGCCACGCTCCTCGCGAAATAGGTCT
The DNA here is from genome assembly GCF_023864275.1 of Schistocerca cancellata. NCBI lineage: Eukaryota > Metazoa > Arthropoda > Insecta > Orthoptera > Acrididae > Schistocerca > Schistocerca cancellata. The sequence goes on along the minus strand of NC_064628.1, from coordinate 781,026,861 downwards.
CTCTGTTGACAGCAATACTGGAGGCTTTAGTCTTTGTTGATTTATGTGTATTCAAAGAAATCCTCCGAGAGCCAGTGAATGATAAACTGCCTGGAGCCAATAATTGTTTTTTATTTCCCCACCGGCAGCGATAAGGTGACAGACTCTAAATATGATGAAGTTAAAAATACAATCATAACAAACAATGTAAAATCTGTACTTGTAAAAGGTACCTTTCCTCAGAAACTTCTGAGGATAATTTGAATAAAAAGGGATTTGTAGGCTACACATTTCTAACCACTTTAACGGAAGGATTTCTAAAACTTCTGATTAATTTCGAGATAATTATTTTTGTGACAAGTGGACATAAAAATAAAGAATTGTCCACACTTTTCTCTGAACAAAGTCTGACTAGAAGAATCTGAGAAAAAGTACACTCTGTTCTTTAAAAAATACCTCTTACGGGAAACAGTTGTTAAAGTTGCAATACATCCCCGCTTCTTATGATGGAAATGGAAATGCCATGTGGCTAGGGCCTCCCGTCTGGTAGACCGTTCGCCTGGTGCAAGTCTGTCGAGTTGACGCCACTTTGGTGACTTGCGTGTCGATGGGGATGAAACAACACCTAGTCCCTGAGCGGAGAAAATCTCCGACCAAGCCGGGAATAGAACCCGGACCGTTAGGCATGACATTCCGTCACGCTGACGCTGACCTAACACAATACATAGAGGACGGTTTTGAGAAGGGAGAAAAAACTGGCGTGGTGTTTGTCGACTTATCAGCAGCTTACGACACGATAAACCACAAAATGCTCCTGGGAAAAATTTTCGAAATGACGGGAAACTACCACCTTACTGAAGTTGTGAGATCACTGATCTCCAACAGAAGATACCATGTGGAATTTCAAGAACAAAGAAGTCGCTGGAGGAACCAGAAGAACGGGCTCCCACAAGGTAGTGTTTTGTCCCCCCTACTTTTTAATCTGTATACAAATGAACAAACCAGTTGGACCGACGACAAGAAGCTTTATCTATACTGATGATGTAGCCATTGCATGCCAATCTAGATTAATCAAACAGATTGAGAGAAACCTAACAGATGCCTTAGAAGTACTAACTGAATATTACAACGGGAACGAGCTTCGACCTAATCCAGCAAAGACGCAGACTTGTTCATTTCATCTAAACAACAAGGAAGCAAACAGGGAATTACAATTGGAATGGAACTCAGTTAAACTTCAACACTGCCCAAACCCAGTTTATCTTGGAGTCACGTTAGATTGAACATTGTCTTACAAGAAACACGTAGAAAAAACTAGAGCGAAAGTCAACACACGGAACGGTATAATTCGTAAACTTACCAACTCACACTGGGGAGCAAACCCTGAAATTTTACGTGCATCATCCCTGGCATTGTGCTTTGCTCCAGCTGAATATGCATGCCCCGTCTGGAGAAGATCGACACATGCCCAGAAGCTAGACGCACCTACAAACCGTGATCTCCTTTATATGTGTTCTGGAATAGCCCCTCCCCCCCCCCCCCCCCACAGATCAGACGGCAAACGTTGGCGATGGCCGAACGAAGCAGGCAGTGCGAAGACAGAAGACATCCCCTGTACGCACATCAGCCAGCGGAGGCAAGACTTAAATCTAGGTAAGACTTCATAAAAGTTGAACGTCCACTAACCGAAAGTCAGTCTACAACTAGAGAATCAATGTGGAAACAGAAATTGGATAAAGGCAGTCTGAAAAGTTGGAACATTAAAGAAAAACTTCCTGCTGGATCACAATTGGAATGGAGAGTCTGGAAGAGCCTAAACCGACTTAGATGTCAAATGGGAAGATCACAGGATGACTTGATCAAGTGGGGATACGCCGAAGAAGAGCCCTGCCAATGTGGAGGAAAACAAACCATGACACACCTGCTGACCTGTCCATCTTTGCTGGCCCCATGCACTTTCCAAGACCTGTGGTTGGCCAACGACGCTGCAGTGAAGTGTGCCGAACACTGGAGAGAGATATGAGCCTTGCTTTAGACAATAATGACGACTTACAATATGTGAAGATCATGAATGTATATATGAATGAATAGCTATCATTTACTTGTATTTGTAATCTAGTATATATAGCGTATTAATTAATTACAGATGTAGCTCAGACACGATTAAATAATTTTTTTTTTCATTTCGTTCGTTGTTGATCGTTGTGTTTGGTCGTTGCGGACGTCACATGATATCCGTTCAAGTCCGTTTGTTGATCCTTCCGCTCAGTTTTTTTATTACAGAGGCCAACCAGCTCTCTGTCCGAACACGCTGAGCTACCGTGCCGGCACCACTCAGCTACCAGGGGTGGGCGCTTCTTATGATGATTTGTCTGCATCCACTAGCATCTCATCTTACAGTATTCTTTCTCCTGCTCGCCTGCTTTGTCTATCCCTTGTTTCGACGTCTCTGACAGCTCTCTCTCTCTCTGACGTCCTAAGACCTTTTTATCTAAATTTACCATCTGTTTCACCACGATACGACCAACAGTTTCTAGTAGTCTCTTCAGGACTTCACATCTTGTAATATTTCCTTCACTTGACGTTGCCACGGCGTCAAAGACACCAGTATGCAGTCTGCTAATTGACACAAACACTGTCTTAGGAATTCTGGCCAAGATTATGCTGTTGATGGACTCGTTAGTATTCTGGGTGCGGCCCTGTAGACGTTTCGTCAATAATATTGTATCTGACAAATCTTTGAAAATTTCTTTCAGGACCTCCACTATGATAAAAGGTACTGCTCGTCTGTGAACAAATTTCTCACCATTTTGCTGTAGTCTGTTGTGCCATGAATCATTTCCGGGAGGGCTAAGGCCAAGAATGGGTTTTGAAAACTTTTGAATCCGCATCTCCTAAATAGTTGCCCTCGGAGGCGGGTGTTTCCAAAAATCAAATTTCAGTACGAAAACGGTCAAATATACATAGTCACGCCCGCACGGCCGTTTGTTTAAATGTATGAATATAACATATAATTGGAAAGGGGACAGTCGGCAGCTGTGACCGAGCGGTTCTAGGCGCTTCAGTCCGGAATCGCGCTGCTGCTACGGTCGCAGGTTGGAATCCTGCCTCGGGCATGGATGTGTGTGATGTCGTTAGGTTAGTTAGGTTTAAGTAGCTCTAAGTCTAGGGGACTGATGACCTCAGATGTTAAGTGCCATAGTGCTTAGAGCCATTTGTACCATTATTTGGAAACGGGTCATCTCGTAGATTAAGATCAATAAAAAAACAGAAATCGAAAATATTAAGTGTCCAACCCGTCCAGAGCCGCTTGAAGCCATGCTCTTCGCAAAATAGGTCTACCTGCTGACAGCAAGATGGGAGGCTACAGTCTTTGTTGATTTTTACTCAAAGGCACCCTGCGAGAACCAGTAAAGGATAAAGTTTTAGCCAACAAGTGTTTTTCATTTCACCTCCGGCAGCAACAAAGTGACTGCTCTTTTGATATTCAACATTTAAAAATGACGAAGTCATAAATTAAAAGATGAAAAATACAGATTTCATTATCATCATTGCCACCCTCGCTTAGGCGTGATACCTATCCATCCTCGTGGTCAGTTTTATTGACACCAACTCTTCATTGGTTCTTAAGAATTCTTTTCCTGTATGGTGCATAATTCATAGCTTGCAGTGGTAATCACAGCTCTGGCAGTCTTTCCACGTGAGCCTTCCAGTCATTTCTGTATTCCTCTATTACTAGGTTGGTGCTGAAGTTCGTAGCGTTTTTGTTTTACATGTTTGTTTTCGTTTGCTATGGGTTTATTTACTGTAATTTTTTATTTGTAGTCCACTGTTGCTATTTGCGCTGTGGATGCTGGAAAATGGAACGCCAGATGGAGAAATCGGAACATTTTCCGACAAAGTCTTCTGTTTGAGTTCAAAAGAAGAGTGACAGTAGTGAAGGCAGCCAGAAACATTTGCACCATGTATGGGGATAATGCCATTGGCAGAGCACGACAAGAAGATGATTTTATAGTTTAGAGATTGACATTAGGACTATCCACTTTCAGGAACAGCTTCGTGATTTGAAGAAGATCGTTTAGACGCACTAGTCCACAGTGTACTCCAGAACTGGCAAATATGATGAACTGTGATCATTCCACAATCGTGCAACATTTCCACACAATGGGGACCGGCCGCGGTGGTCTAGCGGTTCTGGCGCTGCAGTCCGGAACCGCGGGACTGCTACGGTCGCAGGTTCGAATCCTGCCTCGGGCATGGGTGTGTGTGATGTCCTTAGGTTAGTTAGGTTTAAGTAGTTCTAAGTTCTAGGGGACTTATGACCTAAGATGTTGAGTCCCATAGTGCTCAGAGCCATTTGAACCATTTTTGAACCACACAATGGGGAAGGCACACAAACCGGATGTATGGCTACCACATGCTCTAAACCAAAATGACAAGAACCAGCTGGTGGCCATAGGTGCATCTCTTCTGGCTCGTCATCAGTTGGCTTGTGAACGACACCGACCACGCCTGTCCTTTATCGGCACTGGTGACGAGAAATGGTGTCTTTATGCTAATATAAGGAAAAGAAAGGAATGGTTGAGCCCAACAAAGCAGCAACCTCCCCATATAAACATCCGCAAAAAATAATGTTGTGCGTCTGGTAGGACAGCAACGGTGTAATGTAGTACGAATTTCTTCCCCGAGGTGTAACTATCACATCTCAGACATCTTGCAGGCGCAGTCGACGAACAACGAACAGGAAGACAGCGTGAAGTCATGTTACTCCAGGATAAAGCCCACTCGCATTGTGCTAGACTGACAGAAAGCACTATACTGGAGTTTGGTTGGGAAGTCAATCCACACCCACCTACTCATCTAATCTTGCGCCCTAAAATTTTCAGTTTCCCGCTCTCTATCGAAAAAACGTCAAGGAACTTCCTTCCCGGATAAAAATATGCTCCGAACATGCCTCGACGAGTTCTTCGCCTCAGAAGCACGTGATTTCGACAGTTGCGGAATCGAAAAGTTACTCCATCGCTGGTAGACTGTGGTAAACAGTGAAGGAGAATATGTTATTGATGACTTAATTGCCGGCCGGAGTGGCCGAGTGGTTCTAGGCGCTTCAGTCTGGAACCGCGCGGCTGCTACGGTTGCAGGTTCGAATCCTGCCTCGGGCATGGATGTGTGTGATGTCCTTAGGTTAGTTAGGTTTAAGTAGTTCTAAGTTCTAGGGGACTGATGATCTCAGATGTTAAGTCCCATAGTGCTCAGAGCCATTTGAACCATTTTTTTTATATGACTTAAGTCTACGTTATATGTTGCCTTTATTAAACTTATGGAAGAACGCTGCGAAATTATTCACCGACCGAATCTATCAGCACAGGGATGTGGTTTTTTTGTGGATTAGTCACGCACCAACAGGGATTAATGTGCGGGTGCGTTTGAGTCATGTCTCGCCATATTTCAGGCCGTTTCCTTCTCACATTTTCTCACAGGCGTCGCAACGCGTCCCTATAATACCATCGATTAACTGTTTGTCTCTGTGGCACGAATTCATGATGGAATAACCCTTCAAAATCACAGAAAATTACCAGTATGGCTTTGACAAATGATAAATGTGTGTGAAATCTTATGGGACTTAACTGCTAAGATCATCAGTCCCTAAGCTTACACACTACTTAACCTAAATTATCCTAAGGACAAAACACACACACCCATGCCCGAGGGAGGACTCGAAGCTCCGCCGGGACCAGCCGCACAGTCCATGACCTCAGCGCCTAAGACCGCTCGGCTAATCCCGCGCGGCTATGGTTTTGACATTTGACCTGACCTGAGGACCTTTTTTTGGTGTTGGACAACCGTTCCCGACCCAATGTGAAGATTGAGCCTTGGTCTCAACATCGTAACTGTAGACCCACGTCTAATCACCAGTTATGATTCGAAGAAACATCTCGTTCTCATTGGGGCGATCCAAAAGCTCTTCACATATTTAGAGGCGAAGGTCTTTCTGGTCTTGACTCATTAACCGTGGCACGAACTTGGCGGCAATACGATCCATTCCAAGACGCTATGTGAGGATTTCATCACATGATCCATCTTACGAGGTGCATTCAAGTTCTAAGGCCTCCGATTTTTTTTCTCCGGACTGGAAAGAGATAGAAACATGCGCGTTGTTTTAAAATGAGGCCGCGTTCATTGTCAATACGTCCCAGAGATGGCAGCACCGTATGGCAGATGGAATTTTACCGCCAGTGGCGAGAATGAGAACTGTTTTAAATACTTAAAATGGCGACGTTTTCCTTACTTAACAGCGTGCAATCATTCGTTTTCTGAATTTGCGTGGTGTGAAACCAATTGAAATTCATCGACAGTTGAAGGAGACATGTGTTGATGGAGTTATGGATGTGTCGAAAGTGCTTTCGTGGGTGCGACAGTTTAATGAAGGCAGAACATCGTGTGACAACAAACCGAAACAACCTCGGGCTCGCACAAGCTGGTCTGACGACATGATCGAGAAAGTGGAGAGAATTGTTTTGGGGGATCGCCGAATGACTGTTGAACAGATCGCCTGCAGAGTTGGCATTTCTGTGGGTTCTGTGCACACAATCCTGCATGACGACCTGAAAATGCGAAAAGTGTCATCCAGGTGGGTGCCACGAATGCTGACGGACGACCACATGTCTGCCCGTGTGGCATGTTGCCAAGCAATGTTGTCGCGCAACGACAGCACGAATGGGACTTTCTTTTCGTCGGTTGTGACAATGGATGAGACGTGGATGCCATTTTTCAATCCAGAAACAAAGCGCCAGTCAGCTCAATGGAAGCACACAGATTCAACGCCACCAAAAAAATTTCGGGTAACCGCCAGTGCTGAAAAAATGATGGTGTCCATGTTCTGGGACAGCGAGGGCGTAATCCTTACCCATTGCGTTCCAAAGTGCACTGCGGTAACAGGTGCATCCTAGGAAAATGTTTTGAAGAATAAATTCCTTCCTGCACTGAAACAAAAACGTCCGGAAAGGGCAGCGCGTGTGCTGTTTCACCAAGACAACGCACCCGCACATTGAGCTAATGTTACGCAACAGTTTCTTCGTGACAACAACTTTGAAGTGATTCCTCATGCTCCCTACTCACCTGACCTGGCTCCTACTGACTTTTGGCTTTTTCCAACAATGAAAGACACTCTTCGTGGCCACACATTCACCAGCCGTGCTGCTATTGCCTCGGCGATTTTCCAGTGGTCAAAACAGACTCCTAAAGAAGCCTTCGCCGCTGCCATGGAATCATGGCGTCAGCGTTGTGAAAAATGTGTACGTCTGCAGGGTGATTACGTCGAGAAGTAACGCCAGTTTCATCGATTTCGGGTGAGTAGTTAATTAGAAAAAAAATCGGAGGCCTTAGAACTTGAATGCACCTCGTAAATGTTACGTTCTTCTGCAATCTCTCGGACAGTCAGTCTTCGATTGGCGCGCACAATTTCGTTGATGATCCTGACGTGAGCGTCGTCAGTACTGTAGACGTCGAAGCGCTCCATTTTTAAACCGTGTGAAATATTCGTAACACAGAGTACGGCTTATACATTCATCACCGTAGGCTTTCTGCGTAATTTGGAGTGTCTCAGTAAAGGTTTTCTTGAGTTTGATGCAAAATTTAATGCAGACGAGTTGCTCCTCTAACTCTGCCATTTCGAAATTCGCAAAATGTGCGACACAACGTTCTACTCAATACAGCTCTGAACAATAACTAGCATAAATTTCCTTTACTTTACGTCTGTGGTCACAATTTTTTTTTTTTTTGTCAGCAGACTACCGGTTTCGGTCGGTAATGACCAGCTTCAGATCTGTTCTACACTCCTAGAAATTGAAATAAGAACACCGTGAATTCATTGTCCCAGGAAGGGGAAACTTTATTGACACATTCCTGGGGTCAGATACATCACATGATCACACTGACAGAACCACAGGCACATAGACACAGGCAACAGAGCATGCACAATGTCGGCACTAGTACAGTGTATATCCACCTTTCGCAGCAATGCAGGCTGCTATTCTCCCATGGAGACGATCGTAGAGATGCTGGATGTAGTCCTGTGGAACGGCTTGCCATGCCATTTCCACCTGGCGCCTCAGTTGGACCAGCGTTCGTGCTGGACGTGCAGACCGCGTGAGACGACGCTTCATCCAGTCCCAAACATGCTCAATGGGGGACAGATCCGGAGATCTTGCTGGCCAGGGTAGTTGACTTACACCTTCTAGAGCACGTTGGGTGACACGGGATACATGCGGACGTGCATTGTCCTGTTGGAACAGCAAGTTCCCTTGCCGGTCTAGGAATGGTAGAACGATGGGTTCGATGACGGTTTGGATGTACCGTGCACTATTCAGTGTCCCCTCGACGATCACCAGTGGTGTACGGCCAGTGTAGGAGATCGCTCCCCACACCATGATGCCGGGCGTTGGCCCTGTGTGCATCGGTCGTATGCAGTCCTGATTGTGGCGCTCACCTGCACAGCGCCAAACACGCATACGACCATCATTGGCACCAAGGCAGAAGCGACTCTCATCGCTGAAGACGACACGTCTCCATTCGTCCCTCCATTCACGCCTGTCGCGACACCACTGGAGGCGGGCTGCACGATGTTGGGGCGTGAGCGGAAGACGGCCTAACGGTGTGCGGGACCGTAGCCCAGCTTCATGGAGACGGTTGCGAATGGTCCTCGCCGATACCCCAGGAGCAACAGTGTCCCTAATTTGCTGGGAAGTGGCGGTGCGGTCCCCTACGGCACTGCGTAGGATCCTACGGTCTTGGCGTGCATCCGTGCGTCGCTGCGGTCCGGTCCCAGGTCGACGGGCACGTGCACCTTACGCCGACCACTGGCGACAACATCGATGTACTGTGGAGACCTCACGCCCCACGTGTTGAGCAATTCGGCGGTACGTCCACCCTGCCTCCCGCATGCCCACTATACGCCCTCGCTCAAAGTCCGTCAAGTGCACATACGGTTCACGTCCACGCTGTCGCGGCATGCTACCAGTGTTAAAGACTGCGATGGAGCTCCGTATGCCACGGCAAACTGGCTGACACTGACGGCGGCGGTGCACAAATGCTGCGCAGCTAGCGCCATTCGACGGCCAACACCGCGGTTCCTGGTGTGTCCGCTGTGCCGTGCGTGTGATCATTGCTTGTACAGCCCTCTCGCAGTGTCCGGAGCAAGTATGGTGGGTCTGACACACCGGTGTCAATGTGTTCTTTTTTCCATTTCCAGGAGTGTATAAAAACATGTCCTAATGTACTGCACCCATAGCGGCATCGTCAAATGTTAAACATAAAAATAGCACCATCATAGTCAAATACATATAAAGAACAGCATATGGAAGAGTCATCTTGTCAGCAGCAATAACTGGCAGACATACAACAATGAAGCTTCCGGCAGTTACACACGAAACACAGGCGTGCACGGGGTTCCCAACCGCATTCCGTTCCAACACACCATTGGCACGAAGTCACGAAACTTCCTGAATTTTATGAACAGACCTCGCATGTGTGTGTGTGTACAGATGATGACACAGGTTCAAATCAACAGGGAAACGTGTGCAGTGTAACAGGCGAGGAATCTTTTCACGAAAAGGGGAGAGCACAGATAGTAAAGAGTTGCATTATTTTGAGGAGAAGAATATTGTGGAGTTAATTAATGAGAATTTGACTGCAGTGAGGGCAGGGTTGCATAGTGAGGATGACCATAGTGGTGGGGGAGGGGGGGGGAATCAGTTAAGTAAAGGAGTGGAGAAGGTTCAGGAAGGTAAGGTGATGTGTCAAGGTGTTTTAATTTGTCGTTAGTAGACAAATTGACTGCTACTAGGAGGATAAATAATGAAAATAATCCTACAAATATCTGTGTAATCTCAAAGCATGGGGAAGGTTTTGAGAGAAGGGAAGAAGTTGTACACGATTTTTTCGATGAATCTGAAGTCAGTAACAGAAACGAGATTGACAGTTTTCCCACTAAGTATTGCAGAAAAGGGATTATATGGAAGGGTATAATGAATATGGCACTGAGGAAATTGGGGTTGATCAAGAAGAGTGGTTGCTTGTAAGAGTTATTTACAATAACAGTAGGAGTAAAATGAGGTGGGGATCTGCTGACTTTGGTAGGCACACCACTTGGTGAGAGGTGCCTTCCCTTGCTGGGTGTGTCAGTTCTTATTTTCTGGTGCACTCTGTCCTAACTCTTTTCTAACTGGGCTTCATTCCCGCCGTGCTCATAAAATTTTGTTTTACTCTTTTCTATTCGGGGTCTATACTATTTGATGTGACAACAACTTCTTTGGATTAATGATTTGAGAAAGGAATCAGTCGGACAGCTCTACATTTAAAACATCTGCCATTTTGGTAATAAAAAATTCTTTCTACGTAGGGCCAGAAATATTTTTTGTTATAGCATAATTGTATATGCTGAGGGTCCAATGTTCTGTATGGAAGTTAAATTCGGAAGTAATAAGATTTCGTTATCCATTGTGGATGATGCGTTAGAGTCAACTCTGGAGTTTGGTAAAATGAATGTGCACAGTGGTGATAGGAGGTTAATGATGGGCAATACTGAAGGAAGTACAGTGGAGTCTGCTCCAGTGACAGTCAGTGGTTACTGAGTACAGGCAGCAGGGCCTGAAGTTGGTATTTTTATAGGTAGTAATGCACAAGAAGGGTGCTTACTCCAATGAAGAAAAAGTTAGTTAGGATTGATTTAACAGATGTCAATATCTTCTTCATAGAAGCATTATACATATTGTATGTGACTATTTTAATCATTGATTGACAATTTACAGTAACTGAATCACATCTATGTATCTATTGTGCTAGCAGCAAGAAACATAAATAAAAGCATATATAAAAATATAACCGAGGTATATAAATAAGTTTTCAAATGTGCTACGTATAGCTTCTTTATATATCTTGTTTAACCGGCCACTGTGGCCGAGCGGTTCTAGCCGCTTCAGTCTGGAACCGCGCTGCTGCAACATTCGCAGGTTCGAATACTGCCTCGGGCGTGGATGTGTGATGATGTCCTTAGGTTAGTTAGGTTTAAGTAGTTCTAAGTCTAGGGGATTGATGACCTCAGATGTTAAGTCCCATAGTGCTTAGAGCCATTTGAATCATTTTTTTACATCTTGTTTATATTTTGAATTTCAGTTGCAGTGATTTCAGTCATGGGTAGCGTTTAAACACGCCACATAGGGGTTACTTGGTCACCAGATCTTGCTTGAAACCTTTCCGAAAAGATGGATCTTTACAGACGGTGTACCATCACGACCGCCTTGTTCATCAGACGTTATCCCTCTTGAGCTAATTTTTGGGGTCAGCCGACGTTAAGGATAAAGTGTTCAGTTCACCAGTTCCTGGTGTGCAACCTCTTACGGCGCGAATACGAGATGTTGTGTAAGCAAACAGAGTGCCTACGGAATATCGCCTCAGCTATGCGACTGGATTCTTCATTTACTGTCAGAAAAGTCACAGTTCGTAGTAATAGACGAAAAGTCATCGAGTAAAACAGAAGTAATATCCGGCGTTCCCCAAGGACGTGTTATAGGCCCTCAATTGTTCCTGATCTATATTAACGACATAGGAGACTGAGTAGCCGTCTTAGATTATTTGCAGATGATGCTGTGATTTACCGTCTTGTAAAGTCATCAGATGATCAAAACGACTTGCAAAATGATTTAGATAAGATATCTGTATGGTGCGAAAAGTGGCAGTTGACCCTGAATAAGGAAAAGTGTGAAGTTATTCACGTGAGTAATAAAAGGAATCAGCTAAATTTCGATTACGCGATAAGTCACACAAATCTGAAGGCTGTAAATTCAGCTAAATACTTAGGGATTACAATTACAAATAACCTAAATTGGAACGATCACATAGATAATATTGTGGGTAGAGCAAACCAAAGACTGCGATTCATTGGCAGAACACTTATAGAAGGTACAACAGGTCTACTAAAGACACTGCTTACACCACGCTTGTCCGCCCTATTCTGGAGTATTGCTGTGCTGTGTGGGTTCCGCATCAGGTGGGACTGACGGATGACATCGAAAAAGTACAAAGAAGGGCAGCTCGTTTTGTATTATCGCGAAATAGGGGAGATAGTGTCAAAGACATGATACGTGAATTGGAGTGGCAATCATTAAAACAAAGGCGTTTTTCGTTGCGACGGGACCTTTTCATGAAATTTCAATCAACCAGTTTTCTCCTCAGATTGCGAAAACATTCTGTTGGCACCCACCTACATAGGAATAAATGATCATCACGATAAAACAAGAGAAATCAGGGCCCGCACGGAAAAATTTAAGTGCTCGTTTTTCCCGCTTGCCGTTCGAGAGTGGAACAGTAGACAGACAGCTTGAGGGGTGGTTCATTGAACCCTCTGCCAGGCTCTTTATTGTGAATAGCAGAGTAATCACGTAGATGTAGAAGTTGTATAAGCAATGACGAAAGAGATGTTGACGAAGACATAGAAACTGAGTATCGCCTACAGGCTCTGCAGGCCACAAACGGAGAACGCGTGGATGTGTACCCCTAAAAAACTTCATGACTTAAGCTACTATTTACTTAAAACCGCATACCTGTATCTAGTATAGTCCCGTAAAAAGAATTATTTGTGATCAGGGCGAGACTTTGTGGTCATACTGTACTGTTTGTCCTGAAATTCGTCCTGAAACACCCACGCAAGGCGACACAGTATTCGACGTTTCAGTTCTTTCTCAAAATTATCCGCCGTCTGCTGCTACTCGTGGACGTGAAACCTAGGTTTTGTAACCCGCCGTAGGCATTAATTAAGGCAACAGTAGTCCGTTATGAGGCAGTGCATTTGCCCGCGGCCCGTTAAACGGCCGGTTCGTTTCAGCGTCCAGTCAAAGGCCCCGCCACAGGGCTGCCTTCTTCGCCGTTAATGCGCCACGACCCTCCCCACCGCTCTAATTAAATATCCCGGTGCTCCTCTGCACTGCGGAACGCACTATGATTTAAGCCGCGCCTGCAATTGAAACCTCGTAACAAAGCACCACTGGTGCTTATTTGCGTCACGATCGGAAGGCTAGTCAAGTGCGCACGCTGAACGAAAACGATTGCTGTTTAGTGACTCGCACTTCCGTTGTGTTATTAAATGTAATATCTGCCTTGTTGACAAATAAGGAGTTGTTTCTCTTTTCGTTCCTAGCGAGTGTCCTGTGGTTACCGGATTCACTTACAGTGGTATTCGCTAATTCAGTATTTATTTTTAACTTTCAGGTTGGATGCCCTTTACACAACAGTAGTGAGTTGACTTGATGAAAATGATGATGATCATATGTTCTGACCATTAGGCAGTTCTGTTGTGTCTAGCCAAGACAGCCTAGACACAATGAGAGGAAGCCGAAAGGCACGCGCTTAAACTCACGCAGGCTGGCGTGAGGTCTGAAACAGGACACGTAATGAATGCTATAAAGAAAAGTACGTAGCTTCTGGAATACTTAACTTTAATCCACATTTGTAGAACATCGCTCTTGATGATACATTAACAGAATCTCAATATCTATACTGGTAATGGCGCCTTGCTAGGTCGTAGCAAATGTAGCTGAAGGCTATGCTAACTATCGTCTCGGCAAATGTCAGCGTAGTTGTCAGTGAACCATGGCTAGCAACGTCGGCTGTACAACTGGGGCGAGTGCTAGTACGTCTCACTAGACCTGCCGTGTGGCGGCGCTTGGTCTGCCATCACTGACAGTGGCGACACGCGGGTCCGTCGTATACTAGCGGACCGCGGTCGATTTAAAAGCTACCACCTAGCAAGTGTGGTGTCTGGCGGTGACACCACAAGTTCCACGACCAAAAATTCGGCGTGATCTAATCCTCCCGATTTTCCTCCGTCCTTTACACAGCTGCGTTTGATGTGTACTATGTAATCAAAAGTATCCGGACACCCATATGTCATGCAGAATTGTCCTCTAGATGTCAGCCACGCGGTTTGAGGCGCCATGTCACGGACTGCGCGGTCCCTCCTGTTGGAGGCTCGGGTCCTCCTTCGGGCATGTGTGTGTGTGTTGTTCTTACCATAAGTTAGTTTAAGTAGTGTGTAAGTCTAGGAACCGATGACCTCAGGAGTTTGGTCCCTTAGGAATTCACACACATTGGTACATCCTCTAGATGTCGCGAGAGACGAATCCGCCAGTATAAAAGGAATTAGAGTTATATATTAATACCTTCAGCTGCTGACAGGCGTTGATATATAGCAACGGGGACAGCCAAAAATGTGTGCCCCGACCGGGACTCGAACCCAGGACCTCCTGCGTAAATGGCAGACGCTCTATTCAATTTTTTTTAATCTCATTTTGTTCGCTTTCTTTCGTTGCATCTGGTCGGGGCGGACATCGTAAGACACCCATTGAAGTTCGTCATTGATCGGTTAACTCAGTTTTTTTTTTTTATTACAGAGGGCAGCTAACCCTCTGATCTAACACGCTGAGCTACCGTGCCGGCATCCATCTGACCCCCCGAGGGCACAGAGGATAGTGTGACTGCAGGCACGTCTCCCGCGAGACCCACATTCTCACCTTATATGTGCACATACTACATTCGTAGTGTCCCTACCCAACACACTCATTACTCATGGAAGACATTCTTACCAAGTCCCGTAAGAGTTCGGGTAATATATGTGCATCCCCACAGAAGAGGAAGGTCATGGCCGTTATTGCCAGAACTATATACTTATATGGATATGGTGTATATATCAACGCCTATCAGCAGCTGGAGGTATTAATATATAATTCTGATTTCGTTCGAGACGGCTGCAGGTCATCAATGGTGTCTGTTCCGTCGGACATGTCTGAAAGAATAGACACCATATCCTTAGTATAAAAGGAGGCGGGAAGTATTATGTAGTCAGCAGAGAAGCAGTAAGATCAGAATGGATTGGGTAGGCGGGCACTGTGACTCCGAACCTAGACTAGTCACTAGATGTCACTGAGTAACCCATTGGGGACATCTCATCACATCTAACAGTGGCGGCTGCTGTGTCAGAGCACGAGAGCACGTGAACACCCTATCTTTTGACGCCTTGCGGATTTAGTGGTTATTTTTCTTTGAATGGTAACAGCCTTGCCGCATGGGATACACCGGTTCCCGTCAGATCACCGAAGTTGAGCGCTGTCGGGCGGGGACGGCACTTGGATGGGTGACCATCCGGGCCGCCATGCGCTGTTGCCATTTTTTGGGGTCCACTCAGCCTCGTGATTCCAGCTGAGGAGCTACTCGAGCGAATAGTAGCGGCTCGGGTCATAGAAAACCATCATAACGACCGGGAGTGTGGTGTGCTGACCACAAGCCCCTCCTACCCGCATCCTCATCTGAGGATGACACGGCGGTCGGATGGTCCCAATGAGCCACTTGTGGCCTGCAGAGGAAGTGTTTTTTTTCTACTTTGAATGTTGTTAAATATAACATTGATGAGGTAATCGGAAATAGACGGTACTTAAATCTACAGCGCTATTGTTCCTGTAGACTACGTGAAACTTGGCAGGAAGGTCGCGAGGACATCTTCAGTTGTGCACGTTTCAAGGTCCTACTGCGCATGCGCAGCTGGCATGAAGTAATTGCCTTACGGCTCAGACACATACAGATTTGATTAATAAAGTTCACGGTTCGTGGTGTGCACAGCTATGCCTTACCACTCAACTACAAGTTTGCAGTTGTGCCACTAGGTGATAGCATACTGCGAAAGACGTTGACCTTCGTTCGTTTGGCATTTGGCATAACGTCCGTTAGATTGTAGCACACTCCTCAGTTATGTCAGTTCGCTCAATATATAGTAAAATTAGATTGGACGACATTGTTGCATTATTATTTCTATTGTAAATATTATTGTCAGTAGCTGCAGATGTATAAATTTGTTCACAATCATAACTTTTATACATCAGTTGCTGTTTCATTCATCGGGTGATCTGAACCATAAAATTTGTGAACATCCAAAATGTATGTCGCCACAGACATCTAAAACGGCACAGATCACATGTTGCTGATGTGGCTGAGAAGTGAAAAGGCGGAGTAATAACCACAGCTAAACCATGAGCATGGAGGCCTCATGTTCTTACCGTCAGGCAACATCGAGCATTCAGAAAAGTAGCTGTAAAAAATCACAGGAAATCAATGCAAGGAATCACTCGTGAGTTACAAAGTGTTACTAGCAGCCCAGCTAGCACAATGACTGTGAGTAGGGAGGTGAAAAGAATGCGGTACAGTGGTCGTGTCGTTTTTCATAAGCCACACATTTTAGTTGGCAATCCTAAGCAACGTCTGAGATGATGGATAGAACGACACTACTGGACAGTGGATGATTGGAAATGATTCATTTGGTGTGATGAATTACACTGTAACCTGTGACAATCCGATGCAATGATTTGGATTTGGCGAAGGTGAGAGGAACCTTTGCTTGCTCAGTGTGCAGTGCCAACAGTGAAGTGTGAATGACATGGTGGTGTTACGTATTGTGTGATTTTCGTGTATAGTCCCACAATTACACTTAAGAAAACGTTAGATGTGGAATTATACATTCTACGTTATAATGTACTGCGTACTGTGCAGGAACATTTCGGAGACGATGATTATTTTGTCACTGTTGTTATGTAGACATCAAAAAAAGTTTTGCATCACCTCGGTTCCGAGAGTTACGGAA
The DNA here is from genome assembly GCF_023864275.1 of Schistocerca cancellata. Taxonomy (NCBI): domain Eukaryota; kingdom Metazoa; phylum Arthropoda; class Insecta; order Orthoptera; family Acrididae; genus Schistocerca; species Schistocerca cancellata. The sequence goes on along the minus strand of NC_064628.1, from coordinate 781,010,201 downwards.
CCTGTACAGAAAACTGGAATAGAGATCAATTTAAAAATCATTTCCGCCCATTTTATTTCTCATGAAAACCACACATTGCATGTCGTACCACCATACAGCGAGACCTTCAGAGATGGTGGCCCAGACTGCCATACACACCGGTACCTCTAATACCCAGTAGCACGTCCGCTTGCATTGATGCATGCCTGTATTCGTCGAGGCATACTATCCACAAGTTCATCAAGGCACTGTTGCTCCAGATTGTCCCACTCCTCAATCGCGATTCGGCGTAGATCCTTCAGAGCGTTTGGTGGGTCACGTCGTCCATAAACAGCGCTTGTCATTCTATCCCAGGCATGTTCGATAGTGTTCATGACCACCAGCGGCGTACGTCGGCCCATCATAATGCCACCCCAAAACTCGTTGGACTGTGTGTCTAAGGCGTTCAGCCAGACCGGTTTGCCTCCAAACACGTCTCCGACGATTGTCTGGTTGAAGGCATATGCGACACACATTGGCGAAGAGATCCTGGGCGGTCCATTCGGCATGTTGTTGGGCCCATCTGTACCGCGCTGCATGATGTCGTGGTTGCAAAGATGGACCTCGCTATGGACGTCGGGAGTGAAGTTGCACATCATGCAACGTATTGGGCATAGTTTGAGTCGTAACACAACGTCCTGTGGCTGCCTGAAAATTATTACTCAACATGGTGGCGTTGCTGTCTGGGTGCCCCGTAGGTAGCGGTCATCCACTGCAGTAGTAGCCCTTGAGCAGCCTTAGCGAGGCATGTCATCGACAGTTCCTGTCTGTCTGTACCTCCTCCATGTCCAAACAACATCGCTTTGGTTCACTCCGAGACGCCTGGACACTGCCCTTGTTGAGAGCCCTTCCTGGCACAAAGTAACAATGCGGACGCTATCGAAACGCGGTATTGACCGTCTAGGCATGGCTGAACTACAGACAACACGAGCCATGTACCTCCTTCCTCGTGGAATGACTGGAACTGATCGGCTGTCGGACCTCCTCCGTCTAATAGGCGCTGCTCTTTCATAGTTGTTTACATGTTTGGGCGGGCTTAGTGACATCCCTCGACAGTCAAAGGGACTGTGTCTGTGATACAATATCTGCAGTCAACGTATATCTTCAGGAGTTCTGGGAACCGGGGTGATGCAAAACTTTTTTTGATGTGTGTACCCTCTCATAAAACAGAAACTGTGAGGCAACGGTTTGTGGACAATGACATGCCCAAAACTGTCTACCTGCCTTGAGTCTCTACCTGAGCCCAATGGAACGTCGACTTCGCTCTAGATCATAGTGCCCAGAATCACTACCTTCACTCGTTTCAGCTCGTGATGAAGAATGGGCTGCCATTCCTCCAGAGACTTTCAGGTGCGTAATTGAAAGTATTTCAAGCAGACTTTAATCCGTCATAAAGACGAGGGATAGGTACACCCCACGTTATTGCCCACTAATACACAGGTGTGCCAACCTTAAGTACGGAAGTTAGTTTCGCATGATGTGTCACAGTCATGTACTTAGAAAATGCAAAGAACAACTGCTACAGTATAGCACAGAAGGTAATTGTAAGAAATACGCAATGAGAAGTTTCAAAACTACACTTTTATTAAGATAATAATGACACTGAAGAAACTGCTGGACGATATTTGCGTTATGTGTGTAAGATTCTAATGATACTTACGGAGTGAGGCGTTGACAACGTGACGCTACAGAGCACGGAATATCGAACTTCCTTGGTAGTGAAACTTTGCTGGTTACCAAGTCCTGAGACTGAAGTTAGGCTCGCTGACATGATTAATAATGAACGTTAGGAGATTGGAGTGCTTAGTGCTGTTACGTGATGAGAGAAAATTAGCCTAAACAACAGTATTGGTTTCGTTTAGAAAGTATTCACCTGGAGTGGCTGAGTTTCTGAAAAGAAAAAGTATTTTTGGTGAAGCTAGCTTCAGTGTGAATCGATGTGAGAGTGAAGCACAGATACACGCAGTCATGAGTTCAGTGCAAAGCAGTGGTGCCCTGAATACACTCATTTGTCGGATTATTGGCCCAGTCAAGGAAAACGGAAAAGCGTCGACTGGGGGAAAAAGTTCGTGTAGTGGCAAGTTTTCGTACCTTGGTAGGAGAGAGTGTCATGAACAAGATACTGAAAGTCCTAAATAAACCGAAAATGGCTCCACATAAAAACACGAGCTCATTGAAATTATTTTGCCAGCCCACATAAGAGAACTGGACAGGAAATGCTGGGGACATTAAACATGTCTGTAAACTGAAAAGCGAGCAGCACTTGTAGTGGGGGAAGTCGCCTTTCTCGGAAGAATGCTAGAGCTGCCAAGCATGATGACTAAGCATCAATTTTCATCTAGCATAGTAGAACAGTGTGCACAGATTTACCTAGATTCTATCGATATGAGTTTCTTGTGCTATTATTATGAGTAATTCATAGCTGCATTGCACTTTGTGGAAAACGTTTGCACAATGCGTCGCCAGTAATTCATAATGCGAGCTGCAGAAGGGTCGGTATAACTTTGTGAAACGTCGTGTTGTTGCTTTTCGTTACGTAATGCGCTAGAGAGAATGGGCAAATGGCTGCTCGATCTTCAGTTTTAGAGCTATGAAGGAAGGAAGTGCATGATCTCAGCCCGGGGACGTGTCTTCCCTCTCGCTCCTAACCTGCACCCCCGACTTTCCATCCAGTTACACGCCCAGAACACAATTTATCCATCAGTAAGGTTGTACTGCACTTAGATATGGTACAAACATTTCATATTTGTTCTTAACCCGTATTGTTTAACAATATGTATTAATTTTATACCATTAAAACAAGATTTTTAATAATCAGTGATGAGCCATCCTCCGCAACGCGGAAATTATTAGTCCTGGTGACAAAATGAATAGGACATTTTTTGCAGAAAATTTAACGTAGTTTAATTTTGTACTGTACATTTTCGGTAGAAGCTACAATTTTCGAGATAGCCTCGAAAAAAATAAAAAAAATTTACATTTAACAACTTCGAATCCCGCACCCACCCCACGCTCACATCTTATCAGCCAGGAATGTTTTTATGTTATTCAGTACAGTTCCCAATGTACAAAAATTTGTGACTACACGTACTTTTCCTTTAATTTTCGTTTGTTGGCTGGATTATGTGGCGTTACTAACGGCTTCGCGAATCCGAAACAATATCATTGAGTCACGGAAAATCATAAGGAAGGAAAGTACACACATAAAAACTTTAGATAAACGGATGTCTGTGGAAATAAAATTTGTGGACAAACCACCAGTTTCATATTTCTAAACTGTTTTTTAACTAAGTGTCAACATCCTAAATTTCCTATGGAAATACACTATTGGTCATTAAAATTGCTACACCACGAAGATGACGTGCTACAGACGCGACATTTAACTGAAAGGAAGAAGATGCTGTGATGTGCAAATGATAAGGTTTTCAGAGCATTCACACAAAGTTGGCGCCGCTGGCGACACCTACAACGTGCTGACATGAGGAGAGTTTCCAACCGATTTCTCATACACAAACAGCAGTTGACCAGCGTTGTCTGGTGAAACGTTGTTGTGATGCCTCGTGGAAGGAGGAGAAATACGTACCATCACGTTTCCGACTTTGATAAAGGTCGGATTGTGGCCTATCGCGATTGCGGTTTATCGTATCGCGACATTGCTGCTCATGTTGGTCGAGATCCAATGACTGTTAGCAGAATATGGAATCGGTGGGTTCAGGAGGGTAATGCGGAAAGCCGTGCTGGATCCCAATGCCCTCGTATCATTAGCAGTCGAGATGACAGGCATCTTATCCGCATGGCTGAAAAGGATCGTGCAGCCACGTCTCGATCCCTGAGTCAACAGATGGGGACGTTTGCAAGATAACAACCATCTGCACGAACAGTTCGACGATGTTTGCAGCAGCATGGACTATCAGCTCGGAGACCATGGCTGGGCTTACCCTTGACGCTGCACCACAGACAGGAGCGCTTGCGATGGTGTACTCAACGACGAACCTGGGTGCACGAAGGGCAAAACATCATTTTTTTCGGATGAATCAAGGTTCTGTTTACAGCATCATGATGGTCGCATCTGTGCTTGGCGACATCGCGGTGAACGCACATTGGAAGCGTGCATTCATCATCGCCATACTGGCGTATCACCCGATGTTATGGTATTTGGTGCCATTGGTTACACGTCTCGGTCACCTCTTGTTCGCACTGACGGCACTTTGAACAGTAGACGTTACATTTCAGATGTGTTACGACCCGTGGCTCTACCCTTCATTCGATCCCTGCGAAACCCTACATTTCAGCAGGATAATGAACGACCGCATGTTGTAGGTCCTGTACGGGCCTTTCTGGATACAGAAAATGTTCGACTGCTGCCCTGGCCAGCACATTCTCCTGATCTCCCACCAATTGAAAACGTCTGGTCAATGGTAGCCGAGCAACTGGCTCATCACAATACGCTAGTCACTACTCTTGAACTGTGGTATCGTGTTGAAGCTGCATGGGCAGCTGTACCTGTACACGTCATTAACTGTTTTTGACTCAATGCCCACGCGTATCAAGGCCGTTATTACGGCCAGAGGTGGTTGTTCTGGGTACTAATTTCTCAGGATCTATGCACCCAAATTGCGTGAAAATGTAATCACATGTCAGTTCTAGTATAATATACTTGTCCAATGAATACTCGTTTATCATCTGCATTTCTTCTTGGTGTAGCAATTTTAATGGCCAGTAGTGTGTAATGTATCCACTTTATGTTGGCAATGGTCTGCAGATTATACATAAATACAAGGGTAACCCCAAAAGTAAGGTCTCCTATAATTTTTATAAATACAAATCTCTGTTTGTGTGACAGTTGGTCACACTGTTATGAAGAGCGCTCCACGCGCTGTTTGTAAACATGCGCACGCCGCGCTGAGGCGCTCAGTCTTGGCTTGGCAGCCATAGAGAATGGAGCTTCCGTTGGATGTTACCGCCAAGTGCGAATCGCGGGCACTTATTCGTTTTTTTTTTTAATGCAAAGGGCACTGTGCCTATTGAAATCCATCGCCAATTGACGGAAGTGTATGGTGCGTCGTGAATGGATGTCAAAAATGTTCGTAAGTGGTGTAGAGGGTTTGCAGCTGGTCGGACCGAAATTATCACGACGAACAAAGGAGCGGGAGACCCTCATTTCTGAGGAGACAGTGTTGAAGATCGGCGCATGACCCTGGATGATCTCTGCGCGTTGGTTCCTGATGTTTCCCAAAGCACCGCTCACAGAATTTTAACGGAAACATTAAACTACGGAAGGTGTGCGCAAGATGCGTGCTACGTATGCTGACTGAGGACCACATGCGGCAACGAGTTGATGCTTCCCGCCCATTTCTTCACCGCTTTGCAGCCGAACAGGACAACTTTCTAGGCTCAATTGTCACAGGTGATGAAACTTGGGCGTACCACTTTACACCTAAAACCAAGCAACAATCACGCCAGTGGCGGCACATAGTCTGCCGGTAAAGTCATGACAACCATTTTTTGGGATCGGAAAGGGGTATTGTTGGTCGACTTTATACCCACTGGGATCAGAATTAACGCTGACAGGTACTGTGAGACTCTGAAAAAACTCAAACGGGCAATCAGATCTATGTACTTATAAAAAAATAGGAGACCTTACTTTTGGGATTACCCTTGTATTGCCGGCGGGAGTGGCCGTGCGGTTCTAGGCGCTACAGTCTGGAACCGAGCGACCGCTACGGTCGCAGGTTCGAATCCTGCCTCGGGCATGGATGTGTGTGATGTCCTTAGGTTAGTTAGGTTTAATTAGTTCTAAGTTCTAGGCGACTGATGACCTCAGAAGTTAAGTCGCATAGTGCTCAGAGCCATTTTACCCTTGTATTAATTAAAAAGACTTCAGTGTCACAGCATCTTACAGAACAGGATTGGAAACTCAGCATGGCTCTGAATTAAGTAACTATGTAAAAGATCAACATATTCCTGGACGTGACGTAAAGAAATATCTCTAGTGCTGGGTCGAGCTCCACAGGTTCATGCAGCTTGTCTCTGTGAGGCAGTAACTCTCGTAGTTTCAGTCCCAGCATCAAAAGTGACGTCAAAATAATTTATTCAACTGAGGGAAGAGATACAGTGATACATAACTAAATTCCCCTAGATGTTGCGCCGATCCACTGGGTTAAGCTCTAAATCCGGCCGAAGTGCCTCATGGAGTGAAGGCAGAAGACAAGACAGATGGAGACCCTCTCATGTGAAGGGGGCGACAGCCTCTGCGACAGGCTCGCTGCTTATTCAGAGGGGGGGGGGGGGGGGGTTCACCCTCCCCCTTGTCTTGCTTTCATCGCGAGCATCACGAACGCGAGACAGCTGCGTAACCGGAACAGTCTGACTTAAAACGCGCCACTCAGTTACAGCGAGGGCCTTTGAAAGATGTCAGACAAATTTAATTTCTTGGTCGTACCGGAAATAATATGAAACAAAGATTAACGTCTTGTCGATGACTAGGTCATTAGAGACAAAGGTCAAGGCCGGAAGAGGGTTGAAAAACGACTGTGAAGGAATCATCCGGAAGTTTCCTTAAGCGATTGAAGGAAACCACGGAAGCCGGCCGAAGTGGCCGTGCGGTTCTAGGCGCTACAGTCTGGAACCGAGCGACCGCTACGGTCGCAGGTTCGAATCCTGCCTCGGGCATGGATGTTTGTGATGTCCTTAGGTTAGTTAGGTTTAATTAGTTCTAAGTTCTAGGTGACTGATGACCTCGGAAGTTAAGTCGCATAGTGCTCAGAGCCATTTGAACCATTTGAAACCACGGAAAACCTAAATCTGGACGGTCCGACGGGAGTCTGAATCGCCGCTCTGCCGAATGCGAGTCCTGTGCCTCACCACTGCCACACATCGCCCGTTCATACCGGAAAATTCGTTGTACTGGTCTGAATTACTGTACTGTACTGGTCTGGCAACTGACCCTTAACATAGACAAGTGTAATGTATTGCGAATACATAGAAAGAAGGATCCTTTATTGTATGATTATATGATAGCGGAACAAACACTGGTAGCAGTTACTTCTGTAAAATATCTGGGGGTATGGGTGCGGAACGATTTGAAGTGGAATGATCATGTAAAATTAATTGTTGGTAAGGCGGGTACCAGGTTGAGATTCATTGGGAGAGTCCTTAGAAAATGTAGTCCATCAACAAAGGAGGTGTCTTACAAAACACTCGTTCGACCTATACTTGAGTATTGCTCATCAGTGTGGGATCCGTACCAGATCGGGTTGACGGATGAGATAGAGAAGATCCAAAGAAGAGCGGAGCGTTTCGTCACAGGGTTATTTGGTAACCGTGATAGCGTTACGGAGATGTTTAACAAACTCAAGTGGCAGACTCTGCAAGAGAGGCGCTCTGCATCGCGGTGTGGCTTGCTCGCCAGGTTTCGAGAGGGTGCGTTACTGGATGAGGTATCGAATATATTGCTTCCCCCTACTTATACCTCCCGAGGAGATCACGAATGTAAAATAGAGAGATTCGAGCGCGCACGGAGTCTTTCAGACAGTCGTTCTTCCCGCGAACCATATGCGACTGGAACAGAAAAGGGAAGTAATGACAGTGGCACGTAAAGTGCCCTCCGCCACACACCGTTGGGTGGCTTGCGGAGTATAAATGTAGATGTAGATGCCAGCAATCACGGCACAATATCACAGCTTTGAGAGGGTGGAGCGGAAGCTAACTGATGCTCTGAAAGAATTAACTGCCTATTACAGGGACAATCAATTGAAACCAAATCCTTCTCCAAAATACCTCGGAGTTACTCTAGACCGTGCTCTTACACTGCTTAAAAACAAAGCAAAAAGTGGCTGCGAGGAACAATGTGGTTAGGAAGCTGACTGGAACAACATGGGGAGCACAGCCAGACACAGTGCGCACATCCGCATTAGCCCTCTGCTACTCTGCAGTTGAGTACGCTTGCCCAGTATGGTGCAGATCTACACATACAAAGAAAGTTGATGTTGCTCTGAATGAGACATGTCGTATCACTACGGGTTGTCTAAGAGCCACACCTGTGGAAAAACTGTGCTGCTTATCTGGCATAGCCCCCCCGGACATCCGAAGAGATACAGCAGCACGGAGTGAAATGAAGAAGGCATTAACATCCGAAGCCCACCCACTACATGGCCACCAACCGGCACAGCAAAGACTTGTGTCTAGAAAGAGCTTCCTTCACAGTACAGAACCACTCGCTGACACTCCACATCAACACCGGGAGAAGAGATGGCAGGTCAGATGCCAGCATCTGGAGGAGTTCTTTCCCCAGGCCACACAGAGAAATGGTCCACATGGAAATCACTCAACCGCCTGCGTTCTTCTGTCACAAGATCCAAGAGTAATCTGGAGAGGTGGGGCTTCCAGGTGGACTCTCTCCAGTGTGACTGCGGAGCTGCCGTGCAGACATCAACACATATACTACAATGCACATTACCTCCAACTGTGTGCACCATGGAGGACCTCGTAAACGCTACACAAAGTGCACACTGGACGTTGCAAATTTTTGGACAGCCACTGTACAGATTAAAATCACCTTATGTTTGACAAAACAATCTGTGTCTAATCATTTATTTCATTGTTGACTAGTTTAATTTATAAACCATAATGTATGTATGTATGTAGTAATGTATCTAATATTGTTTTTTTTGTTTTTTTTTAGTTTGCTTCTGACACGATAAATAAATAAATAGATGTAGATTAATCAGTTTTATGCTTTTTGTGTACTTGTAAGTTTTCGCCCGGGGTACCAAATAAATACTTTACATATTAACTGTAAATTACCCTCCAGGATAGCCGAGAGCGCTAGCGCGCTGCTTCCTGGACTCGGGAAGGCGCGCCGGCCCCGGATCGTATTCGCCCGGCGGATTAAAGGCGACGGCCGGTGTACCGGCCAGCCTGGATGTGGTCTTTAGGCGGTTTTCCACATCCTACTAGGTGAATACCGGGCTGGTCTCCACGTCCTGCCCCAGTTACACGCCTCGCAGACATTTGAAACACATTCGCACTATTTCACGATTTACACGGACGCAGACAGTTGGGATACACTGATTCCGTCCTGGGGGGTATGGGTTGGCGGCAGGAAGGGCATCCGGCCACCCCTTAAAATTAACCATGCCAAATCCGTACTTAACCCTGCCAACCCTGCGGACAATGCGGGAGAAGGCGGTAGCAAAAGAAGATATTAGCTGTAAATTCAAAGGGAGATTCTATGTCAAATTAGACGTAATTCGACAGTTCGTGTTTTCCATTCCAAAATGTATTTTAAACTCTCCTGGACATTTTGGTATAACACGCATTAAAAACACACAATTCTAAGACCTTCAAATAATATTTTTAAAGTTGACATGTGACAGAGATGATTCAGCACCTCGTATACACACTAAGAGTCGAACAGTCATATCTTGGGAACTATACAGTCTAGAAAGCTGTCCACTGTCTTGTTTAGATGCCACTGCTATGTCTCACGATTTGAAATTACAAATAAACAACTCAGTTCTTTTTTGTGGCACTAGTCTCAATTAAAATACTCCACTAGCCAGAAGTTTCTGTAGTTTATTTGCAAATATTGCTCTTTTATACGTACAGAACGACTAAGCGTGAATGTATGTTTAAGAAACGCAAATTTACGGGTAACACATTGAAACGTCCCCTTAGAACAATTGTACATGACTGTGCTTAAACTGACACACAATATTTTTAGCGCAACGCAATCTGACTTTCAAAAATCCCTACAAAACAATGGCCCTGACTAAAATTAACCTATACCTTTCACAAATCACTTACCTCACAAAAATCTTCGTTACTCGAACTACAGCAATACAGCGAGCGCCACTACTGCCAGCTAAATAAAAGATTCAAACTACGGAAGGCACTAACTACTGATAGGCATAGTTAGCAAATGAAAGATTTTAATAGTGAACAAACAATGTATTTACCTTAATACTCATAATATATATAGCAGTTCATGACAAATTACAAAACTCCGCCATCTCTCTCACCACATCCACCATTGCTGGCGGCTCACCTCCAACTGCGCAACGCTACGCGCTGTTCACACCCAGCAGCCGCTGCCAAACACTACAATGGCAGACAACAATGCAAACTAGCCACAGACTGCACACAGCACAGCCAGTGATTTACATACCGAGCGCTACGTAACGTTGCCGATAAGAAAACATAAACAGCCTACTTACAATATCAGATACGTATTTACGTCTAAATTTGTAAGAAACATGTGCACCATCAGTGAATGAAGTATAAGTAACCAGAATAATGTTGTGGAGTGACCATGTCCCATAGTGCTTGGTGTTAAGTACAAGGAAGCTGAATTTTCTGGTAACCTTTGGGAGCAATGGCGGCAGTCATACCTGGTCTTTTGTCGAAATATTGCTCTCGTTACAATGCAGTGGCGACTTTGCTGCAAATTCGCTGCAAGCACGAATTACACCTTGCAGCTTCTCACTCACCTCCGGCTACGCATTTGTGGAGAAGAACAAACCCAGCTCCGGAGAAGCGCAAAGCTTGCATGTTAGGTTGGCCACTTCACTACAGGACATCGCGAAATCGCAAATTTACGAAGTGTAATCGACTCACAGCGGCTTTTTTCTGAGTTAGCGCGTAAACCGATAGAAAATACACCAACTCTGGAAACTGTTACACTTATCACAGTCAACTTCCACACATACGGTCGCAGGTTCGAATCCTGCCTTTAAGTAGTTCTAAGTTCTAGGGGACTGATGACCACAGATGTTAAGTCCCATAGTGCTCAGAGCCATTTGAACCATTTTTTTGAAATTATGTGGCGTTATTGCCGCATACCGCTAAGTGACTCTGTTTCATTCTGCGCCACTACTTCGTGATTACAGTGAGTCCAAAAAGTATTCGTCTAGTTGTAATTTTTTTAAAAAAGCTAAGTACATGTCACATGAAAGGAAGGGAGCATAAAATATGAACATCCAATCATATGCAACGAACCTAAAATGTGAACATCCAATCATATGCAACGAACCTTGGTAAGTCATTTTTATTGACGGACGAGGACGGACATCCATAGCGATAGTAAATTTGACAAAATTGAGAATTTATTCAAGGGCTACTTCAAAAAGCATTCATCCACTAAATTTTTTTAAATTTACAATCGGAAATCTGATATCAATTACAAAATTAATATTTAGTGGGGTTTCCCTGTGCAGCTATTTCTGCTTGTAGTCGTCTGGGCATCGACTTGATGAAGTTTGTCGTCAGAGAGGCTGGAATTTTGTCCCATTCGTCTTCAAGTGCTTCTTTTAGGTCTCTCTTGTTAGAAATGTGTCTTCTCCTCATGTTATCTTCCAGTACTTTCCAAAGGTTCTCAATAGGATTAATGTCTGGGCTCTGACGAGGGGTGTTAAGTTGTTACGGGGTGTTATGCAGGAGCCACAGCCTTGTAATAGAGCCGTATGCTTTGGGTCGTTATCTTTTTGAAAAAATGTAATTTCCTTACAGACCTAATTTTTCGGCCCTAGGATTCAGAGTATCCTTTAAAATGTTGATATACTTATGGCGATCAATTGTACTTTCTATGAAATGTAATTTTCCAGAACCTGCAGCACTCATACAGTCCCACACCACACTGTGTCTAACCGTTGGCACAAGATTGTCTGGCAACATCTCCGCATTCTTCTTACGCCACACCATTCGGCTGACATCCGATCCGAATACTTTATATTTACTCTCATCAGAAAATATTACTCTATTCCACAAGTCTTCCTTTTTGAATCTATGTTCCATCGCAAAATGAAGACGTTTCTTTCGGTTCTGTTCACTAACCCAAAATTTCTTGCACGCTGCCTGGCCGCCATACCCATACGTTTTGAAGGTATTTCTGATTGTGTTGGCACATACTTTCTTTCCCCTACACTCTAACTCCCCAGCCAACTTAAGAGCGCTGATTTTAAGTTTCTTCTTCATTCTCCTCATGATAAATCCCACATCTGCATTAGTCAAAGTATGAGGGCGTGCGGTACGTGGTTGGTTTCTTAATGATTTTTTGCGCAAAATCGATCTATTATCGACCGAAACGTCGATCTAGGTCTACCGACTACTTCAGCAATCTCAAATATGGTTCAAATGGCTCTAAGCACTATGGGACTTAACTTCTGAGGTCATCAGTCCCCTAGAACTTAGAACTACTTAAACCTAACTAACCTAAGGACGTCACACACATCCATGCCCGAGGCAGGATTCGAACCTGCGACCGTAGCGGTCGCGTGGTTCCAGACTGAAGCGCCTAGAACCGCTCGGCCACTCCGGTCAGCTCAGCAATCTCCTAAGAAGATTTGCACTCATTATGTAAGCGCAGAATAAGTTTAGATCAGCGTCGTTTCACTACCCTTGCATCCCATGGCGCTAACTGCACAGTATCGGCGCCGTTCAGGACCATAACAGGCGATAGAGTGGGGCCGCGCACGGTTGGCTCCAGTGTGTGCCGTGGGTCAGTGTCATAGATCAATCACTGCGCGCAGAATTTCGGGAGGTTCAGATGGTGGGCGAATGGTTTATGAACCAGTGTGCGATTTGTGCTTTTACCAGTGGGGGGGATGTCTTAGGGGGTTAGTACGAGGTGCGTTCAAGTACTAAGGCCTACGATTTTTTTTCTCCGGACTGGAAGGAGATAGAAACATGCGCATTGTTTTATAATCAGGCCGCGTTCATTGTCAATACGTCCCAGAGATGGCAGCACCGTACGGCAGATGGAATTTTACCGCCAGCGGTGAGAATGAGAACTGTTTTAAACACTTAAAATGGCGACGTTTTCCTAACAGCGTGCAATCATTCGTTTTCTGAATTTGCGTGGTGTGAAACCAATTGAAATTCATCGACAGTTGAAGGAGACATGTGGTGATGGAGTTATGGATGTGTCGAAAGTGCGTTCGTGGGTGCGACAGTTTAATGAAGGCAGAACATCGTGTGACAACAAACCGAAACAGCCTTGGGCTCGCACAAGCCGGTCTGACGACATGATCGAGAAAGTGGAGAGAATTGTTTTGGGGGATCGCTGAATGACTGTTGAACAGATCGCCTCCAGAGTTGGCATTTCTGTGGGTTCTGTGCACACAATCCTGCATGACGACCTGAAAATGCGAAAACTGTCATCCAGGTGGGTGCCACGAATGCTGACGGACGACCACACGGCTTCCCGTGTGGCATGTTGCCGAGCAATGTTGACGCGCAATGACAGCATGAACTGGACTTTCTTTTCGTCGGTTGTGACAATGGATGAGACGTGGATGCCATTTTTCAATCCAGAAACAAAGCGCCAGTCAGCTCAATGGAAGCACACAGATTCACCGCCACCAAAAAAATTTCGGGTAACCGCCAGTGCTGAAAAAATGATGGTGTCCATGTTCTGGGACAGCGAGGGCGTAATCCTTTCCTTACCCATTGCGTTCCAAAGGGCACTACGGTAACAGGTGCATCCTACGAAAATGTTTTGAAGAACAAATTCCTTCCTGCACTGCAATAAAAACGTTCGGGAAGGGCTTCGCGTGTGCTGTTTCACCGAGACAACGCACCCGCACATCGAGCTAACGTTACGCAACAGTTTCTTCGTGATAACAACTTTGAAGTGATTCCTCATGCTCCCTACTCACCTGACGTGGCTCCTAGTGACTTTTGGCTTTTTCCAACAATGAGAGACACTCTCCGTGGCCGCACATTCACCAGCCGTGCTGCTATTGCCTCGGCGACTTTCCAGTGGTCAAAACAGACTCCTAAAGAAGCCTTCGCCACTGCCATGGAATCATGGCGTCAGCGTTGTGAAAAATGTGTACGTCTGCAGGGCGATTACGTCGAGAAATAACGTCAGTTTCATCGATTTCGGGTAAGTAGCTTATTAGAAAAAAAATCGGAGGCCTTAGAACTTGAATGCACCTCGTATAATTATATATGTTACTTGCTTGGACTGTGGCGTTACCCATGGTTAAACAGTTATTTATAAATAGATCTTAATGCCGAAACTCACTATTCACGCGCATGCACTATCAGAAAAGTCATCCCTTGTTATATCTTTAAAAGTACATTATAGGTAAAGCTTATTTACAAAATCATCTACATACAAGTATACGAGGGAATTCAAAAAGTAAGGGCACATTTGTGAAAAGCTGTACTTATTCTGATAATAGAAAACTGAAAAATGCGTTATTTTTCTACGTAACCTCCCTGGACTTCAATGCAGTTTTCCCGACTTTTTACGAGTTTTTTATTTCATCAGAAAATACGTTTTTAGGTTGCAGCTGTAACCTATTTTGCACCGCAGAAATGGCGTCTTCATCACTTTCAAATCTTCTTCCCTGTAGTGCTTCCGTTAAGGGTCCAAACATGTGAAAATCGCTTGGAGCCAGGCCTGGACTGTATAGTGGATGTTCCAGCACCTCTAATCTCAACTCCTCCTCCTGCCGTCGGGCAGAATGTGGGCGAGCGTTATCTTGCTGCAGGATGACACCTCTTCACAGTTTTTCACGACGTTTGGATCTGACTTCAGGTTTTAGTTTCGTACCCAACACATATCATCCACCATACAATACAGACCTGGCTCTAAAGCCTCGTTTACGCTGGGGCCACGTCTTGCAACACTGTGGCATGCTACGCAAATGTGGCGTGCGTCGTCTTGTCATTTAGTTCCAAATGTATTGAAATGCTTAACTACTGCATAACACTTTTTCAAAATTAATAAGCAAACATATTAATAGTATTAATAGTAAGACTGTATTAAAAACTTTCAGTGTTAGGCTTCACAAATTTAAATTATAAGTAAAGTTTTACTCCAGTACTTGGGAAATAAACATCCCTGGTTGGGATGCATAAACTAAAACTAGAGGAGGGGATGGTCTGATGCAGAAGGGGGGAAATCCCCCCCCCCATCCCCTCCTGCAAATCGCACACTGTTATGAACTATTTCTTGTATTACATCTTCTATTTTGTTAACCTTGCTGTCGAGTTGGATGTATTTCTTTCCTTGCTTTTCAACCAAAATGACATACCGAGGTACTTCTTACACGACTGGCTCTTTAGATTTTGTTCAAATTGTTCAAATGGCTCTAAGCACTATGGGACTTAACATCTGAGGTCGTCACTCCCCTAGACTTAAAACTACTTAAGCCTAACTAACCTAAAGACATCCATGCCCGAGGCAGGATTCGAACCTGCGACAGTAGCAGCAGCGCGGTTCCCGACTGAAGCACCTAGAATCGCTCGGCCACAGCGGCTGGCTTTAGATTTTGTATAAATTTCTTTTCATGTAACACAGACTTTGTTTTCTCAAAGATATGCTGCTAGACGAATACTTTTTGGACTCACTGTATTTTGCTGAGAGTGCTATACATGTGGCCTTGGAAGGAAACTTTCGCGTTTTTCACACTGGCAAGGTGCACTCCTGGTGTGGTCTCATGGTCCTGTTGTCGGCAGAAGACATTCAGTGAACCTTGTTTGGAGACAGAGGCCTCTCCAGGTAGACAGGTGGTTTTTTTCAGAAGTGAAGCTGTGGTCTGCTTCATGCTTTTGTGTAAATTGAGTTTTTAAATTCATTTACATCGTCATTTCTTATTTGACTGTTGGTTGGTGTGCTCGTTAGGAAGCGTGGCTGTTAGTTTCGATTACCATGCGGCATGCATTCGCTTTGAGCATCAACAAGGCGCAGGGCCAATCACTTTGTGTGACAGCTACTGAACCTACCGAGCAAAGCCTGGTACTGCAGCCAGTGGCCAATAACGGGAAGTGAAGAAGAAATGTGTGAGAGACTTTCTCCCGAAGTACGAAGATCCAGGTTTGAACTGCGACTCAAAACATGGTTGTGGGCTGACTTCAGCGCAAACTCTGCCGCCACACGTTCAGCAAATGTCTCATTCCGAGCAGCCCGCTCTGTTGTCCACGCAGAATAAATCGGGGAGATTGCGCACGCCCGTCCTGTGGAATACATTCGATAATGCTGTGTGCGGAGGAAATATGAAATAGGATCCGTCCAAACTGAACAGAGCAAACAGTCTCAGAGGTACTTGCGGCGGACCGGCGGGATTTACCCTTGTTTATTCCCTCACTCGTAATATTTGGACAGGCTTATTCGCAATAATTGCAAATTAAAGAACCGAGTGTACATACCGAGTCGCGGCGTTGTCTATTTAATTTAATTATCGAATGTGCGGCAGCAATTTCTTTGCACAGCGGGCAGTTAATTTACGCGAGGCGGGACGGAAGACGCAAGCAGCGCGGAGAGGGCTCACGCCGGACAGGACAGGGGAGGAGGGGTGGGGGTGGAAGAGTTTTAATTATCAAGTTTTTATGTGCTGTTTATTTTCTTCCCCGTGGCGCGCCGGCGCTGTTTCCCCCATTGATTAATTGAATGAAACTGGTTTAGGCGCGGAGCGGAGCGGAGCTGGCCACTGTGTCAACACTCGCGCTTGATAGCCGGTTGCCATGGCGACCGCCGCCGACACCGCCCGCCCACAACCGACGCGCAAAGTGGCCGACGACGACCGTTGTGGGGGGGAGCGTTCCTGCTGCACTTCGGTGAAGACAGAGGGCTCTGTTGTGCCCCGTCCAAAACGGTTTTCGTCATTCTCTGTCGAACGACACGTGGCTAAATTTGTGACTGGATTGAGGATTCCGTGGTAAAGCCGTTCTGCCAGGGGACGTGAAAGTAAACGTGGGGCTGGTCGAGTTTTGTGACGTCACAACGTGACGTGAATGGCAGAATCCTCGTGGGAAGGAACGTGGCCCATGAGCAGCAAAAGCGCTTACTATTGTAACAGCACGTGTTACGATCCTTCCCAGGACTTTCATGTGTCGATATGTGCGATGTGGTGGCTGCACAAGGCCGTAAACAAAGTCGGCCGTTGTGGCCGAGCGGTTCTGGGCGCTTGAGTCTGGAACCGCGTGACCGCTACGGTCGCAGCTTCGAATCCTGCCTCGGGCATGGATGTGTGTGATGTCCTTGGGTTAGTTAGGTTTTAGTAGTTGTAAGTTCTAGGGGATTGATGACCTCAGATGTTAAGTCCCATAGTGCTCAGAGCCATTTGAACCATTTTGAACCGTAAACAAATAAAGAATCGAACAGGAATTAATAAGCTCTCAGTCATATGACAGGACCGTTTAGTAATGAACAGCTCACCGGCGCATCCATAATTTCCCTAGCAATTGAAAGTTTTAGCTGTTTGCTTGGACAGTGACCCTGGACCTGCGTTATGGTATGACGTTGCTATAAAATGTTCTTGCTTATTACATCCGAATACTGCAGGGACATTAGCGAAATAGTCATGAAACAACGCACAGCAAACTTATAATCCTAGAGGCAACAGACACAGCTCTCCACAGTCAATAAACAGACTTTTAAGCGACAAGACGAGCGGGTGCAATGCTCGTTACCCTAAAGAATGATAAGAGAATGTTCGCTGAGCTTGCCTATTGCGCACAACAATAACAGTGTCACTGTGATAACAACAAGCTTAGGGGTGCAACAGGTTACACTTATTATTAGTGTGTCGCCTAACCATGGAAAAGTTGTAGGAGAATTTAAAATATCTCGTAATTTATATCAAATCTGAGCATAATAAATCGTTCATTTGTTCTAATAATTAGACACAATACACATGAGGTTATCAGAGAGCATAGTTT
Source organism: Schistocerca cancellata (assembly GCF_023864275.1). Lineage (NCBI taxonomy): Eukaryota > Metazoa > Arthropoda > Insecta > Orthoptera > Acrididae > Schistocerca > Schistocerca cancellata. The sequence goes on along the minus strand of NC_064628.1, from coordinate 780,992,513 downwards.
TCTAAAAATCTGGACTGAATTCTGAATTCAAACAAAATAACGCTGACACTGTGGGGATGCACCACATATATGGAGGACTGCATGGAGACAACGTAGCAAGTAATTCTTGTCTCGGCAGCTCACGAATTCAACAGTTATGAGACATTATCAAAAATTATTATCAAATGGGGAACTCAAATTGCGTGCCAGAACAAGTAAATAGTGAGTCGCTCACAGTATGGTCCATGTTAGCACAGACTGCGAAACTTATTTTTCCCGAACAACAAATGGTTCACATGTCTCTGAGCACTTTGGGACTTAAGATCTGAGGTCATCAGTCCCCTAGACATAGTACTACTTAAACCTAACTAACCTAAGGACATCACACACATCCATGCCCGGGCAGGATTCGAACCTGCGGCCGTAGCTGTCTCGCGGTTCCAGACTGAAGCGCGTAGAACCGCTCGGCCACATCGGCCGGCCCCGAACAATAGCTAGCGTGCGCCGTTCGTCACCAGATTGAGTTGTTAATTATCTTCGATAAACAGAACTTCGTTGTTTCTGTTAAATTTCGATAGAAACTACATGATTTTCTATTAGCATTTTTAATTCATTTCTTCACGCAAATGTTCCATATACTTTATATTTACGCTGTATGAAAAGATGATTAGCTGCGCCATCTATTGTTACATTTTGCGATAAGTATCTCACTTCGTTTTTGGAGAATTCGTATTCTATTGTCTCAGTTCGGTATTCACTGTTTCATGTAGGTCTGTGAGCACGACTCTTAACTGCTCGACAGTTTACATCCCAATTCGGGAAATCTCGGGTTCTGTTCGATCTTTTGATCGGCCCGCGATCTAGTGATTATTGTTGGTACTATATCCACGACCTGGCTCAGCGTTTGTACGGCACTGTGGATTTTAATAACAAAAATAACTGTGAAACACTGACTAAAAGATCTTCTACGGTATATGTCGTATGTAACGAAGGCAACTAATCAAATAATAAGAGCTTGCAATCATGTTTCTCTCAAATTCTCCAGCTTTCGCTCGGCCCGCGCTCTAGTGACATCTGATGGTACTATCTCCAATACGGGTATTGCCAGGGTAATTTATTCCCGACACAGAAATCATAGTTAGGTTACCACGATATATTTGTTAGGCATTTTATTTTTCATTAATTTTCTTTATTGTTTCATCCGAATGTAGAAATTTGAAGTAAATCGGCCAAGTACTTTTCGAAAGTTTTGCTAATAACCTTTCCACTTTATATATTACATACCGTACATAAATGTTTCAAGCCAGATTGCGAAATCTTATGCAGGCAGTGATCTTCCTCTTGCCTTCAAGCTAAAGTGTGCAAAATGTGATCAAGAATAGAAAAAAACGGTATGTTTGTATGAATTACAAACAAATAAACAAGCGGATATATATAATAATTCCAGTCTTTTCGACAGACTTCCAGTGTCTCTTTTTCTATTGTGTAACTTTCTTGAGCTAAGCAAGGAAGGTAGTCGAACATACTCAACAATTGGTAAAACCATTCTGACACTATTTACACAATGTGACAGTGTGACGCTTTTTGACGCACTTAGCCTGAAAAATACATTATACGTTACGAGTCCACCTTCCAGTATCTTCTGGAACTGGATATAATCCAAAGTGGTATTAATATGACTGTCTTAATTAAAGTTGTTTTTCCGATGTTATTTATATATTGTTTTCCGAAAATAATTATTTACATGAAGATTTATAGCCTCGATGGTTAATAACAAAGGTTGCAAATTTTGACCATATTAAAAAAGGAGCTTCTTGTTATTTTATAAAATCGATATCATTATCGATAGTAAAATTAGAAAAGTTATAAATGAAGACTTGTTTACATGAAAATTGGAGCATAAAGCTATTATATTTAGTGTAAATTGGCTTTTAGAACATTTAAGTCGAGAATTGTAATTATTAATTTTCATGGTACAAGATCGATACTACGAAATGGATTGATATGAATAATTAAAATACGAGGTCTGTTTAAAAAATCACCGAACTTTGTCCACAAAATTTTTCTATGCTTACGTTTTGGTTATTGTGTATCATATCCTTCGAAATACTCTGCTCCACAATTGATACCCGACTCCCAACGCCGTTTCCACTTCCGAAAGCAGTCTTGGTACGCTTACAGCAGGATCGCGTGAATCACCGTCTGCGATTTCTCTTTTATCTAGTCTATCGTTGCAAATCTTTTGAACGGAGTTTTCAACTTTGGAAATAAAAAAAGTCCCCCGGGGCCAGTTCTGGAAAGTACGGAGAATGAGGCAGCAAAGTGATTTCGTTTCTTGTGCAATAGTCATGCACGACGCATGAGGCGTGGAACGAACTTCGCGGCAACACGATGCACTCCAAGATGCTGCGTCAAGATTTCATGACGTGATCCAACTGAGGTGTTACATTCTTCTGCAACCTGTCGGACAGTCAGTCTACGTTTGTCACGCATAATTTCGTTGAAGTTCGTGACACGAGCGCCGTCGGTAGACGTCCAAGGGCGTCCTGAACGAAAATCATCTGTAACTTCCGTCCGGCCATTTTTTAAGCGTATTAACCATTCGTAACCCTGAGCTCGACTTAATCACTCATCACCGTACGCTTCCTGCATCATTTGGTGTGTCTCTGTAAAGGTTTTCTTGAGCTTCACGCAAAATTTAATGTACACACGTTGCTCCTGTAACTCTGCCATCTCGAAATTCGCAGACTATTCTACTCAATACAGCACTGAAAAATGACTAACAGACATACAACACTGACACTACCGGCAGTTACACATTAATAACTGCAGTGTGCAGGGATGCCAATCACATTTCGTTGCAGCACACCACTGGCGCGAAATTACGAATGTTCCGGTATTTTTTGAACGGACCTTATTCATTATCAGAAAAATGGCTTACTGGCAACCAGATATGTTCAGAAAACGGGTGAGAAAAATATAATTTACGTAAACAAATTAACCGAAATATGGCTAAAATTTATACGGTATCGGACATTTCGGTTTAACATGCGAAAAGACAAGGTTCATTAAGATGGGTACTTAAATAATTGATTTTCCTTTAAAACTACTTGAATGAGAATACAAAAAAGAATAAAATTGTAACAAATTCAGCTAAAATAAAAAGAGAGTCACTGTGCCACAAGAAAAATATTTCCTTTATTGCACCAGGAGAAAAAAATATGATTTTAAAGAAGCAAGGAAAGACATCCAGTCACATTATGCGAAATTTTGAGGAAATAAGGCCCTTTAAAAAAACAGTCGGTAGAAGATAAGGCTTTTAACCTAATGGTTGAAAAGAAAGAAAAGTGGTAAAGTAAGTGCCTGGAAACCGAGAGGTCGCCGGATCGAATCACGTTGGAACACCGGACATTTAAGAGTCCGCCTTTAACCTAGCCTCCACCTCTCAATGATCTGAAGATTCGTCAGCAACGACACGTGATTCAGATTCCATGTTGAACTGCAGGTCTTCCGGGGACTAAGGTCGTAAGCGACAGAAACGACAGACAGCGCGCGACTGCTTCAGGCGACAAAACACAACCGCAAGTATAGTTACGGAAGTGTCCGATGTGAGTGACATCTGTGTCGCTGCCTGTCTCCCGCTGCAACTGGTGACGTTTGAATTCAAACGTGTTTCAATCTTGTCGCTGCAGCACGCGCGACACAGAGCGACAGCCACGTGTCTTTTTGGCAAAGCAGTGGAGCGGACGCGACGGCAGCTATGAATTACTTAACATCCCATTTTAAGAAAACTATTCGGTGAAAAAAATTGATTCTTCCGCAACCTATAGCTTGATATCCTTAAATGATAAAGGTCCGAATTAATTTTCGTTATTCGTCATAGTTAATGTGTTGCACGAAATTGAGTACATGGCTGCACGAAATTTTTAAGAATTTGCAGAGATAAAATCACATTGCGTAGACTTTCCGTATAGTTTATTTAAGGCCATACATTATTGCGTATGAAATGAAACCAATATACCTAAATTGTATTTAAAACTGAGAACGGAATGATGTGTCTTTTCATTCTTGAGATATTTGTTGCCGGCCAGAGTGGCCGAGCGGTTAAAGGCGCTACAGTCTGGAACCGCACGACCGCTACGGTCGCAGGTTCGAATCCTGCCTCGGGCATGGATGTGTGTGCTGTTCTTAGGTTAGTTAGGTTTAAGAAGTTGTAAGTTCTAGGGGACTTATGACCACAGCAGTTGAGTCCCATAGTGCTCAGAGCCATTTGATATTTGTTGTTATATCCGCGGACGGGTCGCTCGCGGCGCGTCCGAACCTTTCCTGCGCTTCGGGAATCAAGTGATCGTAAAAATGGTCGTATCACATAAACGGTTTAAGATATCGAAACGACGATTTTTGGAAATGACAGCACGCAGAAAGGACTATTTTAACACTCGATACTTTTTTGTAAACGCGTGAGCTGAGTGAAAACAAGACTCCCTCTAAATTATACCATGATATTTTGTCTGAATTTTCATAGCCAAACAAAGGGAGAGAAACAGGTAAACGGGGTATCAAAGTGACCAGCGTGAGGCCTAGTTTTGCATGAAAATATTTAGCTGCTTCAAAGTATCCAGGGTAATTAACGAAAACTTAATTAATGAGTTGAGGAAAAAAATTAAATATTTCACGAAAAGCTACTGCTAAGCTATGTAAAATTTTATCTCTTCAAGGCCTAGCTGTTTTGCACATTAAAAAGACACATTGGTGCAGTATTTAATAGTCAGAAAGGAGTCAGTAAGATAATGCTTTCTGAATATAACTTGAAAATAAATAATGAAAGAAATCAGTCAAATATTTTATCAAACTATTTGTGTAAAAGAAATACGTAGATCAGAGAAACGTTCTACGTGCCTTTGAATGATGCTCGAAATCATGAACAGAAAATAAGGTGCACCAAATGTTTCCCTAATACTTTTTATTTCATACTTTTAGACAAATCATTACACAAAAGTTTGACTTTCTTTTCAAAAATTTTGTATGCTTTACTTTCACAGACTGTTTAGACGGTAGCGTTCTCGCTTCCGCGCCCGGGTTCCCGGGTTCGATTCCCGGCGGGGTCAGGGAGTTTCTCTGCCTCGCGATGACTGGGTGTTGTGTGATGTCCTTAGGTTAGTTAGGTTTAAGTAGTTCTAAGTTCTAGGGGACTGATGACCATAGATGTTAAGTCCCATAGTGCTCAGAGCCATTTGAACCATTTTTTTGACTGTTTAGATTAATTGAAATGCCTGGCCTTAACACTGACTGTTGGTGAATTACGTTCGCAACATCAAATATCTGCAAAATTTCATCCAGTATATATGAAACTTAGTATACAGAATTGTAACAGAGTTAAAATATAGAGAGAACCCAGGAGCTTTCTGAAGCACGTAATTACGTACAGTAACGCTGCCTCTACACCACAACTACCTATAATTTTGTATTATCAATCTATGTATTTATGTAGTTAGTCTTGTAATCAGTCATTCTTCCGCATTTATTGGCTGATAAAAGTAATTGATCACGAAAAAAAACATTCGTATTTAATTTATTGATAAGGTAGTCGAATGCTCCTCTGCTCATTCACGTGTATTCGAAGAATTTGTCTGGTGGTCTTCGTAGTTGATGATATTTATGAAATTCTGCATTGAGATTCCTCCCCTTCGTAAATTTCATGCACAGCATTACTTTTCGCTTTATATTCTTAAGTAAACCTAATTTTCTAGCCTTACTCTCCAGCTACAGTATTCTGCAGGTTAAGGACGCCGTTTTATAGAAACAGCTGGTTGGCTCCAAGCAGCCATCTTGTAGCGCGACATGGTCGCTCGCACGCAGGACACCCAAGGTTTTCGCCCGATGCTGCTGCTTGCCACAGGACTGTCACGTATCCAGAAGTCGCTCGCTGTTTGTCGCTTCTGTCGCTCGCGTAAGACACTGCCTAATGGGATAGATTATGGAGGCGCGCGTCGCCGAAGTGGCGTCCACCTGAAAGACTTGTACAAGGCCACTGAAACACACGAGATCATTAATAATAATGATTCACTTCCGAATACTAACACATTTCAGTAGCTGAGGTAGTACAACATCCACAAATCATGAATCGATTACGTAGCGAGATGGCGCAGTGATTAGAGCACTGGACTCGGAATTCTGGAGGAAGACGATTCAAACTCGCGTCCGGCCATCCAGATTTAGGTTTTCCGTGATTTTCCTAAATCGCTTCAGGCAAATGGCGGGATGGTTCCTTTGTTAGGGCACGGCCAAATTCCTTCCCCATCCTTTCCTAATCCGATGGACCGATGACCTCGCTCTTTGGGCGCCTCCCCCAAATCAATCAATGAATCGATTTTAGTACAATTACCGACACCATGCTGAACTATTTACGTATTATTTTATCCAACAGACAAGTATCAGCATCTCCATATAAAGTAGTTACAAGTTTAATCAAATGGAAGAATATATGCCGGCCAGGGTGGCCGAGCGGTTCTAGGCGATACAGTCTGGAACCATGTGACCGCTACGGTCGCAGGTTCGAATCCTGCCTCGGGCATAGATGTGTGTGATTCCTTAGGTTAGTTAGGTTTAAGTAGTTCTAAGTTCTAGGGGACTGATGACCTTAGAAGTTAAGTCCCATAGTGCTCAAAGCCATTTGAACCATTTTTTTGAAGAATATATGGCTGATCCCGGCGGAGGTTCGAGTCCTCCCTCGGGTATGGGTGTGTGTGTTTGTCCTTAGGATAATTTAGGTTAAGTGGTGTGTAAGCTTAGGGACCGATGACCTTAGCAGTTAAGTCCCATAAGATTTCACACACATTTTTTGGAAGAAGATAATGAAACTATAGTTCACTATTTTTAAAATCAACCATCCTTACATATCCACTTCAGACACTCAAATAATTTTAATCCTATTTGTCTTACTAAAAGAGTTATTTCCTAAGACGTATTGTTAATGTGTTTCACAACGGCTGCAGTCGTCGCAGTACCTGTTCCTTTGCCGCGCTGCTGCTACGGTCGCAGGTTCGAATCCTGCCTCGGGCATGGTTGTGTGTGATGTCCTTAGGTTAGTTAGGTTTAAGTAGTTCCAAGTTCTAGGGGACTAATGACCACAGTAGTTGAGTCCCATAGTGCTCAGAGCCATTTGAATCATTTGAACACGTTCCTTTGGACACGCATGCATGCATCGTAATTCAGAAAAAGACAGGCACTGAAATATTGTATCGTTTTACCAAGAGCCCGATGAAGTGCGATAGATGGTGGTGGGGGGGGGGGGGGGAGGAGGGGGATGGGGTGTGCCAAAGTATATGTTACACATGTGTGAGAAAATATTGTCGAACCGGCTCTGGCTGCAGAACATGTTTGACCTCAGAATACACAGGCCTATACAGAAGATTGTGCACGAACTGAAGGAGCTGATACAGGAGTCGACGTACAACAATTTTAGAGTAGTAACTTTTGGTCTCAGAAGTAATCCTGAGCCATTGAAAGCTTTTGGATGTGAGAAACAAATAGGACAACCGGTACAGACACGTCGAAACTTCAGCAAAGATAATTTGTGTTTTCTCAGCAATGTTGTACGTCACAGATGGTCTTCCAACTTTCCAACTGGCGACAATCACATTCAGTACTGGCATAATAGCTTCGTAGAAAATTCTGGCGCTTTCTCCTAAGTACGTCACGCATCGCAGGAACCTCATCACACGCTATAACTACCTCATCACACGCTATAACTATCGTGGCGAGAGGCATTTCTTCGTCGGGAACTGGTGCCATGTTGTCCTGTCCTGACATAGGTGGGAGAGGGAGAAAAGGGGCTGCTGGTCAGTCTGCGCTCCCGAGCGGTACAGAGCAGAAGGCAGAAGGACAATTCACAGTGAAGGCATTTGATTGTTTTCTTCTATCTGAGCCAACACTGGTACAGGCATTTACTAGAAATGCAGGTGGTGAGACTCGGTAGGGAACTCGTTGTGGAGACACTTGGACAAACAGGGTTTTAAAATAGTTGTTTATTCCAGACAGAACTAACTTGTACACTGGAGGCTAGTCCTAGGGTTAGAAAAAGCATGAATAACACTGTTACAACAGAAGCCAGTGTAGACGTCCCAGGTGTGGATGCTAACTACAGTAGCAAACACTAGCAGCATCTTAGGGCAACAACTTAGTTGCAGAACAAAACATACTGAAAGTGACACTCTCCACTGAGGCACTCCGTGTGAGAGAGCAGACTTACGCGGAGCTGGACCGAGGCTGGAGTCGACGGACGCGGATTCGGCGCCCAGATCGTCTGACTGAGAACTCCTCCAAAATGTGGGATCTAGGGGTTTTGAGGGTATACGGAACGCCCTATGCTTACAATGTTACATTGAGCTAAGGGTTAGGAACGTTTTCTCATTTGTTATTTGGACGATACTCTTGATTTTTTCACAGAACGCAGAGATATGTTCTGCTTTTATGCTGAACTATTAATTTTGAAAAAATAATGTATAGTTTTTCAGATATTTTATTTTTTGTAAATGTTAAAAAAATTAGGCATTTTAACAAGTATTTTAAAATTTACATCCATTAATACAAAATAATTCCACATATCTTTTAATTCAGATATATTAGAAGGTCTTAAGGAACAACTGCAGAAAATTTCATCTTTCTACTATAAATAGGCCCTGAGAAAATGTACCTTATACACAAAAAAACTAAAGTTACGGGAAATTAGCTTCAAAGTTTTTACTTCAGTACAAGCCTGCTCCATAGCTTGTATCATCAGAATCGTCCAACAGCTTCCTGTTGATGGCTCTGCTATGCTGTCTAGCCATCTTTGAATATACTTTTATGGCATTATCTGAAGACCTGAGCCGTTCCTTGTCCAAACAAAGCATAGCTGCTGCAGTTCGTAGTCCTACACAGAGCCCCAACTTCTGCAGAACTTTGCACTTTCTTATATTGCCCTGATTGAATGATGAAACAGCATCATAAACGCCAAAGTGAAGTGTGTTTATACCCACAAACACAGTTTTAGGTAGTCTATTGCATATCACATGGTTGACACACTCATTTGGATTTTGAGTCCGGCCATGAAGACATTTCTTTACTAGACTAATATCTGCGAGGTCTCGGAATATTGGTTTTATTTCATCCATTATGGCAGGTGGCAGGTGATGAGGGTGATTGTATTGTTTCTTAGTTACCTTGCCTCTGTTGTACTTGCACCAACTATCGTCTCCTTTTGGACATAGCCCATGTTGGGGATTCTCATTGTTTGAAGCTGTATGAAAAAACAGAGCCCAGACTCCTCATTAATTCTGCATCTGCTGTATTCTGTCTTATTGCTAGACCATAGCACTTCTGAATATGATATATTGTAGCAGCTGTCAGTCTATTTTTCCCATCTAAAGTTTTTCCATCGCTCAATTTCTTGCCTTTCATGCTAGCCTTGAGCCGTCGAAGTCTTGATCCCATCCTTTTCTGAACATGGCCAACACACTCCAGTTTGGAAATTTTCACATCGTTACCATGGGGTCTCAGTTCCTCAATTTCTTTGAAAGCGTTTGAGTCACCATCTCCACGATAATTTATGTATCTAACGTTGTACCATTTTACTGAGCGTTGATAAATACTTCTTACACCAGCAACTTCCATACCACCACTACCCATAGTAATTTGCCATGCACTCCTCTTCATGTTTAGTTTTCATTTTCTCCTGGCATCTGCAATGCTTGGAAAGTATTGACACATCAACTACCTTACCAGTGTCCACACTTGTAGCTGTTACTACACCATTCAGAGATGTGTGGCCTCACTTCTGCCAGCTTCCATCAAAAGCTATGGACAAGTCTCTGCTATTATTATTTTCAACAATTGCTTCCTCAACAGCATCTTTCATGTTTTCCTGTGCCACATCTTCTACAGCAGAGCCTATTGCAATTATGTGTTTGTTAAATTTTGAAGGTGGAGGAGGGAGGTTCATCACACCACACAACATGGCACCTGCAGCCCTGCCCTTTCCTATACACCGTAATCCATAAACCAGTCTAATGTTTATATCGTATGGTTTACCTGTATCTGCAGTAACATGTGAGGAATTGAAGAAAGTAACACTGTGTTTGCAATAACTGCACATCAACTCTAATTCACAAGCAAGTCTTACATGTAAGTTTGTTTTCAATGAAACACCACATTTTCCACATTGTTTGCAGCACACATTGTTCTCAAAAACGTCTGATAATAAAGAGACGTTAATTACCTCATATTTTGTAGTCCCAGCATTTAGTTTTTTGTATTCTTCTTCAATTCCAGCTAGTTTTCTTCTTGAAGCACTTTCCGGTGTAGTGGCAGCAGCATCACTCAATGTATCACTACCAGTGTTGAGGTTAGTCGCTACTGGGACATCAGATACTGATGAAGATGAATCAGACGAATTTTTAGTACACTTTACTTTCTTGCGCCTATGTACACGCTTTCTAAATACCTTCAGACTAGGTCTTGGCATGTTGAAGGAAAGAAAACTCAATGACTGCTCCACATACGACTTTCACAACAATGACATGGATGTACTCACAAAGGAAACAATACAAATGGTGCTGAATATATTGTCAACTGTCTAGCAGTGTAGCCAACAGAAAAGCTAACTCTCTTGTGCTCAATTATATCTCTAGCAAGGCTGTCTATATCAGGTATATTTCGCGTCTCATATACAAGGTGCGGAACATCGTGTCTCGAAATTATTTTAAAAAATTATTTAAAATAGTTCTATTCACGTCATCCAAATATTTTATACATGGTATTAAACGGGAGAGTCTAAATTTTTCGAAAATGCATTTACCCAAAAATCGATTTTTTCATCGAAAAACTCATTCCGTATACGCTTAAAGAGTCGCGTGGGGGCACTGTTTTTCCTTCTCAAGGCCAGCCAGCCAATCCCGTAGGTCTCTTGCAGGTGCCTGCCAATCACGGTTTAGTAAGGTCCCCTCTACTGCTCCTAAGGCGGGGATGTTAATGCAGTTGCACTAACTAAGTCCGTATTTGGTATCAACATTGTTCAGCTGAAAGCTAAACGTAACTGCTCTGCCAAAGAAGGTTTGCAACATTATTGTCTTACGTCATTTAGCCCGGCCCCTCGGGCTCCCCGAAGTAGGGACTACTAGGTCAACAGATTTTTGGCGTTTTCGCTCTCTTTCTAACTCTTGTTAGCCTACTGACGTTGCTGTTCTCAGGGCTGATACCAAGCTGGCTTTATACACTAGTACGTGCCTGTTGGTTACAAAGTTCTACGGTGGTAACCTACCACAGCGTCTAGACAACATATGAAGTTGCGTGTTAATTCCTTGAAGAGTAACTAGCGCCCTGGGACCGCGTCTGGGGGCGTCTGAATTTTCGCAGGGCTCTCCCCTTACGGTTTACTGTCCTAGTTTCGTCTGCCCTCAGAATCGTCTCTGCTTCCGCGCCTTGGAGCGCCTGTCCTCCTTTCTCACAGCTTCAAGACAACACTACAGTATCAAGGAATAATCAATATATTACAATATTACAATGTACAAACCGCTTTTCATATTCCCTTAAGAATATATATGGGTGTATATTAGATATGGTGAGGGGGGGGGGGGCGGGTGGCGGAGACAAAGTGGCCATGATACTGGACTTCCCGTTCCGATCCATGGCCTGGGATATAATAAGGGACTGAGTACGGTACTCACTTCCACTAAAAAGAGTATTGGTGCTCGGTCTGACGCTGCGTGATAAGAGGTACATCGTCTAACAGTTCTGGAAGAACTCGTTCGATGGAGACCATTTATTTCACTTTCGTCCACTAGCTCTCACTGGCTCAGGATTACTCCCAAAATGTTTTTATTTCTTTTTTTCATTTGATGAGGTATGCTTTGCGTTAGCAGTAAAAAGGAAAATAATCCAGCGAGCATTTTTTTTTTAAATTCTTCCCTCAATCATGAAGGAACTGAGTGAAAGCCATCAGATCCTGCAGCCTTATCGAACTTCACTTCCTTCACTTCCTTTAGCGTAAAATATTCAGACTATCGTCACATTTTACCTCAACAATGAACGTTCTTTCAACAGCGTCTGTCATCTTAACTTACAATAAAACTAAGTATTAAGGAGTTACTTAAACAGACCATTAAGTCATAAGCAGCACCTGATAAAAACAGCTGTCAAACTGTGTACAAAGAATAACCTCTTACAGAAGCTATGTGGCACCACATTGGGCTCTTCGGCATCTACACTCATGCTTATAAATTAAAGATAATTGCAGAATGTGGTGCCACACAACGTGGCACTGCACAAAACGAGCGCTAATAGCATAGGCACATAGGGAACCCACACTACACAGATCTGTAAGTCCACAGTATTGGTGATAAGTTGAGAAAATCATCCCGAAACACATGTGCTACAAAACGCCACTGTTTCCTGCGCATGTACCCCGACATCAATATGGGATATGATCACCATGCACACGTACACAGGCCGCACAACGGGTTGGCATACTCTGGATCAGGTGGTCGAGCAGCTGCTGGGGTATAGCCTCCGATTCTTGCACCAGCACCCGTCGGAGCTCCTGAAGTGTCCTAGGGGTTTGAAGACGTGCAGCGATACGTCGACCGAGAGCATCCCAGACGTGCTCGATGGGGTTTAGGTCTGGAGAACAGGCAGGCCACTCCATTCGTCTGGTATCTTCTGTTTCAAGATACTCCTCCACGACGGCAGCTCGGTGGGGCCGTGCGTTATCATCCATCAGGAGGAAGGTGGGACCCACTGCACCCCAGAAAAGGTGGACATACTGCTGCAAAATGATGTCCCGATACACCTGACCTGTTACAGTTCCTCTGTCAAAGACATGCAGGGGTGTACGTGCACCAATCATAATCCCTCCCCAGACCATCAAACCACGACCTCCATACAGGTCCCTTTCAAGGAAATTAAGGGATTGGTATCTGGTTCCCGGTTCACGCCAGATGAAAACCCGGCCAGGATCACTGTTCAGATTATACCTGGACTCGTTCGTGAAGATAACGTGGGACCACTGTTCCAGTGACCATGTACTGTGTTCTTGACACCAGGCTTTACGGGCCCTCCTGTGACCAGGGTTCAGTGGAATGCACCTTGCAGGTGTCCGGGCGAATAAACCATGTCTATTCAGTCGTCTGCAGACTGTGTGTCTGGAGAGAACTGTTCCAGTGGCTGCTGTAAGGTCCCGAGCAAGGGTACCTGCAGTACTCCGTGGCCGTCTGCGGGCACTTTTGGTGAGATATCGTTCTTCTTGTGGTGTTGTACACTGTGGACGTCCCGTACTGTAGCGCCTGGACACGTTTCCTGTCTGCTGGAATCGTTGCCATAATCGTGAGATCACACTTTGTGGCACACGGAGGGCCCGTGCTACGACCTGCTGTATTTGACCAGCCTCCAGTCGCCCTAGTATTCTACCCCTCGTAACGTCATCAATATGTGTTCTTTGAGCCATTTTCAACAGACAGTCACCATTAGCACGTCTGAAAACGTCTGCACACTTACTCGCTGCACCGTACTCCGACATGCACCAATACACCTCTGCGTATGTGGACTGCTGCCAGCGTCACCGTGCGACGACCGCAGGTCAAATGCATCGCATGGTCATACCCCGAGGTGATTTAAGCCCGCAAACCGCTCACCAGAGCGTTGTTTCACCACGTATCAGCATTATTCTTAATTTATGAGCATGAGTGTATATTTTGCTGCGTACTCATCCGCCGTTTTTTGAATCCACCGTCTAAAAGAGCCTCGAATGAGTGTGTCCGCACGTTCCAACATTGCAAGAGTCACAACTGTCTGCGGCCAGCATGCACGCGGGAGATCGGCCAGGCTTGCGCAACCTTGTTGCGATGATGGATAGACGCCTCGCCCAACGACTCATCGTGCTTTTGTTCACTGCCAGGTCTCCGTAGACATTCTGCAAGCGCCTATGGGTATCTCCGGTGCTCCGGTATTCCACGAAAAGAAACTCGATGATAGCTCTCCGCCCGGAAGGCCCATCCTTTACAGACGCCATTTTGCAGACTACATATAGCGCTGCCACCTATCAGAGCTTCATGCAACTATAAGGGCTCAGTCGGGAATATGTCACGATGTCCGACAACAAATTCCGCATATCTTCAACCGAAATTGATCGAGGAAAAAATTGTGCTGCATTACTTATTGAGCGGCCCTCTTATTTCGACTCATCAGCTCCTTCAATTTGTGCCCTACCTTTCGAATCAACCTCTGTAACAGAACGCTGCCAATCGTCCAGTTCCCGGTCTGAACATGTGCCCGGAATGCTCTCAGCCGGGCTGCAGTAAACGCTCTGGTCGGCCGGAGGCGGCAGCGTGTGCGTAATGCGAAGGCCTAATCACGCCGCCATAGTTACCGACGCTTCTGGCGCCCTCATTAAGAAACCGCCACCGCAGCAGCACCGTCGCAGCGCCCCGAGCCTTCGTCCCCCCACCCTCTTCCCCCTCCCCTCCCTCTCTCTCTCTCTCTTCTCTTCTGTGTCTTCTCCTCGCTCTGCTTAGTCTTTCAAATTTGCGTTCATTAAGCCCTAATTAGTCCTCTTGAGGTTTTCCGACAAGTAATTAACTGCTACTGCTACTTTTTGTGTGGAATGTGGCGGAGCCGAGGAGACGGCGGATAAGGTTCTAGATTGTTCCCGCTCTCCACTTAAGAACAACAACTTGAAACCAATGTTTCGGCGGAACTCCGCAATTTACATCATCGCCGTCTCCCGCCTATACCTCAGCCCCTGTCTCCCGCCCTACGCCCGCTCCTCAACCCTTTTTGCTCCGGCATGGCCCGCGGCGCTTCTTGTAAACGCTGAATTTAACTAAACACTTAGTTGGTCTTTAAAACAATCCCTGCCTCCGCCCGCGCCGCCCCAGTCTTGCAACTCTAATTAGCAGCCCAGTTTAATTACTTGAGCTCATTTAGGAAGATTATGAACAAGGAGAGAGTCTTATATGGTTAAATGCTAAGAGGGAGGACGGCGAAAGGACTGCCAGATCATTCGCTCCTTCGAGCGGACGCTTCCGAGGGATGCCGGACTATGAATTCGGCGTTAAGTTTTTTTTTTTTTTTGTGTCATCCGTTTGACTCAAAAGTCGATGCCTAATTGCTTAACTAATCGGAACGAAGTCTAGTCAACAGTGCCTCAACCACTGCCTCCGGACACGCGGCTATTATCACAGCTTTGATGGCACTCGACAAACATAAGCACCCAACCACCAGAGAAAACTTTTGTGGATTTCAGTGAAAAGTTCAGCTTTATTTAGATGTGCTCTCCCGGAATTTTTTCAATTTCTTGATCGCAATAACTTAATATTCTCTAATATTTAGTATTTAGGTTTTTTACGTAGAAAACACCTGTGGCCCTTTAACTTGTTTGATGCCCCTCTGGATTTATTTCTGACTTGCGCTTAGCCTTTTATCTCTGAATACCTGCTAAGCGCAACAGGCTGCCAAATTTGGTTTATATGTTCTAAATCTTGATCCGACCTACATTTACTTTCACTCTGCAGCTTTTTCCAACGCGATTTTAATCACTGTCAGATCAAAACTATCCCACATCTACACTGAAAGCCCGCATCTCGTGGTCGTGCGGTAGCGTTCTCGCTTCCCACGCCCGGGTTCCCGGATTCGATTCCCGGCGGGGTCAGGGATTTTCTCTGCCTCGTGATGGCTGGGTGTTGTGTGATGTCCTTAGGTTAGTTAGGTTTGAGTAGTTCTAAGTTCTAGGGGACTGATGACCTAAGATGTTAAGTCCCATAGTGCTCAGAGCCATTTGAACCATTTTTTTCTACACTGAACAACCAAAGAACCTAGTACGTCTCCATAATATTGTGTAGGGCCCCTGCGAGCACGCAGAAGTGCCGCAACACGGCGTGGCATGGACTCGGCTAATGTCTGAAGCAGTGCTGCAGGGAATTGACACCATGAATCCTACAGGAACGTCCATAAATCCGTAAGAGTACGAGGGGGTGGAGATCTCTTCTGAATAGCACGTTGAAGGCATCCCAGCTATGCTCAATAATGTTGATGTCTGCGGACTTTTGTGGAGTGTCGACTCAGAAGAGTATTCCGGGAGTGTTTAAACTCAGAAGAGTGTTCCTGGAGCCACTCTATAGCAATTCTGGACGTGTAAGGTGTCTTATTGTCCTGCTGTAATTGCCCAAGTCCGTCGGAATGCACAATGGACATGAATGGATACAGGTGATCAGACAGAATATCATTCCAACTGCATACTTCCCACACCACTACTGAGCCTCCACCAGCTTGAAGACTCCCCTGCTGACATGCAGGGTGCATGGATTCATGAAGTTGTCTCCATACCCGTACACGTCCATCCGCTCGATAGAATTTGAAACGAGACTCGTCCGACCAGGCAACGTGTTTCCAATCATCAACAGTCCGCCGGTCGCTGTGGCAGAGCGGTTCTAGGTGCTTCAGTCCGGAACCGCGCTTCTGCTAGGGGCGCAGGTTCGAATCCCGAGTCGGGCATGGATGTGTGTGATGTTCTTAGGTTAGTTGGGTTTAAGTACTTCTATGTCTAGCGGACTCATGACCGCAGACGTTAAGTCCCATAGTGCTTAGAGCTATTTGAAGCATCAACACTCCAATGTAGGTGTTGACGGGCCCAGGTGAGGCGTAAAAGTTTGTATCGTGCAGTCATCAAGGGTATACGAGAGGCCCTTCGGTTCCGAATATTGATGATGTTTCGATGAATGGTTCGGACGTTGACACTCGAGTCGTGATGTGAAACGCATTTTAAAACAGCCAATAAACGCCGTATTAAGCATTGGAACCAATGGAGAAATTATTCTATTACTGACGCTCACAAACTGACCTGAAGACCGTGAAACGTAAAAGGCAAAAACAACCAAGAAAACTACTATTGTACTTACTGAGTCTTTACTTAAGCTTTTTTCTTGGGATATGGTCTATCACTGAAATAGCATTGCGTTCTCACCCACTCTGTGACTTTTCCTTTCGCGATAGACTCAATACGAAAGATCAATGTGGTGTCTTTTCTTTCAGACTACCCTCGTATGTTAGATCAAAGCATAAAATGATGTGAGAACTCTTTGAAGGAACTACTGTTTCAAGTTATATTTGTCGTAACGAGGTGGCCTGAATTAATATGTATTGAGACACAAAGGAATTACAGACATAGGCTTCAGGGGAAAGTCGAAGATTTGTGCAGGATTCGAAGCCATGTCTCCCCTTTTCAAGGCAGATGCTCTGACCACTAAGCCATCCGGATGCAGTGATCAGTGCAGCGCACGGACCACCCCAGCGCGCCTCTCGTCGGATTCAAAATCTCGACTTACCCACACATTAGTACCACTTGCCCATTGTTCTCAGTACTCGCGGCATTTCGCCGATTCCCGTAAGAGTTCGAATCTGCTATGCATCCGGACTCAAGAGATCATTAGATGTCCTCCCCTGTGTTATATGTATGTGATGTCTGATCTTTCGGACATGTCCGAAAGAACGAACGCCACATATATACAAAATTCAGCAAGGCATGTTCGAAAAAAACATATAATTCTGGTGAGGACCGCTAATAATTTCTTTAGTGCGGATGCCCAGCAGGCTCTTACTCTTACGGCAACTGGCGAAATGCCGCGAGTAATGAGAATAATCTGAGAGGGTACTACATTCGTTGTCTGTGGATAAGTCGAGAATACGGGTCTGATAGGAGATGTTTACGGCGGACCACTGTGTCTGGACAGCGCAATGGTTGCGCATCTGCCTCACAAGCAAAGACCCGGTTTCGAATCCCTCTCTGGTCAAATTTTCGACTTTCCTCATTGAATTAAATCAATACCCAGTGGCAGACCAGGTCAGTAATTCCTTTGTGCCTCAAAACATATTACTTCAGAGCAGCTTATACTTGTTTGAAGTTATTGCATTTTTTTAACGAGTTCTCATATCGTCTTGCACTTTGATCTAAAATGCAAGGGCAGTCTGAGAAGTTTCTGACGTCAACACGAAGATAGCAGCAACTGTCAACAAAATTTGGGGGATTTGTTGGCGCATGCCTAGTAAGACACTAATAAAAAGGGATGGGATGTTTGACTAATGATCGATAATTGGAGATTGTATTAGCGTAAGTGAAAAGGTATTACGATTTTAAATTGGAATTAATGCGTGTGTTTCAGGAAAGGAGCTGACGGGGGACGAGGACGACTCCTGCGGCGTGCGGGAGGACCTCTGCAGCGACGCGTCCGACGACAAGAGCGCCTCTGGCGGCAGCAGCAAGAAGAAGAAGTCGGGCAGCGGCGGCGACGGCAAGGGCGGCGCCGGTGGCGGCGCGGGGGGCGGCAGCGGAGGCGGCGGCGGCGGCGCGGGAGGCGGGGGCGGCAGCGGCAAGCCGCGGCGCGCGCGCACCGCCTTCACGTACGAGCAGCTGGTGGCGCTGGAGAACAAGTTCAAGACGACGCGCTACCTGTCGGTGTGCGAGCGCCTCAACCTGGCGCTCAGCCTGTCGCTGACGGAGACGCAGGTGAAGATCTGGTTCCAGAACCGGCGCACCAAGTGGAAGAAGCAGAACCCGGGCATGGACGTGAACTCGCCGACGGTGCCGCCGGCGGGGCCCGCGGTCGCCGGCCCGCCCTTCGGCGGCTCGCCCTACTCGCACCACCAGCACGGCGGCCTGCTGTACGCGCCCTACCCCTACTCGCTGCCGGGCGCGGGCGCCGCCGCCGCCGCCGCCGCCGCCGCCGCGCCGCCGCCGTCCCAGCCGTACGGCCACCCCTACTTCCACTCGCTGGCCGGACACCACTCGCTGGGGCACTCCTCATGAGGCTCGCCGGCTCACGGCCCGCGCCGCGCCGCCTAGACTCGCGCCCACCCTCCACCGCAAAGCCGATAAGCCCGGTGCCCGCTTCCCGTAGTTACGAGATCCCCGGGACGAGACGCGCGAATGGACACTGTGCTACGTCTCGTCTCCGAACAGTGAAATCGTCGCAGGACCAAAGTAGCTCGACAGGGAAACTCCTCCCATTTGTGTGGACCCAAAATACTCCGACAAATTCCTGTCTTCACCACGAAACTTCAAATGTGAGATGAGGTTCGGACGGAAATGTAACTTTCTGACACATTACGGAAGCCATATTATGTATGTTGGCCCTAGGCCGTACTACGTTGACCCTAAGCCTTATGGGGGCTTTGTCCAGTTTTGTCCAGCTGTCCAATGAGAGCTTCTGTACAGGGACTTGAGGTCCATAAACGCTAATGGACCCTCTGATATAAATATTTGGCTCAGCTTGCAAAAGTGAAATCGCCACTGGACCAATGCAACTGACCGGAGAAAGTCGGCTCCCAATTTCGAGCCTTTGTTAATATCCAGATAAACTGCCTCTGCCGAGAATGAAACGTTAACTGCAATTTACGTTGTAATAAAACTTCCTGACAGATTACAACTGTGAAATGAAGTGCTGTATTGGCTCTGGCTCTGCGCCTGATGAGTGTTTCGTCCAGTTTGGTACAACTCTCCACTGAGATAGCTTCTCCACTAGATCTGGAAGACGAGATCGTCACTCTTATACAAGTTACCTCAAGTTTAAAGAGTTAAATTGGCCTAGGACCAGAGAAAGTCAGCTCCCACATATCGACAGCCTTAATTAATTATTTATTTTTCCAGTTTCTGCTACCAGTCACTTTTTGTTTTATTTTATGCTTAACCTAACATAATGCAACACGTTTCGAACATGTTCTGTTCATTTTCAACCGTTAATACATACATACATACATATATAGAGAAATGTTACTTAAACATAAACAGTCTTTAACTAGTCTAGAACACTTTGTCCATTGTTTTTTAATTTTTTAATGTAGCTGCTGGTGTGGCATTCGGGGGGGAAGGAAGGGGCAGTGTAATCAGTGATTTCGATTTCGATTTCTAGATATACACTGCCCCCTTCCTCCCCCCCCCCCCCCGAATGCCACACCAGCAGCTACAGTAAAAAATTAAAAAACAATGGACAAAGTGTTCTAGACTAGTTAAAGACTGTTTATGTTTAAGTAACACTTCTCTATATATGTATGTATGTATGTATTAACGCTTGAAAATGAACAGAACATGTTCGAAACGCGTTGCGTTATGTTAGATTAAGCATAAAATAAAATAAAAAGTGACTGGTAGCAGAAACTTGACATAAATAATTATCCCACACAGTCACGGTCCACAAACATAGCCATTATGGCTGAAAATAAAAAGCCTTAATTAACATTTAGAGCTATTCCTGCTCACTAAATCAAATTGCGATTTGTGGTTTACTCCGTAACGAAACTTCCTAAAGATTAAAACTGTGCAGTTGAGTGTACTGACCCTAAGACTGATAGGCGTGCCGTCCAGTTCTATGCAACTGCTCCGTCAGACAGCTTCAGTACAGAATCTCGAGGAAGAGAAACGCGGACGGGTGTTGTGTTACGGATAATTACGAATACAGGTCTCGACTTTAAACAGTGAAATATGGGGACAGAAATACGTCTCCCATTTATTTCGTATTTAAAATATTCGAATTTATATCCTCACAATGAAATTTTAACTGTGAGGTGTCTTTTACACTGTAAGTAAATTCTTCACAGATTTAAGAAAGTTGTCAATTCAGTAAACTTCACCAACAGCCGTACACTTTAAAATATTTTCTTTTATTTTTAAACCAACCAGTTTCGGTAATTCATTTTGCCATCTTCAGGCCCCATAGCGTCAGTTGCTGTCACGCTTTCGTATGAATCAGTTGGACAACGATTGGGATTCACGATATCCACTTTTATGGCGCTATGCGATAAGTTCGTTGATTCGAAAAAAGCGTATGGGGCCTGAACATGGCAAAGTGAATTGCCGAAACTAGTTGTTTTCAAAATAAAGTAAAAATCTTAAAGTGTACGGCTGTTGGTAAAGTTTATTGAATTGGAAAGTACCTACCAGCGGATGTCCCCTGACTGTAATGGACCAACAGAGATTTAACAAAGGGTCAGATACAGTATGTTGAGTCTAAGACTGATCGACGTTTCGTACAGTTTTGTGCAACTGCCCACGGAGGAGGCTTCTGTGTAGGATCTCCAGATAGGTGTATTGACACTGTAATACGAACTTTTGTCTCGACTTTAAATAGCGATCTTGTCACAGGACGAAAATAGTTCAAAAGAGAAATTTACATCAAATTTCTTTGGAACTTTAAATGCCCAATTTCCTGCCCCCACAATAAAACATGAACTACGAAATAAGGTTTGCACTGCTGTGAACCTTCCTGGCAGGTTAAAAGAGAGCCACATTCAGTATGTTGACTAGTGACTCTGATGTACTATCTACCTCATCTTTACCTTATGGTACTTAACAGCCAGTTATAGCCTACCATGTACCACATCCTAATTCAAAAGTCAAGGATTCGAACCACAATTTATCACAGAAATTAACGTGAATTTTGTGTCTAGCAGTGTTTACTTTGTCTTTAATGCCTACGTACATCGTGGTTCCAGTTCTGAAACCAGTTTTAGGCCCCCAAAAACTGACTGCTAGTCGGTTGTATGTTAGAGGTTTCGTTCCAAACGAATGTATATCACCTGCAGTAGGGCTACGTTCAGTAAAGTTTTGTGATATTCAAACCACTGTGCTTCAGGCCACTTTACGTAAATCACAAACATATGATGACGGAATTTACCCAACAGTGTTTCCCTTGGAAAACGACCACTTTCATCAAAGATTCCCGCTCAAGTTAAGCACCTTTAGCACATTACAATGCCAGTGCACTGATACACTTTGTTGCCTTGCGATTGCACTCAAGGGTCAAGGATATGCGTTCGAGTTCCGGTCCGGTGCACAGTTTCAACCTTTCTGCATGTTAACAGTAGACCTACGTTCCGACGCAGGGTGAAAGACTGTGTTTCTGGATACATACCCTAGGCCGCAACTAATCTATTATCCGCCATGTTACTTCTGCCAGGAATGCCAGCCTACGTAGCATATTATGAAGGAGTGTTTTTCTAGATTTTGGAATAGCTAGATGAAGTTTCAGATCTGGGCCGACAGATGTCCTGAGAAGTATCAGGCGCTGGAGGTCTACCAGCGAAAACTCAAAGCCCCGGGTTCGGATCCCGGACCAGCCCGCACTTTCAATCTGTCAGGAATTTTTAGTTAATCTTCTCCGTCATTCTGTATCTACAAGGCAGGTAAACCATACAGACAACGCATTGTTTGTGGCAGGGAGAAAGCCAAAAAGAAAACCTTACTGTATTTAACTGAAAACCAAAGTTACTCAAACACTACAGCTTGACGTTTTTCACTGATGCTAGCAGAGTATTTACTTCCGAAAAACTTATCAAAATTTCACCTGCTGTTTCAGAAATTCTGCAGGTCACAAGATCGGGCGTGAATGTGTCAATACTTCTATAAGCTGAACTGTGAATTATTACGACCTCAGTGGTTATTTTGCTGACAGTATTACTTACATGCCACAGCCGACGTTTCGTGTGATGTTCGCTTGGAAATGTAAGAGAGCCTACAATGTGAAATGTTCTTATAAATTCCACCTACCAGTGATCATTTCTGTCACTGTGTAGACGTTGAGTGAGACGTTACGTGTGCAGTGTAATATTGTGGACGGTAATGTAAACTGCCACCATTACAGCAATGTATTCACCCTAGGATTATTCGTGATGTGACTGCAAAATTTGTGTTATACTACTGCACGGAAACTAATAACTTTTGAAGCAAATATATGGAAAAGAACATTACTACCTCGTCATGTATAAATCACAGAATTTTTTTTCCACTGATGTTAAAAAGAGCGCTAAATGCAGATTGCCATGTAAAATGTTTTTGTTTAACACTCAGCTGTTGCATTCCTCATAAATAAGGTGCTACTCTATGAAACTTAGATACAATGTGAGAGTCTTTTATTGACAGTGTATACCCACACTCTTACAACTGCAGTCACAACTTTGTAAGTAAAGCGATTGGCGAAATGCGTTTTGTATTCCACTTATTGTTGAACAAACCAGTGGCATTCTGAAATGCTCCTTATACTAAAGCTCCTTTTATTACGTAAGATTTCATAGCGCATATTGTGCAATAGTGATTGAGTATTTTTCAGACGCAGACATAAGACCCGAATCGGCATGCGCTTCGGATAGAGATAGCTAATATTTAGCTGAACTACGAAGCGCTACAGATATCTTTTAAGTACTATTGTTCTGTGGTTTTTGTTTCCTTCCTGTCGTGTGTTTGTGTTACACTCAGTGATAAACACAAGGCACATGCTTTTGCGTGAGGTCATTGTTTTCGTTCATTAGGCAGAAAACATAATTTAATTGTGTTGTTTATTGTTCTTCAGTTGAAGTACCAAAATCTTCCATAACAAACTGCAAGATTATGTTCCGTACATGTATGTGCGTGGTTTGTACGTAAATGGTACAACTGCGGTTCAAAATTACACTCGCTGCAGATGGACTGCGTGTTTATAAACAGTGCAAAGTTGTGGTCCATTTCTCACCGTGATCTCGAAATGTCCTCTCCTGCCATTATTTTCTCACTATTCATCCAAAAGTTATTGGAAAATACGTTAATTTTGTTTTGAAATGTATTGTATATAACTTATTGATTTAAGATGATGAACTGAAAATATTTATTTGTAAATTCTTAGATATAGAAATGTTAATTTGTTGTTACACCTGAAGGAAAATATAGCAGTTCGCTGATGAAACAGATTTTTCGCTCATTGTTCCCACTGATTTGTGGTTCCGTGCATTTACCAATCATTAATAATATTCTCACACGAGAGAGAGAGAGAGAGAGAAAGAGAGAGAGCGAGAGCAGAGCTGTACTATAGAAGAAGAAGGAGCAGACCAGCAAAAGATGGTGAAATGAACTTTCACGTTGAGCACGTGCACCATGTCGAATAAGTTGACGTGACTAATACTTGGAGAAAGCGTAATTTACTGCCTCTTCTACATGTACATTATTCACTTAAAATGGAGGGAGTACGAGAAAGGTGCGGACAATTTTTCAGGACACTTCCTTAGACGTAGAAAAAGAAAATATGATAAAATGGACGTGGGTCAGCAAAAGTTTTAGTTCCATGTTAGAACTGATTTTATATAACTCTTCATATACGTGCAAACGTTATGAAACGTCCCCTTAGAACAATTATACATGATTGTGCTTAAACTGACACACAATATTTTTTAGCGCAACGCAATCTGACTTTCAATAATCCCTACAAAAGAATGGCCCTGACTAACATTAACCTATACGTTTCACAAATCACTTACCTCACAAAAATCTTGGTTACTCGAACTACTGCAATACAGCGAGCGCCACTACTGCCAGCTAAATAAAAGATTCAAACTACTGAAGGCACTAACTACTGATAGGCATAGTTAGCAAATGAAAGATTTTGATAGAGAACAAACAATGTATTTACCTTAATAGTGTTCAAAGGTCATAATGTATATAGCAGTTCATGACATCCAGTCTTACAAATTTCAAAACTCCGCCATCTCTCTTCCCACATCCACCACTGCTGGCGGCTCACCTCCAACTGCACAACGCTACGCGCTGTTCACATCCAGCTGTCCAACACTACAATGGCAGACAACAATGCAAACTACCCACAGACTGCGCACAGCACAGCCAGTGATTTTTCATACAGAGCGCTACGTGGCGTTACCAATAAGAAAACCTAAAAGCCTACTTACAACGTACCAGAACTTTTGAGCTGACGTGAATACTCACGCAAGTGTTAATACACGGCACCAACAAAGACTATCTGTCAATATTTTTGCATTTTTGATGACTCTTTCTTAGGGTCTCATGTTCTTTCGTCCTAAGTGATATGCTGGAAGATGTGAGTTTATCAGTTTTACGGAACATGCACTTCATGCGCACTGGAGCTGTTATACACGTCAGTATTACTCCCTTCGGCTTCTAAATAACAGATTCCGTGATATGTATAGGAATAGGAGGATCAACGCCCTGACGTCCACGTTCTCTGGATCTAAATCCGCCAGAATTTTATTTATGGGCACTTTTGGATCATCATGCGCGGCGTACCTCTGTACAAGATGCGGACAGCATTCGTATCTCTGTCGTGGAAAGCTGTGAAAATCACATGGACTACTCCAGTGATGTACTAGCGCCTCTGGGATTCAGTGGGACTGCGGGATGATGCATATAACAGTGCTTACAGGGGGTATTTTGTACAATTAAGATTAGCACGAGTGACACTCTTATACAGGGTGGACCATTACAGCATCATCTATCACAAAGGGAGAAAAGTGATCCAACTAAAACAGTCATATTTCTTTACGTACTACACGAATATGTAATAAAAATGGAGGTTCCTATTTAAAAAAAAAAAAAAACCTCAGTTGATATCCGTTTGATCTATGGCAGCGCCATCTAGCGGGCCAACCATAGCGCCATCTGGTTTCCCCCTTCAAGCTAGACGAGTTTCGTTCTTTGTAGTTTTTTCGTTTAATGCTTACTTCGTGAGATATTTGGCCCGGTCACTATCAATGGACCTCCCTGTATACAGTACACAGCATACAAAATATGAGCGCCCTGTATTTGTGAATGGCTTTTCATAACGGTATTGTAATCTGATAGGTACTGCGCTGTCGATCTGGCATCATGTCCGACATTTTAGATCTCCAATGAGAGCAAACTCAGATGCTAGAGGTGTCTGGGGCTGCTACATACAGCGTCGGGCATCGTACATAGGTAATGGGGAAACGACGTGTGTTAAACACAGTTGTGGAAGAAAAATTAAAGTGACTGCAACAGACAGGAGGACAGTGAAGTCAACTGTCATCTCTACTAGGAAGACCATTGTGACGGAACTGATAGATGACGTTAACGCTTTAACTGACGATGTTGTCTATAAGCACCACTGCTTTCCAATAGCCATTGTTCGAGCACTGAGTGCAGTTAAAAAATTTAACTAACATTGCTGCTTCAATCATCCACTGGCTACGTGTTGTTGACAACAGCCACCTTTGGAACGCGGTCTTTTGTCTCCAGGTGAAACATAAACGGTAGGTTGCACGAGAACTGTGAGTAGTTTTTATTTTGTTATTGTTATCATTTTGTTCTAAACGAGTGAAAACTCAGTGTCAAGTCTTTGTCAGATCACTTCTATAAAGTATGCACAGGTAAGTTCATATTCACATATTTAAAAAGAAATAAAAAACTACAGGACAGAGAAGGCGAAGCTGCCAGAAGTGGCCGAGGAAACGAAATGAAACTTCAGGGGTTGAGAGGGTCTACCGTATCTTCCTTGGTCGTCGGCATTGTCGTTGTTGCCGTGAGGCACCGTTATACCAAGTGCAAAGGCGTTTCGATCTTAGAGCATGAGATATGGTAACCTTAAGTCATTGACAACACACAACGGTCACGGTAGCACCTGATTCCAGAATAGCTGCAGTAGTTAGGATCTATGAACTACCCCCTCTTCACCAGGTCCCAATAACTTAACTCGTAACGAGATCCCTTCGAAGCAAATTGTCACAACGATCGTCTACAAAGGCTTCGTACAACGATAAGAAATGTTACAGTTTAAGGAATAATAACAGATACGACCAAACTGTCTTGTTTCCTATGTTTTATTTAACGTAACTTTGTTCACAGTTTTATTTCGCATTCACCACTCATTCACACTCTGATGTGGAGCATATGCGAGTGCCTGAACCCTAACTCCCCAGTTCTATCGAAACCCTTTGATGAACAGCTTTGGTTGCTCGACACCAACAGTCAATGATAATGATACAGTATTTTGTAATTGACTCTTCTAGTTTAGCCACTGCCTCCACGAATGTTTGTTAGGCGTAAGACAATTACACACTTTTCTCTCCGATCCGCAATTATTAAGAGTTCGCGTGAAAGTTAACGTTTTCCTCCTTTTCATAAATTGGAGCCCGCTCTCCGCGATATAATTAAAAAAACACGGTCTCAATACCGCGTCCCTTGTGAAATGCGTACAGATTTATCCCGGAATGGACCGCCCTGTAGGTGTACTCAATTTAATGACCACACTTCGCTATCCGCGATTTCGTGTAACTAAATGTCCTTTTGTTACTCTGATTGTATAGCGTAGTTATTTAAAAGTCGTCCCCATATTTTTTCACTACGCACAATTAGCACTTCTTTACTTGTTTATTTCTAAGAGTAAACGAAAAAAATGACGCCGTATCATCGGCTTCGTCGATATAAAGGAAAACACCTCAATATGCCCAATTTTACCTCTTCTTATAGGATCGGCTACCTTACTCATTAATTTACTACATATTATTTCCAGTAACAGGAAACAGGTATCGCAGTTATGTATTAATTGTATTCAAAAGCATGTTTTTATTATTATGACCGACCAAATCGTAACAAATCAAGCGGCGTGCGTTTTTAACGATAGCTTTACACTCGCCCAGTCTTTATTCATGCAATATTGTATATAAATATACAGACAGGACCGAAAGATCGATCTCTCTACCGTAACCAATAGAGGCAAATACGCTATTCAAGTTCCGTTACATCTATCTTGCTGGTATTGTTACAAGGATATGTGATGTTACGTCAGTGATTAAAGTGGCGAGTCAAATACAGTATGAGCCCACTCATCAGTTTCACGTCGCGCCCTTTCTGGCCTGGTGTCATGCACTGATTCGCGTGAGGAGATTGTCATAAAGCCATTGGTATCCTCTCCTGTGGCAACCTGGCCAATAACAATTGTAACTGATCTCTGGCATTCTGCATACAGGTACTGAGACTGTGTTGACGTCCCTGTTGATCCCACATATGTTCTGCCAGGGGACAGATCTGAGAATCTTGCTAAACAAGGGCGTACGTCAACATCACGCAGGCAGTTCATAGGTCCACGAGCCACGCGTGGACGAGCATTGTCCTGTTGAAACATCGCAACAAAATACTGCCACATGAGAGGCTACCAACTATGAACTGAAGTTATATCTGATGGCTGCTCACATCATGAAGCTGTACTTCTCCAAAACACTGAAAAGATGGGACCACTCCCCAGGTCGCCGCCATATTGGCTGCTTATGGTCACCCAGGGCGGTGCATAGCCACGATTCATCGGTGGACACACTACAAGGCCACACATCAGCAGTCCATGTTTTCCATACAAGGCATCATTCCAGACTAAGCCATTTGTGTTGTGGTTACGCCTAGATGGTAATTTCCTAGATTAATAACCAACAAGTTTTGCGGGATATCACAGAACTTTGCACAATGTTCTTAGCGCACCCTCCCTTGTGGTCATACGATGTGCTCGCCTGGATCCTTGACAGCGAGTATGCCTGCCCTTCTGCTCCAATGCACTACGAAAGCGGGCCACCGCCACATTAGACTGTCCCACAAATCTGGATACTGTACGATCGGGCCAGCCCGCCAAATGGAGACGCACAATGAGGCCTCTTTCAAACTTTGTCAGGTGTTGATAACGTTGGTTCACATCACTCAGCATCTGACGCTGTTCACCTCCTTCATATACCCTAACAGGACTGGTAACTAACACGGTCAACACAAATGCACTCTTGTGGTCGTTCCACTTGTCACAGGTAATTACAACTCTATAATCATTTACATGGCCACTGATGGTGTATACGTGTACGAAGTTGTACTGACATCCGACTATATCGCCTGGGTGCTCACATATTTGTAAGATATCGCATGTTAGGCACTGGAAAGTGTTAATTGAATTGTTTACAATCAACATAGTACAGAAAAATTCAAAATGAACACAGGGCTATGATTATTTAATGCGCAGCTATTCATTGATGAGAACTACAGAGAATGGAAAAAGAAGCTCATATTCTTTAACTATATATTATAGGTAGTTCATACAGGTCTGCCATTAGCCAAATAGGCAGCATCTGAGCCAGAATCCATTTCACGACATACATCCTGAAGCATATGTGAAGTCAATTACGCGAGCAGGTTAGAAAGGTGCATGGAATTATTTTCGACGAAAGGGCCACATACACATGATCATCACGTAACCCCATGAAAAGAAATTCATGGTTATCAGGTCTGGAGCTTTATGTGACCAAGAGGAGAACACAACGTCATCATGTTCAGTACCACCGATCGTATTGTTTGAAATATGCAAAATTATGGACTTTCTTCCATAATCTCTGTAATTCTCATCAACATGTAGTTAGGGTCTAAATATATACATAAAAAACTTTCTGCATCACCCCGGTTCCCAGAACTCCTGAAGACAGACGTTGACTGTGGATATTGTACCACAGACACAGTCCCTTGACGGTTCAGAGATGTCACTAAACCCGCCCAAAGATGTAAACAACCATGAAAGAGCAGCGCCTATTAGACGGAGGGGGCCAGACAGCCGATCTGTTCCAGTCATTCCACCAGGAAGGAGGTACACGGCTCGTGTTGTCTGTAGTTCAGCCATGCCTGGATGGTCAGTACCGTAGTTCGATTACGTCCGCATTGTTACCTTGTGCCAGGAAGGGCTCTCAACAAGGGAAGTATCCAGGCGTCTCGGAGTGAACCAAAGCGATGTTGTTCGGTCATGGAAGAGATACAGGGAGACAGGAATTGTCGATGACATGCCTCGCTCAGGCCGCCCAAGGGCTACTACTGCAGTGGATGGCAGCTACCTACGGATTATGGCTCGGAGGAACCCTGACAGCAACGCCACCATGTTGAATAATGCTTTTTGTGCAGCCACAGGTCGCCGTGTTGCGACTCAAACTGTGCGCAATAGGCTGCGTGATTAGCAACTTCACTCCCGCCGTCCATGCCGAGGTCCATCTTGGCAACCGCGACACCATGCAGCGCGGCACAGATGCGCCCAACAACATGCCGAATGAACCGCCCAGGATTGGCATCACGTTTCCTTCACCGATGAGTGTAGCATATGTCTTCAACCAGACAATCGTCGGAGACGTGTTTGGAGGCAGTCCGGTCAGGATGACCGTCTTAGACACACTGACCAGCGAGTGCAGCAAAGTGGAGCTACCCTGCTGTTTTGGGATGGCAATATGTGGGGCCGACGTACGCCGCTGGTGGTCACGGTAGGCGCCGTAATGGCTGTACGATACGTGAATGCCATCCTCCGACCGATAGTGCAACCACATCGGCAGCATATTGGCGATGCATTCGTCTTCATGGATGACAATTTGTGCCCCCATCGTGCACATCTTGTGAATGATTTGCTGACTAGAGTGGCCAGCATGTTCTCCAGACATGTACACTATCGAACATGCCTGGGATAGATTGAAAAGGGCTGTTTATGGACGACGTGACCCACCAACCACTCTGATGGATCTACGTCGAAGAGCCGTTGACGAGTAGGACAATCTGGACCAACAGTGCCTTGATGAACTTGTGGATAGTATGCCACGACGAATACAGGCATGCACCAATGCAAGAGGACGTACTACTGGGTGTTAGAGGTCCCGGTGTGTACAGCTATCTGGACCACCACCTGTGAAGGTCTCGCTGTATGGTGGTACAACATGCAATGTGTGGTTTTCATGAGCAATACCAAAGGCGTAAATGATGTTTATGTTGATCTGTGTTCCAATTTTCTGTAAGGTTTCCGTAACTCTCGGAACCAAGGTGATGCAAAACTTTTTTTGATGTGCTTAGTTACAGCCACTTGGAATCGCCTCATTCTTTCTGAAATATCTTGTATAGATTTTTAAATAAATAATAATACTTAATTACTTTCAGGGCGCACCAAGTACTCTCAGAAGAAAAAACAAAAATAATAACTTTGGAGAAAAAGTTTGGATCACTACACAAGCATCAAAAGAGCGTAGTGTCAAAGAAAACAGTCCGATGCAATACATTCACGTTATAGCTGCCATCGTCAAACGTGTCGTGAATCAATGAACGAGGTTTCAGTCCATGATGGAGGACAAAACTGGGCCACTAACCAATGAACACGTATAATACGGCCCGACGGGTCAACTTTCACACTATTATTAAGCTAATATTAGTGAGCACTCAGTCTTAGCCGACCGGTGTGGCCGAGCGGTTCTAGGCGCTTCAATCTGGAACCGCGCGACCGTTACGGTCGCAGGTTCGAATCCTGCCTCGGGCATGAATGTGTGTGATGTCATCAGGTTTGTTAGGTTTAAGTAGTTCTAAGTTCTAGGGGACTGATGCCCTCAGATGTTTAGACCCATAGTGTTCAGAGCCATTTGAGCCTACTCAGTCTTACTAAATAACGTGAAACCAATGACGTAAGTTATATGTTGCTTTGTAAGCTACTGAACAATACAATAAGTTAATTTACATTGTCATGACTAAGGACATCAACCAATTACTGTCGGCAACATCAGCTCACATACTTCTTAGGAAAAAAGACGACAATGAACAGTGTACAAAAAGAAACGAATGTCTGTTAATGACAACAGTTTTCAACAATATATTCTCAATTAACAGTTATAAACTAGCGAATCTTTTTCAAAATGAATTTAAAAAGCTCGAGCACTCTGTCTCACTAAATAACATTAAACCAATCACCTGAGTTAAAATCAATTGCTTTTTAAGCTGCTGAACGGTACAATCGTTTAGTTAATTTGTGTTGTGCAGAAACTGGTAGACCACCCACGTACTGACGTGTTTTGCTCAACGACCTTGTAACGTATTATGCATCACTGCCTAAAAGTGCGTGAGTGTGAACTGGAAAATTTATTGTTACCTCATGTTCAACGATGTATCCTTCACTGCGTAAATTCAGTGGTATAGTATAGAACGCACTCCTCGTGAATACGGGCTATGCCTCTCGGAACTGGTAGTAACATAAGTAAATGAAATTGAAAGTGACTGCCGTTCTTTCTCGTCATTCGTTTTAATGTTGTATACTCACTGAGTTTCTCATAACAGCCATTGTGGATGGAATTGCCCTTTTACAGCATCCGTAACCACAAGATCTGGTACCTGTAGAGAATATCACAGATAGTGTGAAGCAAAAGTGTTCGTCTGCTTGGATACCATAGGGTTGGTACTCTAGTGTCAGCATACACCGTCATGAACGAGCACATACTCAACTTGTACAGCAAGGGCTTTCAATGGTTTCCGCCATCGGCTTCGTATCAACTGATGTTTAGGATAATTTGAAGTTAGATATCAGCTCTTAAGACTGGGCATGTTATACATAACATGTGAAACTCAGCGTATAGTTACAGCGACAGCTGATAGGTAAATCACTTATATTTACAATCTGTTTCGGTTTTTTAAGTCACATTCAGATATTAAAACATCACAACGGTTTACACATGCTCACATTATAAAATAATGTTAAGCTGAATCGAAAACTTCTTAAATTCGCATTTGAACAAAAACATCAGAGCAGATATCTTTAATGGACCACATGAAATGTTCAGATACGTTTGACAATACCATTGTAGTTGTCCCACGTAACATGAAGTGTTGTTATGGACGAACTGTACGTTACTACTGTTCTATATTTTTATTCCTCATGTCTACGTATTTATTTCTCAACGTCGTCGCCCTGGTGATGAAAGCATTTCTCCCAACGAGACACCAGTTTGTTGATATCGCCACTGCAGAATGTTTGACTTTGTCTACGGAACCACAGCCTAACTTGTGCTTGAACCGCTTCATCACTATCAAAGTGAATTCCTCGAAGGTGTTCTTTAAGTTTTGGAAACAGATAAAAATCGGATGGGGCCAAGTCGGACGGTGGACAATCGATGCAGTGAACCCAAGCCGTCGTATTGCTGCAGATGTCGCAGCGCTCGTGTGTTGTGTCGCATTGTCATGCTGAAGAAGAGGGTGCGCCATTGTGTGGGCGAACTCCTCGAATTCGAAATTCGATTACTGTTTCTCAAGGACCAACATACAGTAGCCACCTTACACACCGCCATGTTATATGCTGAAGTTCGAAGCCCTCTAGCGGAAGAGTGCTGTAAATACGTATACATGAAGAATAAAGATATACAATGTTAATCACGTTTATTTATTAAAAAAAATTTAAAAAGTTTTCAGATAAAAAATCTGAGGCATTACACCATGCCCTCGCGTCAGTCCCCATGAACATTTCCCATTATACTCTGTAGAGACATACGTCAGGTTCTGACAATGAATAGCAGCCGTGCACAAAATGCATTTTATGAAAGGCACGTCAGAACAAATTTACGACAGTTTCTCAGACAATGTACCGTCAGTACCGTCACATGCTTGATAGGTTCACGACTCTGAACGTCTAAATCAGTTCACTGCTGATAATTTCTCGGAATATGATTACTTACTCCGAAATTTTCGACTGAAAATGTTATGGTTATGCCTAACATCGACTAATGCTATGTAGAAGATTCTGTGTGTGCAGAGAGCGGGTTCTGGGTGTTTATGGGTTGGTGTTGTCTGATAGTTTTCGAGGGCAGAGAATAGAATTCCGTTGCAGAGAGCTGTGTATTCGTTTATTGTTTTTTGTCCTTCAACTATGGCTTTCTTATTTGCTGGTTTTCTTCAGTTGTTAGCTTTCGCTGCAATCTCTGCCCTCAAAGAACTATTAGACAACACCTACCTACAAACACCCCAACCGCCGCCCCCCCTCTCCACACACACACACACACACACACACACACACACGCACAGAATGACAGATATACTTCACAAAGCTTTAGAACTCTCACCGATAAAACATTAAAAAATGGCCACCGTCTTGTTTCTGTAGTTTTTAAACAGTGATAGTGAAAATCGCTTAGTGCAAGTCTTCATAATGAAGATTATGGGGAAACCAGAAAAAGTAAGTAAAACAAACACACACACACACACACACAACCTTCCACATTGAATTAGTTGATGTTAGGCGCAACCATAACATTCCCAATTGTAAAATTTCGAAGTAACTAACTGTTCTATATTAAGTTCTATATGGTTGCAGTCGACAGATTGTGAAAGAAAGCAACTGAAAAAAAAACAACAACATATAAACCAGGAAAACCACAGCATGCGATCACAAGGTACGTATGCAAAACTTTGTTTGTTTTCCAAATTTGTAAATACTGTCTTAAAAACTCAGATTCATGCATGTACAAGTAGTAAAGAGCAGTTTTTCTGTTTTATAGGAAAGAAATAAAGCCTACTGCTGATGACGAAACTACAGCTAAACAGGATTGGGCAATAAAAAGAAAAGATAAAAATTGTGCATTGCTCAGGGTGTGCCCGTTCCATAAGCAAATTTATTTGTAAGCAAACATGGGCAGAACAAGCTCAAGATAACTGTAACAAAATTAATATTGATTACTCTCTCTCTATCTCTGCCTCTCTCTCTTTCTCTCTCTCAATGAGGTTCGGTGTCTGTGGTGCAGATTCCGTCACTTTTCCACAATGACGTTGGCAATAGATTTCCCATACGAGTCAGTCGTTTCATTTGCTGATACCCACAAATTTGAGTCGCCGATATCGTCTCCTATATCTCGTATTGCCTGAAAAGAACTATTTTATTTAAAATTAATGAAGATCAGAGGCGTAATTTGGGGTCTGACTAAACTAAATCAAACTGTTTGGCATTACAGGCCGTATCTGATTTTATGTTTCGATGATATATTTTTGTATAATGTTCTAAATACACTCCTGGAAATTGAAAAAAGAACACATTGACACCGGTGTGTCAGACCCACCATACTTGCTCCGGACACTGCGAGAGGGCTGTACAAGCAATGATCACACGCACGGCACAGCGGACACACCAGGAACCGCGGTGTTGGCCGTCGAATGGCGCTAGCTGCGCAGCATTTGTGCACCGCCGCCGTCAGTGTCAGCCAGTTTGCCGTGGCATACGGAGCTCCATCGCAGTCTTTAACACTGGTAGCATGCCGCGACAGCGTGGACGTGAACCGTATGTGCAGTTGACGGACTTTGAGCGAGGGCGTATAGTGGGCATGCGGGAGGCCGGGTGGACGTACCGCCGAATTGCTCAACACGTGGGGCGTGAGGTCTCCACAGTACATCGATGTTGTCGTCAGTGGTCGGCGGAAGGTGCACGTGCCCGTCGACCTGGGACCGGACCGCAGCGACGCACGGATGCACGCCAAGACCGTAGGATCCTACGCAGTGCCGTAGGGGACCGCACCGCCACTTCCCAGCAAATTAGGGACACTGTTGCTTCTGGGGTATCGGCGAGGACCATTCGCAACCGTCTCCATGAAGCTGGGCTACGGTCCCGCACACCGTTAGGCCGTCTTCCGCTCACGCCCCAACATCGTGCAGCCCGCCTCCAGTGGTGTCGCGACAGGCGTGAATGGAGGGACGAATGGAGACGTGTCGTCTTCAGCGATGAGAGTCGCTTCTGCCTTGGTGCCAATGATGGTCGTATGCGTGTTTGGCGCCGTGCAGGTGAGCGCCACAATCAGGATTGCATACGACCGAGGCACACAGGGCCAACACCCGGCATCATGGTGTGGGGAGCGCTCTCCTACACTGGCCGTACACCACTGGTGATCGTCGAGGGGACGCTGAATAGTGCACGGTACATCCAAACCGTCTTCGAACCCATCGTTCTACCATTCCTAGACCGGCAAGGGAACTTGCTGTTCCAACAGGACAATGCACGTCCGCATGTATCCCGTGCCACCCAACGTGCTCTAGAAGGTGTAAGTCAACTACCCTGGCCAGCAAGATCTCCGGATCTGTCCCCCATTGAGCATGTTTGGGACTGGATGAAGCGTCGTCTCACGCGGTCTGCACGTCCAGTACGAACGCTGGTCCAACTGAGGCGCCAGGTGGAAATGGCATGGCAAGCCGTTCCACAGGACTACATCCAGCATCTCTACGATCGTCTCCATGGGAGAATAGCAGCCTGCATTGCTGCGAAAGGTGGATATACACTGTACTAGTGCCGACATTGTGCATGCTCTGTTGCCTGTGTCTATGTGCCTGTGGTTCTGTCAGTGTGATCATGTGATGTATCTGACCCCAGGAATGTGTCAATAAAGTTTCCCCTTCCTGGGACAATGAATTCACGGTGTTCTTATTTCAATTTCCAGGAGTGTAATTTAAAAGTTTTTATGAAGCACAAAATAGGGGAGGGGGTGAAGGGAGGGGGGGGGGGTAACTGACACACAAACTAATATCATTAAATACATTTTTAGACTTACCTCTTCATAAACTTTTGCCAAGGTAGTTTTTCCCTATTTTTGATACATCAGGAACTTTTTGTTGGGAATATTTCTCCAGTAACTCTAAGGCAGAGCCCTGCACCCAAGTGTCCTATCTGCGTGGCCCACATGCGCCTACGGTGTGCCTGAGACAGAGGGCAAATACAGTTCACGAACGTTGGCGGAAGTTGCCGAAGATGACCGACGCTATTTCGCCTGATACCGCAGCCGCGTGAGATCTTCCTGACAGCCACGCGTATAAGTCACGCGCTTATCTATCACGACATGGACGCCACGTGCTTACGCTCGCTTGCGTACTGGCTCTGAATTTGCAGTATGTACTACGCTTACCACTACACCTTACGCTTCCTATATTTTCCTGGTCAGTGTTGTTGACAATATTGATTGTAATGGGTTGTATTAGATCATTTGCCCAATTTAGTCACTTGATGAGTGGACAGCAGCAGGACTTCGGCGTAGGACAATACAAAAAAGACTACGGAAGTCTTAGTTCCATCTTTTAAGTGGCCATCCTTTGCCCTTCTTTCCCCTGGGTTTGTATTGTAAGACCATCTTTAGAATGCTCCTTTCTTTCATTCGTTCCAGCTCTTCCCTCCAGTTTTGTTTTTGTTGTTCTATTTTATCACTTATTGCAAAAACATTCAGCTCTTATCCTACGTTTTCATAAGGAATCCTGTCTGTGAGGAGAACTCGATAACTGCTTTAACCAGATTTCGCAGAAACTTCGCTGAGTGGAAGAAGGGTCCAAATAAGCGAATATGTGTCTCGGTTTACCTTAAGGTACTCGACTGTTTCCGAGAAAAAGACGATCAAAATTTTTGAGGAACTTTATGTGCCTTTTCCTAGGCAGTACTCCAACGGAAGTGGTGGCACAATGGCCTGCTTCACCATCTCACACTTTTGCGCCCGATGTCCGAAACCTGGTTGTTACTTTTATTTTAGTTTCTCAATTATTTACCCATGTCCATAAAAGATTACTACACGAATATTTCCCAATGTGCTGAATACTGAGAAATTTTCGTGCCTATCCATCTACTAGTTGTATGTATGGTGAATGAATAAAGATGCAAGAAAATCAATAAATGAGTGAGAAAAGTATTTCGATTTGTTTTCTGTAAAATTCCTGTAGTGCGTCTTGTTTCATAATCAACTGCAAGCTCTAATTTTCAATTAAGTGATAGTCTATGTGTGGCCTGCAGTGAACTTATTGCCAGTGGGTCAAATCTTCAGCAATGTCAGCGATGTCTTTCCCGAGCGAAATTCATACGAAGAAATGCCAGTGCGGCAAACCTGCATTCGCGCGATGCTCGTGGTATTCTGAATTTGTATGTTTAGAATGTTTTCGCGGTCGGTATCATCCAAGGGAACACACGAAATCTTCGTCAATAAACATAACAATAAAATGTAAAAATTAATATAAGAATTGATGTAAGAACTAAACGCCAGAATGAGAATTTAAAAGAACTGTAACCCCTGAAAATACGATACACACATATATTATATAATAAATATGTGACACTTGCTGTGAAACCCAGCTGTAATTATACAACTGATATAACGTCCTTGCATCCTCTAACTTGATAAGAAATTTTCTTGTAGTAAACTTCTATGGTCATGGGTACATGGATGAAAAAAGATAATTAAAAAAAAATAAAAGTAATAATCAGGTTTCGAAATTGGGGCATGTAAGTAAGGTCGCGAGCGCGCGTTAAAAGGCACTTAAATTACGACGCAGACGTTGACCGTCGATTTCTCAGAAACGATCAAATTTCTACAGATAAGCCGAGACACATGTCCGCTTATTTTGACTCCTCTTCCACTGTGCGAAGTTTGTTTCTGGGAAATCGGGTTACGACACTTGACGTGTTCTCGACACTTTTGAAACCTTTGCATGCGCGTAAAAATTTCATTTCACCTTCCTGAACGTGGCTTGAATCTTTTTTCTAATCCAGGTTTCACTGACATGCAGGAGAATAGTATGGCCATCAGCTTATAGAATTTCACTTTTCTGTTTCTTCGTGTATTTTTCTTAATATTTTGCTTATAGTGCTACGACCACTCTGATATATCTGTAATCGTATTTTCGTTAAAAGTGATATAGTCCCTTGGTAAATACAGTGTTGAACTTGTTCCAAAATATCATCATCGATTACAAATCTGTTTGGAACGGGATATTTCCCATGGAGTACCATTGCCTTAGCTTTCTGTAATGTGCGTCAAAATTATAATCACCTCCAATGAAGTTTAGAAGATGGGTTGAATTTTGTAGTTCGTCTTCACAATCCGTTGTTAATACAATATTGCTGGCTTATAATAGCATTAATTATATATTTATTCTTGTTTATATGGATCCCTTCTGCTGCTCTTTCTTTCCATTTTCAGAAGGCGTCGTCTATACAGATATTAAAAGCAGTAGGCGGTAAAGTACACCCTAGTCTCACACCATGGTTTATTAACACAATTACATTTCAGAAAACTGCCAGTTTACGGACCCAGCTGAAGCTACACAGTGCTCCATCACAACATTCTTCACATTATTTGTTGAAATTTCTCGACGTATCTGTCCAGCTGTCTACACTTGTTCAAGCTCACTTACCGATAATGTATCTTCAGTTTCATAGCCATCTCTCTCAAACTTAAAGTTGTGCAAAACAACACAGGTATTCACGCATTCTACAGAAAATGCGTGATTCCACTGTATCCCCCTTTGCAAACATTAAAACTCATGCAAGGATTTGTACACGTTTCATTTCACTGTCGCTGTCCAGTGAGAGGCGGGCGAGGAATGAAATAAAGGGAGCTACTGTGCCGCTCACTACAGCAACAGCACAAAAAATGCGAAACCGCCGAGACGGTATGCCGTGTACCCGACGCCTTTTAGACAGCTGCCGAACAGGTGTGCCACGTGGCTTGCACCCAGCGTCTGTCTGCCGTTTCTACAAAATAATAAAAGAGGAAAGAAAATATGGTAACAGTAAGAAATTAAAAACTCAACAACAATTCATTCGTAGCATACAATAAAAACAACGAGTAGGTGATCTGCTGCCTGTATGGCTTTATCTGCTTGTACGCCTTGAAAAGGGACAAATCAAAACGAAAAATAGACTTCTTTAACTTCAGTGAAATCCCTTTTGCACTGATTACTTGTAATGCCCAAACAGAGTGGTACGATTTCCATTACAACATGACTTTTTGAGCACAGTTTCAGAAAAATTAGAATCAATGGGAGAATAATCACTTTTTGAGAAAAGCAGCGCATGGTGGACGGACTAACTATTTTTTTATCTGCGTATTTAATTTAATATATTGACGCTATGTATCTTGAAACTGTATAAGACTAAGTTTTTCAATATTTGTTCGCCGGCCGGACTGGCCGACCGGTTCTAGACGCTACAGTCTGGAACCGCGCGACCGCTACGGTCGCAGGTTCGAATCCTGCCTCGGGTAAGGATGTATGTGATGTCCTTAGGTTAGTTAGGTTTAAGTAGTTCTAAGTTCTAGGGGACTTATGACCTCAGCAGTTGAGTCCCATAGTGCTCAGAGCCATTTGACCAATATTTATTCGATTTTTACGTCTATTAAAGGGAAGTAACACTCGCAGGAACAAAATGCTGAAAATTGTTATTTCAAAAAGCTGTTTTTTGAACGGTTTTAACATTAAGGTTAAATTGGCGTTGATTAAACGGAATCCGGTTGTTTCAGCGATAACCACCATCCCTATCACGCGCCAGCGCGCGGCGTTGACTCGCCGATTGCGTCTGGGGGTGGCGCCATTTAATCTAACTGTTAAAACCGCTCAAAATAACTGTTTTATGAAATACCCGATTTTTTGTTTTTTAGTCCTATTATTAACTATAATAAACGTAGAAATCGAACGAAGACTGAAAAGTTTTGACCCACTCCAATTCAAGGTTGCCTGCATAAAATGATATATATTAATGTAAGCAAACCAAGAAAAGAAAATTTAGTCTGTGCACCGTTCGCTAATTTTTTGAAGCTCTGCTTAAAAATCATGTTGTAATCGGGAATCATACCACTATTTGGGCATTACGAACAACCAGTGCTACAGGGTGAAAACTGTGGCAGAAGAACGCCTCATTTCCTGTTAATTTGTTCATTTTCAGGGGTTACAATCATATAAAAGTATATTCTGTAGACACAGGCTACTTTCTCTTATTTTGCATCCTATTAATGAATTGTTAAGTTTATGATTTATTACTGTTAGTTATGTTACAGTCACCAA
Source organism: Schistocerca cancellata (assembly GCF_023864275.1). Lineage (NCBI taxonomy): Eukaryota > Metazoa > Arthropoda > Insecta > Orthoptera > Acrididae > Schistocerca > Schistocerca cancellata. The sequence goes on along the minus strand of NC_064628.1, from coordinate 780,952,129 downwards.
CCAGGTTAGCCGAAGTGCTAATACCCTGCTTCCTGGACTCGGGTAGGGGCGCCGGCCCCTGATCGAAACCGTCCGGCTTGTTACCGACGAGCCAGCCTGAATGTGGTTTTTATGCTGTTTTCCACAGCCCACTAGGTGAATACTGGGCTGGTCCGCACGTCCCGCCTCAGTTAGACGATTCGAATACATCTGAACACGTTCGCACTGTTTCATGGATTACGCTAGACACAGACAGCTGGGGTACACTAATTGCGTCCTGTGGGATACGGAGTGGCGACAGGGAGGCCACCCGGCCGCCTCTTAAATTAACCTTGCTAAATCCGACCCTAAGCATGCCGACCCTGCGAAACTGCGGGACAAAGGCACAAGCAAAACAAGAAGAGTTACTGTTACATTCCTCTTTCATTATTTCGTAGGAATGACAGCTAAATCTTTAATCTTTTAAACCAAATGGAGCACTGTACTTCACTTTTATGTCAGTTCTTAAAAGTATTTCCCGATTAGACAGCGAGAAACTACTCTATAGACCAAGTGGGCAAGTCTTGCACACTGCACATACAGGCATACCTTAAGCCACTGCCGGCCGGAGTGGCCGAGCGGTTAAAGGCGCTACAGTCTGGAACCGCACGACCGCTACGGTCGCAGGTTCGAATCCTGCCTCGGGCATGGATGTATGTGATGTCCTTAGGTTAGTTAGGTTTAAGTAGTTCTAAGTTCTAGGGGACTTATGACCACAGCAGTTGAGTCCCATAGTGCTCAGAGCCATTTGAACCATTTTGAACCTTAAGCCACGACAGACAGTGACAGTGATATTAATGTGACAGTAGTACTGTACCAATTCTTGTATCACGCATTTGCCCCTCATTTCTGCCGGCATTGTTATTAAAATAGCAATGATCGCTTTGCCCATTTTCTATGTTAACGCAATACACTGAAGCGCCAAAGAAGCTAGTGCAGGCATGTGTATTCATATACAGAGATATGTAAACAGACAGAATATGGCGCTGCGTTCGGCAACGCCTCTATACGACAACAAGTATCTAGCGCAGTTGTTACATCTCTTACTGCTGCTACAAAGGCAGGTTATCAAGATTTAATTGAGATTGAACGTGGTATTATAGTCGGCGCACGAGCGATGGGACACAGCATCTCCGTGGTAGCGATGAAGTGGGGATTTTCCCGCACGACCATTTCACGAGTGTACCGTGAATATCAGGAATTCCAGTAAAACATCAAATCTCCGACATCACTGCAGCCGGAAAAAGATCCTGCAAGAACGGCACCAACGACAGCTGAAGAGAATCGTTCAACGTGACAGACGAGGAATCCTACCGCAAATTGTTGCAGTTTTCAATGTTGGAGCATCAACAGGTATCAACATGTGAACCATTCAACGAAACATCATCGATATGGGCTTTCAGAGCCGAGGGCCCATTCGTAGCCGCGTGGCCGCTTGGTTTGAGGCGCCATGTCACGGATTGCGAGGCCCCTACCGCTGGAGGTTCGAGTCCTCCCTCGGTCTTGGGTCTGAGTGTTGTTCTGAGCATAAGTTAGTTTAAGTAGTGTGCAAGTCTAGGGATCGATGACCGCAGCAGTTTGGTCCCTTAGAAATGACACACATTTGAACCCACTCGTGTACCCTTGATGACTGCACGACACAAAGCTTTACGCCTCGCTTGGGCCCGTCAACATCGAGATTGGACTGTTGATGACTGGAAACATGTTGCCTGGTCGGACTAGTCTCGTTTCAAATTTTATCGAGGGGATGGAAGTGTGCGGGTATGGAGACAACCTCATGAATCCATGGACCCTGAAAGTCAGCAGGGGACTGTTCAAGCTGGTGGAGACTCTGTAATGGTGTGCGGCATGTGCAATTGGAGTGGTATTGGACACCTGATACAACTCTAACAGGTGACACGTACGTAAGCATCCGGTCTGATCACCTGCATCCATTCATGTCCATTGTGCATCCCGACGGACTTGGGAATTCCAGCACTACAATGCGACACCCCACACGTCCAGGATTGCTACAGAGTGGCTCCAGGAACACTCTTCTCATTTTAAACACTTTCGCTGCCCAGCAAACTCCCGAGGCATTAACATTATTGAGCATATCTGAGATGCGTTGTAATGTGCTGCTCAGAAGAGATCTCCACCCCCTCGTACTCTTAGGGATTTATAGACAGCCCTGCAGGATTCATGGTGTCAGTTCCCTCCAGCACTACGTCAGACGTTATTCGACTTCATGTCATGTCGTACCGCGGCACTTCTGCATGCTCCTGGGGCCTCTACATGATATTAGGCAAGTGTGCCAGTTTGGCAATTCAGTGTATATAAAGCCAATACAAATTACCCCAATTTTTACTTAAAAACGAAAAATTTTAGCTCTGATACTTTGACTATTTGGTATTTGGTTTTTTTACTTTGCTATTTGTAAAAATAAAAAAATCACCTGTTATAACCGGGGCCAAACAAATACCGAAAAATATCGGTTATTCGGAACTAAAATACCTACATCTGTTTTAACCGGTCGTTCTTTCCTGTCCCAAGCGCGTGAGGCGATTGCTTGTCGCGTGCTTGTGCGTGCGCGTGGCCGGTGGCCGTTGCGGTTGAGGGAGCGGGTTGAGGCTGCAGCGGTGGGGTTAGCATGTGCGCCATCGACATATCTATGTGGGCATTCTGGCCACGTCTTGCGAGGTGGACGATGCTGCTCACACTTTCGTATTACCACTAACGTGGGATTCCGCACGGTCCTTAAGTTGGTATCCTGCGTCTCTGTTGGCCAAATTCTCGGGAACCAATACTTCAGTGGATTCGTCTTCGGAAGACCAGTTAAAAATGATCGTAAGTTACCTGGAATATACAGCATCGCCTGTAAATGTGGCCAACACTACGCTGGGTAAACGCAGTGCTGTATTTCGAAAAGCTGCGTGGAGTACATCGGGCATGTGCGAATGGGACAGACATAGAAACCAGTAATAGCCGAGCGTAACATCAAGGAAGACCACACCTTTCACTTTCAGAACACCAAGGTACTTTGCCCAGGAACCACCTACTGAGACAGAGTGGCAAAGGAGTCCACTAAAGTACGGGTTCACGTGAACTTGGTACACAGAGACGAATAACAACAGTTAAGTGCGGAACGGAATCCAGCGTTAGCGCAAATACGGCGAGTACGCGACCCAACAATGCAGCCTCACTCCATTCCTCGCCGGCCGCATAGAATCAGCGTATCTCGACGCTTCGCTAGAAGAAGAAGAAGAAGAAGAAGAAGAAGATGATGATGATGATGATGATGATGATGACACCTGGCGAAATGCGAGAGGTTTTTAGTAGTTTCCAGAACAAAACTCTGTCTCGAACTCTGGCAGAAATCCAAAGAGATTCTGGTCTATGTAAAGTACATTAACGGAAAGACACAATCAGTACCTTCACCGCGCAATAACCATGGCGAAGTTAAATGGTTCAAATGGCTCTGAGCGCTATGGGACTTAACATCTGAGGTCATCAGTCCCATAGACTTAGAACTACTCAAACATAACTAATCTAAGGACATCACACACATCCATGCCCCAGGCAGGATTCGAGCCTGCGACCGTACCAGCAGCGCGGTTCCGGTCTGAAGCGCCTAGAACCGCTCGTCCACAGCGGCCGGCAAGGAAACAAGAGTAATCTGCTGAATTACAGAACAATATTTTGGAACATTTTCTGTGTTCGAACATTATGAGTTACTCGTACCTCGAAGAAAACGATTTATTGACAAACAGCCAACAGATTTAGAAAATATCGTCCTTTCGAACACAGCCAACTCTTTGTTCTCACGAAGGAATGAATGCTATCGACAGGGGATGTCAAATTGATTACATATTTTTAGATTTGCGGGAGGTTTTTGACACCATTTCTCTCAAGTGACTTTTAACAAAATTGCATGCCTATGGAGTATCGTCTAAATTTGTGCGACTGGATTCGTGGTTTCCTATACGAAATGTCACGGAACGTAGTAGTCGAGGAAAATCATCGTGTGTGATATCAGGAGTTCCCCAAGGAAGTGATATAGGCTCTATGCTGTTCCTGATCCAAATAAACAATTTAAGGGGCAATCTGAGCAGCCCATTATTACAAATGATTGAAGCGATTTCACAGCTCTACAATAACTTTATTATTTGAGATATTTTCACAATGCTTTGCACACACATACAAAAATTCAAAAAGTTTATTTAGGCATTCACAAATGTTCGATATGTGCCCCTTTAGTGATTCGGCAGACATCAAGCCGATAATCAAGTTCCTCCCACACACGGCGCAGCATGTCCCCATCGATGAGTTCGAAAGCATCGTTGATGCGAGCTCGCAGTTCTGGCACGTTTCTTGGTAGAGGAGGTTTAAACACTGAATCTTTCACGTAACTCCACAGAAAGAAATCGCATGGGGTTAAATCGGGAGAACGTGGAGGCCATGACATGAATTGCTGATCACGATCTCCACCACGACCGATCCATCGGTTTTCCAATCTCCTGTTTAAGAAATGCCGAACATCATGATGGAAGTGCGGTGGAGCACCATCCTGTTGAAAGATGAAGTCGGCGCTGTCGGTCTCCAGTTCTGGCATGAGCCAATTTTCCGCGGGCTACACATGAAACTTGCCCGCACGCGTTCAACCGTTTCTTCGCTCACTGCAGGCCGACCCGTTGATTTCCCCTTACAGAGGGATGCAGAAGCTTTAAACTGCGCATAACATCGCCGAATGGAGTTAGCAGTTGGTGGATCTTTGTTGAACTTCGTCCTGAAGTGTCGTTGCACTGTTATGACTGACTGATGTGAGTGCATTTCAAGTACGACATACGGTTTCTCGGCTCCTGTCGCCATTTTGTCTCACTGCGCTCTCGAGCGCTCTGACGGCAGAAACCTGAAGTGCGGCTTCAGCCGAACAAAACTTTATGAGTTTTTCTACGTATCTGTAGTGTGTCGTGACCATATGTCAATGAATGGAGCTACAGTGAATTTATGAAATCGCTTCAATCATTTGTAATAGCCCTGTATCTGTATGGTGCGGAAATTGATTCTAAATAGTCAAAAGTGTGAATTAATCCACATGAGTACGAAAATGAATCTCCTAAATTTTGGTTACAGGATAGAACACGCAAATCTGAAGGCTGTATAGTCAACTAAATACCTAGAAATTACGATTGCGAGTAACTTAAATTGGAACGATCACATAGATAAAGTTATGCACTGTACTTAGTGTTTGTAAATCGCTTGATTGCTGTAATCCTTACTTCTGAACTGGCAGAAATTGGACGATTTCAGGATGTTAATGCTTTGTGTCTAACTACTCTAATAATATAATAATAATGCTAATAACAATAGTAACAACACTGTGTACAGCACTGTAGTAGTAGCCCTTATATAGTTACTGCTGTGTAGTGCTGTCAATCAATTCATTTAATCTGTTTCGAAGCGAGTAATGAAGCAATTTCTGTACAACTGCAGTTACTATCTACAACTTGGAAGCGACATTTGTTTTAGAAATTTTCCATTTGTTACGTATATGCCTCACTTTTATCGTCAGCCAATTGAGAAAAAATAACTATTGATAACTTATACATACACCAAAAAAGTTTTGCATCACCCCGGTTCCCAGAACTTCTGAAGACAGACTTTGACCGTGGTTATTGTATCATAGACACAGTCTCTTTGACTGTTCAGAGGTGTCACTAAACCCACCCACAGATGCAAAAAACCATGCATGAGCAGCGCATATTAGACAGAGCGCTGTTGGCAAGCGGGGTGCACTCAGCCCTTGTGAGGCAAACTGAGGAGCTACTTGATTGAGAAGAAGGTGATTATTTTAATCATTGACTGACAATTTACAGTAACTGAATCACATATATGTACCTATTATGCTAGCAGCAAGAAACATACATAAAAGCATATATAAAAGTATAACCAAGGTATATAAATAAGTTTTCAAATGTGCTACATATAACTTCTTTATATATCTTGTTTAGCCGGCAGCTGTGGCCGAGCGGTTCTAGGCGCTTCAGTCCGTGGAAAGCTACATATCCGGCAGTGCAAAGCGCTGCGCTATTTTAAGTGCTATTGTAAGTGATGTAAAGACAAGGAAACGGAGCAGAATTGGAGGTGAGTATTTTAGTTCCTTACATGTTGTGAGACCTTCATTACAAGCAAACGGAATAGACTGCACAACTTACGAATTGGAGCAAAAACATCTCAGTCTTCACACTAAGAATATTTGTATTAAGTGAAAAATTAAGTGTGTGATGGTGACTACAAGAGGGAGGACTACGTTTGGAGAGCAATATTTCTGCAAAAGGAAAGCTGTATCTACTGAAAGGAGGAGCAAGCACTTCAGTAACGTAAGTCCTGATATTACACACAGTATTGTAAGGGCGCTAGTAAATATTGTAGTTGTGCACCTTAAACTCTGCCTTGTATTTTTTTTCCCCTCTTTAAGGTTGCTCTTGGTTTCCTTTTCCATGGGGCACTTTATACAGAACAGGGACGTTTTGAGTACCCATGTGGAAATCTTGAGCTTCAGAGATTGGCATCACTGTCTCGAAATGGGGAGAGAGTGCCACAGATATGATACACGAAATGGGGAGGCAGTCGTTAAAACGGAGGTGATTTTCGTTGGGGCAGGATCTTTTCACGAAATTTCAGTCACCAGCTTTTTCCTCAGAGCGTGAAAATGTTTTGTCGGCGCCCCACTACATAGAGAGGACTGATCAGCATAATAAAATGAGAGAAATCAGAGTTCTAACGGAGATATTTAAAAGTTCGTTTTTCCCGTGCGCTATTCGAGTGAGGAACGGTAGAGAATTAACTTGAAGGTGGTTTGATGCACCCTCTACCAGCCACTCAATTGCGAGCTGCAGAGTCATCACGTAAACGTAGATGCAGAAATAGAACGGCGCGGTATTTTAACACTGCCATCCGGCTGGAAACCCAAGAACTTTTCTCCAACGTAGTATGATATTTTACAGAAATAAATAAAAACTGACGAATCTGCGTGCATGGTGTTTTTGTGGAAGAGGAGTTTTTTAAAAGAAAAATTAATTCGCAAACACGAAAATAAACATTTACAGGAGCGTCCGTCCCCATTTCCAGGCACCATTACTTATGTTCCGTACTAGATGCAGAATTCTTGGCACCAAGAAACAAACGTTCACAAAGTATATTGGCGATGGCCACCTGGCTCGCCGACTCCCGAACGCAGTCGGTGGGCTATCTTTATTCTCGGACACGGGAACCAGACGGCACGGCAGCTGCGACGGAACATTTTGCTGCTATCTGGAGGACAGCCCCTTCCCTCCCCTCGCTCCCGCGCTAAAGGCGGCCATCGCGGCCCGTGGGGAGGCCCATTCAGCCCCTATCTATTTAGACTTCATTCCCAGTCATCTCGGTTTATTTTTCCTGCTCGGCCGTTTTAAGATGCATTTGCGTCCCGAGGGCGCCGTACGCATGCGCCGGCTCCGGCTTCCCCGGACCCGGGCGCGTTGCTAGGAGACGGCGCCAGCCAATGGCAGCAGGCCAAACAAAAGACGGAGAGGCAGAGGCTACGGTAATATCAACTGTTTGCAGCGCCGCGGCGCGGCGGCTGCGGGGACTGCCATTAGAGCGGCATCATGTTTATTGCGCTCCCTGGCCAATTCTCGGCGGCCTCGCGCTATGATGAGGCCTTTGTTTGTATATTAGGTAGCGCCGTCCCCGCGGGAAATATACAATAGAACGCGCCGGGCCCGCCGCGGCCGCGCGAGTTTACAGCGTTATATATTAATGTGTGCGCTGCCTCGCTCGGAATATTTAACAGCGGACTGCTTTATTTCTTCCAGTTTAAAGTCTAATGTCCCCGCCGTCTGCTGGGAGGGAGCCGCGGAGACAGTAAACGTTTTGTTCTTGGACTCTGTACCCTACGCATCGGCGCGTGAATTCGTCGCCTGCAGGCGTGAAAAAGATGCACGTTACAGGAAAGAGGAGCCAACGCAGAACTGAATTCCGTGTCAAGTCAAACAAACTTACAAGTTTTTACGTTTGGCGCGTGATTTGTAAAGTAATTGCAATAACTTTCTGCGCGGGATTTTTAGCCAGTTTCTCTGCTCGTTAGTCGGTTTTACAGCAACTACAGAGGTCATCAGATTTGTTACTGGTAGGTTTGATCATCACGCGAGTGTTACGGAAATGCTTCAGGAACTCGGGTGGGAGTCTCTAGAGGAAAGGAGGCATTCTTTTCGTGAATCGCTACTAAGGAAATTTAGAGAACCAGCATTTGAGGCTGACTGCAGTACAATTTTATTGCAGCCAACTTATATTTCGCGGAAAGACCACAAAGATAAGAAAAGAGAGATCAGGGCTCGTACAGAGGCATATAGGCAGTCATTTTTCCCTCGTTCTGTTTGGGAGTGCAACAGGGAGAGAAGATGCTAGTTGTGGTACGAGGTACCCTCAGCCACGCACCGTATGGTGGATTGCGGAGTATGTATGTAGATGTAGATGTAGATGGTGGCTATTTACAGTGACTTCATATTTTATATTCACAGGGTGTTGTTTTGGCAGAAGAGCCAACACCGTGTTACTAGAGGAGGCCGAAATGCACGCGTTTTAGCTCACGCAGGCTGGCGTGAGGAGGGAAGGACTAGACTTACGTGAGGTCTGGAACATGACAAGGGATTAGAATTCAGAAAGCGGACGTAATTAGTTTGATACTTAACTTCAATCCATTAATGATGAACGTCGCTCTTGACAGTACACGATTCACAACATTATCTGTTCAGAATAGTAACTGAATATGGCGCCTTGCTAGGTCGTAGCAAATGACGTAGCTGAAGGCTATGCTAACTATCGTCTCGGCAAATGAGAGCGTATTTTGTCAGTGAACCATCGCTAGCAAAGTCGGTTGTACAACTGGGGCGAGTGCTGGGAAGTCTCTCTAGATCTGCCGTGTGGCGGCGCTCGGTCTGCAATCACTGATAGTGGCGACACGCGGGTCCGACGTATACTAACGGACCTCGGCCGATTTAAAGGCTACCACCTAGCAGGTGTGGTGTCGGCGGTGACACCACACAGGGATATCAGATGGTGGGGATGGGAATTGATAAATTTGTCAAAATTGCGTTAGACTGCAGTAGTGCCAGTAGACGTTGGTTCAAAAAATCCTCAACAAGGCCACAGTTTCGTGGAGGGAGACTGACCTCTCCCGTGGCTCCAGCCCAGTGAAGTCAAACTGTGACTCTCAGCTGAAGGTTGAAGCGACCACCAGCCTTACTGTTCCCACTCATTTTGGCAGCAGGGGCCTTTTACTCTCGGAGGAAGCATACAGTGTTCGAGGACCCGAGCTACAGGACTACAGAGAGACGCCCTCTCGGGTTCAGTTTCGCAGCCAGCAGTGGCGCGGTAGTACTCATCTGCGATACATGTATTCGTTTCCATCGCCTTGGAAGCAATCATCCACATCTACATCATACTCTGCAAGCCACCTGATCGTGGGTCCCGGAGGGTACGTTCTGTACAACTATCTGATCCCTCCAACCCTGTTCCACTCGCGAATAGTGCGTGGGAAGAATGATTGTCGGTAAGCCTCTGTATTGGCTCTAATTTCTCGAATTTTGTCCTCGTGGTCCATACGCGAGATGTATGTGGCAGGAAATAATATGTTGTCCGACTCCTCCTCAAAAGTGCTCTCCCGAAATTTCAGCAGTACATCTCTCCGTGATGCACAGCGCTTCTCTTATGACGTCTGTCTGAGGAGTTTGTTTAGCACCTCCGTAACACTCTCTCGCCAGCTAAGCGATTCCGTGACGAAACGCGCCGCTCTTCTTTGGATCTTCTCTATCTCCTCCATTAGTCGTTTCTGATAGGGAACCCAGATAGATGAACAATACTCAAGAATCGGGCGAACAAGCGCCTTATAAGCCACTTGTTTCGTGGATCAGTTAAATTTCCTTGAGATTCATCCGATGTCTCTCAGTCTGGTGTTTGCTTTCCCCACTAGCTGTTTTATATGGTCATTCCACTTAAGGTCGCTGTGGATAGTTACACCTAGATATTTTGCGGCAGACGCTGTCTGCGGTTATTTGTCATCAATAGTGTAGCTGTACAGTAGTGGATCTCTTTTCCTATGTATGCGCAATACGTTACATTTATTTACGTTCAGGGTCAATTGCCAGAGTCTGCACAATTCATCAATTTTCTGCAGATCGCTCTGCAAATTCTTACTATCTTATGGCGTTGCTGCTTTGGTATAGACAACTGCATCATCTGCAAATAGCCTTAAAGAGCACCAAACGCTTTCTACTACATCATTTATATACCGGGTGATCAAAAAGTCAGTATAAATTTGAAAACTTAATACACCACAGAATAATGTAGATAGAGAGGTAAAAATTGACATACATACTTGGAATGACATGGGGTTTTATTAGAACCACCCCATATTGCTAGACGCGTGAAAGATCTCTTGCGGGTGCTCGTTTGGTGACGATCGTGTGCTCAGCCGCCACTTTCGTCATGCTTGGCCTCCCAGGTCCCCAGACCTCAGTCCGTGCGATTATTGGCTTTGGGGTTACCAGAAGTCGCAAGTGTATCGTGATCGACCGACATCTCTAGGGATGCTGAAAGACAACATCCGACGCCAATGCCTCACCATAACTCCGGACATGCTTTACAGTGCTGTTCACAACATTTTTCCTCGACTACAGCTATTGTTGAGGAATGATGGTCGACGTATTGAGCATTTCCTGTAAAGAACATCATCTTTGCTTTGTCTTACTTTGTTACGCTGATTATTGCTATTCTGCTCAGATGAAGCGCCATCTGTCGGACATTTTTTGAACTTTTGTATTTTTTTGGTTCTAATAAACCCCATGTCATTCCAAGCATGTGTGTCAATTTGTACCTCTCTATCTACATAATTCCGTGATTTATTCAGTTTTCAAATTTATACTGACTTTTTGATCACCCGGTATAATGTAAACATTCTATCACATTTCCCTGTGGTGCTCCGGATATTATCTTTACATATTCGATTTAGTTCCGCTAAGAGCGGCGTGCTGAGTTCTATCTGCAAGAAAGTCTTGAATCCAATCGCAGGTCTGCTCCGATACTCCGTAAGCTCGTATTTTATTCATTAAACGGCAATGCGGGACGGTGTCAAATGCCTTACTGAAATCAAGGAACACGGCATCAACCTGAGCGCCGTTGTCCACTGCGCTGTGGATCTCATGGAGGAACAGAGCGAGCTGTGTTTCGCAGGCTCTCTGTTTGCGGAATCCAAGTTGATTTTTATAGAGCAGCTGTTCGTTTTCCAAGAACGTCATTATTCTTGAGAATAAAACATGTTCCATAATTCTACAACAGATTGACTTCAACGATATAGGTCTATAATTGTATGGACATGTTTTACGGCCTTTCTTAAAAACGGGAATGACCTGCACTTTTTTCCAGTCGTTAGGTACCTTCCGTTGCTCAAGTGATCTAGGATAAATTACTGTTAGAAGGGGAGCAAGTTCTTTCGCATATTCTTTATAGAATCTTATAGGTATCTCATCTGGTCCTGACGCCTTTCCACTACTAAGCGATTGTAGTTGCTTTTCAATTGCTGCGATCGGTTTTCTCACTATCTGCCATTTCGACGTTCGTACGCCGATTGAAAGGAGGGACAGTGTTTCGATTTTCCGCGGTGAAACAACTTCGGAAGACCGAATTCAGTATTTCGGCCTTCTCTCTGTTATCTTCCGTTTCGGTGCCGGTGTGGTCGCTGAGAGACTGAATGCACAGTTACGCTCAGCTTCTATCAAGTTATTCGCAGTAGGACGGTCATATCAAAGCTAACCGTGTTTAAGATGTTTCCACGTGAGAGATCAGCCTGGCGGTCTTATCAATGTTAAATCTGTCTCTTTGTCATGCTGCCCCATACCGTGTGCTAGCGACATTTTCCTACTCGTTACTCTTTACCCCAATTTTTGATTCGAATACTGGAGTTCGTCTCAAGCTGCGTCAGAACTCTCTTCAGAGATCACAATAGTGACTTTAGCTTTCTTCGTATTTTGTGTCTTTCCATGTACTTGCCTGCGGATTGCCTGTGTAGTCCGAAATCGTTTACTAGCTACTTACCCTCTACTTGTATGTTACTGTCCGCCTCCGTAGCGTAGCGTTAGCGTTAATGCCGACCACGTAGGGGACCCGGGTTCGATTCCCGACAGGGGACTGGATGATGTGTGTCGTTCTTATCACCACTGACCCGCAAGTCGCCGAAGTGGCGTCATCTAAAAAGGACTTGCAATACGGCGGACCCGAAACAGTGTTCGGTCAGAGACCTGGCGTGCCTCTGTAATTTTTTTTTTTTTGTTACTGGTCTGTAATCCACTTCCTTTTCCTTCATTAACCAATTAATTCCTATCAGTAATCGAAACCTCTGCAGTAAGGAAAGGAGAATACGACTTGATCACTGTCTGGAGAGCAGCACATCACCAGGTGAGGTGATTCTAATCTGACAGGCAGAACTCGGTTATTTCTTTCATTTCAATCTCTCCTGAGCTTGCGATATTGCCCTGCGTATCTTATTAAGAAGAACGATAAACTTGCGATATTGCAGTGCGTGTGTTATTAAGAAGAACTGTACAATGTGAAAAAGAACGATGCAATGTTCCTCTCGTACATGCATGCATACCGAAAGGAACAGTACGTCGTTCTTTTTAACGACACAGGTACCGCAATAACGTACGTATCCGCCAATACCAGGCAACGACTTTCAATTAAGGTATCATCCCCTGAACAAAAATTACGTAATGTACTACCTATACCCAGCGAACTTCGTTCCGCCTCTGAAAATCTTTATGTGTTATAATCTGACCCGGTAAACGTTGTTCTTCTCTTAGTCTATAAGAATAATTTATACGTGTAACACAATGTATACGTGTAACACAACAGCCGTTGTTGGCGGGAGCTTGTGATTACAAATAATAATAATGGCCTTAAACTGTGTAGGGAGTGAGAAAAGGCTTAGGGGGAAGTCTGGCAGTATCTGCCACTATTAGTTCTAGCAGCTTATACACGGCTCGTCCATGAGCATACAAACATAGCGGCAATTTCGTGTCGAAACGCGTTCACCATCATTATGAATAAGGCCAAGTGCACATGCATCGATTTTTATCGTACGTAAAAATATTGTACGATTAACTTCTTTTAGAGGATCAAAGGAGAGCATAGCAACTTCTTTGTTCCATTAAGAGAATTTGATCGTACGATATATTTCCGTACGATAAAAAACGATGCGTGTGTGCTAGGCCTAAATGTCGGTTTGGTGCATAGCTCGTGCTACCTCGTTAAACTTCTCGGTCTAGTTACGTCGATTCAGAGAGGGATATTCGAGTCATTGCTTTTGGTACGTTTTCTTCAATTACCCATCTATCGAATAGTGAAAGACTATCACCGGTAGACACCTGGCGGGATAACTGATCAAGTGATAATTGATCAGTTATCGACCGGGGTTGAAAATTATTAAATTACGAAAATCGCTATTAAAAAATAGGGATTGGTGGTAGAAGGGTGAAAATTTAGGGTTGTGTGCATTTTGTAATGCCACATCATAAAAAAGTAAAAATAAAAAGTTCTGTCGAAAATATACCCTTATCACTTAGGGGTATGAGAAATAGGTTACGAGCGATCCTCAGACGTACCGAATATACACGTAAAATTTCATCAGAATAGATCGAGCAGTTGATCAAGTGATAATTGATCGGTTATCGACCGGGGTTGAAAATTATTAAATTACTAAAATCGCTATTAAAAGTAGGGGTTGGTGGTAGAAGGGTGAAAACTTAGGGTTCCGTGTATTTTGTAATGCCACACCATAAAAAAGTAAAAATAAACAGTTCTGTCCATAAAATAAGAAACATTTTTTGGGGTGGACCACCCTTATCTCTTAGGGGTATGAAAATTAGATTACGACCGATCCTCAGACGTACCGAATATGCATGTAAAATTTCATCAGAATCGATCGAGCCGTTTCGGAGGAGTATGGCAACTAACACTGTGACACGAGAATTTTATATACACTCCTGGAAATGGAAAAAAAGAACACATTGACACCGGTGTGTCAGACCCACCATACTTGCTCCGGACACTGCGAGAGGCCTGTACAAGCAATGATCACACGCACGGCACAGCGGACACACCAGGAACCGCGGTGTTGGCCATCGAATGGCGCTAGCTGCGCAGCATTTGTGCACCGCCGCCGTCAGTGTCAGCCAGTTTGCCGTGGCATACGGAGCTCCATCGCAGTCTTTAACACTGGTAGCATGCCGCGACAGCGTGGACGTGAACCGTATGTGCAGGTGACGGACTTTGAGCGAGGGCGTATAGTGGGCATGCGGGAGGCCGGGTGGACGTACCGCCGAATTGCTCAACACGTGGGGCGTGAGGTCTCCACAGTACATCGATGTTGTCGCCAGTGGTCGGCGGAAGGTGCACGTGCCCGTCGACCTGGCACCGGACCGCAGCGATGCACGGATGCACGCCAAGACCGTAGGATCCTACGCAGTGCCGTAGGGGACCGCACCGCCACTTCCCAGCAAATTAGGGACACTGTTGCTCCTGGGGTATCGGCGAGGACCATTCGCAACCGTCTCCATGAAGCTGGGCTACTGTCCCGCACACCGTTAGGCCGTCTTCCGCTCACGCCCCAACATCGTGCAGCCCGCCTCCAGTGGTGTCGCGACAGGCGTGAATGGAGGGACGAATGGAGACGTGTCGTCTTCAGCGATGAGAGTCGCTTCTGCCTTGGTGCCAATGATGGTCGTATGTGTGTTTGGCGCCGTGCAGGTGAGCGCCACAATCAGGACTGCATACGACCGAGGCACACAGGGCCAACACCCGGCATCATGGTGTGGGGAGCGATCTCCTACACTGGCCGTACACCACTGGTGATCGTCGAGGGGACACTGAATAGTGCACGGTACATCCAAACCGTCATCGAACCCATCGTTCTACCATTCCTAGACCGGCAAGGGAACTTGCTGTTCCAACAGGACAATGCACGTCCGCATGTATCCCGTGCCACCCAACGTGCTCTAGAAGGTGTAAGTCAACTACCCTGGCCAGCAAGGTCTCCGGATCTGTCCCCCATTGAGCATGTTTGGGACTGGATGAAGCGTCGTCTCACGCGGTCTGCACGTCCAGCACGAACGCTGGTCCAACTGAGGCGCCAGGTGGAAATGGCATGGCAAGCCGTTCCACAGGACTACATCCAGCATCTCTACGATCGTCTCCATGGGAGAATAGCAGCCTGCATTGCTGCGATAGGTGGATATACACTGTACTAGTGCCGACATTGTGCATGCTCTGTTGCCTGTGTCTATGTGCCTGTGGTTCTGTCAGTGTGATCATGTGATGTATCTGACCCCAGGAATGTGTCAATAAAGTTTCCCCTTCCTGGGACAATGAATTCACGGTGTTCTTATTTCAATTTCCAGGAGTGTATGATGATGATGATGAGGTCCCCTACTCCGAGGAGCGTAGGGGACGCTGCGGGAGACACGCACTGCTGTACTAGGTCCTAGAGGAGGTGGTTTGCCATTGCCTTCCTCTGACCGTAATGGAGATGAATGATGATGATGATGATGATGATGAAGACGACACAACAACACTCAGTCATCTAGAGGCAGGAAAAATCCCTGACCCCGCCGGTAATCGAACCCGGGGATATATATAAGAATGTACAAGTTGTGAGGCAGGAACGACGATATATGGAAGTTTAGGTCTGGTCGTGGGCCGTGCACAGGTAGACTAAGAGGTTAAGGCGACGGCGTCAGGCCTGGCATAGATTTTCGTTGTCATCATTGTCTTATACGGCTCATGGTCGTTGGTATTTGCAACTGTGATGCTTGTCATATGTCTCCTAAGCTTTCCTATGCGCCTTCTAATATGCCAGAACGTATCATATACTTCCATTTACTAAAATCGTAGCGGAGGTTTTTCTGTGTCGTGTAGAGAAGGGCAAAGAGAAAATGTTTCTCATTGTTATCACATTATTTTCTTGTTGCTGTGGTTGGCCATCTATCTTGGCGTCAGAGCCCCACCTGGCTGTGTTTGGACTGCAACATACGATTCTGGCTGCCTCACCTTCCAATCTTAGCACATTTCCCAGATATTTTGCGAAAATTTTCAACGGCAACATCAAACAGCATTCTATCACTGTATCCTTCGTTCCAACAGCTTTCTAAACCCATTAAAAGAAGGTACAGCGAGTAACGTTAATATTCTGATACTATGAGATGTCTGATTTGTAGCATCGTAACTTTGTTCTTAACAAAACTGGTACAAAACATAACAAGTACTATATAAAGTTATATATCTTGTAAATGACAGCGTGAACTTTACTAAACGCAATTTATAAAAGTTTTTTAATAATACGATTTAAATAAAATTCGGTCCTATTTTCACGTTATTTCAGTATTCGGTCACTTTTTTGGACAAATTATTTTGAAAAATATATGTTTCACTATCTTGTCTTGTAGCCACTATGTTGTATCACTTCTTTCAGACGCTGCAGCATCTGCTAATGTTCTTTCTTCAGTCAGTACACAGACCGTCCCATTCTTCTTTTCTATTGTCACTGCAAAGTTTTTGTGGAAGATATTCATGATTTTATAAAACGTCGCTCTAGTTCTCCACACTCATTCTCAACAGGGCTGATGTCTGGTGATTGGGGTGGTGGTTATTAAGACTGCACAATACGTGCATTATGTTTCGGATCGTAGACCAGGAAAAATTTTAACGTGCTTGTGTAAACCGATTTTTTAATATGTTCCAGACAAACGTATTTGCCCATCATACTATCGATGAACACTAATACGCCCGGTTCAAATGTTGATATACAGCCACAGAGAAGAACACTGCCCCCGTCAATGCTTTACAGTCGGCTTAGCATTTCTGACTTCAAATTCTTCATTCTTCTTCCACCACACCATCCTTCGTCTATCCGTTCCAAAATAGTTAATTTTACTTTCGTCCGTAAAGATGACGTAGTTCAACCATGTTTCTTCCTTCGTAGTAAACTCTTTAGCAAGATGCAGTCTCTCCTTTCGATTCTATTCATTCACATACGAGGCCTGTTCAAAAAATTCCGGAACATTCGTAATTTCGCGCCAATGATGCGCGAAATGCGGTTGGTATCCATGCACACGCCTGTGTTTTGTCTGTAACTGCCGACTGTTTCATTGTTGTATGTCTGTTAGTTATTGTTCAGTGCTGTTTTGAGTAGAACGTTGTGTCGCAGTTTGCGAATTTCGAGATCGCAGAGCTAGAGGAGCAACGCGTCTGCATTAAATTTTGTGAAACTCAATAAAACCTGTACAGAGACACTCCAGATGCTGCAGGAAGCCTATGGTGATGAGTGTTTAAGCCGTACTCGGTGATACGAATGGTTCACATAGTTTAAAAATGGCCGGACGGAAGTTAAAGATGAACCTCCTTGAGAACGCCCTCCGACGTCATCGTTGACGTTGTGCGTCCCAGTCGAAAACTGACTGTCATAGAGATTGCAGAAGACTCTTAACATTTGAGTTGAATCATGCCCTGAAATCCTCACACAGAATCTTGTAATGCATGATGTTGCCGCCAAGTTGGTCCCACGGTTCATGAGTGTGACTATTGCACAAAAAACGAAGTAACTGTGCTGGCACGTTCTCCGAACTCTTCAGACCTGACCCCTGCGAATTTCGCTTTATTTCCAAAGTTGATAACCCAGAGGAAAGGACGAATATTTGCAACGATAGACGGAATAAAAAGAATAAGTCGCTTCGCCCTATCCAGCAACAGGCGTACCAAGACTGCTTCCGTAGTAAGTTGGGAGAGGTGTATCAATTATGGAGAAGAGTATTTCGAAGAAGACCACGCACAATAAGGAAAAGGTAAGCGTAGAAAAATTTTGTGGACTAAGTTCCGCAATTTTTTGACCAGACCCACTGTTCCACTGCAGCCACCACCTTTCAATACCCTGCTAATCGGTTGAAGATGTACCTTCTTTCCAGTCTGGATTAGAGCCTCAGTTATTAATCTGGGTGCACTGAGTGTATGATTCTTCTTTAGTTTTCGTATTAGATTCCTCTTGTCACGTGTATCCAACTTCTTTGGTTGGTCCTTTTGGGGAACAGAGTACCGGTATATGCCCCTCGTTTTTGACTCTTCTGCAGATGTCTGCGACGGTACTCTTACTGGTGCTGGGCGAGCCAGGAATTTGTCCATATGAGTTACCGATGATGATGATGATGATGATGTTTGGTTTGTGGGGCGCTCAACAGCGCGGATATCAGCGCCCGTACAATTTCCCAACCTTTGCGCAGTCCAATTTCGCCACTTTCCTGGATGATGATGAAATGATGAGGACAACACAAACACCCAGTCATCTCGAGGCAGGTGAAAATCCCTGACCCCGCCGGTAATCGAATCCGGGACCCCGTGCTCGGGAAGCGAGAACGCTACCGCGAGACCAACGAGTTACCTTTCGCGTTATGAAAAATCACGAGTTGTCGTGTATCAAAACTGGTATTGTTTTGCGTGACATTGTACCGGCTGGATAGTCCAGCTTGCTTGTAAGAATACACTCATGCTCATAATTAAGGATGATTGCAGAATGTGGTGCCACACAACATGGCGCTACACAAAACTGGCGCTAATAGCATAGACCCATAGGGAACACACACGACACAAATCTGTAAGTCCACGGTATTGGCGAAAAGTTGAGAAAACCGTCCGGAAACACATGTGCTACAAAACGCCACTGTTTCCTGAGCATGTATTCCGACATAAATATGGGATATCATCACACACGTACACAAGCCGCACAACGGGTTGGCATACTCTGGATCAGGTGGTCGAGCAGCTGCTGGGGTATAGCCTCCCATTATTGCGCCAGTTCCTGTCGCAGGTCCTGAAGTGTCCTAGGGGTTGGAAGACGTGCAGCGATACGTCGACCGAGAGTATCCCAGACGTGCTCGATGGGGTTTAGGTCTGGAGAACAGGCAGGTCACTCCATTTGCCTGATATCTTCTGTTTCAAGGTACTCCTCCACGATGGCAGCTCGGTGGGGCCTTGCGTTATCATCCATCAGGAGGAAGTCGGGACCCACTGCACGCCTGAAAAGGCGGACATACTGGTGCAAAATGACGTCCCGATACACCTGACCTGTTATAGTTCCTCTGTCAAAGAAACGGAGGGGTGTATGTGCACCAATCACAATCCCACCCCACACCATCAGACCACGCCCTCCATACAGGTCCCTTTCAAGGAAATTAAGGGGTTGGTATCTGGTTCCTGGTTCACGCCAGATGTAAACCCGGCGAGAATCACTCTTCTGGCTATACCTGGTCTCGTCCGTGAACATAACCTGGGACCACTGTCATAATGACCATGTACTGTGTTCTTCACACCAGGCTTTACGGGCTCTCCTGTAAGCAGGGGTCAGTGGAATGCACCTTGCAGGTCTATGGGCGAATAAACCATTCCTGTTCAGTCGTCTGTAGACTGTGTGTCTGGAGACAACTGTTCCAGTGGCTGCGGCAAGGTCCCGAGCAAGGCTACTTGCGGTACTCCGTGGCTGTCTGCGAGCACTGATGGTGAGATATCGGTCTTCTTGTGGTGTTGTACACTGTGGACGTCCCGTACTGTAGCGCCTGGACATGTTTCCTGTCTGCTGGAATCGTTGCCATAATCTTGAGATCACACTTTGTGGCACACGGGGGGCCCGTGCTACGAGCTAAAAATGGCTCTGAGCACTATGGGACTTAACATCTATGGTCATCAGTCCCCTAAGAACTACTTAAACCTAACTAACCTAAGGACATCACGCAACACCCAGCCATCACGAGACAGAGAAAATCCCTGACCCCGCCGGGAATCGAACCCGGGAACCCGGGCGCGGGATGCGAGAACGCTACCGCACGATCACGAGCTGCGGGCATGCTACGAGCTGCTCATAACGTCATCAATATGTGTTCTTTGAGTCATTTTCAACACACAGTCACCTTTAGCACGTCTAAAAACGTCTGCACACTTACTCGCTGCACCGTACTCTGACATGCACGAACGCACCTCTACGTGTGTGGACTGCTGCCAGCACCACCGTGCGACGTCCGCAGGTCAAATGCACCGCATGGTCATACCCCGAGGTGATTTAAACCCTCAAACCGCCCACCAGAGCGTTGTTTCACCACGTATCAGCATTATCCTTAATTTATGAGCATGAGTGTAGATCTTCTAACTTACGGAGTGTATAACTTGGCGTAAACGATCCGATCAAAACAAGTGCCACACTGATAACTGTCCGAATATTAAAGTAACGTGAAAGTCGAATAGAGTTTTATTTAAATAGTACTGTTTAACACTTGTTATAAGTCGTGTCAAAACAGCCCATACTATTATTTCTTGGATATCTTCCTTAATGTTGACTCCTTTTTATTTGTTTGGTTAAGAATGAAGTTACGATGATACGAGGTAAAAATCTCGTACCGTCGGAATATTAACGTTACTCGTTCTATATCGTTCCATTATAATTCCGACTCCGTAGACGACCAGTCAGTGTGTGTTCGATTCCCGGTACTCCCACGGATATTTCCTTCGTAGGTGGGCTGGAACGTGGTGCACTCACACTCGTGATTCCAACTGGGGAGCTACCTGAATGAGAACTACCGTAACGGTTCCAACGTCTGAAAAATCGACAACCGCCGGGTAAGTGACGTGCTTACTCCAGGCCCCTCCATATGGAGCATGCGATGGCAGCATTTGTGACTCTAAGCTTCTCTGACAGCAAGACAGGAAATCTTTATGAATGGGAGTCCGAGAGGTCCGCTGTATTCCAGTGCATGTCTTGGGTACGGCGTCCTCCACAAGAAACCTAATTTATGTTGCCTTCCGGACTATAAAATGGGACTCGTATTTAAATCTTCCACTATAAAGAAAGGCTTAGACGTTCAATACAGTAACCAAGTTTTTGAAGGAAATAAAAAGGGGAAGAAGTGTTCGGAAAGTGTTAAAGGGAAATTATTAACCAAAGTAGGTTGCGTAAACATGTATATTGTAATTGCGTAATAGGACAATATGGCGTCAATAAGCGGCATGTGAAGTATGTTTGTTTTTACACGTAGGTTGTGACAGAAGGGTGATCCAAGATCAAGGTAATTGTAAAACTGACCTGCCTGGACGCTGTAAACGTATTGCTGCATTGTGCTGCTTTATTAATAGTGGAAAAAATTGTTCGAGTCCGCAGCACGTGGTCGTGCGGTAGCGTTCTCGCTTCCCGCGCCCGGGTTCCCGGGTTCGATTCCCGGCGGGGTCAGGGATTTTCTCTGCCTCGTGATGACTGGGTGTTGTGTGATGTCCTTAGGTTAGTTAGGTTTAAGTAGTTCTAAGTTCTAGGGGACTGATGACCATAGATGTTAAGTCCCATAGTGCTCAGAGCCATTTGAACCATTTTTTAGATTGTTCGAAAACAACTTTTTGCAACAACGGGAAAATAATGGTCATTTTCGTTGCAGCTTGTAGTACGAAACAACTGAAGAGATGTTTCGTGGCAGAAGGCACGCACAGTCTGTTAAATTTGCAGCAACGAACTAGCAACCATTTAATAAACAAGAGATATTTAAAAAGGTTAAGGAAGTTTAGCGAGCTTTTTCTCAAATATTGTGAGAGGAATGTGAACCTGAAGCTGAGGTTAGATTCAATTCAGTTGTGAAACATTTGGTAATCGACGCTGTTGAACAAAGTGAGTATGGTATGTTTATTGCCGGCGGCAGTGGCCAAGCGGTTCTAGGCGCTTCAGTCCGGAACCGCGCTGCTGCTACGGTCGCAGGTTCGAATCATGCCTCGGGCATGGATATGTGTGTTGCCCTGAGGTTAGTTAGATTTAAGTAGTTCTAAGTCTAGAGGACTGATGACCTCAGATGTTAAGTCCCATAGTGCTCAGAGCCATTTGAACCAGTTTTTTACTCGCCATATAGCGGAGATGATGAGTCGCAGATAGGCACAACAAAAAGACTGTCGGGAAGTCAGCTTTCTGCCAACAAGGCCTTCGTCCAACACACACACACACACACACACACACACACACACACACGCACACGCACACACACAGTCACGCAAACGCAGCTCACACACACATGACGACAGTCTCTGGCAGCTGAAGGCATGCTCAGACAGTCTGGCTTTAGCTGCCAGAGGCTGTCATCATGTGTGTGTGAGCTGCGTTTGCGTGACTGTGTGTGTGTTGTCTATTTTCGGCGAAGGCATTGTTGCCCGGAAACTCACCTCCCGACAGTCTTTCTGTTGTGCCTATCTGGGTCTCAGCATCTCCGCTACAAGGTGAGCAGCAACTATACCTTTCATAATGTTGTTAATATACAATTCTTCAATTCCTGAAATACATAGTCTGATCAAAAGTATCCAAACACCTATTACTGGACGTTAATATGGGGTGTGTCGACTCTTCGCTTTTATGATGCATTCAGTGCGACGATGTGTCTGGAGGAATGGAAGCCCATTGCTCAAGAGCCGAAGCCAGAGGAGGTGGTGATACTGGACGTTGGGGTCTGGAGAGAAGAGGACGTTCTAACTCATCCCAGATGCGTTCCTCCGGGTTCAAGTCGTACTCCAGGGAGGCCAGACCACTCCAGGAATGTTGCTGGCCACAAACCATCGGCTCTCGGATGCTGCTTTAATGTACTGTCGTGCCGATACAATCATTGGATCCAAACTGTTCCTCTAGTGTATGCTGTAAAATGTGTTCATATCCTTTCACATTTAATGTTCTGTTAAACGCAATAAGGTGCCTACTGTCTAATCACGGATACACTCATATACCGTAACACCACCTCCTTCGTACTTAGATACTAGTATTAAACATGGTGGCACGTAATATTCTCCAGACGTTTCCTTCCATCGGAATGCCACAGGCTATAGTGAGATTGAGCGTTCGGAATCACTCGTTTCCAGTCATCCAATGTCCAGTGGTGTCGTTCTTAATTCCACCTCAAGCGACACTTAGCAGTGACTATAGAAATGTGTTGCTGCTCAGTCATTGCACACTAAGTCTGTCCCGATAGCTGATTGGTCAACTTGACGGTGTGCCGTACTAAGGGGCACGGGTTCGATTCCCGGCTGGGTCGGGGATTTTCTCCGCTCAGGGACTGGGTGTTGTGTTGTCCTCGTTATCATTTCATCTCCCTCGGCGCGCAGGTCTCCCAATGTGGCGTCGAATGTAATAAGACCCGCACCAAGGCGGCCGGACCTGCCTCGTAAGGGGCCTCCCGGCCAAGCTGGTACCGTAGATGAGCGTGTTCGGTCAGAGGGCTGGTCGCCCTCTGTAATAAAAGAACTCAGTAAAGGAGTCAACGATCAACTTGAACGGGTGTCTTGTAACGTCCGCCCAGACCAAGTACAACGAACAATACCGAACAAAATGAGAAAAGAAATGACGCCAGACGCTCATTTCTATCGTACACTATTGTTTTTAACTCATTACGCAGTCATTGTGTTAGCTTAGATTGTTGGACGCTGCTTAGACCTTCTGGTGACAAACAGACCCGAACTACACTCCTGGAAATGGAAAAAAGAACACATTGACACCGGTGTGTCAGACCCACCATACTTGCTCCGGACACTGCGAGAGGGCTGTACAAGCAATGATCACACCCACGGCACAGCGGACACACCAGGAACCGCGGTGTTGGCCGTCGAATGGCGCTAGCTGCGCAGCATTTGTGCACCGTCGCCGTCAGTGTCAGCCAGTTTGCCGTGGCATACGGAGCTCCATCGCAGTCTTTAACACTGGGAGCATGCCGCGACAGCGTGGACGTGAACCGTATGTGCAGTTGACGGACTTTGAGCGAGGGCGTATAGTGGGCATGCGGGAGGCCGGGTGGGCGTACCGCCGAATTGCTCAACACGTGGGGCGTGAGGTCTCCACAGTACATCGATGTTGTCGCCAGTGGTCGGCGGAAGGTGCACGTGCCCATCGACCTGGGACCGGACCGCAGCGACGCACGGATGCACGCCAAGACCGTAGGATCCTACGCAGTGCCGTAGGGGACCGCACCGCCACTTCCCAGCAAATTAGGGACACTGTTGCTCCTGGGGTATCGGCGAGGACCATTCGCAACCGTCTCCATGAAGCTGGGCTACGGTCCCGCACACCGTTAGGCCCTCTTCCGCTCACGCCCCAACATCGTGCAGCCCGCCTCCAGTGGTGCCGCGACAGGCGTGAATGGAGGGACGAATGGAGACGTGTCGTCTTCAGCGATGAGAGTCGCTTCTGCCTTGGTGCCAATGATATTCGTATGCGTGTTTGGCGCCGTGCAGGTGAGCGCCACAATCAGGACTGCATACGACCGAGGCACACAGGGCCAACACCCGGCATCATGGTGTGGGGAGCGATCTCCTACACTGGCCGTACACCACTGGTGATCGTCGAGGGGACACTGAATAGTGCACGGTACATCCAAACCGTCATCGAACCCATCGTTCTACCATTCCTAGACCGGCAAGGGAACTTGCTGTTCCAACAGGACAATGCACGTCCGCATGTATCCCGTGCCACCCAACGTGCTCTAGAAGGTGTAAGTCAACTACCCTGGCCAGCAAGATCTCCGGATCTGTCCCCCATTGAGCATGTTTGGGACTGGATGAAGCGTCGTCTCACGTGGTCTGCACGTCCAGCACGAACGCTGGTCCAACTGAGGCGCCAGGTGGAAATGGCATGGCAAGCAGTTCCACAGGACTACATCCAGCATCTCTACGATCGTCTCCATGGGAGAATAGCAGCCTGCATTGCTGCGAAAGGTGGATATACACTGTACTAGTGCCGACATTGTGCATGCTCTGTTGCCTGTGTCTATGTGCCTGTGGTTCTGTCAGTGTGATCATGTGATGTATCTGACCCCAGGAATGAGTCAATAAAGTTTCTCCTTCCTGGGACAATGAATTCACGGTGTTCTTATTTCAATTTCCAGGAGTGTATTTGAAACAGTTAACGCAGAACAGGGAATCAGCGATCATAAAGCGGTTACTTCATCGATGATTTCAGCCGTAAATAGAAATATTAAAAAAGGTGGGAAGATTTTTCTGTTTAGCAAAACTGACAAAAAGCAGATTTCAGAGTACCTGACGGCTCAACACAAAAGTTTTGTCTCAAGTACAGATAGTGTTGAGGATCAGTGGACAAAGTTCAAAACCATCGTACAATATGCGTTAGATGAGTATGTGCCAAGCAAGATCGTAAGAGATGGAAAAGAGCCACCGTAGTACAACAACCGAGTTAGAAAACTGCTGCGGAAGCAAAGGGAACTTCACAGCAAACATAAACATAGCCAAAGCCTTGCAGACAAACAAAAATTACGAGAAGCGAAATGTAGTGTGAGGAGGGCTATGCGAGAGGCGTTCAATGAATTCGAAAGTAAAGTTCTATGTACTGACTTGGCAGAAAATCCTAAGAAATTTTGGTCTTATGTCAAAGCGGTAGGTGGATCAAAACAAAATGTCCAGACACTCTGTGACCAAAATGGTACTGAAACAGAGGATGACAGACTAAAGGCCGAAATACTAAATGTCTTTTTCCAAAGCTGTTTCACAGAGGAAGACTGCACTGCAGTTCCTACCCTAGATTGTCGCACAGATGACAAAATGGTAGATATCGAAATAGACGACAGAGGGATAGAGAAACAATTAAAATCGCTCAAAAGAGGAAAGCCCGCTGGACCTGATGGGATACCAGTTCGATTTTACACAGAGTACGCGAAGGAACTTGCCCCCCTTCTTGCAGCGGTGTACCGTAGGTCTCTAGAAGAGCGTAGTGCTCCAAAGGATTGGAAAAGGGCACAGGTCATCCCCTTATTCAAAAAGGGACGTCGAACAGATGTGCAGAACTATAGACCTATATCGCTAACGTCGATCAGTTGTAGAATTTTGGAATACGTATTATGTTCGAGTATAATGACTTTTCTGGAGACTAGAAATCTACTCTGTAGGAATCAGCATGGGTTTCGAAAAAGACGGTCGTGTGAAACCCAGCTGGCGCTATTCGTCCACGAGACTCAGAGGGCCATAGACACGGGTTCCCAGGTAGATGCCGTGTTTCTTGACTTCCGCAAGGCGTTCGATACAGTTCCCCACAGTCGTTTAATGAACAAAGTAAGAGCATATGGACTATCAGACCAATTGTGTGATTTGATTGAAGAGTTCCTAGGTAACAGAACGCAGCATGTCATTCTCAATGGAGAGAAGTCTTCCGAAGTAAGAGTGATTTCAGGTGTGCCGCAGGGGAGTGTCGTAGGACCGTCGCTATTCACAATATACATAAATGACCTTGTGGATGACATCGGAAGTTCACTGAGGCTTTTTGCGGATGATGCTGTAGTATATTGAGAGGTTGTAAGAATGGAAAATTGTACTAAAATGCAGGAGGATCTGCAACGAATTGACGCATGGTGTAGGGAATGGCAATTGAATCTCGATGTAGACAAGTGTAATGTGCTGCGAATACATAGAAAGAAAGATCCTTTATTATTTAGCTACAATATAGCAGGTCAGCAAGTGGAAGCAGTTAATTCCATAAATTATCTGGGAGTAGGCATTAGAAGTGATTTAAAATGGAATGACCATATAAAATTAATCGACGGTAAAGCAGATGGCAGACTGAGATTCATTGGAAGAATGCTAAGGAAATGCAGTCCGAAAACAAAGGAAGTAGGTTACAGTACACTTGTTCGCCCACTGCTTGAATACTGCTCACCGGTGTGGGATCCGTACCAGATAGGGGTGACAGAATAGATAGAGAAGATCCAACGGAGAGCAGCGGGCTTCGTTACAGGATCATTTAGTAATCGCGAAAGCCTTACGGAGATGATAGATAAACTCCAGTGATGTAGATGTAGATGTAGACTCTGCAAGAGAGCGCTCAGTAGTTCGGTACGGGCTTTTGTTGAAGTTTCAAAAACATACCTTCACCGAGGAGTGAAACAGTATATTGCCCCCTCCTACGTATATCTCGCGAAGAGACCATGAGGATAGAGCCCACACAGAGGCATACCGACAACCCTTCTTACCACGAACAATACGAGACTGGAATAGAAGGGAGAACCGATAGAGGTACTCAAGGTACCCTCCGCCACACATCGTCAGGTGGCTTGCGGAGCAGATGTAGATGCAGATGTAGAAGTGATTCCTTCCGTTGTAATGCTCGACTGTCCCTGTCCCTCAGTGTAGCCCGCGCAGGGTACGGTGGCCGATGCGGACTGACCAATTTTCATTCAAAGTGCTGGGCGAGATCATTCGTTTGTTCGGAAGGGGTGACCGGTAAATGTTTTCCACCTTTCGGTCGGTCAGCGATGACGGAATTCGAGGTGCGTACTCTGCAATCTTTCTCAAACGACGTTACAGAAACTATTTCGTACAAAAATTACATTTTTGTTTTACTTATAGCTTAATATGTCAGATTCATATTGATGTGTGCATCATTTCATTAATGGTCATAGTTCTTGTGATATTTACGTGGAAGTAAGACAGTGCGCTAATGAAAAATGAGGTTGCTATTATTTTGCATTTGGTGCATATTACATAATGCGTTGCCGCGTGTGAAATTTAGCCAACACACAGAAATTTTTTTCTTAGATTTGGATGGAGTTCTCTATCTGTCACGAGTCTCGAGAAAATTGATCTGACGTAGCGCACTCATTTTTGATGGAACCTTGCCAACGATGAAGCCAGAGTGAAATGTCCACATCATTCCTCATATTTCATAAACGGTTTGAGATATCGAAATGAGATTTTAGCATATGATAGCACGCAAAGAGGAGAGTATTTTACCATATAATTATTACGTAAAACGTCACTGCCTACGGTTTTATTTCAATAACTACAGACTTTTTCGGTGAAAGAATGTAATTTTTAAGGGCCATCTATAGCCGGTGAAACGAGAAATGCTATCGGTTTTGGAACAAAATATATGAAGATATTATACGTTTTTTTGTATCGAGGATGTGCTTTTTCGTAAGCTACTGACTTTACTTTTCTGCAGTTCCTCACTCAATAAACTTAACAACCACTGTTTCGGAATTCTGCCGTCACCACTTTCCCGATCCCACCGCCACTTCACGCAATAAATCGTGCCGTTTTCAGCCGACTACAGTTCTTCTTTTGTCGCTGCCGCGGTGTAATCGCTAAGTAAATGGGCTCTGAGCACGATGGGACTCAACAACTTAGGTCATAAGTCCCCTAGAACTTAGAACTACTTAAACCTAACTAACCTAAGGACATCACACACACCCATGCCCGAGGCAGGATTCCAACCTGCGACCGTAGCAGTCCCGCGGTTCCGGACTGCAGCGCCAGAACCGCTAGACCACCGCGGCCGGCAATCGCTAAGTAAATAAGTTGATCGGGACATGTGTAGGCTGCACTCGAAATTTGTAGGTCGATCGGCCAGTTGGTGCGTGTGTACCGCACTAATTCATAATGTGGTTGGAAAGTACCCTTTAGTTTCGGGTTCCACGGGCCAATCTGACTTCAGATCGCCTCGTGAAGAATGGTGCACGGCGTGTCTGAAAGGCACAAACCAAGTTCTAATCTAGTATGGTGGGTCTGCTGATGGCGGTCGGTGAATTGAATAGGGCGCTGGAAAATTGTAAGACGGTGTAAGGTAGTATAAAAGTGGAGCCCGTTTTCCATCAGAGACCGCTTGTCATCCACAAATACCGTGCGCCTAATGAATGCCTATTTTCTTGATTCGTATTGCAGGGTTGAAGTGGAGATTTTCACGGAACGTTTCAGGTCTTTAGAGCGCGTTTTCCATATTGAGATGTTACTGTGCCGGCCGGAGTGGCCAAGCGGTTAAAGGCGCTACAGTCTGGAACCGCGCGACTGCTACGGTCGCAGGTTCGAATCCTGCCTCGGGCATGGATGTGTGTGATGTCCTTAGGTTAGTTAGGTTTAAGTAGTTCTAAGTTCTAGGGGACCGATGATCTTAGAAGTTAAGTCCCATAGTGCTTTGAACCATTTGAGATGTTACTGTTTTGAAGAGGGTGGACTTCTTTGCACGATGCAAAATCCGTTTTCTATTAAGTCATTTACTCAGCGTCCGCAGCTCGTGGTCTCGCAGTACCGTTCCCGCTTCCCGAGCGCGAGGTCCCGGGTTCGATTCCCGGCGGAGTCAGAGATTTTCACCTGCCCCGAGATGACTGGGTATTATTGTGTCGTCTTCATCGTCGTCATTCATCCCCATTACGGTCGGAGGAAGGCACCGGCAAACTATAGCCGTATAGTAGTATCACATCTGAGAACTGTTTTAGAAAATTCTTCGACAGTCTGAACGCGTAAACATCAAATTGCTGGATTATGCCGGTTGTTCCAGCAGGAATCGCCATAATTTTTACGTCCTTATTTCCTTGTTCCATGAATCGCCAGAAGAGGGTATTAAGGGAAAGACCAATCTATACTATATTACAAAGGCGGCGGTAACTATGAGCAAGTAGGAAGCATTAATAAGGAGTTATTCTGGCCACATGTGTATCGTGACCTATTTTGCAACCGTGAACTCAGGGGGGAGGTGGGGAGGGGGAGGGCGGCGACGATAGCACGACGCCCTCTGTCTACCCAAGACCTCAGCACACGCGCGCACGTCCGCCCTCGTGTTTACACCAACACACGTCATGCGGCGGGGAGGGTGGACATCGAATCGCTCGGCGGAAACACGATAAGGAAGTGTTGGGCGGTCAGACGGTAGGAGAGGTACGCATTAATGTACGCATACACATCAACTGCTTGCGTACAGGTGCACGTACTGTCATTCGACAGTCACCGCTTGCATATATAGGCGGACGGGATTTGCAGACCGAACGTCGGGTTGAAATCGAATAGCGTATACAGAGTGTAACAGACTGAGTGTATAGACGTTTATTCCGAATATAGCTAGATGAATCCAAGAAATGTATTGCACCTATTACACAAAAGATTCCATCACCAGCAATACAGTATCGACTCTACCGTTACGAACGAAGAAACATCGTTCGCATTACGTTCAGCTAATTTGATTAAAGATTCCATCAACACCGACGTATTTGTAGGCAACTACAGTACTTTTACCTATGATGACGAAAGTGCATTTCCTGAGGCTGTCGCTGTGGAAGATATGATTGAAGAGTATTATGAGGATGTTGCGGAAGACAGTAAGAAGAGTAAAATGGTAATAGATTTGGAATATATAAAAAAAATCACAGTTTGGCTTGGAAAGAGAGGACTAAAAGTTTAAAAACAGTCATTAGTAATTTCAGAAAGGTTAAGGATACAAAATCTCTATGTAGACGGGAAGCACAAATTACTGAAGGTGGGACATGAAATGACAAATTATTACAGATTTTCAAATATGTATTGGAGCAGTTCCAGAACGCATACCTATTCATGACTTGACCTGAAACGATGCTTTGGGGGAGTGAGATTAAGTTAATTCGTCGTTCTGCCTATTCACGGCATCTACGAAATGGGTTCACCATTTTTAAGTAAGACATAGAAATATTTCCAGAAAGATTAATAAATTTGTTACTCAGAAACAATTAACAGCCCTCCGGAGTGGCCGTGCGGTTCTAGGCGCTACAGGCTGGAACCGCGTGACCGCTACGGTCGCAGTTTCGAATCCTGCCTCGGGCATGGATGTGTGTGATGTCCTTAGGTTAGGTTAGGTTTGAGTAGTTCTAAGTTCTAGGGGACTGATGACCACAGCAGTTAAGTCCCGTAGCGCTCAGAGCCATTTGAACAATTAACAGAAAAAGAACAACAGATCTAGCTAATGCATTTGTGGCAAACGTCAAATCGAATATTGCATCATTAGCAGAGGTCATTGTTTGCATTCGGACCAATCTGTATTTAGTTTGTAGACACACGCAGGTCGTATCCCACCCTTTAAAAGAAAACTCCAAACTGAATGTGTCGTTCAATCGTTGAATTCGTTAACCCACAGCTACACGATGCAGCCAGTGGCAAGCGCAGATGTGTAGGAGTTATGATGTGTTTTGTGCACAATACGGCCAACCTCCATTGTGCTGGGCAGACTTCGTCGACCGAGAACTTCCCGATCAGTATCCCTGCTCTCATGTTCCCATGCAGTCCAGCATCGGTCTGTTGTCACTAGCGAATGCCCCATAGAACTGGATATTGTACGATGTGA
This sequence comes from Schistocerca cancellata, assembly GCF_023864275.1. Classification (NCBI taxonomy): domain Eukaryota; kingdom Metazoa; phylum Arthropoda; class Insecta; order Orthoptera; family Acrididae; genus Schistocerca; species Schistocerca cancellata. Next base: position 780,920,910 of record NC_064628.1, on the reverse strand, counting down.
CTAGCTGTTCAAATGGGGACTTATAATAAGGTCGTTTTCAAACAGGTGCTGATAAAACTGTTTAACACGATTACGCAACATTTCCATGTCCGTCATAGTGATCACACAACTTCTGCTGCTGTTCGCGCCCCGTAAATACGCTAACAGACCTGGTAGCAAAACTAAACATGAACACTATTGATTCACTCTGGCGGTTGTTCCACTTGTCACACGGAATTGAAACTTTAAAATCATTTACATACACGCAAATGTTGTGTTCGTGTACAAAGCTACGTTTACGTCTGCCCACGTCTTCTGGGCGCTTCACGTCTTTCTTGTCAGGCTACATAGAAGGGTTCCAAGGCTGAAGTTGTGGGGGGCAGATGTCAAGTGTCCTGAGGAAAGAAAAAAGAGACATCCTGAAAAGATGAATGAATACTGGAAGAGCAAAAAGACCAAATGACAAGGAACTGAAGCCGTCATGTGGTACCTAGATGGCGAAACGGTAGTAAAAAAATCATTCTACCTCATTAGCAATTATTATTATGTGATCCAATGTGAAATGGGCCTAGAGGTAGGTGTTCGGTGAGTAGTAGGAACAGGCCATCAAATAAACATCATTTGTGCAATAAAAAATATTTAAATGAACCAGCACTTCGCACAAACAACAAAATAGCTATACAATTATAAATGCCAGAGGGTGGTCAATTACTTTCATTTTACAATGATGCGAATGTGAACAGGACACACACACAGCACAAGTTCACAGTACTTGATACACCGTTTTACAGTATCTGGGCAAATAGCACCGTCACTGGTACTTCTAAAACATGTAGGCTATATACAGTACATTTAACAAACACGCGAATGCGGGCTGCCCTTTCAAGTTCCCCCATTGTACCTTACAGTGCCTGCAGCCAGAAATATATTAAATACAACCTTTCAAGATACTAATCTAATTTAAACTCCAAAAATAAGAACAAGAACAAGTTAAAACAATAGTTATTATATCTGACGGAGATAGCAGTTAATTCTTCAATAGTTAACCAACAACGTGAAATCCTGGTAAACCTGGTACAAGCGATATACACCTACGTTGAAAGTTGCAATAGACGTTGCTCATGAGTGAAGCGTAATGCAATGAAATTAAACAAAGATAGAGTGTCAAGTAAGACGGGTTACAAAGAATCACTGTTTAAAAAATCTTAAAACTAGACCAGGTGTACCACACAAAATTATTCTCATAATCCACACATGAAATTTACCCACGAGCACAAAAACAAATGAAAAAACGAAAGCCGTTTAACATGGAGCCATAAACATCCACTCTTCTCAAGTATCTCTCAAAACAGTAAGAAACAGACTGCAGCCCAACAGGAAACAACGACAGGCAAATAGTCCTTAATTTGAAACTTCCTGGCAGATTAAAACTGTGTGCCCGACCGGGACTCGAACTCGGGACCTTTCCCTTTCGCGGGCAAGTGCTCTACCATCTTTTTTTTTCGCATTTTGTTCGTTATTGATCGTTGTGTTTGGTCGTTGCGGACGTCGCAAGACATCCTGTTCAAGTTCGGTGGTTGATCCTTCCACTCAGTTTTTTATTACAGAGGCCAACCGGCTCTCTGACCGAACACGCTGAGCTACCGTGCCGGCTAACCATCTGAGCTACCGAAGCACGACTCACGCCCGGTCCTCACAGCTTTACTTCTGCCAGTACCTCGTCTCCTACCTTCCAAACTTTACAGAAGCTCTCCTGCGAACCTTGCAGAACTAGCGCTCCTGAAAGAAAGGATACTGCGGAGACATGGCTTAGCCACAGCCTGCAAGGTTCGCAGGGGAGCTTCTGTAAAGTTTGGAAGGTAGGAGACGAGATACTGGCAGAAGTAAAGCTGTGAGGAGCGGGGGTGAGTCGTGCTTCGGTAGCTCAGATGGTAGAGCACTTGCCCGCGAATGGCAAAGGTCCCGAGTTTGAGTCTCGGTCGGGCACACAGTTTTAATCTGCCAGAAAGTTTCATATCAGCGCACACTCCGCTTCAGAGTGAAAATCTCATTCCGAATCCTTAATTTATAGGAATGTATGTTGAAGTTAGCTCTGCGGCACAAGTTTCTCAGCGACAGGCAATGTTCTGAAACCTGCTCACCGAGTTGCATTCTTTCGGTTGAACAGGGGCTGTCCCAAGTGGCCGCTGGTGCAGCAATCATCCTCTGGTCACACTTCGCCTCCTGTTCACATCCTGCCTGTCGAGCGGGATTAGCCGAGCGGAATGCTGGCACGGTAACTCATCGTGTTCGGTCAGAGGGTTAGCTGCCTTCTGTAATAAAAAAAAAAAAAAACCGAGTTAGTGGATTAACGACGAACTGAAACGGGTGTCTTGCGACGTCCGCCCCGAGCCGATACAATGAGATTTTTCTTTTTTTTTTTTAAAGAAAAGCGCTCTAAGGCGCTGCAGTCATGGACTGTGCGGCTGGTCCCGGCGGAGGCTCGAGTCCTCCCTCGGGCATGGGTGTGTGTGTTTGTCCTTAGGATAATTTAGGTTAAGTAGTGTGTAAGCTTAGGCACTGATAATCTTAACAGTTAAGTCCCATAAGATTTCATACACATTTGAACATTCTTCACATCCTGGCTCAGGTGCCGACGCCGACGTCGTGCTTTCGGCCACGCACTGCTGTGAAGGCGCCTGCTCATACTACCCACTCGGAGTGGAGACGGCGCTCCAGTTGCCAGCCAGATCCTTGCCTCTTTACCACCAGACCAAGACTCCACCACTAGGGCTGAGTACGGCAGTAAAAGGCTCGGAACTCGCTGCGCACGTCCTCTGAAGCTTTACGTCCAAAGCCGTTGTTTGGCAACAGTCGAAGAGCGTAATCACAAGCAATATCCATAGGTACCGGCATCGTTCACTTCCCTCTCATTCCTCTCCCCCCCCCCCCCTTAGAATGAAACACGACAGAGGGGGTTTACAAAATTTAAGTATGAGGATTAGTCTTGGAATCCGCTCAGAGTGGCCGCGCGGTTTGGGGCGTCACGGACTGCGCGGCCCCTATTGCATGAGGTTCGAGTCCTCCCTCGGACATGGGTGTATGTGTTGTTCTTAGCATAAGTTAGTTTAAGTTAATTTAAGTAGTGTGTAAGTCTAGGGACCGATGACCTTAGCAGTTTGATCTCTTAGGAATTAACACACACACACACACACACACACACACACACACACACACACACACACACACATTAGTCTTGGAGGGGGAGGCAGAAGAGGAGAAGTTAAGTGTTTAATGTCCCATTGACAACAAGGTCATTAGAATAGGAGCGCAAGCTCAGACTAAGGAAGGACGGACAAGGAAATCAGCCGCTTCCTTTCAAAGGAACCATCCCGGCATTTGCCCTGAGCGACTTAGGGACATCACGCAGAACCTAAATCTGAATAGCCGGAAGCAAGTCTGAACCGTCGTCCTCCCAAATGTGAGTCCAGAGTGCTGGTCACTACGCTACCTCCCTCGTTAGGATCATGGCTTAGGTGTGCTCGGTGCATCTTACCTGTGAACTGGTTCTCAATCAGAAAGCTAACTGGAATGAGGACTTTATAATCTTACAAGACCCTACGAAATAGGGTAACAAGTTCATAGAAACTTTGTATCAATTTTTCCTTGAGCACAGAAATTCTTTATAAGAACTACATCACCGATATTCAATTTTCTGGGGCTCCTACCCTGATTGTACCGCCCTGCCTTCCTCCCTTAATTTTTGCCCGCCTCATATCATCCTGGATTAGTTCAGGGGTCACCAGATCTGCGAGGAGGTTGTTCACTGATCAAAGATTGGAGAAGGGCGAATTGACAGAAAAAGCAAACATTAAAGCCACGGGTGTCGTCTTATGTGTCCGTGAGTGGATGTGTTAAACACTGGGTTCTATAAAGAAATGAGCTGTCTCATTTCGTCTGAGTTCGAGAATGGAATGTTATTAGAGCAGACTTCACATTACGTTTCATCTTCTCAGCGAAAGATAGCTGAGGGTAATAAGGGATGGTTATCTTACGTGATATACCATTTTGGAAGCAAAATCTCTGAAATACCTTCGAAACAAAAGTAGGTGCATCGTCTCTCACTAGGCACTTAAGTGGCCCAAATGCTACGGTCGCAGGTTCGAATCCTGCCTCGGACATTGATGTGTGTGATGTCCTTAGGTTAGTTTGGTTCAAGTAGTTCTAAGTTCTAGGGGACTGATGACCTCCGATGTTAAGTCCCATAGTGCTCAGAGACATTTGAACCCTTTTTTTTGTTCACGGGACTTTTTCTTTCTCCATTTCAAGTCAGGGTTCCGTCCCTGCAGTTTGTCAGTTTTATTGACGTTCACCCTGTATATATCATCCAGAAATTACAAAAAATTTACATTTGAAATATCCTAAGACATAATCCAAGAGCCCTGAAAGTACAACTACTCTGTAGATAAACCGAAAGGAATTCGATTGAACTCACATGCGTTCGAATCACTGCAAATTTGGTGGTAAGTTTAGCTGAGATCCTGAGATCTAGAACGGTACGTTAAAGTACCGCACCCCAGAGAACCAAGTGAATCAGTTGTGGAGGTCGGGCAAGAGAATCGATTCCAAAATGAATTTTTGATTTATAGATAAATAATACACAACTGATCTATACCCTACGCAGTTAGCCTTGGGAACCAGGAACATCGAAGAAACATAACGTAACATCTTGTCAATCAACTGGCACAGGATCCTCATTTTTGGCGGCGACGGCTTTGTGCACTGCCACCTAAGGGACAGCTGTATCAGATGCTTTATTTTATCCGTTATTCTAGCTTATTTCTCAAGACGTTGGGAAACTCCCTAAGGACCTGGAGTAATATCGGCAGCTCAGCGGATTGTCAGTAACCAAGATCAAATTCGGTAGCCTCATTGGACACCTTACACACTCCTTGAACACCGTTATAGTTCAAATGGCTCTGAGCACTATGGGACTTAACATCTTAGGTCATCAGTCCCCTAGACATAGAACTACTTAAACCTAACTAACCTAAGAACAGCACACACATGTATGCCCGAGACAGGATTCGAATCTGCGACCGCAGCAGCCGCGTGCTTCCGGATTGAAGCGCCTAAAACCGCTCGGTCACAACGGCCGGCTGAACACCACTATGTTCATAGAATTTATACAGGTTACCAGGACGGAACTTCAAATAAAATTGACTACCAGCATAATCTAAAACCAGTTCAGCACCCTGTACGAAGTCACAATGCAGCAACAGTTTTGTACTTAGTCCCTTAGCCACGAATAACCTTACTGTTCATGACAAACCACCAATTTTACAATAAGCTTTCAGCCATCCAACTAAAGGTACACTACTGGCCATTAAAATTGCTACACGAAGAAGAAATGCAGACGATAATCGGGTATTCATTGGACAAATATATTATACTAGAACTGACATGTGATTACATTTTCACGCAATTTGGGTGCATAGATCCTGAGAAATCAGTTCCCAGAACAACCACCTCCGGCCGTAATAACGGCCTTGATACGCCTGGGCATTGAGTCAAACAGAGCTTGGATGGCGTGTACAGGTACAGCTGCCCATGCAGCTTCAACACGATACCACAGTTCATCAAGAATAGTGTCTGGCGTATTGTGACGAGCCAGTTGTTCGGCCACCATTGACAGACGTTTTCAATTGGTGAGAGATCTGCAGAATGTGCTGGCCAGGGCAGCAGTCGAACATTTTCTGTATCCAGAAAGGCCCGTACAGGACCTGCAACATACGGTTGTGCATTATCCTGCTGAAATGTAGGGTTTCGCAGGGATCGAATGAAGGGTAGAGCCACGGGTCGTAACACATCTGAAATGTAACGTCCACTGTTCAAAGTGGCGTCAATGCGAACAAGAGGTGACCGAGACGTGTAACCAATGATACCCCACACCATCACGCCGGTTGATACGCCAATATGGCGATGACGAATAGACGCTTTCAAAGTGCGTTCACCGCGATGTCACCAAACACGGATGCGACCATCATGATTCTGTAAACAGAACATGGATTCATCCGAAAAACTGACGCTTTGCCATTCGTGCACCCAGGTTCGTCTTTGAGTACTCCATCGCAGGCGCTTCTGTCTGTGATGCAGCGTCAAGGGTAACCGCAGCCATTGCCTCCGAGCTGATAGTCCACGCTGCTGCAAACGTCGTCTAACTGTTCGTGCAGATGGTTGTTATCTTGCAAACATCCCCTTCTGTTGACTCAGGGATCGAGATGGCTGCACGATCCGTTATAGCCCTGCGGACAAGATGCCTGTCATCTCGACTGCTAGTGATACGAGGCAGTTGGGATCCAGCACGGCGTTCCGTATTACCCTCCTGAATCCACCGATTCCATATTCTGCTAACAGTCATTGGATCTCGACCAACGCGAGCACCAATGTCGCGATACGATAAACCGCAATCGCGATAGGCTACAATCCGACCTTTATCAAAGTCGGAAACGTGATGGCACGCCTTTCTCCTCCTTATACGAGGTATCACTACAACTATTCACCAGGCAACGCCGGTCAACTGCAGTTTGTGTATGAGAAATCGGTTGGAAACTTTCCTCATGTCAGCACGTTGTAAGTGTCGCCACCGGCGCCAAGCTTGTGTGAATGCTCTGAGAAGCTGATCATTTGCATATCACAGCATCTTCATGCTGTCGGTTAAATTTCGCGTCTGTAGCACGTCACCTTCTTGGTGTAGCAATTTTAATGGCCAGTAGTGTAATAATTGACTGTAGACGGTGTGTCAACCCTGACTGATGGGTAGCAATGAAGGAAACTTACATATGTCAATATTTCTCAAATACCAAGTATGATCGAGAGCAGAGAGTCTGCTCCCAGAATACAATAAGGCACAAATAGATTCTCAAAGGGAAGTCTACATTTTGTCACTGCCTTCACCTTACTACAGCCTCTCGCTAGCGCTCCAGACAACGTCCTGTTTTCCCTTGACGTCAAAGCTATCCGCCGGTTTCTTTCGTCCCGAACGCCAATCACGTGCAAAATGCTCAGACCCGCTACCCCGGTAACAAGCTCCTCTAGGCGATGTAGCACTCTCTTTTGATTTATGGACATTCATATGTTCTGCAGTACCTGAATGATCCCTGTGATCACGTCTTACCTCAGCAAACGTGATGCTTTCTATGCTTGTAACAACCTTATCTGAATCAGCAAACGTTACAGGATTCTCAGGAAATAATATTCGTGAACGGTGATATGGTCGCACTCCTTCTCAGATGTTTACAACCACGCCTTCCATGACCAGAACATTGACAAGCACGCTCGCCGTTCGAATATGTTGAATACACGCTGCCAACGTCTCATTACGCCCCTGCATACGAAAGAAATTCTGGATAAGTAAGTCATTCCTAACCCTAGTTGATTGTCCTCCCGTACAATCTTTTATCGTAATTCCCCTAATGTGCTACGATCGTACAAAATAGCACTAATCATTCGGCTCAAACAACGACGAGACAAGGGATATAAAATTTGAAAAATTACGAGTGTTCGATCTTAAGAATATTGTTCTGGTTTTCCTTGATGACAGAAAACCTCAAAAATTTGACTATTCCTTGAACATTCTCGACTGAGAGGTTATGAACACACGCGCACTGGGAAGCTGGCTCTTCACGCCATATTATGTTAACACTGGCATCCTATGCCCACTTCAAAGATAATGTAACCAGCTTGTATCGCGTGGTGCAAACTGGGATGCCGTTATAATGATCTTTGACGCTTGTTTCACATATGTCTATGTCAGAGTTTGTTGAGACACAGTGTAACGTAATTTAAAACCTGTGATTTGGTTATCTATTTTTCCAACGGGTATCAACTGAGTCGTGACAGTTGCAAGTAAATTAGCGTATTACACTAATATTCTCACATTTATTTCGACAAAATTAATTTTATAACGGAAGATACATGCTTTGACAATGACTTGGGTTCTAATCAGGTCTAATGATGTACAATACGTAAGTAAGAGAACAAATCATGCAGCCCATACATTGATTTAACTGTTTGCTCTGCTACTTTTGTAATACTTTGTCTGATACTTGTTCTTTTATTGTGCTTTAATCCGTTACAGTTGTAAATTTGATAATGGCCAAAGGCCGAAATCTAGATTGGGAATTAAAACCTGTTGTACAGTCAAATCTTTCAGAAAGTTTTATACTACTGTACCTCCACATAAAACTAAATAATTAGATGAAAATCAAATGGGAATGAGTAGGGACTGTGTGGAGGATGATCTATGCCAGCGAACCAATACTTCGGATGGTAGCAGTTTTCGCAGCACTCGTGTGTGGTTCTGGAGTTGATGGTGCTCCACGTGTGGCCGAACTTTTTGACTCAGTGATTTCAGTTTGTCTCACACATCGACATAATTACGTTGCACACGCCCTATTACACGCTGCAATTCAGACCCCTGTAGCGGCAGATGGTTGCAACTTGCGTCAGCGATGCAGGAAAATCGACCGAGTAATGACCATGACATGTAACACTTCAACCAATATTGAGAACAGAACAAAAAATTCGGAGACATTGTTTTTCAGCACACCCTCATATTAACTACCTTCAACTCTTGAATGCCGTTATACCAAAAGCTAATTTGCAATTGTACATGGTATATCCGCACACGAAACTGATTACTACACTACTGGCCATTAAAATTGTTACACCAAGAAGGTGACGTGCTACAGACGCGAAATTTAACCTACACGAAGAAGATGCTGTAATGTGCAAATGAGTAGCTTTTCAGAGCATTCACACAAGCTTGGCGCTGGTGGCGACACCTACAACGTGCTCACATGAGCAAAGTTTGCAACCGATTTCTCATACACAGTTGACCGGCGTTGCCTGGTGAAACGTTGTTGTGATACCTCGTGTAAGAAGGAGAAATGCGTACTATCACGTTTCCGACTTTGACAAAGGTCGGATTGTAGCCTATCGCGATTGCGGTTTATCGTATCGCGACACTGCGGCTCGCGTTTGTCGAGATCCAATGACTGTTTGCAGAATATGGAATCGGTGGGTTCAGAAGGGTAATACGGAACGCCGTGCTGGATCCCAACTGCCTCGTATCACTAGCAGTCGAGATGACAGGCCCTTATACGCATGGCTGTAACGGATCGTGCTACCACGTCTCGATCCGTGAGTCAACAGATGGGGAGGTTTGCAAGACAACAACAATCTGCACGAACAGTTCGACGACGTTTGCAGCAGCATGGACTATCACCTCGGAGACCATGGCTGCGGTTACCCTTGACGCTGCATCACAGACAGGAGCGCCTGCGATGGTGTACTCAACGACGAACCTGGGTGCACGAATGGTAAAGCGTCATTTTTTCGGAAGAATCCAGGTTCTGTTTACAGAATCATGATGGTCGCATCCGTGATTGGCGACATCGCGGTGAACGCACATTGGAAGCGTACATTCGTCATCGCCATACTGGCGTATCACCCCGCGTGATGGTATGGGGTGCTATTGGTTACACGTCTAGGTCACATCTTGTTCGCATTGACGCCACTTTGAACAGTGGACGTTACATTTCAGATGTGTTACGACCCGTGGCTCTACCCTTCACTCGATCCCTTACGAATCCCTACATTTCAGCAGGTCCTATTGCAGTAACCGAAGCTTGTAAGGCTTCATATGTAGGCATCGTTTCAGAACACGCCACACCGTTGACTGAAAAGTTGAAGTTCCTGGCCAGCCCGTCTAATGGACTTCCAAGGGCTCCGTGTGAACGCATCTCGGATACGCTCGACATTTTCATCTGAGGTGCGTGGCCGGCCAGTGCTCTATTCTTTGCATAAGCAACCACCATCCAAGAATTTTGTATGTCACTCGTAAATCTGCATGTGCAGAAGCGGCCTTTTGTGGAATCGACGGCGGAATGCACGTTTCCCTTAACAATGGATTGACTTCGCCCAAATTCCAAATGATTTCTCTTGTGGTGTAGTCGCCAAGTTGCTACAAACAAACAGTGCACCTGTGTCAAAAACTTGATACTTCCCCTATGCAGTGACATATGCAATATGTTTGCAGTAAAAAAATTGAAATCTGTTCTTTCTTTTTGAATCATCCGGTGTAGAACACTTTTGTAACACCCTGTATATCAGATAATTATTACATGTCAAATTTAAGTTTATATAACTTGTACTATTCATTAACGTGAAACGTTACCCATTTCCGAGAAAGGCGTAACTGTGTAGATGAGTCTTCGTCGAGGATGTCATTCTGAGTTTCACCGCCCAAGAAATTTCACTTATTTGACCATCACATATTTCACAAGAAAGTATTTCGTTCGGTCAGACGTCGGTGCGGTAGGGAATGAAAAGCTTTCGCAAGGTTTAATTTAAAGCCACATTGAGTTCTTGATGTATGTGCTATACGTTGGTCGTTGGATTTCTGATGTCAAATTTAACTCCTCTATTTGTATTGCACTTCTGAAGCAATTAATATATTACTTCTGCATAATTACGTTCGACCTTCAGAACGAAATAATATATAGTATAATCAAAAGCGCGCTCTGCAGCTGACGTTACACTGATACGCAAAGTATAGTTATAAATGTAAAACAGATAATAGACATTGTACCGCTAGTGTAGGTGTTGGAGATTTTTGTCTGTATCGAGTAAGGCCAATGTAGTGCAAAAAGACTGTATGCTGCCCGATATCCATCAGCCGGACGTTTTCTATAAGACCAGTAGCGGCATTGGGAGGAACGATGGAGTGGCTGATTTTTAAGGGTGTATGGAGTTTAGGATAGGGTTTGCTCGGCTGTGAAAAAAATGGGGTTGAAGCGTGAAATGGGTTTAGAGGAGGGTCGGAGCCTATAAAAAAGAGAACCGGCGTCCAGGGGATGGGGTGGCTCTGATCGAATTATAAGGGGCGGAAGTTTTCCTAAATAAAAATATATATTATGATTCGCGGTGCGGGCTTCCGGTGGCGGCAGCAAATCCGCATTGGCTGTCGCGTCGGCGGGGCTTCACGGATATTTGCACGCGGTAATTAGTGTGATTTGCATTATTTTGTGTGTGAATGCGGCGCAGTTGTCGCGGTACACACCGCACAAAGACGCCGTGGGCCGCCTGTACAGTCTCGTCCGCGGGAACTTTATCCCCAGCCTGCCGCGACACATGCTGCTAGTTGCTTCTTCCAGCAAATTAACTGCTGACCACAGAACGAAACATTTTTTTTGTTGTTTTGGTACTGAGAAAACTTTATACATTGTCCCTATATTGTGTGCGTTACTACCTTCGGTTACAGAGGATCTGTTCTGTACTGCGAGCCACCGTCGTTGTCGTTTTTTCTGTTTGTCTTTCGGTACGTACCCCATCATCTAGAAAGTGCCGTTACACGATTTACTATTAAGCAAAGATTTATCAGTTTGTTTATCCGCACACACATTAGATATTGTTTAAATTCTGAAATAATTCGAAGTGCTACGTATTTTTTAAGTAAGTTGAAGTGTCCCTTTACTTCACCATTATAATGCAAAACATTACCGTCTAACATCTCGGAAAAATAAATGTTTTGGATTTGTTGTATCAAACCATTGTGCCCGCATCTCGTGGTCGTGCGGTAGCGTTCTCGCTTCCCACGCCCGGGTTCCCGGGTTCGATTCCCGGCGGGGTCAGGGATTTCCTCTGCCTCGTGATGGCTGGGTGTTGTGTGCTGTCCTTAGGTTAGTTAGGTTTAAGTAGTTCTAAGTTCTAGGGGACTGATGACCTCAGATGTTGAGTCCCACAGTGCTCAGAGCCATTTGAACCATTTTGAAACCATTGTGAACGGAACGATGCATAAAAATAAATACTTAATTCTTTCCGAAGCTCGCATACTACGAGGGACGTTTGAAAAGTCAGTGCAAAAATAAAAGCTACTTACGTGTTTGGGGTAAACCATTTTTACTTTTCGACGTAGTCTCCTTTTAGACTTATACACTTCGTCCAACGCTGTTCTAATTCGTTGACCCCTTCCGAATAATAGGAATTGTCTAAGTCTGCAAAATTGCTATTAGTTGCTGCAATCACCTCCTTGCTCGAATAAAATCTTTGTCCCACCAGCCGTTTCTTCAAATTGGGGAACAAATAGGATTCCGAGGGAGCCAAGTCTGGAGAATAGGGGGGAAGTGAAACGAGTTGGAATCCTATTTCCATTAATTTTTCTTCCACAACTGCTGTGGCATGTGCTGGTGCATTGTCGTGGTGGAAAAGGACTTTTTTGCGGTCCAATCGCTGGCGTTTTTCTTGCAGCTCGGTTTTCAAACGGTCCAATAACGATGAATAATATGCACCTGTAATAATTTTACCCCTTTCCAGATAGTCTATGAGGATTATCCCTTGCGAATCGCAAAAGAGAGTCGCCATAACCTTTCCGGCCGAAGGAATGGTCTTCGCCTTTTTTGGTGCAGATTCCCCCTTGATAACAAATTGTTTAGATTGTTGTTTGGTCTCAGCAGTATAGTAATGTATCCACGTTTCTTGCACAGTGACGAAACGACGTTTAAAGTCTTGCGGATTCTTCCTGAACAGCTGCAAACCATCCATGCAACACTTCACACGATTCCGTTTTTGGTCAAGCGTGAGTAATCGCGGAACCCATTTTACGGATAGCTTTCTCATCTCCAAATATTTATGCAAAATATTATGTACCCGTTCATTAGAGATGCCCACAGCACTAGCAATCTCACTTTTATCAATGATTTCTGGAGTTGTAAACCCCACAGGGCGTCCAGAACGTTTAGCATCACTTTTGCCGATATGGCCACTCTGAAAATTTTGAAACCACTTATAAACTGTTCTAATCGAAGGTGCAGTCTCACCGTAATGTTTATCAAGCTTCTCTTTAGTCTCCTGAGACGTTTTGCCTTTCATAAAGTAATGTTTAATCACCGCACGACCGAGCGAGGTGGCGCAGTGGTTAGACACTGGACTCGCATTCGGGAGGACGACGGTTCAATCCCGCGTCCGGCCATCCTGATTCAGGTTTTCCGTGATTTCCCTAAATCACTCCAGGCAAATGCCGGGATGGTTCCTCTGAAAGGGCACGGCCGACTTCCATCCCCATCCTTCCCTAATCCGATGAGACCGATGACCACGCTGTCTGGTCTCCTTCCCCAAAACAACCAACCAACCACCCAATCACCGCACGAAATTCTTCTTCGTCCATTTTTTGACAATCACTCGACTTCCTTGATTCACACGAATGCCAAACACAAAGAAATAAACCAAAATGGCGGAAACTTGGTTTGCGTTCTTTCCAAAGATGCCACTTTGACAGGAAGTACACAAAGCGTATCGTATCTTAAAGGTTTGATAGTTATCCAGCCGATATTTGTTTGAATGTAGGCTACTGCTGTACTTCAAAGGTAAGCATATTTCAGTTTTAATATTTCATTAATTACAGAACGCAGTCAAATTTTCGAAGAACTTGGCAGTATGAGCACAGTTATCAGTATGAAGCTCCACCCCCTCTAGCCTAGTGCATGCCCAGATTCAATTGAGAAGGATGTCATAAAGCGGTTGAATCTTGTCCTGAGGCCTGTAGCCGTGGTAACTGATCATTGATATCCTGGAAAACGTTACTGGTATGGAGTTGGTGCCAGGGCTGGTCCCACAGATGTTCTGTCGTGGGCAGGTATAGGGATCTAACTGGCCTGAGGTCAACCTAGACATCCGGCAGACAGTTCATAGACACAAGCACCAAGCATTGACGAGCACTGGTATGCTGAAAAATAACACCACGATACTGTTGCACGAGAGGTAACACAAGGACGCAAAATGGGTTTACGTACGGGTATGTCGTCAGAGTTCCGTCAGACAGCACCAGCCGTAACCAGAAGTCATACTTAATGGCCCCCTTCACCATGACGTTTAAATATCCCTGTGCCTTTCCAAAACGTTGGAAGAAAAAACCTCTCCACAGATAGCCTACATAGTGATGCGAGGTAGTGCAGATCAGTGATTCGTCGCCGAACAAAATGGGATGCTATTCATCAACAGTTCATGGTTCCCAGTCACGGCACCGCTAAGAGCACAGCCTTTTGTGTTGTGGTTTTAACGGTAGTCTACCCATGGGACGGTTTGGCTGCTCATAGCTCATGCTTCACAGTCACGGCACCACTTCAAATGCAGCCTTTTGTGTTGGGGTATTAACAGTAGTCTACCCATGGGACTGTTTGGCAGCTCATGCTTCCCAGTCGTGGCACCGCTCTGAACACAGCTTTTTGTGTTCGGGCTTTAACGGTAGTCTACCCATGGGATGGTTTGGCAGCTCATAGCTCATGCTTCACAGTCACAGCACCACTTCAAATGCAGCCTTTTGTGTTGGGGTATTAACAGTTGTCTACCCATGGGACAGTTTGGCAGCTCATGCTTCCCAGTCACGACACTGCTCCGAACACAGCTTTTTGTGTTGGGGTTTTAATGGTAGTCCAACAATGAGACCATATGGCAGCTCATGCTTCCCAGTCGTGGCACCGCTCTGAACACAGCCTTTTGTGTTGGGGCTTTAACGGTAATCTGCCCATGGAATGGTTTGGCAGCTCCTGCTTCCCAGTCACAACACCGGTCCGAACACAGCCTTTTTTGTTTGGGTTTTAATGGTAGTCTACCCACGGGATGGTTTGGCAACTCATGCTTCCTAGTCGCAGCACCACTCCGAACACAGTCTTTTGTGTTGGGGTTTTAATGGTAATCTACCCATGGGATGGTTTGGAAGCTCCTGCTTCCCAGTCATGGCACCGCTCTGAACACAGCCTTTTGTGTTGGGGTTTTAACATTAGTCTACCCATGGGACGGTTTGGCAGCTCAAAGTTCATGCTTTACAGTCATGGCACCACTCCAAAATATAGCCTTTGTGTTGGGGTGTTGACAGTAGTCTACCCATAGGACGGTTTGGCAGCTCATAGCTCATGCTTCACAGTCGCGGCACCACTCCAAATGCAGCCTTTTGTGTTGCGGTGTTGAAAGTAGTCTACCCATGGGACGGTTTGACAGCTCATGCTTCCCAGTCGTGGCACCGCTCTGAACACAGCCTTTTGTGTTGGGGTTTTAACGGTGGTCTACCCATGGGAAGGTTTGGCAACTCATGCTTCCTAGTCGCAGCACCACTCTGAACACAGCCTTTTGTGTTGCGGTTTTATTGGTAGTCTACCCATGGGACGGTTTGGCAGCTCATAACTCATGCTTCACAGTCATGGAACCACTCCAAATCCAGCCTTTTGTGTTGGGGTGTTGACAATAGTCTACCCAAGGGGACGGTTTGGCAGCTCATGCTTCCCAGTCGCGGCACCGCTCTGAACACGGCCTTTTGTGTTGGGGTTTTAACGGTAGTCTACCCATGGGACCGTTTGGCAGCACATGCTTTCCAGTCGCAGCACCACTCCGAACACAGCCTTTTGTGTTGGGGTTTTAATGGTAGTCTACCCATGGGACGGTTTGGCAGCTCATAGCTCATGCTTCACAGTCACGGCACCACTCCAGATGTAGCCTTTTGTGTTGGGGTGTTGACAGTAGTCTACCCATGGGACGGTTTGGCAGCTCATGCTTCCCAGTCGTGGCACCGCTCTGAACACAGCCATTTGTGTTGGGGTTTTAACGGTAGTCTACCCATGGGAAGGTTTGGCAACTCATGCTTCCAAATCACAGCACCACTCCAAACACAGCCTTTTGTGTTGGTGTATTAATGGTAGTCAACCCATGGGACGGTTTGGCACCTCATAGCTCATGATTCACAGTCACGGCACCACTCCAAATGCAGCCTTTTGTGTTGGGGTGTTGACAGTAGTCAACTCATGGGACGGTTTGGCAGCTCATGCTTCCCAGTCACGGCACCGCTCTGAACACAGCCTTTTGTGTTGGGGTTTTAACGGTAGTCTACCCATGGGAAGGTTTGGCAACTCATGCTTCCTAGTCGCAGCACCACTCCGAACACAGCATTTTGTGTTGGGGTTTTAACACTAGTCTACCCATGGGACGGTTTGGCAATTCATAGCTCATGCTTCACAGTCATGGCACCACTCCAAATGCAGCCTTTTGTGTTGGGGTATTGTCAGTAGTCTACCCATAGGACGGTTTGGCAGCTCATAGCTCATGCTTCACAGTCATGGCACCACTCCAAATGCAGCCTTTTGTGTTGGGGTGTTGACAGTAGTCTACCCATGGGATGGTTTGGCAGCTCATAGCTCATGCTTCACAGTCACGGCACCACTCCAAATGCAGCCTTTTGCGTTGGGGTGTTGACAGTAGTCTACTCATGGGACGGTTTGGCAGCTCATGCTTCCCAGTCACGGCATTGCTCTGAACACAGCCTTTTGTGTTGGGGTTTTAACAGTAGTCTACCCATTGGACGGTTTGGCAGCTCATGCTTCCCAGTCGCAGCACCACTCCGAACACAGCCTTTTGTGTTGGGGATTTTAATGGTAGTCTACCCATGGGACGGTTTGGCAGCTCAAAGCTCATGCTTCACAGTCACGGCACCACTCCAAATGCAGCCTTTTGTGTTGGGGTGTTGACAGTAGGCTACTCATGGGACGGTTTGGCAGCTCATGCTTCCCAGTCGCGGCACCGCTCTGAACACAGCCTTTTGTGTTGGGGTTTAACAGTAGTCTACCCATGGCACCATTTGGCAACTCATGCTTCCCAATCGCAGCAATGCTCCGAGCACAGCCTTTTGTGTTGTGGTTTTAACGGTAGTCTACCCATGGGAAGGTTTGGCATCTCATGCTTCCTAGTCGCAGCACCACTCCGAACACAGCCTTTTGTGTTGGGGATTTTAATGGTAGTCTACCCATGGGACGGTTTGGCAGCTCAAAGCTCATGCTTCACAGTCACGGCACCACTCCAAATGCAGCCTTTTGCGTTGGGGTGTTGACAGTAGTCTACCCATGGGACGGTTTGGCAGCTCATGCTTCCCAGTCACGGCACTGCTCTGTACACAGCCTTTTGTGTTGGAGTTTAAACGGTAGTCTACGCATGGGACCGTTTGGCAGCTCATGCTTCTCAGTCGCAGCACCACTCCGAACACAGCCTTTTGTGTTGGGGTTTTAACGGTAGTCTACCCATGGGACGGTTTGGCAGCTCATAGCTCATGCTTCACAGTCACAGCACCACTCAAAATGCAGCCTTTTGTGTTGGGGTGTTGACAGTAGTCTACCCATGGGACGGTTTGGCAACTCATGCTTCCCAGTTGCGGCATCGCTCTGAACACAGCCTTTTGTGTTGTGGTTTTAACGGTAGTCTACCCATAGGAAGGTTTGGCAACTCATGCTTCCTAGTCGCAGCACCACTCCGAACACAGCCTTTTGTGTTGGGGTTTTAATGGTAGTCTGCGCATGGGATGGTTTGGCAACTCATGCTTCCTAGTCGCAGCACCAATCTGAACACAGCCTTTTGTGTTGGGGTTTTAATGGTAGTCTGCCCATGGGATGGTTTGGCAGCTCCTGCTTCCCAGTCACAGCACCGCTCTGAACACAGCTTTTTGTGTTGGGGTTTTAACAGTAGTCTACCCGTGGGCCAGTTTGGCAGCTCATAGCTCATGCTTCACAGTCATGGAACCACTCCAAATGCAGCCTTTTGTGTTGGGGTGTTGACAGTAGTCTACCCATGGTAAGGTTTGGCATCTCATGCTTCCCAGTCGCGGCACCGCTCCGAGCACAGCCTTTTGTGTTGTGGTTTTAACGGTAGTCTACCCATGGGAAGGTTTGGCAACTCATGCTTCCTAGTCGCAGCACCACCCCGAACACAGCCTTTTGTGTTGGGGTTTTAATGGTAGTCTACCCATGGGATGGTTTTGCAGCTCATACTTCCCAGTCGCGGCATCGCTCTGAACACAGCCTTTTGTGTTGGGGTTTTAACGGTAGTCTACCCATGGGACTTATTGGCTGCCCATGCTTCCCAGTCGTGGTACCTCTCCGAGCACAGCCTTTTGTGTTGTGGTTTTAACGGTAGTCTACCCATGGGAAAGTTTGGCAACAAATGCTTCCTAGTCGCAGCACCACTCTGAACACAGCCTTTTGTGTTGGGGTTTTAACGGTAGTCTACCCATGGGACGGTTTGGCAGCTCATAGCTCATGCTTCACAGTCACGGCACCACTCCAAATGCAGCCTTTTTTGTTGGGGTGTTGACAGTAGTCTACCCATGGGACGGTTTAGCAGCTCATGCTTCCCAGTCGCGGCACCGCTCCGAGCACAGCCTTTTGTGTTGTGGTTTTAACGGTAGTCTACCCATGGGAAGGTTTGGCAACTCATGCTTCCTAGTCGCAGTACCACTCCGAACACAGCCTTTTGTGTTGGGGTTTTAACGGTAGTCTACCCATGGGACGGTTTGGCTGCTCATAGCTCATGCTTCACAGTCACGGCACCACTCCAAATGCAGCCTTTTGTGTTCAGGTGTTAACAGTAGTCTACCCATGGGACGGTTTGGCAGCTCATGCTTCCCAGTCGCGGCACTGCTCTGAACACAGCTTTTTGTGTTGGGGTTTTAATGGTAGTCTACCTATGGGACGCTTTGGTAGCTGCAAATTTCTGGCCAATCGTGCGGGATCACATAGGATGTTGCACGGAGTCCATCAGTTCGTCTCGGGTGGCAGGCAAGGATGTGAAGCGGTTACTATATGCTTGGTGCGCAACACTGCCATCCTACCTTGTGCTGGTCAGATGTGGTCGACCAGGAACTTGACGCGAGTATGCCTGCCATTACGTCGCTACGCAGTCCAGCATTGGCCCGATGTCACATTCGAATAACCCACAATAATTCCGAAAATTGCGCAATTCGATCAGTCTGTCAAATTAAAACCCACAATAAGGCTTCATTCAAACTCTGTAAGGTGCTGATTAAGCTGTCTTATACGAGTGCGCAGCATCTCCGTGTCCCTTACGGTAATCATCCAACTGCTGACATTGTTCGGGCTCCTGGTAAGGACAATAAACATGAAAAACACTAATGCACTCCACTGCCCGTTCTACCCGACACACAGAATTTCGTCTCTAATCATTTACATATCTCTCCATGGTGTGTAAGTGTAGGAAGTTACACTGATCAACCAGAATATTATGATCACTTAGCTAGTAGCCGGTATGTCCACATCTGGCACAGGTAACAGCGGCAACGCGTCGTGGCATGCAAGCAATGAGGCTTTGGTAGGTCGCTCCAGGGAGGTGGCACGGCATCTGCTCGCACAAGTCACCTAATTCCCATTTCCGGGGAGGGGGCGATGAGCTCTGACGCCACGTTCAATCACATCCCAGATGTACTACGTCACGTTCAGATGTGGTGTATTGGGGGGATGCAGATCAATTGGAACTCGAAAAAATGGCTCTGAGCACTATGGGACTCAACTTCTGAGGTCATTAGTCCCCTAGAACTTAGAACTAGTTAAACCTAACTAACCTAAGGACATCACCCACATCCATGCCCGAGGCAGGATTCGAACCTGCGACCGTAGCAGTCTCGCGGTTCCAGACTGCAGCGCCTAGAACCGCACGGCCACACGGCCGGCTAATTGGAACTCGCCACTGTGTTGATCGAACATCACACTCCTGGCCTTGTGACCTGGAGCATTATCTTGTTGCCGGTCGAAGTGGCCGAGCGGTTCTAGGCGCTGCAGTCCGGAACCGCGCGACCGTTACGGTCGCAGGTTCGAATCCTGCCTCGGATGTGTGTGATGTTCTTAGGTTAATTAGGTTTAAGTAGTTCTAAGTTCTAGGGGACTGATGACCTCAGAAATTAAGTCGCATAGTGCTCAGAGCCATTTGAACCATATGAATCATTATCTTGTTGAAAAATACCACTGCCGTCGAGAAACATGATCGTCATGATTGGGTGTACGTGGTCTGCAACCAGTGTACGATACTGCTTGGCCGTCATGGCGACTTGCACGAGCTCCACTGGACGCATGGATGCCCACGTGAATGTTCCCTAGAACTTAATGGATCCGCCGCCAGCTTATCTCCGTCCCGAAGTACAGGCATCAAGGAGCTGTTCCTCCGAAACACGACGGATACTTTCCCTCCCATCGGCATGGTGAAGAAGGTATCAGGAGTCATCAGACCACGCAACGCTCTCCCACTGCGCCAACGTCCACTGCCGACGATCAAGTGCTCATTTCAGTCGTAGTTTCCGATGTCGTGGTCTTAACTTCGCAGATGCATGCTTCATCGGCTGCACAGGCCCATCGTTAGAGGTGTTCTGCGCACTGTGTCTTCAGACGCACTTGTACTCTGTCCATCATAAACGTCTGATGTTAGTTCCACCACAGTTCGCAGCCTGTCCTGTTTTACTAGTCTGCCCAGCCTACGACGTTCCACATCTGTAATGAGGGGTGGCCGTCCAACCCCACGACGTCCGAACGTCGTTTATCTTGAGTTCGCCACATGTTGAAGACACTCGCCACAGCACTTCAAAAAACAACTTTGAAGCACACCATTGGTGACTAGAATGTATTAATCAACTTCTTTGAAAGGGCCATGACTTCCTAAAATCATGCACTGAAATGAGATCCATTCTGTCTGAAATCTTGTCCAGCACACTAGAATAGCTTTTTGTCATCCTCCCGATACTGCAATATTCTTGTCAGACTCTATGCACCTTCCTCACCCATCTCCCTACAATATGGCTCCTATCCCTGTGACCATCCCCGCTGCAAGACTTGACCTATTCACCCTCCTGCCGCCACCTACAGCAGCCCTGTAACTGGCAAAACATATACTACCAAAGGGAGAGCTATCTGGGAAACGACACTTCATATACCAGCTGTTATGCAAACAGTTTGGCCTTTTATATCGGCGTGACTACCACCGAATTATCAATTAGGATGAATGGGTACAGGCATAGGGTGTATACTGGCAACACGCAATATCCTGTTGCAGAGCATGCTCTACAACTTAACAATCATGAGTTCGGTGCCTGTTTCACCACACACGCCATCTGGATTCTTCCCCCAGATACATGTCCTTGGTTCTCGCCACCCGCCTGGCCTTAATTTCTTCACAGCAACTACTCTTTTCTTCACTCCGTTTTAGTTTTCTACGTCTTTCATTGTCTTAACTGTCTATTTTTCACTACCCCTTCCCACCTCTGTTATGCACAATGCACTTAGCTTTTCACTCTTATTAACTCATGCATGATGTTCAAGCAGTAATCTCTGTTTTGCATATTACCCTTTCTTCCACCTTTAAGCTCTCGGGTTTTCAAATCTCATCCGATCCAATCCCCAACAATCAGTCTTTCCTTCTTATCCCGTGCAGTAAGTCTCCCCTGGCCCGCAGTTTTGGGTGACTGTCCCAAAATCTACTCCTTTTCCTAGACCTCTCTAGTCGTTTTCCTCCACCCTTCCCCTTCAACCCTCCTGCCTGTAGCCAGGGGCTTCAAAAGCTTGCCTAATTACAAGCCTCTTTTATGTATACATTCTGCCATCGCTTGGTGAGTACATTTTTTATTTATCCAATTAAATTATTTTGTCAAAAATTGATTGTTTTCATGTTATATTTCATAATTATAGAACTTTGAGTGATGCGAAATGGAAATATCCTATGACTCTTACTGACAAATTTTAGAAAGAGATACAGTGAGTATAAGACTCTGTGCCTCCCCCATTCTCCTTATAAGGGTGTGCCTTTAGTATCTAAATTCTGCGTGAACTCTCCTTCTTACCGACAAGTCGTGTAGATTCAGAAATACGCCAAGCGCTCGGACCATCACAATATGCCCTCGACCAAACTTAGATAAATCGCGAGCCTTCCCCATTCTACACACGGACAGCACGCTCACAGACTGTACATGCACCGTGCGTGTGTCTGATTAGCAGTCATTCCAAGCCAAGAGACGCTGCTATCTTGTGGACGAGTTTGTATCTATAGTAGGACGATGGTCATAGTGTTCTGGCTGATCATTGTATATTGACATCCCACGATATCTTCTCTGTGCTTCCTTTTCTTCGTCAGGCAGTGCGATTAATTTGTAGGGGTCCGCACTGCGATTAACATCCACGAAAGTAGTGTCTTATAAGGCGCTTATTCCGCAGATTCTTGAGTATTGTTCATCAATCTGGGACCCTTACAAGGTAGGACTGATAGAAGAAATAGAGGAGATATAACGAAGAGGGTCGTGTTTTCTCGCAGGAACGTTTAGTCGGCTCGAGAGCGCTACCTATATGCTCAACTAACTCCAATTGGAGACGCGATGTGCATCATGAAGAAGTTTACTATTGAAAATTCGAGAGATTACTACCCGAGAAGAGTCGGACAAAATGTTACTTTCTCTCTCTACATCTAGCGAAGTGGCCACAATGAGGAATTTCGAGAAATTAGAGCTAATACAGAGGCTTAGCGACAATCATTCTTCCCACGCGCCTTTCTCGAGTGGGGGATCAGTTAGTGGTACAAGAAGTACCTTCGGCCACACACTGTCAGGTGCCTTGCGGAGTACTGATGTAGACGTAGACGGGGTGGGGATGTACAAAATTTCATTATTTATCAGTTGGTGAAAGTAGCTACTCCGTATCCTGTAGACGAGAAGGATAAACTATAGGCAGTAGAATTTATTTTTTATACTGTGTGCTTATTTACTTATTTTTAATCGACGAAAGATGTTCAGGCTATTTCTCTCGCTCCTGACAAATAATTTTATTCGTGGAGTATGAAGATAATATTAGCTTCACTCTATGCTTTCCGAAGCATCTGTCCGGCGTCATTACAGGTGTTGCTGGGGGTGAGTTATTATCATAACAAACGCCAAGCTTTTCTTTTTTTACTAGCTCGACGTGAAGGAGACCTTGAAGCCATATTAAATAAAATGGATATAGTAATGGGAAAATAAATATAAGATGAAAATAAAAATGTCTAAAACAACAGCGTTAGTTTATGAAGAAGATGGGCTAGTCAACGTGGTTGTCCCTCTGGATGGACATTTATACTTATATTTTTTAAAAATTGTGCAACATAATGCGTTTCCGCCACAGCCCTAATCAGAATTTGTCGCATAAACAGAACAAATGAGAAGTAGATTCTACAAAAATACAATTATACATTTTTGGAACAAAATAATGACACACCACATTCAAATCTCTTACGTTCACGTGTACCCTTATACCATGGCTAGTGCTGTTTAATGAGGCAGCCTACCTTAAACAACCACCTATGGTCGTCAGCTTGACTTAATGCAGTTATACTTGTTACGTTAAAATTCATTCTAACGTAAAGTTATTTCATAAAACAATATAATAGTAATAAATCGGAAATCGCACGCGAAAGTTCAAATTAACGTCTAGAAATTGAGTATACAGACATTTTATGAAAAATAATTTATAACTTGTCATGTTTAAAATTCAAAGAATGCTTACATAAATCACACAATCATCTCGTTAAAAGTAATTTAAAAAATAATAAAATGGATAGTTGTGTTGATAAAAGCAATTTACCGTATGGCTTTAAAATTATACGAGGTAGAGCATTATAAAAGTTGAGCAGACCACAACCCGAGTACATATATGAAAAGTTACTGTAATAAGTTGACTATTTTTTGGAAATTTGTTGTAAATTCCTGTGGGATCGAACTGCTGAGGTCATCGGTCCCTAGACTTACACACTACTTAATCTAACTTTATGCTAAGGACAAGACACACACCCATGCCCGAGGGAGGACTCGAACCTCCGACTGGGGGAGCCGCGCGAACCGTGGCAAGGCGCTCTAGACTACGCGGCTATCCCGCGCGGCACTAAATTATTTATTTATGAAGCAAGATCACTAGAGAAGCAAAGAAGAAACAGGAAACATAACTCCAAAACAAAAAATGCCTTCAGAAAGAAGGAATATTGAGCTCAAAAAGTTACAGCCAAATCGGGAAATGTGTCTCAAGGTATATATCTGGAGTGTGCCATTGTATGGATGTGAGATCTATGCTCTGGGACCTCAGGAAAGGAGACTGAATGCTTTTGAGATGTGTTACAGGCGCATCCTGGTAATCAAATGGACTGCTGACACCACGAGTGAAGAAATTTTTAAAAGAGTGGGAGAGAAGAGTATGTTGTGGAACACTATTGCATAAAGAAGAATTCAGATTATTTGTGATTTATTGAGACATGAGCTACTCCTTAAAAACAATAATGCAGTGACGGGCCAACCGAAAAGAACTAAAGTAAGGTCATGACTGAATTAAATGAATAAAACTATAAAAGATGTTGGCTGTAAGTCCTACACAAATATCAAGAAGAAGACAGAAATACGTGAAGACTGGATATATTCTGCCATCATACTATTGCCACCTAATGTTCGGATTGAGCACTAAAGGAAGAAAAAATAATGTAGCCCGACTGAAGTAAAAGCTCACTTTCTCTATCTAAGCGAGCGCTTTTGATTTCTAACGTAAAAACGAAAATAAACTATAAATATCCGGTATCAACCCGCGATACATAACCATGTTTTCTGGCGGAAATAAATGTCGAAATAAGAAAGCAAATCCCAACACTGACTTGAAAATAATACGGTACACAGTTTTGGCCTGTTCCCTGTAAATACACACATTCACTGTAAAGAATAATTATCTTTGTGTTAGACAAGGCGTTAACTGGTCTGTAAAGGATTATTACGCCAAAAATGTAAAAATTGATCCTTAAGGGGCATTTCCTTCATGACAATGAGTTCTTTGAACGCAGCGATATTCGGAAGCTGTAGGAGAGAGTGTTCCTATTGGTTTTCGAGATCATACATAGTTCATTGTTTCAACCCGGGGAAAAAGTACAGTTTGTGAAATATTGAAGAGTCAAACACGTAAACAAACAAGCGGGCCACAGATAGTGGTGAGGCAGAGGTTGCAGCGGTGGCCATACAACCTGAACTGATGAGTTTGCCCTTCCACGTTCGTTAATCTTTGATGTGCTCCATTCGGTCTCGAAGTAACTCAAACGGAACATTCGTTGCCGGCGAAGTAGCTTCAGACCCTCAAAATCACCACCGCCTGTCGTTTTAAGCCTCCAAACCCTGTCGTTTCCAACAGGTTTGTTAGTTGTGCAATGCATCATATATGTTTGTTGGTATCATTCGAGAGTGATCATTTTACTATTTCTAACATAAGGAAATTTTCGCTTCGACAGCCGTTTGACACAAAACCATTGCGGTTCTTATACACAGTGTCTCATTTGTCTTGACCAACCCAAAAAACATTTTTCCACAAGCAAAATAAAAATTCCATAACACAAATTTTGTTTAGGTTGCCAGAGGAACATTAACCAGCTTTCCTCGTGTCTTTGTTCGTTACGATGGTACGAACAGCGGTAGGTCATTTTTAAAAGGCACCCTGTATTTTTTATTCGATAATCCACTCGCTCTCCTCAAGTCCTTTTCAAAAACGTATAACAGTGTACCATTCACGTAAACATGACAAGCCGGCCGTTGTGGCCGAGCGGTTCTAGGCGCTTCATCTACATCTACATGATTACTCTGCAATTCACATTTAAGTGCTTGGCAGAGGGTTCATCGAACCACAATCATACTATCTCTCTACCATTCCACTCCCGAACAGCGCGCGGGAAAAACGAACACCTAAGCCTTTCTGTTCGAGCTCTGATTTCTCTTATTTTATTTTGATGATCATTCCTACCTATGTAGGTTGGGATCAACAAAATACTTTCGCATTCGGAAGAGAAAGTTGGTGACTGAAATTTCGTAAATAGATCTCGCCGCGACGAAAAACGTCTTTGCTTTAATGACTTCCATCCCAACTCGAGTATCATATCTGCCATACTCTCTCCCCTATTACGTGATAATACAAAAAGAGCTGCCCTTTTTTGCACCCTTTCGATGCCCTCCGTCAATCCCACCTGGTAAGGATCCCACACCGCGCAGCAATATTCTAACAGAGGACGAACGAGTGTAGTGTAAGCTGTCTCTTTAGTGGACTTGTTGCATCTTCTTAGTGTCCTGCCAATGAAACGCAACCTTTGGCTCGCCTTCCCCACAATATTATCTATGTGGTCTTTCCAACTGAAGTTGTTCGTAATTTTAACACCCAGGTACTTAGTTGAATTGACAGTCTTGAGAATTGTACTATTTATCGAGTAATCGGATTCCAACGGATTTCTTTTGGAACTCATGTGGATCACCTCACACTTTTCGTTATGTAGCGTAAACTGCCACCTGCCACACCATACAGCGATCTTTTCTAAATCGCTTTGCAACTGATACTGGTCTTCGGATGGCCTTACTAGACGCTTCAGTCTGGAACCACGCGACCGCAATGGTCGCAGGTTCAAATCCTGCCTCGGGCATGGATGTGTGTGTGATGTCCTTAGATTAGTTAGTTTTAAGTAGTTCTAAGCTCTAGGGGACTGATGACATCAGATGTGGAGTCCCATAGTGCCCAGAACCATTTGATCCATTAAACATGACATTATTAAAAAGGTAACACAAAACTACTTTGGCTCTCCTGTATCCGACCGAGCGAGGTGGCGCAGTGGTTAGCACACTGGACTCGCATTCGGGAGGACGACGGTTCAATCCCGCGTCCGGCCATCCTGATTTAGGTTTTCCGTGATTTCCCTAAATCGCTCCAGGCAGGTGCCGGGATGGTTCCTTTGAAAGGGCACGGCCGACTTCCTTCCCCGTCCTTCCCTAGTCCGATGAGACCGATGACCTCGCAGTTTGGTCTCTTCCCCCAAAACAACCAACCATCCTGTATCCGACGCAACGTAACTCGTCCACTTGCTGGAGTTGACAGTAAACAAATGGAAACAAGAATAATGAATACCAGTCATTCAGTCAGCCGTCTCCGAAAAATGGTTCAAATGGCTCTGAGGTCATCAGTCCCCTAGACTTAGAACTACTTAAACCTAACTAACCTAAGGATATCACACACATCCATGCCCGAGGCAGGATTCGAACCTGTGTCCATAGCGGTCGCGCGGTTCCAGACTGTAGCGCCTAGAGCCGCTCGGCCACGCTGGCCGGTTATTGGGGGGTAGTCAAGTTAAGTAGGTACACCCTGTATTCAGAAGTTTTTCATTGAGGTAAATGAATAACTTGCTAGCAGTATTTTAACACGAACATTCAGAGTTCACGGTCACTGCATACTGTCGAATGTCTTTGGTTTTTATGTGTGGGTTCAAATGGTTCAAATGGCTCTGAGCACTATGGGACTTAACATCTATGGTCATCAGTCCCCTAGAACTTAGAACTACTTAAACCTAACTAACGTAAGGACATCACACAACACCCAGTCATCACGAGGCAGAGAAAATCCCTGACCCCGCCGGTAATCGAACCCGGGAACCCGGGCGCCGGAAGCGAGAACGCTACCGCATTTATGTGTGGGAAGTTGCCCAAACTGTTCATCGCCTAAGGCCATTGACCATCTACTCCTCCGGAAGACCACAAGTGGGCCGCCGAGCTTAAGGTTCTCACCACCACAGACAGTGCAACATGTCCTCACTCCAGGATACACAGTCAGTCCAACACGGTCAGATGCCGATTTCATTCTTGGCGTACAAGTAACGTCAGTTTGAAATAACAACCGTAAAGAACAGATGTGCATTCGACCAGTCAGTTATGAGCAGGCAGTGTCAAATAGTGGAAGTGGGAAAGTTAAGTGTCAACGTAGTTGTGTCACAAATCACAATGGAGCAGGGAGCTGAACATCTCTAAATCAAGTCTTCAAGGAACTTTCCAGAATGTGTTGAAGAACAGAAAGTTATGTGCTAAGTCTGTTCCGCATACCTTAACTCCCGAACAAAAATAGCGACGCGTGGACGCCTGCCGCGACTTGGTTAAAATGAAGTTTATTTATTTATTTGTTGTTCCGTGGGGCCACATTAAGGAGAAGTCTCCATGGTCATGGAACGAGTCAATACATGAAATTATAACACGATAGTAGAAACAGATAAAATGAAATATAAAAAAGCATATTGAGGCGACAAGTCGTAAGTTTAAATAAAGGAAATCAACAACGTAACACTGGAATTTGCTTAATTTTTTAGCTCTTCCAGGAGCTCCTCGACGGAATAGACGGAGTGAGCCATGAGGAAACTCTTCAGTTTAGACTTAAAAGAATTTGGGCTACTGCTAAGATTTTTGAGTTCTTGTGGTAGCTTATTGAAAATGGATGCAGCAGAATACTGCACTCCTTTCTGCACAAGAGTCAAGGAAGTGCATTCCACATGCAAATTTGATTTCTGCCTAGTATTAACTGAGTGAAAGCTGCTAACTCTTGGGAATAGGCTAATATTGCTAATAACAAACGACATTAAGGAAAATATATACTGTGAGGGCAATGTCAGAATTCCCAAACTATTGAATAGGGGACGACAAGAGGTTGTCGAACTTACACCACATATAGCTCGAACAGCCCGTTTTTGAGCCAAAAATACCCTTTTTGAATCAGAAGAATTACCCCAAAAAGTAATACCATACGACATTAGCGAATGAAAATATGCGAAGTAGACTACTTTTCGTGTTGAACTGTCACTTATTTCAGATACTGTTCTAATGGTAAATAAAGCAGCATTTAGTTTCTGAACAAGATCCTGGACATGGGCTTTCCACAACAGCTTACTATCTATCCGAACGCCTAGGAACTTGAACTGTTTTGTCTCGCTTATAATATGCCCATTCTGTCTGATCAAAATATCGGTTCTTGTTGAATTATGAGTTAGAAACTGTAAAACCTGCGTCTTACTGTGATTTAGCATCAAATTATTTTCCACAAGCCACTAACTTATTTCATGAACTACATTATTTGATACTGTTTCAATATTACACACAAGATCTTTCACTATCAAGCTGGTGTCATCAGCAAACAGAAATATTTTTGAATCATCTGTAATACTAGAAGGCATATCATTTATATAAATAAGAAACAGAAGTGGCCCCAGCACCGACCCTTGGGGAACGCCCCTCTTAACAGTGCCCCTTTGCGACTGAACATCACTACCACTCTCAATATTGCGGAGAATTTCCTTCTGCTTTCTGTTCGTAAAGTAAGAGGTAAACCAATTGTAAGCTACTCCCCTTACTCCATAATGGTCCAACTTCTGCAGTAATATTTTGTGGTCAACACAGTCGAAAGCCTTCGTTAAATCAAAGAAAACACCTAGCGTTCGCAACCTTTTATTTAATCCGTCCAAAACCTCACAGAGAAAAGAGAATATAGCATTTTCAGTTGTTAAACCATTTCTAAAACCAAACTGTACATTTGACAGCAAATTATGTGAATTTAAATGCTGCCCGCATCTCGTGGTCGTGCGGTAGCGTTCTCGCTTCCCACGCCCGGGTTCCCGGGTTCGATTCCCGGCGGGGTCAGGGATTTTCTCTGCCTCGTGATGGCTGGGTGTTGTGTGCTGTCCTTAGGTTAGTTAAGTTTAAGTAGTTCTAAGTTCTAGGGGACTGATGACCATAGATGTTAAGTCCCATAGTTCTCAGAGCCATTTGAACCAATTTAAATGCTCCAGTAACCTTGTATATACAACCTTCTCGATAACTTTAGCAAACACCGATGGCATAGAAATAGGTCTAAAATTGTCAGCATTATCCCTGTCTCCCTTTTTATAAAGTGGCTTCACTACCGAGTACTTTAATCGGTCAGGAAACCGACCACTCGTAGAGGAAAATTTACAGATATGGCTAAGTACTGGGCTAACATACATAGATGGACAGATCTTTTCAGGAAACCAATTATCCAAAATCACAGTCACAATCGCATTATTCTGAATAATTGATTATAATTAAATTAATCGCTGTTATCACCACACAACTATGTTGTCTAAAAATTTTCTGGAAACAATCGTTTCGATTGAGGGGACTTAATTTTATTAATATGAACCTACCACATAACGACAAAGTGCAGAATGTGTCTCTTACGGTTCGCAGAGACCGAAGTAAGTGTGAATGTGATGCTCACTTAAGCAACATCCCAAAGAAGAACTTTCCTGACAGTTTCACATGATTATATGTGGGCGTTCTGTGTGGTGTTTTCAAGTGGGGGGAACTATGTAGAATGATGTTGTATTACTCGACATGAGAAGGGCATTTAACACTGTCCCACACTGCCCTTTAGTGAAAAACCTAAAATAAAAAAATTAACTTACTGAGTATCTGACCAGATCTCCGACTGGATTCAAGGCTTCGTTGAAGAGAGAGCTCAACATGTCGCTCTTAACGAAACAAAATCGACACATGTAAAAGTAATTTCGGGAGTAGTTAAAGAAGACTGCTACTGTTTACATTGTATATAAACGATCTAGTAGAACGCGTCGTAAGCTCTTTAAGGATGTTTATACATGTTGTGGTTGTCTGTATGAAGGTAGCAACATCGGTTGATAGTAACGATTTGCAGAAGGACCTACAGAGGATTCAAGAATAGTTTAGGGTCTGGCAGTTGACCGTGAACGTAAATAAAAGTAACATATTGCGCATAAATAGAAAAATAAATCCACTATACAGTTGATGGAGAATTACTGGAAACAGTAACTACCGTAAAATATGTAGGAGTGTCTATCGAGAACGATCTTAAGTAGAATGGCAACATGAAACAAACAGAAGAAAAAGCAATGCCAGATCTAGACTCGTAGAAAGAATCTTCAGGAAATGTAATCGCCGCGCGGGATTAGTCGAGAGGTCTCAGGCGCTGCAGTCATGGACTGTGCGGCTAGTCCTGGCGAAGGTTCGAGTCCTCCCTCGGGCATGGGTGTGTGTGTTTGTCCTTTAGGATAATTTAGTTAAAGTACCCTCTGCCTACATCAGTTGGTTTTCGGGGTACTGATGTAAACTGATGTAGATGTAATCAATCAACTGCACATCTAGTGTCATAAAAAGATCTTTATGCAATTACCCGTTGCGCATTACCGGGGATTTTGTTTGCTAGGCCCATTTATGATGGACGGTTCACCTGAACCAAGACTGTATTGCTCGTATTTGTGAAGCGCTCGAACGTGAGGATGGGACAGTTATTGGTTCTACACAGTCTTTCAGATCATGAATAAGAAGTTGCCACAGTCTTGATTTAGCTGCAAACTAGCCACTCGCCAGCTATTACGATTGATGAGCTCCGGTACAGAATTGGTAAAGTGTGGCATGGAATTACTTACCCGTATCTGTCCTCCCAGCTCGATGAGGATTATTGTTGCTGCCAGATCTGGTAGCTCTGTGTACTGCATTCCGCACTATCTGAACTCCTATATGACCTATGGAAGGAGTATATAGAGGGTCTATACAAGGGCGATGCACTTGAGGACAATATTATGGAAATGTAAGAGGATGTAAATGAAGATGAAATGGGAGATACGATACTGCGTGAAGAGTTTGACAGAGCACTGAAAGACCTGAGTCGAAACAAGGCCCCCGGAGTAGACAACATTCCATTGGAACTACTGACGGCCTTGGGAGAGCCAGTCCTGACAAAACTCTACCATCTGGTGAGCAAGATGTATGAAACAGGCGAAATACCCTCAGACTTCAAGAAGAATATAATAATTCCAATCCCAAAGAAAGCAGGTGTTGACAGATGTGAAAATTACCGAACAATCAGTTTAATAAGCCACAGCTGCAAAATACTAACACGAATTCTTTACAGACGAATGGAAAAACTAGTAGAAGCCGACCTCGGGGAAGATCAGTTTGGATTCCGTAGAAATACTGGAACACGTGAGGCAATACTGACCTTACGACTTATCTTAGAAAATAGATTAAGGAAAGGCAAACCTACATTCCTAGCATTTGTAGACTTAGAGAAAGCTTTTGACAATGTTGACTGGAATACTCTCTTTCAAATTCTAAAGGTGGCAGGGGTAAAATACAGGGAGCGAAAGGCTATTTACAATTTGTACAGAAAGCAGATGGCAGTTATAAGAGTCGAGGGACAGGAAAGGGAAGCAGTGGTTGGGAAGGGAGTAAGACAGGGTTGTAGCCTCTCCCCGATGTTATTCAATTTGTATATTGAGCAAGCAGTAAAGGAAACAAAAGAAAAATTCGGAGTAGGTATTAAAATCCATGGAGAAGAAATAAAAACGTTGAGGTTCGCCGATGACATTGTAATTCTGTCCGAGACAGCAAAGGACTTGGAAGAGCAGTTGAACGGAATGTATGGTGTCTTGAAGGGAGGATATAAGATGAACATTAACAAAAGCAAAACGAGGATAATGGAATGTAGTCGAATTAAGTCGGTTGATGTTGAGGGTATTAGATTAGGAAATGAGACACTTAAAGTAGTAAAGGAGTTTTGCTATTTGGGGAGCAAAATAACTGATGATGGTCGAAGTAGAGAGGATATAAAATGTAGACTGGCAATGGCAAGGAAAGCGTTTCTGAAGAAGAGAAATTTGTTAACATCGAGTATAGATTTAAGTGTCAGGAAGTCATTTCTGAAAGTATTTGTATGGAGTGTAGCCATGTATGGAAGTGAAACATGGACGGTAAATAGTTTGGACAAGAAGAGAATAGAAGCTTTCGAAATGTGGTGCTACAGAAGAATGCTGAAGATTAGATGGGTAGATCACATAACTAATGAGGAAGTATTGAATAGGATTGGGGAGAAGAGAAGTTTGTGGCACAACTTGACCAGAAGAAGGGATCGGTTGGTAGGACATGTTCTGAGGCATCAAGGGATCACCAATTTAGTATTGGAGGGCAGCGTGGAGGGTAAAAATCGTAGGGGGAGACCAAGAGATGAATACAGTAAGCAGATTCAGAAGGATGTAGGTTGCAGTAGGTACTGGGAGATGAAGAAGCAAGCACAGGATAGAGTAGCATGGAGAGCTGCATCAAACCAGTCTCAGGACTGAAGACCACAACAACATATGACCTACAAATTTAATCATTTTTTCTTGTTGTAATAATGTATAAGCACACTATGTAAAAATGCTAGCCTTCCAGATATTGCAATTTTCATGTCCTTCTTCTCCTACCTGAAATGTTTCTGCTTATGCAGGTCGTTTACAAAGCCTCTTGCAATCTTCTCGTTTCTTCCAGTGTCTATCGTTCAGGATTTCCTCCCAGTACAGTTCTCTGCGATTCATGTGATCCTTCACTCGTCGCTCCACTTTGTCGTGCTCTTCCAATTGGTCCACCTCCAGATGCTGTCCATTCCAGAGCTCTTCATGGCAGTCTTTGCTTTTCATTTCCTTTAACGTGGCCAAACTATTTCATCCCCTCTCTCTCCATCTGAAGCGTAAGTCACACTGTTTTATCTATTATTTTTCCGCTTCTCGTCCTATCCAGGATCCCTCGTAGAAAGCACATCTCCGCCGCTTGTATTATACTGAAATTGTTTTTAGCCAGGTCCAACATTTTGACCGATAGGTCAAAATAAGTAGATAATACGATTTGTATCTCAGATCTTTGTTTTGATACGTATTGTCCAATTTCTAGTTATGTCTGATACATAATAATAAAATTTAGAGCAATTTTCTATCTTCTCCGGGATTTCTTCCTTTCTTGGTTAGCTCATTTCCTAAACATTCGAAACCAACTACTTCTTTAACAGTCTTCCCATTAGAACATACATTCTACACTTTTTATTTTCCCTGCTGATTTCCATTATCTTAGTTTTTAAGCTTATTTCCGTGGCTGCTTATTCAGTCACCTTTCGCCAGGTACCTAGTTGTTTTTTCCAATTTGTGCTCATTTTCTTTCCATATTATCCCATCGTCTGCATACACTATGATTTCCACATCCTATGCTGTTGAGCCTTGGCGAACACTCAAATCACGCTGTCTGTTTTAAACCGTTCTGACTTCTTGCCATCTGTTATAACACAATTATGACATTTGTTATACATAACTCTGATTGTGAGTAGCATTCCTTTCGACTGTGCCTTTCTATTCTAACAGTATCGCAATCACCAATCAACGAGGTTCGAATCAAAAGCAGTACCGGAAACGAAATTTTAATAGTGAGCAGCGTATAAGGGTAGGTACTTTAATAGTGGCAACTACACTGAAGTGCCAAAGAAACTGGTACACCTGCCTAATATCGTGTAGGGCCCCCGCGAGCACGCATAGGTGCCGCAACACGACGTGGCATGGACTCGACTAATGTCTGAAGTAGTGCTGGAGGGAACTGGTACCATGAATCCTGCACTGCTATTCATAAATCGATGGGGTGGAGATCTCTTCTGAACAGCACGTTGCAAGGCATCCCAGATATGCTCAATAACGTTCATGTCTGGGGAGTTTTGTGGCCAGCGGAAGTGTTTAAACTCAGAAGAGTCTTCCTGGAGCCAGTCTGTAGCAATTCTGGACGTGTGGGATGTCGCATTTTCCTTCTGGAATTGCCCAAGTCCGTCGGAATGCACAACGGACATCAGACATCAGGTGCTCAAACAGGATGCTTACGTTGGTGTCACCTAACGGAGTCGTATCTAGACGTATTAGGGGTACCACATCACTCCAGCTGCACACGGCCTATGCCAATACAGAGCCTCCACCAGCTTGAACAGTCCCCTGCTGACATGCGGTGTCCATGGATACATGAGGTTGTCGCCATACCTGTACGCTTCCATCCGCTCGATACAACTTCAAACGAGACTCGTCCGACCAGGAAACAGCTTTCCAGCCATCAACAGTCCAATGTCGATGTTGACGGGCCGAGACGAGGCGCAAAGCTTTGTGTCGTACAGTCATCAAGGGTACACGAGTGGGCTTTCGGCTCCAAAAGTCCATATCGATTATCTTTCGTTAAATGGTTCACACACTGACACTTAATGATGACCCAGCAGTGAAATCTGCAGCAATCTGTCAAAGGGTTGCACTTCTGTCACGTTAAACGATTCTCTTCAGTCGCCGTTGGTCTCGTTCTTGAAGGATCTTTTCCGGCCACAGCGATGTCGGATATTTGATGTTTTACCTGATGCCTGATATTCACGGTACGCTCGTGAAGAGGTCGTAAGGGAGAATCCGCAAATCACTCTCTACCGCGGAGATGCTGTGTGCCATCACTCATGGTCCGAGGATAACACCACGTTGTTAATAACTTGCCATTGTAGCAGTAGTAACCGATCTAACAACTGCGGCAGATATTTGTTGTTTTATGCAGGCGTTACCGACCGTAGTGCCTCATTCTGCCCGTTTACATGTCTCTGTATTTGAATACACATGCCTTTGCCAGTTTCTATGGCGCTTCGGTGTATTTATTTACACCTTATACAAAACACATAGGCCTACTTGTTTCAAAGTTTTGCTATCCTTCAAAGAATCACCAGAGTTGTGCACAGTCCGTTGTCTGTGATGTAAAAGTCGTACGATACTTTTAGCAGTGCCAGTTATGTTGATAACTCGAGCAGACTGGTCCATTGTCCGACGAATCTCTGTAACTGTTCTGAGGCAAATGGCATGAAATCCTTCAGCATGAATCAAGTTGAAGTCATAAGGGCTTACGTACTGGGAGTGTGTGGGTGGTTCAGCACTTCCCAGCCCCATCGATCGAACAAATCAGTCACGACTTGAGCCATATGTTCCCGACCATCGCCCTGCAAAATTATAGACGGGTCCTGCAGATAGTGCCGTCGCTGCATTCTCTAAGCTGGTCGCAGGCTGTATTCCAGAAATGAACCGCTTGGAGGAACAAGCGGCGAAACTTAGTGCAGAACCCGCCATCATTTTTCAGGAGAATGCTCGGGCTCAAATAGGTCAGTCGTGACTGTTTTGTTCGATCGATGTGGCTGGGAAGTGCTTTTCGTGCACTGATCACAAGACCCGTCACCATCCTATACTATCGTATGGTGCAGCTCAGCGACAAACGGAGAGTGCTCAGATTAAATTAAAACAATAATTTTGACTTTAGCTCATGAAATTACCTTTCATTTGATTTTCCACTCTAGCTGATAAAATAATTACTTCAATAATCGTTTTAATTAATCTTTGATTATACGATCTCTAATTCATTTTCCCCGACGATTTAAGACCATCGTCGGTTTGTCTAACCAGCTCAGTAGGAGCTCGTAGAGACGAACGAATTTTCAAGGTCCAAATTCAGTCAGTTCTACAGTACCGCAAGATGGCGAATATCGGCCGTTAATTTCAAATTCAGGCCACGGCTACTCGCCTCGGAAGAACACACGAAGGCCCAACGTTTGCTCAGAATTCCCACCACAGTAAGAGTACAAACCTCCGAGCCGGGGGTTCTGACCACTTCACAGAAGTGGGAGCAGTAACAACCACGCTTGTTAGGTTAGCCATACGCCTCTCTTCTCGTCGGGGGAAGGCAACAGAAGGAAAGAAGAGGGAATTCTTACTAGTGGACTGGACGAAACGGTTCTGAACAGCCACGATGGGTGTCAGTTCACAGCCAGTCGCTATCTTGGCATCAGTGATCAAGTTTAGTACATCGTTTTCCGTCGTGATTATTCCACTCGCGAAATAATAGCGAGTAAGTTTTATCAGTACCTACATTCAACAGCGTTCGCTTTTATACTGGCTTTAGTTGGCACGCTACAGACTGGGCGCCATCTAAGGTGACTGCTGAACAATTGTACGAGCTGTCCTGCCCGGGCTTCCGTTACCTTTCTTGCCGATAATCAAAGTTCTTCGTGGTTTCTCTCCTCATAATCTCGCATAGCTCAGGAACTGGACCAAGCTAATTCAAGACTTTACTATGGATTGAATGTTTTCTGTGTACTAATCCTGTCCGCCGGCCGGAGTGGCCGAGCAGTTCTAGGCGCTACAGTCTGGAAACGCGCGACCGCTACGGTCGCAGGTTCGAATCCTGCCTCGGGCATGGATGTGTGTGATGTCTTTAGGTTAGTTAGGTTTAAGTAGTTCTAAGTTCTAGGGGACTGATGACCTCAGATGTTAAGTCCCATAGTGCTCAGAGCCATTTGAACCACTTTTTAATCCTGTCCTGCAGCAAGAATAGACAGGAACTGCTTTTTATAATTGTACTGTCACACTTGTAACTCAGGTTACATCACCCACCTTTTGAGTGCTACTGGTAGAACAATATACTATGATTTTACCAGAACAGATGCTTTTTCTCTGGGCTGTAGTTTCCGCTGTTGCCCCGTTCATTATGTTCATTATTTCAATAGACCATCAACTGAACCTCTGCTAGAAAATAAGAAGTTCGACACCAGCCACAGTGGAGTCAGCAGTCGGCAGGTAGGTGGATGAGGGATCTCACGAACGAACGGAGAATTCATACGCTCCAGTTACCATCTTAATTAAAGTTCATTAGTTATCATGCCGTCGTTTCTAGCACACCTCTAACGGCTAAACTGGGAACGGTCAGTTGTCTGCTGAACCATATCACGGACGATGTACCACCGACAAATCCAGTCTTGAAAAATGTACAAATGTGTGTGAATTCCTGAAGGACAAACCGCTGGCCGGCCGGAGTGGCGGAGCGGTTCTAGGCGCTACAGTCTCGAACCGCGCGACCGGTACGGTCGCATGTTCGAATCCTGCCTCGGGCATGGTTGTGTGTAATGTCCTTAGGTTAGTTAGGTTTAAGTAGTTCTAAGTTCAAGGGGACTGATGACCTCAGAAGTTAAGTCCCATAGTGCTCAGAGCCATTTGAACCATTTGACAAACCGCTGAGGTCATCGCTCCCTAGGCTTATACACTAATTGAACTAACTTAATCTAACGTAATGGCACGTCCGCCCAGAACAAATGTAACGAACAAAATGAGGTCAATCCAAAAAAAGAAAAATGATGATAGAGCAATTGTCCGCGAAAGGCCAAGGTCCCGAGTTCGAGTCCCGGTCCGGCACATAGTTTTTATCTGCCAGGAAGTTTCATATCAACGCACACTCCGCCGCGAACTGGAAATTTCATTCTGGAAACTTTATGTTTGTCGTTATATGTACGCTGAATGACAGTCATTGAATATTAGTTGAAATATGGCAAATAAATTCAGCAAAAACGTGGTAGTAATTTTCCTTTTCAAGGTCGCTACGAATGATCTCGAGTACGTGGTAGTATGTTTCTTCCTTCACATCATATATTCGTATGACTTTTCTGGTAATCTCACTAACTGAGGTCAGCGTGTACGGAATTCACCACGTTCTGTTCGAGACAAATATAGGTCAGTCACTTGCATTCGTATTTTTAATACCAAAAGCCGCATTGTATTACTCGTCTCCAAGTATATAGGCGTTGTGGTACCTAGTACACCTTTGGAGGTTAAAACCAAACCTACTTCGTACATGGAACAGATTCTAACCTAACCTTCTTGAACCCACCAAAAATTAACGAAGGTGATCGGACGCATTGTGAACAAACTGTCGGCCCATTTTATAGGGCGACCTCTCGCAGCGGCATCTGACGACCGTTTCGGAGGCTCTGTGAACGCAGTCTAAGCGGGGAGTCGTACCATCCGGGCTTGGATTAGCGAGATTCTTCTGCAAATACACTACTGGCCATTAAAAGTGCTGCACCACGAAGATGACGTGCTACAGACGCGATATTTAACCGACAGGAAGAACATGCTGTGATATGTAAATGATTAGCTTTCCAGGGCATTCACACAAGGATGGCGCCTGTGGCGACATCTACAACGTGCTGACATGAGGAAAGTTTCCAGCCGATTTCTCATACACGAACGGCAGTTGACCGGCGTTGCCTGGTGAAACGTTGTTGTGATGCCTCGTGTAAGGAGGAGAAATGCGTACCATCACGTTTCTGACTTTGATAAAGGTCGGATTGTAGCCAATGGCGATTGCGGTTTATCGTATCGCGACATTGCTACTCGCGTTGTTGATTGTTAGCAGAATATGGAATCGGTGGGTTCAGGAGGGTAGTACGGAACGGCGTGCTGGATCTCAGCGGCCTCGTATCACTAGCAGTCGAGATGACAGGCATCTTATCCGCATGGCTGTACCGGATCAGGCAGCCACGTCTCGATCCCTGAGTCAACAGATAGTGACGTTTGCAAGACAACAACCATCTGCACGAACAGTTCGACGACGTTTGCAGCAGAATGGACTATCAGCTGGGAGACCACGGCTGCGGTTACCCTCGACGCTGCATCACAGACAGGAGCGCCTGTGATGGTGTACTCAACGACCAACGTCCTCCAGGTTCTGTTTACAGCATCATGATGGTCGCATCCGTGTTTGGCGACACCGAGGTCAACGCACATTGGAAGCGTGTATTCGTCATCGCCTTACTGGCGTATCGCCCGGCGTGATGGTATGGGGTGCCATTGGTTACACGTCTCGGTCACCTCTTGTTCGCACTGACGGCACTTTGAACAGTAGACGTTACATTTCAGATGTGTTGCGACCCGTGGCTCTATCCTTCATTCGATCCCTGCGAAACCCTACGTTTCAGCAGGATAATGCATGACAGCATGTTGCAGGTCCTGTACGGGCCTTTCTGGATACAGAAAATGTTCGACTGCTGCCGTGGCCAGCACATTCCCCATATCTCTCACCAATTGAAAACGTCTGGTCAGTGGTGGCCGAGCAACTGGCTCGTCACAATACGCCAGTCACTACTCTTGATGAACTGTGGTATCGTGTTGAAGCTGCATGGGCAGCTGTACCGGTACACGCGATCCAAGCTTTGTTTGACTCAATGCACGGGCGTATCAAGGCCGTTATTACGGCCAGAGGTGGTTGTGCTGGGTACTGATTTCTCAGCATCTATGCACCCAAATTGCGTGAAAATTTAATGACATGTCAGTTCTAGTATAATATATTTGTGCAATGAATACCCGTTTATCATCTGCATTTTTGGTGTAGCAATTTTAATGGCCAGTAGTGTAGAAAGTTGTCACTATTGAAGTTCAGACAATCGAATTGGAGTCTCCTCAGTTTTGGCCACACGGTGCGTTTTGTCGCGGCTGGGCGTGTGTCGGTATCGGTGACGGCGCAGGGAGTGGGAGGCGGCTGTGCCGTCAGAAATAAGCGCGGCCATTACGGCGGCAGGCGGCCCTCGGAAGGGCCGGCCTATCGATCAGCGATGTCGCCGCGGCGCTAAGGAGCCCTGCGCCGCCGCCAGTCCCCAGGCGGATCATTTGTGTCGCGGCCGCAGCAGCTCGCCGGATTAACCGGCTGCGGCCGCCGCAGCCACGGCGCTCTCGCCTCCAGATTAACCTCCCGCCGCGTCACAAACTCCGCACTGTCTTACGCGCGGCCTCGTCCGACTTAATTTGCCCCAGCGACGCCTGCGTATTAGGAGCGACGGAGGCTCCGCCCGCACTTCGGCGTCAGTCGCTTCGGCGAGCGACTTTGTCTCATTCCGCGAGTTCGTCTCACCAGAGAGCGCACGTAATCTCTGTTGCAGTTAAACATCTCCTCGCGATCTTGACGCCTCGACGGGCTAACATGACGATATACACTACTGGCCATTTAAATTTGCTACGCCAGGAAGATGACGTGCTACAGCTTGAAACGGTACAGTAGTTTCCGCTCTATAAACAGCAGGTTTCGCTGCTCGCTCGCACCGGGAAATACGAGGGCAGTTCAATAAGTAATGCAACACATTTTTTTTCTCGGCCAATTTTGGTTGAAAAAACCGGAAATTTCTTGTGGAATACTTTCAAACATTCCCGCTTCGTCTCGTATAGTTTCATTGACTTCCGACAGGTAGCAGCGCTGTACGGAGCTGTTAAAATGGCGTCTGTAACGGATGTGCGTTGCAAACAGCGGGCAGTGATCGAGTTTCTTTTGGCGGAAAACCAGGGCATCTCAGATATTCATAGGCGCTTGCAGAATGTCTACGGTGATCTGGCAGTGGACAAAAGCACGGTGAGTCGTTGGGCAAAGCATGTGTCATCATCGCCGCAGAGTCAAGCAAGACTGTCTGATCTCCCGCGTGCGGGCCGGCCGTGCACAGCTGTGACTCCTGCAATGGCGGAGCGTGCGAACACACTCGTTCGAGATGATCGACGGATCACCATCAAACAACTCAGTGCTCAACTTGACATCTCTGTTGGTAGTGCTGTCACAATTGTTCACCAGTTGGGATATTCAAAGGTTTGTTCACGCTGGGTCCCTCGTTGTCTAACCGAACACCATAAAGAGCAAAGGAGAACCATCTGTGCGGAATTTCTTGCTCGTCATGTGGCTGAGGGTGACAATTTCTTGTCAAAGATTGTTACAGGCGATGAAACATGGGTTCATCACTTCGAACCTGAAACAAAACGGCAATCAATGGAGTGGCGCCACACCCACTCCCCTACCAAGAAAAAGTTTAAAGCCATACCCTCAGCCGGTAAAGTCATGGTTACAGTCTTCTGGGACGCTGAAGGGGTTATTCTGTTCGATGTCCTTCCCCATGGTCAAACGATCAACTCTGAAGTGTATTCTGCTACTCTTCAGAAATTGAAGAAACGACTTCAGCGTGTTCGTAGGCACAAAAATCTGAACGAACTTCTCCTTCTTCATGACAACGCAAGACCTCACACAAGTCTTCGCACCCGAGAGGAGCTCACAAAACTTCAGTGGACTGTTCTTCCTCATGCACCCTACAGCCCCGATCTCGCACCGTCGGATTTCCATATGTTTGGCCCAATGAAGGACGCAATCCGTGGGAGGCACGACGCGGATGATGAACAAGTTATTGATGCAGTACGACGTTGGCTCCGACATCGACCAGTGGAATGGTACCGTGCAGGCATACAGGCCCTCATTTCAAGGTGGCGTAAGGCCGTAGCATTCAATGGAGATTACGTTGAAAAATAGTGTTGTGTAGCTAAAAGATTGGGGAATAACCTGGTGTATTTCAATGCTGAATAAAACAACCCCTGTTTCAGAAAAAAATGTGTTGCATTACTTATTGAACTGCCCTCGTAGAAACAGAGGCCATTCCGCTGCCAATTTTATTACACGACGCGGCCGGCCGCGGGTGCAACAGAAACCATGTGGACGGGTGGAAAGAAATGTGTCAGGCTTCATAATACGTATTTATATGTGTCGTGTATTATGCATTTCTTGTACGTGGATGTGAATCTGCACATGAACTTTCCTAATCCTCCTCACACCTTTCCGTAAATCGTGGCCAAATCTTTGTTGGGAAGTAGCTCTGTAGTACAAAATTGTTGAGGCTTTCGTGGCCACTTGTTGACAAACTGCCTATTGGCTTCTGTTTCGGGTTCTTCGGCCGACGTTCATCTAATGATTTTTCTGACGTTTTGCCAGCAAAAGTGGCTGGCATTGTCCAAGCTTCACCCTCCATTGCCGGTGGTGAACTGGAGGCGAGCTCGCGGCCGCAGACTATATGTACCTGGTGCGCCAACGCCCGAGGGCATCTCCGCGGTCATTTCCGGTGCGGTTCTCCTCTTGCTACCTGGTACACAGCGTGTATCGAAAACCGACTCACACGGACCGATACCTGCACAAACTGTCAAACCACCACCCGAGCCAGAGAAGAGGCATGATTAGTACGCTCGTAACGAGAGCAGGACGAATATGTGAGCCGCAACACCTCAAACGAGAAATGCAACACCTGGAAACTGTCCTGAGGAGCAATGGGTATTCCAAAAATTATATTAGAAGTGTAACAGAGCCAAACACTCGGCGAAGTAAGGAACCAGAAATTGAAATATCGGGTACGGCCTTTCTGCCATACATTCCCAGAGTG
This sequence comes from Schistocerca cancellata, assembly GCF_023864275.1. Taxonomy (NCBI): domain Eukaryota; kingdom Metazoa; phylum Arthropoda; class Insecta; order Orthoptera; family Acrididae; genus Schistocerca; species Schistocerca cancellata. Next base: position 780,878,389 of record NC_064628.1, on the reverse strand, counting down.
ACGGACAGAATCGGCCGTATAGTGCGCAAACATGGCGTAAAGACGATTTTCAAACCGACAAGGAAGATCATAGAGTGTCTTAGATCGGCGAAGGAGAAAAGAGACCCACTTGCAATGTCGGGAATATACCGCATACCATGCACCTGCGGAAAAGTTTATGTCGGAATGACTGGACGATCCATTAACACCAGGATCAAAGAGCATAAGCGACATTGCAGGTTGGGGCAGGTCGAGAAATCGGCCGTGGCAGAGCACGCACTGAATGAGACCGACCACGTAATAAAATTCGCCGACACGGAAGTTCTGGCTGTAGAGAACCACTATCAGACGCGCTTGTTCAGAGAAGCTCTAGAAATACAAAAGCACGCGAACAGTTTGAACAAGAAAGAGGAAAGCCTTAAGGTAAACGGATCCTGGCTTCCCGTACTGCAGCGAACGACCGTCGCAGGTAGCAAGAGGAGAACCGCACCGGAAATGACCGCGGAGAAGCCCTCGGACGTTGGCGCGCCAGGTACATATAGTCTGCGGCCGCGAGCTCGCCTCCAGTTCACCACCGGCAATGGAGGGTGAAGCTTTGACAATGCCAGCCACTCGTGCTGGCGAAACGTCAGAAAAATCATTAGATGAACGTCGGCCGAAGAACCCGAGACAGAAACCAAGAGGCAGCTTGTCAGTTCTGTAGTATAGTAGTGCCAACCTTACTCCTGGCTAGGGGATCAGACAGTCAGCACAGGCAGATAAAAGTCAAAGACTTTCCAGTGTCACAAGATTTGGGGTGGAGAGGTTGGTCACGGCCAAGTGGTTCGACCACCCCTTCCACCGGGGCCCAGGAAGACCTCCGGGTGCCCGCCATATTCTTGGAGTGTTACAGAAGACGGGTAAGTGAGCAGACGTGCCCTCAGTGCGTCTGTCTCAATGTTCACGCATGGAAGAGAGCTATTTGAATATTTGTACTAATTCTTTTATTTCCACTTCGGATTGTGTAAGGAAATGAATGATTTCGTTAATTTAGGAAATTTGACTCCCTGAGTTAATATATCTGGTCCCCAGTTTGCCCGTAATCCTCCTCACATAGTGGATGTCCTATGTAAAATAGTGGGAGACTTTGCTGATATACAGGGCTATTACAAATGATTGAAGCGATTTCATAAATTCACTGTAGCTCCATTCATTGACATATGGTCTACAGAGACGTAGAAAAACTCATAAAGTTTTGTTCGGCTGAAGCCGCACTTCAGGTTTGTGCCGCCGGAGCGCTCGAGAGCGCAGTGAGACAAAATGGCGACAGGAGCCGAGAAAGCGTATGTCGTGCTTGAAATGCACTCACATCAGTCAGTCATAACAGTGCAACGACACTTCAGGACGAAGTTCAACAAAGATCCACCAACTGCTAACTCCATTCGGCGATGGTATGCGCAGTTTAAAGCTTCTGGATGCCTCTGTAAGGGGAAATCAACGGGTCGGCCTGCAGTGTGCGAAGAAACGGTTGAACGCGTGCGGGCAAGTTTCATGCGTAGCCCGCGGAAGTCGACGAATAAAGCAAGCAGGGAGCTAAACGTACCACACCCGACGGTTTGGAAAATCTTACGGAAAAGGCTAAAGCAGAAGCCTTACCGTTTACAATTGCTACAAGCCCTGACACCCGATGACAAAGTCAAACGCTTTGAATTTTCGGCGCGGTTGCAACAGCTGATGGAAGAGGATGCGTTCAGTGCGAAACTTGTTTTCAGTGATGATGCAACATTTTTTGTTAATGCTGAAGTGAACAGACACAATGTGCGAATCTGGGCGGTAGAGAATCCTCACGCATTCGTGCAGCAAATTCGCAATTCACCAAAAATTAACGTGTTTTGTGCAATCTCACGGTTTAAAGTTTACAGCCCCTTTTTCTTCTGCGAAAAAAACGTTACAGGACACGTGTATCTGGACATGCTGTAAAATTGGCTCATCCCACAACTGGAGACCGACAGCGCCGACTTTATCTTTCAACAGGATGGTGCTCCACCGCTCTTCCATCATGATGTTCGGCATTTCTTAAACAGGAGATTGGAAAACCGATGGATCGGTCGTGGGGGAGATTATGATCAGCAATTCTTGTCATGGCCTCCACGCTCTCCCGACTTAACCCCATGCGATTTATTTCTGTGGAGTTACGTGAAAGATTCAGTGTTTAAACCTCCTCTACCAAGAAACGTGCCAGAACTGCGAGCTCGCATCAACGATGCTTTCGAACTCATCGATGGGGACATGCTGCGCCGTGTGTGGGAGGAACTCGATTATCGGCTTGATGTCTGCCGAATCACTAAAGGGGCACATATCGAACATTTGTGAATGCCTAAAAAAACTTTTTGATTTTTTGTATGTGTGTGCAAAGCATTGTGAAAATATCTCAAATAATAAAGTTATTGTAGAGCCGTGAAATCGCTTCAATCATTTGTAATAACCCTGTACATTTGGCCAACGCAATTCCGTCTTGCCCGTAGAAATGTGCGTGCAGATTAGTGTATAATATACCCGAGCTATAGGATGTAAAATTGTAATATCTGTAAACTGAAACAATTGCAGCTGTAAATTCGAGTGAAAATGTTCAAAATAAATAGGAAATCAACTGTCGTCAATCTTTAACATACCTTAAAAATCACAAAGAAGTCAAGTTAAAGGAATTTACTTTAAATAAAAGCTATAGAATGCAGGGACCCACACATCAGCGTGTGAGCCCTCCAGCCCCTTGCCTAGTATCGTACAGAAAGGGCACGCTCTCTAGGTAGCGCTCTCAAGCTCCCCTCCCCAGTTATCCGTTGCGCAATTTTGATTCAGGGCTTGACAACATCAACTTTCATCTGGCGTCCCTAGGCAAGGAGGTAAGACGGTAAACTTTCAAGCTGCGATATTTAACCGGCAGGAAGAAGATGGTGTGCTATGCAAAATGATTAGCTTTCCAGAGCATTCACACAAGGTTGGCGCTGGTGAGACACCTACAACGCGCTGACATGACGAAAGTTTCCAACCGATTTCTCATACGCAAACAGCAGTTGACCGGCATGGCTATACCAGTTTCTTTGACACTTCAGTATGCATAGACATTATGAGATGGTCTGAATTAATATGTAACTTAATTTATCATAAAAGGAAAAGTCGCAGAGTGTGTGAGAAGGCAATGCTCTTTATAGGCCATATCTCTATTTGATAAAAAAATCGAAAGTGAAGTGCAGTAAATACAATGATGCTACAGCCTTCTGGATTATTTTTGCCCTTTAAGTTTCATAAACTTCAGTTCAGTTTACGTGCCTCAACAAGTAGCATTCCACCCCACAGAACAATTTGTGCACTCGGTTAAATGGTTAATACACAGCTTATAGCCCATTTTCAGTTGTGTGTCATCTCGCGGTTTAGTAAATCGCTCGTCGGTTTACTGCGCAAAACTATAAGTAACCCCTTTGATTTGCAGAGCATGCCATTTCGTCTACATCTACATCTACGTAGATACGCAGCAAGTCACCGTATGGTATGTGGCGGAGGAAACGCTCTACCAACACTAGTCGTTTCCTATCCTGTTCCACTCGCAAATAGATCGATGGAAAAACGAATCTCTATATGCCTGCATATGAGTCTTAATTTCTCGTATCTTATCTTCGTGGTCTTTATGCGCAATGAATGTTGGCTGCAATAGAATAATTTGGCAGCCATCTCCAAATGCCGGATCTCTCCAGTTATCTAATCCATATTTCTTACAATTTTGTAGTAAAGAACTTGCTAGTCTCCTTCGAATACTTCGCAGTCAGCTACATCATCAACGATTATGATAGTCCTTGGTATCACATGATTATAGGGTACTAGCTTCCAGGCTTCTCATTCGTCATTTTACCATCAAATTTATCTTTTTTGTGTTCTACTGTTCTCGCTTGATCTCTGTAGGTGATGCAAATTATTCGGCAATTTTAGGCTTCCGTACCTCAGTATGTAAAAATGATATCCTTATAGGATCACTTTCTTGTCCAACTGTCTGTCTCTCTGACTGGTAAGACCCCTTATTCTGAGGAAAGGGTGTTGGTATCGATAGAAACTTACGTCATATACTAAGGTCTATTGTCCATTGGCTGTGTGAAAAAACTGAGCTAAGTCCACGCCATCAAAAGATTCGGCCATTTATGTTACATATTTCGACAGTCAAAAACTCACTCATCAAAACCAATAAGGAACTTTTCGTTTAGAATCATGAAATCTGACGAAAAGCAAGGTTTTACGACACGAGTACAGGAAAAAGTCAAAAAGTTTCAATTGTATAACATAAAACAATATTTTTTACTGATTAAAACTGTGAGCGGACCGAGACTCGAGCTCGGGGGAGTTGCCGAGTTCGAATCTCGGTCCGGCACACTGTTTTAAACTCCCAGGAAGTTTCATATCAGCGCTCACTCCGCTGCAGAGTGAAAATCTCATTCTGGAAACATTTTTTACAGCCTTTCAAAATGGCTCTGAGCAGTATCGGACTTAACATCTGAGGTCATCAGTCCCCTAGAATTTAGAACTACTTAAGCATAACTAACCTAAGGACATCACATACATCCATGGCCGAGACAGGATTCGAACCTGCGACCGTAGCGGTCGCCCGGTTCCTGACTGAAGAGTCTAGAACCGCTCAGCCACACCGGCCGGCTTTACTGCCATTTGCTGTCTATTTGTTTGCCTGTCCGTCTGTTAAGACCCCTTTTTTTCAGCGACGGGTAGAGCGTGAAGTTGAAATTTGTTCAAAATGGTTCAAATGGCTCTGAGCACTATGGGACTTAACATCTATGGTCATCAGTCCTCTAGAACTTAGAACTACTTAAACCTAACTAACTTAAGGACAGCACACAACACCCAGTCATCACAGTTGAAATTTGTATCACATACTAAAGCCAACGGTCCCTTAGTGGTATGAATAATTTAAGTTTCTATGTCAATGAAATTAAAAGATGCGGCCATGTAAGTCAGATATTTTGAGACTCGCGAATTCACTCATCAATACCTACAAATGCAGTATTCACATACGTGTCGGACCTGACGATCTAGCTGTAAAGTGCGTGCCTGGAAACCCAGAGGTCGTGGTTAGACCACGGATTTTTTCAGTGTTCGTTTTAACCCAGCCTTCATCTCCCAATATTGTGAGGAGTCGTCAAAAACAACACGTTAAGATATAGGACCTCTTTCCCTGGTTGATAACTGCGATGGGTTAGGGTCGCGCAACACACCAAAGTGTCGCCCAATAGGAAGACTTGAACCGGGCTACTGAGCCACACGGAAAATTTTTATTATTACCTACACTGAGGAAACAAAAGTCATGGGATAAATCCCAGCCGGCCGCGGTGGCCGTGCGGTTCTAGGCGCTCCAGTCCGGAGCCGCGCTGTTGCTACGGTCGCAGGTTCGAATCCTGCCTCAGGCATGGGTGTATGTGATGTCCTTAGGTTAGTTAGGTTTAAGTAGTTGTGAGTTCTAGGGGACTGATGACCACAGCAGTTGAGTCCCATAGTGCTCAGAGCCATTTTTTGATAAATCCCAGTATCGTGTCGGATCTCCTTTTGCGCGCTGTATTGTAGCAAATCACGTGGCACAGACTCAACGAATCGACGGAATCATTGAGCCATTGTGCCTCTATAGCCGTCCATAATTGCGAAAATGTTGCCGGTGCAGGTTTTTGGACACGAACTGACCTCCCGATTATGTCACATAAATGGTCGATGGCATCAATGCCGGGCGATCTCTGTGGCCAAATCATTCTCTCGAATTTTCCAGAATGCTCTTCAAATCAGTCTTGAACAATTGTGACACGGCACAGTGTTCCATTGTCGATTGGCTGCAGATAGTCCGCAGGCAGCCGAACGTAACCATTTCCTGTCAATGAACGGTTTAGTTGGACCAAAGGACCCAGTCCTCTGCTTGTAAACACAGCCCACACCGTTATACAGCCACCATCAGCTTGCACAGTGCATGTTGACAACTTGTATCCATGGTTTCATGGAGTCTGCGCCACACTCAAGCCCTACCATCAGCTCTTGCCAACTGCAGTTGGGACTTATCTGACCAAGCCGTGGTTTTCCAGCCGTCTAGGGTGCAATCGATATGGTCACGAGCCAAGAGAGGCACTGCAGGAGATGTCGTTCTGTTAGCGAAACCATTAATGTCGGTCGTCTGCCGTATATCCCGTTAAGGGGAGATTTATTATCTTTTGGTTAAAAAAATCGATTTTTTAAAAATTGCATTTTTGGATCCATAAAAGTGTTTAGAATCCACCCCTGAAACTGTTTTTCCGGATACGGAACGGAAATGTTTGTTATTCGTGGCTGAACAAAAAGAAAGTACCTGCTTTTTCCACGCACCATTTTTTTTCTTTCGGAGGACGAGTTATTGCACGGTTGCTTGAGAGGAAACACACAAAATTCAAATGAAAGTTTGAACACTTGTGTTTGTAAGTTAGCCCCCAATCATTTGCACTCTGGTGCGAAGACTGTGGAGATTGCGACTTTCCTGGCAGTGATCAGCTTTAACTAATGGTATTCAGCAATTCTGAAGACCATGACAACGATGGACGTCACCCTAGGACTCTATTCGACGCAGTTCGCCAAGCATTCGGACGACCACCGGATCCAAGCGGCCGAAAACTGCTTGTCACCGGCCGTGCGAGCGGCCCTGGAGCAGTGCAGGATGGCCCAGATCGAACAGAACGCCCTGTATGAGGAAGAGGAAGGACTAGTTTATGGACGCGGAATAACAGATTGAAGGTACGTTGCGTAATATTGCATTTATATGTAGTCAAAACTTCGAAAGCGTTTTTCACGAAATGACTTTTTTTTTTTGTCGCACGGTATGGTAACTTCAAATCTACGAAGCTAACTAAATTGTCCAGGAGTTGTACCACTTTTATTCCGATCCATCAACTATAAATATTTTTGAAACTTCCTGACAGGTTAAAATTGGGTTTCGGGCCGAGACTCGAACTCGGGACCTTTGCCTTTCGCGGGCAAGTGCTCTACCATCATCTTTTTTTTTTTTTTTAATCTCATTTTGTTCGTTTTCGTTCGTTGTATTTGCTCGGTGCGGACGTCGCGAGACACCCGTTTTGTTTGTTGTTGCTCGATTAGCTCAGTTTTTTTTTTATTACAGAGGGCAGCCAACCCTCTGACCGAACACGCTGAGCTGCCGTGTCGGCTCCCATCTGAGCTACCCAAGCACGACTCACTCCCCGTCCTCACGGCTTTACTTCTGCTAGTACCTCGTCTCCTACCTTCCAAACTTTACAGAAGCTCTCCTGCGAACCTTGCAGATCTAGCCCTCCTGAAAGAAAGTGCTAGTTCTGCAACGCTTTTTTTTTTTTTTTTTGTATACAGTTCGCGCTGACCTAGTCTACTGGGCGTGAAATTATTGGTTTGCTAATTTATTTGCTTATGAAAGAGTTCGGTTCTCACACATACAGGATTCTTTTCAGTTTCATGTAAGTGATGTGGCTTTGAGCTCAGTAGCAAATTTAGGTTGTCAGTTCACGTTCCCAGGTTTGTATTTATGACAACACACATACAAGTAAAGACTACTCACTTACAGCACTAAAAAGTATTCCTTAAACTTCGGTTACAAGACAAATCAATCAAATCTAAATGCCGTAAGTTCAACTAAATACGTAGGAATTACAGTTACGAACAACTTCAATTGGAAAGAATTCATTGAAAATGTTGTGGGAAAATGTGAACCAAATACCACATTTTACTGGCTGAACACAGAAGATGCAACAGATCTGCTAAAGAGATTGCCTACACTACGCTTGTTCGTCTTCTTTTTAGAGTACTGCTGCACTGTGTGGGATGCTTGCCAGATAGGATTAAAGGAGCACATCGAGAAAGTTCAAAGAAGGGCAGCACGTTTTGTACTATCGAGAAATAGGGGAGAGAGTGTCACGATATGATACAGGATTTGGGATGGACATAATTAAAACAGAGGCGTTTCTCGTTTCGGCGGGAGCTTCTCACGAAATTTCAATCACCAACTGTCTCCTCCGAATGAGAAAATATTTTGTTGACTCCGATCTACAGACGGATCATCATAATAAAATAAGGGAAATCAGAGCTCGCAGGGAAATATATAGGTGTTCGTTTTTTCCGCCCGCTGTTTGAGAGTGGAATAAAGGAGATTTATTGTGAATGGGGTTCTTTTAACCTTCTGCCAGCCACATAAGTGTGATTTGCAGAGCAACCATCTAGACGTACACCTGCTTTCTCTGTTTTGTGATTCTAAGGCAGTTTGTTCCATTCTACAAATTCCATATTTCGTTTAGTATGACACTGAATAAATAATAGTGAAATGAAAGTGAAAGAAGTACCCACCACCATTGGACTCTGACTCTATACCGTTACAATAATAATCAGTAATCTTGGAATTACTCACGATTGCTGACCATATGATTCTCTATATCCGAGCTTGTCCCTCTACTAAACTACTGCCAAATGATTTTCCTTGGAGCGGCAGTACTCAAGCCTTTGCATTACCATATCGGGTTCTATGACTCTTTTCTTTAAGCAGTTTGAACAACTGTGCACTCTAAATGAATACATTACATCATTAATTAGCGTACTCATTCCATCTCATTCCGACTCATCATCATCATCTCTGCCGAACTTGGAATGTCCGGCGAGCACTACTCCTCACTATTCCGTTGTTGAACTCTTTCTCACTGTTGTTCCGCTGCTCTTATTTTTGTACCCATTTCGTCCAAACGTCATCGATCTTGGAAACTAGTCGCGTGTTTGCTATCATGGGACCCTTAACTGATATGCAAGTAGGAGCCAGAATCACAATAACACACTAATTACATCGAAGAGGGTTTATACTGAATCTGCACAAGGTGTGTAACGGAATGTAGCAGAGGCCTTGATATAAATCCTACGTGGGGTGGTTAGCCCCTCATATAATTTATTCACTAAATTAATTAATCAAAGTTACCCTGCAAAAATGATGATGGGAAAGGGTTCTGGTGAGTGCGAATGTTTAACAGAAACATGCCGTCCTAAAAATTTACAATTACATTTATTTTCTTTAAATGGAATACAAAATTGATCATGATTTTCTACAAGGAATAGTCATGTATATTAAAGTAAACTAAACATGTAAACAGTCCTCGCTTGATAGAGGTGTCGGCAAGAACCTAGAACAAACGACACTGAATGGAATCTAGTGTGCTTCTGTACTACGAGAAGGGGGACCAAAGATAACAAGTGACATGTATAACATCGATAAACAAGTGTATAATCAGAAACTTCCTGGCAAATTAAAACTGTGTGCCCGACCGAGACTCGAACTCGGGACCTTTGCCTTTCGCGGGCAAGTGCTCTACCATCTGAGCTACCGAAGCACGACTCACGCCCGGTACTCACAGCTTTACTTCTGCCAGTATCTCGTCTCCATGGCTAAGCCATGTCTCCGCAATATCCTTTCTTTCAGGAGTGCTAGTTCTGCAAGTTTCGCGGGAGAGCTTCTGTAAAGTTTGGAAGGTAGGAGACGAGATACTGGCAGAAGTAAAGCTGAGAGTACCGGGCGTGAGTCGTGCTTCGGTAGCTCAGATGGTAGAGCACTTGCCCGCGAAAGGCAAAGGTCCCGAGTTCGAGTCTCCCTCGGGCACACAGTTTTAATCTGCCAGGAAGTTTCATATCAGCGCACACTCCGCTGCAGAGGAAATTCTCATTCTGGAGTGTATAATCAGATGCGGTACCATGATATCGCTTAAGGAGACAAAGTGGTTCTACGGATGCTACCGCTGAGAAACCTCACTTCGAATTTTGGGCGACTGAACAAAAAATCAACTGGAACCCTACAGGCCAGTGCTGCGTATATTATCGACAGTACGGCGCAAGTCGTCGTGCTGATGACGGTTGCTACTCGCGGTCGGTTCCCCTACGTGGAGGTGGGCTCCGCCTAGAAGGCCGATAAAAGCGCGTGCGCGAAACAAATGAAGTGTTTGTTCAGGTAGACGGACAAGTGAAACTGCGGATGAAATTACTCCGTAGCAAGAGCGGCAAAGTTCGCTACCTACTCCTGCGGCGGCCAGAAACCAACCCCTCAACCCCTCAAATTCTCTTTGCCCCGCGCGCAGAGAGCGACTGCTCCACTTGTACCAGAACTCGGCCAGTCGTCACTGATAAAGAAAGCTTCCGCCAATTACGGCCTTACAACAAATTCGTCTAAGCTTACGCTACCGTACTCTGTTAACCTAGGCGCCAATACTTATCCTTCCAACCAAATCATGACAGTTACTGCAAATATGTGCTGACGTAAAAGTAGAGCACCCTGTCATAGCTTCCGCCAGGACTTTGCACGGGGATCTTTGTGGCGACAGATACCAACGGAATGTGATAATTGTGCTGATACGTGTGGCGCCATTCTGTCAGCTGTCCCGCCGAGCATGGCGACCATTTTTCCAAAACGTCCCAAAGAATAGCACAGCCATGGCGCAGAGATCTACATCTACATGGATACTCTGCAAATCGCATTTCTAGTGCCTGGCACAGGGTTCATCGAACCATCTTGACAACAATTCTCTATTATTCCCATCTCGTACAGTGCGTGGAAAAAACGAACACCTATACCTTTCTGTTAGAGCTCTGATTTCCCTTATTTTCTAAAAAAAATGGCTCTGAGCACTATGGGACTCAACTGCTGTGGTCATCAGTCCCCTAGAACTTAGAACTAATTAAACCTAACTAACCTAAGGACATCACACACATCCATGCCCGAGGCAGGATTCGAACCTGCGACCGTAGCACCAGCGCGGCTCCGGACTGGAGCGCCTAGAACCGCACGACCACCGCGGCCGGCCCTTATTTTCTCACGAAGATCATTTCTCCCTGTGTAGGTCGGCGTCAACGTAATATTTTCGCATTCGGAGGAGAAAGATGCTGATTGAAATTTCGTGAGATGATTCCTCCGCAGCGAAAAACGCCATTGTTTTAATGATGTCCACCGCAATTCCTGTATAATTTCAATGACACTCTCTCCCTTATTCGGCGATAATACAAGACTTGCTGCTCTTCCTGAACTTTCTCGGTGTACTCCGCTCGCCGTATCTGGTAAGGATTCCACACCGAGCAACTAAAAGACGACGGACAAACGTAGTGTAGACAGTCTCCTTAGTAGATCTGTTACATTTCATAAGTGTCCTGCCAATAAAACGCCTTCCCCACAACATTTTCTATGTGTTCTTTCCAATTTAAGTTGTTCGTAACTGTAATTTCTACGTATTTAGTTGAATTTACGGCCTTTACATTTGACTGATTTATCGTGTAACCGAAGATTAACGTATTCCTTTTAGCACTGATGTGGATGACCTCACACTTTTCGTTATTTAGGCTCAGTTGCAAATTTTTGGACCATACAGATATCTTCTCTAAAACTTTTTGCAATTACTTTACTAGCCTACTTTATTAGTCGATAAGCGACAGCACCAAATGTAAACAACCTAAGACAGCTGCACTGGTTGTCTCATAAATCATTTATACAGATATGGAACAGTAAAGGGCCTATGACATTGGCTTGGGGAAAGCCAGACATCAATTCTGTTTTCTACTACATGGCGCAAAGTAAATGAAACAATCTCATATTATGAATCTCACCTGCAAAATGAAGTACTGGCAGAAACAGCAACACAGCCACACTCCCCAAGAGCTAAAAAAATACTGCTAAAAACTACAGTTGGTCCAGGAAAATTGGTTTTATAATCTTGACAAAGAATGGCAATGAAACACATGACTAAACCTTTAAGTTCTGAAATTTCCGTTTGGAAGGAACTCATAAAAAAATTATGGAATCCAATATGAAAATTCCTTTAATCTAATAACTTCCATCGTACAGTAAATTAACTCAGAAGACAAGTCAGTAGCATAATTATCAAAAACTCGACTCTGACGAGGGTGAAGTGATCCAAAAATGCAAGTGTTCAATAACAATAAACTTTTTACCTCATCAAATAATATCTTGTTATTCATTTCAAAACATTTTTTATGTCCGTATGCTATCCAACCATTGTTCTGGGTCATCATTCCTCCTGGTATAAATCTGCAATTCACACAGTTTCAAAAGTGCATCCATGCATTAAACTGTACACTCGACGGACCCCCACATGCTGCACACCGCAGCTATCCGCTTCTGACTGTCGAAGATTCTACGAATTCTCAGAGCTGCCATCGCAGATACAGATACTGTTGTTTAACAACTGCTTCTCTGACCACAATTCATGAAATATACCATTTTTATTTACAAATATTAAGGCATCTAATAACATAATCAAAATATAGGCATCTTACAGCGTTCATGTGGGTTACCTCACACTTTTCATTATTTAGGCTCAATTGCCTATTTTCGCACCATATAGATGTCTTATCCAAATCGTTTTGCAACAAGTTTTGGTTGTCTGATGGCTTCACAAGACGATAAACGACAGCATCATCTGCAATCAACGTAAGACGGTTGCCCAGATTGTCTTTAAATAGTTTATTTAGACAAGGAATAACCGAGGGCCTATTCACTACCTTGGGGAATGCTAGAAATCGCTTCTGTTTTACTCCATGACTTTCCGGCAGTTACTACGAACTGTGACCTCTCTGACACGAAATAAAGAATCCAGACGCATAACTCAGACGCTATTCGATTGGCAAGCAATTTGATTACAAGCTATTTTCGAGGTGCGGTGTCGAAAGTCTTTTGGAAATCTAAAAATACGGAATCAATTTGAAATCCTTTATCTATAGCACTCAACACTTCGTGTGAGTACAGAGGTAGTTGTGTTTCACAAGAGCTATGTTTTCCAAATCCATGTTGACTATGGTTTCATTTGACGCATCTCTTCGAGGTAATTCATAATGCTCTAACACAATATATTGTAACGTATTACTATCTTTACGACGTTTCTCACCGAGCCATAAAAGTTATCTCGTTTTTCTAGCTGCTTCTCTCACACAAATAATGATAAAAATTCAGAAGTTCAGGGTCGCCATCAGCCCAAGCCCTTCCTAACCGTCTAGGAAAAAACGGAGCGGGAAAATTATTAGTTTAATTACTTTAATAATTTAATTACAAATATACAAATTTCTTTAAGTAGCCAGATAAACAGAACTCCATGTTGGGCATGAAGCAACTTGATTAATTCAGGATTGGAAATCTGCGTAAGTGGGTAAGATCAACACCACAAAATTTATCTTTCACGTAGATTTTTATTATATCTAAGTGTTTGGCTGCACATCCTAACTACACATAACTGGTGCCTGACTAGAAATATTTAAGTAAGAATTGCGTGAGAATGTAACAGAGCACAATTTAACTACAGCAAGAAGAAACACAGAAAACTGGGGTGGGAGACAATGATACTATCATCTGCTTTGAATTCATACCATAAAAATATCTCAGTGACATTCGCATTACGATTCTACGCATGCACTATTCTGGACAGAGGTTTAACCAATGCACGAGGTTGTGCGATAATTATTCAACATACTAACTGCGTCTGCTGCTTGAAAACGGCCGAAGTAGAGCACGTGGTACATTCCGAACCAAACTGTTGTGCTGCTTTGTAGAAAGCGCACGAAAGAACAGATATTCTTGCAGAAATTATAGCTCATTAAACAAGCAAACTGTTAAAATAAAGCCTATTGTGGTACCGTGGTGGACCAGAAGGGTCACTGATTACCAAACACGTGGCAAAAAATCGACACAAAGACAAAAGCAACTTCCACAAGATATAAGATTAAAAATCGTACTCGCTTCGACACAGTATTACACTCACGTACGGTTGAAGTGATCCTAACCAGCTTTTCCTAATGAGATTTACCGTTTGAAATTCTACTTCATTGTTGTTCAAAATGAACAAAGTAACTTCCACGCTTTTAACTCAAACACCTAAGAATCGCCTATTTAAAACAATATAATTATGGCACATTCGGAAAAATAAATCGCTTCACACGCTTCAGTTAAGCAGAAGTTCTTAAGTATTTCATCAGTTAAACATAATGAAGTCCTAACTCAACGTGCTTCCTATCGCCTGAAACTCCCCTTAAGAGCTACGAGTCCGCCGCTCGTGGTCTCGCGGTAGCGTTCTCGCTTCCCGAGCACGGGGTCCCGGGTTAGATTCCCGGCGGGGTCAGGGATTTTCACCTGCCTCGAGATGACTGGGTGTTTGTGTTGTCCTCATCATTTCATCATCATCCAGGAAAGTAGCGAAATTGGACTGAGCAAAGATTGGGTAATTGTACGGGCGCTGATAACCACGCAGCTGAGCGCCCCACAAACCAAACATCATCATCATCATCATTAAGAGCTACGATCCGTACTCACCAAGCGTTCACCGAAGAGTGCCGCTTTCACTTTCGAGATTACCTAGCTCCCCGTGCAGCGGAAGCTACCAGAGCGGTAGCCCTGCGTCACCAACCTCACACACAAAAATAGCCTTCGACTACGATGGGTAAACCTCTATGTTCAGGTATGGGAAACCTAAGTTGGTCATCCTGTGCTCTCCTTCCAACGAGAAGCAACATCGTCTGCTCCCAGCAGACGGTGACCGACTCAGCGTTTCCCACAAAATAAAACCGAAACCCCACATTAAAACACACAACAGAGTGAAAAGTATTTAAACCGACAAACTCTGGGAGGTTGGAGGGGACATCAAAACAAATATTTTTCCCTAATGTCATTTTTTTCCTAATTATCTTTTTTATCTAAGATATTTAAACCGGTAGAGGAACTGTGCTCTGGGTGGACAATTAATTGGTTCCAGGTTGTGGACACACTGTAAGTAAAATGGACGTAACAATTGCTCTCGAAGGACTATTCTTACATTCGACTGATTTGTCCTCATGTTACGTGCAATTGCACGTGTGATGATTGAAAGATCCCGCTCCACATGCTGCAAGACAGCTTTCTCAAATTGCAGCGTTCTTACCGTGCGACGGCGTCCCTGTCCAGGTAATCTGTTAAATGACCCGGTCTCACGCAGATGTTGGGTACGCAGCAGCAAAGGTCGTATGATGAGGGATGCGGCGATTACGATATTGTTGTTGATAAACCCGCAGTGCAGCTCGTCCATTGTGGTGTGCTACGTAGTACGCACCAACCATATCAGTGTACTCACTCCAGGTGTAACGCTCCATTAGTAAACAGAGACAATGCGGTACTACATTGATGGACAGAAGTTGCCTACAACTGAAGAGCGTAATACGCCCTCTAACAACTGAAGATCGTGATACGGCCTCTAACAACTGAAGAGTGTAATACGGTCTCCACCGGTTTAAATAATCCTCATAGGAAAAAATGACATTGGGGAAAAATATTTGTTTTGATGTCCCCTGCAACCTCCAAGAGTTTGTCGGTTTAAATACTTTTCACCCTGTATAATATTTAATAGGCCTTATTTGAGTGCCCAGTCTTTCTGGAAGAGTTCATGAATTGAGCTAAAATCAGGTAGTAAAGTGAATAAGTTGTACGGAATTCGGCCGAGCGGTTCTAGGCGCTACAGTCTGGAACCGCGCGACCGCTACCGTGGCAGGTTCGAATCCTGCCTCGGGCATGGATGTGTGTGATGTCCTTAGGTTAGTTAGATTTAAGTAGTTCTAAGTTCTAGGGGACTGATGACCTCAGAAGTTAAGTCCCATTGTGCTCAGAGCCATTTGAACCATTTTTTTTTTTTTTTGTACAGAATTCGACAAGCGTCTTATGAAACGACTTCACAGAGGCGTTTCAATATGTTCCAAAATCCTGCTGCATATCGACGTTAATGGGCCTGTAATTTAGTGGAGTACTCCTATTGCGTTTCCTGAATATTGGGGTGACCTGTGCGACTTTTCAGTCTTTGGGTATGGATCTTTCGTCGACGCGAGTGCATGATTGTCAAGTATGGAGCTGTTTCATCAGCATACTCTGAAAGGATACTAATTAATTTTAGTAAGTGATTTAAGTTAATTCACTGCTCAGAGGATGTCTACTTCTAAGTTAGTCATGTTAGAACCTGTTGTTGATTCGATTTCTGCAATATTTACTTCGTTTTCTTTGGTGAAGGAAATTCGAAAGGATTAGTAACTTAGCTTCAGCAGCTCTGTTACCGGTAGTAATTCCTTCGCTGTTGCACAGAGGAGGCACTGATTGTGTCTTGCCGCTAGCATACTCTACATACGACCACTGCTGGTACCTGTTGGATGCGTTGTAGGGTGGGCGTGCCGGCACGTCCGGAGTGCGGTCGAGCAGGTGGTGACGTAGCAGCGCGTCGCGGCCGCTAATGCCGCCTGTAATTGGCTGGGAGGCGGCGACCCCGTGCCGCGATATGAGTTATTGCCGCTAGCGGCTGTCCGCGGAGCAGCGCGTGAATCAGCGGCGGCCCGGCGCTGCAGCCGATGCTGGTGCCGCCTCATTATGAGTGACTAATTCCGCGTCTGAGGCCGGCGCCTCCCAGGGGCCCTTTTCCGACACCCCTCGCCCCCTCGCCTTAAATTATGTCACAAAAACCGCCGCCGTGGGGATTACCCCCCAAGCAGTCGGCGGTCGCATTTGTCAGCTCCCGTCCTCGCTCGATCACACGCATACGCGACACTAAGCTCCGTGTAAACTTGCGGGTTAACACGTCGTCAGCGGCCGGTGGCAAGTCAGCGAGCCCGCTTTAAATGTAACGGTTACTCTTAGCCGACAAGATAACCGGCTGAGGTCGCGAGTCATACGGCCGAAGGAGCTCCAAAACCTCTAAATCGATCTTAAGGTACATAATGACGTAACTCAGTAATATTATGACTGAAAACATGGTCCAGATGGCCTGTAATATTTATTTATTATCTAAGCGGCTAGCCAAGTTCACTTTGGATATTTTCAAGCACGTATCTTAAGCTTTCAGGTTCATTTTTCATTACAATATATAGGGTGTTTATAAATGAATATCGGGGTTTTAACGCTTTACAATATTTATTACACTATTGGACATTAAAATTGCTACACCAAGAAAAAATGCAGATGATAAGCGGGTATTCATTGGACAAATATATTACACTATAACTGACACGTGATTACATTTTACAGCAATTTTGGTGCAGAGATCCTGAGAAACCAGTACCCAGAACAACCACCTCTGGCCGTAATAACGGCCTTGATACGCCTGGGCATTGA
Source organism: Schistocerca cancellata (assembly GCF_023864275.1). Classification (NCBI taxonomy): domain Eukaryota; kingdom Metazoa; phylum Arthropoda; class Insecta; order Orthoptera; family Acrididae; genus Schistocerca; species Schistocerca cancellata. The sequence continues at coordinate 780,861,237 of NC_064628.1, read as the reverse complement.
GTCAAACAGGGCTTGGATGGCGTGTACAGGTACAGCTGCCCATGCAGCTTCAACACGATACCACAGTTCATCAAGAGCAGTGATTGGCGTATTGTGACGAGCCACTTGCTCGGCCACCATTGACGAGAAGTTTTCAGTTGGTGAGAGATCTGGAGAATGTGCTGACCAGGGCAGCAGTCGAACATTTTCTGTATCCAGAAAGGCCCGTACAGGACCTGCAACATGCGGTCGTGCATTATCCTGCTGAAATGTAGGGTTTCGCAGGGACCGAATGAAGGGTAGAGCCACGGGTCGTAACACATGTGAAATGTAACGTCTACTGTTCAAAGTGCCGTCAGTGCGAACAAGAGGTGACGGAGACGAGTAACCAATGGCACCCCATACCACCACGCCCGGTGATACGTCAGTATGGGTATGACGAATACACACTTCCCATGTGCGTTCACGGCGATGTCGCCGAACACGTATGCGACCATCATGATGCTGTAAACAGAACCTGGATTCATCGTGCACCCAGGTTCGTCGTTGAGTACACCATCGCACGCGCTCCTGTCTGTGATGTAGCGTCAAGGGTAACCGCAGCCATGGTCTCCGAGGTGATAGTCCATGCTGCTGCAAACGACGTCGAACTGTTCGTGCAGATGGTTTTTGTCTTGCAAACGTCCCCATCTGTTGACTCGCGAATCGAGACGTGGCTGCACGATCTGTTACAGCCATGCGGATAAGATGCCTGTCATCTCGACTGCTGGTGATACGAGGCCTTTGGGATCCAGCAATGCGTTCCGTATTACCCTGCTGAACCCACCGAGTCCATATTCCTCTAACAGTCACTGGATCTCGACCAACACGAGCAGCAATGTCGCGATACGATAAACCGCAATCGCGATAGGCTACAATCCGATCTTTATCAAAGTCGGAAACGTGATGGTACGCATTTCTACTCCCTACAAGAGGCATCACAACAACGTTTCACCAGGCAACGCCGGTCAACTGCTGTTTGTGTATGAGAAATCGGTTGGAAGCTTTCCTCATGCCAACACGTTGTAGGTGTCGCCACCGGCGCGAACCTTATGTGAATGCTCTGAAAAGCTAATCATTTGCATATCACAGCATCTTCTTCCTGTCGGTTAAATTTCGCGTATGTAGCGCGTCATCTTCGTGGTGTGGCAATTTTAATGGCCAGTAGTGTATATTAAACTTACAGTTATAAATAATATGTCAAATGAAAGAGCAACTCAAACAGTTTTACCAAGAACCTTATAAATGTTCACGTGAGCACCATTTGTCACACGGCACACATCAAGTCTTTAGCGGAGTTCTTCCCAAAAGTTGATATGTGTGTCTTCAGTGATTGTAGTAACAGCTGCTTCAATCCAGTTTCTTAATTCAGGGAGGTCTGCTGGTAGCGGAGGAACATACATACTATCCTTTATGAAGCCCCAAAGGAAAAATCGCATGGCGTTAGGTCGGGTGAAAGCAAAGCAAGCGCTGTCATTGTCGTTTGGCAAGAACTCGGCTATAGACTTGATGTGTGCCGTGTGACAAATGGTGCTCACATTGAACATTTATAAGGTTCTTGGTGAAACTGAGTTGCTGTTTCATTTGACATACCACTTACGAGGGGCGTTTGGAAAGTCCGTGCAAAAATAAAAACTACTTACATGTTTGGGGTAAACCTTTTTTTACTCTTCGACATAGTCTCCATTTAGACTTATACACTTCGTCCAACGCTGTTCTAATTTTCTTATCCCTTTCGAATAGTAGGAATTGTCCAAGACTGCAAAATAGCTATTAGTTGCTGCAAACACCTCCTCGTTTGAATAAAATCTTTGTCCCGCCAGCCATTTCTTCAATTGGGGAAGAAATAGTAATCCGAGGGAGCCAAATCTGGAGAATAGGAGTAGGTGAAAGGAGTTGAAATCCTATTTCCATTAATTTTGTGACCACAACTTCTGAGGTGTGTGCTGGTACATTGTCGTGATGGAAAAGGTCTTTTTTGCGGTCCAATCGCTGGCGTTTTTCTTGCAGCTCGGTTTTCAAACGGTCCAATAACGATCAATAATATGCACTTGTAATAATTTTACCCCTTTCCAGATAGTCTATGAGGATTATCTCTTGCGAATCGCAAAAGACAGTCGCCATAACCTTTCCGGCCGAAGGAATGGTCTTCGCCTTTTTTGGTGCAGATTCCCCCTCGATAACCCATTGTTTAGATTGTTGTTTGGTCTCAGGAGTATAGTAATGTATCCATGTTTCACCCACAGTGACGAAACGACGCTTAAAGTCTTGCGGATTCTTCCTGTACAGCTGCAAACCATCCTTGCAGCACTTCACACGATTCCGTTTTTGGTCAAGCGTGAGCAATCGCGGAACCCATCTTGCGGATAGCATTCTCATGTCCAAATGTTTATGCAAAATATTATGTACCTTTTCATTCGAGATGCCCACAGCACTAGCAATCTCATGCACTTTAACTCTTCTGTCATCCATCACCACATCACGAATTTTATCAATGATTTCTGGAGTCGTAACCTCCACAGGGCGTCCAGAACGTTCAGCATCACTTGTGCCCATACGGCCACTCCGAAAATTTTGAAACCACTTATAAACTGTTCTAATTGAAGGTGCTGAGTCACCGTAATGTTTATCAAGCTTCTCTTTGAGTCTCCTGAGACGTTTTTCCTTTCATAAAGTAATGTTTAATCACCACACGAGATTCTTTTTGGTCAATTTTTTGACAATCACTCGACTTCCTTGATTCACACGAATGCCAAACACAAAGAAGTAGACCAATATGGCTGAAACTTGGTGTGCATTCTTTCGAAAGATGCTACTAACTAAACATGACCTCGATATGCGCTGGTGATGCCATCTCTCAGACTTTGCACGGACTTTTCAAACGCCCCTGGTCTAACTAAGTTTAATGTAATAAATACACTCCTGGAAATTGAAATACGAACACCGTGAATTCATTGTCCTAGGAAGGGGAAACTTTATTGACACATTCCTGGGGTCAGATACATCACATGATCACAATGACAGAACCACAGGCACATAGACACAGGCAACAGAGCATGCACAATGTCGGCACTAGTACAGTGTATATCCACCTTTCGCAGCAATGCAGGCTGCTATTCTCCCATGGAGACGATCGTAGAGATGCTGGATGTAGTCCTGTGGAACGGCTTGCCATGCCATTTCCACCTGGCGCCTCAGTTGGACCAGCGTTCGTGCTGGACGTGCAGACCGCGTGAGACGACGCTTCATCCAGTCCCAAACATGCTCAATGGGGGACAGATCCGGAGATCTTGCTGGCCAGGGTAGTTGACTTACACCTTCTAGAGCACGTTGGGTGGCACGGGATACATGCGGACGTGCATTGTCCTGTTGGAACAGCAAGTTCCCTTGCCGGTCTAGGAATGGTAGAACGATGGGTTCGATGACGGTTTGGATGTACCGTGCACTATTCAGTGTCCCCTCGACGATCACCAGTGGTGTACGGCCAGTGTAGGAGATCGCTCCCCACACCATGATGCCGGGTGTTGGCCCTGTGTGCCTCGGTCGTATGCAGTCCTGATTGTGGCGCTCACCTGCACGGCGCCAAACACGCATACGACCATCATTGGCACCAAGGCAGAAGCGACTCTCATCGCTGAAGACGACACGTCTCCATTCGTCCCTCCATTCACGCCTGTCGCGACACCACTGGAGGCGGGCTGCACGATGTTGGGGCGTGAGCGGAAGACGGCCTAACGGTGTGCGGGACCGTAGCCCAACTTCATGGAGACGGTTGCGAATGGTCCTCGCTGATACCCCAGGAGCAACAGTGTCCCTAATTTGCTGGGAAGTGGCGGTGCGGTCCCCTACGGCACTGCGTAGGATCCTACGGTCCTGGCGTGCATCCGTGCGTCGCTGCGGTCCGGTCCCAGGTCGACGGGCACGTGCACCTTCCGCCGACCACTGGCGACAACATCGGTGTACTGTGGAGACCTCACGCCCCACGTGTTGAGCAATTCGGCGGTACGTCCACCCGGCCTCCCGCATGCCCACTATACGCCCTCGCTCAAAGTCCGTCAACTGTACATACGGTTCACGTTCACGCTGTCGCGGCATGCTACCAGTGTTAAAGACTGCGATGGAGCTCCGTATGCCACGGCAAACTGGCTGACACTGACGGCGGCGGTGCACAAATGCTGCGCAGCTAGCGCCATTCAACGGCCAACACCGCGGTTCCTGGTGTGTCCGCTGTGCCGTGCGTGTGATCATTGCTTGTACAGCCCTCTCGCAGTGTCCGGAGCAAGTATGGTGGGTCTGACACACCGGTGTCAATGTGTTCTTTTTTCCATTTCCAGGAGTGTATTATAAAGCGTTAAAACCCCGATATTCAACAGGAATACATCTTACTTCCATGCGTATGTATCGTTTTTGTGCCACATACGCACAGAAGTAAGATATATCCCTGTCGACATGTTCCAGCGATATATTACAACGTAAAATGAAGCTCTAAGCTTAAGATTCGTGCCTGAAAACGACCAAAGGTCGAAACTGGCCAATCTCACAAGGTTTACACTCACGAAACACGTTGAGGCTGTGGACCTCCACAAAAATGAAACTACTAATTTTAAGGCAGTGGTGAGATATTGAGCTACTAGTGTCAAACATAGGCCTTAACTTGAGGAAGAAATGTGAAGGTTCTCGGGCAACTGGCGAGGAGCACGTGGAAAATATTGACAAGAGGAAGGGAGAAGATACTAAGACATCAAGGGATAACTTCCATGGCAAGAAGGGAGCTGTAGAGGGTAAACACCGCAGTAAAGTAATTAGTGACGTGCCAAATCGATCAGGGACTGTTTAAAAAAAACTTCAGATTCATACAACTGCAGTTACAGCTTGAAGTAAAGCTTGAACTTCTTCATTTACATCTGAATATTTATCACGTGAATCCCAAAAGTTTGGGGACTGCATTAATAAAAATAGGAAGAAATTAACATAGCTGTTTTAATGCTTCTGGTGTTGTACATAGCCTCCGCTGAATTGAGTACAACGCGTGGAACTGTCTTACAATCACGTGAAACTGACAGAAGAGTCTATCTCGAGTTGTTGCTTAACTCGCGCGTCACAGTTGCTTGTCTACATCTACATCTACATCTATACTCCGCGAGCCACCTTACGGTGTGTGGCGGAGGGTACTTATTGTACCACTATCTGATCCCCCCTTCCCTGTTCCATTCACGAATTGTGCGTGGGAAGAACGACTGCTTGTAAGTCTCCGTATTTGCTCTAATTTCTCGGATCTTTTCGTTGTCTGTAGGTTATATCGTCAGGGCGTTAGCCCTTCATGTAAAGTTCTTATGTTCGTCATTTTGTGGAAGGCTGGTACTGATAACATCAGGTCCTGTGACAATCTTTTCCAGAAATGAACTGTTCGCGTTTTGCATCTCAATCAAGGCGTGAGAGGCGTCCACTCTTCGTTTTGCTTAGGGATACAAGATGTGCGGTACAACCTTCATACACATTTCTCTTCTTCACGATGCTTGAACGCTTGATTTAAGGATGTTACTCCATTGCGGTTTGTGACACTTCACTTTGAGAAACTACGCCGTACGTCCACTACTTAACATATCCTGTTGAAAACTCACTGGTCGAATGCACATTTAATGATTTACGCTTGTACAGTGTCAGTATATTACATTACAATGTCCTTCAGACCTGCTTGCATGGTACTGATTTCACGATTATAGCTGTTGCTATTGTTACGAAATCAATTTGCAGACTGCGAATACGTGTCGACTTCAGCTGTATATTTCATTAATGCCATGTGAAAATTTGTGCCGGACTGGGAGGTGAACCATGGTTTCCCAGTTATCACGATCGGTCGCCTTAACCACTTTGGGTATCCATGCACACCTTCTGGACCGACCCAAATCTCAATATGACATATTCGCCCTATCCTCCATGCTCAGACTTTGTTATTCTCGCGCAGGGAGAGACATATATTTTTATCATTTTTTATTATAATAATATATACCAGGAACTTATACAATGCCATTACATTGTAATGTCTGTAGGACACTGTAATTATATGCAGACACTATATAAACACAAACATTGTTTAAGTCATTCGTATACATGCACCGACGAGCTAAAACGACGAAAACAAAAAATAAAAATAAAAAAAATTGTCCTCCCCTGTCTGACCAGGAGGGGTGCGATAAGCAGGAAATCCGGGTTACATTCCCGCTTCGGCACAAATTTTCAAGTGTCATTAATAAAATATGCAGCCGACGTCGATATGTATTGTTTCCAAGAATGCACATTTGTTGTTGACAGTTGTTGGTTCGGGCTGTCAGCGTGGTTACCCAGCTGACGTCGCCAATACACCAGGAATAAAATTAATCTCAGGAGGTTTTGGACGGACAGTGTGTACTGCTTTAATCGTTGGGAACTGTATGGCAGAGGACACATTTTGTTGTGATGTATAGATGATGCTTCATTCGGTTTCGTAAGACTATATCTCCCAATGGATGAAGATAGAAACCTAAGATAACTAACTTACACGTAGGGCAACAAAATTTTTATTTTCTAGTCTTCCCTCCCCTAATATTGATTACATGTCTGCCTCACAACAGTAAGATGTGTTGTGTTTCACAGTTCAGCCTGATGTACTGAGACATAACCGATTTTATCGCTTTAGGCAAGAAGATTTGGGACACTAATGGTCTTTCGGAATGTAGTATGAGGCGGCAGATTTGTGGTAGTTCTAGCAGTAGTAGTACGACATTTATTCGGTTGTTGTGGAATGAGCGAGTGTAAGAATGCTAGATTTGTTTTAAGAATTCCTGTTTCCATTCCACATCAGTGTTTAGATTTGATGCGTTAAGGTAATTCGTCAAACGTACGTGTAATGTTAGAGGATCACACCAATTTGTTATTATTTCAATACCATTGTTTTGTCAGGCCTTGATCCACAAATAATCTTGAATAAACTTTATGGATCATATGGTAAAATATTTCATAGTTTCAGGATTGCAATCCACTCCCCATCCTTAATGTACATTGGTGAGCCAAAACATTTTCACCACTGTCCAACGCGAGGCTGAATGCCTCCCTGTGGTGTTGCGAGCAGGTGACATAGCAAGGAAAGAATGAAAGCGGCATAGAGACAAATGGGCAGTCATTATAGCGAAGATACAGGTTGCAAATTCGGAAATCCTCTGATATAAGTGGTTTTGACAAAGGATACGTTGTTAGTGGCTTGTAGCTGGAAACGAGAATCTCCGAAACGGGAAAGCTGGTCACCTGTTGGCGTACAGCTGTCGTGAGCACTTACGGAAAGTGGTTGAAGTTGTGTTACACAAGAACGACGTTTTATAAATCCGTGTTGACTATGTGTCAATAGACCGTTTTCTTCAAGCTTATTCACAATGTTCGACCACAATACGAGGTGCATTCAAGTTCTAAGGCCTCTGATTTTTTTTCTAATTAACTACTCACCCGAAATCGATGAAACTGGCGTTACTTCTCGACGTAATCGCCCTGCAGACGTACACATTTTTCACAACGCTGACGCCATTATTCCATGGCAGCGGCGAAGGCTTCTTTAGGAGTCTGTTTTGACCACTGGAAAATTGCTGAGGCAATAGCAGCACGGCTGGTGAATGTGAGGCCACGGAGAGTGTCTTTCATTGTTGGAAAAAGCCAAAAGTGACTAGGAGCCAGGTCAGGTGAGTAGGGAGCATGAGGAATCACTTCAAAGTTGTTATCACGAAGAAACTGTTGCGTAACGTTAGCTCGATGAGCGGGTGCGTTGTCTTGGTGAAACAGCACACGCGCAGCCCTTCCCTGACGTTTTTGTTGCAGTGCAGGAAGGAATTTGTTCTTCAAAACATTTTCGTAGGATGCACCTGTTACTGTAGTGCCCTTTGGAACGCAATGTGTAAGGATTTCGCCCTCGCTGTCCCAGAACATGGACACCATCATTTTTTCAGCACTGGCGGCTACCCGAAAATTTTTTGGTGGCGGTGAATCTGTGTGCTTGCATTGAGCTGACTGGCGCTTTGTTTCTGGATTGAAAAATGGCATCCACGCCTCATCCATTGTCACAACCGACAAAAAGAAAGTCCCATTCATGCTGTCGTTGCGCGTCAACATCGCTTGGCAACATGCCACACGGGCAGCCATGTGGTCGTCCGTCAGCATTCGTGGCACCCACCTGGATGACACTTTTCGCATTTTCAGGTCGTCATGCAGGATTGTGTGCACAGAACCCACAGAAATGCCAACTCTGGAGGCGATCTGTTCAACAGTCATTCGGCGATCCCCCAAAACAATTCTCTCCACTTTCTCGATCATGTCGTCAGACCGCCTTGTGCGAGCCCGAGGTTGTTTCGGTTTGTTGTCACACGATGTTCTGCCTTCATTAAACTGTCGCACCCACGAACGCAATTTCGACACATCCATAACTCCATCACCACATGTCTCCTTCAACTGTCGATGAATTTCAATTGGTTTCACACCACGCAAATTCAGAAAACGAATGATTGCACGCTGTTCAAGTAAGGAAAACGTCGCCATTTGAAGTATTTAAAACAGTTCTCATTCTCGCCGATGGCGGTAAAATTCCATCTGCCGTACGGTGCTGCCATTTCTGGGACGTATTGACAAAGAACGCAGCCTCATTTTAAAACAATGCGTATGTTTCTATCTCTTTCCAGTCCGGAGAAAAAAAATCGGAGGCCTTAGAACTTGAATGCACCTCGTATATGTTCCAAGATCCTGCTGCATATCGACGTTAATGATATGGGACTGTAAGTTAGTGGATCACTCCTACTATCTTTCTTGAATATTGGTGCGACCTGTGCAACTTTCCAGTCTTCCGATACGGATCTTTCGTCGAGCGAACGGTAGTATATGATTGTTAAGTATGGAAATATTGTATCAGCATACTCTGAAAGGAATCTTGCTGATATACAGTCTCCACCGGGAGACTTGCTTTTCTTAAGTGACTGAAGTTGCTTCACTACTCCGAGGACATCTACTTTACTCATTGTGGCAGCTGTTCTTGATTCGAATTCTGGAATATTTACTTCGTCTTCTGTGGTGAACAAATTTCAGAAGGCTGTCTTTAGTAACTCTGCTTTGGCAGAAAGGTTCATAAACGTTCCGCAGGGATATGGCACAAAAGTTATTCAGTTTAGAGGAGACACGTTGCAATTGTACTATATTGTTGGGATTTGCTGACCCTCAGACGTGCACTAATATTTGTTTATATTTCCACCTAGGCGAAATGTCGATTCATCACTGAAGACGACACAAACCACAAAATCGTAATCGCCATGTAGCAATATATCGTTTGCGAATTATACGCGCAAACTGTAGTCTGTAGGCGTTGGACATAGTTGTAAGCGTCTTCGTAAAAGTCTCCACACAGATGTCATTGAAATTATTAATATTCGACCGACTTTCCGAACTGATTTCTTGCTGAAAAACTCAGCCGTTCAACACGTCCTGCAGTCGCTCTACGTCGTTCCATACGCTTCTCTTTGCGCGCAACTATACAACCAAAGCTGTGTTGCTGTTTCATTTGATCTATTATTTATAACTGTAAGCTGAACATAATAAATGCTACAAATACAGGGTGAAAAGTATTTAAACCGACAAACATTGGGAGGTTTTAGGGAACATCAAAACAAATGCTTTTTCCTAATGTCATTTTTTCCTATGAGGAGTATTTAAACCGGTAGAGGAAGATTTCTCTGGTGGCAAATTAATTAAACCAACAAACACTTTTCCATTTTCTTATGACCAAGAGACAACACATTAACACAATCCAATTTCAATTACAGTAGATTTTCAAAAATGCCTCCATTAACACGTAAACAAAGGTTACACTGTCGGAACATGTTCTGGCTGACACGGGCAAAAACCCCAGGAATATCCTGAAGTGTTCCTGCTGCTACAACTATCCGGGCAACCAGATCCTCTTCTGATGCAACAGGAGTTGCGTAAACAAGGTTGCGCATCTCTCCCCACACAAAACAGTCCAGAGGGGATATATCTGGGGATCGAGTAGGCCATGGTACAGGACCACCTCTACCAGTCCACGTTTCTGGCAACCGTCGGTCCAGGAATCGACGCACACGACGACTGAAAGGTGCCGGCGCCCCGTCATGTTGGAACACATGCGTTGTCTTGTAGGGAGCGGAACGTCTTCCAGCAGTTCTGGCATTGCCCCGGCGAGAAAATTGTAATAATGCCTGCCATTTAATGCCCTAGGTAGCAGATACGGCCCAATTAAACAGTCCCCAACAACAATGACCCACACATTAACGAAGAACCGCACTTGATGAGCGCTAGTAATTGTGGCATGTGTGTTATCCTCTCTTCAAACATGCGAAATGTGCATGTTGAAGACTCAATCACGCCCGAACGTTGCTTCATCGGTAAACAACACAGAGGATGGAAATGTAGGATGCATTTCACACTGTTCCACGTACCACTGCGAAAACTGTGCTCTGGGTGGATAATCAACTGGTTCTACGTTGTGGACACGCTGTAAGTGAAGTGGACGTAACAACTGCTCTCGAAGGACTGTTCTTACATTCGACTGATTTGTCTCAATGTTACGTGCAGTTGCACGAGTGCTGATTGAAGGATCCCGCTCCACATGCTGCAAGACAGCTTTCTCAAATTGCAGCGTTCTTACCGTGCGACGGCGTCCCTGTCCAGGTAATCTGTTAAATGAGCCGGTCTCACGCAGATGTTGGTACGCAGCAGCAAAGGTCCTATGATGGGGGATACGGCGATTAGGATATTGTTGTTGATAAACCCGCTGTGCAGCTCGTCCGTTGTGGTGCGCTACGTAGTACGCACCAACCATGTCAGTGTACTCACTCCAGGTGTAACGCTACATTAGTAAACAGAGACAATGCACTACTACACTGGTGGACAGCAGTTGCCTACAACTGAAAAAAAGCCTCTTAACAACTCAAGAGTGTAATACGGCCTCCACCGGTTTAAATAACCCTCATAGGAAAAAATGACATTAGGGAAAAATATTTGTTTTGATGTCCCATACAACCTCCCAGACTTTGTCAGTTTAAATACTTTTCACCCTGTATATGAATGCGTGGTGTCTGTTCTTTCGGACACAGACATCTTTCTGTCATGTCCGAAACAACAGAGACCTCGCAGAATCCGCAGCTGTAATTTACATAATATGTAAATTTACTTTATATGTAAACTAAAGGTGGAGGATGAGGAAGGATTGGAATTAGCGAAGTCAGCTGCATCGGGACATTATGCGGAATCAGCGGCTACGAGTGCAGCTGTGTGCCGGAGTAGGATTCGAACTCGGGATTTCCAGCTTACTAAGCAAAGGCATTAACCACTGCGCCACCCGGAACACAGTCTTTATCGCCACCACGCGAATTATATTGGCACTCCTATGGATCGGCCCACACTCCCACCCAGCGCCACCAATCCGCAGTCCCTGCGCATGGCCTCTGATGTGTTGGCAGATGTGCCAACACCTTGTAGTTAGAGGAGGCCGGAATGCACGCTATAATCTAACGCAGACTGGCGTGAGGTCTGGAACAGGATACGTAATGAATGCTATAAAAAAAAGTACGTAGCTTCTGGAATACTTAACTTTAATCCATCATTTGTATACAGCATTCTTGATGATACAAGTGAGACTCTCTCTAGACATGGTTAATGGCGCCTTGCTAGGTCGTAGCCATGGACTTAGCTGAAGGCTATTCTAACTGTCTCTCGGCAAATGAGAGAAAGGCTTCGTCAGTGTAGTCGCTAGCGAAGTCGTCGTACAACTGGGGCCGTGTGCTAGTAAGTCTCTCAAGACCTGCCGTGTGGTGGCGCTCGGTCTGCAATTACTGACCGTGGCGACACGCGGGTCCGACATGTACTAATGGACCCCGGCCGATTTAAAGCTACCACCTAGCAAGTGCCACCTAGGAAGTGGCGGTGACACCACATTCCTCCCCCGCAAATCGGCGAACGGTCGTGTTATAAGGCTTCCGCCCGCCGGGGGGAGGGCCCCATGTTGACGTAGGCAATGAGGTGGGGAGCCTAACAACAGGCGAGGCTGTGCCACCCGCACCCGGCCATTCGGTCCGAGGGGAGCTAGGAAACGCCTGAAAACCTAGTCCAGGATGCACGTCAACATGCGGTGTATGCGCCCGTACTGAGACAGGAGGGGCCGAAGGGTCGACCTCCATTGCGTCGGGGTAATCGACGCGCGATGACGCCATGTGGTCCGGAGCGGGCAAGAGTTCCATGGCGGAGGACAGCTGGTCACGGGAAGCGATCGGCGGCGCGTGACCCAGGGAGGCGCTTGGCGGCTGCAGCGAAGCGTCCACTGCGGGCGGCGGCGGTGGCGGCGGCGGCGCGTCGCCATGGGGCAAAATGGAAGGCATCGTCGGTAACACCTGGGGATGATGTGAGCCAGTAGATGGGTCCCCGGGGCGCTGACCGGACGGCACCGTCGCTGAAAGCAGACTGGGAGCGGCAGAACCCGTGCGACGACAGAGGCGCAGCTGATTGAGATGCCGACGCACCTCACCAGAGGCCCCCAAAACCAAATACATCGCGCAGCCGAGGCAGCGAAGAATGCGCCCTGCGAGCCAACGCTGTGAACCGCGATAGTTGCGATATAATACAACGTCGTCTGGAGCAAAAGCAGGAGTCTGCTGCTGCACAGGAACCTGATGCGGCGGATGCAGCAAAGACATCAAGGTTCGATGAGGAAGACCATGGAGCAACTCAGCAGGCGAGCGATCATCCCGGGGCTGAGAGCGATACGAAGACAAAAAGAGCAGTAACGCGTCCTCGCGAGAATGCGACTCTTTCAACTTCAACATCTGTGACTTGAAAGTCCGGACCAATCGTTCAGCGGCACCGTTTGACTGAGGCGAAAACGGCGCGGATGTCAGATGTTGAATACCATTGGCCTTGCAGAATGACTTAAATTCTGCGGACATGAATTGTGGGCCATTGTCGGAAACAATAGTCTGTGGTAGACCTTCAATGCAAAAGATAGCGGACAACGCTTGGATTGTGGCAGAAGACGTCGTGGAAGACATCCGGACAACAAAAGGAAAATTACTGAAGGAATCCGTTATATCCTAGCCAGCAATGCCAACCGAGCCCGCTGCCAAAAGGTTGGCAGCATCAAAGTCCGGACGCCGTCCGCATAAGCAGCGCCAGCGATACAGGAAATCGCCGCAAGTCTGCGCGCGCCACCGCTGGCTTCTGGCTTCTTAAGCGCTGGAGTCGCGAGCGCTAGGACAGTTGTAGACTCGCCACCGATTTGTGTACTTGCTAGTCACTTGTATGTTCATCGCAGCAGAGTTGTTGTTTGTCGTCAGCCGACGCTGACCTAGCCGCTCCGACTCGAACTAGACAGATTTCTGTAGACACGGAGTTCACTACTGTGTTTCTGTATCTTCGTTAATAAAGATAAGTACCGACTTTTATTTAATCAGAGTGTTTGAGTTTTCATCTTTCTGTTCACTGTTCCAGCGGACCGGTCGGCCCGCTATTAAAAGTGTGGCGGTGACTTCGTAAGCCGTTTCTACAGCGAAGTGTTTGTCGCTACGAACGCCGCCACAAAAGAATCGACCACAACCAACCATCGAGCATTCCAGAATGGACCAGCAAAATCGATGTGTAATCTTTGCCAAGGGGAAGTAGCTTTCGGCCATGCAAAGAATTTCCGCGGTGTTGCGGATTGTTGTTCGGCACACGCCATGCAAGAAGAGCACATATTCGCAATCGCAGCATCGATTCCGAACCAAGTACAGTGCTGACGAGCAAGTTGTTTCGTACGCACGATACCCCAATGTCCTTGGTGGAGAAGCTTTAAGACAGAGGACTGTAACGAACGTGGGACCACGACCCTAGACTGATCATTATCAGAACGCAACAGCAAAACACCACGTTGAACAAAAAGTCTCTCCTTGTGAGCAAAAAATCGGCGAACCAACGGATCCTCGATCCGTGACTTCGACAAGGGCCATTGCGTAGCAACAAAACGCAAAACGGTAGCAAGGACAGGGTCTGCAGCTGTGGCTGCAGCTACACGACGAAAATCAATCGGAAACGATTCGATCACGTCATCGGTTTCCGCATCAATGAACAGACAAGCAAGTTCGGAAGAATCGAATGCTTTATCCTCAGCAACAGGCAAACGGGACAACGCATCGGCGTTTCCGTGCTTAGCAGTGGACCGATACAAGATATCGTAGCGGTACTGCGAGGGGAAAATAGACCAGGGAATGAATTTCTGCGCTGTACGCGGAGGTACAGGCTTGTTCGGATGAAAAAGTGATGTCAAAGGTTTGTGGTCTGTGATGATGGTAAAGTGACGACCATACAAGAAATCGTGAAACTTGGTAACACCAAATACGAGAGCCAAAGCTTCTTTCTCTATCTGGGAATAATTTCTTTGCGCAGACGACAGCAATTTGGACGCAAGCCAATAGGGCGATCATGCGAACCATCTTTGTGCGCAAGCACAGCACCGATCCCGAAATCCGATGCATCTACCATCAACAAAAGGGGTTTCTGGGGATCGAATGGCGTTAGGCAAGTATTTGAAAGCAACGCCGATTTCAACTGTCGAAAGGCGCGTTCGCATTCCGTCGACCAGACGAACGGAACACCTCTACGGCGTAAGCGATGAAGCGGAGCTGAAATGGAAGAGGCATTGCGCACATAGCGATGGTAGTAATTTATGTTACCCAGCACACTCTGTAGCTGCTTCAAATTCTGCGGCGAAGGCAAGTCCTGTATAGCACGGAGGTGCTCTGGACTCGGATGTATGCCTTGGGCATTAAGGACATGTCCCAGATATGGCAAGTCACGAGCAAAAAACACACATTTGTCCTTCCGCAAGCGAAGATCATTCTGTCGCAATACCTGAAATAACGTTCGGAGGTTGGATAAATGTTCTGATGCTGTATTCCCGGAGATCACAATATCGTCCAGATAGTTTGCTGCAGTAGGGACCGACGCACAAACAGTTTGTAAATATTGCTGAAACAAGGCAGGGGCGGATGCACACCCGAATGGCAGTCTTTTGAATCTGTACAAACCAAGATGCGTGTTAACCACCAAGACGCGCTGGGATTCTTCGTCCACCGGTATTTGCAAGTACGCATCTGCTAGATCTAACTTTGAAAAGCATTTACCCGGGCACAGTTTGTCAAAAAGGTCTTCCGGGCGGGGTAAAGGAAAAGTAGCAGTCACTAGTTGTGGATTCACTGTTGCCTTGAAGTCCACGCAAAGTCTCAATTTTCCGGAAGGTTTTTGCAAAATTACTAAGGGTGATGCCCAGAGAGAAGCCTGCACACGTTCAATTACACCTTGTGATTCTAAATCGTGTAAAGTTCTTGCGACCTCATCACGCAATGCGTGGGGAACATTGCGCGCTCTGAAAAATTTCGGTTGCGCGTTGACTATGAGTTCCAAATGTGCTTCATAGTTCTTAGCGCAACCAAGGCCCGGTGCAAAAATGTCTGCAAATTCTTCACATAGACGAGAAACACTGGCTGAAGGCACAGTCTGGTACACTGATAGGACCTGATTTACGATAGACATGTTAAACAATTGAAATAAATCTAAACCAAACAAGTTCACTGCAGTAGAAGAGCGAAGAACGTAAAATGACACAAGTTTTGTTTGTCCCTTGTATGTTGCAAGATGAGTGCACTGTCCTAACACAGGGATATCCTGACCTGAATAGCTAGTTAACCGAACCTGTGCGGCACGCAACGGAGGTTTGCCCAGTTGTTTGTACGTGTCGTGATTGATCAAGGAAACTGCAGCTCCGGTATCGAGCTGGAATGGGATCACTTTGCCTTCAAGGTCCAAGTCTACAAAAAGTTTATTGTCCTGCTGACGACAAGAGCGACTGTCTCGTGCAATTGGAACTGTTTCTGGGACAGAAGCACTTGCGACTTGACGGGTTTCCCGTCGACGTCAACGCACACTTTTTGTGGGACGAACACAGTCACTGTTAGAGAGAGAGTAGCACTGGACGGTGTGGAAGTAACTACATGAATGTCCATGGGCGAAGGTTCACGAGCCTGAGTGTCCTTGGTTCGATTCCGGCGCGAAGCAAAGGGCCTGGAATGGTTGTGAGTGTCCGATCTAAGCTTTTTCTGGCAAACACTTTGAACATGTCCTTTTTTATTACAGAAAAAGCAAATAGCTTGGCGTGACGGGCAATTCTCACGCGAATGTCTAGTTGCACACCGCAGGCATGATTTCAGCACTGCATTTGCTTGCTTGCGCAGCACACGTGGCGATGCAGACGTGCGCGAGGGCTGTTTACAGTTCCGTGCAGCGCGCCCGGCGGGCCGGTTAATGTGACACACAGCTGGCGAAGTTTCAAATGATTCCTGAGCAAAGTCAAGTGTGTCTTGCCTATCCAATATGTCTATCACTTGTTGAAGGGAGGGATTGACTAGTTTCAAAATCTGTTCCCGTATACGAACATCAGAAACGTTCTGTGCAATTGCATCACGCACCATAGGATCTGAATAAGGGAGTCCACATTCACACTCAAAAGCACAATCCCTAGTAAGGCCTTGCAAAGTTGCAACCCACTCCCGATTAGTTTGACCGGCTGTACGTTTTGTACGAAAGAACGTATACCTTTTTGCAACGACATTGACTGTTTCCCTGAAATAGGCATCTAAAGCAGACAAAATTTCTTCGTAGGACAGAGTTGCTACGTCGCGTCGGGGAAACAATTTCACTATCACACGGTACGTCTGCACCCCGACGGATGCTAACAAAAAAGGCTGCCGCTCGTTACCTTGAATTCTGTAGGCGGCGAGATGGAATCCAAATTGATGTGACCACTCCGTCCATGTTTCCTGAGCAGCATCAAATGGTCTGAAGGGCGGTGCAACGGCGTGTTGTAGCTGCGGTAGCGGTGAAGCGGCGGCGGTCGCATCGTTTTGTAGTGCACGTTGACCCTGGACGAGTCGTCCAAGGGCATCCAATAAGGCCTGCGTCTGCTGATTCTGCAAGCGATAAAATTCGGACAGTACATCTGGAGATTGGGGCGAAGCCATGACACAAGTAATTTAAGCAAGTAGAAAGAACACTTTTACACTCGTCGCCAATGATGTGTTGGCAGATGTGCCAACACCTTGTAGTTAGAGGAGGCCGAAATGCATGCTATACTCTAACGCAGACTGGCGTGAGGTCTGGAACAGGATACGTAATGAATGCTATAAAGAAAACTACGTAGCTTCTGGAATACTTAACTTTAATCCATCATTTGTATACAGCATTCTTGATGATACAAGTGAGACTCTCTCTAGACATGGTTAATGGCGCCTTGCTAGGTCGTAGCCATGGACTTAGCTGAAGGCTATTCTAACTGTCTCTCGGCAAATGAGAGAAAGGCTTCGTCAGTGTAGTCGCTAGCAAAGTCGTCGTACAACTGGGGCCGAGTGCTAGTAAGTCTCTCAAGACCTGCCGTGTGGTGGCGCTCGGTCTGCAATTACTGACCGTGGCGACACGCGGGTCCGACATGTACTAATGGACCGCGGCCGATTTAAAGCTACCACCTAGCACGTGTGGTGTCTGGCGGTGACACCACATCCTCCATGCTCGCTACTATGAGTTTCCGGCAGAAGGTCGGACTTGCTTGTGCATGTGCACTGAAGAAGGTGGATCCGTTGCTCATCTAGGCGAAACAGTTATACGAATGCGTGGTGTCTGTTCTTTCGGACATGTCCCAACAGACACCACGCATTCGTATAACTGTTTCGCCTAGATGAGCAACGGATCCACCTTCTCCAGTGCACATGCACAAGCAAGTCCGACCTTCTGCCGGAAAGTCATAGTAGCGAGCATGGAGAACACGCGCAGGGACTGCGGATTGGTGGCGCTGGGTGGGAATGTGGATCGACCCAGAGGATTGCCAATATAATTCGCGTGGTGGCGATAAAGACTGTTTTCCGGGTGGCGCAGTGGTTAACGTTCTTACGTAACAAGCAGGAGATCCTGGGTGCGAATCCGGGGCCGGCAGAGATTTGCACTCGATGCCACTGATTCTGCGTAATGTTCTGACACAGCTGACATCACTAATACGTTCCCGTACCTCCTCCACCTTCAATTTACATACAATGCTGCAAAGACTTAGAACTCGTATCAGCGGTCCCAACGCCTTCTCCAGAATCACCTTTTTGCCGGGTAGTGTAACCAGGGGTTTCTGAAAAACAATCCTTCCAAGACCCAGGCAATCATAGTAGGTTGTACCACTCGCTCCTTTCGTCTCCTTGATTTTTCCCTTACTATCTTTGCCCGTCCTGTCCCGCCTCTCCCCCACCCTCACCTGCCTTGGCCTCACCATTGACCGTCACCTCACCTTCATCCCTCACCTTATGAAACGTCCCCTTAGAACAATTACACAGGACTGAGCTTAATCTAACATACAATATTTTTAGCGCAACGCAATCTGAATTTCAATAATCCCTACAAAAGAATGGCCCTGACTAACGTTAATCTATACCTTTCACAAATCACTTACCTCACCAAAAATCTCCATTACTCGAACTACTGCAATACAGCGAGCGCCACTACTGCCAGCTAAATAAAAGATTCAAACTACGGAAGGCACTAACTACTGATAGGCATAGTTAGCAAATGAAAGATTTTAATAGAGAACAAACAATGTATTTACCTTAATAGTGTTGAAAAAGCATAATATACATAGCAGTTCATAATATCCATTCTGTACTCAAAAATCCGCCATCGCATTTCCCACATCCACCACTGCTGGCGGCTCACCTCCAACTGCGCAACGCTACGCGCTGTTCACATCCAGCTGCCGCTGCCCAACACTACAATGGCAGACAACAATGCAAACTGGCCACAGACTACACACAGCACAGCCAGTGATTTTCATACCGAGCGCTACGTAAGGTTGCCGATAAGAAAACATAAACAGCCTACTTACAATCTTTATCCAATCCAAAGCCCACAACCGCCTCCGACTCCTTAAACTCTGGACGGACATGGGGGTTGAACCCCTCTACCATCCTCCACACCTGCAAATCCGTAATCCATCTCATCCTCTGTTATGCCAGTCGCGCTTGGATAACCGCCCCCCAAATTCTGTAAGTCCTTCCAGATCCTCGAGCGCCATGCCCTCCACCTCGCCTTCTGTATGTGCCTCCCGTCCCTCATGCGGGTCCTCTATGACCTGATTCCTTTCCCCCATCTGTTCTTTTTCCTAGAACGTGTCCTATCCTCTACACCTCCGCCACCTTGATTCCTCTCATCCCGTGGTTGCTCCTCTCAATCCCCGCCTGCTGCGACACCTTCACCATTGGGTCCCTCCTACCATCCACCTTTACACCCTTCATCCACTTTCCCGAGGTGGCTTCCACAAACTCCCCCTCCCGGATGATGCCCTCTCCCTCCATTTATCCCTCCCATCAAGTCTGATCCTCCCCTCCCCCTCCTTCCCTCTGTCACTTTCCTGGGCTCCCCCCTCCCCCTCCATACTGTTCTTGCCGGCTATCCTCTCTTTGACTCCCTTCTCTGCCCTGACTCCTTTTACTTTCCTCTCCACTACCTTCATCACCCCTTCTCGCGTCCGCTGTGCCCGCCCCCCTTTTTCTATGTTCTCTTTTCCATCGGCTCCCCCCTTTTTCTTTTCCACTCCTCCCCCCTTTTTTTCCCCTTCATCGGTCTGGATCCTCCCCCCGCCCCTATCTGCCGCCGTGTCACCTATAGTACTGTTTTCAGTAAATGTTCAGTGTTGTGCGTCCCCTGTCAGTGTGGCGAACAGCCTCCATACTGTCGCTAGTTGTGTTTCTTTATCTCGTGCGAACAGACACCAGACTGTCACAGTGTTTTTAATTGTGCCTATCTGCTTACTGTGTGTCCTCATCCACACAGCCACCGCCGTGTTTTTATATTTTAAATTCCTCATCTTTCCGCAATCGTATTAAGCTGCTGTCAGCCCGCCTCCCCCGCCCCCCCCCCCTTTTGGGGCGAAATCGAAAACCAATCAAGGAAAAAATAGAAATCGTGTACTCATTGTGAAAAACCCTGTATTCTACACACATCGTTAGTGTTGTGACTTACATAAAGTATAATTATTTTAAATTCTGAGGCTGTGCCAGGTGATGACATGAATTTTCCAAACATTTTGCAGCGGCGTAATGATTTTAGCACCTTTGAGGTGGCACACATAAAATGTGTTTTATGAGAGTGATGAAACACAACTTAAAGAAGACTAAGATCAGAGATCGTGGCCCATATGGCGCAACAAGGCAGTCACTTTCAGATTTTTCCGTGAGTTAATGGAGTAGGGTGAAGAGATAGTGATAAGATTAACAAGAGTTAGCTGGCCGCTGTGGCCGAGCGGTTCTGGGCGCTTCAATCTGGAACCGCGCCACCGCTACGGTCGCGGGTTCGAATCCTGCCTCGGGCATGGATGTGCGTGCTGTCCTTAGGTTAGTTAGGTTTAAATAGTTCTAAGTTCTAGGGGACTGATGACCTCAGATGTTAAGTCCCATAGTGCTCAGAGTTCTATGCAGCGCACTCTGCATTGGTTTGCGGATTGTACGAGGACCATTCAAGTTCTAAGGCCTCTGATTTTTTGTCTAATTAACTACTCACCCGAAATCGATGAAACTGGCGTTACTTCACGACGTGATCGCCCTGCAGACGTAAACACTTTTCACAACGCTGACGCCATTATTCCATGGCAGCGGCGAAGGCTTCTTTAGGAGTCTGTTTTGACCACTGGAAAATCGCTGAGGCAATAGCAGCACGGCTGGTGAATGTGCGGCCACGGAGAGTGTCTTTCATTGTTGGAAAAAGCCAAAAGTCACTAGGAGCCAGGTCAGGTGAGTAGGGAGCATGAGGAATCACTTCAAAGTTGTTATCACGAAGAAACTGTTGCGTAACGTTAGCTCGATGTGCGGGTGCGTTGTCTTGGTGAAACAGCACACGTGCAGCCCTTCCCGGACGTTTTTGTTGCAGTGCAGGAAGGAATTTGTTCTTCGAAACATTTTCGGAGAATGCACCTGTTACCGTACTGCCCTATGGAACACAATGGGTAAGGATTTCGCCCTCGCTGTCCCAGAACATGGACACCATCATTTTTTCAGCACTGGCGGTTACCCGAAATTTTTTTGGTGGCGGTGAATCTGTGTGCTTCCATTGAGCTGACTGGCGCTTTGTTTCTGGATTGAAAAATGGCATCCACGCCTCATCCATTGTCACAACCGACAAAAAGAAAGTCCCATTCATGCTGTCGTTGCGCGTCAACATCGCTTGGCAACATGCCACACGGGCAGCCATGTGGTCGTCCGTCAGCATTCGTGGCACCCACCTGGATGATACTTTTCGAATTTTCAGGTCGTCATGCAGGATTGTGTGCACAGAACCCACAGAAATGCCAACTCTGGAGGCGATCTGTTGAACAGTCATTCGGCGATCCACCAAAACAGTTCTCTCCACTTTCTCGATCATGTCGACAGACCGGCTTGTGCGAGCCCGAGGTTGTTTCGGTTTGTTGTCACACGATGTTCTGCCATCATTAAACTGTTGCACCCACGAACGCACTTTCGACACATCCATAACTCTATCACCACATGTCTCCTTCAACTGTCGATGAATTTCAATTGGTTTCACACCACGCAAATTCAGAAAACGAATGATTGCACGCTGTTCAAGAAAGGAAAACGTCGTCATTTTAAGTACTTAAAACAGTTCTCATTCTCGCCGCTGACGGTAAAATTCCATCTTCCGTACGGTGCTGCCATCTCTGGGACGTATTGACAATGAACGCGGCTTCATTTTAAAACAATGCGCATGTTTCTATCTCTTTCCAGTCCGGAGAAAAAAAATTGGAGGCCTTAGAAGTTGAATGCTCCTCGTACTCGTATGTGGACCGCCCTTCCTACTTTAAAGCCAGAGACGTGTTAACATTTGTAAGCGATGACACCCGCTCTTCTGGATGGTTGTATCACAGCTTCGCTGGACGTCGGGGAGCACACCAGTTTCCTTGTGAGCTCCATCTCTTCAGCATAATGTAACACATATAATCGCGTCAAAAGGGGCGTCAATATTCACGCGTCATTGCGCCCCGAGAGCCTCTGGAAAGGCGGCAGAACAAAAGAGGCGCGATACGTCTGCCGGCAGGCCATATTTCGGCAGTTGGCGCGGCGCTAACAGGCCGTGGCTAAACTGGCTATATTTATTCGCCGAGTCCGCCCCCCGCGCCACAAGCGGCGCGTATTACCTCGGACAAGGCCGCTAACCCCGAGCCAGAGACCCAATACCGCAACATGTGTGCTCGGAATCCTTCCCATCTTGGCCGTAACGAATCGCGACAACAGCGGGGGACGCAGGGCAGAGCCCACTGGGGACCAGCGTGGAGGGGAGCAGAGGAGCCGTATTTGTGTCCCGGCCCGGTCGCCGGACGTTTAGCATTTCCGATTACGGCGGACAATGCGCGCCGCCGACAGTATTTTTGAAGTTAATGGCTCCGACGCGGCTCCCTCGGTGCGCGACGCGTCGCGCGTAATTGCTTGCGGCGACAGCGATGAGTCATTAGGGGCGGCGATTATCACGGGCGCGCCATTAAGTGGTGATGATAGGCGTCGCCGACGTCAGCTGCAGAACGTCCGTCACCTGTGGCCAGTATACCGAGGGTCAGCTGCAAGTCTCCGCTGTGTGAATGGTCCGCAAGAAATCTCTACTGTCCCAGCTGGACACACTGACAAAAACAGTTAAGCACCTAGGAGAAGTCATACAATGTAGGCTTTCACGGCCGGTGTTGTCTTCACTTGAAACTTCCGGGCTTAGAAGCCGCAGTCGATGTAAAAAATTTCCACCTAACGTTTCGTCTCCATCTGCGGGAGACATCTTCTGAGGTCGCCCAGCTACTGCCACTGAGGCTCCAGGTACTGTCGCATTTATAGAGCGCATAGAGGGCACCACCATTCGTCACGTGATGCCGACGGTATGCCTATCTTTGGAAGGCATCATCATTCTCGATTAAGAGTAATCGATTGTCATTCTGCTGGCGCAACGTCGACATCCACATTTTGTCCAACTTTAAAACTTTTTCTATTAAAATTATTATGGTGTTTGTGAATCTCTATTGCATCTCTATACATGCGCGCATGATAATAGGATGTTCGTGCTAGAACGCTTCTCTCATTAAATTTAATTTCGTGGTTCAAATGGTTCAAATGGCTCTGAGCACTATGGGACTCAACATCTTAGGTCATAAGTCCCCTAGAACTTAGAACTACTTAAACCTAACTAACCTAAGGACATCACACACACCCATGCCCGAGGCAGGATTCGAACCTGCGACCGTAGCAGTCCCGCGGTTCCGGACTGCAGCGCCAGAACCGCACGACCACCGCGGCCGGCTAATTTCGTGCTTCCCATCTCGAAAAACATGCTCAGCTATGGCCGATTTTTCGATGAGTCCTAAGCGGCAGTTTCTTTTATGTTCGGCTAAGCGGGTGTTCGCACTTCTTTTCGTTGTTCCAATATACCGGACGATCAAAAAGTCAATATAAATTTGAAAACTTAATAAACCACGGAATAATGGAGATAGAGACGTAAAAACTGACACACATGCTTGGAATGACATGGGGTTTTATTAGAACCACCCATATTGCTAGACGCGTGAAAGATCTCTTGCGCGCGTCGTTCCGTGACGATCGTGTGCTCAGCCGCCACTTTCGTCATGTTTGGCCTCCCAGGTTCCCAGACCTCAGTCCGTGCGATTATTGCATTGGGGTTATCTGAAGTCGCAAGTGTATCGTGATCGGCCGACATTTCTAGGGATGCTGAAAGACAACATCCGACGCCAATGCCTCATCATAGCTCCGGACATGCTTTACAGCGCTGTTCACAACATATAAGCGAGGTTGAGGTACGATGGTGGACATATTGAGCATTTCGGGTAAAGAACATCATCTTTGCTTTGTCTTACTTTGTCATGCTAGTTATTGCTATTCTGATCAGATGAAGCGCCATCTGTCGGACATTTTTTGAACTTCTGTATTTTTGTGGTTCTAATAAAACCCCATATCATTCCAAGCATGTGTGTCAATTTGTACCTCTCTATCTACATTATTCCGTGATTTATTCAGTTCTCAAATTTATACTGACTTTTGGATCACACGGTATACTTGTCCCCAGCTGCATGGAATTTTGTATACCCCAGGTGTTGCTAGGGTGTGTCGGGCGTCTTTTGCAGTTCTTAAATATTCCTTTATCTTCTTGGTGGGTCTGAAGATTGTTTCGATCCCATACTTGGCCGGAACTTTCCCGATACGGTCCGTGACTTTATTAGTGAACGGTAGGAAAACTTTTCGAGTAGGTGGCCGTTGTTGCTCTGGACTTCTGGCTTCTTTTCTTCTTTGATGGAGGGCTCGATCAATTTCCTTGCTGGTATAGCCGTTTTTAATGAAGGCTGACCGTAAGTGATTTAGTTCATCTTGCGAGTAAGCCGGCTCGCAGATTTTGATGGCTCTGCCGACCAAGGTTTTCATGACACCTCTTTTGTTGCCTAGGATGATGGTTTGATTTCTTGTGGAGGTATCGATCCGTATGAGTGTTCTTTCTATATACCTTGCGGCCCAGCGTCCCATACACCCGTTTAATTACCGACATATCCAGGAAATTGAGTTGATCATTGCTCTCTTTCTCCATCGTAAACTGTATCTTCGGGTTAATGCTGTTCAAATGCACCAAGAAGACATTCAGCTCTTCTTCACCGTGAGTCCACACTACAAATGTGTCATCGACATAGCGGTACCATACAGCTGGCCTTTTACTGGCAGTCTGCAGCGAGATGTTAATTAGTAGATTATGTAAGCATTTTAAATTTATAAATTCCCTCAGTAATTACGAGAAATATTGAAAATCGAATTTTTGTTGTTCCTGGCAGCCGTTAGAAAAAGCGCACTGCGACTGGTTCAGGATTCTGGGATATTGGTTTAGGAATATAGACTGTTTAATTACAGTAAAATGTTTTAAAATAATGATTTCTTTATATCAGAGCTTACTACATCATTTTAGCACAACATCCAAGAAATTGGAATGAAAATCAGCATTGGCCGTAATCTGTTGTTTTATTGTCCGCAAAATCGATTTTCGGTCACTTAGTGACCATCCTCAGTGCTGTAATATACAATTAAAATTGGTGGGCACTGGTATCAAGCTATAACCACAAGCTTAGAGCCATCACATAAACTATTTATGTGATCGCTCTAAGTTTTCTTGATTTGGAATGAACTTTTAATGATAGTAGTTTCAGTCTAATTCGTCCACTTGCATACATACCGCACCAATAATATTAGCAGATGAACATATGATAAGCCTCAGCATTCCAGCGAAATTTTTTGGCAATAAGCGACTCATGACTCTATGCACTTCCTTGAAGTCATTTAAGTTGGTATCTTTACCATACTCTGCATTTTAGATCGACCTAATCAATTCTTCACACCCCAGGCACCTGTTAAACACTTTCTTATCGTGCTATGCGTTGCACAGTGGTGTAGGCGTGTGGTTTCCCACATAACGTATGTTTTTATTACCTGATAAGGTCATTTCATTTGGCTGCATCAAAATTGAAAGGGTAAAATAGAAATTAATGATAAGTTTGTTATTTTGGCCCATTAATTACAGAAGATATCGTTAAAAGAATTTCAAGACCAAAACTAGCTTAAAATTAAAGAAGACTGCTGTTTATATCAGGTGAAATTGGCTATGCTTGAAACCAAAGAGAAAGATAATAAAAAAATATTGCTATGAGTGACCAACTCATTTAGTACAGAAAAGAAGGAAAACGATTTGTGAATACGTCCATTAGGAGTGTGCTTCTGTTTTACTGTAAAATTTGGAGACAGCTGAAGACGGTCAGAAAGTGCTAAAAGCGAAGGAAATACGACCGTCGGCAAGCCTGACAAGGTCAAGAGGGATACAATAAAAATCCGGTGAAGATGTTTTGAAAGCAATTAATGAACAAATAAACTTCAAAACAACTATTAAGAACAGGAAAATTTTACTTATTTAGACTCAATTAGAAAACAAAAAGGAAGTCTAACACGAAAAGAAAGTAGATGTAATAGAGGTAATAAAATGTCAAAATGATCAAAAAATGGGAAGGAAAGCACAAAATAGAGCAGAGGGATCGTAACGACAAGGCTTAGTCTTTAGAAGATGATGTCTTGACTGAATACGAGAATAGAATGCGAAAAGAGAAAAGTAAGGTGTGGCTCGCAGCTGTCACAACTTCCGCTGACTTTGGCCGACTTGTGTACACAGATCAGTCAGGACATTACAACCACGTACGTAATAGCCGGTATGTCCGTCTTTGGCACGGACGACGGCGGCGACACGTCGTGGCATGAAAGCAGTGAGATGTTGGCAGTTTGCTGGAGGAAGTCGGTATCGCATCTACATAGACAAGTCACCTAATTCCTGTACATTCAGATCGGGAGAGGGGGGGGGGGGGATGGAGGGCGGCAGGCGATGAGTTCTAACGCCACGTTCAATTACATTCCAGATGTGTTCGATCGGGTTCAGATCTGGCGACCTGAGAGCCAGCGCATCAATTGGAACCCGCCACCGTATTCCTCAAAAAACGTGTGTGAAATCATATGGAACTTAACTGCCTAAGCTTACACACTACTTAACCTAAATTATCCTAAGGACAAAGACACACACACACCAATGCCCGAGGGAGGACTCGAACCTCCGCCGGGACCAGCCGCACAGTCCACGACTGCAGCGCCTGAGACCGCTTGGCTAATCCCGCGCGGCTCTTGTTCCTAGAAACGTTCCATCACACTCCTGGCCTTGTGACATGGAGCATTATCTTGTTGAAAAATACCACTGCCTTCGGGAAACATGACCGTTATCAAAGGCCTTGCTCGTGGTCTCGCGGTAGCGTTCTCGCTTCCCGAGCACGGGGTCCCGGGTTCGATTCCCGGCGGGGTCAGGGATTTTCACCTGCCTCGAGATGACTGGGTGTGTGTGTTGTCCTTATCATTTCATCATCATCCAGGAAAGTGGCGAAATTGGACTGAGCAAAGGTTGGGAAATTGTACGGGCGCTGATAACCACGCAGTTGAGCGCCCCACAAACCAAACATCATCATCATCATCATCAAAGGCCTTACGTGGTATGCAACCACGCCGTCATGGTGCCTTGCACGAACTCCACTATACCCATGGATGCCTATGTGATTGTTCCCTACAGCATAAAGGAGCAGCCGCCAGCTTGTTTCCGTGTTTTGCAAAAACAGACATAATGTCTTATGGGATAACAGCAATCAGTGATTTTATAAAGTTACTTAAAATCCGTCTTGATTGCAAATTTTTTTTTATATTCATATGACCGGTTTCGGTTCATTCAGAACCATCTTCAGATCTGATATTTCAGTTACAGGAGTAACCCGTCCAAATCCAGCAACTTTCACATGCTACATGTGACGTATCATTATTAGTATTAGTAGCCTTTAAAACAGTTATCATTCTCGCCGCTGGCGGTAAAATTCCATCTGCCGTACGGTGCTGCCATCTCTGGGACGTATTGACAATGAACGCAGCCTTATTTTAAAACAATGCACATGTTTCTATCTCTTTCCAGTCCGGAGAAAAAAAATCGGAGACCTTAGAACTTGAATGCACCTCGTAGTACTACTTCATAAACTTATTCCTTACCTCCCTTTCAATATTTTACAACAGTAGAACTCATTTGTTAAAGAAAACTTTCTTTCGCAGGAAGCGTTCTGTAACTGCTATCTTTCTTACACTAATAAAAAACCTGTATTTGACATTACTTCACGTCATCCAAATTTTTCTTCACTGGGTGCCAGATTGTGTGTGGGCTACCAAAATCGGGTATCGACGAGAAGGAAAGTTTTCGGTCCACTCCGTATGAGTCCGAATTTCATGACGTGATGTAGCAGAAAATGGTACATTTCTGGACCCGCATTGTAAAAAGGGTTCACGAAATCCTAAGCATGAGCTTTCCAGGGTGCTCTGTGCCTTTTCTTGTAGCTTCTTCCGCTGGAATTGGTTGAGAATTTCTGTGACCTTCTCGTGTTACCTAAACAAAGATGTGACAAAGCGCACATACACTACTGGCCACTAAATTGCTACACCACGAAGATGACGTGCTACAGACGCGAAATTTAACCGACACGAAGAAGATGCTGTGATATGCAAATGATTAGCTTTTCAGAGCATTCACACAAGGTTGGCGCCGGTGGCGACACCTACAACGCGCTGACATGAGGAAAGTTTCCAACCGATTTCTCATACACAAACAGCAGTCGACCGGCGTTGCCTGGTGAAACGTTGTTGTGATGCCTCGTGTAAGGAGGAGAAATGCGTACCATCAAGCTTCCGACTTTCATAAACGTCGGACTGTAGCCTATCGCGATTGCGGTGTATCGTATTGCGACATTACTGCTCGCGTTGGTCGAGATCCAGTGACTGTTAGCAGAATATGGAATCGGTGGGATCAGGAGGGTAATACGGAACGCCGTGCTGGATCCCAAAGGCTTCATATCACTTGCAGTCTAGATGACAGGCATCTTATCCGCATGGCTGCAACGGATCGCGAAGCCACGTCTCGATCCCTGAGTCAACAGATGGGGACGTTTGCAAGACAACAACCATCTGCACGAACAGACAGGAGCGCCTGCGATAGTGTACTCAACGACGAACCTGGGTGCACGAATGGCAAAACGTCATTTTTTCGGATGAAACCAGGTTCTGTTTACAGCATCATGATGGTCGTATTCGTGTTTGGCGACATCGTGATGAACGCACATTTGAAGCGTGTAACCTATTCGTCACCGCCATACTGGCGTTATCACCGGGCTTGATGGTATGGGGTGCCATTGGTTACACGTCTCGGTCACCTCTTGTTCGCATTGACGGCACTTTGAACAGTAGACGTTACATTTCAGATGTGTTACGACCCGTGGCTTTATCCTTCATTCGATCCCTGCGAAACCCTACGTTTCAGCAGGATAATGCACGACAGCATGTTGCAGGTCCTGTACGGGCCTTTCTGGATACAGAAAATGTTCGACTGCTGCCCTGGCCAACACATTCTGCAGATCTCTCACCAATTGAAAATATCTGGTCAATGGTGGCCGAGCAACTGGCTCGTCACAATACGCCAGTCAGTACTCTTGACGAACTGTGGTATCGTGTTGAAGCTGCATGGGCAGCTGTACCTGTACACGCCATCCAAGCTTTGTTTGACTCAATGCCCAGGCGTATCAAGGCCGTTATTACGGCCAGAGGTGGTTGTTCTGGGAACTGATTTCTCAGGATCTATGCACCCAAATTGTGTGAAAATGTAATCACATGTCAGTTCTAGTATAATATATTTGTCCAATGAATACCCGTTTACCATCTGCATTTCCTCTTGGTGTAGCAATTTGAATGGCCAGAAGTGTAGTTCTTCCTTAATTCTTCTCCCCTCGGGGCTATTCTTGCTAAATGCTAGACCGGAGAATTCTTTCATTTCTTTTTTTAGTGTGTCGCCGCAAATTCTGATCCGATGCATTTCACTATTGTTCTTAATACCCATCTTTATTTTTTCAGGTCTAAGTGTGATTGCGTATGCAGAGGGCATAGGTTTCAACCAGCTGGCCTTATTGCTTTGTTGTTTCCATGGAGACAAATGTAAGAAAGAAGAATCTACCATATTACCTGACGGTATATTTGGGAGAAATTGCTGGTGAGTCTTTCTCACTCCTTCCGCAGCACCTATGCTACTGCCATTTTTATTTTTTCTAGCTCATCGAATAAACTAACCCCACTATTTGACTGTATGATATACACTCCTGGAAATTGAAATAAGAACACCGTGAATTCATTGTCCCAGGAAGGGGAAACTTTATTGACACATTCCTGGGGTCAGATACATCACATGATCACACTGACAGAACCACAGGCACATAGACACAGGCAACAGAGCATGCACAATGTCGGCACTAGTACAGTGTATATCCACCTTTCGCAGCAATGCAGGCTGCTATTCTCCCATGGAGACGATCGTAGAGATGCTGGATGTAGTCCTGTGGAACGGCTTGCCATGCCATTTCCACCTGGCGCCTCAGTTGGACCAGCGTTCGTGCTGGACGTGCAGACCGCGCGAGACGACGCTTCATCCAGTCCCAAACATGCTCAATGGGGGACAGATCCGGAGATCTTGCTGACCAGGGTAGTTGACTTACACCTTCTAGAGCACGTTGGGTGGCACGGGATACATGCGGACGTGCATTGTCCTGTTGGAACAGCAAGTTCCCTTGCCGGTCTAGGAATGGTAGAACGATGGCTTCGATGACGGTTTGGATGTACCGTGCACTATTCAGTGTCCCCTCGACGATCACCAGTGGTGTACGGCCAGTGTAGGAGATCGCTCCCCACACCATGATGCCGGGTGTTGGCCCTGTGTGCCTCGGTCGTATGCAGTCCTGATTGTGGCGCTCACCTGCACGGCGCCAAACACGCATACGACCATCATTGGCACCAAGGCAGAAGCGACTCTCATCGCTGAAGACGACACGTCTCCATTCGTCCCTCCATTCACGCCTGTCGCGACACCACTGGAGGCGGGCTGCACGATGTTGGGGCGTGAGCGGAAGACGGCCTAACGGTGTGCGGGACCGTAGCCCAGCTTCATGGAGACGGTTGCGAATGGTCCTCGCCGATACCCCAGGAGCAACAGTGTCCCTAATTTGCTGGGAAGTGGCGGTGCGGTCCCCTACGGCACTGCGTAGGATCCTACGGTCTTGGCGTGCATCCGTGCGTCACTGCGGTCCGGTCCCAGGTCGACGGGCACGTGCACCTTCCGCCGACCACTGGCGACAACATCGATGTACTGTGGAGACCTCACGCCCCACGTGTTGAGCACTTCGCCGGTACGTCCACCCGGCCTCCCGCATGCCCACTATACGCCCTCGCTCAAAGTCCGTCAACTGCACATACGGTTCACGTCCACGCTGTCGCGGCATGCTACCAGTGTTAAAGACTGCGATGGAGCTCCGTATGCCACGGCAAACTGGCTGACACTGACGGCGGCGGTGCACAAATGCTGCGCAGCTAGCGCCATTCGACGGCCAACACCGCGGTTCCTGGTGTGTCCGCTGTGCCGTGCGTGTGATCATTGCTTGTACAGCCATCTCGCAGTGTCCGGAGCAAGTATGGTGGGTCTGACACACGGGTGTCAATGTGTTCTTTTTTCCATTTCCGGGAGTGTATTTTGTAAGGCAACAAGACTTTGCCATCATACGTTTTATGTTCCTGCAGATTTATATCCACATTAGATCACTGTTTACGATACAGAATCTCAGTTTCTGTAGTTCTACATGTCTGGGAGTTAATGAAAGCTGAGCAGTGAGAGAAAAGAGAAAGTGGGCCACGCGTTCCTGGATAGTGAGCAAACAAAGGTCTTGAGTCATGATCTGTCTTGTACTGAGATAATTTCAGCCCTAGGAGTTTGGAGACATCCTGTCAGCTAAAGAGGGGCTCGGAAGAGACTTGTGTTCTGCAGGAGTGGACACTTACTGCCTTCAGAGAGAGCAGAGTGTGAAGGCGGTGGTTTACAATGCTGAAGGCTGCGGAAACCTCATAGCGTAGACAGAACGGATGGGAGCTTGTTCTATGGCAGCACGGAAACGATTTCAGAACAGCGTAACTGGAGGGACGAGAATTGATGTTGGAACATGGTGAAAAGACATCAGTTTTTTAGTGCAAAGGAAAGTGCAGGGTCACAAACGATGGTCGTCAGCTGACGTCGGAGGAATCCTCTCACGGAAAATGGCGTAAAGCAGAGACGAGTTTACGGTTGGCGAAGTACTTTCAGAAAATCTTCTGAAGGATGTATGAGCTTCAGGTGACTGGCTGGTAGAGTCATGTCCCATGTAGTGGGAGGTAGCGTTTTTGTAATGGCTGCTGGGACTCGTCGCCCAAGCGCAAGTGTAGACGCCGCGTGTTCAGGAGGGAGTGGGTTATGGACTGGGAAACACTCAGGGGATCGGTGGAGAACACATCCCTGCTGGGATCAATCGAAACAGTTCCCTCCTGGCATGCAGTTTGAAACTACTGGCGAGAGCTGTTGCTTTCGACACAGGGAGCATGTTGTTGTTGTTGTTGTGGTCTTCAGTCCTGAGACTGGTTTGATGCAGCTCTCCATGCTACTCTATCCTGTGCAAGCTTCTTCATCTCCCAGTACCTACTGCAACCTACATCCTTCAGAATCTGCTTAGTGTATTCATCTCTTGGTCTCCCCCTACGATTTTTACCCTCCACGCTGCCCTCCAATACTAAATTGGTGATCCCTTGATGCCTCAGAACATGTCCTACCAACCGATCCCTTCTTCTGGTCAAGTTGTGCCACAAACTTCTCTTCTCCCCAATCCTATTCAATACTTCCTCATTAGTTATGTGATCTACCCATCTAATCTTCAGCATTCTTCTGTAGCACCACATTTCGAAAGCTTCTATTCTCTTCTTGTCCAAACTATTTACCGTCCATGTTTCAGTTCCATACATGGCTACACTCCATACAAATACTTTCAGAAATGACTTCCTGACACTTAAATCTATACTCGATGTTAACAAATTTCTCTTCTTCAGAAACGCTTTCCTTGCCATTAACAGTCTACATTTTATATCCTCTCTACTTCGACCATCATCAGTTATTTTGCTCCCCAAATTGCAAAACTCCTTTACTACTTTAAGTGTCTCATTTCCTAATCTAATTCCCTCAGCATCACCCGACTTAATTCGACTACATTCCATTATCCTTGTTTTGCTTTTGTTGATGTTCATCTTATATCCTCCCTTCAAGATACCATCCATTCCGTTCAACTGCTCTTCCAAGTCCTTTGCTGTCTCTGACAGAATTACAATGTCATCGGCAAAACTCAAAGTTTTTATTTCTTCTCCATGGATTTTAATACCTACTCCGAAATTTTCTTTTGTTTCCTTTACTGCTTGCTCAATATACAGATTGAATAACATCGGGGAGAGGCTACAACCCTGTCTTACTCCCTTCCCCACCGCTGCTTCCCTTTCATGTCCCTCGACTCTTATAACAGCCATCTGGTTTCTGTACAAATTGTAAATAGCCTTTCGCTCCCTGTATTTTACCCCTGCCACCTTTAGAATTTGAAAGAGAGTATTCCAGTCAACATTGTCAAAAGCTTTCTCTAAGTCTACAAATGCTAGAAACGTAGGTTTGCCTTTCCTTAATCTTTCTTCTAAGATAAGTCGTAAGGTCAGTATTGCCTCACGTGTTCCAGTATTTCTACGGAATCCAAACTGATCTTCCCCGAGATTGGCTTCTACTAGTTTCTCCATTCGTCTGTAAAGAATTCGTGTTAGTATTTTGCAGCTGTGGCTTATTAAACTGATTGTTCGGTAATTTTCACATCTGTCAACACCTGCTTTCTTTGGGATTGGAATTATTATATTCTTCTTGAAGTCTGAGGGTATTTCACCTGTCTCATACATCTTGCTCACCAGATGGTAGAGTTTTGTCAGGACTGGCTCTCCCAAGGCCGTCAGTAGTTCCAATGGTATGTTGTCTACTCCGGGGGCCTTGTTTCGACTCAGGCCTTTCAGTGCTCTGTCAAAGTCTTCACGCAGTATCGTATCTCCCATTTCATCTTCATCTACATCCTCTTCCATTTCCATAATATTGTCCTCAAGTACATCGCCCTTGTATAGACCCTCTATATACTCCTTCCACCTTTCTGCTTTCCCTTCTTTGCTTAGAACTGGGTTTCCATCTGAGCTCTTGATGTTCATACGAGTGGTTCTCTTATCTCCAAAGGTCTCCTTAATTTTCCTGTAGGCAGTATCTATCTTACCCCTAGTGAGATAAGCCTCTACATCCTTACATTTGTCCTCTAGCCATCCCTGCTTAGCCATTTTGCACTTCCTGTCGATCTCATTTTTGAGACGTTTGTATACCTTTTTACCTGCTTCATTTACTGCATTTTTATATTTCCTCCTTTCATCAATTAAATTCAATATTTCTTCTGTTACCCAAGGATTTCTACTAGCCCTCGTCTTTTTACCTACTTGATCCTCTGCTGCCTTCACTACTTCATCCCTCAAAGCTACCCATTCCTCTTCTACTGTATTTCTTTCCCCCATTCCTGTCAATTGTTCCCTTATTCTCTCCCTGAAACTCTGTGCAACCTCTGGTTCTTTCAGTTTATCCAGGTCCCGTCTCCTTAAATTCCCACCTTTTTGCAGTTTCTTCAGTTTTAATCTACAGGTCATAACCAATATATTGTGGTCAGAGTCCACATCTGCCCCTGGAAATGTCTTACAATTTAAAACCTGGTTCCTAAATCTCTGTCTTACCATTATATAATCTATCTGATACCTTTTAGTATCCCCAGGATTCTTCCAGGTATACAACCTTCTTTTATGATTCTTGAACCAAGTGTTGGCTATGATTAAGTTATGCTCTGTGCAAAACTCTACAAGGCGGCTTCCTCTTTCATTCCTTCCCCCCAATCCATATTCACCTACTATGTTTCCTTCTCTCCCTTTTCCTACTGACGAATTCCAGTCACCCATGACTATTAAATTTTCGTCTCCCTTCACTACCTGAATAATTTCTTTTATTTCATCATACATTTCTTCAATTTCTTCGTCATCTGCAGAGCTAGTTGCCATATAAACTTGTACTACTGTAGTAGGTGTGGGCTTCGTATCTATCTTGGCCACAATAATGCGTTCACTATGCTGTTTGTAGTAGCTTACCCACATTCCTATTTTCCTATTCATTATTAAACCTACTCCTGCATTACCCCTATTTGACTTTGTGTTTATAACCCTGTAGTCACCTGACCAGAAGTCTTGTTCCTCCTGCCACCGAACTTCACTAATTCCCACTATATCTAACTTTAATCTATCCATTTCCCTTTTTAAATTTTCTAACCTACCTGCCCGATTAAGGGATCTGACATTCCACGCTCCGATCCGTAGAACGCCAGTTTTCTTTCTCCTGATAACGACATCCTCTTGAGTAGTCCCCGCCCGGAGATCCGAATGGGGGACTATTTTACCTCCGGAATATTTTACCCAAGAGGACGCCATCATCATTTAATCATACAGTAAAGCTGCATGCCCTCGGGAAAGGGAGCATGTGAAGTTGTTTCCCCGTGACAGAGTTGTTATTCTGTTTACTCTAGTGACTATTCTTTAGGTCTCTGTAGAGAGTGACATACATTGAAATGCTTTGTAACATCACATAACTGAATCGAATTTCTGTTGCTGGCTTTTGGGCAAACAGAGATCTTGATTCATGTTGTGTCTTGTACTTACAAGGGAACCTCCCCATCGCACCCCCCTCAGATTTAGTTACAAGTTGGCACAGTGGATAAGCCTCGAAAAACTGAACACAGATCAGTCAAGAAAACAGGAAGAAGTTGTGTGGAACTAGGAAAAAATAAGCAAAATACGCAAACTGAGTAGTCCATGCGCAACATATGCAACAACAAGGAAAAGGTAAGCTCAGGAACGCCGTGGTCCCACGGTTAGCGTGAGCAGCTGCGGAATCAGCGGTCCTTGGTTCAAGTCAAGTGAAAAGTTTATTTTTTTTATTTTCACACTATTATTTTGCGAATCTGCACAGGTACACAGAGCAGTATTGTTTACGTAATCGTGTGTCAATTATCGAAGTTGAGGCACTCACACATAATCAACTTCGCTCTCCAAAATTCCAGGACATTTTCAGATTTGCCTGGACATATGCAGGATTTGACGGTCTACACACGGAAAAACTTGAAAACGTTAAAAACAAATGTTTTGACAGAGCACAGGAAAAACTGTGCGACTGTGACTGTTGCATTCATTTGTTGCAGTTTATGTGACGAACTCTTACGTTTTCATCACTTTTTTGGGAGTGATTATCACATCCACAAGAAAATCTAAATCGGGCAAGGAAGAAGAATCTTTTTATCCATTCGTCAAGTGTACAAGTTAGGTGTGTCGACAACATATTCCTATCATGTGACGCACGCGCCGTCACCAGTGTCGTATAGGATATATCAGACGTGTTTTCCTGTGGAGGAATCGGTTGACCTATGACCTTGCGATCAAATGTCTTCGGTTCCCATTGAAGAGGAACGTCCATTCGTCTACTAATCGCACGGTTTTTCGGTGCGGTCGCTAAATACAGACACTAAACTTATTAGAGTGAACAGAGACGTCAATGAACGAAAGGACAGATCATAACTTTGCGAAAATAAAAAAAAGTAATTTTTCGCTTGAGGGACGACTTGAACCAAGGACCTCTCGTTCCGCAGCTGCTCACGCTAACCACGGGTCCACAGCACTCCTCAGCTCGTACTATCCTTGTTGTTCCATATCTTGCACATGGACTACTCAGTTTGTGTATTTTGCTAGATTTTTTCCTAGTTCCACACAACTTCTTTCTGTTTCCTCGATTGATCTGTGTTCAGTCTTTCAAGGCCTATCCACTGTGCCAACTTATAACTAAATCTGAGGGGGGTGCGATGGGGAAGTTCCCTTGTTAGATGATTTCAGCCGTAGGAGTTTGCCGACGGCGTATTGCGTCCACTGTGTAGGCACAGAATTGCAGGCGAGCCACGTACGTCATCAGCAGAACGGCCAAAGTCCAGCGAGCAGATCATCGATACAGTACAATTGCTGCCCGTACTTCAGTAGCTGATACTCGTCCTCTCGTTCGGTCGATACGGAAACACACACAATAAATATGATGAGTTATATTTGCTTGTCCACTGAGCGTTTTATGATCGTGCCAGTCAAGCTGTAGGACACCTGTATCTCATTTCCATTCAGTATCAGCTAACTCGTGTCCGTGTAATAAAGGGGGAGCCCGGTCTAAAGAAAGTAGAGAATATGTTCTGCCATCTGTAAATTACATGTAGGGTAGATTCTGACACAGTGCACTTCATGTTCATACACTTACTTGCACTCTACATATTCTCTGAAAATAAACAATTTACGGTATTCACGTTGTAATTCATCCCAGGAGCATCCCGATAGGAATGATTGGTTTGATGTGCTAAACTGAAGTGAAACCACATCATTCTACTTATTTACGGAAATCCAGAGGTGTAGGTTCTCAATGGCAGGTTGATATTAGTCATTTGTAGGCATGCCGGCCGGATGTGGCCGAGCGGTTCTAGGCGCTACAGTTTCGAACCGCGCTACCGCTACGGTCGCAGGTTCGAATACTGCCTCGGGCATGGATGTGTGTGATGTCCTTAGGTTAGTTAGGTTTAAGTAGTTCTAAGTTCTAGGGATTGATGACCTCAGATGTTAAGTCCAATAGTGCTCAGAGCCATTTGAACCATTTGTAGGCGTGAGAATTGCATTGTGGAGACAACATTAGGCAACCACACATACGCACGCTATATGTTGAAAACACCACGGCAGTTTATACCATGTGATTTCCGTGTATTTCTTGTTTTCGTCTTTGTATGTTCCCAACAAATGGCGCAATATGTATGAAGAAAGCTGTTTATAGGAGTGTCAGCATACCTTAAATAAATAAAATTCCGTTTGTTTTTTGTAATTTTGGACTAAAAAGCGATTAGAATATAATGTAATATGCTAATGTATCTTACACTATCCAATAGCTACTTGTTTTTCATCCCAGACACGCAGCGAAATGTTCTCTGTATTTCGCTTCAAGGAAGTCGACTATGGCTCCCTGTATTTCACTTCAGGGAAATCAACTATGGTTAATAGGTTCTTTTTTATAGCACTTAATTTGTTAGCTAATGGAAGGCGAGGAATATCTTCCGGGACAGGTTCAAATGGTTCAAATGGCTCTGAGCACTATGGGACTTAACTTCTGAGGTCATCAGTCCCCTAGAACTTAGAAGTACTTAAACCTAACTAACCTAAGACATCACACACATCCATGCCCGAGGCAGGATTCGAACCTGCAACCGTAGTGGTCGCGCGGTTCCAGACTGTAGCGCCTAGAACCGCTCGGCCACCTCGGCCGTCTCCGGCACAGGTAGATCATGCATTTTGAACTACAAAATTGCATGACATTTGTTTTTATTTCATCGTGCTGCACAATACGCAGATAGACTGCAATGATTTCAACTTGTATAATTTTATGGTGGTTCTTTCTGAGCAAAAGGACGTCTTTTGTTTTTACATATAGTATTCCTCGAATTCTTAGCTCAGCGTTGTTCGTTACGTTTCCAATGTTGCCTTTACTTTTGATCGTAAAGCACTGGACACAAAAGATTCACGTTGGAAATAACTAAAATGTACTAAAATGTACGACTGCTTGTTGCGTGTAGAAGCTGAGCGAGAAACAATCATGATTACCACCACCATTAGGCACAATCAGCGTCCCTCATCTCAAGGACAACATAACTCGCATGCTGCTACATCTAGCAGAGGTATTTTGAACTACCTGTAGGTTACAATTAAAGTGTAGCTACTCACGGAAGTCCTGTGTGAGCTGTAATTATCTTATGGCAATGAAAACTTGGTAGACATGCTAATGCGTTAATGCGGAACGGATTTACGCTAGAAAAAACTAGTCCCAATTTTTGCCACCAGATGAAAGTTTGGCGCTAAACACTGTTTGTATGACGGTATGCCATCCACGCTCTCATTTGATAAGTCATAACGTGAGTGAACAGTATGGCTATCGAGAAGAGAGACCGTGCACTGTTAGTGAATCTGTTGTATGTGAATGGCAGCAATAACTGTGCTTAATTGAGAGAATATTGCCGACTGAAATGTGTAAGGAGAGGCCCGACGCCAGTAAACGGTTTAAAGAAGATGGTAATGAAATTTGAAGACACAGGTGAGCTTTGTATTGGCAACAGTGACGAGAAAGGCTTTCTATCCCGGTGGAAGATGTTGACGAGGTTGCTGTTGCTGTAACTGACCCTACAGCACGTGCCCCGAGTAGTGCTAGTACCGTTTTTTTTCTTTTTTTTCTTTATTGTTATTTTGAAACCTGTGGACAGGCAGGCTAGCAGCAGCATACTACGCCGCTCTTGGGCCTCAGAGAAACACAAAAGATACAAATGAAGACATTTAGAGAAAAAAAATACGGTCGACATATAAACGGAGACAAACACTTCTTAAAATACGTGGAGCCGTTCACGGGCGTACAGTCCAAGATAAAATTTGTTCAGACACTTCGACACGTACATAGACGAAAATTGTCACACGTGAACGTAGGTGCACAAAACGAATAACACTGAACCACTTAAGCACAAAACGACAGCACACACAGAACACGAGGCGTTGATCTCCGGCGCGCGATGTTCACTAACCGTGTACGAGTCCGGGGACCTGCCAAGAGAGGAGGAGGGGGGTGGGAGAGAGAGAAGGGAGACCAGATGCCACGGGCAGGGGAAATAGGGGGAAGGGAGGAAGGGGGAGGGGAAGCCCGGGGGAAGAGGGGTGGAGGGAGGGAACGGGGGAAAAGGAGAGAGATGGGGGTGCCTAAAGGAAAGGACACAGGAAGTGGGGGGAGGATCAAAGTTGATAGGAGGGGTAGTTGGAGGGGAGGAGGACATCATCAGGGAGGGAGGGAGGGAGAGATGGAGACCAGGTGGGACGTGGGAATACAGGCGCGGCAGCGGGCGGGGGTGGGAGAAGATGGGTGAGGTAAGCGGATGAGGAGGATCGAGTTTGCAGGAGGTGTACAGGATCCGTATCCTTTCAAGGAAAAGGGGGAGGTGGGGGAAGGAGATGAGATCGTACAGTATCCGCGTGGGGGAGGGGAGACGGATGCGATATGCGAGGCGGAGAGCATGGCGTTCAAGGATTTGGAGGGATTTATAAAAGGTAGGGGGGCGGAGATCCAGGTCGGATGGGAATAACAAAGGATAGGGCGGATGAGGGATTTATAGGTGTGGAGGATGGTGGAGGGGGCCAGACCCCATGTACGGCCGGAGAGGAGCTTGAGGAGACGTAGTCTGGAGCGTGCCTTGACTTGGATTGTCCAGAGATGGGGAGTCCAGGAGAGGCGACGGTCGAGGGTGACTAGTACTGTGCACTGCCGCGAGAATTGTTCATCCCACGGTCAACAGCACGGAAAGTTTTGCCTCCAGTATTACAGTGGTACCCATGCAAGATACAGATGGGGCAACAACTGAAGCCTCAAGATATGCTGGGGTGTACTGAATTCGCTCTTCGCATTCTAGCACGGATGAAGTTGATGACAAGTGGCTGGGCAATATTTCTTGGAGTGGCGAGACACTTTTTACACTATAGGTTGCAGTGAACCCACAGAACTACAGAATTTGGGGTACTGTTATACCGCGTGTTGTGCAAGACGAGCCACAGCACTCACCGTATGTGGCTGTGAGGCGTGGATCCACAAGTACCATGTCTCAGTCCGTTGGTCTTTGAACAGAATACACCCAGAGGGCCAGTCAGCTGTAGCAGAACGTCTTCTCACTATCGAGACATCTCTGTACAGCATGTGATTCCTACTTTGGAGGAACGCTACCTTGCGGAGATGACTGGTTTCGTCCCAGATGCTCGCCCAGAGAAAAATCTGCTTAATGCAATCTTTCACGAACGTATTATTTCCAGAGGGTTTCCAGATGTATGGCCTGCTATGTCACCTGATCTGAGTCCATGTGACTTTTAGTTCTGGGGATATATAAAAGAATACGTTGACCAGGGACCCGTCTGGTCTCTGCTTGATCTGAAGGCCAGTAGACAGGAGCGGTTGATGACGTCATTTTAGGGATGTATCATCTCGTCGATGTCTTCGATGTTCATATTTAACGAATTGTGCAAGTAGCGGTTAATAATAAATTCAACATTATGCCTTTCTCACTTGTCCGACCTTTATTACCACGTCCCGTTCCTAATTCATAACGTATGGAATAATTTTCATGCGTCCAGATGGAAAAGAGCCACCGTGGTACAACAACTGAGTTAGAAAACCGCTACGGAAGCAAAGGGAACTTCACAGCAAACATAAACATAGCCAAAGCCTAGCAGACAAAATTACACGAAGCGAAATGTAGTGTGAGGAGCCGGCAGGGGTGGCCGAGCGGTTCTAGGCGCTACAGTCTGGAATCGCGCGACCGCTGCGGTCGCAGGTTCGAATCCTGCCTCGGGAATGGATGTGTGTGATGTCCTTAGGTTAGTTTGGTTTAAGTAGTTCTAAGTTCTAGGGGACTGATGACCTCAGAAGTTAAGTCCCACAGTGCTCAGAGCCATTTGAACCATTTTTTTTGTAATGTGTGGAGGGCTATGCCAGAGGTGTTCAACGAATTCGAAAGTAAAGTTCTATGTACTGAATTGGCAGAAAATCCTAAGAAATTTTGGTCTTATGTCCAAGCGGTAGGTGGATCAAAACAAAATGTCCAGATACTGTGTGACCAGAATGGTACTGAAACAGAGGATGACAGACTAAAGGCCGAAATACTAAATGACTTTTTCCAAAGCTGTTTCACAGAGGAAGACTGCACTGTAGTTCATTCTCTAGATTTTCGCACAGATGACAAAAGGGTAGATATCGAAATAGATGACAGAGGGATAGAAAAACAATTAAAATCGCTCAAAAGAGGAGAGGCCGCTGGACCTGATGGGATACCAGTTAGATTTTACACAGAGCACGCGAAGCAACTTGCCCCCCTTCTTGCAGCTGTGTACCGTAGGTCTCTAGAAGAGTGTGTAAGGTGTCAGGCAAATCCAACACCTTCCATGAAAACCCTGACATGATAAGCAAATCCAGTAGTATGTCACATAGCTCCGAATAAATCGTGACGTTAAATTAACGAAAGTAATACGAGTAACGAGTGAGCAAATGGGATACCACAGACTAACACAAGAATGCCTAAATGCATGTCATACCTTCCCACCGTGAGACAGACGCAGTTCCGAGGGGAGAAACGAGAACAGAAGCCGAGAGCAGAACCGTGTTAAGCGGAAGGCCCTACGATAACGGACGGACACCCACGTCGCCAGCTAACCGCTAGGACTACCCTCCAGCCCATGTTAAAAACTAGAGCCCTCCAGAAGAACAGTATAGGTCTTACGATAACACTAAGAGGACCACCCCAGCCGGCCGGCCGGAGTGGCCGAGCGGTTAAAGGCACTACAGTCTGGAACCGCAAGACCGCTACGGTCGCAGGTTCGAATCCTGCCTCAGGCATGGATGTGTGTGATGTCCTTAGGTTAGTTAGGTTTAAGTAGTTCTAAGTTCTAGGGGACTTATGACCACAGCAGTTGAGTCCCATAGTGCTCAGAGCCAGTTTTGAACCACCCCAGCCGCAAGTTTTAGCGTGAGACTTTTTCGCGTCTCTGTTACGTCAGGACCACCCCCCAGCACATGTTAAAAGATAGAGCCCTCCAGAAGAACAGTATAGATCTTACAATAATTCTAAAAGGACCACCCCAGCCGCAAGTTTTAGCGTGAGACTTTTTCGCGTCTCTGTTACGTTGCAAACTTTAAAAACATTGCAGCACCACGAAAAGTATAACGTTTCTCATTGGATAGACAGAATTTTCGTAGGCGGAGCTTAAGGTTAACATTGAGACCCTGATTGGTCAGATGAAAACAGAGCCAGATAGTTTTTTTTAAACCAACTTCGGTAAATTGTAGTAATGAGAAGTTAGGAAAGAGTTGCTTCTGAGACGGCGAGATGAGCGGAGCTGTGCTGCCCGCCGCCCCCTGACGGACACCGACAAGGTAATGAACGCACGCGATGCCGCATAACAGCGCATAAAGCTTCACTGAGAACTGCAGAAGTCTCATCTGTTACACCCCGTTTTTGCGTAATACTAGCGTCGATCGTCAATTAAAGCTCATGGTGTTCACATTTGCCACTTGAAGTAAAAATCTGAAACGCGATGATTTTTCCGTTATATAGTTATTGAGAAGCCACATCAGCCACTGTAATTTACGACAAGTTAGATAAGTAATTAAAGATAATTGAGGGTCACTGTAGACCGTTTTGATAATTTCCAATGGTAAACTTAACTGCTTTTTCGACGTTATTTTACCAGCTAACTAAAAATAGGAAAGCCTTGAACCCCTTTCACTAAATTTAGTTACTATTAAGATTCTTTTACAGGGAGTGCAGTGGAGCTGACGCTGAAATCATTAAGCATTTGGTTATATCATCGCTAGTCTCACTGAACTCTTCTGAACTCTACATGTCATGTGTGATGTGGCGTCTCCTTACCAGCAACAGGTCCCAGGTTCAAACTAGTCAATTCCCTAAAAAACACGCTCAGACCGTCGTTGCGCGAAAGTGGTAGGGAGACATGACTTAGAACAGACACCACGCAGAATGTTAGAAAATGGCGACCCTGCCAGGATGGTAAATTACCATGATTGAAGGTCGACCACATGCGTAACTAGGTCAGAAAAATATCCTGTTAAAATTTTTTCGTAATAAAAAAAATTTTTTTTGAAAGGCATTCATAGTCGAAAACAGTAGCTGCAGCGATAGATAGTAAGAAAGTATTCAATGAAAAGTGAGACATTCTAGCAGAGACAATAGCCTAATTAAATTATGAATTTTAAAAATTGTTTTAATTAAGTTTTCTCCCTAATGCAAGCGCACAGGTGGTGGATACATCGTTGACAAGTTGGTTCTGACACAACAAGTAAGTGAATGATTTGTCAAGTCGTGTGAACAAAAAGTTTTTGAAACGCGTGAGATCGTATGAGCGCATGTTGACTAGAAATAGGGCGCGTGAATTGCTTTTAAAACAGAAAATAAGGGATGCGGAAAGGTTAGCAATGGCAGATCGAGACCTTGACCGAATTGAGGTAGAGACCCAGCATGAAAATGGACAGAGAATGGAGGACAATACAACAGACGATGCAGTATCGCGAGAAATAGGACATATAACGCACCATAACGAGGATAATATACGTCAAGGCAGTTAAAACCTAGGTCAGCATACGACAGAGGAGCAGAAAAGTAGAGAGACAGTCGATGAGGATCCTAACTTGCGTGTTGAATACGTAGAACCCATAGTACAAGTAATCAGAGCTCCCTCACCACAGAGTACAAGGAATGCGAGCAGAAACGTGTCACAGTACAGTTCAATGCAATCGGTTGCGAACCAACAATTGGGCATAAACACAGAGCGCAGGACGTCGCAAGAAAACGCAATAGGACCCACCAATCTGGCAGAATTATTACAACAAATTACGGAAACCATGACAAGGGAAAATAAAGACATAGCGAACCAAATTCAAATTCAGAATGCAGAAACCACGAGACAAATGCGTAAGATTAAAGAACAAGACAAAAAAATTCAGTTACACCTAAGTCGTATTGAAGACGAGGCAAAAGAATCTCGAGAAGTGATAGGAAACTTAATAATAGGTCACAATCAATTGAGAACAGACATTGACAAGGTACAAGCGGACGTACAAACATTGCGTAATGACATTCAGGACGAGATCAAAACATTACGTAACACCCAGGGAGAAGTCAAGAAACTAGAGAAACAGATAAACGTAATTACTAGGCAAGCAGCAGGTACAGCGCGTGAAATTGTTGAAAACAGTGTGTTACACAAACGTATCACAAAAGCAGCGCTGAAAAGATATGATAACCGCATAGTCAAAATAGAAACGCAAACGAAGCGACAATTTCAGAAATTGCGAACAGAGTTATTGCAAACCATTGAAGAGCGTAGCGAACAGGA
The DNA here is from genome assembly GCF_023864275.1 of Schistocerca cancellata. Classification (NCBI taxonomy): domain Eukaryota; kingdom Metazoa; phylum Arthropoda; class Insecta; order Orthoptera; family Acrididae; genus Schistocerca; species Schistocerca cancellata. Next base: position 780,816,496 of record NC_064628.1, on the reverse strand, counting down.
TCGAATAAGCACAGAGTCTGCAACCACATCCGTAACTGTAACAGCACCGGAAAAACAAGCAATTAACGAAGATATTACGCATTTGCGATACCAATCACAGGCGGAAAGTAACATACGTGAAATCAGACAGCCTGCACAGCAACAAACACGTTTCGAAATTCTTGATGAACAAACCTCATCACAAACACAGGCGGAACCACAAATGTATGTTTCAAGATAGTTTGAATTGTACAATGAAGCAGCAAGGTTAGCCCGACAAGATACCGAACCAATACCTGTCAATGGAAAGCCAGGTCGCGAAAAGTATAGTGCAATGCATTCAGCTACACGTTCACAACCGATGGAAGAACATTATTATTGCGTACCACTCCAACGATACTACGCAAGGGTAGGCGAAAGTTACAGTGGACGATATCCAATGGATCTATCACAACCGGAAAGAACGACGGGAGAAATGATCAGAAACAAAAGTGGCGAAGAATCGCGAATTTCATATGGAACTATGACGAAGTACGACAACGATCATTTCCTCACAGCCAGAAAATTTCAACACTTTCGAGAAGAAAACTCATTACATCCACGGACTTTTAGTGATCAATTCCGAGTAGGATTACCAGAACACTGGACGCTAGCACACAAATTAGGCTTCATATGTGCACGCATGTCAGGAACAGTCGCAGAAACCATGCAGAATGTTGCAGCGACATGCCGATCGTACGAAGATTTCAGAGAGAAGTTTCTCTCACGATATTGGTCCAGCGAAGCACAGAACAGAGTGAAGTACGAATTATTACAGAACCCATATTTTGAAAATTCAGGAGAGAAGAGTCCCGTGAAATTTTTCGAATTAATGGCAAAGAAAAATCAATGCATAGATGTATCATACATTGACGGAGAGTTGATTAAATTATGCGCGATAAGTTAGCATTGAAATACCAGCAATCATTAGTAGGTCGCGGAGGCAATGACGTCGAAGCATTTAAAGGTATTCTAAGGGAACTAGAGTTCATATTTTCGGAAGATGACGCAAGAAAAAGACGAAGCGCACGTGAAAACGAAAGCAAAAAGCAGTGGAATCCACAAGACACAGTACGAAGAAACAATAATTACGAACCATGTGATAACTTCGCACCAAGAAACGACAATAGATTTCAACAAAAACCGGTTATGGGTTTAGAAGAGAATATGGCAATAACTATAAATCACCCAGGAACGGCAACAGCTATTACAGAGGGAATAACGACAACCTGAACAGGTACTGGAGAACCAATAGACCCACAAATTATCAACAAAGAAACCACTATCAACAAGCTGAACAAGAAAAGAGAATACAGATAGAAGAGGTGGAGGTAAGACCACCAAACCCCGATAAACGTTCGAATTGACAGCTAAGCGCCCATGCCAAAGAGAATGACGCACCGACCCAGGACAATTGCAGCACCTTGAACAGAGAAGTAAAAATCTTATCACGAGAAGAGAAGAAGGAAGAAACAAATCCGCAGGAACCAGATGAAAACGAAGACAAGAAAACAACAATATCGTGTTGGGACGAAATTAATTGAGGGAATACTGATGAGGAAGCTGAATTACCAGAGGCATGCACAACGAATGTAGGAGGAACGGACGAAGTACTGAGTATTGCAGAGCTATTTGAGATGGAAAGCAGGGAAAGCGAATTCAATGAGGATAATGCGCAGTCGACAGAAGTTGAAAATAAGTTACGAGTGGGCACACAACCCAACGTATATAATGAAGGAAGTTATGAAGCAATAATTAGAGCATTTAGATGCGATTATGTGGAAGTAGCGACGAAGAAGGAGAAGATAGACGAGGATGAGGAAAAAGTAGAGGATGTTGAAGAAAGCGTAAATGAAGGAAGAAATAGAGAAGAGGAAATAAAAGAGAGAGAAGTAGCAGTCGAAGCTTATCCTACAGAAAGTTCGAATTCACAAGGGAAATTCCTAAAAAGACTCATGTATGATTCAGTGGAGGATTCGTTGATGCAAGAAGAAGAAGAACAGAACCAACCCTTTCAAATTCAACCAATTGTGAAGGCCATGGTAAAGCATATCCCAGTCAATATTGTAATTGATGGCAGAAGTGAACTGACTGCGATCTCAGAAAATTTATTCGTGCAGTGTAATGCCAATGAGGAATTGCCAGTTCTGAAAACACGTAAGATTAAAGTAAGAGGTCCTATTAGAAACAATTCTGCGGAAGTTACGAGACAAAAAAGGTTAACTCTTTCGTGTCAAGGTCAAAAGATCGAAGCCAACTTCGTGATTATACCTAAACTAACTGTAGATTTGATTATAGGTGCAGATTTTTTAAATGAGACGAGCGATAATAGATATGGGAAAAGGTAGCGTAACATTCGGGAATGTCACACTTCTCTTTGAGCAAAAGCTAAAATTAGAAGAAATACCAGTTATAAACAAACGATTAAGAATGACGCAACATAAATAGGTATGCACAAAAGGGGGAACCGTCTCAACTCATGTTAGAAGTCCATTAAGAAATCGACAAAAAATTGCAAGAAGTTCGAGGTATTTCGGAACACAGTAAAAGAGAATTAGAGGGTATTTTACGAGATAAAGCAGAGGTATTTTTACCTAAGACTGGCAGTATTAAACACTTTCAGTACAAGTTTGAAGATTAATTTTATTACTGGTAAATAATCAGCACAATATTTCAAGATTATGTTGCAGATAAGATCGTGAGGAGAAAGAAGAATGAAGAGAGAGGAAGGTGGGAAAAAGAAAGTAGTTTCAATAAAAACAGAAACAAAAATAACAGCAATAGTACCATAGATTAAGGTGAAGGGATAAAACGTAGATAGTCTAAGGCATGAAATCCTAAAATGCTATACACCACGACACTACACAAAAAAATTAAAAAAACCGAATTTGAGGTTTCTTGTAGAAGTTAAGACTCAAAATATCTTAGAATTGCAACATGGAAAGGGTGCCGAAATTTGTAAAGCTTTTTAAGAAGGCGTAAAACAATGTAGGTACTAGACATATGTTAGATGATTATAAGTAAAACTTTTTGTAAGAACCATTGTAAAAACTCCAGCAAGGACAAGATGCAACGACCCACTAGTTGCAATGAGAGAAGTATCAAGAAAGAAAAGGACGTAATTAGCAAGACACGATTCCTACAAGGCAGAAGTGTCAAGAGAAAGGAAAGGACAGCGAGACCAACAGAACCAACAGAAGGGCCTTGTATCGGAAGTGGGCCGTAAATCTGCCCACTAAGCGGAACCCTGCTGGGACAGTACACAGAACCACACAGTGGCGGAACCCTGCAGAGACACGACAGGACACCGAACGCCAGAAGGGACTGGTGCAGGGACTGACAAGCAAACACCGGACTTTCACCGCTCGTAAACCCCGGGATGCCCCGACTCAGCAGAGTGAGCAGAAAACGGCCCGACGAGAAGACGGCTTGGGCAAGCCACCACTGGCAAAAAAATATGTGAAAAAGTAACACTTCTGCTATTAAACAGCACGCTGATGTACGAAACTGAAGAAAACTTCCACAAAGTAAAAATGACATGCCCAAACAATTTATCAAACTGTTACTAAGAGGAGAACTTCAAAGCGACTAGTTATCAATAAATATTTCCATATCCTGCCCAGAGAAGAACCAAGAAGCAAGTAAGAAGCAGAGAAAAATCAGGAAGAACAGAAGTTGAAGATTAGCAAGATTGAGACCAAGAAAGACGATGGGTGAAGAATAGACGACATACCTTCCCAAATCCCTATCCTATTGTAAACTAGTCGTCTGCAAAGTATTACAACGAAAAACGACCGCTTTCAGCGACACATAACGATGACTTTCACGCATACAAAGCCAGTAAACCACGGGATTCTGCACTCACAGCTCCATTCCAATATGGGGCTTCCACAACAGCAACACACACTTGCAAAGCCAACAAGGAATGACGAACGAAGCTGTACATCAAATACTTGCCCACATCCATGACACTCAAGTCCATCACCTTCGTGCAAAAAACATTCGCCAACCTCATGCTTAAACATTCATAGGATTGTGTGAATGTGTGAAATCAAATTATGTGATGTAGGAATTGTGCAAAAGAAAAGTGTGAAAAACTAAATAAGTTAAGCACACCAGAGAGCTAATAAACTACAAAATAACAGTCATTGACTATGGAGTTAAGTAAAAAATAGACTATCAATAAAAATAAGTCATTAGTTCTGAAATGGACAGTATATAAAGAACAAAAGTAAGGCATAATAAACACTAAAACAATATTCCACTTATTTTCTCCTCATAAAAATAAAGGAATGACTATATTTTACTTATTTTCTCCTTATAAAAACAAAGAATAAAAAATTGTCTTGTTGGATGTTTTCCCTTTTTATCAACATTTGTACCATTTGTTAGGATAATATCTCAATACTTGTGTATGTATATTTCTTTATCAAAGCAATTCTTGGAAATAATTCTTATTTGTTAGTGTAACAATATTGAAATGAGTGTCTAGAAACAAAAACATTTTACTTGTACATGATATTTAGAAAATGTGTTAGGAATAGGTTTTACTTAATTACTACATTTATAAAAACAATATTTCTAAGAAAACCTATGGGAAAGACTCCTCACTTTCGATAACAAACTTCTTAAAAAAAACTACACAAATAAATAAAGAAAGAAAATAATTAAAAAATAATAATTATAATAGAATAAAAAAATTCTTCTCTTGTCAATATAAACATATTTTTGATAATAATGTGGAAGAATATAAAAATATAAATTAGTAATACAAACTAGCATAGAACAGAATAACGTGGCTGAACAGTAGGCAACAAAATTTAGATAATGGAATAATTTTTGACTGACTAAGACAACGATTCAATCATTGCCTAACTTCAGTGCAAAAATTAAGTCGAAGGGTGGTGATATGTAAGGTGTCAGGCAAATCCAACACCTTCCATGAAAACCGTGACATGATAAGCAAATCCAGTAGTATGTCACATAGCTCCGAATAAATCGTGACATTAGATTAACCAAAGTAATACGAGTAACGAGTGAGCAAATGGAATACCACAGATTAACACAAGAATGCCTAAATGCATGTCATACCTTCCCACCGTGAGACAGACGCAGTTCCGAGGGGAGAAACGAGAACAGAAGCCGAGAGCAGAACCGTGTTAAGCTGAAGGCCCTACGATAACGGACGGACACCCACGTCGCCAGCTAACTGCTAGGACCACCCTCCAGCCCATGTTAAAACCTAGAGCCCTCCAGAAGAACAGTATAGATCACACTAAAAGGACCACCCCAGCCGCAAGTTTTAGCGTGAGACTTTTTCGCGTCTCTGTTACGTTGCAAACTTTAAAAACATTGCAGCACCATGAAAAGTATAACGTTTCTCACTGGATAGACAGAATTTTCGTAGGCGGAGCTTAAGGTTAACATTGAGACCCTGATTGGTCAGATGAAAACAGAGCCAGATAGTTTTTTTTAAACCAACATCGGTAAGTTGTAGTAATGAGAAGTTAGGAAAGAGTTGCTTCTGAGACGGCGAGGTGAGCGGAGCTGTGCTGCCCGCCGCCCCCTGACGGACACCGTAATGAACGCACGCGATGCCGCATAACAGCGCATAAAGCTTCACTCAGAACTGCAGAAGTCTCATCTGTTACACCCCCTTTTTGCGTAATACTAGCGTCGATCGTCAATTAAAGCTCATGGTGTTCACATTTGCCACTTGAAGTAAAAATCTGAAACGCGATGATTTTTCCGTTATATAGTTATTGAGAAGCCACATCAGCCACTGTAATTTACGACAAGTTTGATAAGTAATTAAAGATAATTGAGGGTCACTGTAGACCATTTTGATAATTTTCTCTTTTGTGAAACTTAATTTAAACCTAGATTATAGATGTGATATGGCATAGGTCATCCTTCGATCCATTGTAGAACTTGGAAACCCATTCAGGTAATATTCGATCACATTTCTGTTGAACGCAGTTGGTTTTTTTACCATCCTGTATTAAAACATTTCCTTTTATCAATAGTGCAATTTATAAACAATGTTTTGTGAGTAGAATAAAATTTCCAATGGTAAACTTAACTGCTTTTTCGACGTTATTTTACCAGATAACTAAAAATAGGAAAGCCTTGAACCCCTTCCACTAAATTTAGTTACTATTAAGATTCTTTTACAGGGAGTGCAGTGGAGCTGACGCTGAAATCATTAAGTATTTGGTTATATCATCGCTAGTCTCACTGAACTCTTCTGAACTCTACATGTCATGTGTGGTCTGGCATCTCCTTACCAGCAACAGGTCCCAGGTTCAAACTAGTCAATTCCCTAAAAAACACGCTCAGAGCGTCGTTGCGCGAATGTGGTAGGGAGACAAGACTTAGAACAAACAGACACCACGCAGAATGTTAGAAAGATTGGAAAAGGGCACAGGTTATCCCCGTTTTCAAGAAGGGACGTCGAACTGATGTGCAGAACTATAGACCTATATCTCTAACGTCGATCAGTTGTAGAACTTTGGAACATGGATTATGATCGAGTATAATGACTTTTCTGGAGACTACAAATCTACTCTGTAGGAATCAGCATGGGTTTCGAAAAAGACGATCGTGTGAAACCCAGCTCGCGCTATTCGTTCATGAGAAGGCCATAGACACAGGTTCCCAGGTAGATGCCGTGTTTCTTGACTTGAGCATATGGACTATCAGACCAACTGTGTGATTAGATTGAAGAGATCCAAGATAACGTAACACAGCATGTCATTCTCAATGGAGAGAAGTCTTTCGAAGTAAGAGTGATTTCAAGTATGCCGCAGAAGAGTGTCGTAGGACCGCTGCTATTTTCAACATATATAAATGACCTTGTGGATAATATCGGAAGTTCACTGAGGCTTTTTGTGGATGATGCTGTAGAATATCGAGAGTTTGTAACAATGGAAAATCCTCCTGAAATGCAGGAGGATCTGCAATGAATTGACACATGGTGTAGGGAATTACAGTTGAATCTCAATGTAGACAAATGTAATGTGCTGCGAATACATAGAAAGAAAGATCCTTTATCATTTAGCTATAATATAGCAAGTCAGCAACTGGAAGCAATTAATTCCATAAGTTATCTGAGAGTGGGCATTAGGAGTGATTTAAAATGGAATGACCATATAAAATTAATATTCGCTAAAGCATATGCCAGACTGAGATTCATTGGAAGAATGCTAAGGAAATGCAGTCCGAAAACAAAGGAAGTAGGTTACAGTACACTTGTTCGCCCACTGCTTGAATACCGCTCACTGGTGTGGCATCCGTACCAGATAGGGTTGATAGAAGAGATAGCGCAGCGCGCTTCGTTACAGGATCATTTAGTAATCGCGAAAGCGTTACGGAGATGATAGATCAGTGCAAGACTCTGCAGGAGAGACGCTCAGTAGCTCGGTACGGGCTTTTGTTGAAGTTTCGAGAACATACCTTCACCGAGGAGTAAAGCAGTATATTGCTCCCTCCTACGAATATCTCGCGAAGAGACCATGAGGATAAAATCAGAGAGATTAGAGCCCACACAGAAGCATACCGACAATCTTTCTTGCCACAAACAATACGAGACTGGAATAGAAGGGAGAACCGATAGAGGTACTGAAGGTACCCTGCGCCACACACCATCGGGTGGCTTACGGAGTATGAATGTAGATGTAGATGTAGCTGCTCAAAGCGCCAGATTTGCCCCTGTGGCCAAAGCAGGAACTAATATTTTTCCAGCGTAAACCTGTTCGCATTAAGGCATTAGAATATCTACGGGTTTTGCTGCCATACAATTACAGCCTACAATGGATCTCTGTAAATAACTGCACTTTAATTACAGTCTCACAGTATACGAGGTGCATTCAATTTCTAAGGCGTCCGATTTTTTTTCTACTTAACTACTCACCCGAAATCGACGAAACTGGCGTTACTTCTCGACGTAATCGCCCTGCAGACGCACACATTTTTCACAACGCTGACGCTATGATTCCATGGCAGCGGCGAAGGCTTCTTTAGGAGTCTGTTTTGACCACTCGAAAATCGCTGAGGCAATAGCAGCACGGCTGGTGAATGTGCGACCACAGACAGTGTCTTTCATTGTTGGAAAAAGCCAAAAGTCACTAGGAGCCAGGTCAGGTGAGTAGGGAGCATGAGGAATCACTTCAAAGTCGTTATCACGAAGAAACTGTTGCGTAACGTTAGCTCGATGTGTGGGTGCGTTGCCTTGGTGAAACAGCACACGTGCAGCCCTTCCCGGACGTTTTTGTTGCAGTGAAGGAAGGAATTTGTTCTTCAAAACATTTTTGTAGGATGCACCTGTTACCATAGTGCCCTTTGGAACGCAATGGGTAAGGATTACACCCTCGCTGTCCCAGAACAAGGACACCATCATTTTTTCAGCACTGGCCGTTACCCGAAATTTTTTTGGTGGTGGTGAATCTGTGTGCTTCCACCTGGATGACACTTTTCGCATTTTCAGGTCGTCATGCAGGATTGTGTGCACAGAACCCACAGAAATGCCAACTCTGGAGGCGATCTGTTCAACAGTCATTCAGCGATCCCCCAAAACAATTCTCTCCACTTTCTCGATCATGTCGTCAGACCAACTTGTGCGAGCCCGAGGTTGTTTCAGTTTGTTGTCACACAATGTTCTGCCTTCATTAAACTGTCGCATCCACGAACGCACTTTCGACACATCTATAACTCTATCACCACATGTCTCCTTCAACTGTCGATGAATTTCAATTGGTTTCACACCACGCAAATTCAGAAAACGAATGATTGGACGCTGTTCAACTAAGGAAAACGTCGCCATTTTAAGTATTTAAAACAGTTCTCATTCTCTCCGCTGGCGGTAAAATTCCATCTTCTGTACGGTGCTGCCATCTCTGGGACGTATTGACAATGAACGCGACCTCATTTTAAAACAATGTGCATGTTTCTATCTCTTTCCAGTCCGGAGAAAAAAAATCGGAGGCCTTAGAACTTGAATGTACCTCGTAAGGTGGTCTCCCTGCTACTTCCAGCCTATCTCACATTATTAGCCATGGAACATTCATCGGTTTACAAAGGAAAAAAAGAAAAAAACGTAACTGTGGCGCTTCCAGCGGTTCTAATTTCCAGTATTCAATAATTACTATACCTTTAAAAGTAAACAAAGCGCTTCCAAACGATGAAGGTAATTAGCAGCTAATTACAAAAGATCCGTAGTTGTATAAAATTTGCCACGTACAGAATGCAGGATATGATGCCCGTTTAATTGTAGTACTCGCTGCGTAGTTTCGATGCGAAACCAGTGGCGGAAGTTGAGTGCGCGATGTTTGAATCGTCGCTAGGATCCGGAAACTAAGCCGAGCCCGACGATTCACGTTTCATTAGCGAACTCTGAATCGTATGTATTCCGCATCGCAGCTCGCGACTCACTTTTCCGCCGCTGGTCTGTCACTGAACAATGGACGAAGCCCTGGCACACAGATCACAGAATTTAACAAGCCGCTTACAGCTCGCTCTGCCAAACAATAGGGGCCTTTGTGATGGTTATTTTCGAATTTTCAGGTGGACTTTTTTTTGCGATAGAGTGATCTCTGTTTGCATGTTTGTCTGGACCCGCGTGAACACAGTATTCGTAACGCGTTTTTCGCAAGCCGGTGAGTCTCTATTCATTACTCGCTTAGCTTAGAATACGACGTGCCGTAATTGGGCGCTTTGTTATATATTACAGCACTATTCAATGCAGAGTGGACATTGTACGACCGTCGCAATGGAATGACACCGCAGTCGTTAATGCATTCCGCGAAATACGTCGCACTGTAATTCAACCTTTGGAGGAAACGTTAACTTCGTGATTAGCTGTTTTCATAACTAGTTGTTTTCATAATTGCCAACCAGCAGGAAGATGTTCATAATTAAGAGCTGTGTTACGCCACAGCATAATACCCCTGGCGAACACTTAAAAATTCGTCAAGGCAGCTCCCGAAAGCCGAACCAATTGTGCCAATGAGGAATAGACTGACAGCTAGGGGGAAATGCTGATAAAGTTGAGGCAAAAACGGAAGCTATCGCAGTACGGAGGAGCGACTGAGCGTCTAGGCCTGCGAGGGAAACATAACGACGTCATGGAAGCCGAGAGATACTACCGTTCTAGCGGCAAAGCAGTGTTTCGCAAGGAAGGGCAGGTACTATGCAACAGTAAGTATTCAGGTGTCAATCCAGCAGAAAAGAGCCTCTGAAAGGTGAAGATGTTGAAGTCTGAAGTCACTAGGACAGCTGGCAGCTAGAAAAAACTAGGACGCATAATGTAATAGTTATCACCACCATCGCAGAACGCACGGGAAGAGTCAATGCAAATACCAAACCCTTCTTAACAAATGCCTCATTGACGAAATAAATCTCGGCTGAACAGCCTGGTATGAGTGTGCATAGGACACAATGTTTCGGCAATCGACCACGTTGCCATCATCAGGTGCGCTGATGTACTGACCGGCGGTGGGCCGGCGCCATGTATATACAGGGTGGGTCACCTAACGTTACCGCTGTATATATTGCGTAAACCACACCAAATACTGACGAACCGATTCCACAGACCGAACGTGAGGAGAGGGACTAGTGTAATTGGTTAATACAAGCCATAAAAAAATGGACGGAAGTATGTTTTTTAACACAAACCTACGACTTTTTAAATGGAACCCCGTTAGTTTTGTTAGCACATCTGAACATATAAACTAATACGTAATCAGTGTCGATTGTTGCATTGTAAAATGTTAATTACATCCGGAGATATTTATACCTAAAGTTGACGCTTGAGTACCACTCCTCCGCTGTTCGATCGTGTGTATCGGAGAGCACCGAATTACGTAGGGATCCAAAGGGAACGGTGATGGACCTTAGGTACAGAAGAGACTGGAACAGCACATTACGTCCACATGCTAACACCTTTTTATTGGTCTTTTTACAGACGCACATGTACATTACCATGAGGGGTGAGGTACACGTACACACGTGGTTTCCGTTTTCAATCCTGTGTCAAAAACCGAAGCTGCTGGCTTCTGTTTCCTAAACAGAGGCTGAGAGCCAGCGAGTAGTGCAGGTGGATGTGCTGCGAGACTTCCGAGTGCAAATCTTCGACATTTACGAGAGCACTTTGGAGATCGGTATGCAGAGCTAAAGGCCGCCTGATTCCGCGGTCGACAGCCGCTCGTGACGTAGCGACACCCCCGGGATAACAAGGCCGTCCAGCAGTGTTAGTGACGTCACACTAAGCGGCCCATAGCCGACGCAGCAGTCCACGGACACCTCCGTACAGATGCGCCTGATGCTAACGATCTTTTGTCCGTCATACAGAAAGGAGCGAACTATAATTCGAACCAAAGACCAAATTATATATATTCTTGTAAACAGCATAAAGGTTCATAACGAAATACCGATTACATATACGGGCAGGAATAAGTTTAATCGATTGAGGAACTTTGCCACTATTTTATAACTGTCAGAACACTATTTAGCTTTAAAACTCGCATACAGGTGGTGACAATTGCCAACTGACAGCAGGACTTAACATTTTCAAGCTATTACACTGAAAGTAAATTATCTTAAACACTATCATACATAGCAAAACCCTCATAACTTTCGTTTACAATAAGGTAACAGGAGTTCGCTTTATCTCATAAAACACATGACTATTGTGAATTTACTCATATGTTCATGGTGACAGCTCTTTTCAAGAATTTTTACAAGTGTATCCCCAGTAATAAAGAATGGAAACAAAAGATAGATATCAAATATTCTCCTTTTAACATAGAAATCACTGAACACAAGATTCTGTCTTGCACTGTGATACTAAGGGACTGCTCTTTCCTTTAAGAAAAGCCTGACAATTTGAAGTTCACTCTGCTATTGAAGATACACTTCTTGAAACAATATTAAAAATGTTATGAAAGGTAAGGAAATGAAAAACAACCAAGTGCATTACATGTAAGAATGTGAGCAAAAGGCTGAGGCTCTCTTTACTTACCATTTTCAATCTCTCTACAGCTTATTTCCTTTTCCACGTAGAAATCACCAAGTGCAAGTCTCATTATTGCTGTCTGTTACTAACAAAGTGCTTTTCTGTTTAGAAAACCTGACAATTTGATGTTCATTCTGGTACTGAAGATAAACACTTTTCAGAGGAGTTCTAGAACCTATTTCTGCCCGTATATATAATCGGTATTTCGTTATGAACCTTTATGCTGTTTACAAGAATATATATAATTTGGTCTTTGGTTCGAATTATAGTTCGCTCCTTTCTGTATGACGGACAGAAGATCGTTAGCATCAGGCGCGTCTGTACGGAGGTGTCCGTGGACTGCTGCGTCGGCTATGGGCCGCTTAGTGTGACGTCACTAACACTGCTGGACGGCCTTGTTATTCCGGGGGTGTCGGACGTAGCAGCCGCCACCCAATGCTTTGCAAGACCAGCGCAAGCCGGCCATCCACTGCTGACGCAGCACTATTCCACTGACCCGCTTGCGGTACAGCGCTTTGGAATACAACATGTATTTCTGCCTAATAAATGATTGGCAATGATGTTTTCTTGGAGCTGTCGAGTGTAATTTGGACCTCACCACCACACCCTGCTCGGCTCTCCCCTGACGACTGTAGGAGTATGGGACCAGACCCCTACATCAGCAAGTGGTTGTTGCTAGTGGTAGACATGTGTACCCCTGATGTCACACCCACACCCTGAGGACAACAGCAGCCAACTGTCTATGCAACTCTGATGCGAGGTCAGCAGCTTCGAGTTGAAGTTCGTAACAGTGCGGTGTGGTGAGTGACTCATATTTGTTTGTTTTCTTGTTCTGTATTTTCTTATGGCTGTGTTGAGTTCTAGGGACCTTCACAGTACGTTAAAAGTGTTGTTTGTCAGACCGCAGGAAATTACAGACTTGGCTCAGTTCTGTGGGAACACTAGAGAAGTTTACTTGAAGCTAGTGAGCTGTCTTTACTGTAATTTATCTGGGAATAACTTGTCCTGTGTTCAAGCTGTGTCAGCTACCTGTAGGCACGTATTGAAGGGTTTGTCACCCAAGCACACCAGTGTACGGAATCTCGTTGGGCTTTGATATGGTGTAAAGATTCAGTGCAGTTTAATTCCTTTTTTTCCCCACTATGTGTGCTTTTTAAATATTAAAATGTCACCAATAGGAATTTTCTGTGACTTGTCGAAAGCATTTGATTGTGTGAACCATGACGTTATGTTACAGAACTTACAATTCTATGGTATAAATGGAATAGTATATGAGTGGTTTAAGTCATACCTACAGAACAGGAAGCAAAAAATTTCCTTATATGTGTCAAGTGATTTAAATGAGTTTGCCACTTCAGCTAACTGGGGTAAAATTACATTAGGTATTCCACAGGGTTCAATCATGGTTCCACTTCTGTTCTTGATATATGTGAACGACCTCCCTTCCTATCTTAAACAGTCATTAATTGGAAAAGTCATTAATTGGTTTTCTGCAAATGAGCTTGCTCTAAACTTTGAAAAAACGCAGTTTTTTCTGCCGCAAAAAGTACAGTTCCTTCATTAAATATAACACATCAACAGAAATCAGTAGACAGGGCAGAGCATATTAAGTATTTTGGTGTACATAGAGATGAGAATATTAATTGAAAAATTCATTTATGGGATCACCTAAAGCGACTAGGTTCAGCAACTTTTACAATCAGAATAATTTCCAATTTTGAGGATACAGAAATTAGTAAGCTAACATACTTTGCATACTATCACTCTCTAATGTCATACGGAATAATATTTTGGAGTAACTCAACATTTAGACAAAAATTATTCACTGCTCAAAAGAAAGTGGTTAGAATAATGTGTGGGGTTCACAGTCGCACATCTTGTAGGCATCTTTTTAACAGATTGGGAATTCTTACAACAGCCTCACAGTACATCTACTCACTAATGAAACCTGTTCTCAACAACATGGGCCAGTTTAAAAAAAAACACTGACATTCATGATTACAATACCAGAAAAAAGAAAGACTTACACTATCCTTTACTCAACCTATCTTTGGCACAGAAAGGGGTAAAATATGCTGCTATAAAATTTTTCGACAAATTACCAGATGAAATAAAATGTCTGACAGAGAGCAGTAATAGCTTCAAAAATAAATTGAAATCATGTCTCCTTGACAACTCCTTCTATACCATAGATGAATTCTTGAATAGGGATAAATAAATCTATAAATATAGTATATGCATTCTGTGCCATTTAAGGGAATCGGGTAAACAATAGAAATATTAATCTTTAATTCTGTATTGGAATATATATACATTAAAAACTCTTGTTTCATATGTGCATTTCTTGTGCACTTGACACGTTCCATATCATAACGGCTATCGTACCGTGCGATTGATCAATGGAACACGCAACTAACTAACTAACTAACTTCATTTATCGAATAAAAGCAGATGGAGTTTACACAAATTCCAGAAACACAAGCAGCGACTCTGAATGAAACGGTGGGAGTTTTGAAGGGGCTGACAGCTGCATTGTTACAAACTACAACGCAACGTGGCAAGACAAAGGAGCATTGCGTAGAAAAATAGAACAATGGGCAGCCGTTGGGGGCCAAGGACTCATTGAAGATAAAACTGCGTTAATTGTACCCGCCCATTCCATTGAACCCACAACAGCTAACCTCATAACATCATTTTCGAGGAAAGCAATCGAGTATGTATGTATTTTTATTACTGACGTGAAGGCTGCCGCCAAATTGGGAAAATCATCGGAGCAGACATCCTTTAATATGGCTAGATTAAGATTAGTGGGTAACGCGAAAACGTATGTTGCATAGCACGAGACCCTTAGCAAGGCCGAAAGGTTTGATCAACTGGCTAACTGTGTAATACATTGCTATCCGAAACAGAACAGCGCGATATTGTTTAGGGGAAAGCTCAGTGCACTATCGCAGAAGTACGGCGAATCAGCGGAATCCTCTGACAGAATTAGGAAACTGAACTCGCAAATGTACGAAATGACGCAGATTGTGGAAACGGAAAGAGAGATTCTGTGTGAGGCAGAAAATTGGTCTCTGGATTTGTTTCTAAGAAGTATTGCTGCTAATACGTCAAGAAAAGTCAGAATGGAGAACACAAACTGTTCTTCTGGTAGATGTTGTAACAGAATTGGTTGGTGGCTAGGAGCAGTTCATTGTGCACGAGTTTCATAGCTCCTGACATATTGCTTTCAATCTCGTTTTCTAGTCCTCCACCAAAATTTTCCTGCGATTTGTCTATTAGTTGCTCTTTGCCCACCTTGGCCAGACAACATACAGTATTATGATCATATGTTTGTGCCAAGACTTCGTTCCAAGAAACTGCAGTTAGTACCACTCGCAACCTGCACTTTGTTGTTCTCCACAGCAAGCAGTTGTGTGCCACGAACTGAGGTTGCAACTTGAACTGTTGACAGTCAGCATCAGCAGCTTGAGCCTTTTGCCACTTAGCAACGCTCCCGCACAGTGTTTGCAGAACTGCAATTTTTTTCTGCTCATACTGTGTGCATTATCATGCCCTTTCCCTGGTTTGTGCATTACCTCATAATCGAATTCCCTCAAATGGAGTGCCCACCTTGTCTGTCTGCTGCAAGAATCCTTCAGTCCTAATAACCGTTTAAAAGCAGCGTGAGTCGTCGCTACCTTAAAGTTTTGGCCATATAAATAACAGCAGAAGTAAGTAATACCATAGACTGGTGCTAGTATCTGCCCCTCAGTTCATGGAACTACACTCCTTGAAATTGAAATAAGAACACCGTGAATTCATTGTCCCAGGAAGGGGAAACTTTATTGACACATTCCTGGGGCCAGATACATCACATGATCACACTGACAGAACCACAGGCACATAGACACAGGCAACAGAGCATGCACAATGTCGGCACTAGTACAGTGTATATCCACCTTTCGCAGCAATGCAGGCTGCTATTCTCCCATGGAGACGATCGTAGAGATGCTGGATGTAGTCCTGTGGAACGGCTTGCCATGCCATTTCCACCTGGCGCCTCAGTTGGACCAGCGTTCGTGCTGGACGTGCAGACCGCGTGAGACGACGCTTCATCCAGTCCCAAACATGCTCAATGGGGGACAGATCCGGAGATCTTGCTGGCCAGGGTAGTTGACTTACACCTTCTAGAGCACGTTGGGTGGCACGGGATACATGCGGACGTGCATTGTCCTGTTGGAACAGCAAGTTCCCTTGCCGGTCTAGGAATGGTAGACGAATGGGTTCGATGACGGTTAGGATGTACCGTGCACTATTCAGTGTCCCCTCGACGATCACCAGTGGTGTACGGCCAGTGTAGGAGATCGCTCCCCACACCATGATGCCGGGTGTTGGCCCTGTGTGCCTCGGTCGTATGCAGTCCTGATTGTGGCGCTCACCTGCACGGCGCCAAACACGCATACGACCATCATTGGCACCAAGGCAGAAGCGACTCTCATCGCTGAAGACGACACGTCTCCATTCGTCCCTCCATTCACGCCTGTCGCGACACCACTGGAGGCGGGCTGCACGATGTTGGGGCGTGAGCGGAAGACGGCCTAACGGTGTGCGGGACCGTAGCCCAGCTTCATGGAGACGGTTGCGAATGGTCCTCGCCGATACCCCAGCAGCAACAGTGTCCCTAATTTGCTGGGAAGTGGCGGTGCGGTCCCCTACGGCACTGCGTAGGATCCTACGGTCTTGGCGTGCATCCGTGCGTCGCTGCGGTCCGGTCCCAGGTCGACGAGCACGTGCACCTTCCGCCGACCACTGGCGACAATATCGATGTACTGTAGAGACCTCACGCCCCACGTGTTGAGCAATTCGGCGGTACGTCCACCCGGCCTCCCGCATGCCCACTATACGCCCTCGCTCAAAGTCCGTCAACTGCACATACGGTTCACGTCCACGCTGTCGCGGCATGCTACCAGTGTTAAAGACTGCGATGGAGCTCCGTATGCCACGGCAAACTGGCTGACACTGACGGCGGCGGTGCACAAATGCTGCGCGGCTAGCGCCATTCGACGGCCAACACTGCGGTTCCTGGTGTGTCCGCTGTGCCGTGCGTGCGATCATTGCTTGTACAGCCCTCTCGCAGTGTCCGGAGCAAGTATGGTGGGTCTGACACACCGGTGTCAATGTGTTCTTTTTTCCATTTCCAGGAGTGTATGTTGCTCTGCCTTGTTCAACTATCGGGATGCATACACTACAAGACATGCTTTTCCATCTACATTCTGTCCTAGGACAACTCCCAGAGCCATATTACTTGCATGATAAAACAAAACAATTAAAAAAAAACTCAAAGAATATGAAAACTGGTTCCGATGTCAACGTTCACTTTAAAGTATAGAAATTCCGTCTGAGATTCTGTAGACCATTCAAATTCTGCTCCTTTCCGCAACAAATGGTTCAAAGGTCTGACAATTTCAGTAAAGTCCTTTATAAGTAGTTACAGAGACCGATTAAGCTCTGCAACTGTTTAACTGTCTTCAGTGGCGAAAAATCCTGTACTGCTGAGACCAAGCGTGGATCTGTTTTCACACCTTCCGTACTAATTATATGACAAAGAAAATTTTCCTCTGATGCTACAAAATAATATTTAATGATGTTTAGTATTAGTAGTAATAGTAGCAGCTTTATTCATCCGTAAATCTCTTTTTACAAGGATATAGGACATTGCAAAGTATTTATAAGTTTAGACCAATTTAAAATAAGCTAATTCGTATACACATACATTTACAGACTTCTAGTTTGAGACAGTCATTAGATTTACTCCTTGTATGCAGTACTTCTTTTACAAATAACTTATCAAATAATGTAATGCCACACCATTCACTCATATCTCACTATCAGTCACTGCACACACACTATACACACATTGTTTCATAACATTCACTCACTCCACACACAAACACACACACACTGGTAATCTCTGGACCATTTTCTGTACCGCAACTTCCCATTTGCTATCCTGAAAAACTGAGTCAGCATCCCTCTATAATGAGTGAGATGTTGAGCTCGGAAAGAGGAAGAGGTGTTAGTATTGTGCTATGCATAGCTTAGGGATAAGTTTTTCTAGAAAAGGATAAGAGAAGGAAAAAAAGCGTAGTGTGAAGGTGTTATGTGGAATGTTGGATGTTTTATAATCATTATTATTATTTATCTGTATAACATTTTTTTACGAACCCCCTACTCTATTTTATCTAAGTGATCCATCAATGTATAACATGTATTGCATAACAGGTAATTTTTAGCTGCCTTTTTAATTGAGTGTATTTTTGCAATTTCTGTAATCTCTTTTCGTAATTTTGGTTTTAGTCATGTTCTAAATATTTTCAATACCTCCTCCAACCATCGGACTGCTCATTCATATCATCCGGATAGATCAAACATTGTTTTGGTTTAAGTCCCCTAAGTATACCATCCAATAATATGTGAAAGGTAATGGGTGCATTCTTGGGTCCGAATGGCATTCGATGATATTGGAAATGGTCCCCAAGCATGAAAAAAAGCGGTCTTTGGTCGTCCTCTGGCGCTACTTCTATTCGGTGTTATCCACGTATTAAATCCGTTGTGGATAAATAGTTACACCGACCCAAGTTGAGGTGAGTCTCTTTTATGTCTCGTATCGGATTTGCATCGATGATCGTTCGTACAAGGTATCCGTTGTCACAGCAAAAATCTATATTTTTTAGTGCCATCTGGTGACTTTTTCAGGACTAAAATTACAGATGCCACCCAGGAACTATTACTGGACGCAAAGGGCTGCTGGTTGATAATTTCTTTTGGTATCAGTTGCATACACTTCGAAACTTTATAGGGGTTCATGTATACTGGAGCATTATTCCCTGTTGGTATTCTGTGTTTCGTGAGTGGCGTGGCTGATAATGGACCACTAGGATGAAACAAATCCATGAACTGCAGTAACAAAGCACCCATTGCTTCTCTATAATTTCCCTGTAAATATTTCACTTTCTCATGTAATGGAGATGCGTTTTTCATTTTTTTCTTTTTTTTTTGCGGTTGAGAACTTCACTTAACCTATTCAGATCATCTTCCTCCAAAACATCTAAATTAGCAATTAGTAAACCATTTGACAGGCTCACTTAGACCCTGCCAAAATTATCAAGATTGACCAGAACCATAAAATCTCCATGACACTCACACGTACTGCACTGTCTCGAGTTCCACTGAGAATGACGTCCAATGGATGAGGCACCCCCGTTCCCGTTTAACGACCCATTATTGGGACGTTGCTTGTCTGGTGCTTTCTTCTGACAACCATGCAATTTATGGCCAAGCTACCCCCTTTCATAACATTTGGGCTAACGACATTGCTTCCTAATGGTGATGGGCACATCTAAAACAATTCATTTCAGAAGAAAAAACAGCGCGATCACTCTGTCTTGCCGGCCGCAGTGGCCATGCGGTTCTAGGCGCTACAGTCTGGAACCGCGCGACCGCTACGGTCGCAGGTTCGAATCCTGCCTCGGGCATGGATGTGTGTGATGTCCTTAGGTTAGATAGGTTTAAGTAGTTCTACGTTCTAGGGGACTGATGACCAAAGAAGTTAAGTCCCATAGTGCTCAGAGCCATTTGAACCATTTGAACCACTCTGTCTTCGTGTGGCAATATCAATCTCCTCCAGTTGCGTAACAATCCTAATAGCAGCGAATAATTGTACACGGCAGTTACAAAATTTAAATATATGTCCCTGTTTTCATGATTACTGCAAAGTAACAGCTCAACATCTTCGAAATTGGTTGGTTTGGGGAAGGAGACCAGACAGCGTGGTCATCGGTCTCATCGGATTAGGGAAGGATGGGGAAGGAAGTCGGCCGTGCCCTTTCAGAGGAACCATCCCGGCATTTGCCTGGAGTGATTTAGGGAAATCACGGAAAACCTAAATCAGGATGGCCGGACGCGGGATTGAACCGTCGTCCTTCCGAATGCGAGTCCAGTGTCTAACCACTGCGCCACCTCGCTCGGTCATCTTCGAAATCATGCCATGAATTCTCTCTGTTCTTCTTGGCTTGACATAAAATTGGTACCGTGGCCCATAATTACCATGTCTGGAACACCAAATGTAAGCAATCAATTACTTACTCATGCTTCAGCAACTATACTCGTGCTTTGGTCAGGAATTGAAACCATCACTATACAACACGGGAATTGGTCAGTTATAGTCAACTGGTATTTATTTCCTGCTAGTGTTTTGTTGAATGGGCCTAAAATGGCCAATCCAAGCATTTCAGAATGCGAAGCCTCATGAAACAAAGAAGAAACGGATGACTGATGACCAGAGTACATTTAAAATGCATTACACTCTTAGGCCACATCAATAGATAAGATTTGAGTTGTTGTTTGCATATACTACGCTTCATCTGCTCTTGTGTAGATTATCAGAAAGTCATCCAGTTTTATTTTGTTCTATTTATAATATGTTTTTTAGTTTATTTTTATTTTCCATTGTCAAGGGATCGATACAATGTTGGTTTTGCTTATGGGGATATAGATTTGTCTGGGTAATTCCGCCTTATAGAAGGAGGGGGAGATTGTGATCAAGTTTTCTTTCTCTCAGACTGCATACCAAAGTGGGTACACTTATGGATCAAAGATGTATTAATATTTCAGAGCAAGGGGGTGGCCATACTCCCATGTCGTTGGAAGGCCTACGGTGATTCCAGAAGGAAAGTGTTACGATCTGTTCGAGCAGGATGACACAGAATGGCGTACAAGATCGCGAGGTCCAGTTATTCCTGGGACACAGCGAAGCAAGTGAATGTCAAACAGAAATGTTAATATTGTATCCACATTTCCAGAGAGTAGCCACCCACTGGATTTCTACATCTACATCTACATCCATACTCCGCAAGCCACCTGACGGTGTGTGGCGGAGGGTACCTTGAGTACCTCCATCGGTTCTCCCTTCTATTCCAGTCTCGTATTGTTCGTGGAAAGAAGGATTGTCGGTATGCCTCTGTGTGGGCTCTAATCTCTCTGATTTTATCCTCATGGTCCCTTCGCGAGATATACGTAGGAGGGAGCAATATATTGCTTGACTCTTCGGTGAAGGTATGTTCTCGAAACTTTGACAAAAGCCCGTACCGAGCTACTGAGCGTCTCTCCTGCAGAGTCTTCCACTGGAGTTTATCTATCATCTCCGTAACGCTTTCGCGATTACTAAATGATCCTGTAACGAAGCGCGCTGCTCTCCGTTGGATCTTCTCTATATCTTCTATCAACCCTATCTGGTACGGATCCCACACTGCTGAGCAGTATTCAAGCAGTGGGCGAACAAGCGTACTGTAACCTACTTCCTTTGTTTTCGGATTGCATTTCCTTAGTATTCTTCCAATGAATCTCAGTCTGCCATCTGCTTTGCCGACGATCAACATTATATGATCATTCCATTTTAAATCACTCCTAATGCGTACTCCCAGATAATTTATGGTATTAACTGCTTCCAGTTGCTGACCTGCTATTTTGTAGCTAAATGATAAAGGATCTATCTTTCTAAGTATTCGCAGCACATTACACTTGTCTACATTGAGATTCAATTGCCATTCCCTGCACCATGCGTCAATTCGCTGCAGATCCTCCTGCATTTCAGTACAATTTTCCATTGTTACAACTCTCGATACACCACAGTATCATCTGCAAAAAGCCTCAGTGAACTTCCGATGTCATCCACCAGGTCATTTATGTATATTGTGAATAGCAACGGTCCTATGACACTCCCCTGCGGCACACATGAAATCACTCTTACTTCGGAAGACTTCTATCCATTGACAATGACATGCTGCGTCCTGTTATCTAGGAACTCCTCAATCCAATCACACAATTGGTGTGATAGTCCATATGCTCTTACTTTGTTCATTAAACGACTATGGGGAACTGTATCGAACGCCTGTATTTCAGCAAAAGTAGTTTCAATAAACTGTTATAAACACAGGAAACCAACAGGTATGAACAGAATGGAATAACAAGACAGTGGAACAATAGTAAACGGTACTACTTGTGACTTACCAGGTGCGACATTTCGTCTACCAGATACAATCACTAGTACGATTACACTTAACTGGGGTCAACCTACGTTGTACTGTCCTGAGAAGTCGCTAGAAGTGCTGACTGCCCAAAATTAACCTTCGTAAATAATACCTCGAATCCAGATACTCTACGCTCACTAAACGAACTTGTAGCAATGGAAAAAGGGAGAATTACAGCCGAACAAATGTTCCAGCACATACAGGAGTACCACGATAGATAACATCATAGTATCACGACTATAAGTGTGACATGTACCAGCGCTGTAGTGATTCTGATTACTATTTTTCTAATATACTTCTGTTTTAAAGCGAAAGTCAGTGCACCATTCAGATTTACCTGTGCATCAGATACCTGTTGATTTTGTTGCATATAAAGATCAGACATAGTAAGGGAAGCACATGTAAGCTAATAGATGAGCCAGTAAGTATATGAATAACTGGGTTAGTGTGTAAGAAATTACTTCTGGAAAGACCATCATTATTGCATCGATATATGAACAATCGAAAACCATGAAATTGAAATGTATGGTAATAGAATGACTAAAGTTGTATCATGTATAACTATTGGTGTAAAATTTGTAAGATGAGGTTATTAGTGGTACTCCAGACTGATAAACTCTAGTCGAATTTTCCGAAGGAAATGGGAGGTTTTTTGCCCCGACCGAGCGCCCAGGTCTGCGAGCGAAGCATAATGATGTCATTGAAGCCAAGAGGTATTGTCATACTTACCAAAAAGCCGAGTTTGGTAAGGAAGGGTAGGGACAACGCGACAGTAAGTATTCAGTTGCCAGTCCAGCAGAAAAGAGCCTCTGAAAAGTGAAGATGCTGAAGTCTGAAGTCACTAGGGCAGCTCACACCCAGAAAAAAACAGGACACATGAAGTCGTAGTCATCCCCATCATTGCAGAACCCACAGAAAGCGCCAATGTAAATACCCAGTCCTTCTTAACAAACGCCCCATTGCTGATTAATTAGTGCTGACTGCCGACTGCACAGTGCATAGTCTCAGCCCTTGTGTTAGTTGCAGCTATCCATTTAGAGGTTGACCCTCAGCACACCTAGCTGTCCCAAGTCTCGCTGGTAGGATGCTGCTGTTGCCAGCTGCCCTGCCAGCTCCTCAGACGACACTTATGGGGAGGCCACCATCAACCTGGTGGTCTGATAGAGGCTTGACCTGCGTGACCTAGATGCTGTCCACCTTCGAGTGGGTGGGCACCACTGCTGTTTATGTCTTCCTGTAGCAGACACTGAAGCTGCTGGCTGTTGTTTGCTAAACAGGGGCTGAGAGCGGACTCCTGTGAGCCAGCGAGTACTTCAGGTAGACCTGGGGCGAGACTCCTGAGTACATACCTTCGAAGTCCACAAGATCACTTTCGAGACCGATATGCAGAGCTGGAGGCTGTTAGATTCCGCGGTCGACACATGGCTGAAAATGACGTACAAGTTCGTGGCGCCTTCCATCGGTAATGCTGGAATTCAATATGTTGTTGGCCCACCCTTAGCCTTGACGACAGCTTCCACTCTTGCAGGCATATGTTCAACCAGGTGCTGGAAGTTTTCTTGGGGAATGGCAGCCCATTCTCCACGGAGTGCTGCACTGAGGAGAGATAACGATGTCGGTAGGTAAGCCCTGGCACAAAGTCGGCGTTCCGAAACATCCCGAAGGTGTTCTACAGGATCAGATCAGGAGTCTGCGCAGGGCAGTCCATTACAGGGATGTTATTGTCGTGTAAGCACTCCACCAAAGGCCGTGCATTATGAACTGGTGCTCGATCGTGTTGAAAGATGCAATCGCCATCCCCGAATTGCTCTTCAACAGTGGGAAGCAAAAAGGTGCTTAAAACATCAGTGGAGGGCTGTGCTGCGGTAGTGCCACGGAAAACAACAACGGGTGCAAGCCCCCTCCATGAAAAACACGACTACACTACACCACCACCGCCTCCAAATTTTATTGTTGGCACTACACACGCTGCCAGATGACGTTCACCGGGGATTCGCCAAATCCACACCCTGCCATCGGATCGCCACATCGTGCACCGTGAGTCGTCACTCCACACAACGTTTTTCCACTATTCAATCGTCCAATGTTTACGCTCCTTACACCAAGTAAGGCGTCGTTTGGCATTTACCGGCGTGATGTGTAGCTTGTCAGCAGCCGTTCGGCCATGAAGTCCAAGTTTTCTCACCTCCTGCCTAACTGTCATAGTACCTGCAGTGGATCCTGAGGCAGTCTGGAATTCCTGAGTGATGGTCTGGATAGATGCCTGCCTATTACACATTACGAACCTCTTCAGCTGTCGGCGGTCTCTGTCAGTCAGGTCGGCCTGTACGCTTTTGTGCTATACGTGTCCCTTCATGTTTCCACTTCACTATCACACAGGAGACAGTGGACCTAGGGATGTTTAGGAGTGTAAAAATCTCGCGTACGGACGTATAAGTGACACCCAATCACCTGACCACGTTCGAAGCCCGTGAGTTCCGCGGAGTGCCCAATTCTGCTCTCTCACGATGTCTAATGACCACTGAGATCGCTCATATGGACTACCTGGCAGTAGGTGGCAGCACAATGCACCTCATATGTTTTTTGGGGTGTCCGGATACTTCTATCACATAGTGTAGCAGCCAGCAACCGATGCTTTGCTGTGCCAGCAGCACTGCAAGACGAGTGCAAACCGGCCTTCCACCAATAACAAAGCGCTACTCTGTCAGCCTGGTTGTGGCACAGCACTTTGGAAGACAATCCTGTATTTCTGATTAGTAAATTTGGTATTGATAATGCATTTTTCTGGGCTCTCTTGAGCTTTATGAGGGTCTCACCATCACGTCCTGTCCAGCTTTCTCCTGACGACTGTAGGTGTCCGGGACGGGACCCCTGTAGCTGCGATAACAGAGAGTGTGCCACAGCGTATTTTTGAAACTTTTGCCGGTACTGGTAGGGACACTTCATTGTTCTGTTGCCGGAAAACACCACAAAAACTCAGGGAACCGTTGACTATCATCAGCAGAGCAACACCGAGTAAGCGAAGAAATTTGCAGTAAAAACGCGTAAATCAGTCTTATGTAAAATGTGACTCAGTTAAATATTTCCAGGAAACATCTACATTGCAAAACGGCTACATCGATCACCTGCTCACTCGCTCTCAATGGTAGGTTGCGTACTTACTGGCTCCAAGAGGTAGTAAAAATTTGGTTTTCAGTATTCCACGTAATTACTGACCGAATTTAAAAATTTATAATGCTGTCTTAATCCACTCATTAGGAGATATAACGTTACGTAAAACGTTTAACGTAAATCTGCTGTCAAAAACCGTGTAGATGTCCTGATGCATCATAACAGATGGCGCGCAATTTAAACGGACTATATTCATCCAGTATTTCGGAATGAGAACACTCAGCGACTGCCAAAAAACTTTACACATAACTTGAAACTCATCAGCATGACGTTGTAATGTATTACTTCTTCATTACTAACGCTATTCCCAACACATGTTGCAGACAGTACCCATGTCCATTATAATTATCCGGGCTGTTATGCCGTGGTCGGTTGATGAATTCTGTGTCAATTCCCAACGTTTCGTCCCCGTCCACGGAGGACATCTTCAAGGGGGCCTGCCGGACGGAGTGGCCGAGCGGTTAAAGGCGCTACAGTCTGGAATCGCACGACCGCTACGGTCGCAGGTTCGAATCCTGCCTCGGGCATGGATGTGTGTGATGTCCTTAGGTTAGTTAGGTTTAAGTAGTTCTAAGTTCTAGGGGACTTATGACCACAGCAGTCGAGTCCCATAGTGCTCAGAGCCATTTGAACCATTTTTTCAAGGGGGCCTGTAGCTTGTTGAAAGGTCCAACACACCCACAGCAGTGGGTCAGAGGGTGTGTTGGACCTTCCATCGAGCTACAGACCCCCTTGAAGATGTCCTCCGCAGACGGGGACGAAACGTTGGGAATTGACGCAGAATTCATCAACCGACCACGGTACAACATCCCGGATAATTATAATGGACATGACATTTCCGGCCGTGAATATCTACGTTTTTGTACCCATATGTACCACTGAATGTGCCTACAAAATTATATCATTGTAGAAAACATAGTTGCGGAGAGATGGTTTCATGAACATTGAGATGCCTGAAAAACTAGCTTTCCTTAAGACCGGAGCGCAAGTTAGCCAGACTATAAATCCGTCCAATGTTTGATAATGATATATTTTAGCAACCACCAACGTACTTCAAAGATTTGTAAAGTAATCAGACGTTTGAAGCTGTTTTATACACGGGAATCAATTCTTTAAAGAATCGGAGCGGTGGGCTACAGCTTGCTGGCCTACAACAGACGCCAAGCCGACGTAAAACCTTGGTACATCTCCCGGAAGAGCCACAAGGACAACGTGAGGTGGATTAGGATCAGTATAGTGACAAAGAGACGGAGACTAAAAAAAATTAAGTTCCGCTGGTACCGTCCCATCGATGGTGACATTATTATAGATGGAGCTCAAAATCGACTTGAGATATGACAAAGGAGCAAATCGGCAGTTCCTTTTGAAAAGGGACCATCCCAGTATTTGTCTTGAGTGATTTAAGAAAATCGTGGAGAATTAAATTTGGATGGCTGGATGGGGATTTGAGCAACCTGGAACAGCACGTCAGAAACAATCTAATGTGAATTGCTCGGATAAAAACGAAGGGATATTTCGTGTTACAACCGATAGTAAAAGTTGCCTTCTAGGAATAAATAAACAAGTGCTCATATCTGATAAATAATAAGGTGAGACTCGAACGTAAATATTACTCTCTCCAGTCATTCTAATTACTATAGAAAGCTACACTACGTCGACGTGTATTCGGAGAGACGCTATGGAGATTGGCGAACGTAGCTGCAAATAAACACGATGACTTTCAACGAACTCAAGAGCACGCAACAAGAAATCTGCCACAGCTCTTTACCAATATGTTAATATGTTACCACACGGTAAGACACACACACAAAGCAGTTTAGTTACAACGGATATTTCAATACACCATTTGAAAACCAAAAATACATGTTAATCTTGTGTATAAACCCATAAAATACAACAAAAATAGCATTATAATCTCGCAACCGTCACAGGACTAATCTTAAGTCTGGAAATACGCGTATACATACGATACATTACAACGTATTGCATTTGTTACAAATATTGTATATGTTACTATTAAAAGGTACTAATGTCGTATTTATTTTTCATGTACGATTGCTGGAGTATTGCAGAGAAGATACATGTACAGGAGCAAACATTATGATCACCATAACTGCAACATCAGACGACTATGCAGCAGTCTATGAAAACTGGGCGTATATTTTAATTTCTTTCCCTACTGACTCTTCGAAATGGTGCAGGAGGTAATTATTAGTAGTAGATAGACACTTTCTTTTTTGTAGATTAGACGTAGTCAGTGTGAATAATTTGTTTGTATTATAACACTCCTGTCTCCTACTGCTATACCATAACCTCTAAACTGGAGGCAGTTTGCAAACAGAATTATTTTGTGAGAGTAATAAAGAGTAATAATGGTATAAAGCAACAGAACAGTGTTTCCCTCTGAGAGGAATTTTGCTAGGTTGACCGTGTTGTACCTAACGGAAATGGCTTATCGGAAATGAAAGTCAGAATTACGTAAATATTCGAACAGTAACAAACAATATTTTTGCCTAGCTATACTGTTTAAAGAATAAGGAAAACGGTCGCCAGCCTAATTAGGCAAGAGAAAGATTAACGCTCTCGTTTAAGAAAGTATTTATGAGTAACTTTAACAAACACAACCTATACTTGGCCACACGCGAGTACAATGAACTCTGACACATACATATGTTTACGGTAAGACTGAAACTAACAGTTAGAGAAGCACAAACTATTTGCAAAATTATAACAGATACCGAAACACACTATTACTTTCAGGGCTTACACAAACTGAATGGTCTTTATAACATTACTACACTCCTGGAAATGGAAAAAAGAACACATTGACACCGGTGTGTCAGACCCACCATACTTGCTCCGGACACTGCGAGAGGGCTGTACAAGCAATGATCACACGCACGGCACAGCGGACACACCAGGAACCGCGGTGTTGGCCGTCGAATGGCGCTAGCTGCGCAGCATTTGTGCACCGCCGCCGTCAGTGTCAGCCAGTTTGCCGTGGCATACGGAGCTCCATCGCAGTCTTTAACACTGGTAGCATACCGCGACAGCGTGGACGTGAACCGTATGTGCAGTTGACGGACTTTGAGCGAGGGCGTATAGTGGGCATGCGGGAGGCCGGGTGGACGTACCGCCGAATTGCTCAACACGTGGGGCGTGAGGTCTCCACAGTACATCGATGTTGTCGCCAGTGGTCGGCGGAAGGTGCACGTGCCCGTCGACCTGGGACCGGACCGCAGCGACGCACGGATGCACGCCAAGACCGTAGGATCCTACGCAGTGCCGTAGGGGACCGCACCGCCACTTCCCAGCAAATTAGGGACACTGTTGCTCCTGGGGTATCGGCGAGGACCATTCGCAACCGTCTCCATGAAGCTGGGCTACGGTCCCGCACACCGTTAGGCCATCTTCCGCTCACGCCCCAACATGGTGCAGCCCGCCTCCAGTGGTGTCGCGACAGGCGTGAATGGAGGGACGAATGGAGACGTGTCGTCTTCAGCGATGAGAGTCGCTTCTGCCTTGGTGCCAATGATGGTCGTATGCGTGTTTGGCGCCGTGCAGGTGGGCGCCACAATCAGGACTGCATACGACCGAGGCACACAGGCCCAACACCCGGCATGATGGTGTGGGGAGCGATCTCCTACACTGGCCGTACACCACTGGTGATCGTCGAGGGGACACTGAATAGTGCACGGTACATCCAAACCGTCATCGAACCCATCGTTCTACCATTCCTAGACCGGCAAGGGAACTTGCTGTTCCAACAGGACAATGCACGTCCGCATGTATCCCGTGCCACCCAACGTGCTCTAGAAGGTGTAAGTCAACTACCCTGGCCAGCAAGATCTCCGGATCTGTCCCCCATTGAGCATGTTTGGGACTGGATGAAGCGTCGTCTCACGCGTTCTGCACGTCCAGCACGAACGCTGGTCCTACTGAGGCGCCAGGTGGAAATGGCATGGCAAGCCGTTCCACAGGACTACATCCAGCATCTCTACGATCGTCTCCATGGGAGAATAGCAGCCTGCATTGCTGCGAAAGGTGGATATACACTGTACTAGTGCCGACATTGTGCATGCTCTGTTGCCTGTGTCTATGTGCCTGTGGTTCTGTCAGTGTGATCATGTGATGTATCTGACCCCAGGAATGTGTCAATAAAGTTTCCCCTTCCTGGGACAATGAATTCACGGTGTTCTTATTTCAATTTCCAGGAGTGTATTAACATTCCCTCCAGGATCATAAATTGAACATAGGTTAAGTCCCTCTCAGTTAAATACTTTACTATTTGAAATGAAAGTTAATTGGAATCCACTAACAGGTTGCTTCTCACTATCATTTGAATGAAGAAATTATGGTTTTCATAATTAGTGGTCTTTCCGTTACTTGTTACCGAGCATTAACACAATAGACAAACTGTGGATCCTTTTATACTACTAATATGCACTTCTAATACACAAGAGAGACAAACACTTAGCAAACATGAGTATATAACGTTTCACAACTGCAGTTTTCCACTTTTACTACAGTGACACACAAAATTAACATATATATAAGATGCTGACTCACCTTCTGCGATTTACAACAGGCAGTAATGTGATCATTTACTAAGCAAAACTTTATAAGCCTCAGCCTTAAGAACTTTTAATTTGAAGTTGGCAACAACATGTTAATAAGCTGTTTTACTAGGAAAATTATTTTCAGCAAGCATCATTAACTTTAACTCACCCTCTTGCCACATTAACTTTAACTTTCTTTTTACTATGTTCAAGAGGCATCAATTAGCAAAACACTGGGCTTTAATGTTCTTTCAGTAAGGACACTCGGAAATCACTTTAGTTCAAACGGAGAGGAACCTGGGAGGTGTTATGATAAGGAAAAAAATCAAGGTAGGTACATAAATTCAGTTATAAGTTACCTTATATTTGTGCACACTAAAGCATCCAATGAGCTGATCCTTCACTGTACATTATTATAGCATTCCGATACAGTGATTGCGCAATGTGGTGGCAACTGCATGTTGGTAGGTGGATTTGCAGGTAGAATTGCTGGACTCTGTCATTTCTTGGTGGCGATGATGGATACAAATTCCAGAATAGTTCCAGCTATTTATCCATCCATCCGAGGCATTGGAAAGTAGCAGAAAAAGCCTCTCTCGGAACCAGCACAATCTGTATCTTTTACATGGCAATGCACAGTTTGGTAGCTCGTCCCCGACTCGTAGCTAGTCCCCGACTGACTCTTGTTCCACCTTTGCTACCTACCCAACCACAATTTGCGCGCGCTACACAGTTCCGTTCCCGAGGGGAACCACTACGCCTTTTACACACAGAATGACTAAGAACCCTAAGTGAGGATCAGCAGTTTACATAACAGTAACCAAATACATTAAATAAAACAGAACATTTGCACATATTGACATTTCTACAAAAAATTATTCACTCAGAAATTACAATTATACAGAGTAAGTTTTGTTCCCTCCAAATGGGACAAAGAATTTAAATGACTGACACACTACTTTACATAGAATCAAACCATGACTCAAAGTTTTTACAAAGAAAGGAGTGAACAACTATGTGTTACCGATTCAATCAAATACATTTACAGAAGCTCAATGATGTAACATTAAATGAAACGAAAGCAAAATAAATCAGTAGAGTATTAGAGATATGGTGTTACAGTATCAACTATATGTGAGACATTGTTGTTACATAGTTCACATTAGATTGTTTCTGGCGTGCTGTTTCAGATAGTTGAAATCCCCTTCCGGCGATCCAAATTTAATTCTCCACGATTTTCTTAAATCACTCAAGACAAATACTGGGATGGTCCCTTTCAAAAGGAACTCTATATTATTGTTATCAGCAACATGCGTGCACAACAACGTCAACGTATCTCTCTTTTTTATCAGTCCAATCTCGAAAGGTTTTTGACTGATGGGGTATTACCTTCGTGTCTTTAATTTATTCTCAACAGCTTTAGGAGGGGATTGTATCGCTACAAGGTACAGGACATAGGAAACTGGAGAGCGTTTGTAAGATATCTGTCTCGAGACGGATGCACGAAAGAAGAAGAAACAATTTTCGCGAAGTCTGTCAGGCCTAAAACGAACTTTGTAAGGGCTAGAAACACAAGACGTATTCATTTTGCGAGGAGGCAGGTTTCCCTCGGAATGCTTCGACAGACGTAGACGGTGGCGGGTGCTTTTAGAAGCTAAGACTCCCCACAGAGAGCGGCGGGGGCGGCGGACGGGGCCGGGAGAGCAGGTACAAGTGTCTGGGTTAATGTTTAAGTGGACTCTGAGAAGAGCCGCCTGTCGCGGTGCAGGCGCCTAATAGGATTTAAAACGAATCAATAATACATACAGCGCGGGCGCGGGCGCCGGGGAGGCGCCCTGCCTCAGCAGGCCGCGCTCTCTCCCTTCCACACTCTGCCGCTCCTCCGGCAGCAGAAGGCGCCGGGCCCGCGGGCCGTCGTCTCTGGACCCCTGCACACTGCTAGCCACGTGTAAGTACACAACATTATACGGAGAGAGTGGCAAGTCTGCACTGCTTCTGCACAGGATTTTCTCAATACTCTACAACTACACGCATGCTCATAAATGAAGGATAATGCTGATACATGGTGAAACAACGCTCTGGTGGGCGGTTTACGGGTTTGAATCACCTCGGGGTATGACCATGCGGTGCATTTGACCTGCGGTCGTCGCACGGTGGCGTTGGCAGCAGTCCACATACATAAACGTGTGTTGGTGCATGTCAGAGTACGGTGGAACGAGTAAGTGAACAGACGTTTTCAGACGTGCTAATGGTGATTGAGAGTTGAAAATGGCTCAAAGAACACATATTGATGACGTTATGAGGGGTAGAACACTAGGGCGACTGGAGGCTGCTCAAACACAGCAGGTCGTAGCACGGGCCCTCCGTGTGCCACAAAGTGTGATCTCAAAATTATGGCAAAGATTCCAGCAGACAGGAAACGAGTCCAGGCGCTACAGTAGTGGACGTCCACAATGTACAAACCACAAGAAGACCGACATCTCACCATCAGTGCCCGCAGACGGCCACGGAGTACTGCAGGTAGCCTTGCTCGGGATCTTACCACAGCCAATGGAACAGTTGTCTCCAGATACACACTCTACAGACGACTGAACAGACATGGTTTATTCGCCAGAACATCTGCAAGGTGCATTCCACTGACACCTGGTCACAGGCGGGCCCTTAAAGCGTGGTGTCAAGAAAATATACGTGGTCGTTGGAACAGTGGTCCCAGGTTGTGTTCACGGACGAGTCCAGGTATAGTCTTAACAGTGATTCTCACTGGGTTTTCATCTGGCGTAAACCAGGAACCAGATACCAACCCCTTAACGTCCTTGAAAGGAACCTGTACGAAGGTCGCCGGCCGAAGGGGCCGTGCGGTTCTAGGCGCTGCAGTCTGGAATCGCGAGACCGCTACGGTCGCAGGTTCGAATCCTGTCTCGGGCATGGATGTGTGTGATGTCCTTAGGATAGTTAGGTTTAATTAGTTCTAAGTTCTAGGGGACTAATGACCTCAGAAGTTGAGTCCCGTAGTGCTCAGAGCCATTTTTGTACGAATGTCGTGGTTTGATGGTGTATGGTGGGATTGTGATTGGTACACGTACACACCTGCATGTCTTTGGCAGAGAAACTGTAAAGGTCAGGTGTATCGGGACATCATTTTGCACCAGTATGTCCGCCTTTTCAGGGGTGCAGTGGGTCCCACCTTCCTCCTGATGGATGATAAAGCACAGCCCCACCGAGCTGCCATCGTGGAGGAATACCTTGAAACAGAAGATATCAGGCGAATATCTCCAGAACTAAACCCCATCGAGCACGTCTGGGATGCTCTCGGTTGACGTATCGCTGTACGTCTTCAAACCCCTAGGACCCTTCAGGTTCTTCGACAGGCATTGGTATAAGAATGGGAGGGTACACCTCAGCAGCTGCTCGACCAACTGATCCAGAGTATGCCAACCTGTTGTCTGGCCTGTGTACGTGTGCATGGTGATCATATCCCATATTAATGTCGGGGTACATGCGCAGGAAACAGTGGTGTTTTGTAGCACATGTGATCCGGGACGGTTTTCTCAACTTATCACCAATAGCGTGGACTTACAGATCTGTGTCGTGTGTGTTCCCTATGTGCCTATGCTATTAGCGACAATTTTGTGCAGTGCCACGTTGTGTGGCACCACATTCCGCAATTATCATTAGTTTATGAGCAAGAGTTTAGTTATCTTATATGTCATTTGCTTTACAGATCCACCGAACATCCCCAGAATCCTTCAAATATACCTAGGCCCTGTATTCACCTCCTCAAACATAGGTATTAAGTTATCATTCTGCATAGTTGTACAAAATTTAATGATCAAATTAACATGCACATGATGTTTCACTGTCAAGTGAAACTTGGACCATACGTAGAAAGAACTGCAGCAGCATAGCACAGAAGGGAACTGAAATAAATGTGCAAGGAGACGAACAGAAATGACACTTTTACTAAAAAATAATGATTACATTGATGTCGTCGCGATTTACGATGGCCTCCTGGACGTTATGAAAGGCGCGGCGATGTCCCTAATACCGTCTACGATCACCACGGACAGCAATGCATGCTGCACGCTTCGCAACGTGCTGCCACGTTGGCCACAAGTTTGGTAAGGAGTTCGTGTAGTAGGACGTTCCCTTTCTCTTCCAGCGCTGCATAGTCGTTGGTGCATCTGGACGTGTCGATAGATCTCTCCAACGCAACCACGCGTCTTCGACGGGGTTTAAGTCTGCGGAAAGAGCAGTCCAGTCCATTCACCGAATAGCGTCTCGTTTCAAGAGCACCTTCACCTGGCGCTGTTCGAAGTAATCGCCAATTGATATCCATAAAAATGAAGCCAGTACCGAATGCACGCCTGAAGAAACGCACGCGAGGAAGGAGTACAGTGCCAGAATAGCACTGATCGGAGAGTGTACCACATCAAGGATCCGGAGGCAAGTACGATCATGCAACATTATACCTCGCCACAAAATAAAAAAAAAAATAAAAAAAAAATCGACGATTCTGGACGTACCCTCGTATGCACGTTGTCGAACATGACGCCAGCAGGAGTGGCCGAGCGGTTCTAGGCGCTACAGTCAGGAACCGAGCGACCGCTACTGTCGCAGATTCGAATCCTGTCTCGGGCATGGATATGTGTGATGTCGTGTGATGTCCTTAGGTTAGTTAGGTTCAAGTAGTTCTAAGTTCTAGGGGACTGATGACCTCAGATGTTAAGTCCCACAGCGCTCAGAGCCATTTGAACCATTCGAACATGACTGTTTTGGTGCTCTATGTGTTAAAGTGAGTGAAGACACAATGTTGCATGGGCGTACTGATCTCCAAGTCTTTGAACACTGTAGACTCACTGGTCAATGTTATTGAGATACCACTCCTTCCCCAAGTGAGTCTTGCCAAGGGTGCATTAGGCATCGACTATATTTTATGGATAACAAAGCGCTACTGCATCGAACTCCGCCATGTGGCGAGGCTCTTCGAAAATTCGGCGAGTGGACCGGGCTGGCCTTTCTCCCGACTTATCGAGCATGTGTCAGATGCGTTGGGGAGAGGTTTTGCAACACGCCCACATACACCACAGACCAACCAGCTGCTGTCAACTGTACTACTCAAGGAATATGTTAGCGGCGAGAAGCAATCAATGCCTTCTCTGCGCGACAGCAATGGAGATAGTATCGAACACAGTGCTGCAAAGCAGAGTTACTAAACACAGCCTTCCGAACTGTCTTCACAAAAGAAGACGAAGTAAATATTCCAAAAGTCGAATCGAGAACAGCTGCCAGCATGAGTAACGTAAAAGTAAAAATCGTCGTAGTAGTGAAGCAACGTAAATCACTTAATAAAAGCAAGTCTTCAGGTCCAGACTGTATACCAATTAGGTTCCTTCCGGAGTACGCTGATCCATTAGCTCCATACTTAACAATCATCTACAACCGTTCGTTCGACGAAAGATCCGTACCCAAAGACTGGAAAGTTGCACAGGTCACACCAATATTCAAGAAAGGTAGTAGGAGTAATCCACTAAATTACAGGGCCATATCGTTAACGTCGATATGCAGCAGGATTTTGGAACATATATGGTGTTCGAATATCATGCTCATAAATTAAGGATAATTACAGAATGTGGTGCCACACAACATGGCACTACACAAAACTGGCGCTAATAGCATAGGCACATAGGAAACACACACGACACAGATCTGTAAGTCCATGGTTTTGGTGGTAAGTTGAGAAAACCGTCCCGAAACCCATGTGCTACAAAACGTCACTGTTTCCTGCGCGTGTTCCCCGACATCAATACGGGATATGATCACCATGCACACGTACACAGGCCGCACAACAGGTTGGCATACTCTGGATCAGGTGGTCGAGCAGCTGCTGGGGTATAGCCTCCCATTCCTGCACCAGTGCCTGTCGGAGCTCCTCAAGTGTCGTGGGGGTGTAAAGACGTGCACCGATACGTCGACCGAGAGCATCCCAGACGTGCTCGATGGGGTTTAGGTCTGGAGAACAGGCAGGCCACTCCATTTACATGATATCTTCTGTTTCAAGGTAATCCTCCACGATGGCAGCTCGGTCGTGCCGTGCATTATCATCTATCAGGAGGAAGGTGGGACCCACTGCACCCCTGAAAAGGCGGACATACTGGTGCAAAATGACGTCTCGATACGCCTAACCTGTTACAGTTCCTCTGTCAAAGACCTACAGGGGTGTACGTGCACCAATCATAATCCTACCCCTCACCATCAAACCACAACCTCCATACAGGCCCCTTTCAAGGTCATTAAGGGGTTGGTATCTGGTTCCTGGTTCACGCCAGACGAAAACCCGGCGAGAATCACTGTTCAGACTATACCTGGACTCGTCCGTGAACGTAATCTGGGACCACTGTTCCAATGACCATGTACTGTGCTCTTGACACCAGGCTTTACGGGCTCTCCTGTGACCAGGGGTCAGTGGAATGCACCTTGCAGGTCTCCGGGTGAATAAACCACGTATGTTCAGTCGTCTGTAGACTGTGGGTCTGGAGACAACTATTCCAGTTGCTGCGGTAAGTTCCCGAGCAAGGCTACCTCCAGTACTCCGTGGTCGTCTGCGGATACTGATGGTGAGATATCGGTCTTCTTGTGGTGTTGTACACTGTGGACGTCCACTACTGTAGCGCCTGGACTCGTTTCCTGTCTGCTGGAATCTTTGCCATAATTTTGAGATCACACTTTGTGGCACACGGGGGGCCCGTGCTACGACCTGCTGTGTTTGACCAGCCTTCAGTCGCCCTAGTATTCTACCCCTCATATCGTCATCAATATGTGTTCTTTGAGCCATTTTCAACTCACAATCACCATTACCACGTCTGAAAACGTCTGCACCTTTACTCGGTGCACCGTTCTCTGACATGCACCAACACACCTCTCCGTATGTGGACTGCTGCCAGCGCCACCGTGCGACGACCGCAGGTCAAATGCATCGAATGTCATACCCCGAGGTGATTTAAACTCGAAAACCGCCCACCAGAGCATTGTTTCGCCATGTATCAGCATTATCCTTAATTTATGAGCATGAGTGTGTACTGCGGCTGCAGAGGTCGCCAATAGCACAAAGCCTCGGGCGGTGTGGCCCAATGGAAGTGCATCACTGGGTCCGCCAGACCGCGCGTTACTACTACTGGCGTCAGACAGAAATTTACCATTCTCTTACCAACCTCGTTTAGTTTTGCGGTGGTATCGATACGTGATACCACAGTCTTGAATGAATGAGACCTGCGCATCTTCAAATTTTTCGACACAGTGAGATATACATCGGGTTTCAGGCGTGTAACTTGGTGGGAGGTCAGAAACCGTTACATTGTCAGATAAAGCTCATACAGGATTTTACTTGGTTCATGCGCACCATCACGTTCACCGTAAGTCTTAGAAAACTTCCAGTGTTCAGCAAGCTGAAACTGCAAATGCCTCCGAATGACGGACATTCATAAACAGTCACATAGATGGAGTGCTCTGCAGGCTACCGCATTTGAAAGACTTTGATGAATTCTGGGTCTATGAAACAATACGTCAAACGTCACTGTAGGCACTTGTACTATATGGCCAGCCTACAGGAGTTGCTTTGGTTACAGTTGTAAGGTGGCTATAATTTCGCACCTTACAAGAACTCATCCACATACTTTGCTGTGATCTACAAAGACAGTTAGCTACCAAGTGATAAGTTGTACATCGTATATACACTCCTGGAAATTGAAATAAGAACACCGTGAATTCATTGTCCCAGGAAGGGGAAACTTTATTGACACATTCCTGGGGTCAGATACATCACATGATCACACTGACAGAACCACAGGCACA
Organism: Schistocerca cancellata; assembly: GCF_023864275.1. Lineage (NCBI taxonomy): Eukaryota > Metazoa > Arthropoda > Insecta > Orthoptera > Acrididae > Schistocerca > Schistocerca cancellata. Next base: position 780,778,820 of record NC_064628.1, on the reverse strand, counting down.
TAGACACAGGCAACAGAGCATGCACAATGTCGGCACTAGTACAGTGTATATCCACCTTTCGCAGCAATGCAGGCTGCTATTCTCCCATGGAGACGATCGTAGAGATGCTGGATGTAGTCCTGTGGAACGGCTTGCCATGCCATTTCCACCTGGCGCCTCAGTTGAACCAGCGTTCGTGCTGGACGTGCAGACCGCGTGAGACGACGCTTCATCCAGTCCCAAACATGCTCAATGGGGGACAGATCCGGAGATCTTGCTGGCCAGGGTAGTTGACTTACACCTTCTAGAGCACGTTGGGTGGCACGGGATACATGCGGACGTGCATTGTCCTGTTGGAACAGCAAGTTCCCTTGCCGGTCTAGGAATGGTAGAACGATGGGTTCGATGACGGTTTGGATGTACCGTGCACTATTCAGTGTCCCCTCGACGATCACCAGTGGTGTACGGCCAGTGTAGGAGATCGCTCCCCACACCATGATGCCGGGTGTTGGCCCTGTGTGCCTCGGTCGTATGCAGTCCTAATTGTGGCGCTCACCTGCACGGCGCCAAACACGCATACGACCATCATTGGCACCAAGGCAGAAACGACTCTCATCGCTGAAGACGACACGTCTCCATTCGTCCCTCCATTCACGCCTGTCGCGACACCACTGGAGGCGGGCTGCACGATGTTGGGGCGTGAGCGGAAGGCGGCCTAACGGTGTGCGGGACCGTAGCCCAGCTTCATGGAGACGGTTGCGAATGGTCCTCGCCGATACCCCAGGAGCAACAGTGTCCCTAATTTGCTGGGAAGTGGCGGTGCGGTCCCCTACGGCACTGCGTAGGATCCTACGGTCTTGGCGTGCATCCGTGCGTCGCTGCGGTCCGGTCCCAGGTCGACGGGCACGTGCACCTTCCGCCGACCACTGGCGACAACATCGATGTACTGTGGAGACCTCACGCCCCACGTGTTGAGCAATTCGGCGGTACGTCCACCCGGCCTCCCGCACGCCCACTATACGCCATCGCTCAAAGTCCGTCAACTGCACATACGGTTCACGTCCACGCTGTCGCGGCATGCTACCAGTGTTAAAGACTGCGATGGAGCTCCGTATGCCACGGCAAACTGGCTGACACTGACGGCGGCGGTGCACAAATGCTGCGCAGCTAGCGCCATTCGACGGCCAACACCGCGGTTCCTGGTGTGTCCGCTGTGCCGTGCGTGTGATCATTGCTTGTACAGCCCTCTCGCAGTGTCCGGAGCAAGTATGGTGGGTCTGACACACCGGTGTCAATGTGTTCTTTTTTCCATTTCCAGGAGTGTATAATTATATAAAGGAGATTGACATGGTCACGTACTTCTTGTAAATGATTGTTAACGTGTGTGGCATCAAAGGTGATGGAGTGTCTTTATTATAAAAACGGCGTAATGAATGATTGCCTATAGTAGTAGAGGTTGGAACGCCAGTGGAGATGAAACGGCAGGTTGAACTCAAGCTCTGGGTGGAAGGCCCTCACAGGTGTTGGTCCTGCTTAAACACAGAAAGTAGCTAGACAGGCGTCGCGGGACCTGTGTTCTGGAGCACAATAGGGTGACGGTCGGCCGCTATTGTAGTCGGGGCCGGAATGATAACCGGATAATACTTCCGGACACTGAAAATCTTGGACGCAGGTGAGAGGAACGGAAAGCGGCACCTAGGAAACCACGCAGGCTGGGTTATTTCCAAGGATTTGTACTCAGAAGCGTACCAATGTACGAGTATAAGTTTTTCAGCGCAAACTTTTCGCGCTAGACAACAAAAGACTAAAATATGGTTGATCAGCGTTCGGAAGAATCTGCAGAGAGGGAGAATATTCCGTGGTTTCGGGAATATGAATCGTTTTCGGAACTACGATGGTGGAGAACCAAGCCTACCGTTGTGAGCGCCTGTGTGTGACGGTCGCTCGATATCAGCTTTCTTGCTACGGACTTGCTGCCTTTGCTCTCAGGAGAGTTTATAGTTAGAACAGTTAGGCACTGCACTGTTGCGAACCTATACGATTCAGGACTTCACCTCCTGGTTGGAAGTCGTCGTTGAGTGCGCAGCGTTCAGTAATTTAGAGCACTTCCTCTGCCGATACTTACGTTGAGACGTTATCTGAACTCCGTCCTTGTGGCTGGGAGTTGCGTTTCTCGTCTGTCGAACACAGAGAGGAGAAGACAGTATTAGAGTATATTAGTCAGAGGACCGTCTTCTGCCGTCCTAGTGTTTGAAAGAGTTTATTTGTGGCTGGAGTTCTTCCATCGTCGCAGACGAGTACGAGAACCATAATTTCGATGCACCAGACGCTGCACATGCCGTGATACCGCAAATTACTTTTGGTTATTAGGGCTATAAAAGCTAAACAGCTGTGATCACGTTAGTTTACTTCCACTGAGGTTCCACAACACCGTATATCATCTTTGAAAGTAGTGTCTTCTGGTGTTTGGTACGTAGATGATGTCAGTCATTTCGCGTCATTGATATTAGACGGCACAGTCATAATAAGGAGCAGAGTTGGGCAATTGATTAGTAATTTTAATTAGGAAATGTAGACTTTGTAATCTAAAGGTTCTTTAAATCTACAATAAATGTATAAGCAGGAACAACGTTTATCATTTAGTAGGATTAGTTGCCTTCATTATTCATTTATGTTTAGATTGTAATTTATAGAATTAAGAGATCATAAGATCTGCTTCAGGGGGTAGTCAGATAGTGCCCAGTCTTCATTTAGCTTTTATATTTTTCCGTTTCGCACATTCATTTTACACTAGCCTGGAGTAGCACCTTGGACAGTGATTGGACATTACATATCTCCTATACGCAGAACTTGTTCTGGCACGCTACGGCTGGTCACAACTGTTAGCAACTTTCACAGATATACGACAGACTATTAGAGTGACGGTAGTTTACACTAGTCTGCGTGATATAATATGACTGAAAATAAATATATGCTGTTAACTAACTTACAGTTACAGTTACTGTTCGTTTGCACTTCATAATCCTTATACATATTTACATGGTTTTTGTCATTTTCGAAAATACCACTTCGACTACCTGTTACGATGATTTGAAAATGGGCCCCGGCCCGAAATTAGTCATCGATTAAATAAAAAAAGTGAAATGTATGGCTTCGGTTCCCTTTGGATACATGAGTAACCTTCTTGTAGCCAAAATATGACGACTCATGCAATTCTTTCTGGTTCTTTTGGATTACATGAGCTTTGAGGAGGTAGTATGTTTCCCTTCCTCATCACTTAACTGAATTTACCAGTGACAGCCAGCACTAGCGACTGTTGTTATATTTCAATATCGGGCCAGTTGCACTCCTCTCAATTCACAATATCGCTATATATAAAATTCTCGTGTCACGGTGTTAGTTGCCCTACTCCTCCGATACGGCTCGATCGATTCTGGTGAAATTTTACATGTATATTCGGTAGGTCTGAGAAACGTTCGTAATCTATTTTCACACCCCTAAGTGATAAGGGTGGTCCACCCCAAAAAAAATTTTCTTAGTTTTTCGACAGAACGTTTTATTTTTATTGTTTTACGATGTGGCATTACAAAATAGACACAACCCTGAATTTTCACCCTTCTACCACCAACCCCTATTTTTTAATAGCGACTTTAGTAATTTAATGCCGGCCGGAGTCGCCGAGCGGTTCTAGGCGCTACAGTCTGGAACCGCGCGACCGCTACGGTCGCAGGTTCGAATCCTGCCTCGGGCATGGATGTGTGTGATGTCCTTAGGTTAGTTAGGTTTAAGTAGTTCTAAGTTCTAGGGGACTGATGACCTCAGAAGTTAAGTCCCATAGTGCTCAGAGCCATTTGAACCATTTTTTTAGTAATTTAATAATTTTCAACCCTGATCGATAACTGATCAATTATCACTTGATGAGTTATCCCCGCCAGGTGTCTACCGGTGATAGTCTTCCACTATTCGATAGATAGGTAATTGAAGAAAACGTATCAAAAGAAACGACTCGAATCTCACTCTTTGAATCCACGTAACTAGACCGAGAATTTTAACTAGGTAGCACGCGTCATTCGCCACCAACGTTTAGACCTAGCGCACACGCATCGATTTTTATCGTACGGAAATATATCGTACGATCAAATTCTTTTAGTGGAACAAAGAAGTTCCTATGCTCTCCTTTCTTCCCCTAAAAGAATTAAATCGTACAATATTTCTACGTACGATAAAAATCAATGAGTCTGCGCTTGGCCTTATTCATAATGCTGACGAACACGTTTCGACACGAAATTTCCGCTATGTTTGTAAGCTCATGGACGAGCCGTGTATCGGCTGCAATTGTTAAATCCGCGTGATCTACCGCAGAAACGTGTAACGGAACATATTAAAGGCTTTACTTTACCGATGTATGCGATACCCTCCAAATTCAACCAGTTTAACGAGTATTTATGATTATAGAAAAGTTATTATGATTGCATAACATGTCTCCATAAACGGTCAACCCATTAAATTATACTGAATAACTGACCCACACAGAAGTTTGTATCACTTGATCACTGATACAGCAAATGTCATCATATAAAAACACTAAGTTCATCTTAAATAATTAATATGAAGTACGAAAAATAGTGGCCAACTTAGGTATTTTGGATCTCCTTAAATAAAAATCACCCAGTGAAACCTATTTCTTCACTAGGAGCGTTTTCACTCACTATTCACGTAATCAATCCTATTTTAGACGAAAACCAATGTAATTCTTAATAATTCATGTTATTTACTTATTTATGCAAATTAGAGAAGTCAACTGACAAACTTCTAAAAAACGGCCTTTTTGTAACAAAGAATTATTCTGTCAAGTCAACAAATCTGTCTGTCATTTTAATAACATGTTAAATTATGTCACTCGATGCAAATTAATAACTTTTCTGCACAAATTATGATAACAGATGTACATGTGACTTATAAACTATATCTCCTTTTAGTAGTTCTTTGACAATGTTATAAATACCAGCAGCAAGAAGGGTCGGGGCCGCAGTCGGAATGTCACTTTGGTAAAGTGTGTTTGTGTGTTATTGTTTGAGGTGGATAAACAATGCAAAGAACATGTAAAGGAAGTACTACTTTGTGTTGTGTCATGGTCTTTGATGGACAGTGGAATTAAGATGGCCACCAAAGTAATAAATATTTGAAGTTTACATATTTGTTGGTTTCGCTCGTTCTTTATCATCAAAAGCACATAAAAAACACGGGACCTCATGTTTTTAACCCTAGACAACCAGATTTAGAGCCAGCATCAGCGTCGAGACACAGCAGCGATCCAGCAAGCAGCAGCGATTACCACAATGCATTTTAATGGCGCCAACCTAACATCAAGTGCTAACAAGCTCCGTAAATGGGAGTGAAATAGTGCGATTATAGCAATTAGTAATATCTACGACTAGGCGACTATTACAAACGCTAGAACTAATAGTGGCCGATACTGCCGGACTTCCCCCTAAGCTTTTTCTCACTCCCTACACAGTTAAGGCCACTACTATTGTTTGTGTCACGAGCTCCCACCAACAACCGCCATTGTGTTTCACGTATACATTGTGTTACACGTATACAGTATTCTTATAGACTAGAGATAATTTATATGGCAAGTCAACGCTTGACGCGTCAGCTATAACATATAAAGATTTTCAGAGGCGGAACGAAGTTCGCGGGGTATAGCTAGTAGTAATATAACAAACAGTCAGTATGGTTACTTATATACACAGTCGCTCCCCCCCTTCCATGTCTAATATAACGTTTCATACACGTTAACCTGCCAGGATTAGTTATTTTCAATAACAGGAGAGTTATAAAGGCCTGGACTGCCTCTAGCTCCATTACTGAAAACCTAGGGAATAAAAAAATCAAAGTTACAAAAACAATGTTAAAGCCGCGTTGGAAAATTTGAAGAAAATGAGTTGTAACAGGAATGTAAAAGTCTGCTTCTTACAGTTAGGTATTGGCTACTTCCCTGAGAATCTGAGACATTGTGTTGAAGAGCAAGGAGAACACTTCCACCAGGCCATTAAGGAGATACAGAAGAGAGGAAAGGGGAGATAGAATGGAAATATGATGGTAGACTATTGTTGCATGTTGAAGAGGAACAGTAAAAGTCAAGGTTCTGCGACCAAATTAAAAAAAAATTCTGAAAATTAAATGTACGTATTTTTAACAATTGTAAAAAATACAAACCTTTACTGAAATTTTATTTTAATGTTTGTGTTTATGTTAAACAGATGTTTAAAATATCAGACCTTATTCAGAGAAAAATTCTAGTTTGAAAGAACAAACTGAGAATACTTTTAAATATTTGCATTACAAATTGAATCTACAACACCTGTTTTTGAGAAATAATATGATAAAAATTTTGAGAACTTACATTATGTGGTGTTCAGTGATCTTACGACGAATCTACTGGCTGTTATGGCATGACTCACCACAGTCGGTTCCTGAAGCAATGGTGTAATTACAACAACGGTGATCCGGAAGGACAGATTCATGCACTTTATCAGACATAAATGTAGGTCGTCACTACGTGGATGCTTAGAATGATGTATGGAGCGGCCTTCTCGGTTTTAGGCTTATGGTTAGTATCACACATGCTGAACAACACGCGCACTGTACAATAAAGGACTTGGAACGTTATCAATGACTTACACCCGAGGGTGATTTGATAAGTCTGGTAAAAAAGCAATAAAATGCTTATTTCGGGAACAGCTCACCTTACTTCTCTACATAGTCTCCTTTGGAGGCTATACACTTGGCCCAGCGATCCTCCAGCTTTTTCATCCCGTCAGCAAAACGGCTTCTGTCAAACTTTGCAAAATGCTTGTTGCCTGCAACTATCGCTCCCTCATTTGATGAAAATTTCTTCCCAGCAATCAAAGTTTACATTGAGGAGGAAGAAGATTTCTCTTGGGGCTTAGTCTTGTGAGTGGGGTGGATGAATAACCGATTCAAAGTCCAGGTCATGCACTTTCGCCATTATCTTTGCTGATGTGTGGGGTGGTGCATTATCCTGGTGTAAGAGTGCAATTCTGAGTCCCAGCCTCAGCTTTTTTCAGCCAACGCAAGTTTCAGACGATCCGGCAACGAAGCATAACAGTATCCATTTATGGTTTAGCCTTTTTCCAAGTAATCTATGGGGAATATTCCTTGGGAGTCCAAACACCAGTGTCTATCACCTTACCAGATGACAGAGTAGTCTTTGCCTTCTTCGATGTACCTTCACCAGCAGTTGTCCATTTTTTTTTTATTATCGTTTTGACTCTGGTGTGTAATGATGTATCAGGTTTCATCAACAGTCACAAATCAGAACAAAAGGTCTTGCGGAATGCGATTAAACATAGTCAGACATTGTGTTGAAATGTGCCGGATGCGCGTTTATTAGTCAACTATGAGCAATCGCGGCATCTACCACGCACACTGCTCCTTCATAGCCAATTCTCCGTGCGGGGCATCATGCACTCGCTCTGTTGAGATACCTACAGTCTCAGATCTTCCACGAATTTTCATTCGGCGATCTTGCATTACGATAGCATGGATTTTGTGATGATCTCAATTCGATGGCCGGAGTGCGCTTGTCTGATCATATTTAAATTCACTTATCCAAAAATAAATGGTCTTCAATGGAGGTATAGCGTCCGTCTCAACTTCATCCACATCTGTTTTTGATTTGTGCGGCAGGCCAACCCTTCAAATGAAAATATTTATAACAGAACGAAACTCGGTTTTCTCCATTTTCACTCTCAGCCGACACACTGATCAATTCAGACTGCTGTCAACAATGATCTGTACCTTGTACATTGTCGAAATTATTTATACGATCTTCGGAATAATCAAGCTAACCATTTATGAGGGCGCAACAAAAATGTTCCTTTCTTTCATCGAAATTTACCAGTCTTATCAAACCACCCTCGTATGCTAGGAAGCTCGAATTCTTTTTCTGACTTTTGGCAACTGGCGTGGCCATTATAAGGCCTGGAACTGTAGGGTGTGCATTTGAACTGGTTAATGAGTGAGTCGTCTAGTTTGAAAGAATTCTCTACTGCAGAGTCTACTACACGAAACCTGAAGCTATCCAGAAAAGGGAAATCTATTACGATGTTCAACAGCAGACCAGCCTCGAGCAGTACAATAATGCACTGTGGCAGCAGAGGGCCGTATAGAAACATAAAGCTAGGCCCCTGTGTGGCACGCTATCGACCGGCCGCATCCTGCCCATTGTCTTATTTCTCTCCTCGTATCGTATCCCTATTGGTTTGCCACAACGCGCGCTCTTGTGAGAAGCAAAGACACGAACGAGAGAAAAGTTTCAAGTTTCGTTCGGCGCTCGCGGGATCCGATACATTCCCCCCAGTTTTATTTCTGTCCGCAGAGAGTTGATAAAGCAATCGAAATATAAGTTTAGCGCTATTTCTTCCGAGGCTTTTAGATATAAAGCCGTTTCCTGTAACAGATTCGGAAGTATTACGAGAACAGTTGAGCACAGAAAGGAAAGGCGGTCTTCACCCGCTTGGGGACGGTGACTCATATGTGTTTGAGAGCTTCTCGTAGAACGGCGTGATGCAATGGGACTGGCGTAAGTGTACATACACTGCTGGAAAGAAAAGTTAGTATACCGTTTTGGAGGTTTCCAGTTCACTCAAGACTTATTGTTCGATACAGTTCCCCACAGTCGTTTAATGAACAAAGTAAGAGCATATGGACTATCAGACCAATTGTGTCATTGGATTGAAGAGTTCCCAGATAACAGAACGCAGCATGTCATTCTCAATGGAGAGAAGTCTTCCGAAGTAAGAGTTATTTCAGGTGTGCAGCAGGGGAGTGTCGTAGGACCGTTGCTATTCACAATATATGTAAATGACCTTGTGGACAACATCGGAAGTTCACTGAGGCTTTTTGCGGATGGTGCTGTAGTATATTGAGAGGTTGTAACAATGGAAAATTAAACTAAAATGCAGGAGGATTTGCAACGAATTGACGCATGGTGTAGGGAATAGCAATTGAATCTCGATGTAGACAAGTGTAATGTGCTGCGAATACATAGAAAGATTCTTTATTATTTAGCTACAATATAGCAGGTCAGCAACTGGAAGCAGTTAATTCCATAAATTATCTGGGAGTAGGCATTAGGAGTGATTTAAAATGGAATGACCATATAAAATTAATCGACGGTAAAGCAGATGGCAGACTGACATTCTTAAGGAAATGCAGTCCGAAAACAAAGGAAGTAGGTTACAGTACACTTGTTCGCCCACTGCTTGAATACTGCTCACCGGTGTGGGATCCGTACCAGATAGGGTTGATAGAAGAGATAGAGAAGATGCAACGGAGAGCAGCGGCCTTCGTTACAGGATCATTTAGTAATCGCGAAAGCGTTACGGAGATGATAGATAGACTCCAGTGATATAGATGTAGATGTAGACTCCGCAAAAGAGCGCTCAGTAGTTCGGTACGGGCTTTTGTTGAAGTTTCAAAAACATACCTTCACCGAGGAGTGAAACAGTATATTGCCCCCTCCTACGTATATCTCGCGAAGAGACCATGAGGATAAAATCAGAGAGATTAGAGCCCACACAGAAGCATACCGACAATCCTTCTTTCCCCGAACAAAAAGAGACTGGAATAGAAGGGAGAACCGATAGAGGTACTCAAGGTACCCTCCGTCACACACCGTCAGGTGGCTTGCGGAGTATGGATGTAGATGTAGTTTGTTACAACAATGGATATGGCGTACATGAAATGATTACATTTACGGATCAACAGCACAAGCGTTTCAGAGGTACAAGGTATCGACCCAAGCTGAATCACCCGTATTAGTACACTACTGGCCATTAAAATTGCTACAACAAGAAGAAATGCAGGTGACAGACGGGTATTCATTGGACAAATATATTATACTAGAACTGACATGTGATCACATTTTCACGCAATTTGGGTGCATAGATCCTGAGAAATCAGTACCCAGAACAACCACCTCTGGCCGTAAAAACGGCCTTGATACGCCTGGGCATTGAGTCAAACAGAGCTTGGATGGCGTGTACAGGTACAGCTGCCCATGCAGCTTCAACACCACAGTTCATCAAGAGTAGTGACTGGCGTATTGTGACGCGCCAGTTGCTCGGCCACCATTGACCAGACGTTTCCAATTGGTGACAGATCTGGAGAATGTGCTGGCCAGGGCAGCAGTCGAACATTTTCTGTTCAAAAATGGTACAAACGGCTCTGAGCGCTATGGGACTTAACTTCTGAGGTCATCAGTCCCATACAACTTAGAACTACTTAAACCTAACTAACCTCAGGACATCACACACATCCATGCCCATGGCACGATTCGAAACTGCGACCCTGGATGTCGCGCAGTTCCAGACTGTAGGGCCTAGAACCGCTCGGCCACTCCGGCCGGCGAACATTTTCTGTATCCAGAAAGGGCCGTACATGACCTGCAACATGCAGTCGTGCATTATCCAGCTGAAATGTAGGGTACCGCAGGGATCGAATGAAGGGTGGAGCCACGGGTCGCATACATCTGATATGTAACGCCCACTGTTGAAAGTGCTGTCAATGCGAACAAGAGGTGACCGAGACGTGTAACCAATGGCACCCCATACCATCACGCCGGGTGATACGCCAGTATGGCGATGACGAATACACACATCCAATGTTCGTTCACCGCGATGTCGCCAAACGCGGATGCGACCATCATGATGCTGTAAACAGAACCTGGATTCATCCGAAAAAATGACGTTTTGCCATTTGTGCACCCAGGTTCGTCGTTGAGTACACCATCAAATGGTTCAAATGGCTCTGAACACTATGCGACTTAACTTCTGAGGTCATCAGTCGCCTAGAATTTAGAACTAATTAAACCTAAGTAACCTAGGGACATCACACACATCCATGCCCGAGGCGGGATTCGAACCTGCGACCGTAGTGGTCGCTCGGCTCCAGACAGTAGCGCCTAGAACCGCACGGCCACTCCGGCAGGCAGTACATTATCGCAGGCGCTCCTGATGCAGCGTCAAGGATAACCGCAGCCATCGTCTCCGAGCTGATAGTCCTTGCTGCCGCAAACGACGTCGAACTGTTCGTGCAGATGGTTTTTGTCTTGCAAACGTCCCCATCTGTTGACTCAGGGATCGAGACGTGGCTGCACGATCCGTTACAGCCATGCGGATAAGATGCCTGTCATCTCGACTGCTAGTGATACGAGGCCGTTGGGATCCAGCACGGCGTTCCGTATTACCCTCCTGAACCATATTCTGGTTGGAGGTTGTTTGTGTTGTTACCACCAGATGATAATTACACGAAATATTTGTCAGGATTTGTAAGCAGTCGGTCCTTGAGGAACAGAATATGCGAACACTGAGAAGTAAGTTTAAACATCCTGGCAGATTAAAACTGTGTGCCCGACCGAGACTCGAACTCGGGACCTTTGCCTTTCGCGGGCAAGTGCTCTACCAACTGAGCTACCGAAGCACGACTCACGCCCGGTACTCACAGCTTTACTTCTGCCAGTACCTCGTCTCCTACCTTCCAAACTTTACAGAAGCTCTCCTGCGAACCATTCAGGAGAGCTTCTGTAAAGTTTGGAAGGTAGGTTCAAATGGCTCTGAGCACCGTGGGACATAACATCTGTGGTCATCAGTCCCCTAGAACTTAGAACTACTTAAACCTAACTAACCTAAGGACATCACACACATCCATGCCCGAGGCAGGATTCGAACCTGCGACCATAGCGAAAGTTTGGAAGGTAGGAGACGAGGTACTGGCAGAAGTAAAGCTGTGAGTACCGGGCGTGAGTCGTGCTTCGGTAGCTCAGTTGGTAGAGCATTTGCCCGCGAAAGGCAACGGTCCCGAGTTCGAGTCTCGGTCGGGCACACAGTTTTAATCTGCCAGGAAGTTTCATATCAGCGCACACTCCGCTGCAGAGTGAAAATCTCATTCTAAGTTTAAACAGTTTATTAACAAAAGACTGATTACAAAACACGCACGCTATGCGCGCCCATCATCACTGTGTCTGACATCCTAAGACCGGATAGTTAGGGTCGTATCGAAAGGCTCCATGGTGAGCTAAGACAGGAGACATATTCGCGCCCGAGGCCGCGCTGGTTATATGGCGCTCTGCCGGAGTCGGCCAGTGGCTTACTCTCCTGTGGCGCATAGCGGCCGGACGCACGTTTACCGACCAAGCAAACTGTCAGCATTCAAGATAGGTCGGCTGGAGAGCGCGTGTTACGTACTATACGGCTACGTGCAAACCCGTAGACCGTTACACCATGTAGGAAAGGTCTTATATGGGGTTGAACAACGTCATCAACTTAATGCTGGTCCACTGAGGTTCCATAATTAGAGGGTACCAGCTATAGTAGGCTACGGAGTCCCGGGCCATTACGCCAGCTGTGTGTGTAGTGTGTACCCTACACCAGGCAACCTTCAAACCTTTAGATCAGGGCTTCACAACATACGTGCCCGCGGTGCAAGCTGTGAGCAGCAAGGCGCGAGCACGGAGCAGCGCGAGCACGCTACCCCCACTACCGGACCAGAGCGGAGAGTGGGGAAAGTCACGTGGCGCACAAAACAGCTGCCGCCAGTCAATGTAAATCCGCGGCCACCTGCAGGGATATCAGTCACGAATTATTACTGCGACAAATGAAACAAATAAAGGAGAATGTACACATGCCACATAATTTTGTTAGCTTAGTGTATGCCTCTACATTCGCATTAATTTGTGAACTGTTACACAATAAAAGGTGTCTCTGAAGTGTGGGATTCTCGGTTATCTTGTACTTTTTGCCCTTTACAATTGCGTCCATGTTCGGAGTAATTGTTCTTGTGAATTTTAGGCGCAGCGTGCAGTTTAAATTTCGATCAGACAATGCGTTTCTCAGGCGCGTCTTGCTACATTTCATTGCAGAGAACAGTTGTTCACGAACATACGTGGAACCGAACATTGATATTATTGTACCCGCCAGTTTGTGCAAACGAGGAAATCTATCCTGAGGGAAGTGTCTGTAGAATTCCATAATGTTTTTCTTGTTCTGAAATTTGTCTCTGTATTCTCTGTCACACTGCAGGTCAATAATTTCTTGCTGCAGCTCAGGATGAATTTCTTAAATATTCGCTGAATATGGAAAGAACAGATCAAAATCACTGTCTAGTGCTGTCAGATCTTGAAAGCGCTGATCAACTAAACTATAACGTTCACAGTCTTTGTGAAAATCTTGCATGGATGATAATTTAGGAAAATGAGCTAGGTTTCCTGTTTCCAGCTGACTCACCCAAAGTGTCAATTTCATTTTAAAAGCTCGTATTCGATCTATGAAATGAGTAATTAGCAGACCTTTACATTGTAGTAAAATGTTCAAACCATTCAAATGGCTAGTTAAATCTGCTAAGAACGCGAGATCACATTCAAATGTGAGCGCATTTCCCCTCCCTCCCTTCCCTCCCTACTCCACGACCTTGCACTTGCTCGCGTGCACGTGCCTGAGCAGACGCGAGTACTCGCACTCAAAACCGTCCAGTTGTTAAGCCCTGCTTTAGATGGTTATCATCCATACCCATAACGAATCGGAGTTCATCACTAATCACCATGTTTTACAAATCTGTGACAGTACGCATCATTCTGGCTTGGCACCACCGTAGATGGAGTCACCGATGGATCAATGGCAATGGAAGTAAACTACAAGGGCGCCTGGATAGCACATTCGCATTCACTAGGCGTGTGAAAATGGTTTGTCGAACAGCTGGCAGCCATACATCTGCTTGTATCGAAGAGTGAGTCACTGTAGTTTCGATTATTGCTTGCTGCTCGATCCTTCGATCGTGTCGTCTTCCTGGTGACTCCATACCGGGTATGTCGCATGCGCGTGCCATCTTCTGTCCACTGGTCCCAACATCATCTGATGGAACACTCTGAATGATCGACCTGGCGAGCCACATGGTATGTGGTTTTCATGCCGATGACTACACCCCTCTGCAACGTATACAGTAAACAACGAGTTAAAGTGTGTTCATATCCTTCCGCATTTAGTGTTGCGGACTTTCAAAATGAAAATGAAATGGCCCTCAACTACGCACTCTTAGACTCAGAGTTGAAATATTAAAAGTTTTGGCTGGTTTCGTTGTCTAGGGGCTGGGATACGTAGTTGTTGCATTACAAGCCATATACTTCTGAGTGTACATATACAATATGAATACACACATGAATCGAATGGTCAAACTTTCCTATCACTCGGCAGTTGCGAATTTTAAATGTGACATAGAAATTCATAAATGAAAGATTGCAGTTAAATAAAATCTGCAGGTGCTATTTTAACGACTTTAAATGATGTGTACGATAGCAGAAGTGCCTTTAATAATGTCATTTATTACTGTAAAACAGTTATTGGTGTCGATTCCAGCAATTAAATGACATATAAGTTGAATAACAGGGAAACAATAGATTCCTACTTCACGTAATTAGTTATGAGCAACAACATAGCTCACGAGATATTCACTTCCAAACGCACACTACGTCTTCACTGCAGAAGCTACGGAAATCTCACAAGTGCACAAGTTGGCACTACGAAAAATCTCCCATGGCCAAGCGCGCAAACTGCTCCATTCTCCAAGTAGTTCCTGGGACTCTCGGTCGCTGCTCCTTGTCCAGCACTTCCCGAGTCCTGTGCGACCCCATGCTCCTCCCCCACTTCCATACAGTCTTCCCATTAACGAGCGCTGTGAATGGCAAGAGCGCTCCCGCCATTTCTCCGAGCCAACGCACACTCACAAACATATTGAAACACATACGAAATACTGGATTTACATTTAAATAACTTGAAATTAAATAAGTATTCCTACGGCTGGATCATAAACACGCACTAACACACGTTATTAAATACATAAACATATATCAAATGAATAGAAACAAAAGGTAGGCCAGTAGCCTAATGTCTCTGTGCTTTTTAAAACACAGTAAATATTTAAATAATTTCTTAATGAATAGTGTATATCGGATACAAGTAAATATATTGATAAGCATGCTGCTCCCGTTTTTCCGTGTCACTGTGGAGTACTTATGGCCTGACACGATCAATAGTAATCGTCCAGTTAGACCTCCAATAACTCCTGTACTATTCAAGTTACATGCCTGTAATTCATACCAATTTAGGTTTACATTTTTAGCTTTCTAGAGACACGTTGATCGACAAAATCGGACGAACCGTTTAAATTTTGGAAATTCAAAAATGGTTAAAATGGCTCTGAGCACCATGGGACATAACATCTGTGGTCATCAGTCCCCTAGAACGTAGAACTACTTAAACCTATCTAACCTAAGGATATCACACACATCCATGCCCGAGGCAGGATTCGAACCTGCGAGTGTAGCAGTCGCGTGGTTCCGGACTGAAGCGCCTAGAACCGCTCGGCCACAACGGCCGGCTTTGGAAATTCGTTGCTGGGTGTTACTTGTATAATTTACAGTCAGATAATAACCTATAAACTAATAACGATACTAGCCGGCCGGAGTGGCCGTGCGGTTCTAGGCGCTACAATCTGGAGCCGAGCGACCGCTACGGTCGCAGGTTCGAATCTTGCCTCGGGCATGGATGTGTGTGATGTCCTTAGGTTAGTTAGGTTTAATAAGTTCTAAGTTCTAGGCGACTGATGACCTCAGAAGTTGAGTCGCATAGTGCTCAGAGCCATTTGAACCATAATAACTATACTGAAAATCTCATTAGACCATCAGAATCATCTTGCAAATAATGGTAAAATATATGTTTCTTTTTAAGTTATCATGATTCATTTGGCTATTATTAATTTCTACATGAACTGTGAAACGTCAGCTGTTATTGTTTCACAAAGTCCACCATGTTTGGCACTCCCGGCATACAAATCTCCTTCATCGACACAAAGCACAGTCCTCGTCACAGCGTCAACATGGAATTCCCAGCCACGCGGTCGGCCTGGACCACGCGCTGGGGCTGCCCCTCTGGCTTCGGCCAATGTCCGGCACCACGCGCCGTCGACGAGCCAAGGGAGGATGCTAAGTTCACCGGACTTGGATACGATGTGACGTCATTATGACGTATACACGCTACATCGAAAACGATAGAAACCGTATATCGACTATTCGACTTTTGTGAACTTTCGAGAGGTTGTGACAGGGTAGCGCTGTGCTCTGCGCCATTCGTTTAGATGTGTTTTGCGTACCTTGCGTTTAAATCGTGTATTGTACTGTGTTTGTGTTGCATGGGGGCTTAATTAAAATAAATATGAATGCAAATATTTTTTAGTGGCTGTTAGTCCGATTACGCAAGTCTCGTGAACGGCTGGCCCTGACTAGTTTTAGTACGCAATCTGACTGCATAGAATAACAACAAACAATGAAAGAAAATTTTCGTTAACACAGTTAATTAATTAAGTCCCCAGCAACTATAAAATCTACGAAGCCAACATAGCACAAGTGTAGCTGTTCTGTGTGTGGAAGTATGACTCAACGTACACATCTGGCACGGTTCTTCTTCAACAAGACAAGAAATTTTAAATACCATTTATACTGACGTGATAAAAAAAATAGAAATACGATAATTGCGCAAGAAAACCAGAATTACACTCTAATACAAGAACACAAGCCAGATGCTTTGTTGACTGAACCTGTAATGATGCATTATTTGAGATACAGAAATAATAAAAAGAAAAAAAAACAGGGAATTTGTTACCTTAATATATTGACGAAATGCACTCTGATCATTACAATATCTCCATTAGAATAACATCTGCTATCTCTCCCATCAAATAACTGCATAAAACATGGAACAAACACTCCCTACTACCACATATCCACTCCGACTTCACGACAAGCAGTGTCCACCACAACTTCTCGGCAAGAACTGCCTGCCGCTAACTCTCAATAATCACTGCCAGTGGAGGCGGCGGAACAAAACTCTCTGGCGCGATCTCTGGCGCTGTGGCTCAGTGTAGCCACCTTTCAGTGTCCTGTGCGTTGTTTTTCGTTTGCTCGTCTCTAATTTTGTGTTCAGAATTCGAGACACTAATGAAAGAAAATCTGAAAGAGTTCAGCATCGATGACGACGGGCAATTGCGTGGTTATTGTGAATCTCAAGCAGAAATTGATGTACTTCTGACCCAGCTGAAGTGCGTCAGTTATTCGTACTCGGTGAGAAGAAGCACTCAGCAGCCAAAATCTTTAGATGCGTCAAGACACTAACCTTTGGTTAAGATTACATTGAGAAATCCATTTCCCATCGTATTTCATCTCCGGTCGACGATTTTTCTTCAACACTGCCTCATATTTTTCTTTTTAAGTTCGAAATTCAATCATTCTACACACCAGTCATTATTGGACACTAAGGTACCTGTCTCTGCGGTCCGAGTGTAAAATTACTTGGAATTATGATTGATAAATGACTATCTTGGTATGGACATATAAATTACTTAGCTAACAAACTTGCACGAGTTCTCTTTCAGCTATATAAATTAAGAAAAGAAAGTTGTAAGTAGGCTGTTTATGTTTTCTTTATGTAAGTTGCTGTTTATGTTTTCTTATTGGCAACGTTACGTAGCGCTCTCTGTATGAAAATCACTGGCTGTGCTGTGTGCAGTATGTGGCTAGTTTGCATTGTTGCCTGCCATTGTTGTCATGAACTGCTATAGCTGGATGTGAACAGCAGATAGCGTTGGGCAGTTGGAGGTGAGCCGCCAGCAGTGGTGGATGTGGGGAGAGAGATGGCGGAGTTTTGAAAAATGTCATGAACTGCTGTATATATTATGAATCTTGAGGTAAATACATTGTTTGTTCTCTATTAGAATCTTTCATTTGCTAAGACTATCAGTAGTTAGTACCTTCAGTGGTTTGAATCTTTTATTTAGCTGGCAGTAGTGGCGCTCGCTGTTTTGCAGTAGCTTGAGTAGCGAAGATTTTTGTGAGGTAAGTGATTTGTAAAAGGTATAGGTTAAAGTTAGTCAGGGCCATTGTTTTGTAGGGGTTATTGAAAGTCAGATTGCGTTGCGCTAAATAATATTGTGTGTGAGGTTAAGCACAGGCTTGTACAATTGTTCTAAGTGGACATTTCATATGCATAATTTGTTCTAAGGGGAAGTTTCATATGTCGACCCTTAGCCTAGGATACCTCACTGGAATCTTCTGATTTTTTCTTGTAGTTTGTGTATTTAGTGTAGCTTTTGTTTATTGCTAGCGCGTAATTGTAGAGAGAATCTCCTTTGTAGTTGCAGTCTTTCATTGTTGTAATGTAAAACAGTTGTGGCATGCATGTAGATTTGCAACAAGTATTTCGCAGCTGCGCTTGTAATTAACTAGATATTATTTTCAGTGCTATGTTAATGTGTTCTCTTATTTTTGCTATTCAAATTGTGCTTTTCTGTGTTATCGTGTGAAATATTGTCACAATAATGGCGTGTGAAAAACGTAACACTCGGCTCCAAAGTAAAATGAGAAACGACAGTGAAGACGAAAGCAATGTGTTAGCGCCACTGTGTAATGAGTTAACTAATGTTCAAAGTAGTAATTTGGTAACTGTGCATAGGGAAATGGAGCGGGCGTCAAACAATGGCGTAGACAGTCAAACAGGTAGTGAACAGGGAAGCATTATCGATCGATCGGTCGGCAACAGCTCGCCTCAGGAATCCGAAATGATAGGACACAATTTTGCAAATACTGTAGATTCAGGTTTTGCGTCCTCACCGTTTTCTCAAATGAGTCAAGACACATTTTCTGCTTGTCAAAATGTGAATGTTGCTGGTGCAAATGCACTGCCGAAAAGCGTAGAGGAACAGATTCCAGACACTAATGCATTGTTATTACAATTAATGCAACAAATGGGACAAAATCTTCAAAAGTTAGACACAATGGAACAACACCAGAAACAAACACAGCAACAGTTACACACAATGGAACAAAATCAGAGACAAACACAGCAAAAGCTTCAAAAGTTAGACACCACACTTGAACAAACACGTGAAGATTTAACTACTGAATTACATAACATTGAATCAAAATGTCAAAAAGTCTGTAATGACGTAAAAACACAAATTTGTGAGCATTTTCAGCCTATTTTTTCGCGGCATGAAAATGCATTACAGAATCACGAAGCAGCCATAAAAGAGCTGCAAACTATTGTTCATGAAAATCACGACACTTTGCAAGCTAAAATTGACTCAGTTGCATCTACCGATTCGGTTACGCAACTGGCAAAAACTCAGGAAAACTTAAAGAACACAGTAGATTCGATTTCAACACAAATGGACACTCTGAAACTTGGTTCAGAAAAACACACTGAGGAAATGTGTTCACTATCGGAGAAAGTAGCTGAACTTTCGGATCAGGTCACTAACTTATCTACAAAGGTAGATGATGATCTGAATGACACAAGACCCGTAGCCTTCACTGACACAGAAGAGTATGAACAAATAAGAAAATTCAAACAAAATCAGAATCAAATTAATACGCAATACAAAAGAGAAATGCGGGAAGTACAAGATCAGCTGACACAGGTAATACAAGAATTACGTATTTCAGAGGACACTCGCGCCCCAATAAGGGAAGAGGGACATATAAATACGGAAAAGCCACAAAATAATAACACAGGGCATTTCGGTAATTATGAAAGGAATTGGCAAGGTGCACCGAATTTTGAGATGGAACCGCCGACACGACGTAACAATGAGCGATATGTGACTCGCCGACATGATGACTTTGACTATAAGCTGTTCATTACTACACGTAAATTCAAAACATTCAAGAATTCTGCCAACGACATTCATCCACAAGCGTGGCTCCATCAATTCTCTCATTGTTTTCCTCCCAACTGGTCATTAGAACACAGATTAGAATTTATGTGTGGCTACTTGGAGAATGAACCAGCTGTAAGAATGCGATCGGTCATTCACGATTGCCACAGTGAAGGAGAATTTTACCATGCGTTCCTCTCAGCATATTGGTCACAAGCTACACAAGATCGCGTGAAACATAGTATCATGATGATGAAACACTTTGAACAATCTGAATTTTCCAGTCTTGTCAAATATTTTGAAGACATGTTGCACAAGAATCAGTACCTGTCAAACCCATACAGCCCCTCAGAACTCATCCGCATTTGCTTAATCAAACTGCCTGATCATTTGAGACATATTATTTTAGCAGGACGTTGCAAAGACGACATTGAAGCTTTTCAGGGACTGTTACAAGAACTGGAAATTGACACAGACAGTCGCGGGATGCGAAAACAGGAAAACAATCATTACAGGTCACATCCGTCACAATTCCGTGACGACAGAAACAATAAATGGCCACGACAAACCTATTCTTACAACGTAAATCGTGACCAAAACAGACACCACCCATATGATAACCACTGGCAGAGTAATAGTTACAGGGAAAGATCACCTTTCCGCGGTAATGACTATCACAGAGACAATCAGAGAAACAGACAATATGGGAACCAAAATAACTATTATCAAGGGAGACAGAATAACTTTAGACGCAACGGTCCAGCGCGTAGTTACGATTCAAGGAGAAATTCTCCACCATGTGACCGACAAGAAAGAAACTATGGAAACTACCGACATGACGACAGGCGATATGATCGTAACGACAGACCTGAACTTCATCAGAACTGGCGAGCTTTAAACAGAGCTGGGCCCTCTGGGCAAGGCGAATTTGTGGAAGTTAGGCCTCCTAATCCCAATAACGGCGCGCGCCAACAAAGAAACAGACAATGACTCGCACCGCAGGCAGCTGCGTGCGCCGGCTGGCTCCGAGAAAAATAACATTGACGCTAACCTTGAGCAAAATTCCCGTATTCTTTACGGACGAATACCGCATGATACTTGCATTCAAGTTGAAACTCTGCGTACTGAGAAGAGCAAAGGGTAAAAGATTGCACCACATTTCTCATGTAAAACCATTTATTGACAGATAATCTGCTTTTTAACTTAGTCTTTGCAATTTTCACTTCACGCTACTTGTACAATTTGTCAGACTTAAGAAACTGTTAACATGCAACATTTTGGTTTGCTTACGAGTGGATTCTGGATTTGAGGTGCTTTCTGTGAAATGCCAGATGACACAGTGGTTAGTTTATGTGACAGCTACACGATTTTATCACGATGTTACTAATGAGTGACAATTTACAATGTTGCTTTTGCGGTGTATCTGTTTTATATCTGCACAGTTTTTTCTGAATTCTTCTATAAAGGGAGACATATTTTAGTGGTGACTTTTGTGCTATTGCTACAAGGAGACAGCCTTTTCCGTAGGACAACAATACGTTACAGCACAGTACTTTCCTCATCACGGCAATAAGCGTAATAACTAAGTTATCTATACGCAAAGCATTTCACTTTGTTTATCATGAGGTAAGTACATTGACTTCTGCAGAACTTAGCTTTCGGAGGACAATGACTACGACACTTCCCAGAGATTATCTTACAGCAAGACGCACATTTAGCGCTACAGGACACGTATTTAAGTGATTAATTTTGTACTTAAAACATTTATTTTTAAAGATTTTTGAATTACAAAGAAAGTTTTTCGTGATACATTTCATTCCATTGCTGTAATCTGTAACACCTGAGGGTATAATTACAATAAACCTCAGGGGGGTACACGCCTACTTTGTGTACCATGTGTTTGGCAAGCACAAGGAGCCCTAGCTAATATGGTATTTGCTTATACAATTTAACACATCGGTACCATATTTCTCTAACAAATAAATTACACAGCTATCTGATCATTTAACGGAGAGAGACAAACTTGTTTATTTCGTCAGTGACAGATGATTACGTGATTACACCGTTGGATAACTTCACACTTAAGAAATTGTACTTTGTCTGCACTTTGTGAACTGTTCATAATTTTTTTTGAAACCATTGTGATACTATGAGAACTCTGAATGATGTATTTGGTAAGGGAGTATGATTTTAAAGTACGTTGGAGGCAGATGACACTTTTGACATGAGCAGAGAATTTTGTTAGGTTTTGAAATTATTGGAGGAAGCTACGACGATTTTGAGATTTGACTGAGGTTTTATGATGTTATTTTTACGACGACGATGTGTATTATGCTGTTGAGGTATGTTTATGTCAATAAAATTCTTGACCTGTGAAATGTTTTTATATGAGACTGTCACTGTAGCGGAAACTGCTGTCGTAAATATTTCCGTAAGAAAGTTAAGTGACCACCTACACATAATGCGACGTGGGCACCCAGGTGTGTCAGACACCTGGAGAACAAGCCTTTTCAGACGCTCAGGTAGAAAAGAAAGCCATTAGGGTGTGCCAGAGGCACAGGTGGAAGAGAAGGACAAAAGGAGGCCATTAAACTCGCTGTTGACAATTCTTTGTAGAGGGCATCGCTAATGCGACACGCTCGTTACTTGAAAACATATGATTTTTGTAATGCGTTGTGGGCACACAGCTGTGTCAAACACCTGGAGAACAAGCCATTAGGGAGTGCCTTTCATCGCTAATGCGACACCCTCGTTACTTAAAAACATATGATTACTCGCACTTTGTGCTAATTACTGAAATGCTTATGAATTGATGGGAAATATTCGTACATCTGCACACCTGATTATGACAAGTGTCTTTTTACGAGAGTTGAGAGCAATTAACTTATGAAACGAAATGCCACATGACTATTGAATGATATTTTTATGCTTTGCTTTTCGTAGTTGCTTATTTCATTTGATATCTGGTTTCCAGCTGTGTTACAGCATTGCTTTGATAAAATAAAATGCATTTGATAATGTGAACTCTTTCTGTCAACAGATCTATTAAATAATTATTTTATGATCCACATTCTTTAAAAAAGGAGCACTTGGAAAGGAAAGAACAATAAGAAGGAACTAGTAACTGGACACATAGTTTTCTTTTCAAGTACATGGTAATATTTTTTTACAATAAGTTGTTATGGTGCACCACTTTAATTACATAGACATTAAGATGTGAATATACATTTCCCTTGTCTGCATTATCGTCTTTACTGTAATATTTTTTCTGCTTGCGCTATGTCATGTTTAGGTATAAGTTGCTGCTGTTTGCCAGGCATAGTGTTACTGAATTGTACTTTGTGTTACTCTTCTAAGCTAGTTTTTCTTGTTTCCTGCACAGTGCCTTATATTAGTTGTAATATTGCACTTGCTTTGCTAATTTATGCTGCTAGCTTTGCCAATTTGCATTTTTTGTCATTTCTGTTTGTGTTGATTTGTTGTCATGCTGCATTGCCTCGTCCCTTGGTATATATATCTGAGCTCAGTAGATTTAAGTTAGCTTAAGAGGGGGTAGACTATATAAGAAACTTACTATGGAGAATAGGTAAAGAATGCATTGCGAAGAAAGATTTGGGCCCAAATGAGTATGGTACAATCAGAAATAATTATTTTGAAAGAAATATGAATAGAATACGGGAACGAGGTATAGGTAGGATTTTCTTGGAAATAAATGATGAGGTAAGCAATGTGTGAACATATAAATACAGAAAGCATGCTTAGATAGAATTTTTTGGTGGAAACAAAGGATGAAATACGAGGAAAGATATACGAAATGAAGTTTTGGGGTGGACTGCAGTACCAAATGTTACACTGAAAACAAACCCTGTCCTTTCCTTTTGTGTTATCCCACTATGTGTTTGTGTACCCTTGTGTATTTGTGTTTTTCCTGTCTTTATGTGTTTAGCTGATGAGAGCTATGCTGTAGAATTTTTCTAATACTCTGTTATTTTCTTTGTAAAGATGTTTAGACATTATTTATTCTGTTTTAATGCTCATGTGTGAAGTTGATGTTTCAAAAGTGATTCTGATCTTTTATTTTTGTACTCATGTCATAATTCCTGTAACACTGATGTATATGTTTATTTCTATTGTTTTGTAAAGCCTGCACTACAAATATTATCTGTATTGTTATGTTTTTAATGATGTATTTTGTATCTTTGTAATTGTATTCTTATGTTATATAATTGTAATTGACACCAGTTACTCAAATTAAGTAACTTGTAAGCATTCATTTCACTGCACACATTTCTGTTGGTCATAGTATATGGACAATATGTGAGAAGTAGGGACTGTTAGTGTTTGCACGTGTGTTAATAATTCAGCAAGGGACTGGATAACAGCATTGCTGGTTCTAAGGACAATTCCAAAAACTTTGTGAGTGCACAAGTGGTGGTTATGGACTTGCTCTATTATCCGCAAGACTCTTCAATGGTGATTGTGCACCTGCACAGTCGCAACAGATGGCTGCTGGCCATCTCTACAAGGACTACAGTGGGTCTGCACCTCTGGTGGCCCACCAATACCACAATATCTACCAGGACTACAGTGGGTCTACTCTATGATGACCTACCTACCAATATTCGTCAGAACTTCGAATGACTCTGCTGTGGGTTTGCTCTGTTGTGGCCCATTACCTGTCAGCATGTCAAGAGTCAGCACTGTCTTTCCATTGGAAGGACAACACTACTTCTTCAAGACTGCATGGAAATCCACTACTTCTGTGTGCAATTTCTTTTACTAATGATACTTTGTGAAAAAACTGTAATTACTATTATGATGAATGATCAGGACTGTCTTTATGGACTGTGAGAAAATTTTAGCTTTTGACCAACATTGTATCAATAAGTGTGTGCATTGGATATCTTTGTTAGTGTAATTATGAAAAATTTTATCAAATCATTATTGGCCACTGGCCAAAAACATTTGTAAAATTTTTTGTGGGGAGCATGGGGGCTATGTAAGTAGGCTGTTTATGTTTTCTTTATGTAAGTTGCTGTTTATGTTTTCTTATTGGCAACGTTACGTAGCGCTCTCTGTATGAAAATCACTGGCTGTGCTGTGTGCAGTATGTGGCTAGTTTGCATTGTTGCCTGCCATTGTTGTCATGAACTGCTATAGCTGGATGTGAACAGCAGATAGCGTTGGGCAGTTGGAGGTGAGCCGCCAGCAGTGGTGGATGTGGGGAGAGAGATGGCGGAGTTTTGAAAAATGTCATGAACTGCTGTATATATTATGAATCTTGAGGTAAATACATTGTTTGTTCTCTATTAGAATCTTTCATTTGCTAAGACTATCAGTAGTTAGTACCTTCAGTGGTTTGAATCTTTTATTTAGCTGGCAGTAGTGGCGCTCGCTGTTTTGCAGTAGCTTGAGTAGCGAAGATTTTTGTGAGGTAAGTGATTTGTAAAAGGTATAGGTTAAAGTTAGTCAGGGCCATTGTTTTGTAGGGGTTATTGAAAGTCAGATTGCGTTGCGCTAAATAATATTGTGTGTGAGGTTAAGCACAGGCTTGTACAATTGTTCTAAGTGGACATTTCATATGCATAATTTGTTCTAAGGGGAAGTTTCAAAGTCAGCAAGAGTATGCTGCTACAATCTAATATGTACTGACAAGACCAACTGTATGAAACCATACTAAAATATTGATAATAAATAAATATTATTTTCGGCGTAAGCGTTCAATACAACAATCACACAATCTAACCTGGTCGGGACATAAGAAGACTTCACTTTTTTACGAAACGTGTTGTCCGTGGTGTTTTCAAAGCCACTGTCAGGAATATTTCTATTAATATCCAGCTCTTTTACTTTTATTTTGGCGAAATACATATACACTGCCACACTGAGCTGTTATCAGAATCGCACGTGTCAAAACAAACCACTAGCTGACGACAGTTTAGAATCTCGAACGTTCGTAAAAGTCGATAGGTGTGTTAATCGACTAAAGTGTATATACGTCATAATGACGTCATATCATATCCAGGTTGGGTGAACTTAGCATCCTCCACGAGCCAAGAGGCCCCCACGCGGCCACGTGAACTCCGAACTTACAAGGGAACCTCCCCATCGCACCCCCCTCAGATTTAGTTACAAGTTGGCACAGTGGATAGGCCTTTAAAAACTGAACACAGATCAATCGTGAAAACAGGAAGAACTTCTGTGGAACTATGAAAAAAATAAACAAAATATACAAACTGAGTAGTTCATGTGGAAGATAAGCAACATCAAGGAGAGCGAAAGCTCAGCAGCGTCGTGGTCCCGTGGTTAGCGTAAGCAGCTGCTGAACGAGCGGTCTTTGGTTCGAGTCTTCCTTCGAGTGAAAATTTTAATTTTTTATTTTCAGACAATTATCAAAGTTCAGGCAAACACACACACAATCAACTTCGTTCTCCAAACTTCCAGGACATGTTCAGATTTGCTTGGACATATGCAGGATTTGACGGTCTACACACGGAAAAATTTGAGAGCGTGAAAAACATATGTTTTGACAGAGCACAGCGAAAACTGTGCGACTGTGAAACTCTTGCATTCATTTGTTGCAGTTTATGTGACAAACTCTTATGTTTTCATCACTTTTTTGGGAGTGATTATCATATACACAAGAAAACCTAAATCGGGCAAGGTATAACAATCTTTCTACGCATTCGCCAAGTGTACAAGTTAGGTGGGTCGACAACATATTCCTGTCATGAGACGCACATGCAGTCACCAGTGTCGCATAGAATAAATCAGACGTGTTTTCCTGTGGAGGAATCGGTTGACCTATGACCTTGCGATCAAATGTTTTCGGTTACCATTGGAGAGGCACGTCCTTTCGTCTACTAATCGCACGGTTTTGCGGTGTGGTCGCAAAACAGAGACACTAAACTTATTACAGTGAACGGAGACGTCAATGAACGAACGGACAGATAATAACTGCGAAAATAAAGAAATTAAAATTTTCACTCGAGGGAAGACTTGAACCAAGGACCTCTCGTTCCGGAGCTGCTCACGCTAACCACGGTATCACAGCGCTCCTGATCTCAGTTTGCATTTGATATTGCCTATGTTTCACATAGACTACACATTTTGTATATTTTGCTTATTTTTTCATAGTTCCACACGACTTCTTCCTGTTTCCTCGATTGATCTGTGTTCAGTTTTTCAAGGCCTATCCACTGTGCCAACTTATAACTAAATCTGATGGGGGTGCGATGGGGAGGTTCCCTTGTTAGAATATTTTCAGGGCGCCACAACTCGCCCGTTACATTACAGCGTGTTCTTAAGAGGAAGAAGTGGGCCATGCCGTAACTATGAAAAACGCTCCCATGCTGTAACACTACCTCCTCCATACTTTGCTATTGGCAATACACAAGATACGGGGTAATATTCACCAGGCATTCGCCAAACGGAAAGCCTTTCACCGGATTGCACTGGTTACAGAGTGATTTGCCAATTCAGATCACTCGTTTCCAGTCGTCCGCTGCTCAGTGACGTCGCATCTTACATCATCTCAAGCGTCGTTCGGCACTGGCCACAGAAATACAATGCTTTCCTTAACACATTTCTCATGCTCTTTGAGAGTTGATTTCCATTAGAACATTCTAGACGGGGTACTAGCAGTAATGGGCAGGCCGGGTGGCTGACTAGTGGCATAAGGATATCATGTAGAACGAAGCGGGAATTATATCAAAATGTTAGAAAAATGGTTCAAATGGTTCTGAGTACTATGCGACTTAACTTCTGAGGTCATCAGTCGCCTAGAACTTAGAACTAATTAAACCTAACTAACCTAAGGGCATCACACACAGCCATGCCCGAGGCAGAATTCGAACCTGCGACCGTAGCGGTCGCTTGGCTCCAGACTGTAGCGCCTAGAACCGCACGGCCACACCGGCCGGCAAAATGTTAGAAGTAGTTCCAATCAAGCTACAGTAACCCATTACAAACAATATTGTAAGGTGCTTAAAAATGTTATTAGGAAGGCAAAGAGTATGTGGTATGCAAATAGAATAGCTAATTCACAGGATAAAATTAAAACCATATGGTCAGTTGTGTCAGTTGTCAGTTGTCTGGTCAGCAGCACAAGGTCGACGATATAAAGTCAGTTCGCAGTATTTAACAATCAGTTTCTGAGCATTGCTGGTGAATTAAATAAAAATTCAGTTTCTACAGGAAATCATATAACTTTCTTAGCAAATGCCTTTCCGAGATTGATGTCTGAAATAGTCGTCTATGATACAGACAAGAGGGAGATTGAGTCAGTAATTAAATAACTGAACACTAAGGACTCTCATGGTTATGATGGAGTGTCTAGCAGAATATTAAAGTACTGTACTGCATATGTTAGCCCAGTATTTAGCCATATTTGTAATTTTTCCTTTAGGAATTGTCAGTTTCCTGGGCAATTAAAGTACGTACTCAGTAGTAAAGCGGCTTTATAAAAAGGGAGAAAGGGATAATGTAGATAATTTCAGACCTATTTCTATGCCACCAGTGTTTGCAAAAGTTATTGAAAAAGCTGTGTATGTAAGGATAATTGATCATTTTATATCACACGATTTGCTATCAAATGTACAGTTCGGCTTTAGAACTCGTTTAACAACTGAAAATGCTATATTCTCTTTTCTCTGTGAGGTACTGGATGGGTTAAACAAAAGGTTTCGAACGCTTGGCATATTTTTTCATTTAATTGAAGCATTTGATTGTGTTGATCACAAAATATTGCTCCAGAAGTTGGACCATAACGGAATATGCGGAGTTGCTCACAATTGGTTCACCTCTTACTTTAACAACAGACAGCAAAAGTTCATTATTCACAATGTTGACGACGGCTGTGATGTTAGGTCTGAGTGGGGTACTGTCAAGTGGGGGGTGCCCCAGGGATCAGTGTTGGGGCCGCTCCTGTTCCTTATTTATATAAATGATATGCCCTCTAGTATTACGCGTAATTCTAAAATTTTCTGTTTGCTGATGACACTAGCTTGGTAGTAAAGGATGTTGTGTACAATATTGGCTCGGTTTCAATAAGTGGTGTAAGTTCACGAACCTCTTGCGGACCTCTGTTCACGAATCTGGGTATTTTGACATTGGCCTCTCAATATGTATATTCCTTATTGTCGTTTCTTGTTAACAATGACCGAAGTTCATGGCTTGTAGAAAATAAACTAACGCTAAATCACAGACTCAGTTTTTACGGTTTCTAACACACAATTCAACAAAACCGGACATTTTAATTTCACAGAACGGGCATATGACTAATGTAACTGAACAGTTCAAATTTCTAGGTGTTCAGATAGTAAGCTGTCGTTTTATGTCGTGTGGTATTATATTTTGGAGTAACTCTTCCCATTCTATAAGGATATTTTTGGCTCAGAAACGGGCGGTTCGAGCAATAAGAGGTGTAAGTTCACGAACCTCTTGTCGACCTCTGTTCACGAGTCTGGGTATTTTGACATTGGCCTCTCAATATGTATATTCAGTATTGTCGTTTCTTGTTACCAATATCAGCTTCTTCTAAATAATAAGCGGCTTTCACTCGGTTAATACTCGGCAGAAATCAAACCTACATTTGCATCGGACTTCCTTAACTCTTGTGCAAAAAGGTGTGCAGTATACAGCTGCATCCATTTTCAATAAGCTGCCACTGGAATTAAAAAACCTTAGCAGTAATCCACGCGCTTTAAAATCGAAACTGAAGAGTTTCCTCATGAGTCACTCCTTCTATTCTGTCGAGGAGTTCCTTGAAACATTAAGCTGATGCTTGTTTTATTGCTGATAGCGTTTACTTACACTTACGGACTGACATTTTTCAGGTTCATGAACATTTATTTTTATCTGTTATTACTTTTATGTTGTAATTTCATGTACTGACACGTTTCATGACCTTTGAGATTTGCTACTCAGTTTGGTCCTGCGGAACTTGACGTGTAAGTAAAAAATAAATAAATAAATGTGTGGATCATGAGGAGCTGCCCGATCATTGCATCCCACTGTTTTTTCCTGCGCGCAGTCATAGCGCTTGCTGGACTTCCTTTTATAACTACCCTCTGCAATTCTCAACAGTCGCTGCCTGTCAGTATGTAAGGCCTATGTGGTCTTGGTTTAGCTGTTGTTGTTCCTTCGCCTTTCCACTTCATTATCGCATCACCAACAGTCGAGATGCGCAGTTTTAGAAGGGCTGAAATGGCCCTGATGGATATGTTACTCAGGTGACGCCCATTGACTAGTCCACTCTCTGAGCTCTTCTGGCTGATCCATTCTGCTGTCACTGCTTCTCTACTGCCAACACAATATTCTACACCTCCTTTCATACTGTTGGTCCGCCTCTCGTGACAGTTCACGGTCGATTCCCGTTACATATGGGTGTCTGGATAATTTTGATCAGATATTGTAAATGTTCGCTGTAACTGTTTGCCACGTTTTTAATTTAGTTCACTGGCAGATTTCACATTTTGGCCATTTTATTACATACAGGGTGAGTCACCTAACGTTACCGCTGGATATATTTCGTAAACCACATCAAATACTGACGAATCGATTCCACAGACCGAACGTGAGGAGAGGGGTAGTGTAATTGGTTAATACAAATCATAAAAAAATGCACGGAAGTATGTTTTTTAACACAAACCTACGTTTTTTTAAATGGAACCCCGTTAGTTTTGTTAGCACATCTGAACATATAAACAAATACGTAATCAGTGCCGTTTGTTGCACTGTAAAATGTTACTTACATCCGGAGATATTGTAACCTAAAGTTGACGCTTGAGTACCACTCCTCCGCTGTTCGATCGTGTGTGTCGGAGAGCACCGAATTACGTAGGGATCCAAAGGGAACGGTGATGGACCTTAGGTACAGAAGAGACTGGAACAGCACATTACGTCCACATGCTAACACCTTTTTACTGGTCTTTTTCACTGACGCACATGTACATTACCATGAGGGGTGAGGTACACGTACACACGTGGTTTCCGTTTTCAATTACGGAATGGAATAGAGTGTGTCCCGACATGTCAGGCCAATAGATGTTCAACGTGGTGACCTTTATTTGCTGCATACAATTGCAATCTCTGGCGTAATGAATGTCGTACACGCCGCAGTACATCTGGTGTAATGTCGCCGCAGGCTGCCACAATACGTTGTTTCATATCCTCTGGGATCGTAGGCACATCCCGGTACACATTCTCCTTTAACGTACCCCACAGAAAGAAGTCCAGAGGTGTAAGATCAGGAGAACGGGCTGGCCAATTTGTGCGTCCTCCAAGTCCTACGAAACCCCCGTCGAACATCCTGTCAAGGGTCAGCCTAGTGTTAATTGCGGAATGTGCAGGTGCACCATCATGCTGATACCACATACGTCGACGCGTTTCCAGTGGGACACACTCTATTCCACTTCGTAATTGAAAACGGAAACCACGTGTGTACGTTTACCCCACCCCTCATGGTAATGTACATGTGCGTCAGTGAAAAAGACCAATAAAAAGGTGTTAGCATGTGGACGTAATGTTCTGTTCCAGTCTCGTCTGTACCTAAGGTCCATCACCGTTCCCTTTGGATCCCTACGTAATTCGGTGCTCTCCGATACACACGATCGAACAGCGGAGGAGTGGTACTCAAGCGTCAACTTTAGGTTACAATATCTCCAGATGTAATTAACATTTTACAGTGCAACAAACGGCACTGATTACGTATTTGTTTATATGTTCAGATGTGCTAACAAAACTAACGGGGTTCCTTTAAAAAAACGTAGGTTTGTGTTAAAAAACATACTTCCGTGCATTTTTTATGGTTTGTATTAACCAATTACACTAGCCCCTCTCCTCACGTTCGGTCTGTGGAATCGATTCGTCAGTATTTGATGTGGTTTACGAAATATATCCAGCGGTAACGTTAGGTGACTCACCCTGTATATTCTAGCCATTTACTGGTCATGACACCTGTGTACATCATTACCTCTGCACGTCTGCTGTGCAGCTTTTGCATAATGTCCTTGTAACAGTATCTTCGGAGTGCCATGCCCACATTAACTAATGTCCAATTGAAAGGTGTATCTGTATAGAATTTTATAGGTGATTTTCTTGTTTTTGGATGTCTTAGGACGTGCATGTAATATTTGTATCGTTTAGTTATGCTCACACAGCCTCGTCAGATGTGCTGCGCCACCCAGAGACCAGTTAGGCGATCTTTGCTCTGTGAAGATGCGAGGGGATTAAGTGTTGATCGCGAGGACAGGAGATAGGAAGCTGTCGCAGGGTGCCAAGGCAGTGAGCTGTCCAGGAAGGACGCAGAACATGGTATTCTTGGGAATTATTTTATTGATAGCGACCACAAGGCAGTTGCTGCTAGGCTGAGTACCGTAACACCTACAACCATCAAAAAGAAACGCAAAGTATATCTATTTTAAAAAGCTGATAAAAATTCTCTTACCACTTTTTTAAGAGACAGTCTTCACTCCTTCCGATCTGATCATGTAAGTGTAGAAAAGTTGTAGAATGTTTTCAAAGAGATAGTGTCGACAGCAATTGAGAGATATATACCACATAAATTAATAAGTGATGGTACTGATCCCCCATGGCACACAAAGTGGGTCAGATCTTTGTTGCAGAAGCAGCGAAAAAAGCATGCCAAAGTTAAAAGAACGCAAAATCCCCAAGATTGGCAAAGTTTTACAGAAGTTCGAAATATAGCGCGTACTGCAATGCGAGAAGCTTTTAATAATTTCCTCAACGAATTTCTGTCTCGAAATCTGGCAGAAAACTCAAAGAGATTCTGGTCATACATAAAGCACACCAGTGGCAAGACGCAATCAATACCTTCACTGCGCGATAATAACTATCAAGTCACTGATGACAGTGCCACTAAAGCAGAGTTATTAAACACGGTTTTCCGAAACTCCTTCCCCAAAGAAGACGAAGTAAATATCCCTGAATTCCAATCAAGAACAACTGCCAAGATGAGAAACATAGCAGTAGACATCTTCGGTGTAACAAAGCAGCTTAAATCACTTAATAAATGCAAGGCCTCCAGTCCAGATTGTATACCAGTCAGGTTCCGATCGGAGTATGCTGATAAAATAGCTACATATTTAGCAATTATACACAACCACTCGCTCACAGAAAGATCCGTACCTAAAGACTGTAAAATTGCTCAAGTCACACCAGTACCCAAAAGGGGAAGTAGGAGTGATCCGCTGGACTACAGGCCTATATCACTAACGTCGAATTGCAGTAGGGTTTTGGAACATATACTGTACTCGAACATTATGAAGTACCTCGAAGAAAACGATTTATTGACACATAGTCAGCACTGATTCAGAAAATATCGTTCTTGCGAAACACAGTTAGCTCTTTATACTCATGAAGTAATAAGTGCTATCGACAGGGGATGTAAATTTGATTCCGTATTTTTAGGTTTCCAGAAGGCTTTCGACACCGTTCTGTAGCGGGACTTTGAATTTCGCCGCGCTACACTCGTTCCCTCAGATAAAAAATATCCCGTCGCAGCGGTATGAGCGCTCGACGGCAGAGAAACTACTAAAATTGTAACTTTTTTTGTTTTCTATTCGTTTCTTAATTGTCTCTTGATAGCCGGAGCTTAAGGCAGACGTGATCTGATGAAGACGTTAAAAAACTTATTAGCTAGTCTTGATCTGATTTTAATGTGTAGACATGTTGTGGAAGTTGTTAAGAAATTCGGAGGATGGAAGTAGCAAAGTAAATTAAATTGCATACAGTATCAAGATGATTTTAATTGGTATAAATTAGTGATTCCTGGACTACTGCAAGATTTCGGAGCAGACTTTTCAAGCAGAAATGAAGGAGATTTTTGAAGACCTGGACGCCGCCCGAAAGAAGACAAGTTAACCTGGTAAAGGATGATCTCTCATCTACGCCACTTCCCCCTGCCAGTTACATTCTGTTATTCTCTGTTTCTTTTCAGTAAGTTTTGTAGTGGAAATTGGTTTAACTTTTGCTCAAAAACGCCACAAGGACCACCTCAACTATAGCTTTTCTGTAGTACGAAGTCCGATTTGATTTCATTCTTTCCTTTTTTCACTGTTATTTACGATTTTAAAACACCTTTTTTTATTCACCATTTCTTCCCACATTTTCAACCTTTTTGTTTTCTTTTTCTTTTATTCTCTCTTTTCTTTTTTTTATTAACCACTGCAGTTCCTTACAAGCGTCTTCTAACCAAGCTGCGTGCCTACGGAGTATTGCCTCAGTTGTGCGACAATCTCAGTAGCCGTCTTAGATTGTTTGCAGATGATGCTGTCATTTACCGTCTTGTAAACTTATGAGATGATCAAAACGACTTGCAAAATGATTTAGATAAGATATCTGTATGGTGCGAAAAGTGGCAATTGACCCTGAATAAACAAAAGTGTGTAGTTAT
Source organism: Schistocerca cancellata (assembly GCF_023864275.1). Taxonomy (NCBI): domain Eukaryota; kingdom Metazoa; phylum Arthropoda; class Insecta; order Orthoptera; family Acrididae; genus Schistocerca; species Schistocerca cancellata. The sequence goes on along the minus strand of NC_064628.1, from coordinate 780,744,637 downwards.
TCACATGAGTACTAAAACAAATCCGCTAAATTTCGATTAGGCGATAAGTCACACAAATCTGAGGGCTGTAAATTCATCTAAATACTTAGGGATAACAATTACAAATAACCTAAATTGGAACGATCACATAGATAACATTGTGGGTATAGAAAACCAAAGACTGCGAATCAATGGCAGAACATTTAGAAGGTGCAACAGGTCTACTAAAGAGACTGCTTACACCATACTTGTCCGCCCTATTCTGGAGTATTGCTGTGCGGTGTGGCGTCCGCATCAGGTGGGACTGACGGATGACATCGAAAAAGTACAAAGAAGGGCAGCTCGTTTTGTATTATCACGAAATAGGGGAGATAGTGTCACAGACATGATACGTGAATTGGAGTGGCAATCATTAAAACAAAGGCGTTTTTCGTTGCGAGGGGTTCTTCTCATGAAATTTCTATCACCAGTTTTCTCCTCCGATTGCGAAAACATTCTGTTGGCACCCACCTACATAGGGAGAAATGATCATCACGATAAAATAAGATAAATCAGGGCTCGCACAGAAAAATTTAAGTACTCGTTTTTTTCGCGCGCTGTTGGAGATTGGAACGGTAGATACAGCGTGAAGGTGGTTCATTGAACCCTCTTCCAGGCACTTTATTGTGAATAGCAATCACATAGAAGCAATCACATAGATGTAGATCTGTTGGAAGATATTATTATTATTACAAAAGGGATGTCATCATTATGTGCTCAATGAGATGGATCTACTAAGGCAGTAAGACAGATACTATACTGAGAATAATTTTTGTCTAGAGCGTAACTCAGATTATCCTACGTCATTATCCAGATTTCAATACCTGATGAACATTCTTTTTTATGAGAGACAAGTTTTATGAGAACCAAGTTTGCTCTGCATGTATTTAAAGATCGCATTGCTTTACTCCGTTTCTGTCCGGTTAGTAGCAGTTCAGATTGAGACGCGCCTGATTTCCTTTATATGCGAGCTGCAGGGCAATTCCCACTGTGACGCAGGTGAGCCAAACACAGGAGATACGAGTTTCCAATTTCACAGGGTCAGCTGACAGTGTCGAGTTAAATTAGTCTCGTTAAAGTTCGGAGTGATTTTTCTTTTTTTTCTTGGTTAAGACAGGGCATACTTCTTTTACGTTCTCGCGTCAGATATGCTTCTCATTCTCACAGACAGATTTAGTTCTTAACTGTAAACGTTGAAACTTCTTTATTAAATATTTTACTTAAACTGCCGTGTGAAATTGAACAAAAGTGAACCCACTTTCTCTTTACTTACTCTTATCATGTCAACACTGACTCACAATACTCTAGCGCGACGCAATCTGACTGCTCAAAAACAATATAACCTGACTTCAAATAATTAATTCAAAAGAATGGCCCTGACAAAAAAGAAATCTTAACAATAACCTATACATTTCATTAAGCTCTTACCTCACAAAAATCTTCATTACGCGAACTACTGCAATTCAGCGAGCGTCAATACAGCCAGCTAAATAAAAGATTCTAGCTTCTAAAGCCACTAACTACTAATAGGGATGTGGTTAGTAATATTTTGTTGCAAACCAAATAATGTATTTTTTATCTTCATAATGTGACAGATATATAATCATGAATAATTTTCAATTCCCTAGTCGGATGCTTCCAGATCGTTAGCATACAAACACTTCAGACCTCTACCATCCATCAATGCTAACTTCTCACATTTAACATCCATCACTGTTGGCCGTTCACCTCGAACTGCCCAACAGTACTTCCATCACTACTGGCGACTAACTTCCCGCTGCTCAACACTACAGGCGATTAACTTCCAACAACCAGTCCAATCAACCACAGAGTCTCTTACAACGAAAGCGCAGTCAGAGATCCAATGCAAAGCTCTACACAGTGTTGCCAACACAGAAGCATCCCACTTACAACGTGAGGTTAATTTGTACGCCCACTTTTTGTATGAATGGAATTTTTTTATATATAGCAGCTACATTCATAAAGAGACTAAACATTCAGAAAGAGACAACTTGAAGTACGGTAAACACATGTATATCTGCATAATCTTATTTACTTTTTATTGATAAAGATAACTTTCGCGGTTACAACGTGTAAGGTGAGAGCAGTGCTGTTTGAGAAAACATTTAGTTTTATAATTCTGATGCGCACTCATTTAACAGTGTTAGTGGTACAGGTATTCAGTACAACTATGACTTTTGCATCACAGTTACAATGGCTGTGGACATTTTTCAAATACAATATGTGCTAGAGACTAGTATTTTGTCTTCATGCCTCCTTGCTTCCAGTTTCTTCCAGTGCCCAAGAGAACCTCACCCTGCACGTCGGCCACCCACCCCCACTATTGAGATCGAAGGAGTTGAGCGTGGGATCATAGTGGACGACATGGAGTGACAGTTAACTGGAATCATGAAATCCAGACAAGAAAAGTTTTTCATATACACGCCCACCTTATTACCCTTAGCGTGCTGATGTACCACTATCGACACCGTGTTGAAGCGTCTCGTGCCAAAGCTCTGTCAGCACGCTCTTGACTACAAGGGCGTAAAGCAGCAGCAGAAAATGGTATAACAGGTGTAGGATTCGTTATGAATAGAAAGGTAGGGCAGAGGGTGTGTTACTGTGAACAGTTCAGTGACCGGGTTGTTCTAATCAGAATCGACAGCAGACCAACACCGACAACGATAGTTCAGGTATACATGCCGACGTCGCAAGCTGAAGATGAACAGATAGAGAAAGTGTATGAGGATATTGAAAGGGTAATGCAGTATGTAAAGGGGGATGAAAATCTAATAGTCATGGGCGACTGGAATGTAGTTGTAGGGGAAGGAGTAGAAGAAAAGGTTACAGGAGAATATGGGCTTGGGACAAGGAATGAAAGAGGAGAAAGACTAATTGAGTTCTGTAACAAGTTTCAGCAAGTAATAGCGAATACCCTGTTCAAGAATCACAAGAGGAGGAGCTATACTTGGAAAAGGCCGGGAGATACGGGAACATTTCAATTAGATTACATCATGGTTAGACAGAGATTCCGAAATCAGATACTGGATTGTAAGGCGTACCCAGGAGCAGATATAGACTCAGATCACAATATAGTAGTGATGAAGAGTAGGCTGAAGTTCAAGACATTAGTCAGGAAGAATCAATACGCAAAGAAATGGGATACGAAAATACTAAGGAATGACGAGATACGTTTGAAGTTCTCTAACGCTATAGATACAGCAATAAGGAATAGCGCAGTAGACAGTACAGTTGAAGAGGAATGGGCATCTCTAAAAAGGGCCATCACAGAAGTTGGGAAGGAAAACATAGGTACAAAGAAGGTAGCTGCGAAGAAACCATGGGTAACAGAAGAAATACTGCAGTTGATTGATGAAAGGAGGAAGTACAAACATGTTCCGGGAACATCAGGAATACAGAAATACAAGTCGCTGAGGAATGAAATAAATAGGAAGTGCAGGGAAGCTAAGACGAAATGGCTGCAGGAAAAATGTGAAGACATCGAAAAAGATATGATTGTCGGATGGACAGACTCAGCATACAGGAAAGTTAAAGCAACCTTTGGTGACATTAAAAGCAACGGTGGTAACATTAAGAGTGCAACGGGAATTCCACTGTTAAATGCAGAGGAGAGAGCAGATAGGTGGAAAGAATACATTGAAAGCCTTTATGAGGGTGAAGATTTGTCTGATGTGATAGAAGAAGAAACAGGAGTCGATTTAGAAGAGATAGGGGATCCAGTATTAGAATCGGAATTTAAAAGAGCTTTGGAGGACTTACGGTCAAATAAGGCAGAAGGGATGGATAACATTCCATCAGAATTTCTAAAATAATTGGGGGGAAGTGGCAACAAAACGACTATTCACGTCGGTGTGTAGAATATATGAGTCTGGCGATATACCATCTGACTTTCGGAAAAGCATCATCCACACAATTCCGAAGACGGCAAGAGCTGACAAGTGCGAGAATTATCGCACAATCAGCTTAACAGCTCATGCATCGAAGCTGCTTACAAGAATAATATACAGAAGAATGGAAAAGAAAATTGAGAATGCGCTAGGTGACGATCAGTTTGGCTTTAGGAAAAGTAAAGGGACGAGAGAGGCAATTCTGACGTTACGGCTAATAATGGAAGCAAGGCTAAAGAAAAATCAAGACACTTTCATAGGATTTGTCGACCTGGAAAAAGCGTTCGACAATATAAAATGGTGCAAGCTGTTCGAGATTCTGAAAAAAGTAGGGGTAAGCTATAGGGAGAGACGGGTCATATACAATATGTGCAACAACCAAGAGGGAATAATAAGAGTGGACGATCAAGAACGAAGTGCTTGTATTAAGAAGGGTGTAAGACAAGGCTGTAGCCTTTCGCCCCTACTCTTCAATCTGTACATCGAGGAAGCAATGATGGAAATAAAAGAAAGGTTCAGGAGTGGAATTAAAATACAAGGTGAAAGGATATCAATGATACGATTCGCTGATGACATTGCTATCCTGAGTGAAAGTGAAGAAGAATTAAATGATCTGCTGAACGGAATGAACAGTCTAATGAGTACACAGTATGGTTTGAAAGTAAATCGGAGAAAGACGAAGGTAATGAGAAGCAGTAGAAATGAGAACAGCGAGTAACTTAACATCAGGATTGATGGTCTCGAAGTTAATGAAGTTAAGGAATTCTGCTACCTAGGCAGTAAAATAACCAATGACGGACGGAGCAAGGAGGACATCAAAAGCAGACTCGCTATGGCAAAAAAGGCATTTCTGGCCAAGAGAAGTCTACTAATATCAAATACCGGCCTTAATTTGAGGAAGAAATTTCTAAGGATGTACGTCTGGAGTACAGCATTGTATGGTAGTGAAACATGGACTGTGGGAAAACCGGAAACAGAAGAGAATCGAAGCATTTGAGATGTGGTGCTATAGACGTATGTTGAAAATTAGGTGGACTGATAAAGTAAGGAATGAGGAGGTTCTACGCAGAATCGGAGAGGAAAGGAATATGTGGAAAACACTGATAAGGAGGAGGGACAGGATGATAGGACATCTGCTAAGACATGAGGGAATGACTTCCATGGTACTAGAGGGAGCGGTAGAGGGCAAAAACTGTAGAGGCCGCATCAAACCAGTCAGTAGACTGATGACAAAAAAAAAAAAAAAAAAAAAAAAGCCCCTTCCTACCTCTCCCCACCGGATATCCCATCACATTTGAAAACACTGCTCTAACTTGTAACCCTCATCTGCATTGATCACCTGTACTCAGCCCCATCCCCCTTACTCCCATAACTGTAAGGCCGAATCACCTCCGAGTAATCATGAATTTACTGTTTACTTCCGCCCAGTAGATACATCATTCTATCCCAACAACTTCATGTGTTTCGCGTCCCACTCCTGGCACAGAAGACATTTATCCGTTTCATAACCACCATCCTTCAGAACATCGATCCTTTTGAAATGCTTCATAGCTTCCAGCAAATAACCCTACCTGCCTGTTTTTTTTTCCTTTATTGATTTTCAATTCCCCCCGAAGGAGGCGGACTGGCAGCAGCTTAGTACGCTGCTCTACAGCCTACAGACTTTTATTTTAAAAAACGGAAGAAGAAAAGAAACAAGAAAAACAGGCGATAAAACGGTGACGTCAAGTGTAAAATGGAGGAAAAATGCGGAAAGTTAAAACAGAAAGCAAAAGGGTTTGGCAACGTTAATAAAAGACACAGGAATCACACAAGTAACATAGTACACACACAATTAAAAAAAACACAGCGACAGTATGGTTTCTGTTTGCAAGAGATAAAAGGCACACCCAGCGACAGTATGATGGCCGTTCGCAACACTTCCCAAAAAACACAACACGGAACACTCACTGTAGAACACTCACTGTAGGACACTCAATGTAGAACACTGCACGAAAGTAGCGGCACAAAGATGACACTCCCGAGCCAAAGGCAGATGGGGGGGGGGGGACCTGGAGGAGGGGGAAGAACAAGGAGGGAGGAAGGAAAAAAAAACGAAAAAGGGGGGGGACCAAGGAGGGAGAGGACTAATAAAGGGGGAGAAGGGCAGACGCGAGAGGGAATCAGAGGAGGCAGAGGAGGGAAATGTAAAAGGACTCGGGGGAGAGAAGGGGGCAAAGAGAGGGGAGGTGGGGAAGAAAGAGGATGGAAGGGGGAGAGAGGGAGCCTGGGAAAAGGACAGAGGAAAGGAGGGGAAGCGAGGATCAGAGTTGATAGGAGGGATAAATGGACGGAGAGAGGGCATCATCCGGGAGGGGGAGTTGATGGAAGCCACCTTGGGAAAGGAGATGTAGGGCGTAGAGATGGAGGGTAGGGGGGACACAACAGTGAAGACGAGGCAGGGGGCGGGGATGGGAGAGGAGAGAAGCAACCAGGGGGTGAGGGGGTTCAAGGCGGCGGGAGGTGTAGAGGATGCGGATATGTTCGAGGAATAGGAGCAGATGGGGGAAAGGAATGAGATCATAGAGGATCCACGTGGGGGACGGGAGGCGTATACAGAAGGCGAGGCGGTGTGCAGGACGCTCAGGGATCTGGAGGGACTTATAGAATTTGGGGGGGGGGGGGGCAGATATCCAGGCAGGACTGGCATAACAGAGGATGGGACGGATTAAGGATTTGTTGGTGTGGAGGATGGTAGAGGGGTGCAACCCCCATGTCCGGCCAGGGAGGAGTTTGAGGAGTCGGAGGCGGTTGTGGGCTTTGGATTGGATGGAGCGGAGATGAGGGATCCAGGTGACCTGCCTGTTCCATGTACCATTTAAATACCACTGCATCTGAGCCGTGCTGCGGCTCGCGTTGGTTCTGTTTGTCGGTTTCCGCTCCCTGTTGCAGGCCAGACGTATCGTTTAGTTGGCATGGTTGCGGTTGTTTGTTTTCTTCTCGTGTTGACTGGCGCCTCTCGGTTTCGCAAGCGTTGCCTGTCCGCTAGTGGCAGCAGCGGCGGTTATCGATGTGTAGTAATTGTTGCCCTATCTTTGCGGTGACGTCATCGTTTTTCCAGGTCGTGTGAGTGTGCCAGTTCGGTCGGGGACTCAGGAGGAGCCAGGTGCGTGCAGTGCCAGAACAAGCTGGGACCGCTGGCAGCACGCTTGGACTGCCGGATGGAAGGGCTGTGATCAAGAGTGTGCACAATCTCGTCGTAAACCGGATCCAGCAAGCTTTAATATGAGTGCATTTTCAATCCAAAGAGAGTGCAGTCAGTCACCTGTGTGTGCCCCATAGTATGTATGTGATGCTGTGACAGATTATCATCTCGCTGTCAAGTGCAGTTTGGTGGATCTGCATTCCGCTTAGTACTTGAAGACCCTACTGTGACAAAAGCACTTGGCTCAGTGATTAGACGATGTGGTTACTCACCTGTGAATTAATAAAGCAGTGAAGAGATTGGTGTCATTCTGCCAACCGTCGTCAGAGTTGTCCAGTGAGTTCAGTGTGCGTTTGTATGCCTAATGAATTTCGTGTCACTCATTTGGCACTTGGTTTTGGCTCGCTTTGTTATTGTTTCTGCAATGACGTGTGAATGCTGATTCTGGCTGGTTTCATTTCGGTTTTGCGTCGCACGGAAATCGAGTGATGCTTTAGTTACTGTTAGTTTGTCTAGTGATCTGTACTGTGACTTGTTTGTTCAGATTGTCGGGTTTGTGGGATCGGACGGAAATCTGGTAGTGGTTCCTTTCTCGTTCCAGGTGCTCTAAGCACAGTATTCTGGACATAGTGCAGACTGCCGGTTCCGGCTTTTGGCGTATTGTTCCATCGTTGCATTTGGTTTAACGGACGGCAGGTTGCTTCGGCAAGACTATCATTAGTCATTCGTTAGACTGCCACTAGTCTGGGTTACCATCTTGTGAAGTGAATGCAACTCTTGGCTGCCAATCTCATCGCTCGCGAAAGTGTTTGTTGCCGGAGCTTCTCAGCAGTCGATTCCTGAAGCACCGTCTGGATCAGTTGCTCGTTTTTTGTTTTTTTAATTAACTTTTGCTATTGTATTTGCTGTTTTACAGCAGGTTTCAAAATTGTTTTGATATTATTGCCGTTCCTGCCGCTTGAGGCCTTCAGTCGTGATTGTGGTCATTTGCGTTGAAAAAATAATTCGATATTTGAATTTTAGAAGCCTTAAAACCTTATTTACTGCCATTCCTGGCGTTTGATACCTTATGATGTGTTTCTGGCCACTTACCTTTTAATATTTCAATATTTGTAAGTTGTAATTGCAGCGAATTATTAAACATTCTTAGTTTACTGCCATTCTAGGCGTGTAAGGCCGTCAGCCGTGTTCACAGTGGTTTGTTTCTTTTTAAACATTATCTGTATCTGGATTTTATGATGATTTGCTAAATTGTAACGCACTGAAAACACTATTTACACAGTTGTTTATTCCTTCATTAACAATGTGTGGCATTTTTTTATTTATTGCTGAGTCTGGAATTACTGTTTTAAAAATAAATGTGTGTAACTGTAAAAGGCAACCAATAGTAACTGATTACGGCACCGTCCACAATCGTAACAGAATCTTGCCTTCCCTTGACTATCAGGTCTCAGCATCTTATTGAAATCATTCCCGTTTCCTACTATCTCGTCTCGGAATCTCTGTGAAATCTCACCTTCAACCAGTCTTGTGCAGCACATTCCTTCCTAGCGAATCTAAATTAATCTTTTACACAAAGCCTTTTCCCTTAACCCAAGCCCTTGTCACCTTCACCTAACAACCTACACCCCCAACCCCTTAAGCTAAATCAGTTCCTTCTTCACACCTAATCTCATGTTAGTTTTTTCACCATCCACTCCAGAGCTAGTATTCGAAATTGCTGAAAATCTTACTATAATCGCTATAATCGTCTTACGTTTTACCCACTTTTTGTACTTTTAGAACCCATACGGTTGCAGGAACATTGTTGTTGCCGGCCCGTCCCCGAATGTGCGAATGAAATAAACAATAATGCGTCATCGCTGATGTCTGAGAATAAAGTTAAAACAGAATAAAGACGCATTGTCATAAGATTATGTCTGTCAAAACTAAAAACATTAAGACATAGACGAAGCTACGCCGGCCAGGAATAAGGGTCACACGTAAGGAACAAGAAAACCAGGCGTCGCGAGCAGTTCCGCGGCGAGGCTCGGCCAGCGGCCAAGTGCATGGATGGGCAAGCGCAAGCGCTAGAGACAAGCTGTCTCAAAATTACTTAGAGCAAACTTTAATTGTAAACCAATTGTGAGGGGAAGCAGTCCTACAAATGGACAAACCTACCTATTCGTACAGTACATTAAACAATTTACCTGACTTTGTAGCTACTTCTGGAACTACTTAAACGTAACTAACGTAAGGACACCACACACATCCATGCCCGAGGCAGGATTCGAACCTGCGACCGTGGCAGTCGCGTGGTTCCGGACTGAATAGCCTAGATCGCTCGGCCACTCCGACAGGCTATCGACTAATAGTTCAAATGGCTCTGAGCACTATGGGACTTAACTTCTGAGGTCATCAGTCCACCACCACCTAAAGAGAAGGCCGCGGCGCGCTCTTGTGACGTCACGCAAAGCGGGCCAGGGTTGGCCTGGCGCTGCGCTTAAAGAATCGAGACGCACGGCCTGCAAATCTTTGTCAAACGGTTTAACAGAACCTATTCTGTAAAAAATAATTAATTTCTGAAATACTTTTAGCTTTATATGGCAGCTTCATGATGAAGTGCCAATCATTTAGATAATGGTCATAACTATTGTGGTATTTCACAGATGAGTATCAAATTCGAGAACGTTGACATCAAAAATAGGGGTCGCTATGAATTTGTGTTTGATGCATATTACACATTCTATTGCTGAGTATGAAATACAGATGAGGTTTTGAAATTTTCGTAAAACTTTGGATCAATATCTGCTTCCAATGTCGAAAAAAATGAGCATCTGCAGCAACTTCACTTCCGATCTCAACGCGCGGGAATGAAATATTCATAACGCCTATCATATCTCGTAAACCGCTGGAGATAACGAAACGAGATCTTGGCAAATGATACCACGCAAAGAGGAGAGTACTTTGCCGAATGGTTAAAATAAGTAACTTTATCAATCGCGATATAGCAGAAACTATAGTTTATAATTTTTTTACCGGTAATGTAATTGCATAAGACTTATCAATAGCCAGTGAAAACGTACGAGTGCGGGATGTAAATAATATTGCGATATACACTCCTGGAAATTGAAATAAGAACACCGTGAATTCATTGTCCCAGGAACGGGAAACTTTATTGACACATTCCTGGGGTCAGATACATCACATGATCACACTGACAGAACCACAGGCACATAGACACAGGCAACAGAGCATGCACAATGTCGGCACTAGTACAGTGTATATCCACCTTTCGCAGCAATGTAGGCTGCTATTCTCCCATGGAGACGATCGTAGAGATGCTGGATGTAGTCCTGTGGAACGGCTTGCCATGCCATTTCCACCTGGCGCCTCAGTTGGACCAGTGTTCGTGCTGGACGTGCAGACCGCGTGAGACGACGCTTCATCCAGTCCCAAACATGCTCAATGGGGGACAGATCTGGAGATCTTGCTAGCCAGGGTAGTTGACGTACACCTTCTAGAGCACGTTGGGTGGCACGGGATACATGCGGGCATGCATTGTCCTGTTGGAACAGCAAGTTCCCTTGCCGGTCTAGGAATGGTAGAACGATGGGTTCGATGACGGTTTGGATGTACCGTGCACTATTCAGTGTCCCCTCGACGATCACCAGTGGTGTACGGCCAGTGTAGGAGATCGCTCCCCACACCATGATGCCGTGTGTTGGCCCTGTGTGCCTCGGTCGTATGTAGTCCTGATTGTGGCGCTCACTTGCACGACGCCAAACACGCATACGACCATCATTGGCACCAAGGCAGAAGCGGCTCTCATCGCTGAAGACGACACGTCTCCATTCGTCCCTCCATTCACGCCTGTCGCGACACCACTGGAGGCGGGCTGCACGATGTTGGGGCATGAGCGGAAGACGGCCTAACGGTGTGCGGGACCGTAGCCCAGCTTCATGGAGACGGTTGCAAATGGTCCTCGCCGATACCCCAGCAGCAACAGTGTCCCTAATTTGCTGGGAAGTGGCGGTGCGGTCCCCTACGGCACTGCGTAGGATCCTACGGTCTTGGCGTGCATCCGTGCGTCGCTGCGGTCCGGTCCCAGGTCGACGGGCACGTGCACCTTCCGCCGACCACTGGCGACAACATCGATGTACTGTGGAGACCTCACGCCCCACGTGTTGAGCAATTCGGCGGTACGTCCACCCGGCCTCCCGCATGCCCACTATACGCCCTCGCTCAAAGTCCGTCAACTGCACATACGGTTCACGTCCACGCTGTCGCGGCATGCTACCGGTGTTAAAGACTGCGATGGAGCTCCGTATGCCACGGCAAACTGGCTGACACTGACGGCGGCGGTGCACAAATGCTGCGCAGCTAGCGCCATTCGACGGCCAACACCGCGGTTCCTGGTGTGTCCGCTGTGCCGTGCGTGTGATCATTGCTTGTACAGCCCTCTCGCAGTGTCCGGAGCAAGTATGGTGGGTCTGACACACCGGTGTCAATGTGTTCTTTTTTCCATTTCCAGGAGTGTACATGATAAAACAAGATACATTTGTGAAAAATGCACTGTGATAAAGTACATTCTTTCTGGACCAGACAACTATTATTTACACTCACTTGAAAAATTCTGCACTAATACAGTGTATAATATTAAATTCCTCTGCCTTTAGTATCCTAAATAAATATTGTGTAGCTGTTTATAGAGCTCCCTCAGGAAAGCTGAGTACATTCCCCAAGCAAACAATCACTTTTAACTCACCTCACATAAACAATTATGCGTTGTTATTGTAATGTAAATTTTCTTTCCTGTAAAAATATGGCAGATTTTGAGCATAGGTCAACAGTGAAAATCTACAAACCTTCAGCAGACGTTTGCAGCAGTTGGAATGAGACAATGTGTCAAGCTAAAAACGTCAATAATAAATTTAACCTATTTCTAGATTAATTTGTTCCATTGTTTGACACATCGAAAAATAAAATAGATATGCTCGATACAGAGAGATCGCTTTTTAAACATGAAAACAGCTGTTTCAACATTCGTTAGCACTCATGCTAACTAATGCGAGAGTGAAAAACAACACCCACTCACAAATAGAGAATAAAACGTAACGGTAATGCGTAACAAAATACGAACTGCAGAGAAATTTAAACACGAATAAAAAGTAACACGAGCCACAAATTTATATTTCGTTTTCAAAATCAAAATTAAGCTACTTGATAGCGAATACTAGGCCTATTTACTGCGAACTTTTGCTCACAATTTTAGTCAAATGTATCCAAAATGCAAGATATTCCACCAGAAAAAAATAATAATTGTACTAGGTATATAGTTTTTACATACCTTCGTGTGCTCAATGGGTTGGAAATTAGCCCGGTGAATCGCTGAAAGGCATTTCCAACGCAAATTCGCATCTTCCGGAAAGGAAAATAACATTACTTTCGGTCGAGTTCCGTAATTCCCACGACACCTTGGCACACAACACTTGTAAACCATGTTCACAGTAGCTTCACTACACGTAAACACTGTAATCGCTAGTTTTAAGCACGAATATAGCACTCGATCCAACAAACGTGTAGATAAACAAACGCTTAGAAAAACAACATGGTGGCCCGCTTGGAGTGACGTCACGACCTGCTATGAATTTCGCGCCGCGGCCTTCTCTCTAGGTGGTGGTGATCAGTCCCCTAGAACTTAGAACTACTTAAACCTAACTAACCTAAGGACATCACTGACATCCATGCCCGAGCCAGGATTCGAACCTGCGACCGTAGCGGACACGCGGTTCCAAACTGAAGCGCTTAGAACCGCACAGCCACACCGGCCGGCTATCGACTAATAGTCATTCAGTTGGATTTCATAGGAATTCACCACCTTAGGATTCCAGGTTAGGACCATTTTTGAAATAGCGATTCCGTCGAATAACTAAAATTTAACATGGGGTCTTAAGAGGTGAGTGGCGGAGTCTGGGCAGTCCCGTCGTTCCGGAACGATTTCACGCCCACGCACCTCGGGGTTCGCAGATACGGTCAAATTTCGCCACATTCCGCATGCCACATTTACTGTTATTTTTCGACGGTTTAGGGGAGCAGTGCAAGTGAGCACTTCAGGTGACGCGGTCAGTTAATGGGGGAGACACGGCGGCGCAGCGACTGGTCGGGCGATTACAGCCTCGCCGGCTGTCGGCAGGGCGGGCCTGCGGGAGATATCGGCTCCATTACGGCGCGCAGCCAACTTAAATTAACCCTCTCCCCCCACCCCCTCACCGCCGCGGCAGGCGCCACCGCCGCCCCCGCCGCTCCTTGAACTAAACTGCTGCAGCACGGCGCGCTTCAATTGTTAATGGCGCCTCGCCCGGCCTCCTGAATTAATGACGGGTAATTCCCGTGCGACTTTTCTGCTACAGAGAGCGCCACCTCGCCGAAACCAGAGCCGGCCGGCGTTGGGGTTCTGCTCTTCAGCACGGCCGCGTCTCGCCCGCGCATCCGACACCGAGCACCGACTGCCTTCACCCCAAGACGCCTGTTGAATTTTCTCACCGTTTCCCCTGCAGCATTCCCGTAAACTAGCCATAAATCATCAGAATTTTAATGACTTAGCCCACTTTCTAACTAACAGGGTGGTCCATTGGTCGTGACGGGCCAAATATCTCATGAAATAAGCGTCAAACGAAAAAACTACAAAGATCGAAACTCGTCTAGCTTGAAGGTGGAAACCAGATGGCGCTATGGTTGGCCCGCTAGATGGCGCTGCCATAGAACAAACGGATATCAACTGCGTTTTTTTTTAAAAAATAGGAACCCCCATTTTTTTATACCTATTCGTGTGGTACGTAAAGAAATAGCGAGTACTTTTGTCGCTTTGTGATATATGGCGCTGTAATAGTCACAAACGTATAAGTACGTGGTATCACGGAACATTCCACCAGTGCGAACGGTATTTGCTTCGTGATACATTACCTGTGCTAAAATGGACCGTTTACCAACTGCGGAAAAGGTCAATATCGTGTTGATGTATGGATATTGTGATCAAAATGCCCAACGGGCGTGTGCTATGTATGCTGCTAGGTATTCTGGACGACATCATCCAAGTGTCCGGACCGTTCGCCGGATAGTTACGTTATTTAAGGGAACAGGAAGTGTTGAGCCACATGTGAAACGTCAACCACGACCTGCAACAAATGATGATGCCCGAGTAGGTGTTTTTGCTGCTGTCGCGGCTAATCCGTACATCAGTAGCAGACAAACTGCGCGAGAATCGGGAATCTCAAAAACGTCGGTGTAGAGAACGCTACATCAACATCGATTGCACCCGTACCATATTTGTATGCACCAGGAATTGCATGGCGACGACTTTCAACGTCGTGTACATTTCTGTCACTGGGCACAAGAGAAATTACGGGACAATGACAGATATTTTGCACGCGCTCTATTTAGCGACGAAGCGTCATTCACCAACAGCGGTAACGTAAACCGGCATAATATGCACTATTGGGCAACGGAAAATCCACGACGACTGCGAGAAGTGGAACATCACGACCTTGGCGGGTTAATGTATGGTGCGGCATTATGGGAGGAAGGATAATTGGCCCCCATTTTATCGATGGCAGTCTAAATGGTGCAATGTATGCTGATTTCCTACGTAATGTTCTACCGATGTTACTACAAGATGTTTCACTGCATGACAGAATGGCGATATACTTACAACATGATGGATGTCCGGCACATACCTCGCGTGCGGTTGAAACTGTATTGAATAGCATATTTTATGACATGTGGCTTGGTCGTCGAAGCACCATACCATGGCCCGCACGTTCACCGGATCTGACGTTCCCTGATTTCTTTATGTGGGGAAAGTTGAAGGATATTTGCTATCGTGACCCACAGACAACGCCTGACAACATGCTACAGCGCATTGTAATTGGATGTGTGAACATTACGGAAGGCGAACTACTCGCTGTTGAGAGGAATGTAGTTACACGTATTGCCACATGCACTGAGGTTGACGAACATCATTTTGAGCATTTATTGCATTAATGTGGTATTTGCAGTTAATCACGCTGTAACAGCATGCGTTCTCAGAAATGATAAGTTCACAAAGGTACACGTATCACATCGGAACAGCCGAAATAAAATGTTCAAATGTAGCTACGATCTGTATTTTAATTGAAAAAACCTACCTGTTACCAACTGTTCGTCTAAAATTGTGAGCCATATGTTTGTGACTATTACAGCGCCATCTATTACAAATTGAAAAAAGTGGTCCAACTAAAACATTCATATTTATTTACGTGCTGCAAGAATATCTAATAAAAATTGGGGTTCTTATTTTTAAAAAAACGCAGTTGATATACATTTGACCTATGTCAGCGCCATCTAGGGGGCCAACCATAGCGCCATCTGGTTTCCCCCTTCGAGCTAGAGAAGTTTCGTTCTTTGTAGTTTTTTCGTTAGACGCTAATTTCGTGAGATATTTGGCCCTGTCACGATCAATGGACCACCCTGTATAAATAGCTACTTTGTGGTTTGTTCGAAAGTTCTGTCTCTTTCATCGTCGTAACTGCTACTCGGAGACACAAATAAGATCCGCTCTCCAGCCGAGCAAGAAGAAATAATTTACGAATCCAGAAGAAGAAATCAAGCGCCTGGCTTTCTTTCCGCAAGCAGGGCCGCCCACAGCCAAAACGACCAGGATAATGATGAAGCACAACACAAGAAACGTTTTCCGCTGAACGGATAAAATCAATCAAAATTGTTCAAAGGTGTGTGAATTACTAAGGGACCAAAGTGCTGAGGTCATCGGTCCCTAGTCTTATACACTACTTAAACTTGTAAGTAGGCTGTTAGATTTTTATGTTGGTAACGCCACGTAGCGTTCTGTATGAAAATCACTGACTGAGCTGTGTTTGTCTCTGATTTTGTTGCATTTGTTGTTGTGATTGTTTTTTATTTTGTTTCATTGCATCTAACTTCTGAAGCTGTTGTCCCATTTGTTGCATTAATTATAATATTAATGCAATGGTGTCTGAAACATGTTCCTCTGTACTTTTCGGCAGTGCATTTGCACCGGCAACATTCGCATTCTGAAAAGCAGAAAATGTGTCTTGACTTGATTGAGAAACGGGTAATGACGCAAAACCTGAATCTACAGTATTTGCAAGTTTGTGTCTTGTCATTTCGGATTCCTGGGGCGTGCTGTTGCCGACCGATCGATCGACAATACTACCCTGTTCACTAGCTGTTTCATTGTCTACACCATTATTTATAGCCTGGTGCATTTTCCTATTCACAATTACCAAATTACTATGTTGAACATTAGTTAATTCATTACACGGTGGCGCTAACACGCTACTCTCGTCTTCACTGTCATTTCTCAGTTTACTTTGGAGCCTAGTATTACGTTTCTCACACGTCATAATTGTCACAATATTTCACACGATGACACAGAAAAGCACAATTTGAAGAGTAAAATAACTACTGCCGATTACCTACAGCCCCCGCAGCTTGATGCCTTCCTGATGGCATCTTCCAGCAGGACAACTGCCGTTCACAGGACCACATCGTGCTAGAGTGGTTTGAGGAGCACGTTAGGGAACTCACATAGGTTTCTTGGCCACCAAATTTACCTGATCTGGACCTTCAGAACACGTCTCTATCAGGCACCAGGTTTGTGCCCCGAACCAGCAACCTGTAGTTTACGGGATTTGCGTGACGTAAGCGTAGACATGTGGTGCCACATACTTCCCGAGGTTTAATAAGGACTTGTCGAAACCATATCACGCAGAGGCTGTTTTCCTTCCCGAGACGGACCAATACGCTAATAATTAAGCATGGAATCATAATTAAATCAAGACCCTAAGCTGTCGACAGGCGTTATCAACGGGGACAGTTAAAAATGTGTGCCCCGACCGGGACTCGAACCCGGGATCTCTTGCTTACATGGCAGACGCTCTGTCTATCTGAGCCACCGAGGGTACAGAGGAAAGTTTGACTGCAGGGATTTATCCCTTGCCCACATTCCCAACATAATGTCCACACACTACATTCGTAGTGACCCTGCCGATTACACTCATTACTCGCGGCAGACAATCTTACCGAGTCCCATAAGAGTTCGGGCAATGCGTGTGCATCCAGCACAGAAGAAGAAGGTCAATGGCCAGTTAGCCTTAACTGTATGAAGATGTCCGAAAGAACAGACACTATCTTCATATAAATCCCTGGAGTCGCACTATCCTCTGTGACCTCGGTGGCTTGCCGGCGCGGTAGCTTAGCGTGTTCACTCAGAGGGCTGCTCGCCCTCTGTAATAAAAAAAAACTGAGTAAAGGAATCAACGATCACCTTAAACAGATGTCTTGTGACGTCCGCCCAGTCCAAACGCAACGAACAATTCCGAACAAAAAAAATGTATAGTATGTCTCCTATGTAAGCAGGAGATCCCGGGTTCGAGTCCCAGTTGAGTCACACATTTTTAACCGTCCCTGTTGATGTATATCAACGTCTGTCAACAGCTTAGGGCCTTGACTTAATTATCATTTCACAGTACGTGAAAGTGAAGGTCGCTTATGTTATGACCTGACGAAGCGACAATCGTCCAGTCAACTTAAGTTCGAAATCCTAAACTCAGAATGGAATTTATACCGCAGAGACAGGCTGAACAGTGAAGGGGGAGGCGTGTTTATAGCGGTAAGAAGTGCAATAGTATCGAAGGAAATTGACGGAGATCCGAAATGTGAAATGATTTGGGTGAAGGTCGCGGTTAAAGCAGGCTCAGACATGGTAATTGGATGTCTCTATAGGCCCCCTGGCTCAGCAGCTGTTGTGGCTGAGCACCTGAAGGATAATTTGGAAAATATTTCGAGTAGATTTCCCCACCATGTTATAGTTCTGGGTGGAGATTTTAATTTGCCGGATATAGACTGGGAGACTCAGACGTTCAAAACGGGTGGCAGGGACAAAGAATCCAGTGAAATTTTTTTAAGTGCTTTATCTGAAAACTACCTTGAGCAGTTAAACAGAGAACCGACTCGTGGCGATAACATATTAGACCTTCTGGTCACAAACAGACCCGAACTATTTGAAAAAGTTAACGCAGAACAGGGAATCAGTGATCATAAAGCGGTTACGGCATCGATGATTTCAGCCGTAAATAGGAATATTAAAAAGGGTAGGAAGATTTTTCTGTTTAGAAAAAGTGACAAAAAGCAGATTTCAGAGTACCTGTTGGCTCAACACAAAAGTTTTGTCTCAAGTACTGATAGTGTTGAGGATCAGTGGACAAAGTTCAAAACCATCGTACAATATGCGTTAGATGAGTATGTGCCAAGCAAGATCGTAAGAGATGGAAAAGAGCCACCGTGGTTCAACAACCGAGTTAGAAAACTGCTGCGGAAGCAAAGGGAACTTCACAGCAAACATAAACATAGCCAAAGCCTTGCAGACAAACAAAAATTACGCGAAGCGAAATGTAGTGTGAAGAGAGCTATGCGAGAGGCGTTCAATGAATTCGAAAGTAAAGTTCTATGTACTGACTTGGCAGAAAATCCTAAGAAATTTTGGTCTTATGTCAAAGCGGTAGGTGGATCAAAACAAAATGTCCAGACGCTCTGTGATCAAAATGATACTGAAACAGACGATGACAGACTAAAGGCCGAGATACTAAATGTCTTTTTCTAAAGTTGTTTCACAGAGGAAGATTGCACTGTAGTTCCTTCTCTAGATTGTCGCACAGATGACAAAATGGTAGATATCGAAATAGACGACAGAGGGATAGAGAAACAATTAAAATCGCTCAAAAGAGGAAAGGCCTCTGGACCTGATGGGATACCAGTTCAATTTTACACAGAGTACGCGAAGGAACTTGCCCCCCTTCTTGCAGCGGTGTACCGTAGGTCTCTAGAAGAGCGTAGCGTTCCAAAGGATTGGAAAAGGGCACAGGTCATCCCCGTTTTCAAGAAGGGACGTCGAACAGATGTGCAGAACTATAGACCTATATCTCTAACGTCGACCAGTTGTAGAATTTTGGAACACGTATTGTGTTCGAGTATAATGACTTTTCTGGAGACTAGAAATCTACTCTGTAGGAATCAGCATGGGTTTCGAAAAAGACGGTCATCTGAAACCCAGCTCGCGCTATTCGTCCACGAGACTCAGAGGGCCATAGACACGGGTTCACAGGTAGATGCCGTGATTCTTGACTTCCGCAAGGCGTTCGATACGGTTCCCCACAGTCGTTTATTAAACAAAGTAAGAGCATATGGACTATCAGACCAATTGTGTGATTGGATTGAGGAGTTCCTAGATAACAGGACGCAGCATGTTATTCTCAATGGAGAGAAGTCTTCCGAAGTAAGAGTAATTTCAGGTGTGCCGCAGGGGAGTGTCATAGGACCGTTGCTGTTCACAATATACATAAATGACCTGGTGGATGACATCGGAAGTTCACTGAGGCTTTTTGCAGATGATGCTGTGGTGTATCGAGAGGTTGTAACAATGGAAAATTGTACTGAAATGCAGGAGGATCTGCAGCGAATTGACGCATGGTGCAGGGAATGGCAACTGAATCTCAATGTAGACAAGTGTAATGTGCTGCCGATACTCAGAAAGATAGATCCTTTATCATTTAGCTACAAAATAGCAGGTCAGCAACTGGAAGCAGTTAATACCATAAATTATCTGGGAGTACGCATTAGGAGTGATTTAAAATGGAATGATCATATAATGTTGATTGTCGGTAAAGCAGATGCCAGACTGAGATTCATTGGAAGAATCCTAAGGAAATGCAATCCGAAAACAAAGGAAGTAGGTTACAGTACGCTTGTTCGCCCACTGCTTGAATACTGCTCAGCAGTGTGGGATCCGTACCAGATAGGGTTGATACAAGACATAGAGAAGATCCAACGGAGAGCAGCGCGCTTCGTTACAGGATCATTTAGTAATCGCGAAAGTGTTACGGAGATGATAGATAAACTCCAGTGGAAGACTCTGCAGGAGAGACGCTCAGTAGCTCGGTACGGGCTTTTGTCAAAGTTTCGAGAACATACCTTCACCGAAGAGTCATGCAGTACATTGCTCCCTCCTACGTATATCTCGCGAAGAGACCATGAGGATAAAATCAGAGAGATTAGAGCCCACACAGAGGTATACCGACAATCCTTCTTTCCACGAACAATACGAGACTGGAATAGAAGGGAGAACCGATAGAGGTACTGAAGGTACCCTCCGCCACACACCGTCAGGTGGCTTGCGGAGTATGGATGTAGATGTAGATGTAGATGTAGATTGCTCTGGAAGATGGCTGATCTGATTTAAAACATATGAAACATTAGTTCACTTTGTTACCAGAATGATAAAAAGATTTCTTTTTCATACAGTCCATTGACACAGGAGTGTGTCGAGCGTTTGCTTCATTTGAGCCGGCCGCGGTGGTCTAGCGGTTCTGGCGCTGCAGTCCGGAACCGCGGGACTGCTACGGTCGCAGGTTCGAATCCTGCCTCGGGCATGGGTGTGTGTGATGTCCTTAGGTTAGTTAGGTTTAAGTAGTTCTAAGTTCTAGGGGACTTATGACCTAAGATGTTGAGTCCCATAGTGCTCAGAGCCATTTGAACCATTTTTGTTTGCTTCACTTGATGCACACAATTACAAATTCTTCTTCGAAGTGTAAGTTCAACATCAACAAAAGTACAGTTCCATCTGATTCTTGAGTACCACTGGTGTCCTAACTAGATGATAATAACTGCTTCATCGGAGGGAAACTGGGGAAAAGCGAGTCCATGCTCGGCTCTATATCGACGTCTGTGCGATGGCACTGCGGTGCTGAGAGAGAGGGTGTTTGCCGGCCGAAGTGGCCGTGCGGTTAAAGGCGCTGCAGTCTGGAACCGCAAGACCGCTACGGTCGCAGGTTCGAATCCTGCCTCGGGCATGGATGTTTGTGATGTCCTTAGGTTAGTTAGGTTTAACTAGTTCTAAGTTCTAGGGGACTAATGACCTCAGCAGTTGAGTCCCATAGTGCTCAGAGCCATTTGAACCATTTTAGAGAGGGTGTTTCTTCCGGAGCATCTCCAATTCATCCTTTCAGATTGCTGCGAGACATTGTTAACGTCTATGACAGTGATACGCATTGCCAACTATGGTGTGTCACGGCGATCTTCGGGCGATACCGCAGATTACACATCATTGCAGCACCAACTCCATCATTACGATGTAAGGTTTGAGATCAGCAGAGGTTAAAGAATCCACTTTCAATGATTTCGTGAGTGACGGAGTGTAGCTGCTGCTATTGGATAACTTCGCAATCGCTTCACGTGTAACGGATTACCAGCTCCTCCGCGTGACCACTCAACGTTTATCTGTGGAGCAGTCTTCATAAAGGTGTGTGTAAGATGGGTCCTATGTTGGTAGTTGGCCCTATACAACTTCTGAAAATGTTGATCGGGTTTGATACCCTACAATGTTAACAAAGTACGCACGTAACAAAGCAAGTTATTACGTTGTGTAAGTAGACTGTTTAGGTGTTTGTATATTGGTAGCGCTATGTAGCGCTCTGCATTAATAACTCTGACAGCGCTGTGTGCACTCTGTAAGAGACTCTCTGTGGCTTTTCGGACTGGCGCTTGGAGGTGCACAGCCAGCAGTGATGGAAGTGGGAGGTGAATAGGTAGCAGTAATGGAGGTTAGAGGTCTGAAGTGTTAGCGCAAGCGGACGATCTGGACGTGTGTCCGTCATGGAAATTTAATTTTGTCATTGATTGTATAAGTTTTGGAACCGGATGTCATGGACGGTTATAAAATTTTTTGAACTGGATGTCACATTATTGAGGTAAAATCTGCTAAATACATTGTTTGCCCTGCAACGAATTCTTTGCTAACCACACGCCTATTAGTAGTTAGAGCCTACAGTAGTTAGAATCTTTTATTCAGCGGACTTTATTGGTGTTCGCTGCATTGATGTAGTTCGCACAATGAAGATTTTCTGTGAGGTAATTGACTTATGATATGTGTGGGTTATTGTTAGGATTTCTTCTTATTCATGGCCATTATTTTGTATTAATTATTTGAAGTCAGGTTATCTTTTTTGAGCAGTCAGATTGCGTTGTGCTAGGATATTGCGGGTCAGTGTTGAAATGACAACATAGCAAAGAGACTGTATTCAATTTCGATAAGCAGTTTAAGTAAAAATCTTTATTAAGAAGTTTCAGTTGTACAAAAAGCGATTCGTTAGTTCTCGTTTTCCCCTAACAGAATTGCACCAGATCACGCTTGACTTTGCTGCGTCCCACTCGTCGCTGGACCAGGGTTCCTTAATCTCGTTTTGATACATTTGTCCTTCTTCATCAACGCTGACTGTTCGTTCACCGTCACGTAAACACTGTGTGTAAACATATTTCACGAGGTCAGATGACCACGATAGTGAACTTACTTTGGTGTCTTAGCCACAAAATTCGCCTGATGTTGGTATGGCTTGTAACTGAATTACTACATTTCATTTACTATTGACGTTTGCACTGCGCTGACAGTGTCTGCATAGTAGCTCAATTGTTAACGGAATTCGCTATGTCTCGTTTGGAAAGAAACCTGTTCCACTCGCCCAGTGTACTGGCTATTCCACTTAATTCTTACCCCTCAAGCATGCGTTCGATACTGCTCGGTTCTTCCAGTGGTGCGTGGCTTCGCCGAGTGCTGGAAGAGCAACACTACGGCACTCAGCTTTGTTGTTCTAGCAGCGACTGCAGCCACATTACAGTATTTTTGCATCTGATGCTTGTTGCATTACTTTATCTTTGTGTTGTGCGTTTTGGTAATTGTATATTACATACATTTTCATTGTTGTGGAGGTATTTTCACAGATAACAGAGTTAACGAGGCTGTGCTGAAAAGTAACTGAAACTTTGTGTTCTGCCTTACGGCAGGTCTTGTCATGGGGGAAGCGTCGTCAGAGAGGTCCACCGCATGAGCGTCTTGGGAAGTGATTCCAGTGGTGGTTTCCAGTTGCCTTCCACTGGTGATGATGAAATGATAATGAGGACAACACAACACCCAGTCCCTGAGCGGAGAAAATCTTCGACCCAGCCCGGAATCGAACCACAAATGGTTCAAATGGCTCTGAGCACTATAGGACTAGACTGGTGAGGTCATCAGCCCCCCTAGAACCCCCTACTTAAACCTAACTAACCTAAGGACATCACACACATCCATGCCTGAGGCAGGATTCGAACCTGCGACCGTAGCGGTCGCGCGGTTCCAGACTATAGCGCCTAGAACCGCTCGGCCAAATCGAACCACACACCTTGGCGTGACAGACTGCTGCGCTAACCACTCAGCTAAGGGGGCGGATTGAAAATTAATGCCTCAAATATTTTTAAGTGAAAACTCTAAAACCTTTTTAAATGAAACAGACGTTATTTACATTCTACATCTTTATTCTTCACGTCTACATATTAATTTCTCAACCTGTTGAACCTAGTGGCGAACACATTTCACGCAACAATAGACTAGTTTATACAAACACTGTAGAATGTTTGACTTTGTTGACGGAGCCACAACCTCACCTCTACTTGCACCACTTCATCACTCTCAGGGTGAAGTCCTCGAAGATGTTCTTTAAGTTTTGGAAACAGATGAAGATCGGATGTGGTCAAGTCGGGAGTGTATGGAGGATGATAGATGACAGTGAGATCAAGGCGTCGGTTTGTTTCAGATGTCGCGGTGCTCGTGTGTTGTCTGGCATTGTCATGCTGAAGAAGAGGGTGCTCCGTGTGTGGAACAACTCTTTAAATTCGAAACTCTATTACTGCAAGGTATTTCTCTCTCAGCGATATAATTAAGTTACGTACTAACACACTACAGTTTGGAGGCCTCTAGCGGCAGAGGACTGCAAATACACTGATCAAAGAGAACATTAAACCCACCTAGCGGTATGTCCACCTTTGGCACGCGTAACAGCGGCGACGCGTTGTGGTATGGAAGCAATGGGACTTGGAATGTCGCTGGAAGAAGTTGGCACCACATCTGCACACACAACTCACCTAATTCCCCTAAATTCCGAGGAGGTGTGCGATGAGCTCTGACGCCACGTTCAATCACATCCCACATATCTGATGGTTCAAATGGCTCTGAGCACTATGGGACTTAATATCTGAGCTCATCAGTCCCCTAGAACTTACAACTACTTAAACCTAACTAACCTAAGGAATCACCCACATCCATGCCCGAGGCAGCATTCGAACCTGCGACCGAGG
The DNA here is from genome assembly GCF_023864275.1 of Schistocerca cancellata. Classification (NCBI taxonomy): domain Eukaryota; kingdom Metazoa; phylum Arthropoda; class Insecta; order Orthoptera; family Acrididae; genus Schistocerca; species Schistocerca cancellata. The sequence continues at coordinate 780,720,307 of NC_064628.1, read as the reverse complement.
TCGCGTGGTTCCAGACTGTAGCGCCTAGAACCACTCGGCCACTCCGGCCGGCTCAGATCTGATGGAGAGCCAGCACATCAATCTGCCGCTGTGTTCCTCGAACCACTCAGTCACAGCCCTGGCCTTGGACACGGTGTATTATCTTGCTGAACAATACCACTGCGTCGGGAAACATGTTCATCATGAAGGGGTGTACGTAGTCTGCAACCGGTGTATGGCACTCCTCGGCCGGCATGGTGCCTTGCACGAGCTACACTAGGCCCATGCATTCCCCACGTGGATGTTTGCGAGTTGATAATGGACCAGCCGCCAGCTTGTCTCCGTCCTGTAGTAGGCCTACAGGTGTGAAGGAGCTGTTCCCCTGGAAGACGACGGATTCGCGCCCTCCCGTCGCTATGATGAAGAAGATATCGGGATTCATCAGACCATGCAACGCTCTGCCGCTGCACCAACGTCCTGTGCCGATGGTGGCGGCCGGCCGGGATGGCCGAGCGGTTCTAGGCGCCTCAGTCTGGAACCGCGCTGCTGCAACGGTCGCAGGTTCGAATCCTGCCTCGGGCATGGATGTGTTGAAAGGGTACAGTACCACCCGACATTGAAACTAGGTACAACATTCGTCGTTATTCTTGTCAGAACAACATATTTTTTTCTAATAATAACTCAATTTCAATTAATACAGCGAAGTCGGATACCAGTGTGGGAAAGAATGACAATTTATTTATTTAATTGATCACATGTGCACTCCCACAAAATAAATCCCTACATCCAGTTTGGTGAGATCTGTGAAATGAATGAATGAATGTATGGTCGTCTGCTAACCGCAGATAGTGAATGTGAATATATGATCATCTTTGAGATGGTACTTGGGTCACCTTTGGTGGGACCAAAGAGATGAAATTTACCTGAGCTTTGAGCACCTGAAATGTGGCTGACCAATACGGTAGCAAGGTGCTCCCCCACTTCGGCAGAGGTGCGAGAGGACCTGAAGAACGGCCATGTTTCAGCACTCTGCCGCTGGATCTAGTGTTGGTAAGACCTGTCTTAGGCGTGCTCCATAAGGACAAAAGAGTGGAGACATGGTATGCATGTGAAATACATAAGAGGAGTTTAGAATAATAATTTCTCTATTTCAGGAACTTTTGTGGGGAGAATTAAATGTCAGGCAGGTAATATTAATGGGATCGTAGTAATCTTCGGAAGTGACCAACGGTCACAATGAAACCACGTGTAGCAATAAGCTGAAATACTTCTGAGTGCTTAAGTTAAGCTGAATTACTAGCGTGTGTACTATAAGTTGGAAATATTTAAGAAATGGTGTGTGCAGGACTTGAAATTAGAGACGAGTACTTCCACGGGGTGAGTACTGTGTGAGTCTCAATCTGTGTATGAGGCAAAGGATAAAGAGAAGTACTCGTCCATGGTATCAGTTGAGGACTCGCGTGTGTAATGAATATGTTATTAATATTACTTTGCGTGTTATGTTTCCGTGTGACGCTTGATTCAAACTATAATACTCTGAGAGAGAAGCAAGGTGAGTCAGCCGTCTATCCAGCAATGCCACTTGGCTTGCATTGCACAGGAAGACGTGCATATATCGTCCAGAGTTCGTAGTAGGAAAGAAAAGTTACGAAGTGGGGCAGTGTCGCGTGGAAGTGGGATGAATACTAATTGGAGTGGGAAAGCTGAAAGTGATGTGATTATAATGTTGTGACTATTCCTTATGTTGTATTCCATGTTGCAGTGTGGTGTATGTCATGTAATTTAAGTATGTGTGGTTTGCATGGGAGAGTAGCTAGGTAGTTTCAGAGGTAGTGGGTTATGCATGTTCCTTTTGTACCGCTCGGTCTGGAGGAAAGTTTCGTGATGATGATTGTGAGAGTCGAAGTATGAGATATAGCAAAAAGATCCACCATCCTATCCAGAAAGTGCACTGTAGCGTTAAAGAATTACGAGACCATAAGATAGAGAATCACTAATGTAAAGCCATGCCCACTGGGCGGAATTTCTCATGTATTATTGTTGTAGGTTATAGAATTTGTGTGTTTAGGTTATATAATTTATCGGAATAAATAAGATAGTGAAAAGAAAAAGATTGATGGCCTTTTCCTTCGAATTGTATGTTGTCATGATATCCAGAATTTATAATGTGTGCGCCATTCATATTCAGTGCGATGGCCACGTGTTGATAAAAGCCGTTAAATAAGAAAGAAAATGTGGTATTGCCAGTGCGTAGTGAACAGTCAGTGTTGTGTAAATTAGTAATAGTCAGATGTGCGTTTCCGTTGCGTAATATCCAAGCAGGAGGATAATTTGTAACTTAATTGTGAGTACTAGAGTTCATGTTACTTGATAAATAAAAAATGAATCCACTCGCTTGGCAGACCACTCATCTTGCAGACCTGACTGCTTGACGCCACAGTATGAGCAAGGCATGTGGGTGCCTCTCAGTGTGTGCTGTCCTTAGGTTAGCTAGGTTTCAGTAGTTCTAAGTTCTAGGGGACCGATGACCTCAAAAGTTAACTCCCATAGTGCTCAGAGCCATTTGAACCATTTGCGCCGATGGTCACGTGACGCTTTCAGTCGTAGTTGCCGATGTTGTGGTGTTAACGTTGGCACATGCATGGGCCGTCGGCTGCGGAGGGCTGTCTTTAGGCGTGTTCGACGCAGTGTGTTTTCAGACACACTTGCAAAATGCCCAGCATTTAAGTGTGACGTCAGTTCCGTCAGAGTTGGCTGTCCTGCTGAACCACTCTACCCAGCCCAAGGACCGAGCGAGGTGGCGCACTGGTTAGCACACAGGACTCGCATTTGCAAGGACGATGGTTCAAACCCGCGTCCGGCCATCCAGATTTAGGTTTTCTGTGATTTCCCTAAATCGCTTCGGGCAAATGCCGGAATGGTCCTTTTAAAGGGCACGGCCGATTTCCTTCCCCATCCTTCCATAATTCGATCGACCGATGACTTTGCTGTTTGATCTCTTCCCTCAAAACCAACAAAGCAGCTTACGACTTGTGACATCCATAATGAGGGGTGTCTGCCCAACAAACGACATCTGGACGTGTTTTCACCTTGGTTTCGCGACATGTTGAAGACACTCATCACAGGACTCCTAGAACATCTGACAACTCGTGCAGTTTCCGAAACGCTCGTACCGACACTCCGGGCCATCACAATCTGCCCTCGGTCAAACTCAGATAGTCCGCTCCAATGGCTGAGTGGCAGCCGGCACAGTAGCTCAGCGTGTTCGTTCAGAGGGCTATCTGCCCTCTATATATATATATATATATATATATATATATATATATATATATATATATATATATATATATATATATAAAACTGTGTCAACGGCTGAACACTGAACTTGAACGGATGTGCTGGGACATCCACACCGAACAAATACAACGAATAAAATGAGAAAATTTTTTTAAAAAGTGGTCAGCGTGGCGGTGTGTAACGCCAAGGTCCCGGGTTCGATTCCCGGCTGTGTCGGAGATTTTCTCCGCTCAGGGACTGGGTGTTGTGTTGTCCTCATTATCATTTCATCATCATCAGTGGAAGGCAACGGGAAACCACCACTGGAATCACTTCCCAAGACGCTAATGCGGTCGACCCTCCCTGCCGAGGCTTCCCTCGTGGCAAGGCCTGCAGTAAGGCAGAACACGAAGTCTAAACTCAGATAGATCGCGCATTGCCTGTTCTACACACGGACAGAACACCCCGTGCGTGTGTCTGACTAGCAACCATTCCTCGCCAGGTGACACTGATATCACGTGGACGGATTAATATCGATAATAGGTCGGTGGTCATAATGTTCTGGCCGATCAGTTTATAGAGACATAAAGAATAAAAATGTAGAATGTGAATAAAGTCTGTTTTATTTAAAAGCCTGTAAGAATTCTCACATAAAAAATTCGGAGACATTACTTTTCACCACGCCCTCATAGCAATAAACTGAATAAGCCGTGATTAAATTATTGCTTTGGTAGTGCGCCCTTATACCAAAATACTCTGAGAATGTCCGTGAAGAACTTACCAACTTTTCAGTACATCGATGAAACAGCCGAAGTTGCAAATTTCTCTTTTATTTACTTGATGACTAGTTTCGGATCGGGACCCATTTTCTTATCATCCCACACGACAGTAAACAAAAATACCGTTCTGTTCACATAGGTACACTGGAAATGCGTTAATAAATTTTGTCGGTGGAGTTCGATGCGCTCCGTAGAGTATCCTAAACAGATCTGTAATACAGCTGTTTGCCGGGAATATGCCTGGAGCAAATCACAGAAAAGGAACAGATTTATTTTTAATTCCGTCTGAAGCTGACATCCAAGGGAGTAAATGCTTGCTAACGTTTTGGACGCTTATGTGGACATAGCAGATATAGAAAAAAGTGATAGCAGCCCCTATTAGCATTGCTCAGATTCCATTGATGTGGGCTATGGCTTTGCTGAACACATGTTGTAAAAGGGAACTGACAATAGCACATAACAAATTAAGATCTATAAGATAGTTGAGATTTGCACAACCTCTTTGTCACCTGTAGCCTATTGGCGCTCATTTCAGGCTCTCCGTTGTTAGTATTTTTTTCTGGCGTTCCGACGATACGAATGGCTAGCGTTGTTAAAGATTCACTCTGCCGTGTTCAAATACGGCACGAGCAATAGAGAGCGAATCTTTTACAATACCAACCACTCGCCGCGCGGGGTAGCCGCGTGGTCTAGGGGTGCCTTGCCACGGTTCGAGCGGCTCCCCCCGTCGGAGGTTTGAGTCTTCCCTCGGACATGGATTTGTGTGTTGTCCTTAGCGTAAATTAGTTTAAATTAGATTAAGTAGTGTGTAAGCCTAGGAACCGATCACTTCAGCAGTTTGGTCCCATAGGAACTTACCACAATTTTCCAAATTACCACCACTAACCACTCGTGCGGGCGAAACGTTAGAGGAACCACTATAGGACAGTGCGAAGGTCCTTAGACGCACGCCAACAAGCAACATGTTAAATCAACATCTGTTAATTTTCTATCACAGCAAGGTTTTGGGTCGTATATTGCGTTCGATCATTGTGAATTACCTCGAAGAGAACGATCTATTGAAAGACAGTCAACTAGGTTTTAGAAAACAACGTTCTTGTGAAACACAACTAACTCTTTACTCACACCAAGTGTTGAGTGGACGTGGTATTTCAAACTGATGTCGTATTTCTAGATTTATAGAAGGCTCTTGACACTGTACCTCAGAAGGGTCTTGTAATAAAATTGCGGGTTTATGGAATATCGTCTCAATTATGCGACTGGATTTGTGATTTTCTGTCTGAGAGATGACATTTCATAGTAACTGACGTAAAGTTATCGAGTAAAACAGAAGTGATTTCTGGCGTTCCCCAAGGTAGTGTAATAGGGCCTCTGCTGTTCCTTATCTACATAAACGGCTTAGGAGACAATCCGAGCAGCCGTCTTAGGTTGTTCGCACATGATGCTTTCGTTTATCATCTAGTAAAGTCATCACAAGATCAAAACAAACTGCAAAATGATTTAGACAAGTTATCCTTATGGTGCTAAAAGTGGCAATTGACCCTAAATAATTAAAAGTGTGAAGCCATCCACATGAGTGCTAAAGGAACCCGTTAAACTTGGGTTACACGATAAATCAATAAAGTCCAAAGGCCGTAAATTGAACTAAATACCTTGGAATTACAATTGCGAACAACTTAAATTGGGATGAATACAGAAAAACGTTGTGGGGAATTCAAAACAAAGACAGCTTGTCCGTCCTCTTTTGAAACTTTGCTGTGTAGTGTGGGAATCTTGCCACAGAGCATTAACTGACTACGTCGAGAAAGTTCAACGAAGGGCAATACGTTTTGTATTACCGAAAAATAAGTGAGAATTTGGGGTGGACATCTTTAAAGCAAAGCTGTTTCTCGTTACGGTACGATATGCTCACGAAATTTCTATCACCAACTTTTTCCGCGGAATGCGTAAATACAAGGGTCACTCTAAAAGAAATGCACACTATTTTTGTAAAACTAGTTTTCATTCTGCATGTGTGAAAGTTAAGCAGTGTGTGGATACATCCTTCCCACTTGTTTTCAAACTCAGTTCAACCTGTTCCCGTGAGTGGCGCCGTCACAGCATGTCTTCAAGATGGCTGCTACACTATGAGTTAGTCAGAAGCAACGTGCTGCCATAGAATTCCTGTGGTGTGAAAACATCCACAAGAGGTTGAAAAAGGTGTATGGAGATGCTGCTGTCGATCGCAGTACAATTAGTCGGTGGGCAAGCAGGTTACGTGAGGAAAGCGGGCACGGCAATGTTGAGGATTGTCCTCGCAGCAGCAGGCCTCGTACTGCACACACTCCAGACAATGTGCAGACATTTAACGAATTGGTGACTGCTGACAGACGCATCACAGTGAACGAATTGTCACGCTACGTTGGGATAGGGGAAGGAAGCGTTTGCAGAATACTGAAAGTGTTGGCGTTAAAAATGGTTTGTGCCAGGTGGGTTCCCAGGATGTTGACAGTGGCTCACAAAGAAACAAGAAAAACGGTATGCAGCGAACTTTTGGAACAATACGAGAATGGTGGAGATGGATTTCTTGGAAGAATTGTGACAGGTGATGAAACATGGCTCCATCATTTTTCACCAGAGACGAAGAGGCAATCTATGGAGTGGCATCATGCAAATTCACCCAAGAAAAGAAAATTCAAAACCACTCCTTCTGCTGGAAAACTTGTGGCTACGGTGTTTTTCGATTCCGAAGGACTCTTGCTTGTGGATATCATGCCAAGTGGAACCATCATAAATTCTGATGCATATGAGGTGACACTGAAGAAACTCGAAGCTCGACTGAGTCGTGTTCGACCACATCGGCAGAAGCTGGATGTTTTGCTGTTGCACGACAATGCACGGCCACATGTCAGTCAAAAAACCATGGAAGCGATCACAAAACTCGGATGGACAACACTGAAACACCCGCCTTCCAGTCCTGACCTGGCTCCATGTGACTATCATCTCTTTGGGAAACTGAAAGACTCTCTTCGTGGAACAAGGTTTGAAGATGATGACTCCCTTGTGCACGCTGCCAAACAGTGGCTCCAACAGGTTTGTCCAGAATTTTACCGTGCGGGTATACAGGCGCTGGTTCCAAGATGGCGTAAGGCAGTTGAGAGGGATGGAAATCATGTGGAGAAATGAAAATATTGTTCCTACAGGACGTATCTACAAACTGTAAAACTTTTAAACATGTGGAATAAAAGATGGATTTAAAAAAAAATAGTGTGCATTTCTTTTGGAGTGACCCACGTATTTTGTTCTCTGCGATTCACATAGGGAGAACCGATCATCATCATAAAATAAAGGCACTCAGAGCTCGCACGGAAAATTATAGGTCGTTTTTTCCGCGCGCCGTTCGAGAGTGGAATAATGGATAATTATTGTGAAGGTGGTTCGATGCATCCTGCCAGGTACTTAAGTGTGATTTGCAGAGTATGCAGCAGATGTAGTAGACTTGCATAGGTCTCGTACCAGAAAGTCAGGTGCATCTCGGAAATCATTAAGAATGACATTTCCCTTCAAGATGTTACGCAATATCATCTCTTAAAGTGTCTGCTTCCTCCGGAAAAACCTGTACACCCTTCTGTAGCGGTGAAACATCTATTTTAAGGGCGTGTAAGATAAACACTATTTGTAAAGTCGTATAATACAGCTCTGCAGAAGTTTTACGCAAATTGTTGTGGAAAACGCTGCTCTCGTGTAATTTACGACGACGTTATTAAAGTTGACACTGAGTGAACAGTTCGTCTGTTATATGGAGTTTTTCAGTTCTCACTTGCTGTGGGACTCAAACCTGTTTACGTTTTCAAATCCGTAATTGGAAAAATGCTCCCTCGGGAACGCCAACAATGGAACTCATTTTGCGCCTTCAGACGTGCGCCATTACACTGGACACCTACATGGAATTATTTTTTATTTCGTATCCGCACGCAGATGTGTTGGATGTTTTCCGTAATTAGGCAGCAAGGGACTGCACCCTCATCACACTCTCTTTCAAAGACTCTTCCCTACGCACACCGACGCTGTCATTACTGGCAGCGTTCCTACGGGAATTCGAACAATCGTTCTGGCAGGACTACAAAAGTGTCAGCGCTGGCACCAGATGACCTGTGATATGCGTACAGCAAGTAAGGACTTTGAGTAGGTAGAGTGGTTCAAATGGTTCAAATGGCTCTGAGCACTATGGGACTTAACATCTATGGTCATCAGTTCCCTAGAACTTAGAACTACTTAAACCTAACTAACCTAAGAACAGCACACAACACCCAGCCATCACGAGGCAGAGAAAATCCCTGACCCCGCCGGGAACCCGGGCGTGGGAAGCGAGAACGCTACCGCACGACCACGAGATGCGGGCACAGGTAGAGTGCCAAATAATTCTGGGCAGATATTGTTCTTGAAGTGCACAAGTCGTCCTTGCAAACCACATGACATCTTCAGCTTACTATGAAAACACGCCACTACGTGGGAGGACATGATCAATATCGCGCTGAACCACCTCTATCCTGTCAAACATTTAGCAACTATTCGTGAAATGGAGTTTATTCTTTTTGTTCCTTTTTCGGTGAATTATTGTTTTTACTATGTTGTTGGTGTCCCCCATTTTCTACCTTCGCATCGTTACAGCGACATTACACGCAACACCCCATAAGGTTTCCCACCCCTGCTATGTATCCTCTGCTCACAAATATTTATTATAATTCAAATGGTAGGAATGAATAGGGTACTGAAATGAAATATTGCTGTTTTTAGGGTTAGTTTATTACAAATCCAACACAGGCATTCCAAGAACTGGCATACAGATCAAGTTGAAACAAAAACACACACACGCGCGCATGAAACAAAATACACCGTAGCAGATGATATCGATAGCTGGCAAAGTTATTAAAGGGGAAGGAGGGTCAAGCTAAAACGATGTCTCCTTCAAAGTCATAGCAACAACACTGTCTGACTATATGAGAGGTACTGACTGAGATTGTAAACGGAGAGCTGAACATCAATAGGACATAGATTGGTTTAAATATGGGGCTGCATCGACTCACTGCAGTGAATAATAAATCCTCAGACAAAGACTGCTAATAGGGCTGCGCTGCCGATGTGCACATCACTGAACTGCCCAAGCCGGCCATTGTAGCTGAGTGGTTCTAGGCGCTTCAGTCCGGAACCGCGCGACTGCTACGGTCGCAGTTTCGAATCCTACCTCGGGCAAGGATGTGTCTGATGCCCTTAGGTTAGTTAGGTTTAAGTAGTTCTAGGGAACTGATGACCTCAGATGTTAAGTCTCATAGTACTCAGAGCCATTTGAACCATTTTTGAACTGCCCAATTGCAAAGGCCACGGGCGACGTACCCTTGAGCAGAGATGTTCAGAAAATCACGGCTGGCGGGCCGAAAGAGCCAAGACTGTCCTCTGTGGTGGCTCTCCACTAATTTGCCGAACGTGCAATGTACCTCGGCCAAACCACCCAGACTGTTCTCTACGGAGGACAGCCACCGAATGTCTCTAAACTCTCTCCTCCCCTCCCTCCTCGACACCAAAGCCTCATGGAGTCGTCAAAAAGTGTCCCCTCCAATGGCCAAGCTATCTGCACAAATTGCGCCAATGGTGTACTTCACCTTGTCAGAACTCCCACCTAGACACTGCATAGCGGTATTCCTCCAATGAGAAAGTTTGGCACCAAAATTAATGCTCTCCCCAGCTAAACTTGGCGCCAGAAAAGCGCACGTGCGTTCCACACCTGCGGCAGACAACGCTCTCCTTCCCAGAGCAAATGATAAAGCTCTGTGTATCGCATACCCAAGGTGAACAATACGAGTCTGGAATGCAGGTCACTGGCCATTATCCTAGTAAAGAGCGGGCCGCCCTAGTGGATCGACTTTATGGCGAGATGCCACCGTCTGCGCTGACAAGCAAACTGGTCACGCTTTCTTCGAAGCTCGGATGCTTTCCTGGAAGAGCTTAGGGCTATTTCTTTCCCTTCTGCCGCCCTAGCCACGTCTCCCTGCCGTCATCAATGACACGGAAAAAACCTAGTGCCACAACTATTACTGCTAGTGGCAAACAAACTCTGTCATTCATTGTCTTACCTATAATTATTGGTCCTGATTGCTCACTACATACACTCCTGGAAATGGAAAAAAGAACACATTGAAACCGATGTGTCAGACCCACCATACTTGCTCCGGACACTGCGAGAGGGCTGTACAAGCAATGATCACACGCACGGCACAGCGGACACACCAGGAACCGCGGTGTTGGCCGTCGAATGGCGCTAGCTGCGCAGCATTTGTGCACCGCCGCCGTCAGTGTCAGCCAGTTTGCCGTGGCATACGGAGCTCCATCGCAGTCTTTAACACTGGTAGCATGCCGCGACAGCGTGGACGTGAACCGTATGTGCAGTTGACGGACTTTGAGCGAGGGCGTATAGTGGGCATGCGGGAGGCCGGGTGGACGTACCGCCGAATTGCTCAACACGTGGGGCGTGAGGTCTCCACAGTACATCGATGTTGTCGCCAGTGGTCGGCGGAAGGTGCACGTGCCCGTCGACCTGGGACCGGACAGCAGCGACGCACGGATGCACGCCAAGACCGTAGGATCCTACGCAGTGCCGTAGGGGACCGCACCGCCACTTCCCAGCATATTAGGGACACTGTTGCTCCTGGGGTAAGGCGAGGACCATTCGCAACCGTCTCCATGAAGCTGGGCTACGGTCCCGCATACCGTTAGGCCGTCTTCCGCTCACGCCCCAACATCGTGCAGACCGCCTCCAGTGGTGTTCGCGACAGGCGTGAATGGAGGGACGAATGGAGACGTGTCGTCTTCAGCGATGAGAGTCGCTTCTGCCTTGGTGCCAATGATGGTCGTATGCGTGTTTGGCGCCGTGCAGGTGAGCGCCACAATCAGGACTGCATACGACCGAGGCACACAGGGCCAACACCCGGCATCATGGTGTGGGGAGCGATCTCCTACACTGGCCGTACACCACTGGTGATCGTTGATAGGACACTGAATAGTGCACAGTACATCCAAACCGCCATCGAACCCATCGTTCTACCATTCCTAGACCGGCAAGGTAACTTGCTGTTCCAACAGGACAATGCACGTCCGCATGTATCCCGTGCCACCCAACGTGCTCTAGAAGGTGTAAGTCAACTACCCTGGCCAGCAAGATCTCTGGATCTGTCCCCCATTGAGCATGTTTGGGACTGGATGAAGCGTCGTCTCACGCGGTCTGCACGTCCAGCACGAACGCTGGTCCAACTGAGGCGCCAGGTGGAAATGGCATGGCAAGCCGTTCCACAGGACTACATCCAGCATCTCTACGATCGTCTCCATGGGAGAATAGCAGCCTGCATTGCTGCGAAAGGTGGATATACACTGTACTAGTGCCGACACTGTGCATGCTCTGTTGCCTGTGTCTATGTGCCTGTGGTTCTGTCAGTGTGATCATGTGATGTATCTGACCCCAGGAATGTGTCAATAAAGTTTCCCCTTCCTGGGACAATGAATTCACGGTGTTCTTATTTTAATTTCCAGGAGTGTAGCTAAGATGCCTGCAATGCCTCTGAAGGGCCTACATAATTAACAAAGGGTAGAACATGGCGTGCCCAAAGGATCACTACCTTTCAGTCTTCCATATCCTTTCATTGGAGAACTTTACTATCGGCAAAACTTCTTCGTGCGCTTTTATTCATTATTCAGAATTAACTTTCATTTCCTTCATTGCCCATTCGATATAAAAGTTATACAAGCTGGGTATAATTTGCAACTCTTATTTAACAGTTTTCAAGATGAAATTGTTTTTCTGATTTACTACTTTTATTACTTATATCCGATTATTGTACATTATACACCTGTACTCACAGAATTCATTCCAGTAGCGTCGAGCACTTAGTTTTTTTGCGACACAACTTACGGACGAGAAAAATCGAATTTGGGAAACCGATTTTCTCTGCCACTTTTCTATGCCAGTAGGGTCAAATATTTTGACTCCGTTTTTCACACAATGTGGAGGGTCATAAAGTTGTGTTTAGGTTAGAAATTCCCAATTATATTTACAAGAAATAGCAATTACATTCTTCGCTTAGTAAAATTCTAATTAAATTTCGTGATATTTTGATGTTTCACATAAAGTTCACAGCAAATTGTCTGCTTTCAAGAAAAGCCTTCCTATTGTTATTTCTGTCTGTTCTTCTGCTCTAAGGATAAGAATATACTATAAAACCTGTAAACGTTTTTATTTCACTTGTAGAAGTTTTTAAACTAGAGAATACTCATTTGTAGCAGAGTGTATTTTTATTAGTGTCATAAAAATAGTGACATTTTCTTGTCTGTCTCTTCCTAGGCAGTAATTGTTTCTTCCATTTCTAAAATATGAAAATTCAGAACTATGATTGTACAAGGAATACAATACTGGCAACTACCACTCACGCGAAGAACTTCATTGGAACTGGTCGAGAAGTGCTCCCTTCTGAACTCCCAACTCCACATGAATGTTGTAAGCTACGGTCTTGTTCTAAGAGAGCAGAGTGGAGAGAATGTCAGAAATTGATCAGCAGCCATTCTCGGAAAGGATATTTATCCAAAAGTGCTTGAAAATTGGGGGCTAGCAGACAGCTGTTTTGTGGTGCAAATTGCAATTCGAGAGTGACAGTCCTGAAAAAGATAGAAAAAAACTGGGAAAATGCTAAAACCGTTTCACTTGGTAGAGGAAAACTGGAAGTGAGAGAGGCTTTTATAGCAACGTGAGAAAAGGTGTTTGACATCCTCAGTTACAAATGCGAGAGTACTTTATGTTCGGAAGTTGAGGGCAATGTCCAGGTGGCGCTAACTGTAATCCTTAAGTGTACATCTCCTGCTCTTTTTCCAAACATATGAAGATCCCTGTCAACGAACTAGTGTCTACTAATCATCAAAGAGAGAAGGTTGAATCAGTTGGACAGCATCGAATTGGATTACCAGCTCTACCTGAGCACAGAAGACAAAAATCCGAAGAGGCAAGAAGATGACTTGAGAATAATTTCTGAATATAAGCAAAAAAGGAAGGTAGGGTTAACATTACAACCAAATAGAATTCTTTTCTCTGAAGGAGATGAAGAGACAACTGATTTAAAGATAAAGATTCTGGAGATCCCTTGCAGATATTATTTAATTATTCTGATGTAGCTTCTTCTTGAAGTACAAGTCAGTATAATACATTACAGCTGCACAGTCTTGCATTGCAAAGCATTGAGTTTGGTATTGGTCTACATGCTACAGCTACCATTATAACAGTTCCATATTTGGACGCTGGATTAATTGCTGAAGGAGACAGGAGGATTGTGGCCGATGATCACAATAAAATAAAAAGAGCCAAGAAAAAATCATGAAATCACTTGATGAAAACTTTCACCTCAACGGAGAATAGGTAAGGTTGATTGTATCTTGTTTGTTGGCACCAAGATTTCACTTAAGTTCTGTTACAAGCGGATAATTCAAGTCATCATATTCCAAGTATTGTAAAAGAAGGGTTTTACACTGTTTGCAGTGAACCATGTGGTGGTTATCATTGTCATTTTACTCCAGAGAAAGACGCAACGAAAAATAAACCTGCTGAAAATTATTGCTAGCCATCTTGTGGACTTTTTAAAGAAAACAGCACTGATAAACGTTTTCCGGCTGTCGGTGGCGACTCAATGAATTTTAACACTGCTTGGGAAGGAGGAGCCATGCAATGGGTTGAGACAAAGCCGAATGGTAAACTCACTCCTCTGTTTGGTTTCTGCTCTTCATACTAATGAGCTGACTTCGCGCCATTTGAATGGGAAAACTTTGTCTAACAATAAGTGGAGCGCTAAAATTGGCAAAATGCTTGATAGTGCAACAGAACTTGAAATCAGTCCCTCATCCGTCAGAGTATTATTTCCAGAGCGTTTAGTTTCACTGAATAACACTATTGCCAAGGATCTCTCTGCAGATCAGGCTTGTGCATACAGGATAAATCAGGCTACAGGACAGGTGTACTTCCAATTGATCTGTCATTAGCAGAAATTGCTTCTGCAGGCCGCTCTCGGTGGTTAACAACTGCAAATAGGTTTTTTCGCATGTGGGTTTCAAAACATGCCCCTAAAGGTTTCTAACTTGAAGACGCTAGAACCGCTTGCGAAATATATTTTTGTCATTTACTATCTCTGATCAATTACAATCAAATCGAAATTCTCTTGGGTGGAAGGACCTCGCAACATTCTTCATCAGTTGGAATTCATAAAATCCCAGAAGAAGGCAGTTGCAGATATTATTTTGCGAACAGTCCACCTTGGTTCGCATTTAGTGAAATGGTGCTTCAGAGACCTTTATAGTCAGAAGATCAAGAATAAAGAAAAGAAGGGTTTAGAAGATACCTGAATTGAGGAATGAAAATGATGATACACCAGGGGACCTATCTGTTCAGCCTAGGAAAACACTTGCAGTAAATCCAAATGCAACTTCACTTTTGGAACCGACAGAATGTTCAGAAAAAGTATATGAACCTCTACTTACTTGTAAACTCAACATATCAAAAATAAGAAAGTTTATTCAAAAGCCAATGCAAGATCCAAAGCGGCCATACCACGGACAGTCCATAGAGAGGTTTATGAAACAAGAAACAGACGCTTCTGGAAAAGTGTACATACATAAGAAACGAGAAAGACACACTAAATGCCAGGAAGCAAGCAGAAGAATGATGCCTAGGAATGAATCGAAGCAAGATTTGGTGAATACTCTTAGGAAGCTTTTTACAATTTTTACAATGTATTTTCAGTGTTTGGTAGCAAAGATAGAATGTAAAAAACCTTTTTTGAATTTATTAAAGCATTTTTGAGTGAATTTTGATGGAGTTTATATTAATTTATGCCTATTTGTCGGCAACTTCAATATACATTATAATCAAGTGCATATCTATCAAACTAAATGTTTATCAGTAAAGAAGAACCTTTTAAATTAGAATGTTACACATCAGCAGGGACACATCTGGGCCCTTGAAAAATAAAAATAACCAAATTTCACTTTTTCCCACTAAAACAACACGCCCTAGTATGTTAGCTCTGTATTAATTTTGGTAGCTCAGAGAAATACTTGTTTTACGAGCGTCAGTTATTTTATACGATTGGTTCTTCATAATCAGTCAGAACGGTGAGATTAGATTAAAAAACAGTGCATCCATTTCCTTATGGATATCGTTCAATTCCTAAGGACAGGGATAAGATTGTCCAAGAGGAGTTATTTACAAATCTTATCCAAGTCAGTTGACGCATGCGAAACAATTTTTTTACTCCCGCCTGGATAACATACATTGCGAAAAAATGTGGAGTGTTATTTGAGGAGAAAAATAACTGAGGATAGTCGAAGTAAGCAGATATAAAATGGAGACTAGCAGTAGCAATAAAACCACTCCTGACAACGAGAAGTTTGTTGATATCGAATATAAATTTACGTTTTAGGAAGTCTTTTCTGGAGAATTTATCTGAAGTGTAGCTTGTACGGAAGTGGAACGTGGCATCTAAACAGTTCAACCAATAAGAGAATATCAGCTTTTGAAAAGTTGTGTCACAGAAGAATATTGAAATTGGTAAATCGAATAACTGATGTCAAATTAAGGAAAAAAAAGAAATTTGTGGCAGAATGTGACTATAACAGGGGATCGTTTGATACGACATCTCCTGTGGCATGAAGAAATCGTCATTTCCGTAATGGAAGGAAGTGTGCAGGCAGGGTTAAAAGTGGAGGGAGACCAAGTCCTGAAAACAGTAAGTAGGTCCAAAAGGGTGTAGGGGGCAGTAGTTATCTGGAAATGAAGAGGCTTCCACGGGACAGACTAGTGTCAAGAGGTGCATGAAACCAGCCTTCGGTGACCACAACAACATTATGCCAAACTTTCACACCTGTCAGTTTTTCTTATTAATTATGGTAAAGGCTGCGTATGACCGAAAGGCCCTTACTTTTCAAACATGTCTAGTGCATTATGTAACACCTTGTAGCTGTCAGATCATACCTTCCCTAACAATTAGGCATGAACGACTGCTTTATCAGACCAGGTTCCAGGAATCGTTAAAGTGGCTTGGCTCCAACCGTCGAAACATGGCCGTCTTTGTAAACCTACGCCTCCTCGAGGAAGAATAATCATTCGCGTTTCTGTCTGAATTAACGGTTGCTATCATCATGAAAAAATGATAAAGCTTTTTCAGAAGAATAGCATCCGAAATCAGAGCGAGGAATACTGTTCGGTGTCCTGTAAACTGCAGCCAGCGCAATTTGTGCCCTGAAAAGGTAGAGGAGAGGTCCAGTAATCGCCCTGCCCCACCTCCTCCACTTGGCTAGAAGGTAGAAGAGCCAAAGGTTCTTACCTGATGTACTGACGAAGAATACTGGAGATGCTCGATCAAGAACTATAAGACCAATTTTCTACATCTCAAGTGGTCATATTTCTTTTAAATTTCTGTCGGATGCAATTACAAAAGTTTTGCTGATCGCTGGATCTTGAAAAACTACAATGTGAAACATAAAATCAAATTACAAACAAGGAATTTAAAAAATTTTACTCATCTATTTCACAAAGCATACTTCAAAATAAATATACGAGGTGCATTCAAGTTCTAAGGCCTCCGATTTTTTTTTTTCCAGTCTGGAAAGAGATAGAAACATGCGCATTGTTTTAAAATGAGGCCGTGTTCATTGTCAATACGTCCAAGAGATGGCAGCACTGTACGGCAGATGGAATTTTACCGCCAGCGGCGAGAATGAGAACTGTTTTAAATACTTAAAAATGGCGACGTTTTCCTTACTTGAACAGCATGCAATCATTCGTTTTCTGAATTTGCGTGGTGTGAAACCAATTGAAATTCATCGACAGTTGAAGGAGACATGTGGTGATGGAGTTATGGATGTGTCGAAAGTGCGTTCGTGGGTGCGACAGTTTAATGAAGGCAGAACATCGTGTGACAACAAACCGAAACAACCTCGGGCTAGCACGAGCCGGTCTGACGACCTGATCGAGAAAGTGGAGAGAATTGTTTTGGGGGATCGCCGAATGACTGTTGAACAGATCGCCTCCAGAGTTGGCATTTCTGTGGGTTCTGTGCACACAATTCTGCATGACGACCTGAAAATGCGAAAAGTGTCATCCAGGTGGGTGCCACGAATGCTGACGGACGACCACACGGCTGCCCGTGTGGCATGTTGCCAAGCAATGTTGACGTGCAACGACTCCATGAATGGGACTTCCTTTTCGTCGGTTGTGACAATGGATGAGACGTGGATGCCATTTTTCAATCCAGAAACAAAGCGCCAGTCAGCTCAATGGAAGCACACAGATTCACCGCCACTAAAAAAATTTCGGGTAACCGCCAGTGCTGAAAAAATGATGGTGTCCATGTTCTGGGACAGCGAGGGCGTAATCCTTACCCATTACGTTCCAAAGGGCACTACGGTAACAGGTGCATCCTACGAAAATGTTTTGAAGAACAAATTCCTTCTTGCACTGCCACAAAAACGTCCGGGAAGGGCTGCGCGTGTGCTGTTTCACCAAGACAACGCACCCGCACATCGATTTAACGTTACGCAACAGTTTCTTCGTGATAACAACTTTGAAGTGATTCCTCATGCTCCCTGCTTACCTGACCTGGCTCCTAGTGACTTTTAGCTATTTCCAAAAATGAAAGACACTCTCTGTGGTAACACATTCACCAGTCGTGCTGCTATTGCCTCAGCGATTTTCCGGTGGTCAAAACAGACTCCTAAAGAAGCCTTCGCTGCTGCCATGGAATCATGGCGTCAGCGTTGTGGAAAATGTATACGTCTGCAAGGCGATTACGTCGAGAATTAACGCCAGTTTCATCGATTTCGGGTGAGTAGTTAATTGGAAAAAAAATCGGAGGCCTTAGAACTTGAATGCACCTCGTAAAATAAAGCATGGTCGATACTCGTGGAAAAGTGTATAGTACACGTAGTGTCCTTAAGATGCGTTGTTGTACTAACTAAAAGGTCAGCTTAGTGGAAGTACGCAGCTGACATACGAGTGAGCTGTATGTAGCTTCTCCTCCCAAAGTCCTAACGCAATGTGCGCGCATCCTCTGTATGTCACCAAACATGAAAGCAATTATCTTTATAGCTATGATTCTATATATCATTGTCATTACTACCAAATGGAAGCTATATGACCATTATGAAACTGTGTAGTAGGATATTCTTTAAAAGAGCAGACTGAGTCATAAAATGACTTACATAGTAAAAAAAAAAAACAAGATGACATGCAAAAAATCTTCTTCTGTCTCGTCCTGCGTGTCTGCGGGGCTATTATATTTCGGTTTTAGCAAAGTTAGTGGGTGCCCTTCCTGACGTCACCATTTTCCCGCCCCCTACCCCAGAAAGGAATATGTATACGCCTTCTGTCTGGATTTAGAATAAATATTATGTTCAAGTGTGAGAATGTCTTCTGAATGTTTGTGTATCGTGCGTATGAGGTGGGACGTGGGCTCCAGATCAGTACTTACGTAGTTGGATCTGGGAAGCCGCCTAAAAACCACATTCAAGCTTGCTAGCAAACTGGCCACCGTCATTAATCCACTGGGTGGTTTCGATATGGGGTCAGCGCATCTCCTTGTGTCCGCTAAGAGGGCTCTTCAAGGAGCTTTTCTTTTTTTATCTTTTTAGCGTGTCATGTATTATGAGATAAACAACTGTAAATACATTTCATACCTTATCTGATCGTCAATCACAACTCTTGATGTTTACTTCAAAAAAGGAAACAAAGATGTTCCCATCATCAGAATACTATGAGACATCGAGAAAAAAATATCGAATGAAAAAAGAGCCACGACCAAGAAACGAACACGTACCAGCGATTTGGTAGTGTAATTCCTCGATCGCTTTTTTTTTTCAAACATGGCCACAGAAATGAAATATACTGCGAGACAATATACCTGGCAAGGTGCAATGACTAGAAAGCCACCGCCTGATTCAACCGATACCTTGACGGCGAAATGCAAAGTTCAACATATTGGCGAATAGGTTACGTAACCGTGGCAGGTGCAAACGCTTCGAATATGCAGTGGCCATACAATGGCGGAAGGCGAGTGGGTCCTTATTGCCCCCCCCCCCCCCATCTACAACGTAATGAACATAGTGGCCCATCAGCCATGCAACTTTATTTGACTTTGCCCTCGGAAAGTAGGAGTCTGGACGCGACAGCACATCAGCCGTAAAGGCAGACTCAGTCGATCGAGTAAGAAACGCCAATTGTCTTTTAAGCCAGTGCTGGTTCATTTACTGACCATGACAGGTAAATTCATGTTGTAGCGTGTCTGAGGGGGGACGACTGCACCGATCCGTGATACAAAGTCCAACACAAAATAGGCACTCATTGGTGGATAACAGGTTGTGGACCACTTGTTACCACGAGGAAACCAGAGCTATTGCCAGAATAGGCAGGCTAAGATGAAACAAAACCGTCTTCCAACAGCTTCGGAGTGATGCTCGTCCAACAGGCGCCGTACAGTCAGTTCCTTACCCACGCATTAACAAAAATATGGCAGTCAAATACGCCCCCCAAGTAACTGGCAGTAATATGAAATTCATGGACATGTTTTAACTGAAAATTCAGTCGTCCAACATCGTCAGGCAGATCAAGACTGCCCGGTCACAGACTGCAAAACAACCCTGAATGTGTGGATTGGGTGAGAGATAGTCAACATACATTTCATCAATTTCTTCGTCATCTGCAGATAAATTTGTACTACTGTAGTAGGGGTGGGCTTCGTGTCTATCTTGGCCACAATAATTCGTTCACTATGCTGTTTGTAGTAGCTTACCCGTACTCCTATTTTTTTTTATTCATTATTAAACCTACTCCTGCATTACCCCAAATTGATTTTGTATTTATAACCCTGTATTCACCTGACCAAATGTCTTGTTCCTCCTGCCACCGAGCTTCACTCATTCCCACTATATCTAACTTTAACCTATCCATTTCTCTTTTCTAACCTACCTGCCCGATTAAGGGATCTGACATTCCACGCTCCGATCCGTAGAACGCCAGTATTTTGTCTCCTGATAACAACGTCCTCTTGAGTAGTCTCCACCCGGTGATCCGAATGGGGGACTATTTTACGTCCGGAATATTTTACCCAAGAGGACGCCATCATCATTTAATCATACAGTAAAGCTGCATGCCCTCGGGAGAAATCACAACTGTAGTTTCCCCTTGCTTTCAGCCGTTCGCAGTACCAGAACAGCAAGGCCATTTTGGTTAGTGTTACAAAGCCAGATCAGTTTTTGATCCAGACTGTTGCCCCTGCAACTACTGAAAAGGCTGCTGCCCCTCTTCAGGAACCACACGTTTGTCTGGCCTCTCAAAAGATTCCCCTCCGTTGTGGTTGCACCTACGGTACGGCTATCTGTATCGTTGAGGCCCGCAAGCCTCCCCAGCAACGGCATGGCCCATGGTTCATGGGAGGATCTGTGCAGGATCTATGCACCCAAATCGCGTGAAAATGTAATTACATGTCAGTTCTAGTATAATATATTTGTCCAATGAATACCCGTTTATCATCTGCGTTTCTTCTTGGTGAAGCAATTTTAATGGCCAGTAGTGTATTTTTAGAAACAAACAATTTTTACAATTGTAGCGACTTTTGTCATTAGCAAAAGTATGAATTTGAGGGTTGCCGACGACATTGTAATTCTGTTAGACGCAGCAAAGGACCTGGAAGAGCAGTTGAACGGAATGTACAGTGTCTTGAAAGGAGGGTATAAGATGAACGTCAACAAAAACGAAACGAAAATAACGGAATGTAGCCTAATTAAATCAGGTGAAGCTGAGGGAATTAGGTTAGTAAATGAGCACTTAAAGTAGCAGATGAGTTTTACTATTTGGGGAACAAAATAACTAATGATAGATATAAATGTAGACTGACTATGGCAAGGAAAGCGTTTCTGAAGAAGAGAAATTTGTTAACATCGAGCATAGGTTTAAGTGTGAGGAAGTCTTTTCTGAAAGTATTTGTATTGAGTGTAGCCATATATGTAAATGAAACACCGATGATAAATAGTTTAAACCAGAAGAGAATAGAAGCTGTCGAAATGCGGTTCTGCAGAAGAACGCTGAAGATTAGATGGGTAGATCACGTAACTAGTGACGTGGTACTGAGTAGAATTGCGGAGGAGAGGAATTTGTGACACAACTTGACTACAAGAACGTATCGGTTGGTGGGACACGTTCTGATGCACCACCAATTTAGTACTGGAGGGAAGCGTGGAGGGTATAAATCGTAGAGGGAGACCAAGAGATGAATACACTAAGCAGATTCAGGAGGATTTTGTTGCAGTAGTTACTCGAAGATGAAGAAGCTCGCACAGGATTGAGTAGCATGGAGAGCTGCATCAAACCAGTCTGTGGACTGAAGACCAAAACAACAACAGACCTGTGTTCTTGATTTTTGATGGTCACTGTCTTTGTTGGTGGTCTCTCGTGAATGCACATGATACTCGTGCATGTCACAACATGTGGCGAGTCTAGTAAGGTGGTTGTGTTACAGTGTCACTGTATTTTGGAGTATGGTCAAGACTCTTACAGGACATGGGCTACCTGGTACACTGCGTTCTAGGCTTCCCACGTCATAAGGATGGTTCGATAACAGCGGGTTACATCTACATCTACACCTACATTTATACTCCGCAAGCCACCCAACGGTGTGTGGCGGAGGGCACTTCACGTGCCACTGTCATTACCTCCCTTTCCTATTCCAGTCACGTATGGTTCGCGGGAAGAACGACTGCCGGAAAGCCTCCGTGCGCGCTCGAATCTCTCTAATTTTACATTCGTGATCTACTAGGAAGGTATAAGTAGGGGGAAGCAATATAATCAATACCTCATGCAGAAACGCACCCTGTCGAAACCTGGACAGCAAGCTACACCGCGATGAGCAACACTCAAGTATAGGCCGAACGAGTGTTTTGTAAGCCACCTCCTTTGTTGATGGACTACATTTTCTAAGGATTCTCACAATGAATCTCAACCTGGCACCCGCCTTACCAACAATTAATTTTATATGATCATTCCACTTCAAATCGTTCCGTACGCATACTCCCAGATATTTTACAGAAGTAACTGCTACCAGTGTTTGTTCCGCTATTCTATAATCATACAATAAAGGATCCTTCTTTCTATGTATTCTGTCTATGTTAAGGGTCGGTTGCCACTCCCTGCACCAAGTGCCTATCCGCTGCAGATCTTCCTGCATTTCGCTACAATTTTCTAATGCTGCAACTTCTGTGTATACTACAGCATCCTCCGCGAAAAGCCGCATGGAACTTCCGACACTATCTACTAGGTCATTTACATATATCGTGAAAAGCAATGGTCCCATAATACTCCCTTGTGGCACGCCAGAGGTTACTTTAAAGTCTGTAGACGTCTCTCCATTGAGAACAACATGCTGTGTTCTGTTTGCTAAAAGCTCTTCAGTCCAGCCACACAGCTGGTCTGATATTCCGTAGGCTCTTAAATCAGGCGACAGTGCGGAACTGTACCGAATGCCTTCCGGAAGTAATGGAAAATGGCATCTACCTGGGAGCCTGTATCTAATATTTTCTGGGTCTCATGAACAAATAAAGCGAGTTGGGGCTCACACGATCGCTGAATCTGGAATCCATGTTGATTCCTACAGAGTAGGTTCTGGGGTGTGCGGACACCTACCACGCCGGACATTTGCCACGCCGGCACAGACAAAGATATGTTACTCTGTGACGCCGGACATTTGCCACGATTTTACCTGCTCCGAAGGGTTGGGTTCCTTGCCTCCCCCTCCCCCTTCTCCTCCTCCTCCTCACTCGTCGCCCGATTTTTCGCCACATTTCTAGAGAGGGTTTCGTTGTGGAAACTATTAAATTCATCTCGCATTGAAATCCGCACCAAATTTCGAGCCACAGTAAAATATTCGCCAATCTTGGAGATTTTCCGGTCGTCTAAATTATACGTGCCCTTTTCGGTGCTCCTGCAGGAGCTTTCTGTCGTACTTTGTGTACCATTGGGGATCACTTCCGTCTGATATTAATTTATTTGGTATGAATCTCTCGAGTGCTGTTGATACTATTTCTTTGAACTTAAGCCACATATAGTCTTCACTTACATAGTTTGGAAGGATTGGAGACTGTCTCTTGGAAAGACGTCAACCGAATTTTTAGTTGCTATTATAAATATATATATTTCGCGTTTATTTTTGGTGAATTTCTTTGTTACGGAATTGAGCCTCGCTACGACTGTGTGTTCACTAATTCCTGTACCCGTCGTGATGCTCAGGATTATTTGTGGCTAAGAGGTCAAGTGTGTTTTATTTATTTATTTTTTTAATTTACATATCAAGTTTGCAGGACCAAATTGAGGAGCAAATCTCCAAGGTCATGGAACGTGTCAGTACATGAACTTACAACATAAAAGTAATAACAGATAAAAATAAATGTTCATGAACCTGAAAGAAAATCAGTCCATAAGTTTAAGCAAACGCTATCAGCATTACAATGAGAATCAGCTTAATTTTTCAAGGAACTTCTCGGCAGAATAGAAGCAGTGACCCATGAGGAAACTCTACAGTTTCGATTTGAAAGCGCGTGGATTACTGCTAAGATTTTTGAATTCGAGTGGCAGCTTATTGAAAATGGATGCAGCAGTATACTGCACACCTTTATGCACAAGAGTTAAGGAAGTCCGATCCAAATGGAGGTTTGATTTCTGCCGAGTATTAACCGAGTGAAAGCTGCTTATTGTTGGAAATAAACTAATATTGGTAACAAGAAACGACAATAAGGAATATACATATTGAGAGGCCAATGTCAAAACGCCCAGACTCGTGAACAGAGGTCGACAAGAGGTTCATGAACTCACACCACTTATTGCCCAAACCGCCCGTTTCTGAGCCAAAAATATCCTTCTAGATTGGGAAGAGTTACCCCAAAACATAATACCATATGGCATAAGTGATTGAAAATAAGCAAAGTAGACTAATTTACGTGTCGAAGTATCACTCACTTTCGATACCGTTCGAATAGTGAAAATGGCAGTATTAAGTCTTTGAACAAGATCCTGAACGTGGGCTTTCCACGACAGCTTACTATCTATTTGAACACCTAGGAATTTGAACTGTTCAGTTTCACTAATCATATGCCCGTTCTGTGAGATTAAAACGTCAGGTTTTGTTGAAATGTGTGTTAGAAACTGTAAAAACTGAGTCTTACTGTGATTTAACGATAGTTTATTTTCTACAAACCATGAACTGAGGTCATGTACCGCACTACTTGAAACCGAGTCAATGTTGCACACAACATCCTTTACTACCAAGCTAGTGTCATCAGCAAACAGAAATATTTTAGAGTTACCCATAATACTAGAGGGCATATCATTTATATAAATAAGGAACAGGAGCGGCCCCACCACTGATACCTGGGGCACCCCCCACTTGACAGTACCCCACTCAGATCCCACATCACAGCCGTTATCAACATTGTGTATAATGACCTTTTGCTGCCTGTTGCTAAAGTAAGAGGTGAACCAATTGTGAGCTACTCCCCTTATTCCGTAATTGTTCGTAACCATTTAAAATTTGAATGGACTCGTGAACTGATTGTTCAAAATAATTTTATAAAAAGCATTTAGAACAATTATGAAAGTTGTTTTCTATCGACAGTAGGGTCTGAAAATGTATTTTTGTCAACATACGGAGGGTAGATTGAAGTCACTGGCAACTATAATTGTATGAGTAGGGTAGCTATTTGCGATGAGACTCTAGTTTTCTTTGAAATGTTCAGCAACTGTTCATCTGAGACCGGGGGTTGGTAAAAGGAGCCAGTTATTAATTTATTCCGGTTGTCGAATATAACCTCTGTCCATACTAAGTCACGGGAACTACCTGCTTCAATGTCGCTTGTGAGCTGGAACACACATTACATTACTTTTTCTTAAGTTGTGCTTCTTGTTTCTGTTGTAGTGGAGATCATTACAATTACGGCTTTCCCCTCAAAACCTAGGATGCTTTCTCTGTGACTCTGTAAATACCAGAGCTAAACAATGTAGAACAATAACTTACGGTACAAGCATAGCATTCTGTATTACTTCATTTCCTTATTTCTAACATTTTAAAATTGTACGTCGACTTTAGATGACATGTCAATCATAAATGTTCTTATCTCTGTTTATGAACGTACTTTCAGTCATGTTTTGAACATTGTCCCGCTACACTTTATTAACTAATGTTTCGCCGCAAGGGATATCGGATTTTAGAGAGTAAATTAATATGGAGTACGTCGTTCTTCTTTTCAAACATTTCTGCTTTCCTTATTGTCTTTTGGGCATGCAGTTGTAGTAATTAAAGTAGGCACAAATGCAGCGATCAAGAAGAAATGATTAGCATACATTCGCATTCTGTTTACAGCGTTCCTTTCTTGTTACTCCCATGGCGATGGACTGTTTCTATCGCAATCAGTAAGCGTGAAAGGAAGCTACCGTACAGACAGAGGGATCTACAGGGTGTTACAAAAAGGTACGGCGAAACCTTCAGGAAACATTCCTCACACACAAATAAAGAAAAGATGTTATGTGGACATGTGTCCGGAAACGCTTTATTTCCATGTTAGAGCTCATTTTAGTTTCGTCAGTATGTACTGTACTTTTCCGATTCACCGCCAGTTGGCCCAATTGAAGGAAGGTAATGTTGACTTCGGTGCTTGTGTTGACATGCGACTCATTGCTCTACAGTACTAGCATCAAGCACATCAGTACGTAGCATCAACAGGTTAGTGTTCATCACGAACGTGGTTTTGCAGTCAGTGCAATGTTTACAAATGCGGAGTTGGCAGATGCCCATTTGATGTATTACCACGGGACAATAGCCGTGGCGCGGTACGTTTGTATCGAGACATATTTCCAGAACGAAGATGTCCCGACAGGAAGGCGTTCGAAGCAATTGATCGGCGTCTTAGGCAGCTTGGAACATTCCAGCCTATGACTCGCGACTGGGGAAGACCTAGAACGACGAGGAGAGCTGCAATGGACGAGGCAATTCTTCGTGCAGTTGACGATAACGCTAATATCAGCGTGTCAGAGAGGTTGCTGCTGTACAAGGTAACGCTGACCACGTCACTGTATGGAGAGTGCTACGGGAGAACCAGTTGTTTCCGTACCATGTACAGCGTGTGTAGGCACTATCAGCAGCTGATTGGCCTCCACGAGTACACTTATACGAATGGT
Organism: Schistocerca cancellata; assembly: GCF_023864275.1. Classification (NCBI taxonomy): domain Eukaryota; kingdom Metazoa; phylum Arthropoda; class Insecta; order Orthoptera; family Acrididae; genus Schistocerca; species Schistocerca cancellata. Next base: position 780,693,997 of record NC_064628.1, on the reverse strand, counting down.
TCATCCAACAACGTGTCAATCCTCATTTCAGTGCATATGTTCTCTTTACGGATGAGGCTTCATTCCAACGTGATCAAATTGTAAATTTTCACACTCAACATGTGTGGGCTGACTAGAATCCGCAGGCAATTGTGCAATCACGTCATCAACACAGATTTTCTGTGAATGTTTGGGCAGGCATTGTTGGTGATGTCTTGATTGAGCCCCATGTTCTTCCACCTACGCTCAATGGAGCACGTTATCATGATTTCATACGGGATACTCTACCTGTGCTGCTAGAACATGTGCCTTTACAAGTACGACACAACATGTGGTTCACGCACGATGGAGCTCCTGCACATTTCAGTCGAAGTGTTCGTACGCTTCTCAACAACAGATTCGGTGACCGATGGATTGGTAGAGGTGGACCAATTCCAAGGCCGCCACGCTCTCCTGACCTCAACCCTCTTGACTTTCATTTATGGGGGCATTTGAAAGCTCTTGTCTACGCAACGCCGGTGCCAAATGTAGAGACTCTTCGTGCTCGTATTGTGGACGGCTGCCGGCCGAAGTGGCCGTGCGGTTAAAGGCGCTGCAGTCTAGAACCGCAAGACCGCTACGGTCGCAGGTTCGAATCCTGCCTCGGGCATGGATGTTTGTGATGTCCTTAGGTTAGTTAGGTTTAACTAGTTCTAAGTTCTAGGGGACTAATGACCTCAGCAGTTGAGTCCCATAGTGCTCAGAGCCATTTTGTGGACGGCTGTGATACAATACGCCATTCTCCAGGGTTGCATCAGCGCATCAGGGATTCCATGTGACGGAGGGTGGATGCATGTATCCTCACTAACGGAGGACATTTTTAACATTTCCTGTAACAATGTGTTTGAAGTCACGCTGGTACGTTCTGTTGCTGTGTGTTTCCATTCCATGATTAATGTGATTTGAAGAGAAGTAATAAAATGAGCTCTAACATGGAAAGTAAGCGTTTCCGGACACATGTCCAAATGACATATTTTCTTTCTTCGTGTGTGAGGAATGTTTCCTGAAAGTTTGGCCGTACCTTTTTGTAACACCCTGTAAATTTATATTTGGCAGAACTAATTACATACTTACATAATCGTCGGAATTGCTTTCTTTTCCCAAAAGATTTAAATATTTCGATTTCGGAAAAGAAGCTCTGTATTTCGCCAAGATGTCGAAGAAGAAGGTCCGTTACGTACTGGTTGTATCAAGTGAGACGTGGAGACGGCGGTTTGAAAGCGGACAGAAGAAGTACGAGGAAGGGCGTCCCTTACCTGAGGGATCGCTACCTGGCGAAGGGGCTAGGGTGGCAAATGTCCGGCGTGGCAAATGTCCGGCGTGGCAAATGTCCGCACACCGTAAATGTGTGGTGTGGTTTGTCTGCAAGGGGACTCGTTGGGCCTTTCCGCTTTGAAGGTACTGTTACTGGAGAAACGTACCTAACAATGCTTGCTGACTCCATATTCCCTGCCATTCGTGCATTGTACGGTAATGATGAGTCTTATTTCCAACAAGCTGGCGTCCCGCCGCACTATCACGTACCAGCATACCTGGATCACAATGTGCCAGGCCAGTGGATAGGTCGCAGGGGACCAATCGAGTTTCCTGAACGCTCTCCAGACATCACGCCGCTGGCTTTCTTCTTATGGGGCACAGTAAAAGATGAGATGTACAAACGTAAACCACGTAACCTGGACACACTTTGGAATGAGATTCAGGCGGTGTGTGCAGAAATATCATTGGACACTTGCGAGGTGCCGGGGCTAGCAGTGTATTTAACACTAAATTCTTCTAGAATCTACATATGTAAATGATGCTCTAAGCCCCCCCCCCCCCCCTACTCTAACTCCGACTTTTGCTGTTGCACATGGATTAAAAAGAAACGCGAACTGACTGTAATCGACCCTGCAAGTGGAGTAGAAAAGAGTTTGGCACCTGCAATAATTTCATTTGATAAATAAGTTAAATAAAGGAAAGTTTCATTAACGTAGTGAGAAATGATAGGGTTGCTCTACCGATTAACAGAATGAAAGTTCTGTCCAAAATAACAATATTATTTATTATAACTCAGAATAATAGACAAAAACACATGAAACATTTACAATACATCAAATTGGCTCAAATTGGATACTCAAATAAATGCTGTGAAGGTGAAGTTGTCCCTAAACTAGATTGTGACATTTATGACGAAGTGGTATGTGGAGCCAATTCCTTGCAACTCAAGTCTTAAGAGAGACACACAGCCAACCCAGCATTAATTGCTGCTACATTAGTGAGAACTCAGACAATGAACACCCAAGACAGATCAAAGTTAGAAAAGACAAACAGGCGCGCTCTGCTGAGCTCGGATTATCACCTAGCAACATTGCCTGCTTTGCTGGTGATGCGGACGTACATTACCAAGCTGTCTTCTTAACTGCACGGACACAATCTGGCATACCGGAGGCGATGGCTGGTTGCTTCGACATCCCGTCGTATTGCTTGTCACGAGTATAGCCCGAAACAAATTATCCTGGCCTGGTTGTTCCAGACTAAAGACTTCCTAGCAATACAAATGCGCTTCTGAGGGAGATGAAGAAGGCTCGCCACACAATCACTGACGGTACAGGGATTGATTGTAACAAGCGAAGTCACCCAATAACTCCGATACAGTCAACTTTAGCCAAAACTGCTCAAGACAGACAACATAGGCCTCTTCTACGCAGAACGCTCAATTTCCAACTGTACTCGGAAAGTTACGTTGAAGTCGAAACTTCAGCAACTTCATCAAACAGTTATAATTAAATAAAAGTATATTAGACAGCCAACGGAAGGCAGGCTGACCAGAGCAGTGAGAGCTCAGTCTTGTAACCTACTCTGACCGAAAGGCGAGAGCCGACTCCCCACAAGAGCACCTGTAAAAACCGAACCAGAACATTCCCGCCCCCACGACAGTCGCCGTGGTTAACTGTTCCAGTCAGCAACTCGAAAACCAGCGGAAAATTCCACTCTATTGCCGGAGCACTACCATTCCACGAATGGAGAATCTTGGCACCAATTTCTGCGCCGATTTTGCTACGTCATGGAGCTATGCCCTGAGCACCTAACCTAACCTAACCCAACCTAACCCAACCTACACTATCAAAACTGCCTGGGTACACAAGTCATTCCCACGCCTCGCTGGTAGCCCGCCAGAAAGTGTTTTCGCTAAGTTTCTGCGAAGTAACAGAACCTCTAGCCCAGCCGCTACTTCAGGCCCCTGCGAGAGTGTCTCCGCCGCTATTCTACAATGTCGGCGTCTGGAAAGCATTTAATCGACTCCCTCACACCTGTCGGCTTACCCTTTCAAGATCAGCAGAGCCCACCTGTCACCGGACCACCCGGGTGACGAGAGACGCCGCGTGGTAAGTCCGCGTATGAAGGAATAGCAACTTTTCACTGCATGCAATTAGAGAGGAAAATCGTGAGATATAAATATGAGAGGGGGCTCATGCCACCTCTCATAGCCCCTACGCCATTTTAGATTGTAATTAGTGAGCGGTTGGCTCACTTAGGAGCAAGGTAGTGAGTCAATCGTCCAAGAACAATCTTGCAAACTGACTCCACATGCCGCACTCTATAAAAAAAGATCACTGCAACTGAAAAATGCAGCTCATAGAGGGAGGATTATTTATGATGTAGCCAACTTCACCTTCTTAATATGGAACTCTAACACTCACATCACACAACCGTACACAGGGAGCCCCTTCCAAACACCGATTCACACAGACATTCACACTCTAAATATGGCCCGGGCATGTGAGCCAAATATGGAGCAGTTTATTCTTTACAATCAGAGTTGGAGTGCTCCGCAATTAAATGCCCAAGATGTTACAACAATTTGAATCATTAAACTAACCTGAACTCACTCACACGTAATGCTATTTAAGTTAACAATCTCTTTGTGAGCTTTCAGAATCTAATTACAACCTCCGATTCATTCTGTCTCCCTGCAGGAAGAATAACCTTTACAAAATGTTCCCTGAACTGATGGTCCATTCACAATGACAGTGGTGGTATCTGCTTCAGTTTATGGGGACTTCAGGCACACTGTTTGAATACACACAACAATAAATACAAAATACAAAAAAAAAAAACATGGTGTGGATAACAATACAGTAATTTGTAATTTGTGCGCCCTACTCTATCACTTACATAAGAATTACAGTGTAGAACACAAACACATACAAGGTATAACATACATTACAAAAACAACACTAGAGAAAAAAATTTAGCCGGCCGCGGTGGTCTAGCGGTTCTAGGCGCTCAGTCCGGAACCGCGGGACTGCTACGGTCGCAGGTTCGAATCCTGCCTCGGGCATGGATGTGTGTGATGTCCTTAGGTTAGTTAGGTTTAAGTAGTTCTAAGTTCTAGGGGACTGATGACCACAGATGTTAAGTCCCATAGTGCTCAGAGCCATTTTTTTGAAAGAAATTTAAAAAAAAAACCAAGGTTCATGGGGCGTCAAGTTGTGCTTGCACATTGTACAATGTTCACGACTGTGCTGAGAATGAGGCACTAAATCACATTGTTAGAAATATTCCAAGCACTTCACAAATTCGTTAGTTTCTCTGAGGGGGTTGGTATGTTGAGTCATATGCATTGATGCACGTGGTTCCATGTCTTGAGCATCGGAGGGGGGCTTTTGGGATGGGGCCACAGTACTGACATCACATAGGGCTAAACGTCGAGTGTTGTTCCTACGTTGTTGCAACAGCAATAGGGTGTGCTGGAGCATCTGCAGTACGCTGTTGAGATTGCAGCAAGACCCACGCAAATGATCACGGCAGTACGGTAGTAAGACATAGGCTCTTGTGTGCAGAAATATCATTGGACACTTTGGTACGATGTACGGAATGAGTGGTGACTCGTACTCAGAAATGTATTGATGCTGAAGGCCACCAGTTTGAACATTAATCACATTTGCAAAGTACCTGGCGAAGGGGCAAGTGTGGCAAATGTCCGGGTTTCCAGAAATGACATAAAACGCGAGCAAAAATTCTACAACAGATCGATGTCGGAGATATAAGCCTATAGTGTTGCGTAACTGCTCGACGACCCCTCTTGAAAACTAGAACTACCTGTGGTCTTTTGTGTGCTAGGTCGAGGCTAGAGACCAGGGGTTTGTGCGACGCGGTCACGACGCTAGCTTCGGCCCGGCGGACCGGCTAGCTCCCCACGACGCCGACGCCGACGCCGACGCCGCCACGAATGCCGCGGCCGACGCCGGCGGCGGACACGGGAAGCCACTCCGGCAAGTTGGTGGCGCGCTGTTGCGGTGCCGTGTCCGCTGAGCTCCTGGACGTAAAGACTCCCGCGGGATTAGGCGCGCTCGTAATGGAGACCCGCGCCGGAGTCGGCGCCTGCGCACGCGCGCCTCTCCAGCTCCCTCCCGGGCCCCGGCTCCAAGACGGACGTTCGGCGCGTCCGCAAATTACTCTCCAATTACTCGATTAGTCACACGCCGCATTAAGGACAGACCGCGCCGCCCGAGGACGAAAATTTCGTAATGGCCGCCAGGGGAGCTGGCACAGTCCTCCTGCCCCGAGCTGCGCCGTCTCCGGAACAGCGGCGGGCCCAACTTAATGCGCCTCATTACAGCTCCTGCGGAAAGCCCTTAATTACAACGTAATTGATATAGTAAATCTGTTTCTTCTCTGGAGTCTTCCTCCGAGAACAAACTCAGTTCCAGCACTACCTTGTTGTTTTCGTCTGTAGGTCGTATACGCAATTGTTCTTTTTTAGGTTGGTTGGTTGTTTTGGGGAAGGAGACCAGACAGTGAGGTCATCCGTCTCATCGGATTAGGGAAGGATGGGGAAGGAAGTCGGCCGTGCCCTTTGAAAGGAACCATCCCGGCATTTGCCTGGAGCGATTTAGGGAAATCACGCAAAAGTCAGGATGGCCGGACGCGGGATGGAAACGTCGTCCTCCCGAATGCGAGTCCAGTGTCTAACCACTGCGCCACCTCGCTCGGTCTCTTCTTTTTTACTCGACAATGATGTACAAGAACAAATCGAGATCACTCACTGGTTCTTCGTCTTAAAACCTTTTATTTCATTTTCACCCTTCGTATGTCATACATTCAGCCACCTTTCAGTACACCAAAATCAAAAACCACTTATTAAACATATCAAATTCTGTCATGTCAAAACCTGACATATTGAGAGACTTGGCTGTAGTAATATTACAATATTTGCAATTTAAGATTTTGAACATGGCTGTGCTTCAGCAACAGTCCATGCAAGGGATTCAAAAAAATGGTTCAAATGGCTGTGAGCACCATGCGACTTACCGAGCGAGGTGGCGCAGTGGCTAGCACACTGGACTCGCATTCGGGAAGACGACGGTTCAATCCCGCGTCCGGCCATCCTGATTTAGCTTTTCCGTGATTTCCCTAAATCGCGCCAGGCAAATGCTGGGATGGTCCCTTTGAAACGGCACGACCGACTTCCTTCCCCGTCCTTCCCTAATCCGATGAGACCGATGACCTCGCTGTCTGGTCTCCTTCCCTAAACAACCCAACCCAACCCCAACCCCACTATGCGACCTAACATCTGAGGTCATCAGTCCCCTAGAACTTAGAACTACTTACACCTAACCCACCTAAGGACATCACACACATCCATGCCCGAGGCAGGATTCGAACCTGCGACCGTAGCGGTCGCGCGGTTCCAGACTGTAGTGCCTATTACCGCTCGGCCACTTCGGCCGGCGCAAGAGCTTCAGTCCATTGGAAATAACAGACAGTCAGTTGAAAATTACAAAAAAATTGCTCTGAGCACTATGGCACTTAACATCTGAGGTTCAAATGACTCTGAGCACTATGGGACTTAACTTCTGAGGTCATCAGTCCCCTAGAACTTAGAACTACTTAAACGTAACCAACCTAAGGACATCACACACATCATGCCCGAGGCAGGATTCGAACCTGCGACCGTAGCGGTCGCGTGGTTCTAGACTGTAGCGCCTAGAACCGCTCGGCCCCAACGGCCGGCTAACATCTGAGGTCATCAGTCCCCTAGACTTAGAACTACTTAAACCTAACTGACCTAAGGACATCACACATATCCGTGCCCGAGGCAGGATTCGAACCTGCGACCGTAGCAGCAGCGCGGTTCCGCTCTGAAGCGCCAAGAACCTCACGGTCACAACGGCCGGCGAAAATTACAGGTCTGTTAAACCTTGACCAGTTTTAAAACTGTCGAAACCATGGTCAAGGTGTAGTAAACTGTAATTTTCAACCGACTGCCTGTTATTCCCAGTGTACTGATAAGTTAAGCACCAGCCAGCCACAAGTATTATTTAAGTTAAACCATTATCGGTTTCGGATTTATTACAAATCCATCTTCAGATGACGTTTACAAATTACGTTTCTTTTCTGGCGAGGCTTCGTTTTGTGTGCGGTGCACAAACATAAACAAAAGGTTTTTCGTTTAAAGCTGTGAAAGTTAAGAGACATTTTGTTTTAATTTTGATCTTCACAGAAACTTTCACGAAATTATTTTTTTGATTAATAAAAACGAGAAAACGGCGGAAACTACGTGTTGGATGTTTCTGTATGACGCAATCGCCCTGTATTTGTGTTTTGCTTTATAAACTTAACAGAAATATGGAAGGGATTCGTCGCGCAGAAATACTTACCACGTCACTTTCACCACATTTCATGTTTTACTAGCTTAAAAAGCATTTCATGAATGTTTCTAAGAAGACCAAAATGAAAAAAAAATCTCTCGTAACCTTACCACACTGTGAATGAAAAATCTGTTTATCTAGTGCACGACACCAGTAACGAACAGAAAATAATACCCCAGTAGGAAGGAAATTTGTAACGGCCATCTGAAGACGGATTTGCAATAAATCCGAAACCGATAATGGTTTGAGTTAAATAGACTTTTTTAAGCCGTTCTTGTGGCTGATTGTTGTTTAAATTATAAATATTATAATATTAAATTCTAATGCAAGTTCATTATTGCGCACACACACACACACACACACACACACACACACACACACAAAATACATTTTTAAAATCTTGGGTAAAAAAAGAAAATAAAAACAAACAACAACAAATCACCAACAGTATTTTCCATCGATGCTTCAGAGAACATATCAATGATATCAATAAGGAAAACCATTGCTGATGTACTGTTGCACGAAGAGAAACCCCTACCACCGAAAGTAGTTGCTTTTACGATATGGCTTGCTTGCACGCAACAGCTACATAGCCTCGCCACGGGGCCTAATAAGATAAGGCAACACTATGGAAAAAATACATGACAACGAATATTAGCAACAATTTGGAACAATTTATTAACAGAAACTGTACATTACTATGGACTTTGTGGCTGTTCCCAGCGGAGGTTAGAGTCCTTCCTCGGGCATGGGTGTGTGTGTTTGTCCTTAGGATAATTTAGGTTAAGTAGCGTGTAAGCTTCGGGACTGATGACCTTAGCAGTTAAGTCCCATAAGATTTCACACACATTTGAACATTTTTTTTGTACATTACTTAACTGTAGTAAGAAGATGGTGTATGAACCAGTTCAATGTTCAGTGGCACTGATATGTCTTTGATTTTAGTCCTGATTCCAATCAACGATAACTACGGTCACTTGGAGAAGGTCTAGTTTTGCTTTTCTTGGTGGCGACTGTAAACATGACACTGATGATGTCTTGATGTACTGATGATGTTGTACGATAGTGTCCGATACTACACTCATGCTCATAAATTAAGGATAATGCTGATACATGGTGAAACAACGATCTGGTGGGCAGTTTACGGGTTTAAATCAGCTCGAGGTATGACCATGCGGTGCATTTTACCTGCGGTAGTCGCACGGTGGCGCTGGCAGCAGTCCACATACGCACAGGTGTGTTGGTACATGTCGGAGTACGGTGCAACAAGCAAGTGTGCAGACGTTTTCAGACGTGCGAATGGTGACTGTGTGTTGATAATGGCTCAAAGAACACATATTGATGACGTTATGAGGGATAGAATACTAGGGCGACTGGAGGCTGGTCAAACACAGCAGGTCGTAGCACCGGCCCTCCGTGTGCCACAAAGTGTGATCTCTAGATTATGGCAACGATTCCAGCAGACAGGAAAGGTGTCCGGGCGCTACAGCACGGGCGTCCACAGTGTACAACACCACAAAAAGACCGATACCTCACCATCAGTGCCCTTAGATGGCCACGGAGTACTGCAGTAGCCTTGCTCGGGACCTTACCGCGGCCACTGGAACACTTGTCTCCAGACACACAATCTACAGACGACTGAACAGACATGGTTTATTCACCCGGAGACCCTGACCCCTAGCCACAGGAGAGCCCATAAACCCTGGTGTCAAGAACGCAGTACGTGGTCACTGGAACAGTGGCCCGCCAGCCGCTGTGGCCGAGCGGTTCTAGGCGCTTCAGTCCGGAACAGGTTCGAATCCTGCCACGGACATGGATGTGTGTGATGTCCTTAGGGTAGTTAGGTTTAAGTAGTTCTAAGTCCAGGGGACTGATGACCTCAGATCTTAAAGTCCCATAGTGCTCAGAGCCATTTGCACCATTTTTTTGTAATACTGTTGTCAGCAACTTGGATGCATGAGCTGGTCAGGTAATAGCGCAACAAATTTCTCTTGTCGGTTGTTGCTATCTTCGGAATTTGGTGGATGAAGTTTTTTTCGAAAGTCTGAGGGTATATCGCCAATCTAATACATTCTACACATCATCGTCAATAGACGTTTGCTTGCCACTCCCTCCAATGATTTTAGAAATTCCGAGAGAATGTTATATTTCCCTTGTGCCTTATTTGATCTTAGCTCGTTTAAATTGTGACTCTAATATTGGATTCCCTATCTTCTCCGCGCACTCTCCTGTTTCTTGCTTTAACACGTTAGACAAATTCTTCCCCACATAGAAGCCATCTGTGTACTTTTTCCACTTATGCTCTCTCTCCACTGCATTAACGGTGGAATTCCCATTGTACTCTTTGAGTTAGCGCCCTTGCTTTTAACTTCACCAAAGGTTGTTTTGACTTGTAGAGGGAAATATAAAGAGTAATACCGTAGGGGAAGGAGGGGATTAGAATTCATTCAACAAGTAATTGAGAACGTAGGGTGGAAATGCTACTGTGAGACTCTCGAGAGGAATTCGTGGAGGGCCACATCAAAACCAGACTAGTCTCTCCCTGTTTTCTCTCTCTCTCACTCACTCTCAACCTGACACACTCTCTCTCTCTCTCTCTCTCTCTCTCACACACACACACACACACACACACACACTGACTCTCTCTCTCTCTCTCTCTCTCTCTCTCACACACACACACACACACACACACACACACACACACACACATAGAATAAAATTGAAAAAAAATGGAAGTAAAGACAAGACAAAAAGTTGTCGTACTGCACAGATGGCTGCGAGACTGCAAGGGGTTGTTCAGCCATGTAATGGAAAAAGGTTTTCTTCCCACGCCCACAATGGCTTCTTTTCATGCGGTGTATGAGATTCGTGTCTAACGCATATTCGTGGAATGTGGCTCGCAATAATGGATGTAAGTGTGTAGTGTGGCGTCACGCTTGTGTCGTGCTATGACTGTGAGAGAAGACAGCGTGTGATTTTCGATTCTGGCACATAACCGACACTTTGTAACCTCCCCCTCACTTACCGACCTTAATGACAGTGAAAAATGAAACCGCGTGCACCTAATGGGAGTTTTGGAAAAGCAATCGTCACCGAAGTTAACCTGTCGGTAAAGAGGGAGGAAAGGGTTACATCTCAATGAAAGGAAAAGTGCTAATGAAACTGGTGGAAATTAATTTTGAAAAGGGGTAAAGTTAATAAAGAAAGTAAATGTGCAGCCGTTACGTTAACAATTAACTAGCAGTAATTAGGTATTTGAGATTTGGGGGAAATCACGGTCGCCAGTCCTAAGGACAATTACTATAGTAACTGAAAAAGAAAGGTTATTACACATATAATTTGCACTAGAAGCGTGGCAACTGAAGGTTGACACGTGTAGTGTGAAAACTGAAAGTTTGTCAGAAGTAATAAATTTCGCTACACTCTGACTTAATTTAGCAAAAGAATTAATAAAATCGAAAAATCGAAAGTTAATTTAGTGACTGAAGTTAATAGTGAGCTTTCTTTCTGAAGCACATCGAAATTCAGTAAAATACGGTTAGTCTTGGACTACCTCAACAATCATTTCAAAAGCTACTTGAATCTACGCAATTTAGAAAGAAGAGATTTAACTTTGAACTTCAATTAAATGATTCTGAACAATTAACAATAGTAAAATTTAGTACGTACCAAGCTGAGCTGCAGTCACAGGTAAGCTAAAATACGGTAACAAAGCTCGCACTCCTAATTCGTGCTTGTGTAATCTGAATATTGTAGCCAGCTCTGAGACTTTAACTGAACTTTGAAATTAAAGCAGTGAAATAGAATATTACTTTAATGCTGGCGTTTGAATTTCAATGACACTCGGGTTCATTCCGGAAAAGGAAGGGACCCTGCTTGGCAATGCAATTGGGACAATGAGCAACAAAGGTTCATGCTAAGTTGCTGTAATTATAGTTACGAAATTGGTACAGTTTGAAAAGCTGAGGTCTGCCATACAGTTCTAAAACTTTACTTGCTTCCAGTCTCCCTTGTTGGTTGATTGAAGGTTTGAAGCCGTCGATCGAGGAGGTGGCGACAGTCACTCATTGTCGGCCGTCGCTGTTGCAGAAGCTGGATGTTGGCGCGCCTTCTTCTCGACACGGTCACCAGGCGAAACGGGCTCTTGATGTGCGCCAGCTAATGCTTCCCGTCCGCGACACCATGTCAGAAACTATCATCACAAGTCGAGCGCAATTACATGCTGCCAAACCCCGAAAGCGCGGCAACTCGCGGGAGCGTCACACAACACACCTGCTCCACTCGCTACTCCAGCCAGACTCCTTCTCTCAGCCCGCGCTCCACGCGGCAGAGTTAACACTACCAAAGATCCTACACACTTTGATTCTTCACACGACCTATCGACGTAATCGTTCGATAGCAGTTTTCCCTAGGCAAGACCCAGCGTAAAAATACAAATAATATTTACGAAACAAACCAATTATACATCGACATAAATGCATAAATATACAAATAGTAAAACAATTACAATATACAAAGAGACAGAAATGTCATATCTTGAGGTAACAAAGCAAGGAAAAAAATAGTACAATAGATGGAAATAGGAGGATATGCATTTCCGGCGTTACAACTTATCGAATTCCGTCAATGGGACCCCTAGGTTTGACGTTCCCATTCACCAACAATAGAACATCACTTCACTATACGTGACACTGTGGAGCGATCTGATGTTCAATCCAGCACATTAACGCAGAGTCACAGGATCAGGAGCGAATAATTATAGTCTAAAAATCAATAATAATTAGTTACTAGCAGACATAGCAATTTAGTCACGTGGTCTAGAAACAGTCACACAATTCTAACAGTCCATAACGTACACTGAAGAGCCAAAGAAACTGGTACACCTGCCTAATACCGTGTAGGGCCCCCGCGAGCACGCAGAAGTGTCGCAACAAGACGTAAGCAGGCTGTTTAGGTTTTTAAGTTGGTAACGCCACCTAGCGCTCTGTATGAAAATCACTGGCTGTGCTGTGTCTGTGGCTGGTTGGCATTGTTGGAATATTCGCCATTGTAGTGTTGGGCAGCTGTATGTGAACAGCGCGTAGCGTTTGGCAGTTTGAGGTGAGCCGCCAGCAGTGGTGGATGTGGGGAGAGAGATGGCAAAATTTTAAGAGCGGACGATCTGGACGTGTGTCCGCCAGAAAGAGTAAATTTGTAAACTGATATTGACTTTTCAACATTATTAAGGCAAATACTTTGTTTGTTCTCTATCAAAATCTTTCATTTGCTAACTATGCCTTCAGTAGGTAGACTCTTTTATTTAGCTGGCAGTATTGGCGCTCGCTGTTTTGCAGTAGTTCGAGTAACGAAGATTTTTGTAAGTTAAGTGATTCATGAAAGGTATAGGTTGTTGTTAGTCAGGGCCATTCTTTTGTAGGGATTATTAAAAGTCAGACTGCGTTGCGCTAAAAATATTGTGTGTCGGTTTAAGCACAATTTTTATAAGGGGACGTTTCAACGTGGCATGGGCTCGACTAATGTCTGAAGTAGTGCTGGAGGGTTCAAATCAAATGGTTCAAATGGCTCTAAACACTACGGGACTTAACATCTGAGGTCATCCGTCCCCTAGGCTTAGAATTACTTAAACCTAACCAATCAAAGGACATCACACCCATCCATGCCCGAGGCAGGATTCGAACCTGCGACAGTAGCAGCAGCGCGGTTCCGGACTGAAGAGCCTAGAACTGCTCGGCCACAGCGGCCGGCAGTGATGAAGGGAACTGACACAATGAATCCCGCAGAGCTGACAATAAATCCATAAGAGTACGAGGGGGTGGAATTCTCTTTTGAACAGCACGTTGAAAGGCGTCCCAGATATGCTCAGTAATGTTCATGTCTGGGAACTATGGTGGCCAGAGGAGGTGTTTAAGCTCAGAAGAGTGTTCCTGGAGCCACTCTGTAGCAATTCTGGATGTGTGGGGTGTCGCATTGTCCTCCTGGAATTCCTAGGTCCGTTGGTATGCACAATTGACATGAATGGAGACAGGTTGAAACACGTATGTATGCAGGGTATTCATTACCAGCGATGGCGAGCCATGAGAGAATCTCTGACCAGAGAGTTATTTGTCGTACTAGTCTGCGCTTGACTGCGCGAGAGTTCAGTTCTGTTGCGAAAGAGAGCGAGGCAGTAGTGGTACGTAGCGAGTCGCGAGAGCATGTAGTTCAGTTGCGAGTTAGTTGTTGCATGTAGCGAGTCGGTAGATACAGTTGCGAATGAGAGTGAGTCGCGAGTGGGACGCTATTGCGAGTTAGCTGTTGTGTGTGAGGAGTCGGCGGGCGTCGACATGGGTCTCTGGTCGGGATTCAGGACGAGGTATAATTTTTAAATAAGGTAATGAAGCAGCATTGCGCTCATCTGATAATGTAATGGATCATAAGTGTAATTAATTTGTTCAAGAATCGCCCCAATAATAATTTTGTTTTCAAACCAAGTGTTTTAACAAAACAAACATTTTATTGAAAGAAAATTCCCCATGCATTTCCTTAAAGAAAAAATTTGCTTAAGTTCAAAGAATTTTTGCGATGCATTTCCTCCAAGCTATGGCGAAAAAAATAAGAGCAGATGCAATTTTAATGAGGTAAGAACAGGGCCTAAGGTCGACATTTCGGTCTATTTGCGTTTTCATTGTCACTGAGATTTCATTTTTTTATTGAATTGACTTTCATTTTTGTGGTAGCTTACACATGGGTCAGATTGCTAGTTATCATTTAATTGTCATTGTCAATAAATTATTTTATTTGCTGGTAGGTTACACTAGGTTCTATTCTCGTTAACATTTAAATAATTGTCATTCGAAATTTTGCGGGGATGTTACAAGGTGAACAGACAGGACGCTTACGTACGTGTCACCTGGCGTATCTAGACGTAACAGGGGTCCCATATCACTCCAAATGCACACGCCCCACACAATTATAGAGCCCCCACCAGCTTGAACAGTCCCCTGCTGATATATACGGGGTCCATGGATTCATGAAATTGTCTCCATACCCGTACACATCCATTGCTCGATACAATTTGAAACGAGACTCGTCCGACCAGGCAGCATGTTTCCAGTCATCAACAGTGCAATGTCGGTGTTGATGAGCCCAGCTGAGGCGTAAAGCGTTGTGTCGTGCAGTTATCAACGATACACGAGTGGGCCTTCGGCTCCGAAAGTCCATATGGATGATGATTCGTTGAATGGGTCGCACGCTGACAGTTGTTGATGGCCCAGCATTGAAATCTGCACCAATTTGCGAAGGGGTTGCACTTCCTTCAGGTTGATCGATTCTCTTCAGTCGTCGTTGGTCCCGTTATTGCAGGATCTTTTTCCGGCCGCAGAGATGTCGCATCGCTACTACCTCGGAGATGCTGTGTCCCATCGCTCGTGGGCCGACTATAAAACCACGTTCAAACTCACTTAAGTCTTGAAACTTCCTGGTAGATTAAAACCGTGTGCCCGACCGAGATTCGAACTCCGGACCTTTGCCTTTCGCGGACAAGTGCTCTACCATCTGAGCTACCGAAGCACGACTCACGCCCGGTACTCACAGCCTTACTTGTGCCAGTACCTCGTCTCCTACCTTGCAAACTTTACAGAAGCTCTCCTGCGAACCTTGCAGAACTAGCACTCCTGAAAGAAAGGATATTGCGGAGACATGGCTTAGCCACAGCCTGGGGGATGTTTCCAGAATGAGATTTTCACTCTGCAGCGGAGTGTGCGCTGATATGAAACTTCCTGGCAGATTAAAACTGTGTGCCCGACCGAGACTCGAACTCGGGACCTTTGTCTTTCGCGGGCAAGTGCTCTACCAAATGGTTCAAATGGCTCTGAGCACTATGGGACTTAACATCTGTGGTCATCAGTCCCCTAGAACTTAGAACTACTTAAGCCTAACTAACCTAAGGACATCACACACATCCATGCCCGAGGCAGGATTCGAACCTGCGACCGTAGCAGTCGCGCGGTTCCGGACTGAGCGCCTAGAACCGCATGGCCACCGCATCCGGCTAGTGCTCTACCATCTGAGCTACCGAAGCACGACTCACGCCCGGTACTCACAGCTTTACTTCTGCCAGTACCTCGTCTCCTACCTTCCAAACTTTACAGAAGCTCTCCTGCGAACCTTGCACAACTAGCACTCCTGAAAGAAAGGATATTGCGGAGACATGGCTTAGCCACAGCCTGGGGGATGTTTCCAGAATGAGATTTTCATATCAGCGCACACTCCGCTGCAGAGTGAAAATCTCATTCACTTAAATCTTGATAACCTGGCATTGTAGCAGCAGTAACCGCTCTGACAACTCCGCCAGACACTTTTTCTCTCATATAGGCGTTGATGACCGCAATGCAGTGTTCTGTCTGTTTACATACCTCCATATTAGAACACGCATGCCTGTAACAGTTTCTTTGGCGGTTCGGCTTCATTTGTTCATTCGGCAGACGGCAGGAACGAGGACTGCCGTGATCCCGTGAAATGATAGGAGAAATTGTTCATGAGAACTGAATCTTTCGTCTTTTCACCTTTTGTTTCGTTTTATTAAGATCAAATAGACGTCATGGTGCCCTAATGAAATTTCCCGGAACATAGAGAAGGATGAGTGGACTGAGATGTGAACGATAATTTGTCAAAAAATGTGCTGTGTCATAATGAAAATGCCATCGTAATTGGACGTGAAACTACAGCACATGGTATCTTGTGCGTCTTATACCGCCTTCTCCTCTGTCCAGGAACTTGGTCACAGGTAAAAGCAAAAGTACTCTTTGTGTGTTTTAAAAGTGAGGAGGTAAAAGCTCGTCTGCGCTTGTAACTGTTTCTCTTCTATAAGAAACCTGATCAATTATTTACCTCGTCAGTCCGTTAAGTAACTGTGACAAGACCTTGAATAATCAATCACTGGCTCAGGCGAAACAAATGACCAGAGAGAGCTACGAGATAACAAGAAAAGTGCTGCAAAAAATAGATGGAAACTGATTTGTCACTCTCACGTCCCCTCGTTTTCTTTCTCTGGGCTCTTGTCATTCTACGAGGTATTCTTTTTCTCTGGTTTTCCACCCGAAGATTAGTCTGCAACAGTTTTACTTATCCTGTCTTGATCGTTCCATTTAATTCGACGTAGCGTTTACAGCCCAGATCTTCCTTAATTTACTCTACACTCTTTCTTCTTTGTCTTGTCCTCGCATTATGAACATGCTCACATCTTTCTAACAAGCTGTGTAACAGTCCTTCCACTCGAAATATTGTTTGCGAAGCATTCGATTCGTGTAGCGTTTTAACGTTGTTTCATAGACTTGGCACACCCTTTCTTCAACAAGAAAGGTTTACGTTAGTAATCTCGACTGATCATGGTATAATAAGCACTCAGTAATAACACATTAAAATTAAATATCTAAATATTCAATTCTTCTCCTGCTGGTCGCCCTACCACCCCCCACCCCACCGGAATTTTCGAGACAAAATTCTTAATAATGCATGTTTCTTCGTTTCATAGCAAGCAGTGTTAACTCGGTTTATTCAGCACACAAGATCTTCCGTATGTGTCCATCTGCTGTTATCTTGCTTGCAAAAAGGGTGAAATACTTTACGATATTTTTGTCGACCGTTTAGAAGTATATCAACCTTTATCTCAAGTTTACTAAGTAGTTTTATCTATTTCGTTAATATTTTGAAATGTTACTCAGAGCTGAGGGTGGTCTCTATTCAACTGATCACCTCTGTTCGGCCTCTCACATTCTCTGGTAGAATTTCAGTATAATCCGCAATGCCTATTACCTCATCCGACACCCTCACAAGTGTAAGACCGTCCAGTTTTATCTATTACTCTATCCACGTCAATCTGTTCGGAAGAGTACATTAAATGTTGCAAGCGAAAGTAACCGTTTTTGTTCGGATCTTCGTTTTGTACCAATATGTTCATCATATATCACAAGATCTACCTAACTTTTATAAATATTCCACATTAATCTTCTACTTTTATTTTTCGCCCAAATAATGCTTAGTGTCCCAAACAATTTTTCTCAGTTCTTCCTGACAAATCATTTCTCAGCGATAATTGCCACAGTTAATGAAATAAGCAAAGTCGCTTCCAAGGAGAAAGTCCAATGTTATTACATACTGTGTCATAAAAACTATCAATCTCTGTTTCATAGAGACCACACGCACACGCACACACACACGCACACGCACACACACACACACACACACACACACACACACACACACACACACACACACACACACACGCACACACACACACACACACACACACACACACACACACACACACACAGGCATGCACGACAATACAAACTATTAGGTACGATTACACGTTCTCTACAACGTACCCTAGGCCCAAAAATTAGTAATTTGCTCTGTACTAAAAGAAAACGTCAAGAAAGTGGCCAGTAGCCCTATAAGATGTCTACTGCCGCAATTATGCGGTTGGACGGGACGTAACGTCTAAGATAATCAGGTTCCTATTCTAAACCGATCCCTCCCCCCCCCCCTCCCCCTCTCCCCACACCAGATTGGTATCATGGAATCGTTGTACCCAACGTCTCTGTGTGCTAGTGTGGGAAAACTTTCTAAATGTTTGCGCAGCTTGTATCTGAGGTGGGACGTGGATACGAGGCAGGTATTCTCGTACTGGAATGTGGGAAACCGCCTAAAAACCGCATATAGATCGGCGGCCATACTGACTGTTTCAATCCAGGAACAGCGCCGGCCGGCCTCCCCGTCCCTGACGTTTGGCGCTTTAACACGCAGGGCTACTGGGCGGGTACTATGATATCATCTGTCTTGTATCGCCAGCTGTTTCTCTCTGTTTACCTGACGAAACAAGAAAACGGTGAAGCGGTATGACTTGCGGTGAAAACAGAATCTAAGAAGATGTGAAACAAGTATACGTCAAACAAGAATACATCAGACATGACATCCAGGAAGCGAAAATTGGCAAAAACAACCTTAAGTTCAGTAAATCACGACTGCTATACTTCCTGTGCAACTAATTGGTTCTGAGGGAGAAAACAGACTGTTTCTCATTATTTTGCAAATGGTGTGTTGTCATGTCACAAAATGTTAAACAGCGTGCCATGCTTACACTTTCCGTGAATGACAGCTGTTTCCCGTATTATTTCCCTACAGGGCCCTGTGAGCGATACATCTTTCTTCTGCAGTCGATTAAACACTGATTTACGCCTGTTCAAAAAAATGTTCAAATGTGTGAAATCTCATGGGACCTAACTGCTAAGGTCATCAGTCCCTAAGGTTACACACCACTTAACCTAAATTTCCTAAGGACAAACACACACACCCATGCCCGAGGGAGGACTCGAACCTCCGCCGAGACCAGCCGCACAGTCCATGACTGCAGCCCCCTAGACTGCTCGGCTAATCCCGCGTGTACGCCTGTTCATCCATGGTTTCTTCCATATCGAAGATCCATAAAGTTCACAGTCCTCTTTTGCAAGATTTACGATGGTACCACTTACCATGTTTTCCTAAACGCTGGGGCAATTTTTGTGTGCTTCTGACCTTTAATATAAGGGTGCATCGCCAGATACAAGTCAACTGCATAACAGTTTCCTTATGGTTGGCCTTACACGAAGATCATTTCTGCTAATTTCACAATCAAGCCCAGTGCGTTTCACTAGGGCTGGTCAGTTTCAGATTTGACAGTATTACAGCACTTCACATCAGAACAGTTCGCGCGACTGTGCACATACCACTATCTGCAGCACATTAATGGAGTTTTCGTTGTCCACCCCTACACGTTGTTCATACCTGATTAACCTGTTCTCACTATTTGGGAACGGGATTTAGGCAGTGTTCATTACTACATTCTTACATAATCTACTAGTGACCTGCTCCAGCTTTCCCAAATGTAGCACTAACAAATGACTATGGCCAGACGACTTGTCTGGCGTAGCGGTGATAAACTGTGAACACAAATATTATCTGTGAATCAGTCCGTGTATTAGTGAAAACGGCCGCGGTGGTCTCGCGGTTCTAGGCGCTCAGTCCGGAGCCGCGCGACTGCTACGGTCGCAGGTTCGAATCCTGCCTCGGGCATGGATGTATGTGATGTACTTAGGTTAGTTAGGTTTAAGTAGTTCTAAGTTCTAGGAGACTGATGACCACAGATGTTAAGTCCCATAGTGCTCAGAGCCAGCCATTAGTGAAAACAGAGATTAACCTTTACAGACAGAGAAACACGAACGGGGACTTTGATTTAAAACACGAATAGATAGTATCTTTAAATTAAAATAACATCCCAATTATTGCTTATGAGATAAAAATCATAAACCTTCTTACAATCGGGAAACTTATTAGTTCAAACTAGTATAAGCCAATGTTCTATGAGAAGTACGTTAGGGGGTCGAATTTTTTTTTAAAGAATCATCATAATTATCACCCGAGTGACATGACATTGTTGTCTGGGAGATCCCGATGGGTAACTAAGCTTTCTAATCGGATATGGTTTTTACTTCCGTGCACAGTGATCCATTCCTATATTGTGTAAGCAGTTGTGTTTTTAGTGTGCGTGTTTTGTGTAGGTAACTGCATTGATTGTGTACCATATGTAGTGTCATGCTTTTTGCTGCTGGTGACTATGAGGGGGAAGAGAGAGCGTGAAGTCTGATACTGCCACGTAGTCTACACATCTCGAATGGCACCAAAAGGACTGTCAGATTCAATTTCTCCATCGACATTGCCACATGCCGTAATTTTATGAGACATTGCGGAGAGGCTTGTGTGTAATGGAAGACGTTGGTAGCCAAAGAAATAATTATGCATTTACTAAGCAATTGTATCAGCGATTATCTCTTTCCTATCTTCCATACTTCATAGGGACTCTCCTGCAACCTTGTTGGACTAGCACGCCTAGAAGCAACAATTCTGGAGGGAAAAGGTTTATCCATGGGCAAGGAGATTGCCTCCAGAATTCCAGAAAGTATCACTAACTTTGCAGCGGTGAGTGCGATGTTACGTAACTTTCTAGCAGATTAAAGCTGCGTACCATTCTAGACACCTTGCATTGCACACGTGATGCTTGTAAGGTACCGAAATAGCAGGTGTGCTCGTGTCATATGCGACCAGCTGGCTGGGGCACTGTGATGGTAGGTTGGTTGGTTGGTTTGGTGAAGGAGACCAGACAGCGTGGTCATCGGTCTCATCGGATTAGGGAAGGATTGGGAAGGAAGTCGGCCGTGCCCTTCACGGAAAACCTAAATCAGGATGGCCGGACGCGGGATTGAACCGTCGTCCTCCCGAATGCGAGTCCAGTGTCTAACCACTGCGCCACCCCGCTCGGTCTGTGATGGTAGGAACAAGCTCCAGCAGTATGGCAGAGGTGCACTTTCCTCTCCTGTTTTTCCTTCAAAATGACCGTCACAGCCCAGACAAGCAACTCCTCCTGCCTGTCCGTAGCTCAAGAGGAGAGAGATTTTTAAACAGACAATCACAGCAGTGGGAATAGCCCATGGCAGGAAATTGCAAGTTCTGAATGTAAAAGTAATCTCATACATATTGCATGTCCATGATCTCCTTCTAACCCCTGAGTCTATTTCAGTCAAGTTTGGCGAACAAATAATAAACTCCACTAGGATCAGCATTGTGGGGTTTATAACTTCCTAGCCACAATAGGACCAGAGATATGAGCAAAAGTGTGGTCCTCGAGTCCCTGGTATACAGGATGCCCTGCACGACAGGCATGTTATGTGCAAATAGTACTGATCTGCCTTATGGAGTTGCTTTACTGGGCACCCTACATGTCAAGGGCAAGAAATGGTTTTGCTGCCTCTGATTGTTGGCTGCCCTGCATGACAGGCATGTCGGACTAACACTGGACTGCCTTATCGACTTGCTTTACAGGGCAATCTAAATGTCAGAGGCGAAAAAAGATTTACAGAGTAATGAAACCGTGTTTTGCAGGCCTGCATGAGTGGTTGGGTATGGCTGGAGGAAGGCTGAAACAGAGGAGGGGATGGCCAGAGAGAGGGGGTTTGAGGGGATGAATGGGGAGAGAGGGAGAGGAGGAGCAGGAGATCGACATAGTGTGGTGTCACCGCCAGACACCACACTTGCTAGGTGGTAGCCTTTAAATCGGCCGCGGTCCGTTAGTATACGTCGGACCCGCGTGTCGCCACTATCAGTGATTGCAGACCGAGCGCCGCCACACGGCAGGTCTGGTCTAGACTCCCTAGCACTCGCCCCAGTTGTACAGCCGACTTTGCTAGCGATGGTTCACTGTCTACATACGCTCTTATTTGCAGAGACGACAGTTTAGCACAGCCTTCAGCTACGTCATTTGCTACGACCTAGAAAGGCGCCATATTCAGTTACTAACAGATAATATTGTGAATCATGTACCGTCAAGAGCGACGTTCATCATTAATGGATTAAAGTTAAGTATGAAACTAATTACGTCCGCTTTCTGAATTCTAATTCCTTGTCATGTTCCAGACCTCACGTCAGTACAGTTCTTCCCTCCTCACACCAGCCTGCGTGTGCTAAAACGCGTGTATTTCGGCCTCCATTCATAACACGGTGTTGGCTCTTCTGCTAACACAACAAAGAGTGTAAGCAGAATAGGATGGACTGAGAGGGGAAGGTGGAGGAGATAGACAGAGTGGTGAGTTGGGGACAGACTGAATGAGGGTGGTGGAAATGTACAAAGAGAGGGGGGAGGACAAAGTGGTCAGAGCGAGTGTGAGGGGGAGTGGACGAGTGGACAAAGAGATGATGAGAAGGGGAAGATGTAAGAGGTAGGTGGAAGGTGTAGGGAGTAGTGGACAAGTGGAAAAGGGAGAATGGGGGTGGGGGGGCAGGAGGAGCTGGACAGATAGAGGGGAGGAGGATATGGACAAAGAGAGAAGGTAAGGAGAAGATTGAGAAACAGAGGGGAATGGACAGATATGGGTGGGAGGATATGGACATACAGAAATGAGTAGAAGAGGTGAACATAGAGAGAAGGAGGAGGAGATCTGTGTAACATATATGTCAAAAGCATTTATGAGCAAAACGAAGGACAGAGAGAGTTGCTTAATGAAAGTATACGTATGTCTCAAGTAAAAATTTATAACTTAATGAAGGTTTGCAACAGGGGCAAGAGGCCTGGCTTGTGACTGTAATGGGGGATTTGCACATCGCCAACTGGGTCACTCGAAATTGAACAGCTGGAGGCAATAAGAATGCCGGCCTGCTAAAAATCCTGATCCAGCGCCCTGTAGGCACCCTACACACGACCATACTAACATGCTAAGAGAACTTGCAGCAGAGCCAGATTATCGGAACTTTTTACGGACGAAAGTTGAATTTTCAATGAATTGATGAACTTCATTACACCTTATGAACACAGAAAAAATAGTGTTCATAAATTCGTTGGATTTCGCTTTCCACAATGCTGGAAACCATCATTAAACCAGAAAAGAGTAAAATATGTTATGTAGACGGTTGTTAGATAGCGTTGTTATCTAGTTTGCAAAAAATAATTCAAGTTTCTGGAACGAACAAATGACAGATGCAGTGTTATTTCCCTGAACTTAAACTCCTCTGTGCAAATTCTACGGCTAATTACTGAGTAAATCTCTATATATAAAAGGAAATGTTCTGACCGACTCACTGACTCATCACCGCCCAGCCCAAACTGCTAAGGACAGGAACCTGAAATTTGAAGAGGGTCTTATACATTAATAAGTACCTTAGGTGGAAATTCACACCTAAGGAGGTGCAATAGGAGATGGAACATTTTTTTTGAAAATACCTCGCTATTAAGCAATTTTGAAGGTAGGACTACAAAAACTGGCATTCGGTTACTCGTTCAGAAAAAATGTCTTTGAGAATTTTTGGAAATTCAACAGCTAAGTAGTGAAAATTGTTTTGAAAATAAAATGTTACTAAAGAATTACTAAAGCATTTTTAAAGCTACATCTGCGAAGATTGGTTTTTGACTTCTCGGTTGGAAATTTAAAAAAAAAAAAACACGTGTTTCAGTTTTCTATGATAGTATTTCATCACGAAAACATTTTTAACTTCAATCTACGAAAATTTTGATTAGAAATAAAAAAGTTCATGTTACAGTATTTTTGGAAATTCTACCTCTAAGGATATGAACAGTGGATGAATGTTTTTTTTTCTGAAAATAAATCATATTAAAGAACCAATAAAGCATTTTTAAATCTACATCTGTGAAACATGGTATTTGAATTCTTGATTAGTAATTTAAAAAATACGTGTTTCAGTGTGTTTGGAAATTCAGTACCTAAAGAGTTAACAGGAGATGAAAAGTCTCAATAAAATATTTCATTACGAAAACCGAGTCGCTTTTGAGAGAGAAGTACATTCAGCAAAGACCCTGCTTCTATGGCCTTAATTAACGTGAAAGATTTAGAAGATGTTGAAATTTGTGAACCAGATCAAAGAAACCTATTTAATAATCACTACGACGAAATGGCTTTGTCAGAATTGCTTAGAAAAAGAAAAGGATCTTCAGTTAAATTTTCACTTGGGCTAATACAAATACACGAAATAATTTTTGTTGTAATTACCACGCAAGCTAATCATAACTGATGACAATATAAACACCACATTTGAATGTGATTTCATTTACAGGAGAGTTCAGAACAAGGTATAAGAACGGCGTGGTAACTAAAGAACCACTTACCCGATTCTAAATAGTTACACGAAATTAAATTATATCCGCTGTAACATTTTAATTTTGAAAAGACTACCAGCCATGTAAAGAGTCACTGACTCCTTTATACTGCGGAGGTTTATACACAAGCAACGGGCACAACAACGTATAAATTCGATTAAAAGAAAAGACTTCTGTGCAGATCGCACAGTCTACACGAACGAAGCAGTGGGCTTTAAGCTAGAATTAAATACGCAATCAACCTATTGTCCTGAATGCACCTCAACAGGTGATTTCTTTCATCTGTGTTTCTTCTTCTATTCATATTCATATGGCGTCGCTGTAACAGTTGTTTGCATGTCCACATCTCACAAAGTCACGGAAGGAACTGCCGTGTATTGAACAATATCACTCTTACACCGTATAAGACATTGATGAGCCAAAACATTATGGCCACTTGTTTAATAGCTTGTTTGTCTGTCTTTGCAACGAAATACATCACTGATTCTGTGTATCAGGGATTCGACAGTTTGTTGGTAGGTTTCTGGAGGTATGTGGCATTAGATGTCTACGAAGAGGTTATGTAATCCGCGTAAAGTACGGGCCTCTGATTTGCCTAAGCGGTGATGGCGCCCATAGCAAAGCAGATGGGGTCCATAGGATTTACATCAGGTGAAATAGGTCGCCGAGGTATCAACATGAGCTCACTATAATGCTCCTCAAGCCACAGTAGCTCGATTATAGCTCCGCGACGCGGACAATTATATTGTTGAAAGATGACATCGCCGTCGGGGAAGACATCGGGCATGAAGGGATGTAGATGGTTCGCAGTTGTCAGTGTGTCTTCTGCATCTACCACAGGTCCCATGCAAGCACAGGAGAATGTCTCCCGTTGCATAATACTGCTCCCCCGGCGCGCGGGATTAGCCGAGCGGTCTGACGGCGCTGCAGTCATGGACTGTGCGGCTGATCCCGGCGGAGGTTCGAGTCCTCCCTCGGGCATGGGTATGTGTGTGTTTGTCCTTAAGATAATTTAGGTTAAGTAGTGTGTAAGCTTAGGGACTGATGACCTTAGCAGTTAAGTCCCATAAGATTTCCACACATTTGAACAATACTGCTCACACCAGCCTGCGTCCATGTTGTGCGGTACGTTTCAAGCCGCCGTTCACCTCGAAGACGGCGGTTGTGGAGACGACCATCGACCTAATGTAGCAAAAATGTCATTCACCCGAAGAGCCGACACGTTTCCATGGATCGACGATCGAATCTCGATGTTCCCTCGCCCATTGCAATCGTAACTGACGCTGTCGTTGGGTCAACATGTGAACACGTATGGGTGGTCTGCTACGGAGCTCCATATTCCATAATGTACGATGAACGGTGTGGTTCGAAACCCTTGTGCGTCATCAGCATTGCGCTCTTTCGGCAGATCACCATCTATCCTATTTTACAGAGCAGACAAGCTTTGGAACGCCACGTTCTGTGAAGGATCATGGACGTCCAATCATTTGGCGCCCAGTGGCAGATTCGCAGTCCTTCTACCTGTTTCCGCAGGTGCTCACGACAGTAGCACGTGAACATTCGACAGGCTTCTCTGTTTTCGAGATACTCGTTCACAGGCTCTGCGCAATAATAATCTGCTCTCTGTCAAAGTCGTTTATCTTAATCGATTTCCCTATTTGTGATCCTACGTTCGCGACTACTCCGCTTACATAATTTTGTTACAGCGTGATGTGCTCGTGACACCATCAGGCGGCATCGAACGTCGCGGTGGGCACTGGTCACGATGTTTTGGCTTATCACGAACGTCAATGTTTTTCAATCTCTGCAGTCTCCTTCTATATATCAAACAAACTGTGAACACCGCTGTCAGACTGTCAATATTACTGCACAATACTGAGTATTATGCAGTAAATATCGAGCATCCGAATGTCTCTAGTATTCATGTAAGCTTTCAATCAGTAATCAGTAAACAACTCTTTTATTTTGTTTTCAACAGTTGTTACTATACGTAAATGCATAGAAAGCAGGCCATCTACACGATTAATTATACAGTTCACTTGTTGTTGTTGTGGTCTTCAGTCCCGAGACTGGTTTGATGCAGCTCTCCACGCTACTCTATCCTGTGCAAGCTTCTTCATCTCCCAGTACCTACTGCAACCTACATCCTTCTGAATCTGCTTAGTATATTCATCTCTTGGTCTCCCCCTACGATTTTTACCCTCCACGCTGCCCTCCAATACTAAATTGGTGATCCCTTGATGCCTCAGAACATGTCCTACCAACCGATCCCTTCTTCTGGTCAAGTTGTGCCACAAACTTCTCTTCTCCCCAATCCTATTCAATACTTCCTCATTAGTTATGTGATCTACCCATCCAATCTTCAGCATTCATGAACGGAATGGATGGTGTCTTGAAGGGAGGATATAAGATGAACATCAACAAAAGCAAAACGAGGATAATGGAATGTAGTCGAATTAAGTCGGGTGATGTTGAGGGTATTAGATTAGGAAATGAGGCACTTGAAGTAGTAAAGGAGTTTTGCTATTTGGGGAGCAAAATAACTGATGATGGTCGAAGTAGAGAGGATATAAAATGTAGACTGGCAATGGCAAGGAAAGCGTTTCTGAAGAAGAGAAATTTGTTAACATCGAGTATAGATTTAAGTGTCAGGAAGTCATTTCTGAAAGTATTTGTATGGAGTGTAGCATTGTATGGAAGTGAAACATGGACGGTAAATAGTTTGGACAAGAAG
Source organism: Schistocerca cancellata (assembly GCF_023864275.1). NCBI lineage: Eukaryota > Metazoa > Arthropoda > Insecta > Orthoptera > Acrididae > Schistocerca > Schistocerca cancellata. The sequence goes on along the minus strand of NC_064628.1, from coordinate 780,666,936 downwards.
AGAATAGAAGCTTTCGAAATGTGGTGCTACAGAAGAGACAGTTCACTTATTTAAATTGAAATTATTTGTTGTTGTGATTTATGAATTTATGCTGGCGTGAATGCCCCTGGTCAATTGAAATGTTCTTTTTAAGCTTTTCAAATTTGTTTCGCTCGTTGTGCTCAATTTCTGCTCGTGTTCTGCGAGAAAAGGAACACGATCGCAGTACGCGCGAGCGCTACATCGTCGAGCGCTGACATGTTCGCAAGGAGGGCAGAAAAAAATGGCTCTGAGCACTATGGGACTTGACATCTATGGTCATCAGTCCCCTAGAACTTCTTAAACCTAACTAACCTAAGGACATCACACAACATCCAGTCATCACGAGGCAGAGAAAATCCCTGACCCCGCCGGGAATCGAAACCGGGAACCCGGGCGCGGGAAGCGAGAAGCGAGAACGCCAGGAGGGTAGAGTTCTGACTGACAAAGATATTGCGCAATGAACTGTAACTGACGCTTCACGAATATAACAGTGACTCCAAAAAGTATTCGTTCGACCTTAGCGCATAGAAAATAACATGCAAAATCATAAAAATATAGCTAATAATTATTTCATTTTATTTGGAAGTGAGACCTATTTGGGTTCATATGTTGTTTAATTACCGAACAAATCCATATTATTTAAATTCATCCCACAGTTAATGTTACACAAGTATTGGTCTAGTAAACTAGATCCCAGTTGGGCTGTTGCACTGCCACACGCCCCTCTCCATTTCCTAATACAGTTGTGTTTCGTAAACAGTAGAGGATAGCTCCCTCTCTGGTCTTAAAAACATTGCATGATATTTAAGAAATATGGGTCGAAAACGTCGTGAAACTTCAATAGAAGAGAGAGTAGCTTACATTAGGTCGTTTCCAAAAGGAAGATCATTTCAAGAAATCGTAGGAACCATAGGCAGACCTAACAGTACAGTGAAGACTGTTATATACAGGTTTAATGCGAACAAAATGTACGAAAACCAGGCACGAAGCGCTTCACCTACAGTACTATCTGAGATAGAAAAACGAGACCTACATAGAGAAGTCAAGAAAAATCCAAAACTAAGGTCTCCAGAAATTGCTGCTGCAGTTCAAAGGCCTACAGGTAAATCTGTTTCAGCACGGACTGTAAGTATTCTGCTTTATCGTGTGGGCGTGGAGGCTGAACAGTTCGTAGAAGACCATATGCAAGTAAAATCAACAGAAGAACATAAATCAAGTGGGTCTGATTTCTGGAAGAAGATCGTATTTACTGACGAGAGTCGATTTGTGCTGTTTAAGTCAAATGACATGAATATCAAGAGCTTTGATGGAAACCCAGTTCTAAGCAAAGAAGGGAAAGCAGAAAGGTGGAAGGAGTATATAGAGGGTCTACACAAGGGCGATGGACTTGAGGACAATATTATGGAAATGGAAGAGGATGTAGATGAAGATGAAATGGGAGATAGGATACTGCGTGAAGAGTTTGAAAGAGCACTGAAGGACCTGAGTCGAAACAACATTCCATTAGAACTACTGAAAGCCTTGGGAGAGCCAGTCCTGACAAAACTCTACCATCTGATGAGCAATATTTATGAGACAGGCGAAATACCCTCAGACTTCAAGAAGATTATAATAATCCCAATCCCAAAGAAAGCAGTTGTTGACAGATGTGAAAATTACCGAACTATCAGTTTAATAAGTAACAGCTGCAAAATACTAACGCGAATTCTTTACAGACGAATGGAAAAACTGATAGAAGCCGACCTCGGGGAAGATCAGTTTGGACTCCGTAGATATATTGGAACACGTGAGGCAATACTGACCCTACGACTTATCTTAGAAGAAATATTAAGGAAAGGCAAACCTACGTTTCTAGCATTTGTAGACTTAGAGAAAGCGTTTCACAATGTTGATTGGAATACTCTGTTTCAAATTCTGAAGGCGGCAGGGGTAAAATACAGGGAGTGAAAGGCTATTTACAATTTGTACAGAAAGCAGATGGCAGTTATAAGAGTCGAGGGGTATGAAAGGGAAGCAGTTATTCAATCTATATATTGAGCAAGCAATAAAGGAAACAAAAGAACAGTTCGGAGTAGGTATTAAAATTCATGGAGAAGAAATAAAAACTTTAGGGTTCGCCGATGACATTGTAATTCTGTCAGAGACACCAAAGGATTGGAAGAGCAGCTGAACGGAATGGACAGTGTCTTGAAAGGAAGATATAAGATGAACATCAACAAAAGCAAAACGAGGATAATGGAATGTAGTCGAATTAAATCGGTTGATGCTGAGGGATTTAGATTAGGAAATGAGTCATTTAAAGCAGTAGAGGAGTTTTGCTACTTGGGGAGCGAAATAACTGATGATGATCGAAGTAGAGAGGATATAAAATGTATACTGGCAATGGCAAGGAAAGCATTTCTGAAGAAGAAAAATTTGTTAACATCGAGTATAGATTTAAATGTCAGGATGTCGTTTCTGAAAGTATTTGTATGGAGTGTAGCCATGTATGGAAGTGAAACGTGGACGATAAATAGTTTAGACAAAAAGAGAATAAAAGCTTTTGAAATGTGGTGCTACAGAAGAATGCTGAAGATTAGATGGGTAGATCACGTAACTAATGAGGAGGTATTGAATAGAATTGGGGAGAATAGGAGCTTGTGGCACAACTTGACTAGAAGAAGGGATCGGTTGGTAGGACATGTTCCGAGACATCGAGGGATCACCAATTTAGTATTGGAGGGCAGCGTGTAGGGTAAAAATCGTTGAGGCAGACCAAGAGATGAAGTGTCTTAGTGTCTTAGTGTCTAAGCAGATTCAGAAGGATGTAGGCTGCAGTAGGTACTGGGAGATGAAGAAGCTTGCACAGGATAGAGTAGCATGGAGAGCTGCATCAAACCAGTCTCAGGACTGAAGACCACAACAACACAACAAGTCAAATGACGAGTAACACTATGAGGAAGAAGAATTGTGAACTTGGAGACAGATATGTAACAGCCTCAGGTAAACATGGAGGAGGTCCTGTACTTGTCTGGGGCGGCGTGGGTACAAATGTTGTGGGGAATTTTTGTTTTATTGATGGCATTATAGACCAAAACGTTTACATAAACAATCCGAAAATACATTCATAAGTGGATAATATTGGTCTTTCTGAGAATTATACAGAGTGTCCATGATTAAAATACCCGATTAAAACGCTGTAGATCGCGAACAACTGCTGTGAATGACGTCAAAATTGACCAGCGTATTAGTGACGCAGGAGGGAACATCATGTAACAAGAAAAACTAACGAAAAATTTACCAAATGATGGCTGCGTAAGCGTCTAAACGTAAATTGGATCGGCTACAAATAGTGACAGGTGAATCGCAATACGACGGCTATGGTTTCAGTTGCGTTACATGACTGCAACAAGTTCGGCAGTCAACAGCTGTCATCCAAAACGGTGTGGTCGTACCACATCGGATGGGAAAAACGGTTTTTAATTAAGGCCAAAAATGCTTTTGCCCTGGGGCCAAAAACCGCACAAAAAGCAAAACGGCATCCATTTCTAAGTGTCGTAAGGCGTGTTCACTACGCTGTCTACTGATTTCTGCCACAAATTGAAATCCAGAAACTGCATGTTCCACAACATATCGGAGTGTCGCGGGAGTCACTTTCAGAATGCGCTGCGCAATGCGTGTCTTCAATTCAACTATAATGGTGATTGGAGCACAGAACACAGCCAGTAAACTCACATGGATTATGATCAGACGATCTGGTCGACTGGGCTGTAGGGCAATGAGGGCTGCTAATTCTAGCATTTCCGAAACGACTCTGCTGCAGCCTCTTCACTGGTGGAGATGCGCCGTCTTGCATAAACATGATCCTACCCACACATCCACGCTGTTGAAGGGCTGGAATGACGTTGGTGTCTAAAAGACCCGTAAAGCGTTTACCAGTGACGGTACAGGTAACAGGACACGCAGGATTCATCTCCTCGAAAAAATACGGCCCTACGATACACGATGCCGTCAACCTGCCCCCACACAGTCACCTCTGCAGGTTGAAGTGGTACCGCGTGATGTGTGTCGGGGTTTTCCGTTGTCCATATTCCGCATTTCCCCGTATTGACATGTCCTTAGAGCTGGAAATGGGCTTCGTGTGTCCACAGAACCTTCCATGGCCATTCACTGTTCACTACCACGCAAGCAAGAAATTCCAGGGCGACGGTTGTCTTGCTGGCTGCTCAGCAGGAAGCCAAGACTGAGAATTGGTCATTTTTTATGAATAGTAATGCAGGGTGTTTGGTAGGATTTTATGCACCGAGCTGGCGGGCAAGTCCAACGTTCGGGCAATTCCCCGTGACCTACATGGTTACACAATACTGCTAGAACCCTCCTACACTTCAGAAGAACATTTATTTTGGAAATGTGCAGTATTTTTATCCAGACCCTTAGCAGACACCGGACCAATACCTTTTGCCATACCCTTGAGAGCCCGGAACTTCTGCAGAGCTACTGGCACATAGTCACCGTTCTTGTAAAAGTGCTTTACCAGTAACGCGCGATTCATTAGAGGCAGTTATGATTCTACACCTACATCTACATGGTTACTCTGCAATTCACACTTAAGTGCCTGGCAGAGGGTTCATCGAACCATTTTCATACTACTTCTCTGTCATTCCACTAGAATGGCGCGTGCGAAAAAGAAAAACCTAAAGCTTTCCGTTCGAGCTCTGATTTCTCTTATTTTATTATGATGATCATTTCTCCCTACGTAGGTGGGTGTCAACAAAATATTTTCGCATTCGGAAGAGAAAGTTGGTCATTGAAATTTCGTAAATAGATCTCACCGCAAAGAAAACAGCCTTTGTTTCAATGACTGCCACCCCAACTCGCGTATCATATCAGTGACACTCTCACCCCCACTGCGCGATAACACGAAACGAGCTGCCCTTCTTTGCTCTTTTCCGATGTCCTCTGGCAATCCTACCTGGTAAGGATCCCACAACGCGCAGTAATATTCCAACAGAGGACGGACAAGTATAATGTAGGCTGTCTCTTTGGTGGGTTGTCGCATCTTCTAAGTGTTCTGCCAACAAAGCAGTCTTTGTTTCGCCTTCCCCACAATATTATCTACGTGGTCATTCCAATTTAAGTTGCTCGTAATTGTAGTTACTAGGTATTTAGTCGAATTGACAGCCCTTGGATTTGTGCGATTTATAGTATACCCAAAATTTATCGGATTTCTTTTAGTACCCATGTGGATGACCTCGCACTTTTCATTGTTTAGTGCCAACTGCCACTTTTCGCACCATACAGAAATTGTCTCTATATCATTGGGATTGATTTTGCTTGACGGAAATTACAGAGTCATCTGCAAACAGTCTAAAGGGGCTGCTCAGATTATCACCTAGATTATCTATGTAAATCAGGAACAGCAGAGGTCCTATGACACTACCTTGCGGAACGCCAGATATCACTTCTTTTTTACTCGATGATTTACCGTCTGTCACTACGAACTGCGACCTCTCTGAGAGAAAATCACGAATCCAGTCACACAACTGAGACCAGATTCCATATGCACGCAATTTAATTAATCGTCGCTTGTGAGGAACGGTATCAAAAGCCTCGTGGAAATATAGGATTATGGAATCGATCTGGGTTCCCTTGTCGACAGCACTCATTACTTCATGGGAATAACGAGCTAGCTGCGTTGCACAAGAACGATATTTTCTGAATCCGTGTTGGTTATGTACCAATAAGTCATTCTCTTCAAGATGATTCATGATGTTCGAGTACAGTATATGCTCCAAAATCCTACTGCAAATTGAGGTCAGTGATATGGATCTGTAATTCAATGGGTTAGTCCTATTTCCTTTCTTGAATATTGGTGTGACCAGTGCTACTTTCCAGTCTTTAGGAACAGACCTTTCGTCAAGTGAGCGGTTGTATATGATTGCTAAGAAAGGCGCTATTGTGTCTGCATACTCTGAGACGAACCTGGTGTCCCGGACGTAAACTGTGGATCAACCCTGTGCCACGCGTTTGTTGGTGTGCGTGTTCTGACGCTTACAGCGGCACGTAGGCCTACTGGTAAACTTTCGTTAGCTTTCTTTTTGTCCAAAGACGTTTCCTCCTGCGTCAATAACATGCTTTTCAGTTCTGACGTCATTCTCTTCTTACATCGTCATGAAACTAGAACTTTAATTATGGACGCCCTTCATTTTCACATAAGATAATGGTCCAGAGCATACACCACCAGGTGCAAGGCTGTGGCTGTTACATGGCACCCACGACTCTGATTCTATGTAAATATATGATTACGTAAAAAAAAAGACGTGAAGAAAAAAATGGTTCAAATGGCTTTGAGCGCTATGCGACTTAACTTCTGAGGTCATCTGTCGCCTAGAACTTAGAACTAATTAAACCTAACTAAGCTAAGGACATCACACACATCCATGCCCGAGGCAGGATTCGAATATGCGACCGTAGCGGTCGCACGGTTCCAGACAGTAGCGCCTAGAACCGCACGACCACTCCGGCCGGCAGACGTGAAGAGTTTTATTAACTACAAATGACGCATATCAAAACAGAACTGTAGCATTCTAGATTGCAATGATGATGCCTCAAAGTGAAAAAGGCAAAACGCGTCTGGGAGAAATAAAATCAGTGCAGCAAGAAAAGGTGGTTTTTATTTACAAAACAAATATTTCAGCGCCTGCTGCGGATGATGGCCAAGCAAACAAACTCGTTACCCAGACATTACTCATCCAGTGTTTGAGAAAGAGAGCACTTAGCGACTTCCAAAAAGGTTTAAACGAATTGACAAACGATACGATTTCGAATCTATTTCTCGCTAACACTCCCCACAAGAAAGGCAAAGCTTATCGCATAATATATTTTTTCTGTTCATGACTTTGAACCTAATACTTTTTATGTATTTATTAAACATGCCCCTTTAAATTATAACATTACATGTTTGAAAGTTGCCATAAAATGTTATCCGTAGAACTTGAGATCGAGAAGGACCCTACAACTAATGCGGTTACATCAGGTACCGTGCCGCGCGGGATTAGCCGAGCGGTTGGAGGCGCCGCAGTCATGGGCTGTGCGGCTGGTCCCGGCGGAGGTTCGAGTCCTCCCTCAGGCATGGGTGTGTTTGTTTGTCCTTAGGGTACTTTACGTTAAGTAGTGTGAAAGCTTAGGGACTGATGATCTTAGCAGTTACGTCCCATAAGATTCCACACACATTTTTAAATCAGGTACCGTACTTTCCAAATACAAAATTAGAGTGTGTCAAAACTTATCAATTAAAAAAGCGAAGAGTGAACTACTGATACGAATGAAACTTCCTGGCAGATTAAAAGTGTGTGCCAGACCGAGACTCGAACTCAGAACCTTTGCCTTTCGCGGGCAAGTGCTCTACCATTTGAGCTACCGAAGCACGACTCACGCGCCGTCCTCACAGCTTTATTTCTGCCAGTATCTTGAGTCTCGGTCCGGCACACAGTTTTAATCTGCCAGGAAGTTTCATTTCAGCGCACATTCCGCTGCAGAGTGAAAATCTCATTCTACTGATACGAATACTTTGTGTTGCGAAACAAGCTTGTCACTGAGTAGATGACAGTACGGTCTGTAAGTATAAATCTCTTAGGTGTCTAGCATACATGCAGCTGTAGCCGCGCAACACATTGACTCGCTCGTAAAGTAATGATACGTTTTAATACCGGAGTTCGTTACATTAATGAATGGGGGTGAAGCATGAGGAATTACTGTTCACCGCAGAAACCACTGAACGGGCGCGGTTCAGATATGTAATGTTACAACGTCGCCAAAACATACAAGGAAGAAATATGTCGAAATGTCACTCCTAAAAGAATATACCGGGTGTCCTAGAAGTCTTTCCCTAATTACAACTGGCATAAAATATGATACATATACAAATACTTTTTATCTTTAGTTGCACGCGAAATATATAATTTTTTGTGTACATACATACTTATTGTTATGGGGTCTAGTGATGTAACAACAGCATAATCGGACACCATTAGCAAACAACGTGTACTCATATGAAACTTCCTGGCAGCTTAAAACTGTGTGCCGGACCGAAACTCGAACTCGGGACCTTTGCCTTCTGGCAGAATTGAAGCTGTGAGGGCGGGTCGTGAGTCGTGCTTGGGTAGCTCAAATGGTAGAGCTCTTGCCTGCGAAAGGCAAAGGTCCCGAGTTCGAGTCTCAGTACGACACAGTTTTAATCTGCCAGGAAGTTTCATATCAGCGCACACTCCACTGCAGAGTGAAAATCTCATTCTGGAAACGTACTCAAACTAGGTGAAAGCCCAATGTGACCTCTGCTGTCACGAGACACTGTCACCAAAAACTGTGCAGAGAAACTTCCAGACAGCATACCACAGACAGCCACCAGATGTTCATCATCATCATCATCAGTTATCTGCTATATTAGCAAGTCCTTTGCCTCTCCATTTTCTGCGATCCATTGCTTCCTTCTTAAGGCTGCTGTATGTTGTACCGTCCATCATGTCATCCAGTATCTAGAATCTCTTCCTTCCTCGCTTCCTTTTCCCTTCTACATAACCTTCTAAAACTGTTTTTATCAGTCCGTCATTCTTTCTTAATATATGCCCAATCCAATTTCTTTTTCTTCTCTTTATTACATCTAGTAACTGTCTTTTCTCTCCCACTCTTCTCAGTACCTCTTCATTTTTTACTCTGTCCATCCAACTTATTCTTTCCATCTTCCGCCATGTCCAGATCTCAAAAGCCTCCAGCCTTTCTCTGTTTTTTTCCTCATAGTCCATGTTTCAGCGCCATATAGAAGAACACTCCATACAAGATATTTTATGAGTCTCTTTTTGAGTTCTCTGTCCAGACCGCTGCAGAAGATTCTTCTTTTCTTACAAAACGCCTCTTTTGCCATTGCTATCCTTGTTTTAATTTCTGTGGTGCACTTCCAGTTGGTGTCTATCCTGCTTCCGAGATACTTAAAATTTTGCACCTGTTCTAGTGTTTCTCCATTCAGCACAATTTTTATTTCCTTATTTCCTCCTATTGCCAATACTTTTGTTTTTTTGTGTTAATTTTCATTCCATATTTTTTTCCGTTAGTTGCAATGGTGTCCACCAAATCCTGTAATTCTTTTTCCCCTGTGGCTAGAAGGACCATGTCATCAGCAAATCTCAAGCATCCTACTCTTCTTCCTCCAATTTCTACTCCTTTGTCATATAATGAGCATTGGTCAATCATATTTTCCAAGTACAGGTTGAAAAGAGTAGGTGATAAACAGCATCCTTGTCTTACTCCTTTCCCTAGTCTGATCCAGTTTGTACTTTCTCCTCTCACTTTAACTGAAACTTTTTCATTAAGGTATAATGAGTTTATAAGTCTTCTGGTTTTCCAGTCCACTCTCTTTTCCCTCATTATAGTCGCCAGCTTGTCCCAAACCACATTGTCAAATGCCTTTTCTAAATCGATGAAGCACATATATAGGTCTCTTCCTTTTTCAATAAACCTTTCTCCCAAGATTCGTAGGAGTCCTATTGCATCTCTGGTGCCCGTATTCCGTCTAAAGCCAAACTGCTCCTCTCCGAGATTCTCCTCCATTACTTTTTCAAGTCTTTTATTAATTATTCTTAACATCACTTTGGCTGCATGTGAAATGAGGCTGATTGTCCTGTGCTCGCTGCATTTCTTGGTTCCTCGTTTTTTCGATAATGGAATCATTACTGTTGTCAAAAAGTCCTCAGGCCATTCACCACTGTCATATATTTTATTACATAACCTCAATATTTCTCTTATTCCATTGTGGTTCAAGCATTTTAGTATTTCTCCCGGTATTGTATCTGTACCTACTGCTTTGCCATTTTTCATTGCAGCAATGGCAGACTTTACTTCTTCCATTATGATGGTCGGTCCTTTCTCTTCATCACTTACACTGCTGTGTGATTCAAGTTCCAGAGTTTCTGGTTTGCTATTTGTGTCATATAGCTCTTTTATATATTCTTCCCATCTCTGGAGGACATCGTCACGATCTTTGTACACTACCTCTTCGTCTTTACTCAAAATTTCCATAGTAGCACTTCCTGCTCTGTTTTGTTCCCATGTCATAGTCTTTACTCTGTTGTATAGTAAGTCGTATCTTCCCTTCCTGTCCAGTTCTTCAATTTCATCACATTCCTCTTTTAGCCATTTTTTCCTAGCCTGCTCTGTTTCTCTTCGCAGTTCATTATTTAACCTTCGGTATATCTTTCTTGCATCTTCAGTGTTCTTGTTTTTCAATTTTCTTCTCTCCTCCATCTTGGAAATCATTTCTTGTGTGACCCATGGTTTTTTGACCTTTTCCCTTTTACATATCCTATATTTTGCTGTCCTGCTTTAATGATTCCTTCTTTCAGCATATTCCAGTACTCGTTGGCATTATCAGGTGCTTCTTTGTCTCGTAATGTGTTTAGAAAATCCCGAGACAGCATTTCTGTAATTTGTTCTTTGTTGGACCTTATCTTCTCTAGATTCCACTTCTTCACCATTGTCGCCTTTTTCAGTTTTTTCATTCTTATTTCTATTTCTGCCATAAGTAAGTTGTGGTCACTATTAATATCTGCACCTGGTAATGTGTGCACCTTCTTGATTCCATTCCTGTATCTTTCTTCTACCAGTATAAAATCTATTTGGTTTCTGTATTTATCCCCTGGTGATTTCCAAGTGTAGAGCCTCCTCTTATGGTTCTTGAACCATGTGTTTGCCGCTATCATCTGCCTTTCCCTGCAGAAGTCAATTAACCATTCACCTCTGTCATTTCTCTTTCCAAGACCATGACTGCCTACTATGTTTCCCTCTTTCCCTTCTTCCACAATGGCGTTCCAGATGTTAAAAGCGTCGATATGTGGTATGCGAAGTTTAAGAAAGCAGAGAGACTCCGTGATCATCCTACAACAGGCAGGCCTGGACTTAGTGTGCAGACAATTCAGACATCGAGTGACGCTTTCGTGAGAAATTCCAGTAAGTCAGTCCGCAGTGCCACATGTGTGTTACAGATTTAGAAGGCATCAGCGCACTGCGCACTACGCAAACAATTTCTTTTCCGTACTTACTAAGTCCAAATCGTGCAGTCCCTCCTACCAGCTGATTACAGTTCTTGTTATGACCTTGCTGTTGCCATGCTGGCTGTGATTGAGGAAGATGATGCCTGTGTAAAACGTGTTCTTTGCTCAGACGGGGCCACATTTCAGTTGACTGTTTTTGATGACTGTGTCTCGTGATATCTGAGGAAACATTGGGCTTTCTTCTGGTTTACGTACATATCCGATTCCGATGTTGTGTCACTGGGCCCTGTAAAAAGTAACAGTATGTATTTGTTAATCATGTCTTTGTGTTCTTGCGGAGGTATTTCTGTAGAAACTTCCACCACCTAACAAATATTTCTTTATGTCTAACCGAGAAGTGAAACACCAATTTTCATAAATTTAGCTTTAAAATTTTTCTAATGTAACGAAGTATTTTCTTACAGGTCATCATCCCTTACTGCACTCCTTAGGACTTGAGTTTCCTGAAACACTGAAACACGTATTTTTTATTACTAACCGAGAAGTCAAATACCAGTTGTGTAGATGTAGGCTTAAAATCTTTTAGAAGTTCTTCAGTAAACATTTATTGTCAAAAAAACTGTCATCCACTATTTTACCCCCTTAGTGGATGAATTTCCAAAAATGCTAAAACACGTATTTTTAATTTTCTGACTGAGAAACCAAATACCAGATTCCGTAGTTCTAGCTTCAAATTTCCCTTAATAGCGGCATACTTTCGAAAAGCATTTCACCCAGTATTTCACACCCTTGGGAGTGTAAAAACAGTAACATGCATATGTTTTATTTCTAACAGAAAAGAGAAATACAAATTTTCATAGATTTAGCTTCAAAAATGCTTGCACAATGAAATATTTCCATAAAAACTTTCATCCCCGTTTCACCTCTACAGGGGCTGAACTCCCAAAAAACAGAGAAACAAGTAGTTTTTTGTTTCTATCTGAGAAGATAAATTTAAATTTTCATAGATTAAGCTTTGAAAGTGCTTTCATAATAAAATATTTCCTTATAAAATCTCGTCCCTTATTCCACCTCCTTAGGGGTTAAATTTCCAGAAACACAGAAACATGTGTTCTTTTATACAGGGTGTTACAAAAAGGTACGGCCAAACTTTCAGGAAACATTCCTCACATACAAATAAAGAAAAGATGTTATGCGGACATGTGTCCGCAAACGCTTACTTTCCATGTTAGAGCTCATTTTATTACTTCTCTTCAAATCACATTAATCATGGAATGGAAACACACAGCAACAGAACGCACCAGCGTGACTTCAAGCACTTTGTTACAGGAAATGTTCAAAATGTCCTCCGTTAGCGAGGATACAAGCATCCACCCTCCGTCGCATGGAATCCCTGATGCGCTGATGCAGCCCTGGAGAATGGCGTATTGTATCACAGCCGTCCACAATACGAGCACGAAGAGTCTCTACATGTGGTACCGGGGTTGCGTAGACAAGAGCTTTCAAATGCCCCCATAAATGAAAGTCAAGAGGGTTGAGGTCAGGAGAGCGTGGAGGCCATGGAATTGGTCCGCCTCTACCAATCCATCGGTCACCGAATCTGTTGTTGACAAGCGTACGAACACTTCGACTGAAATGTGCAGGAGCTCCATCGTGCATGAACCACATGTTGTGTCGTACTTGTAAAGGCACATATTCTAGCAGCACAGGTAGAGTATCCCGTATGAAATCATGATAACGTGCTCCATTGAGCGTAGGTGGACGATACTAAAATGAGCACTAACATGGAAATTAAGTGTTTCCGGACACATGTCCACATAACATCTTTTCTTTATTTGTGTGTGAGGAATGTTTCCTGAAAGTTTGGCCGTACCTTTTTGTAACACCCTGTATGTAACCGAGAAGTCAAATTTCAATGTTCATAGTGTACTTTTAAAAATACTGTAGTTGTTCTTTAATAACGATGTATTTTCAAAAAAAAAAAAAAAAAAAAAGAAAGTTTCCTTTAATTTACGTCTATGGTCACAAACTTTTTGTTAACAGTTTACCGGTGACGGTCTTTAATGACAATCATCAGATCTATTTCATAAAAACAAAGTCTGCAGTACATTCGGACTTTGTTTTTGTGAAACAGATCTCATGATGGTCATTAAAGACCGAAACCGGTAATCTGTTAACAAAACGTTTGTGACCATAGACGTAAAATAAAGGAAACTTATTACATATACGGGTCACTGTTTTTTCGCGAGAATGTCGCAGCTTGTGAAACATAGTTCTTTGTTCCTGATCAAGAAACCAAATACCAATTTTCGTAGGTATATCCTCAAAATTGCCTTAATAGCGACCTATTTTTTTTAAAGAAAGAACTTTATCCCTATTTCACTTCCTTAGGGATGAACTTTCGAAAAATTCCCTGTTAAATGACGCCTACAATATAAGATCCACACCTTCTCCAAATTTCAGTTATGTTTAGTTAGTTGTTTGGGCTGAACGATCATGAGTCAGTCAGTATGTCACGACGTTGCCCTTTACGTATAGAGACTGTACTCAGGGAAAGGATTCTGGAAGATCTGGTATTATTCGGCTGATTTCTCGAGAAGAATTATTCATTACAATACGCCGAAAAAGCACGAATTCGGATAAAAAAAAATGGATGGTCCCTTCCCATCCGTCTATCATACGCCCCCGACCAGGAGCTAGGACGGAGTGACCGGCAGAAAACCAAGCGAATACGCAGAGACCGTCCGGCGGCCGCGGCGGGGGGGAGACTGCGTTGTTTTGCCGAGGGCGCGAAACGTCCCGCCTGGCGGCGCCGGTGTGGGGCTAGACCGCTAGAGCCACGGCACGCACACGGGGATTCAGTTACAAGTCATCTGGTATCAGTTACAAATAATAAAAGCGCCGGATAACAAGCCATTACCGCAGGCGCCCCCGCGCCCATATCGCGCCAAGACAACGACAAATTAATACCGCAGGGGCGGCGGCGGCGAGGGGTGCCCTGGGCCGGCGGCCGTCACGTGACCCCAGCGAATCACTGCGGCGCCGCCTCCCCGTCACTTCGGCCTCGGGAGACGGAACGGCGGGGCTGACTCAGCGGCGAGCCGACAGCCTGTGACGGACCGCGGACAGTGGGGGTCCTTCACGGTCGTGCGCTGTCGGGTTTCGGATGAGGTCTTTGATCAACGAAGCACAGGCCTTCGACACTTCATTTTAATAAAGTCATGTTCTAACATTCTGCGTGGTGTCTGTGTGTTCTAAGTCGTGTCTCCCTACCACTTTCGCGCAACGACGCTCTGAGCGTGTTTTTTAGGGAATTGACTAGTTTGAACCTGGGACCTTTTGCTGGTAAGGAGACGCCAGACCACACATGATATGTGGAGTTCAGAAGAGTTCAGTGAGACTAGCGATGATATAATCAATGCCCGCATCTCGTGGTCGTGCGGTAGCGTTCTCGCTTCCCGCGCCCGGGTTCCCGGGTTCGATTCCCGGCGGGGTCAGGGATTTTCTCTGCATCGTGATGGCTGGGTGTTGTGTGCTGTCCTTAGGTTAGTTAGGTTTAAGTAGTTCTAAGTTCTAGGGGACTGATGACCATAGATGTTAAGTCCCATAGTGCTCAGAGCCATTTTTTTGATATAATCAAATACTTAATGATTTCAGCGTCAGCTCCACTGCACTCCCTGTAAAAGAATCTTAATGCTAACTAAATTTAGTGGAAGGGGTTCAAGGCTTTCCTATTTTTAGTTAGCTGGTAAAATAACGTCGAAAAAGCAGTTAAGTTTACCATTGGAAATTTTATTCTACTCACAAAACATTGTTTATAAATTGCACTATTGATAAAAGGAAATATTTTAATACAGGATGATAAAAACCAACTGCGTTCAACAAAAATGTGAACGAATCTTCCCTGAATGGGTTTCCAAGTTCTACAATGGATCGAAGGATGATCTATGCCATATCACATCTATAATCTAGATTTAAGTTAAGGTTCATAAAAGAGAAAACTTTCAAAATGGTCTAATAGTGACCCTCAATTATCTTTAATTACTTATCTAACTTGTCGTAAATTACAGTGGCTGATGTGGCTCCTCAATAATTATATAATAGAAAAAACATCGCGTTTCAGATTTTAACTTACATAGCAAATGTGAACACCATGAACTTTATTTGACGATCGACACTAGTATTACGCAAAAAGGGGATCTAACAGATGAGACTTCTGCAGTTCTGAGTGAAGCCTTATGCGCTCAAAAATGCAGCATCGCGTGCGTTCATTACCTTGTCGGTGTTTAGGCAGCATCAGGGGGCGGCGGGTGGCGCAGCTCCACACATCTCGCCATCTCGGAAGCAACTCTCTCCTAACTTCTCCTTACTACAATTTACCGAAGTTGGTTTAAAAAAAGCTATCTGGCTGTGTTCTCAACTGACCAATCAGGGTCTCAATGTTAACCTTAAGCTCCACCTGCAAAAATTCTGTCTATCCAATGAGAAACGTTATACTTTTCGTGGTGGGGCAATGTTTTTAACGTTTGAAACGTAACAGAGACGCGAAAAAGTCTCACGCTAAAACTTGCAGCTGGTGTGGCACTTTTAATGTTATCGTAAGATCTATACTGTTCTTCTGGAGGGCTCTATCTTTTAACATGGGCTGGGGGGTGGTTTTGGCGGTCGGCTGGCGACGTGGGTGTCCGTCCCTTATCGTAGGGCCTCCTAGCCTACACGACTCTGCTCTCGGCTTCTGTACTCGTTTCTTCTCTCGGAACTGCGTCTGTTTCACGGTGGGAAGGTATGACATGCATTTACGCGTTCTTGTGTTAGTCTGTGGTATTCCATTTGCCCACTCGTTGATAGTATTACTTTGGTTAATTTAATGTCAGGATTTATTCGGAGCTATGTGACATACTGCCGGATTTGCTTTTCATGTCAGGGTTTTCATGGAAGGTGTTGGATTTGCCTGACACCTTACAATGTTCAGAAAAAAACGCAAAACCTGGAACAACTAGAGACAGGACGTTCATATTCACTGCACATGTACATCATGTTCTGCAGAAATGATTAGCATTTGAACACGTCGGCCCGCAGGTTCAAGGTGAATATCGATATCGCGGCGTAACACCACCTACCGGTAAAATGTGCCTGCAGCTCTCATTATCTTTTATCAGTGGCGGCTCGTGACGAAAGAAGATGATGGTGCACTTCGCTCACGAAGGAAAACATCAACAAAAGAGAGAAAATCAGTACACCGCTCATGTGTTTGTAATGCCTGATCTAAACAGACCGCTCGCTCGTGTCACTCCTGCATCTTCTCATAATAAAAACAAAAGGTGTACACAGAAAAAAGTATTACTTTTGCAGAATAAAAGAAATTAAAAGCACCTGTAGCTCTATGTACTCAAAAAGTGGTGGCATGCCTTACTAACCTTTTTCAGCAGGACTGATTTTAACGCCGTTCGATTTTATCTCTGAATTTGGATGTGGTGGTGAACACTTGTACAGGAACTGTATTCTTCTTTCCTTCATATTTCAATCACTCTTTGATTGAAGTCTGCAATTCCTAAAACGACGTCTCGTTCAATAGAGAGCATCGCGAGTGCTGACAGTCTTTCTTGGTCCATTGTGTTCCGCAAGAAGGTTTTGATGCGTTTCAGCGAAGAAAAACAGCGCTCTGCTTCTGATGTGGTCATTGGAATTGTAATTATCGCTTTTAGGAGCTTCACAGATTCGCTCAGTGATTCACAAACATTATTGTCTGTTACGTAATCCAAGAAAGCTCAAAGTTCCACATATGCTTTTGAATTCCACTCTCCCATAAATAGCAGAGAGTTCTGTTCGAAGTTTCTTTGCTTTCATAAGAGTAGCATTCAATAGCAGCTCTGAAAGAAGTTTCTCGAAAACTGGAAGAGTAAGTAGCGAAGTAGAAAGAGAGGGGATTCAAGTAGATGTCCAGTGAACTTGACTCTTTCTTTTGACTCGTAACTTATGACATCACATACTTCTTTTGCCTCCCGCAGTAGATTACACATCACTGCGCCATCTTCAGTTCTCTCTCTTTTATGCTACTCCTGTAAAGCTGTTGAATTTTCTGCACTAAAATTAATCAAGAAACGAAAAGCACCAGGATTGGAATATGATTCAGTCTCATCACATCCTCTAAGGGCAAGTTCCAACGCACCACAGAAGCGAATACAGTTAATAATTAGATTCAATACGTAACTATTATCGGTAACTTTTGGTTCTGTAATGCCACGGACCTTCTGTACCCACTGTCTAATTGGGTAACTATATTTACATTGCCTAGACGTGCCATATTCAAAACGTTATTTACCTGGTCTGAAGAAAGTTCATGTTTTGTAATTTTGTCACGGAGGTGTTGCATGTCACAGACTTCGTATTTAGACCATGAAAGATCTCCTCCAAACAATAAACAAGAAAAACAAAATAAGGCATTTTTCATGCCACATCCACACAGTTAAATTTCCTATGGAACTGAAGACTTTTCGTTTTAACGGTCTGCGAAATTGTTGAAGCAGGAGTCGGCTTACCTAGCCTCTTGATTTCTAATTTTCCTTCAAACTTCCGTGAACTGAAGGGTTCAGAGAGCTATGAAATTACCTGATTCATTATTTCACGTATTCACTTGTCACTTGAGCCTCAAAATTCAGGTGATAGCGACTCGCATTCGGGAGGACGACGGTTCAATCCCGCGTCCGGCCATCCTGATTTAGGTTTTCCGTGATTTCCCTACATCGCTCCAGGCAAATGCCGGGATGGTTCCTTTGAAAGGGCACGGCCGACTTCCTTCGCCGTCCTTCCCTAATCCTATGAGATCGATGACCTCGCAGTTCGGTCTCTTCCCCCAAACAACCCAACCCTCAGGTGATAGCACACGCTAAAATAACTAACACAACGCACAGGAAATAGTTCGCTCGCAGCTACACCTGAACTGGTAAGGTGGCGCGAGAATCCCGCTTTGTTCGAAGATCCGATAGTTCCGTTTGCTTCGGAAGAGTTCGGGCTCTCTTCCTGCGGCTGACAGGGTGACCTACGCGAGGTGTTTATACACACAAGGCCCGCATACGAGTAAAGTGTTGCCTAGCGTTGCCCACGCACCCCGCACCTCCTCTGAGACACCCAAGTCCGCGTTTGCAGCCACAGTGCAACCCGCTGTCGCCATCGGCACATTCCGTCCAACTCCACTGCGTTCGGCGTTTGGAGCCCGGTCATTTCAAGAGAGATAAACGGCGCGCTACTTCTCCACTAGTATAGAACGCTCAGAAGGCAAACACAGTTGAAGAAAATTATTCCTTGGGGGTAGCGCAAACCTGCAAACCTATACAGGAGCCACCCTGTCTACATCTACATCTACATCTACATTTATACTCCGCAAGACACCCAACGGTGTGTGGCGGAGGGCACTTTACGTGCCACTGTCATTACCTCCCTTTCTTGTTCCAGTCGCTTATGGTTCGCAGGAAGAACGACTGTCTGAAAGCCTCCGTGCGCGCTCTAATCTCTCTAATTTTACATTCGTGATCTCCTCGGGAGGTATAAGTAGGGGGAAGCAATATATTCGATACCTCATCCAGAAACGCACCCTCTCGAAACCTGGCGAGCAAGCTACACCGCGATGCAGAGCGCCTCTCTTGCAGAGTCTGCCACTTGAGTTTGTTAAACATCTCCGTAACGCTATCACGGTTACCAAATAACCCTGTGACGAAACGCGCCGCTCTCCTTTGGATCTTCTCTGTCTCCTCCGTCAACCCGATCTGGTACGGATCCCACACTGATGAGCAATACTCAGGTATAGATCGAATGAGTGTTTTGTAAGCCACCTCCTTTGTTGATGGACTACATTTTCTAAGGACTCTCCCAATGAATCTCAACCTGGTACCCGCCTTACCAACAATTAATTTTATATGATCATTCCACTTCAAATCGTTCCGCACGCATACTCCCAGATATTTTACAGAAGTAACTGCTACCAGTGTTCGTTCCGCTATCATATAATCATACAATAAAGGATCCTTCTTTCTATGTATTCGCAATACATTACATTTGTCTATGTTAAGGGTCAGTTGCCACTCCCTGCACCAAGTGTCTATCCGCTGCAGATCTTCCTGCATTTCGCTACAATTTTCTACTGCTGCAACCTCTCTGTATACTACAGCATCATCCGCGAAAAGCCGCATGGAACTTCCGACACTATCTACTAGGTCATTTATATATATTCTGAAAAGCAATGGTCCCATAACACTCCTCTGTGGCATGCCAGAGGTTACTTCAACGTCTGTAGACGTCTCTCCGTTGATAACAACATGCTGTCTTTTATAAACCAAAGATGGTTCAAATGGCTCTGAGCACTATGGGACTTAACATCTATGGTAATCAGTCCCCTATAACTTAGAACTACTTAAACCTAACTAACCTAAGGACAGCACACAACACCCAGCCATCACGAGGCAGAGAAAATACCTGACCCCGCCGGAATCGAACCTGGGAACCCGGGCGTGGGAAGCGAGAACGCTACCGCACGACCACGAGATGCGGGCGTAAACCAAAGATAATGGACCACTGTGATTTGAGCAGACGTGCAGGTTGCCCCACAGACGTATGCGCGTACCGTGCCGTTATGTCAGTGCGTGTGAAAGAGGGCGCATTATTGGTATGAGAGGATAGGATGCATCCATCCGGGAAACTGCTGGTCGTATGGGACGAAGCGTTTCGGCAGGGCAAAGGGTGTGTGCAGAATGGTTCCCGGAAGGCCGTAGAACACGAGGAGATGAATACGTCATCCAAATGGCATTGCAGGACATATCTGCATCCTCCGCGGCTCTGGTGCAACGGTGGAATAGTGTAACAGATTGTACACTTCAGGGGTGACAGTCCGTTGCTGTTTACTATGGCACAGGTTACGTGCGCGTCGTCCACTTCTCTGCCTACCTTTGACGAATGTGCAGAAACTTGCTAGACGCTAATGGTGTATGGAATAACGTCACTGGGGGGCAGGAATGGCATCAGACAGTGTTTTCAGACCAATCCAGGTTCTGTCTGAAAATGATGGCCACACTTTCGTTCGTCGCGGACACGGGGAGCGCAATCACAGTGGCTGCATTCGCACAAGACATACAGTGCCAACTCAAGGCCTTATGGTGGCCTTGGGTACAACCACAGATCACAGCTGGCGCGTGTTCAGGGCACTGTGACCAGTGTGATCTACGTGAATGACGTCCTGCGACATGTAGCCATACACTTTCTGCACACCACCACCACACACGCTATTTTTCAGCAAGACAATGCACAACCACATGTTGCTGCACGAGCACGTGCCTTCTTGGTGTGGTGTCACCGCCAGACACCACACCTGCTAGGCGGTAGCCTTTTAAATCGGCCGCGGTCCGCTAGTATACGTCGGACCCGCGTGTCGCCACTGTCAGTGATAGCAGACCGAGCGCCGCCACACGGCAGGTCTAGAGAGACGTCCTAGCACTCGCCCCAGTTGTTACAGCCGACTTTGCTAGCGATGCTACACTGACAAATACGCTCTCATTTGCCGAGACGATAGTTATCATAGCGTTTAGCTACGTCATTTGCTACGACCTAGCAAGGCGCCATTACCAGTTTATAGTGAGATTATTAATGTATCAACAAGAGCGATGTCTTCCAATTATGGATTAAAGTTAAATATTCCAACAGCTTCGTACTTTATTTATTAGACTCAAGTCCCTTAACTGTTCCAGACCTCACGCCAGTCTGCGTGAGTTTAACGCGTGCCTTTCGGCTACCCGTCACTGTGGATTGGCTGTCTTGCCAGTCCACAACACTTGGTGCCACAGGATGTCAGACTTTTGTCCTTGCTCGCAGAACACCAGACTTGTCGCCAATCGAAAATGTGTAGGACATGGTGAAATGGGCCGGCCGTTGTGGCCGAGCGGTTCTAGGCGCTTCAGTCTGGGACCGCGCGACCGCTACGGTCGCAGGTTCGAATGCTGCCTCGGGCATGGATGTGCGTTATGTCCTTAGGTTAGTTAGGTTTAAGTAGTTCTAAGTTCTAGGGGACTGATGACCTCCGATGTTAAGTCCCATAGTGGTCAGAGCCATTTGAACCATGGTAAAATGACTGGTGCAGCGCTGTGACCCAAAGCCAACTTCCACAAATGAACTCTGGAACCAGGTGAACGCAGCATTGGTGGCTATACCACAGGATCCCATTCGCACCTTATACGTGTCGATGTCTTCACGCACGGAACAAGTTATCAGGGCTCATGGCGAACGCTGTGTCTACTAGGCAAGAGGACGTATGCTGAACCGAGGTGACTGAAATGCTGATGAGTTCTTTGTAACTTACTAATATGCATATCATGTGAATATCAAAGTCCTATCTCTAGTCGTTCAGGGTGTTCTGTTTTTTCTGAACATGAGTGTATTACGAGGAGTAGACATGAAATGTTATCACGACGAAAAAATCAAGCTGACACCATGAAACCTGTTGATGTTGTTTTTTTTTCACATATTCATCATCCAGTGCGAAACATTTTGATTAACCTCTCTCGTCCCAGTGTAGCGTATATGCTGCAACCAACTTTTTTTCTAGCACAGAGAGTAAACTAAATTTCCTGTGCCTAATTTTAGCATATGCAGGGTGTCCATAATAGAACTTCGAGTTTAAAAATGCTATAGAAAGAGAGCCACTGCTCAGAATGACTCGAATTTGAAAAGCATTTTATTGACACAGGAGAAAACATCAAGAGATAAAAACAAAACTAACGAAAATTTGACCAATAGATCGCGCTGTAATCGTGAGAACATGCACACCAACATACACGCGGCACACAGCTGTTCCTAACAAGGGAACCTCCCCATCGCAACCCCCTCAGATTTAGTTATAAGTTGGCACAGTGGATAGGCCTTGCAAAACTGAACACAGATCAGTCGAGAAAACAGGAACAAGTTGTGTGGAACTATGTAAAAAATAAGCAAAATATACAAACTGAGTAGTCCATGTGCAAGATAGGCAATATCAAGGAAATTATGAGCTGATGAGCGCCGTGGTCCCGTATTTAGGGTGAGCTGCTGCGGTGTGAGAGGTCCTTGGTTTAAGTCTTCCCTCAGGTGAAAGGTTTTCTCTCTTTATTTTTGCAAAGTTATGATTTATCCGTTCGTTCATTGACGTCTCTGTTTACTGTATAAGTTTAATGTCTGCGTTTTGCGACCGCACCGCAAAACCGTGCGATTAGTAGACGAAAGGACGTGCCTCTCCAATGGGAACCGAAAACATTTGATCGCAAGGTCATAGGTCAACCGATTCCTCCACAGGAAAACACGTCTGATATATTCCATACGACACTGGTGACGGCATGTGCGCCACATGACAGGAATATGTTGTCGACCCACCTAACTTGTAAACTTGGCGAATGGGTAAAAAGATTCTTCTACCCTGCCCGATTTAGGTTTTCTTGTGGATGTGAGAATCACTCCAAAAAAAGGGATGAAAACATAAGAGTTTGTCACATAAACTGCAACAAATGAATGCAACAGTTTCACAGTGGCACAATTTTCCCTGTGCTCTGTCAAAACGTATGTTTTGATTCGATGTTTGTTTAGGTGTAGCGTCCCCATACTACGGCGCAGTTACCTCGTATCGGACGGACGGACGGACAGATAATAATTGTCTGAAAATATAAAAATTAAACTCTTCACTCGAGGGAAGACTTGAACCAAGGACCGCTCGTTCCGCAGCTGCTCGCGCTAACCACGGGACCACGGCGCTCCTAAGCTAACATTAACCTTGATGTTACGTATCTTGCTTATGGACTACTCAGTTTGTGTATTTTGCTTATTTTTTTTCATATTTACACACAACTACTTACTGTTTTCTCGATTGATCTGTGTTCAGTTGCCGGCATCTCGTGGTGGGGCGGTAGCGTTCTCGCTTCCCACGCTCGGGTTCCCGGGTTCGATTCCCGGCGGGGTCAGGGATTTTCTCTGCCTCGTGATGGCTGGGTGTTGGGTGATGTCCTTAGGTTAGTTAGGTTTAAGTAGTTCTAAGTTCTAGGGGACTGATGACCATAGATGTTAAGTCCCATAGTGGTCAGAGCCGTTTGAACCATTTTTTGTGTTCAGTTTTTCAAGGCCTATCGACTATGTCCACTTATAACTAAATCTCAGGGGGGTGCAATGGGGAGGTTCCCTTGTAAGTTTGCATCCGAGGCGCTCAACATGACTGTCTCGTTGAAGCATCGCGCGTTGCTGAGGAAGCTCTTTTACAGGAACGGTGACTGTGCGCCTGTACCCCTGCAGAAGTTTCGGACACTTAAGAATATGACAAAAAGCATTCCTCCTATATCAGTAGCTCTGCAGAAGTTTCGGACGCTCAAGGGTATGAAAAAAAAAGCATTGGCCCTATGTCTGCTAGGACTCTGTTGAAAATGATTACAGAATTCGAAAAGACAGGTTCTTGAAATCTGGTTTCGCAGGACAGAGCGGATCAGGTTGTGGACAGGGGCCAAGGTCAATTACTGTTGGTTATATACGAACACACACAACCTTATTCCTCAAACCAATGCACAGTTCAAAAAATGGTTCAAATGGCTCTGAGCACTATGGGACTTAACATCTGAGGTCATCAGGCCCCTAGAACTTAGAACTACTTAAACCTAACTAACCTAAGGACATCACACACATCCATGCCCGAGGCAGGATTCGAACCTGCGACCGTAGCAGTCGCGCGGTTCCGGACTGAAGCGCCTAGGACCGCTTGGCCACCGCGGCCGGGCAATGCGCAGTTTTTCTTTAAAACATCAAAGATCAATCAATTCACGGCCGAGGGCCAAAGTAACTTCAGCAGAATAAGTTTAGATGATTCCTTTTAAAACTGCAGGATTTAGAATAACGGCTGAAAGCCTTACTTAAGTAAAATTGCAATATCTTCTCGGCTAAAGGCCGAAATAATATTTCAGATCAGCTAAGGGAATTATTTAAAAGCCAAGCATTTACAAATTTCGGCTAAGGCCATATTAAGGAAAATTCAAATTAATTTTTCGGCTGAAAGCCCATTTAAAAAAAAAATGCATAATAAAAGAGAGGCTTTAAAAATAAATTTTTACACAGTACTTAAGAAAACTTGAAGTATCTTCTCGGCTGAAGGCCCAAACAATTACTTACGAATAATTAAAGACCACCTTAAGATAAACATTTACAGAACACGGCTGAAGGCCGCTTTAAGAATTCAAAATAATTAAAGAGAAATCTTACAGACAAGGCTTTACATATTAAAGTCACAGATTCTGATAGAAACGCGGCTGAAGGCCTAAAAACAGAGCAACAAGAATTTTTAACTAAAACACGGCTGAAGGCCTAATCTTAAAATAGTTGTCATGAAGTTCGGCTGAAGGCCATATACTGAATATTGTATTGTATTGCATATTAACCGGGGACCTAGAAACAACGGAGAGGCTCCGTCCCCAACGCAGCCGCAGTGGTCAACAACCCCACGACGACTACCGCAGTCGCCGGCCGCGGTGGCCGTGCGGTTCTAGGCGCTCCAGTCCGGAGCCGCGCTGCTACCACGGTCGCAGGTTCGAATCCTGCCTCAGGCATGGGTGTGTGTGGTGTCCTTAGGTTAGTTAGGTTTAAGTAGTTCTAAGTTCTAGGGGACTGATGACCACAGCAGTTGAGTCCCGTAGTGCTCAGAGCCATTTGAACCATTTTTTGAACTACCGCAGTCCCCACACCGAACCCAGGGTTATTGTCCGGTTCGGCCCCCGGTGGACCCCCCAGGGAACGTCCCACACCAGACGAGTGTACCCCCTATGTTTGCGTGGTAGAGTAATGGTTGTGTAGGCGTACGTGGAGAACTTATCTGCACACAATCGCCGACATAGTGTAACTGAGGCGGATTAAGGGGAACCAGCCCGCATTCGCCGAGGCAAATGGAAAACCGCCTAAAAACCATCCACAGACTGGCCGGTTCACCGGACCTCGACACAAATCCGCCGGGCGGGTTCGTGCCGGGGACCGGGCGCTCCTTCCCGCCCGCAAAGTCGTGCGTTAAACGGCACGGCAAACCGGGCGGGCTTTTACACTGAACATAAAACAGACAATATTAATACCCGGCTGAAGGCTTGGCACAGTACTTGCGACCAAATAAAATGACTAATAACAAAGTGGTGCTCAGAAGTGTTCCAAGGGTCGGCCTGTGGAGGAAACTCTAACCACAAATTAGGTGAGACAGGCAGCCAAGCGTAACACTAAACAATCGGGCTGCAACACGACCTAGGGACGGCTGAAAAATCAACCAACAAGCTAGTCAGTTCCCTCTGTCGCAACCGACCAACTGCCTATTCCAGTACGCAGACAGTATTCATATGCTCAGTGGAAATCACACAGTTCGACGTGAACACAGTTGCACTAGATCTCGAACAATCGTAAAAGCAATCACTGTGGAACAACAAGCACCAATCAATTCGACACACACAGAGTTTCCACAAGCGGTCGGCAACCAAAAACACGTCGTCCGATAAGACGACCGACCGAACGACCAACCCAGGTCGTCCCCACCGAAGTCATGTGTGTCAGCAACAGTCGGGCGAGTCTTTGCTGTCCGAAGTAGACTGCAGGTACAACCCGACTCAACTCCATGTCCGTTCGGAACTCTGGTTCGGACCAAGCCATGCGGAAGTAACTCTTGCCCGTTGGCCACGACATCTCTGCACAAGGAAGGAGCCGACCCACGACCGGCAAGATGACCAAGTGACGATACCCAGAAACTGTCAAAAGACCAAATACACGTCGCCTGATGATTCAACCAACCGCACGACCGACCAACGGTCGTCCCGCTCCAATCTCCTTCTGTCGGACAGTTCATGTGTGTCGCCAGCGGTCGGCGAGCTGTGGCTGTCCGCGCCTCACTGCCGCTCCGTCCCCGACTTCACTGCTGCTGCGTCCGGACTGAGCTCCCTACTGAACTCCAGACACACGACGATCCGGAAATACTATCGGTCGCTTCAGAGATGGTACAACAGTGCAATTATCGATAAGCGCTGCTGCTGCCACTCACGGGCAGGTAAGGCAGGAAGTTAGTGACGCCAGTAAATGGAATAAGGAAACGATGTGGCAGTACCGTAAGAGAAGACGACAAATAATAAACGGGATGAACACGAGCCACACACGGCTCAGTTCTTTTGAAGTGTAATGTGACGGATGGAGGAAAGCAATTGATCCGATATCTGTCGAAGATACGACCACGTAACTGCAGGAGGGGTCGTGCGGAGGTGAGCGAACACGTAGCGCACGAGGAATTGCCCGGTCGTTCGATATGTCTGCGAAATTTCCTGCATCGCTATTCACACAGGAGTTTCTTCCTGCTGACCCTCCAGAAAGACAAAAATTCACTCCGGGGTTTCTTGCTCGCATGATAATAGACAGTGAATGGAACATTCTCTGGACAGACGAAGCCCAGTTCCATCTACAAGGACATGTCAACACGCAGGATTGCAGAATACGGGCAACGGAAAACCCGCTCACACCTCAACCGGTACTTCTTCATTCTGCAAAACTCATGCGGGTTCACGACATCGCAGGGCAGTATTTTTCCGAGGAGATGAATCCTGCGCGCCCTGTTACCTGCAGCGTCACGGGTAAACGCTATGAGAGATTTTTTCGCATCAACGTCATGCCAACCCTTCAACAGTTTGGACTTGTGGATAGGATCATTTTTATGCGAGACGGCGTTCCTCCACAAATTGCATAGACGGTGAAGCGGCTGCTGCAGAGACACTTCGGAAGTGCAAGAATTATCTGCCGTCATTTCCCTACAGCCTGGCCGATTGTGTTAACTTCTGGCTATGACAGATGTTGTGGTCAGTGCTCCAGTCACGAACGTAGCTGAACTGAAGGCACCCACTGCCAACTAGGGTGCAGGGGAACAGTAGCACAGCCATAGACAATATTTTTATTCATTCTTCATCACTAGATGGACATTCTGTTAGTAACAGGGTGAATGATCTTTCAGACCATAATGCACAAATTTTAACACTAAAAGGCTTTTGCACTCAAAAGAATGTCCCATATAATTGCAGGCTATGTAGGAAAGTTAATCCAACCGCAATAAAGAGTTTTTTAAATCTTGTCAAGGAACAAGAGTGACAGGATGTGTATAGTGCCGATAACATAGATGATAAATATAATGCTTTCCTTAACACATTTCTCACGCTGTTTGAGAGTTGATTTCCATTAGAACGTTCTAAACGGGGTACTAGTAGTAATAGGCAGCCCGGGTGGCTGACTAGTGGGATAAGGATATATCATGTAGAACAAAGTGGGAATTAAATGAAAAAGTTAGAAGTAGTCACAATCAAGCTACAGTAGCCCATTACAAACAGTATTGTAAGGTGCTTAAAAATGTTATTAGGAAGGCGAAGAGTATGTGGAATGCAAATAGAATAGCTAATTCACAGGTCAGTTGTGAAGGAAGTGTCTGGTCAGCAGCACAAGTTCGATAATGTAAAGTCAGATAGTAGTAGAAAAATTTTCTGTTACTGATAAATCAGATATATGTACAGTATTTAACAATCATTTTCTGAGCATTGCTGGTGAATTAAATAAAAATTTAGTTTCTGCAGGGAATCATATAACTTTCTCGGCAAATGCCTTTCCGATATTGATGTCTAAAATACTCCTCTGTGACACAGACAAGAGGGTTATGATGGAGTGCCTAGCAGAATATTAAAATACTGTGCTGCACATGTTAGCCCTGTATTTACCCACATTTCTAATTTTTCCATTAGGAATGGTCAGTTTCCTGAACGATTAAAGTACTCAGCAGTAAAGCCGATTTATAAAAAGGGTGAAAGGGATAACGTATACAATTTAGACCTATTTCTATGCCATCAGTGTTTGCTAAAGTTATAGAAAAGGCTGTGTATGTAAGGATATTTGATCATTTTATGTGACATAATTTGCTATCAAATGTACAGTTCGGCTTTAGAAGTCGTTTAACAATTGAAAATGCTATATTCTCTTTTCTCTGTGAGGTACTGGATGGGTTACACAAAAGATTTCGAGCGCTAGGCATATTATTTTATTTAACTAAGGCGTTCGATTGTGTTGATCACAAAATTTTGCTTTAGAAGTTGGACCCTTACGGAATATGGGGAGTAGCTCACAATTGCTTCACCTCTTACTTTAGCAACAGACAGCAAAAGGTCATTATTCACAATGTTGAAAATGGCAGTGATATGGGGTCTGAGTGCGGTACGGACAAGTGGGGCGCCACTCCTGTTCCTTATTTATATAAATGGTATGCCCTCTAGTATTACGGGTAACTTTAAAATATTTCTGTTTGCTGGTGTCACTAGCTTGGTAGTAAAGTATGTTGTGTGCAACATTGGCTCGGTTTTAAATAGTGCAGTTCATGACCTAAGTTCATGGATTGTAGAAAATACATTAACGCTAAATCACAGAAAGACTCAGTTTTTATAGTTTCTAACACACATTTCAACAAAACCTGACGTTTTAATTTCCAGAATGGCCACATGATTAGTGAAACTGAACAATTCAAATTTATAGGTGTTCAGATAGATAGTAAGCTATCGAGGAAAGCCCACGTTCAGGATCTTGTTCAGAGACTTAATACTGCCATTTTTACTATTCGAACGGTATCTGAACTGAGTGGTCATTCGACACGAAAGTTAGCGTACTTTGCTTATTTTCATTCGCTTATGTCGTATGGTATTATATTTTGGGAAAATTCTTCCCATTCTAAAAGGATATTTTTGGCTCATAAACGAGCGGTTCGGGCAATATGTGTTGTAAGTTCACGAACCTCTTGTCGACCACTGTTCACGAGTCCTGGTATTCTGACATTGGCATCTCAATATATATATTCCTTACTGTCATTTCTTGTTAACAATATTAGCTTATTCCCAAGAATAAGCAGCTTTCGCTCAGTTAATACTCTGCAGAAATCTAACTTGCATTTGGATCGGACTTCCTTAGCTCTTGTGCAGAAAGGTGTGCAGTATACTGCTGCATCCATTTTCCTTAAAAAAATAAGCTAATTCTTGTTCTATTGTTGATTGCGTTTACTTAAACTAATGGATTGACTTTTTTCGGGTTCATAAACATTCATTTTCAATAAGCTACTACTCGAATTCAAAAATCTTAGCTTAGCTTTCAAATCGAAACTGAAGAGTTTCATCATGGGTCACTCCTTCTATTCTGTCGAGGAGTTCCTTTAAAAAATTAAGCTAATTCTTGTTCTATTGTTGATTACGTTTACTTAAACTAATGAACTGCCTTTTTCCGGTTTCATAAACATTTTTTTGTCTTTTTTATGTTGTAATTTCGTGTACTGACACGTTCCATGACGTTGGAGATTTGCTCCTCAATTTGGCCCTACAGAACTTCACGTATAAATAAATAAATAAAAACGAAATCTGAAAGTGCCCCCAGAGACTCTTTGTGGATGTTGTTTTTCGATTTCAACTTGTGGCAGAAAACGGTGGACGGCATACTGAGCATGACTTGCGTTAGCCTCACGACAATTAGAAACCGAGGTAATTTTGCTTTTTATGCGGTTTTTGGCTCCAGGATAATTAAAAACCGATGTCATTTGGTTTTTATGCAGTTTTCGGCCTCAGGACAGTTAAAAACCGATTTTTCCCGTGCGATGTGGCTCGTCCTTGCGTGGTGGATGGGCTTAACTAGCAGTGCCACGACTGTTGACTGCCGAACCTATGCAGTGTTTCACATTGAACAGAAGAGATGGTGTAACGTGCAATTCAAAACATATCCATCGTATATACTAATCGTTAGCACCACATCATTGCCTCCCAAAAACCACTGAGCATCACTTTGCCCACTGACAGAGCTTAACTTGTATCGCCAGTGATAATGAATTCAGAAGTTTCCATTGCTTGTTTTGCTTCTTTGTTTCCGAGTCATAGTCATTTGTCTACTGTAATCAGGCGGCTAAGAAAGTCTGGATTAGTCTTATGCATCTGCAACATCTCTTTAGCTGCCTCTGTTCCTCCAGATACACTCCTGGAAATTGAAATAAGAACACCGTGAATTCATTGTCCCAGGAAGGGGAAACTTTATTGACACATTCCTGGGGTCAGATACATCACATGATCACACTGACAGAACCACAGGCACATAGACACAAGCAACAGAGCATGCACAATGTCGGCACTAGTACAGTGTATATCCACCTTTCGCAGCAATGCAGGCTGCTATTCTCCCATGGAGACGATCGTAGAGATGCCGGATGTAGTCCTGTGGAACGGCTTGCCATGCCATTTCCACCTGGCGCCTCAGTTGGACCAGCGTTCGTGCTGGACGTGCAGACCGCGTGAGACGACACTTCATCCAGTCCCAAACATGCTCAATGGGGGACAGATCCGGAGATCTTGCTGGCCAGGGTAGTTGACTTACACCTTCTAGAGCACGTTGGGTGGCACGGGATACATGCGGGCGTGCATTGTCCTGTTGGAACAGCAAGTTCCCTTGCCGGCCTAGGAATGGTAGAACGATGGGTTCGATGACGGTTTGGATGTACCGTGCACTATTCAGTGTCCCCTCGACGATCACCAGTGGTGTACGGCCAGTGTAGGAGATCGCTCCCCACACCATGATGCCGGGTGTTGGCTCTGTGTGCCTCGGTCGTATGCAGTCCTGATTGTGGCGCTCACCTGCACGGCGCCAAACACGCATACGACCATCATTGGCACCAAGGCAGAAGCGACTCTCATCGCTGAAGACGACACGTCTCCATTCGTCCCTCCATTCACGCCTGTCGCGACACCACTGGAGGCGGGCTGCACGATGTTGGGGCGTGAGCGGAAGACGGCCTAACGGTGTGCGGGACCGTAGCCCAGCTTCATGGAGACGGTTGCAAATGGTCCTCGCCGATACCCCAGGAGCAACAGTGTCCCTAATTTGCTGGGAAGTGGCGGTGCGGTCCCCTACGGCACTGCGTAGGATCCTACGGTCTTGGCGTGCATCCGTGCGTCGCCGCGGTCCGGTCCCAGGTCGACGGGCACGTGCACCTTCCGCCGACCACTGGCGACAACATCGATGTACTGTGGTGACCTCACGCCCCACGTGTTGAGCAATTCGGCGGTACGTCCACCCGGCCTCCCGCATGCCCACTATACGCCCTCGCTCAAAGTCCGTCAACTGCACATACGGTTCACGTCCACGCTGTCGCGGCATGCTACCAGTGTTAAAGACTGCGATGGAGCTCCGTATGCCACGGCAAACTGGCTGACACTGACGGCGGCGGTGCACAAATGCTGCGCAGCTAGCGCCATTCGACGGCCAACACCGCGGTTCCTGGTGTGTCCGCTGTGCCGTGCGTGTGATCATTGCTTGTACAGCTCTCTCGCAGTGTCCGGAGCAAGTATGGTGGGTCTGACACCGGTGTCAATGTGTTCTTTTTTCCATTTCCAGGAGTGTATTTAAATGAACGTGAGCAGCGTCGAAATCCGGCAGGCGGCGACCCTTTGCAAAACCCCCCGCTCGCACTAAACCTCCAGGAATGTCTCAGTTTAGCTGGTGAGTCCGTAGACGAAGGTATGTGGGGAGTACAGTATAACTGGCCGCGCTTTCCCACCCCACTTTTGCGATAATTAAGCCTGTTTGTCCTTGAACTGACTTATGAGCCGCCGCGTAGGAATTCTTCCTATCTGTTACGTGGAGACGCTCCCGTAGGTTTACGTCCCTTTGCAGAGCCGTAGCAACGCCGTCGGATACTGAAACGGCAATACTACTGTATATGTTTAACATAATGAACCGGGAAAAAGTCTTTTTTTATGCAAACAATTTTTACACGTGATGCCATCGTGGCGTGTTTATTTAAAAAACACCATAAAATGAACTTGTTACACTGATTATAAGCGGCAAAAGAACATGGTATACGGCACACAGTCTGTAACTTGAGTGTACAATCGGTAAGATCCTACGTCTTCGATTATGCCAAATTTATTTATTTATTGACTGACATAAACGTTTCCTGGCATTGTAAAATTGCTGAAAGATGGTATTTATGGCCTTTAGATTCATCCTAACGTCTGATTGACAAAAGGAAACTTTTGTTAGCAAATCTTTATTAATAACAATAACTTGATCCGCGCCAGAAAAAATGTACTTTCCGTACGTATCTCTTTGATGACGTGTCGAGCGATTTCTGCATCGACACTTCCTCCCGCCAGATGGCCAAACGCCTCTGCTAGCCAGTGTGGGAACCTGCCGTTCGCTCCTTACCCCGTAGCTAGAGCAGCGCTGATACATTCACTTTCACACTAACAATTTACTAATAACTTTATTCGCAACACACTTTACAGACAGAATTCGCACATACCACTGAATGTACCTGCAAAATTACATAATTTTACGACTCGTACGTCTGGAGAATGGTTCAAATGGCTCTGAGCACTATGGGACTTAACATCTGAGGTCATCAGTCCTCTAGAACTTAGAACTACTTAAACCTATCTAACCTAAGGATATTACACACATCCATGTCCGAGGCAGGATTCGAACCTGCGACCGTAGCGGCCGCGCGGTTCCAGACTGAAGCGCCTAGAGCCACTTTGCCTCACTGGCCGGCTACGTCTGGAGATAAGATCTCATAAACTTCGAGATGCATGGAAAAATCTAGCTTTGCTGGAAATAGAGCGCAAGTTATCCAGACGATGTTCAGGCATTGTTTGATGCTTAAAGCATTTGAAGACATCCAACAGCGTTTATATATTATTTCAAACATTTTCTGAACTGTTTCTTTTTTACAACCTCGGAAAGTAATGGTAAAGGCACAGTTCTATCACTTATTTTTTTCGTTAGTCTATGGGTGAACGATCCGACTCTAATAAAACCATCATAATTTCGGTTTCGCGTTTTCAACAATAAGTGTTTAACATGTTTTACGTCAAATATGTAATACAGTAGCTCATTGGTAAAGCAATCAGCATTTGAAGCTCTGTTATACAGGAGTGTTCGATTCTTTAATGAATGGGGAGTGGAAGAGGGTTACAGGTATTCAAGGGCTGGTTGGAAGAGCATTTCCTAAGTGGTGTCTTTCATGTATGTATTACACCTCCTTACAATTCTCTTACTAAATATGTATACTCTGGCCTGAATTTAGGTGATCGTTCCACTTTATATTGCTCAGCACACAAATTGGCTTATTTACGCGCATTATGTTATATTTATTTATCTTCAGATTCAGCTGATGATACTAAGGTATCGGAAAGTGAGATCTGATCGTTCGCGAAATGGAAACCACAGCGAAAATCAGTAACGTTTTATTTGCAGCAGTTAGCTAGACCTTTCACGTACCTCTGAACATAGCCGCCGCTCCGAATTAGAAACTTAAAGTGATTTTGTATCAAGTTTCCAATACTCTAGTCATAAAAGGCAGCAACTGTGCTTTCCGTGAATTCTCTCCGCTGGTGTACAGCTCACTGCCGGTGTAAAAACGTTGTCTTCATAGCCAGCGGTTCATGTGAGCAGAGATGAAACTCAGAGGTAGCCAATTACTGGATGTGTTGTGGGTGATGAAACATTTCCCATCGAAGAGGCTGCAGGAGCATCTTCAGTGCCTCTGCAGAGTGCGGCTGCGAATTTTCATGTAGAAGGAAACACATGATAGTTACGTTATGCGGGCTGCATGACATCAGGCGAAATTTTTCACCAGGTCCTCATATTCGGCGGGAGACACTATTTATCCCGGCATCTTTACCTGCTCACTGTGCGCCCAGAACTGAAAAGAGCGACGGGCCGCGATAGAAGAGGGTACACATCTGTGCACAGCTTCATCGGATTTTCGCTGAGGTTTCCATTTTGCGCCCAATGGAACCTTACTTTCCGAATAGCCCTCGTATTACCAACAGGGACTGATCATTTCGAAGGTTCCCTGCACTTCGTAATTAGTTTCTAACGCTGCAATCATCATGTCGACTACAACTTTGCACATCAGTGTTGACCTCGTAGGTCTATAGACATCATCTGCCAGATCATTTACTTATGGGATGAATCCAAAAAGCACTGACCAAATTTCGGAGACTGTTCTCAAATATTTTCTGCGTATTACTGTATAATGGAGCCATGGTCTCCCCTCGCTCTTACACAGTATTAATGTAGTTATTATTATTGCCGTGTTCTCCAGAAAATACGGCACACATCCTACATAGCAGCTGCCTACGACTCAGGCACAACATAGTTCACCATTTTACTAAAAGGGTGCCTCTATACCTTGTCTCAGGCGTATATGGTGCTCTTCCTTTCTTTTAAGCTTATGATTGTGTGCTCTATTTTTTAAGAAATTTGGCTCTGCACAACTTGCGATTAATCAGAGCTGAAGATGATCATTAAGTGATCGATACTGCTCCCCCATGAACCATGGACCTTGCCGTTGGTGGGGAGGCTTGCGTGCCTCAGCGATACAGATGGCCGTACCGTAGGTGCAACCACAACGGAGGGGTATCTGTTGAGAGGCCAGACAAACATGTGGTTCTTGAAGAGGGGCAGCAGCCTTTTCAGTAGTTGCAGGGGCAACAGTCTGGATGATTGACTGATCTGGCCTTGTAACATTAACCAAAACGGCCTTGCTGTGCTGGTACTGCGAACGGCTGAAAGCAAGGGGAAACTACAGCCGTAATTTTTCCCGAGGACATGCAGCTCTACTGTATGATTAATGATGATGGCGTCCTCTTGGGTAAAATATTCCGGAGGTAAAATAGTCCCCCATTCGGATCTCCGGGCGGGGACTACTCAGGAGGACGTCGTTATCAGGAGAAAGAAAACTGGCGTTCTACGGATCGGAGCGTGGAATGTCAGATCCCTTAATCGGGCAGGTAGGTTAGAAAATTTAAAAAGGGAAATGGATAGGTTAAAGTTAGATATAGTGGGAATTAGTGAAGTTCGGTGGCAGGAGGAACAAGACTTTTGGTCAGGTGATTACAGGGTTATAAATACAAAATCAAATAGGGGTAATGCAGGAGTAGGTTTAATAATGAATAAAAAAATAGGAGTGCGGGTTAGCTACTACAAACAGCATAGTGAACGCATTATTGTGGCCAAGATAGACACAAAGCCCATGCCTACTACAGTAGTACAAGTTTATATGCCAACTACCTCTGCAGATGATGAAGAAATAGATGAAATGTATGACGAGATAAAATAAATTATTCAGGTAGTGAAGGGAGACGAAAATTTAATAGCCATGGGTGACTGGAATTCGTCAGTAGGAAAAGGGAGAGAAGGAAACATAGTAGGTGAATATGGATTGGGGGGAAGGAATGAAAGAGGAAGCTGCCTTGTAGAATTTTGCACAGAGCATAACTTAATCATAGCCAACACTTGGTTCAAGAACCATAAAAGAAGGTTGTATACCTGGAAGAATCCTGGAAATACTAAAAGGTATCAGATAGATTATATAATGGTAAGACAGAGATTTAGGAACCAGGTTTTAAATTGTAAGACATTTCCAGGGGCTGATGTGGATTCTGACCACAATCTATTGGTTATGAACTGCAGATTGAAACTGAAGAAACTGCAAAAAGGTGGGAATTTAAGGAGATGGGACCTGGATAAACTGAAAGAACCAGAGGTTGTAGAGAGTTTCAGGGAGAGCATAAGGGAACGATTGACAGGAATGGGGGAAAGAAATACAGTAGAAGAAGAATGGGTAGCTCTGAGGGATGAAGTAGTGAAGGCAGCAGAGGATCAAGTAGGTAAAAAGACGAGGGCTAATAGAAATCCTTGGGTAACAGAAGAAATATTGAATTTAATTGATGAAAGGAGAAAATATAAAAATGCAGTAAATGAAGCAGGCAAAAAGGAATACAAACATCTCAAAAATGATATCGACAGGAAGTGCAAAATGGCTAAGCAGAGATGGCTAGAGGACAAATGTAAGGATGTAGAGGCTTGTCTCACTAGGGGTAAGATAGATACTGCCTACAGGAAAATTAAAGAGACCTTTGGAGAGAAGAGAACCACTTGTATGAATATCAAGAGCTCAGATGGCAACCCAGTTCTAAGCAAAGAAGGGAAGGCAGAAAGGTGGAAGGAGTATATAGAGGGTTTATACAAGGGCGATGTACTTGAGGACAATATTATGGAAACGGAAGAGGATGTAGATGAAGACGAAATGGGAGATAAGATACTGCGTGAAGAGTTTGACAGAGCACTGAAAGACCTGAGTCGAAACAAGGCCCCGGGAGTAGACAACATTCCATTTGAACTACTGATGGCCTCGGGAGAGCCAGTCATGACAAAACTCTACCATCTGGTCAGCACGATGTATGAGACAGGCGAAATACCCTCAGACTTCAAGAAGAATATAATAATTCCAATCCCAAAGAAAGCAGGTGTTGACAGATGTGAAAATTACCGAACTATCAGTTTAATAAGTCACAGCTGCAAAATACTAACGCGAATTCTTTACAGACGAATGGAAAAACTGGTAGAAGCCGACCTCGGGGAAGATCAGTTTGGATTCCGTAGAAATGTTGGAACACGTGAGGCAATACTGACCTTACGACTTATCTTAGAAGAAAGATTAAGGAAAGGCAAACCTACGTTTCTAGCATTTGTAGACTTAGAGAAAGCTTTTGACAATGTTGACTGGAATACTCTCTTTCAAATTCTAAAGGTGGCAGGGGTAAAATACAGGGAGCGAAAGGCTATATACAATTTGTACAGAAACTAGATGGCAGTTATAAGAGTCGAGGGGCATGAAAGGGAAGCAGTGGTTGGGAAGGGAGTAAGACAGGGTTGTAGCCTCTCCCCGATGTTATTCAATCTGTATATTGAGCAAGCAGTAAAGGAAACAAAAGAAAAATTTGGAGTAGGTATTAAAATCCATGGAGAAGAAATGAAAACTTTAAGGTTCGCCGATGACATTGTAATTCTGTCAGAGACAGCAAAGGACTTGGAAGAGCAGTTGAACGGAATGGACAGTGTCTTGAAAGGAGGATATAAGATGAACATCAACAAAAGCAAAACGAGGATAATGGAATGTAGTCAAATTAAGTCGGGTGATGCTGAGGGAATTCGATTAGGAAATGAGACACTTAAAGTAGTAAAGGAGTTTTGCTATTTAGGGAGTAAAATAACCGATGATGGTCGAAGTAGAGAGGATATAAAATGTAGACTGGCAATGGCAAGGAAAGCGTTTCTCAAGAAGAGGAATTTGTTAACATCGAGTATAGATTTAAGTGTCAGGAAGTCGTTTCTGAAAGTATTTGTATGGAGTGTAGCCATGTATAGAAGTGAAACATGGACGATAACTAGTTTGGACAAGAAGAGAATAGAAGCTTTCGAAATGTGGTGCTACAGAAGAATGCTGAAGATAAGGTGGGTAGATCACGTAACTACTGAGGAGGTATTGAATAGGATTGGGGAGAAGAGAAGTTTGTGGCACAACTTGACTAGAAGAAGGGATCGGTTGGTAGGACATGTTTTGAGGCATCAAGGGATCAAAAATTTAGCATTGGAGGGCAGTGTGGAGGGTAAAAATCGTAGAGGGAGACCAAGAGATGAATACACTAAGCAGATTCAGAAGGATTTAGGTTGCAGTAGATACTGGGAGATGAAGAAGCTTGCACAGGATAGAGTAGCATGGAGAGCTGCATCAAACCAGTCTCAGTACTGAAGACCACAACAACAACAACTGCTCTTTATGTGCGATTAAATCCAACTGATACCGTTACAACACATGGTTTAAGAAGGCATGTTGGGTTGGTGGAAGCGTAGGGCACCTATTCACTATCATACGCTATCTGATCAAAAGCATCCAGATACCGTATGTAATGCAAAATTGACCGCTAGATGGTAAGGTAGGCGGGGGAACCATTATAAAACAAACCAAGGGGTATTGTGTTGTCAGTACAGAAGCAGTAACAGCAGAATAGGTTGGTCAGGAGAGCGCATGGGGACTACTCATTGGATGTTGACTGAGTAATAAATCCAACAGGGACATTCTAACCCTACTAAAGCTGCCTAGTTCGACTGTTGGTGATGTAATTGTGAAAGGAAAACGTGAAGGAACAAACACAGCTAAACCAAGACCAGAAATCCCTAATTTACTGAAAACCAGGGAACGATGAGCACTGCGGACAATGGTTGCAAAAAACCACATAAAAGCAGCTGAAATAATCACTCGTGTGTTTTAAAGTGCCACAAGCAATCCAGGTAGCACAGTGACTGTGCGTACGGAGTTAAAAAGAAGTGGGTACAGTGGTCGAGCAGCTTATCGTAAGCCATACACTTCTGCAGTCACTGCGAAGCGGCACTTGGCGTGTTGTAAAGAGTGACAGCATTGGGTAGTGGATGACTGGAAACGAGTGAAATGAAGTGATGAACCACGATATACTCTGTGGCAATCTGTCGGAAGGGTACGCGTTTGGCGAACGTTACCTGCCATCATGCGTTGCGCCAAAAGTGGAGAATGAAGGAAGTGATGTTACGGGATACGGGTGGTTCTCGTGTTTAGGATGTGGTCCCAGTATTGTGCTTAAGAAAACGCTTAATGAGGAAGGATATGGAAGCTTTTTACGGCATTGTATTGGGTTAGTGCAAAAGTTCGTAGCGTTTTTTCATAATTTTAAACACAACAGACACACATATCACAGGCTTTAGTCATCAATAATATATTCTCCTCCACTATTTGCTACTGTCTGCCAAGGCTGGGGTAATTCTTCGATTCCGCGACTGTAGAAATCACGTGGTTTTGAGGCGGAAAACTCATCATCTTCGGAGCTCATTTTCGTCGGTAAGAGGTGTTCCTTGAAGGTTTTTCGATAGAGGACGGAAAATGTGAAAGCCTGAGGCCGCAAGATATGGTGAATAAAGTGGGTGCGGAATGACTTCTCAGCCCAACTCCGGTACAGCCTTTTACTCCTATCAGAATGCGGGCGGGTGTAATCGTGAAATAGCATCACTTCACGCAGTCTCCCTGGCTGTTGTTCTTGGGCAGCATCTTCAAGACGTCTCAGTTGTTGACAACAAATGTCAGCAGCGATGTTTACACCTCGGCAAAGCAATTGGTAGTACACCACACCGTCGCTGTTCCAACCATGGAGGTAAGAATAAGGGGAAATGGCGCTACGTATCCCAGCCGTACTACGTTTTGACGCCATGGGGGCGTGGCTCGCTGCCGTGACACTCTGACCAAAACATTGCCAGTGTGCTATAGCGCTGCGTGTATTACAGTCGCTAATTGCACCATATACTCATGTAACGTCATCAGATTGGTTGTTTCAAAGTTTTTGTTTAAAATAAAATCTCGTAAAGGCGAAATTCCGCGTTTCTTCTGATTAAAAATAGTTTTTAATGTAATATTACGAATAGCTAGCCTTCAATGTAAACAATACAATTTTGTTAATTCAGTAATAAACGTGTATCACAAACTAAATAATAGAAACTGAAAACTAAATTAGCTATACCCTCCCTCCAAAGCCCCATAAATACATCTTGTTTGTAATACGTACTGGGACATTTCAGTTACGTTACACTACTGCGAAACACTGTTCATTACCACCAATATTTACTGAAATACGGTACATAGAATGGCGAATCTTCACAGTGTCCTGTTTAGGCCTATACTTTACGCCAGTTAATGTAGTGTTAGCTTTTAATTTGGTACATGATGAAGACAAAGTGAGTTACTCAACACTTCGATTATCGGCGATACTTACGTATTCTACCGAAACGTGAACTTGCAAACTAAGAATTTAATTCTTTGAATTAACATACCTTTTGCAAATGATTTGGGTGTGTAGGGAAAACTGATGGTACAGCATTTTCTCGGAGCCTTACTGTTGAAAGGGAAGTTCGGTGTATGTCTTCTTCTCGGAAATGCTGAGAACATATAGTGCTCCATTTAGACGCACGCCAATTCCTCCTCCTTACGGCATTCTCCCACAGAGCTTTCCGACTTTCATTTTTAGGAAATCTAAAATCATACAGGAGAAAAACACGCTATAGTACAAGTACCGATGTAGCACACGTTCATTCACAATGAAGTTGTAAAATCACACTTAACGAGACAACTTACACATGAAATGTTATTCCCTTCGATTTCGCATCACAATCAGAACGATTCGTACCTCTGAACACCACACAAGTCACCATAATAGCGCAAAATCCTTCCAAAAGCGAGCGACAAGCCTATGCACACAAGCTTACAGCAGCAATGTTTCGGTCGGATTGAGATGGCTACCCTCGGCTTCACATAGCTTCACAGCTGTGACGTCACGGCGTCTCCCTCCATTCTTACCTCCATGGTTCCAACAGATGCTTAACATTATCTTTGGCGGGTGCGCGCGGGTCTTTGCACGAAGAGTTGCAGCTTTGTTTGGACCCAGCCTTTTCTTTCTTTTCCTTAAGTTAGCATAAAGACATCATTCCTCGTCACCAGAAACGATACAGGATAGGAATGATCGGTGTTATTCACGTGCCAATTGATGATGTGCAAGCGGACATGCGAAGAGGGCCACCCGCTGATTTCTGTGATTTTGGCTTAGAGCAGGCGGTACCCAAACACCCAATTTTTCAGCCTTCACCATTGCATGCCATTGTGGCACGGTAGTGGAATGATCGTAGTTTAGAACATTTACGAGTTCTCGAGTACACTGAAGTGGATCATTGTGGATTAACGTCTTCAAATGATATTCATCAAACCGCTACGGCCTTCCTGAACGTGGAGAGTCACTAATATCGAAACCATCCTCCTTAGAACCTGAAAACCTATTTCTTGCCGTGCTCTGTCCGCTGGCATTATCCCCATACACTGCGCAAATGCTTCTGGCTGCCTTTGCTGCTGTAACCAGTCTACTGAATTCAAACAGAAGAATACGTCGGAA
The DNA here is from genome assembly GCF_023864275.1 of Schistocerca cancellata. Classification (NCBI taxonomy): domain Eukaryota; kingdom Metazoa; phylum Arthropoda; class Insecta; order Orthoptera; family Acrididae; genus Schistocerca; species Schistocerca cancellata. The sequence goes on along the minus strand of NC_064628.1, from coordinate 780,626,027 downwards.
ATGTTCCGATTTCTCCACTTGGCATTCCATTTTCTAGAGTCCAGAGCTTCATTCACTATCTCTAGATGACAAAACGACAATACGTAAATTCAAACAGCAACAGTGAACTACATAAAAAATAACAATCGATAAATAAACCTGTATAAACCGGAATACCAACATGCAAAACAAAAACGCTACGTACTTTTGCGCAACATAGTATAATGCGTTGAGCAGAGGAGCAGATCGGAGACGATGACTTTCTTTTTTTTTGTATCAGTATGACGATGCACCCTGTCACAAAGCAGTATACCTGAATCAATGATTTCTGGACAGTAACATTCCTGAAATGATTGGCCTGCCCAGAGATCCGACCCGAACCAAATGGATCATATTTTGGGTGACTTAGAACGTCGGCTTGCTCCAGAACCCAGCATCCAACATCCACTTCAGGAAGAATTGGTTGCCATTCCTCCACAGAGATTCAGACACCTCGTTGAAAGTGTCCCCAGCAGAGTTCAGGCCATCCGGATACTTTTGATCAGATAATGTGGAACAGTGGAAGCATAACAAGTCATTTAAATGGCAGAGAGGTGCCATGCACGTAGGCCCCCAGCGCCTTCTTTTGTGTGAGCGGACAGGCCTGTGTTACGCAACACTCAGTCGGTGCGGAGTCGTCATACGAAGCGAAAACTCGTAACCAACTGCCACTATTCCTCGCCGACATCACAAGGTGGCATGTCGCCATGTAAGTGCGTTCGAACGCGGCAGTATGATTGCTCTCCGGGAGGTGACTCAGACAGGGTTGGTTCAAATGGTTCAAATGGCTCTGAGCACTATGGGACTTAACATCGATGATCATCAGTCCCCTAGAACTTAGAACTAACCTAAGGACATCACACAACACCCAGTCATCAAGAGGCAGAGAAAATCCGTGACCCCGCCGGGAATCGAACCCGGGAACCCGGGCGTGGGAAGCGAGAACGCTACCGCACGACCACGAGCTGCGGACCTCAGACAGGGCACGCTGCTTCAACAGTGAGGCGTATGTGGAACTAGTGGAGAGAAGAGAACGTTACACAGCGCCGACAGAGTATTGAAAGACACAATGTGACTACAGGGCGAGATGACCGCCATGTTGTCCGTTCCTTGGCCGTAACGAATAGCTTCGTCCACAACGTTGCCTCGACATTGGAAAACTGCAATGGGTGTGGACATGTCTGCGATGACGGTTCGACGCAGCACTGGTAGTACGCATGCCATTGCGTTGGCTTCCATTGACCAGAATCCACCAAGACCGCAGACTTCAATGAGCATGTGAAAGCTGACACTGGTCGTTCAGAGTGGCAAAATGTAGTGTTTTCGAAAGAGTTCCACTTCACCTTGTCCTACGATGACGGCCGAATACTCACTCGATGCCGCCGTGGTGAACGCAACTGGGCAGACTGTATTGTTGAGCGGCATACCGAACAAACGCAAAGTGTGATAGTTTGGGGCGTCTTTGCCTAGAACACGAGATTGCACCTACGACGTCTTAAGGGCAATCTGAATAGCTACCGCCACATCAGGGAGCTCTTACAGTCTGAGGTACTGCCCCTCCGACAGGCCGTCCCGGATGTCATATTTCAACAGGACAACGCCCAGCCGCATGTGGCGAGGAATATGCGAGTTTTCTTCGAAGGACGACGAGTACCACTGTTTCCCTGGCCTGGCCCTTTACCTGACGTGTCGCCCATCGAACATGTCCGAGACATGGTTGGTTGGCAGCTTGTTCGTTCAGGTCCTCCTGCAGCCGTAGTTGATGGTTCGTGGACGCACCTACAAACCGCGTGGTGGAGTATTCCCAAGCAGCATGTTCAGGCGCCCTTTGATTACATGGCACAACATCTAGCGGCACTGATTGCAGCAAGCTGGTGGCGCTGCTCTGAACTGAGTCTCCGCAGTTATAGTTCTGTAATGCCAGTCATTTGTTTAGTGTCATGTCCTTAATCGGTGAAATAATTTTTATTGTGATCACGTCTCTTGGTCTTTGTTTCTCAATTTTTCCTAGCAGTAATGTACTATGGTGGTTTGTTTGGGGAAGGAGGAGGGGGGAGGGAGGTCATGACTAGAGGTTTACAAATTCTCCTAGAGTTTACAAATTCTCTACCCCTGTATCCGCCACGACCTTTATAGCAACTCAGCCTGTCACAACGGAAATATAAGGTACGTGTACAATGAAGCACAGTGATTAAAGTAGGCCAACTTAGATTTCCGCTAGGCTAGTAAGCTGCACGGCACCCGTTCGGCCTCATACAAACGACAACAGGTTGCGGTATCAATCCACCTTCACTAGTCAGGTAGTTGTTTGCGTAGGTAGTCCTGTGCACCTCATTTATCATAATGGTGGGAGCAGAAAAATAAACAAACCAAATGTAAGGGAGATTGAGGAAAAATTAAGAATTGGGGAATATAGAGCAGTCACGAAACAGAGCCCAAGTCCAGCAGGGGAAGAGTTGTCGCGTGTTTATGAGGCAGCTTCAAAAAAGTCGGTGTCTCGCAATGCAAATTGTGTTAAGAGTTAGTAAAGATTCATTCGGGAACCTCGAATATGTTAGGATATATTTGTGAATTTGACCAGCAGTTTCCTCATTTCATAAATATTTCGAAAGAGGACTAATACCTAGTGGCTGTCGAGTCTGTGGAAACGTGGTCCTTGAGGCCATTTAGCAGTATATAGTCTTTCTAAATTTAGGGCAAACATTGACTGAAATAGGAAAAGAATATGGCTCAGTCGTTATTAAAAAACCAAATTCGGATGGTACCCAACTTAGTGCGAAGGAAGGTTAGTATGAAAGAAAAGCTTCCTCTTTCAGGAATGTACTTTTTAGACTAACAAATGAAAAACGAACTTCGTGTTTGCTAAAATGCATTTGGAGAATTTAGAATGAATTATTTTGGCCACTTATAATGAATTCAGCGAACCCGCAATACACATCCTGTAAATAGTAATTAATATTTGAGTATCTGAGTTTATATTTGGCATGGAAACACGAAGCTTACAGAAATTTGATTTCCAAAACCTTACTTTGAAATGGCTCTGAGGACTATGGGAGTTAACATCTGAGGTCATCAGTCCCCTAGAACTTACACAGTCATGGACTGTGCGGCTGGTCCCGGCGGAGGTTCGAGTCCTCCCTCGGGCATGGGTGTGTGTGTTTGTCCTTAGAATAATTTACCTTAAGTAGTGTGTAAGCTTAGGGACTGATGACCTTAGCAGTTAAGTCCCATAAGATTGCACACACATTCCAACATTTGAACTTACAACTACTTACATCTAACTAACCTAAGGACATCACACACATCCATGCCCGAGGCAGGATTCGAACCTGCGACCGGAGCGGTCGTGCGGTTCCAGACTGAAGCGCCTAGAGTCGCTCAGCCACACCTGCCGGCAAAATCGTACTTTAACCGGCGTTGTAGTGTAACAGACATATTCAGGTTTTTAGGGGAAAAGGACGTCAACTTTCAGAGATGGTTCTGCTTACTACAGAAAACATGTGTAACAGGTGACCTGATGACGGTTCGACTGGACAATAGCCATTTCTATTCGAAAGAGGGCGAAGCTGCAGAGAAAACCGTTCGTATCGAAATAAAAAAATAAGCCCTAAATGCGCCAAAAAGGAAAAAAACGGACAAATAAAATCCACCGTTTCGTGGCCTACAGCGTGGCGAAATTGAATACATGTTTCATTGAGCCTCGTCTTGTGGCACTCGTGAAGAAAAAATAAAAAACAGTTCATAAACTTCAGAGTTATACTCGTAACACTACAATGAAAGTCTACAGAATGAACTGCTGCTAGCATAGCACATGGAGAGAACGGGCAGGCGAGCAAATTTCCTTTAGCCTACTTGCGTTGGGCATAATTTGTCACGGACGGGAATAAAGCAGCCTGTCTGTTCTGCTGATAGTGAGAGTTAGCTTCCCTGTCTGGCTAACACGCAAGCATGGGCAGATTTAAAGAGGAATATGTACACCTCTGGTCATGCCCATGATAACCGCTGCCACCCCTTATTGATCGCCACTGACAAGGGAACCTCCCCATCGCACCCCCCTCAGATTTAGTTATAAGTTGGCAAAGTGGATAGGCCTTGAAAAACTGAACAGAGATCACTCGAGAGAACAGGAAGAAGTTGTACGGAACCATGAAAAAATAAGCAAAATATACAAACTGAGTAGTCCATGCGCAAGATAGGAAACATCAAGGATAGTGTTAGCTCAGGAGCGCCGTGGTCCCGTGGTTAGCGAGAGCAGCTGCGGAACGAGAGGTCTTTGGTTCAAGTCTTCCCGCGAGTGAAAAGTTTACTTTCTTTATTTTCGCAAAGTTATGATCTGTCCGTTCGTTCATTGACGTCTCTGTTCACTGTAATAACTTTAGTGTCTGTGTTTTGCGACTGCACTGCAAAACCGTGCCATTAGTAGACGAAAGGACGTGGTCCCGTGGTTAGCGAGAGCAGCTGCGGAACGAGCGGTCCTTGGTTCACGTCTTCCATCGAGTGAAAAGTTTACTTCTTTATTTTCGCAAAGTTATGATCTGTCCGTTCGTTCATTGACGTCTCTGTTCACTGTAATAAGTTTAGTGTCTGTGTTTTGCGACCGCACTGCAAAACCGTGCCATTAGTAGACGGAAGGACGTGCCTCTCCAATGGGAACCGAAAACATTTGATCGCAAGGTCATAGATCAACCGATTCCTCCACAGGAAAACACGTCTGAGATATTCTATACGATATTGGTGACGGCATGTGCGTCACATGACAGGAATATGTTGTCGGCCCACCTAACTTGTACACTTGGCGAATGGGTAAAAAGATTCTTCTACCTTGCCCGATTTAAGTTTTCTTGTGGATGTGAGAATTAATCCCAAAAAAGTGATGAAAACATAATAGTTTGTCACTGTTGTGGGTTGGCAGGAGAGCCAACACCGTATTATTAGAGGAAGCCGAAAGGCACGCGTTTTAGCTCACGCAGGCTGGCGTGAGGTCTGGAACAGGTCAAGGAAATTAGACTTTAGAAAAAATGGACGTAGCTGGTGGAATACTTAACTTTAATCCATAAATGGTGAACATCGCTCTTGACGGTACATTATTCATCATCTCAATAGTAACTGGTAATGGCGCCTTGCTAGGTCGTAGCAAATGACGTAGCTGAAGGCTATGCTAACTATCGTCTCGGTAAATGAGAGCGTATTTTGTCAGTGAACCATCGCTAGCAAAGTCGGTTGTACAACTGGGGTGAGTGCTAGGAAGTCTCTCTAGACCTGCTGTGTGGCGGCGCTCGGTCTGCAATCACTGATAGTGGCGACACGCGGGTCCGACGTATACTAACGGACCGCGGCCGATTTAAAGGCTACCACCTAGCAAGTGTGGTGTCTGGCGGCGACACCACAGTCACATAAACCGAAAATAAAAAATTAAACTGCCTCGTGAATACTGGGTGTTGTGTGATGTCCTTAGGTTAGTTAGGTTTAAGTAGTTCTAAGTTCTAGGGGACTGATGACAATTTTTTGAAAAAATTAAACTTTTCGCTCGAGGGACCTGTCATTCCGCAACTTCTCACGCTAACCACGGGACCACAGTGCCCCTGATCTCACACTTCTTGATGTTGCCTATCTTGCGCATGGACTACTCAGTTTGTATATTTTGCGTATTTTTTTAATAGTTGCACACAACGTCTTCCTGTTTTCTCGATTGATCTGTTTTCAGTTTTTCAAGGCCTATCCACTGTGTCAACTTATAACTAAATATGAGGGGGGTGCGATGGGGAGGTTCCCTTGTGAGGCATGTGCCTGTCAGGTAATTCGCCTCTTCTCATAGGGCAGCAAGTTACTGGACAACAAGACTCGAGAATCGGCTATGGCTGACCGGTCAGGTGCGAGTAACGAGAGGCTTTTTCCACGGCCCTGCGGCCGATTAGCCTCGAGTCGCGGCCGCTGAAAAGACCAGCGAGGCCGACCCATCGTGGGCAGCTCATTTAACAAAGGGCGACGCAGCCGTGTCTGGACGGTTGGTCCGGCCAGCCAACGACCGCGCTCCACGCCACGGCACGCCGCTTATTGTCATTTCTTCTCACGACTCCCAGCCGCCTCCACCAATCACGCGCTCCGTGTCCTTGTCACTTCCCCCCTCCCCCCCCCACCCTCAACCCCCACCACGGCCCCATCTCATCCGTCTTCTCTTCCCACACGAATTGGAGAACAGAGGATAAGGGACAGAGCGAGAGTGAGAGAGAGAGAGAGAGAGAGAGAGAGAGAGAGAGAGAGAGAGAACGGACGCGGAGATTGCTTCCTTTGTTTTCTCTGTCACTGAGTTTTCTGGTTTCGCCTTACACGGCACGTACTGTCGCGGGTAATTGGAAAAGGAGCCAAAGCAATTATAGAGATTTCGAGGCAGTTTTTTTTTTCCCTCGCGTTTCTCCCAGGCGGTGGCTTGGCGCGGTATCTCCCGCCGAGGATTCCTTGTCTGATTCCCGGGAGTGGTGAGCAACCAACGGCGTAAGCTCCTCCCCAGACAGAGGAACGTCGGACTTTCTGTCCCGTTTAGCACCCGCGACGCGCCAATGGTACTGGGAGCGTATTAGCCGCGCGTCGTCCTCATTACTGCCGCCCCTGGTTTTAATTAAGCTGCCGGCCAGTTTCGGGCAATTACGTAACTGATGAGTGTGATTTTTCGTTTAGAAAGGCAAGCTTCAGCTCTATTGGTTTCGAAGCGCCGAGGGCTGCGTACACCAGCCAATAACTTAGCTTGTATATCTTACAAATTTTCTCTGGCTTAAGCCAGACCAGTTCTTCTCGAAGAAGAAAGTAAATTGTAAAATGTTCAACATGACAGCATGAAAAGTTAGCTTTCCTGCGTCATGCGTTTACTTTCCAATGTGTGGCGACATTGTGATGCAATAAATATACATACAGAGAGCGTAAACGATAATTGTTTACATCGTACCACGGTAGTGTGGGGGAAGTAGAGAGAAACAATTTTATATAGGACGCTTCGGTCTACCAAGCCGGGAAATAACCTCAGTGTAGCCTACAAAAGCCACCTAAAAGCTAAGATGCAGCGCATGTGGGCATCGCGAAATTTTCAGTGTCCTCTTTCTCTTCTACCGTCTTACAAAACTCCCTCGATAACATTATTAATTTGGACTTTCCGATGAGGGGAACGAAATAAAAAAGAGGTCATGACTTTTTCAATTCAACGTTTACAAGCATACTACAAGGGGCGCTTGAAAACCAGTGCAAAAATAAAAACTACTTACGTGTTTGTGGTAAACCTTTTTTATTTTTCGACATAGTCTCCTTTTAGACTTATACACTTCGTCCAACGCTATTCTAATTTGTTGATCCCTTCCGAATAATAGGAATTGTCCAAGTCTGCAAAATAGCTATTAGTTGCTGCGATCACCTCCTCGTTTGAATAAAATCTTTGTCCCTCCAGCCATTTCTTCAAACGAAGGAACAAATAGTCGTCCGAGGGAGCCAAGTCTGGAGAATAGGGGAGATGTGAAACGAGTTGGAATCCTATTTCCATTAATTTTGCGACCACAAGTGCTGAGGTGTGTGCCGGTGCATTGTCGTGATGGAAAAGGTCTTTTTTGCGGTCCAATCACCGCTGTTTTTTTTTGCAGTTCGGTTTTCAAACGGTCCAATAACGATGAATAACATGCAACTGTAATAGTTTTACCCTTTTCCAGATAGTCAATGAGGATTATCCCTTGCGAATCCCAAAAGACAGTCGCCATAACCTTTATGGCTGAAGAACTGGTCTTCACCTTTTTTGGTGCAGATTCTCTCTTGTGAACCCATTGTTTAGATTGTTTTTTGATCTCAGGAGTATAGTAATGTATCCATGTTTCATCCGCAGTGACGAAACGACGCTTAAAGTCCTTAGGATTCTTCCTGAACAGCTGCAAACCATCCTTCACACGATTCCGTTTTTGGTCAAGCGTGAGCAATCGCGGAACCCATCTTGCGGTAGCTGTCTCATGTCCAAATGTTTATGCAAAATATTATGTACCCGTTCATTCGAGATTCCCACAGCACTAGCAATCTCACGCACTTTAACTCTTCTGCCATCCATCACCATATCATGGATTTTATCAATGCTTTCTGGAGCCGTAACCTCCACAGGGCGTCCAGAGCGTTCAGCATCACTTGTACCCATACGACCACACCGAAAATTTTGAAACCACTTATAAACTGCTCTAATCGAAGGTGCAGAGTCACCGTAATATTTGTCAAGCTTCTCTCTAGTGTCCTGAGGCGTTTTGCCTAGTATCGACATGTCCCCTGTTTACTATCTTTGCCATCTGTGCTGTGAAATTGCGCTGCAGCGCGACACATTAATTCACTGGTCTTCAAAGTTTACAATTTTGCATTTCCCCTGGATACGTGTATGAAAATCAGTTTGTGGTCAATTTTCATAACTCCTTCGTAGTGCGTCGTTTCCTATGTCTTAGAGTGTATTTAAAACACCGTACATTAGCAAAAAATTAAGATGCAGCACAAGTAATTTTCAGGGTAATAATTATTGAACTATATGAAATAAAATCCTCATAACTTCTGAACTGTTTGCGTTAGGACGTTCAAACTGCACGGTTGGCCGCGGGGCATGATGGGAATTAATATGCGCATGCATGGTTTCATTATGCCACGAAGCTCACTTCCATTTGGATGGGTTCGTCAATAACAAAAATTGGCTCACTTGGGGAAGTCTGAAAATCCGCATTTCGCGATCAAGTCTCTGGGTGAGTGTGTGTTGTGCAAAGTCGGGACACGGAATAATCGGTGCGATATTCCTTGCTGGCACGGTGACTACCGAACGGTACGTGAAGGTTCTGGAAGATAATTTCATCTCCATTATCCAAAGTGGCAGCAATGACGCCAATCAGCACGGTAATGAGTGGGTCACCTTTGCTCTAGTACGTGGACCTAAAGTCAATAAAGTGGCGGATCTTAAAACTTTTAATAGCCGTGACGTCATTGCTTACCGGACGTTTCAGATCGCAGAGAGAGATATGTGTAAATCCTATTACGTGTGTAGCTCGTCTGATCGATTTCCTGGGGCTGGTTTGAAACACAGAGCGGTCTCCTCGATGTTTTCAGGCGTTTTGACCGTTTTTGGCCGACAGACATTTCCAACACCGTCATCACGAACACTACCCGTTTTCTCAAACTCTGCGAATCAAATTCTTGACTGTTAGCACACTTGGACCGGTTGACTTCAGCTCGAACTCGGTCGCAGACTTCCTTTGAGCCGCAGTTCGGCTGTTATTTTTCGCATTGTAGGTCTTCACAAGCGCTATACGCTCAGGCATTTTCACATGGAAATGGCCGACAATAACCAGGCGCGTGTGCACGCGCATACTAATTCCCATCATGCCCCGCGGCCAACAGTGATGTTCGAGCGTCCTAACGGAAACCGTTCAGAAATTATGGCGATTTTATTTCACACAGTTCAATAACTGAATAATTACCGTTTCCACCCATTTGCCGCCAGCAGTGTAACCGTACAGTTGTTGTGGATTTTGTTGTGGGACATTTTGGGATATTCGCGCTTCGGTCCCTATAGTTCATGAACTTCCGATAGATGGCGCCGCTCTACGTAGCCATTAGAGATGGGCAAACTGAAACACGTAACTGTTTCGAAACAAATGAAACAGTACAATGTAATGTTTCGATACACTGTTTGGAAACAGTGAAACAGTTTGTGTTTTGTAATCTAATAAACCTAGACATTTAATCATCTTGAATGTCTACTGTATAGGTATGTCCATATAAACACAAATGAGGTGCGAGAGCGCTAATCATATCGCAGAAAGTATGAAACTATCACTTAGGCGTCTTGGCAGTTTCGTATTTCATGCAGCAAATGCGCTGCTTTAGTGTCGTGTGACTTTCATACTTTTCAATTGGCTGAGGACAGCCATAGCTGAAGACAGAAGAACCACCACAAACGGAACTGGAGGTGGGAGCGAACTGCAGAAACAACGGATATGGTACTAGGATTCCCACATTCCGCTAGTATGGGAATATACCCATCCTGCTAATTCCCATGCACACAAAGGGAATCATTGTGGATAATAGGCACAATGACTATAGACTCACAAATAATGCCAAATAATTCGAATAAATAATAAAATATAACAGAAAAATTTTTTCTTTCAAGGTGTTTCGAACCGTTACTATAAATTCACCATGCTTCCTAGCTCTTCCCGTTCACCATTACACTATCAGTGATATGTCAAACAGATTGCTTGCAATTATACCTACATTAAATTTATGTATATGTATAATAACTGTCACTCTACGCCTTTTTTTAATTCAAAATGTTCTAGGCTTACTTGCGTTTCTTAATATGACTACTGTACTTGAACAGAGAAACGTATCTTATAAAAAAAAGTGTAATTTAACTGAATGATTTTCACGTATTTATTATTTTGAATGTGAATAGTATGCGTTGTTTTATTGTTTGGTTAATGTTTATAAAGCAAATGTTACGCCATTTCGGAATAGGACAGTCATCTAGAAACGAAACTTTATTTTCGGATATCTTAAGCTTCATGCTATTGCTTGTCAAAACGATTTCGACATTCTTGAAAGTGTTTCACGAAGTGGTATGTTGTGTTTCAGTATCTGTGCCGAGCCCGAATCTCGTCCGACACAGAGCGGAATGAAACATCATTGTTTCGATACAATCAGTCCGTTCCAAGCACAGGTGGACTGAAACAGCCTTATTTTGAAACAACGATACAGTTTCTGTGTCTGGTCCAGATATCCGAGATAGGGGCGGAATGAAACACCACTGTTTCGAAACAGTGAACCACAGCCGTTCCGAAACACTGAAACAGTTCCACGTATCGATACACTGTATCGAAACATAGAAACAGTGGCCAAGTCTAGTAGCCATCAATATGGCGTCTGTAAATGAGATGCCTTCCAGGCAGCTGTCATTGAGTTTCTTTTGGCGGAAAACCGGAGCATCGCAGATATTCGTAGGGGCTTGCAGCTTATCTACAGAGACCTGGCAGTAAACAAAAGCACGGTGAGTCTTTGAGCGAGACGCCTGTCACCATCGCAATAATACAGCGCAAGCCTGTCCGATCTCCCAGGTGCTGGCCGGCCGCACAAAGTTGTTACTCCTCCATAGTGGAACGTGCGACACTCTCATTATAGTTCATCGATGGATCACAATCAAACATTTCGCTGCTCAGCTGGACGTGTCTATTGGTAGTGCTGTCACATTCGCAAACCAACTGGGGTACCCAAAGGTGTGATCCCGCTGGCTTCCTCACCACCTAACACAAGAACATTAAGAGCAACAGAGGACCATCTGTGCGGAACTGCTTGCATGCTACGAGGCTGATCGTGACAATATTTTGTCGAACGCTGTCACAGCGATGAAACATGGGTTTGTCACTTTAAACTTAAAAAAAACGGCAATTTATAGAGTGGTACCACACTATCTCTCCTCCGCAGCAAAAATTCAAAGGCACACTTGATCCGGTAAAGTCATCGCGACTGCCTTATGGGACTCTGAAGGGGTTATTCTGTTTGATGTCCTCCGTCATGTTTCAACGATCAACTCTGAAGTATCCTCTGCTACACTCGGGAAACTGAAGAAAAGACTTTATCCTGTTCTCTTTCACAAAAATGCAAAGGAATTTCGCTCTCTCCATGACAATACAAGGTCTCACACAAATCCGAGCACATGACGTTGTTCAAAACGTTAAATAAGTTTAGAAAAGTACTTGACGAATTTGCTTCTCATTCCAATGCGACATTAACATTAAACAGTAATGTACAGTGTAATGTTGATGCATTAAGTTGTTCTGAAAGCGGTGCTGATATTCAAGACAATAAAAGCGGGTTAAAAGCTGTGAGCTATCTGGGGAAGTTAACCTTACATTACTGAGCAACTGTTTCACCAGATATCCAGTCTAGCTTACCAAATATCCAACCAGACTAGCATTAATTATAATCTTTTAATAGTCGCTTACGACAACTGGTGATATATATATATATATATATATATATATATATATATATATATATATATATATATATATATATATTTTGCAGACCGAGCGCCGCCACACGGCAGGTCTAGAGAGACGTCCTAGCACTCGCCCCAGTTGTACAGCCGACGTTGGTAGCAATGGTTCACTGACAAATTACGCTCTCATTTGCCGAGACGATAGTTAGCATAGCCTTCAGCTACGTCATTTGCTACGACCAAGTAATGCACCTTTATCCTTTGCTATTTATCTTGTGAAGCATGTACCGTCAAGAGAGATGTTCACCAATTGTGGATTAAAGTTAAATATTCTACCAGTTACCTCCTGTTTTGCTAGTCTTATTTCTCTGACCTGTTCCAGACCTCACGCCAGCCTGCGTGAGCTTAAACGCGTCACATTCGGCTACCGGTCATAGTGGATTGGCTGTCTGGCCAGTCCACTATATATATATATATATATATATATATATATATATATATATATATATATATATATATATAAAGAGAATTTAAATAAAAAGAAATAAATCAGTTTATATTTGGACATATATTTTAACATTCATCATTGTTCCGTTAAAATTTCAGCATATTAAACTTGATTCATAACTAAACTGTTGTCTTATTTAGGATTGTGAAAATGTGAGTTTGAAATCTTACAGAACACATCAAATATGGAGCCAAGATTGGGAGACTGCACACAACACTGCATTCATAAAATAACACACGAAGAACGTTGAAACATATGCAAGAGGAAATTAACCACAACCAACCGATTCAATTTTCACCCAAAGAAGTTACGTTCGTAGCGCAATCCTGTCCGTCATGAAATTACCACACACTAGTATACTAAATTCATACTAACTCTCTGTGAAATCTTCCCGAAAAGAATAGCTGAGGGCTACTTTGATGATTACACCACATGCTTCACGTGGTCAACTTGGTTTACACAAAGAGTGTAACTCAACAATACTTTTGATAATTAAAATAAATTACATCGAAAAGCAATTTACAAAAGAAAAACATCGAACTGGTTACTATCGTCTTATTATTGACCTAATGGATGAAACAATTGTATAAGAACGTGGTATTGGTCTCACAAAGTACACCCCACGTGGTTTGAACATAAAGAAAACTTGCTATATTGAAAAATATTGTCAAGACGAGACGTTATAATCTCACACACATTCGCATTTAAAATTGTTGATCTTAGTTACAGTTACGAATCATCAACACGTGGTTCCACTTTACTCTCACAAAGTAGTGACAAAGCAACTACTGGAAGATATTCTGAACTTCACACTCGAATTACACTGCGTTGCAATTTGAGATAAGATAAGATGTTTTAGATCTAAACCTGAAATAAAGGTGATTAAATTTTCAGTTAGGCTCAACTTAGGAAATCCATTGTCCTACGGACTTAGCAAAGACACGCTTAGCTGGAGATCTTACCACTTCAGACGCTCGCCACGGACAGACTGACGTGGGCCCCTACTGAGGGTGCTTCACAGATACAAATGGAAGTGACCAGAGAGGCAGCTTCCTATACCAACATGACAAGGGACGGACAGGACCCTACGAAAAATAGAAACCTCTTTGCTTTTAGAAAGCGTAGCTACTTGTTCCAACGTTGGTCCTACTGTTCTCTAGCAGGCAGGCTTGTCTGCTACCATCAAGCATGCAACTAGAAGTACATTTGCTCATTTATTCTTTCACACAGAAGGGAAGGGGGATGACAGTATCTTATCATATACAGTATATAAAAGAAAGCGGATGTAGGTTCCGTATGAGACTGTATGACATGAATTACATATAAACTGTGTTTTAAAGTGTAGTAGTGTGACAGATCGTTCTTGATTATGTGTAAAAGTAACACGTTCCACTGCTCAGTCACCTCCTAGATAGAGTCAGAAACACCACAGTAAAGTTAGTAGTGGAACGTATGCCGTAAATGACAACAGATTTAAGAAATTAACATGAAAGGAATCCAACAGAGACCTTCCAACAAGTTTCGTGTTAAACGGAATGTGTGAAAGAAAAAGCTGGGCTCTGCTCTGCTGTGAAAATCTGCGATTTTGTTCACTTTCTCGTAGTCACCCAAATAGTTTCTCCCGCATAAAATTTAGAAATCGGGTGGGTTGCGCTGCTGATGCGCGGATTTATGATATCAATCCTATATCAACTACAAAGCATTGCCGAATTCACTGGTCTTTCACGAAAGGTCCATAATTAAGGTTATATCTATGGGAAATACAATCTTCTAGTCGGAGAAGTTTGATTTGGACGAGATCGCAGAAAACAGCCATGTTCGAATTCTTAACATAAATCATCCTGGTGCCATTGTATGTGGTACACGTCAGCCAGTCCCAAATACATAGGAACCTCAGTCGTCGAAGCAGATGCAGAGGCGTCTCCTCCATCGAGTTAAGATCCTATGTATTCAGGACTAGATGACAGTGCACCACATGGAGTGGCACTAAACTGTTCTATGTTATGGATTTGAAAATGGCGATTCAAGTTTGCTGAAACTAGCCGCCCATATATGTATTACATGCGATCTGGGCTAAATAAAACTTATCCAACCAGAAGACAATATTTTTCACAATAAGAGATCGCTTTCCTGCCGACGATGTCAGGTAACCATAAGTTTAAATTGGCAACGAAAACTCGACTTTTTTGTACGTTGTATTGTACTGTATGTTAACCGGGGGCCTAGAAACGACGGAGAGGCTACGTCCCCGCCACAGCCGCAGTGGTCCACAACCTCACGACTAATGCAGTCCACTTCACTGCTCTATTGTCCCACACCGAACCACTCTTTCAGGGTTATTGTGAGGTTCGGCACCCGGTGGACCCCCCAGGGAACATCTCACACCAGATGAGTGTAACCCCTATGTTTGCGTGGTAGAGTAATAGTGGTGTATGCATACGTGGAGAACTTGTTTGCACAGCGATCGCCGACATAGTATAGCTGAGGCGGAATAAGGGGAACCAGCCGGCATTCGCTTAGGCAGATGGAAAACCGCCTAAAAGCATCCACAGACTGGCCAGCTTACCGGACCTCGACACAAGTCCATCGGGCAGATTCGTGCTAGGGACCAGGCGCTCCTTCCCAATCCAGAAAGCTGTGGATTAGACCGCACGGCTAACCGGGCGGGCTTTCTTGTACATACGTAATTAGAAATAAGAAGACGTGTATTTTTCATAGTAATGGCAAGTAGATGTGTGTTACTTAACATATAACTGACGAATCTTATATTTTTATGATGTAGGTGAGCCGTGTGTGACTCGTGCTAGTGCCATCTCTTATCTTACATCCTGTTTTTTTCGTGTTTGCCACCTCGTTACTGTAGATTCAATTTCTGTTGTCACTGAGTTTCTGCTTTGTCTGCGCGTCAGCGGCAGCAGCAGCGCCTATCGATATAACCCTCACGTGTTATCTTTGCTGCATTGCTATTGCTTCCCAGTTGTCGTCTGTCGTGGAGTCAGTTGGAACGTGCCAGGAGGGCAGTTTGGACCTGCCAGTCGTGGAATTGGAACGCGGCACTGGTTCAGTCAGGTTGCAGCAGCAATGAGGCCTGGATGTCCATGGATCGCCCGACCACTGCCGCCACGCATCACTTGAGCCGGGGACGGTCTTCATGGATCGTCGGTCGGTCGTCCTACTGAACGACGTGAATTGGCTCGCCGATCACTTATGGGTTGGCTGTGTGTGTGTGTATCGACTCCCGATTTGTCTTTGTCATTGCACAGCTACTGATGAGTGTCGTTCAAGTCTTCGTGCAAATGTTTGTCGAACTGTGTGTGTAGGTGGTACCATTTCCACTGACAACTTGTTTTAAATGTTGTCAGCGTACCGGCAGTGAGTCGGTCGGTTGGAGCAGATCAGCAAGCAAGTCTCCACGCGGCGCAGTTGACTGGGCCAGCTGGTGGTCTCTATGCAGTGTCGAAGTGTGTGGGGGCTGTTCTGAGTACTACGAGGTTCGTGGCTCACCAACCCAGGACATGAAACTTGAGTGGTTGGAGGTTCACTGTTGGTGGTATTCCTAGGAGCAACAGCGAGTGTTCGAGTTGGTGAAGATTTAGCCACCGTGTGGTGGAATTAACTATATTTGTCGGTTTGAAATTCAAGTGCACCAGCGGAATTTTCTGCCTTGTGGCCGTTAGTGTTCTGGTTACCTGCCCTGGTAGCTGACGTAAATTCAGGCTGTGTCCTTTCCTCACCTGTTGTTGCTGCCTAACATGGTGTGTAGTTTTGACAGCTGAATGTGTTTTGGTTGTGGGCAGCTATGTCTGTAACGTTTTGGCTTTGGAATCCTCATATACTGGTCGGTGGTTAGCAAGTCCCTGACTGTCTCTTGGTTGTGTTGCCAGCAGATCGAGAAGTTGCCGACTTCTTGTCTCACCTAAGCGAACGTTAAGATTTATAGGGCAGACCGGGCCCCATGGAAACTTCTGAGCGCTGTCGCCTATACTGCCTTTCCTGTTGGCATTTTATTGTGTATTTTTAATGGCTCATAGCCAATGGTTGGAATTTGTATGCTTTAAATTGTATTTTTAAAATCAGGGAACCGTTTTAAAAGCAAGTTTTTTCTAAATTGGGCAAGTCTTACACTGTCTGAAGATAAAGCTTGGCCCTTCTGCCTGTTGAAAATTTATTGTATTGTTTTAAAGCATCGGCCTTCAGCCGCTTTAAGTTTTAAGGATCTTACTTATCAAGTAGTACCTTTTGGAAGATAAAGCTGTGAGCTTTCTGCCTGTTGAAATTTTATTGTATTGTTTTAAAAGCATCGGCCTTCAGCCGCTTCAAGTTTTAAGGTTCTTACTTATCAAGTAGTACCTTTTGGAAAATAAAGCTGTGAGCTTTCTGCCTGTTGAAAGTTTATTGTATTGTTTTAATAGCATCGGCCTTCAGCTGCTTCAAGTTTTAAGGTTCTTACTTATCAATCATTACTTTCTTTAAAGATAAAGCTATGGGCCTTCTCCCTGTTGAAAATTTATTGTATTGTTTTAAAGCATCGACCTTCAGCTGCTTCAAGTTTTAAGGATCTTACTTATCAAGTATTCCCTTTTGGAAGATAAAGCTGTGGGTTTCTGCCTGTTGAAAATTTATTGTAGTTGTATTGTTTTTTTAAAAGCGTGGGCCCTCAGCCGCTTTAAGTTTTAAGGTTCTTACTTATCAAGTATTACATTCTTTCAAGATAAAGCTGTGGGCTTTGTGCCTGATGAAAATTTATCGTAGTTGTATTGTTCTTAAAATGATGGGCCTTCAGCCGCTTTAAAATTTTGAATTCTTACTTGTCAAGTCTTACATCACTTGGGCTTCAATACTATTTAAGGTTAAAAGCTTTGGACCTTTTGCCTTGGAAAATTGGTTGCAGTTTTTTTTTTTTTTTTTTTTTTTTTTTTTTTTTTTTTTTTTTTTTTTTTTTTTTAACAAAGGCCTTCAGCCGTTTTGGAGTAAGGTTTCTTATTGGTCATAAAGCTTGGGCTTTCTGCCTATTGAAAGGTTATTGTAGTTATGTTGTTTTAAATTTATCGGCCTTCAGCCACTTCAGAAAAACTAAAACTTAATCTGTCTGACTAGTCAAGTCTTACATCGTTTGGCCTTAAATACTATTTAAGGTTAAAGCCCTGAGCCGTCTCTATCAAAAATATATATATTTTAGCAGGTGTATTTAATTCATGGGCCTTCAGCCGTTTTAGAATGTGGTGTCACCGCCAGACACCACACTTGCTAGGTGGTAGCTTTAAATCGGCCGCGGTCCATTAGTACATGTCGGACCCGCGTGTCGCCACTGTCAGTAATTGCAGACCTAGCGCCACCACACGGCAGGTCTAGAGAGGCGGACTAGCACTCGCCCCAGTTGTACGACGACTTTGCTAGCGACTACACTGACGAAGCCTTTCTCTCATTTGCCGAGAGACAGTTAGAATAGCCTTCAGCTAAGTCCATGGCTACGACCTAGCAAGGCGCCATTAACCATATCTGGAGATAGTCTCACTTGTATAACCAAGAGCGATGTACCACAATGATGGAATTAAAAGTTGAGTATTAACTTAGCTACGTACTTTTCATTATAGCATTCCATACGTATCCTGTTCCAGACTTCACGCACGTCGGCGTGTGTGTACGCGTGCCTTTCGGTTACCCGTCACTGTGGACTGGCTGTCTTGTCAGCCCACTACATAGAATTAACGACGTTTTCTATCGATAGTCAAGCTTAGAAGTTGCGCTGTAATGTTTGGAGTGTAACTGGCAGCCGCTCATTCTGGCCCCCTTCCACAATTCCTACTACTTGTCTTGTTCTGCTGGTTTAGCAGGGCGTCTCAGTAGGTTTTAGAAATAAACGAAAAAATGAAGAAAAAAACGGAAAATACAGTGACCGAAACTAGACTCGAACCAGCGATCCATTGATTACTAATCTCGAGTGCTACCGAATTTTTTCACCTTTATATATTTTACACTTCACGGAAATTCTTATAGGACCTACACCTTCGTGTAAAAATTTGCAGTGACTAGGGATCGAACCAATACCCGCATGTGACAAGCGAGCATTCTATCAAAGAACCACACAATGCATCGAAAAACCAAGCTTGCTTAAGGGTACCAAAGACGGGCATAAAACTTCAATATCGATTTTCTCGAGGAATTTTGACAGCTGCATCGAACTGCTTTGGCTGACTGATATTTGAGTTATAAACTGCACGTACCATAAGCATAAAAAGATACTAAAATCTGACAGTCGTGTGGTCCCCTTGTTAGCGTATTTTGCTACAGTCTTCCGGCATTGCAGCAGTCCTATAGACACAGCAAGGTCTCAGAATAGACTCACGCAGCCTCCGAAGTTATCCACTATACACTAATACAAATTTTAAACAGTAGCCGCCTTGTAGGACTCACTGGTTTCGATGAAGCCGAGAGAGAGCGGATGCATGAAAAGAGAACATCGTCCTAATCTACAATTTCTTTGTAAATAAATTGCAAAAACTGCCAACAGATTTTCAATAATTTTCAATTTTACAAGCACTGCTATCTATTTTGACTTTTATTTTATCAAAGATGAAATCTTGCTATTCAAGATTAACGCGTTTTCAGGCAATAGTTTCATACGGAAAGGGTTATCAATATGAGACAGTGCATGAGAAAGTGGACATCAGACGAATATTGGCGATTTTCGGTCCTATTTCATTCTTGTATCAATCGTGGTAAAAATGTCTGTTCATTTCGTTTTCTTTTATTAGTAATAATCAGACATTGTCGAGTTTTTTCTCTTTGGAGAAGTGTATGTTTCTCTTTACAGTCACAACTTATTTATTTTGCCTCAGGCCATCCTATAATCAAAAAATACGAATGCATAATTAGAACAATAGTGAAAGAGCAATTTACAGAAGTGTTATCCTTTATAACAGCAGATGTACCTTAAAATGTATGGGTATCCTCTTATTACTTGCTTCCCAAGTAGGTGACTCAAATACTAAAAAAAAGGTCTACGTTGAGCTTTAAATAAATGTAAATTTCGGCTAGCAGTGATAAATGTGCCCCCATTTTACAGAGTTTATTTTATTACCGTTTTTACCTCTTAAAAAATCACAGAGTAAAAGATATCTAAAAATAGCAAAGTAAAAAAGATTAAAAACAAAATCGGCTAGCAAATGTGTTTAGCTAAGTTTACATTTTACCATTATATACAGTTTATACCACTATAAAAAATCGATGTGACTACAAAACTTTAAATTAAGCAAGTGTAGTCGTAATAATAGCGTTACATAATAAAATACAAAATCAATTTTACTGAAAACAAGTTAGGCGTCCATGAGGAATAGTGACATACTTTGGCTATGTACTACTTTGCAATTGTCAGTTGTCGATCTTTGGTCGCATCTCCAATTTTATGTTTGTCCAATCAGTGACCACGTGTACTCTGAGAATCTCAGCGGCGGTGCAACGCACCATAACCACGCGGTTTCTGTTCGTTATATGAATGTGGAAAGAGACAAAGGCAGAGCGAACAAAGAAAAGTGTGAGAGGGAGAGAAATCCAACTATGAGCCCAAACAATTCTGGTGTGCCGGTTTTTAGTGGGATAGAGGGCGTAGTACCCACTTTGACTTAATCCGTGTCGTGTTCAGTGATTTTTTACAGTTTCTGGTATCAAGCGTTGTCGTTAAGTTGAGATTTGTTATGTTACAATATTCTTGGTACATGATGTGACATTTTCTGTTACTTTCTTTTGATAAATTCATGTCGTTTTCTATTGTGTTTGGTTTGTAGCGCTGTTGTTAATGGTTGAATGATTAAAGCAAAATTTTCAATATTTGATGTGTTCCTTGCAACTTATGTCAAAGATTTTAAAACATACGGAATCAAACCATTCAAACCAAAACACGTAGCATGCCTGCTCCAGTCTCACCTCCATCCTCCCAATCTGAGCTCATGCATGGAAGAAACAGCCAATACAAACTTAAGATTTTTCTCCTCGCTGTTACTCGCCTCTGTATTTTCAATCTGTCTTGCTCTTCTATCTCATTCTCAGCCAACCCGACTGGTGCCACGTATCACTCACTCTCCCCACCCCTTCTCGTGGTATGACGTGAAGTTGAATTCAAGTTTTGCTGTATATAATGCAAACCAGATGACACTATATGACGAAATAAAGGAAGATTGCCAAAAACATAACGACCCAAGGTATTGTCTTTTTATTTCGTTACAGCTGCTGAAACACTCATCATATCCGATTTCAGTTGTTTTCATTATCTGATACTCGTTTTTTTCACTTTCCAATTTTCTTTTAAGTTCTTCACGTCTGTTCATTCTTGTTCCCTTAGAACCCATCTGGGAGCTGTTATTTTATTTCGTAAACATATCATTCTGGCTGTGCCTTCTTCTTTTAAAGTGGCCGGCCGCGGTGGCCGTGCAGTTCTGGCGCTACAGTCCGGAACCGCGGGACTGCTACGGTCGCAGGTTCGAATCCTGCCTCGGGCATGGGTGTGTGTGATGTCCTTAGGTTAGTTGGGTTTAAGTAGTTCTAAGTTCTAGAGGACTTATGACCTAAGATGTTGAGTCCCATAGTGCTCAGAGCCATTTGAACCAATCTTTTATAGTGGATGTTTACAGATCTTCATTTAAATTCTCAACAAATGTCTTTGCCAGTTTTTTTTTCCTCTGAAGTGATTAGAAATCAGTTTGATAGCTTATTGCCATAGATTCTGCATAAATATTACTAACTGTTTATTGAATTATAACTGTACTTACTTGGCAAGATAGGATGCAAAAGATCCCCAAGTGAAAGATTTGGCCTTCGTTTCCAACTACACAAAACGTATAATAACACGTAGTTTTTAACCAGAAACAAAAGATGCGCGATAAATAGTTTCGTAATCAAATTCGTGAATAAACAGTGAAAAGAGACAGCAGTAACAATAGGTATCATAATAACGCCAAAGAAAATGGAAGAATGGAGATTGGTTAAAAGGATCTGTATAGGACAAGGAAGGGCCAACGGCCTTGCCGCAATGGTAATAATGGTTCCCTTAAGATCACCGAAGTTCAAGCGCTGTCGGGGTGGGGTAGCACTTGGATAGCTGACCATCCGGTTTGCCGAGCGCTGTTGGCAAGCGGGGCTTGGCTTGCGAGACGAACTGAGGAGCTGCTTGATTGAGAAGTAGCGGCTCCGGTCTCGTAAACTGACATACGGCCGGGAGAGCGTTGCGCTATCCACATCCAGTGACGCCTGTGAGCTGCGGATGACACGGCGGCCGGTCGGTACCGTTGGGGCTCCACGGCCTGCTCGCGCGGAGTTTAAGTTTATAGGACAAGGAAAAAAAATGGAAAAAACTAAAAATGCTGACGCGATTGATTTGATGAGGATAGAAGCACCAGGAGTGGGAAATGTGACAACGAATGGTTATATGTGATTATCCTTGAATTGTGCACGGAGCCCAAGAGAGTGGTTTAATAAATCTGTTAAAAAGCGAGAAAAGTGTTTGTTTCGTAAAAATTGACTTTACTTCTTGACATAGTCTCCTTTGACGGATATAGCTTGGTTCAGCGATCACCCAGCTCTTGATACCGTTAGAAAAGTAGGTTCTGTTGGCCTCTGCAAAATACTCGTTGACTGCAACTACTACTTCTTCACTTGATGAAAATTTATTTGCAGCAAGCCAAGATTTCAAGTTAGGCTACTAGAAGAAGTCACATGGGGCTGGTGGAGCGACTGGATGAGGAACAACTCAAAGCCCAATTCATGATTTTAGCCATTGTTATCGCTTTGTGATGGTGCATTATCCTGGTGCGTGCTAACTTGGTCTTTTTTCAGCCAACGGAAGTTTCAAACGGTCCAACGTTAAAGAATAATAGGGTCCAGGTATGGGTATGTCTTTTTCGAAGTAATCTATGGGAATAATTCCTTGGGAATTCCAAAAAACAGTGGCAATTACGTTATCAGTTGACAAAATACTTTGCCTTCTTCAGTGCTTTTTCGTCAGAACTTGTCCATTGTTTTCACTGCCGTTTGGATTCTGGTGTGTAATGAGGGATTCAGGCTTCATCAACAGTCACAAATCGGCGCAAATAGTCTTGCGGATAACGATCGAACATCGTGAGACATTGTGTTGAAATGTTGTCCCGGATGCGCTTTTGGTCAACTATGAGCAATCGCGGCACTCATTTCGTAGCCAATTGCCCACATAGGACATTATGAACTCGCTCAGTTAAGATGCCTACAGTCTCAGCTATCTCACGAATTTTTATTCGGCGGTTCTGCATTACCATATCATGTATTTTGTCAAGGATTTCCTTTGTGGTGACCTCAACTGGACAGCCGGATCGCGTTTCGACTTCTGCGCTCGTCTGACCACGTTTAAATTCATTAATCCAAAAATAAATGGTCTTCAATGATGGTGCAGACACCAAATGAACTTAATCCAGTTCTGTTTTGATTTGTGCAGCAGTCCAACTCCTCAAATGACAATGTTTATTTTAAACAGCCCGAAACTCAGTTTTCTCGATTTTCAATTTTGTCGACACACTGACCAATTGAGGAGGTTGTGCATTTTTTAAATTCTCTATACAATCCTTGCAATAATCAAGCTTACTAACGACGAAGGTGCAACAAAAACGATCCGTTCTTTCATGGGAATTTACCAGACTTATCAAACGACCCTCAGTGTAGATGAGCGAGGTGACTTGTGCGACAATGAACTGTCAGCAATCCGATAAATCACAGAGAAATTTATTTCAGCCTTCATGGTGAAAACTATCCCCCGCCTTCCTCCTGGCGAAACAGGTGCATCCACTTGCTCGGGAGAAATCAGTGCCCCTTCGTCCGCCCCGATAGCTGAGTGGTCAGCGTGATGGATTGCCGTTCTACGGGCCCGGGTTCGGTTCCCGGCTGGGTCTAAGATTTTCTCCGCTCAGAGACTGGGTGTTGTGTTGTCTTCATCATCATTTCTTCCCCATCCGGGGCGCAGGTCGACCAATGTGGCGTCGAATGTAATAGGACCTACACCAAGGCGGCCGGACCTGCCCCGCAAGGGGCTTCCCGGCCACTGACGCCAAACGCTCATTTCCATTTCCAGTGCCCCTTCCACTTGACGAGGGTTGATCCTCGAAACCACGCTGACTTTTACCATATTCTGAGCGACCCTCGTTAGACCGCTCTCGCATCTTGACACCTGATCTCGCAGGCGTTACTGCGTTACAAACACAATCCCCGATTCTGGCAGCTGCTGCCCCTTCCGGCAGATTCATCAAGTTATGGCGGGGCGGTTTGCCACGGGCGGTGTAGCTAATCGAAAAACGCCACCGGACACCGCCCGTCGCCCCCAGACATCGAGTGTCGAGTTACACCTCAATACCTGCCACCAATAGGTAATGATAAGTCCATCCATGGCGTAACCCAAGCCAACACGCCGACACGTGATTTTCTGAAATCGCTGACCTTCACTGTGGTTGTTCTGTTGCCCCTCAAGTCGATATCTTACTGCAGAAGAACGTCAACACATTGAACTTATGCCGCCTCTGTTATCCAACATCAGTAAACCCCAGACTCATCAAAGAAGCGAACTCCCACTTACAAAACAGCTTCGAATGAACAGGATGACAATTATTCAGCCGTGCGGGATTAGTCAAGCGGTTTAAGGCGCTGCAGTCACGGACTGTGTGGCTGGTCCCGTCCGAGATTCCAGTCCTCCCTCGGGCGTAGGTGTGTGTGTTTGTCCTTAGGATAATTTAGGTTAAGTAGTGTGTAAGCTTAGGGACTGATGACCTTAGCAGTTAAGTCCCATAAGATTTCACACACATTTGAACATTTGAACAATTATTCAACTATTTGAAATAATGTCGTCGTAGCTCCTGAATGGTTTGTGTTAGGGCAATCAAACTGCCCTGTTGGCCACGCGACGTAATGGGAATTGTATGGTTTGGATTTGCGACGAAGCCCACTTTCATTTGGATGGGATCGTCAATAAGCTAAACTGGCGCTTTTGGGTGACTGAGGATCCGCATTTCGCGATCGAGAAGTCTCTTCACACTCAACTGGTGACTGTGTAGTGCTTGATGGCACGGTGACTACAGAACGGTGCGTAAGGTTTTGGAGGATGATTTCAATCCCATAATCCAAAGTGACCCTGATTTCGTAAATATGTGATTCATGCAAGACGGAGCTCGAACAATCGAAGCAATAGAGTATGTCCTGGAGGAGCACTTTGGGAACCGCGTTCTGGCTTAGAGAGGCCACTGGTACGGGCCTCGATTGGCCACCACTTTCTCCTGATCTGAACACGTGCGACTCCTTTTTGGGGGGCTGTATTAATTGGAGATTGAGACAGGCCTCAGACAAGGGGATACTCTCTCATGTGTTCTGTTCAATGTCATCTTACAGAAAGTAACAAAAGAGTCTTGGGAACAGGGGTGGGCTGGAGCCGATGTTGTGGGTTGGCAAGAGAGCCAACCCGGTACTACTAGAGGAAGCCGAAAGGCACGCGTTTTAGCTCACGCAGGCTGCCGTGAGGTCTGGAACAGGACAAGGAAATTAGACTTAGAAAAAACTAACGTAGCGGGTGGAATACTTAACTTTAATCCATAAATGGTGAACGTCGCTCTTGACGGTACATGTTTTACAGTAGCAATAGTAACTGGTAATGGCGCCTTGCTAGGTCGTAGCAAATGACGTAGCTGAAGGCTATGCTAACTATCTTCTCGGCAAATGAGAGCGTATTTTGTCAGTGAACCATCGCTAGCAAAGTCGGTTGAACAACTGGGGCGAGTGCTAGGAAGTCTCTAGACCTGCCGTGTGGCGGCGCTCGGTCTGCAATCACCGATAGTGGCGACACGCGGGTCCGACGTATACTAACGGACCGCGGTCGATTTAAAGGCTACCACCTAGCAAGTGTGGTGTCTGGCGGTGACACCACACACTAGATGGACGATAACTTCAATTGTCTCACATATGCAAATGACATAGTCCTACCAAGTGAATCAAAGCAAGAGGTGAAAGAAATGTACCAGAAAATGGACAATTATGCTCAGAAGGTAGGGCTCAAAGTGAATCGAGACAAAACAGAGTTCTTCCAATTAGGAAGAAGACAAGAGCAGGAAGAATTTCTTGAGATAGATGGCAAGAGGTTCAAGAGAGTACACCAGTTCAAATACTTGGGATCTCGGTTTACCACACAGAACAACATAAAAATGGACACCAAGGAAAGAAAAGCAGTGGGAATGAAATGTATGCATTCCCTCAGAGCTCGACTCTAAATCGATCTCAGTGAACACTAAGATGAAAATCTACAACACAGTGATATGCACAGCAGTAATGTAGGGTTCAGAAACATGGAGCATGACTAAGCGAGAAAGGGAAAAACCTGGCCATTAAAATTGCTACACCACGAAGATGACGTGCTACAGACGCGAAATTTAACCGACAGGAAGAAGATGCTGTGATATGTAAATTATTAGTTTTTCAGAGCATTCACACAAGGTTGGCGCCGGTGGCGACACCTACAACGTGTTGACATGAGGAAAGTTTCCAACCGATTTCTCATACACAAACAGCAGTTGACCGGCGTTGCCTGGTGAAACGTTGTTGTGATGCCTCGTGTAAGGAGGAGAAATGCGTACCATCACGTTTCCGACTTTGGTAAAGGTCGGATCGTAGCCTACCGCGATTGCGGTTTATCGTATTACGACATTGCTGCTCGCGTTGGTCGAGATCCAATGACTGTTAGCAGAATATGGAATCGGTGGGTTCAGAAGGTTATACGGCACGCCGTGCTGGATCCCAACGGCCTCGTATCACTAGCAGTCGAGATGACAGGCATCTTATCCGCATGGCTGTAACGAATCGTGCAGCCACGTCTCGATCCCTGAGTCAACAGATGGGGACATTTGCAAGACAACAACCATCTGCACGAACAGTTCGACGACTTTTGCAGCAGCATGGACTATCAGCTCGGAGACCATGGCTGCGGTTACCCTTGACGCTGCATCACAGACAGGAGCGCCTGCGATGGTGTACTCAACGACGAACCTGGGTGCACGAATGGCAAAACGTCATTTTTCCGGACGAATCCAGGTTCTGTTTACAGCGTCATGATAGTCGCATCCGTGTTTGGTGACATAGCTGTGAACGCACATTGGAAGCGTGTATTCGTCATCGCCATACTGGCGTATCACCCGGCGTGATGGTATGGGGTGCCATTAGTTACACGTCTCGGTCACCTCTTGTTGGAACTGACGGCACTTTGAACAGTAGATGTTACATTTCAGATGTGTTACGACCCGTGGCTCTACCCTTCATTCGATCCCTCCGAAACCCTACATTTCAGAAAGATGAAGCACGGCCGCATGTTGCAGGTCCTGTACGGGCCTTTCTGGATACAGAAAATGTTCGTCTGCTGGCCTGGCCAGCACATTCTCCAGATCTCTCACCAATTAGAAACGTCAAGGTCGTTATTACGGTCAGAGGTGGTTGTTCTGGGTACTGATTTCTCATGTTCTATGAACCCAAATTGTCTGAAAATGTAATCACATGTCAGTTCTAGTATAATATATTCGTCCAATGAATACCCGTTAATCATCTGCATTTCTTCTTCGTGTAGCAGTTTTAATGGCCAGTAATGTAATCATTAAGACGTATAATCTTACGTTAAAGCTTTAAAACAATAAGATATATATTACAGTGCATATGTTTTGATGCATCATAGCTCATCGTGTGTAAATACCCGGAGTATATTCACCCAGTATTTGAGAGTGAGGGCACTCGGTGACTTGCAGCAAATGTCACACATAATTTTACACCATTACGAAACTTTTTCTCTCTGAAAAGCAACACAAAATAATGAAAGGAAAAACTTTATCGTTTGCTAGTTTTCTGCCGTTCATGCAGTAACGTAGCAGGCTTAACGCTTTAATTTATTATTTCTTTACTATCAAATCTGTTCGTAACACAGCTTGCAGACAGTGTCTACATATACCACTGAACGAACTTGCTAAATTTTATCATTGTACGACACGTACTTCTGGGTACAGGACGTCATAGAAATTTAGGTGCTTGAGAATCTAGCGTTTTGCTGAAAATGGTACGAAAATTAACCAGGCTATACTCATTCAGTGTTTGATAATGGGAACAGGTAGCGATTTCCAACAAACTTTCTACATTATTTCAAACGTTTTCCAAACTTTTTCTCGCTTACACGCCGATCGTCAAATATTTGACATATTACCTCATTTGTAAAGTAACCGTGCAGGGTGACAATTATCGAACTATATGAAAAAAACGTAAATTAGCGACAAGCTACGACGTTCACACACTTTATGCAATATGTAAACCTCACTACTGATATTCGGATTTAGGTTATGGCATGTTAGATACGCCTACCATCAATAGCGATGATGTGGCGCAGAGACTAAAAGCGAAATTCTGCATCATCCGCTGAAGTCTCGGAACAACGATGCTGTCGATGACCTCCTGAATGGCTGTATTCAGCTCAGCAATGGTTTTGGGGTTACTGCTGGACACCTCGCCTTTAATATACATAGATAGATATTCAGCGACCACAGCCCCAGCTGACCACGCACTGCTTCCACAAACTGCCTCCATTCCTTCCTGTTTTGTGCCCGGTTCCACCAGGTGTCTTCAATTCCAAGGGCTGCTAGGTCCTTCGCAAGGTAGTGCATCCAGCGCTGCCTAGGTCGTCCAGTGGGGCGTTTGGTGTTTGGTTTCCCCGCTAGTTCCATCTTCGCCTGCCTTCCATCTGGCATACGAGCTACATGGCCCACCCATTGTATTCTTTTGCTCCTTATCTTCTGCAGGATAGTTCGTTGTCGCATCCATTCTCCGTTATTTAAAACTGTTCTCCATATATTCCTCATTATTCTTCTTTCAAATACACTACTGGACATTAAAATTGCTACACCAAGAAGAAATGCAGATGATAAACGGGTATTCATTGGACAAATATATTACACTAGAACTGACATGTGATTACATTTTCACGCAATTTGGGTGCATAGATCCTGAGAAATCAGTACCCAGAACAACCACCTCTGGCCGTAATAACGGCCTTGATACGCCTGGGCATTGAGTGAAACAGAGCTTGGATGGCGTGTACAGGTACAGATGCCCATGCAGCTTCAACACGATACCACAGTTCATCATGAGTAGTGACTGGTGTATTGCGACGAGCCAGTTGCTCGACCACCATTGACCAGACGATTTCAGTTGGTGAGAGATCTGGAGAATGTGCTGCCCAGGGCAGCAGTCGAACATTTTCTGTATCCAGAAAGGCCCGTACAGGACCTGCAACATGCGGTGGTGCATTATTCTGCTGAAATGTAGGGTTTCGGAGGGATCGAATGAAGTGTAGTGCCACAGGTCGTAACACATCTGAAAAGTAACGTTCACTGTTCAAAGTGCCGTCAGTGCGAACAAGAGGTGACCGAGACGTGTAACCAATGGCACCCTATACCATCTCGCCGGGTGATACGCCAGTATGGCGATGACGAATACACGCTCCCA
The DNA here is from genome assembly GCF_023864275.1 of Schistocerca cancellata. Classification (NCBI taxonomy): domain Eukaryota; kingdom Metazoa; phylum Arthropoda; class Insecta; order Orthoptera; family Acrididae; genus Schistocerca; species Schistocerca cancellata. The sequence continues at coordinate 780,596,985 of NC_064628.1, read as the reverse complement.
ATGTGCGTTCACCGCGATGTCGCGAAACTCGGATGCGACCATCATGATGCTGTAAACAGAACCTGGATTCATCCGAAAAAATGACGTTTTGCCATTCGTGCACCCAGGTTCACCATTGAGTACACCATCGCAGGCGCTCCTGTCTGTGATGCAGCGTCAAGGGTAACCACAGCCATGGTCTCCGAGCTGATAGTCAATGCTGCTGCAAAAGTCGTCGAACTGTTCGTACAGATGGTTGTTCTCTTGCAAACGTCCTCATCTGTTGACTCGGGGATCGAGACGTGGCTGCATGATCCGTTACAGCCATGCGGATAAGATGCATGTCATTTCGACTGGTAGTGATACGAGGCCGTTGCGATCCAGCACGGCGTTCAATATTACCCTCCTGAACCCACCGATTCCATATTCTGCTAACAGTCATTGGATTTCGACCAACGTGAGCTGCAATGTCGCGATAAGATAAACCGCAATGGCGATAGGCTGCAATCCGACCTTTATCAAAATCGGAAACGTGATGGTACGCATTTGTCCTCCTTACACGAGGCATCACAACAACGTTGCACCAGGCAACGCCGGTCAACTGCTGTTTGTGTATGAGAAATCGGTTGGAATCTTTCCTCATGTCAGCAAGTTGTAGGTGTCGCCTTCGGCGCCAACCTTGTGTGAATGCTCCGAAAAGCTAACCATTTGCATATCACAGCATCTTCTTCCCGTCGGTTAAATTTCGCTTCTGTAGCACGTCATCTTCGTGGTGTAGCAATTTTAATGGCCAGTAGTGTAACAGTAAGTATGTGTACACACAAAAACTTAAATAGCCAGTAGTGTAGATTATTACAGCATTTTAAATTTTTAAATTCAGTCAAGAATTATACGAGGTCTGTTCAAAAAACTCCGGAACTTTGTTCACAAAATTTTTCTACCCTTACCTTTTACTTATAATACATGGTCTCCTTCGATATACTCTCGTCCCACAATTGGAGCGTCGCGCCCAGCGCCGTTCCCACTTCCGTTGGTACGCCTCTTGCTGGATCGCGCGCAGCGCCGTCTGCGAATTTTCTTTTTTCTAGTTTATCGTTGCAAACCTTTCTCCTTTTAACGGGGATTCCAACTTCAGAAATAAAAATAAGTCTGCTGGATCCAGCTCAGGAGAGGATGAGGCAGCACAGTGATTTCGAGTTTTGAGCAATAGTCGCACCAGCTGGGATGAATGTGCAGGTGCGCTATCGTGAAGCAAGAAATTTTCTCGCCACATTTCAGACCGTTTCATTCTCACATTTTCTCGCAGGCGTCGCAACACGACCCGATAGAACCCTTAATTAACAGTTTGTCCCTCTCACGCGAATTCTTGATGAACTAATCCTTCAAAGTCAAAGAAAATCATCGGCATGGCTTTGACATTTGACCTGACCTTGCGAGCTTTTTTTTTTGGTCTTGGAGAACCTTTCCCGACTCATTGTGAAAACTGAACATTGGTCTTAACATCATAACCGTAGACCCACGTCTCTTCACCAGTCATAATTCTCCCACGGAATATTTGCGCGATCCAAAAGCTTTTCACAAATTGCGAGGAGGAGGTCTTTCTGGTCTTGCCTTATGAGCCGTGGGAAGAACGATGCGTTCCAAGGTGCTGTGTGAGGATTTCATGACATGAGCCAACTGAAATATTCTTCTGCAATCTCGGACTGTCTTCGACTGGCACGCACAATTTCGTTGACGTTCCTAACACGCACATCGTCGGTAGACGTCTAAGGGTGACCTGAACGTTAACTTTCGTGCGACCATTTTTGAATCGTGTGAACCGAGTACGGTTTAAGCACTCATCACAGTAGGCTTCCTGCACCATTTGGTGTGTCTCTGTAAATGTTTTCTTGAGTTTCACGTAAAATTTAATGCAGACGCTTTGCTCCTCCAACTATCCGACAGAACGTTCTACTCAATAGAACACTGAAAAATAACTAAGAGACATACAACAATGAAACTTCCGGCAATTGCACGTTTAACAAAGGCACATGTAGAGATGCCAACAGCATTTCTCTCCAACACCGTTGGCGCGAAACTACCAATGTTTCGGAATTTTTTGAACGGACCTCATATGAAATAGAGAAAATCAAATTACAGGTCCGTTAGATAAGCAACCTTAAAATTGGGAATGTAATGAACTCGTTTAACCGTTTAGTGATTTATATATGTAAAATAGTGTAGGTAAAATACTGTACTGTGTATTTTCTATTGAGTAAAAATTATGCTGAGAGAAATTAAAATGAATGTTAATTAGAGGAGCAGGGAGACGAAAATTGTTGCACGGTGGAGTGGTGGGAAACAAGTATTGATGATTGTCAGGCTCGTTGACAAAATTATGAGCGAATAACATAAATAGATACATTAAAAAACACTAAGCGTTGATTATTGGAGTGGAAACTGACGTCAGAGCAGACTGTCGGAGACCGAGCTGTAATGTGAGTGCTACAGAGCATTTCTTGTGCCATGCTGCACTATTTTTGGTGGCAGCATCGTTGGTGGGGGGTGCATGCTCCATGTACGGTTGGCCGCAGGTGCCCCATTCTTTATCATTCATACCGTTTGGTGCAGAAAGTTAGCCTCGGTAGTGACGTCATTTTCGGGTTTTATCCGAAGTTACTATTCTGTAAGCTTCTGAGGCCTATTACCGATCGGTCCTCCTGCCGATTTTTTGACAACTGTACCGACAGATTTTGGATTTCAATACGGCCATCTCGTTCTGTTCGGTGCGATTTATTTACACCTAGAATTTGCTATTTTAAACATATTGAGCGGTTTTAGTTTCGGATTTAATTATTGTGTTACTGAAGAATCACCAGGACGCATCCGGGTGGAAAGCAAGTTCGTAATAGACTATTGTAAAAATTTGGAAATTTGTAGTAAGGACTATGGGACCAAACTGCTGAGGCCATTGGTCCCTAGGCTTACGCACTATTTAATATAACTTACACTAACTTATGCTAAGGACAACACACTCACACCCATGTCCGAGGGAGGACTCAAATCTCCGACGGGAGAAGCCGTGCAGACCACGACAAGACGCCTCAGACTATTTTACTTTGTTAGAAATGTCGTTTGTATTGCTGTTACTGTGAATGATTGTAACATAAAAATCAGTATCAGTCAATATTCTCACAAAATACCAGATATTTTTAAGTAATTAAGAGTTTAAAAAAATCATTAAATTTCAAAGGATCAGCTCTGCTTATATCACATGAGTCTTAGCTGAAATTACTAGTGACTTCGCGCACTTTTTTCCGCAAATGGTTTACTTATTAATTGTCGAAACGCGTTCAAATTTTAAATAACAATGCAAAGGAATTTTGTGTAGCATGATAGGGGAAACCTTCCAAAATTTCAAGCATTTATGGATTGCGCCCGCAGCATTCTGCAACGAAGTCAGTCTTCATCTCTCTCAACTGGAATTATGTGGAATAAAGGGCTGACGGTCTGTAAGCTGTAGTAGTACAATGGGTATGGTAACGATATGCTGTGTCAAAGGTCGTTGGTTGGCATACTGCGGCCGGCCAGAGTGGCCGAACGGTTCTAGGCGCTACAGTCTGGAGCCGCGCGACCGCTACGGTCGCAGGTTCGAATCCTGCCTCGGGCATGGATGTGGGTGATGTCCTTAGGTTAGTTAGGTTTGAATAGTTCTAAGTTCTAGGGGACTGATTACCTCAGCAGTTAAGTCCCATAGTGCTCAGAGCAATTTGAACCAAGCCATTTTTGGCATACTGCTACATAACGAAATATTTTTTGTTTTCCTCTTCATGTTTGTGACACATTCTGAGACTTCGTTAATCGTCAAAGTTAAGCATTTTTCTGATGTATTTGTTTTTATTTGCAATTAAGAGCGCGCTTCTTCAGTAATGAGTACCTTCGATTTCGTGACTTCCATATATTTAAGAACTGGAATATGAAATTGCTGTCTGTGAAACGATTGACAGTGACATTTATACTTTTTCTTGTCACAAATAATCCACCATTTTTTTTTTTTGAATACGTAGCGATTTCCGAGTGTGTGGTCAGACAGGAATCTAAGAGCACAATTTAAATTACTGCGAATGAAACTAGCAGCAATCGCCTTTATACTTTTCACGAGTATTTATCTGCGATCGAATCCTTATCAAAATTAGACAGAGATGAAAGAGTCCCGCCACAATATTTTTAGACTATACTATAGTATATGAAACGTTTTGATTCATCAGAACATGTTATAAACTACAAGAAACTACTATAGCTGCTCTCGCTACAAACTCTCGAAAAGGCGTTTTATTAAATGTTGTTTATGTGAACCAAATCGTCGATGTATCATATAGGGAAGTAAGCTACTTCATCATTTCGATCTCTAGGAGCGAGTTACAACCACATTCTGTGTATGTTCTTATTCTTTGGCAATCTCTTAAACAATTTTTCGGGATCGTGGAGATGTGTTCCGTTTATGCAACTAATTGAAGGCAGTGAAATGAAATCAAATGATCGTATGGCATTGTTGGCCGTCGAGTGTAAGTCTTATCTCAGGCGACGCCACATTAGTTTGTTTATTACCATAAGCGTTTCGCTCCTTTTATTTGTGAAGCTTCTTCACGAATAAAAGAAGCGAAATGCGTATGACAGTAAACAAACTTCTTTCAATTAATTGCACAGACAGAACATAACTCGATGAATTTTGAAGCAACTAAGGAACGACGGAAAACAGAAAAAATGACGAATTTTTCGGGTGTTTGTGTACATGTATTTGTACAATGTGGTACTACACTCCATTCCGAAACGTAAACTGCAAAACAAGACGTCGATGTGAATGAAAATGACATAATGTGACATTTATGACAGTTTCCGTAACACAGTCAATATTCTATCGTTATCATGCATTCATGAAAGCATGTGGCCAGCGAAATTTGAACAGAATTACGTGCTCTAACCACACTTTTCGGTACTGGGAAGAACAGCGTGCCTGTGTCGGCTGCTAGCCGCTTCGGGTTCGTGCCGCTGTGGCGCTACAGTGCGCATGCGCGGATCTGAGGCAGATTGCTTTTGATTGGTTGGCGCGAGGAGAACTGACAACAGCATTTCGGCTCGCTAGGACCGTTCGGCGTCGCTTCCGAAATGCTTACAGAATAATGTTGGGGCTCTCCGGCTAAAACAAAACCGTCAGATTCGCTCGCGTACCGAACCGATCGAGAAAATGACGGAAAGATACAGAATATGGCCTTCATGGGAATTAGTATGGTTTGGCTTAGCGACAAAGCCACTTTCATTTGGATGGGTTCGTCAGTAAGCAAAATTGGCGCATTTGGGGGACTGAGAATCCACATTATTCGATCGAGAAGTCTCTTCACCCTCAACCTGTGTGGTGCGCAACGTCCAGTCACGGAATAATTGGTGCGATATTTGTTGATGTCGCTGTGACTACCGACGGTATGTGAGGGTTTTGGAAGATGATTTCAACCCTATCATCCAAAGTGTCCCTGATTTCGACATGTGGTTCATGCAAGACGGAGCTCGAACCCATCGAAGCAGGAGAGTGATGTTCTGCAACAGTACTCTGGGGACCGCGTTTTGGCTCTGGGGTACCAGGCCTCCATTGGCCGCCATATGGCACATGCAAGTACTTTTTGTAGGGCTATATTATAGCCAAGTTGTACAGCAACAGCCGCAAAACCGATGCTGAGCTAAAAACAGCCATTCGACAGCATCGATGTTCCGACACTTCACCGGGTCATGTAGAATTTCGCTAGTCGTCTACACCACCTCACTGCCAAAGATGGCAGGCATATCGAACACGTCACAACCTAAATCCGAATATCTGGAGTGAGGTTTACATGTTGAATAAAGTGTGTGCACGCTGTAGTTTGTAACTAATTTATGATTTCTTTTTCATCAGTTCAATAATTTTTATCACGTTTCACTCCAAGAAATGGCTGTATTATGGAGATTCAAGTCATTTAGCTTCGTCAATAATTTCAACGACGAATTACGTGGTATCAAGAACAAGCCGCCATAACACCTGAGGTAATACAGCGAAGGCAGAGAATGTAACATCAATCGCTGTTTTCAGACGTCACACGGTAGGAGAGAATTCTTTGCATCCAGTTTCAGGCATCTGGAAACATTAACAAAATGGTTCAAATGGTTCTGAGCACTATGGGACTTAACATCTGAGGTCATCAGTCCCCTAGATCTTAGAACTACTTAAACCTAACTAACCAAAGGACATCACGCACACCCATGCCCGAGGCAGGATTCGAACCTGCGATCGTAGCAGTCGCGCGGTTCCGGACTGACGCGCCTAGAACCGCTCGGCCACCACGGCCGGCAACACTAACAAAAAGCTGTACAAAATAAACAGGCTCAAGCATACATAAAACTTAAAGAGAAGCTTCTCTTACGGGGAAAAATATGTTCGCATGCATGTTTTGAACACAGTTTTGCCATCGAAGTAAAGAGGGGAGCAAATTTTCAATAGTAAAGGAAATAAATGAATTACACTATTGCATCGAATATGTTATGACAAATGCATAAGGGAGTGGCCGAGCGGTTCTAGGCGCTACAGTCTGGAACCGCGCGACCGCGACAGTCGCAGGTTCGAATCCTGCCTCGCGCATGGATGTGTGTGATGTCTTTAGGTTAGTTAGGTTTAAGTAGTTCTAAGTTCTAGGGGACTGATGACCTCAGCAGTTAAGTCCCATAGTGCTCAGAGCCATTTGAACCATTTTGAACAAATGCTTAAGGAAACTACTGTGATCCATATTTACTCTCGTTTGTCCATATCTTTGACGAAAGGTTGTAAGTAGGCTGTTTATGTTTTCTTATTGGCAACGTTACGTAGCGCTCTATATGAAAATCACTGGCTGTGCTGTGTGCAGTCTGTGGCTAGTTTGCATTGTTGTCTGCCATTGTAGTGTTGGGCAGCTGGATGTTAACTGCGCGTATGAATATTAAGGTAAATACATTGTTTGTTCTCTATTAAAATCTTTCATTTGCTAATTATGCCTACTAGTAGTTAGTGCCTTTCGTAGTTTGAATCTGTTATTTAGCTGGCAGTAGTGGCGCTCGCTGTTTTGCTGTAGCTCGAGTAACGAAGATTTTTGGTGAGGTAAGTGATTTGTGAAAGGTACAGGTTAATGTTAGTCAGGGCCATTCCTTTCTAGGGATTTCTGAAAGTCAGATTGCGGTGCGCTAAAAAAATATTGTGTGTCAGTTTAAGCACAGTCTTGTATAATTTTTCTAAGGGGACGTTTCATATGTCGACCCTTAGCCGAGGATACCTCACTGGAATCTTCTGATTTTTTTCTTGTAGTTTGTGTAATTAGTGTAGATTTTGTTTATTGCTATTGCGTTATTGTAGAGAGAATCTCCTTTGTAGTTGCAGTCTTTCATTGTTGTACAGTAAAACAGTTGTGGTATGCATGTAGATTTGCACCAAGTATTTCGCAGCTGCGCTTGCAATTAACTAGATATTATTTTCAGTGCTCTGTTAATGTGTTCCCCTATTTTTGCTCTTCAAATTGTGTTTTTCTGTGTTGTCGTGTGAAATATTGTGACAATAATGGCGTGTGAAAAACGTAACACTAGGCTCCAAAGTAAACTGAGAAATGACAGTGAAGACGAAAGCAGTGTGTTAACGCCACCATTGTTGTTGTTGTTGTGGTCTTCAGTCCTGAGACTGGTTTGATGCAGCTGTCCATGCTACTCTATCCTGTGCAAGCTTCTTCATCTCCCAGTACCTACTGCAACGAAAGCAGTGTGTTAATGCCACCATGTAATGAATTAACTAATATTCAAAGTAGTAATTTGGTAACTGTGCATAGGGAAATGGAGCGGGCGTCAAATAATGGTGTAGACAGTGAAACAGGTAGTAAACAGGGAAGCATTATCGATCGATCGGTCGGCAACAGCTCGCCTCAGGAATCCGAAATGACAGAACACAATATTGCAAATACTGTAGATTCAGGTTTTGGGGCCTCACCGTTTTCTCAAACAAGTCAAAACACATTTTCTGCTTCTCAAAATGTGAATGCTGCCGGTGCAAATGCACTGCCGAAAAGCATAGAGGAACGGGTTCCAGACACTAATATTTTATTACTGCAATTAATGCAGCAAATGAAACAAAATCAGAGACAAACACAGCAACAGTTAGACACAATGGAACAAAATCTTCAAAAGTTAGACACAATGGAACAAAATCAGAGACAAACACAGCAACAGTTAGACACAATGGAACAAAATCTTCAAAAGTTAGACACAATGGAACAAAATCAGAGACAAACACAGCAAAAGCTTCAAAAGTTAGACACAATGGAACAAAATCTTCGGAAGTTAGACACCACACTTGAACAAACACGTGAACATTTAACTACTGAGTTACATAACATTGAATCGAAATGTCAAAAAGTCTGTAATGACGTAAAAACACAAATTTGTGAGCATTTTCAACCTATTTTTTCGCGGTATGAAAATGTATTACAGAATCACGAAGCAGCCATAAAAGAGCTGCAAACCATTGTTCATGAAAATCATGAGACCTTGTGGGCTAAAATTGACTCAGTTGCATCTACCGATTCGGTTACGCAACTTGCAAAAACTCGGGAAAACTTAAAGGACACAGTAGATTCGATTTCAACACAAATGGACACTCTGAAACTTGGTTCAGAAAAACACACTGAGGAAATGTGTTCACTATCAGAGAAAGTAGCCGAACTTTCGGATCAGGTCACTAACTAATCTACAAAGGTAGATGATGATCTGAATGACACAAGACCCGTAGCCTTCACTGACACAGAAGAGTATGAACAAAATAGAAAATTCAAACAAAATCAAAATCAAATCAATACACAGTACAAAAGAGAAATCTGGGAACTACAAGATCAGCTGACACAGGTAATACAAGAATTACGTATTTTAGAGGCCACTCGCGCTCCAATACGGGAAGAGGGACATAGAAATACGGAACAGCCACAAAATAATAACTCAGGGCACTTTGGAAATTATGAAAAAAATTGGCAAGGTACACCGAATTTTGAGATGGAACCGCCGACACGACGTAACAATGACCGATATGCTACTCGCCGACACGATGATTTTGACTATAAGCTGTTCATTACTACACGGAAATTCAAAACGTTTAAGAATTCTGCCAACGACATTCATCCACAAGCGTGGCTCCATCAATTCTCTCATTGTTTTCCTCCCAACTGGTCATTGGAGCACAGGTTAGAATTTATGTGTGGCTACTTGGAGAATGAACCAGCTGTAAGAATGCGGTCGGTCATTCACGATTGTCACAGTGAAGGAGAATTTTACCATACGTTCCTCTCAGCATATTGGTCTCAAGCTACACAAGACCGAGTAAAACATAGCATCATAATGATGAAATATTTCGAAGAATCTGAATTTTCCAGTCTTGTGAAATATTTTGAAGACATGTTGCACAAGAATCAGTACCTGTCAAACCGATACAGCCCCTCAGAACTCATCTGCATTTGCTTAATCAAATTGCCTGAACATTCACGACATATTATTTTAGCAGGACGTTGCAAAGACGACATTGAAGCTTTTCAAGGGACTATTACAAGAACTGGAAATTGACACTGGCAATCGCGGAACGCGAAAACAGGAGTACAAAAATTACAGGTCACATCTGTCACAATTCCGCGATGACAGAAATGATAAATGGACACGACAAGGCTATTCTTACAACGTAAATCGTGACCAAAACAGACACCACCCATATGACAACCGTTAGCAGAGTAGTAATAATTACAGGGAAAGATCACCCATCCGCGGTAATGACTACCACAGAGACAATCAAAGAAACAGACAATATGGGAACCAAAATAATTATTATCAAGGGAGACAGAATAACTTTAGACGCAACGGTCCAGCGCGCAGTTACAATTCAGGGATAAATTCTCCACCACGTGACAGACAAGAAAGAAACTATGGAATCTACCGACATGACGACAGACGATATGATCGTAACGACAGACCTGAACTGCATCAGAACTGGCGGGATTTAAACAGGGCAGGGCCCTCTCGTCACAGTGAATTTGTAGAAGTTAGGTCTCCAAATCCCAATAACGACACGCGCCAACAAAGGAACAGACAATGACTCGCACCGCAGGCTGCTGCGTGCGCCGGCTGGCTCAGAGAAAAATAACATAGACGCTAACCTTGAGAAAAATTCCAGTATTCTTTACAGACGTATAACACATGATAATTGCGTTAAAGTTGAATCTCTGCATACTAGGAAGAGTAAAGGTTTACACCACATTTCACATGTAAAACCGTTTATTGTAAGATAATCTGCTTTTTAACTTTGTCTTTGCCATAAAACGTTTCACTTCACGTTACTAGTATACTTTAGAAACTGTTAACATGCAACAATGTTTGAAGTTAAATATCCAGTGAAGAACCAAGAGAACTTATTTCAACAGAAATTATGAATGCATTGTTATAGTGAACAGACGACACAATGTTGTTATTTGTACATTCTTGCTTGTTAGTTGCATGATTACGTAACGACTATAAGACTCACATACTTAGAACATTTACCAGTACTGCTAATGAGATTCTAATGCAACATTTTGGTTTACTTGAAAATACATTCTGGATTTAAGGTACTTTCTGTGAGATACCAGATGAGACAGTGGTTGGTTTATGTGACAGCTACACGATTTTATCACGGCGCTACTAATGAGTGACAATTTACAATGTTGCTTTTGCGGTGTTTCTGTTTCATATCCGCACAGTTTTTCTGTATTATTCTGGAAACTAAAACATGTTTTAGTAGTAACTTTTGTGGTATAGCTACAATGAGACAGCCTTTTCCGTAGCACAACAATATGTTACAGCACAGTAATTTCTTCATCACAACAATAAGCGTAATAACTAAGATATCTACACGCAAAGCATTTCACCTTTGTTTATCATGGGGTAAGTACATTGACTTCTGCAGAACTTAGCTTTTGGAGGACAATAACTACGACACTTCCACAGAGATTATCTTACAGCAAGACGCACATTCAGCGCTACAGGACACGTATTTGAGTGATTAATTTTGTACTTAAAATATTTATTTTTAAAGATATTTGAAGTACAATGGTACAAAGGTTTTCCGTGATCCATTTCATTCCATTGCTGTAATCTGTAACACCTGAGGATATAATTACATTAATCCTCAGGGGGGTACATGCTTCCTTTGTGTATCATGTGTTTGGCAAGCACAAGGAGCCCTAGCTAATATGGTATTTGCTTATACAACTTTACACATCGGTACCATATTCCTCTAGCACATTAATTACATAGCTATCTGATCATTTAACTGAGAGAGACAAACATTTATTTTGCTACATCAGTGCCAGATGTTTATGTAATTACACCATTGGGTAACTTCACACTTAAGAAATTGTATTTTGTCTGTACTTTGTGAACTGTTCATATTTTTTTTGGACCCATTGTGATATTATGAGAGCTTTGAATGATATATTTGGTATGGGATCATGATTTTTAAAGTACGTTTGAGGCAGATGACACTTTTGACATGAGCAGAGAATTTTTTTAGGTTTTGAAATTATTGGAGGAAGCTACGACGATTTTGAGAGTTGACTGAGGTGTTATGATATTATTACGATGACTATGTGTATTATGCTGTTGCGGTATGTTTATGATCAATAAGCTGATGCTATATGAGGAATTTGATTATGCTACGTATTTATTATGATGAAATACTGAAGTGTCGTCGCAAGATTGGCGTGTCGACGAATATATATATGTGTAATAAGGTAAGGAGTAATGAATAGTGGTTAGGGACTCTGACTTGTGAAAAAGGTTGTTGCAAACCAAGAATCGTACTTTAAGAGTTATGAAATGTATGTAAATGCGTGAATGTATCACAATGCCGGCGAAATTTTTTTGGACACTGTTATATCAATAGGATTTGGTTTCTACAGATTTGTAACGCAAACTTGACCTGTGAAATATGTTTATATGAGACTGTCACTGTAGCGGAAACTGCTGTCGTAAATATTTCCATAAGAAAGGTAAGTGACCTTGACATAATGCGTTTTGGGCGCCCAGCTGAGAGGTAGTCGTCTGACAAAAGAATTCATTAGGTGGAGAAAAAAAGAGGCCATTATCCTCACCATTGACATTCCTTTAGAGAAAGCATCGCAAATACGACACGCTCATTACTTGGAAAGATACTTACTTCTGCACACCTGATTATGACAAGCGTCTTTCTATGAGAGTTGAGAGAATTTCTACTAACTTATGAAATGTCACATGACTATTGAATGATATTTTTACGCTTTGCTTTTCATAGTTGCTTATTTCATTTGATATCTAGTTTTCAGCTGTGTTGCAGCATTGGTTTTATAAAATAAAATTAAATGCATTTGCTAATGTGAACACTTTCTGTCAACAGATCTATTAAATAATTATTTTATGATCCACATTCTTCGAAAAAGGAGCTCTTGGAATGGAAAGAACAATAAGAAGGGACTGATAACAATAACTGCGTATATAATTTTCTTTTCAAGTACTTCATAATTTTTTGTAGAATTAGTTTTTGTGGTGCACCACTTTAATTACATAGACATTAAGATGTGAATATACATTTCCCTTGTCTGCACTGTTGCCTTTAGCGTAATGTTTTTTTTCTGCTTGAGCTATGTCATGTTTAGATATAAGTTATTTCGTTTGCTGCTGCTGTTTGCCAGGCATAGTGTTACTGAATTTGACTTTGTGTTACTCTGCTAAGCCAGTTTATTACTGATTTATTTTTCTTGTTTGCTGCTCATTGCATATTAGTTGTAATATTGTTGCTTACTTTGCCAATTTGAATTTTTTGTCATTGCTGTTCGTGTTAATTGTTTTGTGCTGCTGCATTGCCTCGTCCCTTAGTTTAGCATCTGAGCTCAGTAGATTTAAGTTAGCTTAAGAAGGGGTAGACCATATAAGAGAATGATTTGCGATGAATTTGAAGAAATGCACTGAGAGGTTATACGAGAAAAATACAGAAAGCATGTTTGGATAGGATTTTTTTGGCTGGAGCAAATATCGAAATAAGACGAAAGATTTATGGAATGAAGTTTTGGGTTGGACTGCAGTACCAAATGTTACACTGAAAACGAACCCTGTCCTTTCCTTTTGTGTTATCCCACTATGTCTTTGTGTACCCTTGTGTATTTGTTTTCTTCCTGTCTCTGTGTAGTTTCATAGAATTTTTTCTTCTTCTGATACTAAGCTGCATTCACTATGATGAGGAATACTGTTATCCTCAAATATAATTGGCATTAATAATATGTTATTTACCTTGTAAATATGCTTAGACATTATTTATTCTGTTTTGTTTTAATGCTCATGTGTGAAGTTGATGTTTCGCATGTTATTCTGATCTTTTATGTATGTACTCATGTCATAATTCCTGTAACACTGATGTATATGTTATTTCTATTCTTTTGTAAAGTCTGTGTTACTACAAACGTTATCTGTACTGTTATGTTTTTAATGATGTATTTTGTACCTTTGTAATTGTGTTCTATTGTTATAATATTGTAATTGACACCAGTTCATCAAATTAAGTAACTGGTAAGCATTCATTTCACTGCACACATTTCTGTTGGTCATAGTATATGCACAATATGTAAAAAAAAAGAGGACTGTTAGTGTTTGGACGTGTGTTGATAATTCAGCAAGGGACTGGTTAACAGCATTGCTGGTTCTAGGAACAATTAGAAAAAAAACTTTGTGAGTGCACAAGTGGTGGTTTATGGACTTGCTATATTGTCCACAGGACTCTTCGATGGTGATTGTGCACTTGTGGAGTCGCAAAAGATGGCTGCTGGCTGTTTCTACAAGGACTACATTGGGTCTACACCGTTGGTGGCCCACCAATACTATTATTTCTACAAGGACTGCAGTGGGTCTGAACGTCTGGTGGCCCACCAATACCACAATCTCTACCAGGACTACAGTGGGTCTGCACCTCTGGTGGCCCACCAATACCGTAATCTCTACCAGGACTACAGTGGGTCTACTTTGTGATGACCTACCTACCAGTATTCTTCAAAACTTCGACTGACTCTGCTGTGGGTTTGCTCTGTTGTGGCCCATTACCTGTCTGCATGTCAAGAGTCACCACTGTCTTTCCGTTGGAAGGACAACACTACTTCTTCAAGACTGCATGGAAATCCACTACTTCCGTGTGCATTTTCTTTTACTGCTCAGACTTTGAGAAAAACACTGCAATTTTACTGTGATGAATGATCAGGACTGTCTTTATGGACTGTGAGAAAATTTTAGCTTTTGACCAACATTGTATCAATAAGTGTGTGCATTTGATTTCTTTGTTATTGTAATTATGAAAAATGTTATCAAATCATTATTGGCCACTGCCCAAAACAATTTGTAAAATTTTTTGTGGGGAGCATGGGGGCTATGTAAGTAGGCTGTTTATGTTTTCTTATTGGCAACGTTACGTAGCGCTCTATATGAAAATCACTGGCTGTGCTGTGTGCAGTCTGTGGCTAGTTTGATTGTTGTCTGCCATTGTAGTGTTGGGCAGCTGGATGTTAACTGCGCGTAGCGTTGCGCAGTTGGAGGTGAGCCGCCAGCAGTGGTGGATGTCGGGAGAGAGATGGCGGAGTTGTGAAATTTGTAAAAATGGATGTCATGAACTGCTGTATATATTATGACTTTTGATGAATATTAAGGTAAATATATTGTTTGTTCTCTATTAAAATCTTTCATTTGCTAACTATGCCTACTAGTAGTTAGTGCCTTCCGTAGTTTGAATCTGTTATTTAGCTGGCAGTAGTGGCGCTCGCTGTTTTGCTGTAGCTCGAGTAACGAAGATTTTTGGTGAGGTAAGTGATTTGTGAAAGGTACAGGTTAATGTTAGTCAGGGCCATTCCTTTGTAGGGATTTCTGAAAGTCAGATTGCGTTGCGCTAAAAAAATATTGTGTGTCAGTTTAAGCACAGTCTTGTATAATTTTTTTAAGGGGACATTTCAAGGTAGCTGTATGTTTATGGCCGCAGCCTGTCAAATACAGGATGTGATTCAAAAGTTTCAAGACCTAACTCAGAACTATAAATTTATTGGAAATTTATTGGACATTTGCAAGACCGCTACGGTCGCAGGTTCGAATCCTGCCTCGGGCATGGATGTTTGTGATGTCCTTAGGTTAGTTAGGTTTAACTAGTTCTAAGTTCTAGGGGACTAATGACCTCAGCAGTTGAGTCCCATAGTGCTCAGAGCCGTTTGGACCATTTTATTGGACATTTAAGTACACTGGACTAAAAATCTTCAAAATATGATCTTAGCATCAACACAGCGCTCCCACTGTTCGTAGCCTTTCTGGAAGGCCTCGGGTGTCATGCTGTCAAGGGCTCTCGTCGAAGCCTGCTGGATGGCATCGATGGAGTGGAATCGCTTCCCTTATAGGCCTGTCTTGATTCAGGGAAGAGGAAGAAGTCACTTGGAGCCAAGTCGGGGCGGTAGGGTGGCTGCGGCAGTGTTGTCACGAACGACCAAAACTTTGGGGGGGGGGGGGGGGCACGCAATGTGTGAGTGGGCGCGTTATCATGGTGGAGAATCCAATCGCCCTTGACCGCCGGACGGACGCATCAAACTCGTTCCGTGAAGCGACGGAGCACTCCAGCGTAAAAGTCACCTTTGACAGTCTGTCCACGAGCAACAAACTCCTTGTGAATCACTCCTTCACCATAAAAAAAAAACAATCGGCACACGACTTGCTTATGGAACGCTTCGACTCAGGATCGTACGTGTAGACACAGGTCTCATCACCAGTAACCACTTTCTCCAGAAGGTTCGGATCAACATTCAACCGTTGGGGCATTTCCTGGTAAACAGTCATTCGCCGTTTCTTCTGATCCAGCGACAAAACCTTTGGCACCAGTTTGACACACACTTTTCATATCATCAAATTCTCCGTCACAGTCCTTCACACCGTACTCTGAATGAGTCCCAGTTCAACGGCAATTAATCTAATACTAGGCCTATAGTCATTGTTTAAAAGTTCCCGCACTCTCTCCAAATTTTGATCCGTTCGGCTTGATGATGGCCTCCCACAGCAGTCGTCGTCTTCAACATTCCCGCGGCCATCTTTGAAACGTTTGTGCCATATGAAAACCATTGCACGGGACATGGCTTCTTCCTTAAGGGCTTCCTGAATCATACCGAGAGTCTCCATGGCGGGTCCGCAGCTCGTGGTCGTGCGGTAGCTTTCTCGCTTCCCGCGCCCGGGTTCCCGGGTTCGATTCCCGGCGGGGTCAGGGACTTTCTCTGCCTCGTGATGACTGGGTGTTTCGTGATAGGTTAGTTAGGTTTAAGTAGTTCTAAGTTCTAGGGGACTGATGACCATAGATGTTAAGTACCATAGTGCTCAGAGCCATTTGAACCATCTCCATGGCGGGTTTGTTCAGTCGCACGCAAAACTTAATCACACAACGCTGCTCCAAATGCTGCTCCATTTTCGCCTCTCCTACTTTTCGACCGAGGTCAATGACACGCACTCACGCTGCAAGTGATGCGCACTCTGCAGGTTTCCGGAGGCAACTGCCGCAGCGTCAGTTCGTTCCTGGCGGAACCGGTTCACCCGCGCGCTCCCCTATTCAGAAATGAATCCGTCTAGAAAATTAGGAATCACACCCTGTATATTAGCAATTCAGATGGTTTTATTGTTTACAAAGGTAGAGTATTGCGCATTTCAGGCTTTTGTCCATCATCTGGCGCTTTATGTGCTTAAGACACACGATTCGGTCTCACTGAAATTCAATTAATTTCACGGATTTTGTTCGCTGCCTTTCTTCTGATATACTCGAATCAGCCAAAACATGGTGATCACTGCTCAGCGCAAGACTGAATGCGACCTGGCGTCGTTCCGGAGGGTGACGTGGGAAGAAAAGTATTTAGGTGGAGCAGAGGCGATTAGGGAATCATTCTAGCAACGATTGGGGACTTTGACAAAGGGGAGATTGATAGGGCCCGGCGCCTGGGAACGAGCAGCTCGGAAACCGCGAACCTGGTCGGCTGTTTGGGTGCTGTTGTCCTGAGCATGTATGGAAAGTGATTGAAGGACGGTGAAACCGCAAGTGGGCGACAAGGCGTTGGACGTCCACACCTCATCACTGAAGATATAGGTCGATGGTTTACGCGTTCTGTAAAGCAGGATAAGCGGCGATCTGTGGCAAATCTGACGACAGGATACAATTCTGGTGCTGGCCACAGGTGTTTCCGAGCAAGCAGTTCAGTGCACATTGTGGAACATGGCGTTTCGCAGCAGACGACCCCTACGTATTCACAGGTTGACCCATCATCGATTACGATTGCAATAGGCACGGGATCATGAAGACTTAATCGTGTCTCAGTGGAATCGTGTTGCTTGGTCTGATAAATCACGTGTAACAATAAGAGGTCGATGGTCGCCTCTGGTCGTCGCATTATACAGCACCACAGACTCAGGCCGATATAGTACTGTTACGGCTTCTGCACTACTTGTTAGCAGCAGACACAGTGGCTGCGCCAAGGACTGAGAGTTTTACAATTATTTATTGAACTTTCTTTACAATTTCTCCCTCGTCGTCGCTGCTCAGCCCTGCAGATCCCTCCGCCTGGCTGCTGTTGTGTAGATTCTCCGACAATGCGCGCAACGCGCGCCGCTGATAGCACTCGGGAGCCTTAGGCCACCAGTGCTCCGCTGAAGCCAGGGTGCCCTGCGGTTGAGATGAACTCGTCGCCGTGAGGTCAGCTGCCGACGCCTGCTGCACTGGCGGCGGGGAAGCCGTCTGTCGGGATGTCCGCGAGGTCCCGTAATGGATGGACCACGCACCGTGGGGCTGGGTTGCTGTGAAAACCGGGCGTCAGTCCCCGGCGGCGCCTGTGATCAAGACCGCGCTGCGGCCGGTCCCGCTGGAAGTTCTCGCTGTAGTTAGTCAGCCACGGTGCCGACCGTACTCGGGCCGACCTCCAGAGCTGAAGTTGACATCTTGCAGCGAACAGATGACTCCTGCGAGCTGGAACAGACTTCCGGAATCGTCACCTACAAAGATTGAACATTCAGACACCGACCATGTCCATCCTCAGATCCGAACTGCTTCCTAATGGCCTCTGTCTGTTGCTGCCTGCGCTCCACTATTTATATCCGACAGGAGGACGTTTTTTACCCTCGGTGGTAGCTTTTTGTTATTACTCCCGCAGTATATTGCAGCATAACTTAGTGTGCTGGCATCACTTTCCCTTACTCAGCACTCTCCAGGCTTCGCTCTGTGCTCGGTCTGTCTGCATCCTTGAGTAGGTCTGTTGGTAGACTGCTGCTGTCAGCAAGGCTATCTGTGCGTGCTTCCTTTGCAACGCCTTGATCGCCGGCATGCCTCTGTTTTGCCGTTCTCCACTGTGTGAAGCAACACTTACTACATGTGGCTGCAACGATCTATGCTACGAGGGGAAATTCACATTGACTTTCAGGAGACCTGTGATAGTAATCGAAGCACAATGACAGTTCTGGACTACGTGAACATTTCTGCGGACGGCCTGCATCTCTTCATGCCTGCCTGATAAGCTCCCCAACGCCGATGGCTTCCGGCGGGTCCCAAGATCTGAATCGCGCTCCAGTGGTTTGAAGTGAATTTAGTGAATTCAGGTTGTTGACTTGGCCACCAAATTCGCCCGATCTGACCCAACGGAACACACCTGGGATGCTATCGAGTGCCACCTCAGCGCCTACAAACTGCCGTCCCATAACTGACGAGAATTACATGATCTGTGCTTGGACATCTGGTGCCGCGTACCGCCAGGAGCCTACAAAGGACTTGGGAACCTATGCGATGCAGAATCACTTCTGCATTTTGTTCCAAATGGGGACCAACACGCTATAAACCAGGTGCTCATAATGTTTTGGCTCGTAAGTGTAAGCAGTAACACTAAGCGAATTAAATACAATTACGAGTTTAGAGGTTTCATACTCAGTGCGTGTGTTCCTACTCCGCTCACTGCAGGACACTGTAATTTGTTCGCTTTATCCTCATATTTTTGCGAAAAACGAGGGTAATAACTTCATGTCTAGACTTGTGTCCATTTTCCACTTTTCCATTAATGTATTGTTCACTGAGACAACAATGAATATAGAAAACATCACACTATCTTTACACACTCATCGAAGGAACGAGGGAAGTCTGCACGTCTAGCGTTAGTCACAGAATGGCTTTTACGTAGCGGCAGCTTTCGCGCCATGTCATTCGGAGGCACCGACTTCAGCTGTTCCTGGACGGGCAATATTATTGTACAATTATATTGTGTAACATTATCGAACTTGCGGAATAATATGGTACAACAATACTGAGTCAACGCGGGCATCGATTTGCAGTAACTTGTGCAGTGTGATAAAAATGCTCTCTCTCCTTGTTTTACAGTCATTTTAACTTTCCAACTGTCATTTTAACAACAAAACTACGAATACAGATGTCCCCAGAGACTGTTCCACGCGAAACATTGTCGAGGATATTGTCAATACTGCTTTGAGACAAATGGTTCAAATGGCTCTGAGCACTATGGGACTTAACTGCTGAGGTCATCAGTCCCCTAGAACTTAAACCTAACTAACCTAAGGACATCACACACATCCATGCCCGAGCAGGATTCGAACCTGCGACCGTAGCGGTCGTGCGGTTCCAGACTGAAGCGCCTAGAACTGCTCGGCCACTTCGGCCGGCTGCTTTCAGACGGCGCAATATCCCCGGGCAGCGCAAAATATTTCAAGTTTTCATGCTCTCAATATTATTGCACTATCTCTCAACATTACTGCGCTTCAAGAAAAATTGTGGGATATTGTTGACCGTTTAGGAGGCGATTTATCCAGATTCAACAAGAATTTCGAGCAATACAGATGATTAACCTGTAGTTCTGTCAGAAATTTTTGACACATTTGGATACGGTGGGAGTAAATTTCCTACTTAGCTCTATTATAACCCATATTTCCTCCCTTGTCGATATGCTATCCATGTTGTCCTGTCTGCTATATATTTAAAGAAAAAGTTTCATACTCACGAACATGTTACAAGACAAGAGGGTAAGTTCCACGTTCAGTCAGTAAGAACGTCAGCTTATAAGATCACCCAACAAGAATTAGCCACCCCTACAGAAAGCATTACAAGCACCATTTAATGCCGTGTAATTCAGCCCCTGGACTTGATAGCCAGCTGGGTTAGGTTACAATGTGAGTCCACAAGGTTGTACAGATACGTCGCATCCAGCTTAAGCCACTCGGTAAGGATTTGATCGTGCAGCTGCACCAAATTGCGGAGATGCTGGTGTCGGCGTTTCACCCGCTGTTTCAACACGTCACACAAGTTTTCCATCGCGTTCAAGCCTGGTGATTGTTGCAAGCCAGTCAAAAAGTGATAGGTTGGGGGAGTGTCAGAAAACCTGTCACACTTTCGTCCAGGCCGATGAACTTTGCTGTTGTTGTCTTTATGTGTCTTTGTAAGCAATGGCCTCTTGCGACGTGAACCAATAACCATGATTTTTAACGTAATTATCGATGGTCATTCGATGGCTGAGTTTTCTTTCATGGAAACCCCTGTTTGTGACGTCGGATTTGGAAAGATCACAGATCGATCTGAACATTTGGTTTTAGTTTAAGTGTTTCCTGGTAAAAATAAATACATCACAACGCATAAATGTTATTTTGACATTTGCAAGACAGAACAAACATTCATAGAACGCAGATACCTGATTTACAAGTCGCTGAGGTAGTGCCCTTGCCTTTCGTTCCTCGGGATGACTCTTCCAATTTGTATGTAGTATTGCATTTTGCTGAATTCCTCCTCTACTGCGAATTAATCCATACTAAAATTAAAATCATATTTACTTATTTGACCTTCACTGAACCTTGCCAAGACCTTGAATAATGTATCATTTCATATGTAAAACTTGCCACTCTTTTCAAATTTTAAATCAAGTATTAAAACTTCTAATTTTAAAAAGTCACTTTAACCTCCAAACAATCTTGAAGGTCACATTCAAGATCACGATCATTAGTAGCAGCGCGAAGCCCTCTTTGCCACTTACAACTTTTATCTAAAACATTTTGCTGCATGTCATTACCCAGTATGGATTAAAATGGCCCACCTTGCATTTCTACATGAGTGGTGTCTGTTCCTTCGTACGTGGATATCGTATCTGTCTCGTAACCAAGAAACCCCGGTTCGAATCTCGTCGTTGGTATGAATTTTCATTTGCCACCAATGAATCCTTTCACTTCCGGAATCCGACAGAGATCGGAATTCTTCCTTTCTCAAGGTATGATATTTGTAATTTAATTCGATTTTGTAATCAGTAAAACTACATCACGTATTGTCTCAACCCGTGAACTATCCTTCTGGGCTCTTCACCTTTTTGCCACGCATTGTGTTTTTTGCCGACTCTTTCATTCAGAAATTGAAACTATTAAATACATTTAAAAGCTCGTTTTCGTAAAAGAGGTTTCACTCTACTAATGAAAGTGTGTGTGCACTGAATGGAGCTGTCCTTCTGAAAATCGTCTCCTATACTTGAGCCGTACCTCTCAAATTACCCTGGGTTCCACAAGTGAAAGAAAATCATGAAAAACTCTTACATTATTAAACGTATATTGACGTAGAGAACATATAGGATTGCATGAAGTTAACATCTTGGCACTGAGGGCATATTTCATATGAGCAAAATACTTGTTGCAGTTTCCTACGTCGTAAGCAGTAGTAATAGAGTGTGCGGTTAACTAAGCAGCAATACAGCACATGGAATGCATTGTTCGTGCTATTACTGAATGGGATTCATATACTGGCGGAAGTGGAAAATGCTATACCATGAAGCATCAGTTTGATATTTGTTTAACTTTGTGGAGATATTCATCACATAACGGGTACTAAATGATTTGATTTTTATTCTAATAGGAACTGATAGCCATCATACTTGAGCGTGACCACAGAGGGAAGTAAACAGCCTTTCAGTGTCAGCTTAGGGAATTTCTTGTCATGTCTCATGAATATTTCTGGCTGTAGGCTGGTATGAAAACATGTATCTGCCCATCGCATCGCAAACATGCTCTATGAATGATATATAAGAGGAACGGATAGACCAATCAAGCATCCATACATTCCTCAAGACGGTGAAATGGTTCAAATGGCTCTGAGTACTATGGGACTTAACATCTATGGTCATCAGTCCCCTAGAACTTAGAACTACTTAAACCTAACTAACCTAAGGACATCACACAACACTCAGTCATCACGAGGCAGAGAAAATCCCTGACCCCGCCGGGAATCGAACACGGGAACCCGGGCGCGGGAAGCGAGAACGCTACCGCACGACCACGAGCTGTGGACCTCCAAGACGGTGAACTGCAGTTTATGGTATCGCATTATCCTGCTGGAATATGCCATTTTGGTACCCTGGTCATGAAGAATTTTCCACTGTTGCCATATACTGATGAGCATTCACCGACCCGTCAACAAATACTAAAACAGTCCTGTTATCATATTCAATATTTCCCCACCACAGCATGATTTGAGGAGTTGGAACGGTATGTGTCTCGAGAAGTGCTGCTTCCTGTCACCTTTCATCACACTTTTGGGTCGACGTGACCGGCACATAGTTCCACTCAATACCGGAGTTATCTCGGCTCTACACCATGCTAGTGTCTTTTGTCTTACCTATGGTGTCAGCGGTAAAGCAAGGATGGCAACGTGTGATCTCAATCAAGCTTCCAGTAATCTGTGTATGATATGTCGTCGTGACATCCTGCCTGCAACCTCTGCTCAGATTCAGCTGTTGCCCCTCTCCTCGTCAGAGCTAGTCGGATAATTCTACGGTATTTCCGTGGTGAAAGCCTGCTGGTGTGCCCTTGCCTACTCTTCTTCACATTCTGCTGTTCTGACTCCATATAGTCACCACACTCTGCACTCTGCACTCCACACAACTGTTCGTGCGATCCGTCGGTGTGATGTTCTCATGTCCCTCGTGCCAATGATTCGACGTTTCTCAAAGTCCGAAAGACCGCGATAAGCTGGACGTTCATGTCCTCAAGGTATGCTGTGCTGTGATATCCATCTATCCAGTAATGCCAGACATTCACAAAAGCCGGCATATACTCGCACTATTCTTCATCTGTAGGAATGGCTTTTCTTTTGCACACTGAAATTAAGTTTGAGTAAGGATTAAAAAATTGCTCTGAGCACTATCGGACTTAACGTCTGAGGTCATCAGTCCCCTAGAATTTAGAACTACTTAAACCTAACTAACCTAAAGACATCACACACATCCATACCCGAGGCAGGATTCGAACCTGCGACCGTAGCAGCAGCGCGGTTCCCGACTGAAGCGCCTAGAACCGCTCGGCCACAACGGCCGGCGCGTAAGGATAAGATTTTAATCAAAGACTGGAGGATAAATTTGGTAGCGTTCGCTCAAATTGTTCATGGTGTGACACTTCCCAGTCCCGTCCGTGCAACTGGTTTCAGTTACTTAAGTTCTCCGTTTCATGTACGACACAATATTATATATAATTTCCAGCATAACATCACTTCTCAAAGCAGTACGTAAAAAGATATAACTGAAAGAAAAAGAGAAATGTATTGAAGACACATGCCTTGTGATTACGCTGTAGAAGAACCTTCCATTGCTTTTCAAATGGTTCAGAGCACTATGGAACTTAACATCTATGGTCATGAGTCCCGTAGAAAACTACTTAAACGTAACTAACCTAAGGACATCACACAACACCCAGTCATCGCGAGGCAGAGAAAATTCCTGACCCCGCCGGGAATCGAACCAGGGCGCGGGAAGCGAGAAAGCTACCGCACGACCACGAGCTGCGGACTTACTTTTCAACATACGGGCTTACTCGTTTAATGTAGTACGGGGAGGTTATAATTAAACTTTCCTTATTTAACACGTTGTAATACGGAAACTAATTACCGTACGAATACCAAACTTGGTAGCATTAACGTCCAGTATATGGGGTGCATGATTTCCATGCGTCACAGCGTCACCGTTCAGTTCAAACTATGGCCAACAGGTGTCGTGATAATTCATCGTGATTCACAGTCTCACACACCTGACCAGTCGTAGTGCACATGTTGATGTGTCAACATGAGCTTGGAGAAAAGGGGCAGGGCATTATTGGTGAAGCTCTGTTATCAAAACTACAGTAATGCTGCAGCTGCACTTCGAGAATATCGCCGGCTGAAAGGTTACGGAAGGGTCCACTTTCTCCACCTACTGTGCGGAGCATGATGAAGAATTTCGAATCAACTGGAAAAATGAGCGTCGCACGAGGGAGAGGCCGGCGACCGGTTTGCACCACAGGTGGCTGATGAAATCGCTGTTGCTATGACAGACAATGCTTCGCGCAATTCACGATTGTCAGGCGGTGCGTGTGCTGTGTCGCGTCAGTTGAACATTCCGTGGTCCACTGTACGGAAGGTACTCCGAACCACTCTCAAATTGTATGCGTACAAGATCCATATCGTACAGCAGCTTGCACCAGATGACGCACAACGACGTGTTGACTTCGCTCTCCACTTTCTCGCAAATATTGAAGTTGATGGCTGGCCCTGGACCATCCTATAGACAGACGAAGCTCATTTTTCTCTGACGGGTGAGGTGAACACACAGAACTGCTGAGTGTGGGCATCTTCACCTCCAGTCACTGTGCATGAAGTTCCTCTGTATGGTGAACGTGTCACCGAACGGTGTGGCTTCACGTCTGCGGTCATCATTGGCCCATTCTTTTCTGAACAGGTTGGCGCTCACGAACCAAAGACGTGCTGTGTGACTGGCCAGCGTTACTGCGATATGCTTCGCCAGCATGTCATCCCCGTTCTACTGGAGAGACACGCATTGAACTCAACAATTTGCATGCAAGATGGGGCCCCACCGCACATCGCTCGTGAAGTTCACCTGCTTCTTCGAAACACATTTGGAAACGATCGAATTATCAGCCGATGGTTTCAAAATGCCTGGGAGGCACGATCACCTGCTCTCAATTCCTGTGATTTCTGGTTGCGGGGTTACCTGAAGGACAGGTTTATCAGGGGAACATTCACAAAATGGTTCAAATGGCTCTGAGCACTATGCGACTTAACTTCTGCGGTCATCAGTCGCCTAGAACTTAGAACTAATTAAACCTAACTAACCTAAGGACATCACACTCGTCCATGCCCGAGGCAGGATGCGAACCTGCGACCGTAGCGGTCCCGCGGTTCCAGACTGTAGCGCCTAGAACCGCACGGCCACTTCGGCCGGCGGAACATTCACACATGTGCTGATCTGAAGCGCAGCATATCAAGAGAGGTAGCCAGCATACCTAGGGACGTGCTTCGTTCTACTGAGCAGAATCCAGTTCTGCGCTTTAAGACTCATCTGAACACTGATACGCACCATAATGTGTCCCTCTTGTAGCGTTAAAAGTAACGGTTTGTAATGGTACGATGTACCGTAGCAGCACACTAAAAGTACACTCCTGGAAATGGAAAAAAGAACACATTGACACCGGTGTGTCAGACCCACCATACTTGCTCCGGACACTGCGAGAGGGCTGTACAAGCAATGATCACACGCACGGCACAGCGGACACACCAGGAACCGCGGTGTTGGCCGTCGAATGGCGCTAGCTGCGCAGCATTTGTGCACCGCCGCCGTCAGTGTCAGCCAGTTTGCCGTGGCATACGGAGCTCCATCGCAGTCTTTAACACTGGTAGCATGCCGCGACAGCGTGGACGTGAACCGTATGTGCAGTTGACGGACTTTGAGCGAGGGCGTATAGTGGGCATGCGGGAGGCCGGGTGGACGTACCGCCGAATTGCTCAACACGTGGGGCGTGAGGTCTCCACAGTACACCGATGTTGTCGCCAGTGGTCGGCGGAAGGTGCACGTGCCCGTCGACCTGGGACCGGACCGCAGCGACGCACGGATGCACGCCAAGACCGTAGGATCCTACGCAGTGCCGTAGGGGACCGCACCGCCACTTCCCAGCAAATTAGGGACACTGTTGCTCCTAGGGCATCGGCGAGGACCATTCGCAACCGTCTCCATGAAGCTGGGCTACGGTCCCGCACACCGTTAGGCCGTCTTCCGCTCACGCCCCAACATCGTGCAGCCCGCCTCCAGTGGTGTCGCGACAGGCGTGAATGGAGGGACGAATGGAGACGTGTCGTCTTCAGCGATGAGAGTCGCTTCTGCCTTGGTGCCAATGATGGTCGTATGCGTGTTTGGCGCCGTGCAGGTGAGCGCCACAATCAGGACTGCATACGACCGAGGCACACAGGGCCAACACCCGGCATCATGGTGTGCGGAGCGATCTCCTACACTGGCCGTACACCACTGGTGATCGTCGAGGGGACACTGAATAGTGCACGGTACATCCAAACCGTCATCGAACCCATCGTTCTACCATTCCTAGACCGGCAAGGGAACTTGCTGTTCCAACAGGACAATGCACGTCCGCATGTATCCCGTGCCACCCAACGTGCTCTAGAAGGTGTAAGTCAACTACCCTGGCCAGCAAGATCTCCGGATCTGTCCCCCATTGAGCATGTTTGGGACTGGATGAAGCGTCGTCTCACGCGGTCTGCACGTCCAGCACGAACGCTGGTCCAACTGAGGCACCAGGTGGAAATGGCATGGCAAGCCGTTCCACAGGACTACATCCAGCATCTCTACGATCGTCTCCATGGGAGAATAACAGCCTGCATTGCTGCGAAAGGTGGATATACACTGTACTAGTGCCGACATTGTGCATGCTCTGTTGCCTGTGTCTATGTGCCTGTGGTTCTGTCAGTGTGATCATGTGATGTATCTGACCCCAGGAATGTGTCAATAAAGTTTCCCCTTCCTGGGACAATGAATTCACGGTGTTCTTATTTCAATTTCCAGGAGTGTATTTCTATTGAACTGATTCTGCATTATTTCTCTTCCCCACGTCCCTGACATTAATGCTACCAAGTTTTGGTGCTCGCACGGTAATTATTTTCCCTGTTATAACGTGTTAAATAGGGAAAGTTTAATAATAACCACACGAAAATACATTGATGACAGCAGAGCGTAAGTGAACGCAGAGGTAATTCTGTAAGAACGAAGCGAAGTTTGTGTGCTGTGAAAATATACCGAGTGATACAAGGAAGACGGTTTAAGCAAACTGGGAACAACTTGTGTGCGAAAAGCTGAGATATTTTGATTTGTTACGTCATCTCGATGCCCGACGTATCGTCCAAGATTAATTGCATTTCTACAGGCAATATTAGACTTGTTCACCTGCCTGAAAATATTATTTAATTTAACCGGTTGTGTACAATTCAGTATAATTTTGGTAACTCCGTATATCTAACTTACCCGTACTGGAAATTATCAGTTTCATTATATTTCTGCATTAACGTAATTTAACATTCGCTGTCTGGAAAATCTCCCGTCGTTTAATTATTACGGCACTACATTGCATTGGTGCTTCGACTGAAAAAAAAAAAAGCAGGAAGATTAAACAATCTCCATCGAGAATGAACAGAGCTTTGTCAGAAACAAATTTACTACTACTGTGGCGTGTTACTGAGTTAACAGTCCCAAGCAATTATTATTCTAGAGTCAATATCATCTTTCAAGAAAAGATTAAAATATATTTTATTAAAATTCCGTTAAGAAAGAAAGCTACCAAGGAATCTCAGTCCCCTAACGATGTATTTCGTCTTCAGAGAGTGACAAAGATACAAACCGTGCATCGTATTTTCCGTTCAAAGGCCAGATTTCTTCTTATAAAAAGTGACTTAAATGAAATTACGTAAAAGAACATTCCCTCAAACTATTTATACAAGTGACTTTGATCGGAGGATCCAAGGCAGAATAACTGCGTATCTGTGTGTGTGTGTGTGTGTGTGTGTGTGTGTGTGTGCCTTTCTTTGTTTTGTGTTGTTGCAAGACTTTTCTGTCACAGATGCCGTGAAATTTGTGTTATTAATAGACACCTTTCCATTGTAAATTACATGGAGGGTTGCCGTAGAAAATCTCCTATTGTCTAATTATAGCGTCACTCCATAGAACTGGCGCTTCGACTGAAAAAAAGCGGGAAGATTAAACAATCTCCTGCGAGAATGAATAGTGCTTTATCTGAAAAAATTTACTACTACTTTGGCATATTACTGAGATAACAGTCTCAAGCAATTACTATTACAGAGTGAATATCACATTTGAAGAAAGGATTAAAAGTCTTTTATTAAAATTCAATTAAGGAAGGAAACTACCAAGCTTGTGTTTCGTCTTCAGACAGTGACGGAGATACAAACTGTGCATCGTATTTTCCATTCAAAAGCCAAATTTCTTTCTATAAAAGGTGACTTAAATGAAATTACGTAAATAAACGTTGCTATAAGACTATTTTGTCTTACAAACACTGTGAAAGTTGTGTGATTAATGAAGAGACACATTTTCTTTGTAGGTTAAATGAAGGGCTGTGGTCACATGATCAGATGGAAACAACGGAAAGAAAAATTCCATTAGAATTGGTTTGCTGGGGGACTTAAACAACAGCGCTCAGAACAAACATGTTCCGTTATTAACATAAACTTGTAATAACGGGATATTATTTACCACAAATCATTTTCAGTTCACCAAGAAGGGAGACAGTAAATTAGCTGTTTAATTTGAGTACAGTGGTTGAGAAAACTAAATACTGACGGACATTTTTGAGGATGATCACGCTGTAACATTAAAAATATCAGGAAGAAATTTCACTAGGCTACAACTTCAACATTCCAAAAAGTATATACCTTAGTACAACACCAACGTTTATTAATCTTTGATAGAGAGTTATATGGTACCACAAGGGGCTCTTCGGCATCTATGAGGGCGTTCTGAAAAGTAATGCGTCCGAATTTTTTCTCAAAACTCCTACAGATTTTTAAATAACACACTTTATTAGCATTCAACAAGTCTGTTCTTCATGCCTATATACTTATTTGTCAACAGTCACACTGTTGACGGACACATTTCTCCCAACGAGAGACCACTCTGTTGATACCATCACTGTAGAAGGGCTGGCTTCGTTGACGTCACCTGTACCTGCCCCGTTTCATCACTATCAAAGTGCAGTCCTATTGAGACGGGAACTGTGTACAAACTTCCCCCTGCAACAGGTAGCTTTACGGCCGAGATTCCAGTAGCAGGAAACGGAATTAAGGAATATTAAGGTTTAACGTCCCGTCAACATCGAGGTCATTAGAGACAGAACTCAAGCTTGGACTGTTTCAAGGCTAAGGAACGAAATTGACCGTGCCCTTTTAGGAACCGCCCAGCATGTGCTTGGAGCAATTTAGGGAAATCACGGACAACTTAAATTAGGATGTTCGGATGCCGATTTGAACCGCCGTCCTTCCGCATGCGAGTCCAGTGTGCTAACCAGTGCGTCATCTTGCTCGGCAGTAACAGGACAAACACTGAGACATTGTACGCTACTGGCCATTAAAATTGCTACACCACGAAGATGACGTGATACAGACGCGAAATTTAACCGACAGGAAGAGGATGCTGTGATATGGAAATGATTAGCTTTTCAGAGCATTCACACAGTTGGCGCCGGTGGCGTTACCTACAACGTGCTGACATGAGGAAAGTTTCCAAAACGAGTTCTCATACACAAACAGCAGTTGACCGGTGTTGCCTGGTGAAACGTTGGTGTGATGCCTCGTGTAAGGGGGACAAATGCGTACCATCACGTTTCCGACTTTGATAAAGGTCGGATTGTAGCCTATCGCGATTGCGGTTTATCGTATCGCGAGATTGCTACTCGCGTTGGTCGAGATCCAATGACTGTTAGCAAAATATGGAATCGGTGGGTTTAGGAGGGTAATACGGAACGCCGTGCTGGATCCCAACGACCTCGTATAACTAGCAGCCGAGATGACAGGCATCTTATCCGCATGGCTGTAACGGATCGTGCAGCCACGTCTCGATCCCTGAGTCAACAGATAGGGACGTTTGCAAGACAACAACCATCTGCACGAACAGTTCGACGACGTTTGCAGTAGAATGGACTATCAGCTCGGAGACAATGGCTGCGGTTACCCTTGACGCTGCATCACAAAAAGGAGTGCCTGCGATGGTGTACTCAACGACGAACCTGGGTGCACGAATGGCAAAACTTCATTTTTTCGGATGAATACAGGTTCTGTTTACAGCATCATTATGGTCGCATCCGAGTTTCGCGACATCGCGGTGAACGCACATCGGAAACGTGTATTCGTCATCGCCATACTGGCGTATCACCCGGCGTGGTGGTATGGGGTGCCATTGGTTACTCGTCTCGGTCACCTCTTGTTCGCATTGACGGCACTTTGAACAGTGCACGTTACATTTTAGATGTGCTGCGACCCGTGGCTCTACGCTTCATTCGATCCCTGCGATACTCTACATTTCAGCAGGATAATGCACGACCGCATGTTGCAGGTCCTGTACAGGACTTTCAGGATACAGAAAATGTTCTACTGCTGCCCTGGCCAACACATTCTCCAGATCTCTCACCAACTGAAAACGTCTAGTCAATGGTGGCAGAGCAACTGGCTCGTCACAATACGCCAGTCACTACTCTTGATGAACTGTGGTATCGTGTTGAAGCTGCATGGGCAGCTGTAGCTGTACACGCCATCCAAGCTCTGTTTGACTCAATGCCCAGGCGTATCATATGGTTCAAATGGGTCTGAGCACTATGGGACTTAACGTCTGAGGTCATCAGTCCCGTAGAACTTAGAACTACTTAAACCTAAGGACATCACACATATCCATGCCCGAGGCAGGATTCGAACCTGCGACCGTAGCGGTCGTGCGGCTCAAGACTGTAGCGCCTAGAATCGCTCGGCGACTCTGGCCGGCCAGGCGTATGAAGGCTGTTATTACGGCCAGAGGTGGTTGTTCTGGGTACTGATTTCTCAGGATCTATGCACCCAAACTGCGTGAAAATGTAATCACATGTCAGTTCTAGTATAATAGATTTGTCCAGTGAATACCCGTTTATCATCTGCAGTTCTTCTTGGTGTAGCAATTTTAATGGCCAGTAGTGTATAATGTAATTGTAACAGATTCGCGGAGCGTCCACGAAAAATAAGAACATGAGTCTTGTTATTTGAAAACAAAGTCTTAGCTCTTCCATGTACAGGAATTAATCTATGAGTGTATAAAACGGTACAAGAGAATGCAACTTCTCTGGGTAAAAGGGCGTGCCTGCACTAGAGAAAACGAAATTGCTGACGAAATAGCGAAGGAAGGTATCCTGGAAGGAATAATTTTCTTTGTAAATTTACTTTAAGCAGACTTCGTAACCAGTGTAACTATAGGGGCATCTGATCATTGGTAGCGACTCTGTGGAACGCCTCAGATGCCGAAACGG
The DNA here is from genome assembly GCF_023864275.1 of Schistocerca cancellata. Lineage (NCBI taxonomy): Eukaryota > Metazoa > Arthropoda > Insecta > Orthoptera > Acrididae > Schistocerca > Schistocerca cancellata. The sequence goes on along the minus strand of NC_064628.1, from coordinate 780,565,542 downwards.
CAAAATTTTCCACGGATTCAACAATGCATTCCGAAAAGGACATGGTATTCACATTTAAGACATATACGGCAACGTACAACACCACTCATCTGAATGTGAAATGGACACGGATATTATCTTCCACATTTCTAGAGCATCAAAGTCTTAACCTCTGCATACTGTGAAGATCACTCATAAGAAGTAGCAGATGTAAATCACGTTATGCTCGAGTGTTCGCACAGCCAGCAGGCGAAACTTTATAAGGAAATCGTCAGACACGTAACTCCCCTACCCACGAGGGTCACGAACCTTGCCCGACAGCCAAACATCTCTGTCTACATCGCAAATACTTTTAAGGTACAGACATTAATCCCTAAATTCGCAGATGTGACGATACCGTGCTACAGCAATATAAATACTTGATTAATTCCACAGATGCATGCCCACAACTGCTAAAAGAAGAACAGAAATCCGTAAGCACTTATTTCACAGTTATTTGAGTACAGTGTTCATCTCTTGCCCCATTAGGGTTTTAATTCCAGCGATAAGCGTCGTAAAAGTTGCTGCAGTGAGAAATGACTTCAAATTATTTACATTCTCAGCACAAGAATAAGAAAGTTTATACATTTGTATTATTTGTGGAGATAGTAGGGTAGGTGAGAGTAAAGCCCAATGTGGGATAAAAATCCGCACTTTTTTTGGACAGGCGGCCATTCATTCAGGAGTTATCACTTCGTACCAGGTTCGTCGTATTGGAACTTACTGTTCCGTCAAAGTTCAGTATGAAGTCGATCTAGAGAGAGAAAATAAGGTGATTCTGTTTTTTACTACTTACATGTCAGTTTTTGATGTTTCACTTCAACATTGTATAACATAGCGTTAGAAAAGAAGAAGCAACGAATTACTGATTGACACATCTGCATTTTAGCTTCACTTTCGCGTGGCAATAATTGTTCCAATTGGTTCCGAAAATCAACATGGCACATTTGTGAGAAAATGGCAAAATCAGACAAATCCCTGCAGGTGTTTTGGTCTAAATCCCCTCAGCTCCAGCAATGTCACGAAAATTCCAGAAAGTTACAAACTTCTTGAGACACACGAAGAGTCATTCATTGCCACTGACACTGTGATAATAAAACCGTTGAAACCCACAGGGATGAACTCAAAACGTTTTCATAAGGTAATAAATTTTTCAAAGGGCTTAACGAAGTACAATGTGTACATAGATAGCACAGCCTCAGTCACTCAACTCTTTCGGATTGCCTTACTAATTGTCCTTTCGCGGAGAAGACTGTATCATTTTTGTAGAACGATTTTTTCAATATTGTGTTGGGTAACTTGGCTGTAGTACAACAATGTTACACAGGATCATTTCAAATGTTTTTATTCCGAGTCATTCATTCGTATCCATGTTTCTCTCACTCAATTACCTGGGGTAGAACCCCTCAATTTTTTTTATTCCATAAATTCTAAATTTCTATGTAATTAGTTAACAAATAGAGCTGAAATTTGGATGGATTATAGGTAACAACCCAGTCTATGACTTCAATTTGAAATCATGTGACAATATACTCCTCACTAACCACATTTTTAGAAAAAACTGTAAATTGAGGGGCTTTATTCCTACCTACCCTATGTGATTAAGAAATAGAGAGATGTATCTTAAATTCTCTAATAACACAACAAATTATATGTCATTGTGATATCCATGCTAATTTTATAAATGCGAAAGTATGAAAATCACTGGCTGTGCTGTGTGCAGTCTGTGGCTAGTTTGCATTGTTGTCGGCCATTGTAGTGTTGTGCAGCTGGATGTTAACAGCGCATAGCGTTGCGCAGTTGGAGGTGAGCCGCCAGCAGTGGTGGATGTAGGGAGAGAGATGGCGGAGTTTTGAAATTTGTAAGACTGGATGTCATGAACTGCTATATACATTATGACTTTTGAACACTATTGAGATAAATACGTTGTTTGTTCTCTATCAAAATCTTTCATTTGCTAACCATGCCTATTAGTAGTTAGTGCCTTCAGTAGTTTGAATCTTTTATTTAGCTGGCAGTAGTGGCGCTCGCTGTATTGCAGTAGTTCGAGTAACGAAGATTTTTGTGAGGTAAGTGATTTGTGAAAGGTATAGGTTAATGTTAGTCAGGGCCATTCTTTTGTAGGGATTTTTGAAAGTCAGATTGCGATACGCTAAAAATATTGTGTGTCAGTTTAGTGTTGATCAGAATAAGTAAAGAGCGAAATGTCTGAGTACATTCAAATAACGTAAGGGGTTATCAGCACAGTAATTCATAAATTTTTCTAAGGGGACGTTACAAGTAACTCTGTCACGCTTTCACGAATAAACCGCTGAACTGCTTTTAATTGGTATACGATATGGAAATAGCTTGAATGTTGAAGAGTAACATAAGCTACTTTAGATTATTGATTTGAAGAATGCAAAATGTGGAACAATAATTACACTTTAAAAAAGCTATTTATATTATTAGCGTTGTCGAATTAGGTATACTTGTTGGCATCCAGACGAAGCTGTAGCGATTGTAGGCGGCTTTTAGTGTTTATAGATTATTCCATGACAGCGCATCCAATGTTACTGTGCACGCTGTTTGTGATATTGAGTTGTTCTGTTTGGCGTAGCTGGATTGTGGAGACAGAACAATAAAGTCCGACTGAAACCCGTGAGCTACATTACGATAAACATCGCCTCCATAAATCTGATTTTGAGCATAAGTCAAAGAGAGCTCGAGATGCGAAAGTTACTCAGTGACAACAAATCACGAAGCAATGTTAGGTCGGGTGGAACTTGGATGCAGAACGTCAGTCGGCCTTAAGAGCTACATAGACATTAGATCAGCCACAAGCCCATTGCATGTTAAAAGCTGAGCGTCATGCGTCTGTTATAGCTTCCGAGACACTTTGAGACTCTCAGTGACGGCGTGATTTAAAGGCTGTACAACAGAGAGACCTCGTGGGACGTGAGACGCTTTTTGTGTATCTTCGTTTGGTCATGATTTATTAATTGAATATGTTAATCATGAAGTGTTTATCTTACTGGGATTGATCCAAAATGTAGGCACTACAGTGCAATGAATCAGTGCAATTGTTATGTGTTGCTCTGGTGGTAAAATTTCACATCCAGTGCTAGGTGAGCCATACGAACCCCTAAAAACTCTACTTCCCTACAAAAGTAATGAATCGAGGCATTTTTAAAATTTGATCAGAAAATATAATGTATGCTTTCATATTCAACATGCAGCAAAATAACAGAAACACATTCGTTATGCGTCTACACATAGCCTCTCCATACGTTTTTATACATAAGTGTCTAAACCACTGCATACACGAACATTTACACTGAAGAGCCAAACAAACTGGTACACCTGCCTAATACGGTGCAGGGCCTCCGCGAGGACGCAGACGTGACGCAACACGACGTGGCATGGACTCGACTAGTGTCTGAAGTACTGCTGAAGGGAACTGACACCATGAATACTGCAGGGCAGTCCATAAATCCGTAAGAGTACGAAGGGGTGGAGACCTCTTCTTAACAGCATGTTGCAAGGTATCCCACATATGCTCAATAACGTTCATGTCTGGGGAATATGGTGACTAGCGGAAGTGTTCAAACTCAGAAAAGTGTTCCTGGAGCTACTCTGTAGCAATTCTGGATGTGTGAGTTGTCGCATTGTCCTACTGGAATTGCTCAAGTCCATCGAAATGCACAGTGAACATGAATGGACACACGTGATCAGACAGGATGCTTATGTACGTGTCACCTGTCAGTGTCGTGTATTTATACATATCAGGGGTCCCATCTCACTTCAACTGTATTATCGCGAAATATGGGACAGAGTGTCACAGAAATGATACAGGATATGGGCTGGACGTCATTAAACGAAAGGCGTTTTTCGTTGCGACGGAATCTTCTTACGATATTCAGATCACCAACTTTCTCCTCCGAATGAGAAAATATTTTGTTGACACCGACCTACATAGGGAGGAACGAGCACCAAGATAAAGTAAGGGAAATCAGAGCTCGTACGGAAAAATATAGGCGTTCATTCTTTCCGCGCGCTATACGAGATTGGAGTATTGGAGAATTGTGAAGGTGGTTCGATGAACCCTCTGCCAGGCACTTAAATGTGATTTGGAGAATATCCATGTAGATGTAGATGAACTGCACACGCCCCACACCATTACAGAGCCTCCACCAGCTTGAACAGTCCCCTGCTGATATGCGGGGTCCATGGATTCATGGGGCTGTCACCACAGCTGTGTCTGTCCATACGCTCGATAGAATTTGAAACGAGACTCGCCCGACCAGGTAACATGTTTCCAGTCATCAACAGTCCAATGTCGGTGTTGACGGACCCAGACGAGGCGTAAAGCTTTGTGCTGTGCAACCATCGACGATACACCAGTGGACCTTCGGCTCCGAAAGTCCATATCGATGATGTTTCGTTGAATCGTTCGCAGGCTGACACTTTTTGATGGCCCAGCATTGAAAACTGCAGCAATTTACGAAAGAGTTGCTTTTCTGTCATGTTGAACGATTCTCTTCAGTCGTCGTTGGTCCTGTTCTTGCCTTTTTCCTGCCGCAGTCGAAGATATGATGTTTTACTGGGTTACTGATATTCACGGTACCCTCGTCAAATGGCCATACGGGAAAATATCCACTTCATCGCTACTTCGGCGATGTTGTGTCCCATTGCTCGTGCGCCGACTATAAACCCACGTTCAGTATCACTTAAATCTTGGTAACCTGTCGTTCTAGCAGCAGTTACCGATCTAACAACTTCGCCAGGCCGTCCGCTGTGGCCAAGCGGTTCTAGGTGCTTCAGTCCGGAACTGCGCTGCTGCTACTGTCGCAGGTTCGAATCCTGCCTCGGGCATGGATGTGTGTTATGTCCTTATGTTAGTTAGGTTTACATAGTTCTAAGTCTAGGGGACTGATGACCTCAGATGTTAAGTCCCATAGTGCTTACAGCCATTTGATTAATATACTCACGGTACACTCTAGAAATGGTCGTACGGGAAAATCCCCACTTCATCGCTACCTCGGAGATGCTGTGTGCTATCGTTCGTTCACCGACTAAAACACCACGTTCAAACTCACTCACATCTTGATGACCTGCCATTCTGGCACCAGTAACCGAACTAAAATCTGCTCCAGACACTTGTTGTCTTATATAGGTGTTGCCGACCGCACTCCCGTTTTCTGGCTGTTTACATTGTGTTTGAATACGCATGCCTATACCAATTTCTTTTGCGCGTAGGTGCATAAATTAGTAGCGTACTTATTCAATACCACTCGTCAAACGCCGGCCGATGTGGCCGAGCGGTTCTAGGCGCTTCAGTCTGGAACCGCGCGACCGCTACGGTCGCAGGTTCGAATCCTGCCAATAGCATGTTGTAAGTAGGCTGTTTATGTTTTCTTTATGTAAGTAGGCTGTTTAGATTTTTATATTGGCAACGTTACATAGCGCTCTGTATGAAAATCACTGGCTGTGCTGTGTGCAGTATGTGGCTAGTTTGCATTGTTGTCTGCCATTGTTGTCATGAACTGCTATAGCTGGATGTGAACAGCGCGTAGCGTTGCGCAGTTGGAGGTGAGCCGCCAGCAGTGGTGGATGTGGGGAGAGAGATGGCGGAGTTTTGTAATTTGTCATGAACTGATATATATATTATGACTTTTGATGATATTAAGGTAAATACAGTGTTTGTTCTCTATTAAAATCTTTCATTTGCTAACTATCCCTATCAGTAGTTAGTGCCTTCCGTAGTTTGTATCTTTTATTTAGCTGGCAGTAGTGGCGCTCGCTGTATTGCAGTAGTTCGAGTAATGAAGATTTTTGTGAGGTAAGTGATTTCTGAAAGGTATAGTTTAATGTTACTCAGGGCCATTCTTTTGCAGGGATCTTTGATAGTCAGATTGCGTTGCGCTAAAAATATTGTGTGTCACTTTAGTGAATGTTTGAGTACGTTCAGGTTTGCTCAGCTGTTTGAAAAGCAAATAGTGTAAGAGGTTTATCAGCACAGTCGTGTATAAATTGTTCTAAGGGGACGTTACAATGTGTGTGTGTGTGATGTCCTTAGGTCAGTTAGGTTTAAGTAGTTCTAAGTTCTAGGGGACTGATGACACCAGATGTTGAATCCCATAGTGCTCAGAGCCATCTGAACGATTTGAAGTCATCAAACAAAGCTAATGATATGCGAGCGCAGCAGCGGGTAGCAGGTGGTATTAAATAAAAACGTTACTGGCTAAATAGCTGGGCAGATAGAGGCCAAACAGACACGATAAAATAAAAAATGGTTCAAATGGCTCTCAGCACTATGGGACCTAACATCTGAGGTCATCAGTCGCCTAGAACTTATAACTACTTAAACCTAACTAACCTAAGGACATCACATACATCCATGCCCGAGGCAGGATTCGAACCTGCGACCGTAGCAATCGCGCGGTTCCGGACTGCAGCGCCTAGAACCGCTCGGCCACCGCAGCCGGTGATAAAATGAATTTAAAAAACAGTTTTATGTGAAGGATGCAGGCACACAATACTGCATATAATGAATCGCACCCATAGGTCGAGCGACGATAAGATTAATTATAGCACACATGTAAGCAATTCTTTTTGCCGTGGTCGATACTCGAATGGAACCAGAAAACACATTAGTATGTGGTACCCTCTGCATGCCTTCGCAGTGGTTTCCAAGGTACAGACGTAGATAGTTTGACGTCCGCTGCGACGAGAATGGCTTCAGTATGGTCGGCTGTAAGTGAGATATCATGGCGCAGAGTGGTTACGGCGCTGAGAGCCGCCTGCCCACACCAGCTGCATGTGAAACGAAACGAGTAGGGGCGCCGGGCTCGATAGCTGCGCTGACAGCCGGTTGGGAATAGCTGGCGGGAGTAGCGGTTGGGTGGTCGGTCACGTGTGGCCTGGCCCAGGGAGCCGTGGGAGCCCCCCGCCGCTTGCGACAACACTAGTCTCACAAACAACAACAACAACACCAGCGGCAGCCGTGGCGGTGGTGGCCCTAAATCGTGTCGCCGCTTCCGGTGAGCGCGTGGCGATACGACCTGCCGACAGCGCGCGGTCCACCGACAAACTCACCGGGGAGGCTTCGCGCTGCTGCCGCTGCGTTCTGGGACCGCGGTAGGCTTACGTAACATCATTTATAGGAAAAGTATTGCAGGAGTCACTCAACAAAGGGTATCATATACAGGGTGGTCCACTGATAGTGAACGGGCCAAATATCTCACGAAATAAGCATCAAACGAAAAAGCTACAAAGAACGAAACTCGACTAGCTTGAAGGGGGACACCAGTTGGCGCTATGGTTGGCCCGCTAGATGGCACTGCCATAGGTCAAACGGATATCAACTGCGTTTTTTTTTCCATAGGAACCCCCATTTTTTATTACATATTCGTGTAGTATGTAAAGAAATATGGATATTTTACTTTTTTCACTTTGTGATAGATGGCGCTGTAATAGCCACAGTGCGGACGGTATTTGCTTCGTGATACATTACCTGTGTTAAAATGGACCGGTTTCCAATTGCGGGAAAGGTCAATATCGTGTTGATGTATGGCTATTGTGATCAAAATGCCCAACGGGCGAGTGCTACGTATGCTGCTCGGTATCCTGGACGACATCATCCACGTGTCCGGACCGTTCGCCGGATAGTTACGTTATTTAAGGAAACAGGAAGTGTTCAGCCACATGTGAAATGTCAACCACGACCTGCAACAAATGATGATGCCCAAGTAGGTATTTTAGCTGCTGTCGCGGCTAATCCGCACGTCAGTAGCAGACAAATTGCGCGAGAATCGGGAATCTTAAAAACGTCGGTGTTGAGAGTGCTACACCAACATCGACTGCACCCGTACCATATTTCTATGCACCAGGAATTGCATGATGACGACTTTGAACGTCGTGTACAGTTCTGCCACTGGGCACAACAGAAATCACGAGATATTTGGCCCGGTCATGATCAATGGACTACCCTGTATACTCTTCACGTAGGAAACTTGGCAACTAACAGAATGTCCAACAAAGGACTACATGATTTTAAAATCAGCTTACATGAAAACTAAGTTCGATTAGAAGAACACAACTGTCGCTAAGTCTATTGTGAAAGTTGCATGGGTATCCTGTATGCTGATACAATAGCTCCATACTTAGGACTCATATAGAATCGCTCGCTCGTCGAAAGATTCGTACCTAAAGACTGGAAATCTGCACAAGTCACACCAGAACCCAAGAAAGGAAATAGGAGTAATCCGCTGAATTACCGATCCATATCACTAAACGTCTGCTTGAACATTACGAATTACCTCGAAGAAAAAGGTCTATTGACACATGGCCAATATGGATTTAGAAAACGTCATTCTTGTGAAACACAACTAGCTCTTTGCTCACACGGCACGGAGTTTCGAGTGCCATCGACAAGGGATTTCAAATTGATTCCGTATTTCTATATTTCCAGAAGACTTTTGACACCGTATCTCACAAGTGGCGTGTAATCAATCTGCGTGCTTATAGAAAATCGTCTCAGTTATGCGACTGTATTTGTGTTTCCTATCAGATAGGTCACAGTTCGTAGTAATTGACAGTAATGTCTGGCGTCCCCCATGGAAGTGTTGCCGGCCCGCTGCCGTTCCTGATCTACATACACGACATAGGAGACAATCTGAGCAGCGCCCTTAGATTGTTCAGAGATGATGGTGTCATTTACCCTCTTTTAAAGTCACCATATCATCAAAACCAATTGCAAAACGATTTAGACAATAAACCTGAATGGTGCGAAAAGTGACAATTGACTCCAAATAATGAAAAGTGTGAAGGCATCCAATGAACTAATAAATCCGATAAATTTCGGTACACCATAAATCACACAAATCTAAAGACTATAAATTCAACTAAATACTCAGGGATTCGAAAGACTTAAATTGGAATGATCTCACAGACAATGTTGTGAGGACAGCAAATCAAAGACTACGATTTACCGCCAGAACACTTAGAGAGTGCCATATTGCTACTGAAGAGATTGCTTACAGCACACTTATCCGCCCTGTTCTGGACTACTGCGTTGCAGCGTGGGAAGTGCATCAGATGGTACTGACGGAGGACATCTAAGAAGTTCAAAGAAGGCCACCTCGTTTTGCATTATGGCGAAATATAGGAGATAGTGCTGCAGACATTACACATTAACTCGGGTGGCAAACATTAAAACAGAGGAGGTTTTCATTGCAGCAAGATCTTCTCGTGAATCTTCAATCACCAACTTTCTTCTCCAGTTGTGAAAATGCATTGTTGGTGCCCACCTACATAGAGACAAATGAAAAGCATAAGAGAGATCAGAGCTTACCCAGCAAGATACAAGTGCTCGTTTTCCCACGCGCTATTTGAGAGTGGAACGCCGGAGTGTGGTATCACGTATCGATACCACCTCGTGGGCATCACAGTTGGCAACGGAATTGCAAGTTTCCTTCAGACTCCGATAGCAGTCATACGAGATCCGGCGGACCCAATGATGCTCATCCGCTGAGCCACTCTTCCAGTGGCTCCATACCATGAGCGCCCTCTGACACTGCGATATGCAGTGAATGGCCAAAGAAGGTGGTACAGGCATACGTATTCAAATACAGAGATATGTAAACAGGCAGAATATGCCACTGCGCTCAGCAACGCCTATATAAGAGAACAAGTGTCTGGCGCAGTTGTTAGATCAGTACTGCTGCCACAATGGCAGGTCATCAAGATTTGAGTGAGTTTGAACGTGGTGTTTTACTCGGTGCACGAGAGATAGGACACGACACCTCCGAGGTTGCGATCAAGTGAGGATTTTCCCGTACGACCATTTCAAGAATTGTTCAAATGTGTGTCAAATCTTATGGGACTTAACTGCTATGGTCATCAGTCCCTAAGCTTACACACTACATAACCTAAATTATCCTAAGGACAAACACACACACCCATGCCCGAGGGAGGACTCGAACCTCAGCCGGGACCAGCCGCACAGTCCATGACTGCAGCGCCTTAGACCGGTTTCAAGAGTGTACCGTGAATATAGGAATCAGGTAAAACATCAAATCTCCGACATCGGTGTGTCCGGAGAAAGATCCTGCGAGAACGGGAACAACGACGACTAAAGGGAATCGTTCAACGTGACAGAAGTGCAACCCTCCCGCAAATTACTGCAGATTTCAATCATAGGCCATCAACAAGTGTCAGCGTGCAAACCATTCAACGAAACATAATCGATATGGGCTTTCGGGGCCGAAGGCCCACTTGTGTACCCTTGATGACTGCATGACATAAAGCTTTACGCCTCCCCTGGGCGCGTCAACACCGACATTGGACTGCTGATGACTGGAAACGTGTTGCCTGGTCGGACGAGTATCGTTTCTAATTGTATCCAGCGCATGGACTTGTTTAGTTATGGAGACAACCTCATGAATCCATGGACCCTCCATGTGAGCAGGGACTGTTCAAGCTGGTGGAGGCTCTGTAACAGTGTGGGGCGTGTGCAGTTGGAGTGATATGGGACACCTTTTACGTCTAGATACGACTCTGAGAGGTGACACGTACGTAAGCATCCTGTCTGATCACCTGCAACCATTAATGTCCACTGTGCATTCCGACGGACTTGGGCAATTCTAGCACGACAATGCGACACCCACAAGTCCAGAATTGCACAGAGTGCTTCCAGGAAAACTCTTCTGACTGTAAACACTTCCGCTGGCCACCAAGCTCCCCAGACATTGACATACTTGGGATGCTTTTCAACGACCTGTTCAGAATAGATCTCCACCCCCTAGTGACCTTTCGGATTTATTGACAGACCTGCAGCATTCATGGTTCCAATTCCTTCCAGCACTACTTCAGACATCAGTCGAGTCCACGCCACGTCGTGTTGCACTGCGTGCTCGCAGGGTCCAACACGATATTAGACAGGTGTACCAATTTCTTTGGCCCTTCAGTGCAGGACGGCTGCAGCAGCCATCCAGCCCACTCGCACTCGGAGCCTCATCGCTACGCAACACTACACAGACGCCGCCCAGTCGCGGCTCTGACTCCATCGTTCATGCTTTAGTTCAGAGAGCCTCAACTGTCTTGACATTTGGACTTTTTCTTGCTCTGTTGTTTATAGTGAGTCTTTGTATGCTTGGAAAAATAGAAGTTAAGTACATCTTCTGTTTGCTGTGTTAACTTGTTCGCTAATTATTTGTGCTCCTGTCTAGCTTTGCTATTGTGACAGTTGCGGCACCAATCTTTAGCCAACCTGCCCTTATCCTTGTGTATGAAGTTGTACAGAACAGACAGAAATAGCTCAAGGAGGTTGGATGAACCCTGTGCCAGGCACTTAATTTTGAATTTCTGACGTCTTATCTTATAGTGTCTAAACGGAAATTGATTTAGTATTGACGCAAATCAACGATTCAAGCTCGGCTGCACAGTGGGATAGTTACGGTAGAAAAAATATTTCTACGTCCCTCACTAAAAGTAATCACAAGGAGTCAGATGGGGTGAATATGGGGGCTAATCCATGCCCGCGTCAGTATATTTGAAATGATCCAACGAAATCGCTCCATTCTTGAAGTATCCATCAATAAGGCGAAGCTTCTGTTCAGAGCGATGAGGACGATTCACATCTTACACGGACCTCCAACACTTGCTGTTAACGTTCACTAGTTATCGATTCTCACATGAAAGCATGGTCTTATAATGACTGTGCTACTAAACGCAACCCAAACAGGATCTTGGGGAGAATGCAGCGCTTTCGTTTCATACCAAAGAGGATTTTCGAAACCCCGTAAGTTTTATTCATTTGTTCACGTACCCATTCAGGTGGAATGTGCTTCACCAGTGAACTGGATGCAGGCGACATAAAATCCTTTGTCGCACAGGGAGTACGAGTAAGTGCCGGTGACTTCGGGATTTGAATGGAAACATTTGTATACTCTTTCTCAGTATGGTATGCGCGATGGATCACTTCAAACTGGTCTCTCCTGAAATGGATTTCCAAAGAAGTTGGTGAATTAGTTGGAAAATTATGTCGACATTCGCAGGAGTAACTGCTTCCTGGCCGGCCGGAGTGGCAGAGCGGTTCTAGGCGCTACAGTCTGGAAACGCGCGACCGCTACAGTCGCAGGTTCGAATCCTGCCTCGGGCATGGATGTGTGTGATGTCCTTAGGTTAGTTAGGTTTAAGTAGTTCTAAGTTCTAGGGGACTGATGACCTCAGACGTTAAGTCCCATAGTGCTCAGAGCCATTTGAACCATTTGAACCAAGTGTTTCCTTTCGTTCTAGCGAGTCAGGGGAAGAAACTTTGTTGTGTGATACACTAAAAAGCCTCTGAGACGCCCTGCTAAACCAGCAGGACAGGACAGGTAGTTTAAATTGTGGAAAGGGGCCAAAATTAGCGGCTGTCAATTACACTCAAATATACAACTTTATTTATTTGACCAAACATTACGAGAGCCAAGAATTTTTTTAAAAAAAAGCACAGCATTAATTTTTGGATCTTAATTACCAGCTGAATGCGCCATACAATCTCATGCCTTAAGGGCAAGCCGGCCGCGGTGGTCTAGCGGTTCTGGCGCTGCAGTCCGGAACCGCGGGACTGCTGCGGTCGCAGGTTCGAATCCTGCCTCGGGCATGGGTGTGTGTGGTGTCCTTAGGTTAGTTAGGTTTAAGTAGTTCTAAGTTCTAGGGGACTCATGACCTAAGATGTTGAGTCCCATAGTGCTCAGAGCCATTTGAACCATTTGAACCTTAAGGGAAAGACCACTTTAATTTAAAAATCGGCTGAAGGGCCATAACTTAAGATTCAAACCAAAATAAATTTTTAAAAGGCCAAAGGCCTTACCTTAAAACAGTTCTTTAAATTACGCTGAAGGCCCAAACAGTCTTACGCCTTAAGGGCGAAACAACCTTAATTTAAAAATCGGCTAGAATCCATACAAATACAAACAACAAGAACAAATAAGAAAAGGCATCACACACAACGGCGCTCAGAAGTTTCCGAGGGTCGGCCTGGCATTCAAACACTAGCGCTCGCTTAGGTGAGACCTGCAGTCGGGGCAAACATTCTCGATCCGACGACAACCCAACTGACAGACAGTCAACGGACCTGCCGACGAGATAACTTCCACTCCAGCGAACAAGCGCACAACAGTGAGTTCAATGGAACAACGTAGAAGGTGTTGGCGCCCACAACCAATCATACACTGAGCTGTCAAACTGCACACCGTGCTGGACAGCGACAGCACGACGAGAAGAATACACTGCCTGAATTTACGTCAACGGCCAGGGCAGGTAACCGGAACGTTAAGGCAGAAGATTCTGCTGGTGCACTTCAGTTCAAAATAACCAAGTACAGTTAAACTCCACCGGAGGGTGGCTAAAATTTGCCAACTTAAAAAACACACGTTGTTGCTCGCCGGAATGTCCCAACAGTCGACAACGAAATCCAAACGACACAATGTGGACATTCGTGACTTGCTGGTAGATTAAGTGAAAACTCAAATTTTGTATGCAAGATCGGTGAGCCACGGACCTCGTAGCAATGGGGAGAGCAGCACACACTCCGACCGCGCGTGGACGACGCCAGCGGCCTCGGCCAAACTACGCGCCGCGGAGATTTCCTCGCTGCTCCACGCCAACCAACCAACTGCTCGCACACAGCACAGCCGGGAACTATCAGCGCCAGGCCAAAGATAGTACAAGGTGCGAATATCGATACACACCGCTGCTGCGACTCGCAGAGAGAGAGGATAACAGGACAATAGTGATAACCGCGGGAGACTAAACACAGAATAGCAACCAAGGTTTAATCCAATGCATAACATGAGCCAGCCACGGCTCAGCCTCTTCTGTCACGTACTTAATACAGATGTGTGCACATGTACAAGTATAGGACTTGCAAACTGGTCCGTTAATGCTTCACAATCTTATCATATTTCGTCTTATTTATTTTTCACAATGTTACTGCTGTTAGTAATAAAGATTGGGATTTGTTTTTGTCCATATATTAGGGTGCATCTAAACTGTAGATGGCTACATCCGCTTCTGCAAACGATCTTATACTGCCCTGGTCAACGCTCATTGTCTGCTGAAGTGGTTAGGCATCCGGTAACGTGTCAGCAACTTTTCCTGTGTAGCAAGCGATTTCACGATTCACTGTAACGTTTCTGAAGCCACACTTCCGTGAACAGCCGAAACACCACTGTGTAAATTCTTGAACAACAGTTTCATTCAGTGGTCGCCGACCTCATTTGTCTTCTCTACATGTAAGGAGTATGTTGTATAGCCAGTATGGCAATATGCTGACGTGTGCTTCAATGCCTCATGAAGTTTTCCTTGGACTTCCTGGATACTGCGGCCGTAGTATCGCCCAAGATGCGCCGGGGTCGACTCGTTACTCAATGCTTTCGGTACCCAGAATCCTTCAAGCCTGACGTCATTACCCACCGCGTCTTGGTAGAGCGCACAGAGGAAGTCTGTTCAAAAGCTTCTGGAATTTTGTCCATACATTTTTTCTAGGCTTATCTTTTACTTATTGTGCATGGTCTTGTTCTAAATACTCTCCTCCACAATTGATTCAACGCTCCCAACGTCGTTTCCACTTCCGAAAGCAGTCTTGGTACGCCCCTTGCTCGATCGCGAGAAGCGCCGTCTGCGAATTTTCTTTTATCTCGCCTATCGTTGCACATCTTCCTCCTTTCAACGGGTTTTCCAACTCTGGAAGTAAAAAGAATGTCCGAGGGGCCAGGTCTGGAGAGTACGGAGGATGAGGCAGCTGAGTGATTTCGTTTTCTGTGCAATAGTCACGCACCAACAGTGATGAATGTGCGGATGCGTTATCGTGATCAAGAGCCTTGAGTTTTGTCTCGCTACTCTTCAGACCGTTTCCTTCGAACGTTTTCTCGCAGGCGTCGCAACACGTCCCGTTAGTACCATCGGTTAACAGTTTGTCCCCGTGGCACGAATTCATGATGAGCTAATCCTTCAGAGTCAAAGAAAACTATCAGCATTGCTTTGACGTTTGACCTGACATGACGAGCATTTTTAGGTCTTGGAGAACATTTCTTGATGCATTGTCAAGATTGAACCTTGGTCTCAGCATCATAACCATAGACCTACGCCTCATCACCAGTTATGATTCTCTTAAGAAACATCTCGTTCTCATTTGCGCGACCATAAACTCTTCACAGATTTCGAAGCGGAGGTCTTTCTGGTCTCGACTCAAGAGCCGTGAGACTAACTTATGGGCAACACGATGCATTCCAAGATGCTCTGTCAGGATTTCATGACGTGATACGAGGGTAATCCCAAAAGTAACGTCTCCTATTTTTTTATAAGGACAAAACTCTGTTTGTGTGGCAGTTGGTCACACTGTTATGAAGAGTGCTTCACGCGCTGTGTGTAAACATGCGCACGCCGCGCTGAGGCGCTCAGTCTTGGCTTGGCAGCCGTTGAGAATGGAGCTCCCGTTGGATGTTACCGCCAAGTGCGAATTGCTCGCAGTTATTCGGTTTTTGAACGCAAAGGTCACTGCGCCCATTGAAATCCATCGCCAATTGACGGAAGAGTCTGGTGAGTCGTGCATGGATGTCAAAAATGTTCGTAAGTGGTGTAGAGAGTTTGCAGCTGGTCGGACCGAAATTCACGACGAACAAAGGAGCGGGAGACCGTCAATTTCTGAGGAGGCAGTGTTGAAGGTTGAGCAAAGCAAGCGTGAAGATCGGCGGATCACCCTGCATGATCTCTGCACGTCGGTTCCTGAGGTTTCCCGAAGCACCGCTCACAGAATTTTAACGGGAACATTGAACTACCGGAAGGTGTGCGCAAGATGTGTGCCACGCATGCTGACTGAGGACCACATGCGGCAACGAGTTGATGCTTCCCGCGCATTTCTTCACCGCCTTGCAGCCAAACAGGACAACTTTGCGGACTAAATTGTCACGGGCGACGAAACCTGGGCGTACCACTTTACACTTGAGACGAAGCAACATTCTTCTTCGCCAAAGCTGCGGAAATTGCAACAAACACAGTCTGCCGGTAAAGTCATGACAACCGTTTTTTGGGATCGGAAAGGGGTATTGTTGGTCGACTTTATGCGCACTGGGACACAATTAACGCTGACAGGTACTGTGAGACTCTGAAAAAAGGCTTTTGATACCGTTCCTCACAAGCGGCTATTAATCAAATTGCGTGCACATGGAGTATCGTCTCAGTTGTGTGACTGGATTCGTGATTTCCTCTCAGAGAGGTCACAGTTCATAGTGATAGACGGTAAATCTGGCGTTCCACAAGGTAGTGCC
Organism: Schistocerca cancellata; assembly: GCF_023864275.1. Classification (NCBI taxonomy): domain Eukaryota; kingdom Metazoa; phylum Arthropoda; class Insecta; order Orthoptera; family Acrididae; genus Schistocerca; species Schistocerca cancellata. The sequence continues at coordinate 780,549,229 of NC_064628.1, read as the reverse complement.
ATAGGCCCTCTGCTGTTCCTGATTTATATAAATGATCTAGGTGTGGTGTCACCGCCAGACACCACACTTGCTAGGTGGTAGCTTTTAAATCGGCCGCGGTCCGCTAGTATACGACGGACCCGCGTGTCGCCACTGTCAGTAATTGCAGACCGAGCGCCACCACACGGCAGGTCTAGTGAGATGTACTAGCACTCGCCCCAGTTGTACAGCTGACGTTGCTAGCCATGGTTCACTGAGAATTACGCTCACATTTGCCGAGACGATGGTTAGCATAGCCTTCAGCTACATTTGCTACGACCTAGCAAGGCGCCGTATTCATCTGATATTGAGATTCTATTAATGTATCATCAAGAGCGATGTTCTACAAATGTGGATTAAAGTTAAGTATTCCAGAAGCTACGTACTTTTCTTTATAGCTTTCATTACGTATCCTGTTTCAGACCTCACGCCAGCCTGCGTGAGTTTAAGCGCGTGCCCTTCGGCTTCCTCTCATTGTGTCTAGGCTGTCTTGTCTAGACACAACACTAGGTGATAATCTGAGCAGCCCCCTTAGAGTGTTTGCATATGACGCTGTAATTTTCCATCTAGTAAAATCATCAGAAGATCAATTCCAATTACAAAATGATCTAGAGAGAATTTCTGTATGGTGTGAAAAGTGGCAATTGGCACTAAACAAAGGAAAGTGCGAGGTCATCCTCTTGGGTACTAAAAGAAACCGGATAAATTTTGGGTACACGCTAAATCGCACAAATCTAAGGGCTGTCAATTCGACAAAATTCTTAGGAATTAGAATTACGAGCAACTTAAATTGGAAAGACCACATAGATAATATTGTGCGGAAAGCGAAACAAAGACTGCGCATTGTTGGCAGAACACTTAGAAGATGCGACAAACCCACTAAAGAGACAGCCTACATCACACTTGTCCGTCCTCTGCTGGAGTATTGTTACACGGTGTGGGATCCTTACCAGGTAGGGTTGAGGGAGGACATCGAAAAAGTGCAAAGAAGGGCAGCTCGTTTCGTGTTATCGCACAATAGGGGTGAGACTGTCACTGATATGATACGCGAGTTGGGGAGGCAGTCACCGAAACAAAGGCAGTTTTCTTCGCGGCGAGATCTATTGACGAAATTTCAATCACCAAATGCGAAAATATTTTTTTGGCACCCACCTACGTAGGGAGAAATGATCATCATAATAAAATAAGAGAAATCAGAGCTCGAACAGAAAAACTTAGGTCTTCTTTTTTCCCACGCGCCATTCGAGAGTGGAATGGTAGAGAAGTAGTATGAAAATGGTTGGATGAACCCTCTGCGAGGCACTTAAGTGTGAATTGCAGAGTAACTATGTAGATGCAGATGTAGATGATACATGAAATAGTTTCTAGGTAAGTTTCATATTACCCGTGCAGTACACGCAGATGAGTATAATAAACGCTATCGTAGCGTCTCGAAATGTAAATACCATCGCTGTAAAAAGTTCAGGCTTTTTTGTCACATCTTTTTTCCCAAACTGCAGGGCGAGTTAATACTTTATTCATTTCCAATAAAAGCTCAATAGTTTTAAGTAACACGGAGCGCAGTCAAAGCGAGGCGATTATAGTGGAATTAGGCAAAAGGCGGAGGAGGAAAACGAAGAAGAAGAAGAAGAAGAAGAAAAGAAGCAGCAGCAGCAGCGCGCTGCGGATAAATCCATTCGCGCCGAGCGCCAGAGCACTGGCCGCGTGACACGGAGGGGAGGGGGAAGGCGGTCTCCTTCCCAGATTTAAGGATTGCGCGAGTGGGAGCTGCTCGCTTTATATATAAAAACCCCATTAACTTGGTAATTTATGTGCCTCATTGGGACAAGGAGGCGGCGGGCGGGCGGAGGCGGGGTGGCTTTCTATTCGCGCGCTGCAAGGCGCTCCTAAGTGGCGGTCCGCTTTAACGCCACTTTGGCCCGTCGCGGGCGTATCGCGCCGTTCCTTCTCTCCGCCACCCACCGCGGGGGTGTGGGGGTGCTGGGGGCCGGGGTGAGGATGAGGACGAGGAGTGCAGGCACCCTCTTTTATTGATTTGTTTGTAGGTTTATTTTATCTTAATAGGATTCCGCTAGTAGAGCATTACCATCTGAATGGGGGATTTCGTCATTTTCAATTAAAGTTGAATGCGGGGCCGGCCGACGGGAGGAGGGGTGGGTGCAGCCGTGTCCGCGTGCAGCCCCTGTCGTGTCCTGTCGCTGCTGCCGCCGCCGCCGCCGCTGCGACGACCTCGCAGGATTACGTCCCCGCCGCCGAGAGGGCGTTCTGAATATTTCAAACACGACAGCGACGCGGCGAAACACGGGGCAGGTGTGCACGGTGCGGCATCGTCGCCACGCGCAGCTTACGCTGGCGCTCAGATTTACACACCGACGACACGTACGATCGACTGCTTCAGAGCTGTCTGTATGCATATGTGCAGCGTGACAATAACTAAACTATATAAAAGAAAACGTAAATCAGTTCGGATCTACACTACTGGCCATTAAAATTGCTACACCACGAAAATGACGTGCTACAGACGCGAAATTTAACCGACAGGAAGAAGATGTTGTGATATGCAAATGATTAGCTTTTAAGAGCATTCACACGAGGTTGGCGCCGGTGGCGACACCTACAACGTGCTGACATGAGGAAAGTTTCCGACCGATTTCTCATACACAAACAGCAGTTGACCAGAGTTGCCTGGTGAAACGTTGTTGTCATGCCTCGTGTAAGAAGGAGAAATGCGTACCATCACGTTTCCGACTTTGATAAAGGTCGGATTGTAGCCTATCGCGATTGCGGTTTATCGTATCGCGACATTGCTTCTCGCGTTGGTCGAGATCCAATGACTGTCAGCAGAATATGGAATCGGTGCGTTCAGGAGGGTAATACGGAACGCCGTGCTGCATCCCAACGGCCTCGTACCACTAGTAGTCGAGATGACAGGCATCTTATCCGCATGGATAAGCCACGTCTCGATCCCTGAGTCAACAGATGGGGACTTTGCAAGCCAATACCCATCCGCAGGAACAGTTCGACGACGTTTGCAGCAGCATGGTCTACCGGCTCGGAGACCGTGGCTGCGGTTACCCTTGACGTTGCATCACAGACAGGAGCGCCTGCCATGGTGTACTCAACGACGAACCTGGATGCACGAATGGCAAAACGTCCAGGTTCTCTTTACAGCATCGTGATGGTCGCATCCGTGTTTGGCGACATGGCGGTGAACGCACAATGGAAGCGTGTATTCGTCAGCGCCGTACTGGCGTATCACACGGCGTGATGGTATGGGGTGCCATTGGTTACACGTCTCGGTCACCTCTTGTTCGCATTGACGCCACTTTGAACAGTGGACGTTACATTTCAGATGTGTTACGACCCGTGGGTCTACCCTTCATTCCATCCCTGCGAAACTCTACATTTCAGCAGGATAATGCACGACCGCATGTTGCAGGTCCTGAACGGGCCTTTCTGGATACAGGAAATGTTCGACTGCTGCCCTGGCCAGCACATTCTCCAGATCTCTCACCAATTGACAACGTCTGGTCAATGGTGGCCTAGCAACTGGCTCGTCATAATACGCCAGTCACTACTCGTGATGAACTGTGGCATCGTGTTGAAGCTGCATGGGCAGCTGTACCTGTACACGCCATCCAAGCTCTGTTTGACCCAATGCCCAGGCGTATCACGGCCGTTATTACGGCCAGAGGTCGTTGTTCTGGGTACTGATTTCTCAGGATCTATGCATCCAAATTGCGTGAAAATGTAATCACATGTCAGTTCTAGTATAATATATTTGTCCAATGAATACTCGTTATCGTCTGCGTTTCTGCTTGGTGTAGCAATTGTAATGGCCATTAGTGTAGATTATGAGATGTTCGATATGCCTGCCATCATTGACGATGATATGGTGCAGAGGAATAGCGAAATTCTGAATGGCCTGCTGAGTGTCAGAACATTGATGTCGTTGATGACCTCCTGAATGGCTCTATTCAGCTCAGTAATAGTTTCGGGGTTATCGCTGTACTCCTTTACTTCAATATAGTCTCACAAAAACGAGCCGCAGTGTTCAGATCCGGAGAATATGGCGCGGCCAATCGAGACCTATGCCAGTGGCCTCTGGGTGCCCCAGAACCAGAATGCGGTCCCCAAAGTGCTCCTCAACGACATCAAACACTCTCCTGTTTCGATGGGGTCGAGCTCCGTCTTGCGTGAACCACCGCTTGTCGAAGTCGAGGTCACTTTCGATAATGGGGATGAAATCATCTTCCAAAACCTTCACGTACCCCTCACAAGTCACCGTGACATCAAGGAATATCACACCGATTATTCCGTGACTGGACATTGTACACCACACAGTCATCCGCTGTGGATGGAGATACTTCTCGATCGCGAAATGCGGATTCTCAGTCACACAAATGCGCCAAGTTTGCTTATTGACGAACCCATTCAAATGAAATATCGTGTGGCTAAGGCCCCCCGTCGGGTAGACCGTTCGCCTGGTGCAGATCTTTCGATTTGACGCCACTTCGGCGACCTGCGCGTCGATGGAGATGAAATGATGATGATTAGGACAACACAGCACCCAGTCCCTGAGCGGAGAAAATCTCCGACCCAGCCGGGAATCGAACCCGGGACCTTAGGATTGACATTAGCTGTTTGGCATTCAGCTTCAAATGCCAGTTCTCTAGATTTTCTCAACAACGCCACCTTCCCTCCAGGGATTCATATTTGAGTTCCCGAAGCGTCTCCGTAACACTTATGTTTTGTTCGGACCTACCAGTAACAAATCTAGCAGCCCCCTCTTCTGAATTGCTTCTATGTCTTCCTTCAATCCCACCTGGTACGGATCCCAAAAACTCGAACAGTGCTCAAGAACAGGTCTACCGCCGTCGTACATGCGGTCTCCTTTACACTTGAACCACTGTTTCCTAAAAGTCTACCAATAAATCGAAGTCGACCATTCACCTTCCCTACCACAGTTTTCACATGCACGTCGACGTCATATCGCTTTGCAACGTTACGTCCAGATATTTAAACGTCTTGACTGTGTCAAACTGGACACTAGTAATACTGTATCCGAATAGTACAGTAGAACACAGAAGCTCAATAACTTTGAGATCTGGTGACTGTGATGATCAGAGGAGATACGACAATTCACCCTCGTGCTCACAAGGATTCCTCGACGATGCGAGCTGTGTCAACAGCGGAATAGTCGTCTTCGAATACAGCATTACCAGTGAAGAATGAACACTCCTAGTCTGCAGGAATCAGCATGGGTTTCGAAAAAGACGATCGTGTGAAACCCAGCTCGCGCTATTCGTCCACGAAACTCAGAGGGCCATAGACACGGGTTCCCAGGTAGCTGCCGTGTTTCTTGACTTCCGCAAGGCGTTCGATACAGTTCCCCACAGTTGTTTAATGAACAAAGTAGGAGCATATGGACTATCAGACCAATTGTGTGATTGGAGTGAAGAGTTCCTAGATAACAGAACGCAGCATGTCATTCTCAATGGAGAGAAGTCTTCCGAAGTAAGAGTGATTTCAGGTGTGCCGAAGGGGAGTGTCGTGGGACCGTTGCTATTCACAATATGCATAAATGACCTTGTGGACGACATCGGAAGTTGACTGAGGCTTTTTGCGGACGATGCTGTGGTATATCAAGAGGTTGTACTGAAATGCAGGAGGATCTGCAGCGAATTGACCATGGTGCTGGGAATGGCAATTGAATCTCAATGTAGACAAGTGTAATGTGCTGCGAATACATAGAAAGAAAGCAGGTCAGCAACTGGAAGCAGTTAATTCCAGCCGGCAGCCGTGGTCTAGCGGTTCTGGCGCTGCAGTCCGGAACCGCGGGACTGCTACGGTCGCAGGTTCGAATCCTGCCTCGGGCATGGGTGTGTGTGATGTCCTTAGGTTAGTTAGGTTTAAGTAGTTCTAAGTTCTAGGGGACTTATGACCTAAGATGTTGAGTCCCATGGTGCTCAGAGCCATTTTTGAGTTAATTCCATAAAGTATCTTGGAGTAGGCATCAGGAGTGATTTAAAATGGAATGAACATATAAAGTTAATCGTCGGTAAAACACATGCCAGACTGAGATTCATTGGAAGAATCCTAAGGAAATGCAATCCGAAAACAAAGGAAGTAGGTTACAGTACGCTTGTTCGCCCACTGCTTGAATACTGCTCGGCAGCGTGGGATCCGTACCAGTTAGGGTTGATACAAGACATAGAGAAGATCCAACGGAGAGCAGCGCGCTTCGTTACAGGATCATTTAGTAATCGCGAAAGCGTTACGGAGATGACAGATAAACTCCAGTGGAAGACTCTGCAGGAGAGACGCTCAGTAGCTCGGTACGGGCTTTTGTTGAAGTTTCGAGAACATACCTTCAACGAGGAGTCAAGCAGTATATTGCTCCCTCCTACGTATATCTCGCGAAGAGACCATGAGGATAAAATCAGAGAGATTAGAGCCCACACAGAGGCATACCGACAATCCTTCTTTCCACGAACAATACGAGACTGGAATAGAAGGAAGAACCGATAGAGGTACTCAAGGTACCCACCGCCACACCCCGTCAGGTGGCTTGCGGAGTATGGATGTAGATGTAGACGTAGATGTAGATGTACCATGCAAGGGGTGCACGTGATCACCCAAAATGATCACATAATGTTTTGCAATAATACGACTTTTCAGAGTAACCATGGGGCTAATCGAATACCACGATATGGCTGCTCATACCATCACGGAGCACCCGTTATATTTCATTATTGGGACCGAAACTCGTTCAGAAATTGGAAACAGTGTGTAACAAGTATGAACGCATGGTTCCGCGGCGATATGAATCAATAAAATTTTCTCAGGCTTCCAGCAGCGTCAGGTGGTTAAAATCCCACGAGCTTTCGACCGAGCTCTCCTCAGTCATTGTCCAGTGGTAAGAATGCTGTGTCGCCGTGGCCGTGTCGTTATATAGCCGCACTGCTGTCTGTGACGTCACTGGTGCTCTCTTCCTCGCCATATATGGTAATGTTTTCATCTTGCTTCCGTCGCTTCCGTTTAAGCTCGCGATGGCCGGGTCCCAGGCTGCGCTGAGCTCCAAACCGCCGTCCTTGTTGATGGTGTTTTCAGAGGTTTTTAGTTCAGTAGCTTCTTTTATGACGCAGTCCCACAATCCCTTCGTCCTCATAACGACAGATGTTTCGCCGAATAGAATTCGGTGTCCATTTTCTAAGGCGTGTTCTGTCAAGGCAGATTTTTCTAGATAGCGTAGGCGTAAGCACCTCTCATGTTCCGTCCTGCGTTGCTCCACAGTGCGTACTGTTTGCCCGACGTAGTAACAGCCACACTGACGTGGTATCTAGTACGCTCCAGGCGTTCTAAGCCCTAGATCGTCCTTCAAGAGCTGTCGAATTTTTGCTGGGGGGCTGAACACCGATGAAATGTTATATCCCTTCACGAGCCAGCTAATCTTTCTGTGGTGTCACCGCCAGACACCACACTTGCTAGGTGGTAGCCTTTAAATCCGCCGCGGTCCTCTAGTATACGTCGGACCCGCGTGTCGCCATTATCAGTGATTGCAGACCGAGCGCCGCAACACGGCAGGTCTAGAGAGACTTCGTAGCACTCGCCCCAGTTGTACAGCCAACTTTGCTAGCGATGGTTCACTGACAAATTACGCTCTCATTCGTCGAGACGATAGTTATCATAGCCTTCAGCTACGTCATTTGCTACGACCTAGCAAGGCGCCATTACCAGTTACTATTGATGCTGTAAAACATGTACCGTCAAGAGCGATGTTCACCAATTATGGATTAAAGTTAAGTATTCCATCAGCTACGTACTTTATTTGCTAGTCTCAATTACTTGACCTGTTCGAGACCTCACGCCAGCCTGCGTGAGCTTAACGCGTGCCTTTCGGCTTCCTGTCATAGTGGGTTGGCTGTCTTGCCAGTCCACAACACTTTCCTGACACTGTAACACAGAAAGCCAAAATCACAGGTTTCTTGGTTTCTTCTTCGGTGGTTTTCTGTGCTCTGTTGGTGTGTGTCTTGCGTGTCATACCAGATATAGCCTGTGACACCCGTTCGTGGCTGTACCCATTTTCCCGGAAGACTTTTCGGAGGTGGCTCAGTCCTAGTGACACACTTTCAGCGTCTGAGACGACTTTAGCACGATGGAAGAGGGTTTTCAGAACGCCACGTTTTTGTGCCGCGTGGTGGTGGCTGAGAGCGTGCAGATACCGATCTGTGTGTCGGTTTCCTGTAGACACTGTGGCTGAGGTGCCCATTGGTTTTCTGTCGAACGAGGACGTCAAGGAAGAGCATGCACCATCTGTTTAGACTTCCATCGTAAACTTGATGTGGTTGTGAATGCTGTTCAGGTGTTCTAAGTATTCACCAAGTTTTTCACGACCATGGGGCCAGATGATAAAAGTGTCATCGACGTAATGATAGAAGCAACTTAGCTGGAGCCACGGCGACACAGCAGTCATTCTTACCACTTGACAGTGACTGACAAGGGAAACTCCCCATCGCACCCCCCTCAGATTTAGTTATAAATTGGCACAGTGGATAGGCCTTGAAAAACTGAACACAGATCAATCGAGAAAACAGGAAGAAGTTGTGTGGAACTATGAAAAAAAAAGCAAAATATACAAACTAAGTAGTCCATGCGCAAGGTAGGCAACATCAAGGAGAGTGTGAGATCAGGAGCACTGTGTTCCCGTGGTTAGCGTGAGCAGCTGCGGAACGAGAGGTCCTTGGTTCAAGTATTCTCTCGAGTGAAAAGTTTAATTTTTTATTTTCGGTTTATGTGACAAACTACACTCCTGGAAATTGAAATAAGAACACCGTGAATTCATTGTCCCAGGAAGGGGAAACTTTATTGACACATTCCTGGGGTCAGATACATCACATGATCACACTGACAGAACCACAGGCACATAGACACAGGCAACAGAGCATGCACAATGTCGGTACTAGTACAGTGTATATCCACCTTTCGCAGCAATGCAGGCTGCTATTCTCCCATGGAGACGATCGTAGAGATGCTGGATGTAGTCCTGTGGAACGGCTTGCCATGCCATTTCCACCTGGCGCCTCAGTTGGACCAGCGTTCGTGCTGGACGTGCAGACCGCGTGAGACGACGCTTCATCCAGTCCCAAACATGCTCAATGGGGGACAGATCCGGAGATCTTGCTGGCCAGGGTAGTTGACTTACACCTTCTAGAGCACGTTGGGTGGCACGGGATACATGCGGACGTGCATTGTCCTGTTGGAACAGCAAGATCCCTTGCCGGTCTAGGAATGGTAGAACGATGGGTTCGATGACGGTTTGGATGTACCGTGCACTATTCAGTGTCCCCTCGACGATCACCAGTGGTGTACGGCCAGTGTAGGAGATCGCTCCCCACACCATGATGCCGGGTGTTGGCCCTGTGTGCCTCGGTCGTATGCAGTCCTGATTGTGGCGCTCACCTGCACGGCGCCAAACACGCATACGACCATCATTGGCACCAAGGCAGAAGCGACTCTCATCGCTGAAGACGACACGTCTCCATTCGTCCCTCCATTCACGCCTGTCGCGACACCACTGGAGGCGGGCTGCACGATGTTGGGGCGTGAGCGGAAGACGGCCTAACGGTGTGCGGGACCGTAGCCCAGCTTCATGGAGACGGTTGCGAATGGTCCTCGCCGATACCCCAGGAGCAACAGTGTCCCTAATTTGCTGGGAAGTGGCGGTGCGGTCCCCCACGGCACTGCGTAGGATCCTACGGTCTTGGCGTGCATCCGTGCGTCGCTGCGGTCCGGTCCCAGGTCGTCGGGCACGTGCACCTTCCGCCGACCACTGGCGACAACATCGATGTACTGTGGAGACCTCACGCCCCACGTGTTGAGCAATTCGGCGGTACGTCCACCCGGCCTCCCGCATGCCCACTATACGCCCTCGCTCAAAGTCCGTCAACTGCACATACGGTTCACGTCCACGCTGTCGCGGCATGCTACCAGTGTTAAAGACTGCGATGGAGCTCCGTATGCCACGGCAAACTGGCTGACACTGACGGCGGCGGTGCACAAATGCTGCGCAGCTAGCGCCATTCGACGGCCAACACCGCGGTTCCTGGTGTGTCCGCTGTGCCGTGCGTGTGATCATTGCTTGTACAGCCCTCTCGCAGTGTCCGGAGCAAGTATGGTGGGTCTGACACACCGGTGTCAATGTGTTCTTTTTTCCATTTCCAGGAGTGTATTATGTTTTCATCACTTTTTTGGGAGTGATTATCACATCCACAAGAAAACTTAAATCGGGCAAGGTAGAAGAATATTTTTACCCATTCGCCAAGTGTACAAGTTAGGTGGGTCGACAACATATTCCTGTCATGTGACGCACATGCCGTCACCAATGTCGTATAGAATATATCAGACGTGTTTTCCTGTGGAGGAATCGGTTGACCTATGAACTTGCGATCAAATGTTTTCGGTTACCATTGGAGAGGCACGTCCTTTCGTCTACTAATCGCACGGTTTTGCGGTGCGGTCGCAAAACACAGACACTAAACTTATTACAGTGAACACAGACGTCAATGAACGAAAGGACAGATCATAACTTTGCGAAAATAAAAAAAGTAAACTTTTCACACGAGGGAAGACTTGAATCAAGGACCTCTCGTTCCGCAGCTGCTCTCGCTAACCACGGGACCACGGCGCTCCTGAGCTAACACTATCCTTGATGTTTCCTATCTTGCGCATGGACTACTCAGTTTGTATACAGGGTGAGTCACCTAACGTTACCGCTGGATATATTTCGTAAACCACATCAAATACTGACGAACCGATTCCACAGACCGAACGTGAGGAGAGGGGCTAGTGTAATTGTTTAATATAAACCATACGGAAATGCACGGAAGTATGTTTCTTAACGCAAACCTACGTTTTTTTAAATGGAACCACGTTAGCTTTGTTAGCACATCTGAACATATAAACAAATACGTAATCAGTGCCGTTTGTTGCATTCTGAAATGTTAATTACATCCGGAGATATTGTAACCTAAAGTTGACGCTTGAAACCTCCGACGTTCAGTTGCGTGTTGTAACAAACAGCTGCAACATACATCGCGTTTCTACAGAATGATCTGCCAGCGTTGCTCGGAAATGTCCCACTGGAAACGCGTCAACGTATGTGGTATCAGCATGATGGTGCACCTGCACATTCCGCAATTAACACTAGGCTGACCCTTGACAGGGTGTTCAACGGGCGTTTCATAGGACGTGGAGGACGCATAAATTGGCCAGCCCGTTCTCCTGATCTTACACCTCTGGACTTCTTTCTGTGGGGTACGTTAAAGGAGAATGTGTACCGTGATGTGCCTACAACCCCAGAGAATATGAAACAACGTATTGTGGCAGCCTGCGGCGACATTACACCAGATGTACTGCGGCGTGTACGACTTTCATTACGCCAGAGATTGCAATTGTGTGCAGCAAATGATGGCCACCACATTGAACATCTATTAGCCTGACATTTCGGGACATACTCTATTCCACTCCGTAATTGAAAACGGAAACCACGTGTGTACGTGTACCTCACCCCTCATGGTAATGTACATGTGCGTCAGTGAAAAAGACCAATAAAAAGGTGTTAGCATGTGGACGTAATGTGATGTTCCAGTCTCTTCTGTACCTAAGGTCCATCACCGTTCCCTTTGGATCCCTACGTAATTCGGTGCTCTCCGATGCACACGATCCAACAGCGGAGGAGTGGTACTCAAGCGTCAACTTTAGGTTACAATATATCCGGATGTAATTAACATCTTACAATGCAACAAACGGCACTGATTACGTATTTGTTTATATGTTCAGATGTGCTAACAAAACTAACGGGGTTCCATTTAAAAAAACGTAGGTTTGTGTTAAGAAATATACTTCCGTGCATTTTTTTATGGTTTGTATTAACCAATTACACTAGCCCCTCTCCTCACGTTCGGTCTGTGGAATCGATTCGTCAGTATTTAATGTGGTTTACGAAATATATCCAGCGGTAATGTTAGGTGACTCACCCTGTATTTTACTTATTTTTTCATAGTTCCACACAACTTCTTCCTGTTTTCTCGAGCGATCTCTGTTCAGTTTTTCAAGGCCTATCCACTGTGCCAACTTATAACTAAATCTGACGGGGGTGCGATGAGGAGGTTCCCTTGTGAGAAGAGCTCGGTTGAAAGCTCGTGGGATTTTGAATCCTGATGTGGCTGGAAGACCGAGGAAATTTTATTAGTGTGTAACAAGACTTATCCGAACAAAGGACATTCTTTCATTGCTCCACAGTCCAGGTTTTATGGCTTCGGCGTCACGTTTCCCTGTTACGGACACTTGTATCACTGATGAGTGATTGTGGAATTCCAGCTTGCTATGCGGATTCCCAGCATATCGAATCCCTTTCGAGTTGTTTTGGTACTGAAAGCGTTCAGAAGTGCAACATTGAGTTCTGGTGTGGCTTTGTAACCTCCACACTTTATTTGTTTCTGAATGAAATGTAGCACAACTTCACCTCCCATCCTGTAAAAGTCTACGTATTACCAAAACTATATATTCACAGACTGTCAATCAGCTTACACTCGTGTGCTGACAGAACCTAATTTGTAATGGACTGTAACTGATCTGAATGCAGCTTGCCTTTATGTTTATTGCGCAACTGAACTAAAACAAGTATCTGGTTCCAATCAAAATTTCCACTTACCTCGCGTCTTGGCGGCATTGTTGTAGATTTCTCTAAAGCATGACGTCAAACAGCAAGCAGACAGTGGCTTAGCTGGATTTCTGTTTCTAAATACATATTCAAACTGTTGCGTGTCGTAATGCGTAAAGATAAACAATGGGGTGGGGAGAATAACTACTCCTATGAAATGTTATTCCAAGACAACGCTTTTAGAATGAAATACATATTCAAAAAGACAGAGTGAAACTTAGCTTGATCTTCGGACCTAACATTGGTCAGAACGATATTATGCTAAGCAAAGTGAACAATGATTTAAAAAGGGTACAATGTTAACAGAGAATTTCTATAAAAATCAAACAGCTTAATCAGTTAATATGTTAATCCACAACTCAGGGAACTGGCGTGATCTTTCTTTCAGCACAATCACATTATCCAAAATTTATATTCCTTTCACCTCTCATTGTATACATCGCATTGATCCCTGCAGTCCTTTCTTCATCTAACAGATACAACCGCAAGTCCATACAGCACAACTAAATACGTCCATCACCTACCACACTGAACTAAGAATGAATCAGAGTACACAGAGGCAAAGACTGTGCCATGGCAAGACCAAAGATTGTTTGACAGTAACGTAACTTGTTCTCTCTCTCTCTCTCTCTCTCTCTCTCTCTAATGTACATAGTACTATGGGACTTAACACCTGAAGTCATCAGTCCCCTACACTTATAACTACTTAAATCTAACTAACGTAATGACATCACACACATTCATGTCCGAGGCAGGATTCGAACCTGCGACCGTAGCAGCAGCGCGGTTCCGGACTGAAGCGCCTAGAAACGCTCGGCCACACCGGCCGGCATACAAAAACCAAATGACAAGACCACCTTACAACTTTTGCAGGTGTCGTCTCCTTATTTTTCATCTCTGTCCTCTTCAATGACCAGCTCTGAGTATCGCTCAGCACGCACTTCGGTCCGCGTTTCGACTTAGTGGATGATGATTTTCTGCTTTGTTTGCGGTATAAATCCTCGACACGGCGCCTCTTATGAAACACCAAACACTTCGAGTAACTTGATTACAGGAGCACGCACAATACGAACACAAACAATTTGCCCACACTGGAATTCACTTAAATTCGACATAGTGCACTCACAACTACACAGTACACTGTTGTGACCACGACATTTGCAACATATTGAGGTCATTTCAGAAGTGCCGGTCGTAGTCAAATACAAGAGGGCAGCCTGCACGCTTGACTACTGTCTTCATTTATGTTCAAGCTTGTATGTCTAGCGCTGTTTCCATATTTTTTGTCTAACTCCTGAATGCATTGAAACCATAATATACACTAAGATCTACAGATTTAACCAGATATCTGCCGAAAAAATTTCGGAGGTTGTTCATGGATATTTTCTGAGTATTTCGGTCAATACGGGACCAGTGTCTCCGGTGGATCCTTCCAGAGTAATAATGTTATTTATTCGTTTTGATAGCCCAGTTACCTTTGTTTCTTTGAAATTAGGTTCAAGTCATTGAAAAATCGTGTAATATGCAATCATAAAACGTGATACGTCCAACAGACATTGCTGCAGCAACCGTGAGACATTGAAAAGGTACTGTGATGTGATAGCCGATCTGCGGTACAGCTGAGCATCACGTCGATTTTCCACTCTTCCACTGCAAGTGTTCTCATTCTCACGAGAACTTGCGAGGAACCCCTTGATAAAATAAGCAGTGGCACTGACACACAAGCTGCCGAAGTGACGATAAGTAAAATGTCTTGCATCAAACTTGTAGCAATACGAATTGTATTTTACTGGAAACCTTCACTCACCGAAAGTCTAAACGAGAACCTTATTCAGAAGTAATTGTCAAATGGCTGCTGCTGCTACTGCAGCTGCTGTTGTTGATGTTATTGTTGATGGTTTCGATGACGACGACGACGATGATGATGATGATGACGATGATAATGATGAATATGGTGATGCGCTAAAGATGACAGTTGCAGCCGCCCAGTGTAGCCGAGCGGTTCTAGGCGCTTCAGTCTGGACCTGCGAGACGGCCTCGGGCATTGATGTGTGTGATGTCCTTAGGTTAATTAGGTTTAAGTAGTTCTAAGTTCTAGAGGACTGATGACCTCAGATGCTAAGTCCCACAGTGCTCAGAGACATTTGAACCATTAGACAGTTGCAAGTGATCGCCGATCGTGTAACCTCACAACATACGAGGGCTATTCTTTTTTTCAATCTCCGACTGGTCACGAAATATAAATCGAAAATGTTTTATTTGCGACTTTTAGCTACTGTGTTTAGCTACTACTGTACATAGACGTCGCTCCGACTTATACACTACTGGCCATTAAAATTGCTACACCACGAAGATCACGTGCTACAGACGCGAAATTTAACCGACAGGAAGAAGATGCTGTGATATGCAAATGTTTAGCTTTTCAGAGTATTCACACAAGGTTGGCGCCGGTGGCGACACCTACAACGTGCTGACATGAGGAGAGTTTCCAACCGATTTCTTGTACACAAACAGCAGGTGACCGGCGTTGCCTAACGTTGTTGTGATGCCTCGTGTAAGGAGAAGAAATGCGTACCATCACGTTTCCGACTCTGATAATGGTCGGATTGTAGCCTATCGCGATTCCGGTTTATCGTATTGCCACACTGCCGCTCGCGTTGGTCAAGATCCAATGACTGTTAGCAGATTATGGAATCGGTGGGTTCAGGAGGGTAATACAGAACACCGTGCTGGATCCCAATGGCCTCGTATCACTAGCAGTTAAAATGACAGGCATCTTATCCGCATGGCTGTAACGGATTGTGCAGCCACGTCTCGATCCCTGAGTCAACAGATGGGGACGTTTTGCAAGACAATAACCATCTGCACGAACAGTTCGACGACGTTTGGAGCAGCATGGACTATCAGCTCGAAGACAATGGCTGCGGTTCCCTTGAAGCTGCATCACAGACTGGAGCGGCTGCGATGGTGTACTCAACGACGAACTTGGCTGCACGAATGGCAAAACGTCATTTTTTCCGATGAATCCAGGTTCTGTTTAGAACATCATGATGGTCGCATCCGTGTTTGGCGACATCGCGATGAACGCAGATTGGAAGCGTGTATTCGTCATCGCCATACTGGCGTATCACCCAGCTTGATGGTATGAGGTGCCATTGGTTACACGTCTCGGTCACCTCTTGTTCGCATTGACGGCACTTTGAACAGTGGACGTTACATTTCAGATTTGTTACGGTCCGTGGCTCTACCCTCCATTCAATCCCTGCGAAACCCTACATTTCAGCAGGATAATGCACGACCGTATGTTGCAGGTCCTGTACGGGCCTTTCTGGATACAGAAAATGTTCGACTGCTGTCCTGGGCAGCACATTCTCCAGATCTCTGACCAACTGAAAACGTCTGGTCAATGGTGGCCGAGCAACTGGCTCGTCACAATACGCCAGTCACTACTCTTGATGAACTGTGGTACCGTGTTGAAGCTGCACGGGCAGCTGTGCCTGTACACGCCATCCAAGCTCTGTTTGACTCAATGCCCAGGCGTATAAAGGCCGTTATTACGGCTAGAGGTGGTTGTTCTGGGTACTGATTTCTCAGGATCTATGCAACCAAATTGCATGAAAATGTAATCACATGTCAGTTCTAGTATGATACATTTGTCCAATGAATACCCGTTCATCATCTGCATTTCTTCTTGGTGTAGCAATTTTAATGGCCAGTAGCGTACATTTACAGTAGTGTGGTATCAACTTTCGAATATTCTCGTTACAGAAGGCAGCCGCCTGCGCTTTCAGCCAATTCCCTACTCTGATCTGCAGCTCGCTGTCTGTGCCAAAATGCTGTCCACATTGGCAGCAGTTCATGTGAGCGAAAAGATGAGAATCGGAGGGAGCCAGGCACGGGCTGTATGGTGGGTGATCAAACACTTCACATTGAGAGTGCGTCGTTGTTGCACCTCAGAGGGCGGCCGAGCATTGCAATGAAAAAGGAGATGCATGACAGTAACGTTTAGTGGGGTGTACGGCATCAGGTGGATGGGCGAGGAACTCTTTTGATCCAAGCACCTTCACACGCTCACTGTGCTCTCACAACAGGGATGTGCGACGTAACGCGATCAACGGACATACTAGAGATACTGTGTAACACATTTGCGCAAGGCTTCATAGGATTTTCACTGTAGTTTAATTTCGCGACCGATCGGAGATTACAGTTCACACAGTTTCTCTCACACGTACGTATCTTTATTCTTATACTTACAATCGTTACAACATATTTATTGTCCGGGAATTTTTGCAGAGTAAATCCGAACTCCGCCGCAAAAATTCGAGCTTGTCTGGGGATATTTGAAGAGAATATTGGTACGAGGGATCGCTAAGGTGTCTCGTTACAAAATAATTGCATTTTTTTGGTTTATTATACTCGGTTATCTTTCTTAATGTATTGCGCTATAATATCTGCACAACTGTGCAAATGTCCTTGGTATGTGCTGTAGGTGTTATTTGGAAACAATCTTGTACCATTCACTTACAGAACTGTTGCTGACAGCAGTGAAGCCCATTTTGCTCTTTCTCCTCAGGTTTTCAGTCAGAACTTCTCGTTTCAGTCTCGGGTTTGTGTTAGTTGTAAGTTAGCATTAATATACACCACTCTGAATATGTCTACTGACAAAAAGTTGTCTGATATGCACTTCAAGTTTGTAATACTTCCCGACTTGCTGCGCAATTTCAGTCGCACAGTGTGACTGTCCTGTTATCCTTACCGCAGCAGGAATGTGTCTACAGGAAGCTTGGAATATGTACTGTCTTCCGAAACTCCGCAACTCTCATTGCCCAGTGGTCTTAGAGTGTGACAGCATGTTGTAAGTTAGTGTCTGAAGTCCTTACATACCAGCAACTGTGATTTATGTTATTCACTTAATTGTGTAGACTAGAGTTTTAAAACTACAGTAGGTTACTGTAGACTACCATAAGCAAGCGTCGACTGCTGTTGTTTTCCTAGTAGTTTCGGTCAGTTCAAATGGTTCAAATGGCTCTGAGCACTATGGGACTCAACTGCTGTGGTCATCAGTCCCCTAGAACTTAGAACTACTTAAAACTAACCTAAGGACATCACATACACCCATGCCCGAGGCAGGATTCGAACCTGCGACCGTAGCAACAGCGCGGCTCCGGACTGGAGCGCCTAGAACCGCACGGCCACCGCGGCCGACTTCGGTCAGTTAAGGTCGCGCACAAGTTACCTGTATGTTGGGTGGGTTTCATACCTATCAGGCGCTACATCATAACGATCGCTTTCTTCGCTAACCCCATAAGCGCTAACGATCGCTACGTATGCGATCAGTGTCTTACCAAATTCAGCTAAAGAACAGAAGCGGTGAACCATCTAGAAACTCAGTGGGAATGTATAAAATGTGGGTGACCCATGGAAAATTTTTTTTCTACGTAGTTATTCTCGTTTCTGTTATTTAAGAATAAACAGTACTTACAGCAAAACTGAAACTGTCAATGTTTCATTCAGGTTTAATCGAAAATTGTTGATTTGTAATGTAAAACAGGGTACTGTTGTAGTAAAATTAGATAAACCAATTCAGATTTATGATACACCGCTAGAAAACGTAGTTTCCTCAACAAAGAGCGCAAGTAAAACATTTTTCTGTTATTCATAAACAACTTTCGCATTTATCAATAATAAATGCCTCTATTCATGATGAAGTGCTTTCTATTGAGAATAAAATGACGACAATAATTATATATATACAGTTTTATGTTTGTGCTTGTAAATTGTATTTGCATAGTACTAAATGCTTTGATCACATAAAAGAGCAGAAGTCGCGCGGTCAAGTAATTTTTATTACTTATATTCTGCGATTAATATTCTGTAAGAACATAAAATACACAGTGACTAACACTGAGTGAGGTGCAGTAGCAATTATGTGCAAAACAAGCAACCAAACAAAAACAGAAAGTCTTCAGCTTCCAGTTTCTCTCTTACACATTCATTTACGTTTCTTTCCCACCAATTCTACTAATGGTGCCGTTAATCATACCATTCACTATGTCATTTATGTAATGTACGAAAACTACCGAATCGAAGTTTTTGTAGAGATCAGCTCTATCGCAGACAACAGTGCACTGCAGTTTACGACTGCACTAACTGTCACACCTATTGCGGTTAAACAATAATTCACTGACTTCCATGATGTCAGAATGACACTAGCTGTGTACAATTATTTCCCAGGCCAGACAGAGACGCCGGTTATTGGTGATAGATGATACATTTTGATCTAGGACTGATATATTCCTAGAAGTTTACCGCGTTTTGTGCAAATTTAACTGTTATAGCTATGCACTATATTCTTAAAAATAATATAAAACTGAATCCATTGAAGGCTACAAGAAAATGCCTTAAAGGCGTCGAAACGTATTTAGCCGTGTGTAGTAACGTAAAAACAACGCTACTGAGACAGTGATATTGTTGTATGTACTAACACTATTTGGTGTCAAACGTATAAGCAGTTACTGTTATGAGTTGCCTTCCTTGTACGCAGTAACCATACGGCCCCATTGCAGGGCCAAATGGGGTTAGCAACACCGTGACAATAATGATGGTAACACAGATTAGCAACAATTTACAACATTTTATTAATCGAAACTTGACAAATACCTCAAAGTAGTATGAAGATGGAATGTAGCAATAGTCCATTGATCTCTTTCGATCATTTGTAGAATGTCCAGCCCGGTGTATTTTTTTTTTCAGGCAACTGTAGACACAGTCCATATGCTGTCTTGAGGTACTGTACGATTCTGATACTGTCTTGAGTGGCGTCGTACGTCGGTTTATGTCTACATTTGGTGGATGGGTATCCACTTGGATACTATCTGTGCGATATCAGGGAGATTCATAAATAGCCTTGCGTTGTTGAATCCTTTCTGGAGGCTAGCCTTAAGGGGGGACGTTCATAAAACTGACTGAAAATGTCAATTTTCAATTTACCTTTATTTATTACTAGATCTCATCGATAATAAGTTCGTCGAGTTTCAGTGACGAAATCGCATGCGAAGTGCCTGAAAATAATTAAAGGTGGGGCGCAACCTTCTAACCACACGCACTTTTTAAAGCAACCTTTCAACACTAGCTCGGTGAACAACGATTCCGTGGAATACTTTCCAGCAATATATCTAGAAACATGTTATGTATATTCTTTGGTTTTATATATCATCTGTGACTTTGTTCCGTATTTTAGAAACAATAATAAACCAGCTGTTTTTTGTATGAAGAATCAAATTCGTGTTTCATCTTGTGCTACTGACGGAGATTTACACAAGTGTTCGATGCATTTCTTGTATTTAATGTTGGGAAATTAGGAGGATGAAGGTATTAGAGAGAATGGGTTTTGAGATAGAAAATTTCACTCAAGATATCTTGAGAAAAATAATGTTACAGCGCTTTTCTTTAGATGAAAAGTCAGTTCAAGGTCTGGTCAAGGAAAAAAGGTAGAAAAGGAGAAAACAGAAGAGGAGCCTTGAAGGGAAAGAGGGACCGGAGTACACATCTGATACCTTCTGAAGAGGTGACATAAGAAAAAAACGTTAGGTGGAACTTCAAATTGCATTTTCTGAAAATTGTGTTTCTAATGTTTATGTACATTTTTCTCAGAATCTATGAAGACTAGATTTATGAAGTTTTGCACATTTATTTCTATAAACACAAAAAATGATGTCTCAAGAGCAAATTTTGAAATTAAGTGCGTAAACTGAGATATGGGACATAATGCTTGTATTTTTTCATGAATTTTGTACTATATTTACACAATTATAATTGAAATTATTAAAATTCTCCTATTCGACATACTCAAAAATCCTCATGAGTGAAGCATACATATTCAAATATATTAAACACAGAAAATTTTGTGGAAATCTCATGAATAGTTTATGAGGAAAAGGTACATATACCGGGTGAGTCACCTAACATTACCACTGGATATATTTCGTAAACCACATAAAATACTGACGAATCGATTCCACAGACGGAACGTGAGGAGAGGGGCTAGTGTAATTGATTAATACAAATCATAAAAAAATGCACGGAAATATGTTTTTTAACACAAACCTACGTTTTTTTAAACGGAACCCCGTTATTTTTGTTAGCACATCTGAACCAATAAGCAATTACGTAATCAGTGCCGTTTGTTGCATTGTAAAATGTTAATTACATCCGGAGATATTGTAACCTAAAGTTGACGCTTGAGTACCACTCCTCCGCTGTTCGATCGTGTGCATCGGAGAGCACCGAATTACGTAGGGATCCAAAGGGAATGGTGATGGACCTTAGGTACAGAAGAGACTGGAACAGCACATTACGTCCACATGCTAACACCTTTTTATTGGTCTTTTTCACTGGCGCACATGTACATTACCATGAGGGGCGAGCTACACACGTGGTTTCCGTTTTCAATTACGGAGTGGAATAGAGTGTGTCCCGACATGTCAGACCAATAGATGTTCAATGTGGTGGCCATCATTTGCTGCACACAATTGCAATCTCTGGCGTAATGAATGTCGTACACGCCGCAGTACATCTGGTGTAATGTCGCCGCAGGCTGCCACAATACGTTGTTTCATATCCTCTGGGGTTGTAGGCACATCGCGGTACACATTCTCCTTTAACGTACCCCACAGAAAGAAGTCCAGAGGTGTAAGATCAGGAGAACGGGCTGGCCAATTTATGCGTCCTCCACGTCCTATGAAACGCCCGTCGAACATCCTGTCAAGGGTCAGCCTAGTGTTAATTGCGGAATGTGTAGGTGCACCATCATGCTGATACCACATACGTCGACGCATTTCCAGTGGGACATTTTCGAGCAACGTTGGCAGATTATTCTGTAGAAACGCGAAGTATGTTGCAGCTGTTTGGGCCCCTGCAATGAAGTGAGGACCAATGAGGTGGTCGCCAATGATTCCGCACCATACACTTAAGTCCACGATCGCTGTCGCTCTACCTGTCTGAGCCAGCGAGGACTGTCCACGGACCATTAATGCATGTTCCGTAGATTCACTGCCCCGTGGTTTGTGAAACCCGCTTCATCGGTAAACAGGTAGAACTGCAACGCATTCTCTGTTAATGCCCATTGACAGAATTGCACTCGTTGATTAAAGTCATCACCATGTAATTGCTGATGTAGCGACACATGAAACGGGTGAAAGCGGTGACGATGCAGTTGCGCATGACACTACTTTGACTCAGTCCACCGGCTCTGGCTATGTCCCGTGTACTCATGTGTGGGTTCATGGCAACAGCAGCTAACACACCAACTGCACCCGCTTCTCCTGTGACGGGCCTGTTACGGACCCATTTGCGTGCTACGACCATACCTGTTGCATACAGTTGGCGGTAAATGTTTTGCAATGTGCGGCACGTTGGATGCTCTCTGTCCGGGTACCGTTCTGCATACACCCTGCACGCTTCAGCTGCATTTCGTTGACACTCGCCATAGATGAGTATCATCTCCGCCTTTTCAGAGTTCGAATACACCATGGTAACAGTTCCTACAACACTACACTATCACAGACGTCTGGTAACACGGTGTACTACAGTTGGTCTGCGTGCGGAGACGAATGCTGAATAACAATAGCAGCAAGCGCTACATGCGGACGCTGCGACAGCTAGACCAACCCACAACAATGCACTACAGCCACACTCGTAAACACGGTCGTCATCGTAAACATGTCCCTGCAGCTGCTGCTCGCCGACCGTGGCCCGTGTTTGTTAGAACACGCAGCTGAACGTCGGAGGTTTCAAGCGTCAACTTTAGGTTACAATATCTCCGGATGTAATTAACATTTTACAATGCAACAAACGGCACTGATTATGTATTTGTTTATATGTTCAGATGTGCTAACAAAACTAACGTGGTTCCATTTAAAAAACCGTAGGTTTGTGTTAAAAACATACTTCCGCGCATTTTTGTATGGATTGTATTAAACAATTACACTAGCCCCTCTCCTCACGTTCGGTCTGTGGAATCGGTTCGTCAGTATTTGATGTGGTTTACGAAATATATCCAGCGGTAACGTTAGGTGACTCATCCTGTATTATGTTTTGAAAAAAAAAAATTCATAAGTTCCATAAAAAAGTGATATGTATGAACTTACGAGCTAAACAGTAAATGTGTTGCTTTCAGGTAAGGAATTTTAAATAGGGTGTGTTTTTCATTAACGTTCCTCTTTAACTCAATTGCATCTGACTTTTAGGCATCTCGGCACTCACCCCTGTATAGCTATGTACCGTATCGTCTTGCGAACACAGTTGATATAATAAAATTATGCAAATGCCCTGGTAGTTGTTTGTATGAAGTACAGGTATGTTGCGTAGCCTACAGCTTGAGGCGCCGATTGTTAATCAGGAATACTCGAAATGAGAATAACGAGGTGGTCTTGCTGAAGGAAGTTCAACCGCCGGTTTCCATCGAGAATGGACTATTCCCGGAAAACTGTCACGAAATGGGGCGCGCGCGCGCTGTGTGCATTGCCATTTCCAGGGCTGCCAACTAAACTTTACAAGTGGGGGCAGTAAAAAGGGCCAGGAGCCGGCCACGTACGGCGCGCCGGGCCGCAGTGTTAAAGTTGCAGGCACTTAGTCGGAAATGGCGCCGACGCGTAATCATAATCAACGGGATCCGGCGACCGCGTAAGTTGTTAATTCCCGCCTGAGCGACCCGCAGGGTTTTACGGCGCATTATAAAACAACACGGGCCGCTTTCATACTTCTTCCTTGCGCCAGGGGGGGCAGGTGGAGGGAGCGGCCGCTGGCGAAGAATGTGTTTTTTAAATAACTTCCATTTCGTTCAGAACTCGGGTTCTTTTTCGCGGCGCTATTACAAAAGTTGGCGGCGCAGTAACAGAGCACGGAGCCCATTAAACATTGAGAGGGCGCTCGCGGTCTCGTAATGTGACCTCATCTCCTCCCCTCCCCCTTTTACCACCACACCTGGGGATTGCGTCACGAACTGTGGCGCTAAAACGCGCCCACGCCAGACGGCAGTTCGCGTTTCTACATTAGCAGTAGCTCGTTCACGGCCGTGTCTGACCGATGAAATTCGCACCCGCCATCCTTTTGTCCATTGTGGGAGTCGTAGACGTCTGCAGTCCGGCCGAGAACCGAACAGGGTTGAAGGTCCCCCATCCCGTCGGAGTCCGTGTCATTAGCCATGGAACAACAGTTCGGACTGGTAAATAACTAACAATGGAATTTGCGGTGCCTCTTTTGAAGAAATCATGTCACCAAGTGCTTTGGAATGCCGCATCGTATGAGCAGATGTTAGACGTTGGTACTAGGGGTCTGTAGGCGCCTCATCCATACGAAAGGTCTGTGCTAGAGATCAGAAATGAGCTCTACGTACTCACATTAAACTCGCCAGCTAGTTCTATGAAGTCATCTTCGAACTCACCGTACGTTCTATGCTCGTCGGCCTCTGCCGCTCCCCTTTTTACTGAAAACTCGTCATTTTAATCTGTTGTTTGGCTACAAGGACTACGAGCGTAAAATGGAGAGCGACTACACGACGTCGTATTATACAGGGTGTTGTGACTTGGCAAGACAGCCAAGCCACTATGATTGGTAGCCGAAAGGCACGCGTTAAGCTCACACAGGCTGGCGTGAGGTCTGGAACATTTAAGGAAGTTAGGCTTTAGCAAAAAAGGTCGTAGCTGTTGGAATACTTAACTTTAATCCATAATTGGTGAACATCGGTCTGACGGTACATGCATCACAAGATAAATAGCAAATGATAATGGCGCCTTGCTAGGTCGTAGCAATTGACGTAGCTCAATGCTATGCTAACTATCGTCTCGGCAAATGAGAGCGTAATTTGTCAGTGAACCATCTCTAGCAAAGTCGGCTGTACAACTGGGGCGAGTGCTAGGAAATCTCTCTAGATCTGCCGTGTTGCGGCGCTCGGTCTGCAATCACTGATAGTGGCGACACGCGGGCCCGACGTATACTAGCGGACCGCGGCCGATTTAAAGGCTACCACCTAGCAAGTGTGGTGTCTGGCGGTGACACCACACAGGGTGTATCAGAAAGAATCATCCGATCTGGAACGTCTATATTTCTGAAACTAATAAAGATATACAATGAATTTTCTTTTTTGATGTAACGGAAAATCAAAAAGTTTTTTTTTCATCCCTTTTAATAGGTGCTTAATATTCCCCCCTTGAGATGCACGGCATATGTCAATGCGGTATTCAAATTGTTCCCACATTGCAGCGAGCATGTCTCGAGTTACAGATTCCACAGCTGCTGTTATGCGATATCTCAGCATTCATTGTTCTTGGTAACGGAGGCACATAAACAGAGTATTTTATAAACCCCCACAAGAAATAGTCAGATACAGACAGATCCGGTGACCTCGGACGCCAATAATGCAAGGCTGAACCATTTGGTCCAATGCGACCGATCCATCATTCAGTAATCCTTTGATTTAAAAATTTTTCGCTGTTCCAGGTGCCAGTGTGATGCTGCTCAATCCTGTTGGTAAATGAAATCCTTCAGACCTGTCTCCAACTGTGGGAAAAGAAAGTACTCAAGTATATCGAGATATGTGCACCAGTAACAGTGTCCTCGGCAAAGAGAAATGGACCGTATACCATTTCCCGTGAAACAGCACAAAATACATTAAATTTTGGAGAGCCCCTCTCCTTTGTACGACTTCATATGGTTATTCCGTACCCAATATTCCCACATTATGACGGTTCGCATTTCAATTTAAATGCAATGTTGCCTCGTCAGTAAGCACTGGGCGTGGAGAAAACTGACATCCTCCATCTTGCAAGAACGAAATTACAGAACTCCACACGTTGTTGTTTGTCACTTTTACGAAGAGCTTGTGCAGTACCTGAATTTTGTGTGGTTTCATCTGTAAACGTCGACGCAACGCACGCTAGACGGACATCGGGGGAACGTTGAGCTGTCGAGATGCATGGCGGACGGATTTATGCGGGATTCCTGTGAAACTATCGCGGATGCGTTCGACGTCTTTTGATATATACGAAGACTGGCGCCATTGCCGCTACAGACACACACTGCCGTTCGTATTACTGTTACGTTGTTGCTGTTGTTGTGGTCTTCAGTCCAGAGACTGGTTTGATGCAGCTCTCCATGCTACTCTATCCTGTGCAAGCTGCTTCATCCCCCAGTACCTACTGCAACCTACATCTTTCTAAATCTGCTTAGTGTATTCGTCTCTTGGTCTCCCTCAACGATTTTCACCCTCAACGCTACTCTCCAGTACCAAATTGGTGATTCCTCGATGCCTGATGCCTAAGAACATGTCCTACCAACCGATCCCTTCCTCTAGTCAAGTTGTGCCATAAACTCCTCTTCTCCCCAATTCTAATCAGTATCTCCGAATTAGTTACATTATCTACCCATCTAACCTTCAGCATTCTCCTGTAGCACCACATTTCGAAAGCTTCTATTCTCTTCTTCTCCATACTATTTATCATCCATGTTTCACTTCCATACATGGCTACGCTCCATACAAATACTTTCAGAAAAGACTTCCTGACACTTAAATCTATATTCGATGTTAACAAATTTCTCTTCTTCAGAAACGCTTTCCTTGCCATTGCCAGTCTACATTTTATATCCTCTCTACTTCGACCATCAACAGTTGCTTTGCTCCCCAAATAGCAAAACTCAGTTTACTACTTTAAGTGTCTCATTTACTAATCTAATTTCCTCAGCATCGCCCGATTTAATTAGACTACATTCCATTATCCTCGTTTCGCTTTTGGTGATGTTCATCTTATTTACTCCTTTCAACACACTGCCCATTCCGTTCAACTCTTCTTCCAGGTCCCTTGCTGTCTCTGCCAGAATTACAATGTCATCGGCAAACCTCAAAGTTTTTATTTCTTCTCCATGGATTTTAATTCCTAGTCCTAATTTTTCTTTTGTTTACTTTACTGCTAATTCAATATAAAGATTGAATAACATCGGGGATAGGCTACAACCTTGTCTCACTCTCTTCCCAACCACTGCTTCCCTTTCATGCCCTTCGACTCTTATAACTGCCATCTGGTTTCTGTACAAATTGTAAATAGCCTTTCGCAGCCTGTGTTTGACCCCTACCACCTTCAGAATTTGAAGAGAGAATTCCAGTCAACACTGTCAAAAGCTTTCTCTAAGGTTTCAAATGCTAGAAACGTAGGTTTACCTTATCTTAATCTATCTTCTAAGATAAGTCGTAGGGTCAGTATTGCCTCACGTGTTCCAACATTTCTACCGAATTCAAACTGATCTTCCCCGAGGTCGCATTCTACCAGTTTTTCCATTCGTCTGTAAAGAATTCGCGTTAGTATGTTGCATGACTCATCGATAACAGGGAATATTTTTCCGTTTATATGTACAGGGTGGTCCATTGATATTGACCGGGCCAAATATCTCACGAAATAAGCATCAAACGAAAAAACTACAAAGAACGAAAGTTGTCTAGATTCAAGGGGAAACCAGATGGTGCTATGGTTGGCCCTCTAGATGGCGCTGCCATAGGTCAAACGGATATCAACAGCGGTTTTTTTTACATAGGAACCCCCATTTTTATTACATATTCGTGTAGTACGTACTGTAATATGAATGTTTTAGTTGGACCACTTTTTTCGCTTTGTGATAGATGACGCTGTAATAGTCACAAAGGTATAAGTACGTGGTATCACGTAACATTCCGCGAGTGCGGACGGTATTTGCTTCGTGATATATTACCCGTGTTAAAATGGACCGAATCTCAATACATTCAGTGTTGATAATGCTACATCAACATCGATTGCACCCGTACCATATTTCTATGCAGAAGGAATTGCATGGCGACGACTTTGAACGTCGTGCACAGTTCTGCCACTGGGCACAAGAGAAATTACGAGACGAAGACAGATTTTTTGCACGCGTTCTATTTAGCGACGACGCGTCATTCACCAACAGCGGTAACGTAAACCGGCATAATATGCACTGTTGGGCAACGGAAAATTCACGATGGCAGCGACAAGTGGAACATCAGCGACCTTACCGGGTTAATGTGTGGTGTGACATTATGGGAGGAAGGATAATTGGCCTCCATTTTATCGATGGCAATCTAAATGGTGCAATGTATGTTGATTTCCTACGTAATGTTCTACCTATGTTACTACAAGATGTTTCACTGCATGACAGAATAGCGATGCACTTCCGACATGATGGATGTCCGGCACATAGCTTGTGTGCGATTGAAGCGGTGTTGAATAGCATATTTCGTGACAGGTGGATTGGTCGTCGAAGCGCCATACCATGGCCCGCACGTTCACCGGATCTGACGTCCCCGGATTTCTTTCTGTGGGGAAAGTTGAAGGACATTTGCTATCGTGATCCACCGACAAAGCCTGACAACATGCGTCAGCGCATTGTCAATGCATGTGCGAACATTACGGAAGGCGAACTACTCGCTGTTGAGAGGAATGTCGTTACACGTATTGCCAAATGCATTGAGGTTGACGGGCATCATTTTGAGCATTTATTGCATTAATGTGGTATTTACAGGTAATCACGCTGTAACAGTATGCGTTCTCAGAAATAATAAGTTCACAAAGGTACATGTATCACATTGGAACAACGGAAATAAAATGTTCAAACGTACCTACGTTCTGAATTTTAATTTAAATAACCTACCTGTTACCAACTGTTCGTCTAAAATTGTTAGCCATATGTTTGTGACTATTACAGCGCCATCTATCACAAAGCATTCATATTTCTTTGCGTACTACACTAATATGTAATAAAAAATAGGAGTTCCTATTTAAAAAAACGCAGTTGATATCCGTTTGACCTATGGCAGCGCCATCTAGCGGGCCAACCATAGCGCTATCTGGTTCACCCCTTTAAGCTAGACAAGTTTCGTTCTTTTTAGTTTTTTCGTTTGACACTTATTTCGTGAGATATTTGGCCCGGTCACGATCAGTGGACCACCCTGTATACAATGATCGGCCAGAACATTATGACCACGGACCTACTATCGATATAAATCCCGTACAGGCTATAGCAGCGTCACCTGGCGAGCAATGACTGATAGTCAGACACACGCACGGTGCAAGTAGTATCAGAGAGCGTGTTGTCCCTGGGTAAAACGGTGAAAGCGCACGATTCATGTGAGTTTGACCGAGGACAGATTGTGATGGCCCAGAGGCTCGGCACAAGCATTTGGGAAACTGCACTACTTGTCGGGCGTTCGAGGAGTTCTGCGGTCGCGCGGTTCCAGACTGAAGCGCCTAGAACCGCTCGGTCACACTGGCCGGCCAATGTTAACGCCAGACATCGGCAGCTACGACTAAAACGGTCACGTGACCATCGGTACTGGACGTTTGCGGAGTGGCAGAGAGTAGCATTGTCTGATGAATCCCGATATCATATTCATCATGCCGATGGGAGGACCCGAATCCGCCGTCTTTCAGGGAAACAGTTCCTTGACGCCTGTACCGTGGCGCAGAGATAAGCTGGCGGTGGCACCATTGTGTTCCGGGGAACAGCCACACGGGCATTCACGGGTCCAGTGGAGCTCATGCAAGGCACTACGACGGCTAACGAGTATTGTACATTGGTTGCAGACCACATACAGCCCATCATGATGACCATTTTTCCCGACGGCAGTGGCATTTTTCAGCAAGATAATACACCGTTTCACAAGACCAGGAGTGTGATGGAGTAGTTCAAGGAACACAGTGGCAACCTCCAATTGATGTGCTGCCCTCCCAACTGGGCCAGATCTGAACACGATCGAACACATTTGGGGTGTGATTTGAAAGTGGTGTCAGAGCCCATTGCGTCCCTCCCCAGAATTTACGGGAATTAAATGTCTTGTGTGTGTAGGTGTGGTGCCATCTCCCTCGAGTGACCTACCAAGGCCTCATTTCTTCCATGTCACGTCACGTCGCCGCTGTTATCCGTTCCAAAGGTGGACATACAACCCATTAGGTATGTGGTTAATGTCCTGGCTGATATATATACATAATGACGGTTCACTTTCATGCCAGTCGCCTAAGAGTAGCACTAGTAGCACCACTATGAGGATGCAAAGCAGTTTTGCTTGAAATACTCGTTGTAACGAACGTGAGTGTTAGTTACTGAGCAGTGCGTGGGTCGCGCTCGTGCCATCTCTTATTTTACATCCTGTTTTTTTTTTTCGTGTAGCCACCTCATTATGATAGTTTCAATTTCTATTGTCACTGAATTGCTGTTTTGTCTGCCCGTCAGTGGCAGCAGCAGCGCCTATCGATATAACCCTCACGTGTTATCTTTGCTGCATTGCTATTGCTTCCCAGTTGTCGTCTGTCATGGAGTCAGTTGGAACGTGCCAGGAGGGCAGTTCGGACCTGCCAGTCGCGGAGTTGGAACGCGGCACTGGTACAGTCAGGTTGCAGCAGCAGTGAGGCCTGGATGTCCATGGATCGCCCGACCATTGCCGCCACGCATCACTTGAGCCGGGGACGGTCTTCGTGGATGGTCGGTCGGTCGTCCTACTGGACGACGTGAATTGGCTCGCCGATCGCTTATGGGATGGCTGTGTGTGTGTATAGACTCCCGATTTGTCTTCGTGATTGCACAGCCACTGCTGAGTGTCGTTCAAGTCTTTGTACAAGTGTTTGTCAAACTGTGTGTGTAGTCGATGTCATTTCCACTGACACCTTGTTTTAAATGTTTTCGGCGTACTGGCAGTGAGTCGATCGGTTGGTGCGGATCAGCAAGCAAGTCTCCACGCAGCGTGGTCGGCCGGGCCCGCTGGCGGTCTCTATGCAGTGCCGGAGCATGTGGGGGCTGTTCCGAGCGCTACGAGGTTCGTGGCCCACCGACCCAGGATATGAAAGTTGAGTGGTGATTTAATTACCGAAGCCACGTCTGTTCACGTTGACCCTTTGGTTGGTGGTTCGCTGTTGGCGGTATTCCTGGCAGCCAACAGCGAGTGTTCGAGTTGGTGAAGATTTAGCCACCGTGTGGTCGGTTTCAAATTCAAGTCCACCAGCGGAATTTTCTGCCTTGTGGCCGTTAGTGTTCCGGTTATCTGCCCCGGGTCGCTGACGTAAATTCAGGCAGTCTCCTTTCTTCACCTTTTGTGGCTGTCCAACATGGTGTGTAATTTTTGAGAGCTTAATGTATTTTTGGTTGTGGGCGGCTATGTCTGTAGCGTTTTGGCTTTGGAATTCTCATATACTGGTCAGTGGTTAGCAAGTCGTCGGTGCGTCCCTGACTGTCTGCCGGCCGTTGTGGCCGAGAGGTTCTAGGCGCTACAGTCTGGAACCGCGCCACCGCTACGGTCGCAGTTTCGAATCCTGCCTCGGGCATGGATGTGTGTGATGTCCTTAGGTTAGTTAGGTTTAAGTAGTTCTAAGTTCTAGGGGACTGATGACCTCAGATGTTAAGTTTTGAGCCTGACTGTCTCTTGGTTGTGTTGCCAGCGGATCGAGTACAGTTGGGCTGACTTCTTGTCTCTCCTAAGCGAACGTTAAGATTTGTGGGACAGACCCTGGAAACTTCTGAGCGCTGTTCCCTATACTGCCTTTCTTGTTGGCGTTTAATTATGTGTTTTTAATGGCTCATTGCCGATGGTTGGAATTTGTATGCTTGTCATTGTGTTTTTAAAATCAAAGGACTTCAGACGTTTTAAAAGTAAGTTTTTCTAAATTGGGAAAGTCTTACATTGTCTGGAGATAAAGCTTGGGCCTTCTGCATGTTAAACATTTATTGTAATGTTGTTTGAAATTTATCGGCTTTCAGTTGGTAGTCAAGCTTAGAAGTTGCACTGTAATGTTTGGACAACTAAATAATGTGTAATGTTTGGAATGTAACTGACAGCCGCTCATTCTGGCCCCACTTCCACAATTCCTACTACTTGTCCTGTCCTGCGGGTTTAGCAGGGCCTCTCAGTTACCTTTGAGACTGGGCGTGGTGATTTGATGCTAATCAAGAATGTCATTAAGGCAACAAAGACGCCATTATCGTCACCTCACTTAGTCCGAATGAGGCCATATAATAGGGTCGCGAGAAGCTGGATGTTCCTCCTGTGATATTGCAGAAAGACTTGGCTGGAATGCAGCTAGTGTACACGGTAGCTGGCAGTGGTGTTCACGAAAATGTGTGATCGCTCCGGACATCCAGGCGGCACTACCTAGAGGGAAGACCATCGTGTTCGGTGTATTTCTCCAGCGCATCGTATTCCATCTGCAGCAGTAACTTCAGCAGTCGTTGGCAACAGAATGAGACAAAGAACTGTTACAAATCGGTTGCTACAAGGACAGCTCCGAACCAGACGCCTTGTAGCAGTTTTTCCAACAGGATAACGGCCGCCCACATGTCGCTCTTGTAGTCCAGCATACTCTAAAGAGTGTTTATATGTTGCCTTGGCCTGCTCGATCTCCATTTCTGTCTCCAATAGCGCACATATGCGACATTAAACGAAAACTACAGCGTCATTCACAGGCAGCATTAACCGTCCCTGTATCGACTGACCAACTGCAACGGCCGTGGAACTCCATCACACACACTCACAGCCGGCACCTGTAGGATGCGGTGCATGCACATTTCCAAGCTTGCATTCAACATTGTGGCGATTATGCCAATTATTAATGAATCAGAATTTCACATTTGCAAAGCCTTATATCACACTTACATTAACTGGTGATCGTGCAGTGTTATCGTACATATATATGAATAAACAAATAGCGCGCCTTTTGGTTGGAATGACGTAACACTGACGTTGCTTTGTTCCCTGTTTTCGTTTGACGGAACAGATGTCTCCTCATGATGGAGATGGAACAAACAAGCACACAATCATTTTGTTCACACTGGACAAACTTGGCAGCTTTTTCGCCTTTATCTTGGACTACAGCATCGAGCATTTTTCCCGATATCACTCTTCCCCCTAAGGAGCACATTTGCGCGGTATAACTGTGTCACCTAATTTACGTCTCGCTCCCTCCACATCCTCATAAAACTCAGCTTCGTTAGATGCTATCTCATCCCGACATTCGACCGTTTTCACTCTGTCAGTGGTGCACTACACTAGCAAAATTGTGCACTCGATTTCCGTAGCAACAAGGGAATATTCCCAAGTGTAAATAAACGATCTTGATGAAACTTTGAGGACGTGTTAAGGGGGCAAAATAATACAATATATATTCTTGTTTGTGCCCAAATTTACTTTCAAGGAGTAAAACACGCCTCGAAACGTGATTTGGCATGTTAGGTTTAGAGGAAATACAGTCTCTCCGAAACGACAAGAAATAAAAAGGATTTTCATATAAAAGTTTATATGTAATTAATGTTCTTTAAAACTGTACAACCACCTTTTGTAATAATCAGCAATTTTGCAAAATATCCAATCTCCGTTTATTAATTCTGAAAAATGATAACTGTTGTTACAAAAGAAAGACGCTTTCAAGCCACATACATCCGTGTGCAATAAAGCTGATTTCTGAGATACTACTTCTGGAAAATAAGCTGTAACAATGCGCTGTCAAAGAACTTTTAACATACCTAAGCAAGGTATTTAAGCAATCTTTATTATTGTAATTATTTAGTTTACTTATATTTGTTTTATGTTTTAAATTGTTGTTATACGTTGATGTTACTTTTTTGTTTTACTGTACTGTTTCACCTGCGTGTATTTTGTTAATTGAAAATAAAAGACTAATTATTATTACACAAAATCTTTGAAATAATTTTAATCTGAAAAAAGAGCCTAAAACGTAAAGCTCTTTTGCACCGTACACGTAAAATGGGCGAGATTTCTTTACGTAATATACACGACGGGGAACATAATATAAAACAAAATTCCGAAAGATTTAAAACTGTCGCGAGTGATACTCCAAATATTCGGATTTCTATCAGGTATATTTCAGTACCTTGGTGGGCTTTGACGAAGAGAACTGATTATGTACTAGTGACTGCAGCTTGATTTTATTGTTTCTCAAGTGGAGACTGACGTCGTAATCATTCAACAAAACTGAAGATCTTGGGTCACTGTGAAAGAACATTTAGAACATCATACCTGAGTACAAGGAAATTGTTCGTCCCGTGATCCCGAAGGGTTCGACGGTACAGGTGTAGCCGTGGGGCGTATACGGCTTTCGATGTTGGAAGAACTTAGTGAAAAGATGTTTACACCTAGTTCTATTAAATGACTATGATATCAGTCTCCACTAATATAATGAAGTTGGAGTCACTAGTACACAATCAATTCTCTTCGCCAAGGCTTACCACTGTACTGAAACACTGAGGCGACAAAAGGCAAAAATGTAACTTGGATTATCGGTCAAAATATTAAAAAAAGTAATAACTGAAAATATGACGTAACTGTTGCCTAGAAGCAAAGTCCAATAGTCAAATTTTTACACTTAGTGAAATTTCGTTACACGTTCAGAATATTTCTGACACGCAATGAGTATTCGTCACACGCCAAGTAGATGAAATCATAGAAAAATTCACACGTAACAATTACACAGAAAATAGATGTAAGGAAAGAAACATGAAATTATTATTACATAAAACATGTGCTTTGCTGGGTGCTGTCGCGAAAGAAAAAAAAAATTGTCAGACTGTTTTTCAGAAGTGCAAGCAGACAATCTAAAGTAGAGGTAGACAAGTGAAAGTTATTTGCTCTGAATCGGTCGTTCGTTCGTTCAAGAGCACAAAAATATTTGCCTGCTTTTTACTCAAAACTGAATGTATACTGTCCTCTGTTATAAAAAAGTTTAACTGAAATTACTATTGTGAACAGCTTGTCTCAGTGCACAGATTAACATAGAGACAAAACTAATTGGCGTTCACTGTGCAGGAAATTAAATCAAAACTGTTACTCAGAAACCCCTA
The DNA here is from genome assembly GCF_023864275.1 of Schistocerca cancellata. Lineage (NCBI taxonomy): Eukaryota > Metazoa > Arthropoda > Insecta > Orthoptera > Acrididae > Schistocerca > Schistocerca cancellata. Next base: position 780,514,605 of record NC_064628.1, on the reverse strand, counting down.
CCAAAATGAAACTGTGCACTGTACAAAGATTGATAGACTGAAATTACGAAGCAACTCTATAAAACACACACTTTCATTGGCCCATTAAAAATCTGAATTACAAGGCAAATTCTTAGAACTTGCGCAGTGGAAACGTGAAATGAGCAACGAAACAACCAACGAAATATGAAAAGAATCTTGTCTGAAAAATTACAGCACAATCAGCAGCAACAGGACAGCATGAAGAAATCACGCCAGCTAATTAAAACTGAACTACTGGCTGGAAGGTTGGGATGATTTTCTCATACTAGAAAACACTTCTTATTGAAATTAAAATACTAATCCGTTCATTACAAGGACAATTCTATGTTTTAGACACTCATTTGACAAGAACATAAAACTCACAGAAAACAACAAACTTGACTTCCTACAGAAGTCTTACAAGGCAATGATTTTATGATTATGCAAATTGAAGTGAATTAAACTGAAATGACGTAAACTGAGGTGGGGAGGTGGACTGTTCTGTTGCAAGAATCGCTAACATTATCAGTACGTGTTTGTTACCTACAAAATGTATCCATAATGCAAATCCATTCTCTCTGTCCCACAAATGCTGCGTGTGTAACTCCATCCATCAGGTAAATAATTCCTCTCAGTAACACTGAATATTTGAAAAGCACTTTAATTTTCGTTAAACATAATCATCCCCAGCCACTGTGATAATACCAGGTGAATCTCAGATATACAACATACTCTTACCCTATAGAAATGGTGGGTAATAAGCAGCTAGAACTTCGTCTGAACAGGTCTTGGAAGGTCCAGTGGACCGACCGACCGCCACGTCATCCTGACCGATAGGTGTCACGAGAAGCAGATATGAAGGGGCATGTGCTCAGCACACTGCTCTCCCAGCCGTTGTCAGCTTTCGTTACCAGAGACGCTACTTCTCAATGAATTAGCTCCTGGGGGGAGCCGGGTTTGCAACTGTTGCAGGGCCGTTGGCAGTTGACGGCTAAAAGGGAATTATAATTCCAAATGCATTCGAACGTCTGCCGGACCCATTAGTCACGAACCTAAATAGACGACATACGTCCTAAGGCCATGTCCTAAGTGAGCGACAGAAGCGACCGACAACGAGCGGCTTCTGGATACGCGACACCCCAGCGACAAGCAGCAGCATCGGGCGACAATCTCGAGTGTCCTGTGTGCGAGCGACCATGTCGCGCTACAATATGGCTGCTAAGAGTCAACCAGCTGTTTCTATAAAACGGCGCCCCTAAACTGTAGAATACTGTAGCTGGAGAGTAAGGCTACAAAATTAGGTTTACTTAAGAAAATAAAGCGAAAAGGAATTCTGTGCATGAATTTTACAAAGGGACGAATCTCCATGGAGAATTTCATAATTCATATCATCAGCTACGAAGATCACCAAACAAATTCTTCGAATACACATGAATGAGCCGAGGAGCATTCGATTATCTCATCAATAAATTAAAGACGAATGTTTTTTACTTGATCAAGAACTTTTAACAGCCAATAATTGCGGAAGAATGACTGATGCCAGTAAATAAATATATTAAGAACAGCCTACTGCAGGTAGCTGTGGTGTAGAGGTAGTGTAAAAGACTACGATAAAGGTTTCGTTCAGGTCATGGGATCGATTCCAGGCATATAATATGTTGTAACTGACTCAGTTACAATTCTGCATACTAAGTTTTATGTGTACTGTTTACAATATAACGCTAAGTATAATTTTAAGGTCGTGCCAAAGTACTTGATCCTTAAGTGTATAGACGCCTATCCCAGTATATCACACTCTTTAAATTCCTAATAAATTGCAATGAACCGTGAAATTTTACAGATATTTGATGTTGCGAACGTAATTCATCAGCTGTCAGTGTTAAGGCCAAGCGTTTTAGTTAATCTAGATAGTCTGAAAAAGTAAGGCATACAAAATCTTTTGAAAAGAAAGTCAAACGTTTTGTGAAATGATTTGTGTAAAAGTATGAGATAAAAAATATTAGGGGAACGTTTTGTGCACCTCATTTTCTGTTCATGATTTCGAGCATCATTCAAAGGCACACAGGACGTTTCTCTGACCTACTTATTTATTTTACACAAATCATTTCATAAAATATTTGACCGATTTCTTTCGTTTTTTATTTTCATGTTTTATTCAGAAAGCATGATCTTACTGACTCCTCGTTTGCCTTCCTAACGTCTTCTGTTCTCGATAATCCTAACTTTAGTACCTGATTCGAAGAAACCTTTTTGACGTTTAAATACCGCACCAATGTATCTTTTTATGTGCAAAATAATTAGGACTTGAACAGATGAAATTTTAGACACTTAATTAATATAGCATGGCAGCAGCTTTTCGTGAAATATTTCAATTTTTCCTCAACTCATTAATTAATTTTTCGTTAATTACCCTGATTACTTTCAAGCAAGTAAATATTTTCACTAGACCTCACGCTGGTCATTTTGATACAAGGTTTACCTATTTCTCTCTCTGTGTTTCGCTATGAAAATTCGGACAAAGCCTCGTGCTGTAATTTGTAGGGAGTCTTGTCTTCGCTTTGCCCACGCGTTTACAAAAACTTATCGTGTGTTAATCGTACGATACAATAGTCCTTTCTGCGTACTGTCATTTCCAAAAATCGTCGTTTCGATATCTTGAATCGCTTGTGAGATACGACGATTTTTACGACCACTTGATTCCCGAAGCGCAGGAAAGGTTCGGACGCGCCGCGAGCGACCCGATCGCAGATATAACAACCAATATCTCAAGAATGAAAAGAGACATCATTCCAATCTCAACTTTAGATACAATTTAGATATATTGGTTACATTTCATACCAAATAATGTATGGCCTTAAATGAACTATACGGAAGTCTACACAATGTGATTTTACCTAAGCAAATTCTTAAAAATTTCGTGCAGCCATGTGCTCAATTTCGTGCAGCACAGTAACTATGACAAATGACGAGCCGGCCGCTATGAGCGAGCGCTTCTAGGTGCTTCAGTCTGGAACCGCGCGATCGCTACAGTCGCAGGTTCGAATCGTACCTCGGGCATGGATGTGTGTGATGTTCTTAGGTTAGTTAGGTTTAAGTAGTTCTAAGTTCTAGGGGATTCGGGAGAAAAGAAGTTTGTGGCACAACTTGGCCAGAAGAAGGGATCGGTTGGTAGGAGATATTCTGAGGCATCAAGGGATCACCAATTTAGTATTGGAGGGCAGCGTGGAGGGTAAAAATCGTAGGGGGAGACCAAGAGATGAATACACTAAGCAGATTCAGAAGGATGTAGGTTGCAGCAGGTACTGGGAGATGAAGAAGCTTGCACAGGATAGAGTAGCATGGAGAGCTGCATCAAACCAGTCTCAGGACTGAAGATCACAACAACAACAACAACAACAAGTTCTAGGGGACTGGTAACCTCAGATGTTAAGTCGTATAGTGCTCAGAGCCATTTGAACCATTTTTGAACGAATAACGAAAATAAATTCAAAGCTTTATCGAGCAAAGATATCAAGCTATAAGATGCGGAAGAATCGAATTGTTCGCCAAATAGTTTTCTTAAAATCGGATGATAAGTATTTCATAGCTGCCGCCGCATCCGCTCCACTGCTTTGCAGAGAAGACACGTGGCTGTCTCCCTGTGTCGCACGTCCTGCAGCGACAAGATTGAAACACGTTTGAATTCATACGACGCCAGTTGCAGCGCGAGACAGGCAGCGACACAGATGTCGTTCGCGTAGGACACTTCCGTAACTACACCTGCGGTTGAGTTTTGTCGCCTGAAGCTGTCGCACACTGTCGCTCGCTTCTGTCGCTGACGTACGACACGGCCTAAGCAGCATGGCATGGACACTCGCATGTTGCCCGCAACTCAGGTCGGCCGCGTCATGTGGAGTGAGGAAACTGCCGGACGCCCAGTGCGCGAAGCGAATGATGCGGAATCAATGTCGCTCATGTGGGTTTGAAACGAGACCTCTAGCAGGTGCTCATGCGCACTTGTTGTCATAGCCTATATTGCACAGTGGCGGATCCTTAATATTCTGGAACAGATCAGAAACTATTTGCATCAATGGCAATACAAATAGGAGCATAAGGCCTCGACTGACTACAAAAGGTTTGCGTAATCCGCTTTTAACCTGCCCATGCTTACCTGTTAGCGACGCAGGCAAGCTGCTGCACGTTAGCAGAAAGGGCAGGCGTCTTTGCTGCCATCCAATCCGAGCTATGCCGAACCCAATCCGGCCACAGGAGTCTTGCTGCGCTACCCATCTTCCCACAGTGCTACGCTACATGGCAGTTATTTCTATACGCTTTCGTTGTAGTGTTATGAGTAGAGTTCGGAAGCTCATGAAAAGCTTTTTTTTTACCCGAGTATCACCAGACAAAGCTCAATGACATATATTTTCATTATGGGTCACTGTAGGCCAGAATGTGGTGGATTTTGTTTCGGCATTTTTTCCATTTTGGGCATATTTAGAGCTTATTTATTTATTTCGATATGAATGGTTTTCTCTGCAACTTCATCCTCCTTCTCAAATCGAACCGTCATCAGATCACCTGTAATATATGGTTTCTGTTGTGAAATGTCGTGTAGCGAGGGCCTCCCGTCGGGTAGACCGTTCGCCTGGTGCAGGTCTTTCGAGTTGACGCCACTTCGGCGACCTGCGCGTCGATGGGGATGAAATGATGATGATTAGGACAACACAACACCCAGTCCCTGAGCGGAGAAAATCTCCGACCCAGCCGGGAATCGAACCCGGGACCTTAGGATTGACATTCCGTCACGCTGACCATTCAGCTACCGGGGCCGGACGGTTTCTGTGGTGAGCAGAAGCATCTCTGAAACTCGAGATCCTTTGCACCTAAGAACCTAACTATGTCTATTCTATTGCAAAGACAAGTAAGTAAGGTTTTGAAGTCTTGCTTCTGTAACCTTACAGTCATTCAGCTAAATATGTCTCCAGTTATACAAATTTTAATTACTTTTCTTAAAATGTGTATTGCGGGTTCGCTGAATTCATTCTAAGTGGCCAAAATAGTACATTCTAAATTCCCCGAATGCCTTGTGTCAAACACGAAGTTCGTTTTTCATATTATGTTAATCTAAAAAGTACGTGACCGAAAGAAGAAGCTTTTCTTTTACACTAAGCTTCCTTTTTCACTCCGCTACAAACTTCCACAATGTGATTTTCAATATCCACTTAGTTTTGTTTTCCTGTTTCAATCAATATATCCTATATGCTGTTAAATGATCTCGAGTCCATACCACACATTTCACTCACATGTCAACAACTAAGTATTTGTCCTCTTTCAAAATATTTATGAGGTAAGAAAACAGATGGTCAAATTTACAGACATGTCATAATATACTCGACGTTCCCGAATAAGTGTTCAGTAAGTTTTTATCAATTTGCATTGCCAGACACCTACCGATCTATTTGAAGCTGACACATAAACACATGAAAACTTTTCCCCTGATGGACGTGGGCTGTGTTTCATGACTGGCATATATTCCTCAATTCTTAATTTCTTCTCTCTTCCCTTCAAATTTGGTTTGTTCACTTTCCTGCTCCCACCATTATGATAAATGAGCTGCTGTGAGACTACCTACATAAACATATACCTGGCTGCTCACGTCAAATTAATAGCGCAACCTGCTGTCAGGTGCAGCAGGCTGAACAGGTCCGTGAAGCTTACCAGGCTTGCGGAAATCCAAGTTGGTCTGTTTTAACCACTGCGCTTCAGTACACATGTTGTGGCAGGTTGAGCTTTTTATTGGCTGCGACGGAGACTTGGGCAGTCAGACTGGAAGAAGTGTTTGTATGCCTGTGCTAACTATTCAGTGAGTTAACAATAGTAACTGATCCACCATCAATGAATCTATTGAAGCTAAAAATGACATTGGCTGGTTTATTGAGCCAGACTGACACATATATAAAATACAATCAACGGTTATCATAAGAATTGGCTAAACTGTTAATTATAAGTAGTAGGTTACTATGTTTAAGTTAAAACCAAGTAACAGATTACAGAAAGCTGTCAATTACGAACTGTAGTCATAACGAATTAATTGTCATCTCAGAAAAATAGTCACATGCACAAATAGGTTTTCTTAAATTTTATTCATAATGTGTGCCATTAAATCTCTGTGACTCTTCCTGTAAAGCATAATGTTGAAGAAAGTTCACTACTAGTCACTTTTGAAGTCGATATGTGGCCAGGTTATGACATATTCTCATCTCTAGATCATTACATTCAGTTTCGTCTTTTCACATTGTAAAGTATCAGGGAATAGGCCATCTTTCTAATATGACGAGTCCAGTACCAAACACATGTTACACATTTGATACTGTTTTGGGATAGTAGTGTGTAGTACATTGGGGCTAATGACGAAATAACTTAACATGAACTTGTTAGCAATTAATGAACGTAATCATTTCAGCTATCATTCTCCACAACACGCAAATGAAGTGTTTTTCAAGCAAAGTTCATAATTCTGTAATTATTTCTGGAATAAAAAATCCAATTAGAGAAGAAACAGTTCATTACTGTGCAAAATGGGCTTTGCTTTACACGTTATTCTAAATGCACATTTAGAAACTCGTTATCCTTCACAATAGTCGAAATGTTTTTCAGAAAGTTAGAAACTAGAGTTTACTATTCAGTACTTCATATTCACCTTACTGTTTGAAATTACGAACGCAAATTCGACAAAAGTCATTTGTGTAACGAAATATAATTGAAAATAAGAACGTAAATGCACTAATCATTTTGCGTACTTTCGATTGTAACTGAAAGTTTAATTTAAACTAAAACTGCAGTTTTGCTACATTTAAATTTTACTGTAATGTCAAAATAAGCCCACATTTATTGTAATTTACATTTGTTTGGAAAACGTTTAGTCATTCCTAGGAGGTTCTTTACTCATAGCTTCTAGCGACGAAACCTAACATATAAATATAAATGAAAAGCGCGTCTTTTACAGTTCTTGTAGGCTCATGGAAGCTCGTACTACTTCCGGCTCTGTCGTTATGATGAATTGTTTTGTCTAAATACAATGAACTTAAATGTAAACATTGTAATATGAAAACAGGAAAACGAAGAAAAACAATAATGAATACAGAATCAGCATCTCTGTTAAAACTCACCTCCTGCAAAGGCGCTGAAGATTAATTCAACGTAAAAATTAAGTAAACGTGATCACTCATACGGTAGTTCAATAAATAACGCAAGACATTTATTTTCTCGGTCAATTTTGGTTGAAAAAAATGCAGAGTTTATTGTCGGACGTCATGGAATATACCCGCTTCAGCCCCTATAGTTTCGTGAAATTTCGATAGATGACGGCACCATACGTAGCGTTTCAAGTAAAGAGCAGAGAAATGGCATTTAGTTTCTTTTGGCAGAAAACCATAGCATCGCAAATATTCACAGATGCTTGTAGAATGTCTACGGAGACCCGGCAGTGAACAAAACCGCGGTGAGTCTTTAGGCGAGTAACGATGGACCATCTATACGGAATTTCTTGCGCTTTACTAGGTTAATCGTGACAGTTTTTTGTCGAACATCGTCACAGCGATGGAACATGATGAAAGCCTCTTACTCGCTTTTAGTTGCCTTTTTGTTGATTCAAGTTCGCTTCGTTCACGTAACTTAACGTCTTGCAGATCACTGCCAAACTGTGGTATAATCCTGTCTCTCGATGTCCTCCCCGGTTCAGCACCAAGATAAATAAAGTAAGGGGACAGGGCGAAATAATTAATTATATAATAAATAAGATTCATATAAGCAGAACGGACAATGCGGATACGTAAGGGAGGGCTCCAGTAACCGAGAAAGTTAACCATCCAAATCACACTCTCTGACACGATCCCGTTTTCTTATCTCATTAAATTTTTGTTCTACATGTGTTATGCTCATTATAATGCTTACATTCAATGCATTCAATGGTGGGCGTTGTGGTCCAAATCATTACAAGCAATGTGGGAAGCTTTTCTCCTTGACAAAATTATTTAATACAGCTTTTGCACACTTGAAACTAAAGAAATGTATGCATTAACTATATCCTTGCTCTGATGGCGTCCTCTTCCTAATTCTCTGATCTCTTGGATACGATATTGACGCGGATGTTGGTAGGATCTATGTTGCTATACTATAGTTGGAGTCACGAACGATAGCGGTCGAGTTTAGAGTTGTTCTGTGCATGTACGTCACGCTTGCTCCGACAACCAGTGAGAGTTCAGTAGTGTTCTCAGCGCTCAGCAGTGAATGACGTGGCTAACGCGAGCATTAACCGTGATCCTAGCGCGTTACTTAGTGAATTTTTATTCCGTTTGTTGCGAACTGTCATGGATGATGTTGGTGGTAAGCGATAAATTCTGCACAAGCAAGCGAGAGAGATAATTTTCAGTATACATGGTTTCTTCAAACGCAACGCACGTGCATGCAGTTACCGCAACTGTAGCTTGAAACCGGCAACAACACAATCCCCGTCCTTGTCTCGAACTGCGCGATACGCCATCTTTCGTGGATCGGATTATAGGAGACACTCAAACCTTTGTCAAAAATGGATTTCCGTGGGAAATTTAAGCACTGATATCTATGCAACCGGCCAAGCAACGTTACTGAAAATGAGATGTAATGGGGCGGAAAATAAAAATTGTGTTCACATAAACACACAGTAAATGGATGGGAAAAGGGGAACACAGACATGACCATTAACAGTAACAGACACATTATACAGTAATACATCCTACTGATTGCTTCACTCGCACACACGTTGATTCCTGGTCTGATTTTCAATAAGAGCCGGTAACATCTTGATGTTTTATGTGGCCATCGCCAATTTTGTAGATGGGAGCCATTCTTATCAGCATTACTTTTGGACTACAGTAAAATCGTCACTCGCAAATGCCTCAACTAAAATTCCTCAAGAACGATCAAAATATTCTATGCTTTACTCATTCTCAGTGGTCGTTCGGGGGATACATTAAATAGTAAATTTCACAAATATTAACTATGCTTGCTAAAATCATTATGCTGGCAGTAAATTCTCCCACCGGGAGTGCCAGACTGGAGACAATGACGGACTCTAGAAAAGTACATTAAATAGGAAATTATTTCGCACACTGATATTTCTTAAATATTTCACACAGATCGGAACTTTTTCCTAAATAGCTGCACTCGAGTTTTGTGAATCATCTAAATTATTCAAGTTGCGACCACATGCTACTTGAGACAATGATTGACGTCCGATTCACAAATATAAAATTCAAATATTTATCAAAACTGCACACGTTAATTGTAGTAAGAAAGAAAATCGAATTTACAGCTCATCTAAGACCAGATCTGCTTAAGGATCAAAAGATTGACTTCATTCAAACGGACGGTGGGAAGCTCCCCGCTTGCACCAGGAACCGCAAATCGTAATTGATGAGTGTAATACTGAAAATTACTAAAAATAGTGGTCGTACCGAAAATTTAGCTATCAGTCTTCTGTAAGGGAGTATAAGATTCTCATATCTTCTCTGCTATTGTAAATAATTCACCTTTGCTGTACTGGGGCAAAGATGAATGAGCGCACTGAGTGAATAGTAAATAAGATCCTTAACTCTCTGTTTAGATGTATCTGTGCTTGACTTGATTGCCAGTCTGTTGTGCACCGCTAGGACATTCTTATTTGAGGCGTAGTAGCAGGTAGTTGAGTTTTACAGTGAAAGAGATATGTTATTCGTGAATCTGGGAGGAATCATCTGGAACACTTTACTGTGGACATGCAACTCACTTATAATGTTTTCTTGTGCTTTATACTGCTGGAGAAGATTTTGGAGGGATTTTAAAGGCAGGTTTGTAGCTTTTTGTAATGAGAGAATTTTGTAATTGTTAGGATCTTTTTATGTTCTGGAGTCTTTTTGTCAATAATCAGAGTTCAATTTCTTAAAAATGATTTGCTTTTAAGTAAAACTGACCTCCGTGATTCATAGTAAAGTTCTAAATAGTCTGTCCTGTGTGCATTTCAACTTACAGTTCATGCAGTAACAGATTGCTTCTGACAATCAAATAAATTTAATATGGATTATTTATCTTTAGCTGCAATAGCTGCTGATTTTTATTACACAGAGAAACAGTATACTGAACAAGAGGTAAGTGATTTTTTATTGCAGAGCAGTTCCGACATTGCATACATGAGCAACCTGTGTAGTCGGCATTGTCAGGTGACGTGCTAGGAAGCAGATTACTTCTCAGCGAACAGCATTGGTGATTTCAAACAGTTATTTTCTTCTGAGCAGATTAGTAGTTTATTTTTGTGGATATTCCAAGTCAAACATCGTACTTCATATCACGCAACGGTCGTAATACACTTCGGTATTGAGTTTTAATTACATAGTTTTCACTGAACATACAGTTAACTTTTTTGGCATGTCCTTAGATTCAATTTCTTTATTTAAAATTTTGTATTTCAAGAAGTTTGAAATTTTAGTTCACGACATTGTTCACATGCCACACACACAACATAGTGCCAATCAACAGTCAGTTAATCTCAGCAATTGTACACTATAAGTAAAGTATATGTTACATGAGGAGAAGATTTCTGAAAGTTTTTTCACGTACTGACAATTTTTTTTTTTTATAGAAAGCTTACATATGTCGACCCTTCTCGCCTAGGATACTCCTCTGGTTTTTCCGTTATTACGTAGTTAGATCTCAACACAGTTCCTCGAAAGCAAATCAGCACTGCGAGCATACGTACTAACATTTGTATTTCCTCTTTCAACCATCGTAATTTCACTGACACTTTTTACGTGATTTTATGTGAATTTTTTCTCGTTTTACATAAAAAAAGAAAAAAAATATTGACTGTGAAGTTCTTCGCTGCGTACACTGACAATAATACAGACTGTGGAAAGATTTCAGTACCTAGATTTTAAGCAAATATTTCTGTTGCTTAAAAGAATGTATTTCTTCCGGTTATTTAATAGAAATTTTGTTTGGTAACTCAGTTTTTTCATTTCAACATTATGGCTAACAACACAGTATTTCGTCGTGCTACTACAAAAAGAAAAAAAAAATCCGCATCACAAAGTAATGACTCAGTCGTTAATGAAACAGAAATAGTGTAGCAGTCGATAAACATAAATAATTTACTTGAGATGTCAAAGAATGCAAACTACTTTCCAACACTTTTGAGTTATTTATTAGGAAATGCAACAAAACTGATAATCAACAGTGAACAAGAAATTTCTGAAGACGAATTGGCTGACGAAAAGTCACCGCAGCTTTGCGAATTTGCGGAACAACAACTTAACACTGAGAGAGTCGATTAGAATTTTGCTTCACTTTCTTTTAATCAAACAGTAAATAAATCAATATCAGTTGCTGACAATACACACTCAGTCATTACAAATCCAATAAATATCAATACGGAAATCAATAATTCAACTTCGGTAGAGTTGCTACTAAATATAAATAAAACAAAACACAATACAAAATTCAAAATCACAACAAGAAATAAGTAAAGATATCAAGAGACTTAAGAAAAAACAACAAGATCATTCTGTAGAAATTCGACCAAGCTTTAAAAATGACTTAAAACCAGGTATTACGAGGTTAGAGGCTAGGCTACACAGCCTTTGAAACTCTACAAAATAATTTAAAAACGACACAACGGAATGACAAAGAAGAGCTACTGGCAAAAATAAATACCCCTGTACCAAGCGCAGCAGTGTCGTAACTCGAAGAACGTCACAACAACCTTAATACCACTGTTGAAAAAATTAGTGAACAGGTAAACGTATTAAGACTGAATTCTGATGAACAAAAAGAACAGCTTAGTACGTTAACAAACAATGTCGAAGATTTGGCGACAAAGATAGCAAATTTCCTGGCTTCACACATCCTGTAACATTTTCAGATACGACAGAATATCATGCACTTCAGAATTTTAAAGAAGAATGATGAAGTCCCATATTCCTTGACAGAGCGTAGGGGGACGGTGCGGGATGCCCGCACCACCGTACTGAGCATGGTCCTAGTGGAGGTGGTTTGCCATTGCCTTCCTCCATTTTAAAGAAAGTCACTATTAATCAGTCATCACCAAAAAAGAGACATAAACTGCATGAGAGAACAGTTCACAAATACAGAACGCAAACTAAGTAGTAATGATGACGACACCAATGATTTCACGCGTTCACACTCACAGCCACGATCCAAAACTTATGATGAAACTAACAATTTGTGGCGTCTTTGTGACTTTCGCAGAGAACAATACTTTTCACCAAGGCATGAAAGTGATCCGCTGGTCAGGTGCAATAAAGAACATTCTAGCTCTCATCGAAACGACGATTTCGATTACAGGCACTTCGTCACTGTTCGTAAATTCAAAATTCTTCAAAACTTTGGCAACAACAAGCACTCATAAGATTGGTTGAATCAATTTTTGTTTCCACTACCACCAAACTGGCCTGTAGGCAAACTGGAATTCATGTATGGATATCTCGAAAGCGACCCAGCAGTGAGAATGCGGTCTCGGTCTATAATCAGAGATTGTCAAAGTGAAGCCGATTTTTACCACGTTATCCTTTCTGTGTGTTGGTCGCAAGCTGCTCGGGATCGAGTAAAGCGTAGTACAATAATGATGAAAAATTTTGATCAATCGAGTTTTCTAGCCCAGTCTGATATTTTGAGGAGATGTTAAGTAGGAATCTACACTCCTGGAAATTGAAATAAGAACACCGTGAATTCATTGTCCCAGGAAGGGGAAACTTTATTGACACATTCCTGGGGTCAGATACATCACATGATCACACTCACAGAACCACAGGTACATAGACACAGGCAACAGAGCATGCACAATGTCGGCACTAGTACAGTGTATATCCACCTTTCGCAGCAATGCAGGCTGCTATTCTCCCATGGAGACGATCGTAGAGATGCTGGATGTAGTCCTGTGGAACGGCTTGCCATGCCATTTCCACCTGGCGCCTCAGTTGGACCAGCGTTCGTGCTGGACGTGCAGACCGCGTGAGACGACGCTTCATCCAGTCCCAAACATGCTCAATGGGGGACAGATCCGGAGATCTTGCTGGCCAGGGTAGTTGACTTACACCTTCTAGAGCACGTTGGGTGGCACGGGATACATGCGGACGTGCATTGTCCTGTTGGGACAGCAAGTTCCCTTGCCGGTCTAGGAATGGTAGAACGATGGGTTCGATGACGGTTTGGATGTACCGTGCACTATTCAGTGTCCCCTCGACGATCACCAGTGGTGTACGGCCAGTGTAGGAGATCGCTCCCCACACCATGATGCCGGGTGTTGGCCCTGTGTGCCTCAGTCGTATGCAGTCCTGATTGTGGCGCTCACCTGCACGGCGCCAAACACGCATACGACCATCATTGGCACCAAGGCAGAAGCGACTCTCATCGCTGAAGACGACGCGTCCCCATTCGTCCCTCCATTCACGCCTGTCGCGACACCACTGGAGGCGGGCTGCACGATGTTGGGGCGTGAGCGGAAGACGGCCTAACGGTGTGCGGGACCGTAGCCCAGCTTCATGGAGACGGTTGCGAATGGTCCTCGCCGATACCCCAGGAGCAACAGTGTCCCTAATTTGCTGGGAAGTGGCGGTGCGGTCCCCTACGGCACTGCGTAGGATCCTACGGTCTTGGCGTGCATCCGTGCGTCGCTGCGGTCCGGTCCCAGGTCGACGGGCACGTGCACCTTCCGCCGACCACTGGCGACAACATCGATGTACTGTGGAGACCTCACGCCCCACGTGTTGAGCAATTCGGCGGTACGTCCACCCGGCCTCCCGCATGTCCACTATACGCCCTCGCTCAAAGTCCGTCAACTGCACATAACGGTTCACGTCCACGCTGTCGCGGCATGCTACCAGTGTTAAAGACTGCGATGGAGCTCCGTATGCCACGGTAAACTGGCTGACACTGACGGCGGCGGTGCACAAATGCTGCGCAGCTAGCGCCATTCGACGGCCAACACCGCGGTTCCTGGTGTGTCCGCTGTGCCGTGCGTGTGATCATTGCTTGTACAGCCCTCTCGCAGTGTCCGGAGCAAGTATGGTGGGTCTGACACACCGGTGTCAATGTGTTCTTTTTTCCATTTCCAGGAGTGTATATTTCACAAATATCTGTGTCGATACACATTTACTTAACAAAACTCCCTTCGGATCTGCGTCACGTAGTATTGGCAGAAAAATGTATGAACGACTTTGATACTTTCCAAGATTTGTTACAAGACCTGGAACTAGGTGCTGATAGCCGAACCATTTGAAAATATGACAACAGACAACGTAACTCGCGACATTCATTTTCTCCGCACGATTATAGAAATGACGAACACTCTCGCAAAACTCATTATCACGGTGGTAGTTACAGATGACAACACAAGCATCATCCATATGATTCACGCTGGGAAAACGAAACTAGTTATCGTGACAGAAGCCGTTTCCGTAGTGACGGTAATGATCACGGTAAACGGCAGAACAGACGCTATGAAAACGAGTACAGGTACTATCATAGTAATCAGAACAAGCTGGCGCAACTCGTATTCTAATAGATGCAGTTCTTATGCATCAAGTCCACAGAACTCAGGGCAAAACGGAAATTACAGAAACCGTCTTCAAAATGGGGAACATTATATATACAGTAACAGACAACAAAATAGTTAACATTGGCAAAAAGAAACTAGATCAAGCCCGCGGCGACAGATAGCGATAGTTGAAATGAGACCGCCTAACCCGACCAACAATCAGCGGCGTGGAAATAATTCACAGCAATGACTCGCAACGCTTGCAGCTGACGACATTCTGGATAGGACTGTAAATATCGCTGCAGAAACAGTAAATTTCGCACGTCTTGAAGACGTAAGACATATTTTATTACAGGAATCAGATAATACATAGAATGCTATCGCACATCCAGTGATAGATGTTTCTTTAAGTAGCATTACTTTGTCTGTTGTTTTTGACCCAGATAGCCCCATATCTGTTATTACTGAAATTTCACTCAAAATACGAAGAAAGACGGCAGATTGTCCTACATTACCTTTACCCAAAAACAAACTTCAAGGTGCTATTTCAGAAAGAAGTGTTGATGTACACATCAAACTTGTTTAGATTTCACATGTCAAGACCACAAATTTGTAATGTGTTTCCTAATTGTACCACTGTTGTTGACAGAAAAAATATTGGGGGTAGTTTTTTTAAATGAACGCAAAACAATTTTAAACTTTAATCATGCTGAGATACTCGTATAAGCTGAATGTAAGTCAGTTAGTCTAAAGTTTGAAGATCGGATCTGCAGACAAGATGAAGAAGTGAATCGTTTATGTTTTTCGTCAGACCATGCAACACGTTTTCCACATGAATGCTTTTATAATGACAGACGTTGTTTACCTACTTCTTGTGATGAGATTGATCACAAACCAGATGCATATACTGTAGTCCTGAGAAAATAGAAAAATAGAGCATTGCACTCATACAGACAGGAGGGATCTTTTTGTGGTTTTGCAGTCATATTCAGTTGTTTTTACTCATTTACAGGAACTACAAAAGGTTTCCAGTACAGATTAAAGATCAGAGATCACAAAAAATGTGTTAAACCATATATTATTCTTGCTTATTGGCATGGCACACAATTATGGCATATTATGTTCTTTATAATGTTTTGTGAGAATTTTTTTGAATTGCTGCATATGACATATGAGAGCATTAACCTGTTGAAGTATGTAAATTTTTCTTTTGTAACTAACTACACACCGCTTTGTCTTCAAGTCAGATTATGACAGATCTGATGACATACATTAAAACGAATTTGGATACCATGCACATATTCCAGATTTATGAGAGGCATTTCTACATAGAAATCACTGTTGAATGAAAAGTTTTTATGATGACACTCGGCAGAGATGGAAAATGTGAAAGAGAAGATCATTAATCAAAATGTATATGTATTTTGTGGTAAAATGAGTATTTTAGTGAAGAAGATACTCCTAATGCCTAACGTTTTCTTCCTTTTTGCTTTTTAGCAAATTAATTTTCTTGCCACCTCTTAGTTTAACATATAATTTTGCTGCATAATTTGACGACTGATTAAGATAGGTTTTGCCTCTTGCGAACTCATCCGTTACACAATTACTAATGCACAAATATAACTTTTGACGCTATCTTCTTATTGGCATTTTCTGATGGCATTGCTATCTGGCATTCTTGTTATGACATACTTGGCTTTCGTTATTGCATTACTTCTATGATGAAAATTTCGTGTATAATTTGCCTTAGACTAAAAGTGAGAAGTTCATTTTATTTCTTCGTTTGCCTTTGAATTTTTTTTTTTTGCTGCATTTGCATAGGATAAGATAGTCTGGTGCATTGCCTTTCTGATGAAATATTTGTCATGAATTCGTCTGCATAGATTTTCTGAGGATTATAGTTGTGAAAATATGTATATCGTCATGTCTATAGTTTTATGAGAAGTCACTCAGTATAAACGTTTACTCTTAGAGGCTATAAATGAGACAAACGTCATGACATAACATAACTATGAAAAATGCATGTAGGAAGAGAGTAAGTTGGAGATGTAGCAGACAAGTAAGTTGGAGATGTAACAGAAATAAGATAGAAATAAATACAAAAACCTGTGTGTAGGCAGGTCAAATAAAATTGCATATATGCTATGGTTGAAGAACATTGATATTCATTATTACATGGAAATATTAATGAGTATAGGCAGGTTGAATAATGGTTATATTATATTCTCATGATGATATGTTAACTAAATATTTGAAGGAAATTTAAATATAATGTATTTGGCAGGTTAGTTGACAATGTTTTTGGCAGGTAAACTGACATGAAAGGTATTATTATGTGACTATTATGTATTTGACAAATAAATGGAGATAAAAGATATTATGAGAAAAATATGAGGTTTCGGGGAATGTATAATATGCAGACAGTACAGAAGGTAGAAAACTTATCAGTACACTAGGATAAAATATCACACAGACTGACTGACAGACTTTGACTTTGAAGTGCATTTACTTCCCTTCATTGTCCTTTATATAAACCATGATTCATTTGTTTGTTTGTCTTTATTTCTGTTCTATATACCCTCTTCTTCCCACGTTGTGTGTGTTTTCCATGTATGTACATTCGCTATCCCTGTACCTATGTTTACTTATTAGCTGTTAGTTTTGAGTAACTAAGCATTTTCTGTAACATAATATCTATTATTTTGTGCACACTCTATTTTCTTGTACACTTTGATGGCCATTCGTTACCATTAGAAGACTATGATGTTTTATAAGTTATTTCTCTTGTTAACTTTACTTTGTATCTGGCACACAATATGTATGTAGATGTTTTCTGAGTACACTGACTATTGCAATCTACAAATATTCATGCTCTTGTAAAACATAAATCAGAGCATTGTTTTGTACATTTTGTAACCTGGATGCTTAAATTTGTAATGTTATTTATAGTTATAACTTATTGTCCCCATTCTACTTATTTTTTAAAAAAATTCATTCTTCTTACCTTACCACAGCTAAGACCATCTGAAGTTTTTTATAGGGGGCAGCTGATAATGTAATGATGCCATATGTTTTCTGCTATTGTAAATAATTGACTTTTACTGTACTGGGACGAAGATGAATGAGCGTTCTGCATGAGTAGTAGAAAATATCCTTAACTCTGAGTTTAGTTTTATCTGTGGTTGACTTGTTAGTCAGTCTGTTGTGCGCCGCTGTGACATTCTTATTTGAGGCATAGTAGCAGGCAGTCGAGTTTTTCAGAGAAAGAGATCTGTTATTCATGAATTTTGGAGAACCGATCTCGAATACTTTACTATGAAGATACAAACTCATTTATGATACTCGCTTCTTATTTATACTGTTGGAGAAGAATTTGGAGGATTTTTAAAGGTTTATTTGGAGGTTTTCTGTAATGAGAGAATTTTGTAATTGTTGAAGACTTCTTATGTTGAGCAGTCTTTTTGTCAATAATCATAGTTTCATTTCTGAAAAACGATTTCATTAACGAAGACCCATCTCCATGATTCATATGAAGTTTTAAATATTCTGTCACGTGTGCATTGCAACTTACAGTACATGCAGAAACAGATTGCTTCTGATAAATAAAGAAGAATTAGAATCGATTGTTTATCTTTATCTGTAAATCTGCTGATCTGTATTTGGTTTCGAGAATGTCAGGACTCCAGACACAGAAACTGCATGCTGTAAAAGAGGTAAGTCACTTTTGTTTCATGGCAGACCTCACTTTGCATTCTTGAGCAAACAGTATGTAGCCGGGATTGTCAGGTGTCGTGCTAGCAAGCAGATCAGTTTTCAGTGAGCAGTATCGGTGATTTGAATCAGTTATTTTCTTGCGAGTGGAATTGCAGTTTATTTTTGATGACATTCCAAGTCAAACATTGCACTTCATACGACGCAACGGTCATAATGCAGTTCGGTACTGAGTTTTAGTTATATAGATTTGACTGAGCACATAATTAGTCTCGTTTGGCATTTAATTAGATACATTTTCTTTATTTCAATCTTGCATGTCACGAAATTTAAAGATTTATTTCATGACACTGTTCACATGCCACATGCGCAACACAGGGCCAACCAGCAGTCAGTTTCTGACAGCAGTTGTACCCGATAAATAAAGTACATGTTGAGTGAAGACAAAGTTTTTGAAAGCCTTACAGTCAGTTTTCTCACATACAGACAACTTTTTTATAGAAAGCTTACAAGGTATAAACAAGATAATACCTGATCCATATTGCCTTTGAATCTTCATATGGCGGAGACCATCACTGATTCCATGTCCACCCTCTGCTGTCCGAGAAAACCAAAAGATGGCGACCACCCCCGAGGGTCGCTCTGCTTTTCCTGAAGGGTAGGGGAACTGCTACCAATCCTTGAGGCCTAGTTGAGAACTGGTGGATCTTTTACTGAAGTCACACAAGCATTTCAGTTGGCACCAGAAACTCAACAGCTGATCTGTCTTTGATTCTCTATCACCCAGCAGACAACCTTTTTCACATGCAGCTCATCATTTAATAATACATAGCAACGTAGAGGCCGGCCGAAGTGGTCGTGCGGTTAAAGGCGCTGCAGTCTGGAACCGCAAGACCGCTACGGTCGCAGGTTCGAATCCTGCCTCGGGCATGGATGTTTGTGATGTCCTTAGGTTAGTTAGGTTTAACTAGTTCTAAGTTCTAGGGGACTAATGACCTCAGAAGTTGAGTCCCATAGTGTTCAGAGCCATTTGAACCATTTTTAGCAACGTAGAGGAAGAAGGATAGGATGTGCCTAATTTGATTTACAATACATACAGAGATTTACCTTCCTTCACGAGAGATTCACAGAATAATGTGAAATAAAACAGAGTGACAATTTAATTCATTGAGGCAACAAAACTATTATGCCCTTGTGGTAACATAACGAGGCGTAATAACCGGTTCCGTCTCAATGGGTTCATCACTGCAAACTGGAAAAAAACGGCAATCCATGAAGTGGCTACAGACCGCATTTCCTCCGAAGAAAAAGTTCAAAGCCGCACCCTCATCCGGTTATGTCACGGCTAGGTTTCTGGAATCTGAACGTTTTATTCTGTTTGATGCCCTTTCTCATGGTCCAATGATCAGCTCTGAAATGTACTGGGGTACTCTCACGAAACTGAAAAACCGAGTTCAACGTGTTCGTCGGCACAGAAATGCAAACGAAGTTCTCCTTCTACACGACAACGCAATGCCTCACATAAGTCTGCGCACCCGAAAAGAGCTCACAAACCTTCATTGGAATGTTCTTCCTCATCCACCCTACAGCCTGGACCTTGCATCTTCCGACTTCCATCTGTTTGGGACTATGAAGGAGGCACTCCAAGGGAAGCAGCACGTGGGTGATGGGCAGGTTACTGATTTAGCAAAATGTTGACTCCGACGTTGACCACTAGAGTGGTAGCATGCGGGAATACAGTCCCCCCCCCCCCCCCTAGTAACATGCCATAAAGCCGTCATACTCAACGGAGATTATGTTGAAAAACAGGGTTTTCTAGCGAAAAGGGTAGGGAATATTGTGGTAGATTCGAATCTCGAATAAAAATATGTTGAATTAGTTATTGAACACCCCTTGTAATTCCTTCCCAAAATATGAGACAAAAAAGTGCAAAATTATTGTTATTGTCACTAGAAGGGTGCTGGAATTGCTGAGGAACAAAGGTTTCTGAAGAATGAACTTTCCAGCAGAAATGGATGATTTCTGTGATATTTACGAATGTGATAAACATTTGGAATCAGATATTTCAGGATTAATGCATAATTTGGAAAGGTACCTTATAACATTGGGTTTCGTTCAGTATCGATCGGATTTCCCAATGACAACTGCATAGTTGACTCCAAAATCGTCATTTGGGACGCCATATTTCTTCATTTACACACTAATTTCTATTCCAATGTACAACATAGCCATGTATCTAGCAACAAATATTATATTAAAATTTAAAAGTGTTATAGTCGTGAGAATGTTGTCAATAGTGTATTTAATAGTCTACCTATTATATTATAACTCTATTTCACACCAATAATAAGAACGTTAAATCAAAGTAAGAAGCATGTATTATCAAAAAACGAGTTACAAGTTAAAAAAATTTTGAAACATAAGCTATTGGCAACTAACACAAATTTAAATTTTCAAGAGCGGTAAAACCGTTAAAACCTTAAAGAAACTTAGTTCATTTGTGTTCTTCCGTTTCAAGGTACAAGATGGAGCACTATTGAAAAAGTATTCATTCAGATCCTACACGTTATGTAACTCATTTTACTCAAGAATATCCCCCAGATAGGTTTAGTACATTGTACAGTACTTAAATATGCAGAATTCGCAATATTTACAAACGTTGCGCAAAAACAACGTCACATCTGTCAACAACTAAAACAGTAGAAAATGCCAGAAACTGCTTATGGAGGTTTCTAGCGCACATTTCTTTACGTGATTTTCAAATCATTCGCTAGACTCAAACACCGACCAGGAAACATCATGTGTTCCTAGGTACAGTATCATCCCGGTACAACAATTTTACGTAAAAATATCGGCAGCTGCTGCTAGATACGTATCTGCTTGATGCTGGACTGAAAATCCTGTATCGAACTGCATCACAGAGGAATGTCAAACAGTATTAAAACACGCACATTAGCAAGTCAGTAATAAAAAGCACAATCCAATACAGACTTGAACCTTTTCTTTATTTGTACTATCCTGGTTTCATGCTTAATCTGAACACGATACTTAAGCTTGAGAAAACAGGATGTGGGATGATCATTGTACACCACCTCTCTGTAAATTATATAATGTGTTATTTCGCGTGCTTCGTAATTTAGTTGTTCATGAACTGTGTTTTCTGCTGTGTTAGAGATGGAGGCCCACAATGGTACACTCCTAGATGATAGTGAGGAACATCCTAAAAACCACATTCAGATTTATTGTACCAACCAGCTATGAATGCCAAAAGTTCAGATTAAGCCAAAATGTAAATATTGCGAACAAGTAAAAGCAGTCGGTTTTACTTATCTTCATGTTCCCTGCATTAGTATTTAGACTGCAAGAGAAAACAGGTGAAGCACCCAGGAGACATGGTCGTATGTCACTGAAACAACGTATGCATCGATACGTATGTAAATGATTACTGTTGCTATTCTTTGTGAGAACAGAATGGCCACCACAGTGGATTAGTGTTGTTTGTATTTACTGTTGTAAATTGTATGAACAACGTCACATATTTAATGATAATTGTGTAGGACACGTAGGCGGTGCAACTAATTAGACAGCGTTATCATCATCTGCGAGAGTTTTCAAAGCGGTGTCATTGTTGGTTTCCATCTGGACGGTTGATCGAACAGTGCGATATCCAGATTTCTGGACATTTGGATATGATATTGGCCCAGTGTTGGACTGTGTGGAAACATGAAAGCAGGCATACTCTGAGAGGTGGCATGAGCCCCCTCTCATATTTCTATCTTACTCTGAGTAATTCGATTTTCCTCTCTAATTGCATGCGGTGAAAAGTTGCTATTCCTTCACACGTGGACTTCCCACGATGCATCTCTGGTCACCCGGGTGGTCCGGTGACAGGCAGGTTATGCTGATCTTGAAAGGGTTAAGCCGACGGGTGTGAGGGAGTCGAGTGGATGTTTTTCAGATGCCGACATTGTCATAAGAGCGGCGGCGACACGCCCACAGGGGCCTGAAGTAGCGGCTGGGCTACAGATTCCGTTTCTTCGCAGAAACTTAGTGAAAACACTTCCTGGCGGGCTACCAGCGAGGCGTGGGAATGACTTGCGTTCCCAGGCAGTCTTGGCGGGAAAATTCCCGCATTTTCTGCAAAATCATAGCTGTGATTGGCTTTCTCACGAGATAACTCCGTGACGTAGCAAAATCGGCGCAGAAATTGGCGCCAAGTATCTCCATTGGTGGACTAGTAGTGCGTCGGCAATAGAGTGGAATTTTTCGCCGGTTTTCGAGTTGCGGATTGGAACGTTTAACCACGGCCACTGTCATGGGGGTGGGAATGTTCTGTGTTTGGCTTGTACGAGTGCTCTTGAGAGAGTCGGCTCTCGCCTTTCGATCGGAGTATGTTACAAGACTGAGCTCTCGCTGCTCTGGACAGCGTGCCTTCCGTTGGCAGTCTAATATACTTTTATTTAATTGTAACTGTTTGATGAAGTTGCTGAAGTTTCGACTTCAATGCAACTTTCCGAGTACAGTTGGCAATTGAGCGTTCTGCGTACAAGCGGCCTATGTTGTCTGTCTTGAACAGTTTTGGTTAAAGTTGCCTGTATCGGAGTTACTGTGTGACTTCGCTTGTTAAAATCAGTCACTGTACCGTCAGTGATTGTGTGACAGGCCTTCTTCGTCTCCCTCAGAGGCGCATTTGTATTGCTAGGAAGTCTTTAGTCTGGAACAACCAGACCAGGATAATTTGTTTCGGACTATACTCGCGACATTATCATCACCACGACGGGACGTCGAAGTAACCAGCGATTGCCTCCGGTACGCCAGATCATGTTCTTGCAGTTAAGAAGACAGCTTGGTAATGTATGGCCGCAGCACCGGCAGATTAGGGAATTTTGCTAGGTGATAATCAGAGCTCAGCAGAGAGCGCCTGTTTGTCTTTTCTAACTTTGTTCTGTCTGGGGTGTTCATTGTCTGAGTTCTCACTACTGTAGCAGCAATTAATGTTGGGTTGGCTTGGTGTTTCTCTTAAGATTTGAGTTGCAAGGAATTGGCTCCACATACCACTTCGCCATAAATGTCACAATCTAGTTTATGGACAACTTCACATTCACAGCATTTATTTGAGTATCCAATTTGATCCAGTTTGGTGTATTGTAAATGTCTCATTATGTTCAGTTTAGTCATAATAAATCAAATTGTTATTTTGGACAGAACTTTCATTCTGTTAATCGGTAGAGCAACCCTTTTATTTCTCACTATGTTAATGAAACTTTCCTTTATTTAATTAATTTATATCAAATTAAATTATTGCAGGTGCCAAACTCTTTTCTACTCCACTTACAGGGTCGATTACAGTCAGTTCGCGTTTCTTCTTAATCCATGTGCAACAGCAAAAGTCAGTTCGCGTTTCTTCTTAATCCATGTGCAACAGCAAAAGTCGGAGTTAGAAAAGGGGGGGCTTAGAGCATCATTTCCATACGAAGATTCTAGAAGAATTTAGTGTTAAATACACTGCTAGCCCCGGCACCTCGCAACTCTTCATTTGTGTTCCAGTCGACCACGTCTGATCACAACAAGGAAGGATCGCCATACTTTGCACCAGGTACATCGTAACTCTTTCGCATCTGCACCTGCCACCCAAGAAAATGTATGGACTCCTTACAGTCCTCTAGGTCATTGATTGTAATTGAATATTGTGAACATAATTGTAAAATAATACAACTTTACATATAGTAAAGCACAAAATGAATATTTTATAGCGCAAGGATTTGGTGGAATGTATAAATATACATTTATGTAATATCTCTCTTATATTATCTGTAAACCAGGGCCGGCCACGGCGTGCCGAATTCACGCGTGCAGCGTGTGCAAGGCGCGTACGGGCCAAGACTCTACCTGTCACTTGGCTCTCTTCGGTCTTTCTCTGAAGTACCTAGAACAGCGCAACATTTCACTTAGCATTGCGGTGTGACATCTTTTGGTCGCTGCAACTTTCTGGGTTCGGCAGAATCGTAGTGGCAGCGCTGTTTATCCTTCGCTATTTGCTCGCGGTATGAAAGATGTTCACAGGTCCAGTGGCAGTTTGCACAAAACGAGGCAGTCCAGCGATCAATCGTCACAATTCTTTAAAATGAGTGGGAATGACACAACAGAGGAATGAGAATTCTCATTCCACATAGGCAACGAGTACTGCTTATTTGCTACGACATGATATTATAGTACCACGGAAAACAATTTAAACTTTTAGTTACAACGATCGATAGACTTTATGCAGAGTGCTTATGAATGAATATCGAGGTTTTAACGCTTTATAATATTTATTAAATTAAACTTACATTTATAAATGATATGTCGAATGAAAGAGCGACTCAAACAGTTTTACCAAGAACCTTATAACTGTTCAATGTGAGCACCATTTGTCACACGGCACACATCAAGTCTATAGCCGAGTTCTTCCCAAACGTTGATAAGTGTGTCTTCAGTGATTGTAGCAACAGCTGCTTCAATCCGGTTTCTTAATTCAGGGAGGTCTGCTGGTAGAGGAGGCACACGTAACACCATCCTTGATGAAGCCCAAAAGGAAAAAAATTGCCTGGCGTTAGGTCGGGTGAACGTGGAGGCCATGCAAGGCAAGCCCTCTGATAGGGCCCTTGCGGCCTATCCAGCGCTTGGGTACAGTGAAGTTCAACCAGTCGTGTACTTCGCTATCGCCAGTGAGGTGGCGTACCATCTTGTTGGAAAATGAAGTTCTCTGGCTCATCTTCTTCCAACTGAGCGAAGAGCCATTGCTCTAGTGTATCAAGGTAAGAAGTGCTAGTTACAGTAGGTTCACCAAAAAAGAAAGGCCCATAAACTTTCCGCCAGGATACGGCACAAAAAACAGTCACTTTAGGGGAATCTCGTTGCATTTGTATCACCTCATGAGGATTTTCTGAGCCCCATATGCGCACATTGTGAGTCTTAACATGTCCACTAAGGTGAAAGGTCGATTCATCACTGAAGACAATATGATCCAGAAAATCTTCATCGACATGAAACAGCATTCCGTATTCCGAAGTTGGCAGGTAATCTTTGGTCTGCCGGCTTTAGAGCCTGTAATAACTGTAAACGATAAGGACGTAGTTGTACGCGATTTCTTAAAACTTTCCAAGCAGTCGACACGGGAACTTGTAATTCACGAGTAGCCTTCTGGGCTGATTTCTTTGGGCTACGAGTGAACGACTCTCTCACCCGCTCAACAGTCTCTCCACTAACTCTTGATCGTCCTGTGCTCTTCCCTTTACAAAGGCAGCCAGTAGCTTGTAATTGATGATACCATGTATGAATGTCGTTATCACTTGGAGGACGCAACCGAACTTCAGCCGGAACGCACGTTGCATAGAAACTACAGACTTGGTCTTTGCGAAACACAAAACGCTTTCTGTTCACTAGTCGCCATCTTCGCTACTATCGCTGTCTAGCGGATTGCGGCTGAAAGACTGCGTGCTGCTCATGCGCACTGGTGCCAAACACAACTGTTTGAGTTGCTCTTTCATTTGACGTTTCATTTATAACTGCAAGTTTTATTGTAATAAATAGTATTAAGCGTTAAAACCCCGATATTCATTTATAAACACCCTGTACATTACTCTGTAGATCAAGAAGCACTTTGTGCAAAATTTTCAGGCAATGAGCACTTGAAGAAATTGGTGGTATGAATAGTAAAATTTCTGAAGTCGCACCCATTATTCCATTTTCAGTTGCATCTCTTCAATGGAAATAAACGACAAGTATCGAGACTTCATATATTACTGCAGGTATGTAGGTAAAGTCAAGGAGCCTGCTTGAACGATATTTCAATTTAAAACTCGCTATTGTTGAATTTATGACAGAAGAGGAGTGCAGAAATGAAAATTAGAACGGGCGAAATAGGATTACTGACTTCGCATTATAGATGGACTTGACTGTAAACTGCCCACAGTAAAACATTGAAAGGTAACTTCTTTCTGATTTGGTGAGAATGCATTTAAAAAGAAAATCACGTTATAAGGGGGACACATTCCGACAAAAACAATCCAGTTCCCTAAGTTCACTGGCGTTAAAGGAAGAGCGTTGTTTGAAGAATTCATTATGGCCTTGCAAGAATTACAATGACAGTTTTATAAAGGTTTTGAGAGCGCTGTCAATCTTACATCTGCATCAAATTACTTTCCATTTATAAATCTTGCTTCTGTTTTAGAAACCGTTACCATTTCAGTTGAAAGCGCTCCTGTGCATATGCAGATGTAACAGATTGACTTGCAAGATAAGCCCAGATTTAATTACAAATATTTTTTACATTAAAACTGTCCAGGACATCTAAATTGCTTTTCTCGGATAGATTTTCCAAGTCTCCACAATGAGTTTGCAAAATAGCTACAATATTTCAATTTACGTATTTGTATGAAACATTTTTTTTTCGATTATGAAACAAAGTCACGGTTACGTGATAAATTGAGTGCGAAACTCTGTTAAACTGTCTGCGTTCTCTGTATGCTGGTAGTCTGTACCAGATAAAAATTGTATTTTCAAAATGGCTCTGAGCACTATGGGACTTAACATCTGAGGTCATCGGTCCCCTAGAACTTAGAACTACTTAAACCTAACTAACCTAAGGACATCACACACATCCATGCCCGAGGCAGGATTTGAACCTGCGACAGTAGCGGTCGCGCGGTTCCAGACTGCAGCATCTAGAACCGCTCGGCCACACCGGCTGGGAATTGTGTTTTCAGCGCTCCGAAAATAATTAATTATTACTGAAAACTTGTTTCGTTTGTGATCTAAGTTGTTGAGGAATGTCAAATATAAGACCAAGTCGTATACAGTACGACTGTACTGCCATTTAAGTGCGGCGCATCCGCTGTCTTCACCTCTTCCGCCTATTCGCGCTCAGACGACGGGGCGTCGCGGTGCAGGAAATATGAAGCGAGGCTGAGCGCTTTGGCACTCGGGTTCAGGCATGCCCCACGATCCAATATCTTGACCACCCTTGCTCTAAACTAACATCCAATTGAGATTTGAATTTTCCTTAATGTCTGTGGTTTGGTACAATTTAGAATATCGCGTATTATGTGTTTCTAAATTTTGTGTTTACACGGAATGGACTGAGTCCTCTGGTCCAACTGAACCAACCATTGACTGGAAATGGTTATGTTCAGCTACTTGAAGACCATTAGCAGTCATTCATGTTTCCAAACAAATGGTTCAAATGGCTCTGAGCACTATGGGACTTAACATCTGAGGTCATCAGTCCCCTAGAACTTAGAACTACTTAAACCTAACTAACCTAAGGACATCACACACATCCATGCCCGAGGCAGGATTCGAACCTGCGACCGTAGCAGCAGCGTGGTTCCAGACTGAAGTGCCTAAAACCACTCGGCCACAGCGGCTGGCGATCCCAAACAAAGATGGAATTTTTATGGATAACGATGCCCCATGTCAGCAGGTCCCGTTACTTCACGACGGGTTTGAAGAGCATTCTGGACAAATTGAGGGAATGATTTGGCCACCTATCGAATGGAACACAATCGAGAGGTCAGTTCATGTACAAAATCCTGCACCAGTAATACTTCAGTGATCATGGTACGTTATAGAGTCAGCATGGCTCAATATTTAAACAGGGGACTTCCAATGACTTACTGAGTCCATGCCACGTCGAATTGCAGCACTATGCTGGTCAAAAAGAGGTCTTACATCATATCAGGAGACATATCGTGACTTTCGTCACCACAGTCAATACTTGAACGTGCAACAAACAACACTGTAAAATTCTGTTCTATCGCATCGGAATTTACCTATTCATTCTCGGTTTAACCGAAATTTTAATCTTATTTTTCTGTTTAGACACCAGCATCAGGTAATTGCAGAAAACGTGCATTTATCCGTAATAATTGCGAGACAGGGTTTTAGAGAGCTATGAAATAAAGGAAAATACAATGAAATAAATACAGTAATTTTTTCTTCGTCACTTACTTTATTAAACCATTTGTCTCCCGTTGAAGTTCATACCTTTTCCTTGGTCTTCAGACATTCTTTGCCCTATTGAATTCTTTAAACTTTATTGATAGTTTTTCGGATTCGAAACTCAGGAGATGTTCATTTAATCTTCTCATTTATTCTAACGTGTCTCGTACACAACCAGTTTGAAGACATTTTTTATTCTGTCTGTCTGGATCCTCTTAAAAAATTTTGCGTCCTTACAGTGAATATCTGTTCATTGTTTCTTATGTAAATCCCCTCACCTCACTCCCATACAGCAAAGCTGAAGTAATAATTATCTTGTAAAATTTTAATTGTGTTTCGTTTCTTACTTTATTTTCTAGATGCCTGTCGGCTGTTCCATGTGTCATGCTAAACTTGTTAATTGTATGTTATAGAACTTCGTCGCGGTCAAGACACAAATTACATCCAAGGTGATTAAAATGTTTTGCAGGTCTAATATCGATTTATTAACATAAATTCAGCTTGAGATAGGAGCTTGTCGAAGGTGGTATCCTTAAGCGAAGTGATGACAGTGTTCCTAAGAGAGTCGACCCTAATAACAAATGATGGTCCTCAGGGCTAAAGATCGAGCAGGTGATTGATAACCAAAAATCAAACTAAATGCAAGACCGATAAATAGCTCTGTCATTCCCTTTTGAAACACACACGTAAAAGACTTTCATTGCAGCGTGTCGGTAGGTTCTTCAGCTTTAATGAGAGGATTCAGCGATATTTATTTCAAGGATTACTACAGTGTATTCCAACGAGTTCATCCGTTTGCTTGAATCAATATTCAGACAGACGGCCTGTGTCTCAGCAGCTGCTTTTCTACAAAAACGTACCACTGCATGTGGCGCGGCGAAATTTTTCCACAACAAAACTGTGAAGAATAACTTCTTTTTTTCTACATGTCATGGAGTTTTGTTGAATCAATTCTGAAACACAATTTGCATTCTTCGTAATCGCCCGTCACCGTTGATTCCTTGCTTGTTAATGAATAAGACATATGGTACTGGCAGCCATCTTTTGTTCCAACCTTCATTTCTGAGAGACGGGTAATGTAAGTACGATAACGCTGTATTCTGATGACTTTCTCTCTCTCTCCCTTTACTTATATTTCTGTTCCACAACGTTGTGCTGACTCGGGGATTACAAACACTGTACAGCCACATTAATATTCTATTACGTACCCGATAAATCTCTCCTCTTTGAATCAGAGAGACGTATTCGTTTTAACATCCGATAGCAAAAGGAATACAGCCGAATATTTGAATGTAGATTTATTTAATATTTGTTTCCTCATGTTTCTCTGTACGTTTTGTTTAGCATCTTTAAATCTGTTTATGAGATACCCACACGAATCTGACGGACGGAAGCAGAGAACCAGAAGTGATAAAAATTTTGTCATCTCCGTGTCGATTCTTACCAGCCGTTCCGTTATCCACAGCCAATCGGAACACGCTTACAGAGTCTGAAAGAGGAATCGTATAGGTCTCACAAAGAAAATTTTTCTAGTTCGCAAGGTATTAACGCTGAGGTGACGAAAGTCATGGGACACCTCGTAACATCGTGTCGGACCTCCTTCGCCCCTGAATAGCGCGGCAAGTCGACGTGGCATGAACCCAACAAATCGTTGGAAGCCCTCTCCAGAAATATTGAGCCATGCTGCCTCAACACGAGAGCATAATTGCGAAAGTGTTACCGGCACAGGATCTTGTGCACGAATTTACGTTCCATAAATGTTCGAGGGGATTTATGTCGGGCGATATGTGTGGCCAAATCATTCGCTCGAATTGTCCAGAATGTTCTGACAGGCTGCATTGTCATCCATAAATATTCCATCGTTGTTTCTACATCTACATCTACATATATACTCCGATAGCCACCAAGCGATGTGTGGCGGTGGGCACAATTCGCGCCAAAGTCATATTTCCCCACCTCTGTTCAACTCGCGGATCGCGCGAGGAAAAAACGACTGTCTGAACGCTTCAGTACGAGCTCTTATTTTCCTTATCTTTGAATGATGATCATTACGCGATTTGAAAGTTGGTGGTAATAATATATGCTTCTCATCCTCGGTAAAGATTGGATTTCGGAATTTACGAGGTGCATTCAAGTTCTAAGGCCTCCGATTTTTTTTCTCCGGACTGGAAAGAGATAGAAACATGCGCATTGTTTTAAAACTAGGCCGCGTTCATTGTCAATACGTCCCAGAGATGGCAGCTCCGTACGGCAGATGGAATTTTACCGACAGCGGCGAGAATGAGAACTGTTTGAAATAATTAAAATGGCGACGTTTTCCTTACTTGAACAGCGTGCAATCATTCGTTTTCTGAATTTGCGTGGTGTGAAACCAATTGAAAGTCATCGACAGTTGAAGGAGACATGTGGTGATGGAGTTATGGATGTGTCGAAAGTGCGTTCGTGGGTGTGACAGTTTAATGAAGGCAGAACATCATGTGACAACAAACCGAAACAACCTCGGGCTCGCACAAGCCGGTCTGACGACATGATCGAGAAAGTGGAGAGAATTGTTTTGGGGGATCGACGAATAACTGATGAACAGATCGCCTCCAGAGTTGGCATTTCTGTGGGTTCTGTGCACACAATCCTGCATGACGACCCGAAAATGCGAAAAGTGTCATCCAGGTGGGTGCCACGAATGCTGACGGACGACCACATGGTATAATGACTTTTCTGGAGACTAGAAATCTACTCTGTAGGAATCAGCATGGGTTTCGAAAAAGACGGTCATGTGACACCCAGCTCGCGCTATTCGTCCATGAGACTCAGAGGGCCATAGACACGGGTTCCCAGGTAGATGCCGTGTTTCTTGACTTCCGCAAGGCGTTCTATACAGTTCCCCACAGACGTTTAATGAACAAAGTAAGAGCATATGGACTATCAGACCAATTGTGTGATTGGATTGAGGAGTTCCTAGAAAACAGGACGCAGCATGTCATTCTCAATGGAGAGAAGTCTTCCGAAGTAAGAGTGATTTCAGGCTTGCCGCAGGGGAGTGTCATAGGACCGTTGCTATTCACAATATACATAAATGACCTGGTGGATGACATCGGAAGCTCACTGAGGCTTTTTGCAGATGATGCTGTGGTGTATCGAGAGGTTGTAACAATGGAAAATTGTACTGAAATGCAGGAGGATCTGCAGCGAATTGACGCATGGTGCAGGGAATGGCAATTGAATCTCAATGTAGACAAGTGTAATGTGCTGCGAATACACAGAAAGATAGATCCTTTATCATTTAGCTACAAAATAGCAGATCAGCAACTGGAAGCAGTTAATACCATAAATTATCTGGGAGTACGCATTACGAGTGATTTAAAATGGAATGATCATATAATGTTGATCGTCGGTAAAGCAGATGCCAGACTGAGATTCATTGGAAGAATCCTAAGGAAATGCAATCCGAAAACAAAGGAAGTAGGTTACAGTACGCTTGTTCGCCCACTGCTTGAATACTGCTCAGCAGTGTGGGATCCGTACCAGATAGGGTTGATAGAAGATATAGAGAAGATCCAACGGAGAGCAGCGCGCTTCGTTACAGGATCATTTAGTAATCGCGAAAGCGTTACGGAGATGATAGATACACTCCAGTGGAAGTCTCTGCAGGAGAGACGCTCAGTAGCTCGGTACGGGCTTTTGTCAAAGTTTCGAGAACATAGCTTCACCGAAGAGTCAAGCAGTATATTGCTCCCTCCTACGTATATCTCGCGAAGAGACCATGCGGATAAAATCAGAGAGATTAGAGCCCACACAGAGGCATACCGACAATCCTTCTTTCCACGAACAATACGAGACTGGAATAGAAGGGAGAACCGATAGAGGTACTCAAGGTACCCTCCGCCACACACCGTCAGATGGCTTGCGGAGTATGGATGTAGATGTAGGTGTAGATGGCTGCCCGTGTGGCATGTTTCCAAGCAATGTTGACGTGCAACGACAGCATGAATGGGACTTTCTTTTCGTCGGTTGTGACAATGGATGAGACGTGGATGCCATTTTTCAATCCAGAAACAAAGCGCCAGTCAGGTCAATGGAAGCACACAGATTCACCGCCACCAAAAAAATTTCGGGTAACGGCCAGTGCTGAAAAAATGATGGTGTCCATGTTCTGGGACAGCGAGGGCGTAATCCTGAACCATTGCCTTCCAAAGGGCACTACGGTAACAGGTGCGTCCTACGAAAATGTTTTGAAGAACGAATTCCTTCCTGCACTGCAACAAAAACGTCCGGGAAGGGCTGCGCGTGTGCTGTTTCACCAAGACAACGCACGCGCACATCGAGCTAACGTTACGCAACAGTTTCTTCGTGATAACAACTTTGAAGTGATTCCTCATGCTTCCTACTCACCTGACCTAGCTCCTAGTGACTTTTGGTTTTTCCAACAATGAAAGACACTCTCCATGGCCGCACATTCACCAGTCGTGCTGCTATTGCCTCAGCGACTTTAGAGTGGTCAAAACAGACTCCTAAAGAAGCCTTCGCCGCTGCCATGGAATCATGGCGTCAGCGTTGTGAAAAATGTGTACGTCTGCAGGGCGATTACGTCGAGAAGTAACTCCAGTTTCATCGATTTCGGGTGAGTAGTTAATTAGAAAAAAAATCGGAGGCCTTAGAACTTGAATGCACCTCGTAGTGAGCAGCCCCTTCTGTGTAGCGCGTCGTCTATATGCAAGTGTGTCCCACTTCAAACTTCCTATGAGATTTGTAACGCTCTCCCGATGGCTAAATCTACCAGTCACGAATATTGCCGCTCTTCTTTGGACCTTCTCAATCTCTTGAATCAGACCCAACTGGTAAGGGTCCCACACAGACGAACAGTACTCCTAGGCTGGACGAACTAACGTATTGTAAGCCATTAGGACTGCATCGCTTCAGGATTCTACCAATAAACCGCAATCAAGAGTTCGCCTTACCCGTTACTTGTGTAATCTGATCATTCCATTTGAGATTATTTAGAATAGTCACATTCAGATACTTCGCTGATGTTACCGCTTCCAAAGACTAATCATTTATTTTGTACTCATACATTAATGGGGATTTTCGCCTTGTTACACGCAGTAGGTTACACTTACTAATATTGAGAGATAACTGCCAGTCATTACACTGCGCATTTATTTGCTGCAAATCCTCATTGATTTGTTCACAACTTTCGTGTGATACTACTTTCCTGTAGACTACCGCATCATCGGCAAACAGTCTAAGGCCGCTGTCAATACCATCAACCAGATCGTTTACGTAAATCGTAAAAAGCATAGGACCTATTACGCTGCCCTGGGGCACACCTGAAGTTACTCTTGTTTCTGTTGAAGTTACCCCGTGCAGGACGACATACTACCCCATGTCTGTTAGAAAAGTTTCTATCCAACCGCATATGTCATTGGATAGACCGTAAGCGCGCACTTTGGGAACATGAAGTCCATGAATGGCTGCTGCATATGGTCTCCAGGCAGCCAAATATAATCATTTCCAATCAATGATCGGTTCAATTGGACCGAAGGACCCAGTACATTCCACGTAAACACAGCCCACCCCACTGTGGAAGCAACATCAGCTTGCACAGTGCCTTGCTGGCAATATAGGTCCAAGGGATCGTGGGGTCTGCGCCACACTCGAACACTACCATCAGCTCTTACCAAATGAGATGGTGACTCATCTGATCACTGATTTCCAGCAGGGTCCAACCGATATGGTCACGAACCCAAGAGAGGCGCTGCAGGCGATGTCGAGCTGTTAGCAAAGGCACTCGCATTGGTCGTCTGCCGCCGTAATTCATTAATGGCATTGTTCTAACGGATACATCCGTCGTACGTCCGACATTGATTTATGCCGTTATTTCACGCGGAGTTGCTTGTCTATTAGCACTGACAGCTCTACGCAAACACCGCTGTTGTCGGTCATTACGTGAAAGCCGTCGGCCACTTCGTTGTCTGTGATGAGAGGAAATGCATGAAATTTGGTATTCTCGTCATTCTCGTGACCGTATGGATCTCGAAATATTGAATTCCCTAACGATTTCCGAAATGGATTGCCCCATGCGTCTAGCTCCAACTGCCATTCCCTTTTCAATGTTTCTTAATTCTTGTTGTGTGGCCATACTCATGTCGGAAACCGTTTTCCCATGAATCGCCGAGTACAAATGACAGCTTCGCTAATTCACTGCCCTTTTATACATTGTTTGTGCCATATTACCGCCTTCTGAATTTGTGCACATCCCTATCCCTGTGACTTGTGTCTCCTAAGTGTTTGGGCTATATCCGTCATCAGATCAAAATAAAATCTGAAGCTTTGGTACAGTGTATGACATCAACTGTACTGAATGAAACACTATTATGATGGCACTTCAGGTTTTATTTTAGTCTGATGATGGATGCGACTGGAATGTGTCAGAAGTATTAATGAACTAACTTTAGATCTAGACAGCTTCTGCCTGTAAGTATCAACGCTATCTAAGGTGATGTCTGAAAAATGAAATACGAAAAGGAAACGTATTGGAGCTTCTTCTTTTTGGTCAGCTACTTCAGCTACTTGCACGCTACGTTTTCTTTATGTACACGGTCTTTATTTGGCAAATCAGGATACGTCATTGTACTGCATGGATCTTCTATATGGCGTGTTTTTAAGAAGATGAATACTTATTACAATAAGAAAAACTTCCATCGTACCCAGTTAAAATCTCTGTGTGTTTTCCATCTTAAACCCAGATATACACATTGTTCACTCAGTGTCTTCTGACAACTAGTACAGTTGAAAGCCACATCATAGTCCAAATACAAGGTGTCCAGTCCAGAGGTATACAATAACACATGTTTATATTTCAGTATCTATTAATGGTTACAAATTCATTTGCTCAAAAGTGGATACCGGAGACCAAACATTTTTGTACATGTCGATACAACTGAATGTGGACACCGTTCGTAACTCGACAGATATGGAAACGATACTCCACTTCTCGCCACATAAACATAACATTTCGTAAATATGACAGGAGTTATGGTCTCTGATGCAGCGTAGATCCATTGTCTCAAATCTACCAGATCTCGAGCCTTGCTCTGAAAACAACGTCCTTGATAAACTCACATGCACTGAAATCCAGTGGAGCCATATCGGGAGACCAAGCGGGCCGATCCAATACTCCAGTACCCCATGATAGTGAGATGGGGTGCCATGCTGCCGGAAAATGACGTCGGGAGGCATCTGTGAAACGACATAGTTTGCAAACATCTAGAGATAGTGCGCCCTGTCACTGCAGACTCCATAACAAAAAGACGCATCACAACATGTAATCCCAACCACATATTGGTATATCCCTTTCGTGCACAATCACTTCTGCTGGAGTCTCATTTCCCCTTATTCAGTTGTTATATAAGTTGACTTTGTCACAGACGTGGAAGGCAGATTCGTCACTGAATAGCCCTGCATCGAGGTCGTCGTTGTTTTCGTCTATACGACACACATTTCAACATGACATGTACAGCGTCTGTAATATTTCAAAGCAAAGTAATACTTGTAAATGATACACGATTGCACTTCCATTGTTTAGAATGAAGTTTCAATGTCTTATAAAATATCCGTTGAAGTGTTCCAATCGTGCGGCCCCTCCCGCCGGAGGTTCGAATCCTTCCTCGGGCATGGATGTGTTGTCCTTAGTGTTAAGTTAGTTTAAGTAGTGTGTAAGTCGAGGGACCGATGACCTCAGCAGTCTGGTCCCTTAGGAATTCACATACATTTGAACATTTTGAAGTGTTTCGCAGAATGTTTCGGCATTTGCATCACAATAGCTGTATGGCCCGTTGTACCATTTTCTTCTCTTGACACTTACATAAATCTTAGCAGTAATTGAAAAAGGGCTGAGAGCAGACGAAGTCAAAGCATCTGCAATTGCCAATTAGCAAAACATGTTAATACATCTCAAAAATTAATAAAAATAAATGAAAAATTACAACAGCAAATGAGAAGTCACACAGAAATTTAAACTTAAAACTCAAAAAATTAATACGTTCTCCAAAGTTTTGGAATTCCCTGGACAAATAGCTTACCAGTATCGATATCGATAACAGGGAAAAACTGTCGAGATTCTCAGTACTAGGTATAGATGAACCTTGTAGATGCATAATTCAATTTGTACGGAACCCTCGGGGCGCGAGTCCTACTTGTACTTGTACAGTTTTTTTTTTCTTCATCTTTATTTCCATACGTGGATGATTTACACCTTCATAATGTCAATGACAAGA
The DNA here is from genome assembly GCF_023864275.1 of Schistocerca cancellata. NCBI lineage: Eukaryota > Metazoa > Arthropoda > Insecta > Orthoptera > Acrididae > Schistocerca > Schistocerca cancellata. The sequence continues at coordinate 780,478,095 of NC_064628.1, read as the reverse complement.
TAGATGCCTGATAAAGGCGAATTTTGAGCTTCGTGCAGACCGATTTTTTTCCTTAAGATACAGACAGAACGGTAAAGTGTTCTGTAAGCTGCTGTTAGCAAGGCGTCTGTTTTTGTATCCATTGTTTTGTTTTTAATAAAAAGTAAAAAGTACTTGAAGTGTCTAACTGTCTTGAAAGTGTGCTCATTTGAAGTCAAAGGTGTATTATTTCGAAATTCATTATTTATGACCAGGTACGAGGTGTGTGAGAAAAGTAATGAGATTGATTTTTCATCTGCCGAAGTTTTTATTTTCTTTAAACAAAAATATTGTCCCCTTCAAATTGGTTTCCTTCTGCAGCGATGCACCGGTGGAGTTATTGTGCCCCGTCTTGGTAGCAGTACTCTAAGGCTTCAACTCGTAGGGCCTTTAACATGTCTTAAATATTTTCAACATTTCGCGGCCCTGTCAGCAACTGTGTAAATAGTAATTTTAATTTTAAAAACCAACAGCCTCAGTTGCAAAATTTACCTAGATTTACCTAGGTTTCAGTACAGTACTCGTGGCTGCCGCATTGCGGTCGCGAAGTGGGGCCGAGGCAGTTTCAGATAAGTTTTTACAGTCTGACGATAATTTATGGATTTGTAGTTTTAGCTTGACGATGTCCACTATGGACAAACGGCAGTTACTTTTATTCTGTAGAAGGTTGGGTTATCCTGACTGAAACCTAGGTAATCTTTTTGCAACTGCGGCTGTTGGTTTTTATAATTAAAATTAAAATTGACCTGTAACATGTCGGTCATACTCTTTTGAATGTTCTCCAGAGCCCCAAAATGACGTCCTTTTAAAACATTTTTCAATTTCAGAAAAAGAAAAAAATTCACCAGGACTCAGATCAGGTGAATAGGGGAGCCTGTGAAAGAACAGGAGTTCCGTGGAGTGACCGTACTGTCATGATGCATCATCCACTTGTCTGCAATATCCAGCCTCACTCGATTCACCCTTTTCCTGAGCCTTTCAAGGACATATTCGTAAAACACTAGGAAAAAACCATTTATGCACGATACCCTTACTGTCGAAAAAGCAAATCAGCATTATTTTCATCTTTGATTTTGTCATTAGAGCTTTTTTTCCGTTGAGAAGTTGTCTCTGAGTGCCGCTGCTCACTTCGTCCCTTTGTCTCAGGATCGTATTAGAAAATCCAGCAGTCATCATCACAAGAGTGTACCATTCGTGGTCACTGGCAGTCCTCTCAAGAAGATCAACGCAGACATTTCTTCGATTGTACTTCTGCTCACCAAGTTTTATGCACCATTTTGGCACAAACTTCTTGTATACGCAAATCTTCGGTCAAAATTTGATGTATGGGGAAAGTGTTAAGTTTAACAGGTCACTCATAATCCTTGTTGTTAAACGTCGGTGTGATCTCACAACAGCATGCACACGTTTGTCGTTTCAGGCGGTTTTTGAAGTTGAATATCTGTCTGAGTGAGGTTCATCTTCGTGTTCTAGGCCTCCGAAAAATGATTTGTGTCGGCAGAAAACTTTTGCTGTCCATAAGAAATGTTCCCCCGCAGGCGTGTTTCAAATTTTCCAAGGTCACACTTTTGGGTTTCCGAAGTTTAACATAAAACTTGTTGGCATAACGTTGCTCTAAATTCCGCTGTTCCAGTTTCGTTGCGCACAACAAGAACATAATTTCACTGAGGGCGCTCTCAAGTATGACGTGATGGCAATACGGAATCGATTTGGCAACGATGTGTTGTCCTACTTGTGTAGACCGGTGTGTTCAGCCCTTTCAGATGCTCAGTCCGAGCATCTCAAAGGGATGAACACACCGGTCGCACATCGTTGCATATCCGAGCATCTGAAAGGGATGAACACTCCGGTCTACACAAGTAGATCGCTCGCACTGTTGTCTGTTTTGTTACTTTCGTCATACACCTTGTGTTCTATCTTCCCTTGATTTACGCTTAATCCTGTTTTCTAAGCCAGATGATAATGTCAAGTGACTTATGTGCATAATGCGCAAGTTCACAACTAACTATCTCCACGCTAGCAAAACGAAGTCCAAGCATTGCTAGTGACAATTGACTCACGCCCCAGCTCATATACGTGGCTGAAAATAGTAATACCAGGAAAAGATATTAGTTGATTAATTTGTGAAATCTATGTGCCTTGGATAAACAGTATAATTTACCAGTAGGTTAGTTATGCAGTTTTGCCATGGTGGCGATGATTAAACACCGATTAAGACTAGCTAACATTGCTTTTGGACAACATCTCAGATTCAAAGAAGAAATGATACAACAGAAACTTTGTTATGAATCGAAAAAACTGCTTGTAAGCAACTGGAGTTTCCAGACGCCTAATGCTGAAACGGTTTTAGATCACCATGTGTTCTGAATCAAGTAAAATGTGAACAAGAAACTGATATTCTGCATGTGAAATCAGTAAACAAAAACTCGCTAGAAAGGTACGACTTCGCTTAACCTGACTCCTACTATAATTACAATTCATATGAAGGTAACTGTATTGCTTACAAATAACTGCAACTTCACCATAATACCAATGATTGCTGGTCGGGAGCATTCATATTCACGCTAGACAAAATTGCTTGTTCCAACGTGCTGACCCACTGACTAACAAGCAAGAAGTGATGACTCTGACTGGCAAAGCGTGATGGAAACAAAACCGAATTCTGTCGACTAGTGTTCCCATAGTCTGATGCCGGCAATAGCTCTCCACTCGTAGTCAGATAGGCTCATTCCGACTTACGTCGAGAGTAGAGCAATTCCGGGGTATATGAAGGACGCTGGTTCCAAATCGACTGTCTTTCAAGCCTTGTGGTGTAGGTGTGCTAATGTTAAACAAGGCGTGATCGAGAGCGACATCTAAATACACTAATAAATGTTTATAAAGAAAGAACTCGGCGTTTAGTACTGTTAGGTAAATAAGAAATCGATAGAGAGACTGACCATTTCATGAACACTGCTGAGTAGTATGGCGCTTTCACACAAATGTTTACTGTGTACCAGACAGACATTTTCCTGACAGCTAACATGCGGACGCCACAACGAAAAGTGCAGTGTGTGTTATGGTTAGCAGAGTTAATAATCTGTAACATTTGTTCAGCGGCGAGCAAGAAGATCCTTCCACACGTAGATCCATTTATCAGTGGGACAGAACTCTTCGAGAAACGGAAAGTCTGATTTAAAATGCTGCGTAAGCATAGACCGTCAGCGAATGTTTGTAAGGAGAACGAGCTGGAGTGGCGCGCAAGACTGGCTCTCTTACGCCTGTCATCGCTTGATGGCAAATACATCATATTCGTAACGGCAGGGTACATCATCGTATCATCCTAGCTCAGCCAGTTAGCAGTGAAAATTTGTAAACTATACACTTAAAGCTTTCTCGTGAATCACTGTACCTAATAATGAAAACCAGGTCAAAATCCCGATAGTAGTACCTTGGATTATTGACAGATTACGAATGCTAGGCAAGTTTGTAAAAGCAAAAAATATTTTTTATACGATATAATTTTCCTTTCCTTTGCTTGTACTGCGAAACCGTGTTTCTTGCCAAATTATATGCTCATAGGTCAACGGGAAGTACGCTACAAGTTTTGGTGAGTGAGCTTGCGAGTATCAAAAATGGCTGCATCATTTTATTCCATTGACGTAGACTCTAAAATGTCTTACAGCAGCAAGAGGCTGTAGATCACAGTATGGGATATAATTTCAACTTGATATCTCTAAGGCCTGCCGTTGTGGCCGAGCGGTTCTAGGCGCTTCAGTAAGGAACCGCGCTGCTGCTACGGTCGCAGGTTCGAATCTTGCCTCGGGCATGGATGTGTGTGATGTCTTGCCTCCTGAGAAAGAGCGCTCTTAACAATCGGACAGACAGACGGCTAACGAAGTGATCGTATAAGAGTTACTCATCTACCGAGAGAGGTACAGAACCCTAACTATTAATATTCCAAAGAAAAATACTAAGAACATTTTTAGGCCTGAAATTACTGAAAATATCATAGACCGGAGAATAAGAAAAAATGAAGAACTACAGCAGTTGTCTCAAACACCATGATATCGTCGAAGGGCTAAAGAAGAGAGGGCTGGGCTGGTCATACAGCAGAACGTCTGAAAATATGGTACAAGTGTATACACTACACTGAGAAGCCGAAACATTATGACCACGTGCTTCACAGCGCATTAGCCGAGCTTTGGAACGCAATACAACAGTGATGGTTCGTGGCGTGGTTGATAGGTTTAGGGAGAGACGTGGTCTCAGATGTCTAAGCACAGCTCACGCAATTCCCGCAAATTAGTAAGCAGTGGTTTGTGGGAACGGAGGTGGCGTCCGTCAGTGTCAGAGATGTGTTCAGTCGGCAGGAGATCATTATCATGGTCGACAAAGCACTGTAGTACGATTATGCCCCTGTGACAAGGGCAGCTATTCCGCTCGAAGACTCATTTGTCGTCTAGGAAGTCATTAAGCATGAACGGATGCAGGTGGCGTAGTAACGTACATGTAGTCTACAGCTGCCATCATTCAGCTACTACCATAAGTCTTAAGGAAGCTCAGGTGACTGTTATTCATAGCATAAAATTAAGACCAGCGCCTGTGCCCTTAGCGCGGTGTATGTTTAAAACAGCCGTTCATGAGTGTGACGGAGTATTGTCCGTACGTGACCACCAAACCTGGTATAACAAGAGATATGATTAATCTCACGGGGCGGTGGAAAGGGGGGGGGGGGCGGGGGGCGCAGGTTGACAGTAATGAAACGAGCGCCTTTCATGTCATCGCGAGAGATGCGTAAGACTCTTCTAGACAAACTCTTTTCTTTACGGTACTATTATACTGAAAAAGCAAAGAAGAACTGAGTTCAGCGGTAAAAGGAATATTAATCATCTATGTATTAATAAAACTGTAAGGTGACATCTGAAGTCTCCGAGAATGCGCTCAACTTACAATAACGCTGGAAATAATTTCTAAAAGAGAAACCAAATAATGAAACTTGTATCACAGGAAGTAAACTGATAAAGGAAATGCAAGTAGAAACATCAGTATGGAATGTGATGGATAAGGTATGCGAAATACGTAACAACAGAATGAACTTCAATTACGTGTGCCGGCCGCTGTGGCTGAGAGGTTCTAGACGCTTCAGTCCGGAACTGCGCGACTGCTACGGTCGCAGGTTCGAATCCTGTCTCGGGAATGGATGTGTGTGATGTTCTTAGGGTAGGTTTAAGTAGTTCTAAGCTCTAGGGGACTGATGACCTCAGATCTTAAGTCCCATAGTGCTCAGAGCCATTTGAACCATTTCAATTACGTGAAAATGTAGATTATGATTAACAAATGACCTTGCTCCTTAACCAACCTTCAAGGCCTTCGGCCCCAGAAATGTCTGAGCCTGAGCTCTATTCGAACGTATAATTTCAAAATGAAGCTCCGATCTTTTGGAGTCAGATGTGAAGTTCTATTACATCCCCAGTGGGTACTTGGTGGATTAGGCGATCTCTGCTGCAGTTCCGCATTTCATAAAGGGGACGCACAAGGAGGATGATGTGACTGTAGGTCGTAAGGGGAAATTAGGAGAGAGAAAGAATGGGCAGCTTTGTTCTGTTATTACTGCCTTGTTTCGATCAGAATAACGTTACTATATATGAGGTTCAATAACACAATTTGGAAACGGCAGATGTCTCACATATCCGCAGGCCCACACGATAATCTTAACGAATCAGTTGTGTAACGCAGCAAAAATACACTCCTGGAAATTGAAATAAGAACACCGTGAATTCATTGTCCCAGGAAGGGGAAACTTTATTGACACATTCCTGGGGTCAGATACATCACATGATCACACTGACAGAACCACAGGCACATAGACACAGGCAACAGAGCATGCACAATGTCGGCACTAGTACAGTGTATATCCACCTTTCGCAGCAATGCAGGCTGCTATTCTCCCATGGAGACGATCGTAGAGATGCTGGATGTAGTCCTGTGGAACGGCTTGCCATGCCATTTCCACCTGGCGCCTCAGTTGGACCAGCGTTCGTGCTGGACGTGCAGACCGCGTGAGACGACGCTTCATCCAGTCCCAAACATGCTCAATGGGGGACAGATCCGGAGATCTTGCTGGCCAGGGTAGTTGACTTACACCTTCTAGAGCACGTTGGGTGGCACGGGATACATGCGGACGTGCATTGTCCTGTTGGAACAGCAAGTTCCCTTGCCGGTCTAGGAATGGTAGAACGATGGGTTCGATGACGGTTTGGATGTACCGTGCACTATTCAGTGTCCCCTCGACGATCACCAGTAGTGTACGGCCAGTGTAGGAGATCGCTCCCCACACCATGATGCCGGGTGTTGGCCCTGTGTGCCTCGGTCGTATGCAGTCCTGATTGTGGCGCTCACCTGCACGGCGCCAAACACGCATACGACCATCATTGGCACCAAGGCAGAAGCGACTCTCATCGCTGAAGACGACACGTCTCCATTCGTCCCTCCATTCACGCCTGTCGCGACACCACTGGAGGCGGGCTGCACGATGTTGGGGCGTGAGCGGAAGACGGCCTAACGGTGTGCGGGACCGTAGCCCAGCTTCATGGAGACGGTTGCGAATGGTCCTCGCCGATACCCCAGGAGCAACGGTGTCCCTAATTTGCTGGGAAGTGGCGGTGCGGTCCCCTACGGCACTGCGTAGGATCCTACGGTCTTGGCGTGCATCCGTGCGTCGCTGCGGTCCGGTCCCAGGTCGACGGGCACGTGCACCTTCCGCCGACCACTGGCGACAACATCGATGTACTGTGGAGACCTCACGCCCCACGTGTTGAGCAATTCGGCGGTACGTCCACCCGGCCTCCCGCATGCCCACTATACGCCCTCGCTCAAAGTCCGTCAACTGCACATACGGTTCACGTCCACGCTGTCGCGGCATGCTACCAGTGTTAAAGACTGCGATGGAGCTCCGTATGCCACGGCAAACTGGCTGACACTGACGGCGGCGGTGCACAAATGCTGCGCAGCTAGCGCCATTCGACGGCCAACACCGCGGTTCCTGGTGTGTCCGCTGTGCCGTGCGTGTGATCATTGCTTGTACAGCCCTCTCGCAGTGTCCGGAGCAAGTATGGTGGGTCTGACACACCGGTGTCAATGTGTTCTTTTTTCCATTTCCAGGAGTGTAGATTAAGAACTCATCGAAAAAGTGTGCCTGCTTATGGAGAGAAGCTACGTAAACAAAAAATTGGTTACGTGAGTGAAATGTTAGCGACAAAAAGTGATATAGTCCATGAAAGAAGTCAATGACCGCAGAATACGATACCGAGGAAACAAAAAATGTTTAGTTTTATTGATAAATGATGAACCAAAACGATGTGTATACTCTTCCTAACAGAATTTATCAATTCGCTCAGTGTTACCGCAGACCCCCCGCAAAAAGGCCTCTAAAGGTCGTAGAAACGGAAATATTAAGGCAAGTCAGTATTCACACAGCGTATTTAACTAACTTACTTTTCAGTTTTAAGAAGTTACAATTTCCGGTAAGCTTTCAGTGTGACTATCAACAAAGCACAACGGCAAACTGTCCAAGATTGCGGAGAGAATTTAAGCCTTCTCCTTTCCTTAAACAAAACTATAGACACGTACTCTTTCGGCTCATAATGACCCGATTCGTATTTAAGGGAATAACACTTTTAATTATCACAAGGTATTAAAATTTTAAATCTAGGCTCTATCTGCAACAACATAACTAAATTTTCAGCATCACAGGTAAAGAATCAAATCAAAGATGTTTAAAAAAGACACCAGTACTTTTGTCATGCAGTTAGACCCAGATTCATAGCTAGGTGTAACATTATTGTTTTTTTACATGGTTTTAAAATGAACAAAAAAGAAAGCTGTGGACTATCTTACATTGAAAATTACAAGAACAGTAATTCCTAAATTCTTAGTTTGCTGCACTAAAACTGGATAGGGTATTATTTTCCATAAAATAAACGTTACACTATAAGAAACCAACAGTCATATCAATAATGAACAAAAATAAATATTTTTCATGCACTTACTTTGAAATTGACCAAAATAATAAGAAGGAAAACAGCAATAGCTGTAATTTATAAATTCTTAGCTGCCTCTGTTAAATATCAGCATCAGCAATATTTTACAATCTACAATTTCGGAAGTTTTTCACTACATATGTTTGTTAGCGTTTGAATACTTCATAGGATTTCTTTATCTCAACTTGATGGACAGCACTTGCATCTGGCACGGAATGAGTTTTTATTTCCGCCACTGGAAACGTGGTGTTAAAAATTTCCTAATGCCCGCTGATCGTCCATTTCGTTGCGGCTTTTGTCTACCTTCAATATACACTATTGTCCATTAAAACTGCTACACCAAGAACAAATGCAGAAGATAAACGAATATTCATTGGACAAATATATTATACTAGAACTGACATGTGTTTCATTTTCACGCAATTTGGGTGCATACAACCAGAGAAATCAGTACCCAGAACAACCACCTCTGGCCGTAATAACGGCCTGGATATGACTGGGCATTGAGTCAAACAGAACTTGGATGGCGTGTACAGGTACAGCTGGCCATGCAGCTTCAACACAATACCACAGTTCATCAAGAGTAGTGACTGGCGTATTGTGACGAGCCAGTTACTCGGCCACCATTGACCAGACGTTTTCAATTGGTGAGAGATCTGGAGTATGTGCTGGCCAGGGCAGCAGTCTAACATTTTCTGTATTCAGAAAGGCCCGTACAGGACCTGCAACATGATAAAATGTAGGGTTTCGCAGGGATCGAATGAAGGGTAGGGCCACGGGTCGTAACACAACTGAAATGTAACGTCCACTGTTCAAAGTCCCGTCAATGCCAACAAGAGGTGACCGAGACGTGTAACCAATGGCACACCAAACCATCACGCCGGTTGATACGCCAGTATGGCGATGACGAATACACGCTTCCAACGTACGTTCACAGCGATGACGCCAAACACGGATGCGACCATGATGATGCTGTGAACAGAACCTGGATTCATCCGAAAAAATGAGGTTTTGCCATTCGTGCACCCAGGTTCGTCGTTGAGTACACCATCGCAGGCGCTGCTGTGATGCAGCGTCAAGTGTAAGCGCAGCCATGGTCTCCGAGCTGATAGTTAATGCTGCTGCAAACGTCGTCGAACTGTTCGTGCAGATGGTTGTTGTCTCAGGGATCTAGACGTGGCTGCACGATCCGTTACAGCCATGTGGATAAGATGCATGTCATCTCGACTGCTGGTGATATGAGGCCGTTGGAATCCAGCACGGCGTTCCGTATTGCCCTCCTGAACCCACCGATTCCATATTCTGCTAACAGTCATTGGACCTCGACCAACGCGAGCAGCAATGTCACGATACGATAAACCGCAATCGCGATAGGCTACAATCCGACTTTTATCAAAGTCGGAAACGTGATGGCACGCAATTCTCCTCCTTACACGAGGCATCACAACAACGTTTCACCAGGCAACGCCGGTCAACTGCTGTTTGTGTATGAGAAATCGGTTGGAAACTTCCCTCATGTCAGCACGTTGTAGGTGTCGCCACCGGAGCCAACCTTGTGTGAATGCTCTGAAAAGCTAATCATTTGCATATCACAGCATCTTCTTCCTGTCGGTTAAATTTCGCGTCTGTAACACATCTTCGTGGTGTAGCAATTTTAATGGCCAGTAGTGTAAAAATTAACTTGGAGTCTTCCCAGTTCATCAAGAAATATTATTGTTTTGTAAAAAATATTTGTTTACCACCCTGGATTGGTTCCCTTCACAGCATAAAAGCATTGTAGGCAGAGATATCAAGTGTATTGTAAAAGACTATCACTGACCAGCCATTGTTTTTCCTCTTGAATGTGTAGGCAGGAATAAGTTGAGTTATTGTGTCCACCGCTTGTTCTTTTTTGGTACATAAGATACGATTGTAGTATCGTTTCTAAAACTTAATTTTGAAATGTAATCGTCTTTTTTGCTTGCTACAATATTACCGAGTTCATGCTTCTTTTTTCCCATAACCCCCCGCATTGTAAGTCTTTAGGAGAGTCCGTGATTGCAATGCATAGAATGCGAAGAAAGTGTCGCATGTAACATTTTGTCCTTTCAGCTCATGTTCAGATCCATGACAACCTGCATGCCTTGATTTTTCTCAGGTTTTTTCCAGTTAACTTTCCTATATTGATTTGTGCTATCGTGGAATGTCCATATTTTATCCTAACTGTATGTTTTGAGAGCTTAGTCGGTATATATTGTTTGAAAATATAGTTTCGAAAGTATTTCCACCCACTTTTCCCACAGGATTCATTAAGGCTGTAACTTTTCATTTGCTCTTCATGCTCTCATGGAAGCGTAACATACGTGAGATGCAGCACAACATTTTCTGTTACATAGTGGCAGGAACCGTGAGTCCTCCTGTTTCTGGATCGTATAAGTCTTCGTTGATTCAACATTTGATTTATACACATTAAGCCAGTAATAAATAACCAATATAAGCTTCGAGTGTAATTTGATCTAATTCTTCTCAGATGTCCCCATAATTTTTTTTTACTCAATATAGGTCATTTCCAGCACAATATTCTCGAAACTATCGTTCACAAGCACTTAAAAAGAGGATCTTATATCACTTACTCTGGATATAGCATGTCTTTTGGACCAGAAGTCAGTTTCGTAACGTTTGGACTGGATACTCTTCCAGTTTGTGGTGAAGGGTCAAAGTTTCACATGATATTTTTGTGTTTTGGTTGAACCATTTGCACCGGTTGCATGTTTCCATGTAAGGTATGTCTGAAGTGTCCTCTGATTCAGATGTAGGATGAATGCTGTCATCACTGGTCACTGGTGTGATTTTCTTCTTCAAAAATATTGTCCTCCGTGTCAGACAACCGCGCGTCAGAAAGAAATCGCTTCGTCGTGATAGTTGCAAAGGAATTACAGTGGTAGATGCATGAATTGTATGTGCGCCAAACTTCTGATGAAACGTTACTGGTAGCGATAATGCTGTCATAGTTTGAATGTAATAAGCGACCTGCACTATTGTCTCATTTCACACATTTCAGCAAAATAGAGAAACGAAGAGCTGCATTGTTACAAAGAAATCCATTACGCTTGTATCTCAAATGAGTAAAAATAAAATTTTATTGCCGGCCGCTGTGGCCGAGCGGTTCTAGGCGCTTCAGTTCGGAACCGCGCTGTTGCTACGGTCACAGGTTCGAATCCTCCTTCGGGCGTGGATGTTTGTGATGTCCTTAGGTTGGTTAGGTTTAAGTAGTTCTAAGTTCTAGGGGACTGATGACCCAGATGTTAAGTCCCAAAGCGCTTAGAGCCATTTGAACCATTTTTGAAAATTTTATTACCAATGATTGCACATGTTATATATTTTATCTTTACAAGGGTAACGTATTAAGCCAGAACAAGGGGGAGAAAACCTATTTTTTTAATTACAATAAAATGAATACCCCTAGCTGCATACAGGCGTACAGTTAAAAATGTGTGCCCCGGTGCCCTGACCGGAACTCGAACCCGAGATCGCCTGCTTGCATGGCAGACACTCTATCCATCTACTTTTTTTTTTTTTTTTAATTTGTTCGTGGTGGACCTCTGATGACACTCGTTCAGGTTGTTCGTTGATCCGTTCACCAGTTGTTTTTATTACAGAGGGTAGCTAAACGCTCTGACCGAACACGCTGAGCTGCCGTGCCGGCATCCATCTGAGCCACCGAGGACACAGAGGATAGTGCGACTGCAGGGACTGATCTCTGGCATCCCTTCCGTGAGACCCACATTCCCAACTTATTGTCCCGCACTATATTCATAGTGCGCTTGCCCATTATACTTATTACTCGCGGCCTTACCGATTCCCGTAAGAGTTCAGGCACTGTTTGTGCATGCGCACTGAAGAAGATGGTCAAATGGCCGGTGAGCATTAACTATACACATATATGAAGATGATATGTGTTCTTTCGGACATATCCGAAAGAACAGATACCATCTTCATAGATATCTATCGTTTTTTATTTGAGCCTTAATCTTTGTGGAATGTATAGAAAAACAAAGTCATTAGTCATTAAGTTTCGAGTGGTAGTGTTCCAATACAAGAACGACGTGGAAGGAAAAACTCCTTTTGATATCATATTGACCCGAAGATAGCACAAGGTTTTTTGCACGGACAACCACACTGTCTAGTCACACTGATGTGAACACCTGTCAAAAGCCTGGATAGCCACATTTTGCAGCACGGACCGCTGCGAGACGTGCAGTGGTGGAGTCGGTGAGGTTCTAGCAGAAACCGACGTGGATGTGGAGCTGTGCCGATTCTAGCGCTGCGACCAGTTGCGCTAGGTTTCTCGGTTGAGGATTCACGGCGCCAACAGCTCGATAGAGGTGGTCCAACATATTCTCGTTAGGGTTTAAATCCGATGAGTTTGGTGGCCAGGGCAGTAAGGTAAACTCACCCTGGTGCTCTTCAAACCACGCACGTACACTTCTGTGTTACATGTTGCATTGTCCTGCTGGTAGATACCAACATGTCGAGGAAAGACAAACCGCATGTGAGGGCAGACATGGTCTCCAAGGATAGATGCATACTTGTGTTAATCCATTGGTCCTGCAGAATGAGGAGATGGCCCAGGAAATTCAATGAAAATATTCCCCACACCATAACGTTCCTTCCTCCAACCTGGTACTTTCCGAAGACTGTTGTAGGGTGATTTTTTTCAGACGCTTCACGCGGTACAGGCCAACGGCCATCTGTTCGATGAAGCACAAAACGTGATTCTTCCGTAAAGGCCACCAGTTGCCAGATTGCAGTACTGGCGTGTAAACTCCAGCCTTCGTCGCCAATGAACGGCAGTCAGCATCGTTACATTAACCAGGTGCCTGCTTCGGACGCCCTTACGCAGAAACGTTCATTGAACGATCGTTGAGGAAACAATGTTGGTAGCCTCCTGGTACTTCTGACGGTCAATTACTCGACAGTTGCACGTCTATTCGCTCGTATACATGTCCGCAGCCACCGTCCATCCCTTTCAACTATGGCCTGGACTGCACTACAGAAGACTCGGCAACGGTTTTTGATTACGTCATTTTTCCATGCACGGTATACTTCACCACAGAGACAGACGAACAGTTTACAAACTCCGCCGTTTCAGGAAAGCTTCCACTCTTGGCCAGAAAGCCAATGATTATGCCGTTTCGGACGTGATAAGACTCCGTTTCCGCATTACGAAAACGACTGACGCGCTTTATATACGCTACTAGTGCGGCCGCCTGGCGTGTGTGAGTGGTTACTGAACGCTCACGTAATTGGTGATCACATTAATGTGACTGGACCGTGTATACGCAGCGCGTTCACGTGACGGACCAAAACAAATACGGATAAGTGTTCTCACCCGAAAGTAAACGATTAAAAGTAGCTTGGCACAATATGCAATGAACAGCCAAAGTCATTGGTACACCTGACTAATATCACGCAGGGCCCCCGAAAGGACGCGGAAGTGCCGGAATACGCCGTGGCATGGACTCGACTGATGTCTGAAGTAGTGCTGGAGCGAATTGACACCATGAATCCTCCAGGGCTGTTCATAAATCCGTAAGAATACGAGTGGGTGGAGATCTCTTTTGAACAGCACGATGCAAGACATCCCAGATAATGCTCAACAACGTTCATGTCTGGGGAGTTTGGTGCCCATCGGAAGTGTTTAACGCAGAAGAGTGTTCCTGGAGCCACTGTGTAGCAATTCTGGATGTGCGGCGTGTCGCATTGTCCTGCTGGAATTGCCCACGTCCATCGGAATACACAATGGACATAATTGGTTGGCCGCGCGGAGTGGCCGTGCGGTTTGAGGCAACATGTCACGAACTGCGCGGCCCCTGCCGTCGGAGGTTCGAGTCCTCCCTCGGGCATGGGTGTGTGTGTTGTTCTTAGCATAAGTTAGTTTAAGTAGTGTGTAAGACTAGGGACCGATGACCTCAGCAGTTTGGTCCCTTAGGAATTCACACACATTTGCACATAATTGGATGCAGGTGATCAGACAGGTTGCTTACGTACGTGTCACCTGTCAAAATCATATATGGATATATCAGGGATCCCATATCATTCCAACTGCACACGCCCCACACCATTCCAGAGCCTGGTGACCTGCAGGGTCCATGGATTCATGAGGTTCTCTCCACGCCCGTACACGTCCATCCGCTCGATACAATTTGAAATGAGACTCGTCCCACCAGGCAACACGTTTCCAGTCATCAACAGTCCAATTTCGATGTTGTCGGGCCCAATGGAGGCGTAAAGCTTTGTGTCGTGCAGTCATCAAGGGTACACGAGTGGTCCTTCGGCTCCGAAAGCCCATATCGATGATTTTTCGATTAATGGTTCACACGCTTACACTTGTTGATGACCCAGGATTGATATCTGCAGCAATCTGCGGAAGGGTTGCACTTCTGTCACGTTGAACGATTCTCTTGAGTCGTCGTTGGTCCCATTCTTGGAGGATCTGTTTCCGGCCGCAGCGATGTCGGTAATTTGATGTTTTACCGGAACCCTGATATTCATGGTACACACGCGAAATGGTCGTACTCGAAAATACCCACTTCTTCGCTACCTTGGAGATTCTGTGTCCCATCACTCGTGCGCCGACTGTTACATCACTTTCAAACTCATTTACATCTTGATAACCTGCCATTGTAGCAGCAGTAACCGATCTAACAACTGCGCCACACACTTGTTGTCTTACATAGGCGTTGCCGACCGTAGTGCTGTAATCTTCCTGGTTACCTATCTCTGTATTTGAATACGCGTGCCTATATCAGTTTCTTTGGCGCATCAGCGTACTTTGAATAAGTTAGATGCATACGAATGAGATGATCAAACGCACGCCTTTTCCAATTATGAAAACATGGAAAAAACACCTAAGCAGGCGGGTCGTTTTCAGTCAGTACAACAAAAGGTACACGAACCAGATGGCTGAAAACAAGAGACTAGCAGACAGCTAGTTTAGCTGCCACTGTGTTTGCGAGGTCACGACCTCGGGCGCGCATAGCCTGCAGGGAGTGCCTATTTCTCCGCGCTCGGGGCGTCTCCATTTCCACAGGGGACGCCATCTCTCCACAGATGAACTCGGCGAAAATTTTTCCGTCTGCAGGGAGCGCTGAGTCCTGTGGCGCGGCCGCAATAAAAGTTTGATGCGAGCTGTAATCACTGCAAACACAGCCCCTGCCGGCGCGGGCCATCCGACCTCGGCCGGCTCGGACCCCGCCTCCATATTTCCGCCGCATTTATTTAACGGCGCGCGACCGGGGTCCGCGCCCCGCGTTTATAGAGGGAAGAACACCAACTTACTTTAATCTCGGCCCCGTTTTGCGGCGTGCATAATTTAGTGGCCATCACGGCCCGGCCCTACCCCTGGGTTTGCGGCGGACTTCGGGCGTGTTTCCTGCGGTAGGATGCGGGCGAGGCGAGGGACAGGGAAAGGGAAAAATGCCAGCTACTTCGCGAATAAGTTGCGACAGTAGGTAGAAATGCCTCCAACTGGGATTCCTGACAAGCTGTGTACTTTCTCCTTGCTGCACATCGCAGTGAATTAATGGAACATCTCTTGTAGCTTTGCACACTGTAGATAAACAATAACGATAAGGTGATAAAACATGGAGCTATCAGGCCGAGCATTTATTTGCTCATTCTACACTGAAGAGCCAAAGAAATTGCCACACCTGCCTAATATCGTGTAGCATCGCCGCGAGTACATAGAAGTGCCGCAACACAACTTGGAATGGACTCGACTGATATCTGAAATAGTGCTGGAGAAAACTGACACCATGAATTCTGCATGGCTGTCCATAAATCAATAAGAGTACGACGGGGTGGAGATCTCTGTGAACAGTACGTTGCAAGGCATCCCAGATATGCTCAATAATATTCATGTCTGGAGAGTTTGGTGGCCAGCGCCGGCCGGAGTGGCCGAGCGGTTCTAGGCGCTACAGTCAAGAACCACGCGACCGCTACGGTCGCAGGTTCGAATCCTGCCTCGGGCATGGATGTGTATGGTGTCCTTAGGTTAGTTAGGTTTAAGTACACTCCTGGAAATGGAAAAAGAACACATTGACACCGGTGTGTCAGACCCACCACACTTGCTCCGGACACTGCGAGAGGGCTGTACAAGCAATGATCACACGCACGGCACAGCGGACACACCAGGAACCGCGGTGTTGGCCGTCGAATGGCGCTAGCTGCGCAGCATTTGTGCACCGCCGCCGTCAGTGTCAGCCAGTTTGCCGTGGCATACGGAGCTCCATAGCAGTCTTTAACACTGGTAGCATGCCGCGACAGCGTGGACGTGAACCGTATGTGCAGTTGACGGACTTTGAGCGAGGGCGTATAGTGTGCATGCGGGAGGCCGGGTGGACGTACCGCCGAATTGCTCAACACGTGGGGCGTGAGGTCTCCACAGTACATCGATGTTGTCGCCAGTGGTCGGCGGAAGGTGCACGTGCCCGTCGACCTGGGACCGGACCGCAGCGACGCACGGATGCACGCCAAGACCGTAGGATCCTACGCAGTGCCGTAGGGGACCGCACCGCCACTTCCCAGCAAATTAGGGACACTGTTGCTCCTGGGGTATCGGCGAGGACCATTCGCAACCGTCTCCATGAAGCTGGGCTACGATCCCGCACACCGTTAGGCCGTCTTCCGCTCACGCCCCAACATCGTGCAGCCCGCCTCCAGTGGTGTCGCGACAGGCGTGAATGGAGGGACGAATGGAGACGTGTCGTCTTCAGCGATGAGAGTCGCTTCTGCCTTGGTGCCAATGATGGTCGTATGCGTGTTTGGCGCCGTGCAGGTGAGCGCCACAATCAGGACTGCATACGACCGAGGCACACAGGGCCAACACCCGGCATCATGGTGTGGGGAGCGATCTCCTACACTGACCGTACACCACTGGTGATCGTCGAGGGGACACTGAATAGTGCACGGTACATCCAAACCGTCATCGAACCCATCGTTCTACCATTCCTAGACCGGCAAGGGAACTTGCTGTTCCAACAGGACAATGCATGTCCGCATGTATCCCGTGCCACCCAACGTGCTCTAGAAGGTGTAAGTCAACTACCCTGGCCAGCAAGATCTCCGGATCTGTCCCCCATTGAGCATGTTTGGGACTGGATGAAGCGTCGTCTCACGCGGTCTGCACGTCCAGCAGGAACGCTGGTCCAACTGAGGCGCCAGGTGGAAATGGCATGGCAAGCTGTTCCACAGGACTACATCCAGCATCTCTACGATCGTCTCCATGGGAGAATAGCAGCCTGCATTGCTGCGAAAGGTGGATATACACTGTACTAGTGCCGACATTGTGCATGCTCTGTTGCCTGTGTCTATGTGCCTGTGGTTCTGTCAGTGTGATCATGTGATGTATCTGACCCCAGGAATGTGTCAATAAAGTTTCCCCTTCCTGGGACAATGAATTCACGGTGTTCTTCTTTCAATTTCCAGGAGTGTAGTTCTAAGTTCTAGGGGACTGATGACCTCTGAAGTTAAGTATCTTAGTGCTCAGAGCCATTTCAACCATTTTTTTGGTGCCTAGCGGAAGTGTTTAAACTCAGAAGAATGTTTCTGGAGCCACTCTGTAGCAATTCTGGACGTGTGGGGTGTCGCATTGACCGCCTGGAGTTTCTCAAGTCCGTCGGAACGATTCTCTTCAGTGGCTGTTGGTGCCACTCTTGCAGGATCTTTTTCCGGCCGCAGAGATGTCGGAGATCTGATGTTGTAGTGGATTCCTGATATTCACGGTACACTCGTGAAATGGTCGCACAGGAAAATCCCTACTTAATCGCTACCTCGGAGGTGCCGTGCTCCATTGCTCGTGCACCAACACCACTTTCAAATCTTGATAACCTGCCACTGCAGCGGCAGTGACCGGTCTATCAACTGCGCCAGCGCCGTATTCTGCTTGTTCACATACCTCTGTAGTTGAATACTCATGCCTATACCAGTTTCTTTGGCGCTACAGTGTATATACCGACGACCGATTGTCTCTGAAACTAAGGTAGTGCAGTAGCGTTTTGCTCTAGCCCTTTGAGACGATTTTGTTCCGTTAGAAGCAACCTTTCATTCCGTGGCAGTCCGCGGCTCGTGGTCTTGTGGTAGCGTTCTCGCTTCTCGCTTCCCGCGCACGAGGTCCCGGGTTCGATTCCCGGCGGAGTCAGGGATGTTTCTCTGCCTCGACATGACTGGGTGTCTTTCATTATCATTTCATCCTCATTCACTCACAAGTCGCCGCGAGGGGTCTCCCGGCCACCAATGCCATACGCTCATTATTATTATTATTTCGTGGCATACGCACAGTAGCTACACCTGTAGCCACGTCTCCAGAAGATGCTGTCCTCCATCAGTTCGAGGTTCAACTACTTCAATGTTTCAAATTTTAGCGATCAGACGAGTAAACGTAGGAACCATTATTGTACGCAGGGCACTATAGATTTTCTTTTCAATATTGTGACTAAATTTGTCTCTGTAATGCATGTTTTGTTCATGGATTAAAAACTTTGTGTTCTGCCTTACAGCAGGTTTTGTCACGGGAGAAGCCTCATCAGAGAGGTCCACCGCATGGGCGTCTAGGGAAGTGATTCCAGTGGTGGTTCCCGTTGCCTTCCACACATGATGATGAAGTGACAATGAGGGCAACACAACACCTAGTCCCTGAGTGGAGAAAATCTCCGACGCAGCTGGGAATTGAACCCAAGCTCCTTAGCGCGACAGACCGCCGCGCTGGCCACTCAGCTATCAGGGCAAACTGTTCATAGATTAGGCTTTAAAAACTGTTGTAATTTATACTCTGTGTAGTGCGATAGTAATTAAATTTATGTATTTACTTTCGCAGTTATACTGGTGGTTTCTTTTGAAACCACTGCGGCTATAAGAACAACACGACTAGCTGTGATAGGTTGTTATGTTTCAAGTTCACACAATGTATTCTCACAAAATTTCTTCTCATGCTGGTTCAGAGATTGACATTAGTAATGACAGTAGAGATGATGTGTTACCTGAACGCCAGCCGGAGTGGCCGAGCAGTTCTAGGTACTGCAGTCTGGAACCTCACGACCGCTACGGTCGCAGGTTCGAATCCTGCCTCGGGCATGGATGTGTGTGGTATCCTTAGGTTAGTTTCGTTTAAGTAGTTCTAAGTTCTAGGGGACTGATGACCTCAGAAGTTAAGTCCCATAGTGCTCAGAGCCATTTGAACCATTTGTTACCTGAAGACAGTGGTCTCCATTTAGGTATAATATTTTATAGCAAATAGTTTTCCACACTAATCAGAAAGTCCAAATACATCATTCATCATCATTGTCTTTGAGCCTTTGTCCCACTTCAATGCACGGTCAGCCTTGTTACTATGGATGTGGTGGTGTTAGTTGCAGAGGGGTGGCCAGATGCCCTTCCTGCCACCACGCCGAACCCCCAGGACGTAATTAGTGTACTGCAGGTGTCTGCGTCTAGTATAATCCATAAAATAGTGCAAACGCTTTCAAATGTCTGCAAGTCGTGTAACTGAGGAGGGTCGTGGGACCAGCCTGGTATTCACCTAGTGGGACGTGGAAAACCGCCTAAAAACCACATTCAGGCTGGCAGGCAGACTGGCCCTCGTAGTTAATCGGCCGAGGGGATTAGATCCGGGGCCGGCGCGCCTGCCCGAGTCCAGGAAGCAGTGCATTAGCGCTCTCGGCTACCCTGGCGGGTAAAAAGTCCAAATACATCTTCAGAACCATTAACAAAATTATGTAAAACTATTGTTCCAGTTGTAAAATTTACAACAGAAACAAGGAACATCAAGGCACAGTGTAAAATGTAGCACAAAGAAGGAACCTCACAGAAGCAGACAGGAGTGTGCTTTCTGTCAAGTAGCCGTATGCCTGTCTGCAGGAGGGAACTGCGTTTTACTTCCCCAGCAAACGTAACATTTCATGCGCAGTGGCTCCATTTGAAACCACCCTGTACGTGTTCAAATAATGTATGTAACATTTGCTTCTTCACATTGTTCTGTCTCAATGGGCGTCTAATAATCTAATTTAAAAAAAAAGAAAATTTAAAAAATTTAATTTTTAATATATGTGGTGTGAAAGGGCTAGAGAAACCGTTTCGAATACTGCTGGTGGAAGAACGTCTTATCGCTAGTGTTTGGCACCGAAGAGAGCAATTGGATGTGGCATAAAGTTCGTGGCCACGAGACTATAAGCTGAGGCCAGGTGTGAAGTTCCAAAACTATTCTCAGAATCTAATGGTATGGAGACAAACAGTACTGTTGCTGGCACTCGGTTCATTAGACGGGAATTTTAATCTCCATGGATCTGTTACTACTGTTTCAGAGGAGCCGGCACCTCTGACGGCACATTTACCCCTTTCTCTTACCTCCTTGTTAGCAACAATACGAACACAATACCAAACATATATACGGTTACCCTCTAAATCTCCCTCCCCCCGCCATACCACTTGCTCTATCTGCCTCTGAATCTCTCTCTCGCTCTCTCTCTTTCTCACTCACTCTCAATCTCTCTCGCTCTCTATCTCTCTCTCTCTCTCTCTCTCTCTCTCTCACACACACACACACACACACACACTCTCGCTCTTTCTCTTTCTCTCTCTCTCTCACGAACGTACACATGCACACACACGCGTAACCTTGACACTTCAAACATCAACAACACTCTCAAATCGCACGCTACAGCCCAAACAAACACGAAACGAAGCAAATAAACATCACATTGTTACAACACGTGGAATGGCGGCAGAAACCTTCTGATTTTACCAAGAACTATATCAAATACGCGTTTAACAGCAAGAAACTACAATACCAAAAGTAATATTGACTTTAATATGTCATTAACAAGGGAAGCTAAACCAAAATATAAAAACCTCGCAAGTACATGTTGAACAGAGCGATATACAGCGATTCTCAGTCTGTAATAAACGAAATGAAGAAAAATACAGAATGTTTCGTTGTTTTCAGACGACAAGCTGTAGAACTTATGGCAGATATAAAGTTATCAGCATCGTTAAGTAATACCGTAAAGTGAACCAATCTACAACCGCCTTACTTCTGAATTTAGTGTCCTAGACCTAGAGCTTTAAGCATAGTGTGAGTGAACAGCATATAATGCCTCTACTCAGTAATATACGTCTTATTTGTATATCATATGTAAATTATTGTAAAATATTTGACACCTAATAATGTCGTTATCAGGAGAAAGAAAACTGGCGTTCTACGGATCGGAGCGTGGAATGTCAGATCCCTTAATCGGGCAGGTAGGTTAGAAAATTCAAAAAGGGAAATGGATAGGTTAAAGTTAGATATAGTGGGAATTAGTGAAGTTCGGTGGCAGGAGGAACAAGACTTTTGGTCAGGCGAATATAGGGTTATAAATACAAAGTAAAATAGGGGTAATGCAGGAGTAGGTTTAATAATGAATAAAAAATGGGAATGCGGGTACGCTACTACAAACAGCATAGTGAACGCATTATTGTGGCCAAGATAGACACGAAGCCCACGCCTACTACAGTAGTACAAGTTTATATGCCAACTAGCTCTGAAGAAGACGAAAAAATTCAAGAAATGTATGACGAAATAAAAGAAATTATTCAGATAGTGAAGGGAGATGAAAATTTAATAGTCATGGGTGACTGGAATTCGGTAGTAGGAAAAGGGAGAGAAGGAAACGTAGTAGGTGAATATGGATTGGGGCTAAGAAATGAAAGAGGAAGCCGCTTGGTAGTTTTTGCACGGAGCACAACTTAATCATAGCTAATACTTGGCTCAAGAATCATAAAAGAAGGTTGTATACATGGAAGAAGCCTGGAGATACTGACAGATTTCAGATAGATTATATAATGGTAAGACAGAGATTTAGGAACCAGGTTTTAAATTGTAAGACATTTCCAGGGGCAGATGTGGATTCTGACCACAATCTATTGGTTATGAACTGTAGATTAAAACTGAAGAAACTGCAAAAAGGTGGGAATTTAAGGAGATGAGATCTGGATAAACTGACTAAACCAGAGGTTGTACAGAGTTTCAGCGAGAGCGTAAGGGAACAAATGCCAGGAATGGGGGAAAGAAATACAGTAGAAGAAGAATGGGTAGCTTTGAGGGATGAAGTAGTGAAGGCAGCAGAGGATCAAGTAGGTAAAGAGACGAGGGCTAGTAGAAATCCTTGGGTAACAAAAGAAATATTGAATTTTATTGATGAAAGGAGAAAATATAAAAATGCAGTAAATGAAGCAGGCAAAAAGGAACACAAACGTCTCAAAAATGAGATCGACAGGAAGTGCAAAATGGCTATGCAGGGATGGCTTGAGGACAAATGTAAGGATGTAGAGGCTTGTCTCACTAGGGGTAAGATAGATACTGCCTACAGGAAAATTAAAGAGACCTTTGGAGGTAAGAGAACCACATGTATGAACATCAAGAGCTCAGATGGAAACCCAGTTCTAGGCAAAGAAGGGAAAGCAGAAAGGTGGAAGGAGTATATAGAGGGTCTATACAAGGGCGATGCACTTGAGGACAATATTATGGAAATGGAAGAGGATGTAGATGAAGATGAAGTGGGAGATACGACACTGCGTGAAGAGTTTGACAGAGCACTGAAAGACCTGAGTCGAAACAAGACCCCCGGAGTAGACAACATTCCATTGGAACTACTGACGGCCTTGGGAGAGCCAGTCCTGACAAAACTCTACCATCTGGTGAGCAAG
This sequence comes from Schistocerca cancellata, assembly GCF_023864275.1. Classification (NCBI taxonomy): domain Eukaryota; kingdom Metazoa; phylum Arthropoda; class Insecta; order Orthoptera; family Acrididae; genus Schistocerca; species Schistocerca cancellata. Next base: position 780,455,335 of record NC_064628.1, on the reverse strand, counting down.
ATGTATGAAACAGGCGAAATACCCTCAGACTTCAAGAAGAATATAATAATTCCAATCCCAAAGAAAGCAGGTGTTGACAGATGTGAAAATTACCGAACAATCAGTTTAATAAGCCACAGCTGCAAAATACTAACACGAATTCTTTACAGACGAATGGAAAAACTAGTAGAAGCCGACCTCGGGGAAGATCAGTTTGGATTCCGTAGAAATACTGGAACACGTGAGGCAATACTGACCTTACGACTTATCTTAGAAGAAAGATTAAGGAAAGGCGAACCTACGTTTCTAGCATTTGTAGACTTGGAGAAAGCTTTTGACAATGTTGACTGGAATACTCTCTTTCAAATTCTAAAGGTGGCAGGGTTAAAATACAGGGAGCGAAAGGCTATTTACAATTTGTACAGAAACCAGATGGCAGTTATAAGAGTCGAGGGACATGAAAGGGAAGCAGTGGTTGGGAAGGGAGTAAGACAGGGTTGTAGCCTCTCCCCGATGTTATTCAATCTGTATATTGAGCAAGCAGTAAAGGAATCAAAAGAAAAATTCGGAGCAGGTATTAAAATCCATGGAGAAGAAATAAAAACGTTGAGGTTCGCCGATGACATTGTAATTCTGTCAGAGACAGCAAAGGACTTGGAAGAGCAGTTGAACGGAATGGATGGTGTCTTGAAGGGAGGATATAAGATGAACATCAACAAAACCAAAACGAGGATAATGGAATGTAGTCTAATTAAGTCAGGTGATGTTGAGGGTATTAGATTAGGAAATGAGACACATAAAGTAGTAAAGGAGTTTTGCTATTTGGGGAGCAAAATAACTGATGATGGTCGAAGTAGAGAGGATATAAAATGTAGACTGGCAATGGCAAGGAAAGCGTTTCTGAAGAAGAGAAATTTGTTAACATCGAATATAGATCCTGAAAGAAAGGATACTGCAGAAGGTAGGAGACGAGATACTGGCAGAAGTAAAGCTGTGAGTACCGGGTGTGAGTCGTGCTTTGGTAGCTCAGATGGTAGAGCACTTGCCCGCGAAAGGCAAAGGTCCCGAGTTCGAGTCTCGGTCGGGCACACAGTTTTAATCTGCCAGGAAGTTTCATATCAGCGCACACTCCGCTGCAGAGTGAAAATCCCATTCTGGATAATGACACTGATATCTGTCTCTGGTCACAAGTAATGCGAGATATTCAGTGGCGTCAGTGCCGCGTCCGCAAGCCACGGAGTTCGCGCGGTTACAGCTTGGTTTAGTGTAGTCATATAATGCAGGATAGAAAAAAACTAATTACTACTGATCAGTGGTGTAAAACTAATCACAAAAACAAACTGGAGATTTGTGAATTTGTGATACGTTTACTGCAGAAACTGAAGCACAATTCTGTAGTCTCGTTGTCTACTTTGACGGAAAAAATAATGGAGAGTTAATGAAACTACTGTAGATCGACACAGATGTGCGTTTCATTGTTCTTCATTGTTTTTTTTTCTTCCTTGGCGGGCTGCGCTGCACTGTCAAGATAAACCCCACTCTTTGGCTAAATGGCTGTTAGCTGCTGGAGGCCAAATAAATAAATTAAAAAAAAAAAACACCCTTCGACAGCTGACAAGCAAGTCAGTAGAAAACGCAGCTGCAGTTAACAGTTGCTCGCCTTTATCTAGTCTGTGCTGTCGTGTAGAACAATGTCTTCACTATTTTATTGGTATTGTTTTGACCCTGCAGTAACTCGTCGACTTTTGAAGTACAGAACTAGGAGATTATGGATTCCTCCCATAAATAGCGACAGACATTTAGGAGAGTTTTTTTCTTTACATGAAGGACTTAAAAACTATCCTGAAAAATTTTATTCATATTACAGAATGAATCATAATACATTTCAGTATGTGCTGTAGAACATTCAAGACAAAATTTCGAAACAGAACACAAATTTTCGCAGAAGTATAACAGCAGAAGAAAAATTGTGTAAAACGATAAGGTAAGATTCGTTAGTACACACCTTTTGGTTTGCAGTAGAACTTTGTACAGCATTCACTACCTCCAATTAATTGTAGTCAAGCTTTTGTATTTTAAATTTCACAAACGCTTACCTCTGAGAGGAAGAGAGTTTATGGGACTCCTGAGAATCATTAGGAAGTAATTAGCTTCGTCATTTTGAGTAATGTCTTGCTGTGCCTTCAACGAAGAATCGCAGAAATACTCCTTCACAATTTTCCAACTTTTTTCTTCTTTTTTCTTCATGATGCAGCGCTTGGCAGTGGTGATGGTTCATCATGTGGAGCCACTGATGACCTCACAGAATTCTTTTCATTACCTTGTAAGATAGACAGATTGATAGGCGAAGAGTTTTGAGATAATGCCCTTCGACTCAGTGGTTCTACTTCCACTGATAAGGAACTGTGCATAGCTCTTGGAACTTAGAAAAATCATTTGACAGAACAAAGCCCGAGTGGAATTGCATTTTAATATACTATTCCCTGGATCACATGACCTTATTTTGCCAAGTTATACAAGTTATTCTCTGTAACTGTCTCTCAGGTCTTTGCATTTCGATTTCATTATTTTTATTGAAAGAATATAGAAGGGTGCAAGAAAATGTCTCTTTAATTATTTATTGTTGTATAACTGTGAAATGACATGGGCTAAGTAAATATCTAGTGTCCAAACAAAACTGTAAAAACTTCGCCCAACACCACACTTGAGTAACACATTTTACGATTTTTTTTTCTCAGGTATCTGTCCACTGGCATCTCCTTTCATGCACTAGCATCGTCATTCCGATTAGGAGTGTCCACCGTATCAGTGGTGGTGAAAGACGTTTGTCACACTGCCGGCAATATACAAACAGTATTATTCGATTGTACTCCAAGCAGTTGCTGTTGCAAATTACAAATTTATAGCTGTAGATGTTGGTGCCTACGATAAACAGTCTGATGCAGGCGTGTTTAAAGAAAGTATGTTATATAAGAAACTTACAAATGGGGAGCTGTTATTACCGCCACCAACAAGACTTGAAGGAATTTGTCAAGAACTACCGTACATTTTGGGAGATGAAGCTTACCCCTTATTAGAGAATTTGATGAGACCTTTTCCTCACAGAAATTTGGACAACAGGAAGATTCTATACAATGACATGCATTCCAGAGCAAGAAAAGTTGTTGAATGCGCATTTGGTATAATGACCAAGAAATGGAGGCTAATGAGGAAGGAAATTGAAACATCCATTGACGTAGCTGATCACAGAGTCAAGTGAATTTGTCTACTTCATAATATTGTCATTGACAGAAAAGGATGCAATGTTGAAGTTGAAAACTTTTATAACAATGCTGATATGCAGGCAGCTGGTGCCACATTCAACAGAAATTCCACATTACGTTCGAAAACTGTCAGGAACACTTTTGTTGAATATTTCGTTAAAAATGCAACTTAAAATAATTAAAAAACCTTTCAAAAATAAATTTTGGAATTGAAAGTATTTCGCTATTTACTGTATTTTTGTGTATCTCATTTCATTGTAAATAAAACAAATAGAATTATAAAGGAAAATAATTTATATCTGTGTGTACTATCTGAAACACATTCCTTGGTCACTTCGTTCCATAATCTGGAAACTGCATCATTACTGTCATACTAGCCGAAATCTGATACCAAATTGATGGACACAAGTTAATGTCATGTATATGTTATTCTGCATTTATTAAAGTAAGAACATCGCAAAAAGATGTCACAGACAAGAGCTTATAGTAAGGTGCCACAGCATGACTTTACAATGCATTGTCATTTCTGGTAGGGACACATTTCCGTCCCTCAGTGACACTCATATCTGTCTCCGTTTACAAGTAAATGGGAACTATTCAGTGGCGGCAGTGCCGCGATCGCTGGCAAGCTATTGTTGTAAATGCATGTAAATACGGTGGATTAAACAAATGACATAAAAGTAATTTCGCATGTATCATTATAATAGACATAATTTTTCCTCACTGATTGTGAAATGTGAGGTAACATCTTAAAATACGAGGTGCATTCAACTTCTAAGGCCTCCGATTTTTCTTCTCCGGACTGGAAAGAGATAGAAACATGCGCATTGTTTTAAAATGAGGCCATGTTCATTGTCAATACGTCCCAGAGATGGCAGCACCGTACGGCAGATGGAATTTTACCGCCAGCGGCGACAATGAGAACTGTTTGAAATACTTAAAATGGCGACGTTATCCTTACTTGAACAGCATGCAACCATTCGTTTTCTGAATTTGCGTGGTGTGAAACCAATTTAAATTCATCGACAGTTAAAGGAGACATGTGGTGATGGAGTTATGGATGTGTCGAAAGTGCGTTCGTGGGTGTGACAGTTTAATGAAGGCTGAACATCGTGTGACAACAAACCGAAACAACCTCGGGCTCACACAAGCCAGTCTGACGACACGATCGAGAAAGTGGAGAGAATTGTTTTGGGGGATCGCCGAATGACTGTTGAACAGATCGCCTCCAGAGTTGGCATTTCTCTGGGTTCTGTGCACACAATCCTGCATGACGACCTGAAAATGCGAAAAGTGTCATCCAGGTGGGTGCCACGAATGCTGACGGACGACCACATGGCTGCCCGTGTGGCATGTTGCCAAGAAATGTTGACGTGGAACGACAGCATGAATGGGACTTTCTTTTCGTCGGTTGTGACAATGGATAAGACGTGGATGCCATTTTTCAATCCAGAAACAAAGCGGCAGTCAGCTCAATGGAAGCACACAGATTCACCGCCACCAAAAAATTTCGGGTAACCGCCAGTGCTGAAAAAATGATGGTGTCCATGTTCTGGGACAGCGAGGGCGTAATCCTTACCCATTGCGTTCCAAAGGGCACTACGGTAACAGGTGCATCCTACAAAAATGTTTTGAAGAACAAATTCCTTCCTGCACTGCAACAAAAACGTCTGGGAAGGGCTGCGCGTGTGCTGTTTCACCAAGACAACGCACCCGCACATCGAGCTAACGTTACGCAACAGTTTCTTCGTGATAACAACTTTGAAGTGATTCCTCGTGCTCCCTACTCACCTGACCTGGCTCCTAGTGACTTTTGGCTTTTTCCAACAATGAAAGACACTCTCCGTGGCCGCACATTCACCAGCCGTGCTGCTATTGCCTCAGCGATTTTCCAGTGGTCAAAACAGACTCCTAAAGAAGCCTTCGCGCCCGCATCTCGTGGTCGTGCGGTAGCGTTCTCGCTTCCCACGCCCGGTTTCCCGGGTTCGATTCCCGGCGGGGTCAGGGATTTTCTCTGCCTCGTGATGGCTGGGTGTTGTGTGCTGTCCTTAGGTTAGTTAGGTTTAAGTAGTTCTAAGTTCTAGGGGACTTATGACCACAGCAGTTGAGTCCCATAGTGCTCAGAGCCATTTGAACCATTTTTTGATGCCTTCGCCGCTGCCATGGAATCATGGCGTGAGCGTTGTGAAAAATGTGTACGTCTGCAGGGCGATTACGTCGAGAAGTAACGCCAGTTTTCATCGATTTCGGGTGAGTAGTTAACTAGAAAAAAAATCGGAGGCGTTAGAACTTGAATGCACCTCGTAAAAGACGTGTGCAGTCACACTTGAGACGGAAGCAGAAGGGAGACGTTGTGATGCGTGTACTGCAGAAGCTGTAGTGCTGCTCCACAGGCTCGCGCCTGCGGTCTGCTCGCGCCGTTAATATTAAACACTCGGGATGTCGCCGGCTCGGCTCCGGGAGGCTCACGCCGTGTCGGCGCGGCCCGGCCGCCAGTGTGAACACCGCAATTCAAAACCGTGTGTTCGATATCAAAGCGTGCGGCAGCCCGGCCAGCAGTGTGAACGCAGCCTTAAGCTCTTTGAGACCACTAATAACATCACGAGCTGTTCGCCAGCTGGATGTTATTGTGAGGAAGCGGTGCGGGCGTCGCCTGTACACGCACAGCAGCAGCAGCAGGTGACAGAGGCCGACTCTCGGCGGCTGCGGTGGGCCGTGCGCGGATCTTGACTGCCTTTTGCCGGCGCGGCGGCACGACAAACGCCACCTGTCGGGCCCATCAGCGGCGAGCCGTGAAGCGCGGAAGCTGCTACTGCCGGGGGCGGCCCGTCGCCTTCGCGAGGAAATCGCCAGAGCGCACAGCCGGGGACGCTCATTAGCCCCGGCACAGGGCAGCACGCCCCCCACACCCACTCCCCACCCCCGCACCACTCCTCGACGGTCGTTCTGTTGCGGCCGCGCTCAAGCCTGCTCCTCCACAGGAAGGCATCACACACCTCGAAACAACCTGCACTTCTGCACACGTATGATACATCATAAACATCTGCAGAAAGTTCTCAAACTATTAGTTCGGATTAGTTCAAGAGGTACAGAAACCTACATCTACATCTACATCGATACTCCGGTGCTTGGTGGAGAGTACGCTATACCATTGCTAGTCATTTCCTTTCCTGTTCCACTCGCACATATAATCAGGGGAAAACGACTGTCCACATGCCTCTGTATGAGCCGTAATTTCTCGTATCTTATCCTCGTGTTCCTTACGCGCAATGTATGTCAGACAACAGAATCGCTCTACAGTCAGCTTCAAATGGCGTTCTCTAAATCTTCTCAACAGTGTTCCTCCAAAAGAACGTGGCCTTCCCTGCAGGGATTCCCATTTGAGTTCGCAAAGCATCTCTGTAACACCAGCAGCCCATGAGCCGCGCACGGCTCGCGCTCATGCCGTTTACTGCTCGTCATCTTGTTTTTATGGTTCTGTCGCCTCGTTTTTCTTTTAATTCAATTTACTGGCGTCACTAGGTTTCTGGTTTGCTTGCCCATGAGTGGCAGCAGCAGCGCTTATCGATAAGTGCACTGTCGTACTATCTCTAGAGCAGGGCTTCACAACATACGTGCTCGCGGAGCAAGCTGTGAGCAGCAAGGCGCGAGCACGGAGCAGCGCGAGCACGCTACCCCCACTACCGGACCAGAGCGGAGAGTGGGGAAAGTCACGTGGGGCACACAACAGCTGCCGCCGGTCAATGTAAATCCGCGGCCACCTGCAGGGATATATCACGAATTATTACTGTGACAAATGAAACAAATAAAGGAGAATGTACACATGCCACATAATTTTATTAGCTTAGCGTATGCCTCTACATTCGTATTAATTTGTGAACTGTTACACAATAAAAGGTGTCACTGAAGTGGGGGATTCTCGGTTATCTTGTACTTTTCGACCTTTACAATTGCGTCTATGTTCGGAGTAATTGTTCTTGTGCATTTTAGGCGTAGCGTGCAGTTTAAATTTCGATCAGACAATGCGTTTCTCAGGTGCGTCTTGTTACATTTCATTGCAAAGAACAGTTGTTCACAAACATACGTGGAACCGAACATTGATATTATTGTAGCCGCCAGTTTGTACAAACGAGGAAATCTATCCTGAGGGAAGTCTCTGTAGAATTCCAAAATGTTTTTCTTGTTCTGAAATTTGTCTCTGTATTCTCTGTCACACTGCAGGTCAATAATTTCTTGCTGTAGCTCAGGACGAATCTCTTAAATATTCGCTGAATATGGAGAGAACAGATCAAAATCACTGTCTAGTGCTGTCAGATCTTGAAAGCGCTGATCAACTAAACTATGTGAATAACGTTCACAGTCTTTGTAACATCTTGCATGGATGATAATTTAGGAAAAAGAGCTAGGTTTCCTGTTTCCAGCTGACTCACCCAAAGTGTCAATTTCATTTTAAAAGCTCGTATTCGATCTATGAAACGAGTAATTAGCAGCTCTTTACCTTGTAGTGAAATGTTCAAAGCATTCAGATGGCTAGTTAAATCTGCTAAGAACGCGAGATCACATTCAAACGTGCGCGCGCATTTCCCCTCCCTCCCCTCCCTCCCTACTCCGCGACCTTGCACCTGCTCGCCAGCACGTGCCTGAGCAGACGCGAGTACTCGCGCTCAAAACCGGACAGTTGTTAAGCCCTGCTCTAGAGCGACTGCTACTATTTCCGGGTAGTCGTGTGTCTGGAGTTGAGTAGGGAGCTCCGTCGGGACCCAGCAGCAGTGGAGACAGGGACGGAGCGCCAGTGAGGTGCCGACGGGAAGTGCTCGCCCACCGCAAGCGACAGACATAAACTGTCCGACAGAAGGAGATTGGAGCGGGACGACCGTTGGTTGGTCCTTCGGTTGGTCGTCTCATCGGGCGATGTGTATTTGGTCTTTTGGCCGTTTCTGGGCCTCGTCAGTTGGTCAACTTGCCGGACGTGGGTCGGTTCCTTCCTTGGGCAGAGATGTCGTGGCCAATGCGCAAGAGTTACCTCTGTATGGTTAGGTCCGAGCCAGTGTGCCCGGGTCGCCGTGTCTCCGAGTTCTGGAGTCGAGTCGGGTTGGAGCTGCTGTCTGCTTCGGACAGCCAAGACCCGCCCGACCGTTGCCGACACACGTAACTTGAGTGGGAACGACCTGGGTTGGTCGTTCGGTTGGTCGTCTCATTGGACGACGTGTATTTGGTCGCCGACCGTTTGTGGAAACCGTCTGTGTGTCGAACTGATTCGTCCTTGCTGTTGTTCCACAGTGATTGCTTTTACGATTGTTCGAGTTCTTGTGCAAGTGTGTTTACGTGGAACCGTCGAACGTGGAAACGTGATTTCCACTGAGCAGATGAATGCTGTCTGCGTACTGGAATAGGCAGTTGGTCGGTTGCGACAGAGGGAATTGATTAGGTTGTTGGTTGCTTCTTCAGCCGTCCCTAGGTCGTGTTGCCACGCGATTGTTTAGTGTTACGCTTGGCTGCCTGTCTCACCTAAAGTGCTGTTAGAATTCCTCCCCGGGCCGACCCATGGAGCACTTCTGAGTACCACTGTTTGATGTTTGTGATTGTCATTTTATTTGGTCGCAGGTACTGTACCCAGCCTCCAGACGTGTATTAATATTGTGTGTTTTATGTTTAGTATATGGCCTTCAGCCGAACGTCATGACAACTATTTTAAGATTAGGCCTTCAGCCGTGTTTTATTTCAAATTCTTGTTGCTCCGTATTTAGGCCTTCAGCAGCGTTTGTTTAAGAATCTGTGGCTTTAATATGTAAATCCTTGTCTGTATGGTTTCTCTTTAATTATCTTGAATTCTTGAAACGGCCTTCATCCGTGTTCTGTAAATGTTTATCTTAAGGTTGTCTTTAATTATTCTTGAGTAACTGTGTAGGCCTTCAGCCGACAAGATACTTCACGTTAACTTAATATGTACTGTGTAATAGCTTATCTTTAAAGCCATCTTTTATTATGTACAGAATTTTTTTTTTTTTTATTGGGCCTCCAGCCGAAGAATTAACTTCAATTTTCCTTAATATGGCCTTTAGCCGAAATTTGTAAATGCTTGGCTTTTAAAGAATTTCCTTAGCTGATCTGAAATATTATTTCGGCCTTTAGCCGAGAAGATATTGTCATTTTACTTAAGAAAGGCCTTCAGCTGTTACTCTAAACCCTGGAGTCTTAAAAGCAATCATTTAATCTTTTTCTGGAGGAGTTACTTGGGCCGTCAGCCGTGAACTGATCTTTGTTGCTTTAAAGAGAAAACTGTGCATTGCTTTGAGGAATAAAGTTGTGTGTGTTCTTGTATAACCAACAGTAATTGACGTTGGCCCCTTTCTACAACCTGATCCGCGCTGTCCTGCGAAACCAGATTTCAACCCGTCTCTGGAGATATTCAATACCTTCCTTGTATCCGACATGGTACATATCTCAATCATTCGAGCACTAGCGTCCTATATGCTACCTCCTTTACAGACGAACCACACTTTCCTAGAATTCTTCCAATAAGCCGAAGCCGACCAGTCGCCTTTCCTATCACAATCATATGCCCATTCCATTTCAAATCACTCTGCAACGTTGCGCTCAGATGCTTAAACGACGTGACAGTCAAGCACGACACAATCACTGCTGTGTCCCCACATTACATGTTTGTTTTTCCTATTCATACGCATTAAATTACATTTGCCTACATTTAGAGCTAGCAGACAAACATCAAACCCACTAGCTATTTTGTATAAGTAATCCAGTAACCTCCTACAGTCGCCGGCCGGAGTGGCCGAACGGTTCTAGGCGCTACAGTCTGGAACCGCGCGACCACTACGATCACAGGTTCGAATCCTGCCTCGGGCATGGATGTGTGTGATGTCCTTAGGTTATTTAGGTTTAAGTAGTTCTAAGTTCTAGGGGACTGATGACCACAGCAGTTAAGTCCCATAGTGCTCAGAGCCATTTGAGCCATTTGAACCTCCTACAGTCACTCAACTTCGACACCTCGCCGTGCACCACAGTATCACCAGCATACAGCCTCAGATTGCTGCCCACCCTGTTCGCAAAATAATTTATGTATATAGAGAATAATCGCGCTCCTATCACACTTCCCTGGGGCATTCCTGTCATACCTTTGTCTCTGATGAATACTCGCCGTCCAGGATAACAAACTGAGTTCTATAACTTAAGAATACTACGAGCTACTTACTCATCGGTGAACCTACACTCCTGGAAATGGAAAAAAGAACACATTGACACCGGTGTGTCAGACCCACCATACTTGCTCCGGACACTGCGAGAGGGCTGTACAAGCAATGATCACACGCACGGCACAGCGGACACACCAGGAACCGCGGTGTTGGCCGTCGAATGGCGCTAGCTGCGCAGCATTTGTGCACCGCCGCCGTCAGTGTCAGCCAGTTTGCCGTGGCATACGGAGCTCCATCGCAGTCTTTAACACTGGTAGCATGCCGCGACAGCGTGGACGTGAACCGTATGTGCAGTTGACGGACTTTGAGCGAGGGCGTATAGTGGGCATGCGGGAGGCCGGGTGGACGTACCGCCGAATTGCTCAACACGTGGGGCGTGAGGTCTCCACAGTACATCGATGTTGTCGCCAGTGGTCGGCGGAAGGTGCACGTGCCCGTCGACCTGGGACCGGACCGCAGCGACGCACGGATGCACGCCAAGACCGTAGGATCCTACGCAGTGCCGTAGGGGACCGCACCGCCACTTCCCGGCAAATTAGGGACACTGTTGCTCCTGGGGTATCGGCGAGGACCATTCGCAACCGTCTCCATGAAGCTGGGCTACGGTCCCGCACACCGTTAGGCCGTCTTCCGCTCACGCCCCAACATCGTGCAGCCCGCCTCCAGTGGTGTCGCGACAGGCGTGAATGGAGGGACGAATGGAGACGTGTCGTCTTCAGCGATGAGAGTCGCTTCTGCCTTGGTGCCAATGATGGTCGTATGCGTGTTTGGCGCCGTGCAGGTGAGCGCCACAATCAGGACTGCATACGACCGAGGCACACAGGGCCAACACCCGGCATCATGGTGTGGGGAGCGATCTCCTACACTGGCCGTACACCACTGGTGATCGTCGAGGAGACACTGAATAGTGCACGGTACATCCAAACCGTCATCGAACCCATCGTTCTACCATTCCTAGACCGGCAAGGGAACTTGCTGTTCCAACAGGACAATGCACGTCCGCATGTATCCCGTGCCACCCAACGTGCTCTAGAAGGTGTAAGTCAACTACCCTGGCCAGCAAGATCTCCGGATCTGTCCCCCATTGAGCATGTTTGGGACTGGATGAAGCGTCGTCTCACGCGGTCTGCACGTCCAGCACGAACGCTGGTCCAACTGAGGCGCCAGGTGGAAATGGCATGGCAAGCCGTTCCACAGGACTACATCCAGCATCTCTACGATCGTCTTCATGGGAGAATAGCAGCCTGCATTGCTGCGAAAGGTGGATATACACTGTACTAGTGCCGACATTGTGCATGCTCTGTTGCCTGTGTCTATGTGCCTGTGGTTCTGTCAGTGTGATCATGTGATGTATCTGACCCCAGGAATGTGTCAATAAAGTTTCCCCTTCCTGGGACAATGAATTCACGGTGTTCTTATTTCAATTTCCAGGAGTGTATTCCAACGCTCGTACCTTCTTTAACAGGATGCAAAGGGGCATCGTGTGAAACGCTTTCCGGAAATCTAAAAATATGGAATCTGCCTGTCGCCTTTGATCCGTAATTTCCGGGACATCATGTGAGAAAAGGGCAAGCTGAGTTTCGCACGAGTGATGCTTTCTAAAACCATGCTGTTTCACAGACCGAAGCCCCTCGGTCTCAAGAAAATTTATTGAATTCGAACTGAAAAAGTGTTTAAGGATTCTGCAACAAACTAACGTTAGGGATAGAGGTCTGTAATTTTGCGTGTCCGTTCTTTAGCCCTTCTTATACACAGGAGGCACCTGTGCTTTCTCTGGTCTCTTAGGACGTTGCACTGGACGAGAGGATCACAACAAATACATTTAGTTATGGTACATACGGCCCCCGACGGCAATTCTGATGCTAGGGACGATGCTCACAAAAGGTAATTTAGCCTGCTAATTGCAGCTGTGGAATTCACAGGAACTACCCGAATTCGCAACCATTGGCCTGTATGCACGCATTAAATAGTCACACCACTGACTGTCGTGTCCACTGGAAAATTCCTGGTATGTTCGCAATGGTGCCGGCAGCGACGGCACTTGTGGTGACGAGGTATTCTTGTGTTTCCAGAACGGTTTCATACGTCAGATGCTTCATGCGCTCCCAGAGGAAGAAATCGATAAACGTGAGGTCGGGTGACCTGGGTGGCCAGCCCACAGGGCCACCTCGGTCGATTCATCGACTTCCGAGACTGGCTCTCAGATGATTCCCCACAGCACTGCTGAAATGGGCTGATGCCCCATCGTACTGGGAATATATCCTTTGTATAACATTCAGACGTACATCCTCCAGCAGTCCTGGCAACACATATTCCACGAAGACACGTAAACAAACCCTCCGTCCGCTGAGGCGGATTGGAAGAATGTACGGTCCAGTCAACCTATCACCGAGAATGCCGGTCGACACAGTAACAAATGGTTCAAATGGATCTAAGCACTATGGGACTTAACATCTGAGGTCATCAGTCCCCTAGAATTAGAACTACTTAAAGCTAACTAACCTAAGGACATCACACACATCCATGCCCGAGGCAGGATTCGAACCTGCGACCGTAGCACCAACGCGGTTCCGGACTGAGGCGCCTAGAACCGCTCGGCCACAGCGGCCGGCGACACAGTAACACCAAACAGCTGCAGGTAAAGGAACAGAATGGCAAGAAGCCCATAAAGCTGTTTGTGGCAGAAATTATGCAGGTTCCAGTGGTGGGATGGAAGCTGCAGGTATGAAATTCATTTTCCATAGATCTTTGCAAAAGTATGGATTAAGATACGTACAGTAGTTAGGAGATGGAGACTCTAGTGCTTTTAAGAATGTAGTTGAAAGTCAGCCCTATGGAAAAGATTGCATTATTCAGAAACTGGAGTGCTTAGGCCATATTCAGAAGAGGATGGGTGGACGACTCCGAAGACTTGTTGCAGACAATAAAGGCAAGCTACTAGAGGATGGGAAGCCACTGGGAGGTAAAAACAGACTAAGAGAACTGACAGCCTACAAGTCTATTATGGTGCTGCAATTAGAAGTAACCTCACAAGCTTGGACAGTATGAGGAAAGCAGTATGGGCCATTTGGTTTAATTACTTGTCGATAGACACTGCACCTCAACATGGCCTCTGTTCTAATGAATGGTGCAAACTTTTGAAAAGTAAGGAAAGTGGGGAAGCTAATACCCATAAAAATAACCTTCCTTATGAGGTTTCAATGGCCATTAAACCAACTTTTAGAGCACTGGTTTCACCAGAACTGCTAGAAAAATGTCTGCATGGGAAAACACAGAACCCAAAAGAAAGTTTCAATGCTCTTATTTGGAAAAGATGTCCAGAGACTGTGTTTCCAATTTGGTGGTGAAGATTTCTGCTTTGGAAGCTGCAGCAGTGTTTAATGATGGGAATGTGGCAAGACTTCACATCCTCAGCAAGTTGGGCTTTACACCTGGAGTCTTCACTGAGCAGATACTGCAGATCATCGATAAGCAAAGAATCACGAAGGCGGAGACTTCGGTACAGAACATACAAAAAATTGCTAGGCAAAGGGGCAGAGAAGCTAAAAGAGCTGTAGAGGATGATGAAATGGAATATGGATATGGGCAGTTTTAGCTGAGGTATGATCGCTTTTTTTTACATTTTATCCGTTTTCTGCTTTCAGGAACACATATCGGAAACTACTCGAAGGATTGCAATGAAATTTGGCACACCTATTCTTTTACTTTGAAGCAATATTTAAGTGGCACAAAATTTTAATCGATATATTATACACAGTTTTGTGGTTGATAATATATTGAAAAGTTTGCTTGTAAAAAATGTTCCAATCCAAAATATCACAGAAAATAATAGCATTAATTTACCAAAAAGTTACTGCACTTAATTGTACACCCATTAGTGTAGATTATTTTACCATTAAAAAAATTTGCCGAATTTGCCTCTAAATTATGAAAAAGTGTACCTTACAATAATAATGCAATATAAAATTCAAAATTATCTCACTGCATTAGATTGTTATTAAAAATTCTGAATTAAAAAAAATCATATTGATCTCTATAAATAAGTGTGCAAAATTTCAATGAGATTGAACAAAAAATGGCAAAGATATGGATTACAAAAATATCAGTGTAAGACTGCCACCGTCTCCCCTTAATGGATGATAATTCGTGTGCTCATCGTGAACACGTTCCTTCAACATGCTAGAATCACCAGAATGTAGTCGCCTGCCTGTTCCCTGGGCATCAATTCAATGGAACGTATGTGGGATCGACTGAAGCGAGCTGTTTTTGAACATCGTCAAAGATCAGGTCCTCTGCTCGACTTACGCAGATTCGTCATTGAGGAATGGATCAATTTGGATCAAAACTTTCTGCATCGATGGTAAACCACGACGGATTCAAGCCTACATTCAAGCAAGGGGACGTCCCACCACGTATTGACGTTGCTCAGGAGTGCTGTAGGAGTCCCGCCACCCTAAGGGAAACAGACGATTTTGTGATTAGGACACTTTCAAGATGAATATACACGAATGCCTCCCAGCCACTTTTTGTTTTCTGTGACCGGCCGCTGTGTGCGAGCGGTTCTAGGCTCTTCAGTCTGGAACCGGGCGACCGCTACAGTCACAGGTTCAAATCCTGCCTCGGTCATGGATGTGTGTGATGCCCTTAGGTTAGTTACGTTTAAGTAGTTCTACGTTCTAGGGGTCTGATGACCTGAGATGTTAAGTCCCATAGTGCTCAGAGCCATTTGTTTTCCGTGCCACGAATTTTATGATAAAGGGGTGACGCAAAACGTTTTGATGTGTGTAATTATTGACCGAATCTAAAAGATTTCAAAGGTTGTGTATTTCCAACATAAAGTCGGGGCAGGACGAGCAGCTTGGATACTAAATTCTTTATTGTTGCGGTTTAGTGAACAACGACGGGAGTCTTAAGAACGATATTTTGTTTTCCAAATTTGGTCTCGTAAATGTTTAGTTTCAATAGGCCTTGCTTGAAAATGAACTTGGTAGTTAGAAACTAGTCACCGACTTAATAACACGCAACTGTGACGAGTTATAATAGAGAATTTAAAATGGTGTCATAATCTACTCATAAAGAGGTATAACCTTACGTTAAAGGTTTAAAGCAATTAATCAAGTATTAAAGTTAGAAAGTCAGTATAGTCTTGAGGCAGTGTAGCTCAGACCACGCAAATTACGCAGAGTATATTCACCCATTGCTTTAGAATGAGAGCACTTAGCGACTTCGAACAAATAAATAACGTCAAGCCTTACGAAGCTTTTTCTCACTCACATCCCCTCCCTCCCCTGCAAAACAATAAAATAAAACAAGTTTGTCGTTCACTGTATTTTTCGCTGTGTATGTATCAATACTTCAGTATAAAACATTTGGTATTAAGTTATTACTTCTTTGTTAGAAACTCTATTCGCAACACCTTTTACATGCCATATCCACAAAATCACTGAATCTACCAACAAAATTATATACTCGTATTTATGTAGCAATTATTTTAGGAGATACGTTTGTAAAGTAATCAAATGTCTGAATTGTTTTGTGCATGGAAGTCCGATTCTTTAAAGGACCAGAGATGGGGTTAATGGTACAAAACTAAAAACAATGCGATTCAATAAGCTCTTCACACCTTTTGGGTTATATGTCAGTTCATTATGGCGACTCATAAACGGGTTCTAATGTCAGTCTTACAAAAAATTATAGGGTTTTTTCAGAGATTCTAGTTAGTTTCATGCGAATATTGAAGGATTTTGTCTTCGTCGATCTGTTTCTACCTTCTCTATCTATTTCGTGCAGCGCTACTTTACGTCAGTTCAGTTCTAGTTTGGAAATTGTTTTCAATGAAATGAGTGGAAAGGTAGACGGCACTGTGTATAAGATCGGGAAAAATAAAAACATGTCCAGAAAATAAGACAAAAAGAACGACGCACCACGAAGCAGTAATCCAAATGGGACGGAAATCAGTAGATGTGATGTACGAGGCTAGTTTCTTAAGTAAGTACCGTTTTGAAATTAAAAAAAAGACGTGCTAAGATATCTCAATCATTTTATTTTTACATGAAAGCCTGTACCTTAATCTACTTTTCTACGTAATTTCCGTCAGTATTGAGGCACTTGTAATAACGTTGTACCAGTTTTTGAATACCCTCCTCATAGAAATCTGCCCCTGGCTTGTTAACCACTGCATCACCACTGTTTTGACTTCGTCATCGACTTGAAGACCCTGACCGCCCAGGTGTTTCTTCAAGTGCAGGAACAGATGGTAGTCACTGGGCGCAAGATCGGGGCTGTACGGAGGATGATCCAGAGTTTCCCATCGAAAAGATGTGATGAGATCTTTGGTCTGATTCGCCACATGAGGACGGGCATTGTCTTGCAGCAAAACGATGCCCTTGATCAACTTCCATGGACTGTTGCTTTGATTCTGGTGTGGCGTAGGCCACCCATGTTTTATCGCCCGTAACAATTTGGCTTAAGAAATCAACACCGTCGTTGTGTTACCGCTCAAGGAAAGTCAATGCACTGTCCAAACGTTTGGTTTTGTGCACATCCGTCAACATTTTCGGTACCCAACGTGGGCACAATTTTCGGTAATTCAAGTGCTCGGTCACAATGCCATACAAAACACTACGAGAAACATTAGGAAAGTCATCCCGCAAGGATGAAATCGTAAAGCGTCTGTTTTCTCTCACCTTATTGTCGACATCCTGCACCAAACTTTCATTAACGACCGAAGGACGCCCACTCCGTTGTTCATCATACACATTTGTGCGGCCATCTTTAAATGCTCTCACCCACTTTCTTACCATTCCTTCACTCATAATGTTTTCTCCGTAAACTGCACAGATCTCATGATGAATACCCATCGCTTTTAGGCCTTTAGCACTAAGAAATATTATAACAGCCCGAACTCCACAGTCGGTGGGACTCACAATTATCGGAGGCATCTTAAACACTCATTACACAACGTAAACAAGGAAGAATCAGACTGTAATAGTGTCAGTGCGTAGATTAAGGTCAGGTTTTCATGTAAAAATAAAATTGTTGAGATATCTTAGCACGTCTTTTTTTAATTTCAAAACGGTACGTACTTAAAAAACGCGCCTCGTAAATATACAAACGCACAAATGATTACAGTATCAGAAAAATTGGGTGATTTATTCACGAGTAAGACCTTCACAAATTGAACAAATCAGTAACGAGTTGGTTCACCTCTGGCCCTCACGCAAGCAGAAATTTTGGCTTGACAAAGAATGGTAGAGAAGTTCGATGTCCTGAGGGAGATCGTGCCAAATTCTGTCCAGCTGGCGCGTTAGGTCGACAAAATCCCGAACATTTAGAATAGAGTAATTGTTCGTCTTGTTTCTCCTGTGATGTCTGTATGTTTGACATAAAATATGACTGTCAGTATTCTAAGACAAATTGGTTATACAGTTGTGGATAATTTCGATATGGTTCAAAATGGTTCTGAGCGCTATGGGACTTAACATCAGTCCCCTAGAACTTAGAACTACTTAAACCTAACTAACCTAAGGACATCACACAACACCCAGTCATCACGAGGCTGAGAAAATTCCTGACCCCGCCGGGAATCGAACCCGAGAACGCTACCGCACGACCACTAGCTGCGGACTTCGATATGGTTTAGCTTCAAAAGAATATGAGGTGTTTTTAACTAATCTGTTGTACCCTGCATCCTAGATTATGGTTAATAACCGAAACCGGTAGATGACTAAAGGGACAATAAACAGCTGATGGTTAAAATACTTTACGGTTGTTGAACTTCACATTATGGAAGCATTACAATTCATATTCTCTTGTTAGAAACGAGAGGGCACAGGTGTTCACCACGTGATCAAGCTTGATCACAGGAGGTCAGTCACATAGTCTCTAGAGATGGGACCTAGGTCCCAATGGAACTGCAATTTGCGGAAGTGGATTATGTTAAGTCCGTGCTCCGCACTTTGTCGGCAGATGTGTTTTTCTCCTTTGAAGGAAGTCTCACACCAAGCCACTGCATGTCCCCAGTGCATGGGCAGATACAAGAACGGGTTGCCATGGCTCTGCTCGGCCATCGTGACAAAATTTGGAGCCTTCCAGTCCAGATTTTGTCATCCACTCAAATGTGTTTCACCTGCCACCGTGTCCTGGCACAACGGTATTGACCAATGAATGGAACAGGGCTAGCAGCCGATACAAGCCTCTAGCACGTTAAGATGCAATCTGTAAGCAAAGTAAATAAAATAACATTTCACTGGTAACGTTGGTAGTGGCGTTGCGTTATCCCTCCCACGCTCAGAATTCAAAAAGTTTTGTGTAAATCTTAGGGGAGAATAATTTGGGAGACTTGCAGTCCTGCCGCTGAGGGTGAGCGACTTTTTGGTTCTGGTGCACGTTTAGTGACGCTGATTATGGCGATCTCTGTTCGGTGGCGATCGGCGCGGTCTGGGAGCACGTTTGCCGAGTTTGGAGTAAGTGTCGCATTTCACATTAGCGCTGTCCACTTTCTAAACAACTTACATCTTGCAGGATCTGCTATGCAAATTGTGTTACTTGGTTCACTGTATTGTTTCGTGTTAACTGTACTGTTTCGTGTATTTTGGGCTTGTTTGGTTGGTTGGTTGTTTCGGGGAAGGAGACCAGACAGCGAGGTCATCGGTCTCATCGGATCAGGGAAGGACGGGGAAGGAAGTCGGCCGTGCCCTTTCAAAGGAACCATCCTGGCATTTGCCTGGAGCGATTTAGGGAAATCACGGAAAACCTAAATCAGGATGGCCGGACGCGGGATTGAACCGTCGTCCTCCCGAATGCGAGTCCAGTGTCTAACCACTGCGCCACCTCGCTCGGTTGGGCTTGTTTGCTTTGCATTTGCGGCCAGTACAGATTATGGAATCTTGTAGCGTTTCGCAAGCAGTCTTCGACATAAATGGGGTACCTCATCACACTGTTGGCGGAAGATTCTTGATAAAATTGTGCTTCCAGAGAGTTTTTCTTTCCAACATTTTAGGTTGCTTTGTGTTGCTAGTGTCGGAGCATTTGTCGATGCTTTACGTTCATTCCGTTGGAAACTTGTTCTGTCGTTTTCATGTGGTATGTGTTGAGATCTTAGAGTAGATAAATGACTTACTACGAACGCCCTTCAGTAAGTAATGCAACACTTTTTTTTTTCTGACAGCACGTTGGTTTTAGTCAGGGTTCCAGTACACCGTATTATTCCCCACTCTTTTGACAAAACGCTATTCTTCAATATAATTTTCGTTCATTGCCACGACCTTACGCCTCCTTATTGGCAGGACCTCTATGCGCACATGGTACCACTCCAGTGGTCGCCGTGGGGGCCTACGCCTTGCTGCATCAATAACTTCCCCACCATCCATGTATGGTTCCAGCGGAGTACATCCTTCATTGGACCAAGCAGATGGAAGTCGGAAGGCGGAGATCACCCTTTTGAATACAACTGAAGGACTAGTGTGTCAGCACTACCAACAGAGACGTCCAGTTGTGCAGGGACGTGCTTTTAATCTGTCAGTTTTCTCGAATGAGAGTGTCCGCACGTTCCGACAGTGTAGGAGTCACGCTGTTAGCGGTCAAACTGAACACGGTGGATCGGACAAGTGTGCGCGACACTGTGGCGTTGACGACAGACGCCTCGCCCAACGACTCACCGTGCTTTTGTTCACTATCAGATTTTCGTAGACACTATCAAGCGCCCATGAATGTCAGCGATGTCCTGGTTTTTCTCCAAGAGAAACTCATTAACAGTTCTCTGCTTGGAAAGCACCTCCCTCACGGGCGCCATTTTGAAGCTACGTACAGCGCTGCCACCTATCGTAATTTCATGAAAATGCAGGGGCTGACGCAGGAATACCCCACGATTCCCACAGCAAATTCCGAATTTTTTCAATCAAAACTGGTGGAGGAAAAAATGTTGCATTTCGTATTGAACACTCCTCGTAAATCCAGAATCAAATTATTGTCCTACAAGTGATCCTGGTTATGCGACCTCTAAAAAGTAAATTTAGCTAGAATGAGATTTTCACTCAGCAGCGGAGTGCGCGCCGATATGAAACTTCCTGTCTGATTAAAACTGTGTGCCGGACCGAGACTCGAACCCGGGACCTTTGCTTTTCGCAGCCACTGCTCTACCATCATTTTACCTCGTCTCCTACCTTCCAAACTTAACGGGAGCTCTCCTTCGCATCTCTCCCTCTCGGTCCGGCACACATCTTAATATGCCAGGAAGTTTAAATGTAGCTAGTTTTTCTGCTCATTTAATTTGTTTGTCTCACTGTAACGGTTCCGTTGCAAGACAGTGGCCAAACCTTCTGATCACTCAGTTTATAAGCAGATATTGTAATCAGTTGTTTAACTGACCCATAACGACCGTTGCAGTCGCTCGTCTAACTTGGTACTGATGACATAGTAAGCAAAGTTGGACAGCTACCGCTTTATGAATGACGCTTACGTATCACACAACAAAACGGATGGAAGAGGTAGCAGCTAAGCAGTTATGAAAAAAAAAAATTGCAGCAGATAGATTAGCACGGATAGTTGTTCAAACCCATCTTCGGACGGACGACTACAAGTTTAATTAAAGATTACGTAGCGCGTACGCGTTCAGCACGCACTTATGGCAATTAGAGGATATTTCGTCATCCCGGCTGCGTCACTATTGCGGAAGATCATCCCGGCGGTGCTGATTCCGCCACGGCTAACACGGAAGCGCGCTGTCCACCCCTCTCCCCGTCCCACACACACACACACACACACACACACACACACAGGACGGCGGCCGACTCCCCCGCGCTCGGCGCCGCCAATAAAAATTGAGCACGTAACGAGTGGTATCCGTAGCAACCGCTGGCGGCGCTGCTCAGGTGAATCTTATTTGCCGAGCAGGGCGGACCGCGCGGACCAGACTCGTTAGCTGGGGCCCAGCCGAGCGGCGGCCAATCGCTCCAAATTGGCCACCGAGGCCGCCGCTGCCGCTATATAACAACTGCCACCGCCACGCCGCGCCGCCGCGGAAGCTCCGACTGCTGGTAGTGAGGGGGGAGGGGGAGGGGGAGGCAACTTTTATCGGGAGCCGTCGGCCCGCGAGTTAAGAGCGCAAGACTTCTGTGCCAGCGCGCGCTGCTTCCTACCCCCGCCCTCTTTCTGTATTGAAAAAGGGGAAAGAAAATGTAATAAAAAGCGGGGAGAAGGGAGTAAAGGTTGCGAAGAGCGGCGACGAAGAACGCCGTGTTGTTGCCTAATGGTTGCGGCAGTTTCCACGTCACCGGCGATTGTCGCTTGTTGCGGGAAACGCTTAGATTGAGTTACTTCCTTAGATTGAGTTACGTCTCCGAGAGATCAGTCTACTGGCTGGTTTAATGCGGCCCGTCACGAATTCCCCTTCTCTGCCATCCTCTACATCTCAAAGTACCACTTGCAATCTACTTCCTCAATTATTTTGTGGGTGTATTCCAATCTCTGTCTTCCTCCACAGTTTTTATCCTCTACAGCTCCCTCCAGTAACATGGAAGCTATTCCCTGATGTCTTAATAGAGTACCTATCAACCTGTCCCTTCTTCTTGTGAGTGTTTTCCATACATTCCTTTCATCGCCGATTCTCCGGAGAACCTCCTTATTCCTTACCTAATCAGCCTTCCTAATTTTCAACATTCTTCTGTAGCACCACATCTAAAATGCTTCTATTCTCTCCTTTTCTGCTTTTTTTTTTTCACAGCCCATCTGAGCCGTGGTAAAAATTGCTGTTTTCGAGAGCGCGCCGCAGCGCGTAGTGTGAAGCAGTCGCCCTCCGTTTCTAAAGTGGCGTCGCTGTGGCAATCGCAGCTTTGGTGTCTCTCTCTGGCGTGAAAGGGGAAAGGTTGCCTGTTCACGTGCATTTAAGGGGCGTTATAAGCTCGCCAAGGGGTCAGTTGGTCAGCCGGGTCAGTGTCGTCCGGAGTGTTAGTATATGTTAGGCCACCAGTCTGCTCGAGTTTGCTCAGGCAATGGTCATTGGCGGTTGGATCGATCGGTTGGTCGGTCGCGCACTGGGACACAAGATGACTTGTCCGTCTTGAGCGTCGGCGCATGTGGGGTCGCCACGTGAGTCCAGTGGGCCGCGGCGTATAGCGAGGGGTAGTGGCTTCGCGGCCGACACGAGAGCAACAGGAGTATACCCACGACATCGGCTGGCCGGCGCGATCTGCGACGCCGTGAGACCGGGAGGTCGGCGCGCCTTCCTGCGTCCGTTGAAGCGGCTGGCAGCGGACGGTTCGGGCGAGCGATTTGGGGGTGCTGCGCCAGGTCTCCGCCAGAAATCGCAGTTTATTAGAAGTTAAGTGATTCGTGATATGTTGTTTCATTTACTTGTTAAATTCTACTTGTTTTCTTGGTCAGTCTCTCGTCCCCAGCTTGCTCGTCTGTCTCCCGTCCGCATTTGTTAGACAGTTAGTGTCTGTCTGTCTGTCTGTCGGTCTGCCGTACGTTAATAGCTGCCTCTGGCATGTTTGTCGGATTCGGTGTTAACGAATTTATTGCTTAAGGTGTAAAGGCAGAATTCCTGAAATCTGTTTTTATCTTGCCTATCATCTTCAGAGGCGGTATATGTGTAATGTAGAGCATATTTGTACATTTTATGTAAGACTGCATGTCATGGGTTTTTATTTAAATGGTCATTTTAGTATATAAAGTTGCCACCCTTCCACCGTAAGAGTTTTTCGTTTTAAAATCAAGTTGCACTTTCGGTGCCAAGTTAATTTTTTTTTAGTGTTAGTGTTTTGTACCATTTCCATCCATCCTATGGGGTGCATAGTTTATGTGCTTGTGTGAGTTGTTATAATGTTTAGTTTAAAGTAATCTGGTGTGTTGCAGATTTGCACCAGTGTAGTCTTTCAGAGGTTGTTGTGATCGGTCGTGACTGCGGTCGTGTCAAAAGGGAGCGACAAGGTTCTCAGCCCGAAAGCTCATACTGTCAAAATTTGTTCTTTCTGCCTCTGAATAAATTGTAACTTGATATTTAGAGGGTGCTTTCTGATCATAATTTTAAATCTGTTTTAAAGAAAAGGGCTTTTAGGAATAAAATTTCCACTTGTTGAAAGAAATTTAATTTGTTTTCATCAGTTACCCACTGGCAACTACTTCCACGCTCACATAATGTGATTAAATGTGTTAATGTTCTTGAAGAATCGCTAGTACATAAAGTAAATTCTTAAGAAAAGGTTGTTGTTGTTGTGGTCTTCAGTCCTGAGACTGGTTTGATGCAGCTCTCCATGCTACTCTATCCTGTGCAAGCTTCTTCATCTCCCAGTATCTACTGCAACCTACATCCTTCTGAATCTGCTTAGTGTATTCATCTCTTGGTCTCCCTCTACGATTCCTACCATCCACACTGCCCTCCAATGCTAAATATGTGATCCCTTGATACCGCAAAACATGTCCTACCAACCGATCCCTTCTTCTAGTCAAGTTGTGCCACAAACTTCTCTTCTCCCCAATCCTATTCAATACCTCCTCATTAGTTACGTGATCTACCCACCTTATCTTCAGCATTCTTCTGTAGCACCACATTTCGAAAGCTTCTATTCTCTTCTTGTCCAAACTAGTTATCGTCCATGTTTCACTTCCATACATGGCTACACTCCATACAAATACTTTCAGAAACGACTTCCTGACACTTAAATCTATACTCGATGTTAACAAATTCCTCTTCTTGAGAAACGCTTTCCTTGCCATTGCCAGTCTACATTTTATATCCTCTCTACTTCGACCATCATCGGTTATTTTACTCCCTAAATAGCAAAACTCCTTTACTACTTTAAGTGTCTCATTTCCTAATCTAATTCCCTCAGCATCACCCGACTTAATTTGAAAAGGTTGTTGAAACTAAATTCACGGTTCACCATCTTTCACAACCATACAATGCTGTGCTCCAAACGTACATTCTCAGGAATTTCTTCCTCAAATGGAGGACCGTGTTTGGTACTAGTAGACTTCCCTTGGTCAGAAATGCCCTTTTTGCCAGTGCTGGTCTGCTTTTGATGTCCTCCTTGCTCCGATCGCCATAGGTTGCCGCCTAGGTAGCAGAATTCCTTAACTTCATCTACTTCGTGATCGCCAATTCCTGATGCTAAGTTTTTCCCCGTTCTCATTTCTGCTACGTCTCGTTACTTTCGTCTTCCTTCGAATTACTCTCAGTCCATATTCTGTACTCATTAGGCTGTTTATCCCACTGAGCAGGTCATGTAATTCTTCTTCACTTCCAATGGGGATAGTAAGGTCATCAGCGAATCTTATCATTGACATCCTTTTGTCTTGAATTTTTATTACACTCTTAAACCTTTCTTTTATTTCCGGCACTGATTCTTCGATACATATATTGAACAGTAAACTATATCACTGTCTTACATCCTTTTTAATCCGAGCACATCGTTCTTCGTCTCCCACTCTTATCATTCCCTCTTGGCTCTTGTACATATTGTTTATTACCCGTCTTTTCCTATAGCTTACCTCTATTTTTCCGAGAATTTCGAACATCTTGCACCATCTGACATTGTCGAACGCTTACTCCAGGTCGACAAATACTATGAATGTGTCTTAATTTTTCTGCATTCTTTCTTCCATTATCAACAGAAATGTCAGAACTGCCTCACTGGTGCCTATTCACCTTTCCTAAAGCCAAACTGATCGTCATCTAACACATTCTCAATGTTGTTTTCCATTCTTCTGTAGATTATTCCGCTCAGCAACTTGGATGCATCAGCTGTTAAGTCGAGCTACCTAATCAGTTTATAAACATATCCATCATAAAACTGTAACCAGTAAGCCCTCCGCTCCGATTATTTAAGGAATCGAGCTCTTGTACAGGGTGTTTCACAATTTATATTACACATTTCTAGAGGGTCGTAGAGGGAATTTAGTACATCAAGTTTTATATAAGAATTCATGTCCGGTAATGGTTCGTTTCCATGTTACAAGGAAAACAAGAGCTGCTCAATCATGCGCCAGATGTTCCTCACGTAGTTCGCTTGTTGTGGTAGGCTGCATTCATGAATGGTACGATGACGCATTGTCACGTGATGTCCTCTGTTTCCATCTGCCTTGTTTTCGTACATCCTGGTGATGCGTCAGTTGGCATTATGGTGACTAGTGTAACAGGATGTCCGAATAGACCAGGGCTTCACAACATACGTGCTCGCGGAGCAAGCTGTGAGCAGCAAGGGGCGAGCACGGAGCAGCGCGAGCACGCTACCCCCACTACCGGACCACAGCGGAGAGTGGGGAAAGTCACGTGGGGCACACAACAGCTGCCGCCAGTCAATGTAAATCTGCGGCCACCTGCAGGGATATCACTCATGAATTATTACTGTGACAAATGAAACAAATAAAGGAGAATGTGCACATGCCCCATAATTTTATTAGCTTAGTGTATGCTTCTACATTCGTATTAATTTGTGAACTGTTACACAATAAAAGGTGTCACTGAAGTGTGGGATTCTCGGTTATCTTGTACTTTTTGCCCTTTACAATTGCGTCCATGTTCGAAGTAATTATTCTTGTGCATTTTAGGCGCAGCGTGCAGTTTAAATTTCGATCAGACAATGCGTTTCTCAGGCGCGTCTTGTTACATTCCATTACAGAGAACAGTTGTTCACAAACATACGTGGAACCGAACATTGATATTATTGTAGCCGCCAGTTTGTGCAAACGAGGAAATCTATCCTGAGGGAAGTGTCTGTAGAATTCCAAAATGTTTTTCTTATTCTGAAATTTGTCTCCGTATTCTCTGTCACGCTGCAGGTCAATAATTTCTTGCTGCAGCTCAGGACGAATCTCTTAAATATTCGCTGAATATGGAGAGAACAGATCAAAATCACTGTCTAGTGCTGTCAGATATTGAAAGCGCTGATCAACTAAACTGTGTGAATAACGTTCACAGTCTTTGTGAACATCTTGCATGGATGATAATTTAGGAAAATGAGCTAGGTTTCCTGTTTCCAGCTGACTCACCCAAAGTGTCAATTTCATTCTAAAAGCTCGTATTCGATCTATGAAATGAGTAATTAGCTGATCTTTACCTTGTAGTGAAATGTTGAAAGCATTCAGATGGCTAGTTAAATCTGCTAAGAACGCGAGATCCATTCAAACGTGCGCGCGCATTTCCCCTCCCTCCCCTCCCTCCCTACTCCACGACCTTGCACCTGCTCGCGAGCATGTGCCTGAGCAGACACGAGTACTCGCGCTCAAAACCGGCCAGTTGTTAAGCCCTGGAATAGACGTTAGCAGAGTGCACCGTTTTGTCGTTCATTTACGGTGAAGCTCACGATAATGGAAGAGAAGCCCAACGTCTGTTCTACGAGTACTTCCCAAATCACGTGACTCCATCTCATCCCATGTTTGCCAGAGTACAACTACAGTTACGGGAAAGTGGAAAATTCACAAGTGATGGAGCAAACCGCAATGCTCCAAGAAGGAGGCGCACTGTCGTACGGAAGTGCTTCATCAAGCCGTTGACAACCCGTAGACGAGAACTCGAGCCATTGCACGTTGTAAGTAGGCTGTATAGATTTTTATATGGGCAATGCCACGTAGCGCTCTGTATGAAAATCACTGGCTGTGCTGTGTGCAGTCTGTGGCTAGTTTGCATTGTTGTCTGCCATTGTAGAGGGGCAGCTGGATGTGAACAGCATGTAGCGTTGCGCAGTTGGAGGTGAGCCGCCAGCAGTGGTGGATGTGGGGAGAGAGATGGCAGAAGTTTTGAAATTGAACTGCTATATATATTATGATTATTAAGGTAAATACAGTGTTTGTTCTCTATTAAAATCTTTCATTTGCTAACTATCCCTATCAGTAGTTAGTGCCTTCTGTAGTTTGAATCTTTTATTTAGCTGGCAGTAGTGGCGCTCGCTGTATTGCAGTAGTTCGAGTAACGAAGATTTTTGTGAGGTAAGTGATTTCTGAAAAGTATAGTTTAATGTTACTCAGGGCCATTCTTTTGCAGGGTTTTTTGATAGTCAGATTGCGTTGCGCTAAAATTATTGTGTGCCAGGTTAAGCACAGTTTTGTATAAATTGTTCTAAGGGGATGTTTCATATGGCGACCCTGCCAGGATACCTCACTGGAATCTTCTGATTTTTTCTTGTAGTTTGTGTATTTAGAGTAGCTTTTGTTTATTGCTAGCGCGTAATTGTAGAGAGAATCTCCTTTGTAGTTGCAGTCTTTCATTGTTGTACTGTAAAACAGTTGTGGCATGCATGTAGATTTGCACCAAGTATTTCGCAGCTGCAATTAACTAGATATTATTTTCAGTGCTATGTTAATGTGTTTTCTTATTTTTGCTATTCAAATTTTGCTTTTCTGTGTTATCGTGTGAAATATTGTAACAATAATGGCGTGTGAAAAACGTAACACTCGGCTCCAAAGTAAACTGAGAAACGACAGCGAAGACGAAAGCAATGTGTTAGCGCCACTGTGTAATGAGTTAACTAATGTTCAAAGTAGTAATTTGGTAACTGTGCATAGGGAAATGGAGCGGGCGTCAAACAATGGCGTAGACAGTCAAACAGGTAGTGAACAGGGAAGCATTATCGATCGATCGGTCGGCAACAGCTCGCCTCAGGAATCCGAAATGATAGGACACAATTTTGCAAATACTGTAGATTCAGGTTTTTTGTCCTCACCGTTTTCTCAAATAAGTCAAGACACATTTTCAGCTTGTCAAAATGTGAATGTTGCCGGTGCAAATGCACTGCCGAAAAGAGTAGAGGAACAGATTCCAGACACTAATGCATTGTTATTACAACTAATGCAACAAATGGAACAAAATCAGAGACAAACACAGCAACAGTTAGACACAATGGAACAAAATCAGAGACAAACACAGCAAAAGCTGCAAACGTTAGACACAATGGAACAAAATCAGAGACAAACACAGCAAAAGCTTCAGAAGTTAGACACCACACTTGAACAAACACATGAAGATTTAACTACTGAGTTACATAACATCGAATCGAAATGTCAAAAGGTCTGTAATGACGTAAAAACACAAATTTGTGAACATTTTCAACCTATTTTTTCGCGGCATGAAAATGCATTACAGAATCACGAAGCAGCCATAAAAGAACTGCAAACTATTGTTCATGAAAATCATGAGACCTTGCAAACTAAAATGGACTCAGTTGCATCTACCGATTCGGTTACGCAACTTGCAAAAACTCAGGAAAACTTAAAGGACACAGTAGAAAGACACATGGAGGAAATTAGTTCATTATCAGAGAAAGTAGCCGAACTTTCGGATCAGGTCACTAACTTATCTACAAAGGTAGATGATGATCTGAATGACACAAGACCCGTAGCCTTCAATGACACAGAAGAGTGCGAACAAATTAGGAAATTCAAACAAAATCAGAATCAAATTAATACGCAACACCAAAGAGAAATCCGGGAAGTACAAGATCAGCTGACACAGGTAATACAAGAATTATGTATTTCAGAGGACACTCGCGCCCCAATAAGGGAAGAGGGGCATAGAAATACGGAACAGCCACAAAATAATAACACAGGGCATTTCGGTAATTATGAAAGAAATTGGCAAGGTACACCGAATTTTGAGATGGAACCGCCGACACGACGTAACAATGACCGATATGCTACTCGCCGACACGATGATTTTGACTATAAGCTGTTCATTACTGCTCGTAAATTCAAAACGTTTAAGTATTCTGCCAACGACATTCATCCACAAGCGTGGCTCCATCAATTCTCTCATTGTTTCCCTCCCAACTGGTCATTGGAGCACAGGTTAGAATTTATGTGTGGCTACTTAGAGAATGAGCCAACTGTAAGAATGCGATCGGTCATTCACGATTGCAACAATGAAGGAGAATTTTACCATGCCTTCCTCTCAGCATATTGGTCTCAAGCCACACAAGACCGCGTAAAACATAGCATCATAATGATGAAACACTTCGAACAATCTGAATTTTCCAGTCTTGTGAAATATTTTGAAGACATGTCGCACAAGAATCAATACCTGTCAAACCCATACAGCCCCTCAGAACTCATCCGCATTTGCTTAATCAAACTGCCCGAACATTTGAGACATATTATTTTAGCAGGACGTTGCAAAGACGACATTGAAGCTTTTCAGGGACTGTTACAAGAATTAGAAATTGACACAGACAGTCGCGGGATGCGAAAACAGGAAAACAATCACTACAGGTCACATCCGTGACAATTCCGTGACGACAGAAACGATAACTGGACGCGACAAGGCTATTCTCACCACATAAATCGTGACCAAAATAGACACCACCCGTATGACAACCGTTGGCAGAGTAGTAATAATTACAGGGAAAGATCACCTCTCCGCAATAATGACTATCGCAGAGACAATCAGAGAAACAGACAATATGGGAACCAAAATAACTATTATCAAGGGAGACAGAATAACTTTAGACGCAACGGTCCAGCGCGTAGTTACGTTCAGGGAGAAATTCTCCACCACGTGACCAACAAGAAAGAAACTATGGAATCTACCGACATGACGACAGACGATATGATCGTAATGACAGACCTGAATTGCATCAGAACTGGCGAGATTTAAACAGAGCAGAGCACTCTCGTCACGATGAATTTGTAGAAGTTAGGTCTCCAAATCCCAATAATGACGCGCGCCAACAAAGAGACAATAGGCAATGACTCACTCCGCTGGCAGCCACAATACGTACTTATGAAACTGACGACGCAGCTGCCGTAGCTAGTAATTACGTAAAAATGGAAGACATTAGGGACATCTTACTCCAGGAACACGACGTAAAACATAACAACATTGCATATCCTGTGATTCACATTACTGTAAATGACGTAAAATTTATGGCAGTACTTGACTCTGGCAGTCCCATTTCAGTAATTAGTGAAACAGCTTTTAGCAAATGCAACAAATCGAACGATTGCCCCACACTTCCGTAACGTAAGATTAAATTACAAGGTGCAATCTTTGGAAAAAGTGTAGATGTACGCCAACAAACCAATTCAGAATTCTTTTGCCAAAGCCACAGCTTCTCTATGAACTTTCTTATTGTTCCATTATTGTCGACGGAAATTATACTGGGAGTAGACTTTTTGAATGAATACAAAGCAGTCTTAAGCTTTCACGATGCTGAAATAAGTTTAGAGAAAGAAGGTAAGTCAATAGCTTTGAAATTTGAAGACTGGCTCTCAAACCATGATGAGGAAATTAATCGGCTTTACCTTCTGTTAGATAACAGTTCGGAATTTTCTACGGAACTAGACACTAACAATCACTCTGCAAGTACTGACAGGGATGACATCGACGGCATATTTCAAATTAATGAGTTAATTCAGAATAAAATTCAAAGAATTGAGAATTGTAATGACACTGATAGGCAGGACCTTTTTGAGATTTTACAAGCACATTCCACAGTTTTTACTCACAAAACAGAAACAATCACGGGATTTCAATACCAATTTCGTGTTCGTGAGCATACTAAATTTTGTGTTAGACCATACGTAATTCCGGCGCATTATAGGGACCGTGTTAGAACAGAAATACAATCTATGCTTAATGAGGGCATTATTGAGCCTGCAGTAAGCTCATACAACAACCCATTACATGTTGTTGAGAAGAAAAATGGATCGATCAGGCTTGTTTTAGATTCGAGACAAATCAATACTATCATCATTCCTGAAACAGACAGGCCGCAGACGATGGAAGAACTTCTTCAAAATTTTAATGGTGTAAAAGTGTTGTCTTCCATTGATCTCAGATCCAGCTTTTATCAGATCGAACTTCATCCAGAATGCAGAAAATACACAGCTTTCCTTTGTTTCGGCGTTTTCTAGGTCTCGTAAATTTTTACCGTCGTTTTCTGAATATGCAAATTCTTGTTACACCAAAACTTTGTTCTCTCAATGGAAAAAATACTATTTGGAACTGGGACGAACAAGCACAGTTGGAATTCAATTCTTTGAAAGAAGCGTTACTTCACGCGCCAATACTAGCTCATCCAGATCTGTCACAAGATTTCTGCCTTAGCACGGATTCTTCTAAAGTCGGTCTTGGTGCCCATTTGTTTCAAGAAGCCATAGAAAATGACACTACCATTCAGAAAACCATTGCTTTTGCTAGCCGAGTGCTAACAAAATCTGAAAAAAATTATTCCGTTACTGAATTAGAAGCTTTAGCTATCGTTTGGGCATTTAACAAATTCCGTTTCTTTCTTTCTGGTAAGCACGTAAAAGTATACAGTGATCATCGTGCATTACAATTTCTTATGTCTTCAAAATTAAATCATGACAGGCTAAAACGTTGGGCATTGTTTCTGCAAGAATTCCGCTTCACAATAGTCTACATTCCCGGCAAGGAGAACATTGTTGCGGACGCGCTGTCACGCGCACCGGCTGGACTTGAGAATAGTAACACAGAAGGCAACCTCGAGAAAAATTTCAGTATTCTTTACATTCAGAAAGTCGCCTTTGAAAACTTCATCACCACATCTTTAAAGGACATTGCTCATGAACAAGATAAAGATCCGATTTGGAAAGACATCAAAAGTAAATGGCATGAAAAGACACACACTCAGATTCGGCATTATTACCTGGTTAGAAACAACATACTGTTCAAACGCTGCACTGTTGATGACAAGCTATGGGTACTTTGCATTCCAGACGATTTTGTTAATAAGCTCATTTGGTACATTCATTTCAGCTACACACATTTTGGTCCACGAAAATGTTATCATATTCTTCGAACGACTTGTTATTTTAACAATATGGAAAAGAGAATTCGAAGAGTCTTGTCTATTTGTAAACTTTGTCAAAAGGCGAAACCATCTACTGTCTCCCATCGTGCTCCGCTGTTTCCTATCATTCCTTCTAAATTAAAAGAATTTGCTGCTGTTGATCTCTTGGGACCGCTTGTCAGAACATCTAATGGATTTGCGTACGTTCTAGTCGCTGTTGAACTTACTTCAAAATTTGTTTCTTTCACTCCGTTACCTAAAGCCACTGGACGGTCTGTATCCAACGCCTTTGTTAAAAATTTCTTACGTGAAGTTGGACACATTAGTAAAGTAATTTCAGATAACGGACCACAATTCAGATCTGCTGTTTGGTCACACATGCTTCGGAATCATAAAATCAAACCTGTTTTTATTTCATTGTATTCACCACATTGTAACCCGTCTGAACGGATTATGAAAGAAATCAATAAGCTTTGCAGACTTTATTGTCACAGAAAGCATCAGCATTGGGACAGATATTTACACTTATTTCAAAATGTGCTGAATGAAATGCCTCATGATTCCACTGCTTTACCACCTACTCTTGTACTGAAGAATGTAGAACCTCCGAACAGAATCAGAGAGCTTGTACCTTTCCCGAATACACGTAAACTTCGACACAAAGACATAATTGATTTGGCTCTTAAAAATATAAAATCTGCAGCAGACAAAAGGAGAAAACTAAACGGTAAAGCAAATGCAAAGAAATTATGTATTGGTCAGAAAGTTCTCATTAAAGCTCATTCATTGTCACATAAGAAGAAACACTTGAGTCACAAATTCTTTCTAGTTTACAATGGACCTTACAGAATCCGACGTATACCACATGATAATTGCGTTGAAGTTGAAACTCTGCGTACTAGGAAGAGTAAAGGTTTACACCACATTTCTCATGTAAAACCATTTATTGACAGATAATTTGCTTTTTAACTTAGTCTTTGCAATTTTCACTTCACGCTACTTGTACAATTTGTCACACTGAGAAACTGTTAACATGCAACTATGTTTTAAAGCTAACTAACCATCCAGTCAAGAACCTAGGTAACTTAGACAAGTAATTGCGAATGCATTGTTATTGCGAACAGACGACACAGTGTGGTTATTTATACATTCCTCCTTGTTAGTTGCACGATTACGTAACGAATATACGGCTTACATACTTAGAACATATACCAGCACTGCTAATGAAATTTTCATGCAACATTTTGGTTTGCTTGAGAGTGGATTCTGGATTTGAGGTGCTTTCTGTGAAATGCCAGATGACACAGTGGTTAGTTTATGTGACAGCTACACGATTTTATCACGACGCTGCTAATGCATGACAATTTACAATGTTGCTTTTGCGGTGTATCTGTTTTATATCTGCACAGTTTTTTCTGAATTCTTCTATAAAGTGAGACATGTTTTAGTGGTGACTTTTGTGGTATAGCTACAAGGAAACAGCCTTTTCTGTAGCACAACAATACGTTACAGCACAGTACTTTGTTCATCACGGCAATAAGTGTAATAAGTATGATATCTATACGCAAAGCATTTCACTTTGTTTATCATGAGGTAAGTACATTGACTTCTGCAGAACTTAGCTTTCGGAGGACAATAACTACGACACTTCCCAGAGATTATCTTACAGCAAGACGCATATTTAGCGCTACAGGACATGTATTTGAGTGATTAATTTTGTACTTAAAACATTTATTTTTAAAGATTTTTGAATTACAAAGAAAGTTTTTCGTAATACATTTCATTCCATTGCTGTAATCTGTAACACCTGAGGGTATAATTACAATAATCCTCAGGGGGGTACACGCCTACTTAGTGTATCATGTGTTTGGCAAGCACAAGGAGCCCTAGCTAATATGGTATTTGCTTATACAACTTTACACATCGGTACCATATTTCTCTAACACATAAATTACACAGCTATCTGATCATTTAACAGAGAAACAAACATCTTTTTTACTACGTCAGTGACACATGTTTACGCAATTACAGAGTTGGATTACTTCACACTTAAGAAATTGTATTTTGTCTGTACTTTTTGCACTGTTCATATTTTTTTTGAACCATTGTGATACTATGAGAGCTTTGAATGATGTATTTGGTATGGGATCATGATTTTTAAAGTACGTTTGAGGTAGATGACACTATTGACATGAGAAGAGAATTTTCGTTAGGTTTTGAAATTATTGCAGAAAGCTACGACGATTTTGAGATGTGACTGAGGTGTTATGATGTTATTTTTACGACGACGATGTGTATTATGCTGTTGAGGTATGTTTATGTCAATAAGATGATGCTACCATATATGAGGAATGTGATTACGTGTTTATATGTATATGAATAACTTGTGAAAAAGGATGTTGGAAACCGAGAATCGTACTTTAAGAGTTATGAAATGTGTGTAAATGCGTGAATGTATCACAATGCCGGCGAAAATTTTTTGGACTCTGTTATATTCATAGGATTTTGTTTCTACACACTTGTGACGTAAATTTTCGACCTGTGAAATTTTCATATGAGATTGTCACTGTAGCGGAAACTGGTGTCGTAAATATTTCCGTAAGAAAGTGACCACCTGGACGTGCGTCGTCGGCACACAGCTGTGTCAGACACCTGGAGAACTAGCCATTAGGGTGTGCCTTTCCGGAAGCCTATACACCCGCTAATGACATTCCTTTGTAGAGGGCATCGCTAATGCGACACGCTCGTTACTTGAAAACATATGATTTTTGTAATGCGTTGTGGGCACACAGCTGTGTCAAACACCTGGAGAACAAGCCATTAGGGTGTGCCTTTCATCGCTAATGCGACACCCTCGTTACTTAAAAACATATGATTACTCGCACTTTGTGCTAATTACTGAAATGCTTATGAATTGATGGGAAATATTCGTACATCTGCACACCTGATTATGACAAGTGTCTTTCTCCGAGAGTTGAGTGCTACTGACTTACGAAATGCCACATGACTATTGAATGATATTTTTATGCTTTGCTTTTCATAGTTGCTTATTTCATTTGATGTCTGGTTTCCAGCTGTGTTGCAGCATTAGTTTTATAAAATAAACTTAGATGAATTTGCTAATGTGAACTCTTTCTGTCAACAGATCTATTAAATAATTATTTTATGATCCACATTCTTTAAAAAAGGAGCACTTGGAAAGGAAAGAACAATAAGAAGGAACTAGTAACAGTAACACATAATTTTCTTTTCAAGTACATGGTAATATTTCTTTTTACAATAAGTTGTTGTGGTGCACCACTTTAATTACATAGACATTAAGATGTGAATATACATTTCCCTTGTCTGCATTGTTGTTTTTACTGTAATATTTTTTCTGCTTGAGCTATGTCATGTTTAGGTATAAGTTGCTGCTGTTTGCCAGGCATAGTGTTATTGAATTTGAATTTTGCTAATTTCTTAATGCTGTTTGCTTCGCAAATCTGCGTTTTTTTTTCATTGCTGTTTATATTAACTGTTTTATGTGATGCTGCATTGCCTCGTCCCTTAGTTTAGCATCTGAGCTCAGTAGATTTAAGTTAGCTTAAGAGGGGGTAGACTATATAAGAAACTGACTATGGAGAATAGGTAAAGAATGCAATGCGAAGTTATATGAAAAAGATTTGGGCCCAAATGAGTATTGTACAATCAGAAATAATTATTTTGAAAGAAATATGTACAGAATACAGAAAGCAAGCTTAAATAGGACTTTTGGGAATAATGATGAACGAAGGGAGATCTCCATGCAAAATACTACAGTAAAACAAACCCTGTCCTTTCCTTTTGTGTCATCCCTCTATATGTTTGTGTACCCTTGTGTATTTGTGTTTTTCCTGTCTTTATGTGTTTAGCTGATGAGAGCTATATGGTAGAATTTTTCTAATACTCTGTTATTTACTTTGTAAAGATGTTTAGACATTATTTATTCTGTTTTGTTTTAATGCTCATGTGTGAAGTTGACGTTTCAAAAGTGATTATGATCTTTTATTTTTGTACTCATGTCATCATTCCTGTAACACTGATGTATATGTTTATTTCTATTCTTTTGTAAAGCCTGTACTACAAAGGTTATCTGTATTGTTATGTTCTTTAATGATGTATTTTGTATCTTTGTAATTGTATTCTTATGTTATAAAATTGTAATTGACGCCAGTTAATCAAATTAAGTAACTTGTACGTTACATTTCACTGCACACGTTTCTGTTGGTCATAGTATATGGACAATATGTGAGAAGTAGAGTGATTGCACGTGTGTTGATAATTCAGCAAGGGACTGGATAACAGCATTGCTGGTTCTAAAGACAATTCCTAAAACTTTGTGCGTGCACAAGTGATGATTTATGGACTTGCTATCTTCTCTGCAAGATTCTTCGATGGTGATTGTGCACCTGCACAGTCGCAGCAGATGGCT
The DNA here is from genome assembly GCF_023864275.1 of Schistocerca cancellata. NCBI lineage: Eukaryota > Metazoa > Arthropoda > Insecta > Orthoptera > Acrididae > Schistocerca > Schistocerca cancellata. The sequence goes on along the minus strand of NC_064628.1, from coordinate 780,418,689 downwards.
GCTGGCCATCTCTACAAGGACTACAGTGGGTCTACACCTTTGCTGCCTCACCAATACTCTCCACCAGGACTGCAGTGGGTCTGCTCTGTGATGACCTACCTACCAATCTTCTTCAAAACGTCGACTGACTCTGCTGTGGGTTTGCTCTGTTGTGGCCCATTACCTGTCAGCATGTCAAGAGTCAGCACTGTCTTTGCGTTGGAAGGACAACACTACTTCTTCAAGACTGCATGGAAATCCACTACTTCAGTGTGCATTGTCTTTTACTGCTCAGACTTTGAGAAAAGAAATGGCAGTTTTACTCTGATGAATGATCAGGACTGTCTTTATTGACTGTGAGAAAATTTTAGCTGTTGACCAACATTGTATTAATAAGTGTGTGCATTTGATATCTTTGTGATTGTAATTATGAAAAATTTTTTCAAATCTGTATTGGCCAGTGCCCAACACCATTTGTAAAAATTTTTTGTGGGGAGCATGGGGGCTATGTAAGTAGGCTGTATAGATTTTTATATGGGAATGCCACGTAGCGCTCTGTATGAAAATCACTGGCTGTGCTGTGTGCAGTCTGTGGCTAGTTTGCATTGTTGCCTGCCATTGTAGTGTTGGGCAGCTGGATGTGAACAGCATGTAGCGTTGCGCAGTTGGAGGTGAGCCGCCAGCAGTGGTGGATGTCGGGAGAGAGATGGCGGAAGTTTTGAAATTGAACTGCTATATATATTATGATTATTAAGGTAAATACAGTGTTTGTTCTCTATTAAAATCTTTCATTTGCTAACTATCCCTAACAGTAGTTAGTGCCTTCTGTAGTTTGAATCTTTTATTTAGCTGGCAGTAGTGGCGCTCGCTGTATTGCAGTAGTTCGAGTAACGAAGATTTTTGTGAGGTAAGTGATTTCTGAAAGGTATAGTTTAATGTTACTCAGGGCCATTCTTTTGCAGGGTTTTTTGATAGATTGCGTTGCGCTAAAATTATTGTGTGCCAGGTTAAGCACAGTTTTGTATAAATTGTTCTAAGGGGACGTTTCAACGTGACCTGCACGTGTCTCATTCGTGTGTCTGGCGTGTTCTGCATGAACAGCGACTCCACATGTACCCCCTCAGAAGGCACACGTCATGTACCCGGCGGATTTGGTGCAACGTGTCAATTTCTATACTTCGCTTTTACACCACTTTGTGGATTTTCATCTGTTCCCAAGGCGAATTTTGTTCACCGATTAAGCTCATTTAAACACGGAAGGTGTTTCGAACGCTCGAAATAGCCACATTTGGAATCAGGAAAGCTCCAAAGCCACGCGTACATGAAAATTTCGGCGCACCCTTGGTATCAATGTCTGGGCAAGTATCTACCATGGGCGTGTGACGACAGTACATCCTTCTTCCCCACCTAACGAGTACCACGTATTTGATATCCCTGCAGCAAGTGCTGGCGGAGTTTTTGGAATATGTGCCATTGGACATTCAACACGAATTGTGCACGACGGCGCGGCAGTACATTTTGCAGTTCGCGTCCGTAACCATCTGAACGTAGTGAACGGGTGGAACGGTCTAGGTGGACTACATGTTTGGCCACCAAGAACCCTAGATGTAACCCATTTGCATCATTTCTAGTAGGGCCGCGTGAGGAGTATTGTTTACGAGACCCCTGTCCAGTCGAAGGATGATCTGGTTGCACGGAACATGGCTGTTGCAGAAGTGATTAATCATACACCATGCATGATGGACAGAGATTATGCGAACTTACTGCGCAGATATATTGTGTGCACCGAAATTGGTGGTCGTCACACTGAACAGCTGTTGCAGGATCACAGTACACAGGAGTGAAATCTGGACATTTGGTTTTCCTTGTAACTTGGAAACGAACTGTTTCCGGACATGGGTTCTATTAAAACTTGATGTAGTAAGTGAAATACCCTGTATAAAACAGCTTTAAACACCTGATTATTTTACAAATGAGTTAACGTCCTAAATGTTTTACATTAATCTTGTAAAACTCTTACGGCTGAAGATGCAAAACCCTAACTATGTTCGTTTTATTAATTTCAGTTTATTCGCAAGTAGACTAATTGTGTTTAAAGTACGTTGAAAGTCGCCATGAGGTCTCATTATAAAACACTAGACGAGTAAGTCTGCGTAATTTTTTCTGCATAATTTGTTCTCAGCTTCAAGAAAAACCAGATTTCCGTGCATCTCAGTGTTTATGGCGCCATACTGCAGTGGGTCAGGTTATAATTTCTTAACCCTAACATTCCCTATAGGTTTCTTGTTATCTGCCCTTTGCTCTGCGTTGGTAGAGACTCACTCAGCTGATGAAAAGTGACGGTGAAGAAAACGCCACTTAAATCATGCGAGGTTGCATAACTCAGGCTTGGAAGCAGTATCTTAAGTAGTAGTGTAGATTTATGTAGAACATATAAATGAAATGAGTACTCGATTAACACCAAAAGTACCTCAGCTACAATATATGGGCCAGACATTCTTGCATACGGCTTTGTAAGCCCAAAACGAGAAGGTGTAGCTGTTGAAGGTCTCCTGTACTGATTTGTAACGGGGCGGCAAAGGTCTTGAAGGGAAGACTTACCTAGTAAAATTTGGAGGAGCGCAGGTGTAGTCTGCAGACGTTCCTTGCGATGCCTGCATCTTAAAGGGCATCAGTCAACAAATGGTCCTCTTGATGGTTGATTAAATGGCTCTAGGTCATAATGAGTTTAGGAAATGAAGGAGACTCTGCATTCACTTAAATTTCCCCTAGATTTTCCTTCCAACCCCTCTGGTGCAGGGTGATACACTACTGGTCATTAAAATTGCTACACCACGAAGATGACGTGCTACAGACGCGAAATTTAACCGACAGGAAGAAGATTCTGCGATATGCAAATGATTAGCTTTTCAGACCATTCACACAAGGTTGGCGCCTGTGGTGACACCTACAACGTGTTGACACGAGGAAAGTTTCCAACCGATTTCTTATACACAAACGGCAGTTGACCGTTGTTGCCTGGTGAAACGTTGTTGTCATGCCTCGTGTAAGGAGGTGAAATACGTACCATCACGTTTCCGACTTTGATAAAGGTCGGATTGTAGCCTCTCGCGATTGCGGTTTATTGTATCGCGACATTGCTTCTCGTGTTGGTCGAGATCCAATGACTGTTAGCAGAATATGGAATCGGTGGGTTCAGGAGGGTAATACGGAACGCCGTGCTGGATCCCAAAGGCTTCGTATCACTAGCAGTCGAGATGACAGGCATCTTATCCGCATGGCTGTAACGGGTCGTGCAGCCACGTCTCGATCCCTGAGTCAACAGATGGGGACGTTTGCAAGACAACAACCATCTGCACGAACAGCTCGACGACGTTTGCAGCAGCATGGACTATCAGCTCGGAGACCGTGGCTGCGGTTATCCTTGACGCTGCATCACAGACAGGAGCGCCTGCGATGGTGTACGCAACGACGAACCTGGTTGCACGAATGGCCAAACGTCATTTTTTCGGATGAATCCATGTTCTGTTTACAGCATCATTATGGTCGCATCCGTGTTTGGCGACATCGTGTTGAACGTACATTGGAAGCGTGTATTCGTCATTGCCATAGTGGCGTATCACCCGGCGTGATGGTATGGGGTGCCATTGGTTACACGTCTCGGTCACTTCTTGTTCGCACTGAAGGCACTTTGAACAGTGGACGTTACATTCCAGATGTGTTACGACCCATGGCTCTACCCTTTATTCGATCCCTGCGAAACCCTACATTTCAGCAGGATAATGCACGACCGCATGTTGCAGGCCCTGTACGGGCCTTTCTGGATAAAGAAAATGTTCGACTGCTGCCCTGGCCAGCACATTCTCCAGATCTCTCACCAACTGAAAACGTCTGGTCAGTGGTGGCCGCGCAAGTGGCTCGTCACAATACACCAGTCACTACTCTTGATGAACTGTGGTATCGTGTTGAAGCTGCATGGGGAGCTGTACCTGTACACGCCATCCAAGCTCTGTTTGACTGAATGCCCAGGCGTATCAAGGCCGTTATTACGGCCAGCGGTGGTTGTTCTGGGTACTGATTTCTCAGGATCTATGCACCCAAATTGCGTGAAAATGTAATCACGTGTCAGTTCTATTTTAATATATTTGTCCAATGAATACCCGTTTATTATCTGCATTTCTTCTTGGTGTATCAATTTTAAGGGCCAGTAGTGTACTTTGAAGGAGACAACACTAAACTTGACTAAAACGGTAAGCAACTTTTTTTTCACATCAGTCTCATTACTTTATTGTCGCACATCATATGTACTCTCCACCGCTATTGCTCCAACGTGCCGTGTGTGAGTGGCTATTCGCGCAACCGCTACGGTCGCAGGTTCGAATACTGCCTTGGTCATGGATGTGTGTGATGTCCTTATGTTAGTTAGGCTTAAGTAGTTCTAAGTTTTAGGGGACTGATGACCTCAGATGTTAAGTCCCATAGTTCTCAGAGCCATTTGAACCATTTGAGTGGCTATTACGTATTGATGATGAATGTAGGCTGTGGTCACGTTATTGTGGTTGAATCGTGTATGAAATAGTGAGAAGCCTCCTAGTCAAGACACTAATTACCACTTTGGTGAGGACTGCTAATGGCGGGTACAGTAAATGGCCAATGAAAGTGCCTCTAGGAGTGACTGGCAGAAAGGCGTAGATGTTAAAAACCGATTTCGAGGAGCGGTTTTGGAGCCCACAAAACACGAAATCGTGACGGCGCTCAACTCTCACGAAGCGCGGGGGTGGGAGGGGAGGGGGGTGGAGAGGGGGAGGGCAGTGGGTAAGGGGCGGGGGTGTTGGAAGCGAATCGTCGGCACTGTGGGGCGGAGTGCGGAGGTGACTGAGTGTATAAAGTCGGGAACGAGTGATCCTCTGCGATCAATAAAATTGTTCTGCCGTCGTGGAAAGCTCTGAAAGAGTTCGCAGGTGCCTCCCCGTTCGCAGCCGTGAAATTCTACACAAGCCGCCGGTTTTGTGGGCGAGTGTGCGCATGCGCGGAGGGAGGAGAAGCAAATAACAGGACATGGAGGCATTAGGTCGCTGAAGGCAGTATTTAAGGGACGGGAAAGACTTGGTGTGAAAACTAGAAGTAAGTAGTTTTTGATGTTACTGAGCAACAGTCATACAATGATTTTTAAATGAACACACCGTCATTTGACTGTATTGTTGTTTATCTAATTACGACCCAGGTTTCGGCCTTTTATGTCATTTGCAAGTGATGGTGTTTATATCATGAACATATATTGCAGGACATCAAGCTCAAAATTAGCCATAAATTAAGAAAAATGTTCGCTCCCCACGATATTGCAGATGTAAAATCATAATCTTATAGAAAGATCAGTAAATAATAGTGGGAGCCGTCATATTTAATAAAAATAGGTTTGCTTTGGTATATACAAAGCTTACAAGTTTAATCTGGTATACATGAAGTAAACCTGTTTTTATTATATTTATTTATTTATTTAATCGTATGGTGATTTTATACAATATACAGTTGATTTAGGGCAAATGATTTCATACAATATTCATATGATATTAGGCTAGATTAAACCTTAAAGTCCGTGTTTTTCAACCAGTTAATTAAGCTGGGTGTGAGAGTGAACAAGTCATCGGTAATTCCAGGATATGAATGAAGTGGACAGCGTTGGACTAAATGTTCAATTGTCTGCTCTTCTTGATTACATTCACTCATTGGTGAACTGATCCAGCCCCATTTGTACCTGAAGTACCTACAACAACCATTTCTAGTCCTTAACCTGTTGAGGCGGCACCAAAGGTTCCTCGGTAGGTCTAAACCTTTTGGCTTCTTTGTGGGATCAAGGTGATGGGGGCTTGTTCCCAATATTTTTGTTGACCATTCATGCTTCCAGCTTTCATTTAGATCCAAACCATCCGCGATGAGTTGTCCTGCAGTAACACTTGCTGGTCTTCTTGATCGCAATCGTTGCTGTGGCGAATGACAGAATTCCTGGTGCAGTGCCGGCCGGTGTGGCCGTGCGGTTCTAGGCGCTTCAGTCTGGAACCGCGTGACCGCTACGGTCGCAGGTTCGAATCCTGCCTCGGGCATGGATGTGTGTGATGTCCTTAGGTTAGTTAGGTTTAAGTAGTTCTAAGTTCTAGGGGACTGATGACCACAGAAGTTAAGTCCCATAGCGCTCAGAGCCATTTGAACCATTTGAACCTGGTGCAGTGGTAGATAGGGTGATGCAGATATTTTCTTGGCCTCCTTCAGTAGAGAGCTTGTTTCCGCCTGAAGTTAGGTGGAGGGATGTGACTCAGTACAGGTAACCGGTGGCATGGGATTGATTTGATGGAACCAGTAATGCAGCGCATTGCGTCGTTACGTTTTGTGTCTACCTTCTTCACATGTACACTTTCCAACCAGACAGGTGCACAGTACTCGGCAGCAGAGTACACAGGACTGATGTCAGTTAAACGCAGACAGTCAGCAGGGGTTCCCCAGGTGGTACCACTGAGCTTATGTAGTATGTTGTTCCTTGCAGCAACTTTATGAGAAAGCTTGGTGATGTGCGCTTTGTAGCTCAGGGTTCTATCTAGAGAGATTCCGAGATATTTTGGGAAAGGATTGTACCTCAACGTTTGGTTTGTAGTTCGCGGCACGATTCGCTAGATTGGGGATCGATTGTTGCTCACGTCCGTAGGTATAACCTATATTAACCGACACGTGACCCCTGAGTGGTTCTAAACGAGCAACAGTGTCATAGGTGCCTGGAAACATAACTAATAACCGTACTTTATTAAGTATGATTTGCTCAGACTATTACTTACCGATCTTTTTACAACATGATGGTTTTACATCTGGCATTTCGTGGAGAGAGAATATTTTTCTTAATTTATGGCCAGTTTTGAGCTTGATGTATGTATATATGTTAATGACATAAACTCAATCACTTGAAAATGGCATAGAAGGCCGAAACCTGGGTCGTAATTAAATAAGCGACAATACAGTAAAATAGCGGCGTGTTCATTTAAAAATTTAAAAAAAACCTAGAAGGATGTTGTTGCTGTGAGCATCTTTTTCGGTTTGACTTTAAACTGTTATCTGGTTCTATCTTTGAGGAGATTATCAGCGGAAATTACTAGAAACAAGATGGAGGCGGTATATTGATAGCAGTGCGCGTTTTGCGGGTCAGTGGTTGGATCTCAGGATCTTTTTGAATGTAGTGAAATAATAACGAGATATTAATCATTTGTTTGGGAGCAGTGAAATTAATCTCTCTCGCACGTGAAAGCGAGGCTGGAGGCTTTAGTCTAGGCAGAGTTAGTAGTTAAGCGTTGCAGGGGTTTGTCTACGTCCGTCAATAAATTTATTTTGTTTCGCGCAGCACACAGCGCTACAGCCTCTTTTACACAAGCGACTTGCTTGCCTCAGTCGATTCCTCGTAGTGAGTCCTCTGTAGCGCCATTTTCGTTTTCTTTCTGTACTGAGTCTCGCCTCTAAAGGTTGGTCGTTTCCTTTGCACTGTAGCGCCAAAACTGCGGGAGTTGCCTGAGTGATGAAAATGAGGTTATGAGGGTACCATCGTGTATACGAAAACATCGAAATATGGTAACAGGATTTAGGAACAAGAATGATAATTTAATTTGCTAAAGACCGGAGCAAAATGTATAATGAATGTTCTTGACAAATGTCGAAGGTAAAATTTCCACACTCCTGAGAACAGTAATAATAGTGTCGTCCAAACGTATCGACACATGAAGATTTGTTTGTTCGAGAAAATATACAGGGTGGTCCATTGTTCGTGACCGGGCCAAATATCTCACGAAATAAGCGTCAAACGAAAAAACTACAAAGATCGAAACTCGTATAACTTGAAGGGGGAAACCAGATGGTGCTATAGTTGGCCCGCTAGGTGGCGTTGCCATGGATCAAACAGATATCAACTGCGTTTTTTTTTTTTAAAGTAGGAACCCCCATTTTCTATTACACATTCGTGTAGTACGTACAGAAATATGAATGTTTTAGTTGGACCACTTTTCTCGCTTTGTGGCAGATGGCGCTGTAATAGTCACAAAAGTATAAGTACGTGGTATCACGTAACATTTGCTTCGTGATATATTACCCTTGTTAAAACGGACCGCTTACCAATTGCGGAAAAGATCGTTATCGCGTTGATGTATGGCTATTGTGATTAAAATGCCCAACGGGCGTGTGCTATGTATGCTGCTCGGTATCCTGGACGACATCATCCAAGTGTCCGGACCGTTAGCCGGATAGTTACGTTATTTAAGGAAACAGGAGTGTTCAGCCACATGTGAAACGTTAACCACGAGCTTCAACAAATGATGGTACCCAAGTAGGTGTTTTAGCTGCTGTCGCGGCTAATCCGCACATCAATAGCAGACAAATTGCGCGAGAACAGGGAATCTCAAAAACGTCGGTGTTGAGAATGCTACATCAACATCGATTGCACCTGTACCATATTTCTATGCACCACGAATTGCAATGCGACGACTCTGAACGTCGCGTACAGTTCAAAAAATTTTCAAATGTGTGTGAAGTCTTATGGGACTTAACCGCTAAGGTCCTCAGTCCCTAAGCTTACACACTACTTAAACTAAATTATCCTAAAGACAAATACACACACCCATGCCCGAGGGAGGACTCGAACCTACGCCGGGACCAGCCGCACAGTCCACGGCTGGAGCGCCTTAGCCGCTCTGCTAAACCCGCGCGGCGTGTACAGTTCCCGTGCGGCATTATGGGAGGAAGGATAATTGGCCCTCATTTTATCGATGGCAATCCTAATGGTGCAATGTATGCTGATTTCCTACGTAATGGTTGAAATGGCTCTGTGCACTATGGGACTTTTAAGGTCATCAGACCCCTAGAAGTTAGAACTACTTAAACCTAACTAACCTAAGGACATCACACACATCCATGCCCGAAGCAGGATTCGAACCTGCGATCGTAGCGGTCGCGTGGTTCCAGACTGTAGCGCCTAGAACCGCTCGGCCACTCCGGCCGGCACCTACGTAATGTTCTACCGATGTCACTACAAGATGTTTCACTGCATGACAGAATGACGATGTACTTCCAACATGATGGATGTCCGGCACGTAGCTCGCGTGCGGTTGAAGCGGTATTGAATAGCATATTTCATGACAGGTGGATTTATCGTCGCAGCACCATACCATGGCCCGCACGTTCACCGGATCTGACGTCCCCGAACTTTTTACAGTGGGAAAAGTTGAAGGATATTTGCTATCGTGATCCACCGACAATGCCTGACAACATGCGTCAGCGCATTGTCAATGCATGTGCGAACATTACGGAAGGCGAACTACTCGCTGTTGAGAGGAATGTCAGACGTATTGCCAAATGCATTGAGGTTGACGGACATCATTTTGAGCATTTATTACATTAATGTGGTAATTACAGGTAATCATGCTGTAACAGCAAGTGTTCTCAGAAATGATAAGTTCACAAAGGTATATGTATCACATTCGAACAACCGAAATAAAATGTTCAAACGTATCTACGTTCTGTATTTTAATTTTAAAAACCTATCTTTTACCAACTGTTCGTGTAAAATTGTGAGCCATATGTTTGTGACTATGACAGCGCCATCTATCACAAAGTGAAAACAGTCTCTATTCAAAAGGCACAAAATAGCGCCTTTTTATTTTATCGTTTGCATCTTTTTTCTTTGTCAAGGTCACATAACATCGAAAACTATTTTCCTTGTTAAACAGATCCGATATTTTTCATTAAGTATTTTTATTCACTTGCGTTCTCATATCTTTGCCTACGTATTGTAAAACGTCAATATTATTTTCGTTTGAGATGCTTCACCCCTCATGTGGAATAACAGTAATAGGAAGTAACATATGTTCTGCCTTGAGCAAACAAAATTTTTGTGTTTTAGTACCCATACATATTGCAAAGAAGTTCCTCCATTTTCGATGCGCGTATTTAGTCTCTTACAAATAATTCATGTATTATAATATTGCCCAGTTTTTGATGTTATAGTATTTCCATTAGAAAACGTGCTGACAGAAATGCTACCAAGGGGAAATGTCATTGAAAAATTCAAAACGTCCGCTCTGAACATCCAGAACAAGATGCCGGAACAAATGAACATCACTCAGCCATCCTGTAGAAACACGAAAACAGAAATGTACAAAAAGTAAGTCACTTATTTACATACATAGTCCGCCTCACTCCCCACTCACCATTTCACCATGCCTGATCACAATCAGAGTATACTTCAACACATTTTTGGAAAAATAGTTCTGTAACCTAAAAAACGCTAGTCAAAGAGTGAAATAACGAATATTTGTTTACAACACAACATAATGACAGTAGTGCTATAAAAAGGGTATAGAAAAAAGACATTTAAAAGATGGGTAACATCATATTAGGCCTAAAATTTGCGAAATTACTTAATAAAACATTGATAAGCACTTATTGACTGTAGATGACATACTGGAACGCAATAATTATAGCTCTGCTCAAATATCAAAGAGACCTGTGAACACCATTATGTAATACTAAAGTATATATTTATTTTTCCTGGTAATACTTCTGTCATTAGTTTTATTAATGTTAATACTATAATCTCAAAAACTGGAAAATATCATAATGTATACATCATTTGCAAGAGAATAAATAAACCCAATGAAGGTGGAGAAACTTCTCCGAAATATGTATAGGTACAAGAACAAGAAAAGTTGTGAAACTTCCTGGCAGACTAAAACAGTGTGACGGACCGAGACTCGAACTCGGGGCCTTCCCTCCCTTCGAGTCCAGGTCCGGCACGCAGTTTTAATCTGCCAGGAAGTTTCATATCAGCGCACACTCGGCTGCAGAGTGAAAATCTCATTCTGGAAACATCCCATCTACATCTACATCTACATCCATACTCCGCAAGCCACCCGACGGTGTGTGGCGGAGGGTACCTTCAGTACCTCTATCGGTTCTCCCTTCTATTCCAGTCTCGTATTGTTCGTGGAAAGAAGGATTGTCGGTATGCCTCTGTGTGGGCTCTAATCTCTCTGATTTTATCCTCATGGTCTCTTCGCGAGATATACGTAGGAGGGAGCAATATACTGCTTGACTCTTCGGTGAAGGTATGTTCTCGAAACTTTGACAAAAGCCCGTACCGAGCTACTGAGCGTCTCTCCTGCAGAGTCTTCCACTGGAGTTTATCTATCATCTCCGTAACGCTTTCGCGATTACTAAATGATCCTGTAACGAAGCGTGCTGCTCTCCGTTGGATCTTTTCTATGTCTTGTATCAACCCTATCTGGTACGGATCCCACACTGCTGAGCAGTATTCAAGCAGTGGGCGAACAAGCGTACTGTAACCTACTTCCTTTGTTTTCGGATTGCATTTCCTTAGGATTCTTCCAATGAATCTCAGTCTGGCATCTGCTTTACCGACAATCAACATTATATGATCATTCCATTTTAAATCACTCCTAATGCGTACTCCCAGATAATTTATGGTATTAACTGCTTCCAGTTGCTGACCTGCTGTTTTGTAGCTAAATGATAAAGGATCTATCTTTCTGTGTATTCGCAGCACATTACACTTGTCTACATTGAGATTCAGTTGCCATTCCCTGCACCATGCGTCAATTCGCTGCAGATCCTCCTGCATTTCAGTACAATTTTCCATTGTTACAACCTCTCGATACACCACAGCATCATCTGCAAAAAGCCTCAGTGAACTTCCGATGTCATCCACCAGGTCATTTATGTATATTGTGAATAGCAACGGTCCTATGACACTCCCCTGCGGCACACCTGAAATTACTCTTACTTCGGAAGACTTCTCTCCATTGAGAATAACATGCTGCGTCCTGTTATCTAGGAACTCCTCAATCCAATCACACAATTGGTCTGATAGTCCATATGCTCTTACTTTGTTCATTAAACGACTGTGGGGAACTGTATCGAACGCCTTGCGGAAGTCAAGAAACACGGCATCTACCTGTGAACCCGTGTCTATGGCCCTCTGAGTCTCGTGGACGAATAGCGCGAGCTGGGTTTCACATGACCGTCTTTTTCGAAACCCATGCTGATTCCTACAGAGTAGATTTCTAGTCTCCAAAAAAGTCATTATACTCGAACACAACACGTGTTCCCCCAGGCTGTGGCTAAGCCATGTCTCCGCTATATCCTTTCTTTCAGGAGTGCTAGTTCTGCAAGGTTCGCAGGAGAGCTTCTGTAAAGTTTGGGAGGTAGAAGACGAGGTAGTGGCAGAAATAAAGCTGTGAGGACGGGGCGTGAGTCGTGCTTGGGTACCTCAGATGGTAGAGCACTTGCCCGCGAAAGGCAAAGGTCCCGAGTTCGAGTCTCGGTCCGACACACAGTTTTAATCTGCCAGGAAGTTTCATATCAGCGCACACTCTGCTGCAGAGCGTTGGGTGGTACTTAAGATAGGTAAATAACTTAGTGAAATCAATGTGAAGTAGAAATTAGAAAATAAATGAAAAACTTAGTTTAGTTTAGAAGAATTGCTCACTGGCCAACAGCTGACAGAGCAGCAGTGGCAATGTCCGGCGCTTGCAAGTCAGGACGTTCAAGAGAAGCCATCGCCCTCCCCACAGATGCGGAAGCTGTCAATTCAGCCGTCAGTGCATCGCCCAACCGGCTCACGTGTTCCTCAATTGTCACATGTGATCAAAGGGCCTCGCCTACATTCCAAGAGCCAATGACCGACGTTAAGGAGATTCTTCGAGAAGCTTTTCAACGTGACAGAAGAGGCATTGACCTTGAAGTCGTTCACCTGCAGTGAACTGAAGTGAATAAATACGAGAGATGCAGTGGGCCCGACAAGAGGAGTAGTTTTCAGTTCAGTTTCGGTGCTGAAGACCGTCATGTAGGAAGAGACTACATCGTACACAGAAGCACCAAGTCCGCCGCTGTAATGGAATAGCAAACAGCAGCCTCGCCACCAGAAGACAGACGTTATAAGGTATTTGAAGACTGATTTCTATGTACCCGGGTGACTCGTGAGGACGGGAAGGAGACGGCCTCACATCAGCAGTCACCTGTGAGCTGGGATGAAGATCGGACAGCCGAAGACTGGCAAGCTGGAGTCCGTTGTTCGAGTCCGGGACACTGGCCCACCCCCGCCGCGCCGCTCCGCTGGCCGACGCACAACACTGTCATACGCGGCCGCTTAGAGAAGAGAAACACCGGGACGCCACATCCAAGGTACCACCATCCGATTCACGACCTCGTTCTCAATAATTAAACGGTCCACCTCGCGCTGCGCGTCTCCAGTCAACTGGGCGAGACGGCGACACGAAATACACACCGCCAGGCAAAATTTTCAATAAAAATTATCTTATGTAAAAATGCTGTTTCGTTCTACCTCATACCCGAGCCATGGAAGAACCCACCCTGCCCACATGTTGTTAAGAGAGAAAAAGTAATTTATTTAGTGTTTTTCACCCTGACATAATGTGGAACGTCCCCTTAGAACAATTTATACATGACTATGTTTAAACTGACACATAATATTTTTTAGCGCAACGCAATCTGACTTTCAAAAATCCCTGCAAAAGAATGGCCCTGACTAACATTAATCTATACCTTTCACAAATCACTTACCTCACCAAAAATCTCCGTTACTCGAACTACTGCAATACAGCGAGCGCCACTACTGCCAGCTAAATAAAAGATTCAAACTACGGAAGGCACTAACTACTGATAGGCATAGTTAGCAAATGAAAGATTTTAATAGAGAACAAACAATGTATTTATCTTAATAGTCATATATATAGCAGTTCATGACATCCATTCTGTACTCAAAAATCCGCCATCTCATTTCCCACATCCACCACTGCTGGCGGCTCACCTCCAACTGCGCAACGCTATGCGCTGTTAACATCCAGCTGCCCAACACTACAATGGCAGACAACAATGCAAACTAGCCACAGACTGCACACAAGTACAGCCAGTGATTTTCATACAGAGAGCGCTACGTGGCGGCGGCGTTACCAATATAAGAACCCAGCCTACTTACAAATGCCTTAGAATCAAATGCCCTTTGCAGTAATGCTCGTCCTGATAATTGACTAGCATCATAAAAGAGAAAACCCAGTTACAAGAGTGAAAATCTCATTCAAGAAAAAATGTGTTTGCTCAAAAATAGCTACAGTTCTGTATTACATATTAGGAAGCAAACGCGGACAAGAAAAGAGCTTCGATCACACAACGACTACTACCAGTAGGAAGGATACCAGCCCATCGAGGAAACTTCGCAATGTGTCCTGTAAATGAAGCAAACAAAACAAATATTAAGGAAACCGAAAATCCGTTACTGCGACAGGAGTGAGTTCAGTGAGAACAGATTAGCTTTCTGTGTTAGCAGACAACGCCGTAGTCATCTGCTTCTGCTCATGAAGAATGTGCAACGTACTCAAGATTTTAGAACTGCACACTCGGCACTCCCTTGATCACTGATATCACTGACCTGCTCACAATCTACTTGATAGATGATTAACACACAAGAACATGATGTGCACCCACAATGAATAATCGATTTTGGCCAGAAAGTCGTTCATGAAAAAAAAAATGGTTCAAATGGCTCTGAGCACTATAGGGCTTAACATCTATGGTCATCAGTCCCCTAGAACTTAGAACTACTTAAACCTAACTAACCTAAGGACATCACACAACACCCAGTCATCACGATGCAGAGAAAATCCCTGACCCCGCCGGGACTCGAACCCGGGAACCCGGGCGCGGGTAGCGAGAACGCTACCGCACGACCACGAGCTGCGGACATCGTTCATGAAAAACTGGCTTTACACAGTGCATGGATTCTAGCCGTGGTCGCAAGGGGGGTTTGCTGTGGCGCCAGAGTAGCTCTGGGGAATAAATGGCAGGAACGTTTCAAGTAATCAGGAAGGTATTTATGACGGATGTACTGCTGGTAGCTGTAACTGTGAACGTTATCTGGAGTACTTCTTCACAATCGAGGGTTGTTGATCCTGCGGTGTAAGAGCTGCATCCAGTACTATACAAGAGGTACTTTTCTTCTACTTCTTCTTCCCCTTCCCCTTCCCCTTCTTCTTCTTCTTCGTCTTCTTCTTCTTCATCTTCTTTCAAAAGGTTAGGCCTTGTCTCTACAGCAAGGCTTACTCTCTTCAGCAAACCTTTCATCTTGTAAGATAGCCCATATTTACAGGTAAAGGCACATTTTACCTTTTTTCCAGTTATCTATTTCACATACGTGGAGTGCGTGTACGAGCGTTGCAGTATGTATGGAGCAAGGAACGAGCGGTAGGTTCCAACGCTTTCTAGCAGAGACGGTTGGCCATCTGACACTTTGAGAGCCAGAGGAATGAGATGCCGATGCAGAAATCGCTCGTGCCGTCAGCAAAGAAATACATAGGGAAAGTACATTTATTCTGACGAAAATCGAGTAATTTTTATTAATAAATATTTGCCAACAAAATTTGCGTTTTGCCACTCACAAGCGAACCTCCCCATCGCACCCCCCTCAGATTTAGTTATAAGTTGGCACAGTGGATTGGCCTTGAAAAACTGAACACAGATCAATCGAGAAAACAGGAAGAAGTTGTGTGGAACTATGAAAAAAATAAGCAAAATATACAAACTGAGTAGTCCATGTGGAAGATAGGCAACATCAAGGACAGCCTGAGTTCAGGAGTGCCATGGTCTCGTGGTTAGCGTGAGCAGCTGCAGAACGAAAGGTCCTTGATTCAAACCTTCCCTCGAGTGAAAATTTTAATTTTTTATTTTCAGACAATTATGTGACGCACATGCCGTCACCAGTGTCGTATAGAATGTATCAGACGTGTTTTCTTGTGGAGGAATCGGTTGACTTATAACCTTGCTATCAAATGTTATCGGTTCCCATTGGAGAGGCACGTCCTTTCGTCTACTAATCGCACGGTTTTGCGGTGCGGTCGCAAAACACAGACACCAAAGTTATTACAGTGAACAGAGACGTCAATGAACGAACGGACAGATCATAACTCTGCGAAAAAGGAAGTAAATTTTTCACTCGAGGGAAGACTTGAACCTAGGACCTCTCGTTCCGCAGCTGCTCACGCTAACCACGGGACCACGGCGCTCCTTAGCTTACGCTGTCCATGAAGTTGCTTATCATGCGCATGGACTACTCAGTTTGTATATTTTGCTTAATTTTTTCATAGTTCCACACAACTTCTTCCTGTTTTCTCGATTGATCTGTGTTCAGTTTTTCAAGGCCTATCCACTGTCCCAACTTATAACTAAATCTGAGGGGGGTGCAATGGGGAGGTGCCCTTGTCCGACATTAGGAGGAGTCTACAAAACCTAAATACTATCCTTCAATAATTTTACAATGCCAGGAAACTTTAATATTAATAAATAAATGAATAACTTCAGCGTAAGCGAAGATGTATACGAACTATACCAATTGTACGCCCAAGCTGTAGCCCAAGCAAGATCTGCAGCGGATAGGCACTTGGTGCAGGGAGTGGCAACTGACCCTTAACATAGACAAATGTAATGTATTGCGAATACATAGAAAGAAGGATCCTTTATTGTATGATTATATGATAGCGGAACAAACACTGGTAGCAGTTACTTCTGTAAAATATCTGGGAGTATGCGTGCGGAACGATTTGAAGTGGAATGATCGTATAAAATTAATTGTTGGTAAGGCGGGTACCAGGTTGAGATTCATTGGGAGAGTCCTTAGAAAATGTAGTCCATCAACAAAGGAGGTGGCTTACAAAACACTCGTTCGACCTATACTTGAGTATTGCTCATCAGTGTGGGATCCGTACCAGATCGGGTTGACGGAGGAGATAGAGAAGATTCAAAGAAGAGCGGCGCGTTTCGTCACAGGGTTATTTGGTAACCGTGATAGCGTTACGGAGATGTTTAACAAACTCAAGTGGCGGACTCTGCAAGAGAGGCGCTCTGCATCGCGGTGTAGCTTGCTCGCCAGGTTTCGAGAGGGTGCGTTTCTGGATGAGGTATCGAATATATTGCTTCCCCCTACTTATACCTCCCGAGGAGATCACGAATGTAAAATTAGAGAGATTAGAGCGCGCACAGAGGCTTTCAGACAGTCGTTCTTCCCGCGAACCATACGCGACTGGAACAGGAAAGGGAGGTAATGACAGTGGCACGTAAAGTGCCCTCCGCCACACTCCGTTGGGTGGCTTGCGGAGTATAAATGTAGATGTAGGTGTAGATGTAGATGTAGAAGCTACATACTGTGCGCCGTAGTCGGCAGTCGCCGATAGAATGCCTTTCGATCTAGTCATGCGGTAGACAATGCTCTTGTACCATTAATATTTAGCTTATAATCAGTGTGAACAAGTTCATTTTACGGTGCTTCTTAAATAAACGAACCATAATGGTATCCAGTGTAAATATTATTTGCACAAAACACTTCTTCGCACATAATAACGTAAAATGTAGACAGTAGTATTGGACTTTCAGAATCCGACGGCGTTGTTACGGCTCTGCGAGGGGGTATAAGACTACGAGAGCATCTGCACATAAGAAATAGGAAGAATTCCTACGCGGCGGCTCACCAAGCCAGTTCAAGGACGGACTGGCTGATCATCGCAAAACTCGGACGGTAAAGCATGGCCAGTTATACTGACGCACCTCACACCACCATCTGTGGAGTGACCTGCTAAATTAATCCATCTCTGGACGTTTAGCACGAGTGGAGTATTGTCGTAATCTTCATGCTTGAATAACATCCCACCTCAAGGATCGTATTTTTTAAATGGGCTGTCCTTGGTCATCCCCTCCTTTCCTTCCCTAGGATCTTGACTTCGAAAACGTTTTGTAAAAGAGTATCATGTCGAAGCAAGTGTCCAACGAGTTGTACTTTGCGTTTAGTTGTAACTTTCAGCAATTCTTTCTTCTCTGCTATTTCTTGTACAACCGTGTCACTCTTTTTCTGCCAGTCTGGTTAGTTCTTGTAATTCTCCTCCAGAGCAAACTTCGAGGCTAGCTTTCTCCTGCATTGCTAACGTCCAGGTTTCACGTCCGTGTGTCAGAACACTACACACAAAGGTCTTTACAAATCTATTCTTATTGTGGAAGCTGATCCGCTTGCTCAATAGAGAATTAAGCTATTCTTCTCTTGATTTCTTTGAGATATCAGTTGTTTTCCACCACTGCGCTACCGAAACAGTGAAATTCGGTTATTTTCTTGAGCTGCTTGCTGCCTATTTTTATGTCAGTCCTATCTCTATCACCTTTGCTGTCAATAAACACGACTTTGTTTCCTTAGTTTATTTTTAGTTTTAGTTTTATTATCTCTTGATTTTATTTAAGTCTTTCTCTAAGTCTGCCACTATTGCAATGTCATGGGCAAATCGTATGTATTGAATATTAATACCGTTAATTTTGATTCCTGTCGTCTTTTCTTTCATTGTTGTTATTGCCTCCCCGACGTACATTTTAAACAAGAAATGTGACAGAGGGCACTACTGCCTCATTCGCTTCTGGTTTTTGCTTCTTCTTTGCTACCATTAATATTCAGTTCAATGCTTTGACTTTCGTATATACTTATAGTTAATCGACTGCCCTTGAAGTTGAATCCCAATCAACCATGCTTTTTATAGGTCAATAATTGCTATATAGGGTGATGAGGAACACTCTGGAGAGCTTGTAAGGGTGTTGCAGGGTTGCACTGAGAAATAATTGTTAAGAAAAAATTCTGTACGTTGCGCCGTTTCCGAGTTAATTAGCATTGAAGTTCGCCGACCAAGCCGTTGTGCATGCGAATTCAAACCGCCCGTCACAGACAGTGTCGCCTAATGTACTCTAAGATTGCTTTCCTAGAACAGGAAAAGAGAGCGATGCAAGAATTGGACATGGAGCGGTAGTAGGGATCTAACCCGAGCCAAAGGCTGAGCAGTCTCATGTAGCGTCACCTACACATGAGAACAACTGACACTAACTGTACCTGGTTGGCTGCTTGAGTTTGTGCACGCAATGGCCTGATTGACTAACTTCAGTGCTAACTGACTCGGGTACGACGCAATGTGTCGAATTGTTTTGTAACAATTATTTCTCAGCCCAACTTACCCTGCAACATCCTTACCAGCTTTTCAGACTGTTTCTGATCACCCTGTACATATTTCTCTGTTTACTTCTAATTTTCTTTCGTAAATTTAACGTTGTGCAAGTATTGCTTCCATTTTTCCTTCCCCTGACCTGTAGCCAAACTGTTATTGGCTATGTTCTACTCTATTTTCTTTTTACTACCATCTTTATGTATTGACAGCGACATTTTTGGTGTTCTACAATTTGTATAGTTTTTTACATTTGTCCTCTTGTGTACATCTGCACACATATGCTGCAAGCCGTCGTACGGTGCGTCGCAGAGGGTTCTTCGTATCACTTATAGATACTACCTTTTCAGTTCCACTCGCAAATACAGCGAGGGAAAACCAACAGTCTGTATAAATCCGCACGAGCCTTAATTTCTCTTACTTATCTGCGTGGTCCTTACGCGAAATGTGCGTAGGCGGCAGCAGAATCGACCTACAGTCAGCTTCAAATGCCTTTTCCTTAAATTTTCCCAGTGATGTTCCGCGAAAAGAACGTTATCTTTCCTCCAGGTGTTCCCACTTGAGTTCATGAATTATCTCTGTGATACTTACTTGTTGATCGAACTTACCAGTAACAAATCTAGCAGTCTGCCTGTAAAATTCTTCAATGTCTTCCTTTAGTCCGACTTGGTCGGGATCCCAAAGACTCGAACAGTACTCAAGAACAGCTCCGATTAGTAGTCTGGTTGCCGTCTCATTTACAGCTCAACCACACTTTCTTCAAATTCTCCCAATTATTCGCCTTCGCTACCACCGTCCTTACGTGTTTTTTCCACTTTTTATCGCTCTGCAGCGTTACGCCTAGATACCTAATCGAGGTTGTAATAGCTTCATTTTTGTGAAGTCGGGTGGTATGGTTGCCTTTTCATAACATTTAGTACAAGAGTAAACAATTTACTTTTGATTTTGTCATCATTTTTTGTAGGAGCTCTGCGGAATTGCCATCTGCTGACGTGCTTTATTTATTTTAACCTATTTAGTACAAAGAAGAAATCTTCTTTTGTTATCGGTGTCATCGTATTGTTTTCTTCAGCTCGTTTTTCATGTGCGGTATATTCATCTAAACTTTCATTTTCAGCACCACTGTACTGTTCTTCAGTACACTCTTTCCATCTGTCACTTAAATCTTCTTTGTCAAATAGTAGGTTCCCATTTTACCTCTTAGTATATTACTCTTGGTGTAAGGCAGTCGTGAAGGTTTAACAATTATCCCGAAAAAATGAAACTGTATGAACGACATATGATGACGGAGCGAAACAGTGGGGGAGAACTTGGTTGTAGAAATCTGCAATTTGGTTAGATTCCGTCGTCGTCAGTCTATAACTATCCGCACACGCAGTGCCTCGTTGCGAAACTTTCTCTGGTCCTGACTGCGTGATAAATAATATTATCACAGATTTTTAGAAATGTTCTAGGTTTAATGATAGAAGTAACTTTCGAAACGACGACGTCGATCGCTCCAGGCTTTTCGCCCCTTTCGCTACAATTTCCAGACGAAAACTGGCCCATTCTCCCAAAGGAGCGGTACAAAATGCCCGCTGTACAAGTGGAAAATTACGCCTTCTGACGGAAATGCAGAATAAACAAATAGCCGTAATAACTCGAGGCGGCGTTATTAAACACACTCTTCACGGTTCCAGCGGCTCGCCGCCAGCACGCCCTTTATATAAAAATGATTTGCGTCTAATTAAGTTTCTTTTCATTCGGCTCTCGGGCAATACGGCGTGTCCAGCGAGGCCCCGCCGGAGCGCGCTATTAATAATTCCGGCGGTTCTTTCAGCGGCGCCCACCCTTCCGCGCACACACTTCCCTTTTGCACTCTTTTCGCTACGGCGTAAATCGCACACGGTTTGCGCGCGGCGGGTCAGCCTATCCCGCGAGGCGCTCCACTGTGCGTTGGTGCGCTGGCCTTATTATACCACCACCACCAGCACGCCCGCGCGCGCGCTCGAGCGCCGCTATCTGATGAGCAGTAAAATGGCGGTCGCGCGACGCCGGGCGTCGGATGGGAGCGCGACGCCAGCGCCGCCGCCGCCGACGCCGCCGCTTTACTTTATGCCGCGCGCAGCTCGGCGCCGCAGAGCGATACGCCGCCTGAAATATTAAAACGCGCTCGGCGCCCGTAGCCGGCCGAGTCGGACCTGGACCGCAGTGCGCCATCAAACCAGGGGGAGGGGGAACGGTGGTGGTGGGGGGAGGAAGGGGTGGCGCGGGTGCCCCATTGTACTGCGCGCGCAGCTGCGCTTTTCAGCGATGTCGCGCCACGATTATGAGAATAATACCCATCCCCAATTAAGGTGGCTGCTGCGTTTATCTCCATTGTTTAGCACGCCATAAAAGTTATCAGTTAATTAATATGACATAGGGCCGACCATTAACAAGTTCTCCGTCCCCCTCGCTCTGCCTCTCCCTCTTTCTCTATCTCATTCGCTAGTCACTCCTGCTGCTGCTGCTGTGTTGAAACTGACTCTTTCCTCCCCATTTTCTCACTCCTCTCTCTCTCACTCTTCCGTGCTAGTTGGCTGTTCTGCGGAGCGCGAGAGGATAAAGATTGCGGAGAATGACGAGGCATCTCTTGTCAGCTACCTTGCTCAGCATTTTACGAGTGCAGTTGTACCACGCCGGCAGACACATTATTATGCGTCTGTTCTTCACCGTAAAACTGGCTGCGAAGGTGGAGACGCGTTCATGCCACTGTAACAGCTTAGTACGTCCAGTAACATCTTTGTGCTGTAAGATGTCATCTTTACACGTTTTTCTTTTATTAATATTCCGAAAATGGAGTGAAAACTATTTATTTTAGACCAAGTTTCTGTTTAATTTCCCTTTTGAACGTCATCCATTGGGGCATAAATAAACAAATGAGATTCAAATCTAACGCAAACATACGGAATAAAAGATAAGTACCCGAGGGAGCATAAAGCCAGGACCATGTAACACTGCCTCTTGTTTTGATAAGGCCTCAATTCTTAAGGTAGTCGTGCCATATCCAGAGGAATCCACATTCTGATGATTAGATCCCGCAGAGTAATCAAATTTCGGGTGTTACAACCAGATGAGACTACAACGTCTGGCCACAGCTGTGGTTTCTTTGATTACTTTGAGAGATGGCTCATCTGAACTGCAACACACGGAATATTAATTCATTTTATTACACGAATGATAAAAGGGTTTACTTAAGTTGATACAGTCCTTTGCCGTGTGGGTGCTTGATAATTTACAACAGTCATTGACTATTAAAGCATCATTGGTGCATTACTTAACAACTCTTCTCCTTAATACCTCTTCTCTTGTAATACAATGTTCAATATTTACAAAAGTGTATGTTCATCTGAAACTTTGAATAACTCTTGTCCTGCTTGACAGTTTGACTGCTTCAGCTGAATCCAGGAACAGGGCAGAGTGCTTCCACGCTCCGCTCTATATTGACCTCTGTGTGAAGGCACTGCTGTGCTGAGAGAGACGATGTGCCTTCTTTTGCTTTTCCCATTTGTCACTGCGGAATGCAGCGAGGCATCGCTAATGTCTGCGGTATCAACGTGCGTTGCCGACTGTGGTGTGGTACCATGATCTCTGGACAGTACCAAAGTGGGCATGTTGAATGCTTTATTTCACCCTCTCTTACAAATACGCTTCCTATAGGATTGAGATCGAGCTATACACTAGGTCAGTTGAGTGCCTAAGTTTTCGTCAAAAGCAGAAATGTGTGTGTGCAGCGGTGAACATAGCTGCTGCCGTCTTGGAAGATGTGAGAGCCCACAGCATAATCATCATGAAGATATAGACGAGAGCGCTACACTTGGTAGATCCGAATGTGGAGCTAAACTTCTAGATTCATATTCACTGAAACAAGAATGACTGTTCTGAAGTCATGATACCAAACACATCCCAAAAGCATCAAAAAACCTCCTCCAGTCTGGGGAACACCCCCTACAGGGGCAGGTTTAATGGGTAATTGGGTTGTTGGTGCACTTGATCCCTTGAATCATTTGAAATGAGGCAAGATCCGCCTCATTGATCCACATTACACACCTCCAGTGAGCTATGTTCCACTCTCCGTGTTTCCTGGCACACTGAAGATATACAGCCTTTGTTCCACTGTGAAAAACACCCCTTGATGACATACCAAACTCCAAATGTCCATCTCAGATTGTTCACTTCCTCCAAGGGCTCACGCGCCAGACTAAGTACAGCCTAGGCGACAGGATACAGTTGGACTCGCTTCCTGTCACGTGGTCGGCGGTAGAAATAGGTCCACGTGGCCAGCGACATCTGTCAGCGCTGATGTCGTCTGGTGAAGCCATTATGTGTCGTCCACTAGGAAACCAACTGCCCATGTAACTCGGAGGTATTGTGTGTTGCTGGCAGACTAGGAGAAAGCCCATGATACAGCAGTCGCCTTAAAAATGTCTGCTCAGAAACTGGTAGAGATGATCCTGCATTCACCAACATCAGCAGTTCCTGCCGGTTTGACACCGAGTATCGCTGACATGAAATGACGCCCGTTTCACGTTGCTCACAGTTATGATATTTTTATGACCACTGCTCTTAAGCCAAATAACATGGCCACGAGTGGTACACCATTCCCTGTAGACACGTCGCACAGTCCACGTTAATGCACCAACAATCATTCACGGTGTGGTCACGGGTACGTCCCAACACGATATTTCCTCCTGCCATCCAATCACAATTCGATATCGACCTTATTGCACTGATTCGATACAACGACTTGCACACACCCTCCATTTTACTGACCTGACTTATACAATCGCTGCAATGTCACGTGACTACTTGGTACATATTCCTTGCTTCCTCCAGACACAGTGCTGCTGTGATACGGATAACAGATGCTTCTCTGTGTGCGGTGTAAGTGGCGTGGAAATTGTAAAAATACTCCAAAGTTGAAGTGCGCACGGCAGTACGATTCTTGTGGGCAAGATGTCTAAATTACACAAGTATTCACCGTGAAATTCTGGCGATATATGGACCAAATGCAATGCTTTTTACAGCTATAGTGTAACGCTGCCATCAGTTTAACCAAGGCTGTGCAGACTTGATCCACAGCTCGTGGTCTCGCGGTAGCGTTCTCGCTTCCCGAGCACAGGATCCCTGGTTCGATTCCCGACGGGGTCAGGGATTTTCACCTGCCTCGAGATGAATGGGTGTTGTTGTATTGTCTTCATCATCATCATTCATCCCCATTACGGCCGGAGGGAGGCAATGGCAAACCACCTCCACTAGGACCTTGCCTAGTGTTGTGTTGGCAGAAGAGCCAACACCGTGTTACGAGAGGAGGCCGAAATGCACGCGTTTTAGCTCACGCAGGCTGGCGTGAAGAGCGAAGAACTATACTGACGTGAGGTCTGGAACATGACAAGGAATTAGAATTCAGAAAGCGGACGTAATTAGTTTGATACTTAAACTTTAATCCATTAATGATGAACGTCGCTCTTGACGGTACATGATTCACAATATTATCTGTTCAGAATACATTCTTGAAGTAACTGAATATGGCGCCTTGCGAGGTCGTAGCAGGCTATGCTAAACTGTCGTCTCTGCAAATGAGAGCGTATGTAGTCAGTGAACCATCGCTAGCAAAGTCGGATGTACAACTGGGGCGAGTGCTAGGGAGTCTCTCTAAACTAGACCTGCCGTGTGGCGGCGCTCGGTCTGCAATCACTGATAGTGGCGACACGCGCGATCCGACGTATACTAACGGACCGCGGCCGATTTAAAGGCTACCACCTAGCAAGTGTGGTGTCTGGCGGTGACGCCACACCTAGTACGGCGGTGCGGGTCTCCCGCATCGTTCCCCTCCGCTCTGTCAAGGAGTATGGGACTTCATCATCATTGTCGTACAGACTTGGGAGCTACTGATCATGAAATCCACATCTTGCACCGTGAGATTTCCATCTTCCAGTAAGTTGGCATAATATCTGGGGGAAAGAGATTGCCCAACTATGAGAACATTCACACAGTGGCTCTCGAATGCCACCGTGAGCGAGGAGTGGATTTCTGTCTTTAAAGAACCTTCCACCATTTTTACAAACATCTCCATAGCTCCATTAGTCCAAATAGGGCTATATTTTATTTGGACTAATGGAGCTATGGAGATGTTTGTAAAAATGGCAATGACATATCACTCCATGTTAATGTAATACTGCCGCCTTCTGAAGAAGATAGATTTAAATCTATCGAAACCTAGGTAAAGATTACTTTATCCTTTGCAACTGGTCGGCTGTTTTTAATCTAACAACTTATGAGTGATAACGAGATTATCTAAGACATGTTAACTACATATGACAATGAAGAATAATCTGAAACTCTGCCATTACAGACTGTACGACATAGCGATGCTAACAAATGTGTGGGCTGAGGAAAACGACGTAGAAACAGCTGATGTTTTAGTTTCAAGGAAGCTGCAAGAGAAAGCTTTAAAAATCTCTTTGATCTCGAAAAAACAAACTAAGATTGATAACTTCATATCACAAAAGAAGCCGATTTATGAAGATGAACATGTAGACGTGAATACACGAAAATTAAATTGTTTTTATTTTTCAATTAATATGTTTGTTGCTATAAATATGTACATAAACTATTATTAACATATAACCTGAGTATTACATAGTATTTTTGTTTTGTGAGTCAGTTAAATGCCTTAAAATAAAAAACCAGCATTTTTCATTGAAAATGCAGTAATCTGACAATTTCTATAATCCGACATAGGCTATCCCGGTACCATACTGGTCGGACTACAATATCTGAAGTCCGCTCATGTCTTGTCTGGCGAGTATTTTAGCAGACGCAACATGCGATATGCCTGCCTTTGGAGGCATAAGATTCCTTCCCAACGTTTCCTCCATAGTTTGGCTGAGATTACAGCAGACGAGGCAGAACGTGAGAGATAGGTGGAAGGAAGACAACAGACTGTACAGTGAATCCCAGTTCCGTGAAAAATTACGCCAGTTTAGTAGGAGGTTAATATGATCGTTTGTCGACACAGGAGGCAACGCGCCAAATTCATTTATTAATATTCGATAAATTATAATTCTGATTTAACTCTCTACCAAGCTTAATACAGTCTCTACAGCAATATTTAATCCACTTATATCAGATCTCACGTTTATAATAATTTTCATTAACATTAGAATAACGATATTCGGCCCCCGACACAAGTGCCCTCCAACGCGAAATGATCCAGGCTGTCTGGTTAGACTTGAGCGAGGGGTTGAACGGTACGGTTCGCGATACTGGTTGCACAAATAAAACTTCCGATGCGCGCCACGTAATGTTCTATTCAAATAATGCGAGTCTGTGTACTCAGCAGAGAAGACGAGGAAAACAATGTATATACGTTTTGTGAACATGTTTTCTACGAGGCTTGATATCATACTATTGTGACTGATGCTAACATGAACTGTGAAATTGATATCGAATCGAGTGTACGCAAAACATCTTTGACGTGTCGCAAAAGCCGTTAAGCCGACCCCACACTACAACACACCGCCGTCGGATTGGTTGCCAGCTTAGCCCCTGCGACTACACGACGTTACGACTGTCATTTGCAACGCGACCGCAGAGGGCCTTCGCGTACACCGGACCACACTACATAGGACGTGTAAATCAGTCGCTCATTCCACCAAGTTTCTGCTGCATTCGCCAATGTCACGGGCAGTCAATCAGGAAGTAGTGTACCTTCGCCGTGCGCGTATTTAGGACCGCATTCGTGACGATCACGGCCATCTCCGGCGGTAATCCGCAAGGATACCGCCCTTCGATTGGCCTTTCGGTTCTAACCGAAGTGTTAGGTATATTGCAGGTGCCAGCACCCTGCAGCGGTACAGCCAGCAGCCAGCAGCGGTCCCAGCCAGCGGCGGTCCTAGCCAGCAGCCAGCAGCGATTCCTGCCAGCAGCCAGCAGCCAGCAGCCAGTGCGGTTGCTGCCAGCAGCCAGCAGCCTGCAGCCAGCGTCCAGCGTCCAGCAGCGGTCCCAGCCAGCGTCCAGCAGCCTGGAGCCAGCAGCCAGCAGCGCTTCCTGCAAGCAGCCAGCAGCGGTTCCAGCCAGCAGCCAGCAGCCAGCGTCCAGCAGCGGTCCCAGCCAGCGTCCAGCAGCCTGGAGCCAGCAGCCAGCAGCGCTTCCTGCAAGCAGCCAGCAGCGGTTCCAGCCAGCAGCCAGCAGCCAGCGTCCAGCAGCGGTCCCAGCCAGCAGCCAGCAGCCTGGAGCCAGCAGCCAGCAGCGCTTCCTGCAAGCAGCCAGCAGCGGTTCCAGCCAGCAGCCAGCAGCCAGCGTCCAGCAGCGGTCCCAGCCAGCAGCCAGCAGCCTGGAGCCAGCAGCCAGCAGCGCTTCCTGCAAGCAGCCAGCAGCGGTTCCAGCCAGCAGCCAGCAGCCAGCGTCCAGCAGCGGTCCCAGCCAGCAGCCAGCAGCCTGGAGCCAGCAGCCAGCAGCGCTTCCTGCAAGCAGCCAGCAGCGGTTCCAGCCAGCAGCCAGCAGCCAGCGTCCAGCAGCGGTCCCAGCCAGCAGCCAGCAGCCTGGAGCCAGCAGCCAGCAGCGCTTCCTGCAAGCAGCCAGCAGCGGTTCCAGCCAGCAGCCAGCAGCCAGCGTCCAGCAGCGGTCCCAGCCAGCAGCCAGCAGCCTGGAGCCAGCAGCCAGCAGCGCTTCCTGCAAGCAGCCAGCAGCGGTTCCAGCCAGCAGCCAGCAGCCAGCGTCCAGCAGCGGTCCCAGCCAGCAGCCAGCAGCCTGGAGCCAGCAGCCAGCAGCGCTTCCTGCAAGCAGCCAGCAGCGGTTCCAGCCAGCAGCCAGCGTCCAGCAGCGGTCCCAGCCAGCAGCCAGCAGCCTGGAGCCAGCAGCCAGCAGCGCTTCCTGCAAGCAGCCAGCAGCGGTTCCAGCCAGCAGCCAGCAGCCAGCGTCCAGCAGCGGTCCCAGCCAGCAGCCAGCAGCCTGGAGCCAGCAGCCAGCAGCGCTTCCTGCAAGCAGCCAGCAGCGGTTCCAGCCAGCAGCCAGCAGCCAGCGTCCAGCAGCGGTCCCAGCCAGCAGCCAGCAGCCTGGAGCCAGCAGCCAGCAGCGCTTCCTGCAAGCAGCCAGCAGCGGTTCCAGCCAGCAGCCAGCAGCCAGCGTCCAGCAGCGGTCCCAGCCAGCAGCCAGCAGCCTGGAGCCAGCAGCCAGCAGCGCTTCCTGCAAGCAGCCAGCAGCGGTTCCAGCCAGCAGCCAGCGTCCAGCAGCGGTCCCAGCCAGCAGCCAGCAGCCTGGAGCCAGCAGCCAGCAGCGCTTCCTGCAAGCAGCCAGCAGCGGTTCCAGCCAGCAGCCAGCAGCCAGCGTCCAGCAGCGGTCCCAGCCAGCAGCCAGCAGCCTGGAGCCAGCAGCCAGCAGCGCTTCCTGCAAGCAGCCAGCAGCGGTTCCAGCCAGCAGCCAGCAGCCAGCGTCCAGCAGCGGTCCCAGCCAGCGCCCAGCAGCCTGGAGCCAGCAGCCAGCAGCGCTTCCTGCAAGCAGCCAGCAGCGGTTCCAGCCAGCAGCCAGCAGCCAGCGTCCAGCAGCGGTCCCAGCCAGCGTCCAGCAGCCTGGAGCCAGCAGCCAGCAGCGCTTCCTGCAAGCAGCCAGCAGCGGTTCCAGCCAGCAGCCAGCAGCCAGCGTCCAGCAGCGGTCCCAGCCAGCAGCCAGCAGCCTGGAGCCAGCAGCCAGCAGCGCTTCCTGCAAGCAGCCAGCAGCGGTTCCAGCCAGCAGCCAGCGTCCAGCAGCGGTCCCAGCCAGCGTCCAGCAGCCAGGAGCCAGCAGCCAGCAGCGCTTCCTGCAAGCAGCCAGCAGTGGTTCCAGCCAGCAGCCAGCAGCTAGCGTCCAGCAGCGGTCCCAGCCAGCGTCCAGCAGCCTGGAGCCAGCAGCCAGCAGCGCTTCCTGCAAGCAGCCAGCAGCGGTTCCAGCCAGCAGCCAGCAGCCAGCGTCCAGCAGCGGTCCCAGCCAGCAGCCAGCAGCCTGGAGCCAGCAGCCAGCAGCGCTTCCTGCAAGCAGCCAGCAGCGGTTCCAGCCAGCAGCCAGCAGCCAGCGTCCAGCAGCGGTCCCAGCCAGCAGCCAGCAGCCTGGAGCCAGCAGCCAGCAGCGCTTCCTGCAAGCAGCCAGCAGCGGTTCCAGCCAGCAGCCAGCAGCCAGCGTCCAGCAGCGGTCCCAGCCAGCGTCCAGCAGCCTGGAGCCAGCAGCCAGCAGCGCTTCCTGCAAGCAGCCAGCAGCGGTTCCAGCCAGCAGCCAGCAGCCAGCGTCCAGCAGCGGTCCCAGCCAGCGTCCAGCAGCCTGGAGCCAGCAGCCAGCAGCGCTTCCTGCAAGCAGCCAGCAGCGGTTCCAGCCAGCAGCCAGCAGCCAGCGTCCAGCAGCGGTCCCAGCCAGCAGCCAGCAGCCTGGAGCCAGCAGCCAGCAGCGCTTCCTGCAAGCAGCCAGCAGCGGTTCCAGCCAGCAGCCAGCAGCCAGCGTCCAGCAGCGGTTCCAGCCAGCAGCCAGCGTCCAGCAGCGGTCCCAGCCAGCGTCCAGCAGCCAGGAGCCAGCAGCCAGCAGCGCTTCCTGCAAGCAGCCAGCAGTGGTTCCAGACAGCAGCCAGCAGCCAGCGTCCAGCAGCGGTCCCAGCCAGCGGCGGTCCTAGCCAGCAGCCAGCAGCGATTCCTGCCAGCAGCCAGCAGCCAGCAGCCAGTGCGGTTGCTGCCAGCAGCCAGCAGCCTGCAGCCAGCGTCCAGCGTCCAGCAGCGGTCCCAGCCAGCGTCCAGCAGCCTGGAGCCAGCAGCCAGCAGCGCTTCCTGCAAGCAGCCAGCAGCGGTTCCAGCCAGCAGCCAGCAGCCAGCGTCCAGCAGCGGTCCCAGCCAGCAGCCAGCAGCCTGGAGCCAGCAGCCAGCAGCGCTTCCTGCAAGCAGCCAGCAGCGGTTCCAGCCAGCAGCCAGCAGCCAGCGTCCAGCAGCGGTCCCAGCCAGCAGCCAGCAGCCAGGAGCCAGCAGCCAGCAGCGCTTCCTGCAAGCAGCCAGCAGCGGTTCCAGCCAGCAGCCAGCAGCCAGCGTCCAGCAGCGGTCCCAGCCAGCAGCCAGCAGCCAGGAGCCAGCAGCCAGCAGCGCTTCCTGCAAGCAGCCAGCAGCGGTTCCAGCCAGCAGCCAGCAGCCAGCGTCCAGCAGCGGTCCCAGCCAGCGTTCAGCAGCCTGGAGCCAGCAGCCAGCAGCGCTTCCTGCAAGCAGCCAGCAGCGGTTCCAGCCAGCAGCCAGCGTCCAGCAGCGGTCCCAGCCAGCGTCCAGCAGCCAGGAGCCAGCAGCCAGCAGCGCTTCCTGCAAGCAGCCAGCAGTGGTTCCAGCCAGCAGCCAGCAGCCAGCGTCCAGCAGCGGTCCCAGCCAGCAGCCAGCAGCCTGGAGCCAGCAGCCAGCAGCGCTTCCTGCAAGCAGCCAGCAGCGGTTCCAGCCAGCAGCCAGCAGCCAGCGTCCAGCAGCGGTCCCAGCCAGCAGCCAGCAGCCTGGAGCCAGCAGCCAGCAGCGCTTCCTGCAAGCAGCCAGCAGCGGTTCCAGCCAGCAGCCAGCAGCCAGCGTCCAGCAGCGGTCCCAGCCAGCAGCCAGCAGCCTGGAGCCAGCAGCCAGCAGCGCTTCCTGCAAGCAGCCAGCAGCGGTTCCAGCCAGCAGCCAGCGTCCAGCAGCGGTCCCAGCCAGCAGCCAGCAGCCTGGAGCCAGCAGCCAGCAGCGCTTCCTGCAAGCAGCCAGCAGCGGTTCCAGCCAGCAGCCAGCAGCCAGCGTCCAGCAGCGGTCCCAGCCAGCAGCCAGCAGCCTGGAGCCAGCAGCCAGCAGCGCTTCCTGCAAGCAGCCAGCAGCGGTTCCAGCCAGCAGCCAGCAGCCAGCGTCCAGCAGCGGTCCCAGCCAGCAGCCAGCAGCCTGGAGCCAGCAGCCAGCAGCGCTTCCTGCAAGCAGCCAGCAGCGGTTCCAGCCAGCAGCCAGCAGCCAGCGTCCAGCAGCGGTCCCAGCCAGCAGCCAGCAGCCTGGAGCCAGCAGCCAGCAGCGCTTCCTGCAAGCAGCCAGCAGCGGTTCCAGCCAGCAGCCAGCGTCCAGCAGCGGTCCCAGCCAGCAGCCAGCAGCCTGGAGCCAGCAGCCAGCAGCGCTTCCTGCAAGCAGCCAGCAGCGGTTCCAGCCAGCAGCCAGCAGCCAGCGTCCAGCAGCGGTCCCAGCCAGCAGCCAGCAGCCTGGAGCCAGCAGCCAGCAGCGCTTCCTGCAAGCAGCCAGCAGCGGTTCCAGCCAGCAGCCAGCGTCCAGCAGCGGTCCCAGCCAGCGTCCAGCAGCCAGGAGCCAGCAGCCAGCAGCGCTTCCTGCAAGCAGCCAGCAGTGGTTCCAGCCAGCAGCCAGCAGCTAGCGTCCAGCAGCGGTCCCAGCCAGCGTCCAGCAGCCTGGAGCCAGCAGCCAGCAGCGCTTCCTGCAAGCAGCCAGCAGCGGTTCCAGCCAGCAGCCAGCAGCCAGCGTCCAGCAGCGGTCCCAGCCAGCAGCCAGCAGCCTGGAGCCAGCAGCCAGCAGCGCTTCCTGCAAGCAGCCAGCAGCGGTTCCAGCCAGCAGCCAGCAGCCAGCGTCCAGCAGCGGTCCCAGCCAGCAGCCAGCAGCCTGGAGCCAGCAGCCAGCAGCGCTTCCTGCAAGCAGCCAGCAGCGGTTCCAGCCAGCAGCCAGCAGCCAGCGTCCAGCAGCGGTCCCAGCCAGCGTCCAGCAGCCTGGAGCCAGCAGCCAGCAGCGCTTCCTGCAAGCAGCCAGCAGCGGTTCCAGCCAGCAGCCAGCAGCCAGCGTCCAGCAGCGGTCCCAGCCAGCGTCCAGCAGCCTGGAGCCAGCAGCCAGCAGCGCTTCCTGCAAGCAGCCAGCAGCGGTTCCAGCCAGCAGCCAGCAGCCAGCGTCCAGCAGCGGTCCCAGCCAGCAGCCAGCAGCCTGGAGCCAGCAGCCAGCAGCGCTTCCTGCAAGCAGCCAGCAGCGGTTCCAGCCAGCAGCCAGCAGCCAGCGTCCAGCAGCGGTTCCAGCCAGCAGCCAGCGTCCAGCAGCGGTCCCAGCCAGCGTCCAGCAGCCAGGAGCCAGCAGCCAGCAGCGCTTCCTGCAAGCAGCCAGCAGTGGTTCCAGACAGCAGCCAGCAGCCAGCGTCCAGCAGCGGTCCCAGCCAGCGGCGGTCCTAGCCAGCAGCCAGCAGCGATTCCTGCCAGCAGCCAGCAGCCAGCAGCCAGTGCGGTTGCTGCCAGCAGCCAGCAGCCTGCAGCCAGCGTCCAGCGTCCAGCAGCGGTCCCAGCCAGCGTCCAGCAGCCTGGAGCCAGCAGCCAGCAGCGCTTCCTGCAAGCAGCCAGCAGCGGTTCCAGCCAGCAGCCAGCAGCCAGCGTCCAGCAGCGGTCCCAGCCAGCAGCCAGCAGCCTGGAGCCATCAGCCAGCAGCGCTTCCTGCAAGCAGCCAGCAGCGGTTCCAGCCAGCAGCCAGCAGCCAGCGTCCAGCAGCGGTCCCAGCCAGCAGCCAGCAGCCAGGAGCCAGCAGCCAGCAGCGCTTCCTGCAAGCAGCCAGCAGCGGTTCCAGCCAGCAGCCAGCAGCCAGCGTCCAGCAGCGGTCCCAGCCAGCAGCCAGCAGCCAGGAGCCAGCAGCCAGCAGCGCTTCCTGCAAGCAGCCAGCAGCGGTTCCAGCCAGCAGCCAGCAGCCAGCGTCCAGCAGCGGTCCCAGCCAGCGTTCAGCAGCCTGGAGCCAGCAGCCAGCAGCGCTTCCTGCAAGCAGCCAGCAGCGGTTCCAGCCAGCAGCCAGCGTCCAGCAGCGGTCCCAGCCAGCGTCCAGCAGCCAGGAGCCAGCAGCCAGCAGCGCTTCCTGCAAGCAGCCAGCAGTGGTTCCAGCCAGCAGCCAGCAGCCAGCGTCCAGCAGCGGTCCCAGCCAGCAGCCAGCAGCCTGGAGCCAGCAGCCAGCAGCGCTTCCTGCAAGCAGCCAGCAGCGGTTCCAGCCAGCAGCCAGCAGCCAGCGTCCAGCAGCGGTCCCAGCCAGCAGCCAGCAGCCTGGAGCCAGCAGCCAGCAGCGCTTCCTGCAAGCAGCCAGCAGCGGTTCCAGCCAGCAGCCAGCGTCCAGCAGCGGTCCCAGCCAGCAGCCAGCAGCCTGGAGCCAGCAGCCAGCAGCGCTTCCTGCAAGCAGCCAGCAGCGGTTCCAGCCAGCAGCCAGCAGCCAGCGTCCAGCAGCGGTCCCAGCCAGCAGCCAGCAGCCTGGAGCCAGCAGCCAGCAGCGCTTCCTGCAAGCAGCCAGCAGCGGTTCCAGCCAGCAGCCAGCAGCCAGCGTCCAGCAGCGGTCCCAGCCAGCGTCCACCAGCCTGGAGCCAGCAGCCAGCAGCGCTTCCTGCAAGCAGCCAGCAGCGGTTCCAGCCAGCAGCCAGCAGCCAGCGTCCAGCAGCGGTCCCAGCCAGCGTCCAGCAGCCTGGAGCCAGCAGCCAGCAGCGCTTCCTGCAAGCAGCCAGCAGCGGTTCCAGCCAGCAGCCAGCAGCCAGCGTCCAGCAGCGGTCCCAGCCAGCAGCCAGCAGCCTGGAGCCAGCAGCCAGCAGCGCTTCCTGCAAGCAGCCAGCAGCGGTTCCAGCCAGCAGCCAGCAGCCAGCGTCCAGCAGCGGTCCCAGCCAGCGTCCAGCAGCCAGGAGCCAGCAGCCAGCAGCGCTTCCTGCAAGCAGCCAGCAGTGGTTCCAGCCAGCAGCCAGCAGCTAGCGTCCAGCAGCGGTCCCAGCCAGCGTCCAGCAGCCTGGAGCCAGCAGCCAGCAGCGCTTCCTGCAAGCAGCCAGCAGCGGTTCCAGCCAGCAGCCAGCAGCCAGCGTCCAGCAGCGGTCCCAGCCAGCAGCCAGCAGCCTGGAGCCAGCAGCCAGCAGCGCTTCCTGCAAGCAGCCAGCAGCGGTTCCAGCCAGCAGCCAGCAGCCAGCGTCCAGCAGCGGTCCCAGCCAGCAGCCAGCAGCCTGGAGCCAGCAGCCAGCAGCGCTTCCTGCAAGCAGCCAGCAGCGGTTCCAGCCAGCAGCCAGCAGCCAGCGTCCAGCAGCGGTCCCAGCCAGCGTCCAGCAGCCTGGAGCCAGCAGCCAGCAGCGCTTCCTGCAAGCAGCCAGCAGCGGTTCCAGCCAGCAGCCAGCAGCCAGCGTCCAGCAGCGGTCCCAGCCAGCGTCCAGCAGCCTGGAGCCAGCAGCCAGCAGCGCTTCCTGCAAGCAGCCAGCAGCGGTTCCAGCCAGCAGCCAGCAGCCAGCGTCCAGCAGCGGTCCCAGCCAGCAGCCAGCAGCCTGGAGCCAGCAGCCAGCAGCGCTTCCTGCAAGCAGCCAGCAGCGGTTCCAGCCAGCAGCCAGCAGCCAGCGTCCAGCAGCGGTTCCAGCCAGCAGCCAGCGTCCAGCAGCGGTCCCAGCCAGCGTCCAGCAGCCAGGAGCCAGCAGCCAGCAGCGCTTCCTGCAAGCAGCCAGCAGTGGTTCCAGACAGCAGCCAGCAGCCAGCGTCCAGCAGCGGTCCCAGCCAGCGGCGGTCCTAGCCAGCAGCCAGCAGCGATTCCTGCCAGCAGCCAGCAGCCAGCAGCCAGTGCGGTTGCTGCCAGCAGCCAGCAGCCTGCAGCCAGCGTCCAGCGTCCAGCAGCGGTCCCAGCCAGCGTCCAGCAGCCTGGAGCCAGCAGCCAGCAGCGCTTCCTGCAAGCAGCCAGCAGCGGTTCCAGCCAGCAGCCAGCGTCCAGCAGCGGTCCCAGCCAGCGTCCAGCAGCCTGGAGCCAGCAGCCAGCAGCGCTTCCTGCAAGCAGCCAGCAGCGGTTCCAGCCAGCAGCCAGCAGCCAGCGTCCAGCAGCGGTCCCAGCCAGCAGCCAGCAGCCTGGAGCCAGCAGCCAGCAGCGCTTCCTGCAAGCAGCCAGCAGCGGTTCCAGCCAGCAGCCAGCAGCCAGCGTCCAGCAGCGGTCCCAGCCAGCGTCCAGCAGCCTGGAGCCAGCAGCCAGCAGCGCTTCCTGCAAGCAGCCAGCAGCGGTTCCAGCCAGCAGCCAGCAGCCAGCGTCCAGCAGCGGTCCCAGCCAGCAGCCAGCAGCCAGGAGCCAGCAGCCAGCAGCGCTTCCTGCAAGCAGCCAGCAGCGGTTCCAGCCAGCAGCCAGCAGCCAGCGTCCAGCAGCGGTCCCAGCCAGCGTTCAGCAGCCTGGAGCCAGCAGCCAGCAGCGCTTCCTGCAAGCAGCCAGCAGCGGTTCCAGCCAGCAGCCAGCGTCCAGCAGCGGTCCCAGCCAGCGTCCAGCAGCCAGGAGCCAGCAGCCAGCAGCGCTTCCTGCAAGCAGCCAGCAGTGGTTCCAGCCAGCAGCCAGCAGCTAGCGTCCAGCAGCGGTCCCAGCCAGCGTCCAGCAGCCTGGAGCCAGCAGCCAGCAGCGCTTCCTGCAAGCAGCCAGCAGCGGTTCCAGCCAGCGGCCAGCAGCCAGCGTCCAGCAGCGGTCCCAGCCAGCAGCCAGCAGCCTGGAGCCAGCAGCCAGCAGCGCTTCCTGCAAGCAGCCAGCAGCGGTTCCAGCCAGCAGCCAGCAGCCAGCGTCCAGCAGCGGTCCCAGCCAGCAGCCAGCAGCCTGGAGCCAGCAGCCAGCAGCGCTTCCTGCAAGCAGCCAGCAGCGGTTCCAGCCAGCAGCCAGCAGCCAGCGTCCAGCAGCGGTCCCAGCCAGCGTCCAGCAGCCTGGAGCCAGCAGCCAGCAGCGCTTCCTGCAAGCAGCCAGCAGCGGTTCCAGCCAGCAGCCAGCAGCCAGCGTCCAGCAGCGGTCCCAGCCAGCGTCCAGCAGCCTGGAGCCAGCAGCCAGCAGCGCTTCCTGCAAGCAGCCAGCAGTGGTTCCAGCCAGCAGCCAGCAGCCAGCGTCCAGCAGCGGTCCCAGCCAGCAGCCAGCAGCCTGGAGCCAGCAGCCAGCAGCGCTTCCTGCAAGCAGCCAGCAGCGGTTCCAGCCAGCAGCCAGCAGCCAGCGTCCAGCAGCGGTTCCAGCCAGCAGCCAGCGTCCAGCAGCGGTCCCAGCCAGCGTCCAGCAGCCAGGAGCCAGCAGCCAGCAGCGCTTCCTGCAAGCAGCCAGCAGTGGTTCCAGACAGCAGCCAGCAGCCAGCGTCCAGCAGCGGTCCCAGCCAGCGGCGGTCCTAGCCAGCAGCCAGCAGCGATTCCTGCCAGCAGCCAGCAGCCAGCAGCCAGTGCGGTTGCTGCCAGCAGCCAGCAGCCTGCAGCCAGCGTCCAGCGTCCAGCAGCGGTCCCAGCCAGCGTGCAGCAGCCTGGAGCCAGCAGCCAGCAGCGCTTCCTGCAAGCAGCCAGCAGCGGTTCCAGCCAGCAGCCAGCAGCCAGCGTCCAGCAGCGGTCCCAGCCAGCAGCCAGCAGCCTGGAGCCAGCAGCCAGCAGCGCTTCCTGCAAGCAGCCAGCAGCGGTTCCAGCCAGCAGCCAGCAGCCAGCGTCCAGCAGCGGTCCCAGCCAGCAGCCAGCAGCCTGGAGCCAGCAGCCAGCAGCGCTTCCTGCAAGCAGCCAGCAGCGGTTCCAGCCAGCAGCCAGCAGCCAGCGTCCAGCAGCGGTCCCAGCCAGCGTTCAGCAGCCTGGAGCCAGCAGCCAGCAGCGCTTCCTGCAAGCAGCCAGCAGCGGTTCCAGCCAGCAGCCAGCGTCCAGCAGCGGTCCCAGCCAGCGTCCAGCAGCCAGGAGCCAGCAGCCAGCAGCGCTTCCTGCAAGCAGCCAGCAGTGGTTCCAGACAGCAGCCAGCAGCCAGCGTCCAGCAGCGGTCCCAGCCAGCGGCGGTCCTAGCCAGCAGCCAGCAGCGATTCCTGCCAGCAGCCAGCAGCCAGCAGCCAGTGCGGTTGCTGCCAGCAGCCAGCAGCCTGCAGCCAGCGTCCAGCGTCCAGCAGCGGTCCCAGCCAGCGTCCAGCAGCCTGGAGCCAGCAGCCAGCAGCGCTTCCTGCAAGCAGCCAGCAGCGGTTCCAGCCAGCAGCCAGCAGCCAGCGTCCAGCAGCGGTCCCAGCCAGCGTCCAGCAGCCTGGAGCCAGCAGCCAGCAGCGCTTCCTGCAAGCAGCCAGCAGTGGTTCCAGACAGCAGCCAGCAGCCAGCGTCCAGCAGCGGTCCCAGCCAGCGGCGGTCCTAGCCAGCAGCCAGCAGCGATTCCTGCCAGCAGCCAGCAGCCAGCAGCCAGTGCGGTTGCTGCCAGCAGCCAGCAGCCTGCAGCCAGCGTCCAGCGTCCAGCAGCGGTCCCAGCCAGCGTCCAGCAGCCTGGAGCCAGCAGCCAGCAGCGCTTCCTGCAAGCAGCCAGCAGCGGTTCCAGCCAGCAGCCAGCAGCCAGCGTCCAGCAGCGGTCCCAGCCAGCGTCCAGCAGCCTGGAGCCAGCAGCCAGCAGCGCTTCCTGCAAGCAGCCAGCAGCGGTTCCAGCCAGCAGCCAGCAGCCAGCGTCCAGCAGCGGTCCCAGCCAGCGTTCAGCAGCCTGGAGCCAGCAGCCAGCAGCGCTTCCTGCAAGCAGCCAGCAGCGGTTCCAGCCAGCAGCCAGCAGCCAGCGTCCAGCAGCGGTCCCAGCCAGCGTCCAGCAGCCAGGAGCCAGCAGCCAGCAGCGCTTCCTGCAAGCAGCCAGCAGTGGTTCCAGACAGCAGCCAGCAGCCAGCGTCCAGCAGCGGTCCCAGCCAGCAGCCAGCAGCGGTCCCAGCCAGCCTCCAGAAGTAGCAGCAGCAGCAGGAGCAGCAGCGCCGCCACCGGCCAGCCAGTCAGGTCGCCTCCCCTGCAAGCAGCAACAGAGTGGGGCTTCGGCCCCAGTCTCCTTCATCGTTCTCCGTCCCTTTTACTCTGTGTCTCTCGTCTCCTTGCCCATCCCTCGTTTGCTTCTTTGTCCTGTCCTGTGTCTTTCCCCTTCTCGTAAAGTCGACCCCCACCACCACCACTACTGCCACCACCATTGCCATCATATACACATCCCCCTCCGCCGCCGCCACCACTATCACGTGGTGTGCCGCATCACTCCCCCCTCAGTCCATCCCCCCACTCCTCACTCTCCCATCTCCCTCACTATTTGTCGCCCCATCCCCGGCTCCTCCCTCACGCACCTCCTCTGATCCCTTCCCTCCACTCCCTCCCTCTGCTCCTTCCGTTTCTGCGGCCCCCGCTAGGGTGGGCGCCCGGAGGACTACGGCCCACGCTCAACTCTCCCCTTCGCCTTCATCATCATCGTTTTCACTGTCGCCTTCACCATCGCCCTCACCATCTCCGGCGCCGACTCCAGCACCGGGACCTGCCACTCCCCGCCATATTCCAGTCGCTCCCATCCCCCACACCTCCTCTGCCGCCGTCAAGCGCCCCAGTGGCACCCCTGCCTCCTCTAATCCCAAAAACGCTCCGCCTCGTCCCCCTTCCCCAGCCCATGATGCCATGGATGTCTCCCCGCCTGTCCCTGCCCCCTCCTCCTCCTCCACCCCCTCCTCCTACTGCTACATCCTCTCCCATCCTGATCCCTTCCTTCTTGAGGTCTGGAACCTCACCCTCTCCCTTCACCATAATTTTCCTGGTGCCCCCATCTCCCTCCTCACTCCTCGCCATGATTCGGTGCTCATCTCCTCCCCCAGCCCTACCCTCCACACAGATCTCCTTTCCCACATCCCTGTCACCCGCTTTGGCCCTAATGCCTCCCTCACCCCTGCTCCTTCCCCACCTCCCTCCCGCATTGCCTGCCGACCCTCACCGCCATGATCACTCGGCTCAGTCCGGCGTTTATGGAGGAGGAGGTGTTGGCGGAACTCAAGGTGCAGCCCCATCTGGAGGTGCGTGCGGTTTGCTGCATCCACAACTCAGCCGGCCCCACCCGCCTTATGCGGGTCTTTTCCGAACACGCCCCCTCCATAGACCGTCTCCTGAAGGAGGGTGCCCTTCTTTTTCACCAACGCTACCCTGTTGACCCTTCCCGTTCCCCTCCCCAATCCCTCCGCTGCCAGAGGTGCTTGCGGTATAAGGCACACACGACATCTGAGTGCCACGAGGCCCCCAGCTGCCTGCACTGTAGACAAGCCCACGTCTTATGGCAGTGCCCCAATCTCCAGTCCCCCCCCTCCTGTAATACCTGTAACCTCCCTCATCCTACTTAGTCCCAGAAATGTAAGGCCCGACCCCCTCCTACCACTCCTGAACTCACCGTTCCTGTCCGCCCTCTGGACGCCCCCACCCCTCCCGGCAATTCCCTTCGCCCACCCCCTACCTAGGACATCATCAGATTCCTCACCATCGTCCTTCAGAATGTTCATCCTTTTCAGCGGCCCCACACGCTCCAACAGATATCCCTCGCTGGCCGTTCCATTTTCCACCTAAAAATGTACGCCACCTACTCCAACAACCAGGCCCATCTTGACACCCCCGTCTAAATCCCTGTCATGGTGCGACAGCACCGTATCCTTTTCAACAACACCCGCTCCCTTCCCGCCAACAAGAACCACTTCCTGCACACCCTTGCCACCCACCGCGTGGATGCCTTCCTCCTCAATGAAACCTTCCTCCAACCCCACCACACCGTCCACACTTCGCCCTACCTCCTTCACCGCTCCGATAATGCCCTCCTGATTGTGAGTGGCAGAGTGGCCATTGGTCACCACCATCAGATCCCCATTCAGGTCCAACCTCTCCTTCCCGACCCCACCGTACACCTGATCCTTAGTCTTTTCTTCCCCGGCCTTACCGTCACCTGCGCCACCATCTATGTCCGCCCGAACACCCCTCTTCCCTTCGACTTCCTCTCCCACATTCATTCCGCTGCCCAGTTACAGCAGTGGCATCGGTTCCTCTCCTCCCTTCAAGGCGACCTCATCCCCATCCCCCAGCACACCCGTCCCGAATCCAGCTCCACTCCCCATGTTATCCTTTCCTCCCCTAACCTCCTTGGCCGCATAACGGTGGATATCCTGGAGCCTATTGGTAGCGACCATCTCCCTGTCCTCCTCACTGTTTCAGACGGTCGTTGTCCACACCCCGACCCTCGTAATGACCCTCCCCCCAAGTAGATCCATGACTATTCCTGTGCCAACTGGAATGCCTACCAGGATACCCACTCCACCCTCTCCACCCTCTCCCATCCCTTCACCTACCACCATCCTAACGATGAAACCCATGCCTCCTCCTTTCTCCAGCAGACCTTGTCTGAGGCTGTCGAGGCCCACATCCCTACTGTCGCCATCCACCCCCACCATCCTACCTTACCCCCACAGACCGTCCTCCTCCTCCGTGAATCCCGTCATCTCTACCGTGCCTTTCTTCACATGCGTGACCCGGACACACTACGACGCCACCGGCAACTACAGCGACACATTCGTAATTTGCTCGCGGCTAAAAAACGCTGGGACTAATGACAGACATGCACCTGTTTAAATGATACCCTATCTATCAACTCGTCCAAGTTCTGGTCAGCCTTCCGTCGCCTTACCAGAACTAACTCTCCCTCTACTATCCTCTTCTCCATGATGATCAACCCTTCCCTGACACCCTTAGTAAGGCCAATCACTTTGCCTCCTACCTCTCCGATGTGTTTTCAATCCCCGATGATCCCCAGTTCGATTACTCCCTCTTCCCAGATGTCCATGATCGAACTGACACCTCTCTCCCTCCCCTCGCACCTGGTTTCCAGTACTTGGACAACACTGCACACACGGAACTCAATGCCCCTATCACTACACAGGATCTCATTGCTACACTCCGCACAAAATGCAACACCGCTCCTGGTCACGATCGTGTCACCTACAGTCACCTTTGTGAAGCTCCTGTCTCTTTCCTCTCCACCCTGGCCAGGCTCTACAATGTAGTCCTGTCCATCGGTTACTACCCCGACCTGTGGAACACCTCCCGTATTCTGATATTCCTTAAACCTGGCAAACCACTGTCCGCCATCTCCTCCTACCATCCCATCAGCCTTACCTCGGTCTTCAGCAAGGTCCTGGAATCTATCCTCACCCGACGCATCCACCAGCATCTCCGCCAGCACTGCCTCCTTCCCATTACCCAGTGTGACTTTCAGCCGTCCTTCTCTTCTGACGACCTTCTCCTTCATCTTACTTATCTCCTTTCCGAACAGCTTAATTCCAGTCGCTCCGCAATCTTCCTCTCCCTGGACCTTGAATGTGCTTATGACCGCGTATGACATTCCGGGCTTCTCTTCAAGCTCCAAACCTTCGCCCTTCCATTAACTACGTCCGTCTGATCGGCTCCTTTCTCTCCCACCGTCCTTCCTACGTCACCATCCATAACACAGATTCCTACACCTTTCTTCCCTCTGCCGGTGTGCCCCAAGGCTCCGTCCTCTTCCCCCTTCTGTACCTTTTGTATACGGAGGACATGCCACCGCCATCACCCCCCGTCCACCTTCTCCAGTTTGCCAACGACACCACCTTCCTTGCCCTTGCCCCAACCCTGCAGTGCCCCCAACAACTTCTCCAATCCCATCTTGACCGGTTCACCACTTGGTGCAACCAGTGGTTGGTCAAGGTCAATCCCTCCAAAACCCAGGTGATCATTGTAGGCAAAACCACCCCTTCCTTCCGCCTCCTGGACTTCTATGTCACCATCTATGGCTGTCCTATCGCCCTCGCCCCCACCCTTAAGTACATTGGCGTCACCCTCGACCGTCGACTCTCCTGGACCCCCCATCTCGGGACAATCCAAGCCAAGGCACACTCCCGACTCCGTCTCCTCAAGCTCCTTTCCGGCCGTCCGTGGGGTCTGGACCCCTCCACCATCCTCCACACCCATAAATCCCTCATCCGCCCTATCCTTTGTTATGCCCATCCGGCCTGGATCTCCGCCCCCCTACCTTTTATAAATCCCTTCAAATCCTTGAACGCCATGCTCTCCGCCTCGCCTATCGCATCCGTCTCCCCTCCCCCACGCGGATCCTGTACGATCTCATTCCGTTCCCCCACCTCCTTCTTTTCCTTGAAAGGATACAATCCTGTACACCTCCCGCAAACTCAATCCTCCTCACCCGCTTGTCTCGCCCATCCTCTCCCCCCCCCCCTGCTACCGCGCCTGTATTCCCATGTC
Organism: Schistocerca cancellata; assembly: GCF_023864275.1. Classification (NCBI taxonomy): domain Eukaryota; kingdom Metazoa; phylum Arthropoda; class Insecta; order Orthoptera; family Acrididae; genus Schistocerca; species Schistocerca cancellata. The sequence continues at coordinate 780,376,650 of NC_064628.1, read as the reverse complement.
CCACCCGGTCTCCATCTCTCCACCCTCCTTACCCTCTCCCAAGGTGGCTTCCGCCAGCTCCCCCTTGCTGATGATGTACTCCTCCCTTCCATCTACTCCTCCTATCAACTTTGATCCTCCCCGCCCCCACTTCCTGTGTCCTTTCCTTTAGGCACCCTCCCTCCCTTCTCTTTCCTTTTCCCCCATCCCCTTCCTCCACCCCTCTTCCCCCGGGCTTCCCCTCCTCCTTTCTCCCTCCCCGTCTCTCCCCCAACCCATGGCATCTCTGCTCTCCCCTCTCCCTCTCCCACTTCCCCTCCTGCTCCTCCTTCTCCTCCTCTCTTGGCAGGTCCCCGAACTCGTACACGCTCAGTGGACTTTCGCGCACCGGAGATCATCGCCATCAGTGTCTTGAGTGTGTGCCTTCGTTTTGTGTTTAGTGTTCTTTCGCCGTCACGCTGCCACTGTTCACGTGTGCCGTCGCAGTCATCCGTGTTATGTGCGCCGTGTCAACAAGTGTTAGTGTTTTTTCTCGTCCAGCGTGAACGGCTTCATGTTTATTGTTTTTTGTATCTACATTTTTTGCCCGCCGTTTTTATTGTATTGTCTGTGCCACCTATATGTCATATTATTGTACCACTCAAGGCTGAAGAGCAGCGTAATATGCTGCTGCCAGCCCGCCTTGTATGAGGTGATTAAAATTACAATAAAGAAAAAAAAACGATCACGGCAGTTACGACGTAGCCAGCCAAGAGAGGAAGTCTGCTCCAGAACCAGAACCATCGCCGTCGCACCTAGGGACCACGGAACCTATTTGCGAGCCTGTTGGTATTTTTTCAGACTCACTTGGCAAGACTGTAGAAGCTGTGAACTATTAGACTGTAACGTAAGTGTTAATATGTACCAATGTGCTCCCCTCAAGAACGGCGACGATTGAAACGTTTGATAGTCAACTAGTATAGAATGAACTCGCACTGCGAAAGCCTTCCTTTTGTTGTTCCAACTACTTGCGTAGTTGTAAACTTATTTCCCTGTTAGGGAAGAGTGACAAACTCCGTTAAATGTTTCTTTTGACGGTCAATGAAGACCATTTGGGTTAAATTGGTCGTATTCTTAAATATAGAGGAGGGACTACATGCTCGTGTGTTTCTTGTAGGTGTGTTCAAAGTTGAGGATACTTCAATCTTGTTAGCAGTTTATAGCTTTATCTGCTTCGTTTGTTGTAAATAAAATGGAAAAGCTATTGGCATCCGTAATGTGGAACTTATCATATCATGCAATAGAATCGAGAGCCTTATCTATCTCACTAGTTCCAGAATTAGAAACCAGAACAGCTGTTAGCATGAGTGACATAAAAGTAGATATCTTAGGTGTTGCGAAACAACTCAAATCACTTTAGAAAGTCAAGTCTTCCGGTCCAGATGGTATACCAATAAGGGCCCTTTCAGAGTTTGCAGACACAATAGCGCCTTTCTTAGCAATCATATACAACCGCTCACTTGACGAAAGATCTGTTCCTAAAGACTGGAAAGTAGCACAGGCCACACCAATATTCAAGAAAGGAAATAGGATTAACCCATTGAATTACAGACCCACATCACTGACCTCAATTTGCAGTAGGGTTTTGGAGCAGATACTGTACTCGAACATTATGAATTGATTTATTGATACATAATCAACACGGATTCAGAAAATATTGTTCTTGTGCAACACAGCTAGCTCTTTATTCCCATGAAGTAATGAGTGCTGGCGACAAGGGATCTCAGATCGATTCCATATTCCTAGATTTCCAGAAGCTTTTGATACTGCTCCTCACAAGCGACTATTAACCAAATTGCGTGTATATGGAGTATCGTCTCAGTTGTGTGACTGGATTCGTGATTTCCTCTCAGAGAGGTCACAGTTCATAGTGATAGACGGTAAATCATCGAGCAGAACAGAAGCGATATCTGGCGTTCCGCAAGGTAGTGTCATAGGCCCTCTGCTGTTCCTCATTTATATAAATGATCTATGTGATAATCTGAGCAGCCCCCTTAGATTGTTTGCTGATGGCGCTGTAATTTACTGTCTAGTAAAATCATCAGACGATCAGTTCCAATTATAAAATGATCTAGAGAGAATTTCTGTATGGTGCGGAAAGTGGCAATTAGCACTAAACAAAGAAAAGTGCGAGGTCATCCACATGGGTACTAAAAGAAATCCGGTAAATTTTGGGTATACGATAAATCGCACAAATCTAAAGGCTGTAAATTCGGCCAAATACCTAGGAATTACAATTACGACCAACTTAAACTGGAAAAACCACATAGATAATACTGTGGGGAAGGCAAAACAAAGACTGCGCTTTGTTGGCAGAACACTTAGAAGATGCGACAAACCCACTTGTCCGTCCTCTGCTGGAATATTGCTACACGGTGTGGGATCCTTACCAGGTAGGATTGACGGAGAACATCGAAAAAGTGCAATGAAGGGCAGCTCGTTTCGTGTTATCGCGCAACATGGGTGAGAGTGTCACTGATATGATACGCGAGTTGGGGTGGCAGACACTGAAACGAAGGCGGTTTTCTTTGCGGCGAGATCTGTTTACGAAATTTCAATCACCAACTTTCTCTTCCGAATACGAAAATCTTTTATTGACACCCACCTACCCAGGGAGAAATGATAATCATAATAAAATAAGATAAATCAGAGCTCGAACGGAAAGATTTAGGTGTTCCTTTTTCGAGAGGGGAATGGTAGAGAAGTAGTATGAAAATGGTTCGATGAACCCTCTGCCAGGCACTTGTGTGAATTGCACATGTAGATGTACATGTAGTTATTTCTCCGAGAACAACAAACTTGCGACATGAACTCTACCCTTTGCTCTGAGAGAATGTCCTCTATACAAAATATCAGGTTAGTGAGCTGTAACAGAATTCCTTTAAACGGCGAAACACGACAATTAGGACAGTGTAACGCGTCACACGGTTCTCAGTGTAGGTGCTTGGTTCGAAGAGCAGAAAATGTTTACTGTACTCCCTGGATTTACACTCAATCGAGATTCTGCGGGACAACATCTATCAGTCTGTTGACGTCATGGATCCTCAACCGAGAAACCTAGCGCAACTGGCCATATCTTGCTTTTCCAGTACAAATGGAGACAATTACACGTCATTCGTGGTGATACTGAGGGTAAGCGAAAGAAGAATTAATGTGGAGTCTGAGTGTTGGTCTTTAAACATATTATTATCGTCCTATCCGATACTTTGTAAAGTGAATATCTGACTGCCTGCCTCCCCTACATCTTTCCTTTCGTACCGCCGTAAGCACATAATGTTCAAAGACAATTCAGAATGGCATTGGAATGTATTTACAGCACATTGAAAGTTGCCCGTTCGTTCTGCAGTACCTTTTTTCCTTCTGTATTTTGCGTTTAGTCATCTTTGTAATACTTTCCGTATCTCTACTATATTCAGCTTCGATTGATCGATGTGAGCTCTTTGAGCAAACGCTTTGTTTATCCACTGGGACTCTTTAACATTTTTAGAAGGCCAGTTTGTATATTAGCCAATAGGAAGTTTTCACGGTTTAAAAGCCACGGGGTCTTATTTGAAGGTGCTTCCGCCATTCTGATTTCGACTCTGATTCCGTGTCTTGTCGTGTTCTGTGCTTATTTGGGTGAGAGTTCTCCTGCAGGAGGAAAAATTGCTTTGTCAGGTGTCGATCTGAGCTGGCCTGTATATTCTACAATTACTAGACGTGGCGCACCTTAAGTGAACTGATAGGAGCCGTCCGTATCTCCTTGATCAATTTCTGCATAGATTGCTCGCGATTACTCAGTCTCCTGCATGACGAAATAGAAACTCGGAGGTTGCTCAACTGTGACTAAATGGAAACTGATTACATTGTGGAATCTTATCTTTCCAATCTGTCGTGCTGTAGATTCAAAAGTGATCATCCGTTCCTGGCTTATAAAAAGGTTGTTGTCATTGAACGCTGTGTACTGGGACTTAGTATTCGTATTGTTCATCGTGAAATGCATGCATGTTGTGTCGCTTTGAGGGCATATGTGGACTTTAAATAAACTATTTTTTCAATTACACTGTACCTATTAATTAACGAAATTCTTTCTCAGTTATATTCCCTTGAACGAAGTCTATCTTAGTTCGTTTTTCCTGAAAGTTCCATACTCCTACGACGCCATATTGATTTAATTTGCTGATTCTAATAACTGCCCGTGAATATTCTTATGAATCAGAGGCCAATCACTGAAATAATTTTGCAATTACAAAATATTGGAGATAACTAGTCTTTCTTAGTACGAAATAAGGTTTAATCGCAGAAGGGTAATTCAAAAATGGTTCAAATGGCTCTGAGCACTATGGGACTTAACTGCTGTGGTCATCAGTCCCCTAGAACTTAGAACTACTTAAACCTAACTAACCTAAGGACATCACACACATCCATGCCCGAGGCAGGATTCGAAATTGCGACCGTAGCAGTCGCGCGGTTCCGGACTGAGCGCCTAGAACCGCGAGACCACCGCGGCCGGCCAAGGGTAATTCGGCGACTGCCGTTACAGCGGTCGTACTTTCTAAATGAACCGCGGAATGATCTGGAACCTTAATGAGGCATTACATGAAAATGGTGTTCATAAACTATCCGTGCCGGCCGGGGTGGCCGATCGGTTAAAGGCGCTACAGTCTGGAACCGCGTGACCGCTACGGTCGCAGGTTCGAATCCTGCCTCGGGCATGGATGTGTGTGATGTCTTTAGGTCAGTTAGGTTTAAGTAGTTCTAAGTTCTAGGGGACTGATGACCTTAGAAGTTAAGTCCCATAGTGCTCAGAGCCATTTGAACCATTTTAAACTATCCGTCAAATTTGGAAATTTGTGGTAAGATCCCATGGGACCAAACTGATGAGGTCATCGGTCCCTAAGCTTACACACTACTTAATCTAACTTAAAGTAACTTACGCTAAGAACAACACACACACCCATGTCCGAGAGAGGACTCGAACCTCCGACGGAGGGGGCCGCGCGAACTGTGACAAGGCACCCCAGACCGCACGGCTACCCCGCGCAGCTATCCATCAATTTTTGATCGTTCAGTTTATTCAGTCGTGCTGAGAATCAATGGCCACATGCTTGAGGAGCGTTCTCATGAGTCCTGCTGGACGCTATAAGCAGAAAACAAACATTTGATTAATTTTTGGTCAGTTTCTTGATGAATCATTATCTACTGCCCCACGTTCAAGTGGTAGCTGTGCAGAAACCAGTTTCAATTGCTCTTAAATTGTGTGTGTGTGTGTGCGACTGTGTGTGTGACCATTCTGTTAATCATTACTGGTCAGACTGCGTTATCAGTTTCATTCTGGGGCTTCTGATACGAAATGCGTAGGTTGAAATTTCAGTGTTGTTATCAAACTAGATGCCTCTACTTTGCAACAAATCATGTAATCCCGTAGGATCTCCTCCGCCTTTTGTTCAAAACCTTACTTGCATACACATTGTTTTCATTAGTCCACAGCTCGTGGTCTAGTGGCTAGCCTTGCTGCCTCTCGATCACGAGTTCCTGGGTTCGATTCCCGGCCGGGCTGGGGATTTACTCTGCCTGAGGACTGGGTGTTTGTGTTGTCCTCATCATTTCATCATCATTCGTGGCAGTTGCTAGATTGTACTGTAAAGAAATTGGACTGTGTGAAAATTGTGACTTTGTCTGGACACTGATGACCACGCAGTTGAGCGCCCCACAAACCAAACATCATCATCATCACCACCACATAATTTCAATTAGGCTGGTTCCGGAAGCCAGCTAAAATTAGAAAATATCACCTATTTTCAAGCAATACGTTAAGTTTATTTATGTTAAGGGGTGTCAGCTGCAAGCTCCTTCTGGTCTTCCTGCATTTTGTTACATTGCTACATCGCTGCATCAACTGAAAAGATCTGAATTTGGTCGACGGCGTGGGCACTGAATTACTGCTGACAGAAGCGGGCAGCGTTCTCCCACGGATTACGCTCTGTGCTTCATGGGCTTAATAATATTACCCTGGCTGGCAAGTGAACTGGAGAACGAACAATATTCTGCCATTGCTGCAAGTACATAAGGCAGTGGGAATGGCATGTTGGTGTGGCCTCATTGAGGCCATTTACGATTGGAAGCCATTTTGATCCCTTTGGTTAATATCACTTTTTCTTGCAAGTGTCAATCTTCTCTGGGGAGGGTGTGTTCTCTTGAGAAGATAATGTGTCCTCTGGTATGCCTAGGAGTGTCCTTAAATGGGTGGAAGCGTTGAAAGTTGCGAGATACTGTAGGTTTGTACATCACAACGAAATCGAGGGTCACTCCAAAAGAAATGCACACTACTTTTCTAAAAATATAGTTTTCATTCTGCATGTGTGAATGTTTTACAGTGTGTAGATACATCCTTCCCGCTTGTATTCAAACTTAGTTCAACCTGTTCCCGTGAGTGGCGCCGTCACAGCATGTCTTTAAGATGGCTGCTACACTTGACGTTCGTCAGAAGCAACGTGCTGTCATAGAATTCCTGTGCTGTGAAAACGAGACAGTGGGAAACATCCACAAGAGGTTGAGATGCTGCTGTCGATCGCAGTACAGTTAGTCGGTGGGCAAGCAGGTTACGTGATGAAAGCGGGCACGGCAATATTGAGGATTGTCCTCGCAGCGGCAGGCCTCGTACTGCACACACTCCACACAATGTGCAGAGAGTTAACGAATTGGTGACTGCTGACAGACGCTACGTTGGAATGAAGTGTTTGCAGAATACTGAAAGTGTTGGCGTTAAATAAGGTTTGTGCCAGATGGGTTCCCAGGATGTTGACAGTGGCTCACAAAGAAACAAGAAAAACGGTATGCAGCGAACTTTTGGAACAGTACGAGAATGGTGGAGATGAATTTCTTGGAAGAATTGTGACAGGTGATGGAACGTGGCTCCATCATTTTTCACCAGAGACGATGAGGCAATCAATGGAGTGGCATCATGCAAACTCACCCAAGAAAAAAAAATTCAAAACCACACCTTCTGATGGAAAAGTTATGGCTACGGTGTTTTTCGATTCCGAAGGACTCATGTTTGTGGACATCATGCAAAGTGGAACCACCATAAATTCTAAGGCATACGTGACGACACTGAAGAAACTTCAAGCTCGACTGAGCCGTGTTCGACCACATCGGCAAAAGCAGGATGTTTTGCTGTTGCACGACAATGCACGGCCACATGTCAGTCAAAAAACCGTGGAAGCGATCACAAAACTCGGATGGACGACACTGAAACACCCGCCTTACAGTCCTGACCTGGCTCCATGTGACTATCATCTCTTTGGGAAACTGAAAGACTCTCTTCGTGGAACAAGGTTTGAAGATGATGACTCCCTTGTGCACGCTGCCAAACAGTGGCTCTAACAGGTTGGTCCAGAATTTTACCGTGCGGGTACACAGGCGCTGGTTCCAAGATGGCGTGAGGCAGTTGAGAGGGATGGAAATTATGTGGAGAAATGAAAATATTGTTCCTAAAGGATGTATCTACACACTGTAAAACTTTCAGACACGTAGAATAAAAGATGGATTTAAAAAAAATAGTGTGCATTTTTTTTGGAGTGACACTCGTACATCTAAACTTGCAAAACTACTTCTTGAGATACCAAATAAACTTCCTCTCGTGTGATGTTCTACCACCAAATGAAAAGCTAAGATGTGCGGTACTAACATACGTTATTCAATAGTATTGTACAACATGCTTCGGACATGTATGTGCCATGCAAGCCTGTGAGTGACGCGAAAGATTCACATGGTTTAACAGCTGTAGGACAATGACGCAATGAAAGCAAAGAGAACATATATTTCATGGAAACTTTATTGTCTTTTTGGTCAAACAAAAACTGAAAGAAACAAAATGAACGTAAGGATAGTGATACGAGAATCTTTTTGTGCATTCGAAAGTAAAATTTTACGTACAGATTGTATCTTTTACACTTTCTACTCAGTATAACTTTTCAGCTTGTGTTAGATTTTTAAGAATAGAAAGTTTACTTTTGCATATCAGTGAAACCTTAATACTTCAACCTGACAGTGTACGTCATGTAACTTTGTTCTGATTAGTGGCTGTATCTACCCATTAGCTGTACTGCATATGAAACTGCTATGTTTTAAAAAAATGGTTCAAATGGCTCTGAGCACTATGGGACTTAACTTCTGAGGTCATCAGTCCCCTAAAACTACTTAAACCTAACTAACCTAAGGACATCACACACATCCATGCCCGAGGCAGGATTCGAACCCGCGACCGTAGCGGTCGCGCAGTTCCAGACTGTAGCGTCTAGAACCGCTCGGCCACCCCGGCCGACCCTTGTGTTTTAACTATGTACGTAATTACGTATATTATATGCAATCTATTCGACACAACACATCTACCATATGTGATAACAGTATTGACGTGTACACTTTGTACGTAAACCAATATTTAGATGTTCGTTCCAGAAAATCAACACAACGACTGAACTAAATATCAGAATATATTTGCAACCAATAATTTCATTTGACACACATTGTTCCCCTAAAGTGCACAAAACTGTGTCTAATTCTGGCCCTGATAAACAATTGGCTTATCTGACCCAATAAACGGATAAACCAGCTGTTGGGGTGCAATTTCAATTTTCAAGAAAACGTTGAAATAAACAACGGTGCTTTTGCCATTACAAAAATACAACTTGCTGAGTGCGATGCAAATAGTAATGAGATCTCGCAAGCTGCAGTGAGAATTCGAATTAAGAACTTTCAAACAGCAAGTGAGGCGGAGGCTTGATTGTTGAATAATTTGAAAACTAATTGCACTTCACCTTTGTATTCATTTGCAGAAATTAAAGGATATTAACATACCTACATCATTAGACATTGGACTAGCAAATTGTTACCATGTGGAAATAAACAGTAAGTTTACAAACTTGACTCTTTGCACTCAGCTTCCATGAAATCAGTTCTTGAAACAAGATTTACATTCAGTATTTAAAGATGAAAATGGGTAAAGAGTGATCTGTTCCTTTCCTGAATGTATGCATTTGCGACATAATTGAAACAATAATATCGTAGCAGTCAGGCAATACAAGTTACGAAAAATTACAAAACTGTAAATGTTCCCTAAACACGACAGCCCACTTTTTGAAATACTAGCGCACGCCGTAAATTACGTTATTTAACATGTTCAAAGTTGCAGCAATAGCATATCAAAATCGGGCTTCAACACCAGTACACATGTCTACTCCAACCAACGCTCCTCACCGAAGCCTGTCTCACACGGCCTAGTTATTTGACAACAATAAATCTTTGGAATCCAGAGTATCTCCTTTACACATGTACTAAGGAAGAATGTTTCCTGTAGCAAATATCTCAAACAAAATCCCCACTTCACATAATGTAACAACCTTTCAAGATCTGAAGAAGAATTATAAGAGGTTTACATCTTACGTAAGGTTACGTTGTTTTTATATAGCCTGCATGTAATGTACGTAATTTTGCAGGGAGATAGTTTAAACGCAGAAGCTTCATATTCAGTACAGGAAATAGGAATCATCTATACAGTTCTTCACTGACTGTACAGGCACTGAATTCAAGTTGACCGAAACACTGTATTCGGTCTTCCGAAATTGTAGAACTGAGGAAGATCGAAATCAGAGTCCTCATTTCAGTCAACTCACGAATGTCAACTGAAATTTGGAAAAGTTATCGCGAAATAGATACTTAACTAAAATCGATCAATCAAGGAAAGGTGACTGGCTATAATGGGATATCCATACGATTATCTACAGATTATGTGAAACTAATAAAATCGTTTCTTAACAGTTATTTTAACAGCTATAGTGACTATAGTGACTGATGGTATGACAGACTGTTCGTAGCTGAGTCCCTCCAATACCTTAATCGAATTTAAAAGCTTGCTTCTCTCAGTCACCATATGATCGTCGGTATACACACAAACAAACATTCCTTTATATACATTAGGCCTTCATATTTTTGTATTGGACATATTTTCCCAGAATTAAATTAAAATTATTTTCCTTCCCCCGCTTCTGACAAAGGTTTTCGGTATGTTTTCCTAGGTTTTAAAACAAAAGCAAGAGTTGGAAATCTCCTCCAAAATATTTCCAGTAGAGACTCCCTTCGCGTCCACTACTGGTATTTGGCTGAAAAGTTACCCACCCTCCAATGGATAGTTACGATAACACTCAGCTCAACCTTTAGGTAAAGGGGATAAGAAGTATTAAAAAAATTTACCCAGGGGCTTGAACTTACGAGTCGATTCCTAACCTAAAGCCTCAAGGCAATATTGAGAAAAGACGTTTGGAACCTGTTTTAATCACGCGAGTATTCCTGTTACGTATATACAGACTCGCCTACTGTGGAGTTAAATATTATATACATTACGGTTAACTATGGAAGAAAGAATGAAGGAAAACACCAGACAAGTTAACAGCGTTCGTCGACATGGAAAGTGTTGGACAATGTAAAATGGCACAAGATGTTCTAAATTCAGAAAAAAATTGTGGTCAGCCGTAGGGAAACACGGGTAATTCACAATATGTACCAGAATCAAGAGGGAACAATAGAACTGGATGGGCAAGAACGAAGTGCTCGCATGGAAAAGGATGTAAGACAAGGATGCAGTCTTTTGCTCTTACTGTTCAACTTATACATCGAATACGGTGTGGCCGAGCGGTTCTAGGCGCTACAGTCTGGAACCGCGCGACCGCTACGGTCGCAGGTTCGAATCCTGCCTCGGGCACGGATGTGTGTGATGTCCTTAGGTTAGTTAGGCTTAAGTAGTTATAAGTTCTAGGGGACTGATGACCTCAGAGGTTAAGTCCCATAGTGCTCAGAGCCATTTTATACAACGAATAAACAATGACGGTAATAAAAGAAAGGTTCAAGAATGGGGCTAGAATTCAGGGTGAAATGATATAAATGGTAAGATTTGCTGACGACATTGCTATCCTGAGTGAAAGTGAAGAAGAATTATAGGCTCTGTTGAATGGAATGAACAGTCCGAGTACAGAATATGGATTCTGAGTATTTCGAAGAAAGTCGAAAGTATCGAGAAGTAGCAGAAATGAGGCCAGCGATAACCTTGACTTCAGAATTTGGAGAACGAAGTTAAAAATTCTGCTACCTAGGCAGCAAAATAACCCATGACGGACAGAGAAAGGAGGGCATAAAACGCAGACTAGTACTGGCAAAAAGGGCAAGACAAGTCCGCTGGTATCAAACATCGGCCTTAATTTGAGGAAGAAATTTTTGAACACGTACGTCTGAAGTATGGTAATGAGACATGGACTGTAGTAAAACCAGAATAGAAGAGAATCGAAGTATCTGAGACGTGGTGCTTCAGAAGAGTGTTGAAGATTAGGTGGACTGATAATGTAAGAAATGAGGGAGCTCTCCGTAGAATCAGCAGGAAAGGAAAACACTGACAAGAAGAGGGGTAGGATGTAGGACATCTATTGAGACAGGAGGGATTTGTAGAGGATAAAAAGATTGAAATACATCCAGAAAATAATTGAGGAAGTAGTTGTAGCACTTGCTGCGCTGAGGTGGAAAGAAGAGGAATACCTGGCGGGAACATCAGAGGGGCCAGAAGATAGACCACTAAAAAAAATAAATAAATAAATAAATAAATAAATAAACTGGAACTGCTACATGCAAGCTGGACACCGTCGCCCAGGAAACGTGCAACGAGCGGTTCGCCCCAGTTCCCTACAATCTCAGTTCTTCACTTTCCACGCGGCGGCCCCAAGCGAAACGGGATGCATGGAATGCAAAGTCCCTGCAGGCTCCTGATGGGCATCAGGAAATTTCTGACCATTTTTGCCGCCAGACGCGGGGACAGAAATCAAGGAAGCTCTAAATGGAGTGCGGGGCAATCAAAATGGAATTATTTAAATGAAATATCTCGGCTGTGCAAAATACGGCATTTCCAATTTCCCTCCAGGGCCGTTCCGCGGAATTCATTCTCTCCTCGGCCGAGAGAGTGGTCGCAGAGGAACGCGAAAAATAAAGCGATACTGCCGCCGGTTCCCCGGCTCCTGGAGAAACGTTCATCACGGGAAAAAATATTTCCAGCATCAGCACGCAGCGGATCAACGTCGCGCCTCAAGTGACACGCAGCAATTACTGAAATTTAAATGAAGTACGACGGACTCGAGCTGATTGCATGGATACTCATCTCAGTGCTTGCCCTGCAGTCTATACTAACTGTACGGGTATCAGCTCTACTACCCCCTACAAAACCCTTCTCTGCAAATTTCCCGCACAGCTGGCAATGTCTGTGCGGTCTGTTGTTTAGAAAACAGTATCTTTCCTTCACACATACCAACTTGACAACACCGTTTATATAGTAAACACACTGCCAGCAGCTGCAATAACCCAGACATGGATTGGAACAATTGAAATTCGGAGTTTTATTTCTCAGTCAATTTTAAAAAAAAAGATTTTTCTCCGTTTTTTTCCTCTCTCTCTTTTCCTTCAGTTATCGCAGTGGTTTCACGTTGTTTCATTGTTACATGGAACAAGAACATTATACATCGACATGTACATGTACACCCTGCAAATCACATTTAAGTGCCTGGCAGAGGCACCTTCACAATTCTCTATTATTCCAATCTCGTATAGCGCGCGGGAATAATGAACACCTATATCTTTCCGTACGAGCTCTGATTTCCCTTATTTTATCGTGGTGATCGTTCCTCCCTATGTAGGTCGGTGTCAACAAAATATTTTCGCATTCTGAGGAGGAAGTTGGTGATTGGAATTTCGTGAGAAGATTCCGTCGCACCGGAAAACGCCTTTCTTTTAACAATTTTCAGCTCAAATCCTGTAGCATTTCTGTGACACTCTCTCCCATATTTCGCGATAATACAAAACGTGCTGCCTTTCTTTGAACTTTTTCGATGTACTCCGTCGGTCCTATCTGGTAAGGATCCAACACCGCGCAGCAGTATTCTAAAAGAGGATAGACAAGCGTAGTGTAGGCAGTCTCCTTAGTAGGTCTGTTACATTTTCTAAGTGTCCTGCCAATAAAACGCAGTCTTTGGTTAGCCTTCCCCACAACACTTTCTATGTGTTCCTTCCAATTTAAGCTGTTCGTAATTGTAATACCTAGGTATTTAGTTGAATTTACGGCTTTTAGATTAGACTGATTTATCGTGTAACCGAGGTTTAACGAGTTCCTTTTAGCACTCATGTGGATGACCTCACCCTTCTCGTAATTCAGGGTCAATTGCCAATTTTCGCACAATTCATTTTTTTAATCGTTTTGCAGTTTCTTTTGATCTTCTGTTGACTTTATTAATCGATAAACGACAGCGTCATCTGCTAACAACTTAAGACAGTGGCTGTCTCCCAAATCATTTATATAGATGAGGAACAGAAAAGGGCCTATAACACTACCTTGGGGAACGCCGGAAATCACTTCTGTTTTACTCGATGACTTTCCGTCAATTACTGCGAACTGTGACCTCTCTGACAGAATATCACAAATCCAGTGACGATATTCCATAAGCACTTAATTTCACTACGAACCGCTTGTGTGGTACAGTGTCAAAAGCCTTCCGGAAATCCAGAAATACGGAATCGATCTAAAATCTCTTGTCAATAGCACTCAACACTTCATGTGAATAACTTCTGTGTTTCACAAGAACGATATTTTCTAAACCCATGTTCAAAAATGGTTCAAATGGCCCTGAGCACCATGGGACTTAACCTCTGTGGTCATCAGTCCCCTAGAACTTAGAACTACTTAAACCTAACTAACCTAAGGACATCACACACACCCATGCCCGAGGCAGGATTCGAACTTGCGACCGTAGCGGTCACGCGGTTCCAGACTGAAGCGCCTAGAACCGATGTTGACTGAGTGTCAATAGACAGTTTTCTTCGAGGTAATTCATAATGTTCGAACACAATATATGTTCTAAAATCCTGCTACATATCGACGTTAACGATATGGGCCTGTAATTAATTTAGTGAATTACTCATACTAGCTTTCTTGAGTATTGGTGTGACCTGTGTAACTTTCCAGTCTTTGGGTACGGTACTTTCGTCGAGCGAACGGTTGTATATGATTGTTAAGTATGGAGCTAATGCATCAGCATACTCGGAAATAAAGCATAAAAAACTACATCGAAAGTGATTTGAAACCTAATACGAGGGGGGCTTAATAAGTGATGCAACATACTTCTTTTCTTGGCCAGTTTCTCATGAAGAAAAAGCAGAATTTGTTGTGGTCGTCGTAGAAAACTCCCGCTTCAGCAGCCCTTCCAGTTTCACGACGTTCCGATCGGTGGTCGCATGCTATTCGCATCCTTCAAAATGACGTCTGTGACGTTCTAAGCTTAGACCAGTCATTGGGCACCGCATGTATTCATAGGCGCTTGCAGAAGATCTACAGAGACATGGCAGCGAACAAAAGCACGGTGAGTCATTGAGCGAGGTTTCTGCCATCATCCCAACAAGGTTGCGCAAACCTATCCGATCTACCATGTGATGGCCGGCAGCAGACACCTGTGGCTCTTGCAATGTTGGACCGTGCGGACACTCACATTCGAGGTGATAGATGGATCACAAACGAACTTCTCCTTATCCATGACAAGACAACGGTGCATACAAGACTGCGCCTCCGAAAGCGGCTCAAGAACTTCGTTGGACTGTTCTTCCTCATCTACCCTACAATTTGGACCTCACACCTTCTGACTTCCATCTGTTTGGCTCGGTGAAGGATATACTCGGCAACAAGCAGTACTTGGATAACTGGAAGGTCATTCATGCAAGAAGACGTTGGCTCCTACATCGACCAGTATAGTGATACCATGTGGGCACACAGGCACTCCCAGTAACTGGGAGGATATTCATGCAGCAAGAAATTGGCTCCCACCTCGACCAGTATAGTGATACCATGTGCACACACAGGCCCTCCCAGTAACTGGGAGGTTATTCATGCAGCAAGACGTTGCCTCCGACATCGACCAGTATAGTGATGCCATGTGGGCACGCAGGCCCTCGCAGTAACTGGGAGGTTATTCATGCAGCAAGACGTTGGCTGCGAAATTGACCAGTACAGTGATACCATGTTGGCACACAGGCCCTCCGAGTAACCGGGAGGTTATTCATGCAGCAAGACATCGGCTCTGACATCGACCAGTATAGTGATACTGTGTGGGCACACAGGCCCTCCCAGTAACTGGGAGGTTATTCATGCAGCAAGACGTTGGCTCCGACATCGACCAGTATCATAATACAATGTGGGCACTCAGGCCCTCCCAGTAACTGGGAGGTTATTCATGCAGCAAGACGTTGTCTCCGACATCGACCAGTCTAGTGATACCATGTGGGCACACAGGCCCTCTCAGTAACTGGGAGGTTATTCGTGCAGCAAGACGTTGCCTCCGACATCGACCAGTATAGTGATATCATGTGGGCACACAGGTACTCCCAGTAACTGGGAGGTTATTCGTGCAGCAAGACGTTTGCCCCGACATCGACCAGAATAGTGATAGCATGTGGGCACATAGGCCCTCTCAGTAACTGGGAGGTTATTCATGCAGCAAGACGTTGGCTCTGACATCTACCAGTATAGTGATACCGTGTGGGCACACAGGCCCTCCCAGTAACTGGGAGGGTTTTCATGCAGCAATACATTGGCTCCGACATCGACCAGAGTATTGATACCATACAGGCACACAGTCCCTCCCAGTAAGGTGGCGTAAGGCCGTTCCATTGAACGAAGTTGAAAAATAGGGTTCTCAAGTAAAAATAGTGGGAAATAATATAATATATTGGAATCTTGAATGAAACCAAACTGGTGTCAGAAAAAAAAATTGCTGCATTACTTATTGAACTCCCCTCTAACGTTGTAGTTTAATGATTTTATTTATTCCTACCAGTTGGTATCTTTTCAAACGACTGCCTTATGATTCTCATGTATACTTTATCACCCTTTGCAAAGTGCTGGCGGAGGATACTTCGTACGCATTTTCATCTACATACTGAGTTTGCAAACCAGTGAGAAGTGCATTGCAGAGAGCACTTAGCATGATACCACATATTATGCTTCCTTCCCTTTCCAAACATTTGTGGAACGTGGGAGCAATGACTGCTTATCTCTGAGTACTGCTGTTATTACAATCTTGTTTTCATAGTCTCTACGGGAGTGATACGCAAGCGGGCTGAAGAATTTCTCAAGTCATCATGTAGCGCTCGTTCTTGAAACTTTGTAAGTAGGCCTTCACGCGACAGCTGGCGTCTATTTTCAGGCGTCTCCCAATTCAGGTTTCTCAACATTACAGTAATCGAAAGACTTGCACCCGGCGGACGGTCTACCCGACGGAAGGCCCTGGTCACGCGGCATATTTTTTTAACATTTCAGTGGCGCTCTCCCACGAGTCAAGCAAATCTGTGATCATTCTTGCCGTCCTTTGTATACGTTGAGTATCACGCGTTACTCCTATTTCTTATGGGCCCCACACATTTGAGCAATATCCTGTGGTGGGTCGCTCGTGTGTTTTGTGAGTAAACTCCTTCGTTGATTCATTGCATTTCATCATTATCCGACAAGGAGGCGAAGTCTGCCACCTGCCTTGCCTACGACGGACTCCGAGTGATCATGATCACGCCATTTCATATTGTTATTATATTATTTCAAATTATTACAAAATGGTTCAAATGGCTCTGAGCACTATGGGACTCAACATCTTAGGTCATAAGTGCCCTAGAACTTAGAACTACTTCAACCTAACTAACCTAAGGACATCACACACACCCATGCCCGAGGCAGGATTCGAACCTGCGACCGTAGCAGTCCCGCGGTTCCGGACTGCAGCGCCAGAACCGCTAGACCACCGCGGCCGGCTCAAATTATTACACCCAGGTATACGTTCGAGTCGGCTAATTCCAATTGTGGCATACTAATGTTGCAGTCATACGATATTAAGAGTCTTCTGCACCTTGTGAAGCTCTTATTTTTTCAACATGTAATACATTTTTCTAATCTTTTGCACCATTTTGAAACTTTACTAAGTTATGACTGGATATTTGTGCAAATTTGGTTCAAATGGCTCTGAGCACTATGGGACTTAACATCTGTGGTCATCAGTCCCCTAGAACTTAGAACTACTTAAACCTAACTAACCTAAGGACATCACACACATCCATGCCCGAGGCAGGATTCGAACCTGCAACCGTAGCAGTCGCGCGGTTCCGGACTCGCGCCTAGAACCGCTAGACCACCGCGGCCGGCTGTGCAAATTTTTTCAGATTGTATTTCATTACAGATAAATGCGTCCTTTGAAAAACGTTTGAGGCTACCGTTAATACTATCTGGTTGGTTATTAACGTACAATATTAATAACAAGAAACAACAAGTTTACTGTTACCAGTCACCGTTTTATTTATCTCCACGACGCGTTTCAAAGGTTTAAACCTCCATCATCAGGTGGATTTACATTAGTTAGTATGACATTTGTGTGTGTGTTGTGTTACGATTTTTTGGAAGAACTTGTGGTACTGTCTCCAGTGGTCAGAGGTTCCTTTCCCTGTCATAACACATCACATGTATACTGTCATATTTGTAAACCCATACTTAATCTAAGGACGAAACACACACCCATGCCCGAGGGGGTAGCCACGAGGACCGTGAGAAGACGCCTCAAACGTTGCTACTGTAACTGTGGCTTGGAAAAGTAATTAATCTCCCCAGAAGTCCTGGTAGGAGCCAGACCCTCTTTGCCTACATGTCTAGAATATATTATTCATAACAGGTAGCTATAACTAAAATGCGGCTACTCACAGAGGTCCAGCGTGGGCTGTAGTTGCCGTCTGACAGGGAAACTCCCACTTCGTAGATATTCTAATGCGTTAATGCTGAACCGATTTATGCTGCCAACAAAAACAAAAAGGTTTAAATTTAGGCCACTAGGTACAAATCTGGCGCTGTAAATGCAAGGTAGACGTATGGAAATGTTTTCATATGTAATCGACTAGGAACGGGACAGTGGCGGAAAAGGTCAAACACATGAGAACGGTATAATATTGATTTTATTATAAATAACAGATTACACGGTTTGTTCCATATAAGCACTGGAGACGCCGAAGGAACAGTGCATCAGTGCATACGTAAAATGATGACCAACAGTTGCTCGCAGCAGTTCCGATGGAACCTCAACAACGTGTTGCATTATACTGGCCTTCAGATCCGGCAGACACCGAATGTGTCCACAATAAACACGCACTTTTAGATATCCTCAGACCAGAAAGTTACATGTATTCAGATCAGATGTTCTTGCTGTCCTTGCATACCGAAAACCTCTGGAGATAACACGTACGTGCAAGGTTGCATTAAGCAGTTCTTTCACTGGGTGTGCTATGAGGTATTTTCCCATCCTGGATGAAAACAATGGTTTTTACATAGTGGTACTCTTCCAAAGCAGAAATCAAATGCT
Source organism: Schistocerca cancellata (assembly GCF_023864275.1). Taxonomy (NCBI): domain Eukaryota; kingdom Metazoa; phylum Arthropoda; class Insecta; order Orthoptera; family Acrididae; genus Schistocerca; species Schistocerca cancellata. The sequence continues at coordinate 780,358,189 of NC_064628.1, read as the reverse complement.
GTACAAGGATGTTTCGATAACGTGCAGAAGTCACGGTAAACCAGAGAGACTCTCTAGGTGTATTGTCTTCGAAGAAGAACGGACAGAGAACAAAGGTGCTTGCGTATCCGCACCACATCACACAGTCTCATACGGCGATTGCAATGGCTCGTCGTGCACAACACGAGGCTTAACGGTACCCCAAGTTCGGCAGTTATGTGTACTCACTGCACCGTGTAGTGTAAAATGTGCTTTCGTCACTGCATAGAATAGCCCTATTGCCCGTCCACATGTGATCAGCTGCGATCTCTGCCAGAAACCAAAGAGCAAATTTACGACGTTGGAGCGGATCATGTGGATTCAGTTGCTGCGTCGTCTGAATCTTGTGAGGTTATCAGTGTATACTAGACCGCAAAACTTACTGTACTGGTGACCATCGGATGCACAATTCTCGCGACACTGCTCAAGCACTAGCAATACCCGAGGCAGTGCTGCATTGTCATTTATAGCAACAGCAACCACGTCAATAATCTCCGCCGGGATAGGAAGCCATTCTCTTCCAGATGCAGTGTTTTCGAATTTCATTGTCATGTTATTTAAACCACTTAATGACATTCGGTCTCTCCTCAGGCCGGCCGAGGTGGCCGAGCGGTTCTAGGCGCTACAGTCTGAAACCACGTGACCGCTGCGGTCGCAGAGTCGAATCCTTCCTCGGGCATGGATATGTGTGATGTTCTTAGGTTAGTTAGGTTCAAGTAGTTCTAAGTTCTAGGGGACTGATGACCTCAGAAGTTAAGTCCCATAGTGCTCAGAGCCATTTGAACCATCTCTCCTCAGACCTTTCAGTCGGCGATATTCTCTCAATGCAGTACTTTAATTACTTCTGTTGACGCAAAAATTTCACTAACAGCGCTCTATCTCTGTTCTAGACAGCCATAGGCCAGCTGTTCACTCACTTTATGGCTTGTCAGATGACTGCGTAGATGTCAAACCGCCATACTAACAGTCTACAGCGCCAGATTTGCACCTGGTGGTCAAAATTGAAACTAATTTTTTCCCAGCGTAAATTGGTTCAGCTTTAACGCATTACCATATCCACCTAGTTTTACTGTCATACGATATTTATAGCCCGCACTGTGTAACTAGGCCGTTTGGTTTTTTATGTTGGTAATGCCACGTAGTGCTCTGTATGGAAATTGCTGACTGCGCTGTGTGCAGTATGTCGCTGGTTGGACTCATTGTTGGAATATTCGCTTGTGTAGTGTTGGGCAGTTGGATGTGAACAGCGCGTAGCGTTCGGCAGTTGGAGGTGAGCCGCCAGCAGTGGTGGATGTGGGGAGACAGATTGAAGAGTTTTGAGAGGTTACTATGAGCGAACGTGTGTCAGTCAGAAGAAGAAAATTTGTAAGACTGGATGTCGTGAACTGATATATATATATATATATATATATATATATATATATATATATATATATATATATATAAAAATGAAAGATTTTGATAAAGAACAAACAATGTTTAGACTTTTGAACACTATTAAGGTAAATACATTGTTTGTTCTCTATCAAAATCTTTCATTTGCTAACTATATGCCTATCAGTAGTTAGTGCCTTCAGTAGTTAGAAACTTTTATTTAGCTGGCAAGTATTGGCGCTCGCTGTACTGCAGTAGTTCGAGTAACGAAGATTTTTGTGAGGTAAGTGATTCATGAAAGGTATAGGTTATTGTTAGTCAGGGCCATTCTTTTGTAGGGATTATTGAAAGTCAGATTGCGTTGCGCTAAAAATATTCTGTGTGAGTTTAGTGATGATCACAATAAGTAAAGAGAGAACTGTCTGAGTACGTTCAGTTTTGCTCAGCTGTTTCAAAATCAAATGACGTAAGAGTTTTTCCAGCACTATCATTCTTTACATACAAAAGGGAAGTTTCAACTGGATCTCCTTGAGTACCTGCACTTTATTTATTATATAACCATCAGGTACTTTGTAGTAAATAGGACATATACCACTTAAATGCAGGACTTTGACTTGTTGCCTTCGATATCTGGCGGGCCCCAGTATTTTACGCGTGCAAGGCAGGAAGAACCATTATACGACGCACCACGCCAGCCAGTCGGAGGAATCTCGCCGTGGCGCATCCCTCCATCTTTCAGCAAAAGGCTATAGTGACTCTCCCCGTCCTTGCCGTGTCTGCCGAGCGGCTTTCTTCTGGCTTCCTCCCTACACACCAATTTCCAAAATTCTCTGCATTCGTGTCATTCTGAGCGGTGGTGTCTGAAATGTTTTCCGTGAGAAAACCGTATGATTTCAACGCCGGGTGTCGCGGTTCGCACTTCAATCACAGGGACGTCAACAGGAGGGGTGGAATGTGGGTAAGAGATGGTGTGACGACTCTTCCATCGTGTGATACCTCCACGGCGGCGTTGGGCAGAATTGTGGTGAAGTTTGGTGCCAACGTGACTTCATTAACCCACAGATCACATGAACGTCCGAGCTATGACCTCTTTTTTGCATGTGACAAGTCCTTGCTGTTCGCAGTGTCGCCGAGGCCGAGGGTAACGTTGCAGGTCGCCATGCTTTTGCACGTTTGAGCCAAATTTCAAACTTTTGCGTCGCAACGGGAGGCAATTTCAGCACCCTCAACGGGTGACTTTGTGGTGCGCACTGTCCAGTTACAGAAAAATCTGTGCGATATTCCTTGACTACTGAACGGTCCGTGAAGGTTTCGGGAAATGACTTCACCCCCATTATCCAAACTGACCCTGATTTCGACGAGATGTTGTTCATGCAAGACGGAACTCTACCCCATGGAAGCAGGAGAGTATTTTATCTCCTGGAGGAGCACTCTGTGGACCGCATTCTGGCTCTGGGGTAGCCAGAGGCCACAGGCATGGGCCCCGATTGGCCGCCATGTTTTCTGGATCTGAACACATATGACTCCTTTTCCTGGGGCTATGTTAAACACAGTGTGTACAGCAATAACCCCAAAACCATTGCCGGCCGAAGTGGCCGAGCGGTTCTAGGCGCTACAGTCTGGAACCGCGCGACCGCTACGGTCGCAGGTTCGAATCCTGCCTCGGGCGTGGATGTGTGTGATGTCCTTAGGTTAGTTAGGTTTAAATAGTTCTAACAAGGGAACCTCCCCATCGCACCCCCCTCAGATGTAGTTATAAGTTGGCACAGTGGATAGGCCTTGAAAAACTGAACACACATTAATCGAGAAAACAGGAAGAAGTTGTGTGGAACTATGAAAAAAATAAGCAAAATATACAAACTGAGTAGTCCATGTGCAAGATATGCAACATCCAGGAGAGTGTAGGCCTAGGAGCGCCGTGGTCCCGTGGTTAGCTTGAGCAGTTGCGAAACGACAAGTCCTTGGTTCAAGTCTTACTTCGAACGTAAAATTTTATTTTCAGAAAATTATCAAAGTTCAGGCACTCACACATAAACAACTACGCTCTCCAAAATTCCAGGACATGTTCAGATTTGCTTGGACATATGCAGGATTTGACGGTCTACACACGGAAAAATTTGAAAACGTAAAAAACATATTTTTTGACAGAGCACAGGGAAAAGTGTGCGACTGTGAAACTGTTGGATTCATTTGTTGCAGTTTATGTGACAAACTCATATGTTTTCATCACTTTTTTGGGAGTAATTCTCACGTCCACAAGAAAACCTAAATCGGGCAATGTAGAAGAATCTTTTTACCCATTCGCCAAGTGTACAAGTTAGGTGGGTCGACAACATATTCCTGTCATGTGACGCACATGCCCTCACTAGTGTCGTATAGAATATATCAGATGTGTTTTCCTGTGTAGGAATCGGTTGACCTATGACCTTGTGATCAAATGTTTTCGGTTCCCATTGGAGAGGCACGTCCTTTCGTCTACTAATCGCACGGTTTTGCGGTGCGGTCGCAAAACACAGACACTAAACTTATTACAGTGACCAGAGACGTCAATGAACGAATGGACAGATCACAACTTTGCGAAAATAAAGAAAAACTTTTCACTTGAGGGGAGACTTGAGCCAAGGACCTCTCGTCGCGCAGCTGCTCACGCTAACCACGCGACCACGGCGCTACTGAAATCAGGTTATGCTTGACGTTGCCTATCTTCGCATGGACTACTCAGTTTGTATATTTTGCTTATTTTTTCATAGTTCCACACAACTTCTTCCTGTTTTGTCGACTGATCTGTGTTCAGTTTTTAAATGCCTATCGACTGTGCCAACTTATAACTAAATCTGAGGGGGGTGCGATGGGGAGGTTCCCTGGTAAGTACTATGGGACTGATGACCTCAGAAGTTAAGTCCCATAGTGCTCAGAGCCATTTGAACCAACTGAACCCAAAACCATTGGTGAGATCAAAGCAGCCATTCAGATGGTCATCGACAGCGTCGATATTCCGACACTTCAGCGAATCATTCAGAATTTCACTATTTGTCTGCGCCACATCATCGCCAGCGATGGCAGACATATCGAACATGTCATAACCAAAATCCGAATATCTATAACGACTTCTACATGTTGAAAAAGTGCGTGCACACTGTAGTTTGTAACTCAATTACGTTTTTTTTTCATATAGTTCAATGATTGTCAAGGGCAACAGCCTTGCCGCACTGGATGCACAAGTTCCCATCAGATCACCGAAGTTAAGCGCTGTTGGGCGTGGCCGGTACTTGGATGGGTGACCGTTCGGGCTGCCACGTGCTGTTGGCATTTTTCGGGGTGCACTCAGCCTAGTGATGCCAATTGAGGAGCTACTCGACCGAATAGTAGCGGCTGCGGCCAAAGAAAACCATCTTAACCACCGGGAGAGCGGTGTGCTGACCACACACCTCTCCTATCTGCATCCTCAGTGAGGATGACACGGCGGTCGGACCGTACCGATGGGGCACATTTGGCCTGAAGACTGAGTGCTTTCAATACTGTCAACCTGTATGTACGTTACAGACGGCGTCGTATCGCTTACACAAGGTATAAAAGAGCAGTGCATTGGCGGAGCTGTCATTTGTACTCACGTGATTAATTTTAAAAGATTTCCGAACTGATTATTGCCGCACGGCGGGAAGTAACAGACTTTGAACGCGGTATGGTAGCTAGACGCATGGCACATTACATTTCGGAAATCGTTAGGTATTTCAATATTCAGAGATCGACACAGCATCAAGAATGTACTGAGAAGCCGGTCGCTGTGACCGAGCGGTTCTACGCGCTTCAATTCGGAATCGCGCTGCTGTGTGTGATGTCCTTTACGTAGTTCTAAGTCTAGAGGACTGAAGACCTCAGATGTTAAGTCCCATAGTGCCTAGAGCCATTTGAACCATGTAAGAGGTCCGAGCAGATGTAATTTCGATGTATTGCTCATGCGCTGCCTGCGATATGAACGGTATAAGAGAATCGCTGACCAGAGAGCAGTGTTGACTGCTGTACGAACTGTGTAGCTGTAGCAGTAAGTTGTGGCTAGTTTGCGCTAGTCTGTCGTCTGCTCTGGTGTGGTATGGTGTATCGTGTTGGCTGGGCCGGTCGCGGTGCAGCGATGCCGGAGCCTTAGTATTATTGTATAAGGTAAAAAGCAGCCTCGCGCATATGTAGTAATGTCATCTCAAGTCCCATGTAAATGTTTTAAAATCTCGTAATAATAGTATTGCTCATAAAAAGTAACTTTTAACAACCATTCATTTCAATTTAAACAATTTACTAATTTCTTCCATCCATGATCGTCCCGACTGTTGCAAAAGAAAAAATCTGTTGCTTCCTTTCATAAATGACAAATCTATCGGCCAGCATTGCTCAGGGCTGCGCCAGAAAACATTATTTTAAGAGCAGATATGTATGCGTTATCCAGCGACTTCATTGAGGTAACAATTTTTCTCTTTTTTATTCAGAATAATCTTTCAGGGCCATGACGCAGCACTGCTGACGTCCAAAATTTACCAGGTTAAATTCACAGTCAATTATTGAAAAGTTATAAGTGAGTGACAATTTAATTGAGAGGTTAGTTACATTCTATTATTACCAGGTTACTGAATTTATTTATTTATTTATTTATTTATTTGTTGGGACGTTACACATGAATGTGAAAGATATAATTATAGTTTTTACTGTTGAGAGGTTTAGGAATTTTTCTGTTTTGAGCTTACATTAACTGAGAAAAGAATTTTGTGGGCACTTTAAATGGGAAAGAAATTTTGTTCTGAGGTTACACCAAGTGTGAATGAATTTTGTGCGGAGGTTAAATGGGAACGAATTTTGTTGGGAGGTTACGGTAAATTTTTTTGTGGGAAATTAGAATCATATTCATATTATTTATTGATAGAATTATTCTGTGGGGAGGTTACAACCATTTTTTGTACCAAGAGCATCAAATTTCTGGAATGATCTCTCACCACAGGCAATGGCAGGCGGCCTTCACTTAACGACTGAGAGCAGCGGCGTTTGCGTTGTGTTGTCAGTGCTAACAGAGAAGTAACATCGCATGTCCGTTAGGACACTGCTGCAAAATATGCCATTAATGGGCTATGGCAGCAGGTGATAAAAGCGAGTACCTGCGATAATAGCAGGGAATTGCCTGCAGTGCCTCTCCTGGTCTCCTGGCCTCATACGTTAGATCCTAGATGACTTGAAACCTTGGCCTGCTCTGACGATTCTCGATTTCAGTTGGTAAGCGCTGATGGTAGGATTTGAGTGTGGCGCAGCTCCACGAAGCCGTGGACCCAAGATGACAACAAAACACCATGCTAGCTTTTTTGTGGCTCTATAATGGTGTGGACTGAGTTTGCTTGAGATGGACTGTGTCCTGTGGTCCAACTGAACCAATCATTGACTGTAAATTGTTATGTTCGGCTACATGCAGACCATTTGCAGCCATTCGTGGACTTCATGTTCCCGAATAACGATGGAAGTTTTATGGATGAGAGCGCTCAATGTCACCGGTTCACAACTGTTCGTGAATGGTTTGAAGAAAATTCTGGAAAGTTCGAAGGAATGCCACCCAGATCGCTCGATTTGGCACGTAATCTAGAGATCAATTCGCCTACAAAAACCAGCACCGGCAGCACTTTCGCTATTATGAACGGCTATAAAGGCAGTATGGTTCAGTATTTCTGCAGGGGACTTCCAGCGATTTGTTGAGTCCTTGACACGTTGAATTGCTGCGCAATGCCGGCAAATGGAGGTCAGTCACTATATTAGGGTGTATGCCATGAGTTTTGTCACCCCAGTGTATACAGGGTGGTCTATTGATAGTGACCGGGCCAAATATCTCACGAAATAAGCATCAAACGAAAAAACTACGAAGAACGAAACTCGTCTAGCTTGAAGGGGGAGACCAGATGGCGCTATGATTGGCCCGCTAGATGGCGCTGCCATAGGTCAAACGGATATCAACTGCATTTTTTTAAATAGCAACCCCCATTTTTTATCACATATTTGTGTAGTACCTTAAGAAATATCAATATCAATATTTTAATTGGACAACTTTTTTCGCTTTGTAATACATGGCACTGTAATAGTCACAAACGTGTAAGTACGTGGTATCACGTAACATTCCGTGAGTGCGGACGGTATTTACTTATGATACATTACCTGTCTTAAAATGGAGCGTTTACCAACTGCGAAAAAGGTCGATATCGTCTTGATGTATGACTGTTGTGATCAATAGCCCAACGGGCGTGTGCTATGTATGCTGCTCGGAATCCCGGACGACATCATCCAAGAGTCCGGACCGTTCGCAGGATAATTACGTTATTAAAGGAAACAGGAAGTGTTCAGCCACATGTGAAACGTCAACCACGACCTGCAACAAATGATGATGCCCAAGTAGGTGTTTAAGGTGCTGTTGCGGCTAATCCGCACATCAGTAGCAAACAAATTGCGCGAGAATTGAGAATCTCAAAAACGTCGGTGCTGAGAATGCTACATCGACATCAATTGCACCCGTACCATATTTCTATCCACCAGGAATTGTATGACAGTTCTGCCACTGGGCACAAGAGAAATTACGGGACGATGACAGATTTTTTGCACGCGTTCTATTTAGCAACGAAGAGTCATTCACCATCAGCGGTAACGTAAACCGGCATAATATGCACTATTGGGCAACGGAAAATCCACGATGTCTGCGACAAGTGTAACATCAGCGACCTTGGCGGATTAATGTGTGGTGCGGCAGTATGGGAGGAAGGATAATTGGCCCCCATTTTATCGATGTAAATCTAAATGGTGCAATGTATGCTGATTTCCTACGTAGTGTTCTACTGATGTTAGTACAAGATGTTTCACTGCATGACAGAATGGCGATGTACTTCCAACATGATTGATGTCCGGCACATAGCTCGCGTGCGGTTGAAGCGATACTGAATAGCGTATTTGATGACAGGTGGATTGGTCGTCGAAGCATCATACCATTGCCCACACGTTCACCGGATCTGACGTTCCCAGATTTTTTTCTGTGGGGAAAGTTGAAGCATATTTGCCATTGCCAAATCCATTGAGGTTGACGGACATAATTTTGTGCATTTATTGCATTAATGTAGTATTTAGAGGTAATCACGCGGTAATAGCACGCGTTCTCAGAAATGATAAATTCACAAATGTACATGTATCACATTGGAACAATCGAAATAAAATGTTCAAACGTACCTACGTTCTGTATTTTGATTTAAGAAACCTAGTTGTTACCAACCGTTAGTCTAAAATTGTGAGCCATATGTTTGTGACAATTACAGGAACATCTATCACAAAGCGAAAACAGTGGTCCAACTAAAAGATGCATATTTCTTTACGTACTACACGAATATGTAATAAAAAACGGGGGTTCCTATTTTAAAAAAAACGCAGTTGATATCCGTTTGACCTATGGCAGCGCTATCTAGCGGGCCAACCATAGCGCCATCTGGTTTCCCCCTTCAAGCTAGTTTCGTTCTTTGTAGTTTTTTCGTTTGGGCTTATTTCGTGAGATATTTGGCCCGGTCACGATCAATGGACCATCCTGTATATATGATATGAGATACCGCTGTGAAAATTCTCGGAAGCGGCACCGAGCAGGAAGCCCAACACTGTCGTTATTTCGTCTTAGAAGTTGGCAGTTCATGTGTAGTTAGCCGGCAGAAGAGTACCATCTCCGAAGTATCTGATGTATGGAATTGTTGTCCTCGCCGCGGCTACTGCCTGCTCTGTCACTGTTGCACTGGCATCCCCGGATGCTTGACCTCACGTCGACAAGAACGGCGCTCTGTAATGACCGCGATGACGGTAGGACATTAGCTACAACGAGCAGTAACGCTGTTGGCGAGAGCTCTATTCGAGATCGCCGCGTCAGCTCCTTTCACAACGACTCGCACTGCCCGGCAAAAATGTCTTCGATTACGTAGCGACCGGACCCGCAGCTCTGCGGTTTTTTCCTCTTTTTTTTTTTTATCCTCTCCCCGCAATTCGCTGCGCCCGTCGGCGCTGCCGTTAGCACCAGCTAACGAGAAGAGCTGCAGAGGATGCCTTATCTGGACGCGGCCAGTGGGAGTAAATTTTGCACGCCGCTGTAACGTGAAACGGTGGAGGCCAGCGGAGTGGGAAAGAGGGAGGTAGAGCGAGAGAGGGGGGAATAGAGAGAGAGAGAGAGAGAGAGAGAGAGAGGGAGATTGGGGTCCTCGGCCGCGTTTAGCCAGGCGCGGCTCGGTCCCGAGGCGCTCGTCACAGGAAACGACTTGCTGATTGGTGGGACGCAGGGGCTGGCCAAAAAACGGGAAGGAGAGTGGTGTCGCTGATGCTGCAGCCAGCGGCATAATGGCACTCGCGATAAGAACCGCAAGAATTTATTTTTTTGCCCGCGAGAAAAACATGTATGGAGCGCGCGGACATTGTGCCGCGGCCGGACAATAGATCGAAAAGGGCGCTGTGATCGATACGGCGAGGCGATATCGCGGCGCGCTATTTATTGCGCGCGCGGGTCACATCTTCCCGAGAGGCCCGAGATAGGCGCCATCTCGCGATCTGCGCCTCTACCGCCGTAATACTGCGTTTACTCTTTCCCTCCCCCATAGACGCTCTGCAACGTCAAGCACCTCTATTGTCTGTGCCATTACGAACGCAGGACGCTATTTTACAACTGCTTATGGAATGACACTGAGTGTACTCGAACTAGACTACGTACTTTACATCGCTGATTTTCCACTGCCCATTTCCAACCACCTTGTTCTAAATTTCTATTAAGATTCACATACAAAAAACAAGAATGGAAAAGAAAATTGAGAATGCGCTAGGTGACGATCAGTTTGGCTTTAGGAAAAGTAAAGGGACGAGAGAGGCAATTCTGACGTTACGGCTAATAATGGAAGCAAGGCTAAAGAAAAATCAAGACACTTTCATAGGATTTGTCGACCTGGAAAAAGCGTTCGACAATATAAAATGGTGCAAGCTGTTCGAGATTCTGAAAAAAGTAGGGGTAAGCTATAGGGAGAGACGGGTCATATACAATATGTACAACAACCAAGAGGGAATAATAAGAGTGGACGATCAAGAACGAAGTGCTCGTATTAAGAAGGATGTAACACAAGGCTGTAGCCTTTCGCCCCTACTCTTCAATCTGTACATCGAGGAAGCAATGATGGAAATAAAAGGAAGGTTCAGGAGTGGAATTAAAATACAAGGTGAAAGGATATCAATGATACGATTCGCTGATGACATTGCTATCCTGAGTGAAAATGAAGAAGAATTAAATGATCTGCTGAACGGAATGAACAGTCTAATAAGTACACAGTATGGTTCGAGAGTAAATCGGAGAAAGACGAAGGTAATGAGAAGTAGTAGAAATGAGAACAGCGAGAAACTTAACATCAGGATTGATGGTCACGAAGTCAATGAAGTTAAGGAATTCTGCTGCCTAGGCAGTAAAATAACCAATGACGGACGGAGCAAGGAGGACATCAAAAGCAGACTCGCTATGGCAAAAAAGGCATTTCTAACGAAGAGAAGTCTACTAATATCAAATACCGGCCTTAATTTGAGGAAGAAATTTCTGAGGATGTACGTCTGGAGTACAGCACTGTATGGTAGTGAAACATGGACTGTGGGAAAACCGGAACAGAAGAGAATCGAAGCATTTGAGATGTGGTCCTATAGACGAATGTTGAAAATTAGGTGGACTGATAAGGTAAGGAATGAGGAGGTTCTACGCAGAATCGGAGAGGAAAGGAATATGTGGAAAACACTGATAAGGAGAAGGGACAGGATGATAGGACATCTGCTAAGACATGAGGGAATGACTTCCATGGTACTAGAGGGAGCTGTAGAGGGCAAAAACTGTAGAGGAAGACAGAGATTGGAATACGTCAAGCAAATAATTGAGGACGTAGGTTGCAAGTGCTACTCTGAGATGAAGAGGTTAGCACAGGAAAGGAATTCGTGGCGGGCCGCATCAAACCAGTCAGTAGACTGATGAAAAAAAAAAAAAAAAAACACAAAACAGAAAAATTGCATATTGCAGGCAATATGTCTGGCAACATTTCGGCCACACGAATTGCAGTCACAGGTTGGAAAACACTGCCAGCCGCCGTTACCTGGCAATGTCTGCTGCAGTATACGAAGGGCGCTCAAAAGAATAGGTAGAGGAAGAGGTAAAAATATTGAATAGGGGTAGGAATGTGAAATACTATATTTTCTGCCGGCCTCGGTGGCCGAGCTGTTCTAGGCGCTACAGTTTGGAACCTAGCGACCGCTGCGGTCGCAGGTTCAATTCCTGCCTCGGGCATGGATGTGTGTGATGTCCGTAGGTTAGTTAGGTTTAAGCAGTTCTAAGTTCTAGGGGAGTGATGACCTCAGAAGTTAAGTCCCGTAGTGCTCAGAGCCATTTTTCGAACTATGGTTTCTCGCCTTATAAGTGCTGCACTCTCGCGAGCTACTTGAAAACACGATTAGCAACTGTAGACAGCTTTGGGATGCATTCATGTTGCAGTTGGCAGCCACTGCACTCGACTGAAGCTGTTTTAACGATTTCAATAGGAGGAATAATTTTTGCAAGTTGGTGGTTTTTAGTGTCATTCTTGTCATAATACGTAAATTATTAATATATTCTCTAAACAGACGTTTAGTTAATACATTAAGCTGTAAAACGGAGTGTCTGATGCCTACTTAAACTTAATTTTCGATTTTATTTGCATTACTGAGTTTCGAGATGGCTGTGTAGATTAGATTAGATTAGTACTTGTACCATAGATCATGAGTACGACACTTCGTAATGATGTTGAATGTGTCAGGTTAAGAAAATGTGTTAATACAAGATATTACATTACACAAAATACTACATGACACTTTTTTTGGGCGGGGGTGGGGAAATTACCCACTTACTATATCCAAAAATTCATCTAATGAGTAGAAGGAGTCACTAATACGGACTATTTGAAACATACTTTCACAACAAGTTCCATTTATAAGAATTTCTTCAGAAATGACTTCAGGAGCTCAAAAGCAGTAGTATGAGACTCCTATGCAAACAGCAATTAAAAACGTTAAAAAAATGATGGGCTACTTGAAGGCAGCAAAAACTTTCCAAGTTCCTAGAACCACCCTATGTATTCTATTAAAATCAGATTTACCAGCTGAGTTAGCCACAAAGAATTTGGACGAAACACTGTTCTATCTAACGGAAAAGAACAAGGTCTGATGGAATAGAACATGACAATGGAAACTAAATTCTTTATATTTACCCAAAAGGATCTTCAACAGATGGAATTTGAGCCATGCCAATGCCAATAATGTCCAGAATCCATTTTGGGTGAACAGCCTGGAAGAGAGTGGTTACGCCTTTTCTTGAAGCAGCACGAAAAGGATATTTCGATTCGAAAAGCCACAACAACCTCATTTAATGAATCTCTAGTTTTCACAAGAGAAAATGTGACATTGCTTAATAACTGAAATGGTATATTTCATGTTTTTCTATTGTGTTATTATGTTCCATAGTGTTTACTTTGAGAATGAATAATTAGATTATCCAAAGTTGAAGTGAGTGGACTATTTCGTATTTGTACCCCAAAATATGAAGAGCCAAAATTGTCAAACTTTGTTAAGCCTAATTTAGAAGCCGGCCGCAGTGGCCGAGCGGTTCTAGGTGCTTCAGTCTGGAACCGCGCAACCGCTACGGTCGCAGGTTCGAATCCTGCCTCGGACGTGGATGTGTGTGATGTCCTTAGGTTAGTTAGGTTTAATTAGTTCTAAGTTCAAGGGGACTGTTGACCTCAGATGTTAAATCCCCTAGTGCTCAGAGCCATTTTGAACCTAATTTAGAAATGTTCCCAACGTAGTATGTATTCAAAAATATAAGAAACATTAAAGTACATCCAACAGTATGAGCTACAGATATTTTGTTTGCTTAATGTGAAAAACTGAGAAATTTTGTGAACGAAAAAATAAATGGTATTCCATATTTGCACCACTTTCTCTATGAAACAACACGGAGGGTATAACTGAAATCTTTGTTCAAAGAAATGACCAGAGGCCAGTGTTCAACTATCCCACTGTTTCACGAGCAGAAGGATTTCCTGTTCTGAGAATTGCTCTGGCTGTGACTGTGTCCATCAGTTCGTCGTCATAGTTGAGGTGCGGCATGCCCAGGGGCTGTAGAATGGATGCTTAAGCTGCTCCCACTTATCTTGCCAATTAAACATTGTGTGAGATTGTGGACGTGTGGACGCGCCTTATCGTGAAGCAGTGTAACCCACCCACAGTAAAATATAATTACTTACATAATTCACATTCAGCGTAACCTCCCAATAAAAAAAAATTCCGTAACCTACCAATAATACAATGTGATTAACCTCTCAATAAAAAAAATGCGACTCACTTATAACCTTTCAATAATTGACTGTGAATTTAAACTGGTAAATTTTGGACGTCAGCAGTACTGCGTCATGGCCCTGAAAATTCATTCTGAATAAATTGAAAAATCTTACCTCAGTTACGTCGCCGGATAACGCGTATATATCTGCTCCTATAAGAAATTTTTCTGGCGCAGCTCAGTGCAATGCTGGCCGATAGATTTGTCATGTATAAAAGGAAACAACTGATTTTTCCTTTTAATAATCGGGATGACCAAGGATTGGAGAAATTAGTAGCCGGCCAGTGTGGCCGTGCGGTTCTAAGCGCTTCAGTTTGGAACCGCGTGACCGTTACGGTCGCAGGTTCGAATCCTGCCGCGGGCATGGATGTGTTTGATGTCGTTAGGTTAGTTAGGTTTAAGTAGTTCTAAGTTATAGGCGACTGATGACCTCAGAAGTTAAGTCCCATAGTGCTCAGAGCCATTTGACCCATTTTTGGAGAAATTAGTAAATTCTTTAAATTGAGATGAATGATTGTCAAAAGTTACTTTTTATGAGAAAGATTATTACTAAGAGATTTTTTTAGGACATTTACATGGGACTTGATATAATAATACTACATATGCGCGAGGCTGCTTTTACCTTATACTACAATGCTCAGGCACCGCCATCGCTCCACACGACCGGCCCAGCCAACTCGATACACCAGACTGATAGCTACTACTACTACTACTACTGCTACACAGTTCCTACTGCTGACAACACTGCTCTCTGGTCTAAGATTCTCTTACAGCTTACATATCGCAGGCAGCGCGTGAGCAATACATCGAAATTACATCTGCTCGAGTGCGCTAGCAACAAATTCCTTAATCATGGACCTCTTAACAGCAGAATCACTCCCTCCGTGCGCAGTCCAGGCCGTTTACTCCTGATGGACTTGCATAGGCTACGGAGTGTCTCGCGGTTAATGATTTTCTCGTGCTCGAAGAACTCGATGAATACCGGACCTCGGACGTCGAGAAAGACGGCGAGCACCACTTTTCCTGCTGAGGGCAGAGCTTTGAATTTTTTAGGGTCACACCAGACATCGCTTTGGTGTCCCTACGTGCCTCACTACATCATTCCAGAGCGGCATATGCAAATTTTAACCAGTTTGGTTGTTACAACGTTTCGTACCTTTTCATCTGAACACTCTTTGTATTTAGTAGTGTTTACACGATCTGCACTATGGCCACGTAATGGACGATAGCGGGAGACGGGGAATTGGGAGCAGCTCTCTTGCATTTGCATTACACCAGGAGAAAAGTTAGAAAGAAAAAGAGAAATCGGGGTTCGTGGTTGTGTTCTTTTTTTTTTTTAAGTAAACGAACTGCTTCCAAAACTTTGACTCGTTAAACTCTTTGACTGCTGCAGATGTGCTCTCTGCATTTCCATCCGAGCGCGGCCTCGTTGCCACTGTACTATTTGTCTAGTGCTGCTACCTGTGGTGAGGGTGACCGTTGCTATGAAGTACTTACCACTGAATTTTAAGAAAATTAATAAGTAACAAAATTAGATGTTTACACATCTTACAATATGATATCTTCGCTCGACAAAGGACTGAATTTCTTTTCGCTATTCGTCGTACAGGGTTCAAATGGTTAAAATGGCTCTAAGCACTATGGGATTTAACATCTGAGATCAGTCCCCTTACAACTACTTACACCTGACTAAACTAAGGACATCACATACATCAGTGCCCGAGGCAGGATTCGAACCTGCGACCGTAGCAGCAGCGCGGTTGCAGACTGAAGCGCCTAGAACCGCTCGTCTACGGCCACGCGAGGCAAAAACGCCTGTCTAAACGCCTCAGTACGAGCTCTAATTTCCTTTATCGTTGAGTGGTGATCATTGCTCGATATGAAAGTTGGTGGTAATAGTGCTTATATCCTCGGCGAAGATCGGATTTTGGAATTTAGTGAGCAGCTGCTTCCCTATAGCGCGTCGTCTATCTGCAAGTGTGTCTCACTTCAATTTTCCTATGACATTTGTAACCCTCTCGCAATGGCTAAATGTACCAGTCACGAATCTTGCCGCTCTTCTTTGGACCTTCTTAATCTCTTCAATCAGATCGAACTGGTAAGGGTCCCATACAGACTAACAATACTCTGAAATTGGACAAACTAAAGTATTGTAAGCAATTTCCTTTGTAGAAGTACTGCATCGCTTCAGGATTCTACCAATAAACCGCAATCTTGAGTTCACCTTACGCGCTACTTGTGTAATCTGATCGTTCCATTTGAGATCGTTTCGAAAAGTCGCACCCAGAAACTCAACGAATGTTACCGCTTCCAAAGACTGGGCATTTATTTTGTACTCGTACATTAATGGGGATTTGCGCTTTGTTATACGCAGTAAGTTACACTTACTAATATTGAGAGATAACTGTCAGTCATTACATCACGCATTTATTTTCTGCAAATCCTCAATGATTTGTTTACAACTTTCGTGTGATACTACTTTCCTGTAGACTACAGCATCATCGGCAAACAGTCTAATGCCATCAATCAGATCGTTTATGTAAATCGTAAAAAGTAGCGGGCCTATTACGCTGCCCTGGGGCGAACCTGAAGTTACGTTTGTGTCTGTTGAAGTCTCCACATTCAGGACGACATACTGCTCTCTGTCTGTTAGAAAACTTTCCATCCAACCGCGTATGTCATCGGATAGACCGTAAGCGCGCACTTTTTGGAGCAAGCGACAGTGTGGAACTGAGTCGAACGCCTTTCGAAAGTCGAGGAATATGGCATCAACCTGGGAGCCGGTATGTAGAGCCTGTTGTATATCACGTACAAAGAGGGCCAGCTGTGTCTCGCATGACCACTGTTTCCTAAAACCGTGCTGGTTTTCGCAGATGAGCTTCTCAGAGTCCAGGAAGGTAATTATGTCTGAACACAAAATATGTTCCATAATTCTACAACAAATCGATGTCAGTCAAATTGGCCGATAATTATGTGCATCTGATTTTCTACCTTTTTCGTAGATTGCTATGACCTGAGGCTTCTTCCAGTCCCGTGGAACTTTCCGCTGTTCCAATTATCTCGGATAGATGATGGATAAGAATGGTGCTATATTTGTAGCATAGTCAACATAAAATCTTACGGGGACACCGTCTGGGCAAGAAGTTTTCCGGGCGTCTAAGGATCTTAACTGTTTTACAATCCCAAATACACTAAACATTACGTCAGCCATCCTTGCCTTTGTTCCATAGTTGAAAGGGGAAATGATGCTGCAATCCTCTATCGTAAACGAGTTTTTGGAAGTCAGGTTTATAATTTCGGCCTTCTGTTTATCATCATCCGTTACATTACCCGTATTGTCAACAAGAGAAGGTATTGAATTATTTGTAGCGTTCACAGATTTTACGCACGACAAAATTTTTTGGGGCTATTTTTAGAATCTGCAGATAAAATATTGCTTTCAAATTCGTTAAAACTATCTCTAATTGACCTTTTGGCAGTTGCTTTCATTTCGCATAATTTCTGTTTGTCAGCGGGGCAATGACAACGTTTAAAAGGACTGTGCAAAATTCTCTGCTTTCTCAGAAACTTCCTGATAAGTTTGTTGAACCAAGGTGGATCCTTCCCTCCCAAAAGACAGCATAAGACTGCGTGCCGGAATAAATCAGGTGCTTCTACTTCTGAAAGAAGACGGTTAAGTAGAAAAAGGCACAATGCGGAATCCCAGTAAAAATTGAAACACGAAGAGCGGTTACGATTCATTTCAAGTCCCGCGCAAAATAATCGGTCGTTTAGTTATTTAACAGGACTAACAAAATACTACAATGGAAGACTGTTTTCCTTCCCTTTTTTCTACATATGAGATTGTATTCCGTCTCCCATCATTTTTGCTAGGCACATATTTCTCTAGCACGTGGTGAACAATACCTTTAAATTCCGACCAAAGATGCTCAATATGTTTGTATCCCGCTGTGAATGTTTGGAGATGACTATGAAGATATTGATTAATGAAACATTTATTTGCTTTTCCAACAAGAAAACTCTACGCTGTTTCTTTGGTTTTTTTGCAACTTCCAGTGACATAGAAGCCACAACGACATTATGGTCGCTAATATCTTCTTCTACATTAAGTTCCTCAAAAAGATCAGGTCTATTTGTCGCCAAGATATCTAACATGTTCCCATCTCGAGTTGGTTTTCCAACCAATTGCTCAAGGTTGTACACTCCAGGAAATTGAAATAAGAACACCGTGAATTCATTGTCCCAGGAAGGGGAAACTTTATTGACACATTCCTGGGGTCAGATACATCACATGATCACACTGACAGAACCACAGGCACATAGACACAGGCAACAGAGCATGCACAATGTCGGCACTAGTACAGTGTATATCCACCTTTCGCAGCAATGCAGGCTGCTATTCTCCCATGGGGACGATCGTAGAGATGCTGGATGTAGTCCTGTGGAACAGCTTGCCATGCCATTTCCACCTGGCGCCTCAGTTGGACCAGCGTTCGTGCTGGACGTGCAGACCGCGTGAGACGACGCTTCATCCAGTCCCAAACATGCTCAATGGGGGACAGATCCGGAGATCTTGCTGGCCAGGGTAGTTGACTTACACCTTCTAGAGCACGTTGGGTGGCACGGGATACATGCGGACGTGCATTGTCCTGTTGGAACAGCAAGTTCCCTTGCCGGTCTAGGAATGGTAGAACGATGGGTTCGATGACGGTTTGGATGTACCGTGCACTATTCAGTGTCCCCTCGACGATCACCAGTGGTGTACGGCCAGTGTAGGAGATCGCTCCCCACACCATGATGCCGGGTGTTGGCCCTGTGTGCCTCGGTCGTATGCAGTCCTGATTGTGGCGCTCACCTGCACGGCGCCAAACACGCAGACGACCATCATTGGCACCAAGGCAGAAGCGACTCTCATCGCTGAAGACGACACGTCTCCATTCGTCCCTCCATTCACGCCTGTCGCGACACCACTGGAGGCGGCCTGCACGATATTGGGGCGTGAGCGGAAGACGGCCTAACGGTGTGCGGGACCGTAGCCCAGCTTCATGGAGACGGTTGCGAATGGTCCTCGCCGATACCCCAGGAGCAACAGTGTCCCTAATTTGCTGGGAAGTGGCGGTGCGGTCCCCTACGGCACTGCGTAGGATCCTACGGTCTTGGCGTGCATCCGTGCGTCGCTGCGGTCCGGTCCCAGGTCGACGGGCACGTGCACCTTCCGCCGACCACTGGCCACAACATCGATGTACTATGGAGACCTCACGCCCCACGTGTGGAGCAATTCGGCGATACCTCCACCCGGCCTCCCTCATGCCGACTATACGCCCTCGCTGAAAGTCCGTCAACTGCACATACGGTTCACGTCCACGCTGTCGCGGCATGCTACCAGTGTTAAAGACTGCGATGGAGCTCCGTATGCCACGGCAAACTGGCTGACACTGACGGCGGCGGTGCACAAATGCTGCGCAGCTAGCGCCATTCGACGGCCAACACCGCGGTTCCTGGTGTGTCCGCTGTGCCGTGCGTGTGATCATTGCTTGTACAGCCCTCTCGCAGTGTCCGGAGCAAGTATGGTGGGTCTGACACACCGGTGTCAATGTGTTCTTTTTTCCATTTCCAGGAGTGTATATTGAGAGCGCTCCTAGAATAACTTCATATGGGCTTTTGCTTCTGTCCCCTGTGATAAACGTGCAATTTTCCCAGTCAATGGGCACCAGATTAAAGTCTCTACCTATAACTAATGGATAATTTGGATATTTATTTCCTATGTACTCAAGACTTTGCCTGAGACGTTCTGCGACGTTTGTTGCGGATGCTGGTGACCTATAAAAACATCCTTACTCAGACTACCTCACAGTCCGACCAAGTATCGATCTCAACTGCGTTTAAACAGCTTTTAAGTGCAATGAACACACCACCCCCCATAGCATCACTCCTATCCTTCCTAAACATTGTGCAATCCGAGTTCAAAATTTCACTGCTGTTTATGTCTGGTTTCAACCAGCTTGCGGTACCTAATACAATATTGGCGTTACTACTGTTTATTTCGAAGAGTGACTCGGGGATCTTGCTACAGACACTTCGACAATTTACTAACATGAGATTTAGCATATTTAAAGCCTTTGGAATGATCTGTTTAGGCGAACTATCAATTTTTACAGTTGGCACACCAACATCAATGTCATGAACTGGTAATTTTTCAGGCCAATAGTTTGTTTATGCAAATCTAAAAAAATCCCCATGCGCACGCCACATGCTACCCATGCAGCTACTTTCTGCAGAATTGCGCACAAACCTTGGAGAGTGATTGGTGGATGCTGACGTGATACAACCTGTCTCCCTAGTTCATACCAGACGTGCTCTCTGGGATTCAAATCGGGAAAGCGAACAGGCAACGCCATGCGTGCAATATTTTCAGTTTCCAAAAAAGCATCAACCACCGGTGCTCTACGAGGTCGAGCATTATCGTCCATCAATACGAAGTCTGGGCGCACAGCACCTCGCATCAACCGCACATGAGGTCCCAAGATCTCGTCACGATACTTGATGGCAATTAAACCTTGCTGATTCACCCGTATAATTTCGTGAAGAGATGTTGGAGTGGTCGGCATAATCTCTGCCCAGACTATTACGGATCCAGCTCGATATCGATCTCTTTTCCACAATGTTTATGTCCCTAAATCGTGTTCCACGTACTCTCCAGATTCGAATGCGTAGAGAATCACTCTCCATACCAAATATGGACTCATCCGTGAAAAGAACAATGGCCCACCGTTCGATCGTCCAAGAGGCATGTTGACGACTCCACTCTAGACGTTCCCTTCTGTGAAGACACGCCAGAGGTAAACAGACAGCAAGTCTCCAATAATAAAGGCCGCTCCGTTGAAGCCTTCTGTACACCGTTAGCCTCTATACAACACGTCCAGGAGATGCTGCGAGGTCAGATGCCAGTTGCAGTGCAGTTCTAAGGCGATACCGTCGTTCTCTTACAGCCAAACAACTGTCCACTCTTCCTGATGTCACATGTGTTGGCCCCGTCCTGGTCTCCGAGATACAGTTTCGGTCTCTATAAACTGTCACCTCATCCGAGAAACAACGGAAAGATTCACTCCATTCATCGAGTCACATCAGTTTGCGACTCTCCTGCTTCCGTTCTTCCTATGGCCCTCCACAGCAGAGAGTGTGTAGGCGTCTTCTCTGTGCCATAATGTACCGTCTGTGACTGTGGGACTACCCTGCAAACACTATCCCGCTTGATAGGTTCCCTGACGTTGTTGCTGGCGTGGTTGTCCCTTGATCGGAAAGGCATGTTCCGTGCAGAACACTATCGTAACGACATCTGTGGACAGGTTGTATGATTACATCATGAATTGGACACAGGACGGGTAAATAGCCGTTTGTTGCTTTGATTTGTGACACCAGCGTAGAGTTCATTTTATCCATAGTGGATGCTGTCGAACTGCGTGACTGTTCCTTTATAGGGTGTAGAAAAACATCCGCTACCGGTCACAATAAAAGGTTATTTATTTGTCATACGACCGGTTTCGGGCTTGCGCCCATCCTCAGGTGTTTATACATTCATGTATCGTAATGACTTGCGCCCATCCTCATGTGTTTATCATGTATAAATACCTGAGGATGGGCGCAAGCCCGAAACCGGTCCTGTGCAAATAACCTTTTATTGTGACTGATAGCGGATATTTTTCTACACCCCAGTGTAGAGTGTCTGATTGTAGAAATAAGGCATGACTTGGATGTACAGACTGGAGAGACATGGGTGGAGGTAGCCAAAGTTTGAGCGAGGTGAAACACGCGTGTGACGAATGAGTGCCCAGCGTGGAATCACGTGTAACCGGAAAATTATGGAGGTGACAACGTGCATGGTTAACGAAAAGGAGTCATCCACGGAGGCACAGCAAGAAACTGGCCAGCAATTAAACAACACACAAACATGAGTGTCTGTTCTCGAACAGGAACTGGCCGTAACGTGACAAGTAAATGTCCTTGCGACGCAGGTCACGTCAACAGATTTGCAAGCTGTATTCCCGATGCAGGGGGGTTGAAATACCACCGCCTAATGGATCAAGAGGAAGCTACCTGGTTCGAGTAACGATTTGCGAGAGCAGTACTTGCAAATATTTTTTGCACCAAATTTCTAGCGACGTACTGGAACCTTTCAGCATAGAAAATTTCGAAAATGGATATCGGTATACAGACTGAGTAACGTAAAACACCCCTTTTACTTCGTGAACGGTTATACATATCGAAATGCGGTTTTCTGCAAATGTCAGAGCGTCGAGGAGCAGTATTTTTTTTTTGTTAATGTTTTAGTGCTGGTATCATTGAAGATATTGAAGCACGTACGGATATTTTCTTAATGGAACCGTATACTTTTTATAACTGCATTCGATAGCTCTTGAGAAGACAGTTACATTGATAAAGCGTTTGTTAATGTTGACGTTGAAACCTGTCGTAAAAAAGTTCGAGAAAAGTCATAGAATGTAAGAGCACGGTTGCCGGAATCGGCATTAGCGGTGCAAACACCGTCAACCAGACCTATCGTGCCACGCTGTGTCAGAATGTCAACACATTTGCCTGTTTACTTGTCTGCGCTGAAGGCCGCACATTTATACTACTTTTATGTGGAGAATGTAAAAGAAATGCTGTAAAAACAGCACAGCGGTTAAGGGCTATCTATCCGCATCGCCGATGTCCGGCGCGCCAGGCAACTGGGAGAATTATTGAGATGCAAGTACGGACAGGCTGCTTGA
Organism: Schistocerca cancellata; assembly: GCF_023864275.1. Classification (NCBI taxonomy): domain Eukaryota; kingdom Metazoa; phylum Arthropoda; class Insecta; order Orthoptera; family Acrididae; genus Schistocerca; species Schistocerca cancellata. The sequence continues at coordinate 780,335,611 of NC_064628.1, read as the reverse complement.
ACGTCAAAAAGAGGAGACGAAAGAAGACAGCAGCTGACAGAGAAAACGAAGAAGGTGTTCTGGCTACGACGCCAATGAATCCGCAAAGTGGTAAGAGACAAAGGAATGTGGAATCGGCCAGAAGAGTATCATTCGTTTCCTGCATCGACGGACTTTCTATCCCTACCATCTGTCACTACATTAGGCATTCGACGATCGTGATTTCGAACGCCGTACAGAATTTTGTAAGTTTGCCCTCCAACAACTGAGACACGACCGTACGTTCCTCCAACGTGTGCTCTTTACCGATGAGATAACGTTTACTTACCACGCTAATTTGCATAACATGCACTACTGTGCAGCCGAAAATCCACACTGGCTACGTCGGGTGCGACATCAACGGCCGTGGAGCGTAAACGTATGGCACGGCATCATAGGAATCTACGTTCTAAACCAGGGCTTCACAACATGCGTGCTCGTGGAGCAAGCTGTGAGCAGCAAGGCGCGAGCACGGAGCAGCGCGAGCACGCTACCCCCACTACCGGACCAGAGCGGAGAGTGGGGAAACTCACGTGGGGCACACAACAGCTGCCGCCAGTCAATGTAAATCCGCGGCCACCTGCAGGGATATCACTCACGAATTATTGCTGCGACAAATGAAACAAATAAAGGATAATATACACATACCACATAATTTTATTAGCTTAGTGTATGCCTCTACATTCGCATTAATTTGTGAACTGTTACACAATAAAAGGTGTCACTGAAGTGTGGGATTCTCGGTTATCTTGTACTTTTTGCCCTTTACAATTGCGTCTATGTTCGGAGTAATTGTTCTTGTGCATTTTAGGCGCAGCGTGCAGTTTAAATTTCGATCAGACAATGTGTTTCTCAGGCGTGTCTTGTTACATTTCATTGCAGAGGACAGTTGTTCACAAACATACGTGGAACCGAACATTGATATTATTGTAGCCGCCAGTTTGTGCAAACGAGGAAATCTATCCTGAGGGAAGTGTCTGTAGAATTCCAAAATGTTTTTCTTGTTCTTAAATTTGTCTCTGTATTCTCTGTCACACTGCAGGTCAATAATTTCTTGCTGCAGCTCAGGACGAATCTCTTAAATATTCGTTGAATATGGAGAGAACAGATCAAAATCACTGTCTAGTGCTATCAGATCTTGAAAGCGCTGATCAACTAAACTATGTGAATAACGTTCACAGTCTTTGTGAACATCTTGCATGGATGATAATTTAGAAAGATGAGCTAGGTTTCCTGTTTCCAGCTGACTCACCCAAAGTGTCAATTTCATTTTAAAAGCTCGTATTCGATCTATGAAATGAGTAATTAGCAGATCTTTACCTTGTAGTAAAATGTCCAAAGCATTCAGATGGCTAGTTAAATCTGCTAAGAACGCGAGATCACATTCAAACGTGTGCGCGCATTTCCCCTCCCTCCCTACTCCGCGACCTTGCACCTGATCGCGAGCACGTGCCTGAGCAGACGCGAGTACTCGCGCTCAAAACCGGCCAGTTGTTAAGCCCTGTTCTAAACGGACATTAGTACGCACACTTCCTGACGAAAATTCTGCCAGTTCTTCTAGAAGAGCTACCACTGGATATTTGACAGAGTATGTGGCTGCAACGCGACGGTTGTTCAGCTCACTCGTCCCATGTTGCAAAGCAAATACTGACTGAGAAGTTTCCTGGACGTTGGATAGGACGAAATTATGTTGTGAAATGGCCTGCGAAGGCCCCCCATTTGACTCCTCTCGATTTCTTTCTTTGGGGAGCTCTCAAAGATGTAGTCTTTGACGAAACCCCAACAACACCAGACGATATGTATCGTCGAATCACCAGTGCATGCTGGCCGTTGTGGCCGAGAGGTTCTAGGCGCTTCAATCTGGAACCGCGCTGCTGCTACGGTCGCAGTTTAGAATCCTGCCTCGGGCATGGATGTGTGTGATGTCCTTAGGTTAGTTAGGTTTAAGTAGTTCTAAGTCTAGGGGACTGATGACCACAGATGTTAAGTACCATAGTGCTCAGAGCCATTTGAACCACCAATGCATCTTCGCCCATATCATCGACTGTAATTACATCTGTTCATCTTTCTTAAGAACGGCGATTGCAAATGTACCTTTCAGTACATGGTCAACAATTTGAACACGTGCTTAAATAAAGGATAAAGTTTTTATTTTTTATTTTTTTAAAGACGATATTTATGTTATGTGATTTGGACGGTCACCAAATCATTGTTAACAAATTGTTTATTTCATTTACCTGAGTATAAAATGCTTTGCCACGTCAGATATGTCGCAGCCTGTATTGCACCTAGCTGGTAACACTGTCATTAAGCGCTTGCGTTCAGCAGGAAACGGCCGGCCGGTGTGGCCGTGCGGTTCTAGGCGCTTCAGTCTGGAACCGCGTGACCACTACGGTCGAAGGTTCGAATCCTGCCTCGGGCATGGATGTGTGTGATGTCCTTAGGTTAGTTAGGTTTAAGTAGTTCTAAGTTCTAGGGGACTGATGACCACAGATGTTAAGTCCCATAGTGCTCAGAACCATTTGAACCAATCATCAGGAAACGACATTTCGTTAAGAAGAATATTTATTTGCGATGTAAGGTGCTCACCAAAGTATTTTTAAAAAAATATTTAGTTCAACGAATGTATCCCACATGATATAATTCAGAGCAGTGTTGGTAGAGACAGTTGACCTATATTATGTATTTTAGCTCTAAGAAGCACACAGCTACGTATGGAAAACGAGAGGTCAAATCTTCCTCCTAAGATTTAGGTATTAGATACACTAGTTAATTCTTGCAGCTTATAAGACCCCTTTATTTTTGAGGAATGAATAATTGATTTGTGTTTCATCTCACATAAAACTGGGAAGATACACAAATGTGAATTTCCTAAGCCCTTTGTGATACGCTTGATTCTAGCCTGTGTCGTATTTCCGTATACGTTATTCGTAGGTGAACCTGCATCTACACTCATCCTCATAAATTAAGGATAATGCTGATACATGGTGAAACATCGCTCTAGAGGACGGTTTTCGGGCTTAAATCACCTCGGGGTATGACCATGCGGTGCATTTGACCTGCGGTCGTCGCAAGGTGGCGCTGGCAACAGTCCACATACGCAGAGGGGTGTTGGTGCATGTCAGAGTACGATGCAGCGAGTAAGTGTGCAGACGTTTTCAGACGTGCTAATGGTGACTGTGTGTTGAAAATGGCTCAATGAACACACATTGATGACGTTATGAGGGGTAGTGTAGTAGAGCGACTGGAGGTTGGTCAAACACAGCAGATCGTAGCACGGGCCCTCCGTCTGCCACACAGTGTGATCTCAGTACGGGACGTCCACAGTGTACAACACCACAAGAACACCGATATCTCTCTATCAGTGCCCACAGACGGCCACGGAGTACCGGAGGTAGCCTTGCTCAGGACCTTACCGCAGCCACTGGAACATTTGTCTCCAGACACACAGTCTACAGACGACTGAACAGACATGGTTTATTTGCCTGGAGACCTGCAAGGTGTATTCCACTGACCCCTGGTCACAGGAGAGCCCGTAGAGCCTGGTGTCAAGGACACAGTACATGGTCATTGGAACAGTAGTCCCAGGTTATGTTCACGGACGAGGCCAGGTATAGTCTGAACAGTGATCCTCGCCGGGTTTTCAAAAAAAAATGTTCAAATGTGTGTGAAATCTTATGGGTCTTAACTGCTAAGGTCATCAATCCCTAAGCTTACATACTACTTAACCTAAATTATCCTAAGGACAAACACACACACCGATGCCCGAGGGAGGACTTGAATCTCCGCCAGTACCAGCCGCACAGTCCATGACGCAGCGCCCCAGACTGCTCGGCTCATCCCGCGCGGCGCTGGGTTTTCATCTGGCGTGAACCAGGAACCAGATACCAACCCCTTAATGTCCTTGACAGGGGCCTGTATGGAGGTCGTGGTTAGATGGTGTGGGGTGGGATTATGATTGGTGCACGTACATCCCTGCATGTCTTTGACAGAAGAACTGTAACAGGCCAGACTGCACCAGTATTTCCGCCTTTACAGGGGTGCAGTGGGTCCCACCTTCTTCCTGATGGATGATAACGCACGGCCCCACGGAGCTGCCATCGTAGAGGAATACCTTGAAACAGAAGATATCAGGCGAATGGAGTGGCCTGCCTGTTCTCCATATATAAACCCCATCGAGCACGTCTGGGATGCTCTCGATCGACGTATCGCTGCACGTCTTCCGACCCCTCAGACACTTCAGGAGCTCCGACAGGCACTGGTGCAAGAATGGTAGGCTATACCCCGGCAGCTGCTCGACCACCTGGTCCAGAGTATGCCAACCCGTTGTGCGGCCTGTGTACGTGTGCATGGTGACCATATCGTGTACTGATGTCAGGGTACCTGCGCAGGAAACAGTGGCGTTCTGTAGCACACGTGTTTCGGGACGGCTTTCTCAACTGATCACCAATACTGTAGACTTCTGTGTCGTGTGTGTTCCCTATGTGCCTATTCTATTAGCGCCAGTTTTGTGTAGTGCCACGTTGTGTGGCACCACGTTCTGCAATTATCCTTAGTTTATGAGCATGAGTGTAGTTCGTAAGCTGGTTCAATGGGAAATAAAGCTTTATTCTCGCAGCGCAAGCCTACCTTAAGGTATACAATTACGCAGCCTGGTCCGGGACGCCTGCTTGGCAGTGTTTGCACAGGAAATGCCAGTTCCGACCACTGTGCTCTCACATTCTAGGATATTTCTCGAATTATTTTACGACAGGTTTCAACTTCATCATTAACCAACGCTAAATCACCGCAATTGTCTTCACAGGAGATTTCGATTGCATTTATAAAAAGTATACGGTTCCATTTAAAAGAAACGTACCTACTGCAACATCTCATTTGATTCTAGAACTAAACCCATTAACCAAACAATAACACATATGCCTCCTCGATGCTCTAACATTTGCTGAAAACTGGGTTTAGATATGTGTAGCCGTTCACGGAATGAAAGTGGTGTTAGGTTTACGTGACTCAACCTGTATACCGAGGACAGAAAGCGCTACTGTGGCAGCAATCTGTGGCAATGTACGAGGTGCATTCAAGTTCTAAGGCCTCCGATTTTTTTTCTCCAGACTGGAAAGAGATAGAAACATGCGCATTGTTTTAAAATGAGGCCGCGTTCATTGTCAATACGTCCCAGAGATGCCAGCACCATACGGCAGATGGAATTTTACCGCCATCGGCCAGAATGAGAAATGTTTCAAATACTTTAAATGGCGACGCTTTCCTTACTTGAACAGCATGCAATCATTCGTTTTCTGAATTTGCTTGGTGTGAAACCAATTGAAATTCATCGACAGTTGAAGGAGACATGTGGTGATGACGTTATGGATGTGTCGAAAGTGCGTTCATGGGTGCGACAGTTTAATGAAGGCAAAACATCGTGTGACAACAAACCGAAACAACCTTGGGCTCGCACAAGCCGGTCTGACGACATGATCGAGAAAGTGGAGAGAATTGTTTTGGGGGATTGCCGAATGACTGTTGAACAGATCGCCTCCAGAGTTGGCATTTCTGTGGGTTCTGTGCACACAGTCCAGCATGACGACCTGAAAATGCGAAAAGTGTCATCCAGGTGGGTGCCACGAATGCTGACGGACGACCACATGGCTGCCCGTGTGGCATGTTGGCAAGCAATGTTGATGCGCAACGACAGCATGAATGGGACTTTCTTTTCGTCGGTTGTGACAATGGATGAGATGTGGATGCCATTTTTCAATCCAGAACCAAAGCGCCAGTCAGCTCAATGGAAGCACACAGATTCACCGCCACCAAAAAAAATTCGGGTAAACCGCCAGTGCTGAAAAAATGATGGTTTCCATGTTCTGGGACAGCGAGGGCGTAATCCTTACCCACTGCGTTCCAAAGGGCACTATGGTAACAGGTGCATCCTACGAAAATGTTTTGAAAAACAAATTCCTTCCTGCACTGCAACAAAAACGTCCGGGAAGGGCTGCGCGTGTGCTGTTTCACCAAGACAACGCACCCGCACATCGAGCTAACGTTACGCAACAGTTTCTTCGTGATAACAACTATGAAGTGATTCCTCATGCTCCCTACTCACCTGACCTGGCTCCTAGTGACTTTTGGCTTTTTCCAACGATGAAAGACACTCTCCGTGGCCGCACATTCACCAGCCGTGCTGCTATTGCCTCAGCGATTTTCCAGTGGTCAAAACAGACTTCTAAAGAAACCTTCGCCGCTGCCATGGAATCATGGCGTCAGCGTTGTGAAAAATGTGTACGTCTGCATGGCGATTACGTCGAGAAGTAACGCCAGTTTCATCGATTTTGGGTGAGTATTTAATTAGAAAAAAAATCGGAGGCCTTATAACTTGAATGCACCTCGTACGCTGCTCCTTTTGTCGTTCTGGCGGGATACTTAGACGATAAAATGCCAGATAAGGAATGATGTAATGCGATGCGCACACATTTCCTTGCTCATGTACAACGATTACTCGACAGGAGAGTGTCGACAGAATAGTTCCTCTACATGTAAAGGTCGTTGAACGACACTTAAGAGCAACAAAACAGGCGACAGTGCACGGTAGAGCACAGAGGATCGAAAATGGAGAGCGGCAGTTTTCTGTGGAGCTCAGTGACAGACCAGGTTGACACAATACTGTCGAAAGAAGAGAGGAAGGGAACACGTCGTGGTTCACAAGAGAGACAGCAAGGACGGAATACCGCACAGGATCTCGTGTCAGTGAGAGAGGGCGAGAGAGCAATGAGCAGGCGTCATCACTCACCTCGCCTAATGCAGAAGTGCCCGAGGTTCCAGAACGAGATTTTTCACTCTGCAGCGGAGTGTGCGCTGGTATGAAACTTCCTGGCAGATTAAAACTGTGTGCCGGACCGAGACTCGAACTCGGGACCTTTGTCCGGCACACAGTCTTAATCTGCCAGGAAGTTTCATACCAGTGCACACTCCGCTGCAGAGTGAAAAATCTCATTCTTGAAGCATCCTCCAGGCTGTGCCTAAGCCATGTCTCCGCAATATCCTTTCTTCCAGGAGTGCTAGTTCTGCAAGGTTCGCAGGAGAGCTCCTGTAAAGTTTGGAAGGTAGGAGACGACGTACTGGCAGAAGTGAAGCTGTGAGGATGGGGCGTGAGTCGTGCTAGGGTAGCTCAGTTGGTAGAGCACTTGTCCGCGAAAGGCAAAGGTCCCGAGTTCGACTCTCGGTCCGGCATACAGTTTTAATCTGCCACGAAGTTTCATGCCCGAGGTTGTTAAAATACATCGCTAAAATCAATCAGGTTTCCTCATTATAAATGGGGTCATTACATATGCAAGGTGTGGTTTTGGCGCTCACAAGTGCAAGACGAAATTGAGCGCTGTGGTGGCCCAGAGTGGCCTACAAAGGCACACAACCGCTGTTATAGAAATAGCCGTGGAAGGAATTACCGCCAGGGCACGTATAGATTCCGGTTCAGACAGCTTTTAACTCAAAATTAATAGACAGTTAGGTTTAAGTAGTTCTAAGATCTAGCGGACTGGTGACCTCACCAGTTAAGTCCCATAGTGCTCAGAGCCATTTTTTGAGGTCAGTCTGCCATCCGTGGGTCATGATGGTTCCACACCCAGCCAGCGAAGGGGAATCTTGGAGACATTTTGCAACTGATCGCGAGTTAGAGAGTCTAGAAGATATCCCTATATGTAGGTTTTAGAGGTCCAGAGGTCGTTAATGAGTGCGCTGCCGTGACACATATGCCGCCAGTGGAATACTAAAGTCACGCTCAGAGAAGAATACGTTAGTACGCACCAGAAAGCCATTACCAGACTACAAACTGACGAAATAAACGATAAACGCGCCAAGAAGACCATAGAGGTTGGAAGTGAAGTCCCCATACTAACAGACACGGTCATGTGGAACAGAGAATTTGATATTGATTGCAGTTTGACTTCGAAGTGAGCCTCGAAAGTGTAAAACACACCAATCCACTAGTAATAACACACGATGTTATTCCATCCATGGAAGATAAAGCTGCAGAAGTCAGAGAGCCGGCCGGAGTGGCCGAGCGGTTGTAGGCGCTGCAGTCCGGAACCGCACTGCTGCGATGGTCGCAGGTTCGAATCTTGCCTCGTGCATGGATGTGTGTGATGTCCTTAGGTTAGTTAGGTTTAAGTAGTTCTAAGTTCTAGGGGACTGATGACCTTACAAGTTTAGTCCCATTTGAGCCATTTGAACCATGTAAGCGAGGAAAAGTTCTAAAAGCTCTGAAACTATTTTTCAAAATAATGTTCTGAGAACGCATTCAGAATGACTTCGGACGACGTATTTTGCCTACCTCTGTCTTTAAATATATATATTGACGCGCATATTGATGACAGATTGAAGTCACCACTAACTACAGCTGTATGAGTGTAATACTCATTTGCCGGCCGATATGTGGCCGAGCGGTTCTAGGCGCTTCAGCCTGGAACCGCGTGACCGCTACGGTAGCAGGTTCGAATCCTGCCTCGGGCATGGATGTGTGTGATGTCCTTAGGTTAGTTAGGTCTAAGCAATTCTAAGTTCTAGGGGACTGATGACCTCAGAAGTTAAGTCCCATACTACTCAGAGCCATTTTTTTTTCACAAGTCAGAACGGTGGTAGGGTCACGAGTTTTTCCACGCAGCAAAATGGCGATAGAGATCGTAGTTACCCTACTCGGACGTGGGTGATCAACTGCAAAGATTTTAAAAACCAGTATTTAGTGAATGATGCATGTCATGGTAATTAGTGAGTATTTATTGTGGTTAGACTGTAGTTTGTGTTGTAGAGTGAATTAGCAATTCCCAGCACAGTCGTGTTCGTGCCTCTCTTGGCTGTTGGTGCCAGAGCAGAGTGTGGCTGCTACAGCAAAATAACCGTTCTCAGCGCCATGTCCAGGTTTGTAGTGGCATATGGTCAGACAGAAGCATTGTGGTGTTTGGGAAACAGCAACATTAAATTTGAGCCAGTGACGAGGGCGATGGGGATCAGCAGTGCGTAGGACATCACAAACTGGAATTATCACGTAACAGATAATGGGCTAACTTCACACCCAGATGGGACAAAGCTGACAGATGCAGGATTTTTAAAGATTTTACAATATGCAAAAGATAAAAAAGATGGAAAAATCTATTACTGCCGCTCGATACCCATGCACTGTAAGTAAAAAAAATATATTTAATTTTTTGGTTTCACAAATACACTACTGGACATTAAAATTGCTACGCCAAGAAGAAGACGTGCTACAGACGCCCAATTTATCCGACAGGAAGAAGATGCTGTGCTATGCAAATGTTTAGCTTTCCAGAGCATTAACACAAGGTTGACGCCGGTGACGACACCTACAACGTGCTGACACGAGGAAAGTTTCCAACCGATTTCTCATACACAAGCAGCAGTTGACCGGCGTTGCCTGGTGAAACGTTGTTGTGATGCCTCGTGTAAGGAAGAGAAATGCGTACCATCACGTTTCCGACTTTGATAAAGGACGGATTGTAGGCTATCGCGATTGCGGTTTATCGTATCGCGACATTGCTGCTCGCTTTGGTCGAGATCCAATGACTATTAGCAGAATATGGAATCGGTGGGTTCAGGAGAGTAATACGGAACGCCGTCCTGGATCCCAACGGCCTCGTATCACTAGCAGTCGAGGTGACAGGCATCTAATCCGCATGGCTGTAACGGATCGTGCAGCCACGTCTCCATTCCTGAGTCAACAGATGGGAGCGTTTGCAAGACAACAATCATCTGCACGAACAGTTCGACGACGTTTGCAGCAGCATGGACTATCAGCTCGGAGACCATGGTAGCGGTTACCCTTGACGCTGCACCACAGACAGGAGCAACAGCGATGGTGTACTCAACGACGAACCTGGGTGCACGAATGGCAAAACGTCATGTTTTCGGAAGAATCCAGGTTCTATTTACAGCATCATAATGATCGCATCCGTGTTTCGCGAGATGGCGGTGAACGCACATTGGAAGCGTGTATTCGTCATCGTTATACGAGTACTGGCGTATCACCCGGCGTGATGGTATGGGGTGTCATTGGTTACACGCCTCGGTTACCTCTTGTTCGCACTGACGGCAGATTGAACAATGGACGTTACATTTCAGATGTGTTACGACCCGTGGCTCTACCCTTCATTCGATCCCTGCGAAACCCTACATTTCAGCAGGATAATGTACGACCGCATGTTGCAGGTCCTGTATGGACCTTTCTGGATACAGAAAATGTTGGGCTGCTGCCCTGGTCAGCACATTCTCCAGATCTCTCACCAATTGAAAACGTCTGGTCAATGGTGGCCGAGCAACTGGCTCGTCACAATACGCCAGTCCCTACTCTTGATGAACTGTGGTACCGTGTTGAAGCTGCTTGGACAGCTGTACCTGTACACGCCAACCAGGCTACGTTTGACTCAATGCCCAGACGTATCAGACCGTTATTACGGCCAGAGGTTGTTCTGGGTACTGATTTCTCAGGATCTATGCATCGAAATTGCGTGAAAATGTAATCACATGTCAGTTCTAGTATAATATATTTGTCCAATGAATACCCGTTTCTCATCTACATTTCTTCTTGGTGTAGCAGTTTTAATGGCCAGTAGTGTATATATCAGTTCATGACATCCAATCTTACAAATTTCCTTTTTCTGACGTTCACAACTCAAGATCGTCCGCTCATAGCAACCTCTCAAAAAACTCTGGCATCTCTCTCCCCACATCCATCACTGCTGGCGGCTCATCAACTGCCGAACGCTACGCGCTGTTCATATCCAACAGCCCAACACAACACCAGCGAATAATCCAACAATGGGTCCAACCAGTCACAGACTGCACAAAGCGCAGTCAGCGATTTTAATATAGAGCGCTACGTGGCGTTACCAACATAAAAACCTAAACAGCCTACTTACACTGTTAGCACTGACAACTCTACGAAACGCCGCTGCTCTTGGTTGTTAGGCGAAGGCCGTCAGCCACTTTATTGCCCGTGGTGAGAGGTAATACCTGAAATGTGATATTCTCAGCACACTCTTGACACTGTGGATCTCAGAATACCGAATTTCCTAACGATTTCCGAAATGGAATGTCACATGCATCTAGCTCTATCACTCGGCGCTCAGAGCCCATAATCACGTCGGAGACCTTTTCACATGGATCACCTGAGCACCAACGCACTGCCCTTTTATATCTTGTGTTTGCGATACTACCGCTATCAGTATATATGCATATCGATATCCAACTACCTTTGTTACCTCAGCGTACATCTCAATAATAACCACTCGTTTAGTTTACCACGCCAGTTCTTTAAATAACAGTACTGGGAGAGGTATTACCACCTAACTGTGCTGAAAAAATGTTCAAATGTGTGTGAAATCTTATGGGACTTAACTGCGAAGTTCATCAGTCCCTAAGCTTACACTCTACTTAATCTAAATTATCCTAAGGACAAACACACACACCCATGCCCGAGGGAGGACTCGAACCTCTGCCAGGATCAGCCCCACAAACTGTGCTGAAGAATACTGAGTAAGACGGTAGCATGAATCAGTGCTCTGAAAGGTGGCTGACTGGTGTAGTGTACGTATCTTTACTATTGGTACAAATGGCTCTGAGCACTATGAGACTTAACTTCTGAGGTCATCAGTCCCCTAGACTTAGAACTACTTAAACCTAACTAACCTAAGGACATCACACACATCCATGCCTGGGGCAGGATTCGAACCTACGACCGTAACGGTAGCGCAGTTCTAGACTGTAGCGCCTAGAACCGCTCGGCCATCCCTGCTGACTACCTTTAGTATTGTAGATTTGCAGCATCTGAATTTTTGGGCGATGAAATGCAGTGTGCTACCACAGTGACATGGACATAGCCATCCTCATACAATGAAGCATAAAACAGCTAACTTAAAAATGGTTGTTGTACAACTTCTGCTACAGAAGAAAATACGTCAGAATGATGGCGTGTTAAAAAAACGCACTCTAAAGAGGCGAGCCTATATCTCCACTCGCTGGAGTAGCGGTAGTATTATTTGTAGGTGTCTGGATACTTTTGATCAAATATTATTTGCAGAATATTGATTCCACACCACTAAGAATGTAGCAAATTTGCACATATGCTCGAATAACCGAGTGCATGCACTGGAACAAAGAGGTATCTGTTCATCTGTTCACGTGCAGTCGCTTGTTTATCCAAATGTGCTAATGCTGGTGGGAAGGGCATCCACCAGCCTCGTGTAGTGCTGATATGGGCATCCTATGGAAGATAGTCACGGTTATTGCTTGTTATATATATATATATATATATATATATATATATATATATATATATATATATATATATATCCCAGTATGGGAAAATGTTTCCAGTGTAATTTAGTGATGTCCTCTGTCTGTATTTGTGCATGTTCCTGTGTTATTTATAAATCACTATAATCTTATAGAGTCAAGTTCCTCTAGGGAAACCGGATAGTGAAAGCATTTTTAATACACTTATAATGTTCTACAGGAATAAATTCCTTACAGTGGAAAAGTAGTAAGAGTGTATTTGTTGTGCTCTACTAATTTTTAACTTTAAACTGGTGGGATATCAGTGCAATTGTTTCAATAATGCACTGTGGTGGCAGTATTTAAACTTTTACAGTCCTATAGTTATGTGTGTCTTCTTGGAAAGTGGGTGTCTGTGAAGTACTGGGAAAAAAATCGGCAAATAGTAAGAATTAGTCCTAAAACTAAATAACACTGGTAGGTGGTCATCCGTTGGCGTGTCTGCAGAGAAGCCATTGGCCACAATACTCTGCTGCAAATTAGGAAAACGAAATTGCAAATATCACATATCACCAGTAGTGTGAAAGTGTGAGACATCATTTTTGGGCTATAAATTATGTCAATTCAGCCCCTCGGATTTAGAGACACAGTTTTGGTGCAGAAAGTGTCAAAACCATCTCGCATTGAAGTTCGCTCTACATTTCGAGCTTCTGCAAAACTTGAGGGTTTTGTGTTCTTTTAAATTTCTTCCCGTTGCTTCTAGAACAGTTTTCTAAGCTGTTTTGTGTACCATGGATGCCGTCAATACCATCCCTTATTAATTTATGTGGTATATGCCATCAATACTATTTCTTTGAATTTAAACCAAGCCTGGTCTACGTCTACATATTCACATTTGAAAGGGTGAAGACTGCCATTTACGAAGGCCCCAAGAGAAATTTTATCTAATTTGCGTTTATTTTTGGTAGGTTTGGATGTTACAATATTCAGTCTCGCTGCAACAACCTTCTGGTCGCAAAGCCCCGTATCTGTCATGATGCTGCGAATTTGCTCAGGTTTGCTTGTTGTTAAGAGTTTGTTCAACAATGTTTTCGCAGAAATTTCCATTTCGAGTAGGCTCCTATACTAATGTTCTGAGAAGGCATTCAGAACGATTTCGAACGACGTCTTATGTCTATCTCAATCTTTAAATATGTATTTTCACCCGCATATTGAGGATAGATTGAAGCCACCACCAACTATAGTGTATGGGTGGGATACTCATTTGAAAAGAGCTCATTTTTTCTTTGAAATGATCAGCAGCTGGATCACCTGAGGCGAGTGGTCAGCAAAAGGGACCAATTACTCAATTATTCCAGTTGTCAAATAAACACCTAACCATACTAACTCACAAGAACTATCTACTTCGATTTCACTATAAGGTAAAACACTTCTGACATTAATAAACACTATACCACCAACCGTATTTATTGCATCTTTTCTAAACTTCGTTAGGTCCTTTGTAAAAATTTCGCCTGAACTTATTTCTGGCTTCCTACAGATTTCGGTATCTTTAACGATTTGGGGTTCAGTACTTTCTATTAGCGCTTGGAGCTCTGGTTCTTTTCCAACACAGCTACGACAGTTTACAACTACAATACCTATTGTTCCTGTATCTACCCTCTTCCTGCGTTTATCCTGCGCCCTTTGAGACTGAAGCTCTTTCCGCACGTTCTTGAGACCCTCTAACATAAAAACCGCCCATTTTCCTCCACACAGACCTCGCTACCTGTGGAGCCGCTTCCTGTGTGTAGTGGACCTCCGATGTAGTAAGAAGAATTTGGAAAGCCACCACCCTACGGCGCAAGTCGAGGAATCTGAAACCTACACGGCCAGGCAACCATCTGAGCCTCTGATTCAGACCATCCATTCGACACTGTGCCATAGGACCGCAGTTGGTTCTGTCGACGATGCTACAGATGGCGAGCTCCGCCTTCATCCCACATATAAGACTGGCAGTCATTACTATTTCAGCTAACCAGATGAAACCAGAGAGGATCTCTTCCAATCCAAAGCGACACACTTCGACACCACTTGCAATTGGCTGGATCCTGTGCTCTTCATGGCATCCAGAAACACCTTTTCCACATCTGGAATGTCTCCTTCCGGTATGCACACAGAGTTCACACTGGATTCCTTCCTCTCCTTAGCTGCCATATCCTTAAAGAGCTCCAGGGTAGCCACAGTAGTGAATCCGATTGGAGGATACTTGGGATGTGATGGACATCCCCCTGATCCTCACGCCTGGGCCCCAAAGTAGCGCCGGCGGGAGTGGCCGAACGGTTCTAGGCGCTACAGTTTGGAACCGCACGACCGCTACGGTCGCAGGTTCGAATCCTGCCTTGGGCATGGATGTGTGTGATGTCCTTAGGTTAGTTAGGTTTAAGTAGTCCTAAGTTCTAAGGGACTGATGACCTCAGAAGTTAAGTCCCTTAGTGCTCAGAGCCAGAGCCCAAAGTAGAGTCCACTGCCAACAGCGTCAAGCTGTGTGACTAAAGTCAATACTGCCTGGAGCTGTGTGCATAGGGTCGCCAACTCAGGATGTATCTGAACACAGCAATCATAGTCCTGATCCATATCAAAGTCTGCAGAACAGTATACTACACAGTTATTAGAATGCATGAATGTGCCTGGTAAGCACACAAATAGGCAATAAATTAAGAAATTAAACTAGTATCTACACAGATAATGGGAAATAAGTCGCTCCTGTCTGAAGGTCGTAAATATAATTCAGTTGCAGCAGCAATGGAGAGTGGCCTCTGCCGGTCGGGGTGGCCGAGCGGTTCTAGGCGCTACAGTTTGGAACTACGCGACCGCTACGGTCGCAGGTTCGAATCTTGCCTCGGGCATGGATGTGTGTAATGTCCTTAGGTTAGTTGGGTTTAAGTAGTTCTAAGTTCTAGGGGACTGATGACCTCAGAAGTTAAGTTCCATAGTGCTCAGATCCATTTGAACCATTTTTTTTAGAGTGGCCTCTCTTGCTTGCTGTCCAACTGTCTCTGTCTTGATCCAACCAAATGCCAAGAAGATATAGAACACATAACAATACATACATTACATTCCGTAGCACAGTGGTAGTGTTACCGCCTACCACGCAAGGGGCCTGGGTTGGATTCCCGGCAGGGGACTGGGTGTTGTGCGTCCACCATCATTTTCATCATCATTGACACGCAAGTCGCCGAAGTGGCGTCAGCTAAGAAGACTTGGAATACGGCGGCCGAACGCTGAAGGGGATGTGCCGGACAATAAATGCCACACGATCATTTCATTTCATTAGGTAATCATCAGTACTATAACTATAAATAATACACACAAATCTTCCTAGTGATTCAGTCTATTTACAAGTGAAAAATGTATCGAAATCTCTACAATAGCTCCTGAGAGTAGCCATAGCACACAGATAGAATAACGTGGCAGAAGACTGTAATATGTATAGACTATGATACTGCTGTTGATGTTGTGAAGCCTTCTGCTTCATTTGCGACAGATAAAGATCGCGTGGTACTGTACTATTCATTGTTTTTCAAAACCCAGATTTATTACGATGAATAAATTTCGAATTATATGAAGCTAAATATGTCCTGGTTCCATCTTTTCTTCCTGACCTTTGTTAATGCATGCGTGTTTCTCGTGACCTCTGGCATTCTAGTGTACGAGTACTATAGTGAAGAGCAACGTCGTAAAAACTTTCACTCGTAACAATGCGTGAGCCGTTGACAGTGCGTTGCGGATCCTCACCGCAGCCAACGTGTGACAGGGGCGCTAGCGGCGGCGAGCGCCATTCAGAGCGGAGCGGTGTGTCGGCTCGCCACGCCTAATGACGCGTGTGACCGCCAAAAATGCGCTCCTGTGTGCTGCGGTCACTAAGCCCCGTGTTTGCGCTGCCCCCCTGTCACGTGACGACAAGCACACCACGCCATGAGCGTGCCCCTGCCAGCGCGCCCGATCTCCTGGCTCGCCATTGCCGCCGAAGGGGCCGGTGGTCTAAACAGGAGCGCAAGGACAGCATGTGCACTACGAGGTGCATTCAAGTTCTAAGGCCTCCGATTTTTTTTCTCCACACTGGAAAGAGATAGAAACTTGCGCATTGTTTTAAAATGAGGCCGCGTTCATTGTCAATACATCCCAGAGATGGCAGCACTGTACGGCAGATGGAATTTTACCGCCAGCGGCGAGAATGAGAACTGTATTAAATACTTAAAATGACGACATTTTCCTTACTTGAACAGCGTGCAATCATTCGTTTTCTGAATTTGCGTGGTGTGAAACCAATTGAAATTCATCGACAGTTGAAGGAGACATGTGGTGATGACGTTATGGATGTGTCGAAAGTGCGTTCATGGGTGCGACAGTTTAATGAAGGCAAAACATCGTGTGACAACAAACCGAAACAACCTTGGGCTCGCACAAGCCGGTCTGACGACATGATCGAGAAAGTGGAGAGAATTGTTTTGGGGGATTACCGAATGACTGTTGAACAGATCGCCTCCAGAGTTGGCATTTCTGTGGGTTCTGTGCACACAATCCTGCATGACGACCTGAAAATGCGAAAAGTGCCATCCAGGTGGGTGCCACGAATGCTGACGGACGACCACACGGCTGCCCGTGTGGCATGTTGCCAAGCAATGTTGATGCGCAACGACAGCATGAATGGGACTTTCTTTTCGTCGGTTGTGACAATGGATGAGACGTGGATGCCATTTTTCAATCCAGAAACAAAGCGCCAGTCAGCTCAATGGAAGCACACAGATTCACCGCCACCAAAAAAAATTCGGGTAACCGCCAGTGCTGAAAAAATGATGGTGTCCATGTTCTGGGACAGCGAGGGCGTAATCCTTACCCATTGCGTTACAAAGGGCACTACAGTAACAGGTGCATCCTACGAAAATGTCTTCAAGAACAAATTCCTTCCTGCACTGCAACAAAAACGTCCGGGAAGGGCTGCGCGTGTGCTGTTTCACCAAGACAACGCACCCGCACATCGAGCTAACGTTACGCAACAGTTTCTTCGTGATAACATCTTTGAAGTGATTCCTCATGCTCCATACTCAACTGACCTGGCTCCTAGTGACTTTTGGCTTTTTCCAACAATGAAAGACACTCTCCGTGGCCGCACATTCACCAGCCGTGCTGCTATTGCCTCAGCGATTTTCCAGTGGTCGAAACAGACTCCTAAAGAAGCCTTCGCCGCTGCCATGGAATCATGGCGTCAGCGTTGTGAAAAATGTGTACGTCTGCAGGGCGATTACGTCGAGAAATAACGCCAGTTTCATCGATTTCGGGTGAGTAGTTAATTAGAAAAAAAATCGGAGGCCTTATAACTTGAATGCACCTCGTACGCTGCTCCTTTTGTCGTTCTGGCGGGATACTTAGACGATAAAATGCCAGATAAGGAATGATGTAATGTGATGCGCACACATTTCCATGCTCATGTACAACGATTACTCTACGGGAGAGCGTCGACAGAATAGTTCCTCTGTATGTAAAGGTCGTTGAACGACACTTAAGAGCAACAAAAACAGGGGACAGTGCACGGTAGAGCACAGAGGATCGAAAATGGAGAGCGGCAGTTTTCTGTGGAGCTCAGTGACAGACCAGGTTGACACAATACTGTCGAAAGAAGAGAGGAAGGGAACACGTCGTGGTTCGGAGGCCTTAGAACTTGAATGCACCTCGTATGTGTACTTCTTACTTACATATACTTTTTAATACGTGGGATGTGAGATTTCATATATTATTCGGTCAGTCCACAAATTCGTAGCGTTTTTCATTAAGTTCAATAAACTCAACATTTTGAAGAGTTGCTCAATGTAGGTGAAAATACGATCAGTAATGTTTCAGATTTCGATGTACAATGCGATAGACATGATGGTGAACGTAGGATCACATTTGAGGAAGTGGAGAAAATAGTCAATAGATTGCAGTGCAATAAAGCGGCTGTTGTTGTCGTTGTGGTCTTCAGTCCTGGGACTGGTTTGATGCAGCTCTCCATGCTACTCTATCCTGCGCAAGCTTCTTCATCTCCCAGTACCTACTGCAGCCTACATCCTTCTGAATCTGCTTAGTGTATTCATCTCTTGGTCTCCCTCTACGATTTTTACCCTCCACGCTGCCCTCCAATACTAAATTGGTGATCCCTCGATGTCTCAGAACATGTCCTACCAACCGATCCCTTCTTCTAGTCAAGTTGTGACACAAGCTCCTCTTCTCCCCAATTCTATTCAATACCTCCTCATTAGTTATGTGATCTACCCATCTAATCTTCAGCATTCTTCTGTAGCACCACATTTCGAAAGCTTTTGTTCTCTTCCTGTCTAAACTATTTATCGTCCACGTTTCACTTCCATACATGGCTACACTCCATACAAATACTTTCAGAAACGACTTCCTGACACTTAAATCCACACTCGATGTTAACAAATTTTTCTTCTTCAGAAACGCTTTCCTTGCCATTGCCAGTCTATATTTTATATCCTCTCTACTTCGACCATCATAGGGTTATTTTGCTCCCCAAATAGCAAAACTCCTTTACTACTTTAAGTGTCTCATTTCCTAATCTAATACCCTCAACATCACCCGACTTAATTCGACTACATTCCATTATCCTCGTTTTGCTTTTGTTGATGTTCATCTTATATCCTCCCTTCAAGACACTGTCCACTCCCTTCAACTGTTCTTCCAAGTCCTTTGCTGTCTCTGACAGAATTACAATGTCATCGGTGAACCTCAAAGTTTTTATTTCTTCTCCATGCATTTTAATACCTACTGCGAATTGTTCTATTGTTTCCTTTACTGCTTGCTCAATATACAGATTGAATAACATCGGGGAGAGGCTACAACCCTGTCTCACTCCCTTCCAACCACTGCTTCCCTTTCATGTCCCTCGACTCTTATAACTGCCATCTGGTTTCTGTACAAATTGTAAATAGCCTTTCGCTCCCTGTATTTTACCCCTGCCACCTTCAGAATCTGAGAGAGAGTATTCCAACCAACATTGTCAAAAGCTTTCTCTAACTCTACAAATGCTAGAAACGTAGGTTTGCCTTTCCTTAATCTTTCTTCTAAGATAAGTCGTAGGGTCAGTATTGCCTCACGTGTTCCAGCATTTCTACGGAATCCAAACTGATCTTCTCCGAGGTCGGCTTATATCAGTTTTTCCAGTCGTCTGTAAAGAATTCGCGGTAGTATTTTGCAGCTGTGACTTATTAAACTGATAGTTTGGTAATTTTCACATCTGTCAACACCAGCTTTTTTTGGGATTGGAATTATTATATTCTTCATGAAGTCTGAGGGTATTTCGCCTGTCTCATACATCTTGCTCACCAGATGGTAGAGTTTTGTCAGGACTGGCTCTCCCAAGACTGTCAGTAGTTCTAATGGAATGTTGTGTACTCCGGGGGCCTTGATTCGACTCAGGTCTTTCAGTGCTCTGTCAAACTCTTCACGCAGTATCATATCTCCCATTTCATCTTCATCTACATCCTCTTCCATTTCCATAATATTGTCGTCAAGTACATCGCCCTTGTATAGACCCTCTATATACTCCTTCCACCTTTCTGCTTTCCCTTCTTTGCTTAGAACTGGGTTTCCATCAAAGCTCTTGATATTCATGCAAGTGGTTCTCCTTTCTCCAAAGGTCTCTTTAATTTTCCTATACGCAGTATCTATCTTACCCCTAGTGAGATAAGCCTCTACATCCTTACATTTGTCCTGTAGCCATCCCTGCTTAGCCATTTTGCACTTCCTGTCGATCTCATTTTTTAGACGTTTGTATTCCTTTTTCCCTGCTTCATTTACTGCGTTTTTATATTTTCTCCTTTCATCAATTAAATTCAATATTTCTTCTAGTGCCCAAGGGTTTCTACTAGCCCTCGTCTTTTTACGTATTTGATCCTCTGCTGCCTTCACTATTTCATCCCTCAAAGTTACCCATTCTTCTTCTACTGTATTTCTTTCCCCAATTCCTGTCAGTTGTTCCTTTATGCTCTCCCTGAAATTCTGTAAAAGCTCTGGTTCTTTCAGTTCATCCAGGTCCCATCTCCTTAAATTCCAACCTTTTGGCAGTTTCTTCAGTTTTAATCTACAGTTCATAACCAATAGGTTGTGGTCAGAGTCCACATCTGCCCCTGGAAATGATTTACAATTTAAAACCTGGTTCCTAAATCTGAAGTGGATGAAATTAAATCGGAACTCATCAAATGCAGTGGAATGTCAGGTCTTAAATGGCTACACAGGATAATTGAAATGGCGTGGGAGTCGGGACAGGTTCCATCAGACTGGACGAAAGCAGTAATTAAACCAATCTTTAAACATGGAAACAGAAAATATTGTAACAACTACGGAGGTATCTCTTTAAACAGCGTTGTGTGTAAAATCTTCTCAGGTATTGTTGAAAGGAAAGTGCGAGTATTAGTTGAGGACAAATTGGATGAAAATCAGTGTGGGTTTAGGCCCCTTAGAGGTTGTCAGGACCAGATCGATATCTTACGGCAAATAATGGAGAAGTGTTACGAGTGGAACAGGGAATTGTATCTATGCTTTATAGATCTAGAAAAGGCATATGACCGGGTTCCTAGGAGGAAGTTATTGTCTGCTCTACGAGATTATGGAATAGGAGGCAAACTTTTGGAAGCAATTAAAGGTCTTTACATAGATAGTCAGGCAGCAGTTAGAGTTGACGGTAAATTGAGTTCATGGTTCAGAGTAGTTCCAGGGGTGAGACAAGGTCCTTCACATTATTTATGTATCATATGTTGAAAACAATAGACTGGCTGGGTGAGATTAAAATATGTGAACACAACATAAGCAGTCTCGCATATGCGGATGACTTAATTGTGATGGCAGGTTCGATTGAAAGTTTGCAAAGTAATATTTCACGGCTAGGTCAGAAATGTAAGGACTATGGTATGAAGATTAGCATCTCAAATAAAAGGCTCTGAGCACTATGGGACTTAACTTCTGAGGTCATCAGTCCCCTAGAAGTTAGAACTACTTAAACCTGACTAACCTAAGGACATCACACACATCCATGCTCGAGGCAGGATTCGAACCTGCGACCGTAGCGGTCGTGCGGTTCCAGACAGTAGCGCCTAGAACCGCTCGTCCACCCCGGCCGGTGATTAGCATCTCCAAAACGAAAGTAATGTCAGTGGGAAAGAGATATAAACGGATTGAGGGCCAAATAGGAGGAACAAAGTTAGAACAGGTGGACGGTTTCAAGTACTTAGGATGCATATTCTCACAGGATGGCAACATAGTGAAAGAACTGGAAGCGAGGTGTAGCAAAGCTAATGCAGTGAGCGCTCAGCTACGATCTACTCTCTTCTGCAAGAAGAAAGTCAGTACCAAGACTAAGTTATCTGTGCACTGTTCAATCTTCCGGCCAACTTTGTTGTATGGGAGCGAAAGCTCGGTGCATTCAGGTTACCTTATCAATGTTGAGGTTACGGATATGAAAGTAACTATGATGATTGCAGGTACTAGTAGATGGGAACAATGGCAGGAGGGTGTCCACAATGAGGAAATCAAAGAAAAACTGGGAATAAACTCTATAGATCCAGCAATCAGGGCGAACAGGCTTAGATGGTGGGGTCATGTTACACGCATTGGAGAAGCAAGGTTACCCAAGAGACTCATGGGTTCAGCAGTAAAGGGTAGGAGTAGTCGGAGTAGACAAAGGAGAAGGTACCTGGATCGGTTAAGAATGATTTTGAAGTAATAGGTTTAACATCAGAATAGGCACCAATGTTAGCACTGAATAGGGGATCATGGAGGAACTGTATAAGGGGGACTATGCTCCAGATTGAACGCTGAAAGGCATAATCAGTCTTGATGATGATAATGATGATGAACTCAACACATACACATAACAGAGACTTTACTCATCAGTAATACATTCTCCTTCACTATTTACAGGAGCTTGCCAACGCTAGGGTAACTTTTCCATTCCGCGACTATAGAACACATGTGGTTTTGTGGCAAGGAAATCGTCGAGCCACGATGGGAGCGCATTTTCATCCATAAAGGAAGTTCCTTGAGGGTTGCTCGATAGAGATCGGAAGAGGTGAAATCTGAGCGCACAAGATCAGGTGAATAAGGTGGTTGCGGAATGTCTTCCCAACCAAGCTTCTGTATAGAACTTTTTATCAGTCTAGCACAATGCAGGCGGGCATTACCGTGGAGTGGCATCATTTCACGCAGTCTTCCTGGTTGTTGTTCCTGGACTGCATCTGCAAGACGTCGCGACTGTTAACAATAGATGTCAACGTTGATGGTTACACCTCGGGGAAGCAATTTGTCGCTGTTCCAACAAACGCATAACATTATCTTTTGTGGCCGAGCACAGCACTTTGTACTGGGAGTTACTGCTTTGTTTGGGCTCAACCAGGCCGTTCATTTCATTATGTTAGCATAAAGACACCATTTATCGTTGCCAGTAACCATACAGCATAGGAAAGGTCCGCGTTTTTAATGAGCCATTTAATGAATTGCAATCAGAGATTAACATATACACTATGTGATCAAAAGTATCCGGACACTCCCAAAAACATACGTTTTTCATATTAGGTGCATTGTGCTGCCACCTACGAGGTGCATACAAGTTCTAAGGCCTCCGATTTTTTTTCTCCGGACTGGAAAGAGATAGAAACATGAACATTGTTTTAAAATGAGGCTGCGTTCATTGTCAATACGTCCCAGAGATGGCAGCACCGTACGGCTGATGGAATTTTACCGCCAGCGGCGAGAATGAGAACTGTTTCAAATACTTAAAATTGCGACGTTTTCCTTACTTGAACAGCGTGCAATCATTAGTTTTATGAATTTGCGTGGTGTGAGACCAATTGAAATTCATCGACAGTTGAAGGAGATGGAGTTATGGATGTGTCGAAAGTGCGTTCGTGGGTGCGACAGTTTGATGAAGGCAGAACATCGTGTGACAACAAACCGAAACAACCTTGGGCTCGCAGAAGCCGGTCTTTTCTTTTTTTTTTGTTTGTTTTTGGTTTTAGGGCGCAAAACTTCTATGGTCATTAGCGCCCATCAGAAGCAGGTCTGACGACATGATCGAGAAAGTGGTGAGAATTGTTTTGGGGGATTACCGAATGACTGTTGAACAGATCGCCTCCAGAGTTGGCATTTCTGTGGGTTCTGTGCACACAATCCTGCATGACGACCTGAAAATGCGAAAACTGTCATCCAGGTGGGTGCCACCATTGCTGACGGACGACCACATGGCTGTCCGTGTGGCATGTTGCCAGGCAATGCTGACGCGCAACGACAGCATGAATGGGACTTTCTTTTCGTCAGTTGTGACAATGCATGAGACGTGGATGCCATTTTTCAATCCAGAAACGAAGCATCAGTCAGCTCAATGGAAGAACACAGATTCACCGCCACCAAAAAAATTTCGGGTAACCGCCAGTGCTGAAAAAATGATGGTGTCCATGTTCTGGGACAGCGAAGGCGTAATCCTCACCCATTGCGTTCCAAAGGGCACTACGGTAACAGGTGCATCCTACGAAAATGTCTTCAAGAACAAATTCCTTCCTGCACTGCAACAAAAACGTCCGGGAAGGGCTGCGCGTGTGCTGTTTCACCAAGACAACGCACCCGCACATCGAGCTAACGTTACGCAACAGTTTCCTCGTGATAACAACTTTGAAGTGATTCCTCATGCTCCCTACTCACCTGACCTGGCTCCTAGTGACTTTTGGCTTTTTCCAACAATGAAAGACACTCTCCGTGGCCGCACATTCACCAGCCGTGCTGCTATTGCCTCAGCGATTTTCCAGTGGTCAAAGCAAACTTCTAAAGAAGCCTTCGCCGCTGCCATGGAATCATGGAGTCAGCGTTGTGAAAAATGTGACGTCTGCAGGGCGATTACGTCGAGAAGTAACGCCAGTTTCATCGATTTCGGATGAGTAGTTAATTAGAAAACAAATCGGAGGCCTTAGAACTTGAATGCACCTCGTACTTCCAGGTACTCCATATGAGCGACCTTAGTAGTCATTAGACATCGTGAGAGAGCAGAATGGAGCCCTCCGCGGAACTCACGGACTTCGAACGTGGTGAGGTGATTGGGTGTCACTGGTGTCATACGTCTGCGCGCCAGATTTCCACACTCCTAAACATCCCTTGGCCCACTGTTTCCGATGTGATAGTCAAGTGGAAACGTGAAGGGACACGTACAGCACAAATGCGTACAGACAGACCTCGTCTGTACTGACAGACCACCGACAATCGACGAGGGTCGTAATGTGTAATAGGCAGACATCTATCCAGACCATCACACAGAAATTCGAATCTGCATCAGGATCCATTGCAAGTACTGTGACAGTTAGGCGGGAGATGAGAAAACTTGGATTTCATGGTCGACCGGCTGCTCAAAAGCCACAGATCACGCCGGTAAATGCCAAAGGACGCCTCGCTTGATGTAAGGAGCGTAAACATTGGACGATTGAACAGTGAAAAAACGTTGTGTGGAGTGAGGAATCACGGTACACAATGTGGCGATCCGATGGCAGGGTGTGGGTATGGCGAATGCCCTGTGAACGTCATCTGCCAGAGTGCGTAGTGCCAACAGTAAAATTCGGAGGCGGTGGTGTTATGGTGTGGTCGTGGTTTTCATGGAGGGGGCTTGCACCCCTTGTTGTTTACCGTAGCACAGGCCTACATCGATGTTTTAAGCACCTTATTGCTTCCCACTGTTGAAGAGTAATGCAGGGTTGCGATTGCATCTTTCAACACTATCGAGCACCTGTTCATAATGCACGGGCTGTGGCGGAGTGGTTAGACGACAATAACATCCCTGCAACAGACTGGCCTGCACAAAGTCCTGACCTCAATCATATAGAACACCTTTGCGATATTTTGGAACGGCGACTTCGTTCCAGGCCTCACCGACCCACACCGATACCTCTCCTCAGTGGAGCAGTCCGTGAAGAATGGGCTGCCATTCCCGAAGAAACCTTCCAGCACCATTCCAGCATTACCGATGGAGGGCGCCACGAACTTGTATGTTATTTTCAGCCATTTCACAATTCACACAAATTTGGACATTGAACATTTTCTTGAGTTTCACGCAAAATTTAATGCAGACGCTTTGATCCTCTAACTATGCCATCTGGAAATTCGCAAACTGTGCGACGCAACGTTCTACTCAATACAGCGCTGAACAATGACTAACAGACATAAAACAATGAAATTTCCGGCAGTTACACATTAAATACAGAGGTGGGCAGGGATGCACACCGCATTTCGCTCCAACACACCATTGGCGCCGGCCGAGTGGTTCTAGGCGCTTCAGTCTGGAACTGCACGACCGCTATGGTCGTAGGTTCGAATCCTGCCTCGGGCATGGATGTGTGTGATGTCCTAAGGTAAGTCAGGTTTAAGTAGTTCTATGTTCTAGGGGACTGATGACCTTAGATGTTAAGTCCCATAGTGCTTAGAGCCATTTGAACCATCTTTCATTTCACGTCTAACTCTGGCTCTGAATGCAAATACGAAGTGCGCACTACTCGAAACAACCTGCAGTGATGCCTAGTCCGTACTGAACACGCACAGTCCAGCGCGACACGTGCCTTACCTACGTTGTTGACTGTCAAACACAACCAGACCATTTCTACCATTGTTCACCGTATTTTGTCTGTCTCCTATATATTCTGTGCTGCAATTGAGTAAAGCATTGCCTCTAATTTTAAAGAGCTTGAGGAGGTAAAAATACATTGCGTAAACTTTGCGTATGGTTGACTTTAGATAATATACTTCTGTGTATGAAATGAAGATAAGGTATCGAAATTTTATTTAAAATTGAGAGCAGAACGACATCTCATTTCGTTCTCCAATTATTGGTTTTTATATCCAGCAGACTATTGCATGCCGTACGACTAATTCCGTCCCTGCACATTGGGAATCACTCATAACAATTTTCATATTTCACTAATGGTTCAATATATCGCAACGAGTTTTGTTTGGAAATTAAACCACGCAAAGGGTACGTATGTTGTATGACGAAGATTCCAGACTCTTTTATTCACTGAGACATAGAAGTAAGTCTGCGCGAGCAATAAGAGAGACAGCGGAATGCGTCGCATAAACGCGTCAATGGCGCTTGAGGAAAACCCGGATTGAGTTTAAACAGATGTTAAGTCCCATAGTGCTCAGAACCATTTGAACACCATTGGCGCGAAATTATGAATGTTCCGGAATGTTTTGAACAGACCTCGTATATAGACCTACATAACTAAATTGTGCGCAACCCTCAGTGCGCGAGTCCTACTCGCAATTGGCCATTTTTTTAATTTTCTTTCAACCTTCAAAGTAAACAATGTGATCCATGAAAGTACCAGAATTTTCGAACTGTTCCGTCAGAGAAAAATTTTGGGAACCCCTGGTGTAGAGGAAGTCGAGAGGAACAATTTGATTTAGAACATTGGTGATCTGTCAGTCTGGGAAAGACGCTCACATCGGCTTACAGAAATCACCTAAGCTGGAGCGCGTGTGCGACGCGCGAGATTCTGGAATATCCTCTGGCCATCTTACGACACCCTCTCAGTCATGCACTTAAAAATTGGAAAAGCGAATTTTGTGCAAATTTTGTCTCACATTTTTGTGATTTTAACAGCATAAAATTAATAATTAAATCGTTTTGTTTCTCTGGCCTTCTTAGTTCGTGAATACTTTGCTTGTAAAGGGTAAATTTAGATCGAATTGGAAACGCAATTAGCTTTTGGTTAAGATGTTCAAAAGTCTTATTTCTTATATTAGTTCACTTACTAATGTTAACGGAAGCTGATAGCGTAAGAGGGCTAGAGGTTTTACATCTCGTGCGGCGGGCATGGCTTTTCTAGCCCAATTTGTGGTTGTTTCCCCGAGTAATAGATAACATGTTTCCTATATAAAACTGTTCGTCGCCACTTCACTTGCACCATTGCAGTATGTTGCAAACAGCTATTGTTCACAACCTGTATATTCGCATGACTGGTTCTCCGCGATATTGGAGAAGTACCGTAGCAGTCCCGAGCCGGAATCAGCTGGATAAAGAACGCCTGAGAGAAAGGAAGGAAGGAATCTGTATTTAACTAATTAGGTATCACACATTCAGAATTAATTTGACCGAAGGAAAATCTCATAAAAGTATAATAATGGCTAATACAGTAGTGTAAGACAATACAAGAACGCAAAAATAATTTCAAGTGCGTAAGTCTGAGGCAACGGCCTTGCCGCAGTGGCTACACTGGTTCCCATGAGATCACCGAAGTTAAGCGCTGTCGGGCGTGGTCGGCACTTGGATGGGTGACCATCCAGGCCGCCATGCGCTGTTGCCCTTTTTCGGGGTGCACTCAGCCTCGTGATGCCAATAGAGGAGCTACTCGACCGAATAGTTGCGGCTTCAGTCAAGCATACCATCTTACGACCGGGAGAGCGGTGTGCTGACCCCACGCCCCTCCTATCCGCATCATCCCCTGAGGATGACACGGCTGTCGGATGGTACCGGTAGGCCACTCGTGGCCTGAAGACGGAGTGCTTTTTTTTTTAAGTATGAACACCCATGTAAAAATGCAAACTGCTAATGAAATGTGGGGTCCTGCCCACTCGTCTCTTATAGGGTGCCTAAAGGATGCTGCTTCTGTGGATAGCTGTACAACAATTCGAGTAAATCACATTAACGGTTTTTATTATTATAAAGTAGATTGACTATACTTAACTTTGGTTTGCAACGAGTTGTCGCAAACGATGGGCGACATGCAAATAATCAATGTCCTTCGCTGTAGACAATGTCCATACAAGCAATAAATGTACGACACAAGTCTCAGCAGCACAGTTAGGATGACGGTTCTACGAGTGTGAGTCTTCTACTGTCCTCGTCTGCTAGTGCCGGTCTACTCCCGTGCGGGTCTTCTAGTGCTTGCCTAATACTGTCCGTCTGAAGCTGGCAGGTGCGGCGATTCGTATAGAGGTCGCTGCTGCCGTGGTGCGATCCTAGTCAGCGGGTGATGTCGTCTCGCAGCCTTCTCTACTCTTGCGTTCTTTATCTTCGTTCCGGCGTTTGTCGTTACGCCGGAACATGAAATGTATGTGCTTAGTGACATGAATTCCTGTCTTCCATAGATATGTTTCTCTTCGTTCACGTTTGTGCGAACTGGTCTAGTGTCTTAAAAAAAAATCAAAATTTCGTACTTTTCTTTTTGTATGGATATACGTCACAGGCCATTAAAATTGATGACGCGCTACAGACGCGAAATTTAACCGACGGAAAGAAGATACTGTGATATGCAAATGATTAGCTTTTCAGAGCATTCACACAAGGTTGGCGCCGGTGGTGACACCTACAACGTGCTGACATGAGGAAAGTTTCCAACCGATTTCTCATACACAAACAGCAGTTGACCGGCGTTGCCTGGTGAAACGTTGTGATGCCTCGTGTAAGGAGGAGAAAGGCGTACCATCACGTTTCCGACTTTGGTAAAGGTCGGATTGTAGCCTATCGCTATTGCGGTTTATCGTATCGCAACATTGCTGCTCCCATTGGTCGAGATCCAATGACTGTTAGCAGAATATGGAATCGGTGGGTTCAGGAGGGTAGTACGGAACGCCGTCCTGGATCCCAACGGCCTCGTATCACTAGCAGTCGAGATGACAGGCATCTTATCCACATGGCTGTAACGGATCGTGCAGCCACGTCTCGATCCATGAGTCAACAGATGGGGCCGTTTGCAAAACAACAACCATCTGCACGAACAGTTCGACGACGTCTGCAGCAGCTAGGACTACCAGCTCGGAGACCATGGCTGCGGTTACCCTTGACGCTGCATCACAGACAGGAGCGCCTGCGATGGTGTACTGAACGACGAACCTGGGTGCTCGAATGGCAAAACGTCATTTTTTCGGATGAATCCAGGTTTTTTTTACAGCATCACGATGGTCGCATCCGTGTTTGGCGACATCGCGATGAACGCACATTGGAAGCCATACTGGCGTATCACCCGGCGTGATGGTATGGGGTGCCATTGGTTACACGTCTCGGTCCCTCTTGTTCGCATTGACGACACTTTGAACAGTGGACGTTACATTTCAGATGTGTTACGACCCGTGGCTCTACCCTTCATTCGATCCCTGCGAAACCCTACATTTCAGCAGGATAATGCACGACCGCATGTTGCAGTTCCTGTACGGGCCTTTCTGGATACAGAAAATGTTCGACTGCTGCCCTGGCCGGCACATTCTCCAGATACCTCACCAGCTGAAAACATCTGGTCAATGGTGGCCGAGCAACTGGCTCGTCACAATACGCCATTCACTACTCTTGATGAACCGTGGTATAGTGTTGAAGCTGCATGGGCAGCTGTACCTGTCCACGCCATCCAAGCTCTGTTTGACTCAATGCCCTGGCGTATCAAATCCGTTACTACGGCCAGAGGTGGTTGTTCTGGGTACTGATTTCTCAGGATCTATGCACCCAAATTGCTTGAAAATTTAATCACATGTCAGTTCTAGTATAGTATATTTGTCCAATGAATACCCGTTTATCATCTTCATTTCTTCTTGGTGTAGCAATTTTAATGGCCAGTAGTGTATTTATACGTCCATCTACAGGCTGTTAATCACTGTAAACTGAATGGCAGAGAGTACATTGTACTCAAACGCACACTGAAGACTGTCCCTGTACCACGCACAGATGGAGTATAAGGAGGATGATAGACCGTACGCCTATGAGCGAGATGTTGTCTGCCTGATTTTATCTGTACAATCACAACGGGATGGATGCGTAGATGGCTAAAGAATATTCGTCGTTTGAAAACGTATTAAATTCAGCCAACGTCAAAATACAGTTTGATACGTTTTCACCCCAGTTACGGTGTGCTCTTTAACGGTGTTGAGTCAGATCAGGTCATTCCGTATGCTTTCCCATAGTAATTTAGTGTGAAAAAATATGAAATGGATCAAATCGTATTATGTACACCCCAGCCAACGGTTGAAAACGTGCTACTATGTTCAACACGTATTTCTCAGCCCGCCTTATTTGCCCTCTCTTTTTATTGGCTGTTCCCATTATTTTATCTTGCAGCTCACAGTGTGGTACTAATTACATGACTGATCACTTTCGATCACCATGGAGAGCTATTTACCCTTGAGAGAGCGATCACAAGAATTTAGAATGAGAATTACAGTTGCGAAAGCTAAAATACAACGTGAAAAGAAAGGTCAGTGATAAACACCACCTTATGTATTTTACGAATGATCAATGTCAGTGAAATATGTCGGTGCACTGATGTGTTGTTCGTGTGGGAAAGATTGCATAAATGCATGTTTTTATACTTCTACTATCTGTAGTTTTGACGTGACGAGAAGTCTTTCGTCTTAGGCGCTTCGACCGAGATCCACGTTTAAGCCATTTTGAATCACAAAGAAGGCAGATTCAAGTGTGGAAGCATCCGAGTATTCTACCTGGCGAAAGCAAAAATTAAACGCCTCACCACCAGTATTCCTGTTTTACTCTACAGTTTTGATAAATATAACTTGCTCACAGATTATCTGAAAGCCACCGGCACTCAAATTTAGCTTATGAGTTGCCGAGGTCCTCGTTTTCACATGGCATCAGCCCATTCGTAATCGGGAACGTAATTTTGTGTTTCAATTTCCTTATACACCTCCATTTGTGCATTAAATTTTCATTATTGCTCTCTTGTGAATTTATGCCACCGTTCTACTGCACTATTGTGCCTACGGTTGGTTGTATTGTGTTTGTCATTTTGGGTCCTCTTTTTTTGCTTTAAGGACGTCTCTCTGAATGCAACACTTCTCACATTGTTATATGACGTCATTTGCAATTTTGTTGTTCAGCTATTGTTGTACTTATTCTATGTTGTACGGTGTTTGCCCTTTCTTTTTTTGTCTTTTACTATAAGAGAACATGCACATTTGTTATAATGCTGCTGTGTTGTGATGTTTGTAATCCTGCTCCAGTGTCATTGTCATCGCTGCGCCGGATGTTTTGTATCTGTGTAATTTCCGCTTTTATTTCGCATTAAGTGTGTGTTTGCATGCTAACTTCGTAATTTTGTGCTATTCTGTTTTTATGCGATCATGTTTCTTTGGCACTTTATAACCGTTGTTGGTTGTATGGGTCTTGTAACCGAAAGCCACAATAAAGAAATAATAAAAAGCAAAAAAGTTTACAGCGTACCGAAGGACGTGGAACAAGATCGCAGACTCTGTTATATGTTGAAAGTTGCATCTTCAAAACCACGAACGGGAAAGCATTACACAGGAAAGCGTAGTCGGCATTCCACTGATAAACCGAAATAATTACCTAACACTAAGGAACTTGATGTCGACAAACTTTTGAAAACAAAATTTGGAGACAACTGGGGAGAGGTTTATGTTTCGGCACTAAACATTGATGCGGCGTCAGCTGAAAATGATAGGCTGACTCATGAGTACGGTAAGTGTGATTCTACGAGGAAGAATTACTAAATGCAAGACTTAACACGTCGACCTACCGTCAACAACATCTTAACAGCTTTATTTGCTTGCGAGGTGGACTCTGTCCACCAATAAAATCAATAACAAATTGAAATGAACGTATCATATTATATTATGTGATAGGTTCAAAAAGTATTTTGCCAAGTGAGTTGGTTCGAAACGAATAAAGTGAAAATTAAAATAATGCCTTCATACGGTGGGAAACGATTTTAGTCATTTTTTTAAAACATATAATAGCCATTTGAATGAGCAACCAGCTTTATTCCACAACTTAGATATCGGTCTTAAGCCATTTTGAAATGTAAAAATTATCGAAAATCATTATACTTGTCAAAATAAGTATCCTAGTTTTTATAAACCACTTTTGTCCAAAGTAAATGCGAGAAATTCTGTTTTTGTCAGTTTGTGTTTGGACACAGTGTAGTGAAGTTTAAACCTGTTGTTTGGTCTTCTATTTTATTCCACAACCATGTCAAATGAATAAGTCATGCTAACTGCCAGTAAATTAGCCTATTACACAAATGTTCTCGCATTTCGTTTTGACAGAATTGGTTTATATAACTGAAGATACAGTATTGATCACGACTTGTGTTCTACTCAACTCCAACGATATATTTGTACTTGTAACATTTGTAAATAGTCATAGGCAGAATTATAGAGAGTGGAATTATAACTTTCACAAAGTTTTATGTGACCGTTGCATCACACGAGAGTAAAAAGATTTGAGTTTGACTGATTCTGGAACGTAACATAAAAACCCACGTCCTGCCGTCGATATCTGAAACGATGCTCTTCCTATATTCATTCTTTTTTGTACTTCACACTGAACGACGCAACTGTGGGAGTCAAATGTTTTTCAGGCCAATTGCTACACTTTGCTCGTTACTCGTAAGAATAAAAATCAGAGAATATCTCTTTCTGTGCACCGATCGTGTCGTATACATACCAGCCCAGCGCGTTGAGTTTAGTGTCTTAGCAAGTACTCGCGGAAAAAGTTTGAAAATTCTGCCACAGTAGCATTGTGAGATCACAACATTAGCAGGTATCACCTGTTCCGAAATATGGAACTCTTCTTTGAATAGCCTCTACAGTTTCTTTAAAAACTAAATTTCAATTGTGACCTGATGCCTTTTTGTACACAATTGTATACACTACTTATGACGAGTCCCCGCCTTAGTCCAGGGGGTAACTTTTGCTCATTTCTTGGTCCTTCCGTTCTATATATTCAGCTAATTTACGTTCGAGTTCTATTGCAGAATTATTTTTTACCTGAGTGAAGAGCGTCAATGATTCGCGTATCTTTATCTCTGAAGTATTTCCAGAACCATCTTTGTTCGAATATAGCGAAACAGCTCACTAGACTAATCAATTTCACTAATTTTCCACCTTTCCTTTCCATTTTAATTTTCCTTTCTTGTCATCCGCTTCTTTGCCCCAGATGCTACAGCCTTGTTAAGGCCTGCTGTTGTCGCTAGGTAGTTAGCATGATCATGCGGTGATTATTTTCCGCCTGTCCTCTAAGAGTAAATAACGGATCGCGACGTACCAAGTCTTCAACAATAGAA
This sequence comes from Schistocerca cancellata, assembly GCF_023864275.1. NCBI lineage: Eukaryota > Metazoa > Arthropoda > Insecta > Orthoptera > Acrididae > Schistocerca > Schistocerca cancellata. Next base: position 780,302,225 of record NC_064628.1, on the reverse strand, counting down.
GGATCACTGCAATGAGCCAAGCCGTTGCTTAGCAACAGTTTGAGAAGAGGCGATTGACGAGTAACAGGAATGTATAAGTCCTTAGGCAGAAGAAACTGTACAATGCAGTATGAGCACGGAGCAACGCCAGTAATCACAAGGTAAGTCATCGACAAACAACTTGTTTTCTGCTAATCTAAGGTATCCAAGACACTGGCATCAAATCGACTGCACTTCTCTGCGGTTATACTTCACAAATTGTCAGGTGCTCACATGCTTAAAATTTCCGTCCTAAAGGCCACTTTTGCATTCACAATTAACTTTCAACAAGTCGAGTGTTTCAATATGGTGGTTTGAAACATGTGTTTTCCTCACATGTGCCGTAACAAATAATACATTTTATAGAAATTTGTAAGGCATTGCAGATCGATTTCATACATTAAGCTTTTTCTTTTGTTTCAAGAAACTAATTTGTAGTTTAAATCATAGTAGTAAAGAAATTAAAAGAAGTTGATTGGTTTTGTTGTCTTTGTGCCCCTTTTCTGTTCTGACACATCAAGTAGTTCCGTCGACGACGGGTTTATTTAGCGGCCCACCACTGACGTTTTCGGCAGCAATCCCCCTACAATCGGCCACGCTCATCGACGTTGGCACATACGTGGTATTTATTAAGAAGTTATAAAGTGACTTTTTTTAATAATACTAAAATGAATATTTATATATGTGTTCGGAGAGAGAGAGAGAGAGAGAGTGACTGATTTTTGATTGAGATTTTTACTTTAAGTCGTAACTGTTACCTGAATTTTGGTTGCTGCCTCCTGGGTGAATGATCAGCTTCTGCACCAGTTGTATTGCAATTTGGAGGAAGTTATTGTTCTTTAAGGTTTAAAATATGACTGTGTTAGTTACTTGGCCGTATTGCGGATAGCTTTGAGACCAAGTTTTCGTAATTGTTCATACCTAAGGGACCACTGTTTAAGTAAGTAAGATCAAACAGCAATCTGCTTTTCGTGACAAAAGGAGATTGCTTGGCACACAAACTTCCTTCAAACTACACGTCCTGCTACATCAAAATTGGTCAGTGGAGTTCAGCACCATACTATTATACAAGAACATAATCCAACTACTGTAATTAAGAAATTATGAGAGGTTGTTACTTATTGACTTATTGAATGAGAACCATAGAGAATGAATTTCTTTCCCTGTATTTTAGTGAACTTTGTACACTTACAATTCTGTCGATTGATAGACATTGATAGACGGCAACGACAATGAAGTTTATCTCCTTTTCCAAAAACAAGATATTTCTATTCTTCACTTCCAGAAAATTTCTGTACATTAATGTTTGGCAACTTTTACACATAATTCACTCGGTTTTATCACTAAAATATCAATTTTCATTAAATGTAACAATACGTTCCGAGCGACGGCCTAGCAACACGTCCTCTTTCTACAAGATACAGATTAACAGTCCTCTTTTTTTAATAAATCATTTTTTTTAGAGTCCATACTCAAAGACTCTCTAATACTATCGTTGCGGGGTTTGCGCGCTAAAGAGTTTCTTGCTGTCCAGCTGCGCTTCACTTCACTTCAAGTACTTTTTGAATCACATTTACATTTACAGTACTTACGTACATTACTGAGCTTCTCAGAATAAAATCAAGCACAAATTAGTTAAAGGAAAAAAAGCAGTGAGGCACACATAACATTACAATGTTTAATGCGGTATTTTCAACGCAACTATGTTGGGAAGTCCTGTTATGAAAAATTTGCTACTATATTTGGCAGGAGAGTATTTTAATGCTTTTCTTGGTAACTGTAAACTGTTCATTAATGAAATGTTCTAACCTAAATTATGTGCTACTTACATAAAGAAAGTACTGAAAGTGTCTGCGATTTTGGGACTATCTCTGATGAATTCACTATTTACTTTAAGTATTATCCCCATTATCCTGATTCCTTTTTCCTGGCTAATTTTTCACTGTTAGGGGCAGTCAAATGGAAACGAAACAGTTGGAGAAAAGAAATTAAACTGTTTACTGTTTCAGAAGTAATCTCCGTAATTAACTCTTAATATGTTTGCCCCCTGTGACACTAGGTGGTCAACGTGTTGATAGAAAAGTGTCTGTGGTTGCCAACGGGGCCATGATTGCACCCCTTCGTTCGAAGCAAATCGACGTCTTTCCTCAAGACTCCAAAAATTTGGAAATATCATGGGATGAAATCGTAACTATATGGAGGGCTTCCCAGCGAAATTTCTGAAGCTTAGTCGAAACAACCTTTGTAACATGTGCGTCTGTCCTCATGATGATTGCGTAGTGGCTAGCCCACTGGACTCGCATTCTGGAGGACGTCGGTTCAATCCCGCGTCCTGCCATCCTGATTTAGGTTTTCCTTGATTTCCCTAAATCGCTCCATGCAAATGCCGGGATGGTTCCTTTGAAAGGGCACGGCCGACTTCCTTCCCCGTCCTTCCCTAATCCGATGAGACCGATAACCTTGCTGTCTGGTCTCCTTGCCCAAAACAACCCAACCAACCCACATGTTGATTCGGACGAAAAGGTGTCGTCCTGGATACAGTCATGTTTCCTAGACAACTACAAACTCTTTTCCATGAATATATTGACCGTCTTGTTTCACAGTGGGGTAAATATATTAACAGTTACGGAGTTTACTTTTGAAATAATAAAAAATTTACTTACTTTTCTCCATCTGCCTCGTTTTCGTCTGACAATCTCATCTTATAATATTTGCTGCTGTAACACTGTTTAGTTATATTCGGTAAGTCGGTGGTTCAAATTCCCATTCGCCCATCCAGACTTGGGTTTGCCGTGATTTTCTTGAACAGTTTAAAGCGATTCATTTCCATTTTAATTTCACTATATTTGCTTACCCTCCTTTCTTTTGGGAATCAGGAAGCCCCTTATCGTAGGGGACCCTGGGGCTTTGCCTTGATTGCCCTGGCCTAATTACACGCCTCCTTCATTCACCTTCGCTAATCTGCCAGTATTAGTCGGTCGTGTTAGGGTCTTCAAGGAAGTGGTTGTCCAAATGGAGTGCTTTTAAAAATAAAAAAAGGATTTAAAATTGTTTCTGTGTTCTGACAGTGTGATTGGACGCGCCCAGAGCAGAATGACAGACCACTAACCAATCTATAAAGACTTCGTTTTGTTGGAGCGAAGTCTGAATACAATCCGGAGGGAGAGGAGAGGCTGTCGTGTCTAGCTGGAAGCCGGGTCTAGAGAGGGCGTCTTTAAGTTGTACCGACGCTCTGGTTGCGTTCTGCAGTTAATTTGTGACCTCTCTCCCACACTCCTAATTGGCTATTCAAACGCTGAGTTCAGGGAGTTGTCGGCCTGCGTATTTTTCTTGGTAGTAGGCCACAGCAGTGGGTATTTCAATACCACAGACAAAAACTTCAGTGAGAAAAACTTAGAATTACCGCTAAAAGTTAGCGATAGCCACGAAACGGGTCAGTCGACCTGCTGACAAGGGGGACTCCCCATTTCATCCCCCTCATATTTAGTTGTAAGATTGCCCAATGAACAGCCCGTCAATAACTGAACACAGATCAAGCATGAAAACAGGAAGAGAGTGTAATGAAAAAAGAAGCAAAATAGAAACAGTAAACAGTTCAAGCTCAAGAGGCGCAACATAGAGCGAATTGTAATAATCCCGGCGTCGTGGCTGTGTGATCATGGTGTTGGACTGCCAAGCGGGAGGCCCTTGTTCTAATCTTCTTCTTTTTTTTTCACAAAATTTGTCATACTATACATTGGTTATAGAATATGTGTCATGTGGTAAGAATACACTAGCGTCGCAACTAAATGTGATGAATAGTGAGAGCAGCCGAGACATCGCATAGACTTCTCACAGAAATGGAAACAACAAATAACCGTGTGTGAACTGTGTTACAACAAAGGGATGGAAAACCGAACGCAAGACTCATAATATGTGGTACTTGTGTGGAGCAAATAGGAGGTACGTAGGTCTGAAGGTCCGTTCCTCACACCTCGCTGATGCGTCACGACAGCTACAAATCTGAATAGAGCGAACAGGCACGTCAGTGACCGGACGGACAGTTCATAACTTTTGGAAAAAAAAGTGTATATGTGACACCATGAGGATTTGAACATGTATTTACCCCTTCGCCCGTCCTACACCGTGACCACAGACCACGACTCCCTCGCTATCGAATTCCGCTCGATGTTATACATATTGATCTTGTATCGTTCGCTGTTTCTATTTTGCTTCTTTTTTCACAGTTCAGTACACTTTCCTCTTCTTTCTTCACGGTCGATTTATGTTCAATTTATGATGGGACCATCTTACCAATAAATCTGAGGGGAGTTTCCCTTGTAAGTACCACCGACAAGAGGCTCGTTTCATTTCAGAAAACGTATTAGAACCACGTGACGAGATTAAGAAGTTTACCGCTAATCTTGCACTAGGATAGAATCGAGTTTTTTCTCTTGTCTGTTGCCATTATTTTGCACTTACTCACATCTGAAGAGAACTAAAATTTATGATACTAAGTGGAGACACTGTCCAAGTCGTTCGGCTTCTACTTTCGACTGTCTATCAAGGATACTTCCGTGTAGATGACAGAGCTGTCGGAGGACTAGCTGACTGTACAGCTAGCGTTGTCTGACGTATCTCTCTATCTTATAAACGCAATGTGCTGACTGACTGAGTAACTCATCATCGCCCTGCCCAAACCGCTAAGGACAGAAACTTGAAATTCGGAACTCTACGCCTCGTTCAAGAAGGAATTTTTCGAAATTCGAACCCCATGGGGGTGAAATGTGAGATGAAGGTCTTTTTTGAAAAATGTTGCTGTAAAAGTAATTTCGAGTTAAAACTACGAAAAATGGTATTTGGCATCTCGGTCCGAAATAAATAAGTACGTGTTTCATTGTTTTTGAAAATTTAACCCTTTGCCGGTGAAATAGCTGGTGAAAGCTTTTTGGAAAATATACCATTATTAAAGAACTGCTAAAGTATTTTTAAAGTTACATCTATGAACATTAATATTTGACTTTTCGGGTGCAAATAAAAAATATTTGTTTCAGTGTTTTTGGAGATTGAACCGCTATGGGGCTGAAATAGGGGATGAGTTTTTTTTATGAAAATGTTTTATTATGAAAGCATTTTTCATGCTAATCTATGAGAATTTAAATTTGGCTTCTCAGTTAGAAATAAAAAAATACTTATTTCACTGTTTTTGGAAACTCAACCCATATGGGGGTTAAACGGTGGACGAAAGTTTTTACGGAAATATTTCATTTTGCAACCATTTTTCAAGCAAAATACATGAATTTTCTTTTTTTTTGCCTTCTCTGTTAGAAATACAACTTAGGCGTGTCATTATTTTTGGAACTTCAACTCTTTAAGGGGTGAAGTAGGGAAGGTGAAGCGTTTTATGATAACATTTCATTGCGAAGGCTTTTTTAAAGCTAAATTTCTGAAAATTGCTTTTTGGATTCTCGATTAGAGCTAAAAAAATACGTGTTCTACTGTTTTTCAAAAAATGGTTCAAATGGCTCTGAGCACTATGGGACTTAACATCTGTGGTCATCAGTCCCCTAGAACTTAGAACTACTTAAACCTAACTAACCTAAGGACATCACACACATCCACGCCCGAGGCAGGATTCGAACCTGCGACCGTAGTAGTCGCGCGGTTCCGGACTGAGCGCCTGAACCGCTAGACCACCGCGGCCGGCTACTGTTTTTCGAAATTCAACTCCTAAAGGGGTGAAATAGGGTCAGACTGATTCATTGACTCATCATCCCCCAGCCCAAACAGCTGAGGATAGAAACTTGAAGTATGGAACGAGGGGGTGGATCTTATACTGTACGCAGCGTTTAAGAAGCGCTTGTCCACAATCCCACTCTTAAGGTGGTGAAATAGGATATGAAAGGCTTTTTGAAAGTATGTTGTTATTAAGAGAAATTTGAAGCTAGAACTACGAAAACTGATATTTGGTTTCTCAGAAAATAAAAAATACGTGTGTCAGCATTTTTGGAAATTCAACCACTAAGGGGGTAAGACAATGCGTGAAGGATTTCTTGAAAATAAATAATTAATAAAGAACTTGTTACAGGATTTTTAAGAGTACGTCAATAACAATTCGTATTTGACTTCTCGCCTAGGAATAAAAAAAAATACACATGTTTCAGCGTTCCCTGAAATTCAACCCCTAAAGGAGTGCAATAGGGCATGAACATTTTTAAGGAAATATCTTGTTACATTAAAAAACTTTAAAGCTAAATTTGCGAAAATTCGTGTTTCACTTCTCCGTTAGACATAAAGAAATATATAGTGGACGAAAGTGCTGTGGAAATACCTTCACAAGAACGTAAAAGACATGATTAACAAAAACCTTTGAACTCCAGCTACCAGAATCGTTTTTTTTTTTGTCAGAAATATGATCTGAAAAGACCATGTTTATATGGCCTAAATTGGCGTGAAAAGCTTAGAAGTTGCTGCAATTTGTGAACATAATAAAAATTCGATTAAATGGAAACAAAATAAAAAATCTCTGCTGACCATAAAGTCTACGCGAGCGAAGGAACGGGCGCTAAGCTGGTCGCTTATATATCTTGAGGGAATTAGCGAGAGTATTACGTTTCCCTCTGGTACAATCAAAGTTATTTTCGTTTCTGTTGAACAGTCTCCAAGCTGCATAATATACTGGGTTCGGTCACGCAAAAATGTACTGTGAGTAGATTAGATTTTGGTATTATCTTGGTCATCAGTTCGCAATGTTTTCAACATCAAATGCCTTCCTAAAGACTACGAAAGCGACATGTTCCTCTGCTTCTATTTGCAAGCTATCATCTGTAAAGTGTTTCGGACGAGTGGTTTTTCTTGACTCGTGGTCACTCTTTGAGGGAAGCATCTCTTTGCCCAGAAACCTCACAAAGTGCGATCTTAAAACATTCTTTAGGATCCTGCAATAGAAAGTCACAAATGATATTGTTCATTTCTATTTACACACATTCGCCCGCTCGCTCGCTCTAACTGTAAACATTTCTAGTCTGTTCGCAGCGAGAGGTTCTCGAAAATTTTGAGTTAGGAAATGAGTTTATTCTGCGGCGTATTCAACGTAGAGTCCAACAGGAAATCCGTCAGGGCCGGGTGCTCTGTGCGTTTTGGGAACCCTTTAACAGTTTCTCAGTATCGGTGTCGCTTATTTCAATTTGTGAGTGTGTGAGATGGTCAGACACTGATAGGCTGGTTTGTGGTAGGTCTTTCGCTATGCGGATGGTCTGTAAGGTGGCTATAATATCGCACCTTACAAGAATTCATCCACATACCTTGCCGTAATCTACAAACACAATTAGGTATCATGTGATAGGTTGTGCATCGTATATATTAATATATAAAGGAGACTGACATTGTCACGTACACCTTGTAAATAGATATTAACGCTCGTTACATGAAAGGTGACGGAGTGTCTTTATTATAAAAACGGCGTAATGAATGATTGCCTATACTAGTAGAGGTTGGAACGACGGTGGAAATGAAACGGCAGGCGGAACTCAAGCCCTGGGTGGAAGGCCCACACAGGTGTGTTGGTCCTGCTTAAACACAGGAAATAGCAAGACGGACGTCGTAGCACCTAAGCGCTTGAGCACAATAGTCACGACCGGCCTATGTTGTAGTCGAACCGGAAGGCTTATACTTCTGAAACTAGGGAAATCTTGGACGCAGGTGACAGGAACGAAGAAGTGGCACCTCGAAAACCACGAGGGATGGGTTATTTCCAAGGACTTTTACTCAGAAGCGTACCATTGTACGAGTATACGAGGTGCATTCAAGTTCTAAGGCCTCCGATTTTTTTTCTAATTAACTACTCACCCGAAATCGATGAAACTGGCGTTACTTCTCGACGTAATCGCCCTGCAGACGTACACATTCTTCACAACGCTGACGCCATGATTCCATGGCAGCGGCGAAGGCTTCTTTAGGAGTCTGTTTTGACCACTGGAAAATCGCTGAGGGAATAGCAGCACGGCTGGTGAATGTGCGGCCACGGAGAGTGTCTTTCATTGTTGGAAAAAGCCAAAAGTCACTAGGAGCCAGGTCAGGTGAGTAGGGAGCATGAGGAATCACTTCAAAGTTGTTATCACGAAGAAACTGTTGCGCAACGTTAGCTCGATGTGCGGGTGCGTTGTCTTGATGAAACAGTACACGCGCTGCCCTTCCCGGACGTTTTTGTTGCAGTGCAGGAAGGAATTTGTTCTTCAAAACATTTTCGTAGGATGCACCTGTTACCGTAGTGCCCTTTGTAACGCAATGGGTAAGGATTACGCCCTCGCTTTCCCAGAACATGGACACCATCATTTTTTCAGCACTGGCGGTTACCCGAATTTTTTTTGGTGGCGGTGAATCTGTGTGCTTCCATTGAGCTGACTGGCGCTTTGTTTCTGGATTGAAAAATGGCATCCACGTCTCATCCACTGTCACAACCGACGAAAAGAAAGTCCCATTCATGCTGTCGTTGCGCGTCAACATTGATTGGCGACATGCCACACGGGCAGCCATGTGGTCGTCCGTTAGCATTCGTGGCACCCACCTGGATGGCACTTTTCCCATTTTCAGGTCGTCATGCAGGACTGTGTGCACAGAACCCACAGAAATGCCAACTCAGGAGGCGATCTGTTCAACAGTCATTCGGCGATCCCCCAAAACAGTTCGCTCCACTTTGTCGATCATGTCGTCAGACCGGCTTGTGCGAGCCCGAGGTTGTTTCAGTTTGTTGTCACACGATGTTCTGCCTTCATTAGACTGTCGCACCCATGAACGCACTTTTGACACATCCATAACTCCATCACCACATGTCTCCTTCAACTGTCGATGAATTTCAATTGGTTTCACACCACGCAAATTCATAAAACGAATGATTGCACGCTGTTCAAGTAAGGAAAACGTCGCCATTTTAAGTATTTAAAACAGTTCTCATTCTCGCCGCTGGCGGTAAAATTCCATCTGCCGTACGGTGCTGCCATCTCTGGGACGTATTGACAATGAACGCGGTCTCATTTTAAAACATTACGTATGTTTCTATCTCTTTCCAGTCCAGAGAAAAAAAATCGGAGGCCTTAGAACTTGAATGCACCTCGTAAGTTTTTCCTTGTAAACTTTCTGCGTTGGACGATAAAAGACTAAAATATGGTTGGTCGGCGTTCGGAAGAATCTGTAGAGGGGAAGAATATTCCGTGGTTTCGGGAATATGATTCGTTTTTGGAATTACGATAGTGGAGAGCTGAACCTCGCTGAGAAGCCAGCGGCTGTAGAGACGCAGTCTTCCGTTGTGAGCACCCGTGTGTGACGGTCGCTTGATATCAGCATTGTTGAGACAGACGTACTTGCTGTTTTTGCTCTCAGGAGAGTTTATAGTCCGAACAGTTAGGCACCGTACTGTTGCGAATTTATACGATTCTGGACGTCGCCTCTGGTTTGGAAGTCGTCGTTGACTACTCAGTACATTAAAAGACTTTAAAGCTAAATTTACGAAAACTGGTATTTCATTTCACTGTTAGACATAGAGAAATACATAGTGGACGAAAGTTGCTGTGGAAATACTTCCACAAGAACGCAAAAGGCGTGATTAACAAAAACCTTTGGACTCCAGCAACCAGAATCGCTTTTTGGTCAGAAATACGATTTGAAAAGACCATGCTTGTGTAGCCTTAATTGGCGTGAAAAGCTTAGAAGGTGCTGCAATTTGTGAACAACATAAAAATTCGATTAAATAAAAACAAAATAAAAAAAATTTCTGCTGACCATAAAGTCTACGCGATCGGAGGAACGGACGCTAAGCTGGTGGTTTATATATCTTGAAGGAATTAGCGAGAGTATTACGTTTCCCTCTGGTACAATCGAAGTTATTTTCGTTTCTGTTGAACAGTTTCCGTCCTGGATAAAATACTGGGTTCTGTCACGCAAAAATATTCTGTGAATATATTGAATTTGGTCTTATCTTGATCATCAAATCGCAATGTTTTCAGCATAAAATGCGTTCCTAAAGACTACTAAAACGACATGTTCCTCTGCTTGTACTATTTGCAAGCTATCGTGTGTAAAGTGTTTCGGACGAGTGGTTTTTCCTGACGCTTGGGCAGTCTTTGAGGGAAGCTTCTCTCTGCCCAGAAACCTCACAAAGTTCTATCTTAAGAGATTCTTTAGGATCCTGCAATTGAAAGTCACAAATGATATTGGTCATTCCTTATACACATTCGCTCGCTCGCTCGCTCTAACTGTAAACAGGAGTACCGTGCACTCATTTCTAGTCTCGCAAGACTGTTAGCAGCGAGAGGTTCTCGATAATTTTGAGTTACGAAATGAGCTTATTCCGCGGCATATACAATAATGTCTAACAGGAAATCCGTCAGGGCCGGGTGATTTGTGCGTTTAGTAATTGAGATCACTTCCTCTGCCTGTACTTACGTTGAGACGTTATCTGAACTCCGTTCTTGTGGCTAGGAGTTTGCGTTTCTCGCCTGTAGAACACTGAGAGGAGAAGACAGTATTAGAGTATGTTAGTCAGAGGACCACCTTCTGCCGTCCTAGTGTTTGAAAGAGTTTATTTGTGGATTGGAGCTCTTCCATCGTCGCAGACGAGTACGAGAACCACCACTTCGTCGCACCGGACGCAGTACGTACGGTGATATCGAAAAAAAAAAAAAAATGGTTCGAATGGCTCTGAGCACTATGGGACTTAATATCTTAGGTCATCAGTCCCCTAGAACTTAGAACTACTTAAACCTAACTAACCTAAGGACATCATACACATCCATGCCCGAGGCAGGATTCGAACCTGCGACCGTAGCAGTCCCGAGGTTCCGGATTGCAGCGCCTAGAACCGCACGGCCACCGCGGCCGACGTGGTGAAATAGCAAATTGCTTCGGCTTATTAGGGCTATAAAAGCTAAACAGCTGTGATGACGTTAGTTTATTTCCACTGAGGTTCCACACCACAGTAGATCATCTTTAAAAGTAGTGTCTTCTAGTACGTAGACGATGTCAGTCATTTCGCGTCATTGATATTAGACCGCGCAGTCATAATAAGGGGCATAGTTGGGTAATTGATTAGTAATTTTAGTTAGTAAATGTAAACTTTGTAATCAAAAGGTTTTTTTTAAATCTACAGTAAATATACAAGCAGGAACACATTTGTCATTTAGTAGGAGTAGTTGCCTTCATTATTCATTTATGTTTAGACTGTAATTTATAGAATTAAGAGATCATAAGATCTGCTTCAGGGTGTAGTCAGACAGGGCGAAATCTTCATTTAGCGTTTATTATTTTGCGTTTCGCACCATTTTACACCCGCCTGGAGTAGCATCCTGGTGGCCTTAACAGCATACGGACGCACGAGTTGCCATTAAGTTCTCGATTTATATCCCTGCATTCCCTTTTGTCGGGAGATTTTAGCAAAATCATATCATTGAATGATGTACCATTCCTTTACTCTATAGAAAGTATCCGGTCATTAATATGGGCTGTGTCTACTCTTCACCTTTATAACGGCTTGGCCATTGTTGGGTAATTGGACAGTGATGTATCTGAATGTCTGTGGAGGTATGGCAGCCCATTATTCCTCAAGCGCTCAGACCTTAGACGCTGGCGTCTGGAGTGAAGTACTCTTTCTAAATCATCCCAGAATTGTTCCATTAGGCTCAGATCGGGTCTCTACGCAGGACACTTCGTTTCAAGAATGTTTTCGTACACAAACCATTGTTTCACAGGTGCTGCTTTATGACAGGATGCATTGTTATGGTGATAAATGGTTCAAATGGCTCTTAGAACTATGGGATTCAACATCTTAGGTCATAAGTCCCCTGGAACTTAGAACTACTTAAACCTAACTAACCTAAGCACATCACACACACCCATGCCCGCGGCAGGATTCGAACCTGCGACCGTAGCAGTCCCGCGGTTCCGGACTGCAGCGCCAGAACCGCACGGCCACCGCGGCCGGCGTTATGGTGATAAATCAACCATCATCACCAAACGTTACGTCTGCTGTGTACAGTACATAATTCTGTAAAATTATTCATATCCTTCCACATTTTGCGTTTTCTGAAGTACAACAAGGCAACCATGCACTAACCATGAAAGACATCCTCATACCCTAACGCTACCACCTCCTTACTTCATTACAGGTAACGTTCACAACTCAAAATCACTCGTTTCCAGTCGGTTACCGCCCAGTAACTTCACTCTTTACACCACCTCAAGCATCACTTAGCATTCGCCACACAACTGTGTGAAGCTGCTCCACTTTTGCTAACTGGACGGCCGGTAGCACTTACAAGCTGTGCACGTATCTTTCCTAAGGTGGGATCCGACTGATTTCCACTCTTCAATCTGATTACCAATTAACTAAGAGGTATTTTAAATTCTCCAACAGCTTTCTTAATGGTTAAACCTGCAGCAATATCTCGTTTCAACTTTTACAAATGTAAATGTTCTGTCTTCCTTATGTGTTTTCTAACCATATGGAACATAAAGAAGATAAAATTAGATTAATACTTTCAGCTGCTAACGGGCGTTGATATATATAAACGGGGACAGGTGAAAATGTGTGCCCCGACCGGGACTCGAACCCGGGATCTCCTGCTTACGTGGCAAACGCTCTCTCCATCTGAGCCATTGAGGGCACAAAGGACAGCACGACTGCAGGGACTGTCTCGCCCACGCCTCTCGCGAGACCCACATTCCCACCTTGTATGTGCACACACTACATTCGTAGTGTCCCACTCCAACACACGTGGAAGACATTCTTACTAAGTCCCGTAAGAGTTCGGGTAATACGTGTGCATCCGCACATAAGAAGGTCATGGCCGGTGTTGCCAAAACTATAGACTTATATCGATATGGTGTCTGTTCTTTCGGACATATCCATATAAGTAAATAGAAAATGGGTAGCACTCAACAATACGTATGCCATTACTCTCAATGCACAGTTTCATTCAATAATCATGCGATGCATGTAGGGCTTACCTTGATGTTGCGTAATCAGTAATACGTTAGCAGAAGACCAATTAACTGTGATCTGCACTTCGGCTGCAGACACTCTCGCTAAAGATCCAATCAAAACTGACAAGGTAGTCGCACAAAGCCTCATCAATACAGAATGCTGGGATGAGCTTGCTATCGCGAATGACAGGATCGCCAACATTAACTTAGAAAGACAATAACAGGTTTTTATTTCTTCTCCATGGGTTTTAATTCCTACTCCGAATTTTTCTTTTGTTTCCTTTACTGCTTGCTCAATATACAGATTGAATAACATCGGGGATAGGCTACCATTCTGTCTCACGCCCTTCCCAACCACTGCTTTCCTTTCATGCCCCTCGACTCTTATAACTGCCATCTGGTTTCCGTACAAATTGTAAATAGCCTATCACTCCCTGTATTTTACACCTGCAACCTTCACAATTTGAAAGAGAGTATTCCAGTCAACATTGTCAAAAGCTTTCTCTAAGTCTACAAATGCTAGAAACGCAGGTTTGCCATTCAGTCGTATGGTCAGGATTGCCTCACGTGTTTCAACATTTCTACGAAATCCAAACTGATCTTTCCCCGAGGTCGGCTTCTACCAGCTTTTCCATTCGTCTCTAAAGAATTCGTGTTAGTATTTTGCAGCTGTGCCTTAACTGATAGTTCGATAATTTTCACATCTGTCTATACCTGCTTTCTTTGGGATTGGAATTATTACATTCTTATTGAAGTCTGAGGGTATTTGATCGATAGTAAAAATAAATGTTGATGTTTTGATCTATATCACCACAGTAATTTTTAAATTTGACACAGAACGTCACCTCCTTCTTTCTGGGCTGAGATAATGTGAGGGCAGACATGCTTTCGAGATCACGTTCCTTGGAAATGAGGAACAGAAAGAATATGCACGAGTAGGCTTATCTGTTTTGTGTGTGAAATCTTATGGGACTTAATTGCTAAGGTCATCAATCCGTAATCTTACACACTATTTAACCTAAATTATCCCAAGGACAAACACACACCCATACCCGAGGGAGGACTCGAACCTCCGCCGGGATCAGCCGCACAGTCCGTGACTGCAGCGCCCTAGACCGCTCGGCTAATCCCGCGCGGCGCTTATCTGTTTCCTGTTACTTGAGAAAGATGATGCAAGAGATGAACTTGGATTTTGGAACGTGCTTGGAAATTCGTAGGAACTCAAAGCTTCAAATGTTCAAATGTGTGTATGAATTCCTAAGGGACCAAACTGCTGAAGTTATAGGTCCCTAGACTTACACACTACTTAAACTAAGCCCGCATCTCGTGGTCGTGCGGTAGCGTTCTCGCTTCCCACGCCCGGGTTCCCGGGTTCGATTCCCGGCGGGGTCAGGGATTTTCTCTGCCTCGTGATGGCTGGGTGTTGTGTGCTGTCCTTAGGTTAGTTAGGTTTAAGTAGTTCTAAGTTCTAGGGGACTGATGACCATAGATGTTAAGTCCCATAGTGCTCAGAGCCATTTGAACCATTTTGAACTTAAACTAACTTATACTAAGAACAACACACACACCCATGCCCGAGGGATGACTCGAACCTCGAGTGAGAGGAGCCGCGCAATCCGTGACAAGGCGCCTCAAACCGCGTAGCTACTCCGCACGGCTCAAAGTTTCGCTCAACTTAATAGTGTGAATGCTCAGCCTCTGATTCAGCAGGAAATCACGAACGAGATAAAATAATTTTGAGGAATCGCCTCTCCACAATTTACAGGAAGATTTGGATATGAAAAACAGGCAACGCGCTAAGAAGCTTGCAGTTGATGTTGAACCATCAATGTCATCATTATTATCATCATAGCTGTTAACATTGTTTTAGCTCCTTCGCAACAAAAAATGTAGGTCTGTCACATGCTATTTTACTATTAACAATGTGACAACTCATTTAAATTTTTTATTTTATTATTTTTAATACATATTTTACTGACCAGTAATACAAGACTTCTTTCGCTTATGCAATCTATCATTCAGACATATGTCATACGTGTTTCACGTCTGTGAATCCAATTCTGACTCGTTTTTCATTCAATATTACAGATTTTACTGAAAGTCTGTGGTCTGGTGCTCTCTTCCTGGTCAAGCAGTAGAAAATCTGCAACAGGCGTCATCACCAGAGAATCTGCAGCGGCAGAAGACCTCGATAACTGAACTGAGAGGGTCTTGTATGGCTTGCTGTCAATAGCATATAGAAATGGAATATCTACTGCTGTGATAGATAAAAATCTTGGCGTTGCATTTCGTAGCATTGATTTTAATTTTCCAAAGATTGCACCATTGCGTAATTTCGTCAAGGTACCTTTGGAGATTGTATACTATGTAATTTAGGTTAGAGTGTCTGGCGTATACGGCCGTGTCGTCCGCAAAGAGAGCTGATTGGGTGTTGTCCCTTTGGAGTATATCATTGGTGTAAATGCTGTAGAGGACTGGGCCGAGTACGAAACCTTCGGGCACGCCGGCCTCTATGGATTTGAGATTTCTCTTGTGTCTTTCCAGGTTTACGTAGAACTTCCTATCGCTTAGTGATTTCAGGCGTTCCCCAAGGTAGTGTTATAGGCCCTTTGCTGTTCCTTATCTATATAAACGATTTGGGAGACAATCTGAGCAGCCCTCTTCGGTTGTTTTCAGATGACGCTGTCGTTTATCGACTAATAAAGTCATCAGAAGATCAAAACAATCTGTAAAACGATTTAGAAGAAATATCTAAATGGTGCGTAAAGTGGCAGTTGACCTTAAATAACGAAAAGTGTGAGGCCATCCACATGAGTGCTAAAAAATAACGCGCTAAACTTCGGTTACGCGATAAATCAGTCAAATCTAAAAGCCGTAAATTCAACTAAATACCTAGGAATTACAATTACAAACAATTTAAATTGGAAGGAACACATAGAAAATGTTGTGGGGAAGGCTAACCAAAGACTGCGTTTCATTGACAGGACACTTAGAAAATGTAACAGCCCTACTAAGGAGACTGCCTACACTACGCTTGTCCGTCCTCTTTTAGAATACTGTTGCGCGGTGTGGGATCCTTACCAGATAGGACTGACTGAGTACATCGAAAAAGTTCAAAGAAAGGCAGCATGTTTTGTATTACCTCGAAATATGGGAGAGAGTGTCACAGAAATTATACAGGATTTGGGACGGACATCATTAAAAGAAAGGCGTTTTTCGTTGCGACGGAATCTTCTCACGAAATTCCAATCACCAACTTTCTCCTCCGAATGCGAAAATATTTTGTTGACACCGATTTACATAGGGATGAAAGATCACAAAAATAAAATAAGGGAAATCAGAGCTCGTACGGAAAGATATAGGTGTTCATTATGCCCGCGCACTATACGAGATTGGAATAATAGAGAATTGTGAAGGTGGTTCGATGAACCCTCTGCCAGTCACTTAAATGTGATTTGCAGAGTATCCAAGTAGATGTAGATGTAGATTTATTCTTGCACTGATTAAATAATGAGGCATGTTTGTAAATCCAAATATGACAGGAATCGTGCATATCTTCAAGTTACAGGTGAAGGGTACTTAATTATTACTGTATATCTGGAGCCAGTCTTACATCTCATTTTAATAATTCACCGAGACAGCGTGGAGAGGAAGAGCTGGGGTGTTAAGCACAACTGGGCTAGCTCTACCATCTTGGATTTTTTAATTTTATTTATTTATTTTCTTTATTGCACTTTGACTTATTACCTCATTTTAAAACTTCACTGTGATTGGCTGGAGAGTGGAAAGGCATGGGGTACAAAGCATAATTCAGCTAGTTCCATCATGTCGGACTTTGATTGGCTGTTTCATTTTAATACTTTCCTTTGATTGGTCAGAGAGAGAGAAGAGGAAAGGGGAAAGGGATATGGCCTGACGACATAATTCATATGGATGATGACGTCACTGATAAGCCTTGTCACTGAGAAAGGGGCATGGCTTGTGATGTCATGGGTGTTCAAGATAAGATGCGAAAAATTGGGGCTCATTCGGAGCTCTTTTTGCGAGTGGATCAGGAAAGAAACGATTGGGAGTGGTACAGGGCACCGTTTGCCACGCACCTTACAGTGGCTGGCGGAGTATCTATGTAGATGTAAAAGTAGAAGTGACGATCACATGATAACCTTCATGACCTTCAACACAAATTTGAAGATCAAAGTACGCCGAAGTCTCGAAAGGTATACATAACTGTCATACACTGACAGCCAGTACTCTTAAGGAACTAACTCTAAATATAGATAAATGTAAATTAATGCAGATGAATAGGAAAAAGAATCCTGTAATGTTTGAATACTACATTAGTAGTGTAGCGCTTGACACAGTCACGTCGATTAAATATTTGGGCGTAACATGGCAGAGCGATATGAAGTGGGACAACCATGTAATAGCAGTTGTGGGGAAGGCGGATAGTCGTCTTCGGTTCATTGGTAGAATTTTGGGAAGATGTGGTTCATCTGTAAAGGAGACCGCTTATAAAACACTAATACGACCTATTCTTGAGTACTGCTCGAGCGTTTGGGATCCCTATCAGGTCGGATTGAGGGAGGACATAGAAGCAATTCAGAGGCGGGCTGCTAGATTTGTTACTGGTAGGTTTGATCAACACGCAAATGTTACGGAAATGCTTCAGGTACTCGGGTGGGAGTCTCTAGAAGAAAGGAGGCGTTCTTTTCGTGAATCACTACTGAGGAAATATAGAGAACCAGCATTTGAGGCTGACTGCAGTACAACTTTACTGCCGCCAACTTACATTTCGCGGAAAGACCACAAAGATAAGATAAGAGAGTTTAGGGCTCATACAGAGGCATATAGGCAGTCCTTTTTCCCTCGTTTTGTTTGGGAGTGGAACAGGGAGAGAAGATGCTAGTTGTGGTACGAGGTACCCTCCGCCACGCACCGTATGGTGGATTGCGGAGTATGCATGTAGATGTAGATGTAAAGCGTGTTCCATACTAACCTCTGTAGATGATGACAATGAATCTCAGGTGAAGCAACATTCTACACTCCTGGAAATTGAAATAAGAACACCGTGAATTCATTGTCCCAGGAAGGGGAAACTTTAGAACCACAGGCACATAGACACAGGCAACAGAGCATGCACAATGTCGGCACTAGTACAGTGTATATCCACCTTTCGCAGCAATGCAGGCTGCTATTCTCCCATGGAGACGATCGTAGAGATGCTGGATGTAGTCCTGTGGAACGGCTTGCCATGCCATTTCCACCTGGCGCCTCAGTTGGACCAGCGTTCGTGCTGGACGTGCAGACCGCCTGAGACGACGCTTCATCCAGTCCCAAACATGCTCAATGGGGGACAGATCCGGAGATCTTGCTGGCCAGGGTAGTTGACTTACACCTTCTAGAGCACGTTGGGTGGCACGGGATACATGCGGACGTGCATCGTCCTGTTGGAACAGCAAGTTCCCTTGTCGGTCTAGGAATGGTAGAACGATGGGTTCGATGACGGTTTGGATGTACCGTGCACTATTCAGTGTCCCCTCGACTATCACCAGTGGTGTACGGCCAGTGTAGGAGATCGCTCCCCACACCATGATGCCGGGTGTTGGCCCTGTGTGCCTCGGTCGTATGCAGTCCTGATTGTGGCGCTCACCTGCACGGCGCCAAACACGCATACGACCATCATTGGCACCAAAGCAGAAGCGACTCTCATCGCTGAAGACGACACGTCTCCATTCGTCCCTCCATTCACGCCTGTCGCGACACCACTGGAGGCGGGCTGCACGATGTTGGGGCGTGAGCGGAAGACGGCCTAACGGTGTGCGGGACCGTACCCCAGCTTCATGGAGACGGTTGCGAATGGTCCTCGCCGATACCCCAGGAGCAACAGTGTCCCTAATTTGCTGGAAAGTGGCGGTGCGGTCCCCTACGGCACTGCGTAGGATCCTACGGTCTTGGCGTGCATCCGTGCGTCGCTGCGGTCCGGTCCCAGGTCGACGGGCACGTGCACCTTCCGCCGACCACTGGCGACAACATCGATGTACTGTGGAGACCTCACGCCCCACGTGTTGAGCAATTCGGCGGTACGTCCACCCGGCCTCCCGCATGCCCACTATACGCCCTCGCTCAAAGTCCGTCAACTGCACATACGGTTCACGTCCACGCTGTCGCGGCATGCTACCAGTGTTAAAGACTGCGATGGAGCTCCGTATGCCACGGCAAACTGGCTGACACTGACGGCGGCGGTGCACAAATGCTGCGCAGCTAGCGCCATTCGACGGCCAACACCGCGGTTCCTGGTGTGTCCGCTGTGCCGTGCGTGTGATCATTGCTTGTACAGCCCTCTCGCAGTGTCCGGAGCAAGTATGGTGGGTCTGACACACCGGTGTCAATGTGTTCTTTTTTCCATTTCCAGGAGTGTATATTTCCAGACACTTGAATCGCCACATTAGGATCTCCGGCTCAGAAAAGCAACACAACATGTGTGAGCACATTTGTGAGTGCAAGAAACTTGATGTTTGGTGTGGCCTAATGCATGACTGTATGCCAGGCCCATCTTTCTTCTCTTTGTAAATCACGATGGGTATTGTTTAGCTGGACGTGCTCGAGCAATTCCTGTTACCAAGCCTCGAAGAGCAGCAGCCTCCTATCATCTTCCAGCATGATAATGAACCCACAAACTGAATTTGGATGGATCGTCAATGTCCCATCACATGGCCTCGTGATCTCCTAACTTTACAACATGAGACTTCTTTATGTTACCGAACTACCTATTACTTTTGTAAAACTGATAAGAAAGAGTCAAATTAAATTGGGGTATTAAAAAGGAAAAGAATATCTAATTTTCTGCAAAATTACATTTTGTTTGGTCACGGACCGGCTTTCAGCTTCTCAAGCTATCGTCACACGACAACTGAATCTCACAAATACAGATAACCATAATGTGTGACTCTCACCGATATTATTTGTACAGAAGATACAAAAATTACAGAGTGTTTAGATAAAAATATTATGTTTTTTGTCACACAGAGATACAAACATCAAAAAAAGTTTTGTATCGCCACGGTTCCCAGAACTCCTGAAGATAGACGTTCACTGTGCATATTGTTTCACAGCTACAGTCCCTTGGACTGTTCAGAGATGTCACTAAACCCGCCCCAAGATGTAAACAACCATGCACGAGCAGCGCCTATTAGACGGAGGGGCTCCGACTGCCGATCAGTTCCAGTCATTCCGCTGTAGTTCAACCATCACTAGACGGTCAGTACCGCGGTTCGATCGCGTCAGCATTGTTACTTTGTGCCAAGAAGGGCTCTCAACGAGGGAAGTGTCCAGGCGTCTTGGAGTGAACCAAAGCGATGTTGTTCGGACATGGAGGAGATACAGAGAGAGAGGAACTGTCGATGACATGCCTCGCTCAGGCCGCCCAAGGGTTACTACTACAGTGAATGCCCGCTACCTACGGATTATGGCTCGCAGGAACCCTGCGAACAACGCCACCACGTTGAATAATGCTTTTCGTGCAGCCACAGGACGTCTTGTTACGACTCAAACTGTGCGCAATAGGGTGCAGGATGCGCAATTCACTCCTAACGTCCATGGCGAGGTCCATCTCTGCAACCACGACATCATGAAGCGCGGTACAGATGGGTCCAACAACATTCCGAATGGAGCGCTCAGGATTCTCATCACGGTCTGTTCACCGATGTGTGTCGCATATGCCTTCAACAAGACAATCGTCGGAGACGTGTTTGGAGGCAACCCGGTCACGCTGAACGCCTTAGACACACTGTCCAGCGAGTGCAGCAAGGTGGAGGTTCCCTGCTGTTTTGGGATGGCATTGTGTGGGAGCGACTTATGCCGCTGGTGGTCACAGAAGGCGCCGTAACGGCTGTACGATATGTGAATGCCATCCTCCTACCGTTAGTGCGACCATATCAGCAGCATATTGGCGAGGCATTTGTCTTCGTGGAGGACAATTCATACCCTCATCGTGCACATCTTGTGAATGACTTGCTTCAGGATAACGACATCGCTCGACTAGAGCGGCCACTATGTTCTCCAGACACGAACCCTATCGACCATTCCTGGGACAGAGGGATCTACGCCGAACCGCCGTTGAGGAGTGGGACAATCTGGACCAACAGTGCCTTGATGAACTTGTGGACAGCATGCCACGACGAATACAGGCATGTATCAATGCAGGAGGACGTGCTACTGGGTATTATAGGTACCGTTGTGTACAGCAATCTGGACCACCACCTCTCAAGGTCTCGCTGTATGGTGGTACAAAATGCAGTGTGTGGTTTTCATGAGCAATAAAAAGGGCGGAAATGATGTTTATGTTGATCTCTATTCCAATTTTCTGTACAGGTTCCGGAACTCTCGGAACCGAGGTGATGCAAAACTTTTTTATGTGTGTACATATATTAACTAAAAACGCAGGGTAAACAAGATTTTATGTGGAAATACATTTAAAAACTGATGAGAAATAAGACTAATGTTGTTAAATGTACATCCACATAAAGATGATGCTGACTACCTTTTTTAGTTAATATAATTATTTCTGTGTGACAAAAAATCTAATCCTTCTTATGTAAACACTGTATCATTTTTGTATCTTCTGCGCAGATAATTCTGTGTAAGTCGCACATCAAGTTTATCTGTGTTGGGTGACATTCAGTCGACGCCTGAAGATCGCCTGAGAAGCCAAAAGACTGTTCGTGACCAAATAAATACGGTATAATTTTGCATAGCATTAGGAAATATTCTTTTTAATATTATTGTCATGTTCTGCCAGACACCGAAGGAAAATTCGGGTAATATCGCAATAAATTAATCCATACTGGATAGTGAGATATGAATTATTACTAGAGATTGACAGTAGATAACCAATTTTATTTTGCTTTACTATATAAAACTGCAAACGTAGCTTAATGAAAGGCCGCTGTGACAGCAGGTTTAAGCCGAAGAGGGCAGGGGTCATAATGTAGGCCATAAAACCCAATGGAAGCCGCTCATTCCACCGCCTCCCTCCCCCCTTCCCCCTTTCCTGCTATTTATAGACTCGCTGTTCACTTTCCTACGTAAAGGGAAACACGAGGTAGATGAAATCGGTCAAAACAGTGTTTTGTTAAGCGGGAGAAAAGAAAAAGCCGCGCAGGTACAGACGGTGCCTGGCATCAGACAGTACAGTGTACATCTTACGAATGTGCATGAAAATAGAGTTTATTTTTAACAGGCAGTGTCCACGGGATGCATGCCGACTAATATTCAGAGTCCCGGAAGAACTGCTTTTGCAGAAGGAAACAGCGGAAAGTCAAACTTCACCAAGACGGCATCTTAGAGAGTGGAATGAAAAACGAAAATTGAAACATCTTTATATTGCATGAAATGCCGGCATCCGATCGGGTGACGCCAAACCAAACGAATGTTTAAAGAAACATAAAGACGGTTCCCATTGGTTCATATAAGTGGCAGAAGAGAGTGCTTACAGGGATCTGGCCGCACTGGTCAAATGTGCGGAAGAAGGCAGAGAGAGGGAGTAAATCGAACACGCTCTGGAGTCCAAGGCTAACAAGTTCTTTTAAATTGTTTGACAACTTGAAATCCGACTTAGGAAGGGAGGCCAAAGTCTTGTAAGATAACATCTTACTAGACGACACTGACAAGAACCCGTACTCCATTAATCACATTAAGCCTCGTCGAAGAACACAGAACTCAGAGTTTTTCGTGTCAGAAGTGCTTTGCAGACAATCGCTTCTCTTCCAGGCCCTCTCTTCAAGATTTGAGTTCCAGGTCTTCACTTCCAGACTTCACTTAGACTTCTACATGTCTGAGAGCAGAGGCTCTCATCCGCCCGAACCGAACTTAGATGCAGATGGTTGATTGGTTGTTTTGGGGGAGGGGACCAAACAGTGAGGTCATAGGTCTCATCGGATTAGGGAGGGATGGAGAAGGAAGTCGACCGTGACCTTTCAAAGGAAGCATCCTGCATTTGCCTGAAGCGGTGTAGGGAAATCACGGAAAACCTAAGTCAGGATGGCAGGACGTGGGTTTGAACCATCGTCCTCCCAAATACGAATCCAGTGTGTTAACCACTGCGCCACCTAGCTCGGTTTAGATGCAGAGACGAGTTGTTGATACCGAGCCAATGACTTGATTTATCAGCCATCGCAGCCGTCAGTTACTGGATCTACGTGAGGTGAGATACAGCCGCAAAAGTGAAGCGAACTGTAGGGAGGGGCAAAGTTTATGTAACGACGTTCAGTAATTTAAATCCTCACGTTGAAGTCTTATTCGCAGTCAGAAATTCAACCAACTTTACGCCTCGCCTGGGCCCGTCAACACTCACATTCGACTGTTGATGACTGGAAACGTGTTGCCTAGTCGGACGAGTCTCATTTCAAATTCTATCGAGCGGATGAACGCGTACGGGTATGGAGACAACCTCATGATTCCATGGAATCTGCATGTTAGCAGGGGACTGTTGAAGCTGGTGGAGGCTCTGTAATGGCATGGGGCGTGTGCAATTGGAGTGATATGGACCCCTGATACGTCTAGATACCACTCTGACAGGTGACTTATACGTAAGGATCCTGTCTGATCATCTGCATCCGTTCATGTCCATTGTGCATTCCGACGGACTTGGTCTATGCCAGCAAGAGAATGAGACACCCCACACATCCATAATTGCTACAGAGTGGCTCCAGGAACACTCTTCTGAGTTTAAACATTTCCTCTGTCCACCAAACTCCCTAGGCATGAACATTACTGAGCATATCTGGGATGTCTTGGAAAGTGTTGTTCCGAAGAGATCTCCACACCCCCGTGTTCTTACGAATTTATGGACAGTCCTGCAGGATTCATGGTGTCAGTTCCCTCCAGCGTTACTTCAGACATTAGTCAAGTCCATGCCACGTCGTGTTGCGGCACTTCTGCGGTATGAGGCAGGTGTACCAGTTTCTTTGACTCTTCAGTGTAATTGTTTTGCACAGATACACGTTAACTCTGAATTATCATTCAGTTCCTTTTTCCAAGCTTGTCAAGGCATTAGTTTAGTGATTTTAGTTATTGTTAAATTCTTTGTTATGAGATTTGATTATTTGGGAGTAATAAACTGAATTAATTGTGATTATTGTTTGTCTTAGTAATCACAAGCATTGCTTAATCATTGTTTTGATGAGTGACAATTTACTTGTATCAAGTATTACAGGGCGAAATTAATTAATTTAATTAAAGCAGCTATTTAAGGAACTCCAAACATTCATTAGGGCAAAAGACAACAATGTGTTCTTTCTGTGTGGTTACACCAAGGATGGCGTGTACACGACACCAGTCAATGGTGATGATACCATTCGTGAGCGAATCACTGAAGCAATCAGAGCTGTTGCACCTGCATTGCTCAGCTGTAATATCGTCTTGCTGTTCTACGAGCAACAAGTGGAGCACATACTGAAATTTACGATAACAGAGAAACTTTGAGAGCTGTTAAATGTTTTGCAACAAACCACGATTCTTTATCTCTAATAGGTTATAAGTTACGATTTTTTGAAATGTGGCGGGACATTTTGGATATCCTGTATTGTTCGTCGTCTTGGGCCATGAAGCGGATTTATGTAATTTCCTGATGTAACTGAGCAGTAACCCTGGACACAGCACACCGCTGCGATTGGACCCACATTCGGGATGAAGCTGGTACAAATTCCTGTTCCGCGATCCTGATTTATATTTTCTGTGCTTTCTGAAAATCGATTAAGGAGAATGTTGCTATCATTCCTTTCAAAAGACACGATCGGATTGCTTCTCCGTTCTTCCCCAATCGAAGCATGTGCTGTGTCTCTAGTGACGTGGTCATCAATGACACGTTAAACTCTAAATCTTCCTTTACACCCTTCCGTTACAGGGCCACCAAGATCGACATTCTGGACGATACTGGCGACCCGACAGTTTGTTGTTCGTTAAATCATTTTACCACGTTTCTTTTATTATTTATTCGTGGCTGTTACTATTTATTCGTGGTTATTACTATTAAAAGCATGTGGAAGAAAGTATAATCAAGTTACATTTCTGTTAACCGAAATCTTGCCACTCCAATTGCAACCGGACTCGCAACAAGATCTTCTTCTGTCCAAGATGCAGGGCGCAGTTGACAATCCAGTAGGTGTTCCACTGTCTGCGATTCTCCGTAGTAGCGGTAGGTGGTATGCACAGTGCCATTTTTGGAGGTCACTCCTTGACTTCCATCTCCAGATCGATGACAGTTGAGTAGTCTCCACACGATCCAACTCTCTTCAAGCCCAGGTGGGAGGATTCCTGAAGGGAGAGGCCAGGCAGAGTTATTCTCAAGTCAAGATATACAGAATTGCTTCCTTGGTGTGCCTACTATTGCTTGCAGCGTGAAGTGGTCTTAAGGAAACTTCTTCTGGACCTCAATAGTGGGGCTGTCTGAACATGCACCTGCACTGGATGAATTTCCTGATGAACCTGATTCGTCCTCTGTGCGCTGGTAGGTGTTTCGCGACGAATTTCTGCTGGCGCTCTGCATGCGGGCCGGGAGAGTTTTACAAGTGCCATACATTTCGGGCAACCTGTAATAAGCTTACACGTTTCACTCACGGGCTTGCGAACTGTATTTACGTGGATAGATTTGTACCATACTGAGCACATGTACCCTGCAGCATTGCAACGTGTTGCTGGTGCTGTCGTTCTCAGCGTTTGTGGACGAGAGCTCCACGAACTGCCAGTGATCTTGCGAAGGATTTTATTTCTGGCTTGCACCATCACTCTGGTATTCTTGAAATACTGCTTGTATGTCAGGGTACGCTCCAGATTGACTCACAAGTATTTTGAATGAAGAATATTTAGTAACTATTCCTTGCCTTGTGTTGTTAAGTTTGTGACGTGCTTCAGATGAAACGTACGCAGTTGGTTGTTTGCAGGGTTTCGACGAAGCTGAATGTTAATAAACACTCAACTCTTCCAATGCATGTGTCAGGTGGGGTTCAACATCTTCAATGATTAATAAGTGCAATGTAAATTCAGATTTTGTTAAGAGAGACGTCTGAGAGACCATACACAGATTATTACCCTGATGTCAGTAACTTGCTCTGAGTTCACTCTAGGAAGGAAAGGGTGCGGACAACACAACTTCATAATACTTGCAGGTACAGTAATGCCATTCTCTCCGTATCCCTCGGCAGCTCTGGACGTTTGCACACGATTCGAGGCTCAACATTTTTATTTCAGAACGGATGTCTTGATAAGTCGAAAAAATTTGAGAGGGTCGATCTCGGAAGCTATTGTTTATTTACACGCCCGCCGATAGACTGCGAGCTCTGTTTGAATATCAACTCCGGAGGGAAGATCCTTGATTACATATTAAACTTAAGTCCGGATTTCATAAAGCCCGGAATGAACGGGACAAACATTCGGTAAATGGAAACTCTTTTCCTCGAAAGCTTTTCCCCCTGCTCTCCAGTTCCGATACGAAATTTCGCTAATCCCGAAGCTAAACTGTTTACAGATATCTATATATTTCGCGCACTGTAAACTGGACGGCGATTCTTTCTTCCCTGCCGGCTGTGTGCCGCGCTCTCTCTCACTTTTTTGTCTCTTTCTGTTTCGGCTCTGTGTCTCGCACACTCTTTCCCGCTTTTTTCCCCGTTATTATTTCCTTTTGTTCGATGGGGAAAAAAATTCGGGAGCTTCCTTGCTTGGAATATCGCGAGGTCGGCGCGCGGTGCACGCTGGGAGTGGCAGACAGATGAACGTCGCTCTTTTCATTGGACGCCCGCAGGGGTGGAGGCGGCAGGCGATTGTTTCGCTATCGCGAGGGGCAGCCGCGGAGCTCGCGCGTGTGTGAAACTGGCGAGCGCAGCGCATCTGTTGTTTAAATCTGCCGTCCCGCGTCGCCACCGTCGCCGCCCTATAATCCGCGGAGTAATTCTGGACGGAGGTCCGAAGCGGTGGTAGGCTGGAGAAGGGGAAGGGGTGAGGAGGGAAGGGGAGGGGAGGAAGCACTGGGAACGACGCCGACGGGGACAGACGTCGGCGACGCGGACGTCGACGCGAACGGAGATGTCGGCAGTCGCCGCAAGAGCGCGCCACTGAGGCGCTGCAGCGTCCAGGGGGATTTGTTTAATCATTGTATTACAAGCCGGCCAAGTAGGCTCTTAAGCCTTCACTTGTTTTCGCCGGGTCGCCGTCGTCGCCTCTCCCCCCTCCCCCCCTGCCCCTCCTCGCCCCCCGCCCCCCTCCGGAATAATGGCCCGGGCGGGAAGGGTGCGCGCAGACAGTCGGCGACAAGCGAAGAGCGCCAGGAGGATTTTCACGTCGCGACGGCCTCTAAAACAAAGAACTCGTCACGGGGGGATTTGAAAATCGATCTTTCGCTAAGTCGCGCAGTGTCTGGGGGCGGCAGCGGCGGCTGTGTGGTGACGGCTGAGTGGTCCTCGGGACCGCCCTGGGCAAAGCAGATTACGCGCTTATACACTTAACGGTTTCTAATTTTACGCTATATTTCGTGTAATTGCAGCAGTGATTAAACTCAGTTTACACTGCGGCGGTAAGCTGCCCTAAGTACTTAATCGCGTTTAATGGCGTCCTATTAACATCTCTAACTTAATAATTGGCCGCCACGCCAGCGAGTGTAATTCTATTCCTGCCGGACGCCATAGCAGCAAGCTTGCCGTGTTGGAATCTGCGCCGCGTTGGAGCACAATACCACCTGGCTGTCTGCGAAATGATTGCGCATCTGTTTACGCTCGGTGTACTGACAAACCGTTAAGGTAAGGCAAAATGACGGACATAAATGACCTACCACTTCACATTCATCCTTGGTTGCATAACAAGGGTCTTTTAGACCCAGCAACTTGTAATTCTCTCAAGACATTCAGTTAACGTTTATTAATTTTAGTTGATGTCCTGTGTAATCCTTGGCAATGCAACTGACTTTCTTCAAAAGGGACGTTCTTTGTTGCAAGTCAAAATTATAATTTTATTTTATAAATTTTGTAGTCCCACTCGTATAATACACGACAGGAACACCCCCCCCCCCCCCAACAAACAGCTGCTTTCCGATATCTTACCAGAATGACGTGTTAAAGTAGCTAGATGACTGATAATAGTTATCGGTTTGGCACAATTATACTCTTTATTGAGAGGACCTAAGCACCTTCAGAGCTACATCCCAATCCATTTTTCAGTGCCAAAACACTTTTATGTGAACATAAGTTTTGTATCATAAACAGAATAGGCCTAAGTAAAAATAAGAAACTATTATTCCTTACTTAGGACATAACTATATACCATGCTACCTCTAAAGGCAGAGGTACATCTGAAGTCTTCACAAGCGGTCAAAACTCTCTTTGTTTAAGAAGAAAGCAGTGATTCAGACACAGATAGTCATCAGGATAATGAACCCACATCTTACAGCTTCTCAGGCGAAACAGGCAGTGAAGAATTAGATGATGCAGACTACAGAACTGCTGATTTCCTTATCGCTGATTGAACTCAGTAGAGTAAGGCAGTGCGACCAATGAGCAGAAAACGAGTACATAGCATCATGAAAATTTCACCTTGTTCTGTAAGAGGTAGCTTAACTAAACAAAAAGGAAGATACACTTGAAATGATGGCTTCCATGACCTGAACCATCATTTGCGTTTAAACGACAATAATGAATGTATATAAGAGCTGGAGAGTCTTGATCAGAAGACAAGTATATATACTTCTAATCGACCGGCAAGGAAGTTGGTATTTTGTCTTATGGACAAACGTACTGACTATTGTAGCAATACATATCTCGCGCTTATTTTCACAATAAGATGCCAACTACATGGCTGGCAGATCTGATAAAAATAGAACTTTTTTATATGGAGAGGAGAATTAACTGGCCACGGCCATAAATACAGCTCAATAAGTGAGACCACGTTGTGGAATTGGTAGCCAACGAAAAAGAATTGCGCCAACTGGAGAATCATGTACCCACATCTATAATTACAACACAGAAAAATGGTTAATCATTCTGCAAAGAACATAGTGAAATGATTTGTGAAGAGTATTACTTTTAATGAGCAAATATTTTGGTGTGGATCAGTAAGACTGATAGTTATTCAGCTCTAGGAAATTATAGCTCAGTTTATAATATTGTATTTCACGTTATACTAAAATAAAAGTCGCAATATTGTAATAAATTTTTTCTTACTCATTCTGTGTCAACAACCTCTTAAAAAATTTACAACATTTATTTAATATCAACATTTAACACTTTTTAAGATGTCCCATGCATTTATGCTAATCCAGCCATGCATCCAAGGTTTGAACAGACTATTACTCAATTTTAAGTACGAGGCTGAGTCAAATGAAAACCTTAAATTTGTAATACCAAATTGAAATTTCTCGCCGTTATCCTGTAAGTTGGTAAGCGTGCTACAAACAACGTACAGAATGGCCTATAGGTGGCAGCATAGTGTAGATGCACGCATACCGTCGCAGTATCAGTATAAAGATGACCGCCCCACTTGCGACTTGCACCAGGGAAGAACAGCGTTCTGTTATTCGGTTTCTGCGTAGTGAAGGTGTGAAACCTATTGAAATTCATCGACGAATGAAGGTTCAATACGGTGATGCATGTTTATTACAGCAGCAAGTCTACGAACGGAGTAGGATGTTCGCAAATGGTGTGACTTCAGTGGAAGATGTTCCTCTTCTAGGTCAGGCACAACGAGTTGTAACTCCACAGAACACTGCAGCAGTTGAAGCCATAGTGAAGGAAAACCGCCGAGTGACACTGAATGACATTGCAGCATGTTTACAGATTAGTCATGGGTCAGCACATCACATTGTGCATGATGTGCTCCAGTTTCGCAAAGTGCCTGCAAGGTGGGTGCCACGGCAGCTGACTCCTGAAATGAGAGAACGACGTGTTGACGCTTGAACGAGAAGATGATGGCTTCCTTGCAAGAATCGTTACTGGAGACAAAACCTGGGTTCACTTCCACCAACCGGAAACGGAGAGAGCGAGCAAGGAATGGCGCCATTCCTAATCACCAAAACTAAAGAAGTTTCGAACAGAACCATCAGCAGGGAAGGTTATGCTGACTCTCTTTTGGGACGAAAACGGCGTCATTTTGGAGCATTACATGCCTAGAGGGACCTCTGTCACCAGTGCATCATACACAGATTTCCTAAAAAATCATCTGCGGCCTGCAATCAACTCAAAGCGACGTGTATTGCTGTCAGCAGATGTCCTTTTGCAACAAAACAATGCAAGGCCACACTCTGCCCGTACAACAGCTGCAAATATCACAGACCTGCATTTTGAGTGTCTTCTTCATCCACCAAACTCATCAGACCCTGCCCCAGGTGATTTCCCTATGTTTGGACCACTCAAAGACGCAATGGGAGGAAAGAATTTTTTTTCTGATGAAGAGGTACGCCACGCGGTGCATGAGTGGTTGCGCGGACTGCCAAAAGAATTTTTTTCTAAAGGAATTTATGCACTTTGTAAGCGCTGGAGGACTTGCATTGAGCGTGGGGGAGATTATGTTGAAAAGTGATACGGCTTTGTACCACTTCTGCACGATAAATAATGTTTAAAAAATATTTAAGGTTTTCATTTGACTTACACTCGTAATTTATTCCCAGCAAAGTCATGGACCTTAACGAGGTGGAAGACGCAGATCGAATTAGGGTGCTTGGAGAATACATTTCCTTCGAATTACTGAAATCCTTGAGAGAGGCAGCTATAACGAAACAACTCCCTATGGTGTCGAAGATGCAGGAGATAGGCTTTAAGAAGAATGTAATAATGATAATAGCAATTATAATAACAATAATTAGCAAATTTCACAAGCTATGAAAGCTCTTCGCTGTGGACGTCACAGTGCTTTGCGAGTGTTTCTATCTCGACATTTAATTTTCCAGTTCATTAGATGCAAGATTTTCATATCTTCTTTTATGTCGTCGACGTAACGTAGTCCCGGTCTTCTTGGTTGCGAATGTTTTGTACATACTGGGTAGGTTTTCCTTTCTTGTGGAGCTAGAAGTGCGTATCCAATCCAACAAAGTCTCCTAGCTTTAAATCTGGATACAGTGTCTTTGTTCGAATATTTTCCATTCTGCTCTGTTCTTATCTTGAATTACGCCAGACATCAGTTATGCACCACCTATTCGGAAAGTTGTTTTGGCTCCTTGGTTAGTGTTTACGTAATGTCGTGTTGTTGTGTATTAGGACAGAGATGTCTGTTTCCTTCGCAAATCGCTTGCAGGTTTGCAGGATCAATTAGCGTTTGTCAGTCGGGCGTTCTGTGCCCGTCAACGTGTGTGTCCCGGTTGGTTTAGGCACCACGGCTTGGAAAATAGCTTTCGGTTCGCATTGAGAGGTTTCCTCAGGGACGTGCGGTTGCTAATAGAACAGTAGCGTTCACGGGGCATGTGATTCGTCAGGAGATTTGGGTCTCCGTACTCATTTGCCCTTGCTTCGTAAGGTCAGCTGTAATTATAAATTCTTTTAGTTTCACTACCTTAGTGTAATGAAGTACTGTGTATGACTAGTTATGTTGTCGATTTGGGCTGCTCCGTATTGCCTTCTGGATTATTGTGGCGTTTTGGTATCGTTTGTGTACTGAACATTCGCTGCGCCGTTGCTCTAAGTGTCCACCGTGTGTTAGTTTGCAATGAGTTTCATGTTGGTTCTGGTTTGGTTGTGAGCAACGACGTCCATGTTGCGTGCATTTTGTGAACCTTTAGCAAACTTGCTTCCCTTTATTGTGGGTAAGTTCCCGTACTTAATGTTGTTTCCTTGTGGTATGTGGGCAACAGCGGAAGCGAGTTCGTTGATGTTGTGGGCTATTATCACGGGCTGTCCTAAGTTCCCAGCAAAACGTTTTTAATTATTTAGCGCTTAATTAGCTTTGGATCCTGATTACTATGAAGGACGCAGCCGCATGGTTCTGGTACGCTATGGCTAGTGCCTGTGTAGTGGTAATGTGTGTGTGTGTGTGTGTTTTTCGAGTTGAGTTTGCAGGCGTTCAACAGCGAGGTAATCAGCGGTAGCATGAAAGAGGTTTAATCTTTGCTGCAGCCTGATAATTAAGATCTACACTACTGGTCATCTGCTACACCAAGAAGAAATGCAGATGATAGACGGGTATTCATTGGACAAATATATTATACTAAAACTGACATGTGATTACATTTTCACACAATTTGGGTGCATAGATCCTCAAAAATCAGTACCCAGAGCAACCACCTCTGGCCGTAATAACGGCCTTGATACGCCTGGGCATTGAGTCAACAGAGCGTGGATGGCGCCTACAGTTACAGCTGCCCATGCAGCTTCAACACGATACCACAGTTCATCAAGAGTAGTGACTGGCGTTTTGTGACGAGCCAGTTGCTCGGCCACCATTGACCAGACGTTTTCAATCGGTGAGAGATCTGGAGAATGTGCTGGCCAGGGCTGCAGTCGAACATTTTCTGTATCCAGGAAGGCCCATACAGGACCTGCAACATGCGGTCGTGCATTATCCTGCTGAAATGTAGAGTTTCGCAGGGATCGAATGAAGGGTAGAGCCACGGGTCGTAACACATCTGAAATGTAACGTCCACTGTTCAAAGTGCCGTAAATGCGAACAAGAGGTGACCGAGATGTGAAACCAATGGCACCCCATACCATCACGCCGGGTGATACGACAGTATGGCGATGACGAATTCACGCTTCCAATGTGCGTTCACCGCGATGTCGCCAAACACGGATGCGACCATCATGATGCTGTAAACAGAACCTGGATTCACCCGAAAAAATTACGTTTTACCATTCGTGCACCCAGGTCCGTCGTTGAGTACACCATCGTAGGCGCTCCTGTCTGAGATGCAGCGTCAAGGGTAACCACAGCCATGGTCTCCGAGCAGACAGTCCATGCTGCTGCAAACGTCGTCCAACTGTTCGTGCAAATGGTTGTTGTCTTGCAAACGTCCCCATCTGTTGACTCAGGGATCGAGACGTGGCTGCACGATCCGTTACAGCCATACGGTTAAGATGCCTGTCATCTCGACTGCTAGTGATACGAGGCCATTGGGATCCAGCACGGCGTTCCGTATTACCTTCCTGAACGCACCGATTCCATATTCTGCTAACAGTCATTGGATTTCGACCAACGCGAGCAGCAATGTCGCGATATGATAAACCGCAATCGCGATAGGCTACAATTCGACCTTTATCAAAGTCGGAAACGTGATTGTATGCATTTCGCCTCCTTACACGAGATATCATAACAACGTTTCACCAGGCAACGTCGGTCAACTGCTGTTTGTGTATGAGAAATCGGTTGGAAACTTTCCTCATGTCAGCACGCTGTAGGTGTCGCCAACGGCGCCAACCTTGTGTGAATGCTCTGAAAAGCTAATAATTTGCATATCACAGCATCTTCTTCCTTTCGGTTAAATTTCGCGTCTGTAGCACGTCATCTTCTAGCAATTTTAATGGCCAGTAGTGTAGTATCTCTTAACTAGCTGATGGATTCCCTCCGCTAGAGATCCTGCCGACAGTTTCGGAATTCAACGTGCACAGATCTTGCGGCAGCGAAGTTGTTTATTCACATTCTCCTACGAGACATTCACAGAAATCCGTGGCAAGTCGTCGAACAATTGAGGCATAGTGAAGCGCCTCTTTTCGGGAATTTTTCATCACTGTAGTAGTTCGTTGCTGGCTGCACACGCTCGGCCACCCCACGTGTGCTGGCCCTGTTCGCCTGTAGCCGCCTCAGCCAGTTTCTGGCGACAGGAGGAGCGTTTGGTCGGCGTGAAGAAGGTGCGCTGGATTTTCCCTTATCCTCCAGACTGGGGGCCGGTTGGAGACGACTCGACTGGCTTACAAACAGAGTAATTCCCTCATAATGGTCGTTGTAAGGAAAGCTCTAAAAGTCCTGACAGGGGGCAGCACCTTACAGTAGCGCTATTTGCTCGAATGGGAAATTACTAATACGACCACTAATCCGACTGGCTGAAAGGCCTGAATGTTAAATACTTTCTCGGAGCGGTTTGGAGCTGGCGAAATGGAGGAGTGATCCGGCAGGCCTCGTGGGGTCGAAGCGGTAAGTCGTCTGCTCTCTCGGCCGGAGTTTTGTGTTTCAAAGTGGTTACATCCAGAGTTCTGGAGTTAGTGATCATCTGTGATCAACAGCACTACTTTTCCAGTACAGAAAGCTGAAAGTGCTTTCAAAAGTTCGTTCTAGTGAGAAGCGTCGAATTCTGGTTTGGTACTTCCCTGTTTTTACCAGCGAGTCATGTAGATTACTCAGCATGGTCTCGTTCGGTCAGACGAGGCCTCAGAGCGTAGGACCATCAGCTAGCTCGAGGAGTGTTTCAATAAAAGTGGCGGGCTTGCCTAGGGTTAAATGGTACAGATAAATTTCATTCGTTCCCGTTCAAATTTCTGTTGGGTCTATTTTGAGATATTTTCTGGTTTCAACTGTGTTCCTGTTTCTCTGTCCACTGCTAATAGCCAGCTGAAGATGGAGTATTGAACTGTTAAACTCTGTCCGAACAGTCCCTGAAAAGCCCAACGGTGCCGACCGACCGCCGTGTCATCTTTCATCTTCAGCCGATTGGCATCACTGGACGCGAATATGGAGGAGCAGCACACCGTCTTTCCCGTCATTGTCAGCTTTCATGACCGGGTATTGAACTGTTAGCTGTGACCATACTCTAGTCTACACTACTGGCCATTAAAATTGCTACGCCACGGAAATGTCGTGCTACAGATGCGAAATTTAACTGACAGGAAGAAAATGCTGTGATATGCAAATGGTTAGCTTTTCAGACCATACACACAAGATTGGCGCCGGTTGCGACACCTACAACGTGCTGAAATGAGGAAAGTTTCCAACCGATTTCTCATACACAAAAAGCAGTTGACTGGCGTTGCCTGGTTCAAAAAAGGCTCTGAGCACTATGGGCCTTAACTTCTTAGGTCATCAGGCCCCTAGAACTACTTAAACCTAACTAACCTAAGGACATCTCACACATCCATGCCCGAGGCAGGATTCGAACCTGCGACCGTAGCGGTCGCACGGTTCCAGACTGTAGCGCCTAGAACCGCTCGGCCACTCCGGCCGGGCGTTGCCTGATGAAACGTTGTTGTGTTTCCTCGTGTAAGGAGGAGAAATGCGTACCATCACATTTCCGAGTTTGATAAAGGTCGGATTGTAGCCTATGGCGATTGCGGTTTATCGTATCGCGACACTGCTCCTCGCATTGGTCGAGATCCAATGACTGTTAGCAGAATATGCAATCGGTGGGTTCAGGAGGGTAATACGGAACGCCGTGCTGGATCCCAACGGCCACCTATCACTAGCAGTCGAGATGACAGGCATCTTATCCGCATGGCTGTAACGCACCGTGCAGCCACGTCTCGATCCCTAAGTCAACAGATGGGGACGTTTGCAAGACAACAATCATCAGCACGAACAGTTCGACGACGTTTGCAGCAGCATGGACTGTCAGCTCGGAGACCATGGCTGTGGTTACCCTTGACGCTGCATCACAGACAGAAGCGCCTGCGATGCTGTATTCAACGACGAACCTGGGTGCACGAATGGCAAAACGCCATTTTTTCGGATGAATCCAGGTTCTGTTTACAGCATCATGATGGTCGCATCCGTGTTTGGCGACATCGCGGTGAACGCACACTGAAAGCGTGTATTCGTCATCGCCGTACTGGCGTATCACCCGGCGTGATGGTATGGGGTGCCATTGATTACACGTCTCGGTCACCTCTTGTTCGCTTTGACGACACTTTGAACAGTGGACGTTACATTTCAGATGTGTTACGACCCGTGGCCCTACACTTCATTCGATCCCTGCGAAACCCTACATTTCAGCAGGATAATGCACGACCGCATGTTGCAGGTCCTGTACGGGCCTTTCTGGGTACAGAAAACGTTCGCCTGCTGTCCTGGCCAGCACATTCTCCAGATCTCTCACCAATTCAAAACGTCTGGTCAATGATGGCCGAGCAACTGGCTCGTCACAATACGCCAGTCCCTACTCTTGATGAAGTGTGGTATCGTGTTGAAGCTGCATGGGCAGCTGTACCTGTACACGCCATTCAAGCTCTGTTTGTCTCAATGCCCAGGCGTATGAAGGCCATTATTACGGCCAGAGGTGGTTGTTCTGGGTACTGATTTCTCAGGATCTATGCACCCAAACTGCGCGAAAATGTATTCACATGTCAGTTCTAGTATAATATATTTGTCCAAGGAATACCCGTTTATCATCTGCATTTCTTCTTGGTGTAGCAATTTTAATAGCCAGTAATGTAGTTGTCGCTTCTCGGAATATTTCATGAGAATAGTTTAGATAGCTACAGTGCTTTTAATTGTTGACTTTTCAATTGTGAAGCTTAACCCTGTCTCAAGGTTCAAAAGTAAGAGTAGCCCTTATTTGTAGTTATTTGGTCATGTATCAATGCAAGCAACTGCTCTTAGTCCGCCAGTTAACGTTTCCGATTAAATCTGTGGAACAGTACGTCGGACAGTTCGTCTTGCGCGTCGCTCACCGCCAAGAGTGCGCGTGGATCCTGGCAGTGATTACGAGTGCGTTTTCGCGTGACGCCACGCAAGCTCCGACGCACGGACGAAAGGGAATGT
Organism: Schistocerca cancellata; assembly: GCF_023864275.1. Classification (NCBI taxonomy): domain Eukaryota; kingdom Metazoa; phylum Arthropoda; class Insecta; order Orthoptera; family Acrididae; genus Schistocerca; species Schistocerca cancellata. The sequence goes on along the minus strand of NC_064628.1, from coordinate 780,265,604 downwards.
TTCAACACTGGTGCATAACACATTCCCCAAACACATTTAGTTCGCATACAGCACAATTCTAATGCCCACAACACTGAAGGGTTCTTCCATTAAAACGGCGTTGTGGAATGGCTTTCACGTTTTGTACAGTTTTCCGTTCCAACGCTCATTGTGAATGCCTACTGAAGGCGAATGAAGCAGCTCTTAGCACACCGATTTACTGCGTGTGTCAGTGTAACGACTGTTCAGTCGCCAAAACCTCCCCCCCCCCCTCCACCACCACACGCAATTCACCGTGCTATATGAAAACGAAAACGTAGCTTGTCTCCGTATCAAATCGAGTATAGCATATGAGGCGCCAGATCATGACAATAAAATTCAAACTAAAAATTCAATGAAGGGTGGTCAGAATAACGACAAACACGTCTACGTGACTAATCTGCAATTCACAACTGGACGTAAGTGATTTGTCGAACCAACTTCAGACCGTTTCTCCACAATTTCACTATCGAACAGCATGCGGGAAAAACGAAACTTAAATCTTCCAGTGAAAGCTCGGGTTGCTTTTATTTTATTACGGTGATCATTTCTCCCTTTCTAGGTGGTCGTCAACAAAACATTTTCCCATCCAAAGAAAAGGGTAGTAATTGATATTCCGTGAAAACATATTACCCAAGGAAAAACGCCTTTGCTTTAGTGACTGCCACAGCGACTCGAGTGTCATATCCGAGACATTCTGTCGCTAATTTCGCGATAGTAAAATATGAGCTGGCCTTGTTTGAACTTCTGTGATGTCTTCCGTCATTTTGATGCGGATCCCATACGCGCAGCTATACTCCAGAAGAGGACGGACAAGCGTAGTGTAGGCTGTCTCTTTAGTAGACCTGTTCCATCTTCTAAGTGTTCTGCCAATAAAACGCACTCTTCGTTTGCCTTTCACAACGTTATCTATGTCATCGCTCCAGTGTAAATTGTTCGTAACTGTAATACTTACTTACGAGGGTGAGTCTAATGAAAACATTAAATATTTTTTAAATATTATTTATTGTGCAGAAGCGGTACAAAGCTGTATCACTTTTCAACGTAATCTCCCCCACGCTCAATGCAAGTCCTCCAGCGCTTACAAAGTGCGTTAACTCCTTTAGAAAAAAAAATTCTTTTGCTAGTCCGCGCAACCACTCATGCACCGCGTGGCGTACCGCTTCATCAGAACGGAACTTCTTTCCTCCCATTGCGTCTTCGAGTGTTCCAAACATATGGAAATCACTTGGGGCAAGGTCTGGGTTGCTCGTTCTCTTCGTTTCCGGTTGGTGGAAGTGAACCCAGGTTTCGTCTCCAGTAACGATTCTTGCAAAGAAGCCATCACCTTCTCGTTCAAAGCGCCGAAGAAGTTCTGCACAAGCATCAACACGTCGTTCTCTCATTTCAGGAGTCAGCTGCCATGACACCCATCTTGCAGACACTTTGTGAAACTGGAGCACATCATGCACAATGTGGTGTGCTGACCCATGACTAATCTGTAAACATGCTGCAATGTTATTCAGCGTCACTCGGCGGTTTTCCTTCACTATGGCTTCAACTGCTGCAGTGTTCTGTGGTGTCACAACTCGTTGTGCCTGACCTGGACGAGGAGCGTATTCCACTGAAGTCACACCGTTTGCGAACTTCCTACCCCATTCGTAGACTTGCTGCTGTGACAAACATGCATCACCGTACTGAACCTTCATTCGTCGATGAATTTCAATAAGGTTCACGCCTCCATCACGCTAAATCCGAATAACAGAACGCTGGTCTTTCCTGGTGCAAGTCGCAAGTCGCGCGGCCATCTTTATACTGATACTGCGACGGTATGCGTGCACCTGCACTATGCTGCCACCTACAGGCCATTCTGCACGCTGTTTGTAGCACGCTTACCAATTCACAGAATAACGGCGCGAAATTTCAGTTTGTTATTACAAATTTAAGGTTTTCATTTGACTCACCCTCGTATTTAGTTGAATTAACGGCATTTTGTCTAGACAAGGATGGTACTCAGATTTTGTAACACCAATGGATCTCGGCATGGAAATGTTCCAGAAACTTTCCTACGTCTATTTAGAGACTGATATTTGGTGACACACGCTATAAGAAATGACGAGGTCCTCCTCGGAGTCGACGAGGAAAGGAATACAGGACCGTTATAATTAACTTTCGCTACTTGTGCCAGTGTAGGCGGAAAACTATTTACCTCGCGGGTACCCAGCTTCATAGGCATGATGTTCATACTGCGCGCTGCAGCATTTGCGTTGTTAGTCGTCTTAGTGTCATGATTTGCCGTAACGTGCTGACACTGGTACGGCAATGTATGGTTTGAACACGGGTCGACCGAAGCGTCCGATCCCACCCGTCGGCTTGGACCTGTGACGTGAGGCGCGGAATTTAGTTTGTGAGAGTGGCGTGTTTGTAGATGTGTTCTCTGGTGGTGTGTTTAAGTGGTGTGTTAGGTGATGTTTTTGGTTTATTTTGCTTGTGTGGCGTGTTTATAGGTGGCGTATTGTTGCGATCGGTGGTTCTCTCTGGTGGTGTGTTTATGGGTAGCGTGTTACGTGGCGTATGGGGTTCATTTGCGTGATAGCACTGCACGTGTGTGGTATCGGTAGTGACTGTTCTTTCAGCGGAATATTTTTCAGAGAGTTAACGATTTTGGTTTTGTTAAGTCGACGTTGTTGTAGTTTTTCTGTTCGTCGTGTGTGAATTTAAGTAAGTTGCTTTTTTTATGTCTTTGGTAGGTATGAATATGACTGACAAAGTCAACAGTTTTCGGTTGTCGGCGATAATGGGGGACAATGCGTTGTATCTAATAAAATTTCTTCAACTGTTCGGATTTTTGGATGAAGTCGTGGAGTGTTCAGTGTGTCGTGAAGAAATGATACTTATTAAAGTTCCGGCGTCTCGGAACAGGGAAGATGTCGTAAGGATAACAGGTCAAGGGAAGTGTTCGATTCCAATTTTGTTGGTTTGTTGTGTTTTTTTGAGGTAGTGATGATTGTGGACGTGGTTGTAGTTTTGGGTTTGATATGGTATCGGTAATTTCTGTTGACCTATATAGGTCAAGGGAAGTGCTCGAATCCAATGTGTGGTTGTGGCTGTGGGTGTTCCGGCATCGGGAGTTGCTGTTGAGCTAGATAGGTCAAGGGAAGTGTTCGATTCCAATGGATAATGTGTTTAGTGGAATTTGGTGAGTTTTGTGTTGTCGGTTTTTTTCGTCGTTTTGAGTGGTTTGGTATGTCTCCCCAATTTCCCACGCTTGTCCCGTTAGTTTCATTAGGTTTTTTGTGGAACGTGTGTGTGTTTGGTTTTTCAATGTATTTTCGGGTTTGTGGTCATTTTTACGTAATGAGGTCATAGCCGCCATATTGGAGTCAAAGTGTACGGTCGTTTCTGCCATATTTGTGACGTCATGGGTCAAAGCAGACGGGTGGAATCGGACGCTTCTGTATTTCCATCAGTGTGCATTACAGTCGCTGATAGTCAACATGGGTGTCGACAACGTCGGTAGGGCTTTAATCGCACAGCTGTTTTATAATAACAACAGCAACAGTGCTGCTGCTCTTCGAGAGGGAAGACGGCCAATTGCGACACAAATTGTTCAAGAAGCTACTGCTGCCATGACTGAGGGGTTGGGTTGTTTGTGGGAAGAGGCCAGACAGCGAGGTCATCAGTCTCATCGGATTAGGGAAGGACGGGGAAAGAAGTCGGCAGTGCCCTTTCAAAGGAACCATCCCGGCATTTGCCTGGAGCGATTTAGGGAGATCACGGAAAACCTAAATCAGGATGGCAGGACGCGGGATTGAACCGTCGTCCTCCCGAATGCGAGTCCAGTGTGCTAGCCACTGCGCCACCTCGCTCGGTAGCATGACTAAGAATACTGGATGTAATGTGCGATCGTCAAACGTTGCACCAGCTGTGTCACGACAGCTCAACATTCCATCGTCCACCGTTGTTCCGTGCAGCAGTGGAACTATATCCAGTGCATTTCCACGCTGTCGCGGATGTAGTTGGTCGTCACACTGAACAAAGTTTGTAATCTGGAACGTAAACGTGGTACCCAATTTACAAATGTTACCCTCTCAGATGAAAATTGAAATGTGTTTCTTCCAATGGTTTATTCGTTATTTCTCTTCTGCATGTCTTTAACAAATATTTGCACAAAGTTCCAGTGTCGTACTATCACTCGTTTTTCATAGGATCCCTCTCAAGAAGTGAAAGATAATTATAACCACTCTCTATGTGAAATACTCTAACCAGAAAAACGAACAGCAAAACGGAATGAGTGATAAGAGAGAAGAAATTTACTGGAGCGATCGTCAGAACGCAAAAATTGTTGGGGAAGTGACAGCTCTACGGAGAGCAACGCGCTTCATTACAGGATTATTTAGTAATCGCGAAAGCGTTACGGAGATGATGGATAAACTCCAGTGGAAGACTCTGCAAGAGAGACGCTCAGTAGCTCGGTACGGGCTTTTGTTGACGTTTCGAGAACATACCTTCACCGAGAAGTCAAGCAGTATGTTGCTCCCTCCTACGTATATCTCGCGAAGAGACCATGATGTAAAAATCATAGAGATTAGAGCCCATACACATAAAATATTTTAGGAAGTTGAGTGTGAGCGCTGCGCTGAGATGAAGAGTGGAATGGTAAAGAAGTAGTATGAAAATGGTTCGATGAACACTCTGCCAGGCACCTAAGTGTGAATTGCAGAGTAACCATGTAGATGTAGGTGTAGATGTAGATATGAGAGGAAAGCAAGGCAGGCTCCATCAAACCGCTGAGATGACCGTTACTGATAAAAGTTACAATGGAGAGAAGTCTTCCGAAATAAGAGTGATTTCAGGTGCGCCGCAGGGGAGTGTCGTAGGAACGTTGCTATTCACAATATATATAAATGACCTTGTGGATAACATCGGAAGTTGACTGAAGCTTTTTGCGGATGATGCTGTAATATATCGAGAGGTTGTAACAATGGAAAATTGTACTGAAATGCAGGAGGATCTGCAACGAATTGACACATGGTGCAGGGAAATGGCAATTGAATCTCATTGTAGACAAGTGTAATGTGCTGCGAAAACATAGAAAGAAAGAGCCTTTATCATTTAGCTACAATATAGCCGGTCAGCAATTGGAAGCAGTTAATTCCATAAATTATCTGGGAGTAGGCATTAGGACAGATATAAAATGGAATGGCCATATAAAAGTAATCGTTGGTAAAGCAGATGCCAGACTGAAAATCATTGGAAGAATCCTAAGGAAATGCAGTCCTAAAACAAAGGAAGCAGGTTACAATACACTTGTTCGCCCACTGCTCGAGTAATGCTCACCGGTTTAAAAGCGCAATGCCTTCAAGAACTGTGTTCTGTGACACCAGGGTAATAATATATGCATAGCGAGGGGTTGTAGTGTCAGTGAGTCATTTGTCACGGTCATCGTACTTCTGTTGACGGAATAGCATTGTGTGTCCGCAGGGAGCTGGACGGACCTATCAACGGACTGCTGCACATGTTGGGTGCCATGTATCCATCGTTTCTCACTACTTTCAACAGTGGTCTGTAGAACTTTCCCGTAAATGTAGATCACGTTCTGAACCTCCTCCGCATAGTACAGATGCACTGGATACGGTCAGTTTCCGCAAGCAGTGGTGGTTGCAGAACATCGCCCAAGGACGGAATCCGGCATCATGTTGCCACCAGCTATGTCACTAGGGACCACTGGGAACCATCTGCCTGCAGCAGGATTAAAATCTGGCCATGCTACCTCTGACACCACGACATCGCCAAGCAAGATTACTCTGGTGCTAGGAAAGGGCCTTCAGAGATGAGAGTACATTTTTTGTGCATGGGACCACTCAGAGTATGCTGATAAAATAACTCCATATTTAGCAATTATATACAACCACTCGCTCACAGAAAGATCCTACCTAAAGACTGGAAAATTGCACAAGTCACACCAATACCCAAAAAGGGAAGGAGGAGTACTCCGCTGAATTACAGGCCTATGTCACTAAAGTCGATTTGCAGTGGGGCTTTGGAACATATACTTTATTCGAACATTATGAATTACCTCAAAGAAAACGATTTATTGACACATACTCAGCACGGATTCAAAAAATATCTTTCTTGTGAAACACAACTAGCTCTTTATGGTCATGAAGTAATAAGCACTATCGACAGGGGATGTCAAATTGATTCCATATTTTAAATTTTCAGAAGGCTTTCGACACCGTTCCTCACAAGCATCTGCTAACCAAACTGCGTGCCTACGGAGTATCGCTTCAGTTGTGAGACTGGATTCGTTATTTCCTGTCAGAAAGGTATAGTAACAGACGAAAAGCCATCGAGTAAAACAGAAGTAATATCCGGCGTTCCCCAAGGAAGTGTTTTAGGCCCTCTATTGTTCCTGATGTATATAAAACGACATAGGAGACAATCTGAGTAGCCGTCTTGGAGTGTTTGCAGATGATGCTCTCATTTACCGTCTTGTGAAGTCATCAGATGATCAAAATGATTTAGATAAGATATCAGTATGGTGCGATAAGTTGCAATTGACCCTGAATAAGGAAAAGTGTGAAGTTATTCACATGAGTACTAAAAGAAATCAGCTAAATTTCGACTACGCGATAAGTCACACAAATCTGAAGGCTGTAATTTCAACTAAATAGTTAGGGATTACACATACAAACAACCTAAATTGGAACGATCACATAGATAATATTGTGGGTAAGGCAAATCAAAGACTGCGATTCATTAGCAGAACACTTAGAAGATGCAACAGGTCTACTAAAGAGACTGCTTACACCACGCTTGTCCGCCCTATTCTGGAGTACTGCTGTGCGGTGTGGGATCCATAGCAGATGGGACTGACGGATGACATCGAAAAAGTACAAAGAAGGACAGCTCGTTTTGTATTATCGCGAAAGAGGGGAGATAGTGTCACAGACATGATACGAGTGGCAACCATTAAAACAAAGGCTTTTTTGTTGCGACGGGATCTTCTCATGAAATTTCAATCACTAGTTTTCTCCTCCGATTGCGAAAATATTCTGTTAGCACCCACCTACATAGGGAGAAATGATCATCACAATAAAATAAGAGAAATCAGTGCTCGTACAGAAAAATTTAAGTGCTCGTTTTTTCCCGCGGGCCATTCGAGAGTGGAACGGTAGAGAGGCAGCTTGAAGATGGTTCATTGAACCCTCTGCCTGGCACTTTATTGTGAATAGCAGAGTAATCACGTAGATGTAGATGTAGATGTACGTGTGTAAGTTGTTCACCTGATGAGTGGCTTATTCCAGAGTGTACTCGTCCACGAAAGTCAGGTGGCATCCTAGGTTTCAAGGGGTGAGTCATTGGCAGTTACCATTAGCGGTTACATTTAGTGCTTTCTGCAGTGCTTCTTCGATAGCAAGATGATGTGGTTTTCCAGCAGGACAATGTACGTCCACATACAGCTGCTGCGGTGCGACGTGCTCTTCGTGATGTACAACAACAGCTCTGTCTAGCAAGATCACTAGCTCTTCCACCAGTTGAACATGCATGAGACGTGATGAAGCAGGAACTTACTCGATCTCCAGACCTGCTAGAACCGTTGCCGAATTACAACGAAAGGCCTACGATGCTTGCGAGAATCTGTTGCAGGATGCCGTTCTGCACGTTTATGATAATTTGTATTCGAGAATACACGCCTACGTTGCCGTCAGCGGGGGTACACAGTGCACTGATGCGACTGTTCCGACTGTTCCGGTACGCGCTACTGCGACGTGAGGGTTTTATTTGGTCTCACTTTGTTGTCCGGTTACAGTTGTGAGCTGCCTATCACCTCATTTGTCAATAAATGGTTCAAATGGCTCTGAGCACTATGGGACTGAACATCTGAGGTCATCTGTCCCCTACAACTAAGAACTACTTAAACCTAACTGAGGACATCACACACATCCATGCCCAAGGCAGGATTCGAACCTGCGACCGTAGCGGTCGCGCGGTTCCAGACTGAAGCGCCTAGAACCGCTCGGCCACAGAGACATTTTTCAATAAACTGACCTTGTCCTTGAGGATCTTGCATTTTTTTCTGGCAATGTATAAATCACATGTTATTTGAATGGAAAAATCTCAACGGAAATACACAACTATTCTCGAGAGTTTGAACTGTGAATGTCGAGCTTACAACGCTCCAGACGCAAATATGAGAGTTTAGACCATGCAGTATGTTAAATAGTAATATTTCTGTTAGTAATATTCCGCCTTCTGTAACAAAATTTTATTTTCCTGTTTCAGTCCAATGCGTTTCAGTGTTTTATCTCGGCTATTTGGCTGCGATGCAAACGAATTGCCCCAAAAATGTCAGTGCTGGGATAGAAGTCGCAAAGAACTAAAAACAGTAAAATATTGTGACTGAATATGGGGTATTATTAATTAAAAATGCAGTAAATGAAGCAGGCAAAAAGGAATATAAACGTCTCAAAAATGAAATCGACAGGAAGTGCAAAATGGCTAAGCAGGGATGGCTAGAGGACAAATGTAAGGATGTAGAGGCTTGTCTCACTAGGGGTAATATAGATACTGCCTACAGGAAAATTAAAGAGACCTTTGGAGAGAAGAGAACCACTTGTATGAATATCAAGAGCTCAGATGGCAACCCAGTTCTAAGCAAAGAAGGGAAAGCAGAGAGGTGGAAGGAGTATATAGAGGGTTTATACAAGGGCGATGTACTTGAGGACAATATTATGGAAATGGAAGAGGATGTAGATGAAGATGAAATGGGAGATAAGATACTGCGTGAAGAGTTTGACAGAGCACTGAAAGACCTGAGTCAAAACAAGGCCCCGGGAGTAGACAACATTCCATTGGAACTACTGATGGCCTCAGGAGAGCCAGTCATGACAAAACTCTACCATCTGGTGAGCACGATGTATGAGACAGGCGAAATACCCTCAGACTTTAAGAAGAATATAATAATTCCAATCCCAAAGAAAGCAGGTGTTGACAGATGTGAAAGTTACCGAACTATCAGTTTAATAAGTCACAGCTGCAAAATACTAACGCGAATTCTTTACAGACGAATGGAAAAACTGGTAGAAGCCGACCTCGGGGAAGATCAGTTTGGATTCCGTAGAAATGTTGGAACACCTGAGGCAATACTGACCTTACGACTTATCTTGGAAGAAGGATTAAGAAAAGGCAAACCTAAGTTTCTAACACTTGTAGACTTAGAGAAAGCTTTTGACAATGTTGACTGGAATACTCTCTTTCAAATTCTGAAGGTGGCAGGGGTAAAATACAGGGAGCGAAAGGCTATTTACAATTTGTACAGAAACCAGATGGCAGTTATAAGAGTCGAGGGGCATGAAAGGGAAGCAGTGGTTGGGAAAGGAGTAAGGCAGGGTTGTAGCCCCTCCCCGATGTTATTCAATCTGTGTATTGAGCAAGCAGTAAAGGAAACAAAAGAAAAATTCAGAGTAGGTATTAAAATTCATGGAGAAGAAGTAAAAACTTTGAGGTTCACCGATGACATTGTAATTCTGTCAGAGACAGCAAAGGACTTGGAATAGCAATTGAACGGAATGGACAGTGTCTTGAAAGGAGGCTATAAGATGAACATCAACAAAAGCAAAACGAGGATAATGGAATGTAGTCGAATTAAGTCGGGTGATGCTGAGGGAATTAGATTAGGAAATGAGACACTTAAAGTAGTAAAGGAGTTTTGCTATTTAGGGAGTAAAATAACCGATGATGGTCGAAGTAGAGAGGATATAAAATGTAGACTGGCAATGGAAGGAAAGCGTTTCTCAAGAAGAGAAATTTGTTAACATCGAATATAGATTTAGGTGTCAGGAAGTCGTTTCTGAAAGTATTTGTGTGGAGTGTAGCCATGTATGGAAGTGAGACATGGACGATAACTAGTTTGGACAAGAAGAGAATAGAAGCTTTCTAAATGTGGTGCTACAGAAGAATGCTGAAGATAAGGTGGGTAGATCACGTAACTAATGAGGAGGTATTGAATGGGATTGGGGAGAAGAGAAGTTTGTGGCACAACTTGACTAGAAGAAGGGATCGGTTGGTAGGACATGTTCTGAGGCATCGAGGGATCACAAATTTAGCATTGGAGGGCAGCGTGGAGGGTAAAAATCGTAGAGGGAGACCAAGAGATCAATACACTAAGCAGATTCAGAAGGATGTAGGTTGCAGTAGGTACTGGGAGATGAAGAAGCTTGCACAGGATAGAGTAGCATGGAGAGCTGCATCAAACCAGTCTCAGGACTGAAGACCACAACAACAACAACATTAAAATACATGCCCAATCTTTAAGTTACTGTCAACGATAGCGCTTAACGAAATATCTCTTAATAATGTAGATGTTAAATAAAATTTAATCATTGGCGTTATAAATCAGAAACTCCTTATTCTAGATGTATTCCAGTGGCGACCCTATATTGTGAAGTTGATTTATCTTACTGAGTAACGTATCTCTTCTCCAACGTGCGACTAACAGCTGGCGTTATGACAACAGAAGCAAACATATCCCTCGTAACGGGCGTCGTGTTGTGTTGTGGTCCAATGACTGCTGAACGATTGCTTGTACCTACAACAGGCCTGACCTTATCAACAGTACCTGTATAGAGACAGGAATTAGTGATCATGATGTCATCATAGAGACGATAGGATGGCGAATGGCGGCTTGGTCAAAATATAGAAAACTGTAAATTAATGCAGATGAGTGGGAAAATCAATCCTGTAATGTTCAAATATTCATTAGTAGTGTACTGACCGACACAGTCACGTTGTTTAAATGTCTAGGCGTAGCGTTGAAAAGCGATATGAAGTGGAACGAGCGCGTGAGGTCGGCAGCAGGAAAGCCGGATCGTCGGTTTCGTTTTATCGGCAGAATTTTAGGAAAGTGTAACTCGCCCATAAAGGAGAGCGTGTATGGAACATTACTTGAGTACTGTTCAAGTGTTTGGGATCCCCACCAGATCGGATTACAGGAAGACACCGAAGCAATTAAGAGGAGTGCTACCAGATTTATTACCGACAGGTTCGATCAATTTGAATTTAAATGGGAATCCTTCGAGGGGAAACGACATTCTATTCAGAAAATTTAGAGAAACCGCGTTTGGGGCTGTTTACAGCGCGAGATTCCACTGCCGCCTACGCAAATTTCGCGTAAGGACTACAAGGACAAGGTAAGAGAAATTTGGTGTCTTGCAGAGACATGTAGACAGTCATTCTCCTATTGTTCCATTTGCGAGTGGAATGGAAGAGGGAATGACTAGAAGTGGTACAAGATTCCCTCCACCATGCAACGACAGGAGGCTTTGTGGAACACGTAGTATATGTAGATGTATGATATAGATGTTGATGTAAGTGTAGATCGGTTTGATGCAACTCCCTGCGCTACTCTATTCTCTGTAAGCCTCTTCATCTCAGCCGCAGGAGGATATGAGAATCGATGAAACGCTTTACCAAAAGAAATTAGTTTCGGTCCACAAAATACACTCCTGGAAATTGAAATAAGAACACCGTGAATTCATTGTCCCAGGAAGGGGAAACTTTATTGACACATTCCTGGGGTCAGATACATCACATGATCACACTGACAGAACCACAGGCACATAGACACAGGCAACAGAGCATGCACAATGTCGGCACTAGTACAGTGTATATCCACCTTTCGCAGCAATGCAGGCTGCTATTCTCCCATGGAGACGATCGTAGAGATGCTGGATGTAGTCCTGTGGAACGGCTTGCCATGCCATTTCCACCTGGCGCCTCAGTTGGACCAGCGTTCGTGCTGGACGTGCAGACCGCGTGAGACGACGCTTCATCCAGTCCCAAACATGCTCAATGGGGGACAGATCCGGAGATCTTGCTGGCCAGGGTAGTTGACTTACACCTTCTAGAGCACGTTGGGTGGCACGGGATACATGCGGACGTGCATTGTCCTGTTGGAACAGCAAGTTCCCTTGCCGGTCTAGGAATGGTAGAACGATGGGTTCGATGACGGTTTGGATGTACCGTGCACTATTCAGTGTCCCCTCGACGATCACCAGTGGTGTACGGCCAGTGTAGGAGATCGCTCCCCACACCATGATGCCGGGTGTTGGCCCTGTGTGCCTCGGTCGTATGCAGTCCTGATTGTGGCGCTCACCTGCACGGCGCCAAACACGCATACGACCATCATTGGCACCAAGGCAGAAGCGACTCTCATCGCTGAAGACGACACGTCTCCATTCGTCCCTCCATTCACGCCTGTCGCGACACCACTGGAGGCGGGCTGCACGATGTTGGGGCGTGAGCGGAAGACGGCCTAACGGTGTGCGGGACCGTAGCCCATCTTCATGGAGACGGTTGCGAATGGTCCTCGCCGATACCCCAGGAGCAACAGTGTCCCTAATTTGCTGGGAAGTGGCGGTGCGGTCCCCTACGGCACTGCGTAGGATCCTACGGTCTTGGCGTGCATCCGTGCGTCGCTGCGGTCCGGTCCCAGGTCGACGGGCACGAGCAACTTCCGCCGACCACTGGCGACAACATCGATGTGCTGTGGAGACCTCACGCCCCACGTGTTGAGCAATTCGGCGGTACGTCCACCCGGCCTCCCGCATGCCCACTATACGCCCTCGCTCAAAGTCCGTCAACTGCACATACGGTTCACGTCCACGCTGTCGCGGCATGCTACCAGTGTTAAAGACTGCGATGGAGCTCCGTATGCCACGGCAAACTGGCTGACACTGACGGCGGCGGTGCACAAATGCTGCGCAGCTAGCGCCATTCGACGGCCAACACCGCGGTTCCTGGTGTTTCCGCTGTGCCGTGCGTGTGATCATTGCTTGTACAGCCCTCTCGCAGTGTCCGGAGCAAGTATGGTGGGTCTGACACACCGGTGTCAATGTGTTCTTTTTTCCATTTCCAGGAGTGTATGAAGTGCGGCATCCTGCTTGGAGGAGGTTCTTTTTCCAGTCGAAAGAAAGATGAGATCTGAAATGATCCCTGGCAAGGTTCGATTAGCTTTTAAGTTTCGTTCATCCTTGTTGCGAAGAAGAAAAGAAACAGAAAAACGCTTACATACTTAGATTTTATACAACGAAACGATGTACAAAACAAATGAATAAATTTAAAAATCTCGTATATTTATGGTCAACAACACGAAGGACTTTCTTTGTCTACAAACAGAATGCTACCAGACTGATTACAATTTATAAATTTTTCAGTAATACTCCCCTTTGATACTGATCCATAAATCACACTGATTAAAAATTTTATACATAGTTTGCTTACATAGTTATATGCGTAGGTTTTGAAATTTGCTTGTCCATTAACATCCTCACCGATGCGTTCAGCGTAATCAGTCGGTTTACTTTTTCGTTTCAAACATGAGCATTTTCAGACTGTCTCATTTCACACTTCATTCAATTTCGCCGGAGAATTTCTCATCCATTTAACAGTTAGGTATTTAGATATATGGCGACTCCATTAGTTATTAGCTGCTACCTATATTTCTTCTTTCATCCGCAACGTTGATACACGTTCTCCCTGTATTCCGACGCATAGTAATTCTTTCTCTACAACAACGCTTACGGCCGAGTTTAGGTGCCACTTTCATGAAAGAACATACTGAGGAACAGCTTCTCTTCTCTTTAAGGTGACAGTGACGCTTGTCAATGCATATGATTTTTACTTTTTCCTAATGGCTTGCTTACTTTCTTTAGACCGACATACTATACCTGTGCTGCTGATCTGCTTAACTGTATCCAGTAAAAATAGAGATAAAAATAACTTAGACACTTCGGAGAAAATTTAGTTAATCCTTTCTTTTCTTTTTTTAGATTCATGTTCAATGGACTATTATTTACGATAAATCGTAATGATGTGGAACGACTCATTTTAGACTCCATCGCAATTAATTTATGGATATGGTTATATGTTGAAAATTTATAAATTTCTTTTTATCTGTTTTTTTAAATGTATATATGTGAGTTAATAATTCTTACGCACCACCTTTTACACATTACTATAATAGAAATTCTACAGAACTGAAGAGGATGTCAGGGATAAAGTTTTTCACTTTGTTTTCAAATTTTACTTTCCTGTCTGTCAGACATTTTATATCCTGGCTAAGTAAACAAAAATGGAAGTCATTTTTTCCTTGTTGTATCGTAATTATGTACGTCATTGTTCGTCTTGAAATGTAGTGGATTATTTGCAACAAAATTCGTAAGGAAATAAATGTACTGTGAAACAGTAGCCGAATGCCCAACTTCCTAAACAGATGTGTACAAGATGATCGTTGGTGGGCACCACATATTATTCCTACAGCACGTTTTTGATCAACGAAGTCTTTCTTTCTTAAAGATGAGTTACCCAAAAACATTATGACAGTATTGAATGAAAATATACGAAGTACGTCAACTTACCGATTTTTCTCTCCCCCAGATCTTCGTTGATTCTAAGCGTGAATGTGGCTAAACTGAGTTGTCTTAGCAGTTCGAAAATGTGCTTTTTCTAGTTTAAATTCTCATCAACATCGACACCTAAGGAATTTGAAAAATGGTTCAAATGGCTCTGAGTACTATGGGACTTAACATCTGAGATCATCAGTCCCCTAGAACTTAGAACTACTTAAACCTAACTAACCTAAGGACATCACACACATCAATGCGCGAGGCAGGATTCGAACCTGCAACTGTAGCGGTCGCGCAGTTCCAGACTGAAGCGCCTAGAACCGCTCGGCCACAACGGCCGGCAAGGAATTTGAAGTTTCCGTTTTGTTTATTATTCCCTTACCATGCGTTAAACTTAACATTTGTGTAGTATCCTTACATATGCGGAACTGAATATGTTGCGCCTTTTTAAAATTGAGGGCGAGATTATCTGCAGAAAACCAATCAACGCTACTATTAAGAATATTGTTTACCATTTCTTCTGTTCCTCTACGTATGTTTGAGCTGATTACAGTACTTGCGTCATCTGCAAAAAAGTGGCTCTAAGCACTATGGGACTTAACATCTGAGGTCATCAGTCCCCTAGACTTAGAACTAATTAAACCTAACTAACCTAAGGACACCACACACATCCATGCCGGAGGCAGGATCCGAACCTGCGACCGTAGCAGTCGCGCGGTTCCGGACTGAAGCGCCTAGAACCGCTCGGCCACCGCGGCCGGCTGTCATCTGCAAAAGCATATAATTCTGCTTCTTGTATATTAGACGGTAGATCATATACATATATGAGGAACAATACTGGACCTGAGACCGAGCCTCGGGGAGTCCCGTATGTGATTTCTTCGTGATGAGAACTACATCGCCGGACTATATTGTTTTAATTACTATGTACAACTCACATCTACTTCGTTATTATGCATACCCATTGTACAGAATCTCATAATTTCTAACAATGATGTCTGATTTCGTTCCTGTATCGCTACTAACCCCTGAGAGATATTCAGTTTTTTTACATGGCTTTAATATGTCCCCCTCTTCGTGTTTTGATGACAAACTATAGTCACAAAAGTTAAGGGACTAATTTACGTCTCAACAGGGGAAGTTGTGGCATGACGACTATCCCTGCTATTGCCCGGTAAACACTGGGAGCGGTCACCGTCCATAACGGAACTATTAAGAAGCAGTAAAAGCTTAAGCCGCCGGCTGATAGATTCAACCCCTTCCCCTCACTTAATTTCGTTGGCGCGTCCCCTCACTGCGAATTGACCCCGCGTCCTCTGCAGAAGGGTCCACGGTGATCGGGGATTACGCTTACTGCGAATGGACACTCG
This sequence comes from Schistocerca cancellata, assembly GCF_023864275.1. NCBI lineage: Eukaryota > Metazoa > Arthropoda > Insecta > Orthoptera > Acrididae > Schistocerca > Schistocerca cancellata. The sequence goes on along the minus strand of NC_064628.1, from coordinate 780,249,826 downwards.
TCAGTCGAAGGGGAGCAACGGCCCGTGACGTAAGAGCTTCAGCTGCCACTATACAGTTCTAGTTACGTGCTCCACGATACTCCTTCCGATCTGATCTTGTAAGTGTAGAAAAGTTGTGGAATATTTTCAAAGAGATAGTATCGACAGCAATTGAGAGAGATATACCACGTAAATTAATAAGTGGTGGTACTGATCCCCCATGGTACACAAAACGGGTCAAAATCGTTGTTGCTGAAGCAACGAAAAAAGCATGCCAAATTTAAAAGAACGCAAAATCCCCTAGATTGGCAAAGTTTTACAGATGTTTGAAATATAGCGCGTACTTCAATGCGAGATGCTTTTAATAATTTCCACAACGAAATTCTGTCTCGAAATCTGGCAGAAAACCTAAAGAGATTCTGGTCATACATAAAGCACACCAGTGACAAGACACAATCAATACCTTCACTGCGTGATAACAACGGTGATGTACTGATGACAGTGCCACTAAAGCAGACTTGTTAAACACGGATTTCCGAAACATCTTCACCATAGAAGACGAAGTAAATATTCCTGAATTCCAATCAAGAACAACAGCAGAGATGAGAAACATATAAGCAGATATCCTCGGTGTAACAAAGCAGCTTAAATCACTTAATAAAGGCAAGGCCTCCAGTCCAGATGGTATACCAGTCAGGTTCTTCTCAGAGTATACTGATAAAATAGCTCCATATTTAGCAACTATATACAACCCCTCTCTCACAGAAAAATCCGTATCTAAAGACTGGAAAATTGCTCTCAAGTCACGCCAATACCCAAAAAGGGAAGTAGGAGTAATCCGCTGAATTACAGGCCTATATCACTAACGTCGATATGCAGCAGGATTTTGGAACATGTACTGTATTCGAACATTATGAAATACCTCGAAGAAAACGGTCAACACGGATTCAGAAAATATCGTTCTTGTGAATCACAACTAGCTCTCTATACTCTTGAAGTAATAAGTGCTACCGACAGGGATGTCAAATTGATTCCATATTATTAGATTTCCAGAAGGCTTTCGACACCGTTCCTCACAAGCGTCTTCTAACCAAACTGCGTGCCTACGGAATATCGCCTCAGTTGTGAGACTGGATTCGTTATTTCCTGTCAGAAAGGACACAGACAGTTCGTAGTAATAGATGGAAAGCCATCGAGTAAAACAGAAGTAATATCTGGCGTTCCCCAAGGAAGTGTTATAGGCCCTCTATTGTTCCTGATCTATATTAACGACATAAGGAGACAATCTGAGTAGCCGTCTTAGATTGTTTGCAGATGATGCAGTCATTTACCGTCTTGTGAAGTCATCAGATGATCAAAACGACTTGCAAAATGATTTAGATAAGATATCTGCATAGTGCGAAAAGTAGCAATTGACCCTGAATAAAGAAAAGTGTGAAGTTATTCATTTGAGTACTAAAAGAAATCAGCTAAATTTCGATTACGCGATAAGTCACACGAATCTGAAGGTTGTAATTTCAACTAAATAGTTAGGGATTACAATTACAAATAATCTAAATTGGGACGATCACATAGATAATATTGTGGGTAGAGCAAATCAAAGACTGCGATTCATTAGCAGAACACTTAGAAGATGCAACAGGTCTACTAAAGAGACTGCTTACACCACGCTTGTCCGCCCTATTCTGGAGTACTGCTGTGCGGTGTGGGATCCATAGCAGATGGGACTGACGGATGACATCGGAAAAGTACAAAGAAGGGCAGCTCGTTTTGTATTATCTCGAAATAGGAGAGGTAGTGTCACAGACATGATACTTGAATTGGAGTGACAATCATTAAAAGAAAGGCGTTTTTCGTTGCGACGGGATCTTCTCATGAAATTTCAATCACTAGTTTTCTCCTCCGATTGCGAAAACATACTGTTCGCACCCACCTATATAGGGAGAAATGATCATCACGATAAAATAAGAGAAATCACTGCTCGCGCAGAAAAATTTAAGTGCTCGTTTTTCCCGCGTGCCGTTCGAGAGTGGAACGGTAGTGAGGCAGCTTGAAGATGGTTCATTGAACACTTTGCCAGGCACTTTATTGTGAATAGCACAGTAATCGCGTAGATGTAGATTGCTTTGTGTAAGTAGGCTGTTTAGGTTTGTATGTTGGTAACGCCACGTAGTGCTCTGTATGAAAATCGCTGACGGTGCTGTGTTCAATCTGTGGCTGGTTGGACTCATTGTTGCAATATTCGCTTGTGTAGCGTTGGGCAGTTGGGTGTGAGCCGCCAGCAGTGGTGGATGTGGGGAGGGAGATGCTAGAGTTTTGAGAGGTTACTATGAGCGGACGATCTGGACTTGTGTCCGTCAGAAAAAGGAAATTTGTTTAATTGTATGTCACAAAATTATATATATGTATTTTTGAACGCTTTTAAGGTAAATACATTGTTTGTTCTCTATCAAAAGCTTTCATTTGCTAACTATGCCTATCAGTAGTTAATACCTTCAGTATTTAGAAACTTTTATATAGCTGGGTGTGTTGGTGTTCAATGTATCGCAGTAGTTCGAGCAACGAAGATTTTTGTGAGGTATGTGATTCATGAAAGGTATAGGTTATTGTTAGTCAGGGCCATTCTTTTGTAGGGATTATTGAAAGTCAGATTGCGTTGCGCTAAAAAATATTGTGTGCCAGTTTAGTGATGATCAGAATAAGTAAAGAGAGAACTGTCTCAGTACGTTCAGTTTTGGTTAGCTGTTTAAAAATCAAATAATGTAAGAGTTTTTCCAGCACTGCCATTCTTTACATACAAAAGAAATGCACACTACTTTTGTAAAAATACAGTTTTCATTCTGTATGTGTGAAAGTTTTGCAGTGTGTAGATACATCCTTCCCGCTTGTTTTCAAACTTAGTTCAACCTGTTCCCGTGAGTGGCGCTGTCACAGCATGTCTTCAAGATGGCTGCTATACTTGATGTTCGTCAGAAGCAACGTGCTGTCATAGAATTTCTATGCTGTGAAAACGAGACAGTGGGAAACATCCAATAGAGGTTGGAAAACGTGTATGGAGATGCTGCTATCGATCGCAGTACAGTTAGTCGGTGGGCAAGCAGGTTACGTGACGAAAGCGGGCACAGCAATATTGAGGATTGTACTCGCAGAGGCAGGCCTTGTACTACAAACGCTCCAGACAATGTGCAGAGAGTTAACGAATTGGTGACTGCTGACAGACACATCACAGTGAATGAATATCACGCTACGTTGGGATAGGAGAAGGAAGTGTTTGCAGAATACTGAAAGTGTTGGCGTTAAAACAGGAGCGGAAAAACCATGGAAGCGATCGCAAAACTTGGATGGATAACACTGAAACACCCGCCTTACAATCCTGACATGGCTCTATGTGACTATCATCTCTTTGGGAAACTGAAAAACTCTCTTCGTGGAACAAGCTTTGAAGATGATGACTCCCTTGTGCACGCTGCCAAACAGTGGCTCCAACAGGTTGGTCCAGAATTTTACTGTGCGGGTATACAGGCGCTGGTTCCGATATGGCGTAAGGCAGTTGAGAGGGACGGAAATTATGTGGAGAAATGAAAATATTGTTCCTAAAGGATGTATCTACACACTGTAAAACTTTCAAACATATAAAATAAAAGATGGATTAAAAAAAATAGTGTGCATTTCTTTTGGAGTGACCCTTGTACAAATGGGAAGTTTCAATAGCAGTAACTATAATTCATCAGAAATGCGACAAGGATTGAGCGCAATGGATATCAATTATTCTGCAAGTACTATTATTCTTGCTTTTTCTTTTTCTGCACAATAAAGTTCCTTTTCGAATATGTCACTGTAGAAAATTCTTACATTTGTTGTTATCGTCTTCAGTCAGAAGATTGGTGTTATATAGCCGTCCACATTTCTCTGTATATCCACTGCAGCCGACATCCAACTGACCTTGCGTACAGTGGAATCCACTACAATTTTTACCTCCACCCCCCCCCCCCCATTCGCAAGTCACCAAATTAATATTCCTCGATACCTCTGTATGTGACCTACCAATTTACCACTCCATTTCGTGTAGTTATGCCATAAAGATCTTTTCTCTCTAACTGGATTGAATACTTGTCATTGCTTGTTTTATCTATCCATCCAATGTTCCAAATTCTTGTGAAACACCAAATTTAAAACGCTTCTATTCTATTCCTGTCTGTACTGATTATCTTCCATGTTTCACTAACAAATGGGGCGATTCAGCTGCCCCTATCCATTGGTTTCATGCAACACGCAGTTCCTTCAGAAATCACACACGAGCTTTTCATAAATCTTGCTCGCTACATGCAAACTATTAGTCCTAGCGAAAAAAGATGAACAGGACCTTTTTGTAGGAAATTTGATGTAGTTTAATTTTGTACTGGGATACGTTTTAGCTGGAAGCCATAGTTGTTTAAGAGAAACGCTTTTGGAAGCCAGTTCTGTACGATTTTCTTGAATAACTTAAAAACCTTGGCCTCCAGAAATAACGTGCCCAGTACCAGATTTTAGCTACATTGAATTTCCTACAAAAAAATCTTTTCGTTTTTTAAGTACAGCTAACAGTTTGCACATAGCTAGTCATAGAAAATGAAAATCTCTCATGTGGTTTTTTACGTTATTGTGGGCTACGTAAAATCCATAGGTAAGGCAGATGAATCACCAAATACAACGCTAGGCTACAGACAAATAATCCCAGGAAAGTCTTCCTAGCGCTTCGATCTACATTCGATGTTAACAAATTTCACTTCTTTTCAGAGAAGCTTTTCTTCCTATTGTAACTCAGCATTTTATATCTTCTTTACTTTGGCCATCGATATCGTAACTTTAGTGTTTCGTTTTGTAATATAATATACTCATGATCGACTTTTATACACTACTGGCCATTAAAATTGCTCCACCAAGAAGAAATGCAGATGATAAGCTGGTATTCATTGGACAAATATATTATACTAGAACTGACATTTGATTACATTTTCACGCAATTTGGGTGCATAGATCCTGAGAAATCAGCACCCAGAACTACCAACGCTGGCCGTAATAACGGGATTGATACGCCTGGGCATTGGGTCAAACAGAGCTTGGATGGCGTGTACAGGTACAGCTGCGCATGCAGCTTCAACACGATACCACAGTTCATCAAGAGTAGTGACTGGCGTATTGTGACGAGCCAGTTGCTCGGCCACCATTTACCAGACGTTTTCAGTTGGTGAGAGATCTGGAGAATGTGCTGGTCAGTGCAGCAGTCGAACATTTTCTGTATCCAGAAAGGCCCGTACAGGACATGCAACATGCGGTAGTGCATTATCCTGCTGAAATGTAGGGTTTCGCAGGGAGAATGAAGGGTAGAGCCACGGGTCGTAACACATCGAAAATGTAACGTCCACTGTTCAAAGTGCCGTCAATGCGAACAAGAGGTGACCGAGACGAATAACCAATGGCACCCCATACCATCACGCCGGGTGATACGCCAGTGTGGCGATGACGAATACACGCTTCCCATATGCGTTCACCGCGATGTCGCCAAACACGGATGCGACCATCATGATGCTGTAAACAGAAGCTGGATTCATCCGAAAAAAATGCGTTTTTCCATTCGTGCGCCCAGTTTCGTCGTTGAGTACACCATCGTAGGAGCTCCTGTCTGTGATGCAGCGTCAAGGGTAACCTCAGCCATGGTCTCCGAGCTGATAGTCCATGCTGCTGCAAACGTCGTCGAACTGTTCGTGCAAATGGTTGTTGTTTTTCAAACGTCCCCAACTGTTGACTCAGGGATCGAGACGTGGCTGCACGATCCGTTACAGCCATACGGTTAAGATGCCTGTCATCTCGACTGCTAGTGATACGAGGCCATTGGGATCCAGCACGGCGTTCCGTATTACCTTCCTGAATGCACCGATTCCATATTCTGCTAACAGTCATTGGATTTCGACCAACGCGAGCAGCAATGTCGCGATACGATAAACCGCAATCGCCATAGGCTACAATCCGACCTTTATCGAAGTCGGAAACGTGATGGTAGGCATTTCTCCTCCTTACACGAGGCATCACAACAACGTTTCACCAGGCAACAGCGGTCAACTGCTGTTAGTGTATGAGAAATAGGTTGGAAACGTTCCTCATGTCAGCACGTTGCAGGTGTCGCCACCGGCGCCAACCTTGTGTGAATGCTCTGGAAAGCTAATCATTTCCATATCACAGCATCTACTTCTTGTCGGTTAAATTTCGCGCCTGTAGCAATTTTAATGGCCAGTGGTGTAGTTCAGAGGCACCATATTACCCTTGTTGTACTATTGTTGATGTCCATTTTATAATACATTACGTATTCCAGTTTTCCTTTGGCGTCTCTAGCCCAATTACAATGTCATTGCAATCTTCATAGGTTTTATTTATTTATTTATAAATCTTTCATCTTTTACGTTAATACGTTTTCTAAATTTCTCGTTTGTTTACTTTACTGCCTTATCTACCTGCAGCTGAATAACGTGGAGAGGGACCTACAACCCCCTATCCATCCCTTATCAACTACTGCTTTCCTTTCCTATATTTTGGCTGCTATAACAGGCGCCTAGTGTAGATTCAAGTTGTAGACACCTTAGAAACTTGCATTTTACACCCTTATAACCCGCGAATTTCAAAGAGCGCACCATCGTTGTCATAAGCTTTGTGTATAAGTGTATTAATACTGAAAGTGTAGGTTTTGATTTCTTCATTGCATCTTCTAAGATACGTCACGGGATCTACGTTGCTTCACAAGTTCCTAAATTTCTTTCGAACCCAATCCGACCTTCCCTGGGGTCTATCAATCGTTTCATTCGGCTATGCATAACTTGTGTTAATACACACATAAAAAAAAGTTTTGTATCACCTCGGATCCCAGAACTCCTGAAGTAGACGTTGACTGTGGGTTGTATCACAGACACAGTGCCATTGAGTGTTCAGAGATGTCACTAAACCCTCCCAAAGAAGTAAACAACCATGCAGGAGTAGCGCCTATTAGACGCAGGGGGTCCGACAGCTGATCAGTTCCAGTCATTCCACCAGGAACGAGGTACACGGCTCGTGTTGTCTGTAGTTCAACCACGTCTAGACGGTCAATACCGCGGTTCGATCGCGTCCGAATTGTTACTTTGTGCCAGCAAGGGCTGTCAACAAGGGAAGTGTCCGAGCGTCTCGGAGGGAACCAAAGCGATGTTGTTCGGACATGGAGGAGATACAGAGAGACAGAAACTGTCGATGACATGCCTCTCTCAGGCCTCCCAACGGGTGCTGCCGCAGTGGATGACCGCTACCTACGGATTATGGATCGGAGGAACCCTGACAGCAACGCCACCATGTTGAATAATGCTTTTCTTTCAGTCACAGGACGTCGTGTTACGACTCAAACTGTGCGCAATAGGCTGCATGATGTGCAACTTCACTCCCGACGTCCATGGCGAGGTCCATCTCTGCAATCACGACACCATGCAGCGCGATACAGATGGGCCCAACAATGTGCCGAACGGACCATTCAGGACTGGCATCACGTTCTCTTCACCGATGAGTGTCGCATATGACTTCAACCAGACAATCGTCGGAGACGTGTTTGGAGGCAACCCGGTGAGGATGAACGCCTTAAACAAACTGTCCAGCAAGTGCAGCAAGGTGGAGGTTCCCTGATGTTTTGGTGTAGTATTATGTGGGGCCGACGTACGTAGCTGGTGGTCATGGAAGGCACCGTAACAGCTGTACGATACGTGAATGCCATCCTCTGACCGATAGCGCAACCATATCGGCAGCATATTTGCGAGGCATTCGTCTTCATGGACGACAATTCGCGTCCCCATCGTGCACATCTTATGAATGACTTTCTTTAGGATAACGACATCGCTATACTAGAGTGACCAGTATGTTCTCCAGACATGAACCCTATCGAACATGCCTGGAATAGACTGAAAAGGGCTGTTTTTGGACGGCGTGACCCACCAACGACTCCGAGGGATCTACGCCGAATCACTGTTGAGGTGAGGGAGAATTTCGACCAACACTGCCTTAATGAACTTGTGGATAGTATGCCACGACGAATGCAGGCATGTATCAATACAAGAGGACTTGCCACTGGGTGTTAGAGGTACCGGTGTGTACAGCAATCTCGACCACCGCATCTGAAGTTCTCGCTGTATGATGGTACAACATGCAATGTGTGGTTTTCAGAAGCAATAAAAAGGGCGTAAATTATGTTTATGTTGATCTCTATTCCAATTTTCTGTACAGGTTCAGGAACTCCCGGAACCGAGGTGATGGTAAACTTTTTCTTTGTGTGTGTATTTGCAACAGAGACTTATTAACCTGTTGTTCAGAAATACTCTTACTGTTCAGTACCTGCTTCTTTTCGTGTTGGCATTAGTATTTATTTACATTCTTCTTTAAGTTCAAGGGTGTTCGCCTGTCTCATATATCTTACAGACCATCTAGAATATTTTTGTCATTGTTGGGTTTCTCATGGATCTCTGTAAATCTGAGGAATTGTCGTCTACTTCTGATAATACACTCCTGGAAATGGAAAAAAGAACACATTGACACCGGTGTGTCAGACCCACCATACTTGCTCCGGACACTGCGAGTGGGCTGTACAAGCAATGATCACACGCACGGCACAGCGGACACACCAGGAACCGCGGTGTTGGCCGTCGAATGGCGCTAGCTGCGCAGCATTTGTGCACCGCCGCCGTCAGTGTCAGCCAGTTTGCCGTGGCATACGGAGCTCCATCGCAGTCTTTAACGCTGGTAGCATGCCGCGACAGCGTGGACGTGAACCGTATGTGCAGTTGACGGACTTTGAGCGAGGGCGTATAGTGGGCATGCGGGAGGCCGGTTGGACGTACCGCCGAATTGCTCAACACGTGGGGCGTGAGGTCTCCACAGTACATCGATGTTGTCGCCAGTGGTCGGCGGAAGGTGCACGTGCCCGTCGACCTGGGACCGGACCGCAGCGACGCACGGATGCACGCCAAGACCGTAGGATCCTACGAAGTGCCGTAGGGGACCGCACCGCCACTTCCCAGCAAATTAGGGACACTGTTGCTCCTGGGGTATCGGCGAGGACCATTCGCAACCGTCTCCATGAAGCTGGGCTACGGTCCCGCACACCGTTAGGCCGTCTTCCGCTCACGCCCCAACATCGTGCAGCCCGCCTCCAGTGGTGTTGCGACAGGCGTGAATGGAGGGACGAATGGAGACGTGTCGTCTTCAGCGATGAGAGTCGCTTCTGCCTTGGTGCCAATGATGGTCGTATGCGTGTTTGGCGCCGTGCAGGTGAGCGCCACAATCAGGACTGCATACGACCGAGGCACACAGGGCCAACACCCGGCATCATGGTGTGGGGAGCGATCTCCTACACTGGCCGTACACCACTGGTGATCGTCGAGGGGACACTGAATAGTGCACGGTACATCCAAACCGTCATCGAACCCATCGTTCTACCATTCCTAGACCGACAAGGGAACTTGCTGTTCCAACAGGACAATGCACGTCCGCATGTATCCCGTGCCACCCAACGTGCTCTAGAAGGTGTAAGTCAACTACCCTGGCCAGCAAGATCTCCGGATCTGTCCCCCATTGAGCATGTTTGGGACTGGATGAAGCGTCGTCTCACGCGGTCTGCACGTCCAGCACGAACGCTGGTCCAACTGAGGCGCCAGGTGGAAATGGCATGGCAAGCCGTTCCACAGGACTACATCCAGCATCTCTACGATCGTCTCCATGGGAGAATAGCAGCCTGCATTGCTGCGAAAGGTGGATATACACTGTACTAGTGCCGACATTGTGCATGCTCTGTTGCCTGTGTCTATGTGCCTGTGGTTCTGTCAGTGTGATCATGTGCTGTATCTGACCCCAGGAATGTGTCAATAAAGTTTCCCCTTCCTGGGACAATGAATTCACGGTGTTCTTATTTCAATTTCCAGGAGTGTATGTTTCAACTTAGGACTTTCAGTGGTCTCTAAAATTGTTATCGCAGTATCGCACACCCAGTCTTATTTTCATCCACTCCCTCCTCCCTTTCCGTAATATAGCCTTCAGGGATTCTTTTCTTCACGTAGCCCCTTACATAATCCTTCCATCTTTCAACCCTCCCTTATCTGCTTGTGATTGGAGTTCACATCTGTTCCTGGATATTTTTAACAGTTTACAATCTGATTTCTACATCTGTCTTACTATGACGTAAGCTGTATGAAACCCTGCAGTGACTGCAAGTCCCTGCAATAAGTACAATCTTCTTTCATGATTCTTTAAAGGAAGTGTTAGCAACCATCCTATTGTGCTCTGTACAAAATTCTTCCTCTCAGCTTGTACTTTCATTCCTTTCCTCAGTCTTCGTTCCCCATCTACTTTTATGCCTCTTCTCTTTCTTAATATCTTATTCGACTGCCCCACCAGAATTAAATTTTCGTCTCTCTTAACGTACTTAATATTTCTTTATCTCATCACACTTTTTTTTTAATTCCTTCATCATCTGCAGACCTGATAAACACATAATTTATATTTGGACTGTTCTGGCGGGTCATAGATTTTCGTCTATCTGGGGTATGAGACGATCTTTGCTCTATGCTAAAGATGATAGTTTACACCCCCATTCATATGTCGTAGTTCATTATTTGACCTAGTCCTGCTCTACCTTGATTTTACTTTGTGTCTATAATTCTACACTGACGTGACCAGAAACCGTTTTTTCCATGGCATCAAATAGGCAACATAACTTTAATGTCAAGGAAAAAGTGTTTTTAACGTCAAAAAAACTATATTCGTACCATCATGCTGTGTAGTGCCTGCTCTCCACTGGCGCAAATGTAGGAGTACTTATTTTCTCTGCACACCGCTCGCACTACAGGCCAAGTCATCGTAACAACATGGAACATTAAATATTCTAGGCTTGCTCCCAACACAAGACAAAACATTCCCTAGTTGATCAATATGCTTTCATCCGTGTCTTCACTACAAAATTAACCGCTTTTTATCACTCAGCAATTGGCTATTCAGTAGCTCCTACACTTCAGTTCAGCGCTGGATTTGAAACTCGGAGGAGCATTTCCAGTCTGATACATGTTGTGATTGTACCGTTATTCCTTTGCACATTAACTTCAAGAAGTGAGTGAATTTGTAGCCTGGTCGAAAAGTTAAACCATTAATCACATCTGTGTGTTATCTCTTACCTCCCTAACCTACCTGCAAAACATATAATGTTAGTAACTATATATTAGAGTTGAACGCACGTTTTTGCTCACTATACGAGTTGATGCACGTAATATAACGTCAACAGTTACACGTGGTACAGGACATGAAATGATCTTAAGTAAATCACTTTGTCCAATTTTAACATCCAAATTACAAAATAGTTACTTCATCGTTTTTGTAGGAGAAGCAAGCTCCGTTGCACCTTTTAACGACTTTGGTTTTGGAGAATGTTTTCAAACCGTACAAAAACTTGGTATTTTGGCTAGAATTCCTATGCAAATAAATCAGCAAAATTTGCTGTGAGAAACGCGTAATTATTTATTCATTATTAATTCTGTCGCATTATATAATCACACACACTGCCCTGACCCAACTCAACCGCCAATCTGCTACTGCTCGCCTGAAGTGAAAACCGAAAAACTAACTGCTTGACTGACAGGCGCCACTCAACTATTGGCGTTTAACTCACTCCTCAGTGTACTGAAGTATTTCACAACGTATACCTTCATCCACTTACATCAATCTCATATAAGGCAGTTTTCACCAAAATAAATGGATTTTATTTCTGAACAATGTTTAGTAATAATCTTTAAAAGTTACGAATTTCCAATTTTTACATGTCATATTTTGATTAAGATACTCGCAATGAGACTTTTTGTCCAACTTTTACATCGAAGATTTGCGACAGCAATAAAACAAGAATATTGACAATCTGACACTACAGATCACATAAAGTTACCCTTATTTGTTCATAAATACATACACAAGGAGCATTTCCCCAAATACCTACATTTAAGCAGCTTAACAATAACCAATATTATAACAAAGCTGTATCTCGTTTTCTTATACAGTGTAGCAGAGTTGTTCGAAACTTCTCTTATGAAATATAAAACATGTAATTTTTAATCTATTGTGTTGCATATTTTCAGTTCATACATTCATAATAAATGCTTTTAAACGTAATTTTATCGAGAACGAAATTTTGTATCTAAAAGTCCTAATCACTTAAACGTTAAGTACTCTATATAATTACTTGATTATTTCCATCATTGGCCTTTGTTGTAAAGACCACATTATACAAACATTGTTAATCAGTCTTTCCCAGTTGAGATTAGGTGCGAGAATAAGTACGTATCTGCTCATCTTTATGTAACTGACCAATGAGTCATAAAAATTATATAACACGTTCCATTTTCGTACGTTAGTTTAGCAAAAGTGATGCAATTTTCACATCCAGTAAAGTAGAGTGATACATTAACATAGGCACAACTCAATCAGAATTCTCATCTAATCTAAATGTTAACAATATACTGATCTTGAAAAATAAATAAAAAGTTCACACTGCTAAGTAACTAAATAAATTTTAAGGTCGCATACAAACACTCTAGTTTCGAAAAGAGCTTTACGCAAACGGTACAAATGAATTTTCACAACTGACATGCACTATATTCATTTACACTGGCAGCCAATTATATAGTTAAATATTTCCGCGAGCGTAACACGGCAATGTTCATTTATCAAAATTTTAGAAACTTTCCGCATGGATACATGCGCATGTTGTGAGGTGTGTTCAATTATCGTGCTAAATAATTAATTCAAACGCAACATTTTACACTGACGCCTCTGATTAGCACGCGTGAATTTTTATTTTTCCATTAAACATTGGCAAATTTCTAGATGAAATAACTTGTCAGTTTTTTTCGTGCTTTCGCATCTGTATGCTAACTGTGTGCTTTAGAATTGTTATTGATGTGTGTGGTGAGCTATTCCTGTTGTCAGTGTCCAGCCAATGAGAAAAAAATTTGTTTCAGTGACATGGCGGTCGCATCGGTACAATTCAAAAGCAACCCAAACTTGCAAATGTCTTATAAAGAATGCTGAATCTGAAAAATGTTGTTCTTTCTGGCTGATTTTCATCTTATCTTGGTATCGCACTCTTGATGCAGTGCTGACTCAGCACCTGTCTTTATCTTAGGAACTGCGAAGATTTTCTGTTGGCAGAAGTACGTCATTATTCGTTACGTTGACTAATTATAACACTGACGACATAATGTACGCCATTCTCTCTATATTTCTCTCTTCAGCTTATGACCTCGAGGTTCAAATCAGAATTTTTTTTATTATTTTTAAATTTTGCAGTTACAAGTATTAAGTCTGATTTATCGTTATTACATAAAATACAAAACGTATGTTTTCCTCAAAACTCTGAACCATATTATTCTCCATTGGCGTTAAGAATCGTTATCCTTCCAACTGGAACAGACATCCTTTATGCTAAGAATCACCCAGAGGAACGGGCGTTTGATGAAAAGTAGCTAATTGGGCATACAATGAGTCATCTTCGCAGTAATAGAATGTAGCATTTCGATGAAATGTGGACTGGACAAGTTTCTGATTGTGGGAGACATCGATGTGCAACCACTCCTCTCACAGCAAGTAATACATATTTATTTCCTTATATTATAATTTTCGGGATAAAAACTTTCATGGAGCGGATTGAAACTTTTTTCGATGATCTCTAGAAGTAATCATCTGCTTCATTCACCTCACTAATCGCCGCACTGATTTAAGTAATTTTTCGCCTGACTTATCCCTTATCTATTATGTCATACAGCCTCTCATTTTTCCCTTGTTTCTTATACTTAATCATTTCTCAAGTCTCTATTTTCTCTCTTTCAGCACTTGTTAGTTGAGAATAACGAAACTAAATTTTCAATAGATGGTATGATTCATTTCATCACAGTTTCGCTGTATGATTCTGTCACTGTGCTGATCAAAACAGCGTTTCTATTAGCAATCGTTTATCTTTTCTTTCCGAAACTCAAACATTTCTGCCTGCAACGATGTATGTATTCCTCAACATGCAGCACCTGTAAGAGATTCCCTCCTAATCTTCAATGTAGACCTTTCAGAAACAGATACAACCATTATATGCCGGCCGGTGTGGCCGTGCGGTCTAGGCGCTTCAGTCTGGCACCGCGTGACCGCTCCGGTCGCAGGTTCGAAAATGGTTCAAATGGCTCTGAGCACTATGGGACTTAACATCTGTGGTCATCAGTCCCCTAGAACTTAGAGCTACTTAAACGTAACTAACCTAAGGACATCACACACATCCATGCCCGAGGCAGGATTCGAACCTGCGACCGTAGCGGTCACGTGGTTCCAGACTAAAGCGCCTAGAACCGCACGGTCACATCGGCCGGCCGCAGGTTCGAATCCTGCCTTGGGCATGGATGTGTGTGATGTCCTTAGGTTAGTTAGGTTTAAGTAGTTCTAAGTTCTAGGGGACTGATGACCACAGATGTTAAGTCCCATAGTGCTCAGAGCCATTTGAACCAACAACCATTACACAAATGCTATGACTTGGTGAATTCCTAAGAACTGCTGCAGTTTCATGTTATAACGAGACGTGTTGCGACTAAAAAATTTGTTCTTTTAACTCTAAGTTTAGAGGATGTTCTGGGACAGTTTAAAGGAATAGCGTTTGACGTCGTGTATATTCGAGCCACTTGTGTTTAGATATTTGTAGGATTGTTTTCCCCAGCCTTCTTTTACATTAGAACGATCATCTTACACTGTGTAGTGTAAACACGCATTTTTCAAGTCGCATACACGTACTAGATTATACAATAAAAAATGTACAGACAAAAACTTGATTGCAACTTCAGAAAAACTGGATGATCTATCCAAGAGGAGGGGTTTCACAAGTTGAGCAAGCCACCTATGGCTCTTATGCAAGTCGTTTTCGGCTTGACATTGATTTATAGAGTTGTTGGACGTTCTCCAGAAGAATATCGTGCCAAATCATGTCCAACTGGCGCGTTAGATCGTCGAATTTTTGGGTAACCCTGTCCAAAATGCTCCAAACGTTCTCCGTTGGCATAGATCTGGCGACCTTGCTGGCCAAGGCATAGTTTGGGAAGCACGAAGACAAGCAGTAGAAACTCTGACCGTGTGCAGACGGGCATTAACTTGCTAAAATGCAAGCCCGGGATGGCTTGCCATGAAGGACAACAAAACGGGGCGTAGAACACCGTCGACGTATCGCTATGCTGTAAGACTGCCGTGGATATTAATCGAAAGGGTTCTGCTACGAAAAGAAATGGCATTACAGATCATCAGTCCTGGCTATCGGACCATATGGCGAGTGACAGGGCGACAGTAATTTTTGAACCTCACCACTGTCTGGGGAAACTCCAGATCCGTCTTCGACCTGAAATCTCATTGACTGGAGTAGAACTGTATTCAGTGATGAGTCTCGCTTGGAAATGAGACTCTATGACACGACGACCAGCTAAGATGTGCCCGAAATGGCATAGACAGTGATGGGATAGGAGCCTGCCTGTCGAATGCCGTACGGTCCGACAACCAAGAGTACCCGTAACCCATTGGTTGTTATCTGCAACACTCTTAGAGCCTACCGGCACGTCGACGATATTGTACGCC
This sequence comes from Schistocerca cancellata, assembly GCF_023864275.1. Lineage (NCBI taxonomy): Eukaryota > Metazoa > Arthropoda > Insecta > Orthoptera > Acrididae > Schistocerca > Schistocerca cancellata. Next base: position 780,234,172 of record NC_064628.1, on the reverse strand, counting down.
AAGTTATGTTGAACTTCATGGCAAGCCATGCTGGTCATACATTTCAGCAAGATACGCTATGTGATCTAAAGTATCCGGACACCTGGCTGAAAATGACTTACAAGTTCGTGGCGCCCTCCACCCGTAATGCTGGAACTCAATATAGTGGTGGCCCTTCCTTAGTCTTGATGACAGCTTCCACTCTCGCAGGCATACGTCCAATCAGGTGCTGCAAGGTTGGGGAATGGCAGCCCATTCTTCACGGTGTGCTGCACTGAGCAGAGGTATCGACGTCGCTCGGTGAGGCCTGGCGCGAAGTCGGCGTTCCAAAACATCCCAAAGGTGTTCTATAGAATTTAGGTCAGGACTTTGTGCAGGCCAGTGCATTACAAGGATGTTACTGGCGTGTAACCACATCGCCACAGGCCATGCATTATGAACAGGTGCACGACCGTGTTGAAAGATGCAATCGCAATCCCCGAATTGCTCTTCAACAGTGGGAAACTTAAAAGATCAATATAGGCCTGTGCTGTGATAGTGCCACGCAAAACAACAAGTGGTGCGAGCACCCTCCATGAAAAACACGATCACACCATAACACCACCGTCTCCGAATTTTAGTGTTCACACTACACACGCTGGCAGATGACGTTCACTGGGCATTCGCCATACCCACACTCAGCCATCGGATCGCCACATTGTGTACCGTGTTTCGTCATTCAACCCAACGTTTTTCCACTCTTCAATCGTCCATTGTTTATGCTCCTTACACCAAGCGAGGCGTCGTTTGGCTTTTACCGGCGTGATGTGTGGCTTACGTGCAGCCGCTCGACAATGAAATCCAAGTTTTCTCGCCTCCCGCCTAACTGTCATAGTACTTGCAGTGGATCCTTACGAAGTTGGAATTTCTGTGTGATGGTCTGGATAGATGTCTGCCTGTTACGCATTACGAGCCTCTTCAACTGTCGGCGGTGTCTGTCAGTCAACACACAAGGTCGGTCTGTACGCTTTTGTGCTGTACGTGTCCCTTCATGTTTCCACTTCACTATCACATCGGAAACAGTGGACTTAGGGACGTTTAGGAGTGTGGAAATCTCGCGTACAGACGTATGACACAAGCGACACCCAGTCACCTGACTACGCTCGAAGTCCTTGAGTGACTACTGAGGTCGCTGAGATGGAGTATCTGGCAGTAGGTGGCAGCGCAATGCACCTAATATGAAAAAGCGTATGGTTTTGGGGGTGTCGGATACTTTTGATCACATGGTGTAAGATGCACCCACATAGGGCGAGAGTTTCTACAGCTTGTCTTCATGCTTGCCAAAACCTGCCTTGGCCAGCAAGGTCGCCAAATCTATTCCAGCTGAGAACATCTGGAGCATTAAGGACAGGCCATGGTGGCCAGGTGATGGCAGGGCAACCTAGTGCCCTGAACTCCATCCTGGAACGGTTCTAGGCGCTATAGTCTGGAACCGCGCAACCGCTACGGTTGCAAGTTCCAATCCTGCCTCCGGCATGGATGTGTGTACTGTCCTTAGATTAGTTAGGTTTAAGTAGTTCTAAGTTTTAGGGGGCTGATGAACTCAGAAGTTAAGTCCCATAGTGCTCAGAGTCATTTGAACCATTTGAACCATCCATCGTGGAAAATGGACTGCTGTTGCTGGTTGCATCCGGCACCAGCAGTGCAGGGCTGGGTAGACCTTTTAGTTCCATCCCCAGAATAATGAAAGGCAATTTGATCTTGGCGAATAGACCCACAGTGGTGACAGAAAGATGGGCTGGCAAGAGCCTGGACGGATGGCCAGTGTTGGCTACGTCATGCTCCAGTAGTGAAGGGCTGGCAGGACCTTAGTTCAATCCCCAGAACAATGGAAGGCGATTTGATCTTGATGAGTAGACTCACAGTGGTACCAGAGCGAGAGGTTGTCAAGAGTTGAGAGGATGGCCAGTGCTCGCTGCGTCAGGCTCCAGCAGTGGAGGGCTGGAGGATGTTATTTCTATCCCCAGAGCAATGGAAGGCGACTGGATCTTGGCTAGTAGATCCACGGAGGTGACAGGGCACTGTGTGGCAAGAGCGTGGGTGGTCAGGCGGTGGTCGAGGTTTCAAAGCTTGGTGACAGTGATGGCAAGTATGCTATAGACACATCACTGTATTCACGGCAGCGTCAGACATGTGGTGGCCATCTTAACATAGCCCAGCATTCCGATAGTGACTTGTTGGCTCTGGGGGAGGGGACTCGAAAAGGGGTGGGGGGAGTGTATAAATACTACTGTGTGGAGGTTGATCATCTGGAAGAAGTAGTATTCCTACATTCTTTCGTCATGTGGGAGCTTTTCAAAAGGTGGACAGTGTTGGAGGACACGGCCATTGACCTGCGGAAGTAGGTCAGAGCAGGGGAGCGACTCACGGTGGACAGTGGTGTGTTGGCAAGGATCGTTGACTGCTGCGGTCAGCGCCCAGAAAATGGCACTGTGGCTATAGGCAGTGTTTGGTTTTTTAGTAAATACATCAGAGTAAGGTATTAAGTAATTTTGTAAGGTGATCTATCAACAGTTTAGCCATGATCTAGAATGGATAATTCACGTGAAAATAACTGAAATAATTATTGTGGTAGGCAGTGTATCACACGTTATTGAATGGGAGACACTTTACACTTGATACACAGATAAAAGTACTCTGACACTGATGGCCAAAGAAGAGCCTAGTTGTCGGCAAAAGCCGGCCGTTGTGGCCGAGCGGTTCTAGGCGCTACAGTCTGGAGCCGCGCGACCGCTACGGTCGCAGGTTCGAATCCTGCCTCGGGCATGGATGTGTGTGATTTCCTTAGGTTAGTTAGGTTTAAGTAGTTCTAAGTTCTAGGGGACTGATGACGTCAGCTGTTAAGTCCCATAGTGCTCAGAGCCATTTGAACCAGAAACTGTACATGTAAATAAGCAGCACAGTACGTGGAGACTTATACTCATGATAGTTGTAAATAAACTGGGAAATAGTAGTGCTAGACAAAGCGATAGACAAGTTTACTTCCATATCTCATTATTCTGGCTTTTTCGATCCCAGGTTCCTTACCTCAAACTGTTCAGTGGAGCATTCCCTACATGATGTTACATTTTGCACGCTCTTACGTATAGACCCTGTGTTATCATTATTAGAGCCTTACACAACTATGATAACAATAACGATCTTTTGAAAATAATTTAGTTTCGTGACTGAAACAGAATCGAATCGTTAAGTTTTCACCCCTCAGAAAATTTCATGTAACCCCTCAGGGGGTTATTACCCCCAGCTCGGGAACAACTGGCCTATAGTGTCTAAGTCTACGTAAGAGAAAGATTGTCCCATTCCCCAACAGATTTTGGTTTCCGGACAGATCGGTAAAAGAAATGTTATTCTAGTTTTGCCTAACACTATCTTCTATAGGAATGTGTGACGCATTTTTTAAAAAATCCCCCATACTTGAATTTCAACTTAATGTACTTCAGAACGCAGTTATTGTTAAAGTAAACTCAGAACTAATATGCCAACGGATCATGGACAACACAAAAGCATGAGCAGAACCATCAATATCGATGGCTCGGTTGGGACTACGCACCATTAGGATATACAACGTCACCTTTGAAATCGTAGACGAACATATTCAGTCAGTACTGACGGCTTATGGCAAGGTTATCCAAATAAAACAGGAGAAGTGGACAATGAATACACATTTATAAAACCTTTAACGGTGATCGAGGGGTTATTGTTACAAAAACACATGTCCCGTCTTACGTTAATGTGAAAGGCTTTAGGGCCCAGATTGCACATGTCGATCTACCAAAAAGTGTGCGGTATGTGGACAAATGGATCACGTACTTTCCCAGTGTACTCGTGTTCGTATACCCCTTCAACTACTAACAGACAGAGGAATGGGAGACACCCACAAAATGATAACGGAAGCAAGCAATTATGCAGCCGGCTATCGAAACAGTCCAACTGTTAAAATCGGCTAGCAACATGTTAGAACATAGATCACGTAACTAATGAGGACGTCCTGAATAAATGGACTGTGGGAAGAAAGAACTTTATTGCACAATCTGACTAGAAGAATGGATCGATTGGTAGGAAGCATTCTGAGATATCAACAAATCACCAACTTAGTACTGGAGGGAAGTGTGATGGACCGGTCAGTTTGGCCGAGCGGTTCTACGCGCTTCAGTCTGGAACCCTGCGACCGCTACGGTCGCAGGTTCGAATCCTGCCTGAGGCATGGATGTATGTAGTGTCCTTAGGTTAGTTAGGTTTACATAGTTCTAGTGGACGGACTGGCGACCTCGGATGTTAAGTCCCATAGTACTCAGAGCCATTTGAACCATTTGAAATGTGGTAAGTAAAAAACGTAGAGGGAGACCAAGCGATGAATACAGTAAGCAGATTCAGAAGGATATAGGTTGCAGTAGTTACTCGGAGATGAAGAAGCTTGCACAGGATAGAGTAGCATGGAGATCTGCATCAAACCAGTCTCAGGACTGAAGGCCACATCAGCAACAACAACCACTTCCGAAGCCGAACCGCTTCATGCATACGCGAAGGAGTCACCGCTGCAACCGCAATGACAGCCGGAATAATTTCAACGAAGTACGGAAGAAATCTATTTTGTTGATGAAGGCATGATCCCCACTGAATATCCAACTAACTATAAATTTCCCCTAACTACGGGAATTTAGAATGTTCAATCCCATACATACGTAAAACGAAGTTAATAGATAATCTGTAGAGAGTTAACTCTTTATCTCAACTGGCACATATCAGAAACAGCCGAGAGCTAAACGAGCCCTGGCATCACAAAAGAACAAGAAAAAAGACAAACAAACAAAAAATTATGAAATCATGTAAAAAAACTGGTGATCCTGAAGAATTTTTTTTTGTTTTTTGCATTTTAAGTAAGAAGAATTTAAATTTCAATAATTAACTTTAAGAAAGAAATACCACAGGAGGCATTTCAGTAGACAAGGAATGGACAATCTCTAATTCGACGATGTTGCAAAGAACTTTAGTAGACTTGAACATTACGATATATCTGATGAATTTAAGTTTTTCTCTAATAAATATGCTGCAGTAATTATTAATAAGATTGTAACGTATGTATATAGAATTAATGTAAGGATTGAGAGATTAACATTAGATGATAGGGCTAATAAGAAGATTTTTGAAGATCAGGGTGCTTTGGAAAGAGTTAGAATGTCCTGTACTAATAAGCTTGGTTCATTTAGTTTAAAACCCGATAGGTCTTCTGGAGTACCTTGGAGAAAATATACTAGGCGAAATGCCTTTAAGTTTGTTACTTATTGTAAACCTGAGACTAGTGCCGACATTAGTAAAGTTAAATCATGGACAGATTTGGAAAAAGAATGTAAAGTTAAGAACCGTCTATTTCAAGGGTCTAACCCTTTTTATATTGGTGTTCAAATTGCTGGAGATGAACCGTCTAAAGATGATGTTTTTCAAAGCGAGGTTAAATATGTAACTTTTAATGTAAGAAATCGTGTATATATGACATTTTGTAAAAGGAAGGGTACGGTCACTTTCTGAATAAAGTTTATTGTTTACAGCTCATGTCTGCGTTGGAATTTTTTTACGCCAACTGGGACCATATAAGGAATTATATGAAATTGGATAGACAAATATAGATACAAGAAAAATGATGCGAAAAAATTTTGGATAACAGGGAACATGCTTGAGCTGATCGGCGCAAGAAGGAAGTACAAAAATGTTCAGGAAGGACAAGGATATATTAGCGTACGTCACTTAGGAATGAAATAAAGTGGACGTGCAGGGGGAAGGCAAGACTAAATAGCTTCAAGAAGAAAGTGAATAAACTGAAATAGAAATGGTTGTCAAATGGCTATATCAACATCTAAAAAAACACCTTCGGTGAAAATAAAAGCAAGTGCATCAACATTAAGAGTGCTGTGGGAATTTGGGAAGAGGAGAGAAAGAAATAATGTCGAGAGAGTACATTGGAGACCTCTTTGAGGGGAGAGCACTTATCTCGTGGCGTGACAAGAAGCAGAAAGTGGGGTCGATATGAAGACATAGGGGATCCAGTATTAGAGTCAGAGTTTAACAGAGATTTAGAAAACTTGAAATCAATTAAAGCTGACGGGACACGTAACATTCCTTCGAAAATACTAAAATCATTGAGGCAACATGCGGTCGTACATTATCCTGCTGAAATGTAGGATTTCGCAGGGATCGAATGAAGGGTAGAGCCACGTTTCGTAACACATCTGAAATGTTACGTCCACTGTTCAAAGTGCCGTCAATGCGAACAAGAGGTGACCGAGACGTGTAACCAATGACACCCCATACCATCACGGCGGGTGATACGCCAGTATGGCGATGACGAATACACGCTTGCAATGTGCGTTCACCGCGATGTCGCCAAACACGGATGCGACCATCATGATGCTGTAAACAGAACCTGGATTCATCCGAAAAAAATAGATTTTGCCATTCCTGCACCCAGGTTCGTCGTTGAGTACACCATCGCAGGCGCTCCTGTCTGCAGCGTCAAGGGTAACCGCAGCCATGGTCTCCGAGCTGATAGTCCATGCTACTCCAAACGTCGTCGCACTGTTCGTGCAGATGGTTGTTGTCTTGCAAACGCCCCATCTGTTGACTCAGGGATCGAGACGTGGCTGCACGATCCGTTACTGCCATGTGGATAAGATGCCTATCATCTCGACTGCTAGTGATACGAGGCCGTTGGGATCCAGCACGGCGTTCCGTATTGCCCTCCTGAACCCACCGATTCCATAGTCTGCTAACAGTCATTGGATCTCGACCAACGCGAGCAGCAATGTCGCGATACGATAAACCGCATCGCGATAGGCTACAATCCTACCTTTATCAAAGTCGGAAACGTGATGGTACGCATTTCTCCTTCTTACACGAGGCATCACAACAAAGTTTCACCAGGCAACGCCGGTCAACTGCTGTTTGTGTATGAGAAATCGGTTGGAAACTTTCCTCGTGTCAGCACGTTGTAGGTGTCGCCACCGGCGCCAACCTTGTGTGAGTGCTCGCTGAAAAGCTAATCATTTACATATCACAGCATCTTCTTCATTTAGGTTAAATTTCGCGTCTGTATCACGTTTTTTCGTGGTGTAGCAATTTTAATGGCCAGTTGTGTATTTTCCAGTCTTTTGGCTCCAAAATCCTATTTTTCAACATACTCTTCGTTCAATATGTCTGTCTTACGCCACCTTACTCAAGGACCTGTATGCCCGCATGCTACCACTCTACTGGTCGACGTCGGAGCATTCGTCTTGCTGCACCACGAACCTCCACATCTTCCACGTACTGCTTCTTGAGGGATACATCCTTTGCTTGCCCAAACAGATAGTAGTCCGAAGGAGCAAGATATGGGCTGTAGGGTGGGTGAAGAAGAACAGCCCAATGAAGTTTTGTAAGCTTCTCTCGGGTCTGCGGACTTATGTGAGGCCTAACGCATGGCCTGCATGGAGAAGGACAAGTTGGTTTACATTTGTGTGGCGACGAACACACTGGAGTCGTTGCTTCAATTTCCTGTCAGGCGGCGATTAACCTAGGGAGCGGGTACCCCAACTGAAGGACGAATGTACCAGTAGTACTAAAAGTGACAATCAGATGTGCAACGAGTTGTTTGAATCCGATACGTCGATCACCTCGAACGAGAGTGTCCGCACGTTCCAGCTTTGCAGGATCCATAGCTACGAGTGGCCGGTAGGCATGGGGGACATCAGACAGGTTTGTGCGGCCTTGGTGCGATGATGACAGACGCCATGCCCAACGACTCCTCGTGCTTTTGCTCACTGCCAGGTCTCCATTCAACAAACGCCTATGAGTATCTGCCATGTTCAGGTTTTCCACAAAAATGGACTCAATGAGAGCTCTCTGCTTGGATCTGACCTCCTTTACAGACGTCTTGTTACAGACGTATAGAGCCTCCACATATCGTAACTTCATGAAAATTGTAATGCTGGAAATGCATATCCTCCTATTTCCATCTATTGCACTATAAATTTTTTCCTTCTTTTGTTACCGGAAGATATGACATTTCTGTGTCTTTGTACATTGTAATTGTTCTACAATTTGTATATATATATATATATATATATATATATATATATATATATATATATATATATATGTATATATATATATATTTATGTCGATGTATAATTGGTTTGTTTTGTAAATATTATTTGTATTTTTACGCTGGGTCTTGCCTAGGGAAAACTATGCTGTCGAACGATTACATCCATAGGTCGAGTCGAGAACCAAAGTGTTTAGGATCTTGAGTAGTGTTAACTCTGCCGCGTGGAGCATGGGCAGAGCAGAGTCTGGCTGGAGTAGGGCGGTGGAGCAGGTGTATTGAGTGATGCTGCTGCGAGTTGCCGCGCTTTTGGGGTTTGGCAGCATGTAATTGCGCTCGACTTGCTATGATAGATTCTGGCACTGTGTCGCGGACGGGAATCATTAGCTGGCACACATCAAGAGCCCGTTTCCCCTGGTGACCATGTCAAGAAGAAGGCGCAGCAACATACAGCTTCTGCAACAGCGACGGCTGACAATAAGTGATTGTCGCCACCTCCTTGATCGACGACTTCAAAGCTTCAGTCAACCAACAAGGAAGACTGAAAGCACATAAAGTTTTAGAACTGTATGGCAAACCTCAGCTTTTCAAACTGTTCCATTTGCATCACTAAAATACAGCAACTTAGCATGAACTATTGTTGCTCATTGTCCCAATTGCATTACGAAGCAGGGTCCCTTCCTATTCCGAAATGAACCCGTGTGTCATTGAAATTCACACGCAAGCATTAAAGTAATATCATTCCATTTCACTGCTTTAATTTCAAAGTTCAGTTAGAGTATTCATAGTTCGCTACAGAACTATATGTAGATTACACAAGCACAAATTAAGAGTGCGACTTTTGATACCATATTTTAGCTTACCTGTGACTGCAGCTCAGCTTGATACGTACTAAATTTTGCTATTATTAACTGTTCAAAATCATTTAATTCAAGTTCAAAGTTAAATCTCTTATTTCTAAATTGCGTAGATTCAAGTTGCTTTTGAGATGATTGTTGAGGTAGCCCAACACTAACTTTATTTCATTTAATTTCGTAGTGCTTCAGAAACAAAGTTCACTATTAATTTCAGTCACTAAATTAACATTCAATTTGTGGTTTTATTAATTCTTTTGCTAAATTAAGTGAGAGTGTCGCGAGATTTATTACTTCTGACAAACATTCAGTTTTCACAGAACACGTGTGTTGTGTACATAGTTCTGCGTAGTCAGCGCGTACACAACTTTCCCACTAGAGTGCGCCCCGCTAAGCACAACAGCGCAGGCGCAGCGCTCGTCCGTCTCCGCAGAACGAGATGGCGCTGTCTTAGAGACGGACCAAATTCTGCTTCCGCCGATCCACGTATTAATATGTAATGCAGCCAATGAGATTGCTGCTAACGTAGAACCTTTTCTCCTCGCGAATCACACTCGCGCAGTGATACCTGAACGCTCGAGGTATTATAACGATTGTACAGACCTCCGATTAGTCAGTCTGCATCAGTTTGCATTAGTCTGTTGTCAAGTTTCAGTCTGCGCCTAATAAGATTACCATATTCCTGTACATAGTCATGAAGATAAATGTATAGACACTTTGTCAAGTATCAGAGATATGTGAGAATAAGATTAACGTACCAAGACCAAAGGAACTTCAGATTGTCAATTGTAAACAGCATCCAGAATCAAGTTACGTAATATCTATGATTTTTATTATTTTGATAAATGTGTGTGAAAATTAATCAAGCTCTGTTTAAAGTTGGTCACCGTCAATCTTCTACTCTAAGCATGCAAGTGGCATTTCTATCATCTGACCTAACGGCAGAAGATAAACACACCACGATAAGACCACGAGACATATTGCTGACACTCGCCTATTTCGTAGGAGCGACAAGTCAAATAATCTGATGGTGTGTGTACCGAAGGTCTTACAGTACACACACAACAACGTGTCAACCTTCAGTTGCCACACCTTTAGTGCTAATTATATGTGCATTAACCTTTCTTTTTCAGTTATTATAGTAGTTGTCCATAGGACTGGCGACCGTACTTTCCCCCGAATCTCAAATATCTAATTAACGCCAATTAATTGTTAACGTAACGACCGCACATTTACTTTCTTTATCAACTTTACCCTTTTTCAAAATTAATTTACACCAATTTCATTTGCATGTTTCCTTTCATTTAGATGTAACCCTTCCTCCCTCTTTACCGACAGATTAACTTCGGTGACGATTGATTTTCCCAAATTTCCATTAGGTACACGCGGTTTAATTTTTCACTGTCATTAAGGTCGATAGGTGAGGGGGAGGTTACAAACTGTACGAGCTGAAGCGAGAATACCAGTACTGCGAGATGTCCAAACAAAATTTCGCATTTCTTCAACCCAATCTGGCCTAAAACTTTTTTTTTTGTGATATGTTACAATACAGCATCACCGGTCTATTGCGGTCTAACTGTTTTGGTGAGGCAGTAAATTTATCCACAGGGCAGTGACTGCGTCACTGCAATTCACTTTGGAGGTGTGGCTCAAATGGTTCAAATGTCTCTGAGCACTATGGGAGTTAACATCTGTGGTCATCAGTCCCCTAGAACTTAGAACTACTTAAACCTAACTGACCTAAGGACATCACACACATCCATGCCCGAGGCAGGATTCGAACCTGCGACCGTAGCGGTCACGCGGTTCCAGGGAGGTGTGGCGGTGGGACTTGTAGTCCCGTACCACCCTCTGACGGTGACATTACTACGTGAGTCAGGCAGAAAAATTTAGCCTAACGTGGGCAGGTATGGTTGGAAAGTATTGGACGTAGAATGGGGGCTAGACCAGCTAAAGGATGCGTCCGTGGTGGGCGTGCCAGGCCTATCGTTAGCCATGGTCGGAATCTGATTCCTCTAGGATGATTAGGGGAACCGGATGTCGATGCCAGCGGCGTGGTCCCAACGTGGCGTAACCCATGGACAGTGTCCCGCAAGGCATCCACTTTCTCATAGAGCCGCCGCGCGTTGTTGCGTATTGTCGTCTTAGGGGGACGATATCCGCTTCCTCGTGGAGAGTGACAATTATCGTGAGTGGCGGGGCGTGCAGTCTCCACCTGAGCACCTTGTTCTGCAGGCGCAGCAGCGTCCGCATCCTGGTGACACTAATCGTGGCCCATGCAGCAGATCCATACGTGAGGGCAGGCAGGATAACTGTTCGGTAAATGCGGAGCTTGGTATGCAGGTTAAGTTCCCTACTGCGAAAGAGCGGGTACAAAGCCCTGGTTAGCTTTTGCCCCTTGTTGGTGACATACACCGCATGACAGTGGAAGAGCAACTTGTGGTCCATCTGGATCCTGAGATAGGTTGTTGCCGGGGACCAGGCCACCTGCACAACTGCAATCGAAATAGACTTGGCCACTGTTTCTATGTTTCGATACAGTGTATCGATACGTGGAACTGTTTCAGTGTTTCGGAACGGCTGTGGTTCACTGTTTCGAAACAGTGGTGTTTCATTCCGCCCCTGTCTCGGATAACCGGGCCAGATTCGATCTCGAGCCAGACACAGAAACTGTATCGTTGTTTCAAAATAAGGCTGTTTCAGTCCACATGTGCTTGTGTAAGTAGGCTGTTTAGGTTCTTATATGTAGGCTGTTTAGGTTCTTATATTGGTAACGCCGCCGCCACGTAGCGCTCTCTGTATGAAAATCACTGCCTGTGCTGTGTGCAGTCTGTGGCTAGTTTGCATTGTTGTCTGCCATTGTAGTGTTGGGCAGCGGCAGCTGGATGTGAACAGCGCGTAGCGTTGCGCAGTTGGAGGTGAGCCGCCAGCAGTGGTGGATGTGGGGAGAGAGATGGCGGAGTTTTGAAATTTGCAGGACTGGTTGGCATGAACTGATATATATATATTATGACTATTAAGGTAAATACATTGTTTGTTCTCTATTAAAATCTTTCATTTGCTAACTATGCCTATCAGTAGTTGGTGCCTTCAGTAGTTTGAATCTTTTATTTAGCTGGCAGTAGTGGCGCTCGCTGTATTGCAGTAGTTCGAGTAACGAAGATTTTTGGTGAGGTAAGTGATTTGTGAAAGGTATGTGGGGAGAGAGATGGCGGAGTTTTGAAATTTGCAAGACTGGTTGGCATGAACTGATATATATATATTATGACTATTAAGGTAAATACACTCCTGGAAATTGAAATAAGAACACCGTGAATTCATTGTCCCAGGAAGGGGAAACTTTATTGACACATTCCTGGGGTCAGATACATCACATGATCACACTGACAGAACCACAGGCACATAGACACAGGCAACAGAGCATGCACAATGTCGGCACTAGTACAGTTTATATCCACCTTTCGCAGCAATGCAGGCTGCTATTCTCCCATGGAGACGATCGTAGAGATGCTGGATGTAGTCCTGTGGAACGGCTTGCCATGCCATTTCCACCTGGCGCCTCAGTTGGACCAGCGTTCGTGCTGGACGTGCAGACCGCGTGAGACGACGCTTCATCCAGTCCCAAACATGCTCAATGGGGGACAGATCCGGAGATCTTGCTGGCCAGGGTAGTTGACTTACACCTTCTAGAGCACGTTGGGTGGCACGGGATACATGCGGACGTGCATTGTCCTGTTGGAACAGCAAGTTCCCTTGCCGGTCTAGGAATGGTAGAACGATGGGTTCGATGACGGTTTGGATGTACCGTGCACTATTCAGTGTCCCCTCGACGATCACCAGTGGTGTACGGCCAGTGTAGGAGATCGCTCCCCACACCATGATGCCGGGTGTTGGCCCTGTGTGCCTCGGTCGTACGCAGTCCTGATTGTGGCGCTCACCTGCACGGCGCCAAACACGCATACGACCATCATTGGCACCAAGGCAGAAGCGACTCTCATCGCTGAAGACGACACGTCTCCATTCGTCCCTCCATTCACGCCTGTCGCGACACCACTGGAGGCGGGCTGCACGATGTTGGGGCGTGAGCGGAAGACGGCCTAACGGTGTGCGGGACCGTAGCCCAGCTTCATGGAGACGGTTGCGAATGGTCCTCGCCGATACCCCAGGAGCAACAGTGTCCCTAATTTGCTGGGAAGTGGCGGTGCGGTCCCCTACGGTTCTGCGTAGGATCCTACGGTCTTGGCGTGCATCCGTGCGTCGCTGCGGTCCGGTCCCAGGTCGACGGGCACGTGCACCTTCCGCCGACCACTGGCGACAACATCGATGTACTGTGGAGACCTCACGCCCCACGTGTTGAGCAATTCGGCGGTACGCCCACCCGGCCTCCCGCATGCCCACTATACGCCCTCGCTCAAAGTCCGTCAACTGCACATACGGTTCACGTCCACGCTGTCGCGGCATGCTACCAGTGTTAAAGACTGCGATGGAGCTCCGTATGCCACGGCAAACTGGCTGACACTGACGGCGGCGGTGCACAAATGCTGCGCAGCTAGCGCCATTCGACGGCCAACACCGTGGTTCCTGGTGTGTCCGCTGTGCCGTGCGTGTGATCATTGCTTGTACAGCCCTCTCGCAGTGTCCGGAGCAAGTATGGTGGGTCTGACACACCGGTGTCAATGTGTTCTTTTTTCCATTTCCAGGAGTGTACATTGTTTGTTCTCTATTAAAATCTTTCATTTGCTAACTATGCCTATCAGTAGTTGGTGCCTTCAGTAGTTTGAATCTTTTATTTAGCTGGCAGTAGTGGCGCTCGCTGTATTGCAGTAGTTCGAGTAACGAAGATTTTTGGTGAGGTAAGTGATTTGTGAAAGGTACAGGTTAATGTTAGTCAGGGCCAGTCCTTTGTAGGGATTTCTGAAAGTCAGATTGCGTTGCGCTAAAAAATATTGTGTGTCAGTTTAAGCACAGTCGTGAATAATTGTTCGGAACGGACTAATTGTATCGAAACAGTGATGTTTCATTCCCTTCTGCGTCGGACGAGATTCGGGCTCGGCACAGGTACTGAAACACAACATACCACTTCGTGAAATACTTTCAAGAGTGTCGAAATCTTTTTGACAGGCAATAGCATGAAGCTTAAGATATCCGAAAATAAAGCTTCGTTTCTAGCTGACTGTCCTATTCCGAAATGGCGTAACATCGGCTTTATAAACACTAACCAAACAATAAAACAACGCATACTATTCACATTCAAAATAATAAATATGTGAAAATCATTCAGTTAAATTACACTTATTTTATAACATACGCTTCTCTGTCCATGTACAGTAATCATATTAAGAAACACAAGTAAGACTACAACATTTTGAATAAAAAAAGGCGTAGAGTGACAGCTATTAGACATATACATAAATTTGATGTAGGTATAATTGCAAGCGATCAATCTGTTTGACATATCACTTATAGTGTAATGGTGAACGGGAAGGGCTGAGGAGCATGGCGTATTTATAGTAGCGGTTCGAAACATCTTGAAAGACAAAATTTTTTTCTGTAATATTTTGTTATTTATTCGAATTATTTGGCGTTATTTGTGAGTCTATAGTCAATGTCCCTATTATCCACAATGATTCCCTTTGTGTGCATGGAAATTAGCAGGATGGGTATATTACCCATACTAACGGAATGTGGGAATCCCAGTAGCATATCCGTAGTTTCTGCAGTTTGCTCCCACCTCCAGTTCCGTTCGTGGTGGTTCTTCTGTCTTCAGCTATGGCTGTCCTCAGCCAATTGAAAAGTATGAAAGTCACACGACACGAAAGCAGTGCATTTGTTGCAGGAAATACGAAACTGCCAAGACGCCTAAGTGATAGTTTCATACTTTCTGCGATATGATTAGCGCTATCGCACATCATTTGTGTTTATATGTACATACTAATACAGTAGACATTCAAGATGATAAAATGTGTAGGTTTATTAGATTACAAAACACAAACTGTTTCACTGTTTGGAAACAGCGTATCGAAACATTACATTGTACTGTTTCATTTGTTTCGAAACAGTTACGTGTTTCAGTTTGCCCATCTCTAAATCGAAATATTGTGGCGGAGGACTGGGCGCCGTTTCGTGAAGTAGACTGCCGTAGTATTGGCGGCATTGAGAGCTATTTTGTTTGTCCGGCACCAGGTGATGGTGGCGTCCACCTGGAGGCGGGCGACGACGGCGGAGATAGCACCGATCCTTACGGAGTGCCTACCGGTAATTGGCCTAGAAAGAAAGAGTTGCATTACTTATTGAACACTCGCCATAAATAGCCTGCAGGAATTACGCAGAGATGAACAGGCTAGCACAGGATAGAGTAGCGTGAGAAGGGATGGTCTTCGAACTGAAAATCACAACAATAGCATGGGGTGTACCCCCAGTTATGTACCTGACGGTAGTTTGGGGGGTATGGGTTCGACCAGTGTATTTTCAAGGAGCGGCGGGAACAAGTGTGTGGCGGCGTGCCGAGAAGCTGCGCTGTGAAGGGTTGCGTGTGTGGGGCGGACACGTGTTGCTGCGCGGCGGAAGCCGAGAGGTGGCTGCCGCCCAGGACACGTCACGGCCCGCGACCCGCCACAAGGCGCCCCTGTGCGCCGCCGCGGGGGTGGCCGCTTTGATCTCGCCGCGTCGCGCTAAACACTGGCCATTATCTCGCGGCCGGCTCTGAGCTGCCTTTGTTTCCTGCCCCCGTCTGCGGGTACGGCCGCAGCCTGTTCTGGTTGCCGCCCTCTGCTCGTTCGGGTCGGTACCCCGGGCACACGGAGCGCAGAGTCACAGATGAACAATTCTGCTTCGCTACGTAGAAGAGCAATGGGGCAGGCACGAAAATTAAAGAGAGAATGGTGGAGGTAGAGATTTAATATACGAGTGTCGTGTAGCAGTGCACGCTTGGCGGCTTAAGAAGTAGCTATAACATACACAGGAACATAGTCCAAAAAAATGGTTCAAATGGCTCTGAGCACTATGGGACTTAACATCTATGGTAATCAGTCCCCTAGAACTTAGAACTACTTAAACCTAACTAACCTAAGGACAGCACACAACACCCAGTCATCACGAGGCAGAGAAAATCCCTCACCCCGCCGGGAATCGAACCCGGGAACCCGGGCGTGGGAAGCGAGAACGCTACCGCACAACCACGAGCTGCGGACCATAGTCCAAAAAGTTGTGTCGTAAAGAAAGGCATATTAACTGCTACTTTGCTATAAAGACCCCTGAAGTAGACAACATTCCATCCGAAGTACTGAGAACGTTGGGAGAACCAGACATGACAAAGCTAAATTAGAATTATATATTAATGCCTTCAGCTGCTGACGGGCGTTGATATACAGGGTGAGTCACCTAACATTACCGCTGGATATATTTCGTAAAACACATCAAATACTGACGAATCGATTCCACAGACCGAACGTGAGGAGACGGGCTAGTGTAATTGGTTAATACAAACCATAAAAAAATGCACGGAAGTATGTTTTCTAACACAAACCTACGTTTTTTAAATGGAACCCCGTTAGTTTTGTTAGCACATCTGAACATATAAACAAATACGTAATCAGTGCCGTTTGTTGCATTGTAAAATAATAATTACATCTGGAGATATTGTAAGCTAATTTGACGCTTGAGTACCACTCCTCCGCTGTTCGATCGTGTGTATCGGAGAGCACCGAATTACGTAGGGATCCAAAGGGAACGGTGATGGACCTTAGGTACAGAAGAGACTGGAACAGCACATTACGTCCACATGCTAACATGTTTTTATTGGTCTTTTTCACTGACGCACATGTACATTACCATGAGGGGTGAGGTACACGTTCGACGGGCGTTTCATAGGACGTGGAGGACGCATAAATTGGCCAGCCCGTTCTCCCGATCTTACACCTCTAGACTTCTTTCTGTGGGGTACGTTAAAGGAGAATGTGTACCGTGATGTGCCTACAACCCCAGAGGATGTGAAACAAGGTATTGTGGCAGCATGCGGCGACATACACCAGATGTACTGCGGCGTGTACGACATTCATTACGCCAGAGATTGCAATTGTGTACAGCAAATGATGGCCACCACATTGAACATCTATTGACCTGACATGTCGGGACACACTCAATTCCACTCCGTAATTGAAAACGGAAACCACGTGTGTACGTGTACCTCACCCCTCATGGTAATCTACATGTGCGTCAGTGAAAAATACCAATAAAAAGGTGTTAGCATGTGGACGTAACGTGCTGTTCCAGTCTCTTCTGTACCTAAGGTCCATCACCGTTACCTTTGGATCCCTACGTAATTCGGTGCTCTCCGATGCACGCGATCGAACAGCGGAGGAGTGGTACTCAAGCGTCAACTTTAGGTTACAATATCTCCGGATGTAATTAACATTTTACAATGCAACAGACGGCACTGATTACGTATTTGTTTATATGTTCAGATGAGCTAACCAAACTAACGGGGTTCCTTTTAAAAAAACGTAGGTTTGTGTTAAAAAACATACTTCCGTGCATTTTTGTATGGTTTGTATTAACCAATTACATAGTCCCTCTCCTCGCGTTCGGTCTGTGGAATCGATTCGTCAGTATTTGATGTGGTTTACGAAATATATCCAGCGGTAACGTTAGGTGACTCACCCTGTATATCAACGGGGACAGGTGAAAATGTGTGCCCCGACCGGGACTCGAATCCGGGATTTCCTGCTTACTGGCAGACGCTCTATCCATCTGAGCCACCGAGGGCAGAGACGATAGTGCGACTGCAGCGGCTATCCCGCGCACGCCTGCCGCCAGACCCACATTCTCACCTTAAATGTCCACACACTACATTCGTAGTGTCCCTACCCAACACACTCATTACTCGTGGAACACATTCTACATCTACATCTACATCCATACTCCGGAAGCCACTTGACGGTGTGTGGCGGAGGGTGCCTTGAGTACCTCTATCGGTTCTCCCTTCTATTCCAGTCTCGTATTGTTCGTGGAAAGAAGAATTGTCGGTATGCCTCTGTGTGGGCTCTAATCTCTCTGATGTTATCCTCATGGTCCCTTCGCGAGATATACGTAGGAGGGAGCAATATATTGCTTGGCTCCTCGGTGAAGGTATGTTCTCGAAACTTCAATAAAAGCCCGTACAGAGCTACCGAGCGTCTCTCCTACAGAGTCTTCCACTGGAGTTTATCTATCATCTCCGTAACGCTTTCGCGATTACTAAATGATCCTGTAACGAAGCGCGCTGCTCTCCGTTGGATCTTCTCTATCTCTTCTATCAACCCTATCTGGTACGGATCCCACACCGCCGAGCAGTATTCAAGCAGTGGGCGAACAAGCGTACTGTAACCTACTTCCTTTGTTTTCGGATTGCATTTCCTTAGGATTCTTCCAATGAATCTCAATCTGGCATCTGCTTTACCGACGATCAACACTATATGATCATTCCATTTTAAATCACTCCTAATGCGTACTCCCAGATAATTTATGGAATTAACTGCTTCCAATTGCTGACCTGCTATATTGTAGCTAAATGATAAGGGATCTTTCTTTCTATGTTTTCGCAGCACATTACACTTGTCTACATTGAGATTCAATTGCCATTCCCTGCACCATGCGTCAATTCGCTGCAGATCCTCCTGCATTTCAGTACAATTTTCCATTGTTACAACCTCTCGATATGCCACAGCATCATCCACAAAAAGCCTCAGTGAACTTCCGATGTCATCCACAAGGTCATTTATGTATATTGTGAATAGCAACGGTCCTACGACACTCCCCTGCGGCACACCTGAAATCACTCTTACTTCGGAAGACTTCTTTCCATTGAGAATGACATGCTGCATTCTGTTACCTAGGAACTCTTCAATCCAATCACACAATTGGTCTAATAGTCCATTTGCTCTTACTTTGTTCATTAAACGACTGTGGGGAACTGTATAGAACGCCTTGCGGAAGCCAAGAAACACGGCATCTACCTGGGAACCCTTGTCTATGGCCCTCTGAGTCTACATCTACATCTACATCTACATCCATACTCCGCAAGCCACCTGACGGTGTGTGGCGGAGGGTACCTTCAGTACCTCTATCGGTTCTCCCTTCTATTCCAGTCTCGTATTGTTCGTGGAAAGAAGGATTGTCGGTATGCCTCTGTGTGGGCTCTAATCTCTCTGATTTTATCCTCATGGTCTCTTCGCGAGATATACGTAGGAGGGAGCAATATACTGCTTGACTCTTCGGTGAAGGTATGTTCTCGAAACTTTGACAAAAGCCCGTACCGAGCTACTGAGCGTCTCTCCTGCAGAGTCTTCCACTGGAGTTTATCTATCATCTCCGTAACGCTTTCACGATTACTAAATGATCCTGTAACGAAGCGCGCTGCTCTCCGTTGGATCTTCTCTATGTCTTGTATCAACCCTATCTGGTACGGATCCCACACTGCTGAGCAGTATTCAAGCAGTGGGCGAACAAGCGTACTATAACCTACTTCCTTTGTTTTCGGATTGCATTTCCTTAGGATTCTTCCAATGAATCTCAGTCTGGCATCTGCTTTACCGACAATCAACATTATATGATCATTCCATTTTAAATCACTCCTAATGCGTACTCCCAGATAATTTATGGTAGTAACTGCTTCCAATTGCTGACCTGCTATTTTGTAGCTAAATGATAAAGGATCTATCTTTCTGTGTATTCGCAGCACATTACACTTGTCTACATTGAGATTCAGTTGCCATTCCCTGCACCATGCGTCAATTCGCTGCAGATCCTCCTGCGTTTCAGTACAATTTTCCATTGTTACAACCTCTCGATACACCACAGCATCATCTGCAAAAAGCCTCAGTGAACTTCCAATGTCATCCACCAGGTCATTTATGTATATTGTGAATAGTAACGGTCCTATGACACTCCCCTGCGGCACACCTGAAATTACTCTTACTTCGGAAGACTTCTCTCCATTGAGAATAACATGCTGCGTCCTGTTATCTAGGAACTCCTCAATCCAATCACACAATTGGTCTGATAGTCCATATGCTCTTACTTTGTTCAATATGCTCGTGGGCGTATAGCGCGAGCTGGGTTTCACACGATCGTCTTCTTCGAAACCCATGCTGATTCCTATTCTTACCAAGTCCCGTAAGCGTTCGAGTAATATGTGTGCATCCGCACAGAAGAAGAAGGTCATGGCCGGTATTGTCAGAACTATATACTTATATGGATATGGTGTTTGTTCTTTCGGACATGTCCGAAAAAGCAGACACTATATCCATATAAGTAAATATGCCAAAACTACTTCAAAGTATTACACTAAGGTGACAAAAAGATGGCGATAGGATCGCGTTCACAAGTTATAAAAGGGCCAGTGCATTGGTGGAGCTCTCATTTGCACTCAGGTGATTCATGTAAAAATGTTTCCCATGTGATTATGGCCGCGAGACTGGAATTAACAGAATTTGAACGTCGAATGGTAGTTGGGACATTCAGTTTCAAAAATCTAAGAAAATTCAATATTCCGAGATTTACAGTGTCAAGACCTTGCCGAGAACACCAAATTTCAGGCATTACCTCTCAAAACGGACGACGCAGTGGCCGACGGCATTCACTTAACGACCGAGAGCGGCGACGTTTGCGTATAGTTGTCAGTACTAACAGACAAGCAAAACTCTTTGAAATAACATCAATGTGTGACGTACGTCGAACGTTATCCGTTAGGACAGTGTGGCAAAATTTGTCGCCAATGGGTCGTGGCAGCAGACGACAGAAGAGAGAGGCTTTGCTAACAGTACATTAATTGAAGCGCCTCTGCTGTACTCGTGACCATGTCGGTTGGACCCCGTATGACTGGAAAACCGTTGCCTGGTCGGATGAGTTCCGATTTCACTTGGTAGTGGCTGAGGGTATGGTTAGAGTGTGGCGCAGACCCCTCGAACCGATGGACACCGGCTGTCGACAAGACATTGTGCAAACTGGTGATGGCTCCATAATAGTGTGGGCGGTATTTCCATGGTATGGACTAGACCCTCTGGCCCAACTGTACCTACCAGAGTCTGGAAATGGTTCTGTTCAGCTACCTGGAGACCTCTGGCCGCCATTCATGGACTTCATGTTCCCAAACAACGATGGAATTTTTGTGAATGACAGTGCACCATTTCACCAGGTCACAGTTGTTCACGATTGGTCTGAAGACATTCCGGACAATTCGAGAGAATGATTTGGCCACCCAGAAGGCCCGGCATGAATCCCACAGAAAGTTTATCAGACCTTATCCAGAGGTCAGTTCGTGCACAAAATCCTACACCGGCAACACCTTTGCAGTTATTGACGGCTATAGAGCAGCATGGCTCAATATTTCTTCAGCGACTTGTTGAGTCCATGTCACGTCGACTTGCTGCATTACGCCGGGTAAGAGGAGGTTAAACCTCATATCAGAAGTATCCTATAACTTTTGTCAGCTCAGTGCATACAGGGTGTTACAAAAAGGTACGGCCAAACTTTCAGGAAACATTCCTAACACACGAAGAAAGAAAATATGTTATGTGGACATGTGTCCGGAAACGCTTATTTTCCAAGTTAGAGCTCATTTTATTACGTCTCTTCAAATCACATTAATCATGAAATGGAAACACACAGCAACAGAACGTACCAGCGTGACTTCAAACACTTTGTTACAGGAAATGTTCAAAATGTCCTCCGTTAGCTAGGATACATGCATCCACCCTCCGTCGCATGGAATCCCTGTTGCGCTGATGCAGCCATGGAGAATGGCGTATTGTGTCACAGCCGTCCACAATACGAGCACCAAGAGTCTCCACATTTGGTACTCTCTACATTTGGTACCGGGGTTACGTAGACAAGAGCTTTCAAATGCCCCCATAAATGAAAGTCAAGAGGGTTGAGGTCAGGAGAGCGTGGAGGCCATGGAATTGGTCCCCCTCTACCAATCCATCGGTCACCGAATCTGTTGTTGAGAAGCGTACGACCACTTCGACTGCATTGTGCAGGAGCTCCATCGCGCATGGACCACATGTTGTGTCGTACTTGTAAAGGCACATATTCTAGCAGTACAGGTAGAGTATCCCGTATGAAATCATGATAACGTGCTCCATTGAGCGTAGGTGGAAGAACATGGGGCCCAATCAAGACATCACCAACAATGCCTGCCCAAACGTTAACAGAAAATCTGTGTTGACGTGATTGCACAATTGCGTGCGGATTCTCGTCAGGCCACACATGTTGATTGTGAAAATTTACAATTTGATCACGTTGGAATGAAGCCTCATCCGTAAAGAGAACATTTGCACTGAAATGAAGATTGACACATTGTTGGATGAACCATTCGCAGAGGTGTACCCGTGGAGGCCAATCAGCTGCTGATAGTGCCTGCACACGCTGCACATGGTACGGAAACAACTGGTTTTCCCGTAGCACTCTCCATACAGTGACGTGGTCAACGTTACCTTGTACAGCAGCAACTTCTCTGACGCTGACATTAGGGTTCTTCAATTGCACGAAGAATTGTCTCGTCCATTGCAGGTGTCCTCGTCGTTCTAGGTCTTCCCCAGTCGCGAGTCATAGGCTGGAATGTTCCGTGCTCCCTAAGACGCCGATCAATTGCTTCGAACGTCTTCCTGTCGGGACACCTTCGATCTGGAAACCTGTCTCGATACAAATGTACCGCGCCACGGCTATTGCCCCGTGCTAATCCATACATCAAATGGGCATCTGCCAACTCCGCATTTGTAAACATTGCACTGACTGCAAAACCACGTTCGTGATGAACACTAACCTGTTGATGCTACGTACTGATGTGCTTGATGCTAGTACTGTAGAGCAATGAGTCGCATGTCAACACAAGCACCGAAGTCAACATTACCTTCCTTCAATTGGGCCAACTGGTGGTGAATCGAGGAAGTACAGTACATACTGACGAAAGTAAAATGAGCTCTAACATGGAAATTAAGCGTTTCCGGACACATGTCCACATAACATCTTTTCTTTATTTGTGTGTGAGGAATGTTTCCTGAAAGTTTGGCCGTACCTTTTTGTAACACCCTGTATAGGTATCGTGTCTGCTGTCTAGGACATGCATGCATGTCCGGTAAAGCAGACACCATACCTGTATAATATATGGGCCTGACAATATCGATCTTGCAGTGCACATGCAGAATACTGTTCGACCTCTCGCGGGAATACAATGGTACCGTGAGCGGAGAGGAATACTGGACAGGCGAAACCACTCTGTGGCGTGTGACATACGGAGATTTGGATCGCACGGGAGACGTGCTCGAATAGTCGTAGCGACTAAAGCGGCCTGTCGCGTACAGCGGAAAATCTGAGTTCGAATCGGGGTTCACTACAAATGTTCCTCTGGCACCAATCAGTTATATCAATCCGCACTGCAGTAAAAGTAGCAAATTTCTTTCGTCAACAATTGCACCTTGTATGTACACCTGCATTTACATGGATACTCTGCAAATCACATTTAAGTTCCTGTAGAGAGTTCATCGAACCACGTTCACAATTATTCTCTATTATTCCAATATCGAACAGAGCGCGGAAAGAAACGAACACTTATATATCTTTCAGTGCGAGCTCTGATTTCCATTATTTTATTATGATGATCGTTTCTCCCTATGTAGGTCGGCGTCAACAAAATATTTTCGCATTCAGAGAAGAAAGTTGGTGTTTGAAATTTCGTGAGTAGATTCCACCGCAACGAGAAACGTCTTTGTTTTAATGATGTCCACCCCAATTCCTGTATCAAGTCAAACTCGCTCCCTCATTTCTCGATAATTCAAAACGCTGTGCTCTTCTTTGAACTTTCTCGATGTACCCTGTTAATCCTATCTGGTAAGGATCGTACACCATGCAGCAGTACTCCAAAAAGGCAACGGACAAGCATAGTGTAGGCAGTCTCTTAAGTAGATCTGTTGCATCTTCTGAATGTTCTGCCAGTAAAATGCAGTCTTTGTTTCGCCTGCGCCAAATATTTTCTGTCTGTTCTTTCCAGTTTAAGTAGTTCGTAATTGTAATTCCTGGGTCTGTAGTTGATTTTGAGGCCTTTATATTGGACTGATTTATGGCGTAACCGAAGTTTAAACGATTTCTTTTAGCACTCATATGGATGACATCACACTTTTTATTATTTAGGGTCAATTGCCACTTTTCGCACCATACAGATAACTTTCCTAAATCATTTTGCTATTTGTTTTGATCTTCTGATGACTTTACTACACAATAAACGAGAGTATCATCTTTAAACAGCCGGAACTGTGGTCGAGCGGTTCTAGGCGCTTTAGTCCGGAACCGCGTTGCTGCTACGGTCGCAGGTTCAAATCCTGCCTCGGGCATGGATGTGTGTGATGTCCTTAGGTTAGTTAGGTTTAAGTAGTTCTAAGTTCTAGGGGACCGATGACCTCAGATGTTAAGTCCCCTAGTGCTTAGAGCCATTTGAACCATCTTTAAACAACCTAAGACGGCTGCTCAGATTGTTTCCTAAACAGTTTATACACATAAGGAACAGCAGAGGTCCTATCACACTACCTTGGGGAGCGCAAGAAATCATTTCTGTTTCACTCGATGACTTTCCGTCAATCACTACGAAATGTGACCGCTCCTGACAGGAAATCACGAATCCAGTCACATAACTGAATCGACATTCCATAAGCAAGCATCTTGACTACAAGCTGCTTGTGAGGTACAGTGTCAAAAGCCTTCTGGAAATTTATAAATACAGAATCAATATGAAATCCCTTGTCAACAGCACTCAACACTTCGTGTGAGAACAGAGCTAGCTAGCTGTGTTCCACAACATGTACCAGACAGGAGAAACAACCTCAGACTTCAGAAATAATGTAATAATTGCCGTTCCAAAGAAGACCGTTTCTGGCAGGTGTGAATATCGCTGAACTGTCGGTTTAGTAACTCATGGATGCAAAATATAGAGATGAATTGTTTATAGAACAATGGAAAGACTGGTAGAAGCCGCCCGTGAGAAAGATCTGTTCGGATTTCAGGTAACTGTAAGATATGTGAGGCAACAATCAACCTGCGACCTACCTTAGAACATATACTGAAGAAAGGCAAACCTATTAAAGAATCCGTAGAAATACGACTGGCGGAAAATCTGTTAAACCGTGACAGCGACTACCAGCTGGACAGTGCATGGAATCCCATCATCTCCACGATTTGCTCAAATCGAAGACGACAGATTGCGCCGACCGCCGTGGCAAACAGCAACGCAGAGGGCGACTGAGTTCCGCTATTCCACCAGCGAGGGCGCTGCCGGCGGGCAGTGTGGTTCAACTATCAAGTTTTCGACGCATGCGCAGAATAGTTACAGTACGCTATATATTGCGGAACGGACGACGTTTTCGCCAGTCTGCGACGGCTCACCTGAAGATGACTGGCAGGTGTCCAGTTGAAATATCGTGCGAAGTATTGAACGACGACCGACTGCAAGCTCGAAATTTGTTTGAACATGCAAACCTACATTTACAACATTTGTACATTTAGAGAAAACTTCTGAAAATATTGACTGGAATTCTGGGATTTTACAATTTTGCAAGAGAATGTACTGAGAGTGAAAGGTTTTTTACAACTTGTCAATTTGTACAGAAATCGTTTCTGAAAGTATTTGTATGGAGTGTAGCCATGTACGGAAGTGAAACATGGACAATAAATAGTTTGGACAAGAAGAGAATAGAAGCTTTCGAGATGTGGTGCTACAGAAGAATGCTGAAGATTAGATGGATAGATCACATAACTAATGAGGAGGTATTGAATAGAATTGGGGAGAAGAGGAGTTTGTGGCACAACTTGACTAGAAGAAGAGATCGGTTGGTAGGACATGTTCTGAGGCATCAATGGATCACCAATTTAGTATTGGAGGGCAGAGTGGAGGGTAAAAATCGTAGAGGGAGACCAAGAGTTGAATACACTAAGCAGATTCAGAAGGATGTAGGCCGCAGTAGGTACTGGGAGATGAAGAAGCTTGCACAGGATAGAGTAGCATGGAGAGCTGCATCAAACCAGTCTCAGGACTGAAGACCACAACAACAACAACAACTGAGGTGGCAGTGACATAGGGGGTCTATACACGATGTTGTCTGGCCACAATATTATTCAGTCTGTACAGTGAGCAAGCACTAAAACAATTCTAGGAGAAAATTGGAAATGGAATAATGTTTGAGATTTGCCAATAACATTGTAATTCTGTTAGAGACAGCCAGGGACTTGGAAGAGCAGTTGAACGGAACTCATAGTGTCTTGAAAATAGGTTTTGAGATGAACGTGAACAAAGGTAAAGCAAGGCTAATGGAATGTAGTCGAATTAAATCAGGCGATGCTAAGGAAATTAGGTTAAGGAATGAGACATGAAGAGTAATAAATGAGTTTTGCTAAATGGGAAGGAAAATAAGTCATGACGAGCAAAGTAGATATAAGAAGCAGACGGATTATAGTGAGAAAAGTGTTTCTGAAAAAGAGGAATATGATAATATCGATAATGAATTTAAATGTTAGGAAATCCTTTTTTGAAGGTATTTGTCTGGAGTGTAGCTTTGTACGGAGGCGAAACGTTGACGACAAGCAACTAAGACAGGAAGACAACAGAAGCTTTAAATATAGTGCTATAGGATAAAGCTAAAAATTGATTGGTAAATCGGGTAACTAATGAAGAAGTATTGAAATGAATGGGGGAAAATAGAAAATTTTGCCAAAACTTCGCTGAAAAAAATGGTCGGTTGCCGGGTACACATCCTAAGGAATAATCAACTTGATAATGGAGGGAATTGTTTATGAGTGTGGAGGAGGAGAGGGGGTTCGGCTAAAAATTTTAGAGAGCGAACAAGGAAAGAATACAGTAAGATGGTTCAAATGCTTGTAGTTTACAGTAGTTACATGGAGATGAAGGGGCATGAACAGGATGACTTGGGTGGAGAGGTGCCTCCAATCAATCTGCGCGCTAAACTAGTGAAGAACACAACAAGAATAACTATTTGGCATTCGTAAGTAATCCATTCATAAGCTCCATAACCATAAATAGCCACAATTACGTCTGTATAGGGTGATCAGAAAAGTCTGGAAAGCTTGTAAGGGTGTTGAAGGATAGGATGTGCTGAGGAATAATTTTTAAGAAAAAAAGTCTCTACATTGTGCCGTTTGCGATTTAATTAGCGTTGATGGTAGCCAATCAGGTCGTTGCGCGCGCAATTTCAAGCATTCGCACGCGCTAAAATGCGGTAATGCACGTACATCTGCGGGTCCGTGAGTTACCATTTGTTCAAATGCCAATTACCTGTAAAAATGTGCCTTTTTCGGAAGTGGTAAAGTTAGGCTAGGTGAGTAAAAGCTACTTTCTTTGATTTGAGGAACCAAACGAAGAACAAGTTTGGTGACACTGTCCCTGGCAAGCTACCTGAATATATGCGTACAACTACCTAAATGGCCAGCTTCAATCCTAATGAAATTTATCAGACTTTTTTAAAAGTAATTTATCAGTGCAACCTAACGCGCAGCAGTCTTACGAACATTTCAGAATGTTTCTTAACACTCTGTGTATTTGCGAGTGGTTTAGAGGTAATGCCGTTTTTCGCTTCTCATCCTCCATATTATAGTTTACAGTCTTCTCAATACCCTAGTGGAGATTCTTGGAGTCCACAGCTCCCCTGAACCTGTAACCCATCTTATGGCGATCGATCAAGTTCTCTTTTCCTCTCTGGAACCCACCTGCATATCATCTCTCTAGCAGTCTATTCTCATCGATTCGTTTATAGCCATACCATATCAACGTCTTCCTTTCAATGGCTTCCGTGATGTTCTACATCTACATCTACATTTATACTCCGCAAGCCACCCAACGGTGTGTGGTGGAGGGCACTTTACGTGCCACTATCATTACCTCCCTTTCCTGTTCCAGTCGCATATCGTTCGCGGGAAGAACGACTGCCGGACTGAGTAATAAATGGGTTTGTCATTGATTCATAGCACGTTCTGTCATGGGACAATGTAAACACGATACAACAGTGTCGCCTTATGGACAAGTAAAGTAAACAAAACCTGCCGTTCCACTTTCACAATGTTCTGATTTCTTCAGTTGTAATATGGTCTAATCTTGAAGCATCATGTCTTTAGTACTCCATTTGCATGAATAAGAGTTGATATGTTGCTCTCTTTCTTATTTCCCCAACTCCTGAGCGTGTAAAAATTTAACAGAGCATAGAGGATGCTTCACTGAACAATTTTAGATACGGAACTTGGGGTCGGAGAAGCCAACTTAAGGAGATAATAGGAATAAAATCACATTACTGTATACTTTCCTATTTACATTAGTTAACTGCAGATACCATCATTGACACAATGAACGTACCATTTGTACTGTATCTTACAAAATGTGCTGAAACTGACGGCCATCAACCTCGATGCAAGCATGACATCGGTGAATAAGATTTTAACGCTACCTAACAAATATGCTTGGTGTGTTTCGAATCACATCACAGGCAGCTACAATTCTGGCAACTAATCCATCGCCGTATCCACGGGGTCTCCATACGTAAGTGACTTTTGATATCCCCATAGGAAATATTCAAGGGAATTCAGGTAAAGTAATCTCGTAGGCCATGTAATAGGACCTCCCTTCCAATCCAGCGACCAGGAAATACTGTACCAGTACTGCCCCATCGTATTGTACTGTACTTCTCTAAATAGCACTGAGTGCTAAATGGGAGCTGTCATTGATTCATAGCACGTTCTGTCATGGGACAATGTAAACACGATACAGCAGTGTCACTTTATGGACAAGTAAAGTAAACAACACCTGGATCATGACTTCCTAGTTATCAAGCTGGCCCTCACTGTTTCCTTTCTGGAAATAAAAGAATGTGCATGTAAATAAACAGCACAATATGTGTAAACTTGTAAGCATGTTAGTTGTAATTTTATTTGTGTTAATTATAATTTCTTATATTAGACACTGTGTTGTTGCCTTATATATGCCCCACGTTTCGTTCATCTTTAGTGCAAATATACACTCAAGGAAACGTCCAAATTGCCGGCCGCTGGTGGCCGAGCGGTTCTAGGCGCTTCAGTCTGGAACTGCGCGACCGCTACGGTCGCAGGTTCGAATCCTGCCTCGGGCATGGATGTGTGTGATATCCTTATGTTAGTTAGGTTTAAGTAGTTTTACGTTCTAGGGACTGATGACCTGAGATGTTTAGTCCCATAGTGCTCAGAGCCATCTGAACCATTGAAACGTCCAAACATCAACAGGCAGTGGCTAGGATTGTTCATGTTTTATTAGCAAGACATTAAAAAATTAATTAATCATTTTACACTATCTTTGCTTGAAACATTTTACCATATTCACATGACATCCATTTGCAGTTAACATCTTATCTACTAAAAATATATTTTCCTCATTTACGATTTATTTTTACATTACGTAAGGCATTTTTTAATTAATCGCTTCGCTGCAAAATTGTGTAATCACACACAACGAAAAGCAATGTCTATTTTTTTAAATCTACCACTACCCATTAACGAATGTGTTGAGCACTTGAATTACTATTTCTCAAAGCAATTCACGAAATTCATCAAAAAGCATTAATATTATCTGTGTCCACATAAGAAAAATTATAACGACTACTACATTTTTCAATTTACAAAGTTCACACAAATATTACATTTAGCTTTCTTTCCTGAAAATAAAAACACATTATTAGTAGTCGCTGCCTGGTGTATTTCCATCAGCTTTGAATCTTGTGCCTGCATGTCACCCATCTCATGAGTACAATCATTTTAGATCATTTTCGCTTAGTCTTTCTGAGAGGCTACACACAATTCTGTGCTTTAATAAGCGTACATTTATTTTGAGTTTTCGCCTGAAACTCAAATGACTAGTCTAAGTTCATCTGAAGCTACATATTACA
Organism: Schistocerca cancellata; assembly: GCF_023864275.1. NCBI lineage: Eukaryota > Metazoa > Arthropoda > Insecta > Orthoptera > Acrididae > Schistocerca > Schistocerca cancellata. Next base: position 780,204,284 of record NC_064628.1, on the reverse strand, counting down.
TTCATGTATTTAAAACTAATTACTATTTACGGCACAAAACATAGAATGATATTTACATAAAATAAACATTATTCATAATCGCGTCGTATGGCATCAACATTGCTGATTTTAAATGAAAAGGCAAAAGTCTTTCTTACATTAATTATTCATGATTATTTACAGCCAGCATAATAAACATGAACTATTTCTGCTCTGATACATTTTCAGATCTACAACGTTTCGCACTCCTAACTTTCTACCTGATTGAGGCATTAGGGTGAGGGAGCCTCTCATCTGTGAAAGGTCCCCTGTAAATAAACTTGAACTTGGAGATTTCATTATCTATCACACTAGAATTAGATATTTCATGTTTTCAGAAGCACATTGTTCCCTATCTTAAACTTCATTGGTTTCAGATTAGCATCGTGTCTTTTAATTCATGCCTCAGCATGTTTCCTCATTTTTTCTCGTAACATTTCCTTTATTTGCCCAATGGCTAGGTCTTTTTGTGGTGGAAAATCGGTCATCTCTTCTATTAAACTCAGTGATTTAGCACCCAATATAATTTTCTCCCTTCTCATTCTAGGCATCATTATCAATCTTAACTAACTTCACACACTCATCTTCGTTCTGATAACAAAGCATATTCTTACATACATTTTGTTTTTTTTTTCTTTTTTTGTCAACGTCCTTGAAGTACACCACTTTCAACATGTCCTCTGAATTTTCCTTATTAATTGTCCTACCGGAATCATGCAGTAGCCTAGACAAGGAGTCTGCAGCACTGTAGCCTACACCCCTTACATGGCAAATTTCGTAATCGAATTGTTGCATGTATAATATTCATCTCCTCTACTTGTCATGCAACACTGTACAAGTTTTTGAAAACGTTAAAGCCTTATGGTCAGCATGTACTACAAACCTCTGAATTATTTTAATCCCCATACGATAGCTATAGCTTCTTTCTCCGACATGGCATAATTTCCATCATATTTCATCAAAGTCCTACTAGCCAAAGCTATGGATGAGCATTCCTTATTTTCACACTTCCCTTCTTCTTAGAAAATGTGGACTGCGATACCATAGTCGCATGAATCGGTTCGCATATGAAACGGCACCGCCAAATCGGGATGATATGAATCTACGTCTCTCACAAGTTCTTCTTTTAACTTTTCTAACTCTAGTTGACAATTCTCTGTCCAAACAAACGCATTATCCTTCTTCAGTAAATTAATACAATTTGAATCATTAAATACTTGCCCCTTTACTTATTTTCGATAGAAATTACAAAGCCCAAGAAACGTCTGCAATTGTTTTTTGTTCTCGGTGGCGTGCAGTGTCTTATCGCCTCTAATTTCCGCGGGTATGTTGTTATTCCAGAAGTTGTAATTATATGGCCTAAAAGCTTCACTTCTTTTCTTCCAGATTTAGACTTTTTCATTTTCAATGTCATTCCTCATGCCTTAATGCTTGGAAAACCTCATTCAACAATTCACAATACTGCTCCCATGAAGAACTCGCTATTAATAAATCGTAAACATAAATTGTAATTCTTGCACCAAGTTCATTTCCTGGCATGCTATCCATTGCTCAGTTGAACACTGACACAGACGTGTTCTGTCCGAAAGGAATGACTTCATACTGGTAACATTTTCCTGCACACAGGAATGCAGTCAGTTTTCGCGTTTCTTGTTCGAGAGCGATATGCCAAAAGTCGCCTATTAGGTCGAAGCTCATCCTGTACCACATGTTATGGAAGTTTTGCAACACCTCGTCTAAACACTCAGGATGATCTGTCTCACGCTTTAAAATCTTGATAACATCACATGCATCTATCATGATCCTAACGCTATTATCTTTCTTACTACAAAAATGATTGAGTTATTATGTTGGCCTATTATGCTCCATATGGCTCATCTATTTTTGTATTGCATCTTTCCTAACTAATAGTACCTGATAGACTGGCCCGAAAAATGGTTCATGGGGTACCGTTTCAATTTTGTACTCAAAGTTACGTAACCAGCCGGGTTTGTCTGAAAGTACCTCTCCATTAATGATCAAAATATTGTACAACTCGTCCTTCTGTTCTGGAGATATAATCGAAACACTCTCCAGTATCTCTGCAAATTTAACGTAATTTAACTCAGTCTTGTATCATGATTTTCAATCACCGGATTAACATCATCAAAATTCATTTCTAATTTACTGTCTCCTACAGAACACGTTATTACCTTCTTCTCACAATCAACAGTTCTTCCAACCCATATCCACAATAATTTCAGTACTTAACTGATACACCACTAAAAATTATGTTCACATAAAATACCTTTAATACGAAATTTCAGCAAGACTTGCTTCTTAATCGGTTTGGTACAGACAACAGTAACACTTGCAACTTTTACCCCCTAACAGGCATCTCAACGATATCTATTACTATTTTAATATGCTAACAAAGTGATTGAGACATGACACTAATTTGGCTACCGCTATCAATTAACACTTGAATTTTTCTTCAGCACACTTCAATAGGTATCATAATTTGCTCACAATGCTTCTATTCATTACCCTTATCTTCCCACGACAAATCTTGCTCCACTTTTAGATCTTTCCACATAACGTTACCTCTTTCAGCTGGTTTATACGGTATTCTTTTTTAGTCTTCCCCCATCTCTTTGTTCCTTTTCACATAAGACATGTTTAATCAGCGATGCATCTAAGTAATCGGCAGGTTCAATTTCATTATCACAGTCATCTGAACGTATCACATCTACCTTGACTTCGTACACTTTGCAACCATCTTTTTCGCTTACTAGTTTCACTCATCTGTCAGAAACTACATAGTCTCACAGTATATCACAGTATGCACCCATCTGATTAAATCTGCCGATTTCGACTGCATCGAGAATGATATCTGCAAAATTCTTGTTCACTCACATTTCACGTGTCTCCTCCTCCTAGCTTTGTTCATCCAGATCATCGGCATTACTCATTATACAATTGTTAACTTCATCTACATCGCACAGTATCTGTCCCAGATTGCTTTACTCCTTCATCTCACACACTTCATAATATTTGTCACTACTCTTAATTTTCGTCCCACTGAAACTTACTTTCCTACTTCTCTTCCATCCTTCTAACCCATCATACGTTTTACTTAATTACATTGACGATACCTTCTCTTTGTCTACTGATTCGATCTTCTTAGCAACGACAGCACGCTTCTTCGCCGGCCGAAGTGGCCGCGCGGTTCTGGCGCTGCAGTCTGGAACCGCGAGACCGCTACGGTCGCAGGTTCGAATCCTGCCTCGGGCATGGCTGTGTGTGATGTCCTTAGGTTAGTTAGGTTTAACTAGTTCTAAGTTCTAGGGGACTAATGACCTCAGCAGTTGAGTCCCATAGTGCTCAGAGCCATTTGAACCATTTAGCACGCTTCTTCGTGACCGGACATGGTCCATTATCGGCACTGTCGTACTACTCGCACCCGCTGCACCCGATGTCGCTTCGACAACTTCTCTGATTTCATGTGTTACAGCATTTGATTTACTTTGTCCAATAAATTCATTACTCTTGCACTGATATTCATGGACAACAATTCTTACTTGAACCTGCTCACATTTACACGCTTAAGTTTCTTAGTTACTGAGCACTCTATTATTATTGCTACAGTAACGTTGTTTTCGACGGCGGAGCCGCGTACTGCTCCCCTCACTTGTGTGCCCATTACTGTTATGGATCTCTGTTTTCCGAACAGTGGCTTTTGCACATTTGTCCATTCTGATTTCCCTTTCCGCGACCGCCACATCTTCCTACCCTCATACCTCTTTCTACGTGAGCACACCTCACCCCGTAATCATTGCTACTGCTACTCTTCTGGTTGTTATGGTTAAAGTGGTTCCTATTTTTATCATTATTGTTACTGTGGTACCGGTTTTCATTGACTCGGTACCAAGCATCAGAGTCACCCACGTTTTACAGAAAAGATGTTTTGTCATTTTCGTTCATTAAGTAGCCTCCGACAGGTCACGGTAATTTTCCGCGCAATCTCTTTAACATGCTAATTTCTGACATGTGGCCTTTTACGTGTTCAACTTTTTTAAACACTTCCTCGCAATACGAATTCATGTTTCTTTGCTTGCCTGGCCGGTTTGGAGAAGCTTGCATAAATTCCTACACAGCAGATTATCTCCTCAAACTTATTTAAAAAGTCTTCTTTAGTCCGGCAACTGTTCGTAACGTGGATTACCCAGATAGTCGCGTCTCCTGTTAATTCTGATCGCGCAATTCTAATTCGATCCTCTTCAGGTAATGCTGAAGGGAGTATGTTCTTCAGCGCGTCAATAAAAATAACGGGATGGTGCCCGCCTCTTTTATCGAACTTTCCAATTCCGAAATTTACGTTATTAGAGTAAGCTCCTCCAATTGTAAATGTAGCAGCCAAATTTTTCATATGCTATAGTATTTTTTATTTGTTCTTTGATTTTGTAGGTTTCAGATCTCAAACTCTCCACTTCTTAGTTTTTAAATTCCCCAGTTTGTGATTCACGCCGACGTATTACGCCTGCGTTTTACCATCCACGTCAGTTTTAATAGCAGATGCGGTTTCTTGTAATTTAGTCTCTGTTTTGAATTTCCACGACCTGTCCATTCAAGGTTTTTGCAGACCGATCTACTTCGCGACGAATTTTTTCCTGCTCATCATTTACTATTTCATTTTCTGGTTTATTTTCGTCAAGATCTTCAGTTATTTCACTGCTAACTACATCGTACAGTTCTCCTCTTTGCTTTTCGATTACATCGCTTCTTTAAAGCCTACATTTTACTGTCAAATTTACCGTCTAGCTCGTTTACTTTCTTAGTTATATTATCGTCCATTTGTTGGGTCAGTTTTTATCTGTTCACCAATTTTAGTAACCAATAAGCTCATTTTACAGTGAAGCGCCAAGCAAACTGGTATAGGCATCCATATTCAAATACAGAGATATGTAAACAGGCAGAATACGGCGCTGTGGTCGGCAACGCCAAATAAGACAACAAGTGTATGGCGCACTTGTTAGATCGGTTACTGCTGCTACAATAGCAGGTTATCAAGATTTAAGTGAGTTTGAACGTGATATTATAGTCAGCGCACGCGCGATGGGACACGGCATCTCCGACGTAGCGATGAAGTAGGGATTTTCCCTTACGACCATGTCACGAGTTTACCGTAAATATCAGGAATCCGGTAAAATATCAAATCTCTGACATCGCTGCGGCCGGAAAAAGATCCTGCAAGAATGGGACCAACGACGACTGAAGAAAATGGTTCAATGTGACAAAAGTACAATCCTTCCTCTGCAGATTTTAATGTTGAGCGATCAGCGTCAGCGTGCGAACTATTCAACGAAACATCATCGATATGGGCTTTCGGAGCCGAAGGCCCTCTTGTGTACCCTTGATGACTGCACGACACAAAGCTTTACGCGTCGCATTGGCCCGTCAACACCGACCTTAGGCTGTTGATGACTGAAAACATGTTGCCTGGTCGGACGAGTTTCGTTTCAAATCGTATCGAGCGGATGGACGTGTACTGGTATGGAGACAACCTCATCAATCCATGGACCGTGCATCTCAGCTGAGAACTGTTCAAGCTGGTGGAGGCTCTGTAATGGTGTGCGGCGTGTGCAGATGGAGTGATATAGGACCCCTGATACGTCTAGATACGACTGTGACAGGTGATACGTACGTAAGCATCCTGTCTGAACACCCGCATCCATTCATGTTCATTGTGCATTCTGACGGACTTGGGCAACTCCAGCAGGACAATGCGACATCCCACACGTCCAGAATTGCTACAGAGTGGCTGCAGGTACACTCTTCCGAGTTTAAACATTTCCGCTGGCCACCAAACTCCCCAGATATGAACATTATTGAACATATGAGCGATGCCATGCAATGTGCTGTTCAGAAGAGATCTTCACCCCGTCGTACCCTTACAGATTTGTGGACAGCCCTGCAGGAAACATGGCGTCATTTCCCTCCAGCACTACTTCAGACATTAGTCGCGTCCATGCCACGTCGTGTTGCGGAACTTCTGCGTTCTTATGGGCGCCCTACCCGATGTTAGGCAGATGTACCAGTTTCTTTGGCTCTTCAGTGTATTATATTCATAGTACTTTCTCTTGATGCTTTTTGCACTGTCCCCAATTAAGAGTTCTTCCAGTCTAGTACCTTACTACTTGCCGCTAGAAATCGGTATGCCTGAGCGCTTCTGTCCCCTTCACACGCCAGACTCCACTGCACTGTGGGCGCACACGCCCAGCGACAATGTTCTCTACTTCAGACATAAGCTATGACTATTCACAATAGCATACCGCCCTGACTAGGCCATCTTGTTTACTACACGTTGTTAGATATTCCTTTTTTACTTATTGCGTTTCATAAGAAAATATTTACAAAATAATGACTAAATGTCCTGAGACTGGTTTGATGCAGCTCTCCATGCTATTCTATCCTGTGCAAGCTTCTTCATCTCCCAGTACCTCCTGCTACCTATATCCTTCTGAATCTGCTTAGCGTATTCATCTCTTGGCCTCCCTCTAGGATTTTTACCGTCCGAGCTGCCCTCCAATAATAAATTGGTGATCCCTTGATGCCTCAGAACATGTCCTACCAACCGAATCCTTCTTATAGTCAAGTTGTGCCACAAACGTTTCTTCTCCCCAATCCTACTCAATACCTCCTGATTAGTTATGTGATCTACCCATCTAATCTTCAGCATTCTTCTGTAGCATTACATTTCGAAAGCTTCTATTCTCTTCTTGTCCAAACTATTTATCGTCCATGTTTCACTTCCATACAAATACACTCCATACAAATTCTTTCAGAAACGACTTCCTGACACTTAAATCTATACACGATGTTAACAAATTTCTCTTCTTTAGAAACGCTTTCCTTGTCATTGCCAGTCTACATTTTATATCCTCTCTACTTCGACCACCATCAGTTATTTTGCACCCCAAATAGCAAAACTCCTTTACTACTTTAAGTGTCTCATTTCCTAATCTAATTCCCTCAGCATCACCCGACTTAATTCGAATACATCCCATTTTCCTCGTTTTGCTTTTGTTGATGTTCATCTCATATCCTCCATTCAAGACACTATCCATTCCGTTCAACTGCTCTTCCAAGTCCTTTGCTGTCTCCGACAGAATTACAATGTCGTCGGCGAACCTCAAAGTTTTTATTTCTTCTCCATGGATTTTAATACCTACTCGGAATTTTTCTTTTGTTTCCATCACTGCTTCCTCAATATACAGATTGAATAACATCGTGGAGAGGCTACAAACCTATCTTACTCCCTTCCCAACCACTGCTTCCCTTTCATGCCCCTCGAATCTTATAACTGCCATCTGGTTTCTGTACAAATTGTAAATAGCCTTTCGGTCCCTGTATTTTACCCCAGCCACCTTCAGAATTTGAAAGTCGTAGGATCAGTATTGCCTCACGTGTTCCGATATTTCTACGGAATCCAAACTGATCTTCCCCGAGGTCGGCTTCTACTAGTTTTTCCATTCGTCTGTAAAGAATTCGCGTTAGTATTTTGCAGCCGTGACTAATTAAACTGATAGTTCGGTAATTTTCACATCTGTCAGCACCTGCTTTCTTTGGGATTGGAATTATTATATTCTTCCTGAAGTCTGAGGGTATTTCGCCTGTCTCATACATCTTGCTCACCAGATGGTAGAGTTTTGTCAGGTCCGGCTCTCGCAAGGCTGTCAGTAGTTCCAATGAAATGTTGTCTACCCCAGGGCCTTGTTTCGACTCAGGTCTTTCAGTGCTCTGTCAAACTCTTCACGGAGTATCATATCTCCCATTTCATCTTCATCTACACCCTCTTCCATTTCCATAATATTGTCCTCAAGTACATCGCCCTTGTATAGACCCTCTATATACTCCTTCCACCTTTCTGCTTTCCCTTCTTTGCTTAGAACTGGGTTTCAATCCGAGCTCTTGATATTCATACAAGTGGTTCTCTTTTCTCCAAAGGTCTCTTTAATTTTCATGTAGGCAGTATCTATCTTATCCCTAGTGAGATAAGCCTCTACATCCTTACATTTGTCCTCTAGCCATCCCTGCTTAGCCATTTTGCACTACCTGTCGATCTCATTTTTGAGACGTTTGTATTCCTTTTTGCCTGCTTCATTTACTGCATTTTTATATTTTCTACTTTCATCAGATAAATCCAATATTTCTTCTGTTACCCAAGGATTTCTACTAGCCCTCGTCTTTTTACCTACTTGATCCCCTACTGCCTTCACTACTTCATCCCTCAAAGCTACCCATTCTTCTTCTCCTGTGTTTGTTTCCCCCATTCCTGCCAATCGATTCCTAATTCTCTCGCTGAAGCTCTCTACAATCTCTGGTTCTTTCAGTTTAGTAGGTCGTGATGCAGGATGATGGAGTGTAGAGCGAAGTCAACATTGTAAGTCATCTCAAAAGTGTTCCATCAGTTTAAGGTTTGGGTTCTGGTAGCAGCCCAGCCCATTTCAGAAATGTTTTCCTCAAAAACAATTGTCTCGCGAAAGCTGACTCGTTTCCTGTCTGCTGGAGTCGTCGCCATAATCTTGAGATCACACTTTGTGGCACACAGAGGTCTCGTGCTACAACCTGCTGTGTTTGACCAGCCTCCAGTCGCCCTAGCATTCTACTCCTCATAACGTCATCAATATGCGTTCCTCGAGCCATTTTCAAAACACAGTCACCATTAGCATGCCTGAAAACGTCTGCACACCTACTCGCTGCACCGTACTCTGACATGCACCAACACACCTCTGCGTATGTGGACTGCTGCCAGCGCCACCGTGCGACGATCGCAGGTCAAATGCACCGCATGGTCATACCCCGAGGTGATTTAAACCAACACCGACTCAAAGGAAGGCCTCGGCGCTTGTCCGTGACGTCACGACAGCTAGGCACGGCGAACGCCAGGTCTGTTGCAGCCATACGAATAATGGTGGTGTCTCCCTCTCTGACACAGGAAAATGTGAAACTATTGGCGGCAGTTGACCACCACACATTGTTCTGAGAGATTTCTGCAATCAATTAATTGTGCAATTCATTACACTTCTTAAGAAATAGTGTACTCCTGAACTTAAATTTCCCCCTGTTTTAAGGATTGACATACAAAAACAACTTCATGGTCCAGCAGCAACAGAATTCGTGCTACTTTACCTTATTTGTAAATCTGAGGAAGTTACGTTTGTACTGGGTTGCTTTTACAAGAAACTGTGAACATATTGCTGCTCTTCAATAGGTATCTTGGTTGACTATGGGGTGAGGAGCACTGGATGTTAATGAAATATCTTGCGATTGTACGCGTTGGGGGATGGGGTGGGGGACAGAAGAAGAGGCAAAAGAGAGATACTTGTTTTATCAAATAAATTTTTTTTATCTTATAAAGTTTCTCCTTTCAGTTGCAAGACGGGAATATTTATCTTTTCTAATGTGCATGTTTAAAAAAGTTTAAGCTCAGCAGTATTTTCGATGTATGAAGCTACTTTGTTTCCTGTTTAGAATTCCTTTCGTTGAAACCGACTGTTATCTAATGACTGGCAACAGTTGGACATTTACACATGTAAATTACTTCACATTTTCAGTGACGATGTCAAACGAAAATAAATAAATAAATAAAAGAAACGAGTTCATTGTAAGGGGCTTGGGGTAAGTTTCGATAGCAAAATAGATCAAGTAAATGTAATTACTTGAATGTAAAATTTCCGAAGCTTGCAATGGGGCAAAGCATCTTCTCATATTGATCTACGTTTGTTTCGACACGATTCAGTAATACAGAACTATGATCTTCATTTGTAGCATTACGATAGTAAGAAAATCTTTCATCTAAATAAAACTGCAGAATCCAAAACAAAACCAAACATTTTGTCCAAAAATAAGAGATTTATAGTGATAAGCACAGCAACAGACCTGGCGTTCGCCGTGCCTAGCTGACATGACGTCACGAAAAAGCGCCGAGGCCTTTCTTTGAGTCGTTCTCTGCGTCGTGATGACTGGGTGTTGTGCGATGTCCTTAGGTTAGTTAGGTTTAAGTAGTTCTAAGTTATAGGGGACTGATGACCATAGATGTTGTCCCATAGAGCTCAGAGCCATTTTGAGCCTTTCTTTGAGTCGGTGTTGTTTAAACCCGCAAACCGCCCACCAGAGCGTTGTTTCACCATGTATCTGCATTATCCGTAATTTATGAGCATGAGTACATTTGGCTGTTTATTTCCGATTACGTAGCGATTTCCGAGTGTGTGGTTAGGCAGAGGAGATCTTAAATTGCTGCGAGTGAAACGAGTAGCAATAATATTCATATTCTTGCTTGTAAAAAACTCGATATCAGTTCTGTGGCTGTCGATATTTCATGTGGTGTCAAATGGCGTCACGTTTGCTGCAAGTTTGTGAGATGAACTTCACCCGTTGCGAAGTACAGATGTAGACGCAGATGTTCCGGCAGTAGTTCGGCTGTATCGCGCGCCTACAAAGTGGCTGCCGGCCGCGGCCGCTACGTGGAGGCCCCTGCACGGCTAACTGGACCAGATTGATGGCGGCGCGGCCGTCCCGTCACGGGCGGGGCGCACCCACAGCGGCCGCCTGTTCTCCACCTGCGCCGCCTTTGGCGCTCGCCGCGGCATTTTCGGCACAATTAGCGTCGCGCACAGCGGCGCTCTGTGCGGGCCCGGCTTCCGGCCGCCATAATGGACGCCCTTTAGCCGGCGCGCTATATTTACTGGCGCGCCAGCCACATCAAAGAATTAGCCCCTGCTCGGCCCTGACGACGCCGGAGCGTCTCGCATCGGCGGCTGCCTCCGCGCAACTCCCAGATGCGCCGGCCGCCCACAGAAACGGCCTTCTTCTCCGTGCCACACGATCTGGAACTGGCTCTCCGATCGGAACGACAGGACAACTACTAACAGTAATGCTCCTCATTAATTACCGGCTGCTGTGCTGGGCAGAAAGCGGTCGCATGGTGACTCTTTGTGACAATTATATCGTGCTCATAGTGAATGAGGGCGCGAAGTCAGAGTACATGTTCTGTTCCTTGGATTAATGCTCGCTCGTAACAATACAGCAAATTCGGGCGACGGAACGGTATATGTCACCGTCAGTAATGCACTACGTAACTGAAACAGATCAACCCTAAGAAGATTTGTAAGACTTACGCAGGCTACTGTATACTGTCGTAGGAAAGCGTAAACAACCTCAGTTTTCCAGGCAGTTTTGGCCAGTTAAGGTCACTAATTTGGAAATGTGTTTCAAAAGATCGATTATTTTCTTTTTCAGCTTAAAACGATGCTCAGAGTTTTTTTGAACAATATGTAGTTGATAAGGGATGGAAATGGGGTTGTAGATCCCTCTCCACATTATTCAGCTCCACGTAGATAAGGCAGGTAAGTAAACAAAGCAGGAATTTAGAAAACATATTAACGTAAAAGATGAAAAATACATAAATAAATCAATAAAAAGTATGAAGTTTGCGAAGACATTGTAATTGTCCTAGAGACGCCACAGGAAAACTGGACTACATAATCTATTGTAAAATGGACATCAACAGTAGTACAAAAAGGGTAATAGAGTGCATCTGAACTACACTACTGGGGATTAAAATTGCTACACCACGAAGATGACGTGCTACAGACGTGAAATTTAACCGACAGGAAGAAGATGCTGTGATATGCAAACGATTAGCTTTTCAGAGCATTCACACAAGTTGGCGCCGGTGGCGACATCTACAACGGGCTGATATGAGGAAAGTTTCCGACCGATTTCTCATACACAAACAGCAGTTGACCGGCGTTGCCTGGTGAAACGTTGTTGTGATGCCACGTGTAAGGGGGAGAAATGCGTACCGTCACGTTTCCGACTTTGATAAAGGTCGGATTGTAGCCTATCGTGATTGCGGTTTATCGTATCGCGACATTGCCGCTCGCGTTGGTCGCGATCCAATGACTGTTAGCAGAATATGGAATCGGTGGGTTCAGGAGGGTAATACGGAACGCCGTGCTGGATCCCAACGGCCTCGTATCACTAGCAGTCGAGATGACAGGCATCTTATGCGCACGGCTGTAACGGATCGTGCAGCCACGTCTGGATCCCTGAGTCAACAGATGGGGACGTTTGCAAGACAACAGCCATCTGCTCGAACAGCTCGACGACGACGTTTGAAGCAGCATGGACTATCAGCTCGGAGACCGTGGCTACGGTTACCCTCGACGCTGCATCACAGACAACAGTCCGCCGCTCGTAGTCTCGCGGTAGCGTTCTCGCTTCCCGAGCACGGGGTCCCGGGTTCGATTCCCGGCGGGGTCAGGGATTTTCACCTGCCTCGAGATGACTGGGTGTTTGTGTTGTCCTCATCATTTCATCATCATCCAGGAAAGTGGCGAAATTGGACTGAGCAAAGGTTGGGAAATTGTACGGGCGCTGATAACCACGCAGTTGAGCGCCCCACAAACCAAATATCATCATCATCATCATCACAGACAACAGCGCCTGCGATGGTATACTCAACGACGAACCTGGGTGGACGAATGGCGTAACGCCATTTTTTGGGATGAATCCAGGTTCTGTTTACAGCATCATGATGGTCGCATCCGTGTTTGGCGACCTTGCAGTGAACGTACATTGGAAGCGTGTATTCGTCATCCCCATACTGGCGTATCACCCGGCGTGATGGTACGTGTCATCCGGCGTGATGGTACGGGGTGCCATTGGTTATACCTCTCGATCACCTCTTGTTCGCATTGACGTCACTTTGAACAGTGGACGTTACATTTCAGATGTATTACGACGCGTGGCTCTACCCTTCATTCGGTTCCTGCGAAACCCTACATTTCAGCAGCATAATGTACGACCGCATTTTGCAGGTCCTGTAAGGGCCTTTCTGGGTACACAAAATGTTCAACTCCTACCCTGGCCATCACATTCTCCAGATCTGTCACTAATAGAAAACGTCTGGTCAATGGTGGCCCAGCAACTGGCTCGTCACAATACGCCAGTCACTACTTTTGATGAACTGTGGTATCGTGTTGAAGCTGCATGGGCAGTTGTACCTGTACACGGCATCCAAGCTCTGTTTGACTCAATGCCCAGGCGTATCAAGGCCGTTATTACGGCCAAAGGTGGTTGTTCTGGGTTCTGATTTCTCGGGATCTATGCACCCAAATTGCGTGCAAATGTAATCACCTGTCAGTCTAGTATAATATATTTGTCCAATGAATACCCGTTTATCATCTGCATTTCTTCTTGGTGTAGCAATTTTAATGGTCAGTATTGTATTTGAAAACCAACTTGAAGATCTCTCGGTGTCGGCCACATTCATATATCCTCTGCTTTCGCACGACAAATGTTGTCATTTAGGCTCCCTTTCTAGAACGATGCACTGCACAACTTTTAGTCGAATTGGCAGCCATGTTAGAAGACACGCTTTGCGATTATCTTATGTTTTCATTGTTTATCTTTGGGTTTCAAGGGTTGTTTTGTTTGTAAGCATTTCTGTAGTTTCAGTGTTCTCTATTTTATCATTCTCGAAAGTTATTGTGTTCCAAAAAAGTATTTTGGTGCTGGTCTGAAGATCTAGAGGTGCTAGCAGTACATTCTGCTTTCAGTATGAAGCAGTCACTGGTGGTAGTTGGTCCCATGAGAGTGGCCAAAACTGGAAAGTTGGTTCTTGTGGCAGTTAATCAGGGTAGAATAACAGAAACCAGCAAAGGAAGAGCAAAGACGAGGAACATGCAACCCAAGAAAACATGCAGCTGCAATTATTAAGAACAGCAGAAGTCACCAGAATATCAAATATAACTTTGAACTGAATTTCCTGACAATTAAATTTTCTGACATATTTATTTTTCGCTTAAAAATCTATTTGAGGTAGACGTTTCGAATTTTTTGGGATGTTTCAGGACACTATTTGCAGTAAAGTAGACTATAGTCACAAATGTACCACGAACAGAAAGAACAATACATACTGATGAGTTACAGATGTGTGAAATTAATTTTGATTATCAGATATAAATGTTTCTAGAATAAAAACTTGATATCAAAATGATACGATTGTAGTCTACTCATTAAACGGACATATTGTAACTGTGTATGTTAAGTTTCAAGCATTTAAGTAAGATAGGTAGGCAGTATATAGATTCCAGTTATTGACCGGTAAACAAACATGTAATTTACTTATCTTCACAAAAAAATTTTAACAGACAGTATGAGAACTTATGTGATTAAGTTTATATCAAAATGTTCAGCAAGAAACACTCTTATCGTCCTACTAAGATTTAACATTATTCAGTTAGAGCTACGTAAACTTTATGAAAATTATTAGTGTTTTTTCAAACCGTTCACAAGGCGAGTTTTATAAGATCGTTGTCACATTACCTGTATGCTAGGTGTGTTGCATACCTACCAGGCGTTACCTCATTTCGACTGCTTTGTTTTCATATGTGATTAGTGCCTTACTAGATTTCCCTAGAAACTGAAATCGGTGGACCGTCTACAAACTGAGTGTGGGTATATAAAAGGATGCATAACATACAGAAAACTTTTTTTTTCTACATAGTTATCCTCCTGTTTGTTACAAAAAAAATAAACAGTATTTGCAGCAGAATTGAAATTGTAATTGTTTAATTCAGGTTTTATTCGAAAATTGTTTATATGTAGCGTGAAACAGAGGGATGTTGTAGTAGGGATTTTTAAAAAATCAGGTTTATCATAGAGCATTACAAAATGCAATTTCCCCAAAAAAGATAAAATTTTAAAAATGCGAAACAAAAACATATCAAACATTGCTTCAATGCTTCGTTGAGCTTATACAAATTTCTTTCTGTTATTCCTAAACAACTTTCACACTTATGCATTATAACAGGAAACTCTTGCCTTTGATCATGATAAAGAATGTTCTATTGAGTATAAAATAACAACAATAACTATACAGATTTTTTTGCTGTTTATGCATGTAAACTGTACATGCATCAAAAGTGATTGTTTTGATCATAAAAAAGCGCAGAACTTATAAAATTCTACGTACTTCTTGTAAGGATACAAAATACACAATGAACTAACACTGAATGATATGCTGTTTTAATTATGTGCAAAACAAATAAATGAAACGCAGTTCCTCCTATACACTTTCATATACACCTCCTTCTCTACAAATGCTGCCAGTACCACCTTTAATTTTATCATTTACTACGTCATTTATGCACTGTGCCAAAACTACCAAACTGTAGTTTCGTAGAGCGCATCTCTACAAATAACCTACAATAATTCAAAGTGTCAAAAGGACCGAGTTTAACAGCCCATAAGCAAAGATGATGTTACGATAAAACACGTGTCGAGGGAGGAAGGGAAGTTAGACTGCCTTCACGAAAGTTATTTCTGTGGTTCCATACCTCAGTCGATAAAAGCGGAACCCGTATATAACCACTACGTCGCCTGTCTGTCTCACTGTCTGTCTCAGATACGGGTAAAAGTATCAAGTTGAAATCTATTTATGGTCTGTGGCGGTGAAAAAAAATTTAAGCTTTTAAGTCAATGCAACCAAAAGATACGGCTATTTTTGTCACATATTTTGATACTCGCAAACTCACTTGCCGAAACCCTATAGCGTACTTCCTCTTGACCTAGAATTTTGAAATTTGGCAAGAAGCAAGATTTCACAGTGAAAATAAAGGAAAAAATTCGAAAACTGTTAATTTATAATCGCAAGGGAACACCTTTTTTCATTTGTTATCCGACTGTCTGTCTGTCCGCGTTTTAGACCGCTCTACTCAGGAACGTGTGAACGTATCACAGAGGTATTTATATCACATTCTGCAGTCACTTGGCGTGGAAAACATTTAAGTTTCTAAACCAGTGATGTCAAAAGATGCAGCCATTTATGTCACATACTTTGATATTCGCATATTCACTCATCAAAAGCTATAGAGTACTTTCATTTGACCTTGAAATTTGCCAGTAAGCTACATTTCAACAGTGTAAGTAAGAGAAAATTTCGAAAAGTGTTAATCTGTAATTATAGCACATGAAAAAAATATTTTTTCATGCTGTCTATCTGTCTGTTTGTTCATGTGTAAAGACCACTTTTCCTCAGGAAGGCGCAGACATATCGAGTTCAAATTTATATTTCATTTAGTGTGTGGCCCGTGGCGGTGTAAAATTTTAAGCTTCTAACCCATGAACCATGGACCTTGCCGTTGGTGGGGAGGCTTGCGTGCCTCAGCGATACAGATAGCCGTACCGTAGGTGCAACCACAACGGAGGGGTATCTGTTGAGAGGCCAGACAAACGCGTGGTTCCTGAAGAGGGGCAGCAGCCTTTTCAGTAGTCGCAGGGACAACAGTCTGGATGACTGACTGATCTGGCCTTGTAACACTAATCGAAACAGCCTTGCTGTGCTGGTACTGCGAACGGCTGAAAGCAACGGGAAACTACAGCCGTAATTTTTCCCGAGGGCATGCAGCTTTACTGTATGGTTAATGATGATGGCGTCCTCTTGTGTAAAATATTCCGGAGGTAAAATAGTCCCCCATTCGGCTTTCCGGGCGGGGACTACTCAAGAGGACGTCATTATCAGGAGAAAGAAAACTCGCGTTCTACGGATCGGAGCGTGGAATGTCAGATCACTTAATCGGGCAGGTAGGTTAGAAAATTTATAAAGGGAAATGGAGAGGTTAAAGTTATATATAGTGGGAATTAGTGAAATTCGCTGGCAGGAGGAACAAGACTTTTAGTCAGGCGAATACAGGGTTATAAATACAAAGTCAAATAGGGGTAATGCAGGAGCAGGTTTAAAAATGAATTTAAAAAATAGGAATGCGGGTAAGCTACTACAAACAGCATAGTGAACGCATTATTGTAGCCAAGATAGACACGAAGCCCACACCTACTACAGTAGTACAAGTTTATATGCCAACTAGCTCTGCAGATGATGAAAAAATTGAAGAAATGTATGACGAAATAAAAGAAATTTTTCAGATAGTGAAGGGAGACGAAAATTTAATAGTCATGGGTGACTGGAATTCGGTAGTAGGAAAATGGAGAGAAGGAAACGTAGTAGGTGAATATGGATTGGGGCTAAGAAATGAAAGAGGAAGCCGCCTGGTAGTTTTTGCACGGAGCACAACTTAATCATAGCTAACACTTGGTTCAAGAATCATAAAAGAAGGTTGTATACCTGGAAGAAGCCTGGAGATACTGACAGATTTCAGATAGATTATATAATGGTAAGACAGAGATTTAGGAACCAGGTTTTAAATTGTAAGACATTTCCAGGGACAGATGTGGACTCTGACCACAATCTATTGGTTATGAACTGTAGATTAAAACTGAAGAAACTGCAAAAAGGTAGAAATTTAAGGAGATGGGATCTGGATAAACTGACTAAACCAGAGGTTGTACAGAGTTTCAGGGAGAGCGCAAGGGAACAAATGCCAGGAATGGGGGAAAGAAATACAGTAGAAGAAGAATGAGTAGCTTTGAGGGATGAAGTAGTGAAGGCAGCAGAGGATTAAGTAGGCAAAAAGATGAGGGCTAGTAGAAATCCATGGGTAACAGAAGAAATATTGAATTTAATTGATGAAAGGAGAAAATATAAAAATGCAGTACATGAAGCAGACAAAAAGGAATATAAACGTCTCAAAAATGAGATCGACAGGAAGTGCAAAATGGCTCAGCAGGGATGGCTAGAGGATAAATGTAAGGATGTAGAGGCTTATCTCACTAGGGTTAAGATAGATACTGCCTACAGGAAAATTAGAGAGACCTTTGGAGAAAAGAGAACCACTTGTATGAATATTAACAGCTCAGATGGAAACCCAATTCTAAGCAAAGAAGGGAAAGCAGAAAGGTGGAAGGAGTATATAGAGGGTCTATAAAAGGGCGATGGACTTGAGGACAATATTATGGGAGAGGATGTAGATGAAGATGAAATGGGAGATACGACACTGCGTGAAGAGTTTGACAGAGCACTGAAAGACCTTAGTCAAAACAAGGCCCCGGGAGTAGACAACATTCCATTAGAACTACTGACGGCCTTGGGAGAGCCAGTCCTGACAAAACTCTACCATCTGGTGAGCAAGATGTATGAGACAGGCGAAATACCCTCAGATTTCAAGAGGAATATAATAATTCCAATCCCAAAGAAAGCAGGTGTTGACAGATGTGAAAAGTACCGAACTATCAGTTTAATAAGTCACGGCTGCAAAATACTAACGCGAATTCTTTACAGACGAATGGAAAAACTAGTAGAAGCCGACCTCGGGGACGATCAATTTGGATTCCGTAGAAATATTGGAATACGTGAGGCAATACTTACCCTACGACTTATCTTAGAAGCTAGATTAAGGCAAACCTGCGTTTCTAGCATTTGTAGACTTAGAGAAAGCTTTTAACAATGTTGACTGGAATACTCTCTTTCAAATCCTGAAGGTGGCAGGGGTAAAATATAGGGAGCGAAAGGCTATTTACAATTTGTATAGAAACCAAATGGCATTTATAAGAGTTGAGGGGCATGGGTGGTTGGGAAGGAAGTGAGACAGGGTTATAGCCTCTCCCTGATGTATTCAATCTGTATATTGAGGAAGCAGTGAAGGAAACAAAAGAAAAATTCGGAGTAGGTATTAAAATACATGGAGAACAAATAAAAACTTTGAGGTTCGCCGATGACATTGTAATTCTGTCAGAGACAGCAAAGGACTTGGAGGGCAGCGTGGAGGGTAAAAATCGTAGAGGGAGGCCAAGAGATGAACACACCAAGGAGATTCAGAAGGATGTAGGTTGCAGTAGGTACTGGGAGACGAAGAAGCTTGCATAGGATAGAGTAGCATGGAAAGCTGCATCAAACCAGTCTCAGGACTGAGGACCACAACAACAACAACAAGTCAGTGCAATCGAAAGGTATGGTCATTCATTTCTCATATGTTGATATCTTGCCAATATCGACATCATCAATACACAAAAACCGTCTAAATTCACGATTCAAAGGGTTTATGAGCTTTCTCCATATATAATTTTTACAAAACCCTCGGTCAGCGAGTCCTCCACGAACTTACCTCGTTTTTTTAAAATTATTTTATTAGGATTGATTGTCACAACCATACATATCAGCATATATAAAATGCTCTTGTTTACTCACATAATCATAGCAACACATATTAAGTCACACATCACATACCGTTTAAATCTGCCATTAAGTATTTGAAAGACATTAATTGGGTTCATGACATCTTGTAGAAACATGATAACGTATAAAAAAATCTTGGAACATCGAATACCAAGTACTGATAAAGAATTAAAGAGTCCATCTTATTGCAAGAACACAATTTCTTTTCATTCCTTCAAACATGTTTCACCTTGGTTGTAGTATCTTCATCAGACTTCGTGAAATAAATTTCATACAAATGCTGGTTCTGTTACTGATCATGCGATATGCATTTAAGGCTGCTGTAATGACGACTGGTCAATAGCATCACCATATTAGCACCATTTAGCTTGAATTGTCGCTCACCGTCACAAAAGCTGAAAAAATATTTAGAAGTCAGTATTAGGAAAAGGAGTCATGATAATATTCAACAAAAAACATCAGCTCTCTCAGGACTGTATTATTGATCTAAATAACGAAAAACTAGAATTTCTCCGCCTTCTATTGAGCGCTGTGAGAGGAAGCACACAGAAAGAAGGGTGATAAAGGCAGCGGCATCTTATACTTCAGTCAGTTGTTTCTAAACAATATCGAAATGGTTATCCAGAGTTTATATGCTTTACAACTTTTTATAATATTATTTGTGTGTTTATGAGGCGGTGTAGGATTTTACGAGGGCTGTCCAGAAAGCAGGGAATGTTCTGGCATGAAAAAAAAAACTATGTTCTAGAAATACATTTCATTATATACATCTGAAAGAGCGACTGACATACTACTTTTCCACATAGTCACCAAACACATTGAGGGACTTATCATTGCGATGGACAAGCTTTGAAAGAGCTTCGTCGTAAAATTCTGTCGCCTGAGGCTTCAGCCAGTGAGTCATGCCCGCCTGGAGTTCCACGTCGTCATCAAAGCGCTGCGTTGCAAGCCAGTTCCTCATCTTGGGAAACAAGTGGAAGTCGCTTGATGCAAGATCGGGGCTGTAGGGCGTATGAGGGAAAATTTCCCATTTGAATGAATTAAGGAGTTCTTTAGTGCGGTTTGCCGTGTGAGGTCGGGCATTGTGCAAAAACAAAATTTTGGTCAGCTTACCTCGGCGTTTGTTTTGAACTGCTCTTCTAAGGCTGTGCAAAGTTTGACAGTACCGGTCAGAATTTATGGTTGCTCCACGTTCGAGAAAATCAATACGAAGCACACCTATCCTATCCCAAAACACTGTCGCCATCGACTTCCTTGCTGACAAGGTTTGCAAACATTTTCTTGGTTTTTGGAGGAACCTTGTGTGCCCCCACTCCATGGACTGTAATTCTGTCTCGCAATTGATGTGTCTCACCCAAGTCTCGTTACCGGTTACGATCTGATCACCATGTTAGTAGTAGGCCTCCAGAAATGTCAACGTTGCCCCCATTTTCTGTTCTTTATGGTGCTCTGTAAGCATTTTGGGCACCCATCGTGCACAAAATTTGTGGTACCCTAGCTTCTGAGTGACAACTTCAAACAAAAAAGTCCGTGAAACTTGTGGAAAAGAAAGCGAAGCTCCGTTATTGTGAAGCGACGGTTTTCATCAACTTTAGCGACAAGATCGTCAGTCACAATGCTCGGGCGTCCACTCTTCTCTTCATCATGAACGGTGGTTCGGCCATTTTTAAACCGAAAGCACCATTTCCGGACGGAACATTCACTCATTACGTTGTTTCCGTACACTTCGCACAGTTCACGATAAATTTCTGTAGGTTTTAGGTTTTTTTTTTGCCAACAAAAACAGTATCACAGACCGCACCTCACAACTGGCGAGGTTTTTCGATTGCAGCGCACATTTCAAATTCGAATATCGGTAAAACCAGACGCGCAGAGACTTCCCAGCTGTCACGGATGGATGCTGACCGAGCTGCCGAGTACGCACATACCAAAATATACGCGATCGGCGCGTGACTAGCGGCGTCGGACGGAAACGTTCCCTACATTCTGAATAACCCTCGTACACACTTTAAAGAGTGATTCAGCTGCTCCTACCGATAGGTTTATGCAACCCACAACGCCTTCAAAAACCAAGCGTGAGATTTTCATATTCTCCCACTCGCTGAGCGCAAACTGTTACGCTACAGAATTTTTTCTGTAGGACTATTAATTTGTTCACAGTGAGTGAGAGTACATGAAAACCTAGCATGTGGTATTTGAAGGCATTGTGGGTTGCATACAGCCCATGATTACGGGCAGTTGAAGCACCCTCTATATTGTTCTGTTTTAACTCGTGAATTCTTTTTCTACGAGCATGGGAAGTATGTTTAGTTCCATTATGATAATATCATTTATATAAACAATGAATACGTAATCTAATGTTTCTTTTAAAGTATTCTATCTGTGCTTTGGAGGAGCTAGGCTTATTATCGTCAACGATGACCCATATCTATAGCAGGTCAAGGTGCTACCGATTGCAACTGACAATCGCCACCTGGGGCGCGCGAGGAATATCACGCGGGCGAGCCGCTCGCTGCATCGGATCCAGACATGGATGATGGATGGATGGAGAGGGTTGTACGCACGCACGACGGCAAGGTCTTCAGCGCCTGCTCTGTAACAGATTGAGACGGGTGTCAAGAAAAGACTCAAAACAGTGAGATAAAACAGAACGTAAAACACAGTTAACAAGCTTGGAAAAACATGGGCCTACCCACACCGAAGCATGGGACGAAGCGTGCCAGCCGGCCGGGGTGGCCGAGCGGTTCTAGGCGCTTCAGTCCGGAACCGCGCGACTGCTACGGTCGCAGGTTCGAATCCTGCCTCGGGCATGGATGTGTGTGATATCCTTAGGTTAGTTAGGTTTAAGTAGTTCTAAGTTCTAGGGGACTGATGACCTCAGAAGCTAAGTCCCATAGTGCTCAGAGCCATTTTTTTAAGCATGCCACCAGCAGTAAAACATGGACAACACAGGAAGAAAGTGGTAGTGGGAGCTAAAACAATATAGCAGATGGAAGTGGCTGGCTGACCGCAAGGAAAAAAGGGAGGAGCCAACCACTTCGCAATACACTAAAACCTCCAGCCTAAAAGTTTAGGCCAGAGTCCAGACACATCACAAAACTTTAAAACCCTAGACACACACGTCTCATTAGCTAAAACACAGGGCAGATCCCCATCAACTTGTGCTTCTGCCCTTGCATCAAGGTATAAAATGCAGTCTGTTAAAATGCGGCGGACAGAGATGTGCACACCACAAGCATCATAAAACGGGGGATCCTCCCGCCGTAATAGAAAGTTATGTGTGAGAGGACAGTGCCCAATCCGAAGACGCGTGAGGGTCACTTCTTCCCGCCTGAGCAACCGGCAGGAGGAACGCGAGTTCAAAATGGTTCAAATGGCTCTGAGCACTATGGGACTTAACTTCTGAGGTCGCGCGGTTTCAGACTGTAGCGCCTAGAACCTATCGGCCACTCCAGCCGGCCACGGCCGAGTTGTTGACTTCACCAACCGCAGTTCATTGGCCGTCACCGCCAGCCATTCTTCCTCCCACAACTCCATGCACTTCTTGTGAAGTGCAGAAATGACAGTCTGCAAGGGTATAGGACACTGGACCACATCCTGTTCTCTGCAGGCTTCCTTGGCAGCCCGATCGGACTGTTCATTACTCCATATTCCTAGATGACTAGGCACCCAGCAGAAGGACACCTCCTTACCCCACCGTTGGAGCAAGTACAGTTGGTCATATATTAGCTAGACCATCTCCTCAGTAGGGTACAGATTCTGAAATCATTGTAAGGCACTAAGAGAATCGGAGCAGAGGACAGGCAGTCGTTATTCCATCTAGTACAATCCGTGCATGACCAACTGTCCATCACGACGTACTGCTTATTGGATTTAGATCCTGCATTGTGCTGAACTTTCTTGTTCACGTTATTGGTTTTCATTGGGTGTTCTGCACTTGAAAAACTTGTCTTTGTTTACGGATTACACATTCATGTCTCTAGCGGACAAAAAACTAGGCGGTGGCAGAATTATACTTCTATTACCGCAAAGTTATTCGACAATAATCCAAAAATGTTTATGTCGGCCGTCGCCAGGAGCATTTCTTATGCTATGTTCCATGCTCCTCAACTGCAGGATTTGGGCATCCGTCGCTTGTTTCCCAGCATCTGGCATGTAACTGATTGTTGCCAGCAAGAAATCTTCCAACGCCGTCATGTAGTAACGTAGGAAACACGATACACACCTATATTTAGTTTAATTTTCGACGCTAGTTCGCGCTGTAGACCGGTGACCCTTATCCGATGGACTCAGCAAGCCCTTACCGTTGCTTCAAGTCGCTGAATAGCTAGAGGGCACATTCATAAAAACTTCATTGATCCCTATTTAGGCATGGTCTCTCATCTGTGTAACAGAAACGAACTTTATACGAATTATCGTGTTAAGTGATAATTCGAATCGATTATCTACAGTTTGTTGTATCAAATTTGTTTCTGATATTCTGTTGATGGGTCACTTCAGCAACGCGTCAATAAAGCATTTATTACAGGTGAATTCGTTTTAATTAATGAACAAAGCTGTGTGGACGGCGAGCTCAGTTAAACACACATATATCTCTACCACGGTGCATCCCTCACAGCTATTCTCTACGTACTTTTTACACTACTGGACATTACAATTGCTACACCAAGAAGAAATGCAGATGATAAAAGGGTATTCATTGGACAGATATGTTATACTAGAACTGACATGTGATTAGATTTTCACACAATTTGGAAGCATAGAGGGTATTCATTGGACAGATATATTATACTAGAACTGACATGTGATTAGATTTTCACGCAATTTGGAAGCATAGATCCTGAGAAATCAGTACCCAGAACAACCACCTCTGGCCGTAATAACGGCCTTGATACGCCTGAGCATGGGTCAAACAGAGTTTGGATGGCGTGTACAGGTACAGCTGCCCATGCAGCTTCAACACGATACCACAGTTCATCAAAGTAGTGACTGGCGTATTGTGACGAGCCAGTTGCTAGCCGCCATTGACCAGACGTTTTCAATTGGTGAGAGATCTGGAGAATGTGCTGGCTAGGGCAACAGTCGAACATTTTCTGTATCCATATAGGCCCATACAGGACCTGCAACATGCGATCGTGCATTATCCTGCTGAAATGTAGGGTTTCGCAGGGATCGAATGAAGGGTGGAGCCACGGGTCGTAACACATCTGAAAAGTCACGTCCACTGTTCAAAGTGTAGTCAATGCGAACAAGAGGTGACCGAGATGTGTAACCAGTGGCACCCCGTACCCTCACACCGGGTGCTACGCCAGTATGGCGATGACGAATACACGCTTCCAATGTGCGTTCACCGCGATGTCGCCATCACGGATGCGACCATCATGATGCTGTACACAGAACCTGGATTCATCCTAAAAAATGACATTTTGCCATTGTGCACCCAGGTTCGTTGCTGAGTACACCATCGCAGGCGTTCCTGTCTGTGAAGCAGCGTCAAGGGTAACCGAGCTGATAGTCCATGCTGCTGCAAACGTCATCGAACTGTTCGTGCAGATGGTTGTTGTCTTGCAAACGTCCCCATCTGTTGACTCAGGGATCCAGACGTGGCTGCACGATCCGTTACAGCCATGCGGATAAGATTCCTGTCATCTTTACTCCTAGTGATACGAGGCCGTTGGGATCCAGCACGGCGTTCCGTATTACCCTCCTGAACGCACTGATTTCATATTCAGCTAACAGTCATTGTATCTCTACCAACGCGAGCAGCAGTGTCGCGATACGATAAACCGCAATCGCGATAGGCTACTACCCGACCTTAATCAAAGTCGGAAACGTGATGGTACGCATTTCTCCTCCTTACACGAGGCATCACAACAACGTTTCACCAGGCAACGCCGGTCAACTGCTGTTTGTGTATGAGAAATCGGTTGGATACTTTCCTCATGTCAGCACGTTGTAAGTGTCGCCACCGGTTCCAACCTTGTGTGAATGCTCTGAAAAGCTAATCATTTGCACATCACAGCATATTCTTCCTGTTGGTTAAATTTCGCGTCTGTAGCACGTCATCTTCGGGGTGTAGCAATTTTAATGGCCAGTAGTGTATGTGAACGGTTAATGTGCAGTGTGTGATTTACTACTTTAATCAATTACACTAGAATTTATTATACCTACACTGTCTGATCAAAAGTATCCATAAACCTATTTGTGGATATTAATATGGCACATGTCTGTCCTTCACCTTTGTGACACCTTGAACTCCGGTGTGGACGCTTTTCATGAGGTGTCTGAATGGCTGTCGAGGAATGGCGGAGCATTCTTCTTCAAAGGCCGAAACCAAAGAAAATACTGATGTAGAACGCTGGAGTCTGGAGCGAATTCGCCGTTCTAACTCATCTCAGGAATGGTATTTTCCTCAGACCATCTCTCACAGATACCGTTTTATGAGAGGGCGCACTGTCTTGCTCATACAGTCATCAATTTAGAACTGTTGCTCTACTGTACGATGTACATAATGCCGTCAGATGTGTTCATTTCCTTCCAGTTCTTGCGTTTTCTTGAGCGCAATGAGGGGACCACATCCAAACTACGAAAAACACCACAAAGCAATGAAACACCTACTCCGTATTTCACTGTTGGGACTGCAAACGGTGGCAGGTAAAGCTTTACGGAGACTCGCCAACCTCAAAACTTTCCATCGGAAATCACGTGATTCATCATCCCCAATCACTCGTTTTCGATCATCCCTATTCAATGGCATCGCTATTTACCCTACCTCAAGTGTCGCGAAGCATAGCCTACAGGAATGTCTGGCTACGATCTGGACATCTGGTAGCACTTAGAAAGGCACTACTGATTCCTTCCTGATTTTTCACAACCATCCCCCTCTGTGTTCCGCGGTCCCTATCCGTGAGTTGTGTGACTAGTATTGGTTTAACTGCGATTGTTCCTTCGTGTTTACGCTTCACAGTCACATCTCCAACAGTCGACTTAGCAGCTTTTAGAGGGGTTGAAAAGTCCTTGTGGATTTATTACTCAGACAAATCCTGGTTCGAAGCCACCGACCCCTTCTGTCCGACGCCTTGTGTAGTTACTGCTTCTCTACCGACAATACAGTAC
Organism: Schistocerca cancellata; assembly: GCF_023864275.1. NCBI lineage: Eukaryota > Metazoa > Arthropoda > Insecta > Orthoptera > Acrididae > Schistocerca > Schistocerca cancellata. The sequence continues at coordinate 780,178,033 of NC_064628.1, read as the reverse complement.
TTCGCATCACCTTTTATACTGGCAGGTCCACCTATTGTGACATCTGGTGGGCAATTCCGCATTACATAGATGTGTCGGGTTACTTCTAATCTTATAGAGTGTACTGTAATAGAGATATTGTGAAAGTCGCTACGAAATTATCTTAACTATATACGCTATGTGATGAAAAGTATCCGGACACCTCCAAAAACATACGCTTTTCAAATTAGGCGTATTGTGATGCCACCTACTGTCAGATACTCCATATCAGCGACCTCAGTAGTCATTAGACACCGTGAGAGAGCAGAATGTGGCGCTCCGCGGAAACACGCACTTCGTACGTGGTCAGGTGATTGGGTGTCACTTGTGTCATAGGTCTGTATGGGAGATTTCCACATTCCTAAACATCCATAGCTCCACTGTTTCCGATGTGACAGAGAAGTGGGAACGTGAAGGGACACGTACAGCGCAAAAGCTACAGGCTGACCTCGTTTCTTGACTGACAGCGACCGCCGACGGTTGAAGAGGGTCGTAATGTGTAATAGGCAAACGCCTATCCAGACCATCACACTGGAATTCCAAACTGCATCAGAATTCACAGCCAATACTATGAAAGTTAGGCGGGAGGTGAAAATCATGGATTTCACGGTCGAGCGGCTGCTCATAAGCAACACATCACGCCAGTGAATGCCAAACGATGCCTCGCTTAGTGTACGGAGCTTAAACATTGGACAATAGAACAGTGGAAGAACGTTGTGTAGGGTGGCGAATCACGGTACACAATGTGGCGATCCGATGGCAGGGTGTGGGTATGGCGAATGCCCGGTGAACGTCATCTGCCAGCGTGTGTAGTGCCAACTTTAAAATTCGGAGGTGGTGGTGTTATGGTGTGGTCGTATTTTTCGTGGATAGGGCTTGCACCCCTTGTTGTTTTGCGTGACACCATCACCGGACAAGCCTACATTGATGTTGTAAGCACCTCCTTGCTTCCCACTGTTGAAGGGCAATTCGGGGATGGCGACTGCATCTATCAACACGATCGAGCACTTGTTCATAATGCACGGCCTGTGGCGAAGTGGTTACACGACAAATCCCTGTAATGGACTGTCCTGACCTGAATCCTATAGAACACCTTTGGGATGTTTCGGAACGCCGACTTCGTGCCAGGCCTCACCGATCGACATCTATACCTCTCCTCAATGCACCACTCCGTGAAGAATGGGTTGCCATTCCCCAAGAAACTTTCCAGCACCTGATTGAGTGGAAGCTGCGAGAGTGGAAGCTGAGAGAGTGGAAGCTGCCATCAAAGCTAAGGGTGGGCCAACAGCATACTGAATTCCATCTACGAACTTATAAGTCACTTTCAGCCAGGTGTCCGGGTACTGATGATCACATAGTGTAGGTACTGCAGTTCTCTATAAGCTGATCTTGGGAAAAAATTCCGAAACAATCTGAACGTAATCTTCTAAAATGAGCAAGGGGAACTACTGATGCCTTTGATGTGTCAAACCTTGTTGTGTGTTGGGAGAGCGTTACCAGTCTCTTTTTAGCCATCGTCGAAGTCTTGCTGCAGATAGTTTCAGCGGTACAAAGCAGTGAAAAAGAACTACGAATCTTGGACTGACTCGGATCAATAATATAGAGGCAAGAAAGTCACACTGAAGCTCTCTCCACGGTCTAGTAATGAAAGGCCAAATTTAATACAGTAAAAGTTTTATGAGTTCTAAATCAATGAGGAATCGTATTGAGTTGTAGTGTGGCCTGCTTTGGATTGTCTAAAGGTGCTGCAATCTGCTGACTAGAATCTAACTATAATAAGAAAAAGTTATTCATCGTTTTCTGTTAATGTTATAATGGGAATCAGAATTCTTTCTTCTATCTTCTCATGATTGACAATGAATTAGTTAGGCTCTTATCAACGTATTTGTAATTATTGAGATCTATTTTTTTCGATATCAACTTTCGCCTTTTTCGTGCTGTTCAACAAAAAGTTTAATTGTGAGGAATGACTGCTGTATCTTCTCCTTTGTGATTACAGTACTGTAATCCTTTCACTTCAGTGATTTTGAAGTGGCAACTAACTCTTTGTTCGTTCTTGGAAAATTAAAATTGCAGAACTAAAGCCACAAATTACGCTAGCATTTTCTTCAATACTTTAGTTAAAGGAATGTTCCTGTTTATTACAGCGTCACGAAGGATTTGAGTAGAAACGTGATAATATTTCAGACAGTCTAGTAGTACATAAAAGTTCAACTTTTCTATTCGCGGAAAATTTCTGATACTGAGATGCAGATAGGACGCCGTTGCTTGTTTCATCATCTTGGTCTTTAGTTAAACAGGAACGTCGCATGTCAGAAAATATCGAAACCAATTGGTTTAAAGCATAAAATAATTGCCCAGTTATGATTCGCAGCTCCTTTACAATTATACACATTTGCGGCTGGAATTTCTAAATGTAAGCCGCTGTAGTCCCAGCCCCAGTTATATTTATTGGCGCTGCATGTCTCAGAACAAAACTCTCTGATTAAAACATTACACAGCCAAGCACGGAAAATATAAGTGTTAATGTGCTTCAGGTAAGGTCATGTAATTGTAGAGTCCGTGCAAGATACGGTGGTCAACGCGCAGTGACTAATTTTCGTCCAAAGTGCTGGGCGAGTTCATTCGTTTGTTTATAAGGGCAGGCCAATATTGTCTGGCCGCTTTCGGCAGGTCACCGACGCGCTGTGATGACAGAACCAAGGCGCACGCCCTGCACTCTTTCTCAAACGATTTTACAGAAACTATTCAGAAAAAAAAATCATTTTTGCGTTACTTATAGCTTCATGATGGCGTGCCCATCATTTCGTTAATATACACTCCTGGAAATTGAAATAAGAACACCGTGAATTCATTGTCCCAGGAAGGGGAAACTTTATTGACACATTCCTGGGGTCAGATACATCACATGATCACACTGACAGAACCACAGGCACATAGACACAGGCAACAGAGCATGCACAATGTCGGCACTAGTACAGTGTATATCCACCTTTCGCAGCAATGCAGGCTGCTATTCTCCCATGGAGACGATCGTAGAGATGCTGGATGTAGTCCTGTGGAACGGCTTGCCATGCCATTTCCACCTGGCGCCTCAGTTGGACCAGCGTTCGTGCTGGACGTGCAGACCGCGTGAGACGACGCTTCATCCAGTCCCAAACATGCTCAATGGGGGACAGATCCGGAGATCTTGCTGGCCAGGGTAGTTGACTTACACCTTCTAGAGCACGTTGGGTGGCACGGGATACATGCGGACGTGCATTGTCCTGTTGGAACAGCAAGTTCCCTTGCCGATCTAGGAATGGTAGAACGATGGGTTCGATGACGGTTTGGATGTACCGTGCACTATTCAGTGTCCCCTCGACGATCACCAGTGGTGTACGGCCAGTGTAGGAGATCGCTCCCCACACCATGATGCCGGGTGTTGGCCCTGTGTGCCTCGGTCGTATGCAGTCCTGATTGTGGCGCTCACCTGCACGGCTCCAAACACGCATACGACCATCATTGGCACCAAGGCAGAAGCGACTCTCATCGCTGAAGACGACACGTCTCCATTCGACCCTCCATTCACGCCTGTCGCGACACCACTGGAGGCGGGCTGCACGATGTTGGGGCGTGAGCGGAAGACGGCCTAACGGTGTGCGGGACCGTAGCCCAGCTTCATGGAGACGGTTGCGAATGGTCCTCGCCGATACCCCAGGAGCAACAGTGTCCCTAATTTGCTGGGAAGTGGCAGTGCGGTCCCCTACGGCACTGCGTAGGATCCTACGGTCTTGGCGCGCATCCGTGCGTCGCTGCGGTCCGGTCCCAGGTCGACGGGCACGTGCACCTTCCGCCGACCACTGGCGACAACATCGATGTACTGTGGAGACCTCACGCCCCACGTGTTGAGCAATTCGGCGGTACGTCCACCCGGCCTCCCGCATGCCCACTATACGCCCTCGCTCAAAGTCCGTCAACTGCACATACGGTTCACGTCCACGCTGTCGCGGCATGCTACCAGTGTTAAAGACTGCGATGGAGCTCCGTATGCCACGGCAAACTGGCTGACACTGACGGCGGCGGTGCACAAATGCTGCGCAGCTAGCGCCATTCGACGGCCAACACCGCGGTTCCTGGTGTGTCCGCTGTGCCGTGCGTGTGATCATTGCTTGTACAGCCCTCTCGCAGTGTCCGGAGCAAGTATGGTGGGTCTGACACACCGGTGTCAATGTGTTCTTTTTTCCATTTCCAGGAGTGTAGTTACTGTGATATTTGCATTTAAGTAAGACATCGAGAGAAATTTGATAAAGTTTGAAATGAGAGGGGTCGCTATGATTTTGCGCTTGATGTATATTACGTAACACGTTGTTGCGTATGAACTTCACCTAACATATTGAAGTTTTCTTTAAATACGGGTGGAGGTCTTTATCTGTCACCAATTTCCAGAAAATTGATCTGCTGTAGCACACATACTTGCTATCGCGTACATCAGCGATGAAGCCAGAATGAATATCCCCTACATTCCTTATGTTTCATAAACAGTTTGAGATTTCGAAATGAAGTTTTGGTAAATGATGACAACAAGAGAACTTATGTTTCACTCGAAGTTAGCCACTCATGGCGTTTCTCAGAAAGTCACAAATCGTTAACAAGGCAGGTGAACATAAATCACTGCTACTGCTGCATTTTCAGCGGAATTCTTTGTATATGCTAACCAAAGCAAAGATGACAGTAGATCTTTTTGAATGATCGCCATGCAAGTGTGAGCATGGAGGGGCTCCACTTAATACCTACAAAAAATTAGAGTATAGGCTTCAGTTTAGAATGGCATTTTCCCTCCAGCACTCGGAATTTCCCCTACAGCGCCTGCCCACAGCCCCCACCACTAACGATCACCCCACGAGTGCCTTACTGATTGTGCATCTACTGGTCACGTTATTCTGCATGTAGTCTACATTCATTTCTTCGGAATTAGATATCATTTAAAGTGAGAGCTATGTTTTGTTTTCTATCTAAGTACCAAATAACGTCAAAAACAATTATATTTCCTTCATCAGTATAGCTGAAATTATTTAATTTAAAAAAAAATAGGATGTTCATGAAAATTGTTTCAAAAATTTATGTTCTTACTTATGGACAGTATAGGTTTTTTCCTCGTTTAAATATCGTTGAACATAAACCATTTCTCGATTTCAAATGTTTGGCTTCATTTTTGGGAGTATTTTCACAGCAAAAATATTCATGTCATCATGGAATCTTTGCACATGAACAAAGTGTACAAAATATTCATTCACACCTCAAATGATTCTAGCCTTTTCTCAGCCTCTCGTCTCAGTGTCCTAAAGATAAAACACTTGCGAAGCCTTTTCCTCAGATCTTTATCTACTTTGCCACATAACCTCATTTTTTCTACTGGATGCCTGCTTTGCTACAGCAGTACGAGTTTTCACCTCCTCATGACATCTCAAGTCTTCAGCGATCATACTTTTCCAAGATATTTAAATGCTCTTACTTGGCTGATAGCAGCTAGGCCCGTCTTAATGTTTGTCAGTGTCTTTCCTGTGCCGGTCATCCCATGAGTTTGCTGTATCGATTCCCGTCCCATCTTTCACATAAGCTTCATTCGAATGTTTTAGGATTTCGGTTACAGTCCTTTCACTTTCCGCCACTAATATCATATCATCAGCAAACTTCATCAGTCTGTTCCCTTCCCACCAATACGTAAACTAAGATGAAAAAAGTTCAAAATCCGCTAGTATAACGTAACGTCAATGTCAATACTTTTTTCTCGCGAATCCTTCTGATACTCCATTTCGTCCCGTTCCGTTCCGTTCACGTTCATTGTAAATGCTACCATTTGAAATGCATCGAGGAATTTTTTGACGTTCTGTTCGTACCGATGACATGACTTTCCTATAAGTTTAACAATAACATCTAGGAGGACACAGCGTTCGGTCGGAATCACGTATTTCTCTGTGCCTGATCGCTGAGTTAGCTTTCTTCGTCTACATTTCATAGGTTTTAGTGAAATTTCACCAACTATAACGTTTCCAGTGTGCACTTTTTATGAAGCTCAGTCTTCGAATATTAAAACACCCCAATAACTATGTCGTTTAAGGAATAAAATAATGAAACTACGTAGTGAAGCTAAGAGATTAGAACTTTTTAACCGAATTTTTACCTAAATATCGAATGAGAACCGTTACAGAGAGAAAAAGAATCACCGAGAATGAAGAACTAAAACTCTTAATTTCTTTATGGGAAACATCGAATTATTTCCTGAACAACTATACTGCCTAACAGAATAGTGAAGCACCCCAAAAGTTACGGGGAAAGGACGCGAAACTTCACTGGTTGAGACAGTGCGTGACATTATTTCATTAATTACAAAACAGTGTCAAATCTAGAAAGAACTGAACAGCTTGAGTCCACTTGTTAATATGAAGTTGCAGCCCCTTTGGCCTGGATGACTGCACTGATTCGGTTGAGACAGGTGTCATAAAGCCGTTTTATCCTCCCCTGAGGTTCGCTGGCCCACAACTGTTGTAACTGGTCCTTGATATTCTGAATACTGGCAATGAGACGAAACTGACATCCGAGCTGGTCCCATGTTCTACAGAGCAAAAATCTGGGGACCTTGCTGGTCAGAGGAGACCTCAGTATTATACAGATACTTCATAGACACGTACCATGTGTGGATAAGCGTTATCTTCTTCTTTTGCGACTGCCTTAGTCCTGCAGCATTTGCAGGGTCAGCAGAGTTAAGTACGGATTTGGCAATGTTAATGTTAAGGGGTGGCTGGATGCCCTTCCTGCCACCAGCCCATACCCCCTGGGATGGAAATAGTGTACCCCCACTGTCTGCATCTAGTGTAAATCATGAAAGAGTGCAGATATGTTTCAAACGCCTGCGAGCCGTGTAACTGAGTCGGAACATGGGGACCAGCCCGGCATTCACCTATTGGGATGTGGAAAACCGCCTAAAAACCACATCCAGATTGGCCGGCAATTGGTCCTCATCGTTAATCCGCTGGGGGGCCTCGATCTGGGGCCGGCGCGCCTACCCGAGTCCAGCAAGCAGCACGTTAGCGTTCTCGGCTACCCTGGCTGGTCTGTGGATAAGCGTTGTCCTATTGGAAAATGTCTCCACAATACTGCCACCTGAGAGGTAACACATGAGGGCACAGGTCGTCTCCACCATCAGTAAACTGATATCATACCCGATCCTTCCCCACACCATTTCACCAGGAGTAGCACCTCTGTGTTTCTCCAACACATTGGAAGAATGGAACCTCTCCCCTGTCGTCGTCGTACTTGCCGACGATAGACATCTGGGGTAGTGCAAAATTGCAATTCATCACCAGGTTATGCTTTCCGATCATGGTATCACTCCAACACAGCTGTTTGGATCGTGGTGATAATGGCAGCGTACACATACATACATGTGACACCACCGTGTCCTTCGCATCTATTGCTGACATTGCTCACGCTCCTTCTATACTGTACCAATCTTGGTGATAGACGTACATTTATTTGGGTATGCCTTTAATTAAAGTATTTCTTATCAACTAAGTACGGTATTTTACCGTTTTACATACATTTTTATATCATAGTCTACTCGGACTAATATCTATAAGCAGTTGGTTGTCTGTGGGGTATATGTTTTATTTAGTCCTAAATTCCCCTTTATGACCAATGGCCTCTATTGCATGGACACATTCTGTCTTGCATGAAATTCAATCTGTTTGTTAGTTTGTCTGTGGGCTAAGACGAATTTTCTGCTCTCTTCGAGCTAAGAAACGGAGATATGAACCGTTGGAATGCATAGGACAATAGCAGCGGAGAGGATCGAAGAACATGGAGAGAAATGGTCGCAGAGTATCCCAACCCTCTCTGTCTTCGCATACGTGACATGGGGCGCGTAAGTGGAACGATCTTTCCCGCCAAATTCGTGGGTGAGTGCTTCTATTGGTTGCTGGAAGTCTGCGGTAGAAGCATCGAGATCTTTCGAGAAATTCTTTCAGTTATAACAAGCGAACGAAGGATCCTTAGGGTGCGATTTTTGTCACGAGCCTATAGGGATGTCGTGTTGCGCCCAGAAGTTAGGTCCGTGTCCGTGATTCGTCGGAATGTGCACCGAAAGGTGCGTCCTCTCCGGTGTGTTGAGGAGCGAAAGGGCGGTAGTTGAAGACGGCACGAGTTACTGTCTGAACGTGCTGGAGATGCTATTTTCTTTTCCTTGTTCCCGTAAAGGCGTTGCGCTCCCCCCCCCCCCCCCCCCTCCATCCCCCCCGGCCGGCCGGAGTGGCCGAGCGGTTAAAGGCGCTACAGTCTGGAACCGCACGACCGCTACGGTCGCAGGTTCGAATCCTGCCTCGGGCATGGATATGTGTGGTGTCCTTAGGTTAGTTAGGTTTAAGTAGTTCTAAGTTCTAGGGGACTTATGACCACAGCAGTTGAGTCCCATAGTGCTCACAGCCAGCCATCCCCCCCGGCCGGCCCTCATGCTGATCACTTTGTCTGCTAAGTTATGATCAAGTCCTCAATTCGTAAGAGATAGTAGCAATTAAGAATACTGCTTGTTACACAGTTCAATTTTTCTCCATGAAAACTGTTCATAAATTCAAAGGTCTGGATTCAGTCATTTACTTCAAACCCTCCAGGTTATTTTCAGACGCATCAGGCAAAATATTAAGAAATGTGTGAGGTGTGGCTAAACACTGCATTTCTTTCCGTAAGACCACACTGTACTGCTTGTTTCTGTTACGTTAAATTAAATAAATTGTTTAACTTGTTTTCAGGGAACGAATTCCCCCTACTTTAATTAACCACAGTGTGACCATTGCACTTATGGCGTAGGACACCATCATCAGTGGATTGTTAAAATAACAACAGAAAACAGGGATTACGGGTATTTGTGTGCGTGTATAAGTTACACTGTCTTCTGCATACTTCGCTTCTTTTTGTCAGATAGTGTATTTTCAGAAATAGACATAGCCCTACATTACTAACACAAAACGCTTTTCACAGTTTCATATAGGTCAAACTCTTTGGCAAAATCGTTGCGTTGTGAGAAGTGCGCAATGTGTTTCCGTATCATTTCAGTCTTGATACATAACACTTCGTACGCTACAGAGCTTTCTCGGCGATGGTTTCGGTCCGTTACACAATATCCATGACAGTCTTCCCGCCTGAAGTGTGGCCTTCTCATCGTATGTGCACTTCTGCGGCAGTGCCAGAGCACAGCGTCCTATATAAACTGTGTTAAGACATACTGTTATGACACTTACGTATATTCTACATTTGTAGGGCTCGTATACACTAGTGGCCATTAAAATTGCTACACAAAGAAGAAATGCACATGATATACGGGTATTCATTGGACAAATATATTATACTAGAAGTGACACGTGATAACATTTTCACGCAATTTGGGTGCATAGATTCTGAGAAATCAGTACCCAGAACAACCACCTCTGGCCGTAATAAACGGCCTTGATACGCCCGGGCATTGAGTCAAACAGAGCTTGGATGGCGTGTACAGGTACAGCTGCCCATGCAGCTTCAACACGATACCACAGTTCATCAAGAGCAGTGTCTGGCGTATTGTGACGAGCCAGTTGCTCGACCACCATTGACGAGACGTTTTCAGTTGGTGAGAGATCTGGTGAATGTGCTGGCCAGGGCAGCAGTCGAACATTTTCTGTACCCAGAAAGGCCCGTACAGGACCTGCAACATGCGATCGTGCATTATCCTGCTGAAATGTAGGGTTTCGCAGGGATCGAATGAAGGGTAGAGCCACGGGTCGTAACACATCTGAAATGTAACGTCCACTGTTCAAAGTGCCGTCAATGCGAACAAGAGGTGACCGAGACGTGTAACCAATGGCACCCCATACCATCACGCCGGGTGATACGCCAGTATGGCGATGACGAATACACGCTTCCGATGTGCGTTCACCGCGATGTCGCAAACACGGATGCTACCATCATGATGCTGTAAACAGCCCCTGGATTCATCCGAAAAAATGACGTTTTGTCATTCGCGCACCCAGGTTCGTCTTTGAGTACACCATCGCAGGCGCTCCTGTCTGTGATGCAGCTTCAAGGGTAACCGCAGCCATGGTCTCCAAGCTGATAGTCCATACTGTTGCAAACGTCGTCGAACTGTTCGTGCAGATGGTTGTTGTCTTGCAAACGTCCCCATCTGTTGACTCAGGGATCCAGACGTGGCTGCACGATCCGTTACAGCCATGCGGATAAGATGCCTGTCATCTCGACTGCTAGTGATACGAGGTAGTTGGGGTCCAGCACGGCGTTCCGTGTTACCCTCCTGAACCCACGGATTCCATGTTCTGCTAACAGTCATTGTATCTCGACCAACGCGAGCAGCAATGACGCGCTACGATAAACCGCAATCGCGATAGGCTACAATCTGATCTTTATCAAAGTCGGAAACGTGATGGTACGCATTTCTCCTCCCTACACGAGGTGTCACAACAACGTTTCGCCAGGCATCGCCGGTCAACTGCTGTTTGTGTATGAGAAATCGGTTGGAAACTTTCCTCATGTCAGCACATTGTAGGTGTCGCCACCGGCGCCAACCTTGTGTGAATGCTCTGAAAAGCTAATCATTTGCATATCACAGCATCTTCTTCCTGTCGGTTACAGTTGGCGTCTGTAGCACGTCATCTTCGAGGTGTACCAATTTTAATGCCCAGTAATGCATGATGGAAATCAATGTTTGATCCTTGATGTACAATGTTTTTCTCGTTGAAGATGATTGTGTCAATTGAAACCGGTAGAGAATAAATATAAAACTGTACAACTGATGCCACAAATATGTTTCTTTCAGTAATATTGTTAATAGTAATGCGGCTGAAGAGACTAGTTTTTGCTAAATTTTATTTGAATGGAAAGTTGTTTAAAACAGATTCTTTACAGGTGGCTTGGAAAAAAAGTCTGAAGACCGAGTTATTAAACAAAAAGCTGAAATTAATCCAACTGAGGGGGCCGTCAAGTTAAGGGAGACTACAATAACGAATTTAAAATTAACAGAAGCAGTATGTGTTGAAGGTCGTGTCTGACAGTCGCCATACATTTTTAGGGGATAACGAGAGACCTTCTCAAAGAAGAAACAGTTTTAAAAAGAAATGTGATATTCTCATTTATTTGTCTCAGAAAAATTGTGTATAATAGCTTCTTAGCTTGTATTTTTAAAATCAACACAGCAGTATCAATAATTAAGCTGAAAGTAGTAAATAATACCTAAATACGAGTACATTACCACTACATTTCCCTGTTTGCATGTGAAGGCTAATCGCAGGAACTACTGTGGGAACTTTTAACACCTTTTTCACTAGTACACAGACTGATTCACGAGGAAAGCGTGTAACTGCTGTGTTCCAAGTAAGTGGCAGGGGATTATATGGAAACACCAAAACCACAATACATTACCTTGCCTAGGCCGGTGTAGAAAAACCGTTAGCATTCAAAATAACATCCAGTAGTTTCGGAATGGACAAATGCAGGTGCTGTATGGTTTTCAAGTGAATCTTACACCATTATTCCTGCAAAATAGTGCTAAGTTCAGGTAAAGATGATGGAGGTGAAGAGCTATCAAACCTTCTTTCCAGAATAGACCACAAAGACTCAATAATATAGAGATCTGATGATTGCGAGTTCCAGGGGAGATGCGACAGTTCGTCCTCGTGCTCATAAAGTCAGTTCTGGACGATGCAACCGCTGTGAATCTACATCTACATATATACAACGCCACTCACCAAGCGGTGTGTGGCGGAGGGCACAATTCGTGCCAAAGTCATACCGCCCCCCCCCCCCCCCCCGCCCCATCTGTTCCACTCGCGGATCGCACGAGGGAAAAACGGCTGTCTGAACGCCTCAGTAAGAGCTCTTATTTCTCTTATCTTTGAATGATTATCATTACGCGATTTGAAAGTTGGTGGTAATAATATATGGTCTACATCCTAGGCGAAGATCGGACTTCCGAATTTAGTGAGCAGCCCCTTCCGTTTAGCGCGTCGTCTATCTGCAAGTGTGTCCCACTTCAAACTTTCTATGAGATTTGTAACGCTCTCCCGATGGCTAAATGTACCAGTCACGAATCTTGCCACCACTCTTTTGGACCTTCTCAATCTCTTGAATCAGACACAACCGGTAAGGGTCCCATACAGACGAACAAGACTCCAAGACTGGACGAACTAACGTATTTCCTTCGTTGAAGAACTACATAGTTTCAGGATTCTACCAACAAACCGCAGTCTAGAGTTCGCCTTGCCCGTTACTTGTGTAATTTTATCATTCCATTTGAGATCATTTCGAATAGTCACACCCAGATACTTGACGGATGTTACCGCTTCGAAAGACTAGACATTTATTTTGTATTCGTACATCAATGGGGATTTTCGCCTTGTTATACGCAGTATGTTACACTTACTAATATTGAAACATAACTGTCAGTCATTACACCACGCGTTTATTTTCTGCAAATCCTCATTGATTTGTTCACAACTTTCGTGTGGTACTACTTTCCTGTAGGCTACAGCATCATCGGCCAACAGTCTAATGCCGCTGTCAATACCATCAACTAGACCATTTATGTAAATGTAGGCGACCTGTCGTCTAGGAACATAGCGTCACCACTGGGGAACAAACACTGTATCACGGGATGGACTCCATTGACCCAAAATAGTCACGTAACCCTTGGCAACATTGCGACCTTGCACTGTAAACCTGGGGCCCATGGAATACCATGATATGGCTGCCCAAATCACCACCGAACCTACACCATGTTTCTGTCGTGGGATGCAAACTCGCCCGGAAGTTGGAGGTGGTATGAAACAAGACACATCCGACCAAACGACTTTCTTCCATTGTCCCATTGCCACAGGTTTTATGGCTTCGTGACCACGTCTTCCTGATACCGGTATTTGTGTCACTGATGCGTGGTTTTGGAATTGCAACCCGCTCTGCGCTTCCCCGCTTCTAGAGCGCTCTTCGTGCGTTTTTGGTGCCGGCAGGGTTCCCGAGTGCGACATTCACTTGTGCAGTGACTTTTGCATCTGTCGTCCCTTTATTTGTCATCACAATCCTCTTCAATAACCGTATGTCACGATCACTCAGCACACTCATTCGTCCGCGTTGTGACTTGGCAGTTCATGTTTCCCGCTTTCCCTGTGTGCGGCTTAAATCTTAGATATGGTATCCTTAACAAACACGCATCACGACAACTACTTTGATTAAGGAAGCGCCCGCTATACAAGCACCAATAATTGACCCACGTTCAAAATAACTTACCTCCGTCATAATGCACTCACAACTATACAGAACGCTATTCTGACCACGAATGACACTTGCAGCTTATTGAGGAGGTTGGACAGGTGCCGTTCGTGATCAAATACAACATCTCAACCAGTTGTCTTGGCTAGCATTCGCGTTTACACTAATGACCCAAAACAGTATGACCACTTGCTTAATAGTTTGTTTGGCCGTCTTTAGAACAAAATACATCACTGATTTTGCTGATGAAGGAACCGACAATTTGTTGGTAGGTTTGTAGAGGTATGTGGCATTAGATGCCTACTCACAGATCACGTAATTCACGTGAATCAAGCGTCGCTGATTTGCGTACTTACGATGGTTGATGATGATGATGTTTGGTTTGTGGGGCGCTCAACTGCGTGGTTATCAGCGCCCGTACAATTACCCAATCTTTGCTCAGTCCAATTTCGCCACTTTTCTGGATGATGATGAAATGATGAGGACAACACAAACACCCAGTCATCTCGAGGCAGGTGAAAATCCCTGACCCCGCCGGGAATCGAACCCGGGACCCCGTGCTCGGGAAGCGAGAACGCTACCGCGAGACCACGAGCGGCGGACACTTACGATGGTGCCACATAGCGACCCAAATAGGTTCCATAGGATTTATATCAGACGAATTTGGTCGCAGAGACATCAACGAGAGTGCACTGTAATGCTCCTCAAACCACTGTATCACGGTTCTGGCTCCGTGACGCGGACAACTATACTGCTGAAAGACGACATCGTCGTCGGAGAAGACATGAACCATGAAGGGATGCAGGTGGTTCGTAGCTGTTTGAGTGTCTTTGATTACTACCCATGCAAGCGCAGTAGAATGTCTCCCACAGTATAATACTGTTCCCACTAGTCTGCGTTCGTGGAGTTCACGTCGATGACGGCGTTGGTGGAGACGCCCATCGACCTAGTGTAGTAAAAATGTGATTCACATCAAGAGACGTTACGTTTCCATTGATCGACAGTCGAATCCCGATGGTCCAGTGTCCACTGTAGTCGTAACTGACGATGTCGTTAGGTCAACATGGGAACACGTATTTGTGGTCTGCTGCGAAGTTCTATGTTCAACAGTGTACGATGAACGGTGTGTTTCAAAACAATTGTGCCTCCAGCAGCATTGTGCCCTCTCTGCAGAGACGACGCAGATCTGTACTACTTTACCGAGCAGACAAGCCTCTGAACTCCAAGTCCTATGAAGAGTTGTAGACGCCCAACCATTCAGCATCTAGTGGTAATTCCGCAGTCTTTCTATCATTTTCCGTAGATGCTCACAACAGTAGCACGTGAACATTCGACCAGCTTTCCCGTTTCCGAGATATTCGTTCACAGGCTCTGCATAATAATAACCTGCCCTTTTTCAAATTCGTTTATCTCAGTGATGGGGCATGGATGGGGCATGGACTTGACTAATGTGTGAAGTAGTGTTGCAGGGAATTGACACCATGAATCCTGCAGGGCTGTCCATAAATCCGTAAGAGTGCGAAAGGATGAAGATGAACAGTACGTTGCTAGGCATCCCTGATATGCTCAATAATGTTCATGTCTGGGGAGTTCGGTGGCCAGCGGAAGTGTTTAAACTCTAACGAGTGTTCCTGGAGCCACTCTGTACCAATTCTGGACGAATGGGATGTCGCATTGGGCTGCTGGAATAGCTCAAGGTCGTCGGAATGCACAATGGACATGAATGGATGCAGCTGGTCATACAGGATGCTTACGTACGTGTCACCTGTCAGAGTTGTATCTAAATGTATCAGGGGTCCATATCACTCCAATTTCACACACCCCACATCATTACAGACCCTCCACCAGCTTGAACAGTCCCCTGGTAACATACAGGTTCCATGGATTCATGAGGTTGTTTCCATACCCTTACACGTTCATCCGCTCGATACAATTTGAAACGAGACTTTTCAGACAGGCAACATGTTTCCAGTCATCAACAGTCCAATGTCGGTGTTGACGGGCCCAGGCGAGGAGTAAAGCTTTGTCTCGTGCAGCCATCAAGGGTACACGAGTGGGCTTTTGGTTCCGAAAGCCCATATCGATGATGTTTCGTTGAATGGTTCGTACGCCAACACTTGTTGACGGCCCGGCATTGAAATCTGCAGCAATTTGCGGAAGGGTTGCACTTCTGTCACGTTTAACGATTATCTTCAGTCGTCGTTGGTCCCCTTCTTGCAGGATCTTTTCCCGGTCACAGCGATGTCGCAGATTTGATGTTTTGCCGGACTCCTGGTATTCACGATACACGAAATTGCCGTACGGGAAAATCCCTACTTGATCACTACCTCTGAGATGGTGTGTCCCGTCGCTCGTGGGCCGACCGTAACACCACATTATAACTCACTTAAATCTTGATAACCTCCCATTGTACGAGGTGCATTCAAGTTCTAAGGCCTCCGATTTTTTTTTCTAATTAACTACTCACCCGAAATCTATGAAACTGGCGTTACTTCTCGACGTAATCGCCCTGCAGACGTACACATTTTTCACAACGCTGACGCCATGATTCCATGGCAGCGGCGAAGGCTTCTTTAGGAGTCTGTTTTGACCACTGGAAAATCGCTGAGGCAATAGCAGCACGGCTGGTGAATGTGCGGTCACGGAGAGTGTTTTTCATTGTTGGAAAAAACCAAAAGTCACTAGGAGCCAGGTCAGGTGAGTAGGGAGCATGAGGAATCACTTCAAAGTTGTTATCACGAAGAAACTGTTGCGTAACGTTAGCTCGATGTGCGGGTGCGTTGTCTTGGTGAAACAGCACACGCGCAGCCCTTCCCGGACGTTTTTGTTGCAGTGCAGGAAGGAATTTGTTATTCAAAACATCTTCATAGGATGCACCTGTTACCGTAGTGCCCTTTGGAACGCAATGGGTAAGGATTACGTCCTCGCTGTCCCAGAATATGGACACCATCATTTTTTCAGCACTGGCGGTTACCCGAAATTTTTTTGGTGGCGGTGAATCTCTGTGCTTCCATTGAGCTGACTGGCGCTTTGTTTCTGGGTTGAAAAATGGCATCCACGTCTCATCCATTGTCACAACCGACGAAAAGTAAGTCCCATTCATGTTGTCGTTGCGTGTCAACATTGCCTGGCAACATGTCACATGGGCAGCCATGTGGTCGTCCGTCAGCATTCGCGGCACCCACCTGGATGACACTTTTCGCATTTTCAGGTCCTCATGCAGGATTGTGTGCACAGAACCCACAGAAATGCAAACTCTGGAGGCGATCTGTTCAACAGTCATTCGGCGATCGCCCAAAACAATTCTCTCCACTTTCTCGATCATGTCGTCAGACCGGCTTGTGCGAGCCCGAGGTTGTTTCGGTTTGTTGTCACACGATGTTCTGCCTTCATTAAACTGTCGCACCCACGAATGCACTTTCGACACATCCATAACTCCATCACCACATGTCTCCTTCAACTGTCGATGAATTTCAGTTGGTTTCACATCACGCAAATTTAGAAAACGAATGATTGCACACTGTTCAAGTAAGGAAAACGTCACCATTTTAAGTATTTAAAACAGTTCTCATTCTCGCCGCCGGCAGTAAAATTCCATCTGCCGTACGGTGCTGCCATCTCTGGGACGTATTGACAATGAATGCGGCCTCATTTTAAAACAATGCGCATGTTTCTATCTGTTTCCAGTCCGGAGAAAAAAAATCGGAGGCCTTAGAACCTGACTGTACCTCGTAGCAGCAATAACCGATCTAATAACTGCAGCAGACACTTGTTGCCTTGTGTAGGCGTTGCCGACCGCAGCGCCATATTCTGCCTATTCCCATGTCTCTGTATTTGAATACGCATGCCTATACCAGTTTCTTTGTTGCTTCAGTGTATTACCTCTACAGAAGACGTTCAGCCGTAAATGTGTTTGGTGCTACCCTTGTACATGTGGGATGGGTAGCTAGCTTTTCAGACAAAAATAAATAGGTCTTTTTTTTTTTTTTTTTTTTTGTAGGGCCAAGAGTCACCCTTCCCTTTCCCCTATTGAGCCCATAACCACTCAATGCTCTTTGTGTAATTGGTCCAAACAAGGAGTGTACCTCTAAGAAAAGACAGTTTCGTCTGTCCTACCAGTTACTGAGCAGAGCCTCGAGGTGGACTGCCAGTGGATTGCACGCCCTCTGCGTTGAGGCGTTATTTCGGGCGGCCTGGATATGTCAGCAATTAAGTCGTGACCCAGCGCGACAGGTAAAGCGGGGCGCGGAGAATCGCCGCCGCCTGGGAGCTCAGGCCTGTCTAAGCGTGCAGCCGGTTCCCCCACAATTACGGCGACACCTCCGCCCGTCTAATTAAAGTTTATTCTCGTAATGTCGCAGCAGCGGCCTGTGACGTCAGTGCCCGGAATTCCGCCGGCCCCTGCTAATAATAAGAGACGGAACGAATCGGCGTCTGTGGCCACCTAAAGGGGCCCTGTACCGCTGAAGTGAGTCACAGGAGGCGATGCACCTGCCGCCAACGCTCGTGCTCGTAACGAAACTCTGGCTCTCTCCATCATAACCGCCTGTTGTCGGACGCGACAACGGCTCTACAGAAAAAAAACCGCGGCAGGAGAGAATGTAGCCGTTGTTACACTCTCGTTAATAATGCCAGGTGCTACGTGTTCATCGCACACGAGTGCTATGGTTTATTATTATGTGAATTATCTGAGTCATTTTAAAAAATTAATCCTCTTAATATCTCAAAAACACCAAGTCTTTGCAGACTCTCTGCTACTTTCGTTGCGGCGAGTCATCACACACAAGAAACGTCCCGTTCATACTAGAATTCATAGAAGCTGCTGTCTCTTACTATCTCATACTGTTCATTCTAGCAGCAGCGACACTCACAAAAGATTATTGTGCAGGAAACCATTAGGGAAGAATTCCAAGATGTCTGACGCACTCTGTCTGAAAGGATGTCTGCAAGGTGAGTGCAAGTAGCCATTACGGGTGGAGGGCAGATGTTCTACATCTACATCCATACTCCGCAAGCCACCTGACGGTGTGTGGCGGAGGGTACCTTCAGTACCTCTATCGGTTCTCCCTTCTATTCCAGTCTCGTATTGTTCGTGGAAAGAAGGATTGTCGGTATGCCTCTGTGTGGGCTCTAATCTCTCTGATTTTATCCTCATGGTCTCTTCGCGAGATATACGTAGGAGGGAGCAATATACTGCTTGACTCTTCGGTGAAGGTATGTTCTCGAAACTTTGACAAAAGCCCGTACTGAGCTACTGAGCGTCTCTCCTGCAGAGTCTTCCACTGGAGTTTATCTATCATCTCCGTAACGCTTTCGCGATTACTAAATGATCCTGTAACGAAGCGCGCTGCTCTCCGTTGGATCTTCTCTATGTCTTGTATCAACCCTATCTGGTACGGATCCCACACTGCTGAGCAGTATTCAAGCAGTGGGCGAACAAGCGTACTGTAACCTACTTCCTTTGTTTTCGGATTGCATTTCCTTAGGATTCTTCCAATGAATCTCAGTCTGGCATCTGCTTTACCGACAATCAACATTATATGGTCAATCCATTTTAAATCACTCCTAATCCCTACTCCCAGATAGTTTATGGAATTAACTGCTTCCAGTTGCTGACCTGATATATTGTAGCTAAATGATAAAGGATCTATCTTTCTGTGTATTCGCAGCACATTACACTTGTCTACATTGAGATTCAGTTGCCATTCCCTGCACCATGCGTCAATTCGCTGCAGATCCTCCTGCATTTCAGTACAATTTTCCATTGTTACAACCTCTCGATACACCACAGCATCATCTGCAAAAAGCCTCAGTGAACTTCCGATGTCATCCACCAGGTCATTTATGTATATTGTGAATAGCAACGGTCCTATGACACTCCCCTGCGGCACACCTGAAATTACTCTTACTTCGGAAGACTTCTCTCCATTGAGAATAACATGCTGCGTCCTGTTATCTAGGAACTCCTCAATCCAATCACACAATTGGTCTGATAGTCCATATGCTCTTACTTTGTTCAATAAACGACTGTGGGGAACTGTATCGAACGCCTTGCGGAAGTCAAGAAACACGGCATCTACCTGTGAACCCGTGTCTATGGCCCCCTGAGTCTCGTGGACGAATAGCGCGAGCTGGGTTTCACCTGACCGTCTTTTTCGAAACCCATGCTGATTCCTACAGAGTAGATTTCTAGTCTCCAGAAAAGTCATTGTACTCGAACACAATCGCGTTCGTCACACAATCTAAATGCGAGATGCTCTTCATCGCTGAGTCTCATCCCGACGAAGTCGCCCGACGGTGCGCTGGAATGAAAAGGATGCACTGGGAGGCAGTGAAGGCGTTCCTCTTGTTTTTGCTAGTTGGTGAGTTACCAGTAAGCACCCGAGTGTACAGGGTGGTTTTTTTTCCACCGTGTACAAACTCTAGGGATTGATCGATGAGAGGATATGGAAACATAATGCATGGCTTCCATGTTAGAGACCATTCATTCAATCATACAGTGTTACAGATAGGCGGTCTACTACGCGCTGTACCGTGCAGCCACATTGTGTGTTGAAAATGGTTTTATAATGTTGCTTAAAATCCGTCTTGATTGCAAAAACTTTTTTTTTATTTATTATTCATATGACCGGTTTCGGTTCATTCAGAACCATCTTCAGATCTGATATTTCAGTTACAGGAGTAACCCGTCCAAATCCAGCAACTTTCACATGCTACATGTGACGTAGCATGTGAAAGTTGCTGGATTTGGACGGGTTACTCCTGTAACTGAAATATCAGATCTGAAGATGGTTCTGAATGAACCGAAACCGGTCATATGAATAATAAATAAAAAAAAAATTTTTGCAATCAAGACGGATTTTAAGCAACATTATAAAATCACTGATTGCTGTTATCCCATAAGACATTATGTCTGTTTTTGCAAATTGAAAATGGTTTCCATATACCTCAACGCATGCGTGTACGATCACGTCGGCCAGGCTGCATCCGCACTCAGTCAAAGGCAGCATGAAAACGCTGCTCCAGTGTCTCCACATCTAGAATGGGCTCTGCAGACACGCCATACTTTTGAGATGGCACCTGTGGTGTCACCGCCAGACGCCATACGTCTTACGTGGTAGCCTTTAAATCGGCCGCGGTCCGTTAGTATACGTCGGACCCGCGTGTCGCCACTGTCAGTGATTGCAGACCGAGCGCCGCCACACGGCAGGTCTAGTCTAGAGAGACTCTCCAGCACTCGCCCCAGTTGTACAGCCGACTTTGCTAGCGATGGCTCACTGACTACATACGCTCTCATTTGCACAGACGACAGTTTAGTATAGCCTTCAGCTACGTCATTTGCTACGACCTAGCAAGGCGCCATATTCAGTTACTATTCTGAACAGATAATATTGTGACACATGTACCGTCAAGAGCGACGTTCATCATTAATGGATTAAAGTTAAGTTTGTTGTTCTTGTTGTTGTGGTCTTCAGTCCTGAGACTGGTTTGATGCAGCTCTCCATGCTATTCTATCCTGTGCAAGCTTCTTCATCTCCCAGTACATACTGCAACCTACATCCTTCTGAATCTGCTTAGTGTATTCATCTCTTGGTCTCCCCCTACGATTTTTACCCTCCACGCTGCCCTCCAATACTAAATTGGTGATCCCTCGATGTCTCAGAACATGTCCTACCAACCGATCCCTTCTTCTGGTCAAGTTGTGCCACAAACTTCTCTTCTCCCCAATCCTATTCAATACTTCCTCATTAGTTATGTGATCTACCCATCTAATCTTCAGCATTCTTCTGTAGCACCACATTTCGAAAGCTTCTATTCTCTTCTTGTCCAAACTATTTATCGTCCATGTTTCACTTCCATACATGGCTACACTCCATACAAATACTTTCAGAAATGACTTCCTGACACTTAAATCTATGCTCGACGTTAACAAATTTCTCTTCTTCAGAAACGCTTTCCTTGCCATTGCCAGTCTACATTTTATATCATCTCTACTTCGACCATCATCAGTTATTTTGCTCCCCAAATAGCAAAACTCCTTTACTACTTTAAGTGTCTCATTTCCTAATCTAATACCCTCAATATCACCCGACTTAATTCGACTACATTCCATTATCCTCGTTTTGCTTTTGTTGATGTTCATCTTATATCCTCCCTTCAAGACGCCATCCATTCCGTTCAACTGCTCTTCCAAGTCCTTTGCTGTCTCTGACAGAATTACAATGTCATCGGCGAACCTCAAAGTTTTTATTTCTTCTCCATGGATTTTAATACCTACTCCGAATTTTTCTTTTGTTTCCTTTACTGCTTGCTCAATATACAGATTGAATAACATGGGGGAGAGGCTACCACCCTGTCTTACTCCCTTCCCAACCACTGCTTCCCTTTCATGCCCCTCCACTCTTATAACTGCCATCTGGTTTCTGTACAAATTGTAAATAGCCTTTCGCTCCCTGTATTTTACCCCTGCCACCCTTAGAATTTGAAAGAGAGTATTCCAGTCAACATTGTCAAAAGCTTTCTCTAAGTCTACAAATGCTAGAAACGTAGGTTTGCCTTTCCTTAATCTTTCTTCTAAGATGAGTCGTAAGGTCAGTATTGCCTCACGTGTTCCAGTATTTCTACGGAATCCAAACTGATCTTCCGCGAGGTCGGCTTCTACTAGTTTTTCCATTCGTCTGTAAAGAATTCGTGTTAGTATTTTGCAACTGTGGCTTATTAAACTGATTGTTCGGTAATTTTCACATGTGTCAACACCTGCTTTCTTTGGGATTGGAATTATTATATTCTTCTTGAAGTCTGAGGGTATTTCGCCTGTTTCATACATCTTGCTCACCAGATGGTAGAGTTTTGTCAGGACTGGCTCTCCCAAGGCCGTCAGTAGTTCCAGTGGAATGTTGTCTACTCCGGGGGCCTTGTTTCGACTCAGGTCTTTCAGTGCTCTATCAAACTCTTCACGCAGTATCGTATCTCCCATTTCATCTTCATCTACATCCTCTTCCATTTCCATAATATTGTCCTCAAGTACATTGCCCTTGTTAAGTATGAAACTAATTACGTCCGCTTTCTGAATTCTCATTCCTTGTCATGTTCCAGACCTCAGGTCAGTATAGTTCTTCCCTCCTCACGCCAGCCTGCGTGAGCTAAAACGCGTGCATTTCGGCCTCCTCTCGTAACACGATGTTGGCTCTTCTGCCAACGCAGCAGCACCATCACCAGAAATCTCAAGGATTGAGATCCGGTGAACGAGTAGACCACGCAACTGTACCACCTTGTCCGATACATCGACTAGGGAAAACACGATTGATATACGTCCGGACGTTAACGGCGAAAGCGGCTGGAGCACCATCACGCAGTAGACACATAACCCTTCAATGGTACGTCTTCCAGCAGGGGAAGCAAAGTCACTCGCAAGATGCACCGAAAGTTCGAAGACTGGTCCCAAAATAAGGTCGCCAATTATCGTGGCCCCATATGCAACGTCTGTCGCTAGTAAGCCCTGCAGTAAGTGATAACAGCAGTAACAATTGTCATGGAGAATGTTCCGCACGGTCGTCTGGCTTACCCTGTATTGGCGGGCCAACTGCCTGGTACTGACACGGCGGTCGCCTTCCACAGTGTTAATCACATTTTCCTCCAAGTCTGGTGCCCGAACATTTCGGGTACGTTTGAACAGTTCTCGGGTATCCGACCGGGTAGCGTCGTAATTTCTCCACAATATTTCCGCAGACGTACACGCTGCCATCTTCAGGTGGTTCCTAACGAATGCTGTGCTGTTCCTCTCGGCGCCCTATATATACTAGCCCTTACCCCCTCCACCGTTCCTCTCCTGGTGTCTTTGGTGCGGCCGGCGCGGTGGCTACTGGAGGTGGTGGGGGAAGCGGCGCCTGGGTCTGAACTGGGGTCTGCAGTCTCCCCGTTGCCGCCGTCCACGGCGGTCCTCGATCTCTGGGACCGTATGTTTCTCTCCAGGCTGAGTGCAGGGTTTCAAGCCTGGCTAAGTTGAAGGCCGCTGTCTTTATTAATTAGATCGTCCTGTAGTCGGATTTCGATGGCCTCTTTAGTAACGCAGTCCCAGAAGTAGGAGGATTGACAGAGTATTTTTATTTTTTCGTAGTCCATAGTATGGCCAGGCTTTATGCAATGGTCAGCCACGGCTGATTTAGTGGGTAGGTAGGTGGTTAGTGTTTAACGTCCCGTCGACAACGAGGTCATTAGAGACGGAGCCCAAGCTCGGTTTAGGGAAGGACGGGGAAGGAAGTCGGCCGTGATTTTTCAAAGCAACTATCCCTGGATTTGCCTGAAACGATTTAGGGAAATCACGGAAAACCTAAATCAGGATGGTTGGAGACGGGATTGAACCGTCGTCCTCCCGAATGCGAGTCCAGTGTGCTAACCACTGCGCCACCTCGCTCGGTGCGGCTGATTTAGTGGCCTGGCGTAATTCAGTATGGCGCTTGTGATCGCGTCAACTCTCTTCTACAGTGCTGACTGTCTCCCCAATATATGATTTTCCGCACTGACAGGGAATTTGATAAACGCCTGGTTTTCGAAGGCCTAGGTCATCTTTCAGTGAACCCAGTAGGGTCAAAGTTTTTGCAGGGGGTCGGAATACACGTTTCACGTTGTGTTTCCCCAGGTTTCTGCCGGTTTTTCGTGAGGTGTTTCCGTCAAACGGAATGCACGCCAACTACTTGTGTTCTTCTGTTTCTTGTTCTCGCTCTCTTGGCGCAGTCTGTCTGAGTGCGTGTCTTATTTGCTTCTGGTTGGACCCATTTTTCCAAAATGTTGTCTCTAGATGCTGCAGTTCTGCTGGAAGGCTCTCCTGATCGCAGATCGATCGTGCCCTGTGAATAAGTGTGCGCAAAACGCCTTCACGCACCTAGAGACAACATTTCGGAAAAATGGATCCTTGTCCGAAGGAACACTGCATCGTTCTTGTTAACAAGACAAAATAGACAGGGACTGAAGTATCGTATTTATCCGCCCTGTCCGGGAATTACATAATATATATACGAGTACAGGTTGTCACGCAGGAACGACGACATGTGGAAGTTTGGATCTAGCCGTGAGTCGCGCACGGACAGCCAAAGAGGGCGACCGCTCGGGTAAAGCAGAAAATCCGGGTTCGAGTCCCTATCTGACGCAAGTATTCATTGTCGCCATTCCCTTATAAGCTGTTGGTTGTTCGTATTCGCAACTGGTTCAAATGGCTCTGAGCACTATGGGCATTAACTTCTGGGGTCGTCAGCCCCCTAGAACTTAGAGCTACTTAAATCTAACTAATCTAAGAACATCACACACATCCATGCCAAAGGCAGGATTCGAACCTGCGACCGTAGCAGCAGCGTGGTTTTGGTCTGAAGCGCCTAGAACCGCTCGGCCGCCCCGGCCGGCCGTATTCGCAACTGCGAGTACATTTGATGTATTTCATAACGGCTGTAGTCACCGCAGCGCCTATTCGTAACATTGCATCATTCTTATTAACAACACAGGCACTGCAATATCGTATCCAAATTCTGTTCCGTAGACGGTGATCGGCCTCTGACGGATCCACAACAGTACCTACTCTTGGGCTTACTCGTCCAACTGAAACCGACGTCCATGCATGTACAGGGTGGTTTTAATTAAACTGTCGCTACTTCAGAGGACCGCCATGAAGAGCGAGAGGTCGGAGGACAATGAAACCACCTGCATCCACGACAGCCTGGATCCGCACAAGAGATACCATTTAACAGAAAATTGTTCGCAGCACTTTTAGAACGGTTAAGCGTGGGATGTTGAGCTGTCGTGACGCAGCTCGTGTACTGTTTGAAGATTGCACAGACCGTTCAGCATTCTTAGCCGTGGCAACAATAACCTTTTCAACAATTTAGACAGCTTGTGCTTAAAACCAGAGATACCGGGCAGTAAGGATGCACAATAACGTTCGACCTCCTGTGGAGATAAGCAGAAGATCCCGGGTTCGAGTTCCAGTCTAGGACGCATTTTCACTCGTCGGTGATGGTTCCGATGCAACTGACATCAGTAATTCCTTACCTTTCCTTTCCTCCCCCCCCCCCCACCCCTCCTCCTTCACTTTATGTACGACCAAAGTTTTTTCACCAGTTGTCGCTCCTAACGTTCGAAGATAGCAAATGTCGGCGGAAACGGTTACTATTGTGTCACAAAACGTAAATGTATCAAGAATAAACAAATTTTATTTTACGAAGCCGTTGCTCAACTCAGTACAGTGCGTAGGTCCTCAACATTCTTTCTCATACATCCCCACCTCCTTCTCAGCTTAGTGCTACGAATTCTTCTGCCTCTTCCCCGTCTTACTACATCCTCCCATTCCTCCTTTTGTTTCGCCATTTCTAAGTTTTCTAGCTTGTCACAAAAGTGCGCTACCATGGAAAAGGAACCCAGGATATGCGCTCCAACCGCCATACTCTGGACACGCAATGGGAATTCAAATCATTTTAATACTAGTTGTCATATTAAACTTGTTATTTCTTAGTTTAGTATGATATAATAGATAGCGTATATGTGAACCCATGGTCCAGTCTAAGAGAGGGCCTGATGCCCCTAATCAGATCAGGCTAAACAAATAGCCGGCCGTAGTGGCCAAACGGTTCTAGGCGCTACAGTCTGGAACCGCGCGACCGCTACTGTCGCAGGTTCGAATCCTGCCTCGGGGACGGATGTGTGTGTTCTCCTTAGGTTAGTTAGGTTTAAGTAGTTCTAAGTTCTAGGGGACTGAAGTCCTCAGAAGTTAAGTCCCATAGTGCTCAGAGCCATTTGAACGCAAACAAATAAATAAGTAAACAAAATAAATTTGCCGACAAACAACTAATGCCCCGTTTCCAGGAGGCACTTTTCTGGTAGTACTGGTATGCCCGCCCTCCGCATGAACTGCAGTTATGGACTGAACTTTTCACACCCCCTACATCAGTGATTGGATCCATATCATACTCAGAGAAAACCATCTCGATTTAACACCACAGTCACGTATTTATTTCGACGAAACACCAAACTGCTACAGCGCAGAGCCAAAGAAGACAGTATGACCCCTGCTAGCTTGCTTTTTGCTACGAGACCGCGTCGCTTTGCTTATGAGCTGATACACCCACCCTCTCCACAGGTAAGGTTGGCCGCTGCCCCTGTACGGGTCCGCTAACCCGCTATACCGCGGGCGGCCCGTTCTCTGCGGCGCCGCCGCGAACGCACTCGCATACGTAAAAGCAGAAGGCCGCCTGCTCACACACACACACACACACACACACACACACACACACTCGCACACATACACACACACTTGCGCGCGCGCGTGCGGGCACTCACACAGCGGCGCGAGCCCCAGCAATCGCACTCTGTACACAGCGAACGAGCAGGCAGCCCTCGGAAGCAAATATTTGCACGTCCCAGACCACAAAATTAAGTGGAATTGAAATGGACGCCAAGGCAAGCAGAGCCCGGCGCTCCCCGCCGCCCGCGCAAAGCAAAGCGTCTCCCCCCCCCTCCTCCGTTCCGCCCCTCTCCGCGCCTTTCCCCTCCCCGCTCCCTCTGGCCCTCTTGTTCCCCTCCCGCTCGGAGCGTCTCTGCGCGCGCTGTTCCTACCACTAGGGCTCTCAAGCCGGCTGCCGGCGCCCTACAAGCCACGGCTCCCTGTTTCTCTCTCTCTCTCTCTCTCTCTCTCACACACACACACACACTCACTACGTCTGTCTGTCTCTCTCTCTCTCGCTCCCTCTTACCCTCTCTCCGTTCCCTACCTGCTTCTGTGTGCGTCTCGCTCGCCCGCGCGCACTCGCCGGCTCTTCAGCCATATTTACCCAAGTATAAATAATGACTAAAACAATTAGTTGCACATTAGAGTGAATTACAGAGTGGCGGCGGCGGTGGCGGCCCCGAGCAGCGGGCAGAGAGGGGTAGGGTAAGAGGAGGGGAGGGGGCGGGATGGGGGGCAGGGGAGAGCCGTGAGCGTTGCAGGGGGCCAATATCGCTAACGAGCCGCTCCTACCACAGACGGACAGGAACGCCGTCTTTCCACTCCTCAGCCTCCGCTACCGTTCCACCACCGTCGCTGCTGCCAATGGCGCAGATTAAGCTCCTCGCCAACTGCCAGGGCTCCATTTTAACGCTTTATTCCCCACCAATGACTTTCTCTAGATTAGCTTTTCCTACATTCTTCCATCATCGTCTTCACTTTCAGATATCAGGAGTGACGCCTGTTCTGTATTCGTGAGTCAGCCTTATTCGTGTCCTCACTTCTTGGGTCTTCCAACACTTCTTTTTCCATGTCGTTCATACACTGGTGTTCAAAAACAAAAGTAACTTCCCCACGGTGTCTTACTGCCAAGCAACATATCTCGATGACACTCGGAACGTAAATACTGTACAAATTGAAAGTTATGTGCTAAGGTCTGATTAGGGTAGCTCCAGAAAAAGTCGGTAGTTGCCAACCGCAAGGTGGAACGAGTATAATATCTTTGAGTAGGAGGATCTTTGATGGTTATGAGAGCCGGGCGCGCGTAGTAAAAGACCGGGAAGTCACAGGTAGGTGCCCGGAGGAAGCAGACGTGTGGTGACAGCGTTAAGGTAGGTCGCTGCCCCTGACCAACCTTTAGCACATAAATGAGAGAAGATATATAATAATTTGAAATTGGATTTTGTTAGATAATGTTCAGAGTTAGGATTTGTATGTCCAAGGTTTGACGCAGTAACCGTTTTGTAAATTTTTTCGTAAGAGTGATTCATGCTACAAAAATGTTTGAAATAGTAGGTTTTGTGAATGACTTAAAAATTTAACAATATATATATTGAGATCAACATTGTGTTTAAATCTAACAGCCTGAATCATAATCCACATCCTTTGTTTGTGTTGAATATGAAAATGAGTAGTAAACTAAAGTTACCCACTGTGGTGTGCGTACAGTAAGACCTTTGGTACACACCCATCAGATTATTTGACTTGTCGCTCTAGCGAAGTAGGCGAGTGTCAGCAATATCTCTCGTGGTCTTATCGTGGCATGTTTATTTTCCGTCGTTAGGTCAGACGATAGAAATGCCACTTGCACGCTTAGAGTAGCAGATTGACGGTGACCAACTTTAAACAGAACTTGATTAATTTTCACACACATTTATTAAAATAATAATCATAAACCTTACTTAACTTGATTCTGGATGTTATTTACAATTGACAATCTGAAGTTCCTTTGGTCTTGGTACGTTAATCTTATTCTCACATATCTCTGATACTTGACAAAGTGTCTATACATTTCTCTTCATGGCTATGTACAGGAATATGATAATTCATTAGGCGCAGACTGAAACTTGACTATAGACTGGTACAGACAAATGCAGACTAATGCAGGCTGACTAATTGGAGGTCTGTACACTCATTATAATACCTCGCACATTCAGGTATCACTGAGCGAGTATGAAAAGGTTCTACGTTAGCAGCAATCTCATTGGCTGCGTTACATATTAATACGCAGATCGGCGGAAGCAGAATTTGGTCCGTCTCTAAGACAGCGCCATCTCATACTGCGGAGATGGACGAGAGCTGAACCTGCGTTGTTGTGCTTAGCGGGGCGTGCTCTAGTGGGAAAGTTGTGTACGCGCTGACTACGCGGAACTATGAACACAACACCCACCAGTGAAAGAACCAAGTAAACATCAGGGCCAAAAGGTAATTTTCCAGTACCATCTTAATGCCAGTGCACAAACGGCATTATCCTCTTAGACCTGATTGCTGAGTCAAATACATATTGCACTTCTGGCAAAATGGAGGAGTGCAAGAAACAAGTTCACAGACTCAGTCAGATGCAGGTTTGCTGAATAATTAATTTATAACAATCTTATCACTGATACTTTCACAGAATTAATAATTTTGGTTGGATACTTTCACTTGGCGACCCTGCCAGGATCAAAATAACTGATACAATATTGTACATTGTGTAATATACATCCCCATGTGAGAAGACAACTTCCAGATGGAATTAAACGCAGTCAGACAAATACCATCAAACAATGTTACCCTACTACTTTGACAGACGCCATAACGCACCAAAAGCAGACACAACAGTGTAAGTAAAATATTCCTGAATTCCAATCAAGAACAACTGCAAAGATGAGAAACATAGCAGTAGATATCCTCGGTGTAACAAAGCAACTTAAATCACTTAATAAAGGCAAGACCTCCGGTCCAGATTGTATACCAGTCAGGTTCCTCTCAGAGTATGCAGATAAAATAGCTCCATATTTAGCAGTTATATACTACCACTCGCTCACAGAAAGATCCGTACCTAAAGACTGGGAAATTGCTCAAGTCACACCAATACCCAAAAAGGGAACTAGGAGCAATCCGCTAAATTACAGCCCTATATCACTAACGTCAATTTGAAGTATGGTTTTCGAACATATACTGTATTCGAACATTATGAAACACCTCAAAGAAGACGATTTATTGACACACAGTCAGCACGGTTTCAGAAAACATCGTTCTTGTGAAACACAACTAGCTCTTTATACTCATGAAGTAATAAGTGCTATCGACAGGGGATGTCAAATTGATTCCATATATTTAGATTTTCAGAAGGCTTTCGATACCGTTCCTCACAAGCGTCTTCTATCCAAACTGCGTGCCTACGGAGTAACGCCGCAGTTGTGCGACTGGATTCGTGATTTCCTGTCAGAAAGGTCACAGTACGTTGTAATAGACGCAAAGTCATCGAGTAAAACAGAAGTAATATCCGGCGTTCCCCAAGGAAGTGTTATAGGCTCTCTATTGTTCCTGATCTATATTAACGACATAGGAGACAATCTGAGTAGCCGTCTTAGATTGTTTGCAGATGATGGTGTCATTTACCGTCTTGTAAAGGCATCAGATTATCAAAACCACTTGCAAAATGATTTAGGTAAGGTATCTGTATGGTGCGAAAAGTGGCAGTTGACCCTGAACAAAGAAAAGTATGAAATTATTCACATGAGTACTAAAAGAAATCAGCTAAATTTCGATTACGTGATAAGTCACACAAATCTGAAGGCTGTAAATGCAGCTAAATACTTAGGGATTACAATTACAAATAATCTAAATTGGAAAGATCACATAGATAATATTGTGGGTAGAGCAAACCAAATACTGCGATTCATTGGCAGATCACTTAGAAGGTGCAACAGGTCTACTAAAGAGACTGCTTGCACCACGATTGCCCGCCCTATTCTGGAGTATTGCTGTGTGATGTGGGATCCGCATCAAGTGGGACTGACGGATGACATCGAAAAAGTACAAAGAAGGACAGCCAGTTTTGTATTACCGCGAAACAGGGGAGATAGTGTGACAGACATGTAACTTGTATTGGAGTGGTAACCATTAAAACAAAGGCGTTTTTTGTTGCGACGGGATCTTCTGATGAAATTTCAATCACCAGTTTTCTCCTCCGATTTCGAAAACATTCTGTTGGCACCCACCTACATAGGGAGAAATGGTCATTACGATAAAATAAGAGAAATCAGCGCTCGCACAGAAAAATTTAAGTGCTCCTTTTTCCCGTGTGCCGTTAGAGAGTGGAACGGTAGAGAGACAGCTTGAAGGTGGTTCACTGAACCCTCTGCCAGGCACTTTATTGTGAATAGTAGAGTAATCACGTAGATGTAGATGTACTCACTTATTTACCTTGTTCTCTTCCACCACCCCAAGAACGCAGTAAAAACTGCAAGTTTCTTATTTAAGAAAAGTCTCATTGGATGTAGCCAGAAAACTTAAATCCAGGAACGTAAAAACATCATTTTATGTGCACAACTCTGCTGTATACTTTGAGCCAAATGATAAAGATGGTGTAATATATAAAATTACTTGTAATTGTGGCAAATTCTATATAGGTCAGTCTAGCACGAAAATACGCACCCGCTAGAAGGAACACCACCGAAGTGGAAACTTGGAAAAGAAGAAGGTGAAACATGAAGTATTACATCACATCCATAAAGGAAGGAAGATGAACTATCTTTAAATAATGGAAATTAATAAACGTATGTCCAGAAGCTCAAGCTTAGTACTGAATGACTAGTCACACTTGTCTTACTCTTCTAAATGAGGATGCTACTCATAATGCAATCTAGCCATGTTTTAAATTACCTCTCTTACTCATATGACCCATTTTCCTTTATTTCAGTCACTCAAATTTCTCTTGTTGAGTTAAAAAATTTATTTTGTATAATCACAAAAAAATGGCTCTGAGCACTGTGGGACTTAACATCTGAGGTCATCAGTCCTCTGGAACTTAGAACTACTTAAACCTAACTAACCTAAGGACACCACACACATCCATGCCCGAGGCAGGATTCGAACCTGCGACCGTAGCGGTCGCGCGGTTCCAGATTGAAGCGCCTAGAACCGCTCGGCCACAACGGCCGGCTGTATAATCACATTGCGACACTTATCTGCTTAATATCACTAGTTTATCTCACCTGTTTATAGTTTAGGACCTATTAAATACAAGATTACATTTTTCAGCCACACCTTTGGAACATGTCACCAAAGTTTCAAAAATGGTTCAAATGGCTCTGAGCACTATAGGACTTAACTTCTAAGGTCATCAGTCCCCTAGAACTTAGAACTACTTAAACCTAACTAATCTAAGGACATGACACACATTCATGCCCGAGGCAGGATTCGAACCTGCGACCGTAGCGGTCACGCGGTTCCAAACTGAAGCTCACCAAAGTTTACTAAGCAATTTATTTTCTTCTATGAACAACTGTCGTAATTTATGTACATTATGTGTACGCCAAAACGCTACTTTGTGTAGCAGTTGTTACTATTGTGACTTTATTTTCATTGGCTATAGGCCTATTTCGGCTCAAAGTTGATTTTCAAGCACTTTTCGTATTACGTCATTGACGCTCTTGCTATCAGATATCTTATTTGGTGCGTTTTGAAGCAAAGCACAGGCGAAATTATAAATTACGCGCTAAGTAATGTCTCAGCAGTGGAATTTTTCTATGTTAATCAGTACCGGTAAGATCTTGTTTACATCGCTGACATAACTCGAAGCTGTAAAACTTACAAAATGTTAACAAGATCTTAACGATACTGGCCAACAATGAAAAATTCCATTGCTGAGACATTACTTAGCGAGTAATTTATAATTTCGCATGTGCTTTGCTTAAAAACGCATCAAGTAAGATATCTGACAGCAAGAGCGTCAACGACGAAATATGAAAGTGCTAGAAAATGGCCTCTGAGCCGAAATAGGCCTATAGCCAATGAAAATAAGGTCACAATAATAACAACTGCTACACAAAGCAACGTTTTGGTTTAATGTACACATAATGTCATTACAAGACATATATAACGCTTCAGAAGAATTTGAAATTTATGTACAGTTCATTAACTCATATGCCACATATTTTATCTTAGTTAAATAACTTTACATCGCATTCACATTAAATTAATCCGGTTTTTTTATTCCTAAACCTAATGTTAACATTTTTCCATCTCTGGAAATGGGGAAATTCTGTAGATGCTCTAGTTTAAAATCTCTGGTCCAACAAAATTTCATTGCACACCATGCTTATCCTTGTACCTGACGATGGCGTAAAAGGCGAAAACAAATTCGTGAAACAAATAATAAATACTGTAGTAATATTATGAAAGGAAAAGTTGCTAGTCACCATATAGCGGAGATTCTGAGTCGCAAATAGTCACATGTTTAATAAATATTGTAGAATATTCCACCAGAGTTGTGTGTGTTTTCATTCATAATGTATGAAACATTCTACCAAGAACCGAAGCAGCGGTTAATCAATGCTATTGTACATAAGGTAAGTGAAAGAAATACGCTATACGACGAATAGAAATGACACTTTTATTCAGACATTTATTACACGTAAGTAATTACGATTCATGATGGTCTCCTGGACATCGCAAAAGACAGAACAGGGTTCTTAATAAGCTGTATGATCACCGCGAACAGCACTGCATACTCTGCAACGTGCTTCCATACTGTCCATAAAGCTGATGAGGAGCTCTTGTGGTAGGGGTTCCCAATCCGGGTCAACGGAAGCGTCCGATTCCACCCGTCTGCTGTGACCCATGACGTAAGAATGTTGCGGTGTGTGACGTCATTATAGTGCGGAGTTTATGAGTTGGTTGTGTTTGTAGATGTCGTCTTGTGTTTGATGGCGCCCTCTCTGAGTGTGCGTGTGTGTGTGATGGCCGAGTTACTTTGCGGCGCCGAAATTTGTTGGCGGTAAGTAATTGTTTTTTGGGTCTATTTTTCTCGAGTTGTAATGTTTTGTTTATTTATTGTGTATTAAATGTGTTTAATTTACATAAGAATGTTTGAGTTTGTACTTTTTGAGGCGTTGTGGTTTTGGTTTTGTTTTTCGTAGTTGTAGGTGTTGGTTTCTTCGTTTCATATAGTTGACCTATATAGGTCAAGAGAAATGACCGAATCTAATTTTCGTGTTTTTTATATGTAGGGATAGGCATTTTTTTTGTACCGTTAGCTATGGTCAAAGGAAATTTCTGATTCCAATTTCCGTAGTTTTTGCTGTAGGCGTTGGTGTTTTGGTATCGTCAGGTTTAGTTTGACTGTATTTTTGGAGGGAGATGTTACTGTCTCATTTATAGGTATTTTCGTGTTTGTTGCTGTGTGTATGTAGTGATATCATAGGCGCCATATTGTAGACGTTTAGAATAGCCAGTTTGACTGTATTTTTGGAGGGAGATGTTACTGTCTTATTTATACGTATTTTCGTGTTCGTTTCTGTGTGTATGTAGTGATATCATAGGCGCCATATTGTAGACGTTTAGAATAGCCGTTTACGCCATATGGATGACGTGTTGGCTCAAAGCGGACTGGTGAAATCAAACACTTCCGTATTCCCCCCATTCCTCCACCAGCGCGATTGACACCTGCTGCATGATCGTTGGTGCATGTGGACGTCGTGCAATACGAGTCCCCAACGCATCCAACACACACTCGATGGGACTTAAGTCGGAGGAACAGGAAAGCCAATCAATTCACTAAATATCTTCTCGTTCCAAGACCTCCTCCACTTCCGCTATTCGGTGCGGTGTCTCATTGTCAGCGATAAAAACGAAGTCTGGTCTGAATGCACCCCTGAAAAACGCACATGGGGAAGGAGTTCAGAGTCAGAATAACACTGACCTGTGAGTGACCCTTGTTCAAAGATTTGGACGCCAGTACGAAATATACCTCCCCACTCCATAATACAGGGTGATTCAAAAAGAATACCACAACTTTAAAAATGTGTATTTAATGAAAGAAACCTTCTGTTATACCTCATTACAAAGAGTATTTAAAAAGGTTTTTTTTCACTCGAAAACAAGTTCAGAGATGTTCAATATGGCCCCCTCCAGACACTCGAGCAATATCAACCCGATACTCCAACTCGTTCCACACTCTCTGTAGCATATCAGGTGTAACAGTTTGGATAGCTGCTGTTATTTCTCGTTTCAAATCATCAATGGTGGCTGGGAGAGGTGGCCGAAACACCATATCCTTAACATACCCCCATAAGAAAAAATCGCAGGGGGTAAGATCAGGGCTTCTTGGAGGCCAGTGATGAAGTGCTCTGTCACGGGCTGCCTGGCGGCCGATCAAGTGCTTGAGCCAATTTCAGACGATAAGGTTTCATAACTAACCTTTTTCGTAGGACTCTCCATACAGTTGATTGTGGAATTTGCAGCTCTCTGCTAGCTCTGCGAGTCGATTTTCCTGGGCTGCGAACAAATGCTTGCTGGATGCGTGCTACATTTTCATCACTCGTTCTCGGCCGTCCAGAAATTTTCCCTTTGCACAAACACCCATTCTCTGTAAACTGTTTATACCAACGTTTAATACACCACCTATCAGGAGGTTTAACACCATACTTCGTTCGAAATGCACGCTGAACAACTGTCGTCGATTCACTTCTGCCGTACTCAATAACACAAAAAGATTTCTGTTGAGCGGTCGCCATCTTAGCATCAACTGACGCTGACGCCTAGTCAACAGCACCTCAAGCGAACAAATGTACAACTAAATGAAACTTTATAGCTCCCTTAATTCGCCGACAGATAGTGCTTAGCTCTGCCTTTTGTCGTTGCAGAGTTTTAAATTCCTAAGGTTGTGGTATTCTTTTTGAATCACCCTGTACCTGGATCACTAAAACAATCAAGTTCGACGATGTTCCTAGGTGCATTGTGTGTTACCATTTCTCGCCATATGAAGGACATCCAGAATAGTCAAACACAATAGTTTTGGTCGTACAGGTGTTATGCTGTGGGGAGACATGATGTTGCATGGCCAATGTCGTTGTTGTGGTCTTCAGTCCTGAGACTGGTTTAATGCAGCTCTCCATGCTACTCTATCCTGTGCAAGTTTCTTCATCTCCCAGTACCTACTGCAACCTACATCCTTCTGAATTTGCTTAGTGTATTCATCTCTTGGTCTCCCTCTACGATTTTTATCCTCCACGCTGCCCTCCAATACTAAATTGCTGATCCCTTGATGCCGTAGAACATGTCCTACCAACCGATCCCTTCTTCTAGTCAAGTTGTGCCACAAATTTCTCTTCTCTCCAATTCCATTCAATACCTCCTCGTTAGTTATGTGATCTACCCATCTAATCTTCAGCATTCTTCTGTAGCATCACATTTCGAAAGCTTGTATTCTCTTCCTGTCTAAACTATTTATCGTCCACGTTTCACTTCCATACATGGCTACAATCCATACAAATACTTTCAGAAATGACTTCCCGACACTTAAATTCACACTCGATGTTAAGAAATTTTTCTTCTTCGGAAACGCTTTCCTTGCCATTGCCAGTCTACATTTTATGTCATCTCTACTTCGACCATCATAGGGTTATTTTGCTCCCCAAATAGCAAAACTCCTTTACCACTTTAAGTGTCTCATTTCCTAATCTAATTCCCTCAGCATCACCCGACTTAATTCGACTACATTCCATTATCCTAGTTTTGCTTTTGTTGATGTTCATCTTATATCCTCCATTCAAGACACTGTCCATTCCCTTCAACTGCTCTTCCAAGTCCTTTGCTGTCTCTGACAGAATTACAATGTCACCGGTGAACCTCAAAATCTTTATTTCTTCTCCATGGATTTTAATTCCTACTCCGAATTTTTGTTTTGTTTCCTTTACTGCTTGCTCAATATACAGATTGAACAAAATCGGGGATAGGCTGGAACCCTGTCTCACTCCCTTCCCAACCACTGCTTCCCTTTCACGCCCCTCGACTCTTATATCTACCATCTGGTTTCTGTACAAATTGTAAATAACCTTCGGCTCCCTGTATTAGACCCCGGCCACCTTCAGAATTTGAAAGAGAGTATTCCAGTCAACATTGTCAAAAGCTTTATCCAAGTCTACAAATGCTATAAATGTAGGTTTGCCTTTCCTTAATCTATTTTCTAAGATAAGTCGTAGTGACAGTATTGCCTCACGTGTCCCAACATTTCTACGGAATCCAAACTGATCTTCCCCAAGGTCGGTTTCTACCAGTTTTTCCATTCGTCTGTAAAGAATTCGTGCTAGTATTTCGCAGCCGTAACTTATGAAACTGATTGATCGGTAATTTTCACATCTGCATGGCCATACTGACCTCAAAACATTTGAACACAGTGTACTCACCGTTCAACGTAATTGTGACACTGTGCTCATTCCCCGTGTGCGTGTTTTGAGACCTGCATTCGGCCCAGACTTCGTCGACAATGCGCGACGGCAGACCAGGTGAAGGAACCTTTGAAACTAGTGGATATTCGGAGGATGGACTGACCTGACCCTTCCCTCGACTTAAATCCAAATAGAGCACATGTGGGATGCATTGTGGAAGACGGATTGCAGCAAGCCCACATGCACCAACAGCTATCCAACAGTTCTCAACCGCGCTGGTGGAGGCATGGGACACCCTACAAGGCTTCTTACCAACGTTGTGGCCAGAGTGGGAGCACGTTGTAGGGCATGCATTGCTGTCCTTGGTGATCACACACTCTATTAAGAACCATGCCTAAGGGACGAAACTGCTGAGGTCGTTGGTCCCTAGACATACACACTACTTAAACTACACTCATGCTCATAAATTAAGGATAATTGCAGCATGTGGTGCCACACAACGAGGCACTACACAAAACTGGCGCTAATAGCACAACACACACGACACAGGTCTGTAAGTCGACGGTAATGGTGATAAATTCAGAAAACCGTCCCGAAACGCATGTGCTACAAAACTCCACTGTTTCTTGCGCATGTACCCCGACATCAATATGGCATATGATCACCATGCATAGCCGGCCTCGTTGTGGCCGAACGGTTGTAGGCGCTTCAGTCAGGAACCGCGCTGCTGCCACGGTCGCAGGTTCGAATGCTGCCTTGGGCATGGATGTGTGTGCTGTCCTTAGGTTAGTTCGGTTTAATTAGTTCTAAGTCTAGAGGACTGATGACCTCAGATGTTAAGTCCCATAGCGCTCAGAGCCATTTGAACCATTTGATCACCACGATGGCAGCTCGGTGGGGTCGCGCGTTATCATCCATCAGGAGGAAGGTGGGACCCACTGCACCCCTGAAAAGGCGGACATACTGGTGCAAAATGACGTCCCGATACACCTGACCTGTTACAGTTTCTCTGCCAAAGACATGCAGGGATTTACGTGCACCAATCATAATCCCACCCCACACCATCAAACCACGACTACCATATAGTTCCCTTTCAAGGACACTAAGGGGTTGGTATCTGGTTCCTGGTTCACACCAAATGAAAATCCGGCGAGAATCACTGTTCAGACTACACAAGGACTCGTCCATGAACATAACCTGGGACCACTGTTCCAATGACCATGTACTGTGTTCTTCAGACTAGGCTTTACGGGCTCTCCTGTGACCAGGGGACAGTGGAATCCACCTTGCAGGTCTTGGGGCGAATAAAGCATGTCTGATCAGTCGGTTGTAGACTTTGTGTCTGGAGAAACTGCTCCAGTGGCTGGGGTAAGGTCCCGAGTAAGGCTACCTGCAGCCACTGATGTTGATATATCGGTCTTCTTGTGGTGTTGTACACTGTAGCCGTCCCATACTGTAGTGCCTGGACACGTTTCCTGTCTGCTGAATCGTTGCCACAATCTTGAGATCACACTTTGTGGCACATGGAGGGCCCATGTTACGACCTGCTCTGTTTGACCAGCCTCCAGTCACTCTAGTATTCTGCCCCTCATAACGTCATCAATATGTGTTCTTTGAGCTATTTTCAACTCACAGACACCATCAGCACGTCTGAAAACGTCTGCGCACTTACTCGCGGCACCGTACTCTGACATGCACCAACACACCTCTGCGTATGTGGACTGCTGCCAGCGCCAGCGTGCGACCACCGCAGGTCAAATGCGCCGCATGGTCATTCCCCTAGGTGATTTAAACCCACAAACCGCCCACCACAGCGTTGTTTCACCATGTATCAGCATTATCCTTAATTTATGAGCAAGAGTGTAATTTGTGCTAAGAACAACACACACACCCATGCCCGAGGGAGGACTCGAACATCCGGTGGGAGGGGCCGCGCAGTCCGTGATTGACTTCCCTGTTCAACTCATTGCGTATTTCTTTATGTTACCTTCCGTGCTATACTGTAGCAGTTCTTTCTGTGTATTATCCAAATTTCATGTATGATCCAAGCTATTTTACC
The DNA here is from genome assembly GCF_023864275.1 of Schistocerca cancellata. NCBI lineage: Eukaryota > Metazoa > Arthropoda > Insecta > Orthoptera > Acrididae > Schistocerca > Schistocerca cancellata. Next base: position 780,139,050 of record NC_064628.1, on the reverse strand, counting down.
TGGCAGTAACACATCTCGCGAAAGTTACTTTCGTCCATAAGTTTTGCACACTATCGTATTTCATGGCTTATGATGATAGTCGCTCTGACACTCTTTCCACGTGGTCCTTCCATGTGGCATTAGAAATGGCTTTTAGAAAAGTCGAACCTTTTAAGATTAAAAATGGTCGTATCCGACGAGATAATAGAACACAGTTCCACATTTGAAGAGATTCGCCACTTAATACATATTGTTACTAGACGACAAAGGAATGAAACGGACCTTCAGACGGCGTCACCGTCAAATGGTAGACGGTTCGTAGCCGGCCGAGCGTCAACACTGCCTCAGTTCGCTCAGCCCAGTACCGAACGGTGAAAATGAGCTAATCAGATATTATCTCCGATACAGTAAGTTACAGTATAGTACCTGTGTTAGGGAAATGACAACGATAACGTTTATTAATAGCCAAATCAAACTTCATAACTGATGTGATGATCGATTTTGTCTGGTAAATTGGTAAGAAGTGAAACGAACATTTCAGATCATCCAGATTTTAGTGAAGTCTGAATTCTCAGGGTGAAGACGGCAGTTTTAATGCGGTTTATTAAATAAAAATTTCAAAGTAAAAAATATTTAGTGCCTAAACCGCAATTTTCCTATTACAATTAAAGAACGATAACTAGTTGCCGTTGCTATCTACAACCGTCTTCATATTGTTCAAAACGTAAACAAACGGTGAATATGCATTAGAAAGCGTCAGTAGCTGTAGTCGTGCAATGAGATGCAGTCATAAATAAAAAGACGATGACAGTTTGTAGTTTCAAAATACCACCGTGAGGAAGTCAGGTTGGAGGCTGTAATCTCGTAGGATGATGATAATTAAGGAAAATAGGCAGTTGCATGAGTAGTTGTGGTATATGCAATATCCGTCTACTTAGCTGAGTGGTAACATGCTTGCCTCCCATACAACAGGCCCGGGTTCGATTTCCAGCCGGATTGAAGATTTTCTCCGCTCGTCGACTGGGTGTTGTGTTGTCCTCATCATCAAACCTAACTAACCTAAGGACATCACACACATCCATGCCCGAGGCAGGAATCGAACCTGCGACCGTAGCGGTCACGCGGTTCCAGACTGAAGCGCCTAGAACCGCTCGGTCACAACGGCCGGCACCTCATCATCATTTCATACTGATCACCACCACGCAAGTCGCCCAATGTGGCGTCGAGTGAAATAAGACTTGCACTCGCCGGCCGAACTTCCCCAGAAGGGGCCTCCTGGCAAACACTGCCACACGATCTTTTTTTTTTATTTGTAATAGAAAAATTGCTGTCTAGACATTAAAACTTTTTTACTTTAAAAACTTTTATTTGACAAAACATTGAGATTTATTTGACATCAAACAATACTTATAAAGGAATACATAGAGCCTGTTTACTCGTTCAGCATCTTTTTTTCCTGTGTAGCAAATAACATCATAAACAACTGTATCGTTCACCTTCAACAGAGTTTCTATTTTCATTTAATAAAAGATGACGCAATGAAAACTGTTTCGTCAATTCATGTTCACATTTATACAGAGAGTAGGCGTCCACTCTGTACAGTTATTGTAAAACCTAAATCATTTTTAGTTTCCAGATATCCAGCCTGTCTTATGGGAGAGAACACTCAATGGAAAAAGTATCCAAGCCGTCAAGAAAGTCTGCTATTTGAGACGAAAACAAAGCGGTATGGTAAAGTAAAGAGTAATAGGGCACAAAAGAACGAAATCACGAAATACAGGGTGTTTATAAATGATAATCGGGATTTTAATGCTTTATAATATTTATTATATTAAAGTTACAGTTATAAATGATATGTCAAATGAAAAGCAACTCAAACAGTTTTACCAAGAACTTTACAAATGTTCAATGTGAGCACAGCACACATCAAGTCTATAGGCGAGATCTTCCAGAACGTTGGTAAGTGTGTCTTCACTGATTGTAGCAACAGCTGCTTCAATCCTGTTTCTTAATTCACTGAGGTCTGCTGGTAGCACAGGCACGTACACATGATTCTTATTGAACCCCCAAAGGAAAAAATCGCATGGCGTTATGTCGCCAGAACGTGGAGGCCATGCAAAGCAGGCCCTGTCTTTGGACAGTCTATCCAGCGCTTGGGTACAGTGAAGTTCAACCAATCGCATAATTCTCTACTCCAGTGAGGTGGCACACCATCTTGCTGGGAAATGAATTTCTCTGGATCATCTTCTGCCAACTGAGGGAAGAGCCATTGCTCTAGTGTATCAAGGCAATAAGTGCCAGTTACAGTAGCTTCAAAAAAGAAAGGCCCATAAACTTTCCGCCAGGATACGTCACAAAAAACAGTCACTTTAGGGGAATCTCGTTGCACTTGTACCACCTCATGAGGATTTTCTGAGCCCAAGATGTGCACATTGTGAGGGTTAACATGTCCACTAAGGTGAAAGGTCAATTCATCACTGAAGACAACATGATCCAGAAAATCTTCATCCTCATGAAACAACATTTCACTTGCAAAGTTGGCACATAATCCTTGGTCTGCCGGCTTTAGAGCCTGTAATAACTGTAAACAGTAAGGACGTAGTTGTAGGCAATTTCTTAAAACTTTCCAAACAGCTGACACGGGAACTTGTAATTCACGACTAGCCTTCCGGACTGATTGCTTTGGGCTACAAGTGAGCGACTCTCTCACTCGCTCAACAGTCTCTCCACTAACTCTTGGTCGTCCTGTGCTCTTCCCTTTACAAAGGTAGTCGGTATCTTCAAATTGATGATACCATCTACGAATGTTATTATCGCTTGGAGGATTACAACCGAACTTCAGCCGGAATGCACGTTGCACAGTAACTACAGATTCGGTCTTTGCGAACTGCAAAACACAAAACGCTTTGTGTTCACTAGTCGCCATCTTCGCTACTACCGCTGTCTAGCGGATCTCGGCGGAAACATTGCGCTGCGCATGCACACTGGGGCCAAACACAATTGTTTGAGTTGCTCTTTCATTTGACATATCATTTATAGCCGTAAGTTTAATGTAATAAATATTATAAAGCGTTAAAACCCCGATACTCATTTATATACACCCTGTACATTATTGTAACAAGGGTGAGCGCGGCGAAAACACGAGTTAATTTCCGATATTAGCAGACGACTTGACAGTTCCTCCCCCCCCCCCCCCCAAAGTCAAAGTCAAAGCCAAAACGTATTTCCCGAAAGACCTTGGTGGTGACGCCCAGTTGACCGGCCGGAGTGGCCGAGCGGTTCAAGGCGCTACAGTCTGGAACCGCACGACCGCTACGTTCGCAGGTTCGAATCCTGCCTCGGGCATGGATGTGTGTGATGTCCTTAGGTTAGTTAGGTTTAAGTAGTTCTAAGTTCTAGGGGACTTATGACCACAGCAGTTGAGTCCCATAGTGCTCAGAGCCATTTGAACCATTTTTTTGACGCCCAGTTGCCCAGTTACGCTGCGTCCCATTCTGTGCCCTTGATGACCTCTGTAAATGCCACTGTTTGAAATGGACTGTCGAATGTTCTGATGTTCTGACGTGACGTTCCGTTCCGTCCGTCTCAAGTGTGAATCTGCGGTTACTCGTTATCAGCATGCGGTGTGCCCCAGCGCTAGTCTTTCACAGTACGCTGAGCCTCTTCTCTGCCATAATTCAGTTTAAAATGTAAATACAAACAACGCAACCAGAAACTACATTTACAGCTTTTTTTTACGAAGTACACTCTAAGACAAAAAAAAATCTCAGTACGAAAGAAGTATCCGAATGGGACGGAAATCGGTAGATGTGATGTATGTGCACACAAACAAATGATTACAGTTTCAGAAAAATACGGTGAGTTACTTCAGAGAAAAGTTTCACAAATTGAGTAAGTCAAGAACGCTTTGGTCCACCACTGGCCGTTACGCAAGCAGTCATACGGCTTGGCATCAGTTGGCTGAGTTGTCGGATGTCCTGCTGAGGAGTATCGTGCCAAATTCCGTCCAATTGTTGCATTAGATTCTCAGAATGCCGAGCTGGTTGGACGGCCCTGCCCATGATGTTCCAAACGTTCTCAGTAATGGAGAGATCCGACAACGTTGTTGGGCAAGGTAGGGTTTGACAAGCACGGAGTCAAGCAGTAGAAACTCTCGCCGTGCTGGGCTGCCATTATCTTGCTGAAATGTAAGTCCAGGATGGCTTGCCATGAAGGGCAACAAATCGTCGACGTACGGCTGTGCTGTAAAGGTGCCACAGATGACAACCACTCCAGACCATCACTCCTGATTGTCGGGCTGTATGGTGTGCGACAGTCAGGTTGGATCTCACCGCTGTCCAGGGCGTCTGCAGCCACTACTTTGGCCTCGAATCTCATTGACTGGAGTAGAATTATCTTCAGTGATGAGTCCCACCTCGAACTGAGCCACGATGACCAGCGAAGAGGAGAAGTGGACCAAGGCGTTATTGACTTTCTCAGCTCTTTTTCTTGAATAAATCATCCAGTTTTTCTGAAACTGCAATCATTTGTTTGTCTGTATATGTACACATAACATCTACTAATTTTCACCCTTCTGAATGAAAATTCCTTCGTGGTGCGTTGATGTAATTTTTATCTTAGTACGTATGTAAATCACATGTAGATAAACAGTCTTAAAGCGGTTCTACGAGCCTTGGGCCAAAGAGTGAATTACAGAGTAATCTTGTAGATGTAGGTATAGTTTGAAAACAGTGAACGTGTAAAGTTCAGACGCAGTGTTCTCGAGGAAACACGCAACGAAGACGCACTTGTCTGCAGACACGAGGTGGAATCCAGAATTTTCGGGACTGGTGCTGCCATCTGGAAAGTAGGAGTAGTAGATCTCTGCACCGCTAGGTGGCAAGAGCAATATACCTGATGAGTCAGTGTGCGGAGTGGAATTCAGCTGGGAAGACGTGTTGCATGTCCACAGTGATTTCCGTAATAGTCTGTGTTTAATGTGTGGCGATTTTACGATGGATCCGCGATCAGAACAGCGAGTGTGTATCAAATTCTGTCTTTTTGTCACGGGTTATCACCGGCGACGAGGGCTGGATTTACGGTTATGACTCAGAGACAAAGCAACAATTGTCCCAGTGGAGGAGCCTGAGCTCTCCAAGACCCAAAACAGCGAAACAGGTGAAGAGCAAAGTGAAGAGCATGATCATCATTTTCTTTGATACCGAGGGAATCGTGCACAAAGAATTCGTCCCACCTAACTAAACAGTGAATTCCGCCTACTACTATGACGTTTTGCGACGACTCCGTGAAAACGTACGGAGATGACGGCCCGAACTTTGGCGTCCAGGGAACTGGCTGCTGCATCACGACAACGCGCCCCATCACACATCCTTGCCCACCAGAACCTTTTTGGCAAAAAGCAACATGGCGGTTGTACCCCACCCACCGTAATCGCCAGATTTGGCACCTTGCGACTTCGCGCTATTCCCAACACTGAAACTCAAGTTGAAAGGCCGTCGGTTCGACACTCTAGAGAGGATCCAAGAAGCATCGCTGGCGGTGATAAACACCCTCGAAGAACGGGACTTCCAGAAAACGTTTGACCAGTGGCAGAAGCGTTGGGACCGGTGTGTAAGTGTGGATAGGAACTACTTCGAGGGTGATGGTGACCATTAGTCCAAAGGTAAGGTTTTCAACTGATGGCACCACCAGTCCCGAAAATTTTGGATAGCACTTCGTATTTCGACATCATTTGTTTCGCAGGCGCAATTGACTTGAGATAAACATCAAACCTCCCTACTTATGGTGTAGAAAAGACTCCGAAACGCATCGTAAATAAGAAAAATTGAGATTTACTGACAGGTTACACTGAGGTTTTACTTACAAGCAGACAGTCATAGCAGCAGTGTACCAAAGTTGTATATGTGTAAATAATTTTAGTTTTCTGCTGTAACGATTCCTTCGCCATCCTTTGACTTTTGGGCAGTATGCAGTTTCTGCTACAGCATGGTTTATCGTACACTCTGTTTTCATTTAATGCCCCAATCAGTTTCTATTCCTACTCTTAATTTTCCTAAACAACTACTGTATCTCAAGATAGAGGTTGGGATGGTAAAAGAATTACATGGAAGGGTGGGTTCACAGTTCTTGCATCGTTTGTTTTTTGAATGATCACATTTATTTACAGTGCACATGATGGCACAAAATGAAATTCAATAATAAATATCTCTTACTATAAAAGGTAGTTAAATGAAAGTAAGCCTTTTTAAATTTTAATCTTAGACTGACATGACTAATCTTTCAATTCTTGCTACCGCAAGGAATCATTGCCAGCAACAAATAAAAAATAAATCATAATTAAATTTCTCTTAAACAATAAGTAAGTAAAAGATAACTCTTGCACAGTCTTCTTAAACATTCACAGCTGTTAACACCTTATAATTTAGGATAAACAACCACGCATGGCAGAAATGACAATATTCTTACATCCATAAAACGGATACAATGACAAATCAAGCTCAAGAAAAGGTTTGTGAGCTGTAATTAAAAATAGAAATCTAAGCAGATGACAGTCAGAATGAAAATAACATTAAAATTTTCCTCAGCACACCAACTACATGAGCAAATACTTGAACAGGCAAAGGAGCTACCTAAAAATTTAATTACAATAATCCTCACATATAATTCCTTAGGTAGAATATTTAGAAGTTAAAGCAAGTACATCATAGCCTTAAGAAGTCGAAACTTAACTTAAAGAAGGCAAGCCGCCAGGGTGAACAGTTGTACTACAGCAATAGCGGACACACCTCAAACACAGCCGGAAGGCACGTGCAGGGCCACAACAGGCCCCCGGCAGCCGCCGAAGTCTCGGGCTTGCGCTTCACGAGGCTAAGAGGCGCTGCTAACAAGCACCACATAGTTGAGATCTAGGCCACAGAAATAAAAACTACATGACCAACAAGGGCCATCTTCTTAAGATATCAGCTATAAACCCAGAAGTCTGTCATAAAATAAGGTAACAAATATTACTCCCAAAAAAAGTCTAAAGGAATTAGATCATAAATCACTGGTAATGGAGCACAAAAATATAATAATTAACATCTCCCTAGGCCTAAACAATTTAGGTAAACTTTACACCAAAATTGGACGGCCAGGGGCCCACTTGAATCAAACAGACAGAACAAGTAAACGATTCAGCTTACCCCTCCAAGCAGATACATAATGACTAGGCATTAGAAACAGTTGTAAGGAGTGTGTCGGAACTCTCCATTACACTGATAACAATATATCCAACTTAACGCTATTCTTTGCATTGTGTATCCACTCAGATATCGATAGTAGCAATCTGAGGGCGAAACACTGGAGCGCGATTCTAAGCACTGTTGTGACACGAGGTCTGTCTGCGAGAGTGGAAGTAGTAGTGTCAGTCGACAGCTCAGAGACAGAAAACATGTCATGGCTGCCCTCATGTCAGTGATGGTAGGTCTTCCCATGCTCGAGGCCTGATTTCATTTATATAGCCAGGAGAGACTTACGAGGGCTATTCGGAAAGTAAGGAAAGATCGGCCGCAAAATGGAAAATACGGCGACAATCTGATGAAGCTTTGCACAGATGCGTTGGGCTCTGTGTCTAGTACCCCTGTCGATCGCATCATGTCGCTCTTTTCAGTTCTGAGCACACAGTGGGAACGTGAAGACGGCTAGAAATTAGCGTCTCCCGCCAAGTATGAGGGCCTGGCGGAAGATTTCGCCTGAAGCTATGCAATCCACATAACATAACTGTCATGCGGTTCGTTCTGCACGACAATTCTTAGCCGCACTCTGCGGGGGCAATGAAAACGCTCCTGCAGCGTTTTCGATGGCAAGTGTTTGATCACCCACAATACAGCCTGTAATTTGCTAACCCTGAGGTTCATCTCTGCTCAAATGAACTGCTGGCTATGAAGACAGTATTTTGACACAGACATCGAGCTGCAGTCCAGAGTAGAAAATTGTCAAGAAACACTGGCGGCTGTCTACTATAACGAGGAAATTAAAAAGTTGGTACAACGGTACGTCTAAGTCTGAGTGGCGACTGTGTAGAGAAGTAGCTGGAAGGTGTAGCTAACTGTTGCAAATAACACAGTTTTGATTTTCACTGTGGTTTCCATTTCACGACCTATCGTTCCTTACTTTCCGAATAGCCCTCGTAGATGGCTTAACTACGCTTGAACATGAAATTCAAGGTAAAATTCATAAGTATAGTGCAAAAGCAATTGCAAGGTTAGGCTCCTGATTGTTAATCTAAGTTTGCAGTAATGCCATGTTTTGCTTGTCAGTTAAAGAATCCTCCTTATACTCCAAATGACAATAATTATTCTCCACATCTAATTAATTAATATGCTGTGGTTGTTAAATGTTAACGCAACTTTGAAACTCAAATAATTTGTTAATCTGTTACTCAGCCATCATTGATACCTATGTCACTGTAATTGTCATTGTCTATTATTGGTTATGGACTATGATGATTCTGAAGTTTTTAAATATACTTAATCTATAAAATTCCTTCTCACAAGTTATTTAGTAGTTAAAAGAACTCAAGCGAACTCCTTTTCATTAAATTCATTCTTAGTAACAATAAGCTTCAGCTGCTGCTGCTGCATGCTGCTGCGAATTGCTGTAAACCACATGGAAAAAAGCAGTCATCTAAAGAGGTGAGTGCAAAACTTAGGACCAAAACAGAGACACTGACACACCACAACATGTCAAGTACTCCAAATTCCTTTGCACAAGTCAGAATCTGCCGCACTTGTAAATTCTTATTCAAAGACGCAGTCAGATAGCTTAGATATTCATTGTTACAGGTTCATTTGTTACTGTAGTTTACATACGGTGAGATAGCTTATTTAAATGTTAGTTTTAAGTTTTTCATGTAGCGATCTGTTGAGGGCTTAAAGGACAGTGAAACTGACACTCATAAAACACGCAGTGTTATGCAGGTTAGATACCGTTTACTGATAGCTCAGGTTGCTTATCTAGTTTACTTCACAGACGAACATAGACACATTTGTTGTAGTTATGTTACATATTGGTTGTTGCCACGTTACGCAGTGTTTCCTTGATCAGTTCTGAGACTAGACAGCCATCTAGAACGTAGTTTCAGAACAGACATATTAATATAAGGAATTCCCCTTAAAATAATCCAAAGGGAAATTACAAACATTGCAAATCTTTAAAAAATCCCAAACCCAGTTAACAGGAGTTATGCCACGCTGAGTAAAGAACCTGTTAAACACTAAAGCTCAAACAGCAAACTGCCATACGCACGAGGCGAAAGTTAAGTCTCACTAGTAAACCACCGAATTTGAAAGTGTTGCACAGATTATGGGCAAGTTAATGAAACTGAAAAAAGAAATCGATTAAAAACTAAAGCTCAAACAGCAACCTGCCTTACACACGAGTCGAAAGTTAAGTCCCACTAGTAAACCACGGAATTTGAAAGTGTTGCACACATTATGGCCAAGGTAATGAAACTAACTAAAGAACTTGATTAAAAACTAAAGCTCAAACAGAAACCTGCCTTACACACGAGCCGAAAGCTAAGTCTCATTAGCAAACCACTGAATTTGAAAGTGCTGCAAGGCTTACGGCCTTGGTAATCCACAGCAAGTAAATGTCTCAGTAGTACGCTTTATCACCTACGCAGGGACAGTCATTAATTTACACCAAAAATTTGTACCGCTGAAATAAATGCAACACCGTTGCAGTCAAGATTAATCACAATAAATTAAAATGTTCCAGTGATCCATAAGGCACCAACAGCAGGGGTACAGAGCGAGAGTAGTACTGACAACAGAATTTTCCGGTTACGGTCCTTGCATACGCGAAAACGATGGGGGCAAAACTGCAAGCGTCCAGGTCCGCACAGCATGGATAAACAGCGAAGTGCAAATCCATTGAAGGCCGTAGGAGGACACCGTCGATACGGCACTGTAACTGCCACTACCAAAAGGAGTGACAACTCGATCTCGGCTCAAACAGAACAGCCGAAGGAACCGTTGCGCGCGAAAACCCAGGCGTGACACCCTTAAGCAGCACCCTTTCTGCCGTTCTCACCTCACAACCCACTGCCGGTCTATTTCAACCTCTCTGAGCCAGCGATCATATACGAAACCTGCAAGTTAAACTCAGGCCGCCTATCGGGGCCGCCAGCGAAAGAAGGCATTGGGAAGACAGAGATAAAATGAACGGGAGCCGCCACGGCTCAACTATGTTTCATCAGTCAACTGTTTTAGTACCTCCTGATCCTTTATTTTGTTTTTTCGCATCCCAACTTCTACATTCGTCCAGATACACACACTGCTGGCCATCCAAATAGCAACAACAGGAAGGAGAGCAAACAAAGCAGTCTTTCTTATTATGCGTATACAGTATAGTCGAAGAATGTGGGATTAAATTTGTACGTGATCTGAGAGTGTAAATGGTGCGAAATATAGTATACAGACTTGCCACCTCTGGCAGTAACAGCTGGTGGCGGGAACAAACGAATGAAAACAGTCGATACAGTCGGCAGCTGGAGAATAGCCGACTTATTCGGTTGTACTTTCACGTGTCGGTTGAATTATTTATTCATTCATTCTATTGAGTGAAACAAGTCTATAGGAGCAACCGGATGAAAACAGTCTAGCCAGTCCGTTGTAGTTTTACATACTGACTAAATTATGCATTCTTTCTTTTCAAGTGAAACCAGTCGGTAGTTGTTTTGTAGGTTGAACAATGCATTCGTTCTTACAGCGGAAATCACCTTCTAGTGTTTCAGTTCACTGGGCTATCGATTCATTGTCTTCTGAGTGAGCCCTGTCTGTAGTATTTCCAAAAGTTGAACTACTAAAGCACTGGTATACAACCCAGATACACACACTTCCACAGTAGCACTACCTGTGGTTCAAATAGTTCAAAAGGCTCAGAGCACTATGGGACTCAACTGCTGAGGTCATTAGTCCCCTAGAACTTAGAACTAGTTAAACCTAACTAACCTAAGGACATCACAAACATCCATGCCCGAGGCAGGATTCGAACCTGCGACCGTAGCGGTCTTGCGGTTCCAGACTGCAGCGCCTTTAACCGCACGGCCACTTAGGCCGGCGCACTACCTGTGGGGCTAAGTGAAGACGTTTCGGGGTATATGTCAAAGTTAAAATAAGAACCATACTTAATCATTTAATTACGCACTGAATAGATAAGTTCTTCTTTTCATCATTTAAAACTGGTTAATATACTGCCCCAGATTACGTTGTAACAGATGCAATTAACACATATCTAATGAAGCTGGTGTATCGTTGGGGATATAAAGTTGAGTATAAAAGTTCTCTTCAGGAAAAAGAAACATTTCAAAATTTTAGCAGCTGTTAGTATGAAATGGTATAATGATCTCCATTGCTTAAGAACCATTTGAATCTGGCCCTTAAACACTTATTCAGCCGTTTATTTGGGTGGTTGATGAGTGTATTGTGCACAAAATTATGTTAATGGCTACACACACACAGAATCATACACCTGTTTACATTTTATAGCCTTTGAAAAGTAGAAGGTATAGTATTCCACAGGCATGGAGAAGTACTATATACATTTATATATCGGTACTTGACTTTCCATCCATCGCTGTAAACAGTCTGACACTACCTATGTTCGCATCAGAAGTGTTGACATTTTTAAAAATATCAGGAATCTGTTATATCGAAATTTAAAAAATATCATTATCATGTCTCGACATACCGATAAAATTATCGATATATCGACAGAAAATATGTCGACGTACTAGCCCATAAAAATATCGGCTTCATATTGTAAGCTGTCGGTTTTAGAGCTTTATATATAAGTATTAATTTATTATTAGATATTCTGTACATCAACAAGCTAGCAGCTTCCCTATCACACTTAAAGCAAGAATTGAAAGTAAAACGATGCACTTGCACACTTGACGATAACCACTTGGCTGACAATGATAACTGCAGGTAAGTGGCACAATAAAACGTGTGCGATTGATCCATCGATCGGCTTTTTCATTCCTGCCAACGCCAGCGGCCTAGCAGTTGTAGCGTCAAAATTGCGTGGTGAATTTAAACGTTGCAGTTTCTGTTGGTAGCGCCGAGTTTCGATTACGTCAGCATTTCCCCCACACGCCCACACCCACCGTAAAGACCAATCTTGTCATTTAGAATTTTGTTCGTAGCTTTCAGCTACAGTTTTTTAAGAATGCCGCTGTGAATCAATAGCACACCAGTTGCGTTAAAAAAAAACTTTAAGCAACTGGTGTGCTATTTCCTCACATCCGAAATCTTGTTACTCCAATCACCCCCCCCCCCACCTCTCCCCCGTGCAATCGGACTTCTTTTGTACCACATATACTTGCTTCACACAGTCAAAAAGAAAGATTGGACGTGATGAAAGCTCAAAAAGTACTACGACTCATTTACACACTGAAACTAAAATTATGTCCTACTACAATTGTAAAAGAACAACTTCAAATACTTACCGAAAATTGTGAAAATAGTAAACACAAAATAAAAATATCGGTACTCGACATTCCCATTTTGATGTAGATATATCGGCGGAAGTAGTATCGCCTATATATATATAGTTTTAAAAAAATCGATATATCAATGTTTTATTGTCAGATATAGTTGGGGATGTAAAGTTCAGCGTAAAAGCTCCCTTCGGGAAAAAGAAACATTTCCAAATTTTAGAGATTGTTTGTATTAAATGGTATAATGATATCCAGTGTTAAGAACCATTTGAATCTAGCCCATAAACACTTAGTCAGCCATCTGTTTACGTGTATAAATATATTGGGCAAAAAATTACATTACTGGCTATATACGCACAAAATCTTACACCTGTTTACATTTGATACCCTTTGAAAAGTAGAAGATATAGCATTGCAAGTGCATGGAGAAGTATATCTAAGTATATCTACATTTATAAATTGGTACTTCAGTTTCGCAGTTAAGCCTGTTTCTATCCATCAATGTGTAAACAGTCTGATATAATCTGTCGGTAAACTGAAGAGCGAGCTAGCGAGTCCCCACTCTGCCAACCCAGGTACGTCACAGGGCGCTTCTACAGGATGTTTCACTACATGGTACCGGCACTGTCGCGGCGCGCGCTTTAAATCTGTGGCGACGCCGTGTATACATACGTCTCAGCTGCGTTCATTTTTAGACAAATGCGTTAAGATCATAAGGAATACAAAAAACGATAGCTTCCTCCGAAACACAGCAATATAGAGTAAATAATTTTAAGATAAGAATGGAAGTCAGGATTATACTATAAACATAGAACCGCCTGTTCATGTGAATGTATTGTATGTTCCTCTATTGCTGTTCGTAAAATGAACCGCATATAATGCAATCAATCTGTAGAATTTAAGGCTTGTTCTTATTTACGTGTTTCTACTAAAAGGTAGAAATTTTCTTAAAAGGACATCATTGAAACTTAACAATTTTTGCAACACGAAGAGTGTTTAAAATGTATAATTTATAATGTTGTGTGTTGTATTAGGCCGATTTGCACTACGTTTTTGTCACTGTCTTCGTAAACATGTCTCAAAAGTATGTGTACTATGATATGCATATTGGGTATTTACTCTTGTTGTCAGCTGTCAAAAAGGTTACATGTGTTTTGGTAGCATCAACGATTATTTATTCTGTATAAAAATAAATTAGAGAATCTGTATTAAATTTTGTTATAGGAATGGAATAAAGTGTACGAAATTTTTAGAAATGTTAAATATTGCTTTTGGTGAGCCTGTTGTGAGTGAACCAATGGCATACAAGTGGTTTAAACATTTCAAAGCAGACCTTAAAGGACAGCATGGCTGAGAATAAAAATGCACAGTTAAGAGACTTATAAACTAATCACGAAGAAACAGTTCCTAAGGAATTTCGGGAATTGGAAAAAGCACTGGCATAAGTGTACAGTATGTAATGGGGAATATTTTGAAGAGGATAACATTGCTGTAGATTAACAAATAAAGTTCTTACCAAAAAATAAAAATTAATATGTGAAGCACCTCGTATGTCAAGATATTTGCTTTGAAGTCCAAAATCGATGTACATCTTTCGAAGAAAATTTCAGTAGTGTTTAGAATAGCTATTGCGCACATATTTCAAGCAATATGTCTCAGAAACAGGTGAATAGTGACCGAGATAGAGATTTAGTGTTCCATACGCGGTCGCAGGTTCGAATTCTGCCTCGGGCATGGATATGTGTGATGTCCTTAGGTTAGTTACGTTTAAGTAGTTCTAAGTTCTAGGGGACTGATGACCTCAGCAGTTAAGTCCCATAGTGCTCAGAGCCATTTGAACCATTTTTTTGTTCCATACGCATCAAAGGTTTTACGTGATTTTGAAACTGTATAACGATCGGTTTCCTCCCACCATTATTAGTTTTCCTTCGTGGCGATTCCACTAAACCACGCGGCTTATTTTCGCGTTTCTTCCTTATGCGTCCTATTGGACGAGGCTGACGTTTGCATAAATTGGAGCCCTTTGATTGGGACTGGTAATGTTAGCCAACAGTTCTTTTTGGGTCGCCTCTTCAATACACGCTGTAATAACATTAGAAACGCTCGTTACTCCACAAATACCTCCTCTTCCTCGTATTCTGCACATTTTCTTGCAATGCTAGACGATTATACATCACTTCCGGATGTCGAAGTATATCAGTAAGTATACAGAGTTAACTGAATGACACTGACAACTAAGATCCCACAAACACAAACGACGTATGTCACTGCACGCCGATCTACTCCGCTAGACAGGTAACGGGTAACACATTTTGGGTACCCCTGTAGGCCGGTGGCAACGTTCTTCCGGGAAAGGCCACTTCCCCCACCAAAAGCGCTGCTCGCTCTTGAGTTTACAGACAGACTATGTTCGCAGCCGTCTGGGCGGCTAGGAGTGACGTGTTACGTCACCTGCTGCGCTGCTGTCCAGGTTAGCAGCAGCAGTGGAGAAGTGGCGGGTATCGCTCGCTGGCTGCAGGCGTCTGACATCAGCGTACCACGGCTACCTCCTGCATTCGGCTGCTCTCCTGGCATCGCAGTGCGCAGCGCGCTCTACTCTGTGTGGCGGTCACGCGAATTGCTGGAGGAGGAGGTGGAGGTAAGGGGAGGGAGAATTAATATACTTTCTGCTCGTATGAAGAGCCTCTCAGCACATCTGTTGGCGTTCACAACTCGTGCAGTATCCAGTAATGATCTGCCGAAAGTTCCTTAATGTGTGTAAGTAGGCTGTTTAGGTTTTTATATTGGTAACGCCACGTAGCGCTCTGTATGAAAATCACTGGCTGTGCTGTGTGCAGTCTGTGGCTGGTTAGCATTGTTGTAATATTCGCTATTGTAGTGTTGGGCAGTTGGATGTGAACAGCGCGTAGCGTTGCGCAGTTGGAGGTGAGCCGCTAGCAGTGGTGGATGTGGGGAGAGAGATGGCGGAGTTCTGAGAGCGGATGATCTGGACGTGTGTCCATCAGAGACAGTAAATTTGTAAGACTTGATGTCATGAATTGATATATATATTATGACTTTTGAACACTGTTAAGGTAAATACATTGTTTGTTCTTTATCAAAATCTTTCATTTGCTAACTATGCCTATCAGTAGTTAGTGCCTTCAGTAGTTGGAATCTTTTATTTAGCTGGCAGTATTAGCGCTCGCTGTATTGTAGTAGTTTGAGTAACGAAGATTTTTGGGAGGTAAGTGATTCATGAAAGGTATAGGGCCATTCTTTTGTAGGGATTATTAAAAGTCAGATTGCGTTGCGCTAAAAATATTGTGTGTCAGTTTAGTGTTGATCAGAATAAGTAAAGAGAGTAATGTCTGTGCACGTTCAGTTTTGCTCAACTGTTTGAAAAGCAAATAATTTAAGAGGTTTATCAACACAGTAATTCATTAATTTTTCTAAGGGGATGTTTCATATCAAGAGCCTCTCAGAACATCTGTTGGCGTTCACAACTCGTGCAGTATCCAGTAATAACCTGCTGAAAGTTCCTTAATGTGAAACATGTAAAAAGGCGTTTATTTTAGTAAGATACGTTTTATTCACCTCTCCTCGAAGTAAGATACGTTTTTATTCTTTAAAAATGTTAGCAACCCTAGTTATGTTTCATGTATATCCGAAAAGTCTCAACGGTATATAAGTGAAATCATTCAAACCCAGAGACTGAGTGAAAACATTTATGTAACACGTTGTAACGCACCAAGGACAGAAAACACCAATTAACAAACTTTGTGGAAACTCAAATTAGGGAAGTGAGTCATCTTGACAGTGACGGCAACTATTGACGATAAAATCTACACTGGTAATATTTTGATTAACAGCTATATCATTCAAATACTGGGAATAGCGTACAAAAACGGGAGATAATCGGAAAGGATTATCATACATTTTTATCAAACATCTATAGAATAAATTCAAAATCATATGAACGAAGGTTAAATCCAAGAAATTAATCCAGTCAAAGATAACATTTACCATGGAAGGGAGTTGTACCCGCATCGAAAAGGAAATTCAATACGACTACAATGCAACTCGGATATGGAAATGTTCGGTTAGTTGCTCTTGAGTCACTCTCGAGTACTTTTGCGATAGTTGTCTGGACGCAAACGCTATTAGATTGTTTCAGTTTTGGAAGTTTGATAATTCGTGAGGTAGAGACTGAAGTATTGCTCAGTCATTCGACTGATGAAAGTTAATCTGCCGGCCGGGGTGGCCGAGCGGTTCTAGGCGCTACAGTCTGGAGACGCGCGACCGCTACGGTCGCAGGTTTGAATCCTGCCTCGGGCATGGATGTGTGTGATGTCCTTAGGTTATTTAGGTTTAAGTAGTTCTAAGTTCTAGGGGACTGATGACCTCAGAAGTTAAGTCCCATAGTGCTCAGAGCCAAAGTTAATCTTTACCGTTGTCAAGGCGACGGTATAGTAAGACGAGTGTTAGACTTCAGTTGAGTGATATTGGATTATCGGACTTAGCCTTCGTACTGATGAACAGTTACAAACCTTGAGAGCAATGGATGAACGACAGAAAAATAATTCGTAGTCTTGAGTAGGACGCAATAAAACGAAGACACGAAGAAAGACAAGTACGCCGATTAGTAAAAAGTTGTCGTCAGCGCCACGATTACTGAACTGAAGTTAATCTTGAATGACATATCGGTGTGCGTGTGTTTTAGGGACAAACAATTAAATGCAGAAAGAACAATAAAATCTGAGTCAGAAGATAAATCTTACGTGTCGCCTAACTCATTAAACGGACAATACAATGTGTATTAATGCAAGCTGATTGACTCTTTAAGCATTTTAAGTGACTAAGTGAGTACATGAATAATGGACAGTGAAAAGTGATTAGTTTAAACCAGTATTACAGCGTATTAGAAAAACATTTACTCCGACATAACTTATCTCTGGAGTTACGTCGGACCGTTGTTAATAACTTGAAGAAACAACGGCGTAGCAACGGAATAGTAGATAGCAAAATTTCATCCTCGCTATGTACGATGTGAAAAACGACCGTACTGATGAAAATCAAGAGTCAAGATTTTATTTCATCACGGAACTAACCGGACATAAAAAATAAAAATAAACGATTGCAGGTTACCAGTTCGTACAAGCTGAGAAGTCTGTTGCGGACAGATAAGAGAATATTTGTAAACCACGAGAGGAGTTGTGTTCTTACGAGAGTGACAGGTGCTGCTCCACGTCACACCGACGGGGACGAACATCGTTGCGAGTCGCGTCTCCTTCCGGAGACTGAAGAAGGAGGGAAGCGACGTCACAACGTGTAAACGTCAGAGACCTGCGTCAGCCGATTGTCTCGCATTACGTGAAGGTACTCGGCCCCAAGGAGTGAGTGCGAAACAGACACAATTTTTTTTTTTAAAGATATAATCGCTGTCTGGCTATGCAACATGTTTTATTCCACAAACTAGATTTCAGCCTTAGGCCATTTACAAGTATCAAAAATCACTACTTTGGTAGAACACAAGCCATGGTTAAAATAGGTATCCTCGGTTATATAAACCGGTTATATAAACTGACGTATAGTCGTTTAATTCCTCTGAGTGTTCGTGTTCTATAGTTTTGGCTTGGTCGCGTATGACCCCAGTTGTTTTTTGCGCCTTAAAGCGAAACAAAACCAAACCAACACACATCTTGATCACCAAATGTAAAGTACAAGTGATGTTAAGTGATGTGTTGTAAAAAATGTAGGTGAAAGAACGACAGAAATCGGCCAGCTGGGGCATGGAGACTACTTAACACATAAACAGGACCACGTACACACACTCCCTGCAAATAATTTCGCCTCACGACATTTGTGCTACAAAAGTTGATTCCAATCTGAAAAAAAGAGGAAACATGGCAAAATGTAACATAGTAACATACTGTAACTACACTCCTGGAAATGGAAAAAAGAACACATTGACACTGGTGTGTCAGACCCACCATACTTGCTCCGGACACTGCGAGAGGGCTGTACAAGCAATAATCACACGCACGGCACAGCGGACACACCAGGAACCGCGGTGTTGGCCGTCGAATGGCGCTAGCTGCGCAGCATTTGTGCACCGCCATCGTCAGTGTCAGCCAGTTTGCCGTGGCATACGGAGCTCCATCGCAGTCTTTAACATTGGTAGCATACCGCGACAGCGTGGACGTGAACCGTATGTGCAGTTTACGGACTTTGAGCGAGGGCGTATAGTGGGCATGCGGGAGGCCGGGTGGACGTACCGCCGAATTGCTCAACACGTGGGGCGTGAGGTCTCCACAGTACATCGATGTTGTCGCCAGTGGTCGGCGGAAGGTGCACGTGCCCGTCGACCTGGGACCGGACCGCAGCGACGCACGGATGCACGCCAAGACCGTAGGATCCTACGCAGTGCCGTAGGGGACCGCACCGCCACTTCCCAGCAAATTAGGGACACTGTTGCTCCTGGGGTATCGGCGAGGACCATTCGCAGCCGTCTCCATGAAGCTGGGCTACGGTCCCGCACACCGTTAGGCCGTCTTCCGCTCACGCCCCAACATCGTGCAGCCCGCCTCCAGTGGTGTCGCGACAGGCGTGAATGGAGGGACGAATGGAGACGTGTCGTCTTCAGCGATGAGAGTCGCTTCTGCCTTGGTGCCAATGATGGTCGTATGCGTGTTTGGCGCCGTGCAGGTGAGCGCCACAATCAGGACTGCATACGACCGAGGCACACAGGGCCAACACCCGGCATCATGGTGTGGGGAGCGATCTCCTACACTGGCCGTATACCACTGG
Source organism: Schistocerca cancellata (assembly GCF_023864275.1). Lineage (NCBI taxonomy): Eukaryota > Metazoa > Arthropoda > Insecta > Orthoptera > Acrididae > Schistocerca > Schistocerca cancellata. The sequence goes on along the minus strand of NC_064628.1, from coordinate 780,119,798 downwards.
TGATCGTCGAGGGGACACTGAATAGTGCACGGTACATCCAAACCGTCATCGAACCCATCGTTCTACCATTCCTAGACCGGCAAGGGAACTTGCTGTTCCAACAGGACAATGCACGTCCGCATGTATCCCGTGCCACCCAACGTGCTCTAGAAGGTGTAAGTCAACTACACTGGCCAGCAAGATCTCGGGATCTGTCCCCCATTGAGCATGTTTGGGACTGGATGAAGCGTCGTCTCACGCTGTCTGCACGTCCAGCACGAACGCTGGTCCAACTGAGGCGCCAGGTGGAAATGGCATGGCAAGCCGTTCCACAGGACTACATCCAGCATCTCTACGATCGTCTCCATGGGAGAATAGCAGCCTGCATTGCTGCGAAAGGTGGATATACACTGTACTAGTGCCGACATTGTGCATGCTCTGTTGCCTGTGTCTATGTGCCTGTGGTTCTGTCAGTGTGATCATGTGATGTATCTGACCCCAGGAATGTGTCAATAAAGTTTCCTCTTCCTGGGACAATGAATTCACGGTGTTCTTATTTCAATTTCCAGGAGTGTATCACATAATACATTTTTATAAGTATAAAAAGAAACAGCCAACGGTTTTGCCGCAGTGGTAACATTGGTTCCCGTCAGATCACAGAACTTAAGCTCCGTCGGGCTGGGCTAGCACTTGGATGCGTGACCATCCGGTCTGCCTTGCGCTGTTGGCAAGCGGGCTGCACTCAGCCCTTGTGAGGCTAACTGAGGAGATACTTGAGTGTGAAGTAGCGGCTCCTCTATCCGAATCCAGTGACGCCTACAGGTGAGGATGAAACATCGGTCGGTCAGTACCCTTATGGTCTTACGAGACCCTTTCGGACGGAGCGCGTCAATAAAAAGAAACATGTATTACAGGCCACTGAAGATGCTTCACAAACAAAAGAAGCGAAACAGTTATGGCAATAAACAAACTGCTTTCATTTAGTTGCATAGACAGAACATACCTCCATGGTTCAAATAGCTCTGAGCACTATGGGACTTAACTGCCGAGGTCATCAGTCCCCTAGAACTTAGTCTACTTAAACCTAACTAACCTAAGGACATCACACACACCCATGCCCGAGGCAGGATTCGAACCTGCGACCGTAGCGGTCGCGCGGTTCCAGACTGTAGCGCCTAGCCGCTCGGCCACTCCGGCCGGCATACCTCCATGAATCATCAAACTCCATTATGGATGAGCTTCTGGGGAGCGCCTGTTCTTTCTCTATATGATGAAGGCTCATCATCTGCCGGTTCTGGTGCGAATTCTTCGTCGACGAAGTCCTCATCCCTAAGTACTCCAGCGCTCTGCGGAGCAAATTGTTTCAGATGCGCTCGAAATGGCTGTAGATAAAAAAAAAATATCTACACAAATGTGAAACTTGCCACCTCATATTCTGGTAGCACATCTGTTTCACTAACATTTATTAAATCATGCAGATGATGGTTCATCTTTCAGCCAATAGACCTTGTACTGCGCTGGATATCGCATCTCTAGTCGCAATAGAATTACCGAAAATCATTCTCGGAAGCGTATTTATAGAAAGGTTCATATCGTGACTCAATCTTTCGGTGTACCTCGTGGTGTTAGTGAGTTCACCTTTCGATTGCTTATCACACTCCTGTAGTTCTGATGGATCTTCTTTCGGATATCCGTCCCTAGAAACAATTTTTGTTTCAACACACCGCAGTGACGACAAGCTACGAAAGCTAATGCTGGCTGCGAATGCCAGCCTGGAAGTTCCACATCGGTCCGTGAAGAAAGGGGGACAACCAGAGGCGACGTCACATATAGGAAATTCAGGAAGCAAACAGTGATACAAGAATTTGGAATTGTAAGTAGGAACCACAGACAGAATACACATTTGAAGAAAGTTTGCTGTAATGTTTAATTTATTAATGAAACTACTACGGAGAAAATGACTTTTTTGAATCAGTTTGTAGGCCATATACTGTTTAATGACATTCTGTGCATAGAAACTGAAAAAATAATAACATGCATGCAGTGCTTGAACCCTTACCACCAGCGTGTTAGCCATAAAACTTAGTCGCTACACTATGTTCGCCAGGTCGAAACGTTACTAAACTATATTACGAATATAGGAGGTACACATAAAACTTCAACATCGAATTTTTTCGGAAGCTAGGGACACAGATGAAACGCTGAGAAGCAGATACTGATACCTAAGACTCATCAAAATCCTTGGTAACAGGTCTGATATTCCCCTCGTTAGCTGGTTCATCTCATCTACATCTACATATACATATACTCTGCAAATCACATTTAAGTGCCTGGCAGAGGGTTCATAGAACCACCTTCACAATTCTCTATTATTCCAATCTCGTATAGCGCACGAAAAGAATGAACATCTATATCTTTCCATACGATTTCTGATTTCCCTTATTTTATCTTGGTGATCGTTCCTCCTTGTGTAGGTCGGTGTCAACAAAATATTTTCGCATTCGGAGGAGAAGGTTGGTGATTGGAATTTAGTGAGAAGATTCCGTCGCAACGAAAAACGCCTTTCTTTTAATGATGTCCAGCCCAAATCCTGTATCATTTCTGTGACACTCTCTCCCATATTTCGCGATAATACAAAACGTGCTGCCTTTCTTTGAACTTTTTCGATGTACTCCGTCAATCCTGTCTGGTAAGGATCCCACACCGCGCAGCAGTATTCTAAAAGAGGACGCACAATCGTAGTGTAAGCAGTCTCCTTAGTAGGTCTGTTACATTTTCTAAGAGTCCTGCCAATAAAACGCAGTCTTTGGTAAGCCTTCCCCACAACATTTTATATGTGTTTTTCCAGTTTAAGTTGTTCGTAATTGTAATACCTAGGTATTTAATTGAATTTACGGCTTTTAGATTAGACTGATTTATCGCGTATCCGAAGTTTAACGAGTTCCTTTTAGCACTAATGTGGATGACCTCGTATAAGTCACTGAAATCGTAGTAGATAACAATTATCTCATAGGTGAAAGATTTTACATTCATATTCGTAAAGGAGAGGCCTTGTTTAATACTTCTTTTTGGAGTCATAATCTTCTGACTGGTTCGATGCACCCCCCTCCCAACTCCCATCCCTGCACCCCGACCCCACACACGAAGAAGCATACCTCTCTTGCTACAACTTCTTGGTATCAGACTAGCATTTGCAGCCTACGCCGTCAAGTTATTTGCTGGATGGAATCCAGTCTCTATTTTTCCCTACAAGTTTTACGTTTTGTATTTCCATGTAGTGTCATGGAGATTATTCGCTGATGCCTTAACGCGTGTCCAGTCATTCTGTCCTTTCTTCCTGTCAGTGTTTTGCATATGTTCCTTTCTTCACCGATGATGCCAAGAACCTCCACATTCCTTATAAGTCTACCTAATTTTCAGCATCCTTCCATAGTACCACATCCAAACGCTTCTTCTTTTTCGGCTTTCCCACAGTCTTGGATTCGCTACCATACAACGCTGTTCTCCAAAAAACATTCGCAGAAATCTCTTCCTCAAACGAAGGCCGGTATTTGATACTACCACACATCTCGCTGCCAGGAATGCAGACGTTTCGAGTGTTAACCTGCTTTTTACGTCGGCCTTGCTTCGTCCTTCATGTGTTGTTTTCCTTTCAAGCAATATTCCTTGATTTCGACTACTTTGCGGTCACCATCGTTGATTGCCAATCTCATTTCTGCTACTACTTATTATTTTCGTCTTTGGTCGATGCACTGTCAATCCATATTCTTGTATTCATCAGGCTGTTTATTCCATTCAATATGTTATGTAATTCTTTTTCATAACCGCAGCAACGTCGCCAACGAATCATTGGTATCATTTCACCACAAATTTTAAACCAGCTGTTGAACCTTTCATTTTCTTCCATCGATGTTCTTCGATGTATAGACTGGAGAGTAGGAGCGAAAGACGACATCTTTGGCTTACATCCCTTTTAATTCGAGCACTTCGTAATACACATAGTATGTGAAGAAAATATTCATGTAAGGGCCATTGTTTCAGAGTGCAAAGTGCTATTTCAACTAGTGAATATATTCGTACATCTGTTGTGCCTCTACAGAATTTTTTCTCAAGACTAAATGCTTCCGTGAAAGAGGAATGGTGGGGGCAGGAATGCGTCGGTTCGCTTTCATGAGAAACTATTAATAGCGTGAACGCTAAGAGACAGGTGAAAAGTACACAGACGTTCGCTCCATTTCCGTTCGTGCCTGTGATCCCGTCACGAGCGATATATGTAGGAAGTAAGCCGTAAGCCGGAGTCTCTTCTACGAAGACATACACACACAGGCGCGCGCGCGCAAGCATGTACAAAGTCGCGTTCACTTTGGTGAGCAGGCTGGGGTTCAATAAACCTCAGAACAGAAGTAAATTTTGAGAGATATTGAATGAACCAGTGTACTAGACTGAAGTGCCAGACAAACTGGTGTAGGTATGCGAATTTAAATACAGAGATATGCAAACAGGTAGAATACGGCGCTGCGGTCGTCAAGGCGTATATAAGACAACTGTCTGGTCTACATCTACATCTACATCCATACTCCGCAAGCCACCTGACGGTGTGTGGCGGAGGGTACCTTCAGTACCTCTATCGGTTCTCCCTTCTATTCCAGTCTCGTATTGTTCGTGGAAAGAAGGATTGTCGGTATGCCTCTGTGTGGGCTCTAATCTCTCTGATTTTATCCTCATGGTCTCTTCGCGAGATATATGTAGGAGGGAGCAATATACTGCTTGACTCTTCGGTGAAGGTATGTTCTCGAAACTTTGACAAAAGCCCGTACCGAGCTACTGAGCGTCTCTCCTGCAGAGTCTTCCACTGGAGTTTATCTATCATCTCCGTAACGCTTTCGCGATTACTAAATGATCCTGTAACGAAGCGCGCTGCTCTCCGTTGGATCTTCTCTATGTCTTGTATCAACCCTATCTGGTACGGATCCCACACTGCTGAGCAGTATTCAAGCAGTGGGCGAACAAGCGTACTGTAACCTACTTGCTTTGTTTTCGGATTGCATTTCCTTAGGATTCTTCCAATGAATCTCAGTCTGGCATCTGCTTTACCGACAATCAACATTATATGATCATTCCATTTTAAATCACTCCTAATGCGTCCTCCCAGATAATTTATGGTATTAACTGCTTCCAGTTGCTGACCTGCTATTTTGTAGCTAAATGATAAAGGATCTATCTTTCTGTGTATTCGCAGCACATTACACTTGTCTACATTGAGATTCAGTTGCCATTCCCTGCACCATGCGTCAATTCGCTGCAGATCCTCCTGCATTTCAGTACAATTTTCCATTGTTACAACCTCTCGATACACCACAGCATCATCTGCAAAAAGCCTCAGTGAACTTCCGATGTCATCCACCAGGTCATTTATGTATATGGTGCAGTTGTTAGATCCGTTACTGCTGCTACAATGGCAGGTTGGCAAGATTTAAGTGAGTTTGAACGTGGTGTTATAGTCGGCGCACAAGCAATGGGACACGACATCTCCGAGATAGTGATAAAGTGGGGATTTTCCCGTACGACCATTTCACGAGTGTAGCGTGAATATCAGGAATCCGCTAAAACATCAAATCTCCGACATCGCTGTGGCCGGAAAAAGATACTGCAAGAACGGAAACAACGACGACTGGAGAGAATCGCTCAACGTGACAGAAGTGAATTCCTTCCGCAAATTACTGCAGATTTCAATGCTGGGCCATCAAAAAGTATTAGCGTGCAAACCATTCAACGAGCAACATCGATATGGGATTCGGAAATGTCCCCTAACGCACCATTGATGACAGCACGAAACAAAGCTTTACGCCTCACCTGGGCCCGTCAACACCGACATTGGACTGTTGATTACTGGAAATATGTTGCCTGGTCGGACTAGTCTCGTTTCAAATTGTACCGAGCGGATGGACATGTACGGGTATGGAGACAACCTCATGAATCCATGGACCATACATGTCATCAGGGGACTGTTCAAGTCGGTGTAGGCTCTGTGATGGTGTGGGGCGTATGAAGTTGGATTGATATGAGACCCCTGATACGTCCAGATATGAGTCTGACAGGGGACACACACGTAAGCGTCCTGTCTGATCACCTGCATCCATTCATGTCTATTGTGCATTCCGACGGACTTGAGAAATTCCAGCAGGACAATGCGACATCCCTCCCATCCTGAATTGCTACAGAGTGGCTCCAGGAGCACTCTTCTGAGTTTAAACACTTCTGATCGCCACCAGACTCCGCAGATATGAACATTATTGAACATATCTGGGATGCCTTGCAACGTGCTCTTACGGATTTATGGTCAGCCCTGCAGGATTCATGGCGTCATTTCCCTCCAGCACTATTTCAGAGATTAGTCGAATCGATTCCTAGTCGTGTTGTGGCACTTCCGAACTCGCGGGGGTCCTACACGATATTAGGCAGGTGTACCAGTTTCTTTGGCTCTTCAGTGTAGAACGTATTTTGCGGCTATTTATGCATCTGCTTCTCTTTCCTTATGTAATCACCCGAAAACGTAATGGCACGAGCACACAGATTATAAATGGGTACTAGGCTATCAAGAAACAAAGGTTGTATTTGTCAACACACAAAACTGATATGACCTTTTCATAAAAACAACAAAATAAGTTAAGCAAAATTCACCTGTTGAAGCCTCAAGAAAGTAACACAGTTTCGTAATGAGCAACAACATTTTATTCATTTACAGAAGCCAGAGCTTCGTTGTTGCCTAAAGATACAAGATGACAGAAAATATCGAACAAAAAATAAATTATATAGAGGTAAGATTCTCCGCAGCGGAACAAGATCAGGCAGGACAGAGAGAAATTTGAGAACAGTAATTATGGCACAGAAAATTTGAGATTACCGACTCGGTAGACAGAAGACCCTCTTCGAGACACAAACCCAACTGGACCTGGACAACAAGAGGTTGAACCCAGTTAAAGCGAGGCTTAAGAAGGCGACGTCCAAAAGAAAATTCGCGAACTTCAACATCAGAACTGGCGTCTGACAAGGAAGTGGGCTATCCCGAGTTCCCATTTACTGCCTACGGGATAAAGTTTTTCGTGAATGGGTGAGTACACAGATTACTCGAAATTGAGTATCGGTTACAGAAATGACAAGCATAGCCATCGCAAATCACCTTGCACTTCTAAAACTGGTAACAGACTCTCCTGCATCAACCACATAGCAGCTGATGTTTGGTTAAAAATCGCCATCAACAAGACTGACTACATCACAAACGACAGAGGTTGCAAAATAGTGTCTATCTATCTGGGTAACACATTAATACAGAAGACTAACTTCTTCAAATTTCTCGGAGAGTGCATAACCTCAAACATCTATGACGTTCTGGCAATAAAAATTGGTGCATCAAATTTGACAAAACTGACCACTTGTGTAAGAACGTTTACAGATCTAAATCCCTTTTCCTCCAACTAAAAGTGTAATATTATAACACTGTAGTGACATCTTCACTACGGCATGTTTCAGATTGCCTGAACAGAGCCAGCAAGAAACAGTTCAGTACACAAGAACTAAAGGATAACAGGTTTAGAGACGAACCATGGATCCATTAAAAGAAGATGGTATATACAGAACCATACACAACAACGAATTCTACCAACGTCCAGAGCGCATTACGACGTGAATAAGATCGAAGGGGCTCATCTTCTATAGTAATGTGGTCACATTAGACAACTAGAGTGTAACGTGTCAAATTATGTTTATTTTTGCGAATATTTTAGGCCCTGTATGGCTTCCGCAAAACCAGCGCTCATGCAAGAAAATTCCGTGTTGACAAGTCAAGAAGCCCGAGACTGCTCAAAGATTTTCTGACTTGCTCAAGAAAAACCTGGCAAACTTTCACGAGAGTGAGAGAGCCTAGGAAATACGTAATAACGTAAAAGACACTCTTACAAAAGCTGTTGATGAAGATCTATGAAAACCAGATCGAGCCATACACAGTGACTGGTTCGATGAATAGTGTACACAAGTAACAGCAATTAAAAACCACGTGTGCAAGTGAATGCAAGAGGTAATCCATACCTGAAGGTCTGTAGCCGGCCGCGGTGGCCGTGGGGTTCTAGGCGTTGCAGTCCGGAACCGCGGGACTGCTACGGTCGCAGGTTCGAATCCTGCCTCGGGCATTGATGTGTGTGATGTCCTTAGGTTAGTTAGGTTTAAGTAGTTCTAAGTTCTAGGGGACTGATGACCTAAGATGTTAAGTCCCATAGTGCTCAGAGCCATTTGAACCATTTTTCTGAAGGTCTGTAGATGGTTATAGAATAACAAGAAGAGAACAAATGCTACTCAAAAGAAAAAGAAAACGCATGAAAGGAAAGGACTGGAAGAAATGAAACAACTGAAAAAGATGAATGAGAAGAGAGCTTTTTGTCACAAGTTAAGCAAAAGTATTTTCAGCCTAGGACAAATTTATGTAGAAATGTAAATGGGTCAGTTTTGAGTAATGATGAAGCAAAGTGTGAAACATGGGTTAAACCAAGGGTATCCAACATTTTAGTTTACCAGGGACCCATTGGAAGAAACGATTATTCTTGGGCCGCACATACTGTACTTAACAATAACAACAACAATATCCGCTCAAAAAGAAAAAGAAAAAAAAAGAAGAAGGATGGACCAATTAGAGAATTATGTGGTGGCAGTTTCAAGTTGAAGATATTCAACCTAAAATAAATTTAAGTAAATGGATTTTTTGAAAAATCGTTCGTGTGATAGATGCTTACATGTCAGGCCACACCGATACATGCTTAGTGCCGCATGTGGAGTGGACGCCCCTGGAATAAACGCTCTGAGAAATGCTTAAGGAGGCTTTAGCTGATAAAAAATGAACCTTACCTCCTTAGAACACAAGGAAGTCAGAAACATTGAAATCAGCACCAGCTGCTTGGAAAGTGGTGACAGCCATCGAGAAACAGAAGACTCCCCTAGGAGTAGATTTTATACTAGCAGAGCTGGTGAAAAATATAATAAAGGATTTGTCAAACAGCTACACAAACTTGTAATTAAGGCCGGCCGCGGTGGTCTAGCGGTTCTGGCGCTGCAGTCCGGAACCGCGGGACTGCTACGGTCGCAGGTTCGAATCCTGCCTCGGGCATGGGTGTGTGTGATGTCCTTAGGTTAGTTAGGTTTAAGTAGTTCTAAGTTCTAGGGGACTTATGACCTAAGATGTTGAGTCCCATAGTGCTCAGAGCCATTTGAGCCTTGTAATTAAGATTTTGATAAATGAGAGTATCCCTGATGAGTGGAATGTAAGCATCACGTGCCTAATGCTCAAGAAAGGTGATGAAATGATGTGCTCTATACGTGAACATGTCTGTTATCTACACCGTATTAAATATTCTGCAACATCCTCATTAGCAGGATTGATGCTGAAAATGCTGTTGGTGGCTATCAACATGGATTTGGCCAAGGAAGGTCTACCATTGATCACATCCGCACGATACGGCAAATACCAGAAAAACGGTAAATACTAGAGAAACGTAAAGAATTTAGGAATTGTATACATCACCACTTTATAGACTTCATATCAGCTTACGACAGAATTGACTGAATGGAGCTGATAAGAGTAATGAAGGAGAGGTTCCTAGTAAACTGACTGTCTTAGAGAAAACTATGAAAAGCTATGGAAAACACCTGGGGTCAATTTTTTTAAAAAAATTATATGTTGTCAAGTGCTGTGACCATAAAAAAATGGAGTACGGCAGGGAGATTCATTAGCCTGCCTTCTGTTTAATATATCTTTCTAAAAGGTTATAAGAGATGAGGTTATTAATGCAAAGGCATTACGGTCGCAGGTTCGAATCCTGCCTCAGACATGGATGTATGTGATATCCTTATGTTAGTTAGGTTTAAGTAATTCTAAGTCTAGGGGACTGATGACCTCAGATGTTAAGTACCATAGTGCTTAGAGCCATTTGAATCATTTTGATATTTAAAAACGAATATCGTTTTCAACAAGTGCTACCATGCCCTTACAAAAGACTGAAATCTAATCTGCTATATCATATCTAGATGTTAAAACTAGTGTTCAGCATGCTATTTCATCGAAGTGTCACATCTCCACTCTGTGACTGCATAATACGCCAAGTTGAAAAAGAGTGTTTGTGAGAGGGAGAGATGAGGGTGGTATATGTATGTGCGTATGATCAACCCCTTTCCTCAAAAACATTTCTCTTCTGCACACCTCCTCTATGTTACCACAGATGGCGTATCAGTGATCTCGTTTGTACTAAGATAACAGTACACGCGAGGTGCCTATTTGCTTCCACCGCCATGAGTGGAATGCAAGAGTTCAAATAAATTTTCACCAACCTGCAGTATTCAATAGTTGCTGTCCCCTGCTCGAAAACAGCACGTAGGTCGTGAATACGTGATCTTGAGGATGTAAGAAACTCTTGGCGAGGAAACGTTGTTTTACAAATGATTGAATTTCCAATCAGTTTCTTTATACGAGATGCCAGTCGCTTTTTATTGGCAGAACACGAGATACTGTACAATGACGTTCCTTTTCAGAGTCACAAATGATTTTTATTCTCATTGCTAAAAAAGTGTTAACTAGTACTGATCGCGGCAGACTACATGTCTGTCTTCCGATACTACCGAAGCAGCTCTGGTTTACATACCAGACATTGCTAACTAAGTCCTAACTGGTACCGCGGCGGACAACCTGTCTGTCCTCCGAAACTGCCGAATCAGTTCTGATCTTACAGCCGAACCACTTCGCTTGTCATCCAAGTTAGGCGCGATCCGAAGATCACCGAAGTGCTTCATCTGCCTTTTCGTTTTGCCGTTGTTGATTATTCTGATGATTATTAATACTTGTGAAGTGATGGAATGATAGCACGCTATTGAGGGATGCTTCAGTTTGAAATTCAAGTAAATACACTGTTTAGTTTGTCCAATATTAATAACAAAAGATTATCATTTTGGGGTGCAACTACCGAACGCAGCAGCCAGTCGCAGGGAAGGAGCACAACTAGGGCGGTCTTTCTCACGATACCCGTAACGAACAAAGTATCTGTCATCGGTGCCTAACACCGCATAACGTCATCTTGCAACTGCTGCCTTCTCATCTGCTCTAAGAGGAGCTTCTTGTAGACGAATATGATGGCTGCAAAGCAAGAAATATTAAAGGTAGTATTATCGACAGAATATGACAAACGTTCTGTAATGCAAAATAAAGTTTTTATCCTAGGAGTCGCTGTCATACTTGGCTGACTTTGAAAACTAGTTGAAAGTGGATAATTGAAAGCACTGCAACTGTACTAGTTCATTAAATCGCTATAATGCCTGAGTTGCTTTCAAAAGCAGTTGAAAGTAGGTAGTTGAAAGCATAACAACTTTCGTTTTCCACAATAAGAATGTTATTACATCAGTGTCACGTAGACACCTCCGTGTAACAGCATAAGTCAGTCCACGTCAAATGTACAGGGTGAGGCAGTGAAACGGCACGATTTCGATAGTGGTTGTCGGGCGCGGAGGGGGGTTGCGAGAGTGGGGGAAGTGACCTTGGGCGTCTAGAGTGGTGGAAGTTTCAGTAGCCATGGAGCGTTGGTCGAGTGCGCAACGTGCATATGCCGTAAAGGCATATTACAAAAACGCGGATAGTGTGGTTGGTGCTCAACGCGCCTTTCGTCGTGAATTCAATCTGCCGCCACGGGCTCCCGTGCCATCAAGGAAAGCCATTCTCCTTTGGGTTAAAACCTTTGAAGCTACTGCTAGCACAACAAAGAAAAGAGGCGGCAGCACAAAAACAATCCGGACACCCGAGAACATTAATCGTGTGCGCGAAGCGTTGGGACGAAGTCCGCGAAAATCCGCGAGACGGCACAGCGCAGAACTTGGTCTCAGCAATCGATCAGTAAGACGGATTTTGAAGAGTGACCTTCACTATCATCCATACAAAATTCAGGTAGTGCAAGCCCTTAAACGTAATGACTACAATAACCGTATACGCTTTTGCCAGTCAATGCTTAACGTTATTGAACGAAATGAAGAAAGAGTGCATAACTTATGGATGAGTGATGAAGCCCACTTTCATCTTAGTGGGTACGTAAATAAGCAAAACTTCAGATATTGGTCCTCAGATAACCCGCACGAACTTCATGAAAAACCTCTCCATTCTGAAAAAGTAACAGTCTAGTGCGCAATGTCATCTCGTGGAATCGTGGGGCCCTATTTTTTTGAAGATGAAGATGGCAACACAGTGACGGTAAACTCTGGACGTTATGCTGACATGTTGACCATTTTTGGTCTGCCTGGAATTGATCGACATGATCCAGATGCTGAAACACTCTTCCAGCAAGATGGTGCAACAAGCCATACTGCTAATGTCTCAATGGAATTGCTCAGACTTGCATTTCCATGACGTCTAATCAGCAGGAATGGCGATTTCCCCTGGCCTGCCCGTTCACCAGATCTGACGGCACCAGACTTTTTTCTTTGGGGCTACCTCAAGTGCAAAGTCTTCCAGGAAATCCACCAAGAACAAAAGAAGACCTGAAGGAGCGAATTCGACAGGAAATTAACAACATTCCAGTACAGATGCTACGAAACGTCATGGGACAATTTCATCTCAGGCTTAGACAATGTGTGCAAAACCAAGGACGACACCTCACTGACACCATATTTAAAAAATGATTGTTTTTAAGTTAAATCTTTAATTTCCACTCTTGTACTTGAGATCCATGTTCAACTATTATGATTTTACTTGTAAATAAATCTTTGGTGGTTTTACAAAATCGTGCCGTTTCACTGCCTCACCCTGTACCTTGACATGTAACTTAGGTCAGAAGTGGCACGTTTGTTTGTCCTGTTACAGAACAAAACTTTACATGTTTTGATAAATAATAGGGACAAATTTATTTTGATACGAAGGTCGAATTTCCGTTTGTGACCAGAGTTCTGTGTAGAGCCTACATCTACACCTACATCTACCTAGATACTCCACAAGCTACCGTACGGTGCGTGGCGGAGGGTACCCTGTACCACCACTGGTTATTTCCGTTCCGGGAAAAGCAACTGCCTATATGCCTCCGTACCAGCCGTAATTTCTCGGATCTTATCTTCGTGGTCCTTACGCACAATGTATGTTGGCGGCAGTACAATCGTTCAGCAGTCAGCTTCAAACGCCAGTTCTCTAAATTTTCGGAAGAGTGTTTCTCAAGAAGAACGTCGCCTTTCCTCCAGGATGTCCCATTTGGTTTCCCGAAGCATCTCCGTAACACTTTCGTGTTATTCGGACATACCAGTAAGAAATCTAGCAGCACGCCACTAAATTACTTCAGTGTCTTCCTTCAATTCGACCTCGTATGGATCCCAAACACTGGAACAGTACTCAAGAGTAGGTCGCACCAGCATTGTGTAAGCGATCTCCTTTAAAGGTGAACCGCTCTTTCCTAAAATCCTCCTAATGAACCGAATTCGACCAGTCGCCTTCCCCACCAGAATTCTCATATACTCGTTCCATTTCATATCGCTTCGCAACGTTACGCCCAGATATTTAAACGACTTGACTGTATCAGGCAGGACACTGGTAACACTGCAACCAAACATTACATTTGTTCTTCCTAATCATCCGCTTTATCTTGCATTTTTTCCACATTTAGAGCTAGATGCCATTCATCAGACAACTAGAAAACTTTGTCTAAGTCGTCTTGTATCTACCTACAATCACCTTACCGCACACCAAGCACCGTCAGCAAACAACCGCAGATTGCTGCCCAGCCTGTCTACCAAATCATCTATGTACACTCCTGGAAATGGAAAAAAGAACACCATACTTGCTCCGGACACTGCGAGAGGGCTGTACAAGCAATGATCACACGCACGGCACAGCGGACACACCAGGAACCGCGGTGTTGGCCGTCGAATGGCGCTAGCTGCGCAGCATTTGTGCACCGCCGCCGTCAGTGTCAGCCAGTTTGCCGTGGCATACGGAGCTCCATCGCAGTCTTTAACACTGGTAGCATGCCGCGACAGCGTGGACGTGAACCGTATGTGCAGTTGACGGACTTTGAGCGAGGGCGTATAGTGGGCATGCGGGAGGCCGGGTGGACGTACCGCCGAATTGCTCAACACGTGGGGCGTGATGTCTCCACAGTACATCGATGTTGTCGCCAGTGGTCGGCGGAAGGTGCACGTGCCCGTCGACCTGGGACCGGACCGCAGCGACGCACGGATGCACGCCAAGACCGTAGGATCCTACGCAGTGCCGTAGGGGACCGCACCGCCACTTCCCAGCAAATTAGGGACACTGTTGCTCCTGGGGTATCGGCGAGGACCATTCTCAACCGTCTCCATGAAGCTGGGCTACGGTCCCGCACACCGTTAGGCCGTCTTCCGCTCACGCCCCAACATCGTGCAGCCCGTCTCCAGTGGTGTCGCGACAGGCGTGAATGGAGGGATGAATGGAGATGTGTCGTCTTCAGCGATGAGAGTCGCTTCTGCCTTGGTGCCAATGATGGTCGTATGCGTGTTTGGCGCCGTGCAGGTGAGCGCCACAATCAGGACTGCATACGACCGAGGCACACAGGGCCAACACCCGGCATCATGGTGTGGGGAGCGATCTCCTACACTGGCCGTACACCACTGGTGATCGTCGAGGGGACACTGAATAGCGCACGGTACATCCAAACCGTCATCGAACCCATCGTTCTACCATTCCTAGACCGGCAAGGGAACTTGCTGTTCCAACAGGACAATGCACGTCCGCATGTATCCCGTGCCACCCAACGTGCTCTAGAAGGTGTAAGTCAACTACCCTAGCCAGCAAGATCTCCGGATCTGTCCCCCATTGAGCATGTTTGGGACTGGATGAAGCGTCGTCTCACGCGGTCTGCACGTCCAGCACGAACGCTGGTCCAACTGAGGCGCCAGGTGGAAATGGCATGGCAAGCCGTTCCACAGGACTACATCCAGCATCTCTACGATCGTCTCCATGGGAGAATAGCAGCCTGCATTGCTGCGAAAGGTGGATATACACTGTACTAGTGCCGACATTGTGCATGCTCTGTTGCCTGTGTCTATGTGCCTGTGGTTCTGTCAGTGTGATCATGTGATGTATCTGACCCCAGGAATGTGTCAATAAAGTTTCCCCTTCCTGGGACAATGAATTCACGGTGTTCTTATTTCAATTTCCAGGAGTGTATATAGAGAACAGCAGAGGTTCTATCACACCTCCCTGGGGCGCTCCTGTCTCTGATGAACACTAACCGTCGAGGACAGCGTACTGTGTTCTAATACTCAAGAAGCCTTCGAGCCATTATCATTTCTGTGACTTATTCTTCATACTCGTACCTTCGTTAACAGACTGCAGTGGAACGCCTTCTCATATGCTTTCCGAACCTCTAGAAACGTGGAATCTGCATGTTGGCCTTCATCCATAATTCGCAGTACATTATGTGATAAACGGGCAAGCTAAGTTTCACACGAGCGATGCTTTCTAAAACCATTCTCATTCGTAGACATAAGCTTCTCAGTCTCAAGAAAGTTTATTATATTCGAACGGAGAATACGTTCAAGGATTATGCAGCAAACCGCAGTTAGGGATACTGGTCTGTAATTTTGCTGGTCCTGAGCAAGCAGTAAAGGAAACAAAAGAAAAATTCGGAGTAGGTATTAAAATCCATGGAGAAGAAATAAAAACTTTGAGGTTTGCCGATGACATTGTAATTCTGTCAGAGACAGCAAAGGACTTGGAAGAGCAGTTGAACGGAATGGATGGTGTCTTGAAGGGAGGATATAAGATGAACATCAACAAAAGCAAAACGAGGATAATGGAATGTAGTCGAATTAAGTCGGGTGATGTTGAGGGTATTAGATTAGGAAATGAGACACTTAAAGTAGTAAAGGAGTTTTGCTATTTGGGGAGCAAAATAACTGATGATGGTCGAAGTAGAGAGGATATCAAATGTAGACTGGCAATGGCAAGGAAAGCGTTTCTGAAGAAGAGAAATTTGTTAACATCGAGTATAGATTTAAGTGTCAGGAAGTCATTTCTGAAAGTATTTGTATGGAGTGTAGCCATGTATGGAAGTGAAACATGGACGGTAAATAGTTTGGACAAGAAGAGAATAGAAGCTTTCGAAATGTGGTGCTACAGAAGAATGCTGAAGATTAGATGGGTAGATCACATAACTAATGAGGAAGTACTGAATAGGATTGGGGAGAAGAGAAGTTTGTGGCACAACTTGACCAGAAGAAGGGATCGGTTGGTAGGACATGTTCTGAGGCATCAAGGGATCACCAATTTAGTATTGGAGGGCAGCGTGGAGGGTAAAAATCGTAGGGGGAGACCAAGAGATGAATACACTAAGCAGATTCAGAAGGATGTAGGTTGCAGTAGGTACTGGGAGATGAAGCAGCTCGCACAGGATAGAGTAGCATGCAGAGCTGCATTAAACCAGTCTCAGGACTGAAGACCACAACAACAACAACAACATATACTGGAGTCACCTGCGCTTTTTCCTGGTCGTTTGGAACTTTGTGCTGGGCGAGAGATTGACAATAGATCGAAGCTAAGTAAGGGTCTTGTCCATCATTGTCCTTGACATACGAAAACTGTGCGATGTTTACGAACCTATCGTATCTTATTTGGCGCATTTCGAAGTTATACTTAGATATTACGAAAATATACAATTTAAGTGATGCAACGCATTAAAGATCTCTTAAAAGACATAATTTTTGTAGCCCTTGTTTTGCTAAAGTGTCGGTGTATACACATTGTATAGATATTGGTATTATTTAGTAGATGATAATGGAGAAACAGTCTGCAAACCTTTTTAGAAAACCTTGGCATCGCAGTTCCGATCAGTAAATGTCGCATCGTTCTTCGAAAGTTCGTTTTTGTACACCACTGGAACATGCCCATAAGTAGGTCCAGGATCAGTTGCTAAAAAAAGGCTACATTTGCCAGTCAATAACGTCAGTTACGTTTTTCTAGTGTAGAACATGGGGCGTTGTTGCCCAGTCAATAGCGTCAAAAAAATGGTTCAAATGGCTCTGAGCACTATGGGACTTAACTTCTGAGGTCATCAGTCCCCTGGAACTTAGAACTACTTAAATCCAACTAACTTAAGGACATCACACACATATGTCCGAAGCAGTATTCGAACCTGCGATCGTAGCGGTCGCGCGGTTCCAGACTGTAGCGCCTAGAACCGCTCGGCTACTGCTGCCGGCCAATAGCGTTAATCATGTTTTTCTTGTTAAGAACATAATGCATTATCTTCTTGTAGGACATTATGCGTCATCTCGCTTCGCCCCATCTGGTGACTGCATGCGATAAAAGTTCGCTTTTGGACCACTAGTAAAATAGCAGCCAGTAATATTAAGGCATAAGGGGGACTATCAGCTATTACTGCACTGCTTGCTTAGCATTTCATTTTAGCCACGTATGTTTTGTACTGTTATAGAACAATAATACAAACAATTTAAATATGGAAACAGCAATGAGGCCCTTAATTTGAGGGACACTGTTCCAGTAGCTGACACCCGACTGTCACGTTATGAGACACACACACTGTCAACCTCTGGTATTAAAACCATATTTGTGCTCTCTATGCGTTTGTGTTAGTTCTCAGTGCCTTTCCCACTTAACATATTTTTTAGCCAGCGTCTTTTATGAAGTTATAGAACTATAATACAAACAATTTAGATAAGGCAATATTTAATTTGGTGTTTCATTGTGCCTTGCAAAGATCTATGTTTGCCTGTTGTCAAGTGCAACTTAACATGTAAGTTGCGAGGGTCGTCCAAAAAGTAAAGCCCCATATTTTTTTTTTCTCAGAACATGTCTACTGTTAAGAGTCAGAATTTGGTGACAATGTATATCAACATGTTTTGTCCGTGTTCTCTTTTTCTACGTAGTCTCCATCACTTTCTACAGCCGTATGCCAAAGTTGTGGAAGAGCATGTATTCCTTGCTGGTAAAAGCTCTTGTCCTGTAGGCGTAGCCGTTTTTTCACTGCATGACTGACACTCTCGTCATCTTCAAAGTGTGTTCCCCGTAGAGAATCTTTAAGCGGCGGTCAGTACGAATAATGGCATCCGCACGATTCAGCGTGTCTGGAGCAGTGGCTGTGACAGGACGTCACGAGCCTGGCTGATCATGCAGCTCTGTTTCTGCATTTCCTGAGGCTGTAACTTTCTTTACCCATCGCCCAACTGTACTCCTATCAACTTCAGCACCGCCATACACTGCACACAAACATTTATGGATGTTCACCATGGCTTCTTTTCCTGCATACAAGAATTCAATAACAACACTCTGCTTGTAACGTGAGTCGTATGTAGACGCCATTTTGACGCTGTACTATGGCTCTGCCATCTGCCAGAACGGTTCGAAACTTCACCGGCGCACAGAACAAACATCAAATGTGAAACACCAACAAGGACGTTTGTCTATGTATGTTAATGGCTTTTTTTAAAAATGTGGGGCAATAGTTACTGAACGACCCTCGTAGATCAATAGTGTAGCTTGTATTTTTATAAACAATACAGATTTCTAGACACGGAAGTACTGTAAGTTATACCCGTACTGTCAATACCTTTACGTATTTTTAATGTATAATATGGAAGTCTTAGATGTGGAAATAATATTGTGACTCTTGACGTAAACATTGTGTGTGTTACTGACGAAGCTTACATATTTTCCATAAATAGGCTAAACGTTTTAGATGTGGAAATATTAAACCACTATTGTCAATATCTTAATCTGTTTTTGATAAATAATTCACATCGTTTGAGCACTTTTGAATGTGACGCCAATTTACACAGTTCGGGTCATTCAGATAATTTTATACATGGCACCAATTTCAGCAATTCCACCATCTTGGCCGGCTGGTGTGGCCGTGCGGTTCTAGGCGCTTCAGTCTGGAACCGCGTGACCGCTACGGTCGCAGGTTCGAATCCTGCCTCGGGTATGGATGTGTGTGATGTCCTTAGGTTAGTTAGGTTTAAGTAGTTCTAAGTTCTAGGGGACTGATGACCACAGATATTAAGTCCCATAGTGCTCAGAGTAATTTGAGCCATTTTTCCACCATCTTGTATTATACTGTCAGAGGGATTTACTTGCACAACTGGCGTCCGCCTCTCATCTTGAATCGTGACATCAAAGGGGTTGCAAAGCGTAACTCGGATCGTTCTACCAATTTTTTTTAATTCTTTTATTTTCCAGTAACACACCTGAGTCAGTACCACCATATCGGAATATAGAATTTCCCATTACCACCAAGCCCAGCTCTTGCACGTAGGCAACCTGCTCATTTGATGTCGTCAACTGTATGTGTGATGTGATAAAGTGTGCTGGAAGCCTTTTAGCTATACTACTTCCGTTGCTTGAATTCTTTTTTTCATTTGTCTTTGTTATAGTGGACGACTCACTTCCATATGTCATAGTTGATACTGACATCTTTTGTCGAACTTAAGTAGAGTTTCCTTTCTTATTTTAGTTCTGATGGTTCCATATACTGTTCCGTAATGTAACTAAATCATCTTATCTGCTTCTGTATGTTCATTTCTGTGATGAACGAAATAGTACTTCTTAAGAAGTTGAACGACTTTACTCTTTCTACTTTTTATTGGACTCTGAATTCCATAATATTTGTTTTCTTTGGAGATACTAACATATTGTATAAATTAGCTGTCGCGGATAACATATACGCATATTTCTGTAGTGTGTTCTCGCTATTAGCGATCACAGTTTGATCATGAGCAAAGACTAATGTCACAGAATAATTCCTTTCACTGAAGTCATAAGTATAAAAACTGTATTTCCTTATCCACTTCCTCAGCACTTCGTCAATATAAATATTAAAAAGAATCAGAGACATACTGCTTCCTTGCCTTATCCCCAAATTTGTCCTGGTGGTAGATTTTCATTTCCTGCATCATCGATTTCTGATTTTTAGTAGATGCTCTCTGCTACCTTCATTGTGTAAAGAGGTATTCTTCTTTGGTTCATTATCTCCCAAAGCTTTTCTCTATTTACTTTATCGAAAGCTTTGACATAATCTGCGAATAGAAATGTGTCTCTCTATTGAACTTCCTGTGTTTTTCAATGATTTGTCTGACGGCGGAAGTTACATCTGTGCACTATCTACCTTGCCTAAGCCCCGTTTGCTCCTCTAGCAACTGCTGTTAACCATCGTCTCCTGAAAATAAAATCTTTCTTTTTTACACGTCACCTATAGAAAGGTATCAACGTAACAGTCATCCGTAGCCTCCCCCGATTTTTTAAAGAGTCGAACTTCGATGTATTCATTTGCACATTTTAACCGCCGTAGTTTTTTAAGGATCTCAATGTTTATCACGTCTTATCTCCTGAATCATGTTTCGAACAATTATATAATTTTGCAAGTACATTAAGTGATGTGTGTTGATACTATAAGCAAAGTAGAGTCAGCAGTAAAGAGATAATAAATTAGGTACCTAATACTGATGTTTTACTACATGAAGGGCAAAAATGTTGTAAACGATATTTTTTTCCTTCCATAACTTTTAGGATTGTCAGCGAGAAAAAGTTTCAAAAAGTTTTGAATAACGTGTAAAGTTTGTTGGAAATATTAAGTACTCTAATTCTCAAATACTGGATGAATATATTCGGGATTTTTGCGCACTAAGAATAACGCTGTATCGAGACATATATTCGTACACAGCTTCTAAATTTAACGCGTAACTTATGGTGTGAAACTTTTCACATGAGATTGTACCTCTTGACAAGGAGTTTATGATATAGTTTTACATTACGTCAATAATTATATGAAATACTGAAAATCAAAGTTTCGTTGCTCCTGGAAGTAGTTAGATTGGCAATCTGTGACTGTAAATGGGTGATCAGGTGACCGTTTTAGCCGTGTAGTAATCTGCATCTACATACGTACTCCGCAATCCACCATACGGTGCGTGGCGGAGGGTACCTCGTACCACAACTAGCATCTTCTTTCCCTGTTCCACTCCCAAACAGAACGAGGGAAAAATGACTGCCTATATGCCTCTGTACGAGCCCTAATCTCTCTTATCTTTGTGGTCTTTCCGCGAAATATAAGTTGGCGGCAGTAAAATTGTACTGCTGTCAGCCTCAAATGCTGGGTCTCTAAATTTCCTCAGTAGCGATTCACGAAAAGAACGTCTCCTTTCCTCTAGAGACTCCCACACAAGTTCCTGAAGCATTTCCGTAACACTCGCGTACTGACCAAACCTACCAGTAACAAATCTAGCAGCCCGCCTCTGAATTGCTTCTATGTTGTCCCTCAATCCGACCTGATAGGGATCCCAAACGCTCGAGCAGTAGTCAAGAATAGGTCGTATTAGTGTTTTATAAGCGGTCTCCTTTACAGATGAAACACATCTTCCCAAAATTCTACCAATGAATCGAAGACGACTATCCCCCTTAACCACAACTGCCATTACATGCTTGTCCCACTTCATATCGCTCTGCAATGTTACGCCCAAATATTTAATCGACGTGACTGTGTCAAGCGCTACACTACTAATGGAGTATTCAAACATTACGGGATTCTTTTTCCTATTCATCTGCATTAATTTACATTTATCTATATTTAGAGTTAGCTGCCATTCTTTATACCGGTCACAAATCCTGTATAAGTCATCTTGTATCCTCCTACAGTCACTCAACGACGACACCTTCCCGTACACCACAGCATCATCAGCAAACAGCCGCACGTTGCTATCCACCCTATCTAAAAGATCATTTATGTCGATAGAGAACAACAGCAGACCTACCACACTTCCCTGGGGCATTCCAGATGATACCCTCACTTCCGATGAACATTCACCTTCGAGGACAACGTACTGGGTTCTATTACTTAAGAAGTCTTCGAGTCATTCACATATTTGGGAACCAATCCCATATGCTCGTACGTTAGTTAGGAGTCTGCAGTGGGGCACCGAGTCAAACTATTTCCGGAAGTCAAGGAATATGGCATCCGTCTGATACCCTTCATCAATGGTTCGCAAGATATTATGTGAAAAAAGGGCGAATTGCGTTTCGCAGGAGCGATGCTTTCTAAAGCCGTGCTGATGCATAGACAGCAACTTCTCTGTCTCAAGGAAATTCATTATATTCGAACTGAGAATATGTTCGAGAATCCTGCAACAAACCGATGTTAAGGATATTGGTCTGTAATTTTGAGTATCCGTCCTTCTACCCTTTTTATATACAGGCGTCATCTGCGCTTTTTTCCAGTCGCTCGGGACTCTGCGTTGGGCAACAGATTCGCGACAAATGCAAGCTAAGTTAGGAGCCATTGCAGTAGAGTACTCTCTGTAAAACCGAATTGGAATCCCATCAGAACCTAGCGATTTACAGGGTTATTACAAATGATTGAAGCCATTTCACAGCTCTACAGTAACTTTATTATTTGAGATATTTTCACAATGCTTTCCACACACATACAAAAACTCAAAAAGTTTTTTTAGGCATTCACAAATGTTCGATATGTGCCCCTTTAGTGGTTCGGCAGACATCAAGCCGATAATCAAGGTCCTCCCACACTCGGCGCAGCATGTCCCCATCAATGAGTTCGAAAGCATCGTTGATGCGAGCTCGCAGTTCTGGCACGTTTCTTCGTAGAGGAGGTTTAAACACTGAATCTTTCACATAACCCCACAGAAAGAAATCGCATGGGGATAAGTCAGGAGAGCGTGGAGGCCATGATATGAATTGCTGATCATGATCTCCACCACGACCGATCCATCGGTTTTCCAATCTCCTGTTTAAGAAATGCTGAACATCATGATGGAAGTGCGGTGGAGCACCATCCTGTTGAAAGATGAAGTCGGCGCTGTCAGTCTCCAGTTGTGGCATGAGCCAATTTTCCAGCATGTCCAGATACACGTGTCCTGTAATGTTTTTTTCGCAGAAGAAAAAGGGGCCGTAAACTTTAAACTGTGAGATTGCACAAAACACGTTAACTTTTGGTGAATTGCGAATTTGCTGCACGAATGCGTGAGGATTTTCTACCGCCCAGATTGGCACATTGTGTCTGTTCACTTCACCATTAAGAAAAAACGTTGCTTCATCACTGAAAACAAGTTTCGCACTGAACGCATCCTCTTCCATGAGCTGTTGCAACCGCGCCGAAAATTCAAAGCGTTTGACTTCGTCATCGGGTGTCAGGGCTTGTAGCAATTGTAAACGGTAAGGCTTCTGCTTTAACCTTTTCCGTAAGATTTTCCAAACCGTCGGCTGTGGTACGTTTAGCTCCCTGCTTGCTTTATTCGTCGACTTCCGCGGGCTACGCGTCAAACTTGCCCGCACGCGTTCAACCGTTTCTTCGCTCACTGCAGGCCGACCCGTTGATTTCCCATTACAGAGGCATCCAGAAGCTTTAAACTGCGCATACCATCGCCGAATGGAGTTAGCAGTTGGTGGATCTTTGTTGAACTTCGTCGTGAAGTGTCGTTGCACTGTTATGACTGACTGATGTGAGTGCATTTCAAGCACGACATACGCTTTCTCGGCTCCAGTCGCCATTTTGTCTCACTGCGCTCTCGAGCGCTCTGGCGGCAGAAACCTGAAGTGCGGCTTCAGCCGAACAAAACTTTATGAGTTTTTCTACGTATCTGTAGTGTGTCGTGACCATATGTCAATGAATGGAGCTACAGTGAGTTTATGAAATCGCTTCAATCATATGTAATAGCCCTGTATTTATTTATGATTCACGAAGTCCCCACAGTTTAGTGGTTAGAACGGAGACAGCAAGTAGTTTCCTATACGACGGCAGCAGAAAATAGGAGGACGTGCTTGGCTGGCCGGACGGCGGCCGGGTCGCGCTGGGAACGACACGCAGTTTTGCGAGAGCAAGCGCTGGAAACCAAGGTGGGATCGATTTTCATCTTGGCCGCAGGTGTGACGTCACCTAATAGATCCATCAAGGCGCTCATTCGCCGGCGGCCGACTGGAAAATCACTTTAAAGCAGCGCTGGCCGGGGGCGGCGCTCGCCTGGGGTGGAGGTTAGCGGCGGGGGAGAAGTGGCGCGCGGGGGCGGACCGCGGGGGCGGCGGGGGCGTTGGAGGCGACCCTGGCTGCTGGCTATCACCACACCACGCCCCACACACACACACCCGGCGCTCGGCAGCGCTTCTTCCACCAGGACAGCACAATAACTTTGAAAACAGTAAACAACTGAAGCCATTAATTCCAAAACAGCATATGGCAACGTTTTGGCTCAATACAAGCTCCTGTTATCAGTTTATTCGTCCCACTTAGCCAAATCATTGAAAAATGGACCAGCACAAAATTTCCAACGAAGTGGTATGTTTTAGAGACGTAGCAGCACAGATCCTTGAACTAGTGCTTTGTGACCGTTATTTTGTCAGTACAGAAGTAAAGAAAAGAAAGCAAAATACTATATACACATCAAATCAGTGGTTAAGATAATCCAGGCGACTGCTAGTAATATAAGCGTTGTTGATGTTGAGCTGTCCCTGATCCAAGATTAAATAATCTTTTTAAGTTTGAAAGAAACTGTTCCTCTGACAAATAATCAAGAGAGACGGAAAGCGACGACATGTCACGGAGTATCATAAGAACCGCGTGACTGAAAGTAATAGGGCACGTTATCTGTTCACTGACACATTCCAGTTCTGACACAAACGGATTGTTAATCATGAGTCACGTAAGTGTGCTTATAAAGATGACAAGTCCTAAGGCAAAGGAAACTGGGAAGTATGTAGCATTCACAGATTCCCAACATTGGTGGTACTTTGAGGAAGTAATGCAAATACACTCCTGGAAATTGAAATAAGAACACCGTGAATTCATTGTCCCAGGAAGGGGAAACTTTATTGACACATTCCTGGGGTCAGATACATCACATGATCACACTGACAGAACCACAGGCACATAGACACAGGTAACAGAGCATGCACAATGTCGGCACTAGTACAGTGTATATCCACCTTTCGCAGCAATGCAGGCTGCTATTCTCCCATGGAGACGATCGTAGAGATGCTGGATGTAGTCCTGTGGAACGGCTTGCCATGCCATTTCCACCTGGCGCCTCAGTTGGACCAGCGTTCGTGCTGGACGTGCAGACCGCGTGAGACGACGCTTCATCCAGTCCCAAACATGCTCAATGGGGGACAGATCCGGAGATCTTGCTGGCCAGTGTAGTTGACTTACACCTTCTAGAGCACGTTGGGTGGCACGGGATACATGCGGACGTGCATTGTCCTGTTGGAACAGCAAGTTCCCTTGCCGGTCTAGGAATGGTAGAACGATGGGTTCGATGACGGTTTGGATGTACCGTGCACTATTCAGTGTCCCCTCGACGATCACCAGTGGTGTACGGCCAGTGTAGGAGATCGCTCCCCACACCATGATGCCGGGTGTTGGCCCTGTGTGCCTCGGTCGTATGCAGTCCTGATTGTGGCGCTCACCTGCACGGCGCCAAACACGCATACGACCATCATTGGCACCAAGGCAGAAGCGACTCTCATCGCTGAAGACGACACGTCTCCATTCGTCCCTCCATTCACGCCTGTCGCGACACCACTGGAGGCGGGCTGCACGATGTTGGGGCGTGAGCGGAAGACGGCCTAACGGTGTGCGGGACCGTAGCCCAGCTTAATGGAGACGGTTGCGAATGGTCCTCGCCGATACCCCAGGAGCAACAGTGTCCCTAATTTGCTGGGAAGTGGCGGTGCGGTCCCCTACGGCACTGCGTAGGATCCTACGGTCTTGGCGTGCATCCGTGCGTCGCTGCGGTCCGGTCCCAGGTCGACGGGCACGTGCACCTTCCGCCGACCACTGGCGACAACATCGATGTACTGTGGAGACCTCACGCTCCACGTGTTGAACAATTCGGCGGTACGTCCACCCGGCCTCCCGCATGCCCACTATACGCCCTCGCTCAAAGTCCGTCAACTGCACATACGGTTCACGTCCACGCTACCAGTGTTAAAGACTGCGATGGAGCTCCGTATGCCACGGCAAACTGGCTGACACTGACGGCGGCGGTGCACAAATGCTGCGCAGCTAGCGCCATTCGACGGCCAACACCGCGGTTCCTGGTGTGTCCGCTGTGCCGTGCGTGTGATCATTGCTTGTACAGCCCTCTCGCAGTGTCCGGAGCAAGTATGGTGGGTCTGACACGCCGGTGTCAATGTGTTCTTTTTTCCATTTCCAGGAGTGTATATAGAACGTAAAAGGAGAAATTTGCATATTCCAAAAGTGAAGCATGCGACTCCGATTAAAAGTGTGAATTTGTTGCTCACTATGCTGTAAACATATTTTAAATGAAAATAAAAAACTGTTTCTATCTTTCTAACTTCATTTGGGCGCTCTTATTATGGAGTTGCACACTCCGGACTACCACTTCAAAACAGCATAAAACCGAGATTTTTTTTACATTTTTTCACATTTAAACCACAAACTGAATGTCACTGATATGAAACAATATTATACATACATATGTTAGTTAGCTGCAATCAGACTATCAGTATAATAAACTAAATAGCTTAAGAGATACACAAAAATCATTGAGTTTCACGGAAGTAAGGGTGGTGGACTTGTGCTCTTCTGGAAGTCATACCTGCAATTATGCGTACTACTGTTGTGGTCATACAGGATTACCATTTTTTCCTGGAAGACTTCCTGATGTTCTCTCTCTCTCTTCCTTGGCCATTAGATTTTCCGTTTTTGAAGCCCATTCGTAATGAGCAGTCTGTCATTCTAAATGCGGCTTTGTTGCATTTGCATCTACAATCTACAAGCGATCTGACGATGTATGCGGCGGAGGGTACTTGTGGTATCAGTGTCATTTTCCTCCTCCATTCTTGTACTCCAGAATGGTGAACTGGGCGACTGTTTGTGAGCATCCGTATGAGCTGTAATTTCTCTGATATCCTCGTCGTGGTCAGTTCGCTAGACACATGTGAAAGAAAGTGGGATGGTGCCCGACTATTCGAACACTCTCGTAATTTCAACGCAAACATCTGTAACACGAACAACGCCTCGCTTGTAGTGTAATCCACTGGATTCTGATGAGCACATTGGTAACACTCTCTAGATTACTAAACGAGATCTTTACGGAATGTGGCACTCTTCGTATACTTCCCTCTGTTATACTGGAGCCAAGGTAGCCCCTGAGGCCCGGCAACCCATATTACACCACAGAGGATGAGGTTGTCTGTGTCCAAGGCATACCAAAAGCACCATGGTAAACACCAGCTATTTACATACAAGATAATGGAATCAGACATTCCGAGCACTACTTCCTGCAGGGGGAGCTCGAGCCACGGCTTGCAAGAAGTATCACTACACCATTGGCTGGAGACAGCTATTTAGGGGCTACAACCAGGCCCGAAGTGCAGTTCACTCCGGATGCCGACCTCGTGTACTTTGACCATTGAAGATTACGTCTTCGTCTCTGAATTGGAGTGTTACTAGTGTGTGTGTGTGTGTGTGTGTGTGTGTGTGTGTGTCTGCGTGAGTGTGTGTTACCACGAACCTGTGTGGAAAATTAGAAGTGAACTTTTGTTTCCCTCAATTAGGACATTTTTACTGGAATCGTTATTGTTACCTATCGTTTGTTGTTCAGTCACCAACCTTGTGAACTTAAATCAATAAAAGTTGTGTTTGTGAAAATTTTCCAACTGTCAGTCACAACACCCTCTATCTGCTCTTTTTTATTTCAGCCAGGCTGGTAGAGGCGGTTTCCGGCGCTACCAGCAAATTTTCCTTGTTAAGAGGACTGGAACGGGGTGTAGTTAGTCTAGCGAAGCCAACTGAGGAGCTGTGTGACTGAGAGGTAGTGGTTCCAAGGCCAAGAAACTGTAAAACGAGCGGGAGAGCAGTGTGCTGACCACACGCTCCTCCATACCGTATTCAGTGACGCCACTGGCAGAGGACTGGCGGAACTTTACCTTTACTTTAAGCTGATAGATCCTACTCAAGAATCGATGGAACAATTTGTGACCTTCCCTGTCCTGCTTTCTCTCTCTTGCTCCGTCGCCGTCGTTTCTTCTTTTCTCCCCGGCTGTCCAAACCTTCTTCCTTCTTCCTTCGTCGTAGCGCGGCTATGTCTCAGGGTTTTCGACAAAAGGGAGGGAGAAGGCGGCACATATGTGGTTGATCACGATGACGTAGTGTTATGTGTGAGTGTCACCCTCATCTACGTTTTGGGAAGATTGATGACTAAAGCTGAAACATTTCTCCAAAAAGGTAGTGCTCTCTTTTTCAAAAGGTAAAAATTGCAGTGTAGACTATAACGTTTGTCGATCTGCTAAATTGAAGGAACAGACACAGTTTATAAAGCTCCAACTTTGGTTGAAGTTTATTGTTCCCAATGAGCTGAAACAAAACTCATCCGTTCCAAATGTCATTCACAACGAGAGTAGTTAGTTTTCTGGTGTGCGTGTAGTGGTCACCAATGACTGAAAAGATCGTTCCGGCAATTCCATTACAATCTGTTTATTGGTTGCTAACCAACGTATCAATCGATCGACTATTCCGTGATTAATATATGTCGTATTCAAACAGTAAATCAAACCCCATTTACTGTAAGCACCAAGAACGACTACTATAACCTCCAGTAATTCTTTAATAGTTATAAGCAAGTTAATGTCAAGAAATTACGGGGAGTATCAATTAATACTTCATGCGCGATAGTCTACCGCGTATCTCAAACTTCGCGCCGTTATTTCAAAGTGCGCGCGCGATCTGTTTGTAACAAAGTTTGGCCATGGCTCTCTAGAATGTTTTCCAAACCAACTCCGGATTATAGATTATCAGTTGTAGGTCGATTCTTTAAAATTAAAGAGGACCCGCAATCAATTACAGCTTGTCCGCGCACATGACCAACTCAGAGGACATTACCTTTTTCAAAGAAAAAAAAATCACGCATAACGCGGCATTGTGATCTGCTATGTCAAAAAAACTCATTACCTATTGATTCTTATGCAGTGTCAATGGCTCATCAAAGATTGCACTATAAAAAAATCTCGACTTGAGATGACTTCACGCGTTACTGCCTGCTTTGACTCTCCTACTCTCACGTGACACAAAGTATATCTGACTTAAATGGACATCCCGACAAGATTATGCTCAATGATTTCATGGGCTACTCGGACGATTACCCATGTAATGCTACAAACTGCTCTCTTCTGTTGTCAATGAATTACGTGTCCTTAACATTCTTCCGGTGAATCTCAACCTGGCATCTTCTTTACGCACAACTAGTGTAGGTAGGCTGTTTATGTTTTCTTATTGGCAACGTTACGTAGCGC
Organism: Schistocerca cancellata; assembly: GCF_023864275.1. Lineage (NCBI taxonomy): Eukaryota > Metazoa > Arthropoda > Insecta > Orthoptera > Acrididae > Schistocerca > Schistocerca cancellata. The sequence continues at coordinate 780,090,505 of NC_064628.1, read as the reverse complement.
TCTTTACGAAAATCACTGGCTGTGCTGTGTGCAGTCTGTGGCCAGTTTGCATTAATGTCAGCCATTGTAGTGTTGGGCAGCTGGATGTTAACAGCGCATAGCGTTGCGCAGTTGGAGGTGAGCCGCCAGCAGTGGTGGATGTGGGGAGAGAAATGGCGGAGTTTTGAAATTTGTAAGACTGGATATCATGAACTGCTATGTATATTATGATTTTTCAACACTATTAAGGTAAATACATTGTTTGTTCTCTATTAAAATCTTTCATTTGCTAACTATGCCTATCAGTGGTTAGTGCCTTCCGTAGTTTGAATCTTTTATTTAGCTGACAGTAGTGGCTCTCGCTGTATTGCAGTAGTTCGAGTAACCAAGATTTTTGTGAGGTAAGTGATTTGTGAAAGGTATAGGTTAATGTTAGTCAGGGCCTTTTTTTTTAGGGATTTTTTGAAAGTCAGATTGCGTTGCGCTAAAAATATTGTGTGTCAGTTTAAACACAGTCATGTATAATTGTTCTAAGGGGACGTTTCATATGGCGACCCTGCCAGGATGTGCAGTCTGTGATTTTCATACAGAACGCTACGTAACATTGCCAATAAGAAAACATAAACAGCCTACTTACACTAGTTTGAGGTGGTCATCCCACCTTCGATCACTCCTGACAGTTCTTCCTAGGTATTTCGCCTTGTAATTGTTTCCTGTGATTCACAGACAATAGTGTAATCTCCACTTATTTATGGACAATGCAATTACATTTATTAACTTTCAAGGTCAACTGCCACTCCGCCTTTTGTATCCCGCCTGGATGGCGGCGCGTGGGTATCCTCCTGAGATCTGCGAAATAGGCCGAATGAAGGAAGCGAGTAAGAGCAGATGAGGTAAAGCACTTCGGTACTGCAACTAAAGTTAAAGCAACTGTACTGTACTGGTGTATAAACATACACAAACATATTACTTAACTTTTGGTACAAATGAGCACGAGGTGCGAAGCCGTTCATGTATCAAAGCTAACAGTTACTAGAAGTTACAAAGGCAAAGTATTTAATGGCTAGCTCCCCTACCAGTAAAAGCTAAGTTCTTAGGTCGTCTGCTCTTGATCAACTGGGCAGAAAGTAGAGCGGCGCTCGTTGAACTCCACAGCGTCGGCTAGAGGGCGCTGTGGTCGGTGTAGTTCGTTCGCTCTCGTAGTGACAACCTACGAGCGTGCATTTTCGCTGTGGCATCAGAACTGTCGATACCACACCGCCAATCATCGCCGATCCTCTGCAAGTGTTTCTGCGTTTCATTACAGTGCTCTGGCGTTGCAGCCTTCCTACAGGCAATAGCATCACAGACGACAGTCTCTCAGAGCTTTCGACGTTATCCGCTGGAAACTTTATACAGGGTAGTCCATTGATCGTGACCGGGTCAAATATCTCACGAAATAAGCGTCAAACGAAAAAACGACAAGGAACGGAACTTGTCTAGCTTTAAGGGGGAAACCAGATGACGCTATGGTTGGCCCGCTCGATGGTGCTGCCATAAGTCAAACGGATATCGACTGCGTTTTTTTTTTTTAAATAGGAACCCCGATTTTTTATGACATATTCGTTTAGTACGTAAACAAATATGAATGTTTTAGTTGGACCACTTTTTTCACTTTTGTGATAGATGGCGCTGTAATAGTCACAAACATATGGCTAGCAATTTTAGACGAACAGTTGGTAACAGGTAGGTTTTTTAATTTAAAATACAGAACGTAGATACTCAAAATATCCAAGGGTGTACTGCCGGTCTACAGTGTCCAACGGACACAATATTTCGGCGATCATACATAAACCGTGACTGTGGCTATAATCTTAGCAAGGCTTGGGAACCAGCGATTGGGTTAATCAAGAGTAAATCGAGCAAACGTATAGTTGTGACGACCACGGCGGACAGAGCCATCACACCGACGTCATCTCAGACGCCGTCGCAATCTGTTCCACCGCGCGACCGTGGCGCGGGCCGCGGACAGCGGAGGGAGCGCGCCGCGGGCGGAGGGTATTTAAATCAGCCGCCGCCGCGACCGAACCCAGTTCCCTTTGAGCAGTCATAGCGTACGGATCTCCGTGCCGGCACGTTCACAGGAGCGCAGTCCGTCAGTTCACCTGATGATGGCGACATGTATGACCGCCGAAATATTGTGCCCGTTGGACACTGTAGACCGGCAGTACACCCGTGGATATTTTGATTATCAAATACGCCGGGAGAAACTCAAGAATCACAGAACGTAGATACATTTGAACATTTTATCTTGGTTGTTCCAATGTGATACGTGTACCTTTGTGAACTTATCATTCCTGAGAACGCATGCTGTTACAGCGTGATTACCTATAAAAACCACATTAATGCAATAAATGCTCAAAATGACGTCCGTCAACCTCAATGCATTTGGTAATACGTGTAACGACATTTCTCTCGAGAGCGAGTAGTTCGCCTTTCGTAATGTTCGCACATGCATTGACAATGCGCTGACGCATGTTGTCAGGTGTGGTCGGTGGATCACGATAGCAAATATCCTTCAACTTTCCCCACAGAAATAAATCCGGGAGCGTCAGATCCGGTGAACGTGCGGGCCATGGTATGGTACTTCGACGACTAATCCACCTGTCATGAAACATGCTATTCAATACCGCTTCAACCGCACGCGAGCTATGTGCCGGACATCCATCATGTTGGAAGTACACAGCCATTCTGTCATGCAGTGAAATAATCTTGTAGTAACATCGGTAGAGCATTACGTAGGAAATCAGCATACATTGCACCATTTAGATTGCCATCGATAAAATGGGGGCCAGTTATCCTTCCTCCCATAATGCCGCACCATACATTAACCCGCCAAGGTCGCTGATGTTCCACTTGTCGCAGCCATCGTGGATTTTCCGTTGCCCAATAGTGCATACAATGCTGGTTTACGCTAACGTTGTTGGTGAATGACGCGTCGTCGCTAAATAGAAGGCGTGCAAAAAATCTGTCATCGTCCCGTAATTTATCTTATGTCCAGTGGCAGAACTGTACACGACGTTCAAAGTCGTCGCCATGCAATTCCTGCTGCATAGAAATATGGTACGAGTGCAATCGATGTTGATGTAGCATTCTCAACACCGACGTTTTTCATATTTCCGTTTCTCGCTCAGTTTGTCTGCTACTGATGTGCGGATTAGCCGCGACAGTAGCTAAAACACATACTTGCGCATCGTCATTTGTTGGAGGTCGTGGTTGACGTTTCACATGAGTCTGAACACTTCCTGTTTCCCTAAATAACGTAACTATCCGGCGAACGGTCCGGACACTTGGATGATGTCGTCCAGGATACCGAGCAGCATACAGAACACACGCCCGTTGGGCATTTTGATCACAACAGCCATACATCAACACGATATAGACCTTTTCCGCAATCGGTAAACGGTCCATTTTAACACGGGTAATGTATCACGAAGCAAATTCCGTCCGTACTGGCGGAATGTTACGTGATACCACGTACTTATACGTTTGTGACTATTACAGCCCATCTATCACAAAGTGAAAAAAGTGCTCCAACTAAAACATTCACATTTCTTTACGTACTACACGAATATGCAATAAAAAATTGGGGTTCCTGTTTAAAAACCCGCAGTTGATATCCGTTTGGCCTATGGCAGCGCCATCTAGCGGGCCAGCCATAGCGCCATCTAGTTTCCCCCTTCAAGCTAGACGAGTTTCGTTCTTTGTAGTTTTTTCATTTGATGCTTATTTCGTGAGATATTTGGCCCGGTCACTGTCAGTGGACCACACTGTATACATTGCATGACAAAAAGAAAATGAGGCACTGAAAAGACGTGGTGTAATGGCCGTATAAGTCCGTACATGTACACCCCAGAGCCGGTAATGAAAATGATTAGGCTTGTAGTGCTCTGGAACAGGCAGAATGGAAAGCAGAGTGTTTTTAGTGTTGCTCGAGTTTAGAATTGTTACCAGGTCTGGTAGAGTATAAAAAGGTGACGAACAGCGTCGAATTTTGAGCAATCACTGTGAAGAACGCGGACGTGCTACGCACTCGTGTGAGACAGCGTTATCAACACCTGACAGAGTTTAAAAGGGGAGTCCATAAGAGCGGTTATACGAATTGTGCAGTATCCAGATTTTCAGCGCATTCGGATGTGACAGTGGCCCGACGCTCGACTAACGGGAACGTGAGGGTAGACATATTCCTCGTCAGGGTTCCACTCGACCACTTCTGACCACAGCAAGGAAGGATCGCCGAATTATGCACCAAGCACGACCTAACCCTTCACAACTCGTGGTCTCGCGCGCGCGTTCCCGCTTCTCGAGCACGGGGTCCCGAGTTCGATTCCCGGCAGGGTCTGGGATTTTCACCTGCCTCGAGATGACTGGCTGTCTGTGTTGTCCTCATCGTTTTATTACCATTCATGAAAGTGGCGAGATTGGACTGAGCAAAGGTTGGGAATTTGTACGGGTGCTGACAACCACGCAGTTGAGCACCCCACAATCCGAAACATCATCCTCATCATCTAACCCTTTACATCCGTGCACAACATCCGAGAACAAGTTAAGGATTCCTTGCAACATTTTCTTTCACCCCGCACCACGGGTCGGAGGCTAGTCACATCCTGAACTAGGGAATTACTGTCCCATACATATGCTGCTGTTAACATCACAACACAGTCTGTGTTTGGGGTGATCACGTGACCTGGAAGCATGGACTGATGATGAATGGTGTCACATTGTGTTCATCGATGAATCGCAGTTCTGCAGTACCCCTGATGACCGCCACCGGCGGATATGGTGTAGGCGTAGGACCCATTCTTAGAATGTTTGGAAAGGCAAGGTGGTGTTACCCCTGGCATCATGGGGTGGGGAGTCATAGGGTATGGCTTCTGGTGACAGCTGGTGGTAGTTCAGAGAACACTGACGGCACAACGGTATGTCACAGATAGTGGTGTAAAACGCCTGGGCATTTGTCAATGTAAATGTGTGTGAATTTCTAAAAGACTAAACTGCTGAGGTCATCGGTACCTAGACTTACACACTTCTTAAACTAACTTATGTTAAGAACAACACACACCCATGCCCGAGGGAGGACTCGAACCTCCGAAGGGAGGGGCCGCGCAATCCGTGACATGGTGCCTCTAACCGCGCGGCCACTCCGCGCGGCGCCTGGGCATATATAAGCTGGACAAAATGCCCAGGATAAATGCCTGGGCAAAAGCCTAAAATTCATAAGTCCGGCCATTTACCCATTCTAATGAACAATTGATAAAAGGCGCTCATAAAAAATTAGCTTATATTTCGTATTGTAAAATATGTTTTGCAACACTACTTCTGCAGCGGTTCGGTAACTAAGTTGAAAAGCTCCTTGAGGTAGTACATAACAAAAAAAACACTCAATTTTAAAATTAATTTTTGAAATAAAGTATAGGTTATATTAAGTAGCTTGCATATAGAGTGCAGGTAATAATTATATTTATACCATAGTACTGTTAAAAAGTCAGAGTAAAAATGTGAATCTATAATGATTTTAATTAGGAATGTGCCATCTTCCGATTCTGAATACACAATTTCAAGAATCGCCTGTCCTCTAGGAATCGACTAGAACCGAAATCGAATGATTCCAGCATCTTGGGCATCGATTCTTTGTTATTAAATTTTTTTATGTTAGAGTTCTCATTTTATCTTCATAGCAGCGCAGTTGCACGAAAGCAGATAAAGAAAGGAGAGAACAGAAAACTATAGTCTGTCTCAAATGTCGCTAAATCTGGTAATAAAGCATTTTTTGCTTTGTTTTTCATTGAAAACAGCTTAACATTTAAAAATACATTTATAATCAAGAAGGACAAACCAGCTGTTTCTGACACGGATTATAAGGTGTATTACATTACAAAGCGATCGTCTAAGGACAATGTTTTTTTTATTTTATTTTATACTGACGTATCACTGCACAAGTGTTCAACGCAATGTGTGTGTGTGTGTGTGTGTGTGTGTGTGTGTGCACGTGGGCGCGCGCGCGTGCGCGCGCGAGAGAGACAGAAAGAAAGAGAGAGAGTGAAGAACAGAACTAGTAAAAAGAAAAGGGACATTGTAAATGATAAACGCACTGTTCCTTAGTACAGCAAGTTGGAATGCTAGTAAAAACAAACATGATCCTCTCTTCTTTCCTTTCATTCTTACTAATAAAGGCAATGAACAGCATAAGTATTTCTTCTTTTCTACTGCCTTTAACCCGCATTGTGTGCAGGGTCGGTAGGGTTAAGCACGGAATTGGCATGGTTAATTTTTAGGCGTGGCCGGATACCCTTCCTGCCGCCACCCCATACCCCCCAGGACGGAAGTAATGTAACCCAGCTGTCTGTGTCCAGTGTAAATCGTGAAATAGTGTGAATGTGTTACAAATGTCTGCGAGTCGTGTAACTGAGGCGGGACGTGGGGACCAGCCCGGTATTCACCTAGCAGGATGTGAAAAAACGCCTAAAAACCACATCCAGGCTGGCCGGCACACCGGCTGTCGTCGTTAATCCGCCGGGCGGATTCGATCCGGGCGCCTGCCCGAGTGCAGGAAGCAGCGCGTTACCGCTCTCGGCTATCCTGTCGGGTAACGAATAGCTTAAGTATGTTTACACGTAAACATTTACTAACTTTTAATATCGGGAGTATCGTCCCATCCTTTATTTTCTTTGGTAGATTGTATAGTCTACCAGTAAAAACTTTAAAAGGCAAGTTTTTACTTTGGGCATTTAATCCTGCTTTGGGTAAATTCGTGGACAAATACCTGTTTATAAAAATCCTGCCCACTGGACACTTGCCCGGTCCACATCAGCAGTCACAGACAAGCTGCATGCTCATGTGTTACCTCTCATATGAGAGTATCTTGCCATTTTGCAACAGGACAGTTCTCGTCCACACATGGAACTTGCCTCTATAATGTGTCTGTGTGACGATACTGTACTCCAGCGATCAGCAGGATCTCCAAATCTGCCACCAATGGGACATGCTTGGGTGCAGCTCGGACATCAACTCCGACCCAGTTCCAGGGTCCAGGACACCAGGGACCAGTCGCAACATTTGTGGAACAACTTGCCTTAGGGGAGGGTGAAACGGCTTTGTGATACCCGCCTCTAACGACGTCGATGTCGACAGGACGTTAAACCTTAATATTACTTACTTCCACACCTCGAGAAAGCGTGACTCCGTGTACTTGCCATTGGCCCCAGTTGGAATTCGCCAGGCAAATCTTTTCAACTAGTCGAAGACTGTGATAACTTCAGTAAGCGATCACTCCACGCATAAAATCTTTGCAATATGCTTGCGATCTAGACTACAGGGAAGAAAGAAAGTTGGCATTCTGACAAGCAACTCTGAACGTGTAATTCGACAAACATGAGTGCAGTTCTTCAAAATGTGGATTTAGCTCTTAAATGCGTTGCAGATTATTTATAATTATTATAGTGTTCGACAATTTATACCTCCTTCTCAATAACTAGCATTATCTTCTAAATAGTATCGGATATTTTATCAGTATTTTTATTCAGAGTACAGATGTTCATCCCCTTTCTTCTTCAAAGTATTTCCTCTTCTCTAGTCACACACTTGTCACGGTTTCGTCTTTGCTCACGCAGTTCTGAAGAAAACAGTTTTGATAGTCTCTCCTTGATGTCGTCAATGGATCCGAAATGACTTCGGTTTAGCACTGCTTTTCATTTTAGAAACATCAAAAAGTCCTATAGTATGGGGTCTGTGGGACAGGGTTGTAGCACGAGGACAGTCGCGGGTTTAGAAAGCTGATTGCGCAAGAGCACTCTTCTGGTAGAAAAACACGAGTAGTCTTGCCACAATTGTAGTCATTTGTTGAGAATTTCTGGCCCAATGTTTTCAAAACGCTTGCATAGAACTGATGGTTGACTGTTTGACGTGGAAGCAAAAATTCACAATTCACCATTCCGTGGATATCAATAAAATTGTGAGCATCGTTGTCCTGTATTTTGGGCTCAAACAACCCACTGGGATGTTTGAACTTACGTCATAACATCGTAGCCCTAAGCCCAACACATATCTCCTGCTATGATCCCTGTGTAACTGTTTCATCACTGACACCTCATACAAGAAGTCACACATTTACTTACTTACTTACTTAACTGGTGGTCAGGGACCTTGTAGATCATGTGTGAAGCTCACAGACTGTCACCACCAGATTCTGTCCAGCGCAGCTTCCATCCAGTTTCCTATGAATCCTAGATATTGCAGGTCTTTCCGTAGTCCATCCTCTCATCTTGTTCTTGATCTTCACCAGGAACATTTTCCACGACCTTCCTATTCTTTTGGACTAGCATTATCACTAATCCTCGCAATATGCCGGGTCCACTGTAGACACTTAACATTTGTTGTTGTTGTGGTCTTCAGTCCTGAGACTGGTTTGATGCAGCTCTCCATCCTACTCTATCCTGTGCAAGCTTCTTCATCTCCCAGTACCTACTGCAACCTACATCCTTCTGAATCTGCTTAGTGTATTCATCTCTTGGTCTCCCCCTACGATTTTTACCCTCCACGCTGCCCTCCAAAACTAAATTGGTGATCCCTTGATGCCTCAGAACATGTCCTACCAACCGATCCCTTCTTCTGGTCAAGTTGTGCCACAAACTTCTCTTCTCACCAATCCTATTCAATACTTCCTCATTAGTTATGTGATCTACCCATCTAATCTTCAGCATTCTTCTGTAGCACCACATTTCGAAAGCTTCTATTCTCTTCCTGTCCAAACTATTTACCGTCCATGTTTCACTTCCATACATGGCTACACTCCATACAAATACTTTCAGAAATGACTTCCTGACACTTACATCTATACTCGATGTTAACAAATTTCTCTTCTTCAGAAACGCTTTCCTTGCCATTGCCAGTCTACATTTTATATCCTCTCTACTTCGACCATCATCAGTTATTTTGCTCCCCAAATAGCAAAACTCCTTTACTACTTTAAGTGCCTCATTTCCTAATCTAATTCCCTCAGCATCACCCGACTTAATTCGACTACATTCCATTATCCTCGTTTTGCTTTTGTTGATGTTCATCTTATATCCTCCTTTTAAGACACTGTCATTTCCGTTCAACTGCTCTTCCAGGTCCTTTGCTGTCTCTGACAGAATTACAATGTCATCGGCAAACCTCAAGGTTTTTATTTCTTCTCCATGGATTTTAATACCTACTTCGAATTTTTCTTTTGTTTCCTTTACTGCTTGCTCAATATACAGATTGAATAACATCGGGGAGAGGCTTCAACCCTGCCTTACTCCCTTCCCAACCACTGCTTCCCTTTCATGTCCCTCGACTCTTATAACTGCCATCTGGTTTCTGTACAAGTTGTAAATAGCCTTTCGCTCCCTGTATTTTACCCCTGCCACCTTTAGAATTTGAAAGAGAGTATTCCAGTCAACATTATCAAAAGCTTTCTCTAAGTCTACAAATGCTAGAAACGTAGGTTTGCCTTTCCTTAATCTTTCTTCCAAGATAAGTCGTAAGGTCAGTATTGCCTCACGTGTTCCAGTATTTCTACGGAAACCAAACTGATCTTCCCCGAGGTCGGCTTCTACCAGTTTTTCCATTCGTCTGTAAAGAATTCGTGTTAGTACTTTGCAGCTGTGGCTTATTAAACTGATTGTTCGGTAATTTTCACATCTGTCAACACCTGCTTTCTTTGGGATTGGAATTATTATATTCTTCTTGAAGTCTGAGGGTATTTCGCCTGTTTCATACATCTTGCTCACCAGGTGATAGAGTTTTGTCAGGACTGGCTCTCCCAAGGCCGTCAGTAGTTCCAATGGAATGTTGTCTACTCCGGGGGCCTTGTTTCGACTCAGGTCTTTCAGTGCTCTGTCAAACTCTTCACGCAGTATCTTATCTCCCATTTCATCTTCATCTACATCCTCTTCCATTTCCATAATATTGTCCTCAAGTGCGTCGCTCTTGTATAGACCCTCTATATACTCCTTCCACCTTTCTGCTTTCCCTTCTTTGCTTAGAACTGGGTTTCCATCTGAGCTCTTGATGTTCATACAAGTGGTTCTCTTATCTCCAAAGGTCTCTTTAATTTTCCTGTAGGCAGTATCTATCTTACCCCTAGTGAGATAAGCCTCTACATCCTTACATTTGTCCTCTAGCCATCCCTGCTTAGCCATTTTGCACTTCCTGTCGATCTCATTTTTGAGACGTTTGTATTCCTTTTTGCCTGCTTCATTTACTGCATTTTTATATTTTCTCCTTTCATCAATTAAATTCAATATTTCTTCTGTTACCCAAGGATTTCTACTAACCCTCTTCTTTTTACCTACTTGATCCTCTGCTGCCTTCACTACTTCATCCCTCAGAGCTACCCATTCTTCTTCTACTGTATTTCTTTCCCCCATTCCTTTCAATTGTTCCCTTATGCTCTCCCTGAAACTCAGTACAACCTCTGGTTCTTTCAGTTTATCCAGGTCCCATCTCCTTAAATTCCCACCTTTTTGCAGTTTCTTCAGTTTTACTCTACAGGTCATAACCAATAGATTGTGGTCAGAGTCCACATCTGCCCCTGGAAATGTCTTACAATTTAAAACCTGGTTCCTAAATCTCTGTCTTACCATTATATAATCTATCTGATACCTTTTAGTATCTCCAGGGTTCTTCCATGTATACAACCTTCTATCATGATTCTTAAACCAAGTGTTAGTTATGATTAAGTTGTGCTCTGTGCAAAATTCTATCAGGCGGCTTCCTCTTTCATTTCTTAGCCCCAATCCATATTCACCTACTACGTTTCCTTCTCTCCCTTTTCCTACACTCGAATTCCAGTCACCCATGACTATTAAATTTTCGTCTCCCTTCACTATCTGAATAATTTCTTTTATTTCATCATACATTTCTTCAATTTCTTCGTCATCTGCAGAGCTAGTTGGCATATAAACTTGTACTACTGTAGTAGGTGTGGGCTTCGTATCTATTTTGGCCACAATAATGCGTTCACTATGCTGTTTGTAGTAGCTTACCCGCATTCCTATTTTCCTATTCATTATTAAACCTACTCCTGCATTCCCCCTATTTGACTTTGTGTTTATAACCCTGTAGTCACCTGACCAGAAGTCTTGTTCCTCCTGCCACCGAACTTCACTAATTCCCACTATATCTAACTTTAACCTATCCATTTCCCTTTTTAAATTTTCTAACCTACCTGCCCGATTAAGGGATCTGACATTCCACGCTCCGATCCGTAGAACACCAGTTTTCTTTCTCCTGATAACGACATCCTCTTGAGTAGTCCCCGCCCGGAGATCCGAATGGGGGACTATTTTACCTTCGGAATATTACTTAACATTTGTTTGTTGAATAATATTGGGCTGCTTCATCATAACGTATATTTTCCTTCACTTTTCAGTCTCCCCCACCCTTTTCTTCATCGGTCGGTTTACTACAAGTTGGACATAATTCCCCCGGTTGGAATAGCCGAAGAAACTGGTATAGGCATGCGTATTCAAATACAGAGATATGTAAACAGGCAGAATACGGCGCTGCGGTCGTCAACGCCTATATAAGGTAAAACTGTCTGGCGCAATTGTTACATCGGTTACTGCTCCTACAGTGGAAGGCTATAAAGATTTAAGTGAGTTTGAACGTGGTGTTACAGGCGGCGCACGACCGATGGGACACAGCACCTCCGAAGTAGTGATGAAGTGGTAATTTTACCGTATGACCATTTCACGAGTTTACCTGAATATCAGGAATACGGTAAAAAATCAAATCTCCGACATGGCTGTGGTCGGAAAAAGATCCTGAAAAAACGGAGCCAACGACGACAGAAGAGAGTCGTTCAACGTGACAGAAATGCAATCCTTTCGCAAATTGCTACAGATTTCAATGCTGCGGCATCAGCAAGTGTCAGCGTGCAAACCATTCAACGAAACATCCTCGATATTGGCTTCCGGAGCTGAAGGCCCGCTCGTGCCCACTCGCGTACTTTTGATGAATGCGCAACTCAAAGCTTTACGCCTAGCATGGGCCCGTCAACACCAACTTTGGACCGTTGATGACTGGAAACATTGCCTGGTCGGACAAGTCTCGTTCCAAATTGTATCGAGCGGATGGACGTGTACGGGTATGAAGACAGCCTCATGAACCTATGGACCCTGCATGTCGGCAGGAGACTGTTAAAGTTGGTGAAGGCTCTGTAATGGCGTGGAGTGTGTGCAGTTGGAGTTATATAGGAACTCTGATACGTCTAGATACGACTCATCCTGTCTGATCACCTGCATCCATTCACGTCCATTGTGTATTCCAACGGACTTGGGTAATTCCGGCAGGGCAATGCGACACCCCAACGTCCAGAATTGCTATAGAGTGACTTCAGGAACACTCTTTCGAATTTAAACAATTCCGCTGGCCACAAAAATCCCCAGACATGAACATTATTGAGCAGATCTGGGATGCCTTGCAACGCGCTGCCCAGAAGAGATCTCCATCCCCTCGTACTCTTACGGATTTATGGACAGCCCTGCAGGAGTCATGGCGCTTCAGACATTAGTAAAGTCCATGCCACGTCGTGTTGCTACACTTCCTGCGTGCTTGCGGGGGCACTACACGATATTAAGCAGATGCACCAGATTCTTTGGCTCTTCAGTGGATAGTTCCAAGTACTTAAGTTGCTATCTACCTTCAACCTCATCTTTCCCACCCGTAAATCCAAAGGTAGGTTGTGAATCATCTTTCAACTTAATTCCTTCACTTCAGTCGCTTCTGCATTAATTATCAGCAACTCCAACGTTTTTTACCATTTCTTCTCTTGAATCTGATACAGATGTTATATCATCTACATACGCTAATATTTACAGATTTTCATTCAGACAGATACCCTTTCCTACTCTTTTCATATCACATACAGCTTCTTCAAGAACAAGGTTAAATAATGTGGGTCACAATGCGTCACCTTGTCATACCCAGTTTGTACCTCAACTTCCTGTGACATTCTTATGACATTCCGACATTTACCAGGATGGTTAATTTCTCAGATACTCCAAACTTCCTAAGTATGTTTCTTACATGAGAGTTTATCCCCAAAGTGCCGCACAACATATTTTTTAATGTGATATGCACATCTAAACAGTAAATATAGGATTATTTAACGCTGCATCGTAACTGCAGGCAATGTTCACTACTGCCAAGGACTGTAAAGCTAAATACTTCTTCTCCTGCTTTCCTTTTACTACGGTGGGGTCTGTTATTTTCTGCAGCTTTGGGAACTCTTTCTAGCTGGCTCTGGACAGGAAAGTTAACTTAAAACGACCAGACTCAAAAGTTGTTAGGCACTGAAAGCAGCTCTCCTGAGCAGGTACAGGGCAAAGGATTCTTTATGCCCCACCTCCATGCAGCAGGTACTTGGCGGGTGCCTGTCTGCTGTAGGACTGCTTTGCGTGAGTCGCTAGGAGAAATCTTTTTTGGAAAGATAAAATCCAAGACAGGGAGATGGGAGAGCGTGGGACTGTCCATTTTCTGTGGTAAAACTACAAAAGAGAACTAGTTTTAAATTCTAGTAAAAGATACGCTGACTGGCTCACAGTAATTATTTCAGTACAAGGTGCGCTTTCCCATGAGTGTCTGCGTGTAAGCCTTTTGGTTTGTCAAGCTTATGTACCTGTCATGGAGTGGAGAGATTTTCTGCGTTCCTCCCCGTGCCAGACCATCACTGATTAACTATGACAACATCCATGAGATTACGTCTTTGTTAAACTTATTTACAAAACTATTATTGGTCAAAACTTGCAAGGTCTGCTGCAGTTGGCCAGCGAGATTCCTATGCTGGCAGAAACACCCTAGTTTGAGACAGTGAAGTCTAAGGGTACTCGCTGCTTGGACACCAAGGAGAGGACACTTCATGCCAGGAGATAGATGAGTACACACCCGCTGCTAAGGCGTCGCACAGAAGGATGTCTTCATATTAGAACTGAGTATAGAGTGTGAGATGGTCTCAGAGTCACCAACCATTAGTGTTGCCGTCTACTGTACTCACATCATTTAAGAGTGGCAATAATGAGCCGGCCATACAATACCCGCGGTGGCCGAGCGGTTCTAGGCGCTTCAGTCCGGAACCGCGCAACTGCTACGGTCGCAGGTTCGAATTCTGCCTCGGGCATGGATGTGTGTGCTGTCCTTAGGTTAGTTAGGTTTAAGTAGCTCTAAGTTCTAGGGGACTGATGACCTCCGATGTTAAGTCCCGTAGTGCTCAGAGGCATTTGCACCATACAATACCTGAATCGAGGCAGATGCAAGGCCAGTTAACTTACGTTATGGTTTGACTGCACAGTTTTAACGTTCACAGGCTAGTTGCTTCCATCATCCACTTTGTCAATTCTACTTGTGATTGTATTTATTTTTCCTGGTTCTTCCTTTAAACTACTAACCATTTTCACAGTCATTGGCCATATCTGTAACACAATTTCTTGTTATACACCCACCTGTGCCAAGGTTATATTTCATAATTAATTTGTTGAGATTTCAATTTAGATTTCTTAAAATATATGAACAGGAGTAATTAAGTAGAACCATTATTTAGGTGTGTCAGTCTAGCTTCAGCAGTCAAGTTTTCCATCTCATGTGCAGCGAGATGGTAGGATGCTGATTGATAACATTTTTATAAACAGTCCTCAGGCTGAAACTATTAATGTGTACCCAGTGGTTAATGCAGTATCTGATCATGATGCATAAGTAATGAAAATAAGCAATATGGCACCTTACAGTCCTGAGGCAGTTCATAAAAAGCAGTGAGGGCTATTAATGAGAACAGGATACAATGTTTTAAAAGTAAATTAAAAGGGGTGGTATGTGATGAAGTGTATGTAGAAAGAGATCCTAATGTTAAATTCAAACTATTCAATACAAAATTTAAGTCAATATTTGTAAGTTGCATCTCTAAAAAAATTATCCAGAAGACCCGTTAAAAGAAACGTAAGCTGTGGATAACTAAGGGAATTAAAATATCATGTCACAGAAAGATGGAAATTTATATAAAGGCCAGAGTAAGTCAAGAGCTGTCATTACTTGCACACCACAAAAAATACTTTAGTATTTTGAGGAAAGTCATTAAAATCTCCAGAATTATCACATCATGACAGAAATAAATAATGCAGATAATAAGATGAAAATTATATGGGATATTGTCAAACGGAAGACAGGACAGCCAACCAGTGTACAAGACACCACATCGATCAAAGTAAATGACAATGTGGTGACTGATAATTCACAGGTTGCGAGTACTTTTAACAATCACTTTCTAAAGGTAGCATCAAAAATAGGATTAAACGGTATGAATGAAGAAGCAAGGGTTTATATTGAAACTATCATTCTACAAAACCTTAAGCAACTGGAAGTAGCACCAGCATTCTTCAGTTAAATTAGCAGAATTACAAAAATTCTAAATTCTTGTGGTGTTTATACAGTTTCAGACAGAATTCTGAAAATATGTTCCAACTTAATAAGTAACGTCCTTAGTGATATATCTGCAATGCAACACTGACAGAGGGAATTTTTCCAGACGTGTTCAAATATGCTATTGTTGTTAGATGAGTCCTTTCGTTAATATAGCCATGTGTGATGTGGTACCCGTACTATCGCGCCGAACTGTGGAACCCCTAGTACTTTTCTTTCAATAAGACGTGTCCGCCGATGACAGTTTTCTTTTTCCTATATTTGCATGATCTAATGAGGAGCTTCCCTTCCCTGTAGATTACCGGGGATTGGACTTGTAGCATCTTAGGGCTATGCTAAACTGACATACCACATGTTTCATAGGCTCTTTCTATGGAAACTATCGCGTACTTTCAAAGATGTAGTGAGTTCCTTACAAAAATATCTATATGATGTTTCTTCTGTATTTCGGTCCTCATACGAGAAACTAACTTTGTAGGTTCTTGGTTGCATTCGGCAAGGGCCATGGGATGAAACCTGCTTCCACCCCAAGGGAAAAAAATCTTTGCAAATCAAACTACCATACTGCTCGACTAAACAGACAGATGAATCATTTCCGTATTACCCTGAAGAAGGCCAGAACATGTAAGCTATATTGACTATTAGAATATACTGTATACCCAGAGTTACCTGACACGAAAAAGACATGAAATTTCTAAACTATTTCGTCATTAACCGCGAAATTAATATAGGTTTCCTCCACCCTCTCCCCCCGGCCCCTAACACAGATCCTGGCTACACTATTGATACGCACGCTAACTTTCTCGTTTAGATTCGTATGAAACGAAGAGCTTTCTTTTTCATATGGTGCATCTAATTAGACGGTGGTCGCATTAGTTTCTTAATTTTCTTAAGGTGAGTACCACACGCAGAGCTCTAAGTCTTTTCAGAGCAAGGGTCATTTTCAATTGATCGACAACCACTTTCTAACGGGGAGAGCTATCGAAACACTGTGTTTTATTTTTTTTTTATTTACACCTCAAGTTCCGTAGGACCGAATTGATTGAGGAGGAAATCTCGAAGGTCATGGAACGTGTCGTACATGAAATTACAACATAAAAGTAATAACAGATAAAAATAAATGTTCATGAACCCGAAAAAAGTCAGTCCATAAGTTTAAGTAAACGCAATCAACAATACAATAAGAATCAGCTTAATTTTTCAAGGAACTCCTCGACAGAAAAGAAGTTATGACTCATGAGGAAACTCTTCAGTTTCGATTTGAAAGCGCCTGGATTACTGCAAAGATTTTTGAATTCGAGTGGCAGCTTATTGAAAATGTATGCAGCAGTATACTGCACAACTTTTTGCACAAGAGTTCAGGAAGTCCGATCCAAACAGCAGGTTTGATTTCTGCTGAGTATTAACCGAGTGAAAGCTGCTTATTCTTGGGAATAAGCTAATAATGTTAACAAGAAATGACAGTAAGGAATATATAGATCGAGAGGCCAATGTCAAAATACCCAGACTCGTGAACAGAGGTCGACAAGAGGTTCGTGAACTTACACCACTTACTGCCCGAACCGCCCGTTTCTGAACCAAAAATATCCTTTTAGAATGGGAAGAGTTACCCCAGAATACAATACCATACGACGTAAGCGGATGAAAGAAAGCAAAGTAGACTAATTGTTGTGTCGAACGACCACTCACTTCTGATACCGTTCGAATAGTAAAAATGGCGCTATTAAGTCTTTGAACAAGATCCTGAACGTGTGCTTTCCACGACAGCTTGCTATCTATCTGAACACCTAGCAATTTTAACTGTACAGTTTCACTAATCATGTGGCCATTCTGTGAAATTAAATCGTCAGGTTTTGTTGAATTGTGTGTTAGAAACCGTAAAAACTGAGTCTTACTGTGATTTAACGTTAGTTTATTTTCTACAAGCCACGAACTCATGTCATGAACTGCACTATTTGAAACCGAGCTAATATTGCACACAACATCCTTTAGTACCAAGCTAATGTCATCAGCAAACAGAAATATTTTAGAGTTACCCGTAATACTGGAGGGCATATCATTTATATAAATAAGGAACAGGAGTGGCCCCCAACAGTGAACCATTCGCACCCCCTACTTGACCGTACCCAACTCAGACCCCACATCACAGCCATTATCAACTTTGTGAATAATGACCTTTTGCTGCCTGTTGCTAAAGTAAGAAGTGAACCAGTTGTAAACTACTCACTGTATTCAGTAATGGTCCAACTTCTAGAGCAATATTTTGTGATCAACACAATCAAATGCCTTAGTTAAATCAAAAATTTGCCTAGCGTTCGAAACCTTTTGATTAGCCCATCCAGTACCTCACAGAGAAAAGAGACTACAGCATTTTCAGTCGTTAAACGACTTTTAAAGCCGAACTGTACATTTGATAGCAAATCGTGTGATATGAAATGATCAATTATCCTTAAATACACAGCCTTTTCAATAAATTCTGCAAACACTTATGTCACAGAAATAGGTCTAAAATTATCTACATTATCACTTTCTCCCTTTTTATAAAGCGGCTTTACTACTGAGTACTTTAATCGCTCAGGAAACTGACCATTCCTAAAGGAAAAATTACAAATATGGCTAAATACAGGGCTAACAGGTGCAGCACAGTACTTTAATATTCTGCTAGACACTCCATCATAACTGTGAGAGTCCTCAGTCTTCAGTGATTTAATTATTGACTCAGTCTCCCTCTTTGTATCACAGAGGAGTATTTCAGACATCAATCTTGGAAGGGCATTTGCCAAGAAAGTTATATGATTTACTTTAGAAACTAAATTTTTATTTAATTCACCAGCAATGCTAAGAAAATGATTGTTAAATACTGTACATATATCTGATTTAACAGTAACACAAATATTTTTACTGCGATCTGACTTTATATCGTCGACCTTGTGCTGCTGACCGGACACTTCCTTCACAACTGACCATATGGTTTTAATTTTATCCTGTGAATTAGCAATTGTATTTGCATACCGCATACTCTTTGCCATCCAAATAACATTTTTAAGCACCGTACAATAGTGTTTGTAATGGGCTACTGTAACTTGATTGTGAGTACTTCTAACATTTTTATGTTATTCCCGCTTTGTTGTACAAGATATCCCTATCCCACTAGTCAGCCATCCGGGCTGCCTATTACTACTAGTACCCGTTTAGAACGTTCTAATGGAAAGCAACTCTCAAAGAGCATGAGAAATGTGTTAAGGAAAGCATTATATTTTTCGTCAACGTTATCGGCACTATAAACATCCTGACACTCTTGTTCCTTGACAAGGTTTAAAAAATCTCTCTACTGCTGTTAGAGTAACTTTCCTATATAGTTTGTGATTAAATATGACATTGGTTTGAGTACCAAAGCCTTTTAGTGTTAAAATTTGGGCATCATGATCTGAAAGGCCATTCACGCTTTTTCTAACAGACGGCCCACCTAGTAATGAAGAATGAATAGAAATATTGTCTATGGCTGTGCTACTGTTCCCCTGCGCCCCTATAGAACAATTTCTGTACGCTTACATCAAAGGTTGAGCTGTTTACATATATGTTTTCCCTACTTTAACGAAAAATTTCACGATGCATTGTTGGCTGCTTAAATAATAGATCGCAAAAAATCTTCACGAACCCTGTACCGTCTTTTGCTCAAATAACAGTAGCTCGGTAACAAAGCGCGTTATTCACCATGTGGTTATTGAGAAATTCGTAACAAATACAGCACCGCCAATGGAAGGTCGCTATGGCATTTCGTTGACGCGAAAAAGTTAGCAAATTTTTTAACAGATTTCGCTTGTAAGGACCACAGCTTTCTCTTTTTTTCCGTATAGTTCCTTGAAAAGCGGACCACCAGTCCGAGTTTGTGCTGAGTTTTTAATGATTTTGCTGTCATGAGACGTAAATTCTGATTTTCTCCCTTTCTTCCTTTGTTTTATACTTATTAGACACCTTCAAGTAAGAGTTTCAATCGCGGTACTTACACAAATGCCACTCACTAATTTACATAGCATTCAACTGACTAATACCGAACTTGGAAAAAGGAAAAATATTACAATAATTCGGTGCTCACAGAAAAGACGATATGACACTGAAATGTGAAGAATTCTCCGTTAATGCACCATACTCGCTCTGCCATGGTTTGTGGCGTGTCCCCGTCATTATTTGCAAGGCAAGAGGCAAGAAACGGAAGAAACTCGCTTGGCTTACTGCGTCAGACCCACTTTTTTTCCTCCCCTAATGAGAAAATTGGCATCTGTAATTATCTGGCAGTCGTGAGCGTCCCTCCATTATTTCCAGGGAGCGAATTTAAAAGTTGTGTCCCTCCTCACAAGAAGAAAAGAAAGAAAGAAAGAAGTTTGCCCCATGTCCCTCGCTTCACGCCGTGGCCGCCTGCGGCTGCGCGTCAGGGGAATCCCCGCCAGCTGCCGAGTCCTGCCGCCAGAGGCCACCACTAGCGCTCTCCTCCCCTCCCTCCTTTTGTCCTGCAATGTATTAAAAGAAAAAGCACATTCTGCACACATTACTGTACCTATACTCGGTCTCCTTTGCCTGCATGAACGTCCGCAGAAACTTACTCAAGAGGAGGCTAGGTTCTACAATTGCCAGTTTT
Source organism: Schistocerca cancellata (assembly GCF_023864275.1). Lineage (NCBI taxonomy): Eukaryota > Metazoa > Arthropoda > Insecta > Orthoptera > Acrididae > Schistocerca > Schistocerca cancellata. The sequence continues at coordinate 780,070,416 of NC_064628.1, read as the reverse complement.
ATACAACTCATTCGAAGAGTTGAGAATATGCCATGGCTCAGAATTAAAATTTGGCCGGATATACGGAAATTTTATTGTATCTCAAAGAACTGAAACTTATCAAATGGTTCGAATGGCTCTGAGTACTATGGGACTTATCGTCTGAGGTCATCAGTCCCCTAGACCTTAGAACTACTTAAACCTAACGAACCTAAGGACATCACACACATCCATGCCCTAGGCAGGATTCGAACCTGCGATGGTAGTGGTCGCACGGTTCCAGGCTGAAGCGCCTAGAACCGCTCGGCCACCCCGGCCCGCTGAGACTTACCCACTCAAAATGTTTTTTAAAAGGTATATTATTTTCACATCTACTAGGCAAAGCATATTTATTTGGCGTACGTGTAGCAGATCTTTTCGTACTATCAATACGAATACGGGTGCTGTCTTTTTTTAACCTAACGATCTGAAACGAAATACCCTTGTGATTAAATCCAGCACATTCAAGCAGTTGGAAAATGAAGCCAGAAAACAGTCACTGAAGATTTTTTTTATTCATTTACTAATAATGTTACCTTAACACGGAACATTAAATATCTGAAACGAAAAAAACCATCAGACTGACTGAAAAATCTCTGTTATATACCATCAAAAAGAACTATCCAAAAATTCCATTGATTAATTTTCCTCAAAGTGGAGAAACAGGAAATATTTTTATTCAACTCTGATGCCGTTTATAATTGTGCTTGTATACAAAATTTCATGCATGATAATTTTAATGGATTTATTGCATTCTTTCGGTACCATATATTTTCTAATCTCGAGGGGACACAATGAAAGTTGAACACAGCGTTTTATGTAAGCTACCTTTTGTGTGACTTGGATACGGTATCACCATTGGCGATTATTGTAACCTCCCAAAATAGCCCTGAGATTACCCGCTGGAACTGCTCTTAACAGCCTACGGCTAAACCAAGATGGAATATGTCTCAACAATTTGACATGTTACTGTGCAACCACGCCAACTATAGACCAGAATTTGTAATTCTGGAACTGTTGCACTTTATTCCATCCCATGGAGCGTGAGGGAGGTGCCAACACCTGGAGAGGAAATAATTTCGTCCTCGAAATTCCACATTTTCTTCTCTCTCGTCTGTACAAATGTTAAATTAGCGCACAGGGGATAGGGGGGCATTAGGGACAGATGTTGGACAATGTACTTCAGCCATGTTTATTTAATGCTGCGAATTGTGGCCGAAATTCGTGCGTCATGCTGTTGAAACGACCCATTTTTTCGTAAGTACGGGATTTACGAGGAAGAGACACAGAAAAGATTGAGATCTCGGTTTTAGCAATTTTGTACAAAGGTTTGCCTTAACTGTGGGGCAGTCCTAAGGCCGCCTGCGCCCCAAAGAAACAGCATAATATTCCGTAGACAGTCTGAAGAGTATAACATTCCTGGCTCTTGGAGCCATAACATTCACTCCCAGATCTCACTTAGTAATGGACAATAATAACTTTAGCTGACGTACTGTATGACGTAAGAGGTGGCGTGAGCTACAGACATTATTTTACTAACATCCCTATACATCTAAGTCAGATTTGATTGATAGTTGTTGCAGCGATCTTCAATAATAATCTTTCTTACAGTTTACTCCGATTATTATCATGACCTGCCTTCTTTAACAACGTTAGTATTATACAATGCAGACGAAGAAGCATTTTGCGTTCCTTAGGTCACATGCCAGTAACGAACTCCGTCACCTGCAAGCTACATCTGTGCTGGCACATCAGTAGAAGACACTAGGTTAGAGAAATTAGAACTTTTGCTTGTTGTCTTGGCTCGGCAATACACAGCTATGGCCCCACGCGTAATCTCGCGTACTCTACATTCAAAGTAGAAACTTGGACAGGTGCATGTAATCTGTAGCAATACAGAGGAGGGAATACGTAGGACATTAGGACGGTTTTGTGACGAACGTAAATTCTTGTTACCTTGCGGTTGCAAAGGTTAATTAATTCCCAAACAATTAGTGCCTACAACAATAATAGCATCCACTGTCGTATTGTTGTTTTGCAGTAAGAGCATACAAATCTATGTCATATAGTGATTACTACAGTATTTTTCGTCACTCTCGGCAGTACTGAGAATCACAGTCATTTCTAGAAGTACGGGACAGTTCTGTGATGAATGACTATCTGCACTCCAGATTCCAGGAGCGAGAAAATACCACGTCTGATCTCCCTAGCAGATGCCTATGTGCGTCTACTTTAAGATTATGTAATGCAAGTGAAGTGTCGAGTATCTTGCCGACATCGGAATCACTTCAGTTGGACAACAAATAACAATAGATAACTGTGGCCAGTCGCTTGTGAAATATTTATTTCCATAAATTAGTTTTCGAATATTTTGAGGCTCATCGAATGGGTCGTACATGAGTTACATAGTTATTCTTATTTCTGTATCGTGACGCTGGGTACTGGTTCTATGACACGAACATACGAAACACTTTAATTAATCATCTTGAATGTTAGTTACACGTCAATCACGTGTTTTACAATATTCTTAATAGATAAGCTTAATACGTTGGACAAGCATGTAGGACCGAAATTGCCACGATCTTCCCAAAGGAACGAGTCTGATATTAATTTGAAATAATTCCTTGGAGAAATTCGTTTTTCGGTACAACTTACCATGTAACTTTTGCATGCCCCCTGTGAGGATAAGCCTGAAAAGGTTCGAAAACATATGTATTTTGTCTACACAAAAAGTCACACAAATCTAAAGGCTGTAAATTCAACTAAATACTTAGGGATTACAGTTTCGAATAACTTAAGTTGGAACGATCACATAGATAATGTTGCGAGTAAAGCAAACAAAAGACTACGATTTATTTGAAGAACACTTGGAAAACGCAACAGGTCTACTAAACAGACTGCCTACAGTAGGCATGTACGTCCCCTTATGGAGTATTTCTGTGCGGTATGGGATCTGCATCAGATATGATCGACAGAGGGTATCGTTTTTTACTGCCACGAAATAGGGGGAGAGTGCCATGGATATGATACACGAACTATGGTGCCTACCATTAAAATAAAGACTTTTTCGTTGTGGCAAGAACTTGTCTTGAAATTTAAATCACCATCTTTCTCCTAGGAGAGTGAAAATATTTTGTTCACGCCCACATACACTACTGGCCATTAAAATTGCTACATCAAAAAGAAATGCAGATGATAAAAGGGTATTCATTGGACAAATATATTATACTAGAACTGACATGTGATTACATTTTCACGCAATTTGAGTGCATAGATCCAGAGAAATCAGTACCCACAACAACCACCTCTGGCCGTAATAACGGACTTGATACGCCTGGGCATTGAGCCAAACAGAGCTTGGATGGCGTGTACAAGTACAGCTGCCCATGCAGCTTCAACACCATACCACAGTTCATCAAGAGTAGTGACTGGCGTATTGTGACGAGCCCGGCCAACATTGACCAGACGTTTTCAATTGGTGAGAGATCAGGAGAATGTGCTGGCTAAGGCAGCAGTCGAACATTTTCTGTATCCAGAAAGGCCCGTACAGGACCTGCAACATGCGGTCGTGCATTATCCTGCTGAAATGTAGGCTTTGGCAGGGATCTAATGAAGGGTAGAGCCACGAGTCGTAACACATCTGAAATGTAAAGTCTGCTGTTCAAGGTGCCGTCAGTGCGAACAAGAGGTGACCGAGACGTGTAACCAATGGCACCCCATACCATCACGCCGGGTGATACGCTAGCATGGCGATGACGAATACAGGCTTCCAATGTGCATTCACCGCGATGTCGCCAAATACGGATGCGACCATCATGATGCTGTAAACAGAACCTTGATTCCTCCGGAAAAATGACATTTTGCCATTCGTGCACCCAGGTTCGTCGTTGAGTACACCATCGCAGGCGCTCCTGTCTGGGATGCAGCGTCAAGGGTAACCACAGCCTTGGTCTCCCAGCTGATAGGCTATGCTGCTGCAAACGTCGTCGAACTGTTCGTGCAGATGGTTGTTGTCTTGCAAACGTCCCCATCTGTTGACTCAGGGATCGAGACTGGGTGCACGATCCGTTACAGCCATGCGTATAAGATGCCTGTCATCTCGACTGCTAGTGACACGAGGCCGTTGGGATCCAGCACGGCGTTCCGTATTACCCTCCTGAACCCACCGACTCCATATTCTGCTAACAGTCTTTGGATCTCGACCAGCGCGAGCAGCAATGTCGCGATACGATAAACCGCAATCGCGATAGGCTACAATCCTCCTTACACGTGCATCACAACAGCGTTTCACCAGGCAACGCCGGTCAACTGCTGTTTGTGTATGAGAAATCGGTTGGAAACTTTCCTCATGTCAGCAAGTTGTGGGTGTCGCCACCGGCGCCACCCTTGTGTGGATGCTCTGAAAAGCTAATCATTTGCATATCGCAGCATCTTCTTCCGGTCGGTTAAATTTCGCGTCTGTAGCACGCCATCTTCGTGGTGTAGCAATTTTAATGACCAGTAGTGTATATATGGAGGAATGATCGTAATAATAATGTATGAGAAATCAGAATTCTCAGGGAAAGATTTATGTGTTCGTTTTTCCTGGGCGCTGTCGTAGAGTGGACCGGTAGAAAAACAGCTTGAAGGCGGTTCGACGAACCCTCTGTCAGGCAGTTAATTTCTTATTGCAGACTAATCACGTAGCTGTAGACGTAGATAAGCTACTGGTGGCAGCTCTCTGTATTTATTGTCAACTAATGCCTGCGGTCTTCCCGAAAGAACACACCCCGATTCACTTGAAGTGATTTAAGGAAGCAATAGGAAGCCTAAATCGGAATACTTGCATAGTGATTTGAGCCATGTGTATCTCGAAATGAGACCATTGTCGTGACCATAATGGGACCTTTGTCTCAAAAATGAAGTTATTGTATTTGGTCAGATTCTCTCGAAACGTCGACTTCTTGAGAATTTTCGCAACATTGAGTATTTCCTGAGAGCTAAAATTCGAGAACTGAACATCTACAGCTTTCATACTAAAAATCTTCTGTGAAAAATTGTTGTGTCATAGAATAATTTCGGTGTGCGTGTCTAAATTTTTTGAAGTTCTACCCGGTGTGCCCTGTAATATTAGTAATTTTCGCCTCACAAACATTAATATACGCTCAATAGTATGTAAAACATATAGAGCAAAAACTGTTTCTGATGAGGACCACTTAAGGTCCGAGATTAACCTTCTGAAGTACGTGTTCCGAAAGAATGGCCATGGTGCACGTGATATAAATGTAGCGTTCTCCAAAAAAAAAAAAGGATATGTGAAAATGCTGCACATTCACAGGATGTAACACCGATTTCGGTTCTTCCTTTTTGTGGCGCGATTTCCAGCAAAATAGGAAGAGTCCTGCGTAGGCGAGGTATAAGACAGATTTTCCATCCTCCTAAGAAAATTAAGGAGATGATGCACCCTGTTAAGGACAATCTCGACGTCAGGGTCCCTGGAGTTTATAATATACCCTGTGAGTGTGGAAGTAATTATATAGGTCAGACGATTCGTACCGTTTCCGACCGCTGTGCAGAACACCAACGCCGCCATATTAAAAATAGAGAACTGGTGAAACCGGCAATTGTGGAGCACAGCCCCACGAACAAACATAAAATTTTGTTGGATGAAACAAAAATTCTGTCCCATGCCTCCACGGAGTGGGATTCTGTTATTAAGGAGGTTGTTGAAATAAGAATGAGCCACAATAACTTTAACCACGATAGCGGATACCATCTGAGCTGTGCGTGGAAACGAGCGCTTGATGCAGAGAAGCGGCTGAGACGTTCCTTCCAAGGTTTACGTTCCAACGGAAGCGGTGGCGCCACCGCCGCACACAGTGACACCGTCTGCGACAGCAGTACGTAATCGCCGACCAATCATAAGCCGACCAATCAGAAGCTGTCCACGGGCTATAAATAAGGCTACCACAACAGCAGTGAAGACAGTCAGTTGCTCCTGATGATAACGATGGAGGTAATCGTCAAAAGCTCGAGATTTTATCTAGAACCGACGTGGCAAGAATACCGAGAATGTTTTACATATAAGTGCCGTCGCGAAAAAACTTCGTTCTCGCGCTCAATAGCAAACGCCTGATGACCTACAGTTATGGAACAATTGTGCGCCTCACCCTTTACTGTTTGTATTCCATGAAAGGCCGACGCGGACTTGCTGCGTCCCGCATCGGTATTTTATATTTTATGTGAAAATATTCATTAAATATGCTAATTATTATTTTTCCCAATCAGAAAACATGTAATTTCTTGTAATTGATTACGAACAGACAGCATCAAGAAGACATTTTGACTGTTATGTATAATGTACTTAACCACAGTGGTCATCTATTGTAATTTAATATGAAAAGGTACGTAGCATTAAAAAAACGTGTGTTACAGATAAGTGTGCTCATTTTAATAAATTAACCTTGATGATTTCCATCTCCTCATTTACTTTAATGTTAATTATTTTGTGTTAGTTCATCACCAGAAATGAAGATCACGCTGATGGGACGAACGCAGCATGAGGCAGAAGGGACATTATCGTTTTCTATTATTTCCGAATCAGCTCTTTTTTTTTTTTTTTTTGATTGTGTAGTGTTGCATTTCTTTTAAAGTCTATAAATCTTCTGGTCCCTTAGTGTTATTCCGGGTATGACTACATCGCGACTATAAAAATGCACATAAATGATAATGTTTCTTCCGAACGATCTCAAATAAATCAATCTGCTGCTCTTGTTCAAAATAATCCAGCCAGGTCTTTAATGCTCAACGTATGTTATTATAATAGTGTAATCAAATGATTCAAATGGCTCTGAGCACTATGGGACTTAACATCTGAGGTCATCAGTCCCCTAGAACTTAGAACTACTTAAACCTAACTAACCTAAGGACATCACACACATCCATGCCCGAGGCAGGATTCGAACGTGCGACCGTAGCGTTCGCGCGGTTCGAGACTGGAGCGCCCAGAACCGCTCGGCCACGCCGGCCGGCTAATAGTGTAATCAATCCCTGATTCTGTTGTCAAGTGGCCCACCAAAATATTCACTTTTTCGACACCTTTCAAAAAAATATAAAATACGAATTCTTTTTCTTTTCGGCCCCCAACAGCAACGCTACAGCCCAGTGCCGAGTAGGCCAGATCAGGGCCGATGTGTCGATCGGAACGTCAGCACGGCATACCGCCGGTGTAGCGGAAGACAGGGCACCAGGCGAGCATTACGAAACAGTCTCCGAATGACGGAATGCTACATAACACACCAGTATGAAGTGACACTGTGCAGTCCTAAGCATCGCCTACACACCGACCAGCGCATCGCCGCATAACGGCATCAAAAAGGCGCTGACCCGCGCGCCAATGAAAAGCGTAAGCAGCGCCACACTTCCAGGGAAATATAGTTCACCCTTCCCTGCAACGCCGATTTAACCAGCCGCCCATCGCTGGTCGGCCCAGTTCCGTAGCAGATTTGGAGAACATCAGTACTAACAAGGGAACCTCCCCATCGCACCCCCCTCAGATTTAGTTATAAGTTGGCACAGTGGATAGGCCTTGAAAAACTGAACACAGATCAATCGAGAAAACAGGAAGAAGTGGTACGGAACTATGAAAAAAGTTAGTAAAATTTACAAACTGAGTTGTCCATTCGAAGATAGGCAACATAAAGGACAATGCGAGCCAAGGAGCGCCGTGGTCCCGTGGTTAGCGAGAGCAGCTATGGAACGAGAGGTCCTAGGTTCAAGTCTTCCCTCGAGTGAAAAGTTTAATTTTTTATTTTCAGTTTATGTGACAAACTCTTATGCTTTCATCACTTTTTTGGAGTGATTATCACAGCCACAAGAAAACCTAAATCGGGCAAGGTAGAAGAATCTTTTTACCCATTCGCTAAGTGTACAAGTTAGGTGGGCCGACAATATATTCCTGTCATGTGACGCACATGCCGTCACCAGTGTCCTATAGAATATATCAGACGTGTTTTCCTGTGGAGGAATCGGTTGACCTATGACCTTGCGATCAAATGTTTTCGGTTCCCATTGCAGAGGCACGCCCTTTCGTCTACTAGTCGCATGGTTTTGCGGTGTGGTGGCAAAACACACACTAAACTTATTACAGTGAACAGAGACGTCAATGAACGAACGGACAGATCATAACTTTGCGAAAATAAAAAACGTAAAATTTTCAGTCGCTGGAGGACTTGAACCAAGGACCTCTCGTTCCGCAGCTACTCACGCTAACCACGGGACCTCGACGCTCGTGAGCTCACATTATCTTTTGTTGCCTATGTTCGCATGGACTACTCAGTTTGTATATTTTATTAATTTTTTTCATAGTTCCACACAACTTCTTCCTGTTTTCTCGATTGATCTGTGTTCAGTTTTTCAAGGCCTATCCACTGTGCCAACTTATAACTAAATCTGGGGAGGTTCCCCTGTAAGTAATAGGAAGAAGTTACTTAGCCTGTGTTCTGCGAGTAGTAATAGACTGTCACTATAATTGCATGCATGTGGCACAGGAAGCAGAGGAAGTATTGTTTGTTTCCTTAATAGAAATAAAATTTTCTATTAATCTTAAAGTGTAATGTCTACAGCTTATTTTGGATTTCTGCCACCGGAAATCAGAACTTCTCTCCTTCCTTGTTTGCGTCGGTGCTGACTCCTGCAGTAGGCGGCCGGAGTGGCCGTGTGGTTCTAGGCGCTACAGTCTGGAGCCGAGCGACCGCTACGGTCGCAGGTTCGAATCCTGCCTCGGGCATGGATGTGTGTGATGTCCTTAGATTAGTTAGGTTTAATTAGTTCTAAGTTCTAGGCGACTGATGACCTCGGAAGTTAAGTCGCAAAGGGCTCAGAGCCATTTGAACCATTTGACTCCTGCAGTAGCCGACACAACAAACACGCTACGGCCAGAGCACCACTACTACAGTCAGACACTACATAACAGGACAAATGCTACATAACAGAGCAGTGCGAAGTAACACCGTGTAACTTCAAGGACCGGAGCGCAACAGCAATAGTCAAACATTGCAGAAAGACCCAAGCTCAGCGACCCATAATAATTATTGAACCACCACAGCGAGGCCCGGAGTGCTGACGAGACCACTAAATGAGGGCATATTCGATCATGCCCCGCGTCATAGGCGCAGGCTCAGCTGTTTAAATAACGCCGCTTTCGGATGTCAAAGATTCACGTAGTCGTGCCGCCATTCTGTCCTAGTCGCTAGACCCATAGAGAATGAGGTCTGCTGAGTTTCAATGAAACCGTGACAAGTTGATCGATGGTGGCCCACCTGCTACCCACTTGCTGACTTCATCTGATGCAAACCACAGTCGCGGTCAGCTGTAGCTGACTATTGGGACACTGTGGATGAGAAGAACACTGGTGCACTGCCAGCCCTCCACAGCTGAGGGACAATCACAGATGATTTAAAAGCTGTCACCCCCACGCCGTCCAGGCGTGGTGCATTCGCGCAGTCCTCCGGCCAACTCGTGAGCATCTGGTGCAGTCTTGGTCAATCCATGTTGGATGACGAGGATCTGTTCTTCACGACAGCCGGCATCCTGGACCATACAGTTGCCTATCGCCGCCTAAGCGTTAGACGAGCTGCCTACGAGTCTGCTCAGGTGTAAGGGCTGCACCGTCCACAGTAACGTTTGGGGTGAGTGGCTCCTGCCCGTTCCCATACTACCACCTGCTCGACAACACACGGTCGCCGATCACTCACCCGCGGCTCCAACGTAACGACTCGCTGAGCTACATCTTCATCTACATTTACATCTACATCCATACTCCGCAAGCCACCTGACGGTGTTTGGCGGGGGGTACCTTGAGTACTTCTATCGGTTCTCCCTTCTATTCCAGTCTCGTATTGTTCATGGATAAAAGGATTGTCGGTATGCCTCTGGGTGGGCTCTGATCTCTCTGATTTTATCCTCATGGTCTCTTCGCGAGATATACGTAGCAGGGAGCAATATACTGCTTGACTCTTCGGTGAAGCTATGTTCTCGAAACTTCAACAAAAGCCCGTACCGAGCTACTGAGCGTCTCTCCTGCAGAGTCTTCCACTGGAGTTTATCTGTCATCTCCGTAACGCTTTCGCGATTACTAAATGATCCTGTAACGAAGCGCGCTGCTCTCCGTTGGATCTTCTCTATGTCTTCTATCAACCCTATCTGGTACGGATCCCACACTGCTGAGCAGTATTCAAGCAGTGGGCGAACAAGCGTACTGTAACCTACTTCCTTTGTTTTCGGATTGCATTTCCTTAGGATTCTGCCAATGAGTCTCAGCCTGGTATCTGCTTCACCGACAATCAACTTTATATGATCATTCCATTTTAAATCACTCCTAATGCGTACTCCCAGATAATTTATGGAATTAACTGCTTCCAGTTGCTGACCTGCTATATTGTAGCTAAATGATAAAGGATCTTTCTTTCTATGTATTCGCAGCACATTACACTTGTCTACATTGAGATTCAATTGCCATTCCCTGCACCATGCGTCAATTCGCTGCAGATCCGCCTACATTTCAGTACAATTTTCCATTGTTACCACATCTCGATATACCACAGCATCATCCGCAAAAAGCCTCAGTGAACTTCCGATGTCATCCACAAGGTCATTTATGTATATGGTGAATAGCAACGGTCCTACGACACTTCCCTGCGGCACACCTGAAATCACTCTTACTTCGGAAGACTTCTTTCCATTGAGTATGACATGCTGCGTTCTGTTATCTAGGAACTCTTCAATCCAATCATACAATTGGTCTGATAGTCCACATGATCTTACTTTGTTCATTAAACGACTGTGGGGAACTGTATCGAACGCCTTGCGGAAGTCAAGAAACACGGCATCTACCTGTGAACCCGTGTCTATGGCCCTCTGAGTCTCGTGAACGAATAGCGCGAGCTGGGTTTCACACGACCGTTTTTTTCGAAACCCATGCTGATTCCTACAGAGTAGATTTCTAGTCTCCAGAAGAGTCATTATACTTGAACGTAATACGTGTTCCAAAATTCTACAACTGATCGAGATAGGTCTATAGTTCTGCATATTTGTTCGACGTCCCTTCTTGAAACCGGGGATGACCTGTGCCCTTTTCCAATCCTTTGGAACGCTACGCTCTTCTAGAGACCTACGGTACACCACTGCAAGAAGGGGGGCAAGTTCCTTCGCGTACTCCGTGTAAAATCTAACTGGTATCCCATCAGGTCCAGCGGTCTTTCCTCTTTTGAGCGATTTTAATTGTTTCTCTATCCATCTGTCGTCTATTTCGATATCTACCATTTTGTCATATGTGCGACAATCTAGAGAAGGAACTACAGTGCCTCTTCACAACTTAAGCTGGTGCCCGGCAGCCTCCGACGTATTGAGACACTTTATAACATTGTAAACTCTTCCTGAGAAATGAAATTTATTACTTATGCCGCTGTGTCGCTAATGCCTCTGGACCACTCTCCCACACTTCGTGCTCAGCCTCCTGCACAGAAAGGTATCCTATCTCCCTGGGTTGCAACAATACGAGGTGCATTCAAGTTCTAAGGCCTCCGATTTTTTTTTTCTAACTAACTACTCACCCGAAATCGATGAAACTGGCTATACTTCTCGACGTAATCGCCCTGCAGACGTACACATTTTTCACAACGCTGACGCCATGATTCCATGGCAGCGGCGAAGGCTTCTTTAGGAGTCTGTTTTGACCACTGGAAAATCGCTGAGGCAATAGCAGCACGGCTGGTGAATGTGCGGCCACGGAGAGTGTCTTTCATTGTTGGAAAAAGTCAAAAGTCACTAGGAGCCAGGTCAGGTGAGTAGGGAGCATGAGGAATCACTTCAAAGTTGTTATCACGAGGAAACTGTTGGGTAACGTTAGCTCGATGTGCGGGTGCGTTGTCTTGGTGTAACAGCACACACGCAGCCCTTCCCGGACGTTTTTGTTGCAGTGCAGGAAGGAATTTGTTCTTCAAAACATTTTCGTAGGATGCACCTGTTACCGTAGTGCCCTTTGGAACGCAATGGGTAAGGATTACGCCCTCTCTGTCCCACAACATGGACACCATTATTTTTTCAGCACTGGCGGTTACCCGAAATTTATTTGGTGGCGGTGAATCTGTGTGCTTCCATTGAGCCAACTGGCGCTTTGTTTCTGGATTGAAAAATGGCATCCACGTCTCATCCATTGTCACAACCGACGAAAAGAAAGTCCCATTCATGCTGTCATTGCGCGTCAACATTGCTTCGCAACATGCCACACGGGCAGCCATGTGGTCGTCCGTCAGCATTCGTGGCACCCACCTGGATGACACTTTTCGCATTTTCAGGTCGTCATGCAGGATTGTGTGCACAGAACCCACAGAAATGCCAACACTGGAGGCGATCTGTTCAACAGTCATTCGGCGATCCCCCAAAACAATTCTCTCCACTTTCTCGATCATGTCGTCAGACCGGCTTGTGCGAGCCCGAGGTTGTTTCGGTTTGTTGTCACACAATGTTCTGCCTTCATTAAACTGTCGCACCCACGAACGCACTTGCGACACATCCATAACTCCATCACCACATGTCTCCTTCAACTGTCGATGAATTTCAATTGGTTTCACACCACGAAAATTGAGAAAACGAATGATTGCACGCTGTTCAAGTAAGGAAAACGTCGTCATTTTAAGTATTTAAAACAGTTCTCATTCTCGCCGCTGGCGGTAAAATTCCATCTGCCGTACGGTGCTGCCATCTCTGGGACATATTGACAATGAACGCGGCCTCATTTTAAAACATTGCGCATGTTTCTATCTCTTTCCAGTCCGGAGAAAAAAAATCGGAGGCCTTAGAACTTGAATGCACCTCGTACAGGTGCTGATAGTTGGTCGTCAGCAAATACACTGTTTCATCGTTGTTACGTCTCGGTTCTTCTGACCTTATGTCATCAGGCACGGTTGTCTGGTGCCCAAACAGCAATTCTTTGTGTACCCATAGGCTATTTTCCCTACTGTATCGTCTCTAGCTAGTCTTCCCTTCGTACAATAGATGCCTACTTAATTTTAAAATCTCTGTGGTAGCGCCACGTTTCAAACACCTCCAGTCTTCTCTTACCTTGTTTTCCCACCATTCGCATCATACTTCCGTATTCCAGACGAGTGACTGCAGGTTTCTTGAGAGTTATCTTAATAAAAATGCTATGATTGAGTGTTACACATTTAAGGTTTTACTTGCTAGCAGCGTAAGTTACCTATAAGCTTACGTAAACTTTCAGCATAGGAATTCGTGAACTGTGAACCTAAGAATTCGATGCGATAATATGTTGCAAAAATCTGACTGCAAGAAAGTAACTTGAAAGTGCCTATCTGGTTCTCGTCTGTTTCAATATTCGTAATGGCAAGAATACTGTATGAATTCAACACTGTGAATCATTAATCTCTGATAAACTGGCGGTGAAAAAATTCAGTGTTCATTTTTTTACTATCTAGCTTTGACTTACCTGTTGCACAATGGAAACACCGTGACACTGCTCTTAAAGCGCGTTGAATATTCTGAGCATTTGTTGAGCTACTACTAACTACCGAGATACGTATGGTGCAATGCGTTCTATCTTTAAAAAAGCCAATGCATACTTGGTTCATAACAAATCTGAATAAGTGAAAATGATAACTCATATTCTGGCATGGACTTTGATTGTGGACAATGACCTGGGATAAATTATAAATCAAATGTACGAGGGCTATTCGGAAAGTAAGAAAGAATAGGTCTCGAAATGGAAACCACAGTGAAAATCAAAACTGTTTTATTTGCAATGGTTAGCTACACCTCCCAGCTACTTCTCTACACAGTCGCCGCTCAGACGTAGACATATGTCGTAGCGTTGTACCAACTTTTCAATCCCCTCGTTATAGAAGACAGCTGCCAGTGCTTTCTTACAATTTTTTACTCTGAACTGCGGCTTGTTGCCTGTGTCAAAATATTGTCTTCATAGCCAGCGGTTCATTTGAGCAGAGATGAACCTCAGGGGTAGCCAATTACAGGCTGTGTTTTGGGTGATCAAACACCTCCCATCGAAAACGCTGCAGAAGCGTCTTCATTGCCCCTGCAGAGTGCAGCTGAGAGTTGTCGTGTAGAACGAACTGCATGACAGTTATGTTATGTGGATTGCATAGTTTCAGGCGAAATCTTTCGCCAGGCCCTCATATTTGACAGGAGACGGTAATTTCTAGCCATCTTCACATTCTCACTTTGAGCTCAGAACTGAAAAGAGCGGCATGGTCCGATTGACAGGGGTACTAGACACAGAGCCCAACGCATCTGTGCCAAGCTTCGTTATATTTTCACTCTATTTTCCATTTCGCGACCGATCGTTCCTTATTTTCCGAACAACCCTCGTAATTAGTTTTCTGATTAGAAAAATCATATGTTGAAAAAGTATCTCTTACTTTGCTTAACAAAGTTAATACACAAAAAAATTACAGTACTTGGGTGGACAAACGTAAGTGGTCTTTACCATCAAATGAGATCTTCTCAAAAAAAGCAACTCGTAAAAATGACTCCGGCCGGTGTGGCCGAGCGGTTCTAGGCCCTTCAGTCCAGAACCGCGCTGCTGCTACGGTCGCACGTTCGAATCCTGCCTCGGGCATGGATGTGTGTAATGTAGTTAGGTTTAAGTATCTCTAAGTCTAGGGGTCTGATGACCTCAGATGTTAAGTCCTATAGTGCTTGGAGCCATTCGAACCATTTGAAAAATGACATTATAGAGGGTGTTTCAAAATGAACATACCGGTTTTAAGGCGTTGTAGCACTTATTACATTCAACTTACAATTGTAGCGACACAAACAGTTTTGTTTGTATATATGTGCGCAATGGGAAGAATATGGAATGACAGAGTGACTGAAAAACATGTTGAATGAGTGCAAGTCTTTCACGCTTAGCCCCACAAAATATCCTCGCTGAAAGGTTATCGGCTTTTCTTTTTCAGTGAATCAACTGTGCCGGCCGGAGTGGCCGAGCGGTTCTAGGCGCTACAGTCTGGAACCGCGCGACCGCTACGGTCGCAGGTTCGAATCCTGCCTCGGGCAGGGAAGTGTGTGATGTCCTTAGGTTAGTTAGGTTTAAGTAGTTCTAAGTTCTAGGGGACTGATGACCATAGATGTTAAGTCCCATAGTGCTCAGAGCCATTTGAACCATTTTCTTGAATCAACTGTAACTGATGTTTCTTATCTTGATTGGTCACAGCTATGGCCCGTGCCGCAATGGGAAGAAACTGAACAACACTTCTTTATTTGGGAGCAAGATGGTGCACCGCCTCATTGGCGTAACTCAGTACGCCACTGGTTAAACGACTGGTGGATTGGGCGCAAGGGGCCAGTTGACACAGCATTTTGTGCATGACCTCCACGTTCACACACGATCTGACGTGATCATGTGTATGTGCCTCCGATACCAGCTGATCTATCTGACTTCAGAAACAGTGTTATTGCAACAGTTACTCCTTACACATTGATCAAGGTTTCGGAACAACTCGGCTATCGACTCGACGTGTGATCGGTGTTCACACTGAACAATTGTAAGAAAAACTGTTTGTGTTGCTTTTTTTCATTTGGTGTATTATTTACAATTGTAAGCTAGATGTAATATGTGCTACAAAACCTTAAAACCCGTATATTCAAATTGAAACACCCTGTATATTCAACAGTTATTCCTACCCGAAATTCAAATTGAAAATTATGCTTGGCTGTTTATCTTTCCCTATACTCAAATCTCTGGATGCGGGAACCAAGAACGCGTTGCTGCAAGCTGCGGAAATATAATACAAAATCTGAAATCAATTACCTTAATTTAAATTCTATTCTATTACTTATCAAAATAATCATAACAAAATATTCTTCTCAAAATGCTTCTATCTCTTTCCCCCATCTCAAAAAATTAATCAAAAAATCAATATGTTCCACTTCCTCAGAATACAACTGCAATCGCCCCACTCGGCCTATGCCGTATTACTGCTCATGACAAACCACTGCCGACTACTTTGTCTCCTCATCTCACGATTAACACTGAGCATCATTTCTCGTGCATCTTGCAAAGAAGAGATGGTCTAAGCAAGCTTCCAGGTGACACCGTATCTCTGATGACAGTACGCGCTTATAATTTCAAATAGTACAAAGGCGATTACGCGTTCATGACATACAAATACTAGATAATTGCTCACCAAGTTATCGGCCTTTTTTTCAGTCCTATGACTGCGTTTGACACCAGTAAATATATATTAAATAAGAAGTCATTTATTGGATTTGCGTATTTCTGTTTGGTATTATTCTTGGTTCGATCATGTCGTGTAATCATGCCTCGTAGGCATCAAAATTCTTTCGTTTTTTTCTACTGCTTCGTTCTATTGCTAACGTTATTACTCTGCGTAATATTCAGTTTCGTTTCGATTGTTCTTAACTTAAAACGCCTTTCTAAGTAGGCTGCACATACCATTCAATAGTTTCTCTAAAAATTTCTTACTTCAGAGTGGTAATTCTCGAGTACGACCCTTTGGAACGATATTTCGCTCCCCTCTTGGGCTTTTATCCCGGCCTGAATTTTTCCTTCACTTTCCTGAACGTTTCGCCGTCATACAGGTTAAGCACTGATTGTGCAGTGATTAAAATGACTTAGAAGATGTCCCATAGTCAGATTCCACAGAGCATCCCAGCGCTGTCACATTCAAAATCTCCGGGTGGCAGCTCAGGAACTTTGTGTAGACTCGACAAAGAGAGTTGTTGCACCCAGGTGTCAACAACAAATAATGTGAAGTCCCGGTTTGAATTACGAAGAAATTTAGCAGTCTACTCTTTCTGTATACATTTATTTACTCCAGTCTTGTTTCGATTTTTCATCACTCTTCAATAGGCGTAATATATTTATATGATTTTTTTATCGTTGATGGATGTAAAAACTCTAAAATTGGCATGTTTCAAAGAAACAAGCCTTCATCATCAGATGAATGTATTTATATCCTCATCAATACAACTTTTTGTCGACTGCGTGCATTATTCAAAAAGAAATCAACAAAAATGGATGTGTTGTTAAAAATGAAACTATTGTGGCAACTGAAGATGAGTGGAAACCTGAATCGCGTCTTCCGACAAATGAAGCTACATAAGAAGAGGGTCTTCATTGCACTTGTTCAAGTAACTTAGTCCACGGCCCCGGATCTCAGTCCACATTATCAAGGAAAAATTAATGTTGTACATCTGAATTTGTTGTTGTTGTGGTCTTAAGTCCAAAGATTGATACGATGTATCTCTTCAGGCTTGTGTATCCTGTGCAAAGCTCTTTAGTTCCGAATAACTACTGCAATCTACATTTTTTAAACCCCCTTACTGTTGACTCTTGATCTCCCTTTACAATTTCTAACATCCACATTTCCTTTCCTTCTAACGCTAAACAGATGATTCCTTGACGTCTCAGAATGTGTCCTATCAACCAATCCCTTCTTTTTGTCGAGTTGAGCCACAAATTACTTTTTCCCCAGTTCTATTCAGTATCTGCTCGTTAGTTACGTGATCTACTCCTCTAATCTTCAGAATTCTTCTATAGCACCTCGTTTCAAATTCTGCTGTTTTTCTTTTCTAAATTGTTTATTGTCCACGTTTCACTTCCGTACAAGGCAGCATTCCAGAGAAATGCGTTCAGGAAAGACTTCCTAATTTAAATTTATTTTAGTTTTTAACAAATTCCTCTTTTTCAAGAAAAGCTTTCCTCGCTACAAGCCGTCTGGATAGAATACCATCATCAGTTTTTTTTTTGCAGCCCAAATAACAAAACTCATCCATTACTATTAATGTCTCATTTCCTAATGTAATTCCTTCAGCATCGCCTCATGTAATTCACAACATACCGTCACCCGATTTTGATTTTGTCGATGTATATCTTGAAACCCCAATTCAATGCACATGAGTGACAATGTCCCACGTAAGTTTTAAAGGAGCAGTCTTGCTGATATCCTAGCCTAACCCAATATTAACTACTCTTTGAGACAGTTCATAAATGAACGCACAAGCGTGCGTTGGTGACGCCGTTTGCTGGTGCGGAATGATGACACAATTTCCCTCTAACACCTGTTACTGTCTACTGTTTTAATCGCATTGTCGAAGCACCTACCATGAAAGACAAATTTGTAATAAGAGCTCATCATTGTGAGTGCGTTTTGGTCGTTCAGTTGCACTGACAGTTCCAGTTTCGCTCAAAATATTTCCCAAGCTACAAAAGACGAGGCACCACGAAGAAATTATCCGACAGGGGCGGAAATCGGTAGATGTGATGCACATGTACTGACAAACAAATTATTACAGTATCAGAAAAACCGGGTGATATATTCAAGAGAAAGAGCTTCGCAAACTGGGCAAGTCAATAATGCGTTGGTCCATCTCTGGACATTATGCAGAGTTATTCGCCTTGGCATTGATTCACAGAGTTTTTGAAAGTTCTTCGGAGAGATATTCTGTCCAATTGGCGCGTTAGATTGTCAGAATCCTGCGCTGGGTGGAGGACCCTTCCCATAATGCTCCAAACGTTCTCAATTTGCGTGAGATCCAGCGATCTTGCTGGCGAAAGACAAGCAGCGAAGACAAGCAGCAGAAACTCCTGGTTACTGGGCTGTATGGCAGGCGACAGTCAGTTTAGTACCCCATCGCTGTCTGGGGCATCTCCAGATACATCTTCGCTAGACATGGGGGCTCAGTTCGAAGTGGGACTTAGCAGTGAAGACAATCCTACTCCAGTCAATGAGCTTGCAGGCCGAAAACCTATCTGGAGACGTCCCAGGCGGTGGTGAAATACCAGCCTGATTGTCGCCCACCATAGGGCCTCACAACAAGGAACGATGATCTGGGGTGCTATTTTTTACACAGTAGGACCTCTTTGGTAGTCATCCGAGGCAGCGTTACAGTCCAGCGGTACATTGACGGTATCATACGCCCCGTTCTGTTGCCCTCCATGGTAAGCCATACTGGGCTTTCATTTCAGCAAGATAATGTCCCCTCCGCCCACGGTGATAGTTTCTGTTGGTAAACTTCGTAATTGCCAGACCCTGCCTTCGCCAACAAGGTTGCCGAATCTCTCCCCAATTGAGAACGTTTGGAGGATTATGGGCATGACTCTCCTACCAGCTCGGCATTCTGACGATCTAAAGCGCCAGTGGCGCAGAATTTGGCACGATAACCCTAGGAGGACATCCAACAAGTCTATCGATGAATGCAAAGCCAACTGCTTGGGTAAGAGCCAGACGTAGATGACTGACCAAGCTAACGAACTCCACAATTTCTATCTATAACACGCCAAAACTCCATAACTTGCCCAAAACTGCCCTTATCGGCAGCACCACATCTCTGTAACTAACAACAGACTTGTGGTTTCCTCTTGGTCACTCCTCACAACGTATTATTGCGCCATTTAGCAATGTTAAGCTGCAGAATTAGTATTATATTTTTGCAAAAAATGTACAAGAAGGTGAATCATCATCTTAAATGTCTAAACTGATAGAAGGGTGACAAAAAGGCGTTAAAAGAAAAAGAAGTATACAATAAGGATCTTAGACTGCAAGTTCTTGTACTCAGAAGATTTTTTAATCTAGAAATGACTTTTAAACTTTGTACCAAACACACTTCAGAAACCACAAAAAAATGGTTCAAATGGCTCTGAGCACTATGGGACTTAAATTCTAAGGTCATCAGTCCCCTAGAACTTAGAACTTCTTAAACCTAAATAACCTAAGGACACCACACACATCCATGCCCGAGGCAGGATTCGAACCAGCAACGGTAGCGGTCGCGCGGTTCCAGGCTGTAGCGCCTAGAACCGCTCGGCCACCCCGGCCAGCTCAGAAACCACAATCTGCAGAATTAGTATTATATTTTTGCAAAAAATGTACAAGAAGGTGAATCATCATCTTAAATGTCTAAACTGATAGAAGGGTGACAAAAAGGCGTTAAAAGAAAAAGAAGTATACAATAAGGATCTTAGACTGCAAGTTCTTGTACTCAGAAGATTTTTTAATCTAGAAATGACTTTTAAACTTTGTACCAAACACACTTCAGAAACCACAAAAAAAAAAAATGGTTCAAATGGCTCTGAGCACTATGGGACTTAAATTCTAAGGTCATCAGTCCCCTAGAACTTAGAACTTCTTAAACCTAAATAACCTAAGGACACCACACACATCCATGCCCGAGGCAGGATTAGAACCAGCAACGGTAGCGGTCGCGCGGTTCCAGGCTGTAGCGCCTAGAACCGCTCGGCCACCCCGGCCAGCTCAGAAACCACAATCTGTCCTTGTTTCCACTGCACAATTTCGTTCTGGATGAACACTTGTCTTCTTTGGTTTTCTTGTCAGCCGACGCTATTTATCTGAATGTAACAGAGTGTAGCCATGTACGGAAGTGAAACATGGAAGATAAATAGTTTGAACAAGGAGAGAATAGAAGCTTTCGAAATGTGGTGCTACAGAAGAATGCTGAAGATAAAATGGGTAGTTCACATAACTAATAACGAGGTATCAAATAGAACTGGGGAGAAGAGAAATTTGTGGCACAACTTGACTAGAAGAAGGGATCGGTTGGTAGGACATGTTCTGAGGAATCAAGGGATCACCAATTTAGTATTGGAGGGCAGCGTGGAGGGTAAAAATCGTAGTGGGAGACGAAGAGATGAATACACTAAGCAGATTCAGAAGGATGTAGGTTGCAGTAGTTACTGGGAGATGAAGAAGCTTGCACAGGATAGAGTAGCATGGAGAGCTGCATCAGACGAGTTTCTTGACTGAAGACCACAACAACAACAACGTCTGTTTGTATTCATGTTACAAAAATGTGAGTGTAAGAGATAGATGATTGAAACGAAGTATTAAAACTAGAGTGAAAACTCTGACACGTATTTGCTGTTCTCCAAAGTGCGGGGAACTCATCTTCCTAAACATATCTACGTGCTCTTCTATCTGCAACTTGCAGGGCACATTACAGAATTCGGATAGTGATATTAGTGGACCTTCCCTCAAACCACTTTGAACTGCAATAGTCGTGTTCGCCGAAGTCGACAACGTGAGGTCCTGCACCGATGGTTTAACGTTTACTTGCTTGTCTGGAAGAACACACGTTGCTGAAGATAGACAACCGTACGAAATTAGTTGGAAACAAATTCGCTGAGTGCGGATATTTTGGCATCGGCTGCATTATTTATAGATGTATTACCTATTAGTGACATGAAAATCTGCACAGGATCGTACGGTTGTCGATCGTCAGTAATGGCTGTTCTTTCAGACAAGCAACTAAGTAATACTTGCCAAGGCGCACAAAAGACTATAACATCATCGGTCACGATCCCTCGTAGTGTCATTCGCACTGGTGCAAGAATCCGGAGGAATGCTGCGAGCACTCAGTTATGAATGTAGGGGACTATTTGTGGTGTCACCGCCAGACACTACACTTGCTAGGTGGTAGCCTTTATATCGGCCGCGGTCCGTTAGTATACGTCGGACCCGCGTGTCGCCACTGTCAGTGATTGCAGACCGAGCGCCGCCACACGGCAGGTCTAGAGAGACTTCCTAGCACTCGCCACAGTTTTACAGCCGACTTTGCTAGCGATGGTTCACTGACAAAATACGCTCTCATTTGCCGAGACGATAGTTAGCATAGCCTTCAGCTACGTCATTTGCTACGACCGAGCAAGGCGCCATTACCAGTTACTATTGATGCTGTAAAACATGTACCGTCAAGAGCGATGTTCACCATTTATGGATTAAAGTTAAGTATTCCACAGCTACGTCCTTTTTTTGCTGGTATCATTTCCTTGACCTGTTCCAGACCTCACGCCAGCCTGCATGAGCTAAAACGCGTGCCTTTCGCCTTCCTCTCATAGTGGGTTGGCTCTCTTGCCAATCCACAACATTTGGCGACAAGGCCAATTACCGTTCGTAACTATACTGCCCTGATTTACTTGTGTAATGGCTTCTCCACAATCTCCAGATGTACTGTTCGAATTTTATCGCTTACAGAATCAGCAGACGCAGGCCTTACTCGATGCCCTTGGACAGCTCGTCCAGGGTCAACGTGCAATGCAAAACGATGCGGCAGCCGCCGCTCCACCGCTCACGCAGCCACAGCACGCAGTTGCACCAACTTTTCGTCCATTTGATGCTGCACTGGAAAGCTGGACGGAGTGGTCACGCCAATTTCGATTCCATCTCGCCGCCTACAGAATTCAAAGTAACGAGCAGCAGCCTTTCTTATTATCTTCCGTCGGAGTGACCACGTACCGTGTGATAGTCAAATTATTTTCCCGACGTGACGTACCAACTCTGTCCTACGAAGAAATTTTGTCTGCATTAGATGCATATTTCAAAGAATCAGTCAATGTAGTTGCGAAAAGGTATACCTTCTTTCGTACAAAACGTATGGCAGGTCAGACTAATAGGGAGTGGGTTGCAACCTTGCAAGGCCTTACTAGGAATTGTGCTTTTGAGTGTCAATGTGGACTCCCTTATTCCGATACTATGGTGCGTGATGCAATCGCACAGAACGTTTCTGATGTTCGTATAAGGGAACAGATTTAGAAACTAGTCAATCCCTCCCTTCAACAAGTGATGGGCATATTGGATCGGCAGGACACACATGACTTTGCTCAGGAATCATTTGAAACTTCGCCACCCGTGTGTCAGGTTAACCGGCCTGCCGGGCGAGCTGCACGGAACAGTAAACAGTCCTCGCGCCCGGCCGCGCCAAAGCCGTCTGGCTCTCAGCCATGTGTACTGCGCCAGCAAGCAAATGCAGTGCTAAAATCATGCCCGCAGTGTGCTACTAGACATTCGCGTGAGAACTGCCCGTCACGCCAAGCTAATTGCTTTTACTGTCATAAAAATGGACATGTTCAAAGTGTTTGCCAGAAAAAGCTCAGATTGGAAGCTCAAAACCATTCCAGGCCCTTTGCTTCGCGCCGGAATCGGAATCGAACCAAGGATACTCCGGTTCGCGACACGTCGCCCATGGAAATTCATATAGTTCAGGCCACTCCGCCCAGTGCCACTCTCTCTAACAGTGACTGTGTTCGTCCCACAAATAGTGTGCGTCGACGTCGCCAGAACTCCCGTCAAGTCGCAAGTAATTTTGTACCAGTGTCATTTCACGATGTGCGAGACAGTCGCTCTTGTCGTCAGCAGGACAATAAACTTTTTGTGGACTTGGACATTGACGGCAAAGTGATACCATTCCAGCTCGATACCGGAGCTGCAGTTACATCGATCAATCAAGACACTTACAAACTGCTGGGCACACCTCCGTTGCATGCCGCAAATGTTAAGCTAACTAGTTATTCTGGTCAGTATATACCTGTGTTAGGACAGTGCAGCCTTCTTGCCACATACAAGGGACAAACAAAACTTGTGTCATTTTACGTCCTTCGTTCTTCTGCTGCAGTGAACTTGTTTGGTTTCGATTTATTTCAGTTGTTTCACTTGTCTATAGTAAATCAGGTCCTATCAGTGAACCAGACTGTGCCTTCAGACAGTGTTTCTCGTCTATGTGAAGAATTTGCGGACATTTTTGCACCAGGCCTCGGCTGCGCTAAGAACTATAAAGCACATTTGGAACTGAAAGTAAACGAGCAACCGAAATTTTTCAGAGCGCGAAATATTCCCCACACATTGCGTAATGAGGTCGCAAAAACATTACACGATTTGGAATCACAAGGTGTCAGTGAAGGTGTGCAGGCTTCCCTCTGGGCATCACCCTTAGTAATTTTGCAAAAACCTTCCGGAAAATTGAGACTTTGTGTGGACTTCAAGGCAACAGTGAATCCACAACTAGCGACTGCAACTTTTCCTTTACCCCGCCTGGAAGATCTTTTTGACAAACTGTGCCCAGGTAAATATTTTTCGAAGTTGGATATAGCAGATGCGTACTTGCAAATACCGGTGGACGAAGAATCCCAGCGCGTTTCGGTGGTTAACACGCATCTTGGTTTGTACCGATTCAAACGACTGCCATTCGGGTGTGCATCCGCCCCTGCATTGTTTCAGCAATATCTACAAACTGTTTGCTCGTCGGTCCCTTCTGCAGCAAACTATCTGGGCGATATTGTGATCTCCAGAAAGACGGAAGAAGAACATTTCGTCAATCTCAGAACATTATTTCAGGTCTTGCGACAAAATGGTCTTCGCTTGCGGAAGGACAAATGTGTGTTTTTTGCTCGTGACTTACCCTATCTGGGACATGTACTCAATGCCCAAGGCTTACATCCCATTCCAGAGCACCTCCGTACCATACAAGACTTGCCTTCGCCGCAGAATTTGAAGCAACTACAGAGTGTGCTGGGAAAAATAAATTATTATCATCGCTATGTGCGCCACGCGTCTTCCATTTCAGCTCCGCTTTATCTCTTACGCCGTAAGGGTGTTCCGTTCGTCTGGATGACGGAATGCGAACGCGCCTTTCGCCAGTTGAAATCGGCGTTGCTTTCCAATACTTGCCTTACGCCATTCGATCCCTGGAAGCCCCTTTTGTTGATGGTGCATGCATCGGATTTCGGGATCGGTGCTGTGCTTGCGCACAAAGATGGTTCGCACGATCGCCCTATTGCCTTTGCGTCCAAATTGCTCTCGTCTGCGCAAAGAAATTATTCACAGATCGAGAAAGACGCATTGGCTCTCGTATTTGGTGTTACAAAGTTTCATGATTTCTAGTATGGTCGTCACTTTACCACCATCACAGACCACAAACCTTTGAAATTGCTTTTTCACCCGGCCAAGCCTGTACCTCCACGTACAGCGCAGAAATTCATTCGCTGGTCTATTTTCCTCTCGCAGTACCGCTACGATATCTTGTATCGGTCCACTGCTAAGCACGGAAACGCCGATGCGTTGTCCCGTTTGCCAGTTGCTGAGGATAGAGCATTCGATTCCTCCGAACTTGTTTGCATGTTCATTGATTCGGAAACCGATGACGTGGTAGAATCGTTTCCGATTGATTTTCGTCGTGTAGCTACAGCCACAGCTGCAGACCCTGTCCTTGCTACCGTTCTGCGTTTTGTTGCTACGCAATGGCCCTTGTCAAAGTCACGGATCGAGGATCCGTTGGTTCGCCGATTTTTTCCTCACAAGGAGAGACTTTTTGTACGACGTGGTGTTTTGCTGTTGCGTTCTGATAATGATCAGTCCAGGGTCGTGGTCCCACGTTCGTTACAGTGCTCTGTCTTACGGCTTCTCCGCCAAGGACATTGGGGTATAGTGAGAACGAAACAACTTGCTCGTCAGCGTTGTACTTGGTTCGGAATCGATGTCGCGATTACGAATATGTGGTCTTCTTGCATGGTGTGTGCCGAACAACAATCAACACCACCGTGGAAGTTCTTTGCATGGCCAAAAGCCACTTCCCCTTGGCAGCGCTTAAACATCGATTTTGCTGGTCCATTCTGGAATGCTCGATGGTTGGTTGTGGTAGATTCATTCAGTAATTTTCCTTTTGTTGTGCGGATGTCTTCCACGACGTCATCTGCCACCATCCAAGCGTTATCCGCTATCTTTTGCATTGAAGGTCTTCCACAGACTATTGTTTCCGACAATGGCCCACAATTCATGTCCGCAGAATTTCAGTCATTCTGCAAGGCCAATGGTATTCAACATCTGACGTCCGCGCCGTTTTCGCCACAGTCAAACGGTGCCGCTGAACGATTGGTCAGGACTTTCAAGTCACAGATGTTGAAGTTGAAAGAGTCGCATTCTCGGGAAGATGCGTTATTGCTCTTTTTGTCCTCGTATCGCTCTCACCCCCGAAATCGTCGCTCGCCGGATGAGTTGCTCCACGGTCGCCCTCATCGCACCTTGATGTCTTTGCTACATCCGCCGCATCAGGTTCCTGTGCAGCGGCAGACACCTGCTTTTGCCCCAGGCGACGTTGTCTACTACCGCAACTATCGAGGTTCACGGCGTTGGCTCGACGGGTGAATTCTTCGCTGCCTCGGCCGCGCTATGTATCTGGTTTTGGGGGCCTCTGGTGAGGTGCATCGGCATCTCAATCAGCTGCGCCTCTGTCGTCGCACGGGATCTCCCACTCCCCGTCTGCTTTCAGCGACGGTGCCGTCCGGTCGGCGCCCTGGGGACCCATCTACCGGCTCGCCTCAGCCCAAGGTGTTACCGACGCTGCCTTCCATTTTGCCCCATGGCGACGCGCCGCCGCCACCGCCGCCGCCGCCTGTTCTCCCGCCGGCGACGCCCGCAGTGGACGCGTCGCTGCAACCGCCGGGCGCCTCCCTGGGTCACGCGCCGCCGATCGCTTCCCGTGACCAGTTGTCCTCCGACATGGAACTCTTGCCTGCTCCGGACCATTTGTCGTCCTCGCCCGTCGGGTGCCCCGGCCCGATGGAGGTCGACCCTTCGGCCCCTCCTGTCTCTCTACGGGCGCATACACCGCATGTTGGCGTGCACCCTGGAGCAGGTTTTCAGGCGATTCCTAGCTCCCCTCGGTCCGAATGGCAGGGTGCGGGTGGCACAGCCTCGGCTGTAGAGTTAGGCTCCCCACCTCGTCGCATACGTCAACATGGGGTCCTCCCCACGGCGGGCGGAAGCCTTATGCCACAACCGTGCGCCGATCTGCGGGGGAGGAATGTGGTGTCACCGCCAGACACCACACTTGCTAGGTGGTAGCCTTTAAATCGGCCGCGGTCCGTTAGTATACGTCGGACCCGCGTGTCGCCACTATCAGTGATTGCAGACCGAGCGCCGCCACACGGCAGGTCTAGAGAGACTTCCTAGCATTCGCCCCAGTTGTACAGCCGACTTTGCTAGCGATGGTTCACTGACAAAATACGCTCTCATTTGCCGAGACGATAGTTAGCATAGCCTTCAGCTACGCCATTTGCTACGACCTAGCAAGGAGCCATTACCAGTTACTATTGATGCTGTAAAACATGTACCGTCAAGAGCGATGTTCACCATTTATGGATTAAAGTTAAGTATTCCACAGCTACGTCCTTTTTTTGCTAGCCTCATTTCCTTGACCTGTTCCAGACCTCACGCCAGCCTGCGTGAGCTAAAACGCGTGCCTTTCGGCTTCCTCTCATAGTGGACCTCTCTTGCCAATCCACAACACTATTCACGATCCCTCATAGTGTGATTCGCACTGGTGCAAGAATCCGGAGGAGAGCTGCGAGCACTCAGTCATGAATGTAGGGGACTATGGTACATGAGTGTAGAAGCGTGGCATATGCAGGTTTGGGTCGGTCCGGGAAGCGTGCACGGATAGCCGAAGTGGTGGCGATACTGCGACAGATGGGTTACCAGGACCCCTTCGTAAAGGTGGTGATGCGTCTTCTTCGCGGCGCGACGTCCAGCGTGCAGTTGTACAACGGCCGTCTCACGTCGCCGGTCCTGATCCAGCGCCGGTGAGACAGGGCTGTCCTGTCTCAGTGAGGTTGCACGCCTTCGCTTTGGAACCGCTGCTCTGTGGGCTCCGACAATGCCCGGCGGGGACGACACTCGGCGGACACACTTTCTGCTGCACTGCAAGGTAGTTCGTAGTAATAGATGGAAAGTCATCGAGTAAAACAAAAATAATATCCGGCGTTCCCCAAGGGTGGGTTATAGGCCCTCTATTGTTCCTGATCTATATTAACGACATAGGAGACAGTCTGAGAAGCCGTCTTAGATCGTTTGCAGATGATGCCGTCATTTACCGTCTTGCGAAGTCAACAGATGAGCAAAACGACTCGCAAAATGATTTAGATAAGATATCTGTATGGTGAGAAAAGTGGCAATTGACCATGAATAAAGAAAAGCGTGAAGTTATTCACGTGAGTACTAAAAGATATCAAACTTTGAACATAGCTGCTAAGGTTCAGTGACCGTGTCAGAATTATATTGTAACAAATAAGCCCTCGGTCACAAATATTAAGCCAAAATTGACCTGGTTTCGACGCTACTATCAACGTCGTCTTCAGAATTAGACTAACTGTACTAAAACATTAGGTATATAGTACATTAATAAAATTAAAGTTTGTACCGACTCGAAAAGATGCAGTACTTACAAGTCACATATTAAAAAGGATCTAAGCCGGAAAGGCGACGTCATGAACACTTGTGAGATGGCGAGCCGCTAAGGGCTGCTCGTACTGTGAACCAGGGTTGCAACAAGACGACGCTCATAGTAGCGTCTAAACCAGGTTAATTTTGACTTAATATTTGTGACCGAGGGCTTATTTGTTCCAATATAAAAGATATCAGTTAAATTTCGATTACGCGATAAATCACACAAATCTGAGGGCTGTAAATTCGACTAAATACTTAGGGATTACAGTTACAAATAACCTAAATTGGAACGATCTCATAGATAATATTGTGGGTAGAGCAAACCAAAGACTGCGATTCATTGGCAGAACACTTAGAAGGTGCAACAGGTCTACTAAAGAGACTGCTTGCACCACGCTTGTCCGCCCTGTTCTGGAGTATTGCTGTGCGGTATGGGATCCGCATCAGGTATGACTGACGGATGACATCGAAAAAGTGCAAAGAAGGGCAGCTCGTTGTATATTACCACGAAATAGGGGAGGTAGTGTCACAGATATGATACGTGAATTGGAGTGGCAATCATTAAAACAAAGGCGTTTTTTATTGCGACGGGATCTTCTCATGAAATTTCAATCACCAGTTTTCTCCTCCGATTGCGAAATCATTCTGTTCCCACTCACCTACATAAGGAGAAATGATCATCACGATAAAATAAGAGAAATCAGGGCTCGCACAAAAAAATTTAAGTGCTCGTTTTTCACGCGTGCGTTCGAGAGTGGAACGGTAGAGAGACAGCTTGAAGGTGGTTCATTGAACCCTCTGCCAGGCACTTCGTTGTGAATAGCAGAGTAATCACGTAGATGTAGATGTAGATGCCTACGCCGACGATCTGCTACTCCTCTTTCGTGACGACAACATTGTCCGTGCAGCATAGGCATGGGTGGCGACTGGCGGCGCGGCGTCGGGTAGTAGTCCCAACGTCCAAAAATCACATGCTCTGTCTATAGGTAAGGGACTGAGCCATGGGTTCTTCGCTCCGCGATCTCACCGTCCCCCTCCCCCCCAACCCCGCCCGAGTAAATGACACGATTTGTTGCTTGGGCATTGGTTTCACAACCGACCTGCGACGTTCGGTAACCATCAATTGCAGGCGTCTATTAAACCAGATCAGAGCATCGATAACCCATCACCGTCTTAGGACTGTAGATGTTCTGCAACAGACGCAATATGCCAACTAAGGCAAGTGAAAGAGAGGAATATTCGTGTTTACGATAAATACCTTTTCTAAAAAATTTCGTCACTTAATACCTTCTCGAAGAAGAGAAATTAGTTAACATCCAGTATAGATTTAAGTGTCAGGAAGTCGTTTCTGAAAGTATTTGTATGGAGTGTAGGCATGTATGGAATTGAAACGTGGACGATAAGTAGTTTGGAGAAGAAGAGAATAGAAGCTTTCGAAATGTGGTGCTACAGAAGAATGCTGAAGATTAGGTGGGTAGATCACATAACTAATGAGGAAGTATTGAATAGAATTGGGGAGAAGAGGAGTTTGTGGCACAACTTGACTAGAAGAAGGGATCTGTTGGTAGGACATGTTCTGAGGCATCAAGGGATCACCAATTTAGTACTGGAGGGCAGTGTGGAGGGTAAAAATCGTAGTGGGAGACCAAGAGATGAATACATTAAGCAGATTCAGAAGGATGTAGCTTGCAGTAAGTACTGGGAGATGAAGAAGCTTGCACAGGATAGAGTAGCTTGGAGAGCTGCATCAAACTAGTCTCAGGACTGAAGACCACAACAACAACAACAATACCTTCTCTGTGTTACCACAGATGACGTGTCACTGATCTCATTTGTGCTAAGACTGCAGTACATGCGAGGTGCCTAGTTGCTTCCACAGACCCAGAGTGCAATGCGTAAGTTCTGAATAACATTCACCAACCTGCAATCTTTTATAGTTGTTGTCCCCTGCACAGAAAACGGCACGTAGGCCGTGAATCCGTTAACTTGAGGCTGTAATAAACTCTAAACGAGGAACTTGTATAAATAATTAAATTTTCAATTAGTTAGTTTATAGGGGATGCCTCTCAATTTTTATTAGCAGAATACGAGAGACTGCACGATTATAATCCACATTATAATTCACCAATAATTTCCGTCCTTAACACTTTCACAGAGAATAAACAAAATAGTGAACGGTGTGTTTGCGTAGTTAGTATATAACTAATTCCCAACTGTATGTCCAAAAACCAGAGATTGGTAACTGAGTTCTTAACCGATAACTACCAAGGCAGACAACATGTCTATCCTCCGTCACTGCAGAACCAGCTCTAATCTTACAGCGGAAGCACTACGCCCGCCATCCAAGTTAGGCGAAATTCGAAGATCACTGAATCGCTTCGTCTGCCTTTTTGTTGGTTGGTTGGTTTGTGGGGGTTGAAGGGACCAGACTACAAAGACCATCTGTCGCTGCCTTTTTGTTTAGGAACTTTTTATTATTCTGAGCTGGTAATTAAGACTATTGAAATAATAGAAGTATAGCATGCTATTGAGAGATACTTTGTAAGTAGACTGTTTAGGTTTTTATATTGGTAACGCCACGTAGCGTTTTTTATGAAAATTACTGGCTGTGCTGTGTGCAGTCTGTGGCTAGTTTGCATTGTTGTCTGCCATTGTAGTGTTGGGCAGCTGGATGTTAACAGCGCGTAGCGTTAGGCAGTTGGAGGCGATCCGCCAGCAGTGGTGGATGTGGGGAGAGAAATGGCGGAGTTTTGAAATTTGTAAGACTGGATGTCATGAACTGCTATATATATTATGATTTTTCAACACTATTAAGGTAAATACATTGTTTGTTCTCTATTAAAATCTTTCATTTGGCAACGATGCCTATCAGTAGTTAGTGCCTTCCGTAGTTTGAATCTTTTATTTAGCTGGCAGTAGTGGCGCTCGCTGTATTGCAGTAGTTTAAGTAACGAAGATTTTTGTGAGGTAAGTGATTTGTGAAACGTATAGGTTAATGTTAGTCAGGGCCATTCTTTTGTAGGGATTATTGAAAGTCAGATTGCGTTGCGCTAAAAAATATTGTATGTCAGTTTAAGCACAGTCATGTATAATTTTTCTAAGGGGACGTTTCAACTTTTATACGAAATGTTAGTAAATTGACGGTTTAATTTTTCTAATATTAATAACACAAGTTTATCATTTTGGCGAGCTACTTCCGAACACAGCAGCCAATCCCAGAGAAGGACCACAATTTAGGCGGTCTTCCTCCCACACATGTACCGAATAAATTATCTGACACTGGTATCTCACACCACATTATGTCATTTTCCCCCTGCTACCTTCTCAGTTGTTCTAAGAAGAGATTCTTGTAGCTGAATATAATGGCTGCAAAACCAGAAATATTACACAATCTCTATTTGACATCACTCATTCCCCATGTTGCACAGACGCTTCTGATACCGCCATGTCTGTCCCGCGCCATGCTGGCTTCTTTGGTATCCTTTGTTAGAACTAGCATGCTTTTTAAGACCTGCTACGAGTCCCTCACCCTCCCGACAGGCAGAGACGGCTTGGGCCTTTTTCATGTTCGGGACAGAGCGAAGGCCCTTTTTGTAAGCTCTCGCATGAATGTGAGGCGACGTTACCCGATACGTCTTACGAACCTGCTACAGTAGGCTTTAGTGCTGAGATCTCTCTCTCTCTCTCTCTCTCTCTCTCCCTCCCTCCACCACTGCTGTTATCGAACATCCCAGCGCCTTTCTTCTACATGGTCAATTCTTCCTTGAACTAAGTTAAATCCTCAATATACTATTGCCCACATGCTTCACATCGGCGAGGGAAATATACACAGACTGTGCCGAATTTCGGCACGATTGTGTTCCGGCCGCGAGTGTTAAGGGGAGGTTTACTATCTTTTGGTTCAAAAAAATCGATTTTTTTAACTGCGTTTTTGTATCCAAGAAAGTGTTTAGAATCCACCGCTGAAACGGTTTTCCGAATACGGAACGGAAACATTTGTTATTCGCGGTTGAAGAAACAAATGCATCTGCCTAAAATCGGCCTTTTTCACGCACCTGTTTTTTTCTTTTGGAGGACGAGTTATTGTATCGGTGCTTGGGAGGAAAAACACAAAATTCAAATGACACTTTCAACGCGTCTGTTTGGAAGTTAGCCCACAAGCAATTGTATTCTGGTGTGAAGACGGTGGACATTGCGACTTTCCTAGCAGCGAGCAGCTCCAACGATTGGGTATTCAGCAATTCTGAAGACCATGACAACGATGGACGTCACCCTGGGACTCTATTCGACGCAGTTCGCCAAGCATTCGGACGACCACCGGATTCAAGAGGCCGAAAACCGCTTGTCACCGGCCGTACGAACGACTCTGGAGCAGCGCAGGATGGCCCAGGTCGAGCAGAACGCCCTATGTGAGGAAGAAGAAGGTCTAGTTTATGGACCCGGAATATCAGATGGAATGTAAGTTGCATAATGTTGCAGTTATATGTAGTCAAAACTTCAAACGCGTTTTTCTCGAAATGACTTTTTTTTTACCGCGCGGTATGGTAACTTCAAATCTACTGAACCGATTGGAATGATTCTTTGTTTCCAACGAAGCTAACTAAATTATCTAGGAGTTGTACCACTTTTATTCCGATCCATCAACTATAAATATTTTTACTTGGCCCACGATGTCGAAAAATCGATGAAAAAACCCTATTTTGTTTCAAATAGCCGTCATTTTGTTCCCTATGTTCCAAATAACTTAAGCGAGGTACAGCTCCTAAAGAATCTTATATACTTCGCTAACGTCAACTCAGTTTTGATTTCAGAGGAGCACGCTGAGCTGTGATATACCGCGCGTGGAGGTCCACATCGAAATTTTGTTTCGTTTCGACGGCTTTTCCGCCTTTGCTCTTAGACATTTCCGGTCGAAAAAATTCCAGTTTGTAGAGGAAATATCAATAAACATTTTGACCTTATTTGACATTGATATCGATAACAAATCCCGGGAAAAAAATTCTCAAAGAACACGTTTTTTTCGTGCCAAAGATAGCAAACCTCCCCTTAAGGTCGATATTGGCCTCGCCAGAGATACTGGGGCTCCGAGTTGGCGGCGAGTGGCCCTCTTTTCGACGAGGAATGGAGGATTAGACAGTACCGAGCCAGAAGGACAGAACGCAGAGTGTTTGGGTCCGGATGGTCCGAAATGTGCATTTAATAATTTTTGCATTCTGTGGTAGTGGACTGATGGTGAGACCGAGACGCTTGGGAATTCAACGCTGCTGTGTAACGATAAGCAGAGGGCTCTGCAATTTTATGGACGCAATTAGGGCGATCTGTGGCTGATGTCGTTCCTGGGTGTTTTGCCACGGCATACAAACAAGACAGCGTGGGCCCAACCTGAACACGCTGTGCTGTAGCATGTGTGCCCTCAATAAGGATGTCATGATATTGGAGAAGAAAGTAGTGGAATACGGTAGGTGTATTAACCTTCAGTGGCTTCTGTGGTGTTAGTTTGCTTACCTGTGTGGAGATTGAGCAGTAACTGTCACTTTTCAAGAGAACTGACGAGTGTGGAAAAGTGTGGCCAATGCCGCATGGGCGTTGTCATAAAGTTATTATATTTCTTATTTGTGAACATAAATTTGTTATCAGGATTACTCATTGGATAGATTCTAAATTCAGTTCTGCGCTGTAGTTCAGCGGGTTATAAATACTGGAATTTACCACATCTGCTAACTGTGAGTTTTGTATATGTTTTTATATCTGCATGTTAAATGAAAGATAAGTTTGAAGTTTGAAAGGTAGCTTTCTATCATTAAGATTCTGTAATTTTTTATTTGGAAGTGACGTTGTTTGCTATTGTTATTGGTTGAGATTTTACTACCCAGAGGAACAGTTATTTAATCAGTCTTTTATGAAGTGTTTCAAGACTTGTTATTTTTGGTGAACTGTTACCAATAAATTACATAAATTAGTAATGTTGTGTAATCAGTTATTGAAGGCACCAATCGTCATTAGCAAATCAACCATGGCCAGCTGGGAACAGGCGTGGAAGTAACATTAGGGAACTAGAGGCTATTTGTTGTTATTGTTGAAGTGTCTAGTCGCCCCTAAATTAAATAATAATTCTGCACAAGACCCACAGGCCTACAAATGTGTAGGACGTCGGACGTGGTTGAAAGGCAAAATGCCCACGTAGGAGTGTTGTGTGGCACGTGGTGATCGCCGCCACTCTTGATGCAGACGTTCAGTCCGCTTGGTGAAGGTTAAAGTGAAGTAGATGCGCCGTTCTCGCCTACATCAGATTCATCTCGCAGGCTCTCCATTGTGTGCCAGCTGCGGAGTGATGGATGAAGATAACCATCGCCTTGTCTGCGAATTGGCGAACAATATTTGGTTTTTGTTGCGCTTTCTTCACACGCGTGACTCCCGACCACACAACTGCATAATCGCTCATCTTCCGGGATGAGGTGTATTTTCCGAGAGCAAAAACAAATTCTGTGCGGTGGATACGCGGCCACGTCGTCCACTGTTTGTTAGGTGACGATGAGAAGTCCTCGATGTTTTGCACTTCTGAGACGAACTATACCGTGCCATCGTATGGAGCGTCAAGTACCAGCAATATTTCTCAAATTTTCTCCGGACCGCGTTCCATATCCCAACTCGCAGCTGGTTTATTCATGACAAAAAAAGGTGAATCTCGAAAATTTTCTTTAAGACTGAACTACCAACGGCAACCACATCGATACGAGAAGACATGCATCGATAATTCCGCAGCGAGTAGCATCACGGAGAGTCTTCACGTCTTAACGAGACGACCTCTTTTGTTCTTCTTCCTGTTTTGACACTGATCTACAGAATTTTCCCTGACAAAGAGAACTCAAACTTAACCTATTCATTTATTATGCACGATATACAAGTCCAACGCATCTGACTGCTATACACTGACAACATGACTTCCAATAATTAACACAAAAGAATGACCCTGAATTGCAAGAAATCCTAACAATAATACAAATCCAAAAAATATGAAATTAAAGGAGTATGAAACTACCTCCAACTCTGTTAATTGCCTAAACTAATTTCAATCACGAATCCCGATAGTCGAAACCCCATTCTTTATCATAAGTTACTCGCACTTACCTCACAGAAAATCTTCATAACAGGAACTACAACAATTACAGCAAGTAGCAACAATATCCAGCTAAATAAAAAGATTCTAACTGCTATAGAATTTAACTACTAGGACGCATATGGTTAGCAAAAGAAAGATTTTGTTGAAGAGCACACAATGTATTTAAAAAATTTTACCTTATTCATGTGACATCCAGTTCCAAAAATTATATAATTGTCAATAATTCCACTACCGAAACATTATCAACAACATCCATCCTCATACATTCCCTTGCATATTTTCTTATAAACACATCATTTCATCTTACTTTACATTGCGTGTCCTACCAATACAAGAGTCTCCACTAACAAAATCATGTCCATACACTTCCCTATCCACTCGCTAACTGCTAGTCCGTCCAACCACAGAATCTCTTGCCAAGGGCGCAGAGGGCTCTCAGTTATATTTTCGGATAAGCTGAGTAGCGTAGTCACCGTGGGTAGTGATTATAATACTAAACTCTTGAATGAAGAGTCGTGAGTTCAAAACTCACCTGATACCTAAAATTTTAGTTTCTATATGCGGTTCGAGTAAATTCTAGAAGTATCCACAAATATTAAGAAACATTGTACTAGAATGTTCTGTAACTGTATATGTACCGTATGTGTTCTGGCCGGAGACAGTTCACTCCGAGCTGTTGTATGTGCAAGTGCTGAATAAGCCTTCCTCAGGTGAAGTTAGTGTTCGTCATTCATCTAATTACACCTTCTTCTACGTGACATTATTAACACAGTCTATAACGCTGCCAACATACAAGCAGGTTACTTACAGAGCGACTTTCACTTACCTTCTCCTCGGTGTTACGAACCATGCCATAGCACGAGCTTTTGCAACACACTGGTGATGGACAAAATGTAAGAAATAAAAATAAATAAGTAAAATAAAATAAATTCTTTCCTCCTTTTCCTTGATGCATATTGGCCCTCTGAATACTCTGCCCCCCACCCTCCCACACTCCTCTTAGCTCTGAGGGGGTTGCGACCCTTCCCCAATTTGCCGCCGATCCCTCCCGCCCCCCCCCCCCCCCCAGTAATGATACCCAAAGAAAAATTAGGTAAGGTGACGGCTCGCGATGAACGGGAAATCCGGGTTCGAGTACAGTTCTGGCACAAATTTTCGTACTGTACCTAATACAGCCAATGCCAAGACATTCAGTGAGTTTATTTCGGACGATGGCTTAATGTTCGCTCGCAGCCAGGTCTCTCGTAAATATACAATCTATTGAGCATCGTTGAAAAACTTCAGATGTAGGTGTCCTGAGAATGAATCTTTCACTCTGCAGCGGAGTCCCACTCAGTAGGTCAGCGATTTAAATCTCCATCTGGCCTTCCACATTAATGTTTCCGTGGCGCTATAAACTGCTTAAGGCAGTTCTTTTGGAAAGGACGTGGCCTATTCCCTTCCCCAATGTAGGGGTTTGCTCCGCCTCTAAAAAGCTCGTTGTCAACGGGACATTAAACTCCAATGTTCCTCCTTCTTTTAAAACGTCTCAGTTGACAGAGTCATAACCTTATGTCTTCCATATTGTTCTGTTTATTTTACCAAGCACCGCCAATTTATCACACAAAACTTCTGTGTGTGCGTCAGTTCTATTTTTTACTTAACACCCTCAACCCGTTTAGAGGGTTTGCGTCTCCATCTTTTAGCGGAAACAGTTTTTGTTTTGTTTTTTTTCATATGTGTTTCAGCTGCTTACTGCCTGCCATCTACTTTAGGTGTCTTTCTGGAAACCTTCCCTTAAGCTGCACACATTATCGAGTTACCACGTTCGCACTGGAACACATACAGTAAAAAAATACACTGACACAAAGAAAATCACAACACCAAGAAGAAGTTTTGCAACATGGACGAAAGTTTGCAGACGTGTTTCTACAACTGAAAGATTATGTCTCGAGCCAGTCGCATAAGAAACAAATCAAGTTTGCTTTAAATAAACGCTGTAACGGTCGTGACCGTTAGTTACCTTTGAGAGTGCAATGGGTGATTTGATTTTAGTCAAATTGCTTTTAAGGTTATCAACGCTTCACTGAGTTTGTACGGGGTCCTGTAGTAGGGCTACGAGAAGATGGATATTCCTTCCGCGATAGTGCAGAAGCACTTGGCAGGAATGCAGCCACTGCACGGCAGCTATGGTCACGTAAATGTTGCGACGGGGCGGCAAATAAGTGAGGTTAAAGCGTTCACACGAATGTGCATATACAAATGTTAGTTAAAAAATGTTTGTGCAAATTTTGGCTCTCACGTAAGTCTCAGGGGATGATTTCCACACTTGGTGCATTAGTACACTGTTCCACACCCTCCCATTAGTTACAGTTTTTCAATTGATATTCACTCAGACATGAGTACAGTTTATGCTAAGGGAACAAAAATCAGGCGATTATTATAGCAAAATCATTTTTCACGACAGAGTTCAATTAAGTTTTTATCGTATCCATTTACTGGCGTCGTCCTTTTCTTTCACACAATGAAATTAGCACTGGTGAGATGGTTTACACTTTTACTTTAATAATAATTTGATTCCGAGCCCCCAATAGCAGTAATGTAGGCTGCTATAATTGAAAGTTACTCAGTCAACTCGAACAGAACCACAAGTCGCACTGTTCTCTTTGTTCTTGCAGTTTTGGCGCGAAATCACAGATCGCCACATGTTCACTTACGCAGATGTATACCTCGTAATTCGTACTCGCACAAATAACCGTAGCACTTCCAGATCACCAAATATATGCTTGCACACTTGCACTATTAAGCAATACTCTTTGCCGAAATAAATCGGCGCGAAAAATTCTTACTCAAACGACCATATGGGCCACCCACAAGTGGGGCTCGCTCTCCACCCACCCGCCAAACGACTCACCAACGACTGCCGAACGACTCACCCCAGGTCAAGATGGCCACTCACTTATATAGGCTCAGATGTCTACCCCCCCTGGGTATGCAAGTACCAAGCTCACCAGTTAAGGTTACAAATTTTGACATACACAACCCTCAACAGTAATAAGTACACCATCGGAACCACGCTAAAAGTGCATCCTATTTACTATGTTACATTAATTTCTAGGATTATTCTGTCGCCCGTAAATCAAGTTTTAGTATTTGCAAAATTTCGCCACTTAGCGCAGATTTGTTTGTTTACATCTATGCTGCAAAGTTTTAACATAGAACTGTATATAGCACTGTTTTTAGACTAATATTTAGCAATCTACACATTGTACTGCTCAAAAATCTTCATATCTATAATAATTAATTAATTATCGACGATAAATGTAAATAATAATATGCAAACAATGAAAACTATCGCAAGTTAAGTGTATAATATAACTTAACTAGATTAAAATACGTGTGATGCCACCCAACATATTATACAGATCCGTTCCTTACGTCATGAATTTTCTATTGAATTTTATAAACAATTTCCCATCAAACTTTGTTTATTGCTCTTTACGACCTTAATTATTTATGAATCTTAAAATATGACTACGGCACTCGATCCGCTATGACGAGAAGTTTTTAATGAGCTCTTGCTCATCCCTATAAGTTGTTATTTACTATTTTCATTAACCTCTGAGCATTCGTGTTACTAAACAATTTTCAAGTTACTATAAGTTTTGCGTCTCGTGACTTAAAATAAAGATCGATCTTTCAGAAGGTCCATATTGCTGACGACAATCCACTGCCGCATCGCTCTTCACTGTAAGTTACATAGTTTTCGCGTAATGGGCAAAAAACCAAACAATGTGTTGTGGACTGGCAAGACAGCCAATCCACTAGGAGGAAGCCGAAAGGCACGCGTTTAAGCTCACGCAGGCTGGCGTGAGGTCTGGAACTGGACAAGGACGTTATAGTAGCAAAGAACGTACGTAAATACTGGAATACTTAACTTTAATTCATAATTGGTGAACATCGCTCTTGACGGTACATGTTTTACAGCATCAATAGTAACTGGTAATGGCGCCTTGCTAGGTCGTAACAAGTTAGGTAGCTGAAGGCTACGCTAACTATCGTCTCGGCAGATGAGAGCGTAATTTGTCAGTGAACCATCGCTAGCAAAGTCGGCTGTACAACTGGGGCGAGTGCTAGGAAGTCTCTCTAGACCTGCCGTGTGGCGGCGCTCGGTCTGCAATCACTGATAGTGGCGACATGCGGGTCCGACGTATACTAACGGACCGCGGCCGATTTAAAGGCTACCACCTAGCAAGTGTGGTGTCTGGCGGTGACACCACACAATGCCCCAAGCTGCGGGCCACGTGGCCGCCCGGCGGCGGTGTCGTCCCGCCGACACGTTGCAAATCTCGCGCGGGCGCGCCACGCGCCTCCGCGAATGGCGCGCCATGTCGCGCGCTCGCTCTCCACAAAGCAATCCTTGCATACTAGAAATATTCAGCCAGTAACGGGGGTTCGTACCGTCACAATATAGGTCGCAGAAAGACCTGGCTCTGGATAGCCACGTGGCGCTATCGAGAGGCGTATGACTCTGGCTCATCGTAATGCATCTGCAGCAGCAATTTGAGCAGAAGTTGGCGCTACAATGACACAATGAACTGTTGCAAATCGGCTACTTCAAGGAGAGCTCCGAGCCAGATGCCCTAGTGTTCATTCCACTGACCCCAAATCACCGTCATTTGTGACTTCAATGGCTCGCATCTCGTGGTCGTGCGGTAGCGTTCTCGCTTCCCACGCCCGGGTTCCCGGGTTCGATTCGCGGCGGGGTCAGGGATTTTCTCTGCCTCGTGATGGCTGGGTGTCAAGAGTCAGCACTGTCTTTCCGTTGGAAGGACAACACTACTTCTTCAAGACTGCATGGAAATCCACTACTTCCGTGTGCATTGTCTTTTACTACTCAGACTTTGAGAAAAGAAAAGGCAGTTTTACTGTGATGAATGATCAGGACTGTCTTTATGGACTGTGAGAAAATTTTAGCTTTTGACCAACATTCTATCAATAAGTGTGTGCATTTGATATCTTTGTTATTGTAATTATGAAAAATTTTATCAAATCATTATTGGCCACTGCCCAAAACAATTTGTAAAATTTTTTGTGGGGCGCATGGGGGCTATGTAAGTAGGCTGTTTAGGTTTTCTTATTGGTAACGCCACGTAGCGCTCTGTATGAAAATCACTGGCTGTGCTGTGTGCAGTCTGTGGCTAGTTTGCATTGTTGTCTGCCATTGTAGTGTTGGGCAGCAGGATGTGAACAGCGCATAGCGTTGCGCAGTTGGAGGTGAGCCGCCAGCAGTGGTGGATGTGGGGAGAGAGATGGCGGAGTTTTGAAATTTGTAATACTGGATATCATGAACTGCTACATACATTATGACTTTGGAA
This sequence comes from Schistocerca cancellata, assembly GCF_023864275.1. NCBI lineage: Eukaryota > Metazoa > Arthropoda > Insecta > Orthoptera > Acrididae > Schistocerca > Schistocerca cancellata. The sequence goes on along the minus strand of NC_064628.1, from coordinate 780,029,872 downwards.
CACTATTGAGGTAAATACATTGTTTGTTCTCTATCAAAATCTTTCATTTGCTAACTATGCCTATCAGTAGTTAGTGCCTTCCATAGTTTGAATCTGTAATTTAACTGGCAGTAGTGGCGCTCGCTGTATTGCTGTAGCTTGAGTAACGAATATTTTTGTGAGGTAAGTGATTTTTGAAAGGTGTAGGTTAATGTTAGTCAGGGCCATTCTTTTGTAGGGATTTTTGAAAGTCAGATTGCGTTGCGCAAAAAATATTGTGTGTCAGTTTAAGCACAGTCATGTATAATTTTTCTAAGGGGATGTTTCAAGGTCTGTTGTGTTTTCTGATGAAAGTCGGTTCTGTTTCGCAGCCAGTGATGGCATGTGTTGGTTAGAAGGAGCCAGTTGAGGGCCTTCAACCAATCTGTCTGTAATGAATGAACGGAGGTACTGGCGGGATTAAAGCTGTGAGAACGGGGCGTGAGTCGTGCTTGGGTAGCTCAGTTGGTAGAGCACTTGCCCGCGAAAGGCAAAGGTCCCGAGTTCGAGTCTCGGTCCGGCACACAGATTTAATCTGCCAGGAAGTTTCAATCTGTCTGTGTGCTACACACACTGGACCTATATGTGGAGTTAAGATCTGCGGTGCGATTTCGCATGACAGTGGGAGCACTCTTATGCTTATCACCCACACCCTGAATACAAACTTATACATCAGTCGCGTGATTTGACCTGTTGCGCTGCCATTCGTTAAAATCATTGCAGGGAGTGTTTTCAACAGGATATGCTCGACCACATACCGCTGTTGTAACCCAACGTGCTCTACAGTGAGTCGACATCTTGCCTGGGCCTGCTCGACCACCAGATCGGTCTCCAGTCGAGCAAATGCGCACATCGTCGGACGACAGCTCCAGCCTCATTCACAATCAGCATAAACCGTCTCTGTATTGAGCTAACAAGTCCAACAGACACGGAACTACAAGCCGAACTAACTCCATCCTACAAACAGACATCTGGTACCTGTACAGCACAATGCATGCTTGTATTCAACATTCTGGCAGCTACACCGGTTATTAACATATCAGCACTTCACGTTTACGTGGCCTATCTTGCGCGTGTCCGCAGCTCGAAGTCACGCGGTAGCGTTCTCGCTTCCCGAGTCCGGGGTCCCGGGTTCGATTTCCTGCGGGGTCAGAGATTTTCACCTGCCCCGAGGTACCTTTGTGTTCTGTCGTCTTCATCATTATCATTCATCCCAATTACGGTCGGAGGAAGGCAACGGCAAATCACCTCCATTAGGACCTTGCCTACTATGGCGGTGCGAGTCTCCAACATCGTTCCCCTACGCTCTATCAAGAAGCATGGGACTTTTTTTTGTTATGGTTTTAGGGCGCAAAACTGCTACGGTCATTAGCGCCCGGTCCGTGAATTAGGAAAAGGTAAAAAAACGGAACTGGAAACCAGCAGCAATGGGAGCGAAACTCAAAAAGTTGGGGAAACTAAAAACAGAAGGAAAGCTTAAAAATGCACTATAGAAGGTGGGTTGTTTGTCCCCAAAAAGAGCTTCAAATGACTGACGTCATCTCACTGGCACTAATAAACTCGAGAACGCGATCGGCTGAACGGAAGCATGGGACTTCATTGCCATTCCATCGTGCAACGTTAATCACTTCAATATGTTTCAAGAATGAGTGTGCGCTGATATGAAACTTATTGGCAGATTAAAACTGTGTGCCGGACCGAGGCTCCAAATCAAGACCTTCGCCTTTCGCGGGAATGTGATCTTCCATCTGGGCTCACCAAGCACGACTCAAGACTCGTCCTCACAGCTTTAATTCCGCCAGCACGTCGTCTCCTATCTCCCAAACGTCACAGAAGCTCTCCTGCAGACTTCGCAGAGGTACAGGGGCAATTAAAACTGTGAGGACGGGCCGCGGGGTCGTGCTTGGGTAGCCCGTACGGGCGCTAGCATAGTAGCTCAGTGTGTTCGGTCAGACGGTTAGCTACCCTGTGTAATAATAAAATTAAAAAAAAACTGAGTGAACAGATCAACAAAGAAACTGAACGGGTAGTCATCGGACGTCCGCCCCGAGCTAATTCAACGAACATTATAGAATAAAATGAGATGAACAGCCGGCCGAAGTGGCCGAGCAGTTCTAGGCGCTACAGTCTGGAACCGCACGAGCACTACGGTCGCAGGTTCGAATCCTGCTTCGCGCATGGATGTGTCTGATGTCCTTAGATTAGTTAGGTTTAAGTAGTTCTAAGTTCTAGGGGACTGGTGACCTCAGAAGTTAAGTCCCATAGTGCTCAGATCCATTTGAACCATTTTTTGAGATCAACAAAACAAAAAAAAAGGTAGATCACTGGACCGCGTAAGGCATGGGTCCTGAGTTCGTCTCGGTCTGGCACGCAGATTTAATCTGCCACGTAGTTTCACTTAAATGTGTTATCCAGACAAAAGTATTCCCAAAAGTTCATTACTCTACTTTAATTATTTTTTTGTGTTAGATTTTTTTTTTCGTCAGTGTGTCAGCTTTCCTAGTGGAAACTATTGCTTCTGGTCAGAGATTAATTTTCAAGTACGTCTATCGATTGAAAACGCGATATTTAACGACTCCGGAAACCTTTTCTCCCGTAACGCGTATTTAATTACCGTCTTTACGATGCCAGGCTGGTAATGGATCCCCTTGCTGCAGCGGACCTAACGTATATTTATACTTCCCGTGGCAGAAAATTTTTCCTCCCTTATTACGAATGACATACGGCAATAAAATGTGCAACCAGTGGCGGTGTGCCGCACCAAAATTAATCGCGTAATAAAAACCCAGGCCAGGTGCGGAGGCAGCTCTCTCTCTCTCTCTCTCTCTCTCTCTCTCTCTGTCTCTCTCACTCACTCCATGTTTTTGTGTGTGTGTGTGTGTGTGTGTGTGTGCGTGCTGGCAACGGGACTCTGGCGCAGCTGGCGGAGTCGCTGTCATCGGCGACAGCTACACCAACAGCGGCGTGCCCTCCCCTGGGGAGAAGACAGACAGACAGACGCCTTCGGCCCTCCGCCGGTGGCCCACCTCGTCCCGTTCCACGTGACCCTGAGCTCACGTGACAGACGAACCAAAATACTGCCTCTGTCTCCAACGTCCGCCACTCGTGGTCTAGTACGAGGATGAGTCAGATGAAAACCTTAAATATTTTTTTTAAATATTATTTATCCTGCAGAAGCGGTACAAAGCTGTAACACTTTTCAACATAATCTCCCTCACGCTCAATGCAAGTCCTCCTGCGCTTACAAAGTGCATACATCCCTTTAGAAAAAAAATTCTTTTGTTAGTCCGCGCAACCACTGACGCACCGCGTGGCGTACCTCTTCACCAGAACGGAACTTCTTTCCTCCCACTTCGTCTTTGAATGGTCCAAACATATGGAAGTCACTTGGGGAAAGGTCTGGTGAGTATGGTGGATGAGGAAGACACTCAAAATGCGGGTCTGTGATTGTTGCAACTGTTGTACGGCCAGTGTGGGGCCTTGCATTGTCATGTTGTAAAAGGACACCTGCTGACAGCAATCCACGTCGCTTTGATTTGATTGCAGGTCGCAGATGACTTTTTAGGAGATCTGTGTATGATGGACTGGTGACAGTGGTCCCTCTAGGCATCTAATGCTCCAAAATGACGGCTTTTTCCTCACAAAAGAGAGTCAGCATAACCTTCTCTGCTGATGGTTCTGTTTGAAACTTCTTTGGTTTTGGTGATGAGGAATGGCGCCATTCTTTGCTCGCTCTCTTCGTTTCCGGTTGGTGAAAGTGAACCCAGGTTTCGTCCCCAGTAGCGATTCTTGCAAGGAAGCCATCACCTTCTCTTTCAAAGAGCCGAGGAAGTTCTTCACTAGCATCAACACGTCGTTCTCTCATTTCAGGAGCCAGCTGCCGTGGCACCCATCTTGCACACTTTGTGAAACAGGAGAACATCATGCGCAATGTGTTGTGCTGACCCATGACTAATCTGTAAACATGCTGCATTGTCATTCAGTGTCACTCGGCGGTTTTCTTTCACTACGGCTTCAACTGCTGCAATGTTCTGTGGAGTTACAACTCGCTGTGCCTGACCTGGACGAGGAGCATCTTCCACTGAAGTCACACCATTTGCGAACTTCCTACTCCATTCGTAGACTTGCTGCTGTGACAAAGATGCATCACCGTACTGAAACTTCGTTCGTCGATGAATTTCAATAGGTTTCACACCTTCTCTACGCAAAAACTGAATAACAGAACGTTGTTCTTCCCTGATGCAAGTCGCAAGTGGGTGGCCATTTATCTACTGATACTGCGACGGTATGTGTGCATCTGCACTATGCTGCCACCTACAGGCCATTCTGCACGCTGTTTGTAGCACGCTTACCAACTTACAGGATAACGGCCTGAAATTTCGACTTATTATTACAAATTTAAGGTTTTCGATTGACTCACCCTCGCAGCTACCGTTGCTGCTTCTGGATCACAGCCGGTCGTGGTGGCCAAGCGGTTAAAGGCGCTACAGTCTGGAACCGCGCGACCGCTACGGTCGCAGGTTCGAATCCTGCCTCGGGCATGGATGTGTGTGATGTCCTTAGGTTAGTTAGGTTTAAGTAGTTCTAAGTTCTAGGGGACTGATGACCTTAGAAGTTAAGTCCCATAGTGCTCAGAGCCATTTGAACCCTTTTTATGGATCACAGGGTGCCGGGTTGGGGATTTTCTCTGCCGGGAACTGGGTGTTCGTGATGTCCTCGTCATTTCATCATCATTCGTGAAAATGGCTAGATTGAACTGTGTAAATATGGGGACTTTGCTGATGACCGCGCAGTTGAGCGCCCAATAAACCAAACATCATCGTCTGTCTGAAACCGCGAGGCCTTTTCATAGACCGCACGACCTAGACGCTCCTTCGCAACGCGTGAACATCACAGAAGTGAAGGCAAATTCCGAAATGTGTATAATTAATCTTAGCTCCCCAATGCTAGCGAACTCGATCAGCTCCCAGGTATCTCATCTTTGTCCCAGTTCATCTCCATGCCTTGAAGATCATTTGAAAAAGTTCGTTTCCACGTGTTACGAGGTTTCCCCGTACTATATCCATGTGTTGGTTTGCACACGAAACTTGCCAGGCTGTAGCTAGCCTAGTGTTTCATCCTCCTTTTTGTTCAAATGGTTCAAATGGCTCTAAGCACTATGGGACTTAACATCTGAGGTCACCAGTCCTCTAGACTTTAGAACTACTTAAACCTAAGTAACCTAAGGACATCACACACATCCATGCCCGAGGCAAGATTCTAACCTGCGGCCGCAGCAGCAGCGCGGTTCCGAACTGAAGCGCCTAGAACCGCTCGGTAGCAGAGGCCGGCTCTTTTTATTCACCACACTTAATCCGTCGATAAGTTAGATCTAATTAATCAATAAATTCCCATGCATATACAAACGAACGGTATTATTCTTGGGAGTGGGTGATGATTGTGGACGATTTTCTTTAATTGCTCTTACAAAGTGCATGTTTAATTCATTCTGGTAGTTAGCGGAGACTAAAAACATGGCACTTCCGAGAATGAGATTTTCACTCTGCAGTGGAGTGTGCGCTGATATGAAACTTTCTGGCAGATTAAAACTGTGTGCCGGACCGACACTCGAAATCGGGATCTTTGCCTTTCGCTGGCAAGTGCTCTACCATCTGAGCAACCCAAGCACGACTCACGACCCTTCCTCACAGCTTCAGTTCTACCAGTACCTCGTCTCCTATCTTCCAAATTTTACAGAAGCTCTCCTGCGAACCATGCAGAACTGGCACTCCTGAAAGAAAGGATATTGCGGAGACATGTTTTAGCCACAGCCTGGGGGATGTTTCGAGAATGAGAATTGGGGTGCTATTTCTGCAAGGTTCGCAGAAGAGCTTCTGTGAAGTTTGGAAAGTGGGAGACGAGGTACTGACAGAATTGAAGCTGTGAGGAGGGGTCGTGAGTCGTGCTTAGGTAGCTCAGATGGTAGAGCACTTGCCCGCGAAAGGCAAAGGTCCCGAGTTCGAGTATCGGTCCGGCACACAGTTTTAATCTGCCAGGAAGTTTCATGATGCATCTTCATGCACGACATAAAAATGATGAAATTGTGTTCATTAATAAGCAGTCATTTATCTGTCATCTGTTAAAGGTTTCACCTGGAGCAAAGAATTAACTAGGCTTCAAGGGTCACTGGTTAGTTGGGAAGGGTATGAAAGCTTAAAATAGGAATGAAATTAATTGTAATTGGTAAAATAATTTTATTGATATCAAGACTAGCAGCACTAGGTAGCTGTATCCTTATAAAATCTAACAAGCTCATCATCTTTAATGACCTTCATGTTGACAGGCCTTTAAACTCTGACCTTTTATCATTTTAATCAGTGTGAGGCAATGGATTAAGCTCTCATATTGATACCAATGATTACGGAATAACTGCAGGTTACAGGTTTTTGTGAAACTGAGATAAAAGAAAAGCACTGGTTAAGTGAAAACTATGGATATTTGGAACGAAAGAAAGTGAGAATCTTCAGTTGATACATATGGTACTTAACAATCGAAACAGTCACCAGATCCCAGTTGCAAATTACCTGTTTTAACAGCTTACAGGGGCAACAAAATATTGGTTTTTCATTATTTCATATAATTATTCACCTGTGATGATCTACCATCATTATCTGCTGATTAAGGGATATATTCCTACGTTAAATGTTTAACATGATAGCTCAAGTATGAATGTTAGAAACCATGTAATGCCTTGATGCAACTTAACTCGCAGCACATAAATTACGCAGACTATATTCATTCGGTATTTGTCAATGAGAACACTTAGTGACTTACATAATTTCAAACATTTCGAAATTTTTTCCTGACTGATATTACCAAAAAATGAAACGAAGACAATTTTATCGCTTACTACATTATTGCTGTTCGTGTATAAAACTTCAGCATGCTTGACGTTTTAGATTATTACTTCTTTACTATTAACTCTATTTGCTACTGATTTTGCAGACAGTATCAACATATATCACTAAAGATACCTACAGAAATATACGAGGGCTATCCACAAAGTACATTACGTTTTGGAATTAAAAATAAATTAAGTATTGGAATTTTTTTTATTATATACAGATGAAAGCCACACTTAAATACTACTTTTCTACTTAGTTGCCATTTAAATTAAGGCACTTATCGTAGCGATACATGAGCTTGGAAATTCCTTCGTCGTAAAATTCGGCCGCCTGCGCCTTCAACCACGTGGTTACCTCTTTTGGGACAGAAAAGGTGTGATTTTTGTGGATTTCCTGGAAAGAGGCACTAAAATAAACTCTCAAAGGTATTGCCAAACTCTGCACAACCTCAGAAGAGCAATACAAAACAAGCGCAGGGGAAAGTTGGGCTCAAAGATCTTGCTGATTCACGACAACGCCCGGGCCCACACGGCAAATGCCACTCGTGAAGTTCTCGAATCTTTTAAGTGGGAGTTGTTTCCTCATCCGCCGTACAGTCCCGACCTGGCACCGAGCGACTTCCACTCATTCCCAGCAATGAAGAAGTGGTTGGCTATGCAGCGTTTTGATGACGACGCACAGCTTCAAGAAGAGGTAACCACGTGGTTGAAGGCGCAGGCGGCCGAATTTTACGACGAAGGAATTTCCAAGCTCGTCCATCGCTACGATAAGTGCCTTAATTTAAATGGCAACTATGTAGAAAAGTATTATTTAAGTGTGGCTTTCATCTGTATATAATAAAAAAAATTCCAATACTTTATTTATTTTTAATTCCAAAACATAATGTACTTTGTGGATAGCCCTCGTATCATTGTTTGACGTGTAGTTTAGGAGAAAAATTACCTTTCCAGAAAATTATAAATTGACCTCATTACTGGATTTCTGAGGGAGTTCTCATATAGTTCTGGCGTACAATTACTGAATTAAAAAATATTATATTGTTCAGTTACAATTAAAGACTTTACTTTTATAACTAACTTCTACTATGGTGTAGCCTAAAGTGATTTGATACTATGTACTGTTTACCAAAAAAATCTTACCTGAACAGATAGTGTGTAACAATTTTTGGGTTCGGCAATTTTGGTTTTTACTTCTTCATTCCCCACGGGCATCTCGCAACTCTTTTTCGAGTTCATGCTAGGCTACCACGGAACCCCAGCCTTTTGCATAACTCCCTTTGCATGCTGCAGGGTTATATATCTGTTATCCATTTCCCCCTTCACCTCTCCATCGGATGCTTTGGCACAGATCCTACTTGGACCAGGTTTATTATTGGGACTCGAGTTTCCACTTCCTGGGTTCTCTATAATGTTTTATTGAACAAACAGATTGTCCCCATTGTTCGGCTTGACCTGCCATCAATCTTCAAAATTCTGGCCCTCAACAGTGCTGATTAGGGTGCTTTCATCTCTGCTGTCCCCTTGGCTCTCTGCCGCATGGAGATATCGATTAGGCAGTCCAGAATACAACTACAGCCATTCTTTCAGTAGCTGATTTGACGATCCAGTTTCTCGGGCCCGCCCTGATGGGAGACAGTACCTTGGTGCTCATCAGATATCGCAGAAACTATTAGAGATCGTAGACGGGCTCTCCAGTGACATAAGCGGCACCCATTGATGGAGCACCTCATTCCCTTTAAATGGGTCCATACCCTGGTCTGCCACCTAATAAAGCAACTGAAACAAAAGTGCTGGGAACTGTACGTTTCAACCACTGTATCACATACCTTCCCTTTGCAGGTTTGGGCAAAAATCAGACTTCTCTACGGATACCAGACTCCTGCAGGTCTACCTGGTGTTACCTTGAGTGGTACTGTCTACACTGACCCCCAAGAAGATACAAACGACATCTAAATTTAAAAAAGTTTGCGCAAACCAGTTGAACTGAGTGACGCAATTTTGCACAAAAGACTCAATTGAAGGTGTTTTAATTACAATTTCGTTCAAGAATCTTTTATAGAGAACTTTTAAAGAATCTAAATAATTTTTTGAAGTGTTTTGTAAACGACGTAGGTGACGAAGTCTGCACATGGTCATATTTCAAACAAAAATCATTGAGTCATACGCGTCGTAACACTACACATTGCGCTAGCGGAAGGGCAGAAGCCCCTCCTCACTTGGCACCATGGAACTGTGTAGAGTAGTTGCCGTAAGTGCTAAACGAAAATTGCCTGGAGGGTATAAGCACTCAGCGATTCGCGAACTAGATGATTCTCCAGCCTCGCGGAGTGGCCGCGCGGTTAGAGGCGCCATATCACTGATTGCACGGCTCCTCCCACCGGAGGTTCGAGTCCTCCCTCGGTCACGGCTGTGTGTGTCGTTCTTAGCATAAGTTAGTTTATGTTGTGTGTAAGTCTAGAGACCGATGACGTCAGCAGTTTTGTCCCTTAGTAATTCACACATTTTTGGTTCTCCTCTCGGTATCACAACTTGCACCATGAGCCTGTGACATCTGGAGCGACACCCTGGAATGCAGTACGGAGTCTGCTGTTGGACCAAGAGACAGGGCAGCTTACCCTGAGTCATGAGGGAGCCGCCCGCTGGCTAGAGGCAGTTCAGGGCCATCGTCAGCTGCGGCGCTGTGCTGTCATCACGGTCGCAGCCGAAGATGAAGGGTATCAGACGGATGCCATATTCCTTGACTTCCGGAAGGCGTTTGACTCGGTGCCCCACTGCAGACTCCTCACTAAGGTACGAGCATATGGGATTGGTTCCCAAATATGTGAGTGGCTCGAAGACTTCTTAAGTAATAGAACCCAGTACGTTGTCCTCGATGGTGAGTGTTCATCGGAGGTGAGGGTATCATCTGGAGTGGCCCAGGGAAGTGTGGTAGGTCCGCTGTTGTTTTCTATCTACATAAATGATCTTTTGGATGGGGTGAATAGCAATGTGCGGCTGTTTACTGATGATGCTGTGGTGTACTCGAAGGTGTCGTTGAGCGACGAGGATACAAGATGACTGGGACAGGATTTGTGATTGGTGTAAAGAATGGCAGCTAACTCTAAACATAGATAAATGTAAATTAATGCAGATGAATAGGAAAACGAATCCCGTAATGTTTGAATACTCCATTAGTAGTGTAGCGCTTGACACAGTCACGTCGATTAAATATTTGGGCGTAACATTCCAGAGCGATATGAAGTGGGACAAGCATGTAATGGCAGTTGTGGGGAAGGCGGATAGTCGTCTTCGGTTCATTGGTAGAATTTTGGGAAGATGTGGTTCATCTGCAAAGGAGGCCGCTTACAAAACACTAATACGACCTATTCTGGAGTACTGCTCGAGCGTTTGGGATCCCTACCAGATCGGATTGAGGGAGGACATAGAAACAATTCAGAGGCGGGCTGCTAGATTTGTTTCTGGTAGGTTTGATCATCACGCGAGTGTTACGGAAATGCTTCGGGAACTCGGGTGGGAGCCTCTGGACGAAAGGAGGCGTTCTTTTCGTGAATCGCTACTGAGGAAATTTAGAGAACCAACATTTGAGGCTGACTGCAGTATAATTTTACTGCCGCCAACTTATATTTCGCGGAATGACCACAAAGATAAGATAAGAGAGATTAGGGCTCGTACAGAGGCATATAGGCAGTCATTTTTCCCTCGTTCTGTTTGTGACTGGAACAGGGGTGAAGATGCTAGTTGTGGTACGAGGTACCCTCCGCCACGCACCGTATGGTGGATTGCAGAGTATGTATGTAGATGTAGATGTAGATATCGACGACAGCAGCATTCGAGGGACGTCATGGTCGGCCCCGCTCTTTGCGCTGTCAGCAATGTCGGACGCATATCGTTTCATACGAGAGGGATCTGGGTGCCTCCACCAATATGTCCCCGAAGTACTGCGGCCGAGGACCGGAATAAAGAAGTTAATCGAACAAATCCACTGTCGTCCTGTCGTCTTATTTGACCCTCCATGGGTGACAATCCAAGAGTCATTTAACGTTATCAACGCTTCAGTTCATGATTAACAGTTAACAGGATTTATTGTTCATTCGGTCTTCTTTATGAGAACGTTTCCAGTCCTTCTCTCTGGAAACGCACAATTATCAAACGCTCATATGTGTATATGCATTCATTCTCCTGAGACGAGTATTTGACCCTTGCTTGTTCAGAGAAATCACTTAAGTCATAACAATAAATGTACATAATTTGTAACCCTTGCTTCATTACAGTAGCTGATAGTCCCCCATCACTACTTAGTAATTGTTAACGTTTAATTAGGGCACAAAACTGCAATCTCTTGTTAGAGAGAACCCTTTCCTTCTGTTTCTATGTGCATAATTCCTTTACAGTCTCTTGGGCCGCAGTGGGGAACTTGCAGCTTGAGAGGTGATACTCAGCGGCAAAACAGATCAAGTAGAGCCTTACGCCAGTGACACATTGCACAGTGCTGATTTGGAGATTCTTATACTTTTCATGCATAGAACACGTCCTGCAAGCTACATCTCCTTTCAGGAACGATTTTATGCCGGCGGCGTAGACCACTTCTTCTCAGCACATCAACGTTTGAAACGTGGTCGCGATAGCTGATCTTCAAAATTCGCATCAAGCATTGTTGATGAAAAACAGTGAGCTCCTGTGCTGAGTCTCGTACGCGTATATTGGCCGGCCGGAGTTGCCGTGCGGTTCTAGGCGCTACAATCTGGAACAGAGCGACCGCTACGGTCGCAGGCTCGAATCCTGCCTCGGGCATGGATGTGTGAGATGTTCTTAGGTTAGTTAGGTTTAATTAGTTCTAAGTTCTAGGCGACTGATGACCTCAGAAGTGCTCAGAGCCATTTGAACCATTTATGCGTATATTGTCACAGGTAGGTTGCCGCATTTGCTGGAAGACTGCAGAAATTTTCACAGTGGTACTGCTGATCTCTGCATCTACATTCCCTTTATTACAGATAATGCTGCTGAGATATGAAACTTGGTCAACATCTTGTAGTAGTTTGAGGAGATACATTTACACTTTTTATTGACATTGATTTCGTTTTATCACTGTATATTTTTAGCCCTACAAAACTGGCCATTCCATCCAGCTTGACAGTCATGAGTTGTAGACTTTGTGATGTTTTTGCGAAAAGAACGATTTCATCAGCAAAATCCAGATCCATAAGCCTAGGCTGCTCATTGAAACCTATGCCTACGTTGGAGTTGTCCATGGATTTTCACATTACGAAAACTAGGCCTAATATTAAAAGGAATGGTGACAAAATGCATCTTTGTCTAACACCTGTCAGGATACCAAAGAAAGAATGTTCCCATCTTCTGCTCTTACGCAGATACTCGAATCTTGCTATAGGTTTCCGAAAACATAAATGAGTTGGCCATGAATTCCACATATTCCTCATAGGCTGCCTGTATTTCAGCGTGATTCTCGGTGTATACTGTCAAATGTTCAAAAAAATTTTTTTTTTAGATCAACGAAGTTTAGGTGCAGTGAACAGTTGAATTTTGTGCATTGTCCTATTACGTTTCGCAGAACAAGTATTTGTTTGTGTTAGCCTGTTCTTCTGCTGTGAAATGGCAAATAGGTCCGAGCCTCCATATCTCAGAATTTTGGCTGAGATTTCATCCAAATCAGCTGCTTTATTGCTTTTAGGTACTCAGATTGCTACGCACATCTCTGTTTTTGTGATATCGCCTGTTTCATTATTCGGTCTTGCATTTTTGACTCGTTGCAAATAGGTAGGAAATTAAGGGAAAGGAATAGGATAAGTTGAAGAAACCAGAGGTTGTCGTGTGTTTAAAGGAAACAGCACATCTCTGACTTGCCCTGCGTTAACTGCTGACTCCCAACTACCACAATACTGTAATTCTCCCTCAAGACCCTATTAGCAACAGTAAAAGAGTGAAAGTCAGTGTGACTCATATGATAACAACACGCTCGAAAATTCTAAGTGACAAATCTATATGAAATGGGACTGAAAGTACCGTTTCGCTCTGTCTTTTCGATGCCTTTGGCACAAATGCCAAAAAGCCCCCAGTAATTGTGGGTAGGAAGGTATCATTTGTTAACAGTTTATCATACATTTTCGTCATCTCAATGCCAGTTATCTCCCGCAACCAGGAATAAAATTCTGCTGGGAGGCCCTTTGGGCCAGCTGGTTTTGATCGCGGCGCATTCTTGATTGTAATTTCTACACTGCCGGGGAGAAAAATTACACTACTGGCCATTAAAATTGCTACACCACGAAGATGACGTGCTATAGACGCGAAATTTAACCGACAGAAAGAAGATGCTGTGATATGCTAATGATTAGCTTTTCAGAGCAATCACAAAAGGTTGGCGCCGGTGGCGACACCTACAACGCGCTGACATGAGGAAAGTTTCCAACCGATTTCTCATACACAAACAGCAGTTCACCGGCGTTGCCTGGTGAAACGTTGCTGTCATGCCTCGTGTAAGGAGGAGAAATGCGTACCATCATGTTTCCGACTTTGATAAAGGTCGGATTGTAGCCTATCGCGATTGCGGTTTATCGTATAGCGACATTGCTGCTCGTGTTGGTCGAGATCCAATGACTGTTAGCAGAATATGGAATCGGTGGGTTCAGGAGGGTAATACGGAACGCTGTGCTGGATCCCAACGGCCTCGTATCACTAGCAGTCGAGATGACAGGCATCCTATCCGCATGGTTGTAACGGATCGTGCAGCCACGTCTCGATCCCTGAGTCAACAGATGGGGACGTTTGCTAGACAACAAACATCTGCACGAACAGTTCGACGACGTTTGCAGCAGCATGGACTATCACCTCTGAGACCATGGCTGCGGTAACCCTTGACGCTGCATCACAGACAGGAGCGCCTGCGATGGTGTACTCGACAACGAACCTGGGTGCACGAATGGCAAAACGTCATTTTTTCTCATGAATCCAGGTTCTGTTTACAGCATCATGATGGTCGCATCCGTGTTTGGCGACATCGCGGTGAACGCACATTGGAAGCGTGTATTCGTCATCGCCATACTGGCGTATGACCCGGCGTGATGGTATGACGTGCCATTGGTTACACGTCTCGGTCACCTCTTGTTCGTACTGACGGCACATTGAACAGTGGACGCTACATTTCAGATGTCTTAGGACCCGTTGTTCTACGTCTCATTCGATCCCTGCGAAATCCTACATTTCAGCAGGATAATGCACGACCGCATGTTGCAGGTCTTGTACGGGCGTTTCTGGATACAGAAAATGTTCGACTGCTGCTCTGGCCAGCACATTCTTCAGATCTCTCACCAATTGAAAACCTCTGGTCAATGGTGGCCGAGCAACTGGCTCGTCACAATACGCCAGTCACTACTCTTGATGAACTGTGGTATCGTGTTGAAGCTGCATGGGCAGCTGTACTTGTACACGCCATCCAAGCTGTTTGACTCAATGCCCAGGTGTACAAGGCCGTTATGACGGTCATAGGTGGTTGTTCTGGGTACTGATTTCTCAGGATCTATGCACCCAAATTGCGTGAAAATGTAATCACATGTCAGTTCTAGTATAATATATTTGTCCAATGAATACCCGTTTATCATCTGCATTTCTTCTTGGTGTAGCAATTGTAATGGCCAGTAGTGTAGTACACCTGGAAGGCGACGTCAATTTTGAGCCGATGACGGCTTATGACACCTGTGGGATAGCAGATGTTTGGTTTCAACGTCGTCCGCTAACAGCTTAGTGGCATAGCTATCAGAGCGCCGTCTGCGTCTACCATTTAATAGGGGATGCTTGCAGCCAGAAGGCTTCGTGTGGTGCAAACATATGAAACTGAGTGAGTGAAATTGTGGCCTTCTGATTGGCCTCATGGTCCTTTGGGAGAATTGCCACACATGTTGGCGTTCTGCGTCAGTTGTGCAGCGAAGCAGGTGTCAGTGGGCACGAGATTGTCACAGACGTAGACGAGGTTCTGGACGTCCACGCAGCACAAATGCCGCCAGGATTGTCGTATCGTAAGGTTAGCAGTGGCAGATCCTACAGCGACCACAGCACAGATGAGAGGGCTTGTGAGCCCAACTGTCTCAATACCAACTGTTGCGGACCGATTATTATCAGTGGGTTTGTGGGCACGCACGCCTCTAGCCCGTCTTCCACTTACACCACAGTATCGACATGCACCGCTCGTCTGGTACAGGCAGAGGATCAATTGGAAGATGGAATGGTGCCCCACAGTCTTCAGCGATGAAAGCAGATTCTGTCTGCACGCAAGTGACAGTCGCTTATGCGTGCGACGTAGAGCTAGTGAGCGCTGCCTCGTAGAAAGCCTTCGTCCGACACACACTGGCTTCCCCCCCTCCCCCCCCCCCCCCCCCCCAGATCTTATGCTCTGGGGTACTGTAAGTTACAATTCTTGTTCACCTTTGGTGAGACCTTTGAGGAAGTAGAGGTGAAATTGACAACAGCTCTTGAAAATTTTGCCAAGTATTACGATGAAAACCAACTGAAACCGAACCCTGGAAAGACCCAAGTCTGTGCATTCCATCTTAGAAATAGGGAAGCCAAAAGGAAATTGAAAATCACTTGGAGAGGAGAACAGCTACTCCACTGCGGAACCCTTAAATACCTTGGGGTGCAGATGGAACGTTCCCTCACATTCAAAGCCTACTGTGAAGAAACGAGCCTCAAAGTAAAGGCGCGGAACAACATCATCCGCAAACTTACAGGAATCACCTGGGGTGCCCAGCCAAAAGTGCTTAGAACATGTGCCTTGGCACTATGTTTCTCCGCCGCAGAATACGCAGCACCCGTCTGGCAAAACTCTGCACATGCTAAACATGTAGATACAGCCCTGAACGAGACATGACCTATTGTTACAAGCTGCTTACGACCTACTCCTGTCTATAAGCTGTACCAAATTATGGGTATAGCTCTGCCACGCATTCGAAGGCAAGCTGCAACTGAAGTGGAGAAGAAAAAAAAAAAAAAGAAATCGACCATAGACATCCTTTGTACGGACATGACCCTCAACAGTCAAGATTGAGGTCAAGAAAAAGCTTCCTACAGAAAACTATGGCAATTCGTTCATCTCGCAGAGAAGAGCTTTGGCGAGACTCCATAGCTGAAGACAATCACATAATGGTCAAAGAGGAAATAGCCGAAGGTTCACACCTGTCATACGTGACCTGGAAGACTTTGAACAGACTGTGAGTTGGGGCGTCAAGGTGCAAAGCCAACCTCAGGAGGTGGGGCTTCAGTAATGAGGAGGAAACTTGTCATTGTGGTGACGTACAGGACGAACAACATCTGCCAGTCTGCAGGAACCTACCGGCTGCATGCACTATCTGTGATCTTGCTGCAGCCAGCGAAACTGCTGTGATAACCGCCGAATACTGGGCCCGTCAAAAAATATAAGCGTCTTGCTGCTTGTCCATCTGCTGCTTGTTTGTATATATTATTGAATCTGTGTCTTATATACTACTGTACATATTTAATTTTGCAAATTTGTTATGAGTCAATACTAATTAGTTTTTGTAATTATTTTACGTCCTGGACTCGAAAAATAAAATAAACCTTTGGTGTTTCCGGACGGGCCGCTAAACAGCGCTCGGTACGTGCAGAAGTTTTTCAGACCCGTTCTCTTGCTATCCTTGCAACTGGATGGTGATATGTGGTTCCAAAAGGATAACGCTCGCCCACACACTGTCCGTGAAACTCAACGTGCTCTGCAAGACGTGGAGTAGCTTCCCTGGCCAGCACGACCTGCAGAGTTGTCTCCACTCGAACACGGATCTCAATGGATTTCCCCATTAGTAGCGCATATCTTCACTAGGACGATCCCCTGTCCGTGTCTGATCCGCTTACATATTTTTATTATCAACTGGCATTCAACGGGCGGTGGACAGTGGTCGTAATGTTTTGGCTTATCCACGTATGAGGAACGTATGACTTGAGGACGGAAGTAAACCCGTTTATCTACAGTGCTGAATATATCAATTAAAACTTTCACTTCACCACATGCATTAAAATTTTGTACCCGATCTTTCCGCAGCACAAAATTAAAACCCTTACCTATTACAGTGTTACACCTGAATTTTAATGGAAGCGTCACAACTGCATCTTATCAAAAGTCACTTCTACTCCGTTTCCCAGTTGAGTCTGTTGCTGCATATGTACAGGGTGAGGCAGCCAAGCCATAACACCCCTTGTATCTCCCCAACCGTAATAGATACAAAGAAGCCGTTTGGACAGTGAATTGCAGGGACAGGGGCTACTTGAATACATCACATTTCATGTTTGTGCTATTTTTGTATTACACAGATACGAGGCCATCTTTGGTTTTTTTTAAAATGAAACCCTATGTTAAATTTTAGCGTAAAATGATGGGCTTAATAAGACGGTTTCATGTATGTATATATCATAATATTTAGGCGAATAGTTTTTGAGACACAGATATGTTCTTGTATCGTGTTCGTCCTTGGAAGCGGCGTTGTCCAATGTGACCATTCCTGTTGACCACTGAGGAACTTAACAGGGAAGGCGTTGCTTTCCTGCTTCTCGATAACGCCACAAGGTGAAGCACGAGGTACCTGGAGAGAAGGGTATAAATGTGCTGCTGGGGTAATGAGACATCATGCTGATGACATCGCATTCCTCGCCCTCGCTCCTACCCTCCACCGGCCCCAACGCCTTCTCCAGAATCACCTTGACCTTTTTGCTGCATGGTGTAACCAGTGGCTCCTGAAACTCAACCCTTCCAAGACTCAGGCCATCATCGTAGGTCGTATCTCTCGCTCCTTCCGGCTCCTGGATTTCTCCCTTACTGTCTGCGCCCGTCCTGTCCGCCTCACCCCCACCCTCACTTACCTTGGCCTCACCATTGACCGTCACCTCACCTGGATCCCTCATCACCGCTCCATCCAATCCAAAGCGCACAACCGCCTCTGACTTCTCAAACTCCTCTCTGGCCGGACATGGGGGTTGCACTCCTCTACCATCCTCCACACCTACACATAATTAATCCGTCCCATCCTCTGTTATGCCAGTCCTGCCTGGATATCTGCCCCCCCCCCCAAGTTCTATAAGTCCCTCCAGATCCTTGAGGGTCATGCACTCCGCCTCGCCTTCCGTATACGCCTCCCGTCCCCCACGCGGATCCTCTATGATCTCATTCCTTTCCCCCATCTGCTCCTCTTCCTCGAACATATCCGCATCCTCTACACCTCCCGCCGTCTTGAACCCCCTCACCCCCTGGTTGCTCCTCTACTCTCCCATCCCCACCCCCTGCCACGTCTTCACCGTTGTGTCCCCCCTACCCTCCATCTCTACACCCTACATCTCCTTTCCCAAGGTGGCTTCCATCAACTCCCCCTCCCGAATGATGCCCTCTCTCTCTCCATTTATCCTTCCTATCAACTCTGATCCTCACCCCCCTCCTTTCCTCTGTCCTTTCCCTGGGCTCTCTCTTCCTCCCCCCTTCCATCCTGTGTTTTCTGCCCACCTATCCTCTCCCTATCTCCTTTCTCCCCCCCCCCCGAGTCCTTTTGCACTCCCCTCCTCTGCCTTCCCCACTCCCTGGCACGTCTGCTCAGCACCCCCCACCCCTCTTATGGATCCTCCTCTTCCATTGGCTCCTTTCCCCCCTACCCCTTCACTTTTCCTCTCCTTCCCCCCCCCCCTTTTTCCCGTCATCTGCCCAGTTTCCCCCCACTTGCTCTCGGGTGTGGTATTTCATATTTGTGCCAACTTTTAGTGCAGTGTTTAGGTGAGTGTTCAGTGTTGTGCGTCCTTACACAGTGTTGCGAACAGAAATCATGCTGTCGCTGGGTGTGCTTTTTATATCTCTTGCGAACAGAACCCAGACTGTCGCCGTGTTTTTTAATTGTCTGTCTATTATTTTTCTGCTTCCTGTGTATTTTATTAGCATCATCCCCCCTGTGTTTTATGTTTTAAGCTCTAGAATTTTCTGCCATTTTATCTTTAAGTCACCGATTTTATCGCCAACTGTTATTATTTTTTTATTATCTTCATCTTTTTAAAACAAATTCTGTAGGCTGAAGAGCGGCGTAATAAGCTGCTGCCAGCCCGCCCCCTTTAGGGGGAATCGAAACTCAATAAAGGAAAAAAAATGAGACATCGCATTTCCGTCACAGTTTCTTGGAGTAGACATGTACACCAATGAAGAAAAGTTCGATATGCTTCTAGTGTATGGTGAAAGCAGAAGAAATGCTGTTAGAGTAATAAAGCGATGTGGAGAGCTGTATCCTGATGGCGAGTTTCGTACGCGCCAGCTTCTTGCACGTATTTGCAAGAAACTACTTGAATCGGGATCATGGAACGCCATACAGAGGACAAGGCAGAAAACTGAAACTGGCGAGGTAACTGAAGAGGGCGTTCTAGCGTTGGCGCATAACGACCCTACTGTTTCGTCGCGACGTATCGCCTCGGAATGTGGTATAAGTCAGAGAAGTGTTCTACGCATATTGCACCAGCATAGATTTCACCCGTTTCACCTCTCATTACATCAAGCACTCTCCGGTGTGGATTTCGGACGGCGCCAGGAATTTGGCCGGTTTGCTCTGCAGAGCCTGCAAGATGATCCAACGTTTTTTCAACGGGTGCTTTTTACTGATGAAGCGACTTTCACCAACCACGGCAATGTGACTTTGCATAATATCCATTACTGGTCAATAGAGAACTCTCATTGGCTTCGACAGGTACAGAATCAGCAACCGTAGAGTGTTAAGGTGTGGTGCGGCATCGTCGGAAATGTCATTGTGGGTCGTACGTCATTCCGGGTATACTAAATGACAATAGCTAAGCACAGTTCCTGCGAAACGTTCTGCCCATTTTGCTGGAAGAGGTACCACTAACTACGCGTCAGTGTACGTGGTTCCAACATGACGGCTGTCCTGCTCACTCTTCCAGTGTGGCGACAGAGCTGTTAAACGAAAAGTTCCCGTATTGCTGGATAGGACGACGTGCTGAAGTGGCCAGCCCGGTCTCCTGATTTGACCCCTATTGAGTTTTTTCTGTGGGGAGCGATCAAACATAAAGTGTATGGTCAAATACCAACTACGCCAGACGATATGAGGCAACGTATCATCGAAGCGTGCGCTGATATCTCACGTTACACCCTCGCAGCCGCTCACAAATCATTCGAACGGCGACTACAAATGTGCATTGCAGCAGAGGGGAAGAATTTTGAGTACATGCTTCAGTAAAGTTTTGTACCATGTACAGTATGTATTTTGCATCTTTGTGTGTATTTGCTTCGTATTGTCATCAATAGTAAATATTTTCAAATAAAAAGCAAATACCTACGAAACAACTGTGACCAATAAGGGCCTCCTCATTTACATTTGTATTTCTTTACTTGAAATGTATTAACATCTTGTAGTATTTTAATACTGTATGATGTCTACTATTTTGGTATCACAGTTGTCAAATAACTGAATAATATTTGCGCATCATCAGATAATTTTTGGGCAAAATATCGCAGTACGTATTACTATTATCGGGTAAATGGGCATGTTTGTGTAAGGACGGACTCGCGACGTTTACCATGTACTCTGCACAACAGGAAAGGTCGCATTGGACAACGCCACTTCCAAGGACGAACACGATACGACAACGTATCTGTGTCTCAAAAATGCGAATGCCTAAATATTATGATATACACATATTTGAAACCGTCTTTTTAAGCCCATCATGTTACGCTAAAATTTAACATAGGGTTCCATTTAAAAAACCAAAGATGGCCTCATATCTCTGTAATAAAAAATAGCACAAACATGAAATGAGATGTATTCAAGTAGCCCTTGTCTCTGCAATTCACTGTCCAAACGGCGTCTTTGTATCTATTACGGTTGGGGAGATACAAGGGGTGTTATGACTTAGCTGCCTCACCCTGTATATTTAGTAATGTGTATCATTTACCTGGATTTAAATCTCTCTGCCAGAAGGTTGACAATTTTACTGCTGTCATGCAGTCAGTCCTGATAATAATTATTTCATAACCCATTATATTTGTGATCGTCACCGTGACTACTTCTTGTAGCACTGCTATGTCAACATCCGTCGCCTACAAATAATAATCCTTAGGCACTGTATCTCTACGTCTCTACTTTGTTAGTATCAACAGTTGCTATCTTATAAGCACGCACGTAAATTCCAGTGCTCTCTGGGTTAATGGGCCCAAGCTCTGTTGTTGTATGTCGTATTGTTGTTTTGATGCACCAGTTGGCGAAGTTCTTGGCTATAAATCTGACTTCGTGCCACTTGATTCCCATATGAAACGTAGACAGTTACAAAGACAATGTCATTCATGGTGGAGGCTAATGAGTGGCCATGCGGCTGGAACGCAATGCCTTTAACATCAGCGTCCCGGTGTAGTAAACTAGCGGTCTCTGTTTCCAGTGCTGAATCCTAGTTTTTAATTACGGCGAAAACAGTAATGAAACTTAGAACTTCACGCATCGCTTCTTGGAGGGACGCAGTATAACACTTAAAAACTAAATTAAACTCATCCCGAACGTACTTCGTTGGAAAGTACATCTACATCTACATCCATACTCCGCAAGCCACCTGACGGTGTGTGGCGGAGGGTACCTTGAGTACCTCTGTCGGTTCTCCCTTCTATTCCAGTCGCGCATTGTTCGCGGAAAGAAAGACCGTCGGTATGCCTCTGTGTGGGCTCTAATCTGACTTTATCCTCATGGTCTCTTCGCGAGACATACGTAGGAGGGAGCAATATACCGCCTGACTCCTCGGTGACTTCAACAAAAGCCCGTACCGAACTACTGAGTGTCCCTCTTGCAGAGTCTTCCACTGGAGTTTATCTATCATCTCCGTAACGCTTTCGCGGTTACTAAATGATCCTGTAACGAAGCGTGCTGCTCTCCGTTGGATCTTCTCTATCTCTTCTATCGACGCTATCTGGTACGGATCCCACACCGGTGAGCAGTATTCAAGCAGTGGGCGAACAAGCGTACTGTAACCTACTTCCTTTGTTTTCGGACTGCATTTCGTTAGAATTCTTCCAATGATTCTGTCTGGCATCTGCTTTACCGACGATTAATTTTAGATGGTGATTCCATTTTAAATCATTCCAAATACCTGCTCCCAGATAATTTATGGAATTAATTGCTTCCAGTTGCTAACCTGCTGTATTGTGGCTAAATGATAAAGGATCTTCCTTTCTATGTATTCGCAGAACATTACACTTGTCTACATTGAGATTCAATTGAAATTCCCTGCACCATGCGTCAATTCGTTGAAGATCCTTCTGCATTTCAGTACAATTTTCCATTGTTACAACCTCTCGATACACCACAGCATCATCCGCAAAAAGCCTCAGTTTTAGCGGTATCCGATCGACTGAAATGCATGTCAGGCCGAATATTCTCCGTCATCACATTGTTTGTAGATACAAGGTACATATTATTTGCAGTGGGCGGGTAGGAACATTTTTAATTGTAATGAAAGGGGGCCATCAAAGGACGAATTCCCCAAGACGAGTGTTAGTTATAAGAAATTCGGTAGAGCACCCAGGAAACTAAGGTTAGCTGAACTAGTAACGAAGACCAAGAGATGGGCACGGAAAGGTCAAGCTCTATATAGCTTGGTATTACAATAGGAGCCAAAATTACCCACTGCAGGTTTTCCTCCATTACTCTCAAAACAGGAAGCAGAAAAGCGACACCCTCTGCCTGGTGGTTAGCGGCTATCGCACGTATAGAGATGGCTGTAGTATCGCGTAAACAAGATATAAAGTGGCAATGCATTTGCGGAGCTGTTATTAGTACTCAAGTGATTCATTCAAAAAATTCAAATGTGTGTGAATTTCTAAGGAATCCAACTGCCGAGGTCATCAGTCCCTAGACCTACACACTGCTTAAACTAACTTAAACTAATTTATTCTAAGAACAACACACACACACAAGTAACCGTATAGAGGAACATCAACAGCCGACAAAGCGTCTCGCTCCCCCTGAAAGTGACGAACTGACCTCTGAAAAGCTAGTAGAGAATATTTCACTTAGCTTAGGTCCAAAGGTACCGACCGACCGCCGTGTCATCCTCGCCCCGCAGGCGTCACTGGATGCGGATATGGAGGGGCATGTGGTCAGCACGCCGCCCTCCCTCCGTATGTCAGTTTCCGAGACCGGAGCCGCTACTTCTCAATCAAGCAGCTGCTCAGTTTGCCTCACAAGGACTGAGTGCACCGCGCTTGCCAACAGCGCTCGGCAGACAGGATGGCCACCCATGCAAGTGCTAGCCCAGCCCGACAGCGCTTAACTTCGGTGATCTCACGGGAACCAGTGTTACCACTGCGGCAAGGCCGTCGGCTAGTATAACAACTTACTTCCCCGAAATAAGTTGTTCAAGGCTGTGCTCTCGTCATCGCTACGCATTTTGTTAACACTGACAGCCAAATATACAGGGTGATTCAAAGAGAATACCACAAATTTACGAATTTAAAACTCTGCAACGACAAAAGGCAGAGCTAAGCACTATCTGTCGGCGAATTAAGGGAGCTATAAAGTTTCATTTAGTTGTACATTTGTTCGCTTGAGGCGCTGTTGACTAGGCGTCAGCGTCAGTCGATGCTAAGATGGCGACCGCTCAACAGAAAGCTTTTTGTGTTATTGAGTACGGCAGAAGTGAATCGACGACAGTTGTTCAGCGTGCATTTCGAACGAAGTATGGTGTTAAACCTCCTGATAGGTGATGTATTAAACGTTGGTATAAACAGTTTACAGAGAATGGGTGTTTGTGCAAAGGGAAAAGTTCTGGACGGCCGAGAACGAGTGATGAAAATGTAGCACGCATCCAGCAAGCATTTGTTCGCAGCCCAGGAAAATCGACTCGCAGAGCTAGCAGAGAGCTGCAAATTCCACAATCAAATGTATGGAGAGCCCTACGAAAAAGGTTAGTTATGAAACCTGAACGTCAACTACCCGAGGCGATGGATCGGCCGCCAGGCAGCCCGTGACAGAGCACTTCATCACTGCCCTCCAAGAAGCCCTGATCTTACCCCCTGCGATTTTTTTCTTATGGGAGTATGTTAAGGATATGGTGTTTCGGCCACCTCTCCCAGCCACCATTGATGATTTGAAACGAGAAATAACAGCAGCTATCCAAACTGTTACGCCTGATATGCTACAGAGAGTGTGGAACGAGTTGGAGTATCGGGTTGATATTGCTCAAGTGTCTGGAGGGGGCCATATTGAACATCTCTGAACTTGTTTTTGAGTGAAAAAAAACCTTTGTAAATACTCTTTGTAATGATGTATAACAGAAGGTTATATTGTGTTTCTTTCATTAAATACACATTTTTAAAGTTGTGGTATTCTTTTTGAATCACCCTGTATTACCGAAAAATACCGCAATACCAGATACCGCATAAGGTTTAATAACCTTCTGATACTTTTAAAGAATACGACGCGTCCTACCCCCCCCCCCTCTCCCTCCCATTGTGTCTTTAGCCCCTCCATGCTTGTCGTTTCTGTGTCAGTATCAGTGAGCGACTGCATAATGTCCGGACGTTTTTTTCTGGTGTTCTTTGGCAGGGCTGTCCTCTCGTTTCCTTTTCTTTTCCATTCCTTGGTGATCTTCTCTTCTCGTTTTAATGACCAAGCTAAGTGAAATATGCTCTACTAGCTTTTCAGAGGTCAGGTCGTCACTTTCAGGGAGCGCGAGACGCTTTGTCGGCTGTCGATGTTTTTCTATACAGTTCCTTTCCAACGAAGTACGTTGAAAATGCCGGTCCTTAAGACACTTAGAGCTTTCCGAATCACAAATCCCTATCTAGCGACAGTTTAGGTGAATTTTCACTAGAATTTTGATTCTGGTGTTTTCCGTGATTTCCCTTGGATGGGTGCCCGACAGTTGACTTTGCACTCCCATTCGCTTCTTTCTGTTACTTTTACGAGATTATGTCGTCATGAGACTCAGTTGAGTGCAGCTCTGCGTCACGATTTTGGTCGGTAGCTCTAGAGTCTACGACGACACTGGTGCCCGATGCCAGCTCGGGCATCACTGATTGTTACAGCGTGATCGAGAGCTTCCACAGTCTGCGTTTTTATCTGTTCCGGGACGCAGTTACAGCCACTATTTCACTCAATAATGGCGTCGCCTCATCGGCATCACTAGCTACTTGCTCTCTGAGCAGCTGAACAGGTCTTCCACAAGGACAGTGTTGACGCAATATGACCACCACAGGAGACAAATACTCGTTAACTTCCGATGTATCGGTCAGAATGAAAATTAGGAAACATATTCCTCCATATGAAAGGTGTCCTAGGAGGAATGGTCAACTTTCAGGGATATGACAGGAACAATTATTCTAAGCAAGAAAAGGTCTACTAAACTTGGGCTCTAAAATACACGTCTTATGAGCTAGAAGTACTTCTTCATCTTCGATACTGTAAAAAAAAAAATCTTTTCTGTTGTAAGCTCATTGCCTTCCATATTTTAGGATGAGGTAGTACAGACTTAAGGAAGAAAAACTGAGTAGTAAAATGGGCTCTAAAGTTAATAATTCAAGATGGTTCAAATGGCTCTGAGCACTATGGGACTTAACATCTATGGTCATCAGTCCCCTAGAACTTAGAACTACTTAAACCTAACTAACCTAAGGACATCACACACATCCATGCCCGAGGCAGGATTCGAACCTGCGACCGTAGCAAATAATTCAAGAGTTTAGAGCACCTATTCAGTAGAAAAGATGTGGTTCACAGTAGTGAAGATGAACAAGTGCTCACAGCTCTTAAGGTATGCTTTTAGAGCCCATATTTACTGGACATTTTTTCTTATTTGGTCCGAATTACCAACTCTCAAAATATGGAAAAGTAAGCCCTTACAATAGAACACATTTGTTTCGAATTATTGAAGATGAATAAGTGCTCACATCTCTTAAGGTATGGCCGGCCTCGGTGGCCGTGCGGTTCTAGGCGCTGCAGTCCGGAGCCGCGCTGCTGCTACGGTCACAGGTTCGAATCCTGCCTCGGGCATGGGTGTGTGTGATGTCCTTAGGTTAGTTAGGTTTAAGTAGATCTAAGTTCTAGGGGACTGATGACCACAGCAGTTGAGTCCCATAGTGCTCAGAGCCATTTGAACCATCTTAAGGTATGCACTTTAGTGCTGGTGTTTGCTAGTCTTTTTTGCTTCAAATTTTCGTTCCTGTCATATCCCTCAATATTAATCATTCCTCCTGGGACACCTTGCATATATGACCGAACGCCACTTTCTACTTTGTATACATATTGCGTGTTCGGAAACCCCGTTACAAAAAATTTTAGAACTTGCAGAGGTAAGTACATAATTTTTTAATAGGAACCCATGTCCGGAAAGGTACCCATTCCGTTCTACGACATGTAAGGTGTTCACGTCTGATGAGAGAAAGACAAAAGTCTTAGAATTGCTTGGTCCGATATGCAATAAGATAGACAGGATGACGTTTGCCTCTTGTGGAGTCATATGCCAACTTTAATTTACGAGACTCTTGTACAGACAAATGTGTTGGCACGAGTTCTGGCTGCTGCACTAGAAACTGAAGAGACAGGTGGTGGGATGGAAAGTGCGTATTAGTACTTGCTTCGTAGGTACAATGTCTGTAACAACGTTGATGGTCAGCACATCGAGCAGCTATTGTAACGCATCAGTATTGTTCTGTACGTACAGATTGTTGGATTCTTTTTTGTTCTGCAATAATTTAAATACGTAATGTTTAACTCTTAATACAAACAAATGTGCTTAAGTAGCAAATGGATGTTTCGTTATGTTCCCTTGCAAATTGTTACCCAATAACTGTACTGCGTCACGCCTAGTTAAGTTTCTCAGGCAGTAGTGGATGAGTTGAACATCTGTACTGAAACCGTCGTAGAACGGAACTGGTAGGTTTCCGGACACGGATTCCTATTCCAAATACTACTTACACACTCCCTTCTACAAGTCCTAGAAGTTTGTAATGGGAATTTCCGAACAGCCAGTACGCACACTAACAAAATTCTCTGGACACAGGAAAGACCTTCCCATACAATTCTACAGGTTTGGTACAATCTTCGTTGGGAATTTCAAAAGCTACATTGTGGCCCTAACAGTCCGAAAACCATAACCTGCATCCTGCAGTGTCACGTCTCTGACAAAACTGTCATTATGTTTAAAATTCCGGATTCTTTTATTTGCAGAGGATAACTGTACAGATGTATCAACATTACACAATTTTAGAAAACAAGACTGCAACGGGAAATGTAGTTTCGTTCCCAGTATATCCTCTTCCGGTAATTTCAAAGTCTGTCTAACACACAGACCAATCTCAAAAGCTGTTGTACGAGGAAAATGCCTGCCGAGCGTGTGTTGCACGATGTGTGACCTGATATACGATGCCATGTTACTCACCGAAGTCACGGTACACATGAGAATTACATTACACAGCTGCACGCAGTAAAGTCGTGTGTTCGCAAGCGACGCGGTGACTGAACCTGATGTAACCACTTCCTACCGGCCGGGTCGCGGAACACAGATCGACACGGGGCCAACAGCACCATATAGGCAGCACAGGCAAATGGTGTTGAATGAAGATACTTGTCGCTCATGTGTTTACGATGTAGCCATATTACTTTTATTCTGCGTCCATATTCTACCTAAAATGCGCACGGGCCGAACGGCTGTAGGACATTTTAGCACCTTTGGTATGCAAGGTTTAGCGCTGCGGAGTCCAAGTGAGCATGGGCTTATCCTCTATATTACGTAGGTACAGAAACTAACTCTAATTCCTCTCTCTCAGACCCCACCCTACGGGGAGAGAGGAAAAGTTTTAGTTTTAGCGAATCAAAATTTTACGAAGTAAATAAGTATTTTTTTATCTATCCGTAACCATTTTCCAAGCAAACATGAGAACATGGATTTTCTTGAATTACAGCGCCAACTGCCAAGAATCAAAACAAATGTTTAAGACAAAATGTACGTAGTTTTTTATGTCGAATCTCATTTTGCAATAAAAATGGGAGTTCCTATTTGCTAATTTTAGCAGCGGCAGATGTCCCCCTCGAAAATAATCAACTTTGGATCCTACACATTTTTTCGTGTGAAGCTTATTTTTCGAGTTGTTCTGGTTTGTCAACTTAAAATTTACACCCTGTATATTTATACGTCCCCCCCATGAACCATGGACCTTGCCGTTGGTGGGGAGGCTTGCGTGCCTCAGCGATACAGATGGCCGTACCGTAGGTACAACCACAACGGAGGGGTATCTGTTGAGAGGCCAGACAAACGTGTGGTTCCTGAATAGGGGCAGCAGCCTTTTCAGTAGTTGCAAGGGCAACAGTCTGGATGATTGACTGATCTGGCCTTGTAACAATAACCAAAACGGCATTGCTGTGCTGGTACTGCGAACGGCTGAAAGCAAGGGGAAACTACGGCCGTAATTTTTCCCGAGGGCATGCAGCTTTACTGTATGATTAAATGATGATGGCGTCCTCTTGGGTAAAATATTCCGGAGGTAAAATAGTCCCCCATTCGGATCTCCGGGCGGGGACTACTCAAGAGGATGTCGTTATCAGGAGAAAGAAAACTGGCGTCCTACGGATCGGAGCGTGGAATGTCAGATCCCTTAATCGGGCTGCTAGGTTAGAAAATTTAAAAAGGGAAATGGATAGGTTAAAGTTAGATATAGTGGGAATTAGTGAAGTTCGGTGGCACGAGGAACAAGACTTCTGGTCAGGTGACTACAGGGTTATAAACACAAAGTCAAATAGTGGTAATGCAGGAGTAGGTTTAATAATGAATAGGAAAATAGGAATGCGGGTAAGCTACTACAAGCAGCATAGTGAACGCATTATTGTGGCCAAGATAGATACGAAGCCCACACCTACTACAGTAGTACAAGTTTATATGCCAACTAGCTCTGCAGATGAAGAAGAAATTGAAGAAATGTATGATGAAATAAAAGAAATTATTCAGATAGTGAAGGGAGACGAAAATTTAATAGTCATGGGTGACTGGAATTCGAGTGTAGGAAAAGGGAGAGAAGGAGACGTAGTAGGTGAATATGGATTGGGGCTAAGAAATGAAAGAGGAAGCCGCCTTGTAGAATTTTGCACAGAGCACAACTTAATTATAGCTAACACTTGGTTTAAGAATCATGATAGAAGGTTGTATACATGGAAGAACCCTGGAGATACTAAAAGGTATCAGATAGATTATATAATAGTAAGACAGAGATTTAGGAACCAGGTTTTAAATTGTAAGACATTTCCAGGGGCAGATGTGGACTCTGACCACAATCTATTGGTTATGACCTGTAGATTAAAACTGAAGAAACTGCAAAAAGGTGGGAATTTAAGGAGATGGGACCTGGATAAACTGAAAGAACCAGAGGTTGTACAGAGTTTCAGGGAGAGCATAAGGGAACAATTGACAGGAATGGGGGAAAGAAATACAGTAGAAGAAGAATGGGTAGCTTTGAGGGATGAAGTAGTGAAGGCAGCAGAGGATCAAGTAGGTAAAAAGACGAGAGCTAGTAGAAATCCCTGGGTAACAGAAGAAATATTGAATTTAATTGATGAAAGGAGAAAATATAAAAATGCAGTAAATGAAGCAGGCAAAAAGGAATACAAACGTCTCAAAAATGAGATCGACAGGAAGTGCAAAATGGCTAAGCAGGGATGGTTAGAGGACAAATGTAAGGATGTAGAGGCTTATCTCACAAGGGGTAAGATAGATACTGCCTACAGGAAAATTAAAGAGACCTTTGGAGATAAGAGAACCACTTGTATGAACATCAAGAGCTCAGATGGAAACCCAGTTCTAAGCAGGGAAGGGAAAGCAGAAAGGTGGAAGGAGTATATAGAGGGTCTATACAAGGGCGATGTACTTGAGGACAATATTATGGAAATGGAAGAGGATGTAGATGAAGATGAAATGGGAGATACGATACTGCGTGAAGAGTTTGACAGAGCACTGAAAGACCTGAGTCGAAACAAGGCCCCCGGAGTAGACAACATTCCATTGGAACTACTGACGGCCTTGGGAGAGCCAGTCCTGACAAAACTCTACCACCTGGTGAGCAAGATGTATGAAACAGGCGAAATACCCTCAGACTTCAAGAAGAATATAATAATTCCAATCCCAAAGAAAGCAGGTGTTGACAGATGTGAAAATTACCGAACAATCAGTTTAATAAGCCACAGCTGCAAAATACTAACACGAATTCTTTACAGACGAATGGAAAAACTAGTAGAAGCCGACCTCGGGGAAGATCAGTTTGGATTCCATAGAAATACTGGAACACGTGAGGCAATACTGACCTTACGACTTATCTTAGAAGAAAGATTAAGGAAAGGCAAACCTACGTTTCTAGCATTTGTAGACTTAGAGAAAGCTTTTGACAATGTTGACTGGAATACTCTCTTTCAAATTCTAAAGGTGGCAGGGGTAAACTACAGGGAGCGAAAGGCTATTTACAATTTGTACAGAAACCAGATGGCAGTTATAAGAGTCGAGGGGCATGAAAGGGAAGCAGTGGTTGGGAAGGGAGTAAGACAGGGTTGTAGCCTCTCCCCGATGTTATTCAATCTGTATATTGAGCAAGCAGTAAAGGAAACAAAAGAAAAATTCGGAGTAGGTATTAAAATCCATGGAGAAGAAATAAAAACCTTGAGGTTCGCCGATGACATTGTAATTCTGTCAGAGACAGCAAAGGACCTGGAAGAGCAGTTGAACGGAATGGATAGTGTCTTGAAAGGAGGATATAAGATGAACATCAACAAAAGCAAAACGAGGATAATGGAATGTAGTCGAATTAAGTCGGGTGATGCTGAGGGAATTAGATTAGGAAATGAGACACTTAAAGTAGTAAAGGAGTTTTGCTATTTGGGGAGCAAAATAACTGATGACGGTCGAAGTAGAGAAGATATAAAATGTAGACTGGCAATGGCAAGGAAAGCGTTTCTGAAGAAGAGGAATTTGTTAACATCGAGTATAGATTTAAGTGTCAGGAAGTCATTTCTGAAAGTATTTGTATGGAGTGTAGCCATGTATGGAAGTGAAACATGGACGGTAAATAGTTTGGACAAGAAGAGAATAGAAGCTTTCGAAATGTGGTGCTACAGAAGAATGCTGAAGATTAGATGGGTAGATCACATAACTAATGAGGAAGTATTGAATAGGATTGGGGAGAAGAGAAGTTTGTGGCACAACTTGACCAGAAGAAGGGATCGGTTGGTAGGACATGTTCTGAGGCATCAAGGGATCACCAATTTAGTATTGGAGGGCAGCGTGGAGGGTAAAAATCGTAGGGGGAGACCAAGAGATGAATACACTAAGCAGATTCAGAAGGATGTAGGTTGCAGTAGGTACTGGGAGATGAAGAAGCTTGCACAGGATAGAGTAGCATGGAGAGCTGCATCAAACCAGTCTCAGGACTGAAGACCACAACAACAACATATTTATACGTTTTATTATGTACGACAAGCGATAAATTAAAATGTATTTAGCGTATTTTACAATATTTAGAAAGTTATCTTAATGTTTATGTAGCTTTCCGTGTAAGAACATCGAATATCCTGTAAAAGTACATTGTGAAAAACATTGTATAAAAAAATATGATTTTCTCATACAATGTCCAAAATAATGGAAAATATGTTTTAACATAATATATTTCCTATCGTAGTGAAATAATTCAATACGTCTATTTAATTAACCTCTAAACTAAAAAAAATTAAACTTCCTGGCAGATTAAAACTGTGTGCCGAACCGATACTCGAACTCGGGACCTTTGTCTTTCGCAGGCAAGTGCTCTACCAACTGAGCTACCCAAGAAGACTCACGACCCCTCCTCACAGCCTTAATTCCGCCAGTACCTTGTCTCCTACTTTCCAAACTTCACAGAAGCTCTCCTGCATACCTTGCAGAACTAGCACTCCTGGAAGAAAGGATATTGCGGAGACATGGCTTAGCCACAGCCTGTGTGATGTTTCTACAATGAGGTTTTCACTCTGCGCTGATATGAAACTTCCTGGCAGATTAAAAACACAGTTTTAATCCGCCAGGAAGTTTCATATCAGCGCACACTCCGCTTCAGAGTTAAAATCTCATTCTAAAAAAATTAGTTCTATTAAGGACAGGAAACAATAACAGAGAAAAAATTAAACAGAGGAAAAATAAATTGAACTGTTCACTCAGAAGGTCAGTTCACATAAAACTCCCTATACTGTATATGAAGATATTTACACATACCCAACAAGTCGGCCATTTTTTCTGTAGACAGAGCAAGATGCTCTTTACACAAAAAAGGAATTTAGGATTGAAAGAAGACATCGAAGAAGTTCAAAAGAGGTCAGTTCATTTTGTGCTATCGCGAAACATGGGAGAGTATGTCACGGATATGATATGCGAGATAGGGTGGCAATTATTAAAACAAAGGCGTCTTTCATCGCGACGAGATCTTTTCAGAAAATTTTAATTTTCAACGTTCTCCTTCGAGTGCGAAAATATTTTGTTCGCACCCATCTACGTAGGGATAAATGATTGTTGTGTTAAAATAAGAGAAATGAGAGCTCGCACAGATTGATTTAACCCTTTCAGACCTGATTTTTTTTCTGGAGGAAGGAAAATTTTTCTTCATATGTTGATACTCTTACGTGATTTTTTAAATGATTTTAGATGTTTTGTACAAAAATATTTACCCGTATTCAAAATATGCTTTGTACACTTGCCTTCATTTTATGGACTAAAATAACTAATTATTAAATATTCTCTATTGCAAGAAATAAAATGATCATTCAATAATTAACATGCAAAATTACAACAACAATATTCATTTATACAGTGTAATATAGCGAAACAACCACAACAGTGTGTTCTGGTAGTGATGAGCTGCTGCACACTGCTACACTCACTTCCTGACATTTTCGTAGTGATGCCCAAACGTTGGCAGCACTTACGCTTGCTGAAAGGACTGAATATTCACAAATGTGGAACCTTAGGGTTCCACTGGGGAGAAATGCTTCTGTTGCAAATAAGCCACGTAAAAGTTAATGTGCGCAATTGTAGCCAGAGGCTCTGAAGGGGTTAAGTGTTCGTTTTTCCGGTGCGCTGATAGCGCAACGGTAGAGAAATGGCGTGAAAGTGGTTCGATGAACCTTCTGTCAGGCAGTTAAGTGCGAACTGCAGTGTGGTCACGTACATGTAGATGTAGGAAACCTCATAACAGGTAAAGACATGTAAACTTGAGATTGACTTTCTCATTTTTTTTTAGCAGAGAATGACGTACCCAAGGGTGAATGGCGGTATGACTGAGACGCAGACACACTGAATTTGGATCATCTGCGTTGATATTCCCCCATATAACTAGTAATTTCCGAGTTTAGGACACACTTCCTAATTCCTTCAAGAACCCTGTCGGAACAAAGTCATTCTGGCTCATTACCTTTATAATGAAAGATGTACTTAAACAACCTTCAGATATTACACATCTTCATTCATAGATACACTCATGAATCTATCTCTCTTCTTTTTTCCAATTAATGCAAAAGTATGCTCCCACGGCAAAAAGCTATGTCCCAAAACAATAAACTTCTGCTATAATGTTGTAAACATGCTGTCAAAACAATGTAATTGTACAAAAGTGGCACTTTCACGTCATTGTTCTGCCCAAACCAACAACCAGACCAAAAAATATATTATGGTGCATAATTTTCACATTACAGTGATATACGACGTTCTTGTACGTGTCACTTTTGATGTACACTCCTGGAAATTGAAATAAGAACACCGTGAATTCATTGTCCCAGGAAGGGGAAACTTTACTGACACATTCCTGGGGTCAGATACATCACATGATCACACTGACAGAACCACAGGCACATAGACACAGGCAACAGAGCATGCACAATGTCGGCACTAGTACAGTGTATATCCACCTTTCGCAGCAATGCAGGCTGCTATTCTCCCATGGAGACGATCGTAGAGATGCTGGATGTAGTCCTGTGGAACGGCTTGCCATGCCATTTCCACCTGGCGCCTCAGTTGGACCAGCGTCCGTGCTGGACGTGCAGACCGCGTGAGACGACGCTTCATCCAGTCCCAAACATGCTCAATGGGGGACAGATCCGGAGATCTTGCTGGCCAGGGTAGTTGACTTACACCTTCTAGAGCACGTTGGGTGGCACGGGATACATGCGGACGTGCATTGTCCTGTTGGAACAGCAAGTTCCCTTGCCGGTCTAGGAATGGTAGAACGATGGGTTCGATGACGGTTTGGATGTACCGTGCGCTATTCAGTGTCCCCTCGACGATCACCAGTGGTGTACGGCCAGTGTAGGAGATCGCTCCCCACACCATGATGCCAGGTGTTGGCCCTGTGTGCCTCGGTCGTATGCAGTCCTGATTGTGGCGCTCACCTGCACGGCGCCAAACACGCATACGACCATCATTGGCACCAAGGCAGAAGCGACTCTCATCGCTGAAGACGACACGTCTCCATTCGTCCCTCCATTCACGCCTGTCGCGACACCACTGGAGGCGGGCTGCACGATGTTAGGGCGTGAGCGGAAGACGGCCTAACGGTGTGCGGGACCGTAGCCCAGCTTCATGGAGACGGTTGCGAATGGTCCTCGCCGATACCCCAGGAGCAACAGTGTCCCTAATTTGCTGGGAAGTGGCGGTGCGGTCCCCTACGGCACTGCGTAGGATCCTACGGTCTTGGCGTGCATCCGTGCGTCGCTGCGGTCCGGTCCCAGGTCGACGGGCACGTGCACCTTCCGCCGACCACTGGCGACAACATCGATGTACTGTGGAGACCTCACGCCCCACGTGTTGAGCAATTCGGCGGTACGTCCACCCGGCCTCCCGCATGCCCACTATACGCCCTCGCTCAAAGTCCGTCAACTGCACATACGGTTCACGTCCACGCTGTCGCGGCATGCTACCAGTGTTAAAGACTGCGATGGAGCTCCGTATGCCACGGCAAACTGGCTGACACTGACGGCGGCGGTGCACAAATGCTGCGCAGCTAGCGCCATTCGACGGCCAACACCGCGGTTCCTGGTGTGTCCGCTGTGCCGTGCGTGTGATCCTTGCTTGTACAGCCCTCTCGCAGTGTCCGGAGCAAGTATGGTGGGTCTGACACACCGGTGTCAATGTGTTCTTTTTTCCATTTCCAGGAGTGTAGCTTTCTCAAACAGGAGTTTACCAGCTGTAGAAATATAAAATCTTCCACTATACCTCCTACTTTTTTTTTTTTTTTTTTTTTTTTACTTTCTGATTCAAGTTTGATCGATCCGTTTTGCTTTCACTGCTCTGCTTTTATCTAACGATACAATATCCTTTGGAGTGAAACTTAATTCAGCCACATCAGCCATTTTCATCGATATACAACGTTCTTCCAGAAAGATCAAGTGTACAACTACAAATGGATCAAATGGTAACAGAAAAAAGACATCTGTTGCTATGACAGAATGTGTCATGTGAGGTGCCACTTAATTACAGTGAAGATTCAATATTTCCGGAAATGTAACTTACACCGAGGTGACAAAAATCGTGCGATATGCACATACACAGATGGCGATAGTATCGAGTACACAAGCTACGAGGATAAGTCAATTATTATCCGCAAAGCAGTTATAAAATTTTATTGTAATCAAATACGAAACTTACAAGAACATCATTTCTCGACATAATCTCCTTGCGTTTCAACGCACTTGGTCTATCGTTATACAAGATTCCTGATGCCCTCATAAAAGGAGGTTCTCGGTTGAGCTGCGAGGTAGGAATGCACCGCTTCTTTCATTACTTCGTCTGAGGCAAATGCCTGTTTGAGTGGACCAAACAAGTGATACAAGGGGCAAGATCGGGGCTATATGGAGGATGATCCAGTACTTCAAATTTGAGTTTCTGGAGCGTTTCAACAGTGTGGGCAGCAGTATGCGGGCGGGCACTGTCGTGCAACAACATAACACTTTTGGCAGCAATCCTCGGCGTTTGCTTCGAATTGCACGCTTTAGTCTGAGATTAAGCATCTCACTGTAACGTACACTGTTTATTGTTGTGCCCCTTTCCCCTGTTCCAGTACTAGACCTTGTGCATCCCAAAAAACCGTAAGCATCAGTTTTCCTGCGGACGTTTGAATCTTGAACTTTTTCTTGCAAGGCGAATAGGGACGTTTCCATTCCATACTCTGCCGATTGCTCTCTGGCTCGTAATGATGGATCCATATTCCGTCACCAGTAATGATCCTATCTAAGAAGTTATCCCATTCGTTACAATAGCGATCCAAATGTTTTCTGCAGATGTCCAAGCGCGTTTGTTTATGCAACTGTGTGAGTTGTTTATGGGCCCAACTAGCACAAACCTTATGAAACCCAAGTCTTGTGGATGATTTCGTAGGCAGAGCCGTGACTAATTTGCACACGATTTCCCACTTCGTCAATAGTTAATCATCCGTCTAAAAGAATCATTTCACGTGAACGCTCAATGATTTCTTCATTTGTGGCGGTAAACGGTCGTCCGGGTCCTTCATCGTGCGTAACACTTGTGCAATCATTTCGGAATTTTTCAATCCATTCGCAGACACTCCTTTGTGGCGAAACACTGTTTCCATAGTGTACCGAAAGTCTTCGATGAATTTCGGCCCCTGATACGCCTTCGGACCACAGAAAACGGGTAAATAGACAACGGAGCAGCCATGATTAACAGCACGGCAGAGATAACGAAACTAACCTAGCAGCCTGAAAATTCAAAAGATACGAGGTGCATTCAAATTCTAAGGCCTCCGATCTTTTTTCTCCGGACTGGAAAGAGATAGAAACATGCGCATTATTTTAAAATGAGGCCGCGTTCATTGTCAATATGTCCCAGAGATGGCAGCACCGTACGGCAGATGGAATTTTACCGCCAGCAGCGAGAATGAGAACTGTTTTAAATACTTAAAATTGCGATGTTTTCCTTACTTGAACAGCGTGGAATCATTCGTTTTCTGAATTTGCGTGGTGTGAAACCAATTGAAATTCATCGACAGTTGAAGGAGACATGTGGTGATAGAGTTATGGATGTGTCGAAAGTGCGTTCGTGGGTGCGACAGTTTAATGAAGGCAGAACATCATGTGACAACAAACCGAAACAACCTCGAGCTCGCACAAGCCGGTCTGACGACATGATCGAGAAAGTGGAGAGAATTATTTTGGGGAATAGCCGAATGACTGTTGAACAGATCGCCTCCAGAGTTGGCATTTCTGTGGGTTCTGTGCACACAATCCTGCATGACGACCTGAAAATGCGAAAAGTGTCATCCAGGTGGGTGCCACGAATGCTGACGGACGATCACATGACTGCCCGTGTGGCATGTTGCCAAGCAATGTTGACGCGCAACGACAGCATGAATGGGACTTCCTTTTCGTTGGTTGTGACAATGGATGAGACGTGGATGCCATTTTTCAATCCAGAAACAAAGCGCCAGTCAGCTCAATGGAAGCACACAGATTCACCGCCACCAAAAAAATTTCGGGTAATCGCCAGTGCTGAAAAAATGATGGTGTCCATGTTCTGGGACAGCGAGGGCGTAATCCTTACCCATTGCGTTCCAAAGGGCACTACGGTAACAGGTGCATCCTACGAAAATGTTTTGAAGAACAAATTCCTTCCTGCACTGCAACAAAAACGTCCGGGAAGGGCTGCGTGTGTGCTGTTTCACCAAGACAACGCACCCGCACATCGAGTTAACGTTACGCAACAGTTTCTTCGTGATAACAACTTTGAGGTGATTCCTCATGCTCCCTACTCGCCTGACCTGGCTCCTAGTCACTTTTGGCTTTTTCCAACAATGAAAGACACTCTCTGTGGCCGCACATTCACCAGCCGTGCTGCTATTGCCTCAGCGATTTTCCAGTGGTCAAAACAGACTCCTAAAGAAGCCTTCGCCGCTGCCATGGAATCATGGCGTCAGCGTTGTGAAAAATGTGTAAGTCTGCAGGGAGTCGAGAAGTAACGCAAGTTTCATCGATTTCGGGTGAGTAGTTAATTAGAAAAAAATCGGAGGCCTTTGAACTTGAATGCACCTCGTATAACAACAAATAAACGAAGCACGCGTCATCAACATAAAACGACAATACTACCAAATTAAACAAAAATATAACTAAATTGCGGATAATAATTGACTTACCCTCGTATAAAAGGGCAGTGCATTGGCGGGGCTGTAACTTGTACTGAGGTGATTCGTGCGAAAAAGTTTTCGAGGTGATTATAGCCGCACGATGGGAATTAATAGGCTCTGAACGCGGGATGGTACTTGCAGCTAGACGCACGGGACATTCTATTTCAGTAATCGTTTGGAAATTCAATACTGCGAAATACAGAGTGACAACACTGTACCGAGAATACCAAATTTCAGGCATTACCTCCCACCATAAACAACACAGTAGTCGACGGACTTCACTTAACGACCAAGAGCAGCGACGTTTGGGTAGAGTTGTCTGTGCTCACAGACTAGCAACACTGCGTGAAATAGCCGCATAAATCAATTTGGGGCGTACGATTAAAGTATGCTTTAAGACAGTGGTAGGAAATTTGGCGTTGATGGGCTACGGTAGGAGACGACCGAGGCATGCGCCTTTGCTAACAGCACGACATCGCCTGTAGCGCCTCACCTGCGCTCTTGACCATATCGGTCGGACTCTACACGACTGGAAAACCGTGGCCTGGTCAGATGAGTCCAGATTTCAGTTGGTAAGAGCTGATGGTAGGGTCCGAATGTGGCGCAGACCCCACGAAACCGTGGACCAAAGTTGTCAACAAGGCACTGGGCAAGTTAGTGGTCGCTCCATAATGGCGTGGGCTGTGCTTACATGGAGCTGACTGGTTCCTCTGGTCCAACTGAACCGATCGTTCAATGGACTACTTGGAGATCATTTGCAGCCATTCGTGAACTTCATGTTCCCAAACAACGATGAAAATTTTATGGATGATCTGGCCACTCAGTTGGCCTGACATGAACACCATCGAACATGACTTTCCAGAAATTTTTGACCAAGGTTTACTTCCTGTAGCATTTCGTAAGCTAGTCATCTAACTACAATCTACATCTACATCTACGTCCATACTCCACAAGGCACCTGACGGTGTGTGTCGGAGGGTACCTTGAGTACCTCTATGGTTTTCCCTTCTATTCCAGTCTCGTATTGTTCGTGGAAAGAAAGATTGTCGGTATGCCTCTGTGTGGGCTCTAATCTCTCGGATTTTATCTTCAAGGTCTCTTCGCGAGATATACGTAGGAGGGATCAATATACTGCTTGACTCTTCGGTGAAGGTATGTTCTCAGAACTTTAACAAAAGCCCGTACTGAGCATCTCTCTCGCAGAGTCTTCCACTGGAGTCTATCTATCATCTCTGTAACGCTTTCACGGTTACTAAATGATCCTGTAACGAAGCGTGCTTCTCTCTGTTGGATCTTCTCTATCTTTTCTATCAACCCTATCTGGTACGGATACCACACCGGTGAGCAGTATTCAAGCAGTGGGAGAACAAGTGTACTGTAACCTACTTCCTTTGTTTTCCGACTGCATTTCCTTAGGATTCTTCCAACGAATCTCAGTCTGGCATCTGCTTTACCGACGATTAATTTTATATGGTCATTCCATTTTAAATCACTCCTAATGCCTACTCCCAGATAATTTATGGAACTAACTATTACCAGTTTCTGACCTGCTATATTGTAGCTAAATGATAAAGGATCTTTCTTTCTGTGTATTCGCAGCACATTACACTTGTCTACATTGAGATTCATTTGCCATTACCTGCACCATGCGTCAATTCGCTGCAGATCCTCTTGCATTTCAGTACAATTTTCCATTGTTACAACCTCTCGATATACTACAGTATCATCCGCAAAAGCCTCAGTGAACTTCAGATGTTATCCACAAGGTCATTTATATATATTGTGAATACCAACGGATCTACGACACTCCCCTGTGGCTCACCTGGAATCACTCTTACTTCGGAAGACTTCTCTCCATTGAGAATGACATGCTGCGTTCTGTTATCTAGGAACTCTTCAATCCAACCACACAATTGGTCTGATAGTCCATATGCTCTTACTTTGTTCATTAAACGATTGTGGGGAACTGTATCAAACGCCTTTCGGAATTCAAGAAACACGGTATCTATCTGGAAACCCGTGTCTATGGCCCTCTGAGTCTGGTGTACGAATAGCACGTGCTGGGTTCCACACGATCGTTTTTTTCGAAACCCATGCTGATTCCTACAGAGTTGATTTCAAGTCTCCAGAAAAGTCAATATACTCGAACATAATACGTGTTCCAAAATTCTACAACTGATCGACGTTAGAAATATAGCTCTATAGTTCTGCACATCTGTTCGACGTCCCTTCGTGAAAACGGAGATGACTTGTGCCTTTTTCCAGTCTTTTGGAACGCTACGCTCTTCTAGAGACCTAAAGTACACCGCTGCAAGAAGGAGGACAAGTTCCTTAGCGTACTCTGCGTAAAATCGAACTGGTATCCCATCAGGTCCAGCGGCCATTCCTCTTTTGAGCGATTTTAGTTGTTTTTCTACCCCTCTGTCGTCTATTTCCATATCTAACATTTTGTCATCTGTGCGACAATCTAGAGAAGGAACTACAGTGCAGTCTTCCTGTGTGAAACAGCTTAGGAAAAGACATTTAGTATTTCGGCCTTTAGTCTGTCATCCTCTGTTTCAGTACCATTTTGGTCACATAGTGTCTGGACATTTTGTTTTGATCCAGCTACCGCTTTGACATAAGACCAAAATTTCTTAGGATTTTCTGCCAAGTCAGCACATAGAACTTTACTTTCGAATTCGTTGAACGCCTCTCGCATAGCCCACCTCACATTACATTTCGCTTCGTGTAATTTTTGTTTGTCTGCAAGGCTTTGGCTATGTTTATGTTTGCTGTGAAGTTCCCTTTGCTCCCGTAGCAGTTTTCTATCTCGGTTGTTGTACCACGGTGGCTCTTATCCATCTTTTACGATCTTGCTTGGCACATACTCGTCTAATGCATATTGTACGATGGTTTTGATCTTTGTCCACTGATCCTCAACACTATCTGTACTTGAGATAAAACTTTTGTGTTGAGCCGTCAAGTACTCTGAAATCTGCTTTTTGTCACTTTTTCTAAACAGAAAAATCTTCTACCTTTTTTAATATTTCCATTTACGGCTGAAATCACCGATGCAGTAACCGCTTTATGATCGCTGATTCCCTATTCTGCGGTAACTGTTTCAAATAGTTCGGGTCTGTTTGTCACCAGGAGGTCTTATATGTTATCGCCACGAGTCCGTTCTCTGCTTAACTGCTCAAGGTAGTTTTCAGATAATGCACTTAAAGAAATTTCACTGGATTCTTTGTCCCTGCCACCCGCTAAAAACGTTTGAGTCTCTCAGTCTATATCTGGTAAATTAAAATCTCCACTCAAAACTATAACATAGTCGGGAAATCTACTCGAAATATTTTCCAAATTTTCCTTCAGGTGTTCTTCCACAACAGCTGCTGAGCCAGGAGGCCTATAGAGACATCCAGTTACCATGTTTGAGCCTGCTTTAACCGTGACCTTCACCCAAATTATTTCACATTACGGATCTCCGTGAATTTCCTTTGATACTATTGCCTTTTTATCGCTATAAACACGCCTCCCCCTTCACTGTCCAGCCTGCAATGCAGCAGCTGTTTGGTTTTTTTCGGGACATTTCCATTAGGATGGTTGACTTCACCACATCTAAAAGCCCTTTCTGAACCTTGTCTGAGAACTTCGGGTGGCCGTCTAGTCTGGAGGGTTCGGGGGCCTCGTTCTGGACTGATTCCAGCACTTCGACTTGTCTGGATTGGGTGACCCTGCCAGGAGCTTAAGCTCCCACCAGCATAGCTCTTAGAGTATAACGGGACACGTAAACTTCCTCACCACAGCAAGGTGGCAGGCTTCGAGAAGGATCTTTCTTCTACATCTATTTTCTATCAAAATATGCATGGGACAAAAGTTTTGCTGCAGACCTGTACTCTCCTTGTGGAAGGAATCGCACTGTGGCGACCGAGTATGCGACGACTGGTTCACCCTCGATACTTCGCTGGTGTTGAAACAAAAAACCTTTCAATACAGACAGAAAGTTAAGGATTTCCGCCCAGTCTGATACCCTCCCACCCAATTATGGTGCCCTTGTCAGCTGTCTGGCTCGCCTATGCTGTAAAGCTTGCTCTGGGGTGAAGGAGCCGAAAAAGTACTATTCGATGCCAGTCGGAAGTTTTACGGCTGTAAAACACTTTTTAGGAATATCCCGTAGTGTGAATTGGCACTACTGCTTGAGCGGTCGCTGTAGTGTATGCTCCCCGTACTTGCCAGGCGAGGCCGGAAAGGGGCTCAGAGAGGTGATCAGCTTGCAGATCCTCAGCAGGGACCCTGTGGAGGATAAAGACGCGGCCGACGGCTGTATCCGAGCGATTGAGTGGCGGGGTAATACAGTATCCGGCCGTACGTGCGGCCGCGACACGGGCCGGCTGGATGTCCCGCAAAGTGGCCGGCCTGAGCCGCTTACGGAGCGCCGCGATAAAGGCGCTTGATTACCAGCTTTTCAAGTCTAAACGCGGCCCGGATTAGCGCCCCTCCGGGCGGAAATAGCAATTTGGCGCTCCATTGAAGTGCCGCCGGCTCCGTCTTACCTAGCGGACGCTCCGCCCTGCGGCGAGGCGCCGGCGGCAGCCATCGCCTGCGCTGCAAGACCTCGCAGCTAGCACTCTGGGAGGGACAGGATGAGGACTGCGTACTACCGGGGGACCGACAACTGTCTCTGAACACATGGTACCCGGGCAGCTCTGCATAAAGCAGTAAACTAGACAATGGTATGCGGACAGCTCTGCATAAAGCAAGAGACTAGACCATGGTATCCAGACAGCTCTGCATAAAGCAGTAGCCTAGACCATGGTATCTGGACAGCTCTGAATATAGCAGTAGACTAGACCATGGTATCCAGACAGCTCTGCATAAAGCAAGAGACATCCAGACAGCTCTGCATAAAGCAATAGACTAGATCATGGTATCCATACAGCTCTGCATAAAGCAGTAAACTAGACCATGGTATCTGGACAGCTCTGCATAAAGCAAGAGACTAGACCATGGTATCCGGACAGCTCTGCGTAAAGCAGTAGACTAGACCATGGTATCTGGACAGCTCTGAATATAGCAGTACACTAGACCATGGTATCCAGACAGCTCTGCATAAAGCAAGAGACATCCAGACAGCTCTGCATAAAGCAGTAGACTAGACCACGGTATTCAGACAGCTCTGCATAAGGCAGTAAACTAGACAATGGTATCCGGACAGCTCTGCATAAAGCAGTAGATTAGACCAGGGTATCTGGACAGCTCTGCATAAAGCAGTAGACTAGACCATGGTATCTGGACAGCTCTGCATAAAGCAGTAGACTAGACCATGGTATCTGGACAGCTCTGCATAAAGTAGTAGACTAGACCACAGTATCCGGAAAGCTCTGCATAAAGCAGTAGACTAGACCATGGTATCCAGACAGCTCTGCATAAAGCAGTAGACTAGACCATAGTTTTTTTTATAATAGAGGTGGAGCCCCTCCACGCCCACACCGGCATGATGGCCAACACAAAAGGTCTACTGCCATCTCTGCATAAGGTTTAGTATTAACTAAAGTGAGGTGTCGCAGGATGTGGGTACTGCGATGTTTGCGTACGTCTGGTTAGGATTAACCATTAATACGCGCTCATCTGGAGATAGATTGGTCGAAATCTTACGAAGGGTAGCGGTTTGAAGGGCAGAGGAAAAAAAGTGCCAAGGCAAGAGCCAAGGGAAAAAAATCTCTGCGAAAGTTAGGTCGGGCGGCAAGAGCAGTAGCGGTTGTCTTGCTGCCTGCGATAGGTTGTGCAAGGATAGGCTTTGTTAGTAGTGGGTATCATGCATGTCGATACCTTGACGTTGTGCGTTTGTGCTGCTCGGCGGCTGGCGCTGGGTGCTGGTACAGAGTCCTCGTTCAGCGTCCTGCAACCTGCAACAGTTAGGTTTGTTATCGGTCTTGTGTCCGATAGGTCATATACCGGAGGCACAGTGTGAGGGAGTGTTGGCAGATTGTTCGTGCGTCTGTGGGCGAGCTCGTCGGTGTCCCTGCTGTGGCCTGTTGGTCGGCTCTAATAGCAGCTGGTAGTTGCCAGCCAGTGTTGCTGATATGCAGGGGCTTGCCGACGTTTGTCGCTGTTTGCGTATGTTAGTTTACCATAGGTGGTTATGCCCTAGCTAACAGTGTCTTTGGTCGCTTGTGTTTCCACCTGTGGTTGTGATCGTAGTTTCCCAG
Source organism: Schistocerca cancellata (assembly GCF_023864275.1). Lineage (NCBI taxonomy): Eukaryota > Metazoa > Arthropoda > Insecta > Orthoptera > Acrididae > Schistocerca > Schistocerca cancellata. The sequence goes on along the minus strand of NC_064628.1, from coordinate 779,985,615 downwards.
AGTGAGGATGAAAGGATTGTTCGAGTGTCTCGAGTTCCTGTATAGTCGTGTGGCGTGTTTCTTGAATACTTCCTTGAGGGTATCAAGGCGGTATTCATAGTGAAGATCCACGGTGCGTGTGTAGCGTGGAGCATTGCTAATGATTCGTAGCACTTTGTTCTGTATGATCTGCAGGCGGCGCAGTCGTATGGGAGCTGCATATCCCCAGACGGGAGCTGCGTACGTCATCAGAGGTCTAATCAGTGTCATGTATATGGACCTCGACACCCTCCTATTCAGTGTGCTTTCCCTGTTGAGCATTGGGTAGAGCTGTTTGAGCCTCGCGTGCGCTCGGTTGGCAACGTATTCGATGTGGTCCCCCCATGTAAGTTTCCGGTCCAGCCAGACACCAAGGTATCTGACTTTCTCTCGGAAACGTATTGGGCGTGTATGTAGTGTTATCGGTTTACAGTGTTGGTGTTTGCGCAGTAGTTTCGGTCTGCGTGTGAACAGAACTGCTTCGCACTTGTCGACGTTTACTTTAATACGCCATCGCTCCAGCCAAGGCTCAGCTGTCTAGACCATGGTATCCGGACAGCTCTGCATGAAGCAGTAGACTAGACCATGGTATCCAGACAGCTATGCATAAAGCAGTAGACTAGACCATGGTACCCTGACAGCTCTACATAAAGCAGTAAACTAGACCACGGTATCTGGACAGCTCTGCATGAAGCAGGAGACTAGGCCATGGTATCCAGACAGCTCTGCATAAAGCAGTAAACTAGACCATGGTATCCAGACAGCTCTGCATAAAGCAGTAAACTAGACCATGGTATCCAGACAGCTCTGCATAAAGCAGTAAACTAGACCATGGTATCTGGGCAGCTCTGCATAGAGCAGTAGACTAGACCATGGTATCCCGACAGCTCTGCATATAGCAGTAGACTAGACCCTGCTATCCAGACAGCTCTGCATAAAGCAGTAGACTTGATCACTAGATATCACAGCGGGCGGGCCCGCCAGTTGAAAAGGAGGTAGGAGTATTGTGTTGTCATGAGAGAAGCATGAACAGTACAATGGATGGATCTGGGTAGCTCAGCGACTTTCAACGTAGACTAGTCACACCTAAGTAACAAGTCCATCTGTGACATTTCTGTTATGGTGCGAGCCGGTAACCGTAATTTATTTATTTATTCTGCGTTCGACAACCAGACTATAGAAAATCAGCCAGAACATTATGACCACCTACCTAGTAGCCGGTATGTTCACCTTTGCCAAGAACTACAGCGGTGACACATTGTGGGAAGGAAGCAATGAGGTCTTGGTAAGTCGCTGCTCAGATTGTCTCCCAAATCGTTTATATAGCTAAGGAACAGCATAGAGCCTATAACACTACCTTGGGGAACGCCAGAAATCACTTCTGTTTTACACGATGACTTTCCGTCAATTACTACGAACTGTGACCTCTCTGACAGGAAATCACAAATCCAATCACATAACTGAGACGATATTCCATAAGCACGCAATTTCAATACGAGCCGCTTGTGCGGTACAGCGTCAAAAGCCTTCCGGAAATCCAGAAATACGGAATCGATCTGAAATCCCTTGTTAATAGCACTCAACACTTCATGTGAATTAAGAGCTAGTTGTGTTTCACAGGAACGATGTTTTCTAAACCCATGTTGACTGTGTGTCAACAGACCGTTTTCTTCGAGGTAATTCATAATGTTCGAACACAGTATATGTTCCAAAATCCTGCTACATATCGACGTTAACGATATGGGCCTGTAATTTAGTGGATTACTCATACTACCTTTCTTGAATATTGGTGTGACCTGTGCAACTTCCCAGTCGTAGGGCACGGATCTTTTGTCGAGAGAACGGTTGTATATGATTGTTAAGTATGGAGCTAATGCATCAGCATACTCCGAAAGGAACCTAATTGGTATACAGTCTGCACCAGAAGACTTGCTTTTTATTAAGTGATTTATGTTGCTTCACTACTGCGAGGATATTTACTTCTACGTTACTCATGTTGCCAGCTCTCCCTGATTCGAATTCTGGAATATTTACTTCGCCTTCTTTTGAGACGTCATTTCGGAAGAATGTGTTTAGTAACTCTGCTTTGGCAGCACTGTCTTCGATAGTATCTCCATTGCTATCGCGCAGAGAAGGCACTGATTTTTTCTTGCCTTAACATACTACACATACGACCAGAATCTCTTTGGATTTTCTGTCAGGTTTGGAGACAACGTTTCATTGTGGAAACTGTTATAGGCATCTCGCGTTGAAGTCCGCGCTAAATTTCGAGCTTCTGTTAAAGATTACCAATCTTGGGAATTTTGCGTCTGTTTAAATTTTGCACGTTTACTTCGTTGTATCTGCAACAGTGTTCTAACCTGTTTGTGTACCAAGGAGGATCAGCTCCGTCGTTTGTTAATTTATTTGGTATAAATCTCTCAATTGCTGCCGATGCTATTTCTTTGAATTTAAGCCACATCTGCACACACGCGTCACCTCCCGTAAATGCCGGGGTGGATGGGTGACGAAGTCTGACGCCAGGTTCAATCACATGCCAGACTTGTTCGGTGGGGTTCAGATCTGGAGACTTGGGGGGGCCAGCACATCAATTGGAACTCACCACTGTGTTCCTCGAACCACTCCATCACATTCCTGGCCTTCTGACGTGGCACATTATGTTGTTGGAAAATGCCACTCCCGTCGCGAAAACACGATCGTTATGGCCTACAACCAGTGTACGATACTTCTTGACTATGATGGTCCGTTGTATGCGGCCCACTGGACACATGGATCGTCACGTGAACGTTCTTCACAGCATAATGGAGCCACCGCCATCTTGTCTCCGCCCTGCAGGTACAGATGTCAAAGAGCTGTTCCCCTGGAAGATGACGGATGCGCGCCCTCCCGTCGGCATGGTGAAGATGGTATCGGGACTTATCAGACCATGCAACGCTCTGTCACTGTACCAACGTCCAGTGGTCACGTGCCGATTCCAGTCGCAGTTGCCGATGTCGTGGTGTTAACATTGTCACATCTACATCTACATTTACATCTACATCTACATTTATACTCCGCAAGCCACCCAACGGTGTGTGGCGGAGGGTACTTTACGTGCCACTGTCATTATCTCCCTTTCCTGTTCCAGTCGCGTATGGTTCGCGGGAAGAACGACTGTCTGAAAGCCTCCGTGCGCGCTCTAATCTCTCTAATTTTACATTCGTGATCTCCTCGGGACGTATAAGTAGGGGGAAGCAATATATTCGATACCTCATCCAGAAACGCACCCTCTCGAAACTTGGCGAGCAAGCTACACCGCGATGCAGAGCGCCTCTCTTGCAGAGTCTGCCACTTGAGTTTGTTAAACATCTCCGTAACGCTATCACGGTTACCAAATAACCCTTGGGTCATCTGCAGGGAAGGCCCATCGTTAGGAGTGTTCGGTGCACTCTGCGTTCAGGCGCACTGTAACGTGCGCGTGGGGCACACAATACTCATTAAAGCCTGTACTATGGTAAGTGAGTGGGGTTTAATGAGTATTGTGTGCCCCACGCGTGCCCTGTACTATGGTAAGTGAGTGCTACAGAAGAATGCTGAAGATACGGTGGGTAGATCACGTAACTAATGAGGAGGTATTGAATAGGATTGGGGAGAAGAGAAGTTTGTGGCACAACTTGACCAGAAGAAGGGATCGGTTGGTAGGACATGTTTTGAGGCATCAAGGGATCACAAATTTAGCATTGGAGGGCAGCGTGGAGGGTAAAAATCGTAGAGGGAGACCAAGAGATCAATACACTAGGCAGATTCAGAAGGATGTAGGTTGCGGTAGGTACTGGGAGATGAAGAGGCTTGCACAGGATAGAGTAGCATGGAGAGCTGCATCAAACCAGTCTCAGGACTGAAGACCACAACAACAACAATGGTAAGTGAGCGGGGTTCACCTATCGAGACAGGATTTTTGCATAGATATTGACCGCGTGTACCTGAATGGAGGCAAATCAGACTTATACCCACTCTGTAATAACAATGATACGTCAAGTAAGTCCGAAATACAACTGCACGTCAGCACGGACAAAAAGCAACACAGCAGATGCTACCAATTTGTTAGTAATACGGTCGCCAGCCTAATTAGGCATTAACTGAGTTTCTTCTCTGTACAAGTTGATGTACATTCGTGCAAAACAACACGTAGTAACACTGCATAATACAGGGTGATTCAAAAAGAATACCACAACTTTAGGAATTTAAAACTCTGCAACGACAAAAGGCAGAGCTAAGCACTATCTGTCGGCGAATTAAGGGAGCTATAAAGTTTCATGTAGTTGTACATTCGTTCGCTAAGGTGAACGTTTTCTGTGCCATTTCAGCCAATAAAGTTTTTGGTCCCTTTTTCTTCGAAGGTGCTACTGTAACTGGACTACAGTATCTGGAGATGTTAGAGAATTGGCTGTTCCCTCAGCTCTTATCTGTCCGTAACTACCTGAACGTCAACTACCCGAGGCAATGGATCGGCCGCCAGGCAGCCCGTGACAGAGCATTTCATCACTGGCCTCCAAGAAGCCCTGATCTTACCCCCTGCGATTTTTTCTTATGGGGGTATGTTAAGGATATGGTGTTTCGGCCACCTCTCCCAGCCACCATTGATGATTTGAAACGAGAAATAACAGCAGCTATCCAAACTGTTACGCCTGATATGCAACAGAGAGTGTGGAACGAGTTGGAGTATCGGGTTGATATTGCTCGAGTGTATGGAGGCGGCCATATTGAACATCTCTGAACTTGTATTTGAGTGAAAAAAAAAACCTTTTTAAATACTCTTTGTAATGATGTATAACAGAAGGTTATATTATGTTTCTTTCATTAAATACACATTTTTAAAGTTGTGATATTCTTTTTGAATCACCCTGTATATTAAATTTTAGAACTAGAAAATCTATTGAACTGATAGTTTGACTTTCTGTACTGACATGGAAAAACCATAAATACATAACACCACACTATAATGTAAAATACCAAACTTGATACTGTCTATTGATCTGATTAAAATCGGGCATAGATTACCCTAGAAATAGTAATTTCGAGCCACAATCAAATTGTCAATTTTCATAAAGATAAAACACTGATTAATTTTAACTTTTGTATTGACTTTAACTTTTGCTGGTCAAATCAATTTAGAACACTTCAGAATTCAAATGAATAAGAAAAAAGGCGGGGGGGGGGGGGGGGGGAGCCCTGAAACTGTTATGATCACTGTATTAAAAAAAAAAATTACTGACACCATTATGCGCTCAAGATTTCCAATATACGAGTTACTACTCTCTTTATCTTATTTCCTACTCATTTAAATACCTTTATATCTGTCTCGAAATAATTAAACTTCATTACTAAGTCAATATTAAAGTTATCTTCCACCTTTGTCAGACCTTCGGTATTCATTTACTGGTTCATTAACAAAACAGTTCTTTAAACACCATTCTAACATAGTTAGGTCTGCAGGTAATTATTATTAACACAAACTTCAATTTTTCAACTCGGGACACTCGGATTGCACAACATTTGGAAAGGACCCTGTGTAGGTTAGTTGCGAGGATAATTAAATGATAGGACAGTTCTGGTGAAATTGAAGTTGTTATTGAACAGTATGGAACAAAAGTAACACTGGTCCATACGAATACAGTACTAAAAGTTTCAACCTGTTTGTATCGATGCGGCGGTTGGCGGGCGGCGAGATGGCGAGGCACAGAGCACACATACAACCACAGCAATGGCTCTCAACGTACCGGCACTTCATTTCTTCATAGCGTCGCAATTCTTTTCCGGTTAGTGCCTATGGAATTTTGCCATGCTGTATGGGCGTTGGAACGGCATACCCGAGGCTCAATGAATGTACGTCTTCCAGGGGAGCCTCCTCGGTCCAGAACGTGTTGCTCAGGCCAATGCCAAACTCCAGCTACTACTGCTGAGCCCGTTATGCCGTGCAGCGCCCGTGCGCATTTTCCCGCGCTCGCCTGCCATCCACCTTTTACCGCTCCCTTACAGACAGGGTATTCACCCGAGGTTTTGCATTCTACATATCCTAACACATTGCCTACGTATGGACCAGACGCACAGTTACAATTTTAAACATGTTACAACAGTTTCAACATTTGTTACCTTTCAATTCTATTACAATATTGCTTGACATTTGACATAAACATTAATATTCACATTGAAATTTGTTTACAGTTTTCTTAACACAATGACATGAAACAAAAAAAAAGAAATGAATTCAGAACATCGATTACACTAATTTATCGAAAAATCAGAAGAAAAAAATATTATTTATATGTACAATAGTACAGCGTTGTTGTTGTTACAACACTTGCAATCTGCACAGCATTAAAGTCTGATGTTAGTTCCACTACGTTTCGCCGCCTGTCCTATTGTACCAGTCTGCCCAGTCTACTACGTCCGACGTCTGTAATGAGGCGTGGACGCCCAACTCCACGAAGTCTGGACGTGGTTTCAGCTTGGTTTCGCCACTTGTTGAAGACAGTGACTGCAGCACTCCTCGAACACCCGACAAGTCGTGCAGTTTCCGAATCGTTCGTACCGAGCCTCTGGCCTATCACAGTCTGTCTCGGACAAACTCAGATAGATTCTGCACCTTTCCCATCGTACGCACGGACAGCACCCTCACTGGTACAACGAGCACCTCCCATATGTCTGACTAGCAGTCATTCCTCGCTAGGTGTCGCTGCCATCACCTGGGCGGGTTTATATCGGTAGTTGGTCGGTGGTCATAATGTTCTGGCAGATCAGGCTAAAATGAATAACGATAGAGAGAACAAAAATAAGGTTTAGTAATTAACCAAAGAAAAGTATTTCTATGTAGACCTAACTCATGAAAAGTCTTCCATACTCGTGATCCTCGTCAATTCATATAGCCAGCTGGAGGTTCGTTGCGACTGGATGTTCATGGGAAGCCGACTGCGAGAAGAGAAATGCGTCTTTCTTCCGGCTGATGAAGCTTTGGTTCCAAGGTCTTCGCGTGCTGTGTTGCAGCGTCTTTATGCTGACAGGAGCCCGTCAATTTGGTGTTGTTGTTAAGTACAGGGTGTTTAAAAAATGACCGGTATATTTGAAACGGCAATAAAAACTAAACGAGCAGCGATAGAAATACACCGTTTGTTGCAATATGCTTGGGACAACAGTACATTTTCAGGTAGACAAACTTTCGAAATTACAGTAGTTACAATTTTCAACAACAGATGGCGCTGCGGTCTGGAAAACTCTATAGTACGATATTTTCCACATATCCACCATGTGTAGCAATAATATGGCGTAGTCTCTGAATGAAATTACCCGAAACCTTTGACAACATGTCTGGCGGAATGGCTTCACATGCAGATGAGATGTACTGCTTCAGCTGTTCAATTGTTTCTGGATTCTGGCGGTACACCTGGTCTTTCAAGTGTCCCCACAGAAAGAAGTCACAGGGGTTCATGTCTGGCGAATAGGAAGGCCAATCCACGCCGCCTCCTGTATGTTTCGGATAGCCCAAAGCAATCACACGATCATCGAAATATTCATTCAGGAAATTAAAGACGTCGGCCGTGCGATGTGGCCGGGCACCGTCTTGCATAAACCACGAGGTGTTCGCAGTGTCGTCTAAGGCAGTTTGTACCGCCACAAATTCACGAAGAATGTCCAGATAGCGTGATGCAGTAATCGTTTCGGATCTGAAAAATGGGCCAATGATTCCTTTGGAAGAAATGGCGGCCCAGACCAGTACCTTTTGAGGATGCAGGGACGATGGGACTGCAACATGGGGCTTTTCGGTTCCCCATATGCTCCAGTTCTGTTTATTGACGAAGCCGTCCAGGTAAAAATAAGCTTCGTCAGTAAACCAAATGCTGCCCACATGCATATCGCCGTCAGCAATGCTGTGCACTATATCGTTAGCGAATGTCTCTCGTGCAGCAATGGTAGCGGCGCTGAGGGGTTGCCGCATTTGAATTTTGTATGGATAGAGGTGTAAACTCTGGCGCATGAGACGATACGTGGACGTTGGCGTCATTTGGACCGCAGCTGCAACACGGCGAACAGAAACCCGAGGCCGCTGTCGGATCACCTGCTGCACTAGCTGCGCGTTGCCCTCTGTGGTTGCCGTACGCGGTCGCCCTACCTTTCCAGCACGTTCATCCGTCACGTTCCCAGTCCGTTGAAATTTTTCAAACAGATCCTTTATTGTATCGCTTTTCGGTCCTTTGGTTACATTAAACCTCCGTTGAAAACTTCGTCTTGTTGCGACAACACTGTGTTCTAGGCGGTGGAATTCCAACACCAGAAAAATCCTCTGTTCTAAGGAATAAACCATGTTGTCTACAGCACACTTGCACGTTGTGAACAGCACACGCTTACAGCAGAAAGACGACGTACAGAATGGCGCACCCACAGACTGCGTTGTCTTCTATATCTTTCACATCACTTGCAGCGCCATCTGTTGTTGAAAATTGTAACTACTGTAATTTAGAAAGTTTGTCAGCCTGAAAATGTACTGTTGTCCCAAGCATATTGCAACAAACGGTGTATTTCTATCGCTGCTCGTTTAGTTTTTATTGCCGTTTCAAATATACCGGTCATTTTTGAAACACCCTGTAGTTTGCTCGCCGGCCTGGCTTCTGAAGTTCGTCTCATTTTCTTAAGGTTTTGTGTAATGCTAAGCCAAGTGCATCGCAGCCAAGAATAGGCAGATATCGTGTGCTGAAGGACAGGGATCGTTGAGCATTGTGGAGAGTGGTTGTAAAACATTGCACGAAATCAGCGGCAGGAACCATTCGCGAGTTCCAAAGTGCTACCAGCAGTCCAGCAGGCAGAGTAACTGTCCGTAGTGAGTACAATCGCCGGTTAGCTACATATACGCCACACATTTCTGTAGCCAGAGATTAACGACGCTTGAGGTGGTGTGAAGAGTGACACCGCTGGGCAGTGCATGGTTGGAAAAAGAGTGATCTGCAGTGATGGACCACTCTACACTCTGTGGAAAGCCGATGGAAGGATCTGCATTTGGTGATTCCCTGGAGAACCATACTTGCCATGACATGATGTGTAGTGCCAACAGTGAAGTACGGAAGAGGTGGTGTTACAGTATGGGGATATTTTTCGCGGTTAGGGCGTGGTTCCTTATTGCTCTTAAGAAAAATATGAATTCGAACAGATAAAGAATGTTCCACAGCATGCTGCACCGCGTTCACTCGAGGAGCAGTTGGGGGACGATGATTGTTTGTAGCGATATGAGAATGCAGCTTGATGTAAATTAGCATCTGTGTGGCAATGTCTTGCGGATATTAACATTCCTGTAATGGACTGACCTGTCTAGGGCTCCGACCTGAATCCGGTGGAACACTTTAGTGTTCTCTCCAGAGTCCGAGGCCGTACATCACCATCCTGTCTGGTTTCGGCTTTTGAGGAACAATGGGCCGCCAATCCTCCTTCTTCCGTGTATGTCTAGACACATCACTGAAAGTGCCCCTGCAGAGTCAAGCCATCGTAAAGGCGAAGGGCGGACTCATCCCGCGCTAACGCGCACCAACAGGTGTCCGGATACTTTTGATAAAAGCTAAGTTTCTATTTTTACGTGTTATGTGAAGAGGAGCCGAGATTTACAGTTCTTCTCATTTATAGCTGGTTCAAGCACTGATTTTAACAATTGAAAGATTTGTTGTACTGTATTAGTATTACACTCGTAATTGTACAGCTAACCTGGAGTTTCCGAAAATCCCATTGTTTAAGCGATGTTTACCCTCTTTACATTTGACCAGGTGAAATGGTAACAGTTTGAAACATTTTATTGACATCTGTTCCTTTTTACAAGCGACAGAATTAAAGTTATTCAGTAACCCGCCAGGATAGCCGAGAGCATTAACGCGCTGCTTCCTGGACTCGGGTAGGCGCGCCGGCCCCGACTCGAATCCGCCCGCCGGGTTAACGGCGACGGCCGGTGTGCAGACCAGCCTGGATGTAGTTTTTAGGCGGTTTTCCACATCCTCCTAGGTGAATGGCGGGCTGGTCCCCATGTCCTGCCTCAGTTAGACGACTCGCAGACATTTGAGACACATTCACTCTATTTCACGATTTACACTAGACGCAGACAGCTGTGGTACACTAATTCCGTCCCAGGGAGGAAGGGGTGGGGAGGGTATGGGGTGGCGGCAGGAAGGGCATCCGGCCACCTCTTAAACATTCACCATCCGTCCTTACCCTGCCGACCTTGCTCACAATGCGGGATAAAGGCAGTAGCGAAAGAAGGAAAGAATGAAAGTTATTCAGTGAATTCCTGTGACAGCACAGTTGTTATGTTCCGCCGCATGGGGAAATCAGCAGTCTGCGGAACTTTGTGAACGACGCTGTCGAGTATGGGAAGGTGTTCTTGAGTTACTGCAGGAGGGTACAGCATGACTTAAACAAAGTTTCTAATTGGTGTGATGAATGGCAGCTAGCTCTAAATGTATAAACATCTACGTTGATGAGGAGTAGTGGGAAGAACAAACCTGTCACGTTAAGATACATTATTAATAGTGTCCTGCTGGACACTGTCAAATCGTTTAAATATCCGGGCGTAACATTGCAAAGCGATACTAAATGGAACAAGCATGTGAGAATAGTGGTAAGGAAGGGGAATGGTCGACTTCGGTTTATTGGGAGAATTTTAGGAAAGCATGGTTCATTTGTAAAGGAGACCGCATATAGGACACTAGTACCACCCGTTGTTGAGTCCTGTTCCAGTGTTTCGGATCCGCACCAGATCGGATTAAAGGAAGACATCGAAGCAATTCATAGGCGGGCTGCTAGATTTGTTACCGGTAGTTCGAGTAACACCCAAGTATATTATGAAGTTGTTTTAGGAACTGAAATGGGAATTACTGGAGCAAAATGAATCTGCTGCCACCAATGTACATTTCGCGTAAGGACAATGAAGATAAGATTAGAGAGGTTAGGGCTCCTACGAAGGCATATAGATGGTCTTTTTTTCTCTCGCTCTATTTGCGTGCGGAACAGGAAAGGTGAATAGTAGTGGTTCAGTGTATTCTCCGCCACGCACCATATGGTGACTTGCGTATTATTTATGCAGATGTAGAAATAGATTTGTTGCTCTACAAGTCATTCACTTCATCGCTTCCTCAAGAGTACAAGACAAAATATCATCTTGGCATGAAACATTCAGTTTTCGAACAGTTCCTCACCAATGCGTGTGAAATATTTAATTCTGATTTTGAAATCTGTTTCTGGCCATGACTTTTTACACAAAACTAGCGTTTACCTTTCACGACTGTTACTTAATCCAATACAGATACCGAAACAGTAGTCCGCCGCTCGTGGTCTCGCGGTAGCGTTCTCGCTTCCCGAGCACGGGGTCCCGGGTTCGATTCCCGGCGGGGTCAGGGATTTTCACCTGCCTCGAGATGACTGGGTGTTTGTGTTGTCCTCATCATTTCATCATCATCCGGGAAAGTGGCGAAATTGGACTGAGCAAAGGTTGGGAAATTGTACGGGCGCTGATAACCACGCAGTTGAGCGCCCCACAAACCAAACATCATCATCACATCATCCGAAACAGTATCAATGTAAGAAGCATAATAAACACTGAGGCGACAAAAGTCAAGGGATAGAGATACAGATGGCGTTGGTATCGCGTACGCAAAGTATAAAAGAGCAGTGATTTGGCGGACTTGTCATTTGTTCTCAGGTGATTAATGTGAAAAGGTTACCGACGTCATTATGACCGCATGACGGAAATTAACAGGTTTTATTCGTGGAATGGTAATTGGAGCTACAATCATGAGACATTCCATTTCGAAAATCGTTAGGGAATTCAGTGTCAACAGTGTGCCGAGAATACCAAATTTCACGCGTTACCTCTCACCATGCACAATACAGTGGCCGACGGCCTTCAGTTAACGGCGTTTGCGCAGAGTTGTTAGTGCTAACAAACAAGCAACACTGCGTGAAACGACCGCAGAAATCAATTTGGGAAGTACGACGCACGTACTCGTTAGGTCAATGCGGCGAAATTTTGCAGTAATGGGCTATGGCAGCAGACGACCGACGCGAGGGTGAAGGGTCTCTGTTGGATTCCTTTCATGTTAATTTCTTAAATCTATTGTCATTTACGACATACATTCCACTTCTAAATTTACTGTGGTGTTTCGGACTCTATCTGGGAGGAGACTGAGCAGTGGAACGTGTTACTTTTACACATAATCAAGAACGATCTGTCACACTGCTACACCTTAAAACACAGTTTATATGTAATTCATGTCACACAGTCTCATACAGAACCTACATCCGCTTTCTTTTATATACTGTATATGATAAGGTACTGTCATCCCCCTCCCCTTCTGTGTGAAAGGATGGATGAGCAAATGTATTTCTAGTTGCATGCTCGATGGTAGCAGACAAGCCTGTCTGCTAGAGAACAGTAGGACCAACGTCGGAACAGGTAGATACGCTTTCTAAAAGCGGAGAGGTTTCTATTCTTGGTATGGTCCTGTCCGTCCCTTGTCATGTTGGTATAGGAAGCTGCCCCTCTGGCCACTTCCGTTTGTATCTGTCAGGTAGCCTCGGTAGGGGCCCAGGCCAGTCTGTCTGCGGCGAGCGTCTGAAGTGGTAAGATCTCCAGCTAAGCGCGTCTATGGATTTCTTAAGTTCAGCCTAACTGAAAATTTAATCACCTTTATTTCAGGTTTAGATCTAAAACATCTTATCTTAAATTGCAACGCAGTGTAATTCGAGTGTGAAGTTCAGAATGTCTTCCAGTAGTTGCTTTGTCACTACTTTGTGAGTAAAGTTGAACCACGTGTTGATGATCCTTAACTCTAACTAAGATCATCAATCTTAAATGCGAATGTGCGTGAGATTATTATGTCTCGTCTTGACAATATTTTTCAATATAGCAACTTTTCTTTATGTTCAACCCACGTGGGGTGTACTTTGTGAGACCAGTACCACGTGCTTATACAATTGTTTGACCCATCAGGTTAATAGTAAGACGATAGTAACCAGTTCGGGGTTTTTCTTTTGTAAATTGCGTTTCGATGTAATTTATTTTAATTATCAAAATTATAGTGGAGTTACACTCTTTGTGTAAACCAAGTTGACCACGTGAAGCATGTGGTGTAATCATCAAAGTAGCCCTCAGCTATTCTTTTCGGGAAGATTTCACAGAGAGTTAGTATGAATTTAGTATACCAGTGTGTGGTAATTTCATGACGGACAGGATTGCGCTACGAACGTAACTTATTTGGGTGAAAATTGAATCGGTTGGTTGTGGTTAATTTTCTCTTGCATATGTTTCAACGTTCTTGGTGTGTTGTTTTATGAATGCAGTGTTGTATGCAGTCTCCCAATCTTGGCTCCATATTTGATGTGTTCCGTAACATTACAAACTCACATTTTCACAATCCTAAATAAGGCACCAGTTTAGTTATGAACCAAGTTTAATATGCTGAAATTTTAACGGAGCAATGATCAATGTTAAAATAAATGTCCAAATATAAACTGATTTATTATTATTTAAATTCTGTTTATATATGTATCACCGGTTGTCGTAAGATGACTATTAAAAGATTATAATTAATGTTAGTCTGGTTGGGAATTTGGTAAGCTAGACTGGATACCTGGTGAAACAGTTGCTCAGTAATGCAAGTTTAACTTCCCCAGATAGCTCACAGCTTTTAACCCGCTTTTATTGTCTTGAATATCAGCACCGCTTTCTCAACAACTTAATGCATCAACGTTGCAGGGGCCTTTGCTAAGAGCGCGACATCGCATGGAGCTCCTGTCCTGGACTCGTGACCATATCGGTTGCAATCTAGATGACTGGAAAACTGTGGCTTGGTCAGATGAGTCCCCATTTCAGTTGGAAGAGCTGGTGGTGGGGTTCGAGTGTGGTGTCTACCCCACGAAGCCATGGACTCAACTTGTCAACAAGGCAATGTGCAAGTTGGTTTGTGGCTCCATAATGATGTGGGCTGTATTTACATGGAATGCACAGGATCCTGTGGTCCAACAGAACTGGAAATGGTTATGTTTAGCTACTTGGGCACCATTTTTTTGGAGCCAAATAACAATGGAATTTTTATAGATACAAAGCATCATGTCACCAGATCACAGTTGTTCACGATCAGTTTCAAGAACATTCTGGATAATTCGAGCGAATGATTTAGCCATTCGGATCCCCCGACAAGAATCCCATCGAACATTTATGGGATCCAATCGAGGTTACAATCGTGCACAGAACCCTGTACCGGCAACATGTTCACAATTGCCAACTGCTATGGAGGCAATATGGCTCAGTATTGCTGCAGGGGACTTTCAACGACATTTTGAGTCCACGCCATGTCGAGCTGCTACACTGTACCGGGAAAAAGGAGGCCCGACTTTAGTCACCTCAGTGTATACCATCTACGGTCTAAACGACAGGAGGGCTTCCGGCGCATTCTCCGCCAGCTGGTTTCAGTCTCGATGAAATTCGTGAGAGAGAGAGCGAGGCGCAGCATAATTTTGCAATGGATGTTTTTAAGATAACTAACGTTAAATGTCCCAAGCAAAGAAACAATGTTCACGACGCGTAAATAAATGTAAACATCTGAAACTGGGATGAACATAACACGAACGTACTCTCAATAGCACGTGTTTTGAGGAGGAATTGGTTGGCGTACCGTGTCGGAAAGGCATGATATTCATATCGGTGCGGTACCCCTTAAACACTAATGTCACGGGCAGTATACTGTTGGCTTCATGCGCGATGAGCGGTGACGCCGTGTCCCGTGACGATGTGGCCTGCGGAGTTACGAAAGCATTTGAATCAGGTCCGTGGGTCACCAAAGATTGCCCATGCCGGCTCTATTCTACAAAGGGTGACGCTTGTTAAAGTTTAGAAACCACTGCAGCGACGTAGATTACGCTTGTGTCGGGAAATACCTCAAGAAGTGGACGACCAACGAACGGTGCCAACGAAATACAGGGCCCTCCTACGAATTTGTGACGTCACACTAGCAGTCTTGTCGGCCACACTTCGAGAACGTTCAGCTCCGCGGAGGGCGCACGGGAAATCAATATTTAATTGAAAAAGTCCCACGAAAGGTCTCAATACTTTTGTGTGGTGTCGAGTACTTGCAAATCGCGCAGTTAAGAATTATTTAACTCATCTGAAATAATCACTCGCTCCCCGCCGTAGACGGCTGCTGGCACTCGTAACACCTGCAGTGTCACGTACTGTGACGTACGTGCCGTGGCCTATCTTTCGCGAAGGCCTCGCAAATGAACATGTGACGTCACCAGACGACAAACCTCGCCGCGCTTGAAGCGGTGGGGCTTGTCGATCCTACCCTGGGCGGTAGGGAGCTGTGTGCTACACACCACTCCGCTAGGGTGCTCTGCTTCCGTTCTCGCGTTGTCCGATATGATACGGTAGTGCTCTCTGTAGCGGTAATATAAGACTACGATGGATTGGTTTGCGTTTAACGAGCCTGCAGATATGAATCTGTGTTATGGTACCGTCCCGCCATTCCCATCTGACTGTGACCTAGAAGGAACGCTTTAGGCAATGCTGCACATGGTTAAGATGCATCCCGGCACATCCTTCAGCACTTCTTCTCAGTGAATCCGTACTCTTTCAAATATAGTAGCGGAAATCAGTATAAAGGCATGGACATTTGCAGTAAATTTAAATCCCTCATCCACCCTATCCTTTGTTACGCCCATCCGGCTTGGATATCCGCCCCCCCCCCCCCCTTTTATAAATCTCTCCAAATCCTTGAACGCCATGCTCTCCGCCTCGCCTATCGCATCCATCTCCCCTCCCCCACGGATCCTGTACGATCTCATCCCCTTCCCCCACCTCCTCCTTTTCCTTGAAAGGATACGGATCCTGTACACCTCTCACAAACTCGATCCTCCTCACCCGCTAGTCTCCCCGATCCTCTCCCACACCCGCCCGCTGCCGCGCCTGTATTCCCACGTCCCACCCGGTCTCCATCTCTCCACCCTCCTTACCCTCTCCCAAGGTGGCTTCCGCCAGCTCCCTCTCCCTGATGATGCCCTCCTCTCCTCCATCTACCCCTCCTACCAACTTTGATCCTCCCACCCTCCTCCTGTGTTTGCTCCTCTGGGCACCCTCCCTCCCTTCTCTCCCTCTTCCCTCCCTCCTCCATTTCTCCCCACTCCTCCCCCGGGCTTCCCCTCCCCTGTCCCTCTCCTCCTCCCCCCATCTCCTCAGCCATTGGCATCCTTGTTCTCCCCTCTCCCCCACCTCACCCTTATTCCCCTCTTGGCAGGTCCCCGGACTCGCACACGCTACGTGGACATTCGCGCGCCGGAGATCATCGCCATCAGTGTCTCGTGTGTGCCGTCGTGTTTAGTGTTCAGTGTTCACCGTCATACTCCATCGTTCACCAGTGCCATCGTCATCTTCAGTGTTTGTGCGTCGTATCAACAGTTTACAGTGTGGATTATCGTCGAGTGTGAACGGCTCCGTGTTTGTCTCTATGTGTCTACTGTTTTATTGCCCACCGTTCTGTAACTTATGTGTCTTCTCACTGTTTTTTCTCATTGTGTATTCTATGGCTGAAGAGCAGCGTAGAGTGCTGCTGACAGCCTGCCTGTTGTACAGGTTTTCAAATAACAATAAAAAAAGCAGTAAATTTAATGTTGTCAGTGGAGATAGTTGTGCACAATGTTTATCCAATAGCATGAAACCCAGTATACCGAGTGGTATCGTGTTTGATGTCAGTAGTACAGTACATAACAAGACATAAACGACTCAGATGGTAGGGGGTGGAACTCGGTTTAAAGGTAGTCGGTTCTTGCCGTGTTAGTGTGTGCGTACGTTCCTTTAGGGGAGATAGAAAACAGACGCTATTAGCGGCAGTGGATGTTATTTATATAATCACGACAGTGACAATGTCACGCCGAAAACAGTTACCATGTGATGAAAATGCAAAGCCGGCCGCTGTGGCTGAGCGATTCTAGGCGCTTCAGTCTGGAACTGCACGACCGCTACTGTCGCAGGTTCAAATCCTGCCGCGGGCATGGATGTGTTTGATGTCCTCAGGTTAGTTAGGTTCAAGTAGTTCTAAGCCTAGGGGACTGATGACCTCAGATGTTAAGTCCCATAGTGCTTAGAGCCATTTGAACCATATTGAAAAAGCAAAAATCGGTACACGCAAGGCTATGGGACTCTCTAATCGTCAAATTGTCAAGAATATGAACTGTTCAAGTTCAGTGATTGATAATTTAGTCAGATTGGGCGCAAGATGTGGACAGAACGGAAAATATGGGCTAAGTAGAACATCATCTGTGGTACAGGCAGGGTTACCTTTGCTTAAAGCAAGGGCTACAAACCATTGTTCTGCACAACTTGTTTCTGATTTACTGTTGCCAGTGACTGCCAGACGTGTACGACAGATTTTGTCACTTGACAAACACCTTGCAATCAAGAAACGACCTCAGAAACCCGTATTAACACCCAAACATAAAT
Source organism: Schistocerca cancellata (assembly GCF_023864275.1). NCBI lineage: Eukaryota > Metazoa > Arthropoda > Insecta > Orthoptera > Acrididae > Schistocerca > Schistocerca cancellata. The sequence continues at coordinate 779,968,097 of NC_064628.1, read as the reverse complement.
ACGCTGGATTGGAGAAAAACGTATGTCAGCGACTTTAGAATGGGATAAAGTGATCTCTTCAGTGAAGAGAAAATTTACATGGGCAGGACGGATTTCAGTATTGTTGGCATGATCTGAGGACAGAGGAGCAACTAAGAAAGACATATTGTCTAAGAGCCAGAGCCAGAAATATAGACTCTTAGACAATGTGTCTAACAGTGTATTTCAATACGACAGTATGCCATTTTAGGCAGTTTATAACACATAAAACACTTGATAATGACACTTTGAAGCCGAAATCATGATTGTAAGTGTAAATGTAACACTGTAAATAAACAACAGTCAAATGACGGTACCGACTTTAAAGAAATATATTATCACTGTGGCCCCACATTATGAAAAAGTTATTAAAGGCACTGACTGTTTCTTGTCGCTGGCATTTTTACATACCACCAGAACCTCTTTGGATTTTCTGCCAGGTTTTGAGACCAAGTTGCGTTGTGGAAACTATTTTAAACATCTTGCATTGAAGTCCGCGCTAAATTTCGAGTTTCTGCAAAAGATCGCCAATCTTGGAGATTTCGCGTTTGTTTAAGTTTGTCACTGTTTTTTCGTTGTTTCTGCAACATGATCTGACACGTTTTGGGTACCAAGGGGGATCAGCTCCGTCGTTTGTTAACTTATTTGATATAAGTCTCTCAATTGCTTTCTATACTAGTTCTTTGAATTCAAGCCACATCTGGCCTACACTTATATTGTTAATTTGGGAGGAGTGGAGATTGACTGTCGGGAAGCAATAAGGCGACCCTGATGCCTCATCTAAACGATTGCTCGAAGATTTGGATCTGTCCACACGTGCGTACTATGGTAATTTACTACTCATCTCTCGCTGAATCTTGATTACACCACCGAATACTTACTTTACTCGTTAGAAGTAAAACGGGCCATATTTCAACAGGTTTTGGTTTCCGGACATATAATTAGAGAAACCTTTCTTCAGTTTTTGACCAATACTACTTCCTGTAGGAGTATGGGGCACTATTTTTTAAAAAACATTGTATACAAGAACACAAGGAACTGCTTATCTCCCGCGGAGGGCAGGTAGTGACTCCGTCACAAGGTCGGCCTACTGGTCTGAGTCTGGTTGCTCCACACAGAGTATGCTGACAATCATTTTTGTCAGCAACACTTACAATTCGTGGATAGCTCAGAATGTGTCCTATGAATAAATAGAATTTTAGTCAACTTGGGCCATAAATTTCTTTTGTCAACAATTCGATTCATTGGTGTAAAATACAGGGAGCGAAAGGCTATTAACAATTTGTGAAGAAACCAGATGGCAGTTATAAGAGTCCAGGGGCATGAAAGGGAAGCAGTGGTTGGGAAGGGAATGAGACAGGATTTAGCCTCTCCCCGATGTTATTCAATCTGTATACTGAGCAAGCAGTAAAGGAAACAAAAGAAAAATTCGGAGTAGACATTAAAATCCATGGAGAGGAAATAACAACTTTGAGGTTCGCCGATGACATCGTAATTCTGTCAGAGACAGCAAAGGACCTGGAAGAGCAGCTGAACGGAATGGACAATGTCTTGAAAGGAGGATATAAGATGAACATCAATAAACGCAAAACGAGAATAACGGAATGTAGTCGAATTAAATCGGATAATGCTGCGGGAATTAGATTAGGAAATGAGACACTTCAAGTAGTAGATGGGTTTTGCTACTGGGGAGCAAAATAACTAATGATGCCCGAAGTGGAGAGGACATAAAATGTAGATTGGCAGTGGCAAGGGAAGCGTTTCTGAAGAAGAGAAATTTGTTAACATCGAGTATAGATTTAAGTGTCAGGAAGTCGTTTCTGAAAGTATTTGTATGGAGTGTAGCCATGTTGTTGTTGTTGTTGTGGTCTTCAGTCCTGAGACTGGTTTGATGCAGCTCTCCATGCTACTCTATCCTGTGCAAACTTCATCTCCCAGTACCTACTGCAACCTACATCCTTCTGAATCTGCTTAGTGTATTCATCTCTTGGTCTCCCTCTACGATTTTTACCCTCCACGCTGCCCTCCAATGCTAAATTTGTGATCCCTTGATGCCTCAAAACATGTCCTACCAACCGATCCCTTCTTCTAGTCAAGTTGTGCCACAAACTTCTCCCCAATCGTATTCAATACCTCCTCATTAGTTACGAGATCTACCCACCTTATCTTCAGCATTCTTCTGTAGCACCACATTTCGAAAGCTTCTATTCAATTCTTGTCCAAACTGGTTATCGTCCATGTTTCACTTCCATACATGGCTACACTCCATACAAATGCTTTCAGAAACGACATCCTGACACTTAAATCTATACTCGATGTGAACAAATTTCTCTTCTTCAGAAACTATTTCCTTGCCATTGCCAGTCTACATTTTATATCCTCTCTACTTCGACCATCATCAGTTATTTTACTCCCTAAATAAAAAAACTCCTTTACTACTTTAAGTGTCTCATTTCCTAATCTAATCCCCTCAGCATCACCCGATTTAATTTGACTGCATTCCATTATCCTCGTTTTGCTTTTGTTGATGTTCATCTTATATCCTCCTTTCAAGACACTGTCCATTCCGTTCAACTGCTCTTCCAAGTCATTTGCTGTCTCTGACAGAATTACAATGTCATCGGCAACCTCAAAGTTTTTACTTCTTCTCCATGAATTTTAATACCTACTCCGAATTTTTCTTTTGTTTCCTTTACTGCTTGCTCAATATACAGATTGAATAACATCGGGGAGAGGCTACAACCCTGTCTCACTCCTTTCCCAACCACTGCTTCCCTTTCATGCCCCTCGAATCTTATAACTGCCATCTGGTTTCTGTACAAATTGTAAATAGCCTTTCGCTCCCTGTATTTTACCCCTGCCACCTTCAGAATTTCAAAGAGAGTATTCCAGTTAAGGTTGTCAAAAGCTTTCTCTAAGTCTACAAATGCTAGAAACGTAGGTTTGCCTTTTCTTAATCTTTCTTCTAAGATAAGTCGTAAGGTCAGTATTGCCTCACGTGTTCCAACATTTCTACGGAATCCAAACTGATCTTCCCCGAGGTTCGCTTCTACCAGTTTTTCCATTCGTCTGTAAAGAATTCGCGTTAGTATTTTGCAGCTGTGACTTATTAAACTGATAGTTCGGTAATTTTCACATCTGTCAACACCTGCTTTCTTTGGGATTGGAATTATTATATTCTTCTTGAAGTCTGTGGGTATTTCGCCTGTCTCATACATCTTGCTCACCAGATGGTAGAGTTTTGTCATGACTGGCTCTCCCAAGGCCATCAGTAGTTCTAATGGAATGTTGTCTACTCCCGGGGCCTTGTTTCGACTCAGGTCTTTCAGTGCTCTGTCAAACTCTTCACGAAGTATCTTATCTCCCATTTCATCTTCATCTACATCCTCTTCCATTTCCAGAATATTGTCCTCAAGTACATCGCCCTTGTATAAACCCTCTATATACTCCTTCCACCTTTCTGCTTTCCCTTCTTTGCTTAGAACTGGGTTGCCATCTGAGCTCTTGATATCCATACAAGTGGTTATCTTCTCTCCAAAGGTCTCTTTAATTTTCCTGTAGGCAGTATCTATCTTACCCCTAGTGAGACAAGCCTCTACATCCTTACATTTGTCCTCTAGCCATCCCTGCTTAGCCATTTTGCACTTCCTGTCGATCTCATTTTTGAGACGTTTGTATTCCTTTTTGCCTGCTTCATTTACTGCATTTCTATATTTTCTCCTTTCATCAATTAAATTCAATATTTCTTCTGTTACCCAAGGATTTCTATTAGCCCTCGTCTTTTTACCTACTTGATCCTCTGCTGCCTTCACTACTTCATCCCTCAAAGCTACCCATTCTTCTTCTACTGTATTTCTTCCCCCCATTCCTGTCAATTGTTCCCTTATGCTCTCCCTGAAACTCTCTACAACCTCTGGTTCTTTCAGTTTATCCAGGTCCCATCTCCTTAAATTCCCACCTTTTTGCAGTTTCTTCAGTTTCAATCTGCAGTTCATAACCAATAGATTGTGGTCAGAATCCATATCTGCCCCTGGAAATGTCTTACAATTTAAAACCTGGTTCCTAAATCTCTGTCTTACCATTATATAATCTATCTGATACCTTTTAGTATCTCCAGGATTCTTCCAGGTATACAACCTTCTTTTATGATTCTTGAACCAAGTGTTAGCTATGATTAAGTTATGCTCTGTGCAAAATTCTACAAGGTGGCTTCCTCTTTCATTTCTTCCCCCCAATCCATATTCACCTACTATGTTTCCTTCTCTCCCTTTTCCTACTGACGAATTCCAGTCACCCATTACTATTAAATTTTCGTCTCCCTTCACTACCTGAATAATTTCTTTTATCTCGTCATACATTTCATCTATTTCTTCATCATCTGCAGAGCTAGTTGGCATATAAACTTTTACTACTGTAGTAGGCATGGGCTTTGTGTCTATCTTGGCCACAATAATGCGTTCACTATGCTGTTTGTAGTAGCTAACCCGCACTCCTATTTTTTTATTCATTATTAAATCTACTCCTGCATTACCCCTATTTGATTTTGTATTTATAACCCTGTAATCACCTGACCAAAAGTCTTGTTCCTCCTGCCACCGAACTTCACTAATTCCCACTATATCTAACTTTAACCTATCCATTTCCCTTTTTAAATTTTCTAACCTACCTGCCCGATTAAGGGATCTGACATTCCACGCTCCGATCCGTAGAATGCCAGTTTTCTTTCTCCTGATAACGACGTCCTCTTGAGTAGTCCCCGCCCGGAGATCCGAATGGGGGACTATTTTACCTCCGGAATATTTTACCCAAGAGGACGCCATCATCATTTAATCATACAATAAAGCTGCATGTCCTCGGGAAAAATTACGGCTGTAGTTTCCCCTTGTTTTCAGCCGTTCGCAGTACCAGCACAGCAAGGCCGTTTTGGTTAATGTTACAAGGCCAGATCAGTCAATCATCCAGACTGTTGCCCCTGCAACTACTGAAAAGGCTGCTGCCCCTCTTCAGGAACCACATGTTTGTCTGGCCTCTCAACAGATACCCCTCCGTCGTGGTTGCACCTACGGTACGGCCATCTGTATCGCTGAGGCACGCAAGCCTCCCCACCAACGGCAAGGTCCATGGTTCATGGGGGAAGTAGCCATGTATGGAAGTGAAATATGGACGATAAATAATCTGGACAAGAAGAGAATAGAAGCTTTCGAAATATGGTGCTACAGAAGAATGCTGAAGATTAGATGGGTAGATCACATAACTAATGAGGAGGTATTGAATAGAATTGGGGAGAAGAGGAGTTTGTGGCACAACTTGATAAGAAGAAGGGACCGGTTGGTAGGACATGTTCTGAGGCATCAAGTGATCACAAATTTAGCACTGGAGGGCAGCGTGGAGGGTAAAAATCGTAGAGGGAGACCAATACACTAAACAGATTCAGAAGGATGTAGGTTGCAGTAAGTACTGGGAGATGGAGAAGCTTGAACAGGATAGAGTAGCATGGAGAGCTGCATCAAACCAGTCTCAGGACTGAAGACCACAACAATAACAACATCTTCATTACCCCACCTTCCTTGTCCTGGGTGACAGAGGGCGATCCTCGCATCATTACGCCTGTCCTTGGTTTTCTTCGTGACAGATGTTTGCCCTCCTGGGCTTAAGTACTATCATTTCCCTCTATAACTGGAGTTCCTCGGTTATCGTTGGCGTTGGTTATGGGGGCCTTGACGTTGCCTCCACATCGGCCAGTTCCTCTTACCCCCTTCATCCCTACGTTTTGTCTGGTTTTCGTGTCATTTGGTCTCCCGTATTCTTGTGTCTTATATCCTGGTGTTGTCCCCGTTGTGTCGTCATCATGGTATGGTGTGGGGATCGGGAAGGGTCGGTGGATGTGCTGGTGTTCCAACGAGTGTAGCGTTTCCACAGCGCCCCTATTCTCGCCGCCCCCATCCCAACCCCTCCCGTTTTCCCCTTTCCTGCTCCCTCGACGTTCCTTTTAGCTCTTTGCTTGCCCGTTTTCTCTTCCTCTTGACTGGATTGTACTGTTTGTGCTGATCCTTCCCTGATTTCTGCCAGTTTAGATCATGGGACCAATGGCTTCGCTGTTTGCTCCCCTCCCCAATCAAGCAAACAACCTCCTCATTAGTTCCGTGATGTTCCCATCTAACCGTAATCATTCGTTCGTAGCACCAAATTTCAAAAGCTTCTGTTCTCTTATTGTTTGAGCCACTTATCGTCCACATTTCTCTTCCAACAAGGCTACCCTCCAGACAAATACCTTCAGAAAAATGTTCTTAACATTATATTAGACATTAGCAAATTCCTCGTTCTCAGAAATGCTTTTCTTGCTGTAGCCAGTCTGCATCATGTATCCTCTCTATTTCGGCAATCATAACTTACTTCGCTGCCCAAACAGCAAAACTAATCTGTTGCGTTTAGTGCCTCATTTCCTAATTTAATTTCCTCAGCATCACCTGATTTAATACGGCTATATTACATTTTGCTTCTTTGATGTTGTTGGTATTCATCTTCTATCCTCCTTTCAAGAAATATCCATTCAACCGACCTTCCCTGCCCTTTGAAGTCTCTGACAGAATTACAGAGTAATAGTCAAACCTCAAAGTATTTATTTGTTCTCCTTGAATTTTAATTCCCTTTCCAAATTTCTTCTTGGCTTCCGTTACAGATTCAGTAATATCGAGCACTGGGTACTACCCAGTCTGACTCCCATCTCAACCACTGATCTCTCTCATGCCCTTCGACTCTTACAACGGTCGTCTGTTTCCTATATAAGTTGTAAATAAACTTTCGCTGCCTGTGCCTCCAGAATTTCAAAGATAGTATTCCAGTCATCACTCCCAGAGTTGTCTCTAAATCTACACTGGACAAAAAAAGTATCACTTTTTGAAGTCCTGTGATTGTCTCCCATTGCGACCCATACATTGAATTTGCCTGAAGGTGCCTACAAGCTTACCCTGCAGTGATGCCAAAGCGTGGCCCCAGTGACGTCACCCTCAGGCTCGACATCGCTTCAGACAGTAAGGTGTCGACATGTGAGAAAGAAACGCCGCAGCTCAGAAGTTCATCTGAGGTATAAGGTGGCACCAAATTTCTCCACAATTCTGCTCAGTGCCATGGTGGACGTGTCACACGCCACCGAGGTCGCCATATCCTTCATTACCTACGTTTTACACCTTCCGTTGACGCCTCTACGATAGAAGTCAGAACCACGACACGTAGCGTTGAAATCGCACGGTTTCCCTATGGGTGGTTGAGGAAAATATTTCAGACTACACCCTTTTGGAATCGATAAAAGCCGTTAGGAAATGACATTAAGGGCATCAATGAAATCATCCTTTCCCTTGCGGCGCTGATTTCCACATACTTCAGGCCGAAAACGACAGTTCGCAGTGCGATGAGCAACAAGAAGACGTTCTCGACAATGTCCGACACTGCTGACATCCCCTCGACGATTCAGTCCTACTATAAGAATATCGTGGGGCTGTGAACGTCAACTGATGCCTCTGGACTGTAGGGTGACGGCAGTTTTTACTGTAGAATACTAGGTAAATGTAAATGTTGTGTGACTAGGGTCCCCCGTCGGGTAGACCGTTCGCCAGGTTGAAGTCTTTCGATTTGACGCCACTTCGGCGACTTGCGCGTCGGTGGGGATGAAATAATGATGATTAGGACAACACAACACCCAGTCCCTGGGCGGAGAAAATCTCCGACCCAGCCGGGAATCGAACCCGGGGCCCTTAGGATTGACAGTCTGTCACGCTGAGCGCTCAGCTACCGAGGACGGACAGAATACTAGGTGGAACCAGTAGCGACGATTCAAAACCATTCTATGAAATTTGGAACTGTACTCGAGCAGAAAAGGGTGATTATGTTTTTTCAACCCTCCTGTTTCGCGACCTCTTGTGGCGTCATCAGGGAGGAGTGCAACATTGAGACGTGCTTGAATAAAACGACAAAGGAAATGTCTAACACTCGTCGGTGTCGCCCACGCATTTTTGTTGAGCACGTTAATAGTGCGCCAGTGGTTGACGTCGACATCCATTAAGCTGAGTGGTGAATCGCGGCTGCGCTAACGCCTGATGGCAAGCAACCCCTTCGACTCCCGTTAGGTGTCTTTAGAGAAGGGTTGAGTAGCCGGCCGCGCTGGCCGAGCGGTTCTAGGCGCTTCAGTCCGGAAACGCGCTACTGCTACGGTCGCAGGTTCGAATTCTGTGTAACGCCCTCAGGTTAATTAGGTGTAAGTAGTTCTAAGTTCTAAGGGACTGATGACCTCAGATGATAAGTCCCATAGTGCTCAGAGGCATTTCAACCATTTGAAGAACGATTGAGTCTTCCGGAAGAGGGTCAGCAGTGTCGAACGTTGTCAAGAACATCGCCGTGTTGCTCATCGCACTGCGCACTGTCATTTTCGACCGCGCATTGCGTATGAATCAACGAGCCAAGGGCTTGTGTCATTGACGCTCTTCATGCCACCTCCTGAGCACTTTTCGTGTCTATTCTGTACGGGGGTGAGTGTGAAATGTTTTCCACTGCCACCCTTAAGAAAATAGCAAGATTTGAACCTTGGTTGCCGCGGTTCTCACATTCATCGCAGATGCGTCAAAAGAAGGGATGAAATATGGGTAAGTGGGGTTGCGATGACGTCCACATCTTGTGCCACGTCCATCGAACCGTTGGGCAGAAATGTGGCGAAACCCGGTGCCAATGTGACACCCTTAACACAACTTACACATCACATGAACACTTGAGATGTGGCACCTTTTTCGCATGTTAACACCTTTCCGTTTGAAGCGTCGCTGAGCCCGAGTATGACATCACAAGGTGCCATGGTTTTGCACCGCTACATAGTAAGGCAGTAGGCACCTTTGAGCAAAGTTCAAACTTCTGTGTCGCAGTACGAGACAATTACACGGTTTCTAAAAAGTAAGGTACTTGAAACTTCTTGGCAGATTAAAACTGTGTGCCGGACCGAGACTCGAACTCGGGACCTTTGCCTTTCGCGAGAAAGTGCTCTACAAACTGAGCAACACAAGCACGACTCACGAACCGGCCTCACAGCTTCAGTTCTGCCAGTATCTCGTCTCCTACCTCCCAGGTTCACTTCTGTGAAGTTTGGAAGGTAGGAGGAGAGAGAACGGGGCGTGAGTCGCGCTTGGGTAGCTCAGTTGGTAGAGCACTTGCCCGCGAAAGGCAAAGGTCCCGAGTTCGAGTTTCTACATCTACATCTACATCCATACTCCGCAAGCCACCTGACGGTGTTTGGGGGAGGGTACCTTGAGTAGCTCTATCGGTTCTCCCTTCTATTCCAGTCTCGTACTGTTCGTGGAAAGAACGAATTGTCGGTATGCCTCTGTGTGGGCTCTAATCTCTCTGATTTTATCCTCATGGTCTCTTCGCTAGATATACGTAGGAGGCAGCAATATACTGCTTGACACCTCGGTGAAGGTATGTTCTCGAAACTTCAACAAAAGCCCGTACCGAGCTACTGAGCGTCTCTCCTGCAGAGTCTTCCACTGGAGTTTATCTATCATCTCCGTAACGCTTTCGCGGTTACTAAATGATCCTGCAACGAAGCGCGCTGCTCTCCTTTGGATCTTCTCTATCTCTTCTATCAACCCTATCTGGTATGGATCCCACACTGCTGAGCAGTATTCAAGCAGTGGGCGAACAACCGTACTGTAACCTACATCCTTCGTTTTCGGATTGCATTTCCTTAGGATTCTTCCAATGAATCTCAGTCTGGCATCTGCTTTACCGACGATCAACTTTATATGATCATTCCATTTTAAATCACTCCTAATGCGTACTCCCAGATAATTTATGGAATTAACTGCTTCCAGTTGCTGACCTGCTATATTATACCTAAATCATATGGGATCTTTCTTGCTATGTGTTCGCAGCACATTACACTTGTCTACATTGAGATTGAATTGCCATTCCCTGCACCATGCGTCAATTCGTTGCAGAGCCTCCTGCATTCTAGTGCAATTTTCTATTGTTACAACCTCTCAATATACCACAGCATCATCCGCAAAAAGCCTCAGTGAACTTCCAATGTCATCCACAAGGTCATTTATGTATATTGTGGATAGGAATGGTCCTATGACACTCCCATGCGGCACGCCTGAAATCACTCTTACTTCGGAAGACTTCTCTGCACTGAGAATGACATGATGCGTTCTGTTATCTAGGAACTTTTCGATTCAATCACACAATTGGTCTGATAGTCCATATGCTCTTACTTTGTTCATTAAACGACTGTGGGGAACTGTATCGAACGCCTTGCGGAAGTCAAGAAACACGGCATCTACCTGGGAACCCGTGTCTATGGCCCTCTGAGTCTCGTGGACGAATAGCGCGAGCTGGGTTTCACACGACGGTCTTTTTCGAAACCCATGCTGATTCCTACAGAGTAGATTTCTAGTTTCCAGAAAAGTCATTATACTCGAACATAATACGTGTTCCAAAATTATACAACTGATCGACGTTTCGGTGCGGCACACAGTTTTAATCTGCCAGGAAGTTTCATATCGGCGCACACTCCGCTGTAGAGTGAAAATCTCATTCAAGTAGGGTACTTTTTTGCGCACTGCATAAATGCTATAAATGTATTTTTGCCTTTCCTTAACGTATCTTCTGAGAAAACTCATAGGGTCAGTGTCGCCTCGAAAATTCCTACATTTCTCCAGAATCCAAACTGATCTTCACCGAGGTCGTCCTCTCCTAGGCTTAATTTAAGAATGGTTTCCGGCCCCCCAATTCTGACCAAGGTTTTCCGGAGACTGTCTTTGGTTGCAAGACTAATGTCGGAACTAGAAACCCCCTCCCAAATATTCCGAAAAGTAAACAACGCTGGGAGGACTTATTTCAGAGGCATTCGCCCGCAGCTCGTGGTCGTGCGGTAGCGCTCTCGCTTCCTGCGCCCGGGTTCCCGGGTTCGATTCCCGGCGGGGTCAGGGATTTTCTCTGCCTCGTGATGGCTGGATGTTGTCTGATGTCCTTAGGTTAGTTAGGTTTAAGTAGTTCTAAGTTCTAGGGGACTGATGACCATAGATGTTAAGTCCCATAGTGCTCAGAGCCATTTTTTCAGAGGCATTCGCAGCTTGTCTGGGGCAAACATGTGAATTGTGAGGAACACCTGCCAGAACATCAATTTCGATCGCTCTGTTCGTTGCAGACTAGCTCCTTACGCTCTGTGTAGTATTCCAGTGCGATTCCAGTAACCATATTCTGTACATTCGCTGCATTTCTATTCTTGTTCGACAGCACCTGGTGGGATACCTTCGTGCATACAACTCATCTGTTCTCTTTGCGTTTCTTCTGCAGTATCCGTAAAGAAATAGAGTATCTTGTTCCTCTTGGTTTTTGAAACACTTCTGCTTTCTCGCATTACCCAGCATTAGACACAGGTGAACGACGGAGACATAATGGAAGTTTAATTCGCAGTGCGCCCCTTTTATATCGGGTATCGCGGCGGTACATCAACCTGCTTCTTTCATATCCGATGTAATATGTTTCCTCATTAGGGTACGAGCTCATTTACTTCAGGATTACATAGTAATAGATATCATGTTCAAAACAAATTAATCTCCAAGTTCTAAACATTGTAATTACTCCAAAGCTAGTAATCGAATTCTGAATTCCTATCTTTTAAAATTACGATATCTGATAATAGCAGAAATTACTATTGTTCCATTTGAAAAAGCGTAGTTGATACCAAAATCTCTATAGTAAATGTAGCCGGGCGAGCACAAAATTGCGGTATGTTAAACGCTTCCGGAAATATTTGATATCAACAGTTTAGATCAATTATTCCGTATGTTCTACCACTTACCAAAAAATAAAATTTTAAAAGGAATTTAACATACCAGTTTCCTGCACCATTTTCAAATTTCAGCTTCGGTAACAGTTGGTAATCATTTGACGTATTAAAAAGTAGTCGGACTACCTGGACACCAATTTGATCTCAGTTTCGTCACAAACTCGTTAAGTTTGAATTTCGAAAATTTCTAATTCCACTTGAGTTTGACGTAGTTATGACATCCAAAATTTGAATTTCTGAAATTATATTTTTTATTACCTATATATTCTTTTGGAGAATTGAGTGTCTGTCACGAGAGAAGGAGTTTTCATTAGTAACATTTTATGAATTTTCATTGTAAAAATATTCTGCTTGGGTGCGTCTAGCATCGGGTGGGTGACTGGTGGGGCGGAGGGGGTGAGGGGAGGGGGGAGCAGAGCATGAAGAAGGGCTCAGTGTGCCCTTCCCTAGAATAAACTGACCCTCACAAACCAAAATCGCACCATGCCCCGCCACACAGACAGCTGTACACAATGTCTTCGGTATCAGTTTAAGTAAGGCTGATCTTGTGAAATCTCAAAATCATTTCCCTGAAACTAATGAGTCACACCTGTTGCACCGGCCGAAATAATGCTCGTCGGTACAGTGTTGGATTCTTAGCTGTACTCCTAGAGGGGCCCAAGTTGATACTACAACACATAAAGTGTTAAACACTTTATAACAATTTGATAAGATGAAATATTTAGCTTTGTAACAATCCACGTCCACAGAAATGTCATGAGTATTCATTACTGTCACTCAGCATAATCTATCACTTGTTACAGAACAAGATACAAGTCTCTCCTCACAGAATACAACTGGTTATAAACTATTATGCAGAGTTCTGTCTAATACAATATTTTTCGCACTGCTGGCTTGGTAGCGAGACAAGCTGTTATCTTCGGTGGTAATTACTGTTATTCGTACAACGTAAACTAGGTGTTATGAATTACATCTCATAGGTTCCATTTGTACATTGATAAATTTCTTTGTCGCCTGCTACCTACTGTGCCACATAATACAGAAACATTTGTTGTGTGTGGCAAATCTAATGGTCCGCAATCACGTAGTGTCAGCGGCAGAAAATCTCGGAGTAAATGCACCGGCTTCATCTTACTTCGCTTGTTGAAATGGTTTGTAAAACAACAGATTCTAAAAGAGAACTCATGTGCAATGTAACTCTTAATCCAAGACCAAGTTAAAGCTCGAAGTACACTACCCACCATAGTGAATGAGAATGCTAACAGGGGGGCAAGAACTCATTACTGAAATTGATAATACCAGAAAAAGGAGTGAGTTAATGAATTTACGAAAATAAATGCAATAAATAAACATTATAATTTACTAGTACATTAAATATACAGTCTTTCCATGGTAGCAGTGAACAATCATCGAGTAAGAATAGTAACATTCCTCTTGAACAATATCTCAGATTGACAAGAGAAAGAATATTGCAGATCGCCGGATAACTTGGTCATGAATAAAAAAATCAACTTGTAAGTCACTTGAGTTCACAGGTGCCTAATACTGAGACCGATTCAGATCAGTATGTGCTCTGAATCAAGGAAAATGTGGAACAAGACCCGATATTCTGCATGTGAAATCTGCACACAAAAACACATGAAAACGGCACGATTTTACATAACCTGGTTTCTATTACAGTTCCGAAACATATTGTAAGTAGGCTGTTTAGGTTTTTATGTTGGTAACGCCATGTGGCGCTCTATATGAAACTCGCTGACTGTGCTGTGTGCAGTCTGTGGCTGGTTTACATTGTTGTAATATTCGCTATTGTAGTGTTGGGCAGTTGGATGTGAACAGCGCGTAGCGTTGCGCAGGTGCGTTGTGGGGAGAGAGATGGCAGAATTTTAAGAGCGGACGAACTGGACGTGTGTCCGCCAGAAAGAGTAGTAATTCATTAATTTTTCTAAGGGGACATTTCAATATGAATTCAGCATGTGCAATACTTTCAGCTGCCCATGATATCATCATAATGTCGATGGTTGCTGGAAGAAGTATCCATATTCGCACTAGAAAAATCTCCTTGATACAACGTATTGCCCCGGACAAGAAAGATGATCTGTCTTAGTCCGGCAAAGTGTGGTGAAGCAGAATCGAATTCCTCCACCCAGGATTCCGATTGGGCGAAGCAAGTCAAAGCTCTAAACTCACGGAAAGACGTCTCATTCTTTCTCGTTCCAGCAAAGATTCCTCGTTGTAGCAGAACGAGGCAACATGTGACTGAATTTCTGTGATCCAACAAGCGACTTACGCTGAGAGTGGAGTAATTCTGTGATATATGACAGCACTCGTCCTAAAACGGTAAAAGAGTAAAACTGAACGAGTCCCAAAACAGGACCAGTCACCAGTGAACTAATACCCCAAGATGGAACATGTCTGCCCATTTCTACACTACGGGAGACAGAGAACGTCCCATGGCGACTCCGTCTACTTGTTCAAAGTACTCGTTATCAAACGAAAAGTATATTGAGGTTAGCAAACGAACTGCAAACGAGACTTTCCGTTTGGTATTGTACGAGGGAAATTGAGTAAGTAATGCAACACATATTTTTTTATCGGCCAGTTTCGATTGGAAAAATACGGAATTAGATGTGGAACATCGTGGAGTATTCCCACCTCAGTCCCGATAATTTCATGAAGATGCAATAAGTGCAACGCTATACGTAGTCTTCAAAATGGCGTCTGTAACAGAGGTGCATTCCAAGCAGCGAACGCCATTGAGTTTCTTTTGGCGGAAAACCAGAGCATTGTAGTTATCCATAAGCGCTTGCTGAATGTCTGTGGAGACCTGGCAGTGAATAAAAGCACGGTCAGTCGTTGGGCGAGGCGTCTGTCAACATCGCAACAAGGTCCCGCTAACCTGTCCAACGCCACCCGTGGCGGCCACACATGGCTGTGTCTCTTGCAGTGTTGGAACGTGCGGACACTCTCATTCGAAGTGGTCGATGGATCACAACCAAAGATCTCGCTGCACAACTGGACATCTGTGTTGGTAGTGCTGACACATTCGATCACCGGTTGGGGTACTGAAAGGTGCGTGCCTGCAGGGATGCTAGCCACCTAACAGAAGACCATAAAGAGCAACGAAGATCATGTGTGCGGAATTGCTTGAGCGTTATGAAAACGTTCCGCCGAACATTGTCACAGGCGATGAATCACGGATTCATCATTTCGCAGTGGAAACAAAATGGCAACAAGTTCAAAGGTGCATCCCTCAGCTGGTAAAGTCATGGCGACGGCCTTCTAGGACTCTGAAGGGGTTGTTCTGTTTGATGTCCTCTCTCAACGTGCAACGATAAACTCTAAAGTGTATTTTGGTGTTGCTGTTGCTGTCTTCAGTCCAGAGACTGGTATGGTACAGCTCTCCATGCTACTCCATCGTGTGCAGACTTCTTTATCTCCAAGCAACTGCAGCAACCTACATCCTTATGAATCTGCTTAGTGTACCATTTCTTGGGCTCCCTCTACGATTTTTACCTTCCACACTTCCCTCCAGTATTAAATTGGTGATCCCTTGATGCCTGAGAACATGCCCTACCAACCGATCGATGCCTTCTTCTAGCTAAGTTGTGCCACAAATTCCTTTTCTCCCCAATTCTATTCAGTACCTCTTCATTAGTTACGTGATCTATCATCCAATCCTCAGCATTCTTCTGTAACACCACATTTCGAAAACTTCTATTCTGTTCTTGTCTGAACTATTTATCGACCATGTTTCACTTCCATACATGGCTACACTCCATACACATACTTTGAGAAAACACTTCCTGATACTTAAATCTATATTCGATGTTAGCAAATTTCTCTTCTTCAGAAACGCTTTCCTCGCCATTGCCGCTCTACATTTTATATCCTCTCCACTTCGACCATCATCAATCATTTTGCTCCCCAAATAGCAAACCTCATCTACTACCTTAAGTGTCTCATTTTCTAATCTAATTCCCTCAGCATCACCTGATTTGATTCGACTACATTGCATTATCCTCGTTGTGATTTTGTTGATGTTTATCTTATATCCTCCTTTCAAGACACTGTCCATTCTGTTAAACCTCTCTTCAAGGTCCTTTGCTGTCTCTGATAGAATTAGAATGTCATCGGCAAACCTCAAGGCTTTTATTTCTTCCCCATGGGTTTTAATACCTACTCCGAATTTTTCTTTTGTTTCCTTTACTGCTTGCTCAATGTACGGATTGAATAACATCGGTGAGAGGCTACAACCCTGTCTCACTCCCTTCCAAACCACTGCTTCCCTTTCAAAATGCTACAAACGTAGGTTTACCTTTCCTTAATCTATTTTCTCAGATAAGTCGCAGCGTCAGTATTGCCTCACGTGTTCCAACATTTCTACGTAATCCAAACTGATCTTCCCCGAGGTCAGTTTCTACCAGTTTTTGCATTCGTCTGTAAAGAATTCGTGGTCGTATTTTGCAGCCGTGACTTATTAAACTGATAGTTCGGTAATTTTCACGCCTGACAACACCTGATTTCTTTGGGATTGGAACTATTATATTGTTCTTGAAGTCTGAGGCTATTTCGCCTGTCTCATATATCTTGCTGACCAGATGGTAGAGTTTTGTCAGGGCTGGCTCTCCTAAGGCTATCAATAGTTCTAATGGAATGTTGTCTACTCCCGGGGTCTTGTTTCGACTTATGTCTTTCAGTGCCCTGTCTAATTCTTCACGTAGTATCATACCTCCCATTTCATCTTCATCTACGTCCTCTTCCATTTCCATAATATTGTCCTCAAGTACATCGCCCTTGTATAGACTCTCTGTATACTCCTTCCACCTTCCTGCTTTCCCTTCTTTGCTTAGAACCGGTTTTCCATCTGAGTTCTTAATATTCATGCAGGTGGTTCTCTTTTCTGCAAAGGTCTCTTTCTTTTTCCTGTAAGCAGTATCTGTCTTACGTCTGGTGAAATATGCCTCTACATCCTTACATTAGTCCTCTAGCCGTCCCTACTCACAATTCTGCATTTCCTGTCAATCTCATTTTTGAGACCGTTGTATTCCTTTTTGCCCGCTTCATTTACTGCATTTTAATATTTTCTCCTTCCAGCAATTAAATCCAATATCTCTTCTGTTACCCATAGATTTCTACTAGCGCTTGTCGTTTTACCTACTTGATCCTCTGCTGCCTTCACTGGCTCATCTCTCAAACCTTTCCATTCTTCTTCTACTGTATATCTTTCCCCCATTCCTGTCAATCATTCACTAATGCTCTCTCTGAAACTCTCTACAACCTCTGGTTGTTTCAGTTTATCCAATTCCCATCTTCTTAAATTCACACCTTTTTGCAGTTTCTTCCGTTTTAATCTACGGTTCATAACCAATAGATTGTCGTCAGAGTCCACACCTGCTCCTGGAAATCTTTTACAGTTTAAAACCTGGTTCCTAAATCTCTGTCTACCATTATATAATCTATGTCAAACCTTCCAGTGTCTCCAGGCCTCTTCCACGCAAACAGCATTCCTTCAAAATTCTTAAACCAAGTGTTAGCTATGATTAAGTTATGCTCTGTGCAAAATTCTGCCAGACGGCTTCCTCTTTCATTGCTTACCCCCATTCCATATTCACCTGCTACTTTTCGTTCTCTTTCTTCTCCTACTATCGAATTCCAATCGCCTATGACTATTAAATTTTCGTCTCCCTTCACAATCTGAATAATTTCTTTTATCTCATTATACATTTCTTCAATCTCTTCGTCATCTGCGGAGCTAGTTGGCATATAAACTGTGGTAGGCATGGGCTTCGTGTCTATCTTGGCCACGACAATGCGTTCACTATGCTGTTCGTAGTAGTTTCCTATTTTTCATTGATTATTAAACCTACTCCTGCATTACCCCTATTTGATTTTGTATTTATAACGCTATATTCACCTGACCAGAAGTCTATTTCCTCCTGCTACCGAACTTCACTAATTTCCACCACATCTAACTTTAACTTATCCCTTTTTAAATTTTCTAACATACCAGCCCGATTAAGAAATCTGTTATCCACGCTCCAGTCCGTAGAATGCCAGTTTTGTTTCTCCTGTTACGACGTCCTCCTGAGTAGTCCCCGAATGGGGATCCGAATGGGGGACTATTTTACCTCCGGAATATTTTACCCAAGAGGACGTCATCATCATTTAACCATACAGTAAAGCTGCATGTCCTCGGGAAATATTATTACTTTAGTTTCCTCTTGCTTTCAGCCGTTCCCAGTACCAGCACAACAAGACCGTTTTGGTTAATGTTACAAGGCCAGATCAGTCAATCATCCTGACTGCAAATACTGAAAAGGCTGCTGCCCCTCTTTAGGAACCACACGCTTGTCTGCCCTCTCAACAGATACCCCTCCGTTGTGGTTGCACCTACGGTTCAGCTATGTGTATGCCTGAGGAACGCAAGCCTCGCCACCAAAGACAAGGTCCATGGTTCATGGGGGAGGAGGAGGAGGGGGGGGAGTATTGTGCTACGCTCAGGAAATTTCAGTGGCACAAGAATGCAGACAATCTTCTTCTTCTCCATGACAACGCAAGAACTCACTGAAGTCTGCACACCCGAGAGGAACTCACAAAACGTCATTGCATTGTTCTTCCTCATCCACCCTACAACCTGGCTGTCACACCTTCCGACTTCAGTCTGTTAGGCCGAATGAAGGAAGCACTCCGAGAGGAGCAGTACGTGGATGATGGGGAGGTTACTGATGCAGCAAGATGATGTCTCCGACGACGACCAGTAAAGTATTACTATGTGGGCATACAGGCCTTCGCAGTAAGGTACCGTAAAGCCGTCGGCACACGGGCCGTGCTGTCGAACGTTAACGTTGAGCGTGCCAAGTTCAACGTGCTGCTGAAGGCTCAGGAACGATGCGACTTGTGCATGCGGTACGTGGGCCCCAACGTGGTATACGCGATCGCAACGCACTCCAGCGGCAGCTGAGAAATGTTTCTAGTTCGTAAATCAGACTGTTTACTCAACGGGCGTGCGTAAAATTCCCACGTTAGCTCTATTAAAACTCACATTTCCTCCATCGTCCACGAAAAGAAAGCACCATGTCCAATCAATGACACAGGCTCATAAAAAGTTCCATTACAAATAGTGCAGTACAAATTTGGAATACTTCTCCGCATAAGATAAACATTATTTCATCATTCCCACATTTTCGTAAAACCCCAAGGTCAGTCTTACTTGATCACTGTTCCTGCCCAGTAGCAAACACTTTGTTACAGGAAATGTTCAAAATGAATTACGAAGCGTAAAAGAAAAAGGAGCAAAATATCTTTATACTAGTAGCGAAAGCTGTCCTGTAGATTAAGCCAATCGAAGAGTCACCCCTCAAAAAAAAGGTGAACTTATATTTACATAACATCAATTATTATAGTACATACTTATATTAAACTAATAAGAAAGTATCAATACCTAATAAAAACGCGAATGTTAGGAAAAAAAATCCGAATGGCAGGCCGCGAACTACCGCCCCAACAAACACCTCAGCGTCCAGTGACGCTTTTTTTTTTTTTTTTTTTATCTGCTCGGAGCGGACGTCGTAAGACATCCATTTAAGTTCGTTGTTGATCTGTTAACTCAGGTTTTTTTTAGTACAGAGGGCACGTTACCCTCGGACCGAACACGCTGAGCTACCGTGCCGGCTGTGACGCTAGTTATTACGCTACACAAACTATACACGGGTCGAAGCTAATCATAGTATGTTACCCGTTGCTGAAACGCTTAATCGTACATATGTTACTTGATTGAAATTTAATTATAACAAATTGTACCAAGAACAATGCGTTTTGGGTGGATCTTCAGTGTGTCGCTGCCTTCAAATAGCCTACTCTCATAATACGCAAGTTGCAATAATTCTTTTGCCACGAATATGATGTTTCTAATTATTTTATTGGAACGAATCACACAGTTAACAACGGGTTTTCCAGTGATTCTTAATTTGCTGGTGCTCAGAAACGGCATATACACATATAGGTTTGAAATGAATGCCAACATGGCGCCTCACAACTCTGTACTGAAGGGAGACGGCGTACGTGTGACGTAGGTGGCGTTGTGCCATCTCATTGGTCAACGCTCAGACGCACGCTCAGAATATCTGGCTTGCTAGATATTGCTCTGCACGTTCGGAAAGACTCCCGAACGTGCTATTCCACGCTATGACGTCAGAAACTCGGCACGCTCAACGCCCAATGTTAGGATGCACGGTCCGTGTGCCGACGACTTAAGGCCGCCGCATTGAACGGAGATGATGTTGAAAAATAGAGTTTTGTAGCCAAAAGAGTGGGGAATAATATACAGGGTGTTACAAAAAGGTACGGCCAAACTTTCAGGAAACATTCCTCACACACAAATAAAGAAAAGATGTTATGTGGACATGTGTCCGGAAACGCTTAATTTCCATGTTAGAGCTCATTTTAGTTTCGTCAGTATGTTCTTCCACCTACGCTCAATGGAGCACGTTACCATGATTTCATACGGGATACTCTACCTGTGCTACTAGAACATGTGCCTTTACAAGTACGACACAACATGTGGTTCATGCACGATGGAGCTCCTGCACATTTCAGTCGAAGTGTTCGCACGCTTCTAAACAACGGATTAGGTGACCGATGGATTGGTAGAGGCGGACCAATTCCATGGCCTCCACGCTCTCCTGACCTCAAACCTCTTGACTTTCTTTTATGGGGGCATTTTAAATCTCTTGTCTACGCAACCTCGGTACCAAATATAGAGACTCTTCGTGCTCGTATTGTGGACGGCTGTGATACAATACGCCATTCTCCAGGGCTGCACCAGCGCGTCAGGGATTCCATGCGACGGAGGGTGGATGCATGTATCCTCGCTAACGGAGGATATTTTGAACATTTCCTGTAACAAAGTGTTTGAAGTCACGCTGGTAAGTTCTGTTGATGTGTGTTTCCATTCCATGATTAATGTGATTTGAAGAGAAGTAATAAAATGTGTTGTGGACTGGCAAGACAGCCAATCCACTAGGAGAAAGCCGAAAGGCACGCGTTTAGGCTCACGCAGGCTGGCGTGAGGTCTGGAACTGGACAAGGACGTGATAGTAGCAAAGAACGTACGTAACTACTGGAATACTTAACTTTAATTCATAATTGGTGAACATCGCTCTTGACGGTACATGTTTTACAGCATCAATAGTAACTGGTAATGGCGTCTTGCTAGGTCGTAGCAAATGACGTAGCTGAAGGCTATGCTAAAAATCGTCTAGGCAAATGAGAGCGTAATTTGTCAGTGAACCATCGCTAGCAAAGTCGGCTGTACAACTGGGGCGAGTGCTAGGAAAACTCTCTAGACCTGCCGTGTGGCGGCGCTCGGTCTGCAATCACTGATAGTGGCGACACGCGGGTCCGACGTATACCAATGGACCGCGGCCTATTTAAAGGCTACCACCTAGCAAGTGTGGTGTCTGGCGGTGACACCACAAAATGAGCTCTATTATGGAAAGTAAGTGTTTCCGGACACATGTCCACGTAACATATTTTCTTTCTTTGTGTGTGAGGAATGTTTCCTGAATGTTTGGCCGTACCTTTATGTAACACCCTGTATAATCCTGAATAAAACCTATCTTTCAGTGTTGCATTACTTACTAAATGCCATTCGTAAGTGAGTTCAGACGCCCAGCAGGTGTATTTGCGTGTGTATGTGTGTTGCAAGAAACACCGCCAGTCGACAGCAGCGCGGAGCTCCACGCCAGAGAGCGCAGCCGATTGTGAGTGCTAAATTCGCCGGAACTAACAGTTGGGAAATACGTCGCCTAATTACCGCACTCGTTAACAGCTAATAGACACCGCCGCCGCCGCCGCCGCGGCCCGCTCATCCCCACGCGTACACGCATACGCGCGCGCACACGCACCTGCCGGTACCGCCGGCTTCGGCTCGGCAGCGTGTCCGCGTCCGCACAACGCCGCCCTCCCACGCCACCACCCCCACCCCAATCCACGCCGCTAGGCGGGTTTTTTGCTCGACGTGATTCACTCAGCGCGACCACCGGAGTCGAGTTCGCGGCGCTTAACATAATTGCGTCGCTTTTTTTCCACCCGTCCCGTAATCTCCGCACTTAATTAAACGGGTAGCGGACGAGTGCAGCGGAGCCGCCGCCATCGCGGTGACGGAGAGAAAGCTACCAGGAGTGCGTGGTCACTGGGCTGCGATGAACAGGTGGTCCGAGATATACACTATCGGATCAAAAATACCCCGACAGACGTACATTATGCGAAATTGATCACTAGGTGTCACGACAGGGGCATCCACCAGTTTAAAAGAAGATGGACAGTACTGTGTTGTAGAGGCTGGAACCGCGCGACCGCTACGGTCGCAGGTTCGAATCCTGCCTTGGGCATGGATGTGTGTGATGCCCTTAGGTTAGTTAGGTTTAAGTAGTTCTAGGGGACTGACGACCTCAGAAGTCAAGTCCCATAGTGCTCAGAACCAGTACTGTGTTGTCAGTAGAGAAGCGGTAAACGCAGAATAGGTGTGGTCAGCAGAACTCAGAGACTCGAACGTGAACTAGTCACTGGACGTCATCTGAGTAACAAATACATCGGACATACGGGGCATGGCTACGAAATAACGGGACTACTGCTCTAAAACATTTTATTTCAAAAACATACACATTTAGTTAGTGTCACTCTGTATATACTCCCCTCCTCTGTCCCTACAACGCTTCATGCGACTTTTCCATTGATAGAAATGGTGCTCCTAGATGACGCAGGCCACTTTTTCTTTTAGGGGAGGTTTACGATCTTTGCCCGAAAAAAGCATGTTCTTTGAGAATTTTTTTCTCGGGACGTGTTATAGATATCAATGTCAAATTTGGTCAAAATGTTTATTGATATAACTTCTACAAACTGGAACTTTTTCGACCGGGTCGGCCGCGGTGGCCACGCGGTTCTAGACGCTTCAGTCCGGAACCGCGCGACTGCTACGGTGGCAGGTTCGAATCCTGCCTCGGGCATGGATGTGCGTGATGTCCGTAGGGTAGTTAGGTTTAAGTAGTTCTAAGTTCTAGGCGACTGATGACCTCAGAAGTTAAGTCCCATAGTGCTCAGAGCTATTTGAACCATTTTTCGACAGGAAAGTCGAACAGCAAAGGCGGAAGTGCAGTCGGAACGAAACAAAATTTCGATGTAGACCTCCACGCGCGGTATGTCACAGGTCAGCGGCCTCCTCTGAAATCAAAATTGAGTTGACGTTCGCGAAGTACATAAGATTCTTTAGCAATTGTACCTCGCTTTAGTTATTTGGACCATAGGAAACAAAATGGCGGTCATTCGGAAAAAAATAATAGGGTTTTTTTTTCGATTTTTCGACTTCGTCGGCCAAGAAAAATATTTATAGTTGATGGATCGGAATAAAAGTGGTACAACTCCTAGACAATTTATTTAGCTTCGTCGGAAACAAAGAAACATGCCAATTGGTTCAGTAGATTTGAAGTTACCATACAACGCGATAAAAAAAATGTCATTTCGAGAAAAAACGCGTTTGAAGTTTTGACTACATATAAATGCAATATTATGCAACTTACGTTTCATGTGCTATTCCGGATCGATAAACTACTCCTTCCTCTTTCTCATAGAGGGCATTCTGCTCGATCTGGGCCATCCTGCGCTACTCCAGAGCCGCTCGTACGGCCGGTGACAAGCGGTTTTCGGCCGCTTGAATCCGGTGGTCGTCCGAATGCTTGGCGAACTGCGTCGAATAGAGTCCCAGGGTGACGTCCATCGTTGTCATGGTCTTCAGAATTGCTGAATACCCTTCATTGGAGCTGCTCACTGCCAGGAAAGTCGCAATCTCCACAGTCTTCGCACCAGAATGCAAATGCTTGGGGGCTAACTTCCAAACAAACGCGTTCAAACTTTCATTTAAATTTTGTGTGTTCCCTCCCAAGCACCGGTACAATAACTCGTCATCCGAAAGAAAAAAAATTGTGTGTGAAAAAGGCCGATTTGAGGCAGGTGTATTTTTTTGTTCAACTGCGAATAACAAACAATTCCGTTCCGTATTCGGAAAAACCGTTTCGGATGGATCCAAAAACGCAATTTAAAAAAAAATCAATTTTTTGAACCAAAAGATAGTAAACCTCCCCTTAACCGCCTCAAAGGACTGATATGTTGCACATTTGACCTTGGGGAATGGATAAAAGTCACATGGCGAATAGGGTGAGGGGGCGGGGCCTAACACAGGGGTGCTGTACCTCGCTAGAAACCTCTTAAAATACAATGTGGTATTAGCCGGTACATTGTCTTGATGCAGAACTCATGACATGTTCTTCCTCAATTCAAGGTAGTAATGATGGTTAGAAATTGGATCGTTAGGAACCCAGTGAAGTAAGCAATTCCATGCATATCGAAAAAAAAAAAAACAATGCTCATTGCTTTGAATCTTGATTTGGTAAATCGAGGTTTTTCCGCTCTCTGTGAAGCTGGACCATTCAATTGCGTGGACTGGCGCATATTTTCTGTATCATAAGTGAAAAACCTAGATTTGTCACATGTTACGTCTCTTTCCAAGAAATTAGGATCATTTTGAATGGTATTCAAAGTGTCAGTACATTTTCACAGGCTACTGTTTTTTCGATAGTGAGAATTTTAGGCACCAGTTTCGCACACACTTTTTTCATGTTAAAGTGGTTATGCAAAATTTGCCTTAAGCTTTGATTGTCAATTCCTACATTTCAGCACTCGATTCAATATTCAACCGATGGTCAGATCGGACCAGACTACCAACTGAAACGTCCCCTTTGAACAATTGTATACGCGACTGTGCTTAAACTGACACACAATATTTTTAGCGCAACGCAATCTGACTATCAAAGATCCCTGCAAAAGAATGGCCCTGAGTAACATTAAACTATACCTTTCAGAAATCACTTACCTTACAAAAATCTTCATTACTCGAACTACTGCAATACAGCGAGCGCCACTACTGCCAGCTAAATAAAAGATTCAAACTACGGAAGGCACTAAACTACTGATAGGGATAGTTAGCAAATGAAAGATATTAATAGAGAACAAACAATGTATTTACCTTAATAGTCATAATATATGTATAGCAGTTCATGACAAATTACAAAACTCCGCCATCTCTCTCCCCACATCCACCACTGCTGGCGGCTCACCTACAACTGCGCAACGCTACGCGCTGTTCACATCCAGCTGCCGCTGCCCAACACTACAATGGCAGACAACAATGCAAACTAGCCACAGACTGCACACAGCACAGCCAGTGATTTTCGTACAGAGCGCTACGTAACGTTGCCAATAAGAAAACATAAACAGCCTACTTACACAACGTTTACTATCTTTTCATCTGTGAAGGGTGTCCCGGGATTGAGTCATCTTCAACGTCTTCTAGGCCATCTTGGGGCCATCTTTATGTAAAGGTAGCTGATCAGTCGCAACTTTGACGTGAAACTTCACAACAGTTCGCTGCACTATTATTACAATTATCACTTTTTAACAGCTCTTACACAAACGAAGGCCACGGACACACTCATTTGTCTAAAGACACCAGAGATGCCGCGTTCGACTGAGAAGGTTACACGCTTCACAGCTATCGGTCGTTCATCGTTGCGAGCTAAATCTGTGACAGCATCGGTCCTCAAATTTCAACCCTCGTAAAGCTGCACAAGTCGACTGTTGGTGATGTGAATGTTAAGTGGAAGCGCGAAGGAACGACCACATCTAAACAAACTCCACCCAGATCTCACGTACTGGACGACAGGGATGGTTGACCATTTCAGATCTCGCAAGTTGTAAAAAATCGCGTGTAATCAGCAGATGAAACCACTCTTGAGTTCCAAAATGCTACCAGCCCCACAGCTAGCACAATAACTGTGCGCAGGGATCTTATAATTAAATTTTCATCACGACATTCGAGTTTCAGCTTTATCTACGATAATGATGGAAATGCATTAAAATATGTACCAGGACTGGAACCCAGGTCTCCTTGCTTACTAAACAGGTGTGCTAGTGTAATATCTCTTTATATTCTATGAATTATTCTGATACAATTCTACCCTTGAATGACGTTTACAAATTTTCTATCTTCATACTCGCAGAATCCATGCGCAAAATAGTTTCATACAATAGCTATGCCATGAGCGCATAAGTATTCTTTGTAGTACTCTCTCTGGTGGTTGTTAGAAAAAGAAGAAGAATGCTTCGGAGATGGTCTTCGTGCCGATTAGCATGAGCTTGGTTTGGAAGAACTGTAATTTGATTATTGAGATTTATCACAGAAGATAAGTGATACGAACTGTACGATAAAAAGGAAATATATATATATATATTGCTCTTTCAAAAAAAGGTGTGTATGTGACATTTGGGAATTAATGATATTTATCGATGTATTGCGTAGTTGTTAATCAGAAGGGACTTCCGAAAGACTGGATACGAACCTGCATTTAATAATCCAAGAGCTCCATTACTTCTTCGGAAGGTTAAACTTCATCAAAGCCAAATATCCGCTTGATCTGAGGTTTCCCGACTGATTATACAACGCTCCCAAAATTACGAGGCATTTTATTTGTACAGATTAGCAGACTGCCGCAAAGCACGAGCCTGCAGAGAAGAAGAATCATCGCCTGATTTCATTCTAACAAGTAAAATTTCAGAATTATTTTTGAGTGACTGAGCTATGACTGTGTTTCCTATCATGAATGATTGATTGCTCGAACGAATTGAGAGCTACAGAATCGCGTAGATAGGAAGAAAAAATTACACTTGCCATTACAACATCACAGCTAACGTACCTGAGTCGCCGACTCGAGTACAGTGGTATCACTAACACAAATTTCAAGTCACATCTTCAGCTTATTTTCCCCCATTAGCTGAAGATGTGAACTGAAGTTTGTGGTAGGGAGTGCACTGGACTAGATCAGTCCATACAGGTCTGTTAGCTATAGTGCTGCGGTGGTGTAATAGCTAACATTCCTCCCTAGAAAGAAAAAAAAAGATTAATAAAGGAAACCTCACTTCAAGTCATGCCTGTGGTACAAATTTTAATTCATGCCTTCAGCTTCCATCATTATCGTATATAAACCTGAAACTCAAATGTCTTGACGAAAATATAATTATAATATCTATAGATCACCTACACCTGAGGTACAGGATGAGCCGGCCGGGGTGGCCGACCGGTTGTAGGCGCTACAGTCTGGAAACGCGCGACCGCTACGGTCGCAGGTTCGAATCCTGCCTCGGGCATGGATGTGTGTAATGTCCTTAGGCTAGTTAGGTTTAAGTAGTTCTAAGTTCTAGGGGACTGATCCCATAGTGCTCAGAGCCATTTGAACCATTTTTTGAGGTACGGGATGTTCCCATTACGCCCAACGCTGGGTGCTGTGCCAATGCCGAAGAGCCCCGGTACTAGTGACGATCTAAGAAGGGGAAAATAAGCTGAAGATGTGAACTGAAGTTTGCATGGGGAGGGCAGTGGACTTGGGTAGTCTATACAGCAATGTTAGCTATATTGCTGCGAGTATTACCGTAAATACACTCATGCTCATAAATTAAGTATAATGCTGATACATGGTAAACAACGCTCTGGTGGGCGGTTTGCGGGTACAAACCACCTCGGGGTACGACCATGTGGTGCATTTGACCTGCGGTCGTCGCACGGTGGCGCTGGCAGTAGCACGCATATGCAGAGGTGTGTTGGTGCATGTCAGAGTACGGTGCAGCGAGTAAGTATGCAGACGTTTTCAGACGTGCTAATGGTGACTATGTGTTGAAAATGGCTAAAAGAACACATAGTGATGACGTTATGAGGGGTAGAATACTAGGGAAACTGTCAACGATTCCAGCAGACAGGAAACGTGTCCAGGCGCTACAGTACGGGACGTCCACAATGTACAACACCACAAGAAGACCGATATCTCACCATCAGTGCCCGCAGACGGCCATGGAGTACTGCAGGTAGCCTTGCTCAGAACCTTACTGCAGCCACTGGAACAGTTGTCTCCAGACACACAGTCTACAGACGACTGAACAGACATGGTTTATTCGCCTGGAGACCTGCAAGGTGTATTTCACTGACCCCTGGTAACAGGCCAGCCCGTAAAGCCTGGTGTCAGAAACACAGTACATGGTCAATGGAACAGTGGTCCCAAGTTATGTTCATGGATGAGTCCAGGTATAGTCTGAACAGTGACTATCGCCGGGTTCTCATCTGGCGTGAACCAGGAACCAGATACCAACCCCTTAATGTCCTTGAAAGGGACCTGTATGGAGGTCGTGGTTTGATAGTCTGAGGTGGGATTATGATTGGTGCACAGGCATGTCTTTGACAGTGGAACTGTAACAGGTCAGGTGTATCGGGACGTCATTTTGCACCAGTATGTCCGCGTTTTCAGGGGCGCAGTGGGTCCCGCCTTCCTACTGATGGATGATAACGCACGGCTCCACCGAGTTGCCATCGTGGAGGAGTACCTTGAAAGAGAAGATATCAGTCGAATGGAGTGGTCTACCTGTTCTCCAGACCTAAACCCCATCAAGCACGTCTGGGATGCTTTCGGTCGACGTATCGCCGCACGTCTTCAAATCCCTTCAGGAGCTCCGACAGGCATTGGTACAAGAATCTGAGGCTATACCCCAGCAGCTGCACGACCACCTGATCCAGAGTATACCAACCCGTTGTGAGGCCTGTGTACGTGTGCGTGGTGATCATATCCCATATTGATGTCTGGGTACATGCGCAGGAAACAGTGGCGTTTTGTATCGCGTGTCTTTAGGGACGGTTTTCTCAACTTATCACCAATACCGTGGACTTACAGATCTGTGTCGTGTGTGTTCCCTATGTGCCAATGCTATTAGCGCCAGTTTCGTGTAGTGCCACGTTGTGTGGCACCCTATTCTGCAATTATCCTAAATTTATGAGCATGAGTGTATACGCATAGAGAGTTAAAAAGAATGCCTCACATTTCCGCAGTGAATGCTAAGTCGTGATTGAAATTGTGTAAAGAACGACACACAGATCAATGAATGACTGGAAACGAGTGATTTGTGGTGATGAATCACGCTATATCCTGTGGCAGTCCGAAGAAGGGTTTGGCTTGGTGAATGTCTGGAGAACGTATCTGCCACCCCGTGTACTGAAGTACAGAGGGTGTGGCTTTGCGGTATGAGGGTTTTCCTCGTCATTAGATGTGATCGCCTCACTGTGCCTGAGCAAATGCTATCTGAAGAGGGCTGTGAACACGTTTTGTAGCGTTGTGTACCGCGTACAGAAGAGGAATAGTTCAGAGAGGATGATTGTTTGTATCAGCATGACAGTGCACCCTCCATAAAATATCATCCGTGAGATAATGGCTTTTGGACACTAATATTTCTGAAATGGGCTGCCCTGCTCAGAGTCCCAAATTGAACCCAATGGAAGTCTTTTGGGATGAGTCAGAACGCCGACTTCACTCCACAATCCAGCGTCCATCATCACTACCTTCTCTGGTTTCGCTCTTGAGCAAGAATGGGCTGTCATTCCACCACAGACATTCACACGCCTCATTGAAAGTGTTAGCAGGAGAGTTCAAGCCGACCTAAAGGCGAAAGGTGGACACACTCCAATTAATGTTCACTAACAGCTGTCCAGTTATCTTTTATCGCATAGTGCAGTACGCCCGCAAGTCGCTGTTGACATCCTCTGCCGCGACCTGTCACTACGACTACCTACATGACACCTGCAGCGAGCATGTCATTATATCCGTGGTGACTTGGGCGCTAGCCGGCCGCTGTGGTCGAGCGGTTCTAGGCGCTTCAGTCCGTAACCGCGCTGCTGCTACGGTCGCAGGTTCGAATCCTGTTTTGGGCCTGGATGTGTGTGATGTCCTTAGGCTAGTTAGGTTTAAGTAGTTCTAAGTTTAGGGGACTGATGACCTCAGATGTTAAGTCCCATAGTGCTCAGAGCCATTTGAACCATTTGACTTGGGCGCTAGCACCCAACCTCTAAATCCGAGAAATCAGAGGGAGGAACAGTGCGCCACGCGATACTAGCCTCATAGTAAATCCCAATAGAGAGAAACCAACAGGAGAAATTTTTAACGAATTGTTCGAAGAATTATTAAATTGTCATCAGTATAATGAGCCAATTCTGTGTTTAAATAATTTGATCTCAAGCAGGTCTGCAATTTCGTCTTCCATGGGGAGCGGTGGTGAGCGATGTTCAGCCAGTTTACTAAAAAAATGGTTCAAATGGCTCTGAGCACGATGGGACTGAACTTCTCAGGTCATCAGTCCCCTAGAACTTAGAACTACTTAAACCTAACTAACCTAAGGACATCACACACATCCATGCCCAAGGCAGGATTCGAACCTGCGGCCGTAGCGGTCGCGCGGTTCCAGACTGTAGCGCCTAGAACCGCTCGGCCACTACGGCCGGCCAGCCAGTTTACTCCAGTAATCATCCATAGATCTGTGTCCAATCGGTCTGGCGGACTTCCTCATGGTCTGTCTCATTCCAACACCACCATTCTCTAAATGACATCATTTCTTCTGGAGATACTGCCGGTCCATTGCCATTTCGTAGTTTCTGTTCTCTCCAGTATGTTTATGATCTCGGTACTTGATCTATTGCCTTCTTCCATCTTTTATCTTTCCATGCAGATCTAACATAGACCTTTCCGCACCTCGCTGTGCAGTTGTAAGTTTCCGTCTGGTGTATTCATTGATTGTTCAGGCCTCACAGTCGTAAATGAAAAACCAAAGGGACAACCTGATTAAATGATTTCAGATATTATGTCTTAATTTACAAGTTGGCCAAGGTAGATGTACTCTCCGACCGTGCCCATGTTCTTGTTTTAGTTTCAGTTTTCATACCGTGCTCTCTTTATTGAACATAACTTCTGTCTTTGAAATGTTTATGTTCAATCTCACTGCATGACGCTCTGAGGTGAGGTTCGATACCAACGTATGCAATTCTTCAAAATCATTTACTAATGGTGCAACGTCACCTTCAAATCTCAGGTTCTTAAGATTCTTCCCGTAGATTCTAATTCCCTTTTCATCCCAGTTCAGTTTTGACATTGCCAATTCCAGAGAACAACTCTGGAGAAATGGGATAACTTCATTTCACTCCTCTGAGATTTGGAGACAATTGATTTGGTTGCCTGACATCACTATTCGTAAAATGTGTAGAAGTTTCATATATATGTTAACGGATTTTAATATAGATACCTTCCAACTCTTTCTCAGCTAAGGCTGCAGGACAGTGGGTCCGCTAACTGAATTAAATACCTTTTCAAAATCTACAACAGGTGTATATAGAGGTATCCGGTGTTCATTTGCTATTCTTATCACTTCCCCTGGAACAAATATATCATCTAACGTACTGAATGTGCTGCGAAATCCAGTCTGCTCAATGGTCTGCGTTGCGTGAAGGATTATTAAATGGTGCTCTTAAAAGTGAGTCTCTTAATTTTGAGAAAACGTAATACATTCGGTATTGTACAACAAACAGAGGCATTGCGGGAAATGATGTATCACACGGAGAAAGGTATTACTGAGCTGCTCAAACAACTAAGTTCATTTACTTTTGTCATATTTCTAAAATTACTAGTCTTGGAAACAAACGACTCGAAGTCCTAACATATTTTGCGTTTCTCAACTGAACAATGTCGTATGGAATAATTTATGGGGTAACTAACGGTTAAAAAAAAAGTTTTGTTCACCCACTCAGCTGGCTGCTGTGGTCGAGCGGTTCTAGGCGCTTCAGTCCGGAACCACGTGGCCGCTACGGTCGCAGGTTCGAATCCTGCCTCAGGCATGGATGTGTGTGATGTCCTTAGGTTAGTTAGGTTTAAGTAGTTCTAAGTCTAGGGGACTGATGACCTCAGATGTTAAGTCCCATAGTGCTCAGAGCCATTTGAACCATTTTTTTGCTTAGAGCCATTTGAACCATCACCCTCTCACCCGCCAATAATCTTGTATGTACCAGTTCAAAGAGCCAGTCATTTCACTGCACATTATATACTCTGAAACAAAATAAGCACGCATCACGAAGAAATTATCCGAATGGGAGGGAAATCGGTAGATGTGACGTACGTGTACAGGGAATCAAATGATTACCATTTCAGAAAAATTCGATCATTCATTCAAGAGAAAGAGCTTCACAAATTGAGCAAGTCAGTAACGCGTTGGTACACATATGACCCTTATGCAAACAGTTATTCGGCTTGGTACTGATTGATTGATTGAGTTGTTGGTTGTCGTCCTGACGGACATAGTGCCAAATTCTGTTCAACTGGCGCGTTAGATCGTCAAAAATCCCTAGCTGGTTGGATGGCTCTGCCCCTAATGGTTGGTTGGTTGGTTTGGGGAAGGAGACCAGACAGCGTGGTCATCGGTCTCATCGGATTAGGGAAGGATTGGGAAGGAAGTCGGCCGTGCCCTTTCAGAGGAACCATCCCGGCATTTGCCTGGAGTGATTTAGGGAAATCACTACCCGTAATGCTCCAAACGTTCGCAATTGGTGAGAGATCCGGCGACCTTGTTGCCCAAGATAGGGTTTTGCAAGCACGAAGGCAAGCAGTAGAAACCCTCGCCGTGTGCTGGCGGGCATTATCTTGCTGTTAATGTATCCCAGGATGGACTGCCGTGGAGGGCAACAAAACGGGGCCCAGAACACCGTCGACCTGCCGCTGTGCTGTAAGAGTGCAGTGGATAAGAACCAAAGGCGTCCTGCTATGAAATGCAACGACCCCAGACCGTCACTCCTGGTTGTACGAGGTGCATTCAAGTTCTAAGGCCTCCGATTTTTTTTCTAATTAACTACTCACCCGAAATCGATGAAACTGGCGTTACTTCTCGACGTAATCGCCCTGCAGACGTACACATTTTTCACAACGCTGACGCCATGATTCCATGGCAGCGGCGAAGACTTCTTTAGGAGTCTGTTTTGACCACTGGAAAATCGATAAGGCAATAGCAGCACGGCTGATGAATGTGCGGCCACGGAGAGTGTCTTTCATTGTTGGAAAAAGCCAAAAGTCACTAGGAGCCAGGTCAGGTGAGTAGGGAGCATGAGGAATCACTTCAAAGTTGTTATCACGAAGAAACTGTTGTGTAACGTTATCTCGATGTGCGGGTGCGTTGTCTTGGTGAAACAGCACACGCGCAGCCATTCCCGGACGTTTTTGTTGCAGTGCAGGAAGGAATTTGTTCTTCAAAACATTTTCGTAGGATGCACCTGTTACCGTAGTGCCCTTTGGAACGCAATGAGTAAGGATTACGCCCTCACTGTCCCAGAACATGGACACCATCATTTTTTCAGCACTGGCGGTTACCCGAAATTTTTTTGGTGGCGGTGAATCTGTGTGCTTCCATTGAGCTGACTGGCGCTTTGTTTCTGGATTGAAAAATGGCATCCACGTCTCATCCATTGTCACAACCGACTAAAATAAACTCCCATTCATGCTGTCGTTGCGCGTCAACATTGCTTGGCAACATGCCACACGGACAGCCGTGTGGTCGTCCGTCAGCATTTGTGGCACCCACCTGGATGACACTTTTCGCATTTTCAGGTCGTCATGCAGGGTTGTGTGCACAGAACCCACAGAAATGCCAACTCTGGAGGCGATCTGTTCAACAGTCATTCGGCGATCCCCCAAAACAATTCTCTCCACTTTCTCGATCATGTCGTCAGACCGGTTTGTGCGAGCCCGAGGTTTTTTTGGTTTGTTGTCACACAATGTTCTGCCTTCATTAAAATACTTTCGACACATCCATAACTCCATCACCACATGTCTCCTTCAACTGTCGATGAATTTCAATTGGTTTCACACCACGCAAATTCAGAAAACGAATGATTGCACGCTGTTCAAGTAAGGAAAACGTCGCCACTTTAAGTATTTAAAACAGTTCTCATTCTCGCCGCTGGCGGTAAAATTCCATCTGCCGTACGGTGCTGCCATCTCTGGGACGTATTGACAATGAACGCGGCCTCATTTTAAAACAATGCACATGTTTCTATCTCTTTCCAGTCCGGAGAAAAAAAAATGGAGGCCTTAGAACTTGAATGCACCTCGTATGGACGCATAGCAGAACGTTTCCAGGCAATGCTTCGGCCTGGAATCTCACTGATTGATGTAAAATTGTCTTTAGTGATGAGTCCCGCTTCGAAATGTCCCGCTGTGAACAGCGAGGATATGTGTAAAAAAAGTCTGTTAAAAATAAGACAGATCTGTAGAGGACTGAAAAGCCCGCCAGGCTAGCCGCGCGGTCTAACGCGCTGCTTCCCGAGCGAGAAGGCGTGCCGGTCCCCGGCACGAATCCGCCGGGCGGATTAGTGTCGAGGTCTGGTGTGCCGGCAAGCCTGTGGATGGTTTTTAAGGCGATTTTCCATCTACCTCGGCGAATGCGGGCTGGTTCCCCTTATTCCGCCTCAGATACACTACGTCGGCGATTGCTGTACGAACACTGTCTCCACTTATGCGTACACCATAATTACTCTACCACGCAAACATTTGGGGTTACAAGCGTCTGGTATGAGACGTTCCCAGGGGGTCCATTGGGGGCCGAACCGCACAATAACCCTGGGTTCGGTGTGGGGCGGCGGTGGAGTGCGGGGTGGGCTGCTGCGGCCTGTTGTGGGGTTGTGAGCCACTGAGGCGTTACAGAGGGACGGAGCCTCTCTGTCGTTTCTAGGTCCCCAGTTCCATACACACACAATGCACACACAGGACTGAAAAATTAATTAATAATAAATTTCACTTCATTAATATCAAATTTCGTTCAATACTAAATTTAGGCTAGTTAGTCTCTTGCTAATCATGTATACGACTCGTGTACTCTGACTCGTTCCACATCATTTTGATAAAAAATTATTCAAATGATTTATGGAACATGTAACGAACTATGTAAATTAATGGTTCCTGCGAAGATGAGAAATTTTCTGGGTCACGCCAACTCCACCCGTGGTATATACGCGTTGTCTTGTGACAGTGAATTGGCCGCATTCAACCGACTTTGTCCTGGATTTTGATGAGATGTTGCTCCCTTACACACTTGCGCTCTATTTATCTGATTGTATCTTTCGTGTTTTTTCAGATTATAGAGCATTAGATTTCTTTCCACGACAGATTTTGCAGTCGAGAACAACTTGGGAAATGTGAGCTCATTGTTTCGCACTTTCAGCTTTAGAGAACACGTGGAATCAGTATCCAATTTTATTACCGTCATACAAGATTTCAAGTGGTTTATCTCACTGTTTTGCCACTTATGAAATAACAGTCGAGGAATTAATGCTAATATGTTG
This sequence comes from Schistocerca cancellata, assembly GCF_023864275.1. Taxonomy (NCBI): domain Eukaryota; kingdom Metazoa; phylum Arthropoda; class Insecta; order Orthoptera; family Acrididae; genus Schistocerca; species Schistocerca cancellata. The sequence continues at coordinate 779,932,947 of NC_064628.1, read as the reverse complement.
TGATTTTCATTTGTCTTTTGTTTCCGGATGGTAAAGAAAAGCACATGGTCCGTTGAAATGCATTTTTATGACATGACATCTTCGATTCAGGTATTGCACATTACACAGAAGAGTGGTGTAGTGACTGGCAATTATCTCTCAATATTAGTAAGTGTAACCTACTGCGTATAACAAGACGAAAATCCCCATTAATGTACGAGTACAAAACAAATGCCCAGTCTTTGGAAGCGGTAACATCCGTCAAGTATCTGAGTGTGACTATTCGAAATGATCTCAAATGGAATGATCAGATTACACAAGTAACGGGCAAGGCGAACTCTAGATTGCGGTTTATTGGTAGAATCTTGAAGCTATGTAGTTCTTCATCAAAGGAAATTGCTTACAATACGTTAGTTCGTCCAGTATTAGAGTATTGTTCGTCTGATGGGACGCTTAACAGTTCTACATCTACATCTACATTTATACTCCGCAAGCCACCCAACGGTGTGTGGCGGAGGGCACTTTACGTGCCACTGTCATTATCTCCCTTTCCTGTTCCAGTCGCGTATGGTTCGCGGGAAGAACGACTGTCTGAAAGCCTCTGTGCGCGCTCTAATCTCTCTAATTTTACATTCGTGATCTCCTCGGGAGGTATAAGTAGGGGGAAGCAATATATTCGATACCTCATCCAGAAACGCACCCTCTCGAAACCTGGCGAGCAAGCTACACCGCGATGCAGAGCGCCTCTCTTGCAGAGTCTGCCACTTGAGTTTGTTAAACATCTCCGTAACGCTATCACGGTTACCAAATAACCCTGTGACGAAACGCGCCGCTCTTCTTTGGATCTTCTCTATCTCCTCCGTCAACCCGATCTGGTACGGATCCCACACTGATGAGCAATACTCAAGTATAGGTCGAACGAGTGTTTTGTAAGCCACCTCCTTTGTTGATGGACTACATTTTCTAAGGACTCTCCCAATGAATCTCAACCTGGTACCCGCCTTACCAACAATTAATGTTATATGATCATTCCACTTCAAATCGTTCCGCACGCATACTCCCAGATATTTTACAGAAGTAACTGCTACCAGTGTTTGTTCCGCTATCATATAATCATACAATAAAGGATCCTTCTTTCTATGTATTCGCAATACATTACATTTGTCTATGTTAAGGGTCAGTTGCCACTCCCTGCACCAAGTGCCTATCCGCTGCAGATCTTCCTGCATTTCGCTACAATTTTCTAATGCTGCAACTTCTCTGTATACTACAGCATCATCCGCGAAAAGCCGCATGGAACTTCCGACACTATCTACTAGGTCATTTATATATATTGTGAAAAGCAATGGTCCCATACCACTCCCCTGTGGCACGCCAGAGGTTACTTTAACGTCTGTAGATGTCTCTCCATTGAGAACAACATGCTGTGTTCTGTTTGCTAAAAACTCTTCAATCCAGCCACACAGCTGGTCTGATATTCCGTAGGCTCTTACTTTGTTTATCAGACGACAGTGCGGAACTGTATCGAACGCCTTCCGGAAGTCAAGGAAAATGGCATCTACCTGGGAGCCTGTATCTAATATTTTCTGGGTTTCATGAACAAATAATGCGAGTTGGGTTTCACACGATCGCTGTTTCCGGAATCCATGTTGATTCCTACATAGTAGATTCTGAGTTTCCAAAAACGACATGATACTCGAGCAAAAGACATGTTCTAAAATTCTACAACAGATCGACGTCAGAGAGATAGGTCTATAGTTTTGCGCATCTGCTCGACGACCCTTCTTGAAGACTGGGACTACCTGTGCTCTTTTCCAATCATTTGGAACCTTCTGTTCCTCTAGAGACTTGCGGTACACGGCTGTTAGAAGGGGGGCAAGTTCTTTCGCGTACTCTGTGTAGAATCGAATTGGTATCCCGTCAGGTCCAGTGGACTTTCCTCTGTTGAGTGATTCCAGTTGCTTTTCTATTCCTTGGACACTTATTTCAATGTCAGCCATTTTTTCGTTGGTGCGAGGATTTAGAGAAGGAACTGCAGTGCGGTCTTCCTCTGTGAAACAGCTTTGGAAAAAGGTGTTTAGTATTTCAGCTTTACGCTTGTCATCCTCTGTTTCAATGCCATCATCATCCCAGAGTGTCTGGACATGATGTTTCGAGCCACTTACTGATTTAACGTAAGACCAGAACTTCCTAGGATTTTCTGTCAAGTCGGTACCTAGTATTTTACTTTCGAATTCACTGAACGCTTCACGCATAGCCCTCCTTACGCTAACTTTGACATCGTTTAGCTTCTGTTTGTCTGAGAGGTTTTGGCTGCGTTTAAACTTGGAGTGAAGCTCTCTTTGCTTTCGCAGTAGTTTCCTAACTTTGTTGTTGTACCACGGTGGGTTTTTCCCGTCCCTCACAGTTTTGCTCGGCACGTACCTGTCTAAAACGCATTTAACGGTTGCCTTGAACTTTTTCCATAAACACTCAACATTGTCAGTGTCGGAACAGAAATTTTCGTTTTGATCTGTTAGGTAGTCTGAAATCTGCCTTCTATTACTCTTGCTAAACAGATAAACCTTCCTCCCTTTTTTTATATTCCTATTAACTTCCATATTCAGGGATGCTGCAACGGCCTTATGATCACTGATTCCCTGTTCTGCACTTACAGAGTCGAAAAGTTCGGGTCTGTTTGTTATCAGTAGGTCCAAGATGTTATCTCCACGAGTCGGTTCTCTGTTTAATTGCTCGAGGTAATTTTCGGATAGTGCACTCAGTATAATGTCACTCGATGCTCTGTCCCTACCACCCGTCCTAAACATCTGAGTGTCCCAGTCTATATCTGGTAAATTGAAATCTCCACCTAAGACCATAACATGCTGAGAAAATTTATGTGAAATGTATTCCAAATTTTCTCTCAGTTGTTCTGCCACTAATGCTGCTGAGTCGGGGGGTCGGTAAAAGGAGCCAATTATTAACCTTGCTCGGTTGTTGAGTGTAACCTCCACCCATAATAATTCACAGGAACTATCCACTTCTACTTCACTACAGGATAAACTACTACTAACAGCGACGAACACTCCGCCACCGGTTGCATGCAATCTATCCTTTCTAAACACCGTCTGTGCCTTTGTAAAAATTTCGGCAGAATTTATCTCTGGCTTCAGCCAGCTTTCTGTACCTATAACGATTTCAGCTTCGGTGCTTTCTATCAGCGCTTGAAGTTCCGGTACTTTACCAACGCAGCTTCGACAGTTTACAATTACAATACCGATTGCTGCTTGGTCCCCGCATGTCCTGACTTTGCCCCGCACCCGTTGAGGCTGTTGCCCTTTCTGCACTTGCCCGAGGCCATCTAACCTAAAAAACCGCCCAGCCCACGCCACACAACCCCTGCTACCCGTGTAGCCGCTTGTTGCGTGTAGTGGACTCCTGACCTATCCAGCGGAACCCGAAACCCCACCACCCTATGGCGCAAGTCGAGGAATCTGCAGCCCACATGGTCGCAGAACCGTCTCAACCTCTGATTCAGACCCTCCACTCGGCTCTGTACCAAAGGTCCGCAGTCAGTCCTGTCGACGATGCTGCAGATGGTGAGCTCTGCTTTCATCCCGCTAGCGAGACTGGCAGTCTTCACCAAATCAGATAGCCGCCGGAAGCCAGAGAGGATTTCCTCCGATCCATAGCGACACACATGATTGGTGCCGACATGAGCGACCACCTGCAGATGGGTGCACCCTGTACCCTTCATGGCATCCGGAAGGACCCTTTCCACATCTGGAATGACTCCCCCCGGTATGCACACGGAGTGCACTTTGGTTTTCTTCCCCTCCCTTGCTGCCATATCCCTAAGGGGCCCCATTACGCGCCTGACGTTGGAGCTCCCAACTACCAGTAAGCCCACCCTGATTCAAGAGATTGAGAAGGTCCAAAGAAGAGCGGCAAGATTCGTGACTGGTAAATTTAGATATCGTGAGAGCGTTACAAATCTCATAGAAAGTTGGAAGTGGGACACATTTGGAGATAGAGGATCAGCTAAACGGAAGGGGCTGCTCACTAAATTCCCAAATCCGATCTTGGCCGAGGATGCAGAGCATATATTATTACCACCAACTTTCAAATCGCACAATGATCACCATTCAAAGATAAGAGAAATTAGAGCTCGTACTGAGGCGTTCAGACAATCGTTTTTCCCTCGCGCGATCCGCGGGTGGAACAGAGGGGGGGAATATGACTTTGGCGCAAATTGTGCCCTCCGCCACACAGCGCTTGGTGGCTAGCGGGGTATATATGTAGATGTAGACGTACACTGAAGTGAATTTGTATGTGACAGAAAGCGTGGTAGGGTAGTCTGGGTGGCTGTGGTGATCACTGTGTCCGGATGACGTAGTGGTCAGCAAATCTACCTTGTAAGCAAGAGACCCAGGTTCTGATCCCCGTATTTTCAACTTGCCCCATTGACACAAATCAGTTCCCACTGGAAGCTAATGTTTTTAATTCCTTTGTGTCTTGCAACTGTTTGAAAGTTGTGGATGGCAGCAGGTGAGTACATGACGTGATTCTCATGAACAAAAAATCAAAAATGGTTCAAATGGCTCTAAGCACTATGGGACTTAAGACCTGAGGTCATCAGTCCCCTAGAACTTAGAACTACTTAAACCTTACTAACCTAAGGACATCACACACATCCATGCCCGAGGCAGGATTCGATCCTGCGACCGTAGCGGTCGCACGGTTCCAGAATGTAGTGCCTAGAACCGCTCGACCACCCCGACCGTCATTCTCATGAGCACTACCGATTTGTGTCGATACGTATCGAGTTGAACTAGGAAGCAAAGTGACATTGGTACGGGGACAAACGGTAGCACCTTCTGTTTGTAGTAAATCTTGAGTTTTTACTGTTTTGATTACAGGAAATTGCGTTACAAAAGCCTGAATTTGAGCACAGTATTTTTTTTAAAATCTAATTGTAAGTTTTATCCTAAGTTATCAAAAACCGAGACTTTATATGATTTTTATTGTTGGGTTGGGGTGGGCTTTGCATGGTTGAAGAGGTGCGTTCCGGCACCTAAAATTTAACAAATTTAGCACTGCGGCCAGTCCCCTCCCTCATCATCACAGCCTGACGGTGTCGCTTCAGCCTGATCCCGGCACAGGCATACTCGCCCAGGGCGACAAGTAGAGCGCGACCGCAGCAGCTGCCGCCACCGCCACCGGCTCCGCAGCGGCGGTCTATATTACGGCTGTTCTGTATAGCGGATCCGCGCGCTAATCGTGTTGTCACTTTAAACAAGGCTGTTTGCGGCGCGGGATACAAATGGCAGCCCCGCACCGCCTTGGCGCCCTAATTGTGGCCGAGATATCGACGCTAAACACTTCTGGCGTCGCGCGCGACAACAGCTGCGGGGTGCGGGATAAAGCCCAGCCTATCTGCGGCGGACGCCGATATTTCGGGGTGCCGGGAGCGGGCGCTTTGTCCGCCGCCATTAACATGAGAAAGGCCGTATCTGGCGCTGGTATTTGGACACACGTGCTCCACCGCTGCGACTCAAGATAGGCGCCGCGAGCGCCAACCCGCCAGACGAATAAACACAGCCGGATTACACTTGTCTGATACCGACGCCCACACCTCTCCTGAGACGCCCCCACACACAGGCTACTGCGCGCACTGGATCTTACAGCGAGGTCTGCAACACTCGCCCGTACAGTGTACGACTGCAAATTATTTCAGAACACTACAAACATCAACAAAAGTTTGCATCTTCCCCTTATTTCAAAATTTTATGGAACAGAAAAATAATTACCTCTGAAGCATGCGTATATATTCATTTGTGATGTGTCCGGAACACCAAATAAAAATTATGTAGCCGGCCGCCATGACCGAGCGGTTCTAGGCGCTTCAGTCCGGAACCGCGATGCTGCTGCGGTCGCAGGTTAGAATCGTGCTGTAACATCCACGAGATAAATTTTAGCTACAGTGCGACGAGAGGAAATTATGCCTCTAACAGTTATAAGCGTTATCTATCCGACATATGAAGAAAACAGTGAAAACGATGATAAATATTAATTATTTATATAATATTTTATGATGTAATTGGACATATCGATACGTATCATACAAAGACAATGATAATTGTAAATTCCTTTTTGATCTGCGTTTGTCTTCCTTTGTTTTTACCTTTTGTTGGTTGGCTTTTGTAGGTTGCGGACGCATATCAAACTGAGGTCTGTTAAGAAATTGTAATTATTTGTTAATTATTACTTGAGAATAGAGTTCATTATTATTATAAATATAAGTGAATAATTATTTGTAAATTTAATTCCTCTCTCAGTAAGCATTATCTGTGTTACTTATTTCTATCCGCTGCAAGGAGCGCAGCCATTAACGATAGCGATTTGTATCGTGTTTTTGTCTGTGTTTTCCTTAGAAAAAAATCAAATGTTTGCTTGATGAAGTCTAAATAGTGCACAATACGAAAGTAAAGTTTAATAAGCATTTCAAATACTTATCTTATTTGCTCTAACAATGGAAAGTCTCTGTCAATTGTCTGCCGCTATCTTAACAATTATCTCAGCGGCAAATTCAAATTACACAACTCTGCAGACATAAATGCCGAACGTAATACAAATGTGTAAAAATAAATGTACACCGGTGGTCCCGAACTCATCTTAATGAAAATAATTCGAATCAGATTGGTTCTGTAAAAACAGTGCTCATGGCACGATCCTTATAACAAACTTTTCTAGCTGATGTATGGAGCCGAAATTAATTAAGCACGAGTTGCGAAGAATATTGTTTCAGGTAACATACGTCAGTGTTGTGCGCGGCTGATATTCGGTGCTTTTAATGATCATTTTGCTGAAGATAACTGCTACCCTCATAATCAATAGTTGTATAGAATCTGTTGTATGAACTGTGATTTAGTGACACTTACACAACTTACGGACAACACTTTAACACGACGTTAACTTGGTGTTCTTTAGCAACTTGACCAAATCTTCAGCCGGGAGAAAAATTATTTAGTAATTACTCAATGTAATAAAATAAGATTATCATTTTCATTTACAAATTAGGTAAATACCAAACCACTGAATAACGCAGTGAACGTCACAGTGGCTCGGGCATGGATGTGTGTGATGTCCTTAGGTTAGTTCCATTTAAGTAGTTCAAAGTTCTAGGGGACTGATGACCTCAGCTGTTAAATCCCATAGTGCTTAGAGCCATTTGAACCATTTGAAAAATTATGTAAGGACGAAATCGTCTGTTTCTCGTGAGGAGTTTTTCACAGCACTCCTGACCAACGTCAATGCGAGGTCGAACGTTCCCTTGCTCGGGTTCAGGATTGAATCCGTCGTGGCATACCATCGATGATATCATCAAGCCAGGCCTATGTCCTGATTGTCCCACTCTTCAGTGGCGATTCTGTGGATAGTACATAGTCGTCGACGTCCAAAAACAGCTCGTTTCAATTGATCCCATACGTGTTCGATTGTTTTCATGTCCGGGCAACAAGCAGGCCACTCCAGTCTGGTGATCCTAGCAACCCGACGGAACGTTTTCACGGGAACAGCACGATGTGCACGCTATGAAATTGTCACCAAAATGTTGACAATACGGCCCCACTATTGGTTGCAGAGTCTCGTCCCCATACGGTAGAGAAGCGACATTGCCCTGAACAACCACGGGAGGTTTGTGGTGGTGGTGGTTAGTGTTTAACGTCCCGTCGACAACGAGGTCATTAGAGACGGAGCCCAAGCTCGGGTTAGGGAAGGATTGGGAAGGAAATCGGCCGTGCCCTTTCAAAGGAACCATCCCGGCATTTGCCTGAAACGATTTAGGGAAATCACGGAAAACCTAAATCAGGATGGCTGGAGACGGTATTGAACCGTCGTCCTCCCGAATGCGAGTCCAGTGTGCTAACCACTGCGCCACCTCGCTCGGTACCACAGGAGGTTGCTCCATGGAATACCATCCTAGAATACACTACTAGCCACTAAAATTCCTACACCAAGAAGAAATGCAGATGATAAACGGGTATTCATTGGACAAATATATTATACTAGAACTGACACGTGATTACATTTTCATGCAATTTGGGTGCATAGATCCTGAGAAATCAGTACCCTGAGCAAACACCTCTGGCCGTAATAACGGCCTTTATACACCTGAGCATTGAGTCAAACAGAGCTTGGATGGCGTGTACAGGTACAGCTGCCCATGCAGCTTCAACACGATGCCACAGTTCATCAAGAGTAGTGACTGGCGTATTGTGACGAGCCAGTTGCTCGGCCACCATTGACCAGACGTTTTCAATTGGTGAGAGATCTGGAGAATGTGCTGTATCCAGAAAGGCCCGTACAGGACCTGCAACATGGCGATGACGAATACACGCTTCCAATGTGCGTTCACCGCGATGTCGCCAAACACGGATGCGACCATCATGATGCTGTAAACAGAACCTGGATTCAACCGAAAAAATGACGTTTTGCCATTCGTGCACCCAGGTTCGTCGATGAGTACAACATCGCAGGCGCTCCTGTCAGCAGTGCAGCGTCAAGGGTAACCGCAGCCATGTTCTCCGAGCTGATAGTCCATGTTGCTGCAAACGTCATCGAACTGTTCGTGCAGATGGTTGTTGTCTTGCAAACGTCCTCATCTGTTGACTCAGGGATCGACACGTGGCTGCACGATCCGTTACAGCCATGCGGATAAGGTGCCTGTCATCTCGACTGCTAGTGAGACAAGGCCGTTGGGATCCAGCACGGCGTTCCGTATTACCCTCCTGAACCCACCGATTCCATATTCTGCTAACAGTCATTGGATCTCGACCAACGAGATCAGCAATGTCGCGATACGATAAACCGCAATCGCGATAGGCTCTAATCTGACTTTTATCAAAGTCGGAAACGTGATGGTATGCATTTCTCCTCTTTATACATCACAACGCCACCAGGCAACGCCGGTTAAGAGTGTGCGAGAAATCGGTTGGAAACTTTCCTAATGTCAGCACGTTGTAGGTGTCGTCACCGGCGGCAAATTTGTGTGAATGCTCTGAAAAGCTAATCATTTGCGTATCACAGCATCTTCTTCCTGTCGGTTAAATTTCGCGTCTGTAGCACGTCATCTTCGTGGTGTAGCAATTTTAATGGCCAGTAGTGTATTACTCCACCACCTTGTTGTACATATGGGATACTGTGTTGGAGACGTTCGATATTTCCGGGTTGTCTCCAAAAACGTTGTCTGCGAATATCAGGGTCCACACAGATCTGAGTTTCGTCCGTAAACAACACGCGAAGCCAATACCGCAACGATCATTCTTCTTGATTTGCTGCCCGTCTGCAACGGAGCCCATCATATTTTGGTTTACGAGATGGGGCTCTCCACGGTCACCAGGAATGAAGATTCCCATCACGCTATCGTTTCCTAGCAATTCGTTGCCATACAAGATGTCCTGTAGCTTCTCTGAACGCCAAATTCAGTTCCGAGCCCCCCACGATTCCTTTGACTCAAAAGCTGTAGATATCGATCGTCCTGGCCAGCTGTCGAATGTGGCCTGGCTGTGTGCTAGAAGTCCTCATCACTACCTGTCAATTGATATTGATTGCATGTCCGCGCTACATCGCTTCGACTCTGATGAACACAACGAGCACCTTCCCTGGTTGACAAACCTTCTGTCTGTAAGGTAGTGATGGGGACCCTATCATTGGTCTCGATTGTCCTTCGTGGCATGATGGATGTTCTCTCCACTATTCCACAAACGTTGATAATGGCTCTCTGCCGGTGGTTTACTTTCAACTGAAATGCTGCAATCCATTTGAGTATGGCGTTCTACCCGCAGGTAGTGCTCATGGTAACCATTTTTACAAGCAATATAATAGTGATCTTCTGATCGGTACAGGAGCAATCACAATAGCAACATTGTGTTTTGATATTCCGACTGCTATGGGTTTATTTATAGATTTTTTTTATTTGTCATTTGGAGATACTGACAAGGGGGGCCACAACGTATGGAGCACGGATTTACTGTAAACTTCGTACACTAGCAGTAATCCATGAGGACAACAAAATGTGTAAGCAGTAGCTCGTACTTCTCAAGCGTTACTGAGAAAATCGCAAGATAATTTCTGTCGTCAAATATATACCTGAGCGGGGCCATTTTTACCATGAAGCGGCGGCAGCCGAGTGGTTAGCGTCCAAGTCCCGTAATCACTGGATCGAGTCCCGTTCGTTTGTTTTCTTTTTTATTTTTTTTTTCCCCACAGTCATTTTCTTTACTATATAAGGGATTTCTCAAACCACGGAGCATACATTTTCAGTATCACTTTATGCGTTTGGTCGTTTACTGGTCGATAGTTATGAATATTATATTATTTGTGAATATAAAAATTAGTAGACTGGCAAATAACATTGTAAATTTAATAAAAGTTCATCCGATTACACGTATTTTTTTCCCATTATATCAATTGTAATATAAATATTAAAGAAAATGACTGTGTTGAAAATAAAAAAAAAGACTGACGAACGGAACACGATCCAGCGATTACGGGGCTTGAACGCCAACCACTTTTTTAAAAATTTCATTTTGTTCTATATTGTTTGTTGAATTTGTTCAGGGCGGACGTCCGATGATACCCGTTCCGTTTTTTTACCTAATCTGTTCGCTCACTTCTTTTATTACGAAGAGTAGCTAACGCTCTGACCGAACACTCTGAGCTACCGTGTCGGCAACAATCGGCTGTCGCCGCTTCGTGGTAAAAATGGTCACGCATATATATATATATATATATATATATATATATATATATATATATATATATATATATATATATATATAGGGTGAGTCACCGAACGTGAGGAGATGGGCTAGTGTAATTGGTTAATACAAACAATAAAAAAATGCACGGAAGTATGTTTTTCAACACAAACCTACGTTTTTTTAAATGGAACCCCGTTAGTTTTGTTAGCACATCTGAACATATAAACAAATACGTAATCAGTGCCGTTTGTTGCATTGTAAAATGTTAATTACATCCCGAGATATTGTAACGTAAATTTGACGCTTGAGCACCACTCCTCCGCTGTTCGATCGTGTGTATCGGAGAGCACCGAATTACGTAGGGATCCAAAGGGAACGGTTATGGACCTTAGGTACAGAAGAGACTGGAACAACACATTACGTCCACATGCCAACACCTTTTTATTGGTCTTTTTCACTGACGCACATGTACATTACCATGAAGGGTGAGGTACACGTACACACGTGGTTCCCGTTTTCAATTACGGAGTGGAATAGAGTGTGTTCCGACATGTCAGGCCAATAGATGTTCAATGTGGTGGCCATCATTTGCTGCATACAATTGCAATCTCTGGCGTAATGAATGTCGTACACGCCGCAGTACATCTGGTGTAATGTCGCCGCAGGCTGCCACAATACGTTGTTTCATATCCTCTGGGGTTGTAGGCACATCACGGTACACATTCTCCTTTAACGTACCCCACAGAAAGAAGTCCAGAGGTGTCCTCCACGTCCTATGAAACGCCCGTCGAACGTGTACCTCATCCCTCATTGTAATGTACATGTGCGTCAGTGAAAAAGACCAATAAAAAGGTGTTATCATGTGGACGTAATGTGCTGTTCCAGTCTCTTCTGTACCTAAGGTCCATCACCGTTCCCTTTGGATCCCTACGTAATTCGGTGCTCTCCGATACACACGATCGAACAGCGGAGGAGTGGTACTCAAGCGTCAACTTTAGGTTACAATATCTCCGGATGTAATTAACATTTTGCAATGCAACAAACGGCACTGATTACGTATTTGATTATATGTTCAGATGTGCTAACAAAACTAACGGGGTTCCATTTAAAAAAACGTAGGTTTGTGTTAAAAAACATACTTCCGTGCATTTTTTTATGGTTTGTATTAACCAATTACACTAGCTCCTCTCCTCACGTTCGGTCTGTGGAATCGATTCGTCAGTATTTGATGTGGTTTACGAAATATATCCAGCGGTAACGTTAGGTGACTCACCCTGTATATATATATATATATATATATATATATATATATATATATATATATATATATATATATATATATATATATATATTTGACGACCGAAATTATCTTGCGATTTTCTCAGTAACGCTTGAAAAGTACGCGCTACTGCTTACACATTTTGTTGTCCTCACGGAGTACTGTGAGTGTACGAAGTTTGAAGTAAATCCGCGTTCCAAACGTTGTGGCCTCTCCTTGTGAGTGGAGCTGTGGATGCTAGAAAACGGAGTGCCAAGTGGAAAAATCGCAACATTTCCGACATATTCTTCCGTTACAGTTCAAAAGAGGGATAACAGCAGCGGAGGCAGCCAGAAAGATCTGCACCCTGATGAGGATAATGCCACTGGACAGAGCACGGCATGGAAATGGTGTTCTCGTTTTAAGGAGGATGTGTCGATATTAATAACTCTCCACGTTCGGGAAGACTTTCCCGGTTTGATGAAGATGATTTAACAGCATTAAACTACAACGATCCACTCTGCTGTACTCGAGAAATGGCAAATGTCATGCACTGTCATCATTCCACCATCGTCAGACGTTCGCATTCAATAAGGAAGGTTTGAAAACCTGTTGTGTGGGTACCGCATGCTCTAGTCTAAGCCAAAATCCGGAGGGTCGCGAGGCCTTCCGGCTACTCAGGAGCACTCACAGATGGCTACATAGAATATTACAGTGTAACGGGCAATGCTGCCAGATGGTTCAAATCCTATAAATCTCACAGAAAACAAAGAGTATCATTAGCAAAGAGACATGTAGTAAGCTATCAGGCATCATCCAGCTCGAAACTATGAACATCAGCTGTCTCACAAGTTTCCATCTTAGAACCCTTACTTTCCCTCTTGTATATCAACCGAGTTTCATTTTGTAACCTTACCCGACGCCAACTTTTTCTTCAGATGATAATAAACACTGTAATATACAGGGTTATTACAAATGATTGAAGCGATTTCACAGCTCTACAATAACTTTATTATTTGAGATATTTTCACAATGCTTTGCACACACATACAAAAACTCAAAAAGTTTTTTTAGGCATTCACAAATGTTCGATATGTGCCCCTTTAGTGATTCGCAGACATCAAGCCGATAATCAAGTTCCTCCCACACTCGGCGCAGCATGTCCCCATCAATGAGTTCGAAAGCATCGTTGCTGCGAGCTCGCAGTTCTGGCACGTTTCTTGGTAGAGGAGGTTTAAACACTGAATCTTTCACATAACCCCACAGAAAGAAATCGCATGAGGTTCAGTCGGGAGAGCGTGGAGGCCATGACATGAATTGCTGATCATGATCTCCACCACGACCGATCCATCGGTTTTCCAATCTCCTGTTTAAGAAATGCCGAACATCATGATGGAAGTGCGGTGGAGCACCATCCTGTTGAAAGATGATTGAAAGATGAAGTCGGCGCCGTCGGTCTCCAGTTGTGGCATGAGCCAATTTTCCAGCATGTCCAGATACACGTGTCCTGTAACGTTTTTTTCGCAGAAGAAAAAGGGACCGTAAACTTTAAACCGTGAGATTGCACAAAACACGTTAACTTTTGGTGAATTGCGAATTTGCTGCACAAATGCGTGAGGATTCTCTACCGCCTACATTCGCACATTGTGTCTGTTCACTTCACCACTAAGAAAAAATGTTGCTTCATCAGGCCGACCCGTTGATCTCCCCTTACAGAGGCATCCAGAAACTTTAAACTGCGCATACCATCGCCGAATGGAGTTAGCAGTTGGTGGATCTTTGTTGAACTTCGTCCTGAAGTGTCGTTGCACTGTTATGACTGACTGATGTGAGTGCATTTCAAGCACGACATACGCTTTCTCGGCTCCTGTCGCCATTTTGTCTCACTGCGCTCTCGAGCGCTCTGGCGGCAGAAACCTGACGTGCGGCTTCAGCCGAACAAAACTTTATGAGTTTTTCTACGTATCTGTAGTGTGTCGTGACCATATATCAATGAATGGAGCTACAGTGAATTTATGAAATCGCTTCAATCATTTGTAATAGCCCTGTATAGCAAATAAGTATAGCCTCAGAGAAATCGATTAATAAAATTTCATAACTTGAATTATTTGTCAACAAACTTTGAAGGAACGCACAACATGTAGTTTACAACTTGTAAGTGGTTTCACGCTAGTATATGCCTAAAGCAAGACGACAAACAGATGGAAAAAGCTGAGAGTGTTACAGTTTAATAAAAAATTCAAGTGGACCGAGCATACCACAGAACTGCTGAAACGCCTATACATTGCTCTATTTGCAGTGCGAATATTCTCAGACATAGTTGACATAAAAATGAAGAAGTTGGCGTAGTATGATTATTTTCATTCAACAGTGTCATACGTGACCTTTTTTGGGAGGGGGGAGGGAGGTAACTCGTTTATTCAAGTTAAAATTTTCTGTGTCCAAAAACGTGTAGCAGGAATTATTTGTGGCGTGAGCTCATGAACATCGTACAGACGTCTGTTTAGGGAACTAGGGTACTACGGTCACGAAAGTCTCTTCGGGTTTGCTGCCGGATCGTAAAATCAACTTGACTCGATATTTCGGCGATCCAACTGGACACCATCTTCAGGAGAATGCTGCTTCGCTATGAAATGGCTCTGAGCACTATAGGACTTAACATCTGAGGTCATCAGTCCCCTAGAGGTAGAACTTCTTAAACCTAACTAACCTAAGGACAGCACACACATCCATGCCCGAGGCAGGATTCGAACCTGCGACCGGACTGGAGCGCCTAGAACCGCTCGGCCACAACGACCGGCCGCTTCGCTGATGAGTCCCGCTGAGAACTGAGGCCAGGCTGCAAATCGACTTCCTGTATAGGACACCGTTCAGTACACGGCGCATGCGCAGCCCATCACGGTTGCTGTCTCCAAGACTAGCAGGTGGCGCCGCCCTTAGTAGGACACTGGCGGTAACGATATATCGCACTCAGGTCCGCACCGAAGAACGTTCAATTTTGATGCGGGATAGTAAAGGATTTCACGTCCTGCTAAGAGGAAACCCATTGTCTCTGTTAATTAAATTATCCGCCAACCTAATTTCAATCGCCTCTTTATAGACATTGTTCCAAAAACCAGAAATGTTGGCAACTACCACAGTTTCGTCAAATTTCATACCGTGTCCCTCATTTAAGCAGTGTTCTGCTAATGCCGATTTTTCCAGCTGTTGTAGCCTCGTATGACGACGATGTTCCACACACATGTCATGAACTGTGCGAATCGAACGGCCAATGTAAGCCTTCCCACATTGACACGGAATTTTGCATACACCGGGTTTCGTAAGCTCCAAATTATCTTTTACAGAGCCAGGTAGTGCCCTAATCTTAGAAGGTGGACGTAACACAATCTTAATGTTAAAATTCCTTAAAATTCGTCCAATCTTAAACGATATGCCTCCAGCTTAAAGAAGAAAGGCCACCGATCTATGCTCCTCTTCATGCACCTCCAGTGATGGTCCAAACTCTATAGCCCGACGAATCTGCTTCTCGGAGTATCCATTTTCCTTAAAAACAGCTATCAAATGAGCAAGTTCTTGGGTTAATCTGTCCGCGTCGCAAATGGCATATGCTCTACGTACCAAAGTCCTAAGAACGCCACTATGTTGGTGTGATGGGTGAAAACCCTTAGAATGCAAATACCGATCCGTGTGCGTCGGCTTTCGGTGAACACTGTGTCCCAAACTACCATCTGCTTTTTTATAAACCATAACGTCTAAAAATGGAAGCATCCCATCACTTTCAACCTCCACGGTAAATTTAATGCAGGGATGAAGACAGCTTAAGTGGTCCAAAAATTTATTAAGAGCATCACGTCCATGCGGCCAGACGAAAAAGGTATGATCCACGTATCTCCAGAAGCACGTTGGTTGCAAAGCCGAAGTCCTCCGTGCGATATCCTCGAAGTCCTCCGTAAATAAATTGGCGACTATGGGGGATAAAGGACTACCCATAACCCCTACGTCATTCTGTTCAAAAATGTTGCCGTTAAATAAAAAATACGTGGATATCAGCACATGACGACAAAGCTTCATCAACTCTTCATCCAGTTTTTCACCAACCAAACTAAGGAAGTCTTCCAAAGGGACTCGTGTGAACAGAGATACCACATCAAAACTCACTAATAGATCTGAAAGACTCAGCTTCGAAGATTTCAATCGTTGAATAAAATCCACAGAATTGAAAATATGGGACTCATCAGCGAAACAGAATTCTCCTGAAGATGGTGACCAGTTGGATCGCCGAAATATCGAGTCAAGTTGATTTTAGGATCAGGCAGCAAACCCGAAGAGACTTTCATCACTTATTACACCGGGAAAGCCTACGAAGTCACATAGGGTACTACGGACATAAGACACATTTTTCTCTTCCAAAAATTGCCTCCAAAATTCAAGTGCGTCTCACACTCGAAATTAATATGAAAATGTCCAGTGTCTGATTAAAATTCCCAACAGTCTTAAAAATGGCCATATATTCGTTGCTGCGGGAAATCTGTCTGACAGCATTGTATTCAATTGGCAGCATCAGTGCACCGTTGCCACGAACATCAGTTGCGTGTATCCACAAGCTTACTAACACTGTCTCCCTCCCACCTCGCCATCAGAAACCCAGAACACTGTCTAGCCTATGATGCTTCATTGTAGTCCACCGTGACACTGTACTTGAATTACCAGTAAATTGTATTATTGGTAACAGCACAATACTTTTGTTAGTTGCTAGTTTCGCAATGGAAAAAATAAAAGGTGTTCGTATGACGCGAGCTATAAACTGAAAGTAGTAGCATATGCAGAATAACAAGGAAATAGAACAGCTAAGTGGCATTCCGGCCCTTCACCAACAGAGAAAAAAGTTCGCGATTGGAGGGCTAGTAAAGAAGACCTGAAAAAAAAAATGAAGGAGACTAAACGTACAAATAGAGGACCGAATGGAAAATGGCCAAGACGAGAAGATGACGTATTGTAATGGATCCAAATACACCGTCAAAATGGCACTGGAATTGATGAAAAAATTATCCAAATACACGCTCGTAAGCTAACACTACAGTGTAACATAACAGACTTTAAGAGGAAAGTTACTGCTACAGGTTTATGAAGCGTCTTGGACTTCTCATGAGCACCGAAACCTAAATTCTCAACAAATGTCACAAGAGTATGAACAGAAAATACTACATTTCCATCGTTTAGTTATACAACATAAAGAGTATATTGACGACGACGAAGAGGAAGAAGAAGAAGAAGAAGAATATTCAGATGTCGATTTTCAGCGATTTAAAGGTCAGTTCGGTTCTATATACTAAGAATTTTTTTAGTCTTGCTTTGCAGTATAATCACAAAAATGATAAAAATGTTATTTTTTAAAATTTGCTTCAAAATTAAACTGCATCTTATAGTCTGTAAAATACGGTAACTACTGCTTCCCAATACATTTATTCCTTAGTGAAATTTTTCATTAAAAATATATATCTTTTTCTCAAACCAATAGCTCAGCTCCTGATATCAATATTAGAAATAAGAATAGTTTTCCCGTAATATTTAAAGTCACTTACTTTGGTCCAGAAAGATGCCCATTACTCAGGAACACGTATTTTCAGTAATGTGCCAGCAGCCATAAAAAGTTCAGAGACGAGCTGAATGATGCATGCCTGGCAATGTTTTAAAAAGAGTACTTGTACAGCTTGTATAGGAGGAGGAGGAGGAGGACATTAGTGTTTAACGTCCCGTCGACAACGAGGTCATTAGAGACGGAGCGCAAGTTCGGGTGAGGGAAGGATGGGGAAGGAAATCGGCCGTGCCCTTTCAAGGAACCTTCCCGGCATTTGCCTGAAGCGATTTAGGGAAATCACGGAAAACCTAAATCAGGATGGCAGGAGACGGGATTTAACCGTCGTCCTCCCGAATGCGAGTCCAGTGTGCTAACCACTGCGCCACCTCGATCGGTGCTGGTATAGGAGACACGATATAACATTTTATCGATGTCTGAAAATGGTAACCAAGCTTACCGAAAGTGATAATGGACAACAAAGATTGTTTACAATCGATCTTGGCTAAGAAGCTCACCTTCTCTCAAGTAATTATTTCAGATCGTCCCTTAACACTCAGAATGAGTAAACTAATAAAACTTTTGGGCCTAAAATTTTTGTTACGGTTTTGCGTTCCTTTTTGTCAGAGTTTTCAATCTCCATTTTCCTGTTTTCTTACAAATTGGAGCGGCCAGTCTCAATGCAGTGCTCTGCCGTATCTGATTTATTCGACTGTAAGAGCCGAATATACCATCTGCGGTCCGTGGATTTCTCATTGACGAAGAACGAAAGGCAGCACTTGCAGGGGTCTTGTACACCTGCGTCTTGCAGAATATCAAGTCGTCTTTGACGGAATGCGGAAGTATTGCCGTCTTCAGTGAAAGGCGCAAGAAAAATTTCACTTTGCGCTCGGTGATAATTTCACTTTCATTTGAAGGGAAAGATCGCACATGTGGCAGTAAAGCTATGGATTGAAATCTACCCACTTTATTTTACTCATTCACTACGTCCACCTTAGGATTTACCAGTATCGTCTTGCGTATCTTTTGTGAAGAATATTCATTTACTTCAAAACTCCTTTTATGTGTAATAGTTGATCGTGCCTGTAACTCCGTATGAGTCGGCTATTTACGATTTTTATCGACTGAACACTGCTCAGAAAATCACAGCTTCCAAACTGAGCGATCAGAACCGCCACCTATAAAAACACAAGTTTCGAGTGTAGACACCGTCGAAAAACTGCTTCCCTTATCGTTCCACGCTGGTACAAGAATGTACGTGACCATTTCCTGCTTACATTATGAAGCACTTCGAAGTAACCGATTTACTGACTCGTAGTCAGCACGGATTCAGAAAATCTCATTATTGCGAAACAGAACTAGCTTTTTATACTCATGAAGTAATAAGTGCTATCGACAGGGGATGTCAAATTGATTCCATATTTTTAGATTACCAGAAGGCTTTGGACACCGTTCCTCACAAGCGTCTTCTAACCATACTGTGTGCCCATGGAATATCGCCTCAGTTGTGAGACTGGATTCGTGATTTCCTATCTGAAAGGTGACAGTTCGTAGTAATACACGGAAAGTCATCGAGTAAAACAGAAATAATATCCGGGGTTCCCCAACGAAGTGTTATAGGCCCTCTTTTGTGCCTGATCTATATTAACGACATACGACATAATCTCAGTAGTCGTCTTAGACTGTTTCCAGATGACGCTATCATTTACCGTCTTCTAAAGTCATCAGATGACCAAAACGAATTGCAAAATGATTTATATGAGATATCTGTTTGGTGCGAAAAGTGGCAGTTGATCCTGAATAAAGAAAAGTGTGAAGTTATTCACATGAGCACTAAAAGAAATCCGCTAAATTTCGATTACGCGATAAGTCACACAAATATGAAGGCTGTAAATTCAACTAAATACTTAGGGATTACAATTACAAATACCCTAAATTGGAACGATCACATAGATAAGGTTGTGGTTAGAGCCTTAGAGCCTTAGAGCCAACGAAAGACTGCGATTCATTGGCATAACACTTAGAACGTGCAACAGGTCTACTAAAGAGACTGTTTACACCACGCTTGGCGGCTGTGTTCTGGAGTATGTGGGATCCGCATCAGACGTGACTGACGGATGACATCGAAAAAGTACAAAAAAGGGCAACTCGTTTTGTATTATCGTGAAATAGGGGAGATAGTGTCACGGACGTGAAACGTGAATTGGAGTGGCAATCATTAAAACAAAGGCGTTATTCGTTGCGACGGGATCTCCTCATGAAATTTCAATCACCAGTTTTCTCCTCCGATTGTGAAAACATTCTGTTGGCACCCACCTACATAGGGAGAAATGATCATCACGATAAAATACGAGAAATCAGGGCTCGGACAGAAAAAATTAAGTGCTCGTTTCTCTCGCGCGCCGTTCGAAAGTGGAACGGCAGAGAGACAGCTTGAAAGGTGGTTCATTGAACCCTCTGCCAGGCACTTTATTGTGAATGGCAGCGTAATCACGTAGATGTACACTCCTGGAAATTGAAATAAGAACACCAAGAGTTCATTGTCCCAGGAAGGGGAAACTTTATTGACACATTCCTGGGGTCAGATACATCACATGTTCACACTGACAGAACCACAGGCACATAGACACAGGCAACAGAGCATGCACAATGTCGGCACTAGTACAGTGTATATCCACCTTTCGCAGCAATGCAGGCTGCTATTCTCCCATGGAGACGATCGTAGAGATGCTGGATGTAGTCCTGTGGAACGGCTTGCCATGCCATTTCCACCTGGCGCCTCAGTTGGACCAGCGTTCGTGCTGGACGTGCAGACCGCGTGAGACGACGCTTCATCCAGTCCCAAACATGCTCAATGGGGGACAGATCCGGAGATCTTGCTGGCCAGGGTAGTTGACTTACACCTTCTAGAGCACGTTGGGTGGCACGGGATACATGCGGACGTGCATTGTCCTGTTGGAACAGCAAGTTCCCTTGCCGGTCTAGGAATGGTAGAACGATGGGTTCGATGACGGTTTGGATGTACCGTGCACTATTCAGTGTCCCCTCGACGATCACCAGTGGTGTACGGCCAGTGTAGGAGATCGCTCCCCACACCATGATGCCGGGTGTTGGCCCTGTGTGCCTCGGTCGTATGCAGTCCTGATTGTGGCGCTCACCTGCACGGCGCCAAACACGCATACGACCATCATTGGCACCATGGCAGAAGCGACTCTCATCGCTGAAGACGACACGTCTCCATTCGTCCCTCCATTCACGCCTGTCGCGACACCACTGGAGGCGGGCTGCACGATGTTGGGGCGTGAGCGGAAGACGGCCTAACGGTGTGCGGGACCGTAGCCCAGCTTCATGGAGACGGTTGCGAATGGTCCTCGCCGATACCCCAGGAGCAACAGTGTCCCTAATTTGCTGGGAAGTGGCGGTGCGGTCCCCTACGGCACTGCGTAGGATCCTACGGTCTTGGCGTGCATCCGTGCGTCGCTGCGGTCCGGTCCCAGGTCGACGGGCACGTGCACCTTCCGCCGACCACTGGCGACAACATCGATGTACTGTGGAGACCTCACGCCCCACGTGTTGAGCAATTCGGCGGTACGTCCACCCGGCCTCCCGCATGCCCAATATACGCCCTCGCTCAAAGTCCGTCAATTGCACATACGGTTCCCGTCCACGCTGTCGCGGCATGCTACCAGTGTTAAAGACTGCGATGGAGCTCCGTATGCCACGGCAAACTGGCTGACACTGACGGCGGCGGTGCACAAATGCTGCGCAGCTAGCGCCATTCGACGGCCAACACCGCGGTTCCTGGTGTGTCCGCTGTGCCGTGCGTGTGATCATTGCTTGTACAGCCCTCTCGCAGTGTCCGGAGCAAGTATGGTGGGTCTGACACACCGGTGTCAATGTGTTCTTTTTTCCATTTCCAGGAGTGTAGATGTAGACACCTTCTCTAGCTGCTATGTATCTGATGGCAAAGAATTCATAAAATATTGGCTAATGAAGCAACGTGAAATTTAATAATTATTTAAATTAAGAACTGTTTAAAATAACACGTTTCTCAGATAAACTATAAAGTAAAAAATAGTTTCTCCTAGTCCCACACAGATTCCTAACCCCATATAGATAGTCCCGAATATCTGTGCTTGTAATTTTTAATAACCATTAAAATACTTGTAGAATTTAATACGAAAAACGCGTGGCGCAAGCAATAGACAACACTGAGGAGGTGAGCTATTCACGCTTCGGTTATGTATTTCATGCACCCCGGTTTTTTGGTTTAAAGTAATCTCAAAGCTATTAAAAATTCACAACCTCGAATTTTCAGGATTCTCTGTACAGGGATAGGAATCTGTTTTGAACAAGGAGAAATTATTTTATGCTTTTTTAATCCGTTTTAAAAACGTGTTATATTGAAAAGTTTTTCACTTAAATAATTATTTTCAGCTTTTTAGCCTTGTCCGTGTTAAATTTATCAAACGATTTCCAACATTCTGATGAGATTATAACATAGACATGAGGCAAATTTCAGGATTATTTCAATTTCTCTTCACTTTGAGTAAACCAGTACAGTTTCCTCCTACGACAATATCACGAAAAACCCTCGAAGATGAAAATTAGAGAAAATCGAGCTCACCCGGGGGATTTAGCAGCAACGGTTCATACCACCAAACATTCGCAAGTGGAACAGGAAAAGGGGTAAACAGCAGTGGTGCACAAAGTACCCTCCACTACACGCGAGACACGAAAGCGGGTTAATATTGCACTATCATCAAGCTCTGAGCTATTTTTAAAGTACCGTCTCTAGCTTGCAACGTGCTGTTCAGAATAGATTTCCACCCGCTCGTGCTCTTATGGATTTATGGACAGTGCTCCAGGATTCATGGTGTCAGTTCCCTCCAGCGCTACTTCATACTTTAGTCGAGTCCATGCCACGTCGCGTTGCGGCATTTTTGCATGCTCGGGGCCCCTACGCGATATTAGGCAAGTGTACCAGTTTCTTTGGCTCTTCGGTGTTCACTGACTGCAGTTAGGCTTCTTCCAATAAATCTGTATGATGAAACTTCCTGGCAGATTAAAACTGTGTGCCCGACCGAGACTCGAACTCGGGACCTTTGCCTTTCGCGGGCAAGTGCTCTACCATCTGAGCTACCGAAGCACGACTCACGCCCGGCCCTCACAGCTTTACTTCTCCAGTATCTCGTCTCCTACCTTCCAAACTTTACAGAAGCTCTCCTGCGAAAGTTGCAGAACTAGCACTCCTGAAAGAAAGGATACTGCGGAGACATGGCTTAGCCACAGCCTGGGGGATGTATCCAGAATGAGATTTTCACTCCGCAGCGGATTGTGCGCTGATATTTAATCTGCCAGGAAGTTTCATATCAGCGCACACTCCGCTGCAGAGTGAAAATCTCATTCTGGAAATCTGTATGATATATACTTCCCCCAGGTTTAAACTTACATGGTCAATCCATTTTAAATGAGGACAGACACCGCTATATGCTTTCTCGGGAAATATGCTTTCATAAATGATCTGATCAAAAGTATCCGAACACCTATTCGTGGGAATTAATACGGAGTGTGGCCACCGTTCGCCTTTGTGGTGGATGACCTCTGCTAGGTGCACTTTCAGTGAAATATCTGAATTTTTGTGGAGGAGTGGCAGCTCATTCTTCTTCAAGAACCGAAACCAGATAGTTGCGATATACACACATGCTCATAAATTGCAGAATGTGGTGCCACACAACGTGGCACAACACAAAACTTGCGTTAACAGCATAGACACATAGGGAACACATACGGCACATATCTGTAAGTCCACGGTATTGGTGATAAGCTGAGAAAACCACCCCGAAACACGTGTGTTACAAAACGCCACTGTTTCCTGCACATGTATCCCGACACCAGTATGGGAAATGATCACCATGCACACGTACACAGGCCTCACAACGGGTTGGCATACTCTGGATCAGGTGGTCGAGCAGCTGCTGGGGCATAGCCTCCCATTCTTTCACCAGAACCTGTCGGAGCTCCTGAAGTATCCTATGGGTTTGGAAACGTGCAGCTATATGTCGACCGAGAGCATCCCAGACGTGCTCGATGGGGTTTAGGTCTGCAGAACAGGCAGTCCACTCTAGTCACCTGATATCTTCTGTTTCAAGGTACTCCTCCACGATGGCAGCTCGGTGGGACCGCGCGTTATCATCCATCAGGAGGAAGGTGGGACCCACTGCAGCCCTGAAAAAGCGGAAATACTGGTGCAAAATGACGTCCGATACACCTGACCTGCTACAGTTCCTCTGTCAAAGACATGCAGGGGCGTAGGTGCAACAATCATAATCCCACCCCACACCATCAAACCATGACCTCCTTCCCTTTGAAGGACATTAAGGGGTTGGTATCTGGTTCCTGGTTCACGCCAGATGAAAACCCGGCGAGAATCTCTGTTCAGACTATACCCTGACGGGTCCATGAACATAACCTGGGACCACTGTTCCAATGACCATGTACTGTGTTGTTGACGCCAGGCTTTACGGGCTCTCATGTGACAAGGGGTGAGTGAAATACACCTTGCAGGTCTTCGGGTGAATAAACCATGTCTGTTGAGTCGTCTGTAGACTGTGTGTCTGGAGACAACTGTTCCAGTGGCTGCGGTAAGGTCCCGAGCAAGACTACTTGCAGTACTCCGTGGCCGTCTGCGGGCACTGATGGTGAGATATCGGTCTTCTTGTGGTGTTGTATACTGTGGACGTCCCGTACTGTAGCGCCTGGACATGTTTCCTGTCTGCTGGAATCGTTGTCATAATCTTGAGATCACACTTTGTGGCACACGGAGGGCCCCTGCTACGACCTGCTGCGTTTGACAAGCCTTCTGTCGCCCTAGTATTCTACCCCTCAATAACGTCATCAATATGTGTTCTTCGACCCATTTTCAACACACAGTCACCATTAGCGCGTCTGAAAACGTCTGCACACTTACTAGCTGCACCGTACTCTGACATGAAACAACACAACTCTGCGTATGTGGACTGCTGCCAGCGCCACCGTGCGACGACTGCAGGTCAAATGCACCACATGGTCATACCTCGAGATGATTTGAACCTCAAAAACCGTCCACTAGAGCGTTGTGTCAACATGTATCAGCATTATCCTTAATTTATGAGCATGAGTATAGTTCGCTCTGGTCTGGAACAGAGCAAAATATCTAAAGCCTAATAGATGCTTCCTTCTGAGAGTATGTTTTGTCATGCTGACAAAAACATCCATCGTCTCCGAAATGGTCCTCTACAATACGCAGCTCACAACGCTGTAAAATGTGGTCATATCCTCCCGCCTTTAGCGTTTTCTTAAACGCAGTAAGGGGACCACACCGTAACCACGAGAAACATCTCCTTACCGTAGTACCATCTCCTCCATACTTCACTGTTGGCACGACATATCATGGCAATAACGCTACGTGTGCTTTCGCGAAACTCAGACCCCTCCATCGGCTTTCCACATGCTGTAGTGTTATCCATTGCTCCAAACGACTCGTTTACAGTCGTCGAATGTCCATTTACAACGCCTTTAGCAACTCCTCCAGCTGCGCTTAGGAATGGCTACAAAAACTGGACTGCTGACGGCACTTCGGAAATTACGAATGATTTCATCTGACTTTTTCCAACCACCCTCCGCAATGCTCGACAGTCCATGGCCGTCATTACATGATAATCTGCCTGGTCTTGGTTAGGATGTGGCTGTCGCTTCGCATTTTCACTTCAATCACATCAGCAACAGTCGACGTGGGCAGCTTTACAAGCAATCAAATGTCGACTACGGATTTCTCAGACAGGGGACATCCACTATCTGGTCCACCTTCGAAGTCAGTCAGCCCTCCTGACTGCCCCATTCTGCTGTTACTGCTTCTCTGCAGAAAACACAATACTTCCTGCCTCCTTCCATGCGGTTATGTTGGTCAGTCGTGACAAGTAGTTGCCAATTTCCTATGACATACGACATCCGTTCAAAAAATTCCCGAACACGCGTAATTTAGCACCAATGGCGTGTTGGAGCGAAATGTGGTTGGCATCCCTGCACGTGCCTGAGTTTATTGTGTAATTGCCGGTAGTTTCATTGTTTCATGTATGATAGTTATTTTTCAGTGCTATGTTGAGTAAAAATGGTTCAAATGGCTCTGAGCACTATGGGACTTAACTTCTGAGGTCATCAGTCCCCTAGAACTTGGAACTACTTAAACCTAACTAACCTAATGACATCACACACACCCATGCCCGAGGCAGGATTCGAACCTGCGACCGTAGCTGTCTCGTGCTACCAGACTGTAGCGCCTAGAACCGCTCGGCCACAACGGCCGGCTATATTGAGTAGAATGTTGTGTCGCACAGTTTGCGAATTTTGGGCAGCAACAGGTCTGCATTAAATTTTGCATGAAACTGAGGAAAACGTTTACATAACCACACCAAATGCTGCAGGAAGGCTACGGTGAAGAGTTCTTCGGCCGTACTCCGTGTTGCGAATGGTTCACATGGTTTAAAAGTGGCCGGACGGAAGTTGAAGATGACCCTTCTTCAGGACGTCCTTCGACGTCTACCGACAACGCTCATGTCAGGAAATTCAACAAAATTGTGCGTCCCAGTCGAGTAGAATGTAACGTTTCAGTTGGATAATGTCATGAAATCCTGACACAGCATCTTGGAATGCATCATGTTGCCGAAAGTTCGTCCACTATTCATGAGTTAAGACCAGAAAGACCTTCGCCACTGCAATCTGTGAAGAGTTTTTGGATCGTCCAAATGAGGACGACATGTTCCTTAAGAGAATCATAACTGATGATGAAAAGTGGGCCTACAGTTATAATGTTGAGTTCAAATGGCTCTAAGCACTATGGGACTTGACATCTGAGGTCATCAGTCCCCTAGACTTAGAACTACTTAAACCTAACTAACCTAAGGACATTACACACATCCATGCCAGAGGCAGGATTCGAACCTGCGACCGTAGCAGCAGCGCGGTTCCGGACTGAAGCGCCTTGAACCACTCGGCCACAGTGGCTGGCTATAATGTTGAGGGCAAGGTTCAATATACACAATGGTCTGGGAAAGGTTCACCAAGAACAAAAAAGCTCTCCAGGTCAGGTCAAATGTCAAAGCCATGCTGATACTTTTCTTTGACTTTAAAGGATTAGTTCAGCATGAATTCGCGCCGCAGGGACAAACTGTTAATCGATGGTACTATCGGGACGTGTTGCGACGCCTGCGAGAAAAATGTGAGCGGGAAAGGACCTGAAATGTGGCGAGATATTTCAAGGCTCTTGCATCACGATAACGCAGCCGCACATTCATACCTGCTGGTGCGCGACTATTACACAAAAAACGAAATCAGTGCGAGACCTGGCCCCTGCAAACTTTTTTTTTTTATTTCCGAAGTTGAATACCCAGTTGAAAGGACGAAGATTTGCAACGGCAACCTAGATAAAGGAAAATTCGCGCGACCGAGCAGGAGGCGTACCAAGACCGCTTCCGGATGTGGAAAGGGCCTTGGTAGCGGCGTATCAATTGTGTTGCGAAGGAAATGGTTCAAGTGGCTCTGAGCACTATGGGACTTAACTACTGAGGTCATCAGTTCCCTAGAACTTAGAACTACTTAAACCTAACTAACCTAAGGACATCACACACATCCATGCCCGAGGCAGGATTAGAACCTGCGACCATAGCAGCAGCGCTCGAAGGAGACCGTGCACAATAACTAAAAGGCAAGCGTTGAAATATTTTGTGGACAAAGTTCCCAAATATTTCTGAACAGACCTCGTAGATGTATCCAGGTACTTTTGGTCAGATATTTTATCATCAGGACGCTAATATAGAAGTAGTACAGTTTAGTGCGCCTTTGACGTCGAGGTCACAAGAGATGGTAGCTCAATTGGAGAACTATGTGTATGGAAATAAGCCGCTGTTCTGCTGATAGCACCAGTCTGGGCAAATCCCTCGGAAACCTCGGATGGGACCCACCTTTGGCTGCCGTGCTTCTGCACAGCCGCATTAGCGCGGCAAGTCGCTAGCTATTGTACGTCCGGAGCACGACTATTGGAAGAGACCAGGGGCTATATGTGTGTGTGTGTGTGTGTGTGTGTGTGTGTGTGCCCAGGCGGGCGGCGGCGCCCCTCTGTATGGGCGGCGGCGATCTGGGCGGCAGGTGCAAGGAGTCCATTGTGGCCGGCGCTGCCAATTAGTGCCCGCCAACTCGACTTAGCCTAATTAAATTGCTAATTAGTCGCACCCGGAGGCGGCGTCGGCCGGCTCTTTTGCCGGCCGTCTGAGGGTGGGGTAAGGCTGGAGCGGGGAGCGGTCGGGCGGCCATTAAAGACGCGCCAGCGATCACCTCCCCACGCAGCACTGCCCCGTAGACCGACACCCCCTCCTGGCAATAGGGGACTTGGCTGAACTCAAGTCTGCCGGCTAGAGGTGGAGCAGACTACTATCACAGGGAGGTAGCGTGCGCAGCGTGGGCACGGAAGCGCGTCTTTGTGCGACATGAACTCCACGAGCCTACAGCAGAGAGGGACATCACACTGAGGTGACAAGAGTCATGGGATAGCGATGTGGGCTTATAAATCGAAATGAGCGTTTGGCGTCATTCGCCGGGAGGCCCTTTACAGGGCAGGTCCGGCCGCCTTGGTGCAGGTCTTATTACGTTCGACGCCACATCGGGCGACCTGCGTACCGGATGGGGATGATGTGATGACGAAGACAACACAACACCCAGTCCCTGAGCGGAGAAAATCCCCGACCCAGCCGGATGCGAACCCGGGCCCCTTAGGACGGCAGCCCGTCACGCTGACCATTCAGGTATCGGGGCGGACATGCGCTTATACAGATGGCACTTATACAGATATACGCTTATACTGATCGCGTACACAAGGTATTAAAGGGCAGTACATTGGCTGAGCTGTCTTTTGTATTCAGGTGTTTCATGCGGAAAGGTGGACGCGACCTGCGTACCGGATGGGGATGAAGTGATGACGAAGACAACACAGCACCCAGTCCCTGAGCGGAGAAAATCCCCGACCCAGCCGGGTACGAACCCGGGCCCCTTAAGACGGCAGCCCGTCACGCTGACCATTCAGGTATCGGGGCGGACATGCGCTTATACAGATGGCACTTATACAGATATACGCTTATACTGATCGCGTACACAAGGTATAAAAGGGCAGTACATTGGCTGAGCTGTCTTTTGTATTCAGGTGTTTCATGCGGAAAGGTGGACGCGACCTGCGTACCGGATGGGGATGAAGTGATGACGAAGACAACACAACACCCAGTCCCTGAGCGGAGAAAATCCCCGACCCAGCCGGGTGCGAACCCGGGCCCCTTAGGACGGCAGCCCGTCACCCTGACCATTCAGGTATCGGGGCGGACATGCGCTTATACAGATAGCACTTATACAGATATGCGCTTATACTGATCGCGTACACAAGGTATAAATGGGTAGTACATTGGCTGAGCTGTCTTTTGTATTCAGGTGTTTCATGCGAAAAGGTGGACGCGACCTGCGTACCGGATGGGGATGAAGTGATGACGAAGACAACACAACACCCAGTCCCTGAGCGGAGAAAATCCCCGACCCAGCCGGGTGCGAACCCGGGCCCCTTAGGACGGCAGTCCGTCACGCTGACCATTCAGCTATCG
This sequence comes from Schistocerca cancellata, assembly GCF_023864275.1. Taxonomy (NCBI): domain Eukaryota; kingdom Metazoa; phylum Arthropoda; class Insecta; order Orthoptera; family Acrididae; genus Schistocerca; species Schistocerca cancellata. The sequence continues at coordinate 779,903,718 of NC_064628.1, read as the reverse complement.
GGGCGGACATGCGCTTATACAGATAGCACTAATACAGATATGCGCTTATACTGATCGCGTACACAAGGTATAAAAGGGTAGTATATTGGCTGAGCTGTCTTTTGTATTCAGGTGTTTCATGCGAAAAGGTGGACGCGACCTGCGTACCGGATGGGGATGAAGTGATGACGAAGACAACACAACACCCAGTCCCTGAGCGGAGAAAATCCCCGACCCAGCCGGGTGCGAACCCGGGCCCCTTAGGACGGCAGCCCGTCACCCTGACCATTCAGGTATCGGGGTGGACATGCGCTTATACAGATAGCACTTATACAGATATGCGCTTATACTGATCGCTTACACAAGGTATAAATGGGTAGTACATTGGCTGAGCTGTCTTTTGTATTCAGGTGTTTCATGCGGAAAGGTGGACGCGACCTGCGTACCGGATGGGGATGAAGTGATGACGAAGACAACACAACACCCAGTCCCTGAGCGGAGAAAATCCCCGACCCAGCCGGGTGCGAACCCGGGCCCCTTAGGACGGCAGCCCGTCACCCTGACCATTCAGGTATCGGGGCGGACATGCGCTTATACAGATAGCACTTATAGAGATATGCGCTTATACTGATTGCGTACACAAGGTATAAATGGGTAGTACATTGGCTGAGCTGTCTTTTGTATTCAGGTGTTTCATGCGAAAAGGTGGACGCGACCTGCGTACCGGATGGGGATGAAGTGATGACGAAGACAACACAACACCCAGTCCCTGAGCGGAGAAAATCCCCGACCCAGCCGGGTGCGAACCCGGGCCCCTTAGGACGGCAGCCCGTCACCCTGACCATTCAGGTATCGGGGCGGACATGCGCTTATACAGATAGCACTTATACAGATATGCGCTTATACTGATCGCGTACACAAGGTATAAATGGGTAGTACATTGGCTGAGCTGTCTTTTGTATTCAGGTGTTTCATGCGGAAAGGTGGACGCGACCTGCGTACCGGATGGGGATGAAGTGATGACGAAGACAACACAACACCCAGTCCCTGAGCGGAGAAAATCCCCGACCCAGCCAGGTGCGAACCCGGGCCCCTTAGGACGGCAGCCCGTCACCCTGACCATTCAGGTATCGGGGCGGACATGCGCTTATACAGATAGCACTTATACAGATATGCGCTTATACTGATCGCGTACACAAGGTATAAATGGGTAGTACATTGGCTGAGCTGTCTTTTGTATTCAGGTGTTTCATGCGAAAAGGTGGACGCGACCTGCGTACCGGATGGGGATGAAGTGATGACGAAGACAACACAACACCCAGTCCCTGAGCGGAGAAAATCCCCGACCCAGCCGGGTACGAACCCGGGCCCCTTAGGACGGCAGCCCGTCACACTGACCATTCAGGTATCGGGGCGGACATGCGCTTATACAGATAGCACTTATACAGATATGCGCTTATACTGATCGCGTACACAAGGTATAAATGGGTAGTACATTGGCTGAGCTGTCCATTGTATTCAGGTGTTTCATGCGGAAAGGTGGACGCGACCTGCGTACCGGATGGGGATGAAGTGATGACGAAGACAACACAACACCCAGTCCCTGAGCGGAGAAAATCCCCGACCCAGCCGGGTGCGAACCCGGGCCCCTTAGGACGGCAGCCCGTCACCCTGACCATTCAGGTATCGGGGCGGACATGCGCTTATACAGATAGCACTTATACAGATATGCGCTTATACTGATCGCGTACACAAGGTATAAATGGGTAGTACATTGGCTGAGCTGTCTTTTGTATTCAGGTGTTTCATGCGAAAAGGTGGACGCGACCTGCGTACCGGATGGGGATGAAGTGATGACGAAGACAACACAACACCCAGTCCGTGAGCGGAGAAAATCCCCGACCCAGCCGGGTGCGAACCCGGGCCCCTTAGGACGGCAGCCCGTCACCCTGACCATTCAGGTATCGGGGCGGACATGCGCTTATACAGATAGCACTTATACAGATATGCGCTTATACTGATCGCGTACACAAGGTATAAATGGGTAGTACATTGGCTGAGCTGTCTTTTGTATTCAGGTGTTTCATGCGAAAAGGTGGACGCGACCTGCGTACCGGATGGGGATGAAGTGATGACGAAGACAACACAACACCCAGTCCCTGAGCGGAGAAAATCCCCGACCCAGCCGGGTGCGAACCCGGGCCCCTTAGGACGGCAGCCCGTCACCCTGACCATTCAGGTATCGGGGCGGACATGCGCTTATACAGATAGCACTTATACAGATATGCGCTTATACTGATCGCGTACACAAGGTATAAATGGGTAGTACATTGGCTGAGCTGTCTTTTGTATTCAGGTGTTTCATGCGGAAAGGTGGACGCGACCTGCGTACCGGATGGGGATGAAGTGATGACGAAGACAACACAACACCCAGTCCCTGAGCGGAGAAAATCCCCGACCCAGCCGGGTGCGAACCCGGGCCCCTTAGGACGGCAGCCCGTCACCCTGACCATTCAGGTATCGGGGCGGACATGCGCTTATACAGATGGCACTTATACAGATATGCGCTTATACTGAACGCGTACACAAGGTATAAAAGGGCAGTACATTGGCTGAGCTGTCTTTTGTATTCAGGTGTTTCATGCGAAACGGTGGACGCGATTGTGGCCGCACGATAGGAATGAACACACACTGTACACGGAATGGCAGTTGGAGCTGGACGCATGGGACATTCCATTTCGGAAATCGTTAGTGCATTCAGTATTCCGACATCCATACTGTCAACAGTGTGCCGAGAAAACCGAAATTCAGGTATTGCCTCTCACAGACGGCGCACCAGCGACAGAGCAGCGGCGATTCCGTAGAGTTGTCAGTGCTAACAGACAAGCAACACTGCTTGAATCAATGTGGGACGTACAATGAACGTATTAGTTAGGACAGTGCGGAGAAATTTGGCGTTAATGGGCTATGAAAGCAGACGACCAACGCGGTGCCTTTGCTAACAGTACGACACCTGCTGCAGCGCCTCTCCTGAGCTCGTGACCATATCCGTTGGACTCTAGACGACTGGGAAGCCGCGGCCTGGTCAGATGAGTCCCGATTTCAGTTGGTAAGAGCTGATGGTAGGGCTCGAGTGTGGCTCAGACCACACGAAGCTATGTACCCAAGTTGTTATTGAGAACATAGTTACTTACGGTGCAGAAATGTGGCCTCCCCGACTAAAAGAAGAGATAAGATCAGGACAGCGGACTTAGATTTTACGAGGAGATGTCTGCAGGTCATCTGGAGGGTAAGATCAAAACATCAGAAACAATAATTTTTTAAGCAGGACATTCTCGAAGGCTTATCATCCGTGAACTTCGGGAACATCAACACCGGAAAATTTAAATGGTTCAAATGGCTCTGAGCACTATGGGACTTAACATCTGAGGTCATCAGTCCCCTAGAACTTAGAACCTAACTAACCTAAGGACATCACACAACACCCAGTCATCACGAGGCAGAGAAAATCCCTGACCCCGCCGGGAATCGAACCCGGGAACACGGGCGTGGGAAGCGAGAAAGGGCGGGAGATTCACAAGAATCAATAAAACTAGAGAAACTACGTGCACACACTGTAGGAGGGCGCGAAAAAGGAGGGATGAAAAAGCATAAACGCTCTTTTCTGCTACGGATCACGTTCACGTTTCGTCGGATGGTTTTGAACGCTCCCTAGTAGTTCCACCCTGTCGCGCGGAATGGCCGCGCGGTTTGAGGCGTCATATCACAGACTGCGCGGACCCTCCCGCCGGAGGTTCGAGTCCTCCCTCGGGCATGGGTGTGTGTGTTGTTCTTAGCATAAGTTAGTTTAAGTAGAGCGTAAGTCTAGGGACCAATGATCTAAGCACTTTGGTCCCTTAGGAAATCACACACATTTGAACATTTAGTTCCACCCTCTATACCAATGCAAAACCTGTGATCACCCTATACCCCAAAGGAGTGAGATCACGTTCAGTGGGGTTGCAGCCCGACAGTGCCGTTGAATCGTCCGAGGGGTGTCAGCGGTAGCAAAATTAGTCAGCCTGTTGTACATCGCATTGGAAACTGTTCTTTTCGAACTCAAAATGTGTGAAAGTGAACACCCCTAGTGAAGTGGCGGTTACATTGACGCACTTGCGAGGTGCCGGGGTAGAGAAGAGTTTGTACCTCTTTAATTTTGACGAATTTTGCATGAGAACTGGACGTGCACTCGACCCCCTCCTTACCTACCACTAATTAATTATGCGCACGACGGTAACGAAGGAAATGATGGTGGATCCTGCTAGCTGGTAAAACAAGGAGTGTACACTCACAATAATTTAATAAAAATCGTAATCTACTCAGAGAAAAAAAAGAGAACTTTACAATAATAAACAACAGGAAATGGGATTCTGCATATATCTACGAAATGATATGCGGATTAAATATTACAGTGAGATTTATTATACATGAGAACATAAAGGCACATGACTATCGACACAAACAGTAGGTTAAAGGATGGGGTATACTGAACTATTATGAGAATAAGAGTTGGCTCGAGAACAAAAGGCTTCTACTCTCTGTGATGCAATAGATTGACGATAATGACTGGAGGTCCCAATGAATCAAATATCACTCCCCAGACTATAATGCAGTATGGCGATTAGTAGTAAGAGCTCAAATGGGATTGCTTGGAGAAATAAGCAAGGTGGACTTGTAGCAAAGGGAGCGCGCGTGCTGTTGAGGACTTCAGTATAAAACTGATACGTCCTACAATGCCGGAGCCGCAAAACACTTTACCAATCCTGAAATCTGTAGCAGGTCGTCAGAAGGCAGCGTTCTGATGATGTAGGCGCCGACTTATGCTGTGTAGAAACTATGTTTCAACCCCTGGCCTCGAAAGCTGTCAGAGAACTCTAAAGTTCTGCCGAAAAAGTGCGACTAAGTCGCAAGACCGTCCGACTGCGGCGACGATCAGATCCCGAATCCCTGCGCCCGCGGAACACAAGAGCGAAGCCAGCATTGCTCAACTCCCACTACCCTCGAAAACCGCGAATCAGTATTCAGTGCTGATTCCAAAATTCCCCCACACTATCTCATAACACCATTCGCGCCAATACCGACTGTTCCCTCCAATTTCGAGCAGGGTTTTATGACGTCACCTAGCCTCAGTTCAAGTTGACCAATCATGCCTCTGCTATTCAGCTGAGAGCACTGAACTTGCCGTTTGACCGGCTACGAAAACAACCTGCCTAGACCACCGGCCATCCGGCGACAGACAGTCGCACCCAGCAGGGTACGGTCCACAAGTATTCTCAGAATCAAGAGGACAATGCAGTCAGTCGTCGCCAGCAGTCTTCGTTCCGGACGCGTCGGAACGGTAAACACATAAACTGCGGCGACACTCAGACATCTCGCAGGTCGTTTCGCCCTGCATACAATATTCGTTCCACCAGGCTTAAAAACCCATTGATGTACGAGCGTCTCAGCATTCGAAGAAGAGCAGCCCCCAACCGGAAACGCAGTGTGCCGCGTCCACACGTGCTCACCTCGCAAAGGCCAGGCAGGAAAGTAACCCAACATGCATGGGAATCAATTGAAAAGTACACTAATGGCCATTAAAATTGCTACATCACGAAGATGACGTGCTACGGACGCGAAATTTAACCGACAGGAAAAAGATGCTGTGATATGCAAATGATTAGCTTTTCAGACGGTGACGACACCTACAACGTGCTGAGATGAGGAAAGTTTCCAACCGATTTCTCATACACAGACAGCAAGATAGAATGAGGAGGAGACGAGTTACATTTTATTGACACCTAAAAAGGCTCGATGAAAACAGGTTAACAAAAATAATTTTTAACTTCTTTGACAGAAACTCCAAAACATCAATGACGCGGTTAAAAGAAGTTAAAACAGACCTGAGGCAAATGGAAATAACGGAGAAAGAAATAGGAGAAAGAGAAACGTTCAGAGCAAAAGTAAAAGCTGTGAAGGACTCCAAAGAAAAGAAACAGGTACAGAAGGGACAGAAGAAAGAAGATAGAACATAGGGAAAGAATTACAAAAAAAAAATGGTTCAAATGGCTCTGAGCACTATGGGACTTAACTTCTGAGGTCATCAGTCCCCTAGAACTTAGAACTACTTAAACCTAACTAACCTAAGGACATGACACACATCCATGCCCGAGGCAGGATTCGAACCTGCGACCGTAGCGGTCGCGCGGTTCCAGACTGCAGTGCCTAGAACCGCTCGGCCACCCCGGCCGGCTAAAGAATTACAAATTACTCGAAAGAAAGAAATGAGAAAAGAAAAAATACATAAGTTATTTCATGTGGTCCTTAGTAGGTCAAATTAATTTTTAAAAACCGCCAATATGAGCTTCAACTAAAAATGACGAAATCCAATATGGCGTCACCGAAGTTCTGCTTCTGACGTAGAATGCGATATTGTATATCACTGGCCACGTCCCTCTCCACGAAGCAAAAACCCGACTTGTCCTATTCAGCCTTCAAGTCACTTACTACTGTGGAACAACAAAATTCCGCAGTGTGACGTCAGAAAACTCGCCCGACTCCTCGTCCACGAACGCTCTCTCGTCCCGCGTGAGGACAGCTTTAGTCTGGTATCATCGGTCACAAGCGTGAATGCTGAGTGCGATCTGCAGCGAGAGGCACAGAGAATAGTCAGCACGAAAGATGAGGATGGCAGATCTACCTGAAGCAGCGTATGGCAGCAAAGCGCCTTCTTCGCAGCGAAAGATAAATGTACTGCATGGAACTCGCTATAGTTCATTTTGCGTATGGGAAGAAGGGATTCAGTTCGTTAGAACAATAGGCGAGACGTAGTTTTCTGTTACGGTAACTAGTTTTCGGGAGGGAGTGTCTAACGGTGTTACTGAGGTTAAGCTAAATCTTTGTTTAAACATCGTGTAAAAGTATGGAAACATTAATTAAGGGAGATTAACGAAACATTTGTATTGGTGTGTCCTTCTGAACAGTCTTTTCCCTTTTAAGTGTTTTCAGGTTCTTTGTGTGGTGTCTTGTCTAGACACCACACTTTGTATTACCATATCTTTTCTGTGTTCGCCGTAATCTTAGTATGCGATGGATATGAGTGAAGAGCAGAGGAGTTAGACTAATTTCATTTATTCTTGTGAAGCTTCCGGTGTTGATGTCCCCCTAAGTCCGCGGATGTCGGGCCTTCGAGAATGTCGTGTTTAAAAAATTATCCTCGTCTCGCGGGGTGAACCTTTCATAGTGTAAGTGGGCTGTTTATGTTTTCTTATTGGCAACGTTACGTAGAGCTCTGTATGAAAATCACTGGCTGTGCTGTGTGCAGTCTGTGGCTAGTTTGCATTGTTGTCTGCCATTGTAGTGTTGGGCAGCGGCAGCTGGATGTGAACAGCGCGTAGCGTTGCGCAGTTGGAGGTGAGCCGCCAGCAGTGGTGGATGTGGGGAGAGAGATGGCGGAGTTTTGTAATTTGTCATGAACTGCTATATATATTATGACTTTTGTTGACTATTAAGGTAAATACATTGTTTGTTCTCTATTAAAATCTTTCATTTGCTAACTATGCCTATCAGTAGTTAGTGCCTTTCGTAGTTTGAATCTTTTATTTAGCTGGCAGTAGTGGCGCTCGCTGCATTGCAGTAGTTCGAGTAACGAAGATTTTTGTGAGGTAAGTGATTTGTGAAAGGTATAGGTTAATGTTAGTCAGGGCCATTCTTTTGTAGGGATTTTTGAAAGTCAGATTGCGTTGCGCTAAAAATATTGTATGTCAGTTTAAGCACAGTCTTGTATAAATTTTTCTAAGGGGACGTTTCAATAGTGACGCTGGTAATCCAGTAAAATTCAGTTAGAAGTATGAGGGGGATGGACAGAGACAGCCGAGGGTGAATATCTTTATTTAGGTGGAACGTCACACATTCACGTGACTACATAGCTCGACAACCTACATTTCATTTACATTATAGTTGTGATTACGTCTTGCTCTGCAGTTTGTTCGCACACCAGTTGGCGTCTGCAGAAATTTATCCAAGACGGAGCACAATTCTAAAATTAACATTTTTGATACGATTCCGTGAGTTTGGAAACGTGCCATGATCCCAGCTCTGATTTTAACAGGAAGTGTACAAAATTAGTTGTACTCGTATCCCAACCGGTTGATAATTACCCTTTTAGTACTTTCAACATAGATTACTTTGATACTTAAACAGTATGCATATTTGAGTAGTGAACACGAGCTTTTGATGTTATTAATACTAATATGGATCCTACCGTTTCTATTCAGCAATATGAAATTTATAATAATATAGACTGTTCAGTCACATTAATGCGACCATCTATCAAAAGCTGCTTGGTTACTCACCAAGGCCGTCTTACTGCCGTGGATTATGTCAGACACTCAGAAACTCCCAACATACATTTCACCATTGCTTACTGAGAGACTCTCAGATTTTGAAAAGTTTTCGCATTCCATGACTACTGTTATAACTCAAAACTGGTAACACATAGATATTAAAGATTTTCGTTTCACATTCACTGTTGGCTTAGTTTAGAAAAGCATTGAGGTTACTTAAATCGTTGCAGTCATTTTCTGCTCCTTTGATGCCCAGTCAGTCATTATCTTAAAAAACTCTAAATATAAAAAAACTCATCATTGCTCTGTATGAAACATCCAAAAACTGCCTTAGAGTCCACAGTTTGAGAGGTCATATCAGATTATAACATACCATTCTCCGCCCCGATAGCTGACGGACTAAATATAAAAAAACTCATCATTGCTCTGTATGAAACATCCAAAAACTGTCTTTAGAGTCCACAGTTTGAGAGGTCATATCACATTATAACATACCATTCTCCGCCACGATAGCTGACGGACTACCGTCCTAATGGGACCGGGTTCGATTCCCGGCTGGGTCGGGAATTTTCTCGGTTCAGGGACTGGGTGTTGTGTTGTCTTCATCATCATTTTATCCCCATACGGCGCGCAGATCGCCCAATGTGGCGTTGAATGTGATAAGACCTGCACCAAGGCGGCCGGACCTACCCCGTCAGGACCGAGCGAGGTGGCGCAGTGGTTAGCACACTGGACTCGCATTCGGGAGGACGACGGTTCAATCCCGTCTCCGGCCATCCTGATTTAGGTTTTCCGTGATTTCCCTAAATCGTTTCAGGCAAATGCCGGGATGGTTCCTTTGAAAGGGCACGGCCGATTTCCTTCCCAATCCTTCCCTCACCCGAGCTTGCGCTCCGTCTCTAATGACCTCGTTGTCGACGGGACGTTAAACAGTAACCACCACCACCACCTACCCCGTCAGGGACCTCCCGGCCAATGACGCCAAACGCTCACTTCCATTTCCATAACAGACCGTTTACTACTTCGTACCGCCGGCCGCGGTGGCCGTGCGGTTCTGGCGCTGCAGTCCGGAACCGCGGGACTGCTACGGTCGCAGGTTCGAATCCTGCCTCGGGAATGGGTGTGTGTGATGTCCTTAGGTTAGTTAGGTTTAATTAGTTCTAAGTTCTAGGGGACTAATGACCTAAGATGTTGAGTCCCATAGTGCTCAGAGCCATTTGAACCATTTGAACTACTTCGTACCGTCAACATTTGACAATATTTGCCGTCCGACTCAATTACCGAGGTGAATACTAAAGCTCCACACGACTGACGAACCAAGGAGGTCATATCACATCACTATTGTCAGATGAAAGTCTCAAAATCAGGGGACAGAAACTCTAAACCGCAGGGGATAGCAGTGGATACTAGACGGCCTACCGTCCATGCTAAGACACAATTATTATACGTTGTTTAGGTTTGACATAACAGTCAAGTAACGTGAGCAGTGAAAAAGAAATACTATCTCTGAGGCTCTTCGCTTTGTATTTCTTCTTCAGATCATTTAAAATCGTTAGAGCGAATTCTAAGAACTCTAATGTAGCTTATTATAAGGGAGTTTCAGTTTTTCAAGAGTGGTGTCAGATGTAAGTAACGGATTTTCTGAAGCTGCATACGTGAAGAAAAGAACAAGAGCATCATGTTGTTCTAACACTCGAGAAACTACCGCCTGAAGGGACAAACATGTCGTTTGGTTTGGATGTACAAATTTGTGCGGCTTGACTCTCACAGAATCTTGAAACTCCTGTAATACAGCTATGCACTTGGCGCTAGTACGAAAGTAATTGAATATATCTCGAACCAGATCTTCAGGGACCCTTGGCAGTTTTTCACGAGCATAGGAGGTGAAAGAATGGCATCCGGATTTTATTAACACAAGGGAGGGATATCTCTACTCAAAAGGGTAGACAGGAAGTTGAGCATTCCCATCATGACGTTATACAGCTCTGTAAAACCTATTAAGTTTCCTATGTATACTACACCGAAGTGCCAAAGAAACTTGTATAGGCATACATATTCAAATACAAATATATGTAAACAGACAGAATACGGAGCTGCGATCGAGCAACGCCTATATAAGCCAACAAGTGTCTGGCGCAACTATCAGCTACTGCTTCTACAATGGCAGGCAGTCAAGACTTAGGTGAGTTTGAACGTGGTGTTGTAGTCGATGCACGAGCGATGGGACACAGCATCTCCGAGGTCGCGATGAAGTGGCGATTTTGCCGTACGACCATTTCACGAGTGTACCGTAAATATCAGGAATGCGATAAAACATCAAATCTCCGACGTCACTGCGGCCGGAAAAAGATTCTGCAAGAACGGGACCGACGACGACTGAAGAGAATCGTTCGACGTGACAGAAGTGCGACACTTCCGCAAATTGCTGCAGATATCAATCTTGGCCCATCGACAAGTGTCAGCGTGCGAACCGTGCAACGAAACATCATCGATAAGAGCTTTCGGAGCCGAAGGCCCTCTCGTGTACCCTTGATGACTGCACGACATAAAGCTGTACGCCTCGTCTGGGCCCGTGAACACCGACATTGGACTATTGATGACTGTAAACATGTTGCCTGGTCGGACGGGCCTCGTTTCAAATTGTATCGAGTGGATGGACGTGTACCGGGTATCGAGACAACCTCATGAATCCATGGACCCTGCGTGTCAGCATGAGACTGTTCAAGCTGGTGGAGGCTCTGGTGTGGGACGTGTACAGTTGGAGTGATATGGCACCCCTGATATGTCTAGATATGACTGTGACAGGTGACATGTACATAGGCATCCTGTCTGATCACCTGCGTCCATTCATGTCCACTGTGCAATCCGACGGACTTCGGCAATTTCAGCAGGACAGTGCGACACCCCACACGCCAAGAATTGCTACAGAGTGGCTCCAGGAACACTCTTCTGAGTTTAAACACTTCCACTGCCTACCAAACTTCCCAGACATGAATACTGTTGAGCATATCTGCGATCCTTGCAATGTGCTGTTCAGAAGAGATCTCCACCGCCCCGTCCTCTTACGGATTTATGGACAGCCCTGCAGGAGTCATGGATCCAGTTCCTTCCAGCACTACTTCAGACATTAGTCGAGTCCATGCCACATCTTGTTGCGGCACATCTGCGTCCTCTCGGGGGTCCTGCATGATGTTAGGCAGGTGTACCAGTTTCTTTGGCTCTTCGGTGTATATTCTCATACAGTTTGCAGATCGGCTGGTCCGTTGGATCTCTGGCTCCTAGTTTCCCTCTCCTAGTGGCAGCGGAAACACGTAACGCTTATGCCTTCCTCCAGCGGGGCGAGGCAGCAGATGTTGACATGGATGCGGACGGACAACCGACCTCGCGAGAGACAGCAGTGTCGGCACACGGGACGGGCTGGTTAACGTGATTTGCGCTTTCAGTGGTCTCTCGCCGCTTTCGTCGGCTTTGTTTGAGTCGTAAAGCACACAGTGTAAAATAGCTGCGTTAACACTGTTGGCCATTGTCAAAGATGAGCGGAGAAAAGTGCAAGGAAGATTCTGGTCTCATCTATGGCTTAAACAGCGAACTGCTGGTAGAGGGATATAACATAATGTTGTATCTGAGGTACATACTAGCAGAAGTTATTCGTTAACTCAGTTGCATTTTCATCCCATTTTCGGCTTTAAATTGAATGTAGTTAAGATATAGTGTCCTATGGCACTCAGCGCACGTATAATATCCATATTCTTGATCTTGCATTAACTACCAGCAATCTCAAGTACAGTATTTCATTACATAGATTCCAACATCAAGGTTCGTTTCGTATTTGCATTCGAGTGGAAGAGGAGATTTTTGCAAGCTGTTCACGATCATGGAAAAAGGTATTTACCACCAAGATATAAATATGAGCCAGTCCATAAACCCAAAGTTACAGTGTGACAATTATTGAACTGTATGAAATAAAATCGTCATAACATCTGAACGGCTTGCGATAGCACTTTCAAACTCAACAGTTGGCCACGGGTCATGATGGCTCTTAATACGGTTTGGTTTAGCGACGAAGCCCACTTTAATTTGGATGGGTTCGTCAATAAGCAAAATTGGCGCGCTTGGGGGACTGAGAACGCGCATTTCGCGTCCAAAAGTCTCTTCACTCTCAACGGGTGACTGTGTGCTGTACAATGTCCAGTTACGGGATAATCTCCGCGGTATGCCTTGATTGCACGGTGACTACCGATTCCTACGTCAAGATTTTGGAAGATGATTTCATGCCCATTATCCAATGTGAGTCTGATTTCGACAAGAAGTGGTTCCTGCAAGACGGAGCTCGACCTCATCGAAGCAAGAGAGTGTCGGATGTCCTGGAGGAGCACTTTGGGGACCACGTTTTGGCTCTGGGGTGCCCATAGGTCACTGAAATTGGCCTCGATTGTGCGCAAATTCTCCGGCTCTGAACGTATGCAACTTCTTTTTGTGGTGCTACGTTAAAGACAAATTATACAGCAATAGCCCCAAAACCATTGCTGAGCTGAAAACAGCCACCCAGGAGGTCATCGACAGCATCGATGTTCCGGTAATTCAGCGAGTCATGTAGAATTTCGCTATCGAACATGTCGCAACCTGAATCCGAATATCTTGACGTTTGCCTGTTGAATAAAGTGTGTGCACGTCAAGGTCCGTAACTAATTTACTTTTTTTCATATAGTTCAATAACTGTCACCCAGTATATGGATAACAGAAAGTTTCATAATAGCAATAACTGCCAGTGTGTAGCTTGTGCTTATTTTCAGACATAGTCTAGCAATCACGTTAAGATTTCTGGGGAAACATTTCATTCGTTGGCCTTTGCAAAGAGAAATGCTGGAAATAAATTATTTACACTCACGCTCATAAATTAAGAATAATGCTGATACATTGTGAAACAACGCTCTGGTGGGCGGTTTGCAGGTTTAAATCACCTCGAGGTATGGCCATGCGGTGCATTTGACCTGCGGTCGTCTCACTGTGGCGCTGGCAGCAGTCCACATACGCAGAGGTATGTTGGTGCACGTTCAAATGGTTCAAATGGCTCTGAGCACTATGGGACTTAACTTCTGAGGTCATCAGTCCCCTAGAACTTGGAACTACTTAAACCTAACTAACCTAATGACATCACACACATCCATGCCCAAGGCAGGATTCGAACCTGCGACCGTAGCGGTCGCGTGGTTCCAGACTGTAGCGCCTAGAACCGCTCGGCCACTCCGGCCGGCTGTTGGTGCACGTCAGAGTACAGTGCAGCGAGTAAGTGTGCAGACGTTTTCAGACGTGCTAATGGTGACTGTGTGTTGAAAATGGCTCAAAGAACACATATTGATGACGTTATGAGGGGTAGAATACTAGGGCGACTGGAGGCTGGTCAAACACAGCAGGTCGTCGCACGGGCCCTCCGTGTGCCACAAAATGTGATCTCGAGATTATGGCAACGATTCCAGCAGACAGGAAACGTGTCCAGGCGCTACAGTACGGGACGTCTACAGAGTACGAAACCACAAGACGACCGATATCTCATCATCAGTGCATGCAGACGGCAGAGGCCTTGCTGGGGGCCTTACCGCAGCCACTGGAACAGTTGTCTCCAGACATACAGTCTACAAACGACTGAAAAGACATGGTTTATTCACACAGAGACCTGCAAGGTGCATTCCACTGACCCCTGGTTACAGGAGAGCCCGTAAAGCCTGGTGTGAAGTACACAGTACATGGTAATTGGAACAGTGGTCCCAGGTTAAGCTCACGGACGAGTCCAGGTATAGTCTCAATAGTGATTCTCGCCGGGTTTTCATCTGGCGTGAACCAGGAACCAGATACTAACCTCTCAATGTCCTTGAAAGGGACCAGTATGAAGGTCGTGGTTTGATGGTGTGGTGAGGGATTATGATTGGTGCCCGTACACCCCCGCATGTCTTTGACAGAGGAACTGTAACAGGTCAGGTGTATCGGGATGTCATTTTGCACCAGTATGTCCGCCTTTTCTGGGGTACAGTGGGTCCCACCTTCTTCCTGATGGATGATAACGCACAGCCCCACCGAGCTGCCGTCGTGGAGGAGTACCTTGAAACAGAAGATATCAGGCGAATTGAGTGCCCTGCCCGTTCTACAGACCTAAACCCGATCGAGCACGTCTGGGATGCTCTCCGTCGACGTATCGCTGCACGTCTTCAAACCCCTAGGACACTTCAGGAGCTCCGACAGGCACTGGCGCAAGAATCGGAGGCATACCCCAGCAGCTGCACGACTACGTGATCCAGAGTATACCAACCCGTTGTGCGGTCTGTGTACGTGTGCATGGAGATCATATCTCATATTGATGTTGGGGTACATGCGCAGGAAACAGTGGCGTTTTGTAGCACATGTGTCTCGGGACAGTTTTCTCAACTTACCACCAATACCGTGGACTTACATATCTGAGTCGTGTGTGTTCCCTATGTGCCTATGCTGTTAGCGCCAGGTTTGTGTAGTGCCACGTTGTATGGCATCACATTCTCTAATTATCCTTAATTTATGAGCATGAGTGACTTTTGAGATAATACAGGTACTTCATGGAATGAATAAAAAAGACCCCCAGTCTCTTAGAAAACAAAAAGTAAATAGAAAATGGAAGAAAGTGTACACGAGCTTCACAGCTCAGGACACTATCCACTGCACTACAGTTCCAACTTAGCTGCCAGAAATCCCTGTATGACATGCACTGTCTAAAGAGTGTATCTATAAATGACATTATTTGATATTTAATGTGTAAAATTGTATCAAAAGGACGCGCTTTGGATAGATCATCATTGGAACATAACATTGGAACAGTATACTCTCGTTTCACACAAATCATAAAACTAAAAACATCAACTACAGGAGGCAATTACCTACCACTACATAGTTTCCTGTCATTTTATTATGACAATCGTAGCTAAAACGACGAACTTTCGGGAGATCCTCGATTTTCTGATGTTTTGAAACATCTAACATTCATACCATATACTCTATGAGAAAGGAATCCCACCAAATAGACTTTTAACGACATACAATACGGTGGCTGTCATGTGCTGCTGGTGACGCAAAACGATGTAGCCATTCATTGGCCACGTTCTTCTCCACGAGGTAAACATCTCACATACCAGAATCCTTATCTTTTCCGCAGTGTAGTAGAATTCCACTCTGTGACGTCACCAGCTGCTCGACCACGTCACCTTACCACAGGTTACGGTCACTCTACCATGCCCGCCAGTTCAACATGGTGCGTCACGTCACAAGCTTTGCGGGTTGCCTCTCTACAGTTACTGTCATTGACCTGAAATAATCGTGTAAAGACCACTTACGTGAGGGCAAGAGGTCAAGAGGTGTACAACTTGACGCAACACACAACAGGTAGTTAGTATGCTTTCTTATAACCTCCAATTCACACAGAGCCGTGTTTTACGAGGACACGTCTGGAACGAGCAACAATTCCACTAACATTCGACTTCGCTTCAGATCCGCACTTTTTCCTCTTCATCTTCATCGAATCGATTTTTACAGTTCTCCTGCACGTTGAGTGTGATTCTGAATGGGAAGCTGGTGGAAATCACATCTTGTTTTCGTTTACTATATCTGTCTACGAAAAATTGGACTGCTTGAAAACGTTTCTGAGTGTCCCTCAATCAGCTTCTTTTCTTTTGTTTAGTGAAGACATTCACCTTTATAAGGTAATTGTTAATTTTTCTTCAGTGTATTGGGAAAAATCTGTAACTTTTAATGGTATGCATATTTCATTTTTATGTCTTTTTTGTGATGAAATTTCAGAAATGGTGTCAACCGATAATGAAAACTGTCTAATTTACTTCTACATCTATTTGTTAACAATTTATGATGGCCATTTTTTTTTATCACAGCTTGGGCTCTTATATTTCTAAAAAATGCGTTTGTGTATTCTCTTCATATTATTCAGTGTGCATTGTAACAACATATTTAAGATTTATAACTGTCAACACGTATCGTAAAGAAATCAGTAGGTTAAGACGTTCTTTCTCGCAGGCAGATAGTATCTTAGAATTAATAAATGTTGCAATGACGCAAACTAATGGCCCACGTCACCCACGGTACGGGACTACAAGTCCCACCGCCACACCCGCACCTGCCCATGTTAGGCAATAAATTCTGCCTGACTCATGTAGTACTATCACCGTAAGAGGGTGGTACGGGACTACAAGTCCCACCGCCACACCTCCAAAGTGAATTGCAGTGACAAAGTCACTGCACAGTGGAAATTTACTGGCCCACCAACACAGTTAGACCGCAACAGACCGGTGATGCTGTATTGTAACCTATCACCTCGGACTACAAGTCCATTTAAAAAAAAAAAAAAAAAAAAAAAAAAAAAAACTAATGGCGCCCAGTTTTCCACCACAACATATTGATTGCAGGCGTATAGGTGCCCTGGTACCCGCCAGATGGACCAGAAGTTGCTCTATCACTGTCATGCGGAATATGTCGCCAACAAGCGGCAAAAGCTAAACAGGGATTTGCACCCACTCCTCCGCAGTAGGGAACTTGACCTGCATACCAAGCTCCGTATTTACCACTTGACCTGCATACCAAGCTCCGCATTTACCGAACAGTTCCGTATTTACCGAACAGTTACCCTGCCTGCCCCCACGCATGGATCCGCTGCATGGGCCACGATTAGTGTCACCAGGATGCGGACATTGCAGCGCCTACAGAACAAGGTGCTCAGGTGGAGTCTGCACGCCCCGCCACTCACGAGAATTGTCACTCTCCACGAGGAAGCTGATATCGTCCCCCTAAAGACGACCATACGCAACAACGCGCGGCGGCTCTATGAGAAAGTGGATGCCTTGCGGGACACTGTCCATCGGTTACGCCACGTTGGGACCACACTTCCGCGCCGCTGGCATCGACATCCGGTTCCCCTAACCATCCTAGAGGAATCGGATTCCGACCATGGCTAACGATAGGTCTGGCACGCCCACCACGGACGCATCATTTGGCGGGACTAGCCCCCATTCTACGTCCAATAATTTCCAATCATACCTGCTCACGTTAGGCTAAATTTTTCTGCCTGACTCATGTAGTATTGTCACCGTCAGAGGGTGGTACGGGACTACAAGTCCCACCGCCACACCCCCAAAGTGAATTGTAGTGACGCAGTCACTGCCCTGTGGATAAATTTACTGCCTCACCAACACAGTTAGACCGCAATAGACCGGTGATGCTGTATTGTAACATATCACCAAAAAAAAAAAAAAATATTTTCGCATGGTTGGTGATTCAGGTTGGATCACTAGAAGTATTTTTCTAATACGAGTGCGTTTCCGAGTCGTATCGTTGTAGCTTTTGCACCGCATATCAGCGTTGGTATACCTGCTATTTCGGCGTTGGTGTCTTAGTAGTTATTAACCCAGGATAGCTGAGAAGTTTTTGACGTGCGTAGTCCTCTCGTGCCGGGCCCCTGGCTATGTCAGGCGGACCCGTGTCCACTATGGAGAAGTTCGCGGAGCAGCCTTCGCGACCCTGCGACTCCTCCACCGCCGCCCTTCGGGGAGAACCGCGTCGCAAACTCCGCCTATCCCGGCCTCCCGTCGCGCACAATGCTCCGCCCACCTCGGAACGGGCGAAGGATCGCGCCAACCGCCACGAATCGCGGGTGGATACCACCGGCACTGAAACCGATCATCATGAAGACTGTCCACCGTCCCGTGTCAGGGTCCGTGTCGTCGTCGTCGTCCGACGATTCATCTGACCGCCTAGTAATTGATCTTTCTCGTAGTGAGGCGGCGAACACATCGGCTCTGTCTGACCACGACCCAGCTTTACCTGCACCTCTTTCTACGCCGTCGCGCCACCGTAGCGAGATTTCTGGACACTCTGACCCAGTCGGAAAGACCTCTGGCCGTCGCTCCAGACGCTCCTCCGCCCACGCGGGCTGTGGTGGCAGCGGATCGTGTTCCGATACCCCCCTGCCGGGGGACGCCGCACAGGATGGTCCTGTGGATGAGGAAATGGGTCATGCTCCCGACCCTCCTTCTCAAGAGATCCCGTCAAGCCCTCTGAAGAAAGAGAAGATACCCCCCATTGTGGTATATAATGTCACTAATTATACGAAACTGAACACTGAGCTCCAGTGGCTCATTGTAGGCCAATTGAGAGCTGTTTACCAAAAAAATCATGTGAAATACCTGCTTGACAGTAGGGTCGACTATCTTACCATTCTCGATTTCGTAAAATCAAAGGCGATCCCTTACTTTACCCACCAGACGTCGGGTAATCACCGAACCAAAATCATCATCAAGGACTTGCCACTAGAGGTTACGGCAGAGGAGGTCAAGGAGGAACTGCTTCGACTCGATTTCGAAGATCCTTTGGTCCACCAGTATAGCAAGAGGGATTCTGAGACCAGGGCATTGATCCCCTGCCCGACCCACGTCGTCTCCCTTTCCCGGAGGGAGGACATAGAGTGGATTTACCAAATCCGGTATCTTCTGTACACAAAAGTCCGAGGGCAGCAACAGGCCAGCCATCTGTCGAAAATGCCAACGTTTACGACATACTGGGAATTACTGCTCCCTGCCGTTGTGGTGTGTTAAGTGTGCTGGCACACATTTAGTGGGGAACTGCACACTCCGCCGGCAGGAGTGGCCGTGCGGTTCTAGGCGCTACAGTCTGGAACCGAACGACCACTGCGGTCGCAGGTTCGAATCCTGCCTCGGGCATGGATGTGTGTGATGTCCTTAGGTTAGTAGGTTTAATTAGTTCTAAGTTCTAGGCGACTGATGACCTGAGAAGTTAAGTCGCATAGTGCTCAGAGCCATTTTTGAACTGCACACTCCCTGCTTTGGAGAAATCTACCTGTTCCAGGTGTTTGGGAACGACTCACGATCCCCACCACATGGCATCCTGAAGGGGGTGCCCTGTTTACCAGAAAGCACTGTAGTCTTCTCGTTCTCCCAAAAAGAAACCAAGAACAAATCGACCTCCCCCACCACAACAGGACTTGACCAACTATCCTGTTTTGCGGGGTCCGCCTGGTGCACTGTCCTCAGCAGCCACGCTGATACCAGCAACTCAGGCACCAGATGGATCGGTGGCTCCTGTGCCCCTTCCTGCCCAAACTCCCATGACATCCTATGCTGCTGCAGCCCGGTCTCCTCCTCATTGTCCATCTTCCGTGACGGCTCCCACTGCTCACCAACTACAGGTTCCAGCTGCAGCTCCCTCCAGTCCATCTGTGGCTCTATCTCTGCCCCTACCCCCTCTCTGCCTAGTACTACACCTGCACCTGCCCACCGTAGGAGCAAGCAGACCACCCGGGACCCTCCCCCAGTGGTGGAGACTTATGCATCCTTTCGGGTGGACATGCGTGAAATCCTCCAGGTCATCTCCTTTTTCACGAAACCCCACATCCGGGCTGTTATTCGTGACACTGCAAAAAAAATCCGTCGGTCGGAGGACGGGCTCTCCAAGGTCATCGCCCTAGTGGAAGGGCTTAGTCAAATATTGTTGTAATGGCGAATGGACCTCCACACCACCACCAGGCCCCTCGGGATCTTGTCACCTGCATTTTTAATGCCAATGGCATAAAATGGATGAAGACGGAATTGAACACCTTTCTCCATGACCATCGTATGGATGTTTTACTGGTCACAGAAACACACCTCAAACCGGCAGACGATTTCCGCCTTCGCAACATGGTGTGTTACCTCTCTGACCGCTTCGACCGCCGTGGTGAAGGCACAGCTGTGTTCCTCAACAAAGCTCTTGTCCATACCCAAGAGACTCTCCAGCCAATAGAACACACAGAGGCCACAGTAGTTACCATCTCCACACTTAGTGCCATTACCCTTGCAGCAGCGTATTTGAGCACAAACAAGCCACTTCTCGAAGCAGACTTCCGCACATTGTCACCCTTCGACAGGCTCATCATTTGGGCGGATCTCAATGCCAAGCACCCAGCTTGGCATTCTCGCATCTCTAACCCCAAAGGCCGGCTCCTCCTTGACCTGGAGGATACTTTAGCACTATCAGTCTATGGCCCCCACGAACCTACCCATATCCCAGTCCGTACTAACTGCCAGCCAGACATTCTGGATGTGGCCATCTTCATAAACATCACCGCTCAGTTTTCACTGGAAGTTCTCCACGAACTGGCCTCTGACCACGAGCCAGTACTCTTGCACCTCACCAATGCTGCCCTTTCATTTGATGTTCGCTCCACTGCGACCCTCACCAGTTGGGACAAGTTTGCCAGGGTACTTAATAACACCACTCGACACGACCTCTATTTGACAACACCAGCCAATATAGTCCGTGCTGTGGATTACCTTTCCGCCAAAATACAGAAAGCAGTGAAACTCTCCACCTCCACTGCACCTTGGAATTTAACACCCCTGGACGGCTTGCCCCCTCTGTTACGAGAGCTGAAGGTGCAAAATAACCGCTACCGCCAGCGGTGGAAGCAGTTTCGTGACCCTCAGGACAAACGCCAAATGAGACGCCTCCAGCGCGAATTCTGCCACCAGCTCGCCGACTGGAGGTCCCAACAATGGGAGGACAGGATGTCCGCTTTCCTACTCCACCAAAAATCTGACTGGGCTGTCATTCGCACCCTGCGGCGTTCTATGCCAGCGACTGCCCATCCTATTCGCACGACAGCAGGCTTGTCGTATGATACCCTCCATATTGTGGAAATGCTGGCAGATGCGTTCGAGTCCCAAAACCGCCCTCTTGTCCAGGACCTTTCTCCGAACGAACTGCAGAAAGAACATGAAGTCCTGACAGCTGTTGCTGCTTTCCGCAACCGCCCACCCCAGTCTGCTCTCCTTCTTACGTCCATGGCAGAAATTCAGCGCATCCTTCCACGGAAACTACAAGTCCCACCGCCACACCACCTAAGTGAATTGCAGTGCCACAGTCACTGCACTGTGGATAAATTTACTGCCTCACCAACACAGTTAGACCGCAATAGATCGGTGATGCTGTATTGTAACATATCACAAAAAAAAAACAGTTTCACGTTGCTGGCATCGGCATCCGGTTCACCTAACCATCCTAGAAGAATCGGATTGCAACCATGGCGAACGATGGGCCCGGCACGCCCACCATGGATGCATCCCCTGACGGGACCAGCCTCCACGCCATACCAGCCCTCCCCCACCCCACCCGCCCAGGCTAGGCCAAATCCCTCTGCTTGGAGGGTGGTAAGGGACTACAAGTCCCACCGCCAAAGTGCATGGCAGTGGCACAGTGTCACTGCCCTATGGATAAATTTACTGCCTCATCAACACAGTTAGACCGCGAAAGACCGGTGACGCTGTATTGTAACATATCACAAAAATAAAACTATCGCAGTTGTATCTCAAAGAGCGATGACGGCTTGGTTTATTCGACTGATTGAACCTGTAGTAATCGTCTGTGCAGTTGAGTTGAATTTTATAATGAAATGAATTAAAACTAGTTCCGCGGCCTAGACTCGAACTATCGTCAACAGTGCTGCACGAACTACTCAAGTTGAGTGTCCCCCCGCCACCACCACCACGACTTCAATTCATCTAAGGCAAAATAAGCGGAAGATATGAAGTTTGTGTTAGGGAGGGCACTCAACTTGGGTAGTTCGTGCAGGAATGTTGACCGCAGTTCTGTGGTGGTGTAATGGTTAGCATCTCTGCGTAAGCAAGCAAGAAGACCCGGGTTCGAGTCCTGACTGCAGTACAAATTTTAATTCATTTCTTGTGCTTCGATCATGAGTTGAATTTGATACTGTCGATTGTTGATGATGTTAATTTGTCAAATCTATATGTAAAGTATTTAGCGCTCTGCAGCTAGAAAGCAAATAAAAGGGCAAATAATGTCATTTTTGTCACATTCGTGTCTGTTCTTTCAAAGTAATCCTTATTTTGGCGAATGTTGGTGCAACAATTGATTAATTATTTGTTTCTTGGGACTTTTGGACACCCCTTCTGTGACTTCCTCACCCCAGAGACTTTTCTCGTATCAGCTCCTAGCGCTCAGTCAAGTTCCTCTGACTGTAAGTTTATTCCTCGCATAGATGTTATTTAAAACCTCTACCTGTTTGTAATATGTGCCTGGTCAACGAGACGCTAATCAGATTCTTACAGTATAGCGATACGACTCATAACAGTCTAAGCTGAAAATAAAATTTGTGTCATTTATTTCTCTATAATGTTGTCGGAATATGTCTGCAGTAGCCCCTTCGTCATTCGTTACGATATCTGAAATTTCTTAGTTAAAATTATGACAGAAATGTGGGCAGCAACGACTCAAATACTTGCAAAACTATGAAGTGACAGCATTATAGATTAATGGCGGTGGCTCAGATGTGTCACATTGTGTCAACTGCCTTCAATTACTGGAATGGTATGGATGAAGGGTTTGAGAACGTAAATGATGTAATCGGTTATCGCGGTGCGTACTGCTAACAATTACTGGCTTACTGATTTCACTCTTGAAGGTAAGATGGCACAGTTCGCTGTTAGCTGTGCTTGTGAATGGTGTATTTATAGCCCTACAGTTCATGCGCAAAGGTTTGAAACAGTTTGTTTTCGTCAAAGTTAAACGCGGGAATGTGTGTACGGAGCTCGGAAAAAGTAAAGTACACTCAAAGGTACAAAAGTGAATGGGAAAGTGAAGCTAAATTGAAATATTGGCTACAACTTGGTAAAAAGGGTGATAATTTTGCTTATTGTAAGCTGTGTGATAGTGTAATAAATATTTCTCGGGAGGGAAGACTACTTTTGCGGAAGCATCCGCAATGTGCTGCTAGACAGGTAGGGCAGAAAACTCACTTCATTTTCATTCCGCGACTCAGATGTGAGCAACAGAATTAATGAGGCGGCAATACACTCTGTGCATTTATAGCTGACACAACGTATCTTTCAATGTTATGGAGTATTGCGTGCATTACTGAAGTCAGTACGTTACGATTCAGAAATTGCAGGAACAGCTATTGCAGTAGAGCGAAGGCCACTGCTGTTGTGTAATATGTTACAGGTGGTCAAAGTAAAGACACAGTATGTAATGTGCTTCGCAAAAATAAGTTTTCGAAACCGTTGATGAACCAAATGATCTCGGCTGACCGAGCGTCTGTGCGTTGTCGCTAGGGTGGACCTAGGACTTGGAAGGATAAGGGATGCATTTTTGGATCTTATTCCAGTAACTGAGGCCAATTTTACAACAGTCTGGTTGAATGCTTTAGCTTCAACAATACACACTGAAGAGCCAAGGAAGCTGGTACAACTGCCTGACACCGTGTAGGGTCCCCGCGAGCAAGCAGTAGTTCCGCAACACACGAATGGATGCAGGTGATCAGACAGGATGCTTACGTACGTGTCACCTGTTATAGTCGTATCTAGACGTATCAGCGGTCCCATATCACTCCAACTGCACACGAACCACACCTTTACAGAGCTTACACCAGCTTGAACTGTGCTCTTCTGACATGTATGGTCCATGGATTCATGAGGTTGTCCTCATACCCGCTTACGTCCGTGCACTCGATACAATCTGAAACGAGGCTCGTTCGACCAGGCAACATGTTTCCAGTCATCAACAGTCCAATGTCGGTGTTCACAGGCCCAGACGAGGCGTAAAGCTTTCCGTCGTGCACTCATCAAGGGCATACGAGTGGGCCTTCGGCTCCGGAAGCCCATATCGATAATATTTCGCCCAACGGTTCACACGCTGACACTTGGTGGCCCAAGATTGATATCTGCAGCAGTTTGCGGAAGGGTTGCACTTCTGTCACGTTGAACGATTGTCTTCTGTCGTCACTGGTCCCGTTCTTGTAGAATCTTTTTCCGACCGCTGCGACGTCCCAGATTTGTTGTTTTACCGGAACCCCTATATTCACAATACACTCGTGAAATGGTCGGAGGGGAAAATCCGTACTACATAGCTACCCCGGAGATGCTGTGTCCCATCGCTCGTGCGCCGACTATAACACGACGTTCAAACTCACTTGAATCTTGACAACCTGCTACTGTAGCAGCAGTAACCAGTCTAACAACGGCGCCAGACACTTGTTGTCTTATATTGGCGTTGCCGACCGTGGCGCCCTATTCTGCCTGTGTGCATATCTCTGTTTTTTGCAAATTTGTGGTAAGATCTTACGGGACCAATCTGCTGAGGTCATCGGTCCCTAAGCTTACACACTACTTAAGCTAACTTACGCTAAGGACAACACACACACCCACGCCCGAGGGAGGATTCGAAGTTCCGACGGGGGGAGCCGCGCGGACCGCGACAAGGCGCCCTAGACCACGCGGCTATCTCTGTTTTGAATACGCATGCGTATACCAGTTTCTTTGGCGCTTCAGTGCAAGAGAAATCACAGAAATATTTAAGTGGTCGTTTTTTCCGTAAGTTGTTCGAAAGGGGAATGGTAGAGAAAGAGTCTGAACGTGGTTCGATGACGCCCCTGCCAGGCACTTAATTGTGAATTGCGGAGTAATCATGTAGATGTAGATAAAACTCAAAAAAATTATTATTATTATTTTGAGCTTTTCCTCGTTACAGAGGCTTATCTCCAACATAATAATTTACTTGGAAATTACAATACAAACAATAAACGTTCTTAGATTATATTTTCAAAATATTCCTCCAGGTGTGTCGATCTTGTGTGTCCTCTTTCTCTGCGCCCATTCTCCTCATTGTGTGCTGTACATTTTGGAGCGAGGTGGTCATAGATCGTCCTCTTCTTCTCCCCCCCCCCCCCTCCGGTTCCCACTCCAGTATCAATTTTGGTATTCTGGCTCCCTCCATTCGTCGTACATGCCCGTACCACTGTAATTTCTTCCTATCCATTACGTCATATATTCTTTCTTTTATTTCCACTCTCCTTATTATTTCGGTGTTCCTTTTCTTTTCTTTCCTGGAGATTCTTGCCGTTCTTCTCCAGAAGTCCATCTCTAGAGCTTGTAATTTTTTAATGTGAATCATGTTAATTGTCTAGGTCTCCGTTCCATACAGAACCACACAACCACGCTCTCTAATATGGATTTGTATGTTAATTTTTTAGTTCTGCTCATTACATTCCCGCTCCATAAGACTGAGTTAAGCATCCCAATGACCCTCCATCCGCTACTAATTCTTTTATTGATTTCTGACTCTGATTTTCCCTCGATTTCTAAAACGGATCCCAAATAACAGAAAGTGTTTATCTTTTTGATTTTCTTTCCTTCAATGCATAGCTCATCTGAATCTTTAGTCAAGTTTTCTGTTTTTTGGTAGTTAATCTTCAAATGCCAAAGAAGAAGAAGAAGAAGAAATTCGAAAAAAATCTCTAAAATTTATCGCCTCGCTTGCTGAATTTCAACGCACAGTCCGTGTCTGTGTCTGTGTGTGCGTCACGTACGTTTGAGGAGCAGTGCTCTTCAACGTTCCGAACCTCTCTGTTAATTGCACTCCGTTTTCCTCGCGTGTGTTTGCCGCAGGCGCATTCACCGCCCGCGTTACAGGTGTGCTCCATTCCCTATACGGACAAGAGAGCCCGAGTAAACCGCGGGAGCAATTTTTTAACCGGAATAGTACTTTCCACGTGAAAGACTGGCCCGATAGGACGCGGAGAGGGCGTGTGGCCCGCGGCCGTTCGCACGAGAGGGGGAAAGAGAAAGAGAGAGAGAGAGAGAGAGAGAGAGAGAGGGAGACAGAACGAGAGCTGACCGCACCTCGCATTCGCGAATATTTGAGGGCGCGCAGCAGCTCCGATCTCCTCCCCGGAGGCGCGTAACGAGTTTTTGAAGGCGACGCACGTTGTGCGTGGCACGCAATGCGTGCGGCCCGGCCCGGCCGAACGCAGCCCCTCGAATAAGGGCCGGCCAGCAGCTGTACGCGGCGCGCTTCCTTGTTAAATAGCAATCACTGCTCACAATCAGCACTTTTATTAATGCGTCCGTCTGTTGCGATCTCCCTGCCCGCCTGCCTGCGAACGCCGCGGCCTTTTATTTTTTTCGAAAACCGCACATCGGTCAGGAGGAGGGGAGGTAGAGGGGTGGTGGTAGGTCCGCGAGGGACACACAGAGCGGGAGAAAGCAGAGAACGGAGTGGAAAGAGATGGGGAACGAGGCTACGGAAGCACGGCACGGAAGCGGGAAGAGAGACACGAGGGGGAGGGGGGGGGGGAGGCGCGCTCGAAGCGACAGACTTGGAGGATAATAGAAAAGAGGTGAAATTGATGGATTGGTTTCTGTTAACAGGCGGCCAACTTTGTAAATGGCGATATAATTACAGGAAGCTGGGGGCGGGTGCGCGAGAGGCGTTCTTTCAGGGGCTGCCAACAGAAGGGGGGGGGAGGGGGAGGGGTGTGGACGGCCAAGGCAGCGCCACCAGGCGCAGGAAAGCTCTACACCCCCCCACCCCTGCTACGAGCACAGAGCGCCGTACCTCCCTCACGCGTTCGGTTCTGCGGCTGATCAAAGTGTATCAGGCGACGGGTAGCCTGCTTGTTGCACACATGTGTGTGCCCGTATTTCAGATCTGCCTTATTCTTCCCTGCAGTCCCCTTTGAGGTACTTTCGCCCTTTCTCGCGTCCCGTTGAAAGCGATAAGTACATTCAAGTTCCATCTTTCTGGCTACAGAGACAGCTATGTGGTGATGGTCGTAGTTCAGATATATCTCAAGAGCAAGGTACAGTGTTTCTCTCCCTCTTCTTTGGCTTTATCACCCAGATAGCGGAACAAACACTGGTAGTAGTTACGTCTGTAAAATGTCTGGCAGTATACGTACGGAACGATTTGAAGTGGAATGATCATATAAAATTAATTGTTGGTAAGGGGGTGCCAGGTTGAGATTCATTGGGAGAGTCCTTAGAAAATGTAGTCCATCAACAAAGGAGGTGGCTTACAAAACACTCTTTCGACCTATACTTGAGTATTGCTCATCAGTGTGGGATCCGTACCAGGTCGGGTTGACAGAGGAGATAGAGAAGATCCAAAGAAGAGCGGCGCGTTTCGTCACAGGGTTATTTGGTAAGCGTGACAGCGTTACGGGAGATGTTTAACAAACTCAAGTGGCAGACTGCAAGAGAGGCGCTCTGCATCGCGGTGTAGCTTGCTGTACAGGTTTCGAGAGGGTGCGTTTCTAGATGAGGTATCGAATATATTGCTTCCCCCTACCTATAGCTCCCGAGGAGACCACGAATGTAAAATTAGAGAGATTCGAGCGCGTACGGAGGCTTTCCGGCAGTCGTTCTTCCCGCGAACCACACGCGACTGGAACAGGAAAGGGAGGTAATGACAGTGGCACGTAAAGTGCCCTCCGCCACACACCGTTGGGTGGCTTGTAGAGTATAAATGTAGATGTAGATGTAGATAGGTAAGTCAGCAATTACCGTATGGTAGTAGGGCAAACATGCTACAATAAGATAAGACCATGTGTCATTATAATTGAGGATGGGCCGCGGTGGTCTCGCGGTTAAGGCGCTCAGTCCGGAACCGCGTGACTGCTACGGTCGCAGGTTCGAATCCTGCCTCGGGCATGGATGTGTGTGATGTCCTTAGGTTAGTTAGGTTTAAATAGTTCTAAGTTCTAGGGGACTGATGACCACAGTAGTTAAGTCCCATAGTGCTCAGAGCCATTTGAGCCAATTGAGGATGAACTTGCAGGAACTGATGTTCAAGGCAGACCTTGGACAATACAACGTTAAAATGCTTTAGCAAAATAGGCTCCAGAATAAACTCAACATGGGAAGGATAGCAAACCCCACAGCCGCGCAACAGCACTTGAAACAAAGTTTTTGGAACGAGAAAGAGGTACCCTTGGAGAGGATGAAAGGAAGAATACGTTGAGGAGCTGCGAATAAAAAAGCATATACGAAATAGTTAAGTGACAAGACGTCAAAATCAAGAGACTTATATATCAAGATCAGACAACAGGTGAATATGAAGGTCGGGAAGGAAAGGAATCAACATTGGGACAGCCTGTGCAGGAACGTAGATGGAACAAGAGGATACAATAAGTCTACTGAGGCATGGAAGATGGTTAAAAATGGGAAATATCAACGAGTTTAAGTGTATTACAAAAACAATTCCAGCTCAGTAGTGGAGAGGACATTATTCAACGTTATTGCCGGAAAATATGTTGCACTACAAAGGAGAAGAAGAAGTTGATATCTTAGAGAAAAACAACAAATAAATAACTGTGGAAGACGCCATTGTCTAAGGCAAAAGTAAATAAAGTCAAGGAGCAGGGAATATAGGAATGGAATTTCTAAAGTATGGAGGAAGCGTAGTGATACGCTACTTGGAAAAATAATGGCGGCAGAAAATCCAGCTATTGTGTGGAATTTCTCACGTATTTTATCTATGTACAAAAAGGTGACAACAGGCATGCACAGATTATAGGGGAATAAGTGTCCTACCAGCAACAGCTAGATTTCTCTCCAGTATTTTGAGTAAGAACGGAGAAAAAGATGTGTCAGCTTTAAGTGAAGAGCAAAGCGGTTTTAGGCTAGCGTGATCGTGTCTTGACAACATTCACTTTATCAGACAGCTATTGGAAAAAATGCAGATGTTTGGACCTACAGAAAACGTATGACAGTATCCCTAGACTAAAATTACGGGAAACAATGAGAAATGTGATAGAAAATTGGATTGACCTGGTTAAAACGTTATACATAAATACAAAAGTAATGATTTAAGTGTAAAACAAGGAGGCCTCAAGTATTTTTGTTCATAAACATCTAAAACAAGATTGTGAAATGTCACTTATTCTGTTTAACGTTTATTTACAAGAACATTGAATGGCTGGGACAGGAATGGCTCAGGCATGGGAATAAAGGTGAGTGACGATACTCTCCATTGTCTCTTATTTACGGATGACCAAACAATACTCTCTGACGAGGAAATGATATAGAATACATACTGAGAAAGCTAAAGAGGAGTACAGCACAGCAAACGGAGTTTGGGAGTTAATCTGGACAAGACTGAGTGTAGCTGCATGGGACAGAATTTGGTGAAAACTGATACACATAAACGAAAAATAAAATCCTGCACGAGCTACAAATACACTGAAGAGCCAAAGAAACTGGTGTACCTGCCAAATATCGTGAAGTTCCCCCGCGATCACGCAGAAGTGCCGAAACACGACGTGGCATGTACTCGACTCATGTCTGAAATAGTGCTGGAGGGAACTGACACCATGAATCCTGCAGGGCTGTCCATTAATCCGTAAGAATATGAGGAGGTAGATATCTCTTCTGAACAGCACATTACAAAGCATCCCAGATATACTCAATAATGTTCATGTCTGGGGAGTTTGGTGGCCAGCGGAAGTGTTTAAACTCAGAAGAGTGTTGCTTGAGACACTCTATAGCAATTCTGGATGTTTGGAGTGTCGCTTTGTCCTGCAGGAATTGCCCAAATCCGTCGGAATGCACAATGGACATGAATGGATGCAGGTGATCGGACACGATGCTCACGTACGTGTCACCTGTCAGAGTCGTATCTAGTAGTACCAGAGTTCCAACATCACTCCAACTTCACACGCCCCACACCATTACAGAGCCTCCACCAGCTTGAACAGTCCCCTGCTGACACGTAGGGTCCATGGATTCATGAGGTTGTCTCCATACCCGTACACGTCAGTCCGTTCGATACGATCTGAAACGAGACTAGGCCGACCAGGCAACATCTTTCCAGTCATCAACAGTCCAATGTCGGTGTTGACGTGCCCAGGCGAGGCGTAAAGTTTTGCGTCGTGCAGTCATCAAGAGTACACGAGTGGGCCTTCGGCTCCGAAAGCCCATATTGAAAGTGGTTCATTGAATGGTTCGAACGCTGACACTTGTTGATGGCCCAGCATTGAAATCTGCAGCAATTTGCGGAAGGGTTGCACCTCTGTCACGCTGAATGATTCTCTTCAATCGTCGTTGGTCTCGTTCTTGCAGGATCTTTTTCCGACCGCAGCAAAGTCGGAGATTTGATATTTTACCGGATTTCTGATATTCACGGTACACTTGTGAAATGGTCGTACGGGAAAATCCCTACTTCATCGCTACCTCGGACATGGTCTGTCCCATCACTAGTGCGCCGACTATACCACCACGTTAAAAACTCATTTACATCTTGACAACCTGCCATTGTAGCAGCAGTAATCGATGTAACAACTGCGCCAGGAACTTGTTGTCTTATAAAGGCGTTGCCGACCTCAGCGCCATATTCTGCCTGTAACTCTGTATTCGAATACGCATGCCTGTACCAGTTTCTTCGGCGCTTCTGTGTCTCTGGGAACAGTAATGAGTAACTCTAGTACATGTGCTAAGGAACTAGTTACAGAATAGCAATAGGGAAGTGAGCTACAAAATTTTTGCATGGAATAATAATATTCGGCAGACACTAAGAGAAGAATATTTCACAGTGTGACGGAAAACACTTCGTGACTTTAAACAAGAAAAGTCTAGCAGAACATTACAACGGTCGAAATGGTCCCTACTTTGCTCTCAATATACACTCCTGGAAATTGAAATAAGAACACCGTGAATTCATTGTCCCAGGAAGGGGAAACTTTATTGACACATTCCTGGGGTCAGATACATCACATGATCACACTGACAGAACCACAGGCACATAGACACAGGCAACAGAGTATGCACAATGTCGGCACTAGTACAGTGTATATTCACCTTTCGCAGCAATGCAGGCTGCTATTCTCCCATGGAGACGATCGTAGAGATGCTGGATGTAGTCCTGTGGAACGGCTTGCCATGCCATTTCCACCTGGCGCCTCAGTTGGACCAGCGTTCGTGCTGGACGTGCAGACCGCGTGAGACGACGCTTCATCCAGTCCCAAACATGCTCAATGGGGGACAGATCCGGAGATCTTGCTGGCCAGGCTAGTTGACTTACACCTTCTAGAGCACGTTGGGTGGCACGGGATACATGCGGACGTGCATTGTCCTGTTGGAACAGCAAGTTCCCTTGCCGGTCTAGGAATGGTAGAACGATGGGTTCGATGACGGTTTGGATGTACCGTGCACTATTCAGTGTCCCCTCGACGATCACCAGTGGTGTACGGCCAGTGTAGGAGATCGCTCCCCACACCATGATGCCTGGTGTCGGCCCTGTGTGCCTCGGTCGTATGCAGTCCTGATTGTGGCGCTCACCTGCACGGCGCCAAACACGCATACGACCATCATTGGCACCAAGGCAGAAGCGACTCTCATCGCTGAAGACGACACGTCTCCATTCGTCCCTCCATTCACGCCTGTCGCGACACCACTGGAGGCGGGCTGCACGATGTTGGGGCGTGAGCGGAAGACGGCCTAACGGTGTGCGGGACCGTAGCCCAGCTTCATGGAGACGGTTGCGAATGGTCCTCGCCGATACCCCAGGAGCAACAGTGTCCCTAATTTGCTGGGAAGTGGCGGTGCGGTCCCCTACGGCACTGCGTAGGATCCTACGGTCTTGGCGTGCATCCGTGCGTCGCTGCGGTCCGGTCCCAGGTCGACGGGCACGTGCACCTTCCGCCGACCACTGGCGACAACATCGATGTACTGTGGAGACCTCACGCCCCACGTGTTGAGCAATTCGGCGGTACGTCCACCCGGCCTCCCGCATGCCCACTATACGCCCTCGCTCAAAGTCCGTCAACTGCACATACGGTTCACGTCCACGCTGTCGCGGCATGCTACCAGTGTTAAAGACTGCGATGGAGCTCCGTATGCCACGGCAAACTGGCTGACACTGACGGCGGCGGTGCACAAATACTGCGCAGCTAGCGCCATTCGACGGCCAACACCGCGGTTCCTGGTGTGTCCGCTGTGCCGTGCGTGTGATCATTGCTTGTACAGCCCTCTCGCAGTGTCCGGAGCAAGTATGGTGGGTCTGACACACCGGTGTCAATGTGTTCTTTTTTCCATTTCCAGGAGTGTATTTGTCACAGGTGCCATCACTGGATGTAATAAAAAGTGAATATTAAATTTTTTTGTAAATAAGTTATACAGAACGGCAACCAGTCACTTTTTTGAATAATTATGTTTTCTTCCATGAACCGGTTTTCGAACCTTTTCAGGTTCATCTTCAAATAGTTTCAGGAAGTTCCATCATTACTGGTAGTAGCGTAATGCTGGGTGCTAGCTCTATGGCAGAAAGATGGGTCACACTTTAATGTATCGCCATGACTATAGCTTATCTGTCGATATGGATGTAAATTTAGTTTTTACTTACTGCGACAGTATAGACGGCTTTTCTCGGTTAGTGTCCATCTGTCTGCCTCCATTTTGGTGTCCAGTAGTTATATAAGGACACACACTTCCACACTAACTATATTAATTTACACTTTGACAGCGAGACTTTTCCAGCATCCAGCATGCGCTTCACAACTGTTGCTTGTAACAAAGATCTTGACCGAAAGATATGGCATAGGCCTACTTTGTACAGAGATGTAATTTGTTGTTCTTTACATTTATTGAAGTCGATATAAGGGCAAGTATTTTAATCATAATGGCGATAACATGAGAGCACAAGATAAAAATAAATAAATAAATTACTAAAAGAACAAACTTCAGGTGATCTGATATCTTATTTCTAATTGTATATTACAGGCTTTTTAGCAAAAAAAATTTTTTTATAAAAAGTGACTGGTTGCAGTTCTGTATAACTTATTTACATTCGATATACATTCACTGTTCTAAAATATCCGTAATGGATAAGCATAATTAAATTTTTTTGTTTCGAAAAACTAAACCTGTTTCTTGTTTACCAATAAACATGTACTCTGTCTTTCGGAAATTAATTTTTAGACACCATCTTGTGTATTCCTACTGCAAATTATCCAACATGTGTCGTAATATCTTGTCTGGTGCTTGCAGAAATTATTTGGCTGTCTGCTCATCCAGCGCTTGGTCTATGTATAAGTTGAGAAGAGTAAGCGGGATGGATTGCAGCCTTACCAGAAGTCTTCGGTTCTTTAAAGCTTTCTGTTATTCCCAATATTTACTTCTATTTCTATCTCTTTGTACCTTTTCATAACTATATTAATCCATTTACCACTTCTGGTCTCTTCATGGTCGGTGCAATGTCAGATCTTGCGCTGCTACCGCACGCTTTTTCCTACTCCACACTCTTCGGCTACCAGCTGCACTAAAGAAATGTTATTCCTTTGTCGGTTTCAGGCAGCTAGTGCCCTTCTTCAGAAAGTTATAACAACCGCATCATTAGCGAGCGTCAAAAATAAGCAGCTGTATGCAGCTTATTACTGTAGTCATGTGGATAACAGTGCATGTTCAAATATGGTGTAAGGAAACCAAACAACAAATGCAGACGTCATGTCAAAAGTGGAGCTAATCAGCTAAGGCTTTATTTCACTCTATAATGTTGTGGTTGTTGTGGTCTTCAGTCCTGAGCTCTCCATGCTACTCTATCCTGTGCAAGCTTCTTCATCTCCCTGTACCTACTGCTACCTACATCCTTCTGAATCTGTTTAGTGTATTCATCTCTTGGTCTCCCTCTACGATTTTTACCCTCCACGCTGCCCTCCAATACTAAATTGGTGATCCCTCGATGTCTCAGAACATGTCCTACCAACTGATCCCTTCTTCTAGTCAAGTTGTGCCACAAGTTCCTCTTCTCTCCAATTCTATTCAATACCTCCTCATTAGTTACGTGATCTACCCATCTAACTTCAGCATTCTTCTGTAGCACCACATTTCGAAAGCTTCTATTCTCTTATTGTCTAAACTATTTATCGTCCACGTTTCACTTCCATACATGGCTACACACTCCATACAAATACTTTCAGAAACGACTTCCTCACATTTAAATCTATACTCGATGCTGACAAATTTTTCTTCTCCAGAAACGCTTTCCTTGCCATTGCCAGTCTACATTTTATATCTTCTCTACTTCGACCATCATCAGTTATTTTGCTCCCTAAATAGCAAAATTCCTTTACTACTTTAGTGTCTCATTTCCTAATCTAATTCCCTCAGCATCGCCCGACTTAATTCGACTACATTCCATTATCCTCGTCTTGCTTGTGTTGATGTTCATCTTATACCCTCCTTTCAAAACACTGTCCATTCCGTTCAACTGCTCTTCCAAGTCCTTTGCTGTCTCTGACAGAATTACAATGTCATCGGCGAACCTTAAAGTTTTTATTTCTTCTCCATGAATTTTAATACCTACTCCGAACTTTTATTTTGTTTCCTTTAATGCTTGCTCAATATACAGATTGAATAACATCGGGGAGAGGCTACAACCCTGTCTCACTCCCTTCCCAACCACTGCTTCCCTTTCATACCCCTCGACTCGTATGACTGCCATCTGCTTTCTGTACAAATTGTTAATAGCCTTTCGTTCCCTGTATTTTACCCCTGCCACCTTCAGAATTTGAAAGAGAGTATTCCAATCAACATTGTCAAAACCTTTCTCTAAGTCTACAAATGCTAGAAACATAGGTTTGCCTTTCCTTAATCTTTCTTCTAAGATAAGTTGTAGGGTCAGTATTGCCTCATGTGTTCCAACATTTCTACGGAATCCAAACTGATCTTCTCCGAGGTCGCCTTCTATCTGTTTTTCCATTCGTCTGTAAAGAATTCGCGTTAGCATTTTGCAGCTGTGACTTATTATACTGATAGTTCGGTAATTTTCCCATCTGTCAACACCTGCTTTCTTTGGGATTGGAATTATTATATTCTTCTTGAAGTCTGAGGGTATTTCGCCTGTCTCATACATCTTGCTCACCAGATGGTAGAGTTTTGTCAGGATTGGCTCTCCCAAGGCTGTCAGTAGTACTAATGGAATTTTGTCAACTCCGGGGGCCTTGTTTCGACTCAGGTCTTTCAGTGCTCTGTCAAACTCTTCACGCAGTATCATATCTCCCATTTCATCCTCATCTACATCCTCTTCCATTTCCATAATATTGTCCTCCAGTACATCGCCCTTGTATAGACCCTCTATATACTCCTTCCACCTTTCTGCTTTCCCTTCTTTGCTTAGAACTGGGTTTCCATGAAAGCTCTTGATATTCATGCAAGTGGTTCTCCATTCTCCACAGGTCTCTTTAATTTTCCTGTAGGCAGTATCTATCTTAACCCTAGTGAGATAAGCCTCTACATCCTTAGATTTTTCCTCTAGCCATCCCTGCTTAGCCATTTTTGAGACGTTTGTATTCCTTTTTGCCTGCTTTACTTACTGCATTTTTATATTTTCTCCTGTTACCCAAGGGTTTTTACTAGCCCTCGTCTTTTTATCTATTTGATCCTCTGCTGCCTTCACTATTTCATCCCTCAAAGCTACCCATTCTTCTTCTACTGTATTTCCTTCCCCCATTCCTGTCAATTGTTCCCTTATGCTCTCCCTGAAACTCTGTACAAGCTCTGGTTTAGTCAGTTAATCCAGGTCCCATCTCCTTAAATTCCCACCTTTTGCAGTTTCTTCAGTTTTGATCTACAATTCATAACCAATAGATTGAGGTCAGAGTCAACATCTGCCCCTGGAAATGTCTTACAATTTAAAACCTGGTTCCTAAATCTCTGTCTTACCATTATACACTCCTGGAAATGGAAAAAAGAACACATTGACACCGGTGTGTCAGACCCACCATACTTGCTCCGGACACTGCGAGAGGGCTGTACAAGCAATGATCACACGCACGGCACAGCGGACACACCAGGAACCGCGGTGTTGGCCGTCGAATGGCGCTAGCTGCGCAGCATTTGTGCACCGCCGCCGTCAGTGTCAGCCAGTTTGCCGTGGCATACGGAGCTCCATCGCAGTCTTTAACACTGGTAGCATGCCGCGACAGCGTGGACGTGAACCGTATGTGCAGTTGACGGACTTTGAGCGAGGGCGTATAGTGGGCATGCGGGAGGCCGGGTGGACGTACCGCCGAATTGCTCAACACGTGGGGCGTGAGGTCTCCACAGTACATCGATGTTGTCGCCAGTGGTCGGCGGAAGGTGCACGTGCCCGTCGACCTGGGACCGGACCGCAGCGACGCACGGATGCACGCCAAGACCGTAGGATCCTACGCAGTGCCGTAGGGGACCGCACCGCCACTTCCCAGCAAATTAGGGACACTGTTGCTCCTGGGGTATCGGCGAGGACCATTCGCAACCGTCTCCATGAAGCTGGGCTACGGTCCCGCACACCGTTAGGCCGTCTTCCGCTCACGCCCCAACATCGTGCAGCCCGCCTCCAGTGGTGTCGCGACAGGCGTGAATGGAGGGACGAATGGAGACGTGTCGTCTTCAGCGATGAGAGTCGCTTCTGCCTTGGTGCCAATGATGGTCGTATGCGTGTTTGGCGCCGTGCAGGTGAGCGCCACAATCAGGACTGCATACGACCGAGGCACACAGGGCCAACACCGGGAGCGATCTCCTACACTGGCCGTACACCACTGGTGATCGTCGAGGGGACACTGAATAGTGCACGGTACATCCAAACCGTCATCGAACCCATCGTTCTACCATTCCTAGACCGGCAAGGGAACTTGCTGTTCCAACAGGACAATGCACGTCCGCATGTATCCCGTGCCACCCAACGTGCTCTAGAAGGTGTAAGTCAACTAGCCTGGCCAGCAAGATCTCCGGATCTGTCCCCCATTGAGCATGTTTGGGACTGGATGAAGCGTCGTCTCACGCGGTCTGCACGTCCAGCACGAACGCTGGTCCAACTGAGGCGCCAGGTGGAAATGGCATGGCAACCCGTTCCACAGGACTACATCCAGCATCTCTACGATCGTCTCCATGGGAGAATAGCAGCCTGCATTGCTACGAAACGTGGATATACACTGTACTAGTGCCGACATTGTGCATGCTCTGTTGCCTGTGTCTATGTGCCTGAGGTTCTGTCAGTGTGATCATGTGATGTATCTGACCCCAGGAATGTGTCAATAAAGTTTCCCCTTCCTGGGACGATGAATTCACGGTGTTCTTATTTCAATTTCCAGGAGTGTATTTACCTTAATAGTCATCAAAAGTCATAATATATACAGCAGTTCATGACATCCATTTTTACAAATTTCAAAACTCCGCCATTTCTCTCCCCACATCCACCACTGCTGTTCACATCCAGCTGCCGCTGCCCAACACTACAACGGCAGACAACAATGCAAACTGGCCACAGACTGCACACAGCACAGCCAGTGATTTTCATACAGAGCGCTACGTAACGGTGCCAATAAGAAAACATAAACAGCCTACTTAGAACACAAACAGTTTTGTGCCCTGCTGCCGTTAGTTTGTTTTCTACGCACCAGTTTCTTAGTCTTTCAAGAATTACCCTACTGTTTTCCTCTTATTTAGCCCTTGTGTTAGCATATACTATAATTAGCAGATCGTCTGCGTAGGCGATGCAGCCTCTAGCGTTTGCCTTACTCTGAAGCTGGTTCAGTAACGGTCTATGCCGACGTACCAGCCTTTGGTGGTGTCTTTCACGATTTTCTTTCCAGGACATTCTAACTGCACATGCCTGTCTCTTCAATAATCTCTTAGACTGTTATAGGGACACCTTACACAGCCCGTCTGTTTCAGTCTTTTGATCAGGGCAGGCCCAAGCAATAGGAATCATTATGCCTATAACATACTTGTCGTCTGAATTGCTGAGAATATTCATTCCGTGATTTATCGCACCCTCGGTGGATATACCTTTCCTGAAAGCATACTTGCAGGGATCTCATGCCTGCTAACTGTCTGCGGTCCCTCAGCCGGCGGAGCAGAAGTTTTCCCTGTACTTTGGGTAGAGCATTTAACAAGGAAATTGGCCTGTAAGATTTCGATTCTCTTGGGTCTTTGTATTCCCCTTATTTTAGTATAATAATATTCGAGATTTTCCAGGTTCTGGGCACCCGGCCCTGCAAAGGACATTTGTCTAATAACATTGTTATATATGGCAGAACTAGGTCCGCTAGCTGATGCAACACTTCTGATAGTATCCTATCAACGGACAGAAAGAGAGAGGAGACAGTGATGGTGGGAGCCAAAAAGCGGCAGTGAAAGAGAGACAGATGGAAATAATAGCAGAAGGAGCCCAAACGAGAGGAGATATTGATGGTCAGTGAGAGACAGTGACAATAATAGAAAAAGAAAGACGGATGGCGATAGAAGTATTGGGAGCAGAAGAGAAAGGAGACAGTGAAATGAAAAATACAGATGACTGGAGATCATGCATAGGCTTGGGAGGTTGGACCCTCCCAGATCGGCGAACTTAGGGGAGGGCGTGTTTTGAACCGAAATTTATAAACACGTGGGTATCATGTAAAAAGTAAGCTGGACCCCAGAATTTTTGAGCTGCATAGGCGAGATGAGAGAAAAAAGACAAAATAAGGCAGTGCAAGTGACAGAGGAGACAGTGACAGTGTGATATAACGTAAATCAATGTGAGAAAAAGGAGATAGTGGGTGACAATTATTGAACTACATGAAAAAGATGTAAATTAGTTCCAAACTACGGCGTGCACACACTTTATTCAACATGTAAACGTCACTACAGATATTCGGATTTAGGTTATGACATGTTCGATATGCCTGCCATCGTTGGCGATGATTTGGCGCAGACGAATAGCAAAATTCTGCATGAGCCGCTGAAGTGTCGGAATATCGACGCTGTCGATGACCTCCTGAATGGCTGTTTTCAGCTCATCAATGGTTTTGGGGTCATTGCTGTACAAGTTGTCTTTAAAATAGCCCCACAAAAAAGAGTCGCATATGTTCAGATCCAGAGAATCTGGCAGCCAATCGAGGCTCGTGCCACTGGTCTCTGGGTACCCCAGAGCCAGAATGCGGTCCGCGAAGTACTCCTCCAGGACATCAAACACTCTTCTGCTTTGATGGGGTCGAGCTCCGTCTTGCATCAGCCACATCTTGTCGAAATCAGGATCACTTTGGACAATGGGAATAAAATCATCTACCAAAACCGCCACGTATCGTGCGGTAGTCACCGTGTCATCAAGCAATATCGCAGCGATTACTCTGTGACTGGACACTGCACAACGCACAATCACCCGTTGAGGGTGAAGGGATTTCTCGATCGCGAAATGCGGATTCTAAGTCCCCCAAATGCGCCAAATTTGCTTATTGACGAACCCATCCAAATGAAAGCGGACTACGTCTCTTTTAGTCAAGTAATGCGGTAATGCCATTTCTATAAATTACCTAAATATGCTTTAAGGAGTGTTACTGGACCTGGAAAATAGTCCACTTTTTGAACATCTGCAGTCGATTAAGGAAAATCTGGTAAGGCAACAAGATAGTGTCACTGTGTGAGACTTTTTAAATGAAAACTTTGATGAACGGATTGGTAAATGTGGTACTACTGAATGTCTTCCACGACACCGAGATAGCCCACCCACGGATTTTTCAGTCTGGAGTATTCTAAACAATACAATATCGCTATGCACAAGTAATCGATCATCCTCACTTTCACAACTTATCCCTACACAGGCAGACAAACATGAAAAACCGGGTAAGTGCTAGTAGACCTCACATTGTGAGGGTTCTGTACAAAATTAATTATGTACATAGATAGTTCATCTAAAGGTTTTGAGGCCAGAGTGCGCGAGTATCAA
This sequence comes from Schistocerca cancellata, assembly GCF_023864275.1. Taxonomy (NCBI): domain Eukaryota; kingdom Metazoa; phylum Arthropoda; class Insecta; order Orthoptera; family Acrididae; genus Schistocerca; species Schistocerca cancellata. Next base: position 779,863,825 of record NC_064628.1, on the reverse strand, counting down.
AATATATTATGCAAATGGTGACACCTTCTGACTACATTGACTTAAAATTTTTACATTGAGAAGAAAGAGTAGACCTTAGTATTTCACATAAATTGCAACTTGATACCTGTACTCATTCTTCAGAAAAAGGGATCTCAACAGACAGGCAGATGGATAATAAAGTGATGATGGATAAGAAAGTGATTCTGTAAGTCAAGCAGCCTTATACCTATCACCAGTAAATGGCAAAGGCATCGTTTTCAGAGTAGCATGGGACTTCACTTCACTGTATCTCAGCCAGTTAGCACGAAATATTCGTAAATTATATATTCGAACCTACCCAGTGAATCATTCTATCTATTACTGTAAACCAGATCCTTACCTCTACAGCAGTGATTGAGATTTTTTTTTTACGTGATATGACAACAATGTAAGTTTGTAATGACAGAAAATATTTTTATGTGATATGATTGCAAATTAACAATTTTCGGACGTTTTCCTTTACTTTTACTGTGAAATCACGCTTCTTACAAAATTTCAAGGTTCTACGTCAACGATAAGTACCCCATAGATTTTGATGAATGAGTTGGTGAGTGTAAAAAAATGGCCGTATCTTTTGATTCTATTGACTTACAAGCATAATTTTTTTTACACGTCGTGGGGCCATAGACCTTAGTATATGATATAAATTTCTACTTGATACCTCTACGTGGTCCTGAGAAATAGAAGTCTTGACACATGGAGAAACAGACATCCTATAATGGTTCCGTTTTTAACAATTGATGCATGAAAACCTAAAAATGAGGCTTTTCCGCCAATATTCGTAATGTTGAGCATTTGCAAGAGCGAATCCAATCAAAATTTGAAAACGCGCTGTCCCGGAACGTTGTTGTTGTTGTGGTCTTCAGTCCTGAGACTGGTTTAATGCAGCTCTCCAAGCTACTCCATCCTGTGCAAGCTTCTTCATCTCCCTGTACCTACTGCAACCTACATCCTTCTGAATCTGTTTAGTGTATTCATCTCTTGGTCTCCCTCTACGATTTTTAGCCTGCACGCTGCCCTCCAATACTAAATTGGTTATCCCTTGATGCCTTAGAACATGTCCTACCAACCGATCCCTTCTTCTAGTCAAGTTGTACCACAAACTTCTCTTCTCCCCAATTCTATTCAATACCTCCTCATTAGTTATATGATCTACCCATCTAATCTTCAGCATTCTTCTGTAGCACCACATTTCGAAAGCTTCTATTCTCTTCTTGTCCAAACTATTTATCGTCCATGTTTCACTTCCATACATGGCTCCACTCCATACAAATGCTTTTAGAAACGACTTGTTGACACTTAAATCTATACTCGATGTTAACAAATTTCTCTTCTTCAGAAACGCTTTCCTTGCCATTGCCAGTCTACATTTTATATCCTCTTTACTTCGATCATCATCAGTTATTTTGCTCCCCAAACAGCAAAACTCCCTTACTACTTTAAGTGTTTCATTTCCTAATCTAATTCTCTCAGCATCATCCGACTTAATTCGACTACATTCCATAATCCTCGTTTTGCATTTTTCGCGCTGTCCCGGAACATTGGCAACAAAATTTGTAAAACTGTTGAAAAGAGACAATGTTTGCCTAGATAAGCATGGAAACCACTTTGAGCAATTCTTGTAGGTCCACTGAACTCTATATGTATTTGTGTGTTCATAATAAATTTTTATTTTCATTTGTTTAGTATTATTCCATATTTTTGATAACTGACTTATGCCCAAACTTTTTTTTTATCAACAAAAACAAAGGACCCAGAACTGAACCGTGTGGTGCTACTCACTTTAGATGGCCCCAGTCAGATTCAAAGTTCTTCCTTCTATGCCAGATCATCGAAACGTGGGTAGATGTCAGTGCGTGTTCAGGCAGTTTTTAGCTTCAAATATCGGTCGAATGGCCGACCTTTTGAGACGTCATTGCCCCAGAATTAATGTGACTGATTCGGCGAGGGGTTCAGCCCAGAACGTCACCGGCTCCAGAAAAGCAGCGACGAGGACGTGGAAGTGCCGTACGCGGGGCATAGTAGGACGCGGCAAGTAGACTCCTTGAGATAGCAGCAGCAGTAGCAGCAGCAGCAGCAGGTAACAGAGCGGTGCGGCGCGGTGGGCCGTTTGTCTGGCTAACGGATGGGGGCGGCCGGCGCTAAGTAATGGGCCGGCCCGGCCGCTATTAGTGTCTTGAGGAGCAACAATTAAGTAAGCGCAAGACAGCTGCAAGTTCGTGGAGCGCCGTGCTTCGCCCTGCTCCGGCTGCTGCGGCCGCTAATAAAGTTGCACCCTGGCTGCTCCGCGAGCCGGAACACACCGCAGCCGCCTGCGGCCGCCCCTCCCAGGGCCCCGGGAGCTGTCCGTAGCGAGGAGTCCTCTGCCTGCACACCAGCCTCACGTCCCTCACCATGGCACCTTCCCTGGGTTCCGCTTTGTGCCACGTGGTGGGTCAAGTTAGGGATGGCGGTTATCGCTGAAATGGCCGGTTTTCGGTTATATTGGTGTTTGGCTCACGCCAATTTAACCTGACTGTACAAACAGCTCAAAATAACCTGTTTCTGAAATACAGTAGAGCGTCGATTATCCGAAGTAATTGGGGGACATGGGTGTTCGGATAATCGAACTGTACATGTTTATTTGCCAAAAAGAAGTACTGTACAGTAAATTTATTCATAAAAACAGGAATCTCTTTTAGTATTACAAAGTAACATACAAAGGCAACTACAGTAGGAATATATAGTATGGGGCACAGTTTATTAAACAAAAATATATACATATTACATACGCATTTTGCATGAACAGTACACACAGTATACAAAATTAACGTTTAAAAAGTCCTTTATTTTGGTCTGTCCAAGCAAGCCTACACGCTTACGAGCAGCTAAGTCATGTACTTCTTTCATTACAGATATCTGAAACTGGTCACTTTCATCTTGGGCTTCTCGCGTCCGTCGGCCGTCGTAATTTAATATATTATTATTGTTATTATTATTTTTTTTGATTGTTGCCGACTTACGTGGTGGGCCTTAATAAAAATGATATTCCATTCAATTTTGATTTTACGGTTAAATGCTTTCCTGAAGTTCTCCTTTTTAACAATATTAATCTCAAATTATTTGTTACGTTAATGAATGTTAGACTTGCTGCATCTTAAAACATGAGCATAGAAGCTGAACAATGTAATAAACTTTTCATATTAATTTCCTCGGCTTGTCAGTTCACTTTAAAGCAAAAGATCTTTAGTTATTAATTATAATTGCGGCCCACACACGTGCGAGAGTATTTTTCTTACCTCCGTTAACCATTGTATTGTAGTCGGAGTCCTGGCTCTGGCTGTCGGCTACGGTACTGAAAATAAGAATTTTAAAGCTACGTATTTCTGCAACTTCGTGCGGCTGTGGAGAAAAATTAATATTATGTTAATAGCGGGCGAGTATTTCGCTTCCGCTAATTTTCATAAGTTAATATCGCCACGTAATGGCGTCGTTGACTGCATCGGCCGCTGCGATTGTTGAACTGTAAATTACTTGAATGCAGGTTAATTCAAGGAAGGCGGACATGAAATCGGGATCACCTCTTACAAATTAAAAGTGCACAATAATATTCAATTAATATATTATCTGCTTAACTCGTACAAATATGCTTACATTTGTCAGCACTCGAAAGATGTCCGTCTATATACACTCGAGACAAAAGAGGACGTGAAGTCGACTAAAAAATTAACAAAAGAGCGTATCTTGTCGTCTCTTTAGATCATTTTGTCATAAATTATTTCTTTGCAATCCAAACCTACACAGAGAAATTATTATTTTACGGCTACATGATAAAAATATATTATTCAATTTTTTAATGTCTCTTCTTTATAAATACTGCTTTTTAAGTCTTTTCGTAATATAGCACTGGGGACGCTATAGGCTTCAAACCATCGCAAGGCAGTATCTAAACAAGTGAACGCCTCAGAAGCTGTTGGTATACTTTCACCTTCACTTTCTGGAGCACGGATTGATGAGATGCTGGCGGCGTCATCTTTATCAGTGGCGACGTTTACAATCTCGCTGTCCTGCATGATTTGGTGTCCTGGATCTGCATAATCGATATTCATCCATTCATGAACGTCTTCTTCATCGAGCGAGTACACTGTTCGGTTAAGCGGTCGTTCGGTTGACCGACGTTCCGATAATCGACGCTCTACTGTAATCTATATTCGGTTTTTTGTTCCTATTACTTCTGGTAATAAACTTAGAACTCAAAGAAACGTTGAAAATGTTTAATTTTTGCAATTTTAATACACACAGAAACCAGATGGCAGTTATAAGAGCCGAGGGTCATGAAAGGGAAGCTGTGGTTGGGAAGGGAGTGAGACAGGGTTGTAGCCTATCCCCGAAGTTATTCAGTCTGTATATTGAGGAAGCAGTAAAGGAAACCAAAGAAAAATTCGGAGTAGGTATTAAATCCATGGAGAAGAAATAGAAACTTTTAGGTTCGCCGATGACATTGTAATTCTGTCAGAGACAGCAAAGGACTTGGAAGAGCAGTTGAACGGAATGGACAGTGTCTTGAAAGGAGGATATATTATGAACATCAAGAAAGGCAAAACGAGGATAATGGAATGTAGTCGAATTAAATCGGCTGATGCCGAGGGAACTAGATTAGGAAATGAGACACTTAAAGTAGTAAAGGAGTTTTGCTATTTGGGGAGCAAAATAACTGATGATGGTCGAAGTAGTGAAGATATAAAATGTAGACTGGCAATGGCAAGGAAAGCGTTTCTAAAGAAGAGAAATTTGTTAACATCGAGTATAGATTTATGTGTCAAGAAGTCATCTCTGAAAGCATTTGTATGGAGTGTAGCCATGTATGGAAGTGAAACATGGACGATAAATAGTTTGGACAAGAAGACAATAGAAGCTTTCGAAATGTGGTGCTACAGAAGAATGCTGAAAATTAGATGGGTAGATCACATAACTAATGAGGAGCTATTGAATAGAATTGGGGAGAAGAGGAGTTTGTGACACAACTTGACTAGAAGAAGGGATCGGTTGGTAGGACATGTTCTAAGGCATCAAGGAATCACCAATTTAGTATTGGAGGGCAGCGTGGAGGGTAAAAATCGTAGAGGGAGGCCAAGAGATGAATATACTAAGCAGATTCAGAAGGATGTAGGTTGCAGCAGGTACTGGGAGATGAAGAGACTTGCACAGGATAGAGTAACATGGAGAACTGCATCAGACCAGTCTCAGGACAGAAGACCACAATAACAACAAGACACATATAGTCCGCCGCTCGTGGTCTCGCGGTAGCGTTCTCGCTTCCCGAGCACGGGGTCCCGGGTTCGATTCCTGGCGGGGTCAGGGATTTTCACCTGCCTCGAGATGACTGGGTGTTTGTGTTGTCCCCATCATTTCATCATCATTCAGAAAAGTGGCGAAATTGGACTGAGCAAAGATTGGGTAATTGTACGGGCGCTGATAACCACGCTGTTGAGCGCCCCACAAACCAAACATCATCATCATCATCACACAAGACACATAGACTCAAAAAATTAAATTAAACAGGCAAATGAAATAAAACTTTGTCCATCTACAGTTCGCTGCTTAATAGAGAAGTGACAAGTGGTTGAATACTATAAAAAATATCACTAATATCCTACTACTGATTCTAATTCTTTCAAACTGTGCTGAAAAATCATGTTGTATGCTATTTTGTCAAAAACTGACATTCTGAGCCCAAGGCTGTGTACAAAATGTAGGTTGACTCTTACATAGAAGATAACAAAAAAAAATGGTTCAAATGGCTCTGAGCACTATGGGACTCAACATCTTAGGTCATAAGTCCCCTAGAACTTAGAACTACTTAAACCTAACTAACCTAAGGACGTCACACACACCCATGCCCGAGGCAGGATTCGAACCTGCGACCGTAGCAGTCCCGCGGTTCCGGACTGCAGCGCCAGAACCGCTAGACCACCGCGGCCGGCAGAAGATAACAGCAACCAGCCATTTTTTACAATGCTGTTTACTTATTTAAATAGTGCCGTTACCGGTTTCGAACATTACAGGCTCATCTGCACACAACTACATTTTGCATTAGCTTTCACTTTTTGTTTTCCCAAATGACGAAACTCCCTTGGGTTGGTGGTACCCTCCAACCAAAACAAGATGTTAGGCAATGTCTTTTTAACTGTAATTGTGCCTCACAACGATTGTAAATGAAGTAAACAAATTATTAGAGTGAAAGTGTTTTGTTTACTTATCTTGAAAAATCTGCAGCATTACGTTCCAGTGCTCACTGTTTGTGATCAAGCAGCAGCGAAGACTGTATGATGCACTTTTTTAATTAGATTGATACAAATAATCTAAAGCACCACTCAACACCAAGAATGGAACCACGTATACAAAGAAGGCGATATCTCAACCAAAACAATGCTAAAGACTTCCAATCTCAGAGGTATTTGGATGTATACAGATATGTGACAGTATGAATTCACAAATTACTAATATTTATTTACTACTTACATTAATAGAGAGCTGATTAAAATTAAGATAAACAAATAAAGCAGTCATTTTGTTATAAAGTGTTACAGAAGTATTATTATGTAAATATTATGGTATACAGTGGAACCAAAGTAAGGGATAGATGTACATAAATAAATATTACAACTGTGGACATATTGTGTTAAGATTGTGGCATCATCGGATGGAAAGTAAATGATTTGGGATTTTTTTTATGTAGCTAGTTGAAGATATTGTATGACAAAGCAAGCTATTATATATTATTCACTCTTTCGTGTTGGGTTAGTGTCTGCATGTTGTTATTGTCAAAAACAGTAGTGTTTACTTTAAATTGGAAAGCAGCTGAATGAAATTTTGAAGAAAATTTACATTGGCTAACTACGTCTGTTCATTGAGGAGATTTTGTGATGATTTGTTCTTATGTACATATATTCCAAATCTCTTCAAGCAGATTCATAAAGCTACATTTCTCGACATGGTGCAATACTTGTACATTGTCTTCAGTGCTCTTTATTCCATGATTTTTAGTAGTTGTGTGGTTGGCAATTATATTGTAAATGGAATCAAACCACTCTTTGCGCATTACGAATACTCAATGCTAAAGAGTGAAAACTCAGATTAAATAACTTTGATTCTGGTGTTAATTTGTACGTTTTCGACGGCTACAAGCAGATAATGGCATATTATGTGGTACAGGCAGCAGATCAGCTACTGTCTATTTTTATTGTTTACTATGAATGAACTGTTGTTAAGTTTTTAATTTATTAATGTTAACATCCCTTCCCTTCTCTTTCATTATTTCTCAGAAACGGCAGACGGATCTTTAATCTTTTGAAGCAAATGAACCACTGTTCTTCATTGCTACGTCATTTCGTAAAAATATTTCCAGTCTACGTTTGGTGCCATTCTGCAGTGCAACGAATGTCTGGCGACAACAGCAAGCAAGTTTTGCGCACTGCATGTACACGCGTTCCTTAAGCCGCGACACATGGCAACAGGGACATTACTGTCTCAATAATGCTGTATCAGTTCTATGCCATCTGTTTGTTCCTCGTTTCTGTCGGCATTGTCATTAAAACAGCACCGATCACTTTTCCCATTTTCTATAATAACGCACTACTTCAGTCCAATGCAAATTTTACGAATAAAAAAATTACTTTTTTAAAAAAAAGGTTTATTTAAAACAAGGGCTGCTGCGGTGGCTGGCTGATTTTTCAGGCTTTTTGCTCGATTTTTAGTAAAAAAACAATAACACTTGTTATAACCGAGACCAAATAAATATCCGTTATTCGAAGCTAAAATACCGGTATGGTTTTAACCAGTCGGTCTTTCCCATCCCTAGCGCGAAGGTCTTTCATCAGCCTCGTCACTTTTTGCTGATGTACATGATAACTGCAAGCGAAACTCATTCCATTTTAACCCCAACTTCGAAGAAATTATGTTATTTAACTACTTTTTGATAAATTTGCTTGTGTGATCATTATCCGAAGCAAGCAATAAAATATTCGTTTCATAAATCCTATTTTTTCCTTGCTGCAGTCTATCTTTATACATATTGCAGACGCGTTTCCCCTTTTGCGTTAACGCCTCTTCAGTGGATTTTAATCTGAAATAACGCAGTTTTGTTTTTATGTGCGGTGCTTATACACTGTCCAACACAACTAACACTTAACTCACGAGGTGACTTCCCTGTAACATATACTAAGAGATGTCGTCTCTGTTATCCATAAGTGTAAAATGAGATGTAGGGCTTAAATCGCTTGAAAATTTCCGTTTAAGTTACATAACATTTATTTTTATAGTTATCTCAGTGTTGTTTAAATATTCTTCATTGATTTTATTGCACTAGATAAATCCTGCAATATTTCACGTTTTATCACACAAAATCGCGTACTTCTGTGCTTTTTTTTTTTTTTTAACAGTACACATAAACAGACTGTTAGAGGTTTAAATTTTAGATTCTGAAAATTATACTATCTCTGTAGCACGCAAATGTTCACGTAACACCAAATTCCAGGGGTTCTACATCTACATATATACTCCGCTAGCTATCAAGCGATGTGTGGCGGAGGGCATAATTCACGCCAAAGTCATATTCCTCTCTCCCCCCCCCCCCTCCCCCGCTGTTCCACTCGCGGATCGCACGAGATAAAAACGACTGCCTGAACGCCACAGTACGAGCTTTAATTTCCCTTATCTTTGAATGGTGATCACTACGCTATTTGAAAGTTGGTGGTAACAATATACGCTCTACATCCACGGCGAAGATCGGATTTCCGAATTTAGCGAGCAGCTCCTTCCGTTTAGTGCGTCGTCTATCTGGAAGTGTATCCCACTTCAAACTTTCTATGAGATTTGTAACGCTCTCGCGATAGCTAAATGTACCAGTCACGAATCTTGCCGCTCTTCTTTGCACCTTTTCCATCTCTTGAATGAGACCCATCTTGTAAGGGTCCCATACAGACAAACAATACTCTAAGACTGGACAAACTAACCTATTGTAAGCAATTTCCTTTGTTGAAGGACTGCATCGCTTATCGATTCTACCAATAAACCGCAATCTTCAGTTCGCCTTGCCCGTTACTTGTGTAATCATATCATTCCATTTGAGATCATTTCTAATAGTCACATCACACCCAGATACTTGACGGACGTTATCGCTTCTAAAGACTGGGCATTTATTTTTTACTCGTACATTAATGAGGATTTTCACCTTTTTATACGCAGTAGGTTACACTTACTAATATTGAGATATAACTGCCAGTCATTACACCACGCATTTATTTTCTGCAAATCCTCATTGATTTGTTCACAACTTTCGTGTAGACTACAGCATCATCGGCAAACAGTCTAATGCCGCTGTCAATACCATCAACCAGATCGTTTATGTAAATCGTAAAAAGCAGCGGACTTATTACGCTGCCCTGGGGCACACCTGAAGTTACGCTTGTTTCTGTTGAAGTCACCCCATTCAGGGCGACATACTTCTCTCTGTCTGTTAGAAAACTTTCCATCCAACCGCATATGTCATCGGATAGACCGTAAGCACGCACTTATTGGAGCAGGCGACAGTGCGGAACTGAGTCGAACGCCTTTCGAAAGTCGGGAAATATGGCATCAACCTGGGAGCCGGTATCTAGAGCCTGTCGTATATCATGCACAGAGAGGGCCAGCTGTGTCTCAAAGGACAGCCGTTTCCTAAAACCGTGCTGGTTTCTGCAGATGAGCTTCTCAGAGTCTAGAAAGGTCATTATATCTGAACACAAATTATGTTCCATGGTTCTACAACAAATCGATGTCAGTGAAATTGGCCGGTAATTATGTGCATCTGATTTTCTACCCTTTTTTTAGATTGCTTCGACCTGGGCCTTCTTCCAGTCCCGTGGAACTTTCCACTGTTCCAATGGATCTCTGATAGATGATGGATAAGAATGGTGCTGTATTTGTAGCACGATGATGATGTCCCATAGTCCGAGGAGCGTAGGGAACGACGCGGGAGACCCGCACCGCCGACTAGGCAAGGTCGTAGCGGAGGTGTTTTGCGGTTTTGCGATTGCCTCCCTCCGAAAGTAATGGGGATGTGTGATCATGATGAAGACAACAGAACAACACCCGGTGCTCTCTAGTTAGTAAAAAAATCTCTGTCCCCGCCGGGAATCGAACCCGGGACACCGTGCGCGCGAAGCGACAGCGCTACCGCAAGACCACGAGCTGCATAGTCAACGTAAAATGTTACGGCGATACCGTGTGGGCCAGATGCCTTCGTGGCGTCTAAGGATCGTAACTGTTTTACAATCCCAGATACACTAAACACTATGTCAGCCATCCTTGCGTTTGTTCAATAATTGAAAGGGGGAATGGTACTGCAGTCCTCTACCGTAAACGAGTTTTTGAAAGCTAGGTTTAGAATTTCGGCCTTCTGTTTATCATCGTCCGTTACATTACCCGTGCTGTCAGCAAGAGAAGTTATTGAATTGTTTCTCATAAAAATTGCACTCGATAGGACGAAAAGAAAACCTGCAAAACTGACATTCGCTGCTGGTATCTACTTTTAATGTTAACTAACACTTTCAGTATTTCCTTGGACAAACAGGAAATTGGCCAACAGCATTATCCTGAAGTTCTCCCTCCGAATTGTAATCACTGCCTGTTGCAAAATCGTCGTCTTTTTCGTCTATTTCTTGATCTGTTTCACTAACATGTTCCTCTCTCGACCGACTAACAACTTCATCACACTAGAATTGTTAAAATTGACACATTCCTCCGAACATATTTTGTGCTGTACGAACAACGGAACCTTCCCATCGCACCCCCCTTAGATTTAGTTATAAGTTGGCACAGTGGATAGGCCTTGAAAAACTGAACACAGATCAATCGTGGAAACAGGAAGAAGTCGTGTGGAACTATGAAAAAAATAAGAAAATATACAAATGAGTAGTCGATGCGCCAGATAAGCAACGTCAATGATAATGGTCTCGTGGTTCGCGTGAGCAATTGTGGAACTGGAGGTCCTTGGTTCAAGTCTTCCTCGAGCGAAAATTTTAATTTTTTTATTTTCATACGATTATTATCTGACAAACTCTTATGTTTTCATCGCTTTTTGGGAGTGATTATCACATCCACAAGAAAACCTAAATCGGGCAAGGTAGAAGAATCTTTTTACCCATTCGCCAAGTGTACAAGTTAGGTGGGTCGACAACATATTCCTGTCATGTGACGCACATGCCGTCACCAGTGTCGTATAGAATATATCAGACGTGTTTTCCTGTGAAGGAATCGGTTGACCTATGACCTTGCGATCAAATGTTTTCGGTTCCCACTGGAAAGGCACGTCCTTTCGTCTGCTAATCGCACGGTTTCGCGGTGCGGTCGCAAAACAGAGACACTAAATTTATTACAGTGAACAGAGACGTCAATGAACGAACGGACAGATCATAGCTTTGCGAAAATGAAAAATGTAAACTTTTTATACGAGGGAAGAGTTGAACCAAGGACCTCTCATTCCGCAGCTGCTCACGCTAACCACGGGACCTCGGCGCTCCTGAGCCCACGCTCTCCTTGATGTTGCGTATCTTGCTCATCGACTACTCAGTTTGTATATTTTGCTTATTTTTTTCATAGTTCCACACAACTTCTTCCTGTTTTGTCGATTGATCTGTGTTCTGTTTTTCAAGGCCTATCCACTGCGCCAACTTAAACTAAATCTGAGGGGGGTGCGATGGGGAGGTTCCCTTGTAAGAAAACATGTACGTATTTCACGAAGTGCGGTCTAGGAGACAACTAGTGTTACCAATAAATAAAGAGGGCGATAAAGCTACCGACAATAAAACATTATATAGTTGGCAATTTAAGGAGGATAGGGGGAAATTACACTTCGCAGAATTTACGTTGGAGAGCGACTGCACAAATTCTTGCGCGATCTGAGATACCACACTTCGTGAGTTAAGGGGTTAAATGGACAATTCTTGGAAACACCGTAATTGCCTCGTATTGCAGCGCATAAGTATGAAATCTGGCACAAATGTGCCTACAACCTTCCTTTGCCATGATGCAAAAGCATGGCATCTTGCGACATTACCCTAGGGTTCAGCGACGATTCAAACAGCAAAGTGTCGACGTATGCTAAAAATAATGCTAGAGCTCAGAAGGAAGAGAAGATGTGAGGTGGAATATGGGTTAATGATGTCATATTACCAACAAAATTCACCACACTTTGAAACGTCCCCTTAGAACAAATTATGCTGTGCTTAAACTGACACACAATATTTTTAGCGCAACGCAATCTGACTTTCAAAAATCCCTACAAAAGAATGGCCCTGACTAACATTAACCTACACCTTTCACAAATCACTTACCTCACAAAAATCTTCGTTACTCGAACTACTGCAATACAACGAGCGCCACTACTGCCAGCTAAATAAAAGATTCAAACTACGGAAGGCACTAACTACTGATAGGCATAGTTAGCAAATGAAAGATTTTGATAGAGAACAAACAATGTATTTACCTCAATAGTGTTCAAAAGTCATAATGTATATAGCAGTTCATGACATCCATTCTGAACTCAAAAATCCGCCATCTCTCTCCCCACATCCACCACTGCTGGCGGCTCACCTCCTACTGCGCGACGCTACGCGCTGTTCACATCCAGCTGCCCAACACTACAATGGCAGACAACAATGCAAACTAGCCACAGACTGCACACAGCACAGCCAGTGATTTTCATACAGAGCGCTACGTGGCGTTACCAATAAGAAAACCTAAACAGCCTACTTACATAGCCCCCATGCTACCCACAAAAAATTTTACAAATTGTTTTGGGCAGTGGCCGATACAGATTTGAAAAAATTTATCATAGTTACAATAACAAAGATATCAAATGCACACACTTATTGATACATGTTGGTCAAAAGCTAAAATTTTCTCACAGTCCATAAAGACAGTCCAGATTGTTCATTACAGTAAAATTGCAGTGTTTTTCTCAAAGTCTGAGCAGTAAAAGAAAATGCACACGGAAGTAGTGGATTTCCATGCAGTCTTGAAGAAGTAGTATTGTCCTTCGAACGGAAAGACAGTGCTGACTCTTGACATGCTGACAGGTAATGGGCCACAACAGAGCAAACCCACAGCAGAGTCATTCTACGTTTTGAAGAATATTGGTAGATAGGTCATCACAGAGCAGACCCACTGTAGTCCTGGTAGAGATTACGGTATTGGTGGGCCACCAGAGGTGCAGACCCACTGCAGTCCTTGTAGAAATAATGGTATTGGTGGGTCATCAAAGGTGTAGACCCACTGTAGTCCTTGTAGAGATGGCCAGCAGCCATCTGCTGCGACTGTGCAGGTGCACAATCACCATCGAAGAGTCTTGCAGAGAAGATAGAAAGTCCATAAACCACCACTTGTGCACGCACAAAGTTTTTGGAATTGTCCTAAGAAGTCTTGCAGACAATATAGCAAGTCCATAAACCACCACTTGTGCACTCACCAAAAAATTTTTTTTGAAATGTCCTTAGAACCAGCAATGCTATTATCCAGTCCCTTGCTGAATTATCAACACTAACAGTCCCAATTTCTCACATACTGTGCATATATTATGACCAACAGAAACGTGTGCAGTGAAATCTAATTTACAAGTTACTTAATTTGATGAACTGGTGTCAATTACAATATTATAACATGAGAATACAATCACAAAGGTACAAAATACATCATTAAAGAACATAAATATACAGATAACATTTGTAGTAAAACAGGCTTTACAAAAGAATAGAAATAAGTACATACATAAAAGATCAGAATAACTTTTGAAACATCAACTTCACACATGAGCATTAAAACAAAACAGAAAAAATAATGTCTAAACATCTTTACAAAGTAAATAACACATTATTAGAAGAATTCTACAACATATCTCTTATCAGATAAACACATAAAGTTAGAAAGAACATAAATACACAAGGGTACACAAACATATAGCGGAATAATACAAAAGGAAAGGACAGGGTTTGTTTTACTGCAGTATTTTGCAAACAAAACTTTCTTTACTTCTCAGAGATCTCCCTTCGTTCTTCATTATTTCCAAAAGGTCCTATCTATACCTGCTTTCTGTACTTTTCTCGTATAACTTCTCAGTGCATTTCTTCAAATTCATCGCAACTCATTCTCTTATAGGCTACCCCCTCTTAAGCTAACTTAAATCTACTGAGCTCAGATGCTAAACTAAGGGACGAGGCAATACAACAGCACAAAACAATTAATACAAACAGCAATGACAAAAAAATGGAAATTGGCAAAGCAATTGCAATATTACAACTAATATAAGGCACTGTGCAGCAAACAAGAAAAATAAATCTGTAGTAAACTGGCCTCGCAGAGTAACACAAAGTCAAATTCAGTAACACTATGCCCGGCAAACAGCAGCAGCAAATGAAATAACTTATATCTAAACATGACAAAGCTCAAGCAAAAAAAAATATTACACTAAAGATGGCAATGTCTAATACCTATGTCACATCTTAATACTAGAGTGATGTATCACGAGAACTTGCACTAGCAGATAAGTTACCAAATCGTAAAGAAATTATTTATGCAATTCCTGTGAAGGGAAATGTCTATTTATGTGCCCTCATTTTCTTGGAAGTAGATCATAGATTTCTTATTGACTGGATCTGTAGGCATAAAATAACTATATTAGTACATATATTAAATTTTATTTTAACCAATGCTGCAGTGCAGCTTGAAACTAGATATTAAACAAATGAGCAAATATATATAGCCTATATAGAGCAATGAATGAAACGTCATTCACTGGGCAAATGTCGTCTCCAAAGGCAAAATAATCTCTCAACTAGGAAGACAATACATGTAAAATGTTTCTCATCATTTCATTAGGCATTTCAGTAAATATCATAAATTAAGAGCTCCACAGTGTAATCATATGTTTTCAAGTTTGAGTGTGTCGTATTTGCGATGCTTTCTACAAAGGAATGTCAATAGCGAGGATAATAGCCTCCGTTTTTTTTTCTACCTGTGCCTCTGAAAAGGCACACACTAATGGCTTTTTCTCCAGGCGTCTGACACAGCTGGGTGCCCACGACGCATTACGTGCAGGTGGTAACTTAAGTTTCTTACGGAAATATTTATGACAGCAGTTTCCGCTACAGTGACAGTCTCATATAAAAATATCTCACAGGTCAAGAATTTGCGTTGCAAATGTGTAGAAACAAAATCTTATGAATATAACAGTGTCCAAAAAATTTTCGCCGGAATTGTGATACATTCACGCATTTACACACATTTCATAACTCTTAAAGTACGATTCTTGGTTTCCAACATCCTTTTTCACAAGTCAGAGTCCTTAACCACTACTCATTATTCCTTACCTTATTCGTCGACACTTCAATATTTCATCATAACAGATACGTAGCATAATCAAATAACTCATATAGCATCAGCTTATTGATCATAAATATACCGCAACAGCATAATACACATAGTCATCGTAATAATAACATCATAACACCTCAGTCAACTCTCAAAATCGTCGTAGCTTCCTCCAATAATTTCAAAACCTAAAAAAAAAGTTCTCTGCTCATGTCATAGGTATCATCTGCCTCAAACGTACTTTAAAAATCGTGATCCCATACCAAATATATCATTCAAAGCTCTCGTAATATCACAATGGGTCCGAAAAAATATGAACAGTTCACAAAGTACAGACAAAATACAATTTCGTAAGTGTGAAGTTATCCAACGGTGTAATTACGTAAACATCTATCACTGCCGTAGTAAAAAAAGTTTGTCTCTCTCAGTTAAATGATCAGGTAGCTGTGTAATTATGTGTTAGAGGAATACGGTACCGATGTGTAAAGTTGTATAAGCAAATACCATATTAGCTAGGGCTCCTTGTGCTTGCCAAACACATGGTACACAAAGTAGGCACGTACCCCCCTCAGGATTAATGTAATTATACCCTCAGGTGTTACAGATTACAGCAATGGAATAAAATGTATCATGGAAAACCTTTGTACCATTGTACTTCAAATATCTTTAAAAATAAATGTTTTGAGTACAAAATTAATCACTCAAATACGTGTCCTGTAGTGCTAAATGTGTGTCTTGCTGTAAGATAATCTCTGTTGTCCTCCGAAAGCTAAGTTCTGCAGAAGTCAATGTACTTACCTCATGATAAACAAAAGTGAAATTCTTTGCGTATAGATATCTTAGTTATTACGCTTATTGTTGTGATGAAGAAATTACTGTGTTGTAACGAATTGTTGTGCTACGGAAAAGGCTGTCTCATTGGAGCTATACCACAAAAGTTACTACTAAAACATGTCTTACTTTCCAGAATAATACAGAAAAACTGTGCAGATATAAAACAGATACACCGCAAAAGCAACATTGTAAATTGTCACTCATTAGTAGTGTCGTGATAAAATCGTGTAGCTGTCACATAAACTAACCACTGTGTCATCTGGTATCTCACAGAAAGTACTTTAAATCCAGAATGTTTCTTCAAGTAAACCAAAATGTTGCATTAAAATCTCATTAGCAGTACCAGTATATGTCCTAAGTATGTAAGCCTGATAGTCATTACGTAATCGTGGAACTAACAAGCAAGAATGTACACACACAGTAACACTGTGTATTCTGTTAACTATCACAATGCAGTGGTAATTACTGTCTAAATAAGTACCCTAGGTTCTAGACTGGATAGTTAACTTCAAAACATAGTTGCATGATAACAGTTTCTAAGTGTGACAATGCATACTAGAAATGTGAAGCGAAACGTTTTATGGCAAAGACAAAGTTATAAAGCAGATCATCTTTCAATAAACGGTTTTACATGTGAAATGTGGTGCAATCCTTTACTCTTCCTAGTACGCAGAGATCCAACTTGAACGGAATTATCATGCGGTATATGTTGGTGAGGAATGCTAAAATTTTTCTCAAGGTTAGCGTCTATGTTATTTTTCTCTGAGCCAGCCGGCGCACTCGGCTGCCTGCAGTGCGAGTCATTGTCTGTTCCTTTGTTGGCGCACATCGTTATTGGGATTAGGAGACGTAGCTTCTACAAATTCACATTGTCAAAAGTGCCCTGCTCTGTTTGAATCCCGCCAGTTCTGATGCAATTCAGCTCTGTCGTTACGATCATATCGTCTGTCGTCATGTCGGTAGGTTCCATAGTTTCTTTTTTGTCGGTCACGTGGTGGAGAATTTCTCCCTGAATCATAACTGCCCGCTGGACCGTTGCGTCTAAAATTATTCTGTCTCCCTTGATAACAATTATTTTGGTTCCCGTATTGTCTGTTTCTCTGATTGTCTCTGTGATAGTCGGTGCTGCAGAGAGGTGATCTTTCCCTGTTATTATTACTGCTCTGCCAACGGTTGTCATACGGGTGGTGTCTGTTTTGGTCACGATTTGTGTTGTGAGGACAGCCTTGTTGCGTCCAGTTATTATTTCTGTCATCGCGGAATTGTAACGGATGTGGCCTGTAATTGTTGTGCTCCTGTTTTCGCGTTCCGCGATTGTCAGTGTCAATTTCCAGTTCTTGTAAGAGCCCCTGAAAAGCTTCAATGTCGTCTTTGCAACGTCCTGCCAAAATAATATGTCGTAAATGTTCAGGTAATTTGATTAAGCAAATGCGGATGAGTTCTGAGGGGCTGTATGGGTTTGACAGGTACTGATTCTTGTGCAACATATCTTCAAAATATTTCACAAGACTGGAAAATTCAGATTGTTCGAAATGTTTCATCATTATGATGCTATGTTTTACTCGGTCTTGTGTAGCTTGAGACCAATATGCTGAGAGGAAGGCATGATAAAAATCTCCTTCACTGTGACAATCGTGAATGACCGATCGCATTCTTACAGCTGATTCATTCTCCAAGTAGCCACACATAAATTCTAACCTGTGCTCCAATGACCAGTTGGGAGGAAAAAAATGAGAAAATTGATGAAGCCATGCTTGTGGATGAATGTCGTTGTCAGAATTCTTAAATGTTTTGAATTTACGTGTAGTAATGAACAGCTTATAGTCGAAATCATCGTGTCGGCGAGTCGCACATCGCTCATTGTTACTTCGTTTCGGCGGTTCCATCTCAAAATCCAATGCGCCTTGCCAATTTCTTTCATAATTTCCGAAGTGTCCTGTGTTATTATTTTGTGGTTGTTCCGTATTTCTATGTCCCTCTTCCCGTACTGGAGTGCGAGTGTCCTCTGAAATATGTAATTCTTGTATTACCTGTGTCAACTGATCTTGTAGTTCCCGGATTTCTCTTTTGCACTGTGTATTGATTTGATTTTGATTTTGTTTGAATTTTCTATTTTGTTCATACTCTTCTGTGTCAGTGAAGGCTACGGGTCTTGTGTCATTCAGATCATCATCTACCTTTGTAGATAAGTTAGTGACCTGATCCGAAAGTTCGGCTACTTTCTCCGATAGTGAACACATTTCCTCAGTGTGTTTTCTGAACCAAGTTTCAGAGTGTCCATTTGTGTAGAAATCGAATCTACTGTGTCCTTTAAGTTTTCCTGAGCTTTTGCAAGTTGCGTAACCGAATCAGTAGATGCAACTGAGTCAATTTTAGCCCACAAGGTCTCATGATTTTCATAAACAATGGTTTGCAGTTCTTTTATGGCTGCTTCGTGATTCTGTAATGCAATTTCATGCCGCGAAAAAATAGGTTGAAAATGCTCACAAATTTGTGTTTTTACGTCATTACAGACTTTTTGACATTTCGATTCAATGTTATGTAACTCAGTAGTTAAATCTTCACGTGTTTGTTCAAGCATGGTGTCTAACTTCCGAAGATTTTGTTCCATTGTGTCTAACTTTTGAAGCTTTTGCTCTGTTTGTCTCTGATTTTGTTCCAGTGTGTCTAACTTTTGAAGATTTTGTTCCATTGTGTCTAACTGTTGCTGTGTTTGTCTCTGATTTTGTTTCATTCGCTGCATTAATTGCAGTAATAATGTATTAGTGTCTGGAATCTGTTCCTCTATGCATTTCGGCAGTGCATTTGCACCGGTAGCATTCACATCTTGACAAGCAGAAAATGTGTTTTGACTTGTTTGAGAAAACGGTGAGGCCCCAAAACCTGAATCTACAGTATTTGCAATATTGTGTTCCGTCATTTCGGATTCCTGAGGCGAGCTGTTGCCGACCGATCGATCGATAATGCTTCCCTGTTCACTAATTGTTTCACTGCCTACACCATTATTTGCAGCCCGCTCCATTTCCCTATGTACAATTACCAAATTACTACTTTTAACATTAGTTAATTCATTACACAGTGGCGCTAACACACTGCTTTCGCCTTCACTGTCATGTCTCAGTTTACTTTGGAGCCTAGTATTACGTTTTTCACACGCCATTATTGTCACAATATTTCACACGATAACACAGAAAAGCACAATTTGAAGAGCAAAAACAAGAGAACACATTAACATAGCACTGAAAATAATATGTAGTTAATTGCAAGCGCAGCTGCGAAATACTTGGTGCAAATCTACATGCATGCCACAACTGTTTTACTGTACAAGAATGAAAAACTACAACTACAAAGGAAATTCTCTCTACAATTACGCGCTAGCAATAAACAAAATCTACACTAATTACACAAACTACAAGAAAAAATCAGAAGATTCCAGTGAGGTATCCTCGGCTAAGTGTCGACATATGAAACGTCCCCTTAGAACAAATTATACACGACTGTGCTTAAACTGACACACAATATTTTTAGCGCAACGCAATCTGACTTTCAAAAATCCCTACAAAAGAATGGCCCTGACTAACATTAACCTACACCTTTCACAAATCACTTACCTCACAAAAATCTTCGTTACTCGAACTACTGCAATACAACGAGCGCCACTACTGCCTGCTAAATAAAATATTCAAACTACGGAAGGCACTAACTACTGATAGGCATAGTTAGCAAATGAAAGATTTTGATAGGGAACAAACAATGTATTTACCTCAATAGTGTTCAAAAGTCATAATGTATATAGCAGTTCATGACATCCATTCTGTACTCAAAAATCCGCCATCTCTCTCCACACATCCACCACTGCTGGCGGCTCACCTCCTACTGCGCGACGCTACGCGCTGTTCACATCCAGCTGCCCAACACTACAGTGGCAGACAACAATGCAAACTAGCCACAGACTGCACACAGCACAGCCAGTGATTTTCATACAGAGCGCTACGTGGCGTTACTAATAAGAAAACCTAAACAGCCTACTTACAACTTTTTCCCAACGCCGCCGTGGACGCGTGACACGATGTAAAGGTCTACAGACCCCGTCTTACCTACATTCCACCCCAGCTTTTCACGCCTCTCTGATGTAGTTAATAACAGCGATGTCCAGTATTTAAATTACTTGGTTTTCTTATGGGTGGCCGAGGAAAACATTTTACACGCGGCGCCGCTCATAATCGAAGCGAAAAGTCCTCGGAGGGTGGCATAAAGAGCGCCATTGAAACCTCCCATTTTCTTGGGGCGTTGATTCCCACCGATTTCGCAATCGAAGACGACTGTTCACAGTGCAATTAGCAACAGATCGACGCTCTTGATAACCTTTGACAATACCTTTTCGACACCGGTCAGCTTAGTGGCGCTACATCACTGAACTATCGCCTGCTGATTGCATGCAAAATCTAAAGGGTGTCGAAAGGAGTGTCTGTCACGGCGCCTAGGAATCATTGAATAGCCGTCTCTGTACAGGAATATTTTTTAAATGTCCAACAGAGGTGCACTTTGAGCACCGAAGATCTATCCAACCTGCGGTGTCTTAGGGAGTCCATTTGCTGTTTTATTTACGCATCTGTCAATGCCGCATCCCCCTGTGATCACGCCATAGGAGGGCGCGAAACAGGAGCGCTGAATACGCATAAACACCCTTTGCTACGTGGAACACGTTCAGATTTCGTCAGACGGTTTTGAACAGTCCCTAGTGGTGCCACCCTGTACATCAGAGCAAAAATTGCGCTCGCGCTTGCAAGAACCGCCACCACTCGTACTAAACCTCAACACATCTCTCAGTTTAGCCGGTGAGTCCGTACATGGTGGTGTAATGAACGTACAGTATAACTGACTACGCTTTCCCACCAGAATTTTGCGATAATTAAAGGGACCACACCCTGCCTATCTAACCCATGTTAATTTAGGCAAGTATTTGACGCTTTTCTGAAAAAACTATTTGATACAGGACCTTAATATTTTTACTGTATGTTTCATGATGCTAATAGAGTCAACTGTACTAAAATCTACTTTATCCATTTCATAGTTTTGAAAAAATACTTTTTTAAATTTATTAACAAAAAATATTAAGTTTTTTCTACCGAAAATATTTTTTTTGTGAACTTCCTAATGGGGGAATAATAATTAATGTAGTACCAGAGCTGGCTTTTTATGTTATGCAGTGTCTCTGACAATTTCATTCATTTATCTATGATAGCTTCTGATATAATGGGGCATATTTACTGAAAATTTTAGTTTGCGGGAAATTGACTTCAAAGAAAAAACTTTTTAAATTTGTTACTTACAGTTAATTAAAACTGTCCTGCTGCATATATGGCCCTTCGTTGGCCTCTAGCAGGTCTTCCAGCTTTTTCTTTTTTCACCTTCCTGGATGTTTGTCTTGCTTTCTTGGCCATATTAGATGCAGACCTGTCTGCATCGGCTATCCTCATTTTATCGCAATGTTGCAGCCCAGTGATCATATTTTCACCAGGATTAATTCCCAGCTTTTTCAGTACTCAACACTTTCTAATATTAACAAAACTGAATGTAATAACAGCATCATGAACACCAAGTTTCATTGTATGCTTGCCTACAAGGCAGTTCCAAATTATGCTGTTGAAACATTCACTTGGATGCTGTGTCTTCCCATGCCGACATTTCCTTAGCAGGTCAGGATGAGCCAAGTCTCTGAAAATAGCTTTAATTGCTGTAATAACAGCAACAGGAAGAGAATGCTGATGAGAATAAGATTCTCCAGTTGCCTGAGCCCTATTGCATTTGCACCACGAATTTTCTCCTGATGGACACAGTCCATGACATGGCTTATCAACAGTTGAGGACTTATGAAAGAATATGGCCCAAACATCTCTCTTCATTGTCTCCAGATTTTCTTTATTTCTGCTAATTGCCTGCCCATGGTATACCTGCAAGTTTTCAATCACACTTGAACAAAGCGAACTGCGTGTTTGAAAGTGTGTTGTTTACAAACAGCAGAAACAAAAGAAGACCGACCGTTGCATTCCAACGATACCCAGCACAGTCGGGAGTAAAAAAAAGTCCCTAAAGTGCAATGTTGCGGATATAAAGATCTAAAATATACGCAGAAAAGTAGTCAACAGAAAAGTGGGCGTGGCACATAAACACACATGGTAGGAAAATGCTCTTTAAATGCTCGAAAAAATCTTTTTCAGCAAAATCCTTTTCAGAGTACTTAAATAAAACCTTAATCTACCGAAATATGATGAAAACTGAAAATCGATTTTTTTCGACCTGAACCACGGTGTGGTCCCCTTAAGCCAGTCCGTCCTGGAACTGACTTAGTGAGTCGCCGCATAGGAATTCTTCCTGCCTATTATGTGGAGATCTTCTCGTAGTTTTACGTCCCCTTGCAGAGCCGTAGCAGCGCTATCAGATTCTGAAAGTGCAATACTACAGTCTATGTTTTACGTAATGTATCGCGGAGTAAATTTTTTTGTCCAAATAATTTTTACACAGGATGCCATTAACATTTCTGTCGTTGGCGCAATTGTCGACTTACGTTGTACGTTATGTTGAATTCCAAGTAGGTTGTTTTCTCTTTGCTTGTCTTGAAGTCAATATACCAGTTAATTGCTCTTGCTGTTTATCATTTCCGTTTTTCTAAGTCATTTACTGAGTGTTATGAGTATTTAATGTGTGTGCTTTGTCTCGCGCCCTTTGGTATTCACGCACTGCAAGGAATCCCATTTTGACTACTTAACTGTTGTATTTGGTAAAGATGCGAACTAATTCTGTTTTTAGATACTTTCCTCTTCTTTCTAGTAATAAATACACCGTTCGTTGCACGCAAATTTTCGTCTGTGAAGGTAAGTTCGTCGTCGGTTGCTGAGTGAAGAATTGTCGTGGCAGATTATCTAGTACAGTGTGTTTCTTTATGTTCCACAAAATAACTTTCTCAGAATACTGTATTGATGTGTTTAGCTTCGCGTAACAATTCATGCACATTCAATTCTTCCCAACTGCATCATCATTCAAATGACTTGGAAAAGCTTCGTCGACGGTAACTCGACCTCTATGTTGAGTACTGGGATTACAAAAAGGGCCCGCGTTTTCCACTCCATTATATCCGAACAATAAGTTGAACATTATTGTACTGCTGTACTTTTGATGATAGGATCTTACTAATGAATTTCGCTTTCTTTGGTGTTCAAGTATTCTGTCATTCATTAGTCGCGCGATTTATTGTTAAGTGTAAGTTACTTGTTCAACTTCCTTTTATTTATTTTCGAAGTCAGATAGCGTAACAAAATTAAATGTTGGATCAGGAGTTTTTTTATAATAAGGCGTAGTTTCACTAAATCGGGGTTTACTCGAATTTTCAGTCCCTCTTACAACATCGACTCATTCTCACGCCACAATACTTTTGTGTTGTAGTTTTCCATACTTCGTAAGCTAATTGATGTGGAATAACTTGTCCGCCGCTCGTGGTCTCGCGGTAGCGTTCTCGCTTCCCGAGCACGGGGTCCCGGGTTCGATTCCCGGCGGGGTCAGGGATTTTCACCTGCCTCGAGATGACTGGGTGTTTGTGTTGTCCTCATCATTTCATCATCATCCAGTAAAGTGGCGAAATTGGACTGAGCAAAGATTGGGTAATTGTACGGGCGCTGATAACCACGCAGTTGAGCGCCCCACAAACCAAACATCATCATCATCATCGGAATAACTTACTGGCCAGGCATTAAATGAACATTTCTCTTATAAGAACTCTGTGTGACTGCTGTCGTAACTACACTCCTGGAAATGGAGAAAAGAACACATTGACACCGGTGTGTCAGACCCACCATACTTGCTCCGGACACTGCGAGAGGGCTGTACAAGCAATGATCACACGCACGGCACAGCGGACACACCAGGAACCGCGGTGTTGGCCGTCGAATGGCGCTAGCTGCGCAGCATTTGTGCACCGCCGCCGTCAGTGTCAGCCAGTTTGCCGTGGCATACGGAGCTCCATCGCAGTCTTTAACACTGGTAGCATGCCGCGACAGCGTGGACGTGAACCGTATGTGCAGTTGACGGACTTTGAGCGAGGGCGTATAGTGGGCATGCGGGAGGCCGGGTGGACGTACCGCCGAATTGCTCAACACGTGGGGCGTGAGGTCTCCACAGTACATCGATGTTGTCGCCAGTGGTCGGCGGAAGGTGCACGTGCCCGTCGACCTGGGACCGGACCGCAGCGACGCACGGATGCACGCCAAGACCGTAGGATCCTGCGCAGTGCCGTAGGGGACCGCACCGCCACTTCCCAGCAAATTAGGGACACTGTTGCTCCTGGGGTATCGGCGAGGACCATTCGCAACCGTCTCCATGAAGCTGGGCTACGGTCCCGCACACCGTTAGGCCGTCTTCCGCTCACGCCCCAACATCGTGCAGCCCGCCTCCAGTGGTGTCGCGACAGGCGTGAATGGAGGGACGAATGGAGACGTGTCGTCTTCAGCGATGAGAGTCGCTTCTGCCTTGGTGCCAATGATGGTCGTATGCGTGTTTGGCGCCGTGCAGGTGAGCGCCACAGTCAGGACTGCATACGACCGAGGCACACAGGGCCAACACCCGGCATCATGGTGTGGGGAGCGATCTCCTACACTGGCCGTACACCACTGGTGATCGTCGAGGGGACACTGAATAGTGCACGGTACATCCAAACCGTCATCGAACCCATCGTTCTACCATTCCTAGACCGGCAGGGAACTTGCTGTTCCAACAGGACAATGCACGTCCGCATGTATCCCGTGCCACCCAACGTGCTCTAGAAGGTGTAAGTCAACTACCCTGGCCAGCAAGATCTCCGGATCTGTCCCCCATTGAGCATGTTTGGGACTGGATGAAGCGTCGTCTCACGCGGTCTGCACGTCCAGCACGAACGCTGGTCCAACTGAGGCGCCAGGTGGAAATGGCATGGCAAGCCGTTCCACAGGACTACATCCAGCATCTCTACGATCGTCTCCATGGGAGAGTAGCAGCCTGCATTGCTGCGAAAGGTGGATATACACTGTACTAGTGCCGACATTGTGCATGCTCTGTTGCCTGTGTCTATGTGCCTGTGGTTCTGTCAGTGTGATCATGTGATGTATCTGACCCCAGGAATGTGTCAATAAAGTTTCCCCTTCCTGGGACAATGAATTCACGGTGTTCTTATTTCAATTTCCAGGAGTGTATATGTTCATTGGTGTCACATGTCTTGTTTGTTTATTTATATATTGCCAACCTAGCGAAGTAGGTTACCAAACTAATCATTTCTGTCCTCTCTCTCTCTCTCTCTCTCTCTCTCTCTCTCTCTCTCTGTGTGTGTGTGTGTGTGTGTGTGTGTGTGTGTGTGTGTGTGTGCGTGTGGATGTAAGATTTTTTTGAAGTGTTAACGAGGAAATTGCAGAAAGTTGAATGTTATTCTAATCGCTGTCAGATAATCCTACGTGTTCGGATGACTGGATGTAAAACTCTGCGGTTAGTGTCAGATCAGTAGAGGTGTTCCACAGCACTTAGCTTACGAAATATGAAAACTACAAACAAAAAAATCATCACGTGAAAATATGGTGATGTTTTACACGTGTAAAGTTTGTTTGCCGACTAGCACTAGGAAACGAGGCATTCCTGGCCAAAAGAAGTTTACTAATATCAAACTTCGGTCGTAATCTCAGTAATAAATATTTGAGAATCCACTTCTGGAGCACAGCATTGTAATGATGTGTATCATGGACAGTGGTAAAACAAGAGCAGAACAGAATCGAAGACTCTGAGATGTGGTGGAAAAATCTGAGATGTGGTGTAGAAAATGTGGTGGACTGATAAGATAAAAAAAGAGGAGTTTCACCGCCGAACCGGCGAGGGAAATATGTTGAAAACATTGACAGGCAGGAAGAAGGGTCAGAATGATAGGGCCGGCCGGAGTGGCCGTGCGGTTCTAGGCGCTACAGTCTGGAGCCGAGCGACCGCTACGGTCGTAGGTTCGAATCCTGCCTCGGGCATGGATGTGTGTGATGTCCTTAGGTTAGTTAGGCAACTGATGACCTCAGAAGTTAAGTCGCATAGTGCTCAGAGCCATTTGAACCAACCAGAATGATAGGACATGAGTTAAGATATCAGGGAAAAACTTCCGTGGTACTAGAGGGTGGTCGTAGAGGGCAAAAATTGTAAGGAAGACAGAGATTGGAATATATCCAACAAATAATTTGGAATATTAGGTCCACGTGCTACTCTGAGATGAAGAGATTTGCATAGGAGAGGAAACCCTATGGGCCGCATCACATCATTAAGAGGATTAATGACAAAAGAACTGCACATTACATGTCTGCAGTCGTGATACATATTAAAATCTCCGCACAGCAGCCACACCGCGAAAGGTACGAAAACAAAACAGCGCAGCCCATTCATAAAGTACGATAATTTCCTGGGTTTCAAAGGCAAGAACACTGCCGGCAGTGTACATCAGCAATGGACCAACACATAATACAGTGGTCAGTTGGCGCAGAAGCGTGGGTCCAGTGGTTTCAAACAAATATATCAAAGAACTGAGCGGCATACCAACTCAGTGTGCAAAGAATCGCGAATCGCAAGAGGAGTCATGGGAAAAATGTCAGGATCGGGGTGTTGGAATCGAAGTGACTGTGGAAAAATGAAGATTAGTCGTGGATCAGTCTTCAACATCTTGTACGACATTTACGATATGCAAAGCTCACCATCTGCTGGGTTCCGCGACTACGCAACCCATTCAAAAAGTCCGCCAAACTGAGTCACCACTGCAAATGTTGCAGCTGAGCCGGAGTAACCCAGGTACACTACTCGCCATTAACATTACTACACCGCGAAGTTGACGTGCTACAGGCGCGAAATTTAACCGACAGGAAGAAAATGCTGTGATATGCAAATGATTAGCTTTTCAGAGCATTCACACAAGGTTGGCGCCGGTGGCGACACCTACAACGTACTGACATGAGGAAAGTTTCCAATCGATTTCTCATACACAAACAGCAGTTGACCGGGACCGGCGTTGCCTAGTGAAACGTTGTTGTGTGACTCGTGAAGAGAAATGCGTACAATCACGTTTCCGACTTTGATAAAAGTTGGATTGTAGCCTATCACGATTGCAGTTTGTCGTATCGCGACATTGCTGCTCGCGTTGGTCGAGATCTAATGACTGTTACCAGAATATGGAATCGGTGGCTTCAGGAGGGTAATACGGAACGCCGTGCTGGATCCCAACGGTCTCGTATAACTAGCAGTCGAGATGACAGGCATCTTGTCCGCATGGCTGTAACGGATCGTGCACCCACGTATCGATCCCTGAGTCAACAGATGGGGACGTTTGCAAGACAACAACCATCTGCACGAACAGTTTGACGACGTTTCCAGCAGCGTGGACTATCAGCTCGGAGACCATGGCTGCGGTTACCCTTGACGCTGCATGATAGACAGGAACGCCTGCGATGGTGTACTCAACGACGAACCTGGGTGTACGAGTGGCAAAACGTCATTTTTTCGGATGAATCCAGGTTCTGTTTACAGCATCATGATGGTCGCATCCGTGTTTGGCGACATCACGGTGAACGTACATTGGAAGGGTGTATTCGTCATCGCCGTACTGGCGTATCACCCGGCGTGATGGGGTGCCATTGGTTACACGTCTCGGTCCCCTCTTGTTCGCATTGACTGCACTTTGAACAGTGGACGTTACATTTCAGATGTGTTACGACCCGTGGCTCTACCCTTCATTCGATCCCTGCGAAACCCAACATTTCAGCAGGATAATGCAGGACCGCATGTTGCACGTCCTGTACGGGCCTTTCTGGATACAGAAAATGTTCGACTGCTGCCCTGGCCAGCATGTTCTCCAGATCTCTCACCAATTTATAACGTCTGGTCAATGGTGGCCGAACAACTGGCTCGTCACAATACGTCAGTCACCACTCTTGATGAACTGTGGTATCGTGTTGAAGCTGCATGGGCAACTGTACCTGTACACGCCATCCAAGCTCAGTTTGACTCAAATGCCCAGGCGTATCAAGGCCGTTATTACGGCCAGAGGTGGTTGTTCTGGGTACTGATTTATCAGGATCTGTGAACTGTGTGTGAAAATGTAATCACATGTCAGTTCTAGTATGATATATTTGTCCAATAACTACCAGTTTATCATCTGCATTTCTTCTTGGTGTAGCAATTTTAATGGCCAGTAGTGTAATTTCTTTGGACGGGTAATAACTGTGTGTAATAACTGTGTGTCTCTACATCTACATGAATACTCTTCAATTGACACTTAAGTGCCTGGCAGAGGGTTCATCGAACCACTTTCAGACTATTTTTCTATTGTTCCACACTCGAATAGCGCGCGGGAAATCGCGCAC
Organism: Schistocerca cancellata; assembly: GCF_023864275.1. Classification (NCBI taxonomy): domain Eukaryota; kingdom Metazoa; phylum Arthropoda; class Insecta; order Orthoptera; family Acrididae; genus Schistocerca; species Schistocerca cancellata. The sequence goes on along the minus strand of NC_064628.1, from coordinate 779,835,185 downwards.
TTAATAGGAAACATCATATGTTCAGGAGAAAATAGGACACTTGCAAGATATCAGCCGCAGTAGCCATAATTCTGATAGATGACCTTCGTATCATAGAGCTTTTAAACTACCACGCTCACAGGTTGTTTGTCGCTCACTCACAGGGTTGACATCCATCCCCATATATCGGGACCGTCACCGTTATGGACTTCCTTGTCCCGACATCCCAAGACCCTGTTTTGCCCCGATTTTGCAAAATACTGTTACGATCTTGGCTCAAGTACCTAAGTAACCGCACCTGTTACCGCAACATGTAATTACATCATCAGTTAATTTTATTTACGTCCTCACGTTTATGTTGATAAGGTCGTCTCACAGATGGCGTTGCATGTTGTGTATCCCATATAGGCGATGCAAGCACCTTCTAGATTTAACGCCATCATTCGAGAAAATACCACACTTCTCCAGTAGTGCTGGGCTGCAACTATTTAAGCAGCGCCACGCGGAAGAATCTGGCAGTTCCCATTTCAATAGTGATCTGATAAGACTATTTTTTCTAAACGTAATACGAATAACTAAAATATTAAATTATTTTTCAATAAACGCCGTAAGGACAGAGAGGCTGAAAGAGTTCTGCTTATACGTTGATGTCAATTGTCACACTCTTCCATCTCACTCAAAAACAAGATGGCTGTCGTTAATGCCCACAGCTGAGACAATTCTTAATCTTTGGATTCCATTAAAACAAATTTTAAGCCGATGATAGGCCACCTAAAATTAATGTCAGATTTTTTGTCAGTAGTCCGATCAGTGAAATTTATTTCATGATCCTGCAGTCAAACTTGAAAAAATATAAAAAGCGTGGAGAAGAAACAAGTCTCCATAACTGAAATAAGAAGTATGTTAATCGGCACTGAAAGATGTCTAAACGACAGGAAGGCTACCAATTTTATTAGCGTGCAAACTAAGATCAATTTTAACAAATTAAAGAATGACAACGCTAAACAAGTAATAATTAACTGAATTTCGGAATTTGAGGAAGAGACAATGGCTTCCATAGCATTTGATTACCTAGAGAACTGAGCTATTTCTTTTAATAAATATCAAGTATTCGATTGGACGATGCTATCTGAATCCCCAGATTGGGTGATAATTGAAAACACTGTTATATACCTGAGTAAAAATGGTGTGAAGATTTCATGCGAGTATTTGTATTCTGTTCCCGCACATAACGCCACTACAGAAAGAATGTTTTCGCTGATACTGGCCCAGTGGGCTGATGAAAGAAAGCGACTGCCGCCAGAGACTGTGGAATCAATCTTACAGTGCCAGTTTAACCAGAAACTGAGTTGCATGGAGTTTTATAAACATGTAAAAGGGAAAGAGACTTGCTGAAAAAGGTGAAATCTCCCGAAAAGTTTAGTTTACCATCTACTTCCGCCGCAACAAGTTCAAAAAATGGTTCAAATGGCTCTGAGCACTATGGGACTTAACATCTGAGGTCATCAGTCCCCTAGAACTTAGAACTACTTAAACCTAACTAACCTAAGGACATCACACACATCCATGCCCGAGGCAGGATTCGAACCTGCGACCGTTGCGGTTCCAGACTGAAGCGCCTAGAACCGCTCGGCCACACCGGCCGGCCCGCAACAAGTTCCAAGTAATTGTGTGTAAAATAAAAAGTAATTATATTAAACAGTTTTTTTTATTTTATTGGTACCTCAGAGTGTACCGACAAGGTCCCAGGCAACCCTACTCGCTCGACCCCACAGCAGCCGCCTAATGCCCGAGCGCAAAGTGCTGTAAAGTAGAGTGAGAAGAGGTATACTAAATAATGTGACACTACTAATATGCTTTGTTCATATTGCTGGTGCCAAAGAACATTTTTACGTATTGATACAGAAATGCAGTGTGAATGACTGACACGGTTGATTGCGTCGTTAAACAAGTAACGTAGCGCTATTTAATTGTTAGCATTGCTGTTGTCCGTTATTCTCTTTGCACTCTAAAGCTGACATTTGCAGGAGATCCGCTGTTCCTCAAAGCGATTACCATGATTGAACAGTAAATTGAAAATAATTAACTTCATTTCATAATAATTCTTCAGCTGGTTAGGTTTCTTCATTTTGATTCTGTGTCCTATCAATACGAGAATATTGTTAAAATAATAGTGAACATACATGTGCGTGAGTATCCTATACGTATTATCTACTCGAATTATTTATCTATTTTTCGTGAAAAATACTGCGTGCTCTCGGACAAATTTAAAAAGAAGTTGGGCAGATGAGTTTACCCACTTTTCCCTCACCTTCAACAACAGGCGAATAGAAGAGCTCTGGTTGTCATTGTGCTATTATAGTACTTCGCACTCGGGTATTTGGCGGCTGTATTAGGGCGAAGAGAGAGAAAAAAACGGGGCGCGATAATTTACATCTACATCCACATGTATACTCCGCAAATCACACTTAAATGCCTGGCAAGTGGGCTCATTGAACCACCTTCACAAGAATTCTCTATTATTCCAATTTCGAAGAGCGCAAGGAGGAAATGAACACCTATATACTTCCGTGAGAGCTCTGATTTCCCTTATTTTATTATGATTATCGTTTCTCCTCATTTAATTAGGTGTTAACAAAATATTTTCGCATTCGGAGGGGAAAGTTGGTGATTTAAATTTCGTCAGAAGATTCCACCACGCCTTTGTTTCAATGATGTCCACCACAAATCCTAGATCATTTCAGTGACACTCTCTCCCCTATTTCTCGATGATGCAAAATGTGCTGCTCTTCTTTGAACTTTCTCGATGTAATCCATTAAACCTATCTGGTAAGGATCCCACACCGCGCAGCAGTACTCCAAAAGAGGACGGACAAGCGTAGTGTAGGCAGTCTCTTTGGTAGATCTGTTGCGTCTTCTAAGTGTTCTTCCAATAAAACGCAGTCTTTGGTTCGCCTTCCCCACAACATTTTCTCTGGGTTGTTTCCAATTTAAGTTGTTCGTAATTGTAATTCCTAGCTATTTAGTTGAATTTACGGCCTTTAGATTTGACTGATTTATCGTGTAACCGAAGTTTAACGGGTTGCTTCTAGCAATCATGTGGATAGCCTCACACTTTTCATTGTTTAGAGACAACTGCCAATTTTCGCTCCATGCAGATACCTTTTCTAAATCGTTTTGCACCTTATTTTGATCTTCTCATAACTTTACTAGAGGATAAACGACAGCATCATCTGCAAACAACCAAAGACGGCTGCTCAGACTGTCTCTTAAATCATTTATACAGATAAGGAAGAGCAGAGGGCCTATAACACTACCTTGGGGAACGCTAGAAATTACTACGAACTGTGACCTCTCTGACAGGAAATCACGAATCCAGTTACATAACAGTCGATGTTCCACAAGCTCGCAAATTCACTACAAGCCGCTTGTCTGGTACAATGTCAAAAGCATCCTGGAAATCTAGAAATACGGAATCAATTTGAAATCCCTTGTGAATAGCACTCAACATTTCGTTTGTGTAAAGATCAAGTTCTGTTTCACAAGAACAGTCTAGACCGGAAGACTTGCTTCACTTCAAAAAATGGTTCAAAATGGTTCAAATGGCTCTGAGCACTATGGGACTTAACATGTGAGGTCATCAGTCCCCTATAACTTAGAACTACTTAAACCTAGCTAACATAAGGACATCACACACATCCATGCCCGAGGCAGGATTCGAACCTGCGGCCGTAGCGGTCGCCTGGTTCCAGACTGAAGGGCCTAGAAGCGCTCCGCCACAGCGGACGTCCGTCGGTAAAAGGGTCCAATTATTATTTTATTCCGGTTGACAAGAATTACCTCCACCCACACTAACTCACAGGAACTGTCTACTTCAATTTCGCTACAAGATAATCTACTTAACACACCACCGCCAACTGTGTTTAGCCTACCCTTTCTGAAAACCGTTAGGTTCTTCGCAGAAATTTCAGGCGAACTTATCTCTGGCTTTAGGCAGCTTTCAGGGCCTATAACGATTTGAGCATCAGTGCTTTCTATTAGCACTTGGAATTATGGTACTCTCGCAACAAAGCTACGACAGTTTACAACTGTTACACCGATGTTTCCTGTGTCTACGTTCTTCCTGTGTTCGACCTGCTCCCTTTGAGTCTGAAACCCTTTTTGTTTTTCCCCGAGACCCTCTAACCTAAAAAACCGCCCAGTCCACGCCACACAACCTCTGCTACCTGTGTAGCCACCTCCTGAGTGTAATGGACTCCTGACCTATTTAGCGCAACCCGAAACCCAACCACCCTATGGCGCAAGTCGAGGAATTTGCAGACTACACGGTCGCAAAACAGTCTGGGCCTCTGATTCAGACCCTCCACTCGCCTGTGTACCAGAGCTCCACAGTCGGTCTTGTCGACTATGCTGCAAATGATGAGCTCTGGTTTCATCTCGCAAGCAAGACTGGCAGCCTGTACCACTTCTGATAGTTGCTCGAAACGAGAGAGAATCTCTTCCGATTCAAAGGGACATATAGCATAGGTATCGATGTTAGCCACCACCTGCAGTTGGCTGCACCCTGTGCTCCTCATGGCATCTGGAAGGAGCCTTTCACATCTGGAATGATTCCACCCGGTATGCACACTGAGCGCACATTGACTTTCTTCCCCTCCTTGGCAGCCATGTTCCTAATTTTTGGACGCTCTCTATTTGCTCAGGATTGTTTGTTTCCAAGAGTTCTAGTATATTATGGAAACCAGCTACACTTCGTGTGAACTGCTGAACTAACTGTTCAAAATAGTTTTCGGAGAATGCGTTCGGGGAGGAGAGGAAGCGGGATGCTTTATGCCTACCACCGACTTTAAACGCGTATTTTCGCCAAGACGTCAAGGGCAAAAAAATGGTTCAAATGGCTCTGAGCAATATGGGACTTAACTTCTGAGGTCATCAGTCCCCTAGAACTTAGAACTACTTAAACCTAACTAACCTAACGACATCACACACACCCATGCCTGAGGCAGGATTCGAACCTGCGACCGTAGCGGTCGCGCGGTTCCAGACTGCAGCCCCTAGAACCGCTCGGCCACTCCAGCAGGCCGTCAAGGACAAATTAAAGTCACCAGCAACAATAATTTTATGAGTCAGGTACTCATTCGAAGCAAGAGTCACATTTTCCTTGAACCCTTCTTCAGTAACTATATCATCTAACGAAGAACTACCAGCATGCTGGAATAACTGCAGGTCAGCAGCTTCTGTTAATCAGTACTACGAAAAACCAGCCAAAGTTGCTATTTTCATTTTTTTTATTGACTCAATGACTAGTTTCGGGCCGGGACCCATTTTCAAACCATCGTAACAGATAGTGAAATGGTATTCCCGAAAACGCAAAAACCATGTCAAAAATATACATATTTATGACATGGTTTTGCGTCTTCATAAATTTCATTTTGACAAACGGTTACAATGATTTTGGAAATGGGTCCCGTCCCGAAACTAGTCATCGAGTAAATAAAAAAAGTGAAATATAAAACTTTAGCTGGTCTTTTGTTGTACTGATATATCATTTAAGTCGTGGGGATCGATAAAAGGAACCGTTATTAACTTATTCTAATTGTGGAGGATAATATCTACGTACACTAATACAGCAACTATCTACTTCAATTTCACTACAAGATAGACTACTACTAACAGCAACATATATGCAACTACCAAATGAAATTTTGGAAATTTGTGGTAAGGTCTTATGGGACCAAACCGCAGAGGTCATCGGTTCCTAAGCCTACACACGATTTAATCTAACTTAAACTAACTTATGCTATGGACAATACGCACACCCATACCCGAGGAAGGACTCGAACCCCCAACAGGGGGAGTCGCGCGGTCCGTGACAGGGCGCCCTAGACCGTGCGGCTACCCCGCGTGGCAACCAACCATCAACTGAATTTAATCGGTCCGTTAGGTACTTGGTAAAAACTTCAGCTGAACTTGTCTTTGGCTTTAGTCAGCCTTCAATACCTACAACAATTTCTTGCGCTTGCAGCTGTGGTTCTTTCCCAACACTGCTCCGGAAATTTATAGCTATAATACCCAAGCTTCCTATGAACACCTCCGTCCTGTGTTTGACCTGCAGTGTTCGAGACTGAACCCTGTCTGTACTTTTCCAAGAAACTGTCACCAAAAACCATCCAGTTCAGTCCACAGAGCTCCCACTAACCGTGTAACAGCCTTCTCTGTTCTATTTGTCGAATCCCGACACTTCTCCGCCTTATGGCGCAAGTCAAGATGTCGGCAGCTCACACGATTACAGAACTGACTGAGCCTATGATTCGTATCCTCCACTTGACTCCGTACGAAAGGTCTGCAGTCAACACTGCTACAGATGATGAGCTCAGTCATCATCTTGCAGGCAAGACTGTCTTTACCACTTTAGATAGTCGCCAGAAACCAAAGACAGGCTCTTCTGATCCAAACTCGCAGATATCGTTAGCACTGACATGAACCACCATCTGCAGTTGCCTGCACCACCTTGTTCTTCATGGCATGTAGAAGGACCCATTCAACAGCTTGGATAGCTCCTCCTGGTATGCACACAGGGTATACAATGGATTTTGTCCCCTCGTTCCCAGTCATATCCCATCCCTCTCCTAACAGAGCCCAACAACAAGTAATTTCACCCTCTGTGAACGCCTGAACCTTCCAGGCCAAGATGATTCCTCTGAAACAGGACAAGCGATTACATCTGGCTCAGGATCTTAGTCAGCCACAGATAGAGCCTGTAACCTGTCTGTCTGGTAAACCAGGGAGGCTTTTCTGCCCGCCACACCTTGAAACGACCATCCACCGGACCATGGTTGAAGGGTCAACCTCAATGCGGACAGTAACAGTGACGACCACAGGAGTGGACTGATCAGGCTACACGTGAGACGTGGTGGACGTTCCTTGGATGTCCGTTCCCCCACAGTGATGTCCATTGGCAACACCCTCATACTGTGTGATTGAAGCCGGCACAGTCTGGAGCTGCGAGGAAAAGAGTCTCCAGCGAAAACCGTTATCACCAAAGTCAAAGGCCACAGGAAATAAGGTGCGGATGACAGGAATTGTCATCGACAATCGCAGATTCTAACAGATGATATATGGACACAGGAAACCAGATCATTCGCTTGTACAGTGTTCGACAGAAACAACCTGTGAGGAATCATAGCAGCCACAGCAACGCCTTCACTATGGCGCACAGAGCCACCGCCGCTCACCCCGCGTCACAGAGCACAGAGATTAGCATAGGAGAAGCGATGTCGCCATTGATGTTCGAAGCATAACAAAAGGTCGTCTGGACTGACGAGGCCCGTTGACATCTGAGCATACGGCGATGGCTGCGTATTGTTTCGTCGGAAAGCACAGAAAGCTGGAGTTGTTCAATGGGCGAAACAACGCAACAACTGACTGGACACATGTAGTCTGGTACGACGAGTCGCGATTTTGCGTCTTCCCAAAGGACGTAAGATGTCGAGAACGTCGACGGCCCTGTGAGGTGTTTAATCCGTAGCGTGTGGTAGGTGTGATTCTCCCCGGAGGTGGTTGTGATGTTTTAAGGGCGGCTTTTGTACCATGACTTGGCTGCCGAGAATTCTTCCGGGTTGTATGGCCATGGCCCGTGGAACTCTTCTATCTCTGACGTTTCGTCCAAAGCTACGTTGGACATCTTCCGAGGTGCTCCTGGTTGTGCTGCGTCTTGTCGACTGACGAGTCGGACGTCCAAGAACGGCCTAAATACCGTGGAAAGTGGGCGTGGTCTGCATTCCACGTGATAGCAGAGATAAACCTTGCCAAGGATAAAATGTACCTATCGATCATAGTACGTCAAAGATAAAAACTTCTCATCGATTCTGTAGCGCCACCGTCCGTATATCGGTGAGTTTCGTAGCTTCTTCCTTTCTGTTAAAATTATCCCCATGTTTATATATTTCGATGGTTTCACTATACAGCGTGAGTCACCTTACGTTACCGCTGGATATATTTCGTAAACCACATCAAATACTGACGAATCGATTCCACAGACCGAATGTGAGGAGAGGGGCTAGTGTAATTGGTTAATACAAACCATAAAAAAATGCACGCAGGTATGTTTTTTAACACAAACCTACGTTTTTTTTAAATGGAACCCCGTTAGGTTTGTTAGCACATCTGAACATATAAACAAATACGTAATCAGTGCCGTTTGTTGCATTATAAAATGTTAATTACATCCGGAGATATTGTAACCTAAGTTGACGCTTGAGTACCACTCCTCCGCTGTTCGATCGTGTGTATCGGAGAGCACCGAATTACGTAGGGATCCAAAGGGAACGGTGATGGCCCTTAGGTACAGAAGAGACTGGAACAGCACATTACGTCCACATGCTAATACTTTTTAATTGGTCTTTTTCACTGACGCACATGTACATTACCATGAGGGGTGAGGTACACGTACGCACGTGGTTTCCGTTTTCAATTACGGAGTGGAATAGAGTGTGTCCCGACATGTCAGGCCAATAGATGTTCAACGTGGTGGCCATCATTTGCTGCACACAATTTCAATCTCTGGCGTTATGAATGTCGTACACGCCGCAGTACATCTGGTGTAATGGCGCCGCAGGCTGCCACAACACGTTGTTTCATATGCTCTGGGGTTGTAGGCACATCACGGTACACATTCTCCTTTAACGTACCCCAGAGAAAGAAGTCCAGAGGTGTAAGATCAGGAGAACGGGCTGGCCAATTTATGCGTCCTCCACGTCCTATGAAACTCCCGTCGAACGTGTACCTCACCCCTTATAGTAATGTACATGTGCGTCCGTGAAAAAGACCAATAAAAAGGTGTTAGCATGTGGACGTAATGTGCTGTTCCAGTCTCTTCTGTACCTAAGGTCCATCACCGTTCCCTTTGGATCTCTACGTAATTCGGTGCTCTCCGATACACACGATCGAACAGAGAAGGAGTGGTACTCAAGCGTCAACTTTATGTTACAATATCTCCGGATGTAATTAACATTTTACAATGCAACAAACGGCACTGATTACTTATTTGTTTATATGTTCAGATGTGCTAACAAAACTAACGGGGTTCCATTTAAAAAAACGTAGGTTTGTGTTAAAAAACATACTTCCGTGCATTTTTTTATGGTTTGTATTAACCAATTACACTAGCCCCTCTTCTCACGTTCGGTCTGTGAAAGCGATTCGTCAGTATTTGATGTGGTTTACGAAATATATCCAGCGGTAATGTTAGGTGACTCACCCCGTATAGCAGTGGATAATAGTTCGTCATAGTACATGAAACTTCACTTTCCAAAAATTTCACTACGTGGTCACCCGACTGAAGAGCATGTTCTGCCACGGCTGACTTGTCTGTTTTCCAGACCACGCCCACTTTCCACGGTATTAGGCCGTTCATCGACGTCCGACTCGTCAGTTGGCAAGACTCAGCACAACCAGGAGCGCCTCCGAAGATGTCTAACATAGCTTTGGACGAAACGTCAGGGATAGAAGAGTTTCATGGACCACGGCCATACAACCCCGAAGAATTTTCGGCAGCTGAAACACCCGGTGGTGAAAGCTTTCATTGTGTGACCATGTCTTGGGCCTACTCATTCACGTTACCGTGAAGATGAACTAGAATGTTTATTTTAACATTCTCGGTGAGAAAACGCTGCCATTTGGTCTCCACCTTCAAGGTCAGTATGGTGTGGACACGCGCAGGGGGACAACACTTGTGCTCATAGGGCTGGATGGTTTGACGAACACTCTGACCGCTTATCGGACCTCGACTGTCAGACTAAATTATTCCACCTTAACTCCGAAGAAGCTGTCTGACACTGTTTATAACATCGGATTAAACGTAGCGTGGTTCTACGGCATCTGACCTTCATTAACTGGCGTCAGCTGGATGTAGCAGACGTAAAGAAAAATGTTAACACTCTTTCTCACCACACTGAGGCCATTATGAAGGGTAGGGTCGGCCTTACACGGCTGTTTCCGAGTAGTGAATAAATATTTTTACCGGTATTATCAAAACGAATTAAGACTGGGATATCGGAAAAAACTTATTTGTACACTACTGGCCATTAAAATTGCTACACCAAGTAGAAATGCAGATGATAAACGGGTATTCATTGGACAAATATATTATACTAGAACTGACATGTGATTACATTTTCACGCAATTTGGGTGCATAGATCCTGAGAAATCAGTAACCAGAACAACCACATCTGGCCATAATAACGGCCTTGATACGCCTGGACATTGAGTCAAACAGAGCTTGGATGGCATGTACAGGTACAGCTGCCCATGCAGCTTCAACACGATACCACAGTTCATCAAGAGTAGTCACTGGCGTATTGTGACGAGCCAGTTGCTCGGCTACCATTGACCAGACGTTTTCAATTGGTGAGAGATCTGGAGAATGTGCTGGCCAGGGCAGCAGTCGGACATTTTCTGTATCCAGAGAGTCCCGTACAGTACCTGCAACATGCGCTCATGCAATATACTGCTGAAATGTAGGGTTTCGCAGGGATCGAATGAAGGGTAGAGCCACGGGTCGTAACACATCTGAAATGTAACGTCCACTGTTCAAAGTGCCGTTAATGCGAACTAGAGGTGATCGAGACGTGTAACGACACGCAGCCCATACCATCACGCCGGGTGATAACGCCAGTATGGCGATGACGAATACACGCTTCCAGTGTGCGTTCACCGCGATGTCGCCAAACACGGATGCGACCATCATGATGCTGTAAACATAACCTGGATTCATCCGAAAAAATGACATTTTGCCATTCGTGCACCCAGGTTCGTCGTTGAGTACACCATTGAAAGAGCTCCTGTCTGCGATGCAGCGTCAAGGGTAACCGCAGCCATGGTCTCCGAGCTGATAGTCCATGCTGCTGCAAACGTCGTCGAACTGTTCGTGCAGATGGTTGTTGTCTCGCAAAACGTCCCCATCTGTTGACTCAGGGATCGAGACGTGGCTGCACGATCCATTACAGCCAGGTGGATAAGATGCCTGTCATCTCGACTGCTAATGATACGAGGCCGTTGGGATCCAGCACGGCGTTCAGTATTTCCCTCCTTAACCCACCGATTCCATATTCTGCTAACAGTCATTGGATCTCGACCAACGCGAGCAGCAATGTCGCGATACGATAAACCGCAATCGCGATAGGCTACAATCCGACCTCTATCAAAGTCGGAAACGTGATGGTACGCATTTCTCCTCCTTACACGAGGCATCACAACAACGTTTGGCCAGACTACGCAGGTCTCCTGCTGTTTGTGTATGAGAAATCGGTTGGAAACTTTCCTCATGTCAGCACGTTGTAGGTGTCGCCACCGGCGCCAACCTTGTGTGAATGCTCTGAATAGCTAATCATTTGCATATCACAGCATCTTCTTCCTGTCGGTTAAATTTCGCGTCTGTAGCACGTCATCTTCGTGGTGTAGTAATTTTAACTGCCAGTAGTGTATGCTGTGTCACTAACTATTTAGGTGACCTTGTTTTCGAAGTATTAGCCAATTGTCTACCATTACTGACGCTAGACGACGGGCTAAAATTCAGAAACCTAGGTCGCAAAAATAAATCCACGCCATCCAAAAAATGTGAAGCAGCTAAAAGGGAAGGATTCAGAGGGCATGTGAGGTTATTTCAATCATTACAAAATCGAGTCAAATTTACAAACAACTTGGCAGTATGAACCCACTTACCAGTATGACGCTGCACTCCCTCTAGCCTGAACGCATTCACTGATTCGATTGGGAATGGTGCCATAATTCCGTTTTGTCCTCTCCTGAGGAAAGCTGCCCCACATCTGTTTTAACTGGTCCTTGATATTCTCGATTCAGGCACTAGGACAAAAACTGACGTCCGTGCTGGCTCCACTCACGTTCAATCGGAAAGAGACTGATGGATCTTGTTGCCCATAGGAGCACCTCATCATCACGCAGACAGTTCATAGACACACGTGCCGTGTGTGAAAGAGCATTGTCCTGTTGAAAAATGGCATTGGGGTACTGTCGCATGAAAGGTAACACATAAGGTCGCAGGATGTCCGTGACGTATTTTTTATGCCGTCAGAACTCCCTAAATCATTAGTAGACTTGAGCTGAAGTCGCACCTGCTGGCTGCTGGCTCCTTAAACCATGACCGCTAGGAATAACATCACTGTGCTTTTCCAGTGGATGAATGGAATGTCATGTCGCCGCCATTCTCGCCGATGATGGTCATCAAGCGCAGTGAAGAAGCGCGATTCATCGCTGAAAATACACTCATGTTCAGAAAAAACAGGACACGTCGAATTACTACAAATAGGACGTAGATATTCACAGGACATGTACTCTAGCACGTTCTCCGGAAATGATTAGCATTTGAATCATGCCTGCCCGCGGGTTCAAGGTCAACATCGATATCGCGGTGCAACACTACCCACTGGTAAAGTGGCTGCGGCTCTCGTTGTCGCTATAAACTGAAGGTAATGAACCAGTGTGACTTGAGGACGTGCAGGATGCCTCGCACACATATGCGCGAACCGCACCGTCCAATCAGTGAGTTTGAAAGAGGGCGCATTATTGGCACGAGAGAATGTGATGCATCCATTGGAACGGGAGTGTGCAGAAAGTTTCACAGAAGGCAGTCGAACAAGACGAGATGGATCCGGTCGCACCACTCAGACCCCCTCCCCCCCCCCCCTCCCGAGAAGATAGAGAAGATAGACACCTCATACGAATGGCACTTCAGGACAGACCTGCGTCCTCCTCGGCTCTGGCGCAACAGTGGAACGGTGTAACACATCGCACACTACCAGGAGTGACAGTCCGTAGCCGTCTGTTATGGCACGGGATACGTGCGCGTCGACCACTTCTCCGCCAACCGTTGACGACTGTGCGGAAACATGTTAGACGCCAATGATGTATGGAACGACATCACCATGGACAGAAATGGCAGCAGATAGTGTTTTAGGACGAATTCAGGTTGTGCTTGTTCGAAAATGAGGGCTGCATTTTGCTTTGCAGCAGACAGGGGGAGTGGCATCACAGTGCCGGCCGTTGTGGCCGAGCGGTTCTAGACGCTTCAGTCCGGAACCGCGCTGCTGTTACGATCGCAGGTTCGAATCCTGCCTCGGGCATGGATGTGTGTGATGTCCTTAGGTTTGTTATGTTTAATTAGTTCTAAGTCTAGGGGACTGATGACCCCAGATGTTAAGTCCCATAGTTCTTAGAGCCATTTGAACCATTTTGGCATCAAAGTGACTGCATTTGCAGAAGACATAAAACGCCAACTCGAAGCCTTATGGTGTGGGGTGCTATTGGGTACAACCGCAAATGATAGTTGGTGCGTGTCCGGGATACTGTGACCAGTATGACCTACGTGAATGACATCCTTTCTGTACAAACACCCCATCCGCCATTTTTCAGCAAGACAATGCACGACCACATGTTGCTGCATGAACTCGTGCTTCTTGGCGTCACAGGTTGTCAGCCTTTTGCCCTTACCAGCCAGGTCACCATATTTGAACCCAATCGAAAATCCATGGGATGTGGTAGAAGGATGGGTGCAGCACTGTGACCCAATGCCGACCACCACAAATGAACTGCTGCACCAAGTAAATTCAGTACGGGTGGTTATACCACAGGACGCCATTCAGGCCTTACACGTGCTGATGCCACCACGCATGGAACAACTTATCAGGGCTCATGGCGAACCCTGTGCCTACTAGGCAATAAGATGCGTTCTGAACTAAGGTGACTGAAATGCTAACCATTTCTGCAGAATATATTAATGTACATGTCATGTGAATACGAAAGTCCTATCTCTAGACGCTCAAAGTGTTCTGTTTTTCCGAACATGAGTTTAATTTCGACGAGACGCCATTCGTCAGCAGGCCATACTTCCTGATGATGGCACCATTCCAAACACAGCCTTTTGTTTTATTTTAACTGGAGTCTACTGGTGCTAGTCTCGGACCATAGGCGTGGGTTGACACAGAATGCGCAGGGAGGCAGCTGTTTGTTCTGGGATGGTAGGTGCAGATGCGAAGGTGTTACAATGTTCTTGAAGCACAATAGAGTGATCCTTCCTTGTGCTGATCAGAGGTAATGGACCACAACCTTGGCGACCAGTATACTTGCCCTCACGTTCAGTCCAACATCGTTCCACTGTCCTATTCCAATGTAGGACGAAATCTGGACACTGCACGATTCAATGAGGTGGTCAAATGGAGACCCGCAATGAGGCCCCTTTCAAACTCTTCAGGTGCTGTAACGTTGGAAGCTGAACAAGTGAATTAAAATTTGTGCTGCGGCCGGGACTTGAACCCAGGTCTTCTTGCTTACAAGGCAGATATGCTGACCATTATACCACCACAGCATTAGGGTCAACATAGCTGCCCGAACTACCCAGTCAAATACCGTCCCCAACACAAACTCCGATTGGAGACCCGGGTTCAAGTCCCGGTAGCAACACAAATTTTAATTCACTTCTTCAGCTTCCAACGTTATTGTAGATAAATTAGAGACTTAAATGTCTCAGGGAAAATTTAATAAAGATCTTCAGATGTTGTTAACGGTGTCTCACACGAGTGTGCGGCAACTCGTGTACTCAACAGTAATCACTCAACATCTGACGTTGTTGACGCCGCTTATACAACGTTAGCAGGCCTGGTAACACCACTAAACATGAACAAAAGTAATGCACTCTGGTGGCCATTCTACCTATCACAGAGCTTTGCCACTCTAATCATCTACGCATCCGCCGATTGTGTGCAGGTGTAGGAAGTTAGTTTGACATCCGACCATGTCTTCTATATGCTTCATTTTCCTTATCAGGCCGTGTAATAACGTTTCACTAAATAGTCTCAGTCTGTAAGCCCCTCACTACATATCTCTGTACGAAATTTAGCCCAAATTTACCTTCCGCCTACGTATTACCAAAACCATGTGCTCACAAACTGTTATCAGCCTCGTATGCTAACCTTTGACTGAACTGAACTTAATTTGAAATGAACTGTAACTAGTTTCAGTACAACATGTATTTATATAAAATGCGCAACTGAAATAATATAACTATCTGGCCCTAATACAAATTGCTTCTTCCCTCACGTCTGGACAACATTGTTGCAGATTTCTCGAAAGCACAACAGCAAACAGCATGGAGGCAGCGGCTTAGCTAGATTTCTATTTTTTAAATTAAATTTCCAAACAACATTCAAACTGTTGCTTACCGTATGGTGCAATGTCGTAATGCATAATTATAAACCTTCTTTAAACATTGGGATGGGGAGAGTAACTGTTCTTATTAAATGATATTCCAAGACAACAATTTTATGGACAAGTATGTATTCAAGAAGACAGAGTCAAAATCCACGCGATCTGCCACGTAACATAGGTCTAAACAATACTATGTTTAAGAAAGTGAACAATGATCTGAAAAGGATACAATGTTAAGAGTGAATTTCTACAAAAACCAAAAAGCTTAATTAGTTGATATCTTCATGCATGACTCAGGGAAGTGGGGTGGTCTTTGTGACAGCTCTGATCAAGTTAACTAGCTGACGATAATAATTCCAATACATTAGTCGAGCAGTGCTGCAGTCTTACCTAAAATTATTATCTTAAAAAATAATAACATTATTCAAAATGTATGTTCTTTTCGTCTCCCAATGTATACATCATATTCATCTTTGATGTCCTTTACAATAAATCTTTCATCATCTAAAAGTTACAATCACAAATCAACACAGCACGACTGCACACGTCCATAGGCCATCACATTTCAACTAAGAATGTATCAGATTGGACAGAGGGAAATACTGTGCCGCAGCAACACCAAAGATAGTTTAACAGTAACGTAGCTTGCTCTCTACCTCTGACCTGCACATCGATGATTTATAAAATCAAAATGACATGTCCACCTTACATGTTACACAACTAAGAATGTATCAGATTGCGCAGAGGCAAAGACTGTGCCACAATAAGACCAAAGACTGTTAACAGTAAAGTAACTTGCTCTCTCTGACATGCACGTCGGTAACTTGAAACGGTACAGTAGTTTCCGCTCCATAAGCAGCAGGTTTCGCTGCTCGCTCGCACCGGGAAATACAAACACAGGCGGCTCCGCCGCCAATTTTATTGCGCGACGCGGCCGGCCGCGGGTGCAACAGAACCCATGTGGACGGGTGGAAAGAAATGTGTCAGGCTTCATAATATGTATTTACATGTGTCGTGTATTATGCATTTCTTGTACGTGAATGTGAATCTGCACACGAAGTTTCCTAATCCTCCTCACACCTTTCCGTAAAGCGTGGCCAAATCTTAGTTGGGAAGTACTTCTGTAGTATAGTAGTGCCAACCTTACTCCTTGGTAGGGGATCAGAGAGACAGCACACACAGGCAGGTGAAAGTCAAAGACTTTCCAGTTTCACAAGACTTGGGGTGGAGAGGTTGGTCACGGCCAAGTGGTTCGACCATCCCCTCCACCGGGGCCCAGGAAGACCTCCGGGTGCCCGCCATATCCTAGGGGAGTGTTACAGAAGACGGGTAAGTGAGCAGACGTGCCCTCAGTGCGTCTGTCTCAATGTTCACGCATGGAAGAGAGGTATTTGAATATTTGCACTAGTTCTTTTATTTCCAGCTTTGGATTGTGTAAGCAAATGAATGTTCTCGTTTAATTTCGTAAATTTGACCCCCTGTGTTAATGTATCTGGTCCCCAGTTTGCCCGTTATCCTCCTCATATAGTGGATGTCCTATGTAAAATATGGGGAGACTTTGGTGGTATACATTTGGCCAACGCAATTCCGTCTTGCCCGTAGAAATGTTCGTGCAGATTAGTATATAATATACCCGAGCTATAAGTTGTAAAATTGTAATATCTGTAAACTGGAACAATTGCTGCAATCGCTGTAAAATCGAGCGATAATGTTTAAAATAAATAGGTAGTCAATTGTCATCAATCTATAACATACCTTAAAAATCACAAAGAAGTCAAGTTAAAGCAATTCATTTAAGATAAAAGATATAGAATGCAGGAAACCACACATCTGCGTGTGAGCCCTCCGGCCCCTTGCCTAGTATCATACAGAAAGGGCACGCTCTCTGGGTAGCGCCCTCAAGCTCCCCTCCCCAGTTATCCGTTGCGCAATTTTCATTCAGTGCTTGACGATATCAACTTTCATCTGGCGTCCCTAGGCAAGGAGGCTAGACGGGAATCTTTCGAACTTACATAATCAAAATGACTTGCCCACATTTCGAGTGTAATCAGTAGAAACTAGGACCGGCATGTTAACCCAGACTGCAGTGCGAGAGAAAATTTTATAGTCTTGCTATTTCGATTTAAACGCTTCTGTCCGTTCTGAACTACCCCGAATAGATATCAGAGCATTTCAGCGCCGACAGGGTTTGAAAATGAAACAGCTCGATAGAAGCGCTATTATTTGGCTATTGGCGCACCCTTCGACTCCGGCAAACAGTGCCATCTGTTGCAGCGCGCAGACCCACGGCCCACGGGCGGGCGGCGGCGGCGTAATTAATTGATTGGCGAGCCACTTGGACAGTGCGCCTGTGGGATTCCCCGGGGACCCTTGCGGGCACGAGTAATTACCGAGTAATATCTGTCCGCGCGCCGGGACCGCAGCGCGCGCTGTTTCTGCTGCCTCGTTACGCGCGGGCTCCAGAGCGCCGCGAACGCAAATCGAACGGGCTTGCTTTTAAGCCACGCACCGGAGCAGAAACGTGGCCTCGTCCGTAGACTGTGGGAACAGCTTATCCTTTTCACCAACATAGCTTCCCAATCGTGCCTTCGAAATCAATCAGTCTTCAGTAGCTCTCTCTCAGGAAGGTCAAAAACACCCAACATCTGAAATGATGAGCTGTCCAGAAGCGCCGAAGATCATTCTTGTCACAGAGAACCCGCTTTCAGACTGGCATGCAATTCTACAAGATGAGCCCGAATAGATCGACAACCATTCGGACATGGTTAGAGGGCATTTTCTGAGAATTTTTAGACACTGCCTGATAAAAAGAATCCGAACACCCGTATGTAATGAGTGGAATTGGTCAGCTGACGTTATAGCGGCGAACCTGCCAGTATAAAAGAAGGCAGAAAAGCAGTAAAAGGAGAATGGGTCGGTCACGAGAGTTCGGCAACTTCGAACATGGACTCAAGTAGCTTTTTAATTGGCATCACGAGGCTGGGTGCACCCCTCTCCAACCCTCCCACCAAGGAAAAAAAATCCCTGGCAGTTACCGGGAGTCGAACGCGGACCCTCCACATGGCCATCAGGCGCGCTGACCACCAAGCTACGGAGGCGGGCTATCAGGAAGAAAGAAACGAAAAAAAGACCGCAGCAACAGTTAAATGGAAAAATTAAAAACTCGGTGAGTCTAGTGAACTCTTTTCCCATGTTAAAACAATTAGAGTTGGTCTTGGAAACCATGGTGACTTAAAGATAGGCCGGCCGGGGTGGCCGAGCGGTTCTAGGCGCTACAGTCTGGAACCGCGCGACCGTTACGGTCGCAGGTTTGAATCCTGCCTCGGACACGGATATGTGCGATGTCCTTAGGTTAGTTAGGTTTAAGTAGTTCTAAGTTCTAGGGGACTGATGACCTCAGAAGTTAAGTCCCATAGTGCTCAGAGCCATTTGAAACATTTTTTGAACTTATAAAGGTACGCAAAACAGTTTGGTCAACTTATGCTTGCAGACAACGCTGTGTTCAGCACCTCTATGAACTCGTAAACGGAAGCAGACAAACTGCAGAGAGTTAAAGATCACAGAAATGTTAGATGTAATTGAATTTGAAATGGTTTAAATTTACTGATACGTTCAATCAAGACACTCGTCGCTCACAATAGTGAAACCTAAGATTGATAGCGACCAGAAGCATATGAATATCACTCTGAAGTTACACATAGTCGCCCGCATCTCGTGGTCGTGCGGTAGCGTTCTCGCTTCCCACGCCCGGTTTCCCGGGTTCGATTCCCGGCGGGGTCGGGGATTTTCTCTGCCTCGTGATGGCTGGGTGTTGTGTGCTGTCCTTAGGTTAGTTAGGTTTAAGTAGTTCTAAGTTCTATGGGACTGATGACCATAGATATTAAGTCCCATAGTGCTCAGAGCCATTTGAACCATTTTTCACACATAGTCGGTCGGTCAGTCGGTCACTTAGAGGTTGGGTTGGGTTGTTTAGGGGAAGAGACCAAACCGCGAGGTCATCGGTCTCATCGGATTAGGAAAGGACGAGGAAGGAAGTTGGCCGTGCCCTTTCAGAGGAACCATCCCGGCATTTGCCTGGAGCGATTTAGGGAAATCACGGAAAACCTAAATCAGGATGACCGGACGCGGGATTGAACCGTCGTCCTCCCGAATGCGAGTCCAGTGTGCTAACCATTGCGCCACCTCGTTCGGTCACATACAGTCTTTCGACCTCTTTCTAAAGACCTGTTCTAGTAACCGAGCGAGGTGGCGCAGTGGTAAGACACTGGACTCGCATTCGGAAGGACGACGGTTCAATCCCGCGTCCGGCCATCCTGATTTAGGTTTTCCGTGATTTCCCTAAATCACTCCAGGCAAATGCCGGGATGGTTCCTATGAAAGGGCACGGCCGACTTCCTTCCCCATCCTTCCCTAATCCGATGAGACCGATGACCACGCTGTCTGGTCTCCTTCCCCAAACCAACCAACCAACCAACCTGTTCTAGTAAGCCACTGCTCCGAGCGTCTTCTTAGTATGAACGATTAACACTTTTTTTTCAAATCGGGGTGTAACAATGGCGTTATGTACAAATACACTCACTGCTACAAATTACGTATCGCCGAGATTAACGATAATACTAAACAATGACTATAGTGTCAGCCCTAATATGCATAGTGTCATTTGACCGCCAAGAAACGACATATTAACAACTCGAATAACACCAACTTCTACCCATTTAGTAGAGAAGAGTGATGGTCCTTGGAAGACTCAAGCTTTCGCCTCTAGCCAGCCCTGTAATAGACGTTCAGTATATTTTCTGATTCCATTTTGAAACTTCATGTGAACTGTAGTCTCTTCCTGAAACTACAAAAATTATTAATTATTCCTGAAACGTAAGTTTTTTACAAATATAACAAAATTGCTCCAAGCCACACAATGGTGATGAGCCTAGGAACAAATATTATATTCAAATGTAAGTGTGTCGCAGCCAAAAAATTCTTGTCAGTACTGTATTTAATACATTGTGTTACATTATGAAACTGCTACACACCAAGAAGAAAAATTATCAAAACCCAGTTATAAGTAAAAAAACATTTGAAGTGGAAACTGTTGTCAACTGATACAAACTTTCCATTTCCAAGATAGGGAAAGCTGTTAAGATAGTAACGAATTACAGTTAATTTGTAAATATCACTTGTTCCATGTTCCGTTTCAAGATGGTGCACGACCGACCAAATACACTTTAACCGTCCACAGGTTACGTAACTACTGTAGTTTTATAAATATACTGAACTTTACTCGCGATCAAACTCTGTAGTTGAATAATGGAAATGGAAATGAGCGTTTGGCGTCATTGGCCGGGAGGCCCCTTACGGGGCAGTTCCGGCCGCCTTGGTGCAGGTCTTATTACATTCGACGCCTCATTCGGCGGCCTGCGCGCCGGATGGGGATGAAATGATGATGAAGACAACACAACACCCAGTCCATGAGCGGAGAAAATCCCCACCCCAGCCGGGAATCGAACCCGGGCCCTTAGGAGGGCAGGCCGTCACGCCGACCATGCAGCTATCGGGGCGCACTGTAGTTGAATAATTAAAAATATCCTCCAAACTGCTTCGATATATTATACAGCACTTGAATATGTACAATTCGTACTGCTTACAAGTGCCGCACAAAACACAACCTCATGTCTCACAATAACAAAGATAGACGAAAATGCCGGGAACTGTTTACGGCGGTTTCTAGTGCGAATTCCATCATGTAATTCTAAAATCAGTCACAAGAATGAAATACATCATGTGTTACTAGGTTCAAAAATGTTCAAATGTGTGTGAAATCTTGTGGGACTCAACTGCTAAGGTCATCAGTCCCTAAGCTTACACACTACTTAACCTAAATTATCCTAAGGACAAACACACTCACCCATGCCCGAGGGAGGACTCAAACCTCCGCAGGGATCATGTTCCTAGGTACACTGCCCTCCAGGTACTGTACAACACTCACTTATAATAAAAGAGACGAGCAGCCAAGAATTGTAATCGAGGATACTTGTACTGGCTCAAAGACAAATCTTATTTAATTACGCGTACGCAAAAACAACCATTTCAAATCGTATTTCATTTCGTTTGTAAAAGATCTATTATTCATAAGGCAAACTAGTTTCCTAACATAAACACAGCACAATGTTTGATCTTAGCCTGTAACCGTCAGAAATTTTTATAAAAATGTATTATTCCTTACGATATGTCCATGAAAACAACATGGTGGCATACTCGATTGTCGAACAATGTCTATGTGGGCGAGTACGGAGATCACTTGGCACGGAAACTTAGTGCGAGAATATATAATTTGTAGTAGTCCGTTTTTCTTTTAATTAAAAAAATATTAAAAATTTACGCTTCTCCAATGCAAAAGGCTACAAACAAATCATAAACGCTGTGGATGAGTGGCGTGCAAAATCGAATTGCCCTGAGTATAACTGCAACGTCGAAGAGGCCTATTTTCAGTACATACACATGTCCCTCAGAATTTGTGTTATGAGTCCACGAAAAAGCGAAATCGAATTCACGACTTTGTTTGAGATGACAGAATTAAAATGTTTGCTGAGGGCTTACCTTCTGCCCGCTGTCGTTGCTCCCTGATCTTGCTGCATTTCACGATTTTCTTGAGACGTTGAGAGCTTCCTGGGGACGAAGACGCAGATGTTGCTCGCCAGTCGTCTCGTCTCAAACCGTTGCTCAGCAACGGCGTGGCTCTCTACAGAGGCCCCTGCATTGTTGATAAACTGCGTCACGTCGCGATTTGTGTTGTTTACGATACGAGTATATGCGGAAAACAGACACGGCGCAAACAGATAAACTATCCTGCTATAACAGCAGCGCCGTAACTAGGCTGAGACGTCCGGGGTAATGCCCCAGAGAATAAGGTACCTCTGGAAATAAAAAAAAAAATTGGTCACGTTCGAGTAGAACTTATGCTCTGAAGTTCCGTATAGATTTAAGTATATATATAGACAGCTTATCGACCCTGGGAATCGACAGTCTCGACGATTTTTGCCTGTTATTAACATTGATACTGACAAGGTATTGGTCCACAGAATTACAAGACTTTTGAGAATGCTTTGATGTTAAGTCTTAAGTAGTATAAAAAGGACAAAAGGAATATTTTTGTGTGATATAATTACGATTTAACAATTGTCGAGTTTTTTTTCTTTACTTCTACTGTGCCAAATTTCAGGACTCTAGGTCAACAGAAGGTACCCTGTAGGTTTTACTGAGTTAGTTTGCGAGTATCAAAATATTTGACATACGTCGAAGTATGTTTTGATTATATTCACTTATAGTATGTTTAAAATAAGTTGCGACTTTTGACAGTTCAATACGGAGCGAGTGGAGGAAAGCGTAGTTGCCAGCATGTGCTGCGCCAGTCCTATTCGGCGCGGAATCTGGCAGGGTCGTTCGACTGCGTGATCAGCAGGCCGTCCGATTTGCGTTCTTCCTGAAACGATTTTCAAGAAACTATTCGGTAGTAAACTCTCATTGTCGCACATTTTATAGTTTAATTCGTCAACTTCGTGATGAACCGCCTATCATTGCGTTAATGGTCATAGTCGTTGCGAAGTTTCAATAACACATAAATTAACGCAAGAAATTCTTAGTTTGCAGCGAAAAACAGGTGTCGCTATGAATTTGTGTGTGATGCCTGTTAGTGAACCGTGTGTGGCTTATGTTCGTGCCTTGTATTAAGTAACATCTTGTTTTACGCTACGGTCGCCTCGTCATTTTAAATATCAATTATTGGTGTCACTGAATTACTGTTCTAAGTAGGCTATGTAAGTAGGCTGTTTAGGTTTCTTATTGGCAACGTTACGTAGCGCTCTGTATGAAAATCACTGGCTGTGCTGTGTGCAGTCTGTGGCTAGTTTGCATTGTTGTCTGCTATTGTAGTGTTGGGCAGCTGGATGTGAACAGCGCGTAGCGTTGCGCAGTTGGAGGTGAGCCGCCAGCAGTGGAGGATGTGAGGAGAGAGATGGCGAAGTTTTGAAATTTGTAATACTGGATATCATGAACTGCTATATATATATTATGACTATTGAGATAAATACATTGTTTGTTCTCTATTAAAATCTTTCATTTGCTAACTATGCCTATCAGTAGTTAGTGCCTTCAGTAGTTTGAATCTTTTATTTAGCTGGCAGTAGTGGCGCTCGCTGTATTGCAGTAGTTCGAGTAACGAAGATTTTTGGTGAGGTAAGTGATTTGTGAAAGGTATAGGTTAATGTTAGTCAGGGCCATTCTTTTGTAGGGATTTCTGAAAGTCAGATTGCGTTGCGCTAAAAATATTGTGTGTCAGTTTAAGGACAGTCATGTACAATTGTTCTAAGGGGACGTTTCACTGTTTTGCCTGCCCGTGAGTGGCAGCAGCAGCGCGTATCGATATTTACCCTGCCGTATTATCTTTGCTGGACGGCTATTACTTCCCGGTCGTCGTGTGTCATGGGCCAGTTCGGATCTGGCAGTCGTTGAGTTCGAACGCGGCAGAAGTGCAGTCGGGGACGGAGCGCTAGGGAGCCCCGGACAGCCAGTACTCGCCGACCGTTCGCGACACAGGATGAACTGTCTGACGAACGGAGATGGCAGCCGGATCGACCGTTGTTCGGCCGTTCAATTGGTCGCCTCTTTGGGCGACATGTGTTTGGTCTTTCACCGTTTCTGGGCCTCGTCAGTGGGTCATCTTCCTGGACGTTGCTCGGTTCCTTCTTGTGCGGAGACGTCGTGGCCAACGGGCAAGAGTTACCTCTGCATGATTGGGTCCGAGCCAGTGGGCCCGGATCGCTGTGTTCCGCACGGGCATCGGGTTCAGTCGGGCTGGGGCTGCAGTCAGCTCCGGATATTCTAGACTCACCCGACCGTTGCTGACACACATGGTTTGAGTGGCAACGACCTTGGTTGGTTTTCGGTCGGTCGTCTGGTCAGACGACATGAGTTTCGGTTTGGTATGTGTGTCCGCCTGTGATTTGTTCTAGTTGTTAATCAGTAATTCGTTTTACGAGTGTTCTAGTTTCTTGTGGCAGTGTTTCGTGGAACACTGTGTACCCCGTGTCAGTTCGACTGAGCAATGCTTTAAATGCTGTAATGCTGTCTGCGTACTGCAGTAGCCGGTTGGTCGGTTGCGACAGAGCAGCGTGTGAGTGTTTCTTAGCGTGTTGGTGCTGTCCGCCACGGCGTGTAGTTCCACAGCCGTTGCAATGTTCATGTATGACAGTTGTTATTGTGCCTTGGCTTATTAACACCCCAATATTTGAAGACAAGTGTTATTGTTTTCTTCGCCTCGGTGGCGTTTTTATTGTAGTGCCGTTGGTCTGGTGACCGGAATCAGATAGTTAGTTGGTTCGTTGGCTGTCTGTCTGTTGGGTTGCCTTCCGATTAAGAAATTGTTGGTCAGGCTGCCTGTCTCGCCTAAACGGGCGTTAGTGTTACAATTCCAGGCCGACCCTTGGAAACTTCTGAGGGCCGTTCCGTGTCTATTACATAATAACTTCCCTGTTTGAGTTTTAGTATTTTGGTTAAAGTGTGGCCTTCAGCCGAGTTTTAATATATCCTGAATTAATGTTCTTGTCTTGCCCTTAAGGCATAAGATTGTTATTTTTTTACATGCGACTTTCTCCCGAATTTTACATGTAATCTTTTAAGGCTTTAAGCCGTGAAATTATTATGTTAATGTGTGGCCTTCAGCCGAGTTTAATATCTCTTAAACTGATGTTCCTAAGATTGCGATGCTTTGCTATGGGGCCTTCAGCCGAATTTGCTTGAAATGTTTTAAGATAAGGCCTTCTGCCGTTTGATTCTTAAGTCTGTTTTGCATTCTTGTGTAATATGTTGTGTGGACAAATAAAGTCTGCATGTTGAGTGCAACTGACAGCAACCTATTTTGATCCCTTTCCACAACCTAACCCGCTCTGACCTGCTATACCAGGCATTTCAGTTAGGTTAAATGTTCCTGTGGATTAAATGTAGGTAATATATTGAATTATTCTTTAAATTTGGAAGGATCCAGTTGTCTGTTTCCAATATCGAGAAAGTGGAATGTATGTAAAGCTCTCCGTCACGAAATCGTGCGTCAGTGAAAAAGTTAGAATGAAATATTCATAAATATTTCGTATCTTATAAATGTTTTGAGATATCGAAACAAGATCTTGGCAAATGATAGCGCGCAAAGACGAGAGTGTTTTGCCATATGATTAATATGCGAAACCTACATATCTACCGCGATTTTCAGGAGAGTACAGATTTTTTCCATCAAATAATGTAATTAATGAGAGCCATCGGTAGCTGCTGAAACGAGATCTGCTGTGGGTTTTGTAATAATATAAGAGATGAAGTTACACGTTTATTTTTATACTGAGAATGGTCTGTTTTGTAAACGATTGACCTGACTTGCACGCAGTTGTTAGTTTAACAATACACTATTTCAGTATTCTGTCGCAATTTCAACTGCATTACAATATTAGTGAGATGAGTATTTCTAAACTCTGCTGTGTTCTGACAAAAGAAGCAGATCTTAACATAGCAACAAGAGAAGTTACGTATTGCTCAGAATTTGTCACAGTCCTTCATGAATGACTCCTCAACTACCTCCCTGGTATGGCTGACAACTCAAGACCTCTCCTGTCGTGTAACATTTGCATAGCTTCTTTCGTCAGCAATTCAACATCAATGACTGTAAACTTCTTTCTGTTTTTTTGCCACAGTACTTTTCAGCTAGGCCCATATACTGTCTGTCGGATTGAAATGAGCTTGATACGAAGGAAGCCTGATTAAACTATGCCCTTTGCCGTTAGCCATTTCGTCGAACTGGTACCGTGGAGTTTTGACTTGTGCAATACTACAGGTTCCATTAACTTCGCCTTATACACGCTACGTTTAACTTTATCTCATGGAACATTTCTTTGTACCCAGAGCATAATACCAGCTTTCGTCCACTGCGCTGTTGAAGCTTTGTGCAAAAAAATGGTTCAAATGGCTCTGAGCACTATGGGACTTAACTTCTGAAGTCATCAGTCCCCTAGAACTTAGAACTACTTAAATCTATCTAACCTAAGGACATCACACACATCCATGCCCGAGGCAGGATTCGAACCTGCGACCGTAGCGGTCGCGCGGTTCCAGACTGTAGCGCCTAGAACCGCTCGGCCACTCCAGCCGGCCGAAGGTTTGTGCATCGCAACAGCATGGTATGGGTTTTGTCCATTACTGTTGTCGAATTGCGAGGAATGTTTTGCAGCAGAACGTTGTCTTCTCAGCCGATGAACGTGTTCTTGGACGACACTTTTATTGCAAATCTCGTATTCAGGTGTACTGCATTGTTATTATTATTGCAACGCCAACACGAAACACTTGTTCACAATACCTGATGACTACAGGACATTTCAAAGCGAGAAAATACTACTTTGCTACGAGAGTTGACAAACGTTGATGCGTGTCAATACGTGGTAATGTTTACTCACGGTGTGGCAACAGGGGCGCTTTACCAGTTGAACAGTTGTCGGGTTGGTAGCGAGAGCTGGCTCGCCATTGGTGTTATTTGGGCAACGGCGTCTCGTCCCCCTCTGGTCAGCAAACGTCAAAAGTCGCAACTAATTTTAAACGCACTGTAGAAGCTTACATTTACTACACCGCCAAGGGACTATAGACCTTAATAAGTGACACAAATTTCGACTTTATCCGTCTACCCATTATTGAGAAAATGAGCTCTTAACAGACGGACCGACAGTAGTATAATAAATGACAAAAATTTGATTTCGTCTGAGGTAATAGTGCCACACTAAACTACTGCCTGCCTTCGGGCCAGAGGAGAACCAATACGTTCTGACTTGCTTAGTTTATAAAACTCGTTCTCTTGAATAAATCATCCAATTTTTCTGAAACTGTAATCATTTGTTTGCCTGTACATGTACAACACATTTACAGAATTCCGTGCCATTCGGATAATTCCTTCGTTGTTTTCTCTCTTTTTTTTCTTAGAGTGTACTTTAATTTTCGTATTAATCCCGAAAATTTGTGGCAATTGTATGTTGATTTAAATGTACTTTTGTTTATAGGGCATCTATATAAAGAAATCAGGGATGTCGATTAATTTCCTTGGTTACTTTAGCTATTGCTCTGCTCAGAGATGTATAGGATTTTTCATGCACTTTAATGTGAGAGAGTTATTTGTTGGTTAATTAGTGTCTTGTAGTAAAGTACATAATCACTATTGCGTGTAAAAAGTTGGTTTAGTCTTATGAAATAGTTAATCCAGACAAGTAATTAGTAATTGAAATTTTGGGTTCAATTAGTGCAGTTTCTTCATTCATTAAGAATGTGTCCGCATGTGAGTGACAATCGCAAGTTTTCTTTGATACAAAACGTAATTACAGATTTATGTGAACTTTCAGAAATAACTGGCAATCCGCATCGTTTTATTCACTGACCTGCGTATGTTTTGGAGGAGAATAATTGACTTTCAACCCGTTAAATTAAATAATAGTAATACAATTAGGTCAAATGTTCACTACGATAGCAGCTCACACGACATGTATAATGTTATGCCGGCCGCGGTGGTCTAGCGGTTCTAGGCGCTCAGTCCGGAACCGCGCGACTGCTACGGTCGCAGGTTCGAATCCTGCCTCGAGCGTGGATGTGTGTGATGTCCTTAGGTTAGTTAGGTTTAAGTAGTTCTAAGTTCTAGGGGACTGATGACCACAGATGTTAAGTCCCATAGTGCTCAGAGCCATTTGAACCATTTTTATAATGTTATGTATAAAGGAGGGTGTTGTAGTTTCACCTAAGTATTCAAAATAAAATGGAGTGTTCTTTAGTTGTCTCACTTATTTCAATATTTTACCCAAGTGGGCCAAGAGCGGCTGAGGAATTATGTAGTGTAGTGTGTGTGTGTGTGTGTGTGTGTGTGTGTGTGTGTTTGTGTGTTTGTGTGTGTGTGTGTGAGAGAGAGAGAGAGAGAGAGAGAGAGAGAGAGAGAGAGAAGACTGGGATGTGTGTGCGACGTTTGTTGTGTCGGGAATGGGGTATACAGGGGTGTAAAGCAACACTGTATGTTGAAGCTTTCTTTAAAAAAATTATTATTTTTACTGACTGTTTCTATTTATTCATTTTACATTGGCAGTTGCTTTGCTTGAATTGTATGAAAGGTTGTTTGAGAAGTTGGATCTACTGCAAACAATAAACCGAAACAGAAGTTAATCTGACAGCTTGATTTCCAAGAAAGTATATAAAGTTGCCTGATAAAGAAAATCAAATTCTACCCAAGTTGCCTCCGAAGATGGTAACATTCTGTTTCATACTTCTTTACTTCTCTGTCATGATATTTATAAAACTATCTAGTGGTACGAAAGGAAGTCCCTTGAAATCTGAAATGTCATCTTTCCTTTTTGTGATTTGGCTTACCTGTGGCAATGAATAAGGCTCTCTGGAAACCGCTGCTGCTGCTGCTGCTATTGGAAACTACTAAAAAGGCGCTTCTCGTTTACTCAGCGGCAAAGTAACTACAGGTGTGTAATGAGTCCACGTAATGTGCCTGCATTTTAAGTTGCAATTGTGAAACTTTATCTAGTGAATGACAAAGACTGGGAAATGGATGATGGCGTGGTAAATTACGTTAATGCTGATGCCTTTAAAAGATGCATTGGCAAATTTAGAAAAGTGAATTTACAGAAGTTTTCTTCATTACAATCTAGAACTGCAAAGAACTCTGAAAATACATTGAAGTTATTTATTTAACAGTGGCATGTTCAAAAGCATTATGACAAAACATCGTACATTACAAAAGGTTACGTTAAAAGAGTTAATTCTCTAGAATTGTCGCTAATGTTATCTAATTAAGAAAAGGGGGAAAGTTCTGTGTTGGAGACTAAATTGTTCTAATGGTGTGCAAGCAGCAGCTCGCGCACAATTAAAGCAAAGAAAATTAATTATTACGTTATTATGAAATCTTCACCCAAGCAATAAAAAAAAAAAATCTTTCTCTCTCGCAGTAAAAATATCAAAATCGTATTAGAAAGTCAATTTCCTTACAAGTCTTAAATATTTGTCATTATTGTCGCAGATAGCGTTGCGCGTTGTCTGTGAAACATGGTAAGCGCGACTGCTGTTTGTGTACACATGTTATAAAGGAAGCAGATAGTGACGAAACATCAACACGCTTTTCAAGGTATGATAGTTGCCCCGAGCCTCCATGACTGTACTTAGTCTCTCATGATGGAACAGTCCGAGCCGCCGGAAAGTCGGTTTTCACTACTTGTAAATCACTACGCTTCCCACGAGGATGACGACGCCCGCTTAAAATTAACTCCTCTCAAAATAGTGGTGGCAACCGAAATCTGGAACAGTATGTTAGGAATAATTACTATCAAGTTTCATATCTCTCGAAAATTTCGTTAATGAGTTCAATCGCGGTTGAACTTTCAAGTAATTTGAATCAAATTAATAGGAAAATTGTGGCTAGATCGGTGGACTGATCTGTGCTAAAGGATCCTGATATGTCACCTGATTAAACGCTTATTAGTGTCTATTTCACACTCCTTTTGTTTGCGTCCATGTTGCGGCCGACACATCGCGGACATGGAAATGTCCTTCATCTTACAACACGCTAATTTGGATCCGCTCTGTCGAATGGACGCATAAAATTCCGCTTTAAATTTATTTTTAACTGAAACCAAATCGACGTTTCCCCTTGACAAAGGATGCCTCACGTGAACAGATTTAGTTTTTGGCTCACTCCATCTACAATTTTGAGGCTACTGCCCACCTCATTGTTAGCAGATCTCTCTGTCGCTCGTCCTAATAAATAAACAAAGATATTTATTTCGTATGTATTTTGATAAAACATGACGTCCAACAGTAGTGACGTCTTTTCTTCCTTTTCCTAAAATATTTGTCCGCTGAAGCGAACATTAGGTGCTGAATATTCGTTTCAATTTTCAAGTGAAAATCAGACTCTCCCGGTTTAATGCCTCATTCATCCGCTCCCACATAACATTGGTTTCAGAATCATGAATGAAGGCTGTATACGTGGAAGAGGCCTGGACACACTGGAAGATTTCAGATAGATTATGTAATGGTAAGACAGAGATTTAGGAACCAGGTTTTAAATTATAAGACATTTCCAAGGGCAGGTGTGGATTCTGACCAAAATTTATTGGGTATGAACTGTAGATTAAAACTGAAGAAACTGCTAAAAGGTGGGAATTTAAGGAGATGGAACCTGGATAAACTGACTAAACCAGAGATTGTAGGGAGTTTCAGAGAGAGCATTAGGGAACGATTCACAAAAACTGGGAAAACAGTAGAAGAAGAATGGGTAGCTTTGAGAGATGAAATAGTGAAGGCAGCAGGGGATGAAGTAGGTAGAAAGACGAGAGCTAGTAGAAATCCTTGGGTAACAGAAGAGATGTGAATTTAATTGATGAAAGGAGAAAATATAAAAATGCAGTAAACGAAGCAGGCGAAAAGGAATACAAACGTCTCAAAAATGAGATCGACTTTAAGTGCAAAATGGTTAAGCAAGGATGGCTAGAGGCCAAATATAAGGATGTAGAGGCATATATCACTAGGCGTAAGATAGATACTACCCATAGGAAAATTATAGGTACCTTTGCACAAAAGAGAACCACCTGTATGAATACCAAGAGCTCAGATGGAACAAGTCGTAAGCAAAGAAGGGAAAGCAGAAAGGTGGAAGGAGTATATAGAGGGTCTATACAAGGGCGATGTACTTGAGGGAAATATTATGGAAATGGAAGAGGACGTAGATGAAGATGAAATGGGAGACATGATACTGCGTGAAGAATTTGACAGAGCACTGAAAGATTTAACTCGAAACAAGGCTCCGGGAATAGACATCATTCCATTTGAACTACTGATAGCCTTGGGCGAGTCAGCCATGTCAAAACTCTACCATCTGGTGAGCAAGATGTATGAGACAGGCAAAATACCCTCAGGCTTCAAGAAGAATATAATAATTCCAATCCCAAAGAAAGCAGGTGTTGACAGATGTGAAAATTATCGAACTATCAGTTTAATAAGTTACGAAAATACTAACACGAATCCTTTACAGACGAATGGAAAAACTGCTAGAACCTGACATCGGGGTAGGTTTGGATTCCGTAGAAATGTTGGAACACGTGAGGCAAAACTGACCCTACGACTTATCCTAGGAGATAAATTAAGGACAGGAAAACCGACGTTTCTGGCATTTTTTAGACTTAGAGAAAGCATTTGATAATGTTGACTGGAATACTCTCTTTCAAATTCTGAACATGGCAGGGGTAAAATACTGGGAGCGAAAGGCTATTTACAATTTGTACAGAAACCAGACTGCTGTTATAAGAGTCGAGGGACTTGAAAGGGAAGCAGTAGTTGGGAAGGGAGTGAGACAGGGTTGTAGCCTATCTCCGATGTTATTCAATCTGTATATTTTACTGTCACAGATGGATGATACAATGTATATGTGCAGTAGGTGTGCTGTGTGAGGAACAAGGAAGATATTCATACATTTGTTTCACAAACTGTAATCTCCAGCACATTGTCTCACTCGTCAATGATAGTATTTCGAGTAAAAAATGTAATTATTGGTAACTAATGTAACCAGTATTAGAGTTTTACGAAATAGTGATGACGGTAATAATAATAATCTTTTGAAAGTAGTTCACTTTTGAGACCAAAACACTACTGTACCCTTTTTTACCCCTTATAAAATTTCATTTTACAGTCGGGGGTAATTACCCCCAGGTTGGGAAATGCTGACCTAGTACAATGTTGGTGGGTAGGGAGGTAAAAAGGATGGTGTACGACAAGCTAGCAGCCCCTCATAAGCCACACATGTCTCTTGTCAGTGCTGAGCTGCACTTGAGGTTGTGAAAAGAGCGACGCTGCTGGAGAGTGGATGACTGGCAACGAGTGATTTGGAGTCACGACTCACTCTGTACCTTGTGTCAATCCGATGGAACGTTTTTGGTATGGAAAATCTCTGGAGAACGTCGCCTGCCATCACGTTTGGTGCCAACAATGAAGTAAAGAAAAGGTAGTGTCAAAGTATAGGGGTGTTTTGGGTGGTTAGGGTGTAGTATCATTACGCGATTAGGAAAATGCTAATCCATATGCGCACACTGCACTATGCATTGTGTAATGCATACAGCAGCGGAAAAGTTCAGAGACGACGACTGTATCAGCAAGAGTATGCACCCTGTCCTCTGTGAGGCCATGTCTTTGGGCAATAACATGCCTGAAATGGACTGCCTTGCATCCAATGGAACACCTTTGGAATCGGTTAGAATGTTGACTTCGCTCCAGACCCCCGTGTGTCCAACACCACTGCCCTCTCTAGTTCAGTTCTTGAGGAAGATTGGATTGTACTTCTTCCACATACATTCAGACACTTCGCTGAAAGTGTACCCAGGAGGGATCAAGCGGTCATAGAGGCAAAGTGTGGGCACACTCCACATCAATACCCAGTAATAGGCGTCCAAATACATTTGATTAGATAGTGTATTTGCACGAGATGACTGATTTCAGCTGTGATTCAGTGATGTTATAATCACAGCACACTATTTTTCTGCGTTGTGTGAAGTGCACAGTTCTACATTTCCGAAAATTTAAAGCAAGCTCCAATTCTTTACACTAGTTTGAAAACTTATCTAGGGCTGACGATATTTGTGCACCTTTTTCCAGATAGTACTTCGTTGCAGATCTCCTCATCATCTGCAAAATGTCTCAGGTTACTGTTAATATTGTGTGAAGAATCATTCATCGGTATGCATGCGACAGCATGTGTTACCAGATTCAAATCGCTTCCCATAAAATCGTGAATTTACCACGCCTCATACCTCAAGTTCTATTGGTGATGGAAAGGTAAGGTCAAATATTCTGCTACCGCTTGGGCTAGGAATCATTTGTACATCCAAGAGAAGAATCGTCTTAATGTAACTATCCTTCAGTACAGGGTCAATTTTTTAGTACTGCGCCTACACACTTCCTTCAGTTTAGGCAAATGGAGGAAATCGGTTGATTCTTTTACCATTGGACGTGGACTTCAAGGCGCCTTAAGGGGCTTATGGAGACACCATTTCGTTCATGGGCAATTTCTGAGAAAACACGAAAAAGTGTTTTCACCGTTTTTCACCGTCAGCAGCGTATGTGAAAGCAATTAACAGTAGCAAATTCTCCTTATTTTAACGGTATATTCTCTAGAAATTTATCTAGATGGGCGATCTTTCCGTTTTCAAAAATCTTCATCTGTTATCATGAAACATTCCCAAAACATGGTTTTTGGATGGCAAAACCGAGTCACGGGTTCCAAGACGGCTGTGCACAGGAATTGGCTGAAATTTTTATATTCCTAAGAGCACGATCTCGAGAACCCTTGAAAATTTCCTCAATATTCATCCATTTCCGAGATACAGAGGTTCCAAATTACCCTACGGTACAAGTGAAATATGAAAGTTTCTTATATATTTAAACTTGTGTTCATAAGTGTCAAGTTGATAAATGAGGAACATGTAAAACTTATTTTGATATCGAAATACGTCAATCTCAGTGCAGGGCAACAGAACTAGTTGAAAATTTAATTTTGAACGCAAATATACATCGACCTTGGGCTGCACGACGCGAAATCCAGACTAACAGCTACAATTCTCCTTGCGAGAAAGCAATCCGATTTCATATTACATATACTATCTGACTGCAAAACAAATTACTCAGATTAAAATGTTGGCCTAGAATTTTGCTAATCTTTATCTTTAGTCTTGCAGACAGTCACTGTACCGTAACTGTTACGGTAATTACACAGCAAATGATCATAGAAATTAAAACTGCTAGAAAATTCACAAGATGGCACTTTACTGAAATCTTCTAGTGGTATTAGGCCTCTGACCTTGTAATGTAATTTAATTTCATATATGTAATAGTAATTAATAAATATAACAAAAATAATATATTAATAATTATTATTTTATAATTAATAGTAATAATTCTTTCTTTGCCAGAGAGGCTGGATGTACGAATTATCAATTAACTATATACTGTCTTTGAAATTAATTTTGTAATATGAATGAGAGTTAACTCCCTAAGCACTCTGACTTGAAACTGTGAATATGCTTTGATGGCTTTCAATAAAGTGATGTCAAAACAAAAGAGAAATAACTTTAAATAATACTATGCTTACAGTCTGTTAGGTAATTATGCACTCTGTTTCTCAATGATCAATAACGCAACATTACTATTAACCCGACGCTGATCAGCAATCAGCAAACTAGCTCTGCACTCAGGGTAGTTACGGGATTATAAATAATTAATTGTCTCTCTCCTGAATTATAACAGATATTCCTCAAATATACCAAAAATATAGTTAAACCTCATTTGCTTATAGCAGAAAATAATATTTCGTAGCTCAGTTGAATGTGAAATAATAAAGCCCGTAACTCCAGATCGTGGTTTCGTCTCGAATACCAATATAAGATGACAAGCATAATGAGATTTAAAACTTTCCCAGCATACACATTATTCCACAACATTTCGAGCGAACTGCCGGATGTTTGCAACTTCCTGCCACAATATTCCGGCGCAGAGTCTTCTGGCCATCTTCAGGTGATACTGGCGAAAACTCCCTGAGCTCTGGATTATTCGTGATGGATTCACTTGGCGTTGCGCGTGCGCTACTTGAGCGCGCTCGATTCTGCTGCGCCACGCGCCCTCCGTGGTGAAAACTCACCGCTTCGATATCTATTCGACTGTCTTCCCGCGGTTTCATCACAGAACTACGCCGGCTACGGAGAACACGAAGTTTTTCGACGATTGGATTCCATGCCGAATTCAACTGGTAACCGCCGTCACGATTAATAAGAGACTCATTGTCAGACAGCCGTATTTCCACGGATTCGTTAATAATAGAACTCCAAAAGTTAGACGTATGGGCCACAATTGCTGTCTCATTGTAATTCATGGCATGATCAGTGGAAATACAGTGTTCGGCGATGGCAGACTTTCGAGGCTGAAGAAGGCGAGTATGCCGCTGATGTTTTACAATGCGATCCTGCACCGTACGCGTCGTTTGCCCTATACAAGATTTGCCGCATTCACACGGAATCCTGTAAACACCCACCTTGCGCAGCTCTAGGTCGTCTTTGACAGATCACAACAGCGACGAAATTTTTGCAGGCGAGCGAAATATCGCTTTCACTTTATATTTTCTTAGTATTCTATTTGCGCTGAAATATTACCAATATGTGGTAAATAGGCAGTCGTTTTAAAGGCCTCTTCCTCTTCTTTGTTCCGTCGTTTACAGGTCTGCAGCGCTCTCTCCACTTGCTGGGACGAATACCCATTCTTCAGAAATACAGTCTGCAGGTGCTCCAGTTCCGTTTGCGAACTATCGGTGTCAGAGATGAAGTGGGCTCGGTGAATCAATGTCTTCAAAATACCCTTCGTTTGTGCCGGTGGTGGCAACTAGCGGCTTGCAAGTGATGGTCTGTGAACGTGGGCTTTCTATATAACGAATGACCAAGTGTGCCATCGCTCTTACGTCGCACCAATACACCTAAAAACGGCAGGCAACCCTCCTCCTCCAACTCCATAATAAATTTTATGTTTTCGTGCATGGAGTTCAGATGTTGAAGGAACTCTCGCAGACTATCCAAACCATGAGGTCAAACTATAAAAGTATCATCAACATATCGCCAAAATACTGTTGGTTTATAAGTGGCTGAGGCGAGTGCTCACTCGTCAAAATCTTCCATAAAAAGATCGGCCACCAGGGGAGTCAAAAGATTCCCCATGGCGACACCGTCTGATTACTCATAAAACTCTTTGTTAAGTTAAAAAAAATGTAGAGAAGAGGGTGTGCTCCAACAGCGCTGGAATGTCAACCCCAAACCTATTGCCAGTGAGGTGAGTTCACAAGAGGTACATTTGTAAAAAGTGAAACTACGTCAAAACTGACCAACAAGTCATAACTGTGCAGCTGTAATACCTTAAGTCTGCTGATGAAATCACTAGAATTCTTTACGTGATGTGGACACTTTCCTACCATACCAGATCTCAGGGAGTTTTCGCCAATATCACCTGAAGATGGACAGAAGACTCTGCGCCGAAACATTGCGACAGGAAGTTGCAAACATCCGGCAGTTCGCCCGAAATTTTGTGGAACAACAAGCATAATCTTTTGCAGATGAAACCTTATACTAGAACTAGAATCCTGTGACCAGGCGTATCTGCCTGGGATGTTATCTTGCAACCTTGAGAAAATCTGAAACTGAAATATATTAAATTATTCGTAGCCGTCGCGTAGCTCGTGGAATCTGAAAGAAAGTTTAGTGTCCTAACAGGAGGCACGTCTCGAAGATGAGATGAAAGAAAATTACTAATTATTTTTTAGTATGGCACCTGACAATGGTCAATATTCCGTTAAGGCCATGTCTACTCAGGAGAAGCAAGGTTTGGGTTTACAAATAATTATGTATCATACACAAGTTTGAAGTCATGAACAACTAAATTTTTGGTTTCGTTTACAACTTACATAGACTGTTACAGCAAGATAAACCTCCGACAATCGTTCTTTCCTCTTCGAGTCCAAGAACAGAAGAAGTCAACCAGAATAGAATGTTGAAACACAGAATCTCGAATTTCCATGGATATTCATCAAGGAATACACTGCAACATAAAGCATTTGTTTACTCTTTGGCATACATCGCCAGCTATTCATACAATAATTATCAATGCATGATATTTACAAACTTCAAATTTATTAACACCCGAGAAGATACTGTACAACCTGACATGATATTGTTTTCACAAATACACTCTGACAATCACTCACTGTACCTTATGGTGGACATGAACTTTCATGTTACGGTTATTAAATTTGTTGGCCTACCAGTACGCATGGAACGCTCGTCTACTCTGCAACTTGTTATTAGGAATAACGATGTCACTGTCAAAAATCAAATTTCATTGGCCGTGCTTGCGATGTGCAATGCAAGACGGTATCTCACCAATTTTCATAAAATGCTTCTAAGTATACTACTCATGACGTTCAATGTGAGTGTGCAAACAAAGTGATGAAAGTAAAAATGAAAGTGAGGAACTAATGTTAACGGTTGATAAATGACAACAAGGGCTACAAGTTTAAATATGCTTCATTAAGCATTAAGCAAGTTCTCACACCTAGACAAGTTAACAAAATATTTCTTAACAACTCTCATATGTACAACTACCTTCCTCGACACTTGTTTCGTCTATAAGACAGGGCCATGTGCTTCATCACAAAATTTCTACAGGTAACTTCAATCATACGCAATGTTCCAGCAGTAAGAAACGACACAGTTACAAATACAACAAGACCGCATTACCTTAAAAGTTGGTTTTTATCATTCTTCCATTAATGTAATCTCATTTGCTCCTTATCTTTTCTCGAAACATATAATTACAAAATCATTTTTAAATGATGTTAGCTCCAGTACACAGTAGGCCAGCTTTCATCCTTTTTAAACCAAGCACGTTGGTGGACTATCCAACACACACTCTTACTGCTGTTCTCTGACTTACTCTGATCAACATCTCTGACTCACAAACACAGTCTTACAAAGAATATGATCTTGTCGATAATGTGTAAGTTGAATACATTTATCAAATTCGCAACTTCATTCACATCTATGCCCAAAACTTCCAGAAAATCTTCATGTCAAATAGGACAGCCCCCTTTCACGAACCCACGTAAAATTTGGTATGCGGCGGAAACGCTGTTTATACAATGACGCAGCTCGGAAAAATAACCTGCAATGTGTGTCCTTTATTATCATAAACGGTCTGGAGATCTAATCTTGTCGTACTGTAGCACAAGCAAAATTTTTGTGCGCCTAAAACCCGGTCTGATCTTTAAAATTAGTTTTGCGTTATCGCATGTTCACATAAGTAAACTGTCAAAATTTTACTGACCCATAAAGTCCTTTTGAGTTGAGCGACTCGCCTTGCTAAGCAGGAAAAAGAGGGAAGCCAGCGGAAAAATGCTCCTATCGTAGCACAAAAAATGAGAATACGTTCCTGTTTAATATATAAGAAACTATCAGCATCGATTGCGGTAATGAAACCAACCTTTACCTAGATTTCAGCCCAAATAATTGAGCCTTCTTCAGAAGATATACCTGAATCTATAATTTGTCTAAGAGGGCATGGTCTAGAAATAAAACTAAAACAGCCAAGCTCTGGCGTACGCCGTGTCTCCATGGACGCCGTGGGGTGGGCCTCGGGAGCTCATGTGGTGTTGACTTAGTACTTACGTACCGTATTTTTAAAATGTGACTACGCCTATTCAGGCTGTTTTAGTTTTATTTCTAGACCATGCCCTCTTAGACAAATTATAGATTAAGGTATATCTTCTGAAGAAGGCTCAATTATTTGGGCTGAAACCTAGGTAAAGGTTGGTTTCATTACCGCAATCGAGGCTGATAATTTCTTATATATTAGAATATCACGATTGCCGACTGTGCTGCAATGTTGAAAGTACACGCTCCTGTTTATTTAAAAGACTCGACCGATAAGTGGGGTACCAGCTGTCTCACCCTACCTTGCTCAGCACCTTTAAAAATTACCCCAAAAATTTTGCATGCGAACAAATTCGTGCTTTTTTATGCTGAGAGGAAAGGAGATAGTGGCAGTAGGAAAGAGATGAAAAAGTAATATACAGTGGAAGATTGTACACAGTGGTTGTGTTATAGAAAGAGCGAATGAGACAATGGCAGTGTGAAGGATGGAGACTGACACAGTGGCAGTCGAACATAGTTGACAGTGACAGAATGGTGCTTGGAAAAGAGTGAAGGAGACAGTGCCAGTGGGAGAGGAATAAGGAGAAGGAGAAAGTGGAATTGGGTGAGAGGTAGTGACAATGGGAGGCAGAGTCCACGACAGTGACGGTGTGCCTTTGTTATTGTATTCTTATAAAATTGTAATTGACAGCAGTTCATCAAATTAAGTAACTTGTAAGTTCCATTTCACTGCACACGTTTCTGTTGGTCATACTATATGGACAATATGCGAGAAGTAGGGACTGTTAGTGTTTGCACGTGTGTTAATAATTCAGCAAGGGACTGGATAACAGCATTGCTGGTTCTAAGGACAATTCCAAAAACTTTGTGAGTGTACAAGTGGTGGTTTATGGACTTGCTATATTGTCCGCAAGACTCTTCGATGGTGATTGCGCACCTGCACAGTCGCAACAGATGGCTGCTGGCCATCTCTACAAGGACTACAGTGGGTCTACACCTTTGATGATCCTCCAGTACCATTATTTCTACAAGGACTACAGTGGGTCTGCAGCTCTGGTGGCCCACTAATACCATACTCTCTACCAGGACTACAGTGGGTCTGCTCTGTGATAACCTACCTACCAATATTCTTCAAAACGTCGAATGACTCTGCTGTGGGTTTGCTCTGTTGTGGCCCATTACCTGTCAGTATGTCAAGAGTCAGCACTGTCTTTCCGTTCGAAGGACAACACTACTTCTTCAAGACTGCGTGGAAATCCACTACTTCCGTGTGCATTGTCTTTTACCGCTCAGACTTTGAGAAAAGAAACGGCAGTTTCACTGTGATGAATGATCAGGACTGTCTTTATGGACTGTGAGAAAATTTTAGCTTTTGACCAACATTGTATTAATAATTGTGTGCATTGGATATCTTTGTTATTGTAATTATGCAAAATTTTATCAAATCATTATTGGCCACTGTCCAAAACAATTTGTAAAATTTTATGTGGGGAGCATGGGGGCTATGTAAGTAGGCTGTTTATATTTTCTTATTGGCAACGTTACGTAGCGCTCTGTATGAAAATAACTGGCTGTGCTGTGTGCAGTCTGTGGCTAGTTAGCATTGTTGTCTGCCATTGTAGTGTTGGGCAGCGGCTGCTGGATGTGAACAGCGCATAGCGTTGCGCAGTTGGAGGTGAGCCGCCAGCAGTGGTGGATGTGAGGAGAGAGATGGCGTAGTTTTGAAATTTGTAATGTGGAATGGATGGTGTCTTGAAGGGAGGATATAAGATGAACATCAACAAAAACAAAACGAGAATAATGGAATGTTGTCGAATTAAGTCGGGTGATGTTGAGGGTATTAGATTAGGAAATGAGACACTTAGAGTAGTAAAGGAGTTTTGCTATTTGCTCCCCAAATAGCAAAACTCCTTTACTACTCTAAGTGTCTCATTTCCTAATCTAACTGATGATGGTCGAAGTAGAGAGGATATAAAATGTAGACTGGAAATGGCAAGGAAAGCGTTTCTGAAGAAGAGAGATTTGTTAACATCGAGTATAGATTTAAGTGTCAGGAAGTCATTTCTGAAAGTATTTGTATGGAGTGTAGCCATGTATGGAAGTGAAACATGGACGATAAATAGTTTGGACAAGAAGAGAATAGAAGCTTTCGAAATGTGGTGCTACAGAAGAATGCTGAAGATTAGATGGGTTAGATCACATAACTAATGAGGAAGTATTGAATAGGATTGGGGAGAAGAGAAGTTTGTGGCACAACTTGACCAGAAGAAGGGATCGGTTGGTAGGACATGTTCTGAGGCATCAAGGGATTACCAATTTAGTATTGGAGGGCAGCGTGGAGGGTAAAAATCGTAGGGGGAGACCAAGAGATGAATACACTAAGCAGATTCAGAAGGATGTAGGTTGCAGTAGGTACTGGGAGATGAAGAAGCTTGCACAGGATAGAGTAGCATGGAGAGCTGCATCAAACCAGTCTCAGGACTGAAGACCACAACAACAACAACAACAACAACAATACTGGATATCATGAACTGCTATATACATTATGACTTTTGAACACTATTGAGGTAAATACATTGTTTGTTCTCTATTAAAATCTTTCATTTGCTAACTATCCCTATCAGTAGTTTGTGCCTTCCGTAGTTTGAATCTTTTATTTAGCTGGCAGTAGTGGCGCTTGCTCTATTGCAGTAGTTCGAGTAACCAAGATTTTTGTGGGGTAAGCGATTTGTGAAACGCATAGGTTAATGTTAGTCAGGGCCATTCTTTTGTAGGGATTTCTGAAAGTCAGATTGCGTTGCGCTAAAAATATTGTGTGTCAGTTTAAGCACAGTCATGTATAAATTGTTCTAAGGGGACGTTTCAATTGATAGTGAGAAGAGACGACAGCAGTGGAATGAAACGAATGAGACAGCAGCAGGCAGAGAGAGCAAGAGGAAGACAGTGATAGGGGACAGTACTAGCAGGACAGAACCAGGTAGACTGTGGCTTTGAGAAAGCACACAGTGACAAAGACACACAAAGAGATAATGTCAGTGAGTAGGGATGCATGAGTGAGTGAGAATGGACGAGAGCGTGTGGATGGGAACGAGCGACGGACTAGTGGGTGTGAGCGAGCTACATTTAGGGTAGCTTGTGAGAGTGTGAGGTAAGCTGCATATTGAAAAGAGCGCGAATATATTCGAATGCCAAAATTTTTGTGAAAAATTTTGATGGTGCTGAGGAAGAATGTGGCAGCTGGTACCACAT
Source organism: Schistocerca cancellata (assembly GCF_023864275.1). Taxonomy (NCBI): domain Eukaryota; kingdom Metazoa; phylum Arthropoda; class Insecta; order Orthoptera; family Acrididae; genus Schistocerca; species Schistocerca cancellata. Next base: position 779,793,446 of record NC_064628.1, on the reverse strand, counting down.
ACTTTTCTGTCAGTGTCTTTTTTTAAATAGGAACACATTGGCCTCTTTTGTGATCCGATGGGAGCATATAGAATATGAACAACACACGTCCGTGTAGTTCGCCTCAACCTCTATCTATTTCTGTGGGTGACTCTCTACCTAAGTTACACTAGGTTAACTCTCTTTCTCACCACAATGAGGCCATTATGAAGGGTAGGGTCGGCCTTACACGGCTGTTTCCGAGTAGTGAATAAATTTTTTTACCGGTATTATCAAAACGAATTAAGACTGGGATATCGGAAAAAACTTATTTGTACACTACTGGCCATTAAAATTGCTACACAAAGAAGAATTGCAGATGATGAACGGGTATTCATTGGACAAATATATTATACTAGAACTGACATGTGATTACATTTTCACGCAATTTGGGTGCATAGATCCTGAGAAATCAGTACCCAGAACAACCACCTCTGGCCGCAATAACCGCCTTGATACGCCAGGGCATTGAGTCAAACAGAGCTTGGATGGCGTGTACAGGTACAGCTACCCATGCAGCTTCAACACAATGCCACAGTTCATCAAGAGTAGTGACTGGCGTATTGTGATGAGCCAGTTGCTCGGCCACCATTGGCCAGAGACCAATTGGTGAGAGATCTAGAGAATGTGCTGGACAGGGCAACAGTCGAACATTTTCTGTATCCAGAAAGGCCCGTACAGGACCTGCAACATGCGCTCGTGCATTATCCTGCTGAAATGTAGGGTTTCGCAGGGATCGAATGAAGGGTAGAGCCACGGGTCGTAATACATCTGAAATGTAACGTCCACTGTTCAAAATTCCGTCACTGCGAACAAGAGGTGACCGAGACGAGTAACCAATGGCACCCCATACCATCAGGCCGGGTGGTACGCCAGTATGGCGATGACGAATACACCCTTCCAATGTGCGTTCACCGCGATGTCGCCAACACGGATGCGACCAAATGGTTCAAATGGCTCTGACCACTATGGGACTTAACATCTGAGGTCATCAGTCCCCTAGAACTTTGAACTACTTAAACCTAACTAACCTAAGGACACCAAACACATCCGTTCCCGAGGCAGGATTCGAACCTGCGACCATAGCGGTCGCGCGTTTGCAGACTGAAGCGCCTAGAACCGCTAGGCCACACTGGCCGGCCACGGATGCGACCATCATGATGCTGTAAACAGAACCTGAATTCATCCGAAAAAATGACGTTTTGCCATTCGTGCACCCAGGTTCGTCATTGAGTACACCATCGCAGGCGCTCCAGTCTGTGATGCAGCGTCAAAGGTAACCGCAGCCATCGTCTCCGAGCTGATAATCCATACTGCTGCTAACGTCGTCAAAGTGTCCGTGCATATGGTTGTTGTCTTGCAAACGTCCCCATCTGTTGACTCAGGGATCGAGACGTGGCTGCACGATCCGTTACAGCCATGCGGATAAGATGCCTGTCATCTCGACTCCTAGTGGTACGAGGCCGTTGGGATCCAGCACGGCGTTCCGTATTACCCTCCTGAACTTACCGATTCCATATTCTGCTAACAGTCATTGGATATCGACCAACGCGAGCAGCAATGTCGCGATACGATAAACCGCAATCGCGATAGGATACAATCCGACATTTATGAAAGTCGGAAACGTGATGGTACGCATTTCTCCTCCTTACACGAGGCGTCACAACAACGTTTCACCAGCCAGGCAACGCCGGTCAACTGCTGTTTGTGTATGAGAAATCGGTTGGAAACTTTCCTCATATCAGCACGTTGTAGTGTCGCCATCGGCGCCAACCTTGTGTGAATGCTCTGAAAAGCTAATCATTTGCATATCACTGCATCTTCTTCCTGTCTGTTAAATTTCGCGTCTGTAGCACGTCATCTTCGTGGTGTAGCAATTTTAATGGCCAGTAGTGTAATATGTTCCATCCATCCTACCAAGAAATTCTCAATCCAGTGACAAATTTTGATGGATACCACATATAATCGTGCTTTTATTAGTAACGGTAAATGAACGTTGGATATTCTCACATTGCGCTCCTTACACTCATTTTTCCTTCGTTCACCTTTTATCCAAAGGAATATTTTCAACATATGTAATCTCTACGAGATACTATTAAGCGCTGAAAGGTTTTCTTGAATTTTTGCACGCGTATAATGAAATGGGACGTTATGGTGCAGCCGTCGGCGCAGCTAGCGACACAGTAGCGGCGGTCCGGAGCCCGGGAAGCGAGGCAGGTGTGAAACAAACAGCGCCAACCAATTAGAAGTCTTCAGCGAGCGGCGATCACCGCGCGGGAGAGCCCGTCCTAATTCCTTCTCAGTTCCCAATCGGTTTTTATCGCCGAGCTTTTTGTGTGTGTCAGTGGCTTTAAGGGGAGCCGGGGGTTTGGGTAATGAGAATCCCGCCGGATACGGCTAAATAAGAGGATCGGCTACGCGGCGAGCAGGGAAGGGGAATCGCATTGCACCATTGTTAGGAGCCGGGGGAGGGGTGCGGTCTACAATTGGAGCGGCGTAATGGAGAGGGATTGCAGGCGTCCCCCGTGGCAGCGGCGGAGGCGGTCGCAGCCCCACCTAGTCTTTTCTTCATTACGCTCGCCAGCTGGGACGCGAAAACCAATCGCCAGTCGTCACCGTGTTTGCAGTGCGCGCCCCGCGGGCATTGTGCGCGGCGATTGTGCAGAAATTAGACCGCCGCTGACTCTTAGCGGGGTCAATAACCGACAGTGGGTAAATATCGCGCTGTTTACACGCGGCGGCCACCGGCGGAGGTCTGCGGACCACTAGAGTAGATGCGGCGGTCCTCGTCTTTCAGAGTTGAACACCGGAGCGCGCCAAGGTACCCCCGTGCCGCATAACGTGCTAGCTCGTGTCACTGCAATATCGGAGCCGCTGAAGGGGACCGAAACACGGACTGTACTACACTGAGGTGCTGCCCACTGAAGTGGGCTAGCTCTTAATATAGTGGCGGACCTCTTCTTGCCCGGCGTAGTGCAGCGAATCGACGTCGCATTGACTCTACAAGTCGTTGGAAGTGCCCTGCAGAAATACAGGGCCATTACAAATGATTGAAGCGATTTCATAAATTCACTGTAGCTCCATTCATTGACATATGGTCACGACACACTACAGATACGTAGAAAAACTCATATAAAGTTTCGTTCGGCTGAAGCCGCACTTCAGGTTTCTGCCGCCAGAGCGCTCGAGAGCGCAGTGAGACATAATGGCGACAGGAGCCGAGAAATCGTATGTCGTGCTTGAAATGCACTCACATCAGTCAGTCATAACAGTGCAACGACACTTCAGGACGAAGTTCAACAAAGATCCACCAACTGCTAACTCCATTCGGCGATGGTATGCGCAGTTTAAAGCTTCTGGATGCCTCTGTAAGGGGAAATCAACGGGTCGGCCTGCATTGAGCGAAGAAACGGTTGAACGCGTGCGGGCAAGTTTCACGCGTAGCCCGCGGAAGTCGACGAATAAAGCAAGCAGGGAGCTAAACGTACCACAGCCGACGGTTTGGAAAATCTTACGGAAAAGGCTAAAGCAGAAGCCTTACCGTTTACGGTTTAAAGTTTGCGGCCTCTTTTTCTTCTGCGAAGAAAACGTTACAGGACACGTGTATCTGGACATGCTGGAAAATTGGCTCATGCCACAACTGGAGACCGAGAATGGTGCTCCACCGCACTTCCATCATGGTGTTCGGCATTTCTTAAACAGGAGATTGGAAAACCGATGGATCGGTCGTGGTGGAGGTCATGATCAGCAATTCATGTCATGGCCTCCACCTTCTCCCGAGTTAACCCCATGCGATTTCTTTCTGTGGGGTTATGTGAAAGATTCAGTGTTTAAACCTCCTCTACCAAGAAACGTGCCAGAACTGCGAGCTCGCATCAACGATGCTTTCGAACTCATTGATGGGGACATGCTGCGCCGAGTGTAGGAGGAACTTGATTATCGGCTTGATGTCTGCCGAATCACTAAAGGGGCACATATCGAACATTTGTGAATGCCTAAAAAAACTTTTTGAGTTTTTGTATGTGTGTGCAAAGCATTGTGAAAATATCTCAAATAATAAAGTTATTGTAGAGCTGTGAAATCGCTTCAATCATTTGTAATAGCCCTGTATTGAGTCCATAATTCCTAAAGTTAGAAATAGAAGAAAGAGACTAGAAGCTTTCTAAATGTGGTGCTACAGAAGAATGCTGAAGATTAGATGGGTAGATCACATAACTAATGAGGAGGTATTGAATAGAATTGGGGAGAAGAGGAGTTTGTGGCACAAATTGACTAGAAGAAGGGATCGGTTGGTAGAACATGTTCTGAGGCATCAAGGGATCACCAATTTAGTGTTGGAGGGCAGCGTGGAGGGTAAAAATCGTAGAGGGAGACCAAGAGATGAATACACTAAGCAGATTCAGAAGGATGTAAGTTGCAGTAGGTACTGGGAGATGAAGAAGCTTTCACAGGATAGAGTAGCATGGAGAGTTGCATCAGACCAGTCTCAGGACTGAAGACCACCACAACAACAAATTCAGAAAGTGCTACCGATGCAGGATTTTGCGCACGAACTGACCTCTCGATTACATCCGATAAATGTTCGATGGGACTCGTGTCGGGCGACCTGGATGGCCAGATCATTCGCTCGAATTGTCTTCAAACCAACCGCGAACAGTTGTGGTCTTGTGACATGGTGCATCGTTATTTGGGAACGCGAAGTCCATAAATGGCTGCAGTGGTCTTCACGAAGCCGAATATAGCCATTGCCAGTCAATTATCGGTTCAGTTGGACCAGAGGACCCAGTCCATTCCATGTAAACGAAGCTTACACCATTAAGAAGCCACCACCACCAAGTTGGTAGCAGTCCGCGGTGGCCGAGCGGTTCTAGGCGCTTCAGTCTGGGACCGCGGGACCGCTACGGTCACAGGTTCGAATCCTGCCCCGGGTATGGATGTGTGTGATGTCCTTAGGTTAGTTAGGCTTAAGTAGTTCTAGGGGACTGATGACCTCAGATGTTAAATAAAGTCCCATAGTGCACAGAGCCATTTTTTGATAAGTTCGTCCATGGCTATGTGGGGGCGGCGCCACACTCGGTCCTTGCCATCAGCTCTTACCAACTGAAATCGGACCTCATCTGACCAGGTCACGACTTTACACTCGCTTCGGGTCCAAACGATGTGGCCACGATCAGCGTGGGATGACGCGCTAGTAGTGAAGGTACTCGTGTCAGTCGTCCGCTGTCATACCCCATTAACGGCAAATTTCGCCTTACTGTCCTAACGGGTACGTTCGTCGTATGTCCCACATTGATTTCTGCGATTATTTCACGCCGTATTCCTTGCCTGTTAGCAATGACAATCCTACGCATACGCCGCTGCTCACGGTCGTTAAGTGAAGGCCGTCGGCCACTGTGTTGTTCGTAGTGAGAGGTAATGCCTGAAATACGATATTCTCGCCACTCTCTTGACTCAGTGGATCTCGGAATATTGAACTCCCAACGGTTTCCGAAATGGGATTTCCCGTGCATGTAGCTCCAACTACCATTACGCGTTTGAAGTCTGTGAAACCCCGTCGTGCGGCCATAACCACGTGGGGAACCTTTTCAATTAGGGAGGGCGACGGTTCAGTCCCGCGTCCGGCCATCCTGATTTAGGATTTCCGTGATTTCCCTAAATCGCTCCAGGCAAATGCCGGGATGGTTCCTTTGAAAGGGCACGGTCGACTTCCTTCCTCGTCCTTCCCTAATTCGATGAGACCGATGACCTCGCTGTTTGGATTCTTCCCCCAAACAACTGAACCCAAACCTTTTCACATGAATCACCGGAATACAAATGACAGTTCCGATAATGCACTGCCCTTTTATACTTTGTGTACGCGATACTACCGCGATCTCTGTATGTACAGTCGTGGACAAAACGAGCGAGACCCCTCGCCTTTTCGTTATGCTAATCCGCACAGCTTTAAAGTCTGCTACACAGTGTAACAGGCAAGGAGACGAAGTGCTACCAACATACTATGCACAGGCGTGAAACTATCCAAACTTTGTCAGACTGTTTTCAATCATATGTAAGACTATACGAGCGTTGGAACTTAAATAGTGGCAACTATTTATTCACAACCGATACAAAAGAGTTACATGTTTGCACCTGTTACTGTCCTTCAAACTACTAACCAGCGTTGTGTAGAACCCGTTGCCGTTACTCGCTAATAACAGTATTTTGTTATGTCGATAAACATCCCGAATGATTGTCACATAAGCGGTGACACAAAGGTAGAAAAGTCATGTTTTAGAGTACAGAAAGCTCTATGCAACAGAAACTGCAGATCATTTTGCCATTTTCATTGCGAAATTGCCGGCTTATTCATGTCAGGGGTAATAATAGAGGGCTGTTTGCCTGGGTTGTCTGCTAGCGAAGTGAACAGTGTTTGCTACTGCAAGGGAGGAGGGAGGTCTGGTTTGTTTTCGGTTCTAATCTCGATGGAGGCAGATAGACTATCAGTAAAGCAATTTTAAGAAATTCTCACTCCCCCAATACGTTTTATTGCTACATTTATTCTGTACTGGCGCCCTGAGGATGTCAATATGAAACTCTTGTAGAATTTCATACTGTTTACTCCCTTCCTTTTTCCGCTTCTGTCAATAACTGAACTGACTTACGTGTGGCACTGAATGATTTTTAACTGAATTTCGTTATTCATTTGCGAAATTTGCACACTTTCATGGTAGGTCAGCAACGATAATCCACTATGACTGGTCTGAAAGTTGACACAAACCGTTTCGCGGCCGAATGCGCATATTATTTTGCTAATTCGTAACGATCTGGGGTACTTTGTCTTACTAGTACAGTTGTGTTATCTCGATAAGCTGAAATTCATTTTTATTAGTACAGTTCATATTAATTAGCGTTTCTTCTTTCATTTATATCTCACATTTACGTGTTGTGTTTAACACAATAATCAGCATTAATATAGCCTTACACATGATTGAAAACAGTCTGACAAAGTTCGGATACTTCGTGAATTCCATGCCTGTGCATAGTATGTTGATAGCACTTCGTCGCCTTGCCTGTTATGCTGTGTAGCAGACTTTAAGGCTGTGCGGATCAGCATAACGAAAAGGCGACGGGTCTCGCTCGTTTTGTCCACGACTGTACATATCGCTATACCAAGAGTTTTATCACCTCACAATATGATCAATAGCAAAAACTAACATGGGTAAAAGCGATCGATAATGTCATTGCGCCTCCTATGACCTGGATGCATGCACTGGTTCAATTGGGAAGGGTGTCATAAAGCCGCTGTATCCTCTTCTGAGGCGACCTGGCCCACACCTGTTCAAATGGCTCTGAGCACTATGGGACTTAACATCTATGGTCATCAGTCCCCTAGAACTTAGAACTACTTAAACCTAACTAACCTAAGGACAGCACACAACACCCAGTCATCACGAGGCAGAGAAAATCCCTGACCCCGCCGGGAATCGAACCCGGGAACCCGGGCGCGGGAAGCGAGAACGCTACCGCACGACCACGAGCTGCGGACCGCAAACCTCTTGTGAAGCTGACTGTAGAGGGGCGTTTTTAACACAACTCTTATGCGATGAATAACGCAAGAAATTTGGGCGCAGGATTGTGGTATATGAGGTGGCTACACGGTACGGAAATTAACGCACATTGTCGAAGGACAGGCGCGTTCTCAAGATCGTATCGAGGGCAGATGGGCCTGGGACCATTTTCTACAGTCAGAAGAAGCAAATGTTACCGGCTACACAACCGTTAAATAACGTAATGTTATGGCCAGCGGGTACTGGTGGCCACGATTATTGAGTGCTGCTCTACATTCACCTCGGTATACGTGGGTAACACGCAAAGTTGCAGACAAGCGCAGTTAAAAACACTCGTAAGATTTCGGCCACAGCTTTTGTCGGAAAAAGATAAATACACACCAATCTTTCACACAAGCAAGACACCTCACGCACATAGGATCACCAGCTCTGACAGCTCGGGTTGGAATCTGATTATATTCCTCATGAATACAGGTATTTCTATGATGATTTGATGTAATGGCCTGTACATGCCGCTGCTGCTGGTGGTGATGAACAGTGAAACCATTTTGTACGAGGCTCGACTGAAAAGTAATGCCTCTACCTTCGTAACCGCTTTGGTATGCGGCAGGTACTGGCTTGCTCCGTAGCCTCTTCTCTACAGCTCCAGTTGGAGGAAAGCCTTAGCATTGAACGGTTGTGTTGTTGCGGTGTAAAGTATGGAACCCTGCGCAGACGGTCGGTCAATGCGATTTAAGCAACGTGCAGTCAAAGAATTCTTGACAGCAGAAGGTGTCACCCCAAAGGAGATTCATCAGAGAATGAAAGCAGTTTATGGGGATTGTGTTGATGTGAGTACTGTGCGTCGTTGGGCGAGTAAGTTTAAAGATGTTGCGGCGGGAACATCTGGCCTGTGCGACAGACATAGAGTAAACGTCCTGTGACAGCGACCACCGAGTTTCACAAGCAAAATGTTGACAGATTGATTCCGGACGATCGTCGTATCACTCAGAGAGAAACTGCAAGCACAATCGGCAGTTCACAAGAAGGTGTGGCTCACAATATTGCATTGCTTGGCTATAGGAAGATCTGTGCACACTTCACGTGTCACCACAGCAGAACGTCAGAAACTGAATCTCACCACCGTACGGCATTCTCCATACAGTCCAGATTTAGCACCGTCTGAATTCCATCTATTGCTGATAATGAAAGACGATCCGAGGGGACATCATTATACTTCTGATGAAGACGTTGAGAGAACTGTGAGACAGTGGTTGTGGAAACAGAGTGTCATCTTCTTCCGTGATGGCTTCAGAAAACTTGTTCATCGTTGGCAGATGTTTATCCAGTTGGCTGGTGATTATGTGCAAAAGTGAATATTGGTAATTAAAGATTACATTCTAACGATTATTTCTGCGTTTGATTTATTAAAATATTCCCGTCCAAACACAATTACCAAAGGTGGAGGCACTACTTTTCATTCAACACTCGTATGTACTTTTCATTAGAGTTACAATACTGGGAAATTTATGAGTGGAAAAAGAAACGACCTAAAACACTACTAAAAACGTATCTTGACCATGCGAATGAGCTATTTCCTCAAGAAAAGGACCTTATTCCAAATAATTTGGACCTATTTTTTTTTTCAAAGTGATAGGAAAACTCAGCAACTGCAGTAATGATAAAATATCCACTTCATTCTGTGCTTTAAACACTGCCAATCCCATCCTGTTACATTCCACATACTCACCCGCAGAATGTTTTCCTAAGCTGGCGAAAACTTAAGATTTTGGAGTAAGGTCCTTTCAAAAATGACTGTATCAACTGTTGATTGTATCCACCACCTTCTTTCTTTTTATTCTGTTTCCGTTGTCTGACAACCAATAACAAAATAATCGCTTTTGATGTTAGGCTCAATTCTGTCATTGTACTTTTCAATGCTCGACACGCGTACTTCACTCCACTATGGCTCCTTTGGGTACACGATGCAGAATTTTCATTGTATTTTATGTTTGTTCTGCTTTGTGTTCATGGTTACGCAAGTGTATGTAAAATGTGGACTGGTTAATTTCACAATTTCGCATGTGTTCTTTAAATCTGAATGAGAGGTTCCTACCTGTTCGTCCAACGTTAAATTAATTACAATCATTGCACGATATTATAGTTCGAGAATAATGGGATATTTCATTCTCCTCATTGTGTTTTCTTTCGTAAAGTGCTACTGGTGCGAAACTCCATTCTCACCTTCGTCTTTTTCAATATGTCACAGAGTTTCCTCAAAAGTGGCCAATGTGTGCTGCTGTTACGTAAGTAGGTTATAATGATTTTTTTCCTCTTTATCAGCTTTGTTTTTATCTGTGTTTGCGCAATTCAGTTGTGACCTGACGACGTCGTAGGAAGCCGAATATCATCATTTATGCCAAGTATCGACAGAAAATTCTGTTAACGTTAAAAAAAACGTAAATACATATTTTTGTCACTATCGTCATCTACATACACTCCTGGAAATTGAAATAAGAACACCGTGAATTCATTGTCCCAGGAAGGGGAAACTTTATTGACACATTCCTGGGGTCAGATACATCACATGATCACACTGACATAACCACAGGCACATAGACACAGGCAACAGAGCATGCACAATATCGGCATTAGTACAGTGTATATCCACCTTTCGCAGCAATGCAGGCTGCTATTCTCCCATGGAGACGATCGTAGAGATGCTGGATGTAGTCCTGTGGAACGGCTTGCCATGCCATTTCCACCTGGCTCCTCAGTTGGACCAGCGTTCGTGCTGGACGTGCAGACCGCGTGAGACGACGCTTCATCCAGTCCCAAACATGCTCAATGGGGGACAGATCCGGAGATCTTGCTGGCCAGGGTAGTTGACTTACACCTTCTAGAGCACGTTGTGTGGCACGGGATACATGCGGACGTGCATTGTCCTGTTGGAACAGCAAGTTCCCTTGTCGGTCTAGGAATGGTAGAACGATGGGTTCGATGACGGTTTGGATGTACCGTGCACTATTCAGTGTCCCCTCGATGATCACCAGTGGTGTACGGCCAGTGTAGGAGATCGCTCCCCACACCATGATGCCGGGTGTTGGCCCTGTGTGCCTCGGTCGTATGCAGTCCTGATAGTGGCGCTCACCTGCACGGCGCCAAACACGCATACGACCATCATTGGCACCAAGGCAGAAGCGACTCTCATCGCTGAAGACGACACGTCTCCATTCGTCCCTCCATTCACGCCTGTCGCGACACCACTGGAGGCGGGCTGCACGATGTTGGGGCGTGAGCGGAAGACGGCCTAACGGTGTGCGGGACCGTAGCCCAGCTTCATGGAGACGGTTGCGAATGGTCCTCGCCGATACCCCAGGAGCAACAGTGTCCCTAATTTGCTGGGAAGTGGCGGTGTGGTCCCCTACGGCACTGCGTAGGATCCTACAGTCTTGGCGTGCATCCGTGCGTCGCTGCGGTCCGGTCCCAGGTCGACGGGCACGTGCACCTTCCGCCGACCACTGGCGACAACATTGATATACTGTGGAGACCTCACGCCCCACGTGTTGAGCAATTCGGCGGTACGTCCACCCGGCCTCCCGCATGCCCACTATACGCCCTCGCTCAAAGTCCGTCAACTGCACATACGGTTCACGTCCACGCTGTCGCGACATGCTACCAGTGTTAAAGACTGCGATGGAGCTCCGTATGCCACGGCAAACTGGCTGACACTGACGGCGGCGGTGCACAAATGCTGCGCAGCTAGCGCCATTCGATGGCCAACACCGCGGTTCCTGGTGTGTCCGCTGCGCCGTGCGTGTGATCATTGCTTGTACAGCCCTCTCGCAGTGTCCGGAGCAAGTATGGTGGGTCTGACACACCGGTGTCAATGTGTTCTTTTTTCCATTTCCAGGAGTGTAGCTTCGTATAATTCTTTATTTCTAACGGCGTTTTACTGAAATTGACACCGATCTGATGATGGCAATGGCCGAAATATCGTTATAAATAAAAGAGATACTCAGGATTATTCAGCTGCCCCTGCCTATGAGTTTTATGCAATCCTCAAAGCCTTCAAAAACCATATGCAAGATTTTCATATTCTCTCGCTCGCTAAACGCGAACTATTAGTCATACAGAAAGAATGGACAGAATCTTTTTGTAGGAAATTTAATATAGTTAAATTCTGTACTGGGATACGTTTTCGCTGGAGGCCACGATCTTCGAGTTCCTCAATAAAAAGGCTGTTGAAGGTCACTTTTGTATGTGTTTCTCGAATAATTCGATAACTACAGTCTCTAGCAAAAACGTATCCCAGTACAAAATTTAACTACATTATATTTCCTGCGAAAAAAGTCCTGTTCCTGTTCATTTTTGCGCTTAGCATTTGAGAGAATATGAAAATCTCATGTGTGGTTTTTGAAGGTCTTGTGGGTTGAATAAAATGGTAGGGGCAGCTGGATCACCTTGTGTAACAAGCGCTCTAGACGATTTAGCCACATAAATCCACAATGATGGCAGGGCAATTCAGGAAATTTACTTCCTTTATTGATTAAAAATGTTGACAGCAGTGTTCCTGCAACAAGGTCACCAGTGTCACGTGCTCCCGTTTTTCGCATAGGATATCCATGTTCCCACATTACAAGAGGTCTGAGAGTGAAGAGAGGGCGCTGAGAGTGTAGAGACGGGCTGAAGCGTGCACCGATTCCCGACGGGGTTCGGTTCCCACGCAACCCCCGCAGGCCGCTTCGTGGCTCGGACAGATGGCAAAGAGTTCCGTCCATTTCTCGTCCCTACGGGCAACACGAGATCTCCACAGCCTAAGCGGCACGTCACAAGGGAGCAGGTGCTCATAAAATCTATGGGGCGAGAAAGCCTCGTGTAGAGGGTTATGTCGTAAATCATGTACTCAAAGCTCCGCAGTTTTGACAACAGAAGTTGCGTGATGAGGGTGTGCTGATAATAAGGAAATCGGGTTCGTTGGAATGGGTTACTTATTCTTACCCACAGAATTTATGAAAAATGCACATTACATAATGATCCAGAAACTTTTAAGCAGTGTGCTGTGTTGTAAGAATGAGCTACTGTCATGAGCAGTTAAGCTTTCATCTATTAATATATGCTGTGTAATATGGACGTTTATGACTCGGAACTCGACTGAAAACGTGGTCTGACCACAAATGATTAACGAAGTACTTGCTGAGACATGCATGCTTATTTAGCATAAACCGAACGCTAATGAATGTGCGTAGCTATGTATTCTACCACCAAACAGCAAGTAAGCACTCATCAAAAACCTGTCCAAAAGTTATATAATGCACACATCCAGACTATAGCCTAAAGGGTGGAATGAGGCTGTTTCCCCATATCCGTAATTTAGTCTAAAAGATTAATTATCCAAATGCTTCATTAAACCATAGACCTCGTGACGTAATTTAACAACAAAATCCCCTCATACTGTTGGAAACAAAGAGTCCCAGATTAGCACAGGTGCACAGTGGGACTGAGATATGTGTTAACAAAGAGCAGAGTGACTGCTTAACATTCATTCATTAAAAATACTACAATGGCAAAAAATTAAAATTTAAATTATCGTCTGCCATAACAATTGAACCTTAGACCGTTTACAACTAACAGCTTGCTTCACTCCTTTGAAAGAATGTTCCTCCGCCAGTTGCAGCCAATACTTAAGGTCGTTCGTAAACACACAAAGAAGATTATACACAATGGAAACCCTTTATGATCTGCAAAATAAATAACATTAGGATTTGGCGAAGACAAAAGATTATAATCCATGGACCAACTAAACCCTCACACGCATGACGCATAATTACGATGGTGAGTCAAATGAAAACCTTAAATTTGTTATAACAAATCGAAATTTCACGTCGCTATCCTGTAAGTTGGTAAGTGTGCTACAAACAGCGTGCAGAATGGCCTGTAGGTGGCAGCATAGTGCAGATGCACACATACCGTCGCAGTATCAGTATAAAGATGGCCGCCCCCCTTGCGACTTGCACCAGGGAAGAACAGCGCCCTGTTATTCTGTTTTTGCGTAGTGAAGGTGTGAAACCTATTGAAATTCATCGACGAATGAAGGTTCAGTACGGTGATGCACGTTTGTCACAGCAGCAAGTCTACGAATGGAGTAGGTAGTTCGCAAATGGTGCGACTTCAGTGGAAGATGCTCCTTGTCCAGGTCAGGCACAACGAGTTGTGATTCCACAGAACACTGCAGCAGTTGAAGCCATAGTGAAGGAAAACCGCCGAGTGACACTGAATGACATTGCAGCATGTTTACAGATTAGTCATGGGTCAGCACACCAAATTGTGGATGATGTGCTCCAGTTTCACAAAGTATCTGCAAGATTGGTGCCATGGCAGCTGACTCCTGAAATGAGAGAACGACGTGATGATACTTGTGAAGAACTTCTTCGCCGCTTTGAACGAGAAGGTGATGGCTTCCTTGCAAGAATCGTTACTGGAGACGAAACCTGGGTTCACTTCCGCGAACCGGAAACAAAGAGGGCGAGCAAGGAATGGCGCCATTCCTCATCACCAAAACCAAAGAAGTTTCGAACAGAACCATCAGCAGGGAAGGTTATGCTGACTCTCTTTTGGGACACAAAAGGCGTCATTTTGGAGCATTACATGCCTAGAGGGACCACTGTCACCAGTGTATCATACACAGATCTACCAAAAAAATCATCTGCGGCCTGCAATCAAATCAAAGCGACGTGGACTGCTGTCAGCAGGTGTCGTTTTGCAACATGACAATGAAAGGCCCCACACTGCCCGTACAACAGTTGCAATACTCACAGACCTGCATTTTGAGTGTCTTCCTCATCCACCATGCTCACCAGACCTTGCTCCAAGTGATTTCCATATATTTGGACCGGTCAAAGACGCAATGCGAGGAAAGAAGTTCCGTTCTGATGAAGAGGTACGCCACGCGGCGCATGAGTGGTTGCAAGGACTACCAAAAGAATTTTTTTCTAAAGGAACTTATGCACTTTGTAAGGGCTGGAGGACTTTTATTGAGCGTGGGGGATATTATGTTGAAAAGTGATACAGCTTTGTACCACTTCTGCACAATAAGTAATATTTAAAAAAATATTTAAGGTTTTCATTTGCCTCACCCTCGTAAAATAGTTCTTGTCTTAATAACATACTCTACGCTCGAAGTTTTAAAGAAAGACAGGACGGTAAAGAACAAACGAATAATACTTAAACCTAACTAACCTAAGGACATCGCACAACACCCAGTCATCACGAGGCAGAGAAAAATCTCTGACCCCACCGGGAATCGAACCCGCGAACCCATGCACGGGAAGCGAGAACGCTACCGCACGACCACGAGCTGCGGACCGCAAACCTCTTGTAAAGCTGACTGTAGAGGGGCGTTTTTAACGCAACTTTTATGCGACGAATAACGCAAGAAATTTGGGCGCAGGGTTGTGGTATATGAGGTGGCTACAAGGTACGGAAATTAACGCACATTGTCGAAGGACAGGCGCGTTCTCAAGATCGTATCGAGGGCAGATGGGCGTGGGACCATTTTCTACAGTCAGAAGAAGCTACACAAGCGTTAATTAACGTAATGTTATGGCCAGCCGGTACTGGTGGCCACGATTATTGAGTGCTGCTCTCCATTCACCTCGGTATACGTGGGTAACACGCAAAGTTGCAGACAAGCGCAGTTAAAAACACACGTACGATTTCGGTCACAGCTTTTGTCGGAAAAAGAGAAATACACACCAATCTTTCACACAAGCAAGACACCTCACGCACATAGGATCACCAGCTCTGACAGCTCGGGTTGGAATCTGATTATATTCCTCATGAATACAGGTATTTCTATGATGATTTGATGTAATGTCCTGTACATGACGCTGCTGCTGGTGGTGATGAACAGTGAAACCATTTTGTACGAGGCTCGAGTGAAAAGTAATACCTCTACCTTCGTAACCGCTTTGGTATGCGGCAGGTACTGGCTTGCTCCGTAGCCTCTTCTCTACAGCTCCAGTTGGAGGAAAGCCTTAGCATTGAACGATTGTGTTGTTGCGGTGTAAAGTATGGAACCCTGCGCAGACGGTCGGTCAATGCGATTTAAGCAACGTGCAGTCACTGAATTCTTGACAGCAGAAGGTGTCACCCCAAAGAAGATTCATCAGAGAATGAAAGCAGTTTATGGTGATTGTGTTGATGTGAGTACTGTGCGCCGTTGGGCGAGTAAGTTTAAAGATGTTGCGGCGGGAACATCTGGCCTGTGCGACAGAGAAAGAGTAAACGTCCTGTGACAGCAACCACCGGGTTTCACAAGCAAAATGTTGACAGATTGATTCCGGACGATCTTCGTATCACTCAGAGAGAAATTGCAAGCACAATCGGCAGTTCACAAGAAGGTGTGGCTCACAATATTGCTTTGCTTGGCTATAGGAAGATCTGTGCACACTTCACGTGTCACCACAGCAGAACGTCAGAAACTGAATCTCACCACCGTACGGCATTCTCCATACAGTCCAGATTTAGCACCGTCTGACTCCCATCTATTGCTGATAATGAAAGACGATCCGAGGCGACATCTTTATTAGCATGTGCAGGAGAACATAGCATTACACAACACGCTCGTAGCTCAGTGTTCATAAACTGGCATAGAGACGGAAAACAACTCACAATAACAGTACATAAAATAACTAGTATGTTCAGCTCCATTTAACTTTCAAACCCCCAAGACAACATAATACATCATATAACCTGTCATATGTAATTAACAACCACAAGAATTTTAAAATTAAAGCTAAAGACTACTGTAACACTTCCTGACCATTCCTGCGGTTCAGAATTTTTTATAACTGTAATACAAGAAGCACCAAGTTCAGTCTTCGGCAAACAGACCGCTTCTTACGAATGAGTCATGTCCCATTCACGAACCTCGTCCATAGCAGCAACAAGAGCCATCAGCGCCGACCCCGGCACCTACTTACAAGGGGATGCCACGATGTTGGGATCACAGATTTACTTCAGACTTTGTACACGTTTTTAGGCCAGTAAAACAACACTGTGCAAGCTGGGATGTACCGAGTGTGAGAAGAGATTGACGATAAAGCACATGATGAACTGATGAGAGATATCAGTCGTAGGTATAGGGTGTTTCACCCTCGCTGTATGAGAAGATAACCTGGACATTCCACCGTCTGGCTGCTGTGGTCACCCCCGGAAGAAGATTTGAAAAAAATGAAAACATAATACAAAAATGAAACAAAATGTAACAAAAGTATTGTACCCTTTCCTTTATCCTTTCCTTTTTAACAAAACGATCAGAGGCGTATTTAATTTCTTTTCGGAGCCTGAAGTGGTGGCAAATAACCGTACCCACAGTTGCGTGGGAACTACTCGCTGTGACGCTTCTCAATGTGGCAGCTGCATGACGCGGCGTTGTATGCGCTCCGAGCGTATATTTCCTTCTCCACCACAGTCAGAGCATGTCCGTCGTTGGTCATCGTAAATCAGAGCAACTCGACCTCCTCCAATATGTAAATAAGAAGGTATGTGTTTGTTAATGACGATCCGCACCTGTCGGACGCCGTTTAGCAAGGGGTACGTGCTAAAACCCGCCCAGGGTTCAAGCGTATGACTGAGTACCGCTCCATATGGTCCCAGCGATTCAGTAACCATCGATTCTGGTACCTCAAACGACAATTCAAAGATCCGAATGACCCTCACACCCAAGCCTGAAGGAGCTACTGTTACATCGCTGATATGGCCATCAGTGTGTCGAAATTTAAATCCTCTTTGAGCAGCGGCGATAGTTCTTTCACACGCATCTTCATCGGTCACATTAACGTACATTGTACAGCTTACAATGGATAGGTGTATTCCAGTAGCAGGTAAACGAACATCTTCCCTCAATAAACGCTCTGTTTCGAAAGCCGTGGGTCTGGCATATTCGTTGCTAAACGCAAATTGAAATGTAGTCTTTCTATACTACTGGCCATTAAAATTGCTACACCAAGGAGATGACGTGCTACGGTCGCGAAATTTACCGACAGGAAGAAGATGCTGTGATACGCAAATGATTAGCTTTTCAGAACATTCACACAAGGTTGGCGCCTGTGGCGACACCTACGACGTACTGACGTGAGGAAAGTTTCCAACCGATTTCTCATACACAAACAGCAGTTGACCGGCGTTGCCTGGTGAAACATTGTTGTGATGCCTCGTGTAAAGAGGAGAAATGCGTACCATCACGTTTTCGACTTTGATAGAGATCGGATTTTAGCCTATCGCGATTGCGGTTTATCGTATCGCGACATTGCTGCTCGCGTTGGTCGAGATCCAATTACTGTTAGCATAATACGGAATCGGTGGGTTCAGGAGGGTAATACGGAACGCCGTGCTGGATCCCAACGGCCTCGTATCACTCCCAGCCGAGATGACAGGCATCTTATCCGCATGGCTGTAACGGATCGTGCAGCCACGTCTCGATCCCTGAGTCAACAGATGGGGACGTTTGCAACACAACAACCATCTGCGCGAACAGTTCGAAGACGTTTGCAGCAGCATGGACTATCAGCTCGGAGACCGTGGCTGCTGTTACCATTGACGCTGCATCACAGACAGGAGCGCCTGCTATGGTGTACTCAACGACGAACCTGGGTGCACGAATGGCAAAACGTCATTTTTTCGGATGAATCCGGGTTCTGTTTACAGCATCCGTGTTTGGCGACATCGCGGTGAACGCACATCGGAAACGTGTATTCGTCATCGCCATACTGGCGTATCACCAGGCGTGATGGTATGGGGTGCCATTGGTTACACGTCTCGGCCACCTCTTGTTCGCATTGACGGCACTTTGAACAGTGGACGTTACATTTCATATGTGCTACGACCCGTGGCTCTACCCTTCATTCGATCCCTAAATGGTTCAAATGGCTCTGAGCACTATGGGACTTAACATCTGAGGTCATCAGTCCCCTAGAACTTAGAACTACTTAAACCTAAGTAACCTAAGGACATCACACACATCCATGCCCGAGGCAAAATTCGAACCTGCGACCGTAGTAGTCGCGCGGTTCCGGATTGAAGCGCCTAGAACCGCTCGGCCACCGCGGCCGGCCATTCGATCCCTGCGAAACCCTACATTTCAGCAGGATATGCACGACCGCCTGTTGCAGATCCTGTACGGGCCTTTCTGGATACACAAAATGTTCGACTGCTGCCCTGGCCAGCACATTCTCCAGATCTCTCACCAACTGAAAACGTCTGGTCAATGGTGGCCGAGCAACTGGCTCGTCACAATACGCCAGTCCCTCCTCTTGATGAACTGTGGTATCGCGTTGAAGCTGCATGGGAAGCTGTACCTGTACACGCCATCCAAGCCTTGTTTGACTCACTGCATAGGCGTATCAAGGCCGTCATTACGGTCAGAGGTGGTTGTTCTGCGTACTGATTTCTCAGGATCTTTTTTTTTCTTAGTCATCAGTCTACTGACTGGTTTGATGCGGCCCGCCACGAATTCCTTTCCTGTGCTAACCTCTTCATCTCAGAGTAGCACTTGCAACCTACGTCCTCAATTATTTGCTTGACGTATTCCAATCTCTCTCTTCCTCTACAGTTTTTGCCCTCTACAGCTCCCTCTAGTACCATGGAAGTCATTCCCTCATGTCTTAGCAGATGTCCTATCATCCTGTCCCTTCTCCTTATCAGTGTTTTCCACATATTCCTTTCCTCTCCGATTCTGCGTAGAACCTCCTCATTCCTTACCTTATCAGTCCACCGAATTTTCAACATTCGTCTATAGCACCACATCTCAAATGCTTCGATTCTCTTCTGTTCCGGTTTTCCCACAGTCCATGTTTCACTACCATACAATGCTGTACTCCAGACGTACATCCTCAGAAATTTCTTCCTCAAATTAAGGCCGGTATTTGATATTAGTAGACTTTTCTTGGCCAGAAATGCCTTTTTTGCCTTAGCGAGTCTGCTTTTGATGTCCTCCTTGCTCCGTCCGTCATTGGTTATTTTACTGCCTAGGTAGCAGAATTCCTTAACTTCATTGACTTCGTGACCATCAATCCTGATGTTAAGTTTCTCGCTGTTCTCATTTCTACTACTTCTCATTACCTTCGTCTTTCTCCGATTTACTCTCAAACCATACTGTGTACTCATTAGACTGTTCATTCCGTTCAGCAGATCATTTAATTCTTCTTCACTTTCACTCAGGATAGCAATGTCATCCGCGAATCGTATCATTGATATCCTTTCACCTTGTATTTTAATTCCACTCCTGAACCTTTCTTTCATTTCCATCATTGCTTCCTCGATGTACAGATTGAAGAGTAGGGGCTAAAGGCTACAGCCTTGTCTTACACCCTTCTTAATACGAACACTTCGTTCTTGATCGTCCACTCTTATTATTCCCTCTTGGTTGTTGTACATATTGTATATGACCCGTCTCTCCCTATAGCTTACCCCTCCTTTTTTCAGAATCTCGAACAGCTTGCACCATTTTATATTGTCGATCGCTTTTTCCAGGTCGATAAATCCTATGAAAGTGTCTTGATTTTTCTTTAGTCTTGCTTCCATTATTAGCCGTAACGTCAGAATTGCCTCTCTCGTCCCTTTACTTTTCCTAAAGCCAAACTGATCGTCACCTAGCGCATTCTCAATTTTCTTTTCCATTCTTCTGCATATTATTCTTGTAAGCAGCTTCGATGCATGAGCTGTTAAGCTGATTGTGCGATAATTCTCGCACTTGTCAGCTCTTGCCGTCTTCGGAATTGTGTGGATGATGCTTTTCCGAAAGTCAGATGTTATATCGCCAGACTCATATATTCTACACACCAACGTGAATAGTCGTTTTGTTGCCACTTCCCCCAATGATTTTAGAAATTCTGATGGAATGTTATCTATCCCTTCTGCCTTATTTGACCGTAAGTCCTCCAAAGCCCCTTTAAGTTCCGATTCTAATACTGGATCCCCTATCTCTTCTAAATCGACTTCTGTTTCTTCTTCTATCACATCAGACAAATCTTCTCCCTCATAGAGGCTATCAATGTATTCTTTCCACCTATCTGCTCTCTCCTCTGCATTTAACAGTGGAGTTCCCGTTGCACTCTTAATGTTACCACCATTGCTTTTAATGTCACCAAAGGTTTTTTTGACTTTCCTGTATGCTGAGTCTGTCCTTCCGACAATCATATCTTTTTCGATGTCTTCACATTTTTCCTGCAGCCATTTCGTCTTAGCTTCCCTGCACTTCCTATTTATTTCATTCCTCAGCGACTTGTATTTCTGTATTCCTGATTTTCCCGAACATGTTTGTACTTCCTTCTTTCATCAATCAACTGAAGTATTTCTTCTGTTACCCATGGTTTCTTCGCAGCTACCTTCTTTGTACCTATGTTTTCCTTCCCAACTTCTGTGATGGCCTTTTTTAGAGATGTCCATTCCTCTTCAATTGTACTGCCTACTGCGCCATTCCTTATTGCAGTATCTATAGCGTTAGAGAACTTCAAACGTATCTCGTCATTCCTTAGTACTTCCGTATCCCACTTCTTTGCGTATTGATTCTTCCTGACTAATGTCTTGAACTTCAGCCCACTCTTCATCACTACTATATTGTGATCTGAGGCTATATCTGCTCCTGGGTACGCCTTACAATCCAGTATCTGATTTCGGAATCTCTGTCTGACCATGATGTAATCTAATTGAAATCTTCCCGTATCTCCCGGCCTTTTCCAAGTATACCTCCTCCTCTTGTGATTCTTGAACAGGGTCTTCGCTATTACTAGCTGAAACTTGTTACAGAACTCAATTAGTCTTTCTCCTCTTTCATTCCTTGTCCCAAGCCCATATTCTCCTGTAACCTTTTCTTCTACTCCTTCCCCTACAACTGCATTCCAGTCGCCCACGACTATTAGAATTTCGTCCCCCATTACATACTGCATTACCCTTTCAATATCCTCATACACTTTCTCTATCTGTTCATCTTCAGCTTGCGACGTCGGCATGTATACCTGAACTATCGTTGTCGGTGTTGGTCTGCTGTCGATTCTGTTTAGAACAACCCAGTCACTGAACTGTTCACAGTAACACACCCTACCTTCCTATTCATAACGAATCCTACACCTGTTATACCATTTTCTGCTGCTGTTGATATTACCCGATACTCATCTGACCAGAAATCCTTGTCTTCCTCCCACTTCACTTCACTGACCTCTACTATATCTAGATTGAGCCTTTGCATTTCCCTTTTCAGATTTTCTAGTTTCCCTACCACGTTCAAGCTTTTGACATTCCACGCCCCGACTCGTAGAACGTTATCCTTTCGTTGATTATTCAATCTTTTTCTCATGGTAACCTCCCCCTTGGCAGTCCCCTCCCGGAGATCCGAATGGGGGACAATTCCGGAATCTTTTGCCAATGGAGAGATCATCATGACACTTCTTCAAATACAGGCCACATGTCCTGTGGATACACGTTACGTGTCTTTAATGCAGTGGTTTCCATTGCCTCCTGCATCCTCATGTCGCTGATCATTACTGATTCTTCCGCCTTTAGGGGCAATTTCCCAACCCTAGGACAAGAGAGTGCCCTGAACCTCTATCGGCTCCTCCGCCCTCTTTGACAAGGCCGTTGGCAGAATGAGGCTGACTTCTTATGCCGGGCCCGCATCTCGTGGTCGTGCGGTAGCGTTCTCGCTTCCCGGGTTCGATTCCCGGCGGGGTCAGGGATTTTCTCTGCCTCGTGATGGCTGGGTGTTGTGTGCTGTCCTTAGGTTAGTTAGGTTTAAGTAGTTCTAAGTTCTAGGGGACTGATGACCATAGCAGTTAAGTCCCATAGTGCTCAGAGCCATTTGAACCATTTTTTCTTATGCCGGAAGTCTTCGGCCGCCAATGCTGATTATTTATCAAAATTTAGGCAGTGGCGGGGATCGAACCCGGGACCGAAGACGTTTTTGATTATGAATCAAAGACGCTACCCCCTTTTTTTTATGCCCCGACCGGGATTCGAACCCGGGATCTCCTGCTTTCATAACAGACGCTCTATACATCTTTTTTTTTTCTAATGAACCGCTGCAGGAGCAGGACGACGGGTAGGGCAGGGGTCGACACCCGAAGCCTCGCCATCCCACCGCCACACGCAAGCAACGTGTCGAGGTCGAGGATCGAAGGATCAGGAAGAGGATTTAGTGGGTTTGTCGATGTTGTTTTATTTATTTATTTCTTTAATTTTTATAACATTTTTTTTATTTATAGATTTATTTTTGTTTCATTACAAAGAAAGATCCTACAACTGCCGTAGCCGAGCGTCCGAGTCGTCTTCTCGTCTGTTGGGAGGGTTTCCCCCTATTCCGTCCGTAGAGGATCAATATGCTCCAGGATTCTTCTTCATTTTCAGCGTCTCATACCCGGAACGCCCCAGTGAGCAGGAGGATCCGCAAATAATTAACCTAAATACGTAATTTGCGAAACGAGTTCTGTACTTCGGGTGGCGGCTGAAAGCTGCATGTGTCATCAATAGGGACCAAAAGTCGAGTGTGCCTTTGGGAGCATCGCAAAATATGTAGTAAACGGCCATGCCTTTTAGCCAGTTAAAGGCTTTCGTTCTGGTTGATGAAAAGTATAGGCCGTCGGGGCGCAATACATCATCAGAGGAGATAGACTCCGGCATTCGCCGCAAGAGTAACGCCAGCATGCACTGCGTCAGTAGCCAGCACTCGCTGGTCGCGGCACACGTCAGACGGTGTGCATCCGAGTCAGCGACTGAGCATGTCGGACACAAGGGGTCGTCTGTCAGATGTATGGAATGTAGCCTCTGACGAGTAGCGAACTTCCCATTCACAACCACGTACCACAATGAACGCACCGTCGTAGGTAGAAAAGGCGTGTGTACCGCTCGCCACACCGTGTTCCAGGCAACTTCAGGATGTCTGTGGGTGACCGTATTTACAGGTTGCTGCTGTTGATAGAGGCGATAATAGTCTTTTGTGCTGGGCTTCCGTGTCGTCGGAAGTTCTGACCGTAAGTAGCTGGAGTCAATCAAGAACTCTCTGATGTGTGTGAGTGCCGATGAAATGTGTCCTACAGAAACCGGGGGATGCAGAGAGTGTGGTGCCACTTCCGCTATCAGGGTGCCCGTCAGAGTGGTGTGGGCAGAGGTCCACTTGCGACGCATAGTGTTGAGATAAAGCGATCGCGCACGGTTATATACATGAATTAAACCGATACCGCCCGCCCGCTGCGGCAGCGTCAGGGTGGCGTATCGGACTTTAAAAACCAGACCGGTGCTTACAAACGTCCATATGCTGCTTGAAATCTGTCGGCCATCGTAGCCGTCAAGGGAAGGATATGCGCAAAACAGTTCAGTTTTGAGACAAGATAGGTGTTGACATAACGTGTTCTGAGAAGCATATCCAAGCGACGCAGTTTGTTGTCCTGCAGCAGAGCACGTGTCTGGTGTAGGAGCCGGCGGTACGTAGCCGCCGCCGTGCGGCGGACATTGCTATAGAATTGCACTCCTAAACACTTGAGTACGGGCACCTTGTCAAAGGGCACCGCCGTTGTGTGGGAAAGCCCCCCTCCGACATCCATGTATTTTGTCTTCTTCACGTTGATGACGCTCCCAGCGACCGCCCCGTACTGGCGTAGCCACTGTAGCGCCATATGCATTTCATCCTCTGATCTGGCCAGGAACACCATGTCATCGGCGAATGCACCACAACGGAAGGTCACGTCCCGCAAGGAGATACCAGTTAATCGCTGTCGTAGACCATGTAAAGCTGGTTCAAGCGCTGCAGCAAATAATATACCCGACAGGGGGCACCCTTGTCGTACTGACCGTCCAACAACAATGTGACCAGACATAACCGTTGACCATCATGCGGGAGCGCGCTCCGTGGACCAGTCGAAGGACCACCTGTGCAGACTCCGGAGAGATGCCCATGTGTTGCAAAACTGTGCGTAAGAAGCCGTGGTCGACGCGGTCGAATGCGTGGTCAAAATCTACGGCGACAAGGGCGCCTCGTATTTTGCAGGCCGCCGTCAAAGCAATTACGTCGCGGTATGCTCCTAACGCCGTATGAATGTTGCTGACACCACCTAAACATGTCTGATCGGTGTGGATGGCTTTCCCGATAGCGGTGTGGAGACGCGCGCGGAGGATACGGGCGAATATCTTGTAGTCGTTGTTGAGGAGTGTGAGTGGGCGAAAGTCCTGCCACCTACAACCACCATTCGGTTTCGGTACTGGGATCAAGATGCCTTCTGTGAATTCTGTGGGGACAGTGAAATCAGGGCGGATCAGGTCTTGAAACATTTGGAGCCACTTGTCACCCATAAGGTGGTAAAAAGTGCGGTAGAATTCCAGGGGTAAACCGTCCGGTCCAGGCGACTTGTTCGGTGCTCCACGTGCCAAGGCCGATGTCAGCTCGTCGGGTGTAATGGGCAACAGCAGACTATCATCGGGTGCCACGTCCCGAGGGGCGGGAAAATCGTGCAACAGCTCGTCATAATCACGTACATTTCGCGGATCTTCCATGTACAAGGTCCCATAGTGTCTGGCGAACGTGTGCGCGATGTCCGTTTGTGTCACTGCGCGGCCGCCCTCCTCCGTGTTTACCGCCGTAATGAGCTGACGTTTGCGGTGGCGCCTCTCGCGCACAATGTGATACACTGACGCTGTTTCGTTGGGGATACAGTCTTGCACTCGCGCACGGATGCGGACACCTTCGAGCTGCTCTGTCCTGATGCGAAGTAGACGAGCTTTGATGCGTTGTACGGACATCTGACGTTCGGGAGACGGCGGTTGCGTCGCCAGCTCACGTAACGCTGTATAGTAAAATTCCTATGTTGCGCTTTGCCAGTTCGATCTGTCACGCCCGTAGGCCATCAAGGTCTTTCGGAGTGCAGGTTTGACACATCCCAGCCACCACAGAAACGTGGA
This sequence comes from Schistocerca cancellata, assembly GCF_023864275.1. NCBI lineage: Eukaryota > Metazoa > Arthropoda > Insecta > Orthoptera > Acrididae > Schistocerca > Schistocerca cancellata. Next base: position 779,767,956 of record NC_064628.1, on the reverse strand, counting down.
AGCATACATAGGCAGGCGCCTGATACATCGACGCAACGTGTCAGTGACTGCTCGCCGACACGCTTCCTCGCGAAGGAGGGAGACGTTCAGCGTCCACGGGCCCCCGCTGCGTCTTGTGAGTTGTCGGGGTAAGGTGACAGTGCAGATGTACGCGAGATGGTCCGTGAAGGCCGTCGGCCAGAGTTCTGCATCACGGGTTGCTGTGCGGAGGGCACGCGAGACGTATATCCGGTCCAAACTGGCAGAATGGCTGGTAAAGTGAGTATATCCACTCTGGGTCCCATGATGTAAGAGCCATGTGTCGTGGAGCGCGAGGTCACGTATCAATGCTTGTAGAGCCGGGCATGGGACGTAATGCGGTATCTGGTCCTCGGGCCGCAGAACACTGTTAAAATCGCCACCCACTATGTAATGGTCCATATTTCCTTGCAAAAGTGGGGCTACCTCCTCCGAATAGAAGACATGCCTGTCACCACGGTGCGAATTACCGGAGGGAGCGTAGACGTTAATGAGGCGGACTGCGCCAAGTGTGAGTGCGATGCCTCGCCCGTTCGGCAAGTACGTCGCGTCCGTCGCGTCTATGCCATCTCGGAGAAGGATGGCCGTTCCTCCTGCGCCATCACCTACGGGTAGGCTATACGTGGTGTAGCCGTATAGGTCTAAACGCAGCTCGGGACGGACCTCCTGGAGAAGGGCAATGTCCAAGTCTGCCGCTCTGATCATGTCGTGTAACATGCAGGTCTTGACAGTGGAGTGGACACCATTTACATTGACTGTTCCCATACGGTATGACTGAGTCATATCAAGTGGCGGAGGCAGTGTGCCGGTGCAAGCCCACAGTGATCTCACACACCACACAGCTATCCCTCTGCATGCTGTGCATTACTGTGCCGTATGAGTCCCTGACTGGCAGAGCCCTCCGGGCTCAATGTCAGCCATGGGCTCTGGTGGAGATATCGATGTTTGCTGTGCATCATCCGCCTCCATATCGTCTGCCCAATCACCAAGAGACAATTGTGATGTCATTGGTGGCTGGTCGCTTTCACAGGAGCCCACATTTTGGGAGTCGACGCAATGCGCCTCGTTTTCTGGGCCACCAAATTTAGGAGAGTGTTCCTTGTCTTCAGGCACCTTCTGGTGAATGATGCCACTGGAGTCCGTTTCAATTGTGGACGAGTCAACGAAGTCGATGTCTTCCGCCGGCTTCACATCCCTGTCCTGTTCTTCAGCTGACAATCGCCTCTTCTTGTGTCGCTTGGGTGATTTTTGCTTTCGGGTCTGAGATTCGACATCCACTGGAGGGCGGGGCTCGACACAGTCTCGGTCGCTAGGAACCCCTGTGTCCGATCCCGACAGTGACGGTGGCTGGGGGCCCACGACGCTGCGGTGGGCAGAGGCTGTAGGAACCTCTGCACCGTTGGGCTGCAGCGTCGTCGACGGCGCTGACTCTCCAACGGAGCTGGCAGCGGCTTGAGAAGGTAGCATGTTTTGATCATCTATCACATCATGTCGTGCAGCCTCCACATATGTTAGCGGAAGAGAGGTCATAGTGGATCGTTGGGGAAGTTCATTGCGGGGCACCTGAACGAGGCGGCGCTGCAGACACTCAGTTCTAACATGGCCCTCCTGGCCGCAGCCCGAGCAGGTCCTCGGTTGTCCATCATATATAACAATTGCGCGGCAGCCACCAACGAAAACATATGATGGAACGTGCTTCTTAAGTTCTATGCGCACTTGTCGTACCCCGTTAAGGACAGGGTACGTTTCGAATGTGTTCCATTTCTCCTCTGTGTGGCTCAGAACTGTGCCGTATGGCCGCAGCGCATCAACGACTAGGTTGGCAGGAACTTCGAACGGTAGTTCAAAGATGCGCACGGTACGCACCCCCAGACCAGCATGGTCAACTCCTACCACGCTCACGTTACCGTCTGCGTGACAGAAGCGAAAGCCGTTTGCAGGTCGTTGGAGTAATCTGTCGCAGGCCGCTTCGTCAATCAGTTTGAGGTACATTGTGCTGGTTACAATAGACAGATGAATTTCTATCAGTTCTTGTGGTTCTATGTGTATGATGTCTCGTAGAAACCGTTCAATTTCATGGGCCTTCGGTCTCGTGTACGATGCGTTGAACGTTAGTTTGATTGTAGCTTTTCGATATGAGAACGCCATCTCGGGTCGGTACAGGTACTATACGGCAATACAACGACGCAACCGCGCGCTAGCGGGTAAACAACAACACCTGCGGAGCACTGCCCGGCGCGCCGAGCCCGTCCGCATGGTATCACGACTGAAAGCCGACTGCCCCTTAGACCACGGGTAGCTGTAGTCGAGGAATAATGTTGTGAACAGCACTGTAAAGCCTGTCCGGAGTTATGGTGAGGCATTGGCGTCGGATGTTGTCTTTCAGCATCCCTAGAGATGTCGGTCGATCACGATACACTTGCGACTTCAGGTAACGCCAAAGCCAATAATCGCCCGGACTGAGGTCTGGGGACCTGGGAGGCCAAGCATGACGAAAGTGGCGGCTGAGCACACGATCATCACCAAACGACGATCGCAAAAGATCTTTCACGCGTCTAGCAATATGGGGTGGAGCGCCATCCTGCATAAACATCGTACGTTCCAACAGGTGTTTATCAGCCAGGCTGGGAATAATTCGATTCTGTAACATATCGGCGTACCTCTCACCCGTCACGGTAGCAGTTACAAAACCAGAGTCACACATTTCCTCGAAGAAAAAAGGCCAGATAACGGTAGGTGTGGTAAAGCCAACCCATACCGTGACTTTCTCGTCGTGCAGTGAAGTTTCCACGACAGTTCTAGGATTATCGGTAGCCCAAATTCTGCAGTTGTGGGCGTTGACAGGCCCTCGGAGCGTGAGATGAGCTTCGTCGGTCCACAACACGTTACTCAACCAATCGTCATCTTCCGCCATCTTTTCAAACGCCCACACCGCAAATGTCCTCCGCTTCACTAAACCGCCAGGTAACAGTTCATGATGCCGATGGATTTTGTACGGATAGCATCGGAGGGTACGCATAAGTGCCAACCAAACAGTAGTGTATGTAATTCCGGTGCGACGTGCGACTGCACGAGCGCTGACTTCCCCGCACATAGACAAACCCGCTACAGTCTCCATTTCTTACTGAACTGTCTCAGCAGCATTATGCCTTATGCTCGGTCGGCCACGACGGGGTCTATCGTCTAAACAACCCGTGGCTTCGAACTTCGAAATCATTCTCGCCACAGCTGCATTTGTCAACAGACCTTTACCCGTTCGAATCCCCATCCTATGGTGATAGGATCGTAACGCTGAACTAGCACATTCCCTATTCTGATAATACAACTTCACTAAAAGCGTCTTTTCAGGTAACGTCAACATGCTGCGACTGCTGGCGCATCTGATTCTCTCTCTCATTACAGCTCCTTTTATACACGATTGTCGCCGGCCGCTGTGGCCGAGCGGTTCTAGGCGCTTCAGTTTGGAACCGCGCGACTGCTACGGTCGCAGGTTCGAATCCTGCCTCGGGCATGGATGTGTGTGATGTCCTTAGGTTAGTTAGGTTTAAGTAGTTCTAAGTCTAGGGGACTGATGACTTGAGATGTTAAGTCCCATAGTGCTCAGAGCCATACACGATTGTCATGCGCAGTCACTGACGTTTTACTGTCTAGCGCCATCTGTCGGACATTTTGTGAACTTCGTTACTTCGTTTTTTTTTTTCCTAGTAAAACCCCATGTCAATCCAAGCATGTGTGTCAATTTTTACCTCTCTATCTACTTTATTCCGTGGTTTATTAAGTTTTCAAATTTATACTGACTTTTTGATCACCCGGTACGTTTTAACCTCTTTTGGAACGTGGGTTCGAGCGTTGTCGTGCTGCAAAATCACTTTATCGTGTCTCTCGCTGTATTGCGGCCTTTTGTCTTTTAATACACTGCTCAAACACATAAATTGCATTCGATAACGAGCACCTATGATTTTTTCACTTGGTTTTAACAAAGGTTCAAATGGCTCTGAGCACTATGCGATTTAACTTCTGAGGTCATCATTCGCCTAGAACTTAGAACTAATTAAACCTAACTAACCTAAGAACATCACACACACCCATGACCGAGGCTGGATTCGAACCTGCGACGTAGCGGTCACTCGGTTCCAGACTTTAGCGCCTAGAACCGCACGGCCGCTCCGATCGGCTTGGTTTTAACACCTCATAGTACACGACGCCGAGCTGGTCGCACGAAATGCTGGAAACGTGAATGAATATTCGGTTTGGCTGTCGACGTGGAAGCATGGCCGGGATATCTCCATGATTTTTTGCGTTTAGTGTTATCATAATGAACCTATTTTTCGTCCCCGGTCACAACGCGATGCAGAAATCCCTTCCGTTTTTGCCTCTGAAGCAACTGTTCACAAACACACAAACGCCGTTCAACGTCTCTTGGTTTCAGCTCACACGGGACCCAAGTTCCTTCTTTCTGAATCATGCCCATAGCCTTGAGACGTTTTGAAATGGCTTGCTGTCTCACATCCGCTAATCGTGCCAATTCTTCTTGAGTTTGACGCCAGTCTTCACTCAACAGTGTCTCCAATTCTGCATCTTCGAAAACATTCTCTCTTGCACCACTATGTCGGTCTACGAGGCTAAAAACACCGTTCTTTAAGCGTTGAAACCACTCGTGACACGTTATTTCACTAATGCGTCCTTTCCATACGTACTTGAGTGCATTCGATGAGACTCAGCCGCTGTTTTCTTCGTATTGAAACAAAACAGTAACACTTCCCGCAAATGACGAGAATTAGGCTCGTAAACTGACATTTTCAATCGAGAACAATTTTATGATGCAGACGCAAATGGACTAATGTTTGAATGAGGCTATGTTGACCGAGGTCCAAGCTAACTGCCTGACGTCTGCGATCTGTTTCTTTCGACCGCTACTTACCGTTGTCGCCACCTATCGGCAAACACCTTGTAGTTCACCCTCAACGACGCAGAACACTGTTCTGACCGGGACTGACACTCGCAACGGATTGGGGACAATGCACAGGTTGCGCTCGTCCTCAAATACAACAACCAACAGGCATGACTAGCATCTGCGTTTGTGTTCAAGCATGCATTTCTCTTGGTGTTTCCATATTTTTGTCCTACGCCAGTACGTGTCCTTTCGGGTGCAAGTCGCGTGAAGTTGTTTAGATCCCGCATGGCGTTAAGTGTGGCCCTTCCAGACGAGGACTGTTAATATTTTTAGAAATATTCGGAAACCGATATATCGATATTTAAAGAAAGATCAATATTAGGGCACTGTAAATCGAATAGAAGTATAGATAAATCGATATTATCCGCATAAAAAGTGTCGACGTGCTTGTCTGTACAAATATCGAATGTACATTGCAAATACACTGCTAGTTTTAGAGCAGTATATTTAAATATTGATTTATTATTAGATATTCTGTATATCAACAAGCTAGCAGCCTGCCTGCGCGCCTCAGAGCAAGAACTAAAAGGAAAACTATGCATGTTCGCCTTCTGTGATAACCACTTTCCCAACAAAGGCAACTTCAAATGGTTCAAATGGTTCTGAGCACTATGGGACTTAACATCTATGGTCATCAGTCCCCTAGAACTTAGAACTACTGAAACCTAACTAACCTAAGGACAGCACACAACACCCAGCCATCACGAGGCAGAGAAAATCCCTGACCCCGCCGGGAATCGAACCCGGGAACCCGGGCGTGGGAAGCGAGAACGCTACCGCACGACCACGAGATGCGGGCTAAGGCAACTAACAGCATGTAAGTGGCACAGTAAAAGCTGTCGAAGGGGTCCGTCGTTCGGTTTTGTGACATATCGGATTTGCCCGGAACACTTCATGTCGACTTTCCTGGTTTTTCTTTTTTTTTTTCATTTCTGCCAGCGCCAGCGACCTAGCAGTTGTAGTCAAAGTAGCACGGTGAAGTCAAACGTCGCAGTTTCTGCAGCGCCGCTTACGTCAACATTTCCCCGCACACGTCACCGCCCACTGAAGCACCAATCTTGTCATTTAGATTTTTGTTCATCATTGTCAGCAACTGTTATTGAAGCATACTGATGTGAAGGAAATAGCACACTATGTACGAATGCATGCTTTCGCCGCAATATCCGTTAATAAAACATTCTCGGGTTTCAAGCCGCGTCAAGTGGTTTACTGCCCACCAGCTTTCGGGCTGAGATCTCCTCTGCCATTGTCAAGTGGATGACTGTCGTGTGGTGGTCATTGCCGTGCTTATATAGCCGCGCCGTTGCTCGTGACGTTGCTCGTGACGTCACTGGTGCTCGGTCCCACACCACAGACAGGGTGGTCCATTGATAGTGACCGGGCCAAATATCTCACGAAATAAGCATCAAACGAAAAAACTACAAAGAACGAAACTCTTCTAGCTTGAAGGGGGAAACCAGATGGCGCTATGGTTGGCCCGCTAGATGGCGCTGCCATAGATCAAACGGATATCAACTGCGTTTTTTAAAATACGAACCCCCATTGTTTATTACATATTCGTGTAGTACGTAAAGAAATATGAATGTTTTAGTTGGACCACTTTTTTCGCTTTGTGACAGATGGCGCTGTAATAGTCACAAACCTAAAAGTACGTGGTAACATTCCGCCAGTGTGGACGGTATTTGCTTCGAGATACATTACCCGTGTTAAAATAGACCGATTACCAATTGCGAAAAAGGTGGAAATGATGTTGATGTATGGCTATTGTGATCAAAATGCCCATCGGGCGTGTGCTATGTATGCTGCTCGGTATCCTGGAGGACATCATCCAAGTGTCCGGACCGTTCGCCGGATAGTTACGTTATTTAAGGGAACAGGAAGTGTTCAACCACATGTGAAACGTCAACCACGACCTGCAACAAATGATGATGCCCAAGCAGGTATTTTAGTTGCTGTCGCGGCTAATCCGCACATCAGTAGCAGACAAATTGCGCGAGAATCGGGAATCTCAAAAACGTCGTTGTTGAGAATGCTACATCAACATCGATTTCACCCGTACCATATTTCTATGCACCAGGAATTGCATGGCGATGACTTTGAACGTCGTGTACAGCTCTGCCACTGGCCACAAGAGAAATTATGGGACGATGACAGATTTTCTGCACGCGTTTTATTTAGCGACGAAGCGTCATTCACCAACAGCGGTAACGTAAACCGGCATAATACGCACTACTGGGCAATGGAAAGTCCACGATGGCTGCGACAAGTGGAACATCAGCGACCTTGGCGGGTTAGTGTATGGTGCGGCATTATGTGAGGAAGGATCATTGGCCCCCATTTTATCGATGACAATATAAATGGTGCAATGTATGCTGATTTCCTACGTAATGTTCTACGGATGTTACTACAAGATGTTTCACTGCATGACAGAATGGCGATATACTTCCAACATGATGGATGTCCGGCACATAGCTCGCGTGCGGTTGAAGCGGTATTGAATAGCATATTTCATGACAGGTGGATTGGTCGTCGAAGCACCATACCATGCCCCGCACGTTTACCGGATCTGACGTCCCCGGGTTTCTTTCTGTGGGGAAAGTTGAAGGATATTTGCTATCGTAATCCACCGACAACGCCTGACAACATGCGTCAGCGCATTGTCAATGCGTGTCCGAACATTGCGGAAGGCGAACTACTCGCTGTTGAGAGGAATTTCGTTAAACGTATTGCCAAATGCATTGAAGTTGACGGACATCATTTCGAGCATTTATTGCATTAATGTGGTATTTACATGTAATCACGGTGAAACAGAATGCGTTCTCAGAAATTATAAGTTCACAAAGGTACATGTATCACATTGGAACAACTGAAATAAAATTTTGAAACGTACCTACGTTCTGTATTTTAATTTTAAAAGCTACCTGTTACCAACTGTTCGTCTAAAATTGTAAGTCATATGCTTGTGACTATTACAGCGCCATCTGTCACAAAGCGAAAAAAGTGGTCCAACTAAAAGATTCATACTTCTTTACGTACTGCACGAATATGTAATAAAAATGGGGGTTCCTATTTAAAAAAAAAAAATACGCAGTTGATATCCGTTTGACCTAGGGCAGTGCCATCTAGCGAGCCAACCATAGCGCCATCTGGTTTCCCCCTTCAAGCTAGACAAGTTTCGTTCTTTGTAGTTTTTTCGTTTGACGCATATTTCGTGAGATATTTGGCCCGGTCACGATCAATGGACCACCCTGTATGTTTCGGCCGCGAGACCGCCGCGTTCGCTTCAACTCCCTCAACACCGGATCCCACGCTGTACTCAGCTGCAATCCACCGTCTCTATTGAAGGAATTGTCAGAAATTCTAATCTTATGGCCTCGTTTGTCACGCTATCCTAGAAGCCATTAGTCCGTTTAATAATAGACGTCTCATCGAATGCAATTCGGTGTCCGTTTTCCAGAGCACGTTCTGCTACAGCTGACTTTTCTGGATAGCGCAGACGGTAACACCTCTCATGTTCTATGCGGCGCTGTTCAATAATGTGAACAGTCTGGCCGACATAGAACTGCCCACATCCACACGGTATCTTGTAAATTCCTGGAGTTCTGAGGCCTACATCGTCTTTCACAAATTTCATTAGTTGCCGGATCTTTGCCGGAGGCCTGAAGATTGTGTCTATTTTATGCCTCTTCAGAATCCGACTTATCTTTCCTGTTGTCGAACCACAAAACGGTAAGAATGCAACCAGCTTGGCGTCTTCTTCAGAGATCTTCTTCCTTTGAGGCTTGGATGACACTGCTTGTGAGATCTGTTTGTTGTTGTAACCGTTTTCCTTAAAAAAAAAATTCGTAAGTGGCTCTATTCTCTTGGCAAGTTTTCAGCTTCTGAGACGGTTTCAGCTCGATGTACTTATGTCCTCAGAACTGACTGTTTCTGTGCTGGGTGATGGAAGCTGGTGGTGTGCTTATACCGAGCCGTGTGGGTGGGCTTGCGGTAAACGCTATGACCTACAGACCCATTGGGTTTACAGCGGAAAAGCACGTCCAAAAACGGCAGGGAACCCTCCTTCTCTACTTCCATTGTGAAGTTGATGTGGTTGTGGATGCTGTTGAGGTACTCCAGGAACTCTTTTAACTTGTCTTGTCCATGTGGCCAAATGACGAAGGCACGTGGGCAGTAAACCACTTGAAGCGGCTTGAAACCCGAGAATGTTTTATTAAATAGCACACTAGTTCCGTTAAAAATTGTTTTAATTTTAACGCAATTTGTGCGCTATTTCTACACATCAGAAATCTCGTTATTCCATTCACACCGCCGCTCCTCAATGCACTTCACACAATCAAAGAAAAAGAGTGGACGCGCTGAAAGCTAAAAAAGTATTAAGACTTCTTCACACAGTGAAAGTAACATTACATTCTACTACAGTTTGGAAAACTTCAAATATTAACCGACAATTGTGAAAAATATAATATAAAATAAAAATATCAGCACTCGATATTGCCGTATTTGTATCGATATATCGGGGGAAAAAAGGTCGCTAATGTACGAGGTGCTATCCAAAATTTTCGGAACTGCTACTGCCATCTGTTGAAAACCTTACCTTTGGACTAATGATCACCCTCGAAGTAGTTCCCATCCGCACGTACACACCGGTCCCAGCGCTTCTGCCACTCGTCAAACATTTTCTGGAATTTCTGCTCTTTAAGGGGGGGGGGGGGGGTGTAGGACGTCAAACGGGCCGACTTGGAGCAGGAGAGACACTACAGGACATTTTAATTTCCACTGTCTATACCTTTATAAATAAATTCATAAAATTTTGTCAGCACGACCAGGACGGATGCAGCATTCACACTCTTAGCAGTGGAAGTTGAAAAACATAACAAAATAAATTTTTTTGCAAGTGAAATTTCATCATTTTTCACTTACTATTGGCTGCATTTGTTGCTATAGGTACACTTTCCTTCATAAATAAGAAAGATTCTTCGATTAATTTTGCACTGCTTGTTAAACACAAACTCCTTAATGCAAAACTCTAGAATTTTCCAAATCTATTAAAAACTGTGGTAAAAATTGGGATAAATAATTATAAAATTTGAATTTTTCCTAGACATAAAGTTTAAAATTTAACAGCTCATTCATTTTTTCATAAATTAAATAAATTCTAGAGTTTCATACACCTGGAGGTATGGTTTGTATGCTGTGTAAAATTCATCGAAGAATCTCTCTTGCTTATGAAGAAAAGTGTACCTATAGCAACAAATGCAGCTAATAGTAAGTGAAAAAATGATGAAATTTCACTTGTAAAGAAAATTATTTTGTTATGTTTTTGAACTTTCATTGCTATGAGTGTGAATCCTGAATCCTTCCTGGTCATGCTGACAAAGTTTCAAGAGTTTATTCGTAAAAGTATGGATAGTGGAAATTAAAATGTCCTGTGGTGCCTCTCCTGCTCCAAGTCGGCCCGTTTGACGTCCTGTTTATCACCGCTAGCGATGCTTCTTGAATCCTCTCTAGACTGTCGAACCGACGACCTTTCAACATGAGTTTTAGTTTTGGGAATAGCGGGAAGTTGCAAGGTGCCAAATCTAGCGAGTACGATGGGTGGGGTACAACCGCCATGTTGTTTTTTGCCACAAAGTTCCTGGTGAGCAAGGACGCATGACAGGGCGCGTTGTCGTGATGCAGCAGCCAGTTCCCTTGACGCCAAAGTTCGGGCCGTCGTCGCCGCACGTTTTCATGGAGCCGTCGCGGAACGTCGCTGTGTTGTTGTTGTTGTGGTCTTCAGTCCTGAGACTGGTTTGATGCAGCTCTCCATGCTACTCTATCCTGTGCAAGCCTCTTCATCTCCCAGTACCTACCGCAACCTACATCCTTCTGAATCTGCTTAGTGTATTCATCTCTTGGTCTCCCTCTACGATTTTTACCTTCCACACTGCCCTCCAATGCTAAATTTGTGATCCCTTGATGCCTCAAAACATGTCCTACCAACCGATCCCTTCTTCTAGTCAAGTTGTGCCACAAACTTCTCTTCTCCCCAATCCTATTCAATACCTCCTCATTAGTTACGTGATCTACCCACCTTATCTTCAGCATTCTTCTGTAGCACCACATTTCGAAAGCTTCTATTCTCTTCTTGTCCAAACTAGTTATCGTCCATGTTTCACTTCCATACATGGCTACACTCCATACAAATACTTTCAGAAACGACTTCCTGACACTTAAATCTATACTCGATGTTAACAAATTCCTCTTCTTGAGAAACGCTTTCCGTGCCATTGCCAGTCTACATTTTATATCCTCTCTACTTCGACCATCATCGGTTATTTTACTCCCTAAATAGCAAAACTCCTTTACTACTTTAAGTGTCTCATTTCCTAATCTAATTCCCTCAGCATCACCCGACTTAATTTGACTACATTCCATTATCCTCGTTTTGCTTTTGTTGATGTTCATCTTATATCCTCCTTTCAAGACACTGTCGCTGTAGTACGCGGAAATCACTGTTTGGTTGGGTGGGACGAATTCTTTGTGCACGATTCCCTCGGAATCAAAGAAAACGATGATCATGCTCTTCACTTTCGTCTTCCCTTGTAAATAATTAAATATATGATTATTTATATTATTTTAATTTTTGTTGAACTGAATTGAGATGGATGGAAATATTAAAAAAAAAAAAAGATCAGTGAATATATGTACTATCATGATAAGGTGGCATCGGACATATACTTTGAGATTTCGTCGCCGTAAGGAGGTTTGTGGGCCACGTTATTTCTGAGCTAAAATGAGATAAATACTGAAAATATAAAACTTCCTGGCAGATTAAAACTGTGTGCCCGACCGAGACTCGAACTCGGGACCTTTGCTTTTCGCGGGCAAGTGCTCTACCATTTTTTTTTTATAATCTCATTTTGTTCGATTTCGTTCGTTGTATCTGCTCGGGGCGGACGTCGGAAGACACCCGTTTCAGTTCGTCGTTGCTACATTAACTCAGTTTTTTTATTACAGAGGGCACATAACCCTCTGACCGAACACGCTGAGCTACCGTGCCGGCTTCATCTGAGCTACCGAAGCACGACTCACGCCCCGTACTCACAGCTTTACTTCTGCCAGTACCTCGTCTCCTACCTTCCAAACTTTACAGAAGCTCTCCTGCTAACCTTGCAGTTTGGAAGGTAGGAGACGAGGTACTGGCAGAAGTAAAGCTGTGAGTACGGGGCGTGAGTCGTGCTTCGGTAGCTCAGATGGTAGGGCACTTGCCCGCGAAAGGCAAAGGTCCCGAGTTCGAATCTCGGTCGGGCACACAGTTTTAATCCACCAGGAAGTTTCATATCAGCGCACACTACGCTGCAGAGTGAAAATCTCATACTGAAAATATAGTTTACATATAATGTTGAAATTTTAGGATCGTGGATTAAACAAATAATGAAATTTAATAACAAATAGCGTTAATCATAACTATAATTACTGAAGTGCATTATGCTACTTACATTGGGAATACAATATTAATCACTAGTGATATGTTGATTATCCGCATGTCGGTATCTCGTCCGTGCGCAGTGGAAATTTCCTTATATAATTACTAGTATGCGCGAGTATGCGCCCTGCAGTACGCAGTGACTTTTTATAAAATTAAAGAGCTTAAATTAGAACGGCCAGTCTAACGCGCGAGGCTCTCCTTCGACTCCATTCCAGAGAACAGAAGAAGTAATTAACAAAAGACTAGACATCCTTTCTGTGTCTCACCAGCGATCACATGCGACCGCGCACGAGATAACTTTCATTGGCTTTCATGCTTCGACCATAAATATAATAGACTGGCCCTGACGTCATTTTCGTGGCTCCAACATCTCTGGGCTAAAGTCACGTGAATGTTGACAAAACATGGTTGTTTCGTGTTGCGCTTATGGCTGTACTCAGCGTTTTATCGGGGGAAATGGCATTACATTTCACGTGTGTTTCTATGAAAATGCAGATGCGTTTATTGAAATCTGCTGAAGTGACTTTTATATGTTTTTTACACTTGATATAGAATATCACGTAAATTAAAGTGTTGAAATTGATGCCTGTAAAGTCACACTCATATTACATTTTGGAAAGTATCTGTGATAATTCGGTTACAGAAGTAAGTATAAGTGTTTCTCGTTCCTACTCATAGGTTCCCTAAAGACGAAAACCGAAGACAGCTTTGGATACAGGACCTGAAACGGAAAAACTTTAAGCCATCTGCACATAGGCGCCTTTTTTTATATACAACTGAGATTATAATAATGTAAGAGCACCTATAGTCGACACATGAAGAGCATTTTTTTCTACCTTCTAATACTACTAAATAAATGTAGGTTCCAAAATTATCTTCTGAAACTTCAGAGTCTCACATTTCATTTAAAATATCATTTTTTTAAACTGATAGTTTAAACTTTTGTAAAAATAGTAGGAACTGAACCTTTGAAGTGCACCTAAAATTGATACTCTAAAATGGACCTGCTCCTAAAGTCGACAATTTTGGGACCTATAGTTGACATAATTCCCATATCCCATTTTCTTTTACAAGTGATTAGAGCTCAAAACGCGGCGAATCCAATATTTAAAGTTTTGACACGAGCGCACTCTTATTGTTTAAAAGAATTTTAACGACGTTTTACTTTAACTGATAGTTTATAGTAATTCAGTCCCGCTGCCCACCAGAGGGGCCTTCGAAACATTTTTTAGATTTTATAAATGGTACTGTGAACAAATCCAGGTCAAATGTAGTTCTGACATAATTTTTCGCAAATAAAAAAGTCATTTTTGTTGGAAGCGTTTGGCAGTCAATTGAGAAATGTGGGTAAAATACGATACAAGCACAGGTTGGCAGACTGCTCATTTGAAATCCCGCCACGTTTTGCCAACAGTCACGTGGTTTATGTTGGAGCCACACTAGCCCCATAGCTTCTGCACAGCAAGGCCAGTCTACTAGTATCTACGGTCGAAGCTTTCATGCTTTATTAAACAGGGTTCTCTGATTTAAAAAAATAGATTTACATGCTGTGGCTAAAAATGTGCCTTTAAAACCTGTCTTGCTTTTTGGGTCTTGGAGAGCCTGAGCTCTTCCATTGGGACGATTGTTGCTTTGTCTCTGTGTTATTGAACTGTAAATCCAGCTCTCGTCGCCGGTGATAACCCGTGACAAGAAGGTTTGATCATCAGATGCAGTGTGACGAAGGTCCATGCACACTTCAGCACGCTGTGTCTTCTGAACGGCAGTCAAGATCCTTGGCACAAATTTTGCGGCGACACAATGCATGCTCAATTCATCAGTCAACATTCGTTGACATGTCCCATAACCAATACCCAATTCATCCGCAAGATCTTGAGTGGTTCGATGTCGATCCGCACGAATCAATTGTTGAAGTTTGGCAACAATGTCTGGCGTTGTGCGGCTAACGGGCCTTCCAGTGTGAACACCACTTCGACATCTTTACGGCCGGTCCTGAACCGAGCATGCTACTCAAACACACGCGCATGGCTCATGCTCTGTCGCCCAAAAACTTGTTGAATCATTGCAAGGGTCTCCGTAGCACTTTTCCCGAGATTCGCACACGCACTGTTCTGTTCGCGGATCGTAAAATCGCCACACACCAAACACAGAGTATTACGGAAATCACTGTGGACACGCAACACGTCCTCCCAGCTGAATGCCTCTCCGCACACTGACTCATCGGATATGCAGTTCTCGCCACCTAGCGGTGCAAACTACTACTATTTTTCAGATGGCAGCACCAGTCCCGAAAATTTTGGAATCCCACCTCGTATATACAGGGTGTTACAAAAAGGTACGGCCAAACTTTCAGGAAACATTCCTCACACACAAAGAAAGAAAATGTGTTATGTGGACATGTGTCCGTAAACGCTTACTTTCCATGTTACAGCTCATTTCATTACTTCTCTTCAAATCACATTAATCATGGAATGGAAGCACACCGCAACAGAACGTACCAGCTAGACTTCAAATACTTTGTTACAGGAAATGTTCAAAATGTCCTCCGTTAGCGAGGATTCATGCATCCACCCTCCGTCGCATGGAATCCCTGATGCGCTGATGCAGCCCTGGAGAATGGCGTGTTGTATCACAGCCGTCCACAATACGAGCACGAAGAGTCTCTACATTTGGTACCGGGGTTGCGTAGACAAGAGCTTTCAAATGCCCCCATAAATGAAAGTCAAGAGGGTTGAGGTCAGGAGAGCGTGGAGGCCATGGAATCGGTCTGCCTCTACCAATCCATCGGTCACCGAATCTGTTGTTGAGAAGCGTACGAACACTTCGACAAAATGTACACGAGCTCTATCGTGCATGAACCACATGTTGTGTCGTACTTGTAAAAGCACATGTTCTAGCAGCACAGGTAGAGAATCCCGTATGAAATCATGATAACGTGCTCCACTGAGCGTAGGTGGAAGAACACGGGGCCCAATCAAGACATCACCAACAATGCCTGCCCAAACGTTGACAGAAAATCTGTGTGGTTGACGGAATTGCACAATTGCGTGCGGATTCTCGTCAGCCCACACATGTTGATTGTGAAAATTTACAATTTGATCACGTTGGAATGAAGCCTCATCCGTAAAGAGAACATTTGCACTGAAATGAGGATTGACACATTCTTGGATGAACCATTCGCAGAAGTGTACCCGTGAAAGCCAATCAGCTTCTGATAGTGCCTGCATACGCTGTACATGGTACGGAAACAACTGGTTCTCCCGTAGCACTCGCCATACAGTGACGTGGTCAACGTTACCTTGTACAGCAGCAACTTCTCTAACGCTGACACTAGGGTTATCGTCAACTGCACGAAGAATTGCCTCGTCCATTGCAGGTGTCCTCGCCGTTCTTGGTCTTCCCCAGTCGCAAGTCATAGGCTGGAATGTTCCGTGCTAACTAAGACGCCGATCAATTGCTTCGAACTTCTTTCCTGTCATGACACCTTCCTTCTGGAAATCTGTCTCGATACAAACGTACTGCGCCACGGCTATTGCCCCGTGCTAATCCATACATCAAATGGGCATCTGCCAACTCCGCATTTGTAAACATGCACTGACTGCAAAACCACGTTCGTGATGAACACTAACCTGTTGATGCTACGTACTGATGTGCTTGATGCTAGTACTGTAGAGCAATGAGTCGCATGTCAACACAAGCACCGAAGTCAACATTACCTTCCTTCAATTGGGCCAATTGGTGGTGAATCGAGGAAGTACAGTACATACTGACGAAACTAAAATGAGCTCTAACATGGAAATTAAGCGTTTCCGGACACATGTCCACATAACATCTTTTCTTTATTTGTGTGTGAGGAATGTTTCCTGAAAGTTTGGCCGTACCTTTTTGTAACACCCTGTAGATATTTTTTGGAAAAAATACCGATATATCGATATTTTATCTACAGCCAAATTCTGGTGCCAAAGAGTCCATATTTCCATGGCAATCGTGGGATTCCGACCGATGGGAGCAGCAATATCGCGGGCTGATAAGCCTCAGTATCGACCCGCCTCAGTCCTGCCGCTGACTAGTTCTGACACGTGCTGGTAGAGATTTCTCCTTCTTACATGAGGTATAACGCGACTTTCTCATAAGCAATCAACAGTCAAATGCAATTTATCATCGAGAAACCAGCTGCATACTCACGCGTTCCTGACATACAGAATGTAAATGATATTACTCCTACCTATATTGTGCGATTGCGCTGAAATACTAATAATTTGCGTATCCATGCACGTTGCACTATTCATGTCCAGCTGCATAGTCACTCTTACCCGATATACGGAACGTAGGTGGCATTACTCCTACCTATATTGTGCGATCGCGCTGAAATACTAATCGTTTGCGTATCCGGGCACGTCAAAAATTTTTAGTAATAATATCTGATAACAAAGGTTATAAGATTTGCAAATATAAAAGTTGGAAAACTCCTGTTATGTTGCAATATCGATTACATATGATAGTAAGAAATAAAAATATAAATAGAACACTTGCTTTCTCTGGGTCTAACATTAAATGATAAAAGTAGCAAAAATAACGTAGTTTTGGTTTTAGAGCATTTGCTGTTAACTATTTTCCATCTAATTTTCATGGTGAAAGATCGAAGTTTGAGAACATATGGAGATGTATACGAAAAATTATGATGCGGAAAAATTGAGCCCGATGGCTGGTAAACTCTAGGAACATCCACGGTATGGACTATATAATTTACGAAAGAAAACCAATCCAAAGCTGGCTGAAATTTAGGTGGTATCGTATTATTCGTTAACCAAGCAAAAGTTCCATCAAATCCTGAATTATTACACAGGCTGGTCAACGTACCAAACAAACGGTCGTTACTCCACCTTGTAAGTGCCTAAAAGGCAGCGCCTCTCTTCAGCAACCATACGTTTTTTGATCTCTCCAGCGATACTCTTCTGACATGGGTGCATCTAAGATTCGCCTGCCTGCATCGTCCGGCCCACAAGCCGCTCCATCATAACAACGTCTCCGTTCATTCGATCTGCGTCTGGTCCATTTCGCTAGGTACTGCGCTGCGAGTTTAGCTTTATGAATACACTGCATGGAATAAAGCTCGACCACACAAACGCTCAAAAAGGGCTTTTGTGATGCGGTTGGAGTCTGAGAGGGCACTTTTCTTGGTATAGCCGAGCTGCCTCTTGACCGTTTCGATTTGCTTTTACATGCACAAACATCATCTCGGTTTGTCGCTGGCATGAGTACCGAACCATTCTGCTACTTATAGCACGCTGCGTTAATCACACAGCCTACGACACACAAGGAACAAACGGCACATGGTCAGAGGAACACTCATTCGTCAGCGCCGTACGCCGTGGAATTACCGAGCGAGGCGTCGCAGTGGTTAGCACACTGGACTCGCATACGGAGGGACGATGGTACAATCCCGCGTCCGGCCATCCTGATTTAGGTTACCGTCACTTTACTAAATCGCTCCAGGCAAATGCCAGGATGGTTCCCTTGAAAGGGCACGGCCGACTTCATTACCCGTCCTTCCCTAATCCGATGAGCTCGTTGTTTACCATCACCGCCCCCCCCCCCAAACAAACCAACTCAACCGAGGCAAGGATGTGGACACATGATCGTAGGATCCTCCTTCCTCCACTTCCTGTCAGGAATCTGACCCTGGAATTTGTCGGTTTTATTTAACCGATGACCTCGCTGTTTGGTCTCTTCCCCCCCCCCCCCCCCAACCAAACAAACCCAACCGTGGCAAGGATGCGGGCACATGGTCATAGGACCCTTCTTCCTCCACTTCCTGTCAGGAATTCGTTCCTGGAAATTGTCGGTTTTATTTAACCGATGACCTCGCTGTTTGGTCTCTCTCCCCCCCCCCCCCCCCTCCGAAACAAACCAAACCAACCGTGGCAATGATGCGGACACACGGTCATAGGACCCTTCTTCCTCCACTTACTGTCAGGAATTCGTCCTTG
Organism: Schistocerca cancellata; assembly: GCF_023864275.1. NCBI lineage: Eukaryota > Metazoa > Arthropoda > Insecta > Orthoptera > Acrididae > Schistocerca > Schistocerca cancellata. Next base: position 779,749,520 of record NC_064628.1, on the reverse strand, counting down.
CAATTTGTCGGTTTGTTAATGCTCACCCTACATATGCGTGTATCTAAATTGCACCAGAGATTTGAGTCGCCTACTTCATTGAAGCAGTTTTGCCTAGCCTGTCAGATAATTTCAGGCGTAAAGTGAGGTAGTAACTGTGGGGTCGTTGTCAGAGACGATGAGCGACAGGTCCGGAAAGACGCGCGCGGTTCGCGCCCGCCGCTAATTCCGACCCTCGGGCCCGCTGCCATTGTGTGGGGCGGCGGGCGGGTGTCTGCGAGACGAGATAAATGACAAATCTATTGGCGCCCCGGGGGCAACGCATGCGCCACGCCGCACCGCACCGCACTTTTCTCGCTCCCCCCCACCACCGCACTCCGTCCCCCCTCCCCACCCGTCCCCTCTCCCGTGACGGAGACCTCGTCACTTCCCTGCGAGCGCCAGCCGGCTGCCGGCGCCTGCGACGCCGCCGCCGCCGCCCGTGTTGTGTTATGGAAATTTCCGTATATATACTTTTTCGTGCGGCGAGCATGTTGCCAAAGCGTTACAAAGGCTGATGAATTTTTGAATGGCTGCGGCGGCCAGCGGCGCAGCGGGGCCCTTTCTTTACTCTCTGTCCTGGAAATGTTTACCTCCGGCGGGCGGGCACGCCAATCGTTTATTATTCCGGCGGCGGCGGCTCGGTGCTGGCCCTGCGGCGGCCCGATAAGCGAGGAGCCGGCGCCGTTTTTATCTAATGAACTGACAACACCGCCGTAATTGAGTCGTCGCGGCGCCGGCGTCCGGCGCGGCGCAGATGCTATCCCGCGGACGCGGCCGGGAAGCTTATCTGCCTGCCTGCCTGCCTCTCTGACGCCGCTCGCTTCGGGGAGGAGGCGACGCCGCAGTCGATACGGTACGGTCATCCCCCGCAAGAGTCAACTCTCTCATTTGACACCTCCACTGTACGATACCAAATGGGCGATCACGTAAATTCACTATCTGAGAAGGCGAATGGAAGACTTTCTTACGAGGGAGTAATCCTCTTTTCCTTTTATTTTCTTTTTTTTCGTAGCAAGATATTTTGAAACGTACCCTTAGGAAATTATGTATTACTGTGCTCAGATGGTTCAAATGGCTCTGAGCACTATGGGACTTAACTTCTGAGGTCATCAGTCCCCTAGAACTTAGAACTTCTTACACCTAACTAACGTAAGGACATCACACACATCCATGCCCGAGGCAGGGTTCGAACCTGCGACCGTAGCGGTCGCGCGGTACCAGACTGTAGTGCCTAGAACCGCCCAGCCACTCCGATCGGCATTACTGTGCTGGTAAACCTCTTACATTATTTGTTTTTCAAACAGCTGAGCAAAACTGAACGTACTCAGACATTTCTCTGGCCCTGACTAACAATAACCTATACCTTTTATGAATCACTTACCTCACAAAAATCTTCGTTACTCGAAGTACTGCAATATAGCGAGCGCCAGTACTGCCAGCTAAACAAAAGATTCTAACTACTGAAGGCACTAACTACTGATAGGCATAGTTAGCAAATGAAAGATTTTGATAGAGAACACACACACACACACACACACACACATATATATATATATATATATATATATATATATATATATATATATATATATATATATATATAACATAACCGCTGGATGTATTTCGTAAACCACATCAAATACTGACGAATCGATTCCACAGACCGAACGTGAGGAGAGGGGCTAGTGTAATTGATTAATACAAACCATAAAAAAATGCACGGAAGTATGTTTTTTAACACAAACCTACGTTTTTTTAAATGGAAACACGTTAGTTTTGTTAGCACATCTGAACATATAAAGAAATACGCAATCAGTGCCGTTTGTTGCATTGTAAAATGTTAATTACATCCGGAGATATTGTAACCTAAAGTTGACGCTTGAGTGCCACTCCTCCGCTGTTCGATCGTGTGTATCGGAGAGCACCGAATTACGTAGGGATCCAAAGGGAACGGTGATGGACCTTAGGTACAGAAGAGACTGGAACAGCACATTACGTCCACATTCTAACACTTTTTGTTGGTCTTTTTCACTGGCGCACATGTACATTACCATGAGGGGTGAGGTACACGTTCGACGGGCGTTTCATAGGACGTGGACGCATAAATTGGCCAGCCCGTTCTCCTGATCTTACACCTCTGGACTTCTGTCTGTGGGCTACGTTAAAGGAGAATGTGTACCGTGATGTGCCTACAACCCCAGAGGATGTGAAACAAGGTATTGTGGCAGCATGCGGCGACATTACACCAGATGTACTGCGGCGTGTACGACATTCATTACGCCAGAGATTGCAATTGTGTGCAGCAAATAAAGGCCACCACGTTGAACATCTATTGGCCTGACATGTCGGGACACACTCTTTTCCAATCCGTAATTGAAAACGGAAACCACGTGTGTACGTGTACCTCACCCCTCATGGTAATGTACATGTGCGTCAGTAAAAAAGACCAATAAAAAGGTGTTAGCATGTGGACGTAATGTGCTGTTCCAGTCTCTTCTGTACCTAAGGTCCATCACCGTTCCCTTTGGATCCCTACGTAATTTGGTGCTCTCCGATACACACGATCGAACAGCGGAGGAGTGGTATTCAAGCGTCAACTTTAGGTTACAATATCTCCGGATGTAATTAACATTTTACAATGCAACAAACGGCACTGATTGCGTATTTCCTTATATGTTCAGAAGTGCTAACAAAAGTAACGGGGTTCCATTTAAAAAAACGTAGGTTTGTGTTAAAAAACATACCTGCGTGCATTTTTTTATGGTTTGTATTAACCAATTACACTAGCCCCTCTCCTCACGTTCGGTCTGTAGAATCGATTCGTCATTATTTGATGTGGTTTACGAAATATATCCAGCGGTAACGTTAGGTGACTCACCCTGCATATGATGACTTTTGAACATTATTAAGATATATATGAACATTACTAAGGTAAATACGTTTGTTCTCTATCAAAATCTTTCGTTTGCTAACTATGTCTATCAGTAGTTAGTGCCTTCAGTGGTTAGAATCTTTTATTTAGCGGCAGTATTGGCGCTCGCTATATTGCAGTAGTTCGAGTAACGAAGATTTTTGTGAGGTAAGTGATTCATAAAAGGTATAGGTTATTGTTCTCGGGGCCATTCATTTGTGGGGACTATTGAAAGTCAGATTGCGTTGCGTTAAAAATATTGTGTGTCAGTTTAGTGACGATCAGAATCAGTAAAGAGAGAACTGTCTGAGTACGTTCGGTTTTGCTCAGCTGTTTGAAAAACAAATAACGTAAGATGTTTACCATCACAGTAATACATAATTTTCTAAGGGGGCGTTTCAAAATATCTTGCTACGAAAAAAAAGGAAAAAGGAAAAGAGGATTTTTCCCTAGTAAGAAAGTCTTCCATTCGCCTTCTCACATAGTGAATTTACGTGATCGCCCCATTTCGTATCGTACCGTGGAGATGTCGAATATATCAATTCATGACATCCATCTTTACAAATTTCCTTTTTCTGGCGGACACACGTCCAGATCGTCCGCTTATACTGACCTCTCAAAACTCTGGCATCTCTGTCTCCACATCCACCATTGCTGGCGGCTCACATCCAGCTGTCCAACACAACAATAGCAAATATTCCAACAATGCCAACCAGCCACAGACTGCACACAGCACAGTCAGTGATTTTCATACAGAGCGATACGTGGCGTTACCAACATAAAAACCTAAACAGCCTACTTACAATGTATTAAAAGAAAGTGGCACTTTTTCCACAATGCGATATTAATTTCATTGCAACACGACTACCTTTCAACAGCAATATCTTTGGTCTTGAAACAGTCGACGAAATATGTTTTAACTGACAGCGGGAGGCCACGATATTGGAATCACACATTTACTTCAACCTTTGTGCACATTTAGTAGGCCATTAAAACAATAAGATGCGTAAGTAGGAAGATCCACTACTCTGGCAATTTCGAGAAAATCGTAAGAGACTTATCTGTCTATGCCTAGGTGCTGGACGGTAGACATCATGCTGGTCAAGTGATTAGCGTTCGAACTGCGTAAGACGAAGGTGTATGAGCCGATAGTTCGAGTTCCATTCAAAATTAACTATTAATTTTTTTCATCATATCATTCATATTATCAAATTTATGTGACATTTCAGAGGAAATAATTATAAAGAACACATATATTTGCCTGAAGTTTCAGTATATGTTTTTCATGTCTGTATGACAAATATCATACCGCAACGTGTGATGTTGAGACCACATCCGACGAGTAATTAAACACTACTCTTGTGGTCTGGCACAATGTGACATACTATACTACTGATTTTGAATAATGTCATTTGACCATCTTCTGTGCGGATGCAGAAACAGTGCCCGAACTCTTACGGGAATCGGCAGTAAAGCAGCGAGTAATGAGTATGATGGGCAGCGGCACTATGAATATAGTGCGGGACAGTAAGCTGCGAATGTGGGACTCATGGGAGGCGTACCAGAGATAAGTCCGTGCAGTCGCACTATCCTCTTGCGTCCTCGGTGGCTCAGATGGTTGCCTGCACGGTAGCTCAGTGTGTTCGGTCAGAGGGTTAGCTGCCCTCTGTAATACAAAAAAAAAAAAACAGCGTTAACCGACCAACGATGAACTTAAACGGGTGTCTTATGACGTCCGCTCCGAGCAGATGCAACGAACGAAAGCGAACAAAATGAAAACAGAAAAAAACAGCTGGATAGAGTGTCTGCCATGTAAGCAGGAGATCCCGCATTCGATTCCCGGTGGGGGCACACATTTTCAACTGTCCGCGTTGACTTGTATCAACGCTTGTATGCATCTGGGGGTATTCATTTCATAGTAATTTCACATCATTATTTATCGAAGTTTGACTCGGGCTTTCGAAGCCTGCCCTTCGTCCTTGAAAATTTAATTACAAACAGTAAATAGATATGAGAAATTCACTACAACCTCATGAAAATGCACGTGGTTTTGTTTTTTCATTATATTACCTTCGCACAGTTATATTAGCCACATAACAGACCCGTAAAACTTATCTTGCGATTTTTTCGGAACTGTCAGAGTAGTGCACCTTACAACTTGCGCATTAAGTTCTTTTAGTGGCCTACTAAAGGTGTACAAAGCTTGAAGTAAATCCGTGATCCCAACGTCGTGGCCTTCCCTTGTGAGTAATAAGTATTTTTAAAGAACAGTGTGATCTGCAAGTGGAAAGTGAAGGAATTATCGCTTAGTTAAAAATAACTATGAGGACGAAAAGTGGAACACACTGAGGTGAAAAATAGTCTGGGGATAGCAATATGCACATATACAGATGGCGCTAGTATAGAATGTTGGGTGTGAATTTCTAAGGATCCAAACTGCTGAGGTCATCGGTCCCTAGGCTTACACACTAATTAAACTAACTTATTCTAAGAACAGCACACACACTCATGCCCGAGGGAGGACTCGAACCTCCGGAGGGAGTGGCCGTACTACAGCATACACGAGGTATAAAACAGCAGTTCACTGGCGCAACTGTCATTTATACTGCGGTGATTCTTGTGAGAAGGTTTGCGGCGTGATTGTGGCAGCACGCGGGTATTAACAGACTGTGAACGCGGAATAGCAGTTGGAGCTGGACCCATGGGACATTAGATATCGCAAATCGTTAGGCAGTTCAATATTCGGAAGTTCCACAACGTCAAGAGTGCCCCGAGAATACCAAATTTCAGGCATTACCTCTCACCACGGACAATTCAGTGGCCGACGGGCATCACGTAATGACTGAGAGCAGCGCCGTTTGCATAGAGTTGACAGTGCTTATAGACAAGCAACACTGCGTGAAATAACCGCACAAAGCAGTGTGGGGCGCATGAGCAACGTTTCTGTTAGGACAGCGTAGCGAACTTTGACGTTAATGGCCTATGGCAGTAGACGACCGAAGCGAGTGCTTTTGCTAACAGCACATCGCCTGCAGCGCCTCTCCTGGGCTTGTGTCCGCCCCGATAGCTGAGTGGTCAGCGTGACGGACTGCCGTTCTCAGGGGCCCGGGTTCGATTCCCGGCTGCATCGGGGATTTTCTCCGCTCAGGGACTGGATGTTGTGTCGTCTTCATCATCATTTCATCCCCATCCGGGGCGCAGGTCGCCCAATGTGGCGTCGAATGTAATAAGACCTGCAGCAAGGCGGCCGGACTTGCCACGTAAGGGGCCTCCCGGCCAATGACGCCAAACGCTCATTTCCATTTCCTGGGCTCGTGACGATATCGGTTGGACACTAGAAGGCTGGAAATCCGTGGCGCGGTCGGATGAGTCTCGATTTCAGTCGGTGACAGCTGATGGTAGGGTTCCAGTGTGGCGTTGACCCCACGAAGTCATGGACCCAAGTTGTGAACAAGGCACTGTACAAGCTGGTAGTGGCTCCATAATTGTGTGGACTGTTTTTACAGGAAATTGATTGGGTCCTGGTTATGTTCAGCTACTTGGAGACCATTTGCAGCCATTCATGGACTTCATGTTCCCAAAAGATGATGGAATTTTTATTGATGACAATGCGCCATGTCACCAGGCCACAGTTGCTCGCGACTCATTTGAAGAACATTCTGCACATTTCGAGCGAATGATTTGGCCACTAGGATCGCCCGACATGGAACCCATCGAACATTTATGGGACGTATTCGAGAGGTCAGTTGTGCACGAAATTCTGCACAAGTAGCACTTTCAGAATTATGGATAGCTGTAGATGCAGCATGGTTCAACATTTCTTCAGATGTCCTCCAGCGACTTGTTGAGTCGGTGTGCGGACATTTGCTACGATTTTACCTGCTCCGAAGGGTTGGGTCCCTAGTCTCCCCCTCCTCCTCCTCCTCCTCCTCTTCCTCACCCGCATTTAGTGGCACTGTCATCAGTAACATTACTGTCGCTGTCGCGCAGTAAAGGTACTTACTGAGCCTTTCCGCTGGTTTACTTAACATAGGACCAGAATCTCTTTGGATTTTCCGCCACATTTCTATATTCGTTGTGGAAACTATTAAATGCATCTCGCATTGAAATCCGCACCAAATTTCGAGCCTCAGTAAAACTTCGCCAATCTTGGATATTTTGCGTTCGTCTAAATTACACGTGCCTTTTTCGGTGTTCCTGCAGCAGCTTTCTGTCGTGTATTGTTTACCATGGGGGATCAGTCCCGTATCTTATTAATTTATTTGGTATGAATCTCTCGAGTGCTGTTGATACTATTTCTTTGAACTTAAGCCACATATGGTCTTCGCTTACATAGTTTGGAAGGATTGGAGACTGTCTCTTAGAAAGACGTCAACCGAATTTTTAGCTGCTTTCATAAATAGATATATTTCGCGTTTAGTTTTGGTGAATTTCTTTGTTGCGAAATTGAGCCTCGTTACGACTGTGTGTTCATTAATCCCTGTATCCGTCGTGATGCTCAGCATTATTTGTGGCTAAGAGGTCAAGTGTGTTTTCGTAACCATTTACAATTTGAATGGCCTCGTAAACTGTTCTAAACAATTTTAAAAAAAGAATTTAGAACAATTACGGAAGTTGTTTTCTATCTAGAATAGGGTCTGAAATTGTATTTTTGTCAACATACGGAAGGTAGATTGAAGTTACTGCCAACTATAATTGTATGAGTAGGGTACCTATTTGTAATGAAACTCAAGTTTTCTTTGAACTGTTCAGCAACTGTTTCATCTGAGACCGGGGGTCGGTAAAAGGAGCCAGTTATTAATTTATTCCAGTTCTCGAATATAACCCCTGCCCATACTAAGTCACAGGAACTATCTGCTTCAATGTTACTTGTGAGCTGGAACACACATTACATTACTTTTCCTTAAGTTGTGCTTCTTGTTTCTGTTGTAGTGCAGATCAGATCATTACAACTACGGCTTTTCCCTCCAAAACCTAGGATGCCTCCTCTGTGACCCTGTAAATACCAGAGCTAAACAACGTAGAACAACAACGTACGTTACAAGCATAGCACTCTGTATTACTTCATTTCCTTATTTCTAACATTTTAAAATTTTACGTCGACTTTAAATGACATGTCAATCATAGATGTTCTTATCTCTATTTAGTGAACGTATTTTCAATCATGTTTTGTACATTGTCCCGCTACACTTTACTATCTAATGTTTTGCCGCAAGGGATATCGGATTTTAGAGAGTAAATTAATATGGAGTATGTCGTTCTTCTTTTCAAACATTCCCATTTCAGACATACCCATTTCTTCTTTCCTTATTGTCTTTTGGGCATGCAGTTGTAGTAATTAAAGTAGGCACAAATGCAGTGATCAAAAAGAAATGATTCTCTTTACATCGTTCCTTTCTTGCTGCTCCCATGGCGATGGACTGTTTCTATCGCAATCAGTAAGCGTGAAAGGAAGCTACCGTACAGACAGGGGGATATATATTTATACTTGACAGAACTAATTACATACTGACATAATCGTCGGTATTGCTTTCGTTTCCGAAAAGTTATAAATATTTCGATTTCGGAAAAGAAGCTCTGTATTTCGCCAAGATGTCGAAGAAGAAGGTCCCTTACGTACTGGTTGTATCGAGTAAGATGTGGAGACGGCGATTTGAAAGCGGACAGAAGAAGTAGGAAGGAGGGCGTCCCTTACCTGAGGGATCGCTACTCAAGCTACCTGGCGAAGTGGCGAGTGTGGCATATGTCCGGCGTGGCAAATGTCCGGCATTCGGTTCAGGCAGCACTGCACACCTAAAAAATACTGATGTACGCCAAAAAATTGAGTCAATGAAACGAAGCCCTGCATATAAATTGTGTATGTCCTGTTTTCTATTAAAACAAGCTCCTCAGTTCAAGACATAAAGTCAAAGAGGGCTTTCCGCCCACCAGGCCACATTGTAAGATTAATCACTTTTTCAAAGCCGCAGATAAACTGACTTTAAAGGCTAAAGTAGCGTGAAAAAAGGTGCCGGCACCTGCTTGACCGGCATCCACATTTGTTGTGCGAGACAATCTGGAGACGATGGTAGTCCTCTTTGAAAATTTCAAAATACCGAGTATTTTGCTGGCTTAAAATGCTCACTCGGATGTCTACTTTATTGTAGCCAGAAACTCCGTTATCGAGTTACAAGGCGATCTGTGAAAAAACGCCTCCGAAAATCATTCACAGCGGTAAAAAAAATAGTCGGTGTGTAATTTTGACGACGGCCTAAGAGGCTCAACTGGTTCAAATGGCCCTGGGCACTAAGGGACTTAACGTCTGAGGTCATCAGTCCCCTAGAACGTAGAACTACTTAAACCTATCTAACCTAAGGACATCACACACATCCATGCCCAAGGCAGGATTCGAACCTGCGACCGAAGCGGTCGCGCGGTTCCAGACTGAAGCGCCTAGAACCGCTCGGCCACAAAGGCCAACCGCCTAAGAGGCATTATGGGCACTATGAAAGGGCTCGAATTCGAGATCGGACCAGCCTGTTACAACTTCTGCACAAAAGAGGACAAAAAGCGCATCGACAGATGACAAAAGCTAGCAAAGAGACCCGCCCACAAGACCACCATGGCCACGAAGAGTACTGGGGAGGACTTCCTTTGGGGTCTTTGCTATATGGTCCAGAGATAGCTAACTGGAGATTTTTTCAACGTAATTACAAAAAATGTAGCCCAGAACTTTAAATGGATTTTTCTCGAAAGCGTATTTTTCGAATTGGCGGGAAACATAACTTCAGAACGGTACATACCACTTTGATAAGAATTTGACGCTGGCATTTTAAATTGAATTCTCTGTCAAGTACGTAGCCGTTTTGTGATATATTCAAAAGTACATTTTTGTGCGCTTTCTTGCCTCGATTTTATGGCGAAGAAAATGACATTCATTTCAACACGTCACCATTTTATGGAACGCAGTACTTTTCAATTATCCTACGCATTCTGATAGAAAATATACACTCCTGGAAATGGAAAACAGAACACATTGACACCGGTGTGTCAGACCCACCATACTTGCTCCGGACACTGCGAGAGGGCTGTACAAGCAATGATCACACGCACGGCACAGCGGACACACCAGGAACCGCGGTGTTGGCCGTCGAATGGCGCTAGCTGCGCAGCATTTGTGCACCGCCGCCGTCAGTGTCAGCCAGTTTGCCGTGGCATACGGAGCTCCATCGCAGTCTTTAACACTGGTAGCATGCCGCGACAGCGTGGACGTGAACCGTATGTGCAGTTGACGGACTTTGAGCGAGGGCGTATAGTGGGCATGCGGGTGGCCGGGTGGACGTACCGCCGAATTGCTCAACACGTGGGGCGTGAGGTCTCCACAGTACATCGATGTTGTCGCCAGTGGTCGGCGGAAGGTGCACGTGCCCGTTGACCTGGGACCGGACCGCAGCGACGCACGGATGCACGCCAAGACCGTAGGATCCTACGCAGTGCCGCAGGGGACCGCACCGCCACTTCCCAGCAAATTAGGGACACTGTTGCTCCTGGGGTATCGGCGAGGACCATTCGGAACCGTCTCCATGAAGCTGGGCTACGGTCCCGCACACCGTTAGGCCGTCATCCGCTCACGCCCCAACATCGTGCAGCCCGCCTCCAGTGGTGTCGCGACAGGCGTGAATGGAGGGACGAATGGAGACGTGTCGTCTTCAGCGATGAGAGTCGCTTCTGCCTTGGTGCCAATGATGGTCGTATGCGTGTTTGGCGCCGTGCAGGTGAGCGCCACAATCAGGACTGCATACGACCGAGGCACACAGGGCCAACACCCGGCATCATGGTGTGGGGAGCGATCTCCTACACTGGCCGTACACCACTGGTGATCGTCGAGGGGACACTGAATAGTGCACGATACATCCAAACCGTCATCGAACCCATCGTTCTACCATTCCTAGTTCAAATGGTTCAAATGGCTCTGAGCACTATGGGACTTAACATCTATGGTCATCAGTCCCCTAGAACTTAGAACTACTTAAACCTAACTAACCTAAGGACAGCACACAACACCCAGCCATCACGAGGCAGAGAAAATCCCTGACCCCGCCGGGAATCGAACCCGGGAACCCGGGCGTGGGAAGCGAGAACACTACCGCACGACCACGAGATGCGGGCACCATTCCTAGACCGGCAAGGGAACTTGCTGTTCCAACAGGACAATGCACGTCCGCATGTATCCCGTGCCACCCAACGTGCTCTAGAAGGTGTAAGTCAACTACCCTGGCCAGCAAGATCTCCGGATCTGTCCCCCATTGAGCATGTTTGGGACTGGATGAAGCGTCGTCTCACGCGGTCTGCACGTCCAGCACGAACGCTGGTCCAACTGAGGCGCCAGGTGGAAATGGCATGGCAAGCCGTTCCACAGGACTACATCCAGCATCTCTACGATCGTCTCCATGGGAGAATAGCAGCCTGCATTGCTGCGAAAGGTGGATATACACTGTACTAGTGCCGACATTGTGCATGCTCTGTTGCCTGTGTCCATGTGCCTGTGGTTCTGTCAGTGTGATCATGTGATGTATCTGACCCCAGGAATGTGTCAATAAATTTTCCCCTTCCTGGGACAATGAATTCACGGTGTTCTTATTTCAATTTCCAGGAGTGTATTTACAATCACTTATACAAATTTTTTTTTGTTATAAGTGCAATAATATATGAACACAAAAATTATTTCTTAAAGCCAAAAGTGTAAGAGATAAAACTGTATCACCATATTTAGCATTATATTTTATTTTATTTGAAAAAAATACGGTAGCCCCCTATTTTTCATGTGTTCAAAGAGAGCTATCCCGTTATTAACACTCGTGAGCTGGCGGATGGATTTGAATATAGTCGTGCTGGGCACTGGTGAGATGTATTGTATCATTTACCGTGATCCACTGACGTCAGTTTTCCCTATTCAGGGACAATTCGTGGCGTAGCCGTTTTAGTGCAAATAATTAGCGTAAGATATTAACAGTGCTTTCGAAAAGCATATCAAAATTGTTTTGTCGGTGGTGTTTGAAATTGGTAATAAAAGCAGTCTAATCCCGATTTTGTTTTGTTGACATCAGTTAGGGAATCTGGTCACGACTTGGCGCTTCTACCAGTTCCTGGTTGGTTGATTTGGGGGAGGGACCAAACTGCGAGGTCATTGTTCCCATCAGGTTAGGGAAGAAAGTCGACCGTGCCCTTTCAAACGAACCATCCCTGCATTTGCCAGAAGCACGTAAAACTAAATCGGGATGGCCGGACGCCGATCTGAACCGTGGCCCTCCCGAATGCGAGTCCAGTGTGCTCACGACTGCCCCACATCACTCGGTGTTAGTTCCTACCGACTTTATACTGTGTGCAGAGTGCTGGGTGCATCCGTTGTACTACATGGCACAGAAGAGAATTTATAGGTGGGGACCAAATGCACTCGAGCAGTATAAAGCAGATCTCGGGCCGGTGGATTCCGCAGGTTACAGAATTTGAACGTGCAAGCGCAATATAACAACAGAGCTTAAAACACCGAATGCCAGAAACATACTATAGCACTGCGCGTGTCACAAGTTCAGAACTGTGTTACAGTGGTTTGAGTAGCAAGATAGTGAAGTCACGTTGACATCTTGGTCAGAAAATTGGCTTGATCTGAACCTGACAGAACACATCTGAGACGCAATATACGAAAACTGCATGACCTGTTCGGAGACATCTGGAGCCACATGCCTCTGGAGAAGTAGCCTGGAAGCGTCGAGTCAGTAGCATTTTTCATACATGCGTCCACAGTCGCTGCAAATATCTTGAGAGAAGTCACTGTAATGCGTAGCATGATTTTATTTTTTATACATGTGTCCTTGATAAGGGTTCCTTATGATCATGGTGGTGACGGGCACCACTATCACAGATAAGAATTCCGTATACAAAACGAGGAAAACATGACCTTTAAGAGGGTCTTTGTCACTGTCCCAAAAGACCTGCTCACAGTCTGGCTGGAAACCAAATAGCGAGTAAGTCTTAGATTACTGCTCGCGGCACAATCGTGTTCTGCGCTTACAGTGATGCCAATTACGCCATTCTTTTTTAAACTGCTAATAGGCCCACGCTGGACGAATTGAAATTGATAACGCAAATTACAATAAACAATTGATATACGCAAATCACAATAAACAAACTGACTTAAGGAATAATAACGAATAATACATGGAAAGACCAACAATACCAATAGGGCTGCTGTATTCTCAGCGTTGATTTGATCTGCCATAGATATTACTCAATAATTGGAAATGGAAATGAAGTCCCATGCCTCTTTACAGAGCGTAGGGGAACGTTGCGGGAGACCCGCACCGCCTTACTAGGCATGGTCCTAATGGAGGTGGTTTGCCGTTGCCTTCCTCCGACCGTAATGGGGATGAATGATGATGATGAAGACGACACAACAGCACCCAGTCATCTCGAGGCAGGAAAAATCCCTGACCCCGCCGGGAATCGAACCCGGGACCCCGTGCTCGGGAAGCGAGAACGCTACCGCGAGACCACGAGTGGCGGACACTCAATAATTAGGCCAGTAGAAATAAGGGACAATGGACCTTTTCATCTCACTACTCGTTATAGTCAGATGCAGCAAATGCGATGTTGTCGCGATGTGTCAAATACTCCTCATTCCTTGTAAATTGAAGGTGGATGGGGAAAAAGGAAATGAACTGTTGATTTCAGCTGCAGACGGAATCAGCGACGATGAGTGAAAATGTCTGATCGAGCGGAATTCGATCCTGGAACCTTCTGCTTTCCTTTCCTTTCCTTTTTTTGTGACGAATAATAAACATAAACTGTTTCTAGAATGAGATTTCCACTCTGCAGCGGAGTATGTGCTGATATGAAACTTCCTGGCAGATTAAAACTGTGTGCCGGACCGAAACTCAAACTCGGGACCTTTGCCTTTCGCGGGCAAGAGCTCTACCAACTGAGCTACCCAAGCACGACTCACGACCCGTCCTCACAGCTTCACCTCTGCCAGTACCTCGTCTCCTACCTTACAAACTTTACAGAAGTTCTCCTGCGAACCTTGCAGAACTAGCACTCCTGAAAGAAAGGATCTTGCGGAGACATGGCTTAGCCACAGCCCGCGAAAGACAAAGGTCCCAAGTTCGAGTCTCGGTCCGGCACACAGTTTTAATCTGCTAGGAAGTTTCATAAACTGTTTGATTCAGTACAAAACAATAATGGACCACGTCTCTCTTCGTGGGCTCGTTCCTCGCCGCTCCTTTGTACCTCGTGTTGGTGCCGGGTACGTCTTCACGTACGTTAGTGGATCCTCTCCACTGTCCTGGTCCCTTCTCGTTCAGAATCATATGTAGGAATTACATTCTTCTATCCGGTACACTCCAACAGGCCCTAACTAAAAAATTTGCGTAAGATGTCCGCTATCTCGGATTTTGCATAATCAGTGAGTGACGTTCTAGCAGTAAGGCCAAAAAATGTAGCACATTCGTACTGTTCTCTCGGAAAAGGTATTGTACCGTTAGACCCCGAAACCAGTCCACTGCGTTGGTCTTCGTTCGGGGAAAACATGTCACGGATTTGACTGAAGCAATTTAGGAAAATCGCGGGAAACCTAAATCAGGATGGACGGACGCGGGATTGTACCGTCGTCCTCCCGAATGAGAGTCGATTGTGCTAAGTACTGTGCCACCTCGCTAGGGCAGAGTGATTTGTGACATATGTGTACTCGCCTCTGTCGCCATGTATCGTCTCCCATGTACACTATGTGATCAAAAGTATCCGGACACCTGGCTGAAAATGACTTACAAGTTCGTGGCGCCCTCCATCGGCAATGATGGAATTCAATACGGTGTTGGCCCACCCTTAGCCTTGATGACAGCTCCCACTCTCGCAGGTATACGTTCAGTCAGGTGCTGGAAGGTTTCCTGGGGAATGGCAGCTCATTCTTCACGGAATGCTGCACTGAGGAGAGGTATCGATGTCGGTCGGTGAGGCCTGGCAAGAAGTCGGCGTTCCAAAACATCCCAAAGGTGTTCTATAGGGTTCAGGTCAGGACTCTGGGCAGGCCAGTCCATTACAGGGATGTTATTGCCGTGTAACCACTCCGCCACAGGTCGTGCATTATGAACAGGTGCTCGATCGTGTTGAAAGATGCAATCGCCATCCCCGAATTGCTCTTCAACAGTGGGACGCAGGAAGGCGCTTAAAACATCAATGTAGGCCTGTGCTGTGATAGTGCCACGCAAAACAACAAGGGGTGCAAGCCCCTCCATGAAAAACACGACCACACCGTAACACCACCGCCTCCGAATTTTACTGTTGGCACTACACATGCTGGTAGATGACGCATTCGCCATACCTACACCCAGACATCGGATCGCCACATTGTGTACCGTGATTCGTCACTCCACACAACGTTTTTCCACTTCAATCGTCCAATGTTTACGCTCCTTACACCAAGTGAGGCGTCGCTTGGAATTTACCAACGCGATGAAAGGCTTATGAGCAGCCGCTCGACCATGAAATCCAAATTCTCTCTCCTCCCGCCTGTCACAGTACTTTCAGTGGATCTTGATGCAGTCTGGAATTCCTGTGGGATGGTCTGGATAGATGTCTGCCTATTACACATTACGACCCTCTTCAACTGTAGGCGGTCTCTGTCAGTCAATAGACGAGCTCGGCCTTTAAGCCTTTGTGCTGTACGTGTCCCTTCACGTTTCCACTTCTGTATCACATCGGAAATAATGAACCTAGGGATGTTTAGGGGTGTGGAAATCTCGCGTACAGACGTATGACACAATTGACACCGAATCACCTGGCGACGTTCGAAGCCCGTGAGTTCAGCAGAGCCCCCCATTCTGCTCTCTCATGATGTCTAATGAATACTGAAGTCGCTGATATGGTGTACCTGGCAGTAGGTGGCAGCAAAATGCACTTAATATGAAAAACGTTTGTTTTTGGGGGCGTCCGGATACTTTTGATCACATAGTGTATCTATTACACTCCTGGAAATGGAAAAAAGAACACATTGACACCGGTGTGTCAGACCCACCATACTTGCTCCGGACACTGCGAGAGGGCTGTACAAGCAATGATCACACGCACGGCACAGCGGACACACCAGGAACAGCGGTGTTGGCCGTCGAATGGGGCTAGCTGCGCAGCATTTGTGCACCGCCGCCGTCAGTGTCCGCCAGTTTGCCGTGGCATACGGAGCTGCATCGCAGTCTGTAACACTGGTAGCATGCCGCGACAGCGTGGACGTGAACCGTATGTGCAGTTGACGGACTTTGAGCGAGGGCGTATAGTGGGCATGCGGGAGGCCGGGTGGACGTACCGCCGAATTGCTCAACACGTGGGGCGTGAGGTCTCCACAGTACATCGATGTTGTCGCCAGTGGTCGGCGGAAGGTGCACGTGCCCGTCGACCTGGGACCGGACCGCAGCGACGCACGGATGCACGCCAAGACCGTAGGATCCTACGCAGTGCCGTAGGGGACCGCACCGCCACTTCCCAGCAAATTAGGGACACTGTTGCTCCTGGGGTATCGGCGAGGACCATTCGCAACCGTCTCCATGAAGCTGGACTACGGTCCCGCACACCGTTAGGCCGTCTTCCGCTCACGCCCCAACATCGTGCAGCCCGCCTCCAGTGGTGTCGCGACAGGCGTGAATGGAGGGACGAATGGAGACGTGTCGTCTTCAGCGATGAGAGTCGCTTCTGCCTTGGTGCCAATGATGGTCGTATGCGTGTTTGGCGCCGTGCAGGTGAGCGCCACAATCAGGACAGCATACGACCGAGGCACACAGGGCCAACACCCGGCATCATGGTGTGGGGAGCGATCTCCTACACTGGCCGTACACCACTGGTGATCGTCGAGGGGACACTGAATAGTGCACGGTACATCCAAACCGTCATCGAACCCATCGTTCTACCATTCCTAGACCGGCAAGGGAACTTGCTGTTCCAACAGGACAATGCACGTCCGCATGTATCCCGTGCCACCCAACGTGCTCTAGAAGGTGTAAGTCAACTACCCTGGCCAGCAAGATCTCCGGATCTGTCCCCATTGAGCATGTTTGGGACTGGATGAAGCGTCGTCTCACGCGGTCTGCACGTCCAGCACGAACGCTGGTCCAACTGAGGCGCCAGGTGGAAATGGCATGGCAAGCCGTTCCACAGGACTACATCCAGCATCTCTACGATCGTCTCCATGGGAGAATAGCAGCCTGCATTGCTGCGAAAGGTGGATATACACTGTACTAGTGCCGACATTGTGCATGCTCTGTTGCCTGTGTCTATGTGCCTGTGATTCTGTCAGTGTGATCATGTGATGTATCTGACCCCAGGAATGTGTCAGTAAAGTTTCCCCTTCCTGGGACAATGAATTCACGGTGTTCTTATTTCAATTTCCAGGAGTGTAGATCGTGTCCTGTACCAGTTGCAGCAGCTGCTGATCCTTTGGTGCGAGCAAGGAGTTGAAGTCGCCTCCAAATAAGACATGTTCGTAGCTGCCTAAGAATAGTGGTGCAATCCCCTCTGCGTAAAATCGGAATTGATCGCGCCTTCTGTCGAACCCCGACGGTGCGTAGATGTTAACGATCCCTACTCCTAACACTGTCAGCGGCAGTCCTCGCGCTGACGGCAGGTACTCCACATTCTGCCTTCACGCTTACTATGCCTTCACGCAGATGTATCGCTGTTCCGCTGCCGCCGTTTGTAGTGCGTGTAACGTGTGAATCGTGCTCATAGAGATCGGGGAAGCTCTCGACAGGTGCGTCCTGCAGAAGGACGATGTCGACGTCTGACGTACGCAGCATGCAATTTGTCCGGCGTTGTAAATGCAGTAATGTTAATAGAGGCTGTTCCACGCCTGTCGCGCCTCCTCAGTGCTTAAAGCGCACACGAACGTTTGTGTTAACGTGTGTGCAGTTCCCCGGCTACCTGGTGACTGCGCGACCGTCTGCATCGCTAACATACGCTGGACCTCGCACCCGCCATTGCGGCTGCGCCTTCGATCTGTGGATCGGTAACGGATTCATCGCCTCAGTTCCCTTGCTAAAGACCCATCTCTCGCCATGTTTCTCCCGCCGGGATGATAGTTGGCAAAGGTGTAAGTAGGCTGTTTAGGTTTTCTTATTGGTAACGCCACGTAGCACTCTGTATGAAAATCACTGGGTGTGCTGTGTGCAGTCTGTGGCTAGTTTGAATTGTTGTCTGCCATTATAGTGTTGGGCAGCTGGATGTGAACAGCGCGTAGCGTTGCACAGTCGGAGGTCAGCCGCCAGCAGTGGTGGATGTGGGGAGAGAGATGGCGGAGTTTTGAAATTTGTAATACTGGATATCATGAACTGCTATATATATGACTATTAAGGTAAATACAATGTTTGTTCTCTATCAAAATCTTTCATTTGCTAACTATGCCTATCAGCAGTTAGTGCCTTCTGTAGTTTGAATCTTTTATTTAGCTGGCAGTAGTGGCTCTCGCTGTATTGCAGTAGTTCGAGTAACGAAGATTTTTGTGACGTAAGTGATTTGTGAAAGGTATAGGTTAATGTTAGTCAGGGCCATTCTTTTGTAGGGATTATTGAAAGTCAGATTGCGTTGCGCTAAAAAATATTATGTGTCAGTTTAAGCACAGTCATGTATAATTTTTCTAAGGGGACGTTTCAAAGGTCATGGAGGGATTCCTACCGGCTGGTTTGTGACTATTACAGCGCCATCTATCACAAAGCGAAAAAAGTGGTCCAACTAAAACATTCATATTTCTTTACGCCGGCCGGGGTGGCCAAGCGGTTAAAGGCGCTACAGTCTGGAACCGCTCGACCGCTACGGTCGCAGGTTCGAATCCTGCCTCGGGCATGGATGTGTGTGATGTCCTTAAGTTAGTTAGGTTTAAGTAGTTCTAAGTTCTAGGGGACTGATGACCTTAGAAGTTACGTCCCATAGTGCTCAGAGCCATTTGAACCATTTTTTATTTCTTTACGTACTACACGAATACGTAATAAAAATAGGGGTTTCTATTTTTAAAAAATGCAGTTCATATCCGTTTGACCTATGGCAGCGCCATCTAGCGGGAGAACCATAGCGCCATCTGGTTTCCCCCTTTAAGCTAGACAAGTTTCGTTCTTTGTAGTTTTTTCGTTTGACGCTTATTTCGTGAGATATTTGGTCCCGTCACGATCAATTGACCACCCTGTATAATTGTTCTCTTCTAGTTTGAAACTTTTTTCCTGACTACGTTTACAGAGAAATAGCACAAGCGATTCAGTTATCGACCCATGCTGAAACACTCATATTAGTACATGATGCAGCCTCTACGTGCGGAAACGTAGGTGCTGACTCTGACATCCAGTCGATAGTACAGATGGCGAATACTGTTCTGGGATACGTTATGCGACGCTTGCTCGACCTGTTCACGCAGTTCTCTAAGAGTTGTTGGTTGACAAGCCGCACGTGACACTTTTTGTCCCGTCATACCCCACATGTGATCCATTGGAGACAAGTCCAGAGACCGTGAGGGCAAGGGAAGTTGCTGCACGTCTTGCAGAGCACGTTGAGCTTCACGGTCAGTGTGTGAGCGAGCGTTATCGTGCCGGAACAACAAATCACCTTCCTGTTTCAAGAACGGCACAAGAACGGGTCTAAAAACATTCTGCACATACCGAGCGCTGGTTATCGTCCCCTCCAGAAGCACCAAAGGCGAACGAAAGCCGTAGCTTATCACACTCCAGACCTGGGATGGCGCCAGTGTGACTTGGACGGATGCACTCTACGAGACGGTGCTCACCAGGACTACATCGTACGAGTAAACGACCATCACTTGCTGAAGACCAGGGCGCGCCACTCCATCTTCCCAGTGATCCTCTGACGGCTCCAGTCCAGCCATGCACGTTGATGCTGTGGCGTGAGCGGAAGACAGGCTAGAGGGGTGTATGTGCCAGTGCTAGCTGTACGATCTTTCCACTGCTGCCCTTACAATACGGTGGCGGGTCCCGTGCTGCGGGGCCGTTCAGAACCTCCTCTACGGATATGAAAACGTTCACGTGACCACTGATACCAGCATCGTCGCACAACTGACGCAGCACATCCAACTTGTGTGATAATTCTCCGAAACATTCCGCCACTCGGAAAGCCCCCATTCAGACTCACTCAGTTGGCTGTAGGAAGCACGAGTGCATCTCCGTGGTACGGTTGCCTGCTTGTTTCACACATTTGCACCACACAGAGCCTTCTGGCTGTGAGCATTCCCTGTTCATGGGTAGACACAGATGGCGCTCTGGTAGCTATGCCACTATGCTATCTGTTGGAATACGACGCTGAAACCATCATCAGAGCATCTTCTATCCCATAAGTTGCCGTCATCAGATCGAAACCGATGTCGTCTTTCCGGGTGTACAATTCTTCTCTTTTTTCCAGAAGTGTAGTTCGCATAGTCAGTGAGACTTGTTGGACACTCTGTAGCGCCTTCCGCCTGTCACCCTACATAAGTTTTCTGCCTGCTTACGCGAACATACGCGTCCCGTCCCCCACGCGGATCCTCTATGACCTGATTCCTTTCCCCCATCTGCTCCTTTTCCTCGAACATATCTGCGTCCTCTACACCTCCCACCGCCTTGATTCCCCTCATCCCCTGGTTGCTCCTCTTCTCTCCAACCCCCACCCTCTGCTGCGCCTTCATCGTTGTGTCCCCCATATCCCCAACCTCTGCACCCTTCATCTCCTTTCCCAAGGTGCCTTCCGTCAACTTCCCCTCCTGGATGATGCCCTCTCTCCCTCCATTTATCCCTCCTATCAACTCTGATCCACACATCCCCCTCCCTTCCTCTGACCTTTTCCTCGGCTCCCTCTCCCCCCCCCCATTCCATCCTGTTTTTTTCCTGCCTACCCTCTCTCTGCCTCCCTTCTCTCCCCCAAGTCCTTTTGCATTCCCCTCCTCTGCCTTTCCCCACTCCCTCTCATGTCTGTCCCCCCCCCCACCCCTATGAGTCCTCTCCCTCCGTCGGCTCCTCACCCTCACTTCGTTTTTCCTCTCCTTCCCCCTATTTCTTTCCCCTCATCTGTCCAGGTCCCCCCCCCCCCAATTTACCATTGGCTGTGGTGTGTCATCTTCGTGCCAATCTTTTAGTGCAGTGTTTTAAGTGAGTGTTAAGTGTTGTGGGTATTTTTCGAAGTGATGCGACGGAAATCATACTGTCGCTGGGTGTGATTTTTATATCTTATGCTAACACAAACCAGACTGTAGCCGTGTTTTTTTTAATTATCTATCTCCTACTATCTCTGTCTGCTTCCTGTGTATTTTATTAGCATCGCCAACCCTTAGTTTTATGTTTTAACTTCCACAATTTTCCGCCATTTTACAATTTAAGTCACCGTTTTTATCGCCTGCTTTTATTATTTGTTATCTTCTTCTTCTGTTTTAAAAATTCATAGGCTGAAGATCGGCGTACTAAGGTGCTGCCAGCCTCCCCCCCCCCCCCCCCCCCCCGTCGGGGGGAATCGAAACTCAATAAAGGAAAAAACCTGCCGACTTGTAAGGCAAGGACACTTGTACTGCTAGAAACGAGATTTCGGGCACTGAACTAGCGTTGCTCATACGAAATACGACTGACAAGTACATCATGAGTAAATACCCATGAAAAATTAGGACACGTATAAGTTCGCAAAGGCGACACAAACATCCATATTCACTAAAAGTAGTTGATTATTTCAGCGTACATTTGTGGACCAGATTTCATACAAATGGAAATGTTTTCGGGGTGTTAAGACTGGCGTCATAATGTTTTACGTAGTGTGGCGTTTCTCATATTTGACTATATAGTTGGAAATCTGCGTCTAACTGCTATTTGTTCCTTAGGGCTTGAATGAATATAAAGTTCTAGCTCAGTTGAAACGTCCATCAATCTGGGGTGTAATACTCAAACTCCCTGAATATGCATAACGGATAATTGACCACACTGTCTTTTTATGGGCCTAAATATGCATCTGACTGCCTGTTAAAGTTCTTTCTTACGCAGAAGTTTTGAAGTCTAAAGAATTATTATCAGTTCCAAGCAATGAACGTCCTTCTCCAGTTTCATATAGTATTCTTCATATCAATAGAAATATTGTACTGCACCGTGAGACGCCCTGCTAAACCCGCAGGACAGGACAGGTAGTTCAAGTTGTGAAAAGGGGCCAAAATAAGCAGCAGTCAGTTACACTCGAACATACAGCCCTTTATTTCATCGAAAATTACAAGAGCCAAGAAAATTAAAAAAAAAACAGCCTTAGTTTTGGAACTTAATTAGCGGCTAAATGCACCGTACAATCACATGCCTTAAGGGCAAGACCACTTTAATTTAAAAACGTCTGAGAGCCAATAACTTAAAGCTCAACCAAAACCAGAAATTTAAAAGGCAAAGCCTTATCTTAAAGCAGTTCCTTAATTAGGCTGAAGGCCCAAAGAATTTGACACCTTAAGAACCAACAACTTAAATTCAAAATCGGCTGAAGGCCCAACACTTAAGACTCAATAACATTAATTTTAAAAATGCCAAAGGCTTCACGTAAAACAGTTCTTAAATTAGATTGAAGGCCCAAACCATCTGACACCTTAAGAGCACCCGGCCGCGGTGGTCTAGCGGTTCTAGGCGCTCAGTCCGGAACCGCGCGACTGCTACGGTCGCAGGTTCGAATCCTGCCTCGGGCATGGATGTGTGTGATGTCCTTAGATTAGTTAGGTTTAAGTAATTCTAAGTTCTAGGGGACTGATGACCAAAGATGTTAAGTCCCATAGTGCTCAGAGCCATTTGAACCTTAAGGGCAAAACAATCTAACAATCGGCTAGAAGCCATACAAGTACAAGCAACAAGAACAAACAAGAAAAGGCAGTACACCCAAGGGCGCTCAGAAGTTCCGAGGGTCGGCCGGGAATTCAAACACTAACGCTCGCTTAGGTGAGACAGGCAGTCGGCCCAACCTTTGTCGATCCGACGGCAACCCAACCACAGACAGTCAACGGACCCGCCGACAAGATAACCTCCACTTCACCTGACCAGCACACAAC
Source organism: Schistocerca cancellata (assembly GCF_023864275.1). Classification (NCBI taxonomy): domain Eukaryota; kingdom Metazoa; phylum Arthropoda; class Insecta; order Orthoptera; family Acrididae; genus Schistocerca; species Schistocerca cancellata. The sequence goes on along the minus strand of NC_064628.1, from coordinate 779,726,544 downwards.
AGGGAGTTCAATGGAACAACGTAGAAGGTTTGGCGCCCACGACCAATTATAAATTGAGCTGTCAAACTTCACACCGTGCTGGACAGCGACAACACGATGAGGAAAATACACTGCCAGAATTTACGTCAACGGTCAGGGCAGGTAAGCGGAACGTTGACGGCCAGAAGGCAGAATATTCCGCTGGTGCACTTCAGTTCAAATAACCAAGTACAGTTAAAGTCCACCTGAGGGTGGCTAGAATTTGCCAACTTGTAAACACACGTTATTGCTCGCGGGAATATCCCAACAGGAGACAACGAACTCCAAACGACACAATGTGAACAGACGTGACTTGCTGGTAGATTAAGTCAAAACTCAGCTTTCATGTCCAGGATCGGTGAGCCGCGAACCTCGTAGCAATAGGAACAGCACCACACACTCCGACACTGCATAGAGGCCACCAGCGGGCCCGGCCAAACAACGCGCCGCGGAGATTTCCCCGCTGCTCCACGCCAACCGACCAACCGCTCGCACACAGCCCAGCCGGAAACTATAAGCACCAGGCCAAAGATAGTCCAAGGTGCGAATATCGATACACACCACTGCTGCCACCTGCAGAAATAGAGGATAACAGCATAATTGCGATAACCACGTGAGACTAAACACAGAATAGTAACCAAGGTTTAATCCAATGCATAGCATGAGCCAGCCACAGCTCACACTGTACATTGGTAAACTAATTACCATATTTCATCGTTGCCCCTTAAATATGATAAAAATAGTCCCATACTCAGGGCATGAGAGTAGGGTGAGTTGTTATGTATGGATCCCCACAAAAGGCGCCGGCCGAAGTGGCCGTGCGGTCAAAGGCGCTGCAGTCTGGAACCGCAAGACCGCTACGGTCGCAGGTTCGAATCCTGCCTCGGGCATGGATATTTGTGATGTCCTTAGGTTAGTTAGGTTTAACTAATTCTAAGTTCTAGGAGACTAATGACCTCAGCAGTTGAGTCCCATAGTGCTCAGAGCCATTTGAACCCACAAAAGGCGCCCAGTTCTTACGGTGGCCAGCGGTCGCCAATACAATGAATCATAATTTTTTTGTATGTTTTTCACAACAAAGCCCCGAACTTCGAGAAAAAGAGTGAAACTCGGTGCCAGCACTCAGCCTGCTCCGCTCGAAAAGAACCAAAGACGCCGCGCAGCCTAACTTACCCATCCTACGGGCGGATCACCATGAACAGTGTCACATGTTCTCATTTCGTGAGACAATGCGGAGAAGTTGGGTATTTAATTCATAATATGGGCGCAAAGACCAGTGTTCAGAAACTTTACGCCACCACGTCTTCTCCACTTGCTGACCAAATACTGGCAGTGAAAATTTCACCCACCACCAGGATTCGAACCGGCTCCGCTACACAGATGCACTTTAGCGACCTCGGCTATAGATGCTGGTCAGATGCTCATCAAATAAAGGTCTTCTCTTGGAACAAACTGGTAATATATATTCTGAAACCCTCAACGTTCACTCAAGACACCTTGTAAGCCCCAGCTATCTTTTTAAATATTTCAGACAACATATGCAATACATTCATTCAGATAATTTGGCCTGACACACTAATATCACTATCTCAGTCCTGTAATTATACAGTGCAAAGAGTGACTCATACGTAGTTAAACATAAATCTTCATTGAATGGTGTTGGCCTCATACCGCTTCCTGTTCTTAGATCCACTGTCATTCTGCCGCTGACGCACTCCCTTTTATGGCCAGGTACTTTTTCCCCAATGAGTCGAGTTACTGCTTGGCAGCATGCGACTTTTAAATATTTTTCGAAAAGATTACCGTAAAACTCTCCAACTGATTGACAGGCTCCCGACTACGAGTCATCACTATAGCAAATGTTGATAATTTTTAATTACATGTCAGATAAAATGTTACTAGGTCTACAACAATGCTTCCGCCGTTTTTTCTCGAAGTTCGGGGCTTTATTGTGAAAAACTTACAAAAAAATGATCATTCATTGTATTGCCGATAGCTGGTCACTACATTCTTCCATCTTTCGGATAGCATACGAATCTCGTGGCGGAAGAACTGGGCGTCTTTTGTGGGGATCCATGAATCGATTCAATTTTCCACTTGTTCATATGATCGGAAGTGCTGCTCAGTCAGACTGTATGCCACTGATCTAAAAAGGTGGTAGAGAGGGCAACGTACGGAGAATACGGCGGGAGGGATAGTTCTCATTTCAACGTTTCCATGTATATTTTGACGGGTTTTGCGGCATGGGGTCGAACACTGACCTGCTGCAAAATTACCTTTACGTGTCTATCGCTGTATTGTGGCCGTTTGTGTTTCAGTGCTGCGCTCGAACGCATCAATTGCTTTCGACAATGATGTCCTGCGACTGTCTTCGTCTGTTTCAGTAGCTACGAAAACGTTCTTCCACCGCCCTGCCGGTCTTCGACATCAAAATCACCCTTCTTAAGGCGTTGAAAACATTCTCTGCATGTTCTTCCGCTAACAGTTCCCTCACCATTGGTCATACCGAGCATTTTAAGATCCACAGCCGCAGATTTCCTCATGTTAAAGCAGAAAAATTAAAACTTCCCGCAAATGGCAAGAAATTGGTACGTAAGTTGACGTACTTAATCGAGGATAACCTTATGATGCCGCGCGGGATTAGCCGAGCGGTCTAGGGCGCTGCAGTCATGGACTGTGTGGCTGGTCCCGGCAAGATTCGAGTCTTCCCCCGGGTATGGGTGTGTGTGTGTTTGTCCTTAGGATAATTTAGGTTAAATAGTGTGTAAGCTTAGGGACAGATGACCTTAGCAGTTAAATCCCATAAGATTTCACACACATTTGAACATTTTGAACCTTATGATGCAATCACATATCGACTAATATTTTTATGGCATTATGTTTACAGATGCCTAAGCTTGTTGTATTACACCTATGACCAACTACCTGAACCCCACTTGCCGCTACTGCCGTCTATTGCAAAACGGTGGAAACAAAGTTGTACACCTAATAATAAATTTAGTTACATGTCATGATGTTCAAATGGTTCAGATGGCTCTGAGCACTGTGGGACTTAACATCTGAGGTCATCAGTCCCCTAGAACTTAGAACTACTTAAACCTATCTAAGCAAAGGACATCACACACATCCATGCCGGAGGCAGGATTCGAACCTGGGACCGTAGCGGTCGCTCGGTTCCAGACTGTAGCGCCTTGAACCGCTCGGTCGCACCGGCCGGCTGTCATGATTTGTCCACACCGAGTCCACCCTACCGATTTGTACCACGCAATATCGCTGATATCGCACTCAGGGACGTTGCACCTCTGTCGTTCAGGCGAAGCGGTAGGCGAGTTCTCGTCGGTGGTTGGTTGGCTGGCTGGCTGGCTAGCTACTGCGGCAGTCTTATCTCGCTGGCGTAAGCGCTACGACCGCGTGGACACGCACATGCGTGCGCCCGCGTATGTTGTGTAGGCACACGAGGGCAGGGCTGCAGACTGCCTCATAAAAAAATAAATAAAAAAATAAAAAAACATAAAAAACCTATCTCTAAACCAGTCCCAGGTGGTTCTGCGGGCTAGGGTCGTACAAGTAGTGGTCATTCGACAGTTAATAGCGGAGTGAGTTGTTCCCTCCACCTGTAGAGGGTAGACTAGAACACTGGCCTTATCGGCTCCCACTTTGCTAACACTTGAGCTGCGGAAAGAAACGGTGAAGGTAGTTCTCACGTAGGACACTTACCTCGACTCCTATTTCTATATCCTGTCTTAGAATACGACCCAAGTGTGTGTCAACCATACCAAATACGACTGTGGTATCCAGAGAAGGGAGCGCACGAATCGTCGCAGTTACCTTATAGATCAGTCACTACATCTACACCTACATGGATACTCTGCAAATCACACTGCCTGGCGGTGGGTTCGTCGAATTTTTTAAAAAGGCTCTGTGGAGGGCGAAACCTATAAAATAGCACGCCACATGCGCAGAGAGGTCAAGGTCGGTCGGTTGTTTCCGAGGAGGCCGCGAGGGAGCGCAGGATGCGTTGCTTGGGACGGCGGCGTGCAGTAGTAGCAAGATACGGCCGCGAAGCAGGCACTGCGTTCAGTCTTGGTATACTTGGATTTCGGCAAGGACGAAGGGCTGTACGTCCTCATCCAGCAGGACGTCATTGCAAATATGGGCAATCGGTGACGTAGTGAGTTACACTTGGGAACTGTTTGGACATGTAACAACACTCTAACTTTGTTAAACATATTCAGGGTGTTAATTGCAGCAGCTGAAATTTTTACCAGTAACTTCAAATAGTAATTGTGTGGTGTGTACTGACGGATAAGGAAGCTTTTGCTTAACCGTCAATTATTTGTGCTCAACAGGGGTGACGCTGTTATTGCGACATTGTGGCACCAGTACTTTCCTCAAAGACTGTTTTCCTGAATTATCCAGTTGCACGAGAGGAAGCGTGTGTGCGTACGCATGTGTGTGTGTGTGTGTGTGTGTGTGTGTGTGTGTGTGTGTGTGTGTGTGTGTGTGTGTGTGTGAGTGTTTGTGTGTCAAGTCTGTAAAGTTAATGTCACTTCCCTGTGTGTTCTAGAAGCTTGCTTATTTTACCTTTCGTGTGATCTTGGGTTTGTTTGTGACGGCGGGTGACTTGGGGTAGGCTTGACCATTCTGTGTCCGGCCCAGCGGAAAAGGGCGCACTCAAATCAAGCCTGTACTGGTTGTAAAAAATGGAAAACCATCACTGTTTGTAAACTGGATATGTTGGTTTCTGCCGGGCGCTGTGGCCGAGCGGTTTTAGGCGCTTCAGTCCGGAACCGCGCTGCTGCTACGGTCGCAGGTTCGAATCCTGCCTTGGGCATGGATGTATGTGATGTCCTTAGGTTAGTAAGGTTTAAGTAGTTCTAAGTCTAGGGGACTGATGACCTCAGATGTTAAGTCCCATAGTGCTCAGGGCCATTTGTACCCTTTTTTTGTTGGTTTCTGTAATTCTACAATAGTCGATGAGTTTTATTTTGTCATGACTTGTGAGTTGTTATTAGCCATTTTGAGATCCTTCTGATAAGTTCTAGTTAACAAGATTCTATAGGCAACCAGTGTTGGTTAAGATATCTTTGGTCAGGAGTAACTTGTTTGAACACATTTTTATAACGACAGTTGTTCCCTCGAATTTTAGCCCAGTGCCAGGTTTTATAGAACGTTTTTCGCTAATGGTTAAAGTGAATGTCTGTTCTTTGTACATTTGCTTATAGCGAGTTCCGGTTTTTTTTTTTTTTAAATAATTCGAAATTAATCTTTCTTGATTTTTGGACCAAAGAATGAAAAAACCTGTCATGAAGGAATTTTGTAATAAATCTTATTTCTGAAAATTTTGATCCAGCACCTTTCCGCAATAGAACCATGTTTCTTGATCTTTATAAACGGAGTAGCCGTTTCGTGTTACATCATTACTAGAAACAGACACAGGCTTTCAGGCACTTCGAACAGACGAATGACATATAGGATGATATAACGAGTCCCGAGGCAACCGAAAGCTGTTTGTTTTGTAGTTGCCGACCAAAAACGCCAGTGAGGATTATTCTTGACGGGTCGACAAAGGTGACAGGGTTCGAGGTCACAGGCTTCAGCTGTAACCTTCCGATGCACGTAATAGCGGAATTTCTAGTGGAAATGAGAATGATAGTCAATCATTAAGACGATCACACGTCGAGGAAAGTTTCCAAGGGAATATTCCCCGACAGATATTGCAGAGGTCCGAGTGCACTTAGAATCAATATAGAATGAAATAGAAGCTCAGATAGGGGCAGATTAAAGGAGAGCAGAGATTCAGCGAGTAATCTGAGCAGCCACAGTGCAGAGGTTCTTCTCAGCAGCACCTGACAGAGAAATAGACACTTCATCTGCGAGAAGACGGTGATAGGTTCTGATTGACACGCGGCAACTGCAATCTAAATAGCAGTTTTCAGTATCCATTGGAATAGCGTTGAACAGAGACTGCCTGTCTCTGTCTTAAAGGAATAAGTTAGAGGAATCTGAGTGAACAGCAGGAAGAAGTTACTGGTTGGTACTTGTACTATATGGCAGGTGCCCCTTGAATGACAGTGAATCATTTCAAAGTGTTAATGATTTCTGCTTTAGGCCATGTGGTCAGTAGCTGGCAACTGAGTCGCAGTGAAAACACTTGTCTCTCCTAGTGATTATCTGAAAGCCTCTGAAATCATGTTAAGGTGTTTTGGTCTGGCAACTCAATGTGTTGGTTAGAACAATAAACGAATTGACTGAAAGTAATAAATTGTTACTTCAGTAGGTCAATCCTGCCAACTCCACGATAATTACCAACCTGTTGTAACCGAACACCCATCCCAACCAAGTAGAGGTCTTCCCTGTCATCTCCGCTATAAAGGTTGACAAACAAGCTGACTGAATCCGTATTGACGTTAACATCCTGATTGCGCCACGCAGTTAACACCGAAGGAAAGAGAAAAAAGAACTGCTGTTGAGAAACAGTGCCGGTGCGCGACATATGTCACTAACTAACGGTTTTCGACATACAGAGCTATCTACCGGGTGCTGTGGTCAAGCTAAAGTTCCGAAAAAAGTCGTATGGCTATGGCAGGTGATTGGAAGAGATGAAACAGGTTCCCTCTGGTACCTGCCTTAATTACAAACTTCTACACGTGTGAGATGCTCGAGTGTGAACCTTTGACTCATGCAATCACCTCTATTTTGACTATAACCAGTGTCCGGAGAAACAGGTAAGTTTATATGTTCATATCAATAACATCAGCTACAAAAATGCGACCTTCGACAACCTGAATTGGTATTTATTCGGGTTTTGTGGCTGTTTTTAAAGAAATTACAAGTTAAGAATCCAAAAAGGTGACACTAGTTTTTTTCCAATTATACGACATTTAGGTGATGCATTTCGTGTTCATAGTTACCGAATGTCTTCTGGTGTGGTAGCAAGTATAAGAAATGTGGGTTGTAGGCCATGTAAAAATTAGTCACTGGAATTGTTGGAAATTTGTGGTAAGGTCTATGGGACCAAACTGCTAAGGTCATCGGTGCCTAGGCTTACACACTACTTAATCTAACTTAAACTAACTTACGCTGAAGACAACAGACACACCAGTGCTCAAGGGAGGTCTCGAACCTCCGACGGGGGGAGCAGCGCGAACCGTGGCAAGGCGCCTAAGACCGCACGGCTACCCCGCGCGGCTGGAATTGTTGGAAAAGATTTTGGATGAATTGAGGTATATAAGGGTCACAGCATGTCATGCTACTAAAAGATATGGAATACATCGAAATGTGATTTATGGAAGGACAAATACGAAAGAAAAGAAAATGGGTCTTTGACTCCTCGAAAGCCTGGAGGACAACCAGCACTATCAGTGCTAGACTAGAATGTAATTTTTGCCCATGTATTTGCTCTTGCTACCTATCGTTTTCTAATTAGTAAACTCGTGTTGCCACAGATTGTGAAGAATTAATGAAGGATTCAATTGCACTGTTCCTAAGTTCAGGAATAATGTGTCTGAAAAGAACTGGGTTGACGTGTTTTTGAGAAGACATAGAGAGCTGAGTATGAGGGTTTCACAGAGGTTGTTAATTTTTTGAAGTGTTGTGGGTTTATATTGACAATTTGCAGCAAGCAGGACGTGTAGATTCCAATAAACGCACTACAACAATGTGATACGTCCTGTATGTTTGAGACACAGATTTTTTTAAAAAAAGATGGAACCTGATGGAGGAGATGTGTAGTTATGTTGAGAAAAATCGTCAGTCATCCTCATGAAATATTAAGAAAGTTACCTTTAAAAGACCTCAAAAAGTGTCACAAATGTGGGGAGTTCTACGGTAATATGAAGTTCATTGCCCACTTTTCTCATAACTCTCAGGAACATCTTTCCATACCCTAGCCTTATTACTTACAAAGAAGCCCTAAGTGCGAGGTCGCAAGTCCAGTCTTCAGTAAGGCTCATTTGAAAGTATTGTGTTACCAATTACGATGAGAAAAATATTAGCTGCTAAAGACTCGCACCACCGAGATGAAGGCGAAATCCTTTGCAGTTGCCGTGCACGACGTTCAGATAGGTATTCACTCTTACAGAATCATATTGGTGTAACGGGTTGATGAGAGCTGATGGGATGTATAACATCCAACAGAATGCGAAACCGTCTCTCGTGGAGTTCATCATGAAACTGGCTACCCTTTATGGCGTAGCTTGCAGATAGTGCGATAATATGTTTTACAGGCTCAGAAAAACAAACATCCAGGGGCTGAATTTGTCCTGCGGTTCTAGGTTGTGGAACTCCAATGCCACACCCTTTTCAGGGGGGACAGTTTGCTCTAAAGGTGTATGATTTTTATACGCAGATCAGGATTCAAGCAAAAGCAAGTTATTTTGACTAGCTATTGGCCAAAGTATTGCTCGTATCATAGCTGTAGTTCTCTTACGCCAATTTTCCAATTCTTGCGTGCTATAACGTAAATATTCCCTACAGACCTTGCAAGTTAACGCACACGAGAAAGAACCGTAGGGATCAGGGCACCTCCAACTTCTCGCAGCATAATAAATAACTTTCCAGCCAATTTACGATCCAGATTAACAAAATGGTTCAAATGGCTCTGAGCACTATGGGACTTAACATCTGAGGTCATCAGTCCCTTAGAACTTGCAACTACTTAAATCTAACTAACCTAAGGACATCACACACATCCATGCCCGAGGCAGGATTCGAACCTGCGACCGTAGCAGCAGCACGGTTCCGGACTGAAGCGCCTAGAACCACTCGGCCACAGCGGCCGGCCCAGATTAACAGTCGGCATAATTATAATACGAATGCGTTAAGGCATTGATGTTAGTTGATCTTCATGCAACTCTCCTGGCAATTCTAATTTTCAGGATCCCTTTCATATGAATTCTCTCTTCAAATCCAGATTGGTCGAAGCTGAAAACAAATTATTCCTTACTGAACGACGGGATAATTTCGTTTATCTCATCTACAGATTTTGGGGCCGAACTCGCAGTCTGCCGTGTATCGTCAAGTTGAGGCTTTGTTTGAAATTTCGTTATTTTACGTCTTGCAATTCTGTAGCACTGAAGGTATACTACCATCCACTGCTCCCCTTGAAATCATTGTAACCTACGTCGAGCGCAATTTGATGAGCGTAACGTAGTAGGTCAATATCACTCATGTCCTGTAAATTGTATCGAGCATCCCTGAAACGCGCAAATATCGGTTTTTGTAACAAGTGCGCCTCATCCTCCCTGGAATATCCGTAGTTTTTCTGTTTCACTACACGGACTTATTCAAAATCTGTTCATAGTTGTTTTTTTACTATGTTGGGGATGTTCTTCCATGCACATAATTATGTTTAGTACCCGCTCCTTGGACAACGACTGTCCTTTACCGCGTTCCACTGGAGACGGGATTTGTGGCTCTCTGTCCGTCAAGGATGATGAACTATGTGGCTCGACACCTGTTTCAATGTCACTTTCACCAGTTAAGCACGTATTGTACTCGTCGTGTAAACCGTCCGCAGAGTATGCGGCGCCACTCATTCCACTGAAAAATCTTGCAGAAACGCTAATATTTCGTCTGCCACTTCTTTCTTATTCTGTGAAATTCCTTGGGTTCCTTTCTGACGAAGTGTCAACTTCGGCAACTGTTGCAGATATAATGGAATGTTTGCTTTGTTTGTCGTTGCCTTTTCCCTGCTTTGTACCAACACCATTAGCACTGTAGCCCCGTTGTGAGTCACTCGTCGACTAAGCAGTTCAAAAATGGCTCTGAGCACTATGGGACTTCACACCTGAGGTCATCAGTCCCCTAGAACTGAGAACGACTTAAACCTAACTAACCTAAGGACATCACACACATCCATGCCCGAGGCAGGATTCGAACCTGCGACCGTAGCGGTCGCGCGGATCCAGACTGAAGCGCCTAGAACCGCTCGGCCACACCGGCCGGCGACTAAGCAGTTCAGCTATGCTCAGTAGTCTCATGCTGTGCTCACCATTGGATATCTCCAGTCTCGCCCCCTGTTGCCATTAGCAGCGAATATTGTGGTAGTATCGTGGTCAATATGTGGAGAGTTGAGTACCGTAAACAACATTGGCCTTTTGCGACCTCGTACTCAATAGGTTGTTAGTTAGAACAAGTTTAAAAAGGCCCATAGACGGCCGATATAGGCGAGCCACCACGTTGCTCACAGGTTAAAGTTTGGATGCAGTGACCGCTTTCAATACGTGTTTATCGCTGAAACAACCAGTTTTCGGTTCTATCACTTCTTTTCCACGCCAGTGTAACCCGACTGTTAAAGCCGCTCAAAATAAGTGGTTTCCGAAGCAACCGAGTTCTGGTTTTATTCCTGTTATTTCCTGTAATAAACGTAGAAATCTAACACAAATTGAAAAATTTTGACTTCCCAAGATACATAGAATCAAAGTATTAAATTATATAGGCAAAAAAAAAGGTAGTACGTCCACTGTTCGCTGCTTTTCTCGAAATATGATAAGTGGCTGAGTTCTACAAAAAAATCAGCAGTATTCTCCTACTGACTTCAATTTTTTGAAATTCTGCTCAAGACTCATGTTGTAATCGGTTACAATACCATTGTTTGGACATTGCGACTAGTCAGCACTAAAGGATGTAAACTGATGTTAGGGGCTCTGCTTTCGTTTCAATTTGTTCGTTCTAGGCATACAGGCAGATAAAAGCATGTTAGGTAGATACAGACAACAGATCAGATACTTTCTGTTTTTTATTGTATACTGTGAATGATATGTTAAGTTTTTAATTCATTACTGTTACCACAATTTCCTTCATTTTTTATTATTTCGTAGAAAAACAGACAAATCTTTAATCTCTTAACCCTAGCGAGACCAATGTATTCTGCAATACGCGTAATACCAAGACTACGGGGGTACTTTGTGACCACCAGCTTAAATATAATAAAATATTTGCTAGGGTATGAAAGTTTCTGTGGGAGTCTCATCACAGGAACGCAGGAGGCATGATTAACAAAAACCTTGGATCCAGCTACTAGAATCGCTTTTTCGTCCGAGATAATTTCGGAAAAGACCATGCATCTATGGCCTTAACTAGCATGAACAGTTTAGAAGGTGTTGCAATTTGTGAACATCGTACAAATTCGATTAAAGAGCCATGAAAAAATTTGTGCAGACCATACATTCTACACGAGCGAAGGAGCGGACGCAAAGGTAGTGATGCCATATTTCAAACTAATGCAAATGTTCTGAATAAAATTAACTCCTTTTTTTAAAAAAGGTCTATTTCAATGCTGTATGGCTAATTGATATTTCGGTTGTTTTACTTGGTTATTTGTAAAAAATAAAAAACACCTGTTAATAGCCGAGACCAAACAAACAGCAAAAAATACATGTTATTCAGAACTAAAATACCGGTATCGGTTTTAAGTTGTTGGTTTTTCCTGACCCTGTTTCAAAGTTTGTGCTCTGACAGAGCATCCAATACTGCAGGATAGGGATATCGGTTATCGGTGAAACAACCAGTTTTTGGTTATATCAGGTTTTTCAATGCCAGTTTAACCTGAGTGTTAAAGCCACTCAAAATAACCGGTTTCTGAAATAACCGATTTTCGGTTTTTTATTCCCATTATTTTCAGCAATAAACATAGTAATCAAACGAAGATTTAAAAATTTTGACTCCCTCACTTTCAAGACACAGGGAACCAAAATGTTAAACTACATGCGCAAATAAAAGAAAACTTGGCCCATTCACTGTTCCCTGATTTTCTTTAAAAGTGGTGATTGGGTGAATGCTACAAAAAATCACAACTTTTCTCCTACTGATCCTAATTTTTGAAACTCTGCTCAAAAATAATTTTATAATCGAAAATTACCTCACTATTTGGACATTATGAATAATCAGTGCTAAAAGATGAAAACTGATGCTGAAAAACTCTATTTTCGTATTAGTTTGCCGGAGGGCTACAAGCGGATTAAGGCTATTGTGTAAGCACAAGCAACAGATGAGCTATTTTCTATTTTTATTGTAGACTACGAATGAATTAAGATTTTTCTCCAATTAAGAAGTCGAAAGTTTGTTGTATCTCATCCCATTCACAATATTTTAAAGCAAATGCGGCATTGTAATTCACTGAAACCGCACTTCGTAAAATACTTCCTGACTAAGAATGGTGGCATTCTGTAATAACACTAATATCTGACGACAACAGCGAAAAACTGCCATGTAGACCAGACGGAGAATATCTCGCACACTGCATGTACTTGCGTACCAACCAACAGCCCACGCTACATAAGAGATTCACTACTGTCTCGGCGAAGCTGTACCAGTTATTTTGACATGTGTTTGTTGCTCGTTTCTGATGATATCGTAATTAAAATATCACTGCTGTGGCTAATTTATATTTCGGTTATTTTACTTGGTTATAGGTAAAAAAATAAAAAAAAACACCTGTTATAACCGAGACCAAACAGATACCGAAAAATATAGGTTATTCAGAACTAAAATACCGGTATCGATTTTAACCAGTTGGTTCTTCCCATCTTTAGTATTGAGTAGAAGAAAGGTGTTGGCCGGCGTATAAAAATTCGAAAGACTTGAAGAAGAATAAAAGGATCACAGCTCGTCAGACATGGAATACACCGAAATCTGATTTATAAAAAGATAAAAATGAGGAAGGGAAAATGGATTTTTGACCACTCGAAACCCTGGTAGACAACCAATATTGTCAGAGCTAGAAGAGAATGTAATTTATTTCCACGTAATGGCTCTTTCTACCTATGTGTTTCCAGTTAACAAACTCTGTGTGTGATAGTGAAGAATTTTTTGACATTAGTCGGTCGCACTGTTCCTGGGGTCACTGACAAGCATCCTAAGAAAAAGGAGGGTTTTGGGGAAGACATAGGAAGTTGATTACAAGAGTATCACAGAGCAAGTTTATTTTTCGAAGTGTTGTGGGTTAAACTGACCGTTTGTAACAAGTAAACTGTGCAGATTCTACTAACGGCAGTACAACATTGTAACACGTCCACTATGTTTGTGTTTTCTATGCAAAATGAAGAGTGTCACATAGTCGCGCAACTTACTTACCGAACAATGTGACACACAAAAGAAATTCCCCATACTGTCCTATAAGACACAAATTTTCCTAAAAGACGGAACTCGAGGGAAGAGACGTGTTGAGTAAAATCCTCAGTCTCCCACCTGAAATTTTACGGGCGTTATGTTTTAAATAATCTCAAAAAGTATTTCAGTGTTGGAGAGTTCTACTATGTTGTAAAGTTTATTCTCCACTTTTTTTCTGATGCCGGCCGATGTGGCCGAGCGGTTCTAGGCGCTTCAGTCGGGAACCGTGCGACCGCTACGGTCGCAGGTTCGAATTCTGCCTCGGGCATGGATGTGTGTGATGTCCTTAGTTTAGTTAGGTGATGACCTCAGATGTTAAGTCCCATAGTGCTCGGAGCCATTTGAACCATTTTTTTTTTTCTTCTGATGTCAGCAACATTTTTTTTAACCTCGCTCTAGCGTCATTACTTAGAGGAAATTAAAAAAAGGCGCTTGGGCAGCCGTATAGATGAGCCGCCACAGCACTCAAAGGCAGAGTTGTAAAACTACTATAGGCTATGGTAGATTGTCAAAAGTAAGCGTAGACTGTGGTTCTTTTCCTAGTAGTTTTGGTCACTTATGTCTGCAACAGCGTAACCTGTAAGTTAGGTGTGTTGCATACCTATCGGGTGATGTCCTCATTTCGATCGCTTTGTTTCTGTATGTGATCAGTGTCTTATCACATTCCCCTACAAACGTGAAGCGGTGAACCGTCTAGAACCTGAGTGACGCTATACATAGGGCTGTGCAAAATGCGGAACATTTTTGTTCTAAACAGCTATCCTCTTGCCCCTTATTTAAAAATAATCTGAAATTATGTTAAAATTGAAATTATCCATGTTTAGTTCTAGATTTATTCGAAAGCTGTTGGTCGGTAACTTGTAACAGAGGAAACTTGTAGTAAAAAGAAAGAACACAATACAGTAGAGACTTAACATATAGAGCTAGAAAACGAAATTTATTTAAAAAAAGGTAGAATTAAAAAACACACACAAAACAGACATATCAAACATCGGTCGAACATTTCGTCGTTCTTATTTACAGGGTGAGTCAGGAGAAAAGGTACATGCTTTGGTGGGTAATACTACTGGTGATTCTGAGCAAAAAACTTCTAATAAACATATGCCCTTTTCTTAACCGTCTCCGGGTAAACCAATGAAAACAGTTAGGAACGGCAAAAGTGCAGGTGACGGTAAATTAAGGTACTGTTATGTTATGGTTTGTTTAATATGTATGTTTACTCACAGAAGATGTTCAAACAGTCTACAGTCAACTTCAAAGCATGTTGCTGCTCTTGTAGACAGGTGTTGTGTCGCCGATCGGAGCTCAGTTTTGCATTCCTTTGCCTGGGCACAAGCATGTAAAATACGAGCGAGAAGTTCTTCTCTTGTGTCCACTCTGCGCTTGTAGTCGTCGTTCTTCAGCCACCCCCACAAACAGTAAGCCAAGGGGGTAAGATCGGGTGATCTCGGTGGTCAAGCAATGACTCCACGGCAACCGATCCAACGAGTAGGACACGTTGTGTTGAGATATTGCGTCACTGGCCGTACGGAATGTGTAAGAGCACCGTCATGCTGAAAGTACATACGAGCTCGTGTTGCCAAAGGGATGTTGTTGTTGTTGTGGTCTTCAGTCCTGAGACTGGTTTGATGCAGCTCTCCATGCTACTCTATCCTGTGCAAGCTTCTACATCTCCCAATACCTACTGCAACCTACATCCTTCTGAATCTGCTTAGTGTATTCATCTCTTGGTCTCCCCCTACGATTTTTACCCTCCACGCTGCCCTCCAATACTAAATTGGTGATCCCTTGATGCCTCAGAACATGTCCTACCAACCGATCCCTTCTTCTGGTCAAGTTGTGCCACAAACTTCTCTTCTCCCCAGTTCTATTGAATACCTCCTCATTAGTTATGTGAACCACCCATTTAATCTTCAGCATTCTTCTGTAGCACCACATTTCGAAAGCTTCTATTCTCTTCTTGTCCAAACTATTTACCGTCCATGTTTCACTTCCATACATGGCTACACTCCATACAAATACTTTCAGAAATGACTTCCTGACACTTAAATCTATACTCGATGTTAACAAAATTCTCTTCTTCAGAAACGCTTTCCTTGCCATTGCCAGTCTACATTTTATATCCTCTCTACTTCGACCATCATCAGTTATTTTGTTCCCCAAATAGCAAAACTCATTTACTACTTTAAGTGTCTCATTTCCTAATCTAATTCCCTCCGCATCACCCGATTTAATTCGACTACATTCCATTATCCTCGTTTTGCTTTTGTTGTTCATCTTATATCCTCCCTTCAAGACACCATCCATTCCCTTCAACTGCTCTTCCAAGTCCTTTGCTGTCTCTGACAGAATTACAATGTCATCGGCGAACCTCAAAGTTTTTATTTCTTCTCCGTGGATTTTAATACCTACTCCGATTTTTTCTTTTGTTTCCTTTACTGCTTGCTCAATATACAGATTGAATAACATCGGGGAGAGGCTACAACCCTGTCTCACTCCCTTCCCAACCACTGCTTCCCTTTCATGTCCCTCGACTCTTATAACTGCCATCTGGTTTCTGTACAAGTTGTAAATAGCCTTTCGCTCCCTGTATTTTACCCCTGCCACCTTTAGAATTTGAAAGAGAGTATTCCAGTCAACATTGTCAAAAGCTTTCTCTAAGTCTACAAATGCTAGAAACGTAGGTTTGCCTTTCCTTAATCTTTCTTCTAAGATAAGTCGTAAGGTCAGTATTGCCTCACGTGTTCCAGTATTTCTACGGAATCCAAACTGATCTTCCCCGAGGTCGGCTTCTACTAGTTTTTCCATTCGTCTGTAAAGAATTCGTGTTAGTATTTTGCAGCTGTGGCTTATTAAACTGATTGTTCGGTAATATTCACATCTGTCAACACCTGCTTTCTTTGGGATTGGAATTATTATATTCTTCTTGAAGTTTGAGGGTATTTCGCCTGTTTCATATATCTTGCTCACCAGATGGTAGAGTTTTGTCAGGACTGGCTCTCCCAAGGCCGTCATTAGTTCCAATGGAATGTTGTCTACTCCGGGAGCCTTGATTCGACTCACGTCTTTCAGTGCTCTGTCAAACTCTTCACGCAGTATCGTATCTCCCATTTCATCTTCATCTACATCCTCTTCCATTTCCATAATATTGTCCTCAAGTACATCGCCCTTGTATAGGCCCTCTATATACTCCTTACACCTTTCTGCTTTCCCTTCTTTGCTTAGAACTGGGTTTCCATCTGAGCTCTTGATGTTCATACAAGTGGTTCTCGTATCTCCAAAGGGATATCCTCCAAGTATTCTGGTAACACGGTTTGAAATAACTCAAGTTATCTTGCCCCAGTAAGTGTCCCCAACTGGACCGATGAGTTGGTGATCAATAATACTGCACCACTCGTTGACTGAGAAACGTCGATGAAAATTCGTTTCCACACTAGCGTGCACATTTTCATATGCCCATGCATAACAGCTGCGCGTGTTGTTGATTCCGTTGCAGGTAAATGTTGACTCATCAATGGACAGAATACGTGGAATTAATCGCTCATTGGCAATGATCTACTGGCAGAATTCTTGTCGGGCGGCAGCATCTCCTTCACTCAGATGTTGTACACTCTGCCGATGAAAGGGGTACAGACCGTGCTCGTGTACTGTGCATATCACTCGTGTTTGTGGAATACCAAGTCGGGCAGCAATTCTTCTAGAGCTAGTAGTAGGGTTGCGTTCCACTACTTGAAGAATGTTCTCAACTTCATTAAGACTTTGTTGTACGGGACGTTCAGAGACAACAATTTCGCTGAGAAGCGTACCACGGTCACGGAGTCTGTGAAACACCCTGCTATGTGGCACTCAGCGATTCTGAAATCGTTGTTGGTATTCTCGCTCAGCAGCTCTGGAATCCCCATTGGAGAAACCATAGACAAACACCATGCCAGCATACTCTGCTTGTGTGAAGATCCGAGGCATTTTCACTGCACAAAGCTGTATTCGTTGTTCACGTAACAGCACTGTAGTACAGAGCACTACGACAAGCACTGTCTGACTGAGACTTGAGATAAACAACTGCACCATGCGCAACTGAACTGCGTACTGACACGGTTAGTAGGGACGACGCTACACTTTTCCCGTTCCTAGTTGTTTTCATTGGCTTACCCGGAAACGGTTAAGAAAAGGGCATGTTTATTAGGAGTTTTTTGTTCAGAATCACCACTAGCATCACCGCTCAAAGCATTTACCTTTCCTCCTGACTCGCCCTGTATGTTTCTGTTATTGATAAACAATTCTCGCACATATCAATAATTAAGGGAAATACTTGCCTTTGATCATGATAAGGTCCGCCTCGATAGTTGAGTCGTCAGCGCGGCAGATTGCCGTGCAAAGGGGCCCCGGGTTCGATTACCGGCTGGGTCGGAGACTTTCTCCGTTCAGGGACTGGATGTTGTCTTCACTATCATCTCGTCCCCATCGACACGCAAGTCGACGAAGTGGCGTCAACTAAAAAGACTTGGACCAGTCGACCGGTCTATCTGACGGGCCCTAGCCACACGACATTTCATTTCGTTTCCATCGTGATAAGCATTCTGTTGAGGACAAAAAACAACAGTAATTAAATAATGTTTAATGTTTGTGCATGTAATCGGTAAATGCTTCAAAAATACATCTACATCTACATACATACTCAGCAACCCACCATACGATGCGTGGTAGAGGGTACCTCGTACCACAACTAGCAACTTCTCTTCCTGTTCCACTCCCAAACATAACGAGGGAAAAATGACTGCCTATATGCCTCCGTACGAGCCCTAATCTCTCTTATATTATCTTTGTGGTCTTTCCGCGAAATGTAAGTTGGCGGCAGTAAAATTGTACTGCAGTCAGCCTCAAATACTGGTTCTCCAAATTTCCTCAGTAGCGATTCACGAAAAGAACGCGTCCTTTCCTCTAGAGATTCCCACCCGAGTTCCTGAAGCATTTCCGTAACACTCGCTTCTCAATTGCTTCTATGTCCTCCCTCAATCCGACCTGATACGGATCCCAAACGCTCGAACAGTACTCAAGAATAGGTCGTATTAGTGTTTTATAAGCGGTCTCTTTTATAGATGAACCACATCTTCCCAAAATTCTACCAATGAACCGAAGACGACTATCCGCCTTCCCCACAACTGCCATTACATGCTTGTCCCACTTCATATCGCTCTGCAATGTTACGCCCAAATATTTAACCGACGTGACTGTGTCAAGCGCTACATTACTAATGGAGTATTCAAACATTACGGGATTCTTTTTCCTATTCATCTGCATTAATTTACATTTATCTATATTTAGAGTTAGCTGCCACTCTTTACACCAATCACAAATCCTTCAAATGGTTCAAATGGCTCTGAGCACTATGGGACTTAACAGCTGTGGTCATCAGTCCCCTAGAACTTAGAACTACTTAAACCTAACTAACCTAAGGACATCACACACATCCATGCCCGAAGAAGGATTCGAACCTGCGACCGTAGCAGTCGCGCGGTTCCGGACTGAGCGCCTAGAACCGCGAGACCACCGCGGCCGGCTCACAAATCCTGTCCAAGTCATCTTGTATCCTCCTACAGTCACTCAACGACGACACCTTCCCGTACACCACAGCATCATCAGCAAACAGCCGCACATCCTATCCAAAAGATCATTTATGTAGATAGAAAACAACAGCGGACCTACCACACTTCCCTGGGGCACTCCAGATGATACCCTCACCTCCGATGAACACTCACCATCGAGGAAAACGTACTGGGTTCGTTCTATTACTTAAGAAGTCTTCGAGCCACTCACTTACTTGGGAACCAATCCCATATGCTCGTACCTTAGGTAGGAGTCTGCAGTGGGGCACCGAGTCAAACGCTTCCCGGAAGTCAAGGAATATGGCATCCGTCTGATTCCCTTGATCCATGGTTCGCAAGATATCATGTGAAAAAAGGGCGAGTTGCGTTTCGCAGGAGTGATGCTTTCTAAAGCCGTGCTGATGCATGGACAGCAATTTCTCTGTCTCAAGTAAATTCATTATATTCGAATTGAGAATATGTTCGAGAATCCTGCAATAAACCGATGTTAAGGATATTGGTCTGTAATTTTGAGGATTCGTCCTTCTACCCTTCTTATATACAGGCGTCACCTGCGCTTTTTTCCAGTCGCTCGGGACTTTACATTGGGCAAGAGATTCGCGATAAATGCAAGCTAAGTAAGGAGCCAGCGTAATAGAGTACTCTCTGTAAAACCGAATTGGAATCCCATCAGGACCTGGCGATTTATTTATTTTCAACCCATTCAGCTGCTTCACAACCCCAGGGATGTCTATCACTATGTCCTCCATACGGGAATCTGTACGAGACTCAAACGGCGGTATGTTTGTACGATCCTCCTGCGTGAAAGATTTCTCAAATGCTGAATTTAAAATTTCTTTGCTTTGGTTACATAAAAGCGCAGAAGTTACGCGATCATCTACGTTTTATTACTTATAAAATGCAATTTGTGTCTTGTAAGGATATAAAATAGACAATAGACTAACACTGAACGATGTGCAGTTCTAATTATGTGCAGAACAAACAAAAAACAATGAGAAATCTTCGGCTCCCAGTTTCTTTCCCACAAGTTAATTTATGTTTCTTTCCCTACCAGTACTATCAATAACAGCATAATGCTACCATTAAATACGTCGTTATGTAATGTACCAAAACTACCGAAGCGTAAACTATTTTCCAATCCGAGCAACCGCAGCTGTTGAAAGGCATGATGTTAGGAAGAGCTCCGCTTACAGCTGGTAAAATAGTTGTTTACTAAAACAGTACAGGTTTCGCGCCTTCAAGCCGCATCATCAGATGAACCTTCATGGTAAAAAGCAAAGTACAGGGTCACCACATTTTGTGGACATGAAAATTAATAAAGGAATGCCTAAAATATACTCACAATGTTAAAATATCATAGGCATACCCACCGCTCCTAGTCAAAATTTACTATTCAGAGAATATCGCCAGTACTATGGCGAGCGAAAACTAAAGAAAACGTGCTCATTCTTTAAAATTTGCCTGCATCTAATCATGTTAGCAGTGACAATTCATTAACACCAATCCGGCCTCTTTTTTAAAAAAAACATTTAGCATCCGCTGAATATAAAACATTTTCTTTTTTCTGAATAGATGCAGGCAGATTTTAAGGAATGGAGCACGGTTTCTTTACCTTTCGCACGTCATAGTATTAACGATATTCTCTGAATAGTAAATTTTGACAAGGAGCGACGTGTATGCCTATGATCTTTTAACGTTGTGTGTAAATTTTAGACGTTCTACTGGCCTTTAAAATTGCTACACCTGGAATATGACGTGCTACAGACGAGAAATTTAACCGACAGCAAGAAGATGCTGTGATATGCAAATGATTAGCTTTTCAGAGCGTACACACAAGGTTGGCGCCGGTGGCGACACCTACAACGTGCTGACATGAGGAAAGTTTCCAACCGATTTCTCATACACAAACAGCAGTTGACCGGCGTTGCCTGGTGAAACATTGTTGTAATGCCTCGTGTAAGAAGGAGAAATGCGTACCATCACGTTTCCGACTTTGATAAAGGTCGGATTGTAGCCTATCGCGATTGCGGTTTATCGTATCGCGACATTGCTGCTCGCGTTGGTCAAGATCCACTAACTGTTAGCAGAATATGGAATCGGTAGGTTCAGGAGGGTAATACGGAAC
The DNA here is from genome assembly GCF_023864275.1 of Schistocerca cancellata. Classification (NCBI taxonomy): domain Eukaryota; kingdom Metazoa; phylum Arthropoda; class Insecta; order Orthoptera; family Acrididae; genus Schistocerca; species Schistocerca cancellata. The sequence goes on along the minus strand of NC_064628.1, from coordinate 779,705,685 downwards.
GCCATGCTGGATCCCAACGGCCTCGTATCACTAGCAGTCGAGATGACAGGCATCTTATCCGCATGGCTGTAACGGATCGTGCAGCCACGTCTCGATCCCTGAGTCAACAGATGGGGACGTTTGCAAGACAACAACCATCTGCGCGGACACTTCGACGACGTTAGCAGCAGTATGAATTATCAGCTCGGAGACGATGGCTGCGGTTACCCTAGACGCTGCATCACAGACAGGAGCACCCGCTATCATGTACTCAACGACGAACGTGGGTGCACGAATGGCAAAACGTCATTTTTTCGGATGAATCCAGGTTCTGTTTACAGCGTCATGATGGTCGCATCCGTGTTTGGCGACATCGCAGTTAACGCACATTGGAAGCGTGTATTCGTGATCGCCATACTGGCGTATCACCCGGCGTGATGGTATGGGGTGCCATTGGTTACACGTCTCGGTCACCTCTTGTTCGCATTGACGTTACATTTCAGATGTGTTACGACCCGTGGCTCTACCCTTCATTCGATCCCTGCGAAACCCTACATTTCAGCAGGATAATGCACGACCGAATATTGCAGGTCCTGTACGGGCCTTTCTGGATACAGAAAATGTTCGACTGCTGCCCTGGTCAGCACATTCTCCACATCTCTCACCAATTGAAAATGTCTGGTCAATGGTGGCCGAGCAACTGGCTCGTCACAATACACCAGTCACTACTATTGATGAACTGTGGTATCGTGTTGAAGCTGCATGGGCAGCTGTACCTGTACACGCCATCCAAGCTCTGGTTGACTCAATGCCCAGGCGTATCAAGGCCGTTATTACGGCCAGAGGTGGTTGTTCTGGGTACTGATTTCTCAAGATCTGTGCACCCAAATTGTTTGAAAATGTAATCACATGTCAGTTCTAGTATAATACATTTGACCAATGAATACCCGTATATCATCTGCATTTCTTCTTGGTGTAGCAATTTTAATGGCCAGTAGTGTAATTTTGATATGGACAAAATGTAGTGACACTGTACTTTGCATTTTACCGTGTAGATCCACACGATGATGCGGCTTGAAGCCGCGGAACCGGTCGTGTTTTAATAAGCAACAATTTTACAAGCTGCAAGCGGAGCTCTTCCTAACATCATACCAAACCGTATTTTTGGTAGAGCGAAAGTCTTAGTTAATGTATAAATGTAGTGGCTGCATTGAAACTTTGTGCTCTGACCGAGCCTCCGATACTGCAGGGGGCGACAGTAGGCGCACCGGCCGTGACAAACCGGAAAAAAGTGTCGCTTGTTAGGAGCGTACTAAGTGGACCCCGAAGGCCTCGGACCAGAAATTAGTCCTCCCAGCCGAGAGAGTCCTTTCGTATGATAATGCGGCAGCGCCACCGGAGCAGGCGCTACCCGGCCACCGGGATGGTGAATCAGCCGAGCCCGGACCGGGTCGAGCTGTAATGGCAACCATTAGCCCGGAAATGATGGAGCGCTCTTTTCCCGCCGCAAGACCGCATCGAAAGCGAAGGCGGCGTAGGAGGATGGGGGTGGGGCCGGGCGGCCGCCGGGCCCGCCCCTGAGACCGGCCGGTTTCATTTTCCGGACGAGTGGAGGCGCCACGGTCGACCATTCCAGATGTACATGTATATACACACGTAGATACACCCCCCTACCGCGCTGCTCCTTCACGCCGAAACCGGTGCCTCGGCCGTAACAGGGGGGGCGGGAGCGACCGGCCGTGGTAGGGAGCGAGAAAAAAAAGAGCGTGGCCAGGAGGGAGAAGGGAAGCAAGAGAGCCCGCGCGCACGTGTGTGTGTGCGAGAGAGGGAGAGAGAGAAGGAGAGAAAACGGGGCCGATGGCGAGCCAGCGATAGCGGCGTGATGTACCGCCACCTACCTCTCTGCCCCGTCTCGCACGCTCCTTCGCCATTTGTAGTCATTTGTTTCTTACGCAGCTAATGGGGCACGTAATGAGAGAGCGGCGAAGAGAGAGAGAGGTGGGGGAAGGGGGGCGGGGAACCAAGCGCACGGAACCTTGAAATTGAATAGCTTCACTTAAATGAAACGGTCACATTTCATAGCCGAAATCGCTTTATAACCGTGGATACTCGCCGATTACCATCAATCGGAACCTCTCGCTCTTATTTTCGGACGCCCGTCGCGATAGGAGGTGCGTAGTGCCGAGGCGAGGGGATTTGGCCAGTTGGAGCTGCCGGGGCTTAGGGAAGGGACGAAGATGGAAGAGGTGGGGAGCGGAGTGGGAAGGGGGGGAGGGGGGGGGGAGCAAAGAAGGTCGCCTCAGACGCAGTCGCAGACGCAGGGGCAATCGGAGTAAGCCCTTGTGCTCATTAATATACATGCTCCCCTTTTCAACATCTGTGTTTGCTCATTTCTTTTGCAGACATCTCCGGAGGAAAAAAGCGAGATGGAACCAGAGACTTGCGAACGGGGCAGCAGCTATCCTGAATCACGGACGTATTCCTTGTAGTGCCAGCAGCAGAGAGATGAGCTTCGCATCAGTGGTATTCAAGCAAAAAAAGTCCCTGACCTTTCGTTTTATCTTCACAATCAGAAAATACGATATTTAGACTGAATACATTTCTTTTATTTTCGTCAGCGATCACAAGACGTTTGGTTCTTAAGACAACCGGTTTCTATCATCAATGACCATCTTCAGATCTGTTTTATGACATGTCCTAATACAATAAAGCCGTAGTGACATCATCACAAAAAATACGCAAAATCAGCTTAGCATCGCCGTAAGTGAGGTGCAAACTAAGCCACAGTGCCGGCGCACTGTGCTACTTTTCATAACAAAAACCAGTAGCGCTGTTGATAATGTGACTCCGCCGGCACTGTAGCCTAGTTTTAAATATGTGCGATGATGCTAAGCTGATTTTGTGTATATTTTGTGACGATGCCACCAAGGATTTATTATATTAAGACTGCTATAAAACAGACCTGAAGCTGGTCATTGCTGGTCTGGTCTAACGACTGCAGTTGTAAAATTACTGTAGGCTACCATAGACTACCTTTCGTTAGCATAGACTACGACAGTTATCCTGGTAACTTCGATCGGTTCATCTCGTAGCCATGTTACTAGTACGTTGGGTGTGTTACCTATCTATTGGGCATTACTTCGTAATGATCGCTTTCCTTACGTATGCGGCTTACTAGACTTCCGTAGAAACCGGAAGCGGTGAACTGTCTAGCAGGATATGTAAAGGGCAGAGTAACCTATGGAACATTTTTGTTCTACATAGTTATCCTCCTGCCTGTTACTTAAGAATAAACAGTATTTACATCGAAACTGAAACTGTCAATGTTTAATTCTGGTTTTATTCGAAAATTGTTGATTTGTAATGTGGAATAGAGGGATGTTGTGGTAAAAAATAAAGAAAACAATACAGATTTATCAAATAGCGATAGAAAACGGAGTTTCCAGAATAAAATGGTAAAATAAAAAAACACAAAACAAAAATATATCAAACATCGCTTCAATGCTTCGTCGAACTTACATAAAACTTGTTTCTGCCATTCATAAGCAACTTTCACATTCATCAAAAATGACAAGAAACTCTTGTCGTTGATTATTATGAATAACATTCTGTTGAATATAGCATGAAAACACCAATTATATATATTTTATGTTTGTGCATGTAAATTGTACTTGCATAAAAAATAATTGCTTTGGTTACATAAAAACACAGAAGTTACGTGATAAACTACTTTTTATTACTCATAAAAAGCAATTTATATTCTGTAAGGATGTAAAATACACAACTAACAGTGAACGATGTGCAGCTCTAATTACGTGCAAAACAAACAACCAAACAAACAAAGAGAAGTTGTCGGCTCTTAGTTTATCGTCTTACACGTTCGTTTATGTTTCTTTCCCTACCAGTTCTACCAGTAATCCTACCATTTACTCCTTCATTTATGTAGTGTATCAAAATTACCAAATTGTAGTTTTGGTAGAGTGCGACCCTACTAAGATAATTGATGAAAATAAAAGAAATTTGCTTTGCACTTCCTCGGTCACTGTTTTAATCCACGACCATGTCGTAGCTTTTGAATTACGATTAACAATCGTACGCGTCAATTCTTTCGTCACCAAACATGTTAAAAGTTTCCCTCAGTACATATTTCTAATATTACAAGCTGATTTATGACACCAAAAAACCTTGCAGGATTGCAGACAAGGAAAACCAAAACACGATCCCTCAAGCTATCGTCCAATTGCCTTCCTGAGTTTCTGTTATAAACTGTTAGAACGTCTTATCTACAATAGGGTTTACCGAACAGTTTAAAGTAAAGTGCCTTTCCACCAAGCATGCTTGAGACAAAACCGTATCTGATGTGAGAAGGTACTGGCGCTCACATCTTACATCGAAGCTGATCTCCGGAAAGGACTAAAAACTTCAGTAGTGCTTGAGGATCTAACTGCTGCTTATGATAGTGTGGCTGGATGTACCAATGCTAAAGCTAAAGCAAACTGTATCTTACTTGAGGCTAACAACAGTGTTGTCCATTCATGTTGAACAACCGGTATTTTCGCCTCTGCCTTTATGACAAAACGAGCAAGTCATACGTAATCATGAACGGTCTACCACAAGCATCTGTCCTGCCCCACTGTTGTTCAACTTGTATATAAGTGACATGCTAGAAACTGTATCCAAGAAGTTCTGCTACGCAGAACAATCCTCGCCCTAAGTATTTCTGAATGACACTGGATAGTTCACTTTCATTCACGACTCACCTGACGTCACTAGCAGAAAAATTAAAGACCATGAACAACATTATCTGGAAACTGGCTGTAACGTCTTGAGGGAGGGGGGGGGGGGCGTCTCAAACTGACGCTCTCTGTACAGTGGCCTTGTCTCTTATATATTCTGTGGCTGATATTGCGCACCAGTATGGTACAAGAGTACACATGTCAGTGAGGTGGATGTTCATTTGAATGATACCATGAAAATCATAAAGGGCACCTTGAGCTGAACTCCTCTATCTTGGCTGTCTGCTCTTGGTAAAATTGCTCCACCACATTTGAAACGACAAGAAGCAGAAACCTGTAAATCGGAAAAGATTGATAACTTAGTGTGTTCCCAAAAGTTTATCTACCCAGGCAATTGTCCTCATTCCTCCAATCGCGTGTCTCAAGTCAAGAAAACTATTCTGGACACCTTGTGAGGTCCAACCAGTGACGACTGGACATGTGTGGAAGGAGAAGTGGAGAAACAACACCAGCATGCGCTGTCACGGCCTCGATGACCCACACATACATCAGGATCGCAACTGCTAAAAGAAATTGGTGTCAACTGAACAAAATCCGATCTGGATACGGAAGAACTAAGTCCTCGCGTACAAATGGGATCTGTCTGACACGCCGTTGTGTGACTGCCAAGCTTCAGAGCAGACCATTGATGACATTGTAGAGGAATGTCCCAAGAGATGTTTCAGTGGAGACTGGAAGGATATCATCAATGCTTCTCCAACAACACTGGAACGGATACTCTTTTGACACGACACTGCAAAGTCAAATGAAACCAGAGATTCCTTTTGTACTTCATTTTGAAAAATATTGCTATGAACTGTATATACACTCCTGGAAATTGAAATAAGAACACCGTGAATTCATTGTCCCAGGAAGGGGAAACTTTATTGACACATTCCTGGGGTCAGATACATCACATGATCACACTGACAGAACCACAGGCATATAGACACAGGCAACAGAGCATGCACAATGTCGGCACTAGTACAGTGTATATCCACCTTTCGCAGCAATGCAGGCTGCTATTCTCCCATGGAGACGATCGTAGAGATGCTGGATGTAGTCCTGTGGAACGGCTTGCCATGCCATTTCCACCTGGCGCCTCAGTTGGACCAGCGTTCGTGCTGGACGTGCAGACCGCGTGAGACGACGCTTCATCCAGTCCCAAACATGCTCAATGGGGGACAGATCCGGAGATCTTGCTGGCCAGGGTAGTTGACTTACACCTTCTAGAGCACGTTTGGTGGCACGGGATACATGCGGACGTGCATTGTCCTGTTGGAACAGCAAGTTCCCTTGCCGGTCTAGGAATGGTAGAACGATGGGTTCGATGACGGTTTGGATGTACCGTACACTATTCAGTGTCCCCTCGATGATCACCAGTGGTGTACGGCCAGTATAGGAGATCGCTCCCCACACCATGATGCCGGGTGTTGGCCCTGTGTGCCTCGGTCGTATGCAGTCCTGATTGTGGCGCTCACCTGCACGGCGCCAAACACGCATACGACCATCATTGGCACCAAGGCAGAAGCGACTCTCATCGCTGAAGACGACACGTCTCCATTCGTCCCTCCATTCACGCCTGTCGCGACACCACTGGAGGCGGGCTGCACGATGTTGTGGCGTGAGCGGAAGACGGCCTAACGGTGTGCGGGACCGTAGCCCAGCTTCATGGAGACGGTTGCGAATGGTCCTCGCCGATACCCCAGGAGCAACAGTGTCCCTAATTTGCTGGGAAGTGGCGGTGCGGTCCCCTACGGCACTGCGTAGGATCCTACGGTCTTGGCGTGCATCCGTGCGTCGCTGCGGTCCGGTCCCAGGTCAACGGGCACGTGCACCTTCCGCCGACCACTGGCGACAACATCGATGTACTGTGGAGACCTCACGCCCCACGTGTTGAGCAATTCGGCGGTACGTCCACCCGGCCTCCCGCATGCCCACTATACGCCCTCGCTCAAAGTCCGTCAACTGCACAAACGGTTCACGTCCACGCTGTCGCGGCATGCTACCAGTGTTAAAGACTGCGATGGAGCTCCGTATGCCACGGCAAACTGGCTGACACTGACGGCGGCGGTGCACAAATGCTGCGCAGCTAGCGCCATTCGACGGCCATCACCGCGGTTCCTGGTGTGTCAGATGTGCCGTGCGTGTGATCATTGCTTGTACAGCCCTCTTGCAGTGTCCGGAGCAAGTATGGTGGGTCTGACACACCGGTGTCAATGTGTTCTTTTTCCCATTTCCAGGAGTGTATATATATCCATAAAATAAATAATAAGCCTATAGAGTACATTGAGGGTGTTTAATTCATGGGACTACAAATGGATAATAAGTTCACTTAGGAGCATACCAAGCAGCAGCTGTAGTAGCTCAAAACGTCTTTATTTGCAATGCATTTGTTGTCAACCATAGGTGATTTAAAAATAAAAAAACTAGCATTTCTTTATTTGCAATGCATTTGTTGTCAACCATAGGTGATTTAAAAATAAAAAACTAGCATCTCATAACTCCATAAATATCATGTTTAGAGGTAACTCATCAAACCATGCTAAAGTTTTCCGTGTCTAAAGGCGTATAATACGAACTATTTATGGTGTGAACTCAAAAGCGTCCTGCTGAGGCCCGCTCAGGGAACTAGTAATACGACCAACCGCTTCCCAAAACAAACTGATGGGCCAAAACGTTATGACCACCTGCTTAATAGCGTTTCGTTTCGCCTTTGAAACGCAATACAGCAATTATTCTGATTATCATGGATTCGACAAGTCGTTGGTAGGTTTCTGGAGGTAAGTGGTACCAGGTATCCACGCACATGTCACACATTTTTAGTAAATTTCGTGTTGGTGTTTTGTGGGCTCGGAGCTGGCGCCCAAGAGCGTTCCAGATGCTCTCCATCGGGTTCAGATAAGGCGAATTTGGTGGACAAGATATCAACGTGAGTTGACTGTCGTGTACCTCAAACCACTGTAGCACGATTATGACCTTTGGGAAAGGAAATTATCCTACTGGAAGATGCCATCGTTGTCGGGGAAGACGTCAAGAATGAAAGGGTGCAGATGGTCCTCAACAGTGTTTACGCAGACCACAGCCGACATGGTGCCTTCTATTACTACCACAGGTCCCACGGAAGGCCAGAGAATAATACTGCCTACCCCAGAGAATAATACTGCTACCAGCGAGCTGCACCCATGGTACGGTGCATGTTTCGAGCAGCTATTCTCCTAGATGACGGCTTATCTGGACGCATCCATCGACCTGGAGTAACAAGAAATGTGATCATCTGAGTAGGCAGCATTGTCCAATCTCAGACCTCGATGTGATTAGGCGTCGCCTACTCGTGGTTTCACTGACCTTCAACTACTTTCCATAGGTGCTCAAGACAGTAGCAAGCGAACAGCACACGAGCTTCGCCGTTTCAGAGATGATCGTTCACACGCGCCGGGCCGTAACAATATATCCTTCGTCTGAGTCGCCATATCAGTGGGCTTACTCTGGTATAATAAATCCTGATGCAGATCTTCACTTCTAAGCGATCGTCACACTTGTATCCGATCATCTTCAAGACCTCATGTGCATCCTGTTCGAACTTAATGTTCCTCATTAACTTCTTAATATCTTTCTCATTTGCTACAAGCTTCACGTAGTTCACACAAATTTCTTTCACCATTGGGTGTTCTGTATTTACTTCTCCTAGAGTTTCAGGTAATCGAGACAGAACGTCAGGAATAATATTATCTTTACCTGCTATATATTCAACTTCGAAGTCGCATTGTTGAAGTGCGAGTGCCCATTTTGCCAACCTTTTTGCATTTCACTAAAAATGATAATGGTTTGTGGTCAGTGCGAAGTAGATGGAATCGAAATTTATTAAATCCCCAAATGATGATCAATATTTCTCTCTTAGTAATAGTGGATTATATTTTCCACACTGTAATTTTTTTTTTTTTAAGGCAGTCGTGCGGTGCTCACTTGGCCATCAACCTTGCACATTTCAAATGGATGGGAACTGAAGCGATGCCAAATTCACTGTCATTTGAGTTAGGTGAGATTACTGTGTTCATTCTGAATAACATAGAATTGATATTGATAAGTCGAAACGAATATCTTCACAAGTTTTCTGCAGCTCCGATTCCAAGGTGCAGATTACGTCTTAGTTTAGTAATTTCAATAGCTGAGTTGTCGAAGTGCTGACTCCAACTCACTAAAGGCACAATATAAGATGCCGATATGTTCCTCCCACGATTCTGAACTAATTAAAATATAATCAAATGGCTCTGAGCACTATAGGACTTAACATCTGTGGTCATCAGTCCCCTAGAACTTAGAACTACTTAAACTTAACTAAACCAAGGACATCACACACATCTATGCCCGAGGCAGGATTCGAACCTGCGACCGTAGCAGTCGCGCGGTTCCGGACTGCGCGCCTAGAATAATCAATATAGACAATAATGGACTTAGATAGTTCTGGCCTTAATACCTGATCAACTGCTGACATAAATGCGGCAGGCGATACATTCAAACCAAATAGGGTTCTCTTGATAGTTCCTACTGCTGTATAGAAATGCAGTGTAATTTCGACTTTCTGGGTGTATTAATACTTTCCAGTAACTGCTTATGAGGTCTAAGCTCCTCAAATGCTTGATGCCATTAAATTGTAATAAAAAAAGCGCTCCGACCGCCATGTCATCCTTGGTGGAGGATGTGGATAGGTGGGGCGTGGGGTCAGCACACAGCACTCGCGGTCGTAAGATGGTATTCTTGACCGAAGCCGCTACTATTCGGTCGAGTAGCTACTCAATTGGCATCACGAGGCTGAGTGCACCCCAAAAAATGGCAACAGTGCATGGAACCCTGGATGGTCACCCATCCAAGTGCCGACCACGCCCGACAGCAAAAGCACATCTAAATTCTCAGGTTTATTTCTTTGCAAAACAATGGTCCGTTTGATTGTGCTGTGCACGGTAGCCGTGTGGTCTAAGGTGCCTTGCCGTGGTTCACATGGCTACACCCGTCGAAGTTTCGAGTCCTCCATCGGGCAACTAACGTTAGTTGCCGCTGCCAACCGACTGCGTGGTGAAGATATGCTGGGGCTAGACTTCAGCTAAGTAATTTTATTCAACATGGTACCACGGTACTATAGGTTTTAATTTTAATGTTGACTGTGCCTTACTCTGGCATGTTACAGTAATTTTATGCTTCTGAAGAAGGCTAGATTAATTTAGCCGAAACCTGGTAAAGACCAGAAAATTTGTGCAACTGAGGCTGATTCCTCAAAATATTAGTCTATCACAGTTGCTGACAGGGTTGCAATATGCTAAAAATTCTTTGGTTGCGTAATCTTGTTTCATATCTTTCCAACATCTAGCCGAGTTGACGTCACAAGAGTGAAACATTGTAGGGGTTCGGTGATGATTTCTGAAGTCTTATCGTTGTATCCAAGAGCCCCATGGCTACTCTGCAAGGTCGCATTACTGCTAAAGATTATGTGACATTTTGAATGATAAGGTTCATCCCACGTTACAATTTTTGTTCCCAAATCATGATGTGTCCCAAGACGACAGTGCCCCTGTTGACACAGTTCGCACCATCCAGGGTTGGTATTGTGAGGATGAGGTTGAGTTGTTGCTTTTGCCTTGACCAACACAGTCATCAAATCTCAATATCGTCGAACCCCTCTGATTTACTTTGGAGAGAAGGGTGCGTGATCGCTCATCACTCCATCATCATTACCTGAACATGCCGATCTAGTACGATGTGTATCCGTCACCATAGGAGTCCGGCCATGAAAAAGTGGTATCCCAAAACATAACTCCCGATTATCGGGTTGCAGGGCAGGCGACAGTCAGGTTGATACCACCGTCGTCCGTGGCGCCTCCAGACACGTTTTCGGCCACGAATCTTATTGGCTAGAGTAGAATTGTCTTCAGTGATGAGTCCCGCTTCGAACTGAACTCCGATGACCAACGGATACCTGTCTGGAGACGCCCCAGACAGCCGTGGGATGCCACCCTGACTTTCGCCCTCCATACTGCCCAACAGCCAATAGTGATGGGCTTGGCTGCCATTTCATTTCATACCAGGACCCCTTTGGTTGTCATCCGCGCTCCCTTACGGCACAGTGGTACGTCGACGATATTTTACGCCCCGTTTTGTTGCCATTCATGGCAAGCCAACCTGGACTTACATTTCAGCAAGATAATACACGCCCGCACATCTCTCTGCAATTGAAAACGTTTGGAGCATTATGGGCAGAGCCCTCCAACCAGCTAGGGACTTTAAGGATCTAATACCCTAATTGGACATAATTCGGCACGATATCCTTCAGGAAGACATCCAACAACTCTATGAATCAGTGCCAAACCGAATAGCTGCTTGCATAAGGGGCAGAGGAGGACGAACGTGTCATTTGGCTTGCACAACCTGTGAAGCCCTTTCTCTTGAATAAATCATTCCATTTTTCTGAAACTGTGATCATTTGTTTGTCTGTACATGTACATCACATCTACCGATTTCTGTCACATTTGGATAATTCTTCGTGTGCGTCATTTTTTGTCTCAGAGTGTATAATTTTGCTATACAGATACTTTTGCTCACATACTATACTTTCAACTGAATAGAAGTGAAGAGAACTGAATAGAACCCAGGACGTTGTCCTCGATGGTGAGTGTTCATCGGAGGTGCGGGTATCATCTGGAGTGCCCCAGAGAAGTGTGGTAGGTCCGCTGATGTTTTCTATCTACATAAATGATCTTTTGGATAGGGTGGACAGCAATGTGCGGCTGTTTGCTAATGATGCTGTGGTGTACGGGAAGGTGTCGTCGTTGAGTGACTGTAGGAGGATACAATATGACTTGGACAGGATTTGTGATTAGTATAAAGAATGGCAGCTCACTCTAAATATAGATAAGTGTAAATTAATGCAGATGAATAGGAAAAAGAATCCCGTAATGTTTGAATACTCCATTAGTAGTGTAGCGCTTGACACAGTCACGTCGGTTAAATATTTGGGCGTAACATTGCAGAGCGATATGAAGTGGGACAAGCATGTAATGGCAGTTGTGGGGAAGGCGGATATTCGTCTTCGGTTCATTGGTAGAATCTTGGGAAGATGTGGTTCATCAGTAAAGGAGACCGCTTATAAAACACTAATACGACCTATTCTTGAGTACTGCTCGAGCGTTTGGGATCCCTATCAGGTCGGATTGAGGGAGTACATAGAAGCAATTCAGAGGCGGGCTGCTAGATTTGTTACTGGTAGGTTTGATCATCACGCGAGTGTTACGGAAATGCTTCAGGAACGCGGGTGGGAGTCTCTGAAGGAAAGGAGGCGTTCTTTTCGTGAATCGCTACTGAGGAAATTTAGAGAACCAGCATTTGAGGCTGACTGCAGTACAGTTTTACTGCCGCCAACTTATATTTCGCGGAAAGACCACAAAGATAAGATAAGAGAGATTAGGGCTCGTACAGAGGCATATAGGCAGTCATTTTTCCCTCGTTCTGTTTGGGAATGGAACAGGGAGAGAAGATGCTAGTTGTGATACGAGATACCCTCCGCCACGCACCGTATGGTGGATTGCGGAGTATGTATGTAGATGTACGCATCTTCTTTGTAAAGCAATGGATAAACTCTACTTACATTACTCCTGCCATGCTTGCAGTGACAATCATGGTTTGTAAAGATTTTTTAATAGCTTCTTTCTGCCATGCTTTTTCCCTGATATGGTGCGTGGGACTGACGAGTATCTACCAGTCTTCAGTAGCAACTTTTCTAACAGCTCCGTTGCTGAGAGCATCGAACGCAGAAGAGTAACTTTTTCTTATCGTTTCTGCCAATTTAACCCGTAACTTGGTTCCATGTCACTCCTGTTGGATTGAATCGCCAATGGCAATATGGCAGCCTAACGACTGTAAGCCCGTATTTCTGCCAGCTCGTCAATTTCGTATTTGAGGGACCGTGGTTTATGGAGACAGACTAGATCCGTATGCTCGACCTTCTTATATTTATGACTTACTTCGACGTTTCAACGCTGAGGCGCGTAATCTCCTCCATTCGCTTTGCCGTCGTAGCAGTCTTATCAACAATAGCAGTACGATTGGGACCATTATCAAATCAATTGTTGGCGGTGCAGGCAGGTAACACGCAAACCATTTCTCTTGACTGACCTCGTATAGCAACCCTCTGGCCAGGAGAGCGACACCAAGCATCACCGCTGAATAATGTTTGACGAACTTCTTTTTGACGTTCTTCAGAAGCACCCAGTAACAATACAGAGAGTTCAGGAAAGAATGTTGTGCACTGCGCGACGGACTAAGAACGCTGGAAGTTCAGAGTAAAGTTGGTAGGACACAAGTTGGCAGAACTGTTTTTCATAGATACGCGATTAGTTTTTAATTCCTTCCATTGTTTTCAATGCGACATATAGTTTTTAGATGTTCTGTTTGTTTTTAAATTATGGTTCTTTCAACTGTAGAGCATATTTTTCTTCGTGAACATGTGTTTCGACAAGGTGATAAATACACAGATTTAGTGCAGGAGGTACTTGCTGAAAAATTCCCGTCAACAGCTGCACCTCATCGTAATGTGCTTCGCCGACTTATTAGAGAGGCTCACTGTTACATCTACATCTACATTTATACTCCGCAAGCCACCCAACGGTGTGTAGCGGAGGGCACTTTACGTGCCACTGTCATTACCTCCCTTTTCTGTTCCAGTCGCGTATGGTTCGCGGGAAGAACGACTGTCTGAAAGCCTCCGTGCGCGCTCGAATCTCTCTAATTTTACATTCGTGATCTCCTCGGGAGGTATGAGTAGGGGGAAGCAATATATTCGATACCTCATCCAGAAACGCACCCTCTCGAAACCTCGACAGCAAGCTACACGGCGATGCAGAGCGCCTGTCTTGCAGAGTCTGCCACTTGAGTTTGCTAAACATCTCCGTAACGCTATCACGCTTACCAAATAACCCTGTGACGAAACGCGCCGCTCTTCTTTGGATCTTCTCTATCTCCTCCGTCAACCCGATCTGGTACGGATCCCACACTGATGAGCAATACTCAAGTATAGGTCGAACGAGTGTTTTGTAAGCCACCTCCTTTGTTGATGGACTACATTTTCTAAGAACTCTCCCAATGAATCTGAACCTGGTACCCGCCTTACCAACAATTAATTTTATATGATCATTCCACTTCAAATCGTTCCGCACGCATACTCCCAGATATTTTACAGAAGTAACTGCTACCAGTGTTTGTTCCGCTATCATATAATCATATAATAAAGGATCCTTCTTTCTATCTATTCGCAATACATTACATTTGTCTATGTTAAGGGTCAGTTGCCACTCCCTGCACCAAGTGCCTATCCGCTGCAAATCTTCCTGCATTTCGCTACAATTTTCTAATGCTGCAACTTCTCTGTATACTGCAGCATCATCCGCGAAAAATCGCATGGAACTTCCGACACTATCTACTAGGTCATTCATATATATTGTGAAAAGCAATGGTCCCATAACACTCCGCTGTGGCACGCCAGAGGTTACTTTAACGTCTGTAGACGTCTCTCCATTGATCACAACATGCTGTGTTCTGTTTGCTAAAAACTCTTCAATCCAGCCACACAGCTGGTCTGATATTCCGTAGGCTCTTACTTTGTTTATCAGGTGACAGTGCGGGACTGTATCGAACGCCTTCCGGAAGTCAAGGAAAATAGCATCTACCTGGGAGCATGTGTCTAATATTTTCTGGGTCTCGTGAACAAATAAAGCGAGTTGGGTCTCACACGATCGCTGTTTCCGGAATCCGTGTTGATTCCTACAGAGTAGATTCTGGGTTTCCAAAAACGACATGATACTCGAGCAAAAAACATGTTCTAAAATTCTACAACAATGCGACGTCAGAGATATAGGTCTATAGTTTTGCGCATCTGCTCGACGACCCTTCTTGAAGACTGGGACTATCTGTTCTTTTTTCCAATCATTTGGAATCTTCCGTTCCTCTAGAGACTTGCGGTACACGGCAGTTAGAAGGGGGCAAGTTCTTTCGTGTACTTTGTATAGAATCGAATTGGTATCCCGTCAGGTCCAGTGGACTTTCCTCTGTTGAGTGATTCCAGTTGCTTTTCTATTCCTTGGACACTTATTTCGATGTCAGCCATTTTTTCGTTTGTGCGAGGATTTAGAGAAGGAACTGCAGTGCGGTCTTCCTCTGTGAAACAGCTTTGGAAAAAGGTGTTTAGTATTTCAGCTTTACGCGTGTCATCCTCTTTTTAAATGCCATCATCATCCCGGAGTATCTGGATATGCTGTTTCGAGCCACTTACTGATTTAACGTAAGACCAGAACTTCCTAGGATTTTCTGTCAAGTCGGTACATAGAATTTTACTTTCGAATTCACTGAACGCTTCACGCATAGCCCTCCTTACGCTAACTTTGACATCATTTAGCTTCTGTTTGTCTGAGAGGTTTTGGCTGCGTTTACACTTGGAGTGAAGTTCTCTTTGTTTTCGCAGTAGTTACTTAACTTTGTTGTTGAACCACGGTGGGTTTTTCCGGCCCCTCACAGTTTTACTCGGCACGTAAAACGTATTTTACGATTGCCTTGAACTTTCTCCATAAACACTCAACATTGTCAGTGTCGGAACAGAAATTTTCGTTTTGATCTGTTAGGCAGTCTGAAATCTGCCTTCTATTACTCTTGCTAAACAGATAAATCTTCCTCCCTTTTTTTATATTCCTATTAACTTCCATATTCAGGGATGCTGCAACGGCCTTATGATCACTGATTCCCTGTTCTGCACTTACAGAGTCGAAAAGTTCGGGTCTGTTTGTTATCAGTAGGTCCAAGATGTTATCTCCACGAGTCGGTTCTCTGTTTAATTGCTCGAGGTAATTTTCGGATAGTGCACTCAGTATAATGTCACTCGATGCTTTGTCCCTACCATCCGTCCTAAACATCTGAGTATCCCAGTCTATATCTGGTAAATTGAAATCTCCACCTAAGACTAAACATTCTGAGAAAATTTATGTGAAATGTATTCCAAATTTTTTCTCAGTTGTTCTGCCACTAATGCTGGTGAGTCGGGAGGTCGGTAAAAGGAGCCAATTATTAAACTAGCTCGGTTGTTGAGTGTAACCTCCACCCATAATAATTCACAGGAACTATCCACTTCTACTTCACTACAGGATAAACTACTACTAACAGCGACAAATACGCCACCACCGGTTGCATGCAATCTATCCTTTCTAAACACCGTCTGTGCCTTTGTAAAAATTTCGGCAGAATCTATCTCTGGCTTCAGCCAGCTTTCTGTACCTATAACGATTTCAGCTTCGGTGCTTTCTATCAGCGCTTGAAGTTCCGGTACTTTACCAATGCAACTTCGACAGTTTACAATTACAATACCGATTGTTGCTTGGTCCCCGCATGTGCTGACTTTGCCCCGCACCCTTTGAGGCTGTTGCCCTTTCTGTACTTGCCCGAGGCCATCTAACCTAAAAAACCGCCCAGTCCACGCCACACAACCCCTGCTACCCGTGTAGCCGTTTGCTGCGTGTAGTGGACTCCTGACCTATCCAGCGGAACCCGAAACCCCACCACCCTATGGCGCAAGTCGAGGAATCTGCAGCCCACACGGTCGCAGAACCGTCTCAGCCTCTGATTCAGACCCTCCACTCGGCTCTGTACCAAAGGTCTGCAGTCAGTCCTGTCGACGATGCTGCAGATGGTGAGCTCTGCTTTCATCCCGCTAGCGAGACTGGCAGTCTTCACCAAGTCAGATAGCCACCGGAAGCCAGAGAGGATTTCCTCCGATCCATAGCGACACACATCATTGGTGCCGACATGAGCGACAACCTGCAGATGGGTGCACCCTGTACCCTTCATGGCATCCGGAAGGACCCTTTCCACATCTGGAATGACTCCCCCCGGTATGCACACGGAGTGCACATTGTTTTTCTTCCCCTCTCTTGCTGCCATGCCGAAGGAACTGGTAGTCCACCTAAACGAAAGGAACAGCAGTTGTTGGATATATCTGATTCTGTGGAGCAGAGACAAAGCGAAATCAATGTGCAAGTTGGCACAAGAAAAAGATATCGGGCTTGCAACCGCGCAAAATGCGGTAAGGTCAATATTGAAACTCTTCGTCTATAAAGTGACAGCAATGCATGATTGAAGAAGCGTTCAAAAAAAGCGAATCCGTTACTGCAAATGGTTTATACATGTTTTGTTGAGAGGAACACCTTTGATATTCTTGCTGTAACATTCTATACAAACGATGACTGTTCCCACCTCCATGGTAATGCTGAGGTACAAAACACACGATTGTGGTCAACGGATAATCCTCGAGGTTTGCTTGAAACGCCACCGCATGATCAGGAAATTGGAGTGCGGGTGTACTTTTTTTTTTAAGAAACCGTGAACAGTGAATGTTATTGTTTAATGATCCAAGATTTCAGTGGCCAGCTAAAGGATGACGAAATCAACTACTCATGGTGCTACTACACCCACAACTAACAACATTACGAGTGTTCTGCAAGATTTTTATGAGGAATGTGTCATTCCAAAACACCTACTGCCCCTCGTTCTTTCGACTTTACTCCACCACACTTTTTATTTGGAGAGTAGTGAAATCTATAGTGTATCGCAATCGCTCACACACGCTTAGTGACTTACAAACTGCAAGAAAAAATGTTCAAATGTGTGTGAAATCTTATGGAACTTAACTGCTAAGGTCATCAGTCCCTAAGCTTACACACTACTTAACCTAAATTATTCTGAGGACAAACACACACACCCATGCCCGAGGGAGGACTCGAACCTCCGCCGGGATCAGCCGCACAGTCCATGACTGCAGCGCCCTAGACCGCTGAGAAGCATATAACAGTCAGGTCTACAAAAATTAGCTTCCATTAAAATTTCAGGTGTTCAGACTTCAACAGCCGTCCGTGGGCGTCATTTCCAACGTATATTCGAACTGCACAGTAACTTTCCAAACATCCTGTAATCCATGCATATTATGAAATGAAATAAGGGTACGGCATTGTTGGCCGGAAGGCCCCGTTCGGGAAAGTTCGGCCGCCGAGTAGCGAACCTTATTTTAGAAGACGTCACCTTGGGCGACATGTGTGCCGGTGATGATGATGAAGGATGATGAGGACAACACAACACCCACTCCACAAGTGGAGAAAATCCCAAACCCTACCCGGAATCGAACCCGGACACGCTGCGTGATACGCAGACACGTTACTACTCAGCTAAGCAGGCGGATACATTGCTCTGAAGCTCCAAAACTGGTATAGGCTTCGTATTCAAACACCCATCGTATTCAAACATACAGATATGTAAACAGGCAGAATACGGCGCTGCGGACGGCAACGCCTATATAACACAACAAGTATCTGGCGGAGTCGTTAGATCTGTTACTGCCACTAAAATGACGGGTTATCAAGATTTGAGTTTCAACGTGGCGTTGTAGATGACGGACTAGCGATGGGACACAACATCTCCGAGGTAGCGATGAGGTGGAGATTTTCCCGGAAGACCATTACACGAGTATACATGAATATCAGGATTCCGGTAAAACATCAGATCTCCCACATCGCTGCGGCCGGAAAAACATCCTACGAGAACGGGACCAATGAGGACTGAAGAGAGTCGTTCAATGTGACGGAAGTGCGGCCCTTCCGCAAACTGCTGCAGATATCAGTGCTGGACCATCGACAAGTGTCAGCGTGCGAACCATTCAACGAAACATCACCGATATGGGCTTTCGGAGCCGAAGGCCCTCTCGTGTACCTTTCGTGACTGCACGACACAAAGCTTTACCCCTCGCCTGGCCCTGTCAACACCGACATTTTGCTGTTGATGACTGGAAACATATTGCCAGTTACTTTCGCTCCTCAGAGTATTATCTGCCGCTGGCCGCTCCCCTTTTCGGCGCGCTCGGTTAGCCGTGAAAATCTCCTGTCGCCGTCTTTAGCAAAGCCCTTCCACTGCTGAGACTACTCTTGCATTCAACATCTCTAACTTCAGTCTGGCTGATTACTCGTAAGCACATGGGTTACGTTACACACCTGCACTTAACCCTTTTTGCGTCTACGATTACAAATGGCGTCATTAAGTATACCTGGCTTTTTTGAGCTTCCCAATGCTTCAATGATAACGTTTGGCATCGCTTCGCGTAGTTCCAAGTTTGGCCAACAGATCGCAGTGGCGTTTGCTTTCGTCATTCGCCATTTGTTTGAAGTGCTGAACAAAGAAGCGTCGTGAGTTATGCTACTGCATTTGTGAGTGAATAAAGATTGTTGTGTGTAGTATTATTCCATGTATACTGAAATTCTTGGTTATGGAACCAACTTTACCTAGTTCCTCAAGGGCAAGAGAAATAAATATGGTAAGTTTACAATACAGTTAAATGTAAATTTTTTTGAGTAATTATTACGCAATTTCTAATGACGCCATTTGGAGTCATTGATGCATTAGTATGTATGAGATATGCAAAAATGAATTTGTATCATAAGAGTGAATTGTGTTTGTACTTATATAATATTTCGTAGTTTTCATTCTTGAATCATATTTTCTTTATAGACTAAGTGTGGGAAACTTGAAGCTCTACGAGATGATGAAATTCTTCTTCTTCTTCTGCGTGGCGATGACTGTGAACTATCAGATGACGAAATTGTTTCGGATGATGAAAGTGACTATAATCCATCAGTACAGCAAGTGCTGCCTCTACAGACAGAACCTGAACTGGACAGTTTAGAGGAAGCTCTTACTAATGGTGAAACTCTCCTATCTGTACGGTTTGAAACTTTAGGAGCAGGGAATGCAAATTGCCTGAGCTATATGTGGATATGCAAGGACCTTCAGACTATGGATGTTCAGTGTGCTGTGCAGTTTTCGGATTCACCAAGTGAAAAGCGTTCTCCCTTCCAATATTTTGGAAGTTTTATTGATGAGACTATAACTGACAATTTAATAACGCAGACAAATCTATGCTCTACCCAAGTGTTGGGAGCCCTTTTCACTCCAACTGAACGCGCCCCACACCATTGAGAGCCTCCACCAGCTTGAACAGTCCCCTGCTGACATGCGTGGTCCATGGATTCATGAGGTTGTCTCCATACCAGTAAACGTCCATCCGCACGATATAATTTGAAATGATATTCGTCCGACAAAGCACAAGTTTCTAGTCTTCAACAGTCCAATGTCGGTGTTGATGGGCCAAGGCGAGGCGTAAAGCTTTGCGACATGGCTCCGAAAGCCCAATCGATGATGTTTCGTTGAATGGTTCGCACGCTGACACTTGTCGAAGGTCCAGCACTGGAACCTGCAGCAGTTTGCAGAAGAGCTGCCCTTTCGTCACGTTGAACAATTCTCTTCAGTCGTCGTTGGTCCCATTCTTGTAGGATGTTTTTCCGGCCGCAGCGATGTGGGAGATTTGATGTTTTTCCGGTCTCCTGATATTCTTGTGGTCATACGGGAAAATCCCCACTTCATCGCTACCTCGCAGATTTTGTGTCCCGTCGCTCGTCCGCCAACTTTGATCTTGATAACCTGTCATTGTAACAGCAGTAACCGATCCAACAACTGCGCCAGACACTTGCTGTGTTATATAGGCGTTGCCGACCGCAGCGCCGTATTCTGCTTCTTTGCATATCTCTGTATTTGTAGGCGCATGCCTGTACCAGTTTCTTTGGCGCTTCAGTGTATCAAGAAATTTTAGAAAACAGCTGAGTTGTTAACTTAATGTCAAGATACGCTTCAGCAAGCGCTCAAATACGAAGAAAACAATAAAATTCATTAAAATATGTATTTTTTGCCCTTGGGCCCTCTTTTTATACGTAATATTGCCGACCGGTGTGGCCGTGCCGTTGTAGGCGCTTCAGTCTGGAACCGCGTGACCGCCACGGTCGCAGGTTCGAATTCTGCCTTGGGCATGGATGTGTGTGATGTCCTTAGGTTAGTTAGGTTTAAGTAGTTCTAAGTTCTTGGGGACTGATGACCACAGATATTAAGTCCCTTAGTGCTCAGAATCATTTGAACCATTTTTTTTATACGTAATATTGAATATTAGCTATACTAACTTTCGTCAATGAATCTGAAATAGCCCTCAGTTATTCAGTCTGTAGTATTATTTATTGAACACTATAGCACGTCACTTCACTACACTTTCACACGATTACATTATCTTAGCTCTGGCGTCGATCATTATTGTTGTCTGTACTCGGGCAACTATTATCAATTTCCACGACTTCAACAGTGCGTCCACGCATGTGTCGATTCGTAGTCACAGTTAGGATTGAAGAGTGATCACTGTTGAAATACGACTTTGGTAAGTCCCCAGTAATAAAATGCCATAGTGAACAAGAGCACTTATACGATAGTTTGTAGGAAGGGAACAAACCAGCGGAATGAAATATTTTTAATATTTTGGAAGATGAATGTCGACTTGTAAGTAGCCTTAAAAACATCCTGTTTCCTTTCTGTTAAAAACTTGCGTAATATCGACTTTTAATTCATGTTCTGGAAAGAAAAACACCAGACTACACTATATTTTTTCCTTTCCCTGAGAGAAAAGTTTGGCGAGCAGGGGAGGGGGGGGGGAGGGTTCGGCGACCTCCTTGCCCCCAGGTATGGACGCCCTTAATAGTAAATACTTACTAGACTCTGAACACCCTCTCAGTCGAATTGATAAATCCGCAAGACAAAGCAAAAGTGCAAGCTGACATTGGAAAAATACACTTGATTTACCGCAAAAGTTCTTCCAATATTCTTTCCACGTTTCCACTTGAAAACATGGCTTTCTTGTTAGATGAACTCGTCACATACAGCACTACAACTTTAAATAAAAGACTCTGGGCAGGATTTCTCCCACTAAACTTACATTCATCTGCAGACAGCCTGTTCTACACAGACTTTAAAATACTCTCATGTATTCAATTAAATTTTACACCAAAAAGAAGTTTCCTCTCTTAATTTTACACCTTGAAGTTACCCCAGCAATTTACACTAATAAAATTACCTTCAAACATTTATATATACTCTGCAAAAACTTTAAGCTTTATTTTTATGACAAACCAACAAAATATCAGGACCCGTCCTCCTTCATAAATTAAAATTACGCTAACTGTTTTTCTTACTTCCTTGCACCAGATTAAGTGGCTCATTATTGTTTTCGTACCTTACAGTACTATTAGTTTTCGCGATATTACAAAACATAAATATACTACCAAACTTGTACTTCGCTCTACATAAAATATACAGGGTGACAATTATTGAACTATATGTAATAACATCGTCATAACTTCTGAACAGTTTGCGTTAGGACGTTCAAACTGCAAGGTTGGCCGTGGGGCACGATGGAAATTAGTATGTGAATAAGGTTCGGTTTAGCGACGAAGCCCACTTTCATTTGGGTGGGTTTGTCAATAAGTAAAACTGGCGCTTTTGGTGGACTGTGAATCCACATTTCACGATCGAGAAGTCTCTTCACCCTCAACAGGTGTGGCGTGCAGTGTCCGGTCACGAAAAAATCGGTGCGATACTCCTTGATGACACAGTTACTACCGAACGGTACGTGAAGGTTTGGGTGATGATTTCATCCCCATTATCCAGAATTACCCTGATTTCGAAAATATGTGGTTCATACAAGACGGAGCTCGGCCCTCATCGAAGCAGGAGAGCGTTTTGGGGACTGCATTCTGGCCTTGGGATACCCAGAGGCAACTGGCATAGGCCTCGATTGGCCATCATATTCTTCGGATCTGAACACATGCGACTCCTTCTTGTGGGGCTATATTAAAGACAAGCTGTGCAGCAATAACCCAAAAATCATTGCTGAGCTGAAAACAGCCATTCAGTAGGTCATCGACAGCATAGATGTTCCGACACTTCTGCGGGTCATGCAGAATTTCACTGTTCGCCTGCGTCAAGTCATCGCCAATAATGTCAGGCATATCGAATATGTCATAACATAAATCCGAATATCTGTACTGACGTTTACATGTTGAATGAAGTGTGTGCACACCATAGTTTCTAACTAATTTACGTTTTTTCTATAGTTCAATAACAGTCACCCTGTACTTATATACATGTTTGTATTTAAACAAATTACGTCTTCTTTCAGAAGGTGCACCAGTGTCACCTATGTCTCTCATAACATTTTTCCCTCTAGTCTGAGTACCTTACGAGCCTCATATTTTTTTCCGCTTTTTGATCTGCTCAAATTCGAGCCATCTTTCCTCGTACATTCATGCAGTATTATCCTTATGTACAAATTCCTAACACTCTTGAAACTTTTTTTAAAACTAGGAAACCCATACACATTCTCATTAATAACATTACTCTCAACTAAACTCTCATAAACTGTTAAAATATTTTTTCTTAATTTAAGAAACGTATTATATACCTTACTCTCGAAAATAGACTGCACAATATTAATTTCTCCTCTCTTCAGATATTTCTCATTTAAGATATCATTTATAATATAACTGTCTTTCTTTTCAGCTGCCCTGGGGCATACATACCAACTACCGACAAATCTTCAGTATTACGCCCTCCCATAAATAACTCATTCGATACTTCTCTGTAGCCCCCACTTCATCTTCTCACTTCTCACTCTCACTTACCACTTCATTTTCATTATCTTTCCACTGTAAGGTTATTGTTAGGTGGTTTCTTATTCTATGACTGAACACAACTGTGTAAGCTGTAATGACATTATTTAATATTGCAAATTTGTCACAGCAATACACGCTTTTACACAGTTTACAATGTGACAATGTTAAGACAGTTGTCAAAATGACGTATCTCGATCTCTGAAAGTGAACTAATTCTAAACACAACTGTATTAAATTGTAACTCTCAGAAAGTTAAATAATCCTAAATACAACAATATTAAATTTTTAACTAGAAGTTTCTTTACAAAATTATTCTTACGATTACGTTATGATATTGGACAGTACCACGATAAATCACCCGATTCGAGTTCAAAGTCGGTACTATTTTTAGGATGACAATCAATTCTATGGAGGATGGTTAGATTTGTGACAAGTCGAGCAAAAGATTACCCAAGGTCGCTCGAGTTTACACTGGACGCAAGCTGGTGAACCAACAAGTTTACACCTCTGTACGCGGTATTTACCTTAGCTGCGATGAGTTTTTGTCAGCATAGCTGCTCTCGCCCACTGAAATTCCTATAAATCTAATTAAGCCTTTGCTGAATTTTCCAGTAGAAACTCTCCTATATTTCTCGATATGCGAGAAAACATGAACTCATCCCTAGTCTCAGACTATAACGATATACATGCACATGGCTGGAGCAGCGTGCATATCATAATGCCCTCTCAGTTCTCGCAAGAACAATTAACTAACTAGCTGGTTCGTTTCTCCACAGTTGGAGCTCAACAACGCTACAGCTAATTTCTAGTTCGAAGTCAGCCACAGTGAATGCAGTATTCACACAAATTTCTTCTCTGTGTCATACAGAGCATTATGTGCTCCAATCTGCACTTGACTCTAGTTCAGAGAAGAGTCCACAAAAATTTCGCTCTCATCTTTCTCGTAGCCAAACTCTCTCCCCAACTGGTTTCTTTCATTCTCTACATCACGGCTTTTTTCGACCGATAGGAGAGTTCCTCTTATTTTGTGGAAACTCTCTCCCAATAGCAAGAGTCCTACCATTAAACTGCACCGAAATCTCGGCACCTTCCCAGTGCGTTTCCGCCAATGGGACGTTTTGTGCCTGCTCCAGACGTCTAAAAAGTTACATGTGTCTATCACTTGTGTACCACTTGCAGTTCACGTGATCGAATGCGTCACTGGTTTTGTTCGTACCCCTTTGACATTCTGAAACGCAGTTTTCTAAAGCTTCTTTCTGTCCTATTTCTGGTGGCCCCGTTTCTCGTCCTGCAGTATGTGTCACCTGTCTGGTCACTGACTCTCGCTGTGGGACGCGCCCCCTTAAGAGCTTTTTGTAGTGCCTTTGCATCTGCCCACACTGGCTTCCACACAAAACATTTCCTCTCGCTGCTTGTTTCACCTTCCGTTCACTGATATGCATTATATAGGAGTGGTGTGTCAATACCGTCGATTGAGTGTCATCCCTTTTGCATTACATACTTAAAGGCAAATCTGCTCATTACTGCTGAAGTAAGTTAGGCGTCATACTCACCTACCAGCTACGTCCTATATAACTCTTATGTACGGCGCAAAATTGACCTTCATTTATTCTGCCACCTTACACCACCATAAAGGAATAATATCCTTCTTGCATTAAGGAAACTGACCAACTGTCTACCATATTAGCTTCATATTTAACTTTCAATATCCACTTAAAATTCACATCTCCATCAAGAGCCATCGGTTCGCTTTCGTCAACAGAAATAAACGCACAGATTCCTGTTCTTCGAAATACCTCTCTCGGTAGCGTCAACCTTCACAACTTCATGATTTAAAGCATCACATACATATCCCCACAACAATGAATCGCTTACTTCCACCTATACGGCATAAACTTCTCAGTAACATCCGCCGATACAAAATCAAATTCGTCTCTGGCTGTCGGGGCAGTCGATTCACCACCATCATCATATATGTTAATGACATAAACTCAATCACCTGAAAATGGCATAAAATACCGAAATCTAGGTCGTAATTAAATAAACAAGAATACAGTCAAATGACGGTGTGTTCATTTAAAAATTATTGAATGACTGTT
This sequence comes from Schistocerca cancellata, assembly GCF_023864275.1. Lineage (NCBI taxonomy): Eukaryota > Metazoa > Arthropoda > Insecta > Orthoptera > Acrididae > Schistocerca > Schistocerca cancellata. Next base: position 779,680,218 of record NC_064628.1, on the reverse strand, counting down.
ACTCAGGAACATCAAAAAATGTTCACCTCACATAAATTACTCCTACCTACGTAACTAAAATTGTTACTAAGGACTATTGCCTCACCGGAATTCTACATACCAAGTTTGGATCAACTTCTTCCTCTATTCTGGAGATATAATTTTCCACCATACTTTCTATCTTCTCTGTCTTCTGTCCTTTCTCCCCCATCCCCCTGTCCCCCCAAATAAAATAAAATGTTTAGCCCCATATTCTCATTATCTACATTAAAATTGCGTTCTTCTAACTTCTGTGCATTCTCGTTTCTGTTGTACCACTTCAAACTGCTGCAAACTTTTAATCATCACCATCTCCGTCATTTGAGCCCTTTTTACCAGCTATCCTTATACTCGTACTTTTGGATTTCTCACGTATCTTGTCGTTTTCCTCACCGGTTTACTCTGTGCCCCCCGACCTGAAATGCAGCGAAAATCAATCTTCTGGCCTTTTGTCTTTGTTTTACGGTATGTGAATCACCTGTCCCTCATACCGCTGACCCCTATTGTGATTTCAAAATTTCCGTCATCATTATGACCCATCTGTTAATTGTTGCTGTTATTATTTCTATTAAAATTGTTGTTCTGATTGTTGTGATTTGCGTTCTGATTCTCATTTCCCTGCAAGTTGATAAAATTCTTTGGCTGAATTTTAACACCCGTTCCAGTTTCTCAACAAAATCTAGAAATTCGTCTATCGAACTGGACGGACTGCATATCAGGTTCCACAGTAGACAGTCCGGTAACCATCTACTGAGCGTCGTAATTTCTATTAATAAACCATGCGGCCAGTTACGTGCATTAATTTTGCCAGTTCACGCACACAGCAGTCTCACATTGAAACACTGTCGTCACATGTAATTCGGTCTGTTTAATAATTCATTCTGAAGTCACATTAGCTTCGCTTCATTTTAGAAATCATTCAAAAAATATTTCTCGAACACATCGTAACTGGTGAACGAAATACTAGTAGTAGTAGTAGTAGTAGTAGCTTTATTCACCCGTAGATCTCTTTTTACAAGGATATAGGGCATTTCAAAGTATTTACACGTTTAGACCAATTTAAAATAAGCTAATTCGTATACACATACATTTACAGACTTCTAGTTAGAGACTATCACTAGATTTACTCCTGGTATGCAATACCCTTTTACAAATAACTTACTAAATAATGTAATGCCACACCGTTCACTCATATCTCACTATCAGTCACTGCACACACTATACACACATTGTTTCATAACACTTCAGTCAATACAAACACACACACACATAAACACACACACACACACACACACACACACTGGTGATCTCTGGGCCATTTGCCGTACCACAACTTCCTATTTGCTAATCTTAAAACTGAGTCAGCATCCCTCTATATTGAGTGACATGTTGAGGCTCAGAAAGAGGAAAAGGTGTTAGTGTTGTGTTATGCATAGCTTGGGGGTAAGTATTTATGGAAAACGAAAAAGAAGGGAAAAAACATAGTGTGAATGTGTTATGTGGAATGTTTTATAATCATTATTATTATTACTTGTATACTTTTTTTACCTAACCCCTACTCTGTTTTATCTAAGTAATCCTTCAATGTATAAAACGTATTGCATAACAGATACTTTTTAGCTGCCTTTTTAAATATGTGTATTTTTGCAATTTCCTTAATCTCTTTTGGTAATTTATTGTACAGTTTTACTCCTTGGTAGAAAATGCTGTTTTGAGTTTTATGTTAATTTTTTCTTGGTAAACGTAAGTTGAGTCTAGCTCTTGTTCCATGGTCATGGACAGAGCTGTTTGTGCAGTAATTACCAATGTTATTTTTGATGTGTACGACTGACTGTTAAATGTATTCACATGGTGCAGTTAAAATCACCAGTGTTTTGAACAGATCTTTATAATGAGCTCGACTACTATTTTTGGTTGTTATTCTTATGGCTCTTTTCTGGAGCTTGAAAATTGTGTTCATATTTTGTGCATTTGTTCCTCAAAACAGAATGCCATAGCTGATTAAATCTGCCAAGGACTGAACGTCGGTTTCCAACTGCCTTTCTGCAAATTTAATTTTTGTTTCGCCTGACAATCCTGGGGTAAAATGACCCCTACAAGATATGAGAAAATTTACGATATTTGCCATCATTTGCAAAACTTTTGGAGCTCCTAACCCACTCCATGAGACGTTAATTATGGTACAGGCCTGACGTGTTGCAGATGAATGTAACTCAGTGTACATCTCTTTAATCTCCTGTTGGTGCTGCACTGCTTCAGAAAGGAATACTACTTCGCAACTCTGTTTATTATGTACTATCTCTTTCTGACACCCTGCAGATCTCTCACATAAACTGCTGAATGCTTTATTCATCTCAAACTTAAACCTATTTTGCCTCTGCACACAGTCATTTACACTGCCATTCAGCTCAGTCTGTATCTTTTCGATCTTTACTACTATTTTTTTTTCAACTTCGCCATATTTATTGATAATAAGACCAACATCATCCGAAATTTTGCTCATTTCTTCTTTTTTATCCTTTACCTTCTGCTTTCAATATTTGAAATTAATTCAGAATTTCCACTTTCAATCTTAGAATTAACACCAGGTGTTACACGTTCCATAGTAGATTGTAATGCCCATACCGTTTGCAATAACTTTGCTCTCGCATCTACCATATTTAAATTTTCCTGCTCTAATCTCAGGCTGTCTGGCACATTAGCATTTCACGCTCTCATAAATTTGGTGATTGTTTAATCAGGCCACTCTCCACATCTGACAGGAAAGCTGACTTTTGGCGTCAGTACTTAACTTATCACTCATTCCTCTGCTCTCCTGCTGTCGCCGAACATGAAGTCGCTGCTGACACTGAAGCCGCAGGTAGTATCCACAATGAACTCCGAGTTGCGGCCGTAGCCACTGCCAATGTCTGACCTTCCTACTGTGTGTCCCCCCTGTGGTAGGTATCCCAGCTCATGGAGGGGTTATGTTGCTGGTCCGGGATGATATTTACTACGATCCCATCACGTTGCACACCGGCCTGCAGGCAGTTGCCATCCGCATTACTCTCCCCACTTTTACGTTTTCCTTTTGTACCGTTTACACTCCATCGTCATCTGCCGTTACCAGGGCAGACATGATGCAACTTATTGCTCAGCTACCTGCACCATTTTTGTTAACTGGAGACTTCAATGCCCACCATCCCCTTTGGGCTCTCCAGCATCCTGCCCGAGGGGCTCCTTGTTAGCAGACCTTTTCAACCAGCTCAATCTTGTCTGCCTCAATACTGGCGCCCCTACTTTTCTTTCGGACACATCTCACACCTATTCCCATTTAGACCTCTCTATATGTACTCCCCAACTTGCACGCCGGTTTGAGTGGTATGCACTTGCTGATACATATTCGAGCGACCACTTCCCGTGTGTTATCCATCTCCTGCAGCATACTCCCTCTCCGTGCTCCTCTAATTGGACCATCTCCAAGGCAGACTGGGGGCTCTTCTCTTCAAGGGCGACCTTTCAGGATCAAACCTTCACAAGCTGCGATCGTCAGGTCGCACACCTCACGGAAGTCATTCTCGCTGCTGCTGAATATTCCATCCCTCACCCTACTTCTTCTCCACGTCACGTACCGGTCCCCTGGTGGACCGCAGCATGTAGAGACGCTTTACGTGCTCGTCGACGTGCTTTACGCACCTTTAAACGCCACCCTACAGTGGCGAATTGTATTAATTATAAACGATTACGTGCTCAGTGTCGTCGTATTATTAACGAAAGCAAGAAAGCCAGCTGGGCTGCTTTCACAAGCACCTTCAACAGTTTTACTCCTTCTTCTGTTGTCTGGGGTAGCCTGCGCCGGCTATCTGGCACTAAGGTCCACTCCCCAGTTTCTGGCTTGAAGGTCGCGAATGACGTCCTTGTGGCCCCTGAGGCTGTCTCCAATGCCTTCGGCCGCTTTTTCGCAGAGGTTTCGAGCTCCGCTCATTACCACCCTGCCTTCCTCCCCCGCAAACAGGCAGAGGAGGCTAGGCCACCTGACTTCCGCTCCTCGAATTGTGAAAGTTATAATGCCCCATTCACCATGCGGGAACTCGAAACCGCACTTGGCCGATAACGGTCCTCCGCTCCAGGGCCTGATTCTATTCATATTCAGATGCTGAAGAACCTTTCTCCTGCGGGTAAAGGTTTTCTTCTTCGTACATACAATCGCATCTGGATTGAGGGACATGTTCCCGCATGCTGGCGCGAGTCTATTGTTGTCCCGATTCCTAAGCCGGGGAAGGACAAGCACTTGCCTTCCAGTTATCGACCTATCTCGCTTACCAGCTGTGTCTGTAAAGTGATGGAGCGAATGGTTAACTCTCGATTGGTTTGGCTGCTCGAGTCTCGACGCCTACTTACCAATGTACAATGTGGATTTCGTAGGCGCCGCTCTGCTGTTGACCATCTGGTTACCTTGTCGACCTTCATTATGAATAACTTCTTGCGGAAGCGCCCGACCGCTGCTGTGTTCTTTGATTTGGAGAAGGCTTACGACACCTGTTGGAGGGCGGGCATTCTCCGCACCATGCATACTTGGGGCCTTCGCGGTCGCCTCCCTCTTTTTATTCGTTCCTTTTTAATGGATCGACAGTTCAGGGTACGTGTGGGTTCTGTCCTGTCCGACACCTTTCGCCAGGAGAATGGGGTGCCAGAGGGCTCAGTTTTGAGCGTCGCTCTCTTCGCCATCGCGATCAATCCAATAATGGATTGCCTCCCAGCTGATGTATCAGGCTCCCTTTTTGTGGACGATTTTACCATCTATTGCAGCGCGCAGTGTACAAGTGTCCTGGAGCGCTGTCTTCAGCGTTCTCTTGACCGTCTTTACTCCTGGAGTGTCGCCAATGGCTTCCGTTTTTCTGCCGAGAAGACGGTCTGTATTAACTTCTGGCGCTACAAAGAGTTTCTCCCACCGTCCTTACGACTCGGTCCCGTTGCTCTCCCAATCGTGGAGACAACCAAATTTTTAGGCCTTACCTTTGACAGGAAACTTAGCTGGTCTCCACATGTGTCATATTTGGCCGCCCGTTGTACCCGTTCTTTAAATGTCCTCCGTGTTCTCAGTGGTATGTCGTGGGGAGCGGATCGAACCGTCCTACTTAGTCTATATCGGTCGATCGTCCGCTCCAAGCTGGATTATGGGAGCTTCGTATACTCCCCTGCACGGCCATCCATCTTACGCCGCCTCAACTCCATACAACATCGGGGTTTACGACTTGCGATCGGAGCATTTTATACCAGTCCCGTAGAGAGTCTTCATGCTGACGCTGGCGAATTGCCACTCACCTACCAGCGCGATATACTGCTTTGTCGGTATGCCTGTCGGCTACTGTCAATGCCCGACCATCCGTCTTATCGTTCCTTTTTTGACGACTCTCTTGACCGTCAATACGGGTTTTATGTCTCTGCCCTGCTACCCCCTGGAGTTCGCTTTCGTCGCCTCCTTCAGCACCTTAATTTTTCACTCCCTGCAACCTTTCGAGTGGGCGAGAGCCGCACGCCACCTTGGCTCCAGGCTCAGGTCCGCGTTCACCTTGACCTCAGCTCGCTCCCAAAAGAGGTCACCCCCGGTTCGGTCTACCACTCTCGTTTTTTGGAACTTCGTTCGAAGTTCATCAACATGACTTTCATTTATACAGATGGCTCTAAGACCAATGACGGGGTCGGGTGTTCCTTTATTGTCGGGGCACAAAGTTTCAAATACCGGCTCCATGGCCATTGTTCGGTCTTCACAGCTGAGCTCTTTGCCCTCTACCAGGCTGTTCTTTACATCTGCCGCCACCGACATTCTGCTTATGTCATCTGCTCAGATTCCCTGAGCGCCATCCAGAGCCTCAGTGATCCGTACCCGGTTCACCCTTTCGTACATCGGATCCAACGCTCTCTTCAGCAGCTGGTGGACGTCGGTTCTCCGGTTAGCTTTATGTGGGTTCCTGGCCATGTCGGTATCCCTGGGAACGAAGCTGCAGATGCCGCGGCCAAGGCTGCGGTCCTCCAGCCTCGGACGGCTTCTTGTTGTGTCCCTTCGTCCGATTTTAGCAGGGTCATTTGTCGGCGCATCTTACGGCTGTGGCATGCCGATTGGGCTGCACTTACCGACAACAAACTTCGGGCCTTAAAACCTCTTCCCGTGGCTTGGACGTCCTCCTCACGCCCTTCTCGGCGGGAGGAGGTCGTTTTAGCCCGGTTAAGAATTGGACTCTGCCGGTTCAGCCATCGCCATCTGCTGACGGCTGCGCCGGCGCCGTTCTGCCCATGTGGGCACTTGCTGACGGTTAGACACATTTTAATGTCCTGTCCAGATCTTAACACACTGCGCCTCGATCTTCACCTGCCTAATACTTTCGATGCCATTTTAGCGGATGACCCACGAGCAGCTGCTCGTGTTCTTTGTTTTATCAATTTGACAAACCTCGCTAAGTACATTTGATGTTGTTTTTTAATCCTATGCCTGTCAGTCTGTCTTTTATCGTGTTTTCCCTTTTAGTTGTTGTTGTCAACTTGTGCCTCGCGGTGCATTCTTAGAGTAGTCAGGGCGCTAATGACCATTGAAGTTGTGCGCCCTAAAACCACAAAAAAAAAAAAAAAAAAAAAAAAAAAAAAAAAAAACTACTGTGTGTCCACTGTCGGCTGCCAAAGCCTCGTACTCAGAAAAACTTTGCATAGCTGCCTTCTTCTTTATTGAAACTACGCTCCACACCTAATTCTCCGTACCAGATTTCTACTACATACCTTTACGCACACAACTGCTGCAAAATCTTTATCTCAGAGCCCCCACCCAAAACTACCCACGATACATCGGATTCATCTCCTGGATCACAGAATATTATCAGTTCTAATCATGTCTCCTTTGCGACTGCAAAAAGCGTTTGAATTCATATGCCGGATAAACCCCCATTTGTGACGTACCTTATGTGCGTAGTGCTTGAGCAATGATGATGATGAGGTCCCATACTCCGAGGAGCGTAGGGGACGATGCGGGAGACCTGCACCACTGTACTAGGCAAGGTCCTAGTGGAGGTGGTTTGCCAGTGCCTTCCTCCGGCCGTGATGGGGATGAATGATGATGATGACGACACAACAACACCCAGTCATCTCGAGGCAGGAAAAATCCCTGACCCCACCGGGAATCGAACCCGGGTCCACGTGCGCGGGAAGCGAGAACGCTACCGTAAGACCACGAAGCTTGAGCAATACATGGCTCTATTTTGAATTGTGGCTTGATATAGTCATGCCGTACACGTCTCCTTTCATGCTCAGCAGCTAAACTCGTTGCAAAATAGTTACACCTGTGATCTTGCAGTCTAATTATCTGAGCATTGTCATGTAATCCGAATTATAAGTGAAACAAATAGCAACAAAATTGTACAACAATAAATGATAAAAATGATTTTATTCCAATGAATAATTGGTGTAGATGACACCAAAAGCTTCAAACTGAATGAACTGACTTATTCGGTTATTCAAACATAGAAATTGTTAAGAATGGTGGTTCCGCGATAAATCACTTAAACATGAAATTAAATTATAAAAATGTTCAAATGCAGTTAAGCTTGTGTATAAGCCCATTTAGAATGGTAATAGAATCCGCAAATGCTTCCTAGTCTGAGTTCATTTCGTTAACGAAACAAAACTTGATCGTCAGTTCATAAATACTTAAAGTTCTCTTGTAGCAATCAATATACCAACACACGAGAATTCACGAGCAGATTTTCGTATTTTATCCGATATGAATTCCAAAAGTACAACCAAAATAAATTACAATTCAATCTTGCACATCCTGTAATACTCACAAAATAATTAATTTCCAGTTCCTCTCAGAGATTAAGTACCACTTGACTCGGAAATTTTATAAGTTCGAACGAATGTTTTAAAGTATTTGCGCGGCCACTTTTCTCCCAGAAACCAACACTTTACCGCGTTATCTAATTCACGTCTTGACTTTCAAATACTTTGCTGGCTCGACACAAAATGTCTCCCAACTCAACTTCTCCTTAATATTTTTCCTTGTTCCCCAAAACCGTTCCACGAATCACAATACCCAAGCGCTTCTCTTCTAATGAGAACATTCATTCCTCGTCAAAATAGCATAATTTACTTACAATATATAAAATGAACCAACATTTGCATAATAGCAGTGTTACAAATTAGACTTATGGCTTCAATGAAAGACTGGCCAACTTATAGTTAAATAAAGCAGAAACAGTTAATAATTTAGATAAATGTAACATGGTAATGTATGGTGAGATCTGGGAACTTCCATACTGCTTTCATTTGCTGTGTAACTGTGGCGAGTTCAATGCTCTCACAAATTTACGCAATAAGTTAGCATAAAAAAGATAATAACTCAATAAACAAAATATGTAGAAATGTGTGGTTTTTAGGGGTGATAGCTAGAGTCCTAAATTATCATCTTATGCCTTGTTTGGCCGGCCGGTGTGGCCGTGCGGTTCTAAGCGCGTCAGTTTGGAACCGCGTGACCGCTACGGTCGCAGGTTCGAATCCTGCCTCGGGCATAGATGTGTGTGATGTCCTTAGGTTAGTTAGGTTTAAGTAGTTCTAAGTCCTAGGGGACTGATGACCTCAGTAGTTAAGTCCCATAATGCTCAGAGCCATTTGAGCCTATGCCTTGTTTATTAAGTTTGCATTAACATTCAGCAGTTATTAATTTTCAATGATTATTATAAGAATATTTATTTAGTGTGATCATCTAACTTCTATAGTTTTTGTGTTATTTATAATATTAATATCCAGTAGGTGGTTGTCAATGCCATGAGTACGTTGATATAAAAAATTTCAACAGTTTCTTAAACACGATTCTTTTTAATTTTACCAAAAAGTGATTCACTTTTCACTATGAATTTGTCGTCAAGAAAAAGGTTAGAAGATACCCTTTCTGGTTGGTTGGTTGGTTGGTTGTTTTGGGGAAGGAGACCAGACATCGAGGTCATCGGTCTCACCGGATTAGGGAAGGATGGGGAAGGAAGTCGGCCGTGCCCTTTGAAAGGAACCATCCCGGTATTTGCCTGGAGCGATTTAGGGAAATCACGGAAAACCTAAATCAGGATGCCCGGGCGCGGGATTGAACCGTCGTCCTCCCGAATGCGAGTCCAGTGTCTAACCACTGCGCCACCTCGCTCGGTCGATATCCTTCCTCCCAGGTGTTTTAGGAATAAGGAAATACAGAATGAATAAGATAAAACTGGCCTAGAGAAATATTTCACGCACTTTAAGATAGACACCCCAACTTAAATCGTGTGTCCCAGGTGTAATGAATGTTGTAAGCTGGGTTGCCTATCTTAAAGTGCATGAAATATTTTCTCGGCCAATTGTATTTTGTCCAACCTGTGGTAACCTATCGAGGAAAAAATATTAGTTCAGCAGAAGCATTCGTCATGTCCATCAAACGTATTTACTTGCCCACCAGAATTTTATTTTGTTTTTCTTGAAATAGTCAGTTCCGACGAATCTTTAATTTTTATAAAAAGTGATGTTTATGTCTATTTTTAATTGGAGTGCAGACTCCAAGATAAATCTTGCCGGCCGCGGTGGTCTCGCGGTTCTAGGCGCTCAGTCCGGAACCGCGCGACTGCTACAGTCGCAGGTTCGAATCCTGCCTCGGGCATGGATGTGTGTGATGTCCTTAGGTTAATTAGGTTTAAGTAGTTCTAAGTTCTAGGGGACTGATGACCTAAGATGTTAAGTCCCATAGTGCTCAGAGCCATTTGAACCATTTTTGATAAATCTTGCAATGAATTTTTATTTACTCAAGATCCTTTACTTTACATCATACTAAGGAGACCTTTTTGGATTTCTGGGTATTTCTTTAGGTTTTAAAAAAGAAATGTTGCTTCTGCTTATTTTAAAGTAGCCAAGAAATGCGGGACAGGCAGTGTGGTTCAGAGGCTACACTAAACAGTGTTTCTGTCCACTTAGAACATGTTGGAGAACTCATTCAAATGTTCGGAGAAGGGCAAGGGCGTATCACCTCCAACAAAACCATGTCTAGTATACTGCAGCTCTGAGGTGTTCAAGCCAGTCATTTGGTTGATGACTATTTTACCTTTTTTACCTTTATGTCAACCAAAACATGTTTCGAAAGTGAGTTTCATCACTTCCAGAAGCTGTTGAATCTTTCCAAAACCTTGTTTCTGAGACAGAGCTCATGCAACAGAACTTGGCGCATATGCAGAAACACATTCTCACCCTGAGCACTGGGCGATTCCACCGCTTTGTTCTGGAGGGGTGACCGCCTTAATTGACTGCCACACCTCAAAAATTTCCATGGCCATCTCTTTAGTACGTAACCTGTCACCGCAGTCTTCACGCACCTTAGGTGCAGGTAAAAAGTCTTTATTCCCAGGCACGTATGATTATACAAAATTTCATTAAATTTTTGTCTGAAGAGACAAACGAAGAAGCAAAAGTCTCATTACGAAGTGTTCTTGAGTAGGTTGCATGAACCACTAGCTATTTCAATCGCACAACAAAGGGAGGAGTTGGGAAAGAATGCTACAAGTACTTCTCAAGGCTTTATTACTTCAGGAAAGAGTCTTAAGAAGGAGAATAAAACTTTATATTTAGGTAACTTTGACGAACAGATTGTCAAGGGACTGTTATAATTTCCATGTGACACACATTCTTTATTTTACACTGTCAGTACTGTAGGAAACGACATTATCAACATGTTACATCTTTTACCCCTTTCTTGTGTTATAGGATTGCCATCTGGTAGATTTGTTATGCACTGGCTGATCCGTTTACGACAATGAGAGTGAAAAATGGAGGATTCGTCACAATACAGAGTTGTGTGATATTTCCAAAGAGCCGAACATCGTCGCTATAATGAAGACACGACGACTCCACTAGGCAGGCCATGTTGCTTGAATGCAGGACAACCGATGGCCGAAAACTGTACTCAACACCAAGACAACTGGCAGAAGACACATAATAAACTTCTGCTACCGTCTCGACCTGTGTGCGTGCTCGATGAAGTGACTGCGTATCCAAAAACCTTCAGAGAGTGGGACTGCTGGAAGTATGGCAGAAAGAAGATGAAATGGAGGCAGTCTCTCAAAACAGCGGGCGGTCTATTGGGCCTGATCGTGTAAAGTAAGTATTGGCCGATCCGTTGTTTGTAGAACTATTTCTTTTGTCGCTGCTCTAGTGAGAAACTATTGACTTTGAACGTCTATATTTGTGAAATTACTGGTCGTGCTGATACAAACCGTTGTTTTGAGACTTGTTAGCTGCCGGCCTCTGTGACCGAGCGGTTCTAGGTACTTCAGAACTGCGCTGCTGCTACGGTCGCAGGCTCGAATCCTGCCTCGGGCATGGATTTGTGTGATGCCCTTAGGTTAGTTAGGTTTAAGTAGTTCTAAGTCTAGAGGATTGATGGCCTCAGATGTTAAGTCCCATAGTGCTTAGAGCCATTTGAAAGACTTGTTAGCTGTAGCCTACTGTTACATCTGCAGCTGTAGGTGGCGGACGTGAGGTAGATACGCTGGTGTCCAAATTAAGGTAACAAACGCAAATTTTGCAGGGTTGCGTTTGTTTTACCACAAAACAGTGTAAACAGATGATAGTAAAGAGGAAACTATGTCAAGAATACAGAATGTAAACAACTGCAACACGCGTAACGGTGTACAAAAATGTTCTCCGTTTTTCCAGCTTAACGGATTTGCACACACATTCCGACAACTGTTTAGTGTGCTCAGCATGGGGTGTTACCACCTCTGGCAGCAATACAGGCCTAACAACGCCGGAGAATGCTGTTAGTGATGTCATCAGTCTCGTGTCGAGGCAGTAACACCTGTTCTGCCTGCAGAGCTGCTCGCAAGTGTTGGAGAGTGGTTGGTTGGTTGTTGACGTGATGCAACCTGTGTCCCCAGCGCGTATGCTCTATGGAATTCACATCGGGAGAGCAATCATGTCACGCGCAGCATGCAGTATCTTCCGTTTCCAGGAAAACATCAGCCTCCCGTGGTCTATGAGGTCGAGCATTGTCGTCCATCAGTGCGAAGTCTGTGCCCACACCACCTCGCAACAACCGCACATGAGGTCCCAATATCTCATCGCGATACCTGGCAGCAGTTAAACCTTGCCGATTCACCCGCACAATTTCACGAAGAGGTGTTCGAGCGGTCAACATAATCCCTGACCACACCATTAAGGTTGGTTGGTTGGTTGTTTGGGGAAGGAGACCAGACAGCGTGGCCATCGGTCTCATCGGATTAGGGAAGGATGGGGAAGGAAGTCGGCCGTGCCCTTTGAAAGGAACCATCCCGGTATTTGCCTGGAGCGATTTAGGGAAATCACGGAAAACCTAAATCAGGATGGCCGGACGCGGGATTGAACCGTCGTCCTCCCGAATACGAGTCCAGTGTGCTAACCACTGCGCGCACCATTAAGGATTCTCCTCCATATCGGTCTCTTTCCACAATGTTTGGATACCGAAATCGTGTTCCACGTTCACTGCAGATGCGAATGCGTCGAGAATCACCCTAGAGACCAAACTGGGACTCATCTGCGAAAAGAACATTGGTCAACTGTTCCACCTTGAAGGTGCCATGTTCACGAGTGCACTCTAGACGCTCTCTTCTGTGAAGGCGCATCAGAGGAACACACACAGAAAGTCTCCTACAATACCGGCTGCCTTGCCGAAGCCTTCTGTACACCGTTCGCCTCGATACAACACGTCCAGTGGATGCTGCGATGTCAGATTCCAGTTGCCTTGCAGTACTAAGGCGATACCGTCGTGCCCTTACGGCCAAATAACGGTCCTGTGCTTTTGACATCACAAGTTGTCTGTCCTGACCTGGTCTTTGGGCTACTGTTTCGGCCTCTATAGATTGTCGACCATCCAAAAAACAACAGAACGATTCACATTAAGCCTTCGGATCACATCAATTAGAGACTGTCCTGCTTCCATTCTTCCTATGGTCCTCCACCGCAGAAAGTCTGGTAGGCGTCTTGTTTGTGCCATACTGCACAGCCTGTGAATCTACGCAGCGATTGTGGATGTGGGACTCCTCGGAAAACACTAAACTGTTTGATAGGTGGCCTGACGTCATTGCTTATATAGTTGTCCATTGACCGGAATGCCATCTTCCGTGCAGAACACGACTGTACGGACATTTGTTGAGATTTTTTATAATTATGCCTTGGATTAGACACAAAAGGGGGAAATACCGGTTTGTTGCTTTAATTTTGGACACTAGTGTATTTATGCGACAAACACAAAGACATACAGCTGGATGGGTGCGATTCACATACTTTTATTTACAATTTTTACATGTCGCGAAGGTGGCAAAGACACATAACAAACACTCAACTTCTTCTATTGGATTTACAGCGGTTTATCTTACTGAATACTGTCGTAGGTTCTCAACTGTTGCTTGTAGTGATAACTGTGGCATAGGCTCAATGGCATGTTTCCAAGGTTCAGTGTGTCTTCTGCGTGTAATCTGCTTGTCTTCTGGTGTATCTCTACGTGCACTGAGTTATAAAGACACACGGATCGGTACATTTACCTCCATTGTAGCCGCGGTATTAACGACGACCTCTATCTTCAGGTGTGGTGCCATCTGTCAGTCTTGCAACGAATCATGGAGAATCTGGAGAGTACGTGTGGCACCCTCTGGCAGCCAGCCTAGAGTTACCATACTCGGATCTACATCTACGTGATAATTCTGCCATTCACAATAAAGTGCCTGGCAGGGGGTTCAATGAACCACCTTCCAGCTGTTTCTCTACCATTCCACTCTCGAACGGCACGCGGGAAAAACGAGCACATAAATTTTTCTGTGCGAGCCCTGATTTCTCTTATTTTATCGTGATGATCATTTCTCCCTATGTAGGTGTGTGCCAACAGAGAGTTTTCGCAAACGGAGGAGAAAACTGATGATTGAAATTTCATGAGAAGGCGCATCGAAAAACGCCTTTGTGTTAATGATTGCCACTCCAGTTCACGTATCGTGTCTGCGACACTATCTCCCCTATTTTGCGATAATACAAAACGAGCTTCCCTTCTTTGTACTTTTTCGATGTCATCCGTCAGTCCCACCTGACGCGGATCCCACACCGCACAGCAGTACTGCAGAATATGGCGGACAAGCGTGGTGTAAGCAGTCTCTTTAGTAGACCTGTTGCACCTCCTAAGTGTTCTGCCAATTAATCAAAGTCTTTGGTTTTCTCTACCCACAATATTATCTAGGTGATCGTTCCAATTTAGGTTATTTGTAATTGTACTCCCTAAGTACACTCCTGGAAATGGAAAAAAGAACACATTGACACCGGTGTGTCAGACCCACCATACTTGCTCCGGACACTGCGAGAGGGCTGTACAAGCAATGATCACACGCACGGCACAACGGACACACCAGGAACCGCGGTGTTGGCCGTCGAATGGCACTAGCTGCGCAGCATTTGTGCACCGCCGCCGTCAGTGTCAGCCAGTTTGCCGTGGCATACGGAGCTCCATCGCAGTCTTTAACACTGGTAGCATGCCGCGACAGCGTGGACGTGAACCGTATGTGCAGTTGACGGACTTTGAGCGAGGGCGTATAGTGGGCATGCGGGAGGCCGGGTGGACGTACCGCCGAATTGCTCTACACGTGGGGCGTGAGGTCTCCGCAGTACATCGATGTTGTCGCCAGTGGTCGGCGGAAGGTGCACGTGCCCGTCGACCTGGGACCGGACCGCAACGACGCACGGATGCACGCCAAGACCGTAGGATCCTACGCAGTGCCGTAGGGGACCGCACCGCCACTTCCCAGCAAATTAGGGACACTGTTGCTCCTGGGGTATCGGCGAGGACCATTCGCAACCGTCTCCATGAAGCTGGGCTACGGTCCCGCACACCGTTAGGCCGTCTTCCGCTCACGCCCCAACATCGTGCAGCCCGCCTCCAGTGGTGTCGCGACAGGCGTGAATGGAGGGACGAATGGAGACGTGTCGTCTTCAGCGATGAGAGTCGCTTCTGCCTTGGTGCCAATGATGGTCGTATGCGTGTTTGGCGCCGTGCAGGTGAGCGCCACAATCAGGACTGCATACGACCGAGGCACACAGGGCTAACACCCGGCATCATGGTGTGGGGAGCGATCTCCTACACTGGCCTTACACCACTGGTGATCGTCGAGGGGACACCGAATAGTGCACGGTACATCCAAACCGTCATCGAACCCATCGTTCTACCATTCCTAGACCGGCAAGGGAACTTGCTGTTCCAACAGGACAATGCACGTCCGCATGTATCCCGTGCCACCCAACGTGCTCTAGAAGGTGTAAGTCAACTACCCTGGCCAGCAAGATCTCCGGATCTGTCCCCCATTGAGCATGTTTGGGACTGGATGAAGCGTCGTCTCACGCGGTCTGCACGTCCAGCACGAACGCTGGTCCAACTGAGGCGCCAGGTGGAAATGGCATGGCAAGCCGTTCCACAGGACTACATCCAGCATCTCTACGATCGTCTCCATGGGAGAATAGCAGCCTGCATTGCTGCGAAAGGTGGATATACACTGTACTAGTGCCGACATTGTGCATGCTCTGTTGCCTGTGTCTATGTGCCTGTGGTTCTGTCAGTGTGATCATGTGATGTATCTGACCCCAGGAATGTGTCAATAAAGTTTCCCCTTCCTGGGACAATGAATTCACGGTGTTCTTATTTCAATTTCCAGGAGTGTATTTAGTTGAATTTACAGCCATCAGATTTGTGTGACTTATCGCGAAATCGAAATTTAGCTGATTTGTTTTAGTACTCATGTGAATAACTTCACTCTTTTCTTTATTCAGGGTCAATTTCCACTTTTCGCACCATACAGATAACTTATCTAAATCATTTTGCAAGTCGTTTTGATCATCTGATGACTTTACAAGACGGTAAATGACAGCATCATCTGCAGACAATCTAAGACGGCTACTCAGACTGTCTCCTATGTCGTTAATACAGATCAGGAACAATAGAGGGCCTATAACACTTCCTTGGGGAATGCCGGGTATTGCTTCTGTTTTAGTCGATGATTTTCCGTCTATTACTACGAACTGTGACCTTTCTGACAGGAAATCACGAATCCAGTCGCACAACTGATTATGGAGTAGCACGTTTCCAGCATCGTGTACAGTCGGTGTAAACATTGTCCATCCACCACTTATAAGTTATGCGAGATACGTGCTTCTGCGTAGGCTTCAGCTGCCGATCTTCACCCCCCACCCTCCTTGCCAAGCTCTGTCACCGTTCACAACAGAACCCCCACCACTGCCGTTATCCCCACCCATGTCACTTCATCTGTCCAGGTATCGACCAAATTATTTTGCGCGCACTCTGGAAACATCGGAATGGAAAAAATATTTTTCTGTCCTGATTCAAACATAATAAAAAGTGTGTTAAATTTTAAAGGCGAATATTTTGAAAAACAAAAATGTGGTCTGTGCCAAAAGCTTTTTTCACTTTGATCGACATTCGTAACACCGACCTGCTGCGATATATGTCACTAAACAAATCGTTGCCTCTCTCTCGGCGCGACAGCAGCAGAAAATGCACATATCGAATATCACGGCGTTGACTCCTCAAAAAATGGTTCAAATGGCTCTAAGCACTATGGGACTTAACAGCTGAGGTCATCAGTTCCCTATATGTAGAACTGCTTAAACCTAACGACATCACACACATCCGTGCCCCAGGCAGGATTCGAACCTGCGACCGTAGCAGTCGCGCGGTTCCGGACTGAAGCGCCTAGAACCGCTCGGCCATCGCGGCCGGCGTTGACTCCTCACTGAGCGCCATGAGAAGAAGTGAGGTTTCAGTTTCAGCACCATGAGCAGTTGGTGGTAAACACTGTCGCTCCCGCACTTACAAGTTACACGAGATACGCACTTGTACATAGGCTTCAGCTGTCGAAACGCACCCCCCCCCCACCTCCCTCCCCCACGAGCCAACAGCGCAGTGGCCGTTCATAAAGGAGCCCCCACCACTTTCGTTGTCCCCTCCGCCGTCACACCATCCACACAGATGCAGGCCAAGTTATTTTGTTCTCACTCCGCCAACATCAGAGTGGAGAAAAATGTTTTCTGTATTAGTTTGAATGTATACAAAAGTGCATAAATTTCAAAGGCAAATATTTTGAGGAACAATCTGCCCCAAAAACTTTTTTTTTTTTTTTTTCCCGTCGAAACTCGTAACAGCGACCTGCTACGATGTGTGCCACAGCGGTGCTCTGCTCACTAAGGAGATCGTTTCTTCTCTCTCGGCGCGACAGAAGCAGCAAATGCGCATCTCGAATATCACGGCGCTGACTCCTCGCCGAGCAGCGCGAGAAGGAGCGAGGTTTCGGTAAAAGCGCTAAGCCCCGGCGACACAGACACGGCGCCCGCCTTTGCGGCAAGCCGCGTGCGCCAACTTCTCGCCGCCTCTGCTATACAGTCAACACGCCCGCGCCAGAGGGGGATATGGAAGCGCGCGCCTGCTCTGCATAATCTCTGCAGACACTCCGCCATACATATACCTTTTAAACGCTAAAGAAAATCTCCGCCTTCCCCCGCTGGAAAAATTCTTATCCCTTTTGTCGATTCTTATTCCTTAGTCCGCGGGGGCGCACAGCTGCGCGGCGTGGCACTCCTCTTAAAATGCCATTTGCCGGCAGGGACTGAGCCGGAGCAGCCGGCGCCGGCTGAGTGCTCCCCCGGTCGGCGCCGCGCTGCGGTCCGACGCCGACGCCGACGCCGACGCCAGGGACGCCTAAAGTGTGCCTCGCCGGCCTAACACGCACACACAAGCACATCGCGTCCCGCCCACTCTACTACACACACACTCTGCTAACACGCTCCCCAATTACGTTTAAGCTAAATTGTGACCTACTTCCCAGTGTCTCAGTAGTTACGGGCCAGAGGACGGATCGAAACGCCTGCGGTGAGTTCTACGATATTAGTTCAAAAATGGCACACTGGACTCGCATTCGGGAGGACGACGGTTCAATCCCGTCTCCGGCCATCCTGATTTAGGTTTTCCGTGATTTCCCTAAATCGCTTCAGGCAAATGCCGGGATGTTTCCTTTGAAAGGGCACGGCCGATTTCCTTCCCCATCCTTCCCTCACCCGAGCTTGCGCTCCGTCTCTAATGACCTCGTTGTCGACGGGACGTTAAACACTAATATCCTCCTCCTCAAAAATGGCTCTGAGCACTATGGGACTTAACATCTGAGCCGGCCGCGGTGGTCTAGCGGTTCTAGGCGCTCAGTCCGGAACCGCGCGACTGCTACGGTCGCAGGTTCGAATCCTGCCTCGGGCATGGATGTGTGTGATGTCCTTAGGTTAGTTAGGTTTAAGTAGTTCTAAGTTCTAGGGGACTGATGACCACAGATGTTAAGTCCCATAGTGCTCAGAGCCATTTGAACCATTTGAACTTAACATCTGAGGTCATCAGCCCCCAGAACTTAGAACTACTTAAACCTGACTAACCTAAGGACATCACACACATCCATGCCCGAGGCAGGATTCGAACCTGCGACCGTAACAGTCGCGCGGTTCCGGACTGAAGAGCCTAGAACCGCTCGGCAACCGCGGCCGGCTACGATTTTTGTCTTTCACTTATCACTCTTTTCACCGATTCGCCTTTTTTTTAAAAAAAAATGGCAACATTAAACCTAACTAACCGAAGGACATCACACAACACCCAGTCATGACGAGGCAGAGAAAATCTCTGACCCCGGCCAAACTGAGCTACCCAAGCACGACTCACACAACCCCCTCACAGTTTTACTTCCACCAGTACCTCGTCTCCTACCTTCCAAACTTTACAGAAGCTCTCCTGCGAACCTTGCAGAACTAGCACTCCTGAAAGAAAGGATATTGTGGAGACTTGGCTTAGCCACAGCCTGGGGGATGTTTCCAGAATGAGATTTTCACTCTGCAGCGGAGTGTGCGCTGCAGCTTTAATCTTCCAGGAAGTTTCATATCAGCGCACACTCCGTTGCAGAGTGAAAATCTCATTCTGGAAACATCCCCAAGGCTGTGGCTAAGCCATGTCTACGCAATATACTTTCTTTCAGGAGTGCTAGTTCTGCAAGGTCCGCAGGAGAGCTTCTGTAAAGTTTGGAAGGTAGGGGACGAGGTACTGGCAGAAGTAAAGTTGTGAGGACGGGGCGTGAGTCGTGCTTGGGTAGCTCAGTTGGTAGAGCACTTGCCCGCAAAAGACAAAGGTCCCGAGTTCGAGTTTCGGTCTGGCACACCGTTTTAATCTGCCAGGAAGTTTGGTGTCTAATTGATTCCAAACTATCAAAGTTCTTTTCTGTTTTAGGTTCGCAGTACGTAAGTAGTGGATGAGGTGCAGTGCCCAAGAAGCCATGTTAACCAATCAGGAGAAGGCACAGTGTGTCCTGTGGCACCATGAGACACGATCGCCAACCACAGTGCAGAGACACTTCCAGACAACGTTTGGAAGGAATCCACCTGATGTCAAGAGCATTAAAGCCTGGTATGAGAGGTTCAAGAGCACAGGATCGGTTGCTGACCTTCCGAGGTCTGGTCGACCAAGAACCTCAGCAGACAGGGTGGAAGCTGTAAGGCAGTCTTTTCTGCGAAGTCCGAAGAAATCGGTGCGCAGGGCCTCGCGTGAATTACAGATGCCAAAAAGCTCTCTCCACGACATTTCACACAAACGTTTATTGTTTCGTGCATACAAAGTGCAAATCGTTCAGTACACGTCAATATGACTTTGTGGTCGAAATGCTATCACGTATTGAGGACGATGATGGTTATCTCAGATGAATTGCCTTTTCCGACGAATCGACCTTTTTTGTCAGTGGAGTCGTGAATCGCCATAAAGTGCGCATTTGGGGTTCACAACCCCCTGGCGAGGTCATGGAGTGCACCAGAGGCAGTCCAAAGGTGAATGTTTGGTGCGCGCTATTGCACGATCGAATTATCGGGCAATTCTTCTTCGCTGAGGCTACTATCACATCTGCTTTGTATCTGGACATGTTGCAACTGTATGCTGTTCCTCAGCTGCTTCAGTATCACCCCGATGTCTTGTTTCAGCAAGACGGTGCACCGCCTCATTGGAGTTTGGACGTCTGTGCCTATCTCGATATGACCTTTCCTGGGCGATGGATTGGTCGTGATGGGCCAACGGCTTGGCCTCCAAGATCTCCTGACATAACCCCATTAGACTTCTTTTTATGGGTTTATCTCAAGGACGAGGTCTACCGAACACGTGTACCAGATCTTGAAACCCTGCGGCAACGGATAACCACAGTCGTCGAATCGATCCCTCCAGTGATGTTGGCTAATGTGTGGACGGAAATTGAATATCGCCTAGATGTGCTACGTGCTACCAAGGGTGCTCATGTGGAAGTTTACTGATGTGTGAAAAAAATTTTGATAGTTTTAGACACCAGTTTCATATTTGTATCTTACTTCTAGCCTGAGTTACCAATTTATGTAATCAGGGAAAGACTTTTCGGGCACCCTGTATAGGAACCTCTTCCCTCTTGACCTGAAAAACACACACACACTCCTCCAACACGTTCCCCTATTACGTTTAAGCTAAATTGCGCCCCTCTTCCGAGTGACTCAGTGTGTTAGTGCCAGATGACTCTTCGATCCAAGGTGAGTACTAAGATCTGTGTATGTCACTTGTCACTCCTTTCACTGATTCGAAGGAGATAACCCTTTTGTTTTGTTGAGTCCAGCTAGAACAATAACAACAAGGATGAGACTCTCTGCGCAAAATCACGAATGACGGTGTCCGAGCCACGACTAGGCGGCGGCGGTGTAGCGTCGCAGAGCGAAGGGGCTCCAAGTGCGAGTGGTTGTTTGGCTGCCACTGGCTGTCCAACATCGCGGCGGCAGAGGGCGCTGGTTGTGCGGAGCCACTGGAACTGTGGCTCAGCGGGCACGCATCATTGGGGTTGCCAGATCCCTAATGACCACTATCGGCGTCTGACGGAAACTTACAATTCCACTGCCAACTTGGACGCCTGTTGGGTAGTACCAATACGTCATACCACACCTCTTACTAGCTTACAACGCTGCCATGAGGGTTTACTGTTTAGCTGTCTCGAGTTATTAAAAGTACAGGATTGAAGCGATTTCACAGCTCTACAATAACTGTATTATTTGAGATATTTTCACAATGCTTTGCACACACATACAAAAACTCAAAAAGTTTTTGTAGGCATTCACAAATGTTCGATATGTGCCCCTTTACTGATTCGGCAGACATCAAGCCGACAATCAAGTTCCTCCCACACTCGGCGCAGCATGTCCCCATCAATGAGATGGAATGCATCGTTGATGCGAACTCGCAGTTCTGGCACGTTTCTTGGTAGAGGAGGTTTAAACACTGAATCTTTCACATAACCCCACAGAAAGAAATCGCATGGGGTTAAGTCGGGAGAGCGTGGAGGCCATGACATGAATTGCTGATCGTGATCTCCACCACGACCGATCCATCGGTTTTCCAATCTCCTGTTTAAGAAATGCCGAACATCATGATGAAAATGCGGTGGAGCACCATCCTGTTGAAAGATGAAGTCGGCGCTGTCGGTCTCCAGTTGTGGCATGAGGCAATTTTCCAGCATGTCCAGATACACGTGTCCTGTAACGTTTTTTTTCGCAGAAGAAAAAGGGGCCGTAAATTTTAAACCGTGAGATTGCACAAAACACGTTAACTTTTGGTGAATTGCGAATTTGCTGCACGAATGCGTGAGGATTCTCTACCGCCCAGATTCGCACATTGTGTCTGTTCACTTCAGCATTAAGAAAAAATGTTGCTTCATCACTGAAAACAAGTTTCGCACTGAACGCATCCTCTTCCATGAGCTGTTGCAACCGCGCTGAAAATTCAAAGGGTTTGACTTTGTCATCGGGTATCAGGGCTTGTAGCAATTGTAATCGGTAAGGCTTCTGCTTTAGCCTTTTCCGTAAGATTTTCCAAACCGTCGGCTGTGGTACGTTTAGCTCCCTGCTTGCTTTATTCGTCGACTTCCGCGGGCTACGCGTGAAACTTGCACGCACGCGTTCAACCGTTTCTTCGCTCACTGCAGGCTGACCCGTTGATTTCCCCTTACAGAGGGATCCAGAATCTTTAAACTGCGCATACCGTCGCCGAATGGCGTTAGCAGTTGGTGGATCTTTGTTGAACTTCGTCCTGAAGTGTCGTTACACTGTTATGACTGACTGATGTGAGTGCATTTCAAGCACGACATACGCTTTCTCGGCTCCTGTCGCCATTTTGTCTCACTGCGCTCTCGAGCGCTCTGGCGGCAGAAACCTGAAGTGCGGCTTCAGCTGAACAAAACTTTATGAGTTTTTCTACGTATCTGTAGTGTGTCGTGACCATATGTCAATGAATGGAGCTACAGTGAATTTATGAAATCGCTTCAATCATTTGTAATAGCCCTGTATACGGTTGCACGTATCGGACTACCAAACACCACGTTATTACAAAGTTACAAGTACACGTGTTAATAATACACTGAAAAGCCAAAGAAACTGGTACACCTGCGTAATATCGTGTAGCGCCCCCGCGAGCACCCAGGAGGGTCGCAACACAACGTGCTATGGGCTCTACTAATGCCTGAAATAACGATGGACGGAATTGTCACCACTAATCCTCCAGGGCTGTCCATAAATCCGTAACAGCACGGGTGATGGAGATCTCTTCCGAACAGTAAGTTGCAAGGCATCCCAGATATGCTCAATAATGATCATGTTTGGGGAGTTTGGTGGCCAGCGGAAGTGTTTAAACGCAGAAGAGTGTTCCTGACGCAACTCTGTAGCAATTCTAGATGTGTGGGGTGTCGCATTGTCCTGCTGGAATTGTCCTAGTCCGTCGGAATGCACAATTGACATAAATGGATGCAGGTGGTCAAACAGGATGTTTACGAATGAGTCACCAGTCAGAGTCGTATCTAGACGTATCAGGGGTCCCATATCACTCCAACTGTACACGGCCTACACCGTTACAGAGCCTTCACCAACTTAAACAGTCCCCTGCTGACATACAGGGTTCATGGATTCATGAGGTTGTCTCCATACCCGTACACGTCCGTCCGCTCGAAACAATTTGACACGAAACTCGTCCGACCAGGCAACATGTTTCCATTCATCAAGAGTCCAATTTCGGTGTTGACGGGCCCAGGCTTGGCGTAAAGCTTTGTGTAGTGCAGTCATCAAGGATACACGAGTGGGCCTTCAGCTCCGAAAGCCCATATCGATGATGTTTCGTTGAATGTTTCGCATGCTGACACTTGTTGGTGGCCAAGCATTGAAATCTGAAGCAATTTGCGGAAGGGTTTCACTTCTGTCACGTTGAACGATTCTCTTCAGTCGTCCTTGGTCCCGTTCGTGCAGGATCTTTTTCCGGCCGCAGCGGTGTCGTATATGTTTCACCGAATTCCTGATATTCACAGTACACTCGTGAAATGGTCGTATGGGAAAATACCCACTTGCTCGCTACCTCGGAGACGCTGTGTCCCATCGTTCGTGCGCAGACTATAACACTGTGTCTTTATGTTTCAAAAGTGAGTGTCTTTAAATGTATGTTATTGTATTGGCTTAACTGAGTCGTTACAAGATACAAAGTAGAAACGCAGAGAAAGAACGGCAATAGCTGAAAAGGTATTGGGCAGTAGAGATACATTACAGTGATTGGTGAACAAGATATAGCAATGTATGTAGCCAAATACAGGTTTTGTCTCAAACATTTTGGATCCAATTGAAACAGGTGATATCCATTCCACACCGCACTACAGTGCGATAGGCAACAAATGGTCGTAAATGCACATTTACAGTGTTATGGACATACAGAGCGTACACTGGATAATAACAACGTAGTTCATAGTAATTGTTCACAGTGACGACCGCCATTCTCAATGCATGTGTGGCAACGGCGCACTCTCTCAAAAATCCCTGCTATCTGTTGAACTGAGAGAGACGCAGGTTGGATCCTAGCAAGCAGGTCTTCATTCGTTTCTAGGGGGTTTCATATATCAAAGTTCTCACCTTGTAACCCCAGAGGAGAAAGTCCAGAAGCGTGAGATCCGGTGATCGCACCGGCCATGGGACAGGACTCCCTTTCCAATCCAATGATGAGGGTATGTGTCGTTCTGGTGTTCATGGACATTAACATCGAAGTGGATTCGTGCACAGCTTAAATGGGAGGCAGCAAATAAGACCCTATTAAGTGATCCAGGACAATGCCCGCCCATACGTTAACAGAGAATCATTACAGGTGGCCACCGATGTGGGTGGAGTGTGGATTGTCCTCACTCCAGACATGGCTATTGCGGCTGTTGAAAGTACCATTACGGGCAAATGAGGCCTCATGCGTGAACAATACAAACTGTACCAATTTCGGCACTACAGCACTGCAGTGGATAATCCATTGACAGAATTGAACCCGGGACTCAAAATCCGTTTGTCCCACTGTTTGCACTCTTTCTTTGTGGTAGGACCGTAATACCTATTCCACCAGTACTCTCCACACTGCGAAATGTGCGTTTCACGGGCAAGCTGACTGGTTCTTATTGCTGGGTGCTCGACGACACGCTCCAACACCATCCCAAAGTCTGGTGCTCGGCCATTTTTTGGCAGGAACCTTGGCTGGCTCTCTGTAGCGTGAACGACCACGTCTGTCGTAAGTTGGTATCAACATAGATGAACTTCTTCCAATTAGGATGACGCCTGTTGGCAGAGCGTTTTTTAGGCATTCGTGCTACTTTACGGGCACTACATCCTGCCACATCACACATTAGATGCATGTCTGTCAACTACCGGACGAGTAACGTTCCATCTTTGACTACGAATCATGCACTGTAGACAGTTACATACCTCATTATAGACACATGACACGCTGTCTGATGTAATGGACAACCGACACCAGAAATAGTTGTGTGCATGCGGCATACGTTAATGCCCCAGTAGACTGCACGCGGTTGTCACATGACACACAAGTTGTGAAGTAAGTTGTGTACAGTATGTCTGTTTATCACCTGCCGTCTGTTTCATTGTACAACAGACACCCGGGTTCTTTGCAAGAAAGCAGCAGAAATGAATGTGCAATTGCAGTGCGTGCTTTGAGACTGGCTGTCATCGTTTTGAACAGTTTACTATGAATTACATTGTTGTTGTACATGTATGCTGTGTATGTCCATAACACAATAAATATGCATTTCCGACCTGTGTCAACTTCATGTCAAAGTGTGGGACTATGTCAGCTAAAAGTATGAAGTAGATTTCGTGTTAATGTGAATTATGGTTGTACTAATTTCTCTTTGTTCTCTAATATACCCATTCATTAAATTTGGTATGAGATCAGTGTGTCGGACTACGAAACATTCTACAGTGTCATAGTAATGTCTCTTGACTGAAACCAAAGTTAATGATGTGGACACTTTTAAAGTAATAAGATATGAATAATGATTGTGTGTAAGAAGACAAAACATTGTCATTTGTAAGCTGTGTCAGATGGAACATTATTTAATGGATAAAGCAAACTGGAGGTACTTGTCAGATTATGAGAGTGTGCTTTGAAAGACCAGGTATGTTGTAGTGTGTTAAAAATATAGTGGGTAGTCATGAAATTTAATTATGCGAATTAAGAATGTATCGAGGTTTAGAGCATTATGGAGACAAATGTTGATGTGTTACTTTTGAAACCCTTGTGATGGATTGAAGGTTATATGATACTAATTTTGA
The DNA here is from genome assembly GCF_023864275.1 of Schistocerca cancellata. NCBI lineage: Eukaryota > Metazoa > Arthropoda > Insecta > Orthoptera > Acrididae > Schistocerca > Schistocerca cancellata. The sequence continues at coordinate 779,654,487 of NC_064628.1, read as the reverse complement.
AGTTTATATTGTGGGAGAATATTTTGTAATAGTTTAGATAATTTAATGTTAAAGTGAATGAAGAGCTGTTAGGAATTTATCCCATACTCTGTTACACAATTTGAAATAATTTTTATTCATGGCAATATGCTATTTGAGCACAGAAGAGTAAATCAAAATGAAACACTGTTTAATAATGATGTAAGGTTAAGGTATAAATACTAACAATGTTACACAATTTAAGTGTAGAGTTTGTCATAATTTGACCTGTAAAGCTGACATAGATGTACAATGTGAGGATACTGCAATGATAGTCACAATCATATATGGAACGTCTCAGCTACCCCATTATAAAGGAAACATTAAATCATAAATATGTAAACCAATCTGACTCTGAAAATACAGTGCTGATCACACATAATTGAATTTGCACTGGATTCACCATGTGATTACATTCATTACGTATACATGGATTTTCCCTAAGAGACAACCATTTAACATTGTGTATAAGTATTACAATATTTTGAACTATGTCTATTTTATGTATGTGGTTAAAAGAATCCTCTAATCGCTCCTTGGTACAGTTGTTTGACTATTGAAAATGGTTCCAACAAGTCACCACTAGAAAACACTGCTCTGCATCACAATAACTCAAGATGTAAAGTAATACTACGATACTACAAAATATCAGGGAACACCTAATCACAGATAAGACTGTCCTTAAGGCTTGTAAGCTCACATTTATTACAATAAATGACGTACCTGAAATGTTACCACTCTCAATTATTTCGTCAGATAGGTAATACACGTAGAAAGTTCGTCGTATTCATGATTTCCTCTTCAAAGTAACACACAGTACTTATTATTTAACACAAAATGACATTAAAAATTTAAGTTATTCGCGAGCAGCTAGTTGAGAATATGTATGAACTTCAAATGACTCGACGAACCGTCTTGTTCTGCATATGGATTCAAACCCACGTCATACAGACTAAGCAAAGATTTCGTGACTGACAGAAACTAACAGTCATTCCTGATTAGGCATAATTAGAGTGATATACCTCGATTTTAGACAGTTCGAGTTAGCAAATATCAACTTTAAATTACATAACGCAAACATTTTTAACGGACGCGAATTCCTACACATCACCAATTCCCCCTTTAACGAACTACGAGAGACGTTAAATATTGCTTCTTAACAAGTAACTTACTTGAAATGCCGTGAGGTTAAGCTTTGTGTTGGACAGGGATTCGAACCCAGAACCTAATCGAATAGACATCGAAGCACAATCAACTGTGACATATCGCATTTTCTCGGCATTAGCTGGATATTTTAACTAAAATGATGAGACGAAACATTAATTTTTTCCTTCCCACGACTCCAACCCGGCACCTATCGCTGTTATAATGTAGAGAAAACGAACGATAAATATGGGTTTATTGCACCACATGTGAGCATATTTGAACTAGAAATAATATGACGAAGAGTTCAGTGCTGACTGGGAATAGAGCCCCACACATATCGTTGTTGACTACACGCAAAGAGACGTCAGCTACCGAATTTTTCTCCACCAGCAGCTCGGAATAACATCTTGAACTTACAGTGATCTCGCAAATAGTTCTGTGTCTCACTGGGACTCAAAAACGTCAGATGCCGTGAGTGTTGACAACGAATGAAAATACATTAAAAATCGAAATTATTATCTACCAGCAGCTAGATCTTAATAATACATAATGAAATCTTTAGTGCCGGGCTAGGATTCGAACCCATTCACGCGCAGTATGTGGAGATGTTGAGGAATCTGCAGTTTTGAACAAACAACAAATTGTAGTCGAGCTGTATTGTCACGAAGGGAAAAAATTCCGCGTTAAGGGCGGTCTGAGTTGCATTCCCAGTTCAGAACCAATTTTATCGACATACAGAAGCTCAGATAAAAGATGGAATAAGTGTCCTGTGAGCCTACATAGCGTTTGTTTCGTCACTAGAAATAAATAACTAGTATAAGAAAGGCTACTGGTGATAGAGTTTCTACATGTCGCCACTCCAGACTTTATTGTGGCTCAACCTAACGTCTACTTGGTAGAGAAGGAATATCATTTTTAATGTGAATTTCAGATCACAATGCCATTATATCTTTTTTTCACTTGGTGCAGCCAGAAGAGAATGGAATCTGTCTCTCCCTATCTAAAATTACTGACCGAAGTTGGAATCGAACCGAAACCATAGATATACGAACATATCATCAGCCCAACAGACCTCCAAACCCCCTTCTCAGTGGCTCATTTTTCTATCATAACGTCGTTGTGCCACACTGGCTGAGAATTCTGACACACAGGCTCCCTGTATCAATTTGCACCATGTTCAGTAAATTCATTCATTTGGTTTGCTGAATCACCATGTTGTAGCTGCCTCGGCTACCGAGTGCATACATTCAACTTTATTTGGTAATTACCAAAATAAAATCATGTAACTGTCACCTACACAGAACTGCCAACAGTGCGGGATGCAGAAATTTAAAGTGGAAGTGTTCCTTTCCACTTGAGCTACTCTATTGCGGTATCTGTTTGTTGGAAACATCGTGCAGTGCAAAAGAAAAGGTGTAAGTGTTTGTCTCTCAGAATTCTAGACCCAGCCACATGCATTATCTCGCAGCGCTGTGGAATGCAGAAGTTCTGGAGGAATTGTTTTTGAGTTCTGGAGATGTTATACCTATGCGTCAGCTGGTAGCGTAATGGTAAGTGTCGTGAGCCGTAGAAAAGATGTCGCGGTTTCGCGTACATTCGTTGCTACATTTTTTAAAACGCAATTCCAGTGTCTCCTTAAGTTATTAATGTAATGGAACGTGTAACATAAATCTTTTCACTTCTCAACCAAAATAGTCACATGTGGGAAAAGGGCTAACTTCTGCGACATTTTATTCTTTTCAGGTTTAATAGACAACCAGGTAGCAGACGCATCTCGAAACTTTTGTATTATGTATGAGGAGAGCGCATCGTGCCAAAATACGTTGGAAAAGTATGTTCTACATTAGCTGTGGTCTGGTAGCGGCATTTTATTCTTCTTCAAACCTTGTTTAAGAGGTTTAACTCAGAACAAGTTTTCTACATGCATGTAATCAATAAACTGCAGCCGGCCGCGGTGGTCGTGCGGTTCTAGGCGCTGCAGTCCGGTACCGCGGGACTGCTACGGTCGCAGGTTCGAATCCTGCCTCGGGCATGGATGTGTGTGATGTCCTTAGGTTAGTTAGGTTTAATTAGTTCTAAGTTCTAGGGGACTGATGACCTAAGATGTTAAGTCCCATGGTGCTCAGAACCATTTGAACCACCAATAAACTGCATGCGCATTTTCAGACTGTTATAGATAAAATCAGAGAATTCGCATATATCGTTGATGATTAATTTCTCTCTCATTTTAGTATTGTTTTAACAACACTAAAGGAAACCTTCGGAAATTTGTGAAGTGTATTATAAGAAATGTAATAAAACTACCTACAATAACCTTACGATGAAAGTCTGTTTTAATAAAACTGCGTATTTGTACACAAGCGTGCCTCTATCGTGACGAATTGGTAAAATACTACTCACTTAGATTTTGATTGGGTTTGTGTTTAATTGGTATGCTGTGTCATACTCAAAATGTATGGAAATGTGGCATTTCATAAATAAAGTTATGTATCCCTAGAAACCCAAAATTTGCTTGTCAGCAGCGGAAAGAGGCGTTACCTGTTGTGCAGCATTGCAATTTTTTCACCATGAGCCGAAAGTATTTTCTTGATAATTCCTTAGCGATATTGGATATGACTGCTTGTAGCTCTTTTACAGAAGGGATAAAATCGCTACACTCAGTGAGACTGGATCTGCGAACCATAACAGACGCTTTTTCACAGGTCAGCACGTTACCACAGAGCTGGCGAAGAAGTACGAGTCTTAGCTTCCTCTTACGAGACCAATAGTGGCTAGAACTCGTAAACCGCTATTTGAAGGACGAGATTAGTTGCGATTTCCACGTGCAACGACTTTCCTGTTTCCTGGGCTGAAAACCGTAAATTTACAATCGTTTGTTACACCTCAAGCGATATTAACTCAGATTATTCAATCGAAATGACAGGTAAAATCAAGTGAACTTTGAGGCTTAATTCCGTGCACACCAGGAAGTAACTCGTCGATCACAGAGTTGCAAAACATACATTGCCTTGTTGCCAAATCTCAGTTACAATACCAGCAGAAAGAAGACGAACTGATGTGATCTTACAGCGGGCTGGGAAGTGACCATAGCTGGTGTCTCCAAGTCGCGGCTGCAACGGCTTGGAATACGTAATGCGTCTGATTCGCATTTCTGTAACTAGGTTTAGGGACTGGACCGTAGTTACTAATAATACTCAGAACTGACTGCAAACTAAGCATCATAACTCAGTAACTCTCATAGGTGCTTTTATATTTATTTCGTAAGTGTACTCAAAACTAAGAAATTCATTCACAGACGTTTCCGTGCCTCGCCGATAGTCGAGCACAACAAGCAAATAAAAAAAAAAAAAGAATGAAAGAATGTGTGTGTGTGTGTGTGTGTGTGTGTGTGTGTGTGTGTGTGTGTGTGTGTGTCTGTGTGTGTGTGACAGAGAGAGAGAGCGAGAGAGAGAGAGAGAGAGAGAGAGAGAGGAGAGAGATAAAAATCAAAAAGAATGTGAGAGAGTAAAAAATTGTAAAGAAATTGAATCATGGTATGTAAAGAAATCTTTCATTAAAATGACACGTCCCACATCATTAAGAAATATCGTATTCATGATCTATGAAACAAGAATTAATCTAATGAAATCTAATCTAATCATGTCATATTGATGACTAGCCATGAAGAGTCATGAATTACCAAAGTTTTTGCTAATACCAGTAACCAAATCTAAACTTGAAAATAAAATAAATCAATTTTTGTAATAATCCGGGACTTCTGTCAAGACCGTTTCGTCCCTGTTAACTAACCACGAAAGATGTCTGATATACCTCTATTATGAAATAACAAAGTGTGCATGCATTTAAAGATGAAGTGCATGATGTGAAGTTCTGTGACAGAGATACGAACCCAACACGTAATCGGATTGTTAACTAAGTAAAATCAAATGTTTCGTATCGGTTTTTCTTACCAGCTGCTAGGAGTTTGAATCTAAAATAAGGAAACAAACTTTTGTGCCTAAGCGACAGTGTCGAACTGCACACCTACCGAATATAGCTTAAGAATCAGTTGCTTACTCACCAATAGTGAGATGTGTGCGTGTTTGACCAGAATTAGCGACACCTATTACGATTGTTGGCAACACATGAACAGACATTAAAAATGTACGTTGATTTTCACTAACAGGCCGGTGTGCACGTGATAGGGCTTGAAATGAAGTTATGAATATTTTTGTACTAGATCAGGATTCGGACCCACATACTAACATTTGGAGGATACCTAGAGAAGATGGCAGTTTTGAGAAAAGGAACGAAATGATTGAACTATACCGTTCCGAGAGATTCAGATCTGCGAAATAGGAGATACGAATTCGAATCACAGTCCAGCACCAAATTTTTCAACGTCTCTAGTTCAATCAAGTACAAGTAAATAAGAGCCCTGTTCCTTTAAATGGCTATCGGTTCATCAAGTAAAATAAAATTTTCTAATGTAAGTAAGTTTACTGGCTACTATATTTCTGTTTACCATGACTTCCGCTATGTCATTTCCCAACGAAAACCGGTTCTGCCCAGTTGGTAATGAAGGAACGTGATGTTTAATGCGGATTCTGGATGATAACGTCTTTCTCTTGATGTTTATGCCTCTTAAAAGTAAATGCCTGAACCCACGCATTGCACCTGTGATAGTTCGTTCCGCCAGACCATTGTGGCCACATTTCCCAGCCCCAGGAGTGTGCTGTAACGGATGATGTGCTTAGCTTACAAAATTAGTCACGGTGGAAAAAACGCGAGTCGATTAAATGGTTAAGTAGAAGCAAGCTTCTGAAGCGGAGATTATGCTATTCTCATGTCAGCAGGATGTAAAGACTCTTCTAGGCATCATAGGCTCGATGTGAAGCCATTTTGAAATTTTCACAAATTAAGAAAATTTCTTAGTTCGAGAAAATCCACTGGGAAGTGTGAAGTTACCGGAAAATTTGATTATTACCGTCATTATTACTATCATTTTCTTCATACCGCTGCTGGAACACTGTACTTGAAGATCATATGATGGCTTTTGTTCACGATAGAAGTAGCTTCCCAAGAACAGGTTCTTTCCCTCTCTACGGAATCCTTTTCGTGTTAATATAAAACATCAGTAATTACTCGTAGATTACATTAAAACTAAAGTAATTTATGAAGACGTTACTTGATAACAAAAACGCGCTGCCTTTCTTAATTTACTTGAGCCTAGAAATGGCTATCGAGTACTGCTAAACCGAAAGGCAAGAGATATTACTGCCTTCCGATATACGTCGCTGTCAGTTCTTCAATATGATTTGGTCGACATGACCTGTTTCAAGTTGTGTATGACAGACAATGTTTTAGAAAATCAGTTGTTTTCCTTTGCAGTAAACAGAAAGATTTTCACTCTAAGATACCCAAGTACAAAATTTTCGCAATATTAGTTCAAATTTAATATTCGCTTCTATAATGTAGGAAAGTATTTCACAGTTGCAAAACTCGCATCCGACTCATTCACCTTACACTTAGTCGATGACCATAAATTCTAGCTCAGTGTGACACCATATTAAGTAACCTAATGTAGCGAAGACTGTTTGCCAGTGCTCTTTCTCACCGGAAAATACGCAATTCACTGATTGGACTCCATAAGTTCACTGTAACAGTAATTTCTGTGTGTATGCAATGCATACGGATTAGAATTTAGTGGTGCTCTCTCTCCCACTTCTGTATACAGTATGCCTGACCTAAATGGGCCCTTTATCATTACAGGCCCTTGGCAGTGCAACATCATACTGACAACAGTAATGTGCTTATACTGACAACCTGACTGTTCGTTTTACCTGATTCTGTAATCATTTAAATAAAGCAACATGACCTTCCAGTGGGAGACATTTCGTTCCCCTTTTCCTTCTGTGAAATTTGTCAGTGAGGTTTTTGCCTTCCAGCCAGTGAAATGCGGCAGAGTACGGCAGGTAAATGATTCACAAAACACAATTTGGCGCCGTTAAGACAATTTATTTAAACGTCACAAGACTGCACATAGGTGCAATCGATTTCGAGGTGCAAAGTGTTTGTTATCTTACTTTTGTAACAGGTGGGCATAAGTGATTTCCAAAGGCTTTTTATTGTACTGAAATAATATTTTGTCACAAAGTAACAAGGTAAGTGTTTTATCCGTATATATTTTGTAGGAAACTGTAATCGTGATGGAAGATTATGCACCTGAATGTTTGACACAACTGGTAGGAGAAAACGCTGCATATTAACCAAACCCCGCGCCTCCTCTCCATATCCTCCTATGACACGAGCACGGGATTCTCCTCGCATACCGCTACAGAGCTGTTCCTAGCACAGCTGAGAATTGACAACATCGTCACAAACATTAGGCAACACTGTGACAGTGCAATCACTTCCGCGTATGGTACTGAATTGACTCGCTAAATTCACTTGATATTCCCTTTCCATTTGAATGACTCGTGCTATATAATCCTCATGTACACTAAGACACTGAGACAGAAAATTCAATTTCTTGCCTAAAGAAATGCTATTCTTCACATAGGTGACAACTTTTATTATCTTTCACGATGCGTTATGAGACTGAGCGACAAATACCATGATGAGAGTGGCATACAGGCAGCAGTGTGTCCGTAGCCCGGTGGTACCGCCCGTGTCTCGGGTCAGAACGGCTCACTCTGTCGTCAGTTCTAACCGTGGTAGGAGCCAGCGTATGCGAGGGTTTTTTTCTGATATATGTTATGGAGCTGCGAATTTCCAGAAAAAATTCTGTATCGAAATCGGAAGAAAACCTTTACACATCAAATCCTCTTGGTAGCTCGACTCAGTAAGTTGTGTTAATGGTCATAGGTCTTGGCTGTCTGACTGCCAAGATGCTTCGCAATATAAGCGTCTCTGAAGAAATTCGAGTCGACTATCAGCGATACGAATTTCAATATTGTTCTTCACTTAAGACTCACATGCCAGTGTGATAAGTACGAAGGAAATAAACCTCTTGATTACTGTACGGCCTCTATGCTAAATTTCCACAGTAGCAATTAGGAACTCCCTGCAGAAATTTGCTAACGGCGACTCTAGCAACTTACTTTTTATCTGGGTAGCTTCAAATATGGGCAATTTCGTCGCCTTAAATCCAATTGAATATTTTAAATATCACTTGTGAACAGCGTCCACTTCTCCATTAATTAAGGTATAGACCTCAACACAAGCAATTTGCCTGAGTAGCTATAGAGCAGGTTCTGATAGGTATTGACACAATCTTTTACATCCATTTACCATAGAGAATCAAAGAAAGAAATCAAACACATTACATTGCATTTACTCTCTGTGCCTTGACTAACACATATGAATCCATGACAATAATAAATTATTTGAGGAACCTCCAGTGAAAGGAAAAAGAACAGAATGTGACGCTTTAATTGTAGTGCACTGGATCAGAAACAACGAAATTAATTCTGTGCCACATTGATGTATTGCAATCTAGTGTAATAAAATAATCACCAAATAAAACGGTTTTGTGCCTCCTTTGCTATCAAAAGTGAAACACAAATCGTAGGCGCTTCAGTCTGGAACCGCATGACCGCTACGGTCGCAGGTTCGAATCCTGCCTTGGGCATGGATGTGTGTGATGTCCTTAGGTTAGTTAGGTTTAAGTAGTTCTAAGTTCTAGGGGACTGATGACCACAGATATTAAGTCCCATAGCGCTCAGAGCCATTTGAACAAATCGTTGACAGATTTGATGGGTCACCACTCAACAACATTAAAGCATTTTACATGGTCGAGAGTGCGGAGTGGAGCAGACGTTGTCGGCAGAAGGCGAGACAATGCAGTGCCTCAGCCCCCGCCAGTAGGCAGTAAAAGGGTCCCAGTGAACTCAGACGTATGCGGTGTTCAGAGGCAGGTGGTCGGCAAAGAAATATTGCGCTAAAACATTGTTGGACCAAACTGTTACTACCAGTGTGACAGAAAGCGAAATCTATTGTAGATACGCTTGAATTACACTCATAGCTTCAGCACCGACAGGAAAGGGGTGATAAAAACTTTGTCGACGTGTGCTTTTAGTTACCAGACGTCGTATTAGCTAGTCTCGCGTTTTACCTCAAGACTACGGTCGTAGTCAAGAATAAAGTACTAAGACTGAAGTCAAGACTTCCTCTGGGAAGTGCCGCAGTCTACAATGTTGCCAGATCGAGCATATTGCCGGACATAGGATTCTGAGAGGAGCACGACTGTATTTCCCACCTTACGTGAACGACTCAGCGGTCAATTTTTTGCTCTAAAACTGTATCTACAACACATATTGCACGCTGAAGACCCAGAAGAATTAAAAAACAAAAGTAGTTTATGAGAGCAACGTTAACTATAGCGTCCGAAGTATTCATAGTACTGTATACGTGTGTGTAGACGCCTTCCAATGCCCACTCAAGGATACACAGTCTAGCTACAGTATATAAATTCGCCTCAGTTTGCGGATGAACTCAGACGTAGGTTGATAATCATTTAGAATATTTAGCAGTACTGTACCGATTGGTGTTAAACTCGTTTTCAACCAATGATTCCCACGGCTACAGGAACACTACTTGTGATACCTCCTAGACAAAATACTTACACAGTTCCATCAGACGAAAAGATCAACCTGACACAAACTATGGGAAGTTTGTTTTACAACCTTTGTACCTGGATAATGTGCTTTTTCCTGTTTGAGATGTCTGTGAACATTGCTGATTGAGACGATATAAGATGAAACTAAATTCCTTCAGCTACGACAATGTTTAAAGAAATCGTCTTAACGGCACTAAATCGTGGTTTGTGAATCGTTTACCGGCCGTACTCTGCCGCATTTCGCTGGCTGGAAGGCAAAATGCTTACTGACAAACTTCACAGAAGGAAAAGGGGAACAAAATGTCTCCCACTGGAAGGTCATGTTGTTTTATTTAAATGATTAAAAATCAGGTAAAACGAACAGTCAGGTTGTCAGTATAAGCACATTACTGTTGTCAGTATGATGTTGCACTGCCAAGGGCCTGTAATGATAAAGGGCCCGTTTAGGTCAGGCATATTGTACACAGAAGTGGCAGAGAGAGCACCGCTAAATTCTAATCCGTATGCATTGCATACACACACAAATTACTGTTACAGTGTACGTATGAAGCCCAATGAGTGAAATGCGTATTTTACGATGAGAAAGAGCACTAGCAAACAGTCTTCGCTACATTAGGTTACTTAATCTGGTGTCACTCTGAGCTAGAATTTATGGTCAGCGACTAAGTGTAAGGTCAATGAGTCGGATGTGAGTTTTGCAACTGTGAAATACTTTCCTACATTATAGAAGCGAATATTAAATTTGAACTAATATTGCGAAAATTTTGTACTTGGGTATCTTAGAGTGAAAATCTTTCTGTTTACTGCAAAGAAAAACAACTGATTTTCTAAAACATTGTCTGTCATACACAACTTGAAACAGGTCATGTCGACCAAATCATATTGAAGAATTGACAGCGACGTATATCGGAAGGCAGTAAGATCTCTTGCCTTTTGGTTTGGCAGTACGTGATAGCCATTGCTAGGCTCAAGTAAATGAGGCAGCGCGTTTTTATTATCAAGTAACGTCTTCATCAATTACTTTAGTTTTAATGTAATCTACGAGTAATTGCTGATGTTTCATATTGACACGAAAAGGGTTCGGTAGACAGGGAAAGAACCATGTTGGGTTCGTGTCTCTGTCACAGAACTTCACATCATGCATTTCATCTTTAAATGCATGCACACTTTGATACTTCAGAACAGAGGTATATCAGACATCTTTCGTGGTTAACTAATAGGGACGAAAGGGTCTTGACAGAAGTCCCAGTTTATTACAAAAATTGTCGTCCTTTATTTTCAAGTTTAGATTTGGTTACTGGTATTGGCAAAAACTTCGGTAATTCATGACTCTTCGTGGCTAGTCATCAATATGATATGATTAGATTAGATTTCATTAGATTAATTCTTGTTTCATAGATCATGAATACGATATTTCGTAATGATGTGGAACCTTTCATTTTAATGAAAGATTTCTTTACATACCATGATTCAATTTCTTTACGTGCGAATCAGACGCATTACGTATTCCAAGCCGTTGCAGCCGCGACTTGGAGACACCAGCTATGGTCACTTCCCAGCCCACTGTAAGATCACATCGTTTCGTCTTCTTTCTGCTGGTATTGTAACTGAGATTTGGCAACAAGGCAATATATGTTTGGCAACTCTGTGATCGACGAGTTACTTCCTGGTGTGCACGGAATTAAGCCCCAAAGTTCACTTGATTTTACCTGCCATTTCGATTGAATAATCTGAGTTAATATAGCTTGAGGTGCAACAAACGATTGTAAATTTACGGTTTTCAGCCCAGGAAACAGGAAAGTCGTTGCACGTGGAAATCGCAACTAATCTCGTCCTTCAAATAGCGGTTTACGAGTTCTAGCCACTATTGGTCTCGTAAGAGGAAGCTAAGACTCGTACTTCTTCGCCAGCTCTGTGGTAACGTGCTGACCTGTGAAAAAGCGTCTGTTATGGTTCGCAGATCCAGTCTCACTGAGTGTAGCGATTTTATCCCTTCTGTAAAAGAGCTACAAGCAGTCATATCCAATATCGCTAAGGAATTATCAAGAAAATACTTTCGGCTCATGGTGAAAAAATTGCAATGCTGCACAACAGGTAACGCCTCTTTCCGCTGCTGACAAGCAAATTTTGGGTTTCTGGGAATACATAACTATATTTATGAAATACCACATTTCCATACATTTTGAGTATGACACAGCATACCAATTAAACACAAACCCAATCAAAATCTAAGTGAGTAGTATTTTACCAATTCGTCACGATAGAGGCACATTTGTGTACAGATACTCAGTTTTATTAAAACAGAATTTCATCATAAGGTTATTGTGGTTAGTTTTATTACCTTTCTTAAAATACACTTCACAATTTTCGTAAGGTTTCCTTTAGTGTTAGCCCTTTTCCCACGTGCAACTATTTTGGGTTGAGAAGTGAAGAGAATTATGTTATAAGTTCCATTACGTTGATAACTTAAGGAGACACTGGAATTGCGTTTTAAAAAAAGTAGCAACGAATGTGATCGAAACCGCGACATCTTTTCTACGGCTCACGACACTTAACCATTACGCTACCAGCTGACGCATAGGTATAACATCTCCAGAACTCAAAAACAATTCCTCCAGAATTTCTGCATTCCACAGCGCTGTGAGATAATGCATGTGGCCGGGTGTAGAATTCTGAGAGACAAACACTTACACCTTTTCTTTTGCACAGCACGAAGTTTTCAACAAACTGATAGCACAATAGAGTAGCTCAAGTGGAAAGGAACACTTCCACTTTAAATTTCTGCATCCTGCACTGTTGGCAGTTCTGTGTAGGTGACAGTTACATGATTTTATTTTGGTAATTACCAAATAAAGTTGAATGTATGCAATGCGTAGCCGAGGCAGCTACAACATGGTGATTCGGTCAACTAAATAAATGAATTTACTGAACATGGTGCAAATTGATACAGGGAGTCTGTGTGTCAGAATTCTCAGCCAGTGTGGCACAACGACGTTATGATAGAAAAATGAGCCACTCAGAAGGGGGTTTGGAGGTCTGTTGGGCTGATGATATGTTCGTATATCTATGGTCTCGGTTCGATTCCAACTTCGGTCAGTAATTTTAGATAGGGATAGACAGATTCCATTCTCTTCTGGCTGCACCAAGTGAAGAAGATATAATGGCATTGTGATCTGAAATTCACATTAAAAATGATATTCCTTCTCTGCCAAGTAGACGTTAGGTTGAGCCACAATAAAGTCTGGAGTGGCGACATGTAGAAACTCTATCACCAGTAACCTTTCTTATACTAGTTATTTATTTCTAGTGACGAAACAAACGCTATGTAGGCTCACAGGACACTTATTCCATCTTTTATCTGAGCTTCTGTATGTCGATAAAATTGGTTCTGAACTGGGAATGCAACTCAGACCGCCCTTAACGCGGAATTTTTTCCCTTCGTGATAATACAGCTCGGCTACAATTTATTGTTTGTTCAAAACTGCAGATTCCGCAACATCTCCACATATTGCGCGTGAATGGGTTCGAATCCTAGCCCGGCACTAAAGATTTCATTACGTATTATCAAGATCTAGCATGAGAACACACATCTGCTGGTAGATAATTTCGATTTTTAATGTATTTTCATTCGTTGTCAACACTCACTGTATCTGACGTTTTTGAGTCCCAGTGAGACACAGAACTATTTGCGAGATCACTGTATGTTCAAGATGTTATTCCGAGCTGCTGGTGGAGAAAAATTCGGTAGCTGACGTCTCTTTGCGTGTAGTCAACAACGACATGTCTATTCCCAGTCAGCACTGAACTCTTCGTCATATTATTTCTAGTTCAAACATGCTCACATGTCGCTGCTGGTGCAATAAACCCATATTTAACGTTCGTTTTCTCTACATTATAACAGCGATAGGTGCCGGGTTGGAGTCCTGGGAAAAAAAAAATTAATGTTTCGTCTCATCATTTTAGTTAAAATATCTAGCTAATGCCGAGAAAATGCGATATGTCACAGTTGATTGTGCTTCGATGTCTATTCGATTAGGTTCTGGGTTCGAATCCCTGTCCAACACAAAGCTTAACCTCACGGCATTTCAAGTAAGTTACTTGTTAAGAAGCAATATTTAACATCTCTCGTAGTTCGTTAACAGGGGCAATAGGTGCTGTGTAGGAATTCGCGTCCGTTAAAAATGTTTGCGTTATGTAATTTAAAGTTCATATTTGCTAACTCGAACTGTCTAAAATCGAGGTATATCACTCTCTTTATGCCTAATCAGGAATGACTGTTAGTTTCCGTCAGTCACGAAATCTTTGCTTAGTCTGCATGACGTGGGTTTGAATCCATATGCAGAACAAGACGGTTCGTCGAGTCATTTGAAGTTCATACATATTCTCAACTAGCTGCTCGCGAATAACTTAAATTTTTAATGTCATTTTGTGTTAAATAATAAGTACTGTATATTACTTTGAAGAGGAAATCATGAATACGACGAACTTACTACGTGCATTACCTATCTGACGTAATAATGGGAGTGGTAACACTTCAGGTATGTCATTTATTGTAATAAATGTGAGCTTACAAGCCTTAAGGACAGTCTTACCTGTGGTAAGGTGTTCACTGATATTTGTAGTATCGTAGTATTATTTTACATCTAGAGTTACTGCGATACAGAGTAGTGTTTTCTAGTGGTGACTTGTTGGAACCATTTTCAATGGTCAAACGACTGTACCAAGGTGCGATTAGAGGACCTGCTAGACAGCTGCGTTATGTGGGTTTGAATGCGAATCAGGCTAAATGCAATTCAGGTCGTTCGGATACTTTTGAGCATGACTGTACATAATAAATTGAGCAAGTTTATTATTATTCCTAAGGACCACATACTGACATGAATTTCCTTGTTATGCTGTATAGAGTATTTTGTCACTTGGAGGGTTAGCAACGGGGGCTAGTGAGCTGGACAACCAGAATGTGTTTTTTTCGGGGTATCCCAGATCCAACTAAGTAAATGCCATGTCCTGCCTCAGATCCACGCTACGCCAACATTTAGGAAAAATTCTCACACTTAAATATAGATTTACACTAGTTGCAGGCAGGTGGAGTACACATATTCTGACACTGGGGAAGTGGTGGTGTCAGGAAGGGCAACTGGCCACCAACTGTCACTAATATTGCCAAAACCCTTATAACAGTGCCCACACCATCGGAGAATTGGGAAAAGACAAAAAGAGAACAAGCAGATCTTTAGCATCTTATAAGGTATCAGAAGTGAGAGAGATATCTCAGCCTACGTAAGGGATTTGGGGAAACAAAGATAGCACAAGAGAACTGTGCCCACTGTGGTATCACGTATCGATATCACCCCATGGGCGTCGCGAAATTGGCAACGGAAATGCAAGTTTTCGTTAGAGACCAATCGTGGTCGCGCAATATCTGGTGGGTCCAATGGTGCGCACCAGCTGAGCCGTGCTTCCCTTGGCTCTGGACTACGAGCACACTCAGCTGCCATGATACAGGACGGCCGGTGGCAGTCACTCGATCCCAATTGCACTTGGAGCCTCTTCGCTACGACGCCGTCATTCGTGCTTAGTACAGCAAGCTTCTTCCTTGTGATAGCTGGACTCTATTTCTTGCTGCCTAATTTGTAGTGAGTCTTCGTGCGCTGGGAGGAATATAAGTAACTCTTTTGTTTACTGTGTTATCTTGTTCGCTAATCATTTCCGCTCCTGTCCAGCTTTCCTACGACGACAGTCGCTGCACGACTCTGCAGCCTACCTCGTCCTACTGTTGTGTACGAATTTGTACACAACACCCAGCTGTTTGAAATTGCCTCGGCGGAATTCGTAGAAATGGGGCGAAACTTTGACCTCAGTAAAAACCAATTTGTGACGATCCTTATTTTAAGCTGCTACAAAGAACCGACGGGAACCATTCTACCACTGAAAAGAACAATTTTTTGTTTTGTGGAAGTTAGTTAAGTATTTAAAAAGTTACACACAATTTCCAATAGGGAATTAATTCTCGGTCACCCTGTAGAATCTGCCAAAGTTAGCGACGGCCGGTCTCAGAACACGTGTTACTATGTGATCAAAACTATCCGAACACCAGGCTGAAAATGACTTACAAGTTCGTGGCGCCCTCCATCAGTAATGCTGGAATTCAATATGGTGTTGGCCCACCCTTAGCCTCGATGGCAGCTTCCACTCTCGCAGGCATATGTTCAATCTGGTGCTGGAAGGTTTCTTGAGGAATGGCAGCCCATTCTTCATGCAGTGCTGCAGTGGGTATCGATGTCGGTCAGTGAGGTCTGGCACGAAATCGGCGTTCCAAAACATCCCGAAGGTGTTCTATAGTATACGGTTCAGGACTCTGTGCACGACAGTCCATTATAGGGATATTATTGTCTCTCTGTGTCTCCGCCACAGGCCGTGCATTATGAACAGGTGCTCAATCGTGTTGGAAGATGCAGTCGCCATCCCTGAATTGTTCTTCAACAGTGGGAAGCAAGAAGGTACTTAAAACATCAGTGTAGGCCTGTGTTGTGGTAGTTCCATGCAAAACAACAAGGGATGGAAGCCCCCTTCATGAAAAACACCACCGCCTCCGAATTTTACTGTTGGTACTGTACTCGCTGGCAGATGACGTACACCGGGCATTCGCCATACCCAAACCCTGCCATCGGATCGACATATTGTAAACCGTGATTGGTCACTCCACACAACGTTTTTCCACTGTTCCATCGTCCAATGTTATGCTTCTTACACCAAGAGAGGCGTCGCTTGGCATTTACCGGCGTTATGTGTGGCTTCTGGGCGGCCGTTCGACAATGAAATCCAAGTTTTTCTCACCTCCCGCCTAACTATCAAAGTACTTGCAGTGGATCCTGATGCAGTTTGGAATACGTGTGTGATGGTCTGGATAGATGTCTGCCTATTACACATTACGATCCCCTTCAACTGTCGGTGGTCTGTGTCAGTCAACAGAGTTCCGCAGAGCGCCCCATTCTTCTCTCTCACGATGTCTAATGACTACTGAGGTCACTGATAAGGAGTACCTGGCAGTAGGTGGCAGCACAATGCACCTAATATGAAAAACGTATGTTTTTGGGGGTGTCCGTATAGTTTTGATCACAGTGTAATCCACTGACAAAACTGGATATCGGCTCATAACCATTTGTCCCCATTGCCTACGCTCATTGTTCGTGGTAGGGGTACAGTTTTCTCTGCACCGTATTCTTCGAACTGTGCATTTCACTTGCAAGTTGACGGGTGTTTATAGTCTAACCTTCCCTCGTCTCTTCAAATTCTGCTGTGCCAATAGTTCTTTGCCGAAAACGTTAGTCAGCTACCTGTGGGCAGAATGGTCGAGCTCTGCTAAGATTCCATCCACGGTGATAAATATCTCCTAACTAGCTTAACGCCCGCTGCTTTGCTCGAGTCGACTGTATGACCTGCAGAGATTTTTTTGTTTTTATTTAATCGAATTTTTATGTTGTTCACAAATCGCAACATCTTCTACGCTTTTTACGGTAATTATGTCCCTATAAGCGTGGTCTTTTCCGAATGTACTTCTGACCAAAAAACAATTCTCGTAGCTGAAATCATAAGGTTTTGATAGTTATGCCTTTAGCGTTCTTGTGGAGATATTTCCATAGTACCTTTCACCCCCGACAAATATTTCTTTATATCTAACCGAGACGTGAACTTCCAATTTTCATACATTAAGCTTTAAATTTTTTTTTAATGTAACGAAATATTTTCTTAAAAGTTTTCATCCCCTATTGCACTCCCTCAGGTGCTGAATTTCCAAAAACACTCACAAACGTATTTTTTTTATTTCTAACCGAGAAGTCAAATACCAATGGTCATATATATAGTCTTAAAATCCTTTAGTAGTTCTTTAGTAATTATTTATTTCCGAAAAGACTTTCACCCACTATTTTACGCCTTGGTGGTTGAATTTCCGAAATTTTTGAGACACTTATTTTTTTAATTTTGTGACAGAAACCAAATATCAGTTTGGTAATTCTAGTTTCAAAATTCCCTTAATAGCGACACACTTTCAAAAAGACTTTCACCCCCTATTTCACGCCCTTAGGAGTGGAATTTCGCACAATCTCTTCTTAAATTATGGCTATAGTATAAGACCCTCTCCAACTTCAAGTTTCTATCCTTAGCGGTTTGCGCTGGGCAGTGATGAGTCAGAGGACCAGTCTGACCCTATTTCACCTCATTACTGGTTGATTTCCAAAAACAGTTAAACACCTATTTTTTTCGTCTCTAACCGAGAAGTGGCAACAAAACGACTATTCACGTTGGTGTGTAGAATATATGAGTCTGGCGATATACCATCTGACTTTCGGAAAAGCATCATCCACACAATTCCGAAGACGGCAAGAGCTGACAAGTGCAAGAATTATCGCACAATCAGCTTAACAGCTCATGCATCGAAGCTGCTTACAAGAATAATATACAGAAGAATGGAAAAGAAAATTGAGAATGCGCTAGGTGACGATCAGGTTTAGGAAAAGTAAAGAGACGAGAGAGGCAATTCTGACGTTACGGCTAATAATGGAAGCATGGCTAAAGAAAAATCAAAACACTTTCATAGGATTTGTCGACCTGGAAAAAGCGTTCGACAATATAAAATGGTGCAAGCTGTTCGAGATTCTGAAAAAAGTAGGGGTAAGCTATAGGGAGAGACGGGTCATATACAATATGTAAAACAACCAAGAGAGAATAATAAGAGTGGACGATCAAGAACGAAGTGCTCGTATTAAGAAGGGTGTAAGACAAGGCTGTAGCCTTCCGCCCCTACTCTTCAATCTGTACATCGAGGAAGCAATGATGGAAATAAAAGAAAGGTTCAGGAGTGGAATTAAAATACAAGGTGAAAGGATATCAATGATACGATTCGCTGATGACATTGCTATCCTGAGTGAAAGTGAAGAAGAATTAAATGATTTGCTGAACGGAATGAACAGTCTAATGAGTACATAGTATGGTTTGCGAGTAAATCGGAGAAAGACGAAGGTAATGAGAAGTAGTAGAAATGAGGACAGCGAGAAACTTAACATCAGGATTGAGGGTCACGAAGTCAATGAAGTTAAGGAATTCTGCTACCTAGGCAGTAAAATAACCAATGACAGACGGAGCAAGGAGGACATCAAAAGGAGACCCGCTATGGCAAAAAAGGCATTTCTGGCCAAGAGAAGTCTACTAATATCAAATACTGGCCTTAATTTGAGGAAGAAATTTCTGAGGATGTACGTCTGGAGTACAGCATTGTATGGTAGTGAAACATGGGCTGTGGGAAAACAGGAACAGAAGAGAATCGAAGTATTTGAGATGTGGTGCTATAGACGAATCTTGAAAATTAGGTGGACTGATAAGGTACGGAATGAGGAGGTTCTACGCAGAATCGGAGAGGAAAGAAATATGTGGAAAACACTGATAAGGAGAAGGGTCAGGATGATAGGACATCTGCTAAGACATGAGGGAATGACCTCCATGGTACTAGAGGGAGCTGTAGAGGGCAAAAACTGTAGAGGAAGACAGAGATTGGAATACGTCAAGCAAATAACTGAGGACGTAGGTTGCAAGTGCTACTCTGAGATGAAGAGGTTAGCACAGGAAAGGAATCCGTGGCGGGCCGCATCAAACCAGTCAGTAGACTGATGAAAAAAAACGAGAAGCCAAACACCACTTTTCAAAGATTTAGCATTACAAATGCGTTCGCAATGAAATATCTTCATAAAACGTTTCATCCCCTTTTTCACTCACTTAGGGGTTGAATTTCCAAAAATAGTGATAGCGAATGTTTTCTAACAGAGAAGCCAAATACAAATTTTCATAGATTTAGCTTCAAAAATGGTTGCACTATGAAATATTTCCATAAAAGCTTTCATCTTCCATTTCAGGCCCGTATGGGTTGAATTTCCAAAAACCGTGAAACACGTATTTTATATATCCAACTGAAGCCGGATGTAAATTTTCATAGATTTAGCTTTAAAAATGCTTTCATAATAAAATATCTTCATAAAAAAATCATCTCCTATTTCATCCCCTTAGGGGTTCAATTTCCAAAAACACTGGAACATGTATTTTTTATTTGTAACCGAGAATTCAAATACCAATGTTCACAGATGTAGCTTTAAAAATACTTTAGTAGTATTTTAATAATGATATATTTTTTTTAAAAAAAAGAAAGCTTTCATTCACTGTTTCACCCCCATAGCGTTAAATTTCCAAAAACGCCGAAACACATATTTCCTTATTTCTGACCCAGATACCAAATACCAATTTTCGATGGTCTGCCTTCAAAATTATCTTAATAGCGACATTTTTCAAAAAAACCATTCATCCCCTATTTCACCCCCTTAGGGTCGGAATTTGAAAAAAAAAAAAAAAAAAAACGCTTAAAGTATAAGACCCACATCTTTTCCAAATTTCAAGTGTCTGTACTTAGTGGTTTGGGCTGGGCGATGATGAGCCAATCAGGATGTAGCCTCTTATACAGAAAGATTAAGGAGATGACAGTTGCAGAACTTTTCTTTGTTTAGTTGTTCGACTTTCTCGACGTTACATCCGGTTGCACCATACATTAAACACGTCTGCAAATTTTTGTAGTAAATAATACTCCATCTCTGTCAAACAGTCACTAACTGTGAATAGTTCATCTTGTAGATACCGGACGATTATGCACTGCTTTTAGTGCTCCGTACCTCAGTCGGTTAAAACGGAACGACTGTTAACGAGCAATAGAGGTTTTTTTTTTTCCTTTATTGAATTTCAATTCCCCCCCCCGAAGGGAGCGGGCTGGCAGCAGCTTAGTACGCCGCTCTTCAGCCTACAGACTTTTTTAAAAACGGAAGAAGAAAAGAAACAAGAAAAACTGGCGATAAAATGGCGACTTAAAGTGTAAAAGGGCGGAAAATTGCGGAAAGTTAAAACAGAAAGCAAAGGGGTCGGCAATGTTAATAAAATACACAGGAATCGGACAAGTAACATAGTAGACACACAATTTAAAAAAAAACATGGCGACAGTCTCGTTTCTGTTCGCAAGAGATAAAAAATCACACCCAGCGACAGTATGATGGCCGTTTACAACACTTCCCAAAAGACACAAAACACGGAACACTCACTGTAAAACACTGCACGAAAATGTCGGCACAAAGAGGACACTCCCTAGCCAAGGGCAGATGGGAGGGGGGGGGCCTGGAAGAGGGGGAAAGCAAGGAGGGAGGAGAGGAAAAAACGAAAAGGGGGGGGACCAAGGAGGGAGAGGACTCATAAGGGGGGAGAGGGACAGGGCAGACGCGAGAGGGAATGGGAAAAGGCAGAGGAGGGAAATGCAAAAGGACTTGTGGGAGAGAAGGGGACAGAGAGAGGGGAGGTGGGAAAAAAGAGGATGGAAGGGGGGGAGAGGGAGCCCGGGAAAAGGACAGAGGAATGGAGGGGGAGTGAGGATCAGAGTTGATAGGAGGGATAAATGGAGGGAGAGAGGGCACCATCCGGGAGGGGGAGTTGATGGAAGCCACCTTGGGAAAGGAGATGAAGGGTGTAGAGATGGAGGGTAGGGGGGACACAACAGTGAAGACGTGGCAGGGGGCGGGGATGGGAGAGGAGATGAGCAACCAGGGGGTGATGGGGATCAAGGCAGTGGGAGATGTAGAGGATGCGGATATGTTCGAGGAATAGGAGCAGATGGGGGAAAGGAATGAGGTCATAGAGGATCCGCGTGGGGGACAGGAGGCATATACGGAAGGTGAGGCGGAGTGCATGATGCTCAAGGATCTGGAGGGACTTATAGAATTTGGGGAGGGGGGGCAGATATCCAGGTGGGACTGGTGTAACAGAGGATGGGACGGATTAAGGATTTGTAGGTGTGGAGGATGGTAGAGGGGTGCAACCCCCATGTCCGGCCAGAGAGGAGTTTGAGGAGTAGGAGGCGGTTGTGGGCTTTGGAGTGGATGGAGCAGAGATGAGGGATCCAGGTGAGGTGACGGTCAATGGTGAGGTTAAGGTAGGTGAGGGTGGGGGTGAGGCAGACAGGACGGGCGCAGACAGTAAGGGAGAAATCCAGGAGCCGGAAGGAGCGAGTGGTATGACCTACGATGATTGCCTGGGTCTTGGAAGGATTGATTTTCAGGAGCCACTGGTTACACCATGCGGCAAAAAGGTCAAGGTGGTTCTGGAAAAGGCATTGGGACCGTTGGAGGGTAGGAGCGAGGGCGAGGAATGTGGTGTCATCGGCATGGTAACATAGGAGGGGCAGCAGGAGAGGAAGGAGGCCATCAGACGGATGTAGTTGACAGGAAGGGCGTAGGTTTGGAGTTTAAACAGGAGACCGGGATGCCAGACACGGTCGTAGGCCTCTTCGAGGTCGAGGGAGACAAAACTGGTGGAGCAACGGGAGTTAAGCTGGAGGGAGAGGAGATGAGTGAGGTGGAGGAGTTGGTCATTGGCAGAGAAGGAAGGTCGAAAGCCACATTGGGTGTCGGGGAGGAGGTGGTTTTGGCGGAGGTGGTAATGGATACGCCGGGAAAGAATGGATTCCAAGAGCTTGCTGAGCACCGATGTGAAACAGATAGGACGATAGGAGGTGGTATCAGATTCAGGCTTGTTGGGTTTGGAGAACATCAGGATACGGGAGGTTTTCCACAGGTCGAGATAGAAGCCAGAGGCAAGGATGACATTGTAAAGGGTGGCAAGGACTGAAAGGAAGGAGGGAGGGCAGTGTTTGAGGTGGCAGTAGGTAATGCAGTCATGGCCGGGAGCAGTGTTGCGTTTAGTGCGGAGTGTGAGGCTGATGTCCTGTGTAGTGATGGGAGTGTTAAGTGGTGGTGTGTGACCCAAGTACTGGAAGCTAGGAGCAAGGGGAGGAACAGAGGTATTCGTACACTCCATGACGTCAGGGAAGAGTGGGGATAATCTGGGATGGAAAAAACATTTGAGAGGTGAGAGACAAAGTGGTTGGCCTTACTGAGGTTGTCAGGAAAGGGACGGTCATCAAGGAGGAGAGGGTACTGGGGGGTGGGGCGGTTCCCAGTAAGGCGGTGGAAAGCAGACCAATACCTGGAAGAGTTTATGGGCAGCGTGGTGTTGAGTTGTGTGCAGGTCTGGCGCCAGGCACGACGTTTCTTCGCAGTAAGCAGGTTGTGGATGTGTCGTCGTAATTTCTGGTGGCGGGTAACTGTATCCCGGTCACGAGTGTGGAGAAAAGAGCGGTAGAGGCGACAGGACTCTCGAAGGAGAAGGACGGCCTGTGGAGGCAGGGTGGGATGGTGAGGGTGGGATGGTTTTGGTGGGGATATGGGTGGCGACGGCGTCAGACAAGGTCTGGTGCAGGAAGGCAGCAGTGCGAGAGATGTTATCAGGAGATTGGAGGGTAAGGTCGTGGCCGTCAACCTGGGTGTGAATGGAGTCCCGGTAGGCATCCCAGTTAGCACGGGAGTAATCATGGACAAGTTTAGGAGGGATGTCGGGGCGAGGAGCATTGCGGGGAGGGCGACCATTAGAGATGGTGAGGAGAACAGGAGCATGGTCACTACCAATGAGGTCAAGGACATCTGCGGTGATGCGCCCAAGGAGGTTGGGAGAGGCAAGGACCACATCGGGAGTGGTGTTGGATTTGGGTCGGGTGTGCTGAGGGAGGGGAACCAGGTCTCCCTGGAGGGTGGTGATAAACTGACGCCACCACTGGAGGTCGGCAGGAGCACGGCTGTGGATATTGAGGTCGGCGGCAATCATGTAGGTGGAGAAGGTGCGGTCAATGTGGGCCAGGAAATCGTACAGGATGCGGGTGCGAGGGCAGACATAAATGGTGGCACAGGTGACGGTAAGGGTGGGAAAGAAGAGGTTGAGGGTGAGATGCTTGGCAGGATTGTTAAGGAGATGTTGGGACCGGACAGGGAGGTGCTTGAGGTGGCCTATAGCAACTCCGTCACGCGCCAGGGGGTACGGGTTATCGGTGCGGTGAAGGGTGTAAGGAGCTGTGGAGATGGAGATACGGGGTTGAAGGAAGGTTTCATTTAGGACGAAGGCATCCACGCAGTGCTGACGGAGGGGAGCAATAGAGGTATCAAGTTGAAATTTATGTGCATGATAAGGCATGCGGTCGCTTGGCGTTGTGAAAAATTTGTGCTTCTAATTAGTGCAGATCACGACTTTCAGATCACGGATTTACTTCGGGCTTTGTACACATTTAATAGTCCGTTAGAAGAATATAACGTGCAAGTAGTAAGGCGTGCTACTTAGGCGATTTCGAGAAAATCGAAAGAAAAATTTTGAGCGGCAATGATGAACCGGTGCGTTGCAATCTTAACCACAAGATGGCGGCGGTTATGTGGTTAGCGTCCGGGATCCGTAGTTGGTGGATCGCTGGATCCAGTCACGCTCAGCTTTTCTTTTAATTTATATTTTTTTCAACATTAGTCATTATTTCATATACATTACATTTGACAGATAATATGATGAAAAGACGTGTGTGTATCCAATAACTTTTATTGATTTTTTCCAGTGTTATTTCGTTGTTTGCTAATTTTTAGCATCACAACAAATATTATATTTACAACTATCGAGAAGCAAACAACCAAACGCATAAATTTTTCCTGGAAATGTATGTGATTCCCGAAATCCCTTGTACCTGCAATAGGGTAATGTACAAAGAGCCGATTTGCACTTAGACGCAGGTTTCAAGGACGAGGGACAGTAATGGAAAGCCCAAGTCAAATATCGACAAAAAAAGCGTAAGTAACTTCATGTAATAATACAATGAGTTATAATATACCAGAATATAAGGGTAATCTACGATTAATCGTAGGATATGGTTGCGACGTTACAAACTGCAGGATGATAATTTTCATACAGACACGGAAAACAGAAATTAAAACGGCATCTACTTCGTCGCACGAATGCAGTTTTCCCGCGTGCGCAACGACTGTTCAGCTTGATTTTAAAAAAATTCTCTTTCTTTAGACAATTTGGGCGCAAACCATAGTTAACGCAACATTTTCGTAAATATCGGTGCTGAAAATTGGCGATTTACGGTAGAATGTACACTTAGCACCAAAGAAACTGGTATAGGCATGCGTATTCAAATACAGAGATATGTGAACAGCCAGAATACGGCGCTGCGGTCGGCAACAGCTGTATAGGACAATTGTCTGCCGCAGTTGTTAGATCGGTCACTGCTGATACAATGGCAGGCTATCAAGCCTGAAGTGAGTTTGGATGTGGTGTTGTAGTCGGTGCACGAGTGATGGGACACAGCATTTCCGGGGAAGCGATGAAATTTTCCCGTACGACAATTTCACGAGTGTACAGTGAATATCAAGAATCTGGTAAAACATCAAATCTCCGACATCGCTGCGGCCGGAAGAACGTCCTGCAAGAACGGGACAAACGACGTCTGAAGAGAATCGTTCAACGTGACAGAAATACAACGCTTCCGCAAATTGCTGCAGGTTTGAATGCGCCATCAACAAGTGTCAGCGTGGGAACCATTCAACGAAATATCATCATTATGGACTTTCGGAGCTGTGTACCCTTGATCACTGCACGATACAGTTTTACGTCTTGCCTAGGCCCGTCAACACCGATATTGGACTGTTGATGACTGGAAACATGTTGCCTGGTTGGACGAGTCTCGTTTCAAATTGTATCGAGCGGATGGGCGTGTATGGGTATGGAGACAACCTCGTGAATCCTCAGGGGACTGTTAAAGCTGGTGGAGGCTCTATAATGGTGTGGGGCGTGTGCAGTTGGAGTGATATGGACTCTTGATACATCTAGATACGACTCTGACAGGTGACATGTTCTTACGCATCCTGTCTGATCACCTGCATCCATTCATGTCCATTGTGCATTCCGACGGACTTGGGCAATTCCAGCAGGATAACGCAACACCTTACACATCCAGAATTGCTACAGAGTGGCTCCAAGAACACTCTTCTGGGTTTAAACACCTCCACTGGCCACCAAACTCCCCAGACATGGACACTGTTGAGCATATCTGGGATGCCTTTCAACGTGCTGTTCAGAAGAGATCTCCACCCCCTCTTACGGATTTATGGACAACCCTCCAGGATTCATGCTGTCAGTTCCCTCCAGCAGCACTTCAGACAATGTTGAGTGTTTATGGAAAAAGTTCAAGGCAATCGTAAAATGCGTTTTAGACAGGTACGTGCCGAGTAAAACTGTGAGGGACGGGAAAAACCCACCGTGGTACAACAACAAAGTTAGGAAACTACTGCGAAAGCAAAGAGAACTTCACTCCAAGTTTAAACGCAGCCAAAACCTCTCAGACAAACAGAAGCTAAACGATGTCAAAGTTAGCGTAAGGAGGGCTATGCGTGAAGCGTTCAGCGAATTCGAAAGTAAAATTCTATGTACCGACTTGACAGAAAATCCTAGGAAGTGCTGGTCTTACGTTAAATCAGTAAGTGGTTCGAAACAGCATATCCAGACACTCCGGGATGATGATGGCATTGAAACAGAGGATGACACGCGTAAAGCTGAAATACTAAACACCTTTTTCCAAAGCTGTATCACAGAGGAAGACCGCACTGCAGTTCCTTCTCTAAATCCTCGCACAAACGAAAAAGTGGCTGACATCGAAATAAGTGTCCAAGGAATAGAAAAGCAACTGGAATCACTCAACAGAGGAAAGTCCACTGGACCTGACGGGATACCAATTGGATTCTACACAGAGTACGCGAAAGAACTTGCCCCCCCTTCTAACAGCCGTGTACCGCAAGTCTCTAGAGGAGCGGAAGGTTCCAAATCATTGGAAAAGAGCACAGGTAGTCCCAGTCTTCAAGAAGGGTCGTCGAACAGATGCGCAAAACTATAGACCTATATCTCTGACGTCGATCTGTTGAAGAATTTTAGAACATGTTTTTTGCTCGAGTATCATGTCGTTTTTGGAAACCCAGAATCTACTATGTAGGAATCAACATGGATTCCGGAAACAGCGATCGTGTGAGACCCAACTCGCTTTATTTGTTCATGAGACCCAGAAAATATTAGATACAGGCTCCCAGGTAGATGCTATTTTTCTTGACTTCCGGAAGGCGTTCGATACAGTTCCGCACTGTCGCCTGATAAACAAAGTAAGAGCCTACGGAATATCAGACCAGCTGTGTGGCTGGATTGAAGACTTTTTAGCAAACAGAACACAGCATGTTGTGATCAATGGAGAGACGTCTACAGACGTTAAAGTAACCTCTGGCGTGCCACAGGGGAGTGTTATGGGACCATTGCTTTTCACTATATATATAAATGACCTAGTAGATAGTGTCGGAAGTTCCATGCGGCTTTTCGCGGATGATGCTGTAGTATACAGAGAAGCTGCAGCATTAGAAAATTGTAGCTAAATGCAGGAAGATCTGCAGCGGATAGGCACTTGGTGCAGGGAGTGGCAACTGACCCTTAACATAGACAAATGTAATGTATTGCGAATACATAGAAAGAAGGATCCTTTATTGTATGATTATATGATAGCGGAACAAACACTGGTAGCAGTTACTTCTGTAAAATATCTGGGAGTATGCATGCGGAACGATTTGAAGTGGAATGATCATATAAAATTAATTGTTGGTAAGGCGGGTACCAGGTTCAGATTCATTGGGAGAGTCCTTAGAAAATGTAGTCCATCAACAAAGGAGGTGGCTTACAAAACACTCGTTCGACCTATACTTGGGTATTGCTTAACAGTGTGGG
The DNA here is from genome assembly GCF_023864275.1 of Schistocerca cancellata. Taxonomy (NCBI): domain Eukaryota; kingdom Metazoa; phylum Arthropoda; class Insecta; order Orthoptera; family Acrididae; genus Schistocerca; species Schistocerca cancellata. The sequence continues at coordinate 779,627,012 of NC_064628.1, read as the reverse complement.
ATCCGTACCAGATCGGGTTGACGGAGGAGATAGAGAAGATCCAAAGAAGAGCGGCGCGTTTCGTCACAGGGTTATTTGGTAACCGTGATAGCGTTACGGAGATGTTTAACAAACTCAAGTGGCAGACTCTGCAAGAGAGGCGCTCTGCATCACGGTGTAGCTTGCTCGCCAGGTTTCGAGAGGGTGCATTTCTGGATGAGGTATCGAATATATTGCTTCCCCCTACTTATAACTTCCGAGGAGATCACGAATGTAAAATTAGAGAGATTAGAGCGCGCAGGGAGGCTTTCAGACAGTCGCTCTTCCCGCGAACCATACGCGACTGGAACAGGAAAGGGAGGTAATGACAGTGGCACGTAAAGTGCCCTCCGCCACACACCGTTGGGTGGCTTGCGGAGTATAAATGTAGATGTAGATGTAGTCGAATGCATGCCACATCGTTTTGCGGCACTTCTACGTGCTGGCGGGGCCCTACACGATATTAGGCAGGTGTACCAGTTTCTTTGGCTCTTCATTGTATTTTAATAGTGTCTTCACGATAAAAAACTTCTCGTTCGTTGTCAATCAAATATGAATAAATGGGAACGCCCCAGATGAAGTTTTTAACTTGCCTATGGAAATAAAAGTCGAGTAATATTTCTTGTAATAATAAAAATTAGTAAACAGCCAAAGGACGTTGGAAATTCAGTAAAAGTACATGCAAATACACGTGTCTTTTCAGTATGTTGCCATTCAAACATAATATATGAGAAATAATACGGGTAGTGTTGAAAATACATAAATTAAAGAAGAGGAAAGAAGATGAGCGGGACGCGATCGAGCGATTACGGAGCTTGAACGCTAACTACATGGCTGCTACCATCCCCCTCTGAGGGTGGCAACGCGCCGGTACATCATCGATGCTTAAAACTTCCCTTGGAATTTTCTCTAAGCAGCCTAAGTAGTACGCCTTACAACTTGCACATCCTGTTGTCCTAAATGTCTATTAAGGTCATTTGCTACTGAATCTGCTTCAAAAATTAGAATTTTTTTCCATCTTAAATCAATATTTAGAGTTTTAAGAACAAAATTGTAGTTAAATGAATCGATTCGGACATCGGAAACATCTTTAAAAACAAATTTAAATATATGTCGGTGTGTGAGGTACCTTGGAGACGGAGATTCCAAAGGGTTTGCAAATGTGTTGGAAAATATGCATTATGGAAGAGCAGTAGAAATTGAAAATTTAGAGAGTGTTGGTCATGTCCAAAAGAGGATGGGCACACGTTTACTAATACAAGATATGAAGGGGGGAAAAGCTCAGTGACGGCAAAGCAACTGGTGGTCGGGGTCGTCTTACTAAGGCAGAGGTGGACAAACTGCAGCTCTGTTATGGTTTAGCCATAAGAAGGAATCGAGACAATATTGAGGCCATGAAGAAAGCAGTATGGGCTACCTTTTTCCATAAAGCTTCTACGGATGACCATCCACAGCGTGCTCTCTGCGACAGTGGTGTAGATACATAGTGTGGATACAAAAAAGCAATAGCAAATGGTGAGACGCACACCATCACTCTCTGCCATTTGAGGTACTGAAAGCAATTAAGCCCATATACAGGGACCTAAGTGACACTAAACTATTGTCATGGTGCTTACATGGAAAGACACAAAATGTCAACCATGTGATATGGAAACGCCTGCCTAAAACTGTGTTTGTTGGTTTCAATGCCATGAGATTAGGTGTAGTAGACGCAGCTATTTGCTTTAATGATGGGGCAGTTAGCAGATGTGATGTTTTAGTGTTGTTGGGACTAACTCCTAGTTTCAATATGAGACAAGCACTGATGGCAATTGATTCCTTGAGAGTGGACGAAAGCGAAAAATGGGTTCTTGAGGCAACTAAAGAGGCCAGAATAGCTAGGAAGAGCACGAAAAGGAAGAGAGAAGATGAGGAACACACAAACCAAGAATATTATGCAACTGGAGGGTTTTAAGAACAACAGAGGTAAGTAACAGATTAAATGTACCTTTAAACTGAATTTCCCAAGAAGCAAATTTTCTGATGTTTATTTTACGCAAAAAAAAATTGAGCTAGAGGTTTGAAATTTTTTGTGATACACTCCTGGAAATTGAAATAAGAACACCGTGAATTCATTGTCCCAGGAAGGGGAAACTTTATTGACACATTCCTGGGGTCAGATACATCACATGATCACACTGACAGAACCACAGGCACATAGACACAGGCAACAGAGCATGCACAATGTCGGCACTAGTACAGTGTATATCCACCTTTCGCAGCAATGCAGGCTGCTATTCCCCCATGGAGACGATCGTAGAGATGCTGGATGTAGTCCTGTGGAACGGCTTGCCATGCCATTTCCACCTGGCGCCTCAGTTGGACCAGCGTTCGTGCTGGACGTGCAGACCGCGTGAGACGACGCTTCATCCAGTCCCAAACATGCTCAATGGGGGACAGATCCGGAGATCTTGCTGGCCAGGGTAGCTGACTTACACCTCCTAGAGCACGTTGGGTGGCACGGGATACATGCGGACGTGTATTGTCCTGTTGGAACAGCAAGTTCCCTTGCCGGTCTAGGAATGGTAGAACGATGGGTTCGATGACGGTTTGGATGTACCGTGCACTATTCAGTGTCCCCTCGACGATCACCAGTGGTGTACGGCCAGTGTAGGAGATCGCTCCCCACACCATGATGCCGGGTGTTGGCCCTGTGTGCCTCGGTCGTATGCAGTCCTGATTGTGGCGCTCACCTGCACGGCGCCAAACACGCATACGACCATCATTGGCACCAAGGCAGAAGCGACTCTCATCGCTGAAGACGACACGTCTCCATTCGTCCCTCCATTCACGCCTGTCGCGACACCACTGGAGGCGGGCTGCACGATGTTGGGGCGTGAGCGGAAGACGGCCTAACGGTGTGCGGGACCGTAGCCCAGCTCCATGGAGACGGTTGCGAATGGTCCTCGCCGATACCCCAGGAGCAACAGTGTCCCTAATTTGCTGGGAAGTGGCGGTGCGGTCCCCTACGGCACTGCGTAGGATCCTACGGTCTTGGCGTGCATCCGTGCGTCGCTGCGGTCCGGTCCCAGGTCGACGGGCACGTGCACCTTCCGCCGACCACTGGCGACAACATCGATGTACTGTGGAGACCTCACACCCCACGTGTTGAGCAATTCGGCGGTACGTCCACCCGGCCTCCCGCATGCCCACTATACGCCCTCGCTCAAAGTCCGTCAACTGCACATACGGTTCACGTCCACGCTGTCGCGGCATGCTACCAGTGAAGACTGCGATGGAGCTCCGTATGCCACGGCAAACTGGCTGACACTGACGGCGGCGGTGCACAAATGCTGCGCAGCTAGCGCCATTCGACGGCCAACACCGCGGTTCCTGGTGTGTCCGCTGTGCCGTGCGTGTGATCATTGCTTGTACAGCCCTCTCGCAGTGTCCGGAGCAAGTATGGTGGGTCTGACACACCAGTGTCAATGTGTTCTTTTTTCCATTTCCAGGAGTGTATTTCAGGCTACGAGTACCATTTGGAGAAAAGTAACTTACTATCACCAGGAGGAAAAACATAGCCTTATTAATTATAAAAACATTACCTTAATTTTGATTGTCTCCTTTATGTACTTACAGTATAAAAAATGTTGATTGAAATCATTTGATTGTATTCTACTTTTTAATTAACAGTGTCATAAATGTGTGAACAAAGTTTTAAGCATCTAAGAGAAGTAGTTAATAAGTCTATAGACTTCAAACATAGACTGGTAGGAAAAATTAAATTACTGACCGACATAAATATTTACAAAATGGAGTCTATATCAAAGCTATTCTGATTATTCTTACACCAAAATCTTCATCCTTAAAACACTTTCATTGTCCGGTATGGCAAGCATCACGTTGTTGTCCACGTTATGAATCATCGATGCCAACAATCAACATGGTAATAGTTCAAATATTATTCATAAATCAATAGCATAGACATCTGAAGAAATTCACATAACGGTAATCAATATATATTTTTTTAAAAAAACAAGTGTACAATGTGCGCGCCACTAAAGCTCAGAAACGAGTACCGGTACGATCAAGAGAGTTGTATTATGTGGTAGCCCGCTGCCCCCCCCCCCCCCCCCCAATAAATGAAGAAGGTTCCTGTTTTTACCTGAAGGTCGTGCTTTTGAAGACAAAAGGGCTGCGAGGTTTCGCCCTCTAGAAATTTCTAGAACATTTCAGAACATTCCAGAATGCTCCAAAATGTTTAACAACGATTCAGTATGTTCTGGAATGTTCGGGAATAATTTGGAACATTCGGAAAGATTCCAGAATGTTCGGTAACACCCAGAACATCCCACATCACTATGGAGCATCCTAGAACACTCGAATGTTGTGGAATGTTCAGGAACATTGTGGACCATTCGAAGCCTTTTTGGTACGTTCTGGAATTCGCCACGGGTCGGGCTACCTACCCATTGGTAAATGCCCGTCGTGGGTTCGAACGTTATTTCTTATCAATGACAAAGGGAGGAAGCGAAAAAGTAGTGCTGTGAGTGAATGTTTAACAGTGAAGTGCGAGTAATCAAAGTAATACAGTGACTGAATGTAAATCTAAAATAAAGTGTGAAAAGTGTATAAAGTGTACTAGTGTATTTGTTAATAAAAAGTTTATTTATCTTTTAGACAACGCCCAAACGCAAAGGAGGCGGAGATCTTGCCAGTTCTGAAGAGAAACAGCAGAAACAAAAAGGGCAGCGAAGAAAACGAAACAGACGAAGAGCGCGACGCGCGTTTAACTTTCAAAGAACGACAACGAGGAAATGAACGGATTGAAGAATCAAGAATTGCGACACAATCTTATGATAAAAGACTGCGAACTCAAACCAGCCATTAAAATATCACCCTACGAAAAGAGCGGACGAGGACAAGTAAACAGTACAATCGAACAACTAGAGTATCCCACTGCGACCCGACGAAATAATATGACAAACATCGTAATTGAAAAAATGGATAACATGTTCCAATTTTGCAACGCGAAAAACTTCAGTAGAAAAACATCAGGATCCTGTTAACTGTAAGTAGTTAGAATATGTTTTCAATAGTACTGTAAGTAGTTAGAATACATTTTCAATAATTTTTTTACCTCTTATGCTTTAAAGTTCATCCTTTTATCTCAATTACCATACAATTTCATATCAACTCCCTGAGCAAAGCCTGGTACCCCAGCTAGTACCTGATTTTATTGCCACTGCATGTGGATCAACTTGCTGTTTTCTTATTCTTTTCTTCTTTTTCATGCAGTACTAAACTGTTAAATATTATACTTGACTTGCCACAGTTCAATGAATTCCTGTAGTTACTCGTTGAAACTGCACTGAAAAAATAACTGACAAACACTGAATAAAACATCATACATAGTTTATTGTGTTTATGAAGTACTGCAAGTCGTTTGAGATCCTGTCCATTAGAGAGAGTGATTCATTTTAACCAAATCCCAACGAACTGTAAGTGGGGTGGGGGATTCCCAGTTGAGAATGTTCTTGTGTTTTTTCTGAGATCCAAGGAGAGCCTCCCAAAACTTTACCAGAACTGTAAAATGAAGGGTAGCTTTAATTAGTTTTTTGCAACATTACGCTGCAGACCACACATATAGTGTATGCATGTATAGCTGTTAGTGTGTGACAGGACACAGTTGATTGTACGCTTATGTGTAACTGTGCATCTGGCAGTGAACCTTTAAATACTTTTGACTGTGTCCTGTCGCGCCTGGTGTCTAGCGGCAAAGCACGTGACTGGAAACAAAAATCGAATCCCAGTCGGACAAGGAAATTTTTCAGCCTCCCTTTAAGCTAGCGTTGACCTTTCAACAGCGTGAATATTCGCCAAAAACGACCCTTGGTTCGGAGTCCACGTTAAACTGTAGGTCCCATTTCCATAATAATATTACTGGGGTAGATTGGGGACATGCAAGTCGCCGAAGAGGCATCCAATTGAAGGACTTGCGCCGGGAGGTTAATCCACACGAAATTGTTATATTCCTGTCCTGAAGGACACAGTGGGCTGTCTGAGGTCTGCACCATATAGATCGCGATTCCTTTTAGGCCAAATCTCAGCAGTCTAGGACTGGGACAGAGGGTTTCCCAACTGGTAATATTTGAGAGGGATTTCCTGTTCTGCCAACCGAATTTCCCATCTGGGATGAGATGATTAACCACCCCATCGTTTGCCTTACAACCAAATACAGCTTCCAAAAACTTTATCGCAACTGTTAGATTGGATCTAGATTTATTAATAATTTATTTCTGGAACAAATGTGAAGTTCTACAAAAACTCTTGTGACTCATCGCTGCATGACATTCGCTTGTCTTACCTAACATATAAACACTTCCGTATGAAACCAGAAGTAGATCCAGCGTGGAGTGCAATAATTCTTGTGCCCTTTACTTCCGAAAATCAGTGCTTCCGCGAGAACTTTCACCGACCCATCTTTTCTGTCAGAATGATTGATGTTAATCCACGTTTCACCCAGTCACACAATTCCTCAGTTGGAACGATCATAATGTCTCCTTAAAATTGACAGTGCCACGCAACAATGTCATTTCGTTCCACAAAACTCTGCGCCCATCAGTAAGTGCCTTTAGTTATCTCCAAGTTATCTGCAGATCTTTCCATTTAGAGACACGTAAGGGACTCCATTGGTCTCTTTTTCGAAAAATTCCCGCACAGAGACAAAAACTCACGTGTCAAACTAATGTGGGCTGATCAGTAACTTTCTGTTTTTCTGCGCCCTTCCACTGCTAGCTTCAGATATTCTGTAGTGTAAAATTGACATGCCAGAAAGAGAAATAACGCATGCAGCGAAAACTAATCAAGAGGGATACGTTACAATGCGCAAGCATCTCTGCAAATTATTCGTAGTGGCATCTGAAATGGAGGGGCAGAGCGTTATAACAGCAGTGAACAGAAGAAGGAAACCATTCCATATTCTGTTTCGTTGTTGCCATGGTAGATGTCCTGTAAACAACTCGCTGTCATTTTTTTATGCTGATAAAGGTAGTGTGTTCATGTATATGCCAGAGGACATACGAGACGACGATGCATGGAGCCTTCAATGACTAATGTAGTAGAATCTTACCTAAACACCTCACACAAAAACCAAAGAAATTCTGGTTATATGTCAGTCGCACCAAAGTTAGTGTCCAGACTTTCGAAATTCATTTTATGTTTGAGTTACCCTCTCTGTTAATCATAGTGTACCGTAGATCTCGTGCAACAAACAGTGCAAAGTAGTCAGTTGAAAGAACAAGTCACCCATTAACGAGAAGGGTAGAGAAGATATCTTCATAACTACTGACCATTATCTCTAGCATCAATCTGTTGTAGAATTTTAGAACATATTATGAATCCAAACTAAATAAGGTATGACGAACAGAATGACCTTCTCCACGCCAACCAGCATGAATCCCGAAAACATCGGTGCATCATGCAAAAGCCAACTCGCGCTTTGCTCACACAAACTTCTGAAAGCCATCGAGCTAGGCAGTCAGGTAGCTGCAGTATTTCTTGAGATGCGACAAGAATTTGACTCAGTGTCACGCAATGCTTTTTAACGAATGTATGATCACAGGCGGCATCAAACAAAATTTGTGATTAGAATCAGGCTTTTTTGATGAGGAAGATGCAGCAGGTTATCTTGGAGAGTCGTCGACAGCTGTTATGAGTAGCATCAGACGTGACACAGAGTAGCGTGTTGTTACCATTGCTACTCACGATGTACTCTGAGGTGACGAAAGTCATGGGATAGCGATATGTACGCACATAGATGGCGATAATATCGCGTACAAAAGGTATAAAACTGCAGTGCATTGGTGGAGTTATCATTTACATTCAGGTGATTCATGTGGGAATGGTCCCGATGTGATAATGGCCGCACGACAGGAGTTAACACACACACACACACACACACACACACACACACACACACACACACATCAAAAAAAGTTTTGCATCACCTCGGTTCAGAGAGTTCCGGAACCTGTACAGAAAATTGGAATAGAGATCAACGTAAACAACATTTCCGCCATTTTTATTGCTCATGAAAACCACACATTGCATTTTATACCACCAGACAGCAAGACCTTCAGAGGTCGTGGTCCAGATTGCTGTACACACGAGTATCTCTAATACCCAGTAGCACGTCCTCTTGCAATGACGCATGCCTGTATTCGTCGTGGCATACTACCCACAAGTTTATCAAGGCACTATTGGTTCAGATAGTCCCACTCCTCAACGGCGATTCGGCGCAGATCCCTCAGAGTGGTTGGTGGGTCACGTCGTCCATAAACAGCCCTTTTCAATCTATCCCATGCATGTTCTATAGGGTTCATGTCTGGAGAACATGCTGGCCACTCTAGTCGAGCGATGTCGTTATCCTGAAGGAAGTCTTTCACAAGATGTGCACGATGGTGCTGCGAATTGTCGTCCATGAAGACGAATGCCTCGCTAATATTCTGCCGATATGGTTGCACTATCGGTCGGAGGATGGCATTCACGTATCGTACAGCCGCTACGGCGCTTTCCATGACCACCAGCGGCGTGCGTCGGCCCCACATAATGCCACCCCAAAACAGCAGGGAACCTCCACCTTGCTGCACTCGCTGGACAGTGCGTCTAAGGCGTGCAGCCTGACTGTGTTGCCTCCAAACACGTCTCTGACGATTGGTTGAAGGCATATGCCACACTCATCGGTGAAGAGAAAGTGATGCCAATCCTGAGCAGTCCATTCTGCACGTTATTGGGCCCACCTGTACCGCGCTGCATGGTGTCGTGATTGCAAAGATGGACATCGCCATGGACGTCAGGAGTGAAGTTGCGCATCATGCAGCCTATTGCGTACAGTTTGAGTTATAACACGACGTCCTGTGGCTGCACTAAAAGCATTATTCTACATGGTGGCGTTGCTGTAAGGATTCCTCCGAGCGATAATCCGTAGGTAGCGGTCATCCACTGCAGTAGTAGCCCTTGGGCGGCCTGAGCGAGGCATGTCATCCACAGTTCCTGTCTCTATCTCCCCCATGTGCGAACAACATCGCTTTGGTTCACTCCGAGACGCCTGGACACTTCCCTTGTTGAGAGCCCTTCCTGGCACAAAGAAACAATGCGGACGCGATCGCACAGCAGTATTGACCGTCTAGGCATGGTTGAACTACAGACAACACGAGCCGTGTACCTCCTTCCTGTTGGAATGACTGGAACTGATCAGCTGTCGGACCCCTTCCGTCTGATAGGCACTGCTCATGCACGGTTGTTTAGATCCTTGGGCGGGTTTAGTGACATCTCTGGTCAAAATGATTGTGTATGTGATACTATTTCCACCGTCAACGTCTGTCTTCAGGCGTTCTGGGAACCGGGATGATGCAAAACTTTTTTTGATGCGTGTATTTTGAAGGCGGAACAGTAGCTGGAGCTAGATGCATGGGACATGACATTTCGGAAATCGTTAGGGAATTCAATATTCCGAAATCCACATCGTCAAGAGTGTACCGAGAAAGACAAATTTCAGGCATTACCTTTCACCACGGACAACGCATTGGCTGACGGCCTTCACTTAACTACTAACAGCAGCAGCGTTTGCGTAGAGTTGTCAGTGCTAACAGATAAGCAACACTACATAAAATAACCACAGAAATTAATGTGGGATGTACGACGAATGTATCCATTAGGACAGTGCGGCGGAATTTGGCGTTAAAGGGTTACGGCAGCATACGACTGACGCGAGTGTCTTTGGTAATAGCAAGATGTCATATGCAGCGCCTCTCCTCGACTCGTGACCATATTGGCTGGACAATAGAAGACTGGAAAAGCGTGGCCTGGTCAGATGAGTCCCGATTTCAGTTGGTAAGAGCTGATGATAGGGTTCGAGTGTGGCGAAGATTCCACGAAGCCATGGACCCAAGTTGTCGACAGGGCACTGTGCAAGCTAGTGGTGGCTCTGTAATGGTGTGGGCTGTTTTTACATGGAATGGACTGGGTCCTCTGGTCCAACTGAACCGACCATTGACTGGAAATGGTTACTTTCGGCTAGTTGGAGACCACTTGCAACCATTCATGGTTTTCGTGTACCCAAACAACGATGGAAGTTTTGATCGATGACAATGCGCTATGTCATCGGGTGACAATTGTTCGTGTTTGGTTTGAAGAACATTCTGGACGATTCGAGCGAATGAGTTGGCGACTCAGATCGCCCGCCATTCTCCCACAGAACATTTATGGGACATACTCGAGAGGTCAGCTCGTGCACAAAACCCTGCACCGCAACACTTTCGCAGCTATGGACGGCTGTAGAGGCAGCGTGGCGCAATATTTCTGCAGGAGACTTCCTGGGATTTGAGTCTATGGCAAGCCGAGCTGCTGCACCACTGTGCAAAAGGAGGTCTGACACTGTATTATGAGGTAGCCCATGAGTTGTCACCTCAGCCTATTTTCAGTGTGAGGATGTGACAGAAGTAACTTCTTGTTACAATATTCCAGAAATATGAGGATATTTTCAGCAATTATGTAATCAAAATGCATTACCTGTGAGTGTTTTTCCCATGGACGGTGCTTTAAAAAATTATTCACGAACCTCCCACCACGTAAGAAATGGGTCAGCAAGCAGTCGACAATGACTGAGAATCCAGGGCAACAGATTCACAAGGAAAGCCGAGTAGTATGTGTAATAAAATTGTGGACCACCCTACATTTCAAAACGTGAAACAGTGTGTTGTGTGTGACTTATTTATTGTAATATACTGTACGTGTGCATAAAAATAAAGTCTTGCAAGGAACAGCAATTATTAACACGGAAGCCAGTCTGCTAGTGTTAAAATAGTTCATTCCACAGACACATAAGTATATCTTATATTTTATAGCGGTATGAGTACTAACTCAGGTTTCAAGAAAGGGAGAGATTAAAACAACACTCTCCCGACGCCTAACAAAAATGTTTAGGCCTATAAGTGGGTTCAATGTCTGTCTGAAAATGTCTAATTTTTTTCTTCACAATAAAGCATCCTCGTTACTGAAGGCAGTAATAATAACTGACAAATTACGTTCTAATTTAATGCTCCAAGTGTCTCTCCTCTCCGATCTACTACAAAAAATGTTTTATAATTACAGTTAATGCAAATTACAAATGGTTTAAAATTTAAAAAGCTTCAATATTGTTAAGAAATTAGTTAAGTTGTAAAGAGTGGACCGTTGGAATTTATAAGAAATGCTCCTAAGTATTGCACTGACGTGGAATTTAATAGCATTAAAATGTTTTAGAAGGACTTTATAGTAAACTGAAAAAAAAACACCAGTATTTTAACGCTATTAAATTCCACTTCAGTGATTTATGCTATACTTAGGAACATTTCCACTCTCTGCAAATGCAATTAATTTCTTAAGAATCTTGAAGCTTTCTAAACTCAAATTTTAAACCATTTGTAATTTACACCAATTGATGTTGGCCCAAAACCGGTCATATGGAAATAAAAGAAAGCGATCTGGAGACTAATTTGGGTACTTCTTTGTAAATAGGCCTAACAATCGCGGTAATTCCATCAAGACGAATTGTCTAGTTCTTACTTCACTCTTTGGGTGAGATTTCACACCCTTTTCTTTAATTTCAGTTCTTTTTCACAGCGTTTTGTTTAAGGGGATTAGCAGAAATTCTCTCTTCAGTTGCGTCTCTTTGTTATATTGCTTTCCTTGTGGGATATGTTTTGGCTTTGTTCTCAGCATTCTAGAACGAAAATAGCACGGGTTAGTCCTATTAACAAAATGGTCCAAAATCTGGCTATCCTATGATCACCTAATCTGCTGGTGGAAACTGCTCAAAATGCGTCAGTTAGGCTGGAGTCTTGGCAGCTTATACAATTTGTAGCTTTCACGAGACGCTGAACAAAATAATTGTCGTCGCTCTACCTGTGACGACGTGTTGTAGAGTGTTAGCGAGTGGCAGATGAGAGATTTTCCAGATTAGCTGGAAATTACGGACGTAGGTACAGGGAAAACTCAGGTCCAGGCTCCCGGCCGCGGCGGGACCAGCCCGCGGCAGGTACGCGAAGCTACATCAGACACCAATATACACGCAAGTAAGGACAATCTCCCACCACCAATGGGAACAATGGAGAACCAATCACCTACATGGCCCAGACACCAGTAAACGCAGATCCACCTACGCGAAGGAAAATAGTCAACAAATTAAGCAGAGAACGCGAGAAGACGACGAAGAAAAAGGCATTAGAAGAAATCAGAAGAATCCAACAAGAGCTTCTATGGACGAAAGCAGTTCAGAGGAATACAGCGAAGGGGAATCGAGCGACGTTTGACACTCACATGGAAAAACGAGAGTGCAAAGAGACACCAACGAAGACACCACAGAAAAAGATGACTACCAATAACAAGTCATCAACGTCTCCTCTCGGAGATCCAGACGCGGGAAGACTGCGGAAAGGACACATGAAAAGAGAAAAAGATGAACATCGAGACAATTAACAAATACGACGCCTTGGAAACAGCGTCAAACGAGCCACCTGCACCACAGGCCAGAGAGCCACAAGACAGTGTTGAGAAGAAACATTGGGTACCACCACTGGTCATCCACTATGGGTCAAACCGTGAAAAACTCACAAAGGCCATCAAAAACCTGAGAGAAGGGAAGCTCAGAGCGATCCTCAGCTGAGACAACATATCATACCATGTATACCGTTTCGACAGCTTAGAAGACAACGCATGATGATTCAACTTTTGCTAAGTCAACAAAGTACCGTTTTATACCCATCAACAACCGGACAAAACGGAACTGGAAGTTGCCATCAAATAGTTGCCACCAGGCACAGAAGAAAAAAAAAAGTCCTACAAGAACTTCGAAAAAAAGGATTCATGGTCCGAGAACATCAGTATCACAAGAAGGATCCCAAAACTGAACAGCTGATTCTGCAGCCTTTATTTATGGCTACTCTGACAAATAATCCAGAAAATCAGAAACTAGATATATATGAGTTGCGTAAAAGTCACAAAAGAGAATTATATTCCACGAGAGCTCCCCTCAGTGTAAAAGTTGCCGAAGATGGATGCATACAAGAAACTACTGCTGGCTTCTGGCAAGTTGTTTTAGATGTGGACGACCCCACAACGGTGAAGGTTGTAGCCAGCTGAAGGACAAACCAGCCAAATGTGCAAGCTGCACAGAGGATGTTTATCCAGCAGATTGGAAAAGATGCAAGAAAGCCCAGGAAGCCGTACAAGCCCACAAGACACGAACCAATGTTTAACCAAAAGCCACAACTTTGCCTGCAGCGAAAACAGTGACACCATCAATGACGACAGAACCAACTGTGACGACACCAACCAGCACATCGGTCAGTGGGACAACCAAACACCAAGATGCAAGGAGTAAGCCCTCAAGAGGAAAACAGTATTCAAGTGTAGTGAGCAAACGAGACGACGAGATTGCAACCACCTCAGACAACAACGCAGAAAAACCGGAAGCTGGTGAAGGCCTGTCAGAAATAACCGAACTGTTAACCTCACTAAAAACAGCAACTTGTTCCAAAAATTGTTCGACCTGGGTAGGAAGCTGAGGAAAGCACTTGTCACCTTTACTGAGATAATTATCTTAGTCGAAGAACTAATGAACATCAATGACTGAAAAAAACCACATACCATGGAAAGATGATGCACGAAAGATTTTTAAATCTCCTAGAATGCAAATGGAGTTAGAAACAGGAAAGAAGAACCACAGTACTTTGTCTCCACTAACAATACTGATGCTCTGTTATTAACAGAAACACATCTCCGCAGGTCTGAAACTTTCCGACTACGGAATATGACAAGTTATAGAATGGACAGACAAAATAAAAAAGGATGTGGGATGACAGTTTTCCTTCTCAACATCGCGTATCGGGAAGAAAGGCTCTGATCATTACAACATGAGGCAACAGCAGTAACCATTTGGACAATAACAGGCCAAGTAACATTGGTAGCGGCATTTTCAAGACTAAATACTCAGCCAATACCTCGACACCTACATATGATATTTCACGATTCCTACAAAGTATTTCTCGGTAGCGACCTCAGTGCCAAACATCCGATATGACACTCAGCCAGAACAAGTCCACAGGGGGAACAGCTGTTGAATCTGGAGGAAGACCTTGATGCCACCTTATGGGGACCTCTCAAGCCTGCCCATAGTCCACAACAAACTAATCATCGACATGGTATATTGGAAATAGCGATACTTACGGGCATAACAGTGAGCCCGAGTTGACGACAGTGGTGGACCTTACTTCTGATCAGCATCCAGTAACTGTAAAAATCCAAAGAGCTACAATGACAGAGAGAACTTAAATAGATTGCAGCGTCAATTGCGAGAGTAACTGTTGGAATGGGAAACTGAGAAATGGGAAGACAGGATGTCGAACTATCGGCCAGATTCCAAAGATGAGTGGTAACTTGTTAGAAGACAGAGGGATGTAAAATCCCGAAACACCCACTGGAGACTGGGCTTGGACGTACGGACACAGAGGCTGGAATTCCGCAAGTCTCGGTCTTGCCACCACTCTTCTTTATGAACTACATCAACATGTCGATGATAGCAAAAGTTCAACTAGCACAATTCGCTGATGACACTGTACTTTACAAGTGGACGCCAATATAACAGCAACATCAGAAGATTACAGACACAAGTGAACTTCATCACAGAGTGGTGCAGACATAACAAGATTAAAATTAACCTGGCCAAAACAACGGTACTATTCTTTAGCCAAAAACGTCCACAACTAGACAGGTACCTTACTATCCACGGCAAGAGGGGGTACCATAGAGTGCAACTGTCAAGTTTTTGGGAGTCACAATGAACTGGCAACTTTTTTTCGTAGACAGGTGCAAGATCTAAAGTTTAAAGCCTCTGGCCTGGCGAGGTAACTGACGCCACTGTTCTGCTGTAGGCAGCTCAACATCTTACCAGAAGTTAGATTCTAAAAGGCCACTGTATTATCAAAAATCCTTGATGGGGAGCACATCATGGGGCCTCACTAGCAAGACTCAAACACACCATATCCAGGTGTTACAAAATAAAGTCCTGTGGTGGATACTTTGAGCTTCACGATACATGAGCATCCAGACACTGCATGAGGAGCTTAATATGGAATCTCTTGCAGAAATAAACAAACTCAGGTCCAAAAAAATTCATAACAAATTAGACCAACTCTGACATGTCATACATCACATCCACAAAGCAGGTACTACCAGAGTAAAATGCTGGCAACAGTAGAGTCCTCAGGGAATTAGTTAAATAGGATATTAGAAATAAGAAACTACAAATAAGGAAACAAACCCTCAGAGGAGTAACTTACAGACTTGTGTCCCTTAAAAGTCCTTCCCAAGTACAATTTAGTGTTGGAAAGCTCTAGCAGCACACATTCAGATTATCAGATTCATCTAGCACATATCTCACAACTCCCTACAATGCTGATACCTTTCTTACACTGTCTCTCACTATTTTTCAACACATAAAGAACATCTTATTACAATGATAAGAGCAATTAGACCTTTGTGGTGCTTACCTGTTAAAAGTAACTTTTACTTCTTTGATGTATTTCAGTTTGAATTTGTAGCAGCAAAATCAAACACCATCACTGTTTTCAATAGATAAATGTCTCAAAATAGGGGAAAAACATGTCAAATAAATGAAAAAGTCTTAGTGTAAAATGTAAGGAGTGTTATACCGAAGTTCCATGACCATTCCAGCTCGATGATGATGACACACATACACACAGTACACTATGTCACTCCACAGATATTTCTGCTCTATGATTGGTTTTTACACAAACCAAAATTGATAACTGCCAAAATTTGTCATAGCTACGAAACATGACAACCAGTGTGCGGACTCAGACAGACACTGTCACAAAAACGCCCATGTAGATGACACAGCCTACTGCGTTGTTTTAATTGATTAAAGAAGTACAATGGTGCTTATGATTTTATTAGGTAACCTTTCAATCAGTAACCATTGGTGCTTATGATATATTTTATGGGAGCTTCTGACAGTTTAGGACACGGCTTCACAACATACGTGCTCACAGAGCAAGCTGTGAGCAGCAAGGCGCGAGCACGGAGCAGCACAAGCACGCTACCCCCACTACCGGACCAGAGCGGAGAGTGGGGAGAGTCGTGTGTTGTGTGTGTGTTTGAAGTTTACGGGCGCTAAACAGCGTGGTCATCAGTGCCCAAACACATAAAAACAGGAACACATGCAGTGAAGGGACTAAGACAAACAGCGAACAAGGAGAACAGCTAAAACACACAGACCTGACGCAGTTCCAAATCCTCACACACAGAGGCAAAACGAGAGGAGAAGGGAAACACTAAAAAGGAAGGGAAACACAAGGAAAAGAGAACAGAAACCGAAGGGAAACAAGGAGGTAATCGTGACTGGCTGAGCTCTTACCTAAAACCTGGGTGAGCCAGTCACCCAGCAGTACATTAAAACCCTCTCCCTAAAATCCGAGGCAACAAATTGGACAGGACACAAAACCGTAAGACCTTAACTACAGTCGTTGCGTCATCTTGTAAAATAGAGGGCAAATCCGGTGGCAAGGAAACCACCGCCCTCTGGTCAGAGAATAAAAGACAGTCAAGTAAAATGTGGCGGACAGTAATCTGGACGCCACAAGAACTGCAGATTGGGGGGTCCTCCCGCCGGAGTAAAAAACCATGCGTTAAGGGACTGTGCCCGATGCGGAGGCGAGTGAGGAGAACCTCATCCCGCCTGCATGACTGGTAGGACGTACGCCATGGCCGCGTGGTAGCCTTGACCAGACGCAGCTTATTGTCACCGACTGCCAGCCACTCCTCTTCCCACTGACGCATAACACGAAAACGCAGGAGGGAGGTAACAGCATGGAGGGGGACGGCACATTCAACAACGTGAGGGAGGGAACATGCATCTTTGGCAGCCACATCCGCCAGTTCGTTTCCCCGAATACCCACGTGCCCCGGCACCCAGGAGAAGGACACCTTCTTCCCCTGCCGTTGCAGGTGGAGGAGGGCATCATGGATGTTCTGGACGACCGTATCTGCTGGGTACAAGTGTTGGATGGTCTGAAGGGCACTCAGGGAGTCAGAACAGATGAGGAACTTAAGACTGGGAACACACCTCATCTGCTCCAATGCCCGCAAGATCGCAAACAATTCGGCATCAAAGATGGTAAACGCCGCAGGAAGCCGTAACTTGACGACTCGATCAGGGAAAACAACAGCACAACCAACAGAGTCCTCCTGTTTAGAGCCATCCGTAAATACTGGTACATGGTCGGGATGCTGGTTTAAAATATCAGAAAATAAGGAGATAAAAACAAACGCAGGAGTGCAACTCCTCCGGTACTCCGACAAGTCTAAAAGGACGCTGGGCCTCTGGAGCAACCAGGGAGGCAGGCGAGTAAAACCTTGTCGTTGGGGGGCCACACGCTCCACACCAAGGGACTCAAGCAAATGCTTGGCACGAATCCCAAATGGTCTCGTTGCCCTGGGATGACTGGAAAAGAGACGTTCCATAGGCGGTCGGGCAACGGTAGGGTATGCAGGGGAGGTAGGACAGGCAAGGAATTGACACACCCGTCGCACCATGAGGAGTTGCCGCCGGATGGCGAGCGGCGGTTCCCCTGCCACAGCACACAGGCTGGGGATGGGACTGGTACGGAAGGCACCAGTGGCCAGCCTGATACCCTCATGGTGTACTACATCAAGAATCTTCAGATACGAAGGCCTTGCTGACCCATACACGGTGCAACCATAGTCAAGACGCCCTATAGAACTGCAGCAGACGCGCCCGATCTGCTCCCCAGGACCGATGGCTCAGACACTTCAAAATATTCAGTGCCTTCAGGGCCCGCACCTTGAGGTCTTTAAGGTGAGGCAACCACGACAACTTGGAATCAAAAGTGAGGCCCAGGAACCGCACAGTGTCGCTAAAAGGAAGAATGGTGTCCCTCAGACGCAATTCAGGGGAGGTAAAAAGACGTCGAGAACGATTAAAATGAACACACACACATATTTCTGCAGAAAAGGTAAAACCCGTCTTCGCAGTCCATGCCTCCAATCGCTGTATCGTAAGCTGCAACTGCCGACTAGCAGTGACAAGAGTGGAGGAAGAACAGAAAACAGCAAAATCGTCCACAAACAAGGAGCATTGGACAGGACTCCGGATAGTGGACGTGATACTGTTAATGGCGATGGCAAAGAGGGTGACACTTAAAACGCTTCCCTGAGGAACACCATTCTCCTGCACAAACAAATCAGATAGCACATTACCAATACTATAACGAAAGAGGCGGTGGGAAAGAAAGGACCAAATGAAGATGGGGAGACGGCCACGAAAGCCCCACTCATGGAGTTGATTGACGATATGGCGGCGCCAAGTAGTGTCATACGCCTTATGAATGTCAAAGAAGACACCAAGACAATGCTGGTTACGTAGGAAGGCCTGCTGGATGGCCGCCTCAAGCAGGGTCAAGTTGTCGATAGTGGAACGACAACGCCGAAAGCCACACTGAGAGGGGCTAAGGAGCTGCCTGGTCTCGAGCAGCCAAACCAGGCGACGGTTGACCATGCGTTCCAACGTCTTCCCGACACAGCTCGTCAAAGCAATAATTCGATAACTGCTGGGATGCGTTTGGTCCTTCCCCGGTTTGAGGAGAGGAATCAAAACCGCCTCCCTCCACGAGTCAGGGTATGTGCCGGATAACCATATCATATTAAAACAACTCAGGAGAACTTCCTTGGATGGCAGCAACAAGTGCTGCAGCATGCTGTACCGTATTTGATCATGACCAGGCGCAGTATCATGAGCCACAGACAGCGCCGAATCCAGTTCCCACATTGTGAAGGGGCAGTTGTAGGGTTCAGAATTTGGAGACCGGAAGTCCAAGTGACCCCTCTCGATGGCAGTTCGGTAGTGGCAGAATTCTGGATCACAGTTAATAGTGGCGGTAGATTCCGCAAAATGCATGGCCAGTGTCTGGGCAATGTCTCTCGGCGCCGTGAGGAGACATCCCTGATGCAGCAATGCCGTGACAGGTAGCTGGCTGCGTTTCCCGGAAATCCTCCTTATGGCTTCCCATACTTTCGTAGAATTAGTGGAGCGGGAGATGGAGTTCAAGAACAATTGCCATGACCGTCGTTTGCTCTCTTTAATCACGCGCCGTGCTTTGGCCCTTGCCACCCGAAAGGCCGCAAGATTGTCAGCTGAGGGACGGCACTTGAAGCAGCGCAGAGCTGCACGGCGGGCTCGGATGGCGGAGCGGCACTCAGTGGTCCACCAAGGGACAGGGCGCCTCTTGGGATTACCGGATGACCGTGGAATGGACAATTCAGCAGCATGGGAGATCACGGCTGTAACATGGTCTACCCATTCGTGGACGCTGGCACGGTGTTCCAAAACAGCCAGTTGGCTGAAAAGTGTCCAGTCAGCTCTGCAGAGGTGCCACCGAGATGGCACTGATAATGCCAGAGCCTCATCCAGGAGGCGAATCCAAAGGGGGAAGTGGTCACTAGAATGGAGGTCAGCAACAACCTCCCACAGAGCAGAATCCGCGAGTGCTGGAGAGCAAAAGGAAGGGTCAATAGCTGATGACGACCCGGAAGCAGTACAGAAATGAGTGGGAGCACCAGAGTTGAGGAGGCACAGTTCTTCAGACATCATGAGGCTTTCCAGAATGCGACCCCTGGGGCAAGTAGTCGGAGAGCCCCATAAGACATTATGAGCATTGAAGTCCCCCAGCAGAAGAAATGGGCGGGGGAGTTGGCTAATAAGGTGTGTGAGAGCCTCAGAGTCTATCACATCCTGAGGTGGTAAGTAGACTGAACAGACTGTGAGCCTCCGACCCACAAGAAGGTCAACTGCAACTGCTTGCAAGTCTGTAACGAGAGGGAGCTCAGATGAGGGGTGCATGTCACGGACAAAAACCTTAACACCACCCTTTGCCCTTTGCCCCGTCAGATCATCTTTCCGATATACGGTATAGCCCCGTAAAGAAGGAGCATCAGTGGCCCGAAAATATGTCTCTTGGAGACATAAGCACAAAGGGCACTCTCGTACAAGGAGTTGTAATTCGGCCACATGCGTCCTGAACCCATTCAGGTTCCACTGTAATATGGGAGCCAGTGATTAGGGTGGCTGAACTTTCACCCTTCCTCTGTGCTTCGGAGGAGAGCCCGTACCCGCCGGAGATTTATTCCTGGAGCGAGAAGATCGCCCCCGGTCGACATCAATGTCCATCAGCTCCGATGACGACCCACGGGAGATGTCAGACAGTACGATGGCCTCGTCATCGGACCGACCCTGACTAGTCTCCTCAGGTGGCAAAACCTTCATCTTCGGCGTCTTCGTCTTGGAGGGCTTAGAATGCACAGCCTTGTCAATAGGTGGAGCTGTAATCGCCTGGGCAGAAGGCGCCATAGGGGGAGAGGCAGGAAGTACCCCAATGTCAGCAACCACAGCCTTGTCCGACGTTGCAGGGAGAGCCGCAGGTTGCAAAACAACTGCAGCAGCACAGGTGCACTGGCAAACGCAGGTATGAGTGCTAACACTAGCAACCTCCGTTTGCGTAGCAACAGTGGCCATTTGCACCGGTTTCTTCAGAGCGGAAGCGAAAGATGTTGTAAACACAGGAGGTTGCATGGCCTTAAAGAGCTTCTTGGCCTCATCATAGGGGATGCGCTTAGATGTTTTAATCTCCTGTACCTTCCGTTCTTCGAGATAGATGGGGCAGACCCGGCTCCAGACAGGGTGACTCCCAGAGCAATTCACGCACTTCACAGGCGATGAACAATCGGCTCCTTCATGGGCAGGCTGACCACATTTACCACAAGTGGCTATCCCATTGCACCCCAACGTAGTATGCCCAAAGCGCTGACATTTAAAACAGTGCATTGGGTTGGGGAAATATGGCCTTACTGGCAAACTTAAGAACCCCGCTTTAACATGCTCTGGGAGTCCCAGGCAACTGAACGTGAGAATAAACGAGTCGGATTTGATTAGGTTCCCATCGACTCGTTTCATAATATGCTGCACGTCAACAATACCGTCATCAGCCCATTCAGATTTTAACTCATCTGTGGGGATATCCACCAAGTCCCTACATGTCACAACACCCTTAGTTCAGAGTGGAGTGGAGCTCAGTCTCGATAGCGTACTCTCCGAGACAGGTTGCCTTCCGAAGAGAAGTGACTTGACGGGAACTGGAAGTCTCAACTAACAGAGTCCCATTGCAAAGTCGCTTCACAGATTTAAGTGTTCCTGCAATCCCCTCAAGACCCTTGTGGATGTAAAAGGGAGAAACCCTCTCAAAGCTACCCTCCTTCCGTTTAATAATCAAAAACACATTCTGATTATCAGCATGTGCTCTGTTACGACAGTCTGACAAATCTCGATCAACACCAGGCGCTGGAGGACTCCCAGCACGAAGCCACTTTTTCGATTGGGTGTGTTTTCCTACCAGTGGCCCACCCAATCCACTGGTAGGGGGAAACGTAGAGGTCGAAGGGTCCATTGTGGTCCCACGAGCAGCTAGGGAACTAAAGGTCCGCTCAGACAGAGCCCCGCGTGCCTGAGTAAGCCTGACACAACTGGGGTGCGGCAGGTGCCCCAGAGGTTGCCCGCTTGCGACTGTTCCACCCCAACAGCCATGCATCTCATAGGTGCGGAGCACACCGGTAGACTGAGGGGTTTTTATAGAGGTTGTCCTTCCTCGCAATCCAGGCGGTCAAGCCAAGATTACCATTCCCCGCAGCACACAACATTCCACCGCCGCGCCATACGGTGGTCGCTGAAGCATGTCCGGGGGTTACGGTGACAGGAGTCTGGCGGCGCTGAGCAGTCCCCAGCTCAGGACCCCGGGGTCGCCAAGCCCGTACTCAGCAAATGAAAGCTGAGCCCCTGGGGGCTGGGGAGAGTCACGTGGGGCACACAACAGCTGCCGCCAGTCAATGTAAATCCGCGGCCACCTGCAGGGATATCACTCACGAATTATTACTGTGACAAATGAAACAAATAAAGGAGAATGTACACGTGCCACATAATTTTATTAGCTTAGTGTATTCCTCTACATTCGTATTAATTTGTGAACTGTTACACAATAAAAGGTGTCACTGAAGTGTGGGATTCTGTTATCTTGTACTTTTTGCCCTTTACAATTGCGTCTATGTTCGGAGTAATTGTTCTTGTGCATTGTAGGCGCAGAGTGCAGTTTAAATTTCGATCAGACAATGCGTTTCTCAGGCGCGTCTTGTTACATTCCATTGCAGAGAACAGTTATTCACAAACATACATGGAACCGAACATTGATATTATTGTAGCCGCCAGTTTGTGCAAATGAGGAAAACTATCCTGAGGGAAGTGTCTGTAAAATTCCAAAATGTTTTTCTTGTTCTGAAATTTGTCTCTGTATTCTCTGTCACACTGCAGGTCAATAATTTCTAGTTGCAGCTCAGGACGAATCTCTTCAATATTCGCTGAATATGGAGAGGAGAACAGATCAGAATCACTGTCTAGTGCTGTCGGATCTTGAAAGCGTTGATCAAATTCTTCCTTAAGGGCAACTAAACTATGTGAATAACGTTCACAGTCTTTGTGAACATCTTGCATGGATGATAATTTAGGAAAATGAGCTAGATTTCCTGTTTCCAGCTGACTCACCCAAAGTGTCAATTTCATTTTAAAAGCTCGTATTCGATCTATGAAATGAGTAATTAGCAGATCTTTACCTTGTAGTGAAATGTTCAAAGCATTCAGATGGCTAGTTAAATCTGCTAAGAACGCGAGATCACATTTCCATGACGGCTCTTTCAATTCAGGAACACACTTGTTATTTATTTCCATGAACATATTTATCTCATCTAATAGGCAAAAATTCGATTTCATAATTCGCCACGACTAAGCCAGCGGACCTCGCTGTAGTAAGGCAGGCTACCATACCGGCTTTCTACATCCTCAAGAAAGCTTTTAAATTGTCTGTGTTGTAGCCCATGCTTCCTTATATAATTGGTTGTACTAACAACACTCATCACATTTTTTAGAGTGATACTCTTTGCACATAAGTTTTCCTGGTGGATCACACAGTGAACATCCCTTATTTCATTCGGCACGGTCAGTTTTTGCATTTTCTCCTGCAACAGCGCAACGAAACCTAATTTTTTCCCTGTCATCGCTGGTGCACCGTCTGTAGACACTGAAACTAAAGAATTCCACGACAATCCTATATTTTCAACACTTTCTTCAACACTTCTTAAAATATCACCTCCAGTTGTAGTGTTCTTCATGGCTACTACATCGAGGAGCTCCTTCCTCAGCTGAAGATCTCTATTAACACCTCTAATAAATATGGAAAGCTGCGCTGTTCCAGTGATATCAACACTTTCGTCCAGAGCTAGAGAATACGCCATAAAATCTTTATAGATATTTGCAAGCTGGCTCTGGACGTCATCTGCCATGTCCTGTATGCGACACACAATGGTCATGTCAGATAATGGCACAATCCGAAACTGTTCAACTTGAGATGGACACAAATGATCCGCTGCAACTACCAAACATCTTTTATTAAATCACCATCAGTGAAGGGGCGCAGGGATTTTGCTAAAAACAAAGCAATTTTGTAGCTCACTCTGAGAGCTGCCTCTGTTGATTTTTCGTCGTCATCCAGATCTTCTTCGGATAGCTTCCTTTTAAGTTTAATAACTTGCTGTGCATGATCTGGTCCATCACATTTTCCACTTCCGTAGTCTTTCGCGTGGTACGACATATAATGTTGCTGCAAATTAAATTTCCTAAAAGAATTCAGCATTTTGTGACATACTAAACATTTTGCAACACCATCTTTTTCTGTAAACAGATACAATTCCTCCCAATGGGGGTAGAACTGCGGAAGCATGGTTGGGGTTACACAACAGCGACTTGACATTATTCTTAACCAGCAAAGTGACTGTTAGAGCTGATCGTAGTACTTTTAACGTTACACAGTCGGCGCAAATTCAATAGGCACACTGCGGTTCTATTCATACGTGCGCGCGCATTTCCCTTCCCTCCCTACTCCGCGACCTTGCACCTGCTCGCGAGTACTCGCGCTCAAAACCGGCCAGTTGTTAAGCCCTGGTTTAGGACATCCAATGAGATTACTGTCTACTGCAAAAACACTGAAAATGTCAACTTAATTCAATCATTTAATTATTAACAATAACATTATTAAACCCCACAATAATGACTCTGTAGTTAAATACAATGACAGAACAGAAATGTTTCTTAAATCTTGCTGCAATAGTGTTAATAACTTGAATTCAGGAATAATATAATTGCAGTGTTAAGTATTATGCGTTGTCTTCTTATTTTCTTTCCCCTGCCTGCATATTACAATAACATATAGTTACAAAGCAACATCTGCCTCCCCAGGGTAATAATTATAAACAATTCAGTATACCAAGTTAATATTATAGAATTATATTTAAGGCATGGCAATACCGATCCTATGACTTACCTTAGACGATAGGTTGACTAGAGGCAAACCTATGTTTACAGCAATTGTAGACTTAAAGTTTTTGACAATGCTGAAAGTAGCAGGGGTAAAATACAGGGAGTGAAGGGCTATTTCCAAGTTGTATAGAAATGCAATGGCAGTTATAAGCGTGGAGGGACATGAAAGGGAAGCAGTGATTGAGAAGGGAGTGAGACAGGGTTGTAGCCTATCCCTGATGTTATTCAATCTGTACTTCATCAAGCAGTAAAGGAAACTAAAGAAAAATTTGGAGAAGAGATTTAAGTTCAGGGAGAAGAAATAAAACTCAAGTTTGCCAATGACATTTAAATTCTGTTAGAGAATGCAAACCACTTGGAACAGCAGTTGAACGGTATGGACAGTGTCTGAAAGGTTGGTATACATTGAACAACAAGTGCAAAACAAGGATAATCTGATGTATCCCAAGTAAATCAGGTAATTCTGAGGGAATAAGATTAGAAAATGAGACACTTAAAGTAGAAGATGAGTTTTGCTATTTGGATAGCAAAATAACTGATTATGGCCAGAGCAGAGATGACATAAAAAATAGACTGGCAATGGCAAGAAAAGCATTCCTGAAGAAAAGAAATTTGTTGAACATCAAATGTAGATTTAATTGTCAGGAAATTTTAATTCTGAAAGTATTTGTATAGAGTGTAGCCACGTATGGAAGTGAAACATGGATGATGAACAGTTTAGACAGAAAGAGAATAGAAGCTTTTGAAATATGATGCTATAGAAGTTGCAGTAATTATTTCGAGATGAAGAGGCTTTCACAGCATAGAGTAATATGGAGAGCTGCATCAAACCAGTCTTCGGACTGAAGACCACAGCAACAACAAGATTTGAACCCTAGTAATGCATTTATCCCATAGTCCTGCATTTTTGGAATATCACCCTCTTCATCTTTATCTGGTAACATTATCCTTGGTGGGATTGAAATTCTTGTATGATATTTTGTTTGCACAATTCCTGGAAATCATTGTACTTAGCAGGAGAAATTAGAAGTCTTGAAGGGTAACTTTTTTTCACTCTAACACTTTTACATTCTCCAACAATCAATTAACTTTGCATGGTAATTTATGCAGCTGTATCTCACAGTCATAGATTTAGAACTTTTGTTCATTACGACTGAGCTAATCTTTGAAATACGCAAAGGTATTCCAATATTTTTAGATTTCTTCATTCCTGCCATGGAAACCTAACTGTATTTTTAAGGTACTACAAAAATGCCTTGATTGACAGGCTGAATGCTCTTTTCTTTACAATTTGCAACAAAATCTTGCAAGGTAAGTTGTCAATTTCATAGGACAAACACCATCTTTTAGACTTTTTCTGCAGAAATAAGATGATACCACAGGTATGCAATCAATTTGGGTGTTCATGGTCTTATTTTTATCCCAGTTATCCAGTTTTACCTTGTGAATACCGTATGCAATTTTGTTAATAGTGTGCCTTAAAATCAGCTAGCTAATGTCTTTAAAGTTTTCAATAAAAGCTGCTAACACCATTTTTGTCCCATGCATTATAACTTTATATCCCACTGTATTCCTTCAAGATGGTGCAGATTTTGTTCTTTTACCTTTTCAGAGTCATGCTGTTTAACAGCCAATTCTTTCTTAATTTGAAAGATTTAAATTTATGGTACTCATTACACAACCATTCTCACCCATCATCATCAATTGATAAGCAGTCATTTTGACATTTTTCCCATAACAAGAATATGGTTTCAACTGTTTTCCTTCTTTCTTTACCTTTTGTTTAAAGCCTTTCATTAAAACCTGGAAATGCCTGTATTATCAGCAGTGCTCGCTTACCTCTCTCACTCTTCTCCACATTCTCACAAATTTGTTCTGCAGAGACTACCACCCCCCTCCCCCAGAAAGTTGCAATGTTTTAATTTGATCAGCGCCGTTGTTGTTCTCCCTTGGCACTGGACACCTTCAATGCTGGCCCCTCAACTGTTTCTGGTTCCTCATTGATAACTTTGGTATTTAATGTCATATTCAGCAACTCATTATCCAACACGGAAATCAAAGGTACATCCTCTTCTAAATTCATATCATCACATGTGTTTCCACTTGCCCTAATACCTTCATTATGTACATTCTTATTCTCCAAACTCTGTTCAGTTTAACAACATTTTGATGTCTACACTTTCATGCCACACATCTGTAACATTTAATGATCTTGACGTCTTGATTGAAAGTTATGCAACCACAACAATTGCGAATTTAGAATCGCCGAAATACTGTAATGGGTGTGGTAGTAATGCCTCAAGAATTTCGGTGTAAATTCTAGGAAGACTCGGCCTTCCACCGTCTTGAACACCCGTTATTTTAGGTACGAGTGCAGGAGAGTGAGAACATTTCTACCGATCTGCCTGTTTCTATGTGCAGGTCGGAAGTTTGTTATTAGAAGAGTGTAAGAGGGGCAAGCCACTGACGATGACAAGTGTTTGCCGCCAGTGCCACAGAGTAAAAAAGACTAATGAACAACTGAAGATAGATTTCTATGCACATTCATGTCTTGGACTCTGAGAAGTCAGGATGCATGTTCATATTTTCATATGGTTTCTAAACCAACTCTTGTGTCTCAGAGTACTTAATTATTTCTAAAGCTCAAAATATGAGTGAGACAACAGAGAAATATGTCCAAGAAGAGAATTTGGTTCTGCATAGCAATTCAAGTACATCATTAATCAACAAGTATGTGGACACTTAAGTTCATGTATGTGATCAATAGATTACAGAAATAAGAATATATTTTTTTTTTCACCAAAAACGTTAGAACACGACGACCTAAGTGACAGGACCCAAAGAAAATGGGAATTTCAAGACGGAAATGGGAAGAAGATATTAGGTGTTGGCATATCAACCAGGCCTGACATACGAGAATGGTTTCCAGTAATCATATTGAGTCCAACAAACCAATGGAAGAAAGTTGTGAATGCAACACAGTAAAAGACATGAGAAAGTAAGGTGGGGAAACTGGAGAAAAGATCAACTTTTCGATTAAGAAGATTGGGTGTGGACAATAAGCAGTCTTCACACCTGTACCTCGTGCCGACGCAGTAACTAGCCACTGACGCCGACTGCACCAGCTGCTGCTCCCCAGTGCCGACTCCACGTCCGTTCGCCGATGACGACACTGAAACCAACATTCCACACTGCCAGTGCCAGTGCGGTCCACTGGTACTGATTACACATTCGCTCACCAACACAGCTAGAACTCTATGCCGGGTGAGTGAAAACCAATAACTATTTGATAAAAGTTGAGGGGGACCTCTGCTACAAGTGAGTTGTTACCTTTATTCTGAAAGTACCCACATTCAACTGGAATTGTTTTAGGAGATACGTTGGTCAAAAGTCTGACATTGTTATAACTGGAAAAGGTGCCTTTTGTACACAACAAGGCCTCAACACTATAATGTAGTAATGTCAGAAGCACAAATTGATAGCATTTTTATAGACTTTTCTACTTAGTTTCCTTTAGATCATTTTAAATTTTGATTGCTTCTTTCTTCAAAAGCTACTGAGCTCTACACAGCGGAGGCACATATTTAGCTTCAGCATACTGATCTCTACCAAAGCAGATTTTGTTTAACTGTAGACTTCTGCCTAAATATTACGAAATATTGATCATATATATGTAGATGATCTGATATTTTTCTATCAGGTGCTGTTCTTCATGGCTGTGTGTGCACATCTGAACTGTAGTAGCACTATAATGTATAAAAAGCAAGTCATAATATTACACATATAAGAATTATGCATAGCAGCAGGTATTGGTATGAAAAATCTTAGGGATTTTTAATAGATGGTGAGAAGATACTCTAAAGGCCTAATCATTCATTATAACAATAGCTAGTATAATTCTCTACCAAATGTACAGTGGGGGGAGGCAATAAGAACAGCGAGTGAAACAAAAGGCTGAACAAGGAAAACAATAAATGCTCTCACAAAGTAAGATAAAATGCAGTTACATTCTTTACATGATACAATTTTGTAAGTACAATTCATATAACACCAAATGACTGACTGCCTAAAACTTACATTGTTGTTGCTGTTGTTGTTGTGGTCTTCATTCCAGACTGGTTTGTCACAGTTTTCCATGCTACTCTATCCTGTACAAGTTTCATCTCCAAATAACTACTGCCACCTACATTCTTCTGAACCTGCTTCATATATTCATACCTTGGTCTCCCTCTGCGATGTTTACCCTCCACGCTTCCCTCCAATAATAAACTGGTGATCCCTTGACGCCTCAGAATGTGTCCTACCAACCCGATCCCTTCTTCTAGTCAAGTTGTGCCACAAACTCCTCTTCTCCCAAATTCTATGCAGTACCCCCTCATAGTTACAGGGTCTACCCATCTAATCTTCAGCATTCTTCTGTAGCACTGCATTTCAAATGCTTCCATTCACTTCTTGTCTATTTATTGTCCATGTTTCACTTCCATACATGGCTACACAACATATAAATACATTTAGAAACGACTTTCTGATACTTAAATGTATACTCAATGTTAACAAATTTCTTTTCTTCAGAAATGTTTTCCTTGTCATTGCCAGTCTTCACTTTTATATCCTTTGTACTTCAACCATCATCTGTTATTTTGCTTGCCAAATATCAAAATGAACTGACTACTTTAAGTGTTGTTTCCTAATCTAATTCCCTCAGCATCAGCTGATTTAATTCAACTACATTCCATTATCCTCATTTTGATTTTGTTGGTGTTCATCCTATATCCTCCTTTCAAGACACTGTCCACTCCGTTCAACTGCTCTTCCAAGTCCCTTGCTGTCTCTGACAGAATTACACCACCATCGGCAAACCTCACAGTATTTATTTCTTCTCCACTGATTTTAACTCGCACTACAAATTTTTCTTTTGTTTCCTTTACTGCTTGATCAATATACAGATTGAACAACATAAGGGATAGGTTCCAACCCTGTCTCACTCCCTTCTCGACCACTGTTTCCCTTCAATGCCCCACGACTCTTACAACTGCCATCTGGTTTATGCACCAACTGTAAGTAGCCTTTCGCTCTCTGCATTTTACCCCCACCACCTTTACAATTTGAAAGAGTACTCCAGTCAATATTATCAAAAGCTTTCTCTAAGCCTACAAATGCTAGAAATGTAGGTTTGCCTTTTCTTAATCTATCTTCTAAGATAAGTCGTAGGGTCAGTCTTGCCTCGCGTGTTCCAACATTTCTCCTGAATCCAAACTGATCTTCCCCAAGATCGGCTTCTATCAGTTTTCCCATTCTTCTGTAAAGAATTTATGTTAGTATTTTACAGCCGTCACTTATTAAATTGATAATTCGGTAATTTTCTCACCTGTCAATACCTGCTTTCTTTGGGATTGGAATTATTATATTCTTTTTGAAGTCCAAGGGTATTTGGCCTGTCTCGTACATCTTGCTAACCAGATTTAAGAGTTTTGTCATGTCTGGCTCACCCAAGGCTATCAATAGTTCTAATGGAATGTTGTCTACTCTGGGGCCTTGTTTCGACTTATATCTTTCAGTGCTCTGTCAAATTCTTCACGCAGTTATCATATCTCCCATTTCATCTTCATCTATGTCCTCATACATTTCCATAATATTGCCCTCAAGTACACTGCTCTTGTATAGACCCTCTGTATATTACCATCTTTCTGCTTTTCCTTCTTTGCTTAGGAATGGTTTTCAATCTGAGCTCTTGATATTTATACATGTGGTTCTGTTTTCTCCAAAGGTCTCTCTAACTTCCCTGTAGGCAGCACCTATCTTACCCTCTAGCGATATACGCTTCTACATCCCTACATTTGTCCTCTAGCATTCCTTGCTTAGCTATTTTGCACTTCCTGTCTCTCATTTTTGAGACGTTTTTATTCCCTTTTGCCTGCTTCATTTACTGCATTTTTATATTTTCTGCTTTTATCGATTTAATTCAGTATCTCTTCACAACAGCATCCTCTTTCATTCCTTACCCCCCACTCCGCGTTCACCTAAAATTTTCCTTCTCTTCCTTTTCCTACTATCAAATTCCAGTCCCCCATGACTTAATTTTCGTCTCCCTTCACTATCTGAATAATTTCTTTTGTCGTATCATATTTCTTCAATCACTCCATCATCTCTGGAGCCAATCTTTTACTATTGTGGCAGGCATGGGATTCGTGTCTATCTTGGCTATAATAATGTGTTCATTATGATGTTCGTAGTAGCTTACCCGTGCTCCAATTTTTTATTCATTATTAAACCTACTCCTGCATTACCCCTATTTGATTTTGTATTTATAACTCTGTATTCACTTGACCAGCAGTCTTAATGCTCCTGCCACCGAACTTCACTAATTCCCACTATAACTTTAACCTATCCATTTTCCTTTTTACATTTTGTAACCTATCAGCCTGATTAAGGGATCTGACATTCAACAATCCAATCTGTAGAATGCCAGTTTTCTTTCTCCCGATACTGAAACTTCTAAACATTAATTAAGCTGGCGTAAAAGCTACATGTGAATAAAGCTCATATACTGCAGGAAAAGATTTCCACAGCTGGGTAATGTGCATATTATAAAAGAGAAGAGGTTCTTTAAGGTATTATGCATTAAAATAGAATAATGAATAAATTTAGAAGTCAAACAGAAGTGAAATAAAGAGCAGCATAGGGCATGAAATAATTACACAAACTGTCAATATAGTACAATCAACAACAGCATTCTACTATAAAAAGAGTCAGTGTGTTTATTACATGAAATACTAGAAATAAAACAGGGAGCATTACAGAATACACCAGACAGGACAATCACATTCACTGTTCAATTCAATGATGGCTGATTACAAATGCAGATTTCAAATGAGCGTAAGAGGGTTTTCATGTCTGTGTACACATACAAATTTTTAGCATCAATTTTTAATGAAATTTTAAGGAATTATTAAGGTGCTGTCTCAGTCATGAATAAGGTGACTAATAATTAAAAAACTACCAGATATACAAACAGTGAGCACATTTCTTTACTAATTAAAAACAATTATAACATATCAACAAGTGTATCAACATTTCGTAAAAGTTTATATTCATCACAACATATGTTGGCAAGTAGCACCCATTGAGAAACTAATCCCGCAAATCAGGATGTTTGACCACTTTTGGACAAAGCTTACAAAATGTATTCCTGTTGTGGTGTCTCCATTTCTAATTAACTTTTTCAAAGTACTTCCTTGAACCAACAGGGTCAGGTTTGATGGTTGGTGAATCAGGTTTCCAATTAGCAGGGCAGACTGAAAAAATAAATAAATAATGAAAGAAATTGGAGACAATGAATGTGACTAATATGCAAGATGAACATACAATCAAATCATAAAAACTGAAACATGAAATAGAATATAAGAAACACAAAGAACATACTAAATACAAAAAAATCTCAAATTCTGTAAGTAACATACTTTAAAGTAACATCATTAGGATTTTACATGTTCTTCACAGAAAAACACCAAAAAGCTGCCTCCTTGAACCTCACATAAATTCCAGCACAATATCTTCGATGCTGAATGCTTCATTGAGCCTCATACCTATGTCCTCCAGCAATAGTTGAACTACAGTGAAACCCCGCTTGTACACTTTTCAAGGGACTAAAAAAAAAAAAAAAAAAAATAAAAAAATAAAAAAATAAAAATAAAAAAAAAGGGAAAATTTAAAATGTGGGAAATAATGTTTTAAGCTGTAAAAGTTATGTATAGGATACCCCCTTGCATTTTCGTACTTCATGTATTTGCACATAATTGGCATCAAATACTCTTGTAAGGGACTTGTTTCTTATCTAATAAAGGTTTATTATCCAATAAAAACCACTCATAAAATGGGAACTAGTTATTGGGAAGCAGAAACGTTTGACTCAATTTCATACATCATTACCGATGTTTTTGGAACACCTGCAGCTGTCATTCATTATTTAAATAATGAAACACTGCATCAGTTACATATTTTTTCATGCTTAGCACGGCGCGTTTCGAGAATTTTTTCTCGATATCAAGTGCAAACATTTACATAAGTATTGGTGGTTGTATATGTGTTGTTCTGCGTCTCTTGAACTGTAGTCGTCTTTTTGAGGTTATCCGGTACTGGGCTTCCTCAGTTATGTAGAAAGCCACACATGCAAGCTATCACTCTCATTGTTATTTTCTTGTGTAACATCACAAAAAATACATATGTAAATACTGCACTTAACTACGAGAATAAATCCTAGAAACACGTTTTTGCTCAGCATGAGAACATACATAATTCGCATTGTGTTTAAACCAGAAACATTTAAGCAATGCAAACTGAATGAAGCAGTCAATTAATGCTAAAAGCAGCTAAAACACGAAACATGGTTCGACAGAGGTGTGCCAATGATTATGACAATAACAAAAATGTGCATGCACTGTAGACACAGTTCAGAAATGGTTATAGTTTGTCATGATATCTTTATTCATATGAACCTAGTTACTCCTATCAGCCACCACACAGAGTTGAGAGAAGAATCTGGCGGAGGCAGGAGATGCAGCACAAATTGTTCCAACTATTAAATTTTTACTGGTTTAAATCCAGTACGTAGAGCACCCTGGTGTCAAGAAACTTAGCCACATAATTTTTGTAAACACTACTTGATGACCAACATCATGCCAGCTTCATTTTACGTCAGTATTTTTCCACAAACGTTTTTTCATAAAGCGTAAATTGCAGGAAAATTATAAATATGTTGACGCAAAATTGGGTGTTCATTAACACCGTGGACGTAGAAAATTTGACAGGAGTGATAAAAAATATCGTAAACAGCAGGAAAAAGTTAGTTACAGGAACACAGAAGCAGTGTTATATTGTATTTTAATATTGACAGTTCTGGTGATGAAACTTCAATATACTTCTATGGCGTAAAAAGATTTGAGAGTAAGAAGTTGGATATCAACCTCATTCACTGAAAAATATTATACCTGCTGAATACTTACATATAATTTGAAGTTTCTAGAATATTTGACATCATTGTTACAATTTTGATAGTTAATTTTGTAACAGTAACAAGAAAGAAAAAAATAAATTTTGAAAAGAAAGAAGCCTGCAAGTGTTTTAAAGAAATTCTGATTCAATGAACAGTTTAGGTAGACACCGCACCATCACAGTTTTAGTATGATTCTATATACTGAACATGAGAGCTGAAGATGCAAGTACATCACACTGTGTACTGACTGTCTCACATGCTGCAGGTAGCCAGTTCAAACCTGACCATTACCAATTATCTGTTATTTAGTAATTACCATATCTGGAAGGTTCTTGGATTATCTTATGTTTGTAAATTCTGGAATATTTGATGTCTTTATAAATATCAGCATTCTGAACTATGCAAAGTTTCTATAAATAACTGCACTCTCCATCCTCAAAGTCAGTTCTGTTATGGCTGTACAGTGGTGTTCATAAGAAACGTGCTTTCAGTGGCAAGTGTTGTATTTTACTTACAACCCTGATTTTGAATTTGGGCTTGATTCTAGTGACAACATGAAATATTTATGCATGTAAGAGTTTCATATTTGAACGGTAATGCAATGAATGACAAAAAATTCTCATTTAATGACAGCAATGTATGTTTCTCATTTCCCACAGACAGAAAAAAATTTACTGTAAAGATTATTAAAAAAGACTAATAATAAAATTTATATGACTTGAATATGCTGTAGTTTTTTTAAAAAAAAGTCCCTCAATAATTCTTACAACATAAATTTAATGGACCTTTACATAATTTTTTCTTTTCCATCAACTGTATGGGATTTTTTCATTCAAAATTAATTCATTTTATCCTCAGTATCAGGGTTTCATTTAAGAAGAAAATTTATAACGTTTTGTTAAACTCATTCCATGGTTTGATCCTTTCTTGTAAGCTCTTTATTTAAAAAGTGGAATAAGTAACAGCATGATTTCAACAACATGTTACATTAAAAAGGAAGTTACATACTTTAGTTGCTTTTTAAATGAAACATTTATACCGAGGGTAAATCAAATGGTGATGCATGAAATGAAGATAAAACGCAAGAGATCAAGATGAAGAGAACAGGACAACTCACTAAATGGAGTGGAAGAAAAAACGTGAAACAGTGGAGGATACTGGCTTAGGGGAGAAGACTGGCTCAAAATAGCAACATAAAAGTGGTAGGATGACTGGAGAAGATTGAGGCTTGCATCCCAAGCAAACCCTACCAGTGATGGATACTGTACAAGATGGTGGTGATGGTTATGGTCAGATTCCAGGTTCTGTAGGCTTTTATTTTAAACTCATCATACTTCATGGCTAATTATTGTTTCTGCATTCTTATTTTAAACTATGTATTCAATTACACACCTGAAGACAGAGTGAACATCAGGTGATTTGTAAATTACATACTGTCTCATATATAGACAATGTTCAGTTTCTCATTATGGAGTACCACTGCAAAATCAGTAAAACATGAAAGGACAAAATTTTGAGTTTAATGTCTCACTGACATAAATCTTATTAGAACCCAGAATTGAGAAGAATGGAAAAGGAGATAACTGATGTTGTCCTTTAAAGCATTTATTTCTAGTATTTTAGGGTAGCAATGGACAATCAAATTCAAGATGACTGAAGAGTAGTGTGCCACCTCACTCAGTTTGCAAATTTAGCTGACAGGTACTATTCAAAACAAATATTTATGTCAGCTGGCACCTGTGTTCCTAAGACATCAGATAATTGGAAGATTTCATGTGTAGTGTGCAAGGAAGTACAATTCCTATTGCATAATGTTTCAATATCTCTAAGACCACACAGAATTGTGTAACAAATGGAAATTAGAGCCACAGTTGAAGAGAAAGAATCAATAAAATGGCTTGCAGAATAGAAGCCAAAATTGTGAGTTTTTATTGTTGTCCGTCTCCTGAAAGGTTTGCTGTGGCCAGTGTGAAGCCCTCTATAGAGAATGATGTAAAACCAAGTTTCAGAGCCATATTTTGGCAATTTTTGGCCAACCAGAACAACACACAACAATTCTGCCCAAAGACCACACTCATTCCACAGATGCTTTTGAAAGACTGGAGTCTCAATAAAGCCCTAATAGTTTTCTATTTAAATGCCTTCGACACCATTAAATGAGCACTTCCCAATGCCTTCACTGCTTTCGACCAGCTAGTGGTCTTCTTCAGATTAAGGGCACATTCTGCTAGTGATTTCCTTAGTGTTGTCAAAAATGTTTACTCTAAAGTTGACCACTGACGGGTTGAAATCAGTTTTGGTATTGTATAATGGTTATCTGATTGTGTCAAAAATAAATAAAAATTAAAGTGCACAAGTCAATCAGTGTCTCCATGACAGTGTACCATTTTTTTTTTTTAAAAAAAGCCCTTATAGCACGATAGTCAATGGACAAGGACAGTGAAAACATTTTATCTTCTTGTCAGTTTTAATGTTGACTTCCTTGCCAGTTTTAGTATTCGTCATTATTTTAGAAGTAACATACAATCATTTTTGTCTTATTTCATCGTTTTACAATATTTGGTATATTTTCATTTTAAACATATCAGTTACATTATATTTACTAACATCACACTTGTTTATATTATTCAAAAAATGTTAAAACTTTCAAATGTTGTCAACGAAAAAAACTCTGCTACCGAACCCAACAAAGTTTTTGAAATGAAAGCATTGCTGTAACATACAAACTCTCTTCTGAGACTGCATGCTGGCAATCTGTCAATACTTCACTATTGCATCCACACAGGCACCTAGAGTCTATATTTCAGCACAATTGACTAATTGCCTTCAGCACAACACCAAATATTTTACAATCTTCATATATCTTGCAGATATAGAACATTAATTTTGCAGTATATAAAATGGATTTGCAACCCCTTATAACATCTAGCTAGCTGATACCTGCCAGTACAGGCATATGTAACACTCATATCAGCATTTATAGACTTTACCACCACCACCACATGGTTTAACAGGAACCTATGGCAGAGCCGTATGGATCTGTGACGATAACGAGTGGTTAGCCGACTTTGAAGGTGCAGCACAGTGCATTTTTCTTTCACATCTGTCCAGAGTATCTATCCCTTGATACTTCCCAAAAGCTTGTTAGTAAGATCACTGTAAATTCCTTTTTTCGCATTAACAAAGCAATTTATCCCGACCCAGAAGTACAGTATCCATTGAAATTTCATTTCCCAATACTTCTGCACTACAAATCATAACCCAGAACCCACTCCATGTCTTTTTTTCTTGTTTATAACATTGATGACATTAACAAGATTTCATCTGAACACATCATTCCAAAATAAGCTTTCTAGAACTGCATGATATTGCAATCACCACTGGAATAGAAGTGTGGAGGAGGAGAGAACTTAGGAGACAAAAAAGAAAAATCAAAGTTGAATAAAAATATTAAAACAGCTTTTAACAGACCTTGCAGCGAGTTGTACATCATACTGACAACAAGATCATCATAGATGAAGTATGAGCTAACCCGAATTCTCTATCTCTTGGGGCAATCTTAGTAATTATTTGGCTAAGACTGAATTCATCCAGAAACAGGGAAGAATTCTATCAGTACTTCAATTTTACTCAAAGTGCTGTAATATATTTCAGCAGATCTGTTAATGACAAACTTCTGCACTAAGATAATGCAGAATCTAAAAGTTACATAATGAAAGAACCTCACTGATTTAAGCCCCAAAACCCTCTCCACAACATCTCAACAGTACAACTTAATGAAAATTACGTTATTGAAATGTTGTATAACTGTCCATGTTATGAGTAAGGCTTCATTACAGGAGACCTCTACTTCATTATCTCTGACCACTGTTGAATCCCTCAAAATTACTCGGCAAGTACAGAATTGTTTTCTCAAATTTTGAATACAATTTAGATTCCATTTTTCTCCTCTACAGAACTTCCTGGAACTTAATCTAGACCTGATTTTCTACAGGTAGTCTAAACTCAAATTGCAGTGTCCCTACTAATCACATGCTGACTGCCAAGTGACTGTTCACTTAATCCAAGAAATGCACGCCTGGATTAATGATTAACCATATTTTTAGTGTGGCCTATATTTTTAAAACTTACCATGGACTTAAACACAGCCAACTGCTTGCAAAGCATCCAGTTGATGTGATAATTATACATCTGCACATACTCAGACATTGATTATAAAAGCTATGGCTACTGTGCAAACAAAATCATGGCAAATTTATTTAAGTAAAACATTTTGTAATCAATTTATGCCCACTCTACATCAAATCACTGAAACTCATAAACAAGAGATACAGAAACAATTAATTAAATCTTTGTAAACTAAAAAACCTCTCACCTTCACCATGCTTCTCAACAAACTGGAATGCCTTTATCAGCCTCAAAGTTTCTTCAACACTGCGGCCAACAGGAAGATCATTTATTGTAATCTGTCTGAGGATGCCCTGTATGATTAGATAAACACAGTTAATACAGGTAATAATTTAAACTTAGTGGCTAGCTGCCTCTATATGGAAGATCTAATTCATCATCAGTCTATTAAATTATAGTTTTATACAAACAACTGAAACCAATAAAAATTCAAATCAGAATATAGCACATTTTTGAGAATGAAATTTTCATTACTGCTATTTCTGTTAGAGATCACTGACTATATGAGACATCAGGGAGACACAAAATAGTAAATCCTAGGTAGCACGGGATTTGAGGAAGTGGGAGGAAAGAATCTAAACAGTGGGCAATTATGAATTAAATTTACAGATGCTCTCATAACAATAGAATACAGTGTGTCAAACAATTCACACTCCACAAGCTGTAAGAATTGGTCTCCCTCAACCCTTCCCTTCAGCAGAGTATGAATGCAACCACAGGGGAACAGTGTCTTATGTGGAATCACATCAGTCTTACTGCCCTGTCTGCATTAATAAGGAATTTATGACTATTAAAACAACCACAATTTATTATTCAACACTTCCAGTTTCTTCCAATCTTCTAATGACTCAATAGTGAAATGACAGCCTGTAGGACAATGACATATTTTGCCCTTCTATACCCCATTCAGACCCACTGCTGTGTCATATGGCTTATTTCTGTGGTCTCCAATATGCTCTGTTACATGGCAGAGAGATAAATCATTTCTCTGATTTTGTAGCAACGGAAGGATTTGTCCATTTTCTTTACTAAGTACATGTGTTTAAGCTCTTTTAGAGCACTACAGGATTAGAACAAATGAAAAATTCTGCCTCTGAACACATATTGTTTCACTTAGGGCCTCCATGATCACATATGACTCTGTACTATGAACACAAAATGCAATGGGGGATGTGAGTAAAGTACAAACAAAAATGACTGAAGAGTGGAGAGAAAACAGATTAGTGTTTAACGTTCCAGCAACATCAAAAACATTGGAGTTGGAGTTCTGGTACAATTAGTCAATAATGCAGAAGACAACAGGCTAACCTTGTTCAGCCACCTGCCATTAAATGCAGCAGGATAACTGGACAAAGATTTGAACACACACTGCTCAAATACAAGCAAACTGTCTTAACTGCTCTGCCATGTCACTTAGAAATAGTCAAGGGAGTCACTTGCCTTGATCCACTGGTGTATACTAAGTTTAAAACAACTATTACAGAAAAAGTTAAAAACTACATCAAGGATTGCACAGTTCCTTTAATTTTGGAGAATTTAATATAATTCTGCTTCCGAGGTAACAAATTTAGTTATCTGCACAAATAATGGTGCAAATGATTAACATGCTGTGTCCAGTTTAATAACTTGATTTCTGCATGGATTTGCATGGCCTCATGTCTGGCAGGCAACTGTCAGAATGTCATCCCACAAAAAGTTGGACAATGGTCTCTCACTCCATGAAGCGCTACTAGTAGATGTAAAATGGCAACTCAGAAGCCTCAGTGAAAAGTCTGGGAACTGAGTTAACTGAAAATACACTTGTGGTCAATTTCAGTCTGCTGAAGTTTACTGCATTTAGCATTTCCGTGAATTAGGACCTAAGATATATACCAACCACTGTGCTTTCCATATTACACCAGGATCATGAAAACTTTACACAGTTGAGCTGAATGGCCTGTGTCTGATCTCCATTTAATTGCAACTTTAAGACATGAAGGACTGTACTTGGTCTGTACCTTAGTTGTAGCAACATCATAAGCCAACAAAAGTGAGGCACAAGAACTTCACCAATTTTAATATTTATAACTACATCTGTCATTTACTGTTCACAAAAGACAGAAATAAGAAGCAAACCAACTACAGATGAATGCAACTGATTTCTCAGTTTAAGAGTAAAAGTCAGTATGTTTGATCACTGCTCCAGCCTCTTAAATACCAGGTGCAATATTAAAATCAGAACTAGAAATATCAATGTCATCTATTATTTAGGAACACTTAAGTGCTGTCCTTGCTGCAGACATAACAATACAAGTAACAATTAGAAAATTGCCATACTTTCAGCACTACCTTCTTGAACACCATTCTGTTGCTCATAATCAGAAAATATATCACTGATTAGACCTTAAATATCAGGAAAAGAAGTACAGTATAAAGATGGAAACCTCAGACACTCCATGTAAAAAGCTGGTTAGTGGAAAAGATATGCTTTCAAACAGTAAACACAAGCCTCTGGATAGTTAAATGAAATGTCTACTAGATGATGCCTCCTGAAAAAACTTTTTGAATAACTGTTTCTAGTGGGTGGGTTATTAGCAGTGAACTATAACCTTTTAAACCCACACAGTAAGTGTCCAAGGATGTTTGGATTTCAGAACCTAGATGATGTTTCAATCTACGATCCAGTTCAGAGAACAAGGCAGTATTAGGGTTTAATGTCCCATTAATAATAAGATCATTAAAGATCGAGCACAGGCTCCTATTTGGGAAGGACGGAGAAGGAAATCAGGTATCTTTTTTTCCAAGAAACCATCACAGCATTTGCCTTATAAGCACAAAGAGGAAAGAGGAGAATACAAATAGAAGTAGTAGTACTAGTACTAGTAGTAGTGGTAGTAGTAGTTGCGCAATGTACAGATTGAATAACATCGGGGATAGGTTCCAACCCTGTCTCACTCGCCTTCTCGACCACTGTTTCGCTTTCATGCCCCACGACTCTTACAAGTGCCATCTGGTTTATGCACCAACTGTAAGTAGCCTTTCGCTCTCTGTATTGTACCCCCGCCACCTTTACAATTTGAAAAAGTACTCCAGTCAATATTGTCAAAAGCTTTCTCTAAGTCTACAAATGCTTGAAATGTAGGTTTGCCTTTTCTTAATCTATCTTCTAAGATAAGTCGTAGGGTCAGTCTTGCCTCGCGTGTTCCAACATTTCTCCCGAATCCAAACTGATCTTTCCCAAGGTCGGCTTCTACCAGTTTTCCCATTCTTCTGTAAAGAATTTATGTTGGTATTTTGCAGCCGTCACTTATTAAATTGATAATTCGGTAATTTTCTCACCTGTCAACACCTGCTTTCTTTGGGATTGGAATTATTATATTCTTTTTGAAGTCCAAGGGTATTTGACCTGTCTCATACATCTTGCTAACCAGATTTAAGAGTTTTGTCATGTGTGGCTCACCCAAGGCTATCAGTAGTTCTAATGGAATGTTGTCTACTCTGGGGCCTTGTTTCGACTTATGTCTTTCAGTGCTCTGTCAAAGTCTTCAAGCAGTTATCATATCTCCCATTTCATCTTCATCTATGTCCTCATGCATTTCCATAATATTGCCCTCAAGTACATTGCTCTTGTATAGACCCTCTGTATACTACCATCTTTCTGCTTTTCCTTTTTTCTTTAGGAATGGTTTTCAATCTGAGCTCTTGATATTCATACACGTGGTTCTCTTTTCTCCAAAGGTCTCTCTAACTTCTATCTTACCCCCTAGCGATATATGCTTCTACATCCCTACATTTGTCCTCTAGCATTCCTTGCTTAGCTATTTTGCACTTCCTGTCTCATTTTTGAGACTTTTTATTCCCTTTTGCCTGCTTCATTTACTGCATTTTTATATTTTCTGCTTTTATCGATTTAATTCAGTATCTCTTCACTACAGCTCCCGACGTAGGCTCCCTATAAAAGCACCCGATTACCATGTAAGACGCACCTTCGATGCTTCAATGTGTCATCCATGGATTTCTGCTAGCCCTCGTCTTTTTACCTACTTGATCTTCTGCTGCCTTCACTATTTCATGTTTAAAAGCTACCCATTCTTCTTCTTCTTCTTCTTCTCCTTCTTCTGTATTCCTTTCCCTTGATCTTGTCAATTGTTCCCATGCTCCCTCTGAAATACTCTACAAGCTATAGCTCTTTCAGTTTATCCAGGTCTGATTTCCTTAAATTCTTGCTCTTTTGCAGTTCCTTCAGTTTTAATCTGCAGTTCATAACCAATTACTTGTGGTCAGAGTCCTCATCTGCCCCTGGAAATGTCTTACAATTTAAAAGCTGGTTCCGAAATCTCTGTTTTTCCATTACATAATGAATCTGAAACCTTCTGGTGTGTCCAGGTCTCTTCCATGTATACAACCTTCTTTCATGATTCTTAAAGCAAGTGTTAACTGTGATTAAATTATACTCTATGCAAAATTCTAACACGCGGCTTTCTCTTTCATACCTTTCCCCCTGTCAATACTCAGCTACTACTTTTCCTTCTTCCTTTTCCTAGAATCGAATTCCAATCCCACACGATTTTAAATTGTCATCTCCCTTAACAGTCTGAATAATTTCTTTTAACTCGTCACACATTTCCTCAATCTCCACCTCATCTAAAAAGCCAGTACGCATATAAACTTGTACTATTGTGATGGGTGTGGGCTTCATGTGTATCTTGGCTACAATAATGCATTCACTATACAGTTTCATAGCGGCTTATTCGCATTCCTATTTTTTTTAAATTCGTTATTAAACCTACTCCTGCACTGCCCCTATCTGACTTTGTATTTATAATCCTGTATTCACCTGACCATCAGTCTGTTCACCCTGCCACTGAACTTCACTAATTCCCACCACATGTAACTATAACCTATCCATTTCCCTTTTAAAATTTTCTAACCTACCTCCCAATTATAGAATCTGACATTCCACACTCCGGTCCACAGAACACCGGTTTTGTTTCTCCTGATAATTACATCCTCCTGAGTATTCCCCACCTGGAGACCCGAATGGGGACTATTTTACCTCCAGAATATTTTAACAAGAGGACGCCATCTTCATTTAACAACACAGTACAGCTGCATGGCCTCAGGAAAAATCGGAGTGTATCTTCCCCTTGTTTTCAGCTCTTTGCAGCAAGGCCGTTTTGCTTTAAGTTACAAGGCCGGATCAGTCAGTCATCCAGACTGTTGCCCTTGCAGCTACTGAAAAGGCTCTCCCCCACTCCAGGAACCACACATTTGTCTGGCCCTCCATTGTGGTTGCACCTACAGTATGGCTATCTGTGTCGCTGAGGCATGCAAGCCTCCCACCAATGGCAAAGTCCATGGTTCATGGGGGGGAGGGGGGTGCACTTCAGACGCATTACGCAGAAGTTAATTTTGCACAAAAAAGCAGGTATGAACACAAAATACAAATAAATGAGAATCTATATGTATCAGTATACTGACTGAAAGAACAAACTCGGGGACAAGCTTTTAACTACACAGTCTTGCAATTATACCACCACATATTGGTGGTGGTGTTTTTGTGGTCTTCAGTCTGAATACTAATTTTATGCAGCCCTTCATGCTCGTCTATCCCATACAAGTTTCTTCATCTACATACAACTACTGCAACCTACATCCACCTGAATCAGTTAACTGTAGTCACACCTATGATTCCAGCTACAGTTGGTACTCCTCACACTTTCCTCCATTACCAAATTAACAAATCCCTGATGTCTCAGAATGTGTCATACTACCCAAACCCTTCTTTTAGTCAAATTGTGTCTTAAATTCTTTTTCATCCATGGTCATTCAATACCTCTCAAATCTTCAGCATTCTTCTGTAGCACCATAGTCCAAAGTTTCTCTTTTCATCTTGTTTGAAGTCTTTATTGTTCATGTTCTACTTACATATAAGGATACACACTAGACAACTATTTCTTAAGACTTACTAACACTTAAACTGATATTCACATATTTTTCTTTTACAGAAAAGCTTTTCTTGCTGTTCCTAGTCTACACTGTATGTTCCCTCTACTTCTGGTATCCTCAATAATAATGCTAACCAATAGCAAAACTGGTCTATTTTTAGTATCTGATGACCTAATCTACGAGGGTCGTTCAACAAATAATGCCCCACTTTTTTTTTCCTCAGAACATATTTATTGTTAAAGAGTCAGAATTTGGTGACAACTTGTATTGTCCAT
This sequence comes from Schistocerca cancellata, assembly GCF_023864275.1. NCBI lineage: Eukaryota > Metazoa > Arthropoda > Insecta > Orthoptera > Acrididae > Schistocerca > Schistocerca cancellata. The sequence continues at coordinate 779,583,082 of NC_064628.1, read as the reverse complement.
GTCCTATTTTTCTATGTAGTCTCCATTACATTCTATGACCATATGCCAATGTTTTGGAAGAGCATGTAATCCCTGCTGGTAAAAGCTCTTGTCCTGTAGGCATAGCCATGTTTTCACTGCATGACTGACACTTTTGTCATCTTCAAAGTGTGTCCCCGCAGAGAATCTTTAAGTGGCCCAAAATGGAAATCCGAGGCTGCCAGGTCTGGACTGTGGGTTGGATGACGCCCAACCCAATTTGGCAATGTGTTCCTAGGTTGTCAGACTTGTGTGTATGTGTGCATTATCATGCTGGAGCAAGATTTCTGTTTGATTCTTCTCTGATCGAACACGTCAGAAATGGTTGTTGAGCTTATTCGAAGTCTTCACGTACATTTGGCATCACATTCACAAGAATGACGCCATCACAAATCCCAGAACACTGTCACCTTGACTTTTCCAGCTGACAGGGTTGTCTTGAATTTCTTCTTTTGTGGTGAATGAGGATGATGCCACTGCATGGACTGCCTTTTTGCTTCCGGCGCAAAGTAGTGCACCCAGTTTTAGTCCACCCTAACAATCTGTGACAGAAAGGCCTTTCCATCAGTCTCAAAATGCAATGGCCTTTCTTTGAATCTTGTGGTCCGCTGTGAGTATTCATGGAACCCATCATGAGCACCTCTTTGAAAATCCAAGAGTCTTGATTATTAAAGACGCACTTCCAACGCTGACCGACAACTGTAGAGCCAATGGTCGAGTAGTGCTGCACCGGTCGGCACAAATAATGGCATCCACATGATTCATCATGTCTGGGGCAGTGGCTGTGACAGAATGTCCCAAGTGTGGCTGATCATGGAGCTCTGTTTCTGCATTTTCTGAGGCTGTAACTTTCTTTACCCTTTGCCCGACTGTACTCCTATCAACTACAGCATTGCCATACACTGCACATGAACGTTTATGGATGTTCACCACAGTTTCTTTTTCTGCACACAAGAATCGAACAACAGCACGCTGCTTATAATGTGTGTCATATTTAGAAGCCATTTCGACACTGTACTACAGCTCTGCCATCTGCCAGAACAGTTCAAAACTTCACCGACACACAGAACAAACATCAAATGTGAAGCACCAACAAGAACGTTTGTCTATGTATATTAATGGCTTTTAAAAAATGTGGGGCATTACTTATTGAACGACCCTCGTAATTCCTTCAACAGTGCGTGAAATGTAGGTTTGCCTTTTTAAATTTATCTTCTAAGGTAAGTGTTGGGTCATTATCACCTCCACTGTTCTTACCTTTTACATGAATCTATTCTCATCTCTCCAGGTAGCTTCTGTCTGTCTTTCCATTGTTACTCCAATAATCTACATTAGTACTTCACAAACAATACTCATTAAACTGATGGTTCAATTATAAACCTTCCACCAATGCCTTCTTTGGTGCTGTGCATCTTTTTTTTCTTGAAGTCTGGGGATGTTTCATCTGTCTCATACCCCGTTTCATCTGTCTCATATCCCACATACCAGATAACCATGATTAGTTATCCAAATAAACTTAATAATTCTAAGGGAATGTACCCTGCTCTAGGTACCCTTTTTGATTTTATTCTTACAATACTCTAAAATGTTATTCTAACAGTTTCATATCTCCCACCTTATCTTCATCCACTTCCTCTTCCCTTTCTTGCTTAGTATTACCTTATGTGAGTTCTTCATATTCATACAGCTCCTCCTCTTTTCTCCAAAAGTTTCTTTAATTATCTAATATGTAACATCAATCTTTCCCATGGGCACATATGTTTTAACTACTTTGCATTTCTCAGTCTCATCTAGCTATTTTGTATATCCTGACAGTCTATATTCTCTTTTGCCGGCTTCCTTTACTGGATTTTTATGTTTTCTCCTTTCATCAATTAAATTTAATACGTGGTGTGTTTTCAGGAGTTTCTACTAGGTTTCATCTTTTTGGCTAATTTTTCAGTATTCCACCCCTCAAACTACCCTTTAATCTTCTATTGAATTTTTCACTATATTGATTAGTAATTTGAGAATACCAACTTTTAAACTGTCAACAATTTCAGGTTGTTGAAAGTTATCCACATTCCATCTTAATTATCTACCATTCTGCAAATTTATGTTTTAACCTGAATTTCATAATTATTGATCTTACAGTCAGAATGCACCTGTGTCCCTAAGAATATTTTCTGTTTAAAATCTGGCTCTTGAAGCTGCCTTACCGTAACATAATTATGTTCAAAAATATTCAGTGCTCCCACACCTCTTCCGCTTATGTAGGCAGCAGTTTCTTACAAATTGAAGTATTTTTTGAGATTCTAACTTACTAATTACTTAATTGGATACATAAAAAAATCTACTCACCAAGCAGTGGCAGAACACACACACAAATAAAAGGCTAACAGTCTTATGTATGTGTTCTGCCAACGCTTGGTGAACAGATTTTTTATCTATCCAATTAAATAGTTTTATCAATAATTGATTCATTTCGTTGTTGTAACTTACTTATATGCTTATGATACTCATACAATGACAAGAAGGAAACTGATAGACTGTGCAGCATTACGAGGAATTCCAATAAATTACAATCAGAAAAGGATTTCGAAAACTGTAGATCAAAGAAGTCGTTTCAAAATGCAAAGGAATTCATATAAGTGATAGTTAACCTTGGTCCATAATCTTGAGATTTTTCAGGTGCCTTTTCAACAAATCAGCAAGTTGTGCACACTGCTGATCTCAAACAATGGTCAAAATCCTTACCTGTGGGTCAATAATGAACAGTCCTCTTAGTGCAACACCCTCAGATTCAACCAACACTCCATAATCACGGGAGATAATCTTGTTGAAATCTGACAGTAGTGGGAAGTTTAACGATCCTAAACCTCCTGCCTGGAACAGAATATAACAATTAACTGATATATAATGGTTGAAACCATAACTGGAAAACTGGGAAAATTAATGGTTTATTTCATGTCTTACAAGCTCCTTAATCTAACAAAATCCATTTCCTCCAAACAGGAACATAGACAAGCAACTGAAATTATTCCTTTAATTCTTACCTTTCGTGGTGTATTAATCCAAGCTAGATGACTAAAATGTGAATCTGTTGATACACCTATGACTTCAGTATTCAGTGATTTGAATTCTTTTATCCTTTCATTGAAAGCTATGATTTCTGTTGGACATACAAATGTGCTGAAAAAATTAAACATACATTGAAGTAAACTGCTACACAAACATATGTGCATTTGTGAAATTGAGAGGGACCATCCTTTTCACAAAAAACTGAAATATATTAACAGAATGTAGGGACAAGCAATGATGTTTATTGATTACAGAGAAAAATTCTTGGCAAATGATGTATGGTAAATTCTCCACACCCCAGAGAACTGAAGGAATAGGAGACGAGTCATCCAGATGTTTCAAAAAACCAAATTTATCTCCTGAGAAAAAAAAAATTACAAACATGTCAAACAATATTTTGACAGTAAATAGTGCTTTTTCACTTATCCTTTGCATTTTCTTTCCAAGATCTAAATAACATCAAAAATCATTTTCCTCATTATACAGATCCAACTTTTTTTTTACTGCTGAAAGAATTTTCATGAACAAATGTTTATTAACTAACATTCTTAGACATGCACACAATTTTTCTCTCTTAAGGTATTGTGATACAAACATTTTGCTACTTTTAGATATTTCATCTTTCTTGTGGGAGAATACTAGTACAAAAAATTTCATGATCTAGTACAATGTCTGCAATGTGTCACAAAAATCAACAGCAACAAAGTAATAAAGTTTAAGAAGACATGAAAGCACAAAATCTACCACCATAATGCAGTGATCTCAATAAGAACAGGTTAACTTACAATCATCTAAGCAAACAAAGCCACAGCCCCCTGTTCAAGTTCATGCAGTCTGCAGTACACTCAAGATTTTAGAACTCCATAGTTGGCAGAGTCAATTGATCATTGACATCACTGACCCACATGCAATGTGGTTTGCAGCTGATCTAGACACTAGAATGTAACCTACAAGTAGTCTATTTTAAGCAGAAAGTTATTCATTCAAATATATATTGTTGGAGTCAGTGAAGTGAAATGGGAAGAAGCTAAGGATTTGTGATCAGATGAGTGTAGGGTATTAACAACAGAAGCAGAAAATGGTGTGTGTGTGTGTGTGTGTGTGTGTGTGTGTGTGTGTGTGTGTGTGTGTCTTGGTGGGAGGGGGGGGGGGGGGAGAGGAGGATATTAAGTTGCAAGTTAGACTTTGGAATGAGAACTACAACATCCCCCTGATGCAGGAAGCAGCCTCATACACAGTAACCAAACACATTACCTTATGTCAGAGCTGGAGAGAACAGAAATTTTAGTTTGCAAACTTCACATATCAATATCTTACATTTCACTTTTGACACTCAGTAATATAAACTATTTATAAAGCAATATATATAAACAAATTAAAAGTATGTAACACATAGAGGAAAGAAATGAAGAAACCAGATCATTTTTGGTTGACCTGTTACACAGAAAGCTCAACAAGATGGAGTCAAATAAAATGCAAACATTTCCTTATCAGCCTCATAAAAATTTCAGAGAATTGGACTAATTCTTCTGTTATCTCAATAGTTTGTCACCATAGTCCACGTGTAGCAACTGACTAGTAATCTCCGTCTTTGGTTTGATGTTCGCCACTGCTTAAAATGTAAATAAAAATCATCAGCAATGGCAGCCACATATTTTTGGTATAAGAACTCACCCCTGTTCTGCCAACAGCCTTGTCAAAGAGGGTAGAGGAATCAACGGAGATAGGGAGCACCTCCCTGACCTTTTGGGTGGGAAACTGTCCTAAAAGGCGTAAGAATCAGCAATGATCAACAATATGAGGATGCAGAAGCCAATGGACACTAATGCATTAAAAATAACATACACCCACAGCACATGTGGTCTGTAATCGGAAAGCATCATTATCTCTTCACTGGCAAAAGATGCCAGATTAGTCATCTATTTTGATGTCAGAGCAGATTGCCATGGGGAAGGTTACTGTGGGAAAAAGACTGAATAACAAACTAAAGGATAATGTTCTACAAGTCCGAGTGTGGTGCTTGGTAGGGAATCTGGAAAAACTGATAACAAAATCAAAGGCTCAGTCTAGACCTAGTTGGAGTCAGTGAAGTGAAATGGAAAGAAGCTAAGGATTTGTGGTCAGATGAGTGTAGGGTATTAACAACAGAAGAAGAAAATGGTATAATGGGAGTACGAAGATATGGCAGATTGTTAAGTTACTGCAAACAGTTCAATGATAGGACTGTTCTTGTCAGAATCAACAGCAAAATAATGCCAACAATATCAATACTTTGCCAAGAGCGCAAGCAGGACAGGAACAGATAAAGTATATGAAGATATTTAATGTATGATGCAGTAAGTAAGAGGAGATGAGAATCTAGTATTCATGGATAGCTGGAACACTATTTGAGGATGGTGCAGAACACACATTTACAGGAGCAATGAGAGAAGAGAAAGACTGAGAAACAGAAGAAATACATCAGACCGAAGATAGAAGGAAGTACAAATTTGTTCAAGAAAGATAAAAATATAGCAATATAAGACATTAAATAGGAAGTGCAGGGAAAAAATTGAAAAAGAAATGGTTATCGAAAGGACAGATTCAGTGTACAGAAAAGTCAAAACAGACAGTGAAATTAAAAGCACAGGTGTCAACATTATAAGTACAAAATGTATTCCACTGTTAAATTCAGAGGGGAGAGCAGATAGCTAGGAAGAGTACACTGAAGGTTTCTATGAAGGGGAGGAATTGTTTGAGGATGTGACAGAAGAACTAGAGTTCATATGGAAGACATAAGAGAGCCAGTACTAGAGTCAGAGACAGACTGAGTTATGGAAATGGAAGACTTCTGATCAAATAAGGCACACGGGATTGAAAGTGTTCCTTCAGAATATCTAAAATCATTGGAGCAAGGGGCAAAGAAATGACTTTCCGAAAAGCATCATCTACACAATCTCTCTATCTGTCTCCAGTTCAGGTGTCAACTCCATCCCAGTCAGTATCTGGGATGTCAAGAATCAGTTACAATAGTTGTGGGCAAACTTGCTTCAGGGGAGGATACAACAGCTCTATGACACCCTTCCCTACTGAATCAGTTCATGCATCCAATCCGTGTTGGGTGCAACATCATACTGATGAGTGGACCCATACTGCCAAATTCTTTGCAAATTTGTCTTTATTGTGTAATCACTGCAATAATCTATGAAGTTACACTACAATTCCTTCTCCTCCACTAAGTTCTTCACATTTCTGTTTAGCATCTATTGACTGCAGTCTGTCTATATGGCTGTTAAAAGGGAATGAAGGATCAGAATTTTACTGACCCACAATTTCCCCATTATGCTTCATTTTGTCAACATTACCTCTTGATTTTGTTTTCGAAGTTAGTACAGTCATTGTTAGTATTAAATTCAGTTCAGCCTGAGAAGTCTCATAGCTCCTTCAGCAAACCACCCTCCAATCCACATGCTAATCCATAAAGACTATAGGCCCTGTTACACTTGGTCCTCAAGGTCATTCCTGTTCAGCCTCGAAAACAAAAGGATCTTCATGTATATTGAAGGTGGAGGGGGGAGAAACGAAAGGAAAGGGAAGAAACTACTGGTGTCAGTGGAGACGAGTGAAAATATGTGCTGGATTGGGCCTCAAACCCAGGAACTCCTACTTCCTAGGCAGCTGCATTAACCACTGCACTATCCAGATATGGTGTTTATCGTAAATGTGCAGACTATCTTGGCTCACTTCCTGGCTGACACACATTCCCACCTAGCACCAACTATCCGCAGTCCCCGCCCATATCCTCCATGCTCATGCTCATTAATTCTAGACACCTGCTGGAGATAGAACAAAATGTGCATCCGCAGTGAAGACTGCGAGTTCATTGCCCATCAACATGTCCAAAAGAACAACACCATGCATTCATACAATTAATTTGTTCACTCTCCAGCGGTAATCTAAAAGTAACGAGCATGGAGGACACGGACAGGGACTGTGGATAGGTGGCGTTAGGTGGGAATGCGAGTTGGCCAAGGAGCATGCCAAGATAGTACACATATTTGCACTAACACTGTGTCTGGATGGCGCAGAGGTTAATGCAACTGCCAACTAAGCATGAGAATCCGGCTACAAGCCGCAGTGTGGAACACATTTTCACCTGTTACCGCTGATCCCATATAAAGTCCTGATGCAACTAATATAAGAGATTCCATCCCTTCCTTTCCCCCCCCCCCCCCTCCAATTCAATTTACATAACAGAAAAGACGGACACCACACATTCATATAAAAGTATACCACACATTCATATAAACATATCTTTTCTAGTCCATTCCATTTCGTCATTTCCTAAATCTCTCTCTATCGTCATTTCCTAAATCTCTCTCTATCGTCATTTCCTAAATCTCTCTCTATCGTCATTTCCTAAATCTCTCTCTATCGTCATTTCCTAAATCTCTCTCTATCGTCATTTCCTAAATCTCTCTCTCTCTCTCTCGTCATTTCCTAAATCTCTCTCTCTCTCGTCATTTCCTAAATCTCTCTCTCTCTCGTCATTTCCTAAATCTCTCTCTCTCTCTCGTCATTTCCTAAATCTCTCTCTCTCTCTCGTCATTTCCTAAATCTCTCTCTCTCTCGTCATTTCCTAAATCTCTCTCTCTCTCTCGTCATTTCCTAAATCTCTCTCTCTCTCGTCATTTCCTAAATCTCTCTCTCTCTCGTCATTTCCTAAATCTCTCTCTCTCTCGTCATTTCCTAAATCTCTCTCTCTCTCTCGTCATTTCCTAAATCTCTCTCTCTCTCGTCATTTCCTAAATCTCTCTCTTTCGTCATTTCCTAATTTTCGAACAACATTCAAACTGCCAACATTTCATTTCTGGCCTTATAGAATTTTTCTTTTTGTTTTAGGACACTAAAAGAACTAAGGTCATACGCACCTATGTCAGAACTAGAACACTAATAAGAATTACGAGTTAGAAACAACTAAATGTTCAGCCCAGTTGATGGGAGGAAAAAGAGCTATAGGCAAGGAGTTCCCCTTGGAGAAAGGTCCATAAAATGGCTCTGAGCACTATGGGACTTAACATCTATGGTCATCAGTCCCCTAGAATTTAGAACTATTCAAACCTAACTAACCTAAGGACAGCACACAACACCCAGTCATCACGAGGCAGAGAAAATCCCTGACCCCGCCGGGAAGAGAAAGGTCCATAAAATACACCATAGAGACAACGGAGGTTCGGAACTAAAGATAGATAAAAAGTAAAACAGCCCATGCATTGTTCACTAAAATGACCGATAACTCAAATGGCAAACATATTTTTGAGCGTAAGTGGTTAACAAAAGTGTCTTCACTCACAAAAATGGTGAACCGTCAAAGGTTGATGACAATGAGTCCAAAGCGATGGAAGATAACCACTAGACAAATATGCAATGGCTAAAATGATAGTGCCCAATACACAACTTAGCTAAAATGATCTCCTTTCAGTGAGAGGACTGAGAGGAGGTCGTCCAAGCAGCTGTAAGAGGATTAATTCACTGAAGCTTGTATCCATGAAGGGAAGACCAAAGTTTCACCACCTGCTGACAAATGGCAACAAGGAGGTCATTGGAAGGAACAGAAGAACTTTTGTGCCAAGGTAGAAGGACTGCAGCCTTATCAGCTGTGTCAGCAGCCTCATTTCTCGTCAGACTACATGAACAGCATCCCACATAAACATCACAGTGACTCCCTCAAGAGTTACCAAGTGGAAGCATTCTTGGACTCTCACTAAGGGATGGACTGTGTGCAGCACACAGAGGCTCTGAAGGACACGGCGAGTCAGGGCAGATAACACAATTTAAAAGCCTGGGTCGTCACATGTACTGTGTGGACTGATACAGGATGAAGAGCTCTGCTGTAAATACCGACAGAAGCCAATAGCGAAAATCATCACTGCTAATGACGAAGGGACAACTGACACCACAGCCAGGCCGAGAGCCATCAGTGTACACAAAGGTACTATCACTGAGTTCCGTGCAAAGATCAAGAAACTTACAGTCATAGATCAAATCTGGTGTAGTTTCCTTAGGAAGGGGATTAAGACCAAGGTGGTGAGGTGTTCACACCCATTGGGAAAGCAGCACAGCACATAGCATGAAGTTACGCTGCCAGAGCAATAGCCAAAAGCGAACTCTAGGGGCACCAGAAAAGAGGGTCACACCCCATACTGGCAGTCAAAGGCGTCATCAAAGAAGGAGGCATAGTACACGTGGCTGGGCAAGGCAGCATTATGGCTTGCATACCTACTGAGTAGAACATCACACTGGTATGACCACACCAGTATGACAGCAGTAGTTCACCTGCTTCTGCACAGAGAACCAGTGGCCAAACAGTTTCCACAATGGTGGATTGTATTTAGAAGACGTAAGATTGACGGATGTGCACATGCATAAATAAAACACCCACAGTCTAGTTTAGAATGGCCAAGGGATCAGAAAAAATGGAGGAGAGTCGTTCGATCTGCTCCACAGGGAGTACTGCTTAGGACACATACGACACTGAGTGACCAGGTGCAGTGGGCAGCCAAGTAAGACATGAAGGATGACCAAGAAAGATTTCTATGAAGCACGAGCCTCAGCAATTTCGAAGTTCCAGTGAACAAAAGAACACACACAAGATGTAAGGACAGTGAAAGAAACCCACTGTGCCGCCAGAAATTCATACAAACGGTTTTGTCAGTGGAAAAGCGAAAGCCATTGTCAATGCTCGACAAGTAAAGACAATTGAGACAATGCTGAAGTGCTGCTCAAGGAGAAAAGTCCATGGATGGATCATAAAATCGTTGACAAAAAAGGAACCAGAGCTGCCAGGCAGGAGACAGGTCATAATAGGGTTAATGGCAACAGCAAAGAGGACAATGCTCAGGACAGAGCCCTGAGGCACCCTGTTTCCCTGGATACAGGAGCCCAACAAGGTAGAATCCACAAGGACTTTAAAACCTCTGTCTTTTAAAAATTTCTGAAGGAAAACTGTTAAAAGTAGTAGTAAATGAAATCCAGCTACCTTTTTGGCGGCCCGAAGAATGCAACGACATTGTGCATGCAACTGTTTATAATGAATACAGTTCACCATCATAAGATGATGGTTAAAAATGTGGAGAGTACATCTCCGTCACAGCATGCCTCACAGTCCACCAAGGGACCAGGACATGGAGCGGTAAAGATCAAGTGTGAGGAATGGAACATTCTGTGGAAATGTTGTTCATCGAACGTCGACAGGGAGAAATAAAGCCACCAGTCAGCCTTAAAAAGCTGCCAGTTTGGTTTACACTTAGGAGGGGTAGGAGTCAGCAAACGGATAGCACCTTGGAAATGTTTGCTCGAGTACGTGTTACAGAGAATGGACCACACGAGACTATAGGCAAGATGGGCATTGGAGAATGAGGGGCCTAAATGGCAATAGGTGTGTGTGGAGTCTGAAAGGAATATGGATGGCTCCAGTGTTAAAGCAGATGATGCTCAGTTGACTGAGAATGTCAGCCAAGAGGGCACCCCATGGACAGGTTCTGGAAGAGCCTCAGCGGGGATGGTGTGCACTAAAGTCACCAAACAGCAGAAAGGAGAGAGGGAGTTGACCACTAAACTGGAGGAAGTCTTCAATGGTGACACTGTGTGATGAAGGGAGGTAGACATTACAAAGAGAAAAGGTGGAGTGAGAAAAGAAAATGCAGACTGCAACAGTTTGCAGCCGGATGTTCAGTGAGATAGTTTGACTATGAACGTCATCTCGGATCAGCAGCACAACTTCCCCACGGGATGGAATGCCATCCTCAGGAGGAAGTTCAAAGTGGACCGAAAAGGAATGAGTAAGGTCAAAGTGGTTATGACGACGTAATTTGTTTTCCTGGAGGCAGAAAACAAGTGGATGCTATGATTCCAAGGGCAGCTGTAATTCCTCCTTGTTGGATCGAATGCTACAAACGTTTCATTGGAGGATAGTCATTAAGGGAAAAAAAAAACAGTCACCTCAGCAGCTGCCAATTGCCAGCCTTTGAACTGCTATGGGGTGCAGAAGCTGGACGATCTTGTTCCATGAGATCTACAAAGGAACTGGCATTCTTGCTGGGTCAGCTTGCAGATTCCACAATAGAAAAAAGGTTGGTGGTGCACCCCAGCGAAATGGAAGTTGGCTGGGTACCCTCACATCAACGACACCGTTGAAGACGATCGCCGAGTCAGCAAAGGAGGACAAGACCATTTGCCTTTGTTTAATTTCACAAGAGTAGTCCTTCCATTCTTTCTAGCCTGCTGGTTGTGTAGCAGGTGATTTTGCCGCCAGAGGCGAAGATGTGGTGGCTTGTTGCACAGCTGGAGGAGGAGGAGGTGGCGGGGATGCTACTGTGACAATGGGCAACTTTACAACTGTGGTGCCAAATTTGAGGTCACATGTCTGCATGACTGTGTCCTTTGTTGGAGTGAGGTACAGCAAGAACAATACTGTAAGTGCCAGATGGTAAAACACAACTTGCAAGCAACAGGGTAAGGCACTTTTCCTTTATCCCGAACTCCTGGAGATACACAGGACGTTCTCGGGATGAGGCTGCATGATCGTCATTGCAAGTCAGGTTTGGAGTGTATGGTCAGACCGTGATGACTTCATAAACTATCCTATCAAATATGAGAAAGAGAGAGAGAGAGAGAGAGAGAGAGAGAGTGTGTGTGTGTGTGTGTGTGTGTGTGTGTGTGTGTGTGTGTGTGTGTGTGTGTGTGTGTGCAAGCATTAAGGTTGCAATTACCCGATGGACTAGGGTGATGCCCTTATCAGAGAGGTAAGTTTGGATTTTTGCCTCGGTTAGACCATCGAGCAGCCTAGTGTAAATAACACCATGTTAAGAATTCAGCGTTCGATGGGCCTTAACACAAACACGTTAGCTGTGAAGGAGAGAAGTTGCAAACAGTTGTGGGCTTGAGAATCACAATTCATCTCCAAAACCAATGTGCCATTAAATGAACAAGAGGAAGATTTCACAGGGCCGGCAATTGCATCTACACCGTTCTGAACTATAAATGGATTAACCGTAGAAAAGGACTGACCTCCTTCAGTATGCGATACCACAAGGAAGCAAGGTGCAGCTAGGAGAGTCTTGGAATCTTCAGCATCATTCTGTTTACATTTAGAAACTTAGATTGAGATGGTGAATGGCTCACTGCAAGAAAATCCCCCATGACTGCCATTATCTCCAATGGCTTGCTCATTCCAACTAAGGCCCCTGCAGAGGGGGGTGATTGTTCACACCTCCCAAACTCGTCACAAAGGGACTAAGTAGCAATTTGGGAAGGTAACAGCTCAGGCAATCACCCCTCCCTGGGCCTGGCCTGTACCAGTGGGTACACTGGAACTCTACCTGTTGACCCAGGGCTGGGAATTATGCATTACCCAGTCACCCATTATGTGGCAGGTGCGTGGGCCAGCCTTCAGGAGAGCACAGGGAGGAAGAAAAAACAAAGAGGAACCTCCAACGCTGAAGCAGAGGAAGGATAGGAGATGGAGAACGAAGAAAGAAAGAAAGAAAGAAAAACAGTGTGAGGGCTATTCTCATGTCAGGCTACTGAAAATGCAGAGCACATTCCCAAAACTATCCCAGGCATGTCCCCCAAGGGATGAGAAAAAAGAAAAAGAATAGCAGGAGGATAGACATGCAAAATGAAACCAAAAAGATGCTGCAAAGGCTGGGGCCCCTTGGTACCCATCACGAACTCACCCAAGTGTGGTGAGCCTCCTGGGAAGTGACCTCATAGAATGATAGGATTACTCATTCTCCTCCCAATAATCTAGTTCCAGACATTTCTCTTTTGGACAGTGAATTGGATGGAAGGGAGGATGGGGTAAGAGAGGGGCAACTAGTCTGTTGTTGGAGTTTCCTACAAATAATTACATAAGTTAGAACACAGTTCCTGTTGACACTACTTTCAAACCAGTGTTCCTTATCACATCCTGCACTGAACATGACAATTATTCTTTTTTTTCAAAAGCAGAAATATTACTTAAAATATTATATTAGTATCACTATATTAAATCACTTAAGTAGTAATAATAAAGCAATTACATATATGTATGATGTAGCGTACCAATTGCAAATATATTCAAAGAAGGGTTTATAGTTAACTCTCTTCCGAGGGTTGATTTACAACATCAACATATGCTGAAAGGAATACTTACAAATCGAGTGGGTAGAAGAAAAGTACAAGATATTTTCCTTTGTAATCAGCCAATTTTATTTCTTCAAAAGAGCTGTTTACAACAGCTGTTCCATGAAAATCTGGAGCTGGCGCCTGAACTCTTGGTGCAAAACTAGTAGCACCTGGAAATGTGGAAACAATTTAACTTAACTGTGCACTAATAAATCTATGTAACAACTACTTTTCTGACCACATTTTTATTATCTCTTTCACCGATTAGTAATTAATATCTAATTATGAAGAGCATAAATTGTTTTTGCCTTTACACTGCAAGATAGAACTAATACAATTACAGAAGAATTAAAAGGAATCAGACTGGCTGGTCAAGTTTACCTTCAGGAGATAAAATTACAAATACTGCTGATAGACAACGTAGAAATCTACAAAGCATAGCTCTCAAAATACACATGGGGAAGGTTGGAAAGGTAAGGTAGGTCAGGCATAACCTTGGGTTGTGAGGGACCCACCTGTTGTGAGGATCTACACAACGGTTTGGTCCCTCACAACCTAAGGTTATTATTGACTTGCTTCTCCTTTCCTACCAGTGCTGAAAAAATGATGGTGTCCATGTTCTGGGACAGCGAGGGCGTAATCCTTACCCATTGCGTTCCAAAGGGCACTACGGTAACAGGTGCATCCTACGAAAATTTTTTGAAGAATAAATTCCTTCCTGCACTGCAACAAAAACGTCCGGGAAGGGCTGCGCGTGTGCTGTTTCACCAAGACAACGCACCCACACATCGAGCTAACGTTACGCAACAGTTTCTTCGTGATAACAACTTTGAAGTGATTCCTCATGCTCCCTACTCACCTGACCTGGCTCCTAGTGACTTTTGGCTTTTTCCAACAATGAAACACACTCTCCGTGGCTGCATATTCACCAGCCATGCTGCTATTGCCTCAGCGATTTTCCAGTGGTCAAAACAGACTCCTAAATAAGCCTTCGCCGCTGCCATGGAATCATGGTGTCAGCGTTGTGAAAAATGTGTACGTCTGCAGGGCGATTACGTCGAGAAGTAACGCCAGTATCATCGACTTCGGGTGAATAGTTAATTAGAAAAAAAATCGGAGGCCTTAGAACTTGAATGCACCTCGTATTGCCAAATCACAATATTAGGGATTGTGTGGATTGCTGTGGTGAGCTGTGAATCAAACTTGGTGAAAGATAAAGCTAGACTGGACAGTGAGTAGGACTGCCCTCAAATGCATACACAAAATGAATTGTCAATTATGAAGATCTGGACCACGAATAGGTAAGTTAAATTACTGTCACGTTTTTTTGGTAAACCTTTATTGTTGTAGTTAACACTGTAAACAAAATCAAAATCTCACACCTTGACAGTTGCACGCTTGATATGCACTGTTTGCAAGTAATCTTTAAAATTACCAAAAATGTAACTTGTACAAAATAGATTGAAAAAGCTAGTGATAACTGTGAGTAAACAACTCTGTGAAAAGTACAAGATGATCAGTAAATGACATGATCTGCACTGGTGGACTGATGACATCATAAACATGGTGGCCTCAAGAAATGGCCAATGGGTTACGCAACTAACATGAAAATATTACCAAAAAACAAACTGACACATTAATTGAATCTGCACTGGAATCGTGTTTGGTTGGTTGGTTTGAAGAGTAAAGGGACCAAACTATAGGGTCATCAGTCCTGTCTTCCTCATGCAAACAGGTCTCGTGTTAAAACCTCTCCCAAAAGGAGTCAGCGAAAGTAAAAAGGCCGAATACTAATGAAAGCAACAAACCAAAATGGGAAGACATACATTAATAGGAAAAATAGCAGTGGAAGATAGATTAACATAGCAGATGGCCTGCCTGATGGCAAGAATAAAAAAGTTTTTTGTGTGGAGATGTTCATGTTAATAACACTTTCAAATATTTTCAAAACTTTACAAACACACCACATCTATGACAAAAAAATTGAGGTGTCACCTACATAACATATCAACAATGTCTGAGAACATCTGGAGTGAAGGGCACACCTCCCGAAGAGACCTACAAGGGAAACCCTACCTCTGCCACTATTGCCCAGCTCAATACTGCATCAAGTTAAGAATTATTTCAGACAAGCAAGTCTATAATTTGTAAACCTTTGCTTCTTAGATAATTGGGTTGGGTTGTTTGGGGAAGGAGACCAGACAGCGTGGTCATCGGTCTCATCGGATTAGGGAAGGATGGGGAAGGAAGTTGGCCGTACCCTTTGAAAGGAACCATCACGGCATTTGCCTGGAGTGATTTAGGAAAATCACGGAAAACCTAAGTCAGGACGGCCGGACGCGGGATTGAACCGTCGTCCTCCCGAATGCAAGTCCAGTGTCTAACCACTGTGCCACCTCGCTCGGTCTTACATAATTAAAAATGTAATTAAATAAGAGGTGTATTAAAACAAAGAATAAAAATACGGATGAGTGTGTGTATGTCATTACAAGCTTAAGAAAATATCCTCACAGGTTTACAAAATTGTGGCAGTCTTAACATAAAATACAGCTTTGTGAAATGAAGATTTGCTGTATAAAAGTCTATAACTTTCACCCAGACTTTTTTTTTTTTTTACTTACAGAATTTGGCCAATTACAGACTGCTTGGAACCTAAGACAAAGGTATAATCTTTTTATTTTCTCAGAACTACCTCACGTGTTGCCTGTTGGCCTGCCTCTGCTCATCTCACACTCCTAGGTTGTGAATTTCGTTGTTGGTCAGGAAATTTTTCAGTATTGATCAGTAGCCAGAAACTTTCCCTGTTCTGTACGGTGTCTTCTGTGATATTAAGTTTTCCAGCCATCTCATTGTGTTTTTTAATTTGGAAATTAAATCAAAAATATTCTTCATTAGCCTATCATTCATTGTGTAAATATGACCGTTTAGCCTACTGTCATTCATTTTGTAAATATGACCCTAAAACTTTCGTCTCCTCTTTCTTATTGGGTCTGTGACTGTTTCTACATTTCTGTGAAGATCATCGTTTCTTCTCGTCATCCAGTTGTTATCTTTGTTCTTTGGTGGTTCTAAATTTTTTCTGAGTATTTTCCTTTCTTTCTTTCCCAGTTCTTCTTGTTCACCTCTTTCATTCAGTGTTAGGCATTCAAATCCATAAAGTGCTTCTGTTTCAATTACTGTTGAGTAGTGTTTAATTTTTGCCTGGAATGATACTGATCTTTTATTATATGAGTTTTGGGTGAGGTTGTATGCTAATTCCACTTTCTTTGATCTTTCTGTGCTTATGTTGTTATCTAACACATTTGACAGTATCCATTCTCCCTAGCACTTGAGCTTATCAATTCTTTTGATGTTTCCATATTGGCAATCTTTCTCTGTTGTGTTTCCCTATGTTCAATATGTTCTGTTTTCTCATATATTAGTAATCCGGTTTTAGCTACAATTTCGTGAAGTGTTTCTATGATTAATTTTGCATCTGTTTTGTCCTTAGAAATTACTGAAATATCATCAGCAAAAGCAGGACATTTCACCTCAAATCTTTCTCTTCCTTGCCCTAGATGGATTCCTTTGATGTTTTTCTCATGTAGTTATTTATTCCACTCTCATGAAGACCAGATTAAAGTCAATCAGTGAAAGCCCAGTAAGAAGAATCAGTGAAAGCCCATCACCCAGTTGAACATCTGTGTTAATTCTAAAAGGTTCAGAAACCTTTAGAAATTTAACTTATGAAGTTGTGTCTCTGAGTCTATGTTCGTCTATCTTTCTGTTGGTATTCTTGATATGTGCTGCTTCCAATGTTACGAATATTGTATATCTGTGTTTACAGAATCATACATTTTTTTTTTTTTACTTCGATGAATGTAATGACTGAGTTAAGGTTCTATGTTGTTCTGATCCTGAGGATAGCTTTCAAGTTAAAAATTCGGCCCAGGCACACGCTATTTTTTCTGAACCCCACTTGGTACTCGCCAATAGTGTGTTCTGCTTGATCTTATCTTGTTCAGGAGTGTTCAGATTTTGTAGCTGACTGGAAGCAGAGGTATGACTCAGTAATTGTTGGTGTCTGTTTTATCACAATTCTTATGTAGTGGATGGATTATGGTTTGTTTCCAGTATTCCAGTATTATTCTTATTTCCCAGCAATCTTTTGATAACCTCATAAAAGGTTTCACCTGCCTACTTCCTACTGTTTCTACATCTCAGCTTAAACCTCATCTTTACCTGGTGCTATGTTGTTTTTCAGCTGGCCAATATATTGTAGAATTTTATGCAATTACAGTGGTTGTAAAGGTGAAATTTCCTTTTGAGGCTGCCTGTAAATTATTCGTCATGTTGGTTCCTTGCAGTTTAGATGATGTTTGAAGTATTTTGCTTGCATGGTTAGTAATTATTTGCCTGTTGAATCTTTGAAGAGTAGGCTCATCAGCTTGTAACCTGTTATTTCTTCTCTGAAAACTGTGTAGAAATCCCTAGTATCATTCTGTCTGAAATCTGTACCTATTTCCAATAATCGTTTTGTCACATTTCCGTTTCTCTGTTCAAATAATTTTTGGCATCATTTTTCTGGTCTCAGTGAATGTTTTCTAGTTTCTTTCCTTTTTGCACAAGCATTCTGTTTTTCCAACCTGTTAGTCTATGCCCTATTGCTTCATCACATCTTATTCCATCACCTGATTCCACCACCTATATTTCCTTCTCCTTTGTGGTCATTCTGGTTCGTTCAATGTATCTATGATTGCTTCTCTGAGTTCATCCCAATTTCCCATCATTTTTGTGTGAAACTTTTTAACAAATTACTTCTTGTTGTTTGACCAAAATTTTGTGTTAATTCTATGGAGATTTTTAAATCTGGGTTTTGGTTTTTTACACTGAAATTTGACTTTGATCTCTGTTAAAAAATGGTGCAAATCTATGCCTAGATCCTCTTCTGACCTGTATGTTCACTATTTCTCTACATTCTTGTTTGGTTATTGCCACATGATCCATTTGATATGGGCCTAAATGTGTATTAGGAGAAGACCAGGTGTTCTTTCTCCTTGGTAATTTTCTCTAAAATGTTGACATTACTTTTAAACCAAATTGTCTGTGAAAGTTGATGAGCCTTTCCCCATTCTTACTGGCATGTGAGTGCAGGAAAATTTCCTACTATTGTCTTTTATTTCTCTTCTCTACCAATCTGTGCATTGAAGTCTCCTACAAGTAGCTTTATGTGGTGCTTTGGTATTTTTGATGTCTTATTTTCTAGCGTTTCCCAGAATTGTTAGAATTTTTCTGTTGTCATTGTTGGTAGGTGTATGTGCATTTATGATGGTATAGCCCTTGTTTGCTGATATAAATGAGAGAAGTGACATTCGCACTGATGGCGATGCAAAATTTGTTATGGATTCTGTTAGATTCCATTTGACCAGGAAAGCTGTCCAACAACAGTGACTTTATTTATTGTTTATGGCTGGTTTTCCTTAATAAATTCTGTAGCCCTCGGTTTCAAATGCATTCTCATCACCGTATCTGATTTCTTTAAGTGCTAGGATGAGTGTGTTGCATCTGTTTAACACATCTGACAGCTGTTAAATTTCCCAGTCTTTAGTAAAGTGTTGATGTTCAATGTGCCTAGCAGATGTTTTTTTTTCTTAGGCTGCATGTGATAAGTTCTAGGAAGCAACTAAAACTTCGGGCAGTTTGCTGCCTTACCTCGGACGATGCCTCCTGCAGTCTGAGAAGAAATGTCAGGGGAGAATTTTATACATCAATCATGGCCTATCAGCCTGGAAGTTCTAAGTAAAGACAATACTGGCCGTGAAAGCCTACAGTGTATGATAAGTTCTAGGAAGCTCCAACTCTTCCTTACATGATGATCTAGGCTCTCCACAATCTGACGGCCTAGCTGCATCACTGTTTCCAGTGATGAAGGATTGTTTACTTCTTGGAGTAATTTTCCATTCAGTGTTTACCATCATATCTTGGTTGGAAGTAAATTGTGGGATGTTATAGCTGTGATCAAATTGCCAGATAGTTCTTAATAGGCCGCCCAATATGGCAACAGATGCCTTTTTGTAGCTGATCACTTTGGCAACAGACACTACTTATTTTTGCAGCTGTCATCAACATGTAGAGATGCTGACCATGTAGCCACTTGTTGCAAGTGGATTTTTCTTCTGCTCGGTGGGTTGCCTCTACCACTAGATCTGCCATACTGAGGTACGTTCTCTCCACTTTTACTACCGTTGAGGTATCACTGTCAGGATATAATCACTTGTCCATCTTCTTTGCCGTTGAGATAAATATATTCATTCACATCAGAAGTCATTGATCTTCTTCACATCAACTCTCAGTTCACTGACTAACGGCTTCCTCTCTCCTCTTGCCAAGCGATTACCTATTAGAAATAAACTGTTTTGCAGTGGTCATCTGGATCATTGAGTACTGAGCCCTCAGCCATGACAAGGCTTGGTCCAGATTTATAGGGCTGGTTGATCACTAATATACATGTTAAAAAAAAAAGAAGCCTGCCACTCCATCATTACGATCTACTCACTTAGAACTGAGAGAGGAGAAATGATTCCTCACAAAAATGTAAAACCCGTGCTACACTCACAATACCATCGATTAAAATAGATGGTTATGTCTCCAGTCCAACCAATGAATGAATGCCCTCTTATCAACATACAAATGATAGTCCTTTTTAGTATGGGACGCTGTTGTAATCATGCCACAGACATCACATTCTGAAGCTCAACATGGCAATGGAGGAAGCCAGCAGTTAACAGGCCGTGACCTAAAAGAAAGATTTTATCAGAGTGGCTGGATGTAAAGATGTCATCATTTGCGTATCTGCTCCATTTATTTACACTCATTTCCAACAACCCTCTTTCCCATATAGCCATTAGTAGTCCCCTCAATAGCGCCCTCACATGATGTGTCTTAATCATTTACTAGCCTGTTTGGCTACTGCTCTAGCAATCTATATTACCATGAATTCCAACATGGCCAGATACCAAACAGAATGACACTTCCTTATCCTGCCTGTGCAGAGCATATCTTTGAGTTTCCTGGCAAGGTTCCCTGCTGGATAAGATTATCTAGATGCATGGCAGGGCACTCTGGGAGCCAGAGGAAAAGATGAAAATTTTTGTATGTGCACTTATCTCCTCAACAAATGAATGCAAATAACTTTGTAGCGCACACACTGAATTTTGTTGTTAGGTGAATCCCTATGCCATCATTTGGGAAAGCAATGTAAGATCCAGGTAAGTCTCCTTGCTTGTAGTCTTCCATGTAAACCACTGAGTCATTAGAGCTGCTACAATGAGATAAATGCTGATACTAAAAATATATCTTATTCAACTTCTTGTGTTCAAGTAACTGAAACTTTATCTTGGTCTCCGTATCACCTGAGGTGGTTGCTTGCTGCACGACAGAGAACAATGGTGTCTTCTGTGTTTTCCTCTAATAAATACTGTTTTGCCCAGAACTCTTAATGGTTTGGTGGTTCATGGGAAGTTCAGGGACAGTCTTCCTACTGGATATTGAACAAAGACGGATGCTGGAGACTGAACAAATCAGCTTGTTTTGTTTTGTTTTAGGGCACAAAAACAACTGGAGTCACATGTGCCCATGTCAAAAGTATAGAACTCAAAGACAGAGAGGAGTTAAATGGCTATACGTCAATCCCAACTGACGTAATAGAAGACAGCTAAAAACAGGCACGTGGAAAAAGGGCAAAAAAGACACCATACCAAAACGGATGTCCAAAACTAAAATCTAAATGGCCTTCACCATATTGCTTTGGGAGAGAAAAAGTACAACGCGGTAAACGGCCCAAGCACCATTTGCTAAAACGGCCGATAACTCAAATGGCAAACCCAAATGGGAACGGGAACGTAAAAGGTCAAAAAATGGACATTCCATCAGGAAGTGGCAGACAGTTAAAACTTGGGTGCAATGTGTACGAAGTGGTGGCGTAGTGCCAGTCAGCAAATTATGGTGGCTAAAAAGGCAGTGTCCAATATGCAGCCAAGTTGAAATAACCTCCTCCCAGCAGGAGGGCCGAGAAGAGGTCGTCCAAGGTGCTGAGAGAGGCTTAATAACCCAGAGCTTATTCCTGTGAAGGGTGGACCATAAGTGATGCCAAAGGGACACCTCATCTTGACACTAGGCAACACAGAGATCATTGGAGGGAATATAGGTTCTCGCGGGCTGAGGTACTAGGACCGCAGCTTTGGCAGCAGCATCAGCAGCCTTGTTTCCTGGCAGACCGACATGACCAGGAACCCACAGGAACATGACATTGACTCCACCAAGAGTGAGCGAGTGACAGTTTTCCTGGGCCCACTGCACTAAGGGATGAGCACAGACTTTGTAGGGTGTTGAGTGAGTCTGAACAGAGGACACAAGTAGGAATGCTGTGTCTCCGGATGTACTCTGTGGCCTGATGCAAGGCAAAAAGTTCGACTGTAACTACTGAGGAGTGTGCCAGAAGCCGATATCGAAAGACACGGGTGCCAATGACGAAGGCACACCTGTCCCCACGGTCAGTCTGAGAGCCATCAGTGTATACAAAGGTACTATCGCGAAGTTCCATGCGAAGGTCATGAAACTGAAGGCAATAGAGCGAGGCTGAAGTAGTGTCCTTAGGAAGCGAATGACGGCCAAGATTAACATGGGCCGCTTCACAAAGCCAAGATGGCGAAGGGTTCAACACCCACCGGGAAAAGTGCAGGTAGTGTGAAGTTAAGCCACTATACTAAGTGCCGAAAGAGGACTCCAGGAGGTAACAGAGAAGAGGGACGAGCCCCATACTGATGATCAAAGGAATCATCACAGGAGGAGGCATAGGAGGGGTGGCCACGCATGGCAGACAAACTGTATGCATACCTGCTGAGGAGAAAGTCACATTGGTAGGACAGTGGTAGTTCAGCAGCTTCAGCATACAGACTCAACTGAGCTGGTGTCAAAGGGGCCCATGGCCAAACGGAAACCATGATGGTGTATAGTGTTGAGACAGCATAAGATGGATGGGCGTGCAAACGCATAAACAAAGCACCCATAGTCAAGTTTTGAACAGACAAGGGACTGGTACAAACAGGAGGGTGGTTCGATCGGCACCCCAGAAAGTACCATTGAGGACACATAGGACACTGAGGAACCGCGAACAGCGGGCTGCCAGATAAGAGACTTGGGAGGACCAAGAGTTTTTCCTATTGAGCATGAGCCCCAGCAATTTCGTAATTTCAACGAAGAGAAGGGCAACATGCCCTAGATGTAAAGATGGTGGGAGAAACCCCTTGCGTCACCAGAAATTCTTAGAGACGGTTTTGTCAGTGGAAAAGTGAAAGCCATTGTTGATGCTCCACGAGTAAAGATGATCGAGACATCGCTGAAGACACCGTTCAGTCAGACAGATCCGTGAAGAACTGCAATAGATGGCCAAATTGTCAACAACAAGGGATCCAGAGATGCCCGGTAGGAGACAGGCCATAACAGGGTTATAGGCATTAGCAAAGAGGACGACACTCAGGACGGAAACCTGAGGCACACTGTTTTCCTGGATAAAGGGGTCCGACAAGGCAGAACCCACACACACCCTGAAAACTAAGTTTTAAAAATGCCTGAAGGAAACAGGGCAGGCGCCCACAGAAGCCCCACACGTAAAGAGTACGGAGGGTATCAGTTCTCCAGCAGGTGTCGCAGGCCTTCTCCAACTCGAGAAACATGGTCACAGTCTGGAATTTCCACAGAAAACCATTCATCTCATGGGTGGACAAAGTAATGAGATAGTTAACTGCCGAACGCCGCGCTCGAAATCCACACTGCGCATTGGTCAGCAAATTGAGATTTGATCCATCATACCAGGTGGACATGAATCATGCGTCCCATCACCTTGCAAACACAGCTGTTAAGAGAGATGGGGCAGTAGCTAGAAGGAAGGTTTTCGTCCTTACTGGGCTTAGGTATGGGTATGATGGTGGCTTCACGCCAGTGTCCGGGAAATGTGCCCTCTGCCGCAAGAGAAAGGTGCTGCAACATCTGAACGTGGATGGCGTCCGACCCTGGGGCAGAGGATCAGGATGAACTGAGAGCATGATCGAGCTCTCTCATAGTAAAGGCAGCATTGTAGCACTCACGATTCGAAAAAGAGAAGGGTATCATTCAAGCCGCCTCCACTTGCTTCTGGTGGAGGCAGGCAGGTTGATAGCTTCCACAAAATGATGGCCCAAGGTGTTGGAAATAGCAATAGGGTCCACGATAACATTGTCTGCTACTGTGAGGCCAGAAATAGGGGAATGGATCTTGGTCCCATAGAGCTGCCGGAGGTTCACCCACACAACAGAGGAAGGGGTGGAACTTTTAAAAGAACTAGTGAATGAAATCCAGCTAACTTGTTTGCTATCCCGAAGAACGTGATGACACTTTGCACGTATCTGTTTATAATGAATGCACTTTGCCACTGTAGGATGATGGTTAAATACGTGGAAAGCACGCCTCCATGTGCGAATTGCATTGCGGCATGCCTCAGTCCACCACGGGACAGGCACATGACGTGGTAAAGAGGAAGTGCGAGGAATGGAACGTTCTGCAGCACTAAGGATAATGTTGGTGAGATAGTCCACCTGCTCATTACAAATGGGGAAATCTTGTTCTTCGAAGGTCGCCAGGGAGGAGTAAAGCTGCCATTTGGGTGTGCATTTGGATGGGGTAGGAGTCAGCAAATGGAGAGCATACAGGAAATAGTTGCTCGAGTAGATGTCAGAAAGAACAGACCCCTAAAGATGATGGGGAGGCTGGGCAGTGCAAAATGTTAGGTCCAAATGGGAATAGGTGTGTGACGAGTCAAAGGAAAGTGGGTGCTCCAATGTTAAGGCAGAAGGAGTTAAGTAGATTAAGAAGATCAGCCAAGAGGGCACCTCTGTGACAGGTCCCGGGAGAACCCCAAAGGAAATGATGCGCGTTTAAGTCACTGAGTTCCAAAAATGGAGGAGGTAGCTGCCCAATAAGCTAAAGGAAGTCTGCCCTCGTGACATTGAATGATGGAAGGACATGAATGGTACAGAGGGAAAAGTGAGCTGGAGAAGGAAAAGGCAAACTTCAACAGCTTGCAGACGGTTAGTCACAGAGAAGGGTTGACTATGGATGTCATCCCGTATGAGCAGTATGATGCACTTATGAGATGGAATGCAAAGGTCGAAATGAGTCAGGAGGTAATGTGAAAGCTCAAAGCAGTCACGAGGGTGCAATTTTGTTTCCTGAAGGTGGAGAACAAGGGGATGTAGAAATTTGGAGCACGTATTATGTTCAAGTATAATGACTTTTCTGGAGACTAGAAATCTTCTCTGTAGGAATCAGCATGGGTTTCGAAAAAGACGATCGTGTGAAACCCAGCTCGCGCTATTCGTCCACGAGACTCAGAGGGCCATAGACACGAGTTCACAGGTAGATGCCGTGTTTCTTGACTTCCGCAAGGCGTTTGAAACAGTTCCCCACAGCCGTTTAATGAACAAAGTAAGAGCATATGGACTATCAGACCAATTGTGTGATTGGATTGAAGAGTTCCTAGATAACAGAACGCAGCATGTCATTCTCAATGGAGAGAAGTTTTCCGAAGTAAGAGTGATTTCAGGTGTGCCGCAGGGGAGTGTCGTAGGACCGTTGCCATTCACATTATACATAAATGACCTTGTGGATGACATCGGAAGTTCACTGAGGCTTTTTGCGGATGATGCTGTGGTATATCGAGAGGTTGTAACAATGGAAAATTGTACTGAAATGCAGGAGGATCTGCAGCAAACTGACGCGTGGAGCAGGGAATGGCAATTGAATCGCAATGTAGAAAAGTGTAATGTGCTGCGAATACATAGAAAGATAGATCCCTTATCATTTAGCTACAAAATAGCAGGTCAGCAACTGGAAGCAGTTAATTCCATAAATTATCTGGGAGTACGCATTACGAGTGATTTAAAATGGAATGATCATATAAAGTTAATCGTTGGTAAAGCAGATGCCAGACAGATTCATTGGAAGAATCCTACGGAAATGCAATCCGAAAACAAAGGAAGTAGGTTAAGGTACGCTTGTTCGCCCACTGCTTGAATACTGCTCAGCAGTGTGGGAACCGTACCAGATAGGGTTGATAGAAGAGATAGAGAAGATCCAACGGAGAGCAGCGCGCTTCGTTACAGGATCATTCAGTAATCACGAAAGCGTTACGGAAATGATAGATACACTCCAGTGGAAGACTCTGCAGGAGAGATGCTCAGTAGCTCGGTACAGGCTTTTGTTGAAGTTTCAAGAACATACCTTCACCGAAGAGTCAAGCAGTATATTGCTCCCTCCTACGTATATCTCGCGAAGAGACCATGAGGATAAAATCAGAGAGATTAGAGCCCACACAGAAGCATACCGACAATCCTTCTTTCCACGAACAATACGAGACTGGACTAGAATGGAGAACCGATAGAGGTACTCAAGGTACCCTCCGCCACACACCGTCAGGTGGCTTGCAGAGTATGGATGTAGATGCTGCAATGCTAAAAGCAGCTGTAAATCCTCTTTGTGATACGAAAAGCCACAAACGTTCCATTGGAGGAGAATCATGATGAGGAAGAGATGTAGAGGTGTCAACTCGGCGGCTGTCGAGTGACAGCCGGTGTAGGGTCATTACTACAGGACACAGAAGCAGGAGGAGCCTTCTCCATGGGGTCCACAGAAGCATCGGCTTCCTTGTGCAGTCGGTCTGTGGAGTGCAATGCTGTTAAATGGTTGGTGGTGTGCACCGGCGATACAGAAGCCGGCTGGTCTAGGGTGCCACCGGCGAAGAGAATCTTCAAGTAGGCAGAGGAGAATACCGTCCGCCTTTGATGGACTTCTTCGAGCCCTTCCGGTTAGAGGATGACTTGGGTGATATTTGGCTGGAGTGACTGAGGAAGTCTTAACCGGAGTACTCGTTCTGTCCTTTCTGGCCTACTGGTCGTGTAGTGGTAGCTGTACCCCTTGAGGCCAGAGTTCGACGGCTTGCTGCAAAGCTGGACGGGGCAGATGGCGATGCTACCTTGACACTGGGCGATTTCACAATCTCAGAGCTGAATTTAAGGCTGCATGTCTGTGTGGCCACGTCCTTCATGGAGCGAGGGGTAACAAGAACAGAACTATAGGTGCCAGACGGGAGAATGCAGAGTTTGCAACTAGCCAGTAACTTGCGAGCAACTGGGTAAGGCACCTTTTTCTTTACCTGGATCTCTTGAACAGCCCACTCATCAAGATACACGGGACAATCACGAGAGATGGCGGCATGGCCGCCATTGCAATTGATACAATGGGGAGGAGGTGGAAAATCGCCCTCGTCGGCATCCATACCACAGATGACACATTTGGCTGGGTATCAACAAGACCTTCTAGTGTGACAAACGATGACACTGGTAGCAGCGCATCAGGTTTGGAATGTACAGCCGGACTGTGATAATTTCATAGCCTGCTTTGAGCTTGGACGGAAGCACCACTCCGTCAAAGGTGAGAAAGAGAGTGCGGGTGGGCACTAAGGAGGAATCAACCTGTTTCATTACATGATGGACAGCAATGACTCCCTGATCAGAGAGGTAAGATTGGATTTCGACCTCGGTGAGACCGTCGAGCAGCCTGGTGTAAATTACACCATTGGAGGAATTCAAAGTTCTATGGGCCTTGACACAAACAGGGTAGCCATTGAGAAGTGAAGCAGCAAGCAGTTGTTGTTGTGCTTGCGCATCACAACAGCAGCTAGTATCAAATAGTAAAGGTTCACCCATTTCAATAAAGAAAACAGGGATAGGAATCGTTCAGTAAATCCCACTTGCTTACCGACATTGTGTACTATGTGCAAAATCTTTAAGCCAAGCCATAAATTTTACACTTTTAGTGTAGATAGTACCGGAATAATGCTTAAATAAACTCTTGTACACAGAACTTTTCTACATACCAAACCCTACCACAGATATACTCTGATGTTTGGTTTGTGGGGCGCTCAACTGCGTGGTTAGCAGCGCCCGTACAATTTCCCAACCTTTGCTCAGTCCAATTTCGCCACTTTCCTGGATGATGATGAAATGATGAGGACAACACAAACACCCAGTCATCTCGAGGCAGGTGAAAATCCCTGACCCCGCCGGGAATCGAACCCGGGACCCCGTGCTCGGGAAGCGAGAACGCTACCGCGAGACCACAAGCGGCGGACACAGATATACTCTGATGCTTACCAGTGAGCCTTTTCTTGAATGAGATGAAGGAACCTGACTGACTGATCTAAATGAAGACTGCTGCCAATTAAAATCTAGTTCTGGTTCACTGTAGTTACGATCTATAAAATTAAATTAACACACTTGGTTTTATCAGTTGCAAACTTAAAACCTGTATTTTTGTGTCCATGCCTCCAGTCTATGAAGCATAAACCATTTTCTTACAAAACTGACTGAGAACATGTCTCTGATCTGGTAGTGGAATATAGCTTTGAAGTGAAGGATTTCAATAAATCTGGCAACCTTCCACAAAAGTCCCAGTTGATGTGTAATCCTTTCCAATGAATGATACTAACAATATAATAATTTACTACATGAGGTGTCAATATTCAGAGATATGACAGGAACACTTGTTTGAAGCAAAAAAACTTCATATGGATGCATGCTCTACTCCAAATGATTTCCAAGATAGGACACATTTAATATACATCTGTTTTTGGCTAGTGGCATGCACATATGCATATTACCCATCCAACCTCTCATGTTTTATTCTAGCCCAACATACCTCATTGCTTTCAACCTTTCGGCTTGAGTTATTTCTGCCATGCATAGTTGTACTTGGTGTGTTGTGAGTGCAGTAGTGCAAGAGAGTATCAAAGAGAAGCTTTGGTTAACTGTGGTTTTACATGCGCTGGCTAAAATGCCACACATCTACAATAATTAAGATTATGCAAATATAGTGTATGTGTATGGCACCTGCGAAGGCAGTGCTCCTCTTGCTGTTGAAGAATACCACTGATACTTTCCATCACATTGAATTCCTAGTCATAAAGTGAATACTAGAGTTTTCAGCACACTGCATGAAAGAGGTATTCTTTAAAGTCCCCAATTTTTCTTCTGAAATACAGTTCAACAATTTGCACTGGAACAGCAACATGTTGTTGAAATGTTGCACCAGTTCCACTACCAACACAAAGAGATATGCTCACCATATTAAATTCCCACGAATACTTTTGAGGGAAACATTACATGTGCAATTCGCGTATGCACTTCAAACACTTTGAGATCGTAATCTTCACCTTTGCAACAATGCCACAAAACTAGAATTTTGTCGCCGGTCAAATGTCAATTGTCATGTACTTCCAATAATACCTTTCACTGATGAAGCTGTGCCTACACAGAATGGAACCAACAACACATCTAATAATCATTGACGGCTTCAGGATAATCCAAATGCTACAGTGGAAACTAATTTCCACATTTGGCTTTAGATCAGTGTTTGGTGCTGCATGACGGCTAATATGTTAAGTCCAGTCATTTTACAAGAGTGAATGACAGGACAGAATTACTTGCATTTCTTGAAAAATTCGTTTGTTGATCACCTTGAGTACATTCCTTTGGCCACACAGACTGCAACATACTTCCCACATGGTACAGACCCTTCACATTTTACTAGACATGTGAGGGAACATCTCAAATGCTCTTACCCTAATCGCTAGACTGGTCATGGTAGTTCAAATAACTAGCCACGAAGATCGCCACACATTATGCCATTGGATTCTTGTTTTTGGGGTTGGATGAAGCCCGAGGTGTACAAACGAAAGGTGAATAAATGAGATGATTTGCCTGGCTGCAACATGGACACTGCTACCTTCATTAGGGAATGCGCAGAAGCAACAACTGACAGTGGGATGGCCGAACATTTTTTGTTAATTCTACAACAGCTGTAATGTGATGTGCAGTAAGGCTTAGAGGTAAATGTGTTAACAATTTGCATTTTTCAATCGATACTATAGAAAACACATATTGTAATGTTTACTAACTGTTGAATGTGTGTACATGTGTAAACCTTTGTGTGTTGAATAATACAAAAGATAAACCATTTGGAATAGAGTATATGTCCATATGAATCTTTTGCTTCAATCAATCGTTCCTGTCACATACCTGAATATTGACCATTCCTCCTTGGACACCCTGTATAGGATATCATAATTACTGTGCAAATTTATTGTTTATTTTCACATGCAAGCCACGTCTAAGAGATGATGTGTATCTTCAAGGAGAGACAGCAATCGCAGTATTAACTCAGCGAGAGGGATTACCTTGTTGTGCATTTGTGTATCATTGGTTGAGGAATAAAAGCCAAAGCTGAGCAAATATGTGATCGACTTTGGAAGATACATGAAGATAGTACTCTAATCAAATATGACAGAACTGTCAAGCTGAGATTCACATCCTGAGGTATATTTGGCAATATTCTTCTAGAAGCAACAGTACTGAATCTGAAGACTATAACTGCAAGTATGTATGCCAAAAGCTTTAGCACATTATTCAGTGAAGACATTAACAAACTGACACATCCACAGTTGATAAAACATGAGTAGAATAATATTTAGCATTTACTGCTTGAGATAAACCTAAACTTAGAGAACAACCAATGGGAAAATTACACTGGCTTGGTATATGGTTCATCCAGTGTCATTTGGGGTCGACAAAAGCGTCCAATCCCACGCGTCGGCTTTGACCCATGACATAAGGGTGTTGTCGTGTGTGACGTCATGACGGCGCGGAGTTTGTTTTGAGTGTGGATATCTCCAGTTCTGTTTTATCTTATTTTATTCACTTTTCTGATCTGTTCGTTCTATCTCGTGAGTTTTTTTTTTTTTTTTAATTTAAAAACACTTATTACTTATTTTAATTATCTGTTTCCTCGAATTTCTGTTTTAGTTTATTATATTTATCTTTCTGATCTGTTCGTTCTATCCCGTAAGATTTTTTTTTTTAAAAGACAAAAAACCGTAATCAGCTACTGAAGCATCTTCATCTTCTATGGGTTGCAGGGGTTACGACCCCTGGGGAGGTGGGTGGGTATTCATGCATGGCTGTCTTCACTTACACGTTGTAGCTACGCAAGGCGTCTAAATTTGTTTATATTTAGTTTGCCCCCCCACCCAAAACACCCCATTTCCCGCGCTTGTCCCGTTAGTGTCATTAGGCTTCTTGTGGAAAGTGTGTGTGTTTGTTTTTGTTTCCGCCATATTTGTGACGTCATGGGTCAAAGCAGACGGGTGGGATCGGACGCTTCCGTATTTCCGTCATTTGGTGCTTCAGTAACAGACTATTCTCTTAACATATTGTCCCATAAGAAAGCTTCTTTTAGAGCCACCTCCATGAGAGTCACATCATTTAGGATAGAATGACACTTCCTAAATCAACATTTGAAGTGACTGATGAACTTCTTCCTCTATAACAACCACACACTAGATAGCAGTTACCCATTCAACGGTATGCCCGAAGAAGCCTTACAAATGAGAGCCTTCAGAGATAAAGCATAAGTCAAATTATGCGTAACCAGGAAGAAACAGGCACAAGCTACCAGCCCCTTCAGTAAAGCAAACCAACACAATGCTGATCCTGCAAATTTTCTCTAATTGACACTTATGCGAGTTCCTTCTAGACTGATTTACATGTGTTTATTAAAAGAAAACAGCTACTTTGAAACATTAAAAATTGTCACTGTTTCTATTATACTATCAGTTCATGTTTTTATTGAAAACAGCAACAAAGCATTCATTGAACAGCTCACTAACAGTTACTTTACATACTGGCGACATCAACTTCAAACATACACAAACCAGAAATTAAAGCAAAACACTTACCCAGTTGTATATTGCGGGTGAACACCGAAGAAACCACATTTGATTTCTGAAAGAAAAAAATAAGAGTAAAATGTACTTTATCTATGACAGGATTACTTTGTGGACAAAAAGGAATGTGTCAGAATAAGAGCATAACTGAAGTTCACAACAACTGAATTTGGCACAAATAACTGATTCTTTATTGCCAACTTTTCTTACTAAATTCTGTCTCAACTAGTAACGACTCTGGTGTTATTCTGGCAGAAACAAATCCGTTCAGTTTCTGCTGTATATAAAGAAAAGGTGACTTGAAAGTGAAGTTACCTGCTCTATGTTCCTTATTACATACAACACTCAACTATCCATGTAAATTGGAATTTATTAGTTAGAATTATTTGATCTAACCGATTAAATGCAGTCAAGTTACAGCAGCAATAGGTCATTTAACGGATTATCCGAATCAAACTACGACAGTAACAGTGACCTCCGGATGAAATTTACTATTGCCCTGTGGTTTATCGAACTAAAATACAACAAGATGTCGCACAACTTGTTCTTAATACTACATCTAATCGTCGTTAGGAACTCTACTTACAAATGTTCTGAATAGAAGAAAAGTCTATGTCATCTCAACATGAAAAATAAAAACCGTCAAATACTATTGCAGTTAATAACACACACTAGAAGCAGCAATGTGATCTCTGGGGCGACAGAATTAAAGATATTCGTCTAGATTATGTATTTCTACCATGAATTACATAAAAACACAGTGACAAAATCTAATTTCGTAACGTATGATCGGCATGTAATCATAAAATGAGTGAAGAACTGCATAAAAACCGGTGTCTGACATTATACCCTAGCTGCTCTTTTCTTGACTTACCGCAGAATTAGAAAGCAGAATCCTTGTCGCAATGCACTTAATTAGTCCAGCCATGTTAAAAAAAATTACTACTTTAAAAAAACAAAGTTGCAACAACCACACAACTCTTCAAAAATCATGCAGTTACACTTGAACTTCCAACATCGATCCTGCGATGTTACTGACGACAGAATTTCATATGCCGCATATCGACAGAATGTAACTTCAGTCGATATCTCATTACTGAATTCAAATAGATAATATACATCCAAATAAAATACACCAAGAGCTTGACAGACAAATAATTTATGGGATAAATTAACATTAATCATATGGAACGGATATCCTCATATTATCGCTGTTTATTACCATACCTTAATCGTTCATCAGCCAAGAACAGAAAGTATACAACATTAAGAATACAAGTAATTAACAATATAGCCTACATCCAATAGAATAAGAATACATTCATTAATAGTGAAAATAGATAGGAGTACTTTCCTTTATGCAATAAATATTTTTGTCTAAGGATTTTATACTGTAGGATATCAGTGAATAAAAATGTGCAAATTTACTGATTTCTGTGCTCCTCACAGTTTTTAATTAATTTTATGGCAAAAGCAGTCATACCTAAGTGTTTTAGCATGTCTGGTACGTGTTTTTTTTCAGTCTACAGTTTCATCAATGTGCACTTTATGCACTGTTTATTATTTTTTATAGGTAGGCCTACAGTTAACTTAATGGGCTACATTGTACGTATGTGGGATATTTTTGACAGTAAAAAACTAGACAAGCTGGGTTTCTTAAAAGTTTGAGGCTAGTACATCTATAACAAACCGATCAATAAATTTAATGAAAACATCATTTAATGTTTTATCTGTGGATGCTTCATTGATCAGCTTGACAATAACACTTGAATCAGCTACAAAAGTACTAATTTTCCCTCCTCATTCAAATAAAGTGATAGATCGTGAGCATAGAGGACGAAAAGCAATGGGACCATGCTCAAATCCTGTGGCATGCTCATTGCGATCTTGCCTCATAAAGACGATATCGCATCTCTGTATTATTCAACTATCCTAGATTGACTTTCTGTACCACCTTTCCATAAACAGCAACGAAACCAAGAGTCTACTGAAGCATGCAACCCGTAAAAATCTGATTTATCTAATAGAATATTAGGATGACAGATGCATTTGATAAATCACTGAAGACTCCAACTGAGGATGTTTTATTGTTTACAAATTTTGTTATGTGCTCAGTGAAGACCTAAACAGCTTCAATCTGTAGTGTAGCTCTTTGAAATCAAAACTGTGACTGAGTAAGTATCCAATTACTGGATAGGTGTGACAGTCTTTGAGTACACTATCTTCTGATTAATTTTGAGTAATGATGTAAAATATGAGGCTAGATCAGTGAAGTCGTCTTTCTTATCGAGAGACCTAACAATGGCGTGATTCAAAGTGTATAGCAAAATACACTGAACTGTTTATTGCACACGAGACTCAGGACATAAGAAATTACAGGACCAAAACTTTTTAGTATCTTATTGGAGATTTCCTAACTCATTACGAACTTTTAGTCTTGGAGATCATGATAATCTTGTTTATTTCAGATGGGAATGTGTGAAAAATGCTCATTCTGTTAAATCTCCTCTGTACTGATTCATTGTTGTATATTTTTGCTTTCACTTCTGAGTTTCTTGACAGATTTTTTCATATGCTTCTGAAAAGAAATTATTAAAAATATCTACTGCAGATGAAATGTCTTTTTTAATGTGGCCTTTCTCTTTAGTAGAAATAGTCCCATGTTCTAATGCTTATTTCCATGTGTCTGTTTTAACTACATTCTCTATTGATTTGATGTTATCATCTAATCTGCCAATTTCTGGCAAGATATTCATACTCCTGAATTATTGTGTACCATTTTCTTAAATGGTACAATACTGTATGTAACATGAAAGTACTTCAGATTTCTTACTCGTTCTGGCTAATTTGTAGATTTTCCTTTTCCATCTTGAAGGTACTTTAATACCTGTAGTGATTACTTTGATGACTTCCTTGTGTTACATTTAATTATTACTTTAGGAAATCTGTTTTCAAACTTATTAAGGAATATGTCGATTTTAGAGCTGTCATTTGACTCATTGTTCACTTCACTCCAATCAGCGTTTTTTTCCTTGAAACCTTCTATTGTATCCTCATTAATTATTATCCTCATTGACAACCCTCATTGTTTGAGTGTTTCTGGACTGTAAATGTAGCTACATTATGTATCATGACTAACTGTGCATCATGAACTAACCTTACATTTACCAAAGGGTAAGTAAGTGTTTTTTAACTTCTGCTTGTTGAGTGCATACATAACCTACCAGATTACTGCTATTTTGACATAGTTGAGTACATAAATTTATAACTGACACTAACCGTATATGGCTGACAAAGCCAGTAAGTCCTTCTCTTCTGTCTGACAGATAGCACAGTAAGGCACCCAAATTGTTCATGAAAACATCCCAATTACCTGGTGTGGACTTGTGTATTGTAACAATAACATATATTATGTTGTGCAGTATTGACACTCAGGCATATGCTTCTATAGGGTGTCTCACGAAAGATGCCTGGAAGGGGTCCATTGGTTGGGTGGCTTGTTTGCAAGCCTTTGCTGCTGCTTCTCTCAGCAACACTGTGCTATTGAGTGTATTGGTGTTTCCATTTGAGTTTTTTTGTCAAGTTTAATTGCTCCAAATTTTGTTGCTACATGTCATTATTTCAACTGTGCCAAGTCTCGAATTTTCCCTGCCCATACATCACTGGGCACAGTCCTCAGACGCAAATACCATGCATATGTCTTCTATACTGAGTGACTGAGTATTTGGGTGTTTTGCTTTGAGTTTCCTGTCGAATTTCCATTCGGTATGGTATAAAAAAAGGAATAACGAGTGTTTCTTCTGTTGAACTATGCAAAAACAGAATTGTATGCAGAATGTCGGCTTGAATTGATACGAATATTTTCCAGTGTGTGTGTTCCCAATGATTCTATGATATGGAAATTAGTGAAGACATTTCCAGAGACAGGATCAGTGTTTCACGAAGGCCTAGAGAACATAGGGTTTTAACCGAAAATAAATTAGATGAAATAGGAAAGGCCTTGGAAAGAAGTCCTTCAGTCATCCATCCTTTGCTTGTCACCATTTCCCAGTATCGATGGATACTGTTCCCTTTACCTATTGTAATTCGAATTCCATATGTCCTAATTCCATCTGAAGAACACATATTTTTTCCTTCTGTTCCTTGATTATCAGACCTTTCTGGCATCATGTGCAAGATTATGGAACAGCTTCATTGATTACTCCATTATCTTTGCCACTGTTATCGCCTCAGTGAAATCATAACATACAGTTTTCGTAAAACACTTCCTGTTTGACTAATCTGTATCATTATACATGTCTGTCACCCAAGGAAACATAATTTACAATTTTCGGAAAGTGCTCCAAGCTTACCTAACTCCTGGTAACATCCACACATCCCATGCAACACAACAACTGATTAAATTAAAAGCAATACATATATTAAGATAGAAAATTTTGTGACAATTTAGAACCATTTCCTATGCATAAAGTCAATTCCAGAAATCCGTATATTAATGTAAGAAGAAATCTGAACTTCTCACTTTGTTAACAGGATGTTAACATATTCGGTAATTAACACACACACACACACACATATGTATGTGTGTGTGTGTATATATATATAATATATATATATATATATGTAGTTACATTAGTGGACATGTTAATATTTTCTTAGATAATTAAACAAAGCGAACAGTTCAGGTTATATACAAGTAGCTTCTGATCTAATTTATTTCACTGCTTATCACAGCTATATTCATAACACTCTCACAAGTGCAGTCTTGTTTTATTTGTGCACACAGATGAAACTACTTCAGCTACAAAATAATTGCAATCCATTTAATTTTTATTCTCCCTCACATAAGTTCATCATAAAATGTCTGTAATATGCTATGGGATATATTAACATAATGAAATAAAGCTGTATGTGTTGTGAAGGAATGGGTGAACACCGCATTTTTAGCAGCAGTGAGACTTTTTGTAAAATACACATCTGAAAGTTGTGTATCCAAAATGAGTGTGCCATGGGGGTCATGACACCCAAAAAACTTATTAGTAAAGTGTGCCATGGGGGTCATGACACCCAAAAAACTTATTAGTAAAAGTGATATATTTTTACAGGTATCGATTTCTAAATTTCTCAGCTAACATTCAGGAGGGCAGTGCATAGGTTTAAAATATTATTAGTTTTATGTCCAAATACGTTGTCCTCCCACACAAGAAGGGACTGTAAACTACTGAGACAAGTAACCTGAAGACAGTTGTGAACATCCTACCTGTAGCCTCCATCCCATTTGCTGACATTTCCAGGTCTCTATAGCTGAAAAAAGAAACTTGGTCGGTAATTTGAAGCTAATAAGAAAATAGTTCCTGGAATTATTTAAGCACTTTTTTAGAGCAAAATCATATATCTCAATTTCCATATTAACATTTTGTGTAAATGATATTCTTTCCCCAGCACCAGGCACATGTCGGATTCCAAATTGTATTCAGAATTAGTTACTTACAGTATTTTATCTATATTACACATTGGGCAGTGAAGTGGGAGACAGTCATACTTGCCTACACGTGTAAAGTCTAATGCTCTACTCATCGCATGAGTTTTCAATATGGGTGACACACAAAGGCTCGTGAAATTAGAACAACTGAAGCATATAGTAGTCTAATGTTCATAATAAACTTCAAATTTAGACAATGTGAATCAATTCTGACATAATCTGACTCACAATAACTCCAAGTTTGATATATATAGCCATCTAAGGCTTCCACTGACAGCTGAGCTGTCATCACAAGCCAAAACATCGTAAAGCTCTAACAGACTGATCGAACACCGACTGCAGACTGACTGACATTGACCCCAAAACTAAGGTTACCTGTATACCTTCAGTACAGATGACAATTGGAACACTCCAGTCTTTACCGTCAGTGTACCAAACTCTGCACTTCAAAAGTACCCCCTTGCTCCACTAAATATCTAATAACACTCCAGATTGGGATTAAATGTACTTGTTTTTTTCTACAGTAGACGAATTTTTAAGGATATGCTGTTTAAATTTTTACTATCTATGCTAATAAATATGATTACCACAATTTTTAAGTAGAACTTTGAGCTGTCATTGTTCTCTGAAATGTACTTTCTGTTGTCACTGAACCATTTAACAATATATTAATTCCCATGGAATTTGGTACACTTTTATCGTTTCATAGCCAGAATATGGTGCTGAAATATCTAGAACCTAAGTTACAACTAATGGGAAGATAATCTATGATATTTTACCATAGTCTAGGCCAAAAATTTCTATTCCTTGAAAAATGTGAAAAATATTGAACACGCCTCTACAGAAACTTCCATACTATGCTTATATACCAAAACAATTTTCTATTAAAATTTCAACTTTAGACCATCAAATTTCAATGGATATAATTTTAAAAAGCCAACGAGTTTTGTAGAAATTATTGATTTGTTGAATTTCTGGATTAATAACTGAACCATTTTTGAACCCAGCTACATGTTTTTTTTTAATGATCCAAATTTTTAATATGCTGCTGCACAATCATAAGCATGGACAGGCAGTGCTAGCGCTTGGTCTAGCAATGGCAATGATGGAACAGATGGTGAGACAAAGCCCATGCTCTTAGGCTCTTAGTGCTAACCTGCATCTATTACTAAACATCAAACACAGTTGCTCCCTCGCTTTTTGGAGAATAAACTAGCATGAAAATTAAGAATCACGAAAATGGCAAGCAACCCAAGAAATTACAAGTTATTTTTAATACATGACACTTTTCAGTTGCTGCTGTGCAGAATTGTTGATGTGGGTGGGATTGAACCCTGGCCCTCTTTCAGAGAACATTCCAGCCAGGCTGCACTCACCCTCCACCAACACATCTGACATGGTTCATAATTCCACAGATAGACCTGGCAAACATTAGGAAAATGAATAAAGTGAGGCAAAAAGGGAAAGATACGCCGCTAAGGAAATACTGACTTCTTGAATGTAGGCAGAAAGACTGAAAGAAACACTGCTCCCTCATTTACATACAAATCCGTAGTCTGCAGAAGTGTCTTCACAACCAAATAAATTAAATACTGATATTGGTGAATACATACATCGATGTTATACCACTTAAATTAAAATGTAGTCAATTTGTGAGAGCCTGTTGCTTTTATACATCTTTGATAAATTACGTGATGCATGTAATTCTCTAATATATATATATGAATGCTTTTAAAATGCATATTTCTCTGTACTGTATTTTCTTGGAAGTTATCCAGAAGTGATGAAAGATAATTATTATTAACGTTATATTGTAATTATACAACTTATTATTGTTATATTAACATCTCTTATACTGTTTGTTATTAATATTAATAAAGTAGTAACTATGTCTAATACAACATATATCACTTGGCAGTGTAACATTATTTCTGAAGATAATTAACACCAAATCCTACATGGATCCTAGTGAGGAAATGATACATCTGTGACATTCTTGAATCATAAGAAAAGTGTACAAACTGTAGCCCCTCCTTCCCCACAGATAAACCGTAGATTTGTGCCTGACTACTGAGCTGTATTAATTTACTCTGTGACAGGACAACTATGATTTGATTTATCAGGTTTTATGCAGTTTAAGACAGTGAATTAATATTATGATGTAATAAATACAAGTAAACCAGAATACATTTAAAATGAATTATCATAGACTATGAAAATATGGCACTAAAGTAAAATATTCCAGAATTAATGTAACATTGATATGGTAAAGGTTACCAAAAATTACAGACATTATGTAATAGCACAAAACACTATCCCACGAGCACAATTTCAAATAAGATTTAAGCCTATGACTCTATTTTCTTGATTTAATTCCCTGTGGAAGATTATTACATATTTCCATACCAATTGAATAGCTTCCACTTGTATAGTTAACATCTCATGAGGGAACCATTTCACGCTTTTTAGTTTTAAATATTGACAGTATTTTGAATAAGTGTAGTCATTGTGATAAGGGTAGGTGTTGGAATGAAGAGAAGAAGATACTTAAAAATGAACTGAAAAATCTGAAGTAATAATCATGAATTTATAATACATCCTTTTATATATATATATATATATATATATATATATATATATATATATATATA
Source organism: Schistocerca cancellata (assembly GCF_023864275.1). Lineage (NCBI taxonomy): Eukaryota > Metazoa > Arthropoda > Insecta > Orthoptera > Acrididae > Schistocerca > Schistocerca cancellata. The sequence continues at coordinate 779,543,874 of NC_064628.1, read as the reverse complement.
TATTCTTTGCATTTGTAGTGCTTGTCCCAGTTTGTACAACACACAGAGATCAGGGACTGTCAGTATTGCCACAAAATCTAAAATCTTAACTGGACAAACATTTCCAGTTACAGTAAGTGCTTTAGGCTGAAGTAACAACAGGTAAATCACAATTAAAGGCGACAGCAACAAATATGTTTGTTGTTTTAGAGAGTATATTCATTTAGAAGAGTCAACTTGAATGATGGGTAAAGATAATGGACTGCTGTATTGATCATGTTATTATCTATGACAAGTACTTTAAAACACATAAAATGGTATTTGTAATAAGATAATATGAAAAGGGAAACCTTAATTTGTAATTAATAAGCTAGCTTCATAAAATATAGGTGTAAAGCCAGGCTCCAATGCAACCATTTTGCCTAAGGAAGTTAAAAGTTTCTTTTTTGTTAAAGTTTTCCACAAACAGCAAGTTTTAGCGCAAAATCGATATGCAATCTCAGAATCCAGGTAAAAAGCCTTTCTAACAATATGTCATTCATCCCTGCATGATTATCAGAAAAATAAACATTATTTCTGATTGTAGTGATATACATAACAATACTGAACAAAAGTTAGTATGTGTATTGAGAAACATGAGAAAGTTTTTGGAAAATTGTAATTTCCTTTTCAGAAATACAGGAGCACAATACAAACAGTGACTTAACAGTAGTTAGTTTAGTTTGTATTTTACATTGCTTGGAAATTTGGATGACTTGAACATACTGGTAAGTGACTGTCATAATTGCCAGTACATCTGGTTCAGTTATATATTCAATCACTTCCATGCATATGGAACTCCCACATAAAAGAAAAAAAATAACTGTATATAGGGATAAGATAATATATAGATATAAGATAATGAATTTTTGCTATATACTTTCCCAGTGGCTATCACTGATCTTCAACAAGCAACATGTGAAACACTTTCAGTGTTACTTCTGTGGAGCTGTCTCGTGTTTTCATAATAAATGCTCTGGGTTCCGTTTTAAGCTTATTGTACCTGTAGATGGCGTGTGTCATATTGTACTGAAGGTTTTCTGGTTTTTCCTTCACCTAACATATATATCTCCATAGGCTCCAGTTAGCCAATTTCTCTAAAGTGCTTTGTAAATGATATCGACTCTGGAAATGTGGATTTGGATGATGAATTTCTGCTCTCACAATCGATATTCCCTCCCTGTAACCTCTCTGCCACATTTGAATTGTGATTGGATTGTCAGCTTGCAGCTCACTTTTTAATATGTTGGTTTCCCTTGTTACATGTCGAAAGAGCTACATACAGGATCCATACAAATATTTTGTACATTAAAAAGAAAATGAAGATTGCAAAAATAACGTGTACTTGTTCCGTGTGGGGTTGTTAGTACCCCCATCGGGCGCCTCCCCAGGTGGCGGATAGGGGAATGCCTCCTAGATATAGGTGGTATTGGGGAAATCAAATACCCAGGGCGGACCAAAAACTAACGAAATGTAGCGTCTGAACTCATAGAGGAGCGGCTACAAACAGCGTCTGTTCTCCATGTTAGGAGCTGCTGAACACACACTCTGGAACTTACAATCCCAGTTTTAACCTCGGAATGGCCCAAAAAGCCATCTTCCCCCTGAATTTCAAACAACTATGCATGATGTCAATTTCTCTAGATAGATCTACTCCAGGAGGTAACCAATACTCCGCCGCTAACAGAGCGCAATCAGGCCTAAGGATTCTGGAGAGCCTGAAGCACCATGTCGTTCAAGAAATTCAAAATCCTCTAAACTGAAGAGAAACAACGCACATTTCTTTGGAACCCTAAATATTAACTCGCTCTTGAAGCCGGGAAAACTGAAGCAGCTCACCAAAGTCTTGAAGATATATAAAATCCAAATATGTGCGCTGCAGGAAACCAGATTTACAGATGAAGATTTAATGGATTATGAAGGATACAGGATATTTAAAGGAAAGAAAGGCTGGAACCCATGTGGAAGAGGCCTTCCCCACTTTGGAACAGGCTTCATCGTGAAATCTAACTGGGTAAACTCAATAACCGACTTCCAGTCACCTAATGAACGCTTGTCTTTTCTCACATTTCGCGCCCTAAATAAAACCTATACACTTATTAATAGCCACGCACCCATCAACAATGACAATAAGAAAAACCCTCAGAAAGTAGATACATATTGGGAATCTCTAGACCACGAACTTTCTAAAATCCCAACATCAAATGTGAAAATACTGTTTGGGGACTTCAATGCACAAATAGGCCAAGAAAAAAAATACAAAAAAACAGTAGGAAACTACCCGGCTCACAAAAGGACAAATAGAAATGGAGAAAGATTAATAGAACTATGCAAGGGTCATAACTTAAAATTAATGTCTACAAATTTCAAAAAACCTCCTAAGAAACAGAAAACACGGAAATCACCAAACACAAGTATTGGAGAGTTCCAGATAGATCACATAGCCATCACACACTATAATCAAAAAGAAATAATGAATGTGAGAGTTCGGAAAGGGGCAAACATTGTAACTGACCACTACTTATCGACAAACAAATTAAATTTCATACCACAAAGAAAGAAACAAATACAAAACAGGAAAACTCAAAAGATAGACACAAACATCTTGAAAGAGAAAAGAGAGGAATTCTGCCAAAATATAGTTATATGTTCGGATAAATGGGAAGATATAAAAGAAGGAATGATAAGATCTGCTCAAGAAGTCGCAAAAGTGAAAAAGAGAAAGAAACACGAATGGTGGGATGAGATATGTGAGGAAGCAATAGAACAAAGGATGAAGGCATGGAAGAAATGGCACTCAACCAAAAGTGATAAGGACTACCTGGAGTTCAAACAGCAAAGATCTTCTACAGCAAAACTCATTAGATCAGTAAAAAGACTATTTGAAAAGAACCAACTTATACAAATGGATAAAGATTTTAAGACAAACAATAACAGATCCTTTTACAGCACATTCAGACAGAAACTACAAAAATATGTAGCACCAAATCTGTGTTTTAAAGATACCAGTGGAAAACTGGCAATGAATAATGAAGAAAATTGTGAAATATTAGCAAAATATTTTGAACAACTCCTCAACTGTAAGGAACCTATTCAAAATTACCAGCCAACACCCCAAACACAGTAAACAATAATTCTGAACCCATATGCCTCATAGAAATCAGAGAAATCATTAAAAACCTTAAGAATAATAAAACACCAGGGGAAGACATGATAATTGCAGAAATGTGGAAAAGTGTGGATAATACAACTCAAGAAAAACTACTGGGAATAATCAATGAGATTTGGAGAACGGAACTTATACCGGAAGAATGGAAAACTGCATTAATCCACCCCATCTTCAAGAAAGGGGATAAAACCGGTGCAAATAACTACAGAGGGATATCTTTACTACCGGTAACGTATAAAATTCTATCTAAGGCCCTACAAAACAGATTGGAGAAACAACTTGATCAAGAAATTGGTGAATACCAAGCAGGCTTTAGGAAGGGAAGATCTTGTGTGGAGCAAATTTTAAACTTGAAGTTAATTATTAAATATAGACGATTAAGAGGAAAAGACATCTTTATCACGTTTGTTGACTTCAAGAAGGCGTACGACTCCGTTGACAGAACAACCTTGGTTAACATCCTTAGGGAGTTTGGAGCAGACAAGAAAACAGTCGCAATCGTCAAAGAAACACTTACGGATACCTATGCAAAAGTAAAGTTCCGTGGTGCGGTATCCAGGCCATTCAAAATCAGAACAGAATTAAGACAAGGAGATGGGTTGTCACCTACCCTATTCAACTATGTGTTAGAAAAAGTTATTAGAGAGTGGAGGAAGAAAACGACTGAAGAAGGAATACAAAAAATCAGATTAGGAAGAATAAGGGATGGATTAGAAGTAGATTGCCTCGCTTTTGCTGATGACTTAGCGATTCTGGCAGGAAGTTTGGAAGAAGCAGTCAAACAGATCAATATTCTGAATGAAACAGCAGAAAAAGCAGGACTGAAAATCTCCTTTGAAAAGACAGAGTACCTAACCAATGTAAAAGAGGCACCGAACAATATGATTACAAAGTATGGCCAGATAAAGAAGGTTTCTAATTTCAAATATTTAGGGGAAATCATCCAGCCCAATGCTTCAGATAAAGAAGGAAATAAAACAAGAACAACAAAAATGGAAATGGCATTCCAGCTAACAAAGAATGTGTACAACAAGAAGTCAGTATCAATTACCGCAAAAATAAGGCACTACAACACTCTGATTAAGCCTGAGTGTCTGTATGCGTCTGAATGTTTAGCAATGAACACTAACAAGGAAATGGAAGCTATAGCAAAAAAGGAGCGAAAAATCATTAGAAGAGTACTTGGGCCGAGGTTTGAGAATGGGACTTGGAAGCTTAGAAGTAATAGAGAAGTGTATGACAAAATTGAGAATGTGGGAGATACTATGAGGAAGAGAAGAGTAAGCTTTTACGCCCATGTGAAAAGAATGAATGATGAAAGGCTGACAAAGAAAATATTCATGTTTTTTGACAATAACCCCAGAACCCAAATTACCTGGTTCAAAGAAGTCAAAGCAGACTTAGAGGAGATGGGTATAGGAGAAGATGATATAACCAACAGAGACTTAATGAGAGACAAAATTCAACATTTAGAAGGATTTGAAGTGAAGAAGAGAAGAACTGGAGGAACAGTGTGGACAGAAGACCGAAGGGAGCAGCACAGAGAGAGGATGAAGACACATTGGCAGAAGAGAAAAGAGGAGGAGCGCAATAGGAGAAATGTACATTGAAAAATAGTTGTTTAACGCGGTCCCTAGACGGCCAAAATCGGAAAAAAACGTGTACTTGTACCAGAAAATTTAGAAAAACATGAAGATTAACATAAAGGAAGAGATATTAAGTGAAGTAGTGAAATAAATATTTTCAAATTCCACTATTCATTAACCAATAACAATTATTAAATTATTTCAGTCAATAACTTTGGCTGTTCGACGATCTGAAAAAGATATTCCAGTACACACTCTGGCTGTTGCTGGGTGCAGTAATGTTTTATATTCATTTCTGCGTTTTTGTAACATTTCTTCTATGTTTTGTTCACACCAACTGTAATCAGCATCGGAATGAGAATGCATAAAGGTTGAGTAATGTTTACTCTTTGTATAATTGTGTTACTATTTTGTTATTTCTGCATTGGTGCGATGCCAGGAACAGAGATGTACATAGGATGACATGTCAGGAGTTTCTGAGCCATATGCAGTACTGAATGTGGGAGGCCTGACATGTGATGGGATCAGTCACGACTTGCCAGGCTCCAAGTTTCAGAGAACAACACAACCAGAAAACAAACCTTGTCACTAAAGGAAAATTGCCTCTGTATGTAATAAAGTTAAAGATACTGTTTATCTATTTTCCAGAATGGACTCCCATTCAGAAAGCTTCCGCATTTTGCTAGTATTGGAGTAAAATGTAGCAGAGCTTTTTCTTGCCTACGTTTACTGGACAGCATCTGAGTTATTTAATTTGAGCCGGCCACGGTGGTCGTGCGGTTCTAGGCGCCGCAGTCCGGAACCGCGGGACTGCTACGATCGCAGGTTCGAATCCTGCCTCGGGCATGGATGTGTGTGATGTCCTTAGGTTAGTTAGGTTTAAGTAGGTCTAAGTTCTAAGGGACTGATGACCTAAGATGTTAAGTCCCATAGTGCTCAGAGCCATTTGAACCATTTAATTTGAATTGCAAAACATGTAATTATTTCTTGGTAGGGCGAAAGTACCAACTTCAAAAACAAAGTTTTTATTATGCTTGGTACGAACATGTAAATAACTACCACCACCCTTCCAAGGTGTGAAGTGTTCCAGGTTGGCTTTGGCTGCATGATGGTTTGCTGCACACCAAACAACTAAATAAGTTGCCACCTGAACACTTCTTTTATATACAACGAAAGTTGCTTACAGAATATTCAATAACCATTAAGTATTATTAATCAGGGTCTAGCTAGTCTCTGCTCTGAATCTGTCTACCTTCTTCCTCCAACTTGGCTCAGACTTCGTCTCCTTACAAGCTGCAGATAAAGCTGCTGTACTAGCTCTCTGTACTATGTAATAACAGATCTGATATTCAACTTGATAGTTAACAATTACAATACATTTATTATCTTTGACATTGCACATTGTTAAGTTTCATAGAGCTCTTTCCTCTGCACTGCCCGCTCCATGGAACTCCTCTCTCCCATTCAGCAGGTAGAGTCATCAGACTGCTAGCCAGTTCCGATTTAAAGCAACTCCCAACATTAGGGTGTCACCACTTATCAGCAACTCTGTCATAAACATCTTTTCTCTGACATGTATTTAAGGACATGGTACCCCTCATTCAGCTGCAGGGGGTAGCCACATGGTGTAGCCACGCGGTCTGAGGTGCCTTGCTACAGGTTGTACAGCTCTCCCCATCAGAGGTTGGAGTCCTCCGTTGGGCATGGGTGTGTGTGTTTACCTTAGCATAAGTTAGTTTACGTTAGATTAAGTAGTATGTAAGCCTAGGGAGCGATTACCTCAGAAGTTTGGTCCCATAGGAAGTTACCACAAATTTACAAATTTCCTCTCATTCAAGGAATGGAACATATCACTACAGGTGATGAGTGTTCTTAAAACTTTGGTTCATAGGATCTATTATACAGTGTGTTCAATAAATAACTATGCAGTTCATAACTTGCCGTATTAAAGTCATGGAAGTTATAAAAGATGCTGAAAGTGATGTCATTGAACTTCGCCCAAAGACACAGTTGCACACCTTTGTGCACGTTCTTGAAGACATTGTGCAGAACTCCGGGAGTGATGTTCTGAATGTGATGTGTCAGTGCACAGTGCAGCTTGAAGTTCTTGTATGGTGTGCGGTGGTGTGCAGGTTGCCTTCATAGGCCTTTCCCTTCAATGTACCCCATAGAAAATAATCCGGTGGAGTCAAGTCAAGTGAACACTTAGGCAAGAGTCCTTGAGAGATGATGTGGTCACAAAACATATCCTTTAAAAAGTTAATTGCCTTGTGGGTGATATGAGCATTCGCCCCATCCTGTTGGAACCAGGCATTTTGTCCTCATTCAGTTCACCTACGATGGGCTCCAGAATGCAAGTGCATTACCATTCTCCATTTATGGTGTTCTGAAAGAAGATCGGACCAATGATGCATTTACGAGTCAAGGCGCACCAAATACCAACTTATTGATCATGCAGAGGGGACATCTTAAAGTCATATGGATTCTTCATAGTCCACACATGTCCATTCTGGCTACTCATGTAACCTGAGAGGTGACACCTTGCCACATCCATGAAAAACATTGTGTCGAGAATCTCCTCACCATTGTCCTGCAGGGAGGACGGAAACTAGTTGCAAAAGTTCACCCACACTGGGTGATCGGTGTCTCTCAGTTCATGCACAACCGACGTTTTGTGCAGATACATGAATAGTGACATCTGTAGAATCTTGTGAGCAGGAAGTACGGACAAGTGGGCCTGCTGAGCCAGATGTCTAACTGATTTCTTTGGGCTTTGCAGCATCATGTCTTGCACCTCCATCACCTTCTCTTTTGATGTGGATGTGGATGGCCAGTCCGATTTTGAAGCATTAAGAACGCTTCAGGTCTTTCGAAACTTGGTGATGAGGTTCCATATAGCATTGCAGTTAGGCATCTTCATTTACTGCAAATGTAGCTTCTACTGCTGAGGTAAACTTGTCTCCATTGTGGAACACATGCTCCACAAGAAACACTATTCGTTTAATCGTCAGCATGATGACCTGGATCACAATGATGGTACACTAGACATTGGTCTTCAATCAAACCGGACCTGCAAACATATACAAATACTTGGTCAAATATGGTTCAAATATGTTAAACAGTGGGAAATGTATTAATAATTGACAATCATATCAGTCTTTACTTAGCACACCCCAACATGACACTACATAGTTACTTTCTGAACATCCAGTAGTATTAATTGCAAAGTCAGTCTGCAGGATGAATGAGGAAGATGAATTAGAAAGAATTAAAAATCCATATTTTTCCTGACTAATGTGTGAAGACTGTCATCATAATTATGTCAGATACTCAACAAGCACAAAGATAAAGTGAACTTTCCTCCTCAACAGACGATGGCAGTGCTAATGTGTTCTGACAAGGATGACTTGCAGCTCTGGAATACTGGGGTTTACCAGATCCCTTAAGGCGACACACTACATCTATGAGAGATGCACGGAACACTGAAATTTGCATTGTAGTCTTACAACCAGATAAATTAGCTTCAGCATTCACATCGACCACCCTATTCAGTATGACAGTGTTGAAATTTTAGCATCAACTTGATCATTGTGAGGCTCAGTGATGAAGAAAGCACTAGTAATTAATTTGGCGAAGGATTTAATCAATAGAGATAGCGGTTTTAGTGTGAAAATTCCATGGAATTTTCTCACTAAAAAAGGATGACCAAAAGATATCTGGCCGAAATTTGAGATGAATGAATGGAGTTTATGCATGTATAAGCCCAAAATACACTGCCTCAGTCAATGCAGCATGCGAACATGAAGATGCACTACTTACCTGTTATCTGAAGATTTTTACAAAACACAATTCGTTTGCTCAGCTTTCCATGACCATTAATTACAGATGCAAAATTCAAAGTTTATTGTAAGAATGAGAGATCGAAACGTTTTTTCTGTTATTGATGAGCACTGTAAATCAAAAACTGTTACTTCTAGCCATTTTATTTTATCTAGTGGTTCTCATAGGCCATTCCCAAAACAGTGGAATGTGGCTTCTATATAAAATGCAGCAAGTGAGCACTATGGGAGCACTAGCCACACATCTGAAGTATGATTACCAGCAGTCATTAAGAAGGATGAGAAAAATCGGAAATCATGATGAGAGTCATAATCTATGCTTAATTCTTAGGTTTGTCTTGATTTGTTTAAATATAGCTCAAACTTAGAAAATACCACAGCAGTTCTGTAGACTGATTGATCTGGAATAATGGATTTGGGCATAAAACAACACAGAGTCTGAGGAGAGTGAGTCAGTGTGAACATGTACAGATTTAAAATTCTGGATAGTGGAATGGCAATGCAAGTTGTAATATTTCAGGTGGACAACGTTTCTCTCAGAAGCACTGCAAAGATTTTGAAGGAATCTGACAGTGTTCAGTACACTGTTTATTTTTTGTGTGAGGAACACCTGTGGACTTTGAAATTGAATGTTAATAGTAAATACATTTTCCAGAACTTTATTTCAAGTTCATGTAGGCTGAACTAATTTAAAAATTAGTCATATGTGTGAAACAATGTGAGAACTTTAAATTAAACATGTGTAACTGTAATGAACTCACAGAGATTATGAATATTGATTAAATAAATTAATGTGGTCAGTTTTTTGGTATGTGAAAGTCAGTTGCTGGATAGTGACATAACACACTATTCTTTGGTCGATGTTACAACAAATATGTTCTTCTTTATGTCCACTTAAAGTTCCAATTGAGGTGAATTGCTATAGTTAATTTTCAATAAACAAATATTGAAATTAAAATCGTCTGATGTAATTTGAGCATCAGGTCTAATCTTCTAAGCTGTTAATATTTTCAGCTGTCTGCAGGGAGTGGCAAACTTAATACGGAGATGTGTGGGCATCCCTAGACAAACAGTGATCGATACTGCCCTGATATTGCTCCACCATCTGACTGGTAAGTTAATTGATAAATAGGTAAGTCATTTTTTTAACCAAATATAAATATTAATTGCCATTGGTAGGGTCATATTCATTTTCCTTTATTTGTTTACACATCATGAGAAGTACTGTGGCAGTGCTGCTTTCAAAGATATACATTAGCTTGCTTGAAGGCAACAATAGATGTCAAGGCATTGTCGTGGAGGCGTCATTCTTGCAGACAAATTAAAACAGAAGCTCTTTATTTGTTCAGCAGGTTCATTCATTGCAAATTTGGAAACTATTTCTGTTTTTTCTTTCTTCTTCACAAATGTTATTAGTAGTAGGGAGATAGGGATGCTGGGACACTATTGATATCAAACTGATATGCAAATTAATGAAATGGACCGATTAATTACCCTCCACCAAGCCCAACCCCACCGACAGATGACATCGTATGCTTTTTTAGCTTGCACATGGGTCCCAGCGTGGAAACTGCCTAGATGCAGGAAACTGAAGTAACGATCGGTCCTAATTATGTAATTAATCACAAATATTGAGCCTAATTACATAACTTAATTCATAGTGCTACACAAGGAATGCCTAAAATCGCGATACAGCTCGAAAATTAACGATGTCGTACAACGAATTTCACAATACCATTCGAAACTAATGGCAGACACACTCAAACTCTACCCTTCACCTACAAGCTGGTGGGGAAAAGGCTGGGGTGTATAGTACTACCTTTATTCATTTTGACAGGAAATGTGTTCAATTGACAAGATGCGAGTGTTGGACAGAGAGGACTTTAATAACTGTATTACCTGTAAGCATACAGCTGAGGACAGTATCTATCGTTGTTTGACGTCAGAGTTCGCTACAGACACTTGCTCGACAATCGCCCTGCAGCCAAGGTAATTGAAGCCAATAAATGCTACCACAACTGATGGAAAACATGTATCACTGTTTTAATTACACTTCGAAACTGTTAAAAAACAAGCACTCGTAATGAATGGGTCATAATGCAACACATGGACCGAGGAAAATCGTCGGTTCGAAAGACTGCAGAAAGGGTGGTAGTTGAAATTTTCCTCGTTGGGAACCAACTTGCTGGCAGTCTTACCCCCCTTCCACCCCTCATCCCTCCCTCCCTCCCTCTCCTCACCATAGAGAGGGATAGAGGCCTGTTCTATCTTACCGCTGGTGGTTCACAAAGAGCTCCTTCTAGTGGCGTTGATATACCTTTGTGCAATCTGTTAACCGTATTTATTGGGAAGACTGCACCTCTCTGTAACAACAACGAAATTCCGTAGAATGCTCCAGATCGCTTTTTCAAACGGCCAGCAGTTCTGCTGAGAGCCTTGCGGCTTTTCTGCAAGGCAGACCGCCTTGAGGCGATGGTCCTTGGTCAACACAAAAGCATGTATAGTCAACTAAACAGTAGGAGATAAAAGGACAGCTGCCCAAAGAGCAACTTGTTTGTCCAGAATATAGCGACAGAGCCCCACCCCCATACAACATCGATGTTCAGAGGGCGCACCTGCGACCACGACCTCACAGACTAGGCACGCCCCCAATGCCTCATTCTGCAGTAGAGCAGAGTTTAACTTGACACCAGTGCAACTCTTTCTTACAATCTGTTAAACGTATTTCTCTGAAAGACTGGACCCCTCTGGAACAACAACGAAATTCCAGAGAACGGTCCAGATGGCTTTTTTAAAAGCCGGTTGTGTGGAAAACAGGAAGCTTTCCGCCTAAAGTGACCCTAGACCCCAGAGAAGAATCACACTGTCGGTCTTTAGTACAATTGATCCCCGCCAGCACGTGGCTGGTCGGCCAGCGTTAGCGGCGTTGACGAAATATACAATATAGTGCATGCCGCCATCCCTCAGAACAAAACCGTGATAATGAGGGCTACTCTGATTGAGGGTTGTTCGTCTAAAAGGACAGCCATGACCTCCTACGGAACTTGGCTACCACGCCATTCTGAGCACTGCTCTGTAACATTTGTATTTAACATCAATGCATCTTCTGTAATCTAGAATCTATTAAAAAAGGAAAACACAACTACAACGATGATAAATGTCCTCTTTCCACGAAACAGGAGCAGTCAGAAAAAATTTCCACTATTTTGATGCGAAAATTACATGATACCAAAGAAAGTCCTCGTTATTTCGAAACCATTATCAGAGTAAAAAAAAAAAAAACAGGATTTAAACTCTGAAGAAAAAAACCTATGTTAAATAATTTCTTTCATTTGATGGACTTCTTCTTGGACAGTCTTCTGAGAGCGCCTCTTGCATTCAAATCAGTGTCTGTAAATAAACTGTCATTCACGTGTGTATTATAAACATTTCAGACACATGAAATAACATTAGAGAATACAATCTTTCACGTCATTGGTTCACATGTCGGAAAAAAAATCATTTTGCGTTCGACAACAACAAGCTATAATTCAAGAGAACGTAGCTGTTTGTACGCTATGGCATGCCCCATTTTACTAATGCGATGCTATATCATACTATCATTTACGAAACAATCGTGAGAGTCTGTCGAGCCCTGTGTAGGTGGGAGATTGAAATTTCGTTAAAAGATATCGCTGCAGTGAAACAAAAAGCCTGTCAAGAATCATTCCGTGGTGTCCTAACCATCTCCTCCACCCGACAGGTGGCTCTCCATTGATATCAAATTGATAGACTAATCAATTAAATTGATCATGAGAGTTACTTTGCATGCTGAGAAATTTTTTTTTTTCAGCAGTCGGATTATACTCACCAGGTAGGTCAAATGCTGATCTGTGGAGAGAAGACATTGTTATTTTTGGGGAACAGTATTGAGAACCGACATTTGAAGCTGAAACCTTCCCGTCTCCTCTATACCTCTTTTGTTATTACGCAATAACTGTCTCCTCTATATCTCTTTTGTTATGATAACCTTCCCTTTTACAATACACTATGAAACCTTCCCTTAGGATTTCTATCTCTTGCTTAACAATAACAAATGAAATCTTCCCTTTGAAATTTATTCTCTTTCTCAATCTTCGCATACAAATTTAATTGCTGCTTTTTAAAAATTTCGACGAAACATAGAATGTGTCGTGGTCGTGTGGCCCTCAGTCGTTATCTGCAATAACCCAAAACTGTTCCTTCCCTCTTTTACTGTTACTGGATCGCCATCTGACTGCTACATCGAACTGTGACATGAATATACTTACTCTGTTTTACTATACCCTATTAACTGCTGGTGGGCTTTCATAATAAGTGGATGTATTTATTACCAAAGCTGACGTTATCCTTTAATTAATTTGACTGAAGTTAAGTAATTTATAGTTAAACTTTTTCTTGACAACAATAAAATTTTGCAAAGTTTTACGTTGATGGTTTTTGGGATGGATTATAATTAGAAATGCAATATTGCTGGCAAAAGTTAATTATATTCTGAATGAAATGATTTTACAAACGTTCAGATGGGACTTACTTTTTACAATAATACAGCTAGCAATGCACAAACATACCTTCAGTATGAAACTTCCTGGCAGATTAAAACTGTGTGCCCGACCGAGACTTGAACTCTGGACCTTTGCCTTTCGCGGGCAAGTGCTCTACCACCTGAGCTACCGAAGCACGACTCACGCCCGGTACTCACAGCTTTACTTCTGCCAGTATCTCGTCTCCTACCTTCCAAACTTTACAGAAGCTCTCCTGCGAACCTTGCAGAACTAGCACTCCTGAAAGAAAGGATATAGCGGAGACATTCTCATTCTGGAAACATTCTCCAGGCTGTGGCTAAACCGTGTCTCCGCTATATCTTTTCTTTCAGGAGTGCTAGTTCTGCAAGGTTCGCAGGAGAGCTTCTGTAAAGTTTGGAAGGTAGGAGACAAGATACTGGCAGAAGTAAAGCTGTGAGTACTGGGCGTGAGTCGTGCTTCGGTAGCTCAGGTGGTAGAGCACTTGCCCGCGAAAGGCAAAGGTCCCGAGTTCGAGTCTCGGTCGGGCACACAGTTTTAATCTGCCAGGAAGTTTCATATCAGCGCACACTCCGCTGCAGAGTGAAAATCTCATTCTGGATACCTTCAGTAGTCTTGAGTTTCTCAAAAAATTAATTCAATAATATTAGTTCCTCTTATTATAATAGTTAGCTGATGTCTCTAAACATCCGTTTATAATCTCTTGTAAATCATAGGTAGTGGCTGGCAGGCACACCGCTCCTCTCAACCTCTCACTTCAGACCTGCTACCGACTCGCTTCACTTCTCGCTTACTACTGACTTCCTACAAACGCTAAAGTGCGGTCTCTCCTGCCAACAATGCTTTCTGGTGCAGACAATCCCTGCTACCATTACAAAATGTATCAATGCGCGGTCTTTCCCACTCTTTTCTTAAAATGTATCCCTACGCGATCTCTCCCGCTCTTTTTAAAATTATCTCAATTTGTGGTCTCTCTTGTCAACAATACTTTGGTGCAGATATACCCTGCTACCACAATTATTTCCAATATGACAAATATTAATTATTCCTACTTAATCCTATTAATAAAATATAAACATCTTTGATAAATTGTGGTTTGACAATAGACAATAGAAATATACACGTCTTACATAACCCTCCACTGGGTTTCCTTAAAATTTTCCTACGTCGATAAGTCATTTGGACTTGACGTAAGGAGAAAATTTGATTATAGAAATATGTGTAGTAATAAGTAAGTTAATGATAAAATATTTCTTTCAACAAGACACATACATATACTGTCCTAAGAATTTGTTTTCCCAAGTCTAACAAAAAGAATATTCAAAAGAGTATACATCAAAATATACAAAATATATGAGTCAATAAGTTGGAAGTGTACATGGGTAGTAAAAGTTATTTATATCTCTAATAGTAATTGATGGCAAAAAATTAGAACATAGTTTATGTTCCATTATAACTTTTTTTGGTAAAATTGGCATCTATTAGTACCATAATCAAGGAAGGGAAAAAAGGTATTGGATAGCATGGTCAAAGCACTGGCAACTGTCTGTGAATGCACTCAAAAGTCCGTTTCTTTCCCCCACATAGCACAACACCAGGTTTCATCATGTGATTCCGTCGTGTCTTTGATCCATAGTTTTAGTGTAACCTAACACTAAGTTAACCGCTGAATTGCCTGTGTTGCCGCAGCTACATCAGGTACAAGTTCCAACTCCAATTGTCCATTAGTAGTGATGGTGTGCATCTAGGTATGCAAGCACCTATTGACGTACATCATGACAGTGGTGTGCATCTTGGTATAGCGACACCTGATAGAAAACGTTGTATATTGAAGTAACGTCGTTCACTATTCACTTTGTTTGTTCTCCATAACCATGGGATGGACAGGAATTAAGGTACAGGTATAATCATTTTGTCAAAAGGTTCACAGATATGGTTGATACCGTTATTACCAAATTTTACATCATCTCTTTCCTCTGTGCTCATAAAATTATTTATATTATGTTTAAAAGGGCAAAATATGTCACCTTGTGTGACTGTAGGAAAAGTTTATAGTTTTAAACAATTATATAAAAAAACACATTTTCCATCTCTAGTGAATTCAGCCTACAATACATATTACATTACCTGACAGTCAATAACATAAACTAATATTTCTGTAAGAGGAATTTAGTAGTACATTTAGGCATCAACATTTTAAATAAAATAGACAAGTACCTTTATACAAACTATGTCAGTTTCTGTGACTAAATAAATCATAATCTGGTGCTCATATAAATAATTACATAAAGACACTATTATATTACTTCACAGGTTGTGAATTCACAGTTTTTGAAATATGAAAGTACATTTTGAGAAAATATGTCACTTTCTGTGACTTCAGTACGTTCGGTAATGTGTTCGTCAGTTACAAGTCATATTGTCAGTCGACTATATATTATGTTTGAGTTGTGTATCACACATCGTCATTGTTATTTAAGAGAAAACATTTCTATTTTATATAGAGTGTGAATAAGTATGCTGACATTTGGTGTGATCTGTTTTTCCTATGTATGTATCTGATGTAAAAGATATCATGTTAATTGCAGAAAAAAAAATTCGAATAGCAAAGTACATATAGTAGGCAATTTAATGTGGTTTCTCTATCCATAGTTCTGCACTGCGCTGTGTCATGTGTTATCAAAATAAACCATTACTAAATTACATTCCTTATGTACTAACATCTTCATTCTCCTCTCTCCTTTGTACCTCGTGTCATCTCTCTGCATAGCCTATAATAAAATATTCATCGTTAATAATCATCAGCGCACAGCATGACTTCAATATCTCTGTGTATTACCTATAACAAAATATTCATGGTTAAATTCGTCAGCGCACAGCATGACTTCAACATCTCTCTGCATCTGGAAAATCGCGTCACCTCTCAGCATTATCTGTAAAGCATTTATCCACATTTCTCCATATTCAATACTTATATTATAATTAAAACTACGTTTCTTTTGGTGAACTATGACAACAATGCTGCATGCATGGGTTAAAGAATACACCTAATTGCTACTACTGTATGAAAATTATTTGCATGTGTTATACATTTACATTTAAAGTAGTCCTGTTAATTGCTTCACTTACCTTACATAATGTGAAATAAATGTCCTGCGAGAATGCTTCTAAGACTGTTATTAATGTTCAGTGTATTTATCTGCAGTCGAACCGAGGTGACCTGTTGTGCACGTAAATAACCCATTAGTAGCTCACTGTATTCGGGCTTGCCGGAATGTGTCAAAAAGCTCATTGTTATACTCTGTCAATAAGTATCCCTGTGAGAAGGTTTTTATATTTTAAGAACTTCTTTATGTTTGACATATGATGGTTTCCTCTCGATTTTTTTGTTCTGAGTGTCTCAATGTGTACTACATTAGTGTTCGGAATATTTCGAATTCTGTACGGTCCTGCATATAGAAGTTCAAATTTTTTGCATCGTTTCTTCCATTTATGTGACAGATAATGGGTACGAACCAGTACCTTATCGCCAATCTCGTACTTGCATAATCTACTTACCTGCTTCTGCTGTCTCTTCTGACGATCTGCAGCTCATTTAATGTTCGCTAGTGCCATGTCTATTATTTCACAATGACGAAGTCTATGCTTCTTTGGAAAAGTAATCATTTCAGTAAGTTTATTCGGTGGGTCTTTATTCATCAGTATTAAAGTTGGTGAGAGCATCGTTGACTCATTAGGTATTGCATTTATTACTTCCTGAAACTGTGAAATGTATTCGTCCCATGTCGTATGCTTTCTGTGGCAATAAATTCTACAAAGTTTTCCGATCTCTTTCATTATACTTTCTGACAGGTTAGAAGAACTGTGATATCTTGATATGTGAATTGGTGTTATGTCTTTACTCTCTAACATTTCTTTCCATATGTTTGACCTAAACTGTGGTCCGTTATCTGAAATAACCTTCTGTACATGTCCTACTATTGATAGAAAATCTCTTACAAATGCTCTTGATACTGATCTAGCTGTTGCTTTCCTTAGTGGAGAAAATGTTACAAATTTGGAAGTCAGTTCTACGGCTACTAGAACATAATTATAACCTTTAATTGTTCTGCGGATTTGACCGAAAAGATCTACTGCTGCCATGTGTCTTTATCTTAACTGGTATGATGGGATACAGTGGTGGAATATGTGATACTGTAGATGATTTAGCGTTCTCACGTATCTTGCAGGATGCTACAACTGTGCGAATATGTTTTTCCATATTGTTGAAGTGACAATTTTGTCGAAGAATTAGAAAGCATTTCCTAGCTCCATAATGTGCATAGCTTAGGTGCATATAGCATATCAATTTGTTACTAATCCCTTCTGGAATGCATAAAAGCCAACTGTTGCCGTCTGGGTATGAGCGAATAAACAGAATATTTTGATGTATAGTGTAATTATGTCTGATTTTTACGTTGCTCTTGTCTCGCCAAAGCATTACAATCTCTTTTAGTGTTTCATCTTTCAGCTGTTCTCTCTCTATGTCCTGTAATGCTGATGATATAAAGTTTTCAACAGCTACTTGTTTGATATACATAATACTATGGTTGTTCTGGCAGACAGTATTTTCTTTCTCTAGTCGTTTATGCTGAATAGATCTCGATAGTGCGTCGGCAACAATATTCTGCATGCCTGGAATGTGTACAATAGTAATGTCGAACTCTTGTAGATATAACTTCCAACGTCTTAATCTATCATGCGTAAGTTTTGCTGGTAATAAAAACTGGATTGCTCGGTGATCGGTATATACTGTGGTGTGTCTTCCATATAGATAATGATGGAATCTCTTAAATGCCCATACTACGCATAGTGTCTCTAATTCTGTTACAGAGTAATTGGGTTCTGCTGGAGAAAGTGTCCTGCTTGCATACGCAATATGTTTAACGATTGTCTTACCCTCCTCCTCTAGTTCCTGGAAAATATGTACTCCTAGTACTGTAGTTGAACAATCTGTTGCAATGGAAAAGTTTTGTGTTGGGTCAGGATGCGATAACAAAGGTGCCCTTAGTAACGCTTCTTTCAAATTCTCGAATTCAGCTTCAGCGTCTTCATTCCATGACCATATTGTGTTTTTACTTGTGAGCTGGTATAGCAAGGGTGTGTCTAATGCTTTATAATGAATGAATTCTCTAAAATAATTAATAAGGCCTAAAAAGCTCCAAAGTTCCTTCTTATTTGTTGGCACGTTGATATCTTTCAATGCTTGCAATTTTTCGTAGTCTGGTGCAATACCTGTTTGTGAAATGATATGATATAGAAATTTTATTGAGGCTTTTTCAAATTCAGATTTAGGGAGGTTTATAGTTACACCGTTCTGTTCGAATGTATTCAGTAGTTGTTGAAGGGTGTGGTTCTGCTGTTCCCAGTTTTCTGCTGCGATTAGAATGTCATCTACATATGTAGTAATTTCGTTTTTAAGATCCTGTGGGAGAATTGTATTCATGTCTCGTATAAAGGCTGCAGGCGAAATCGTTAGTCCAAACAGAAGTTTACAAAACTGGTAACATTCACCAAAGCAAAGGAATGCCGTATACTTTCGGCAATTTGGATGCAACTGGATTTGATAAAAACCTGATTTGAGATCGAGGGTGGTATATATAGAGGTGCCATGAAACTTTTGCAGTAACTCTTCTAACGTCTGTGGTCGGTCAGTTTCTGTAATGATTATTTTATTAACCTCACGTGAATCTAAACCTAAACGGAGTGATCCATCCTTCTTTTCACCGATGTGTAAGGATTGGATAGTGTTTTGCTTTGAAAGTCTCGTGTGGTTTCACCTGAAATTCGTACATAAATCCTGTCATCGTTCCTGGAACATTGTTAAAAACTGTTTTATGTTGCACAAGAATATTTTCTAATTCTGTGCGCTATGTGGCGTCTTTTGCTATACTGTCTCCAACCTTGCGTGTAATTGTCTCTAATACATTATACTCCTGTTCCTCTGTCATGTCGTTATTATGTGTATTCGTGTATAGTGTGAGATAACAATCGTTATCTTTAGAATCTGCAATAATCTCGATCCTGTGCATATTTTGTTCTTCTGAGGATACTGTGTTCTGAAGTCTCACTACCACTTCACTCTCTTCCTTCTGTAATGTTAGGTATGACGATTTAAAATCAATCTTTGCGTCATACTGTACAAGAAAATTCATTCTTAATATTATATCAGTTGTTAAGTGTGGAACTATCCAAAATTGCTGTGGAAAGTTTGCCCTGCAAAAACAAACGTTAATTGTGTCTGTCTTTTGACTTCAATGATTTTTCCTGGAAATGCTGCCTTAACTTTAGTTTTGTGTAACGGGAATACAAGGTAATCATTATCGCCAGTGCATCTGTTAAATGTGTCTTCGTTAATTACGCACATTGGTGAGCCTGAATCAATTATTGCTAAAATATTTTGTGACTTTAAATTTATCTGGATCATTGGGTGGCATATAGTTTTCTGCATGATCGGTTTTTCGTGTAACAATGTGTCTCGCACGTCGTCAAATGTAATGGCATTCTCTATTGTTATCTTTTCTCTTTCCTTAGGCCGGTTTTACACTATCAAATTCCTTGGACAAAGATTTGATCAAAGATGTGATCAAATATTCCGTCAAATATATTTGACAAAGATCTTTGACGTAGAGCTAGAAGGGGTATTACACTGTCATCAAATTTTTCGTCAAAGTTCAAGATGGCTGACAACAACTTGTTATTAACCACAGCAGTTGCACATACCGCTATTGCTCTGTGTGGACATGCGGGAAAGAAGTGGGGGGAAAAAAGGAACCATACATACGAGGTTGACAGTCTTAAATTCCTGGGATTACAACTTGATAATAAATTCAGTTGGGAGGAGCACACCACAGAACTGCAGAAACGCCTTAACAAATCTGTATTTGCAATTCGAGTGTTAGCATACATAGGCAACATAAAAATGAAAAGGCTTGCATACTTTGCCTACTTTCATTGCATAATGTCATATGATATAATATTTTGGGGTAAATCTTCAAGTCAAACAAAAGTTTTCAGAGTCCAAAAGCGTGTAAAATGTATTATTTGTGGAGTAAATTCACGGACGTCCTGTAGAAACCTCTTCAAAGAACTGGGTATACTAACTACTGCCTCTCAGTATATTTACTACTTAATGAAATTTGTCCTAAATACAGGGCTATTACAAATGATTGAAGCGATTTCATAAATTCACCGTAGCTCCATTCATTGAGATATGGTCACGACACACTACAGATACGTAGAAAAACTCATAAAGTTTTGTTCGGCTGAAGCCGCACTTCAGGTTTCTGCCGCCAGAGCGCTCGAGAGCGCAGTGAGACAAAATGGCGACAGGAGCCGAGAAAGCGTATGTCGTGCTTGAAATGCACTCACATCAGTCAGTCATAACAGTGCAACGACACTTCAGGACGTAGTTCAACAAAGATCCACCAACTGCTAACTTCATTCGACGATGGTATGCGTAGTTTAAAGCTTCTGGATGCCTCTGTAAGGGGAAATCAACGGGTCGGCCTGCAGTGAGCGAAGAAACGGTTGAACGCGTGCGGGCAAGTTTCACGCGTAGCCCGCGGAAGTCGACGAATAAAGCAAGCAGGGAGCTAAACGTACCACAGCCGACAGTTTGGAAAATCTTACGGAAAAGGCTAAAGCAGAAGCCTTACCGTTTACAATTGCTACAAGCCCTGACACCCGATGACAAAGTCAAACGCTTTGAATACTCGGCGCGGTTGCAACAGCTCATGGAAGAGGATGCGTTCAGTGCGAAACTTGTTTTCAGTGATGAAGCAACATTTTTTCTTAATGGTGAAGTGAACAGACACAATGTGCGAATCTGGGCGGTAGAGAATCCTCACGCATTCGTGCAGCAAATTCGCAATTCACCAAAAGTTAACGTGTTTTGTGCAATCTCACGGTTTAAAGTTTATGGTCCCTTTTTCTTCTGCGAAAAAAACGTTTCAGGACACGTGTATCTGGACATGCTGGAAAATTGGCTCATGCCACAACTGGAGACCGACAGCGCCGACTTCATCTTTCAACAGGGTGGTGCTCCACCGCACTTCCATCATGATGTTCGGCATTTCTTAAACAGGAGATTGGAAAACCGATGGATCGGTCGTGGTGGAGATCATGATCAGCAATTCATGTCATGGCCTCCACGCTCTCCCGACTTAACCCCATGCGATTTCTTTCTGTGGGGTTATGTGAAAGATTCAGTGTTTAAACTTCCTCTACCAAGAAACATGCCAGAACTGCGAGCTCGCATCAACGATGCTTTCGAACTCATTGATGGGGACATGCTGCGCCGAGTGCGGGAGGAACTTGATTATCGGCTTGATGTCTGCCGAATCACTAAAGGGGCACATATCGAACATTTGTGAATGCCTAAAAAAACTTTTTGAGTTTTTGTATGTGTGTGCAAAGCATTGTGAAAATATCTCAAATAATAAAGTTATTGGAGAGCTGTGAAATCGCTTCAATCATCTGTAATAACCCTGTAATATATCTCTTTTTTCAACAAACAACTCAGTTCATACATACAATACCAGGAACAAAAATGATCTGCACAAGGACTTAAAAGCACTTACTTTAGTTCAAAAAGGGGTCCACTAGTCAGGAACACTCATCTTCAATAATTTGCCAGCAAACATAAAAAATTTTGTTACAAATAAAGATCAGTTTAAAAGGAGTCTGAAAGACTTACTAGAGGCCAACTCCTTCTACTCCATTGCCGAAATTTTTAATAGAAACAAATGATGTATTGTATTTATTCATACTTTTAGTATTGTTATTTCAGCTTTAAAAAAAATTGACATGTTCCACATCCATGAGGAATTCCTCAGCATGGATCTATGGAACGAAAAACTAATCTAATCTGGGTGAAGCCATGGGTTTTACGACGACACGATAAAAGCATTCAACAAAACTTGTTACATGAGCTTACAGTGGAAGACGTCAAGTCATACATTAATTACTTAAGAATGGATGAGCCTACATTTCTGTATGTGCTCAGTGAAGTGTATCCTCATATCACAAAGCACAATATTCACATAAGAACTGCTACATCTTCAGAAGACAGGCTCACTGTGACATTCCGATTCGTTGCTACAGGAGTGGGTTATGTTAGGTTAGGTTAGGTCTCCAATCTTCTTAATCTATTTTTGTATTCAGGGTGCCTCAGTTGTAAAGCACCTCATCAGCTTCATACATCTCTATTAATTTTGTGGTTGTCGGCACACACCAATTGCATTTACCGACAATGTTTTTAAAAACGCTACAGGCGACAGAACGCTGCAGCGATGCTAGCGCTCCATGTGGTAACATGTCACATTCCAGTGAACAGAAGACAAGCGATTTCTTTGATCAAATCTACAGCGAGGCCCTAGATTTGATCAAATATTGGACGACATTGGACAAAGTGCCTATTACACCATCAAATATCTTTGACAAAGATTTTTGACAAAGATATTTGACAAAGAAATTTCATAATGTAATACTGGCCTTATCCCTAGTGTCGTCATTCAGAGATTCATTTTCTTGGCAATGAGTCATGTGAAAGTTAGACAGTTCGGCATTTCCTGTCGTATATGTGTCGTGTTATTTGGATGGCTTTGTTGTTGTCTTGAATTGTAATGTACATTGTTATTATACTGCTGTTCAATGAATCCCTGAGTGTATTCTCGATTAATGTTTTCATTTTCGCTGCAAAAGCGTTTATTATGATTGTTATTGCCAAATCATGTTTGCTCAAAATTAGTATTGTTTGTCTGGTTTGCGTAATGTCGTGAAAAGTTCTTATTAACAAACGCATAATCTGCCTGGTATACCTCTAGCAATTGCAGGATGTCTCTAAATTTGTACACGCTGTCCTTTTGCTGGCCTGTTAATAATGACACTTTTAATGCTCTGGGGAGTTGTGAAATACACAGCTGTATTAATGTGGATTGACTGTATGGCTCATTGAGGTATTGGTTTTGTTCAACCATATACTCGGAAAATTGTGGGATTGTTGGGAAAGTAGAATTCTCGAAATTTGGCAGACTAATTAGCAGATCTTTAATGCTACTCTGTGTGGTATCTGACCAATATGCTGCTAGAAATGCTTCCTGCAATGCTTCTACTGAAAAACACTATCTAGCAATTTGTCACATTCTTCTCGCTGGTTCCCCTTCAAGAAAACTAATAATAAATTCTAGCTTATATTGAACTGGCCATGATGGTGGGAGTGCCGCATTGAATTGTTGGATCCAGTCCAGTGGATGTATTTGCGTCCTGTCGTTTTTAAATGTTTTAAACTTTCTCACTGAAAGGAAATGCTTGTGGTCGAAAGCGTCATGTCTTTGTGTGTAATTACACTCCTGGAAATGGAAAAAAGAACACATTGACACCGGTGTGTCAGACCCACCATACTTGCTCCGGACACTGCGAGAGGGCTGTACAAGCAATATTCTGGATTTCAGTGTGTGTAGAAAGTTTCTCCTCAATTGTATGTGATTGGATTTCCGAGAGCTTCTGTTGTACACTCCTGGAAATTGAAATAAGAACACCGTGAATTCATTGTCCCAGGAAGGGGAAACTTTATTGACACATTCCTGGGGTCAGATACATCACATGATCACACTGACAGAACCACAGGCACATAGACACAGGCAACAGAGCATGCACAATGTCGGCACTACTACAGTGTATATCCACCTTTCGCAGCAATGCAGGCTGCTATTCTCCCATGGAGACGATCGTAGAGATGCTGGAAGTAGTCCTGTGGAACGGCTTGCCATGCCATTTCCACCTGGCTCCTCAGTTGGACCAGCGTTCGTGCTGGACGTGCAGACCGCATGAGACGACACTTCATCCAGTCCCAAACATGCTCAATGGGGGACAGATCCGGAGATCTTGCTGGCCAGGGTAGTTGACTTACACCTTCTAGAGCACGTTGGGTGGCACGGGATACATGCGGACGTGCATTGTCCTGTTGGAACAGCAAGTTCCCTTGCCGGTCTAGGAATGGTAGAACGATGGGTTCGATGACGGTTTGGATGTACCGTGCACTATTCAGTGTCCCCTCGACGATCACCAGTGGTGTACGGCCAGTGTAGGAGATCGCTCCCCACACCATGATGCCGGGTGTTGGCCCTGTGTGCCTCGGTCGTATGCAGTCCTGATTGTGGCGCTCACCTGCACGGCGCCAAACACGCATACGACCATCATTGGCACCAAGGCAGAAGCGACTCTCATCGCTGAAGACGACACGTCTCCATTCGTCCCTCCATTCACGCCTGTCGCGACACCACTGGAGGCGGGCTGCACGATGTTGGGGCGTGAGCGGAAGACGGCCTGACGGTGTGCGGGACCGTAGCCCAGCTTCATGGGGACGGTTGCGAATGGTCCTCGCCGATACCCCAGGAGCAACAGTGTCCCTAATTTGCTGGGAAGTGGCGGTGCGGTCCCCTACGGCACTGCGTAGGATCCTACGGTCTTGGCGTGCATCCGTGCGTCGCAGCGGTCCGGTCCCAGGTCGACGGGCACGTGCACCTTCTGCCGACCACTGGCGACAACATCGATGTACTGTGGAGACCTCACGCCCCACGTGTTGAGCAATTCGGCGGTACGTCCACCCGGCCTCCCGCATGCCCACTATACGCCCTCGCTCAAAGTCCGTCAACTGCACATACGGTTCACGTCCACGCTGTCGCGGCATGCTACCAGTGTTACAGACTGCGATGGAGCTCCGTATGCCACGGCAAACTGGCTGACACTGACGGCGGCGGTGCACAAATGCTGCGCAGCTAGCGCCATTCGACGGCCAACACCGCGGTTCCTGGTGTGTCCGCTGTGCCGTGCGTGTGATCATTGCTTGTACAGCCCTCTCGCAGTGTCCGGAGCAACTATGGTGGGTCTGACACACCGGTGTCAATGTGTTCTTTTTTCCATTTCCAGGAGTGTATTTGAATATTTGTCTCCTTAACCGTTTCGATTTCTTCCGAAATCGAGTGTATGTGATTGTCCACGTAAGTTTTTCCCTGAGCAAACACTTTCTTTTTGTCGTCCTGTCGCTGTTTATTAATTGTTTGTGATAGTTCTTTTCGTTCTTTATTCTGCGATCGCACCAGTTTGCGGTGACGTATCAAACAGTTTTCTGTGTGACTGTTAAAACGTTCATCAATGTGAGCGTTTTGTTTAGAAAAGTTCTCTGTCATTGTTTCTCGCATGCTTACCGCGAATGCTTCTTGTTTATCTGTTATTTCTTGAATCTTGGCATGTAATTCATGGTTTGATTTTTTAGCGACTGCTTGAATTTCTACTTTGATTTCGTGTTTTAGATTTAGGTACATTTTGTCTAATTTCTGCTCTGTGTGTGTGCGTTCTGCCTTGATTTCGTTTTATAAGTCTGCTGATTCTTGTGCCCTTCTGTTAAAGTTTTGATTCATGTCTTGTCTCATTTATAGCAAAAATGCCATTATTGGATCCGTTTCGGATTGACTTCTGTGTGTATTTGTATTCGTTGTTAAAGGTTGTACATTTGTGTTCATTTAAACATCCTCAGACGATTTTAATCTTGTCACCTCTTCCATGGTTTCGGAATTTTTGTCAAAAAAACTGTGGTATCTGTTACGCAGATTGTGTAGCTGTGTACCGTTTGAATCTGTTTCGGCACGTAATGGAGTCACACTGTTTGACTGCATTAATAGTGGTTTCGTTACTGAAACTATTATGTCTGCTACGTGTAATTTGTGGCTGTGCAGCGTCTGTTGCATTTAAAAACAAATTATTTTGCACTAATGTCTCATTATCAGTTGGCATATCTGAAGTTGATTGTTTGTCAAAAGATTCCATATTATTGCTACTCTCGAATGTCTGATCACACGTATTATTTCTGTCTATTCCTGAAAAGAATTTCTCGTCAGTATTTTCTACACTTTTATCACTTTGACAACGAGGCATTGCCTATAATTAACACACGCAACAAAATATATCACTGTTTAAAGCGGATTCAACACTGAACAAACACTTTTCAACGCAGAATCAATAGAGCAAACAGAATTGCCGATGGGCTGCGAATTTAAAGGTATACAGTTTAGTATAAGCGTTGCGCCACTTAACACTAGCTTATTCATACAATTGTCAGAGTCAGTATATTCATTTTCACTGTAGATTCACTAAAGAGTCTTACCGATTGGATGTCGCCAAGTGAAACCTTCCCGTCTTCTCTATACTTCTTTTGTTAATGATAACCTTCCCTTTTACAATAAACTATGTAACCTTCCCTTAGGATTCCTATCTCTTGCTTAATAATAACAAATGAAATCTTCCCTTTGAAATTTATTCTCTTTCTCAATCTTCGCATACAAATTTAATTGCTGCTTTTTAAAAATTTCGACGAAACATAGAATGTGTCGTCGTCGTGTGGCCCTCAGTCGTTATCCGCAATAACCCAAAACTGTTCCTTACCTCTTTTACTGTTACTGGATCGCCATCTGACTGCTACATCGAACTGCGACATGAATATACTTACTCTGTTTTACTATACCCCATTAGCTGCTGGTGGGCTTTCATAATAAGTGGCTGTATTTATTACCAATGTTGACGTTATTCTTTAATTAATTTGACTGAAGTTACGTAATTCATACTTTTTCTTGACAACAATAAAATTTTGCGAAGTTTTACGTTGATGGTTTTTGGGATAGATTATAATTAGAAATGCAATATTGCTGGCAGAAGTTAGTTATATTCTGAATGAAATGATTTTACAAACGTTCAAATGGGACTTACTTTTTACAATAATCTTACAGCTAGCAATGCGCAAACATACCTTCAGTAGCCTTGAGTTTCTCAAAAAATTAATTCAATAATATTAGTTCCTCTTATTATAATAGTTAGCTGATGTCTCTGTACATCCGTTTATAATCTCTTGTAAATCATAGGTAGTGGCTGGCAGGCACACCGCTCCTCTCAACCTCTCACTTCAGACCTGCTACCGACTCGCTTCACTTCTCGCTTTCTACTGACTTCCTACGAACGATAAAGTGCGGTATCTCCTGCCAACAATGCTTTCTGGTGCAGACAATCCCTGCTAACCATTACAGACTCGAACTCAGGACCTTTGCCTTTCGCGGGCAAATGCTCTACCATCTGAGCTACCCAAGCACGACCCACACCCCGTCCCACAGCTTTACTTCTGCCAGTACCTCGTCTCCTACCTTCCAAACTTAACAGAAGCTCGGTCCAGCACACAGTTTTAATCTGCCAGGAAGTTTCATATCAGCGAACACTCCGCTGCAGAGTGAAAATCTCATTCTGGAAACATCCCCCAGGCTGTGGCTAAGCCATGTCTCCGTAATATCGTTTCTTTCAGGAGTGCTAGTTCTGCAAGGTTCGCAGGAGAGCTTTTGTAAAGTTTGGAAGGTAGGAGACGAGGTACTGGCAGAAGTAAAGCTGTGAGGACGGGGCGTGAGTCGTGCTTAGGTAGTTCAGTTGGTAGAGCCCTTGCCCGCGAAAGGCAAAGGTCCCGAGTTCGAGTCTCGGTCCAGCGCACAGTTTTAATGTGCCAGGAAGTTTCATATCAGCGCACACTCTGCTGCAGAGTGAAAATCTCATTCTATGTTGCTGTTACTTCTATGATACCCACAGAATGATTGAAATGAAAGACACAGGCGCTGTATCTGTTATTGACAAAAAAAAAAAAAAAAAAAAAAATGCGGAAGACATCGTGACACCTCTACATTTAAAGTCTTCTTTCTCAGCGACATGCTGGCAGATGTCTAGGCACCCTGTTTCGATTGATCCGTCGTATTGCAGCCATGTACGCAATCACTGTTTTGGTGCAGACCATCCCAGGAGGGTGTTGCTCCCACTAAGACTCTCCATCTCAAACAAGTGATGTCAGTCAATTATCATATGGTTGTCAACAGCATACCAGTGGACAGGTGGGATGAAGGAGACGCAGTCGATTTACTGTAATAATCACCACAGCTGATAGTGCAAACAATTTTAGCAATTCTACAAGTTTTCCTATAATTTCAGCACCGGCCAATGAGACGGCAGCGTGCTTCCAAATTATGTGTCATCGCTAAATCACTCCTCCACTACTTTGCGAGTATAATACACAAGATTGCGAATATAGATAGATGACTGTGCAGTATGCCCATTCATTGTTAATTCTCGAACATATACATACCAGTATACCAGACAGCGTCCTATATTGATCTACACTCATGCTCATAAATTAAGGATAATTGCAGAATGTGGCGCCACACAACGTGACACTACACAAAACTGGCGCTAATAGCATAGACACATAGGGAACACACACGACACCGATCTGTAAACCCACAGTATTGGTGATAGGTTGAGAAAACCGTCCCGAAACACATGTGCTACAAAACGCCACTGTTTCCTGCGCATGTATTCCTCCACGATGGCAGCTCGGTGGACCGTGTGTTATCATCGATCAGGATGAAGGTGGGACCCACTGCACCCCTGAAAAGGCGGACATATTGGTGCATAATGACGTCCCGATACACCTGACCTGTTGCAGTTCCTCTGTCAAAGACATGCAGTGATCTACGTGTACCAATCATAATCCCACCCCCACACCATCAAACCACACTCTCCATACAGATCCCTTTCAAGGACATTAAGGGGTTGGTATATGGTTCCTGGTTCACTCCACATGAAAACCCGGTGAGAATCACTGTTCAGAGTATACCTGGACTCGTCCGTGAACATAACCTGAGACTACTGCTCCAATGATCGTGTAATGTGTTCTTGACACCAGGCTTTACGGGCTCTCCTGTGACCAGGGGTCAGTGGAATTAACCTTGCAGGTCTCTGGGCGAATAAGCCATGTCTGTTCAGTCGTCTGTAGACTGTGTGTCTGGAGACAACTGTTCCACTGGCTGCGGTAAGGCCCCGAGCAAGGCTACCTGCAGTACTCCGTGGCCATCTGCGGGCACTGATGGTGAGACATCTGTCTTCTTATGGTGTTGTACACTGTGGACGTCCCGTACTGTAGCGCCTGGACACGTTTCCTGTCTGCTGGAATCGTTGCCATAATCGTGAGATCACACTTTGTGGCACACGGAGGGCCTGTGCTACGACCTGCTGTGTTTGACCAGCCTCCAGTCGCTCTAGCATTCTACCCCTCATAACGTCATCAATATGTGTTCTTTGAGCCATTTTCAACACACAGTCAGCATCAGCACGTCTGAAAACGTCTGCATACTTACTCGCTGCACTGTACGCTGACATGCACCAACACACCTCTGCATACGTGGACTGCTGCCAGCGCCACCGTGCGACGACCACAGGTCAAATGCACTGCATGGTCATACCCCGAGGTTATTTAAACCTGCAAACCGCCCACCAGAGCGTTGTTTCACCATGTATCAGCATTATCCTTAATTTATGAGCATGAGTGTACATATTTCTAATACTTCGACCATAGCGCGTTATTTACAATTACGATTGCCCATCGTTCCCTATGCGGATGGGAAATTCTCGCATACTTAGGATAAAGCTGGAGATGGAAAGATCTCCCAGCATTCTCTTTGACCAACCCTCCCTGTAACTGTGACACCGATTCAATTTCCAGCTGACCAGAAGTAGTAGGCTACTATATGCACTACATTCCACGACTCATGAAGGAACAGAGCGAACCAAATCCGTAACTGAAGTTCATCTAAAACTGTTCCTCACTAATCTTGCTCACAGCTCCCACCCAAGTGTACAATATCTCTCCAGATGCCCGCATGTCGAGGAGGATAGCACCCCTTATCGGTGAATAGTAGATAAGAGAGTGTTGTGACGACATAACAGACGTTTACGAAGAAAAAAAAGAGTTGTTTATGCGTGATGGAAGTCCAGACGGACGGAATTTGAAGCATTTTACGTAAATCAACTGCGCTATCAATCCACAAGTGTTGTTCCAGTGTCTGAGGTCGGTATCGAGAAGGTATTAGTAAGAGAGAAATGATCGTGGAACATAAACACATACATCCCTAAGGCTACACGGATCTTCACTTAAAACACACTGCAATGCTAGAGCGGCGTGGCTTCCGACCTATTAGTCATGTGGAATGCAATGCTGTTAAAATTTCAATGTAAAAAATATATTCACAGCGCATCACGTACATTCTCCCTGCAAGTTTCTCTAACTAATCTATGGTGAAAAACAGCAAAGTACAAAACTACTACCGTGCACAACAAAGGAAACATCGAGTCTTTGTAACACAAACACTACATAGGTTTCCAGAGGTGTATGCCGCATGTCAAAAAACTACCGTGCACGATAAAGGAAACATCGACTCTTTGTAACACGAACACTACATAGGTTTCCAGAGGTGTACGCCGCATGTCAAAAAAAAAAAAGGTTCAAATGGCTCTGAGCACTATGGGACTTAACTGCTAAGGTCATCAGTCCCCTAGAACTTAGAACTACTTAAACCTAACTAACCTAAGGACATCACACACATCCATGCCCGAGGCAGGACTCGAACCTGCGACCGTAGCGGTCGCGCGGTTCCAGACTGGAGCGCCTAGAACCGCTTGACCACTCCGGCCGGCGCCGCATGTCATTTACGAAGTTCAAGCCCCATTACGGTTCGGAAACTGATACGCTGACAACAACCCTACAAAACGATCGTCGGCAGCAGAAATTCCATACGTAGAAATAAACCCCATAAGCAGTTGCCAGAGGAGCTGCAACAGTCTTACCATAGGATACCACCACCTCTGGTAACTTTCCTCTTGCACACAGGAGTCATGGCCCGATGTTAGGTTGTATTGCTCATGTACAGGATAGTATTGCCGTTTCACCTTCATGCCACGTCTCTAGAATTCCTGCTCTCTCCACTATTAAGGTGTGTACATCTAACATAAGTCATTTCTCCTCCTCCAGAACACGCAGTTCTACTGATTTTGCTAAGTACTTCTTTCTTGGTATTTGTCTCTAATTTTATGTATTTTCAGTTAGTTTCCATAATTTTACTAGGTTTCCGCGATTTTACATATGCCATGCGATTTCCTCAATTTTTACGTAGATTACGTCAATTTTTCGTAATTATACCAAGTTTTCCTCGAATTTTAGTGGTTTTATGTCATTTCCATATTTTTCTACTATTTTACGTATGTATTTGCTCATATTGCTGACACACCCACGTGCTGCTTGATTTTCTACGATAATATTTGCGCATTTTATACACCAACCTACTAAAAAGTCCTGCCTCCTCCCTGATGATCCACGTGAGTGCATTTTGGATAGGACGAACATAAAAAGTATAGTAACAGCCGCCCCATACCTATATCAAACTGAAGATTCGGTTTATGTGCAAGATGTGACAGAGAGATGAGCGTGCCGAAACAGGTTTTCCATTGATAGATATGTTTCATCATCAAACATGCGTTGGAAGCCTTCTGATGACTGTGGTATCGAGACGCTTGCTGTTAACGATCGCAGGTTCCCTACTCACTCACACAGAACACGCTGTTGCAGTCTAGTCAGTCGCAGGCTATACCACACAACTGATACACCTCGAGAGCACAACGGAGAAAATGGTTAATTGCGCGATAAATGGCATGCAGCAACGTCTCCCTTTCTCTAGAATGCATCATCAGTCTACCATTAAATCACACCTCGCTACAACCCCTCTCAACCTATCACTCCATCCACTTCGTATCATCTTTTGACGCAGATCCATGTCAGATTAGAGGCAGATGGCTCTTTTTTTTTTTCAGGAAAGCATCAAAGATAGCAGTTAACTTCCATTTATCACTATTACCGCAATAGACATACAGTAGAATGTTGTTGAAAAAACCACACAGCAATTGTTTGTAAGGTTTTTGTTTGCTTACACCGCAGGGCTGTGACTAGTGGAGATCACAGAGAAGCACATTGCAAATGCTGTTTTAGAGTTTAAAACACCTAAACAGTCCTGCACGGGGTCAAACATGTAATCCATGCTGTAGTTGTACACTCCTGGAAATTGAAATAAGAACACCGTGAATTCATTGTCCCAGGAAGGGGAAACTTCATTGACACATTCCTGGGGTCAGATACATCACATGATCACACTGACAGAACCACAGGCACATAGACACAGGCAACAGAGCATGCACAATGTCGGCACTAGTACAGTGTATATCCACCTTTCGCAGCAATGCAGGCTGCTATTCTCCCATGGAGACGATCGTAGAGATGCTGGATGTAGTCCTGTGGAACGGCTTGCCATGCCATTTCCACCTGGCGCCTCAGTTGGACCAGCGTTCGTGCTGGACGTGCAGACCGCGTGAGACGACGCTTCATCCAGTCCCAAACATGCTCAATGGGGGACAGATCCGGAGATCTTGCTGGCCAGGGTAGTTGACGTACACCTTCTAGAGCACGTTGGGTGGCACGGGATACATGCGGACGTGCATTGTCCTGTTGGAACAGCAAGTTCCCTTGCCGGTCTAGGAATGGTAGAACGATGGGTTCGATGACGGTTTGGATGTACCGTGCACTATTCAGTGTCCCCTCGACGATCACCAGTGGTGTACGGCCAGTGTAGGAGATCGCTCCCCACACCATGATGCCGGGTGTTGGCCCTGTGTGCCTCGGTCGTATGCAGTCCTGATTGTGGCGCTCACCTGCACGGCGCCAAACACGCATACGACCATCATTGGCACCAAGCCAGAAGCGACTCTCATCGCTGACGACGACACGTCTCCATTCGTCCCTCCATTCACGCCTGTCGCGACACCACTGGAGGCGGGCTGCACGATGTTGGGGCGTGAGCGGAAGACGGCCTAACGGTGTGCGGGACCGTAGCCCAGCTTCATGGAGACGGTTGCGAATGGTCCTCGCCGATACCCCAGGAGCAACAGTGTCCCTAATTTGCTGGGAAGTGGCGGTGCGGTCCCCTACGGCACTGCGTAGGATCCTACGGTCTTGGCGTGCATCCGTGCGTCGCTGCGGTCCGGTCCCAGGTCGACGGGCACGTGCACCTTCCGCCGACCACTGGCGACAACATTGATGTACTGTGGAGACCTCACGCCCCACGTGTTGAGCAATTCGGCGGTACGTCCGCCCGGCCTCCCGCATGCCCACTATACGCCCTCGCTCAAAGTCCGTCAACTGCACATACGGTTCACGTCCACGCTGTCGCGGCATGCTACCAGTGTTAAAGACTGCGATGGAGCTCCGTATGCCACGGCAAACTGGCTGACACTGACGGCGGCGGTGCACAAATGCTGCGCAGCTAGCGCCATTCGACGGCCAACACCGCGGTTCCTGGTGTGTCCGCTGTGCCGTGCGTGTGATCATTGCTTGTACAGCCCTCTCGCAGTGTCCGGAGCAAGTATGGTGGGTCTGACACACCGGTGTCAATGTGTTCTTTTTTCCATTTCCAGGAGTGTATATGACAGTCAACCCAGCTGGTAATACAACGCTCTTTAGCTAAGGACGCACTATAAAAATTTATAAAGCGGTTGCCGAGAACTTTGGAGTCACACCTGGGCTTGAGACCCAACATACATAAATCTGTTACCCTACATTTGATGGTCATCCACGTTAAACATTCTACCCCAACCGTCTTATTGCTGTCGACGAAAAGATCACTGTTTCCTTTGTTCCAGCTGCTTTTATGTCAACTTTTTCTCGTATTCCTCTTGCTGCCGCGTACTCTTCCCATGGACAAGAATTCTTCTGCTCCAAGTAAAAGACATGCAAGTACCCACTCAGTCTCCTCAATTCCCCCGCATTTTTGCGTATTTTCCCTCAATTTATATGTATTTTTCATCATTTTTCGTAATTTTATTGATTTTCTGTCACCTCTGCCTACAGGATCATGACATCGCTTCTTGCCACGTATTCTAAAATTGCTTGTAAATGTGGTTCAGTTGTCAACACCTAGCGGAAATACACTATTTTTCTGATCGGAGAACATAGTGTAGCACTGTTCTCGAACGCATCCACTCATCGCCAACCACATATTCTTCAGCTGTAGTGCGTTTGCTCTGTTTTGTGTATGTCTGTCTGTACTTGTGTCGCAGATGGATCCAGCTGGTGGATCCAACTTCGGACATACGACACATCTCCGGACGCAACGCGTGGATTCGCCTTCGAACTCTGTCCCAGATGCGACATATTGTGGATCCATCTCTGAATATCAATCTGGACACAACGCGTTGTGGATCCACATTCTAACTCTATCCCGGATGTGGCACATTGTGCATCCACGTCCGAACATCGCTTCAGATATAACTCATGGTGGATCCTCACTCGAACACTAACTTGGGTCTAGTCCGGATCTTGGGTAGAGTTGATTCCAAATCTACCAGGAAGAGTAACACTGTCAGCGACTTTTGTGTGTGCCTGTAGACCCAAGACTGATTTTTATGCTGAGTGACGGTAACATAGCCGCTATGATCGTGTATTTTCAATAACGCGGTCCTTACACGAAATGTATGTTGTGGGCTGTACAATCCGTCTGCCATCAGTTTCAAATGTCAGTTCCCAATAGTGTTTCTCGGAAAGAATATCGTTTTCCTTCCACTGATCCCTATTTGACCTACCTGGTGAGTGTAATACGACTGTTGAAAAAAATATCATTCGGCATGCAAAGTGACTCTCGTTATCACTTTAGTTAGCCTATGAATTTGATGTCAATGACTGGCTGCCTGGTGGGTGGAAGAGATGGCTAGGGCACCATAGAATGATTCTTGACATGTGTTTTTTTTTTCGTTGCGGCGATATCTTTTAACAAAATTTTAATCTCCCACCTACACAGAGCGAGAGAGATTCTCGCGATTTGTTTCGTGAATGCTAGTATGATACAGCATCGCATTGGTAAAATGGGACCTGCCATAGCGTACAAAGCAGCTACCGTCCTCTTGAATTATAGCTTGTTGTTGACGAACGTAAACTGATTGAGGTTTTTTCCGACATGTGAGCAAATGGCGTGAAAGACTGTATTCTCTAATGTTATTTCACGTGTCTGAGATGTTTATAAAACACACGGGCATGGCAGTTCATTTACAGACACTGATTTGCACTTGAGAGACGCTCTCAGGTCGCGTAATTCGTCCATAAAGCTGAAAGAAATTGCTTAACATAGACGTTTTCTCTACAGAGTTTGAAATCTCCCTTTTTCTTTCTCCGATGGCGGTTTTGAAATAAAGAGGACATTATGCGGTGATCGGTAATTTTCACATCAAAATAGTGGAAGGTTTTGCTGGGTGGATGTGTCTCTCTTGATCATCTGTAATCGGCGGCGGTGCACTTCGTTGAATATCGCAAAGTAATGAGATACATATTGTACCCTGCAGTTGAATGTAAGCACTATACCGATTTTGGAGTTGAGTTTTCCTTCTTTAATACGTGATTGATTACAGGAGACGCGATTAATGTTAAAAACAAATGTTACAGTGCAGTGCTCAATACGGCGTGGTGGCCGAGTTCCTTAAGAGGTCGCGGCTGTCCTTTTAGACGAACAACCTGCAGTCAGGATAGCCCTCCTTATTACTCTTTTGTTCTGAGGGATGCCGATGTGCACTCTATTGTATGTGTAACTTTTGTAGGCGTCGATACGCTGACAGCCCAGCCACATGCTCTCGAGTAGTGGGGTATGTTCTTACGAGCGCATTTTGTTAGTGCGGGTTGCCTACATCAGGGGCAGGTATTCACTCAGGTTCAAAATGGCTCTGAGCACTATGGGACTCAACTGCTGTGGTCATAAGTCCCCTAGAACTTAGAACTACTTAAACCTAACTAACCTAAGGACAGCACACAACACCCAGCCATCACGAGGCAGAGAAAATCCCTGACCCCACCGGGAATCGAACTCGGGAACCCGGGCGTGGGAAGCGAGAACGCTACCGCACGACCACGAGATGCGGGCATTCACTCAGGGGCAGACCTGTTGTTCTCCTTAGATTGACAGGTACTTCACCTATTATTCTCCTTTGATTGATAAGTTCTTAACCTATTGTTCTGTTAAGTGGTTTTCCATGTCACCGCACTTAACCTATTGTTCCCCCATCCCCTCCCACTCCCCTCCCCCCTCAGGAACCCCCCACCCCTCACTGCTACAAGTTCATTTTCAGGTCTGAGTTAACCTATTGTTCTGTTAAGTGGCTTTCCATGTGACCGCACTTAACCTATTGTTCTCTCATCTCCTCCCACTCCACTCCCCCCTCAGGAAGGGGATGCTGGCACATTTTGTTAATCCAGGTTGCCTACATCAGGGGCCGGTATGCAGTCCAAAGCAATCCTATTGTTCTCCTTCGATTGACAGGTAGTTAACCTATTGTTCTGTTAAGTGGTTTTCCATGACACTGCATTCAACCTATTGTTCTCCCCACCCACTCCCACTCCCTTCTCCCCCCTTGCTGCTAGAGATACACTTTCAGGTCTGTGCTACCTATTGTTCTCATTTGATTGGCATGTACTTAACCTATTGTCCCATTAAGTACTTTTCCATATCGTCCCCATTTCGTTTTAATTGACAGGTACTTAACCTATTGTTCTGTTAAGCGCTTTTTTATATAACCCCCATTTCCTTTTGATTGACAGGCACTTAACCTATTGTTCTACCATGTCCCCTCCCCCTCCCCCAACCCCCTCCTCCCTCGCTGCTACAGATACACTTGCAGGTCTGAGTTATTGGAATAGGCCCACTCTCTCTCTTATCAGTTTGATTGACTACTTAATTAAATTGATCAATTAATTAACCTCTCTGGTGGGAAAGTACCACACTCCCCTGCCACGCCCCCCTGGTGGGAAGTTCAAATTCCATCAGGACAATGCAACCTCTACTAACCCAAGAAAATGGCGGGGAAAAAAGGGCACCTCCACTAACCTAAGCCATCCAACCGCCACGTCTTCCTAGGAATTAGCGGGAAAAAGACTCAGTTGATTGATCATTTGGAGGGTATTCGATTGTAGCATATGGAACATTGTTTAAACGATTTAGACATTGTGTGGAATATTGTTTATTTAAGCAATTCAGGGGATTCAAGGCATTGTATGGAATATATGGAAATTGGTGGAGGGAAAGGATCTCATAACAGGAAATTCCGGGGTATGTTGTTTATTTATAAAAAAAGATCAGTTTGTTGGGGTTGAATTTCTCTTGCTCATCATTCCCTGCTGTCTGGAAACATGTCGGTCTTGTAAGAAGTAATTACATGGAGCAAACGTGATGCATAACCTAATGTTCGGCACTGTACTCTGGGTGTCTTAACCTAATGTTTGGGCCTTTGTCAGCACTTAATCTATTGTTCTGTTAAGTGGTTTTCCATGTCACCCCCATTTCCTTAAAATATTCTACCGCCATTTATACCAAATTAAGTAATTAATTATGTCCTCCCACCGTTTTCTGGTACACTTTTCGAATTTCACATGCTTTTGAACACCATTTCTGGAGCATTCTTCTTTGCCACACACCTCCTTAAACCTTTTATATTGCATTTTACTTAAAAATTATGCAAATTAACCTAGTCTTCTGCACTTAACCTGCTGCTCTGCACCAAGTCACCCACTCACGCACTCCCTCTCATTAACTACTGTATGGCTAACACCACATTGATATAAAAAAATTATGCAAATTAATTAAATCAGTATTCTTCACATGTATGGGGTAGTTTTTCTTAATTCGCAGCATCTTATTGCTCGGTGAAATCGACGGAATATAGCTTACACAAAACTTGCTAATAAAAAACACATCCCGCCACTCGACGCCCATACGCGATGACGCATAGCTGTGGTATTGTCCAGCACCGAGAGAGATGTTCCAATGTCTCCCAGAATAGCACAGGGTACATTGTTCCCCGCGCAACATGAGAGACGCGTATAACCATGCTTAACTGCCCCGCGTGATGATGCAACCCCGCGAAGTGCGCGCGCATAGCTACAAACCCTCGCTTCTAACAAGGTTCTCAATCTTATACTGATGTCACATGACTAAGTAAAAAATAAGAATCGAGTCGACCTCGCGGAAATTCTATAGAGTCCCAGAAATAGTTAACGCTCGCTTTCTTGATGTCTCAGCTTGTGTGCGCAGAAATTCTTGCCCTAGCAGAATCTGTTTACGAAAATAGCGCAGAATAACGTCGAATGCAGTCTTCTTCACGGACCTGACGTGGTACCCCGTCCATCACATGTTGTCCTTCCTCCTTTCAACACACACAAACGCTCCCTCCGCTATCTACATCTACATCTACATATATACTCCGCAAGCCACCCAAAGGTGTGTGGCGGAGGGCACTTTACGTGCCACTGTCATTACCTCCCTTTCCTGTTCCAGTCGCGTATGGTTCGCGGGAGGAACGACTGCCGGAAAGCCTTCGTGCGCGCTCGAATCTCTCTAATTTTACATTCGTGATCTCCTCAGGAGGTATAAGTAGGGGGAAGCAATATATTCTATACCTCATCCAGAAACGCACCCTCTCGAAACCTGGACAGCAAGCTACACCGCAATCCAGAGTGCCTCTCTTGCAGAGTCTGCCACTTGAGTTTGCTGAACATCTCCATAACGCTATCACGCTTATGAAATAACCCTGTGACGAAACGCGCCGCTCTTCTTTGGATCTTCTCTATCTCCTCCGTCAACCCGATCTGGTACAGATCCCACACTGATGAGCAATATTTACGTATAGGTCGAACGAGTGTTTTGTAAGCCACCTCCTTTGTTGATGGACTTCATTTTCTAAGGACTCTCCCAATGAATCTCAACCTGGTACCTGCCTTACCAACAGCTAATTTTATATGATCATTCCACTTCAAATCGTTCCGCATGCATACTCCCAAATATTTTACAGAAGTAACTACTACCACTGTTTGTTCCGCTATCATATAATCATACAATAAAGGATCCTTCTTTCTATGTATTCGCAATACATTACATTTGTCTATGTTAAGGATCAGTTGCCACTCCCTGCACCAAGTGCCTATCCACTGCAGATCTTCCTGCATTTCGCTACAATTTTCTAATGCTGCACCTTCTCTGTATATCACAGCATCATCCGCGAAAAGCCGCATGGAACTTCCGACACTATCTACTAGGTCATTTATATATATTGTGAAAAGCAATGGTCCCGTAACACTCCCCTGTGGCACGCCAGAGGTTACTTTAACGTTTGTAGACGTCTCTCCATTGAGAACAACATGCTGTGTTCTGTTTGCTAAAAACTCTTCAATCCAGCCACACAGCTGGTCTGATATTCTGTAGGCTCTTACTTTGTTTATCAGGCGACAGTGCGGAACTGTACGGAACGCCTTCCAGAAGTCAAAGAAAATATGTAGAGGCTCCTATATCACAGCGCAAAGGATGTGAATGAATCGAGCATTATGATTGGCTCTTATCGAATTTGCCCACCAGATTACTGTTGCCCTCAGTATCGTAGCACCATCCGCCTTTTCTTTCTTTCTGCAGATGAGACTTTCAGCGGTTATTTTACACAGATTGCCATATTGCACTGGCAGTTAAATCTTACAAACTACCATACATATTGTCAAATATGGAAAGAGTCTTACTCATTTACACTGCTCTCCCACCGAGGACAGGAGCATGAATATTAGAACGTGAAACCGACCTGCGACCCATCAAAATACCACCGTGTCCCCTTGAATATTAGTGTGCGAAACCGATCTACAACCCAGTAATATATCACTGCGTCCTGTGTTGGTGTAGTAAACATACAATTCGTGTCCTGCTGCTGTGAATCTCAGCATGTAACTATAGTGTGATGAAGAGAAATTGGCCAACAGCCGATTGCTCGACTTTGCCATTACACGAAATTCAGTCGCAGGAATTTTCTTTGTAAATTTATAAGTTTTAGTTAACATAAGTTCAGAAATTAAGTAGGTTGGAAATATTTTGTGTGCACTGGAAGTGTGATAAGAGAAGATAAAAAGCATTTTGAATACTGGACGTGCACTAGATGAAGTTGTGATCAACGAAAAGTTAGTATTTGAACACCTGCGCAGAAAATGGAGTTTTGTTTGTGTTGTGTACATAGTTCCATGTAGTCAGCACGTACAAAACTTTCCCACTACGGCGCGCCCTGCTAAGCACAACAGCGCAGGCGCAGCGCTCGTCCGTCTCCACACTACGAGATGGCGCTGTCTTAGAGACGGACCAAATTCTGCTTCCGCCGATCCGCGTATTAATATGTAACACAGCCAATGAGATTGCTGCTAATGTAGAACCTTTTCTCCTTGCGGATCACACTCACGCAGTGACACCTGAACGCGCGAGGTATTATAATGAGTGTACAGACCTCCGGTCAGTCAGTCTGCATTAGTCTGTACCAGTCTGCATTAGTCTGTACCAGTCTGCATTAGTCTGTACCAGTCTATAGTCAAGTTTCAGTCTGCGCCTAATAAGATTACCATATTGCTGTGCATAGCCATGAAGAGAAATGTATAGACACTTTGTCAAGTATCAGAGATATGTGAGAATAACGTACCAAGACCAAAGGAACTTTAGATTGTCAATTGTAAACAGCATCCAGAATCAAGCTACGTAAGGTCTATGATTTTTATTATTTTAATAAATGTGTGTGAAAATTAATCAAGTTCTGTTTAAAGTTGGTCACTGTCAATCTGCTACTCTAAGCGTGCAGTGGCATTTCCATCGTCTGACATAACGGCAAACACGCCACGATAAGACCACGAGACATATTGCTGACACTCGCCTACTTCATTAGAGCGACAAGTCAAATAATCTGATGGTGTGTGTACTGAAGGTCTTACAGTACGGACACCACAGTTTGACTTGATGAAATGCCAGAAAAATCATAAAATATTTTTTTTGGTGGAAGCGCTGTAAAGGAGGTGACGAGATGCGAATCATTAGTAGAAGGACATGCTTGTGTATGCAAAATATAAATATTTGTTTGAGGTGATGAGCCGTCATGAGATAACCGAAGAGAGCGACGTGATGGAGAGCGTTTCCGAACGATAAAATGTTACTGTAAACTAGGAGGAGGTCACGAGAAAACAAATTTATCAGCCACAAATTT
Source organism: Schistocerca cancellata (assembly GCF_023864275.1). Taxonomy (NCBI): domain Eukaryota; kingdom Metazoa; phylum Arthropoda; class Insecta; order Orthoptera; family Acrididae; genus Schistocerca; species Schistocerca cancellata. The sequence continues at coordinate 779,502,689 of NC_064628.1, read as the reverse complement.
TTCTGTGTACAATCTGGGCCTTACCGAGTCGGGAAAATTATCCACAATAACGTTGTGGAAACTGAGACAACCAGAAGTCGAATATCTTAAGGTAGACGACACATTTTGCACTTTAGGAGATTTGTTCAATAAATAACCATATTTATATCCGTGGGTGAAGGCAATATTATCACAGTAGTTGATCGTAGGGTGCGCCAGTAACAGCTGAATGAAATTGCATGCTAGTCACCACTGTTAGCGTGTCTACTAACTGTGAGCCATCCCTACTTACGACGTCCTCTCCCACTGAACAACAACATAAATTTTCATGGATTTTAACCTCTCAGGATTTATTTGTCTTGGTCATCAGGTACAAGAATCTGAACTTATAACAGAATTTTTTGGGTAATGGTTCCCAATTCATATTGGTACATAACTTAGATAAAGTCATATTTACGGGCCTAAGAACCTCAGTGCTTAATTCGATGTAAATTGTTTTGAGACCACAGAGCCATCATTAGTATGGCATCCACGTAAGTGGTTTACAATTAGCTCTCGTAAGGGGCATAGTGCACAGAGTCATAGTGTAATTGTTTGGTAAATTAATAAACAATTTGCTAGGACCAAAGGGACCAAGGAATTTTAATGTTTTGTAGCCACAGCATTTATTCGTTATCCATTTATTAAAGCTTTTGAGGTCATCAAGCCGTTTCCAGTAGTGTTTCATTACATGTAAATTCATAGTAGGACCACAGAGTCATAATTAGCGCTATTGCAGCACAGTTTGTATGTTAGGATTATACTGCAGTGGCAAAAGTCATGGGGTACCTCCCAATATCATGTCGGACCTCCTTTCGACCGGCGTAACGCAGCAACTCGACGTGACATGGACTGAACAAGTCGTTGGAAGTCCACTGCAGAAATATTGAACCATGCTGCCTCTATAGCCGTCTATAATTGCTAAAATATTGCAGGTGGAAGATTTTGTGCACACACTGACCTCTCAATTGTATCGCGCAAATGGTCGCTAGGATTCATGTCGGGTGATCTGGGTGGCCATATCATTCTCTCGAATTGTCCAGAATGTTCTTCAGACCAGTCACGACCAATTGTTGCCCGGTGACATGGTGCGCTGTCATTGGTGCCAAATATTGATGACTCTCTTACTGAATAATTACTGTGATCTTTTGCCATCTATGTGCAGATACTCCCATATATACTTTAATTCTTCATTTACTGTGAAGATTTGTTGTTGCTTGTCCCCAAAAGCTCTTTCTTTCTCTAGTTCAAATTTCACTCATGTAATAAGTACAGGGTGTTTCAAAAATGACCGGTATATTTGAAACGGCAATAAAAACTAAACGAGCAGCGATAGAAATACACCGTTTGTTGCAATATGCTTGGGACAACAGTACATTTTCAGGCGGGCAAACTTTCGAAATTACAGTAGTTACAATTTTCAACAACAGATGGCGCTGCAAGTGATGTGAAAGATATAGAAGACAACGCAGTCTGTGGGTGCGCCATTCTGTACGTCGTCTTTCTGCTGTAAGCGTGTGCTGTTCACAACGTGCAAGTGTGCTGTGGACAACATGGTTTATTCCTTAGAACAGAGGATTTTTCTGGTGTTGGAATTCCACCACCTAGAACACAGTGTTGTTGCAACAAGACGAAGTTTTCAACGGAGGTTTAATGTAACCAAAGGACCGAAAAGCGATACAATAAAGGATCTGTTTGAAAAATTTCAACGGACTGGGAACGTGACGGATGAACGTGCTGGAAAGGTAGGGCGACCGCGTACGGCAACCACAGAGGGCAACGCGCAGCTAGTGCAGCAGGTGATCCAACAGCGGCCTCGGGTTTCCGTTCGCCGTGTTGCAGCTGCGGTCCAAATGACGCCAACGTCCACGTATCGTCTCATGCGCCAGAATTTACACCTCTATCCATACAAAATTCAAACGCGGCAACCCCTCAGCGCCGCTACCATTGCTGCACGAGAGACATTCGCTAACGATATAGTGCACAGGACTGATGACGGCGATATGCATGTGGGCAGCATTTGGTTTACTGACGAAGCTTATTTTTACCTGGACGGCTTCGTCAATAAACAGAACTGGCGCATATGGGGAACCGAAAAGCCCCATGTTGCAGTCCCATCGTCCCTGCATCCTCAAAAAGTACTAGTCTGGGCCGCCATTTCTTCCAAAGGAATCATTGGCCCATTTTTCAGATCCGAAACGATTACTGCATCACGCTATCTGGACATTCTTCGTGAATTTGTGGCGGTACAAACTGCCTTAGACGACACTGCGAGCACCTCGTGGTTTATGCAAGATGGTGCCCGTCCACATCGCACGGCCGACGTCTTTAATTTCCTGAATGAATATTTCGATGATCGTGTGATTGCTTTGGGCTATCCGAAACATACAGGAGGCGGCGTGGATTGGCCTCCCTATTCGCCAGACATGAACCCCTGTGACTTCTTTCTGTGGGGACACTTGAAAGACCAAGTGTACCGCCAGAATCCAGAAAAAATTGAACAGCTGAAGCAGTACATCTCATCTGCATGTGAAGCCATTCCGCCAGACACGTTGTCAAAGGTTTCGGGTAATTTCATTCAGAGACTACGCCATATTATTGCTACGCATGGTGGATATGTGGAAAATATCGTACTATAGAGTTTCCCAGACCGCAGCGCCATCTGTTGTTGAAAATTGTAACTACTGTAATTTCGAAAGTTTGTCTGCCTGAAAATGTACTGTTGTCGCAAGCATATTGCAACAAACGGTGTATTTCTATCGCTGCTCGTTTAGTTTGTATTGCCGTTTCAAATATACCGGTCATTTTTGAAACACCCTGTATATTCTCATTGCTCACAAACCATTAACGTGCAGTTCCATCCAAAAATAATAATTATTCGTCAGATATATACACTATTTGATCAGAAGTATCCGGACACCCCCAGAAACATACGTTTTCCATATTATGTGCCTTGCGGTGCCACCTACTGCCAGGTAGTCCATATCGACGACCTCAGTAGTCATTAGACATCGTGAGAGAGCAGAATGGGGTGCTCTGCGGAACTCACGGACTTCGATCGTGGTCAGGTGATTGGGTGTCACTTGTGTCATACGTCTGTATGCGAGATTTCCACACTCATAAACATCCGTAGGTCCACTGTTTCCGATGTGATAATGAAGTGGAAACGTGAAGGGACATGTTCAGCACAAAAGCGTACAGGCCGACCTCGTCTGTTGACTGACAGAGGCCGCCGACAGCTGAAGAGGGTCGTAATCTGTAATAGGCAGACATCTATTCAGACCATCACACAGGAATTCCAAACTGCATCAGGGTCCACTGCAAGTACTATGACAGGCGGGAGGTGAGAAAACTTGGATTTCATGGTCGAGCAGCTGCTCATAAGCCACACATCACGCCGGTAAATGCCAAACAATGCCTCGCTTGGTGTAAGGAGCGTAAACATTGGCGACTGAACAGTGGGAAAACGTTGTATGGAGTGACGAATCACGGTTCACAATTTGGCTATCCGATGCCAGGGTGTGGGTATGGCGAATGCCCGGTGAACGTCATCTGACAGCACTGTATCATCCCTTCTGTTGTATTTGACGACTCTCTCGAATTCATTTGACGAAAAGTTAGTCGATTAATGACCATTCTCTTAATAAACAATTGATATATGCCTGTGCAACTAGTTCATCATTGACTGGGCTCAATGGTGCAAATCAGCCAAGATCCAGCACACTTCCCACTTAGTCAAGTAAGTAGTTATAGGATGTATGGGGATGTGACTGGCGAACTGTGTGAGCGCTATATATTTGGTAATCGATCTGGGTTCAAATCGATTTGATTCTGTAATCAATTTGGGTTGGGAAAAAACCTATAACCTATAGAAATTTATCGTGAACTGTGTGAAGTGTACAGAAACAACATAATGAGTGAATGGCGCATTCGGTTTAAAAATTGGCCGAACCATCGTTCATGATGAAGAGAAGAGTGGACGCCCGAGCATTGTGACTGGCGATCTTGTCGTTAAAGTTGATGAAACGATTCGCGAAAACCGTCGCTTCACAATAACGAAGCTTTCGCTTTCTTTTCTACAAGTTTCACGGACTTTGTTGTTTGAAATTGTCACTCAAAAGCTAGGCTACCACAAATTTTGTGCACGATGAGTGCCCAGAATGGTTACAGAGCACCATAAAGAACAGCGAATGGGAGAACACTGACATTTTTGGAGACCTACCACAAACACGGTGATTCATTACTGGATCGAATCGTAACCGGTGACGAGACTTGGGTGAACCACATCAATTGCGAAACAAAATTACAGTCCATGGAGTGGGGGCACATAAAGTCCCCCCCAAAAACCAAGATAATGTTTGCAAACCTTGTCAGCAAGGAAGTTGTTGGCAACAGTGTTTTGGGATAGACAAGGTGTGCTTCTTACTGGTTTTCTCGAACATGTAGCAACCATAAATTTTGCCCGGTGCTGTCAAACTTAGCACAGTTTTAGAAGAGCAGTTGAAAACAAACGCCGAGGAAAGCTGATGTCCAAAATTTTGTTTTTGGACGACAATGCCCAACCTCACATGGCAAACCGCACTAAAGAACTCCTTAATTCATTCAAATTCGAAATTTTCCCTCATCCACCTTACAGCCCCGATGTTGCATCAAGTGTCTTCCACCTGGTTCCCAAGATGAAGAACTGGCTTGCAACGCAGTGCTTCGATGACGACAAGGGACTCCACGTGGGCGTGACTCACTGAAGTCTCGACAAAGGTCTTTCAGAGCTTGTCCACCGCTATGATAAGTGCCTCAAGGTGTTTGGTGACTATGTGGAAAAGTAGTATGTCAGTTGCTCTTTCAGATGTATATAATAAAATGTATTCCTTGCACTTAGTTTTTTTTAATGCCAAAACGCTCCTTTTTTTGTGAATAGCCCTCGTATATTCTCGGCTACACACCCCATCCCAGCTGACTTAACTTTCTGCGGGGTGACAGCCTCTGCTTTCACGCTATGTTACCTGAAGAAACTCGACCCTTCTCGCAATCGGCAGTAATGGCTAACGAAATAATCGTTAGAAAATCGAAACAAATTATCACTCGTAATTTCCGGAACAGTACTGTCATCATGTACTCCGAACGGCTCTAATACACTGTAGAAGTAGCAATGCCAAAAGACAATCTCGCAACTCGAATAAATGTGGAATCATGTGCACATGTATGAACTTATGTGTGTGGGTCGTTTGGGTAGAACGACTTGCACAGGTCGTGATTGATTTAGATGTTCCTAGGTAGATAGAGGAACTGTGACAGTGCAAACAAATTAGTCACACCCAAATACACACTTTACTGTGCTGCTATACTTAAGTTGTACAACAACTCGTTGGATGTGCCGATAAATAGACACAATTAGCAGTGGGCTGTCAAGCCATGTGTTCAGAATACAATGTCAACAAGACTATGTCCGTCCTGGGCGCCACACTATCAATCACTGTAGTAAACACTTGTCCCTGTATGAAGGCTATAGGCGACTCCACTTGTAGACTAATTCTCGCAGGCCGAACTCCACAACGAACTGTCCCTACGAACTGTAATCCTGGAACTCTGTACTAGAACTGAGTATGCCAACGCCAAACATGAACCGTTGCTGCCTGTGGTGACCACTTATCACAGTGTGGAAGTCTATCCAATTGGCGGAAGCGAGGAGGTTGCTGATTGGGCTGGGTTTGTGGTTGGTGGCGAACTTCAAAGCGCCACCCATGGTGTCTGTCGGAAACCGTCTCAGTGGCCACCTCCAGTTGCATCCATTGGCAAGGACACAACACTCCTTCCCCCCCCCCCCCCCCACCCTTCCTCGAACCTCCACACCATCAACATGTAGTGTCAGTTGCTGCTACGATGGCAGTAGGAGGTGTGTATGTAGTAAGTGATGAGGGAATGGGAGTCCATAGCTGGTGCCAAGCCTCTGCTCACGACCCGGCATTCCCCTTGTGACCATCCCAAAACGCCAGCGGGAAAACGAGGTGGAGGACACACACCAGCGTCTGATAATGGAGCGCAATCTTCATGAAGTTGACCCATAATGGTGTCGTGATGTGGGATGGCGGCTCTTTGGTAGGCCATGGCATGGAGTGAACTATCCGTGGAAGACGTGTTGCCCACTCAGTGCTGGATGAGGTGTCCAGTGTAGGTCTATGGCTTCAGAGCCTGAAAGTGGCGACACAGTGCCCCAGATCACGGGATAGAATGCAGGCTGCATCATCCGGGCAGGCAACGAATCTGTAAACAAAGACTTGGTGTCAAGATCATGAAAACTACAAGGATGAAGTTGGTTCTGGTGCCGCTATTGAAAATCTCCTGTACCTGTACGACAAACATGGATGCACCTAATGATTTAACAATACTGCCGCACTCCCATTTTTCCATCTGCCATACAATCTGAAAAAAATTTGTTGATTAGCATTATACATTGTCAGAGTGGGCAGAGCAGGCGCCAGCTGCTGTGGTGGGTGCAGCAGCTGAAGCATCCGCAGTGGCACTGTCCATGAAGCAACTCCACTGGTAAAGGCATGTTGCGCTCTGAGCGTGGTAAGACGAGAGAAAGAGCAGCAAAGCTTCTCCCCACATATGGTGGACACATAGAGTGTCTGTATGCTGTTTGAAAGTGTGCACAAAGCGCTACACTTCTCCATTCGATTGAGGGTGAAAAGGCCCACTGGAAATGTGAGGAATGCCATTGGTTGTAGAAAAGTCCTCAAATTATGTCGACAAACTGAGTTCCATTATCAGTCGCTAGTAACTTTGAGAGACCTTCAATGCAAAATATGGATTACAAAGATGGGAGTAGGCAATGGGTCGATGTTGAATACATGGGCATAACAAAAGGAAACTTGTTGCATGCGTCGACGACAATCAGCCAATGAATATTCCGATAGGCTCCAGGAAAGTCCAAATGAACGGGCTGCCAAGGCGCTTCTGGTTTTGGCCAATCAAAGAAACGTTGAGGAGACGCTGCCTGCTGTTCCACAAAAGCATGGCACTGTGCGGTTATCTGTTCTATTTGAGCTTCCATGCTGAACCAAGTGCAGTCTATGCAAGTTAATTGTTGCGTACGGACTGTGCCCCAGTGACCCTAGTGGAGCAAGCTGAGTACATGTCTCTGGAGAGCCTTTGGGGTCATCACACGCGATTGTTCTGGTTCAGTGCATAGCAAAATAACATCTTGAAGCACTGAAAATTCATGCCGACATACAAAGCACCGGCAGATCACCAAGCTAATGATTTGTTTCACTGAGCAAGGCCAATCTGAGTGGATATAGCGCAACAAAATCTGCAAGTCCAGGTCCACTGCCGTTGCCTGGGCGACGTTTCGGTGATCTAAGGGGAATTCGTCCAGATCTTATAACTCCTGTGCATCAATGTGACAATATGGTGATTCCGATATGTCAAAGACCGCATTCAGTCCCATGGGAAGACACATGAGAGTATCTGTATTGGCATCCTTGTATGTGGGACTGTAGATTATCTCACATTGATAATGCGAGAGAATAACAAGCCATTGTTGCAATTTTTGTGCAGAGCAGTTTGGAATAGGCTTGGCCAGAATGAAAAGTGACTGCACCGGTTTGTGGTCAGCGACTAAGTGAACTTTCCTTCCATGTAAGTTTTGGTGAAATTTAGTCACTCCATAAATGATTGCAAGATTCTCCTTCTCTATCTGCGAATAATTGGTCTGAGCCTTATTGAGAAGTTTGGAGATAAAAGTTACTGGTCTGTCTGCAGAACCACTTCTGCGCGAAAGCGCCACGCCTGTGCCGTATGAGGATGTATCTGTGGCCAAGACAACTGGTTTGCCAGGATCGAGATGGACCAGACAACGATCTCTAATCAAAGCACCTTTCAGTTTCTGAAATTCAATGTCACATTCTTGGTACGACGTGAAAGGTACATTCTTGCGTCGAAGATGATGTAAGGGCTCTGCGATTTGAGCTGCATAAGGAATGAAGCTGATGTAGTAGGTCAGTTTACCTAGTACTGAACGCAATTCAAGAGAGAGTTCTCGGAGGTTTGTGGCGACGAATAGCTTGCAAGGGCGACTGCGTCAGGGGAATTGATCACAATACCTAAAGCTCAATTTCAGTCTAGAAGAAAACACTTGTTTTTGTTACATTTGAGGCCTGCCCCTGACAACACCTTGAACAGACTACGCAAATTACTGAGGTGCTCTTCTGCTGTGCGGCCTGATACCATAATTTCATCTGAGTAGTGCTCAGGCAAACATGCAGTTAATTGTTCCAGATAGCGTTGAAAGATCACTGATATAGTTGCGCTACCGGAAGGCAAGCGAAGAAATTTGTAGTGTTCGTGTGTTAACCACAATTCCTGTAACTGTTCATCTAATGGAATCTATAGGTAGGCATTGCGCAAATCGATTTTGGAGAAGCACCGTCCCGCTCCTAAGTGATCCATAAGCTCATCAAGTCGCGGCAATGGGAATGAATCAACTACCGTCTGAGGATTCACTGTCGCCTTAAAGTCTGTGCAAATTCTCAATTTCCCTGGAAGTTTGTTCACAAAAACTAACAGGGATGCCCACAAACTGACTGTGATGGGCGCAATGACGCCTGTTTCCTACCACTGTGCAAATTCCTTTGCAACATGTTTACGGAGGGCATGTGGTACTGCGCGAGCTCTGCAGAAGTGGGGCTGCGAACTGTCTTTCATCATCACTCGATCAACAAAACTGGTAGCTTAAGCTAAGCCCTAAGTCCTAAGCATCTGTAACTGAAGAAACTGATTTATATCAAGCGGTGGTGCCGCAGGCTTTTGCATTTGTGGCGCCGCTGATTATGAGGCAGACGTATCAGGGGTTTGGAACGGTGTATTTCAAATGGTTCAAATGGTTCAAATGGCTCTGAGCACTATGGGACTCAACTGCTGTGGTCATAAGTCCCCTAGAACTTAGAACTACTTAAACCTAACTAACCTAAGGACATCACACAGATCCATGCCCGAGGCAGGATTCGAACCTGCGACCGTAGCGGTCGTGCGGTTCCAGACTGTAGCGCCTTTAACCGCTCGGCCACATTTCAAATGGTAAACAAATACTAACACAAGCACAGAAGAAATCCTAAAGATAATGTGGAATCAACGTTTCATACCACACTTGTTAGGTGTTGCAGTTATCGACCGCTAACTGTATTAGTATCGTTGGACCCGCGAGTCGCGACCAGATCCGCGGCTTGCATCAAGTTTCTAGCGAGCTCTCGTCCACTCCTGCTCGGGACGTCAAGTAGTAAAGTAGCATAGCCTTCAGCTGATATGCAGCAACCTAGAACAAGGCACCGTAACATATGGCCTAGGTGAGGCCTCAATAGCTATCTGTTTATAATTATATGTATGCACCCAAGAAGAATCCTGTACAACTAGTTAAATACAATATACAGGGCTATTACAAATGATTGAAGCGATTTCATAAATTCACTGTAGCTCCATTCATTGACATATGGTCACGACACACTAAAGATACGTAGAAAAACTCATAAAGTTTTGTTCGGCTGAAGCCGCACTTCAGGTTTCTGCCGTCAGAGCGCTCGAGAGCGCAGTGAGACAAAATGGCGACAGGAGCCAAGAAAGCGTATGTCGTGCTTGAAATGCACTCACATCAGTCAGCCATAACAGTGCAACGACACTTCAGGACGAAGTTCAACAAAGATCCACCAACTGCTAACTCCATTCGGCGATGGTATGCGCAGTTTAAAGCTTCTGGATGCCTCTGTAAGGGGAAATCAACGGGTCGGCCTGCAGTGAGCGAAGAAACGGTTGAACGCGTGCGGGCAAGATTCACGCGTAGCCCGCGGAAAATTGGCTCATGCCACAACTGGAGACGGACAGCGCCGACTTCATCTTTCAACAGGATGGTGCTCCACCGCACTTCCATCATGATGTTCGGCATTTCTTAAACAGGAGATTGGAAAACCGATGGATCGGTCGTGGTGGAGATCATGATCAGCAGTTCATGTCATGGCCTCCACGCTCTCCCAACTTAACCCCATGCGATTTCTTTCTGTGGGGTTATGTGAAAGATTCAGTGTTTAAACCTCCTCTACCAAGAAACGTGCCAGAACTGCGAGCTCGCATCAACGATGCTTTCGAACTCATTGATGGGGACATGCTGCGCCGAGTGTGGGAGGAACTTGATTATCGGCTTGATGTCTGCCGAATCACTAAAGGGGCACATATCGAACATTTGTGAATGCCTAAAAAAACTTTTTGAGTTTTGTATGTGTGTGCAAAGCATTTTGAAAATATCTCAAATAATAAAGTTATTGTAGAGCTGTGAAATCACTTCAATCATTTGTAATAACCCTATATATTATTTTTTACTGACGACTTCTAATTATTTTAGTCGTTGCAGATCCAGAGCATGCCTCCAGCAACTTATCGACGTTACTGACAAACCTGCTGTGATTTATATGTTTCTATTTAGTATTTGCCACCAGTCAACATAGGCGACGACTCGTTCGTCGTCATCATAACAGATAACTTATGAACTATGGCAGCCGGCCAGTGTGGCCGAGCGGTTCTAGGCGCTTCAGTCTAGAACCGCGCGACCGCTACGGTCGCAGGTTCGAATCCTGCCTCGGGCATGGATGTGTGTGATGTCCTTAGGTTAGTTAGGTTTAAGCAGTTCTAAGTTCTAGGGGACTGATGACCTCAGATGTTAAGTCCCATAGTGCTCAGAGCCATTTGAACTATGGCAGCACAGCAATTAAATAACAAAAACAAAGAGCACCAGTCTGTAAATGAAAATTTCCGCAAGCACGAAAAGTTAACGAACAAGCAAGCAAGGAACAGCAAAGTAACACAGTAAATACAGTGTAGTCAGTTCGGAATTTTCATCACCATATTATGTGTACAGGTCGTCTGGGTAGAACAACTCGCATATTTTGTATTAGGTTTAGATGCTCCCAGATGGATGGAGGAACTGTGTTAATCCAAAGAAACTAGTGACACACAAATATACGCTTTACTGCACTGTGATACTTAAGTTGTACAGCAATTCATTGGATGTGCCGATAGACAAATACAACTAGCAGTGGCCTGTCAAGGTATGTGTTCTGAATGCAATGTGAAGAAGACTATGTCCATCCTGGGAGTCTCACTGTCAATCACCGTAGTAAACACTTGTCGCTGTGCTAGGGCTATTGGCAACTGCACTTGTGTAAATCTCGCAGGCTGATTTACACTACAAACTGTAGCTACGACCTGCAATCCTGGAACTCTGCACTAGAAATGTCGTATGCCAACGCCAAACAGCAACCGTTGCTGCTTGTGGCCGGGTGCTCATCGCAACACGGAAGTCGGCAGCGCGGAGGTTGCACTTGGACCACGCTTGTGGCCTTCAGTATGACACATTTTCCCCAACAATGGATGATTGGGCGTAGACTTTGGTTGTAGAAGTTTGTATTTTGACGGTTCTTGAAACATTCCTCTTGAAAATCATCTCCTTGTCATTGAGGAAATGACTGTCACGCAATGGTTTCTTCATCTAATCTGAGGAAAGAGGATGACGTCAGAGAGTGGCATGTCAAGATAATGCGGTGGAGGGAAGGAGGGGGAAGGGAGATAGTGGGATATAAGTAAAATTTCGTAGCCTAAAGAAGCAGCATGTTTGACAGTGTCTTATGAAGAGTGAGTTAGGGCATTGCTGCTCGGCACCTGGGCAGTTTTCCACGACATTTCGTCTTCATCTACATCCACGTGATTACTCTGCTATTCACAATTAAGTGCCTGGCAGAGGGTTTAATGAACCACCTTCATGTTGTCTCTCTACCTTTCCACTCTCGAACGGCCCGCGGGAGAAACGAGCACTTAAATTTTTCTGTGCGAACCCTGATTTCTCTTATTTTAACGCAATGGTCATTTCTCCATATGTAGGTGGGTGCCAACAGAATGTTTTCGCAATCCGAGGAGAACACTGGTGATTGAAATTTCATGAGGAGATCCTGTCGCAACGCAAATCGCCTTTGTTTTAATGGTTGCCACTTCAATTCACGTATTATGTCTGTGGCATTATCTCACCTATTTCGCGATAATGCAAAACGAGCCGCCCTTCTTTGAACTTTTTCAATATCATCCGTCAGTCCCACCTGATACGGATCCCACACCGTACGGCAATACTCAGAATAGGGCGGACAAGTGTAGTGTAAGCAATCTCTTTAGTAGATCTCTTGCACCTTCTAAGTGTTCTGTCAATCAATCGCAGTCTTTGGTTTTCTCTACCCACAACATTATCCATGTGATCGTTCCAGTTTAGGTTATTTGTAATTGTAATCACTAAGTATTTAGTTGAATTTACAGCTTTCAGATTTGTGTGACTTATCGCGTAATCGAAGTTTAGCGGATTTCTTTTAGTACTCATGTGAGCAACTCCACACTTTTCTTTATTCATAGTCAATTGCCACTTTTCGCACCAAACAGATATCTTATTTAAATCATTTTGCAACTTGCTTTGGTCATCTGATCACTTTACAAGACGGTAAATGACAGCGTCATCTGCAAATAATCTAATAGGGCTACTCAGATTGTCTCCTATGTCGTTAATATAGATCAGGAACAACAGAGGGCCTATAACAAAAAAAAAAAAATGGCTCTGAGCACTATGCGACTTAACTTCTAAGGTCATCAGTCGCCTAGAACTTAGAACTAATTAAACCTAACTAACCTATGGACATCACACACATCCATGCCCGAGGCAGGATTCGAACCTGCGACCGTAGCGGTCACGCGGTTCCAGACTGTAGCGCCTAGAACCGCTTGGCCACCAGGGCCGGCCCCCGGCCTATAACACTTCCTTGGGGAACGTCGGATATTACTTCTGTTTTACTCGACGACTTTCCGTCTGTTACTACGAACTGTGACCTTTCTGACAGGAAATCACAATCCAGTCGCACAACTGAGGCGATATTCCATAGGCACACAGTTCACTTAGAAGACGCTTGTGAGGAACGGTGTCGAAAGCCTTCTGAAAATCTAAAAATATGGAGTCAATTTGACATCCCCTGTCGATAGCACTCACTACTTCATGAGTATAAAGAGCTAGTTGTGTTTCGAAGAACGATATTTTCTGAATTCGTGCTATGTGTCCATAAATCGTTTTCTTCTAGGTACTTCATATGTTCGAATACAGTATATGTTCCAAAAGGGTACTGCAAATCGACTTTAGTGAAATGGGCCTGTAATCCAGCGGATTATTTCTATTTCCCTTTTTGGGTATTGGTGTGACTTGAGCAACTTTCCAGTCTTTGGGTACGGAACTTTCCATGAGCGAGCGGTTGTATATAATTGCTAAATATGGAGCTATTGCATCTGCATACTCTGAAGGAAACCTGACTGGTATACCATCTGGACCGGAAGCCTTGCCTTTATTAAGTGATTTAAGCTGCTTTGCTACACCGAGGATATCTATTTCTATGTTTCTCCTCTTCGCAGTTTTTCTTGATTGGAATTCGGCAATATTTACTTCGTCTCCTTTGGTGAAGGAGTTTTGGAAAACCGTGTTTAATAAGTCTGCTTTGTTGGCACTTTCATCCGTAACTTCACCGTTGTTATCGCGCAGTGAAAGTACTGATTGCGTCTTGCCACTGGTGTGCTTTATATATGACCACAATCTCTTTGGGTTTTCTGCCAGATTCCGAGACAGAGTTTCGTTGTGGAAATTATTAAAAGCATCTCGCGTTGAAGCACGCTCTACATTTCGAACTTCGCCAAAACTTTGCCAATCTTCGGCATTTAGTGTTCTTTTAAATTTGGCATGCTTTTTTTGTTGCTTCTGCAACAGCGATCTGAGCCGTTTTGTGTGCCATGGCGGATCAGTACCATCACTTGTTAATTTATGTGGTATATATCTCTCAATTGCCGTCCTATCTCTTTGAAATCATTCCACATCTTTTCTACGCTTACGTGATCAGATCGGAAGGACTGGAGACTGTCCCTTAAAAAGGCGTTAAGAGCATTTTTATCAGCTTTTTTTTTTAAATAGATGTACTTTGCGTTTCTTTTTGATGGTTGTGGGTGTTACGGTATTCAGCCTAGCAGCACCTGCCTTGTGGTCGCTATTCGTCATGATACTCCCTATTTGTCCAGGATTATTTGTTGCTAAGAGGTCAAGTATGCTTTCGCAACCATTTACGCATCGAGTAGGCTCTTGAACTAATTGTTCAAAATAATTTTCTGGAAAAGCATTCAGTACAATTACGGATGACGTTTTATGCCTGCTGCCAGCTTTAAACGTATATTTTTCCAGCGTATCGAGGATAGATTAAAGTCGCCACCGACTATAATTGTATGAGTGGGCTACCTACACTCCTGGAAATGGAAAAAAGAACACATTGACACCGGTGTGTCAGACCCACCATACTTGCTCCGGACACTGCGAGAGGGCTGTACAAGCAATGATCACACTCACGGCACAGCGGACACACCAGGAACCGCGGTGTTGGCCGTCGAATGGCGCTAGCTGCGCAGCATTTGTGCACCGCCGCCGTCAGTGTCAGCCAGTTTGCCGTGGCATACGGAGCTCCATCGCAGTCTTTAACATTGGTAGCATGCCGCGACAGCGTGGACGTGAACCGTATGTGCAGTTGACGGACTTTGAGCGAGGGCGTATAGTGGGCATGCGGGAGGCCGGGTGGACGTACCGCCGAATTGCTCAACACGTGGGGCGTGAGGTCTCCACAGTACATCGATGTTGTCGCCAGTGGTCGGCGGAAGGTGCACGTGCCCGTCGATCTGGGACCGGACCGCAGCGACGCACGGATGCACGCCAAGACCGTAGGATCCTACGCAGTGCCGTAGGGGACCGCACCGCCACTTCCCAGCACATTAGGGACACTGTTGCTCCTGGGGTATCGGCGAGGACCATTCGCAACCGTCTCCATGACGCTGGGCTACGGTCCCGCACACCGTTAGGCCGTCTTCCGCTCACGCCCCAACATCTTGCAGCCCGCCTCCAGTGGTGTCGCGACAGGCGTGAATGGAGGGATGAATGGAGACGTGTCGTCTTCAGCGATGAGAGTCGCTTCTGCCTTGGTGCCAGTGATGGTCGTATGCGTGTTTGGCGCCGTTCAGGTGAGCGCCACAATCAGGACTGCATACGACCGAGGCACACAGGGCCAACACCCGGCATCATGGTGTGGGGAGCGATCTCCTACACTGGCCGTACACCACTGGTGATCGTCGAGGGGACACTGAATAGTGCACGGTACATCCAAACCGTCATCGAACCCATCGTTCTACCATTCCTAGGCCGGCAAGGGAACTTGCTGTTCCAACAGGACAATGCACGTCCGCATGTATCCCGTGCCACCCAACGTGCTCTAGAAGGTGTAAGTCAACTACCCTGGCCAGCAAGATCTCCGGATCTGTCCCCCATTGAGCATGTTTGGGACTGGATGAAGCGTCGTCTCACGCGGTCTGCAGGTCCAGCATGAACGCTGGTCCAACTGAGGCGCCAGGTGGAAATGGCATAGCAAGCCGTTCCACAGGACTACATCCAGCATCTCTACGATCGTCTCCATGGGAGAATAGCAGCCTGCATTGCTGCGAAAGGTGGATATACACTGTACTAGTGCCGACGTTGTGCATGCTCTGTTGCCTGTGTCTATGTGCCTGTGGTTCTGTCAGTGTGATCATGTGATGTATCTGACCCCAGGAATGTGTCAATAAAGTTTCCACTTCCTGGGACAATGAATTCACGGTGTTCTTATTTCAATTTCCAGGAGTGTATTTGAACTGTTCAGCATCTATATCTACGTCCTACTGTGGCCTCATCAGGGGATTACAGTAGTATGCTCCTGTGAAGTGCCCCTTATGAGTATAATCTGCGAGCACAATCCCATGGGAGTCACAAAAAACACGAATTATCACCTCCTCCGACGATCGCTGTGTCTTCGCCTTTCTCGGTGGTGGCAAATCCATATGTTCCACTGCTTGCTTTGCTGCTTTGTTGTGGGATTATAATGATAAACCGGGCACTCTTACGCAGCGACTAGGTAAATAGAGAAGTTATCTAGATCGCCCTCAAGCAGCAGTACCGCAGCTGTCTCGGTTCGGTAGGCTTTATGAATGGACGTAAGCAGCCACTGACTTTAGCGGATCGTGACCTTTATTGTGTTAGATTTCGTGCGAGAACTGAAAGGTGATCCATGACTGATTTTCACTTTTTCACTGTCGCATCTATAGTATTTGAGCACCAGGGCTTCCAGTTGTCTTGCGATTTGTGGTTCTTCATAGAGAGCTGATGTGCCTCTTCGTTTGTGGTCATTCAGACTTCTGTGACCACACTGGAAAAGTCTACACCACCTAACCTCTGTTTCATATGATGGTGCATTGTTGCCGCATACTTCAGTAGCTCAGCATGTATCGTTGCAGCGTTGTTTATTTTCAAATGAAGAAACGAATTACTGCATGTACCACTTTATCAACAGGATGCGCAATTTTGTTTTGGCTCCAGTAGTGGTGTGGTACGGTACTGTGGCGTGGGGATTTCGAAGTGTATCTAGGACTGCCGATATGTACAATCGAAAAGTTAATTATTTAACTTTATTTTTTCGAAATGATAATTAAAACTTCATGACTAGTCTGCGTATCTAGGTGCTGCTTGGTTAACTTCTTTTATCCCAATATTATGTTAGATATGAAACTAAATTAAAACTGTCAATACAATAAAAACAATAATACTGTAGTTTTATATTTTTAAAAGAAAAAATACATATATATAGTTCACACCTTACTAATTAATTTCTTGTATCAATTCACTGGAATATTAATTAAACACAAAACTTAATGAATAATAATTACTTTTAGTTTAAAAATATTCTCATTTATTCTTCAGTCTCCTTTGCAAATAGTTTTAAATGTCAATACAGTTGTTTATTCTCTTGGGAAAATATGTTGGCTATAGTGAATAATTTTTAATATTTCCTCCAGATCCAAGAATAAATTAACCCCTGGATGAATCTTCTCCTGAGCCAGCTACACAAAGGTTGTCAGGAGGGAAACAGTGTACTCTCATTTGCACAGTACTTACTACACTATCCCTGTAGTTTATTGATAATCATTGAAGATGTAAATCTCACTAAAAATTGTAATCTCTTGAAGTTAATAGGGAGATCCGTTTGAATGAGTGTTACTCATAGGTCAGAGACTGTTTCGACTTTTCCCTTTCCTATTAAGATATTCATTCCGATTTAACTGAGGTGGATCTTCTTTACATACAGTCTTGTAGCATTGAAGAAGTTTTATCAGACTGAATTTTAGTAGCAAAATAAATTGATAGCTCATTTTAAGTAAAAGGATGATGTGTTGGCAGTTGACCTGCATCAAGCAAGCTTAGAAACTCTACTGAAAACTGTTGATCTCATCAGGACCTGTTACAAAATCATCTCTAAAATAGTGTGTCATAGATAACAAGGCATATGTATACTAGCGCATATGTATAGTATGTATACATTTACCGCCACCCCCATTCCTGAGAGAGCAATTGTTATGGCGGTCACGCAGTATTTTTTCCAGATAGTAAATTACATGTGTACAAAATTTGATTGAAATTGCTTCAAGCAATCCAGTTCTATTCCTAACAAGTTATTTTTTCCTACTCCCACCCCCAGTAGTGCGAGTTAAACGTCAGGACTGACAATAATCAGCCTGCCACCACTGCTAACTATAGATTCGACAGCAACGTCATGAAATGTTTTATTACTTGTATATATCATGGTCTTCACAGCCATACCCTACCCCTAAGGGTGGTAGCCTGCTTATGTATAGAGTTTTTTTTTCAGACAGTGAGTCTAAACCTTCCAAGATTCGTAAGGTCACTTTGGGGTTACACCTACATGTCGACATTTACCAATCTTCTCAGTCAGGGGTGCTAGGGTTGTTCTACACATACGGCAAGTAACTACTCATTCTAAGTCAGTGTAATTGATATTGCACCAGTTGCTCCAGGGCTACGTTGGAACAAACACAAACAAATCCATTCTAATATTTACTGCCCAACAAAAAAATTAAACATACAGATTACATAGTCAGATGTCAAGTAACTTTGTACACATACACACGATTGATGGGTATATATGCGAATAGAGTTGCAGTTCTCTGTGAGGAGTAGATTGGCTATCAGAGTGCATTACTAATGTTCATGATTGGTGTTGTTACCATGGTTGTGAAAAGCGTTCGATATTAAGAGTTCACTGGGGAGGACACGGAGGTGCAGCATATTTGTGTGAGAGCGTTACCAGCACTTCTCTGAGTTTGGAAAGCGCCTCATTGTAGGTCCCCATTTGGCAGACTGGTCCAATCATGCCATTATATTGGTGGGGCATTGAGATGTGACAGGAGCCTGATGTGGGGCTGCATAGAAATGTGAGGGCAGGCATACTCGATGTCAAGGTTCATTATGATCACGGCAAACCACCACAATGGAGAATCGCTGTATTGTGCACCAGGCACATTGTAACCTCTTCACATCCACGCCTGCCATCCGAGAAGAAGTAATGCACTCCCTACAGCATTCTGTGGCATTCTGCACTACTGGTCGGAGGCTAGCAGCAGCCAGACTAGGGAAATGTCTTCCCATGTGTAGGTGTCCGTTAACACCACAAATCAAATGGATGCCTTTGTAGTGGTGCCATGACCAAGAAGCATGGCCTACTGATGGATTGTATTGCATTGTGTTCAGTGATAAAGTGTGGTTCTGCACTACTCTGGATGAGCATTGTTGGGGAGTATGTCAACGATCTGTGGAGAGGTTTCATTCTTCCAATATGTTGGAGAGGCACATCAGTGTTCTCCTGCTGTCATGGTGTAGGAAGCCATGGGGTAAGACTTGAGATAACGATTGGTAGTGATTGAAGAAACTCTGATGGGACAACAGCATGTCACAGACATTGTGCAACATCATGTGTTACTCTCATACAACAGTATTGTGTTGCCATTTTTAACAGAATAATACTTGTCTACACACAGCACATGTCTACACCTACATTTATACTCCGCAAGCCACCCAGCGGTGTGTGGCGGAGGGCACTTTACGTGCCACTGTCATTACCTCCCTTTCCTGTTCCAGTCGCATATTGTTCGCGGGAAGAACGACTGCCGGAAAGCCTCCGTGCGCGCTCGAATCTCTCTAATTTTACATTCGTGATCTCCTCGGGAGGTATAAGTAGGGGGAAGCAATATATTCGATACCTCATCCAGCAACGCACCCTCTCGAAACCTGGACAGCAAGCTACACCGCGATGCAGAGCGCCTGTCTTGCAGAGTCTGCCACTTGAGTTTGCTAAACATCTCCGTACCACTATCACGCTTACGAAATAACCCTATGACGAAGCGCGCCGCTCTTCATTGGATCTTCTCTATCTCCTCCGTCAACCGGACCTGGTACGGATCTCGCACTGATGAGCAATACTCAAGTATAGGTCGAACGAGTGTTTTGTAAGCCACCTCCTTTGTTGATGGACTACATTTTCTAAGGACTCTCCCAATGAATCTCAACCTGGTACCCACGTTATCAACAATTAATTTTATATGATAATTCCACTTCAAATCATTCCACACGCATACTCCCAGATATTTTACAGAAGTAACTGCTACCAGTGTTTGTTCCGCTATCATATAATCATACAATAAAGGATCCTTCTTTGTATGTATTCGCAATACTTTACATTTGTCTATGTTACGGGTCAGTTGCCACTCCCTGCACCAAGTGCCTATCCGCTGCAGATCTTCCTGCATTTCGCTACAGTTTTCTAATGCTGCAACTTCTCTGTATACTACAGCATCATCTGCAAAAAGCCGCATGGAACTTCCGACACTATCTATTAGGTAATTTATATAGATTGCGAAATGACTGCATTATGCCCAGAGCTGTCCTTGATAGAACATATGTGGTACCATCTTGGATGACAACTTCATACTAGGATATCAAGGACTATTAATAACAGTTGTCGGCCAGGTTGCCTCAGAAGAGGATACAATGGCTTAATGACACCCCTCTTAACCAAATCAGCGCAAGCATGGAGGAAAGAGGGGTTGCAAAGTCATAGCTATAATTGGATTCATACTGTAAAAAAATTCTTTGTACATTTCACATGATTTTTTAATCACTGAAATAACATCACGTACCATCTCAGCCTGTAAAGTTTCATTTCATTTCCTCTTTCCCTTCCGATTTCTTAATTTTTTTGCCAGGATGTGTGTAAGAGTTTTCCAGAAAGTCACCTGACCTTTCATTAAGCATAGGAAGTAGTGGAGGAAAGGGAATAGTCACTACTTTAGTCCATGAAGTGGGTTGGTGTGCTTAGAGATGCAGGAGAGAGGAGACATATTGCTCCTCATTTGCCATTGTAGCCACCCAAAATCACTGTAGCTGAAAAACCCCTTTAGATTTAAAATCATTTTTATAAAACAGTGTTTAACCTCTTTTCTAGAGAAAATATAACCTATGAAATTGTAGATGTAAGTGAGAAACTTGTAAAACAAATTTTGAGGATGGACACCAAGACTAGAAACTATAAGTTGCTGTGACCTACAGTAATTGATAAATACTTTCACAGAAGCAATATTTATGGGTCATCAAACACATAAACTTAACTAGCCAGATCAATGTATCTGAAAAAATTAGAAGTTCCCAAAAAACTAATTGAAGTAGAATGAACTGACACTTGGCATTCCGGTAGATCAGTGTCTAAGATAGGATACAATCGTTGACATCTGATAACAATTTGAGCAAGTTTCATCGGTATTCCTCACGACCTACGCCGCAGCAGCACAGATATGCAGAGGATATGTTTCCAAGTCTGCCACTTGTAGTCGAAAACTGCTAACACAGCTAGTCTTGCGACAGTACAGCAGAACGAGACGACGAATTCGACAAAGTCTCAGGAAACAGAGTCCAGCACCGGTGGAGGTGAGAAAAGGGTGTCTTGCCGTAGCTGTCCGTGATCTTGAGTTAGCTACTCGAAGGGAACTGACTTCCACCTGTTCTGTGTCCAGTTATGTTTTGTCTTTGTAGCTCTGT
Organism: Schistocerca cancellata; assembly: GCF_023864275.1. NCBI lineage: Eukaryota > Metazoa > Arthropoda > Insecta > Orthoptera > Acrididae > Schistocerca > Schistocerca cancellata. The sequence continues at coordinate 779,481,607 of NC_064628.1, read as the reverse complement.
AGGTGGCCGCCTTGCGTTTACAGTGACTGCATGGCATAGTTATTGCTGTTTGTGGTGGAGCCACTAAAGGTGCAGTGCCTATAGTCATTGCCAATTATGAATTTTGGAACATTGATGGCAATGATCTAAGATCCCTTTTCCACAAAGACGCCCTCTAAGTCTGGAACACTCCTCATTGTCTTGCATGTGGACGATGTGGCCCGTGGTCTGAATGACTGAAGGTACTAATATTGGTGTGGCTGCTGGTAATTGCAGGTTACTGCAGGTTTTCCTTGGTGATAGTGTTGATTCATCTTCTGCCAGGCATGGTGATGGATTTAGTGCTATAGCTTCTGCCATTTCCAAGTCTAGGGATGTAACAAATTTCATGGTGCTAGAATTAATGGGCTGGCTTCTGAATATAATCTTACTGGTGGTAGTGGTTCTCTTATTGTTGCTGACAGCGAAATTGATTCATCAGGCTTGAAAACTCTTTGATGGAACATTGGGTGATGTGTCGGTGAACCATTCCCACATGATACTATACAGCAACCGTTGCTGTACTCTGGAGGGTAATGATGGTGCTCCACAGTCTACAAGGTTGACACCAACACCCATGAATATGGGCTAGATTTTGTTTTCTGGTGGTATTCTGGGCTTATGGTGATGGCTGGTGTTCCTTCAGCTGTTCGAGGTGAGGTGCTGTCCTTGGGTGTCTACCATGAAATAATTTCTTATATGCTTCTTCTGTAGATGGGTGTGGTTTGGTACATAGTTGAAATGGTTGTCAATGTTGTCCCGAATTCTTCTCATGTACTTTACAGGCCATGAGTGCCATTGACATACACATCAGATGTCTGATGACAATCGGAAGAGGAGCAGAATGGGGCAGATGAAGGGTGCTGTATGCGATTGAGGGTACAGAAGTTTGAAATGGTTTAGTACCAGGATTGGAGTCCATGTCACAAACAATGGCGTTAGTGATGTTTTCTATTCTAAATATACACTGAAGAGCCGAAGAAACTGGTACACCTGCCTAACATCGTGTAGGGGCCCCGAGAGCATGTAGAAGCGCCGCAACACGACGTGGCGTGGACTCGACTAATGTCTGAAGTAGCGCTGGAGGGAATTGACACCATGAATCCTGTAGGGCTGTCCATAAATCCGTAAGAATACGAGGGGGTAGAGATCTCTTCTGAACAGCACTATGCAAAGCATCCCAGATATACTCAACAATGTTCGCCTCTGGAGGTTTGGTGGCCAGCGCAATAGTTTACACTCAGAAGATTGTTTCTGGAGCCACTCTGTAGCAATTCTGGCCGTGGCCTGCTATAATTGCCCAAGTCAACCGGAATGCACAATGAACATGAATGAATGCAGGTAATCAGACAGGATGCTTACGTACATATCACCTTCTAGAGTCATATCTAGAGATGCCAGGGGTCCCATATCACCCCCCACACCATTACAGAGCCTCCTCCATCTTGAAAAGTCCCCTACTGACATGCAGGCTTTATGGATTCAGGAGGTTGTCTCCATACCCGTACACGTCCATCCACTCGACACAATTTGAAACAAGGCTCATCCAACCAGGCCACATATTTCAAGTCATCAACAGGTTAATGTCGATGTTGGTAGGCCCAGGCGAGGCGTAAAGCCTTGTGTCGTGCAGTCATCAAGGGTACTCGAGTGGGCCTTCGGCTCTGAAAGCTCATATCGATCATGTTTCGTTGAATGGTTCGCAGACTGACACTTGTTGATGGCTCAGTACTGAACTCTGCAGCAATTTACGGAAGGGTTGCACTTCTGTCACGTTGAACGATTCTCTTCAGTCGTCATTGGTCCTGTTTTTGCAGAATATTTTTCTGGCCGCAGCGATGTCACAGATTTGATGTTTTATCGGAGTCCTGATATTCACGGTACACTCGAGAAATGGTTGTACGGAAAACTCTCCATTTCATTGTTACCTCGTAGATTTTACGTCCCGTCGCTCGTGCGCCGACTGTAACGCCACGCTCAAACTGACATAAATCTTGATAACCTCCCGTTGTACCGACCTAACAGCTGCTGCAGACACTTATCGTCTTGTATAGGCGTTGCCGACCGCAGCGCCGTATTCTGCTTGTTTACATATCTCTGTATTTGAATGCACATGCCTATACAAGTTTCTTTGACGCTTCAGTGTATGTGCTAATACATGAGTAGTGGTATCTGCTGTGGTGAAGGGCATTTTTGACATAAATTGTAGAAATGGTTCCACAAAGATTGTGTGAAAACAGTCCCAGAGACCCTGAATTGGTAGCCAGGAATAGAACTGCTTATGTGGTGCTGGCTGGAATGTGATGCACATCTGGCAGAGCTCGATGGATTTGGTGGTATATTCATTTATATCATTCTAGTATACATACCAATGTACACGCTTTTTGACTCTGATATGCCCCAATGTGTTGATGGAGGAGTGCTAATACCCCTGACTTTGAGGCGTTACAAATAATCACCTGGTTACCTTCTGTGGCTACTAACAATAGGAGTACTCCTTGGCACACTCTAATCCTATGACAATGTGAGACATACTTTTTACTGCCTGACGTTTGGAAGAAACCAAGATGGCCATCAATCGCATGTGTTATTCCGAATGCGAAAAAGGTGGTTCAGCCATTGTATCTGATACCTTTCTGGTTGTCAGGGGCAGATCTATTAGAGCTGCTAGTGACTGGTAGTCTATTTTCCAGCACAGTGAGGAGCGTGGGGATAAAATGTCTTGCCTGAACTCAGTGGTAACAGGGATAACGGGTCTGCATTTGTATGACGAGTTGTACTCCTATTTGTGATCTTATAGTGGTAATTGTTGAGAAACAGCCATGGACAATGTAGGCGTCGGGCTGTGCATTCTGGAATGCGTTGATCATGTCCAAATTTGGCAGCAGTGGCTAGTCGCCGGTTATTCTTCTGAACAGATTGTTATGGAATTTGTGTATGTCATAGATGATAGAGCGAGCCTGATTTTCAGTCTGTGAGTAATTTTGTTGGGATGGTGACAGTGTTTTAGAGATATATATGATTGGTCACTGAGATGTATGGTGTGACAATACTGCTAAAACCCTATAGTGAAAGGCATCTGTTGTCAGGATGGGGGAGTATTCTGAGAAAAATTGGGAGAAGCATGGAGCTTAAATTAGACAGCACTTATGAGCAGAGAGCGTTTTGTTACATCCAAAAGTAAATTCAAACTGGAGGTCAGCTTTCTGGAGTCTGGTCCGTGATGTGGCTATCATGGCAATATTTCGAATGAAACGTCTATAGCTATTTTGCGAAGTACTGATTTAGATCTTTCAGACTCTCAAGTTCATATAGTTGCAGCATGGCCTTTAGGTGGGTTTCTATTGATCTCGCTTTGTCTTTTCTTATAATATTTGTATGTCCCAAGTACTTAAATACTGCTGAGGCGCTTGCTATTCCAATCAGCATCCTATACTCTTGATATAATGTAGTGTACTGATAACCGTAAAAGCTTGAGATTTGCATCAAGAAGAAGCAGGAAGGATACTTACAGAATTCAGTCTTTGAGTAGCAATGCCCTTCTGCAAGGTGAGGAAATAATTCTTCAAGCTGCTGTAGTGTTACAGCTTGGAAATATGCTGTAGTTTGAAACCACTGCAAGTACGAAGAGTTCCATCTGAGTTAGGGATCATTATGGTGGGGGATGACCAGAGGCTTGATGGAATTCAGCGGTAAATGCCCCAGGCCACAGTGTGATCGAGTTCATTCTGTGGCATCTCCCTGATGGCATAAGGTATGGGACGACTGCGTATGAATTGTAGAATGGCATCGGCAGGAAGAGTGATATGTGCTGAAAACCCTTTTGCCTATCGAAAGCTTATTGGAATTACTTCTGATAACACATGAACAGCGTCTGTAATTGTGTGTGGAATAATACATTGGAAAATTCCATTCCAAATATGTTTCCAATATCCTGATGATTTATTTATTTATTTCATCATAGCCTTTTACTTATAACTTAACCACAAGCTATCTTCATTATTACACAAATTATTTCTGGTAACAGCAAGCTTTTTCCTATACATCAGAAAGTAATGAAACAGTCTACTTTATTATGTCCAGCACAGTACTACTACCTATCATCATAACTGTTTCTACTCTTGATAAAAATAAATCTATTTCCAAATATGTGTCTACAACTGTCACTGTCCTACAACTTGTTTCACTCGTCTCTGTCACTAGTATACACTACAATTAAATGAAGCAGACTAGGAACAGTAATAGCACCAGTTCTTGTCTGCCACATTCCACAACACACTCCATTGCTCCCTGAGCCGTAGACACACCCTGCCAATTCCTTTGGCACTGTGGAGGACGTTGTGGATTCATCTGCCTATTCCACAATCTGTCACCTCCCTGTTTGCATGGAACTATTTCCCAGCTCTGACAGTTCATCCTTGCTGTTGGTGAGCTCGCAGCCACATGCCGATCCACAACACCCCAGTTCTAGTTCTTTGGGTGGCGAGTCAAGGCCCACAGTTGCACTTGGTGTTGTTGATGTAACGATCGCCGTGTGTATGCTGTTACACGTTCGTGTTCTGCAGCTGTTGACCTCAGTTACCTTCACTATGTCCTTCTCGATCTTCTGTAGCAACCCCCCATAGTGCAGTATATGAGGCTTGAGTTATAAGATAAAGTGCTGCCCAAGCCTTTCTTGAAACAGAATCGGCAATATTGTACAAGAACTTCCACACTGTCTCACAATGCAGTATGTCCTTGATACAAAGACCTCCATGCCAGTTCATTTGGTGCCATCAGTATCAGCAATACTGGTATACAGTAGACATCACCAGATACGATGTTCTAACTTGCCTTACACACCACAGGCACATTTGAAGGTCTGTCTTTGACCAATAGATACTTAAGGCCCATGACTCATCAAGCAGTGTGTTAGCTCTCTTGGAAAATTAAGGTGCCTCGTTTCCAGTACCTGTATTATATTTGGGAGAACACCGTGGGTGCACCTAGCTGTTGGGTATCATTGCAGTGTTTCTGTCACAGATGGAGGGCTAGATTATGAATTTGCTGCTTGCTTGTGGCCCATATTCCTACTAAATTCTGCACTTCATGATGTTGTTCTTTCTTCAGCCAACAAATTCCCACTCTTTTCCGTAAAGAGAGACCATGCAGATATATTCCAAGTACAACCTGCACTGCCTCAACTGACACAGTACCAAAAGTTTCCATTAACCAAAAAGAATTATTCTGCATTGCACCGTGATAACTACCTGTGCTGGTGTTAGGGTTAGAATTCTGTGTGCCCATGCACTTGCACAGTCTCCCGTGACTGCAGTTAGTAATGTGTTCTGCTGCTGTATATGAACTCCATTCCTTACTTATGTTGTTGAATGAAGGGAATGAATCCAATGTGGGCTGTAATGAGAAGAGTGGGAAAGGGTAACAGTCCGCCATTTTATTAGCAAGGCAACTGGCCTAGAGGGTTAGAGGAGGGGAGAGGGTATGGAGTGCGGGGAGGTGACTTCACCTTGACGTTAGGAAACACTTGCAACAATGCTGAGTGGGCTCAGAGTGGTTCTGTCCCATTACTGGAAGGTGGAGTCACCTCAGAGAGAGAAAACAGCTGCTCCATAAATTGCATCTGTTGCTGTTGTATTTGCTTCTGCTGATGTACAGAGCCAGTCCAAGCCCAGTATGCATTGTTGTTAGATATGCCCCAAGGTCAAGATCAAGATCACCCTCATCCCCACAGAGTGTAAGGACTACACTTACGGTAAACCATCAGAGACCAGTCTGTTGTGTGAGGCACCAGTCATGATATACTGTGGATCTCTCTTTATATGTGTGTGTATATATTTACGTCTAATACTTCTATATCATGATCTTTCGGTTTTTGGAAATACCAGTCCAATCTTCACAAACATTGCAAGGCTGGTGGTACGAAATGTGGAGACGTATGAGGGCTAGGCAGGTCCACAATGACGACGATGAGGCACCCAGGTATCGTGTAGATGAGTATTTGGCTATATCATGTTTGACACAATTCCCAGAGCTGGAACCAGACTGTGGATAAACAAATGCTTAATGGTAATTCATAAAAGGTTTTCCACAATAAAAATGTATGCTAGCATACAATGCTTATCTGACTTTTTTTTGTTTTGTTTTGAATCTTGGATAATGACATAGCTATGTCGAAATGGGTCGATGCCTCATCAAATGATATTGCCCTATTATAGCATGGTGAGATGACCAACATTTTGGTAACACCATGTGATACCATTTTCAAACGTTAGTTGCCAAGGCTGGTCATTGATTATGAGCGAACAAATATGTAAGTGATAATTCATAAAATTATTTCTACAACAATAATTTACACTTGCATACAGCGCTTATCAGATGTTTTTCTTGTTCTAGGAATCTCGGATAATAACATAGGTATGTTGGAATGAGTCGATGGTACAGCAAATGACATTGCCAAAGTAAAAGCTGGTGGTGATAAGGGGATTTTCTCCTTAGTGAGAAATGTGCTTGAATTAGAGCCTAACAATGAGGAGGTGAAATCTGTATGAAGCCATTCTGATATGAACGATTGTCTACGTCAGTACCAAAAATTATTTATGACTGTGTGTGCTTCTTATCTATTGTGTTTTTTTCTGTTTCAGTCATCACACACAATACTCATCTATTTCGTTTTTTTCTGCAGGAATGCTCGAAGTGTCAGGATGGGGTCTTACACCAACAGCCCAGCTGAGACCGTCGACACCATCATGATCACCTGGACCTGGATTGTCGGTGTCACAAATCACCCCCACCTGGATGGTTGAAATGGCGATCACCTCAGTCCAGGCCATTGACATCATCATCAAAAGTTGGCAGTCGTGGTGGACGGTTGCACTCCATGCGCTCTGGCTCAAACACCAGCAGTTGCAGAATACTTCATGTTGTTTTGCTTTTCTTAATTTCCAGATAGTGTCTGTTTAATACAGTTGTTGAAAATATCGTGCTTTTTCTAGTTTTCATTCGTTTATTGTCTTGTGTGATTTAAAACTTACGTCCAGTGAGTATCTGTGGTGTGTTCTGAATCAATTTCAGTGCTTTACATAATTTCCTGCAGTGTCTGTTTAAAACTGCTATTGGAGAATATCGTGTTTGTAGTTTTCATTTATTTCATGTCTGCTGCTACTGCTCAAAAATTTACATGCAGTGTGTTGTTTACATTCTAGTGTTTTTATGTCCGCTTGCCAGGCAGAAATTAGCTGCACAACACACCACAGCCTAATTTTTTACTAATTGTTACTTTATTACAGGTTAAGCGTGCTGTAGTGCTTTCTAGTTTATTGTAAATACAGAACCATGACTGAAAAATGTGGATGTTACCGTAGGTTAATCAAAATGGGAGGAACATATCAAGGCTTTGGGTTGACGTTCCACTGGGGTGATTGTAGCGGGGAAGCCAGTAAAGTGTCAGATGAAGTTCTTCCATGAAGTTATAGAGCATGTAGTCGAGACAAAAAAATCGTGGAACAAAGACTTGTTCCCTTCTGGCAGAATTAGAAATGGCATATCCTGAATTAGGTAAGTGAGAGGAAGAAAGAGACAATGAGAGCTGGGACAGGTGACAAAAAATTCAAGCTTAAGGAATTAGGTTTCACATGTCGGTTAGCAATCAGTTTGACTTACTACCTGACAGAGGAGAAGAGTCTGAACCAGTTTTTGGACAAAGTACAGTTCAGGAGACTCGTAGGAACAACTTTAAGGCTATGCCAGTGGAAAAGTCAGGTAGAAAGGAAAGAGTACTGTTGCAAAGTGACAGTCACAGGAGGGGTGTAGACCAAATCTACACTAAAAGTTAGGTTTAGGAACATAATGCCAAGCTTAGTCAGGTGACAGAGAACATAGGCGTTTTGTGCAGAGCTTTTGATAGAGAGGATTAGGTAGGTATATTAAGAGGAGCAGGAAACAGCCTGGTTAGCAATATATAGTATTAAAGCTGACCTGGAGGAAATAGGAGCAGCTACAGTAGACTTTCGTGTGGAGGTTTGTGAATGTTTTACTGTGCTAGGTTAACATGCCTGTTAGGCATTAAAAAGAGAGCTGAGTGGATTACTTTTGCCTGAAACAAAGCCTCATGCCTGTGCCACGTCTTTTTCTGCAGTTTGGTGATAGAGATACACAAGTCATGGCCTGCTCTCGAATAGGAGGGGAAAGAAAAGATAGGCTGTGCAGGTTGCGGAATTTGTAAGGGGACCTACAGGTACAAAAACATTCCTGTGATTACTGGACTCAGAGGAACCCAATTTTTTGATTAAAGTCATGTTATATGCAGACAGTATTGAAAGAAATTAGAGCATAACAGGACTATAATATATGTAACAGTTTCCAGAGTAATAACATTAATTCGCTTCATCACAACATTAGGGAGTTGGAAACGAGGCAGATGAGAAGTTGAGGCATATGTAAAAGCTGGAGAAAAAGTCAAAATATTGAAGCAAATAGTTTTTTGTGTGCTTGTGAGTTGTTAGTGCAGAAGACTTCGCTGGTAATTGTAACAGTTTGCAGATCCCATCGAGGTAACCATCAGATATTGATGAAAAAATCTAGATGCATTATTGAGCTACCTGTCAGAAAAGAAGAAATAGTTAGTAGTTTGTGGAGATTTCAATGTAGATTTCTTAAAAGATGCAGACAGGAGAAATGATCTGGAAGCATTATTTGGGTGTTTCAATCTATGGTCAGTAGTCAATTTTCCAACCTGTGCACAACAAGATAGTAGGACACTGACAGGTAACGTTTTTATAGGCTGATACAATTAATATCTGCCTAATTGTTAATGGGCTACCTGATCAAAATGCACAAGTAATGGAAATAAACGACATAGCACCAAACAGCCCTGAGGCAGGTTCACACAAAACAGTGAGGCTTATTAATAAGAACTACTACTACTACTACTACTACTACTACTACTACTACTACTACGTGATCAGGCCCAATGGACTGCACGCATCTACAAGTTTCCTCCTCCACTGTATTCTGTCCATTGCTGCTATCCACCATTAATGAGAACAGTATACAATATTTTAAGTGTAAGTTAAAAGAGAGGGTATGGGATAAGGCACATGCAGAAAGAGATGCTAATGGTAAATTTAATTTATTCCACATTAAATTTGTGTCAGTAGTTGAAAATACCTTCATTAAACAGTTTTCCAGAAAATTCATTAAAAAAAAGGAAAACAAGTAAACCATGAGTAACTAAGGAAATAAAAAACTCATCCTTGTATATCTTGTCAACTGACTCATTCCACATCATAAGATAATCGTTCAAATGGCCTATGACACATGTAACTACCTAACTAACTAACCAGTTCCTGAACCATCGACGTCTGCTAATTACACAAATCCACCAGCTAGTAGCTTCTTGGCTGAACTTATTAGCTTTGACAAGCGTCAGGTATGCCGCACCGCCGTTATGCCTTAATCAGTGATTGGAGGTGCATCTGGGTATTGGATCTCGTTTTCCTACATCGACAATTCTGTGGTCGCATCCAACCCATTCCCTAAACAGATATCTACTCATTTTGGAAAGGGAGCTTCCTAAAATCGTAACTGGTCTGCTGAATCCCACCATTACGCACAGTGGAGTGTTATGCTACAAACTCGAGCACCCCCAAAACACCATGGTGATATTGAAGAACAAACTGTTGTGCATGTATAAGGTGAAAATAGAGCAATATTGTGGGTCACCTCAACTACTCAGTGGTTAGAGGATTTCACCGTGAATGTCTTGCAAGCCCAATTCTCTGAAATACAATAAAGAGGATGTGGGAAAGCTCTGAATAAAGTCCTTCATTTGGAGATTCATTCACATGTCTCTGATCAGTCATATGAGGGGTTCTTCTATGTTTCTTATTCAGAGGATATAGCTAAAACAAACAGGGCATTATTGGTGTCCAAAATGATAATGACTTTTGTACTGCATGGTCAACTTTGGTTTATGAAATAAATTGCAAGAAACATGCTCATTGTATGATTTGATACCAAACGGATAATATTTGTGGTTATTATAACTCTGATGGTACTGATTTCCCCATAAAATTGCAGGACATCCCTAAATCTGAGAGGCAGAATTCCGACATACCTATTCAAGTTTACAGTATGGGAGAAAGCAAGCCATGAGGGTATAAATTTATCTGACCCTTTCACTTCTCCAGTTTCGCCAGTTGGCACTAGAAACACGTAAATTTACTATTATTATCTCAGGAACAAAAACATCATTACTACTGGATCAAAAGCATCCCTTCTCCCATTGGGTAAAAACGTTCATAAATGACATTTCCATCCTATAAGTATGAACTCTATCACTACTAGTGAGTGATTGACACAGCATCTACTTGACTGCATTAAACAGGTCGCAGTGCATGTGGTTATGCTACTGAGGTGAGCAAGTTCTTAAATTTTAAGAAATTTCAGCAGTGGTAGCATGTCCCCTTTGTTTGCATGCTGACTCTGAGTGCCTTCTCTCTTCTGCAGCACGCTCTGATGGTAGCCCCACTGCCTCACATATTACCTTCCAAGAATAACATGTACCATATGCGGCAGCACATCAGGTAGAATGTATATACAATTCGAGTCTTAATCATTTTGAATCATATGCCAGGCCAAATCCTGTGAGATGGCTGCTCCCTGAGCTTGAACTACTTGCAAAGGAAATTGACATGATTTATTGTGCTAACACTCCAATGACGAAATCACAGGAAAGTAACTCATCATACGAGAAAACAGTTAAATGCTACGATTGTAGGCTGCCATAGGATAAAGAAACTGAAACTACATGTAGGAGCCATGGTCATCAAATAAACAAATTCTGTGGTGCAGCACTTAATGCATGCAGCCTAAACTACCACAACACAAACCCTTTTTTTTCACATTTTGAGCGAGTATGATTCACATTTCCTTGTTGAGGACTTGGGTGATTTTGGCTTGAGCCATGATTGGATTAGTGTCTTATTTGAGAGCATTGAAAAATATATTTCATTTCCAAGTGAATCACCAAGAACATTACGCTGCACTCACTGGACTCACTATGATTTATGCATGCACCACTTCAGAAACTTCCTAAAACAATGCATCAGGAGGACATGAACCTCACTTGAGTCATACATCATGAAAATGCGAAGTTTCAGCTCTTGACAAAGAAAGGGGGTCTGACTTCCCATATGAGTATCTGGATTCAATAGAGAAACTCAATGAAACCACATTTTGCAATAATACTACAGGTGATGATGTAACGAATGCAGAATATGGACATGTGCTGAGTGAGTGGCAGAAGTGCAATATCTCTGATTTAGGAGATTATGCAAAACTTTATACACACAAGGATGTACACTTATTTGCAGACATTTTCGAGAAATTCCAGCGTATGCACATGGAAACATACATACTGTATCCTGCATTCTACTACACTGTGCCAGGGCTTTTGTACGATCCAGTACTCAAAAGCACAGAAATCTACATCAAACTGTTAACCGATATTACCTTGCTATTGTTTTTCGAGTGCAGGATTCACAAGGGACTTTACCAATGTGTCCATAGGCACAGCAAGGTAAATAACCCAAGAACGGTTGAAAAGTTAAAAAAATATCCAGTGATTTGAGATACATCCTGTACTTCGATGTAAATGATTTATACATATGTCAACAAAGTCTGCCTATTGAAGGGTTTCGATAGTTGTTCGATGATGAAATTGTCAGATTAGGTGGTTTTTCAGATACGGCACCAGTATTTGATATAGGTTATGTCATGCAGGTGGACATGGCAAATCCTAATAGTTTGCATGACAATCACAGTGACTTGCCACTACACCTGAGGTCCCAAAACAGTTCACTCCTCAAGCTGATTACGATTCTAGAGGTAAAAATAGATACATAATGCGTTACAGAAACCTCCAGCAATATCGCAGTTTGGGAATATAACTGATTAGTCACCCATACTGTTAAATTCAGTCACGTTGATTAGAGAAATACATCGACGTTAAGAATGCTAAGTAGGCTTCTGCTGCATGTGATTTTGAGAAATATTTTAAAAAACTTATGAATAATGCATTTTTGGTAAAACAATGGAGAATGTTAGAAATCACTGCAAAATACACTGAATAATGAGATAGGATGTGTGATATAGGAACAAAATGTTATCACCATGCTAAGTTTTAATGAAAGAATTCGTCACATTGTAGATGGCTAAGGTTTTGGTACAGTTCATGAAACCTATTTATGTTGTAATGTACACATTGGAACTATCCAAACTCCACATGTACAACACTCTTTATGAATTTGCAAATACTCATTTTGTAGACTTTATATGGATATGGACAGCTTCATCAATTGGAAAAAGGCTTGCAGTCTATATAGATTAATAAGCAGCCCACGTGATTCATTCAATATGTCTGGCTATGTGGACAATAATCCTAATGGCATAACATCTGCAAACAACAAAGTTATCTGCCTAACAAAAGTCGAATGGATTCCATATTGAGGAGTTTTGTGGGTCCTAGATCGAAAATGTATGCAAAATATACAGTGAAAGATGCCACACACAGTCAAGTGAAGGGCGTGCAATGTGCAGGCTCGATGGCTCTAACAGTGGATTATTACTTGGAAGCCTGCCCAGTGGTGTTGGATGTGCTCTGCCTCCTCCTCTCCATGCAAAAATGGTTCAAATGGCTCTGAACACTATGGGACTTAACATCTGAGGTCATCAGTCCCCTAGAACTTAGAACTACTTAGACCTAACTAACCTAAGGACATAACACATCCATGCCCGAGGCAGGATTCGAACCTGCGACCCTAGCGGTCGCGCGGTTCCAGACTGAAGCGCCCAGAACCGCTTGGCCATGTCCTCTCCATGCAGTATGCAAAGTTAATATTCAGCCATTGAGCCATACATATTGTATTACAGCTGAAAATCAGTCTGTTACATCATGACAATAAGCAGGACATTTGTGAGGATGGAAATGGCCGCACTCGCATTATTCACTTCGGTGATAGAGAGAAAGATGTATTTATTTTTAAATAAACATGTGAGTCTATAAGGAACAGTATGACATGTTAATCATAATGTACATAGCAGCATGTACAGATGTATATGAGTGTGCTTGAACTGCATACTATGTATGTGTCTGAGTTGAGTCCACACTATGTGAGTGTGAAATGTAGATATTATATTTGTGTGTGTGAAATGTATGTAATGTGCAGTTTCATTAGTTTTTGTTTTTCCCCACTCTTGCTATGCACCCAAATCAGTATTATTATAAGTTTTTAGTGCGACATTTTTTTTCATTTCCCATGTAACAGTCTCTCTAACATTGCAACAGCTGTATCAAAGAAAGAAATCGTAATGTCATTGTCTCTCTCTCTCTAACACAACAACAGCAATAGAATTTGATTGTAACCTTTCCTTAGGAAATTTTGCCATGGGAACATGGCACACACACACACACACACACACACATTTCATATATATAAACCTGCACAGAAAAATGGGCTAACCCTCAACTGTAAAAACTTAAGAGATGAGTATTGTCATGTATTTCTGGGTACAGGGACTATCAAAATTTATGTTGGTCTCACCCCTAAATATCACTTAAGGGTGAGGCCAATTTTAGTTTTGATACTTCCTGTACCCAGTAACAGATGGCAACACTTACTGCTAAACTTTTACATTTTAGGGGTAGCCCATTTTTCCACACATCTTCATATATATATATATATAACAAAAATTAATTTGTTACCATATATCACTGTTGTTCTTATTTACAAAATCTATACTTGATTCCCATGCCCAATCAGTTTGTACAACCTCCAATTTGAAACCACACAGTATCAGCAGATGTCAACGCAGTTGTAACCCTTCAATATCAAGTTTGACATGTGTACACTTGTTACTTAGCAGAAGAAAGTGCAGTTTTCAGATAAGAACTGTAGCTCTCTGCGCAAAACAATGCATATGAACATTGTAACCTTTCCTTAGGAAATTTTGCCATGGGAATATGGCACACACACACACACACACACATTTCATTTATATAAACCTGCACAGAAAAAAAGGCTAACCCTCAATTGTAAAAACTTAAGACATGAGTATTGCCATGTATTTCTGGGTACACGGACTATCAACATTTATGTTGGTCTCACCCCTAAATATCGCTTAAGGGTGAGGCCAATGTTAGTTTTGATAGTTCCTGTACCCAGTAACAGATGGCAACACTTACTGCTAAACTTTTACATATATATATATATATATATATATATATATATATATATATATATATAACAAAAATTAATTTGTTACCATATATCACTGTTGTTCTTATTTACAAAAACTATACTTGATCCTATGCCCAATCAGTTTGTACAACCTCCAATTTGAAACCACACAGTATCAGCAGATGTCAACGCAGCTGTAACCCTTCAATATCAGGTTTGACATGTGTACACTTTGTAACGGAACATATTAAAGGCTTTACTTTACCGAAGTATGCGATACCCTCCAAATTCAGCCAGTTTAACGAGTATTTATGATTATAGAAAAGTTATTGTGTATGTTAACAATGATTGCATAACATGTCTTCATAAACAGTCAACCCATTAAATTATACTGAATAACTGACCCACAAAAAAGTTAATATCACTTGATCACTGATACAGCAAATGTCATCATGTAAAAACACTAAATTCATCTTAAATAATTAATATGAAGTATGAAAAATAGTGGCCAACTTAGGTATTTTGGATCTCCTTAAATAAAAATCACCCAGTGAAACCTATTTGTTCACTAGGAGCGTTTTCACTCAGTATTCGTGTAATCAATTCTATTTTAGACGAAAACCAATGTAATTCTTAATAATTCATGTTATTTATTTATTTATGCAAATTAGAGAAGTTAATTGACAAACTTCTAAAAAATGGCCTTTTTGTAACAAAGAATTATTCTGTCAAGTCAACAAATCTGTCTGTCATTTTAATAACATGTTAAATTATGTCACTCGATGCAAATTAATAACCTTTCTGCACAAATTATGATAACAGATGTACATGTGACTTATAAACTATATCTCTTTTTGTAGTTCTTTGACAATGATATAAATACCAGCAGCAAGAAGGGTCGGGGGCACAGTCGGAATTTCACTTTGATGAAGTGTGTTTGTGTGTTATTGTTTGAGGTGGATAAACAATGCAAAGAACATGTAAAGAAAGTACTACTTTGTGTTGTGTCATGGTTTTTGGTGGACAGTGGAATTAAGATGGCCACCAGAGTAATAAATATTTGAAGTTTACATATTTGTTGGTTTCGCTCGTTCTTTATCATCAAAAGCACATAAAAAACACGGGACCTCATGTTTTTAACCCTAGACAACCAGATTTAGAGCCAGCATTAGCATCGAGACACAGCAGCGATCCAGCAAGCAGCAGCGATTACCACAATGCATTTTAATGGCGCCAACCTAACATCAGGTGCTAACAAGCTCCGTAAATGGGAGTGAAATAGTGCGATTATAGCAATTAGCAATATCTACGACTAGGCGACCATTACAACTTGTTACTTAGCAGAAGAAAATGCAGTTTTCAGATAAGAACTGTAGCTCTCAACGCTAAACAATGCATACGAACTTGCATATTACACCATACATATTGGTCTATAGAAGCAGGTGGCACAGATTGTTGGCGATTCCATAGACATGTAGAGGACATGTGTAAAATGCTACTCGTGTGCTACTTGTATGCCACAGACACCATTTGTAGATGAAACTTCATGAAAAAAATGTATACAAACCATGAATACATTTGTTACCATAAAAGTCATTTGTTCATACCTTACCAGCACATGTAGCTGAGCTTCCTCAAACCTGCTGATAAAGAAAGAAAGAATGTTCCAATAATACTAATAATAACATATTTGAAACAATAATTTACTTCTCACCCGATTTGACAGTAATTTTAAATAATCTCTGGCACACCAAAAAAGGCGCCTCATGGCGAAAAGTAGTATTATGGGATTTTTAAGACAGGTTAAGTTCATTGAGGGTAGTGCTGCCCTATTTAAAGGCACATTTGCAGGATAGGCGTGAATATATTGCAAAAACGTAGATATAAGTTCAGAAAATAAATAAAGAATTAGGTAAGATAGCACAAGTGGTTGCATCGATTGTGGCATGAAACGGCTGAAAAATTAGAATGATTACGCAGTTCAGGTGTCTTGTTGAGAAGATGGCACCTTTTTTGTTCTTGAAGCCATCCTGATCCTATACATATCTGCCATCACTGCAGATAATTATTTGGCACACTGCCATTATTCTATTTTATTGAGATGCAGTCTCACTATGAGTAGTCATAATTGCACACAGCAACAGAATTAATGTGTCTATGCAGTTTAAGTTAGTATAATATTTTGTGAATACAGTGATATCATTTAATCTTGTGTTTCCTTTATCTTGCAAGCTATCGTTCCAATTAAAGAGAGTCTTGGCATGACTTAAAATTCCGTGTTACAAATATTATCAATGGCCCAGCTCGAACCAAAACTTTGGAATTATTCAATCTATGAAGTCCAATAAAGAAATATTTTCAGAAAGATCACTGACAGTGAAACTTACAATGAAAAGACCTTACACAAGAAGCCATTGTCAAGCGCCCGAAGTTTGTATAAACTGATCACATACTAGTTTCATTACCTATTATTATTGTTGAGGTACTGTTTAAGGAAAGTGGAGGAAGTTACAGTTATGTGTGATAGAAAATAGTGAAGAAATGTACAAACCAACCCAAACAAATATTGCTCATACCGTCTTTCATGCGATGCCCAGTACTGATGGAAAGCCTCAGTTTCTTCCCTCTCACAAACAAATTATATTTAAAGCAGGTATTTTAAGGGCCCATTCGACAGCACAGTCGAAAATCTGTCTAGTGCGATATTCGTTTTATCAATATGTATTAACTGGGAAATTGAAACATAAAGAATAACCAACAGGCCTCATCCTGCAGCGACTGAGCAGCGCCTACACTGTCGCTACTACTGTGCAGCAGAGCTACTCAGCCACTGCTGGAGTAAGATTACTGGTTAAGGCCAGCAGTGCCATGTTACAGCAACATCCCATCAAGGTTTATTCACACTTTCTGTCACACCATGGCACATCAAGTCAGTTCAAATCATGTGATCGCATTTCGCATTGCTGTCCTCAGCTGTATTTTCTACATCTACATCTACATCTACATCAATACTCCGCAAGCCACCTGGCGGTGTGTGGCGGAGGGCACATTACGTGCCACGGTCATTACCTCCCTTTTCTGTTCCAGTCGCGTATGGTTTGCGGGAAGAACGACTGTCTGAAAGCCTCCGTACGCGCTCTAATCTCTCTAATTTTACATTCGTGATCTCCTCGGGAGGTATAAGTAGGGGGAAGCAATATATTCGATACCTCACCCAGCAACGCACCCTCTCGAAACCTGGCGAGCAAGCTACACCGCGATGCAGAGCGCCTCTCTTGCAGAGTCTGCCACTTGAGTTTGCTAAACATCTCCGTAACGCTATCACGGTTACTAAATACCCCTGTGACGAAACGCGCCGCTCTTCTTTGGATCTTCTCTATCTCCTCCGTCAACCCGATCTGGTACAGATCTTACATTGATGAGCAATACTCAAATTCGTGGGAATTGCAGTCTTCACAATATGATTTTCATGCATGAAGTGCATACTCATAACACAGTATCTTATACATGGATGCTGAAGTCCACATTTGTATGAAAATGACATTTATTTGACTCAAATGGTTTGCAGCTTGCAGGTATAGCTACTACATTAGAGAAACAAGATTAAGTCCAAACAAAAACAAGAAAAAGACTGTGGGCCTCAAAAATGCCATTATGTCGTACATAATGGGAATATCACACCTATACAAGGTGCTCGAGAAAGAGGAATCTGCACTTTATGTTTGAGAAAGTCGAAGCATCAGCTATTTTCATTTGTTACATCAAATTGAACCACATTCCATGAAAAATTGGTTTGTTTAAGGTTTAGTTGCAAGTCCAGTGTAAATTTTTGTCAACTGTCATATCTCCCTCAATACTTTTATATTCAAGATTTATAGGTTTTATTTACATCTTGTATTTGGCTTTTTATACTTCAAGTGGCTTTTTTCCACTGAGTTAGCTAGTGAAACTACATAAATATTGACCATTGAGGATTGTAAAATTGTGTGACACACAATCCAGAGAACTACTTAACAATAAATAAGCATGCTAGAAACACATACTGAAAGAAACAATTTGTAGTCGCTGAAAGTTTCAGTCCATTTATTTATGAAACAATACAAATGCCTGACAACATACAAATAAATTTCACCTACTAATCAGTCTCATTCCACCCACAATATATTTTTTACTTCAAGCATCCATATTGCAATCTATTTCATTGTAAAATATTAAATATATTATAAAATCCAGTTTATAAATGTAGTAGAGGGCAAGTAATTTAGTATGCTCATGTTGTACAATTGAGACTGCCTCAGTGCTTCAATTAATCTTCCATCATTTATTACAAATTTCAACAAAAGAAATAACGAAACGAAACAATTTATGACCAATAATGAACTATAAACAACAAATATCAACCATGAAAACCACGACTAAACGAAATATGGAGCTCTGCACATAACAGTGTATTGAGAGAAAATGAGCTTGAGGTCACATGATCAAAAACTGGTTGAAGTGGCTGAGTGGTTCTAGGCGCTACAGTCTGGAACCACGCAACCGCTACAGTCGCAGGTTCCAATCCTGCCACGGGCATGGATGTGTGTGATGTCCTTAGGTTAGTTAGATTTAAATAGTTCTAAGTTCTAGGGGACTGTTGATCTCAGAAATTAAGTCCATAGTGCTCAGAGCCATTTTGAACATGATCAAAAACAGATGGATGACGTCAGCTGTCAAAACTTTCTTCCTGGGAAACACTGATGTTGCCATGACGTGACGGGACAGCCAGTGTGAATGCCGCCATTTGAAATTAACTGCAGAAGGTTTTGATGGAATGGGACAGAACGGGACATGGTGTGATGGCTAGTGTGAATTGGCCTTTATTCTGCGCATTTTAATGTCCATGTTAATACACATCAATAAAACTAATATCATTAGACTATGTTTGGACCGCTCTATCGAATTGCCACATAAAATGCTGCTTAAAAATAATTTTGTGTGTAACGACAAACAAGTCGATTCTTTCTGTCAACACCAGACGTCGAAAGAAGTGATGAGGTGTAATTGTTTAGGCTGACTTAATCTACATGCTGCAAAAACGAAACTGCTAATATCTGCCAAAACACTAGAGAAAACGTGCCTGATGGCTCTTAGGAGGCAAAACGGATGGTGAACATCAATATATGCTGAACATCAATATAACTGATAAACTGCAGGGACAGATTCCTGACTTGGAAAAGAGGGAAAAAGGTCTTATGAACAGGTGTCCAGAATTCATCATCGCCATTGAAGATGGTACTGAAGAATCTGTTATAGTTTATGCAGATTAACGCAGTTAAATGACAGGTAACAACTATTTAAGGGACAAAATAGACTCATGTTTTATTTGCACAACACATATTAATACATTTGACTACCAAATTATATTACGCTGCCCCATCAACAAACATGGAACATGTACATTCTAATGCACTCTGCACATCATATCTTGTGTACCACTATGCACACTCGAAAATGTTTGTTCACATATCCCCAACACACCCCCTTGAAAAATTGTTTTTCTGATACTCAACACTATACATCCCAGGTTAAACCACAATGTTTCACCATCTTCTGAAATTTGTCCTTACTGAGAGGCTTGGTTAGGAAATCAGATAACATTTCTTCCATGCATAGATAACTGAGGATTATATTCCCCTGTTCCACATGATGTCTTATGTCAATATGTTTGGGTCTTACACTGGTGACATTTTTTTTTTTTTGCAAGTTTAATAGCTCCCATATTGTCACAATATATCACAGCTGGCTTTAATGTTGGAGGAGATTCTATTTCACTCATCAGTGTACGGATCCAAAGAGCTTCTTCGATAGTGGAGGGCAAGACCATATATTCAGCTTCTACATTACTCAAAGCAACAGTTCTTTGTCTCTTACAAGACCATGATATCAATCCTCCCATTAGTCTAAAACAACTTCCAGTGATGGAGTGTCTGCTTTCCAACTCATTTCCCCAGTCTGCATCACCGTATCCTTCCAAATTTACATGTTCAGTTTTAGAATATTTTAATTTATAATCAGCAGTTCCATTTAAATATCTGAATATTCTCTTGACTGCCACCCAGTGATTTTCTCTTGGATTACTGCAAAACTTGCTTACTGCATTTGTGTCAAATGCAGTGTCTGGTCTGGAACTCTGTGCTAAGTACAGTAGACTTCCTACAGCTTCCAAATAGGGTACATTTTCCTTACATCAGTTATTAGCAGTTTTGCATTGCTTCCCATAGGAGTATGAATAGGTTTACAGTTTTCCATATTGAACTTTTCTAAGATCTTCCTTGTGTACAGAGATTGAACAATCCATAATTTTTCTATGTTGGTACTTCTTAGAATCTTCATGCCTAAGTATTGATTATTTCCCATAAATGATGTATATTAAATTCTGACCATAACTGTTTTTTAAAAAAAAATCCATCTGGCTTTCACTATTGGTTAAAATAAAAAAAATCATCTATCCATATGGCCATGACTGAAATTTCTTCATTGCTCCTTTTATGATATATACTGGGATCTGCCTTTGACTGTAACATGCCTAGTTTTATCAAACTTTTATGCAATCATTTATTCCAGCAGTGGCCACTTTGGTTTAATCCATATATGCCTTTCTTCAAACGCCAAATTCTCCTTTTCCCTTGATAAGGTCGCTTAACTTCATCAAGTGGAATCACATATATTACCTCTTCCAGTCTTCCACTCAGGTAGGCTGTTTTCACATCCATATTATGAATTAATAAGTCTTCCTTTACTGCCATAGGTAAAAGGTATCTCAATGATGAATACTTCACCACTGGTCAGAATGTTTCATTGTAATCTGTTCCTTCTTTCTGGGAATATCCTTTAACTACCAAACTGGCTTTGAATTTGATATTGCACTCTCAGGATTGTTAATACTAAACACCCATCTTGTTCTTTGTGGCTTTTTATTTTCATGCATGTCAACCCATTCATATGTATTATTATTCACAAAAGATTGCAGATCCTTTTCAGTAGCCTTTTTCCAATCTTGAGCATTTGAACTTGCTAAAGCTTCATCAACTGTGATTGGTTCATTGCTAATTGTTTGGGCACCATACATTTCATAATCTGGATATTCTTTCGGTTTTGCTATATGTGAAGACCGCCTTAAACTGACTTCCTTTGTTGAATCTTCTTCCTCAATTTGATTCTTGGGTAGCACATCAGCTTCCTCTTTATTCTCATCTTCTTCTGTTTAAGTTTCCACCTCTGTTCCAACACTATCACATATTATGCTTGGTTGCATTACTGTATCATTTTGACTACTTTCCTTTATTTTAGGTCTATAATCCTCCAAAAATACTACATCTCTGCTACTTATTACTTTCTTATTCACCGGATTATAAAATCTGTAGCCTTTTGAATCCTCACAGTAGCTAACAAAAATTTATTTTTGATATTTTGCATCCCACTTTCCTCTTAATGGTTTTGTAATCTGAACCATGGCTTCACATCCAAAGAATTTTAAGTGCTTTAGATCCAGTTTCTTCCCAGTCCATATTTCATAAGGTGGCTTGTGTCTCACAGCTTTGGTAGGTGATCTGTTAATTAAATACACTGCTGTTGACACAGCCTCTGCCCAAAAATACTTAGGTAGTTCAGCATCACTTAACATACTTCTTGCCTTTTCTACAGTGGTTCTGTTGGCTCCTTCTGCAACTCCATTTTGAGAAGGTCTGTAGCGAATGGTAGTCTGATGCCTAATACCCATTCCATTCAACTGTTCCATAAACCGTCTGTTTACATATTCTTGTCCATTGTCTGATCTAATAATTTTAATTTTCTTCCCAGTCTGTCTTTCAACCATTTTGCAATAAACAACAAATACATCATTCACTTGATTCTTGCTACTTATAAAATAAATATACATCTATCTAGAAAAATCATTTATGAATGTCAGGAAATAGAAGCTACCTCCTAAGGATTCCATCTCCATAGGTCCACAGAGATCTGAATGTATGAGTTGCAAGACTTCGGCAGATCTGCTCTGACTCGATTTAAATGGCAATCTAGCCTGCTTCCCTTGCAAAAACACCTCACATTGAACATTATTCATTCCATAATTTCCCATCCCAGTTGCCATATTCTTCAGTAAAGTCATACTTTTCCTATTCAAATGTCCAAGCCTCCTATGCCACAAGAAACCTTTTCCAGCATAAACAGAGTGATTTCCTGTTTCAGCAGTAGTTTGAACTGTATTCACTTTGTAAATACCTCTTACATTACTTGCTGTATTTACAATATCACCACAAGAGTCTATCACTTTGGCTCCTTCTATATTGAAGAAACTTTATTACCCTTCTTTACTATTTAGCTTACTGACAACAAATTAGTTGCAATATTCTTTACATAATATACATCATGAGCAGTAACAATTTCCTTTTCCCCATTCAAAAGCAAATTAAGATCTACTTTTCCTGCGAGTTCACACCTTAACTTAGTTAGATCCATCAACTGTAGAAATTCCAATATCAGTCCTTGACTGAACATCATACAAACCTAACAGAGCTATGGCAATGTACACAGATGCTCCTCAATGTAGGAACCATTCTGCATGATCATCACTCGGTGCATTAAAACAGTAAAAAACAGAAAATACCTTGCTTTTATCGGTAGCCTTTCTCTCAGGATTACTAGAATTAACATGTTTCTTTTCTTTTATATTTAACTTTTCTTTGCACTTTGAAACAATATGTCCAATTTTCTGGCATCTGAAACATCTTATTGGCTTCTTCTTCTTGTACTTGGAGTATAAAGCTGACGCTGCTTCTTTTTCTGACGCATTAGAATTTGGTTCATTCCTCACGTCCTGCAGAATCTTCATCTTAACACTATCCGCTGTAATGGATATTCCCGAACTTTCCAGACACATAATCATTGGCGAATATTTCTCTGGTAGTCCAGCTGACAATAAAGTTCCAATCCATTCATCCGCAATTTCAAAACCAATATTCCTCAGACGATTGGAGATTGAAATTATTTTATTCACATATTCATCCACGCTTTTACACTTATTCAATCTTGTGGTTATCAGCTCACGAAGTAATCCTACTTTTCTGGTTAAACCACCATCTTCAAATGCGTTTCTCAGTTTGTCCCATTCCTCCTTTGCTGACGTAGCCTTTTCTATGTGAACATAATCCACTGGATCAATCAAAAGAATTAGTTTTGATTTCGCCTTCCAATCCTTACTGGCAAAACTTGACTCTGTAGGTGCCAATTTACCGTTTACGACGTGCCATAAGTCATCCAAGTGTAAATACGCCTCAATGGAAAATTCCAAGGTCGCGTAATTTTCTCGCCCTACAAGCCGCTCTATTTGCGGTATCTGTATTGTACGCATTTTACAGTTTTTTTTCGTATAGCGTACACAATCCAAGTTTATACGAACTTCCGCGTACCTTTTGCGCAAATACACATCACCTTAAAGCTCATTATTTCGCTTTAATGCAGTATCTGGGCCCTTAGCCTGTTGTAGTTTATGTAGATTAACGCAGCTAAATGACAGTAACAACTATTTAAGGGACAAAATAAACTTATGCTTTATTCGCACAACACATATTAATACCAAATTATATTATGTTGCCCCATCAACAAACGCGGAACATGTATATTCCATAGAGTCTAATGCACTCTGCAAATCATATCTTGTGTGCCACTATGCACGCTGGAAAATGTTTGTTCACATATCACCAACAGAATCACAGTTACTCTGACCACGTACCGTGTGTTCCTTGTGTGATGAGTGATTGATGCAGCATACTGTAAGCAGCAGAATAGTCCGTTATTCATGCCTGGAACAAGCTGAGATGGTGTTTGTGTATGACCAAGCCGATGGGAATGGTCGAGGAACAGTGTGGTCATAGCAAAACAAGTACCCTCACAGACACCAACCATATCACACAACATTTCAAGCTTTTTTGGCGATTGGTCCTTTCAGACACATGCAGGGAAGCGGCGGACTGTGTGTACACCAGATATGGAGCTTGTATTAGGGTCATCTCAATATCCTGTAGGACCTGGTCCTCCAAATCTGATGTACGCCTCCTTGCACGTTCGTCCGTTCTCAAAAGGACCCACGATCACACAAACGCCCAAAAAGGGCTTGAAATGTTGTGTGAGGTAGTTGGTGCATGTCAGGGTACTTGTTTTGATATAAGCGTGCTGCCTCTCGACTGTCTGCATCCGCTTGGTCGTATAGAAACATCATCTCGGCTTGTTCCCGATGTGAATACCGCACCATTCTGCTGTTTACAGTTCGTTGCGGCAGTCACAATGAATACACGGCAGATGGTCAGAGGAACTGTCATTCGTCAGCGTCATCTACCCTGGCAATGATACCGTACATTTCTAGACACAAGTTCATAGGATCTTCTCTCCTCCTTTTCCTGTCAGGAATACGTCCCTGCAGTTTGTCGTTTTTATTAATGACGTAACAAGGGTTTTAGGCGTAAAAATTTCATCTTATTTCAGTATCTACTTCTTTTACGCAAAGGACTGAGTACTGCAGAGCTGTAGCACACATATCAGTGTAGGGAAGTAGAAGAAAATGTTGTAACGAGGAAAATGAATTTGAGCTGCATGAGAAATTGCAGGCTGGAATTTAATTCAATGTAAAGTGAAAATATAGCTATCTTTTGATGCATACCTCCTAATGTAAATACAAGTGAAGAACTCACCAGCCTTTCCCTAGGATGTGCTGCATTACGAAAAGCAACAGAAACGATAGATTTAGTACCGTTGGTTATTTCATTCGTTGACAAATGACAACTTCTCCGCAGTCTGCTTTTGCCGGCGGGCTGTGAGAGGTGCTTATTAGCAGTTCTCATTGGGACAGTGCTTGTAACGCATCATATGAGTTATAAACATGTACCTAACACCCAGATCTTCCAAACTTCCTCAGTTATCATTTTTCAACAGTTTAGAAAATGGTAAATTTTCTTAAAAATTAATTATCAGTGTGATACAATAATTGTCCCACTAGCGGTAGTGTGGTATTTCTGTGGTACTGAACTTCGCTGCTAGTGTTGTTTGGGAAATGACAGA
Organism: Schistocerca cancellata; assembly: GCF_023864275.1. NCBI lineage: Eukaryota > Metazoa > Arthropoda > Insecta > Orthoptera > Acrididae > Schistocerca > Schistocerca cancellata. The sequence continues at coordinate 779,456,255 of NC_064628.1, read as the reverse complement.
GGCTTACGTCAAGCTCTGAAAAACAGAGGAATTGATTTTTATTCAATGATTAAACTCTTTATTCGATGAGAAAAACTGTAATTTTTTTAATAATTAAATATTTCTTTCCATTTTCCATAAACTAAGAAGGTACAATCCACCGTAGTAAACATTTATGGTTACCGGTTGACTGCATTGATAGTTTTTTAACATTTGTGCTAATAAACTTACTTACCTTCAAATGGAACAATTAACTAGCATGTGCAGTGTAAATTATTTTTCCAAAATATTTTTATGTCGTAAGCAAACGAAAATAAAAGCGGTCCGTCTTATTTGCAGCAATGACAGAAAGACCTCTAAAGGAAGGGCAGCGTGTGGAGGTAACGGGTAAAGATGTGAAAGGTGTAGTTGCATACGTCGGAACAACCCTTTTTTCTAGTGGAAAGTGGATTGGTGTAATACTGGATGAACCCAAAGGAAAGAACAATGGTACTGTGCAAGGAAGAACGTATTTCCAGGTGACTTACTTTCTGCAGCCTACTCATTTTTCAAATTTGCACCAGAGTAAGTTCTTTTTATGAATGCTTCCGAAAGTTTGATCTGTGGCCCTCCGTCAGTTGGTATTGTATGAATTGTGTTGAATTCTAGTTGTACAGAACGTCGTGCAACAATGAGCTGAAGCTCATTGTGGTATCAGCTGTTACTGTAGGTCCGAGATCCTCTGTTCTGTGATACAGAAGTATGAGAGACAACCTTACTCCACACTTGGGTTTGTGCATAAGGACGTAACGAGGCCAAAGTACAATAGGGTGACCCAAAAGACTACTTCACTAAATACAAACTAGCATGATTGATGATGTGACAGATGAAATTTTTCATGTGCTTGTAGCTCTCTGCCCTCCAAGAAACAACCAGCTTTAACCAGCTAGTTACGAAACATTCCAAAACCTGTTAATAGTTTGAGATGTGTCATTGTGTTGGCTGTCAGTACATACAGAATTATTACAGTGTATTTCACCTTAGATTACTAAAACCTCATAAAATTTAAGATAACAGTAGGATATAAAACAGGATATTTTGCACTTAATTTGGTATGTAACATACCATTGGAGAACAAACATTGTAATTAACTGACATGTAACCTAAAAATTAAGATTTCCTTAGAGTAGAATGTAGAATAATAAATCTTATGATGGTTGAGTAGCAATGTAACATCCCTCACCCCCTCTTGAATGTTCTAGGGCCAAGTGATCTAACCAGGCAGTGAGGCTAAGCATGAAGAGTTACCCATATTCATAATTGTTGCTCATTAAAGTAGAAATTTGTATAAGCAGATAAATACACCCTTTTGAAGTATATGGGGGTGGAGGAACAACAAAGGTGTCAAGAGTCTCTTCTAAAGCGAATGCTCCCCCGTAATACACGTCTTTTGCGGTAGTATGGTATTAAAGAAACATCACATACAGTTCGCTGCTTTTTCACGTTTTTTGTTATTGCGTGCCAATAACTGAAAGACTGTAAAGAAATAAGTCACCGGGAAAGGTGGGGATCCCAGTTTGGTTTTACAGAGAGTACTCTGTCAGTTAGGTAATCTGCAAACTTAACATGTTAACTGCTAAGGGTTTAGTGTTAAGTTTTTATCGTAAGGCTGTATTTTTTACCTAATCTGTAACCATTTGTGAGACCTTTGTGGCTGTTCAATATCTGTTGTTACTGCTATTTGTATGGGTACCACATGCCCGATCAGTAGTTTTGGGTGGGATGCTCCCCCCCCCCCCCCCCCTCTCAATACTGAATCCTACCAACGAACCCACCTGCTTAACCTATGAACCTATGACTGTGATGATGCGATCATTCCATTTCATATTGCTACAAATTTTTATGCCCATGTGTTTGTCAGAGTAACTGTTTCTGACTGAGTCATTGAAGTTGTAGTCATAGGATACTGCTCATTTGCATTTTATGAAGTGCTCACATGTACATTCTTGAACATTTAAAGCAAGTTGGCAATCTTTGTGTTACTTGAAAATCTTATCAAGATCTACATGGATATAAGTTATGTCCAACTTCTTTCTGAAGGAAAAAAAAGTTATTAAATATCCTATATAACAATAAGCAATGGATGAAATCTGTAAAGATAAAACTTGTGAAGCTGAAAACTGTGTGTAAACATACAAGTAACATTTAATATTATAGGGATGAGCAATTTTAGACCAAAAGCTCTCCACATATAGTGAATTTGGGAGTTTCCTTCATGACTAGCTTAATAGCACAGGAGTGTGCACGTAGTTCACTCTGCATAAGATGAATAGTAGTCAACTCTAGTCCATAATCACACAGTACTGGTTTGGCTGATGGTCACATGTATTCACATTGCGTTTGGTTCTTGCAACTCCAGAACATAGCCTGCCTAAAGATTACCATATGTGTCACAGGGCAAAGAAGGGGGGGGGGGGGGGTTCCCTTGGTGCAGAGCAGTCTTGGAGATGGACTTATTTTATTGTACTCTGCTTTGTTGAGGTGTATTAGTGTGATTTTCTGTTGTGTACAGGAAACCACTACTTGATTTTAATTGTCAGTAGCTGGGTGGTTGGTATCCAAAGTGGGATGTGCTGTAGGTGTCAGTAATTTAGTTTTTCCTTCCTGGCTGCAACTTTGCATCTGATACAAAGGGGGTGCGACATGGGTTTGGCAGTACAGCTTTTCAGTTGATGTTGGTCTCAGACAACCTGCTATGATGCTGCATGGTTTGTGTGGTATGTCCACTTGTTTGGCATGGCTGGAGTTCTTCCACTCCGGATGTGTGCTCTGTAGCTGAGTAGCACAAGGTTAAAGCTGTAGTCCTTACTGTTCTGGGTTGTGTACTATGTTGTTTCTAACAGTTGTTTTGTGCTTAATTCATGCAGTGTTTCCTGTGAGTGGGCACGGTATGTAATGTGACATCCAAGTGCCTTCTGGGAACAGTTTGTCATTTTTATAGATATTGAAAATCAACGGAACCTGTATGCTACTGTGCAGTAACTCATTGTTATGTGTTCTGCGCCAGCTTCCTTGCCCTTAAAAGCTGACAAAAGATCTTCTGTTTCTGAGGAGATTTCTAATCATTTATGACTTGCCATAATCTTTATTTATTGTGTACACTTTCCATAATAGCAGTTCATGGTTGACTGTGTCATAAGAAGCTGATAAATCTATGAACACAGCCCCCTGATCTTTCTTTCCTTGAATCCATCCTCAGTGTGTTATCAGTGTTAGTGACTGCAATGTGCAACATTTGCCTGTTCTTAAGCCAGGTTGTTTTGGGACCAGAAGAGACTCCATTGCTTGTTTGAACCTCCTGAGAATTTTATGAAGATGGCATAGTAATAGTTGACCTGTAGCTGCTAGGGGCCATCTGTTCCTTTCCCAGGTTGTAGAACAGCTATGAGAGGGACTGCATTATTTAAGGTAGGCCTAAATTCTAAGTTAGCTCTTTCAGAAAAACCATTCTCCTTCCCATAATTGTTTAATTGAGCTAGTGCTCTCTTTACTTTCTAATGACAGTGATCTTTAGGTAATTAAAATGTGACCTTCCTTTTTACCTCTACACAAACATTCCTCAAGTACACGGTGTACACATTCTGAACATGTTGTGAAATGACACCCTAGAATTTGAAAGGCATCCCTTTGATGCCAGCCTTTTTAAAATGATCATCATATGAGTCAATTTTTTGAAATTTTCTGCGTATTGCAAAATGAACCTCAATCTGACAGTGGGCTAATAGAAGACAGGTAGACAATATTTGCAACAAATAGGAGCAGCATTATATGTGTAGCCAGCGACATGGAAAATTCTAGAGGAGGCCATTTGCCTGCGGTGGATGTCAAGTGATTGAGGCTCATATATATTACTTACACATGAGCCTATTTTACCCTGTGTTTAACTTCCCCAAAAGATTACATGTATGATACTCACTGAAACATAGAGTATTTTCTAACAGTGGTGTCTCTCTGTAAATGTGATAGCTTTTCATTTGCAGTATACGCTGAGATAGTCTAAAACTAATATTAAATATCTTAATCTTCATTGATCCATTATTGATAATAAATATGCCCTCTTGCATGTAACTGTTATTCTAGTTGTTGATTTTCATTCCAAAGTACTGATGCTAAAGATTTTAGTTAATGTATGCTGCAGTTTAAAAAAAAATCATTTGTATAAATAGATTACTGAAAAAAGTTTCCTTAAAGACTAACTGCTTCAACTGTTAATTTTAGTGCAAGGACAACCATGGCATGTTTGTGCGGCAGTCGCAGCTTACACTTCTGGATGAAAGTGGTGCACCAGTCAAAGATTATGGGAGTGCATCAAGTACATCTACTGCAACAACACCAGATGATAATGCAAAGTCACGTCCGAGACTCAGCAGGTAATTAGAGCCACATTGGAAATCAATAACTGCAGTTTGTGAAGTGTAGCAAATATAAAATTATAGTCAGAAAAAAAATTATTTTAAATGGGTGGACTTCCTTTTGTAGCTACAACAGTAAAAAATTTTGTTTGAGAGGTAAGAAATTGTTAATATACAGTTTTTTTGCAGACTTTTACTGCGGAAGAGCTCTTTGTGAAACTGATAAACAGTTGTTTGTCTTGGAACAAAATTACTTTTTAAGTAGATCAATAACAGAAGATTTATCGGGGTTAATCATGAGTGACAGAAGAACTAGCTGAAAAAATGTCTGATCATAGGAGGCACATTACAGTTGATAGTTTTAGGCTGTTTATGATCTTGCATGTGATTGAAACGGTGCAAATAATTTGTGTGTAGATAAATGGAGATTTTGTGGGTTGTGAATTCAGTGTTACAACCATTATCTCATTCATAACACATTGAAAGAGAAGTTTGTCCAAGTAAGTAGAGTGTGAGGAGTGAGAGTTTACTGTAGTATCTGCTAGTATGTTAGTTAAGTGACACTTGCATGTTTGTAATTATGGAAATGTCACTTGGTGGAGCTGGTAGGTAACATCTAAAAAGGGGGGTAGCTAAAGACAACCTGTAGTGTTCACAGTATGGCAGTACACATGAATTTGAGAAGAGGCTGACAGCTGTGGTGTGTAGCAGATAGTTATCCATTTTCCAGTACTCTGCATTTGTTTTTAGTATGTATCCTTTCCTTGTTATTATGCCATGTTCCTGCTAAGTAGCTTGTATATTACATTCTTCTGTGACATTCTTACTATAGGCATAAATTTTACCATTTACATTCTCATTATGAGTTTTTATTTTAATTCTTTCATTGTATCTCGGACATTAAACATCATTGCCATTGAGCTTAAACCCTTCCCTACACCATTCTTTAACCTGCAATTACTCTGATTTGGGTCATCTGTTGTACTAGCTTTACTTCTGTTGAAATCATTTTCGTTTATTCTCTACTTCATTGTACCTCTTCTCAGAACATAGTGTTTTATGCCACTTTTTTGTTGTTAACAACAATACTGTAGCAAGTAGGCAGGAGTAATGCCATAGACATTTTAAATATGAGGAAATATTACACTGCAGGTTTCTCACTCAGAGATCACCTTTGAATTTGGTAATTTGTGAGATGCTTTTGTTATGCATTGTCTAAGAGAGAGAAATGTCAACCAGCACATTGGAAAGTGACAGCAGCATGACCATGACCTATCAAGACAGTGATTCACAATCCCACAATACTGGTGCTCGCATTTGTCGGTATACCACAATTGTCATATGAATCTGGAATTAGTGGGTTCAGAAAGGCCATACTTCACACTGTGTAGCATCTCAGCTACTAGCACTAGTGTCTAATGTTCCAGAGAACAGACATTTCTCATGGCCTTGCAGGATCGTAAAGCCGCATCACATGCCTTTAGTCAGGAATTGAGCTTCTTTGCAAGTATCCACACAGACCGTGTGACATTGCCACTGTGGACTGTCTGCATGATCGCCTTTGTTGCAGCTTCTCGTGATGTGGCAGAAGAGGGAGACAAACTATGTTGCACCCATTGACAACACTGGGCACTCAAGTAGCACCACGTAGTCCTTCCAAATGAATCCCACTTCTGCCTACAGCATCACAATGAACTTATCATTGCATAAAGGCTCCAAGCAGAATAAACTTTGACAGGTTGCATTCGTCATTGTTATGTGCGCCCTGTATCTGAAGTGATGCTGTTGGGTGCCATTGGGTGTGCAACACGATTACTTCTTTTGGAAAAAGCATATTCCTGGCATCAGCTGCACAATTTTATGTTTATTCTCTACTGGTTTGAATTGTTACAACCATCTTAAAGAAGAAAAGCACTGCACATCAGTGGATCAACCATACGTTTGTTATATATGACTCATACAAATGTAACCTTATTGTGAAAAGTGTGGTTGCTACTCACCATATAGCGGAAATGCTGAATCACAGATAGGCACAACAAAAACACTATCAGAAAATGAGTTTTTGGCCAACGAGACCTTTGTCGGAGATAGAACATGCACACACTCGTGCAAACACAACTCACACACATGTGACCGCAGTCTCTGGCTGCTGAGACCACACTGCGAGCAGCTGCACGTGATGAGAGATGTAACTGGGTGGTGGGTGTAAGTAGGTGGTTCGGGGCAGGTAGGGGAAGGAATAACAGGGTAGGGGTAGGAGACAGTAAAAGTGCTGCTTGTGAGAACATAAATGTACGAGGTGGAAAGAGGGCAGGGTAGCTTGGAGCAGTCAGGAGGTTAGACAGAGGCTGGGGTATTTTCAATACAAATGTAAAACACACTAATTGTCATAATAGTCTGTCTTAATAAAGTCCATATAAACATGCTGTGCCTTGGCACAATTGCAGTAGTGACTGTACCAATCGAAACCAGTCGAGAATGAACAAAATTGTACAGCTGATGGCATGAATATGTTTTTTCCAAGTTACTCAACAGCCGTAGATAATCACATATAAAAAGCTCTACAATCACTTCTGATGTGCCCCCAGGGGACTTGCCAGCCTTTTGCACATTCATGCTTGGCTACCATGAGGCCCCAGCCTTTGCAGTATCTTTTTCCTTTAGTGCTGTATGTCTGTCCTCTTGCTATTCTTTTTCCCCTCCCTTGAGGAACAAGTCTAGGGAATGTTCGTCACTGTCCATAGCTGACATAAGAACGGTCTCACCACTGTTTTTCATTCCTTTTTTTCTTTCTTCATTCACCTTATTCTATCATCCTCCTGCTTCGGCTATTGAGGCTCCTCTTTTTTCTACTTCCTCCCGGCCCACGTGTCTTGATGCGTAACAGGTGACTGGGTAATGCGTAATTCCCAGCCTCGGATCGGCAGGTAGGGTTAATACGTACCCCCTGGTACAGGCCAGGCCCAGGGAGGAGTGATACCCTAAGCTGCTGCCTTCACAATTTGTCGATTGGTCCCTCTGTCAGGTGTTCGGCAGTTGTGGCGTGAAGTGCAAACAGTCACCTAAGGCAGGTGTGCCCCCTTGTGAAGGCCCCCCCCAGTTGAAACGAGCGTGCCACCAGAGATGCTGGCAATCATGGTGTATTTCCTCACAATGAGCGAATCATTATCTTTGCAGTCCCCGTCTACCAAATGTAAACGGATTGGAGCTCTCAATCAGAACCTCCCAGCTGCACCACACTTCCTTATGGTTTCACTTACTGAAGACAGTCAGTCCTTCGCAAGGGTAAATCCATTTATTATTCAGAAAGGTGTTGATGCAATTGCCGACCCTGTGAAATCCTGCTCTCGTTTATGGAATGGCACTTTGCTTTTTGAGACTTCTTCTGATTCTCAAGCACAACAGCAGCTTGCTGCTTCGCTTCTCCACGGCTATCCTGTTTGTGTCAAGGCCCATAGGACTCTGAATTCTTCCCGTAGTGTTATTTACACTAGGCTGCTTGACAACCAGACAGAGGCCAAAATCCAAACGTACCTCTCTGATCAGGGTGCATTTCCATCCTTCGGGTAAGAAAAGTTATATGCCTCCTCAGTGCCCACACGGACTCTTTCTCTCACCTTTGATAGAGCGGTGCTTCCATGCAAGATCAAAGCAGGATATGAAGTTATGACAGTCTGACCACACATTCCGAACCCAATGCGCTTCTACCAGTACTGTCATTTCAACCACACTCTAACGTCTTGTCGACACCCAGCCAAATGTGTAACTTGTGGTAGGGATGCTTATGAGGGCAATTGTTTGCCGCCTCCTCCCTGCTGCATCAACTGCAATGGCGACCATGCCACTTCCTCTTCAGATTGCCCTGTGTATCTCAATGAGCGGGCTGTTTAGGAGATTGGGGTAAAGGAAAAAGTACCTTACCCAGACACTTGCAAGTTACTGGCTAGTCACACACCCTGCATTCTACCATCTGGCACTTACAGTTCTGTTTGCGACATCTTTCTCCATGAAGGATGTGTCCATGCATACGTGTGACTTCAAATTCACCTCTTAGGTTATCACCCAGTCACATGGTAGCCACTCGTCCATATGTGCAACAAGCCATCAAACTCTCGCCGCATGGGACGAAGTCAGCAGCTACATAACAGGCAGGCTGGAAAGGACAGAAGGAATTCTCTCGTGAAGACTTCATATGTCCCTCCAGCCAAACATTTGAGTCTTCCTCTGCTGATGGGAAAGGCTCAAAGAAGTCTTAACAGAGGCAAACGGTCTTCTCTTTCACCTACTCGATGATCCTCTTTGATAGTGTCAACACGTGATACCATCATCCGGCCAGCCTCTGTGTCCCCGGTGCTCACCACCAACCATTTTTCTGTGTTGGACTCTGCAGGCTGACAAAAAAAAGAAAGGCGATGCATCTGTGGACCTCATGGAGCAGGATCCTCATGCCTCTGTTTCCTGTAGAAGTGAGTCTTCGCAGGCTGGCACTCGGCAGCCTCCGAGGTGACACCCCTTCATTCTTTCCTCATCATGACTCTCCTCCAATGGAACATTCGCAGCCTTTGATGTTGCAAAGTGAATTTATCGCTGCTTTTAGAATTGCATCATTCCCTTATAATCTGCCTTTAAGAAACAAAATTGCGTCCTCACCACCAGTTTGAGCTTTTGCGTTTCTTCATGTTCTGTATTGACTTTCTCCCTGAGGTCAGCATTCTGTCTCAAGGAGGAGTTGTGCTGCTCATATGGGAAGATGTTCATAGTCAACTCATCTCCCTGCCTACCTGTCTTCAAGCAGTTGCAGTTTGCCTTTTCATTCCTCACTTGACCTTTTCCCTTGGTACCGTTTACATTCCTCTGTCATTCGATGTCATCAGGGAGACTTCCTCCAGCTTACTGGGCAGCTACCTCACCAATTTCTGCTGCTTGGTGACTTTAATGCGCACAATCCCCTTTGGGGTTCTCCCAGAACATGTCAGAGAGGTGCCCTCTTGGCTGACCTTAACCTCTTCTGCCTTCACACAGCAGCACCTGCATTCCTTTCAGACTCCTCGCACACCTATCCTTATTTTTACTCATCCTTCTGCATTGCCCAGATTGCCCATTGTCTTGTGTGGTCTGTTCTTTCTGACACCTACTCGAGCAACCATTTCCCGTGTGCTATTCGTTTGCTGACTCCTACCCCACCTGCGTGCACACCCAAATGGCAGCTTACTAAGGCCGACTGGCAGCTTTACTCCTTCTGGTGACCTTCAACAAACAAGATTGCCCCAGTTGTGATGACCAAGTGGACTATTTTACAAAAGTTATCCTCACTGTTGCACAATGTTCCATTCCCAGCACTTCCTCTTTACTACACTGTGTCCCAGTCCCTTGATGGATTGAGGTATGCCGCGATGCAAATTGGGTGCGGAGACGTGCTCTCTGTGTTTCTAACCGTCATCTACAATGACAAACTTCATTTATTATTGTAGTAACACGATTCACGATGTCCGTCGCACTTCACATTTTGTAGACCGGGAACTGTCTGCTAGGCATGCCCGATGTAAACTGACTGGGCACGGCCTGTACTGTCTAAGTTGTTGTTGTTCCACCGGCAAAGGGCGCAGCCAAATTCTCGTGTGCCCTCTGGTGGACAGGACTTTACTTGCAGCAACTACTGTCCGTGACTCGCCTTGCCGATGTGCACCTCCCACGATCTTTCTGGTGGCTACTGCACTCCTCCTCCTTCGGGATGTGAAGCCATTGTGATCCACTGCATCGGAAGGTGGAGAGTCGTGCAGTAGCGATGACCTCCACGTCCATTGGAATGCTGGAGTCGGGGGGATCTGCCAACTCTCGAGCCGGAACCTTCGAATATGGTTGGAAGTGAACCACACGAAGAGGCTCCCGTGTTGAACTCCGATCCCGTTCCACCTTGGGAGGGGCAAGACCCAGTGGCGGGGACGACGGGGAAGGCACGACCACAGGTGAACCAGCCTCCTGAGAAACCGGGCCTGCAAGGGGGCCGGCTCTCGCCGGGGCATCTCGAACGATGGCGATGCCGGTGCGGGAGCTACTGGACGCTGCCAAGGCTGAGAACCATCACAGTGTGGCGGAGGCACAGGTGGGAGGGGTGGTAGCGTCCCCTGAGAAAACAACACAGGTGCCGGCAATGGGGAAGCCAATGCCCGAGGGGTTGGTGGGTGGGTGCCCAAACGTGGACGTAGCTGATTTTGGTGACGACGTACCTCCCGGTCCCCTGCCTGCAAGGTATAGAGCCAGCGGCCATGGCGGCACAGGACCACCACCAGTATCCAATGTGGATTGCAACCAAACCCACATGCCCAGACCGACATACCCGGTGGAAAGCCGGGTACCCCGTTTTGCGAAGACTGGCGAGGACCAGGCCGGAGGAGGTGCAGCAGAGTCCTAGGTTGGCACCCGTGGAGGAGCTCTGTGGGGCTGCGTTCTCCCATCGGTGTGGTCCGGTATGCCGTCAGGAAAAACGTCAACGCCTCCTCCGCAGGAAATTCGTGCACATACTTTTTCATCTGCGTCTTAAATGTGTGCATCACGCGCTCGGCTTCCCCATTCGATTGTGGATGAAAGGGGGGAGAGCAAACGTGCCGAATACCAAAGCAACTACAAAAATCCTGGAAGGTCTGCGTATTAAACTGAGGTCCATTGTCCAATACCAGGGTGACTGGCAGACCTTCCACAGAAAAGATTTTCGTGAGTGCCTGGATTGCAACGTCTGAAGTGGTTGAGGAGCAGCAAATCACATTTGGGAATCAGGAATAAGCATAAATGACAATGAGACAAAAGCCATTGAGAAACGGGCCCGCAAAATCTATGTGAACACGTTCCCATGTCTGGGTTGCAGGAGGCCATGAAGAGAACGCTGACCTGGGAGACGCCTGTTGGCCTGCACACTGGGAACAGGCGGCCACCAAGTGCTCAGTTTCTCTGTCAATACCGGACCAATACACATGTCTGCTAGCCAAGGTATTAGTACAGGAAACACCCCAGTGCCCTTCATGTAATAATGTGAGGACCTCCCTTCACAAACTGGCAGGAACAACCACGGGAGGAGCTGCATCATTGGTAGCCAGAAGGAGAACTCCTTCCAAGACTGAGAGGTGGTCTCGAAGAACAAAATAATTACGAAGAGGGTCCGAGGCCCGGTCTGGAGGTCGGGACGACCACCCCTGCTGAACGAAGTGAACTACTTGCCGGAGAACGATTGGGAAGCCATCAACCGTTTGGCGGGACGCCACATCCAAATGAAAACACTTAATCTTCTCCCGATCGAACTTAGGATCCGGGCCCACCGGAAGACGGGAAAGAGCGTTGGTATGCTGTCCAGTAGGGCGAAAAGGAATGTCATAATGGTACTTAGAGAGGAACAAGGCCCAGCGCTGCAGTCTGTGGGCCACCCTATCCGGAATCTGAGAGGTGGGGCCAAATAATGATATTAATGGCTTACGATCAGTGATTAACTGAAACTTTGTGCCATACAAGAAAGGGTGAAACATGGTAACAGCGTAGACAGTGGCCAAAGTATCTTTTTCCACCTGTGAGTAATGGGCCTGTGCGGGACTAAGAGTTTTAGACGCAAACGCCAGCGGCTGCTCGGAGCCACCCACTTTGCGATGGGCCAGGTCTGCACCCACCCCATACTGTGAAGCATCCGTAGCCAGGACCAAAGGCTTATTGGGGTCAAAAGTAGCCAAACAAGGCGGTGACATGAGGAGCCCCTTCATCAAGGTGAACGCGCGCTCGCATACCAGCAGCCAATTAAAAGGAACACCCTTGCGCAGAAGGCAGTACAGGGGGTGGGCTATGGTGGAAGCCCTGGGAATGAACCGGTGGTAATAGGCAATCTTGCCTAAAAAAGCTTGTAACTCGTTCAGCGAAGTGGGCCGCGGAAGGTCGACCATACCTTGGACCAAACTTCCTAGCGGCTGGACGCCGTGCTGAGAGATGGTGTAGCCCACATACTCGATGGACGGTTGTAAGAAGTTCGACTTAAGCAGGTTGCAACGCAGGCTCACGGACCTGAATTTGAGAAAGAGGGTTCGAAGGTTGTGCAAGTGTTCCTTCGTGGTGCGGCCTGTGACAATTATGTCATCGAGGTAATTAATACAATGAGGGATTGTTGATGTGACGTGCTCAAGATAACGCTGAAATATCGCCAGGGCATTGGATATTCTGAAGGCCAACCGCTGGTATTGGTAAAGGCCAAATGGGGTTTTGATGACCGTCAGCCGTTTGGAGTCCTCATCAAGTGGTATCTGATGATAAGCCTCCGAAAGATCGATTTTCGAAAAATATTGGCCTCCCGCCACGGCTGAGAACAATTCATCAGAACGAGGCAAGGGATAGGTGTCTACCACCAATTGGGAATTAATGGTGGCCTTGAAATCGCCACAAAGACATAATTTTCCTGAGGGTTTCCTGACCATAACGAGGGGCGAAGCCCACTCACTAGAAGAAGTGGGAAGAACGACCCCAAGGGCTGTCAGCCGGTCTAGCTCTGCTTTTACCTGAGCGTGGAGAACCAAGAGGATCTGCCTCACGCGTAGAAAACGCGGGCGAGCCGACGCCTTCAACGTTAAGTGAGCTTCAAAGTCGAAAACACGCTCCAGGCCCTCCTCAAAAGACATCCTGAAAGTTGGAGGTCAAAGATTCCAATGATCGATAGGGAACATCTTCGGAGACCAACTGTACGGTGTCTGCAATAGAAAAACCGAAAGCTTGAAAGGCATCCAATCCAAAAAGGTTAGCGGAGCTCGCATCACTGACAAGAATAAAAGTAAGAGGCCGAGTGACTGATTTGTAAGTAACGTGAGTAGTGAGTTGACCCAGTAGGGGAATGAACTGTTTACCATAACCGCGGAGACGCCCGTAAACGGGTGCCAACAGGGGCGACCCAAGGTCGGAGTAAGTTTGTGCATTCAACAAGGCAACTGCCGTGCCCGTATCTACTTGCAGTTGTAATCGGCGTGACTGAACTGACACCTTGATAAAGAGTTTCTGTGCTGATGTGGCGGGAGCCTGGCCTGATGAAACTTCCTGAATGTCAACGTCCATGTCCTCTGTACCTGCTTCCTTTGATTTTTTTTAGGCTGAGCGGCAAACTTTAGCAACGTGTCCTTTTTTATTAAATTTGCGACAAACGGCCCAATGCTGGGGGCACTCTGACCGATCATGATGTATATAGCACGACGCACAGGACGGGAACAGGGACCGGCAGCCGGAACTCTGTTTACGCGCCGTGCGGGAGCAGCGGTAACGGCCGGATTGAACCACTCTCAACATGTCCACCCCGGATGCAGTGGACACGGCCGCGCCGCCCTGAACCGCCGCGACGTCACACCACGCTTCCAACTGTTGACCTGCGGCGTCAGAGACTTCATACGATTGAGCAATGGACAGGACTTCCTCAAGGGAAGGGTCTTCCAACTACAGGGCCGGTTGCCAGACCTCCCTGTCAGGGGCCGAATGAACAATGACATCGTGCACCATAATGTGGGCATACGACTCTCGCGACTGCTCCGTGGCAAAATGACTCTTGCGACTAACACCAGGGTAGTGGCCCACGCCCGGTAAGACTGATGGGGCTGTTTCTTGCATTGATAGAACTCGACCCTAGCCGCCACAACATGCATGCGGCAGCGATAATGTGAAGACAGCAATGAACACAATGTGTCAAAAGACAAGGACGAGGGTTCCTGCAACGGCGCTAGCTGCCGCAAAACTTGACACAGCGAGGGAGATATCCAAGACAAGAAAAGAGCACGACATACCTCTGCATCGGCAACATGAGATGCCTGGAAATGCTGTCGAAGACGATGTTCATATGTGTCCCAATCCTCCGCTGTCTCGTCATACGGGGGAAAGGGAGGAGGGAACGGCGCTGGAGCAGACCGCGTGGAGAACAACGCCGGCAGCGCTTGTTTCATGGTTGCCATGAGCTCCGTCTGTTGCTCAACCAAAACCTGCACTAAATCCTCCATGCCGTGGATAAGCTGCGAAACCGGAACGACGACGCAACACCTGAAAGAACGACCCTACTCGTCGCCAGTTGTGTAGTAACACGATTGACGATGTCCGTCATACTTCAAATTTTGTAGACTGGGAACTGTCTGCTAGGCATGCCCGATGTAAACTGACTGGGCATAGCCCGTGCTGTCTAAGTTGTTGTTGTTCTGCTGGCAGAGGGCGCGGGCGAATTCTCGCGTGCCCTCTGGTGGACGGGACTTTACTTGCGGCAACTACTGTCTGTGACACGCCGTGCCGATGTGCGCCTCCTGCGATCTTTCTGGTGGCTACTGCAATTATAAACAAATGCGTGCTCTGAATCGTTGTGTTCTTCCGTCATGTGGGCCAATCTCTAATAGCCCTGTGGACCAAGATCCATTCCCCATTTTCTAGCCTGACAGTGGCAGACGATGTCGTCATGGACACTAATGCTATCTCAAACTCCTTGGGCCACCATTTTTCGGAAATTTCGAGCTCCTCCCACTATCACCCTGTCTTCCTCCACCGAAAATGAGTGGAGGAGACTCAGACGATATCCTTCTCTTAGAATCCTGAGTGTTACAATGCCACCTTTACTATAAGGGAGATAGACCATGCTTACACTTCATCCTAATCCTCTGCCCCAGGGCCAGAAGCTGTTCATGTTCAGAAGTTGCAGCACCTTTCTCTTGCAGGCAAGCACTTTCTGCTTAATATGTACAACTGCATCTGGGCAGACGGTATGTTTCCCAGACGCTGGTGTGAAGCCATTGTCATACCCATACCTAAGCCCGATAAGGACAAACACCTTCCTTCTAGCTATCGCCCCATCTCTCACAAGCTGGTTTGCAGGGTGATGGCACATATGATTCATGCCTGGCTGGTATGGTAGCTTGAGTCTCACAATTTACTAATAACTGCATGCTGTGGACTTCGAGTGTGCCGTTCTGCAGTTGACCATCTCGTCACTTTGTCCATCCATGTCATGACTGGTTTTCTGCGGAAATTCCAGACTGTGGCCATGTTTTTTGGATTGAAGAAAGCTTATGACACCTGCTGGAGGACTGGTATCCTCTGTGATCTCTACACATAGGGCTTCTGTGGTCACCTGCTGTGTTTCATTAAGGAATTTTTAAAAGACAGAGTTTTTGAGGTACATGTGGGTTCTTCCTTATTGGAGACCTTTATCCAGGAAAACAGTATACCTCATGCTTCCATGCTGAGCATTGTCCTCTTTGATGTTGCCATTAACCCTATAATGGCCTGTCTCCCGTCGGTAATCTCAGTCTCCCTTTCTGTTGACGATTTTGCCATCTATTGCAATTCCCTATGGACCCGTCTTACTGAGTGGTGTCTTCAGCGATGTTTAAATCGCCTTTACTCATGGAGCATTGACAATGACTTTCATTTTTCCACTGACAAAACAGTTTGTATGAATTTTTGGTGGTGCATTTTGTTTCTCCTACCATCTTTCCATCTTGGGCCTGTTGCTTGTCCATTCGATGAAACTAAGAAACTCCTGGGGCTCCTGCTCAATAGGAAACTATCTTGGTCCTCCCACATGTCTTACCTGGCAGCCCGCTGTATGTGGTCCCTCAATGTCCACAATGCTACTTCATGGGGTGCCAATCGAACCACCCACCTCTGTTTGTACTGGTCCCTTGTCCGTTTGGAAGTAGAGTAGGTGCTTTGTTTATGCATCTGCATGTCCATCCCTCTTATGCTGTCTCAATACTACCCACCGTCCTGGCATACGTTTGGTCACTGGCGCCTTGTACACTAGCCCGGTTGAGTGTCTGTATGTAGAAGGTGCCGACTATCACTGTCCTACCGCCGTGGCTTTTTCCTCAGCAGGTATGCATACCATTTGTCTATCATGCGTGGCCATCCGTCCTATGCCTTCTTCTTTGATGACTCTTTTAATCACCAGTATGGTGTGCATCCCTCTTCTCTGTCACCTCCTGGAGTCTACTTTTGGCACTTGTTCTGGCGGCTGAAGTTCACACTACCTGCACCCTTCATCACCTTGGCTTCATGTGGCGGCCCATGTTCACATTGTCCTTCATACTCTGTCTAAGGATGCTATTCTGGCCTCGCTCTATCACTTTCAGCTTCATGACCTTCACATGAACTTCGCAATAGTTCTTTTGTGTATACTGATGCCTCTTGGAGCCACCATGGTGTCGGGAGTGCCTTGCCATTGACGCCGGTGTTTTCAGTATTGGCTTCCGGCACACTGCTCAGTATTTACAGCACAGCTCTTCGCTCTGTATCAGGCCACTATGTACATCCGGTGATACGGGCTTTTCAGTTGCGTCATGTGCTCAGACTCTTTCAGTGCCCTTCAAAATCTCTCTGTGCTGTACACTATCCATCCCATAGTGCAATGGGTCCAGGAGGACTGTCACTAGGTGACTCTTGACGGAGCCACTGTGATGTTTATGTGGGCTCATGGTCATGTCGGTCTGACAGGAAATGAGGCTGCTGATGCTGCTGCCAAGGCTGCATTCCTCGTACCTCAACCCAGTAGTTCTTATATTCCCTTTGTGCTATCAAAATGTACTTTTTCCAAAATTGGTCTACTGTTCTAGTACAGTTTGCAATGCGTATTCATTATCAAACACTGTTCCTAACTGCATCCCCTTACAGTGTTGGGGACTGGAATAGACCTGCAGCCCTTCCTTGCTTGTTGCAAGAGGTGACTAACAGGAGTCTTTTTTATTGGATCAAATTTTTTACTTTGGTCTTGACTGTTCTTTGGACTTCTGGACGTTTTTGCTCTTTTCCCTTATTTTTTAACATTTTTTCCCTCACATTTTTTGGCTTTTTATTCTGGTTCCATTTTTGGGTTTGTACTCCATTTCCTAAATTTTACTGAAGTGTGGGCTATTTGGGGAAGGATGCCTTACTGTAGTGCATTACATCTCCATTGTGCCCTGTTACCTTTCGCATGTACCAATCAAGTGAATCTACCTTTGCACACGAAATCCAATGCAGTAGCCAGTGCATCTTGGTGGGATTATGTACCCTCTCGGTGGCTCCCCCTGACAACACAGGGATTGCACTACCGATGCCCGAGATGTGACCTCCCTTTGTCAGCCAAGGAGTAGGTGCCTGTCCACTTCAGGGTACCAGGACTCTGGGCAACGGCTACCATACCAGGTGGCCTTTGCATGGTGGGGTGGCACCCATGGGGAGGGCCTCCGATCAAAGTGAGTGGCATCAGGGGCAGATGATCTGCAATAAAACAGATCAAACTTCATGGTGACCATGCCAACATGGCTGTCTCATCAGTCGGGAACAGTGATTTTAATGCAGAAGTTTACAATCCTATGGCATTTCCGTCATTGACCTTGCCTTAAGACTAGAGCCGGACAAGGAGAAATGGAAGTGGACAGTTTGCCGATTCTTGGTGTGTTCCCGCACTGACAGTGGCTCTTTCGCCTTAACAAAGCCAATGTTTCTTTGCTGAGAATATTGAAGTTCGGTTTGGGAAGGTCGTGGCAATAGAGGAGATGCAAAGTGTATCTTTGCTCATCAAAACTTTGCACATCGACCAATCATGGGCACTTCAGTCTTGCATAGATACACCAGTTACCATTTCTCCTCATAATAAGCTCAGTAGAATTGAAGGTGTTATCTTCCATTGGGACCTAATGATACAAACTGATGAAGTGCTGCATACTAATCTGGTGTGGCGTGGAGTCCATTTTGTTTGCCGCATCCAGTAGATACCTAAGGATAATAGAACAGACACTGGAGTTTTTATCCTAGTCTTCGATGGCAACATTGTACCTGAGAAGGTTAAGATCATGGTTTATAGCTGTGATGTCACGCTTTACTTACCTCCTCCAATGAAATGTTTAAAAGTGCCAAAGGTTCTGACACATGTACTCCCACTGTTCTAATGAAGCTGTCTGTTGGGCACATGGACAGGTCCCATGAGGACAGTCCTTGTGATGAATCCTCTGAATGTGTCAGCTGACCAGGACCGCACCCTTCTTATTCACCGCAATGCACAATATTCAATAGAAAGCAGAAAATTCAATAGTATAAAATGCATCTTACCAAGATGCGAGGAAAGTTCGAAAGACTTCATCCGAATAATATGGTCTCCAGTTTTGTGTTGTCACAGTCCACACTTCACATGATAACAGGGTCTCGCATGACACTTCCTAGCCTTGGTTGCACCCCAGGGCCTGCCCCCACAGTTGGAGGAGAGAACATCAGCTCCCTCATCCTGTACACCTATAGCACCAGTTGTTCCCACACCATCTCTGCAGCCAGAGATGCCTAGTCATCCTCTGGTATCAGGAATTGAGGACACCTGTCAAGGTGCCCTCCTCTCAAGACAAGGACCAGCAGCCACAGGCTGCGGGCCGAAGAAAAGTTCAGTCCTCTTCTCTTCCAGAAAATTCACTGCGGAAATCTTCACAGAAATTGAAGTCTCGGAAGGGTAAGAAGGATAAGCGGAATGATAAGCTACTTTAAGGCTTGCTCCCCGACCCTGCAGTGGTCGAGCCTATGCACAAGGGATCACGCAATCGGGTGTACCATGACCTGGTAGCGAAGTAATCACATCCATCTTTCTCATTTGCCACTTTCTCAGACCTGACTCCAATGCACCTCCAAAGAATCAATAATGGCTACTGTCACCATACGACCAAACTCGGTCATTTAATTTCTACTTACTCGGTAACTGGCATAGTGCTTCAGGAAACACTGTTTATGGTGAACTCCTCCCTGCTCTGAAAAACTACCAACCCCACTACACCAGTTGCATTAGTGTCAAAAAAGCGTCCTGTGGAGTCTGTACTCTAACACACTCTATATTTTCAGTGAGCAGGTGCTCCTTACCATTGCACTAAGGCCATGGCTGTTAGTGTCTACCTGTCAGTTCGAATGACAATATGTAATGTTTGTTTAGCCCTTTATGGACCTTTCTGTGATCATGAGCTGTTTGAGTTAGTGGCAGCTCCCTGCCCCCTTTCTCTTATTGGGGAACTTTAATGCCCATAATCCTCTATAGGGTGGTGACACTATGTCTCGCAGAGGCTGAGTACTAGAACATCTCCTTTCAGAATTGGACCTCTGCCTACTCAATACCGGAGCTGCAACCTATTTTCATTGGGGTCCATGGAACATTTTCAGCTATTGATCTCACAGTTTGCAGCCCGAGTATCTTACCCTAATTCAGTTGTGTGTCCATGACAATGTTTGTGACAGCGACCATTTCCCTATTGTTCTATGCCTATCCATTCGCAGACATCTAGAACATGCTTCACCTCGGTCGCTTCGGAAAGCTGATTGGCAGGCTTTCTCCTCTGTAGCTACTATTGCATCCATTCATGTGACATATCAACAAATTGGTACAGGATTCTATTGATACTATTACTCATGCTACAGCAGGAATGATACCCTACTCCTCTGGCTCATCCCGACGACTGCCAGTGCCGTGATGGTCTGAAGATGTAGCCACAGCTATCGAGGAATGCCGCAGGGCACTTTGATGGCACAAGCATCATCCCTCTATGGATAATTTAATGGCTTTCAAGGTACTCCATGCGAAAGCACAGTTTTTAATAAAGAAGTGGAAGCAGGAGTGTTGGGAGCAATGTGTCTCAACCACACAGACCCACACCCCCTGTCCCAAGTATGGACTAAACTCTGCTGCATTTGCAGCCATCCAACAGTCAAGGCAGTTCTTGGAATCCTTGTCAATGGTAACATCTGCACTTATCCCATGATTCTTGCCGAATGTTTTGTGGCACACTTTGCTGAAGTGTCCGCTTTCAGTTATTACCATCCTTGTTTCCTGATCTGGAAACACCTTATTGAGTGCTACCTACTACCTGCTACCTTTCCGTGCACACATCTGTCTATCATGCAATGTCCCTTTTAGTGAATGGGAGCTTTGCAGCACTTTGGCAGAGTGTCTATATACGTCCCCTGGACCTGACAAAATTCACAACCAAATGCTCAAACATCTTCATGCCAACAGCGTGAAACATACCACATTTGGTGGGAGGGAGTATTTCCTTCTCAATGGCAGGAAGGTATTACTATTCCTGTCCTGAAACTGGGAAAAAACCACGTACTTTAACTAACTATGGCCAATCTCTCTGATGAATGGGCTATGTAAGCTATTGGAACGAGTGGTTGACTGTTGGCTTTGCTGGTGCGTTGAAGCCAGAGGGCATATATCAAGATTCCAAAGCTGCTTTTGGGCTTTCCGGTCCTCCACATATCATCTGGTTTGTTTGGAATCCGCAGTACTTACGCACATTG
The DNA here is from genome assembly GCF_023864275.1 of Schistocerca cancellata. NCBI lineage: Eukaryota > Metazoa > Arthropoda > Insecta > Orthoptera > Acrididae > Schistocerca > Schistocerca cancellata. Next base: position 779,435,595 of record NC_064628.1, on the reverse strand, counting down.
CCAATATCTGATTGCTGTGTTCTTTGACATAAAGAAGGCATAAGATACCAACTGTCAACGTCACATCCTATTTACACTCCATGAGAGGAGTGTCCATGGCAGTTTACTCATTTGTATCCAGAATTTCCTATCTCTCAGATTTTTTTTCAGGTTTGTATCGGTTCGACTCTCAGCAACCAATATGTATGGGAAACTGGAGTCCCACAGGGATGGGTTCTGAGCGTAATGCTTTTTGCTATCGCCATCAATGCAGTTGTAAATGTAGTGGGCCTGACAGTTTCTTTGTCACTGTATGTGGATGGTCATTGCCTGTACTTTCCCCTCTGCATCATTGTGTACCACTGAGCGCCAACTTCAGGAGGCTGTCTGGTAAGTCCATGACTGTGTCCTGAATCACTGATATCATTTTTCTCCCACAAAATCGTGAGTTATGCATTTTTATCAGCTCCAAAATGAGACCCCCCCCTCCCCCCCAATCCCCTCAGGGGGCTCGCCACTCTTTGGCTACCATGGGGCCCCAGCCTTTGCAGCACCTTCTCCCTTCCGAGCATGTTTTCCCTTCCATGCTGCATGTCTATCCTTTCGATATTCTTCTTCCCCTCCCTTGGGGAACGTGTCTGGGGTGTTATTGGGAATGTTCTGCGGTGTCTGTCGCTGACATAAGAACAGTCTCACCTCTGTTTTTTTTTGTCCTCTCGTTCCTCTGCTTGAGCATTTGAGGTTCCTTTTGATCTTCTTCCTCCCTGTGCACTCCTGAAGACCGGCCCACGTGTCTGACCCATAACAGGTGACTGGTTAACGCGTAATTCCCAGCACCAGGTCGACAGGTAGGGTTCACACGTACCCCCTGGTACAGGCCAGGCCCAGGGAGGGGTGATTGCCTGAGCTGCAACCTTCCCAAATTGCTGATTGGTCCCTCTGTGAGGTGTTCAGGAGGTGTGAACAGTCACCTAAGGCAGGTGTGCCCCCTTCTGAAGTCTTGCAATGTACTAACGAATGCACAGTGTGGGTTTTGAGCATGGCGTTCTGCAGTTGACCATCTCGTGACTTTGTCCACCCATGTCATAAATGGTTTTCTGTGGAAATCTCGGACTGTGGCCATGTTTTTCAATTTGGAGAAGGCATATGACACCTGTTGGAGAACTCGTATCCTCCGAACTCTTTACACGTGGGGCTTCCATGGCCGCCTGCCCTGTTTCCTTCAGGAATTTTTAAATGGCAGAGTTTTCAAGGTACGTGTTGGTTCTGCTGCCTTGTCGTACACCTTCATCCAGGAAAATGGTGTGCCTGCAGGGTTCTGTCCTGGGTGTTGTCCTATTTGCTATTGCCATTAACCGTATAATGGCCTGTCTCGCCCCCCAGGCATCCCCAGCTCACTTCTTGTTGACGATTTTGCCATCTATTGCAGTTCTCCTTGGACCTGTCCCACTGAGTGGCATCTTCAGCGATGTCTTGATCGTCTTCACTCATGGAGCATTGACAATGGCTTACAGTTTTTCCACTGGCAAAACTGTCTGTATGAATTTCTGGCGGTGCAGTTGGTTTCTCCCACCATCTTTACATCTTGGGCCTGTTTCTCTTCTGTTCGTTGAAACTATGAAATTGCTGGGGCTCATGCTCGATAGGAAACACTCTTGGTCCTCCCATGTGTCTTACCAGTCAGCCCACTGTACGTGTCTCCTCAATGTCCTACGTGTCCTCAGTGGTACTTCCTGGGGTGATGATCGAACCACCCTCCTCGGTTTGTACCGGTCCCTTATCTGTTCGAAACTAGACTATGAATTCTTTGTTTATGTGTCTGCATGTCCATCCCTCTTACACCATCTCAGCACTATCCACCATCTAGCATTTTTGGCCACTAGCACCTTTTACACTAGCCTGGTTGAGAGTCTGTATGCTTAAGCTGCTGAACTACCACTGTCCTACCACCGTGACTTTCTGCTCAGCAGGTACGCATGCCATTTGTATGCCAAGAGTGGCCACCCATCCTATGCCTCCTTCTTCGATGATTCCTTTTATCGCTAGTATGGGGTGTGTCCCTCGTCTCTGTTACCTCCTGGAGTCTTCTTTTAGCATTTGCTTTGGCAGCTTAACTTTACACTACCTGCAGCTTTCCCAGTGTGTGTGAGCCCTTCACCATCTTGGGTTCATGAAGTGGCCCATGTTAACCTTGTCCTTCAGTCCCTTCCTAAAGACACTACTCCAGCCTCGCTCTATTGCCTTCAGTTTCATGACCTTCGCATTGAACTTCGTGATAGTACCTTTGTATACACTGATGGCTCTCGGACTGACCATGGGGTCAGGCGTGCCTTCATCATTGGCACCCATGTCTTTCGATATCAGCTTCCGGCACTCTGCTCATTATTTACAACAGAGCTCATTGCACTGTATCAGGCCACAGAGTACATCTGGCGACACAGACTTTTCAGTTGTGTCCTCTGCTCAGACTTGCTCTGTGCCCTTCAAGGTCTATGTATGCTGTACAGCACCCATTCCTTAGTGCAGTGGATCCAGGAAAACTGTCACTTGCTCACTGTTTGCGGAGCCACTATGATGATGACTGTGGGTTCCTGGTCATGTCGGTCTGCCATGTAACAAGGCTGCTGATGCTGCTGCCAAGGCTGCAGTCCCCGTACCTCAGTCCGCTAGTTCCTATGTTCCCCCATATGATCTCTATGTTGTTGTCTTGTCAGGTGGTGGTGTCCCTTTGGTGTCGCCAATAGTCCTCCCTTCACGGGAATAAGCTCCGGCCTTTCAAGCTGCGTGTTGGGCACTGCCTATTTAGCCATCATCATTTGATAAGTGATGCTACCCCACCACTTTGCCCACAAGTTTTAACGGGCCTCCACTTCCCGACAGAATGCCCATTTTTTTAACCATTTACGTCCCCGCTTGGGTTTGCCGTCTGAGTTACCGTCCATTTTAGCAAATGACATGCGGGCTCTCGACTGCGTTTTCCTTTTTATCTGCCAAAGCAATATGGTGAAGGTCATTTAATTTTTAGTTTTCAAAGTCTGTTTCTGTAAGGTGTCTTTTCTAGTGTTTTCTCCATGTCGCTGTTTTTAGCTGCCTTCTCTTATGTCAATTGGGACTGACGTACAGTTTTTTAACTCCTCTCTGTCTCCACGTTCTATAGACTTGGGCGCGTATGAACCCAGTTGTTTTTTGCACCCTAAAGCAAAACAAAACCAAAACTAATCTGGACTGTGCACCCGCACCCAGAAATTTATCTTGGTCATTGAAACTCTCCAATTCTTAGATATTTTATTTGACCACAAACAAGCTGCATGTCTGCCAGCTCAAGGCGACATGCGTGAAGAAGTTGAATGCTCTCCTTTTTTTAATCACTCTGCATGGGGCACAGATTGCACTGTTCTTCTGGGATTTTGCGAAGTGCTGATTTTATCCTGCTTCAGCTATGGATGTGTTGCCTATGGGTTGGCAGCGAGGTCCGTACTGAGCTTGCTGAACCCTCTTCACCACACTGGTGTGCAATTCGCTATGGGGGCTTTCTGTATGAGCTCTGTTGGCAGCCTCCTGATGGAAGCCAGTGTCCGATCCCTGCGGGTTGGATAGCAGCAGCTTCTGGCGAGTTACGCGGTCACAATCTGTCAGATGCCTACCCACCCATGTCACTAAACTCTGTTTCACATCCAGCAGTACAGACTGTTTGCGCATCATCCAAAACTGGGAAGACCAGCTGGGATCTGACTTGATATTATACTGAAGGACCCCCAACAGCCTCTGTTGGTTGCTAGACCTCCCTCTCAACATCCCCTGTGAGCTTTACCATGTCCTTTGATAATAATGGACTTCTTTTGTGGTCACAAGAAGAATGCTGATTCTACCCTTCTCCGACACATGTATCTTTCAATCCTCCACGATTATTCTACATTCTGTATGCATCTACACAGATGGACTGAAAGTCAATGACAGGGTCCATTACACTTTTGCATGAGAGGCACTCTCTGCCAAGTACCTACATTGTATATATTGCAGAATTGGTTCCCATCTCTCAGGGTTTTTGGTACATCAAATCCCAGACCCTGACAAACTTTCTGATCTGTAGTGATTCCATCAGTTACTGAAATGAATGAAATGTCGTGTGGCTAGGGCCTCCCATCGGGTAGACCGGTCGCCTGGTGCAAGTCTTTTGATTTGACGCCACTTCGGCGACTTCCGTGTTAACGGGGACGAGATGGTAATGAAGACAACACAACACTCTGTCCCTGAGCGGAGAAAATTTTCCGACCCAGCCGGGAATTGAACCTGGGCCCCTTAGCATGGCATTCTGTCGCGATGACCACTCGGCTATCGAGGTGGACATCAGTTACTTAAAAGGCATAACACTGTGCTATCCCAAAAATATTTTGGCTGCCAATGTCCAGGACCTACTGGCTGACCTCTGCAGCTCTGGAAAGACAGTGAGTTTCATGTGGATACTGAGCCACATACGCATTCCAAGAAATAAACTCGCCAATCCCTTAGCTAAAGTCGCAACTACAGGAGATCAACTTAATGTTGGGATGCCATGCTCAGATTTAAGATTACAACTTCAACACAATATTTTGAGGCTCTGGGAACTGGAATGGCAGGCTACTACAACCCAAAACAAGTTGAGAGGGATTAAAGGGTCCACTAAGATATGGCAGACATCTTTACAGGCCTTTCCAAAAGGTGCCATTGTGTTGTGCTGACTACGCAGCAACCACACGAGACTCACCCATGAGTTCCTTCTGCGTCAGGAGGATCCCCCTCACTGCAGCTGCAGTAATCTTTTGAAAATAGTGCATGTTCTTCTTGAAAGTGCCCTGCTGGCCAATCTGCGGCAAGGTCTTTGTTTGCCTATCTCACTACCTCAGATGCTTGCGGATGACGTGACAGCCACTAACATAGTTTTGCATTTCCTGAGCAAGAGCAGATTTTACTCTAACCTGTAATACTCTCCACTTCCAGTGTTAGGAGTGGTTGTGGGGTGAGAGCCTCCCCTTGTGGCGGGTACTCAGCAAGCAACTGCAGGTTACTTTCTTCCCCTCTCACCTTGTTGTGCCTTTAGACCCTGGTTTGCAAGATGCTTTTGGGTTATCTCTATTTTCTTTTACCAGTCACACCCTTTTAAACTCTTTGACCTGGTGCTGGGAATTACGCGTTAACCAGTCACCTGTTATGGGTCAGACACGTGGGCCGGTCTTCAGGAGTGCACAGGGAGGAAGAAGATCAAAAGGAACCTCAAATGCTCAAGCAGAGGAACGAGAGGACAAAAAAAAACAGAGGTGAGACTGTTCTTATGTCAGCGACAGACACCGCAGAACATTCCCAATAACACCCCAGACACGTTCCCCAAGGGAGGGGAAGAAGAATATCGAAAGGATAGACATGCAGTTTGAGCATCCAAGGCCACTATTTTTGTGTGTTTATCGTATGATAAGGAGGGACTGATGATCCAGTAGTTCAGTCCCTGTGAACACATGATCACTATCATCATCCTAACTGAAATAGATTTTTATGGGTGGGGAACCTCTGTGTTTGTGGTGCTGTTGTGCAAGGGAGTTGGAACACACAGGATTGGTCAAACTATAGGAAACATAGAGCAGTTAAGGATGTCACTTTTGCTTCCTCCCCCCCCCCCCCCCCCCACCTCCCACACCACCCCCCACCACCCCCTTATAGGACCAAACTGCTGAGGTCATCGGTCCCTATTATGCAGTCTCCTAAGCATTCTGCTTACAAGCATTTCTGCCCTAGCACTTCCCAACTGTATTGTGTGTTAGATTCTCTAGGAAGACCTTCACTTCCATCTATACGAGATGGTCATTGTTTAAGAACTGTCCACTGGGACTGGCAGTATCTGCTACAGGCATGTGAAATATTGGTTCAGAACTTGACTAAAGATTTATTTGTTTTGTTCTCAGTTCCACTTTTCTGGATGTGTTAAAAAGCAGATCATGTGAAACCCAACTCGTACTTTTCCCACATGACATACTGAAAGCTTTGGGTCAATGCAGTCAAGTAGATGGAGTTTTTCTAGATTTCCAGAAAGCATTTGACTTAGTACTACATCTACGCTTATTGCCCCAAGTATGATCATATGGAGTATCAAGTGAAATTTGTGACTTGATTGAGGAATTTTTGGTAGGAAGGATGCAGCATGTTATCTTGGATGGAGAGTCATCATCAGATGTAGAAGTAATGCCAAGTGTGGCCCAGGGAAGTGTGTTGGAACCCTTGATGTTCATGTTGTATATTAATGACCTTAAGGACAATATTAATAGTAACGTCAGACTTTTTGCAGATGATGCCTTTATCTATAATGAAGTACTGACTAAAAGAAGCAGCATAAATATTAAGTCAGATCTTGATAATATTACAAAGTGGTGCAAAGTTGGGCAACTTTCTTTAATTGTTCAGAGATGTAAAATTGTTCACTTCACAAAATGAAAAAATGTAGTGTCAAGAAGTAACATAGGAAAAGATAGATAACTACTTGCCGTAAACATATCATGCTAAGTTGCGGACAGACACAATTAAGACACTTATGCATAAGCCTTCGGCCTCAGCCTTAGTGGGAAAAAGAGAAACACACACCAATCATTCACACAAGCAAGCACACCTCGCGTACACATGACTGCCACCTCTGGCAGCGTGGGCCCGAAGGCAGCTATTATGTTGGATGGAAGCAGCAGTGGGAGGGGGTGGAGAAGGGATAACAAGTGTACTGGTGGAGGAGTACTGTCTGGCGAGTGTGCATGGACTAGAATACCAACAGCTACAGTCAGGAGGTTATGGGTCAGGGAGGTGGGGAAAACAGAGCAAAAAAGGAGATGGGCAGATCCATTGGCAGAGGGTGACAGAGAGTGGGGTGTGAGAATGGGGAGGAGGTGATAGGTTGAGGACAGGATAATGGGAGTGGAGAAGTATTGTAAGGGTACCTCCCACCTGTGCAGTTCAGAGAAGCTGCTGTTGGAAGGGAGGATCCCCACTGAATTCAAACATGTTATGTTCAGCTGCATGTTGTGTCACAGGGTGGTCAACTATGCTCTTGGCCACAGTTTGGTGGTGGCCATTCATCCTGGTGGACAGCTGGATGGCAGTCATACCAGTATAAAAAGTTGTGCAGTGATTGTAGCAGAGTTGGTAAATGACACGGCTGCTTTTGCAGGTGACCAAGCTCCTGATGGGGTGGGATAAACTCATGGTAGGACTGGAATAGGAAGTGCTGGGTGGGTGGATTTGGCAGGTCTTGCACCTGGGTCTTCCGCAGCAATATGATCATTATGGCAAGGGGTTGGGTTTGGTAGTGGCATAGAGGTGAACTAAGATGTTGTGGAGGTTGGTTGGATGGTGGAATGCCACTTTAGAAGGGATGGGAAGGATCTTGAGTAGGATGTCCTTCATTTCAGGACATGATGATAGGTAATCAAAGCCAGGTGAATGATGTGGTTCAGTTACTCCAGTCTGGGCTGGTATTGGGTGATAAAGGAAGCAGTCCTTTGTGGTGGGTTTGTAGGGGTGTTGGGAGGATAGCGGGTGTGAGGGGAAATGACACGGGAGATCGGTTTGTGGGGGGGATGGTGCCTGCCTGTGAAGATCTTGGTGAGAACCTCAGCATACTGGGCAAGGGAGTTCTTGCCACTGCAGATACACCATCCCCAGGTGGTCAGGTTGTATAGGAGAGACTTTTTGGTGTGGAAGGGACGACAGCTGTCAAAATGCAGGTACTGTTGATGGTTGGTTGGTTTAATGTGGACAGAGGTGCGGATCGAGCCATCAGAGAGAAGGGGGTCAATGTCTAGGATGGTGGCACACTGGGTTGAGAGGATTAGGTGAAGCAGGTGGGAGAGGTGTGCAGGAATGAAGATTGGGTGTCTTGGCCAAGAGTCCAGATCATGAAGATATCATTAATGAACCAGAACCAGGCTAGGGGTTGGCATTTTGAGAGACAAGGAAGGTCTCCTCTAGATGGCTCCTAAGAAGGTGCTATGTGGGTACCCACGAGTGTGCCACAGACTTGTTTGTATACCTTCCCTTCAAAGGAGAAGTAGTTGTGTGTTAGGATAAAATTAGTAAGGTTTATAAGGAATGAGGTAGTGGTTTGGAGTCTGAAGGACATTGGGAAAGGTAGTGTTCAATAGCAATAAGACCATGGGCATGAGGGATGTTGGTGTATAGGGAGGGGGCATCAACAGTGACAAGTAGGGATCCAGGAGGTAAAGGGCTGAGGATGGTGGATAGTTGGTGAAGGAAGTGGTTGGTATCTTTGATGTAGGAGACTAAATTACAAGCAATTGGTTGGAGGTGTTGATCAATGAGGGCCAAAATTCTTTTAGTGGGGGCACGATAACCAGCCACAAGGAGGTGTCTGGGATTGTTGGGTTTGTGGATTTTGGGGAGCATGTAGAAGGTGGGATTGTAGGCTGTCATAGTGGTGAAGAGGGAAATGGATTTAGGGGAGAGGTTCTGGGAAGGGCCTAAGGCTTTAAGCAGGGATTGTAGGTTGTGTAGGACTTCTATGATGGGATCACTCTGACAGAGTTTATAGTTGGAGGAGTCAGATAATTGGTGGAAGCTTTCCACCATGTAGTCACTGCACTTCATAACAGTGATGGAACCTTGGTCTGCTGGTAGGATGATTAGGTGTGGATTATTGTTGAGGTTGTGTATGGCTAATCTTTCTTCTGTTGAAGGGTTTGTTTTCTGAGGAAGGGACCTGGGGAAGGATGATGAGGCTAAGATGAAAGAAGGAATTCCTGGAAGGTGATGAGTGGGTGGTTGGGTAGTGGTATGAATTGGGAGAGGCAAGGTTCATTGGTGGAATTAGGCAAAGTGATTGGCAGCAAAGAAGTGTTTCCATTGCAGGGGTTGGGAGGAGGACAATAAGCCTTTGACAAATCCAGCATGGTTATATTTGGGTGTAGGGCTAAAGATGAGACCTTTGGATAGTACTGAAACTTCTGTGGAGCTGAGGGATTTGATTGGAAGGTTAAGAACAACATTGTTACAGGAATGTTTTGGGTCTGAATTTGGTAGGGTATTGGTAGGGAGTTTTGGGAGGTGTGTTGTGTTGAAAAGTTCAGTTAGACAGGGATTAGGTGCTGTGAGGGGTGGACAAGGAGGAACACTGATAGGATAGGGATGGGAAAGTGGTGCCCTCAAGTGGCAGTTGGATGTCAGCAGGTTGCATAACTTATGGAGGTGGTGTCTGCAATGCTCCTCCAGATGTTGGAGAACAAAGGACCCAATTTCAGAAATGTGATATATGAAGCAGGGACTTTACAGTAGCAGTATAATGCAGAGGGAGCAGAGGTGTTTCTGGAATTCCTGTGTTACGGAGATGTGTTTTTGGAGTACCAGGTTTGCAAGAGTCAAGGACTGGTGGAATCTGAAAAGGTGAAGGAGGGGAAAGGAGGGGTAGGGTCCAGAGAAAGGAATTCTTATGGTTGGGGCATTTGGGAGGATTCTATAGTTTAGGCAACATTCAAAAAATAGGATGTGGGACTGGGCTTTAGCCAGGGAAATGGATTCTTTTCTGAACTGGTGCAGAAAGATGGAGCAGGGGTCTCTTGTGTCATGAATGGTGTAAAGAAACTGGAATGACATGGAAATTGGCAAAATAGGTTGTCATGGGTGAGAGAGGAGCTGAGTGAGAGAAAAGATGCATAAAAAACTCAGATACACAAAAATGAGTGAAACCACGTAAAAATACACACAAATACATTAAAAATGTACAGAAATGTGTAAGAAAAGGAATGAATTGGGCTTGTGTGTGTGGTTTTTTTTAAAGCAATAAGGGAAGAGAGGAAAGGGGGCTGGGTTATGTCGAGGATCCAAGTTATTACAGCTATCTGAGGCAAGAATCTGGGCATCAGATGCTGCATCAACAACTCGCCTGGTCACAAAGCCTGTGTTGTATGCAGTCGATCATTGATACAGTGTGGCTCAGAAGTAGGTGCGGTTTTGGAGGAAAGAAGAGAGAGAGAACAGACACTGAGAAGAGTAATGTGATAGAGAATAGTAACAAAGGAAAAGTCATAGGGTTGTAGGATGGAAGAAAAGCTGTTCGGCAAAATCAAACAATGGAAACTCCAGATAGGAATCTCAACTTGTAGGAAAAGTGAGATTACTACATGAATGGAATGGGTAGAAAACCTGATAACTCATATAATGATATGTACCCTCTGCCATGCACCTCACAGTGGTTTCCAGAGTATAGCTGTAGATGTGTATTTAGAATGTGCATTATTGGAGAGGTGAGAACAATGGAGCAATTCACAAGAAACCTCTGCACAGTGATAGTGACAGTTTGGTGTGCTATCGCTAATGTAGGCATTAATTTTTTGAAAATTGCCAGGGCTTTACCATCAGTTCTGAGCATATGTCGACATGATTCAAGATTTGCTTTGAACCACAGCTTCAGCAAATCAATTTGGCACTAGCAGTGCGGTGCTAGAAATTCAGTTACTGTTTTGAGGGAAATCTTCCCCCAGTGCTTGATCTCCTGGTTTGGTGACATTCCATGTCCTGGGCACTCACTGGATTTAACTCTGTGTGACTACTTTTCATGGGGATACCTTCAGAGTGACGTGTATAAAAGTCGACCAAGGACTCTACAAACCTAGAAGTAGACTGCATTCTGCAGCAGATGCTTCACAAAGTTAGGCAGAACGGCTGCAGCAGTGCATTAACAGAGAGGATCAAGACATGCAAGAACTGTTGTTTAAAACCTCTTGAAATTAACTTTGTGGAATATTCCTGTTCGAGCCCCTGTAGTTTCATGAAGTTCCAGTCGATGGCGTACTATATGTGGCCTTCAAAATGGCATCTGTAATGGAGGTGCACTCGAAGCAAAGTTGTCATTCAGTTTCTTTTGGTGGGAAACCATAACATCAAAGATATTCATATGCACTTGCAGAACGTCTAGGGAGACCTGGCAGTGAACAAAAGCATTTGACAAGGCATCTGTCGTCATAGCAACAAGATTGGCCCAACCTGTCGAACTCCTGTGTGCAGGCTGACCATGTACGGCTGTGACTCTTGCAGTGTTGGAATGTGTTGACACACTCATTCGAGGTGATCAACAGACCACACTAAAACATCTCGTTGTTCAACTGGTCATCTGTTAGTGGTGCCGTCCACCGGTTGGGATAGCTGAAGATATGTGCCCATTGCCTAACAGAAGATCATAGAGAGCAACGAAGGACCATTTGTGTGAATTGCTTGCGTGTTAAGAGTCTGATCATGACAATTTTCTGTTGAACATAATCACAAGCAGTGAAACATGAGTTCATCATTTCAAACCCAAAACAAAATGGCAATCCTTGCAGTGCTCTCCTCTGAAGGAAAAGTTCAAAACCGCACCCTCAGCTGGTAAAGTCATAGCAGTAGCCCTCTGGGACTCTGAGTGGGTTATTCTGTTTGATGTCCTCTCTCATTGTGCATCATCAAATTTGAAGTGTATCGTAGTATCCTCAGGAAATTGAAGAAACTAATTCAACATGTTTGTTGCTACAAAAATGCAAACTAACTTCCTTCACCATGACATTGCAAGACCTCACACAAGTCTGTGCACCATAGAGGAGCACACACAACTTTGAGTGTTCTTCCTCATCCACCCTACAGCCCAGATCTTGCACCTTCAGTCTCCTGTCTGCTTGGTCCAATGAAGGATGCTCTCTGCAGGAAGCAGTACATGGATGATTGGGATGTTATTGATGCAGCAAGATGTTGGCTCAGATGTTGACCAGTAGAGTGGTACTGTGCAGGCGTAAAAGCCCTTCCGGTAAGGTGGCATAAGGCCATTGTATTGAACAGATATTACGTTGAAAAATAGGGCTTTGTAGCCAAAACAGTGGGGAATAATATGATGTATTGCAATCCTCAATAAAACTAACCCACTTTCAGAAAAAAATGTGTTGCATTACATATTGAACACCCCTTGTATAGTTTTGTTCTACCATCTTTTTTAAAAATAAACCTTCAGAGTTAGGAATACTGCCTGTGCCACCCTGTATTTCTGATGAATTAAGACCAGTGGTTGTTCCTGATCTTTGAAGCCTCTATGACATTATATTTTAACAAGATAACACAAGATGACATGTTACTCGTGCTGTCCTGGCTTACCTTAGTATAGAGTGTCTGTAACGCTGGCCAGCATGTTCTCCAGATCAGTCGTCTGTTGAAAATGTCTGCTGATTGGTTGCTGAGAGACTGGTAGCCTGCCGTCGCTAGGCACTAAGATTGATCAACTCTCAGATAGAATTGAAGCACCTATATATCATCTCAGCTCACAACCAGATTGACTAAATGCCAAGCCAGATTAGAACCATTGGTGCAGCCAGAGGTGGCAGCAGTGTGAACTAAATTTTGAATCCTGTGTATCCTTCAAGATTAATCACGTATTCTCCCTACTGCACTGTATACACACAATAAGAAAAGAAATTGTTTCCATAATGAGGTAGGAAATTAGGTACTGGCAGAAAGAAATCTGTGAGGACAGATAGTGAGTTGAGCTTGGGTAGTTCAGTTGGTAGAGAACTTGCTCGCGAAAGACGAAGGTCCTGAGTTCAAGTTTGTCAGACACACACTGCAAGAAAGTTTCAAAAGAATTATTTATTATCATTCGTGGTGTAATTTGCAATCTGATTTATTTCTTCTGATTTAGTGTGTGAATTTCTGGACTGCTGTGTAGCTTTTTGTAAATGTACTAGAGTAGTTTTTAACAGTTTAATTTGGGATAGCTCTCAGCAATTTGAAGACTGCTCAAAGAGGAATATTGGTTTAAGAACACCAGCCATTTATGCCATTTTTTAAAATGTTACTGACATGTGACTATTGCAAAACCTAGCAGTTGCATGCACGAAATTGTGTCAATGTGATCATATATTGGCTCAGTCATTCATGACAGCAGCTGTTCCATTCACTAATGTTTGTTTCGAAATAATTATAGAAATTGCCAGCAGAAGGCAGCACCTGTCAAGGGACAGGTAAAGAGACCTCTGTACATTATTCTCATCTGAAATGAGTCCAGTTTTCAAGCAACAGGTGCCTCGTGTCGAGAAAATTGTGGCCCGAGCAATACTTCGGCGTGTTCTTTTGAACACAGTAATGTGGCTCGAACTGCAAACAGGCTCAGTCTCTGAAATGTTAAATAACGTTCCCTTTTCCATGTGCAAATATTTTTTCTTGAGTGAACCATGGGTTTATCCATTCCTTTTTAATCAAATTTTTAATTAGCTCATTGAAATTTCATATGAAATTCATATAATTTTTCATCTACTCAGTTCCTGTAGTTACATGGTGGTTAGACATGTACAGGCCATCCAACATTCTTATTAATTATATTATGTACTGACTTAATGTGCAATTGGCAAGGCAAACATCATAGTCGTGAAAAAAACTTTCTTGCGACAATAATCACACTATTCCATAATATTCTTTTGTTGCAAGAACCATTTTTAAATTGAGAAGTTTTATCTTGTTGATGTAGAGGTTACTGAAATATTCTATACTGTTATTAAGCAACTCTAAATTCTTTTTGTTTGGCTTGCTTGGAACAGTGTCAAAAGGAAAACAGAACCTACTGCGTAAGTACTCCAAATTGTTGACTTTCTAATCTTTTTTTATCAATTTGTGATTTCTCCATGCATCTGTAATGGTTTGTCTCTGTTTCTGCTGCTTTCTTTGAAGTGTTCGGCGAAAATCTTCTCCTGCTCAGGCTCCTCGAACTCGTTCTGATAAGTCGAGGTAAATTATTCCATCATTTAATTGAAAGCACAGAAAATGCTAGTTTGTGTGATAATCATGTAAAAAACGTTAATGCATGTGTGAGGAAAAAATTGACTGCAACTTTTTAGTGTTGATTAACTTATTATCTCTTTTGTGTGAAATGTAATACCAGTTAAAACAGACTTCTTTTCTTAGTTTGCTTGGCTTCTTAATGTAGGTAAATTTATAACTTAGTGGGTTATTTCTCATAAAATAACTATTATAAGAATTGTCTTTTATAAGTAGTTTGTATCTTCTTTTTGAGTTGAAGCACATTTCATATGCAGTTCAGAACTAATTTTCAGAATAATGGTCAGTTAATAAGCTTATTAGTTTCAGTTAAGAAATATGAGGTATGCTTACTAGTGATCAATTTTTAACGTGGTACGTTTTCAGTGAGTTCTCAGAGATGATTAAAAATAAGGTCTTCACAAAATGAAATGATTTTTTTCAGATTTTGTTTCCTCACAAAATGCCATCTCGCTGGTAATCAGTATGTGCGTAAATTAATAAATTTATAATGTGAATCAGTTAGTGGAGGTATCATTAATAGTAAATGATAATTGTTGGTGTTTGGGTACATTACTTGATTCTATCACATCGTGATACTCACTTAAAAGCTTTTATAAATATGACTTATTTCTATTATTCATGGAAAAGATCAGAAATGTCTTTGTTATATCAAATTAATTGTTGTAGAATTTCAGTGCTCATCTCAGATATGTATGTTTGTTTGAATGTACATACATTGAAAATCAGAAAAATTACATCTTTCACACACAAAATGCACATCAAAAGGAGTGTGAAAATCGAAAAAATACTGAAAGATTTGACCATCTCATAAACAGTGTCTTTAGCAATAGATCAGGACAAGGATGGGGAAAGTAATAGACTGTGCTTTTATGCTTTTATCAAAGGAATCATCCTAGCATTTACATAATTAAGTTAGAGAAACTGTAGAAAACCAAAATTAGGATAACAGGATGGTTATTTCCACCCCATGTTCAGAAATGTGTGTTCAGCTTCGTAACCCCTGTTTCACTACGTTTGGTGCAAACATAACAAATAAAGTACGTGCTCTGTAGAGCAAGTGATAATCATGGCAGGTAATTTTCATGTATTTTCCCGAATATAATGACACAAAAACAGGTTACCAACAATTTATAGAAGAGCATATATATATCTAAAAAGAAAGATGATGAGACTTACCAAACAAAAGCGCTGGCAGGTCGATAGACACACAAACAAACACAAACATACACACAAAATTCTAGCTTTCGCAACCAATGGTTGCCTCGTCAGGAAAGAGGGAAGGAGAAGGAAAGACAAAAGGATTTGGGTTTTAAGGGAGAGGGTAAGGAGTCATTCCAATCCCGGGAGCGGAAAGACTTACCTTCGGGGGAAAAAAGGACAGGTATACACTCGCACACACACACACATCCATCCGCATATACACAGACACAAGCAGACATTTATGCGGATGGATATGTGTGTGTGTGCGAGTGTATACCTGTCCTTTTTTCCCCCGAAGGTAAGTCTTTCCGCTCCCGGGATTGGAATGACTCCTTACCCTCTCCCTTAAAACCCAAATCCTTTTGTCTTTCCCTCTCCTTCCCTCTTTCCTGACGAGGCAACCATTGGTTGCGAAAGCTAGAATTTTGTGTGTATGTTTGTGTGTCTATCGACCTGCCAGCGCTTTTGTTTGGTAAGTCTCATCATCTTTCTTTTTAGATATATTTTTACCACGTGGAATGTTTCCCTCTATTATATATATATATATATATATATATATATATATATATATATATATATATATATATATATATATATGGTTATAATAGAAGGAAACATTCCACGAAGGAAAAATATATCTAAAAAGAAAGATGATGAGACTTACCAAATGAAAGTGCTGGCAGGTCGACAGACACACAAACGAACACAAACATACACACAAAATTCAAGCTTTCGCAACAAACTGTTGCCTCATCAGGAAAGAGGGAAGGAGAGGGAAAGACGAAAGGATGTGGGTTTTAAGGGAGAGGGTAAGGAGTCATTCCAGTCCCGGGAGCGGAAAGACTTACCTTAGGAGGAAAAAAGGACGGGTATACACTTGCGCACACACACACATATCCATCCACACATATACAGACACAAGCAGACATATTTAAAGACCAAATATAAATATGTCTGCTTGTGTCTGTATATGTGTGGATGGATATGTGTGTGTGTGCGAGTGTATACCCCTCCTTTTTTCCCCCTAAGGTAAGTCTTTCCGCTCCCGGGACTGGAATGACTCCTTACCCTCTCCCTTAAAACCCACATCCTTTCGTCTTTCCCTCTCCTTCCCTCTTTCCTGATGAGGCAACAGTTTGTTGCAAAAGCTTGAATTTTGTGTGTATGTTTGTGTTCGTTTGTGTGTCTGTCGACCTGCCAGCACTTTCATTTGGTAAGTCACATCATCTTTGTTTTATATATCATTAACCCGGGAAGGATTCACCAGAGGAAAATGGTGAGAGAAATAAAGTAAATGGTCATACTTGTAGTATGTTGTTTCGAAATAGCTTGTTTATGAATTTGGATCAAATTTTGGAATGGTAGGTTCAGCGGCGGCATGCTGATGACCAGTTACTGCCTAGAAGTTGAGGCCACTTAGAAATAACATATATCTGCAACATCATTGGTTTCTATTTAAGACTTGATTTTGATATGAATTGTAAACAGATTTGTGCATATTTTAAAATATAAAGTATATGTAGAGTATTGCTTGCTAATAGTTATTCAGATGTTCTGTAAAAATTGTGTATTACTAATTCTTGTTGTGCAGTTTCTCTATTTTGACTCATGTTGTTTATTTTCTGTGGTAAACTTCGGCAGAAATGTACCTGGTCGGAAACCCAGGTAGGAAGACATCATTGTAGAAATGTGTTAAACCAGGGTTGCAATTTGTTGTTAGAGTAAAATCTAGAAAACCATTGCACTCATTATACACACTGAGAGAGAAGCATTTCATACTTTATGCTTCAAGCAAAGGATATATGCTTACACATAGCAATAATAATTATTTTCTTTGTACGGGGTTTTGCTACATGCCAGCCAAGCCAAATTCCCAGAAAATGCTATAACCAGCTTTGCTGTTCGTAAATTGCCTCTTCAGGTCATTAGGGGAGTTTGAGTTTGAGCTAGCTATACATAATGCTTCAGCTTGCATATTTCTCTTAATTGTGATCTAGCAGCCCTGGTTTATCAAATCTGTAGTTCTTTAACTGTGTAGACTTTTTCTCATTGATGCAAACAGTGTCCTACCCTGCATTATCTTAATACTGCATTTTTAGTACTACAGTGAATAGAAGACTAGTTTCATTTATATGTAAAGTTGAAGGAGGAGACTAGGAATGTCTTACTTGGCTATGGGATATGCACCTAGTTAGCCGATCTCTGAAACGAACTGACAAAGAATAGAGGAACCAATTGCATAATGTTTCCTGTATGCATTCTTCTCTCTCACCATTATTCAGAAAAAAGGAAGAAACCACTGTTAATACTTGATATTCCACATATGATTGAACTGACCATAAATTCTGTTGATATTTGTGTTTTTGAAATTTGAAGCTTTATTTTTGAATGCAGATAGTGAACATGTATTAGGGCTTATGACAAGGGATCTGTTACACTACTTCAGCATATAGGCAAATATCTGTTGCCTTGTGGAGCCCAACCTAGTTTTGCTGAGACACTTAAGTTTTCTGGTTTATACCTTTTCATTTTCGACAGTGATCTTTTGCTACTCATTCCTAAATTCTGCCTTCTCAAGTTTCAGACGATGTTTTGAAATTATTTCTGGGCCTATGAATGTTCACTCTCCTCTAAATTACTCTTCCTGAGTCTTTGACCCTTTCCATACTGTCATTGTTCTAATAACTCTCATTTCAGATAATTGACTATTAATCACTTGTCAATTTTTGGAATGCATAAGTCATTTCCATGAATCACTTTTGATTTGTAAAGTTGAATTCTAATGTTTTTTGTTCTGGTTTTTGTTACCTATTATCTTTCTGCATATGTTGTCAGAATTTATAAGCTTGTAATTTTTAATTTACGTATTTGTAATTGATGTCAAAGCCATGCATAGATTCAAAATGAAAAACAGGTCACTGGAGAACCTTGTGTCAGGAAGTCATATCCGGCAGAGGAACTGATTGGCTGTGGCATACACTGATAATATTCAGAATTAGAGAATTTGATGACATGATGTAAGAGATGGAAGTCAGTAAGATAATTATTACCCCCTGAAGTGCTAAGAGCTGCAAGTAGGCACACAAGTCAGAGTAAAAGAAAGAGAGATCATTTTGTGTTTTGGGTTGTGTGTGTGAGATGAGATGAGAGTAGTCACAAAGGTAGATCCACATGATGCCTCATTTCCCGTAGATTAGTTCAGATGCACAGAAACATCAGTGCATGTGGCAGAATTGGTTGAAGTCATGGTATTAACACATGTGCTCGAAAATGTCCCAGAGTTGCTTTAATCAGCTTGCTATCAAATGTTGCTGCAATATTTCAGTCTTCTGCTTGTACAACTGATAATGCATATCTAGGCTAGGTAATGCCATGCTTAATCAAATTTGTGTGGAGGAAGGCTGACACTTACTTATTGCCTGGAAACATAGTAGTCATGTCAGAGTTTAACCCAATAATTTTATGTTTGGAAACAAAAGATTTCAGTGATTCTTGTTACACTTGTGACAGGTGTGTTCTAAGTGACAATGAAGTTCCATTGTATTTTATTACATTTCTTTTGTAATGAAAAAATTTTATATTGGTATTTTTAGATGTGAAAAATAATAAAATAAGTTCAGTTAATAACTTATATGCTATTGAGAATTGTACTGAAATCATAAATATTCTGACTTCGTTTACACAAATGATCAATAAATTTAATTATCACTTATACGCTTTTTCGTGTAAATAATTTATTTCAGAAATCACAATATGTTAGCTTTTTTTTGTTAGTGAGCTGTTCATTTATCCTTCTCATATCTTTAGTATAATTTTCTGAAATAATCTTGCAGAATAAGTGTTTAATGCTGTATTAATTTCAACATGTGTTATTAATTGTTGATAAATGCCCTGGTCAAAAGCATTTGTCAGAAAACTTCTAAATAATACCCACTTTGTAAACAGGCAGTTCATGCTTACTGTAAGAGATTCCAGCTAAGGACTGGAGACTATTCACTTCAATACATGTCTTCCATTCTGTGCCTAGAGCCATGTGTGAATTGAATGCCTTATCTGTGCTGTTGAAAGTGCCAAACTTGTATGCAAAGCTGAACAGAAAAACACATTGTGTCGATGCACCCGAAGAAAGAACTTCTGACATTTGTACTCCTTTCCATTACTATTTTAGCTTTCGTTGTGTGTTTCTTGTGTTTCATGCTGATTGATGTGGTTTTACTCATAATTACTGTTAAATGTTTAATTTTTGATCTCTGTTAGTAGGAGGTGACTACATTTAATGGTGAGAGCTTGACTGACTACTTTGAACTGAAAGCTCATGCACTGCATTATTTTGGTGCATTAAATCCAGCTGCCTCTGTATGACTTCTTTGCCTATCTTGATAACATTGATAAAAAAAACTGAAATTGCCCTTCATCTTCTTTTTTTCCTTGCAGTCATCTGTTATTTACACTCTCCTCTTCTTTCATACTTTTCGTCGGTCGTCCCTTAGGGCAGAATCTCTGGTTCATAGAACCTATAATTTTGTGTATGCCACTTTTGGCTGAATGTTTAATACAGTTAAAAGCTTCCAACAACATTATGCGTCTGCATGTGAGGGTGCAATTGCAGATGCAGCAGAGCACAGGCATACGTGCACCAGCTAGTGACCTAAATAAAACTAGCCCAGAAAATTTTTATAAGGTGACACACGCAAATTTCTGTTGTTAATTAATAGATGAACTGATCTTCAAAAGCATTTGCTGGACATGGCTGTTTCTGATGTCAAAGTGACAGTGTGCATTTCATACCTTAGCTGACAAAACCTAGTCCAGTTATTGCTAGGAGCCATGTAGTTTGTGGAAACAAAGATCAACATTAAGGCCATGGCCAAAGACTCAGAGGGCAAGTGTTACAGATACAAGTAAAGTGAGCTCAAACCATTATCAATAAACAAAGCCAGAACTGTCCTGAACAGTAACATACAATTCAAAGTCCAGGTCTCAGAAGCAAGGTTACTGTTGTATTCATGTATTTAATGTAGAGGGCTAACAGCTTTTTCTCACACTATGGAGTTGCAGCAGCCGAAATGGAACTGTGTGCCACATGAATAATGTTATTACCAGTCTGTCTCCCTCTGTTTCACTGAAGTGTGGGGTGTTAAAGTGCGTGATTAAGCAAACAAAGAGATACATCCAGCAGCTCTACCTGAGAGATGGTAGCAATAGCATTTTCTGTGTGTTACCCCTGTTGTTGACTCCTTTCTTCTCTCAGCACCTCATAAACTTAGAGATGACCAGATAACTGCTCTCAATAATAGCTAATAAACAGTCAGTAAAACCATGGCTGCAGGTGTGTGCATTTGGGTGTCTGTGTGGTTGGGTGTGTGGGAATGTGTGTACTTCTGCTATAGAATGAGCATCAGCTCGAAAGCTAGTGTTCCTACATGTGGGAATGGTTGCCTTTCCTTTATTTTGCATATCATTCGTTGCAGGAATTTCAATTGTTTTTATACATAGGCATGTGTTTGGCTTGCACTGTAAAAAAATTATTGTCTGTTACAATTTCAAACTTTTCCTCATATCTAATGATCTCTTTCCTGTTTAGATTACATTGTTGCAAAAATACCAAAAACACTTTGAGTCAGTTTCAATTTGGCCACACAACAGAATGCGTGTGTGTGAGTGATTTTTTTTTTGAGCTGGGGGGTGGGGGGCTGTGAAGACATTGCAGCAGCATTTAGTCCTTCTTCCTTTTTTCTGGTTTTCCTCTCTTTATTAATGAGATTACCTCCTAATGTTATATAAAATTTTCTTTGTTTTCCTGGTTTTTATTCATATCTACAGAAACTGTATGTATGTTGTACATTTAACTTTGCAGTTGGATAATATGTAATTGTACACTTAATTTAAAATCTTGTTATGCATGTTTCCACTGCCTTTCAAGTTATGAATAATACTTTCTGTTTGTTACTGGAAACACTATGTTCTGTTTTCATGATAGAATCTCTAACTAAACAGTAAATTATAATACTGACATAATTCTGTTTACTTATTTTAACTTTGATGTATACTCATAAGGAATGTGGCATGTTTTATTATACCCCTCATAAATATCACTGGTATCATGAACATCATTTGTTAAAGTGATTCTTAAAGTTGCTTTTAGGGGATAGAGACATATTATTTACTATGGTTTCATTCCAGTTTAGATCTAATCCTTTCCTATATTAATTAATTATACACAAGAATGTGTAAAGTGTCATCTTCTTATTAAGTTTATAGTCTCAAGGTGAGAAAAATGCAAGAAACTGTTACAGTGCAGTTCTTTGGCATTTTAATTATCCTAATGATGTATGGAGTAGTAATGTTGTTTGAGAAAGTGAGATATTTGTGATAAGTCAGTATACCTACTTGCATGTAATGTGGTACCAGTCTGACATTTTGAATGATTTCCCTAATTTTGTAGAAGTGCATTTTGACAGAAAAATTAATGTCCTGTAAGTGTACTTACTTTTGTATATACTGAGTACTTCCCCAAATGTAACTAGAAGCAGTGAGGTACTTTCCCATTGCTATTGTTACTGGAAGATTGCTTTTCACTTTCATTCACAAAATACTTCTTTTTAGGTGATGAAAAATTAACAGTTCAGATGTACAAACTGTTCATTGTATTCTGCAAAGGATATAGAGTATTTCCAGAGTTCTGTGTATTTTTCCTTCATAATCTTTTTTAAAAAAGGTGCATGTCAGTCACATAGATGTTACACAAGATGGCAGCACACACTCTTTAGACATTTGGTTACATAGATAGGTATACGAGACATGTCTGGAAAATATATATCATGTTGGGAAAAAACTCATAAAAACATTTTTTTCAAACCAAAATTTATTTTTACAAGGAAGAGCATTTCTTAAACTATTTTTCTATGTAGGTCTACCATCGTACAGATATTTGTCGTTGTGGGGAAACCAACTTTCCTATGCCCTCTTCATAGAAAGATGTGGCCAGTGAAGACAGCCACTGATGAACCCTGTTTTTTGCATCATTGTCACAGTTAAAGTGCCTCCTTCCAGAATCGTGCTTAAATTTAAAGAGCAAGTATTAGTTAGAAGGTGTGAGATCGGGGCTGTATGGTAGGTGATGGAACTGCTCCGAACTAAATTATTGAATTACCAGTACGTTGAGGATTTGAGTTGTCAAGAAGCAACACAATACCTAGTATGAACATTCCACACCTTTCTGTTTCGAATTGCGCCAAACTTTTCTCACTGTTACACAGTGCACGTGATTTTTTTGTACTGTCAACATGGTTTTGAATTTTTTTGTGGAGGTGGAGAATAATAACTGGTCACAGGTCTGTTCAGGAATTAATCTAACTCATTACTGTATTTGTAAGAAATCTCAAAGCGAGTTGCTTTGTTTTGTGGACATGTGTAAACGTGTTTGGAATCCATCGGGAACCCAGTTTGTGAAAATTTAAGCTACTTGTGAAACCTCATGCAAAACAGTTTTTGAAATTTATGGAAACTCAATACAAAATATTCATATTGTGGACCAACTGTTTTCATGAATTTTCTCATTCACTTTCTCAACCAAACCATCACTGACAACAGAAGGCTGCCCACTCCATTTGTTCATTGAACATTGAATTGTCCTGCCCGTTTTCTTACCAGTCCATCCATCATTATATTTTCACCATAAATCTCCAAAAGTTGATGATGAATTTCAGTAGGCTTAATAACATTCTTTGCATTGAAAAACTGTATTGCAAAATGCTTTTCACAGTATTTGCGCTCGGAGATTGTCTTAAACATTTTGAAAAATCACTAACAAATGTAATCACAACACAATCCAGCTGTTATGGTATCAATGGAAAGACAATGAACCAGAGAGATTAGTGTGAATTTGTGGAACTGTGGCACAAGTGCTGTGGGGGAGGTAGAATGAAATAGTACTAAAGGAGAGGCAAATAAACACAGAAATGCTAGCAGATGATGAGATAAGAAAACTGAAGTTTCGAGGCAAAAGGTTCATTTCAAGAGTAATAGATTTGGAACAAATAATTCATATAAAGTACAACACAGAATAGAGAAGACAGGAGGTAAATGAATAAATAGGAAGTATTCAGAAGAAGAATTTGGGAGTGTGGAATGAGAGGCACATCTGACTTTGGAATGCAAAAATGATGGTGGAAGAGAACAAAAGCACAAAAGTAGTTGACAACTGAAGAGATCACAGTATATTGATGGTAAATGGACATTTAAGATATGTGTGTGCTTCTGAGTAATTTCCAAAATTTTAGTTCTACAGTACTGGTGTTGAAGATATACCTGGTAGGTGGTATTAAGCGCATAAGATTCTCAACAGGGCTACCAGAGAGGAGAATTTTCATGTGCTAATTCATCCCGACCATCTGCTTACCATAGCAGTACGGAAAGCAGAAGAATAATAGCATGTCATCTGGTATATTGTATTACTCATTTCACATGTTGTTCTTTCTCTTTGATGGAGTAAACTGTGTCAGCAATGAAACTCGAGCAGATAGTGGTGAGACTGTGCATGGGACAACGTATCATGAACTGTTTCTTAATCAAATAGATGAAGATGGAACTTGACTAACAGAAGGTTGGTGAAAGTGGGAAAATAGAAGAGTGGGGTTGTATTCATGTTGAAGCATGACTCTTTACCACCAGGCCTCCTCCCCCTACATGCACAAACGGATATTCTTCATTCTGCTTGATTAATTATTTTTTTTCGTATTTCCTGTGTGGCATATTGTGGCACTTGTTGTCTTCTTTATTTCCTGTTGTAATCCTTTGTTTCCTGTTGTATTCATTTTCCACTTCACTTCTTGCCGCCCCCCCCCCCCCTCTCTCTCTCTCTCTCTCTCTCTCTCTCTCTCTCTCTTTCACACACACACACACTATACATATATGATAGTAAAATTGTGATGTCCTAATAGGTTTGTGGATTTGTTTAAAAATATTTACTGTTATTACATTTCTGTGAAAATTGTATCTGCATTTACTTAGGATTATCTTTCTAAATGAAATATGAACGTCTCTAAGAATGCTACTGGGGAAAATCATGTTTGCAGGTAACTGCTATGCAGTTTCCTTCATTAACATTAGCTATGTTGTGTTATAGTATACAAAATATAATAAGTGATGCTCATCTGAAACATTTACACTATAAATTACTTTTTTAATTGCACATGACCAGCCTGATTACATTCAGCAATTATTACTCTTCTATTGGTGCTGACGTGGCATGCCATGGAAAAGCTTAGAGGCAAGCCTAAAACTGGCTATTTGTAAACAGATAAAGGCTGAGACTGTGATGAAGATGGCTTTGGAATATAAATAGAATGTATAAGTGCCAAAAATGGCATAGTATACAGTTTTCAATTTCTACTGCGTACAGTCTTGAAAGTAAGTTATAACGTAAATGCTTTGTTGGAGTAGCACTGATGACAATTTAACACAAAAAAGCAAACTGTATCTCTAGGTCAGAATGTTTTAAAATCCTTTCAAAGGGAGTAGGACTGGAGAAATAAAAAGATGTATGGTAACTTACTTTACCTTCTGGGTATTGTCAATCTTGGTACTGGTCTAGAGCACCCATATTGCCAGTCCCATCAGATTGGGGAAGGATGTCGGCAGTGCCCTTTCAAAGGAACTGTCCCAGCATTTGCCTGAAGTGATTTAGGGAAATTGCAGGAAACATAAATCAGGATGGCCAGACTTGGGTTTTGAACTGTCGTCGTCCCAAATGCACGTCCAGTGCACTAACCACCGCATCACCTTGCTCGGTAAGGACTCGTTGGTATGTTCATTGACAAAGGAAAAAAAAATCTAAGAAGAGTATAGGCAGACACTTACTGTTCTATGGGAGATAAATCTCTGAAGCTAAAGAGCTTTGAGGCTGTTCTTGAACTAATGCCACAAGTAGAGTACTGAGTCCAGTTATCTTTTTGTACTATCAGAATTATGGCTGAGCTGTCATTGACAGAAGGCACTTTGAGTGCTGAATATGGTCTAGCAATACTAAGGAAACCAAGAATAATAGTGTGCCATAAAATGCACTGATGTGGACAGCAGTCGCCAGTTTAGAAGTTATTAATATCAGTGATGAGAAGTTTCTCTTTCTTTTCTAGCATGTCTTGTTATAACTTAACTTACTGCTTGTTGAGCCCTACAGAAGACAAAAACTAGCTATTCATGCTTGGTGGCAGTGCTTACCAGCTGTTGGATGCTGTACCATGTTATTAGACTGGTCTGAAACTGTTTGCCACCTTGGTAAAGATCACTGTATCTAAATCTCACTGAGCTTTTTGTCTGGCATTTTGGTGTGAAATGTGTGAAGAAACGATCTAATGTAAAATGAGTGAAGCATCCTTCCCGTCTCAGACTAATTATGAAATAAATGCAAGAATTATGATTGTACACTGCTGATCTTTTAATTCTGGAGTGATGTAAAGATTAAAGAATTCTGTAAATATCTCAAATGAATGTGTTCATAACAACTGACTTGATCCTCACAATGTCTTGTCCTGTCCACCAACTGTTAATGTTCTATAGATATTTGCATCTACAAAGAAGCAGCACCTATTTTGATACTTTTCTTGTATTGGTGTGTTGCCTGTAACACAAACTTTCAGGTGTTGATATGTACTATCTTGATCACAGTGTCATTACATCACTACTATCTTGATCACAGTGTCATTACATCACTACTGAAATTTCTGTCATTTGTGGTGTAAGTACTATTACTGTACTTTGTGTGTGTGTGTGTTTGTGTGTGGGCGCGCACACACACACACACACACACACACACACACACAGTCTTTGAAAAGATGCATTTATCAGACAGCCTTCCAATCAGATTTGTCAGGTTTTATTCAGTTCAAAATTTATGCTGCTGGTAATTCAGGATGTGTGGCAGGTGAAATAAAGACTGTGTCAGTAACTTACTTACTCAGCTGGAAATTGGTATCATTCCCACTTATCTTAAAAGTATAACACCATTTGGAAGAAAATTGAATCTTTTGATGGTGATCTTATAGGTGCTTACACACTTCTGATGCTGTCAGCATTGAGGTGAAGTGTAGTATTATGAACACTGAATAAATTTTCAACTGGCAATATAGCTAAAATCATTTGTTCGTATAGATTACCAGTTTCTGCATTTCTCTGTTGTCGTCTTTGGATCTATTGAAGGAGAAGATTTTGTAATGATGTAAACACAGACCCAAAGATGGCAACAGAGAATTTCCAAAGTGGTAATCCATATGAATAAATGATTTTAGCAATCTTGGCAGTTGAAAATTTAATCAATGTTTATAGATGCTCTTTTTCTTTAGCTATTAGCCTACAGCCTCTAGATATCACTTCCAACTTATCTTTCTAATGGAGACATAAAGCTCTATTTTAACCTTTTGCAACCATTAGCCAAAATAATACATGCCGTATAATGTTTTATCGGAATTAACTTACATTTTCCATTAAGAATGCACATACCTGCTGACAGTCGTATATATTTTTCACAGTTCTCGCCTGTCCTTGGCGAGTTCTCGCAGTCAGAGTGAATTTGCTAAAGAAGACTCTCCATCGAGCTCTGGCAAGGACACAGGGACGCCATCTGCATCAGAACCTACTTCAAAGAGGGCATCATTTATTGAGGTCAGTATTATGAACAAAATCTAAACTTTGTCTTATAGCTGTGCAGATGGCTTTCCTTCCATGGTTGATCGATTGCTCTCTCTCTCTCTCTCTCTCTCTCTCTCTCTCTCTCTGTTTCTTCTCCTCCACCCCTCCACCTGGTCCCTTCCTCCCCCCCACCTGCCTTTCTTTCTCATCTTCAATCAGATTTCACTTTGGGGAGTGAACTGGGCTTTCCAAATGAGTGTTCTCTTGTTAAAAGTTGTCGTCCACCAGGCAAGCTGTTTCTGACCGTTATCCATTACATATAACCCAAGAATCAAGAGGAACTACAACAAAGTAAGTTTATAATAAGTGTTCAGATTTAAAAGGCCGCTAGCATGCATGCAGTCTTTCTCGTCTACTGGTCAACATATTTATTGAAGAAGCAGTTATGTAAATAAAAGAAAGCTTTGTGAGAGGGTTTCAAATTTATGGTGAAAGAATAGCAATGATAAGATTCACTGATTTCACTGATGTTGCTCTCTTCTGTGACACTGACCAAGAATCGCAGGACTTTTTAAATGGGATGAACTGTCTACACAGAATATACACTGAAAATGAATGAAAGCCAAAAGAGTAATGAGGAGTAGCAGAGATGAGATTGGTCACAAAAATTGCATCAGAACTAGGGATCATGTGGTAGTTGAAGTAATGTTGCTACCTTGAAACCTAAATCATGCAATGTGGATGAACAGAGGTGGCATTGTGAAGCAGACAAGCTTACAGAGAATTTTTTACCAAAAGAAGTCATAACTATCAAATGTAGGCCTTAATTTTAGAAGGTTTGTGTGTCTTGGAGACTGACATTGTATGGAATTGACTCTCACAGGGGTAAACCAAGAAAAGGATTGAAGTGTTTGAGATCTTGTGCTACAGAAGGATGAAGTAAATGTGGTGGACTCATATGATGATCTCCATAGAATAGGGGAGGAATGGAACACAGAGAAAACACAAGCTAGAAGAAGGGATAGGATGACAGGATATGTGTTACGACATCAGGTTATGATTATCATGAGGGCAAAAACTGTAGGGGGAAATAGAGATTATAATACATACATCAAATAATTAAGGATATTGGGTGTAGGTTCTGCTCCAAGATGAAGAGGTAGGCTTGGTAGAAGTTATCACTGTTGGTCACATCAAACCAGCCAAAAGTGTATTGACACCTGCACCGCTCCCCACAATAAAGATGCAGCTCCATGTGCACCATGAACAAAGACCACCTAGCATCACCTATATAACATCCTCTGTGTACCCTGTGTCATTCTCAGTAATCCCAATAACTAATGCAGTGGCATGCATTCTTCCTAGGCGATTCCACCTGGGATAAGAACACTGGTGCTGCTATAGGTCCCATTCAGAAGCTAAGGCTTACCCCATGGTTGACTGTGCCCCTACTACTGTTTTTCCCTACTCTCAATCATTATACTCAAGTCTTCTTCCCACATGGGCTGTTGCAGGCTTGGTAAACTGCCCACACAGACCATTTGCAGGCTCTGTAAAAAGTCTTATACTAACATCACATTACTTCACATGCTTGTTGTATCCCAAAACACTGCAGTCCATACAGTAGCAATATGTTGTTATGGATGTCAAAGATCCACTAGCAAAATATTTATTTATTTATTTATTTATTTATTTTTTTGACACATGTATATTGCATTCTCACTTCTATTTGGTTGTGTTACACATAATCTGAATAACATATAGAAAGAATATTGAAGAATTGGAAAACATTTAGAATTTTGTTTGGGGAGCACTGACAGCCGAGTCCAATAATTTGAACAAATCTAAAATAAATTTTGAACGTAGTGGTTAATAAAAAGCATCTTGGCTGCGTGGAAACATCTCCCTGAGTGTAAGTGTCAAATGTAAGAAATTAAAATTAATATGTACCAAAATGATTGTACAGAATATTTGTAAATCTATTGGTAGAAATAATCATCGAGGAGACATGACAGGAAGAACCAGTTAGCAGTCAAAGAAAAGTATAACTGTAAATCTATGCAATCTTTCGTACTGCAGAAGAAATATTATGCTTGAAAGCTAAAAATCTTTTTTTGCTGTCTGCGTACCTGTGCATTGCTCAGTGCCTCTTCTATTTGGTGTAAAGTGTCCCAACATCACATACTTACTGTTATTAATGTGTCTTATTTTAGCTATTTTATTTCCCAAAATCGATAGTCTCAAATGATCTGTACATTTACGTGTTCCTTTTTATTCCCTTTACGTATTTACCTCATTTTTCTACTTTAGCGGCAGGCGGAGGTACCAGTGATTATAAAAGCTTCTAAGGGTTTCTTTTTTAATGTGTCTGTAGGACTACCATGTATCTATTTGGTAAATAGTACCATTGTAGCTTGTATGTTCAACAGCCATCCAGTGATAGATTTGAAACATTCTCTACTTTCCCATGCATAACAGTCTTTGGGTATATGCATCTAAGTAGCATCCGAATGTTTTCTAGACTGTCTACCCACCTTGCAGTTGACAGTTGCCACAATTCACCTTCCAGTTGGTCACCATCTGAATCTCTTCTTATCTCTTGGAATCTGCCACAGCACTGCCTTGGTCTACCATCTAGCTACATCCCCTACCTGATAAAATATCATTTTCATTAATCATAATTATGTTTTGCACTTTAGTCTGTTCCCTGGGACATTTATTTGTCTTATTTTTATCCAGCTAATTCTCAATATGCATCTCTCCATTGCTTGTTTAGCAACCCGTAACTTTTAATGGTTTTTGAATTAGAAGCTCATGCCTCATTGCCATAAATTAGAACTGATAATACACATTCATCATAGACTTAGTGTTAGAGACTCATTGCTATCTCTGATTTGGAAAAAAAAAAAAAAAAAAATTTAATTTTTCCAGGCATTCCTCAGTTCATTGTTACTCTTCCATTTCTTTTCAAGTCCACCTTCCCATCTTCAACTGCTCTAAATACAGGGTTTTCAAAAAGAATATATGCAATTAAAATGCATATGTTTATCAAACTGTAAGACTCAGCTTTGAAACTTGGGTCAGACATTTATGAACCTGTCAAGTTTAGAGTATGTATGTTCAATATGTCCTCCACCAATGACACAAACAATATTACATCAATGCTTGAATCCCTTTCATACTTGTGTAAGTAAGTCCAGTGTCACTGACATTAGGGATGTGGTCTTTCAACTCTTCTAGGTTCTGTGGTAGTGATGGTGCATAGACATTGTTATTAATGAAACCCCATAGAAAGAAGTCACAGGGCACCAAATCCGGTGGCCATGAAGTTCAGCTTAGAAGTGCTAAGGCTGGCCGGCTGACGACCAATCCAACGGCTTGGTAGAGTTTCTCAGATATTCACGCACTTTATAAGTAAGGGGGTGCCCTGTCTTGAAAAAGTTGTCCACACTCAGCCTCAGAAACAACCAGTTTTGTAATGTAACAGTATACTGCAGACCATTTCTGTGTTTCCATGAAAGAAGAATGGGCTGCAAACATATGAAAGGGATATCACACAAAACCCATTGAGTGGGTGAATCTTGTACAAGTTCAATGTGTGGAAGTGGGTTCTGTATGCCTCATTCAAACATTATGTTTATTTACTTTCCCACTGAAGTGAAAAGTCACTTCATCATTGAACACAATGTGTTGTGTAAAAGTATTGTCATTGTCAATAGCATTCAAAGCTCATCAGAAAATTCCACACATTTGGATTTGTCATCATGATGCAGAGCCTGCAACAGATGTAACTTATACAGCTTCATAACCAAACTGTCTCAAAATGCACCAAGTTGTTGTTGTAAGCAGTTGTAACTCCTAAGTGGCAAAACAAGTTGATTATGTTTGACTTCTTCAAAAAGTGGTTTAAATTTGTGCGTTTTTCATCAGAAACAAGTGTGTGCCAAGGACTCTCCTTTACATACACATCCTGTGTTTACAAAGTGTCAATACCATCTGCAAATGTCCACCCATGTGCAGGATCAGTTTGGTACCTCAACTTAAAACCTCTTTGCATTGTAATCACAGAATAATATTTTGTAAACACCAGAACACAAAATGAATTCTGCTGTGGAGTAGCCATTTTGCCATTTGTGATGGTAACCAACCAAATAGAAGGAAAACAAACCAAGCAACAATGAACGTAAACTAGACAATGTATTCGTACTGCCAATAACCAAGCCGTAGTGCAGCAGTAGAAAGTCTTGACAACATAATACTTTGTAGTATGTATGTTCTTTCTGTATTGATTGGAAATTATTTTAATTTTTTGGTGATTATTTTCCTGGCATTCTTTCAAACTTGATGTATTAAGTCATTAATTAGTATAATTACATACATTAGAAGCAAACACTACAACATTGTAAGTAAAATGAATGTGATTCAGCTATTATTCGTAACCCATATTTTTATTTTGTTACCTTACTTAAAGGATTTGAAAGCTTTGTCCTAGGTAAAAAAAATAGACTAATTTTATAAGAAGTAAAGAAATTGTGCATGATGTGACAGTCCTACGTCTTTTCCAAATTGTGAGTGATCATCGACACATGAGACGCAGGATAGTAGGCAATTGGAAAGAAACTTTCTTTAACTTCAAAGTCAGAAACGTAGATTACGAGAGTTTGTTTAGTAACTAGCTTTTTCCCTGCAGCTTTGCCCACATATGCTTTGGACTCATTGCACAAATGCCTCCTCCACCCTCTCTGTGTCCATCTCTTCCTTTCTCTATCTCTCTGTCCAACTCATGCTCCCCCA
This sequence comes from Schistocerca cancellata, assembly GCF_023864275.1. Classification (NCBI taxonomy): domain Eukaryota; kingdom Metazoa; phylum Arthropoda; class Insecta; order Orthoptera; family Acrididae; genus Schistocerca; species Schistocerca cancellata. The sequence goes on along the minus strand of NC_064628.1, from coordinate 779,404,179 downwards.
CCTCTGCCCCCCTTCCTTCCCACCCCTGCCCATCAGCCCCTATCTCTCCCCCTCTCTTTCCATCTCCTTTTGTCTTCATGTCAACCTAAACTGAGACATACCCATCTGTATTTGAAGCCCCTCCAAAACAGGTCAAAAAGGAGGCTGTTGCTACTCCAGCACATGCTTGCTGTGTGGGGCAGCCTACACGTCAGGGGTCGAAAAAAGCCCGTTTCTTGTTCCTGGTGTGTTGGCTGCTCTGTTAAGCAGGTCAATAAGGCAGGCTGATACCATTTCCACACAACATGCCTGTTGTGCAGTGTGTGTGTGTGTGTGTGTGTGTGTGTGTGTGTGTGTGTAAAAATTAATTTAAAAGCTTCTGAATTAATTCCAGCATTATTGATGCTGGGATAGATCTACAGTCTGTTGAGTAAGTAGTCCACTTCTACAACGTTGAAAAGTTACATCAGGTGATGGCAGTAAATGTGAAGTGCTTCACAAGCAAGTGAGTAGGTTTATTTACTACATTTATAACTTTTTGGAATGTGAATCTGAAAGTGGGAGTCTCATTCTTGACATTTTGAAAACACAAGAACAAACTACAGAAGCATGTATGTGCAACAGAACTTACAGAGAATAGTAAAAAAAAGTGTCAACTGTAGAAACTTCAGGAAAATTTTATTTCCTGTCACCTGGAAAGCAAATCGAAATCATAAGAAACCTTGTAACACAAATGGATGGTTTTGACAATGATATTTTAAAATGCCCCATGTTTGAAATGTATGTAAGCAGTGAATACCCAACATTACAAGATCTTGTTACAGTTATGCATAAGAAAATTGGCTTCAGAGGTAGCTCTATGCCAGGCAAAGAATTATAAGACTTGGTTTCAGATATGTTAAGAAGAGAGTTTTTGATGAAAAGAAGTGACACAGGTGCGGCATGAACCACATCAGTTATAAAGATGCATGATACAAGAGGAGGAGGTAGTTCAACAGTTTAGGGCTTTGATGAAATGTGGGTGATTTGAAATCATTCCATGAATACATGCTGGAAAGTGTATGATGGTACAGTAGTTTTAAAGTTCTCATAGGAAAAGGTTCTCAGATGCTTTCTCACCTTCTGGTTTCGTTCATGAGAGTAAGTTTGTATTTAGGTGTAAGAAAAATAGCAGTGACTTCAATTTGGAAATGAGTGCTGTCAGTTTCAAGAAGTGGTTCACTGAACAATGTTTACCATACCTTGCTTCGAAGTTGGTGATTGTAATTACCCTGCCAGTTATCTTTACAGAGAAAACACCAAGCGCAAACACCAGGAAAGCCGATTTTGTGCTCTTACTTAAAAATGAAAATATTCCACACAGTTTAAGCTAGACTTGTGCAGAACTCCTGCAGACTGTAATTTGACTTTCTTGCATATGAATGTGATGACACAGTTTTGCATTCACTTACACACCACTGTCAGTACGGGGTGGTTCAAAATGAATATATGGGTTTAAAATCTTTGTAGCATTTATTACATTCAGTTTACAATTACAAATAAAAGAGAAGCTCAAATAGTTCTGTTTGTATACCACTGCACAAATGGAAGAGCGTGGAGCTACCGTGAGAGTGGAGAACACGTTAGCAAGTAAGAGACTTTCACAAGTAGTGCCAAGATATCAGTTTGCCAGGCTAGTCATGAACGAGCAGTTCCAGTGAGGTATTTATGGAGGCTCTTAAGGAGATACTTTCAACTACATCCTGATCGTTTGCAGTTCTTACAGACTTACAGTTCTTACAGACTCAAAAGCCTACAGACCACGGTTCATGTGCCAACTTTGATAACTAAATGCTACTGCATGATGAAGAAGATTTTCTGAATACTGTAGTCTTCAGTGATGAATTAACATTTCACCTAAGTGGAAATATCACCACACATAATGTGCACATCTGGGAGTCAGCAAATCACCAGGGGATATTTTAACTGTCATACCCCGGCGGAAATGTTAACAGTCAAGCAACTGTAACTGGTGTTTCATATCTTTATGAATTATAGCTCTTTTCTCTACTGGAAGAAGGTGAAACACACAACTGTAGCAGAAAGATGGTGTGCCGTCTGACTGGCATAAGCCAGTACCCAGTTGGTTAAAAGATGTTCTGCCCGACTGCTGGATTGGCTGCAAGGGGCAGATGACAGAAATTGTTTTGCATTACCTCCATGTTCACACCCTATATGGTGCCATGCGATTTTTACTTCTGGAGATTCATAAACCATCATGGGTATGTGTCTCCACTACCAGGTGATCTACCCGACTTCAAAAACAGCATTGTTACAACAATTACTCCAGACACACTAATCAGGGCTTGCGAAGAACTTGCCTTTCGATTCAGTGCATGACAAATGATGCTCGCATTCCACTAAGAGTCCACTCATACTGTTCAGAGACTGTTTCAACAGAAGTTTCCAGGTATTCAAGTTCAGAGTCATGATGAAGTTCACAAATTAGTGGATAAATTTCGTGAGATGGGAAGTGTTAAAAGTCGGGAAGTGTAAACGATGACATACGTGCTCACAGAAGCTTGTCTTGATGACATTTCAGACAGCCTGGAAAATTCCCCTAAAATGTCTCTTAGATGTATTTAGAAGGAAACACAAATATTGTGCAGCTCTTTACAAAGAGGTGCTAAGCTGCTTGAGCTAAAGCCTTGTAAAGTATCAGTAGTACAAGAACTTTGATTGGTGATCCTGTGCACAGGGTTAAGCTTTAATGAGTTTGAAACAAGTGCATGAAGATGAAATGGATCCTTACCTTATTTTGTTTTCAGATGAGGCTTGGTTCCATTTACACAGGTATCTTAATTCCCAATAGACCTGTTTTGCTTCATGAGGAACCCCTTCATGATCAGAAAATAGGGGTGTCGTATGCAGTTAGTGGCGACAGAATAGTAGGCCCAATTTTTTAGTCACACAGTTAAAAGTGAAAGATATGTGCAAAAACATTTTGTGACCGACAGAGTGAAAGAGAGCAAAGCTTTGCATTTTTTAAACATGATTTGGCAAGGGCTCATATGCCAAATGATTCCTTGAACGCAGTTCTCGATGTGTTCGATGAAAGTGAGAGTGATTAGTAACAATATCTTGCCTGCTAGAAGTCCTAATTTAACTCCGTGCGATTTTTATTTGTGGGGTGCACTGAATGACAAAGTGAAAACAACAAATCATCACACGATAGAGGAAGTCAAGGATAATATCTGTGAATCAATTAATTCAATATCTCGGAGGTTATTACATTGTGTGATAAATAATTTCTTGAGTATGTGTAAGAAATGCATGGAAAATAATGGCACGCAGTTCCAGCATCTCCTTGTGTGACGTGGGTGAGTACAAAATTTATGTGCTTATATTTTACATGTAGTCATGCTATGCCACAGCAGTAGATGGCAACACGGAATCTGATCGCTGGGCAACGGAGCACTCACTGCCCAGCATCTACTGCACCTCACAGGCGGTCATCAGATAAATGGTACACCCCATATTAAACATATTGTCCAAGGAGAAGGTAAGCTTTTCCCAGCACATCGTATGCTCTAATTTTTCATGAGAATGCAGCCCAATAAGTTCGTCAAAAACTCTTGATATTTCAACAAGTAAACATCTGTCATTTTCAAGGCATGAATTGGAAAATACCTTAAAATGACAGAGAGGGTTACCTGTCAAAATATTGTTAGTTTTTGACATTATCAATCAATATTCTCTTGATTTATTCACAGGAGATGTTTGTTTGTGTGTTCAGTGGATCATAAATACAGTCTCTGACTGTAATGTCAAACGAGCTAGTTTACACTTACAATGCCTGTTGGCAACGAAAGATATAATAACATACTGACAACACTAGTTTCCGCTGTCAGTAACTCTTTTCATACACAGTGATTTACATTTAACTAAAAGTCACACACACCAACAAACATGCATTATACATATTTAAAAATTGTGTGGAGTAGAAGTTGTGTTGACCAAATATAATGGTTTGAGTTCGAAGTTAATTTTGTTTGTATTAAATTTTTTCTTATAGTACAGTCCAAATCGCAATAAGTGGCAATTATTGCAGGCAGTTTTTGATGACTCTGTTCTTAGATAGTCCTCATTTTGAGAAACATTGTACTCAACGGCTTCACAGAGCTCCATCAGCTGTTCTCACATTCCAGTGTCAGGCCAACTAAAGCTGTTCACCAGTGGACTCAATGTTGAGATGTGAAGTAAGAGATCTTTCTCATAGACGATTGATTGAAATTTGTTTTAAAATCTATTATTCCCACCATAGATTTGAACGTATAATATGATGTACCATAGGTAAATGAATCTGATTGTTGTCTGCTTCGACACATGGCAACACGGACTGTTTACCTGCTCTCTGCTGCCACACCCCTCCATGCTTCACTTCTCTTCCGTCTCTATGTTCGAGAGTGCCTTCCTACGTGATGTGGGCTGTAACGTGTTAAAGTGAAAAAAATCCCTGTTTAATAGTGTTTCTGTTGTTGCAGCTTACTGTTTGCTTCTAGTAGAAGCCTGCTTTTAATTTAAAATTTGTGAAAAATGATGTTATTGTGATGTCTTGGAAATCAGTACCCCACTACAGTGATGGAAAATCAGATTTCTTATGGCAAACAGGAATGTAATCAAGCATACAAAAGCCTTCCATGATGTTTTCTTTATCTTTTCAAAGTTTTTCAGTCTGATATAATTGGTCATTGACTCAAAGTAGAAGACAAAACTGTGTGTTCACAATTTTTTTTAGAAAAATGGCAAATTAAATAAAGTAACAACAAAATCATATAAAATGTTTGTGTAGAATCTGATTAAAAATATTTTATATTCTCTTTGTTATTTTCATAGGTATCATCCCTCCCCCCCCCCCCCCCTCCTTCCTGGGGAAACAGCTTTTCTTCTACTTTTTCTACCATAGGAAATCACTAAACATAGTTACTTAAGGAGGGTAAAAATTAATGTAATTGTCAGTGACATTCAGTGTTGGGTCTCCAATTGTGTGAATGAGACATCACAGCTTGCATACACTTTTCAGTGTGTCAGCAGAAGTTGAAGTGTCATTTGAAGTGTAAATCATGCATCACTGTCACTGACGGTAAGAATTGTTGTCATCAAGGTTAAGTTGTCGACTGAATTGACATACATCAAACGACAACATATGAACATTCAGTTGCTATCATGAGAGACAAAACACTGAAGATCCTCCTGATAATTGTCACTTGTGGTCAACAACACAAGCTGATAACTGCTTCCTATAGATTATAGCCCATTGTTACCCCAAGAAGAAAGCAATAGAACTGTTCTTCACCTTTTCAGAGGCACATAGGAAGGTTATGTTGTCCATTACAGTATGTTAACTGCCTCCACACACTGAATTTCTCCTCTGGGCGTCCATTACTAATTCCCTTGTACCATGATGCGCAAAAAGGCAGGCAGGGGAACATCTGGAATGGACTCTATATCAGTGTCTTGAAATTATCTCCATTGATGAGTATTTGTCTGAAACCTACTGCCCTCTCACAGGAAAGGTGGTGATGTAGCTAGGACTGAGACAACCAGTCAATTAAACTAGCGCAAACATGAAGCCGAGGAAGCTGATAAAGGAAGATAAAGCAATGCAGGCAGGCAGGCAGGCAGTTTGTGTTTTGAAGGTCCCATGTCTCTTCCACTTACTGGGACACACATGTGCCCCGGTAAATAGTAAGACGTCTCGAGTAGGGTTTTTGCCGGTGCTTATGATGCAGTTACATGAAGTTAGACCTACACTGCTGTATCCAGAACTGATGTTAGTCCTATGTGCTGGCTGTAGGGAGACAGTCCAAACAAGAGTCATTCCTGTCATTGTGTGAGTTGGCATAGTTTTTAAGATGATGGACAGCAGTGTAAAAAATCCTTATTATTGAAAAATTTGTTATTACTGAAAAAATTTGTTGGCCTTTGTACATGTTAACTGGCATGTGCATCCACTTCACTGCACTATGAATGCCAAATTTCAATATGATCTTGTGTTTAATGTTTGTGACACAAATTGACTGTGAAAGGAATTCAAATAAAAATATTGTCCAATTTCCTATGTATTTGAATATATTTTTTCCCAATTTCTTTTCTTCAATAAATACTGCTGAACTGAAGTTGCATCTCTGTATCCAGTTCCAACACTATCTATTTCATAACTGGTGTTTTTCTAGTAGAAAGTACAAAATGAGTAAAAATGTTTTAAAATTCTAGCTACAGATTTCTACAAACAAGTTATAACTTCTGAGATTCCACAGAATGTATCCATGCTACGGGTGATGGCAGCTGTCTATGAGATGAACACTGAGTGATAACTACCTCATCATCAAGATACTAAACCCTAATCTTCCCTTTTCTTCCCCTTACTACCAGACAGGTGAATTTGTTCATCATATATTGGTCACGAGTTCACTTTATGTATAAAATGATTATCCACATAGTCGCTCTTCCACGTGTCAAGTATGCTAGCGGCAAGACCCAAGTCACACCAGTATTCAAGAAAGTTAGTAGGAGTAACCCTCTACATTACAGGTCCAGGTTGTTAACATTGATATGCAGTGCGATTTTAGAACATATATTGTGTTTGAACATTATGAAATACTGTGAAGATGGCGGTCTATTGACACAGTCAGCACAGGACCTATGCTGCTCCGTATCTATATAACCAATTTAGGAGACAGTCTGAGCAGTTGTTTGCAGATAATGCTGTCGTTTACTAGTAAAGTCATCAGAATATCAAAACCAATTGCAAAAAGATTTAGATAAGATGTCTGTATGGTACAAAAACTGGCAGTTTATCCTAGATAATGAAGTGTGAGGTCGTTCACATGAATGCTGAAAGGAACCCTTTAATCTTAGGTGACATGATAGATAAGTCAAATCTAAAGGCTGTAAATGGAAGTAAATACCATGGAATTACAATAATAAAAAAACTTGAGTTGGAGTACTGCTTTGTGGCTTGAGATCCTTACCAGATAGGATTAATGGAGTACATCGAGAAAATTCACAGAAGAGCAGCAAGTTTTATATTATTGAGGAATATGGGAGAGAGTGTCACAGACATTGTACAAGATTTGGGGTGGAAATCATCAAAACAAAAGTGCTTCCCATTGCAGTGGTACCTTCTCACAAAATTTCAGTCACCAACTTCCTCCTCCATAAGTGAAAATATTTTGTTGATACCGTCCTACATGAAGAGAAATGATCATAATAATAAAATGGGGGAAATAGGAGCCCACACAGAAAGAATAGGTGTTTTTTTTTCCACACACTGTTAGATAGTGGAATAATAGAGAATTATTGTGGAGGTGGTTCAATGAACCCTCTGCAAGGCTTTTAAGTGTGATTTGCAGATGTGGCTGGTGATCCCTTTGTAAGGATGTTCCTTTAGGACAGTCTGACAGTTTCAGTAGAGAAAAGCAAATGTTTGTTTGAGGAATCCGGTGAACCAAAGGAGACCTTACAAAACTGTTATACAACCTTGTCTTGAGTGATGTTAATCTGCCAACAGTCCTTATTACAACAAATAAGGATTGAAAAGATTCTTAGTTGTGGGGGAATTTAACGAGCTGTATAAATCAGAAAAGCCACAGTGCTTAGCATGAGATGATAAAGTTAACTTCAAAGATGTTCAAAGAATATATTATTTCTCTCGTATACAGTGTTAAAACTGTAGAAATTAGGACACACATATAAGCATACTTCAAATATTTTTTGTGATCTTAACTTCAGTATATCTGTCTGTTGCTACTTTTGTTATTAACACTGTTGTTTCTTAGCAACGAATTCATTAAAAGCAAATGTATATTTGTCATGGATACACATGTAAGCCTATGAACTTGAATAGAAACACACAATTTGTGTGATTAATAGCTTAAAATTAACAGATAGTTACAGAAATCATTGTTGGATCACTCCAGCTTTCAATTGTTCAAGTAATGTTGAATTTCATAAGCAGATAGTGGATAGGGGAAGATTAGGAACAAGATTTGAGTAAAGATAGGTTTTTATACATGAGATCAGTTTGATTGGAATTTTCTGCAGTACACCAGTTTGCAACCAGCAGCATAAACACACACACACACACACACACACACACACACACACACACACACACACACACACACTCGCACATACGTATGTACGTACGTACGTACTTTTCATGAAAGTCTGTCATTTGTCTAACTGACAACATTTCTAGCCCCAGCAAAATTTTAGGCTCCACCTGTTCTTCCACATTGATAATGAGTAAGTGTCTGTACTGTAGAGACTTTTACACACCATATCATACATTACCTATTATCTGTAATTACCTTACACAAATGTCATAAGCTTTTCCATTTAATATGTCATAGCTCAAGGGTATTTCATTGTTGCAATATCAGTACCAGGACCTTGGTGGGCAATATCAGTACCAGGACCTTGGTGGAGCAGAATTTGGTGTCCATTTTTAATTCCAAGTTATGCACAAGTTGATTACTACAGCATGGACACTTTAATGTTGTAGTTTCAGTTTGGGTGTGTTTTGATTTATTGTTGTGAAGATACAGGCAGAGGTCAAGCCTGAACTAGTCAGTCGGCAACACTGCCAACTTGGGAAAGCAATTGCACAGTAGCCATTACCAGATGTTTTGTCTACTTTGCTGTGCTTTGTGTTGTGCATTGCTTGTTGTCTTTCCTTACTTTGAAAAGAGTGAAGAAGTTAATCCTTGTCCATTAGGAGATTAGAATACAAATTCACAAGAAAATACAGGATTGATGATCCCTATGGCCATATATCAGTTGTGCTTTCACAGAAGCACAAGACATAGTTGTAGATGGCCACTCCTGTGAGAGCGAGATGGGGCTTGTTCTCCTGTATGTCTCCTCTCCCCACAGCAGCAGATGTTTGTGGTTGTTTACTGTCATAGACAACTGGCAAGTAAAAGTGCCTGCACTGTGGTAGTTGCACATGTTTATAAATAACGGAATAATAAGCTGTTTATGTAGCCTCACCCATTCACAATCTGTGGTTATCTAAATGTTATTTCAGGTAGCTCTGTCAGTGGAGTATTATCTACAAAAAAACAGGTATTAGGCTTAGAATTGTGCATTGGGCAGTTTTATTCTGTCAAAGATCTAACTACTCTAAACCTCTACTCCATAGAATGTTCAGTGTATATTCTTGTTAAGAGTATATTACTGCCCTCTAGCACTGCATTTAAACAGCAAACAATTCCTGTGGACAAATTTTAGCACTATTTATTTTATCATCCCGATGTCACTTCCTCTTCCAGTTTCATTTGTACTAATTAGTGAATTTTTTTCCCTATATGTTCTGAATTATTAATAGTTGTTTCTTTGAGGGACACACAACTTTAAAGAACTATTATGTTGTTATTGTATATTATTGTTTTCATTGCTTGAAGAGTGTGACCCAAACACAAGTGCTGGTTTTTGTGTACCTTTCGCAGGCAGAATGTGTGCAGAAGAAAGATCTCATTTAATTGGATGCTCTTGCTCAGCACTGTGCAAAATGAATTAAACAGTTATTGTGGAGTTTTTCTACCCTCTCCTGTTGCCATTGGAAAAGTAGATTGTAGAAATGTTAGAGCTTATGTTAAACATCTGAATTCTTATAATATTTTTGCATACATAACTACTTCTAGCATGAATGAGCTAGCAGACCATGCATGTGAATTTGCGTTTACTCACTGTTGAATAATGAGTGATTGTACATTGAGAATCTCTAAAACAGACTTCTCGTACACATTCTAAATAAAGAGTAGAACATTAGCCGTGCTATATGGAACATTTGCAAAATTTATTTATGAAGTATGTTGTTTAATTGATATGAAAAAACTGTTTTAAAGCAACCATTTGTAGAATTTTAAGTTAGCTAAAATTTAATTGTATTTCTACTAAATGTTCAATATGAGACTGTAATGATTTATGTAATGGTAGTGCTCATGGGACTGCCATAATTAATCTGGTACTTTTGATGATAGTGCCAAAAGTAATGAGATCTGTTTGAGTAAGCTGTAAGCAGTAAACTGAGACAGCAAAAGCCTCGATATTTATGAATGTTCTTCTGATTCTTTCTAAGTTGTATTTGTAGATTTTTGGTGCAACTCAATCTTTAGTATTCTAAGAACAGATGAATCATGTCTTATGTTTCAGAAACCTACTGCATCTTCCAAACAGGGCGTCACAAGCCCAGAATCAGTACCTTTGAAGCAGAGTTCTCAAAGACCTCGAAGCTTGGCAGGGAGTAGCATTGGGGAGGATCAAGTAATTTTTATAGATCTTTTCTTCAACTCTAATTGTGTTCTAAATGTGTGTTACACATGAGGATATTGTGTTTTGATTATCCATCATTTGTCTTGGTCATTTATACTGTTGGAACACTCACTCTCTGAATGCATTGTAGTTGATGATTATTAGCTTCATAGCTTTAGATCTCATTGGCATAGAATATATGTGACATATTCATATGTTGAAAGGTAATGAATTTTTTTACATTAATGTGTAAACATGTGAAATGTTTGCAGCAAATTTCGTGTGGTTGTACAGTGTAACCACACCACTGGCAGTCAGTATTAGTGAGTGAAGAACATTGTTCACTTATATTTTCAGCTCTCTTATCTTTTCTGTACTCCCCTGTAAGTTAATCATAAATTACCTTTATGCACTCACAGAGAAATGAGTAAGTGTGGACATCAAAAAATTTGTTAAACATGTCATAATTGATACTCAGGATTTTTTAAACATGTTTAATAGTCAGTGTAATTTACTAAATGTTTTCTATTCATGTTTACTTCCCTTGTCATTCTGGGGATGATATTCTGCTTTTTGCGACTTCACATTATGTGATTATTATACATAACGAGATACATTTTTAGGCATGGAGCAATTAAAATGAGATACTGCAATGGTGAAAAAAATGCATTGTTGCTGCTCACACTTATTACAAGATGCTGTCTGTTTGAATTCTCAACAGTCCATCATAGTAATGATTATTATAAATTCTTTAAAATGGGATTAATGTTACATTAAGTAATATCATTAAGACAGTAGTTACTTGCAACTGACATTTTTTTAGGAACTTGATGCTTTACATTCAGTAAAGTAATTAGCTTCTTTCTCAGCAGTAAATAACTATGATTTTTAAACTGCTTCTTAAATGTTACTTTCTATGCCAATGAGTCAATGAAATGGAATTGTTCAAACCACTATTCTGTAGATTAGATAGGTTGTTAGGGTGTGCCAGATAATTCTAAAAGAACTGCTTTTTAGCTAACACAAAAACTAAAACATCAGAAGTTAAATCAGAATAAAGCAGATGTACTAGTGCTTTCTGATATAACTAGTCTATCTAGTTTCTTTACATTAAAATAGTAAAGGCTTCCATTACAAAATATTTGACCTTTCACCTCCCTCGCCCCTGCCCCCCCATGTGTGTGCTCTGTACTTGCTTCGAGGTCTTGGCTGCTTTTCAATCTTAAGTTAAAGCTTATTTTAAAAACAATGTGCAGATATTTTTAACAGTGAGTGGTAAGTTGCCTTTGAATTATTACTGATTTTGTGTTGTTTTGTAAAATACATCTAACGTCTGTGTGCTGCATCTGCATAGTGTCAGTTTCATAACCAGTCTGAATTCTATTTAGGCTATTGCAGGGATGCAGATAGATCTTCAGTCATTATGTAAGGAATTATTACATGGATTTCATGCCACTGATTTCATTGTGTTTGTTGTAATGTTAAATTATTTCACCACTTTTTAGGAAGAAAAATAAGTGTTTCATGCACGTGGCCAGAGATGTGTGTTATTTCAAATAAAAACCTTCACACAGGTAGTATATGTACTGGTAACTACCAGCAGTTGCCTTACATTTACGGAAGATCAAAGTTTCTTTACTATATCATTACAATGACATGCATAATATCTATCATTTAGTGTATAAATTTTACATAAAATGTAAAATTTTATTTTTTATTATAGCTGAAATGAATACTATGTATGGTGCTTGCAAAACAATTGGTTTTATGACAATATTTACAAAAAGCAATTGGTGTTTGCATGATTGATTTGAAACCTAGTATTTAATAAGACAATGCTTCATTGTATGAGGGCCACTCTCACTAAAATGAACAATGTTTTAGTCATAATGTGAATACTTTAGAAAGGAAATGTGTTCTCAACACAATTTTCCCGTTCTTGGCTACCTTATGTTGTATTGCGAGTAGGATCAGAGGGGTTTAAGACTCGGTCCTGTTGTGCACTAACCACAGTTCAGCAGGTGTCACTAAAGTATCATCTTCTAATCACATTGAACGAAAGGGCTCTATTAGTTTTCTAAGGGGGTATGAGCCACTTGGTACAAGGCCAAAATGGTAAGAAGAGTTTGGCATTGTTATCCACTGAAGTGTTTTGTCTACATACTTCATTCTTTATGTGATATGTTGACACTCCATAAGTGGAACCTTGGCTGCTGAAAACCCAGAATTTCTGCTCACTTTCTCTCTCTGACATGTCAGTGAATGTCTATCACTTCCATGTTTGAAATGGCATAGCTACATTTCATCTTTTGTCAAATTCACAGGTGAAAGGAACTAATAACCATGACATACTGTGGCTAGAAATGTCTCATTATATTTGGGTGTTTCTTTGTGGCAGTGTGTCAACATACTTAAAACACACCTGTGCCAGATAGGTTCTAACCCCAGCTTGCTCAATACTCTGTACACATTGGTTCCTTCAGTTACTAATATGATGGGCATTTGTTTTATGTATATCATAACCCTATCTGAACATGTCATAATTTGTTCAGGTCAACATTTTTTGCAGGAGTCAGTGCTAAAAAAGTTTCTCAGGTTGATAACTGTATCACTGTACAGAATGACTTATTGTCCAGTCTCATATTCTGATAAAGGGCTAGATGAAGGGAGGAATAATGTGTTTTCAGAAATGTCACAAACACTGCATATTGATTTGTTTAATAGCATTTATGTTGTTGAATCTCTCACATTGTACAGTGTGTATGCTACTTGTAGTTCGTCACTCAGTGAAAAATGCTGGAGATTAGAGCATCCTCTGTTCATCAGTTAATGTGTGTATAGCAACAAATTTTGCTATGAATTTATCCATCACTGGATATGGGATCATGGCTCCCTACTTCCAAGCTAAAATGTAGGCTCAGCCACACACACAATGAAAAACACCATTTTAATAGGTTTTAAAATCATGAACCTTAGACATGCATTAAATTAGTGCTTTTGCATTGTGTGTGGCTGACCCCACATTTTAGCTTTCTAGTTTTACAACATTTTCGCCATACATGTGTTTTGTTTTTTGCTTCTAGTAAAGATTTCTTGTTGTCACTCTCACAGCTCAATAACTCAAATTAATACATTGTCTTTGGGGGCTCATTTTGAAGTGCCATTAATGAAAATGTATTTAATTAGATTTAAATGCAATTAGGAAGCTGCCATTATTTATGATATAAGTACCAAATGTGTAGAATAAACACAATTTTTTTAAACACACTGCTTTTGGGGTGACTGTTCCTAATTTCTAATTTTGCTTGGAATGGCTTTATAACCTTCAGTTTTCTTCCTTCATGATACTGAGAATGGAAAATTAATTTTTATTTTATTGTTTGTGGAGGTTGTACTTTTATGGATTTGGTGTATGTCAGTTGTGATGCATCAAAAGCAAAACTAACTTCTATTGAAAGCATATATTATCGGATCAAAAGTGTCTGGACACCTGTTAATGGACATTAATATGGAGTATGTGTATCCTTACCCTCTATGATGGCTTCACCTCAGCTAGGGACTATTTGAATGAGGTGTCTGACTGTCTGAAGGAATGGCAATTCAGTCTTTCTCAAGGGCCGAAACCAGAGTAGTTGTGATGTTGGACGATGGGGTCTGGAGTGTAGCCAATGTTCTAACTCATTCCGAAGACGATCCATAGGATGCAGGTCAAGACTAGGGGCAGACTGGTCCAATTCTGGAATGTTATTGCCTACATACCGTTGCCTCACAGATGCTGCTTAATGACAGTGCCTTTCGTGCTGATGCAATCAATTATTGTCTCTGAACTGTTCCTCTAATGTTCACAGTACACAATGTTGTAAAATGTATCCATATCTTGGATTCAGTTTTTTATACTGCAATAAGAGGATTACACCCTAACCACACAAAACACCCCCATACCATACCATACCATGGTATACCATAACACGTCTTCCATACTTCACTGTTGACACTACACCTGACAGCAGTTAACCTTTTCTAGGCATTCACCATACCAAAACCCTTCCATCAGTTTGCTATAAGGTACAACGTGATTCATCACTCCTAGTTACTTATTAATAGTCATTCAGTGTCCAATGCCGTAGCTGTTCACACCACCTCAAGCATCACTTAGCAGTGATTACAGAAATGTGTAAGTCCTTCCATTGATTACATGCAGTCTTTTTACAACCACCCTCCACAATGTTCACAGTCTCTGTCCATCAGTGCACGAGGTCTGTCTGGTATTGGTTTAGCTGTGTTTGTGCCTTCATGTTCCCACTTCACAAGCTCATCACCAACAGTAGACTTTTGGGCAGTTTTAGAAGGATTGAAATGTTTCTGATGAACTTACTATGCAGGTGAGACCCAATGACTAGTCTGTTTGAAACTACTGATGTCTCCTGACTGACCCATTCTGCTGTTACTGCTTCTCTGCTGATGAATCGATACTCCCTGTCTCCTTTAATACTGGTAGATCTGCATCTCTTGATATCTAGCGGTCGGTTAGTGGTGTCCTGACATTTTTGATCAGATAGTGTATCTCGCTATTATTTATTTGTTGCAGATTATATGCAGACAGTGTTGCATGTAATTATTATTTACTTGAATTTTATGAATAAAGTGAAGGGGGAAAAAAAAATGTCAGTGTAACAACACTTTTGTTAAATTATTCCAGATAGTTTCTTAGAGGAGAACAGAAGGTATTCTCTCTCTGCATAAATTAAACTGGTGGTGTAAAATGTAGAGGATTGCTGCAGCTATTGGAGGGCCTTGAAATTCTTAAAACCAATAATTGTTTTCATCATATATAAACACTCTTGTAATGTTGCCTGTTTGTATGAGTAATTAATATACTTGCTTGTTAAGTAAGCCAATTATTGATAGTTAAATATTTATTTGCTTGCTATTCCACAAATCCAAGGGACTCTCCTACTACATTACAAGAGTACTCCAGCTGTTACATAGATCTCCTACAGGGCTATCTGTTTACACAGTCTGTAATAGAACCAGTAGCGTAAATGCTAGAAGTGGCTAAATATGTGTATGCTTGAGGCCACACTTCGGAGCATCTTAATTTTGACATTCATTCATTCCTGTAGAGCTCATTACATTTGTTTTTTGATGAACATTTCCTGCATGGATTATGAATGTTGCAGGAATGTGTACATGTGTTTGTGTTCATATGGTGTGTAGTTGGTATCTGCTTACTGACTCTTGTCATTGTTTAAATTTATTTATTGACCCTGAAAAATACTCCTAGCTGTTCACGTGTTTTAAATACTACTTAGTTGAATGCTATATCCTCCTTGGTTTCAGTGTGTTAGGAAAAAAAATTATTTGTGGAATTCCAACTTCGTGTTTATTAAAAAAATGTATTTCAAAATCGTTGACAATTCTTTTTAGGTATCCATGAAGTTAAAAAATACTATGCATGACAAATGGCTGCACCCAATGTTAATATCATTGCAAAGTCGCTCATTTCATGATTGAATAGTTCAGAGTTTTCTCACAGATAATCGTATAGATAATAAATGATTTTTTAATGGAAGATTTCCATTTTGGAAATGTGTGAAACAATGTGCTGTGTAAATTGAAATGGTAAATTTTTGTGTGTTTACAGACTGGTTTTGTAGAGACTTTAAAACCGCAATACACACCAGGTCCAGCAATGATTTCACCTGGGGCAATGAGCTCATCCATTGGAACGGTTGAGGAACGTTTAACAAATTTGCAACAGCAGCAGGAAATTGACAATTTGCAAACAGAAGTACGTGATCTGCAGGAGAAGCTGGAGACTTTGAAACGTAATTGTGCTTAATTTATGAGATTAATTCCTTGAACTAATAATTATTGCTTTCATTAATTAATTTGTTTATGTATTGATGCTGCATATTGTTTGTAATTTTCAGTTAAACGTCTACAAGATGCAGAGAAATTGAAGGAACATGAGAAAGTAAAACTTCAGTTAGAGCAATTACTGGAATTCAAGGCTCGTATCATGGAATCCCAGGCAATGCTGCAGAGGGACTTGCAAAGAGCCAAACAGGAAGCTCGAGAAGCTATTGAGGCCAGAGAAGCTCATGCAGAAGAGATGGCTGATCTTGCTGAAACTGTTGAAATGGCTACTCTTGACAAAGAGATGGCTGAGGAAAAGGTGAGACTTCTTATGATAGTTGATTCAGGAAGAGAAATGAAAATTTGAATCTCATATTTTATGAGAAATAAATTTCAACTATGAGTACTATTAAACAGAATTCCTGATTAGTGTTACCTTTAGGATGTGAAATAGTTAGTACTGCAGATACACATACAACATTTAAAGTACATGACACTATCTTAGCTTTCATAACTTCTTGTAACTATTTGTGCATTCTTTGGGGAGGAGAGAGGAATGGGTTGGGAAGGTTAGAAAGAAACGGTAGGACATTAAGGTCCCAGAATGAGAAAGATCCACTTGGGGTGTGTGTGTGTGTGTGTGTGTGTGTGTGTGTGTGTGTGTGTGTGTGTGTGTGAGAGAGAGAGAGAGAGAGAGAGAGAGAGAGAGAGAGAGAGAGAGAGAGAGAGAGAGAAGGGATTCAGAGATAGTACACTGGTAAGCAAGTCAAGTCTAGAGATGGAGACATAGTGAGAAGTAAATGTAGATTAAGAGGTAGGAAAATTATTAGTGTAATTAAGATGGAAGGGGAAAACAAGTGGGGAAATGGGGAGAGAGGAAAACAAAGATGAAGAAGTGAAAGCAGTAAACAAACAACCTCACCTCCCTGAGGAAGGAACTAATTGTACCGAAAGCTAAGATAGTGTCATGCAGTTTATTAACAATCTTATATTTTGTTCTGTTAAGAATGCGAGGGTCACAAACATAGATGTGTTTCATATTCTTCAAGAATATTATTGAAAACAAACTGAGAAATATTGTGCAGATACGAAAATATTATTGAAGTGCTTTAAAATACCGCAAACAGTTTTCAGCTGGAAGGAAGATTCTCTCTTGAGATATGTGTTAAACAACTGTCAGTATTGAATAACAACAATTAAATGTCCATTTTTGATAAATCAGAATATTTGGCAGCCAGGATAGAGATATATGCAGTATAAAAACAAATATTTTTTATTTGTGCTGATGGAAATGAGTTTTAGACAAGTTTATTTATTGAGTTTACTTCATTGTGAAATGTGCTGCAAAGCAAATTAATAAAAAAGAGGATCACTAATATGCTGTAGTTACATTCTTTCATTTTGACAGCATCTCTTTTCCCAGTAGTTTTTTCAATCTATTATAAGAAACCAGTGTTGAAAATGTTGTTTTGTTGCTATGATTGGTGCAATTTCATATTTTACTGGTTGTACTTGTAATGTGGGGGTGAGGAGGTAACTGGATGGTGATGGCAGCGCGGGGGGGGGAATAAGCTTCCAGGAGATGCTGCTGTATTAATGAATATGCAACATTGGTGATTATATAATTTATCGTTTGCACAAGGAATACAGACTGTTTTGTCTACTTACAGGAAAGGTTCATGTCATGTAATTTTGATGACAGTGGATTTCATAATTACTGTGCCTTACGAAGGATAAGGTACCTTCTTCCTGCTGCCATAACTTAACACAAAAACAACTCATATTTATAAGAGAAAAACAGATAGGAGGAGTTACTGATGCCTGTAGCAGTGAGAACATAATTGAAATTGGCATACCAGAACTGTGTTCATTATGTTGACACATGCACACGCACACTGTCTCTGCCTCTTTATTTATTCCTTACCCTTCTCTTTTTCCATATATTCTTCCCCTCCCTCTGCATGTGCTGATGTGCTGCCAGGTGCCCCCATATCTCACGCTCTTTCTCTCTCTCTCTCTCTCTCTCTCTCTCTCTCTCTCTCTCTCTCTCTCTCTCTCTCTGTGTGTGTGTGTGTGTGCGTGTGCGTGTGTGTGTGTGTGTGTGTGTGTGTCCACCTTCTCCTGCCCCCCATCCTCTCTCTCTCGCCACCTCCTCCTGCCCCTCTCCCCTTATCCAGCTCCTCCTCACCACCTCTCTCTGTCCATCACCTTCTCTGTTCATCTCAGTCTCCCCACAGCTGTGCCCATCTGCGTCTATAACCCTGCAAAACAGATCAATGAAACAGGGCATTGTTGCACCCACAACACACCTGTCATACGGGGCAGCCTATATTATGGTAGGGGTTTTTCCTGTGTATCTCTGCGCCTGTTAGAATTAGGAGGTTATAAACACCACTCCGTGAATACTTGTGAAGTTATGTGTGAAGTTTTTGCTGTTTGTTTGCCACATATCATTGAAATTGATTCAGGGCTATGGATAGAGATACTGGTCAGATGAAAACAAGCGAGATGGCAAAAAGTAAGTAAACAGTTTATTATTCCATATATAATCTACATAATGGTTAATATATGTTTTCCCACTGTGAGAAAAGGCAGTCAACGCTTTCTTGGAAAACTGCTTGCACTTGCATATGGAAACAGCATTGTACCTAGGTTTGCATCTCTTTGTGTCCGAATCAAAGTGACAGCAACAAATGTCTTTCTTTCGCACTCCAAAAATAAGGATATCTTATGGGGAGAGATCAGAACTGTATGGAAAATGTATAAAGGCTTTCCACTGAAACTTTTTCAGTATAGTCAAAACAACTTTGACAACATGTGGGTGGGCATTATCTTGTAACAGAGTGATGCTGTCTATCAATATTCCTGGACGTTTGGACTTGAAGGTCTGCTCCAGTTTTTTTAAAGTGTCCATGTACTGCCATATATTAACTGAAGCTTGCCATAAAGTCCAAATGCCCTGGAATGTTGGCAGATGACATCATTCTGTTACAGAATAATGCGTGCCCACATGTTGCTGAGGTCGTTTTGACTATGCTGCAGAAATTTCACTGGGAAGCCCTTGCACTACCTTCATATGGTTCCAATCTCTCCCCATGCAACCATATTTTTGGAGCTCTGAAGTAAGACATTCATGGCTGTCAATTTGCTTTGGATGAAGAGATGTACAACTGGGTTCAGTGACGGTTGCATAGGCGAATGCAAGCATATTTCCATGGAGGTATTGACCATCTTGTCTCACAGTGAGAGATAAATGTACTAACGGTTACGGCAGTTACTTAAATACTTTACATGAACGGATTTGTAATTTGCCATCCTTTCTCACGCCAGTTTTGAAAACAGTGTGTTCCATGTTGTTTGTGCATAATTTACATTGTGGAGGTGAGGGAGGAGAATTCTATAAATTTTGAATGCTGTTGCTGCGTAGTCTGTTCATTCAGGATTACAGAAGTATCAGTGTTTAATTAAATGGTTGTTTTAGTACTCCTAGTACTTAAATGAGCCCTAATTATGTGGTATTGTGTTTTTCATTAGTATGCTTGTTTTGGAAAACGTAAGTTTTCCTTTCTGTACCATCTGAGAGAAAATATCAAAGGCTTTTCATGTTTGATACAAGCATTACTTGCTTACAGGCTGAAACTCTACAGTTGGAACTGGAACAGGCAAAAGAAAAGATAGAAGAAATGACACTGGATCTGGAAATCCTAAAGGCTGAGATGTCAGAGAGATCTGGTGGTGAAGAGGGTGGCAAGTCCTCTTATGAAGTGAAACAGCTGGAACAGCAGAATCTGAGGCTTAGGGAAACACTTGTCAGGTGAATATTTCATACAGTAAATTGTGGTAAAGGATAGATTCCTACTCACAAACTTCAAGAGGCAACCTTGCTTGGAAACATCTATTTCTTGTTATTGATGCTATAAGTACTTCAGTAGTTCTTGGGTATATATCTCTAGCTGCTCACTGTCACATGGTGCATATGATGACAGGCAGTACAACAAATAGAACTGCTACTTTATGTTCATTGAAAGTCTGTCAATGATTTTACCTCACCTCTGATGTGAAATCACCCAGTGTTATGGTAGCATCATCGTCCCCTCATCCTGCTCTAGCCTCAAGAGGCGAAGCCACCACCTACACAACCGGCATGCTGGAAAGAACAGGAGTACTCCCATAAAGACTTCCTATGTCCCAACACCTGAGTCTTCCTCTGCTAACCGAAAAAGGCTCAAAGAAGTCCAACAAAGGCGAACAGTCTTCTCCTTCACCAACTCGAAGATCCTCGCTGACATTGTCGACGCGTGATACTTTTGCCCAGCTGGTCTGAATGTTGCCGGTGTGCACCACCAACTGTTTTTCTGCATTGTACTCCACAGACAGACATCACAAGAAAGCCGACGCTCCTGTGGATCTCGTGGAGCACGATCCTCCTGCCCCCGTGCCATGTAGCAGCAAGTCTCCGCAGGCTGGCACTCGGTAGTTGCCAGGTGGCACCCCTTCATTTTTTCCTCAGCATGACTTTCCTCCAATGGAACATTCGTGGCCTTTGATCCCACAAAGAGGATTTACAGCAGCTTTTAGAATCACAGCGTCCCCTTGTACTCTTCCTTCAGGAAACAAAATTGCGTCCTCACGACCGCTTTCCGTTGAGCTCGGCATTCCATCTCTCGGTGGAGTCGTGCTGCCCATACAGGATGACGTTCAAAGTTAACCCATATCCCTGACTACCTAACTTCAAGCTATTGCAGTTTGCCCCTTTCCTCCCTCACCTGACTCTTTCCTTTGTACCATTTATATCCCTCCGTCATTCGATGTCACCAGGGCAGACTTGCTCCATCTTATTGGGCAGCTGCCTCACTCATTTCTGCTGCTTGCTGACTTTAATGCGCACAATCCCCTTTGGGGTTCTGCCAGAACCTGTCAGAGAGGTGCCTTCTTGGCTGATCTTCTTAACTGACATAACCTCTTCTGCCCTAACACAGGAGCAGCTACATTCCTTTCAGACTCTTCACACACCTATTCCCGTTTTTACTTATCCTTCTGCACTGCCCAGCTTGCCCATCGTGTGGAGTGGTCTGTTCTTTCTGACACATACTCAAGCGACCATTCCCTATGTGCTATCCGTTTGCTGCCTCCCACCCCACCTGTGCGCCCACCCGAATGGCAGCTTACTAAGGCTTTACTCCTCCCTGCTGACCTTTAACAAACAAGATTTCCCCAGTTGTGATGACCAGGTGGAATATCTTAAAATCGTCGTCTTTACCGCTACAGAACGTTCCATTCCTCACACTTCCCCTTTACCATGCCATGTCCCAGTCCCTTGGTGGACTGAGGCATGCCGCGATGCAATTAGTGCGCGGAGACATGCTCTCTACATTTTTTACCATCATCTTACAAGGGCAAACTGCATTCATTATAAACAAATGCATGCACAATGTCATCGAGTTTGGTGGGATAGCAAAAATGCTAGCTGGATTTCATTCACTAGTTCTTTTAACAGTTCCATCCCTTCCTCTGTCATGTGGGCCAACCTCCACTAGTTCTCTAGGACCAAGATCCCTTTACCAGTTTCCGGTCTAACAGTAGCAGAAACGTCATTGTGGACCCTATTGCTATCTCCAACACCTTGGGCCACCATTTTGTGGAAATTTCGATCTCTTCTCACTATAACCCTGGCTTCCTCCATAGGAAACAAGTGGAGGATGCTCGGGCAATACTCTTCTCTTCTCAGAATGAAGAGTGCTACAACACCGCCTTTACTATGAAGGAGCTAGATTATGCTCTTAGTTCATCCCGATCTTCCGCCCCAGGGCCAGGTGCTGTCCACATTCAGATGTTGCAGCACCTTTCTCTTGAAGGCAAGCACTTTCTGCTTAACATGTACAGCCACATATGGGCAGTGGGCACGTTTCCTGGATGATGGTGTGAAGCCACTATCATACCAATACCAAAGCCCGGTAAGGATAAACACCTTCCTTCTAGCTACCGCCCCAACTCACTCACCAGCTGTGTTTGCAAGGTGATGGAACATATGATTCATATCCATCTGATATGGTGGCTCAAGTCTAACAATTTACTGACCACTGCACAGTGTGGATTTAGAGCGTGCCGTTCTGCAGTTGACCGTCTCGTCGCTTTGTCCACCCATGTCATGAATGGTTTTCTGCGGAAATCCCAGACTATGGCCATGTTTCTCGATTTGGAGAAGGCCTACTACACCTGCTGGAGAACTGGTATTCTCTGTACACTCTACACATGGGGCTTCTATGGCCGCCTGCCCTGTTTCCTTGAGAGATTTTTAAAAGACAGAATTTTTAAGATGTGTGTGGGTTCTGCCTTGTCTGACACCTTTATCCAGGAAAACAGTGTGCCTCAGGGTTCCATCCTAAGTGTTGTCCTCTTTATTGCCATTAACCCTATAATGGCCTGTCTCCCACTGGGCATCTCCGGCTCCCTTTTTGTTGACGATTTTGCCATCTATTGCAATTCTCCACAGACCTCACTCACTTAATGGTGTCTTCAGCAATGTCTCAATTGTCTTTACTCATGGAGTATCGACAATGGCTTTCATTTTTCCACTGACAAAACAGTTTGTATGAATTTGTGGTGGCGCAGTTGGTTTCTCCTGCCATCTTTATACATCTTGGGCCTGTTGCTCTTCCATTCATTGAAACTATGCAATTCCTCGATGTCCTACATGTGCTCAATGGTACTTCATGGGATGCAAATCGAACCACCCTCCTCTATTTGTACTAGTCTTTTGTCTGTTTGGAAGTAGACTATGGGTGCTTTGTTTATGCATCTGCACGTCCATCCCTCTTATACTGTCTCAATACTACCCACCATCGTGGCATCCATTTGGCCACTTGCGCATTTTACACTAGCCTGGTTGAGAGTCTATATGCTGAAGCTGCTGACTATCACTGTCCTACTGCCGTGACTTTCTCCTCAGCAGGTATGCATGCCACTTGTCTGCCATGTGTGGCCACCCATCCTATGCTTCCGTCTTTGATCACCAGTGTGGGGCGCGTCCCTCTTCTGTTACCTCCCGGAATCTGCTTTTGGCACTTGCTCTGCATGCTTAACTTCATACTACGTGCAGCTTTCCTGGTGGGTGTGAACCCTTCACCACCATGGCTTCATGCGGCGGCCTGTGTTCACCTTGTCCTTCATTCGCTTCCTAAGTACACTACTCCAGCCTCGCTCTATCACCTTCAGTTTCATGACTTTCGCATGGAACATCGCGGTAGTACCAGTGTGTACAGTGATGGCTCTCTGACTGACCATTGTGTCGGGTGTGCCTTAGTCATAGCCAATGACATTTTTCGGTATCAGCTTCCGGCACACTGCTTAATATTTACAGCACAGCTCTTTGCCCTGTATCAGGACACGGAGTACATCCAGCGACACAGGCTTTTTAGTTGTGTCCTCTGCTCTGACTCTATCAGTGCCCTTCATTGTCTTTGTGCGCTGTATGCAGCCCATCCCGTAGTGCAATGGATCCAGGAAAACTGTCACTCACTGTTGATGGAGCCACTGTGATGTTTATGTTGGTTCCTGTTTGCATCGAGCTTTCTAGCTGCCATTTGTTCAGTGACGCTCCCCCACCACTTTGTGCACATTGCACCCAAGTTTTAGCTGTCCACCATTTCGTAACAGAATGCTTATTTCTTTTAACTGTTTACGTTCATGTTTGTGTTTGCCGTCCGAGTTATCATTGTAGCGAATGTCGCATGGGCTGTCAACCGTGTTTTATTTTTTTATCTGTCATAGCAATAAGGCAAAGGCCATTTAATTTTTAGTTCTCTACCTCCATTTCTCTATGGTGTATTTTATAGCCCTTTCTCCATATCCCTGTTTTTAGCTGTCTCCTCTTACATCGATTGCCATTGATGTGTAGTCGTTTTTCAACTCCTCTCTGTCTTCGTATTCTGTAGTTTTGACTCGGGTGTGTATGACTCAGTTATTTTTATGCCCTAAAACAATGATTTTAATCCATTTTGACATTTTTTGTGTTGTAGCAAGCCTAAATGATGGTTCTATGGTTTGAACTTATAGAGGAGGTCAAGAAGCTTCAGCATTTAAATATTTGATCAGTTTCAGTAAAACACTTTAATAACAAAAATTACATTCAGAAAACAAGCATGTCCACATGTGGAACTATAATACATAATACAATATTAGAACACATTCAATGACAAACTGTGCTTTACTTTGGATAATAATACTGCAGTTGTCTGAACTGTTTATAGTTCTTGTACTGGACAGTTGTCCTAAACAAAAATTTTCTTAGTCCAACATAAGAGTTAAATATCACTTGTTACACTTCCTGACTAATCACACTAGCTCACTGCTGGATCTGAATTATGATGAGGCTGCTATCAGAGTGGTTTAGTGGCACAATGCTCTGATGTAAGTAGACTTCCATGCAACAGCCGTGTACAGAGCTTCTTGAGGACACATCTTCATCAATGTCTTTCATTCATGGCTGTGCCTGGCAGTGACTGTTTTTAGCTTGTGATTCTGTCTTGAGGTATCGGCTTTACCATGGGACCTCACTCTTTAGACAACATCAGAGACATCTTTTCTTATTGTGAGACAGTGGATTCATGGTGTAATGCAACAGATCCTGTTTCGGTTTACAACTCGAGCCGCTGTGTTTTATCAATAGTGATCTAAGGTTGTGGGATAACTTACCTTTCGCAAAAAAAAACTGACAAAGATATTCTCCTCTGCATTTAGCATCAATAAAATCTAAATCTGCTCATGTTCCTCTGTATTTTCTGGAAACAGAGTTTCTTTTTAATGTTCAGTTCATTTGAATCTTTCAGATATGATCATTTTTAATTGACGTCCTGTTCTTTACCTTACATCAGTGTTGATGTAAGTTCTATGTATAGTGTCTCCTTTAGTCACACTATTTAATTCTATTTTCTCCTTTTCCATTGGCATGGGAGGCTTCCCATGCATCAATTCTCTCACTTCATTTTTTGTATGGTTCCCTTTCTGAAGTGAGTCAATTATTTCTTAGTATAAATCATGGACAATTTTAGCCTTTTTTGGTCAGTTATCAATCTTTCAAGCTTACATGGTAAGGATAATGTGTGTCATCCATAATGTGACTTTCAGCTAATATATTCAAACAGAGTTATAGTATTGCGCTTGTTTACTTAATGCAAGATTACGTGTGTGGACTATGTCACAATTGTTTCTCAAAGTGAGATTTAATTATCACATTTATTCTTACATTAAGTTGAAAATTCCATTATTGTCTTTATTCCACTTTTTTTTAATTGATTCATGCAGTTAGTTGTTTCATTCACAGGATGCGTGATCTGTCTGCCCATGAAAAACATGAATTTCAAAAGCTGCAGAAAGAATTTGAGCAAAAGAAATCAGAAGTCGCAGAATTAGCTCGTACCAAAGAAAAGTTGAGTTCCAGAATAGAAGAAATGGAAAATCAAGTTGCAGATCTTCAAGAGCAGGTAAACTTACTGTATTTTTAAGTAATCAAGATAGTTATGAAACTGGAATTTCAATTAAAATTTCTCTGTTTGGGATGATTAAAAACACTTATCACTACATATTATTAAGTCCCCCAACGTGTTTTTATGTCTGTATGTGAAGTGTAAGAGTCGAGGGACATGAAAGGGAAGCAGTGGTTGGGAAGGGAGTAAGACAGGGTTGTAGCCTCTCCCCGATGTTATTCAATCTGTATATTGAGCAAGCAGTAAAGGAAACAAAAGAAAAATTCGGAGTAGGTATTAAAATCCATGGAGAAGAAATAAAAACTTTGAGGTTCGCCGATGACTTTGTAATTCTGTCAGAGACAGCAAAGGACTTGGAAGAGCAGTTGAACAGAATGGACAGTGTCTTGAAAGGAGGATATAAGATGAACATCAACAAAAGCAAAACGAGGATAATGGAATGTAGTCGGATTAAGTCGGGTGATGTTGAGGGTATTAGATTAGGAAATGAGACACTTAAAGTAGTAAAAGAGTTTTGCTATTTGGGGAGCAAAATAACTGATGATGGTAGAATTAGAGAGGATATAAAATGTAGACTGGCAATGGCAAGGAAAGAGTTTCTGAAGAAGAGAAATTTGTTAACATCGAGTATAGATTTAAGTGTCAGGAAGTCATTTCTGAAAGTATTTGTATAGAGTGTAGCCATGTATGGAAGTGAAACATGGACGATAAATAGTTTGGACAAGAAGAGAATAGAAGCTTTCGAAATGTGGTGTTACAGAAAAATGCTGAAGATTAGATGGGTAGATCACCTAACTAATGAGGAAGTATTGAATAGGATTGGGGAGAAGAGAAGTTTGTAGCACAACTTGACCAGAAGAAGGGATCGGTTGGTAGGACATGTTCTGAGGCATCAAGGGATCACCAATTTAGTATTGGAGGGCAGTGTGGAGGGTAAAAATCGTAGAGGGAGACCAAGAGATGAATACACTAAGCAGATTCAGAAGGATGTAGGTTGCAGTAAGTACTGGGAGATGAAGAAGCTTGCACAGGATAGAGTAGCATGGAGAGCTGCATCAAACCAGTCTCAGGACTGAAGACCACAACAACAACAACATGTGAAGTATAAAAATTTCAGGAACTGCTGTAAGAATTTTGATGTGGTTTCACTAATAGATGCACTGATATGGGAGGAATGTGTGTTTATGTAAATTTATGATGTAAATTTATGCAAATTGGCTGAACTGATGATGATGATGATAAGTCGTGCCTCCTGAAAACTTGCCTGGCCTGTACTGCTTAAGTCATTTTCTGTATTGCTTTCTGAAGCTAATATTCACCTAATGCTGGTTTCTGAATTTTAATCATAACTTTATGCACTGGCCCATAAACATAATTACCACTGTGACAGTCAAATTGTCTAGCCATAAATATTTGGTGCTACCCATGTGCAGCCAGGGCAGGTCACTAGCCACTACTGTTTGAAATATAAATCTTAAAATAAAGAGCTTTTCAATCCACAAACCTTTATTACATCTGCATCTCTGTTCTATAAATCACTGAAGTGCATTGGCGGAGGGTATCTCCCATCGTGCCATAATTTAAGGCTTTCTTCCTGTTCCATTTGCATATGTAGTGCTCTGTGGACATTGTAATTGGTCCAATGTCTTTGCTGTCCCTGTGGGAACGATGTATATGAGACTGTATTATATTCCTAGATACCTCCTTTAATTTTGGTTAATTGAAATTTTGAAAGTAGGTTTTCATGAGTGTTTACTTCTTTCTTCAGCCACCTGCCAACCCTGGTTTTTCATCATTTCCAAGATGCCATCCCATGTATCAGATAAACCTGTGATCATTTTTTCCTGCCCTTCTTTGTATGCATTTAATATCCCCAATTACTCCTATTGGGTACAGGTACCATACAGTGGACCAATGCTCCGGAGTGGATCACGTGAGAGTTTGTAACTGATCTCCTTTGTATGATGGGGTACCCAAAAAAAACCAGTATAACATTGCAGTGGGCAGAGCTTGTATAGTATGCATTTCTACCACAACTTGTTGCGAGTTCAGTGCCACCTGTAATGTCGACCTGTCTTGTTCTGTTCATCTGCGGTGATTGGTTTTGTTAGTCCTGTTTTAGTCTTGTTTCGTTTTTTACAATGGCAAGTTTAAGTGAACAACATGCAGCTGTGAAATTTTCTTTTCTACATAGTAAAAATGTTCCTGAAACTGTTTTAATGTTGCAAACATCGTACCAAGATGACACTATGGCAGAACTGAAGTGTAAGAGTAGTTTGCTTGATTTAAAAATGGCGCCAAGTTGATTGACGACAAACCTAGTATCGGATGTTCATCAACTACACAAATTGATGAAAATATTGAAAAAAATTGAGAGCTTGTGCTCACAGACTGTTTTAAGAAGATTGCACAACAGTGTTCATCAAAAAAGACCTAATTTGTGACAGACAGAAGACTGGTTCTTCCACCATAACAATGCACCTGTACACACTGTTAGACAGTTTTTGGCTAAAAATGGCATGGTTCCACTGCTCCACGCACCTTACCTGCCTGACCTGGCTCAGAGTGACTTTTTCTTATTTCCATGCATGGAAAAGGGGCATGAAAAGACACAGATTTGACAACATTGGAGAAGTCAAGAAAAAAACCAGGGAGGAACTGTCAGCCATTTCTAAAGATAACTACAAAAATGTTTCGAACAGTGGAAGCACAAGTGGTACATATGTATTAGTCATAATGGAGAGCTTTTTGAAAGGTATAAGATTGTTCTGTAAATAGTTTGAAAATATATAGCTTTTAAGAAATAATTCAGTTTTTTTATACCTGCTCCTAGAGTGAATTTTCCCAGAGACACTACCAACAT
Organism: Schistocerca cancellata; assembly: GCF_023864275.1. Lineage (NCBI taxonomy): Eukaryota > Metazoa > Arthropoda > Insecta > Orthoptera > Acrididae > Schistocerca > Schistocerca cancellata. The sequence goes on along the minus strand of NC_064628.1, from coordinate 779,375,694 downwards.
GAAGTGTTTCACCTCTTGTATCTACGACTGAGTCTTTGTGATCATTCCATTACACATCCCCAGAAATTGTTACAACAGGTATTTGTACAAATTGACTGATTCCAGTTATAACTATTTGATACTGTCCAGACTGAACGATGGTTAACACAACAGCTTTCACAGTGTGTGACCAGCTGACGAGACAGGTTGCTGTGCTTGCAGTGTGGGTGACAGGATGTCCCCAGTAAATATAGTACTCTTTGCTGTGTCATTTATTTCTAACATACATAACATAAACACTGAAAAAGAAAATTAAATTACTCACTTATATTGAGCAAGGAGATGCTGGAATTGCCTCCCGGAGCATTTCTGACACCTGCTTTGGAAATTGCTCATTATACTGTGCATTTCCCTCTGAGAACTGGCAGCGATTTCTTGGCAAATGTTAGTGTCAAGTTCATCTAAAGTTTGTGGATTTGATTTTACACTTTCTCCTTTAATAACACCTCAGATATAATCACAGGGGGTTAAATCAGGGGACCAAAGGAAGCCATATATTGTTAGTGATAACTCTATCTTGAAACGTCACGAATTTCCATTAATGGGAAGTTGGCTGTATGTTCCATCACAGAGTCCTGCTGAAAGATCATGAAAGCATGTTCTCTTTGTTAATCAGCCAGAAAAAGGCCTCAAAATGTTTTCCACATATTTCTCACTGTTAACTGTTTCCTGGAAACGGAATGGGGCCTCTTAATCTCTCATCGCAAATAGCACATCTTTAAGTGTTACATGTTGGCTTGGGCTGCGTGATGGTTTGTTATACTTCACCACAGGCACCAAACACTCAAATAAGTTGCCACTGAGCACTTCTTTTATATACAATGGATGTTGCTTACTGAATATTTGGCCGCTGTTAAGTATTATTAATCAAGGTCCAGTTAGTCTGTGCCCTGTACCCATGTGCCTTCTTCCTCCAACTTGGCTCAGACTTAGTCTCCTTACAGGCTGCAGATAAAACTGCTGAAAATTAAATTCTCATTCCCATTCACACCACCACTTAAATAAGAAGTGAACTGCAATTCATCTTCTTATATTACCTTCAAAATTACAACTCAATGTATGATAAATGAGGATAGCTACCAACTCGTATACTGGCTCTTTGTACTACATGCATAACTGATGTGATATTCAACTTGATAATTAACAATTACAGTAAATTTATTATCTTTGACATTTTGCGTTCTTAGAGTTCAAGGAGCTCTTTCTTCTGTATCGCCTGCTCCATGGAACTCTTGTCTCCACATCAGCAGATAGGGTCGTCTGACTGCTACCCACTTCCATGCAGTCACTGGACTGTTTGCTCAGGTATCATCCCCTACAATTTAAAACACCTTCCAATAGGGGGGTGCTCACTACTTCTCGACTACTGTCACAAACATCTTTCTTCTGATATACATAATTGAGAACATGATACCTCTCATTCGAGGAATGAGATGTATCACTACAATTTGACTCCTACATTTTGATCAGCCAGGTGTGCCTAACGTAAAATGTTAGGCTTTCCTGAACAGCAGTTACGTTTTGTGAATTAACATGTCCACTTAAGGGGAACCATGGTTAATCCAATAAGAAAGAGGGTCGGTTTTTCTGATATTTGCCCTATTCAAAGCCATTCACAAAACTGCAAATATTGTGCAGGGTCACCAGGTTAAAGTTCTTCCACTGCAGTTATTTTATAGGGCCATAACTTCTTTAACTTCATACCCATTTGAACAGAGCCATTGGAAATTCCCATTTGCCTTGAAAGATGTTGAACTGATTTTCCAGGAGACGCTTAAACATAGCGAGCCCATTGTTATCCAGAGTTTCTTCTGTGAGTGCTGTATGTGGTTGTCTATATTTCCTGTCAAGAACACTTCCCGTTTAGCAAAGTATATTTATCAATCTATGAATCATACTCCGATTAGGAATCTGAACATTAGGAAATTCCTCTTTAAATAAATTTCTCACAGTACACACTGATTCTGTAGGCACGTATGAATCATACATGGATACTCTTGTTTTTCACCATTTCACTTGACACAATTTCACTTAATACACCGTATTGCATCACCTAAGAAACACGTGATACCTGCACAAACAAAGACCTCGCTGCCAGTGCCACAGTCAGCTGGCTGTTGGGCAGGTAACAAAATCCTTACCAGATGGTTGCATTAAGGATTGGTCACCCTTTATATTACAATTTTACACTTTGTGAAGGACATAATTTTACATCTCTGAACATGTAATACAAATTGGCAGTAATTGCATTTGTGCAACAATTTTGAATTGTACATTGTTATGATTACTGCATCATGTGCAAAAAGTCTGAGGTTACTATTAATAAATATCTGCCAGATCTCTCTCACACACACACACACACACACACACACACACACACACACACACCATAAACAGCAAGAGTCCTGACACAATTCCCTGACTTGTGCCTGATGAAGTTACTTCTACATCTGCTGGTGATCCTGCATCCAAGATAATACACTGTCTCCCTACCAAGTAAATTTTGATTGTCACAAATTTCATTTGATACTCTATATGATTGTACTGTCATTAATAAGCTTTGGTGTGGCACCAAATCAAATGCTTTTATCAGAATTCAAGAAATACAGCTTCATGTGATTGTCTCCATCCATAGCTTTCAGGATTTAATGTGAGAAAAGCACACATTATGTTTCACATTGAGATCTATGTATTGTTTTATTTTTAATAGTGTTAATTCAAGCCCCAGCTTATAATGTAGATCTCCGAATCAACAACTCTCACTGATGTACTTATCTTGTTTTCATTTTTTATCCAGGTTTGCAGGTCCACAGCTTCACTTATGTGTGAGGTGATCTTTTAACTTCCTAAATGACAAACACTAACTTCGAATAATTTTTGTTTATTATTGTTCTATACATAAACAATAATAAGAGATCTGAGAACTGGTATCATGCTTCCTCAGTGTTACTACCTTCACCCTAAGCAAATGTTATGTGGTAAAATCTGCTAAAGTGTGTGCCAAGTCTCTCACCACACCTACTGCCCACACATGTCTCTCCCAAAAGGTGCCTTCCCTCAGCTGAGTCTGCTGCTTTTATTCGGGTGGCTAGTGATGACATTCCCATGGTGTCAGGCAGACCTACATCAGAATTATGACACGTATAATGATTTAAATGAGGTATAATTTAAATTTAACATTATGTTGATGGCTAATTATTTCATATAGTTCAATGCATTCAAACAACATTGGCGAGCCATCCCAAATGACTGCTTCCAGTCCCCCCTGCGGGTTCGGGGATTAGAATAGGCCCGCGGTATTCCTGTCTGTCATAAGAGGCGACTAAAAGGAGTCTCAAACATTTCGGCCTATGTGTGATGGTCCCCTCTCGGGTTTGACCTCCATATTTCCAAATTCTTACAAAGAGCGAGCCAATTGGGGAAGGATGCCTTACATGGTGCATTGTGTCCATCGTGCGTTAAGACCTTCAGCCAGCTGTCTCATCGTCGCATTGCCATCCCGCTTGTTCTCCATCTCTTGGGCGAGGATACATTCCTGGTTGCAATTTTCACCATGCACTGTGCAGTGTTGCTTTTTGCGGAGATGATGACCATGGACTTCCTTGCACCTAATATCCAGCACTGTAGCCAGTCTGTTGTGGTGGGGCCGTCTGTTGGTTATAGCCCCCTGACTGCTAATGCCTGCGCCGTTAACTCCCCACATATGCCAAGGAGTAGATGCCTATCTCCCTGGGGCAACGGGACTCCCAGCAATGGCCATCCTGCCAGGTGTCCCTTGCTGAGGCTGGGTGGCGCCCGTGGGGAGGGCCCTTGGTCGGAGTGGGTGGCATCAGGCGGATGACCCACAATGAAGTGTGGTACATCATCTCTTGCTGATGGCCAGCCACCAGCAGTCTCGAAGCATTCTCGGGCTCAATTCAACGCTCAGAAATATGATCCCAAATCGTTCCCCTCCCTGGCCACACCGTGGCAGGAGCGTAAGGCTCAGGATGGCAGTGACACTTATTCGCCCCGGTTCCTAGTTGATACAAGAGCTGATGGGGAGTCTTTCATGTCAACAAAGCCTCAGTTCTTCGTAGAGCATTTAAAGGACAGGTTTGGGGACGTGGAGGGCTTGTCCAAAATGTGCTCTGAGTCAGTATTGGTAAAAAACAGCATCCTCTGCCCAGTCACAAAGGTTACTTGCTTGTGACAAGTTGGGGGATGTTTCAGTTACCATCTCACCCCATAAGAGTTTAAATATGGTCCAGGTATTATTTTCCATAGGGACCTTCTTTTGCAGTCTGATGATGAGCTGCATGCTAATTTAGAGCATCTAGGTGTTCATTTCATCCGGCGCGTTCATCGGGGTCCGAAGGATAATCAGATTGCTACCAGTGCCTTCATCTTGGCCTTCGAGGGTGATACATTACCGGAGAAGGTCAAGGTGATGGTCTTCCGCTGTGATGTCAAGCCCTAAATCCCTCCCCCGATGCATTACTTTAAATGCTGGAAGTTTGGCCATATGTCTTCCCGCTGTACTTCCAGCCTCAACGTCAAGATTGCAGATGCCCATCACATCCCAATACTCCATGTGCCCCACCTCCCATCTGTGTCAACTTAGGAGAACATCATTCACCTTCTCGCCAGATTGCAGGATCTTACATAAAGAGCAGAAAATCGTGGAATATAAGACCCTTGACCAACTGACTTATACTGAGATACTGAGACTAAGAGGAAATATGAACGACTCCATCCTGTGCGAATGACTTCCTCATATGCTGCCGCTCTGACAACCATGATAGCCCCATCAGTTCAGCAAATTCCAGTTGGCTTACCCGAACTGTACAACTCCACATGCCCCCTTGCCCATAGGGGGCACTACACACCCTGTTGCTCCTGCACCACCTATCTCGGGAGCAACACCCCCCAAACCCCGCCCCCACCCCCCCACCTCCCACCCCCCACCCACCCATCGGGGACGTCCGTCCCCGCTTCTAAGCCAGAGAAGCATCCAACTTCTTTGGTTCCTCTCGCTCGCAAGGGCTCCCATGGGTCCCTCCCTTCCAGGTTTCCACAAGTGGGAAGGATGACGCCCGGCAGTGGCATAAGTGCCCACAAGCAGCTGGTTGTAGGGCTCTGCGATCCTCCTCCATCACGGAGACTGAATCGGTGAAGCCCTCCCAGCCAGTGAAACCCAAGGAGCAGCGAGAAAAGTCCAAGAAGAAGACCTCTAAGACGAAGGAACTTGCGGTGGCACCCACCCCGTTGCAACCTAAAAGCTCTGCATCTGAGGTCGAGATAGAGATTCTGGCGTCCGCTGAGGACCTAGATCTCGCCAGACTCTCAGACACAATGGATGTCACTCGCACAGGTACTCAGTCGGTGGCAGCAGGTGATTCAGCGGCATAATCTGCCTCCTCGGTCCCTCCACGCCTTTCTCGGCCATGGACAATGTCATCCTCCAGTGGAACTGCAGCGGTTTTTCCACCATCTTGCTGAGCTCCGACAACTTCTCAGCCTTCACCCTTTCCTCTGCATTGGTTTTCAGGAAACTTGGTTTCTGGTGATGTGAACCCCCCGCCCTCCGTGGCTATCGCGGTTATTATAGGAACCGGGCAGCTTATGAGAGGGTATCTGGTGGCGTCTGCATCTGTGTCCTTCACTCCCTTTACAGCGAGTCTGTCCCTCTACAAACACCTTTAGAGGCTGTCGGTGTTCGGGTGTGGAAACCTCAGGCTGTTACTGTCTGCAGTGTCTATCTTCCACTGGATGGTGATGTCGCGCAGCATGTCCTGGCTGCACTGATAGCCCAATTGCTGCCACCTTCTCTGTTACTGGGTGACTTCAACGCCCATAACCCTCTGTGGCATGGATCAGTGGCAACAGGCTAAGGCAGCATCGTTGAGCAAGTCTTCGCACAGCTTGACCTTTCTCTTTTAACTAATGGTGCCTTCACACATTTCAGTGTGGCGCATGGCACGTACTCAGCCATCGACCTTTCGATCTGCAGTCCTAGCCTATTACCATCTGTCCAAGGGATTGTGCATGACGATTTGTGCGGTAGTGACCAATTTCCGATCTTTCTGTCACTGCCACAGCGTCACTCTTCTGGGTGCCCTTGCAGATGGGCTATGAATAAGGCTGACTGGGACTTGTTCACCTCCATTGCCACTATTGAGCCTCTTTCCAATGATGCTGTTGGTGCGGTGGTTCACTCTGTCACCACCAGCATCGTTACTGCTGCAGAATCTGCCATTCCCTGTTTTTCTGGGTCCCCTCGGCGGAGGACTGTGCCTTGGTGGTCGCCCGAGATCTCTGAGGCGATTAAAGATCGCAGGCGGGCACTCGAGCGTCACAAGCATCCCTCATTGGAACACCTCATCACGTTTGAACGGCTCCATGTGGGAGCTCGCTGCATTTGCCAATGCAAGTAAGACTGCTGGGAAAGGTATGTCTCCACCACTGGCCTCCGTACCTCTCCATTGCAGGTTTGGGCCAAAATTAGGCAACTCTATGGCTATCAGACCCCCGTTAGCGTACCTACGCTTTCTCTGAATGGAACAATCTGTACTGACTCTGAGCAAAATGCTCCGCTAAGTGGTTTGCAATTATGTCAAAGTTCCTCTTCTGCGAATTACCCACTGGCCTTCCGCTCCCTGAAAGAACAGTTGGAATGTCTGAGCCTTTCATTTCACACGCGCCACCCTGAATCGTATAATGCTCCGTTCAGTGAGTGGGAATACCAAAGTGCCCTAGCTGCTTGCCCTGATACGGCTCCTGGGCCAGATCGCCTCCACTGTCAGATGCTCAAACACCTCTCAATGGACTGCCAGTGACGTCTCCTAGACCTGTTCAACCGTATCTGGGTTGAGGGTGAGTTCCCGTCGCAATGGCGGGAAAGTGTCATTATCCCCGTGTTGAAACCAGGCAAGAACCCTCTGGAGGTGGACAGCTACTGCCCCATTAGCCTCACCAACGTTCTTTGCAAGTTGCTCGAACGCATGGTGAGCTGGAGGTTGAGTTGGTTACTTGAGACTCTGGGCCTTCTGGCTCCACTTCAGGGTGGGTTCCGTAAGTGTCGCTCTGCCGCCGATAGTCTGGTATGCCTGGAGTCTGCCATCCGTATGGCCTTTGCCCACCATCAGCATCTGGTTGCAGTCTTTTTTGACATGCGGAAGGCATACAATATGACATGGCGACATCACATCCTCTCTACGCTTCATGGTTGAGGTCTTCGGGGTCTGCTCCCGATTTTCATACAAAATTTTCTGTCGCTTTGTTTCTTCTGTGTGCAAGTTGTGGCCTCCCATAGTTCCTCTCGAGTTCAGGAGAATGGGGTACCGCAAGGATCTGTCTTAAGTGTCTGCCTCTTTTTGATTGCAATTAATGGGCTCGCTACAGTGGTGGGAACGTCTGTCTCATCTTCCTTGTAAGCTGACGACTTCTGCATATACTATAGCTCCACTGGCATTGCAGCTGCTGAACGGCAGCTGCCGGGTGCTATCCGAAAGGCACAGTCTTGGGCTGTAGTGCCTGGCTTCCAGTTTTCGGCTGCCAAGACTTGTGTTACACATTTCTGCCAGCGACGCACTGTTCACCCTGAGCCACGGCTTTATCTTGACCGCAAACCTCTTGATATGGTGGAGATGCATCAGCTTTTGGAATTCGTTTTCGATACTCGGTTGACTTGGCTGCTTCATATTCAGCAGCTTAAACATACATGCTGGCGGCATCTTAACGCTCATCATTGCTTGGGCCACAGCAGCTGGGTTGCCGTATGGTCTACCCTTCTATGGCTGTACCAGACGTTAATTCAGTCCCGTGTAGATTATGGGAGCATGGCTTATGGTTCGGCATCCCATTCCGCATTGCGGTTGCTGCACCCCATCCTTCGCAGCGGGGTCCGACTAGCCACTGGAGCTTTCTGGGCAAGCCCTGTGAACAGCATACTTGTGGAGGCAGGTGACCCTCCATTGCGGTTCTGGCGCCAAAGATTACTGGCTGCTTATGCTACACACGTTTGTAGCTTGCCCCAGCATCCCAATTATCATCTCCTGTTCCCTCAGTCGGTTGTCCATCTTCGAGAACGGCGGCCCTGGTCAGGGTGTATGATCGCGGTTCACGCCAGAGCTCTTCTATCTGGGCTTGAAGTTTTCCCTCTCCCACCTCTTTTCTGGGCCCCTCTGCATATACCCCTGTGGTGTGCGCCCCGCCAAAGCCTTCGGCTCGGTTTGATACAGGGCCCGAGGGACTCAGTCTCTCCGGAGGCCCTCCGCCGTCACTTTCTTTCAATCCTTGCCGCATTTCAAGGCTCTGACATTGTCCATACTGATGGTTCGATGGTTGCTGGTCATGTCAATTATGCTCTTACTCTAGGGGATCATTATGAACAACACTCATTGCCGGCTGGCTGCAGTGTTTTCATTGCCGAGATGGTCGCCATCCCTTGCGCCCTAGAGTATATCCGCTCCTGCTCAGGTGAGTCCTTCGTTGTCTGTAGTGACTCCCTGAGCAGGTTACGAGCTTTCGACCAGTGTTTCCCTCACTCCCATCTGATGATGGCTATCCAGGAGTCCCTCCATACTCTTGCCCGTTGCGGCCGCTCTGTGGTCTTTGTGTGGACCCCGGGTCATGTAGGCACCCTGGGAAATGAACGTGTTGACACACTGGCAAAACAGGCTGTCGGTGGACCAGCCTTGGAGATTGGCCTTTCGGAGAGTGACCTCAGGTCAGTTTTGCGGCAGAAGGTACTTCGCATCTGGGGTGAAGAATGGCGCACCCTTCCTTCACCCAACAAACTTTGGGCCATCAAAGAGGCTACTGGTGTGTGGCACTCCTCCTTGCTGGTCTCTCACAAGGACTCTGTTGTCCTCTGCCGGCTGTGCATTGCCCACACCTGGATAATGCACAGCTATTTATTGTGCCGTGAGGACCCACTTGTATGTTGCTGCGGGTCAGCTTTGACTGTGGCCCACATCTTGTTGGACTGCCCGCTTTTAACTCCACTCAGGCAGACATTTGCACTGCCTGATAAGCTTCCTGCACTTTTATCAGGTGACGTTGCGATGGCAGATTTAATTTTGAGTTTTATTCGTGCAGGGGGTTTTTATCGCTTGATGTAAGTGTTTGTCCTTTTTTTGTGTTTAGTCTGGCCTTTGGCCTACGATTTTAGACTGGGGTTTTTAGTGCATTTCTTGGTGGGTGGCATTTCCTTTTTCTTTGTTTCTATGGTCGGCCAACCACTGTCACACTCGGTGTGATTTTAATACCTTTTGTCTGGTCTCTGTCTATGTCTTTCTTGTCCTGTGTCGTCTCTTGTCATCCCCATTGTTTGTTTTTATTCCTTGTGGTTTCAAGTTCATGGAAAAAGGGACCAATGGCCCAAGTAGTCTAGTCCCTTCAATCCCACAAACCAACCTACCAATTCCAGTCACTTATAAATTGTGTTTATAGTACACTAATTGAACTGTACTGAAGGAGTGGGAAGGGCAAAAAAGATACAAAAACAAAAATCACTAGAAAAATACCAAAATAAAAATCAGACAGAATGCTACCGCAATGTGTATTAATTGATTGTGTTTGGTAGGAGTATTATGGAACTGAAATTTGATTTTGTTGAGGTAAAATATTATGAAAGTTATTGATAAATCATGGTCATTGTTTTAATTAATTAATAGTAAATTGAAACATCATCTTTTAAGTGGAACTAGTTGTCAGAATCAAGGTATTTTGACTTGCAGCTTCGATTGAAGTACATTAACTGTTACGAAAGGTTTTCTAAGTAAGTGTCAAAAATGAGTCTTATTCTTATTTCAGGCTTTGTAGTGTTAATTGAGGGGCAGCCATAACCAACAAAACCTATTATGCCAATGCAAATAAGAGGTGTTTTTGACATCCATTACATGTTAGTAATGTTTGGGGTAGTTCTTAAAACCAAAACCAAATATGAAGACTTGAAAAATAAGGACGACGATGATAAAGTGAATATAAGTAGAAGTACTGATGTGGAAAGGGGCCAACAATTTCAAGCAATTTTATGTAGTCGCCAAAAGTATATGTTACATTGCATCTGAACACAGAATTTGGGTATTGATGAATAAAGCCGTTTTCATCTGAAGGAATCAGTTTGGAATAGATACAATGGTTGCAGTCGATCTTAGATTAGTGAAGAGCATGTCAAGTTGATTTGAATTATTAGGTTGGTGCATAAGTTTGTAGCATTTTTGTTTTCTATGTTTGTATTCCTGTTGCTATGGGTTTATTTATCAATTGTCATTTTTTATTTGTAGTTCACTGTTGCTATTTGGGTTTACATATTTTCATTTTATCATTTGAAAATAGTGAATGGAGCTGTGGATGCTAGAAAATGGAGTGCCACGTGGAGAAATCTGAAAACATCTGACATTTTCTTCTGTTTGAGTTCAGTAGAGGGGTGACAAAAGCAGAGATAGCCAGAAACGTTTGCGCCCTCTATGGAGATAATGCCATTTGATGGAGCATGGCAAGAAAATGGTTTTATTGTTTTAAGGAGAATAATTTCGATGTTAATGACTCTCCACACTCTGGAAGACCTTTGAGGTTTGACGAAGATTGTTTAAAAGCATTATTCCATGTCACTGTACTCTATAACTGACATGTGATGAACTGTCATCATTACACAATCGTGCAACATTTGCATGCGACGGGAAATGTTCAAAAATAGTGCCAAAATCACAAAAATCAGCAGGTGGCCATATGTTCATTCGTGCTTGATCGCCATCAGTTGGCTTGTGAACAAAACTGACCATTCCTATTCTGTATTGTTGCTGCTGACAAGAAATGGTGTCTGTGCAAACATAAGGAAAATAAAGGGATAGTTCAACCCAAACAAAGCAGCAACTCCCCATAAAAAGATATGTATCCATACACAAAAGATAATGTTATGCATCTGATTGAACAGCGATGGTGTGATGTAGTATGGATTGCTTCCCTGAGGTGTAATCACTGCTGACAGCTATTGCCAACAATTGAGATGTCTTGCAGATGCATTCCAAGAATGATGAGTTGGAAGACTGTCCACATTCTCCTAGACTGCCAAAAAACACTTTACAGGAGTTGGGTTGGGAAGTCATTCTGCACCCTTCTTGTTCCCCTGATGCTACGCCCTCAGATGAAAATACACCCTGAATGTAGCTCGATGAATTCTTCACTTCGAAGCCACATTTTCAGCAGTTGGAGAACTGAAAATTTACCCCAGCATTGGCGCACTGCTGTAAATAGTGAAAGAGAGTATACTATTGTTAACTAAAGTCTCTGTTATGCGTATGTGTCGTGTTTATTAAACATATGGAAAAACACTATGAACTTACGCGCCAACCTAATATATCGCAGCATTAACAAGTCTTCTGAATCCGTGACTTGGAGGGAGTCATTCTGTTTGAGATTCCTCATTATGTTTGAACTCAGAATATGTTGTAACATTCTACAACAGGTGGATGCAAATAATACTGGATTTTGGTTTCATGGACTGCTTCTGTTACTCTTCATGTAGATGGGTTTTTTCTTCCAACTACTGAGTATTGGTCTTGTATGATGTATGTATGATGTAATATGATTGAGAGGCCGACTCAGCTGCAAATTGCAAATTCTGTACTTAATATAATAGAGATTTCATTGAGTCATGGGGCTTTGGATCTTGCACTGTTGCATAGAGTTCTGTATAATATCATTACCTGGACTAGGTGGAGACTGACTCCTAATCTCTGACATTGTTTTGGATTTTTTATTTCAAAGCAAACATGCTGTTTCTCATATCCTCAATATGTCATGAAACTGAGAGAAACTTAAATTATCATCAGACTTTGTCTGCGGGTGTTCTAAGAGATTTTGGGATTGCAACCAGATCATGCTGACTTCTTGCCACAATATTTGAGCTAGCAACCATCCAGCATTCCTCAGGTGAGTGTCCACCCCTGGAGACTGCTGGTTCATGGTGTTGGCTGTACAGCAAAAATTGGCGAAGAAATGCATGCACATTGGCAGCCATCACAGGAGTGTCCTCTATCATAGCCCACACCCTCTGCAAATACCGTTCCGTGTGTGATGCACAGGCATATGTGTAATGGTGAAACTACATGTCTGCCTTCTGTCAGAATGCACACCCGCATCACTAAAAACAAACATCAGGTGTTGCCAGATGTGTCATTATGAATCAAGTGTTTTCTCTCGGAAGGAATTGGAGAGGTCACTGGGTCCCAAGCCTTGTCCAGTTTAAAGCCACAGTCATGATTTATAAGATTTTGTGCTAGGCATATTTCTACAGATTCTTTAATTACTGAATCCCAAAAAGACCTCGCTGGGACCAAGTTTTTGTGGCAGCATAATCCCTGGAGTGTCCTGTGGTAATACAATGCTCAGTTACGACTGACTTAAAGGGCTGTGAAAGGTGAGCGAGGTGCTCATATTCAGTGCTAAGCAAAGGCTTGAACTTTACCCCTATGCCGAGAGCCCCGCCTCTGACCGATTTTGTTAGTGCAGTTGAGGAAGCTGTTAGACGTCTTCCTAGTGATGCTACATAAGAAATAAGACATGAAACTTGTTGTGCACTCATGAAAGCTCCACCTCGGAAGAGCTACATTTCTGCCATGGAAAGAGCCACACTATGAAAACTATGATAAGATCCTTACACGGAGGTCTTACCAGTGGATAAGGGAAATCCCTCCGTGCTGTTGCCATGTGAGGTCTATGAACGGAAGATTTGTAACTTGGTGAATGAAACAATGTATCGGAAGATTGACATAGACCCCACAGGGAAAGTGGAAAGGAAAACATCAGCTCTGCTCAATTCTTCTTCTGTTCCATAAGAAGTGACCAAAATGTTTAAGACCTGATAGTTCTGTGCTACCCAGGTTATACGGTCTTCTGAAGATTCATAGAAAAGAGGTTCCATTATGGCCGATCATCATTAATATCGATGCTCCCATGTATAATTTGCCGATACAATTCACTTCTGTACTGAGACCTTCTGTGGAGAAGTGCCCACATTGTGTTAACAGCTCTGCAGACGTTATCAACAGACTGGAGTCACTTCAACTGAGTGAAACTGACTTAAAAGTGAGCTTCAGTGTCTTCTCATTTTCAATAAGGTTCATCTTATTGACTTTGTCACTCTTCAGCAAGAAGTTCACGGCCGATGTAACAACACTTTCATCATGTCCTTTCCTCGACATACTTTTTATTTAGCAACAAATATTTTGAGCCGACTGATGATGTTGCCGTGGGCTGTCCTCTCACCCCTCTGGTAACAAACTTTATGGAAAACTTTGAGGAATCGGCACTTAATTCAGCAGAACTTAAACCAAGAGTCTTCTGGCGATATGTAGGTGACACTTTTGTAGTGTGACCCCATGGTGAAGAAAAACTCTCACACTTCTTGTGACATCTGTATTCAAACCACAAGGACACCCAGTTTTGATGCAAATAGAGGAGGATGGTTGCTGACTGTTTTTGGACATTCTGGTTCTTGGAGAGTGGGTAGGTCATTAGAGCATTCTGTCTACCATAAGCACACACATATGGACCTCTATCTGCAAGCATCGACCTGCCATCACCTTTCGCTAACTACTGGTTCATGTTGTTTCTGATGGAGGAAGCGTTACAAAGGAGCTAGAACACTACAGTTGGCGTTCAAAGATAATGGTTACTCTCCACATCAGATTAGTACAGCACTAAGGAGGAAGAAATGTGACCACCACCAACATCAAGAAGATAAGCAGCTGTTAAAGTCCAGAGTGTTCCTTTGAGACGTCGGCAACCTTTTATCTAAAGTAGGCAGGAGCCTAAGGAAGTATAAAGTTAAAGTAATCTTCCAGCCACCAGCAAAGATTGTTGTCCTCCTTGGTTCAGTAAAAGACGATCTGGATCTGCAGAAGGCTGGGATTTACAAAATTCCTTGTCAGTGTGGCAAAACATACATAGGTCAGACGATACGCACAGTACACAGAAGGTGCGTTGAACAAACATGAGGACAACACTCGCTTTTCGCAGCCCAGGAAGTCGGCCAGAGCTCAGCATTGTATTACCACGGGACACACTAAGAATTATTCTTCAGCAAAAATCTTGGCCCCGGTGAGATCCTTTTGGGATTCAGTAATTAAGAGTCTGTGGAAGTATGTCTAGCACAAAATCTTAGAAATCATGACAGAAGCTTTTAACTGGACAAGGCTTGGGACCCAGTGATCTCTCTAATTTCTTCTGAGAGAAAATTTTTTATTCCTAATGACATGTCTGCCAATACCTTATGTTTGTTTTTGGCAACACGAGCGTGCATTCAGACAGAGGGTAGACATGTAGTTTCACCTTTACACATGCGCCTGCATATGACAGATGGAACAGTATTTGCAGTGGGCGCAGATTTCGATAGAGGACGCACATGTAACGGGCGCCAATGTGCATGCATTTCTGTGCCAATTTTTGCTTCAAAGCCCAACATCGTGAACCAGCAGCCTCCATTGACACACTCACCTGAAGATGGCTGGACAGTTGCCAGCTGAAATATTGTGGCAAGAAATCAATATGATCTGGCAACAATCCCAAAACCTCATAGAACATTCAGTATGCTGGGAAAACTTCCAAGAATCACTTGGCTATGGATTTTTGTGAAATCTGAACACTAATATTGGAAAACCCTGGGCCACTCGTGCAAATGAAATGGGTGAAAACAGACAGACAGACAGACAGACACACACACACACAGAAAGAGAGAGAGAGAGAGAGAGAGAGAGAGAGAGAGAGAGAATGATAACAGCTGTGTCTGCCATAGACCATGTCAGTACTACGAGCTGTATTCCTCTGCCTGTTACTGTGTGCTATAACTGTGATTATTTTATTCTTTTCTTGTCACGTTTTGATGTTTTCACTATCTTTGTGTCACTTACTACTTCTTTGTATAAATTTCTTCTGGTGCTGTCATTTCATTACTGAGTTCCCTTTGGTATTACCCCATTGTGTTGTTCTGGAACTGAGATCTACCCAAATTTACTGATGAATTTGTCATCATTGGTATGATTTCCTCCAACTTTTTCCTCTCTCCCTCTCTGTGATTCTGAAGGCTTTCTGCTTCTGAAAAATATTGTTGGTATTTGTTTCTCTTAGCACTTAAAAATATTTATTTTTATGTTATTGAGTATATGTCATGTCTTATATGGAAGAGGCAGAACTTAATTTTTTATTGTTCTTTTTGTATTGTCAGGTGGATGCAGCACTGGGGGCAGAGGAAATGGTGCAACAGCTTGTAGATGCAAAGATGAATCTCGAAGAAAAGGTAAAGGAACTACAGGAAGCAGTTGCTGACTTGGAAGAGTTACAGGACATGAATGAACAATTGCAAGAAAACAGCAGGGAAGTGGAAGTAGAACTGAGAGAAGAACTGGACTTAGCTCGTGCTGCAACTCGAGAGGTTTGTTCATATTAACAGAAATTAAACATTTAATTTCAAACATGAAAATTTAAGTCGGAACAAATGCTGTTTGTCTAAAATTTGCAGATCTGTCAAGCACAGAAACAATGCAGTATTTTTACTGGCAAGTAAACACAAAATATTGTCTTGAAATCCTCTGTATGTTTAGAAGACAAGATCTGGAATTAATATGTACTATTACATAATTTCATTTTTGAAATCACTGTTATTCATTCTTTCAAGCTAGGTACTTGCATTCTGTGTACCAGTAAAAGCATCATTATAATAGTATTACTTCTTTGAATTTCAGGCCATTCGAGAAAAAGAGGCTGCATTTGAAACAATTGCTGATCGTGAACAAACAATAATTAAATTCAGGGAACTTGTAAAACGACAGCATGAACAGTGCGTGGAATTACAACAAAGACTGGAACGTGAATCCAGCAAACCTGTAACAGCAATGCCTGAAATTCTTGACTTTAAGGTATGGAAACTAATTTTATTCTATTTCGAAAGCCTCCTGTAAGCACGTCATAATGGTTCTCCAATTTCTGTTTTCTTTCTATAAAAAATAATAAATTTCTGATCTGCATCTTCTGCCACATGTTTGTAGAACTGTACCACTTCATACTGTCTGTCAGGACTGCTTTGGAAAAGTGAGGGAAATGTAGGAATTTCTATGTTTCTATGTGAAATGCATGTGCAGTGTTTAACTGCTGCTGTGAACAATTTTCCAGAGACTTTTTTAAATGCATGCTTAGAACAGTAGTGCTGATGAAAGCCATTTCTGAACCTGTTCAGTTCTAGGGCAGGTAGACGTGCTGCCAGTCATGGATTATTGAAAGTAGTCCAAAATTCTTGTGGAAACTTTTAAATGTGTTTGCTTTTCCACACTTACAAATGAAAACAAGAACCTAAATGAATATAAGGCAGTCTACAGTATACACATGAGAGTCATTTTGTTTAACTTATCAGAAAGGACAGTGCTAATGAGTTTAAAATACTTCCCCATGGCGACAGAATAAACTCTTTAAAAGATAATCACCACAAAACCAATTCCAGAAACTACTGCAAAATCTTTGGGAAACAACAGCGGCAGTGGCAACAGCAGCAACAGTGACAACAACAACAGTAGTATGAGCCTTTTAATCTAATACTGAAAAATGAAGATGGAAGAATGGCACACGCTAACCAAGAAAATGCTGAAAATGTGGCAAAAGCATGTAATAAACTTCTGAATTGCAAAGAACCAGAAGGACTCTTATAAATCGTAATGAATACACCAATAGAGACAAAACCTAACAAATTAGATTGTGGCAGTGATATTTTTCATGTCTGGTGCAAAGTGAGATCAAAAGTGCGCGAGAGTTTTTTTTTTGGTCATGTGTTGTTTTTTATCTTTGCCGTAAGACTATAGGATCTTATAGGATCTGCTAGTTTTTGTTACTTCTCTGTTGTTTTTAGTTTCTTCTCATTGTGAGTTTTCATGAATAAATATTACTTTGTTAACTCATTATACCAGACGGCTATGCAATTATTTGTTGTAGGCAAGTTGCCTACATAATTGGTGACCTCCGATTAAGGAACTTTAGTTAGCTACGTCGAACATTAACTGCAAAAGCAATGACCGACGACGGCAAACGATATGGTTCGATAACGGAAGAAATTCATAGGCTTCAAAAAGATTGTATGTATCAGACGTACTTACGGGTACAAGGTTTTTGGCGGATACCGGGTCAGACATTAGTTCACTTCCTGTCAGCCGTGCGCCACACAATGAAAAAGACATACAGCCACGTTTGAAGGCAGTGAATAACTCGGTGATTAACACGTACGGATGTAAAGTGTGCAAGATTGATGTGAGTTTTTCCAAACAGTTTACCTGGTCTTTTGGAGCACGTAGAATCGCACCAGAGAGATTGACAGAAACAAAGGCGATATTCAAGGAAATGTTACAGGCGGGAATAATTCGCCGGTCAGACAGTCCGTGGTCTTCACCCCTACACTTAGTACGTAAGAAAGATGGATCATGGAGACTGTTTGGGGATTACCGAGCATTAAACTCAAGAACCATTCCAGATAGATACCCAGTACCTAATATACAGGACTTCACATGTGCTTTGGCCGGCGCGAAAATTTTTAGCGTCCTCGATTGCAAGAAAGCATACAACCAGATACCGGTGGCTCCAAGAGATGTTCAGAAGACAGCAGTGATTACACCATTTGGATTATTTGAGTTTTTATTTATGCCTTTTGGCCTTAAGAACGCAGCACAGACTTGGCAGCGATTTATCGATGAGGTGATAAAGGGATTAACATTTTGCTTTGCTTATCTTGATGACATTTTGGTTTTCTCTCCAGATAGTCAAACACATGAACAGTATCTGTGTCAACTTCGCAAGCGTCTATCTGACTATGGAGTCGTTTTAAATGAAAATAAATGCATCATGCACAAGAACCAAGTCACTTTCTTCAGTCATACTGTGTCATCAGAAGGTATATTGCCTCTGCCAGAGAAGATAGCGGCGATACAGGCCCTTCCGAATCCGACAAACTACCAAGAGCTACGACGATACATGGGATTAATAAATTTTTATAGACGTCACCTACCAGCAACGGCTGCGGTGCAAGCACCACTCACTGATGCACTCAAGGGACACGATGCCAAAGGTCGACGAATAGTTAAGTGGACACAAGAAATGGACAAAGCATTTAATGATCTTCAAGCAAGCCTCAGCAAAGCAGTGTTGCTCGCTCACCCAGTTCACAACGCACAGCTAGCTATCGTTGTAGACGCGAGCCAGTCAGCAATAGGGGCGGTGCTGCACCAGCGTGTAGGAGGGCAATGGCAACCACTACGGTTTTTCTCTAAAAAGTTACAGACTGCACAGCAGAAGTGGAGCGCGTATGACAGAGAATTGTTCGCGATCTACGAAGCAATTCGATACTTCCGCCCACAAATAGAGGCTAGACCAGTGACTGTGTTTACAGACCACAAACCCATAACATCGGCTTTTAAAAACACCAGTGATAAATTCTCACTAAGACAGTTCCGTTATATTGAGTTCATAAGTCAGTTCATGACAGATATACGCCATTTAAGAGGCACAGAAAATTTAGTGGCTGACTATTTTTCACGTATTTGCGGGATTTCAGAAATTATAGACTATGATAAACTTACAGTGGAACAGACCAAGGATGCAGAGCTACGACAGCTGTTACATGACCCGTCTACAGGTCTGAAGTTTGAGCAAATTCTGGTGCCTAACTCCAAGCAGAAGCTGTGGTGCGACTTTTCTCAGGGCAGACCAAGACCATTCATTCCAGAAATATTGCGCAAGACGGCATTCGACAGTATCCACACACTATTACACCCAGGGGCCAACGCTACAATAAAGCTGCTGACAGACCGCTATGTGTGGCCTTCTATGAAAAGAGACGCGCGCCTTTGGGTACGTTCCTGCATTCCTTGTCAACAGAGTAAAGTAGGACGACATGTGCGTGCTGATATTGGAGATTTTCAAGGTACCTCTGCTAGATTCGCACACGTTCACGTGGACCTGGTTGGACCTCTCCCACAGTCAGAGGGTTACAGATATTTGTTTACGGCCATAGATAGGTGCACAAGATGGGCAGAAGCAACTCCAATAGTCGATATTTCAGCCGAAACTACTGCTAAGACGTTTCGTGTACGTGGGTTGCCCATTTTGGATGCCCCCTTCATGACACAACTGACCAAAGACGTCAGTTCGAATCTACGTTGTTCCTCGAGCTATCCAAAATGTGCGGTTTCCAACGCCACCACACGACTGCCTATCACCCTGCCAGTAATGGTATGGTCGAACGATGGCACAGAACATTCAAAGCAGCATTGATGTGTCATCAAGAGAGATGGACGGAAGCATTACCATTAGTGTTGGGCCTGCGGACAGCTCACAAACCCGATATTGGTGCTCAGTTGCCGAGATGGTTTACGGCGAGCCACTACGGATTCCTGCAGATTATTGAGTACCAACCTTACTAACTGGATCAGAGGGCCTCACACACTGGGTGCAGCAGCTAAAAAGTCACTGCACAAATATACGTTGCCCGCCACCTTCTCGCCATGGTAACCGTAAGGTGTTTGTACACAAAGACTTCTACAATTGCTCTCACGTAATGTTGTGAACAGACTCAGTCAAATCGCCTTTACAACCACCATATATGGGCCCATTTCAGGTGCTGAGTAGAAATAAGCATACCGTGGACATAATGTACAATGGTGTTCTGACAAAGGTATTGATTGAACATGTCAAGCCAGCATGGGTTTTACCCTCTCCGACCTCTGCCACCACGCCTGTGCATCAACACATGATGGACGCAGAGCATACCAAAACACCGCTCAGTACATCGTCCGAGACAGGTGAATCACCACCACAAACAACGATGTCACCTCCCCCGAGACACCCGACGCACACCAGAGCTGGACGTCGAATAAAATTCAAGTATCAAGATATCCCTGGGGCTCCGCACTTTAAGGGGGGGGGGGGGGGCTCTGTGGCAGTGATATTTTTCATGTCTGGTGCAAAGTGAGAGGGATTTTTTTTTTTTTTTTTTTTTTTTTTTTTTTTGTCATGTGTTGTTTTTTATCTTTGCCGTAAGACTATAGGATCTTATGGGATCTCCTAGTTTTTGTTACTTCTCTGTTGTTTTTAGTTTCTTCTCATTGTGAGTTTTCACCAATAAATATTACTTCGTTAACTCATTATACCGGACGGCTATGCAATTATTTGTTGTAGGCAAGTCGCCTACAAGATCTTCCAACTTTCCAAGAAGTAGAAAAAGCACTTGAAGAACGAAAAAGTTATAATACATTTAGAGAAGATTTGGTTTTTGTTGAAGTGTCGAAATATTCAAGTGACACAGTCAAGACCTCACACATGGCTCTAACAAAACTTCTCCAAACATTGGATCACAGTCATCATCATCCATTACACAAGCAGTCTGGACAACTACAGGGGAATCTTTCTGTTAGACTTACGTACAAAACTTTTTCCAAGACCCTACTGGGAAGAGTTGGCGAACGACTAGATGAGGAGTGAGGGGAATATCAGGGAGGTTTCAGATGACAGAGAAGCCGTGCAGAGCAGATCATTAGTTTAAAATTGATTATGGCATACTATAGGAAAGAGAACAAACCTCTGGCAATAACATTTGTAGAGTTTAAGAAGGGATATGACTGCTTCCATAGATGTTCACTATTAAAAATTTCAAGGAATCCAGGGCTCTATCCAAAATTGAATAAACTAATGGCACTTACTCTAACGAACATCAAATTGAAAGTAAAGTTTCGAGGAGAAATTTCTGAACCACTTCTGCACACAGGCTTAAGACAAAGTGACTTCCTATCCCCAATACTGTTTAACTGTACATTGGGATACGTAATGGGAGAATAATGGATGGATAACCCAAAGGATGTAAGAATTGGAAATGCAAAAAATGATGTAAGTTTAAACTGATTGCGATTTGCTGATCTTGCTCTCCTAGGCAGCAACATTCCACAAATAGGACAAGAAGACACAGACTAAAAGAAATAGCACAGAAAATTGGCCACAGAATAACATATGAAAAAAGAGATAATGCCAACTGATCCATCACTTGCAAACAAAATCACAGTTAAAAAAAAAAAAAAAAAAACTGTTGATAAACTTAAATAGTTAGGTGAAATCATTACATAAAATCAAAATGAGAAACCAACATGGCAAAATAGGAAAAAAAAACTTAACAAGGAGAATTAAGTTACCAAACCATATACAACAATAAAGCGTATCTATAACTGCAAAATTAAAACATTATAAAACAGTTACACAACCAGAAATGACACATATAGTGGAAACCATCTTCAGAACTAATACAGCAGAAATTGATATAATACTAAAGTCAGGAAGAAGAATTATTAGGTCACACGTAAATAAACAGTAACAAATAAATGGGCATTGCAGAATAGCTTCAAATGAAACAGTATAAAAAAAATGGAACCAGTAATGAGCATGATCAGGAAGAAATGCATCTTATTCTTTGGACATGAGATGAGCACACCAGAAAACAGAATTAATTAGAAAATCACAGAAAAATTGTGGAGTAGTGTAGAGCAACAGTAAATGAATCACAGAAATTAAGGAAGATAGAAGAGAGCTCTTAATTATGGTAGATGACCGAAAACAAACCAGGCAAAACCAGAATACTGCAAGACACACAAACCAGACTGAAAACAGAGATCAATAAAAGGACTACAGAAAATGTGATCTAAGATGAAGAAAGAAATAAAATATATGAAAGAAGGAAGATCCAGGATGGAATGTATCAATACCAGAGAAGAAAAGTTGCTACTCACCATATAGCAGAAATGCTGAGTCGTGAAACGCACAATAAAAAGATTCACACAATCATAGCTTTCAGCCATTAAGGCCTTTGTCAGCAGTAGACACACATACACACGCACGTGCACGTGCGCGCACACGTCTACACACACACACACACACACACACACACCTTTTGTATCAGGGATTCTCAAAATTTTAGTATTTATATTACCTGTCTCCATTTGGGTTGATTTATAAATAATTTATAGTTAATGTATCATAATCATTATTAAACCTGATTCACACGATTGACATATGGTTTCCGCTTAGCAACATGGGCATTGTAAACGGCACTACTTATCGTTTTTCACACATCTCGGTGTCTGACATCTTATCTCCTGAACTGTTGTCTCACAATGATGTAATTTTACAGGTATACTCAGCGATATATGTCGATACTGTTTGCCAGTGGTATATGTCGATACTGTCTGGAAACTGTTACAAATAGAGTGGGTAATAAAGAAGTAATAATTTAAAACATCATGCATGATGCTGACATTTGACTGTGTGAACAGCAAAAATGTAGTAGGAAGTTAACTTCTTTCCTTTGATCATTTTATGGAGGGTGTCAGGGACAAAAAGATTCGTAATGTTTAGAAATTAAATATGAAATTTATTAGAATGTAGTCCAGGTGTTTGTGCACCGTCAGTTACACTGCCTTGAAACAAAGTAAGTTTCTAACAGTAACGTCAGATTACACTTGTTTGTTGAGTAGATTATGATGACATTTAAAATTTTCAAATTTGGTCATTAATCATGTGAGATAATGAATACCACATTTATGTTTTCTCTGGAAGCTAATGTATAGACAACCTGCAACTGGCACTGGGTTCTGGGATAGCAGTTTAGTATACAGATTTTGGCCACTGTTTCAAGTGGGTGAAACATTGTGTACAAAACATGATGATGTGGCCACAAAGCTGGAAAATTTGTAATGAAGATGAGACTATGTAGAAGCTTACACTCACACATATGTTGCTGTGTCTAAAAATGATTTTCGGAGTAGAAATATTAGAATTTATGTTCTCAATGGTAGCTACTGCTTCTTAAGTGACAATATCTTAATAAAACGTGACTATTTCGCCCTCCCCTGTGCTATCTCTGCTATCTTCCAATACTGACAGGCACTGCACTTGGGATATCGCCACATTTTGACAAACCTTCAGAGTCTGCTGCAGTTAATTTTCATTTTATATGAATGACTCAATAGCCTGTTGCTATTTTGGTGATGACGAGGCCAATGGACAACATTATAGTGTGCTGAGTTACTTTAGTTACTTTCCTCTCCAGTGATAAGATTGGTTGATTGTGCAGTGCTGTGGCGGTCAGACTGGGTGAATCTGAGATGCCTGTAGTCTAACTTCAAATTTGCTGAACATGTGCAGATTGAAAGCTACTGTTAATAAACACAGTCTTGGTTAACCAAGACTGCTAATTGAGTGTGTTGAAATCCCAAATCATCTGGTGCACACTCATTTGGTTTTATGTGATCAGTCATGATTTAGCAGCTGCTTTCTCCTGAGATTTGCCCAGTCGCCTCAGCTGCTTATCTTATCTTCTCATACTGTTTGTTCCACACTGCTTTATATTCATAATTGATTGATTAGTATGCACCATCCCTGTTGTTACACCATCCCTGTATGATTTGTAATTTGTTGGTTGTGTACTGTTTCTTTCAGTATACGTTTTGTGTCACTGTGTCCCCACTACAAAGCTTAACTCTACACACTCTTCTGTCTAGGTCTCTTAGTGTCATATTCTTGTATAAGTAACTGCTGTTTTTAACATGTGTACATATTAGAAGTCTATAAGTTTTCTTGAAATCTATGAGCTGCTGAGGACCAAAGTGGTCTAAGTAAAAAACATTTTAGCTTTTGAGCTGTAAAACTCTGTTTACTCACAGTGCACAGAAAATTGTTGTGAAGAAGTGGTATGGCAGTAACTGCCACTGGAGCCACTTGGGAGCTCCAAATGCATTCTTCCTTTCATGCCAGAGTGAAGCTCATGTGTGGGAATAGTGGTATAAGACAAGTGTCAAGGCCACGTGGTCTTGTTTTGTGTGTTTATTTACACTCAAGTCAAAAAGGCATCTTAACAGCACTAGTATGTATTAGCATTGTTTCCTTTCTTTAGATTTGTAATATCCAGATGTTATTAAAGCAGAAATTGTCTTTATAGGGAAGTTTGCACTCAGTGTCAGTCTAGGTTAAAGCCTGCACGAATCAAACAGTGATGTCCCACATTAAATACATAAACCACAAAACTCACCCCTCTCAACAATGCTGTGCAACCTGTCACTGAGGCAGGAAGGAAAGACATGATGACATTCCTCCCATACATCCCTCTGGTGCACCACACTTTCTTCAACCAGTTGACAACTGCAAGTTCGGCTCAGGAATTTGACCTGGACATGGTGATCCTTTGGCAGAGGAAGATGACGTGGACAGTGAAATCAGTAAACAGGCATGCTCCATTATAAAGCCTCTTGAAATAACAGAATGACAATAATTACATTTTGAGAAATTTAGACATTTAGAAACAAGTTATCAATAATCCGTACATGAAAGCACTGCTGTACTATTAGACAGTTTCATTAGGTAGCATTCTAGTAATTAACAACAATAATGAATTACACTCCTGGAAATTGAAATAAGAACACCGTGAATTCATTGTCCCAGGAAGGGGAAACTTTATTGACACATTCCTGGGGTCAGATACATCACATGATCACACTGACAGAACCACAGGCACATAGACTCAGGCAACAGAGCATGCACAATGTCGGCACTAGTACAGTGTATATCCACCTTTCGCAGCAATGCAGGCTGCTATTCTCCCATGGAGACGATCGTAGAGATGCTGGATGTAGTCCTGTGGAACGGCTTGCCATGCCATTTCCACCTGGCGCCTCAGTTGGACCAGCGTTCGTGCTGGACGTGCAGACCGCGTGAGACGACGCTTCATCCAGTCCCAAGCATGCTCAAAGGGGGACAGATCCGGAGATCTTGCTGGCCAGGGTAGTTGACTTACACCTTCTAGAGCACGTTGGGTGGCACGGGATACATGCGGACGTGCATTGTCCTGTTGGAACAGCAAGTTCCCTTGCCGGTCTAGGAATGGTAGAACGATGGGTTCGATGACGGTTTGGATGTACCGTGCACTATTCAGTGTCCCCTCGACGATCACCAGTGGTGTACGGCCAGTGTAGGAGATCGCTCCCCACACCATGATGCCGGGTGTTGGCCCTGTGTGCCTCGGTCGTATGCAGTCCTGATTGTGGCGCTCACCTGCACGGCGCCAAACACGCATACGACCATCATTGGCACCAAGGCAGAAGCGACTCTCATCGCTGAAGGCGACACGTCTCCATTCGTCCCTCCATTCACGCCTGTCGCGACACCACTGGAGGCGGGCTGCACGATGTTGGGCGTGAGCGGAAGACGGCCTAACGGTGTGCTGGACCATAGCCCAGCTTCATGGAGACGGTTGCGAATGGTCCTCGCCGATA
Organism: Schistocerca cancellata; assembly: GCF_023864275.1. Lineage (NCBI taxonomy): Eukaryota > Metazoa > Arthropoda > Insecta > Orthoptera > Acrididae > Schistocerca > Schistocerca cancellata. The sequence goes on along the minus strand of NC_064628.1, from coordinate 779,350,327 downwards.
CCCCAGGAGCAACAGTGTCCCTAATTTGCTGGGAAGTGGCGGTGCGGTCCCCTACGGCACTGCGTAGGATCCTACGGTCTTGGCGTGCATCCGTGCGTCGCTGCGGTCCGGTCCCAGGTCGACGGGCACGTGCACCTTCCGCCGACCACTGGCGACAACATCGATGTACTGTGGAGACCTCACGCCCCACGTGTTGAGCAATTCGGCGGTACGTCCACCTGGCCTCCCGCATGCCCACAATACGCCCTCGCTCAAAGTCCGTCAACTGCACATACGGTTCACGTCCATGCTGTCGCGGCATGCTACCAGTGTTAAAGACTGCGATGGAGCTCCGTATGCCACGGCAAACTGGCTGACACTGACGGCGGCGGTGCACAAATGCTGCGCAGCTAGCGCCATTCGACGGCCAACACCGCGGTTCCTGGTGTGTCCGCTGTGCCGTGGGTGTGATCATTGCTTGTACAGCCCTCTCGCAGTGTCCGGAGCAAGTATGGTGGGTCTGACACACCGGTGTCAATGTGTTCTTTTTTCCATTTCCAGGAGTGTATTTTAACCCAGTTTGTGAGAGAAAAGTGCATAATGGGAGCAATAAGTATTGACTCACATTTATTGTATAACTTTATGTTTATGGTTTATAAATAAATTGCAAATATGGAGATTAAAAAGACAGCATATTCCTTCTCAAGTATTAAACTTCACCAAAACCTCTATAAGAAAGGTGGTAAAACTCTTAATTTATACCACTGTGCGTTTCACTATGAGTAAATTTCTTTAGGGTAAAGTGGTACTCCAACTTTTAGGGACTATAAAAAGGAATTTAAGGTACAAATAACTAAGATGTCTGTAGTAAATATAATTATAATATTTCATTTGTACATTTCATCAAATGAATCATGAATTATTGTAAAGTATGAATTTGCATTAAACAAGATGCAAAACCTTTCATTTCTCATAAGTGGTAGAAATGGAGTTGTACCACTTTGGCTCTCAGCAGCTCATGTGTGTTAATTGTTTGTAATTATCTTATTCCCGACATTCAAATCTGTTGTGAAATTGGTAACATGATGGTAGCTAAAACTGCACTTTAGTTCCAGCACAGTTTCTAATATACAGTCTGATTAGTTCTATCTGTCAGTTTTATATAATGTTTAACTTACAATTTTTTGTTTACTGCTTAATTATAGTTTGTTTCCAAGGTTAATGCCACTGAAAAAGTTTTCCGTTATCAATTATAGTTTATATTTGCTGGAGTGGTGTACCTGTGCACTATGTTTTTGACAACAGTCATTTATTATCTGATTTAAAAAAGTCACGTTCCTCCCAGCCTGCCACAAGCCTTTTGATTTGATGCTCCTTTGACAGTCTGATTGTCAGTTTTGCTACATATGATATTAATTGGCTTCCAATTTAACTTTGAGGTGGGTGGGTCCCTGTTCTTGACATTCTCATAAAAAGAAAAAAATACTTGAGGTGGTCTTTGGGAAACAAATCTGGGACCTCTGTGTCAGTAGTCAGTGGTGCTAATTGCTAGACTGTAGAGTCTAATAACCTTGTTAGCCAAAAGTGATAACATCAAAACAAAGATTTGCAGTTCATTTTTTTACTCATTATTTAATATGAGAATGTTCTTCCCTTTAATTACAGAGTAATTATTGATTTCCAGACACTGACAGGTATTGGTTACAAAGAGAGGAAACCATATATCTTTTTCCATTAAGTTTTGTGAAATGTATAATCCTGCCTAGTCATTAAAGTTTTATGTCACTAGGATGTTTTAATTTATACCAGGAAAGACAATTACATTTGCATCATTTATTTTTTTTGTTATTTCCTGATGGTTTTGTTCACAGAAAATGTTTACAGAGACAAAAGCTCATACGAAAGCAATTGATCTGGAACTTCGTCAGATGGATGTTCAACAGTCAAGTCAGCATGTCAAATATCTCGCTGCATACATGCCCGATACATTCATGAATCGAGGAGGTAATATGAGTAAAGGGTCTATACATATTTATACAACTAAAAATGTTAGATACATAAGAAGAAAAATTAAATGAAAACATTGCCATTTGCTGTTACAGCATTTACACATACTAATAACATTTCACCCAGAGAAATATAAGCTATATATTTTAAGTCCTGCTCCTACTATGAATAGAATGGAAAGAAATATTCAATTAATGTATTGTACCAAAATACAGCCCAATATGGGACACTAAGTTGTAGAGTTACAGATGTACACATACTTAGTGGTTCAGTAAGTCACCTCTTCCCAGCATTACACTTTCTATTTAGAATCTAAGAGCTAGGGTCTGTTCTGCATTATTGTATTTAATGTAATGCAGGATAAGATTTTTCTCACACAATTCAGAATTTTGTACAAGGAAATAGAGTGTAATTTGTATGTTTTACATTTTGAGTAATAAAGTAGAAGAGCTTCTTGTCTGTTTGGAAAATTTATAGAGCTCGGAAAACATCTTGTGCCTGTCTATACACCACATAACCCCAGGGTTAGATAAACAACTTGAATAAGATTACAATGTGATTGGATGGATAAAACATTCAATCACCTAGCAGCAACAGCAGAAAACACACACACACACACACACACACACACACACACACACACACACACACACACAAAAAGAAAAGGTTATAAATAGGCAAGCTTTTGGAGTCAATGGCTCCTCCTCCAGGCAGAAGGGGTGCAGGGAAAGGAAGAGGGCTGAAGGAAAAGGACTGGAGAGGTCTAGGAAAGGGGATAGATTTCGGAAAAGTTGCCAAGAACCAAAGGTTAGGGGAGACTTACCTAGTGGGATGAGAAGGAAAGACTGATTGTTGGGGACTGTGCCAGACAAGATTTGAAAACCTGAGAGTGTAAAGGTGCATATTACCCTCTTCCACCTTTAAGCTCTCAGATTTTCAAATCTCATCTGGTGCAGTCCACAACAATCAGTCTTTCCTTCTCATCCCATCCAGTAAGTGTCCTCTGACCTGCAGTTCTGGGTGACTTTTCCAAAATCTACCCTATTTCTGAGACCTCTCCAGTGCTTTACCGTCTTCCTTTCTCTTCAGCCCTCCTGCCTGAAGGAGCCTCTGGCTCTGAAAGCTTGCCTAATTATAACCTTTTATGTCTGTGTTCTGCTGCCACTTCGTGAGTAGATTTTTTATCTATCAAATTACATTATATTGTCAAACAGATTTTTTTGTTATTATGTTAAAGATTGCACTATTGCAGTTAACTCGTGCAGAAACAACATGGGTGTAGTAGTATAGTAGTAGTAGTAGTTACAGTTACATATATTAAGACAGAACACAAATTCAAAAACACTGAGACAAGGAGATTTTGTTGTGATCAGCGCACAGAAGTATGTGCTTGTGAATAAATGCTCAAAAATAGTCCACTCTTAATAGAAACTGCATACAGATCTGCACTGGGAAACTTTCAACTATTTATGAGGAATCTGGATTCCTTACTGTGCTATCTGTCAGACAGCAGCAAGCAGTCTACTGTGACATCAGTGTAGATATTCTAAGAGATTCTGATAGGAAAAATGATCTGGAAATCTTATTTGGATCCTACAATTTGATCTCAGTAATTATCTTTCCAACATGGGTGGATAAAGATAGTAGGGCCCTAATTGATAATATTTTCTTTGCTGGAGCTCAAACCTAGAAAAAACTGTGTACCCAGTAACAAATGCTCTCTCTGGTCATGATACACAGTTAGGTAAATAATGCAGCACCTTACAGTTTAGATACTCTTAAGTGGAAATCAGTTGGAAAAATTAATGACTCCAGGACAAATGTTTCTAAGGACAAATGTTTCTCACAATAGTTTATGGGGGATGACATAGGGTGTAATTTATGATGAACCAAATGCTAACATAAAAGTTAATCTAGCCCATGATAAATTCATATGATGATTTGAAAATAGCTTTCTGCGTAAGCTCATCAGAAATGACACTAAGCAGTCATGTAAAAAAAGAAAGACCCATGGGTCAGTAGAGGTATTAAAGTATCAGTAAAGAAAATGAAGATGTATCTTTTGGCAAGAAAAAGTAGGGATACTCCAGTAGTTGCACACTGCAAAAAGTACTCAACATGACTAAGAAAGGGTATTAAAAAGTCAAAGAATGTGCACATAATGTCAGAAGTCAGTGTTTCAGACATGATACTTAAGGCTGTATGGAATGTAGTGAAACAAGAGATGGGGCAGCCAGCCACAGAATGAGACTTAATCACTATTGAATTGTATGGAAGGTCTATAAACAATGAGTTACAGATAGCAAATGCATTTAATAATCTTTTCTTAAATGTAGTAGAAAGCATAGGGACAGACAATTAAAGAACAAAATCACAGCAGTGTGTTGCAAATGTAACTTTCATAAAACTCTATCATTGTGAATGTATCACCAACTTCTCCTTCTGAAATTAAGAAAATTATACATTCTCTTAAAAATAAAAGCTCATCTAGTTTTGATGGCGTTGCCGATACAGTACTAAAATGTGTTCCAATATAAGAAGTCCAGTCTTATCTTAAATATGTAACACATCATTAACTCAAGGCATTTTTCCAGAGAGACTTAAATATGCCGTTGTTAAACCCCCCTATAGGAAAGACAATGAGAGAGATATCAAGAACTACTGATCTGTTTCACTGCTGTCATCATTCTCCAAAATTTTTGAGATGATGATTTATTCTAGAATAGTGTCTCACCTTAGAAATAATAGTATCCTTATCAAATCACAATTTGGGTTTCAGAATGGTTGCTCCACTGAGAATGCCATTTACACGTTCACTCATCAGATTTTACAAGCATTAAATAATAAATTAGCGCCAATTGGTATTTTCTGCAACCTTTCTAAAGCATTGACTGTGTGAACCATAGTATTCTCCTAGGTAAATTGATGTTTTATGGGACTGATGGCATAGCCAAACAATGGACTATGTCATATATATATATAACCAAAAGAATGCAGAAAATTGTACTTAGTGAATCGAGTAATATATTCCATGGACAGACTTGTGATTGGAGAGAAATCATGTATGAGGTTCCCCAAGGTTCTCTCTTAGGTCCAGTACTGTTCCTCACATATGTAAATGATCTTCCGTCTAGTACACAACAAGCAGAATAGTAGAATAGTTCTTTTTGCGGAGGACACTTGTAATCAATTCAAGCATACTTATGGAAACAGAAGGAATGGTAACCGAAGTTCAGAAAAGTATCATTGACTGGTTTTCTGCAAATGGTGTCATCCTCTATTTCAAAAGACACAACATATTCAGTTCCGACAGTGTAATGTATGGTGAAGAAATAATAAATAAGGCGGAAACTTAAAAATTCTTAGATGTCCATATTGATGAGAATTTAAGTTGGAAAAACATTTTGGAAGTCCTAAAACAACTTAGTTCAGCCACATTTGCACTTAGGATAATTGCAAATCTTGGGGAGAGACATATCAGTAAGTTGACATATTTTGCATATTTTCATTCAATAATGTCACATGGAATAATGTTCTGGTGTAACCTATCTTTTAGAAAGTGTTGCGGGAATAATATGTGGTGCTTACCCCCGGTCATCTTGTAGGCATCTGTTTAAGGAATTCTGACTACTGCTGCACAGTATATTTATACCCTCATGAAGTTTGTTGTAAATAATCCACTACAGTTAAAAGTAGCAATGAGGTACATGTGCAATTACAATACCAGAAGGAAAAATGAAATTTATTACTCCAAATTAAGGTTGTCTTTAGTACAAAAAGTTGTGCACATTGCTGCAACAAAAATTTTTGATAACAGCCAGTGATGTAACTTGTCTGACAGACAGCAAAATAAAATTTGATAAACTGAGAAATTTTCTCCTTGACAAGTCCCTCTATTCTATAGAAGAATTTCTATTGCTGTAATATGTAAAAGGTGGTGGGTAGGAATTACTAACTCGCATCTGTATATCATTTTTCTCTTTGGGAGGGGGGGGGAGAGAGAGAGAGAGAGAGAGAGAGAGAGAGAGAGAGAGAGAGAGCATGTACACTGGCCAGGAGTGGCTGGAGGTAGTGGTCATGTGTACATGATGTATGCTTGCTTGCTTTGTGTGTGTGTGTGTGTGTGTGTGTGTGTCTGTCTGTCTGTCTGTCTGTCTGTCTTTGCTATCTGAAGAAGGCTTTACACTGAGAAGTCTATCCTTTCCATAATGTGGTTAATAACCATGGCCTTTCCTTTGTCTAACATAATGTGAAGTTAGGTGAGGGATGGGGATTGCGGGCAAAGGAGATGATGTAAATTTAGAGAGAGAATTTCTGTTCTGATGATACTCAGTGTGATGAAGGAACTGGACTGAAGATTGCAAATCGAGGCTGTTTGTTTGGAGCTTTACTATAGCTGTATTTTGTGCAGACTAATGGGAGTGTTAATATTTTGGATGCTTCATTTTTATTGTATTAGATCTGGCCAGAAGCTACATCACTGAAATCTTTGTGCTGAAACTAGTGCGCCATCACTTGCTATTTGGCTGAAACATGCCCGAATTCAGAATGAATTTTGGTGCCCAACCAGCCTTTTCTTCTTAGCACTCTTAGATACACTCCAGAATAACACACTCCATCTCCTTTGCTATTTTTAATTGGCTAAATTTGGTATCCAGCATAATTATTCATGTTTTTGCAGGTTTGCATCAATAATTGTTTTTATTCTTGCTGTGGTTCTGTTGCCTCATTATTGTTCATATTACCAACATTTTTCACTAAGGATCATTGAATGTTTAATCATGACTTGGCTTGCGTCATTGTTCCATCAGCTTGCCTGTAAACAACAGATAACAGTGACAGTAGTTATTTTATTGTTATGTTTTGTGGACAGAGTATCGCCTGTGTAGGTAATATGTTTTGATTTCATATTAAATGAAGCAGCACACCATTCACATGTATTTCTTGCACATATCAAAATGTAGGCTTTTCAGTTGTCATCTTAAGTCAAGAAGGTGAATGAATATTAACAAGTAAAATACACTGTTGAAAGGTAGTTAGTGGACTTTGTCATTTAACCGAACAGTCATCAAACCATCTTGGGTTAGCAAGGAATGCTAATATTTGAGAACGGACATCTTGTCGAACCATACAGTTAATATGAGGCACTCTTAATTGCAATGTGAGAGTATTCTCTCATTTTTAAATTGATAAATATTTACAATTCTTGATAGCATTTTCCACAAATTACTCACTTAGGTCCTGCACACTACTTTGTTAAATACTCTGTAGAGAATATCTTGGCAGTATTTCTATCACTGAACTGCCTTTGCATCCAAATGTGCTTCATTGAGAACCATCTTGCTGTCTTAACAACTACTCAGTCGACTGACTGCACGTACTAATATTATCATATCAGATTTTAAAAGTTTGATGTCAAGTGCAACTAAGTGTTAATTAAAAGATATGAAATAAATAGTTTTTTTTACTCGGGTCTTGTTCTCACAACGTATTTTGGCCCATGTGACATACACATGCATGATGAACATGGGTTTGAAAAGTGAATAACGCCTCATTTAATTGTGGACTCAGCAGGACGTGAAAAAGATATTAACACCATGTGTTAAAAAGACACTTGTTACCATGTAGTTAATGTAGCAGGGGACTAATGTGGACAGCTGAATTGTTTTTATTATATCTTAGAATTCATTTAGTGAATAAATATCATGTTGTTATGCAGAGCAACTTGTGATACCAAGGGATAAATGAAATTACATCCCTTCTCCACATCTTCTTTTGCTGATACACTGAGGAGTATTAAGAAATATGTAACTATTCTTTACACCAATGCTCTTTAGTTGTATGCTCCCAGCATTCAGAGTTGTAGTTACTAAAAATACACTGATAATCCAAAGCATTATGACCACTGCCCACTGTGAGGTTGGATGCCGCCTGCTGACATTTCGGGCATGTGACACACTATGAAAAGTATGTCAGCATAACAGAGATACAGATAAGGGCAAAGATACATGCTATAAGTAGGGAAATCCACTGAGATAAGCAATTTTGTCAGAGGGCAGATTATTATTACACAAAGCCTGTGAACAAGCATTTCAAAAATGGCAAAGCTGGTTGAATGTTCACATACTAGTGTTAAGAACATCTACGGAAAGGAGTATGAGTACAGTGAAACTACCACTAGGCGCCAAATGATTGGGCATCCATGACATTTCACAGGACATGGGGTTTGGAGGTGTGTCTGCTCTGTAAAGTAGGGTAGATGGTGACCTGTGGCATCGCTTCCAGAAAAGCACAATGGTGGTGCATGCACAAGTGTTTTGGAGCACAGCGTTCGTTGCACATTATTGAATATGGAGCTCCAAGCAGACCCCTACATGTTCACATGTTGACCCAACATCGTCAATTAAGGTGCAATGGGCATGGGACCATCAGGATTCGACCGTCGATCAATGGAAATGTGTAGACTCTTCAGATTAATCACATTTTTGCTACAGTAGGTCAACGTTCATCTCCACAAAAGCTGTTATTGAAGTGAACAATGGCTGGAGACACGCAGTGCGCCATGGATGCAGGTTGGAGGGAGAAGTATTATGCTACTGGAGACGTCCTGTGGTTGCATGGGACCTGTGGTAGTAAGAGAAGACAAACTGACAGCCACGAACCACCTGTGTCCTTTCACGTTTGTCGTCTTCCCCGACAGTGATGTCATCTTTCAGCGGTATAATTGTCCATGTCTCAGAGCTGGAACTATGCTGCAGTGACTTGAGGAACATTATAGTGAACACACATTAATATCTCGGAGACCAAATTTGCCTGATGTAAATCGTATGGAACCTATCTGTGTTGCTATCAGGTGCCATAACTGCGTATGCAAATCAGCAGCCCATTATTTACATTACCTGTGCATAGACATCTAATGCCACGTACCTCTACAAACCCACTATCAAACTGTCAGGACCATGATATGCAGAATCAATGACGTATTTCTTTCCAAAGATGGACAAACAAGCTATTAAGCAGGTGGTCATAATGTTTTGGCTCATCAGTGTAAATTGCTGTTGACTCCTGTACACACATACTGAAGTAATTAAATCATAGTGTGGGAAGCAGAATAACTGTTGCTTCAAAACACTGATGTGATGTTTTCCCCATAGGTGATCATGATGCAGTTTTAGTGCTACTGCTTGTCCCACGTATGCTTTGGAAGGCAGATATACTACTATCTCAAGTTCGTGACAAATTTCCAAATGTGGAAAAGATTGATCGAGCAGCTATCCTAAAAGGTCACACTGTTGAACAGTTTTCCTTCAAATCAAGATTCAGCCACTTCGTGCATTCACTCCAGGTATTTCTCTCCACATGCAGTTACAAAATTATGTAATTACATTACATTTCCTAAATGTTGATCACTTTTATTTAAGTTTAAGATCTAATAATTTTTGCAGATGATACTTCATCAATTCACATACAGTCTCAATGCTTGCTCTCCAGAAACATTCCTGAAAGTAGGAACAGCATATCCTGAAATGGCTGCACAAGAAAAAGCAGTAGATGCATTTGTTGATCTCTTACGTCGAGATCAGGTAATGTTGATAAGAGAGAAAAAAGCACTTTAAAGTGTAGTTTCCAGTCTACATACATAATTATGGCAATTCTGCCAGTTATAATACCAGATCATAGTTAGCTTATACTTAATGCAGTGCCAACTTGATTACAAAAAAAAAATATTTATTTTGTATTCGTAAATAGTGCTTGGTTTTGGAGTGTGCATGTATGTGTAAGCCCATTAATCTTTGAATGTCTGTTCTTATACAGTTAGATGAAAATGTCATGCTTGATGCTCTTGAGAAATGTGTAACATTCTTCAGCACAATGTTCCCTGTGCTCTTGGGGGATGAGATGAAAAGTAACCAGACAAATCTCCTAGCCGATGCTGGCAAAGCCTTATCAAGTGCCTGTGATGCAATTCTGACAGATGCCACTTCAATAAAAACTCTTATGGAGGTAAAATGCCCTTAAACTTTCATGCTGGCATTTATCAGTAATATAGGTTTCTTTTTATCTTATCTTTATTAAGTAGATTGGATCTAGTCAAATGAAATGTTGAGTAATAAGCAGTGTTGATGCAGGTAAGACTGCCAATATAGGAATTCAGAATAATTCCTTATTTCTTAAATATTTTTAATTGTTTTTTTTATATAGAGTGGACAAGAAACAGGAGAAATGAATCTCTTGTTGCAACACCTGATTTCAACATCTGAGAATGTGCTGCAACTTTTGAAACAGATTAGACGACGCTTACCACAGGATCATGCTTTGTCAAAACTAGGCTTCTCAGATGAAATTGCTGTTACTCTCATGCACTGTTGTCAGCACGCAACGCGTATCTGCAAGGTTTTGCAGCAGGTGCTGAAGGGTGCAATTCAGCAAATAGCCATCAGTGGAGGTAATGCTCTGTTCCAAATTAACATTATACTGTGTGTGTTTTAAAATTTTGATGCATACTGCAGACATATCAGGAAAGCTTATTTCATAGTTACAATAGTTTACAATGACTATTAACTTAATTAACAGTATGTTCAGTGAATGACGACTCAGCTGTCCTGTCACTTATAATACAGCCACTTGTTTGAATATAATCTAAAAAAATATGTAGTATTGAAAAAACTTTCTCTTGCTTATTTATATTTTCTTTACAATATAAGTATGTGACTATAGTAATAAAGTTGATGTTGATACCATAAATTACAATGAAGTGATTTAACTCTGTGAATAGCAGTGTTTTGGCAAGTATTCATTAATAGATTTTGCCCTGAATTAAATGACAGAACTTTTTAGTGCATATCTGATCCCAGAGATGAGAACCAAGCAAAGATAAACATGCCAACTGTTTTAAAATATTGATTCTTGACATAAACTACAAAAGTTCTGACAATTTTGACAGAAACTGCGCAAGTGGGAACTCTCCCTGCAATATATTCTTGGTTCTCATAACCCTCCTGGCCTTCATTAGTCATTGTCCTTAACCATCTAGCCCCTTCCCTGTTCTGATTCCAACATTACATAGCCCTTTATCCCACCATCATACCCAGTCTTTTACTTCTCTCCTTTCCCATCCTCCCCCCCCCCCCCCTTCCCATCCTCTCTCTCTCTCTCTCTCTCTCTCTCTCTCTCTCTCTCTCTCTCTCCATCTAAACTCCCAATTGCACCAAGCTGCCCTGCACTCTCTCCACCTCGTCCCTGCACACTTTCACTAGCAGCACTTCACTGTCCCCCACCACCATCCTGCTATCCCTCTCCCTCCCCACCCCAGCCTTCTCCTTACCCCCACCCTGCTGCCTCTCTCATCATGCGCAGCTGCTCATAGTCTGGCTTCAGCCGACAGAGACTGTGGTTGTGTGTGTGTGTTGTGTGTGTGTGTGTGTGTGTGTGTGTGTGTGAAAGTCTTTTTGTTGGGCCTATCTGTGACCCACCATCTCTGCTGTATGGTGAGTAGCAGCTATGCTTTTCATAATATTGTTACATTCCATCCTGGATTTTCCATTATTTAAACTATGTTATTTCCTTGTCAGTATATTTATATTGTTCACTGACAGTATTATGAGCGTGACAGTATTATGAGCGTGATAGATTGCTATTCACCCTATACAGATAATACTGAGTCACAGACAGGTGCAACTAAAAGACATCTAAACATGTGAATGTTGGGCCAAAATGCCTTCTTCGAAACCAGCAAGATGGGAGAAACAATCAGGGTGGTGGAGGTAAGCAGGAGGCTGGTGTGGGAAGGGAGAGGGGTGGCAAGGTAAGAGTGGGACGGTAAAGTCCTTCTTGTAGTAGCATGCAGGGCCATGGTGGAGACAGGAAAGGGCAGCTAGGTGCAGTTGAGGTTAGGCAAAGGGAGGAGGTGGAGGGGAAAGGGAGCAGTAAGGGAGAGAAGTAGAAGAGGGGAAGGAAAACTGTGGGTTTATTGGTGGAATGGAAGGCTGTGTAGTGCTGGAATAGAAGCAGGCAAAGGGGTAGGTGGGTGAAGGCAGGGACTAACGAAAGTTGAGGCCAGGGGGGTTACAAGAAAGTAGGATCTATTACAGGGAAAATTGACAACTGCGCAGTTCAGAAAAGTTGGTGGTGTAGGTAGGATCCAGATCGTGCAGGCTGTGAAACTGCCATTGAAGTGAAGATTACTGTATTGGGCAGCGTGCTCAGCAACTGGATGGTCCAGCTGTGTATTGGGTACAGTTTCTCAATGGCCATTCATAAAGACAGACAGCTTGTCACTTGTCAGGGCCATGTAGAATGCAGCACATTTATTGCAGCTTAGTTTGTAGATCACAGGACTGCTTTCACAGGTAGCCTTGCATTTGATGGGATAGATGATGGTTGTGGCTGGACTGGAGTAGGTGGCAGTATCTGTGCCCTTGTGTTGCGTGTTTTACCTGTTTCTTATGATGGGGCCCTGTGGTTTTTTCCTGTGAAAACAGGAATAGTACAGGTAATAGTAACATTTGCATGAGGAAAGAGGGGGCTGGAATCGCTATTTCTATTGTAGAAGAAAGAAAATAAAGAACAAGAATAGGTGTCTTAGGATTGAAGAAATGTAGACAATAAACCCCTAAAACAGATTTCCGTCCCATGTTTTGGAAACAAGTAAGATATCATTCACATGAATAATTAATTCTTGTCCAAAGGGCAAGTCTCTAAACTGATAAGATTTCCCATCAAATGCACATGCAGTGTTTTTTCATGAATAATCTTACCTGCCAGTATCTGTCCATCAGATCCATTGAGATAAAATACTTCCCTTACTCAAACATGACTAATGAGTCATCAATACACATAAGTGTTTCTCTCTTCCTGTTTCTGTGTATCAGTTTAAAGTCCTTGTATCTCAAAGTGCCTCCCTCCTATTGTTTCCTTAATACTAGTAAAAGTTCATTATATACACTTACACTCCTTTTTATTACCTTATTTTCTACCATTTTGTTTATTTCCTCACTTATGACTGGTGTTATACTTATTGGAATTGCAATGGTTTGCAAAAGAATGGTTCATTATCTTTTATCTTGAACTGACAAATGTGTTCACCAATTATTCCTGATTTATCAGAAAATACATCTATATAGTTCAGTAAAATCTTATATAAATAGTGTTGTTGTTTTGTTAGTATACTAGATTCCTTGGCTTTGATCCTCATTTGCTCACTGAATTCAAGCTTTACTACTGCTTCCTCTTTACTTAATACTTGTGCAGTAGTCATTATTATCTACTAGGCAGTTTACCTTAAATGGTGCACCATAATTAGTACCTCCATTATTCCAGTGCAGTACTCCAGTATCAAAATCTGGCTTTATACTTTATACTTTCTAAACCAATCAGTGCCTAATAACATACGTAAATTTACATTTGGCACTACCAACATGGTCTGCGTAAACTTAAAATTACACATTTTTGTGTCTTTTCTCGAATTTGAGTTCCTTTCTTTGCTGTTGTTCCTACAATGTGTACTCGTGTCACAGGTAATATAGGGCAAGCATTCTTATCTCTGATAGTCTATAGGAATTCTTGGTACACAAATGAAATTTTGCTTCCCAAATCTATGTAAATATCTACCACTTTTTCCCCATGTGTTTCCTATTATATTGGTTTTGTTTGTTTTTCCTCTGCTACTTTATCCTCTTCTCATTTAGGTATAAATTGAGTGAAAGAAATTAATCTTTCAGTACATGGGCCTATGACAGAGTTGTTACCTCCTGGATCCATTTTCAATCACTGTTATAGGATAATTACTAGTATGTGAACTTCATTTAGAACAAGATACGTTGTGCTTTGTTGTATGCTCATTGGAATATTGCTAGATACAAATACTTGTGAGATGTTCTTATCCCTATTACTTTTCTTCTTACAGCATCCATTATTGGTTCTCCTATCTACATAACAATAGTATATTCTTTCCCCTTACAACACTTTGTTCTATAGTGATACCCTTCAGTGTTCTCTGTATGCTTATTTCCTAGGTTCTGATTGTCTTCAGGATTGAAATCTCCTCTTTCTTTATTTAATGTAACTAAACCACCTGTAAAAATTGCTAACTGATCTACACTAGACTGCCCACTGTACAGCATTTCTTTTTGCACAAAATAATCACTGATCAAGAACCTGAACTAAATCTTTTTTATCTAGTGGGTTGTCCAAATATTTAGATGTAGTTAGTGCCATTCAATATTAATAATTCTCATCATAATTTTTCTTGAGTACTTGCTGACCAATATTTTCTCTTAAATTTTTTCCCGAAATGTTCCCATGATTTAAATTCTTCAGAATGGGCTGTTCCCCATTCTGCAGCATCAACTACTAAATGAGCCAGTGCAAAATTTATTTTCTTAGAATCCTCCCATTTCTTGGGCATAGATCTAGAAAGTATTCTTAAAAAATACATTGAATGCATTCACCATCAGGCTTAAATTTCGGAAACTTTATGGACCAATTCAATCCCTTTTGAATTTCCTTCTAACAGCTTAGTAAATAACCCAGGGCTAGATACAGCTGTATTATTTCTAAGTTCCTGCATAGTATCTTCTAATTCTTGGCACAATTTCTGAAGTTCACTCTCATGATTAACCGTATTGTCCACAGAATTAATAGTAGCACTAGTAGTTGCTACTTTCTCTTGCACCCATAGATGCTTCTCCAAATTAGTTACAGTATTTGGATCATTAGCAATTTCAGTAATTCTTCTGTTTAGTTATGATACTTCTACTCAATTTTGTGTATCGGAGACTTGATTGCTTATACAGGATGAGTCACTAACTTGCCACCTAGAATAACTTTGAAAGTGTGATAGTAGCTGAAAAGTTTGTGGGACAGCTGGGGCCATGATGTGAAGGTCAACTTTGTTTTTTTAAATGGGATGCTATAGTGTGGTACTTATTTTCTGATAGCAGCTATAGAGATGAATCCAATGATGTATAACAGGTAAGGTCTTTGAATATCAACGTAGGTCAGAAAGGTGGCATGAACATTTACAGAAGGTGTTCGAAGTGATGACCACTGGTATCTATGCAGTGCTGCAATCTTCTTATCGTGGATTGAATGGTATTCCTTATCACTTCGTCACTTATTGAAGCACATGCTCTGACAATTCTCTCTCGTATATCATGTGAATAGTAAATATTTGCCAAATACGGTGTATCCCTCTAATGTGCCATTGACATGTAAAATACCAATAGGAACGGTAACACCAGTATCATCAAATCAAGCGAATGTGAATGATGTATCCCTTTGAAGAACAAGTCAATATGCTCCTCATTTATGGAGAATGCCAACGAAATTCAGTGAGAGATAGAGACTTATATGCTGAAAGATATCCTCAATGTACTCACCCTACACAAATAAGGTTGGGGTCAGTTTCATCTTAAAATTGTAATTTATTGTAATCTGATAACACATTTACAACCAAAGCGGCACATAGCCAAACCTTTACAACTATGAGTTTCAATTCTTTCACGGCCGAAGACCTCCAGTCAAGAAATCTTAAAAATCAACAAGAAAATTTTTGAGATTTTAAAATAAATTACCATAACCTTTCAAGGGCAGAAGGCTGCAATGTTTAAGCTTGAAAGGTAATTTTAATAATAAGGAGGTTCCAAGGCTGAAGGCCCACAATTAATTTTTCAAAATTTTAAAAATATATAACCATAAGCCGTAAGTTTTAAGTAGCTGAAACTGGACTAAAGGAAAAGATAACACAACGGCAATAACCTTTCAGTAAATACCCACTTGCCGGAATTCAAACTTACTTACATGTTGTTGTTGTTGTGGTCTTCAGTCCTGAGACTGGTTTGATGCAGCTCTTCATGCTACTCTATCCTGTGCAAGCTTCTTCATCTCCCAGTACCTACTGCAACCTACATCCTTCTGAATCTGCTTAGTGTATTCATCCCTTGGTCTCCCCCTACGATTTTTACCCTCCACGCTGCCCTCCAATACTAAATTGGTGATCCCTTGATGCCTCAGAACATGTCCTACCAACCGATCCCTTCTTCTGGTCAAGTTGTGCCACAAACTTCTCTTCTCCCCAATCCTATTCAATACTTCCTCATTAGTTATGTGATCTACCCATCTAATCTTCAGCATTCTTCTGTAACACCACATTTCGAAAGCTTCTATTCTCTTCTTGTCTCTTACTTACATAAAACACAGTAAAACCAAGAATTTTTTTATCGTTGGCTATGATAGATTATAAACAGACAATTAAACACCGATGAGAAAGACAGTAGAGACAACAGCACTCAGAAGCCTCCAGGGGGTCGGTCTGACCTCGTTCACTTAAGTGAGAAGGGTGGTGAGCTCAACTACACTTGATCCATCGGAACCCAACCAAGGGACCGACCGACCGACGAACGACTTACTTGCCACCAATTGGTACATAAGAATTCAAACACACAATGTTATGGGCGTGAATATCCACAATCAATTATGTATATGTATTAAGCTGTCAAAACTAAACACCATGTTGGACAGTGACAACAGGTGAGGAAAGGGCACTGCCTGAAATTACGTTAGTGGCCAGGGCAGGTATCCGGAACACTAACAGCCACAAGGCAGAAAATTCCGCTGGTGCACTTGAATTGTAGTCAACCAATATAGTTAGTTCCACCGCATGGCGTCTAAATTTTAGCAATAGACACACTCGGTGTTGCTCACAGGAAAACCTCCCCAACAGCAAACCACCGAAACAAATCACACAACATGAACGGATGTGGCTTGGGTACTTGAATCCACTACTTCAACTTTGACATCCTGGGTCGGTGAACCACGAAGCTCGTAGTGATCAGACAGCTCCACACACGCTCAGACTCTGCGCAGGGACTGCCAGCAGACCCAGCCGACTGCAACGTGCAGAGTAAACTTCCCTGGTCCACAGCAACCAACTGACTACCCTCAGAATGCCAACAACGTCCTTATGACCCGAACTGGCCTACGACAGACAACGACCGGGAAGTAATAGCAGTCGAGCAAAGATATTAAGAGAGGGAATATACGCGCTGCAAACACCGCTCACGGTCAGGCAAAGCAGCAACTCGCCGACAGTAGTAATTCAAATTAACGTAGTGAGGTGGAAGTACATTAAAAACAAGGAGTAAAATACATGATGGCAGGAACATGAGCCACGCATGGCTCGTGGAGATTCATAAGAGACATTGTTTATAAAGACGTTCTGACTACACCTGAAGATATGCAAGAGAGAATTGTCAGAGCATGTGCTTCGATAAGTGCCGATGTGGTAAGGAACACCACTCAATCGGTAATAAGAAGATTACAGCACTGCATTGATACCGATGGTCACCACTTCGAACACCTTCTGTAAATGGATGTTCATGCCACCTTTGTGAACTTCAAAGACCTTACTGTTAAACATCACATTGGATTCATGTTGAAAGCCACTATCAGAAAATAAGTTCCAAACTATAGCATCTCATTAGAGAGAGAGAGAGAGAGAGAGAGAGAGAGAGAGAGAGAGAAGTTGACCTTCATATCTCAGATGCGACCAGACCGAGAGAGAGAGAGAGAGAGAGAGAGAGAGAGAGAGAGAGAGAGAGAGAGAGAGAGAGAGAGAAAGTTGACCTTCATATCTCAGATGCGACCAGACCTAGCATCAAAAAACCAACGCCATATTGTGGCCCCCATTGTCCCCTGCAACTTTTGTCCCACAAACTTTTCAGCTACTATCATACTTTCGGAGTTATTCTAGCTGGCAATAGTTAGTGACTCACCCTGTAGTTCTGAAATCAGTTGTATTAAGTTGGGTTAAAAGTTCATAGTGTTTTTGTTTTGCATGTTGGTATTCTGGTTGCTATTGGTTTATTTATTGATTGTAAATTATTATTATTATTATTATTATTATTTTTAGTTCACTGCTGCTGTTTCAGTTCACATATTGTCATTTGGAGATAATGAGTGGAGCTGCGAATGCTAAAAAATTGTGTGCCAAGCTGAGAAATCAGATTATTTCCTACATTTTCTTCTGTTGTAGTTCAGTAGAGGGGTGCCAGTAGCGGAGGCAACTAGAAACATTTGCACCCGAATGGGGATAATACCACTGAACAGAACATGGCAAGAAAATGGTTTTCTCATTTTAAGGAGGCTCGTTTTGATATTAGTGACTCCCCACATTCAGAAAGGTCTTTGGGGTTTGATAAAGGTCATTCAAATGCAATAATCCATGATTATCCATATTAGGGTACTCAAGAACTTTAAATGTGGCGAACTGTGATCATTCTACCATCGTACAATGTTTGCATGCAATGGGGAAGGTGCAAAAAATCGGGTGTATGGTACTGCATGTTCTGAACAAAAATCCCAAGAATCAGTGGGTAGCCAAATGTGCATCTGTGCTTGCTCATCATCAAGTGGCTTGTGAACAATATCAACCATTCCTATTCTGTATCATTCCTGGTGATGGAAAAATGGTGTCTTTATGCTAACATCAAGAGAAGATAGGAATGTCTGAGCCCAAACAAAGCAGCAACTCCCTATACAAAGACCTGCTTGCATCCCAAACAATAACATTATGCTTCTGGTGGAAGACCAATGGTGTGGAGTACTATGAATTGCTTCCCTGAGGTGTAGCCATCACTACTGACACTTATTGTCATATTGTCAACAACTGAGGCATCGTGCAGACACAGTCGAAGAACATGGACCAGGAGGATTGCTTGAAGTGATGCTAGTCAGTGATAATGTCCACCTGCATTCTGCTAGACTGTGTCCCCCCCCCCCCCCCCCACCACCAAAAAAAAAAAAAAACATTATACAGTAGTTTTGTTGGGAAGTCATTCTGCACCTACCTTATTCAGCTGAACTTGAGCCCTCAGATTTTTCACCTTCTCTGCTCTCTGTTGAATAACCTACAAGGAACTTGCTTTCTGGATGAAAATCAGCCCTGAATGTGGCATGATGAATTCTTTGCCTCAATACCGTATGATTTCTACAGTCATGGAATCGAAAAGTTTCTCCAGTGTTGGCAGACTGTTGTAAATACTGAAGGAGAATCTATTGTTGGCGACTAAAGTCTCTATTATATGTATCTGTTGTGTTTATTAAACTTGTGGGAAAACACTATGAATGTATGCACCAACCCAGTTGTTAGTTGACGCTTCTTGTTCTATCATTTCATTTATATTTTTAAATTGTTCTTCAGTTTCTTCCCTTGCTGAATCACAGTGCTTCTTTATTTCTGTTTTGAACTCCTTAGGTAAATTCACTAAGGTTTCCTCCATTTTAGAAATTTTATTTACTTTAGTACTATATCACCTAATTGTTCCCACTTTCCCCCTAGGGATTGAAGTATCATAATACTATTGTACATTTAATCTAATTTATTACCTTAGCTGTAAGTATTGTCATCACACAATTAGGCATTTCATCTAATTTTTCTGTTACAGTGCAGCTATCCATGCTATGGGTTGTGACAAGCATACAGAAAATCTAAAAGTCTACACAGTCTGCAGCATTTTCCATGTTGCACAAACATTTTAGCACCATTACACAACTATATTTAATAATGCTATCACAAATCTTTACAAAGTATGGTGCACTACACAAAATTGTAGGCAGTACAGGGTACAGCACACCTAATTTGTTGTTCAAATAGCTGCAGGTTGCTGCCAATACAGATATGCAGCTGCTAAGTAGCCATTGCCCCAGTTAGCTGCACCACTGCTGAAATGTGTAGCGATGGATTGATGCTGTAGGAAGCTGCAGTTGCATTCTTAGCCTCGAAACCGCACGCAGAAATCCTTAATCACACCGACTTGGTGCTTTGTGACTTATGTGCAGAGAAGTTATTGAAATGCACAAACAATCCTGGTTCCTGACCGGGTTGCTGTGGTCAACCGATTTCCTTTGTCACATTTTGTGACAATTCAAACTTATTTGATTGGTACGCAATCAAAAAATTCTTTTTGTCTTAAATATTGTAATTACTCGAAGTGACCCAACAGCATGTGCACTTGTATTTCTCCTTCACTTGTTTACTGACTGTATGTTGCTCATGACAACATAATATTATCTTCTGATACTTTGCAAAAGTTCTTCTTTTTACCATAAAAAGTTACTCATTTTGGGGTGGCAAAATGGAATGGCACCGTCTTGCTTGGACTGCAGTTCCATTAATGAGATTACCTATTCTATGTAGTGATCTGTCACCTTGACATTAATAGAAATGACCATTACCTTGAATATCTTCTTACAGTTGACCTTTTATCAATTCTTGATGCAGTGGTCCTGCTATGCAGGGCCACAAATTGCTCAGGCTCACTTCATTCCACCTACTGCGGGTGGAAGGCTGCAAGGGAGTTCATATTTTATGTTGACTATCTATGAAATTACATAAAACACATTTTCAATAATTCTTCTGTATTTTAATATTTCTTGTAAACTTGTTAATGTCAATTAAGCAGAACACTGATTTATAATCTCAACATATCTCATTACAACTCACAAAAACTCTGCAAGTGACAAATCAAGAGAGAGATAAGTGAGTGAATAACAGATTTTATAACAAACTTCTTTTGTTCTGGAATGGTCAAAGTTGACAACGAGCAAGCAGAGATATGCATATGATTTTTGGCTCAGAGCTTGTGAAACCCATATACCTGATTTTTTAATGTTCCCTATTGCATGCATGTATTACATTATGGTGGATAGATCACCATTTGTCTCATTTGCCAATTCTCGAGTAATTTGATGTGGAATATTGTGGATTAAAGCATGTAAACAATCTTCATTAAACACTGAAGGTATTCCTGCATTTGAAAAGTCATTAATGTCAAGACAATCCTCCTTACAAAGAGGAAATCATTTTTCTGCCGTGCTCTGTCCAGTGACAGTATCCCCATACAAGCCACAAATGTTTCAGGCTGTCTCTGCTGCTGTCACCCCCCTCTATTGCACTCAAACAGAAGAATATGTCAAAAATGTTCACATTTCTCAAAGTGGCACTCCATTTTCTTGTGTCCATAGCTCCACTCACTATCTCCAAATGATAAAATGACAATATGTAAACTCAAGTAGCAGCAGTGGAATAAAAATAAAAAATGATAAACAATAAACTAACCCATAGCGACTGGAATACCAAAATGCAAAACAAAAACTCTACAAACTTATGCCCCAACCCAATAAAATGCTCATCGTGAAATGTGAAAGTAAGAGGATGCATGTTTTAGATTCGTGGATGATTTATAGCTTTTTAACCAATAATGAAATTTTGTGATGTGCCCCATTTCCACTGAGATAGATTTTATTCACACCTTAGTCTTTTAACTCTGCATCAAAACATTGTCTTGACCCTTTTGAGTTGTACAGTAGTGGGAGAAATACTGCCACAGAGTGTTTCCCTTGTTTTGGTTGTTATGGTGTATTGCTATTTAATTATTCTCTTGTCCTCTTGCAGAACCTGATTCTGGTGTCCCACATGAAAAAATAAGAGAGTTTGCATATGTTGCAATTGATTCCATTTATGAAGATGATCGGGGGCCAATTGAGAGTATGAAGGCATCTATGGGACTAATATCAGGAGAAGTAGCAAAACTGAATAAAGTTCTGCAGGACAATGAGTATGAGCTTGCAGTAAGTTCTGGGGCAGAAGAAAAGGTATATTAAGTACAGTATGACAACTAATGTAAAATTCAAATATTAAATTGATATACCAATTTATAACTGCTTTTTGTGTATTTTATTTTAGCCTGTCCCACCTATTGTACTGAGGGCACAAGCAATAAAAAAAGAACTAGAGGAAACTAAAAATCTCAAGCAAAAACTAGAGGCTAGAGAAGCAGATATAAAAGTATGTAATAGTTTTATTTATCTAGGTAGTTTTTTAATCAATGTAGAATTTTCATTATTTGAAATACAATGTCTAAAATATAGTTTATATCATCCTTCACAAAAAATTGAGCTCTGATAGTTCTTATTAATTTGAACAGGAACTGAAGAAAGCACTAAAACTGAAACAAGAGGAATTTAGTGAAATGAGTGTTCGAAAAGAATTTGCAGAGAAGAAATTAGGAAATTCTTCCAAAGAATATGAAATGACAATTGAAAAGCTGCAGGTGAGTGTAATTCTAGACCGTTGTCATGTGTCCTGTGTATTGTGGCATTGGCAAAATATTGTTTCTTTGTAACTGACTACTTAATGCTCCAGTAAAGCATTTTTAATAAGTAATTTCCATGAGAGGAAAAAATAGATGCCTAAGAGGATCGAGTCGAAGTATTGAGAGTTGTTCCTAACTATGAAGTCAGTATGGAAATAAAGGAGACAGTTATGTGAGCTGTAAAAAGCTCTGGGCCAAGATATCTATGAAGGGTTTACAAAGTCACTAGATGTTGCTGATGTTTTGGATAATTGAGGTGTTTTAGATGTGAATGCAATTTTACCATACAGTGCTCTGAAAGAGTAATGTATGGTGTTTGGTTAGAAAGAAAAACTTGATACCTGCTTCCATATGATGTGTGCTCCAGTGTAATTACTATGTTATTTTGTTTCATGAAACTCTTCATGTGTTAGAGAAACGCATGTAAAAACAGATGGAAGGACTGAATAGGAAAGCAAAATATTCCAAATAAATGTCTATAGTAACAAGACATTCTAGGAGAAGTTCATTAACAAACTGGTTGAGCAAGGATAAGCCCTAAATTTTTAGGTGTAAAAGAAGTAATTACATTTTTGATAATGCAGTGGTACCTACTGGTACTTGAAAATCTCCGCATAAGGTGTTATTTACAGATATTAGTTCTGACAGGTAGGCAATATAACAACAACAATGCAAATATTGGCCATCTTGTGTCTGGAGATGATTCAGCGAGCCGTAATTATCAAATCATTGAGATTTGGAACACCGGATGCATAGCTATAGTTACTTTAGTCTGTTAGTCCAAATCTGGATTACTAACACAAGTTTCCCTGGACCCTGGAAACAGTGGAAAATACAAACCATGGACATCCTCATTAAAAACTGGTAGGAGAGAAATGGTTTTAGTGAACATCATTACACCTGAGGCGAAGATTTTTTGTTTTTTGATTAAGGAGGAAAAAATGTTTTCACAAGAATTTATTGCACTGAGTAAACATAGAATAAAGAAGAGTTGTGAATATATGAGATGCCAGGATGACGTGGTAAATATTTGGGCTTACTAAGAGAAAAATTGATGTATTATGCATGGTTCAGTGTTTGTCTTTCAAGTTAGTAGTACATTAGTGTGGGAGAGAGAGAATTACAACATACACCATAACTAGCATGTTGCCATTAGAGGCCTGATTATCAGCCACCATGTGTTTTGCAAGTGACCTATAGCAAATTTTTCTTTTTTGTGAAATATTTCCAAGCAAGCTGTAACCTCGTATAGAAGGTATTACTATACTTTAAAATTTTGTATTTTACCAGTTATATTAATAGCAATGATTAACTTTTCCACAGAGAAAATTAGATGATTTTCAACAACTTCTGAAACGAAAGGAGAAGGAACATGAAGCATCAATGGACCATTTACAAGCAGATATAGATTCACTAGAGACGGAACGGCGTGAATTAAAAGACAAATTGAAGAGCTTGAACAAGAAAGCTATTAATGAGGGATTTCCAAGGAAAACAGGTTCGTTCTATTATCACTGTTAATATTGTAATATTGTATCTCAATTCCTCTTTTGTTGCTTGCTAATTCTAGGTTACGTACTTACGTTTAGCGAGATTATTGAGCACTGATAATTGTTTATGAAAATATTCCTAACACATGATGATTCATTATCCTTTCCTGGAAGCAGCTATTGCGTTGGGTGTCACATATGCAGCAGCAGCAGCAGCAGCAGCTATGATACATGAAATAGCATTATCAGTTTGGTAATCATTCTACTGTTTTCATTGTTGGTAATTTTTTATCCTGACCTACTATCTTTCACTTGTCTTACACTTATGGATGAATTCTGTATCTAATCACTGTTGAATCTCATTCCCACCTTTCTTTTCTGTCTCTTATTAGATGAAATAACCATTGGTTTTTAGGATATTATTTGTGGGACTTACTACTGTATTCTCTGTTGCCAATTTAGTCAACAAAATCTTTTCCTATATACATCTGAATTAAATTAAATTAAAAAATATACCCAGTTGAAAAGTGAAGCTTTAGATAAGTGTCATGTCGGAAGATGGCAGAATTAACTATTCTGAATGCCATGCCATGAATAGCTCTGGACAGTAATAATGCTCTTCTCCAGCCCGCTACACAGCTGTACTTCAGTGGCAATGTTATTTTATTCAATGTTACTCACACTAACACTTTATAAGGCAACGTAGAAGGTGTCAGCACACCCCCCCTCCCTCCCCCCTCCTCTATCTAGCCCCCATCAAGACAGCAGTGATGTAGCGTTTTTAAATGTATATGTTGTACATCATTGTGTATGAATTGGATCTTCAAAATAACTTCATAGAGTTGCAACAGTTTTACATTCTTAAGCTCATATGATATATCATAAATGTTCAACAACTTTTATACTGTTTAGTAATAATGCATAGATTTCGTTGGAATAGAATCAGCACTTAAATGGTCCCTCAGCCATGTAATATAACAGAGCTTAAATTCTTGTGCTTAGCTACGTGGATAAGCTTAGAAAGCTTTTGATGCTTCAGCCTTTCGGGAAAAAAAGACCAAAATTATCTATTCATATTTTCCATGAGAAGCGTAGCTAGGATCGGAAATTAGCAGTAAAAGAACTGCAATATAAAATGCTCAGTCCAAAGATAGTAAAGTTGGTGCTCTGAGTTACATGTAAGTAATTGAATCTGTTAAATGCAATGCAGGGTAGAATTTTACATGTTTTAAGAATGACTGACTGTGAAGTTTTTGTTTTGAATTTCACTTGAGTTGGACTATTAATTAATTGTTACTGCTCAGTCTGTGAAGACTGCAAAGTTAATAGGTTGTTGAATTTGTAAGGTTCTATCTGACTCACAGTCTTTATTTGTGGGCATTAATTCTAGTTGTGTTATATGACTTACAGCAGTTGCAACTCAGGAACACTCACTCATGGGTCCTATTAGCATCATATCAAGTGCTGGAGCTGGTGGAAACGAGTTACTTCTTCAGGAACAGATTCACAGTCTTCGCCGTGCCCTGTCAGTTGCCTTAGAAGAGAAGTGGAAGCTAGAAGCAGCCATTAAATATAAACGCTTTTTGGACATGAAGCCTCTCAAGGTTCTGATTTATTCAAGTTTTATACTTCCATGAGTTTTCTTGGTTTTGGAGTACAGCTGTAGATATAGATATCTGTTACAAGCTACTTTCGTTATATGATAGTTGAATGTTTTCTTTTTGTAGGTGCCTAAGAGGGTAACAACAGCTAGTCTTATGGAGAAGGTGAGGGAGAAAGAAGCAGATAATTGGTCACTGAAGACAGCAGAATCAATACTTAAAAAGGCAGTTGAGCTGCAAAAGGTAATAGTGACAATTTTGTTAAATTGATTATTCAAAGGTGGCAACAAATGGGTTCCACATTTACAACATTACTGTAACAGTTATTCATCATTTACTTCATCATTGTGTCTCAATTTTTCCAGAGCTGTACTGTAAATGTGAATAAGGTAAAGGTGCCCTGAACTTGAAGATAGGTTTGAATACCACAGTACTTTAGTAGGCATGGCAGGAAGTAGTGTGCTCTTGCTTCCTTCCAGACTTTCAGCAGTTCTACCCCATCACTACATTTTGTCATAAACTCCAAACCATCATGGAGACTGACATTATGAACCCTGGACTTTAGGATTTGTTGTCTGCCAGAAATGTTATCTGACCAGTTCAGTGATATCACTACTAATGCACTCTATTAGCCACTGAAAATTGCTGAGCGAATTAGAAGTATAGGTTTGTAAACCAAAGTTCTGCTTTCATTATAGAATACCATAAAGAGTACATTCCTGGTTGGAGAGCAAGGAATGAGAGATTTTTAAGGGAATGTGAGGAACATCCTAACTCTCGACAGTGCAACAGATTTTTCCAGTCATTGGACGAGTGTCAAACACAGATCTAGCATGGAATGGTATAATCCTTAGATTATACCCATCCTAGAAGGAAAGCCTTGTCTATCATTAAGAAACTAGGGTTACCAAATCCTGCAACCAAAACCCAAAAACTCGATTAATTTGAATGACTTTGCTAAATACCTAGTATCAGTTTCCAGGAATGCAAAAAACCAGCAAACCAAAAGTGATATCAAATTACAATTGAATATCAAGATAACAGGTGCCCATCATAGTTCAAAATATATAACTGCATCTACATCTATACTCTGCAAACCACTGTGAGTGTACATTCCAGTGTATCAGTTAGTAGGGTTTCTTCCTGGTCCATTCACATAGGATGTGATCAAACAATAGATACAGACATTCCCACCTGTTAAGATAGTAGGTCTGTGTCTGCTATGGGAAATCATAGAGCGCTGTGCATGGTACTTTGGTGAGTGAAATCTGAGACTGAGTTGTAAAATGCGTATCTCCCCAATAACAGCAAAGCAGTAGATAGAGGGAAGTAGTGCCAGCTACATAAAGAAACAAAAGTTGCCTACAGAAACAACAGAGTGGTAATCCACTTTGCTGAAATAGTAGCTCAGCTCTAATAAAATAAATAAATAAACCAGAATGCAGCTTATCTAGATTCAGTAAATGCAGAGATACTGCTAATACTGAGCAAGTAGTGTTCCTTACTTTATGGTGGTGCTAAATGAATTCCCACTGCGAGGCAACAGCAGTGGTAGTTACCCTCAAAGCAGTAGACAGAGATCACCAAGGAAACACACTCTTAAATGCTGATTTGTTTCTTCAATGCTTCAAAGAGAATAAGAGAGGAACTACTGTTTAGTAAGCTGGAATAAGATAGTAACTTAGCCAGTGTGAATTACTCTAAACCTGGATTCAGGAAAGGGGAGTCCACAGGTGATATTGCAAATAAAGTTTGAAAAATTATTAACACATTAGAGGAGAACTATACATTTGGCATTACAATAAATATTGGCTGAGCTTTTGACCAGCTATAGTGGCCTGTTTCATGACTGAGACAAATAAGATGCCCAAGAAACCCGTAGTTAAGTCTCTAAGAATAAAGTAGAGAAAGGAAGACAATTGATTTGTCAGGAAACAGTGATAAAATAACGTAACTACAGTTCTGACAAGCCCTCCTGGAATGTCTCGTACAGAAAATAGGTGAACTACCCTAATCAAAAGGAAACATGCAGCAGTAATTTGATGATAATAGTAACAGACCTTGCAGACATCAGGGTTCAGAAAAGAAACATATAATAACTACAAAGAAAACATTATGTTTGGTACTTAAGGGGAAATTGTCATGGACAAGAAATCCGCTATAAGGAAAAATGAGAATACGACCAAGAGACGGCGAGTAACAAGATACTTTAGGTTGTATATTGAAAAGAAGTAAAATTTTCATGAACGTATTGAAATTATCTACCAGTGAGCTTTTAGTCTCATGAACAAAATTGCAGTGAATAGTCAAAATAAGCTCCCCTACTTCTAGGTACCATCATATTGTATAACAATGTTATATTTGCCTCCATAATACATTACACAGAAAGTGTGTGAACACATGGGGCAAGACAGGTTAAAACTAAACAAGCCATTCACAGAGTTGGAGGGGAGCATACTACTGAGAGCATGTCTGCAGAAGATCTTCTCACAACATAAGAAAATTATCCTTAAGACCTGATAATTAGAAAGAAGAGAACTAAATACTAGTTCTGACATAAAAACATAAAAAAATGTGGTACAGGTGTTAGAGGAAAGAACAAACTCTAAAGAAGAAAACATTATCTGCACAATGCAAGAGCGGCAGGACAACTGGACAGGAGGTACAAAAGGACAATGTGTTAAGGAGTTTTTTCCCACTGTGAAGGAAAAACTTCAAATAAGATATAGAGGTGTTCTGAAAATTAATGCCTTCAAATTTTTAATATGAAAACTCATAAAGCTTTTTAAATAAAATAAGTGTTACTAATTTGCTAATGCAGTGCCTGTGTTTTTAACAACATTCTACATCTTTATTCTCCATACTAACATATTTATTCCTTAACTTTGTCACCCTGGCAGTGAACACATTTCTTCCAACGAGAGACTGGTTTGTTGATACCATCTCTGTACAGTGTTTAACTTTGTTGATGGAGTCACTTCAGGCCTGCTTGCGCGGTTTCATCAGTATCAAAGTGAAGTCCTCAAAGGTGTTCTTGAAATTTTGGAGCAGATTGAAGATTGGATGATGTTAGGTTGGAACTGTATGGAGGGTGATCAGTGACAGTGCACCCAAGGTGTGGTGATCCCTTGATGCCTCAGAACATGTCCTACCAACCGATCCCTTCTTCTGGTCAAGTTGTGCCACAAACTTCTCTTCTCCCCAATCCTATTCAATACTTCCTCATTAGTTATGTGATCTACCCATCTAATCTTCAGCATTCTTCTGTAGCACCACATTTCGAAAGCTTCTATTCTCTTCTTGTCCAAACTATTTATCGTCCATGTTTCACTTCCATACATGGCTACACTCCATACAAATACTTTCAGAAATGACTTCCAGACACTTAAATCTATACTCGATGTTAACAAATTTCTCTTCTTCAGAAACGCTTTCCTTGCCATTGCCAGTCTACATTTTATATCCTCTCTACTTCGACCATCATCAGTTATTTTGCTCCCCAAATAGCAAAACTCCTTTACTACTTTAAGTGTCTCATTTCCTAATCTAATTCCCTCAGCATCACCCGACTTAATTCGACTACATTCCATTATTCTCGTTTTGTTTTTGTTGATGTTATCTTATATCCTCCCTTCAAGACACCATCCATTCCGTTCAACTGCTCTTCCAAGTCCTTTGCTGTCTCTGACAGAATTACAATGTCATCGGCGAACCTCAAAGTTTTTATTTCTTCTCCATGGATTTTAATACCTACCCCGAATTTTTCTTTTGTTTCCTTTACTGCTTGCTCAATATACAGATTGAATAACATCGGGGAGAGGCTACAACCCTGTCTTACTCCCTTCCCAACCACTGCTTCCCTTTCATGTCCCTCGACTCTTATAACTGCCATCTGGTTTCTGTACAAATTGTAAATAGCCTTTCGCTCCCTGCCACCTTCAGAATTTGAAAGAGAGTATTCCAGTCAACATTGTCAAAAGCTTTCTCTAAGTCTACAAATGCTAGAAACATAGGTTTGCCTTTCCTTAATCTTTCTTCTAAGATAAGTCGTAAGGTCAGTATTGCCTCACGTGTTCCAGTATTTCTACAGAATCCAAACTGATCTTCCCCGAGGTCGGCTTCTACTAGTTTTTCCATTCGTCTGTAAAGAATTCGTGTTAGTATTTTGCAGCTGTGGCTTGTGGATATCTACAAGTATATCTGTGGATATCCACAGTAATAACTTATGTGTGATTAACAATTGGAGGACAGTATCAGTATTAACACTTTATCTGCTGTGGGTGTGTAGACTTGACCTGCTACCCCATTCCCCAGGTGTTGTGGACATGTACATGCATGCTGCTTGGGTTTTCCTATGGTACTATGGATGTCTGAATGGTTCCTGAGCGACTGACCTCTGTGCTGCAGATGAGTTACTTCCATATCTTGATGAATAAAAGTGTTTTAGTATTTATCATACAACATGTGGCTCATTGTGTGCTGTTGTTTACAGAAAACCTTGTTTCATTATCTTAAATCATTTGTGGTATATGACTATCATTATGACAACATGATTCGTGTGCAAGGATGTGAACTGGAGTGTCACACACGACCATCCTTCGTATATAAAACCCAATAACTCAAGAATGAAATAAGATATCTATCTGCTCTCAATTTTAAATAAAATTTTGATATCTTACCTGCATTTCTTTCACTGTAATGTAGGAGCTAAAATCAACTGTATCTAAAGTATATGCAGTGCATTTTTAACTTTTCCAACTCTGTAAAGTTTCGTGTGGTGTTTTACTTAATGTGATGCATTTACAGTTAAGTATGACGAGTAATGAAAACAAATTCAATTCTTTGTCGAGTGAAGATATCAGACTGTAGAATATGCAAAAATTAAATATTTTCATCTAATAGTTTTCTAAAAATCGGATGACAAGTATTTCATGTCAGCTGGAACTCAGCATAGGCACCAGCATTTGGTTAGCAACACAGCTATAACAAATGGAGCATCAGCATGGAATGCAAAGAGCTCATCTATAGCAAAGAAAAAATTTAGTCACTATTAGTATTAGTATTGGTATCTATTTTAAGTTGCTATTTGTTCTCATTTGGGATGGACCTGCACTGTATTGGCTTGGATGCACAATGTTGGATACATGCATAGTTGACATCTACAAGACATATCTTCCTGGTTTTCCATACAATTAAATGTGCATCTTGTTTCAATCACACCAACAGCTGCCGTACGTCAGTCATTTCTGTTTAGTTTACAGTAATAGAGGTCACTTGTGCAACTACTGAAAGCTACCATAATGCGACTTGAAGGTTTTTCTAGGGCAGTTCACTGGAATCCTCACTTCATGGTCTATGCATTACATGCCTCACAGATAATGTTCAGTATGATGGAACATTATGGTGACCTAATATACATTTGATAAATGAACTACATAACTAACTTCAAACAGTATGCAATATGTGATGACAGTTTTAATGAGACTTCCCAACATCAGAAATATTCCATATAAAATTTCACAAAATCCATATCATGAATTTTAAAGGCTATGTTGTACTGAAATATGCATGTGATTGGCTTCTTTGTTCTTAGTCAGTGGAATGTAAATTGTGAGATCAGAATTCAGGAAACGAAAATCTAGGCTAGGGACAATCGTATTGTTATAACTCTGGCATAACAAATAAGTTCAAATGGTTGTTTACAAAATTTTAATATATGTAGATGCAGATAAGGATCTTATGGATGTGGTGCAGAGGCAGATTTCATTTCTCTTTTCCATACAGACCTCGTTCATTACCAGGTTGCTCGATTTGTCACAGTGTTGCCACTGTTAATAATTCTTCAGATAATGCCATTCAAAGGTGATAAACTTTTCGGCAAGATAATTATTTTAGTTCACATACCACAAAAGATAAAAAAATGTGTATTCAATTGAAATACATATTTGTTGTAATTCATTGTGCATTTTACTTAATTTATTTTTTGCAGGAGATATATACTGCTTTAGCGACACCAAAAGTAGTGGATATCAGTAAAAGATTTCCAGGCAGCAAAGAGTGGTTGGATCATAATGCTCCTGCTAAACATTTGGCAAATGAAGCTGCCCGTTTGAAACATCTTCGTGAAAAAGTCGCACAGTTGGAGGTACATATTAATAATTCTATTTGTAAAATATGGTAAGAAAGTGTAAAAAGTTACTGGATAGGCCGTTACATTTAGTATGTAATAACATGTTTAAAATAATCAAACCTATGACTGAAGCTTACATAATGCTTGCGGGAGGGACAATGCAACATTAGAAAATTATTTGTACATAATGATGGCATACTGTTAAGTGTTAAACACTATTTTTAATGCAATAAACCTTTTCTTTCAATTCTTGTGGTATTAGCCAAGTAAATATTCCACAAAAATAGACCTGTGTTGTTTCATCATGATCTTTCACTTCTTATTAAAGAGCAATCAAAGTAAAAGTATTAAATTTACACACAGTAAAACAAATGATTTGTTCTATTGTTAGTTACATTCTTCATCAGTTCATCATAATTTAAGTGATGATCATTATCCTGCACTTTTTAAATACATGTATTTATTTATTTTGCAGTCTGAAGCTGCAAAGTTCCTTGTGAAGCGTAAGACAGGTGGCAAAATAGAAGCAGATTTCGCGGTGTTCCCAACAGTTGAAATGAAGAAAGTGAGTTACTGTTTTCCTATATATTTATCATTGCACAATTCTGAATTAAGGTCCTTGGACTTTCTTTACCTCCTAGCTCTCTAATCCTCAAATGGCAAAAATCAAATGACTTACATAAATGCTTTAATTGCCAGAATCTGTAATCAGACAATGCAGTGTTGCTATTAAATGACTAATTTTGTTTGTAGCACTGCATATTACTTTTTTTTTTTACATTCAGTCACATCTCTGAAAGGCACAAATAAAAAGTGTGCGGATTATATGTAGTTGTTTTTTTCCATATGTTTTCAGATTTATCTCAATCCCGCATAGAAGTAATTTGTCAATAACTGTGGCATATTTGGTCCAATTGTTTTCCTTGTACCACTTCTCCCCAGCAAGTCACTTTCTTAGACCTTGACACCTACCCTTCTGATGGCTCCTTAAGATCCCCTATGCATAGTTAGCCAACTATATGTCAGTAATACATCATCTTATGCAGTTGTCACCACATTGTGCATGAGAAAGTCGTCAGTCTTGCCAACCGAAGTGCATCCTAACCTACAGAAGGCCTCTTACTACCCTCAAAAATTAAGCCCATCATATCCTCTTGGTAGTGAGACCATGCCTGATAAACAACCACAAAACAGCACTCTTATTACACAATGATGGAAATTCCTGGTTGGAGCAATACATAAAATAAGTGAAAGAAAACCACTCATCTGTAGCAGACTTATGTGTAGATCTGAGAAACATGTAACAGGAAACACTGTTCACATTAAACATTAAACTGTTCACATTGTCTTTCAAACATTTATGCACACAACCAGACAGGCACCCGAATGCATACTCCCATGGCCATGGTGAGATTGATCATCGATTATCAACCAGACGAAAGGAGTAGAGAGGGTAGAGCATAAAAAACTATAAAAAGAGGTGGAGGGAGGGCAGGGGGGGGGGGGGAGAGAAAGTGCCAAAATGGTGTGGGTGGGGGGTGGGGAAGAGAACTGGTTGGAAAAGGCAGTACATGATATGGGGGGGGAGGCAGGCAAGGAGTGGTGTGGACAGAAGAGAGAAGGGAAAAGGTAAGTGAGGCGGTGGCAGACAGGTTCATGGAGGTTCGGGAGAGGGTGAGTGTGCGAGCGTAGGTTGTGCTGGAAAGACAATTCCAACCTGTGTGGTTCAGAGAAACTTGTACTGGAAGAGCATCAAAATGGGCTGCATAGTGAAGCAGCTGTTGAATTTATTTCTGTTGTGAAATGGAAGGAGAAAACTTATGATCTAAGTTGTAGGTACTATATAAAGAGCTACGTAGGAAGTTAGAGGGAAGATAAGAAAATGTTGTTGCTTCACTACATGGGCCATATGGATACTTCCTTCAAGCACAAGTTTCTCTGAACTGTGCAAGTGGGGACTCTTTTCAGCATATCCTGCTCCCTTGCAATTTGCCTGGTCTAAACATCCATCAACCTGTTTCACAGTGCCTCATTGTACCTTCTCTCTTCTGTCCACACCACTCTTTCCCCATCCACATCATGTACTGCTCTCTCTCCCCCCCCCCCCCCCCCCCAAAATCTCGATTCCTTCTCCCTTTTCCACTAACATCCCTCTTTCTATATTTCTTTTATGCTGTACCCTCTGTACTCATTTGTCTTGTTGTAGGGCTGCAGAGTCTTCTGCTGAAATACATCTCTTTCCTGGTAGCCTTTCCTACCCTCCCTCCCCCCCCCCCCCCCCACACACACACACACACACACACACACACACACACACACACATTCTTGAGCCCAGAAAATTGCTTTCAATAACTGATAATCAATGAAGTCTCACTGTTGCTACAGGAGTGTGCATTTGGGTGTCTGTGTAGTTATGTGTTTACTTTCTCTAGAAGAAGAAAAATAACCTGAAATTTAGTATGACTAGTGTTTCTTGTTGTGTGTTTCTGTGCTCCAATCGCAAGTTCACTATAGGTAAGTGCTTGTCTCTCCATTATCATACTCTTACTAAACACTCTGGACTAGAATGGTTGAACTGCACTTTCTGTTGGGGAAGTTAAGCAAGCAACTATGCTTGCTACAGGTATCATATTTATCTGAAAGGCCTGCTTTCATCCAGGATGTCCTATTGATTCTTAACAAAGTTATTATTAATATGTGTAATCTTGGTTGTCAGAGCTTCTGCTCCATTTCTCTTGGCCTTGACACTGAAGGGACATTTATCTGCAGCATTCATGTTTCCAGTTATGTTAGTGGTTCATTCTTTTCTATTAGGACTCCACATGTGAAAGGCACCTGCATGGTACCACTATTTTGGTTGACATTGGAGCCAACATCTTGCTGCATCAATAACCTCCCCTTATTCATGTACTGCTTCCCGCAGAGTGCATCCTTCATTGGACCAGATGGAAGTTGGAAGGTGTGATACCTGGGCTGTAGGGTGGATAAGGAGCTTTGTGAGTTCATCTCAGATGACCATTCTTATGCAAGGCTCTACATTGTCATGGGGAAGGAGAAGCTCGTTTGCATTTTTGTAGCAACCAATGTGTTCCTACATTGCAGGAATAGCAACTGTGTGCAGCTGACCAGCATGCGGGAGAGCAGATAGGTTTGCACAACTTTGTTGTGACAATGACAGATGCCTCACCCTTGACTCACTGTGCTTTTGTTCATTGCCAGGTCTTCATAGACATTTTCAAGCACCTATGATGCTCTGGTTTTCTGCCAAAAGAAACTCAAATGACAGCACTCTGCTTGGAACACATCTTCATTACAGATGCAATTTCAAAGGCTGTCAGAACTTCATGAAACTGTAGGGCTGAATCCACAATGCCCCACAACAGGTTCCACATTTTTTAACTGAAATTGGCCAAAAAAAGTGTTGCATTACATTTTGTACACCCCTCTTAACATACTACATTCTTCTGCTTCTAAGAAATGATGCCAAAAGCTTCAGGACAACATACATGGAGAAGTTTTGATTCTCTGGTGGATGCTTATCCTTTTTATGGTATGCTGAATGAATATTTGATGTACCTACTTTTAACCAAAATTTGATTCAGAATTTATCTACCTTACCAGCCATATACTGTGTAAATCTCAATTTGGATGTAGTGGGAAAGAGCTATCAATCACTTATGATTACTTATCCTAGCTTGTAAAGCAAGGAACAATTTTCAGTCAACCATTCAAGAAATTCTGACACTAAATCAGAAATGATGCCAAAAGCTTCAGGACAACATACATGGAGAAGTTTTGATTCTCTGGTGGATGCTTATCCTTTTTATGGTATGCTGAATTAATATTTGATGTACCTACTTTTAACCAAAATTTGATTCAGAATTTATCTACCTTACCAGCCATATACTGTGTAAATCTCAATTTGGATGTAGTGGGAAAGAGCTATCAATCACTTATGATTACTTATCCTAGCTTGTAAAGCAAGGAACAATTTTCAGTCAACCATTCAAGAAATTCTGACACTAAATCAGATTTATCTGTTATTGACCTACATCGCCTGATATCAAAGTGTAAAAAATTTCATAGTTTGCCTGAGTCTTGGAGAGGGGAAAAATCATACAAAACTGCATTGAATGCATCTAGTTCAGAAAGATAAGCACTGAAAACTGTAAATCTAATGCGGGCATTTACGGCTAATATTTGTATTACTGCTGGTACTTGTTTTATGGCATTGGCCCATTATCAAAGGTATAATTCACCACCTAATATTTCATCTGTCAGTACTGGCAACCTCGTCAGAGGCTTTAATGACACAGAAAGCAGCTGCAATCTTAAACAGTATCAACAAGCCAAACCATTTATATGAATCCACGCAACAGTTGGTTTGTGACGTCATCAGACCACTGCCTAAGATTGCTGAGTCGCACCAATGGATGTTTTGGAGCATGTAGCGGGAGAGAAGTAAAACAAACTCCGCCAACTCTTCCCCATGATGAGCTCCGTAATATACGTCAGCGTGACTCTGCGATATTAAGCATTGGTGTGATGAAGTCACGAACTGATGGTTGCATGGATGTGTATAAATAATTCAGGTTGCTGATCTTGTTTCAGATTGTAACTCTGAGTCACTAAAGTCTCTGGCAGTGTATCCGGAATGTGAAATGTTAGGCATACAATTATGCCTTGGCCCACGGTCTAAAGCCACTAAAACAATATATTCAACAGTAACTCGAACTGTTGTTTCAAAGTTGTCAGTGTGCTTCTGCCTCTTTGCACAGCATTATGCAGTTAAGCATTGCATCATCCACAGACAGTGCTATGAATGTTCATGTTTCTCTTTACAGATGGCGTTGATGGTCCTGTCTTGTGTGAAACATTTTGCTTGTGTAGTCATCCATCTCCCTTCAAGATATGATCTAAAATTTCCCATTATTTCATGTATTTTTCAAATTCTGAATGTCTCACATAAAATGAAGAAGATAACCCACACCTGCCTCTTCCTCTATTATATCGAATGTCATCTGTTTGTGAATGAAATACTAGTTTTGATAGAAAAGTTTATCCTGTGGGAGTAACCTTGTTAATTAACGTAACTTTTAATGATTCAGCAATGTCGGGAATAAGAGTATAATCATCACCTCTTATTTCTTCTTGTCTTTGTTTCAGTGCCTTTGGACTCTTGCTCTGAAACTTGCTGCAGATATTCTAAATATTCTATCGCTTCCTGGTCTGATAACTTAAGTCATTTTCAATATTTGTTTCACGACTTATACCCAACCAATCTTTTTAGGTCTTGTAAGGCTTCAGCATACTCTCCAACATATTAACAATCAGGTGCAGCTCATTTTCCATTTCTTAGGTGACATAGATGCATAAAGAAACATTAAGCAGTCAAAATGAACACTGCTTTGTCCTAGGTGTGCAGTGAGAAATAAAAACAATGAATATAGCTTCATGTTTGTAATTTGGACAATGCAATCTCTGCTGGAAGGAAATGTTGTTGTTGTCGTCGTCGTCGTCGTCGTTGTCGTCGTCGTCGTCGTCGTCTTCAGTCCAAACGACTGGTTTGATGCAGCTCTCCGTGCTACTCTATCCTGTGCAGGCCTCTTCATCTCTGAGTAACAACTGCAACCTACATCCTTCTGAATCTGTGTAACTGTATTCATCTCTTAGTCTCCCTCTGATTTTTACCATCCATGCTTCCCTCCAGTTCCCTTGATGCCTCAGAATGTGTCCTGCCAACCAATCCCTTCTTCTAGTCAGGTTGTACCATAAATTTCTCTTCTCCCCAATTCTCTTCAGTACCTCCTCATTAGTCATGTGATCTACCCATCTAATCTTCAGCATTCTTCTGTAGCACCACGTCTGAAAAGCTTCCATTCTCTTCTATGTTTCACTTCCATACATGGCTACACTGCATACAAATACTTTCAGAGAGGACTTCCTGACACTTAAATCTATTTCTTCAGAAACGCTTTTTGTGCCATTGCCAGTCTACATTTTATATTCTTCCTACTTCAACCATCATCAGCTATTTTGCTTCTCAAATAGCAAAACTCATCTACTACTTTAAATGTCTCATTTCCTAATCTGATTCCCTCAGTCACCTGATTTAATTCAACTTCATTCCTTTGTCCTCTTTTTGCTTTGTTCTTGTTAATCTTATATCCTCCATTAAAAGTACTGTCCATTCCTTTCAACGGTTCTTCAGAGTCCTTTGCTGTCTCTGATTGAATTACAGTGTTGCCGGCAAACCTCAAAGCTCTTATTTCTTCTCCGTGAACTTTAATTGCTACTCCAAATTTTTGTTTTGTTTCCTTTACTGCTTGCTCAGTATACAGATTGAATAACATAGGCTACAACCCTGTCACAGACCCTTCTCAACCACTGCTTCCCTTTCATGCCCCCTCAATTCTTATAACTGCCAACTGGTTTCTGTACAAATTGTAAATAGCCTTTTTATTCTCTGTATTTTACCTCTGCCACCTTTAGAATTTGAGAGTGTGTTCCAGTCAACAATGTTAAAAGGAAATAGAAGCCACAAAATTTAAAAGTTCTATAAAAAAATATAGTTCTAGACATTTAAAAAATTTATATGTTCACTTCTACTGTGTCTGTCATTAAAGTGATAAAGGAAAATCTAAAACGTCTTGATCTCCCAGATAGATGCTGTCTAAACCTCCTTGCATTACAGTAGTGTCAGACAGGTGGCACCATCCACTGTCTTTGAACTTGGACATAATTTCTGTAAGATTTTTCACCAGTTTTACTTACAAAGAACAAATGTAACACTAGTGGATCTAGAACTATCATGAATATGAATATTAAAATAAGACAATTAATTGTGAAATATTACGGTTTGGCTTGCCGAGTTGTGTTAATTTCATCTGTATTTGTTAAATGATATATCCTGGCTCAGATTACACTTTACATTGGTTTAACTCGACATTGAACAAATTGCGATCAGTGAATTTCCATGTCTTTGTTGCATGGAAAAATGGGACTACACATTCTGGATATATCAACATCTTTCAGGTCAACAGAAGTTTACAGTACCTATACTATGTATTCTATTCGCTCATCATAGATGACTTTCAGCTTTATGTGCCTAAATATTTGTTACAGTACTCACACCTATATTCTTGATAACTCATATTTAACTATTTTTTGGCTGAACTTTTAGAATATTCACAAAATTATAAAACTGCAAAACATTTCTTCATTGTCAGTTCATAAACAATCCCAGTAGTAAGACTGCGCAAATTTTTAGAATAAGAACCATTAGTTCTGTAAAAAGTACTCTGCGTGAAAATTGCTGAAAATGTTTCAGAATCTATTAAATCACTGTAACGTCATAGTAATTTGTATGTTTATACATGCCATTGTAAAAGAAATTAACTTTGTGTATTTACGTGTCATAGCATCAGTGAATTTGTAGTGTATTATCTAGTGCAAAGCTGTGTAACATATCAATACCTTTGTCATACCTAAATCTGTAAATTAAAAAAATGTTTAAAATTATTTGATAAAAGGCATGTAATCAGCATTGAGAAAATACGTATATTATTGTGAATACATTTAACGTAATTGGCTGAAGCATACTTTTGCTATGAGAAGCTTATGTCAGCCTGATATATACAACTTTTATGAATGTATGAAAAAGTTTTATAAAATCACTGTGTTGTGTATTTTACTTACTGTTGATTCTTTGTATTGAAAATGCTGAACAACCTCCAGGAAAAGTTTTAAAAAAATATGGACTCCCATCAACTGCTTTACACCTGCCAACAAAGGAGCAATATATTTCGATTTAGTAAATGTGTAAAGCTGACAATTTCAGCTTGAACTTGAGCTGGGATAGGCTGAAAACAATGTAGTGGCACTCTGCTTAAAATAATATATGCAGCACAATGATTTATAAGACTTTTTCATATACCCACAGGAGTTAAAAGATGTAAATCAGATGGGCATTGGTTTCTCTTCGCTCAAGACTGCCGTGACATGGCTTCAGCTACATGCCATGAATAGATTCGCAATAATGAGTAGCACATCCTCTCATTTTTGATTATATGTTTCTTTTGTGAAATGAGATTAAAAATTTTGTTAAGTTAACAGTTTAGGAATGATTCATTTACTGATGTGTTGCAAAGATTTGCACTAGGTAATAACAGTAGAAAGTGAAGTTAATTTTGTTAATAATGACATCTACAAAACATGAGAGTTAATATAACTTTACAGTTAATTAAGATGCTAATATGTTTTAGTAATTTTACACAGAGCACTTTTTACAGAACTTGATACTGAGATTTTTTTATTTATTTTTTTTTTTTTTTCCAACTATTATGAAGTGTCTTGCAGTTGTCATTTCATGAATATTTTAACATTTTCACTGAAAAATAGTTCAATAAGAGTTATCAAGAGTGGTAGTACTGTAACAAATACCTATGTTTATGAAGGAGAAAGTCTTCTACTATCAGCAAATACAATATGATATGGGGGTGATAAACTTCAGTTAACACAAAATGATCGTGATATACATGTATTCGGAATGTCCTGTCCTGCCATGCCACGTGGTGTACTAGTGACTAGTGACTGCTGTAAGTGGTGCAGTTTCTAAGAACTGTCAAGACCTGGTTATATCACGTGTATGGAGGTATTTATTATGCTGCCATCCACTAGAAGGCAATCAACAGATAGTGCTTTGTTGACGGCATGGAGTTTTGTCTTCCACTATATACAAATGGCGACTTTTAAGTAGCCATAAAAAGGTGTCAGTTCTGACCCTGTTAAAAACCTGTGTAATATAGACTTTTAAATAATTTTCTTGAAAGGGGAACACTGGACTATACTAAATTTTTTCCCTTTCCCTGAAAGCTGGTGGGATTGGGGTCGCGTGACCCCAGGTATGGATGCCCTTGTCAGTGAATAGGTTGAAGTATATAAGCATTTTATGGCACATTCTGTGTTTCTGCAAGCTGCTTGAATGTTTTCGTAAAGTTACTGAATGAGTTATCTCATTTTTATTATTCTGACAGAAACTTAAAAATCCTGATTATACTTGGGTGACATAAGGAGAGACCTTAAAAAAAATAAATAAATAAATAAAATAAAACAAAACTCCGTTTATATCTATTTCAGCACTGACAATTACACACAGCGAATAAGCTCTGCCACATTTGATCACATCCCAGATGAATTCAATCAGGTTCAGATCTGGTGAAGTGGGAGGCTAGCATATCAACTGGAACTCGTCGCTGTGTTTCTTGAACCACACCGTCACACTCCCGGTCTTGTGACATTGTGCATTATCTTGTTGAAAAACATGTCATTGCCATCAGGGAACATGATTGTCGTGAAGGGGTATACATGATCTGCAGGCAGTGTACGATATTTGTTGGCCATCATTGTGCCTTGCACGAGCTCCACTGGACCCATGGATGCCAAGGTGAATGTTGCCCAGAATATAATGGAGATGCCACCAGCTTGTTTCCATCCCACAGTACATGTGCCAAGGATTTGTTCCCCTGGAAGGCCGTGGATTCGCACCTTCCCATCTGCATGATGAAGATGGTATCAGGATTCATCAGACCATGCAACACTCTGTCACTGTGCCAACATCCAGTGCTGACGGTCACATGCCCATTTCAGTTGTAGTTGTCGATGTCATCGTATTAACATTGGCACATACATGGATTGTCAGCTGCTGAGGTCCATCGTTGGGAGTGTTTGGTGCACCATATGTTCGTATGATGTTAGTTTGGCCACAGTTTGCTGACTAAACTGTTTTACCTGTCCGCTCAGCCTATGATATTTGTCACCTTTTAATGAGGGGTGTCCACCCAACCCCATGTCGTCTGGATGTGGTTTTGCCTTGATTTCGCCACATGTTGAAGACACTACCACAGCACTCCTTCAACACCCAACAGTTTGTACAGTTTCTGAAATGCTGACACCAAGCTTCTGGGCCATCACAATCTACTCTCGTTTAAACTTGGATAGATCGTGGGTCTTCCCCATTCTACATGTGGACAGCAAGCTGTGTGTGTGTGTGTGTGTGTGTGTGTGTGTGTGTGTGTGTGTGTGTGTGTGTGAGGGAGACTAGCAGTCATTCCTTGCCCGGTGAGGCTGCTACCTCCTGGACGGTTTTTATGTCAATAGGTCGGTGGTCCTAATGTTTGGCTGATCAGTGCATGTTTGGCCGCTAGAGAGCATCTGGTAGCCTTGCTGTTGTGTTTTGGTTGAGATTGTTGTCACTAAGTATTGTCTTTACTGTGTGCAGCTTTGAATACTTGGAAACAAAATGCACTCTCTCCTATACTGTTGTTTAGGCAGTGCTTTCAAAGAAGTAATACTATAGTGATCCTGAATTTGACATTGAATTTAACAGCTCACAAAGTGCAGAGGAATGTGATGTTACCTCTTTAGAGACTGAAAGTACCAACAATTCATCATTTGACCGACCAGTGTTCACCAGTGGTACAAGATACGTACATACTGTGCTCCAGCCAGATCCTCCAAGATTTATGTTCAAAGGAAACCATTGTGAAATACATGTTAGACTTCATAGCTACACAGAAACTAAAAAATGACTTTTAGTTCCAAGATATTTAAGTCAAAGATGGTGTAGGAGTACACGCAGGATTTTATTGTTGAGGATCTTAAAATTTTTTGTAACTCATAATTTTGATCTTTAAAAGCTACCTTTATATGTCTATATGAAATGTCATTAATTGTAGGAAATAATTGATAAAAAATTTTTTTGGAACATGATTTGGAAAAAAAATTGTTAAGGGGGTTAACCGTAAGTGTGGTAGTTTATTTTATATTCATAAGAATAATGCATAAGTTTGATAACTTCGTTACTTCAGTTGGCTTCTTTGAGAGCCCTGGAGTTCTTACTCTCACATTCAGGTGTATTTGTTCTTTATATTTATTGCCAGTATTATAGTCAGTTTCAGATGCCATGCAAAGTAGGTGTAACATGCTAGAAGCAGAGAGCAGAGTAGACTGTAAATTTGATTATAATAAAGTAGTAGTTTCAGATGAACTGTTATATACCTAGCAAAAATACACACATTATTTTTGCATTAATTTTGCATCATTGCCCACTGTTAAAAGTGGGGTTTTACTGTGTTCTGCTTTCTCACAATCATGGAGAAATGAATGGGAAAATTCTTGTAAAGTGGAAAATAAATTTCTTATTTCATAAACTGTTTGAGTGCCTGAATTATGAGCCTATAAATTAATGTTGTTGCCATAAGGTATAATGTACATGGTAAAATTAGCATCCGAACT
This sequence comes from Schistocerca cancellata, assembly GCF_023864275.1. NCBI lineage: Eukaryota > Metazoa > Arthropoda > Insecta > Orthoptera > Acrididae > Schistocerca > Schistocerca cancellata. The sequence goes on along the minus strand of NC_064628.1, from coordinate 779,307,672 downwards.
TTCCAAGTAGGGTAACTGTGGTCCATCCAGTCAATACAGTGATGTGATGTGATTGTGAAGACTATGATAGTTGTTAAATAATGGCCAAATAATATGTCTCTTCTTTTGCTTGTCAAGTATCAGCTTTTTCAGTAAATAAGGGAGGTTATTTACATTATTTACAATCATTATAACACTTATAATACAAATAAAAGCTTTTTCTGTTCAACTCATTGTTGTCACTATGTAACTATCTTTTACTTTTTTTTCTTAGGCTCTCGAGGAGACGCAGCCAGTAGTAATCGGAAAACTGAAACTACCCAGAGACAAACAGCTTGATAAAGATGTCCCAGATAAGATCTCACTTTTCTTAAGTGATGATCAATTGAAGCTTCTGCACAAGAAGTTGCTAATTCCATTAGGTGTTTGTTAGCGCACTAAGCACAAAGTACTTACATGGAAGTAAACTGAGCTCTATTGCTTTCTGTAAATAAGATTTTTAAATTGATGTGGCCTCTATCAGTTTAATAACTTAACTTATTTATTTAAACTAGCATTTATTGCAAAAGTCCAACAAGTGGAAGTATAAAGTATGAAACTTTATTGAAAATAGATTAATCTACTAAAGTGAGTTGTGACAAGGATACCAGAAAACTCAAGAGTACTGCATTTCAGTAGTAGAATGAGAGAATATGTTGCGGGAAGTTGGCAGGTGTAAAGGTTGTAGTGGGAGAACAGGTCAGCTAGAATACATATTTAACACTGTTGCTTGTGGTACAGTATCTTTCTACTTTGTGTTTCAATGACTACAATTTTTTCCTCTCTTTGTGAAACTGTTCAGAATGGTTTAAAAAAATATGAAGTCCAGAAAGCAGTAACAGCACTATGAGGAGGACAGATTGCTGCTCACCATATGGAGGAGCTATTGAGTCGCATATGGACATAATGAAAAATCCTTTTAATGTTTAAGCTTTTGGAGTGCAAAGTCCTTCTTCTGAAAAAGGACACAGAGATACGGCCACAACTCACACACACATGGCCACTGTCTCTGGGCACCAGCGCCAAGGGTGTGTGTGTGTGTGTGTGTGGGTGTGTGTGTGTGTGTGTGTGTGTGTGTGTGTGTGTGTGTGTGTGTGTGTGTCCTATTTTGGAAGAATGACTTTTTTGTTTGAGAGCTTAGATACTTAGCAGTCTCTTTCATTGTGTCTGTCTGTGACTGAATGATTCCTCTATATGGTGAGTAGTAATCTGTCCTTTACGTATTGTTGTTCTGAGTGGTTTCATTTACTTAACTCCTTATATTCCTGTTTTTCCTTGTGGAAACTCAGGACTGTGTAAACTGTATTTTTAACTGTAGTTTTTTAACATTATTTGGATGTGTGACATTAATTTTTGTCTATTGTTTTTATAAGTGAAATCAAATGTTTGAAGATTATGTAGTAGTGTACAAAGAATTAATTGGAGGTATTTTCATTCAGGGCTGAGGATGGGAAGAGAATTTCAGGAATTGATTCCACTTAGCAATTACTGTGATGGTAAAGATTATAGTACATAGCGAAAAATTAATTCTATTACATCTTTTGTTTGCTTACTATGCTACATATTTTGTGAAGATCATTACCTCTGCTCATAACTGAAGTCTTTCACAGGCAGAAAAATTAGTAAAATATTTTTACAAATTTGTATTGCTTGTTGTTTAATTGAGCTGCAGACTATAAATATTTATGGTTTCAGAATTTAAGAATGGAATACCTAATCTTCCGTGTCAAAATCTATATATGAATATTTTTAAAGATGTCTTTATAAAATAGTGTATTTCACCAAGGGAAGCACATTGGAGGAAAACTGCAAAAAAACACATTGATCAACAGAAGTGTAAATATTTTAAACTGTTTTCCACTTTTATAGAGAAATTTTGAGAAGTGAAATATGTCAGTATTGAGCAATATTAATATTTCACATTTAATCAAACAATGGAAAATCTAGGATGGATTTCACATTTAATGTATATTTCAGTAGTTTACTTGCTTTTTCAGGAGGAGGGGAGGGGGGTACCTGTCTTTGACTCATTGAGAAATTAATTTATTTGGTATGTTTTTGTCAGACATGAAGTACTTCTGGTTCCTCATGAAAAACAGAGGTCAAACTATGAAGAATTTTGTGTGTGATCATAACTAGAAACTTAGAATTTCTAAACAGTTGCATTTAAGATGCAACAGGTGATATTATTATTATTAATTACTCTGTTCAAGTACATATTTGTGTATAAATCAGATACCTGTTTCATGCTAAAAACTGATAAATCATGAAGGAAAGACTAGTGAAATAAATAAAGGGCTAAATGCAAATTGGAAAATAGGTTTCATAATTTTTTTTCTGGTGTAGAACAATCTCTACAGTGCAGGTATAGAATTTGGTATTTGTCAACACTAGATTTTTGTGAAATGCATGTAAGAGGAGAAGTAGCATTTTTGGGTACTTACGTTAATGCCAGTAGAAAGAAAATTGTAAATGATATTCGAGCAACATTGGTGGTACACAGTTGTTTGCATACCATCATCAATATACTATAGCTCATACTAAGGTTTTGCTTAGAAATGTGATATTTGCTGCATCAGAGGGTAGGACCAGTCAGTCAGTATTCTTACTTGTTCTCTTTTCTCTCATATTTTCATTTTGTCACACTGCTCATATTGTATCTCAAATAATTCCAGAATGGAATGCAGTTCTTCCAGGTGGAGGTGAGCTTCTGCAATGTTCACCACATGTTTACACACAATAATATTGACAACTTGTTGCATGAGATAAATAAGATAGCTATTTGTAACAGTCTTTTGCAGGAAACAGGCCACATAATTAAACATGTAGTTTCCTTGGTTGTGGAAGTTACTTGATGGGCACTGTGTGACAGTGATAAATTGGAACTTGGGCAACTGGTCACATGAGAGCTCTATGAGTAACATAGGAGGCTCGCTGAATCTGTACCAAGAAGAATCAGTTGACTAGATTTCATAATTATACAAAACACTGATTGTTTAAGGTATAGGTTGGACAGAAAAGAAAACTCTTCTGGAATGTGATAACATGTGTTTCTGTTATATTTTTATATTCTGCAGTATTGCTTGTATAATAGAAGATTTTATATAAAAAATCTGGTTGGTAACAGAGAATTTATTTAGAACTTTTGTGCCGACCACTAACATTTAAAGTTTCCTCTTATAATATTTTGATTATTCCCAGCTTTGGGAAAACTGGTTATTTATTGAACAATAATTCATCTCTCTCTTCAGTCATATGGAACTGATAGAGCTGTTGTAAATTCTGTAAAATAAGAAAAGGTGCCTCAGACTGTTAGATATATACATGTGCTTATATGATTTTTCCCACAGTATTAATACAGTCAAATAAATATATGCTTGACTAATGATTGTTTATTATTAAATGGACATCATGATAATTGTATAAAAAGCTTTAAGCAGTAGTCAAATAATAAAACAAATATTTTGCAACACAATTTTATCAATATATAATCAGCACACTACACTCGCACCCCTCAACAGTTCATTGCTGCACTCAGGTTCTGCATATCATTGTTAAGATAGCAAAATCTTGTAACTAAAAAATTGTAAGTTTTGAGTTATATGTGTGCGCATGTTGAAAAGCATGTCACACATAAGATGTAAAACCTCCATATCTCAATACAGGCGTGTTTAGTTCTTGTACAGAAAAGTCTCACAACCTTGTAGCATTCAAATCTTAAGTAGTGAAATCTAGCATCTCAAAAGAATGTTTCCGTTTTGAAATTAACTGCACTTTTTCATTGTTGTGCTTTTGAAAAAGATTGTATGGCATTATTGGCTGGGAGATCCCATTGAGATTGTTTGGCTGCCTGGTGAAAACCTTTTTTTGACTGTGTGACGTGCATAGAGTTTTGCCAATGTAACAAGTATTTAGAGTTTTTTTGGTGACATAGGTAACACTCTTTGTGTGATTTAACTGTGGAATAGCATAGGCATTTATATCCAACAAGTTATTAAGTGTTTTAGAGATTAGTTAATGTGTGCAGAAGATTAAAAACACTATCCAAAAAATGGTAAGTACACAAAAATCCACTTTCCACCTTCTAGTACCATGTCACCCTCACAACACCTCCACAACGACCCCATTAAGTTTTATTTACATTCCCTCCGCAAACATGCCTTCGCCCTAGCCAGATTACACTCCCATATTTTATTTTCTCAGGCTTGTGACATTTGGCATCACCCCCAAAGGCCTCACACTTAAAGTTCCCATCTCTGGCTGCAACCCTTCTTTCCATCAGTCCCTCTACCAGTTCCAAACCGAACAATCCATTGCCCTCACCCACCTAATCCTTCACCTACACATCCACTCAGCCAATCAACACACCCATCAACTCCTGTCCCTAATAAAAGTCCTCAATCTTTCCTCTCCCACATCCACACCGGTTGTTCAGAGCATCCTCCTACAGGCCAACCGCAAATTAGAACAGCATGCCACCCTCCACCTTAAAAAACTATCCAATCTCCTGGTTTCCCACCTCCGGAAAGGCAACTCACTCACCCTTCACAACCATTCCAGCAAACCTCAACCTCCTCTCATTGCACACAAACCTAGTCTCTCCCATCTACTCAATCTCCCACTTCCAGCTCCACTCCCTCCAAAACCTCAAAATTCCAATCAACACAATCTGAAACCACAACACCCCAATTCAGTAGTTAACCTCTCCTCCAAACCTCTCTCCCAATCCGAAACCTCTGTCCTATCCAAAGGCCTCACCTTCAGCCCCACTCCCAGATTTAACCAAACAGCCCTTGTCAAAGATTTACTGTCCTACACCCGTACTCTCTGCTGGAAATATCACTTTGCCACGAAGAAAAATGATCCTAATCCTACTCCTAATGATCCAACTCCCCAAGATACTATCCAAATTGAACCATGCCTGGAATAGTTCCGTCCTCCGTCACAGCGGGACCCACCTCCTCTTCCTCAAAATCACCCTCTCCTAACCTTCCAGGAATTTCTGACTTCCAGCCTTGCCTCTCAATCCTTCTTAAAAAACCTTAATCCTACTCCCAACATCACCACTGCTGAAGCCCAGGCTATCCGTGATCTGAAGGCTGACCAATCCATCGTCATTCTTCCGGCGGACAAGGGTTCCACGACTGTGGTACTTGATCGTCGGGAGTACGTGGCTGAGGGACTGCGTCTGCTTTCAGACAACACTACTTACAAAGTTTGCCATGGTAATCCCATTCCTGATGTCCAGGCGGAGCTTCAAGGAATCCTAAGAACCTTAGGCCCCCTACAAAACCTTTCACCTGACTCCATCAACACCCCGCACCCCTACCTTCTACCTTCTTCCCAAAATTCACAAACCCAATCATCCCGGCCGTCCCATTGTAGCTGGTTACCAAGCCCCCACAGAACGCATCTCTGCCTACGTAGATCAACACCTTCAACCCATTACATGCAGTCTCCCATCCTTCATCAAAGACACCAACCACTTTCTCGAACGCCTGGAATCCCTACCCAGTCTGTTACCCCCGGAAACCATCCTTGTAACCATTGATGCCACTTCCTTATACACAAATATTCCGCATGTCCAGGGCCTCGCTGCGATGGAGCACTTCCTTTCACGCCGATCCCCCTGGAACACCTCTAAACCTCTTTCCTCATTACCTTAGCCAGCTTCATCCTGACCCACAACTTCTTCACTTTTGAAGGCCAGACATACCAACAATTAAAGGGAACAGCCATGGGTACCAGGATGGCCCCCTCGTACGCCAACCTATTCATGGGTCGCTTAGAGGAAGCCTTCTTGGTTACCCAGGCCTGCCAACCCAAAGTTTGGTACAGATTTATTGATGACATTTTCATGATCTGGACTCACAGTGAAGAAGAACTCCACAATTTCCTCTCCAACCTCAACTCCTTTGGTTCCATCAGATTCACCTGGTCCTACTCTAAATCCCATGCCACTTTCCTTGACGTTGACCTCCACCTGTCCAATGGCCAGCTTCACACGTCCGTCCACATCAAACCCACCAACAAGCAACAGTACCTCCATTATGACAGCTGCCACCCATTCCACATCAAACGGTCCCTTCCCTACAGCCTAGGTCTTCGTGGCAAACGAATCTGCTCCAGTCCGGAATCCTTGAATCATTACACCAACAACCTGAAAACAGCTTTTGCATCCCGTAACTACCCTCCCGACCTGGTACAGAAGCAAATAACCAGAGCCACTTCATCATCTCCTCAAACCCGGAACCTTCCACAGAAGAACCCCAAAAGTGCCCCACTTGTGACAGGATACTTTCCGGGACTGGATCAGATTCTGAATGTGACTCTCCAGCAGGGATACGACTTCCTCAAATCCTGCCCTGAAATGAGATCCATCCTTCATGAAATCCTCCCCACTCCACCAAGAGTGTCTTTCCGCCGTCCACCTAACCTTCGTAACCTCTTAGTTCATCCCCATGAAATCCCCAAACCACCTTCCCTACCCTCTGGCTCCTACCCCTGTAACCGCCCCCGGTGTAAAACCTGTCCCATGCACCCTCCCACCACCAACTATTCCAGTCCTGTAACCCGGAAGGTGTACACGATCAAAGGCAGAGCCACGTGTGAAAGCACCCACGTGATTTACCAACTGACCTGCCTACACTGTGAAGCGTTCTATGTGGGAATGACCAGCAACAAACTGTCCATTCGCATGAATGGACACAGGCAGACAGTGTTTGTTGGTAATGAGGATCACCCTGTGGCTAAACATGCCTTGGTGCACGGCCAGCACATCTTGGCACAGTGTTACACCGTCCGGGTTATCTGGATACTTCCCACTAACACCAACCTGTCTGAACTCCGGAGATGGGAACTTGCCCTTCAGCATATCCTCTCTTCTCGCTATCCGCCAGGCCTCAATCTCCGCTAATTTCTAATTTCAATCTGCCGCCGCTCATACCTCACCTGTCTTTCAACATCATCTTTGCCTCTGTACTTCCGTCCCGACTGACATCTCTGCCCAAACTCTTTGCCTTTACAAATGTCTGCTTGTGTCTGTGTATATGCGGATGGATATGTGTGTGTGTGCGCGCGAGTGTATACCTGTCCTTTTTTCCCCCTAAGGTAAGTCTTTCCGCTCCCGGGATTGGAATGACTCCTTACCCTCTCCCTTAAAACCCATATCCTTTTGTCTTTCCTTCTCCTTCCCTCTTTCCTGACGAGGCAACCGTTGGTTGCGAAAGCTAGATTTTTTGTGTGTATGTTTGTGTTTGTTTGTGTGTCTATCGACCTGCCAGCGCTTTTGTTTGGTAAGTCTCATCATCTTTCTTTTTAAACAAAAATGAAGTATGTTATTTTCAGTATGAGAACAATCAAGTGTAGGCCTATTGTAAATCAAAATTTACCAACAATAGTAAACTTAGCATAGATTCCATTTGTGGTATTGTTTCTGCAACATAGCTTAACTTTAGTTTTGCAGACACTAGCCTACCTGTGTATGAAGACAGCATGATACTACTATAGGACTATAATTATTATACAGAGTGGCCGAGAAGTAGGTAGTATATAAATTTTACAGGCAGTAAGTGAATTTTCTGATGGATATCAGAGATAGTGAAGGCTACTGGCCTCATGCGGTGTGCAAGCAGAGCTTGCGACTTGCAGTGTTGTTCCCAGAACTGATAGAGGTCCTTTGATTTGGAGCTTAGTGGATGGTTTCGACCAAATGCTTCATTGACTCTGTGACAGTCTTGGTTGCAGATTTGTGGACCTACGTTTTCAGGTGGGGAGGTGTGGTAGGTCATCGGCGCAGCTACTCGGGTAGCAGAGTATTTCCTGGAGTGCACATTGGGTTTTTTAGGCCAGGTGGTAGTTTGAAGTGCACTGATGAACACTTGACAGTTCATACACAGTTAGGGGAATGAGGATGCTTTAAGAGTAAGAACACTTAACTGACAAAATTTTATCAGTAAATTGTCGAAGTATTTGTAACAAAGTTCCCAAATTTACTGCCCTCCAGGAAAGTTCTGACAGTCAGATTATTCTTGGAAGTGAGAGCTGGCTAAAACACAAAGTATAAAGCTTTGAAATGTTTAGCAAGTTATGAAATGTTTATCAGAAACACAGTTAGATGCCATTGGAGGGACTGTGTTCATTACAGTTTTGTCTATTGAGGTTGAAACTGTGTGTGTCAGTGAAGTTATCTGGTCACATATGACAGATCTAGATCAAACCATGTTAATTTTTGGATGTTTTCACTGACTGCCTGATTCCACTGTGACAGTACTAAAGTCATTTAAACTAAATTTGCAGTCAGTATTGCATAAATACACAGATAAAAATAAAATGTTGTGTGACTAGGGCCTCCCGTCAGGTAGACCGTTTGCCGGGTGCAAGTCTTTCGATTTGATGCCGCTTCAGGGACTTGCGTATCGATGAGGATGAAATGATGATGATGATGATGATGATGATGATTAGGACAACACAATACCCAGTCCCTGAGTAGAGAAAATCTCCAACCCAGGCGGGAATCAAACCCGGGCCCTTAGGAGTGACATTCTGTCGCGCTGGCCACTCAGCTACCGGGGCCGGACGATACCCAGGTGATGCAACACTAGATGGAGGTGACTTACTTCAATCTACTGAATATAGACTGGGATGTTTATGGATTCGTTGCAGGAGCTACCAACAGAAAGTCTTGTGAAGTTGTTTTGAACACATTTTATGATAACTGTCTTGAGCAGGTAGTTTCACAGCCCACCACTCAATGAAAGTATCTCAAACTTAGTAGCTTCAAACGTTGATTAGTGATCATGGTATCATAGTGGCTGTGGTTATGAAAGTCAAGAAGGGTAGGAGTGTATTTACAGCAAAGACCAGACAAGCAGTTGCCAGCATCTCACTTAGACAATGAATTGCAATCACTTAGTTGCATTGTGATGGACATGTAGAAATTCTGGGCAAAATTTAAACAGGTTGAAAGTCATGCTGTGGACATTTATGTACCAAGCAAGTGGACTAAGGCTGGATAAGTATCATTGTGGTTTAGCAATGAAATCTGGAAAATGCTGAGGAAGGAAAGGCAGTTGCACTCGAATTTCATAGCAATGACCGGCAAAAGCTACTAGAGATTAGTGCGCCTGTGACAATATCCCTGTGAGAAGCATAAAATAACTGCCACTGTCATACCTTGGCAAAGAACCTGAGAAAATTCTGGTCCTATGAAAATACTGCATCAAACCAGTCTCTGGACTGAAGACCACAACACCAACATGTAAAACCACTAAGTGGGTCTATAGCTTCTGTCCAGGCACTTGTTGACCAGTATGGTGTAGCAGTAGAAGGTATCAAAATAAAAGGTGAAGTTTTAAATTTTGCGTTTGAGAAAATTTTCATGCAGATGAATTGTACAAACATACTGTCATTTGACCATTGCACAGAGTCCCATATGGATGACATAGTAATAAGTGTCCCTGGCATAGAGAAACAAGTGAAAGAGATGAAAATAAATAGGTCACCAGGTCTGAATAGGGGCCCAGTACAAAGTCCCAAATGACTGGAAAAAAGCACATGTGACTCTTGTATATAAGAAGGGTAAAACAACAGACTTTCTAAATTACAGACCAAAATCCCTACCATTGGTTTGCTGCAAAATTCTGGAATATATTCTGAGTTTAAATATAATAAATTCCCTAGAGACCAAAAAGTTTATGTTCACAAGTCTGGCAGAAAGCGTCGTTCATATGAAACTCGGCTTGTCCTGTTCTCACATGATATATTGCAAATTGTGTGTGAAGGGCAACAGGCAGATTCCATATTTCTAGATTGCTGGAAAGCGTTTGACATGTTACCCCAATGTAGACTGGTAACAATGTGAGTTCCCAGATACGAGTGTGGCTCAAAGACTTCTTTAATTAACAGAAACCAGTATGTTTTCCTCACCGGCAAGTGTTCATTGGAGACAGGGTAACAACAGGATGGCCCCAGGAAAGTGTGATAGGACCATTGCTGTTTCCTGTATACATATATGATCTGGCAGAAAAGGTGGGCAGCAATATGCAGTTCTTTGCTGTTGATGCTGTCATGCATGGAAAGAAGTTGCAGATGATTTACTGCAGGGTGGTACAAGATGAATTGGACAAAATTTCTTGTTGTCATGAAGGGCAGCTGGCTATAAATGTAGAAAAATAAAAGTTAATCAGGATGAGTAGCAAAAACAAACTTGTAATGTTCAGAATGGAACAGTCACACCATTTAAATATCTGAGTAGAACATTACAAAGTGATATGAAATGGAATGAGCATGTAAGGATTCTCATAGGGAAGGCGAATGGTAGATTTTGGTTTCTTGGGAGCACAGAAATATGAAGACACATAAGTAGGTGATCCAAAACCAACAAGAAAATGAGGGAAGGGAAGAAATACATAAGAAACTAGAAAATAGAAAAAATGAAAATTTACAGTCAACTGCAGCTGTTGAAAATAAAGTGGTATTAAATAATCAGAATCAAAGGAAAAGGCAAGCTGTACAAGTAAACATCTTGAATAATGTTAGGGAGCTAGAACCTATGAATGAAGAGAACTAAATAACAAGCTAAGAAAGGTACGGCAGATCCTTCTATATGGAAAAGAAATGGAGCCAATTTTTTTAGAATGAAAGGCAAAGAATATAACAATATTGTGGGTATGAGACGAGGAGAACAAATTGAAGAAAAAGAGAACCTAGGAAAGTGGGTCCACAATGCAAATCAAGGAATAGGAGAATTTGTTCATCAGTATCTGAGGAGAACTATAGACAAATATGAATTAGGGACGGAAAATGTATGCTGTTACTCTAGTTCACTGGAAAGGGGAAGGGGGGGAGTAAGAGAATCGAGGAAAAAATGTAGTCTTTAGTACAATTTAAAAGTACAATACGTGTGTTACACATGTGTAAAGACATTTCCTTTCAACTTTAGGCAACTGGTTAAACAGCAGTTGGATTAAACAGAGTAAAGAGGACAATAATATTTCAAAGTGGGAAGCAAATGGAGAGAAGAAAGTAATGAACTGCGAGAAAATGTTCATGAAATGTTTAGGTCAAACTCCCACGTTTCCATCCATCCAGTGTAACATTGCTTTATTCTGTCCAAAGAAAGACAAATGTGACTTTGATGGTGCCCCTATGCAGTCATAAGGATTATAAAAATATCTGTACACTGGACCAGTTGCAATTTCTGCACAAAAGAATATGATTTATTGCCTGTAAAATCAGTTATTCCAAGAGATTATCATCCTTTTTATGGAGTTTTCTTTATAAAGAATGTCAAACAAATTACAGAACACAGAACTCTTCATGACTTTTATTTTTGTGTGAAAAGGCTTTAAATTCAAGTTAAATTTGTTTGTGTATTTGTATGCTCCGTTCTGTTAGCACCATTGAAAATTTTGTGAATGCTAAAACCACAAAACTGTGGACCAAAGCAGTCAACAAGACGCCATGCAAGCTTCTGAATGGTGTGCACTATTTTAGCATGGGACGGGCTTGTTTATGATCTGCTACTTGGAGATCATTCGCAGCCATTAATGAACATAATCTTCCCAAACAATGATAGAATTTTTGTGGATGACAATGCACCATGTCAAGTTATGCAGTGGCAACTGATGCAGGAAAAGTATTGTTTATTTACCGTGGGTATGCAAGAAGTGCAATTAGTGACTGCAACCTAGACCAGTTTTCCTCATTTTGAACAGATTCTGGAACATTAAAATTTCACTATTTAGTGATATATTTTTTGGTCAGAAAGAAAAGGAGATCTAGATGCGAATGTGTTTGCATCTTTCATTACAGATGTTTTAGACAAAGAAATAAGATTGTGACAAAAGTAGAACCTTGTATTTTATTAACGTAATAATTCACATAAAACTGGAAGATAATGTGCAGCAGATACTGTTACTTTAGATTATGACTCAACATATCTTCACAGTAATATGACTTGTAACAAGTAAAAATTGTATGTATCAAAGTTTTTTTTTAGCTCCGTGAGAAAAAAGGGTATACAAGGTGCTGCTATCCTAATGAAGATATCCCCCACCCCCTCTTCCCAAGACTGTTTTACTTAATGCTGGTGAACTTCAAAAGGTTATTAAAGTCTGTGCATAAATTTGTCATTAAAAGCAGAAGAAATGCACTCCTATGCATGGAGTGAGGTGAATCTTTATGTCATCAGTGTAAGGTACTACATACTGTTGGTTTTCAGCTAGTGTGAACAGGTTTTGACCACACAAAGATTTAAGAGTTCGTTTTGAAAAAGGACATATTAAGCCCTTAATATTGTAGTTGCAGTAGTAGTAGTAGTAGTAGTAGTAGTAGTAGTAGGATTAGTGAATTACTATTACAGGTTTTTAAAGGCGGCTTTAACAAATGTCTTTAGTGTCTTAATAAACTAAGGTGTGGTTTAGAAGGTTCAAGACTCAAATGGCAACCAAATTAAATGTGACACAAAAAATATTAATGCATGATGTGTAATTAAACTAATGTGACATTTCAAGTATGTTCAGTTAATGGGTTATTTGCTTGTTCCATGGACCTGAATTACAATTTCTAGAGCTTTGATATAGAACGAGACTTTTATTTTAGAGCTATAATATACTTAATCAGTGAAAAATACAGCAATATGCTGATCATTTGCATCAGTTAAATATATTCCAAATGGTGATTCATATTTTATATTCACACTATGAAACACACACATTGCACATTCAGAAAGTTTTTTGTGGAACAGAAAGAGAAAAAAAATTGCAATGTTGCCATAGGTGTCAGCATTTTCAACTTCAAATGGAGAGAAACGATATTTTGTGTTCTGTTTGTTCCATACTTTAAGTTGCCTTCAACACAAAGGTTGGTTTGACCACTAGAGAGCTTTACTAGGCTTGGTCCTATTGGAGGTTGTATGTACTTTTGCCTTCCTCACTGTTTTGACCTGACTGAATTTAAGATCGTCACACAGAAATCAGAATTTTGTATATTTTAATATATTTATGCCGCGTGAAGTTCAGAACTCCAATTCAGAGCTCTTGAAGCAGTTTCATCAAACTAAAAAAATTCTGAGAAAATCAACTTTCTAGTTTTCCTCACATTTTTAATACACTAAAATAAGTGTGGCTTTGTGGTAGATGCTCACCTTCTACACGAGTTGCCCAAGTTCGATTTCCAGCCATGGTAAATTTTTAAATGAAGGTGCATGTTGAATGGGCATTTCCGTGGATGGTAAAACATAAAAATGAAAACAATTGATCTTTGTTAATAATCTTTTAAGATCAGTGAAATTAAATTTATATTTCCAATCAAAACTGGATTTTTGTGTGCAATATTTGATCATAAATAAGAAGTCGAGCATTTTTCTTAAAAATGACAACTTAGTATGTGTTAATTAGCACATATTTAATGAATTTTAAATTTAAATGACGTAACTTTCGTTCCCATGAGGGGCCACGCAACATCGCGTCTTGGTGTCTCTTGAATTTGAGGTGGAATGTGTACATTCCTCTAAATAAAATACATGAATAGAAAAAGATGAAAAAGGAAACCAAATGGAGACTCAAATCAGCAGTCCTTTGGTTACAACTTTACAGTCACAGATTCCCCACTCCCTCTCCCACCTGTATTATCCATTTCATGGAAATGTTTGTAGAATAGGCACCTTTGTTTAAGAAATTTGTCACCCAAGAATCAAATCCAGGCTCCCAACATTGCAGTCGAGCATTTTTCCACAGATCCACACTGCCTGTCCAAAAAATAGAACATGCTTTAGAGTATTAAAGATCCTGATAAACTTCAGTCAATTTCCTCAAGAACTTTTGAAAGTTACAGTGATCTGCTTCAGGAGAGTGATAACACGCATCATATTGCCAAGGGGGCTCCTTGGCCAGTCCTGAGGGAACCTACAGCTTAACATGGACTCTGAATCATTAAGAAACTTGGTATTTGTTTTCCTTCATATTATAAAACCTTTGACAAAAGGCAAAAGATGCGACAAGTGACAGATCCATAAACCAACACAGGTCTGTATCTCTGACCTATACTGCAAGATTTGGCATGTAGGATATCCACAACTGAGAGACATGAAAAATTAATTTAGAGAGATCCACTTGAGTTGTATTAATACTTATTCAAACCTTGAATGATTTCAAGATTTTAAAATCTCATTTTCAGGTGTACAAAATTATTATGAAGGGATGCAAATCCCTTCATAATTTAGTTGAAATGCAACTTTCCCTGTCAGGAGAATTTGAGGACATTAAATGTCTGGAGGTGTGCTGAAGGCAGTTTGCCTTTGGTATTCAGATTTAGTCTCTGGGCCCTACTGCACTAGAGTGAAGTATTGAAAGATGAGTGGCACAAAGTCCCAGAAGAAAATTTTGGAGTTACGATAATACTTCCCTTTGAAAAACTTTCAGCAGTGTACAGTTGTAAAGTTATTTTGCTTTTATTAGATTTAATGGGTTCAGTGTAAATGATTTTGTTATTAATAATGTAAATCTGATCTGTGATGTAAATAAATATAAAGTAATTTTTGGAAATTTGTGCTAGGCTTACACACTACGTAACCTAACTTATACTAACTTACGCTAACGACAACACACACACACACACACACACACACACACACGTGCCTGAGGGAGGACTCGAACCTACAACGGGGGTAGCTGCACTATAAAGTAATTCCTAGATAGATTTTCACCATAATACAGCAAGCCCAAAAAATAGGAACACACAGTGCGTAAAAAATAATCTCTCAGAAATGAATACAGTACCAAACTCTGCAGTAAATAATTTCAAAATTGGTAGAAAATAACTCTGAATTTGGCTACAAAATACTCATTTTTCCTTCTCCCTATCAATGGTTTTTTTGGCTTCTCATAAAATGGTACACACATGGCATTTGTAAGAAGACTAGCAGATCCTTCTCTGCCACCCTTCTCTCTCTTATGAAACGTTGATAGGGAACTGGAAGTCCATTAAAAACAAATGGGTAAATCAGTTGGGATCGTTGGCACACAGGATATGGGAGACCTCTCCAGCTCCTGGATCTGTGAGCATAGTAGCTTCAATGACAGTACTTTGCATAGTTTTAATCTGCAAACAGATAGCATTACCAAATTTCACATGGTTCAGATTCCTTAGTAGTACTCTAATCATGTGTTGATAAGTCAAAAATACAACTTTCCTGTTTTCTATTAAAACTGAATACGGGGAATAAAACAAAACAGCAAAGTTGTGTATACAATTTTTGTTTTTAAAAAAAGAAAGAATATATATCGGAGAAAGAATTTGTCTAATGGTTTATGCGCCACTATCACAGTTAAAACTGACTGTGAGAAATAAAATGGAAACGCACAGCAGAGCATACATTTATCTGTCTCACAGTTGATTTTAAGAGAAAACGTCTACATTGTGTAACCTACTTTCATCTGAATGTTAACTTTAGATTTTTACACAGTAAGCTAATAAACAAATTAAGAACTTTCCAAGATTTTTACTAATAACATTTCTGCTTTATATGCAAGGTGTTACAAAACTATTTGTTCAAATTAATACAGGAGGTAGAGAACACCAAAACAAATATATCTCAGTAAGGAACATTGGATCTCTGTAGTCATCTTGTAATGCTGGGGAACATTTCGTTAGTGGTTCCGACATAGTTATTGTTGGTGTCACTGACTGACAATGTGTACAGATGGTTGGCTCGGAGGTCTGCTTGAAAATGCACTGATTCATTACAAGCATCACCGCCCTGTGTCAACAATGGCGAATTCCCTGTAAACACACTGATTCAGTCACAATCATTACTGCCTTGTGACGGCAACAGTGAACATGAGCAGTTTACTTATGCTGAAGTGGCTTACATGCACCTGTCATACGGTTCTGTGAACGGAAATGGACAAAGTGCAGTGACAGAGTATCTGCAGAGCTTTTCCAACCAACAGGTTTCACAACACCAAACAATCAGATCTGTGTGTTGTCTGCTATGTGAAATGGGCACTTTCCTTGCAAGTATGTGTGTTGCAGGTCAGAATCAAACAGTGTGGACTCCTGAAATGAAAGACAACATTCTGTGAGACATTGAAGGCACTCCATTTACAAGCCCACAAGCTTCTTCATTTGCATCTTGAGGCCATGGCAGACAGATGCCCTGCACCCCCTATTTCAGGCCAAGGTCCTGTACACCAACCATTTTTTTTCCCTGTGAAGGCTGTTTTTGATATCCACAATTCCCATGTTTGGGTACATGTTAATCCACAAGATATTCAACCTCATGCTCATCAACAGCAGTTTGGTGTAGTCCTGCATGCTCAGTGATAGACTGCTTGAACCATACATGATTCCATTCTGCCTCAACGGACAGATTTATCACATCTTTGTCGAAAGTGTGGCCAGAACTGATGGAGAATGTATCCCTGAATGTTAGACAAAGGATGTACGGGTACTTGCAGCACAATGGGGCACCAGCCCATTTCAGCATTGCTGTGAAGAATGATTGAGAGCCACCTTAAGTAATTGATTGATCAGCCTAGATGGCCCTGTGGCCTGGTCATAAAGGTCACCTGACTTAACATGTATGGATTTCTACCTGTAAGGGCATATGAAGCACGTAGTGTATGAAACTGTTGTGGAAACACAAGAAGACCTCGTAACTAGAATTGCCGTTGCTGTTGGTACCATTGAGAACGAGCCAGGAATCTTCGAATGGACATGACAGTTAATGGTCCAATGATGTACTGTGTGCATACAGGCCAATGATCGCAGATTTGAGCAGTTCATGTGAATGCCACTGCTGTAATTAGCATGTTAACTAATTTCTGTGTAAATCATCCCTAGCATCAGACATTGCCATCAGGGACCATATGTACCATAACTAAATACATATTTCTTTTCATGTCCTCCACTCCTGTATTAATTTGAACAAATATTTTTGGAATACCCTGTATAAATGTGTAGATAATATGCATTAAAGAATTACAGCTTATGTCTGCCTAAATATTTATTACAGCATTATGTAAATGTCTGAAGTAAACTGGACAAGAACTTTGGGATTTTTGGTAACAAAGTTAAACAACATCCTTTCTTTATATAGTAGTATAAATAAAGTCACATTTTATTCAGCCTGACTGCACACTGTGTAAAACCCAAATTCTTACAGAAGACAGCACTGACTAGCAAAAAGTGAGGAAATTGTCAGAGGCAACAAGGTGGCGAGACTTAAACACTCTAAGCAATATATATATATATAAACAAAGATGGTTTGACTTACCAAATGAAAGTGCTGGCACGTCAATACACACACAAACATACACACAAAATTCTAGCTTTCGCAACCAATGGTTGCCTCGTCAGGAAAGAGGGAAGGAGAGGGAAAGACGAAAGGATTTGGGTTTTAAGGGAGAGGGTAAGGAGTCATTCCAATCCCGGGAGCGGAAAGACTTACCTTAGGGGGGAAAAAGGACGGGTATACACTCGCGCGCGCGCGCGCTCACACACACACACACACACACACACACACACACACACACACACCCATCCACACATATACAGGCACAAGCAGACATATACAGAGGCCTCCGTATATGTATATGTCTGCTTGTGCCTGTATATGTGTGGATGGATATGTGTGTGTGTGCGAGTGTATACCCGACCTTTTTTCCCCCTAAGGTAAGTCTTTCCGCTTCCGGGATTGGAATGACTCTATACCCTCTCCCTTAAAACCCAAATCCTTTCGTCTTTCCCTCTCCTTCCCCCTTTCCTGACGAGGCAACCATTGGTTGCGAAAGCTAGAATTTTGTGTGTATGTTTGTGTTTGTTTGTGTGTGTATCGATGTGCCAGCGCTTTCGTTTGGTAAGTCAAACCATCTTTGTTTTTAGATATATTTTTTCCCACATGGAATGTTTCCTTCTAATATATATAAAACAGCCTGTGGTGAAGGGCACCTACATGTAAAATTTTGTTTCTCATTTTGATATTCCCACCAGTAAAATTAGAGAACAATATGATAACTTACTTATATATAAGTAAGTTATCATATTGTTCTCTAATTCTCCTGGTGTGAATATCAAAATGAGAAACAAAATTTTACATGTAGGTGCCCTTCACCACAGGCTGTTTTAACACTGCTCCATAGGGTGTGGGCACTGCCAAGTGTCCTTCAGCTCGCTCGTGGACATGCACAGCTAGTACAGGCTACTCGCCCCAGTGGCCCTATTACACGCACTCTCCACAAGCACCAACCTTGTGGCCAACCCTGCCTGCATATGCTCAGCCACTGCAGAATCATCACATTGGTTCCTGCCTGCCTGCCTGTGAAAACACTAGTAATTTGTCCACCCCTGCCAACCTGTGCCTTCGGGCACCCACTTGCCTGGTGCTGGGCATGGAGCTGGAATAGGCTACTTCACTGGATTGTTAACATTCCGACTAATAACCAACTCATCTGTTATATGAATGCATGGTGTCTGTTGTTTTGAACATGTCTGAAAGAACAGACGCCACACATTAAGATAATTGATTCATCTCAATGGGCAATGAAACTACTGCCTTCAGTGCGGGTATTCAACACCATTCAACCTTTTCCGGGAATCTAAAATCAGCAAGCTTGCAGGACATGGACGGGAATTAGCATACATGGCGCCAGGTGGGGAGCATGCCAAGATGGCACTTGCATTTGTGATTTACGCTGTGACCGGATGGCACAGTGGTTAATCCAACTGCCTAGTCAGCAGGAGACCCTGGGTTCAATTCCCGGTCTTGCAGGCATTTTCACTCATTGCCACCAATTCTGCATAAAAATCTCAGTGCAGCTGATATCATCAGTTTCTTCCATTTCCTTTCCTTTCTCCCCCTCCACTTTCAATTCACATAATCAGCAAGTCCATTAGGTGTCTCTGTAACTTAATTGTGCTTCTTGAGACAGATTCTGTATTATTGCTGTAATGGAAATGAATCGTGTCTTTGATATGAACTCTGTTACAGCACTAACACACAAAAAGGGACTGGTTTATCTTGGATCAGG
This sequence comes from Schistocerca cancellata, assembly GCF_023864275.1. Taxonomy (NCBI): domain Eukaryota; kingdom Metazoa; phylum Arthropoda; class Insecta; order Orthoptera; family Acrididae; genus Schistocerca; species Schistocerca cancellata. The sequence continues at coordinate 779,288,623 of NC_064628.1, read as the reverse complement.
TAAAATGTGTTCCCATCAAGTTGTGACCAGCAATGATTGTTCATCTGTCTCTCATTGTGATCCATTGTTTTGTGTCTTTGTGTGAGACAGACATTTGTTAGACCACAAATATTTTCTATAATGGAATCAGTAAAAATAGTAATCTGTCTTAATTCATTTAAGGCATTGTGTCTTCCTAATTAGATTCTGATAGACTTTTCGCTAATGATATTTTGCTGTTGCTGTTACAAATGTCAAGTAATCAGGTGTATAAAATTTTTCTTCTTTGCAGCCTAGCACGTTATCCAGACAAGAAAACAAAAAAAGTTCAAAATTACATTCCTCTGCCATTCCAGACATTTCTAAAACATGAAACAAGAAGAAACTCAGGAAGATAGGTCAGTTTCCAGCCAACAGCATAGTTCAGCTTCTTCTTGGCTTCAAATATTACACTACTGGCCATTAAAATTGCTACACCAATAAGAAATGCAGATGATTAATAGGTATTCATTAGCCAAATATATTATACTAGAACTGACATGTGATTACATTTTCATGCAATTTGGGTGCATAGGTCCTGAGAAATCAGTACCCAGAAAAACCACCTCTGGCCATAATAACGGCCTTGATACGCCTGGGCATTGAGTCAAACAGAGCTTGCATGGCGTGTACAGGTACAGCTGCCCATGCAGCTACAACACGATACCACAGTTCAGCAAGAGTAGTGACTGGCGTATTGTGACGAGCCAGTTGCTCGGCCACCATTGACCAGATGTTTTCAATTGGTGAGAGATCTGAAGAATTTGCTGGCCAGGGCAGCAGTCGAACATTTTCTGAATCCAAAAAGGCCCGTACAGGACCTGCAACATGCAGTCGTACATTATCCTGCTGAAATGTAGGGTTTCGCAGAGATCGAATGAAGGGTAGAGCCATGGGTCGTAACACATCTGAAATGTAACATCCACTGTTCAAAGTGCCGTCAATGCGAACAAGAGGTGACCGAGACGTGTAACCAATGGCACCACATACCATCACGCCGGGTGATACACCAGTATGGCGATGACGAATACACGCTTCCAATGTGCATTCACTGCGATGGCGCCACACACGGGTGTGACCATCATGATGCTGTAAACAGAACCTGGATTCATCCAAAATAATGTTTTGCCATTCGTGTACCCAGGTTTATTGTTGAGTACACCATCGCAGGTGCTCCTGTCTGTGACGCAGCGTCAAGGGTAACAGCAGCCACGGTCTCCGAGCTGATAGTCCATGCTGCTGCAAACGTCGTCGAACTGTTCGTGCAGATGGTTGTTTTGCAAATGTCCCCATCTGCTGACTCGGGGATTGAGACGTGGCTGCACGATCCGTTACAGCCATGCGGATAAGATGCCTGCCATCTCGACTGCTAGTGATACGAGGCCATTGGGATGCAGCACGGCGTTCCGTATTATCCTCCTGAACCCACCGATTCCATATTCTGAAATGCGAGCAGCAATGTCGCGATATGATGAACCGCAGTCTCGATAGGCTCCAATCTGACCTTTATTAAAGCCGGAAACATGATGGTACACATTTCTCCTCCTTACACGAGGCATCACAACAATGTTTCACCAGGCAACGCCGGTCAACTGCTGTTTGTGTCTGAGAAATCGGTTGGAAACTTTCCTCATGTCAGCACGTTGTAGGTGTCGCCACTGGCACCAACCTTGTGTGAATGCTCTGAAAAGCTAATTATTTGCATATCACAGCATCTCCTTCCTGTCTGTTAAATTTCACGTCTGTAGCACGTCATCTTCGTGGTGTAGCAATTTAATGGCCAGTAGTATACCTTCAAATATTACAACTGTACATCTATTACATGTGGAAGTTTCAGAGTACATTCTCAATTGGAAAAGTGAATACAGTTCGTCTAAATTTACATTACAGGTATTTGTTAAGTGTTACCAAAAACCTGGAAAAGTTGTTAACCGATTTACAGTAGAGTCCTAATTGGGACCGGACCTTGTTCGGATTACCGATTTGTTCAGATTAGTCGGAATTACGGTGACGAGTTTCTAGACTGAAGTATACCAAGCAGATGAGTAGGTACACCAAGGGAACAAGTGTGTGAACAATGACTCACTCTCACTACCTGCCCTTGTTGTTGTGCGTTGTTGAGACCTATGTAGTGTCTGAGGTCAGTGCACTGCCAGTTGGGTCAAAGGACTTGGTTATGTTACCAATCGCTGGCATGCATAACAGTTGTATTGTATTCATTCAGGTGTAGTGATGTACGTATTTTCATCATGAGTAAACGGCAACATATGATAACTCTCAAAGATAAACTGAAGCTTTGAAGCAGATAGACAACGGTGAGAATGTATCCGAACTGGCAATGTAACTGGGTGTTGGTAAAGCAACCATTTGTGATTGGAAGAAGAACCGAGTGAAGCTTGAATAGTCCTGGGCAATGACTTCAGGAAAAACACTCAAAATTCAGCAGACTTTGAAACAGTCCCAGTACGATAAAGTTGATGGAGCTCTTTTTACTTTGGTTTACACAGGATAGAGAAAGGTGAACTCTTTTGAGTAGAGCACTGGTTCAGGAGAAGGCTGTTTACCTGAACAAGTTAATGAATGGTGATGAGTCTTTTCGTGCGAGTACGAGTCGGTTGGACAGATTCAAAAAACATCATGGAATCCATCAGCTAACAATTACTGGAGAGAAACTTTCTTCTGTCCGTGATGCAGCGAAGGAATACTTGGGTGAGTTTGAGAAAACGATAAGAGAGGGAAAGTATTCTCCCCAACAAATTTATAACACTGACGAGACTGGCCTTAATTTTAGGGCATGGCCAACACAAAGCCTGGCATCAAAAGCAGAATGTGCAAAGATCGTGTGACTATTCGTGTGCAGCAATGCTGCTGGTAATCACAAGCTGCCTTTAATGCCGATTGACAAATCTGCTAGGCCCAGAGCTTTTAAAAACTGCGACATGAAGTCCCTGCCCATACATTATCGCAACCAGAAAAAAAAGTATGGATGGATAGATGTAAGCTGTTTCCCAGCCAGTTTGTCCCCCTGTTTGATGATTTTCTAAGGAAAGTAACTTGTCTCCCTGTGCAATCCTTTTGATTGATAAAGCGCCATCTCACCCCAGCACTGAGGAATTATGTGTTGGAGAAATTGTGGCAAACTTTTTGCCGCCGAATGTTACACCACTTCTACGGCTGATGGACCAGGATGTACTGCAAACATTAAAACTGATTTACAGAAAACAATTTTTAAGAATGCTGATCCAAGATGATAGCATACCTTTAGTGGACAAAATAAAAAAGACCAATGTGAAGGATGTTGTTTATTGGGCCGCTGAGGCATGGCAGAATACTTCAGAAAATACTCTGAGAAAATCATGGAGAAACTGTGGATATCTCTTGAATTTCAGGACAAACTAGTTGAAACTGAAGAGGAAAATCTACTACAGATGATACAGGCAATCCCTGGATGTGAAGAAGCTAGTGAAGGAGACAGATGAGTGGATGGGGCATGTGTGGAGAACCTTACTGTGACTCAAGACCAGGAAGAAGTGGACGGCTGTGATGGAAGTGACAATGAGCTTGAAAGTGACAAAGGAGAGATGGTGCCACACAGTGACACAGCAGAAGCCCTTGACCTTGCACTATGTTATTTGGAGCAACAGCCCTTTGCTACAGCTGCTGATTTGATGTGTATGAGACGATGGCACAACTATCCATCATATAACAGACTGTCTTCAATATGCCAAAAAACAATGACTTAGTTTTTGTCATCTAAAAAATAGGGATAAAATGTCCACTGTATTTTAGAAAGATTGACAGCTTTTCTTTCATTGTTATGCATTGTTTAAACCTAATATTTTCTTGCCGATTTTTCTAATACATGTTTACTATATTGTGTAAATTAAAATAGTGTGTATGTACAGCAGTTAACCACATAGTTTTCCATACTTAGACTAACATTTTTCATGTTTGGATTAACCGAACCGGATCGGTGGGACTCTGCTGTATTTCAAATTTTTTACATTGACAGTAAGACACATACAGACTGACACAAGCTACATAGTTTTTCACATGACAATGTACAGGTATTCTGTTAAAACTGGCTACAAGGAAGAAAATGCTGTTCTGTGATGTGTGGTTTCAATTTCTTTCTTGCTGTCAGTTTGAACTACGATAGCAAAGCATGTAAATCATTAGGCAAACTGTTCCTCGCATTTATGTTCTTTCTCCTTATACATAATTCTAAACAAAAATTTTACATAGAAAATGTGCTATTTCATTTTCTTCCTTGCTGTCAGTTTTACAGAAAACAGGAATGGTGTGTTTATGACTTACTGGCTTATGATTAGAATACTACTACAGAATCTGAATCATCCAAAACTTTGTAATGCTACCTGTTCGCAGATGAAAAGTATACCTACTACCATCGTCACAGATCCAGAAGCTGGAGGTGTCTGTCTCACATCCCACTACCAATGAATGATCCTAACACGTTTACCTATTCATTTTCATTGACTTCAATTCCCTTTTAAGGTTTACTAAGGAGTAACAATAAACAAATTTCAGGGTCAGAGGGAGGGAGGGAGGCAGGGGGAGATTTTTAGGATGTAATATAATGTTAAAAAAAACCAGGCCACCTTGAATGTTTAGATACAGAATGTTCATATTCACAGGACAGGGACATTAGTATTTTCTCACAAAAATGATTAGCATTGTAGTCATCTCAGTCCAGCATGTGTCCTGTTGCCTAGTAAGCACAGGGTTTGCCATGGGCTCTGATAACTTGGTCCACGCTTGATGGCATCAACATGTATAAGGTGCGAATGCCATCCTGTTGCACAGCCATCCATGCTCCGTTCACCTGGTACCAAAGTCCATCTGTGGTGGTTGGCATAGGGTCACAACACTGCACCCGTCATTTTACCATATTCCACACATTTTCAATTGGCAATAAGTCTGGTGATCTGGCAGGCCAGGGCAAAAGGTTGACGTCATGTGAAACTAAGAAGGCATGTGTTCATGCAGCGGCATGTGATCGTGCATTGTCTTGCTGAAAAATGGCATTGGGGTATTGTGCAGAAAGAGTACAGCTACAGGTCACAGGATATCATTCACGTACGTCACACTGCTCACAACGCCCTGGGCACACACCAACTGTGATTTGTGGTTGTACTCAATAGCACCCCACACCATAAGGCCTTGAGCTGGCACTGTGTCTTGTGCAAATGCAGTCACTGTGATGCTGCTCCCCTTGCCTGCGGCAAACCAAAATGTGGCCATCTTTTTCAAACAGAACCTGGATACATCCAAAAACACTATTAAATACCATTACTGTACCCTGTGTCGATGATCCATACACCATTGCCGTCTAGCTGTTTCTGCACATTTGTCAAAAGTAGATGGAGAAGTGGACGAAGTACGCTTAACTCGTACTGTAATAAACGGTGACGCACTCTCACCCTGATAGTGTGTGCTGTGTTACACTGTTGCGCCACAGGAGGATGCAGACCTGTTGAGTAATGCCATTCAAATGAGATGTCAGTCTTCTCAGGGGGTCATTGGATGGTGCGACCTGACCCACGTTGTCATGAACCATTCTGCACAAACCCATTGCACATCGTCCCTCATGACCAGCAATTTCCCGGATGGATGCATCACTTCCTCTCATGCCAATAATGCTGCCTCTTTCAAACTCGCCAATTTGATTGTATGGTTCACAGATACATCTGCGAGTCATTCTGCATGTCTCGTCTAGTGACAATGATCCATTATCCTCAGTTTATAGTGATGAGAGCAACAGGTACATTTTCTTGGTAGGTGGTGTTGCACTGTGATATCAATGTTAACCTTGAACCTGAGGAAAAATATAGTTCAAATGCTAATCATTTCTGCAGACCATACTAATGTACATGCCCTGCGAAGCTGAATGTCCTCTCTCTAGTTGTTCAAGGTGTTCTGTTTTTTCTGAAATTGAGTGTACATCCAGTTCCCATAGTATCTGGCAAATGCAACTCCTGAGTTTGCTAGTAAATCAAAACAATAGTTTGAAGGATGAGCCAGAAAATGAAGTATAATCTTGTTACAAATACCTCTGAAAGAATTGGCTGTCCTCATCGTGAAGAGATGAGCATGCTTAAAACAAACAAAGATGACATTTCAGAAGTAATGTGAGTGATCTGCAAGTGATGGTACTTCAATAGAAATGGTTGTAGCTGGATGCAAAATGACAGAAAAGAAAATCACAGAATGTCTGCAGAAGACAACTCTCCAAACATGGTATCTGTTGTAGTTTACAAGGGAGTAGGCAGATAAAACATTAAAAAATATATCTCTCAGTCCTCCTCTCCATAATGTACACCATCTTCACTAATGCTCTACAAGCTTTTGACTCAATATCAACAAAGCCTGTACTAACAAAAACGGTAGCTGTGTACGAGTGCATTCGTTCGAGACTATATCTTTTGGGTACAAAGCAACCTACTACAGGCATATTTCTACATCTGTCAAAAGGTTTTGTAGAGTGAATCTCATAATATTATTGACAAGAACAGAAAAATATGGTATAAGAAGAATGGAAAAGAAATGGCTTGCATCATTTCTAAATTACTGCTTACAGAGGGTCAGCATGCTGTACACAGACAAGCAAATCAGTTCAGTAACTTAATTTCTACCTGGAAGCAAAACAGTCAAAAAAGGTGTGCATCAGAGCTCAGACCTCTGCTATTTCTCCAATGACTTTAATCTGAATGTAGATGCTCCCAGAGCCGTCATACCAAGCTATGAACATGGCTTCTAAACAACTCAGCAACTGGGCTACAAACAACAGACTAATCAGTACTTTCAGACTTTTTCCATGAACTCCCACACAACACAGAACACTAATCCCTCTCAACCACTTATAACAGTAAACAAGCAACGAATTGAAATAAACACTGAATTTAAATTCCTGTGTCTGTGCTTACAGCACAAGATAACCTGAAATGGAATAAACGTATTGATCAGGTAAACGCTAAACTACCTCATATATATGGGAAAATCTGCACATATATTATCTCGAATTTAAGAACAAACAAGTGGGATGCACGGATTAGTTGTAATAAGGTTGGTACTGCTATACCTTCAATTATAAATTCCATTGTACTGTAGCATCATTGCAGCCTCAGTCTGTGATGCGTCAGCAGAATATCAAAATTGAAAAATTAACCACTTCTTAACTTCTTAATTACAGCCACAAGTTCTCATTATCATTTGTACACAGCTAAAGAAAAACTTAAAATTACTGAAGAAGCAGAGAACACAGAAAATTGTGCAATAAAATGTGAGCAAGGGTTGTATTAATGACTGGTGAAAAAACAAAAAGTGCAGCTTTAAGAAATGAATGGTAAACACAAGGCATTTTACGGTCCAAAAGCGAAGCACCTGGACCTCAGAAAAAAGCTCTGTGATTACATGGATGAGAAGCAACATTATGAATTCACAGTGACGAGTGAAATGTGCTAACTCAAAGCATTGGCTTTAGCCAAAGAACTAGGCATCACCAGCCAGGGCCGGCTATCATGATTTTTCAATGAAAATGCATTAGGCTTCCAGGAGGAAAACTATCACTGCTCAATGACTTCCAGGCAGCTACAAGGAAAAAGTAGGGAATTTTCATCGCTACATGATAAATTTGCTCCATGAGCATTCCTGCATATTATTGCAAATTGGTAACATGGATCAAACAAGTCTATTGTGAGACACCCCTCGATAATACTGTGAACTGGAAAGGGGAATCAAGTGTCGTAATGCAAAGTGGCAGCACTGAATTTACCTAACACGCTGGTCCTGGATGGGTTCTGTGGGCATTCAACTGAGGAAGTGTGAGACAAAGTTAAAAAGGAAAAACTGACTTGATCATTATCTCTGGAGGCCTAAAATCCATCCTGCACTCACTAGACATGTGTATAAATCTGCCATTCGAAGCTGGATAAAGACTTCTAACAGGGCAGCTGCAACTGTACAAGTCTATTTTGAAAAACGAAGATACCACAGGGCAGTTGCTTAATCCACTGTCTTTTATTGTGTACACAATGCCTCGAGTTTGCTGCAAGCATCGTATACACGATAAAAAATTGTGGATTAAGGAACTGTAGTGCAGTTTCTTCATTTCCCAGAAAAACATTCAAAGCTGCACTTAAAACAGTGATATACGCAATGAATGGCTGACGAAAGCCTTTAAGTTTGCTCGGAGTGGAGAAATCAAGTGGCTAGATTTGTGATTGAAATGTGCATAGGACTCCATTCCCCTACCACTGATGGAAAAATTCTTCAAAATATGTGGTATTACAAATTCATTGGACAGGACCAAGGCCAATGCTCTTTGGAAGATGACAACAACAATGGTTCTTCCGCTAGTGATGACAAAAAAAGTGATGATGAATTGAATCATTACATTAGAATGATTTTTTTTTGTAAATAAAACACAAAATAAAGCCAATATTGTCTTTTCTGTCTTAAAAGTAGGCTGCACCTATTATTCACCTACATATAGTAATTACTGGTTGATATGCCTTACGAATGTTGCAAGCACACACTAAGCAGAAAACGGTTAAAAAGTGCATATCAACTATACATACAATCTCACCTAAGATATGGTGTTACATTCTCTGGTGATTCTGCAGCTGCTCTTAGCACTTTTAGAACTCAGAAGAGAGCCATGAGGATCATTAATGGAAGCTAAATTTGACTCTTGCGAACCCATTTTCAGAAAGCTCCACATCCTAATACTGCCTGCATTATATATTCTTGGGACTGTGAAATTCTTAAAAAATAAGATAGTGCCAACCGAATGCAGACAAAAAAAGTCAAAGTCACAAACGTTACACTGGAAAAAATTTAAGCAGCATGTGTTACATGCTAATACACAACTTTGTAGAATGGTAGCATTCCACATGGGTATTCAGTTGTTCACAAGCACCTTAAAAGAATAATTCTGTTGAAGACAACACACAGTTTTGTGAAGCCATGATACCTTATTTGCTGTGTCACTATTTTTCTCTATAAAAGAATACCTTGGACAGTAAATGTGCTGGTTATGATTAAAGTGCAACACATGAACTATTCAGTGAAGTAAATGTAATTTAAATCTGTTGCAGTGTACTATTAACCATTATGTACCACATGTAGCATGTTTTACAATGCAGGCTTTCATGGCTGGAATTTACATATTTAGTGATTTCAATTTTGTGGGCATTAGGCCATCACATATTTCTCTGCTTACCATTTCATGTTTCCAATGCTGGAGGCACCATGAGAGGCTATAGTGGCTCATAAAACAGTTACAATGTGAAACAAGGTCAGCAAGCCAAAGTGTTTATATGTATCTAAGCAACAGTAAGTTTGTGACGTCATCAAACAGCTCCCTAAAATTGCAGTCACACCTACATGTTAAGGAGCTTGTAGTAAGTAACAGTTGGCGCTGTTTGTGTTATTTAGCACCAATGTCAACAACTTGTCTACTCTCAGGTCTCCTCCTTTTCTGTTAAAGTTATTTTTGTGCTTTTGAATTTCTATGGCCTTTCAATATCCTAGATGATTAGATCTTCACAAAACCATAGTGTTTAAGAAACAAATTTGGTTGTCTTGTGGTCCCAATGCATGATCTGCTACTGCCGATTTAGTTCCTATGTACACTCGACGGCACATGCAAATGATTTTACGTGCTCCTGCTGTGGCACGCAATGATCATATGTCTTTGCACTGTTCAAGTATTTGTGCACCTTTCTTGTTTAAAGACTGTATCAATACTCTGCTGCTGTGATTTCTGACAGTTTTTATGAATGAGAGGAAAACTTTCCTTTGTGTTTGGTTCTTTTTTGTTAGAAGCTCCTGATCTTTTATGGCATAGTGTCCTGTTAATCTCCTTCTAGAATAGCAATTTCTTCTGAAGGCAGTTTTTAAATGACTGAGCTCATTCTTATAGTACTGTGCACCAGCATTTTGATCACTCCTCTTTTATGCTTGGGACATTGATTATAATTTCTGTGAAGTTATCTATCTGTGTGAGTGAGCTTTCTGTAGACTTCATGCCCTAAAGTTGCGCCATGTTTTATAATTACCTGTATGCTCAGAAATGAAATTTGACCTCCTATCTCTTTTTTCATAGTGAACCTTGTATCAGAATTACTATCATTCTGAAAATTTACATATTCTGTGGGTGCAATATAGCAAACGTATCAGCAACATACCAAAACCAACAAGAGCGTTTCTTCTTTCCCGTCTTCATATTTTTTCTACTAAAAATTCGCTACAACTGCACGAGTAGGTTTGCCATAGCCTAGCCATCAGTTCACTCATGAATTGTGGCCCACTGAAAATAAGTTAATGTTAGACAATGTTTAAATGATGCCTCTAGTACTGGAAGATGAAACATTTGGCAGAGAAATATACCTTGAACCATAGCCTAATGCCAAATACTAAAATCACCAAAAAAATAACACACTTTGTCTGACTGCTGTAGCACACTGTGCAGTATCAGATCACATGTACCAACTAAGTAGTGGCCCTTGATTCTACTGATGTTAATATGCTGAATAATATACATTTAACAACTGACAGATTGCATAGACCTGAAAATCAATCATAAACTGACTAAAAAAATGTATAATCAACAGATCAAAAAGAAATTATCAATAATGTAGTCAAAGAATTAAGTTGATAGATGTTTGTGTATGGGGCAGTTGGAAAGCATAGGATCGACAAGACAAGACATACACGTAAGAGTACAGATTGAGCGCTTTTGTTGAACTAATTAAGGCTTTCAAAACTAAGTTTCCAGTGTGTCTAAAACAGCCAGTTTACAGTCAGGCTGTATTACCATTTACAACATAATAGCAGGGAGAGGTGGATGTTTAATGTGAAAAACCATTTAAAAAACTGAGGTGCTTCTCAGCTAGCAATGGTAAGATGCCTGTTGGCAATTATTAGGAGAGACAGGAAAACAAAATAAACACACTGGAGCAGGAGACAATTATGAATGTGATGGAATGAAATGAAGGTAGACTAGACATTCATCCATTAAAATAGGTAGTTGATGGACCAAGTAATGTCATTCATGAATTCATAGGGCCAAGAAAACACTCTTTTGGAAAGTGGATATCTGACATTTTTTAAGAAAAGCAGTGGGATAAGCATCACGAAAAACGTCATGTATCGCAAAAAAGAGTCGTCCATCAAGCAGTGATGTAAAATGGTTAATATATACATTGCAGCTCCCCAAAAATTCACTTGCAATTGAGTACAATTTATAACTGAGACCTAAATGCTTTGGGAGTACAATTCAATTATATATCTAGATCTCTCACTCTCAGAAACTGTCATTAACACTTGTCGGATATATTGTTAACAAGGGTATGAGTCTGAAAATTCCCTTGCCCTGGAAGTACGATTATTATTCCTGACTAGATGAAGAGAGGGAGAATTCTCTGCTGTGCCAGGCCATATCCCAATTCCATGATGCACATATTACTGCTAAGTTCAACACAGCATCCTACAATGTGCTTATACATACACCACTGAGATATTCTGTATAGTAAATATAATAATAGATCTGAATTCTCAGAGCAGTACAGCACTAGATGAAGTGCCTTCTACAGAGAGTATCATTTTACTCGATACTCTGGGAAAGTCTTGATCAAATTTTCTTTCAAGTGTCTGTGGTAAGTAATTTAACAGTCTTGGGTGTGGCACAAAAGCACTAGACACCATCCTGTAACCAATTATAAATTTATTGCTAATGAGTACAATATTCAGTATTAAATTCTGAAAAACATTTTACAATGCTAGAAAATGGTGAATGCATTTCTTCATACATCTGTATTAAACATAACAGTATTACTTTTCAAGAGCATATGAAACTTTATAACATTCTGTATTTTCCAAATGTTTATGTGGATCACTCACATCATCCACATATTCCAAAATTAAAGATTCACCATCCACTAGATCATTTTCTTGTATTAAATCATTAAGTTTCTTATCCACCTGCATGCAAAGCAGCTGTCCACCCTCATAATGAAACAACCTCAACTTTGGTGCTGTAGCATCATTATTTCGATTAAGAACACCACACAAATCAGAAATGGAGTCAATAGCTCTTCCAACAGTCCAATGTCTGGAAACAAAAACAGGAACAGATTGTTTTGAAAGGGTCAGTGGTGGAAAGATCATGAAATAAACTCTGTCTGCAGATGGAATCCCTTTGTTGCCCGCTGCTTTATTCTTCAATTTCATTAGCTGAACTTTAAATGCTGTCTTGTTGTTCTTTTTCTTTGCAAGTGACAGTCTCCGCTCAACCTGCGAATGAAGATAACATGTAACTGTTGTACATCAAAAAGAATTTACTAAGCAATGTGAAAAGATGAACTCATCAAAATTCAAGCACATGGACAAGTCTGTACAGTTACAAATATTTTTATTTTGTCCCCACCAAACAGTGTAATATGCACATTAACTGGTTTCAGCTAGTTATAGTTAAGTTCTGATGTGACGGTATTTTGATAGTTGTCATAACACAGCTCATCAATAAGCAGCATGCATCAAAATATGCCACACAATGATACTTCAATACATCTGAGAGAAATGGCTACAACAAACTGAAATATCACAGCAGTATCAAATGTGTGTTCCAAGATTTAGAATTTTGAGGAAGCTTCTGTTCTGATTCCAAAGCAAGAGAGAGGTGCACAGAGTAATCTTCTGAGGTTGGTAGGTACATAATGCACAGATTTTTTATGCTTTAGACATGTAACTCAAATTTTCAGTACTGACCGACTTACTCAGTACTCATTACTGGTGCTATAGGACGGATGCTGATTCTCCAGTTTGAGATATGATCTCATAAGCTCACAGATGTTATATGTCTCCTGCTCTTATATGTCTCCTGCTCTTATATGTGGCCACTTCCCCATCCAACTGCACCAGTTCCTAATATTTCTTGTAATGCTTTCAGAGTCTTAATCTAAGTTCTCTGGAATGATTTCACTGTATAACTTCTTATTAAGTATGAATATAATAGAGGGAAACATTCCACGTGGGAAAAATATATCTAAAAACAAAGATGATGTGACTTACCAAAAGAAAGCGCTGGCAGGTCGATAGACACACAAACAAACACACAAAATTCTAGCTTTCGTTGCGAAAGCTAGAATTTTGTGTGTATGTTTGTGTTTGTTTGTATGTCTATCGACCTGCCAGCGCTTTCTTTTGGTAAGTCACATCATCTTTGTTTTTAGACATATTCTTTTCAAGTATTATAGAGATGCTTTGGGAACCTAAATGGGCGAAGGTGACATTCTTTTCAAGGAATGCTTCTGAGAAAATTTAGAGAAATGGCATTTGAAGCTAACTGCATAACGATTCTAATGCCACCAACAACATTTCACATAGGAAACACAAAGATTTGATAAATTAGGGATCGTACAGAGGCATATAGACGGTTGATTTTCTCTTTCTATGTGAGTGGAATATGAAGAGGAATGACTAGTAGTGGCACAGTGTACCTTTTTCCATGCACCGTATGGTGACTTGCAGAGTGTGTATGTAGATGTAATGAGCAGTAAAATTGCTACCCATACCATTACTTCTGTTATTGTAGTCTGAAAGCTTCTTAATCAGATGTTGATGGACTCCCTGTGTCACATCACAGACAACAATAGTCACTTGACACAGACGGTCAATGCCCAGTATCTACCTTAATGAGAGCTCTTTACAGTATTTATCTGTAGGAGTTAGTGTTTATTAAAAGTGCACTTTTGACAATGAGTGATCTAGAGCAAACCAAAATTCTACTATGCAGATCCTCTCCTTATGGAAAAAAACTGCAGTTCATGTCTAGGCCATCTGCAGCAAAACAACACAATCCATTTTCATAGGTTTTTTTTTTTTTTTTTTTTCAAAGTTAGGATTTTTTGTACATGATTCTTCTTAATTCTTAACCACATTTCAGTTCATCCACAATATTGTTCTGCTCTGTTTTTTGAATCCAAATCATACCTCACCTTCATGCACCAGTCATCAATGCATTTACTTTCTGAAACTTAACTTCATTTCACCAGATCCCTAAAACACCCTCATGCATGCCAGATGCATACCATTTCAAAAAGGCAGAGAAAGGCCATATTACTGAACCAAAGTGTGTCATTTGGCAAAAGGTATCTCAGAGAGTTTAATGTCTCATCAGCAAGGTCATTAGATGTACTTAGACTGGGGAAGGGAAAGGGCTGGGCTTTTCCAAAAGGAACCAAGCTGGCATTTACCTTAGGCAATTTAGTGCAAAAAAAACCTAAATCCGAATTTGAACTGCTGTTCTCCAAAACACAAATCTACTTTCTTATCACAGCATTGTCTATTTTGGTGCTTCACTTGATCTTCATTCAAAATGCCCTCTGACAAAATGAGCCCTTTGAGTTCTCGGTCCTTGGAGTACGTGTTTGGGGGCACCCAAAGAATATATTAGGCATTAAAATAGAAACTGCCTAAGATGTGCCTAAATTAACACACTGAGAGAGTGTCAAGCAAGCCATGTGGTGGATGATACACAAAAACTTCAATGACACATGAATAGCCACACCACTGCTTGTAAGTTGGTGAATAGACTGACAGTGGGATACAATGGTATGTTTGGTAATGAACACAGCCACATCAACTTGTGATCTCTTACTACCAAGTACATGATTTCTGTAGAGGGCATAGACTCTTATCACAGGAGTATCAGAACATTTGAAATGTATTTCCTGAAATAGGTATATGCCTACTGATTGTTCTTCCATTTGCGTTCTGTATTTATTTGTGTTCAACTGAAGAATTAGATATAATTTTTGATGAGCATTTTCTTTTCCCCCTTTCTCATTGCCTAAATGAAGTACAGCAGCTATTAGAGGGAGAAGAAGGAGCTGTCCATTAAAGCACTGATCTCTACAAAGTTATCTTCACTTTGGGAAACAAGAGCACTCAGCAGTATGGCAGTTTTAAACTTTCTATCTTTACTTTTCCTTGATTTTTTTCTGTGTGTTTCACTGTACTCCTATGAGTTGCTGTGTGAGTTGAACTGGATGTTTTTCCACTACTTGCCTATAATCCTGTCATATCATCTTGCTTAGAATATGTTGCACATGCCGTAGTTTGGAAACAAGTATGGGCAACGTAACATTTAAGTACTTGCATATGAATTTTCAGGGATGGATATTTATGGCATACTCAGTACTATGTTTAGTAGCAGAATTAGTTTTAATTACAGGTTGCTTCAGAGCTGTAGCAAAGAGAATCATAAAACTTGGTGGCTGCATAGTCTTGAACAATGATTTCCTTCGCTGTAAGTTACTTTAAGCTGCTGAATCTTCTACTTCTCAGCAAATACACAGTCATTGTCTGCTCCAACAAGGATGCACACACTGAAAGTGAACGCATTTTGAAGACAATTTACATGGAGTCCTCTGTTTCATGTGATGCTGACTGATATTTGCCATTGGTGGGTATACCATTACAAGCCATAGTGGTGGGTATGAATCTCTGGCATTGGAAAGATTCAGAGGATTTGTCACCAAAGATCAAACCTAGAGTTTTTATACTCAATCTTTACATTATTTACTTATTTCAACAACACATATCAGTATAGCTGGAAATTGAGATGGTGGCATCAATAAAATTTTTCAAGAGAGCATTTAATTGACAATAAAGAATACCTGATAAGAAAAATAAAAGACAAAAACATTACATACAATCACAAAAATAATTGGAAAGAGTTATGCTGCAGCCAGAGGACGTGTCATATACTACATAATGCATCATATGTGCTAAGAAGACTTGTAAAGTTTAGTTTCAATCATGTCATTACTGGGGAGTGAGTTTCAAGTACATGGGGTAAATAGTAACATTCTATCCCAATATACGTACATTTATGTTGTAGTCATAATTTATTATACTGACCTACAGACCTCATAAATTAATGACTTTTTAAGTAGAGTAGTGTAATACCCCAAGGAGATAATATGTCTTGCACTATCATCGCTTCCTGACAGTGGTGATATGGAGAAATGCTTGCCTGCTACTAAACACACTAGCCCAATCTTCTGTCCAGTAACCTTGGTGTATATCAGCCTTCAGTTCAGGCAATCTAAGGTTCATCAAACTCATATCTACTCAAGACTGGCCCAGTTCCCCAGGCAATCACCATATGCCATGATTGAACAGGCATGTGTGGCTCACCAAATACCACAGACATGGAGAGAATTATCCTTCTGCTACAGTAGACACTGAGATACAGTTGCTCACACACCCTCAAGTAACTGCCAATGGCACTAAAATCTACAAAGGAGCCACATCAGTAATCGCCCACCAGAAAAGTAACCCTCCCAGCCAAAAGATAGTATAAAAGTAATAGATTCTCTCTCTGCTGAAGTTCACATTGTCTGCCTTGAAAAGGGATGGTCGGCAATATTACATGACAAACCCCAATCAACGCTTTGCCACTTTTCAGTAGGTGGTGAAAATAAGGAATGAGTGTTTTTCTGTCTTAGGAAAGTTTTAAAATACTCTCCCTTTAATAGAAACAATGGCCAGTAAGAATTTTGTATCCATGTTATTCAGTGTTCTTAAAGAAAAGATGTGGAAATATTTACAAACAAATGTTCATGTCATGTAAACCAGGCTAATTTTTTCCATACTATTAAGTGCTCTCTGCAATCCTATGCCCCGTCGATTAACAACTAAATTTACCTATACCAAAGTGGGTTGTGACCACATTTAATACTTTTAGGAGACAGACTGTGTTAGCAGAAAATTACTGAATATTATTAGGTAAAACTTTTTATGGGTCAAATCGGCAATGTTAGGGACATACGGAGTCATTTATTTATTTCTTGTTCCGTAGATCCAGTTAGTGAGTCAATCACAAGGATACGGAACGTGTCAAATTGTACAGGTTTCAATTTAAACTTACAATAAATACAAGGGCAATTCAGTGGCAAATTGTACATAGTTTAAGTAAGACATACTATAAATACAGTAACAAATACAATGTCAGCTAGATAACATAACAACCATTTACCAGAAAAAGGAGTTTCAAATAAAGTTTAAGGATAAGAGCACAAAGTTAAATCAGATATTAGGCCTACAAGAGTAAATACATTTACAGCCAATCTGTTGTTACAAAAAGTGTGCTAATGCCCAAATGCACAATAAAATCAATTGAACTACTTCTAGACACAATAAGTTTAGTGATGGTATACATTTTCTTTCAGATATTCATCCACAGTATAATAAGATTTCTCTGTCAGGTAATCTTTGAGAACTTGTTTAAATTTTGGCAGTTCTGTATGAACATATTTGATATGTAGTGGTAGAGCATTGAACAGCTTAATGCTGGAGTAGTAAACTCCTTTTTGTACCAGAGTGAGATGTTTCATTTCGAAATGTAGATTGTTTTTGTTTCTGGTGTTATAACCATGGAATTTACTGTTGTCTTGGTAGATGGAATAATTTTTACAAACAAAGGTCAGCAAGGAAAAAATATACTGTGAGGCAGTTGTTAGGATACCTATTTTCCAAAACAAGGGCCTGCAAGAGTGTCTTTGATGGACCCCACACATTATTCTGACAGCTTTTTTTTGGATGGTGAAAACTTTTTTTGCAAGTGGTTGGTTCCCCCAGAATATGATAGCATATGACATCAATGAGTGGAAGTAGCCAAAGTAGGCAACCTTAATAGTGTCAACTTCAGCCACTGAAGAAATTACCCGTAACACAAATGTTGCCGAGCTAAGTTTTTTACATAGATGAAGAATGTGAACTGACCAATTACATTTACTGTCTATGTAAGCACCCAGGAATTTTGTATCTTCAACTTCCTGTATTGGTTGATCTCTACATTTTATGTTAATTTCATCGGGATTACTTTGTGGTGTATGGAACCTCATATAATGAGTTTTATCTGCATTGAGTGAGAGACCATTTGAGGAGAACCAATTTAAGATGTCATTAAAAACAGTATTTGTAGTTTGTTCAAGATCATGATCAATCAAATCGTCAATTAGAATTGTGGTATCATCGGCAAACAGGGTAAATTTGCTGTTAGTCTCAGAACAAAGAAGAAGATTATTAATAAAGATGAGGAAAAGCAGTGGGCCCAAAACGGAGCCTTGAGGCACACCACACGTTATCGTGCCCCATTCAGACGAGGCTGGTTCCCCTGAAGAGCCATTTAGCATTACAGTCTGCTTCCGATCCTGTAGATATGATTGTAGCCACAAGCCAACAGTACCACCTAAACCATAGTATTCTGCCTTTTTCAAAAGAATTTGGTGGTTTACACAGTCAAAGGCTTTCGTAAGATCACAAAAAACACCTACTGGAAACATTTTTTTGTTAATGGCTTCCAAAACTTGGTTGCTGAAAGAGAATATTGCCTGTTCAGTACAAAGACCGGCACGAAAACCAAACTGATTTTTGCTGAAGATACTGTGGAAGTTGAGATGGTCTACAATCCTCCTGTGCATGAGTTTTTCTAGAATTTTCGAGAAGGTAGTTAATAAGGATATTGGGCGATAGTTTGTAACAATGCTTTTATCACCTTTTTTAAAGAGAGGAATCACTACAGCCAACTTAAGTCTGTCAGGGACAATCCCATCTTGTAGGGATGCATTGTATATGTTGCATAAGACGGGACTAACAAATTTATAACAGTGTTTCAGTATTTTACTAGAAATATTGTCCACACTAGCAGAATTTTTATTTTTTAATGATCTAATTACTCTTATGACTTCGCTTACAGTAACTGGAGGTAAGGATAACTGTAGGATTCTGTTGCTAACAGCTTTCTGTAGGAGGGACAATGATTCTTCCATAGAACCATTACAGCCTGTCTTCTCTGCTGCTCTCAAAAAGTGGTTATTAAATATTTCTGCAACCAACTCTGAGACATGTTCCCTGTTGTCATTTGTTTGAAACAAAGAATTGCAAACATAACCTCTTCTGTTTATTTCAGATTGTCAGCCCTTCTCAAAATGTGTATACCGAAACTCAAAGAAACTGAAATAATATGACCAAAACTGCAAAAACATGTGTAAGTGGATTAAATACTTTAAATTGGTCAGTGATGTTCATTCCATGATGCAAAATTTTGTAAATGAACTTATTCATACATTCACATATAAAAATTATAAAAATTGTGAAAATTGCTGTTTGGTGATTTTTGTATTGGAACTGTGGATTCAGTCATTCATAACAAGCTTAACTATCACAAAATGTGTTTGGAGTGGGTTCAAAGACAGGGATCAAGTTCATTTATTTTGTGCTATGAGTAAAAAACAATGGTTTTTGATGGAAGGTGAGTTTCTAAACTGAAGCCCCCACACTGGTCAGAAGAAAAACATCGGATGGAAAAAACTGAGTTGAGGTTGTAATATCACTTAATCTCAGAGGCTTGTGATAGTAATAATCACTACTGTGTTTATCACAATTATCCAGATACACTCGTGCATGGGTGTTGAATCTGTCAGCTTTTTTTTCTTCCCCTTGCTCAAATATGAAATGTATAGAAGTATACCCGGCACGTGTGAACACTATATTATAATGTGATCTGCACCAGTAAATTGTAAATTACTAGATAAATTTATTATCGTACTTATTATTTCACTGGCATGATTATAAATGTACGAGAGGAAAGTAATGAGACTGACAACACTGCAAGCGATCTGGCAACATTGTGCTGTTTTACTTGTGTACACTGTTGTGTTCATCCCTTCCAAATGCTCAGTCCGAGTTTCAGCTCCTTACAGTCATCACGTGATTTTTGAAACCACCATCAGTGAATCTGTGCTTTTGTTGTGTCTTATGAAAATGGAACAGTAGATTTTGAGCAATGTTATGCTATCAAGTTTTGTGTTAAACTTGGGGGATTCACGAGTGTAACCTTGAAAAGTTGAAACAGGTTTATGAGAACATTTCTTATTAAGGGCACAAGCTTTTTGTTGCCACAAATCACTTTTGAAAAGCTGAGAACACAAAGGTGAACCTTGCCCAGGGAACTTCAAAAATTGACAAAAATGTCAAATGTGTGTATTGTCTTGTGAGATCGTTCCTCCAGGACAAACTGTTAACCAAGTTTTTTACACATATGTCCTTGAAAGGCTCAGAAAAAGGGTGAACCGAGTAAGACTGCACATTGCAGACAAATGTATGCAGCATCATAACAATGCCGCATGTCAAACAGACACTTCCAATGCAGAATTTATGACCTCAAAAGGCTGTCCCAGTGTTCCGCAGCCTCCCCTGTTCACCCGCTCTGAGTCCTCATGACTTTTTTTCTTTACCAGAAACTGAAAAATCTTCTAAAGGGGACTCTGGAGAACATTCAAAAGAACGTGACTGACAAGTTAAAGGCCCTACCAGTTGAAGTCTTTCAGTGCTGCTACAAAGACACCTCTAGTATATAACTGCCAAATGGAACTACTTTGAAGGGGAAATTAATATTGTTTGAAAACAATCAGAACTTTAGTAGTCAAAGAATCAATCCATTACTGCATGTGTCAGAAACACCTAGCTCCAACAGGGGTATGGATAGGAGTGGGGGAGAAAAGGGTTGATAATCCCTGACGCTGATCTCTACACTGCTGTGCACAACAGTTCTGTTATGTGGGTGGTGGAATGTGGGCACATTGGACACAAATAGGTGGGTCTAGGAGATGGACAGAGAGAGAGAGAGAGAGAGAGAGTATTGCCACATTCACTTTATAGCCCTGACCTTGAGCAATATGACTGGTTCACTCAAGAATGCTTTTAAGCAATATGCGATTCGAAGACAACAGCACTGTCACACAACCTTTATGCACATGGCACACACATAATGATCAAGAATTAAAAAGCTCACAGAGTGATGGGATGCATCCCTACATGTCTTCTGTGTAAGTGCCCTGGCTTTTAGCAAAAGGTACAGTCTGGTTGTTTACAGAAACAACACCAGCTTCCAAGTACCAATATTGGGACACCAATGCACATCAACCAAATCGGAGGCTTGATTGTGATTCTTCAGAACAGTGATATACACGGAGCCACTGCTCTACACACAAACCACGAAAATTGATGTTTTGAAGTGGGCTCTAGGATAATATCACTAGAAATTCTGCGTCCTTACTGAAAGATCAGCAATGCAAAGCTTTTTCTTATATGGGGGGGGGGGCTTCGGGATGCAGCAATAACCAATTTCCCAACCAAAGCACATCAAACTCAACTACAAGTCAAGGTCCTTAGCAATAAAAAACTTGGATCATGAAGAAATATGAGAAATCAAAACCTTTCCACACTCAGAAAATTGTGTGACATTTGTGTTTGTTCTGTGTGACTCAATCAATGAGTAATCACAAGTGTGTCCATTAAATTTTAGGTATGCAGCCATGCAAATACCACTACTTCAATTGATAGTTTGGCCTCCTATCAGCCGGAAATCCTGAGAGGAGTCGCAAGAGTGTCATCTTCAGAACTAGATAATATGTATGCAAATTACAACCATTGGAACTGAGTTATGCTGTGTTTTGTCATTTGCATATTATAGCACATTAAAACCAAATATTACACAAGGATGCCAGGTGGTAATATGATGAGATCTCTATACTTGCTACACAGAGGCCATTGTGGCACGACTTGGATGGAGTTCCTGGTACAACAACATAGTTACTGGTGCTAAATAAATGCTAAGATTGATCATTTAGTCTCTCCTTACCATTTTTGCAGACCAAGTACAATTTTAACTTTTGGCCAACATCATCACATACAAGGGAGTGCGTAACTTAGATTTTGGAAGCCTATTTCACAGTGACATGGTGACTAATGCATATTCACATTTCCTGTTTGTAGTAACCATGAGTTTCACCACAGCTGATGTAATAATTTGTGCACCTGGCAAAATCTTCACTTTACAGGGCTTGCCACAAATGCTAGTAACAATGGACTAGAATTCAAGGCAAAATCTTCCTTGTACATGCAGTTTTACCACAGCACCATTCCACTCCCAATTAAATACAGGATTTTGTCTCTTTGTGTGTGCCACATACAGATAATCAGTTGCCTGTCCTCAATTCTTGTATGCTGTTTCCATCCTGGAATTTCTAACATTTGCCTCTTCCATACAATCTGCCAAGTTTTACTCAATCTTTACCAGAGGTACCAAAAAAGATAGTCATCTCTGTAAACAGGGATCAACCAAAATTTACGGTGCCACACACATAACTGTGTTGTGTGATGTCATTGTGGTGTAGTATTTTTTAAGCAGATTGTGTTCGCTGAATATGCGTTGAAAGAAGTGGTGGCACACACTAGTGTGAGATGTTATTTTCTAAACTGTTTGCAAGTGATGTTAGGAAAGCATTGGACTTAGTGCTGTAAATTACTCAGTGTTTTGTCAGTTCATTATTTTAATGTCATCAGTTAACAGCTACTGATTTGCTTTTGGCCTTGGAATTGCTAGTTTATCGTGCTGTTAATGGTTTGAAATGCAATTTTTGTGTTTTTGATTTGGTACTAGGAGTAGCTCTTACGATGAAATTTACAAGTTGTTCATTAGTTGCTGCTCCGGGTGAGGATATGGCTAATACAATTACATTTCCCCAGTTATATAGCCTGTGTGATTTGTTTTCTAGTGTGTGTGTGTGGGGGGGGGGGGGGGGGCATCAGGCGTGTGTCAGTGCAGATTTATCTGTCAGCTGACTTTGGCTGGTTAGTACATTTTTATGATTATTTTTGCTTTTTTAATGTACAAAGTGTATTGGGTTTGTTTATAATGTTTACGATTTTCTTCTAAATGTATCGAAAGTTGTGTTGGAGTAATTTTTTTTATAACTTTGTGGTTTGGCTTGGTTGTTGAAGTTCATATTTAAAATTTATGGTGGTGGATATCATGGGGAGTTTGTTGTAGTTATTTTGGTCTGGTTAGAGTTTGATAATAGTTCCATTAGTTGTGGTTCTTTATGTTTATGGGCTTCATTTGAATTGTTTAGGTCATGCAAAATTTCCAATACCCATTTTTTGTTATTGTGGTTTTGTTGATTGCCAAGGTTTTGTATGGTTGGTTTTTACATTAATATTTGTTTTGATGTGTCTTCATTATCAGAGTTGTCGAGCATTGAGTTTGTCTCCATCCATAACCCATAATTCCAGGCACTTGTCCTGCGAGTTTCACGTTATTTCTGCAATTAAATATTTTTCATGTTGTCTGTGCTTGTGCGCGTGCTTAATGTGTGATGTCATGGTTGCCATACTATACAAGTTTTAATTTGGGTAGTCACCAACTTGATGACGTTACAGGTCAAAGCCGAAGTGTAATACTACACTATTTGGATTTGCTTAAATAGTTCAATATCCTTCAATATGACCCAAAGAAGAAACACTGCTACGAACATGTAATCTCTATAGATACAGGAAAACATGAGACCAACAAGACAAAATCATTCTGATTTGCCATGATAACTACAATATACTCAGATGGAATGAACACACAATTAGTGAAGGCCTACATTACACTATACTTACTAATTAAACTCTGCTACCTGCATCACTAACAATACAACCCATAGATTCAATCAGTTAGTAATACTTCCTCACAAAACTGGAAAGACTTTACTGGCCCTTGGTCTGCACTAGGTTTTTAATTATTCAGAATCTGGACAGAATGTGACTTTCTCACATTGGGATACATATCGCTTTACAACTGTTTTCATGCCCTCTCATCAAAAAGTATTCAATTACTATTTAATTCCCTACACCTCACTTTACTCTTTGTTTACTCTGCTTTTTCCTCTCTCCACTTCCTCCTTGATCCAAATTTCTCGTGTCTGCAGAGCACCATTTTCTGTCTTCTTATGACTGTAACGAACACTCTAATGAATAGATGTGTTCCTTCCTGTCTCTCAACCAATCAACTGTTTTCTGTTACGGAATATGTGGGTTTTAATCTTCTCTGTTGCAATGCACTATCTGAACTGAATTTCTCTCTGTGGTGAGCCTAGAGAAGTGGAACAGAAATTAATAATAATTGAGGGCAGTGTAATTCTGATCTCTGCTGAGCTATGCAGATTAAGACTTCATGAATCATTTCAATTAAATGTTATGATGACTACTTTTGAAGACCACAGTAGTTTCATTCTCTTATCCAACTGAGTGAACGGGTCTATACATGAACTCAGATCAGCAGGATATTGACCTCTAACCTGTATGTCTTCCTTCCTTCTATCTTCTCTTTCTGTGCCTAGCACTTTTCCAGATTCAGTGCTGTCAGACACTCATTGTCCTTTGTTACACCTTCTTTCTTATTCCTTACATTCTCCGTGAAAGAGTGTCTTTCTCTCTCCCTTTCCCCTTCTACTCTCAGTGAAGGAGCCTCTGCTTTTATACGCTAGAGGTTTGATGCTAAATGAAACGAAGAGCAAAGTTTTCAGTAAGTATAGCTAATTGTTTACTGTTACTTTTAAACTTCATTTTTGACTGATCAGAATAATAAAGTGACTGAAGGACATTCACGAAGAACCATAGGCACAGTACTGGTGTACTAATAAGAGATATGTGACATCATGCTGAATATGTGAAAACATTATTCTGGAAAGTGCAGTATGGAGTATGATCTGCAGGATTGAAATGACCTTTTGTTTGTTTGCTTTCACAGCTATCATGTTCGACATATAAACAAAGGAAAAATGTAAATGAATCTTAATAGGTACACTGGTGGCTGCAACTGTCATTTGCAACTCCCAGTGACAACAGCAAACAATACGACCAAGGTGAAAAGAAGCAAGGATATGATCAAGTTCATTCTTTGAGTTGTGGTTTTAGCTGTCCTGTAAACAATTAACTGCCAATCACTTTATTATTCTGATACATGTCCAAGCGCCAAGTTTCTGTGTTATTCATACAGTTTCATGTAATGCTGAAATTAAGGAGTAACACATGAAAAAAACAGAGGAAGAAAAATGAGAAACATAAGTACTTTTCACAGTAAAAATTAAAAACATATCTAATACATGAAATCTTGCAGTACCTCTATGTCTGCTTCTTGTTTTGCCATTTCATATTGTTTTTTGCATACGTTTACATCCCTCTGTCTTAACTTTCCATCATCATCATCCAAACAACCATGATGACGATGCTGCAGGCAGAAATGTTGGCAACACACTGGGCAGTTCATCTGGACAGCACTGGAATTGCCACATATAGAACACTTGTATGAGATAACAGGCACTGCTGAAATTTCAGTGCCACGCTGCTCAGTGCAGTTGTGTCTATCTGGCAGATAATGATCATTGCAAAATATTTGCTTGCAGTGTTCACACTGGAATGGAAGAAAATCGAGCTGTTTGCAGTCTGTATGAGCACATTGCTTCCCTACGTGTGGCAACTCCATAATGTACAGCAGTTACCTAAAACAAACGAAGTCTGCATAAGTAAAATTACTACATCCCAGAATAGTGTAGACACTATTCCAAGGTCCATTTCACATGTTTTCCCACTGACAATATTTACATACATATATGATTATAACTGAATTTTGAAGAGTTTCAAATTGCCACCTCAAAAACTGAGGGCCTTTATTTGCTCTGCACCAGTCCTTGGGAAAATTGTAAGTCACTAAAAACTGAGAATTTTCAAGCGAACTCACACTGTATTTTAAACTTTTCAACTGTCTTAAAAAGGGCATTCTTGGATCTTAATAGCTTACAAACTGTAATCTTTGTTCATTTCTTACATTTTCTTTTGACACATTACGCACAGATACTACAAAAAATGTACACTGGGGTACATTGCTTAGCATACCTAGTTACTCAACAACTGAATGAAGTAGCAGAAAATCAACAGTTTCATAGACACATATCTGTTGGTTGGTTGTGTGGGGAAGGAGACCAGACAGCGAGGTCATCGGTCCCATCAGATTAGGGAAGGACGGGGGAGGAAGTCGGACGTGCCCTTTCACAGGAACCTTCCCAGCATTCGCCTGGAGCGATTTAGGGAAATCATGGAAAATCTAAATCAGGATGGCCGGACGCGGGATTGAACCATCGTCCTCCCGAATGCGAGTCCAGTGTGCTAGTCACTGCGCCACCTCACTCGGTCACATATAGCTTAGACTATAAATATTCAGATCTAGAGGAATGTTCAATATGTGTTATCTGCTTTGACCAATGACATAGGAAACTTGAGGTAAACGCATAAACTGTACAGCGACTATAATGTGATAGTACTGGTGATTTTTTCATGAGTTACATATCAGTTTGTCACCACAACTTTTTTTTTTTGGTATCCCATTCGTTTGCCTCGCCAAAAAAACACACACACACACACACACATTCACAACAAAACTATTACCTTCCAACCTAACCTACAACTTGGACTAAGCTACAGATCAATGTGTTACAACAACCAGTTGTTCTTCCTTTTTTCCTACATTTGTTTGCTTTTCCGAGAAACAACAAAACTGTAAACATACCCATCAGAAGCTGATGTGACAGCAGCCATTATAATTATGTCACTCACCAAATCCAATGACTCATATTGAACATTCCTCTTCACTCCCAACTATTCTCGTTTACATAGGTTGTTATATCAGTTTTATTTGAGTACTTGCAAAATACACTTAACTATGAAGGCTGGCACTCTTAGCCAGGACGTATGATAAACATCATGTTACACCACTGCCTTTCAACTTGGGAGCTGTAACCTGTGGCCAAGCAAAGTAGTCACTGCATTTTGAGAAAGAAACTACAGACAGGCCGTGCCGACATGACAGAAGCCACGTCCCTGGCCCTAGAGCAAGGCTAGTTACCACATGTCCAGCCCAAATTGGTGCTGGCAAGGCTGAAACCCTGCTGACACAGTGCTGTACAGGAGCCAGACCGTCACAGTGGTGACCCAGGTTATGCCATGACCAAGCCTGGCACTGCACTGCTTCAGGCCCCTATGTGACCGGAAATGATGTTTTGCTAAAACAGGGCAGCTTTGAGCAACCATAAATAACACTCGCTCCAGCCACAAAGTACCTGTCATTCTTTGCAGCTAGCTCCATGAAGTTCCCAATGACAGTTGTAGAACCGATATTGGTCATCCAGCCTACAGCTACTAGAAGCCAAACTGGAGCCTTCCAGCTGTGGGCCATCTGCCACCTCACTTCAGCTGACAATTGGGGGGCCTACCAGGGGTCCAGGGTTTGTACCTGAACCTGCCTTGCTGCTATCTACCTTGCCTGCACCACATATTGGTGTCCGCAGGCTACTATATCCTATGCTGGGATCTTTGGTTCCCAGCATGTACATGTACTCTCTGCAATGAGCCCAGCACAGGCTGGTCTGCATCTCTGCATGACTGACTTAATGCACAACTTGTCACAGTATGCCTGTTGCCTGCACAGGCGTGACACAGATCTACACTTGCCAAGGTGCTGGCATCACAACTTCATTTCAGTATGCATATCCAGCAAAGAAACTCCATGAGCCAGCTGAAACCTGAGGCCACGTATTGAGCAAAGTACACACCACTGGCTGGAGCCAGAATGCATCGGTGGGTGCTGCCCTTGCAAGGTGTCATCCCAACTGCTGTACTGTGTGTAATGAATAACTGGGCAATTGTCTTCTCATGGTTTTTGTGGCTTCATGACAACAGTTCCCCTAACTTTACATACCTGCTGCCCCACCAAACATTCTGCATCATCACTGCAACCTACAACACCTAAGCCATCCCAACACCTGCTACAGTGCTTATGAAACAACTGCCAAATGCTTAGCCATTAACGCTACTTTCAGTTAAATTTTCCATTGATCTATGAAGCAGTAATAAGGTGAAAATGTTTCAAAAATCATTGTTGTTGTTGTTGTCTTCAGTCCTGAGACTGGTTTGATGCAGCTCTCCATGCTACTCTATCCTGTGCAAGCTTCTTCATCTCCCAGTACCTACTGCAACCTACATCCTTCTGAATCTGCTTAGTGTATTCATCTCTTGGTCTCCCCCTACGATTTTTACCCTCCACACTGCCTTCCAATACTAAATTGGTGATCCCTTGATGCCTCAGAACATGTCCTACCAACCGATCCCTTCTTCTGGTCAAATTGTGCCACAAACTTCTCTTCTCCCCAATCCTATTCAATACTTCCTCATTAGTTATGTGATCTACCCATCTAATCTTCAGCATTCTTCTGTAGCACCACATTTCAAAAGCTTCTATTCTCTTCTTGTCCAAACTATTTACCGTCCATGTTTCACTTCCATACATGGCTACACTCCATACAAATACTTTCAGAAATGACTTCCTGTCACTTAAATCTATACTCGATGTTAACAAATTTCTCTTCTTCAGAAACGCTTTCCTTGCCATTGCCAGTCTACATTTTATGTCCTCTCTACTTCGACCATCATCAGTTATTTTGCTCCCCAAATAGCAAAACTCCTATACTACTTTAAGTGTCTCATTTCCTAATCTAATAGCCTCACGGTTTATTAAATTTTAAACTGTCAGCTGCTTGTTCAGTAAATAAAGATACAACTTTTTAAATTCCACCCCTCCCTTCTCATGCTTACAAACATTCTGAATAATGTACCCTGTCATATCCTGTTATTGTTAAGTGTTTTCAGTTCTGATCTGAATCTATCAATCTGAGGGCTGCTCTAATAGTCTCTTTTGAGGATGATATTTTATGACAGACAAGATATACAGCTCATAGCATTCTTTAATTTCTCTTAATTGCAATTTGCAAACGATGAAAAATAAAGAATTTAACATGCTATTGAGCACAATTTCATTCAGCTGAGGGCAAAGGATCAGAATGGGCAAGGAAATCAGGCGTGTTATTTTCAAAGGAATTATTCTAACGAAGGTTTACGTTTCATTTTATTACACTCGTGTCTTGTATGTGCTGACACAACTTCCCTCATTCTGAAGTTTTAGTCAAGGTTACATAACATTAATTTCTATTGCAGTTGGCACTTGGTTTGACAGGTTCTCTGTGGCTTTCATTTAGTTATTTGACACAAATCAAACTATCGTTGCATAATGGAGAGCACTCTGTAGGTATGTAACAACAGTAAGATACAAAGACGTGTATTCTGGGTACTAAGACGTTTCTGCAACCAACAGACAGAAAGACATTCGCTTTATGTAAACGTTTATGAAATTTGTGCACATCAACCAGTCACGAATTGATCCATGGGCTATGGCAATCCCAGTATACATTAAAAATAACTCACTCAACTGACCAGAAGATGATCAAAATATTATTGCTACGTCTCATTTGCATAAGGCTACTGCATTGTACAAAACTTGCTTTAATTTGGAAATCCTTGGCTATGTTCGGTTGGTACAGTTAGTCCAAGGTCGGTCCACTTCTGTTCTTGTTCTTTCAGTGTAAGATGTGAATCACCGTTGTCTGCTTCGGGATCAGGTAATTCAAACGGCGGAACTTCT
The DNA here is from genome assembly GCF_023864275.1 of Schistocerca cancellata. Taxonomy (NCBI): domain Eukaryota; kingdom Metazoa; phylum Arthropoda; class Insecta; order Orthoptera; family Acrididae; genus Schistocerca; species Schistocerca cancellata. Next base: position 779,259,159 of record NC_064628.1, on the reverse strand, counting down.
ATGTCATCACATGGAAGTTTGTCTTCACGCCATGCGTCATCAACAATATCCAAAAATCTTCCTTCAATTGATACCTGACTATCCATAATTACACGACAAATGTAACTGTAATTTTATCAAATGTACGGGAACACAACATCAACAGCTGTTATTGTCCCACAATTTCGAAGGAAAATAATAAACATACTGTCCAAAGATTCTCTATGCCATCAAAGGTGACTTTAGTCATTAGTGTAGTGATTTGCGTGAAGTTACCACTTCCATGTAAGCTGCATTCCCACCTCCACCCACCAATGAGATTCTGACTTCCTTGGTTTCCACACGCAAAGAAAACAAGCATATGCCTATCCCCAAAACTGTTTACCGAAAAAGTCTGATACACTTTCCTCTATCACCGTCCAAGAACTTAAGCAGCTGCTCTTCCTCTGCAATCGTTCGTTCAACAGTACAGGCCTTGAGAAGTTTGTTTTATAAGGGAAAAGTTAACGTTAACGCAGAAATTGAGCTTTGTTTTCAGCTGTGAAAATAAATACTTTGCAAAGAGGTAAATATTCTGAAACACTGAAATGTGAATCTCATTCCCCCCCAACCATTTCCTTTCACCACTGAATAACATTAAAGAAACACATATTGTAAAAATAAGCTTGCTGTAATGAATGTTATTCTCGCAATCTAAAATAACAGTCGCGACAATCTGTCCTCTGTTACCCACTGCGACAGCAGTGCTACAAGCGGCCAGCAAGTGATAGTGTTGAGTTTGGCGAGATCTTGCGAAAGAGTAAGCGAATCGTTTAGAACGTTTATTATCAGCCATTCAATACATTTTGATACAATTGGCCTTGTCAATATGCGAGGTACAATTAATATAATTAATACAACAGAACACTTATTAACACCGCGGTGTAGTTACAGATATACTTGTTTGCACTCACATATAAATGCTTAATTACGATTGTATATTAATTATGTACATTTACATATTAATTACCTACGTTTACAATTTATAATTATCAACTGCTACTGGAGCACAGGTATATAAATGAATGATTCTAATTGTATACTTATTAGATACAATTTTATTGAAAAGTACACTTACTCAAAGCACAATTCTTGAAAATCAGTTTCCATGAAGTCATCAACTGTACAAAAATCTGCCGGCTGGAGTGGCCGAGCGGTTGTAGGCGCTACAGTCTGGAACCGCACGACCGCTATGGTCACAGGTTCGAATCCTGTCTCGCTCATGGATGTGTGTGATGTCCTTAGATTAGTTAGGTTTAAGTAGTTCTAAGTTCTAGGAGGCTGATGACCTCAGAAGTTAAGTCCCATAGTGCTCAGAGCCATTTGAATCATTTTGTACAAAAATCTCACTCTTTTAGTAGAGCTTCTAAAACTTCTTTTAACTTGTGTAATGGAGTTAAGTGAGCTGTTTTTAGTAGTTTGTTGAAGAATTTCAGGCTTGTGTGTTTACGGCTATTGTCTGTGTGACAAAGTCTTGAACATGGTGAATTTATCATGCAGCTTTTTCTTGTACTTTGCGAATGAATATTATTTCGTAGTCTCAGATTGTTTGAATTTTCTTTGGCATAAATAAGAGAACTCTAAATGTGAATCTTAAGTGATGTGAATTGACTTCTACAAGTCTCTCTGAGAGGCAAACCTGTATATATCTAATGGCTTTCATTTGTCATTGAAGAATATAGGTCGACTCTTGTGCATTTCCCAACAACAGTATTCCATATCGCTTGTGTGAACGGAAGAATGCATAATAAAAGTATGGTGGTAGATTCTTACTGACATTTTGTCTAAATTTATATAACAAAAATAATACTCTTACTAATTTACTCCTTAAGTAATTTATGCATCCATCCCATGATAGTCTTTTATTAGTCAAGAGTCCAATTGATTTCACATTCCTACTCTCAGATTTCATTGCTCTGAGACTGAAATATAGTTCTTCTGTTTTTATTTTGTTAAGGGATAATTGGTTGGCCAAACACCAGGGATCGGGCATCTCGATGTCTTCTTTGTTGAAGTTTAGAACATTTTGTAAGTTTTCACCTGTTGCTATCAGTGTGGTGTCAGCATAGAGCACATTCACATATGGTACATGACTTGAGAAATCATTTATATAAACAACAAAGGGAAAAAGTCAGAGAACTGATCCTCATGTGATATTGCACATTTTATTTTCAACAACTGTGATGCCTGATTTTTTGTATATACCTCTTCTAGCCTATCACTAGACATGTTCTAAATATACTCAATGATTTATCTCTTTCGTCATAGTAAGCTAATTTTACTAACATAGTTCTGTGTGACACAAAGTCGAATGCTTTGATCAAGTCTGAAAGCAGAGAATGAACAAACTGAACTAAAGCACAAAAAATACATAGAAAACTTTATTCACCTTATAAATCAAGAAAATGGGTAATGTAATAAATGAGAGACACTACATAACGCATATCCATAGTAACAGCGATAGGAACATGAAGAGTATAAAACAAAGATGTAACACCAAGAAAATATCATAAATCATAGACAATAACAAAATTATTACGAAAAAATAAAAATATAACATAAAAATCTCAAAGAAATCTAAAACGAAGTCCAGACCAAAATATAATTAGAACCAAATAATAAAAAACAACCGAATTTCCACACATCACTTATTTATAACGGTAACTACTTAAACATGTAATATCGCTGATCCACTACCATTAAAGCTGTCAAAAGAAAAAGAAACTAATAATTCCAAAAAAAAAAAAGACAGGACATGGTAGCAACAGATATTACATGCAAGGCAAAAATGCCTAATGATGTGTTATAGCTTTTTTGATTATAGTTACAAACCTTTATATTAAGACCATCACATACTTATGTGCTGACAGAGCACATGACGGTGGCAATATGCCAAAATGGGGTCATCGTGAATTTTTTATAAAATAAAAGTGATTTAAAGATCATTGTAGCTTGCTGATACTCGTAATAAATATGAATCAAATATTTGAAGATTATTTCAAGTAAAATGGAATAATACCTGAGAAAACGAACCCTCTACACCACAGCAAAAGGCCATACTGAGCGACAGAATGGGTTTATTGTTGAGTATGCATGCAGCATGTTGTTGACTACAGGCTTGTCTCATGAATTGTGGGTGGAGGCAGCAAACTGTACTGCATATATCTTATATGAATGATTGTGTAAAGCACACAAAATTTTACACTGTAGGAAAAATGATTTGGAATACCTCCATCTTTAAAATGGTTGGCTGTGATTTGTGTAATAACAATTATCACTTCTATGAGTACAATCCTGAGTCAAACAAAATTACGATCTCCTTCAACGCTTCTTTCAATGAAGAAGAAACCCATGCCTTAAACATGAAACATAAATAGACTGACATTTACTTGGGTTATCAGGGCATTGTAGAAGTTCAAGAGGAAACTGAAGAGTGTGATAATGGTAAACAGTTCAAGGATGAACCTGAAGGATCGATCTAATCTGTAAGCACCTGTACATTTTCAAGACCTAGATATAGCTCACTATGACATTATCTTTCAACCTCAACTTTTGAGGAAGTAATGCTGTTAAGAGTGTCATCAAAATGGAAGCACACAATGGAAGAGAAAATGGAATCTTTGAAGAAGAATGAAACTCGAGATTTGGTACCATTACCAGAACTGTGCATTCCACCACATTTACCCACCTACGTCTGCCTGCAGCCGAGTGCTCCATTCTGCACTGTAGGTAGTCGAGCTCAACTGTACTGTGAGCATGAGTTGCAAAGCACTGCTGACAACCATGGCTCATTCGAGTATCCGGCCATACCTGAGCATTAACAGGGTTTGGTGCAACAGGAAAACAGACAGCACTGGGAAGGCAGGAATGAGAGACAACACAAGGGCAAATTTGCTTTTTGAATCGTCAGCACTCCTTTGAGAATCGTGAAGGTTTGATATGATAGGAGAGCGCGTTTTTGATCTTTTGTAAAGAGAAACAATTCGTTATGTAAAATAGTGGATGTAACACAATAATACATAACAAAATAATGAACAAAGTACAAGAAACTATAGACTGGTTTACACAATTCATTCTTCCCTGTCTCTGTTTCTTTCTAATGCCTCCACATTTCTGAGCTCTTTTCTGAATCTTGAATTCAAATATTGTACCTAAGATTTTATTACACATTGGTTCACAGTTGGAATGTAGTCTAGAAATGTTTCAGCCATTTTTTTGTGCGCTCCGTTTTTTATATTCTTGTTTGTGTAATGTTTCTGGGTCTTTATTCTCAAGAAAGGTCTTTTGTGGTACAATTTTATAAGTTTTTTGATGTGGTTAGTGGTCCATTCCTTCACCAAACTGGATGGAACTATAACTTGCTGGTATGTGAAAACCACAGTAAAAACCATGGAATTCCTATATAGGGCCTGGCCCCTTCCTGTAAAAATCTGCACATGTGAGACACATACTATGTGACTATGGTTGCCCAAGTGTTGCAGAACATGGAAGTTGGTAAGTGCATACTTAAAACTGATATATGAACAATTTTGTATGCTAAGATGGATTATTTGATTACATAGTCAATCTTACAAGAACCGTACTGATAAAATCTGCTCCCACTCGTTGCAGAGTTCCTGTCTGATATGGAGAAAAGTGCTGCAAATACATGGCAAGGAACTGAACCTAACATGAACGAGTTAGGCATATTTACAAGCCATCTGTAAAGGGTTATATTCGTTACCGATTGGGTGAAAATGTGAAAAGGGCAGTTGAGAACTATTGTCACATTTCCTGCAACAACAAATCACTTAGGACTGTTCTTCGCCACATCGTTGGAAGCAATGAAACATGGCATAACTTATTCAAAAAGGAGTGGCTATGTGAAAGACTCACAGTCGCAGTTTACCATAAAGCAGCACATTGAGACTTGCTGGTATATTTTGTGAGTCATGATAAAATCCATGTCCATGCAGTATAAACAAACTGTTAACATTTTATCTGACTTTGGGAAAATAAACTTGTTTGATAACAGGGATTAGCAGGCGGCTGACAAATTAATTTAACTTCTTGAAGTATTTCAAGACTGTGGAAGCCGACAGTTGCTTGAGACATAAGTGTATCGGATATAGGGGACCTGTGCTGAGAATGTGGCAAAGGATGAGGTAAGCGCTCCAATATATGCAAAAGGATGTATTTATAGACAATCAAAATTTAAATTTTTGTTAAGTATGTTAAACACCCACAACTGAATGATGTGCAGGCAAATCAGGGAAATAATCTTTGAAAGTTTTCCAAGTCCCTTCAAATATTCTTTAATTATTTTCTTGACATTTTCGTCCAAAGTAAGATGAATTTCTACTGTGAAATAGCGAAGGGTATCGAAATACTGAATTTGACTGGAATTTAAACAGATTTCTAAAGCTTCAAAATTTTTAATAAACGATTCTATACAGTCTTCCACAGTACAAGAGATCAGTTCTGATGTGCTGTGTTGGTATATACTGGGCTTGTACTATATAATCGAAAGACAGTTGGATGTAAATGGATCTAGCATATGAAGCAGATTCTAAAAGAAAGCTGATCGATTTAAAGCATGATTATTTACAAAAGAGTATTTGCAAGAGAAAGTATCGCTTATGAAAAGACTATTTCTCCTGTAGTCCCACATGAATCAATTACAGTTTTATCAGCACTAGCCGCTTCACATGATAAGGAAATCAGGTGATTTGATGTTCAAAATGCATTCCTTAATGCATTCCTTAATAGGAATTTGAAAGTAGTTTACACAGAGCACCTAAAATGGTTTATCTTAGAGGACTCAAATTTTGTTTGCCATTTGAAGAAGAGTCTACGCAAGCTAAAACATCACTGCATTGCAGGAATCAAAAATTTTTACATTTTATGACAGTGTCTGGATTTGAGCAACTGATGCAGACAATTGCATTTTCAGTGTATTAACAGATGATCTGGACACCTACCTCGCATTTTATGTGGACTACATCTAATCCACCTGCAAGTCTCCAGAAATACAGGAAAACTTTTGGTAACACTGAGTTCATCTTTCGAAGTTACTGTGCACAATGGAAAATACTTCTGTGGAATGGAAATTGAACACAACCATTTGCAAAAGAAATCTATGTAAGTCAGCAAGAGTACATCAACTGCCTTCTTCAGAAGTTCAGAATGAAGTAAAGATAACCTCTATTGACAGGCAGACGATAGCTAAATGTTTACAGCAACTGTCTCACAGCCAGATGCCAGGTTCACTGTGATCACATTGAGTAGGTTTTTATATATTCAAGGCCTTTAATACTGGCATACTGTTAAAAGAATTATGAAGTATCCATAGGGGACCAAGGATCCAGTTATACAATGCTGACACAACCAACTGGTGGTCTACTCTAATGCCAGTTTTGCTAGTGACAATGAAATCCATCCATCATCTGCAGGCTATGCGAGTTTTCTAGCAGCTGGGCCTGTGTCATGGTGTTTACATTGGCAGAAATTTGTAACCAGATCTACAATAAAGGCTGAATATTTGGTGGCTTGAGATGCCGCTAATGAAGTTCTTTGGTTGTGCAATTTACTCAGCGAAATTGGATTTTCAGTTAGAAATATCAACCACATTCTGTATTGATGACCAAGGTGCTATTTGCTTGATTAAAAATGGAGAACTCTAAAATGTACAAAAATATTAGATATTAAATACCATCACATATGTGAATACATTGAAAATAATAACACTGAAGTTTGTTACATTTGTTCTCCTAAAGAATTGGCAGATTTGATTTTTTAGAAACCTCTATAATTAGAAACAAATTCATATCAAACAGGAATGCTCTGTTGACGATTAGGAGTATGACAGAGGGCACTTACATGCACTCATCCTAAGACATGTATCTTTGGTTTCCTTGTTGCATTGTTACAGTGTCACATTTGGTTTCTAATAAAGTGCAATTATGTTATTTAACTCTGAGCTTATTTCACTCTGTGATTTTTCTGCTAAACAAAATTACAGGTATCACATGATAGGCTTACCATTTCAATACTACTATGTAGTATAACTAAGAGTATCGAGTTGTTGCAGTTAACATTACTGCAGAAGTGTGAATATTTTAAAGGTATTTATGAAATTTCAATGTGGAAATTGACTCTACTTACTCATTTCTTGTGCAGTGTAAAAATGATCGATTAATATCAATACTATGACCCTTCATTTTGGTTATTACAAAACTGCTTAATTTCATTCCTAAAAACACCATGTTAAAATATTTTGAATACTATATAGATTATACTATTTGAAGTTTTTATAATACTTAACATTGATAAAATTAGTGATATTTCTATATTATAAACGAAAAACTTAACAGAAATTCAAGAGAACCTGAAGAGAGGCTATTTGAGCTGTAGTTTTAGAACCAAGTCCATTTTTAAATGGTAGCTTTTCCCTCAGACATTGTTTAATTTTTTTGTAGAGTTGTTGCAATAAATACAGTAATTATTGTGCTACTAAATCTAAAGGAAAGTCTTACAGATAAGATTAAAATCTTTTATCTTGATTAGTAATCAAGGTTTATTTTGTTAGAAGTTGACTGTACTATTTACACTCAAACATAATTAGCGATTCTGTCATTAAACTGGTATATTTAGTAATAATTATACTGAGTGTATATATATATATATACATACATACATACATACATATATATATATATATATATATATATATATATATATATATATATATATATACACTCAGTTCTCACCAAGTCACCATTTTGCATCTGAAGCTGCTGCGTGACATTGACATGTTTGTAGACATAGTATTATATATATACACTCCTGGAAATGGAAAAAAGAACGCATTGACACCGGTGTGTCAGACCCACCATACTTGCTCCGGACACTGCAAGAGGGCTGTACAAGCAATGATCACATGCACGGCACAGCGGACACACCAGGAACCGCGGTGTTGGCCGTCGAATGGCGCTAGCTGCGCAGCATTTGTGCACCGCCGCCGTCAGTGTCAGCCAGTTTGCCGTGGCATACAGAGCTCCATCGCAGTCTTTAACACTGGTAGCATGCCGCGACAGTGTGGACGTGAACCGTATGTGCAGTTGACGGACTTTGAGCGAGGGCGTATAGTGGGCATGCGGGAGGCCGGGTGGACGTACCGCCGAATTGCTCAACACGTGGGGCGTGAGGTCTCCACAGTACATCGATGTTGTCGCCAGTGGTCGGCGGAAGGTGCACGTGCCCGTCGACCTGGGACCGGACTGCAGCGACGCACGGATGCACGCCAAGACCATAGGATCCTACGCAGTGCTGTAGGGGACCGCACCGCCACTTCCCAGCAAATTAGGGACACTGTTGCTCCTGGGGTATCGGCGAGGACCATTCGCAACCGTCTCCATGAAGCTGGGCTACGGTCCCGCACACCGTTAGGCTGTCTTACGCTCACGCCCCAACATCGTGCAGCCTGCCTCCAGCGGTGTCGCGACAGGCGTGAATGGAGGGACGAATGGAGACGTGTCGTCTTCAGCGATGAGAGTCGCTTCTGCCTTGGTGCCAATGATGGTCGTATGCGTGTTTGACGCCGTGCAGGTGAGCGCCACAATCAGGACTGCATACGACCGAGGCACACAGGGCCAACACCCGGCATCATGGTGTGGGGAGCGATCTCCTACACTGGCCGTACACCACTGGTGATCGTCGAGGGGACACTGAATAGTGCACGGTACATCCAAACCGTCATCGAACCCATCGTTCTACCATTCCTAGACCGGCAAGGGAACTTGCTGTTCCAACAGGACAATGCACGTCCGCATGTATCCCGTGCCACCCAACGTGCTCTAGAAGGTGTAAGTCAACTACCCTGGCCAGCAAGATCTCCGGATCTGTCCCCCATTGAGCATGTTTGGGACTGGATGAAGCGTCGTCTCACGCGGTCTGCACGTCCAGCACGAACGCTGGTCCAGCTGAGGCGCCAGGTGGAAATGGCATGGCAAGCCGTTCCACAGGACCACATTCAGCATCTCTACGATCGTCTCCATGGGAGAATAGCAGCCTGCATTGCTGCGAAAGGTGGATATACACTGTACTAGTGCCGACATTGTGCATGCTCTGTTGCCTGTGTCTATGTGCCTGTGGTTCTGTCAGTGTGATCATGTGATGTATCTGACCCCAGGAATGTGTCAATAAAGTTTCCCCTTCCTGGGACAATGAATTCACGGTGTTCTTATTTCAATTTCCAGGAGTATATATATATATATATATATATATATATATATATATATATATATATATAATTATTGTGTATGATTAGATTATGTAAGATAGATATACTAGGCGCTTTACAACTTACTTTTTGGACGATTCTTTAGTGGTGAATTATGCCATGTACATCCTTGCTCCTATGACTCCATGTAATGATCATAAAATAAATTAGAAAACGTTCTTCGCTATTTTAGAAGTACATTACTTTAACGAACTTAACACTAGAAAGATTACATATGATATTCTTCTTTGAATCTTCTCTGTTTCTTGTATATTTTCCAGCTCCCTCAGATTCCAGATTGATAAGCGATACTCCAGAATCGTTAGGATGAAGGTTTAGTAAGCTACCTACTTCTTGGGTGGACTACATGTCCTGAGGAGTTTTCCAATAAGTCTCAGTCTGCTATCTGCCTTACCTGCAATTAAGATCATGTGGTCACACCATCTTAAATTGCTCCATACGCATACTCCCTGATATTTAACCTATGTGCCCACTTCTAGAGCTTGTACTTCAGTCCCATACAATAATGGGTCTTTCAGCTTATTTATGTGCAGTACGTTACATTTATTTGTGTTAAAGGTCAGCTGACAAACTCTGCACTAAGCATCTGTCTTCTGCAAGTCTTCCTGCATTCTGCTATAATTTCCTAGCTTGCAGCTTCTCTGTGTCATCTCTGCAGCACAACATGGGACCCCTACCATTGCCCATTGGTCATTTATGTATATAGTGAAATATAATGGTTCTTTATAGTTCCCATCATATAGGAAGGTGGCCCAATTTTACACCATGCTGCGCATCCTCCCTCCATTAATTGCCAGCAGCCAATAAGATTCATTCTCTCTCCGAGCAGACAGTTGCGAGTTACTGCTAGACTACGAGAATCCCTCACCCTCATGCTGTGCTAAATGAAATGATCGTATGGCCTTGTTGGCCAGGAGGCCCCATTCGGGGGAGTTCGGTCACCGTATTGCAAGTCCTTTTTAGCTGACGCCACTTCGGTGACTTGTGAGTCAATGATGATGAAATGATTCTGAAGGACACACAACACCCAGTCATCTCATGCTGTGCTGTTGCCGTACTTCGCGAAATGCAGTTTCATTCACAGAGCGACCGAATTATTCGTTCAAATGTTGATGTTATTTTATTCTAGCAATATAGCTGTGAATGTGTATGTGTAAATGTGTTAGCGCGATTTACAAATAAATATGCCACCAGAGAGAAATTAACATGAAGTGGTTCAGAAGCAGGGGAGTAGATTAGGGGAGCAGATTTATTTACTGCATTCATAACTTTTCGAACGTGAATCTGAAAGTGGGGCTCCTGTTTTTGACATTTTGAAGACATGAACGAACTGCAGAAACATGTGCCGGCAAGAGAACTGTACAGAGAATAGTGAACGGAAGTGTCACAGCTATAGAAAGCTCAAGAAAATTTTGTTTCGTGACGCCTGAAAAGCATCGAAAACGAAAGAAACCGTTAACACAAATTGATGGTTTTGACAACAGTGTTCTACGTAGTTCCGTGTTTGAAATGTATAAGTAGCGAATACCCGACATTACAAAAACTTGTTACAAGTACACATGAGAAAATTGGCTTCAAACGTAGCGCTTCGTCATTGCAAAGAATTTTAGAGGTGTAGGGCCTACGATACCACAGAAGGAAGTAGTTAAACAATGTATTACGTTGTTGAAACATGGGTGAATCAGAATCATTCCATGAGTAACTAATGGAAAATGATTGATGATACTGGCTGTTTTAAAGTTCCCTTAGACAAAGGTTCACGGACGATTATTTTGCATGCTACTCGTCTACTGCTTCTGTTCCTACGAATAAACTCGTATTTGGGTGTCAGTTAACAGCTGTTCGAAAATGAAATCCGTCAGTTTCAAGAAATGGTTCACTGAGCAGTTCTTGCTATACCTTGCTTCAAAGTCGGTCATTGTAATTTGGCCTACCATGCCATTTATCATTCAACTGCTACATAGAAAACACCTAGCACAAATACTGGAAAAGCGGATGTTGTACTCTGGCTTACAAATAAAAATATTCTGCGCAGCACAAGTCAGACTCGTGCCAAATTCTTGTAGCTTGTTAATTATAAAGTCATGTGACACGATGTACAAATATGCCTTTCTTGCACGTGAATGTGTTCACACAGTTTTGCATTTACCCATGCATCACTATCAGTATAATCTGATAGAATTAATCTGGGCGCAAGTTAAAGAATATTTGGCGGAAAACCCAAAACATTTAAGATAAACAGACCCTGAATCTCTTGTGCATGAGGCAACAGACGACATCCCTCCATCAATGATGGCACACCGTGTGCTGCACACTGAATAGCTTCAGAAAGAAGACTTTTATTGAGAGATGAAGATGAATATAAACCGTGCAACTGTCATCCCAAAGTTACAATCAGATGGTACAGACACAGACTTAGATAGCAGTGATGATGGTATTACGATGTAGTCTTTGGAACAAAGCGAACTACTAATACTTTTTGGTTTTAAAGTCTCGTGGATTAAAAAACGTGTTTGTCGTCACATCAATTGCATACATAGGATATGACGACTTCCTAGCCCTTATTGATTAGGAATTTGTATTATATGAAGTATGCAGACTATTATGGTCTACACATTACCCAAGAAGTTTATCTTTTCCCAGCGTCTTGTATGCTCTAAATTCGTCAAAACCTCCGGTATTTCGACCGAGTAAACCCGCGCCATTTTCAATGCACAGATTGGAAAATGCCTTAAAATGACATGGAGGGTTACCTGTCGTGATATCCACGGTTTTCGACGTTATCGGCCAGCAGTACCTCAAGCTATTCACAGAAGTGGTTAATTTTTTACTTGTTCCATGGATCTTAACTGCGGTCTCTCACTGTAATGTCAAATAAGTTAGTTTACACTCATAATGCCCATTGATGGAGAAAAATGTGATAATATGCTGACAATTATTTACGATAGTCTTTGCTACAAGTAATTGTTTTTTTACACACTGTGATTTAACTACAGTCAAACACACCAACGTGCACACATACATATTTTAAAAAGATATGGAGTTCAAGCAGCTGTCAAGCAGTTATAATGTTTTCGGTTTGAATTTGAAGGTAACTTTGTTATGTATTACATTTTAACTTGTAATACAGTCCAAATCGCAGTTAATGAAAATTATTACAACCAGCTTCGATGATCTTGTCGTTAGCCAATGGCTATTTTGAGAAAAAATTGTACTTGAAGACTCCACAATGCTGTAGCAGCCATTCTCATCTTTTGACGTCACAAGGACTATAGCTGTGATGCAACGTCAAGACGTGAAGTACAATTTTTCTCATGTAGACAATTGATCGAATTCCGTCTTCAAATGTATTATTCCCCTCATTTGTTGGAACGTATAACATGGTGAGTGAATCTGATTGTTGTTCTCTCCAACATAGTTCGGTAACGCGGATTTGGTTTGCTCTTTCTCTGATGCCACTCATGTGCAGACCTCGTCTCCTCTCCACTTCCCTATCACTCCATCTCTATGCGCCGAAGCACCTTCTTTCGTGACGCGGGCTTGCACTCACTTGCAGTACGCCTGTAGTTACTTTTACATGTGAAGATTTTTCTCCATTAAGAATGATATGCTGTATCTTTTTTGTTTGGAACTCTTCAATCCAATCAGAAAGCTGGTCTCATATTATGGACCCTCATATTTTGTGCATTAGGTGGTAGTGTGGAACGGTATAGAAGGCTTTATGGAAGTTAGGGCATGTGACATCAACCTAGGTTCATGCGCCTATTGCCTTCTGGGTCTCAAGGATCATTGATTGAGGAATTCATGCAGATTGCGACAGAGGAGATTTCAGTCTCCTAAAACGTAATAATATGTGAGCTATAGAGGGGCATTAGGAATACAGTGCCTAATCTGGATAAATTATGACCTTGAGCACCCTTCCCACCCCTCATACCTTTCTACCTTTCCAGTTACCACCAATTCCCCCTTCCTTCTGCCCTCCTCTCCCCATCATCACCTGTCCTCCCTCCCCCACTCCTCAGTCATGTCCCTTCCCCTTCCATTTTCTCTACCAAGCCACTCCCCTTCCTTGTAAGTAGGACAATCAGAGAGTATCTAAGTCAGCACACATATTTAGCTCCCCCAAAACAAACTAGTATTTTACTATCCAACCACATTTTTTCAGCTCTTTCGAAAACCATGCTCCTTTCTTGGAAACAGGCCAGCCAGACAGCTCCCCTAATCACAGCTCAGCGTTTTACTGCCGTATATAAGTCCTCAGACTCACAATTTGCAATGTCTTCTCTAAGCCATGTAAATTTCTTCGAAACAGGAGAATCAGGGAACTTCTTAGCCATTTGTGTTGGACATATTTAGATTTCGCAATCGGAGCTCAGACGGAAGATGAAACAGGCAATCAGAGGACTTTCTGTGGTAAAGATGGGCGGGTCATGACGTCATAGTTGTCCAGTGATGATGGCAGTTGTGTAAGTGTCCGCCTTGTAGGTTCAATTAGGCGTGATAGGTGTAGATCACAAGCAAGGCACTGAGATATTTAGCTCATAATATGTTGTGGAAGTTATTCGTTACGTTCTCATAAAACATCATTGCATAAATAGTGTGTTAGTGTTACATTTTCATTATACATTTACAACCAAGTCTTAAATTTTCATAATGCATCTATAACATGTAGGTTACAATTACATTATCATGAAGCGTATACAACAAATGTGTTAAATTTTCAGGGTGAGAAATGACATTATTTTCATCCAGCGGTGACGAAAATTGTGTAATTGTCTGGTGCTATGCACATTGGAGCAACAGGTCGACATGCATCCATGTGCAGCTCAGCTGGTAATCATAGGCAAGATAAGACAGACACACAGCAGCCAACTCACATTTAGACAAAGTACACATCTCCTGATGCAACAAACAAAACCTGACAATTACCTTCTGTGATGGGTTTGTAGTACCATCTCTACATCTCTGTTTATAAGTTCTAACTTGCTTTGAAGTCGCTTACAGTCTTTTGCTACTTATTCCTAGGTTCCTAAGCACACTGTGTGATAAGTGAAATCCCACATAATAATTTTGTGTACCGTTTCCATATGTTTCAGATTTGCAAATCGCACCTCTTGTGACAGTCTTTCAACTGATGGGGTGTTATCATATGTAATTTTCCATTCTGAATTTTAGCCTTTTACTTCATTTTCTGCAGCCATTCTTGTTCTCACAACTTAAACTTCAAGCAATAATTCCCACTTCCCAAAATTCCTGTTCATTTCCATTGCCATGTACATTATTGCCCACCATTTTTGCTGTTTACAAGAAAAGTAATAACTCTACCAGTTCCTTTTGATTATTTCAGTGGATGTAGTCGATATGTACTGATGGTTCATTGGAGGCCGACTTCCAGTCTTTAATGTCATGTTCCCTCCACACTTGTACAATTCCAAGTCAATATGGATTTCATCAACTCTCAATGATGATACACCACTTCTGCCTATTGAATCCTTAACACACTTTTAGCGTATGTTGGAATTCACTGTTCTACTGGGGAGATAAATTTATCTATAGGTTTTGGTAGCCCTGAGAATTTCAGCATAATTTTGAATATCTTGTGCTGTGCAATCTTTTTAACTGAGTGTAGTTTCAAATGACAAATAATGTAATTCTCTTGTTTCTGAGTGTCTCATATTGTGTATTATTAAATGATCTCCATCGACATGCACCAGCGAATCGCAAATAATCTGTACTCTTGTTTTTTGAGTGAATCCGATGTTTTACATGTAGAGGATAGAAGACAGAGCTGATGCAGCCCACATTGTTGCCAGATTTCCCCTGACTTACTTTTCCCCTCCGCTATTATGTCACACAGAATTGCCAGATTCCCCCTTCTCCCACCTCAAACCTATTCCAATGACCTATTTTCACTGGGCTTTACCCACCCCCTGGGAAGGAACTGGTGCAGGCAAAGTTTTCTCCCCATCTCTCTGACTTCAGAAAGCCCACTTGTGCAAAGTTTAAAATGGCATAAAATTTAAAAAGTCCTAACCTTACGTTGGAGCCAGAAAGTTGTGGAAAATTCATCACACTTAATGTTTAAAAAACTGGCACTGCACCTAGCACATAAAAAATTTAGAGGATGTTTGGATAATACTAGCCCCCACCACCACTCTGAGTCAATATGGAAGGGAGTTCACCCATCTAGCTAATTTGTTTCACAATTTTGCTGTTTGCCAATATTTATAAATTGACCAACTTTGAGTTGAAATGCATTAACATCAGCAGAACACCTGACAGAGTTCAAAGTTATAGCAGAAGTGGAGAATGCTTATTGGGGTGCAAAGCTGCAGATCACTGTGATTGAATGAGAGTGTTGATGGTGATGGAGTATTAACAGTTTCCTTGAATGATATCCATTGTCAATATGTTTGAGGACACTAACTTCAAGATAATATTTAAAGAATCTACACAGTGCATTTATTTAAAACATTCAGGTGTTGTGATTGTGTGATATGGATCATCACAGACAGGCTCAATCTAAGGTGAGTATATATTAAAGCACCCTTTGATGATGTCAAGTGTGTGTTGGAATATAAAAGTTAGACCAGCATTTAAGTGCATGTATGTTTGTTACACCCAAGTCAGCTAGTATTACTGCCATAAACAGAAATTCCAGACTATAAAGTTTATGGTTGGTATACCTGCATCTGTCATTGTTCCAATAGGCTTGAATTCGCATGTGATAGATTTAAGTCACATAAAAATGTTATTTGAAAAATATTATAGGATGGTGATTGGAGCTGACCTAGAAAAAAGTATAAAAATGTTTTAACAATTCAGATTTATTTTCATGGTTAACAAGGTATAAAAATGTATATTTTTTCAGTTAACAATGTACAAAAATTATACAAAACTGTTTAAAAATAATGAATAACAGCTTTTACAATTTTTCAGTACGTTTTATTTCCATCATACATAGCTTCCACGAATCTCAGCAGTTCAGTTGTGCTACATCAGAGAGTCTTAGCACTTAATACATTTTCAGTTGTTGCTACACCAGAGAGGTATATATGAAAGATGAAATTTAGCAATTGTTGCAGTGTTAGAAAGAGACTTAATAGTTCAGACTTTTTCTTACTTGGGGAATATGTGAGAAGACTTAAAATTAAATTTTTTTTACCTTGGATGAATCAAAATGGTACAACAAGTAATTCACATATAGTGTGAAAAACATTGCTTAATAATTTGCACACACATAGACATAGTGTGAAGATCACATGTTAACAATTCACATGTACACATGGTGCCACAAACTCAATTATTAATCATACACATACAAAGCATGTGGCTAACTCATGCACACATAGTATGTGATAGGTATACAATTTTCACATATGTACGATGCAGTATACATATATCTAACAGTTAGTTCATACATACATTAAGATAAACAGGCCATACTGTTCCACATAAACACACACATACATCTTTGTTATGTACAACACATGTGTCCATTCTTACTCTCTCTTTTATTTCAATGAATAGCATAAGCATGGTAAGGTTTCAATTATACCTCCAGAAATGACCCACTTACCATCATGATGATTCAGTTGGATCTTCAGCTGCACCACTGTAGAGATGACACATCTTCTAGACTGAAAATTTACCTGACTCATCACATGTTGAACATCATTTGTACCACCATACAGGCAAGCCACACAATCTTCAACTGTAAGAGACCATGTGGCTGCATGTTGCACACCTTTAGCACCTGATTCAGTATGGTATGCATACATTTTGGACTGTAGATCCACTTACACCACAATCTCTGAGCCACTCACTTCCTCTCCCATGAAGACAATAACCTTAGCATTTGCAGGCTTTACACCGTAAGGATTATTGGCTTCATGTCCAGACATGTCACAGGCACCTCATATGGATCACAGCCCTACACACAATAAATGGCGCGGTATGCATATAAAGACTCTATGGGTCACACCGAGCGAGGTGGTGCAGTGGTTAGCACACTGGACTCGCATTCGGGAGGACGACGGTTCAATCCCGTCTCCGGCCATCCTGATTTAGGTTTTCCGTGATTTCCCTAAATCGCTTCAGGTAAATGCCGGGATGGTTCCTTTGAAAGGGCACGGCCGATTTCCTTCCCCATCCTTCCCTCACCTGAGCTTGCGCTCCGTCTCTAATGACCTCGTTGTCGACGGGACGTTAAACACTAATATCCCTCCCCCCCTCTATGGGTCACCAAAATAAATGTAATGAATGTAATGAAAACTGTACTACATGTGGAGCTTTGATAGGTCCAATACATACATACTGTGTAAACAGATTTCACGAACAGTGTTTCAACCTTTACCCTCTCTAGATCCACAAATTCTTCGTAGCAAATAGGAGACTATGTAAATTTTGCCCTGATGATTCACTGACTCACTTCAAAACACTGCTCTGAACAACTGATTAATTTGGTACCATAATATTTCCTAGTTTTTCCATCATCTTAACAAGAATCAAATTAGTCTTTCTGTAAACACCATTATCAAAAGCACACATCATGGACGTATTTTTTTTTCAGTATCTAAATTTATTGTGAGGCGCTGGTCTCATCTTGGCTTTGTCCTCACATCAAATCCACAAATCAACGTAGAATCACATAGTATCTAAACAATTCACTCTTGCATTCTGTTTTTAATGAGAATATGGTACTGAGTGATTATGAGTTTCATTGGGTTTTATTCTGATTGCAACCTTCTTTAGCCTGTTTTCAGTACTATGTTTTTTCTATCTAACATCTCTGCATGTGGGAGCTGCGTCTGGAGCTACGTGTGGGGGCCTCTGAACTTGCGGTTCTGTTGTGTCTGACACAGGTGGACCTTCATAACATCCTTTCGGCAGGCGACATTTGGGCGAGACACAAAGAGTCTGGCGCTCACTGGACCATGGCTTGTACCTGAGCCTATGGTTCCAGTTTCAGGGAGATGCATTCCGCACAGTAAAGTACCCACATGTGAAGGCAGGGCGAGGCGAGTCATCCCTGTTAGCCAGAGCGAAAGTTGAGTTTGTGACTGCTGGCCTGAAGAGCTAACATTGTGCTGGAAGGCAACGGGACACCGCTTGCTAATCAAAATAATATCGTCTCGAGAATACTCCAGGAAAAACAGACTCAGATTCTTCCATGGGAACATAGACTTTTAAAATTTCCCATTCCAATTTCCAACAATCTCACAAGCAGGCCAAACGACTCCCGTATCGTCGAAATTGAGGCAGCTGCCAGTGACCATTCAGAGGTTGCTGACTGGTTGGTCCTCAGTTACCATTCTGGTGGGAGGCAAACGTTAATTGTAACTTGATGTTATTTGAAGAGCTTTCAGGGCTGCTGTATGATTGGCTGCATGGGAGAAATATGAGCGCTGCTCCAAGTTTAGATGGGAAGCCAGATAAGTGAGAACTGGACAGTATTGTCCCAGGATGGCAGCTGACTTGGCCTTTCGTGTTCTGAGTCTTAAAATTTTTCTTTCGGAACAGCATCTGCTCTGATGGTGTGCGGAGTCTGCAAGCACCGCCACTGTACGGGCTATCTGCCCACACCTAATTCAACACTTCAGCAGAGCTCATAGGCGAACAGTTGACCGCCACACACGCAATCCAACGGTGGTAAGGAGGCACTGCAATGCGAGATATTGGTGCAGAAGAGAGGAATAGTTTGGAGATGGGTCTTTTTGTTAGCCATTAAAATTGCTACACCAAGAATAAATGCAGATGATAAACGGGTATTCATTGGACAAATATATTATACTAAAACAGACATGTGATTACATTTTCATGCAATTTGGGTGCACAGATCCTGAGAAATCAGTACCCAGAAAAACCACATCTGGCCGTAATAACCGCCTTGATACGCCTGGGCATTGAGTCAAACAGAGCTTGGATGGCGCGTACAGGTACAGCTGCCCATGCAGCTTCAACACGATACCACAGTTCATCAAGAGTAGTGACTGGTGTATTGTGACGAACCAGTTGCTCGGCCACCATTGACCAGACGTTTTTAATTGGTGAGAGATCTGGAGAATGTTGTGGCCAGGGCAGCAGTCCAACATTTTCTGTATCCAGAAAGGCCCGTTCAGGACCTGCGACATGCGGTCGTGCATTATCCTGCTGAAAAGTAGGGTTTCGCAGGGATCGAATGAAGGGTAGAGCCACGGGTCGTAACACATTTGAAAAGTCACGTCCACTGTTCAAAGTGCCGTCAATGCGAACGAGAGGTGACCGAGACGTGTAACCAATGGCACCCCACACCATCACGCCGGGTGTTACGCCAGTATGGCGATGACGAATACACGCTTCCAATGTGCGTTCACCGCGATGTCGCCAAACACGGATGCGACCATCATGATGCTGTAAACAGAACCTGGATTCATCCAAAAAAATGTTTTGCCATTCGTGCACCCAGGTTTGTTGTCGAGTACACCATCGCAGGCGCTCCTGTCCGTGACGCAGCGTCAAGGGTAACCGCAGCCACGGTCTCTGAGCTGATAGTCCATGCTGCTGCAAACGTCGTCGAACTGTTCGTGCAGATGGTTGTTGTTTTGCAAACGTCCGCATCTGGTGACTCAGGGATCGAGACGTGGCTGCACGATCCGTTACAGCCATTGGGATAAGATGCCTGTCATCTCGACTGCTACGAGGCCGTTGGGATCCAGCACGGCGTTCCGTATTACTCTCCTGAACCCACCGATTCCATATTCTGCTAACAGTCATTGAATCTCAACCAACGCGAGCAGCAATGTCGCGATACGATAAGCCGCAGTCGCCATAGGCTACAATCCGACCTTTATCAAAGTCGGAAACGTGATGGTACGCATTTCTCCTCCTTACACGAGGCATCACAACAACGTTTCACCAGGCAACGCCGGTCAACTGCTGTTTGTGTTTGAGAAATCGGTTGGAAGCTTTCCTTCTGTCAGCACGTTGTAGGTGTCACCACTGGCGCCAACCTTGTGTGAATGCTCTGAAAAGCTAATCGTTTGCATATCACAGCATCTTCTTTCTGTCGGTTAAATTTGGCGTCTGTAGCACGTCATATTCGCGGTGTAGCAATTTTAATGGCCAGTAGTGTATACACTGTGCAACATCAGTGGCGCAGCAAGGGCAATCTTATTCTGTTTCTCTTTCTGTGAGAGTAATGGGTTGAATAATCACTAACGTTATTAATTAATGGTCGAGACAGCCAAGAAGTTATTGATGGTAAAGAAAGCTGTCTTCCTTTTCCATAACATCCCGATTTTGGGTTTTATCCTCTGTTATTTGTACTCAATCATGTATTCATAAACTCTAATGTAGCACTACTTGTTTAGTTACGGATATTTGGATATTAGTTGTCCCGTGACTTCAACTGGTGGGGACACTGTATTCGTCTGTATTAATTCATTTTTGTTTCACTGTTAAATAATTAATTTCACTTATTGAATAAATTATGTCTTGCCAGATCTAGGAATTTCACTTAGTAGCAGGGAGGGGAATCTTTTTGTATTGATTGCAGTCGGTTCTTTCACTGTAAGCTGACGATTGTGGTCACAATCAAATCTCTTAGGATAGGAGGCATTCCCTTTAAGCACACCCCCCAGGGAACTCACAACTCTTTTTGTGAATACATGCTTGGCACACGTGGGGCCACTGTCCTTTGAGTACTCCTTCCTTGTCTGTACTGCGTGTCTATCCTCATACTATTCTTTCTCACCTCCCTCGGGGACCCTGTCTTTTACGCAATAGGGAAACCGAAACTTGTGAAAGTATTGGAAGACTTAGCTGAATTTCATTTTTGTCTTTCTCTCCGTTCTTGTTCTCACTTCTACTGTCCTTCCTCTGATTCGGCGTTTGAGATCTCCCTTTTCACCTTTCTTCCTCCCTGTGCATTCCTGAAGGCCAGCTCATGCGTTTGATACATAAAGAGCGATTAGGTACTGTGTAACTCCCAGCACCTGGGTCGACAGATACGGCTCGCCCAGGGAGGGGCGATTGCCTGATCTGTTCATCTGTTACCGTCGCAATTGCTGGTTGGTCCCTCCGTGTGTAGTTGAGGAGGTGTGACCTGAGATGTGAAGAATCACCTAAGGCAGGTGTACTCCTCCCCTCTGTGGGAGCCCCCAGAAGGAAGGAGCATGTCGTCGGATTTGCTGGCAGTCATGGTTGATTCACTATAATGAGTACATCAGATCCTTCAGCACTACCTCCTTGAAATAAAAGTGAATGGAATGAGACCAAATACACGACAGATCTTCCGACTACACCTCGCTGCATCGTGGTATCACGTTAGAACTTTTGTACGGTGATCCAGTTCGTCATTCAGAAAGAAGCCCACTAAAGTTCTGCACTCGCTTACACAATGGAATTTTGCTTGTTGAGACAAACAGTCTCTTTCAAGCCCAAAAACTGCTTAAAACTACGTTCCTCCTCAGATACCTTTTTCGTATAGAGGCCCATCGAACACAGATTTCTTTGCCTGGCTGGCTGCTTGAGGGTATGACTGAGGGAAAAATATAAAAAATGGTTCAAATGGCTCTAAGCACTATGGGACTTAACATCCGAGGTCATCACTCCCCTAGACTTAGAACTAAGTAAACGTAACTAACATAAGGACATCACACACATCCATGCCCGAAGCAGGATTCGAACTTGCGACCGTAGCAGCCGTGTGGTTCCGGACTGAAGCGCCCAGAACCGCTCGGCCACCGCGGCCGCCTGGAAAAATACAACACTATCTCTCTGATCTGGGTGTAACCACAGTCCATTGGCTTATGAATAGGGCTGATGCAGAATTAGTGTCTACCCACACCCTTTTCTTAACGTTTGATCGAAAGGAGCTCCCACTGAAGATTAAAGCGGGCTATAAAGTCATCAACATCAGACCCTAAATTCTGAACCAGTGCGTTGCTACCAATGGCAACATTATAAACATACTTGAATATCTTGTAAAAAGGCAGCTAAAAGTGTAACTTGTGGCAAGAATGTCCATGAGGGAGATTGCCCACCTTCTTCTCCCCACTGCATCAACTGCACTGCCAACCATGTCACTTCGTCCTGTGAATGCCCTGTGTACTTCGATGGGCGAGTCTTTCAGGAGATATGGGTGAATAAAAAGGTGCCTCTCAACGTTGCTCGCAAAATTTTAGCTAGCCAAAAGCCTTGAATACCACTATCCAGCAGTTAGAGTACCGTTGTTGCTACGTCACAACTCACGAAAGATACGGCCACACAGACCTGTGATCTCTAGTTCAGCGCTAAGGTTGTGAAATCCCTAGTGCTAAGGTGACATTCTCACCCTTCCATCCATTGCAGTTGCTCTAGATGGAGGACAAGCTGTGCATTGCAGAATGAAAGATCCATGTGCGAGGAGAAAGCGTGGTGGAATGTGGTTCATCAGTGTTGAGAGAAATGAGAATACGCTGGTTGAGAACATCTGCCAGGAGACAGCTTCTCAGGCAGGTTCTCAGAGAGCCCACATTGGTAAAGTCACTTGTGATATTACCAGAAGAGCAGATGTTTAAGAAGGAATTCTCCCAGTCTGACTTTTTGTGCACCTCAAATCAGTAAACGTCTGGATCCACGCCTGACAAACGCAAAGGTACTAACAAGTCGAACAAAGATAAAGTGCTTCCCCTTCTCTAACTCCGAGATACTCTCCAACAGTGATACCATGCGAAACCTCTGTCTGGCCGACTTCCATTTCACCGGTGCGAATCACGAACTGGTTGTCCGCCCTAGAGTCAGCTGACCGATCGAGGGAGGTTGCTGGTACCTCTAAGGAAATAATGAAAGAGGATCCTCCTGCCTCAGAACTCTGTAGTAGTACGCAGCCGAAATCTATCATTTAGCAGCCACTGAAATAATTGCCTCTTATAAGAGAAATATCTCCTGTTACCTAACATAACTGATCTTCAATGGAACCTTCGTGGAATCAGATCACGCAGTGCAGACTTACAGCTGCTACTGCGATCGCAATGCCCAGTTGCTTTATGCCTCCAGGAAACGAAATTACGCCCTCAAGACTACTTTGACCTCTTATGCTTCACTCCAGGAAGTTTCGACCTTCCTTCTGATAAAGGAACTCCAGCTCACAGGGGCGCGATGACGCTCATTCAGGACGACATCGATAACCAAAACATTTCAGTGAACACCCAGCTACAAGCTGTCTATCTTTCTATCTACACTTATACCTTTTCTCTTTGTAATGTCGACATATCCCCCTCATCTGATCTCACCAGGCAGTTTACAGCTCAGTTACCTCAACTCTTTTTGCTATTTGGCAACTTCAACACCCACCATCCCATTTGGGGCTCTCTGAGAACCTGCCTGAGAAGCTGTCTCCTGGCAGATGTTCTCAACCAGCGTACTTTCATTTCTCTCAACACTGATGAACCACATTCCACCACGCTTTCTCCTCGCACATGGATCTTTCATTCTGTAATGCACAGCTTGTCCTCCATCTAGAGCGGTCCGTCCTCTCATATACATACTCGAGGGACCACCTCCCACGTATAATTCGTCTTCTAACTCATATCCCATTTGTGCACAAGACTAACTGGCAGCTTTCTAAAGTTAACTGTAGGCTCTATTCTTCGCTTTCAACCTTCGACGAACAACATTTCCCCAGAAGTGATGAGCAGGTAGAGTACCTTACGAATGTTGTCCTTACCACTGCAGAATGTTCCATCTCTTGAATATCTTCCCTACTGTGACATGTACCAGTTTACTGGTGGACTGAGGAATACTGCAACGCGGTTCGACCACTGTGACGTGCACTCTGTGTCTTTGAACACCATTTTGTATTCGTTATGAACAGTTGAGCGCGAAGTGTCGCATAATCAGAGAGAGCGAAAAAGCTGTTTGGATTTCTTTTACGAATTCTTTTAAGCGTTTGGAGTAACCTACGTCGGATTTCTGGAAACAAGGTACAACTCCCGATTCCTAGCCTGTCTTAAGCGAACGATGGCATTGTGGACCCTATCGATATTTCCAACACTTGGGTCGATACCTTGCAATCCACCCCTCCACCTTTACAGTCCAGCCTTCCTACCACGGAAACGAGCAGAGGAGGCCCAGGACATATCTTTCTTCTCTCAGAATCGCGGAAGCTACAATACCGTTTTTACTATGAGGGCGCTCGAACATGTGCTCAGCTCGTCACGATCCTCCACCTCCAGAATTGTACGATATCTACATTCAGATGTTGCAGCACTTATCTCTTGATGACAAACACTCTCCTTCATATGTATAATTGCATCTGGACGGACGGCGCATTTCTCAGATGTTGTCATAAAGCCAGTGTAATCCTCATGCCCAAGTCTGGTAAGGGCAAACATTTTCCATTCAGCTACTACCCAGTTTCCCTCACCAGCAGTGTCTGCAAGGTGATGGATCACAAGATCAGTGGTTGACTGGTATGGTAGCCTGAGGCTGTGGATCTATTAAGAAATGCACAGTGTGGATTCAGTAACCTCTGCTCATCAGTTGATCATCTCGTCACCCCGTCAACCCACATTATGAACAATTTTCTGCAGAAATGCCAGACTGTAGCAGTGTTTTTTGCTTCAGAGCAGGCTTACAATAACTGCTGGAGGGTGGGCATGCTCCATACAATGCACATGTGGGACTTCCTAGGTTGCCTGCTCCATTTTATTCAGGAGTTTTTAAAAGACCGGGTTTTCAAGGTACATGTGGGTTTGGCTTTGTCGAACACTTTTATTTAGGCGAACTGGGTGCATCAGGACTCTGTGCTGAGCGTAGCCCTTGTAACCTCCCCACAAAAATTTAAAAGGAATGACAATATTTAATAAAATGGAGCCAAGAAGCAATATCGTCCCCACAGAAATATTTAAATAAAATATAATAATAAATGGGACCCAAGAATAACCTCCCTGCAATGAAATGTACTGACAAAGGCAACAAAAATGTAAAATTCGCAATCTGACTCTGGTGTAAGCTCCCACAAAAATAATGAAAAACAATTCAGTGCCAATGAAATCTCAGTGATAATGATAATTCAATTAAACCGAAATATCGGTCTTTGGCCCTGTGCAAATCAGAATTAAATTCTTACCTCATTGTAATTGCTAGTCAAATTTCTGCTCTTATTCTTGCGCACAGCTTGGAGGAACTGCATTGCAAATAATAATATTCCTTTTTTTTGTAATTTAACTGAAACTTTTCTTTAAGGGAAGTGGAACGAAATCGTTAATTCAATTAAATAAATTTTTTTTGTAAAATTGCTTTTGAAATCAAAATTATTATTGGGGCACTTGTTGGAAATTAATTACAATAAATAAACTTTACATTATCTGATGATTACCTTAATTAACAATAAACCTCATTCAGCATCTTGACCAGAATGCCATGTCGACGCTCCCCGACTGCGTCCCGCTCGCGACCGTGACACGACCAGACCACTACTGAACTGCTCGCAACACTCGCGCGGTCAAGCGCAGACTAACCACGAAAATAGGCTCTCTGGTCAAGGATTTTAACGTGCCTCACCATCGCTGCTATGTTACATACGTGTTTCATAACCCTCCACTGGGGGGGCAAAAATTTGGCAGCGATGGTGAGTCATTTGGACTTGCCATCACAAGAAATTTTTACAATTTACAGAATATTCAAATTTAGTACATAAATTAAATGTTGTGCACATGCACCGAGTACAAAATATATCAGACCAAGACAGGATGTGAGTACAAAACATAGTAGTAAATCAGAAAACTGTATATACAAATTATTTGACAGATAGCAAAGTGCACAGGCACTGAAACAATTCTTTAGCATTTTCAGAACAAATAAACAGAATGGCAGAAAATCGTGTTGATAAGTGACATGAGTGTACTCGCACTGGAGTTGAGAACATATTAGCAATTTACGAAATGTATATACAATTAGTAACAAATGACATAAGTGCATACGTACTGAAGTATTGAATATACAGAATGAGTACAAATCATATTGAAAAATGAGAAAAGTGCACAGGCACTGAAGTTCAGTAGAAAACATATTAACACACAACATAAGTGCATATGCACTGTAGTTCAGAACATATCATTAAAATAAAATAATAAATAATAAAAAATTGTATATACAATATAAAAGACAAGAGTGCACATACTGTGCTTGAGAACAAATCGAAAACATGTCTTAGGCATTTTTGCAATAAATAAACATAATGGCAAAAAATCATATCGACAAGTGACATAAGTGTACTCGCACTGGAGTTCAGAGAATCAAAAAAAATGTATAACCCATGAACATAAATAATGTTAGCAAAAAATGATTTTCACTATGTGACAAGAATTAGGATAGGAAAGGGAAGGATTGCATCATGGTTGTAGCACTTTAGATTGCACACAGCTGTTCTGAAAGTCCATATCTTTCCACAGAAGTACAACACCAAGTGACACAAGTTGAAGTTCTTTTCCCATCAGAATTTACCAGTGTAGCCAAGACACTGAACTCTCGTAGTACCATTTCATGTTCTCATTTTGGCAGTACATTAGGTACACCAAACAGTGGGACGATAATAACGTCTTCATCGCTCACAGTGGTGGACAGCATGTCGTGTCAACACCACGCTCTTACAAGGCACACCAACGTAGAATTAGTGCAAAACCAACGATAGTGCTCCATGATCACTAGGATAGACAGGACAAATGGACATTACAGTAATTCAGGGTAGTTAGCTCATGAGGTGAAGGACATTAAGTCACATAATATTGACAATTACAGTCTTCATTAGTAGTTTGCGGCATTCATAGCCCAGTGATTGAACATTTCTGTACCAAGTATGTAGTATTACAGAAAAATGTTCATTAATTGTTTTACATAGAATCAGTAACCTTCTTTTCCTAGTTACAAAGCATTATTAAATAATCGCATTCTTTTCCAGTTACAAAGTATACCATAGTTAATTAATCATTGGTCATTCCAATATAGTAAGAATCATATTCTTTTCCAGTTACAAAGTATCAACATTGAAAACAAGAGCTAATTAATGGCATAATTAATAACATAATTCATTGAGTGACATTAATTATTGGCACTCAATGGCCATCAAGTATCGAATAGTATAAAACATTGTTCCTCATTCAGTATTATTCAGATCATTAAGAAGTAATAACAATTCATTGAGTGACATTCAGATCATTACGAAGTCATTATTAAAAATCAGCTAATTACAGTCATAGCATTAATAATCATGGGCATTATAAGTAGTCTCATTACAATAAACAGTGGCAGTTATTAGCCAGTTACAAAGCATTATTTTATATATATTTTTTTTGTATCATTACGAAGTCATTACTGAAGTGACATACTATTCAGAGTTGATCAGTATTATTCAGAACTTTCTCAAACTGGTATCACTATTTGGGACTGGTAATACATTTATTTTCTTTTTGTTTTTGTGCTAGCAAAGCATTGCTTTTGGTAATTATAAGAGAAAGCAAGAAGAGAAAAAAGGAAAAAAAAATTGGTACTGGGTTGTTCCTGTAAATCAAAAATGTGTAACGTTATTCGTCATGAGTCAGCTGTAGCAAGGTTATGAAACAAGGCAGTATATGTGATCACATTTATAAATGATAAACACAAATGGGTTAAAAAAATGCAAGTACTAGAACAGGTATAATAAGTAACAGGTTTAGTATGTATCATGAAAAACTTCTCCTGGAGAAATACAAATGGATTATTGACCTGAAAGAAGAAACGCACACTATGCTGAAAAGTAGTGAACTTCGAATTAACAGGTAGTGAAATGTGTATAAAATGTGTTCCATAGCTGTCCTTTCCAAAACTTTCCGTCATCCTACTATGCAATATAACACCTGCTGTCAAAACAAACTGCAACAAATACTTAAATAACTACGTAGCATAAATACATAACTTCAACATTATTCTCATCTGTAAAGAAAAAAAAAACTTCATTATCAATCACTTCATTATCCATATTATCATAACTTCATTATTATCATCACCTGTAAAGAAAAACTTCATTATTCATAATAGCATATTCTTCATCATTATTCATCAGTATTCATTATCATCTGCAAAAATATCACTTCATTACTCATTATACAACTATTCCTTATCTCTAGCATATTTCATCACTAAAACTAAGATGTGTAGTTCTGTCTGACAGCCTGCATCAATCACCTTGTATTCTGAAAGAAAAATTAGTTAAGACTGCTATTCTACGATGAGTATAGTATATTCTTGTTAATGCTTGTTAATCCTGATCCATTTACTCTTCCTCATAAAGTTATTGCATCTTCTATCGTTTATTCCGTAGGTGAAATTCCCATTTCTGTTGAATTTATTTCTTACACGCATCATTTCTTTCTGAAATTGATGAACAGAGATTAACGTCTTGCATTTAAATCATATACCCACTAAATAATGACTGGTTTATGGTGACACAATTAACCATACAGCATAACATGACAGAAAACGTAATATGTGAAAAGCAGAGACAGTGTTTAAAGGCAAAAAATGTACACGGAATATCACAATGCAGCAGCAAAAAAAAAAAAGAAAAGAAAAATGTAAAATAGTCACGATGTTGAGATATCATAGGGCAAAAAATGTCAAAGTCAACGGGTGTGTTATACCTTAACTATTTCACAGTGCATACAAACAAAACAGGAAAACAATCATACATATATAAACAAATGATGACAACTTGCCAGGAAAAAATACGATAATCATTAATAAGTAGTCACTTAAATATAACTGCAATAAGTGTTCAAAAATGCGTAAGTTCATCTGGAAAAATGTGTACGGTCTGATGTGTAATGACAAGAAGAGCGACCTGCTAACCTTACCTTGCCAGGCACTTGCCAAGACAAAATACGATAATCATCAGTAAGTGTTCATGTGAGTATAATTGCATACGTGATCATAAAAAATTAGGAAATGGCATTACTGTGCGATAAATCATAAAGTATGTTCATTGAATAAAGGTTTTGATGTTGGAGACGTGGTGATTGCCTTTACTTTTTCCCGTTCTCAAAGTTTCGACGTGTACAACATTGGGGTGAGGAATGCTGCGAATCCGATATGGACCTGCGTATAGAAGTTCAAATTTACTGCACTTACCTTTTATTCTGCTGGATAAATAGTGTGTACGTACTAATATCTTCTGTCCAACGTGAAAGTCTCGGCGTATACAAACCTGTTTTTGCTGTCTTCTCCGGCGCTCTGCGGCACGTTTGATGTTGTTCAGTGCAATGTCAATTATTTCACGGTGTCGTAGTCTATGATATCTAGGAAAGTTTATTAATTCTTTAATTTTGTTTGGTGGTTCAACGTTTTTCAGTATAACAGACGGAGATAGCATAGTGGATTCATTTGGAATGGAGTTAATTACATCCTGGAATGAGTGTATGTGTGTGTCCCAATCAATATGTCTTTTATGGCAGTAAATTCTACACAGTTTACCGATTTCTTTCATTAATCGTTCACAAGGATTCGAAGAAGCATGGTACTTGGATATATAGATCGGAGAAATGTTTCTAGCTCGTAACATACGTGTCCATATTGCAGATCGAAACTGTGGTCCATTGTCGGAAATTACTTTCATCACATGCCCTACATGAAATAGAAAATGCTTTACAAATGCTTTCGAAACAGTTTTAGCAGTAGCTTTGCGTAACGGAGTGAAGGTAACAAATTTTGAAGTGAGTTCAACAGCGACAAAGATATAGCAAAAACCTCTATTAGTTCTAGGAATCGGACCAAAAATGTCTACCGCGGCCATATGTCTTAATTTAACAGGTATAATGGGATATAATGGAGGAATATGTGAAGTTGTGTCTGACTTAGCTTTCTGGCAAATTTTACATGACGCTAAAACTCGTCGTATTCGTTTCTCCATGTTGTTAAAATAACAGTTCTGTCTCAGTATAAGAAAACATTTTCTTGCTCCGTAATGTGCGTAACTTAAATGAGTGTACCAGATTAATTTGTTAACCAGTTCGTCAGGAATACATAATAACCAATTGTTGCTGTCAGGGTGAGAGCGGCGAAACAAAATGTCATTGCGTACAGTGTAATGGTTTCTAATCGTAACATTATTCTTATCTTGCCAAAGCCGTTTAATTTCTTTCCACAAGTTGTCTTTACTTTGCTCTTTTGCGATGTCCTGTAATGACGACGAAATAAAATTTTCAAATGCAACTTGTTGGATGTACATTACGCTGAAATTTGCTTTACAGAAGTTGGTTGCGATGTCTTGCTGATTGTTGCAAAGAGAACGGGATAATGCGTCTGCTACAACATTTTGTGTGCCGGGAATGTGAACAATTGTGAAATTAAATTCCTGCAAGTAAAGTTTCCATCTGCTTAACCTGTCGTGAGTGAATTTAGCTGAAAGTAAAAATTGTATCGCTCTGTGGTCTGTGTAAACTGTAGTGTGTCTTCCATAAAGAAAGTGCCGAAATCTCGTAAAAGCCCAAACAACACATAATGTTTCAAGTTCAGTAACGGAATAATTTCGTTCAGCAGGTGACAGAATGCGGCTTGCAAATGCGATGTTTTTAATTACTGTAGAACCATCTTCTTCAATTTCCTGAAAAATATGTACGCCTAAAGCTGTGTTGGAACTGTCGGTGGCAATGGAAAAATTTTTGGTAAGATCTGGGTGCGATAAAAGTGGAGCATTCAACAAGGCTTCTCTCAGTTTCACAAATTCAGAATGTGCTTGCTTATCCCAAGACCAAGTACTGTTTTTACCTGTTAATTGGCATAACCTGGGTGTGTCTAAAGCGGAGTGATGAATAAATTTACGAAAAAAGTTAATTAAGCCCAAAAAGCTGCGTAATTGTTTCTTCGTCGTAGGAACAGTAATGTCACGTAGAGCTTGAAGTTTTTCCGGATCAGGCGCAATGCCTTCTGCTGAAATTACGTGTCCAAGAAATTTTATAGAAGTTTTGCCAAAATGCGATTTACTGAGGTTAACTGTGAGTCCTTGTGCATGAAAAGTTTGCAACAGTTGTTCAAGAATCAGATTGTGATCAGACCAGTTAGCTTCTGCGATAAGAATATCGTCTACGTACGTCGTAATTCTGTCCTTAAGTTCTGTCGGAAGTATTGTGTTCAAACCGCGAATAAAAGCTGCAGAAGAAATAGTTAAGCCGAATGGTAATTTACAAAATTGATAACAGTCGCCGAAACAGAGAAAAGCTGTATATTTTCTGCAATTTGGATGAAGTTGAATTTGCCAAAATCCCGATTTCAAATCTAATGTAGAATAAATAGCAGTACCGTGAAATTTCTGTAGCAGTTCCTCTAATGTCTGTGGTCGATCTGTTTCATTAATAATTATGTCATTAATGTGACGTGAATCAAGTACGAGTCGAAGTGAGCCATCTTTTTTCTTAACAATATGTAGCGGGTTTATGTACGGACTAACTGCTGGTTCTATAATTCCTTGATCAAGCATATCCTGCAATTCTTTTTTAACTTGTTCTCTGTGAATATATGGAATGGGATAATGCTTTGCTTTAAATGTGTCGTGCTGTTTCACTTGAAATTCATACATAAAACCGGACATAGTACCAGGAATATTGTCAAAAACTGGAGCTTGCTGTAAAAGAATTTTGTATAGCTGCGTGCGTTCGTCGTCTGTAGTTGCACTGCTTTGTCTAACTTTATCGGAAATCATTTGCATTACGTCGTAATCAGCTTCGTCTGGAGTATTGTAGTTGTGTACGTACGTATCCGTGAACAATGTGGGATTACAGTCTATGTTACGTGTTGCGGAAATGACCTCTGTGCGGTTAATTGTTTGTTCTTCCGCAGATAAAGGGTGCTGAAATTCTAAAGCCAATTGTACATTTTCATCCTTTAACATTAAATAAGAATTTTGAAAATCGATAACTGCGTCGTGTTGTACCAGAAAATTCGTACCTAAAATTACGTCTGTTGTCAATAAAGGAACAATCCAAAAATTAGAGTGGAAAGTATGACCTCCAATACAAAATGATAAATGCGTCTGTAATTTAACGTCTACTCCTTTACTCGATACTGCTCCTTTCACTTTTGTTTTGCCTAAAGGTAATGTTGGATAAGTATTCTCTTTGTTGCACTCGTTAAAAGTCTCCTCATTTATTACTGATATAGGTGATCCAGAATCAATTACTGCTGAGAATTTCGATGAACCAATTTTGATTTCGATAACAGGATGTGAAATAGTTTTCTGAACAAATGGTCTTTCCTGCAAGAGAGTGTCTCTGATATCGTCAAAAGTAATTACATTTTCGTGAACAACATTTTGCGTGTCAAACGTAGTGCTTGTGGTATTGGAAGATGCGTCCTGTACAGTATCTAGTCAGATTCTACCTGACGTGTTATTATTATTAGGAGGATTCTGTGGCATTTCGACTATTTGAACTGTCCTACTACTTCTTCCAGACGTGTTACGCTCTGGATGATACCTACTGTCGGGTTCATTCATGAGAATATGTTCTTGTTGATTACTTTGTTGCTGGTAAGACCGACTGTTATTATATGTACGCTGATAATTGTGTTCATCGTTTTTACGTCTGTCGTGAAAGTCATTCCCATACGGTGCATTGCGATAGGAATTGTAATACTGTCTTCTCTGTACATAGTTATTTCCTTGCTGCCGTGCGTTACTATTTGTTGGATCTGGGACTATACGTGCACGCGGCGAAACATTAAAGCTTGGTTGACCTTGTGCATTCAATTGTTGGTTAGGTATTCTAACCGGCTGGTTTTGTTGCAGTTGTTGTGAAAAACCTCTATTGTTACTAAAATGTGGTTCTTCCTGCTGATAATTCTCTCGATACTGATAATTAGAATTTTGACTGTTATTAAAGTTTTCGTGGTTGTCATTCCTAAAGCGTCTGTTACCTCTCCTATTGAAATTACGTGTCTGATCATAATTGCTGTACGTTTGTTGGCCTTGGTTGTTATACGAAAAGTTTTTGTTTACAAAAGAATAATCAGATTGCTGCACTTCTAAAAGCTGCAACAGATCCCTGAACGCCGAAATATTTTCTTTTTGTTGACCCGTCAGAAGTGACACTCTTAATGACCTTGGTAATTTAGAGATGCATAATTGAATAAGTGCTGATTCACTGTACGGTTCACTTAGGTACTGGTTTTGTTGCACCATGTGTTCAAAAAATTGAGTGACACTGGGAAAGTTTGTATTCTCATAGTTCGGTAAACTGATTAGCTGATCCTTAATTCCGCGCTGTGTCGTCTTCGACCAGTACGCTGACAGAAAAGCATTCTGAAATTCTTCTACTGAATAGCATTGTCTCGCGATCGGTCTCATACGAGTTGCCGGTTCGCCTTCCAAAAAACTGCAAATAAATTCAAGTTTGTGTGTTACGGGCCAAGTCGGTGGAAAAGCAAAGCTAAATTGTTGTATCCAATCCAGGGGGTGAATCTGTGTTCTGTCATTCTTAAACACTTTAAATTTTCTCACTGACAGAAAATGTTTGTAATCAAAGTTATCGTCTCTATGTGATGGAACAGGTTCAGGATTGTAAGAGAATCTGTTGAACTGTGGTTGTTCGGAATCTAAGTCCCGTACTCTCTGTAGATTACCCAAATTATACGCGCTGCGTGAGTCTGGCAAATGTTCGAAAAGTGGCGCCTGCTGTGATGTGTTATTAACTGAAATATTTTTCATCTCTGTTAGTTCTTGCTGTAAACTCGACAGTTTTCTACGCAACGTGTTGTTAGACGAGTCGATCTCATTAATTGTCTGCTGCAAATTTTGAAATTCAGGTGTTTGGTTAAATGAAACCGGTGCAGTATCGTCTGATTTATTCTCATTAGTAGTTTCAATAACGTCAATACGACTGGCCAATTCATCACATTTTTCAGTCAGTATTTTTACCTGATCATCGGTTTTAGTGTCAGTGGCATTGATCTGTTTTTGCAATTTACGTGTAGTTTCGTTCAGTTTTTTAACATCAGCTTTGACGACATCGGAATCCTGTGTTAGTTCTAATTGCTCGAGTCTGTCGGTCACTGTTTGAAAATCTGTTGTGTATGTGTCTGTTTTTAATTTAAGATCAGAAATTTCGTCACGTAATTCTGTGTTCGACTGTTTGATGGAATTAATTTCGTCGGACACTGTAGCAATATTGTTGTCTACGTATGTCTTCGCTTTCGCGAACAATTTACGTTTGTCTTCCCGTCTCTGTGCAGTGATTGTTT
This sequence comes from Schistocerca cancellata, assembly GCF_023864275.1. Lineage (NCBI taxonomy): Eukaryota > Metazoa > Arthropoda > Insecta > Orthoptera > Acrididae > Schistocerca > Schistocerca cancellata. Next base: position 779,224,634 of record NC_064628.1, on the reverse strand, counting down.
CCATTACCTGACGTTTTACTTTATTTTGATCCTGAATAAATTTGCGGAAACGCGTATTACTGTTTTCTATGTGCTGATTAAAACGCTCGTCAATTTGAGTGTTCTGTTGGTCGAATTTCGCGTCAATCTTTTCATCCATTGTGCGCGAAAGTTCTGTTGTCATTGCTTTAAACTCATCGCGTAATTGTGTAGCTTTTTCAGAGCATTGTTTAGCGACTCCGCTAATTTCCTCTCTGAGTGTTTCTGTTGCAGCAGTCTGTATTTCCCTTAATTCCTGAGCAACAGACCTAATTTCTTCGCTACTTTTCTTTGAACACGCCTCAATTTCCTCGCGTAACTGTTCCTTAGTGTCATGACACTGCGCGGCAACGGCTCGAATTTGTTCACTTAACTGTCTGGAATTGTTGTCTACTTTCTCATTTAACTGTCTGGAATTGTTGTCTAATTTTTCATTTAACTGTCTGGAATTGTTGTCTAATTTTTCATTTAACTGTTCGTTCTGTTCACTAAATTGTTGTTTAAGATCTTCTTTAAGACTGTCTTGTTTTTCATCCTGTTGTTTGAAATATGCACTATGTTGTAGCAATATTGCCATAATTTGTTCCATGGTAACATTACCTACTCTATTCTCTGTATTGTTTGATGGTGTATCTACAATTGTCGCGTTTTGTGTGACCATTTGGTCATTCTGTAATTTACAAAAAGATTTGCCAGTCGGGTGTACACTGTCAGTTACTATTTCGGAATTAAATAAATCCATCCTACTTTGTGTATCCTGTTCATTTTCATTAGACAAATTTGTCTGTTCGTCACGTGAATTTAGTAAACCGGGTGTGTTAAACTGGCCAGCGCTCATTACAACAGAACGCCCCGCGTCATCGATTGTCGTCAAATCAACAGACGACATAACTGAGTTCATTTGTTCATCATTAATACAAAAATCATCATGGGTGGATGGAATGCACTGATTGTTAGTGAACGCAGGATTGTGATCATTACACTGCGTGTCACATGTCCTATCGGTCACGTTGTTTAAGTCAGTAATTTCGTTCATAATACCTCGCGATACACTATTCACAGTCTTTCGCGGCATTTTTACAATAGTCACAAATATTCACAAAACAAATAAGCACAAATGCAAAAACAACACACAAATACAACAGAGCAACGAATTGCCGTTGACCTGTAGAAAGAAAGTCACAAGATTAATAAAAGCGTAGCGCCAAATCCTAATTATACTTAAGCAAATAAGAGCAGATATCTGACTGTTTTTCAAAAGACTCTCAACGAAATACGATCCTGGACTGGGTGTCGCCAAGTGTAAGCTCCCCACAAAAATTTAAAAGGAATGACAATATTTAATAAAATGGAGCCAAGAAGCAATATCGTCCCCACAGAAATATTTAAATAAAATATAATAATAAATGGGACCCAAGAATAACCTCCCTGCAATGAAATGTACTGACAAAGGCAACAAAAATGTAAAATTCGCAATCTGACTCTGGTGTAAGCTCCCACAAAAATAATGAAAAACAATTCAGTGCCAATGAAATCTCAGTGATAATGATAATTCAATTAAACCGAAATATCGGTCTTTGGCCCTGTGCAAATCAGAATTAAATTCTTACCTCATTGTAATTGCTAGTCAAATTTCTGCTCTTATTCTTGCGCACAGCTTGGAGGAACTGCATTGCAAATAATAATATTCCTTTTTTTTGTAATTTAACTGAAACTTTTCTTTAAGGGAAGTGGAACGAAATCGTTAATTCAATTAAATAAATTTTTTTTGTAAAATTGCTTTTGAAATCAAAATTATTATTGGGGCACTTGTTGGAAATTAATTACAATAAATAAACTTTACATTATCTGATGATTACCTTAATTAACAATAAACCTCATTCAGCATCTTGACCAGAATGCCATGTCGACGCTCCCCGACTGCGTCCCGCTCGCGACCGTGACACGACCAGACCACTACTGAACTGCTCGCAACACTCGCGCGGTCAAGCGCAGACTAACCACGAAAATAGGCTCTCTGGTCAAGGATTTTAACGTGCCTCACCATCGCTGCTATGTTACATACGTGTTTCACCCTGCTTGCCATTGCAATTAATCCTATAATGGACACTCCCACCAGGTATCTCAGGCTCTATTTTCGTCAATGACTTGAGATTTACTGCACCCCTCAACAGATCTGTTTACTTGAGCGACAACTTCAGCGATGTCTCGACTGTCTTCACTCTTGGAGCATCGACAACAGCTTCCACTTTTCCACTGAAAAAACTGTCCGTCTGAACTTTCGGCAGCGTAAGGAGTTTCTTCCACTGTCGCCACATTTGGTTCCATTGCTCTTTCATTTGTTGAAACCGCCAAATTCTTGGGGCTTATGCTCGACAGGAAACTCCGTTGGTCCTTCCACACATCTTATCTGGCAACACGCTGAAACCAATCCTTAGACATCCTATGTACTTTAAATAATACTTCATGAGGAACGGTTAGGAAAATCCTCCTTCACTTACACCATTCTTTTGTCCAATCAAAAATGGACTATAGGTGTCTCATTTACTCACATGCACTACCGTCTATTTTACACGGTCTCAGCAAAATCTACTATCAAGGCATATGTTTGACCAGTGGAGCTTTCTAGATTATCACAGGTATGAGTCTTTATGCAGACACCACCAAACTATCACTTTCATACCGGTGTGACTTTTCTCTTTAGCAGATATCCATGTCGTCTGTCATTTTCATCCATCCATCCTATGCGCCCTTTTTTTTATGGCGGCCTTGACTGTCAATATGAGGTAAAGGCAACTTCTTTGTTGGCTCCTGGAGTTCGCTTTCATATACTGCTTCGGAAACTTAACCTTACTTTACCTGCCACCTTCCCGTTGGGTGAAAGCCATTCACTGGCTTGGCTTCGTACAGAGGTCAGCATTCAAACTGGACTTAGTTCGCTTCCCAAGGACACTGCTCTAGATTCGACCTATTGATGCAGGTTTCTTGAACTTCACACGCAACCTGGAGACAGCACCTCCGTCTACACTGATGGCTCTAAGACCGACTGTGGTGTCGGATGTGTCTTTCATTGTAATAAACATTTTAGTTACCAGCTACCAGAACAGTGCTCGATTTTTACTGCAGAGCTTTCCGCCCTCTATCAGGCCACCCAGTCATGCTAAAACGCAGGATTCTCAATTGTGTATTATGTTCCTATTCACTTAGCGCCGTCCAGGGCCTCTGTGTACTATAAAATTACCACCCCTTTGTACACAGAATCCAAGAATGCGTCCACCCTCTCATAGATGATGGAGCCAACATGATGTTCATTTGGGTTCCTGGTCATGTCAGAGCGTCGGCGAATGAAGCAGCCGATGCTGTAGTCCGACTACCTAGGTCTTTAGCTATTCTGTCCCTTCAGATGGGCTCTGTGTGGCCACATATAGGAACATTGTGTACCTCTGGCATAAAAACCAGTCTTCTCTATATGGGATAAAACTCTGGGAAATTAAACACCTCCCCATGGCTTGGACCATTTCCTCTCACTCCTCTCGTCATGAGGTGGTACTTTTAGCTAGGCTGCGTATGTGGGCATTGACGTTTCAGTGAGTGTCATTTGTGAAGTTTTACTTTTTATTCGTTCTAGTAGTACGACTAAGGAAATATAATTTTCAAGTATTTGGGCATCCTCCTTAAAGAGGAAGTGATCGGTTTTAGCTATCCCTCTACTCCATTCGATTAGGCTCTGAGAGTTATCGGCTTCAGAGTCATTCGGTAATTGACCACGTAAAGTTACGACACAGGCGCTTATGAACTCAACTGTTTTGTGCCCTAAAGCAACAATATAAAAACAGCCTTTATGCACGAAGTTGGTTTACCATGACGATTGCTAGTTTCATTGGGATTCCCTGCAGCACTTGAACTGGTGTGTCAGGGAAAAGAACAAATTACTTTGTCAGCTCAGAAAACACTACAATGCATAATTTTTCAGTTAGACGACAATGACCCATAACGTTTTTTGCTGGTATTCGCTGATGGCAGCTTTACTGTACAATTATTTATCTTTCTGGTTGATAGATAGAAGAATGTTGGTGCGTTAAGCCTAATAAACGTCCTCTACAAAGTTTGAACTTCAGAGAGCAACTATCTTGAAACATCTTCCCCACCATGCAATTTAAGATAATTATGACCCAAGTTGTATGAACATGTAATCTGATATGCTGTCGCTTTTGGTATGTGTCACTGTGGTGTCACCGCCAGACACAACACTTGCTAGGTGGTAGCTTTAAATCGGCCGCGGTCCATTAGTACATGTTGGACCCGCGTGTCGCCACTGTCAGCAATTGGAGACCTAGCGCCACCACATGGCAGGTCTAGAAAGACGTACTAGCACTCGCCCCAGTTGTACGACGACTTTGCTAGCGACTACACTGACGAAGCCTTTCTCTCATTTGCCGAGAGACAGTTTGAATAGCCTTCAGCTAAGTCCATGACTACGACCTAGCAACGCGCCATTAACCATATCTGGAGAGAGAGTCATTTGTATAGCCAAGAGCGATGTACCACAATGATGGAATTAAAAGTTGAGTATTAACTTAGCTACGTACTTTTCTTTAGTGCATTCATAACGTATCCTGTTCCAGACTTCACGCCAGTCGGCGTGTGTGTACGCGTGCCTTTCGGTTACCCGTCACTGTGAACTGGCTGTCTTGTCAGTCCACTACAGTCACTCTGTGAGAGCTGCACTTGCTTGTGAGGCAATAGGGTCACAGGAAAGAGAAGTCATTCAAAGTCAGGATAAACTACACAAGATACCCGCTCCTTGTGTAGAAAGTTCTTGAACCTTAAGAACTTTTTTGCATCTGTAGGTACCAGGTTCTGGATAGAGCAATCCTTCTGGTGCTCTATCAATAATTCTTGGTTTGTGTAAAATTGATACAGACACTTGGAACAAATATACCGTTGTGCATTTTTATTTATGGCCAGTTGTGAGGAAATGAGGTTGACATGTTTTTAATACAACAATAAAGTTGCCAAGTGCCATCAGAGATACGCGATAAATCTGTCCTCCAACAGTCTGATATGTGCACTGACTATCTGTGACAATCGAACGTCAATATACTGTCAAGTATTTCTAGAAAAGACAAAAAATAATAGCAGATAGGTGTCATGTAAGTGTAAAAATATATATATCTACAAATATATAGTGCGAGAGGGACATGTTACTTACACATACGCTCATCTACACAAGGCCCCCAAGTTATTTCATGCAGATGGATCTGATGTAAGTGATGGACTCGGTGTCTGCATCTGTGTCAAGTTTAACTGGACACAAACATCAGTGCCGGCCGCGGTGACCGAGTGGTTCTAGGCGTTTCAGTCTGAAACCGCGAGACTGCTACGGTGGCAGGTTCGAATCCTCCCTCAGGCATGGATGTCCTTAGGTTAGTTAGGTTTAACTATTTATAAGTTCTACGGGACTGATGACCTCAGATGTTAAGTCCCATAGTGCTCAGAGCCATTTTTGAACAAACATCAGTACCCAGTCAGGCGATAGGTCTGTGAGCTCATGGATGATGAGAATGGGCTCATCACATCATCACCACCTAGTATTTCTAGAAAAACCACAATGGTCGATAAGTATCATGAAGGCATAACAAACACATACCCAGCAAAATGAAAACTACTCCAGCCATACTACAAAAAAAAATCGAATATGTCCTGGACACAGTTAGGGATGTAAAAAAAGGGAACTTGCTTTTCGACTTATCTGGCGGCTTCAAAGACATTCCAATCAAAACATCTTGGCACAATCGTGCTTTTCTATTTGTAGCGTAAGTATTCATGTCACATAGAATAATGCATTGTGTCAAGTAAAGTAATACGATGTGTGTCATATTGTATCACATGACACATACCATTATGTCATCCAACATGGCATTTGCCACGTCGTGCAATATTAAACAACATGTCGTTAAAGTTTAGGATGCATGCATCCGCTCTCTGGGATACTTCGTATTATAGATGCACACCCACTCTTGGTTACTTTCTATTGCAGATGCATCCAACTCTCTAGATGCACATAAATTTGCGTCTATTTGTTATTACACTCCTTACCATACATGTAACAGGGGATGCGCTTTGGGAGAGAAATGGTTTCCTCGGGGAAAAAAAATCAACTCTCCACCCACAAATAAAAAAAAATGTTTTACTATCTCCCGAGGAACAAATACACACTTATAAATTTTGTCCCTTCAGAAAACTTTATTATCTATTACATGTACGCTCCTCAGCCATATTATATTATATATTGTTTACTATGGCTGGCGGATCTTCTGGATTCTGGGCACAGGATCAGAGACTTTAGCATATAAATTGTAAGATGCAGGTGTGCCAACACCTTGCAGCTAAGAGAGCTCACTGCATTGTGGATGTAGAGTTCACTTATAAAAAAAACGTGAATATGTCAAAATGTTTTGATTTAAATATCTTTGAAAAGCCAAATAAGTCGAAAAGCTAGTAACTCTTTTTTAAAACCCTATTAAAGGAGCATTTTTCATTCTGGTTCCCAACCTTTATGTTAGCGTAATGTAGACATTAGATCGCCGCAGCTTGGCAACCAATGTAGGTTTTTGTTGAATGGGGCGACATTATATATGTTTTTTGATTGTCTTTCGTACCATATTGCTTACACATCATATTGGTTACACACCTTTCACATAACAACAAGACTACCATCAATTGGATGTATCTGTCTACCTTCTGACGAAATTTATTAGATTTATTAGATTAAACTATTTCCGTGCATTCAATACACGTAAGAACAAATTTTACGTGCAACATTTAGCTTTACTTTAGACCATCATATCTCGAAAATGAATAAAGATTATTGCATAAAACAATTCGTTTTGACTTTATCCATTTATCTACGTTCGCGCGAAGTTTGAATTGATTCGCATAAATTTGAAGTATATAAGTGGTGCGCTCGAGAAACCTTTCCTACATTTAGATTGACTTTAAACCGATGTATCTCTACAAACAATAAAGAATATTGGATAAAAACGTTGGTTTTGACTTTATCCATTTACCTGCCTTCTTGCAAAGTTTGAACTGATTAGTACACGTTTAAAGTATAGAAGTTATACACTTCAAAAATCTACCAGAAAAATGTGTTTTTTGCATGTTTTTGTACATAAAATCAGAATGAAACAAATTCAAATGATGCCATTCGCTGAACATTAATTCCAGTCCAATTAAAATCTCCTACCAAAGGAATTAATTGATTTGCCAAATGCCAGGGCACCTCCTTAAGTTTGTTTTTCAAACCTTGCTTAATATTCTATAACGTAGCTACAGTAAGACAGATGTTCGAACAGCTATACAAATGGCTGCTGGTCCGGGTTAAATTAAAAACTTCATGTTCATAGCTCAAAGAGGAACCGAGCACAGAGACACCCCCCCCCCCTCCACACACACACACACAAAGACATACACCACACCCAAAACACGGTATCCTGCACATGGCCTTTTCAGAGGAAGTGCTGCGACGATATATAGTGTGTGAGAGAGATATATTATTCGTACTTACACATACAGCTGTCTGCTGTACCCCACAAGTTCTTGGGTGTGCATAGATTAGGCGTTGACAATGGGCTGGGCCTCTTTGGTAGCATCAAGTCATTAAACACTAAGGGAAGAGACAGAAAAAGAATGGATAAGCATCATGTAAATAACTTTTCTTAAACTGTGATGTCAGTCATACGATCACACTGCCGCCTGAGAGATCGATCCGCCGAATGAAATTCTCTCGATAAACGGAACAGAAGAACGGCTGTGCTAGCCTAACAGTACACAGCCAGTCGCAGTACTTATGCTCGCCGCGAGGCGCCACTAGACCACTTCATGTGTAGCAGGAGAGTAGTGCAGTTGTGCCAGTCTACGGTACGTAGCCGCGCTCAGTGGCCAGCCACGGCCAGTGTTAGTCATCGTCTGCAGCTCAGTCACTGCTGCCATCAAGTGCTTGTAGCCCAATTCCAAGTTAGTCTTCAAATTCACGGCATTCGACATTCAAGATTGCGAGAGATTAATTCGTCACTGCAAGATTTGTGACTTGTAAATTATGTTATTCTACAGACGATTAATCTAGTCACGTCTTCTATAATTGTCCACCAGCAGATCATGGACTACAACAAAGTTAAGTAATAAATACTTCCTTATTTTGTACTCCTGCTAATTAATTGATTTTTCCTGTTGTAGCTACCAAGCAGTCTTGGCATAGTAGAACCCACGTTTCCACCTTCTTTGCTACCTCATATTTGCCACCTCATGTTGATGGACTCAGTTATGGTGGAAGATCGAAAGCCATCATAAAAAACAGCATTTATAGTCTGATATGTACACATACGCCCATTATAGGTTATCTAGAATGTTCATACATACCCCCACTTCTGCACCAACTATTTGTTCCCTTAAAAGGATGCATCAGCCTCTTCCACTAGCGAGGACAACAGGTTGCCGTAATCACAGGTGTACACACACACACACACACACACACACACACACACACACACACTCACACACAATTTTTCACTCAGTCCTTACGTGGAATGCCAGCAATTGTAGGCTAGCAGCAGCATTAAGATGCAGATGTCTTCAATGGCTACTTAAAACTTCTTCACCAGAACTGCTTATGATTTTCCTGTTACAATGCTTCATTATGAACGGCTGGTCGTACAATGGAGCAGATATGACTGTGCGTCTGACTTAAATAATCTAGGCCATAGAAAGTGTGAAGAGTGTAAGCATCGCTTGCTCATACACAAGGTGTCACTGAGGTCAGATGCATGCTGAAAATATGTGTGGGGGTGCTGTCCCTGCAGACAACTGCTCACAGAAGGTAAGGTGTAATCTATGACAATATACAAGACACTGGTTTAAGAAAAGTCGTCCACTGTAATAGTAGTTATACATTATCTTATGCACTCACAGAAAAGTCTGAAGCACGTTCTTCTTCAGAAAGTGTATTGGTGGACAGCTGTAAGATTTTAGGTTTTTGATTGCAGCGTTTCTGTAAATCTGACATATCCATTGAATTTTATCACCAGCATTGACATACACATTCGTTTCTATACAACCAAAAGTTCGCAGCCGTGTCATCATATCTTCATAAGGCACCCCAGGGTCATTCCAATATATTTCGAGATACTTATGTGCTAACCATAGCGCAATTTTATGACTCATGACACATTTTATATGTTTGAACAGTTTCTGTGGTGCAATGTTTGTAGGGAATTTCATGATAAAACACCAACTATATGTGAACGCAACAAATGCAGTATAGGTAGATATAATTTTCTTGCTTGCACGAGATAAGCCTTGGCTGTTTATGACAATGTTTTGGCCGTGAGGTGCAATTGGGATGAAAGGAGAAAATATAAAAATGCAGTAAATGAAGCAGGCGAAAGGGAATGCAAACGTCTCAAAAATGAGATCGACAGGAAGTGTAAAATTGTTAAGCAGGGATGGCTAGAGGACAAATGTAAGGATGTAGAGGCTTATCTCACTAGGGGTAAGATAGACACTGCCTACAGGAAAGTTAAAGTGACCTCTGGAGAAAAGAGAGCCACTTGTATGAATATCAAGAGCTCAGATGAAAACCCAGTTGTAAGCAAAGAAGGGAAAGCAGAAAGGTGGAAGTAGTATACTGTATAGAGGGTCTATGCAAGGGCGATGTAGTTGAGGACAATATTATGGAAATGGAAGAGGATGCAGATGAAAGTGAAATGGGAGATATGATATTGCGTGAAGAGTTTGACAGAGCACTGAAGGACCTGAGCCGAAACAAGGCCCCCGGGGTAGACAACATTCCATTGGAACTACTGACGGCCTCCGGAGAGCCAATCCTGACAAAACTCTACCATCTGGTGAGCAAGATGTATGAAACAGGCGAAATACCCTCAGACTTCAAGAAGAATATAATAATTCCAATCCCAAATAAAGCAGGTGGTGACAGATGTGAAAATTACCGAACAATCAGTTTAATAAGCCACAGCTGCAAAATACTAACACGAATTCTTTACAGACGAATGGAAAAACTAGTAGAAGCCGACCTCGGGGAAGATCAGTTTGGATTCCGTAGAAATACTGGAACACGTGAGGCAATACTGACCTTACGACTTATCTTAGAAGAAAGATTAAGGAAAGGCAAACGTACGTTTCTAGCATTTGTAGACTTAGAGAAAGCTTTTGACAATGTTGACTGGAATACTCTCTTTCGAATTCTAAAGGTGGCAGGGGTAAAATACAGGGAGCGAAAGGCTATTTACAATTTGTACAGAAACCAGATGGCAGTTATAAGAGTCGAGGGACATGAAAGGGAAGCAGTGATTGGGAAGGGAGTAAGACAGGGTTGTAGCCTCTCCCCGATGTTATTCAATCTGTATATTGAGCAAGCAGTAAAGGAAACAAAAGAAAAATTCGGAGTAGGTATTAAAATCCATGGAGAAGAAATAAAAACTTTGAGGTTCGCCGATGACATTGTAAATCTGTCAGAGACAGCAAAGGACTTGGAAGAGCAGTTGAACGGAATGGATGGTGTCTTGAAGGGAGGATATAAGATGAACATCAACAAAAGCAAAACGAGGATAATGGAATGTAGTCGAATTAAGTCGGGTGATGCTGAGGGAATTAGATTAGGAAATGAGACACTTAAAGTAGTAAAGGAGTTTTGCTATTTGGGGAGCAAAATAACTGATGATGGTCGAAGTAGAGAGGATATAAAATGTAGACTGGCAATGGCAAGGAAAGCGTTTCTGAAGAAGAGAAATTTGTTAACATAGGGTATAGATGCAAGTGTCAGTAAGTCGTTTCTGAAAGTATTTGTATGGAGTGTAGCCATGTATGGAAGTGAAACATGGACGATAAATAGTTTAGACAAGAAGATAATAGAAGCTTTCGAAATGTGGTGCTACAAAACAACGCTGAAGATTAGATGGGTAGATCACATAATTAATGAGGAAGTATTGAATAGAATTGGTGAGAAGAGGAGTTTGTGGCACAACTTGACTAGAAAAAGGGATCGGTTGGTAGGACATGTTCTGAGGCATCAAGGGATCACCAGTTTAGTATTGGAGGGCGCTGTGGAGGGTAAAAATCGTAGAGGGAGACCAAGAGATGAATATACTAAGCAGATTCGAAAAGATGTAGGTTGCAGTAGGTACTGGGAGATGAAGAAGCTTGCACAGGATAGAGTACGTGGAGAGCTGCATGAAACCAGTCTGTGGACTGAAGACCACAATAGCAACATATGGTCATGATGCCAATAAAAGATCCAAATTAGTTCAGAAGATATTTTCACTTTTAATTGTCTTTGGTTTCAGAAAAATGCAACGACAGAGCTCTTCTTTTGTTTGCCGTTTCATCACCTCCCTAACAAGACCCCAGCAGTAGTCACTCATCATCGAAGAGTTCCAGTGGGTTTGGTAACGGTGTTTAATGGTAAGAATGCCTTGGTGAAAGCGTTCACCATGCTCATCGCTTACGACTCCCAAATTATCCGGGAAGAAATCAAGGTGAGAATGTAAAAAGTGAATTTTAAGTGACATTCTGCACCCCATGTTCTTAGAGTTGTCCAACAGATCATTCACAATGGTAACATAGTTTTTGTCTTTTCTGTTACCCAAAAAAGCACTTGACAATTGCTTTAAAGGAAGACCAAGCAGCTAACTGGACATCTGTGAATTTGGTATCAAAGGTTTGATCTTTCAGAAATTTTCTTATTTGTGGGCCAACAAATATACCCTCTTTCAACTTTGCCTCACTTAATTTGGGAAACTTTTCTTTTAAGTGACTGAAGGCCTCACCTTCTTTATCCAGAGCTTTTACAAAGTTCTTGATAAGGCCCAACTTCATGTGAAGGGGAGGCAAAATGATTCTATCGTGCTCAACCAATGGGGTATTGTTCACATTTACGTTTTCAGGAACATATGGCTTCCTTATAGGCCTTTCCTTAACTGTATAGCGGTTGTTGGAGTTACGGCTGTCCCAAAGGCAGAAAAGGCAGCAGTATTTCGTGAATCCAGCCTGTAAATCTCTAAGGAATGCAACAATATTTAAATCACAGCAAAGCTGCCATTCATGATACTTATATTTGATTGTCTCTAGCAACAAAGCCATGGTTTCATAAGTTTCTTTCGTATCTACTGCGTAAGCCAAAGGTACGAATGTAAATGCATTGCCATTGTGCAGTAGTGCTGCTTTCAAGCTGGTTTTATTGGAGTCGCCACTCCTGTGGATTATGTTGTACACGTAGCTGCATCATCAAACCATTGAATCTCTACATACACACACTGAAGTCTGCGTATCAAAATATTGAGCGAAGGAAGCACCTTTTGATTTGAAACAGAAATTTTTGTCCCTGGAGCTAGAAGGTTCCGTTGTTGCGGTCTCGACCCCAAAAGGACACTTGCTGTTACGAAAGTTTTAGATCGCGAACCAAATGGTTCAATTCCTTTTGATTAAAGAGCTGAGGTGAAGTGTCATGATATTGAGGGCAGTACTCTTCTATATGTTCGATGCTTTCTGACCTACTTGACAAGGTGTCTGGTTCTGTGGCTTTCAAGTTACAGACAGGAACAGGCAACCTCTCATTAGGCAAATGCACTGAAGATATATTTGGTTATTTTATTTTATGTCTAGTTTTGCTTGAATGTCCCGAAGTATTTGTAAAAATGAAGTAACAGTCTGAATACTGGCCTCTAGGCTCACACCACACCTTCGGAACAACGAATGGCATGGCTCGGCGTTTTCCTTCAAGTTGGTTAAGGTTGCAGTACAGGTTATTTAGGCAGTATGAGGTGCAAAAATTTCATCTTTATCACCAAATACAATTTGTATGCCTTCTTAACTAAATCAGGGATTGGTTTTCTTTGGGCTTTTGGAGTGAATTTCCCACATACATAACAAAAGTTGTAGGGGGAAGTTAGACATCAACGAGATTTACTAGTTGCCATTTTTCTTAGTGTAAGTTTTAAACACAAAAAGTTTGCACTATCTTTCACGGGAAACACTCACTGAGGATCTTTCACACCGCTGTATTACCACACCAACCATTTACTGGCGATTTGTAGATCTTCTAGCTCTCCTCTGCAAATCAAAAACAAAAAAAAATATCATGTCAGAAGAACAGAAAAATGCGAAATACTGATACGAAAAATAAAAACCTTTAAAAACTCAAAAATGGTACGTGCTAAAACATTTTGAAAGGTATATTCGGATTCTACACACCAAAATACATACTAGTTGATGTATCACATTCCAGATGCAAAATGGCTGTTGACTAGTATTAGAAGTAATCTACTATCCCCCAAGTGGCATATGCCATCATCGCATCAAAATCGATGTAGTCTTTCCCGGTGAACGAATTTATTTTTCTAGCAGTGTACAATAAAATTTTCAATATAATGTCTACAGATAAACAAAATATGTCCTACAGGAGCATACACAACACTGTTGTTTTTATTTACTAGCGTGTTTCACCAGCTTGTGCAAGGTACCATCAGTGATTTTCATTTTTCTATCCTTTTCCTGTATCCTTGTGTTCTTGTATTGGTAACAGATGCACAGGGCACACAGTATAGGTCTCCAACTGATAGGTAATATTTACACATTTCGCTACACGTTACCTGGAAACCTGTACTGAGTGCATCTACTAGCTGCAGAAGAACACAGGGATACATGAAAAAGGACAGAAAAACAAAAGTAAGTGATAAATGTCTACTATATAGTTGTAAATAGTCTGATTACTTAAATGAGCTGCTAAGAATCACTACAGATCTTCTAACACACATGTAAACTAGCTGTTTCTGGCCACACGTTGCGGTGCCTCAGTCTGGGTAAATGGAAAATAAAGAAAACAGGAAGCACACGTTTCTAATGTGTATGGGTACTGGATATACGTCATAATCTCCTCCCCTCTGTGATTGTCCATCTTCTCCTCCCCCTGTCTTTGTCCACCAAATCGTCCTTTCTCTTCTCTGTCCACCCTCCACTCACTTCTCTATCTCCTCATGCCCCTTCTCTCCCCCTCTCTCTGTCGATCACCCCTCCCCCTTACTACGTCCATCTTCTCCTCACCTCCTCTATCCATCTCCCCATCTCCTCCTGCCCCCTCTCTCTGTCCATCGTCTCCTTTGCACTTCCTACGTCCATTTCCACTCACCCCTGTCTCCATCTCGTTTTCCTCCTCCCCTCCTTTAACCTTGAGTTTTGCTAATTGTTACTGCAAAATCAAATTCTGTAGTAGTATTCTAATCATAAGCCAATAAGCCATAAATACAACTTTCCTGTTTGCTAACAACGCGTCACTATTATATATTTTACGTGTATATTTATACTGGGTGAACAAAAAGTCAGTATAAATTTGAAAACTGAATAAATCACGGAATAATATAGATAGAGAGGTTCAAATTGACACACATGCTTGAAACGACATAGGGTTTTATTAAAACCAAAAAAATACAAAAGTTCAAAAAATGTCCGACAGCTGGCGCTTCATTTGATCAGAATAGCAATAATTAGCATAACAAAGTAAGACAAAGCAAAGATGATGTTCTTTACAGGAAATGCTCAATATATCCATCATCATTCCTTAAAAATAGCTGTAGTCGAGGAATAATGTTGTGAACAGCACTGTAAAGCATGTCCGGAGTTATGGTGAGGCAGTGGCGTCGGATGTTGTCTTTCAGCATCCCTAGAGATGTCGGTCGATCACGATACACTTGCGACTTCAGGTAACCCCAAAGCCAATAATCGCACGGACTGAGATCTGGGGACCTGGGAGGCCAAATGACGAAAGTGGCGGCTGAGCACACGATCATCACCACACGACGCGCGCAAGAGATCTTTCACGCGTCTAGCAGTATGGCGTGGAGCGCCATCCTGCATAAACATCGTACGTTCCAGCAGGTGTGTATCAGCCAGAGTGGGGATGATGCGATTCTGTAACATATCGTTGTACCTCTCACCCGTCACAGTAGCAGTTTTGCTGTCGGACATTTTGTGAACTTTATTTTTATATTTTGGTTGTTATAAAATCCCATATCATTCCAAGCATGTGTGTCAATTTTTACCTCTCTATCTACATTATTCCGTGGTTTATTAAGTTTTCAAATTTATACTGACTTTTTGGTCACCCGGTATATAACATACTCGTATATTAAAAAAGTATCGTCTCTGTATGTCCGAATGTTCATTAGGGTATTGCGTAAAAGCTGGAAGTAAACCGCTCAATACATTTTCGAGATTTTTGTTACTTACGGTTTCCTTTATATATTACGTATTTACTTCTATATATTAAAAAATAAATATATAGAAAAACGCGCATATTCCAATGCAACGTTGTGTCAAAATTTTAAAGCAATCGGTGAATAACTGCAGGTGATTTGAGATTTTGAACAAATGAACATTTATATATACAGATATACGTATATAGATTTCCTCTATGTGACGCTCTATTAGGTATACAAAAACAAGCGCGTTTTCGAATGAAACTTTGTGTCAAAATTTCAAAGTGGCCGGCGAAAAACTTTCGGACGTTTAACATTTCGAAAAAAGAAATAATATTTACATTTTTAGTTACATAGATATAAATGTTCGTTTGCACAAAATTTTAAATATCTGAAAGTTCTTCAGCGATCCCCTTGAAATTCTGACACAACGTTGCTTTTGAATACGCGAGTGTTTATGTAAACTTACCTTATATCAATATACAGGATCAACGTAAATAAAATCGATGAACTGCTCGGAAGGATTTCTGACTGGACATGGAGAAAATAACGTCCTATGAAAATGTGCCCAGAAATGGTCGGTGTGCGTGCAACGCCAACAGATCGTCACGGAACACAGTACAGAGCTGCATCGCATCCACGTCACAACAGATGTTCAAAGTGGCCTCCATGGGGTTGTAGGTGATAGGGATAATAGTGGTTGTCATGTGGGATACATGTGATCGCACTTTCGCTTTCACCATTTTGGCGGGCCACTTGCTTGTAGTTTGTAATAGGGTTCGTCTCAATATCCTGTAGAATCCGGTCCTCCAGATCTGATGTACGCTCAGTCTGCCGCCTCCTTGTCGTCTGAAAAGACCCATGATTACACAAATGCCAAAAAGGGCTTGAAATGTTGTGTGATGTGGATGATGTCTGTCAGAGTACTTGTTTTGGTATAGCCGTTTCCATCGTTTCCATCCATTTGCCGTGCACGAACACTATCTCGCCTCGTTCCCGATATGCTTACAGTACGCTGCCACACAGAAGGAAGACACGGCCCGTGGTCAGGTGAACCGTCATTGGTTAGCTCCATTTAGTGTGGCAACGATGCACTTCCGGACACATGTTCATAGGACCTTTCTTCCTCCATTTCCAGTTATGAATCCGTCCCTGCAGTTTGTCGGTTTTACTAGTGTTCACCCTGTATATAATACACAAAGGAGATACGTTGTTAACAAAAATTTCGTGTTTGATTTGTTCAAAACCTTAAACATCCGAAAGTTCTACACCGATTGCTTTGAAATTTTGTCACAACGTTTCATTCAAATACGTGCATGTTATGTACCTATTATAGCGCCAAATGGTATATAAAATTTATTATGTATGCAATATACACTCCTGGAAATTGAAATAAGAACACCGTGAATTCATTGTCCCAGGAAAGGGAAACTTTATTGACACATTCCTGGGGTCAGATACATCACATGATCACACTGACAGAACCACAGGCACATAGACACAGGCAACAGAGCATGCACAATGTCGGCACTAGTACAGTGTATATCCACCTTTCGCAGCAATGCAGGCTGCTATTCTCCTATGGAGACGATCGTAGAGATGCTGGATGTAGTCCTGTGGAACGGCTTGCCATGCCATTTCCACCTGGCGCCTCAGTTGGACCAGCGTTCGTGCTGGACGTGCAGACCGCGTGAGACGACACTTCATCCAGTCCCAAACATGCTCAATGGGGGACAGATCCGGAGATCTTGCTGGCCAGGGTAGTTGACTTACACCTTCTAGAGCACGTTGGGTGGCACGGGATACATGCGGACGTGCATTGTCCTGTTGGAACAGCAAGTTCCCTTGCCGGTCTAGGAATGGTAGAACGATGGGTTCGATGACGGTTTGGATGTACCGTGCACTATTCAGTGTCCCCTCGACGATCACCAGTGGTGTACGGCCAGTGTAGGAGATCGCTCCCCACACCATGATGCCGGGTGTTGGCCCTGTGTGCCTCGGTCGTATGCAGTCCTGATTGTGGCGCTCACCTGCACGGCGCCAAACACTCATACGACCATCATTGGCACCAAGGCAGAAGCGACTCTCATCGCTGAAGACGACACGTCTCCATTCGTCCCTCCATTCACGCCTGTCGCGACACCACTGGAGGCGGGCTGCACGATGTTGGGGCGTGAGCGGAAGACGGCCTAACGGTGTGCGGGACCGTAGCCCAGCTTCATGGAGACGGTTGCGAATGGTCCTCGCCGATACCCCAGGAGCAACAGTGTCCCTAATTTGCTGGGAAGTGGCGGTGCGGTCCCCTACGGCACTGCGTAGGATCCTACGGTCTTGGCGTGCATCCGTGCGTCGCTGCGGTCCGGTCCCAGGTCGACGGGCACGTGCACCTTCCGCCGACCACTGGCGACAACATCGATGTACTGTGGAGACCTCACGCCCCACGTGTTGAGCAATTCGGCGGTACGTCCACCCGGCCTCCCGCATGCCCACTATACGCCCTCGCTCAAAGTCCGTCAACTGCACATACGGTTCACGTCCACGCTGTCGCGGCATGCTACCAGTGTTAAAGACTGCGATGGAGCTCCGTATGCCACGGCAAACTGGCTGACACTGACGGCGGCGGTGCACAAATGCTGCGCAGCTAGCGCCATTCGACGGCCAACACCGCGGTTCCTGGTGTGTCCACTGTGCCGTGCGTGTGATCATTGCTTGTACAGCCCTCTCGCAGTGTCCGGAGCAAGTATGGTGGGTCTGACACACCGGTGTCAATGTGTTCTTTTTTCCATTTCCAGGAGTGTATATTAATACAGCATATAGTGTTCCTGTAGGTATATAGAAACATGCGTGTTCTAAGCGATTGCTTTGAAATTTTGTCACAACGTTGCAATCGGATACGTGTGTCTTATGTACCTAATAGAGCGGCAATATATATATATATACTGTATGGCATTCTGGTAGGTATATGCAAATACGCGCGTATTCGAATGAAATGTTGCGACAAAATTTCAAAGCAATCGCTGAACAATTTTCGGAGATTTATGATTTTATAGATATGGACATTTATATTTTTATTTACGTAGCTTAGATAAATTTCTTTATGTTATAGACAACTGAAGATGCCTTGCATGAATAAGAGAAACATGTTTGGTTAGAAACGCCTCTTATCTAAAAGATAAAAATGATTGAAATACAACTGAGGAAAAATGGCTTCAAATATTGTTGTTGTTGTGGTCTTCAGTCCAGAGACTGGTTTGACGCAGCTCTCCATGCTACTCTATCCTGTACAAGCTTCTTCATCTCCCAGTACCTACTGCAACCTACATCCTTCTGAATCTGTTTAGTGTTTGCATCTCTTGGTCTCCCTCCACGATTTTTACCCTCCACGCTGCCCTCCAGTTCTAAATTGGAGATCCCTTGATGCCTCAGAACGGTGCCCTGCCAACCGATCCCTTCTTCTAGTTAAGTTGTGCCACAAATTTCTCTTCTTTCCAATTCTCGTCAATACCTCGTCATTAGTTATGTGATCTGCCCATCTAATCTTCAGGATTCTTCTGTAGGACCACATTTCCAAAACTTCTATTCTCTTCTTGTCTAAACTATTTATCGTCCACCTTTCACTTCCATACATGGCTATACTCCATACAAATACTTTCAGAAACGGCTTCCTGACACTTAAATCTATACTCGATGTTAACAAATTTCTCTTCTTCAGAAACGCTTTCCTTGCCATTGCCAGTCTACATTTTATATCCTCTCTACTTCGACCATCATTAGTTATTTTGCTCCCCAAAGAGCAAAACTCGTTTACTACTTTAAGCGTCTCATTTCCTAATCTAATTCCCACAGCATCACCCGATTTAATTCGACTACATTCCATTATCCTCGTTTTACTTTTGTTGATGTTCATCTTATATCCTCCTTTCAAGACACTGTCCATTCCGTTCAGCTGCTGTCTCTGACAGAATTACAATGTCATCAGCGAACCTCAAAGTTTTTATTTCTTCTTCGTGGATTTTAATTGCTACTCCTAATTTTTCTTTTGTTTCCCTTACTGCTTGTTCTTCAAATATTAGTAATATTAATTTTTGCTTGTGTTAAGGTACAATTCCTCCTGTCTCATTTTTTCTATTAATTATGAAATACCCTGTATAAATGATGTGAAACACTACAAGAGCTTAGCACGCATCTTATAATCTAATACCGTAGCTTTCTTCCTCTTTTTTATGGTCATGGTATTGATCCGTGTTTAACGAAAACTGCCCTTCATGTTTCCGAATGTAAATTCCGTAGACATATCCCGATGACGAAATGTTGCACCAGTTGTGTAAGTCCATACTCCGGATACGCTTTTGTGTTGTTTTTTTCAGATGTGGACCGTATCGGTATCGGCGAGCTGACGAGGGATTCCGAGTACGAGCGACTTCACCAGGGCCTTGATTGGTCTTCTCGCCAGTCACGCTGACTCGTCTTCGCGCCAGTCATGCTGAGTCGTCTTCTCCGTATCGAGTGTTTTCTTACGGCACGCACGCACCTAGCGACAAAGTCGCGCGACTTTGTATTCGGACGGTCGCAAGACATATATCGCGACAGTCGCTACTCTGCACACTACCCCACAATCGAGAGGTGTCAGATCTGGCGACTGTGCTGGCCATAGAACTGGTCCACCTCTACCAATCTATCGACTGGGATATGCGACGTTGAGGTGTGCCGGAGCCCCGTCGTATTGCACTCTAATGTCCATCCGAACATTTAGTGGCACACCATTCAGCAGGGTAGGCAAAACATCTCTAACAAATGCGAGGTATATCGATCCCGTTGGTCTGTTTGGCAGTTTCGCGCGTCCACGCATTTGGAATCAGTTGCACTACAGAAATCTGAACGCGATGCCTCAAGAAACTGTACTCTGCGCGTTTAATTTGTGCCTTACTAATTTAATATTATTAAAAAGAAAAAATAAATGTAGACGTTACTGGAGGAGAACTCTGTTTTCGGGAAATATTACTGTTGCTATGAATCTTTTCGAAAAATTCCAACTACGCAGAATATAGTATGGGTTTCAGAAAATTTTTGAGAATGAGCCCTGCCGATTTCTAAAACCTTCTACAGATTGTTGGGGAAAAGATTCCGAAAGATTCCGCTGTATTTAGGTAAATCTTTCCACACTTGGTCAGACTTGGCACTATCTGGTTTCTTGCCAGTTGTGTATCTAGCGCCAGCCTGATATGTGTACATTTAGAATTTCAAAACGAGCGGTCTCATGTATCATCCCAGAAAAAGAATCTGTACTATTTTTTCTGACAGTATACATAATTTTAAAAACGATTTTTAAAAGGAAATGTGACTTTATAAATGCAGAAGTGCTTTAACAAATGAGCTGCTCGGGGGAACAAAATGGTAAGCGCCAAAATCATAGTTTCGAGATACAGCGCATCTAAAGTTTCAATTAATCTGCAAATCTGAATAATTTTTTTTGAACAGTCTTTTTATTCTGTAGTGATTCTAACATCT
Source organism: Schistocerca cancellata (assembly GCF_023864275.1). Lineage (NCBI taxonomy): Eukaryota > Metazoa > Arthropoda > Insecta > Orthoptera > Acrididae > Schistocerca > Schistocerca cancellata. Next base: position 779,203,842 of record NC_064628.1, on the reverse strand, counting down.
ATCTTCTACTATACAGACATAAATGAAACTCAGAACTGACTAAAATAAATGAAATATACAAAAATTATTACATTACCATACACCATTAACAACACATAGTGATAGAACATTACATATTAAATTTTACAGTAAGTCCTAAACACTTTACTGAAACTGCAAAATCATTCATCACTCTCATTACTAATGTCTTTTTCATCCAAAACTGTTGGCTTTAGTGACAGGATAAATCCATGGTGGACAGGAGGTATGTAATTTAGGAGCCACAGGACATTAGCAACTTTCTTCTTTTCAATAAGCCTTTGCCCATTGTATTTAAGTCGAAGCATAGGAACTGGTCCTTGCCTTCCAAGTTTCCTGAAACTTCTTTCATGCCAAATGTCATGACAAAATGTCTCGCTGATGAATAAAGACGATGGATATTCGGAGCTCACCTTCCACCTACATACTTTCCTTAGGTTGACATCTCGACCATCAACTGTCTTTTTTCTGAAGGCAAACGCTTCTTTAGAGTATCGTATTTGATAGAAAACCTCTCTTTTCATATCATATACAAGCAATGGATTCTTCTTAGCCTACTTCTTGATGATCTCGCACCACTGATCTGGACTGTACACATCTTTTACTTGTCGGCGAACGTAATTTTCAATTGTCGCGAAATCTCTATCGGACGGCAACATTGTGCGCCCGCTCACGGGGAAGTGATGTTCAATCACACGAAATCTACCAGTTGAAATTAGATATTTCCAAAACAGTACCATGTTCCAGTTCTTATTTTGGCCACAGCAGCACCTTTTCCGAGACGACCTCTTTGTCTGTTCCTGAATGGTTTCTGCAGGAGTGATACACTGTTCGTTGTTTTGGGCAATATGATCTGATTCGCTATTAACCGGTACAACAACGAAAACTACTACTACCGTTACCATTATTATTATTACATGTAACAATATAAATGAGAAATGCGCATTCACACACCACTTAGCCAAAAAAATGTAGCCATTCTAAAATAACCTCAAAATTAACGTGCTTCAGGAACATAATGGTATGTACATGCACTTACCATTATGTTCGTGAAACGTACTAAAGACAGTATATTTACAAAATAACATACCTCTGAGTCATCTGAATCGTTAGGAATGTATTCTGGATCACTCTCGAAGATATTAGTATCATTGGAAATATATTTCTCGTCTTCTGCCATGTCACAGTTGCCATAATCTCGGAGATGTTTTTACTTGCCGCCATTCTCTCTGTCACTTACCATTATGTTTCCGCAACAGACGGACAGTGGCGCTTACCATTAAGCTCGGCCCTGACGTCTGTTGAGTGAATTTGACACTACTAGTAAGTTTACTGCATGGTGCATCCCACAGGTGGTGTCATTAGCCATCTACCGCAAAATACACGGCGATGGCGCTTACCATTGTGTTCCCCCGAGCAGCTCAAATATATCTGAAAAGGCCGCGCGCAAATGTCAGATGGGAAGAGGGGGGGGGTCTAAGTGCTCGGTTCGTATTTGAGCTTGGAACATAGGGTAAAAAGTTTTTGGTTTAGCCTGGACCGGCGGCCATTTGTAAAATCATTCAAATACCTGTCCTACTGCAGCTACGTTACAGTACATTAAGCAAAGCTTGAACGACGAACCGGAGCTGGCACCCAGGCAAGTTGTGCGAATCGAGTAATTTCTTTTGCAAAAGATTTTAACTGAGCTGAAATTAATGCTCGGCTAATGGCACCATTTGTGTGTGCACCGTTCGGATTTTAAGTGCGGAAACAGTCACCCTTAAATACTCCGGACTGGAATGAGGCTGATGGTTCAAAATTGATCCACCGGTGTATCGGATCTTGGTGTAAGATAATTTTAACCATTTGACACAATCTTGCTTCGTTCGGAATTTAGATGCAAAAACAACTTTTTTTTCTGGGAGGTTTTTGAAGCGCACCTCCTCTATTCTTTAAACTTCTACGAATCAATTCATTCTTTGCTCGAAGGTCTCTTGGACCTTTTCGAAGCGCGCCACATTTATACTTCAAACTTGCACGAATGGGTTCGAACTTTGCAGTATTATGCTGCGGGAGACATTGTCTCACGCTCGCGTAGGGACCTGTGATAGAAATCGAAGACACGCTGACAGCTGCGAACCAGCTACATTCCCTTACGGTTAACGTCTTCCCCGATTGCGATGTCATCTTTCAGCAGTATAATTGTCCTTGGTTTGGTGCCAGAACCGTGCTACAGTGGTTTGAGCAGCATTATAGTGAACTCACCTTTATGTCTGATGTAAATCCTAGGGAAGCCATCTGGGTCGCTATCGGGCGCCATTACGGAGTACGCAAATCAGTGGCCCATTATTTACGCGAATTAATGACCTGTGCGTAAAAATCCAATGCCACATACCTCCAAAGACCTACCAACAAGCTGTCGGATCCCTGATACACAAAATCAGTGATGCAGTTCATTCCATAGACGGACAAACAAGCTATTAAGCATGTCATCACAAAGTTTTGGCACATCATTGTACATGCTTCTAGAGTGTAGGATGCATCTACATACAATAGGAATTACCAGAGAGTGGAAGTGCATCTATAATAGGAGATATCCTTAGTGTACCCTAAACTTTAATCATACATTGCATCATACTGCACAACATAACAAACGTCATGTTGAATGGTGCGATGGTACGCGTCATGTTATACGACATGACATCATGTATCGTGTTACTTTACTTGACACTGTGCATTATGTTACATGACATGGGTACTAACACCAAAAAATAAAAAAAGCACGAAAATGTCAAGATGTCCTTGAAGCTGCCAGATGTGTCGAAAAGCTGGTCCCCTTCTCCTACATCCGTAACACTACTACCCAGGATATATTCACTTTTTCGAGCTAAGATTTTCATTCTGGTTACGTTTACTACTTAAATTTGTCCAACAATACCTGTACGGTTTGGTTATTGGTGCTCGCTGAATTTTGTTGCAACAGAGAGGAGTGCTTTTCGTCGGGAGTATGGCGCTCCCACATCTCGAAGCATTCTGCAGTGTGCTGCCAAATATGTCAATTCCAACTTTTGACAGTTGGTCACTTTGTGACTGAACTGTGTATATTCAGGTACATGATCCTTGTAACCCTCTTTTCCGCAAAAATAAAAAAAGGGCACTTGACGCACAAAACACCAGGAGCTTTGGAGAGTATCTCTCGTATGTGGCTGTTGTGTCCCCAGCATTCTTACAATGTAGCAATTCACTCGTCCACTTAAATGGAACATAGACATGTCACTGATACTTATGTGTGAAAGAAATTGTGGTCTTCTGTCTCTACGCCCAGAATAAATTCGTAAAAGTCTACAAGATACTATTTATTTCCATCATGAAGGGATTATAGCAACTGAATTCTGTACGGTTTTAAACAGAAACTTCACCGTAAAATACGTCAGACAGACTTAAGCGGAATGGCTAACTGTCGGCTGGCACGACGAGTTTACATCTGGCGATTGCGAGCAGAACTGTATTGAATGGGCTCTTCGACTGGAATGAGCACACCGGGACGACCTTCGGATTTCAACGATCTGTCAGAAGCCTGACTTGCCATCTTTTGCAGCACGCTGCAGAACGCTTTGACATGTGATAGCACCGGACTCCCCACGAAAAGCACGCAACAAAATTCAGTGAGCACTCATAATCAAATTCTACAGGTATTGTTAGATAAATTTACATAACAAACATAACCAGATTAAAATCGTAGCACAAAAAAATGAATATATCCTGGGTAGAGTTAGCGATATAAGAGAAGGGAACCAGCTTTTCGACTTAGCTGGCAGCTTCAGAGACATCTTGACATATTCGCGCATTTTTACTTGTTAGTATTACTACCAGCTGTACCAGTATGAAATGAGCGTTTTTTTGTGAACTAATTTTGAATTGAAAAGTAAAAACATTTTATTCAAAGTACTGACCATTGCTTTCTACAAATTTTGACCACCTTTCTGGCAATTTGTGGACACCACGCCAATAGAAATGTTCGTCTTTTGAAGCAAACCAATCAGACACCCAATTTTCGACTTCTTCGTAGGAATCGAAGTGTTCCTCAGTCAATGCGTGTCCCATTGATGAAAACAAATGGTAGGCGGAAGGGGCCAAGTCTGGTGAATACGGCGGGTGGGGTAGCAGCTCCCAGCTCCTGAACCAGTTTTGCTTAGTGTGCAGGTGCATTGTCGTGTAAAAAAATTGCTTTGCCATGTCTTCTGGCCCATACTGGTCTTTTTTCGATCAATGCATTTCAAATTGATCATTTGTTGTCTGTAGCGATTAGTATTCACAGTTTCACCGGGTTTTAGAAGCTCATGATACACCACACCTTCCTGATCCCACCAAACACAGTGCATTGTCTTCTTGCCGAATCGATCTGGTTTTGCAGTCGATGTTGATGGTTGTCCCGGATTAACACATGTTTTTTCCCGTTTAGGATTCTTAAAATAAATCCAGTTTTCATCGCCAGTAACAATTCGATGCAAAATTGATTTTCTTTTTCATGTCTTTGAAGCAAAATTTGACAAATGTTTTTTCGGTTTTCCATCCGTCTTTCGTTCAATTCATGTGGCACCCATTTTCCACACTTTTGGATCTTTACCATAGCTTTCAAACGGTCAAAACTTTTTTGTTGTGCAACATTTAGCATTGCTGCCATTTGATTCTGACTCAAAGTATCATCTTCGTCCAATATTGCTTGCAATTCGGCGTCTTCGAAGTTTTTTGATGGTCTTCCACGTTCTTCATTTCTTACATCAAAATCATTATTTCTGAACCGTTGAAACCATCTTTTGCATGTTGCTTCTGACAGAGCATGGTCACCATATGCCTCGACAAGCATTCGATGCGACTCTGCAGCACTTTTTTTCAAATGAAAACAAAAAATTAATGCTTTCCGCAAATCATCACCTTCTGGTACAAAATTTGACATTGTTAGCACGATGAAAACATACGATGTTGTTTGTTGGTTGGTTGGTTGGTTGTTTCGGGGGAGGAGACCAGACAGCGTGGTCATCGGTCTCATCGGATTAGGGAAGGAAGTCGGCCGTGCCCTTTCAGAGGAACCATCCCGGCATTTGCCTGGAATGATTTAGGGAAATCACGGAAAACCTAAATCAGGATGGCCGGACGCGGGATTGAACTGTCGTCCTCCCGAATGCGAGTCCAGTGTCTAACCAGATGTTGTTTGTTCCATGACCTGATGTATACTAAATGTCTTTTACAGATGTCATACCAACCAAACAAAAAAAATTAAGGCTCGTTCACAACAAATGTTCCATATCGACACATTTGGATCTTAACGCTCATTTCATACCGGTACACCTTTTATGTCAAGTAAAGTAACATGATACATGATTTCGTGACGTATGCCATGACTCATGCCATCATGCCATCCAACATGACATTTATCACTTTGTGCAGTATGGCCCATACGCAGACACTGTTGCTGGCCCCTAGGTTCATCTGGGTCGTCAGTTGCTCAACACTTAACGTGACTGGGCTGTGTGTTTAGATATCAGGAATATTTTCACAGTTGTGGGAACACGCCGGAAACTTCGTTTTTCAGCTGTGCGTAACACCAGCACGTTAGCGTCTATATGCAACAACATTTCTTAACAAAGGGCTGGCGCAACCATGGATCAGCCGTAAAGGGCGTACGGACCTGGAACTAGAACATTGGCCTCGAAGGTCATCTGATTTGAAGACATGTGATTTTTTGTAGAGAAACAGTCCATGTGCGTCCCCTTCCAAAATGTTTGGGAGAACTGCGATGAAGCTTAGCAACAGCAGCAATGAATTAAAATTTTACAGTGACTAAGACACTTCGACGCTCGCAGTTGGAGTTAGGGAGATTGGATTTAACGTCACATCGACATCGAGGTCATTACAGTCGGTGCACAAGCTCAGATTGTGTCAAGGATAGAGAAGGAAATCGGCCGTGCCATTTCAAAGGGACCCTCCCGGTATTTGCCCGGAGCGATTTAGGTAAATCACGGAAAACCTAAATCCGGATGGCCGGACGCGGGTTTGAACCGCCGTCCTCCCAACTGCTAGTCAAGTGTGCTAATCACTGCGCCACCTCGCTCGATAAGACACTAGTTACAGCGCTCCTAGCAGCGACCCACGCTACCTCGGGCACCATGTTTTTATTTATTCAAAACATTACGAAAACGCAGTCTGGTGTTTTTATTCGACGTGTTAGGTGTTCTGTTATTAGCGAAATATTCCATTTCTCTGGATGATCTTAGTAACAAAATACGAATGATACATGCGTGCAGTGTCTTCAGCATTCAACAGCACAAATCAAAGCGATGAACGACAAATATTTCACATTACAAACCAGTATATTAGTGTAAATAAAATACGACACACTTCTTTTTTTAAATTTTTATTAGTCCGTGACTGATGGGAACTGGAATTGTGCTGAAGAACAAATGCAGGTAAGTAATTTGATTTTCAGTAACTATAGATTTCCTTCAAAAGACAAGGAGATACAAAATGATGAGTTATAAATGTGAAACAAGACAACTGATTTCCTACTACAGCCAGTCCGCTCTTTTGAAGATAAAAAATATACGTTTCAAACAAATGACCAGAAGCCCCTTTTGTCCAAGGCACGAATATTAACTTTAACTTTCCTATACATTTACAAACAAAAAGATAAAATTCCACGACCGTACTCAGAAAGCGAGTTTTCGACAGTTTGTAAGATAATGCTACTAGTGAGCCAGCATTAGCATACAATAAGTCTATAATTTAAATTTACTTCATGTTATTATCACATTGATAATTTTGTATATAATATTATGATGGAATTTTAATCTTTGTGTGCTTAGTACATCTGTTTATGATGACCACAGTTACTGCCATCGAAGTCCAAAAAAGCTGAAAGTGCAATGTGGTAAGAGTACAAAGAGGGAATGTTCTACAGAAGAAGGATAATGCAGTTAGAGATTTTAGTTGCTGATGTGACAAAAAGATTACGTAATATAGTTTATGATTTATTAAATAGTGAAAATTTAACGGATCTGCTGAAAGACTTCAGGCTAGCAGTAAAGTATCACAATATTATCAGCAAGTAAATAAATTTGTTCTGACCTTTCATTTTTATTCAGTTAAGGCTACTTACGAGAGCTTATGTAATTGCCGCACTCAAGAGTTCTTCACTGCATTTGGTGAGAAGTTCATTATTTAAAACAGTTACAATCTTTTTGCAGCAGCTGAATTTGGAAAAGAAACCCATTACGTAAAAGCATTATTTTATCGGCAGTATAAATCACTCACATAAATCTAAAGATTTTGAGCAGAGAGGTGAAGCTGTAAAACAACTATAGGCCTATACCAAGCTTATTGTATTTAAACGTCGGTGAAAACTTTGCAGAAACGGAATGTCAGTGAAGACACTGTGAAAATCAAGTGGAAATGAAAATATTGTAAAAATGAAATGTTAATAAATTATTTTATGGTCTTATAAGTCACTATTATTGTTATTATTATTGATAATGATGATGAGGTCCCATACTCCGAAGAGCGTAGGGGACGATGCGGGAGACCCGCACCGCCTACTAGGCAAAGTCCTACCGGAGGTGGTTTGCCATTGCCTTCCTCCGGTTATTATTATTATATTATTATAATTATTGAATTACTTGTTATTAATTATTTGCGATACATAATTTGCCCAAATAGCGTAATTTTGACGTTTTTAAAGTATTTTAGTCCATGGTGGATTGGTTTTTGAGGCTATGACTCCACACTTATAATACAAACGAAAAATACAGAATTTCTGCTTCAGTCGTCGTTTCTGACAGCTAACCACAACGTGTCTCGAAGTTTACTCTACAATCTTCAGGCGATACGAGTTCAAATTGCATTGATTTACGTTCACTTTGCGAGCAACAAGTGACGTTATCGGGCGTGGACTAATAAGAATCGCCTTGCAAATTTATCTGGATCTAGAGCTGTATCCGTATCTGGACTAAAACCTTACTTGTTGTTGCCAGCGTACACAGAAATCACCCCTGTTTACTACTTTTGGAGAAAAAAATAGCCTAGCACGACCGGTTTCAAGTTAATCAAAGGCAATTGCAAGGGGGCGTGACAAAGCAGACGACGCTCCCGACTAACGAAAAAATGGTGGACGGAACTTCTGTTTGCTTCATTCTTGGCGGACGTGAACTGATCAGTCAGAATATTATGACCAGCAACTTAATAGCCGGTATGTCCGTCTTCGGGAAGGATAACAGCGGCGACGCGTCGTGGTATGGAATCAACGAAGCCTTGGTAGGTCCCTGGAGGGATTTGAAATAACACCTGTACACACAAGTCACCTAATTCCCGTAAATTCCTGGGAAGGGAACGTTGAGTTCTGACGCCGCTTTCAATAACATCCCAGATGTGTTCGATCGGGTTCAGATCTGGCGAGATGCGGGGCCAGCACGTCAATAGCAACTCGCCATTGTATTTCTCGAAACACTCCATCACAGTCCTGGCCTTGTGACAAGGCTCATTATTTTGCTGAAAAAATACCACGGCCATCGGGGAACCTGAACGTCATGAAGGGCCGGCCGCTGTGGCTGAGCGATTCTAGGCGCTTCAGTCCGGAAACGCGTTGCTGCTACGGCCACAGGTTCGAATCCTGCCTCGGGCATGGATGTGTGTGATGTCCTTAGGTTAGTTAGGTTTAAGTAGTTCTAGGGGACATGAAATGGTTCAAATGGCTCTGAGCACTATGGGACTTAACATCTGAAGTCATCAGTCCCCTAGAACCGCTCGGCCACACCGGCCGGTGGGACTCACGTCCTCAGATGTTAAGTCCCATAGTGCTTAGAGCCATTTGAACCATTTTTCGTTATGGAGAGGTGTACGTGGTCTGCAACCAGTGTACGATACTCCTTGGCTGGCATGGTGTCTTGCACGAGCTCCACTGGCCCACTGGATGCACACGTTAATGTTCCCCAGGACATAATGTGGCCGCCACCAGCTTTTCTCCGTCCCGCCATACAGGTAGCAAGGAGCTGTTCCTCTGAAAGACGAATGATTCGCGTCTTTCCATCGGCATGATGAAAAAGGTATCGCAATTCATCAGACCATGAAAAGCTCTTCTACTGCGCCAGCGCCAAGTGCCGATAGTCACGTGCTCATTTCAGGCGTAGTTGTCGATGTCGTTGTGTTAACATTGGCACACACATGGGTTGTCGGCTGCGAAAGACCATCGTTAGTAGTGTTCCGTGCACTGTGTGTTCACACATACTCGTGCTTCGCCCAGCATTAAAGTCTGATGTTAGTTCAGCCACCGTTCGTCGCCCGTTCTGTTTTATCAGTCTGTCCAGCCTACGACGTCCGACATCTGTAATGAGGGGTGGCCGCCCAATTCCACGACGTCAGGACGTAGTTTCACGTTGGTTTCGCCGCGTGTTGAAGACACTCACCACAGCACTCCTCAAAGACCCGACAAGTCGTGATGTTTCCGAAATACTCGCGCCGAGCCTCAGGGCCATCACAATCTGCCCTCGGTCTAACTCAGATAGATCCAACGTCTTCCCCATTCTACACACGTACAGCGCATTCACTGATACTACATCCACCGTGCTTGTGTCTGACTAGTGGTAATTCCTCACCAGGTGACGCTGCTATCGCCTGGATGGGTTTATATCGATAGTAAGTCGGTCATCATAATGTTGTGGCTGATCAGCATATAAACAAACCATGAAATTTTTCGTTGGACAGCAGTGAATACTGTTACAAAGTATGGGACGTGAAGTATCGTATGAATGTTTCGTTGAAGGCAAATGAAATCTTTTATTCTGAACGTAATTGTAAGATACAGAAGAATGGAAAAGAAAATTGAGAATGCGCTAGGTGACGATCAGTTTGGCTTTAGGAAAAGTAAAGGGACGAGAGAGGCAATTCTGACGTTACGGCTAATAATGGAAGCAAGGCAAAAGAAAAATCGAGACACTTTCATAGGATTTGTCGACCTGGAAAAAGCGTTCAACAATATAAAATGGTGCAAGCTGTTCGAGATTCTGAAAAAAGTAGGGGTAAGCTATAGGGAGAGACGGGTCATATACAATATGTACAACAACCAAGAGGGAATAATAAGAGTGGACGATCAAGAACGAAGTGCTCGTATTAAGAAGGGTGTAAGACAAGGCTGTAGCCTTTCGCCCCTACTCTTCAGTCTGTATATCGAGGAGGCAATGATGGAAATAAAAGAAAGGTTCAGGAATGGAATTAAAACACAAGGTGAAAGGATATCAATGATACGATTCGCTGATGACATTGCTATCCTGAGTGAAAATGAAGAAGAATTAAATGATCTGCTGAACGGAATGAACAGTCTAATGAGTACACAGTATGGTTTGAGAGTAAATCGGAGAAAGACGAAGGTAATGAGAAGTAGTAGAAATGAGAACAGCGAGAAACTTAACATCAGGATTGATGGGCACGAAGTCAATGAAATTAAGGAATTCTGCTACCTAGGCAGTAAAATAACCAATGACGGACGCAGCAAGGAGGACATCAAAAGCAGACTCGCTATGGCAAAAAAGGCATTTCTGGCCAAGAGAAGTCTACTAATATCAAATACCGGCCTTAATTTGAGGAAGAAATTTCTGAGGATGTACGTCTGGAGTACAGCATTGTATGGTAGTGAAACATGGACTGTGGGAAAACCGGAACAGAAGAGAATCGAAGCATTTGAGGTGTGGTGCTATAGACGAATGTTGAAAATTAGGTGGACTGATAAGGTAAGGAATGAGGAGGTTCTACGCAGAATCGGAGAGGAAAGGAATATGTGGAAAACACTGATAAGGAGAAGGGACAGGATGATAGGACATCTGCTAAGACATGAGGGAATGACTTCCATGGTACTAGAGGGAGCTGTAGAGGGCAAAACCTGTAGAGGAAGACAGAGATTGGAATACGTCAAGCAAATAATTGAGGAAGTAGGTTGCAAGTGCTACTCTGAGATGAAGAGGTTAGCACAGGAAAGGAATTCGTGGCGGGCCGCATCAAACCAGTCAGTAGACTGATGGAAAAAAAAAAAAGATGCATCCCAAGGTTGAATCTGCTCGCAACTAAACGATGTACGATATTACAGTGCATTTGTTGTTGGGAAGTGCGATGTAATATTCCTTCAGACATGCACGCATATTCTATAGAACAGGCACTGCGGCGACTACAGCCGTAATGAAATACATGAAATGTATTCGTGAATGGGAATATGGACCTTGTGCATAACATCGGAGGTTCACTGAGGCTTTTTGCGGATGATGCTGTGGTATATCGAGAAGTTGTAACAACAGAAAATTGTACTGAAATGCAGGAGGATCTGCAACGAATTGACGCATCGTGCAGGGAATGGCAATTGAATCTCAATGTAGACAAGTGTAACGTGCTGCGAATACATAGAAAGAATGATCCTTTATCATTTAGCTACAATACAGCAGGTCAGCGACTGGAAGCAGTTACTTCCATAAATTATCTGGGAATAGGCATTACATCTACATCTACATGACTACTCTGCAATTCACATTTAAGTGCTTGGCAGAGGGTTCATCGAACCACAATCATACTATCTCTCTACCATTCCACTCCCGAACAGCACGCGGGAAAAACGAACTCCTAAATCTTTCTGTTCGCGCTCTGATTTCTCTTATTTTATTTTGATGATCATTCCTACCTATGGAGGTTGGGCTCAACAAAATATTTGCGCATTCGGAAGAGAAAGTTAGTGACTGAAATTTCGTAAATAGATCTCGCCGCGACGAAAAACGTCTTTGCTTTAATGACTTCCATCCCAACCCGCGTATCATATCTGCCACACTCTCTCCCCTATTACGTGATAATACAAAACGAGCTGCCCTTTTTTGCACCCTTTCGATGTCCTCCGTCAATCCCACCTGGTAAGGATCCCACACCGCGCAGCAATATTCTAACGGAGGACGAACGAGTGTAGTGTAAGCTGTCTCTTTAGTGGACTTGTTGCATCTTCTAAGTGTCCTGCCAACGAAACGCAACCTTTGGCTCGCCTACCCCACAATATTGTCTATGTGGTCTTTCCAACTGAAGTTGTTCGTAATTTTAACACCCAGGTACTTAGTTGAATTGACAGTCTTGAGAATTGTACTATTTATCGAGTAATCGAATTCCAACGGATTTCTTTTGGAACTCATGTGGATCACCTCACACTTTTCGTTATTTAGCGTCAACTGCCACCTGCCACACCATACGGCAATCTTTTCTAAATCGCTTTGCAACTGATACTGGTCTTCGGATGACCTTAGAAGACGGTAAATTACAGCATCATCTGCGAACAGCTTAAGAGAACTGCTCAGATTGTCACCGAGGTCATTTATATAGATCAGGAACAGCAGAGGTCCCAGGACGCTTCCCTGGGGAACACCTGATATCACTTCAGTTTTATTCGATGATTTGCCGTCTATTACTACGAACTGAGACTTTCCTGACAGGAAATCACGAATCCAGTCGCACAACTGAGACGATACCCCATAGGCCCGCAGCTTGATTAGAAGTCGCTTGTGAGGAACGGTGTCAAAAGCTTTCCGGAAATCCAGAAATACGGAATCAACCTGAGATCCCCTGTCGATAGCGGCCATTACTTCGTTCGAATAAAGAGCTAGCTGCGTTGCACAACAACGATGTTTTCTGAAACCATGCTGATTACATATCAATAGATCGTTCCCTTCGAGGTGATTCATAATGTTTGAATACAGTATATGCTCCAAAACCCTACTTCAAACCGACGTCAATGATATAGGTCTGTAGTTCGATGGATTACTCCTACTACCCTTCTTAAACACTGGTGCGACCTGCGCAATTTTCCAATCTGTAGGTACAGATCTATCGGTGAGCGAGCGGTTGTATATGATTGCTAAGTAGGGAGCTGTTGTATCAGCGTAATCTGAAAGGAACCTAATCGATATACAATCTGGACCTGAAGATTTGCCCGTATCAAGCGATTTGAGTTGCTTCGCAACCCCTAAGGTATCTAGCAGCTGTTCGTGTTTCAAATTCTGGAATATTCCATTCGTCTTCCCTGGAGAAGGAATTTCGGAAAACTGCGTTCATACTCTGCTCTAGCGGCACAGTCGTCGGTAACAGTACCATCGGCTCTGCGCAGCGAAGGTATTGACTGCGTCTTGCCGCTTGTGTACTTTACATACGACCAGAATTTCTTCGGATTTTCCACCAAATTTCGAGACAATGTTTCGTTGTGGAACCTATTAAAGGCATCTCGCATTGAAGTCCGTGCCAAATTTCGCGCGTCTGTAAATTTTAGGCAATCTTCGGGATTTCGCGTTCTTCTGAACTTCGCATGCTTTTTCCGTTGCCTCTGCAACAGCGTTCGGACCTGTTTTGTGTACCATGGGGGATCAGTTCCATCTCTTACCAATTTATGAGGTATGACTCAATTGCTGTTGCTACTATATCTTTGAATTCGAGCCACATCTCGTCTACATTTGCATAGTCAGTTCGGAAGGAATGGAGATTGTCTCTTAGGAAGGCTTCTAGTGACACTTTATCCGCTTTTTTAAATAAAATTATTTTGTGTTTGTTTCTGGTGGATTTGGAAGAAACGGTATTGAGCCTAGCTACAACGACCTTGTGATCACTAATCCCTGTATCAGTCATGATGCTCTCTATTAGCTCTGGATTGTTTGTGGCGAAGAGGTCAAGTGTGTTTTCGCAACCATTTACAATTCGCGTGGGTTCATGGACTAACTGATCGAAATAATTTTCGGAGAAAGCATTTAGGACAATCTCGGAAGATGTTTTCTGCCTACCACCGGTTTTGAACAAGTATTTTTGCCAACATATCGAATGAGTGGGGTATTTATTTGTTACGAGACTCAAATTTTCTCTGAACTGTTCAGCAACTATATCATCCGAGTCTGGGGGTCGGTGGAAGGAGCCAATTATTAACTTAGTTCGGCTGTTAAGTATAACCTCCACCCATACCAATTCGCACGGAGTATCTTCTTCGACTTCACTACAAGATAAACCACTACTGACAGACACAAACACTCCACCACCAATTCTGCCTAATCTATCTTTCCTGAACACCGTCTGAGACTTCGTAAAAATTTCTGCAGAACTTATTTCAGACTTTAGCCAGCTTTCTGTACCTATAACGATTTCAGATTCTGTGCTTTCTATTAGCGCTTGCAGCTCAGGGACTTTCCCAGCACAACTACAACAATTTACAACTACAATTCTGACTGTTCCTTGATCCAAGCACGTCCTGTATTTGCCATGCACCCTTTGAGATTGCAGCCCACCCCGTACTTTCCCGAGGCCTTCTAACCTAAAAAACCGCCCAGTCCACGACACGCAGCCTCCGCTACCCGTGTAGCCGCAAGCTGAGTGTAGTGAACTCCTGACCTATTCAGTGGAACCCGAAACCCCACCACCCTATGGCGCAAGTCAAGGAATCTGCAGCCAACACGGTCGCAAAACCGTCTGAGCCTCTGATTCAGATCCCCCACCCGGCTCTGCACCAAAGGTCCGCAATCGGTTCTGTCAACGATGCTGCAGACGGTGAGCTCTGCCTTCATCTCGTAAACAAGACCGGCAGCCTTCACCAAATCAGATAGCCGCTGGAATCCAGAGAGAATTTCCTCAGATCCAAAGCGACACACGTCATTAGTGCCGACATGTGCCACCACCTGCAGCTGGCTGCACCTTGTGCTCTTCATGGCATCCGGAAGGACCCTTTCCACATCAGGAATGACTCCACCCGGAATGCACACCGAGTGCACACTGGATTTCTTCCCCTCCTTAGCCGCCATATCCCTAAGGGTCCCCATTACGCGCCTAACATTGGAGCTCCCAACTACCAATAAGCCCACCCTCTGCGATTGCCCGGACCTTGAAGGCTGAGAATCATCCTCTGAAACAGGGCAGGCAGCTGCATCTGGCTCAGCCAGAGACAGTGCCTGAAACCTGTTTGTCAGACGCACCGGGTAGGCTTTCTCATCAGCCTCCGGGGACATCTTTCGCTGCCTGCCACGCCTTGGAACGACCTCCCAATCAACCACAGGCGAGGGCTCAGCCCCACTGCGGGCAGCAACCGGGGCAACCACAGCGGCAGACCGATCTGGGGACAGACGGGACGAGGTTGACATCCCCGTGATACCCAAGTCCGGCTCCCCACAGTGGTGCCCATTGGCAACAGCCTCAAGCTGCGCGACCGAAGTTAGCGCCGCTTGCAGCTGTGAGCGAAGGGATGCCAACTCAGCCCTCATCCAAACACAGCAATCACAGTCCCTGTCCATTTTAATCGATGTTGAACAAGAGTTACTGAAACACGAGTCCGTGCCTAGATAACGCAAGGGAAACACGCAAAGAATGTATGAACTAACCTGTACAAATGCCTAACGACTGCGCTACAATCTGCCTGTATTTACTATTGCAGTAACTAAAACTCGAAATTACACCTCCTATACGAAACTCACACGCAATTTAAGTAAGAATCTACGAAGTAAACACTAAAGCGCGATGCTACAACTCTCAAATACTACAATACGCCCGAAATTTATGAATTAAATAATGCAAGTACCCAAAAACACGCAAATAAATTAAGAATTAAACTATGTAATAAATAAGTAAGCTAGGGGTATACGACTTGCTGCTGGCAGCTGCTTATCCAACGGCGGCAGGGAGCACACTCCGCATTAGGCGTGATTTATAATGGAATGACCATATAAAATTAATCGTCGGTAAAGAAGGTGCCAGACTGAGATTCATTGGAAGAATCCTAAGGAAATGCAGTCCGAAAAAAAAGAAAGTAGCTTACAGTACACTTGTTCGCCCACTGCTTGAATACTGCTCACCAGTGTGAGATCCGTACCAGATAGGGTTGATAGAAGAGATAGAGAAGATCCAACGAAGAGCAGCTCACTTCGTTAAAGGATCTTTTAGTAATCGCGAAAGAGTTACGGAGATGATAGATAAACTCCAGTGGAAGACTCTGCAAGAGAGACGCTCAGCAGCTCGGTACGAGCTTTTGTTGAAGTTTCGAGAATATACCTTCACCGAGGAGTCAAGCAGTTTATTGCTCCCTCCTACGTATATCTCGCGAACAGACCATGAGGATGAAATCAGAGAGATTAGAGCCCACAGAGAGGCCTACCGACAATCTTTCTTTCCACGAACAATACGAGACTGGAATAGAAGGGAGAACCGATAGAGTAACTCAGAGTACCCCTCGCCACACACCGT
Source organism: Schistocerca cancellata (assembly GCF_023864275.1). Taxonomy (NCBI): domain Eukaryota; kingdom Metazoa; phylum Arthropoda; class Insecta; order Orthoptera; family Acrididae; genus Schistocerca; species Schistocerca cancellata. Next base: position 779,187,570 of record NC_064628.1, on the reverse strand, counting down.
CAGGTGGCTCGCGGAGTATGGATGTACACTCCTGGAAATGGAAAAAAGAACACATTGACACCGGTGTGTCAGACCCACCATACTTGCTCCGGACACTGCGAGAGGGCTGTACAAGCAATGATCACACGCACGGCACAGCGGACACACCAGGAACCGCGGTGTTGGCCGTCGAATGGCGCTAGCTGCGCAGCATTTGTGCACCGCCGCCGTCAGTCAGCCAGTTTGCCGTGGCATACGGAGCTCCATCGCAGTCTTTAACACTGGTAGCATGCCGCGACAGCGTGGACGTGAACCGTATGTGCAGTTGACGGACTTTGAGCGAGGGCGTATAGTGGGCATGCGGGAGGCCGGATGGACGTACCGCCGAATTGCTCAACACGTGGGCCGTGAGGTCTCCACAATACATCGATGTTGTCGCCAGTGGTCGGCGGAAGGTGCACGTGCCCGTCGACCTGGGACCGGACCGCAGCGACGCACGGATGCACGCCAAGACCGTAGGATCCTACGCAGTGCCGTAGGGGACCGCACCTCCACTTCCCAGCAAATTAGGGACACTGTTGCTCCTGGGGTATCGGCGAGGACCATTCGCAACCGTCTCCATGAAGCTGGGCTACGGTCCCGCACACCGTTAGGCCGTCTTCCGCTCACGCCCCAACATCGTGCAGCCCGCCTCCAGTGGTGTCGCGACAGGCGTGAATGGAGGGACGAATGGAAACGTGTCGTCTTCAGCGATGAGAGTCGCTTCTGCCTTGGTGCCAATGATGGTCGTATGCGTGTTTGGCGCCGTGCAGGTGAGCGCCACAATCAGGACTGCATACGACCGAGGCACACAGGGCCAACACCCGGCATCATGGTGTGGGGAGCGATCTCCTACACTGGCCGTACACCACTGGTGATCGTCGAGGGGACACTGAATAGTGCACGGTACATCCAAACCGTCATCGAACCCATCGTTCTACCATTCCTAGACCGGCAAGGGAACTTGCTGTTCCAACAGGACAATGCACGTCCGCATGTATCCCGTGCCACCCAACGTGCTCTAGAAGGTGTAAGTCAACTACCCTGGCCAGCAAGATCTCCGGATCTGTCCCCCATTGAGCATGTTTGGGACTGGATGAAGCGTCGTCTCACGCGGTCTGCACGTCCAGCACGAACGCTGGTCCAACTGAGGCGCCAGGTGGAAATGGCATGGCAAGCCGTTCCACAGGACTACATCCAGCATCTCTACGATCGTCTCCATGGGAGAATAGCAGCCTGCATTGCTGCGAAAGGTGGATATACACTGTACTAGTGCCGACATTGTGCATGCTCTGTTGCCTGTGTCTATGTGCCTGTGGTTCTGTCAGTGTGATCATGTGATGTATCTGACCCCAGGAATGTATCAATAAAGTTTCCCCTTCCTGGGACAATGAATTCACGGTGTTCTTATTTCAATTTCCAGGAGTGTATATGTAGATGTAGATGTATGAACGACCATCTGCTGACACGCACGCATATCCCAAGGGGTTGTTGTTGTTGTGGTCTTCAGTCCAGAGACTGGTTTCATGCAGCTCTCCATGCTACCCTATCCAGTACAAGCTTCTTCATCTTCCAGTACCTACTGCAGCCTACATCCTTCTGAATCTGCTTAGTGTATTCATCTCTTGGTCTCCCTCTACGATTTTTACCCTCCACGCTGCCCTCCAACACCAAATTGGTGATCCCTCGATGTCTCAGAACATGTCCTACCAACCGATCCCTTCTTTTTGTCAAGTTGTGCCACATACTCCTCTTCTCCCCAATTATATCCAATACTTCATCATTAGTTATGTGATCTACCCATCTAATCTTCAGCATTCTTCTGTAGCACCACATTTCGAAAGCTTCTATTCTCTTCTTGTCCAAACTATTTATCGTCCATGTTTCACTTCCATACATGGCTACACTCCATACAAATACTTTCAGAAATGACTTCCTGACACTTAAATCTATACTCGATGTTAACAAATTTCTCTTCTTCAGAAACGCTTTCCTTGCCATTGCCAGTCTACATTTTATATCTTCTCTACTTCGACCAGCATCAGTTATTTTGCTCCCCAAATAGCAAAACTCCTTTACTACTTTAAGTGTCTCATTTCCTAATTTAATTCCCTCAGCATCAATTGACTTAATTCGACCACATTCCATTATCCTCGTTTTGCTTTTGTTGATGTTCATCTTATATCCTCCATTCAAGACACTGTCCATTCCGTTCAACTGCTCTTCCAAGTCCTTTGCTGCCTCAGATAGAATTACAATGTCATCGGCGAACCTCAAAGTTTTTATTTCTTCTCCATGGATTTTAATACCTACTCCGAATTTTTCTTTTGTTTCCTTTACTGCTTGCTCAATATACAGATTGAATAACATCGGGGAGAGGTTACAACCCTGTCTCACTCCCTTCGCAACCACTGCTTCCCCTTCATGCCTCTCGACTCTTATAACTGCCATCTGGTTTCTGTACAAATTGTAAATAGTCTTTCGCTCCCTGTATTTTACCCCTGCCACCTTTAGAATTTGAAAGAGAGTATTCCAGTCACCATTGTCAAAAGCTTTCTCTAAGTCTACAAATGCTAGAAACGTAGGTTTGCCTTTCCTTAATCTTTCTTCTAAGATAAGTCGTAAGGTCAGTATTGCCTCACGTGTTCCAACATTTCTACGGAATCCAAACTGATCTTCCCCGAGGTCGGCTTCTACCAGTTTTTTCATTCGTCTGTAATTAATTCGCGTTAGTATTTTGCAGCTGTGATTTATTAAACTGATAGTTCGGTAATTTTCACATCTGTCAACACCTGCTTTCCTTGGGATTGGAATTATTATATTCTTCTTGAGGTCTGAGGGTATTTCGCCTGTCTCATACATGTTGCTCACCAGGGGTATTGCATCGTAATTCTGAACAACAGAGGCACCGCAGTATCGTATTTATCCACCGACACGAGACAAGCGACTTTCAATAAAAATGTCTCCCCTATATGGGATTATACGTAGTGGATGTACGAGTGCTAATTGTAGATAAATGATTGACTAAATGTGGGAATCTGGATGTGGCAGCAAGCGTGCTCGATTAGCCGAGTGGCAGCCGGCACGGTATCTCAGTGCGTTCGGTCAGAGGGCTGGTTGGCCTCTGTAACAAAAAACGGAGTGGAACGAACAACAAACGAACTTTAGCGGATGTCATGTGACATCCCGCTCCAGCACAAATTTTCATAATCGTTATTCTATTTTACAGCTGATGTTTGTCCATATTCGCAACTGCGAATACACTTCACGTAAAAGATGTACCTTCGTAAAATCGATTTAAGACAACACAAACACCCAGTCCTCAAGTAAAGAAAATCTCCGACCCGGTCGGGAGTCGAACCCCGCGATCTAGAGGCATGATACTGAACAGTTGGCCACGAGCTGCGAACTGTGAAATCGGATATTTCTCTTGAAAAATAACTAAATAAACAAGACTTCGTAGTCCTATGAATAAGTTAAAATGTGCCCACTGTTTTTATCTTCATTCGCGTAGAAGATAGCGTCTTTGAAATCTGATGAGTCGTTCTGAAACTCCTTGTATTTCTGCAAAGATTTTTGTAAAGATCGTTAGGAGTTTGACGGAATATTTCCTTCACTAGCGTCGCGGTCAGTCGTAGGGAGTGGAATTATTTTCTCCTATAGTGGTTTGGCATTGGGAACTAGTTTCTGTGATGCACTATGAAGGCCATGGCGCACTCTAGTCTTAGAAGTTAGGTAATGGTACATCCAGAAATTTTCTTGTATGACCATGTCCAGAACAGGGGTCGATTTTATTCGCACCTCCGGATTGTCAAAACACAGCTTAATTTGAGTGCTGTTTCTTTATTAACTGCCATCATAAGCAATTCTTTTGTTTGATAAATTGAAGATAATATTAATTGAAGTTTTTGATTGTTTGCTGAAGAAACGAGAATACTGATTTATATAACGTTTAAATAATTATTTAAATTAATTCCATTAGATATTCCTTTTCTCTGTTATATCCATGAGGTCATGATACTGTGAGTGGTCATGGCGTCACAAACGTGAAAACGACGTCCGCCATATTCGTAGCCCCGAACATTAACTTCCGGTGGAAGTGTTTTGATAAAAAGTGCCAGCTTGCATCATTTACAGGTTGTAAGTAGGCTGTTTAGGTTTTTATGTTGGTAACGCCACGTAGCGCTCTGTATGAAAATCACTGACTGTGCTGTATGCAGTCTGACGCCGGTTGGCATTTTTGGAATATTTGCTATTGTAGTGTTGGGCAGTTGGATGTGAACATCGCATAGCGTTGCGCAGTTGGAGGTGAACCGCCAGCAGTGGTGGATGTGGGGAGAGAGATGGCAGAGTTTTGAGAACGGACGATCTGGACGTGTGTCCGTCAGAAAAAGGAAATTTGTAAGACTGGATGTCATGAACCGAGATATATATTATGACTTTTGAACATTATTAAGGTAAATACATTGTTTGTACTCTATCAAAATCTTTCATTTGCTAACTATGCCTGTCAGTAGTTAGTGCCTTCAGTAGTTAGAATCTTTTATTTAGATGGCAGTATTGGCCCTTGTTGTATTGCAGTAGTTCGAGTAACGGAAGATTTTTGTGAGGTAAGTGATTCATGAAAGGTATAGGTTATTGTTAGTCAGGACCATTCTTTTGTAGGGATTATTGAAAGTCAGATTGCGTTGCGCTAAAAATATTGTGTGTCAGTTTACTGTTGATCAGCATAAGTAAAGAGAGAAATGTCTGAGTACTTTCAGTTTTGCTCAGCTGTTTGAAAATCAAATAACGTAAGAGGTTTACCAGCACTGTCATTTATAATTTTTCTAGGGGGACGTTTCCGGGTGTCCTAGTCGTCCTGATTATAGGCTGAACTGTAAAGAAGTCACATTTCATTCGTAAATGGACTCGCTCATGCGACATTTCCTTTTACGTACATGTATTTTATTTGTGATACTGGCAGTGGCTGTGTTGTTAAGAAGAACTATACAACGTTCCAGCTGAGAATACAGTTAATGTATTTTAATTGCACTGGTCACTTTTAGCGTAGTGGCTTTATTTCTGTAATCTGACTTTATACTTCCTATCAGTACAACTCTAAGACTGCTATGAGAAGGAAATATTGTAAACCGCGAAGACATAGTAAAATATGTTCTCGGCATTTTGGGAAAGAGGATATAGACGGAACATCAGTTTCATCATTCCGTATTAAGGAAAATGTTATGCCTTTTCACATCACATACTTCGCTTCTCGCTTATTCGAAACGTGTAACAAAAAGAAAGTTACATTAACGAGGACAAATGCTTCAAATTACTAGATCAAATATACCTTTAAGACCAGAAAAACGTCTGAAAAATTAGAACAAGAAGCAATTGTAAACAGTAGTCTGCTAATGTTCAGGGGCTTCGAATATGGCGGTGTCGCTTCAAAGCAATGTACAGCGTACGTCTGTAGCGCTACCTCCCCTTATTACACCTCCTTGGTTAAATCTTTCGTTACGACAGCTCAGAGATCCTTTTAAAGGTCTTTTTTATTTTATTTTAACTTACTTTATTTGGTCTTCCGCGTTGCTGCATCCGTAACATAGCCCAACAAAGGTTAAAATTATAACAGATATTTACAACATTCTTATGCAAACACACTCACGTAAATTTCATAATTAGTTTACAAGGATTACAAATACTTTAAAACATACATCGATAATAATCAGATTACAAGTATTTAAGGAAGATATTCGTTTAATACAGAGAGAAATTAGAAAAAGAGGTATTCTCACAGGTCAACAGTATTAATTCTGAGTCTAAAAAAATTGTATGCTTGTTGCCAGAAGACACTGAATTTTAACAGGTAAGAGAGATATTACTTTATATCAGTTAAATTCCTCGCTATGTCAATTCTGAGATTTTATTATAGCCCTAAACAGTTTCCAAGGCTAAACAGATTCCATTTTTCATTCCTTGAATGATTTGTTAGTTTTAAAGCTCATTAACAATCCAAATAACATTAATTGCCCATACATGTTTTTCTTTTGTAGTAAATAAGATTGCAAACATTAACAATAGAATATTTTATTCCTTCATATGTTCGTACTTATCTACACTACACCTGGATATAGAACTCTGACTTGAGAACAAAGAACATCCACATGGATGCTGACCCCTATGCTTCGCATCAACTGCTGTGTTGTAGTTGGTCAAAAAGTTTAGACTGATCTGTAGGCGATTAAGGATTGTTTACTCGTTTCACATCATAGATCTTATTTCATGATCCATACATCTAAATCTTGGTTAGTCAGCAATTCACACTTAATTGGCGGGCAGAGGGTTCATCGAACCACCTTCAAGCTATTTCTCTGTTGTTCCGCTCTCGAACAGCGAGCGGGAAAAACGAACACTTAAATCTTTCCTTACAAGCTCTGATGTCTCTTGCTTAATAATGATGATTATTTCTCCCTACGTAGATGGGCACCAATAAAATATTTTCGCATTCGTAGGAGAATGTTGGTGATTAAAATTTCGTGAAAAGATCCTGCTGCAACGAAAAATGTCTTTTTTTAATGATTGACACACCATCTCGAGACTCATATCCATGACACTCTCTCCCCTATTTTGCCATAATATAAAACGAGGTGCGCTTCTTTGAATTTCCTCCGTCAATCTTATCTAATAAAAATACCACACCGCGCAGCAATACCCCAGAAGAGGGTGGACAAGAGTTGTGTTAGCAGTCTCTTTAGTAGACCTGTTGCATCTTCTAAGTGTTCTGCCAATAAAACGCTGCCTTTGCTTGGCTTTCCCCACAACATTATCCACTGATCGTTCCGATTTAACTTATTCCTAAGTTTAAACACGAAGTATTTAACTGAATTGACAATCTTTATATTTTATTGATTTATCGTACAGCCGGAATTTAATGGATTCGTTTTAGTACTTATGTGGATGATACCACACTATTCATTATTTAGATTCAATTGCCACTTTTCGCTCCATACAGATATCATTTTGTAATTGGTTTTGATCTTCTGATGACTTTACTAGACGGTAAATGACAGCATCATCTGAAGCATTCTAAGAAGGCTGGTCGGATAGTCTCCAAACTCGTTTCTATGAATTAGGAGAGGGGTTTATAAGTGGAATAACTGTTTCGAATACTATGAAGTTTACAATATCTCTTGTGGTTTTGTTCCAGCAAATGGTAACAGAAAATTTAGTGCCCCAGAAATATTTCATGTGCTTGGTACCTTTACTATGTACATCAGGGCCGTCCATGGTGTGAAAAACCACACACATGCTGGATGTGCAGGCCACGTGCAGGCAGAGCTCAGCCTGTCTCGGCTTTGCTTGGTCCTTCTAGGAACAACCCGGTGCAATGGTACATTTCATTTAGTATTGTGATGTGACACTTTTCTGTCTGTTTTTGGGCATATGTGTCGTCACACACTACAACATCATCATATCATAACAGGATGACAGACAATTCCTAGAAATTAGTGAGAAGCCTGCAGTAAAAATGAATTCTGTGTTCAAGATTCCAGGAAGGTATACCTACAAGATGTAGATGCAGATGCAGAAATGTGAAACATCCTATGGCAGCGTTTGAGAGTAACAGGTAATATCGGAGCTGTTCCAACTTTTTGACTCACCCGTTATTTACATTCATCCCCCTATACACAGCTGTTGGGATACAGTGTAGGACCAAGAATCGTAAGTAATAAAAAAGTAATTATAAACATGAGAACTACTTATGGTCCCATTAAACAAAGTCGAAGAAAAGCCAAATTTGTTGTTGTGATGACTGATATTGCTATGAATAAAGCGAAACGAGTTTGGTTCAAATATGAGGACAGTTTAATAAGTAACACACCACTTTTTTGCTGCCATTAATACATAAAGTTCGAGTGTAATGGACCATCATTTACATTTGTAGTTATATCTCCAGACTGAACTAATACTTAGCTATCAAATATACTTTATCATAAACTTCAACTATTTAGCACGAAGTATTTGTATTTCTCTTGACAAAATTTAAAAAACCTTATCATCGAAAAATAATTTTAAAACTGTTCCACTTGAAGTCAGGAAATATGGAATAGAGGTATGAAAATGTAGATAGTCGTCCAAATTTGGTAAAATTATTATTTTATGTACACAAAATACAACTCTGATATTGTTCTTAATTTAAACACTTAAAAGAATTACTTATAAGTAATAGAAAAAAACAGTTTGATTCGATAACAATTCTGTTGAGTTTATTAACTTCAACACAGAATTCTGAAACAATTATCGGTATATGTAGTAGAGGTGACTCGTTTGCGTTCATATATTTGCATAAATCACAAATTTAATCTTCGTTCCCAGCAGCTGCACAGTCAAGATGGTTTTTATGGAAAACCCCATATTCGGTATTGCCAAACAGGTCATCTTGAACTTGCCACCACAGTACAAAAGAACCAACTACATCTATAGATAAAAATCGAGCAATACATGACGATCTACAACTCTTTTACTTAATAAACTCCACAGTTTTAATCGTTAGTGTACACTTTCAATAACTACTGCATACTTTTTAAAACTTCCCTCCAGAAATTTTATCAAACTATGAAAACAGTGTCTTCTGTGGTGTAACTTATGCGATGTTTGGAGAGGAACTGTATTCACCACAGAGCATCACGGGAACATTTTAAAATAGATCATGCGTCTCTTGCTTGAGAACACCACTCGACGGATGAGAAATCGTGGTATTCTGATTGCTCGATTGTTCCATAATATCTGAAGATCATCTACAGGAAAACGTCCTTCTAGGTGCTTCAAATTTGATGTTTCTTTTGCATGTGCGTGAAGTTTCAAACAATTCCGGTAGATGGCAGAGCCGTTGTGAACCGTCAAAATGGCGTCGAAGCAAGACACTCGTTATAAGTAATGGCACAGGTCCGTTCACCAGCTTTGGAAGAAGGTGTGGCGTGTGTGACGCAATCAGGACGTTGCTGACAATGTGGGCTGAAGTCTGTTAAGTTACCTTTAACACAGTGAGAGGGAGAAAGTATCCTATGATGCTTAGCAAAAATGATTTTGGAATGGTGAGAAGAAATAGTACACTTGGTACGAAGTGAATAAGTGTGTAAATACTTACAGAATCAATTTACGAACAATTTAGCTCCAAGTAGTTCACCCTTATTTGAAGAGGTGTCTTACAGTGGCTTTATGTCTTTGCAAATCAATAACTAAACTCTGCCACTCTACATGTCAGTCATTTCCAGCAACTCCCAGTTTCTTATTTCTACTGTTTGCTAACACAGAAGTGTGCTCCGAAAATACACACTTAAATACTTTAACCACAGTGCGAGACAAGTTTGAACCAGCGATTGTTTCCCTGCACATTCTGATACTCATCATTACGGTTAAAGACAAACTCTAGAAAGCTTATTCTTCTCTAACAGGCAGAAAAATCAAGGTAGTAACTTCCTCAAATGTGTTGAGACTGCTCAGTTTCTATTCCGTCAGCATCAAATTGTTACTCAACAGTGACTGCTCCCAACGACTCAGTTATTGTACTTCTTATAGCTGCTTCTTGTTGATTACTGCTTTCTCTCCACCATTCACTGCTTCGTTCGCGGTATCGACTCCACCTAATCCATGGTACCGACTGACTTGGCCCTGTATGCTAGTTGCTTACATACTATTCTTAAGGGACTTTTCTGATGAGTTTTTCTCGCAGCCTTCCGAAGGTTTTCTCAGTGATTGAAATATACACAGCACATTCCAGAAGATTGTCGAACATTCTGGCTGTTGTCCTCGTCCAATTATTACAACACAGCTGCTTCCCGTCAACAAGTCTGACTTCATACAGAGCGCTGGCCCACTTTTTGATTTCCTGTCTTAAATATTACTCTTGATAAAGTTTCTCTCCTTTCCTTGAAGCCATGCTACTTCGATTCGATTGCTGTGACAACGTGTTGTAAATGAATTGTTGGTTGCGGAAAAAAAATCAGTGGTGAACACCCATAAACGTACGTGTTCAGTACATGGTAATGTTGCAACTGCTAGTTGGATGATGCTTAAAGAGAGTTAAAGCATCAGGTAATGCAGAAACTGAGCTCCACGATCGGCCACTTTCGGTATGTCCTGTCGCAGACACTTCTCTAGAATTGTCCAATCGCACGGATGATGACTCAGGAATACCCTACAATCCGTACGTATCGCTTACATAGGGATCGCGAGGATGAGATTAGAATAATTATAGAAAGTACAGAGGCATTCGAACAATCGTTCGCGCCGGCCGCTGTGGCCAAGCGGTTCTAGGCGCTTCAGTCCGGAACCGCGCTGCTGCTACCGTCGCAGGTTCGAATCCTGCCTCGGGCATGGATGTGTGTGATGTCCTTAGGTTAGTTAGGTTTAAGTAGTTCTAAGTCTTGGGGACTGATGACCTCAGATGTTAAGTCCCATAATGCTTAGAGCCATTTGAACCATTTTTGAACAATCGTTCTTCCCGCGCTCCATACGTGAATGGATCGGGAAGAAACCCTAATAACTGGTACAATAGGACGTACTCTCTGCCACCTCACGGTGGTTTTCAGAGTATAGACTTTGATGTAGATGTAGATGCCATTATTCGTGGAGACCCGGACACCACTACTCGCCAGTTGGCTCTACATCTATAGGTGAGCATTTGAATTGCACGCTATGACTGAGATTCTGGGGCATTCGAAGATGTGCTCAAGAGGATTCCACGAATGCTCATAAGAGACTACATAAGTTAAAGAATACCCATTTCACATGAACTTTTGGAGTAACTTGAGGCCAAAAGAGACCTTTGTTTCACATACTGTTATAGACAAGGCCGTACGAGGATAAGGTGAGAAAGGCCCCCACCAAAGGCTCAAGAAAAGACGGACTGTAAGAACTGACCGGAAACAACAAACAAAGAAAGACGGTTTAAGAACTAACCGGGAGAAGTACGTGAGTTCTCCTTCGCCTCGTATGACTATTTTATACTTCAGAGAAAAAGCTTTTCTCTGCGACTGTAAACCCATGCTTTTTTTTGTCTGTGAAACTTCGTCACAGTAGCGTCATAAATAAACGAGTATTATCGAACAGCTGTCTGTCACTAATATCGTTACGGTAATGTGGAAACAGTACACCCGGTTCGCACAGATGCTGCCTACACAGCTCCATCCTGTTCAACAATCGAGTTTGTGCTGCTACTTTACTAGGGAATTGTTGGTTCACAGAGTTATGCGAGCTGGGAATGGAACTAACATGCGTTTGGCCAGTTTTGCCAAATCAGCTTTTTTAGAACTAACTCTGGCTTATTTTTAATACAGTTTAGCTGGCAAATCAGTGATTTATCTGGCGTCCGAAAGTATGGCCTTTTCTCTAGTTATTTTCTTGACAACAGAAAAGAATTAAAATCCATGTTTACTGGGCCGACCGGTGTGGCCGTGCGGTTCTAGGCGCTTCAGTCTGGAACCGCGTGACCGCTACGGTCGCAGGTTCGAATCCTGCCTCGGGCATGGATGTGTGTGATGTCCTTAGGTTAGTTAGGTTTAAGTAGTTCTAAGTTCTAGGGGACTGATGACCACAGATGTTAAGTCCCATTGTGCTCAGAGCCATTTGAACCATGTTTATTTAAGAAAAATTATTTGCCTTGAACTAAGAAACAGACTTTAATATCCCATGAAAATGTATTACTAGACTGAATTAAAATGCACAACAAAGCAAAGTAAAGCTCTGTCGGTGTGCCTTCCGGGCTTGTCAGAATACATATACGCAGTTGAGAGTTTTACTGGAGAAGCTGTTGCAGCGTAGGTGACACCAGCAAAGAATCACAACTTCACAATAATGAAGAAAGCTGAGCAGCCTTTGATTTGAGCAGCATCAGTCCAATATCATACGGTTCACAGGCGCGATAAACAATGAGCCGGCTACTGAACTGAGGAGAAGGAAGGCGAACTTCTATTCAGTGCAGTAGTTAGCTAAGCGTAAAAAATAATGTAAAATTGCAGTTCAGATATTGTGAAGTTCGTCCAGTAAGTACGTATCACAAACATAATTTCTGTTTCTATTTCTATTGTAAGGAAAAGAAAGTTATCCGAAAGTAGCTGACATGAAGACGCTCATTGAAATACATTTTTGCCTCAAAACATCGAAGTTTTAAAAATGGACTGATATTTTATATGCGTATCATAGAAATATCTGCTGCTCGATACGCCTTACAATATAGCATCTTATTTCGGAACCATATTTGACCATTATGTAATCTACCTGAAATCTTCCAGTATCTCTCGGCCTTTCCCAAATATAACTCCTCCTGTTGTGATTGAACAGAGTATTCGCTATTACTAGCTGAAATTTATTACAGAACTCAGCCTTTCTCCTCTCTCATTACCAGTACCAATACCACATTTTGCCGTACCCATTTCTTCTTCTCTTACAACCGCATTCCAGTCCCCTATGACTATTAAATTTTCATCTCTCTTTACATACTGCATTACCTCTTCAATATCCACATATACTTTCTCTATCTCTTCATCTTCAGCACACGACATCGGCACGTGTACCTGAACTATCGTTGTGGTTGTTGATTTGCTGTCGATTCTCATGACAACAACTGAATAACTGAACTGTTCACAGTAACACACTCTCTGACATACCTACCTATTCATAACGAATCCTACTACCGTTATACCATTTTCTGCTGTTATTGACATTACCCCGTACTCATCTGACCAGTAATCCTTCTTTCCTTCCACTTCACTGACCCCCACTGTATTTAGACTGAGCCTTTGCATTTCCCTTTTCAAATTTTCTAGCTTCCGTACCACGTTCAAACTTCTGGCATTCCACGCCCCGCCACGTAGAGCGTTATCCTTTCGTTGGTTACTCAATCTTTATCTCATGTTCAGCTCCCCCTTGGCAGCCCCACCCGGAAATCCCGAATGGAGTTTATTCTGGAATCTTTTGCCGATGGAGAGCATCATCATGCCACTTTTTCAATTTCAGACCACATGTCCTGTAGACACACAATAAGTGTCTTTACTGCAGTGATTTCCACTGCCTTATGCACCCTCATGCCTTTGATCACTGCTGATTCTTCCCACCTTAATGACAAGAGAGTGCCCTGAACCTCTGTCTGCTCCTCCGCTTCCTTTGACGAGGCCTAGGCAGGAAGAGGGTGACTTCTGGTGACTTCTTATGCTGGAAGTCTTCGGTCGCCAATGTTGATTATCTCGAACGCGCGACCGAGGACATTTTGATATTAATAAAATACAGTACCCCTAGACAAAGGGCGCATTAAACTGATCAGAAGACTGATGGCTCGAAAGCATCACAGAAATGAAATCTCAATTTGTTATATCTGTAATCGAAGTACACATGCAACCAGAAATCATTTCTCTAGCGAGATGCACTAGGCACACCTCCAATTTTTTATTCTTTTGTACCTTCCAGACGCTTTATAAATATCTACACATTTTCTCTCCGGCTATTAAAGTCATTGAAATGAAATGTCGTACACGCATTTAAGATATGATGCAAAATCCTGTGGAATAGTTATTTCCTGAACTTGTTTTAAATTGAATTACATACCTGATGTGAGTAACTGTAAGAAATTTTTGAAGAACTTGATTCCAAAGGAAAAAAGGTTCATCAGCATTGATTACATTTTGGCTTGTCTGTGTATAAGTATTCGATCCAACTGTTCTTCAAAAAGTTGGACTTACCTAACAATATGTACCTCACTGCATTTTCATATACATCCCTCCCCTCTTAAATGCCGTAAAAAGTATAATTATCGCAAAAATAAAACTGCACAATTTGAGATCTTGTTTTATTTCAGCTTTTTTGTGGCCTTTTTATTTGGACCAATTTAGATTATTTCGTTTTGGAGAGTTGACAACACTGCATTTGGCCGAAGGTTTCACATTTCCTCTTACTGAGGACTGTAACGAGGCTGTGGGATCTAGAGTTGGGGTTATTGAGTAGTTTTAATATTTTGGAAGACGAATGGGAACTTGTAAGTAGCCATAAAAAATTTCCAGCTCCGACCCTGTTAAAAACCTGCATAAAACCGACTTTTAAAATTATATTCTTGACAGAAAAACCTGTGACTATATTTTTTCCTTTCCCTGAGAGCTAGGTGAGAAGGGGCGGGGAGGTGCCCCTCCCTCCGTGCCCCCCCCCCTCCGTTGCGCCCCCCCTCCTACGCCCCCCCCCAGGTGCTTCAGAATAACTGATAACTGAATAAGTGACATAGAAAACAGATCTCATATATATCACACCATTTAATTTGATTTTTTGGCTTTAATTTCCTGTCAGGGTACGCGTTGAGTGACAACTCTGTATCTTATTTTGAAAAATGCGCCGTTGATTTTAGTGCTAATTGTAGCAAGGGTATTGACACATTGGAGCTAATCAACGAAATAGTTGTTGTCAAGTTCCAGATGAAAGAGTCAATGAAGAACATTGACACAACCTCCCATTTCGATATTTTGGATGATGTTTTTCAAAATGTGATTTAAGAGATGTTTATCCAAACAGTGAAAAAAGTTTGAATATATTTATGACAATGTCAGTGACTGCAGGTACCTTGTGAATGCAGTTTCAGCAAATTACTGTATGTGCGTAAGTGGACTACCAGATTTTGCTATCTTGTTCAAAGAATACGACACAGCTGATAAACTGGGCATCAATGACAAAATCAATGTGTTTTCTTTCCCCAAATCAAGAAAATTCAAAGTAAGATAATACTAATAAAAATTCCTGGAAATTGATATTTTGTCAATTTTTAATTACGACGTTTTCTTTTATTTCTAATGTGTTATAATTTATGAGGAACAAATGAAATCCATTTTTTGTTAAACATTACACCGAAATCAATGCACAGTAGCTGCCGTAATCAATATAAGCAGACTATGTTTTACGTTTAATGTTTTTAGAAAATTTATGCATTTAATTTATGTACTATATGGCAGATTAAATTTGTTGTGGACAATATTACACAAATATTTAAACTTCCACAAAAGTTATTAGCATTCTTTCCCATGGCAACAATGTATAATGTGCTTAAGTATGTGCAAGGTGGTACAATTTTATTTTATAGCATCTTCTTTCATTAAAAGAAATGAAAGTGTCTCACTATATCTTTAATTTTTCTGTTGAACAGTGAGACAGTGTGTCAAACCCTAACGAACATCATAAGAATAGAAATTTATCTCAAATGAAAGAGCAGAATGTCGTTGTTTTGCCTTGCTATGTTGGTAGTAACAGTTTCATATGTTTTTTGTGAATGTAGGTAATATCAGGAACTAGAGGCATCACAGATTTATTGTCTAGTTTCAAACTTTCCTGGAGCTGTGACATGGAATCGTCAAAATCTTTACCCGTTATCCTTGCACAGCTCTATTGCATCTGTTGAGAGGTGACTCTCGTGATTACACATGAGTAATAAAGAAGGATTTGCTTTTGAACCGGCAGAAAATTTGATGACGTGGTGAGTGATATACACAAAATAATCTCAGTACTTCCATCCTCCTTTGGTGGCAAGATCTAATGTACCAGCAAGTGTACCTCATATCATATGCTCTTTGAAATCCAAAAGTGGAAATATCATTGCGGTGGGGGGACGGGGTGAGGGGTAGTACGTCGTTACCACGAACATTTATGCTGTAACATGTCATAAACAATGTTCCACACACTGCACTGGTAGCTTTGTTAACTTGTTTCACAGTCCCTAAGGCCATAACCACCTGCTGTGCCGCAGAAAGATACCATGGCTAAATGCAAAATTTCCTCAAAGTTTTCAGCCAGAGCCAAATCAGGCCAGACCAGCACGCCATGTAGCAGCCAGAAAACAAATGGGCAGAGAGCTGATTGCAAATAATATGCCACACCCCGGAAGTTATTGCTTCACTTCGTCATTCTCACAGCACAATACGATGCCGCAAGAATGAGTAGACTCTTGAACACTTCCTTTTTGATAATCGTATACGTTTTCTGATGTATGAAGCACTTTTTGCCCCTGCCATCCAAACTTTCTGGAATGATTTACACCACACCAGCTGTCATCAACGTAAAGACTTAGTCCATCCAGTGTTTTCGCAAGTCTTGTTTCCCACAAGAAATCGTCCCTTTTTCCACCTAGTTGGTTATTTTCCATCAGTCCAAGTTTCTAGTTGATCTGTTTGTATCTGAAGCCCAATTTTCAAATAGCACCTCAAAAGGTTGTTTCATTCATATCAGGAAAGTCTTCCACTTCAATCTTCAACTTTTCCAATATGGCTGCTGGTGCTGAAATTACTTTTCCACATAGAAGTCGTGGATTTTCCTACACTGTAACTGAATGGAATATCGACTTGTAAGCCTGGATCTGTCCATCTGAGTCAATAACGTGTTGTCTTGCTGAGGATTACCACATGTGTCCTCGTTTTCCAGGCTCACCAGCATTCTTCGCCACACCTCAGTGTCCCAACAGTGGCTTTCAGTGGTTCAGCTTGGTACTTTTCTGTCATGTCACCTGTCTGATAGGTGTTCCACAGGAACACCAGACGGCCCAGGCCATTCCAGGTAAATACAGCCCACACCATTATGGAACCACTATCAGCTTGCACAGTGCGCTATTGACAACTTGGGTCCATGGCTTCATGG
Organism: Schistocerca cancellata; assembly: GCF_023864275.1. Lineage (NCBI taxonomy): Eukaryota > Metazoa > Arthropoda > Insecta > Orthoptera > Acrididae > Schistocerca > Schistocerca cancellata. The sequence continues at coordinate 779,170,908 of NC_064628.1, read as the reverse complement.
GGTTTGTGCCACACTCAGACCCTACCACCAGCCCTCACCAACTGAAATCGGGACTCATTTGACCAGGCCACGGTTTTCCAATGGTCTAGGATTCAGCCAATATGGAGAGGCACTGCAGGCGATGTCGTGCTGCTAGTAAAGGCACTCGCGTCTGTCATCTGCTGCCACAGATCGTTAACGCCACATTTCGCCGCACTGTCCTAACAGATACGTCCGTCATATGTCTGCGGTTATTCCATGCAGCGTTGTTTGTCTGTTACCACTGACAGTCTGGGCAAACGCCGTTGCTCTCGGTCGTTAAGTGAAGGCCGCGGCCACTGCCGAAATGTAGTATTCGCGGCACACTCTTGACATTGTAGATCTCGGAATACTGAATTCCCTAACGATTTCCGACATGAAATGTCCGATGCTGTTAGCTCCAACTACCGTTCTGCGTTCAGAGTCTGTTTATTCCCGTCGTGCAGCCATAATCATATCGGAAGTCTTTTCAAATGAATCACCTCATATAAAAGACAGCTTCACCAATGCACTGCCCTTTTATACATTGTGTACGCAACATTGCCGCCATCTGTATACTTCCATATCGCTATCCCATGACTTATGTCACCTTAGTGAACAATTCGTAATCCATTTATTACCCATCAGTTCCTTTTTAATTCATTAATCTTGTGATTTACATAATGGTTTTTAATTCTTGGTGTGTCTAGGGATATATTATCAAAAGCAGCATTGCTGATTTCCTTAACTCTTGATGTAAATAATTTCTAATAATGTGTGTAGTTGTCACCTCAATGTATGCTGGGGACTACGTAGAAAAGTAGTACTCGTAAGAGAAATGTTGACTCTGTCTCTTAAGAATACACATGATCCGAGAAAAAAAATTGTGGAGCATTATGTATTGAACGATCCTCGTACGAGTTACACAGTCGCAAAAGTCGGCATGACTCCCATATTGCTTATAAACTGTTGAAGAAAGGTCTCAGAAAACAAGAAGACAGTATTAATAAGTAGTAAGAAGCGTCGCGGATCGTGGATCCCGCATACGAGGTCCTGCGGCTATCGGAAGCGACGGGCTTTATCGTAACGGGCGCGAGCAGGGACAGGTGTCGTCTGGGAGCGGAGCCTCCTATCTGTGCTGAGATGACGGCGCATTTCTCCACAATAAATACGCTGCATGACGCTGCACTTGGCCCAGACACGGCTGGACTCCAACGCACGACGCAGCTCTTGCAGTCAGGTAAGAATTTTGTTCGTCTTGGTCTATCTAAAATTTTTCATAAAATTTGGTTGACACAACGTCCGCAACTGAGCATCGTGGATTCAGGCAGTAAACCGCTCCAGTTGGAACTAGTTGTTTTGGTTCAATCACGACCGGTTTCGGGCAGTTATAAACCCATCTTCAGCTGAACACGAACATGATTCGCGTGGCCACCGCACGCTAGAAACGAGACTGCGGGCGGTGACAGATGCACGTGAATCCGAGATACGGTTATCTCAGCCTCATGTGCTGCTGTCACCTGGCGCAGTTTGGTGTCTAGTGAGCGGTGGCCACGCGAATCATGTTCTTGTTCACCTGAAGATGGGTTTATAACTGCCGAAACCGGGCGTGATTGAACTTATAAAACTGTTTATCTCAACCTAAAATTTTTCTTATGTGACCGGAGGGGAGGTCACGGTTCTTACGTAGTTATTGGAATATTTTGGATCAACAACGTACACTGAAGAGCCAAAGAAACTGGTACACCTGCCCAATATCGTGTAGGGCCCCCGCGAGCACGCAGAAGTGCCGAAACACGACGTGAAATGGACTCGACTAATGTTTGAAGTAGTACTGGAGGGAATTGACACCATGAATCCAGGAGGACCGTCCATAAATCCGTAAGAGTACGAGGGGGTGGAGATCTCTTCTGCAGAGCACGTTGCAAGGCATCGCAGATATGCTCAATAACGTTCATGTCTGGGGAGTTTGGTGGGCAACGGAGGTGCTTAAACTCACAACAGTGTTCCTCGAGTCACTCTGTAGCAATTCTGGACGTGTGGGGTGTACACTGTCCTGCTGGAATTGTCCGTCCGTCGAAATGCACAATAGACATGAAAGGAAGCAGGTGATCAGACAGGATGCTTACGAACGTGTCACCTGTCACAGTCGTATCCAGACGTATCATGGGTCTCATATCACTTGCAGGGTCCTTGTACATATGAAATTAGAATTACATATTCAGCTGCTGACGGGCGTTGATATACATCAACGGGAACCGGTGAAAATGTGTGCCTCGCCCGGGACTGGAACCCGGAATCTCCTGCTTACATGGCAGACGCTCTATCCATCTGAGCCACCGAGGGCACAGAGGATAGTGCGACTGCAGGGACTATCTCGCGCACGTCTCCCGCGAGCCCACATTCTCACCTTATATGTCCACACACTACATTCGTAGTGTCCCTACCCAACACGCTCGTTATTCGTGGAAGACATTCTTACCAAGTCCCGTAGGAGTTCGGGTAATATGTGTGCATCCGCACAGAAGAAGAAGGTCATGGCCGGTATTGCCAGAACTATATACACTCCTGGAAATGGAAAAAAGAACACATTGACACCGGTGTGTCAGACCCACCATACTTGCTCCGGACACTGCGAGAGGGCTGTACAAGCAATGATCACACGCACGGCACAGCGGACACACCAGGAACCGCGGTGTTGGCCGTCGAATGGCGCTAGCTGCGCAGCATTTGTGCACCGCCGCCGTCAGTGTCAGCCAGTTTGCCGTGGCATACGGAGCTCCATCGCAGTCTTTAACACTGGTAGCATGCCGCGACAGCGTGGACGTGAACCGTATGTGCAGTTGACGGACTTTGAGCGAGGGCGTATAGTGGGCATGCGGGAGGCCGGGTGGACGTACCGCCGAATTGCTCAACACGTGGGGCGTGAGGTCTCCACAGTACATCGATGTTGTCGCCAGTGGTCGGTGGAAGGCGCACGTGCCCGTCGACCTGGGACCGGACCGCAGCGACGCACGGATGCACGCCAAGACCGTAGGATCCTACGCAGTGCCATAGGGGACCGCACCGCCACTTCCCAGCAAATTAGGGACACTGTTGCTCCTGGGGTATCGGCGAGGACCATTCGCAACCGTCTCCATGAAGCTGGGCTACGGTCCCGCACACCGTTAGGCCGTCTTCCACTCACGCCCCAACATCGTGCAGCCCGCCTGCAGTGGTGTCGCGACAGGCGTGAATGAAGGGACAAATGGAGACGTGTCGTCTTCAGCGATGAGAGTCGCTTCTGCCTTGGTGCCAATGATGGTCGTATGCGTGTTTGGCGCCGTGCAGGTGAGCGCCACAATCAGGACTGCATACGACCGAGGCACACAGGGCCAACACCCGGCATCATGGTGTGGGGAGCGATCTCCTACACTGGCCGTACACCACTGGTGATCGTCGAGGGGACACTGAATAGTGCACGGTACATCCAAACCGTCATCGAACCTATCGTTCTACCATTCCTAGACCGGCAAGGGAACTTGCTGTTCCAACAGGACAATGCACGTCCGCATGTATCCCGTGCCACCCAACGTGCTCTAGAAGGTGTAAGTCAACTACCCTGGCCAGCAAGACCTCCGGATCTGTCCCCCATTGAGCATGTTTGGGACTGGATGAAGCGTCGTCTCACGCGGTCTGCACGTCCAGCACGAACGCTGGTCCAACTGAGGCGCCAGGTGGAAATGGCATGGCAAGCCGTTCCACAGGACTACATCCAGCATCTCTACGATCGTCTCCATGGGAGAATAGCAGCCTGCATTGCTGAGAAAGTTGGATATACACTGTACTAGTGCCGACATTGTGCATGCTCTGTTGCCTGTGTCTATGTGCCTGTGGTTCTGTCAGTGTGATCATGTGATGTATCTGACCCCAGGAATGTGTCATTAAAGTTTCCCCTTCCTGGGACAATGAATTCACGGTTTTCTTATTTCAATTTCCAGGAGTGTACTTATATGGATATGGTGTCTGTTCTTTCGGACATGTACGAAAGAACAGACACCACATCCACGTAAGTATATTGTACATATGAGGTTGTCTTGATACCCGTACACGTTCATCCGCTCGATGTAATTTTGAAACGAGACTCGTCCGACCAGGCAACATGTTTCCAGTCATCAACAACCCAACGTCGGTGTTGACGGACCCAGGAGAAGCGTGAAGCTTTGTGTCGTGCAGTCGTCAACGGTATACGAGTGGGCCTTCGACTCCAAAATTTAAACTGACTTAAATCTTGATAACATGCCATTGTAGCAGCAGCAGCAACCGATCTAACAACTGCTCCAGACACTTGTCTTATATAGGCGTTGCCGATCGCAGCGCCGTATTCTGCCGGTTTGCACGTCCCTGTATTTGAATACGCATGCCTATACCAGTTTCTTTGGCGCTTCAGTGTATAATTACCAAGGCACTGAAGCCTTCGGTAGCACGAAAACCGACTCTACAGAAGGCTCCTGCTCTATCACAGTCTTTATTGACGTACACTGGTGTTGTCTTGGGCGTTAAATGTAGATGTCGTGTGACTAGGGCCTCGCGTCGGGTATACCGTTCGCCGGGTGCAAGTCTTCCGATTTGATGCCACTTCGGTGACTTGCGCGTCGATGGGGACGAAATGTTGATGATTAGGACAACACAACACCCAGTCCCTGAGCGGAGATAATCTCCAACCCTGCCGGGAATCGAACTCGGGCCCTTAGGACTGAGATTCTGTCGCGCTGACCACTCAGCTACCGGGGGCGGACATCTTGAGCATTGAACGTACAGCACATCTTCTTGTGCGTTACTCATTGTGATTCTGCGATTTCGTCAGATTTATTGAAAGGTGGCTACACTGAGCCACAGCGCCAGAAATCGCGCCAGAGAGTATTGTTCCGCCGCCTCCACTGGCAGTGATTATTGAGACGTAGCGGCAAGCAGTTCTTGCCGAGAAGTTGTGGTGGACACTGCTTGTAGCTGAAGTTGGAGTGAGATGGGGTAGTAGTGAGTGTTTGTTCCATGTTTCATGCAGCTATTTGATGGGAGAGATAGCAGATGTTATTCTAATGGAGACATTGTAAAGATCAGAGTGCATTTCGTCAATATAAATTAAGGTAACAAACTACTTTTATTTTTCTCTCTCATTATTTCAGTGACCTAAATAATGCGTCATTACAGGTTCAGTCAACAAAGCATCTGGCTTGTGTTCTTGTATTAGAGTGTAATTCTAGGTTTCTTGAGCAATTATAGTATTTCTATTTTTTTTTCTATCACGTCAGTATAAATGGTATTTGAAATTTCTTGTCTTGTTGAAGAAGAACCGTGCCAGATGTGTACGTTGAGTCACACTCCCACACACAGAACAGTTATACTTGTGCTTTGGTTTCGTAGGTTTTATAGTTGCTGGGGACTTAATTAATTAACTGTGTTAACGAAAATTTTCTTTCATTGTTTGTTGTTATTCTATGCAGTCAGATTGCGTACTAAAACTAGTCAGGGCCAGCCGTTTACGAGACTTGCGTAATCGGACTTACAGTTACAAAAAAAATATCTGTATTTTTTTATTTAAATAAGCCCCCATGCATTATTGAGAAAATTGTTCAATCGGTTCTATGGTCCGTGTACACTGGTGTGCAAAACTTAAGACGGAAAGCAGCTTTCGTATGATGAGTCACTGTCAAGTAACACATCTCGGTGGAACTAGGAACTTATATAAAGAACTGCTGCAGTATTGTAATCTCCCCGGAAAATTTTTGAAAGTCAATAAATAATGAAAACGTGCAAAAATGTTAACTTCCCACAAAACTGCATAATAAAAATGTGAAAAAATGTTAAGCCCCCACAAAATTAACGCTGAAATGAACCTGATAATTTTTTAAGGACAGCTGCGCTGATCCTCGGCCCTGTGCAATTATTAAATCTGAACAAAAAACCAAAATTCTTACATCAGTAAACTCCATCAATATCTGCTCTTGTTTTTCGGCACAGCTCCGTGCAATGCTGGCCCATGTTTAATTTTGATTCTTGGAGGAAATGCATAAGAAAAATTCTTTAAATTAAAAATGAATGCTTTTTCTTCAAAAGAGTGGAAAAATTATTTAAATTGAAATGATTACTTTTCTATAAAAGATTTGCTTTATAAAAATTATTATTGGGGCAATTCTTGAACAAATTAATTACAATTAACATGTTATTAGCTAAGCGCAATGCTGCTTCATTACCTTCTATAACAAAATACCTCGTCCTGAATCGTGACCAGAGATGGATGCAGAGCACGCCGCCGACCCATGTCGACGTCCGCTCAGTACAACCGCCCACTCGCAACAACTACTGCTCTCGAACTAACTGAACCAGGCCCCCACAACCGCACGAGTGGTCGACTGTGAAGAGCGGACAAATTGAATAGCTGGGCGGCCGCCATTAGAGTGGTAAACTGACGCGCGGAGTTCGAATGTTTATACATCGCTTTTGGTTATAAAATGCCTTCCCTTGAGTTAGGTCGCAAACATAATGCCTCATTTAAATACGTTACTACAATATACTTTTTAATTTATGAACAAACAGCAACTAGTCACTGTTTATGAATTTATCTTACGTACTACATGGAATCTGCCGTAGCTAAAAGTTATGTACTGGGCCCCTAGCATTTTTCGTAGTTCATTTACGATAGATGTACGCAAAATGATCAAAATACTCGAAGATTTGCCCACTATATTAATAGATATTTTCTGACTCTACCTTGCTTTAGATTTTAAGACGAGAAGTGCGTTATATATGGCATAGTGCTTTGGCAACTCACGACCAAATTATGAAGTTTCAACCTAACCTAGACCATGAAAACACTACCGATAAGCCAACTTTCTTCAAAATGATCAAAACATGTAAAATGGTATTCTGTCGGTCGGAAATCTTGCTTCCTGACAGCGTGTAACCATTTTTGTAACAGCTGTGGTTTTGAGAAAGGAAACCTGCAAATAGATGCACAGACATGATGCTAATACCGTGTTACAAAAACATTTATTGAACAAGCGCATTGACATACAAAACAACTTAAAATATTCACATACCTGTGAAATGTAATATTCGTTCCTTTCTCGAATTTATTTGTACAATTAATCGCTGCACAACTCTTCACCATTGTACTTCTTTTGATCGGAATGTACAGACAGTAGAATTACGAGTAACAAATACTGTATGTACGCCCCAACCAATATACAACGTTGAATCAGGGTCTTCATAAACAACAATACTACATAACACATCAGACTACAACCACTATAATGGCGTCCAGCCGAAGGTTCAAATTATCCCGCGACTGCAGCGCCATCAGTGAGTCTAGTTATTTTTTACAAGGTCTTTGAACTGAACTCTCGCGCGGTCAAGCGCAGACTAGCAACGATAAATAACTCTCTGGTCAGAGATTCTCTCATGCCTCGCCATCGCTGGTACTGAATACGTATGAAACGTACGCGTTTCAGTATTAAGCAGGAGGTAATTGAAAGAAATACGCAATGAGACGAACAAAACTGACACGTTTTTTCAAAGACAGTAATTGCACTAAAGCACCCACAATTAAAGATGGTCCCCTGGACAAAGGGCGAGACATGGTTCTTAATTATATTTAAGATCAGCACTGATGGCAATGCATGCCCTGCAACGTGGCCCCATGCTGACAGCAAGGTTGGCAAGGACGTGTTGCGACAGGGCGTCCCATTCCTTCATCAACCTGGTTGGCAACTATTCGATGGTCATTGCTTCAGGTGGAGGTGCTACAGAACGTCTCCTCAACTCAATGTATTCGACAGCACTTAAATTGGAAGAAAGGGCAGGCCGGTCCATTCGCCGAATATACCCTGCCTCTAAGAGCTTCTCTACCTGCACAGTTAGATGCCATCTAAAAAAGTCAGTGCTGAATGCACCCCTGAAAGGACGCACATGGGGAAGGCGTACAGTGACACAAAAACCTTGGTCAGTGAGTGTGCCGTGTTCAAACGTTGGAAATCAGTACGCTCTTGCAACATTATGTATCCGCACACTAACACCTGGACCAGCAAAACCATTATGTTCGACAACGTGCCTGGCTGCATTGTGTGGTCCCACATCTTGCCATATCTACAACTACATCTACATTTATACTCCGCAAGCCACCCAACGGTGTGTGGCGGAGGACAGTTTGCGTGCCATTGTCATTACCCCCCTTTCTTGTTCCGGTCGCGTATGGTTCGCGGGAAGAACGACTGCTGGAAAGCCTCCGTGCGCGCTCGAATCTCTCTAATTTTACACTCGTGATCTCCTCGGGAGGTATAAGTAGGGGGAAGCAATATATTCTATACCTCATCCAGAAACGCACCCTCTCGAAACCTGGCGAGCAAGCTACACTGCGATGCAGAGCGCCTCTCTTGCAGAGTCTGCCACTTGAGTTTGCTAAACATCTCCGTAACGCTATCACGGTTACCAAATAACCCTGTGACAAAACGCGCCGCTCTTCTTTGGATCTTCTCTATCTCCTCCGTCAACCCGATCTGGTACGGATCCCACACTGATGAGCAATACTCAAGTATAGGTAGAATGAGTGTTTCGTAAGCCACCTCCATTGTTGATGGACTACATTTTCTAAGGACTCTCCCAATGAATCTCAACCTGGTACCCGCCTTACCAACAATTAATTTTATATGATCATTCCACTTCAAATCGTTCCACACGCATACTCCCAGATATTTTACAGAAGTAACTGCTACCAGTGTTTGTTCCGCTATCATATAATCATACAATAAAGGATCCTTCTTTCTATGTGTTCGCAATACATTACATTTATCTACGTTAAGGGTCAGTTGCCACTCCCTGCACCAAGTGCCTATCCGCTGCAGATCTTCCTGCATTTCGCTGCAATTTTCTAATGCTGCAACTTCTCTGTATACTACAGCATCATCCGCGAAAAGCCGCATGGAACTTCCGACACTATCTACTAGGTCATTTATATATATTGTGAAAAGCAATGGCCCCATAACACTCCCCTGTGGCATGCCAGAGGTCACTCTAACATCTGTAGACGTCTCTCCATTGATAAGAACATGCTGTGTTCTGTTTGCTAAAAACTCTTCAATCCAGCCACACAGCTGGTCGGATATTCCGTAGGCTCTTACTTTGTTTATCAGGCGATAGTGCGGAATTGTATCGAACGCCTCCGGAAGTCAAGGAAAATTGCATCTACCCGGGAGCCTGTATCTAATATTTTCTGGGTCTCATGAACAAATAAAGCGAGTTCGGTCTCAGTCGATCACTGTTTCCGGAATCCATGTTGATTCCTACGGAGTAGATTCTGGGTTTCCAGAAATGACATGATACGCGAGCAAAAAACATGTTCTAAAATTCCACAACAGATCGATGTCAGAGATATAGGCAAATAGTTTTGCGCATCTGCTCGACGACCCTTCTTGAAGACTGGGACTACCTGTGCTCTTTTCCAATCATTGGAACCTTCCGTTCCTCTAGAGACTTGCGGTACACGGTTGTTAGACGGGGGGCAAGTTATTTCACGTACTCTGTGTAGAATCGAATTGGTATCCCATCAGGTCTAGTGGACTTTCCTTTGTTGAGTGATTTCAGTTGCTTTTTCTATTCTTTGGACACTTACGTCCAACATTGTCAAACATGATCGTTTTTGTGGTCCAGGTGTTACGGTGTACGGATGCATAATGTTGCAAGAGGTACTGATTTCCAAACCTTTGAACACGGCACACTCACCGACCAACGTTATTGTGTCATTGTACGCCTTCCCCATGTACGTCTTTTGAGAGGTTCATTCTACCCTGACTCCATTTTAGGGTTCCGTACCGCAATCGGTAAAAACGGAACCCATCTATGGAGACTCGGCAAATCTCATTTAAGTGCCTAGCAGAGATTTCATCGAACCACCTTCACAACAATTGCCTATTATCCCAATGTCGTACAGCGCGCGGGAAAAAAACGAACACGTATATTAAACGATAATTAATTGAAACCCTCAGCTGCCGACAGGTGTTGTTGATACACCTCGATCGGGACAGCTGAAAATGTGGACCTCGACCGGGGCTCGAACCCGAGATCTCCTGCTTACATGGCAGACGCTCTATCCATCTATATCTTTCCGTGCGAGCTCTGATTTCCCTTATTTTATTATGATCATCCTTCCTACTTATGAATGGCGCCAACAAAATATTTTCACATTCGGAGGAGAAAGTTCGTGACTGAAATTTCGTGAGAAGATTCTACCGCAACGAAAAACACCTTTCTTTTAATGATGGCCACCTGAAATCCCGTATCATTTCAGTGGCACTCTCTACCCTACTTCGCGATAACACAAAATGTGCTGCCCTTCTTTGAACTTTCTCGACGTATTCCCTCAATTCTACCTGGTAAGGATCCCACACCGTGAAGCAGCATTCTAAAAGAGGGCGGACAAGCGTAGTGTAGGCAGTCTCTTTCGAAGATCTGTTATATTTTCTAAGTGTCCTGCCAATAAAACGCGACTTTGGTTAGCCTTCCCCACAATAATTTCTATGTGTTCCTTCCAGTTTAAGTTGTTCGTACTTGTAACTCCTAGGTATGTAGTTGAATGTACGGCCTAAGATGTGACTGACTTATCGTGTAACCGAAATTTAAGGGCTTCCTTTTAGCACTCATGTGGATGACCTCACACTTTTCGTTATTTAGGGTCAATTTCCAATTTTTGCACTATCCAGATATCTTTGTTAAATGGTTTTGCATTTTGTGTTCATCTTCTGATGACTTTACTAGTCGGTGAACGACAGAATCATCTGCAAGCAACCTAAGACGGCTACTCAGATTATCTCCTAAATCGTTTATAAAGATAAGGAAAAGCAAAGGGCCTATAACACTACCTTGGGGAGCGCCAGAAATCACTTCTGTTCTACTCGATGACTTTCCGTCAACTACTACCGACTGTGACCTCTCTCATAGGAAATCACGAATCTAGTAACATAACTGAGACGATATTCCATATGCATGTAATTTCACTACAAGCCGCTTCTGTGGTACAGTGTCAAAAACCTTCCGGAAATCCAGAAATACGGAATCAATCTGAAATCCCTTGTGAATAGCACTCAACACTTCATGCGAGTATTGAGCTAGTTGTGTTTCACAAGAACGATGTTTTATAAATCCGTGTTGACTGCGTGTCAATAGACCGTTTTCTTCGAGGTAATTCATGATGTTCGAACACAATATTATGTTCCAAAATCCTGCTGAATATCGACGTTAATGATATGGGCCTGTAATTTAGTGGATTACTCCTCCTTCCTTTCTTGAATATTTTGTGTGACCTGTACAACTTTCCAGTCTTTGGGTACGGATCTTTCGTCGAACGAACGGTTTTATACGATTGTTAACTATGGAGGTGTATCAGCATACTCTAAAAGGAACCTGACTGGTATGCAGTCTGGACCGGAAGACTTGCTTTTGTTAAGTGATTTAAGTTGATTCAATACTCTAAGGATATCTATTTCTACCTAACTCATGTTGGCAGCTGTTCTCGATTCGAATTCTGGAATATTTACTTCAGTTTGTTTGGTGAAGGAGTTTCTGAAGGCTGCGTTTAGTACCACGCCTATAGTATTTCCATTGCTATCGCGCAGAGAAGCCAGTGAGTGTGTCTTCCCGCTAGCATACTTCACATACGACCATAATCTCTTTGGATTTTCTGTCAGGTTTCGGGACAAAGTTTCGTTGTGGTAACTATTACAAGCATCTCGCATTGAAGTCCGCGCTAAATTTCGAGCTTCTATAAAAGATCGCCAATTTGGAGATTTTGTGTCAGTTTAAATTTATAATACATATGTTGATGCTCCCAAACTGACACGTTAAAGCATATAGGGCTTCATAGAATAATGAAATTTGGAAAAAGCAAGGTTTCAAAGTAGAAATAAAGTAAAAAAATTAGGAAACTTAATTTGTAGTTATATTACACAAAACTGTTTCTTTTGTTGTTTGTTATTCGACTTCAGTCTCAAAATTAAAACATCCTCAAAATTCTTGGAATAGCTGGGATCGATATCTCGCCAGTATCAGTGTCGATAACAGGCAAAAATAGTCGAGGTTCTCGATTCTCGGGGTGGATGAACTGTCGGTGTACATAATTAAGTTTATACGGAGCCCCACTCGCACCTGGCCAACATTTATGGACGACAATGCGCGACCGGATCGAGCTGTGTTGGTGGAGGACGTTTGGAAGGAGGGAGGTTTCGGTGAATGGACTGGCCCTTTCGTTCCCCCGACTTAAATCCCATCCAGCGCTTGAGAATATGTTGGGGAGACCGTTTCTTGGGGCAGAAAATGCATTTTGTTGATTGATTTCTAACCACGAGGGAAAACAATCAATGCACATGGTTACTGCGAGACCATTAAGAAATTGCGCCGCGCGGCGGCATTTTCAATTACGGCTGACATTATAAAGAAGCACTACAAAGCACACGTCGGCAGCAGCGATCATCCGTGATGTGGAGGCGGCCTTGTCTGCGGCTATCGATCAGAGAGGGTGCAGTTGTCTGCAACTTGTGGCTCACGTAGGCACCAGCGACGTCTGTCGCATGGGTTCTGATACCATTCTCAGTTCACTGAGGCGCTTGGCGGAGGTGGTGAACGTTGCTGGCCTTGCGCGTGGAGTGCGAACAGAGCTGGCAATTTGCAGCAACGTTCCCAGTGTTGATCGGGGTCCTCTGGCTTGGAGCCGAGTGGAGGGTCTCAGCCAAAGGCTTGGTTTACTCTGTGACAGTCTTGTCTGTAGATTCCTAGACCTGCATTATTCGGTGGGGAATTGTAGGATATGTCCGTGGTGCACTACGCAACGGAAGCAGCTACTCGGATAGCAGAGCACTATTGAGTGCACACACGCGTATTTTTTAGGCTACCTGGTAATTTGAGGTACTCCGATGAACATTCGCCAGTCGATACGCAGATAGGAAAATCAGACCTCGTTCAGACACTTCGACTGTCTAAATTTTATCAGTAAATTGTCGAAGTATTCGTAGTAAAGTTCTCACGCTCAGATTGTTCTTGGGACCGAAGTAGAAGGCTCTGAGATATTTAGCGAGTCATGTAATATTTATGGACAGGACAGTTTAGATGACGTTGGAAGGAGAGTGTTCGTTGCAGTCACAAAAATATTGTCTATTGAGATATTGAGTGTGACAGTGAGATAACCTGGTCGAGTATAACACGTCTAGGTGAAACGAAGTTCATTGTTGGATGTTTTCATCGGCCACCTGATTCAGTTTGACAGTTCTAGAGTCATTCAAAGGAAGGCTACGTTCAGTAGTGCGTAAGTATCCAGATAATGTAATATTAGTCGGAGGCAACTTTAACCTGTCGGATGAATCAATGGATTCATTGCAAGGGCCGCAGACAGACAGACTTGCGAAATACTTTTGGAAATGTTTTGCGAAAACTGTCTTGAGCTGTTAGTTCCGCGGCCGGCCGGAGTGGCCGAGCGGCTCTAGGCGCTTCAGTCTGGAACCACGCGACCGCTACGGTCGCAGGTTCGAATCCTGCCTCGGGCATGGATGTGTGTGATATCCTTAGGTTAGTTAGGTTTAATTAGTTCTAAGTTCTAGGGGACTGATGACCTCAGATGTTAAGTCCCATAGTGCTCAAAGCCATTTTTTTGTTAGTTCCGCAGCCCACAAGTAGTAGAAATATCTTACACCTTGTACCTACAAACAGATCTGACTTTATGGACGGCATCAGTGTACACAAGTAGATAAGTGATCGTGATTTCACCAGCTATTGTGGTTACAAAAGTTAATAACTCAGTCAAGAAGGCCAGGAGATTGTTTCTGCTAGAAAGAACAGATAAGCAGTTGTTAGAACTTCACTTAGACAATGAATTGCAATCATTTAGTTCCAGTATGATGCAGGCAGAGGTATTATGGGCAAAGTTTAAAAAGTCTGTAAACCGTGCTCTAGACAAGTATGTGCCTAGTAGGTGGATTAAGGACGGAAAAGACTCACCATGGTTTAGTAACGAAATTTGGAAAATCCTGAAGAAGCAAAGGTTCTTGCGCAAATGATGACAGTCAAAGGTTAGTAGCGGTTCGTGCCTCTGTGAAAGCTCTACCACGAAGCATATAACAACTACCACTGTCATACATAGCAAAAGATCTGGTCGACAGACTGAGAAAAGTTCAATCCGTCGCAAAGTCGCTAAGCGGGCCTCCAATCTGTCATTCGTTAACCAGTCTGATGTGACAGTTGAAGATAGAAAAACGAAAGGCGAAGTTTTTAAATTCCGTGTTTAATAAATCGTTCACGCAGGGAAATTGTACAAACATACCGCCGTTCAACCATCGCACAGAATCCCGTATGAACGACATAGCAATAAGCATCCATAGCGAAGAGAAACAACTGAAAGAATTGAAAACAAATAAGACGCCAGGCCTGGATCCCAATTCGGTTTTACAAAGTGTACCCTGCGGCGTTGGTCCCTTACTCAGCTTGCATTTATCGCGAATCTATCGCCCAGCGTTAAGTCCCAAGTGAGTGGAAAAAGCGCAGGTTGTAAGTATGCTGTTTAGGTTTTTATGTTGACAATGCCACGTAGTGCTGTGTATGAAAATCGTTGGCTGTGTTGTGTGCAGTCTGTGGCTGGTTGGACTCATTGTTGGAATATTTTGCTTGTGTAGTGTTGGGCAGTTGGATGTGAACAGCGTGTAGTGTTGGGTAGTTGGAGGTGAGCCGCCAGCAGTGGTGGATGTGGGGAGAGAGATGCCAGAGTTTTGAGAAGTTACTATAAGCGGACAATCTGGACGCTTGTCCGCCAGAAAAAGGAATTTTTTAAAGATGGATGTCATGAATTGATAGATATACACATGATGACCTTTGGACACTATTAAGGTAAATACATGGTTTGTTCTCTATCAAAATCTTTCATTTGCCAACTATACCTATCAGTAGTTAGTGCTTTCTTTTATTTAGTTGGCATTATTCGCGCTCGCTGTATTGCAGTAGTTCGAGTAACGAAGATTTTTGTGAGGCAAGTGATTCATGAAAGGCATAGGCTATTGCTAGTCAGGGCCATTATTTGGGTCTAGTTTAGCAGGGGATACAACCCGTCGGCTTTGACCAATGACGTCAGAATTGGCCAGAGAGCATGTATTACAAAGATGAAAGAGCTGAGAAGAATGTTCAGAAACAAAGGAATGCAAGAGAGAAAAACTGTACTTCACATATATAAGGGCCAGTAGTATTTTCACGTTAACGATATCTCGTGTTTGTGTCTTAGTATTTCTCCGCAAAATACAATGGAAAGAAATGAATGAAATATATTACTAGCAAAGAATACATCACGTTACATGTGTGTCAGTTGTATCTCGAAACTTTTTCGAACTGTATTGCTTAAGTGCAGTACGGGATACAAGTTCAGCGTACGTCGATTTCTTTGTTTTCACTAGCATTTCTGTCCTGTTCTTCACTTGAACGATGTATCAAACCCTAAGTGGAAAACGGGATACGAATTGTAGATGTGGTGTTTATTTCGTCTCCGCTATTATGAACAGTCTTTTGTTACGTACGTATCAGTACTACTGATGACAGAAGGACCTACGTATGTAATATATGTATACCAGACTTCCGTTGACCTCTACATATGTACACTGGCAACGAAAAGGTGGAAATAGACGTACGTTACATTTGCAACCTGTACCTCAACTGAACAACAAGAAGACGACACATGTACAATTTGTATCCCGTACTTCACTATGGGGTACAGTTTTCTTGTTGCCATGGACGCTAATAGTATCCCATTCGTTACATTTGTTATCTTGCTCGCCAATTGACATATATAGTGTCAGTGTAAAGGCGAAGTGAAGGACGGGATATAAATTTTAGTTGTGTCGGGGGTTTCGCCTGTAATATAGCAAGTACACATTCGAAAATGTGTCACTGATACTAGTGCTAGGAAACGAAAGAAGATCGACAGCTGAGAAATTTCTATTACGTACTTCACAACACGAAAATACACATATTGGTGGAATAAAACAGTGAAATATGTCAAAATAGTGAAATACAGTGAAAGAAGCAAATGGAAAAGTGAACTTACCACACGGAAATATCGAGGAATAACCGAAGCTCGCGTAGACAGACAGTAACGAAAATTACATACCCACAAACAGACAAATCCATTCCTATAATGAAAATAAGACACTAAATATTGTTCTACAATAACAAACTAATACTCCAAATTACCTCAATACCATTACGAATAATTATTTTAATGTACAATGATAGCGCTTATCCAGAGCACAGAACTGTTTTATTATCTATGCCTCGAAGTGAAGACATTACTATGACTAATGTATGACGTCATTGGTCAAAGCCGACGGGTTGTATCACTGGTTGTATCCCCTCCTTCACTAGACCCCATTATTTTGTAGGGATTATTGAAAGTCACATTGGTTCAAATGGTGCAAATGGCTCTGAGCACTATGGGACTCAACATCGTAGGTCATAAGTCCCCTAGAACTTAGAACTACTTAAACCTAACTAACCTAAGGACATCACACACACCCATGCCCGAGGCAGGATTCGAACCTGCGACCGTAGCAGTCCTGCGGTTCCGGACTGCAGCGCCAGAACCGCTAGACCACCGCGGCCGGCAAAGTCAGATTGCGTTGCTCTAAAAATATTGTGTGTCAGTTTAGTGATGATCAGAATAAGTAAAGAGGAAACTGGGTAATTTCCAAGAATGATTGCGTATCGAAGTCGCTGGGTGCAAACGATACATATCGAACGTGCGATCCTAAATCGCTCACGCGACTCTGGTGGCGGGCGTTATGAGTATGTTTACGGTGGTCACCACAGCAATGACAAAAGAAGACCGCTACACAAATACTTGTAATTACAAAGGAGATGACTTACCTTACTCGTCGTCGGTGTTGTCGTTATGTGAAAGTCCATGTGTGTGTACACTACGGGAAGAATTCCCTTTTTGCCATTAATTCGCGGAGGTATGTAATTTAGAGCAACTAAGGGAACGACGGAAAACAGATAAAAATGACGATCACAAATAATTGATCATAACGCTCGTCGCCATAGTCGCATGATCGATTTACAATCGTACATTCGATACGTATCGTTTAGACACCGCGCCTTCGATAGGCAATCATTCTTGGATATTACCGAAAACTGTCTGAGTAAAGTGTGTTTTTCTCAGTTGTTTCTGTATCAAATAACGAGGTTTACCAGTACAGCCATTCTTAATTTTCCAAAGGGGACGTTTCAAGGTGACTCCTGCATACAAGAAGGGTGAACGAATGGACACGCAAAATAACAGACCAACATCCTTAACATCACTTTGCTGCAGAATTTTATAACATATTCCCAGTTCGAATATAATAAATTTCCTCGAGACCGCAAAGCCTATGTTCACGAATCAATATGGTTTTAGAAAGCATCGCTCGTGTGAAACTCAGCTTTCTTTTGATATACTTCGATCTGTGGGTGACGGATAAGAGAGAGAGAGTTTTCTGAATTTCCGAAAAGCATTTGACGTGGTACCCCACCACAGATTGTTAACGAAGGTACCAGCCTACGATACAGGTTCCCAGATACGTGAATAGCCGAAGACTTCTTAGATAATATAGTCCAGTATATTGTTTCTGACGGCTATCGTTTATGAGAGACAGGGGTATCGTCAGAAGTGCACCACGGAAGGGTGAAAGGACGACTATTATTTTCTGTGTACATAAATGAGCTGCCGGAAAGGCAGGGTAGTATTCTGCGGTTCTTTGCTGACGATGCACGGGAAGGTGTCGAAGATTAGTCACTACACAATGGTATAAGATGACTTAGTGTGGTGTCACCGCCAGACACCACACTTGCTAGGTGGAAGCCTTTAAATCGGCCGCGGTCCGTTAGTATACGTCGGACCCGCGTGTCGCCACTATCAGTGATTGCAGACCGAGCGCCGCCACACGGCAGGTCTAGAGAGACTTCCTAGCACTCGGCCCAGCTGTACAGCCGACTTTGCTAGCGATAGTTCACTGACAAATTACGCTCTCATTTGCCGAGACGATAGTTAGCATAGCCTTCAGCTACGTCATTTGCTACGGCCTAGCAAGGCGCCATTACCAGTTACTATTGATGCTGTAAAACATGTACCGTCAAGAGCGATGTTCACCAATTATGGATTAAAGTTAAGTATTCCAACAGATACGTACTATTTTTGCTAGTCTCAATTCCTTGTCCTGTTCCAGACCTCACGCCAGCCTGCGTGAGCTTAAACGCGTGCCTTTCGGCTTCCTGTCATAGTGGATTGGCTGTCTTGCCAGTCCACAACACTTAGACAAAATTTCTTGTTGTTGTGATGAGTGGCAGCTAGCTATAAATGTAGAAAAATGTAAGTTAATGCAGATCAATAGGGAAAACAATTCCGTTATCTTCGGATACAGAATTAGTAACATGCTGCTTCACACAATCACGGCGCTTAAATACCCGGGCATAACGTAGAAAGCGGTGTAAAATGGAACGAGCGTGTGAGGATTGTGGTAGGGAAGGCGAATGATCGACTTCGGTTTATTGGTAGAATTTTAGGAAAGCGTGGTTCAGCTGTAAATAAAACCGCATATGGAACGCTAGTGCGACCTGTCCTTGAGTAACGCTCGAGTTTTTGGAAGACATCGAAACAGTTCAGAGGCGGGCTGCTAGATTTGTTACCAGTAGGTTCGAACAACACGTAAAGTATTACGGTGATGCTTCGGGAACTCAAGTGGGCCGGCCATTGTGGCCGAGCGGTTCCAGGCGCTTCAGTCCGGAACCACGCGGCTGCTACGGTCGCAGTTTCGAATCCTGCCTTGGGCATGGATGTGTGTGATGTCCTTAGGTTAGTTAGGTTTAAGCAGTTCTAAATCTAGGGGACTGATGACCTCAGATGTTAAGTCTCGTAGTGCCTTAGAGCCATTTGAACCATTTTTGAACTCAAGTGGGAGTCGCTGGAGGGAAGGCGCGTCTTTTCGAGGAACACTGATGAGAAAATCTAGAGAACTGGCATGTGAAGCTGACAGCAGAACGATTCTACTGACGCAAATATACATTTCATGTAAGGACGAAATAGTTTAAATTAGTAAAATTAGGACTCCTACAGGGCATACAGACAGTCGTTTTTCAAAAGGGTTCAAATGGCTCTAAGCACTATGGGATTTAACATCTGAGGTCATCAGTCCCTTAGATTTAGAACTACTTAAACCTAACTAACCTAAGGACATCACACACATCCATGCTCCAGGCAGTATTCGAACCGACCGTAGCAGCAGCGCGGTTCCAGACTGAAGAGCATAGAACCGCTCGGCTTGTCGTTTTTCCCTCGCTGTATCTGCGAGTGGAATAGGAAAGGAAACGGCTGTTAGTGGTACAGGGTACCCACCGCCACGCACCGTACGGTAGCTTGCGGAGTATATATGTAGATTGTAATGGTCGCCTGGTCGTAGATATTGCTAATTGCTATAATCGCACTATTTCACTCACATTTACGGAGCTTGTTAGCACTTGATGTTAGGTTGGCGCCATTAAAATGCATTGTAGTAATCACTGCTGCTTGCTGGATCGCTGCTGTGTCTCGATGTTGATGCTGGCTCTAAATCTGGTTGTCTAGGGTTAAAAATATGAGGTCCCGTGTTTTTTATGTGCTTTTGATGATAAAGAACGAGCGAAACCAACAAATATGTAAACTTCAAATATTTATTACTCTGGTGGCCATCTTAATTCCACTGTCCACCAAAGACCATGACTCAACACAAAGTAGTACTTCCGTTACATGTTCTTTGCATTGTTTATCCACCTCAAACAATAACACACAAACACACTTTACCAAAGTGACATTCCGACTGCCTCCCGACCGTTCTTGCTGCTTGTATTTATAACATTGTCAAAGAACTACTAAAAAGAGATATAGTTTACAAGTCACATGTACATCTGTTATCATAATTTGTGCAGAAAAGTTATTAATTTGCATCGAGCGACATAATTTAACATGTTATTAAAATGACAGACAGATTTGTTGACTTGACAGAATAATTCTTTGTTACAAAAAGGCCGTTTTTTAGAAGTTTGTCAATTGACTTCTCTAATTTGCATAAATAAGTAAATAACATGAATTATTAAGAATTACATTGGTTTTCGTCTAAAATAGGATTGCTTACGTGAATACTGAGTGCAAACGCTCCTAGTGAACAAATAGGTTTCACTGGGTGATTTTTATTTAAGGAGATCCAAAATACCTAAGTTGGCCACTATTTTTCGTACTTCATATTAATTATTTAAGATGAACTTAGTGTTTTTACATGATGACATTTGCTGTATCAGTGATCAAGTGATATAAACTTTTGTGTGGGTCAGTTACTCAGTATAATTTAATGGGTTGACTGTTTATGCAGACATGTTATGCAATCATTGTTAACATACACAATAACTTTTCTATAATCTTAAATACTCGTTAAACTGGTTGAATTTGGAGGGTATCGCATACTTCGGTACAGTAAAGCCTTTAATATGTTCCGTTACAATACCCCCCTCAGGTAATATCATTTACAGAACGTTAATGATATTAGCCGACTAGGACAAATGTGTCAAATGGTTAAAATTTGGAAAAGTACTACTTTAATAATTTTTGTTTTGTTTTACTATGCATAATGTGTATGTATGCAATGACCGTTACACCGTTTCAAAATGACTTTTTCCTGCAAATATTTTAGTTGTGTTGTTTCAAATGCACTTTGTGTTATGGCTCTCAGTATGACAACATATTAAAAATATTTAGTAATACATGAAAGTAAAAAAAATGTTAATCTTTGCTCCCAGTGAGCCACATGGAAAATGATCAAAAACAGACACAAATATATCACATGCGATTTTAAGATATATAAAAAAATATATGTAAATTATTTCAAAGTCAGTTCTCATTGAGTCACAGATTAATCAAGAAAATAGAAGGAACATAAATATATTACATAGATGGACAGGTCATATGTCCATAGGAAAATATTGCAACTGTCTGCTCTTTTTGAGTCACATAAAGGAAATGAAAACAAAGAACAGAGTTATAAGTATGGACATGATATATAAACACAAACACTAGAGAAGTCACATGTATGAGTATAATATGCATTTGCAATAAAAAGAAGAGTTCTTTAAATATTGTCTCTCATTGAGACACAGTCAAGTTAGTACAAGAACATATGAATACCAAAATTGGACACTTAAATTGGTCACAACATAACACAAACATCAAACTTGGTGAACATCTGATTAGCCGTAGAAAATTGTACACAAATCTTATGCCTAAGAACACAATAGTCACAAAATGATGGGTCTTGCACAACAATTTTTACATTGTCTTTTCTTTGGTGCAAGTATGTCCCATATTCAACAATACAAAAAGAAAGTAATAAATGTTTGTCACCTTCTTGCCCATTGCAAGTAAAGATGTCTCAAAATTTAATATTCAATAGTGACAATAAAAATATAAAAACATTCTCTCAGGGATCTGGAACTTGTCCATGGTCTGTAGGATGAGTGGTAGTTGCTATTTGACACACCCAGTAAAATTCTTTGCTGATAACATGCTTTACAGAAAATGGGTAAGTAACTGTATTCAAACAGGGAAATGTGCTTAATCATGTTTATATGGTTTCAATTCAGTGATGTTTCTTAATCCAAATAACCTTCTTGATCTGGGAAAGATAAGTCTATACGCATTAGGATGTGGGCTTTCTTTTATTTCAAATGGACAAATGTCAATGTTTACTTTAACATATGGACAACCTAACTCAACATCTTTGTCTGTTTCAGTATTTTCAAGCAATAGATCATTTTCAATTTCTTTAGTTCCTAAGTCTAATGTCTCTTTCCTACACTTAGACACACCCCTCACTGTTTGCAAAGCATTGACATTTAAACATAAACCTTTGTTTTCATCTGTTCCTTGTAACACTGTGTTGTCACTTAACCAACTACTGTTTTCACCCCCTTTTTTATAAAGTCCACTACGGATTCTTGTCCACCATGTAGGATACAAGGTTGCACTTACCTTTGCTAATTCTTTCCAAAAGGCATCTTTGTTTATACAGTGTCCATAGTTGTTCCACAAAACTTCTAAAAACTTTTCCCCTTTTTCTTGAAAACACACATTTACATTCCATCCCTTTATATTTTCTTTAATATTATTATTATTACCATTCTCATAGATTAGTGTTTCATAGTTCCCAATAGGCAATAGCTTGTCCTCAGATACACATTCCTTAGTCTGCATTTCACTTAAATTAACCTCATTATTACCCATGTTTGTCACGTCACTTACCTTTACCACATAATCACTTTTCAATTCTACAAATACTTTTATTTCTTCCTCCACACTCTCATTAATGACATCACTTGATTTAGGATCATTATTTAAATGTCCCTCTATTACTTCTTCCTCCTCCTCCACAACAACCCCATCTTCAGTTTCCCCCCTATGTATCTGAATCTCAGCAATTGAGTCTTTGGCTCCATTAAACACTTCATCATCCCCCTTCTTATCAAATAAACCCCCCAAAATAGATTCTATTTGTGGTGTGTCTGACTTGTTATTAACACCAGTATCTTTTTCAAACCCAACTATGGAACTCTGCAATACCTTCAACTTCTGCACTTTCACTAACTACCTGTGCTTGAACACTGTTTTTATTAACTGTATCCCAAAACCTTTTATTAAATTCTAATTTATTCATTCTAACAACATCAGTATTTTCATGGTACTTACTCTTTACATTGTATCCTCTCCTTTTCCAGTTTCGGTTATGTGTTGTCCTATCATAATATTGTCTAGCCCCAAAACTACGGACATCTAGTGGGACTGCCCACCGTTTCCTGGCTGGTTCCCTCGGTCTGTCCGTTTGTAGTTGTCGTTTTGTTCACTAGTTTCAGCAAACCCCCTTCTGTCTTGTTCTCTTCCCCAATACCTATTTCTATCATTCCTGTTATCTCTCCTCCATCCTCCCTCCTGTGTATTGTTTCTGAAATCATTTTCATATCTCCTATCTCCCCTATTTGGAGCATTATTTTCAGAATTTTCAAAGTCTCTCCTCCCATAATAATCTCTATTTACATTCCTGTTCCACCCCCCATACTGGTTGTTGCCAGAGCCAAAACTTTGGTTATTTTCTCTTTCCAAGGCCCTATCTAATCTATCTACAAATTTCAGGAACTCTTCCATTGAATCGTCTGGTCCATGGACCAATTCCCACTGCAGTCTCTCTGGTAACATTCTTTTTAAAACATCAATTTGTGTCATAATATCAAAAGAGTTATTCAAGTGAGCAAGTTTTTTCAATTGATCTCTGCAAAATTTTTGCATTCCCCCTACTTTCCCTCTATACGCTGGTCCATTTAGAAATTCTGACTTTAATGTGGCTTGTATGGATTGTGACCAAAATTTGCAAATAAATTTAGCTTCAAACTCTTCAAAAGTATTCCAAGAATCATTATTCTCATTTGCCCAGGATAGGGCCTCCCCTTCTAGAAACCGTTTTACTAACTTAATTTT
The DNA here is from genome assembly GCF_023864275.1 of Schistocerca cancellata. Classification (NCBI taxonomy): domain Eukaryota; kingdom Metazoa; phylum Arthropoda; class Insecta; order Orthoptera; family Acrididae; genus Schistocerca; species Schistocerca cancellata. The sequence goes on along the minus strand of NC_064628.1, from coordinate 779,147,330 downwards.
TATGTTATCTGACATTCCTACAACAAACATATCCTTACATTGGTGAATAAAGTCAATAGGGTGCAGATTTTCACCAGGAAAGCATTTCACTTGGATGTGCCCATACATTTTATTTTGACTGTAAATCGTTTGTTTGGACATCCATGCGTCCTCCAATTGTGTACATTTAGTGTGTATATTTTCTACTTTTGTATCTACATTAGTGGTATACAGGTTGTATTCTTGTTTAAGGTTTTCTGAAGTTTTGTCTATTCTCTGATCTAATCTTTCAACTTCAGTATCTACTCTGTTGTAGATGACAGCAATGCTGTCTGTGTTAGCTTGTATGTTTTCATTTAAACTTTCAACTTTAACTTGAAATTCTTTTCTGAAGTGTATCAACTGTTCTCTAGTGTCCTTACTGAGGATAGTTTTAATTTCCTCACACTTCTCATTGAGATGAGTACTTAATACATCAAAATCCAAACTTAACTTATCCAGTCTATCTGTGAGTTTCAAACTTACTTGTGCACTTGATTGTTTAGCATCCAAACGTACTTGTTCAATTGATTGTTTAAAATCCAAACTTACTTGTTCAATTGATTGTTTAAGTTGCGAGCTTATTTGAGTTGCAAACCCTGCTAGCCACTCTGTTAAGTTTAATTGTTCACCATCCCCTGGTTCAATTTTTATATCCTACGATCTCATCACTCTCAGGTAGAGACATGTTAACTAATAATTAATTTAAATGACAACAACAACAAAATACCTTGCTATATGTAGCTATGTCGTGATCGGTGTTCCTGTTGGCTTTCTTCACTTCTATTCGGTTTTATCGAAGCTGAAGTCTTGATTGATGAATTCCATTGACATAATCCAGACGTTAATCTTCCGAGCGGCGTAGTCGCACAAACACACTTTATTTATTTATTTATTTTTGACATATTTTCACTGTTTTACACTGCACAAATAAACTTTTTTGGAATGATAAGCACTTACGAAATTTATCGCTGCACTATTATCATCGATGCACCTAAAGATCCCGGCTGAGCCCCCACTTTTGTAATGGTCACCTGGTCGTAGATATTGCTAATTGCTATAATCGCACTATTTCACTCCCATTTACGGAGCTTGTTAGCACTTGATGTTAGGTTGGCGCCATTAAAATGCATTGTAGTAATCACTGCTGCTTGCTGGGTCGCTGCCGTGTCTCGATGTTGATGCTGGCTCTAAATCTGGTTGTCTAGGGTTAAAAATTTGAGGTCCCATGTTTTTTTGTGCTTTTGATGATAAAGAACGAGCGAAACCAACAAATATGTAAACTTCAAATATTTATTACTCTGGTGGCCATCTTAATTCCACTGTCCACCAAAGACCATGACTCAACACAAAGTAGTACTTCCGTTACATGTTCTTTGCATTGCTTATCCACCTCAAACAATAACACACAAACACACTTTACCAAAGTGACATTCCGACTGCCTCCCGACCGTTCTTGCTGCTTGTATTTATAACATTGTCAAAGAACTACTAAAAAGAGATATAGTTTACAAGTCACATGTACATCTGTTATCATAATTTGTGCAGAAAAGTTATTAATTTGCATCGAGCGACATAATTTAACATGTTATTAAAATGACAGACAGATTTGTTGACTTGACAGAATAATTCTTTGTTACAAAAAGGCCGTTTTTTAGAAGTTTGTCAATTGACTTCTCTAATTTGCATAAATAAGTAAATAACATGAATTATTAAGAATTACATTGGTTTTCGTCTAAAATAGGATTGCTTACGTGAATACTGAGTGCAAACGCTCCTAGTGAACAAATAGGTTTACTGGGTGATTTTTATTTAAGGAGATCCAAAATACCTAAGTTGGCCACTATTTTTCGTACTTCATATTAATTATTTAAGATGAACTTAGTGTTTTTACATGATGGCATTTGCTGTATCAGTGATCAAGTGATATATAAACTTTTGTGTGGGTCAGTTACTCAGTATAATTTAATGGGTTGACTGTTTATGCAGACATGTTATGCAATTATTGTTAACATACACAATAACTTTTCTATAATCATAAATACTCTTTAAACTGGTTGAATTTGGAGGGTATCGCATACTTCGGTACAGTAAAGCCTTTAATATGTTCCGTTACCAGATGTAGATGCAGATGCGAACACCGCTTTGCCTGCCAGTATATATACCTCTCCTAAAGACGAAAACTTTCGTCATAAATAGAGTGCCACTATTTACGCAGATTCGTTTTCATCAAACAAATATTCCATAAATGGAGAATTCCACTTCCCATTTGGATGTCATTATTTGCACCACTGTCATGCGACTTCGCCTGTTGTCCATTTTCAAGCACATATTCTTAAAAACATGGGCGAGAACAATGTCCTATAGCCGCCAACACTTTAAAATAACTACTGCTCGCACAGAACATTGTCCTGCCCGGCTTGATTCGATACTGACCAGTTTATATAGACAGCTGTTCAAAGATATACCGACAAACAGTCATCATTGCCCAGCAGGTCCCACTTATCGATGAGTGTCGCGGGAAAGATGTCTCACTATTATACAGGGTGGTCCATTGCTCGTGAATGGGCCAAATATCTCACAAAATAAGCGTCAAACGAATAAAACTACAAAGAACGAAATTCGTCTAGCTTGAAGGGGGAAACCAGATGGCGCTATGGTTGGCCCGCTAGATGGCGCTGCCACAGGTCAAACGCATATCAACTGCGTTTTTTTTAAAAATAGGAACCCCCGTTTTTTATTACATATTCGTGTAGTACGTAAAGAAATATTAATGTTTTAGTTGGACCACTTTTTTCGCTTTGTGATAGATGGCGCTGTAGTAGTCACAAACGTCTAAGTACGTGGTATTACGTAACATTCCGCCTGTGCGGACGGTATTTGCTTCGTGATACATTACCCGTGTTAAAATGGACCGTTTACCAATTGCGGAAAAGGTCGATATCGTGTTGATGTATGGCTATTGTAATCAAAATGCCCAACGGACGTGTGCTATTTATGCTGCTCGGTATCCTGGACGACGTCATCCAAGTGTCCGGACCGTTCGCCAGATAGTTACGTTATTTATTAAAGTGTTCAGCCACATGTGAAACGTCAACCACGACCTGCAACAAATGATGATGCCCAAGTAGGTGTTTTAGCTGCTGTCGCGGCTAATCCGCACATCAGTAGCAGACAAATTGCGCGAGAATCGGGAATCTCAAAAACGTCGGTGTTGAGAATGCTACATCAACATCGATTGCGCCCTTACCATATTTCTATCCACCAGGAATTGCATGGCGACGACTTTGAATGTCATGTACAGTTCTGCCACTGGGCACAATAGAAATTACGGGACGATGACAGATTTTTTTGCACGCGTTCTGTTTAGCGACGAAGCGTCATTCACCAACAGCGGTAACGTAAACCGGCATAATATGCATTATTGGGCAACGGAAAATCCACGATGGCTGCGACAAGTGGAACATGAGCGACCTTGGCGGGTTAATGTATGGTGCGGCATTATGCGGCATTGGCCCCCATTTTATCGATGGCAATCCAAATGGTGCAATGTATACTGATTTCCGACGTAATGTTGTACCGATGTTACTACAAGATGTTTCACTGCATGACAGAATGGCGATGTACTTCCATCGTGATGGATGTCCGGTACATAGCTCGCGTGCGGTTGAAGCGGTACTGTATAGCATATTTCATGACAAGTGGATTGGTCGTCGAAGCATGGCACGCACGTTCACCGGATATGACGTCCCCGGATTTCTTTCTGTGGGGAAAGTTGAAGGATATTTGCTATCGTGATCCACCGACAACCCCTGACAACATGCGTCAGCGCATTGTCAATGGATGTGCGAACATTACGGAAGGCGAACTACTCGCTGTTGAGAGGAATGTCGTTTCACGTATTGCCAAATGCATTGAGGTTGACGGACATCATTTTGAGCATATATTGCATTAATTTGGTATTTACAGGTAATCACGCTGAAATGATAAGTTCACAAAGGTACATGTATCACATTGGAACAACCGAAACAAAATGTTCAAACGTACCTACGTTCTGTATTTTAATTAAAAAAACCTACCCGTTACCAACTGTTGTGAGCCATATGTTTGTGACTATTAGAGCGCCGTCTGTCAAAAAACGAAAAACTTGGTCCAACTAAAACATTTATATTTCCTTACGTACTACACGAATATGTAATAAAAAATGGGGGTTCCTATTTAAAAAAATGCAGTTGATATCCGTTTGACCTATGGTAGCGCCATCTAGCGGGCCAACCATAGCGCCATCTGCTTTCCCCCTTCAAGCTAGACATTTTCGTTCTTTGTAGTTTTTTCGTTTTACGCTAATTTCGTGAGATATTTGGCCCGGTCACGATCAATGGATCACCCTGTATATCTTTTGTCGGTGTGGTTAAATTAATTATTATTACGTATATATACCACCTCGTACACATAAATACGTTCATGCTTATGTCATGCCATACAGCAGGAAATTCTGTAAAATGAAGTCAAAACTTTAAAACATTATCAAGCACTGAAATTTAAAACTTTCACAGGCTTCCCGATGTTATAATTTGTCATATAATGACATAGATATGAAGGGCTTATTTCAATAATGGTACAAGTACATTTTTGTAAATTTTGAGATGCAGAGTCCTAAAGTTAAATGAGAGCTGAAAAATCTGCAGCTGAGATTCCAGAAATATTCAAGCATATGGCTTCTTGCTAGAGATGAACCTTTCTTTCTGTTTGTTTCCATCATTAATTTCAGGAGCATTATAGGCAGAAAAGTGGAGGTAATGGACTTGCACCACTATTGAAATAAGCGGTTCATATAATTATAGATTGCTGGCGCGCTTATTTGAAGTAAGATTTGTAGCGTTCCGCGGAAATATCAGGTGTTGATATTCCCATGTGCTATTTGAGTATGGACTGGTCAAGACATACTCTGAAAGTAGTCCGCAGCTCGTGGTCTCGCGGTAGCGTTCTCGCTTCCCGAGCACGGGGTCCCGGGTTCGATTCCCGGCGGGGTCAGGGATTTTCTCTGCCTCGTGATGACTGGGTGTTGTGTGTTGTCCTGAGGTTAGTTAGGTTTAAGTAGTTCTAAGTTCTAGGGGACTGATGACCATAGCTGTTAAGTCCCATAGTGCTCAGAGCCATTTGAACCATACTCTGAAAGTGGCTCTGTGAACACTCTGCGAAACCCTTTGGAGTGGAATGTGGAGGGTAGCCATCTACACGCAGATACAGATGTCGATGTACAACCACATATGGTGTCCACTGGCTGGAGACCGCAGCAGAAGCTGGGACGAGACCCTGCTCCGAGTACCGGCTACCCACCAGCGGACGTTGCGATACCCTATCTGGAAGCTGGCTGCTGATGGCTCTCACCTTACAGCTCGGCTCATCTCTCACCGCTACGACTCATGCATGCTGTGACTTGCGAAGCTGATGCAACATGGACACAGGAGGGGGAAAAACGTCAGCACGCTCACTGTGGAGAATGTACCCGTTATCTACATATTCGACATCAGTTTCTGAGAATACTGAAACAACTCTTCCGTCACAATGTATTTTACATTTTGGGGACCCGAAGCCGTTGAAAGATGTTAAGCACACTATTGGGCATTAAAATTGCTACACCACGAAGATGACGTGCTACAGACGCGAAATTTAACCGACAGGGAGAAGATGCTGTGATATGCAAATGATTAGCTTTTCAGAGCATTCACACAAGGTTGGAGTCGGTGGCCACACCTACAACGTGCTGATATGAGGAAAGTTTACAACCGATTTCTCATACACAAACAGCAGTTGACCGGCGTTGCCTGGTGAAACGTTGTTGTGATGCCTCGTGTAAGGAGGAGAAATGCGTACCATCACGTTTCTGACTTTGATAAAGGTCGGATTGTAGCCTATCGCGATTGCGGTTTATCGTATCGTGACACTGCTTCTCGCGTTGGTCGAGATCCAATGACTGTTAGCAGAATATGGAATCGGTGGGTTCAGGAGGGTAATACGGAACGCCGTGCTGGATCCCAACGACCTCGTATCACTAGCAGTCGAGATGACAGGCATCTCATCCGCATGGCTGTAACGGATCGTGCAGCCACGTCTCGATCCCTGAGTCAACAGATGAGGACGCTTGCAAGACAACAACCATCTGCAGGAACAGTTCGACGACGTTTGCAGCAGCATGGACTATCAGCTCGGAGACCATGGCTGCGGTTACCCTTGCGCTGCATCACAGACAGGAGCGCCTGTGATGATGTACTCAACTAGGAACCTGGGTGTACGAATGGCAAAACGTCATTTTTTCGGACGAATTCAGGTTCTGTTTACAGCAACATGATGGTCGCATCCGTGTTTGGCGATATCGCGGTGAACGCACATTTGAAGCGTGTATCCATCATCACCATACTGGCGTATCACCCTGCGCGATGGTATGGGGTGCCATTGGTTACACGACTCGGTCATCTCTTGTTCGCACTGACGGCACTTTGAACAGTGGACGTTACATTTCAGATGTGTTACCACTCGTGGCTCTACCCTTCATTCGATCCCTGCGAAACCCTACATTTCAGCAGGATAATTCACGACCGCATGTTGCAGGTCCTGTACGGGAATTTATGGATACAGAAAATGTTCAACTGCTGCCCTGGACAGCACATTTTCCACATCTCTCACCAATTGAAAACGTCTGGTCAATGGTGGCCGAGCAACTGGCTCGTCACAATACGCCAGTCACTACTCTTGATAAACTGTGATATCGTGTTGAAGCTGCATGGGCAGCTGTACTTGTACACGCCCGTTTATCATCTGCATTTTTTCTTGGTGTAGTAATTTTAATGGCCAGCAGTGTACATATTCGACGTCAGTTTCTGGGAGTACTGAAACGCCCCGTCCGTCACAAAGTATTTTATATTCTGAGGACCCGCAGCTGCTGAAAGGCAGGATGTTAAGTAGTATTCCGCTGACAGCTGGAAAAATTCTTGTTTTATTGATACACCACCGATTTCGCGGCCTAAAGCTGCATCATCAGGTGCAGCCTACGTGGTAATGTGTAATGTACAGTGTCTCAACTTTGTGAATATTAAAATTAATAAAGATAATATTTAAAATACAGTGTTAAAGCTCATAGGTGTGCCCATCACTCCTAGTCAATATATATTATTCAGCGAATACTTTATGCTTTACATTGGCGACAAGTATGTGAACCAGTTATATCATAAAAATTTATTTGTTGGTGGATCATGTAGTTATAGACCCTTGTTTTAAAATTCACCTGTATCTAAAAGAAGAAAAAATATTTTTAAACAATGGAAAACCCAGGATGGAATGTAACAATATTATGGAAAGGATAGTTGCTACTCACCATATTGCGGAGATGCTGAGTCACATCTCCATGCTACTCTATCCTGTGCAAGCTTCTTCATCTCCCAGTACCTACTGCAACCTACATCCTTCTGAATCTGCTTAGTGTATTCATCTCTTGGTCTCCCTCTACGATTTTTACCCTCCACGCTCCCTTCCAACACTAAATTGGTGATCCCTTGAAGCCTCAGAACATGTCCTACTAACCGAACCCTTTTCTAGTCAAGTTGTGCCACAAATTTCTCTTCTCCCCAATTCTAGTCAATATCTCCTCATTAGTTATGTGATCTACCCATCTAATCTTCAGCATTCTTCTGTAGCAACATATTTCGAAAGCTTCTATTCTCTTCTTGTCCAAACTATTTATCGTCCATGTTTCACTTCCATACATGGCTACACACCATACAAATACTTTCAGGAACGACTTCTTAACACTGAAATCTATACTCGATGTTAACAAATTTCTCTTCTTCAGAAACCCTTTCCTTGCCATTGCCAGTCTAGATTTTATATCCTCTTTACTTCGACCATCATCAGTTATTTTGCTTCCCAAATAGCAAATCTCATTTACTACTTTAAGTGTCTCATTTCCTAATCTAATTCCCTCAGCATCGCCCGACTTAATTCGACTTCATTCCATTATCCTCGTTTTGCTTTTGTTCAAAAATGGTTCAAATGGCTCTGAGCACTATGGGACTTAACTTCTAAGGTCATCAGTCCCCTAGAACTTAGAACTACTTAAACCGATCTATCCTAAGGCCCGAGGCAGGATGTGTGTGATGTCCTTAGGTTAGTTAGGTTAAAGTAGTTCTAAGCTCTAGGGGACTGATGACCTTAGAAGTTAAGTCCCATAGTGCTCAGAGCCATTTGAATCTGTTACAGCGCAACAAACGCTGATTTGTTTCATCATGGTTTGATTGCTGGCACACACTGTAGCTGGTGTTCTGTGAATTCATATGAGCGGAAAGATGAAACCACGTTTCATCACTCGTGATGTAATGGAAAGGTCTAATAAACCATCGTTAATGTTATTCAAAAGCCACGTGCAGTAATCTACACGTTTCCGACTGTCACCCTCCCGTAACTGCTGCACAACTGCAACACGATATCGCTTCAAATTAAGACTTTTCAGAATCCGCTGGCAATTCCTTGGAACTTATGTGGGCCTGCTGGGTCGATTTATGTGTGGACTTTTTCAGGCTCTGATAATTTCCGACGTGCGAACTGAAGGAATTCATTATCGTTTCACTTTTTGCGCAGATCTGTAGGTGCGTCAGCTTTTATACAGACTCTCTATTGCTCTCTTCGCTGGTAGTCCTGTAACTGGATGCTCGACCCCAAAAATTTCGCGAGTTTCCTTAATCGAACCTGTTTTCACATATGCTTCCACAATTCGATAAAGTCATTTTGCAGACTGCGAAGAGAAACGTCTAACATCACTGATGAAATAAACTGAAATGTTGGAAGAAGAATGCTAACAATCGATTATTGCGTAAACTATACGTTATTGTGGCTGTTTATTTCAGAAGTCGAAATATTGCATTCGTCTTCGTGGTAGGGGTGGGCATTTCTTAACTGCACTACCCAGTTCATTTCAAAAAAGATTTCACTAACACTTTAATAACCTCTCGGTTGTAGGCGCTTCAGTCTGGAACCGCGCTGCTGCTACGGTCGCAGGTTCGAATCCTGCCTCGGGCATGGATGTGTGTGATGTCCTTAGGTTAGTTAGGTTTAAGTACTTATAAGTTCTAGGGGACTGATGACCTCAGAAGTTAAGTCCCACAGTGCTCAGAGCCATTTGAACCATTTCTGAAATAACCTCTGATGTGCACTAAAACGCACTTACTCGAAGCGGGGCACAGCATCGCATCCCCTTTGCAAAATTTAAAAATACTTCATAGAAAAGTAAAAAGCCGTATTTTGAATCTTGTTAGAGGAAGTAGAAAATTTTTGATACGAAAAAGAAAATGCACAGTTCACGTTGAATGATCAGTTAGAATTAAAGCACGATAGTATTCCAGCTAATTTTGATTGTTAACAGGATTAAGTATTAGTATGTAATAAAATTCCCTGTTATTGTGGCTTGTGTGGTAACGACGCAGTGCCTCTAATCATGAGTACATGACGTCACACCGTTTCCGATCTCACTATAAAATAGTTTCTATTCTTTTAGATGCAGGCAAATTTTAAAACAAGGGTCTACACGATGCACCAGCAGTAATTTTGTCACCCTTCGTTCACCTGTGTAAAAGTAGACAACATTCACTGAATAATATATCTTGACTTGGAGCGATGGATACACTTATGACCCTTTTAACATTGTGAGTAACTTTAGATATTACGTTCATTAATTTTAATACCCACTAAGTTGATACCCTGTATATTACTCTACACCATGTAGGCTGTACCTGACGATGCTGCTTTAGACCGCGGAACCGGTAGTGCATCAATAGAATTTTACCAGCTGTCTGCAGCATTCTTCTCGACTTCACATCTTTTCCGTCGCGTCCTCGGAGATTCCATTGCGTCGTTCCACTGATAGAAAGCACACGTGGCGAGGCATCAAGGAATCGTCAATTTGGTAACAGAGCAAAGTGAGGGGAGCTGATAACTGTGAAGCGCGTCCAAGACTTGACTACAGTAAGCAGAGTAAAATGGTTTGGGTTGCAGTAGTTATGCAGAGATTCAGGGGCACGCACAGCATAAAATAGCGGGGAGAGCTGCATCAAACCAGTCTTTGAAATCGCAAGCTGTGTGCTCTGCTACGCAAATGGTTTAACTTCTCGCAAGTAAACCTGTCTTATCTTGGAATATGCCTCAACAGCTCAGTAAGAACTCAAACAACATATCTATTAACGCAATCTGATATCGATAAGAGAAAAGAATGTTACATGAGCAGCACATTAAATCTGCAGCGGGACGATATCAGGTATATTACAAGAATGTATATGATAACGAACATGAAAAGAATAGTCACGAGATCCTAATAATATTTAAAGTGAGGTAATATCTAGGTTACAGTTATTCATTGTGCAACGGAATATGAACGCAGTATGCTAGACAAAATCGTCAAATATGAAATACAGAACAATTACTAGTAATACGACTTAAAATCAGTTAAATTATGATACAGTTCGAAAGATTTGAGTAAGCATGGTTTACCCACTCGTACTAAACACATGTTGATAATACTCTGCTTGAAATAGCTTATGAGACACAAACAAATGTAGTTTTGTAGAATCAGCCACAGTATTAGTCGTCACTACCTACATTTTAACATGAAATTACACGCTTTAGCACGGGATATTTACTACTAAAAGAGTGGAATACCATTTGAGAAGTGAAATATTTAGCCATACTCATGAACTGCAGCAGTAATCTGAGGGGAAAGCTGCGTTTGATATCATGCGATCACGAAATAATGGAGCACGAATGGTCGTGCCAATACTTATTTAAACACTCAGTAAACAACACGGGAAGGTAGAAACAAGATACTTTAGTTCAATTTAAATTGTATAGTTGATCCAAAATCAGAAGGACACTAAGGAACATTGACCCTTGACCATACAAAGACACCTGATCCAAAAAGTCAAGTACAATACCATTGTATAAAATCACTTTCGTACACGAATAGCAACAAATCATTGATCATTAAAAGACTAACAACAAATCATTAATTAAACAAAACTGGGAGAAGGAATGACTTAAATTATTATACTATGTACAGCATTGAGTGACAAAAATTTGATTCTGCCGCCAGATTAGCAACCAAATATTAGCAACATCGCGCGTATGAGTACATAATTCGCTTAAGCAGTACCAGACTAATGAAAATCTAGCCGTAGTATGTGAACATCTTAGGAAAGATTTACTAGCACGCTGTTATATACCAACAGTCTCTTCGAATATCGCACTAATCGCAACAATCTCACAAAGAAAACTGTAAGGTCGTGGTGACCGTATCTAACACAACACAGTTGTCTCCCCGCGGCTCCTTGAACGAGAGTGTGTTTTGAAAACAACTCGGCAGTGTGTCTCCCAACTGATTAAGCGCTGATTGGTCTGTTCCCCGGAAACGCGTGACGAAGGCTTCCCAAAGCATCACAGAGACAGTCATCCCAAACATTACAATTATCTGTAGTCGACGCTCCTCACAGAAACATCTTTGCAGATACTACTCCGCGAGATAAAGAAAAAATGTGAGTGAAATTTGAAAGTGGCCACTTAACAGACGCCTATCAGATTGAACCATACCAGTGGCTGTGCTCTATCTTCGAGATCTCCATGGCGCTTTCTTTTAACAGTGCAACGCAAGGCCGCACGTTTCCGATGCTGCCCTGACCTACCTCGATTGTTTCCCTGGCCACCACGTTCTCCAAATGTCTCGCTCATCAAAAACTCTGTCATACAATCTGACAAGGCGAGGTCACGACGTTTGGAACGCGGATTTACTGCAAACTTCGTACACTCGTAGTACTCCATGAGGACAACAAAATGTGTAAGCAATAGCGCGTACTTCTTAAACGTTACTGAGAAAATCGCAAGATAATTTCGGTCGTCAAATATGTATCTTTGCGTGGCCATTTTAACCATAAAGCGGGTGCAGCCGACTGGTGCCGGCACGGTACCTCAGCGTGCTTCCTACTCTCTGTAATAAAAAAACTGAGTGAACGGATCAACAAAGAACCTGAACGGTTGTCACCGGACGTCTGACACGAACAAATTCATCGACCAATATGGAGCAAAATGAGATTAAAAAAAAAAAAAGCGTGTTCGGTCAGAGCGTTGGCTTCCCTATCTAATAAAATAACTGAACGAACGAACTGAACGGGTATCATCGGACGTCCGCCCTGACCAAATTCAGCGAACAATGTCGTACAACTTTTTTTTAAAAATAAAGTGATGGGCGTTTAAGCCGCTGGATCGCTGGAATCGAGTTGCGTTCGTCAGTTTTATTTTTTTTATTTTCAACACAGTCATTTTCTTTACTATTTATATTACAATTGATATAATGGGAAAAATAAGTGTAATTGGATGAACTTTTATTAAATTTACAATGTTATTTGGCAGTCTGCTTATTTTTATTATCACAAATAATATAATAATCATAACTATCTACTAGTAAACGACCAAACCCACAAAGTGATACTGAAAATGTATGCTTGTCCGTCTCTTCAAAACTGTTCGTATTTAATCGAAAGAGAACGAGAAATTGCTTCTCGGACGACGCTATTAAAATACACTCGATACTGCATAACCAATTATCAGCGCCGATTTGTAAGGAAATACTGCGTTATGCATGGTTTGCTTCCAAACTATCGTCTGAAAGCGAGGTTTTCGAAAATGTCAACGAGGTTATTTTATCCACAGAAATCGTCAAAAGACCTTGCGTGTGCGGGAACATAGCATTTATTCAATGCAGCTCGTGCCGTTTAACTTTGTTTTCCATGTTTTTACGAAAAATACCAACCTGCAACTTGTAATGTTGAAAGTGACGATTAATTGTACATCTTTCGAAAGCCGTCTGTGCCGGTCAAAACTTGGAGGTAACAAGTCGTTTCGGGCTCCATCCAGGTATAAGGTATTTCTCAAATCACGGACAGGCATACATTTTCAGTATCACTTTATGCGTTTGGTCATTTACTAGTCGATAGTTATGAATCTTACATTATCTGTGTTAATAAAAATTAGTAGGCTACCAAGTAACGTTGTAAATTTAATAAAAGTTCATACGATTACACATATTTTCCCCATTATATCAACTGTAATATAAATAATAAAAAAAATGACTGTGATGAAAATAAAAAAAACTGACGAACGGAACTCGATCCAGCGGCTTGAACGCCAAACACGACGTCCGATGAAGTTTCCTCAGTTTTTTTATTTTTTATTATATATTATATTATATATATATTATATATTATATTATATTATATATTTACAATTTGTATAGAAACCAGATTGCAGTTATAAGAGTCGAGGGGCATGAAAGAGAAGCAGTGGTTGGGAAGGGAGTAAGACAGGGTTGTAGCCTCTCCCCGATGCTATTCAATCTGTATATTGAGCAAGCAGTAAAGGAAACAAAAGAAAAATTCGGAGTAGGTATTAAAATCCATGGAGAAGAAATAAAAACGTTGAGGTTCGCCGATGACATTGTAATTCTGTCAGAGACAGCAAAGGACTTGGAAGAGCAGTTGAACGGAATGGATAGTGTCTTGAAGGGAGGATATAAGATGAACATCAACAAAAGCAAAACGAGGATAATGGAATGTAGTCGAATTAAGTCGGGTGATGTTGAGGGTATTAGATTAGGAAATGAGACACTTAAAGTAGTAAAGGAGTTTTGCTATTTGGGGAGCATAATAACTGATGATGGTCGAAGTAGAGAGGATATAAAATGTAGACTGGTAATGGCAAGGAAAGCGTTTCTGAAGAAGAGAAATTTGTTAACATCGAGTATAGATTTAAGTGTCAGGAAGTCATTTCTGAAAGTATTTGTATGGAGTGTAGCCATGTATGGAAGCGAAACATGGACGGTAAATAGTTTGGACAAGAAGAGAATAGAAGCTTTCGAAATGTGGTGCTACAGAAGAATGCGGAAAATTAGATGGGTAGATCACATAACTAATGAGGAAGTATTGAATAGGATTGGGGAGAAGAGAAGTTTGTGGCACAACTTGACCAGAAGAAGGGATCGGTTGGTAGGACATGTACTGAGGCATCAAGGGATCACCAATTTAGTATTGGAGGGCAGCGTGGAGGGTAAAAATCGTAGGGGGAGACCAAGAGATGAATACACTAAGCAGATTCAGAAAGATGTAGGTTGCAGTAGGTACTGGGAGATGAAGAAGCTTGCACAGGATAGAGTAGCATGGAGAGCTGCATCAAACCAGTCTCTGGACTGAAGACCACAACAACAACAACAACAACATTATTTTCAAGGGTATCTATCACTCTGACCGAACACGGTGAACTACCGTACCGGCACCACTCGGCTGCAGCCTCTTCATGGTTAAAATGGCCACACACAGATATGTATTCGACGACCGCAATTAACTTAAGATTTTCTCAATAACGCTTGAGGAGTACGAGCTACTGCTTACACATTTTGTTGTCCTCATGGAGTACTACGAGTGTACAAAGTTTGCAGTAAATCCGCGTTCCAAACGTCGTGGCCTCCCCTTGTGAGTTCTATTCGATGCCCAGCAGAGTTAGAGCCGCTGATGTTGGCAGAGGCTGTATACTTAACTTCGAATCTGTACACCCCTAAATCATCTACATATTTTTCATGCAGTCTTCCTTCTACGACGGGCATTCAATAAATAATGCAACACATTTTCTTCTGAAAGTATGTTGGTTTTATTCACGATTGCAGTACATCGTATTATACCCCACTTTTGTGGCTACAAAACCCTATTTTTCTACATAATCTCCCACGCCCGGGTTCCCGGGTTCGATTCCCGGCGGGGTCAGGGATTTTCTCTGCCTCGTGATGGCTGGGTGTTGTGTGCTATCCTTAGGTTAGTTAGGTTTAAGTAGTTCTAAGTTCTAGGGGACTGATGACCATAGATGTTAAGTCCCATAGTGCTCAGAGCCATTTTTTTTCTACATAATCTCCGTTCAGTGCGACGAATTTACGCCGTCTTACTGGGAGAGCCTGTATGCCTGCATTGTACCACTCTTCTGGGCTACGTCGGAGCCAACGTCTTGCTGCATCAATAACCTCCTCATCATCCATGTACTTCTTCCTGCAGAGTGCATCCTTCATTGAGACAATCAGTTGGAAGTCTGAAGTTGCGAGATCCAGGCCGAAGGGTGGATGAGGAAGAACAGTCCAATGAAGTATTGTGAGCTCCTCTCGGGTGCGCAGATTTGGGTGAGGTCTTGTGTCATCATAGAGAAGGAGAAGTTCGTTTGCGTTTTTGCGGTTATGAACAAGCTGGAGTCGTTTCTTCAGTTTCCTGAGGGTAGCACGATACACTTCAGAGCTGATCGTTGCACCATGAGGAAGCACATCAAACACAATGATCCCTTCAGAGTCCCAGAAGACCGTCGCCATGAGAGTGCGGCTTTGAACTTTTCCTTCGGAGGAGAGGTTGCGTGGCGCCAATCCATGATTTGCCGTTTTGTTTCAGTTTCGAAGTGATGAACCCATATTTCATCGCCTGTGACGTTATTCGACAAAAAATTGTCACGATCAGCCTTGTAACGAGCAAGCAGTTCCTCACAAATGGTCCTTCGTTGTCCTTTAAATTCTTCCGTTACGCGGCGAGGAACCCACGGGCACACACCTTTGAGTACAACTAGTCGACGAGTGTATCTGCACAACCAGCAGGGACGTCCAGTTGTACACTGAAGTGTTTGATTGTGATCTGTCGATCAACTGGAATGAGAATGTCCCCGCACCTTTCAATATTGCAAGAGTCATAGCTGTATTCGGCCGGCTGGCAAGCGCGAGTTCGAACAGGTTTGAGCGACCTTCTTGCGATGATCCCAGACGCCTCTCCCAACGACTCATCGTGCTTTTGTTCCCTTCCAGGTCTCCATAGACATTCTGCAAGCGCCTATGAATATCTGCGATGCTCTGGTTTTCCGCCAAAAGAAACTCAGTGATTGCTTCTACATGGAGCGCGCCTCTGTTACATACGCCATTTTGAAGGCTACATACAGCGCCGTCACCTATCGGAACTTCTTGAAACTATAGGGACTCCACGATGTCCCCCCCCCCCCCCCATGATAAATTCCGCATTTTTCAACATAAATCGGCCGAAAAAAAAGAGTTACAGGACGTATTGAACGCCCCTCGTATACTGCAGGCGCACAGTAAGGAAAAATTTCATTACCTCCGCACCCGATAGTCAAGGGAAGGCAGGATTCGGTTACGATTGTGGACAGGGCCGTAATCAGTTACTATTGGTTGCCTTGTACAGTTACAGACATTTATTTTTAAAACAGTTATTCTAGACTCAACAATAAATAAAAAAATACCACACGTTATTAATGAAGGAATAAATAACTGTGTAAATAACAGTGTTTTCATTGCATTACAATTTAGCAAATCACCATAAAATACAGATAATGTAAAAAAAGGCCACTGAGATCGTGGCAATAAATTAAGAATGTTTAAGAACTCGCTGCAATTACAACTTACAGGTATTAAAATACTAAAAAGTAAGTGGCCACAAACTCAGCAGAAGGTATCAGGCGCCAGGAATGGCAGTAAAAAATGAGATTTTAAGGCTTACTGCTAAAATAAAAATATCGAATTATTTTTTTCTAAGCAAATAACCACAATCACGGCTGAAGGCCTTATCACACTACTGGCCCTTAAAATTGTTACACGAAGAAGACAGATGATAAATGGATATTCATTGAACAAGTATATTATACTAGAACTGACATGTGATTACATTTTCTCGCAATTTGGGTGGATAGGTCCTGCGAAATCAGTACCCAGAACAACCACCTCTGGCCATAATAACGGCCTAGATACGCCTGGGCATTGAGTAAAACAGAGCTTGGATGGCGTGTACAGGTCATGGGCAGCTTCAAGACGATACCACAGTTCATCAAGAGTAGTGACTGGCGTATTGTGACGAGCCAGTTGCTCGGCCACCATTGACCAGACGTTTTCAATTGGTGAGAGATCTGAGGAATGTGCCGGCCAGGGCAGCAGTCGAACATTTTCTGTATCCAGAAAGGCCCGTTCAGGACCTGCATCATGCGGTCGTGCATTACCCTGCTGAAATGTAGGGTTCCGCAGGGATCGAATGAAAGGTAGAGCCGCGGGTCGTAACACATCTGAAATGTAACGTCCTCTGTTCAAAGTGCCATCAGTGCGAACAAGAGGTGACCGAGACGTGTACCCAACGACACCCCATACCATCACGCCGGGTGATACGCCAGTATGGCGATGACGAATACACGCTTCCAATGTGCATTCACGGCGACGTCGCCAAACACGGATGCGACGATCATGATGCTGTAAACAGAACCTGGATTCGTCCGAAAAAATGACGTTTTGCCATTCGTGCACCCAGGTTCGTCGTTGAGTACACCATCGCAGGCGCTCCTGTCTGTGATGCAACGTCAAGGGTAACCGCAGCCATGGTCTCCGAGCTGATGGTCCATGCTGCTGCAAAAGTCGTCGAACTGTTCGTGCAGATGGTTGTTGTCTTGCAAGCGTCCCCATCTGTTGACTCAGGGATCGAGACGTGGCTGCACGATCCGTTACAGCCATGTGGATAAGATGCCTGTCATCGCGACTGCTAGTGATATGAGGCCGTTGGGATCCAGCACGGCGTTCCGTATTACCCCCCTGAGGCCACCGATTGAATATTCTGCTAACAGTTATTGGATCTCGACCAACGCGAGCAGCAATGTCGCGTTACGATAAACCACAATCGCGATAGGCTACAATCCGTCCTTTATCAAAGTCAGAAACGTGATGGTACGCATTTCTCCTCCTTACACGAGGCATCACAACAACGTTTCACAAGGCAACGCCGGTCAACGGCTGTTTGTGTATGAGAAATCGGTTGGAAACTTTCCTCATGTCAGCACGTTGTAGGTGTCGCCACCGGCGCCAAGCTTGTGTGAATGCTCTGAAAAGCTAATCATTTGCATATCACAGCATCTTCTTCCTGTCGGTTAAATTTCGCGTCTGTAGCACGTCATCTTCGTGGTGTAGCAATTTTAATGGCCAGTAGTGTATACAAGCAAAGGTTAATTATAAGAAACAAGCAACTGACCACCAAACGGATGAAATAAGATGATGGTAACCTTGTAACACAATCCTTACACTGCTAGATTTATTCAAGAAGGCGACCGGAACTATTAACTAGACTTCCATAACCTTTAATGTAGGCATTACAAGGTATGGTAATAAATCACACAATAATAAAACACAAAGACCAGTGACAGACGCTGCTCCAGTAATCGACCTCTGAGAAGGTCCGGCAACAAACACTTACGCAAGTGATGAGATAGGTAGCCAAGAGTTGCATTCACTTCACAATATGGTAACTCAGACTTGTGGCAGTCTAACGAATGACTAATGACAATCTTGCTGAAGCTGCCTGACGTCCAATAAACCAAATGCAAGAATGGAACAACACGTCAAAGCCGGAACCGGCGGACTGCACTACACCTCGAGAATGCTGTGCTTAGAGCGCCCGAAACGAGAAAGGAATCACTACTACCAGACTAAACAATCACAAACGGCCTACAATCAAGAAAGCTGTCAAAACTACACGCATTACTGGACAGCAGCGGCAAGGCGAGGAAACGTACACTGCCATTACATACACTAACTCCCAGGGCAGGTAACTGGGGCGTCAGCGGCCACCGGGCAGGAAAAAATACCAGTGGTTGAACTTAACAAATTATAACAAGCTGAACGCAGTAAATAGTAATAAGAAGTCGACGAATGCTAATAAGATCCGCCTTCCCCAAGCACTCCACTCGTTGCTCTTCGCCTCGGCGACACTACGAGCGGCTGCACGAATCCAAGTCACTGGAGAATCGCGAGACGTCACAATGGTGGAGGTTTCTCTACTTGGATTGAAATGCACTCATCTTAAAGCTTGCTGGATCAGATTTAGGACGATGTCGTGCATCCTTTGTGATCACAGCCCTTTCTATCTGGCAGTCCATGCGCGCCGCCAGTGGTCCCGGCGTGTTCCTCGCACTGCGTGGACCTGGCTTCTCCTGAATCCCCAACCGAACTGCCACACTGACATGACATGGAAAAACAACGTTGTCGCCCCAAAGATAGGGCAACAGTTACTACATATCGATAACCACTGCTGCTGCCACTAGCGGACAGGCAACGCTTGCGAAACGAGTGGCGCCAGTCAAGACGAGAAGTAGACAAACAACGGCAACTATGCTACTAAAGGATACGGTCTGGCCTCCAACAGAGGGTGGAAACCTACAAACAGCACCAACGCGAGCCGCAGCACGGCTCTCTCCCTATATTTTTTTGTGTTGCAATTTTAATGGCCCATAGTGTACACTGTGAACTGTTAACATAGACGATCATAGATAGGTAGTCGTGCCAGCCACCGTGATCGCAGGCTTAAGCAGAATGTGGTATTATTCTCTCATTTTGTTGTTATTCACACAACTTAACAGAATCTTGTAGCACTATTAGAAAACTGCAACCGAACAAAGAATCAGGCAAATGTGAGTCACAGCTGTCATGTCATGCGGAGAAATCGTTGATGAGGATATGTTTCTTGGCTGATATTGTGAAAGAAACTCTATTGTTTCTAAGGTGACTGCTCCCAGTCAAACCTTTTATTTGCTTTGTTCTGCAGGGATGATTACTATGTTTAGAGAACTCAACCAGATTTCGACGTTGCAAAATTTACTTATTGACGAAATTGTTTCACTGGGGAAGAACGCACTATGGTCTCTCCTTTCAGTCGATGCATCAACGTTAAAATGACAGATATCGAAATGAGTGACCATGAGCTACTAAATCAACTCAAACACTCAGCAGAGGCAAGGCGACAGAACCTTATAGGATACGAGTACCTTCCTACACACAATATATGAAAGAACTTGCTCGTTCCTAGTGATCGGAAAAATGCGTTTTTATGGTGAGTCGTCGTACGAACGCACGAAACTACAGGCCTGTATTGTTGACGTCGGTCGCTTGTAGAATTTTAGAAAACGTTTTATGCTCGCTTATGAAGTCGTTTGTGGAGACCAAAAATACAGAGCAGTCGCAACGCTATAAAATTGTCGTGAAATGCAGGAAGACACGCACAGGACCTATCCTGTGCATGTACGAGGACTGGCAGTTTATCCTCAGAATAAACAAATGTAACGTATTATTTATAAACAGGCGGACATACCCGTTATTGCATTATTACACGATCGCCGAACGTTGGAAACAGTGACACCGATCACAAATATACGAATATGTCTATGGAGTAAACTAAAGTGGAACGACTAGATGAAACTCTTCACAGGAAAGGCAAACACGAGACAGATTCAGCGGAAAAAATCTCATGTCGTGAAGCCCACTCGCAAAGGAGGTTGTTTACAGAACCCTTGATCTACCAAGACTTGCGTATCGGGGATCCGTTCCAGATAGGACTGACAGAGGAAAATGAGGAGATCCAAATAAGAGCTGCGCGTTTTGTCTCAGCTACGTTTCGCAAGAACGAGAGCGTCATGGAAATGCTGTAACAGGTCAAACCACTACGGACAAATCTAACTACAGATGTACAGTATGTGAATTTGTGGAATTTTAAAAGCGTATCTGCTCGCATTAAGTAATTTTCGTATCTGCTACTCAGGTGGTTTTATACGTTGGCTTCCTTGTCTTCGGAGTGTGATTGTTGACTCCGAATTTTCTTGTACGAAGAAATCTGAGACTTTTAAGGATTGTAAAAATTCGATAGATCATCAACTACGAAATCTAAACTACTACATAAATAACAGTCGTTGTTTAACGTTGTTAACAGAAACCTCTAAAAGTTCTAGTCTGATTTGCTTCAGATTCCTACACGATACTCTAATAATCGTTCGGACGGACATAGGCTACGTTTTTTTTAAATAAATAACATATAAATATATCTACCTGGTACACTACCGTATGAAGACAATCGTTGTTAACGTTGTTACCATATACATATCAGGAAAAGTTCTTAACCAATTTACTTGAAAGTTTTAGGTGATAATAAACGTTCAGACGAACAGAGCCTACGTATTGTTAATATACCCATACGCGTTCGGCGATGACATTGTAATTCTGTCAGAGACAGCAAAGGACTTGGAAGAGCAGTTGAACGGAATGGATAGTGTCTTGAAGGGAGGATATAAGATGAACATCAACAAAAGCAAAACGAGGATAATGGAATGTAGTCGAATTAAGTCGGGTGATGTTGAGGGAATTAGATTAGGAAATGAGACACTTAAAGTAGTAAAGGAGTTTTGCTATTTGGGGAGCAAAATAACTGATGATGGTCGAAGTAGAGAGGATATAAAATGTAGACTGGCAATGGCAAGGAAAGCGTTTCTGAAGAAGAGAAATTTGTTAACATCGAGTATAGATTTAAGTGTCAGGAAGTCATTTCTGAAGGTATTTGTATGGAGTGTAGCCATGTATGGAAGTGAAACATGGACGGTAAATAGTTTGGACAAGAAGAGAATAGAAGCTTTCGAAATGTGGTGCTACAGAAGAATGCTGAAGATTAGATGGGTAGATCACATAACTAATGAGGAAGTATTGAATAGGATTGGGGAGAAGAGAAGTTTGTGGCACAACTTGACCAGAAGAAGGGATCTGTTGGTAGGACATGTTCTGAGGCATCAAGGGATCACCAATTTAGTATTGGAGGGCAGCGTGGAGGGTAAAAATCGTAGGGGGAGACCAAGAGATGAATACACTAAGCAGATTCAGAAAGATGTAGGTTGCAATAGGTACTGGGAGATGAAGAAGCTTGCACAGGATAGGGTAGCATGGAGAGCTGCATCAAACCAGTCTCAGGACTGAAGACCACAACAACAACAACCCATACGCGTAATAAAGGTGTGTGTGTGCGCACGCACGCATCTCCTCCTGATCTACTGGACCGATTTCAACCTAACTTGGTACACGTATACCTTACTGTCAGGTGACAATTACTGTGGGGGTGAGAAGCGTAGGCAACGACGCGTGAATTTCCAGGCTTTATTCATCCAGTATTTGAGAATGATCACTTCGTTCAAATGACTCTAAGCACTATGGGACTTAACATCTGAGGCCATCAGTCCCCTAGACAACCTAACTAACCTAAGGAAATCAAACACATCCATCCCCGAGGCAGGATTCGAACCTGCGACCGTAGCAGCAGCGCGGTTCCGCACTGAAGCGCCTAGAACCGCTCGTCCACAACGGCCGGTGAGAACTTCGTGACTTGTGACAAACTTTATACTGAATTTCAAAAAATTACGAAATTTTTTCTCGCTGACAACCCCAAGAGAATGGTGAAGGCAAATGTGTTGATCGCTTACTGCTTTTCCGCTGTTCATGCAGTAAAATTACCGCATGAGGTATAACGTTATAATTCATCACTTCTTTACTACTTACTGTATTCGCGACACATTTTACAGACAATATGCACGTATACCAATGAATCTTCTAAGTGCAAAGTTATATCAATGCACAACACGTAGCTCAGGAGATATGACGTCATAAAGAATGAGATGCGTGAAAAACTGATACATCACACATGACGTTTAATTTGGTTACTTCTTTGATACTAACCCTATTTGCAATAAATTTTGCAGACAGTATCCACATATACCGCAAAATGTACCTACAAAATTATATCATTGTACGACGCATAGTTCAGGAGATATGACGTGATAAACATTTAGCACAAGGCCAGACGCTGCTTGGTACTGGCGTGGACGCACAGCTATAAATAAATGATTGAGCAACGCCGGGTTTGTGGGTTGCCGGCTTATGTTTAGAGTACTACTACAGAATCTGTATCGTCAGAAATTTTGTAATCCTGCGAGCTGACAGATTAAAACTACCGAAATACTCGAACAATCCACGGGTGTACTGCCGATCCATAGTGTTCAACGGGCACAATACAGGGTGATTCAAAAAGAATACCACAACTTTAAAAATGTGTATTTAATGAAAGAAACATAATATAACCTTCTGTTATACATCATTACAGAGTATTTAAAAAGTTTTTATTTTTCACTCAAAAACAAGTTCAGAGATGTTCAATATGGCCCCCTCCAGACACTCGAGCAATATCAACCCGATACTCCAACTCGTTCCACACTCTCTGTAGCATATCAGGCGTAACAGTTTGGATAGCTGCTGTTATTTCTCGTTTCAAATCATCAATGGTGGCTGGGAGAGGTGGCCGAAACACCATATCCTTAACATACCCCCATAAGAAAAAATCGCAGGGGGTAAGATCAGGGCTCCTTGGAGGCCAGTGATGAAATGCTCTGTTTCCATTTGAGCAATGATAAAATCACAGAAATCGATTCTTTTAATATTATCAGTTGCAGACAGTGCTTGAACCAATTTCAGACGATAAGGTTTTATAACTAACCTTTTTCTTAGGACTCTCCATACAGTTGATTGTGGAATTTGCAGCTCTCTGCTAGCTCTGCGAGTCGATTTTCCTGGGCTGCGAACAAATGCTTGCTGGATGCGTGCTACATTTTCATCACTCGTTCTCGGCCGTCCAGAACTTTTCCCTTTACACAAACACCCGTTCTCTGTAAACTGTTTATACCAACGTTTAATACACCACCTATCAGGAGGTTTAACACCATAATTCGTTCGAAATGCACGCTGAACAACTGTCGTCGATTCACTTCTGCCGTACTCAATAACACAAAAAGCTTTCTGTTGAGCGGTCACCATCTTAGCATCAATTGACGCTGACGCCTAGTCAGCAGCGCCTCAAGCGAACAAATGTACAACTAAATGAAACTTTATAGCTCCCTTAATTCGCCGACAGATAGTGCTTAGCTCTGCCTTTTGTCGTTGCAGAGTTTTAAATTCCTAAAGTTGTGGTATTCTTTTTGAATCACCCTGTATTTCGGCGAGCAGACATGTCGCCGTCGTCAGGTGCGCTGACGAACTGAGCTCCTGATTTTTTTTTTTTTTTCCTTTATTGAATTTCAATTCCCCCCCGAAGGGGGCGTGCTGGCAGCAGCTTAGGACGCCGCTCTGCAGCCTACAGATTTTCTGACAAAGAGTAGGAGAATAAATAATAATAAAAAACAGGCGACAAAATCGGGGACTTAGTGAGTAACAAGGTGAAAAGAAAATGGGGAAATTAAAACAAACAACAGAGGGATGATGAAGCGAATAAAAATACATACGGAGCAGACAGGGGAAACAATAGACAATTAAAAAAACACGGCGACAGTCTGGATTCTGTTCGCAAAGTATATAAAATGCACACCCAGCGACAGCATGGTTTCTGTTCGCAACACAACACCGAATAGTCACTAGAACACAGCACTAAAAGTCGGCAAAGGGGACACCACAGTCGAGAGCAGGTGGGGGGAAACTGGACAGGAGATGGGAAAACAAAAAGGGGGGGAAAGGAGAGTAAAAGCGAAGGGGGGGGGGAACCGGGAAAGGAGCTGATGGAGGATGAGGACCCATAAGAGGGGTGGGGGGCAGACGCGACAGGGAGGGGGGTAGGCAGAGGAGGGGAATACAAAAGGACTGGGGGGGAGAAGGGAGGTAGGGAGAGGTGTAGTGGGGAGGAAACAGGACGGAAAGGGGGGGGGAAGAGGGAGCCCAGGGAAAGGACAGAGGAAAGGAGGGGGAGGGAGGATCAGAGTTGATGAGCTCCTGAGGGCGGGCGGCCGTCTTAAATCCCCTCCCCTCGCGAGGCGTTCTCTCCGCGGTCCGCGCCCGCGCGTCAGCGGTCGGCTGTCAGCGTCTGTGGTGGCGTCGGTGTAATTGCCTCGTCCGCCCTAGTCGCCCGTTCCTTTCCTCTGCTGAGCCTCTTTTTAATTAGACTCATGCTGGTTCCCGTGCCCAGCTGAAGTTGTAGCCGCAATCTCGGCTGATGAGTCCGCCTCTGATAGGAATTTCGATAGCCTCTCCAATGACACTGTCCCAGTATTTAGATGTCTGTGCCAAGACTCTGGTATGTTGGTAGTCCATTTCGCGATTTTCGGACAAACAGTGCACTGCGACCGCCGACTTGTTGGGATACCCAAATCGAGTGTGCCTCTGATCTTCTCGGCAACGATCTTTGATGGTGCGCACTGTTTGTCCAATATAAGTCATCCCACATTGACACGGAATCTGGTATATGCCAGCCTTCCGCAAACCGAGATCGTCTTTGACACTTCCCAATAATGCTCGCGTTTTATTTGGTGGGCAAACGGCAGTTCCTACTCCGTGTTTCCTCGATATTCGTTCTATTTTCCTCGATAGTGCGCCAGTATACGGTGTATAGGCAGTGGCTATCTCTTACCCCGTGACTTCTTCCGTCTCCACACGCTGTACTGTTGAAGTGGGGCGGAGAGCGCGTCTGATCGGCCATTCCGAGTACCCGTTTTTCCGGAATACAGTTTTGAGGTGTTCCAGCTCTTGGGGCAGACTCTCTGCTTCAGAGATGGTGCGCCCCTTGTGCATCAGTGTTTTTAGTACCCATTCCTCTGCGCGGGATGGTGGCAGCTATCCGCTTACAAATACAGGAACTCAGTTCGTCAGAGCACATGACGATGGCGACATGTCTGATCACCGAAATATTGTGTCCGTTGGACACTATGGACCGGCAGTACATCCGTGGATTGTTCGAGCAAGAAATACGCCGGGAGAAACTAGAGAATTATACCGAAATACTGTCACTGAAGCTACTATCCTTACAGACACAACTGCTGGTGAGATTTACCTCATACGCTCTATACCAATGATACCAGCCAATTTACCCGCTCATTTTAAGCGACTACAGTTCCCAATGAAGGTGCTGTTCTGCAACAAAAATCAAGTCTGAAGGGGAGAGGTAGGGGGGAAGAGGAGATGGAGAATGTAGGGGACAGGAGGAGATGGACAGAGAGAAGATGGGAGGAAGTGATGGACAGAGAAGTGGGAGGAGGAGGAGATACACAGAGAGAGAGGGGAGAAGGAGGTGGAGAGAGAGAGAGAGAGAGAAGAGAGGAAGAGGGGGGGGGAGAGACAGAGAGAGAGAGAAGGAGAGTAGGACGTATATGCAATTCCAGTTCTTATTTAGCTATTTTGGAACATTGCCGGTAATAAATATTTACACTTTTAACTTCAGCATTCTTAAACATTTCAAATTACTGATTGACCAGAATAATTTCCAACTGCTCCCATGACTTACAAACTGTAACTCAATACATGTCTGTTCTTTACGAACGACTTCACACGACTCTCTCCCACAACTACTCCTCCCGCCAAGGGAAAAAGAACAGCGTTACATTTATAGACAAAGAATTTAACTATTCACATCGCTGGCAAAACCAGCATTCAAATTCACTTACGTTTATTCTGTATGCAAACACTACAAAATTTATTGGAAATGTTGTAAATAACTTTATCAAATTTATCGTTACGTTTCTATTCACATCGAATGTAAGCAGTAGTGCACAAAATATTACATTTAAGTACAAATGGTTTTGTATGAGGTTATTATTTTATAAATAAAATTGTCGATACCCTTCGGTATCAGATAGTTCGTAATGCGGATTAAGCTTCGTTACATCACAATGCTCAACCAACTCCAATGGCAGACGCTAAAACAGAACCATTGTGCATCTTAGTGTGGTTAACTGTTAAAATTCCAAGAGCGTAAATTCCGAAAACAGTCAACCAATACGCGGTTTCCTGTACCATCTACAGAGGGCCGAGCGGAGACGACTCTGCGTGAAGTCAAGGTAGCTGTTGGGAAACTGCGAAGCATCAACAACGCCAGCCGCGGTGGTCTAGCGGTTCTGGCGCTGCAGTCCGGAACCGCGCGACTGCTACGGTCGCAGGTTCGAATCCTGCCTCGGCCATGGGTGTGTGTGATGTCCTTAGGTTAGTTAGGTTTAAGTAGTTCTAAGTTCTAGGGGACTTATGACCTAAGATGTTGAGTCCCATAGTGCTCAGAGCCATTTGAACCATCAACGACGCCAGCAAAACATTATTGGAGTTCAGTTATTTATTCGCATTGTTTACAAGACGTCATTCTTCTGCAGTAGTATCGGTTGTTGCTATTAGGGTCACTCCAAAAGAAATACACACTGTTGTTGTTGTTGTCTTCAGTCCTGAAACTGGTTTGATGCAGCTCTCCAAGCTACTCTATCCTGTGCAAGCTTCTTCATCTCCCAGTACTTACTGCAACCTACATCTTTCTGAATCTGCTTAGTGTATTCGTCTCTTGGTCTCCCTCTACGATTTTTACCCTCCACGCTGCCCTCCAATGCTAAATTTGTGATCCCTTGATTCCTCAGAACATGTCCTACCAACCGATCCCTTCTTCTTGTCAAGTTGTGCCACAAACTTCTCCCCAATTCTATTCAATACCTCCATCTAATTTTCAGCATTCTTCTGTAGCACCACATTTCGAAAGCTTCTATTCTCTTCTTGTCCAAACTATTTATCGTCCATGTTTCACTTCCATACATGGCTACACTCCATACAAATACTTTCAGAAACGACTTCCTCACACTTAAATCTATACCCGATGTTAACAAATTTCTCTTCTTCAGAAACGCTTTCGTTGCCATTGCCAGTCTACATTTTATATCCTCTCTACTTCGACCATCATCAGTTATTTTGCTCCCCAAATAGAAAAACTCCTCTACTACTTTAAGTGTCTCATTTCCTAATCTAATTCCCTCAGCATCACCCGACTTAATTAGACTACATTCCATTATCCTCGTTTTGCTTTTGTTGATGTTCATCTTATATCCTCCTTTCAAGACACTGTCCATTCCGTTCAACAGCTCTTCCAAGCCCTTTGCTGTCTCTGACAGAATTACAATGTCATCGGCGAACCTCAACGTTTTTATTTCTTCTCCATGGACTTTAATACCTACTCCGAATTTTTCTTTTGTTTCCTTTACTGCTTGCTCAATATACAGATTGAATAACATCGGGGACAGGCTACAACCCTGTCTCACTCCCTTCCCAACCGCTGCTTCCCTTTCATATCACTCGACTCTTATAACTGCCGTCTGGTTTCTGTACAAATTGTAAATAGCCTTTCGCTCCCTGTATTTTACCCCTGCCACCTTTAGAATTTGAAAGAGAGTATTCCAGTCAACATTGTTAAAAGCTTTCTCTAAGTCTACAAATGCTAGAAATGTAGGTTTGCCTTTCTTTAATCTATTTTCTAAGGTAAGTCGTAGGTTCAGTATTGCCTCACGTGTTCCAACATTTCTGCGGAATCCAAACTGATCTACGCCGAGGTCGGCTTCTACCAGTTTTTCCATTCGTCTGCAAAGAATTCGTGTTAGTATTTTGCAGCTGTTACTTATTAAACTGATAGTTCGGTAATTTTCACATCTGTCAACACCTGCTTTCTTTGGGATTGAAATTATAATATTCTTCTTGAAGTCTGAGGGTATTTCGCCTGTCTCATACATCTTGCTCACCAGATGGTAGAGTTTTGTCAGGTGTAATGACACATTCCGACGCAGAGACATACAATACCTGAAAGGCTGCGCCAAAGATTAAATTGAGAGGCATGTAGATTATAATCTTTGTAATGTTCACATTGGATTCTCTTCTGTTCCATACTCCAAGGAGCTAAGGGACACTTTCGATTGTTGCCTTGTGGAGGAAGGACGTGATTTTTGGACTGTGCGGAAAGGCAGCCATATAGTTAGTAATTATGGTTTGTGCGACTAGCACCGCAAGTCTTATTGTGTTGTGAATAAAAAATAGTGAGAAGTATCGAAGTGTTACGAAAATTATTTAAAGCAACGTAGCATTGTATTCCTTGGTTTCCACCGTCTTCGTGAAGTGAACCGATGCCGACTTAGGAAGATACACACGGTCAACAAAGAGAAGAATATCGATGGCGACTAATGAATTAATATTGTGGCAGAAGGACTAATTCTACGTCTTAGGTGAGAACTTTGATTAAATCAACAATGACGTAGAATTCAAAATGTAATTAATCGAAATGGTAAATTATATTACAGACACATTTCACGCAGCAATGAATTTGTCCGCATTCAAGCCGGTCAATACAGTCCGTAAAAAAGCCATTCAAAAATTCTAAAGTTACAGTTCCTTGTCCGTAATTTTTCCTCTTTTCAAAAAACCAATAAATTTAATTTTTTTTTATTTATTTGGCCACACAGGACTGGCTCTCCCAAGGCAGTCAGTAGCTCTAATGGAATGTTGTCTGCTCCTGGGGCGTTTCGACTCAGGTCTTTCAGTGCTCTGTCAAACTCTTCACGCAGTATCGTATCTCCCATTTTATCTTCATCTACATCCTCTTCCATTTCCATAATATTGTCCTCAAGTACATCGCCCTTGTATAGACTCTCTGTATACTCCTTCCACCTTTCTGCTTTCCCTTCTTTGCTGAGAACTGGGTTTCCATCTGAGCTCTTGATATTCGTACAAGTGCTTCTCCTTTCTCCAAAGGTCTCTTCAATTATCCTGTAGGCAGTGTCTATCTTACCCCTAGTGAGATAAGCCTCTACATCCTTACATTTGTCCTCTAGCCATCCTTGCTTAGCCATTTTGCACTTCCTGTCGATCTCATTTTTGAGACGTTTGTATTCTTTTTTGCCTGATTCATTTACTGCATTTTTATATTTTCTCCTTTCATCAATTAAATTCAATATATCTTCTGTTATCCAAGGATTTCTACTAGCCCTCGTCTTTTTACGTACTTGATCCTCTGCTGCCTTCTCTACTTCATCCCTCAGAGCTACCCATTCTTCTTCTACTGTATTTCTTTCCCCCATTCCTGTCAATTGTTCCCTTATGCTGTCCCTGAAACTCTGTACAACCTCTGGTTTAGTCAGTTTATCCAGGTCCCATCTCCTTAAATTCCCACCTTTTTGCAATTTCTTCAGTTTTAATCTACAGTTCATAACCAATAGATTGTGGTCAGAGTCCACATCTGCCCCTGGAAATGTCTTACAATTTAAAACCTGGTTCCTAAATCTCTGTCTTACCATTATATAATCTATCTGATACCTTTTAGTATCTCCAGGATTCTTCCATGTATACAACCTTCTTTTATGATTCTTGAACCAACTGTTAACTATCATTAAGTTATGCTCTGTGCAAAATTCTAACAGACGGCTTCCTCTTTCATTTCTCTTCCCCAATCCATATTCACCCACTATGTTTCCTTCTCTCCCTTTTCCTACTCTCGCATTCCAGTCACCCATGACTATTAAATTTTCGTCTCCCTTCACTACCCGAATAATTTCTTTTATCTCATCATACATTTCATCAATTTCTTCATCATCTGCAGAGCTAGTTGCCATATAAACTTGTACTACTGTAGTAGGCGTGGGCTTCGTGTCTATCTTGGCCACAATAATGCGTTCACTATGCTGTTTGTTGTATCTTACCCGCGCTCCTATTTTTTTATTCATTATTAAACCTACTCCTGCATTACCCCAATTTGATTTTGTATTTATAACCCTGTATTCACCTGACCAAAAGTCTTGTTCCTCCTGCCACCGAACTTCACTAATTCCCACTATATCTAACTTCAGCCTATCCATTTCCCTTTTTAAATTTTCTAACCTACCTGCCCGATTAAGGGATCTGACATTCCACGCTCCGATCCGTAGAACGCCTATTTTACCCAAGAGGACGCCATCATCATTTAACCATACAGTAAAGCTGCATGCCCTCGGGAAAAATTACGGCTGTAGTTTCCCCTTGCTTTCAGCCGTTCGCAGTACCAGCACAGCAAGGCCGTTTTGGTTAGTGTTGCAAGGCCAGTCAATCATCCAGACTGTTGCCCCTGCAACTACTGAAAAGGCTGCTGCCCCTCTTCAGGAACCACACGTTTGTCTGGCCTCTCAACAGATACCCCTCCGTTGTAGTTGCACCTACGGTACGGCCATCTGTATCGCTGAGGCACGCAAGCCTCCCCACCAACGGCAAGGTCCATGGTTCATTTTGTAAAAATGCAGTTTTCATTCTGCATGTGTGAAAGTTTTACAGTATGTAGGTACATTCTTCCCGCTTGATTTCAAACTTAGTTCAACCTGTTCCCGTAAGTGGCGCCGTCACAGCATGTCTTCAAGATGACTGCTACACTTGACGTTCGTCAGAGGCAACGTGCTGTCATAGAACTCCTGTGCTGTGAAAACGAGGCAGTGCGAAACATCCACAAGAGGTTGAAAAAGGTGTATGGAGTTGCTGCTGTCGATAGCAGTACAGTTAGTCGGTGGGCAGGCAGGTTACGTGATGAAAACGGGCACGGCAATATTGAGGATTGTCCTCGCAGCGGCAGGTCTCGTACTGCACACACTCCAGACAATGTGCAGAGAGTCAACGAATTGGTGACTGCTGGCAGGCGCATCACAGTGAACGAACTGTCACGCAACGTTGGGACAGGGGAAGGAAGTGTTTGCAGAATACTGAAAGTGTTGGCGTTAAAAAAGGTTCGTGCCTGGTGGGTTCCCAGGATGTTGACAGTGGCTCACAAAGAAACAAGGAAAACGGTATGCAGCGAACTTTTGGAACAGTATGAGAATAGTGGAGATGAATTTCTTGGAATAATTGTGATAGGTGATGAAACATGGCTCCATCATTTTTCACCAGAGACGAAGAAGCAATCAATGGAGCGGCATCATGCAAATTCACCCAAGAAAATAAAAATTCAAAACCACACCTTCTGCTGGAAAAGTTACGGCTATTGTGTTTCCGAAGGACTCTTGCTTGTGGACATCATCCCAAGTGGAACTACCATAAATTCTGATGCTTATGTGACGACACTGAAGCAACTTCAAGCGCGACTGAGCAAAAAACCATGGAAGAGATCACAAAACTCGGATGGGCAACACTGAAACACCCGCTTTCCGGTCCTGACCTGGCTCCATGTGACTATAATCTCTTTGGGAAACTGAAAGACTCTCTTCGTGGAACAAGGTTTGAAGATGATGACTCCCTTGTGCATGCTGCCAAACAGTGGCTCCAACAGGTTGGTCCAGAATTTTGCCGTGCGGGTATACAGGCGCTGGTTCCAAGACGGCGTAAGGCAGTTGAGAGGGATGGAAATTATGTGGAGAAATGAAAATATTGTTCCTAAAGGATGTAATCTACACACTGTAAAACTTTCAAACATGTAGAATAAAAGATGGATTTAAAAAAAAATAGTGTGCATTTCTTTTGGAGTGAACCTCGTAATTCAGCTACAGGTTGGATTCCAACAGATGTCCGTCGAGTAAGCTCAGCGTTTGCACGCCCGGGATTTGACGTCAGCGACCCAGGCGACGCGACGGCTGCCTCGCGTCGATTGCGGAGTACCCTCGGTCCTCGGTACCACTCGAAATTCTACGATGACTCTTGACGACACATCCACGATGTACCTGGTGACGCTAGTCATATGGTCGGTTGATATCCTCCCCACCCTGGTAAGCTTCAGCACCCGAAGGCGCCTGAGTGCTGAAACGGAACGTGGGCCCCAAGAGGCCCTGTTGCTGTCTTCCACGTTGAAGTCCGGTACTGGCAGCAATCTGCGATGTGATGTCGGAAGACAGTCAGTCTCTCCATCAGTAGATATTAGGCGGCGAGCAGCATGAAATTCATCTGGTGAAGGCCATCATCTTGAGTAGATATTCGGCTAGTTCATAGACTGTGCTGGGGCATCTAGGACGTACATTCAGCAAAGTACCGTAATCATGAAATCGAGTCCTATTACTGTGAATGCTTTTGCTTTCGATCCCAATGATCAACTCATAACAAGAGCTGCAGGGATGGAGTGTTTAAAGGGAACTATCATGAGGTTATCATGCAAAGTTCAGTTCGTAGTGACCAAATGTGTCCTTCTTCTCCTATAATATCGCGGCATCTTCTGTGGGAGCGGTCCAGTGGTGTTGCTCTCGCGGCTGCACGAAGACTGACGCCTTCTTACCAGATTCATTACTTATACTATTAATACGGAGTCCTTCGGTCTTTTGTGGTGGAGTTCTTAACTTTACCCTAAGCAACACTCATACCCTGCAGCATGATAACGGCTGGTTAACCGTGGCCCTTGTTTGTGGACCCAAAGTCGACAATGTTCCTTGGGTTTTCCGTCCTGTTCGCTGCTGAATGCTTATCTTTACTCGGCAAACAGTGTCCTCGACCTAACCCAGCTGCGACATAATTGCTCGCTTCTTGCTTCGGCCTCCGTCTCTGGCATGATTCGAATTTCTCCTGGGGCAGTGTCAGTGCGTTTTAATTAAATTTTTTCTAAACTCTAGATCTTACTATTCTGTGCTGTAACGCTTCTCTCTCGAAAAAGAAAGAAAGAAAGAAAACGGTAATGGTACGCGAAGTACCGTCCGCAACGCACCGTAAGGCGGCCTGCAGAGTATGGCTGTAGCTGTAGTTGTAGATATAACACCTGACCCTTACATCTGGATGCCCTTCTTACTCGTTGCAGCTGGGCACTAGACGTACACACAGCAGCTGCTGCTCTCGTGGTCTTCGGAGATGTTCCTGTTGTTGGTGTTGGCCGCCGTCCTGGCAGTGTTGGTCTGGAAGAGGCTGACGGCTGCAGAGGAGGAGCCGTTCAACCCCCGCCGGCTGGAGGACGCGTGGTGGGGGCCCGGAGAACCCGAGGAGGTGGACGAGTCCGTCCGGCCATTCACCATCGCCGTCCCAGACAGCGTAAGTAAAGGGTGACAGTTACTGAAGTGCATGAAATACAATGGTCATAACCTGTAAACGATTTGCGTTAGGATGTTCAAACTGCACGGTTGATCGCGGGGCTTGATGGGAATTACACTGGTGGCCATTAAAATTGCTACACCACGAAGATGACGTGCTACAGACGCGAAATTTAACCGACAGGAAGAGGATACTGTGATATGCAAATGATTAGCTTTTCAGAGCATTCTAACAAGGCTGACGCCGGCGGCGACACCTACAAAGTGTTGACATGAGGAAAGTATCCAACCGATTTCTCATACACTAACAGCAGTTGACCGGCGTTGCCTGTTGGAACGTTGTTGTGATGCCTCGTGTAAGGAGGAGAAATGCGTACCATCACGTATCCGACTTTGATAAAGGTCGAATTGTAGCCTATCGCGATTGCGGTTTATCGTATCGCGACATTTATGCTCGCGTTGGTTGAGACCCAATGACTGTTAGCAGAATATGGAATCAGTGGGTTCAGGAAGGTAATACGGAACGCCGTGCTGGGTCCCAACGGCCTCGTATCACTAGTAGTCGAGATGACAGGCATCTTATCCGCTGTAACGGATCGTGCAGCCACGTCTTGATCCCTGAGTCAACAGACGTTAGCAAGACAACAACGAACAGTTCAACGACGTTTGCAGCAGCGTGGACTATCAGCTCGGAGACCATGGCTGCGGTTACCCTTGACTCTGCATCACAGACAGGAGCGCCTGCGATGGTGTACTCAACGACGAACCTGGGTGCACGAATGGTAAAACGTCATTTTTTCGGATGAATCCAGGTGCTGTTTACAGCATCATGGTGGTCGCATCCGTGTTTGGCGACATCGCGGTGAACGCACATTGGAAGCGTGTATTGGTCATCGCCATACTGGCGTATCACCCGGCGTGATGGTATGGGGTGCCATTGGTTAAACGTCTCGGTCACCTCTTGTTCGCATTGACGGCACTTTGAACAGTGGACGGTACATTTCAGATGTTTTACGACCCGTGGCTCTACCCTTCATTCAATCCATGCGAAACCCTACATTTCAGCAGGATAATGCACGACCGCATGATGCAGGGCCTGTACGGGCCTTTATGATTACAGAAAATGTTCGACTGCTGCCCTGGCCAGCACTTTCTCCAGATGTCTCACCAATTGAAAACGTCTGGTCAATGGTGGCCGAGCAACTGGCTCGTCACAATACGCAAGTCACCACTCTTGATAAACTGTGGAATCGTGTTGAAGTTGCATGGGCAGCTGTACCTGTACACGCCATCCAAGCTCTGTTTGACTCAATGCCCAGGCGTATCAAGGCCGTTATTACTGCCAGAGGTGGTTGTTCTGGGTAGTGATTTCTCAGGATCTATGCACCCAAATTGCGTTAAAATGTAATCACATGTCAGTTCTAGTATAATATATTTGTCCGATGAATACACGTTTATCGTCTGCATTCCTTCGTGGTGTAGCAACTTTAATGGCCAGTAGTGTAGTATGGTTTGTTTTAGCGACAAGCTCACATTCATTTGGATGGGTTCGTCAATAAACAGAATGGCGCATTCGAGGGACTGGGGATCCGCATTTCTCGAAGTCTCTTCGCCTTCAACAGGTGACTCTGTGGTGTGCAGTGTCCACTCACTGAATAATCGGTGCGATATTCATTGATGGCACGGTGACTGCCGAGTGATACGTGAAGGTTTTGGAAGATGATTTTATCCCCGTTATCCAAAGTGATCCTGTATTCGACAAGATGTGGTTCATTCAAGACGGATCTCGACCCCCATTGAAGCAGGAGAGTGTTTGATGTCCTGGAGGAGCACTTTGGGAACCGCATTGTGGCTCTTTAGTACCCAGAGGCCACTGGCATGGCCTCGATTGGCCGCCATATTCTCCAGATCTGAACACACGCGACTCCTTTTTGTGGGGCTACATTAAACACAAGGTGTACAGCAATAACCCCAAAACCGTTGTTGAGCTCGAAGCAGCCATTCAGGATGTCATCGACAGCATCAATGTTCCAACACTTCAGCGGTTCATGCAGAATTTCGCTATTTGTCCGCGCCACATCATTGTCAATGATGGCAGGCATATCGAACATGTCATAACCTAAATCCGAACATCTATAGTGACGTTTACATGTTGAATAAATTGCGCCCACGCCGTAGTTTGCAACTACTTTACGTTTCTTTTCATATAGTTCATCAACCATCACCCTGCAGCTGCAGCAGTGCCTCTCGCTATAACATAGTGTATAGCAAGACATAGCCATGTTTTATTGATGTTGTGAAACCACTGCAAACTGCAAAAGGGCATGCTGGAAAAGGAATAGCAATTAACACACTTTCCCAGTCAGTCACCCAATTAAAATAGGTAGACACGAGGTTTTAACTATCACTCCGAAAGGTTAAAGTTACGTATCTAATATAAGGTGAAATTTTTCCCAAACAGCGAAAACGCGGACTTCTACACCCAAGGTCTACGCAAAGTCATTCGTCGTTTTGGAAAAGAAAAGTATCAATTGAATGCTGAACATGTGGAGACGAACGAATATAACCTTTGAAAGGGGTGTTCACTATCAGCTTCTCTTATATCTTGGATACACAGGCGGCAGTCGCCCTTATTTTGTCTCTCAGACAGCGCGCAATACCATCTCTGCGACATTGCCGGTCTGCAGTAACATCTCTGCGGCGGCCGCTTCTCGTGGATGCTGCTCGCAGAGACTGCCAATCGGCATCGTGCTATCGTTAAGTGAGCCACAGCCGAGAGAGTGGCATGCCAAGTATGATAAAAATTCATATTTATTGATGAACTTTACTTTAGAATATGGTTTTTGATGTTTTTACTGCGAGAGAGACAGATTTTTGATTGATTTGATGAGGACTTCATAATAAGTTAATAATTAATTTGCTTTAACTGCGCTCGAGCTGCTGCCTGCACACCATTATAACAATTCAGTAAGCAAAGCTGAACTTTCCCCCTCCTTCTAACTAGGTAACATTAGCAACAATTCAGGAAATATTAACTCATTTAATGCAACCTTGTGTAATCTGCGATGAATATATATATATATTTAATAATTCAATGGACGTGACACTGTTGAACAAACAACTTCAAAGTATTTTCAGAGTCATTATTTCTTTGCAATTCTTGATTAGAATGAAGAATATTTTTGTAAAGTGACTCTTCTAAATTTGCCAGTACACCTTATAAAGAAATCAGCATTAACTTAATTTACCACATTATCATCCCTTTCCCAATCTCTGTCATTATCTAGATAAAGTTTCACAATTGCAGTTTACAATGGAGACGCGTTACGTCCAATAATTGGACACGAAGTGCACCTGTAGTTAGTTGCCACCCAGTAAATGAGACGCGCCTTTCTAGTAGCTTGCCGGCCGGTGTGGCCGAGCGGTTCTAGGCGCTTCAGTCTGGAACCGCGCGACCGCTACGGTCGCAGGTTCGAATCCTGCCTCGGGTATGGATGTGTGTGATGTCCTTAGGTTAGTTAGGTTTAAGTAGTTCTAAGTTCTAGGGGAATGATGACCTCAGATGTTAAGTCCCATAGTGCTCAGAGCCATTTGAACCATTTAGTAGCTTTCAGTAACAACAGTTTCCAGGGAGTATGTGCCCGAGAGTTATTCATTGCCACAGGAAAGCCAGAAGAGAAAAAGAAAAAAATAACATTTCAGACTTCAAGGGACTTCCTTTCATACGACCAGAAATCAGTTAAGGTTTTGTCAAATATCGTGACAGAGAAGTAAAGCAGAATGAAACAGTGTGTTACTATTTTTTGGAGAGAACTTATGTAGAATCTGGTTTTCTTTATTAGTCGACTCAGTACATTTTCTTGGAAATCACACAGTCAGATTAACTTCAGTTTTGGTTTATTGTTTTCAATAGACGCAGCTTCTCGAACAACCTTTCAGACAATCCAAGCAAAGCAATGGCATATGCAAAATCAATACATAGAAACTATAAGTAAAACTAATAATAATTTTGTTTAAAGAAACTTCATGGTTGCAGATTTATTTTTTCGAGTGATAATTAAAACTTGGTGACTTTCCTTCGTACATGTATCAATATCATATTTGTGATAAACTTCGTTATGTAAGAGGTGTCATCTGAAGAAATAATTATTGTAACAACAACTAAAAAAATAACTGAGTGCAGTTTTAATCCGCCTATGCAGATATTTATCTTAGCACAAGAATTTTGTTTTATTAGTTTAGAACATGGCATAGAATTGGACATATTAACACTTTTGGTCTGGTTGTAGACTGAAAACTTTTCTTTCACTTGCTGCACTACACAATTTCTGCCGTAAAACACAACTAAGCACAGACTATTGTATCCAAGCGTCATCAAACAGAAAATTAGATTATTATACTTACTTATACAGAGAGGGAGTGAGATAGGGTTGTAGCCTACCTCTGATGTTATTCAATATGTACACTGAACAAGCAGTAAAGGAAACCAAGAAAAAATTGAAGTAGGAATTAAAACTCAAGGAGAAGAAACAAAAACTTTAAGATCTGTCAATGACATTGTTAATTCTGTCAGAATAGCAAAGTATTGGGAACAGCACTTGAACAGAATGGACAGTCTCTTGAAAGGAGGATATAAGATGAACATCAACAAAAGTAAAACAAGGATAATGGAATATAATAGAATTAAATCAAGTGATACTAAGGAAATCATATTAGGAAACGAGACTCTTAAAGTAGTAGATGAGTTATGCTGTTTTGGCAACAAAATAACTCATGATGGCCGAAGTAGAGGGGATATAAAATGTAGACTGGGAAATGGTAAAAAAAAAAACATTTATGAAGAACTGAAATTTATTAACATCGAATATAAATTTAAGTGTTAGGAAGTCATTTCTTTCAATATTTGAGTGAAGTGTAGCCATGTATGGAAGTGAAATATGGATGACAAACAGTTTACACATAAAGAGAATAAAAGCTTTCAAAATGTGGTGCCACAGAAGAATGTTGAAGAGTGAATGGTAGTAACTTAATTTCATCCTTTCCAAATTCTGACTTTCTTAATTTCGCAGTTACATCTGCCTTTCCGAAGGCCCGAGCGTTTCTACAGCTATCTTGCCATGTTCCTCGCAAGTTGAGATTGCAGTTAAAATATCATCTACATACATGGCCAAGTTTATAATTACCTGTTTACTTAGAAGCTTGCTCAGTGATCTTACGAAAACTGAAGTCGAAATATTCAAACCAAACAGTAACACATGCTATTAATAGCAACTTTTCCATACAAGAATGCTATGTGATGTTTGTAATCTTTGGGTAGTAGCAGTTGCCAACATCCTGATCCCGAGCCTCTACTACTAAAAATCGTTGC
The DNA here is from genome assembly GCF_023864275.1 of Schistocerca cancellata. Taxonomy (NCBI): domain Eukaryota; kingdom Metazoa; phylum Arthropoda; class Insecta; order Orthoptera; family Acrididae; genus Schistocerca; species Schistocerca cancellata. Next base: position 779,108,266 of record NC_064628.1, on the reverse strand, counting down.
CTCGTGGAACTTATGGAGCAATTATATGTTTCTGAGTCTGATCCACTGTATAATTATGAACTTATTCATTGTGTGTGCATCCAATACGATTCTGCCGTCACCATCACATCTAAATGTAGGTTATTTGTGTTGCGCCTTGGGTAAATGTAAATCTCGTGTGACTAGGGCCTCCCGTCTGGTAGACCGTTCGCCGGGTGCAAGTCTTTCGATGTGAAGCCAGTTCGGCGACTTCCGCGTCGATGGGGATGAAATGATGATGATTAGGACAACACAACACCCAGCCCCAGGGCGGAGAAAATCTCTGACCCACCCGGGAATCAAACCCGTACCCTTAGGATTGACACTCAGCTACCGGTGGTGGACGCTTTGGGTAATATCTCTGCGCACTAAAGCACCTTGCACCATTGTGCACGCAGCCACTCCAACGCCACATGAAAATCAGTTTATTGTTCTCAGTTAAACACGTCACTCACAGCTTTTAATTAAATCGGTACTCCTTCGCCGAAGATTACAAGTCCTGGAGCGCAAATCGCCATGCCAGCAGCTCAGATGGTTAAGGACACAGAATGATACACAGATTGCATCGCAGAGCTCTCCACACAGCCACGTGGGTCAGATATTTAATGACTTTGTGCCTAGATAACACGTAACTAGGCGCTTATTCTCTTTATGCACCAACCACCAAGTAAGAGTAATCCTATAATTGTTTATTAATTAACAATAGATTGGGGAAGGACCAGAAATATATGGTAACATTTCCAAGTACGTACTAACAGTAAAACACGAGAATGTGGGCTGCACTGTTCACAACTGGCTTGATCACAGTAGATGTAAGCTATAATTGGCACTTCAGCCATGTGTTTTTCGGGAGTACAATGAAACCTATTATCATGCTGTTTAGTCGCTCTGTTAGAGTACTAGCACTAAAAATCACACAAAATCAACGTTCAAGCAGTTTGCTCTGCTTGCAATAGCTAGCGAAGTTCTCGCAATTAACAAAGTTCATTCTAACGATGCTACCGATGATTTTCATGAGTGCAAGTGTAACCATTCTACGTTACGACTGGTTGTTGCCCTTGTGACACAATATGCGAATGAAAGTTCCTCCACTTGTGAGTTTTAGTTACATAGCTTACGACTCTCCCTCAACTCGAATAATCCCAGAATTAAGATCAAGTCCACGTTTGTTCCGTTTGCAGCCATCGTGACGTGGTTCATTGTTACTTTGATGAAGCAAAACATGGATGCAGAATTTTCGCTTTTCATAATAACTCACTGATATCGGAACTGATGTAAAACAAAACACCTTTTGTGATGAAAGCTTTAACCGTTATTATCAAATGCAGCAATTGCATTTCTGCAGGCCACGTCTCCAGCATAACACGTGAAACTCACCGCCAAGGTTCACATACAGATCACTAAAACAATTACGCTCCACGCTCTCGAGAGAAGCGACTGTCGACACTGCGGTTGGACAGGCAGCAATACTATAATCTGCTTTCAAACATCTGAACTGTAAACAAATCTTTCTTTAGGCTCTGAAATATTTCTTTGCATGCTTCTCCTAACTAAATACATTATCTAGTTGTATTCCTAAGAATTTCAGACAGTTAACCTCTTCAGTCTTCTTGTCATCATCTTTTAGATATATACCAGGAAGAAACCACTTACAATTGCTGAAATGTGTACAATGTGTATTTTCAAACTCTAATGACAAACAGTAGATTAGCAACCATCTACTAGCGTCCACGAAACTTTCACTAACTGGTCTTTGTGAAACCACGCTTGCTTTGCTGTTTGTTGCCATGCGTGTATCATTTGTAAGCAAAATAAAATTGGAATCCGGTAATGTTAGTAATCCACACAGGGAAAAGTACGTCCCTAAGAGGGAAACTGATACCACACCATATGCAATTAATTCCCAGTTGGATGACGACAGATAATACAGAACTGTTTAATACTGATAGTGTTTGTTCCTTGTCAGAGACACATGATTTTAGCCATTTTGAGGAATTTGCTGTTATTTCGTAATATTCCAATGAAATAAAAGGATATGTTGATGAAGCTATTCATGATTTGCAGTTTTCTGCAATATATGTATCAGGTGCAAAAATGCAACCTTGAATTCTTCAGACACTCACTGTAATAGAACTATGAGGAAGCATTTAATATTTTTTTTGTGGAATGTAAATCTTAAAAAACCTCTCTCACACCGGCCTGATTTAGCTTCACTGATCAGGATTACATGCGTATGTTAAGGGAATTTTCATTCACAAAGCAGGCTTATCACATTCACACAGTTCAATACTGTTCTATCGTGATTAAATTGAGCTTAACTTAAATTCCCTAAGGCAGTGAAGCAATTTCGAATTCTCGGTGCGACGAAAATTGTCAGTCCATCTCCTGGAAACATTTGTAATAATTATTAACTTTCGGTGATCACATGGGGAAGACTGGAGATCTGCTGGTAAGACCGTGTTAGCCTATTTATTTGAAGTAACTGGATATCTTGAGCATACAAAACGGCAGGTTCGTCCAGTGTAAACCAGACGTTCCCCACTGATCCCGTGCAACAAGCGTAGTAAGCAGACACTGACAATAATGATCAGTTAAATAATACGCGAACACACTTACTTTAGTTTAGTTCATGTATTAAATTACTTCTCACACATAATCTCATCAAGATGGCGACTAGCTCAACAATACATACAGATACATCCTCCTTCTTTCACGACTAATCGGCAAGAAGTCCTTCATTCATTTCATAAGAGAAAACATAGATAGCAGAGAAGCTATTCCATGGAGTAAATGGACGCTCCAAGGAATAATTTGGCTTGAAACTACTTTGCATTGATAATCGGTAAGATAAGAAGAGATATTTCGAGATATGTACTGAGTTATATAATTTATAAAATTTCTGAAAATATCGCGGAGAGACCGCTGCAAGAGACATTACATCGCCCCTCGCAGCTAGCAAAGTTGATATGTATCCACTTTGCGAGCTAACTATTGGCTTAGCTAACTCGTTAGAATTTGTGGAACATACGTTCCTATAAATTTTAAGAACTTAGTAAGATTTTTTTTTATTACAAGAATTGAAAGAGATTTGGTATCTTCGTTACCTAGATACCTAGTTGTTGCTTTCACGTGTACTGGGGCATACCCGCATCCCACGTACACAACCAAGGAAGATGGACTTATATAGTTGTTAATCAGGTCTACTGAAACGTCCCCTTTGAAAAATTATACAAGACTGTGCTTAACCTGACACACAATATTTTTAGCGCAATGCAATCTGACTTTCAATAATCCCTACAAAAGAATTGGCCCTGACTAACATTAACCTATACGTTTCACAAATCACTTACCTCATAAAAATCTTGGTTACTCGAGCTACTGCCAGCTAAATAAAAGATTCAAACTACTGAAGGCACTAACTACTGATAGGTATAGTTAGCAAATGAAAGATTTTAATAGAGAACAAACAATGTATTTACCTTAATAGTCATAATATATATAGCAGTTCATGACAAATTTCAAAACTCCGCCATTTCTCTCCCCACATCCACCACTGCTGGCGGCTCACCTCCAACTGCGCAACGCTATGCGCTGTTAACAGCCCAGCTGCCCAACACTACAATGGCAGACAACAATGCAAATTAGCCACAGACTGCACACAGCACAGCCAATGATTTTTCATACAGAGCGCTATGTAACGTTGCCAATAAGAAAACCTAAACAGCCAACTTACATAGCCCCCATGCTCCCCACAAAAAATTTTACAAATTGTTTTGGGCAGTGGCCAATAATGATTTGAAAAAAAAAATTTTTCATAATTACAATAACAAAGAAATCAAATGCACACACTTATTGATACAATGTTGGTCAAAAGCTAAAATTTTCTCACAGTCCATAAAGACAGTCCTGATCGTTCATCACAGTAAAATTGCAGTGTTTTTCTCAAAGTCTCAGCAGTAAAAGAGAATGCACACGAAAGTAGTGGATTTCCATGCAGTCTTGAAGAAGTAGTGTTGTCCTTCCAACGGAAAGACAGTGCTGACTCTTAACATGCAGACAGGTAATGGGCCACAACAGAGCAAACCCACAGCAGAGTCAGTCGAAGTTTTGAAGAATATTGGTAAGTAGGTCATCACAGAGCAGACCCACTGTAGTCCTAGTAGAGATTATGGTATTGGTGGGCCACCGGGGGTGCAGACCCACTGCAATCCTTGTAGAGACGGCCAGCAGCCATCTGTTGCGACTGTGCGGGTGCACAATCACCATCGAAGAGTCTTGCGGAGAATATAGCAAGTCCATAAACCACCACTTGTGCACGCACAAAGTTTTTGGAATTGTCTTTATAAGTCTTGCAGACAATATAGCAAGTCCATAAACCACCACTTGTGCACTCACAAAGTTTTTGGAATTGTCCTTAGAACCAGCAATGCTGTTAATCAGTCCCTTGCTGAATTATTAACACACGTGCAGACACTATCAGTCCCTACTTCTCACATATTGTCCATATACTATGACCAACAGAAACGTGTGCAGTGAAATGTAACTTACAAGTTACTTAATTTGATGAACTGGTGTCAATTACAATTTTATAACATAAGAATACAATAACAAAGGTACAAAATACGTCATTAAAGAACATAACAATACAGATAACATTTGTGGTAATGCAGGCTTTACAAAAGAATAGAAATAAACTTGTACACCAGTGTTACAAGAATTATGACATAAGTACATACGTAAAAGATCAGAATAACTTTTGAAACATCAACTTCACACATGAGCATTAAAACAAAACAGAATAAATAATGTCTAAACATCTTTACAAAGTAAATAACATATTATTAATGCCAATTATATTTGAGGATAACAATATTCCTCATCATAGTGAATGTAGCTTAGTATTAGAAGAGAAAAAATTCTATGAAACAGTACACAGAGACAGGAAGAAAACAAATACACAAGGGTACACAAACACATAGTGGGATTACACAAAAGGAAAGGACAGGGTTTGTTTTCCATGTAACATTTGGTACTGCAGTCCAACCCAAAACTTCATTCCATAGATCGTCCCTCTTATTTCAACATTTGCTACTGCCAGCTAAATAAAAGATTCAAACTACTGAAGGCACTAACTACTGATAGGCATAGTTAGCAAATGAAAGATTTTAATAGAGAACAAACAATGTATTTACCTTAATAGTCATAATATATATAGCAGTTCATGACAAATTTCAAAACTCCGCCATTTCTCTCCCCACATCCACCACTGCTGGCGGCTCACCTCCAACGGCGCAACGCTATGCGCTGTTAACAGCCCAGCTGCCCAACACTACAATGGCAGACAACAATGCAAACTAGCCACAGACTGCACACAGCACAGCCAGTGATTTTCATACAGAGCGCTATGTAACGTTGCCAATAAGAAAACCTAAACAGCCAACTTACACTACCTATTCAGGAACTGGCCTTCACAGGGAAACCCCGGAAAACCTGGAGGCTTAGACCCCAACTAGGTATCACAGATGATAGGAAAGACAGAATAATTTAGAAATTTGAGAGATATTCTAGAATTCATAGGAAAGATAAAATCTGCCTCATAGCCAAAAAAAATCTTTACACATACAAATTTTTTACAATCTTCTGAAAAATTTTCTTCATCGATGTCTAGCTGAACTGCGGTGAAACTGACCGAACAGGAACATGGGACACGGCACGGAGGACAGGCGTCGCATTGGCGTACCGGACAGGAGACGTAACGGATTTGAGAGACCAGAAGGAACCTCAGGAACAGGTACTCAGGATTGTGGCATGAAACAATCGAAATTCGTCTAAGGAATGGTCAACTATTAAAGATTCCTGGAAGAGAAGGGTTACTCGAATTTCTCCAGATTCATTTTGAACTCAAATATGGACCTGATCCATCCAATCTTCCATCTGAGGAATGGGAAAATCCATTCGTCTTATACTTTCCACACCGAGGTGTCTTAATCAATACTGTAGTTGCACAATATCACATCTCCAGATCGGAAAACAATTTTGAAAACATGGATAATTTCATCCATCTTCTTGAGTAAGCCGAAAGGTTCTAATGCTGGTTTTAATTATTTATTTATTTATTTTTTCTGAAAATATCGCGGAGAGACCGCTGCAAGAGACATTACAAGCAGCCTGCGAATTTCTGCATTATTTTAATCACATTGCTCTTTTCATGTAGGTGATTGAAGATTTGCACGAAAAACTAAAAACCACGCCAAAGCTGACGCCACCATTGGTGGGTGTCGGATTCGAGTATGGCTTCAACTCCAACTACATGCAGGAGGTGGTGGAGTTCTGGCGGACCAAGTACGACTGGAGGGAGCGCGAGAAGTTCCTGAACCAGTTCCCGCAGTTCAAGACGACGGTGAACGGCCTGGAGCTGCACTTCATCCACGCCAAGCCGGCCGAGGTCCCGCAGGGCACAGTGGTGGTCCCGCTGCTGCTGATGCACGGATGGCCTGGCTCCGTGAGGGAGCTCTATTCGTTCATCCCCCTGCTGACCACCCCCAGGAAGGGGGAGGGCTTCGTCTTCGAAGTGGTGGCCCCCTCTCTGCCTGGGTTCGGCTTCTCACAGGGCGCGGCAAAGCCAGGTCTCGGTATCGTACAGATGGCCGCCATCATGAAGAGGCTGATGGAGAGACTCGGCCACAACAAGTTCTACATCCAGAGTGGAAACTGGGGGGGCATCATAGGAACCGCTTTGGCGCAGTACTTTCCGACCTCGTAAGTACTATCACAGATACGCAAGAGTGCAGCTCTGTTCTATCGTTTGTAGAGAATGTAAGCGAACTGTATGTCCAAACTGTCATGACACATTACTCACACACAGAAGATGAAATTAACCACACCACACAAGAAATCAGAGACTTCGAGGAGACGCTAATACTGTGTAACACTATCTCTAAGTTTGGTGAAGACTTCAATGTGACGTGGAAGAGAGTCCACAAGTTTGTTCAGGTATGCCATATCCAAATGAAATGATTCAATAATGATTACCACAGAGCATCACAATGTGGCGACGAATGCTACTGAGGTGTTGTATATGCATTGCCAGAGAGAGAGAAAAAAAAAAAAGGAAGGAAACGGAATGAAACTTCATGGGTCGAGACAGTATGTGATGTTATTTCAGTGACTGCAATATTAAGTCAAATTTACAAAGAACTTATCAGTACGAGCCCACTGATTAGTACGGCGTTGCACGCACTCTGTCGTGGATGCACGGACTGATTCATTTGGGAAAGGTGTTATAAACCCATTGCACCCCCTCCTGAGGCAAGGTGGCTCACAACTGTTGGAAACTGGTCCTTGATAACCTGGATACTGACGCTGGGATGGATTTGACGTCCGAGCTGTTCGCACGTGTGTTTTATTGAGAACGTATGTGGGGACCTTGTTGGACACAAGAGTACCTCAACATCACGCAGACAGTTCGTAAAGACAGCGCCATTTGTGTACCAGCACAGTCCTGTTTAAAAATGGCGCCATTGTCGCAGGAGAGGTAACACATGAGAACACAACATGTCAGTGACGTACCATTGTGCAGTTTTATTTCCCTCAGTCACTACCTGCAGTGACCTGAAATCATACCCAAAGGGGCTCCAGACCATGAATCTCCAAAACATTGGAAGAATGCGACCTCTCACCGGGTCGCCGCCATGCTCGCAGACAGTGGTCATCCGGGGTACTGTAGAAACGTCATCTGCCACTAGATACAATGCAGAGCCATTCGTCAGCAGTCCAAGCTTCCTGGTCACGGCAGCCGTTTGTGTTGTTGACAGTAATTTTCCAGTCCACCTGCTGCTAATCTAGGACTGGTGGTGCAAGTTGACACAGGACGAGGAGTTCAGGGTTTAACGTCCCGTCGACAACGAGGTCATCAGACAAGGAGAACATGCTCGGATTAGGGAAGGATAGAAAGGGAAAGGTGCCCTGTGCTTTCGAAGGAACCATTCCGGCATTTGTTCTAAGCGTCTTAGGGAAATCACGGAAAACCTAAATTTGATTGGATGGACGTGGGTTTTTCATCCATTGTCCTCCTGAATGCGAGCCCAGTGTGCTAACCTCTGCACTACCCCGCTCTGTAGGTTGATACAGAATGTTTCAGGGAGACCAAAACCCGTTCTCAGATGACATATCCAGACGTGGATGGCTTATGATATCGTTGATGCACAATACAGCGATCCCCCACCACCACTCCTCCTCGCCATGGTCGGGAACCTTGACAACGAGTACGCCATCCCTCAAGATCCCACGCAGTCTAACACTGGGCTACTGTCACATCCAAACGCCACAAAAATCCGGCCGGCCGATGTGGCCGAGCGATTCTAGGCGCTACAGTCTGGAACCGCGCGACCGCTACGGTCGCAGGTTCTAATCCTGCCTCAGGCATGGATGTGTGTGATGTCCTTAGGTTAGTTAGGTTTAAGTAGTTCTAAGTTCTAGGAGACTGATGACCTCCGATGTTAAGTCCCACAGTGCTCAGAGCCATTTGAACCATTTGAACAAAAATCCGGACGTCGGAAGATTCGACCAACTGCCGAAATAGATACCCTCTGTGAGGCCCCTCTCAAACAATGTTAGGAGCTGATAACGCTGTGTCATACAAGTATGTCTCCTTCACAGTGATCAATCAACATCCGACGCTGTTCATGCCCCTTATATACCACACTAGGCGTTGTAACAATGACCACGAACACAATCTATACATTCTGGTGGCCGTTCTGTCACGGAGAATTGCAATTCTTATTATTCACATAGCTGCTGGTGGCGTGTACGTGTACGCTGTTTTTGTCAGGCAGTGAATATGAATTCAGACTTTAGATTGACTGTGTTTCTCCATAACCCACAAAATCTTCTCAGCTGGCAAAAAACTCTATTCAGATGTACGACGTCTGTTCAAAAAATTCAGGAAGCTTGTCCACAAAATTTTTCTGCGCTTACCTTTTACACTTTGTGCATGGTCTCCTTCGAAATACTCTCCTCCACAATTGCTGCAACGCTCCCAACGCCCTTTCCACTTCCGGAAGCACTCTTGATACGCCTCCTCCTGGATGTGTGACGCGCCATCTGCGAATTTTCTTTTATCTCGCCTATCGTTGCAAATCTTCGTCCTTCAACGGGGTTTTCAACTTTGGAAATAAGAAAAGTCCCCAGGGTCCAGGTCTGCTGAGTACGGATGATGAGGCAACAAAGTGACTTCATTTCTTTTTTTTTTGTGCAATAGATTGCAAGGCAAAGGTCTTTCTGGTCGTGGCCCATGAGCCGTGGAAGAAACCTGGTTTCAACACGACGCATTCCAAGATGCTGTGTTAAGATGTCATGACATGATCCAACTGAAATGCTACACTACTGGCCACTAAAAATGCTACACCAAGAAGGAATGCAAATAATAAACGCGTATGCATTGGACAAATATATTATACTATAACTGACACGTGATTACATTTTCACGCAATTTGGGTGCGTAGATCCTGAGAAATCAGTACCCAGAACAACCACATCTGGCCATTGAGTCAGACAGAGCTTGGATAGCGTGTACAGTTACAGCTCCCCATGCAGCTTCAACAAGATACCACAGTTCATCAAGAGTAGTGACTCGCGTATTGTGACGAGCCAGTTGCTCGGCCACCATTGACCAGACGTTTTCAGTTGGTGAGAGATTTGGAGAATGTGCTGGCCAGGGCAGCTGTCGAACATTTTCTGTATCCAGAAAGGCCCGTACAGGACCTGCAACATGCGGTCGTGCATTATCCTGCTGAAATGTAGGGTTTCGCAGGGATCAAATGAAAGGTAGAGCCACGGGTCGTAACACATCTGAAATGTAACGTCCACTGTTCAAAGTGCCGTCAATGCGAACAAGAGGTGACCGAGACGTGTAACCAATTGCACGCCATACCATCACACCCGGTGATACGCCAGTATGGCGATGACGATTATACGCTTCCAATGTGCGATCACGGCGATGTCGCCAAACACCGACGTGACCCTCGTGATGCTTTAAACAGAACCCGGATTCATCCGAGAAAATCACGTTTTGCCATTCGTGCACCCAGGTTCGTCGTTGAGTACACCATCGCAGGCGCTCCTGTCTGTGATGCAGCGTCAAGGGTAGCCGCAGCCATGCTCTCCGAGCTGATAGTCCATGCTGCTGGAAACGTCGTCGAACTGTTCGTGCAGAAGATTGTTGTCTTGCAAACGTCCCCATCTGTTGATTCAGGGATTGAGACGTGGCTGCACGATCCGTTACAGCCATGCGGATAAGACGCCTGTCATCTCGACTGCTAGTGATACGAGGCCGTTGGGATCCAGCACAGCGTCCGTATTACCTTCCCGAACCCACCGGCTCCATATTCTGCTAACAGTCATTGGATGTCTACCAACGCGAGCAGCAATGTCGCGATACGGTAAACCGCAATCGCGATAGGCTACAATCCGACCTTTATCAAAGTCGGCAACGTGATGGTACGCATTTCTCCTCCTTACACGAGGCATCACAACAACGTTCCAACAGGCAACGCCGGTCAACTGCTGTTCGTGTATGAGAAATCGGTTGGAAACTTTCCTCATGTCAGCACGTTGTAGGTGTCGCTACCGGCGCCGAACCTTGTGTGAATGCTCTGAAAAGCTAATCATTTGCATATCATAGCATCTTCTTCCTGTCGGTTCAATTTCGCGTCTGTAGCACGGCATCTTCGTGGTGTAGCAATTTTAATGGCCAATAGTGTATATTCTTCTGCAATCTCTCGGTCAGTCGCACTTCGATTTGCACCCATAATTTCGTTGACGTTCTTGACAAGAGCGTCGTCTGTAGACGTCGAAAGGCGTCCTGAACGAGGGCCATCTTCAACTTACATCCGGCCATTTTTAAACCGTGTGAACCGTTCGTAACACCGAGTACGGCTTAAGCACTCATCGCCGTAGGTTCCCTGCATCATTTGGTCTGTCTCTTGAGTTTCACGCAAAATTTAATACAGGCACATTGCTTCTCTAAATCTGCGAACTCGAAATTCGCAAACTGTGAGACGCAACATTCTACTTAATACAGCACAGAACAATAACTAACAAACATACAAAAATGAAACTTTCGGCAGTTACAAATTAAACACAGGTGTACGCACAGTTGCCAACCGCATTTCGCTCCAATACACCATTGGCGCGGAATTACGAATGTTCCGGAATTTTTTCAACAGACCTCGTATGTAAGTTCTGCTTTCAAACTTGCTTCTTCTCAATACGCAAACCATTGAAATAAAGGACTGATTTCAAAGATAATGTAGCAGATTCTCTTGTCGCCACCATGTGGGGGAAAGGAAGTTAAAGAATGTCGAGGATGAGAACAGTAATTAGTTGTTTCAATTTTAATTGCCATCGATTAATTCAATTATCTGCTGTGGAGCGGCTAATAGATTACATACGCAGTTCCATAAAACGGTAAATAAACTTCTCCACTCACGTAAAAACATATTCATACTCTTCATTAAAATATAACTCTCTGTTTAAAATATCTCTAATATTATATTAGATCAAATAAGCCCTCGGTCACAAATATTGGCCGGCCGGTGTGGCCGTGCGGTTCTAAGCGCTTCAGTTTGGAACCGCGTGATCGCTACGGTCGCAGGTTCGAATCCTGCCTCGGGCATGGATGTATGTGATGTCCTTAGGTTAGTTAGGTTCAAGTAGTTCTAAGTTCTAGGGGACTGATGACTTCAGAAGTTAAGTCCCATAGTGCTCAGAGCCATTTGAACCATTCACAAATATTGAGTCAAAATTGACCAGATTTCGACGCTACTATGAGCGTCGTCTTCAGAACTCAACTAACTCTTCTAAAACATATTAGGTGTAGAAATCGGGCCAAATCGTGATATGCGCTATTCATGCTATTGGAGATTTGACGTATTGGATGATTAGGTTTATGAATTTTGAACTGGGACCAGAGTTTAGGGGGCTGAGGGTTCATATTGATGAGTAGTTTCTTTTGGAAAGGTTTTATAAGAAATTTTGCATTGTTAATGGCTGACCTCACTTCTTTCTGTAATTTAGGAGTCCGATCATCATGCAGCTCCGTTATGTTGTTTTCACTGAAGAAATTTTCAGTTTCAGAAATATATTCAGAAATATAAGCAATGACTAGACAACAACCTTTATCGGATTTAGTTATTAAAGCATTTGCTGTTCTGAGTGTATTATTACTGGAAGTTACTAAAATTCTGTCGTGCGTAGCATTAGGCAAATTAGCTGTATTTTTCTCTAGCATGCGAGTTACATCATACGCAATTCTAGCTTGAGAAGCCTTATCTATCTTACTATAATCGAGACCGATTTTTAAATCAACAAGCATATTTTCTCTCACATTTCTGTCTGACAGGTTAGACCTGAAATTGTATTTTAGTCCTTTTCCTAACAGGACTTTTTCATTCTGAGTAAAGACGATGTTGGTATTATTTAAAATTGTTTCATGAAAGACGTGACTGCTTTGTTGAAATGTATTCTGAGGGCATTTTTCATTAGAAAGCAGACAAAAAAGATTGCTGAGCTTCTTATCGTGTTTCTGCATTATACCTATTTTACAAATCTCTATATGTTCGTCAATTTGCATCCAGATGTCGTCAATGTTAAAAATATAGTTAACACGATAAGTGTTTGCGATATTTAATTACAAATGGTATGCTTCTTCGTTAAGACGGTCTTTTTTAGCGTACAGTTCTTTTATCCTATTACAAATAATATTCTTAATGATAGGTCTAAAGGATTTTGGATTTTGCTTACATACAGAAAAATTGATGTAGGCTTTTGTATAAGTCGGGACAAGTCCCCTTTTTTCACACTGCTTGTTAAAATAGATAGCCATACTTGTATTTAAAATTTTCTTTTTTAATTCTTTATATTTCGAAGCAGCCTTAGATACCTGGGCAGGTAAGAAACGCAAAACTTTGAACGTAGCTGCTAGGGTTCGGTGACCGTGTCAGAATTATATTAGAAACAAATATGCCCTCGGTCACAAATATTAAGTCAAAATTGACCAGGTGTCGACGCTACTATGAGCGTCGTCTTCAGAAATAAACTAAATGTTCTAAAACATATTAGGTACATAATACATTAATAAAATTAAAGTTTGTACTGACTGGAAAAAGACGCAGTACTTACAAGTCACATTTAAAAAAATCTAAGCCGGAAAGGCGACGTCATTAATAGTTGTAAATAAGGTGACGAGCCGCTAAGAGCTGCTCGTACTTGAGTGCACAAGGGTTGCAACAAGACTGAGGTGCCCACGTTAGAAAGTGTGGCCAAGTAAACACGGTGTTGCTACGAGCGCCATCTAGTAGCCGCAGAAACAACTAGGCTACTGTACATTCAAAATTAGACACATGAAATTGTGATGTAGCTGATTCAGGCATAACGTAAGCACTAATAATAATAGGATGAAGTTACACATTTATCTGCTTTAAACAGAAACACATTTTGTAACGTAAAAAAACGCCAGTTATGACATACAAGAAAACAGCAAAGATGTAACAGGAAAACAACATTTCGGTAAACTGCATGAGGAAATCTGAATCAAAGATCAAGCAATGGCTTTATACAGTCGAAAAAGTTTTTATTTCGCAGCTGCAGCTGTTCGTTAATGAGGCCATCATAACGAGAGAGATGTTTGAAAATCTCCAATTCCTCTAAAACATCTAATCTACACTCCTTCTTTTCGGTATGCAGAATATTGCTATCGCCTATGGCTTTAGGCACGTGTCCAGTAATTAAGAGATGATCGGCAAAGGATGAATTTAGGGGACTGGTGCCGTTCTTTCTCAAAAGATGTTCTTTATATCTGATGGTGAAAGCACGTCCGGTTTGCCCTATATAATAGGAGGAGCAGGTATCACAGACGATCTTATGAACGCCAGAACTTTCTGTAGGGGAGCGAATGGATTTCAAATTATGAATGAAGTTTCTCTTCAGATTATTATTGGTAGAGAAGGCAACATTGCAGTTGTATTTGTTGCGAAGCATGCACTGAATCTGATAGGAAATGGGTCCTATGAAAGGAATAGAAAAACGTTTTTTGGGTTAATTTCAGTGCATGAAGTGTTGAGCGTGGTAGTTCTTGCAGTTTTCTTTTTTAGGATACCGTCCACTATGTTAGGCGTATATTCATTATTGACTGCTATGGTTTTAAGTAAATTAATCTCCCCATTAAACTTTTCTGTTGAAAGTGGTATAGAGGTGGCTCGGTGGATGGCAGTGAAAAAAGGCCATTTTTTGAGACTGTGGATGAAAAGAGGAAGCAGGCACGATTTGGTCAGTATACGTTTCTTTTCGAGAAATATTGAAAGTGATGTTGTTGTCTTCTATTGTAAGCGTCAAGTCTAAATAATGTAATTGGCGGTTTTCGTTTTCGAGTTCAATAGTGAAACAAATTTTTTCATGGAGGTCGTTAAAAAGTTTAAATATATGATCAATTCATCGGCGGGTCCGTTATAGATGACTAGAATATCATCAACGTATCTTGTGTAAGAAAGGATACCTAGTGAAGCGGCTGAGACACGGTTAAACAGCTTTTTTTTCCAAGGAATTGATAAAGATGTCGGCAAGGATGCCGGCTAAAGGGTTGCCCATAGCCAGCCCATCAGACTGCTGGTACAATTGTCCGTTGAATTCAGATTTCCTCATGTAGTTTACCGAAATGTTGTTTTCCTGTTACATCTTTGCTGTTTTCTTGTATGTCATAACTGGCGTTTTTTTACGTTACAAAATGTGTTTCTGTTTAAAGCAGATAAATATGTAACTTCATCCTATTATTATTAGTGCTTACGTTATGCCTGAATCAGCTGCATCACAATTTCATGTGTCTAATTTTGAATGTACAGTAGCCTAGTTGTTTCTGCGGCTACTAGATGGCACTCGTTGCAACACCGTGTTCACTTGGCCACACTTTCTAACGTGGGCACCTCAGTCTTGTTGCAACGCTTGTGCACTCAAGTACGAGCAGCCCTTAGCGGCTCGTCATCTTATTTACAACTATTAATGACGTGACAATGCCGGCTTTGATTTTTTTTTAATGTGACTTGTAAGTACTGCGTCTTTTTCCAGTCAGTACAAACTTTAATTTTGTTAATGTATTATATACCAAATATGTTTTAGAACATTTAGTTTATTTCTGAAGACGACGCTCATAGTAGCGTCGAAACCTGGTCAATTTTGACTTAATATTTGTGACCGAGGGCTTATTTGTTACAATATAATTCTGACACGGTCACTGAACCTTAGCAGCTATGTTCAAAGTTTTATTTATCTCTTATATATTTTTCCTGACTTCTTTGCTTTGTAAAAATAAAATGCATCATTGGATGAAAGATAATCTCACTATTCTCAATAAATCTGTTAACTAATCTCAGATAATAATATTCAGCTATCCCTACTCCACATAAAGTGATATCTTCGGCTTCCGCTGAACATCAAACTTTTATTGAAATGTATATGTTTTTCACATACAAGATAACTAGGCTGAGTTTCAGTATGACTAACTTTCGAATTCCTCAAACAAAATAAGAAATTTTACAGAGACATTGTCATAACTGTTGTTCTGGTGCTACGACGATGATAGGAGGTCACGGGTGACACGAGCTCGTCTCTGAGGAGCGACGGCCATTAACGCACTGCAGATGGTGATCAGCCAATCGACAGCACAGTTCGCTCTTCAGAGGCATCACGCATTCTCCCAAATATCAGCCGTTATTTGAAAATAAAAAACAGAATATCTGTAGATGCACAGCAAATATACATTTCAACACTTAATAGAACATAAAAAATAACTTCATAAAATTTGTATATTACGCAGTAGATACATTTAGTCGCCTGTTGCAAGTTGTGAGTATTACAAAAACATTCCACCCACTGTTCCAAACAGTTCGTGACACTTTCTATGGGGATAATATCGTATGATTTAGCAGGCCTGAGTGCTTGTCAAATCTAGAAAGTATGCACCCAGCCTTGTGAACATGGCTTTTGTGTTCTTGGAAGACGGGACTGTGCTCAGGGTACCCATTATGAGGGTACAGAAGAGAGGGCAATGCTTGGAAGACAAAATTGTGCAAATTGAGATTCTGGTTTATTTTGAATAAAGTCCTTTTACTTATTAGGCCGCATCATTTTGAAACTCAACCATTAGTAAAACAGACGTCTGGACAATCTTTGCAGTGGTTGTATACATGATGCCCTAAATGCTGCCCCCCCCCCCCCCCCATTTAAAAAATCTTAGGGGGAGCCCCTCTACATTCGCACTTGCATGGTTGCATGGTGACCATCATAAAAAGCTCTACTGACACCTCTGCGAATCGGGGAATCACAGCATACACGTCTGTAATGTTGCCCATACGTCTGATATGGTGACCCTTTAATATGGTCCTGTAAAGGATACAGCATGCAGAAACATTTGAAGGGATTAGTTTAGAACAGATGGTAAAAAGTGCCACGGCGAGCACTGGGCTAAACCTCTGCGATATTCTGGACGGATGGTAGGACTGTCGGTGGACATGTACTGCTAACATTGACAATCCATTCAGTGTGCAAGGGTTGTTGCTCCGCGCAGACGACATCTCCTTGACCAACTGTAGGGGGTCTCGATCCTGTAAAATTCCAAGGCCTTCATCAGAGTGGTCAGTTTGATTATAAAATCAGCCACTCAATGTAATTTATCGTGCGGAATTTGTTTGTGATTTTTGTGTTGCCAGTTTCCCTGTGGTGGCCAGTTGTTTGGTTGTTTCGATTGTATAGCTCTCAGAACAAGTCAGACTTGCTGAGGTATAGTGGCTCGCCGACTTCGTTTTGATGTCTTTTTCAGTTTTTGAATTGTCCATAGGTGTTCAGTTCCCACTGCTAATGTGCCTTTGATCTGTTTCCTTCCCTATGGTGGCGAGAGAAATTTCCCAGATTAGGGTGAAGGGGTTCTTGGAATGCCTCGAGTTCCTTAGAGACGAGTAGCGAGTTTCTTGAATATCGCCAGCATAGGTTACGGTCTCCTTAATACACCGTCCTATTTCGGTTGTCACGTGACGGCCTGTATCACTTCCCTCAATTTCCCTGAACAGTTCGAAAGGAAGGTACGTGCAGACGGGTGGCTGTGCGGTAGCCTGCCGCCTGCGCCACTCTGACAGATGTTTGTCACGCCACAGCGAATCGGCAGCTTGAGGCCAGGGGCAGAGTTTCCCTGCAGCGAATAGTCGGTATTTCTGTTGTGACCTCTTGTTCATGTTGGAGAATCCAGAACTTGCGGAGCTGCTGGCTGGAAAATACACACCGCCCGCTCGACTCGACTCAACTGCGAACGTCCAATGTAGCAGTTCCCTTCGCAGTGTTCACTGGTTGAGACGGACCTGCAGTCACTGACGCAGCAGTTCCTGCCCGGTTTGGAGTCACCTTTCACAAGACGTGAAGCTCGTCTCCAGCCCTTGATGCTTGTGGCCTTTTTTGGATCACTATTCTCAAGCTGCAAGCGATGCAACATTCCTCATATAGACGGTGGACTGCCAGCGTTGATCCATCAAGAAATCGAGAAGCTTAATTCACGCTGATGTCTTGCACACAACCAAAGACGATAGCTCCTTTCTGTCATACGTCCAAGTCGACCCATCTAGCACTGACTAGTGACTGGTGCATAGACGCTTCTTCACTGCCACGGCTTACGACAGCAGTGGCGAGTGACATGATCGCCTCGTACGATATTTTGTTCCGTGAGGTTGTAACGTTCCTTAAAAATATAAAGAAAATTTTACTATTATGTTGAATGGTCTGATCTGTGGAATGGATACAGAACTCGAATTGTGTTGCGCGTTCTAAGTGCAAGAGGTGTGCTTACTCTGTCTTACTGTTACCAAAACTTTACACGAATCGATTGGGCAATGCAACTCCCAATACCAATAAAGAACTAAATGGTTCAAATGGCTCTGAGCACTATGGGATTTAACATCTGAGGTCATCAGTCCGCTAGAACTTAGAACTACTTAAACCCAACTAACCTAAGGACATCACACACATCCATGCCCGAGGCAGGATTCGAACCTGCGACAGTAGCGGTCGCGCGGTTCCAGACTGAAGCGCCTAGAACCGCTCGTCCACACCGGCCGGCTAATAAAGAACTAGAGTCAATGCAAAATATATTCAGCCTCTTAGGCACTGAGTCATCTGGCCCTGTTCAAACCTGATAACTTGGGTCCCTGTGCACATAGCAAATAAATTAATTTGTCTGACCTCTTAAGCGGCACCGGAGTAACACGATATATTCTGGTCTCTCATTTAAAAAAAAAAAAATTCTAGCTATAGGCTCAGCAGTGTGCAATTCTGGCCATAATACTTGAAATGCACCTGAAATTCATTTGGCTGATAAATGAGAACATTTAAGAACATTCAACTTCTTTAAAAATATGACCTGGCCAGGGAGGCGGTACTGATTATGATGAATTACTAACACTCACTTTTTTAGCAAAATTATATTGTGAGTTAAGTTTGTCTTTTAGAAAACATCTGACAGTTGATGTTACATTACTCTCAATTGATTCACAGGCAATGAGATTTAAACAGTAATTATTATCTAACTTCATTAATCCAACATAAGTGCAAGTCATCAAATTGCACATAGCTCTGTTAACAATTCTTAAAAGCATTACAAAATGGAATAAATAACTAGCCTCTCTATCAAAATCGTTTACGTTCATCCTGGGATTACTCAGAAATTACAAATTATCAGCCAGCTCATTTATACTAACTGGCAAAAACAGAAATCGTAATTATTTAAATCTTCACCCTATTTGCCTGAAGACTTCTGCTTTCATGTTCAACAATATTGACATTGATCTACCTCTTGGTGGCTTCAAACAGCACACAACAGAAACTGCCTACTCCATTCTTCCCCTCACAGACAGCTACCTACAACTGAGCGCCCAGCGCTCTCTTACTCCAACACTAGCAGTACAGTATCTTTGGCTCTGAGGTCGCGCAGAGTCAGCGATCCACATTATCGAGCCTATCAGAGACATTCATCGTTTATAGTACACTAGTTTCATTTTAATTTATTAATATTCTTATCTTATTCTGGTGCCATATACAAGTGTGCCCCAGTATACTCCTTTCAAGGTTATTATTACTGTTATCATTAGCTTTAGTCCTAAAAGTGTCATGTGTAATTATTACTTTTAATGTTTGTGATGGCCAGTATTTGTTAACTGTACCCGACGTTTAAGAAAATTGTGAAGAATGTCAAAGCAGGTATGCACTATGTGATCAAAACAGAATATCAAATCAAACACTTTTCAGCCGTCTAATTTCCAAACTGTTATTTTACTGGGCTACCAGTTTTGGCGATCTTCAGGTCATCTTCAGACCCCCTGACCGACGTGTAGGAAGATTCCAACCTCGGATCTTGTCAAAATAGGGGCAACATTCAAAGAATGGTATCTGTAGATTTTTGATACAGCAATCACTTCAGAGTTCATCTGAGTCGGCAGATGCTGTTTGAAGTGATCGCTGTACCGAAAATCTACAGATACCAGTCTTTGAATGCTGGTCCCTATTTTGACCAGAACCGAGGTTAGAATCTTCCTACACGTCGGTCAGGGGGTCTGAAGGTGGTGTAACATATCGCCGGAACTGGTAGCCTAATAAAATAACAGTTTGGAAATTAGACGGCTTAAAAGTGTTTGATTTGACATTTTGTACTGAACAGCCAAGGTCCTGAACCATCTCTGAAAAGGTGGACATACAAAGAGACATGATCAAAAGTATTCATGCGCCTAATAGTGGGCATTAATATGACGTTGTTGACCCTTCGCCTTTATGAAGTCTTGAACTTTGGCGGGATCTCTTTGAATGAGGTGTCTGAATGTCTATGGAAGAATGGCAGCCCATTCTTCCTCAGCAGACAAAACCAGAGAAGGTACTGATGTTGGACGCTGGAATCCGGAGCAAAATCGACGTTCTAACTCATCCCAAAGGTATTTCATTAGGTACAGGTCTGGAATCTGGACAGGCCACACCATTTCACCAATGTTATTGTCCGAACACCACTGCATTATAAACGCTGCTTCATGACAGGGAGCAATGACATGCTGATACAAACATTCATCACATGCGAAGAATTTCTCTACTGTACGCAGTACAAAATTTTGTGAAATGTGTTCATATCCTTAAGCGTTCAACGTTTTCTTAAGCGCAATAAGGGGACCATATCCAACCCATAAAAAACACCCCCATCATCCATATCATTACACCATCTCCTTTGTACTTCATTGCTGGTACTAAGGCAATAGCAGGTAACGTTGTGCAGGCATTTGTCAAACCCAAGTCCTTCTACGGGATTGCCACATGATTCATGACTCCAAATCACTCGTTCCAGTCATCCAATGACCAGTGGCGCCGCTCTTTACACCATCTTGAGCGTCGCTTAGCATTGACTACAGAAACGTGACACTCATGAGGAGGACCGAGCGATGTGGTGCAGTGGGTAGCACACTGGACTCGCTATCCCGTGTCCCGTGTCCGGCCATCCTGATTTAGGTTTTCTGTGATTTCCCTACATCGCTTCAGGCAAATGCTGGGATGGTTCCTTTGACAGAGCGCCGCCATCTTCCTTCCCAATCCTTCCCTAATCCGATGAGACCAACGACCTCGCTGTTTTGTATCTTCACCCAAATCAACCCAACCCTCATGAGGAGGCGTACGATCATTGTACCCCATTATTTTTAATTCCCTCCCCACAATCAATATGGTAGATAGACTGCTGGTAGCACTTCCCCACTGACAAATGATAGCTTCTGCTGATTTCATGCGATTTTTCACAACTACTCCCCTGGAATTCTCGGTGGTTCCTGTCCGTCAGGAGATGTCAGCCTGGTATTGGTCTAGTACTTGCTGGTTCCTTCGCGTTTCCGCTTCACAATCATAATAACAGCAGTCAGCCTGGGAAGCTTTAAAAGGGTTGAAATGTCCCTGCTGGATTTGTTACTCATGTTACATCCAATGTCTAGTCCACATTTGAAGTGTCTGAGCTCTCCCGACCGAACCATTCTGACGTTACTGCTTCTATATTGGCAACACAGTACTCCCCGTCTTCTTTCATGCTGACGTGGATGGCCCTCTCGACATCTAGTCATAGGGATGTCCGGACAATTTTGACCAGACTGTGGAAAAGGGAACTTCAGACCCAATTTTGTCAGCTAATGTAAGTGACTGATTGGAACAATAACATATTTGCTTGTGTGTGTGTTACAGCGTACTGGCGTTACATGTAAACATTTGCCCCGCTGAAGGCCTGATGCCCATGATAAAAGGCACGATCGGCAGTTTCTGGCCGACTCTGTTCGTGGAACGCCGCTACGCACACAAAGTGTTTCCCTACTGGACGAACATCCTCAACACGGTTCTGCAGGAGATGGGCTACTTGCACCTTCAAGCTTCCAAACCAGACACCATAGGTAAGCAAAACGTTTCTGTTCCAGAGCATACCGACTATCAGCTAGCAGGTAGCTCCATTATTTCCATCTACATCTACAACTACACACATACTCAGCAAACCACTGTGAAATACACTGAACTGGGCGTGCTACTTCCCACATATTAAGATCCCTTTCTGTACCAATCGCGCATGGAGCGATGGAAGAATGAATGCCCCTGAGAAAGTTGAAATTAGTCTATTTTTGTCTTTATGGTCGCTACGAGAGTGATACGTTGAGTTGAAGGGTACCTCTAGGTTCTTCATTTAACACTCATTCTTGAATATTGTAAATTGGCCTTCGAGGCATAATTGCCGCCTGTCTTCAAGAATTAGCCGATTCAAGTTTTTCAACATTTGCGTGCCGCTGTCCCGTGAGTGAAACAAACCTGTGACCATTTGTGGCCCCTTCTTTGTATAATATCCCATATCGGTCCCAGCCACATGACCAAAAATGTAATATGGACGCATAAGTGAGTGACTTGTAACCATTTTCGTTTGCTGAATGACTGTATTTTCCTAGTGTCCTACCAATGAACCGAAGTCTGCCACTTGCCTTACCTACGATTGACCGTGCGTGACCATTCCATTTTATGTCCCCCACAAATTGTTCAACCCACATACGTGCGTTGACTGATTCTAAATGGGTGTCATAGGTAATCTACTTACAGGATACTAAGTTTTCTTTGTGAAATGCACAAGTTTGCATTTCTGTACAGATATATAACAAGCTGCAAATTGTTGCACCAATTCGATTACTTATCAAGATCATATTGAATATTTGTGCAGCTTTTTTCAAACAGGCCACCGCCATAGATGACTGGATCATCAGTAAAATGTCTGGGTCTACTATTAATGCTGTGTGCCTGTTCATTAATATACAACATGAAAGGCACACATAAAGTTAATTGTACATAAGCCGATGACTGTCCATCTGAGACAACGTGATGCGTACTCCCTACCAATAAATCCTCAATCCAGTCACAGATTGCGTTTTATACCCTGTAGGATTGTCCTTTTGTTGTTAAAGACTGACGATTTTCGAAATCAAGAATTAATGCAATCGCCTGATTTCTATGATCCATTGTTTTCAGGACGCCATGTGAGAAAAATGCAAGTTTTTTTCGCATGACCAATGTTCTTGGATTCTACAAGAGATGGATGTTATTGAGACTGGACGGTAGTTTTGTGAATCATTTCTGTTAGTCTTCTTGAAGACAGGTGTGATCTCTGCTTCTTTCCAACTAATGGGCACGGTTTTTTGTTTAGGGGATCTACGACACACAATTAAAATAGGTGGCAGTTCAGCCGTAGGTTCTTCATAGAATCTAATAGAGACGCCATCGGGACTCAGAGTCTTGCTAAATTGTAGCAAATTTAGTCGTTTCTCAATGCCAGGTACCCCTTGGCCATCAGTGTAATTGTAACGCTACTGCACACAATTTACAAACGGCACACAGCTAACTCCTAGACAGTCTTCATGGTATCGTCATAGTGTTGAATTTGTATATCGGAAGCAGCGGGTTCGAGCTCTGTCTCAGGCATTCGCACGAATTTTAAATGTGCTGCTACCAAGTGCCTGCGTATGTTCGTGCAGAGATTCAATTACAAATGACAGGAATGAGAGTATATTTGGAGGTACGAACTAGATAAGTGGTCTGGATGGTCCACCTTTGTACTGATACTCTTTCTCTCACATTTTGATTAACAGTTCTGCGCAATGTCGTTCCATCATGATGAAATGAGTTCGAATAACCGCTAGTATACTGCTCGATTCACTTAATTATATCACAATTAGTATTCCATGCGGATGGATGGTACAGTTTCACCGGATATTTTTGTTGTCCACTTTTGAACTGACTAGTAGTCCTTGTATTCACTCATACCATCAACAGCAGTCGACAGCGCCTCTGCCACCGCAGTTGACTTTGGCGATTCGTTTTCCCTTTCTCGAAGTTCTCACACTGAGGTCTACATAATTTGCACTACCCAACAAGAAAAAGTCAAGAACCCAAAAGAAGAGGTTGTGACGAAATGGAACTTCACGGGTTGAAAAAGTATGTGACGTTCTTAAAGTGATTACAATATCCAGCCAAATTACGAAGAATTTGGCAGTATGAGCTCACTTATCAGTACAACGTCGAACCCTCTCTGACCTGGATGTATGCACTGACTCGGTTGGGAAGGGCGACATGAAGCCGTTGTACTCTCTCCTGAGACACGCTGATCCACAACTACTGTAACGGATCCTCGATATCCTCGATGAAGCACTGGAACGGAGAAGTCCGGTTGGTTGATTGTTTGATTTGGGGGAGGGGACCAAACAGCGAGGCCATCGGTCTAATCGGATTAGGGAAGCATGGGGAAGGAAATCGGTCGTGCCCATTCAAAGGAAGCATCTTGACATTTTCCTGACGTGCTTTAGCCAAATCACGTAAAACCTAAATTAGGATGGCCGGATGTGGGTTGGAAGCGTCGTCCTCCCGAATGCGAGTCCAGTGTCCTAACCACTTCGCCACCTCGCTCGGTTAGGTGACCGAGCAAGCCTCACACCTGGACAGACATGGACATCTTGCTGGCCGCCGGAGTACCCCAATATCATGCAGACTGTTCAAAGAAAAACGTGTCGTGTATGTACAAGCACTGTCCAGTTGACAAGTGACACCACGATATTGGCACATGGGAGGTACCGGTAACACCTGAGATCGCAGGATGTCCATGCCGCTACAGTTACCAATCGGTACCAGCCATGACCTGAAGTCATACCGGACGGCTCTCCACATGATTACGCCACCGCTGTCCCTTCCCGAAACATTGGAAGAATGGGTCCTCAGCCTAGTTTTCCACCGTATTCGCTGGCGACAGACAACCAGGGCGGTGCAGAATCTCGATTCATCGCTGAACTCGACACCGGTTATTAGCTGTCCACAATCGCTTGCAGTGTGGTGTTAATGGCAGCCTACGTGTGGGACGGTAATTTCCTATTCTTTCAGCTGCAGGACTCTGGTCTATGGTCCGGGGTGACACATAGTGTTGCAGACAGTCCACTTATTGTCCTGGAAAGGCAGGAGTAGATGTAGTGGGGCTACGTTGTGTTTGGCGCACATATGGCGATCCTTCCTTGTGGAGGTGAGGTGTCATGGACCGGAACCTTGACGACTAGTATGTCTGCCCTCATCCCGTGCAATCCAACTCTGAGCGCCACACAAACCTTGAAACTGCATGATTCATCCAGCTGGGCAAACAGAGAACCACAATGAGGTCCCTTTCTAATACCGTTAGGTGCTTATGACGCTGTGTCATGTGCCTTCTCTGTGTCCTTCATAGTGATCAGTCTACATCCGACGCTGTTCACGCGCATTATATACCCCATTACGCCTCGTAAAAACGCTAAACACGAACACCGCTAATGCACTCTGTGTGTGTTCTACCTGTCACGCCCACCGATGGTGAGTAAGTGTAGGAAATTTGTCAGACAGTGTATTTACTGGCATTTAATCGAGTCACCATTACCAATGTGTACCTATATTTGTTCCACGCTCTTCTCCCCCCACCCCCCCTCCCCCATGTGAATTATGGACCTTGCTGTCGGTCGGGTGAATTGCGTGCCTCAGCGATATCGTAGGTGCTACCACAACGGAGGGGAGTCGGTTGAGAGGCCAGACGTGTGGTTCCTGAAGAGGGGAAGCAGCCTTTTCAATAGCTACAGGACCAACAGTCTGCTTCATTGACTGTTCTGGCCTTGTAACATCAACCAAAACGGTCATGCAGTACTGGTACTGCGAACGACTGAAAGCGAGGGGAAACTACAACCGTAATTTTTTCCGAGGACCTGTAGCTCTACCGATGGTTAAATGATGACGGCGTCCTCTTGAGTATAATGTTCCGAATGAAAAATAGTCCCCCATTCGGATCCCTAGGCGGGGACTACTCAGAAGAATGTCGTCATCAGGAAAAACAATCGGAGCATGGAATGTTAGATCCCTTAATCGGACACGTAGGTTAGGAAATTTCACAAGGGAAATGAACAGGCTGAAGATAGATATAGTGGGAATTAGTGAAGTTCGGTGGCAGGAGGAACAGGACTTCCGGTCAAGCGAATACAGGCTTGTAAACACAAAGTCAAGGAAGGGTAATGCAGGTGTAGATTTAATAATGAACAAGATGCGTGTGTGAATTCCTAAGGGACCAAACTGTTGAGGTCATCGGTCCCTAGACTTACACACTGCTTAAACTAACTTATGTTAAGAACAATACTCACACCCATGCCAGAGGGAGGATTCGAACCTCCAGCGGGAGCGGCCGCGCAATCCGTGACATGGCGCCTCTAACCGCGCGGCCACTCCGCGCGGCAGTGAACAATAAAATAAGAACGCGGGTAAGCTACTATGAATAGGATAGTGAATACATTATCGTAGCCAAGATAGACAGAAAGTCCACATATATCCCAGTAGTACACAGTAGTACAAGTTTATATGCCAACCAGCTTCGCAGATGAAGAGACTGTAAAACTTTCTTATCAGATAAAAGAAACTATTCAATTAGTAAAGAGAGAGGAAATTTAATTGTGATGTGGGACTGGAATTCGATAGTAGTAAAAGGAAGAGAAGGAAACAGAATACATAAATGTGGACTGGGTAAAAGAAACGAAAGAGGAAGCCACGTGGTAGAATTTTGCACAGAGCATGATTTAATCATCCCTAACACTTGATTCCAGAACCATGACAGAAGGTTTTATACATGTAAGAGACCTG
Source organism: Schistocerca cancellata (assembly GCF_023864275.1). Taxonomy (NCBI): domain Eukaryota; kingdom Metazoa; phylum Arthropoda; class Insecta; order Orthoptera; family Acrididae; genus Schistocerca; species Schistocerca cancellata. The sequence goes on along the minus strand of NC_064628.1, from coordinate 779,081,986 downwards.
GAACAACGGAAAGCTTCAGATTGATTATATAATAGTAAGACAGAGATTTCGGAAGTAGATATTACTGTCTGGATATACAATGATTGACAAAAAAAAAAAAATAAACACCAAGAAGAGGTGGTCGGATGTCAGTGTAACTACGTACACGAACACACCATCGGTCGATATGTAAGTGATTTAAGTTTCGAAAACTCTTTGTGACATGTACAACAGTCATCAGAATGCATTAGTGAAACTTCCTGGCAAATTAAAACTCTATGCCGCACCGAGACTCGGACTCGGGACCTTTGCTTTTCGCAGGCAATGCTCTCCTGCAAATCCTTTCTTCCAAGAGTGCTAGTTCTACAAGGTTCGCAGGAGAGCTTCTGTGAAGTATGAAAGGTAGGAGACGAGTTACTGGCAGAATCAAAGCTGTGAGGATGGGTCGTGAGTCGTGCTTGGGTACCTCAGGCGATAGAGCACTTTCCTGCGAAAGGCAGAGGTCCCGAGGCCGGGTCTCGATCCGCCACATAGTTTTCATCTACCAGGAAGTTTCAAATCAGCGCACACTCCGTTGCAGAGCGAAAATTTCATTCTGCACTAGTGCTGTCCGCGTTCGGTGTTGTTAACAGGCCTGGTAGGGTGTAGAAGAACCGTGGACAGCGTCAAGTGTAATATGATGCCCCTGAAGGACACGAAGATGCCGTGTTATCGTGTGGGACAGTGTTATCTGCACCAGGCATTTTGGAAGGAGTCGGCCACGTCTCACCACTACAACGGAGAATCGCCGTATTGTGCAGCAAGCACGTCGTAACCCCACCACGTCTGTGCAAGTAATGGATTCCTTCCAACATTCGTTGTCATCTACCACCATGGTTTGAAGACTAGCAGAAGTCGGATTGTGGCAGTACCGTCACATGCATAGACTGGGGTTAACGCCACAACACAGACCACTTTGTGGTTACGTGACTGGTAAGTAGAGTCTGTTGAGAAGTAGTGTCATATTGTATTCAATGATGAATCACAGTTCTGTACTGTTCTGGATTAAATGTGATGATATCCATAGAGCAGATCATCATTTTATCACTTGCTTTGGGCCTTTGTCCCACTTCAACGCGGGCTCGGCCTTGTTATTATGGGTTTGGCGACGTTAGTGTTGGAGGGTGGCCGGATTCCCTTGTTGCCGCCGATCTGTACCCCCTGGGATGGAGTTAGTGTACCCTAGCTGTCTGTGTATAGTGTAAGTTAGGAAATAGTGCAAACGTTGTCAGATGTCTGCAATTCGTGTAAGTCAGGCTGAACATGGGGACCAGCCCGGTATTCACCTAGTGGGCTGTGGAAAACCGCCTAAAAATCACATCCAGGCTGGCCCACACACCGGCCCTCGTCGTTAATTCGCCGGGCGGGTTCTCTTAAGGGCCAGCGAGCCTACCTGAGTCCAGGAAACAGCGCATTAGTGCTCTCGGCTAACCTGGCATGTGTTCCCCATAGAGCAAATGAAGCCAGAAAATTAACATTACCTGAAATTCCAGCTATGAATAAACACCAATCACAGAATCCTGACTCACTCTTTATTCATCAAATACCGTGTGGTTATAATTAAAGCGCTTCTACTTACGGAGGTCCAGTGTGGGCTATAATTATCGTGTGCCAGCGAAACTTGGTACATATGATAATGCGTTAACGCGGTACCAATTTACGCTAAAAAAAAGCATTAGTTCCACTTGCGGTCACCAGGTGCAGAGCTGGCACTGAACGTTGTTTGTATGACGGTATGACACCTACGCTGCCATTTGACAAGCCATAACATGAGTGAGCAGTATGGTTATCGAGAAGAGAACCCGTGTGAAACTGTTTTATGTGAACGGATGCAATTACAGTGCTGCACTGAGAGAATACCGCCGACTGAAAAGTCTGAGAAGAGGGCCGATGGCATTAAATTGTTTAAAGAAGATTATAATGAAATTCGAAAATAGGGGTTAGCTTGGTGTGGCGCCTGGAAGAGAAAGGCATCCCGGTGATTGATGTAACTGTCCACGCAGCGCGTGCCCGGGATAGTGCTGATGCTTGTGCAGTGTCACGAGAATTGTACATTCCATGGTCAGCAGTACAGAAAGGTTTGCAGTCTATTTTACACTGATACACGGACAAGATCCAGGACAGAGTGAGATGGCGCAGTGGCTAGCACACTGCAGTCGCATTCGGGAGGACGACGGTTCGAACCCGTGTCCGGCCATCCTGATTTGGTTTCCCGTGATTTCCCTAAATCGCTTCAGGCAAATGCCGGAATGGTTGCTTTTAAAGGGCTTAGTCCCCTACCCCCCCCCCCCCGCCCCACCCACGCACCCAAATCAATCAACCACCAACAAGATCCAGACGGTGCAGCAAATGAAACCTCATCATCCGCAGCAACGTTCTGAACTTGCTCTTGGGTTTCTGGCAGGGTTCGAAGTTGATGAAATGTGGTCAGGCAATATCCGGTGGTCTAACGGAACGCATTTTACACTACGGGACGCAATGAACGCACAGAACTAGCGAATTTGGGGTACTGTTAAACCGCGTGTTTTGCACGAAGAGCCATTGCACTCGCCACACGTGGCTGTGTGGCGTGGATTCACAAGCACCTTTATTCTAGCCCGTTCTTCTTTGAACAGAATACACCCAGACAGTCTGTCAGGTGTACCTTGATGTCTGCAAGTTATCGACACCTTCTTGGACAGCAAGTGATTCCTGCTTTGGAAGAGTGCAACTGTGTGGACACCATTCATTTCATGCAAGATGGGGCAACACCTCAAGTCGCTCGTACCATGAAGGATTTGCTTAATGCAACCTTCAACGAACGTGTTTTATGCTGAGGTTGGCATGGCCTGGTAGATCACCTGGTCTGAATCGGTATGAATTTTGGCTCTGGGAATTCGTAGAAGAATACATTTACAAGTGTCACGTTCGGTCTTTACCTGATCCAAAGGCCAGCATAAAGGAACACATTGCTCAGATTCCACTGGAACTGCCGCGAGCAATTGTAGATCACTTCGTTTCACGATTGCATGTCGCCGAAGTCTTCGGTGTTCGTTTTGAACAAATTTTGTAAGCAGTGGTTAATAAAAAAACAACATTATGTCTTTCTCAATTGTTTGACCTTTTCTGCCCGCGTCCCGTTCCAAATCTATTACATAGGGAAACATTTCTATACGTCTTTCTTGCATTTGCAGAGCCAAATTTGCACCTGGTGGCCACAACTAGAACTATTGTTTTTTCCGACGTAAATCGATTCCGCATTAATGCGTTAGAATGTCTACGAAGTTTCGTTGCCATATGATAGTTACAGCCCACACTGTAACTCTATGAGCAACTTCACTTTAATTATAACCACTCGGTTTCCGAAATACATAGGCTAAAAGGTATCCTACTTGTACACGTAAAATATGGACGTAAAATACGGTGTGAGGCGAAAACGCAGCTTATAAAATGACATAGCATGGAGAAATATGCTGGAAAGTATCTGTTATTATCACAAGGATTCCGAGAAATCCTGAGAGCTGGCATGAGCCCGCCTCTCATATTTCTATCTTACTCTGAGTAATTCGATTTTCCTCTCTGATTGCATGCGGTAAAAAGTTGCTATTCCTTCCCACACGGACTTCGCACACAGCGTCTCTCGTCACCCGGGTAGTCCGGTGACAGGCGGGCTCTGCTGATCTTGAAAGGGTTTAGCCGACATTGTCATAAGAGCCGACATTGTCATAAGAGCGGGAGCGATACGCCCAGATGGGCCGGAAGGGGCAGCTGGGCTAGAGATTCCGTTACTTCGCAGAAACGTAGTGAAAACCGTTTCTGGCGGGCTACCAGCGAGGCGTGGGAATGACTTGTGTTCCCAGGCAGTCTTGGCGGGCAAATTCCCGCGTTTTCTGCAAAATCGTAACTGTGATTGGCTTGTTCAGCGCATAGCTCCGTGACGTAGCAAAATCGGCGCAGAATTGGCGCCAAGAATCTCCATTGATGGAAAGGTAGTGCTTCGGCAATAGAGTGGAATTTTCCGCCGGTTTGTGAGTTGCTGATTGGAACGTTTAACCATGGCCACTGTCGTGGGGGCGGGAATGTTCTGTGTTTTGTTTGTACGGGTGCTCTTGAGGGGAGTCGGCTCTCGCCTTTCAGTCGGGGTAGGTTACGAGACTGAGCTCTCGCTGCTCTGGACCGCCTGCCTTCCGTTGGCTGTCTAATATACTTTTATTTGATTGTAACTGTTTAACGAAGTTGCTGAAGTTTCGACTTCAACGTAACTTTCCGAGTACAGTTGGCAATTGAGCGTTCTGCGTACAAGGGGCATATGTTGTCTGTCTTGAGCAGTTTTGGCTAAAGTTGACTGTATCGGAGTTACTGTGTGACTTCGCTTGTTAAAATCAATCACTGTACCGGCAGTGATTGTGTTGTGAGCCTTCTTCGTCGCCCTCAGAGGCGCATTTGTATTGATAGGAAGTCTTTACTCTGGAACAACCAGACCAGGATAATTTGTTTTGGGCTATACTCGCAACGTCATCAACACCACGACGGGACGTAGAAGCAACTAGCCATCGCTTCCGGTACGCCAGATCGTGTCCTTGCAGTTAAGAAGACAGCTTGGTAATGTATGTCCGCAGCATCGGCAGATTAGAGAATTTGCTCTGTGATAATCAGAGCTCAGCAGTGCGCGCCTGTTCCCGTCTTTTCTTACGTGGTTCTGTCTTGATGTTCATTGTCTGAGTTCTCACTACTGTAGCAGCAATTAATGTTGGGTTGGCTGGGTGTTTCTCTTAAGATCTGAGCTGCAAGGGATTGGCTCCACATACCACTTCGTCATAAATGTCACAATCTAGTTTATGGACAACTTCACCTTCACAGCATTTATTTGAGTATCCAATTTGATCCAATTTGATGTATTGTAAATTTTTCATGTGTTTTGTTTATGATTTTGAGTTTAGTCATAATAAATAAAATTGATATTTTGGACAGAGCTTTCATTCTGTTAACCGGTAGAGCAACCATTTCATTTCTCACTGCGTTACTGAAACTTTCCTTTATTTAATTAATGTCTATGAAATTAAATTATTGCAGATGCCAAACTCTTTTCTACTCCACTTGCAGGGTCGATTACAGTCAGTTCGCGTTCCTTCTTAATCCATGTGCAACAGCAAAAGTCGGAGTTAGAATAGGGGGGGGGGGGGGGAGGGGCTTAGAGCATCATTTACATATGAAGATTCTAGAAGAATTTAGTGTTAAATACACTGCTAGCCACGGCCCCTCGCAACCCATGTTACAGTATTGAAGTACAAGTAAAATTTTCGTGCATGTAATATACGGTCTGTGGTGTAAAATTATTTTTGCGTTGTTCCAATTTCACGTAAGTAAACAATCTAAATTTTACTGACCGCTGATGTTCTTCTAATATGAGCGACATGCCCTACCGTGGCAGGGAAAAGGAGGGAACCAGCGGAAAAATGCTCCTATCGGAGGACATAAAAGGAAAATATGCTCCTCTTAACTGAAAGCCTCTGACTTAAAAGTATGATACCAGCTGCCTCATTCTTCCTTCCTCAGCAGCTTTAAAAATTTTCCAAAAAATTTTGGCATGCGAACATATTCGCGCCTTTTTATGCTGAGACGGACACAGTCGCAGAGGTAAAGAAACAGAAAAGTCATAAATACTGGAAGATAGTTGACAGTAATTGCTATATAGAAAGAGCGAAGTTGACAATGATAGTGTGAGAGAAAGAAAGGGGAACAGCGACAGTGGAATATAGCTGACAGTGACAAAACAGTACGAGGAAAAGAGTAAAAAAAGACAGTGTCAATGGGAGATGATTAAAGAGAAGGAGAAATTGGAAGTGAGTGAGAGCCAGTGATAATGAGAAACAGTCTATGACAACAGCAACGAGGAGGAAGGCGATAGTCAGAGTTAGAAGATACAGCAGCGGTGGGAAGGAATGAATGAGGTAGCAACAGTAAGATAATGCAAGAGGGAGACAGCGGCAGATAGAGGAGACAGTAGTAGTGCGGCAGAGCGTAGGAGATTGTGACTCTGACATAGGAGACAGTGACAGTTACTTAAACACAAGGATAGCCGGCCGGAGTGGCCGAGCGGTTGCCATTTTCCGGGGTGCACTCAGCCTCGTGATGCCAATTGAGGAGCTACTCGACCGAATAGTAGCGGATCCGGTCACAGAAAACCATCATACTAACTGGGAGAGGGGTGTGCTGACCACAAGCCCCTGCTGTCCGCATCCTCAGCTGAGGATGACACGGCGGTCGGATGGTCCCGATGGGCCACTTCTGGCCTGAAGACGGAGCGCTGCTGCTGATAATTGTAGAAGTTAAGTCCGTGCTATCGCCGGACGGGGTGGCAGAGCGGTTTCTAGGCGCTACAGTCTGGAACCGCGCGACCGCCTCGGTTGCAGGTTCGAATCCTGTCTCGGGCATGGATGTGTGTGATGTCCTTAGGTTAGTTAGGTTTAAGTAGATCTGTTCTAGGGGACTGATGACCTCAGAAGTTAAGTCCCATACTGCTCAGAGCCATTTGATCCGTTTTTGAACAATGATAGAATGACAATGAGTTGGATTGAACGAGTGAATGAGAATGGGTAAGTGGGAGTAGATGAGTACGAGAGGCTTACGCGATGTATTAGTGATGAGTTACAGTGAGTAGTGCTTGTGGGAGTGAGAAGCGAGCTGCATGTTAAAAAGAAGGCGAGTATGTTCGCATCCCAACATTTTTGGTAAAATTTTTAAAGGTGCTGACGAAAGTAGAATGAGGCAGCTGGTACCCAACTTTTCAGTGAGTATCTTTTAAACAGCAACATATTCGCCTTATTGTGCTCCGATAGGAGCATTTTCCCCCTGGTTTCAACATGTCTGTGTTCGTCTTATAATACATAGTCGTAAAAGGTCACATATCAACGGAAAAACAATCTTTTTACGGCTATAAACTTTCACTGATGTTATGTGGTACATCTGTTTAGTCCTACGTTGTCTGAGGATGGCCTAGAAAGCCGAAAGCTGTATCACATCGAACTATAAACTATATATTATTGTGGAACACCAATAATGTGTATTTCAATTTTTGATATATCTATGTTGCTCCAAGCACCAACGGAATATTCAGTAAACGTTATTAATATTTCGAAGACATTGGTCCTAATTCTAGTTACTGAAAATTTGGATTGTCTTTATCGTATCAGTCTGCTTCCTCAAATGAACAATTTGATTCTGTTTCTGCCAACAAATGTAGGAAAAAGGAATATTAAACATACTTGCAATATGTGAATTATCAGTCGCATTATAGTCATTCGGCTTCATTGCTGTAGTATGTTGTGCAATGGTTGGGTTTTCTGCCTGTCATTTCGATCCGTTCCACATAATTTTAATTATATTGTTGGCGTTTCTAAGATACGTCGTGATGTGCATATTTATGTACCGTGAAACTACTTTTCTGAATATATTGCAGTAACTGTTGCTGATAGCCAGTAATATAGGATCTCTATTACCCTGATAATTACAGTATGTAAATTTCCTTTACCTGTCAAGGTATTTGCATTCATTTATTATTTGGCTTTCTGTCCTTGTTTTCTTTTTTCTTTAATTTCACTTTCTTTACTTATTTGCTCTACTTTGATTTTCCACTGCTCTCGTTATCCTGTCCTTCAATTTCTCCTCTGCATCTGAAAACCATGTCCGTGCTTTGTCTGCTTCAAAAGTTGCTTTTTTGAAAATTTTTACTTCCATATTTTACTGCCCACTCAAAATTCGTGGTGTCCCCAGGGATTGTACTGCAGACTACGCCTGTTGGCCTGGCCGCCTACATCCTGGAGAAATTCTCCACCTGGACAGACCCGTCTTGGAAGACTCTACCCGATGGGGGTCTGACGAAGAAGTACGACCTGACGGACCTACTGGATAATGTCATGATCTACTGGGTCACCAACTCAATTAACACCGCAGTAAGATTGTACTCTGAATTCTATGGGAAAGCAGCAAGAGTCGGCCGAAAGAGAGTGTGAGTATCGCTAATATCTTTTCGTGAAGTACCTTAAAGCAGGAAATCATTCGTCTGTGTTGTGCCTGTACGCACCCAAACTCTAACCTACGATTTCCCAAATACAGGGTGACACAGAATAACGGGAATGTTTGAAATGAGTAGTGGCAGCCATGGACAGGCACTGCGGGTTCGTAACAGTTAGCGAGTAAACAATCCGCCATTTCAGTAATCATGGGTCAGAGGAACGCACAACAGCGTGCGTTAGCCATACGAATGTTTTATAAAAACAGTGATAGTTTGGTAGCGGCGCAGAGGGAGTTTCTACGTTTTTATAATTTTAGACGTCATGACGCCGTTCCGTCCAAACACTCCATAAAATGTTGGATTAAAAACTTTGAAGGGATTAGATTTGTCATCAAGAAGAAACCAACAAGACGACCAAGAAGTGTGCGTTCTGCAGCGAACATTGATGTTCTACGCGATTCTGTCTTACGGAACCCACGGCGTTCAATTCGTAAGCAAGCAGCAGTAGTTGGAATGTCCCGGGAGACTGTTGGCAGAATTCTGCATCTTCATTTAAAATTTCGTCAATACAAACTACAGATGATGCAACAGTTGAAGGACAACAATTACCGGTTACGATTAGGATTCTATCAACAATTGATAACAAAAATAGACAATGGTGGTGAATTCCTAAACAAGTTGTGGATGTCAGATGAGGCACATATTCACCCCACATTTTATGTGAATAAACCGAATTACCGTTACTGGGCAAACACAAATCCTAATGACGTTCATGAGCGCCCTTTACACGCTAGTAAAATGACAGTATGATGTGGTGTTTCATCACATGGGATTATCGGACCGTATTTTTTCGCAAATGGACAGAGAAACACAATAACTGTCAACGCCGATCGTTACGTGCAGATGTTAAGAACTTCGTTACACCTGCATTGAACAACTTTCCAAACGTTGAAGAAGCCTGGTTTCAACAGGATGGAGCAACATCATACACTGTACGGCAATCAATGGCATATGTGTGACAATTGTTTGGCAAACGTGTGATCTCACGATTCGGTAAGATTCCCTGGCCCGCTAGATCGCCAGATTTATCCGTTTGTGATTATTTCTTGTGGGGCTACCTCAAGAGCAAAGTCTACATGACTCGACGAAGAACCCTGGATGAGTTAAAACAGAGAATTCGGGATGCAATTCACAGTATCCCAGCTGAGATGTTGCAGCGGTCAATGAGGAATCTCAACAGCAGATTTCACGAATGTATTCGTACAGGACGACACCACCTAAAGGACGTAATTTAAAAAAAAAATGATAAATGCCATCAATGTTTCGTAAATGGCGAAGCTGTAAGGTTTCAATTGCTATGAATGTAATTTCTTTCCTTCATGGCTTCTAGTTTTATTGGATTGTGGAAATGTTCCCGTTTTTCTGTGTCACCCTGTATTATTTGTCCACGAAGACAGCTGTAAGTAAGCATACGACTTTTGACAGAAGGCTGATCTCACTTCATTCCTTTTCCTAAGACCGTTTGAAAGTGTAGTTTATGACAGAGAACAAAGGTACTTCGAGAAACTAAAGTGTTAACGGAATCTACGTTTGGTTCCGAACAGACTTCTCTACAAATGTTAGTTTTTGCTGATCGTGTCTCTGTAGCTAAACGAGATGTATATTCCGATTAGCCAGAGCCTTTGATTCTGCAGGGGACGAAATTCTCTTAGGGAAGCTGCGGTTTTGTGACATAGATCACATCTCTCATATGTGGGTCGAGTCCTGCGTACATAACAGGAAATGCAGAGCCCAGTTAACGGGAAGCACAAGAGGAATAATGTAAAATTCAAAACTGAGGAACGTCAAATATGGCTCTCTTCAAACACCTTTACTTGGCCCATTTCTGTTCTTTATCGATACAGAACGGCAGTGGAAAACGTTCTGGGGCTCTTTTCAAGTGCTTATTATGCGCTCTTGCTAACTACGGAGCTATGTAGATTTCACATAGTTCAGAGGCAATAATAGTAGAATTGGCTTATGATATGTTCAGCACAAAAAGATTGACTCTTGAGCTTACAGTCAAGTTCAAATGATTAACAACTAGTAGTAACTCTTTAGGTATTAATCATCACACATTAAACGAAACTCCGGCGATGAAATCTGTGAAAGTTGGATAGAAATTGAAATGGGAGTGTACGTACGAGCTGATTACAATTTTTGTTGATCTTAAGTATCTCACTGTTCTGACATTAAGACAAGTGTGCTATGTTGTTGTTGTTGTGGCGCTCTTTAGTCCGATGACTAGCACTCCATGCTGCTCTGTCCTGTGCAAGCCGCTTCATCTCCGAATAGCTGCTGCAGTCCACCTTCTTCTGAATCTGCTTACTGTATTCATCTCTTGGTCTCCCTCTACGATTTACACTCCCCCCCCCCCACCACCACCACCACCACCCCCTACACTTCCATCAAATACTAAATTTCTGATCCCTTTCTGTCTCAGAATGTGTCCTACCTACCGATCCCTTCTTCTAGTCAAGTTGTGCCACAAATTTCTCTTCTCCCCAGTTTTGATCAGTACCTCCTCATTACGCTATCAATCCATCTAATCTTTAACATTCTTCTGTAGCACCATATTTCAAACGCCTGTATTCTTGTCTAAACTGTTTTTCGGCTATGTTTCACTCCCACACAAGCCGGCCGGGGTGGCCGAGCGGCTCTAGGCGCTGCAGTCTGGAACCGCGCGACCGCTGCGACCGCAGGTTCGAATCCTGCCTCGGGCATGGATGTGTGTGATGTCCTTAGGTTAGACAGGTTTAAGTAGTTCTAAGTTCTAGAGGACTGATGACCTCAGAAGTTAAGAGCCATAGTGCTCAGAGCCATTTGAACCATTTTTCACTCTCACACATGGCTACACTCCAGACAAATACCTTCAGAAGACTTCCTACCACTTAAAGCTATTCGTTGTTAGCAAACTTCTCTTCTTCAGAAACGCTTTCCTTGCCATTACCAGTTTACATTTTATATTCTGTCGCTCTCTTTTTTTGGTTTTAGGAACCAAACGAAGAACACACCTGGCAGCACCGTCACTGGCGAATCGCTTGATTTTTTGCGCACAACGGCCCGATTGGCTAACTTCAACGCTAATTAACGTATCGAATTCTTTTCTTAAGAATTATTTGTCAGCAGGACACTCTGCAACACCCTTACAAGCTTTTCAGACTGTTCAAAAATGGTTCAAATGGCTCTGAGCACTATGGGACTTAACATCTGAGGTCATCAGTCCCCTAGAACTTAGAACTACTTAAACCTAACTAACCTAAGGACATCACCCACGTCCATACCCGAGGCAGGATTCGAACCTGCGACCGTAGAGGTCGCGCGGTTCCATACTGAAGCGCCTAGAACCGCTCGGTCACACCGGCCGGTTTTTCAGACTGTCTCTGACCACCCAGTATACAGGAAATCCCACTCAGCTCTGAAACCTCACATATTTCCAAAAAGACACAAAATGTGAAAAATGCAAATTGCCAGAAATGCACCTATGTGAAGAGCTCACGCAATGGGCAGGAATGCATAACCCATAAGGATCAACGAACACCAATTTCAACACATAGTTAGGTTTTTTAAATGCATATGTGTATTTTTTCTACAGAAATGAAAACCAGAGGTACAGTTAAAGATGACAGACTGTTTCACTGTTGTAAACCTCATGCACTGTGAAATATTAGACTTTAAAGGTTGGCAGCGGCGCCTCTTGGCATAATGCGCAGGGCAACCTACACTGTTCAGACTACTAGTTTCTCCTGCTCGGGCCTACTGTACTGCTATCGATGTCAAACAGGAAAATACACTGAGACGCAGTACATGTACGTTTCGGACGGTGCTGTCCTGTTCTGGTGCGGTTTGTGACGTTTGAAGTCGCTATGCTGGTCTGCAGTAACGAAGAAAAACTAGATATGATGTTAATTTACGGCGAGTTTCGCAGAAATCCAAAGACAGCTGTAACAGGGTATACTGAACGCTACCCAAATCGACAGCATCGTCCACGTTGTATCATTTCCATCTTCTGCGTAACAGTAAAGGAAACAGGCAGCCGGGCAGCCAGAAAGCGTCAACATGTAAACACAGCGACTAACAATGACAACGAAATTGCTGTTCTGGTTGTTGTAGCGCACAGTCCTGAGGTAAGTATACGACAGATTGCAGGCTTTTCTCCAATAAGCCACAGTAGAGTGTGGAGAATTTTGAATAGGCATACGTTTCACCCGTATCATATCTCACCCCATAAAATACTGTATAGAAATTACTTTGAATTCGGCATCCAGTTCTGTCGTTTTGCACTTCCAACGTGAAACGTTGTTTACGGATGAAGCTTTATTCACAACCCTCAGTCACGAGAATCTGCGGTACTGGTCCATGCAAAATCGCCACTGGCTTCGCGTGGTTGAGATCAACGACAGTGGGAGTCAATGTTTGGCATGACACCATTGGTACCTGTACTATAGGTCCCTATTTTTATCAGGGAACATTACACAGATGGCGATATGCCTCATTTCTGGAGGATACTCTACCCTTTCTTGTGGGACTGGAAACGCATCTAAGAATGTGGTTCCAGCATGATGGATGTCCCACACACTACACATATGTTTCCAGGGAAGTTGTAGATGCAGTGTTTCCAAATAGGAGGATGTGACGGAGAGGTCCTGTGAGCTGGCCAGCCCAGTCCCTCGACATGACGCCGTTGACTTCTTTGTCTGGGTCGCAATAAAAGAGTGTGTGCCCAAAAACCCCCAACGGTGCCAGAGTATTACCGCTGCGAGTGCTGCAATATCTGTGGAAACACTAAAATCCTTGCAATGCTCGCTAGTTCACCGTCTCCACAGATGTATTGTTGCAAACGGTGGGCACTTTGAACATCTATTGAGGTGACGCAGGTTCATGGGAGGTGACGTTACCAGTCATTCATGAGTGGGTTTTCCATGCTGGATGTCATGTGACAAAGCTGAATTTTCTGTGGACTATATACCATTAATAATAGTTTTTAGGACACGAGAACGACGTATTATCACTAAGCTATATCTCTAGTTTCCATTTCGGTGGAAAAAACATAAGTGTGCCATTTAAATAAACAAAACTGTGTGTTGGAAGTGATGTTTGTTTACTTTTATTATCTGCCTGTTCCTGCCCATTGTGTGAACCCCTGCCTGTGGGGTGCACGTCACAGCAGGCAACCCTTACCCTGCTCATTACGTCAGAAGCCACGGCACCATTGCCTTCCTTTAAAGTCTAATATCTACAACGTATGAGGGCCAGAACAGCGAAAATGAGTCTCCCAACGCTAACTGTACCTCTAGTTTTCATTTCTGTAGAAACAACATAAATGCGCCGTTTTAAAAAATCTAACTTTGTGTTGAAAGTTGCGTTCGACATTTATGACTTATACATTCCTGCCCACTGTGTGAGCCCTTGTCATAGACGCATCCATGGCCAATTGCAATTTTCACATTTTGTTTCATTTTGGGAATGTACGAAGTGTCAGTCAGGTGGGACGCGCTGTATAAGTTGTTTTAATATATCCACTTAGAGTAAACATAATAAACCACTAATTATTGCTGGAGACTTAAATTGCAGAATGGATGTACAAAATTACAAAGCAAAAGTAACAGTGGAAAAGTTGCAGGAAGAAGGCTTTGTCCTGTTAAACAATCCCAATGTACCTACATATATTTCCCACAACGGCAAAAGTGCAATAGACATTGCGTTCATAAGGGGACCAATCAGGGGTAATATATCACCTCTCTGGACTTCAGACCACACATCACTTCGGAAACATATCCCTCTGGAAATAAATATCCAAGGAGCATAGCGAAAAATGCAAGAAAAGGAGGAAGAAGCACTCTCGAGAACAATAGACGTCGGGAAAGTGGAAGCAGAATCCGATCATATAAAACAAATTTAAATGTTAATAGACAATTCGCGACTAGAGGAAGCAACAGAAGCGATAGGAGAACTCCTAAGACAAGCCGCCAACCCCAGATACAAAAAGAGAGCGAAAAAATGGTTCGACAGAGAGTGTTACAGTCTAAGAAAAGATGTACTAGGAAGCCTACATCAACTAAAACAGTGCCCAGAGAACCCTATACTCCTCAGGAATCACGCCGAAAAATGAAACATCTATAAGAAAACTCTAAAGGAAAAGAAGAGATCATTCTGGGCAAAAGAAGGAAAGAAACTAGTGGAGGAAGCCTCAAAAGACCCATATATTGTGCTACTCCCCAGAAAACGAGTGGAAACACATTACATAGACATGTAAATATGGGAGACGCACTTCGACAACGTACTGAATAAGGAAGGTCTAAGAGGGAGACCGGAGGGCAGAGAGGATACAATGCTGCAAACAACTGTGGATTGGATACCATTGACCACGGAAGAGATCAAAGATGCCATTAACAGCACCAAAAGTAAAAAAGCTGCAGGCCCTGACAGACTTTATAGCGAATATCTGAAAGACACTGCCCAAATACTAACGCCAATGTGGACAATACTCTACAACAAGTGTATAGAAACAGCCTTCGTTTCGGAACAGTGAAGACAGTCAACAGTAAAAGTGCTTTATAAAGGGAAAGGAGACCCCAAGGACCCTAGCAAATACAGAGGCATAGTCCTAGGAAACTTACCTTTCAAAGTGTTCACAAAAATAATAACAGAAAGAATAAAGCAAATAATCGACGAACACCTCCCCGAAAGCCAAATGGGATTCAGAATGGGAGCGTATGGGAAGCCCTCGAAGACAGAGAAAAGTTCTATGTAATATTCATAGATTTTACAAAAGCCTTTGACTTTATAAACAGAAAATTAATGACCAAAAAATAGAGGAAACCCTGAGAAAAAACATCTGGACACGAATTATAAGCGCAATACTGCAATGGAACGAAGTAAGAATATCAGACAATCTCTCCCTATCGGAGCCGATACTCCAATCAAACGGAGTACTACAGGGAGACCCACAGAGTCCTCTGTTATTTATCCTTGCAACGGAAGAAATTGTAAGAATACCCCAAAGGGAGGGTGTAGTCTCATATGTATATGAAGACGATATTGTAATAGGTGCAAAGAATATTGCAAAGTTACAAGAAGTGGTGAACGATATGGAAATTTGGTGTGTCGAACACGGCTTCGAAACAAATGTGGTGAAAACAGAAATGATGGTACTCAGAAATGGGGGAAGAACACCTGCATCAGCTGAGATCTTCATACGAGAGAGACAACTGAAGATTGTACCGGACTACAAGTACCTAGGGGTCACAATACAAACAACTGCAAAATGTTTCACAAAACATGTAACAGAGAAAGCAATGCAAGCAATAATGGCAATACATGAAATACAATACATCAGATCCCTTAGCCTAGAGACAGCAATGGCACTATTCAGAGCCAAAATCTTCCCAATACTGAAGTGCGGCATAGAAATTATTGGACCACATCTTACAGTGAACAACCTAACAACACTAGAAAGAGTGAAGGCAACCTATATAAAGAAATCAATAGGAGTGTCCAAAACACTCGAGACTTGTACACCTGCTGGCGAGGGAACCCTTCCTCATTGAAGACCTTCGGACAATCCTGACGCTACCCAATAGCAGCGCCTTGGAAAGTCTACTTAAAACATTGAAGAAAAAAAGGGAAAACATACCTCCAGAATTTTACAGCACAGGTGCCATGATTGACCGAACATGGACAATGGAAAACTTCGAAATGAGACACGTGATCACCAGATTGGCAGACCATGTTTTCCACCACCTTATTTGAACCAAACGAAACGTGTGGGTGTAAACTGTGTCACCAAATTTGCAAACGTTACCATATAGAGCTCTGTACCAAAAGGACACGAACAATAAGTGACTCTGCAAATCAGAATATGTGAAATTTCTAATTTATCTTATTATTATTACTGTACATTGACTTTGCATGGCTATTTGGCTGCAATAAACTTATTATTATTAATATATACACTTATGACTGTATAAAATTTACCTTATAGTGTTCAGTTAGACGAAAAAAACTGAATACATTATTATCTTATGACATGATGGTTATTGGTGTTTACATATATGTTTTACACACCTTGTTTTACACAATTATTAGCTTGTTTCTACACTTTGCCAAGAGGAGGTGGCTTGCATGTCTCTAGGATACACATAGCCGTAGCATAGGTGCAACCACAACACAGGGGTATCTGTGGAGAAGCCAGACAAACATGTGATTCCTAAAGAGGCGTAGCAGCTTTTCAGTAGTTGCAGGTGCAGCAGTCTGTGTAACTGACCAATCTGGTCTTATAAGAAAGGCCAACATGACCTTGCTGTGAAAGCAAGAGATGACTACAGCCATTAATTTTTCCTGAGGGCATGCAGCTCTACTGTATGGTTGACTAACGATGGTATCCTCCAGGATAAAATATTCCATTTGTAAAACAGTTTTCTATTTGGATCACTGGACAGGGTCTACCCAAGAGGATGTCGTCATTAGGGCAAACAAAACAAGCGTTCCAGGAGTCATAGAATGAAATGTTAGGTAGGTTAGAGAACTTAAAATGGGAAATAGATAGGTTGAAGTTCCGTATAGTGGGAATTAGGGAAATATGGTGCCAAGGAAAATAGGAGTTCTGATAAGGTCAGTACACGATAACAATACAAAATCCAGTAGGATATTGCGGGAGTAGCACCAATAATGAATAAGAAAATAAGACAAACCAGTCTTGCTTCCACAACAAACTTTAAAATTTACATGTGGTAAAAATAAGTAGATTTAGAGTGTACTGTTATCTATCCCTCTTGGCCTATGGCATTAGCTTACCCACACCCCTACCACTACCATCCTTTCCCATGCCACCTCTCTTTCCTAAGCCCTACACCCTACCTAACATGTACACGACAACACTTTTTTTATTATGTGAAAGGAGTATAGGACAAGGTGTGGTAATGTGGCCAGGGTGGGAAAAGTGACCATTGCACATTTTTTTGCACTGAACAGTGCTGCTGCTTGCCGAGATGTGGTCAGCTTATTTCTAATACACGCGGTCAATGTGGTCAGTAGTTTGATGGATGAACCAGTAATGCCGACTGAGCATCCTGTAGGGAAAAATGGGCGCACTATTCATCAGGAAAAGTGGCCAAGGTGTTAACTCCAATAAGAGTTAGTTACGTACATATACCACGCACAATGCTACAGATCAGATTGATTTCTAAACACTTTTATATACAAAGTTATCATGCTATCCGTTGTGGAGACTTTGAATTAATTAGTATGTATTACTTAAAGCTGTCACCGTTCTGTTATATTTGAGCTGATACAAAAACCTGAAAACCGTCTGCTCCTGCTACTTGGTATTTTTTCAGGTACCAGGGCTTCGAGAGGTCTAGAACATATGTCCGAAAATCAGAACAAACATGTGATGGTGTTGCTATGGCAGTGGCTACATTACCCTCATAATTAGGAAAAAGTGGCCGCCACTACGTAAGCCTTCAGAAAAATATGTATAGTTCCCATACTTTGTTTTGTTTTTCACTTGAAAACATTTGGTGTGATACATTGTAATACGTATATTCAAAATGTGTAAGCGGCTAACTTCTATCAATAATTATGGTTTTTCTGAAAATTCAATTTCCCCTTAGTGTGGCCACTTTACCCCACCTTGCCCTATGCGTATTTTATTCACATTTTGTATCATTTTTCATGACGTCCAATATGCACGTAACTCGTGTTTACAGATTATGACGAAACTCTTTGTGGATTATTGTCACATTTGAAAATGACAGTTAATATGCGGAAACTGGTAACATGAATACATATAGTAACACATGGCGATCTCCACATTATAAATTACTATCTGAACATCTATACTTCCATCTGATTATATGTAACTCTTAAAGAAAGTTCTCGGCCAATTTTATAAGCTTGCGTTGTTTTAACATTGACAAATGGTAAATACTAAAACATATCTAACAAGGGGAACTTACAGACTGCCCCTTCCCCGCCCCCCTTCAACCCTCTATTTTCTTCATGTATTGGATTTGAGGACTGGTGACCGAGCTTCCGTTCCTTCAAGCAGCACGACGCAACTGTTAAGCGAAAAAGCCGCCTTTCAAGTTTAAATATTTCCGAGCGTTATTAAGCATCAAAATTCTGTACTCGATTAAGGTATTCGCCGGTATCTCAGCGCCAATAACTTCCGTTAATTTGTATGTCCCAGTGTAAATCGTTTGAAAAAAGTAAAGCAGCGTAGTTTACTCTGGTTGTAACGAATAGACCACTGGCTCCAATCTTTCCAGTCGGATTCTCCTTATTTACTTTTTTTAAAAATTCTATGATAACGATTGTAACTCTAATTTAACAAATATAAATCCAGCTTTTTAACAAAAATAGCATCTTTTTGAAATTACTGGTTGTGCCAACATAGATCAAAATTTGATACAGACATGCGAAATGCCTTTTTGTAAAATCAATACATCAGTAATACAGCTGAGTCTCTAAAAATAAAAATTAATTGATTTTTTATTTGATATTTTTCATTTTTTGTACCAAATTTTAATTTACTTTGAGCAATTTGCATGCAAACAGTAATGAAAAAAATGTTATTTTTATAAAAAAAATTATGATTCCTCTTTATTAACTAACATTTCCATTTGTTAATAAACATTGAATTCAAATAACAAAGAATGTTGCTAATGAAATTCGAACCAACGACCTTGTTGTTACAATTTGATTAAGCTAAGTCGTTTTTCTTAGCTTACGACGAATTCCATTACTAATTGTGAAATTTTAACAGAGCTCGGAAATCTTCTAATCCTGAAAGGCAGTTTTATCGAGTTTTTTTAGTACTGCTTCGTCCTGCTTTAGGAAGTTGATATCGTACACTGATCTTGAAATTCCGAAGTATGAAGGAAATGAGAAAGGGACACTGTTAAAGTCTCCTTATTAATACTAAAGCACATTCCCATTGCGTCCTCTAATGATAGTTTGCGGCGAGTGTACTAGTGTCCAACACTGGGCTGACAGCCTGCGTTTACTCTTGTGTTCCAGCATCGAGAAGTACCCGCCGACAGCCGTGGCGCAATTCGAGAACGACCTCTTCTTCACCCCCGAGTCGATGGCTCATGATGCCCACCCCAACCTGGTTCGCTACAACGTCTTCAAGGGTGGAATGTTCGCAGCATTCGAGGAACCCAAAGTGCTGGCTGATGACGTGTGGGACTTCATCAAGTCGATACACATATAGTGGCTGTTTGTGTTTGTGTTTGTGTGTGTGTGTGTGTGTGTGTGTGTGTGTGTGTGTGTGTGTGGGTGCGTGCGTGTGAGTGTGTGTATGCGTGTATGGGTTATGTGTGGCTGGAGTGTGGGAAACGTGCATTTGCTAGCAAGAAATAAATGTTAGTCGATGTACACTATCTGATCAAAAGTATGTGGACATCTATTGCACCGAGCGAGGTGGCGCAGTTGTTAGACACTGGACTCGCATTCGGGAGGACGACGGTACAATCCCGCGTCCGGTCATCCTGATTTAGGTTTTCCGTGATTTCCATAAATCACTCCAGGCAAATGCCGGGATGGTTCCTTTCAAAGGGCACTGCCGACTTCCTTCCCCGTCCTTCCCTAATCCGATGAGACCGATGACCTCGCTGTCTGCCTTCCCCAAAACAACCAACCAACAACATCTATTACAGGACGAAAATATGGGGCGTGTCCACCCTTCGCTCTTATGACGGCTTAAGCACTGATGGGGACACTTTCAATAAGGTGTCTGAATGTCTGCTGAGGAAAGGCAATCCGTTATTACTCAAGATCCGAAACCAGAGACGACAGTGATGTTGGACGCTGCAGTCTGGAGCGAAGTAGTTCTAACTCACCCCAAAGGTGTTCCATTGGGTTCAGATTGCGACTCTAGGGAGGCTAGTCCATTTCAGTAAAGTCAACGTGCACAAACCACTATCTCACAGCTACTGCTTTATGGCAGGGTCCATTGTCGTGCAGATAGAGGCAATCGTCCTCTCGGAACTGCTCCTCTACTGTACACACTACACAGTGCTGTAAAATGTGCCCATATCCTTTCGCATTTAGCGTTTTCTTAAGCACAGTAACTGGACTACATCCCAACCTCAAAATACACGCCCACACCTTAACACCACATATTCCATACTCCACTGTTAGCACTACATATGATACTAAGTAATATTCTGCAGGCATTCTACGAAGTCAAACCCATCTATCGAACTGCCACAGGATGAAGCGTGATTCACCGTTCCAAAACACTCCTTTCCAGTCATCCTCTGTCTACTAGCGTCATTCTTTGCTCCATCTTGTGTTGCTCATCGCTGACTGCTGAAATGTGTGACTTGTGAGGAGCTGCTCGGCCATCATATGCCAATATTTTTAACTCCCTGTGCGCAGTCATTGTACTCGCTAGTCTGCTGGTAGCACTTTGGAACTCTCAAGTTGTTCCTTCTGCTGATATCATACCATTTACAATGATCCGTGTCTGTCAGTAAAAGAGATCAACATGGTCTTATTTTAGCTGTGGTTGTTCCATCGCGTTTGCACTTCGCAGTCACAACACCAGCAGTCGAGATGGGCAGCTTTAGAAGAGTTGACATGTCCCTGATGGATTTGTTACTCAGTTGACACTGAATGATTATTCCACATCCGAAGTCACAGAGGCCTGCTGACCGACCCAGTCTACTGTCACTGCTTCTCTACTTTCTTGCTGGTGGGTCCGCTTCTCGTGACATCTAGCAGTCAATTCGGCATTACGTAGGTGTTCCGGGTACTTTTGATCAGATAGTGTACATCATGGAAGGCGCCTGTTGTAAACTGTGAATTTAAATTTCTTCATCATAATAAAATATTTCCCTTTTTAAATGGATTGTGTTTGACACTTTTTACTTCCTTCCTATCATTTTACATATTGCTGGCCATTGAAACTGCAGCACCAGGAAGGGTAGCAAGCAACTAAATTTTACTTAATGTGCGTATTCAGCATAGTAGGAATAATGAATAATTAAATTTATAGATGATTTGGAGATATGGAGGGTATGAAATTTAGTACACAGAGATGGCCCCTCTGGCAGCAACAACAGCTCCAGCCCAGCTCTGGATCGATTTGAACTGGGCTTGGATGACAAATACCGGTAAGTCTATCGATACTGTTTCAGCTCTGTCCCACAGTTCGTCAATTGTCGTGACTGCCGAGTGGAGAGGCACCAGCGTCTCGGAAACTCATGAACTTCTTTGGATGGAATATCTTGTTAATGGTCTGGGTGGAACAATGGTCAGATACCATCTGTGTTGAGGTAGGTCATGTGGTCGTGCGGTAGCGTTCTCGCTTCCCACACCCGGGTTCCCGCGTTCGATTCCCGGCGGGGTCAGGGATTTTCTCTGCCTCGTGATGAGTGGGTGTTGTGTGATGTCCTTAGGTTAGTTAGGTTTAAGTAGTTCTAAGTTCTAGGGACCTGATGACCATAGATGTTAAGTCCCATAGTGCTCAGAGCCATTTTTTGAGGTAGGTCATGACAGCATGGGCTACATGAGGTCTCGCATTACTTTGTAGAAAGATAACGTTACAGAGGCCTCTGAGATGGGGCACAACCACTAGCCTTAACACAACACATATGTGACCCCTGTGGTCCATATTACTGGCTATACGAACCGTAGGTGATCTTGTTGTGTACCCAGTGGAATCTCATACCACTGCACGAGGAGCAGGGGCCATATGATGACAACGAATGTAGCCTGGAAATATTGTTTTCTTCAGTGACCCAAATATGGATACACCTATATGAAGAACCAGCACTCGTCTCAAAAGACTGTGTGGTCCCACTCCTGAGTACAGTGTCGCCGCTGGGCCCACCACTGTCCACTCGCGTCTCTCTGCTGGGCGGACCGTAGTGGCCGAGCAGTTCTAGGCGCTTCAGTCCGGAATCGTGCTGCTGCTACGGTCGCAGGTTCGAATCCTGCCTCGGGCATGGATGTGTGTGATGTCCTTAGGTTAGTTAGGTTTAGGTAGTTCTAAGTTCTAGGGGACTGATGACCTCAGATATTAAGTCCCATAGTGCTTAGAGCCATTTGAACCATTTTTTTTTATCTCTCTGCTGCCACGTCAGGAGAAGCCGCCACAGAAGTTGCGTTACTGAGAGCCCACGGTTCTCCAGATGGTGTTGCACTGTCTGCATAGATACTTGTCTTGCTGCACACAAGCCCATTTCCTGATTATCACACAGCTGTAGGATACTACATGACTGAACCAACAATACGGCTGCCCTCTCGTGCTAGTTGCCCGGGGCCATTGATACCCAGCATGGCGCTGAGTATAGTCTTCCCGAACCCATCGATTGTACATTCTCATGACCGCTGTGCGATCTCTGACAACACATGCAGCAATATCACGAATCGAGAAACCGTCGTCTCGGCAAG
The DNA here is from genome assembly GCF_023864275.1 of Schistocerca cancellata. Classification (NCBI taxonomy): domain Eukaryota; kingdom Metazoa; phylum Arthropoda; class Insecta; order Orthoptera; family Acrididae; genus Schistocerca; species Schistocerca cancellata. The sequence goes on along the minus strand of NC_064628.1, from coordinate 779,059,530 downwards.
CTAAGACTCTGCCGTTGTCAAATTCTGACGTTTGGTCGTAGAAGTTTCTCCTTTTGACAGGAAGCATACTGCACTATTCTCAGAAACAACCAGAAATGCGATTTTGGAATGAGAAACCAACTGCAAAATTTTTCCTTGTATACAGAATGAAGATGTCGTTGCTTCTAACGGCTTCTACTTTAATTGCCTATAGTGTGCAATGTCTGCTACGAGGGTTAAACGAAAAGTTTTGGTAACTTCTTTTTTACAAGTGCTCTTCCCTGAATATAATAATCCCAATATCAGGAAAAAAGCTGACTGTTCAGTACCATTGCTGAATGGACAGAATGTCCAACTGCCAAGATGAGGACCATGGGTACCATTTCCGCTACTGTTAGGAATTTTATTTGCTGGGAGACATGGGTGGCGTGCACTCAGCATTATGATATAACTGAGGAGCTACCTGAGTGTGAAGTCCAAGGCCTGATAGTGGTGTACTGCCCCCACGCCCCACCACACCGCACCTGTAATACGCCATATGGCAGAGACTGCCATGGCGGCCGGTCGGTATCTCATGGTCCACTGGGACTGATCGCATAGTCTAGTACATGACTGATAAACGCTTTCTAATTATACAGGGTAAACATGAAATCTCTGTACCTTTCTGTGGAAACACAAAATTATGAAGCATGTGTAGTACTGGTATATATAATACTGAGTACTTCATAATACAACCACAAATCGATACATCTCAATTTGATGGCTCTTCAACTACAGGCATAGCTGTCAGTGCTTGTCCACAGACTGAAACACTCTGCTCAACAAAAAGATGGAGAGAGTCGATCAGCTGAGTCTCTGACTCGTTCTTTCAATTCTTGAATGCCGTTAATCTTCACCTGCTACAGTTTGGACTTAATAACCCCAATCGAAAGAAGTCTGTCTTGGTGTGGTCTGCAGACTGAGGGGTGTGAAGTCTTTGAGAACCATATCCAATCCGTCTATTAGGGAAAAAAGTGCAGCTGGGGAATTACCCTCGGCTGCATAACGGCTGAGTCCTTAATTCCATATTGTACCAACTGTGGCTCCACAAAGATTTCCAAGAAACCAACATATGCGCCTTCTGCAATTATTTCTCATCTAACTTAAAGGACCCATAGACGGTAGTTCTGGTCATCTCTAATCACACATTCACTTTGGGAATGTCTTGTTGTCACTTTTGGTGTGCGTGTGTCGTAATTCATTTGTCCAGATTCTGCAGTTGTCTATGCACATGCTCAGAAATGTGGATTGTTCCTTCATCACAGAACAACACATCTACCATGAGATTCTCATTTTCCACAGTCTTTAACAGCTCCTAACACACAGCATGAGATGTGATTATGCTTTCCTCTTTTGTTTATAAGAAGCGAAACGCCATCAGGGATTCTCAGATCACAGACACCTGAGGATGAACTTATCTTGTGGTTGCTAGTTTGTGCAAGGTTGGAGGACCATAGATTCATTTTATGTTTGAGTTGATCTTGACTTTATAAATAACTTTATTAGAAGACTATTTCATTTTCCAACATGCTTGTGATACAATCACTGACATTTAATTTACACGATCGGCTGATCACAGCACTGTGACATTTTCAAATGCTACTCCTATCGCGTAATTTTATACCGTTACTCTTTGCGACTGTTTAAAAATGTGTATCTGTTATTTTAATTAACTTCCCTAATTGTTATTGGTAGTGCACTAGTACATAGCTGCCTCCTCTCAGACAGTTTGCTGATACATGTGCAGCCTACAGCTCTGTAATCACAGGCAAGAATAATTAGGGAAAGTTTAATCTGTAATGTTAAAGAAGACGATGTATGGCGTAGTTTGTTACAATTTCTGTGGGGCTAGCTGCTTGATGCTTATCTGTAACCGAGTATGAAATGGTGTTGTACATGGCAATCTGTTATAGTTTCATTCGGGCTATTTGGGTGTTAGAATCTGGTGCTAGAACACTGTTTGAAGACGGAAGGAAAGAAGATTATGGTTTAGCATCTCATCGACATTGAGGTCATCAGAGATGGAGCGCAAACTGCGAAAATTGCAAGTATGGGGAAGGGTATCGGCCTCGTCTTTCAAAGGAACCATCCGTGGTATTGGTGTGGAGTGATTTAGGCAAATTATGGGAAACCTAAATCTGGATGGCCGCATGTGGATTTGAAGCACTGTCCTCCCAAATGCAAGAACAGTGTGCTAACCACTGCACCACCTCACTTGGTGATACTACTTGAGATCCAGTAGCAGACATCTGCTGTTAGGTTATGGCAAACATGCACTGTTCGATTTTGGTGTTAGAACAGTATTTGAGATCCAGCAGATGACAGGTTATGTCACATATACTCTCAGCTTATGGTATTGGAATAGGGGCAATCTGTGTAAATTTGATTGGGGATAGTTGCTACAGTGTAACATCCTGTCCTGTGTCATGCGCATGGTGCTGTATTAGGCAATTTTTTATCCTTTTGTTGATGCTAGATGTTACAGTGTCGCTGAATGTGTATTAAATTCAGATGTTAAAACTACTGTTCAGTATGTCATTTCACTGAAGTATCATCTAGTTTTTACTGTGCAATAACATAAGTCAGCATTATCAGCAAAAGATGACAAACGTTTTGTACTTTAAGATAACGTTTGACTGACTTTGAAATGTATTTGAAAGTGGATAGTTGAAACTGCTATAATGCACTTGAGCCATTATAATGTTTGGGTGATTCTGAAAGTAGTTGGAAGTGGTGTGTTGAAAGTACAGCAACCGTCATTTCTTACACATGTGAATGTGTGTTAAATTTACATGTTAAAATTAGTGTTCAGTACGCTATTTCATCGAAGTGTAATGGAGTTTCCAATATGTGACAGCATAAGTCACTCCTTGCCAAGCATACTTCGACCTGTAAGTTATATAAGTAGTACCAATAAACGACACATATTTGCTTCTGCTGTTCTAGAACAAATCTTATGCGTTTTGATAAATAATACGAAAAATTTTTGTTTTCTTTAAAGTGTGGTATAAAGATCGATGTATTGTCTTTGACAAGTGCCCTTCAACATGTCAGTTAGGTCAGTAGTACCAACAAACGACGAATGCACGTGTTTTTGCAGTTACAGAAGAAATCTTTATGTACATTCATAAGTAACACAGAAAATTATCATGAGAGATCCATGTGGCACCTTGTCTTTGATATACATAAATCGACCAGTGTTTGCAAAGCTAACATATTATGAAACTTCCTGGCAGATTAAAACTGTGTGGCCGACCGAGACTCGAACTCGGGACCTTTGCCTTTCGCGGGCAAGTGCTCTACCATCTGAGATACCGAAGCACGACTCACGCGCGGTACTCACAGCTTTACTTCTGCCAGTATCTCGTCTCCTACCTTCCAAACTTTACAGCTCTCCTGCGAACCTTGCAGAACTAGCACTCCTGAAAGAAAGGATATTGCGGAGACATGGCTTAGCCACAGCCTGGGGGAGGTTCTTCTGCTAACATATTATATTTCGTGCATTTCGGAGTTATACTAGTTATATAGTTATACACGGCGTTATACACGGAGTTATATAGTTATACACGGCGAGTCACATAGGAAGTAAGACCCTTTTATTTAGTGAATGGTTCCAGATATCGAAACGAGCTTTTCGGCAAATGATAGAACCTTAAAGAGCATGTGTTTTTGTTGTATGATAACGAACCGTAACTCTTGTATCGATTGAGATACTGAAGTAGGTACTAGTTTTTTAAATAGGATGATATACTTTTTTTAACAGCATTCGAAAGGGCTTGGAAAGGCGATTACAGTGATGTAACGATTGTTAATTTTGAAGGTGAAACTATTAGCAAACGATTTTGAGAAATATTCCAAAAATTTAAAGACAACTCAACCGGAATCACTACTGCATGTAGCCGCGCTCATGTCGGGCTATATAGTTGTATCAAACTCTTCAACTGTTTAAGTGTCTGCACTGCAGTGCTTGCAGGAACTGCGTCGTCCATCGGCAGATCATTTCTACTACATCATTCCTTGCACGCAGACATACACACCAATGAGATGAAGTTAGGCTTGCTGCTTTTATACGGCGAGTGTCAAGAAAATGCTCTCGAAATTGTACAGCGTGTAAGGATGTATAAGCTGATTGTCGTTGCCCGTCGCTCCAGGCATTAGTGCGAACAGGCAGTTTCAACGTTAAACGGAGGACGAGGATGAAGAATGCAACTGACAGAACAGATGAAGAATTTGTTCTGCTACGAGCAATCCATATGGTGGCACGAGAGCTGTTGCAAAGGAATGGGGATCAACCAGACGAGTGTCATTCGCATTTTCCATCGACATAAATTCCGCCTGTATCATCTGTCACTACATCAGGCATTCCGACTTCGAGATTTCGAACGTCGTATAGAATTTTATCAGTCTGGTCTGCAGCACTTGGGAGGCGACACAACGCTTTTGCAACATATGGCCTTTACCGGAGAAGTAAGTTTACGAATCACGGTATTGTTAAGTTAGAGTTTTGACAGTTTGCTCTGCACCGCTTGGGAGACGACACCGTGTTTATTTTTTTAAATTTTTTTTTAATGTTCAGATGTGTGTGAATACCTAAGTGACCAAACTATTGAGGTCATCGGTCCCTAGTCTCATACACAACTTAAACTAACTTACGCTAAAAACAACACACACACCCATGCCCGAGAAAGGACTCGAACCTCCGGCGGGAGGGGCCACGCAATCCGTGACAGGGTGCCTCAAATCGCGCGTTAAAGATGTCGCCAAAACAGGCTGTTTTTAACATACTTTGTTGCAGTAAAGTGTCGGAAAATATGACATCGGTGGATAAACATGCAATAGATACTCGTATTATTGAGTAGTATTGGTATTATTTAGTAGCTAGATTATGTACACCAGTGGAATGTAGCTACAGGTAGGCAACAATAAAAAAAAAAACTACACTGCTGTGACGAAAGTCATGGGATACCTGCTAACATCGTGTCGGACCTCCTTCAGCCCTACCTAGTTCAGCATCTCAACGTGGCAGCTCTCAACAGGTCGTTGGAGTCCCCTGCAGATATATTTAGTCATGCTGCCCCTATAGCCGTCCATAATTGCGAAGGTGGTGCCGTTGCAGGATTTTGTGCAGGAACCCACCTCTCGATTTTATCCCATAAATATTCGTGGGATTCATTCGGGCGATCTGGCTGGCTAGAGCATTCGCTCGAATTGTCCAGAATGTTCTTCAAACCACATCTGTGGCTCGGTCACGTGGCGCATTGTCATCAAAAAAAATTCCATCGTTGTCTGAGAAAATAAAGTCCATCAATGGATGAAAATTGTCTCCAAGTCGCCGAACATGTTTATTCCCAATCAATAATCGGTCTAGTTGAACGAGAGGGCCCAGTGAAATCCATGTAAACACAACCCATACAATTATGGGGACACCACAAACTTTCACAGTGGCTTGTTGACAACTTGGATCCATACCTTCATGGAGTATACGCCACACTCGAACCCTACCGTCAGCTCTTACCAAACTGAAATCGGGTCTTATCTGACCAGGCCATGATTTTCCAGTCGCCTAGGAAGCAACCAATATGGTTATGAGCCCAGGATGGGCCCTGCAAACGATGTCGTGCTGTTAGCAAAGACGCTCGCGTCGGTCGTCTGCTGCCATAGCTCATCAACGCCAAATTTCACCGCATTATCCTAACGGACTCATTCTTGTTACGTCCCACGTTGATTTCTGCGGTTCTTTCGAGCGGTGTTGCTCATCTCTCTGACAATTCTACACATACAGCGCTGCTCTCGAAAGGCAATGCCTGAAATTTTATATTTTCGGCACACTATTGACACTGTGGATCTCTGAATACTGAATTGCTAACGATTTCCGAAATCGAATATGGCACGCATCTAGCTCCAACTATTACTCCGGATTCAAAGTTTGTTAATGCTCGTCGCGCGGACAGAATCCCGTTGGAAGCCTTTTCACATGAATCATCTGAGTACAAATGACACCTCCGCCAATGCACTGCCTTTTTCTGCCTTGTGTACGCGATACTACCGCCATCTGTATACCGGGTGGTTATAATTAAACTTTCCCTACTTAACACGTCATATCACGAAAACTAATTACCGTACGAGTACCAACCTTGATACCAATGATGTCCAGAGTGCATGATTTCCATGCGTCACAGCGCCTACGTCCAGTTCCAACTATGGTACCGTGATCAGTCATTGTGATTCATTGTCTCATTCACCCAACTAGTCACAGTGCACTTGTTGACGTGTCAACATGAGCGAGGACAAAAGGAGCACGGCATTACTGGTGAAGCTCTATTACCAAAGCAACAGTAATGCTGCAGCTGCACTTCGAGAGTATCGCCGGCTGAAAGGATTACGGAAGGGCCCTGTTTCTCCACCTGCTGTGAGGAGCATGATGAAGGAGTTCGTATCAACTGGAGGACTGGGCGTCCCCCGGGAAGAGGCCGACGACCGGTTGAAATCGCTGCGCGCAATTCCCTATCGTCAGTCAGTGTGCGTGCTGTGTCACGACAGTTGAACATCACCTGGTCAGCTGTACGGAAGGTGCTTTGAACCATTCTCAAATGGTGTTCGTAAAATATACATATCATACAGCAACTTGTACCACAGGACGAACAACGACGTGTTGACTTCGCTCTACGATTTCTCTCAAGGGTTGAAGTTGGCCATCCTATGGACAGACGAAGCTCATTGTTCTCTGACTGGTGAGGTGAACACACAGAATGGCAGAGTGTGGGGATCTTCACCTCTAATCACTATGCATAAAGTTACTCTGTATGGTGAACGTGTCACCGTATGTTGTGGCTTCGCGGCTACGTTCACCATTTGCCCATTCTTTTTTGAACAGGTTGGCGCTCAGGGACCAAAGACGGGCAGTGTGACTGGTCAACGTTACTGCGATATGCTTCGGCACCAAGTCATAGCTGTCCTCGATAGTTTTCATGCAAGGTGTGGCCGTACCGCACATCGTCCTTGAAGTTCATCTGCTTCTCTGAAACACAGTTGGAAACGATCGAATTATCAGCCGATAGTTTCCAAATGGTTAGCCAGCACGATCACCTAATTTCACTCTCTGTGATTTCTGGTTATGCAGCCCCCTGAAGGCAGGATTTATCAGCAGATTCACGCCTGTGCTGATCTGAAACGCAGTATAGCCGCTTTTGCAGTAGTAATGGTACCAGTATTTAATGGTATTATGTATCGTAGCAGCAGATTAAAAGTGTTTCAGTTGAACTGATTCTGCATTATTTCTCTTGTCATGTCCTTGAAATAAATGCTACAAAATTTGGTCCCCATACGGTAACTAGTTTCCGTGTTATAACGTGTTAAATAGGGGAGGTTCAATAATAACCACCTGGTGTATGCATACTACTATCCCATAGCCCTGGCGGTTCAGACACTTGTCCCACAGTGACACAAGGCGGTGAATGGCTGTCTCATAAAATTCCAGGGGCTGCGATGTTAACCAGTTCCGGACGAACAGCTGGACGTCGTCGTCCGAGGTGAATCGTTTGCCCCTCAGAGCCTTTTTAAGGAGACCAAAAATCGCCCCTTCTGATTGTCTTCCTGCTGCACGGGTCAACAGTGAATGCCCAGCGTCACTCACAAACCTTGACCACTCTTCGCCAAGCGATCAAATCAAAACGACCAGGCAATCTCAACCATGGGGTCATTCTGCTTCATGACAATGCAAGCCTCATACGACCAACACAGGCGCGGCACTCCTGCAGGAATTCAATTGGGAGCTTCTCGGTCACCCTACATACAGCATTCGCTGTTGTATAATAAGAACGGTATGGTACTCAGCATGTATACTGAGAACCAGTACTTTGCTGTACTGCATATTTAATTTGGGGGCCCATTATGGCTAGTAAGCACCAAGTGGATACGAAGATGGAACCAAAGTCATGTTTTCAAGCTACCTTAACATCACAGATGTAACAGTAATGCTAATAAAGTGAGTCATGCGTGTTTTGTACTATTGCAGAACAAATATTCATGTATTTTAATAAATAACATGCACAACTTTTTGTTTCTTTAAAGTGTTACTCTACTTTGGTACAAATATCAAACTATAGTCGTGTTTTGAAACCAAATGCATCTTGACCTGTAAGTTACAAAAGTAAAGTGTTATTTTACTTTGATACAAAGATCAAACTATAGTGTTTTGACAGCATGTGTATCCTAGCTTGTAAGTTACAACAGTAGGGGCAATATCTTTATATGTTTTGACAAACAACGTAAACAATTGTTGGTTTGTGTAAAGTGCTATTTTAGTTTGGTACGAAGATCAAACACACTTTGTGTTTTGACCCCAAGTGTGCCTCAAACTGTAAGATACAGCAGTAGTGCCAATAAAGTGAGTCAGTCACATATGTGTTGTACTGATACTGAACAAATTTTTACATATTTTGATGAATAACACAGACAATTTAAACGAGGAATGAAATGTGACATTTAATCAGAGGGTACACTGTGCCTTTTACGAAGTAGATAGAAAGATCGAACAACTGTCGGGATTCGGCGTCAAGTGAAGATACAAAAGCACAGTGGCTGTCTCATTTTTTTACAACGGTGAAACACAGAGGTGTGATTGGGAGTACAAAATTTATGTATATTATGTGCGTGTGTCGGCTTAGGAGCTCTCTGATTGGGGATTAAATAGGAGCTGTGATTCGAAGAGCAAACTATATGTGTTTGAGTGTGAGTGTGCATCCTACAACTCCATTTTTTTGTGTGAAATGGGTGGCAGCATTGAACAGTGCAGGTGAAGGAGCTCTTGGAGCTAGAAGATATTCGGCGAACGGACTGGATTACCCGTTTCCCCGACTTAAAAGGCCGTGTCCTACGTGAGCGACAGAAGCGCGCGACAGCTTCAGGCGACAAAACACAACCGCACGTGTAGTTACGGAAGTTTCTTACGTGAGCGACATCTGTGTCGCTGCCTGTCTCCCGCTGCAACTGGCGACATTTGAATTCAAACGTGTTTGAGTCTTGTCGCTGCAGCTCGCGCGACACAGAGCGACAGCCGCGTGTCTTCTTAGCAAAGCAGTGCAGCGGACGCGACGGCAGCTATGAATTACGACATCTGACTTCAAGATAACTATTTGGTGAAAAATTTGATTTTTCCGCAACCTATAGCTTGATATCCTCAAATGATAAAGGATAGAATTTGTTTTCGTTTTTCGTCATAGTTACTGTGGTGCACAAAATTGAATACATGGCTGCACGAAGTTTTTAAGAATTTGCAAAGGTAAAATCACATTGTGTAGACTTTCTGTACAGTTCATTTAAAGCCATACATTACTGCGTATGAAATGTAACCAATATTTCTAAACTATTTTAAGTTGAGACCGGAATGACACCTCTTTTCATTTTTGAGATATTGGTTGTTATATCCGCGGACGAGTCGCTCGCTGCGCGTCCGAACCTTAACTGCACTTCAGGAATCAAGTGGTCGTAAAAATCGTCGTATCTCACAAAAGTTTCAAGATATCGAAAAGACGAATTTTGGAAATGACAGCACACAGAACGGACTATTTTATCATATGATTAACACTCGATACATTTTTGTAAACGCTTGAGCAGAGCGAAAACAAGACTCACTATAGCTTACACCATGAGGTTTTGTCCAAATTTTCATAGCCAAACAAAGGGAGAGAAACAGGTAAACTGGGTATCAAAGTGACCAGCATAAGGTCTAGTTTGGCATGAAAATATTTAACTGCTTGAAAGTAATCATGGTAAAGAACGAAAGCTTAATAAGCTGAGAAAAAACTGAAATATTTCACGAAAAGCTGCTGTAAATGAAGTGTCAAAAATGTCATCTGTTCAAGACCTAGCTATTTTGCACATAAAAAGAAGCATTGATGCGGTATTTAAATGTCAAAAAGGCTTCCTTCGAATCAAGTTCATTAGAAAGGCAAACGAGGAGTCAGTAAGATCATGCTTTCTGAATAAAACTTGAAATTCAAAAATGGAAGAAATCAGTCAAATATTTTATGAAATGATTTGTGTAAAAGAAATAAGTAGATCAAGAAACGTTCTATGTGCCTTTGAATGATGCTCGAAATCATGAACAGAAAATGAGGTGCACCAAACGTTTCCCTAATATTTTTTATATCATACTTTCAGACAAATCATTACACAAAACGTTTGACTTTTCTTTTCAAAAATTTTGTAAGCCTCACTTTTACAGACTATTTAGAGTAATTGAAACGCTTAACACTGACTGCTGATGAAATTTACGTTCGCAACATCAGATATCTGTAAAATTTCATGGTTCATTGTAATTTATTAGGAATTAAACGTGTGTGATATACTGGGATAGGTGTGGAGATCAAGTTCTTTGGCAAGACCTTAAAATATACTTAGCGATGCAGAGTAAACAGTATACATAAAACTTAGTATAAAGAATCGTAACAGAGTCGGTAAAAACATACGAACGGCCAGAAATCAAACCAAGAACCTTTTCCTCACACACAGTTGTGTACTGTGTGCACTACCCCTACTCCACAGCTGCCTATTGTTCACAGGTGTCAATCTGTGTTTGTGTTTGTATTTAGCCTAGTTAGTCATGTAATAGTAATTCCTCCTTATTTATTGGTTATTAAAAGTTCTTGATCATGTAAAAAAACATTCGTATTTAATTTATTGATGAGATAGTCGAATGTTCCTCTGCTCATTCACGTGTATTCGAAGAATTTGTCTGGTGATCTTCCTAGTTAACGATACTTAAGAAATTCTCCATGGAGATTCCTCCCTTTCTAAATTTCATGACTAGCATTCATTTTCGCTTTATTTTCTTAAGTAAACCTAATTCTGTAGCCTTACTCTCCAGCTACAGTATTCTACAGTTTTATAGAAACAGCTGGTTGGCTCAAAGTAGCCATCTTGTAGCGCGACATGGTCGCTCGCACGCAGGACGCCCAAGGTTATCGCCCGATGTCGCTGCTTGTCGCTGGAGTGTCGCGTATCCAGAAGTCGCTCGCTGTTGCTCACCTAGGACACGGCCATATATCCTATCGAGCAGCTTTGGAATGTGTTTGGGAGACACACTAGAGCACGTCCACATGCACCAACAACCACCCAACAGCTGTCCACCGGCCTGATGGAGAACTGAAACGGCGTACCATCAGGATTCCTTCACAACATTGCGGCCTGCATGGTAGCACGCTGCTGAGCATGAATTCCCTATTAATAACCACATCCCACGTTGTTCAACGTCCAGGGGACTACCATAAATCGCGGTGACTTAACTGTAATTGAATAAAAGTTTCATTTCTGTTCGCCTCACTGTATATTTCTTTCAGCTACCTTCTGTACTATACTGTACCAGCTCTTTCCATTTATGGTTCAAATTTAATCGAGGTATTTTAATTGATAGTGACACATCATGGGAAAGTTACTTTCGTCCCTAAGTTTTGCAACCATTTTTCCCTAAGGGAAAGGTCAGCTTGAAAGGAATTGCGGCAAGTACATAGCTAGGAAACAGTTTGGCAACAAGTTACACAACATTTTTTTACGGAATGGAGGCAACAAATGCAAATGTAAATAATACAAGTAGTAACTCACGCATTACATACTTTACAACCGTATGCGAAATGTTTTAACAGAATATCGTTGAACAAGAATAGACAGTTGCAGGTACATGCTTTTGTGTAGTGTTCTTACTTTAGAGACATCCTTAAAAATGAATTACCCTAATAAGAGTAAAATGCCCGAAAACAAAATCGGAGTCAGTTTTTAACTGCAATAAACAGCAAATATTGTAACTAGAATACACAGTAAATACACTTGATGGATGAAATCAACAAATTAACTCCTAAGTCAATTTGCCTACCATTTTTTGGGTTCCGTACATCAATCGCTAAGAACGGAGTTCTAGGATCACTTTGTTGTCCGTCTGTCCGTCTGTCTAGCCGTCTGTCTGTCCGACTTTTAAAAACTCTTTTTCTCATATAAGTGTAGAGCTATCACAATGAAATTTACGCCACTTACGGTCTCTTGGCTGGGTACAAAATTGAAGTTTCTAACTCAACGAAATTAAAATATACGGCCGTTTATGATACATATTTTCGTACTCGCAAACTCACTCTTCAAAACTTACGGGGAACTTTCTGTTGACCTGTAATCATGACATTTGACAAAAAGGAAGGTTTCAGAGTACAACTAAAGAAAGAAATCCGAAAAATTTGTAAGAATATCACAAGAAAAAAATTTTTTTGTCATTAGTTATCCTGTTCGTCTGTTAAAACCTCGTCTTTCCAGGGACTGGTAGACGCATCAAGTTGTAGTTTATGTCACGTACTAAGATGTAAGGTACGTCGGCGGTGTAATAAATATAAGCTACTAAGTCAATGTAAGGAAAAGGTACGGTTATTTATGTCATATATAGTGATACTCGCAACTCACTTATCAAAAACTGTAGGGTACTTTCCGTTAGCCTGGAATCATGTGTTTTGGCAGGAAACAAGATTCACAGTACAAGCTAAGGAAAAAAATCCAGAAGTTCTTAAACTGTAATTATACCAGTAAAATATTTCTTTTGTCCTTTGTCATCCGGTTTCAGAATTAAAATTGTAATTTCCGGAACCGATGCCTCGGCAGTATCAGTGTCGATAACAGAGAAATATCGTCGAGATTCTCGATTCCCGGAATGGATGAAATGTTTCAATACACAATTAAGTTTGTACGGAACTCTGAGAGCGCGAGTCCCACGCACAGCTGGCTAGTTTTTTGTTACTGCAGATCATCAAAGGTCCGTGGAAGCCCCACCAAAAAACGTTCTCTCTGACTGTAGGCTTTGTATCGGCTGTTATATATAAGGCCAAGTGAAGGCGTCTCTACCACAGACGTGAATTCAAAATTAGCCAATTGAGAGAAATGGGTGAATTAGAGCGGAATATGATTTTGTACGCCCAGAAGTTGCTGCATCTCACAGGATGTGCAAGTTATCGAATCCAATGTTAGCCGAGTTACTGTCCTATACGTAACTATATACTGCCGAAACTGCTCGTCATTTTGATCTTGCTACACATTCAAATCTGTGTTTTTCAGATACAGGAACGCGCGAGGTAAACGTTTACTTTCAATCAGTCTTACAAATATTACCTCCTTTTTTAATAACACAGCGTCATTTTTGTAGTTGATTACTCTGCATTGCTTTCATAGTTTGTTTTTCGTAGATACACCATTAATTTCAACGCATTCTGGTATTTTGCATGACTGATACTGAAAGCTGGCAATTACATTGTAACTTTCAGTACTTAATTTGCTGTGTCACAATTCAACAATTTTTGAATTACAATTACTGAAAAGATGCCATTTTGTTCCTAGTATCGAGTACAAATGACTTAGTTGTCTTTAGGGTTACTTTGTAAGGCACCGTTGAAGTATTCTTCGAGTTCCAGGTGGGCGGACCAGTTACGTCACTGTGCACTTGATGAGAATGATGGGGCTTGGGTTTGAGTAAGTACACTCGCTTGTTTTCCGTCGTGTAGAGAGAAGACGTACTTGGTGTTCAATGCCGCCGATTGCTGTGTTGCTATGAGGAGAGGTGGTTACATGTAGCCTGGATGTGTGCAGGAAATGCACACGCGTAATGTGATTACATTAATAACTCACGACATATTGTAATTCCCTATTAGCTTCCTTATTAGCTTTCACGTGTTAGACTCGTGTCTCACGTATGGTTATGAGCTCTTTGGTCTTTGTGAGGCGAGTATGTTTCGAGGCTCGGTACAGAATCGGCGTGTTATTAATTAATAGCCGACCGGAGTGGCCGAGCGGTTCTAGGCGCTACAGTCTGGAACCGCGCGACCGCTACGGTCGCAGGTTCGAATCCTGCCTCGGGCATGGATGTGTGTGATGTCCTTAGGTTAGTTAGGTTTAAGTAGTTCTAAGTTCTAGGGGACTGATGACCTCAAAAGTTAAGTCTAATAGTGCTCAGAGCCATTTGAACCATTTTTATTAATTCATACGAACGATGATACTGTCAGTTTCGTCAATCTCTATTACTAAATCTTTGCAAGTGTTCTGCAGTTTATACTGGACCACGCTTTTGTTAAATTTTATTACATTTTGCATGTGTGCCACGTGTTTTCTAGTCGCAAGTCATACATGTGTCGTTGTGACTCATTTATTCTTCTGAGATCAGTTATTTGAATTTACATTTAAACATTCTTTCAAATTTTTCTCCTTCCATTTAAGCTGACGTGGCTAATTTGTACTCAACAGTTGATACACAGCAACTTGATTTGAAACGTGTTACTTGGCTACCTAATCAATGCAGTTCACGTTAACAATAGTAAGTCAGTCGAATATTATACTTCACATTTCTGTGCATGTTTGCAGCAGTAAAGGTGGGTTTTGGTGCATTCTGCTACAGAAAGTGTGTTTATTCGATGTATCACATTTTTTAAAGCGTTACCATAAACTCTGAGCCCATTTCCATTGCGTCGCAAGGGTAGTCGCGCGTTCTAAGGCGCCTTGCCACAGTTCGTGCGGCTACCCCCGTCGGAGGTTCGCGTCCTCCCTCGGGCATGGGTGTGTGTGTGTTGTCCTTAGCGTAAGTTAAAGTTAGATTAAGTATTGTGTAAGTTTGGTCATATAGGGACGTACCACAAATTTCCAAATTTTTCCATTTCCATCGCACTGAAAATGGCTGTAAGCACCATTGCCTTAACACTTTTATGCTTGGTGAAATATCTGATATGATTGCTCACATCCACTTAAATTCAATTTTAATTATGTTGTGTCCACTACTGATCGTTGAGATGACAAAGTAGTTGTTGCCACCTAGGTAATTTCCTATAATCTCTGCGCAGTCCTTGACCTCCCAAATATAATTCATGCATCCAGATTTCGTATATGACAGTGCATAATTTTTATATCAGGGCGTAGTCTCGCGGAATTTCAGACATAAACCACTACTTCTGATTATCGAATATCTGCTGCTGTCTTGCTTCCATCAATTAATATTGCTGTAATAAGTTATCTCTATCTAATGTGAATGTGGGACTGCTAACGTCTGATCGTACTGGTCAGAATCTTTATATTTCATTTTTTTGTTTAATTGCAACATGGAGGCTGTGGAGTATCATCAAAACGCAGAAGAAAAACCTTTCCGATTCTGTGCCATGCGAGATTCTTACATCGGATGTCCCAGATTTCTGGAGAACAATAGACTAGACTATTTCAGATATAGTTCACCAAGGTGGCAGTTCCACTGTACCATTTCAAAATACTTGTGCGTTCAGAATGATAGTTCCGTTTTCTTCCACATAAACGTACTCACAAATTCTGTTGAGGTGCAAAAAAAGGCATGAGATGCAGCAGAAATAGATTCATTATATACTGTATTGGCCAAACCTTTACGTAAATGTTAATCGTAAAAACAAATGGCGTAAGCAATACAGACGCCTCTTGAACAAAGTTAGATCAGACATGCCACAGCTGATGACGGAAATTGCGAACGTTCTAAGCAAACACTTATTAAGTGTTAACTAATATGAAATGTGTAGGAGCATTAGTCTAACATACATCCCAAAGAAAGCAGGTGTTGACAGATGTGAAAATTACCGAACTATCAGTTTAATAAGTCACAGCTGCAAAATACTAACGCGAATTCTTTACAGACGAATGGAAAAACTGGTAGAAGCCGACCTCGGGGAAGATCAGTTTGGATTCCGTAGAAATGTTGGAACACGTGAGGCAATACTGACCTTACGACTTATCTTAGAAGAAAGATTAAGAAAAGGCAAACCTACGTTTCTAGCATTTGTAGACTTAGAGAAAGCTTTTGACAATGTTAACTGGAATACTCTCTTTCAAATTCTGAAGGTGGCAGGGGTAAAATACAGGGAGCGAAAGGCTATTTACAGTTTGTACAGAAACCAGGTGGCAGTTATAAGAGTCGAGGGGCATCAAAGGGAAGCAGTGGTTGGGAAAGGAGTAAGACAGGGTTGTAGCCTCTCCCCGATGTTATTCAATCTGTATATTGAGCAAGCAGTAAAGGAAACAAAAGAAAAATTCGGAGTAGGTATTAAAATTCATGGAGAAGAAGTAAAAACTTTGAGGTTCGCCGATGACATTGTAATTCTGTCAGAGACAGCAAAGGACTTGGAAGAGCAGTTGAACGGAATGGACAGTGTCTTGAAAGGAGGATATAAGATGAACATCAACAAAAGCAAAACGAGGATAATGGAATGTAGTCAAATTAAGTCGGGTGATGCTGAGGGAATTAGATTAGGAAATGAGACACTTAAAGTAGTAAAGGAGTTTTGCTATTTAGGGAGTAAAATAACCGATGATGGTCGAAGTAGAGAGGATATAAAATGTAGACTGGCAATGGCAAGGAAAGCGTTTCTCAAGAAGAGGAATTTGTTAACATCGAGTATAGATTTAAGTGTCAGGAAGTCGTTTCTGAAAGTATTTGTATGGAGTGTAGCCATGTATGGAAGTGAAACATGGACGATAACTAGTTTGGACAAGAAGAGAATAGAAGCTTTCGAAATGTGGTGCTACAGAAGAATGCTGAAGATAAGGTGGGTAGATCACGTAACTAATGAGGAGGTATTGAATAGGATTGGAGAGAAGAGAAGTTTGTGGCACAACTTGACTAGAAGAAGGGATCGGTTGGTAGGACATGTTTTGAGGCATCAAGGGATCACAAATTTAGCATTGGAGGGCAGTGTGGAGGGTAAAAATCGTAGAGGGAGACCAAGAGATGAATACACTAAGCAGATTCAGAAGGATGTAGGTTGCAGTAGATACTGGGAGATGAAGAAGCTTGCACAGGATAGAGTAGCATGGAGAGCTGCATCAAACCAGTCTCAGGACTGAAGACCACAACAACAACAACAACATGGTGTCTTAAGTGATGCATGACATATCAGTTTTAATGTTGCCCTCAGTGTCATACAGGCACCAGCTGGAAATCGGACAATGTACACCGAAGGAAAAAAATTGCAGCAAGAAAAAATAATTAATATAGAGTAATGAAATTTTGGGAATACATTTTTCTAGGTAACATGTATAAGTCCAAAATGGTCCAAATGGCTCTGAGCACTATGGGACTTAACTTCTGAGGTCATCAGTCCCCTATAACTTAGAACTACTTAAACCTAACTAACGTAAGGACATCACACACATCCATGCCCAAGGCAGGATTCGAACCTGCGACCGTAGCGGTCGCGCGGTTCCACACTGTAGCGCTTAGAACCGCTCGGCCACTTCGGCCGGCCCATATATAAGTGGTTAACATTGTATATCACTAGTTAATGTAAACGCGAGATAAGCCATTGCAAATGTGAAATGTTGGCACATTATTAACCGGTGATCTCCAGAATGCTGAATGTAAGCTTGCAAACGTACATGCATTGTGTTGTACAGGTGCCGGATGTCAGATTTTGGGATGGCATTCCACGCGTTTTGCACTTGGTCGGTAAATACAGCGACGCTTAATGCTGTTTGAGGATGACGCTCGAATTGTCGTGCGGTGATGTCCTATATGTGCTCGATTGGAGACACATCTGGTGATAGAGCAGGCCGAGGCAAAATGTCGACATTCTGTAGAGCATGTTGGGCTACAACAGCGGTATATAGGTGAGCGTTATCCTGTTGGAAAACACCCCCTGGAATGCTGTTCGTGAGTGGCAGCACAATAGGTCAAATTTCCAGACTGATGTACAAATTTTGCAGTCACGCTGCGTGGGATAACTACGTGAGTGCCGCTGCTGTCATACGAAACTGCACCACAGACCATAACTCTAGGTGTAGGTCCAGTGCGTCTAACTCGCAGAGAAGATGGTTACAGGTCCTCAACTGACCTCCTCCTAACCAACACATGGCCCTTACTGGCACCAGGCAGAACCAGATTTATCAGAAAAACACATCAGACTTCCACCCTGTCCTGGAACGAGCTCTCACTTGACACCACTGAAGTCGCAAATGGCGGTGGTTTGGGGTCAGTAGAATGCACGTTACAGGGCGTATGGCTCGAAGCAACTAATTTGTAACAGTTCTTTGTATCACTGTGGTGCCAATTGCTGCTCAAAAATGTTTCTGCAGATGCAGTATGATGGGCTAGAGTCATACGCCGAACATGATTCACTTTCCTCTCGGCAGGACCACATGGTTGTCTGGCGCCTGGTCCTCTTGCGACCGTACATCTCGTGACCACCGCTGCCAGTAATCATGTACAGTGGCTACATTCCTGCCAAGTCTTTCTGTAGTATCGCAGAAGAAACATCCAGCTTTTCGTAATCCCCATTACACGACCTCCTTAAAACTCAGCGAAGTGTTGACAATAGAGTTTTTGTCGCCTTAAAGGCATTCTTGACTAACATAAACTCACCACGTCCACTCTCAGAGGCAACTAACGCTCATGACCTTCACAGCGTGTATTTGAAGCAGACCTGATTTGCATCCTCACAGCAGCGCTACTAGCACCACTGTTCCGCAGCTTGCGCGAAATCTGAATACATATCATCTTTCAGATGTAAAGATTCGCCTACCAACTTTGGTTTATGTGGCACAACTGGTTCTTGGTGTTGTGATTCATTCTGTCAGTGTGTTTGTCTCAATAGGACATCCATTTCGATCTTTCAGGAAGATTGTCTTAACTTTTGGGTTTTACATGTTGTCTATTTTGACAACAGTGTGTCAGGTCATACTTGGTTCTGAAGTCAAAATGTGTCAAGTAAGTTGTTTTCCATCTTTTCCCTTTTATCTGGGAATGAGTGACGAATGTACAATGGTTGGACAAAAATGTGTAGCGGCACCACCGTTTAGAATAGGGAAAGTTAGTTTTGTGCAATATTCTGAGCACAAGTTAGAGCCAGGTGCGGGCCGGATTGCAGTGGGTTACGCATACCAACAGTTGCGAAGTGGAATAGAGGCCACAGAGCCATCAAATTGCTGAAAGAGTATACATAGCGGTTTTGAATGTCGCAAATCACAGGCAGAAGGAGCCCACTGGCCAACCTAGCGTGTTATGAGTACGTAATGTGAAGTGGTGCATATGGAAAAACAGAGGCACACAGCTGCGTATAAATAGGTGCAGGTTTCTAACGAGATTCATTCAAGTGTGGCGGCTGTCCTGGACAGCGGGACGTTTCACACCACCAACTACACGCAGCATCAGATGGGGCACCAGCGTTCCAGTCCACAGTGGATCACTGGTTCAAGCCTCTGAGGCCAACATGGGATCCATAGCTAGCCAGCGCTTGAGCACTCCATGGGTCGCTACCGCGGGCAGGTGTCCTGGCTTCCAACACACACCGGAGGCATCTACATCTACATCTACATCCATACTCCGCAAGCCACCTGACGGTGTGTGGCGGAGGGTACCTTGAGTACCTCTATCGGTTCTCCCTTCTATTCCAGTCTCGTATTGTTCGTGGAAAGAAGGATTGTCGGTATGCCTCTGTGTGGGCTCTAATCTCTCTGATTTTATCCTCATGGTCTCTTCGCGAGATATACGTAGGAGGGAGCAATATACTGCTTGACTCTTCGGTGAAGGTATGTTCTCGAAACTTTGACAAAAGCCCGTACCGAGCTACTGAGCGTCTCTCCTGCAGAGTCTTCCACTGGAGTTTATCTATCATCTCCGTAACGCTTTCGCGATTACTAAATGATCCTGTAACGAAGCGCGCTGCTCTCCGTTGGATCTTCTCTATCTCTTCTATCAACCCTATCTGGTACGGATCCTACACTGCTGAGCAGTATTCAAGCAATGGGCGAACAAGCGTACTGTAACCTACTTCCTTTGTTTTCGGATTGCATTTCCTTAGGATTCTTCCAATGAATCTCAGTCTGGCATCTGCTTTACCGACGATCAACATTATATGATCATTCCATTTTAAATCACTCCTAATGCGTACTCCCAGATAATTTATGGTATTAACTGCTTCCAGTTGCTGACCTGCTATTTTGTAGCTAAATGATAAAGGATCTATCTTTCTATGTATTCGCAGCACATTACACTTGTCTACATTGAGATTGAATTGCCATTCCCTGCACCATGCGTCAATTCGCTGCAGATCCTCCTGCATTTCAGTACAATTTTCCATTGTTACAACCTCTCGATACACCACAGCATCATCTGCAAAAAGCCTCAGTGAACTTCCTATGTCATCCATCAGGTCATTTATGTATATTGTGAATAGCAACGGTCCTATGACACTCACCTGCGGCACACCTGAAATCACTCTTACTTCGGAAGACTTCTCTCCATTGAGAATGACATGCTGCGTCCTGTTATTTAGGAACTCCTCAATCCAATCACACAATTGGTCTGATAGTCCATATGCTCTTACTTTGTTCATGAAACGACTGTGGGGAACTGTATCGAACGCCTTGCGGAAGTCAAGAAACACGGCATCTACCTGTGAACCCGTGTCTATGGCCCTCTGAGTCTCGTGGACGAATAGCGCGAGCTGGGTTTCACATGACCGTCTTTTTCGAAAACCATGCTGATTCCTACAGAGTAGATTTCTAGTCTCCAGAAAAGTCATTATACTCGAACACAACATCCTGAGGCTAGGGCCGCTGATTCAGACGCTGGATCGCGGGCGCTTGTTGTCGCCGTGTCCTAAGCCACGCTGGCGAGGGAACACGGCGCAGACCAGCTTGCAGTTGCCGCTGGGTGGCTCCTCGGAGCGGCGCTGAGGCAACGAGGACAGGGGCAGCTGAGTCGGCAGCCGGTGCATCCTGACGCCATCAGAACTCCGCAGGTGGCCAAGGCCGGCTCGACACAGCATTGCATTGCGCAGTTCGCTGGGGTGCTTCCTCAGCATTGCGGGGCCCTGTGACACAGACTGAGGTGTACGAGGGCACTGTAGTTGGAAACAATAAATCACTTGGAAAGCTCGGACGAGTCTTAATACGGTGCCTTCTACCTCTTCCCACTACATTTGGTCATCCTGATACATTCAGTGGCAGAAGTTGCCGCTACAAATGTGTAAATACCGCCAGTAATGGATGCTTGAACATGAATGAAAATGCTTGCCAAAACTGCAGATTGGTCTATTCTATTTGACCACAGACGGCACCTGTGCAGCTTGCTCATAATGTTTCAAGTGTCAGTCATGGTCAGAACAGTGTTTTGTGTAGTTGTGAGTGCACTGTGTCCAAGCTAAGTGAATTGGAACCTGAAGAAATTATTAGTGTTCGCATGGTGGGTGCTTCTGTAACCAGGGTACCCGATGTGTTTGGAGTTTCAGGGAGCAACGCATCGAAGATTTATGAAATGATAATTAAATGGACACCCTAGCTGCAAACAGGCGTTAATGTACTTAATTGGGGACGTGTTGAAAATGTATGCCCCTACCGAGACACGAACCCGGGATCTCCTGCTTACATGACAGACGCTCTATCCATCTGAGCCACCGAGGGCACAGAGGATAGTGCGCCTGCAGGGACTTATCCCTTGCACGCTCCCTGTGAGACTCACATTCCCAACATGTCCACACCAATAAATTCGTAGTGCGCCTAATAGATGTTTGCCCGTCATATATAGTTAAAATATGGCTTCCTGGCCATTGACCTACTTGTGCAAATACACATTCTATGCTCGAACTCATATGGGACTTAGTGGATTAATCTGCCACGAGTAATGAGCATGATGGGCAAACTATGAATGGCGCACTACGAATGTAGTGGTGTGGATATGTTGGGAATGTGGGTCTCACAGGGAGTGTGCAAGGGATAAGTCCCTGCAGACGCACTAACCTCTGTGCCCTCGGTGACTGATTTCATTTTCAATATACACGTTGTCATCACAGATGAAATTCTGTTTCAAAATCTTATAGCTGGACTGACAGAGGTATCTGAAAATTACTAATTGTAAGAACAGAGAAATTTCCATCTGGCTAAGTGATAACTGCAAGCGTGAGAGCCGAGCATCTACTTTCCGATTAATAGTGCTGCCCGCCGTTTGTGCAGTCATTAAATGACGTTTGATACGTTACCAATTTTTTTTCAACAAGACAACTGTTATATAGTATGATCAGCAAAACCACAGCAGAACTTATTTTGTATTCTTGCCCAACCGACGCAGAAGGTGATGTGTGTTTTCATTGAACCTTAAGAATAATGTGTTATTGCTTATATGGAGCACAGTCTCCTACAGTGTATGAAACAATTTGCATGTAACTGTTCCTATACACCAAATATTGAATAAATGATCTTGAATAGTTCGAGGAATGAAATACAAATTTATTGCCATGTGTATAATCCATTTCCTTCTTACTTCGCTGCAGCCGACTTTGGGGCACATTAGATCAATCACTTTTTAATGTTCTGTGCGTTCCTTCATCAGCCACGTATTGTTTCATTTTTTCTGCTCTTGCTTTCGCTTCTTCTTCAGAGATCTGTGTCGTTCATTTGGTTTTGATTTTGAATTGGAACCTCTTTTTCTAGTCCTTTTTTTCTAGTTTTATCTGTGAACATTGTGCGATTTGGAGCTCTTTTAAGTCCTTTTCCGTTTTCTTAAAATAATTTGGTTGCTTTTCCGGAAGTAGTCAAAACATTTTATTTGGTTAGTCTATTTAAGTTCATTCTTCGGATGCATCATAAAAACCAATTCTTCTTTTCTTCATTGAGTCTGTTTTTCAGTTGTTTGGTAAAGGATTTCGTTTGTGATGTTGATTAGTTTCTTGTCATGAAATTTGGGACCTGGTCCTGTATAAGAGTCTTCCAATTTTTTCTGGGTACTGAATACATGGAAGCAAAAATAATCTCATTTCATCTACGTATTTTAAACTTCCCTATAAAAATGAAATGGAAATCGATCACAAACTGCTAAATTTTATGTTTCAAACAAAAGCAAGTGTTCTGAGTTTTTTATAAATGAGGTTGTAGAAAAACGTTTTTAAGCGACACGAACAACTTTTTCCCTAGTATGTAGGATTTTACTATGCTTTCCTTTCGGATTTGTGGTGTGTGGCAATCAAAGATTTCTTTATACACACACAAAAATAATCAACGTTTCACTCATTTAGTTGGAGTTCATGCAATGCTTTTTCAGCAAGTCGAGGAACATGCATCCAGAAGGTTGTTAGCTTGGTTGTATGGGTTCTGTCATCACATAAAATTTCCTGGTCTTGAAACTTTTGAATTTTATCTTCCTTCCACTACGAAGATCATATAGAGTTTTTGTGACGAGAAAGATGACCCGAACAGCAAATATAGCATGTGCCACGATAAAAAATCTTCACCACAAATATTGTTGACCCCGAGTGCTGCTTACATTGACTCACTTTCTGCATGTTAGCACCCAGTACACTTGTTTGGTTACATTTTTATTCAAAACCAGGAATTTTAGTTTTATTTAACTAACTACACTAAACAAATACTGTTACAATACACAGAATGATTTTTATATGCTCCATTCTATTTGACCATGGATGGCACCTGTGCAGTGTGCAGATTCCTCATAATGTTTCAAGTGTCAGTCATGGTCAGAACAGTGTTTTGCGTAGTTGTGAGTGCACCTCATTTCAGAATTGTAGCGTAAGTTGTATCCTAAAAGAAAGTTCATTTAGTGGATGAAGACCTTTAAAAATATGTTTCTAAGAGCAAAAGAAAAAAAATCTAAAAATTCAGAGGATATTCACCAGAATGTCGTTCACGGTGGTAAAATGCCATTTATCTATGTTTAAAATAACGGTAGATGACAAAATGAAGTTAATTAATTATTAGAAAAAGGGAATCGTGGATTTGGATCACATCTTGGATATGGGTCAGTGTCTGTCCTCAATATGTCCATATATGTACGTCTGATTACACAATGGGTGTACCATTAAAATGAGCTGGATGTTTGTCAGTGGAACATAAATCTCTTTCTTGCGCTTTGGTTCATGAAAGAATACAAAATGATTTGCTACATTCAAGTGTGACTTTCTGGTATAGTTATTCAAGAAGAAGTATAGAACACTTAAGGAGTATGTTCAAATCCCAGTGTGAGTATCAACTAGTTTTCACCAGCAACACAAATTTACTTTGGATTATGTTTTTAAGTCAATGACCCACATTCTGTACGAACCTGTATTCTTCATAATTGAGGGGGTAATCCGAATAGGAAATCAAAGAAACACAATGGTAAAGAGATCCGTCTGGACAGCCCACTTTATGATTGTGGATGTCCTATGTCTAATGAACCAAATTCTGTGTGGAAATAATTTCGCCACACATCCAACTTAAAACTCATTTAACTGTGGACTTTTGAAGGCTAGAAGGTATGCATCTCCACAGTTATTTAATGTGAAAGCATTGCAGCTTCATGAAAAGTATTTTATTCTTGCTCTTATAGTCATCCTCAAATAGGACTAGGTGTTGAACCCTTTTGATAAATTTGTGTCAGACAATGACTCACACTCTGATCTATGACTTTAGTGATCAATGCTGTCAATCTGAGACGCCAATTAACGCAATATGTGGATACTTGTTGAGACTTCTTTGTCCTGTACTAGTGATATATTCATGGTAACAGACTGGATGTATCTAAGTCCTAACTGAACCTTGATCCTGATCGGACCACATTAACAACAGTATACATACCTGAAGGAATATTATTGGAGAATGTGAAAATATATGTAATCAAACAATTAAATGGTAGAATAATTGATATAGAGAAGCTTGTGCCCTATACACTTTTATTATTTATTATGTTTCACATAACTGATACTAGAGTTTCACAAAGAGAAGTTATCATTTGTTGCTTGTTTGTAAACATAAAGTATATTGATGTGGTACATTATTTTGCAATAGTTCTTACCAACCTTAATAAAGTCACAAGGATCTTTGCAATTTATGAGTGTGTAGGTTAACTAACTACTCAAACAAAGTACTCATTATTTATGATCTGAAATATTTATTAACCTTTTACATTAATGTTGAATAGATCAGAACTTATAGAACTAATTTTGGGACGATTCTGTAGTCCAATAAAATCGATACAGCACTCTGAAGGCATTAGGTAAAAGTTTGAACAATTTTATACTGGTGTAGGGTGCGTTGATACTACAAAAGACATAAAATTCCGAATCATCTAATTAGGAGACTCACGATGAGTCCTAACGAAAAATCAGAGTCCAATAATAGCTTAGTGTACGTCTGTGGTGTTACTATCCTCTATTACTGTGCGCTGAGTGCGGTGTGGTCACTGAGTATGTCAGATGCAGTTAGAGATCATTCTTCAGATTAGCTTTGCTGCTGATGAAACAGTTTTGTTCTGGTACATAGGTAAGACTGACGTTCTGATACTGGAATACAGGCAAAAGTTCAAAGTGAGCATTTGGAGAGACGCTTATTGTATCTCAGGATCAGAACAGGGGTCACAGCAATATCGAATTCGGTACTCGTTGGATAAATTTTGTTTCTACTTTTATGTAGGTCTGTGCTGAAACTGCTAGGGTCGACAGCACCATTTCACATTAATGTTGAATAGAGTAGAACTTTAGCACCAGTTGCTTTTTATTGTTGGAATGTCTTGATTTTCAATTAAACATTAACACTTCAAGTGAATTCTTGGATCCACAATGCTTCTTAGAAACATGAAAAGCTAATGTGTTTTAATTTGTCACTGTAACTATTGCACATTAGTGTGAGTGTGAACTGATATGATGATTCAGCCCATTAGTATTGAAGTGCATATTGAAAATAAATTTGCAGCAGGAATATACTCATGGTAATATATTCTTTGTGAAACGATCGTGGTGCTGTTGTAAACAGTAGTTGATAAAATGGGTTTCATATTCAGCTACCGTTGTGATGAAACATTCTGCTGTATACTAGATGGTATGGCCAAAAGTAGTATCCAAGACCTGTGGGAGCTCTATCGGATGGATGTTAAACTCATTCTGATCATTGGCACAGAAGCCAAAACACACTGTGAGAGTTTTAGAGATGTCAAGGGTATTCAGCATAGCGGGCTTTAAAATTATTTCCCAGGGCGGAAATCGTATTTCACTTTTCAGTATTCGTGATTGTACAGTAGCTTTATAAGTTGAAGGTAGACAATGTAGTATCAACTGCAAATAAGATAGCATGACAGTGTTGAGTTTAGTGTCAGCTGAAAATGTTTCTCACATTACTGTATTGATAGGATTGTATTACTGGAAGCTCCAGTTATGAAGAAGTGCTTAAATCTCAGTGCCGCCGATCTGGCGTCTAGGCTGTAGCTCAGATCTTCTTATCACAATCTGGAGCAATTTCGTGTTGACGTGAACATGAGTATGGTAATACAGCATTTGAAATATTTTTGTGTCTTAGTAGATGATGAAGCAGAAGTATATTGTGAAGATTCACAATGAAATCTAAGAGATCATAGTAGCCCTGTATTCAGCAATAGTGAGACATTGTGTATAAGGGTGGACATGGATGGGCAGAACTTTCTGGTTCTGACCATGTAGTAATGGATAGAACTCTTGAGTGGCTAATGCTGAGAATTCTGTCCTTGGCGTGGCCAACAGGTAGTTATGTGAGACAGCGAAGAAAAAAACTGATGTAACTTCATGGTGGTGTACTTTTTTATTCGTTGTACATTCACTGAAATAGTTTTCCCCTTTAAAGTAGATGCTGTAGATATAACAGGCTCCTTGTAGACATTAATAATGCTTATCAAGTTCAACCCGAAGACGATCTGATGTTCACTACAGTAGTGGACTGTTGCAAATAATTAGTGTGGATGTCACTACGCAGTCACAGTATGTTAAAAACTGGTAATGGTAGCGATGAATATAGTAACAAATGAAACCATTTTAACGAGGGGCAGACCGAAATTCATATCACGGTGCTTTTCTTCGTCACTGGAATAATTCATATAAATGAGCATATATGTACGTAGATCTGCATACTCCAGTCATGCAGCATGTCTGTAAATTTCAGTGTTGTACTGAGAGACCAGTACTACATTTCTTTTTGAGCCCAAAGATTGTTATATGTGTTGTACATAATACATACTGTAGTAATTTCTTGTTTTCATGGATGTGACACTGTATTTCAGCAGGTTATTACAGGATGATACTTAAGGAGGTGTCACGTGGTGGTTTACACTTAATCAAAAATTAAGCCTAAATGTCAGAGTAGATCTAAGTTGAATAGATCTGGAAGAATTCACATTAGTGTGCATAACAATGACAGGCTCTGGTGTCATTCGCGATAAGCACTGGTTGTGCAAGAAGTCCACATCAGGGTGGTGGTATGGCAGATGTTATCGGTGGAGCAGTTCCTCCGAGAGACCATTAAGGGGATTAGACTTGACGTAGAGATACTAGCGGTTCCGAGGGAAGCAGCTTGTGAAACAGTTTCATATTGTACAGATGTTACATTATATTGTTGCCAGAATTAGTCCCTTCGTGGGATCATTAGAAGACGTCGGTGTAGAGCTGATGGTAATGTTGCATGAAGTAGGTGTCAGCAATATTTAGATCACACGGCATGTTGGACGCTGAGTCTTGCACGCAACACTCAGAGCAGCCAAGGAGTGTTGAGTGGTGGATGATTGCACATTGGTTTGATGGAGAGTACTCACAACTTTACTAATTCAAAACGTATAGATGATTTGTAGAAGTGAAGCACTTTGGCCGGCTAACATGTCATCACGGGACCAACCACAGGAGCGATGGAGTACTTTGATATTGGGGTGGATGTGGACACTGACGTTAGATAAGGGTATCTTGAATCGACTGTGAAGTACGTCAGACTCGGTTTAGACTACTGACGGCAGTAGATGGTGAAACTGTCTCACACTGGTGAAAATGCAGCTCTAGTAATACATTATTCACACTGCGTGTTGGTTGTACAGTGAGGCCATAACAGGATAGTGGTATGGGGGACGTTATTGGTGGAAATAATTCGTCCCAAAGGCTATCAGGGGACACGAGTCTGGCCTAGAGGTGATGGTCGGTGCCAGCACTGTGGCCAGGTCAGGCGCGCGGCCCGGCCAGCAGGCCAGAGGCGTGGACCTGCGGCGCCCCCGGCACCGCGGCGGCCAGCTCCTGGGCAGAGCAGCACGTGACGCGGCCCTTGTTGGGCCGGTTCCACTTGCGCCTCGCCCACCCAGCGTCGCCGCAAACGTCGGGACACAGCTGCGCTTCTGCCGCCGTGCCCGCGGCGAACGGGTTGTTGACTCCCACGAAGGCGATCGCCGTGCCCGACTTGGGGTCGTGCACCAGCTTCCAGAAGAACAGCGGCACCGCCATGCGCTCGCCCTCCGCCAGGTACAGCTCCTTCTGACGGCCCTCCGTGTCGTTCAGCGTCAGCACGCCGTGCGTCCCTGTCCATACCTGCACAACACGAAGAAAAATTCGCCATCTTTATTTAGACACCAGTTACCCGCCAGGGTAGCCGAGAGCGCTAATGCGCTGCTTCCTGGACTCGGGTAGGCGCGCCAGTCCAGGATCGAATCCGCCCAGCGGATTAACGATGACGGCCGGTATGCCGGCCAGCCTGGATGTGGTTTTTAGGCGGTTTTCCACGTCCCGCTAGGTGAATACCGGAATGGTCCCCATGCTCCGCCTCAGACACACGACTCACAGACATTTGAAAAGTTTCCCACTATTTCATGACTTACACTACCGGCAGACGGCTGGGGTACACTACTCCCGTCCCGAGGGGTTCGGGGTGGCGTCAGGAAGGTCATTTGGCCACCTTCTGCAGTTAACACTGCCAAATCCGTAATAAAACAAAGCCGACCTCGCGTTGTAATGGGGCAAAGGCCTGAGAAAGAAAGAAAGAAAGAAAGATTTAGACACCAGCTAAGTACCCAGCCTTTCCCTGGTATGTGTGTATTTCAATTCTGTTGGTCCATCTCTTCTATCTTTCTAGTCCGTTCCTCTCTCTGTCCACCTGTTACTCCCTCCTCTCCCTCCCCATCCCCCCTCCCCCTCTCTCTGTTCATCTTCACCTTCCCACTCTCTCTGTCCATCTCCTTTGCTCCTCTGCCTGTCCAGCTGCTGCTCCCCCTTCTCCCTGCCTATCTCCTTCTCCCCACTCTCTGTCCATTTTCTCCTCTTCTCTTCCTATGAACACCTCCTCTTTCTCCTTGTCCATCCACTCCTCTCTCACATTTCTCTGTGCGTCTCCTCCTTCTCCTGTCTCTTTGCATCTCTTTCCCTCACATCTCATGAACTACACTGAAGCTCCAAAGAAACTGGTATAGGCATGCATATTCAAACACAGAGGTATGTAAACAGGTAGAATACGGCACTGTGGTCGGCAACGCCTATATAAGACAACAAGTCTCTGGCGCAGTTATTAGATCGGTTACAGCTGCTACAATGGCAGGTTATCAAGATTTAAGTGAGTTTGAACGTGGTGTTAAAGCCGGCGCGAGAGAGATGGGACACAGCATCTCCGAAAGCACTACGTCTTCAGGCCACGAGTGGCCTACCGGGACCATCCGACCGCCGTGTCATCCTCAGTGGAGGATGCAAAGAGGAGGTGCGTGCGGTCAGCACACCGCTCTCCCGGTCGTTATGATGGTATTTTTGACCGAAGCCGCTACTATTCGGTCGAGTAGCTTCTCAATTGGCATGACGAGGCTGAGTGCACCCCGAAAAATGTCAACAGCGCATGGCGGCCTGGATGGTCACCCATCCAAGTGCCGACCACGCCCGACAGCGCTGAACTTCGGTGATCTCACCGGAACCGGTGTATCCACTCCGCCAACGCCGTTGCCCACAGTATCTCTGAGGTAGCGATCACGTGGGGTTTTCCCGGACGACCATTTCACGCGTGTACCTTGAATATCAGGAATGTGGTAAAACATCAAATCTTCGACATCGCTGCGGCCGGAAAAATATCCTGCAAGAACGGGACCAACGATGACTGAAGAGAATTGCTCAACGTGACAGAAGTGCAACCGTTCCGCAAATTGCAGCAGATTTCAATGCTGGCCCATCAAGAAGTGTCAGCGTACGAACCATTCAACGAAAGACATCATCTTTACGTCGGTGACTGTCATACGTTTTTATTACACTACTGCAATTTCGGCCTTAGGTTATTATCAAGTGCTGATATTGTGGCTTTAAGCCATGTAAACGTAATGTAAGCTGACACATTTGTGTGTCGTTGGCAATCCTGCTACATACATTCGTGTCGTTGTTACATAGTGCGAGCACACGTATACAAACAGTGTAAAATAATACAATCTTAAATGCACATGTTCATTAACCCATCACTAGTCACACATGCATTAGACCACAGCTGCAGACTACTGTGACAAACAGTAGTCTGCAGCTGTGGTTTACCACATCAAGGAATAACTTCCCAGGTATTACAGGGAGCTGTATAAGATTAAAGCTGTACAGGAAGAAAGAGATTAGATTGCTTAAAAGACGACATTTTCAATAAATTTAGAGGATATCAGAATCACAACTATTACCCCTTCTGTCTGCATTTGTTTAATACCTCGTAATTTAAAAAATTGTATTATTCTAAAATTGTCATTTTACAACGACATTGTCATTTTACAGTTTCCTACACTTACATGCTGAAAACTATTAAACTATTTGCTATACATGAAATAATTCGAGGCGACGGAAGTCACGGAATAGCAATATGCGTTGTAGGGAAGCAGCCTACTCACGCCGTAATAAATTCACATCAGTCTTTCCATTGCGTGCCAGCCGAGTCCGCTGTAACTAGCTCTGACGCCATGAATGTTGCGCAATACTTTAAAAATCAAGTAAATAACCTGAAACAGTTCTAGCATGTCAGGAGTAATACTAAATTAATTTGTGTTGAATGTCAGTTCGATAACTTTAACCATTTTTGAAATTTGGACATTTTTCTGTAAAAATCATTGGCGCAACAGAAAAGAGCTAGAGACTTAAAATTTATATTTAGATTCCTTTTTCATAATAATTTAATAGAAACAGTACTTTGGATCTCACAAATTAAGATTTTAGTTGAAATTCAATATTTTCTGGTTTTTGTCTTAAAACTTAAGGAAGCAAGATAGATTAAGTAGGCTAATGAATAAGGCTAGGATGTTTATATTTAAGTAGAATGGAGATCCGCTATAACCATAAAGATGTGAGAAGTTTCATTTGAATAACTATAAAACTATAGTGACAGCGTATCTCCAAAGGGCAAGTTCAGAACTCGTCTACAGCGTGTAGTGTAATTAAATTAATTCTCTCACCCAAAATATTTAACTTAGCCACGTCAAACTTTTATTATGATTACTTACGTGTGTGCTGATTGCGCATATAAATTGAGAGCTTCATCTGCCAGCAGCAAAAGAAGCTATGATTTATTCAACAACTTAATGTGGTGCATTACTAGCCCAGCGGCTAGTCGGGAGAGCCGATTTGATCAGGCGTTCCCTTAGTCGTCCGCACCGCGGCTTTATATATAAGAACGCTGCGCGAGAGAAGGCCCCAGTTCTCTCAAGACGCTGAATAGCACACCATCTGTATCGGGAGTCGCGTCGCGTCGGTATCATTGCTATAAACAGCCTCGGATGCCATATTAAGTTACTCGGGATACGCGTAACCATGAAATCATTTTCGAGTGACGTGTTAATTCTGGGATGACTTTAATTATCTGTCTTCAGTTTGCGTATGTCGTATTTTCACGTGCCGCCGCGGCACAGACATTCTACCATTATTTAGCGTGGCGTTTGATGAACATTATCATCAAATTATGGCGAGCATTCATTTAAACATTTAATTTGGACAGTTATAGTTGCATCAGCGTCTTAGACTCTGAACTGCTCTGTTAGTCAGATTGTGTGGATTCTTTTTTTTTTTTTTTTCATCTGTGACTTTCAGAATTATAACGAAGTTTTATTTTTCGATCGTTTTTGATTATGAATCCCAGACAATCTCCTAATTCCTCAGGACTATAAGCTGTAGCTATAAGTGTATTTCTCAGGTGAAGTGGGCACTAGGAATTCTAATTACAGGCTTCACGTTTTGCTAATCACTTTCTGGTTGCCAATATTGTAGTTTGAGAGCCAGTGTTGAGAACGGCAAAAGACAGCATAAATAATAGGAACATTTTAAAACAAAATAATTCCACCCGCCGCCCCACATATGGTGCATCGGCCGGGAAATGCATCTCTTACTACATTACAAAACAAACAATAATTCTACCCGCCGCCCCACAGCGTGTATACAGATGCGGTAGTATCGCGTATACACGTTATATAAGGACAGCGCACTGGCGGAGCTGTGATTTATACTCAGGTGATTCATGTGAAAAGGTATCCGACGTGATTGTGGCCGTACTAAGGGCATTAACAGACACTGAACGCGGAACGATAGTCGGAGCAAAACGCATGGCGCGGAATGGCAGTTGGAGCAAAACGCATGGGATATTCCATTTTGGAAATCGTTATGGAATTCAATATTCCGAGATCCACTCAATACTGTGAGATCGACAGCGTCAAGAGCGTGCTGGGAATACCGAACTTCAGGCATTAGCTCTCACCACGGGTAACACAGTGACCGATGACTTTAGCTTAATGACCGAGACCTGTGGCGGTTGTGTAGAGCCTCCAGTCGCCATAGTATTCTACCCCTCATAACGTCACCAATACGTGTTCTTTCAGCCATTTTCAACACACAATCACCATCAGCACGTCTGAAAACGTCTACAGACTTACTCGCTGCACCGTACTTTGACATGGACCAACACACCTCTGCGTATGTGGACTGCTGCCAGCGCCACCGTGGGACGACCGCAGGTCAAATGCACCACATGGTCATACCCAGAGGTGATTTAAACCCGCAAACCGCCCACCAGAGCGTTGTTTCACCATGTATCTGCATTATCCTTAATTTATGAGCATGAGCTGGGTCTTATAGTATTTCTTGTACACGAAGCCATGTCGAAGCCATTGAAACAAATGATAGAGAAATACAAAATAAAAAAATTAAGAGAGAGAGAGAGAGAGAGAGAGAGAGAGGAGCACGGAGTATTATATAGAAAGAACAGCAAACAGAACACGACGGTTACAGAGTCTTTAAAAGTTAAGGGTATAAGAATAAGTGGAAGACTCATATGTTACACATGGAACACTCCAGAATCCCGAGGCTGACGTATGATTGCAGCTCTGTCAGACGACGACCACTGAGAAGATACCGCGTAAGGTGGCGTGACAGCCGGAAAAGGTCGACAAGACAAATTCTTGAAGTGGAAGAAGGAGATTCCTTTCACGTACATCTCACTAATGTGTTTCTCTTGATAAATGTACAAGCAAATAAAAGCTCAAAATTACACTGAGGGAATCCGGCCAGAAATTTATATAAAGAAGTGTCCCATTTAGCGTAATATCTTTGATAGAGAATAACGTACCTGTTTACGAATGTTTCAATTATATGAGATAAAACCAAAATACAGGGTTAACACAAAACCGACAAACTTCAAGGGCGGATTCCTGACTGGAAATGGAAGGAAAAAGGTCCTACGAACATGTGTTCGGAAATGGAGAACGTACGAGCAACGACAACAAATCGTCCCGGAACACAGAACAAAGCTGCATCGCATCCATGTGACGAAAGATGCTCGAAGTGGCCTCTATGGGATGCAGTGTCATGGAGGATTCATATAATCGTCTTTGGCTTCCACTATGTAGGTAGGCGACTTGCCTCGAGCTTGTACTAGGGTTCGCTTCAATATCCTGTCGAACCCGGTCCTCCAAATCTGTTGCACGTACAGTCCGAAGCCTCCCTGTTTGTCTATCTGAGAAGATGCCTGATCACACAAACGCCCACAACGGACTTGAAATATTGCGTCATGTGGTTGGTGTCTGTGAGTATACTTGTTTTGATATAGCCGTGCTGCCTCTCGGCCGTTTCCATCTGCTTGGCTGTACACAAACATCATCTCGGCTTGTTCCCGACATGAATACCGGACTATTCTGCTGCTTACACTAGGCTGCGTCAATCACACAGCCTGCAGTTCACGGCATGTGGTCATTCGTCGGTGCCATCTACCTTGGCAAAGATGTATTTCCGAACACATGTTGATAGAACATTTCTGCCTCATTTCCAGTCAGGAATCTGTCCCTGCATTTGTTGGTTTTAATAATTTTTCCGTTATATATCGGTATTGTGTTGATTAAGTAGCTGTGTAATATTTCTTTTTATTTTTTCCCCGGCTACCAGTGTGAGTAGAGTGGGAAGCATACTACCGGCTCATTAGCGATAGACGTGTTAACTCACTCGGCTTCCACTCGTGTTGCGCCAGACTCGTGCGTCATCTTCATTTGGGGTCACTTGCTTGCAACATGCTGCTATCATGAGAGATGTAAACACTCAGGCGCACGCCGAGTATACTATCGCAAAGATATTGTGACGGTCATTTTTTTGTAAAGGAGGTAAAGAACGGCTCACAGCGAACCAATTATGCAATGGGAAGGGCAACTACGCGGCATGTACCTTTAGTTAAAGGACTGTCAATTTCATTTCACCACTGTTCACATGGCTGAATTCCTAAACAAAGTCGATAATTTGAAAGCATTCTCTCCAAATTATCGTCATTTAGGCACCAGGTAATGAAGCAACATATTACAAGCACTAAAATTTCCTTTTGGGACCATGTCTGAGTTTAATTCGTAAAATAAACCAGAAAAAATATCTGACTCCAGTAGAAAATCGAGGTTTGTATCAAGCTGCACTATGCGTTTCGGAGCTTGAAGGCTCGTTTCCAGATGCCTGACATCAGTATGTAGTCACTGTTTGCACGTAGCAGTTCCCACTGGACCGGTTCTAATATTACTTCAACTGGCTCGAGGTGTGAGTAATTTATACAGTTTTGGACAGTTTTTGCATATTACATTCGATTATTTAGAAACACTAACATTCTGAACTCTTGTGTTCGCAACAAAACTGAAACGAATATTCTTTTATCAAGAGAGACCAGCATTTTTCCAAAGACCTGCAACTATAAACATCCAAAAATCATGTAATATGTGTACGCAGACGAAAAGTCCCGTGATTAATGGTGATAGTAGCGCCGAGCATACAACGGATGACATACAACATCTAACGAAAAATATCCTGGCAATCCATATGAAACGTGGAACTGGCCACTAAATGTCACGCGAGGCGGACCTGCCAGTATAAAAGGAGGTGGAGAATATCGTGGTGTCACTACAGAAGCAGTAATAGCAGAATGAGACAATCGGGAGAGCTTTGTGACTTTGATCGTGGACTGGTGATTCGATGTTACCTGAATAACAAATTATCAGGGACATTTCAACTCTTCTACAGCTGCCTAAGTCGACTCCTGATGTGATTCTGACGTCGAAACGCGAAAGAACAACCACAACCAAGACCAGGTAGACCTCATGCACTGATAGACAGAGACCATCAAGCTTTGGGAGGGTGGATTGAAAAAAGTCGCATGAAGTCAGCGCAAGGAATCACTCGTGAGTTGCAAAGTGCTACAAGCATTCCAGATCGAACAGCTCCTCATGAGCCATACAGGCAATGATAGGAGACGCTGGAATTGGTGTAAAGAGTGATGCTACCGGATGGTGGGTGATTGAAAACGAGTGGTTCAGTCTGATCAGTCACGCTATACCCTGTGCTAACCCGCTGGAACGGTTTGGGTTTGGTGAGAGCCTGCAGAACGTTATCTGCCATCATGTATAGTGGCAGCAGTGAAATACGGAGGAGGTAGTGTTACGGCATAGGGGTGTTTTTCGCGGCTAGAATGAGATCCGCCTACTGCACATATACAGATAGGCACATATACAGATGGCGGTAGTATCGCGTACAGAAGATGTAAAAGGGCAATACATTGGCGGAGCTGTCATTTGTACTCAGGTGATTCACGTGAAAAGGTTTCCGACGTGATTATCACCGCACGACGGGAATTAATATGGACTTTGAACGTGGAATCGTAGTCGTAGCTAGCCGCATGGGACTGCATTTCGGAAATCGTTAGAAAATTCAATATCCCGAGATCCAAAGTGTCAAGAGAGTGTGCCGAGAATACCAAACTTCAGGCATTACATCTCACCAAGGAAACACTGTGGCCGACGGCCTTCACTTAACGACCGACAAAAATGGTTCAAATGGCTCTGAGCACTATGGGAACTTCTGAGGTCATCAGTCCCATAGAACTTAGAACTACTTAAACCTAACTAAGCTAAGGACATCACACACATCCATGCCCAAGGCAGTATTCGAACCTGCGACCGTAGCGGTCGCGCGGTTCCAGACTGTAGCGCCTAGAACCGCTCGGCCACCCCGGCTGGCTAACGACCGACAGCAACGGCGTTTGCGTAGATTTTCAGTGCCAACAGACATGCAATACTGCGTGAAAGAGCCGCGGAAATCAATGTGGGACGTACGGCGAAAGTATCCGTTAGGACAGCGCGCCGAAATTTGCCGTTAATGGGCTGTGGCAACAGACGACAGACGCGAGTGCCTCTGCTAAAAGCGCGACGCCGCCTGCACTGCCTCTCCTGGGTTCGTGAGCACATCGTGTTGAGGCTAGACGACTGGAAAACCGTGGCCTGGTCAGATGAGTCCTGGTTTCAGTTGGTAAGAACTGATGGTAGGGTTAGAGTCTGGAGCAGACCCCAAGAGGCCACGGATCCAAGTTGTCAACCGGGCACTGTGCAAGCGGGTGATGGCTTCATAATGGTGTGCGCTGTGTTTACATGT
Source organism: Schistocerca cancellata (assembly GCF_023864275.1). Taxonomy (NCBI): domain Eukaryota; kingdom Metazoa; phylum Arthropoda; class Insecta; order Orthoptera; family Acrididae; genus Schistocerca; species Schistocerca cancellata. Next base: position 779,022,850 of record NC_064628.1, on the reverse strand, counting down.
AATGGACTGGGTCTCGTGGTCCAACTGAACCCATCATTCATTGGAAAGGTTATGTACGGCTACATGGAGACCATTTGGAAACATTTATCAACTTCATATTCCAAAACATGTCACCAGGTCATAACTGTTGGAACTTGGTTTACAGAAAATTCTGGACAATTCGAGCGATTGACTTGGTCACCCAGATCATTCGACATGAATCCCATCGAACTAGTATGAAACATAATCGAGAAGTTGCTTCGTGCACAAAACCTTGCACCAGTAACACTTTCGCAATTATGGACGGCTGTAGAGGTAGCATGGCTCAATATTTCTGCAGTGGACTTGCAACGACTTGAGTCCATGGCACGTCGAGTTGTTGCATTATGCCGGGAAAAAGGAGGTCTGACACGATATTAGGAGGTATCCCATGTCTAATGTCTACGTACAGTAGAGGAACAGCTCTGAGTTACTGATCATATCATAATGACAACGTATCTGGTCATAAAGCAACATCTGTGAGGCAATGGTTTGTGGAGAATAACATTCCTGAAATGAAGTGGCCTGTTCAAATGACCAATCTGAACCCAATCCAACATCTTTGGTATGAATTAGAACGTCGACTTTCATCCACACCCCAGCGTCCAACATCACTACCTTCTCTGGTTTCGGCTCCTGAGGAAGACTGGGCTGCCATTACTCCACAAACATCCAGACACGTCGTTCAAGTGCCCCCAACAGAGTTCAATCCGTCATAAAGGCGAAGGATGGACATATAAAATATTTATTTCCACTGAAAGCTGTCCAGATACGTTTGATCCGATATTTTAAGACAGAAAGAGTACGAAAATTTACGCGTAAGTGGCGGCTGAGAGGCAGATTCATTGAAATTACAATAATATTTATCCACAAAGAAGGTTGTTTACAAAGGGCCAGCTCTTTCGATTAATCATTTTTGTTTCAGTGGGGGGATCCATAACGAGCTGGGTTAACGGTAGAGGCACAGAAAATTCGAAAAAGGACACTTTACCTCGTCACATTGTTACTTAAACAACGTTAGAACGGCACAGAAATGATCAACCAGTAGGAAACGCTGTAGGAAAAACACTGTGAGGCACATCAAAGTTTAACGTTAAAAATAGCGAGCCTCTCGTTTCGAGACGAGTCAAGAGACGCAGTCACGTCACGTACTGATCATAACGATAAAGTCAGGGGAATTCTGTCTTAGAGACAGGTGCAGCAACAGCCATTCATTCCGTTCACCATACGCGAATGAAGCAGTACAGCGGTAAAATGATACTGTTTACACCACGTTGCTGTTGGCAGAGTGTAGATCCCCCGCCGAGAAGTGATTCAGAAAGTGAAGTAATCAAACGGCCACCAAACAGCTGCAGAGGCCCCAAAAGAGTAAATATTTGCTCCGGGAAGAGTCCTTGGTGAGTGTATCCTTTTAAAGCCGTGGACGCACAACATCCGTTCATTTACGCGTGTGAAGTACACTGTTACGCACTACGGTGGTTTTCGCCTCAAATTCAGTATTCGACTTATATGCAATTACGAGTCTCACTCTGCTTTGATCTATGGATATCTCGGTTCGCAACTTGTCATATGAAACACGCATTCATCCAATGTGGGGGTTATTGACTGGGCTGGCTAGACCAACATTCTAGTGCTAGGTCAATAACTGCCATCCGAGGACTGGAACTTCCCTTCCTATCGGGAATACAAGCGTCTGGGATGCTCCCAGACTTGCATTCACGATCTGGAAAAAGCTTCCTGCCATCACCTTCCCCATCGCCACAGCCCTGTGTCGACTACTGTCAACGGCGTTTTCGTGCCAACGTCGTAATCCCCTGTCATCTTCACAGTCTTCGTACCGCCTTTCTCACCGTCTTTCATCTCGTCAGTTCTCATTCCGTCCTCATCTCCGTCGTCTTCATTGCCCTCTAGCACTTTCAGTCAGTCATTTATTAGCTCGTATTTCACACCACCTTGATCAATATGGGTGTTCCAGCACCCAACACTTTCGCTGTCGCCTATACTCACCTGAATCGAAATCCCACTCCCACAACCACATACATATTTATCCACTAGTCATTATCCCAAATGGTTGTTTCCACATCTCCCACTTTCCCAACAACTGTGATGTCCCTTACCTCCCCTCCCCTCGCTCCTCTTCGGATGTTCAATATAAAATGAAAATTAAAACATGTGCAGCCGTCTCTTTTGTATTTAACTTATTTACGCAACCAGTTTGGGTGTTCCATTACAGGTCCCTTGACCAACGTAAACTGCGAGGAATCCAATATCGTGTGCAATCACGAGCCAATATTAAGCAACCGGCGTCTGTAGATCTTTGGTTTACATGACACTACCCCCTTCGTTCATCAAGCACTATCCTGAGTCTTCAGACCGCTACGGTCGCAGGTTCGAATCCTGCCTCGGGCATGGATGTGTGTGTTGTCCTTAGGTTAGTTAGGTTTCAGTAGTTCTAAGTTCTAGGGGACTGATGACCACAGATGTTAAGTCCCATAGTGCTCAGAGCCATTTGAACCATTTTTCTGAGTCTTCAGTTGATGAATGAAAGGATACTGTGTTGTAAACCAGAGATTTACGCGCACTTGTTATTTAATATTTCTTTCTGTTAAGATTGTACATGAGATTAAATTCCTCCCAAATTACGGTGGTCAAGGGACCTAAACATCGTGGGATCAAACACCGGAACTAGTTCCATAAATAAATTAAATGCAATAAAGAGGGGTCCAGGTGTTTTAATTTTCATCTCTCCTTTTCATTCACCACAGCCTCAGCTACATAAACTTCGCCATCAGCACCCCCTAACACACCAGCCTTATCTCAGATTGCCCTCCAGGTAAACCACCCCGCTACAAGTTCCAAGCAACAGATCAACTCACTTCCTTGTAAACATCATCCAAAGGGACCAAAATAGTGAAGAAATCACTCTGTAACACTCTCATAGATTTTAAATCAATCAACCCCAGTATCTCACTCCTAACCATAGACACAGGAAAACACAAGCTCTCATATATAAATTGTCATGCTCCAACCGAAGAAAGCGGTGACATCAATAAAGACATTTTCTACGAGGAACTAGAAACGGTTTTAGACAATGTGCCAAGTGAACATTACAAAATCATCCTTGGAGATTTTAATGCGAAAAAAGGGAAAGAAGCAGCCAGCACGGGGATCATCGGGAGGGTCAGTTTACATGATGTGAGCAGCGATAACGGCACTAGGCTGGTTAGCTTTGCGAATGCAAAAGGCTTGTTTTTAAGTAGTACTGATTTCGACAGGAAGAGAATATATAAAGGAACCTGGGTGTCTCCGAATGGGAAGACAGTGAACCAAATTCACCACCTAATTGTAGAGACGAGAATAAAGAAGTGGATATAAAATGTCAAAACGGCAACAGGTGCGGAATGTGGATCAGACCACTTCCTTGTCATGGAAAGGATGAAAACAATATGGAGAGCCAGGAAGTACAAAAGAATGCAAAGAGTCATTTGATGTGACCTGGAGAGCCTGATTAAAGATAACATAAGACGAACTTTCAAGGTAGCACTGACAAATCGTTTTGAGGCTTTGAATGAATGCGAAGGAGATACTGTGGTAGCCCAGAGGCGACTGCAGATACCATTAAAGAAACAGCCAAGAAGTAATCCCAAAGCGAACTAAGGGAAAAAGAGTGTGTTTCGATGAGGAGTGTGAGGAAGCTATCAGGGAGAGACAATGGGCTAGACACTGTGGATACAAAGTAATATGCAGGAAGAAGAAAAATCAAAGTTCGAAGAAATACAATGGCAGACACAAGCCACATTGAGGAAAGCAAAGAGGAAATATGTGAAAAGCACCATGAAGGAAGCTCAATAAGCCTTTCATGGAAATACGAGGTGTGGCTAGAAAAAAACCGGACAAGTACTGGTGAAACAATAAAACGAATGCAATAAGGCTCAAAGTCACGTGGCCTGTCACGTGACTCTCGCTCCGCCTACTGGTCGAGTTTCAACTGCCTCCTGCACTCAGTCTGCCCGTGGCGTCTGTTTTAAGTAGTTGACGTTTTGTCTGTGCGTCGGAAAATGTTGAGTGTACAGAAAGAACAGCGTGTTAACATTAAATTTTGTTTCAAACTAGGAAAATCTGCAAGTGAAACGTTTGTAATGTTACAACAAGTGTACGGCGATGATTGTTTATCGCGAACACAAGTGTTTGAGTGGTTTAAACGATTTAAAGATGGCCGCGAAGACACCAGTGATGACACTCGCACTGCAGACCATTGTCAGCAAAAACTGATGCAAACATTGAAAAAATCGGTAAACTTGTTCGACAAGATCGCTGTTTAACAATCAGAGCAGTGTCTGAGTTAACAGGAGTTGAAAAGGAAAGTGTTTGGCAGATTCTTCATGAAAGTTTCAACATGAACAAAGTGTGTTCAAAAATGTTTCCAAAGTGTCTCACAATTGAACAGAAGGAACGCCGAAGAATGATTTGTTCTGACATCCTGGAAAACATTGAAAGTGATCCCACCTTCTTACAAAATGTTATTACTTGCGATGAATCGTGGTTTTTTACTTACGATCCCGAAACTAAACGCCAATCGATGCATTGGAAAACTCCTGGTTCTCCACGACAAAAAAAAGCACGAATGTCAAAATCGAAATTCAAGGCAATGATGATTGTTTTTTTTTTGACATCAAATGGATTGTGCACATTGATTGGGTACCAGAGGGACAAACAGTGAATCAGCATTACTACATTAGCGTCCTGGCTACCCTACGTGAGCGAGTACGGAGAAAACGGAACGATTTGTGGAGAAAAAAAGTCATGGATCCTTCACCAAGACAATTCCCCAGCTCACAGCGCGTTGTCAGTGAAGACGTTTTTGGCAAAACACAACATTCCCATCTTAGATCATCCACCCTACTCACCTGATTTGGCCCCCTGTGACTTTTTTCTTTTCCCTAAAGTCAAGTCAGCTTTGAAAGGAACTAGATTTGAGACTGTTGAACCAGTAAAAGAAAAAGTGACGGAAGTAATGTATGGACTTACCGAAAATGATCTGCAGCATTGCTATGAACACTGGAAAATTCGTATGGAGCGGTGTAGAGACCGAGGAGGAGAGTACATTGAAGGAGATAACATGAAATTGTAAATAATTGTAAATAAATGTTTTTTCCAGCATCAGTCCGGTTTTTTTCTAGACGCACCTCGTATTTATAAAGAACTTTGAGCTTTGCTGGTAAGCCAGCGGTGGAGAGAAGAAGTCTTCAGTTTTGAGCTCCCAAGTTTGACAGTCGCTCAGTATCAGCTTTTGTTGGTACAGATGGACTTGCTGTCCTTGCTCTCAGGAGATTTTATAGTTAGAACGGTTAGGCACTGTACTGGCGAACTTATACGATTCTGTACTTCTCCTCCGGGTAGGGTGCCGTCGTTGAGTACGCAGCGTTCAGTGATTGAGAGCACTTCTGTGTATACTCACGTAGAGACGTTATCTGAATTCCGTCCTGGTGACTGGGAGTTCGCGTTTCTTGTCTGTATTGCACAGAGAGGAAAAGACAATATTAGATGATACTAGTCAGAGGACCGCCTTCTGCCGTCCTACTGTTCGAAATAGTTTATTTTATGGCTGGAGTTCTTCCACTGTCGCAGACGTGTACGATAACCATCACTCCGACACACCGGACGCAGTACATACGGTGATATTGCTATAATAACTAATGCTATTATTACTAGGGCTATAAGGATGAATAGCTGTGATCACGTAAGTTTTATTTCCACTGAGGTTGCACACCACTGTAGATATTCTTTGAAAGTAGTGTCTTCTAATTTTTGGTACATTGATGATGTCAGTCATCTCGCGTTATTTATATTAGATCGCGTAGCCATAAAAAGGGACAAATTTGGACAATTGATCACTAATATTAATTAGTTAGGAAATTCATTTGTGTCTCTTTATGTCCACTGGACATTGATATATAAACATTTGTAATATATGAAGGGGTTTTAATCTACAATAAATGTACAAGCAGGAACAACCTTTATCATTTTATAGTCATTACTTCCCTTAAGAATGGTAAAAGTCCAGGAGAGGACGAAATTCCCGCTGAACTTCTCAGCGCTGGAGACCTCTGTTTCAAGATCCACAAGCTAATCGAGCAAATTTGGGCAAAACACGAAATACCAGAGGAATGGAAGGTAGCTGTGATATGCTCCATATATAAAAATAAATGTATGTGACAACTATAGGAGCATAGCGCTGTTATAAGATCTTCTCCAACTGCCTATTAGAACGAATAAAACCTCTAGCAACAGAGATAATTGCAGAATACCAAGGAGGTTTTCAAGCAGGACGATCAACCACGGACCAGATTTTTGTCCTAAAACAGGTCTGAGAAACAATGTACGAATAGAGATACATCTCCTGTTTGCAGACTTCAAGTAGGTTTACGACAGTATACATAGACCTAGCCTGATTAGAACTATGACAGATTTTGGTATACCAAAGAAATTGGTCAATCTGGTAGAGGTATGCCTAAAAGACACAAAACCTGAGGTTAAGGTAGGCAATAAAATGACAGAAAGCTTCCCAGTTGTAATAGGATTACGCCAAGAAGATGGGCTATGACCTGTCCTCTTCAGCCTGGCACTTGAGAAGGAAATGCGGGCTTTCAACAAAGAAAACTTCCAGGGCATTCAAACTGGCAATACATTACATATCTGGGCTATGCAGACGACATTGCACTATTAGCATGCACACAAGAAGATCTGAAAATAAGTATTCAGACCTTGGAGTTACTGGAACCTAGGCTCGGTCTACAAATCAGCTGAAAAGACTGAGTATATGACCATAGGAAGAAAGATTCAAAACTCTCAAGATTTAATTGTATAAACATGTGAAAGAGTTTAAATATCTTGGACCAATTTTTACAGAAGTAAAATCAACCGAAGCAGGGATAAAAGCACGACTGCAGGTGTGAAACAGATGCTATCACTATCTAGGCCCTATATTAAAATGTAGAAGTGTCTCTCGACAACTAAAACTACGGTTGCATAAGACATTAATAATGCCAGTAGTATTTCATGTTTCTCAAACCTGGACCACTCGAAAACAAGACCTTAATCGACTGCTTACATTTGAAAGGAAGGTCCTCAGGAAAATATTTGGACCAGTCCGAGATCAGACTACTGGAGATAGGAGAAGACGTATAGCGTCCCCAGTGCTATATTACGAAAAGACTTAAAAATTGAATAATATATTTTTATCATGTAGCCGTAAAACAATAATTTCTCTGTCGAGAAATGCAAGGAAATGCAATGCAAAGAAATAATTTATGACAAAATGATCTAAAGAGACAACAAGATACGCTCTTTTGTTAATTTTTTAGTCGTCTTCACTTCCACTTTTGTCTTGAGTGTATATAGACGGACATCTTTCGAGTACTGACAAATGTAAGCATATTTGTATGAGTTAAGCAGATAATATATTAATTGAATATTATTGTGCACTTTTAATTTGTAAGAGGTGATCCCGATTTCATGTCCGCCTTCCTTGAATTAACCTGCATTCAAGTAATTTACAGTTCAACAATCGCAGCGGCTGATGCAGCCAACGACGCCATTACGTGGCGATATCAACTTATGAAAATTAGCGGAAGCGAAATACTCGCCCGCTATTAACATAATATTAATTTTTCTCCACAGCCGCCCAACGTTGCAGAAAATACTTAGCTTTAAGATTCTTATTTTCAGTACCATAGCCGAGACCCAGAGCCAGGACTCCGACTACAATACAATGGTTAACGGAGGTAAGAAAATTACTCTCGCGCGTGTGTGGGCCGCAATTGTAATTAATAACTAAAGATCTTTTGCTTTAAAGCGAATTGACTAGCCGAGGAAATTAATATGAAAAGTTTATTACACTGTTCAGCTTGTATGCTCATGTTTGTAAGATGCTGCAAGTCTAACATTCATTAACGTAACAAATAATTTGAGATTAATATTGTTAAAAAGGAGAACTTCAGGAAAGCATTTAACCGTAAAATCAAAATTAAATGGAATATCATTTTTATTAAGGCCCACCCCGTAAGTCGGCAACAATCAAAAAATAATAATAATAACAATAATAATATATTAAATTACGACGAAAAAATAATAATAATAACAATAATAATATATTAAATTACGACGGCCGACGGACGCGAGAGACGCCATAACACAGAATTAGAAGAGCTGTACAACGAGCCTAACATCTTGGGAGTGTCCGACCCGATACCTGAGTGGTCAGCGTGACGGATTGCTGTCCTACGGGACCAGGTTCGATTCAGGGCTGGGTCGGGGATTTTCTCCGCTCAAGGACTGGGTGTTGTGTTGTCTTCATCATCATTTCATCCCCATCCGGCGCGCAGGTCGCCCAATGTGGCGTCGAATGTAATGAGATCTGCACCAAGGCGGCCGGACCTGCCCCGCAAGGGGCCTCCCGGCCAATGACGCCAAACGCTCATTTCCAACATCTTGGGAGTGATGAGAAGCAAAAGACTGCAATGGGCTGGACATGTAGTTAGAATGGAGGCAAAATGGTGGCCCAAAATTGCAATGGACTGGATCCCGTCAGGCAGCAGGCCAGTGGGTAGAAACTGGTGGATGGTGGAGTGAGAGAAGACTTGTTGCAGCTGGGAGTCACGGAATACTGGAGACAGATAGCAGAAGACAGAGACGGATGGAGAGCTCTAACTGTCGTGGCCTGGGTCCACTGGGCCTGATCACGTGAACAAATGAATGCTGGTACAGGGTGTTTCAAAAATGACCAGTATATTTGAAACGGCAATAAAAACTAAACGAGCAGCGATAGAAATACACCGTTTGTTGCAATATGCTTGGGACAACAGTACATTTTCAGGCGGACAAACTTTCGAAATTACAGTAGTTACAATTTTCAACAACAGATGGCGCTGCAAGTGATGTGAAAGATATAGAAGACAACGCAGTCTGTGGGTGCGCCATTCTGTACGTCGTCTTTCTGCTGTAAGCGTGTGCTGTTCACAACGTGCAAGTGTGCTGTAGACAACATGGTTTATTCCTTAGAACAGAGGATTTTTCTGGTGTTGGAATTCCACCACCTAGAACACAGCGTTGTTGCAACAAGACGAAGTTTTCAACGGAGGTTTAATGTAACCAAAGGACCGAAAAGCGATACAATAAAGGATCTGTTTGAAAAATTTCAATGGACTGGGAACGTGACGGATGAACGTGCTGGAAAGGTAGGGCGACCGCGTACGGCAACCACAGAGGGCAACGCGCAGCTAGTGCAGCAGGTGATCCAACAGCGGCCTCGGGTTTCCGTTCGCCGTGTTTAGCTGCGGTCCAAATGACGCCAACGTCCACGTATCGTCTCATGCGCCAGAATTTACACCTCTATCCATACAAAATTCAAATGCGGCAACCCCTCAGCGCCGCTACCATTGCTGCACGAGAGACATTCGCTAACGATATAGTGCACAGGATTGATGACGGCGATATGCATGTGGGCAGCATTTGGTTTACTGACGAAGCTTATTTTTACCTGGACGGCTTCGTCAATAAACAGAACTGGCGCATATGGGGAACCGAAAAGCCACATGTTGCAGTCCCATCGTCCCTGCATCCTCAAAAAGTACTGGTCTGGGCCGCCATTTCTTCCAAAGGAATCATTGGCCCATTTTTCAGATCCAAAACGAATACTGCATCACGCTATCTGGACATTCTTCGTGAATTTGTGGCGGTACAAACTGCCTTAGACGACACTGCGAACACCTCGTGGTTTATGCAAGATGGTGCCCGGCCACATCGCACGGCCGACGTCTTTAATTTCCTGAATGAATATTTCTATGATCGTGTGATTGCTTTGGGCTATCCGAAACATACAGGAGGCGGCGTGGATTGGCCTCCCTATTCGCCAGACATGAACCCCTGTGACTTCTTTCTGTGGGGACACTTGAAAGACCAGGTGTACCGCCAGAATCCAGAAACAATTGAACATCTGAAGCAGTACATCTCATCTGCATGTGAAGCCATTCCGCCAGACACGTTGTCAAAGGTTTCGGGTAATTTCATTCAGAGACTACGCCATATTATTGCTACGCATGGTGGATATGTGGAAAATATCGTACTATAGAGTTTCCCAGACCGCAGCGCCATCTGTTGTTGACAATTGTAACTACTGTAATTTCGAAAGTTTGTCTGCCTGAAAATGTACTGTTGTCCCAAGCATATTGCAACAAACGGTGTATTTCTATCGCTGGTCGTTTAGTTTGTATTGCCGTTTCAAATATACCGGTCATTTTTGAAACACCCTGTATCAGCGGTCACGTGAACATTCTCATACCCATAAACGAGATTCTGGACGGCCATGCAGCACAAAAGCCCGCCAGGATCACCGTGTTGAACAGGCAGCAGTGGCACGTCGTACAGTTACCACAGCACAGGAAAGAGGGCTTGAGAGCCCAGACGTGTTAACATGACGAGTAGCGAAACAGTCATCAGCAGTGGGAGGACTACGGGCAAGAACAGCTGTATCTCGTCTTCCGCTCACGCCGCAGCTTCGACGTGCACGACTCGCCTCGTGTCGCCAGAGGATCACTTGGAAGATAGAATGGCGCACCGTAGTCTTCAGCGACGAAAATACATTCTGCCTGCACGCAAGCGATAGTCGTTTGCGCGTACGACGTACACCTGGTGAACTCTGTCTCGTAGAGTGCAAAAGTCCATGACACCCAGGCCCCATCCAAGGATTTCTGGTCTTTTATGCGATAAGCCACAACTCTAGTTCACTTCTGGCGTTTCTTGGGGGACGCTAACCAGTGTTTGGTACGTGCAAAATGTTGTTAGACACGTTCTTTTGCCGTTCTTCCGAGAGGAAGCTGTTGTGCTGTTCTAACAGGATAATGCTCATGACACGCTGCTTGTGAAACTCAACGTGCTCTACAAGACGTGCAGCAACTTCCCTGGCCAGCACGATCTCCACTCTAGTGTCCCATCGAGCGTATGTGGAATATGATGGGTTGAGAAGTGACTCGCGCGACTCACCAACCAACTCTTCAGAATTACGTGAACAGTTCAAGCAGGCGTGGCGTAACGTATCCCAGAATGTTTGCCATCTGTCCGATCGACAGTATGCCAGAGTCAGCACCTGCACTTCCGCCCGTGGAGGCTACATCACGTGCTAATATTGTGATTTACGTGGATCGATACCTGCTACCTGTAGTGCTATTGATCTGTAAACGTAATCGTTCGATGTACTTGTGAAACGTCCCCTTAGAAAAATTATACATGACTGTGCTTAAACTGACACACAATATTTTTTTTAGAGAACAAACAATGTATTTACCTTAATAATCATAATATATATAGCAGTTCATGCCATCCAGTATTACAAATTTCAAAACTCCGCCATTTCTCTCCCCACATCCACCACTGCTGGCGGCTCACCTCCAACTGCGCAACGCTACGCGCTGTTAACATCCAGCTTCCCAACACTACAATGGCAGACAACAATGCAAACTAGCCACAGAGTGCTACGTAACGTTGCCAATAAGAAAACATAAACAGCCTACTTTCATAGCCCCCATGCTCCCCACAAAAAATTTTACAAATTGTTTTGGGCAGTGGCCAATAATGATTTGATAATATTTTTCATAATTACAATAACAAAGATATCAAATGCACACACTTATTGATACAATGTTGGTCAAAAGTATGTAAGTAGGCTGTTTATGTTTTCTTATTGGCAACGTTACGTAGCGCTCTGTGGCTAGTTTGCATTGTTGTCTGCCATTGTAGTGTTGGGAAGCTGGATGTTAACAGCGCGTAGCGTTGCGCAGTTGGAGGTGAGCCGCCAGCAGTGGTGGATGTGGGGAGAGAAATGGCGGAGTTTTGAAATTTGTAATACTGGATGGCATGAACTGCTATATATATTATGATTATTAAGGTAAATACATTGTTTGTTCTCTATAAAAAAAATATTGTGTGTCAGTTTAAGCAGTCATGTATAATTTTTCTAAGGGGACGTTTCACTTCATATGCACTGTTAAAACAATAAATCTTGAGTGAATTGGAAATCTCTAAAAGGGTGTAATAATTTTTATTCCGGAAGTGTATGTGTGGCGGTGTGACTCACCTCCAGATCCAGTAACTGCTGCTGTGCGTGGTTGCGCAGCACCGATTCGACAGATAACCAGTTGCCCTCGTTGAATATCTGCCACTGCGGCGCCGTGTTCACGTAGAAGAAGGAGGCGTGCTGCTGCGTGTTGAGGATGAAGTCTGCGGAGGGCGCGAGGTGGCCGCGGCTCAGCGTCGTCTGGGCGAGCAGTTGCCTCGCCTTCTCCTCTGACCCCAGCGTCGTCGACAGAGTCTGCTGGACGGCGGACGGCGAGTACGCGTTGCTAGGAGACACGCCCAGGAACAGCTCTCCCGACTCGCAGCCCTGAGTGAATGTCGGTCGCGGCTGCGTCTGCTGTCGCCGGAACCGCAGCAGCGACCTGAGGAGAGTGTTGCCAACTCATTTCCAAACATGTCCCTACACGACATGTGAAAAGTACCTATGTTCACCTTGAAAGTGCCTGACGGCGCAAAAGTCTTGTACAGTTACGACAAAAAAGGATCTAATGACGTACACTGAACAGTCCGCCGGCCGGAGTGGCCGTGCGGTTCTAGCCGCTACAGTCTGGAGCCGGGCGACCGCTACGGTCGCAGGTTCTAATCCAGCCTCGGGCATGGATGTGTGTGATGTCCCTAGGTTAGTTAGGTTTAATTAGTTCTAAATTCTAGGCGACTGATGACCTCAGAATTTAAGTCGCATAGTGCTCAGAGCCAACAGTCCTGTTTTCAAACAAATTAGGGAAGCATACTGCCGTTAGTATTTTGAGCAATTTTAGAATCGAGGAAAATGTCTTTTATGAAATCATCTACACTGATGAGTCAGAACATTATGACCACCGACCTACTATTTATACACTCCTGGAAATGGAAAAAAGAACACATTGACACCGGTGTGTCAGACCCACCATACTTGCTCCGGACACTGCGAGAGGGCTGTACAAGCAATGATCACACGCACGGCACAGCGGACACACCAGGAACCGCGGTGTTGGCCGTCGAATGGCGCTAGCTGCGCAGCATTTGTGCACCGCCGCCGTCAGTGTCAGCCAGTTTGCCGTGGCATACGGAGCTCCATCGCAGTCTTTAACACTGGTAGCATGCCGCGACAGCGTGGACGTGAACCGTATGTGCAGTTGACGGACTTTGAGCGAGGGCGTATAGTGGGCATGCGGGAGGCCGGGTGGACGTACCGCCGAATTGCTCAACACGTGGGGCGTGAGGTCTCCACAGTACATCGATGTTGTCGCCAGTGGTCGGCGGAAGGTGCACGTGCCCGTCGACCTGGGACCGGACCGCCGCGACGCACGGATGCACGCCAAGACCGTAGGATCCTACGCAGTGCCGTAGGGGACCGCACCGCCACTTCCCAGCAAATTAGGGACACTGTTGCTCCTGGGGTATCGGCGAGGACCATTCGCAACCGTCTCCATGAAGCTGGGCTACGGTCCCGCACACCGTTAGGCCGTCTTCCGCTCACGCCCCAACATCGTGCAGCCCGCCTCCAGTGGTGTCGCGACAGGCGTGAATGGAGGGACGAATGGAGACGTGTCGTCTTCAGCGATGAGAGTCGCTTCTGCCTTGGTGCCAATGATGGTCGTATGCGTGTTTGGCGCCGTGCAGGTGAGCGCCACAATCAGGACTGCATACGACCGAGGCACGCAGGGCCAACACCCGGCATCATGGTGTGGGGAGCGATCTCCTACACTGGCCGTACACCACTGGTGATCGTCGAGGGGACACTGAATAGTGCACGGTACATCCAAACCGTCATCGAACCCATCGTTCTACCATTCCTAGACCGGCAAGGGAACGTGCTGTTCCAACAGGACAATGCACGTCCGCATGTATCCCGTGCCACCCAACGTGCTCTAGAAGGTGTAAGTCAACTACCCTGGCCAGCAAGATCTCCGGATCTGTCCCCCATTGAGCATGTTTGGGACTGGATGAAGCGTCGTCTCATGCGGTCTGCACGTCCAGCACGAACGCTGGTCCAACTGAGGAGCCAGGTGGAAATGGCATGGCAAGCCGTTCCACAGGACTACATCCAGCATCTCTACGATCGTCTCCATGGGAGAATAGCAGCCTGCATTGCTGCGAAAGGTGGATATACACTGTACTAGTGCCGACATTGTGCATGCTCTGTTGCCTGTGTCTATGTGCCTGTGGTTCTGTCAGTGTGATCATGTGATGTATCTGACCCCAGGAATGTGTCAATAAAGTTTCCCCTTCCTGGGACAATGAATTCACGGTGTTCTTATTTCAATTTCCAGGAGTGTATAAATCCGCCCAGGCGATAGCAGCGTCACCTGGCGATAATCTCTGCTACTCAGACACGTGCGCGGTAGCGTCAGTGAGCATGTCGTCCGTGTGTAGATGGGAAAGCGGGCGATCTATCTGAGCTTGCCGCGCGGGATTGGCCGAGCGGTCTGAGGCGCTGCAGTCATGGACTCAGTGCGGATGGTCCCGGCGGAGGTTCGAGTCCTCCCTAGGCATGGGTGTGTGTGTTTGTTATTAGGATAATTTAGGTTAAGTAGCGTGTAAGCTTAGGGACTGATAACCTTAGCAGTTAAGTCCCATAAGATTTCACACACATTATTATATGAGCTTGACAAATGACAGATTGTGATGACCTGGAGGCTCGACACTAGCATTTCGAAAATTGCACGCCTTCTCAGGTGTTTGAGGAGTGCTGTGTTGAGTGTCTTCAACAAGTAGTGAAACCAAGGTGAAATCACGCCCAGACGTAGTGAATTTGGGCGGTCACCCCTCATGATTGTTCTGATTGTGGTGGTAAGTTCCTATGGGACGAAACGGCTGAGCTCATCCGTCCATAGGCTTACACACTACTTAATCTAACTTAAACTAACTTATGCTAAGGACAACACACACACACACACACACACCCATACACGAGAGAGACCTCGAACATCCGACGGGGGAAGCCGCGCAAACCGTGGCATGGGGCCTAGACCGAGCGTCTATCCCGCGCGGCACCCCTCATGACGGATGTCGGACGTCGTCGGCTGGGCAGACTGGTAAGACAGGACAGGTGGCGAACTGTGGCGGAACTAACACCACACTTTAATGCTGGGTAGAATACAAGAGTGCCTCAACACACAGCGCACCCAACACTCCTAACGACGGGCCTCCGCAGCTGACGACCTATGCATGTGCCAATATTAACACCGCGACATCGACAACTACGACTGAAAGGGGCATGTGGCCATCGGCATTGGAGGTTGGCTCAGTGGCAGAGCGTTGCGTAGTCCGATACCTTCTTCATCATGCCGATGGAAGGGCGCGAATCCGTCGTCTTCCAGGAGAACAGCTTCATGGCACCTGTGCTGTGGGATGGAGACATGCTGGTGGCGGCTCCGTTGTGTTCTGGGGAACATTCATATGGGGAACCATGGGTTTAGTGAAGCTCGTGCAAGGCACCATGACCATCGAGCAGTATCATACACTGGTTGTACACCACGTAACCCCTTCTTGACGATCATGTCTCTTGTCAGCTGTGGCATTTTTCAATATATGCCATGTCATAAGGAAAGGAGTGTGGTGGAGTGGTTCGAGCAACACAGCAGTGAGTTCCAATTGACGTACTGGACTCCCAACTCGCCAGATCTGAACCCGCTCGAACACATCTGGGATGTGATTGAAAGTGGCGTCAGAGCTCATCGCCCCACACTCGGGAATTTAAGGGAATTAGGTGACTTGTGTGTGAAGATGTGGTGTCAGCTCCCTCCAGTGACGTACCAAGGGCTCATTGCTTCCGTGTCACGACCCGTCGCCGCTGTTTACCGCGACTAAGGTGGACATACCGGCTATTAAGTAGGTGGTCACAATGTACTGGCTGATCAGAGTATGAGTGTTGACAAAGATAGTGAACGCTCAACAACTGGGGTCGCGAATCATATTTCTGCAGCTTTGGTGTCCTCTCCGAGTTTAAGATATGCAGTGCACGTAATAGGTTGATGCACCCACGATGAAATCACTGAATGTTTATTACATTGTGACACTAGATTTTTGCGCGGATCGCTATTTGCCTGTTTCAAAAGTTCGCTTCTTCCAGCACACAAACTGATGAGCACGATGAATATCCTTGGGATCAACAGTTAACCACCCTTTACATTTTTCTTCCTTGTGTAACACACCCTAAATTCCTGTTTTCGGCTTTGACCTTCTCTCTTTTGTAACCCTCTTTTCTTTTTCGGTGCCGAATCTATAATAAAACAATACTAATACTATAGTTACGCATCCCAAAAAAAGAAACTATAGAAGCATATGTTAAGGCCAAAGGAACTGAACTGACCTATGCGGGCTGCGCAACCTTTAATTTTAATATGTGATCACACAAAAAAGACAGAGTCGCCGCAGAAGTTAAGAATGTAATTGTGGAAGTAACAATGGTGTAGAGATAATAGTAGACGCGCTAAATTTTGCCTGATGGTCCCTTGGTTTGGGTCATCGCACGTCGGACCCATTCGGAGCACTTCGCGTAGATTGTCGGACCGATTCGGAGCACTTCGCGTCGATTGTCTTGTATTCACGATTGTTACTAGCGTCATAGTATCCTCAACAGTGGCCATTTTTCTTCTAATCACTATGTTGTATTACAACAACTTTAATTTACGCTTTTTGCTACAAATAGGTACCGCATTTGAAAACGATTGTCTCGTAATTCGGATACCAGCATCTATGTTACTTCTGTGCGCAGTTTGTAGCTTACGAGATTGCAGCTCATCGGCACGAGGGGTGCTACGCAACAAATACGTCAGTATTTCCGCTGTCACGGACCCTCTCCAGGCAGTGAGCGAGATAGAAGAGTCTAATGATCGACGTAAACTGGTAGCAGTTACTTCTGTAAAATATCTGGGAGTATACGTGCGGAACGATTTGAAGTGGAATGATCATATAAAATTAATTGTTGGTAAGGCGGGTACCAGGTTGAGATTCATTGGGAGAGTCCTTAGAAAATGTAGTCCATCAACAAAGGAGGTGGCTTACAAAACACTCGTCCGACCTATACTTGAGTATTGCTCATCAGTGTGGGATCCGTACCAGATCGGGTTGACGGAGGAGATAGAGAAGATCCAAAGAAGAGCGGCGCGTTTCGTCACAGGGTTATTTGGTAACCGGGATAGCGTTACGGAGATGTTTAACAAACTCAAGTGGCAGACTCTGTAAGAGAGGTGCTCTGCATCGCGGTGTAGCTTGCTCGCCAGGTTTCGGGAGGGTGCGTTTCTGGATGAGCTATCGAATATATTGCTTCCCCCTACTTATGCCTCCCGAGGAGATCACGAATGTAAAATTAGAGAGATTAGAGCGCGCACGGAGGCTTTCAGACAGTCGTTCTTCCCGCGAGCCATACGCGACTGGAACAGGAAAGGAAGGTAATGACAGTGGCACGTAAAGTGCCCTCCGCCACACACCAAGTTGTCTTAAAGAATCCAGACAAAACTTTTCAATTGTCTCCGATGTTTCGTAGTTCTGCAAATCAAACTTCGACAGCTTCTGTTGGATTCCGTCACTTTCAGTAAAGTATTGAATAGCTAAAGGAAACATCATCTCAGTCTTATGGTTCGATGTGTCGGTTCCTATGCCGTAAAATGTCACTTCTTGCAATTGTTTTATGCATTCGAACACGGAGTGTGGTGCGATATTTCCACAATCGCTGTAGCTTTGGTCCTGGTTGCAGACTGCTTTGCTGCGACTTTGGAGTCAGGATGCAATGCGGTATTCAGTTTTACAATGATTGACAACTTTATAAGCTGTTGATAGTTTTGCAACAGCAACGAGCAATTCTTCCTGGTTATCTTCTTTAATAACGAATGTAGCAATAGGCTTTGATGTCGACACTACCGCGAATCTATTTGTACGATCCTTCGTAGAAATGTGTTGCCTCATATCTGCCTCAACTCCGTGAGTTATTGAGATGAAACATCTACAAATCTCACACAACGCTTCGTGATCCGTACGTCGAGCCTTGACAAAAGACCACTCTTTTGTGCAATCATCCGAAACGTGACAGTTTACCTTTCCATCCTTAGAAATTTTTGTAAGCTATAACAAGATAAGTTAGTAAACTATAATAAGTAAACAATCGACAATAACACTCTAATCATCGAAGTAGACGTCACTATTCACTTCACGCCCTATACACGCGATGGAAACACTTCAGATATTACTGACTTGCCCTTGTTGTTTGTATTAGGTTTAGAAAGAACCGTCTTATCGCATCGCTAATCAAATGGGAAATGCCCGATTCTTGCGGGTGGCGCAGCTTAAATACGAAGGAAATCCCAGAAGTATGGTCTCCTATTTTTTTACAAGTACATAGATCTGTTTATTTCTACAATGGTTTACATCAGTTTACAGCTTGAACATTTAGCTATTTTTCGACATAATCAACATTTCTTTCGATAAATTTTTGTAGACGCTGTGGCAGTTTTTGTACGCCCATGTCATACCAGCTCGCCGCCATGCTGTTCAGAAAGTTATGAACTTCTTCATTCACCTTGTCGTCGGAGCTGAATCGCTTTCCGGCCAAATGTTCTTTTAACCTAGGGAACACGTGATAGCCACTAGGCGCCAAGTCAGGGCTATAGGGTGTGTGGGTGATTATGTTCCACTGAAACTGTTGCAGGAGAGCAACGGTTTGCCCAGCGATATGTGGGGGAGCGTTGTCATGGAGAATGTGTACGCCCTTGCTCAGCATTCCTCTTCTCCGGTTCTGAATTGCCCGTTTTGAGTTTTTGCAGAGTCTCACAGTACCTGTCAGCGTTAATTGTGGTCCCAGCGATTCAGCTCCGACGACGAGGTCAAAGAAGAGGTTCATAACTTTCTGAACAGCATGGCAGCGAGCTGGTATTACATGGGCATACAACAACTGCCACAGCGTCTACAAAAATGCATCGACAGAAATAGTGATTATGTCGAAAAATAGCTAAATGTTCAAGCTGTAAACTGATGTAAACCATTGTAGAAATAAACAGGTCTATGTAGTTATAAAAAAGTAGGCGACATTACTTTTGGGACTACCCTCGTAGTTGCAGCCCCTCACTACAGGAGAAGTCTGGTATTTTCTCGAATGACGGCGCTAGATATAGATCGTGCTTGCATCGCCGATAACAAATACGCAACATGGAACGCTATCTGTGAGACATAAACATTTACATGTTGCGCGAACAGATGTCGTTACTTTAGTATCTGAGCCAAGCTGATAACAGTATTTTGCCAAATCTGGACAAAACTGGGTCTTGTCTATAGGCTGGGACAAAAAGGTCCATAATGGTAAGGCTCCCGACATAATGCAGTGGATGGCAACACCATTGTCGGTATAAAAGGAGTCGGGGAGCGTTTTGTCGACAATAACATAGCAATTACAGCAGAACGGGTCGGTCATGAGAGCTCACTGACTTGGAACGTGGACTAGCTCTTGGACGTCACTTGAGTAACAAATAAATCCATCAGGCTTATTTCAACCCTGCTCCAGCCGACTGTTGGCGATGTGATTGAGAAGTGGAAACGGAAAGCTAAACAGCTACTTCAAGACCAAGCAGACACCTAAAGTACTGAGAGACGCAGACCAAAGTGCACTGCGCAAGATAGTTGTAAAAATCGGATGAAATCTGCAGAACGAGTCACTCGTGAGTTCCACACTGCTAGCAGATGTGCAGCTAGTACGATGTCTGTGGGCAGGAAACTAAAAATGGGGTACAGTGGTCCTCGTAAACCAAACATTTCTGCAGTCAACGCTAAGCGACAGTTGAGGTGATGTAAAGAACGACGCCAATGGACTGAGTATGACTGGAAACGAATGATTTGGAGGGATGAATCACGCTGTATCCTGTGACACTCCGATGAAAGGTGGATGGGTTGGCGAATGCTTGGGGAACGTTACCTGTCTTCGTGAGTAGTCCAACAGTGAGACACGGAGGAGGTGGTGTTACGGTGTGGGAGTATTTTTCGTGGTTAGGGAGTTCGCCTTATTGAGGTTAAGAAAACGCAAAATTTCAGAAGAATATGTACAGCTCTGCCTACTGAGTACAGTAGATGAACACTTCCGAGACATGCATGCATGTCCGAAGGAACCTGCCATCGCATTTCTGAATAACACAGGCGCTGCAGTATCGTATCCACGATGACTGTGGACTAACTGATTTGAGCACGCCACCTAGCGGGAACGTCAGGAACTGTGTTAGGCGGAAATAAAACTTTAAAATACGCTGCATTCAATGCTCTATCAAACATTTCTGTAAATTATTTACACTTTCCACAATTAAAGCTTACTTCTGTATAACTAATTTATAAACACACTGTATGGTTTCATCTAGACCGCTTACAGGTACAGCAAGTCACACATTCTGCCACGCGCCTTACAGTAGTCCCTGTTTAGAAAACCGTAGTGAGCCAACTAGGACGGATCAACTGTAAAGTAAGTTGGGAAACACTGACAGATGAACGTACTGTACGACTCCGGCCAGTTCACGCGATTTCATCTTGAGCCAGGACAAACTGTCAATTGTAATCGGTAAGTTACTTCCGGCGATGACAGGAAATGACGTCTTAATTAAAGGGTATGAGGAAGGAGGCAAAGATGGTTCAAACTTAATTTCCCGTTGACGTCCGTGCAGACTGAGCAGCATTTCATATGAACGTGAAAGACGGGAGGGGGAGGGGGCAAGGGAGAAGGAAGAGGGGCCTTCAACCGAAGCTTTATGCGAACAATTATCCCAGTATTTTGCCACAAAAAAGTGGCTCCGGGCACTATGGGACTTAACATATGTAGTCATCAGTCCCCTAGAACTTAGAACTACTTAAACCTAACTATCCTAAGGACATCACACACATCCATGCCCGAGGCAGGATTCGAATCTGCGACCGTAGCAGTCGCGCGGTTCTGGACTGCGCGCCTAGAACCGCTAGACCACCGCGGCCGGCTTGCCACAAAATATCTAGGAAATATATATTTGTGTACTAACAGTCGTTCGGAAATAAGTCAGTAAGTCGATCCATGTTAGTAGAGCGAAGAACATACGATTCATCAGGATGGTGTGTAAATAATCACTGACAGACGAGTCAGTAGTCCATATCAGTAAACTTACTATCATCACAGCTAGAACAATTTTTCAGATCCTTAAATCGAGAAAACTAAAATGGTATTTTAACCTATCTGAACTACTTGAGCCTTGCTGATGACATCGCGCTGCTTGTGACTAGTGCAACCTAAGCTGAAAAGAGTCAGGAGTCTGTTTCATCAACAGTGGTCTTGTTGGTCTTAGAGGAAATCCCCAGATCCTAAAGGTGGGAAAAGTGAGAAGGAATATATACTAATAAAACCTCTCCGAATCACTTCTGTGTCTACTTGCGACACCGCTCTGTTGTCTCTAGCGCAAACAAAGTACAACACCGAAACAGTGCAAATTTATAAGTACGCCATAAAATGATATTTAGAAAAGTAAAATGACGTATAAGCAGAAAAAATCACAAATGAATAACAAAGTTACTGAATCTATCGTTGCATGTAGGACAGTCGAAAACAAATAGATGGACAACAAAAGAAATAAACACAAGAGTAAAAGTGACCTGGAATGCCAACTAAATAGAGTTTTCAAAACGAATATTCCAATGTGTCTAAATGGAAAGTTCACGATCAGTGCAGATTTCCAATACTGACATCTCAGTGATGTACTCCATGGACTTTTAATGCGATAACAATTCGAAAACTGAGAGCTGCTGAGCAGCCAATGGTTTGATGGTTGGTTGATCTGGGAAGGAGACCAAACAGTGAGGTCATCGGTCCCATAGGATCAGGGAAGGATGGGAAAGGAAGTCGTCCGTGCCCTTTAAAAGAAATCACCCGACATTTGCATGAAGCGATTTAGGAGAATCATGGAAAACCTAAATCAGGATGGCCGAATGAAGGTTTGAACCTACATTCGGTCCTCCCATGTTACGGCGTAAAGTCAAGCGCCGCGCCACTTGGGGAACGATAGAGGAGAGAAGACTGTGAGAAGGGGTCAGCCAATCGCACACTGACCAACCTCCCTTCCAGGACGACAATGCGACAACAGTGGGCCCTAGGTGAAGAGGACATGAGCCCCATGCCCGACTGTTGGCGGCCTGTATGACCTCATTCTGTTCCCACACCTCCTCCTTTACCTCGAACGGATATGGATCCCCTACACTTCCCGTAAACTTGATCCCCCTCACCCGTTTGTCTCTCCCATCCTCTTCCACGCCCGTCTGCTGCTGCGCCTGTATTCCCACGTCCCACCTGCTCTCCATATCTCCACTCTCCATACCCTCGCCCAAGGTGGCTTCGACCAACTCCCCCTCAATGATGATGCCCTCATCCCCTCCATCTACCCCTCCTGCCAACTTTGATCCTCCCCTTCCACCACCTGTGTTTTTTCCCAAGGGCACCCTCTCTCCCTTCTCTCCCTCCTCCCTCCCCCGGGCTTCCCCTACCCCCCTACCTTCTTTCCTCCCATCTGGCATCTACACACTCCCCTCTCCCTCCCCCCCCCCCCACCTTTTGCCCTTTTGGTAGATCCCCAGACTCGTACACATACAGTGAACATTCGCGCGCCAGAGAGCGTCGCCAGTGTTTGTGTGCCATCGTGTTAGTGATTCAGTGTTTCGTCGTTTGTGCTCCTTCGTTCTCATGTGTCATTTCTGTCGTCTCTGTTAGTGTCGGAGTGCTGAGCGTTTTTTAATTGGACACTGCACCTGTGAACGAGTTCATGTATTTTAACTTTGTGTGTCTACTGTTGTTTATGCGCCGTGTTGTTTCGTCTTTCCGATGTCTCCTCTTGTAGTGAATGTATTATCTATGGCCGAAGAGCGGCGTTGTTTTGCCGCTGACGGCCTACTTTGTATCAGGTTTCAAAATGACAATAAAGAAAGAAAAAAGAAATTGTTGGCGGCCCAGTTCAATAGCAGCTTCAAGATTAGCCACTTGGCTAGCAGCGTCAACGATAGCGACTTCGACAGCAGTTTAGAACAGACTTTAGTCAGTTAGAGATCAGCGGTCACTGCAAAGACTGATTATTTCGTATGCCGCCCTTTGCTTGCAGCACATCTGTGTAATTATCAAAGTTAAGTATTGTAATTATCTTATTGTAATAAAACTCATTAATCCAAATTGTCTGATTGTTTGTCTAGCGAACCGATTACGCAGGATTGACGACGAGACTGTCCCGAATGTGAGTCCAATGTGCTAACCACTGCGCCACCTCACTCTGCTGAGCAAACAATGAAGCATTAAATGTTGGCAGCAAACTGGAGACAGGAAAACAAGCAAATGACTCAGAGGCAGTGCTGGCACACGTATCCAGGTGAATAGATGGAGGACAGACCAAGAGCGTTTCTTGCTGGATTCCAAGATATTAGACAACGTGCAGAAGAAACATGTCTGCGTAAGCGTAGAGGACCTTTATGCGTAGAAAAGTCTAGAGGGTAAAGGGAGCAACAGTGGTTGTATAGTCGCTGATATTGATAACTCTTGCAATATTTTTATCTGTGTATCTCGAAATATTCAGAGACGTACAGCTATTCCCAGAACTCCTGTGTGGGCTATCATTTTCATGTGGTAGCGAAACTTGGAAGATACTCTATCGCGTTAATACAGAACCGATTTACGCTGGAAAAAATTAGTTATAACTTTGGCCACTAGTTGCAAATCTGGCGGTGTGAAAGCAAGAAAGACATATAGAAATGATTCCATATCTAATAGACTAGGAACGTGACGTGGGCAGAAAAGGTCAAACAAGTGAGAAAGGTATAATGTTGATTTTATTATCAATGGTTAAAGCTTGTCAAATGACAGCATGGATGTCACACTGTCATACAAACGGTGTAAAGAGCCATATTTGCATCTGGTGGCCGAAACTGGAACTAATTTTTTTTACAGCATAAATCGGTTCCACATTAACGTATTAGAATATCTACGAGGGTAATCCCAAAAGTAAGTTCTCCTACTTTTTTTATAAGTACATAGACCTGTTTATTTCTACAATGGTTTACATCAGTTTACAGCTTGAACATTTAGCTATTTTTCGACATAATCAACATTTCTGTCGATGCATTTTTGTAGACGCTGCGGCAGTTTTTGTATGCCCATGTCGTACCAGCTCGCCGCCATGCTGTTCAGAAAGTTATGAACCTCTTCTTTCACCCCTTCGTCGGAGCTGAATCGCTTTCGGGCCAAATGTTCTTTTAACCTAGGGAACAGGTGATAGTCACTGGGCGCCAAGTCAGGACTATAGGGTGGGTGGGTGATTGTCTTCCACTGAAACTGTTGCAGGAGGGAAACGGTTTGCCGAGCGATGTCTGGGCGAGCATTGTTAAGGAGAATGTGTACGCCCTTGCTCAACATTCCTCTTCTCCGGCTCTGAATCGCCCGTTTTGAGTTTTTGCAGAGTCTCACAGTACCTGTCAGCGTTAATTGTGGTCCCAGCGATACAGCTCCGACGACGAGGTGAAAGAAGAGGTTCATGACTTTCTGAACAGCATGGCGGCAAGCTGGTATGACATCGGTATACAAAGGGTTCACATGGCTCTGAGCACTATGGGACTTAACATCTGAGGTCATCAGTCGCCTAGAACTTAGAACTACATGAAACTAACTAACCTAAGGAGAACACACACATCCATGCCAGAGGCAGGATTCGAACCTGCGACCGTAGGGGTGGCGCGGTTCCGAACTGAAGCGCCTAGAACCGCTCGGCCACACAGGCCGGCCATGGGCACACAAAAACTGCCACAGCGTCTACAAAAATGCATCGACAGAAATAGTGATTATGTCGAAAAATAGCTAAATGTTCAAGCTGTAAACTGATGTAAACCATTGTAGAAATAAACAGGTCCATGTAATTATAAAAAAAGTAGGAGAACTTACTTTTGGGATTATCTTCGTACTAAGCTTCGCTACCATACAATACTTCCAGCGCGCACTGGAACTCCGTCAGTAGCTGCACTTCAATTATAACCATCTGGTGTTAAGCAATGAATAGCTTAATTAATACTTTTCTGCTGGTTTCAACTAACTGTGCTCGAGTTTTGAAGAATTGTAGCCGGCCAGGGTGGCCGAGCGGTTCTAGGCGCTACAGTCTGGAACCGCGCGACCGCTACGGTTGCAGGTTCGAATCCTGCCTCGGGCATGGATGTGTGTGATGTCCTTAGGTTAGTTAGGTTTAGGTAGTTGTAAGTTCTAGGGGTCTGATGGCCTCAGATGTTGAGTCCCATAGTGCTCAGAGCCATTTGAACCAGTTTGAAGAATTGTGACGTCACCCGTCTGCACGGTAACTCGCAGTAACGAACGTTTACTTCAGGCACTAGCGAACCAGGGTCCAAACCGGAGCTTCACAGCAGCTACGTATAATCCCACTTGCACACGTTCCCCAAAGATGGGAACGAAGCTTTGGGCTGCTGCAAGAAGTTAATTCGGGCGCGGCATAAGAAATGTTCAAATGTGTTTGAATTCCTAAGGGACCACCTGCTGAGATCATCGGTCCCTAGACTTACACACTACTTATACTACACTACTGCCCATTAAAATTGCTACACCAAGAAGATGACGGGCTACAGACGCGAAATTTAACCAACAGGAAGAAGATGCTGTGATATGCAAATGATTAGCTTTTCAGAGCATTCACACGAGGTTGACGCCGGAGGCGACACCTACAACGTGCTGACATGAGGAAAGTTTCCAACCGATTTCTCATACACAAACAGCAGTTGACTGGCGTTGCCTGGTGAAAAGTTGTTGTGATGGATGCCTCGTAAATGCGTACCGTCACGTTCCCGACTTTGATAAAGATCGGATTGTAGCCTATCACGATTGCGCTTTATCGTATCGCGACATTGC
The DNA here is from genome assembly GCF_023864275.1 of Schistocerca cancellata. Lineage (NCBI taxonomy): Eukaryota > Metazoa > Arthropoda > Insecta > Orthoptera > Acrididae > Schistocerca > Schistocerca cancellata. Next base: position 778,996,848 of record NC_064628.1, on the reverse strand, counting down.
TGTTCGCGTTGGTGGAGATCCAATGACTGTTAGCAGAATATGGAATGGATGGGTTCAGGAGGGTAATACGGAACGCCGTGCTGGATCCCAACGGCCTCGTATCACTAGCAGTCGAGATGACAGGCATCTTATCCGCATGGCTGTAACCGATCGTGCAGCCACGTCTCGATCCCTGAGTCAACAGATGGGGACGTTTGCAAGACAACAACCATCTGCGCGAACAGTTCGACGACGTTTGCAGCAGCATGGACTATCAGCTCGGAGACCATGGCTGCGGTTACTCTTGACGCTGCATCACAGACAGGAGCGCCTGCGATGGTGTACTCAACGACGAACCTGGGAGCACAAATGGCAAAAGGTCATTTTTTCGGATGAATCCAGGTTCTGTTTACTGCATCATGATGGTCGCATCCGTGTTTGGCGACATCACGGTGAACGCACATAGGAAGCGTGTATTCGTCATCGCCATACTGGCGTATCACCCGGCGTGATGGTATGGGGTGCTATTGGTTACACGTATCGGTCACCTCTTGTTCGCACTGACGGCACTTTGAACAGTGGACGTTAGATTTCAGGTGTATTACGACCCGTGACTCTACCCTTCATTCGATCCCTGCGAAACCCTACATTTCAGCATGATAATGCACGACTGCATGTTGCAGGTCCCGTACGGGCCTTTCTGGATACAGAAAATGTTCGACTGCTGCTCTGGCCAGCACATTCTCCAGATCTCTCACCAAATGAAAACGTCTGGTCAATGGTGGCCGAGCAACTCGCTCGTCACAATACGCCAGTCACTACTCTTGATGAACTGTGGTATCGCGTTGAAGCTGCATGGGCAGCTGTACCTGTACACGCCATCCAAGCTGTGTTTGACTCAATGCCCAGGCGTATCAAGGCCGATATTACGGCCAGAGGTGGTTGTTCTGGGTACTGATTTCTCAGGATCTATTCACCCAAACTTGAAAATGTAATCACATGTCAGGTCTAGTATAATATATTTGTCCAATGAATACCCGCTGATCATCTGCATTTCTTCTTGGTGTAGCAATTTTAATGGCCAGTAGTGTAAGAACAACACATTCACCCATGCCCGACGGAGGATTCGAACCTCCGGCGGGAGGGGCCGCGCAATCGGTGACATGGCGCCTCTAACCGAGCGTCCACTCCGCGCGGCTCGAGCACGGCGTAATAGCCCGTGTTATTTTAATAGATGTAATCTACAGTATGTGCATAGCGATTTCTCATTGTATTTATATCGGGATCCAGTGTTGCGTGAGCGACGTACCCGAGCAGCTGGTGGTGCGAGTAGAAGGTGCTGGCCTTGTCGGCGTCGTGGCACGCCTCTATGACGGGCAGCCATTGGCGGGAGACGTTGAAGCCCAGCTCGAAGACGCGCAGCTTGCCCGACGGCCCGCACCGCCGCGCCGTCTTGTGGGCCTCGGCCAAGGGGCGGTTCTCGCACCACAGGTTACCAGCCGTAACGCGGCCGCCGGGCGCCTGCAAAGTGTCAGTCATCTTCACAGCTCCTCTGTGCGCACTACGCGGATGTGAAAATGCAAATGCAGCACGGAGTGTACCTGCAAAGTTTGGAGTGTGCATGGAGAGCAAGTGTTGGGCAGTATCACATTTAAGGGGCTCCGGAACGCCCTATACTTGCAATGTTAAAATAACGCTTATAAATTACATCTTTCCTCACAAAGTATTTGAGGTAGGAAGTTGAACTTTTTACAGATTATTTATTGGAATATGGGCTACAACGTAACACAGGGATTTTACAAAATTTTAGTTCAGTTATTAAAGATGATTTTTTTCAATTGTAATGAAAATTCACAACATTTTTTTGCAATTTTTTATCTATATATTCAAAAATATACAGTTTTTTGGAAAAAGGCTGTGTTAAATTATGCAGAAGGTACTGTGTAACATTTACTGAAAGTTTGAAACAAATATGTTTGGAAGATCCTTAGAAAACATGTAATTAGTATGAGAAAATAAAAGTTTTGGGAATCGAGCGACAAAGATTGGATTAACTTTTTAGTGCATTCCAGGTCCATAGGATGGATTATCTTCATCCTCTGCAAACTCCTCCTCCAACTTCCTCTTGTTCCTCCTCCTGTTTACTCTTGCTTGTATTTCTAGACTCTTTACAGCCCTGTCTGCAGCCCGAAGGCGTTCCTTGTCTAAAGCAAGCATCGCTCGTACCATGTTAGAATGTTATTATTTACAGTAATAACACATACCTTTGGTTTTCCAACATTTCTCCTTTTCTTAAAAGCCTTCAGAGGATTTCTAATAACTTTACTTTTACTCATTATTATACTTCAACAAAACAGAGACTCAAGAAACAGAATTAATTACGAATATTTTCGAGATAACGACAGAGTAAATAAACATGAAACAATCGACAATCACACCAGCGATATATATTGAACCATCACAGGTTAGCCACAACACATACTTTATCTCACATTACTAAAATGTACCTGATGAACACGGACGTTAATAATGACACCATTTGACAGCAGTTTAACAGCGCCACAGTGGGTCACGCCCATGTAGAACACATTTCAAAAAAAAATTAAAAATAGTTGTAGTCTTCGGAATTGCATAAATTATATATCTATTAAAAGGTAATAGTCTGCAGATTCAGAAAACGCAAAAAAGTAAAAATTGAACTTTTCATGATTTTTGAGCCTTTCCGGAGCCCCTTAAGGGGTCTGCTACGTGAACACAAATGTAAGAACCTTCAACATCGTAGCGCGTCAGCAATCGTTGGTTAATATATTAAAAAACTAAAAAGCCGCCTCGATTGCGAAAAAAGCACCTAGTGTTAAGTGTTAACCCAGGTTTCGGCGTAGATAACTGCACTTTCTTCAGAACAACAATAAAACCCACAAGTGCCTAAGAAGACCTTTGTCAATGGTTAAAAGAACACCATAGCTATACATTTTTAAACGAAAAAGAAAAGGAAAACACAAACAGTACATACGTACAAAGTCAAAACCACTACTTAACTTAATGGGTGACGCTCCACCTCACACCGGCCTACTTTATGGCGGGTCACGGCCCATCGAACATGGTTACATATACGGATACAAATACTCAAAACAAATATGAAATTAAATATTGATGTCTGAGTCATTTAGTTAGATTCCTTTGATGTGATAAACATATATACATTGCACGTATACAGATATAAACATCGACACAAAATCAGATTAAATTTTCAGTTTCGAGACATTTCTGTTATGTGAGATATCCTTACATCATTCGTACTTAGGAGGACAGTAATAGTTGTACGTATTGACACCTTCAGCTCGCGGTATAATTTTCCTTGCTGTGTGCATGCCACTATTACATGTTTAAATCGTCTTCTTTTTCACTGCAACAACCACGCACTGGGGAAGCTACAACTTTTATTTGAAAAAGGCGACTATGGTAACACACACGTCCCAACCGCATTCGTAGCCCTGGTACCGTTTACTCATCCTGATTCTAGTGTACCACGGTTTCCTCGGCAGGTTCCATCCACAGTTCTGGATGAATACGGGCGTAAAATCTTCCTTTGTTTCTTGGGGTTTTCATCCATTCCTTATCTCCTTGTTCCATTATTCCTTTAAGACTGTTGGCGCATTTTCCCTATAAGGTCATTACAGGGGTATCTAATTCCTTCGAATATACCTTCCTTTAGCATATCTCTCTGCTATTTCGTTCCCAATGATGCCTGAATGCCCCCTGAACCACAGGAGGTTAACGTCAATGCCAACTTTTCTTCTAGTATGAATCAAACTGAATGTATCTTATACTATATATAATGGGGAGTGGTCACATTCCGATAAGTTTATATCCTTTGGAAGGTGTTTTGAAAGTCAGTTACGAACAAAACTGTTTGAAATGCGTTCCTTGTCCCATAGGTAGGTGGTTAGCACAATGGACTCGCACTCGAGAAGACGACGGTTCAAACACGCGTCCGGCCATCCTAATTTTGGTCTCCGTTATTTCACTAAATCGCTTCAGGTAAATGCCGGGGTGGTTCCTGTGAAAGGGCACGGTCGACTTCCCTCCCCTCTCCTCCCTAATACGATGGGACCGATGGTCTCGCTGTTTGGTCCCCTCACCCCGAATCAACCAACCATCCAACCTACCATAAGTAGACACTTCGCGAACTGCTAGTATTTCAGCAGTATAAATGGATGCTTCACTAGGTACAGCATAGCCTCCCTGAAGTGTTTGTTAATGGGCAGTAGAAAACAACTTCTGGTGTCTTGGAGCGGTGCATGTACTTTCGACTTAATTTAGCCAACCGTTTTCGCTTCCCAAGGCTGTGTTCTAGTATACTGTTGTCTCGTTGTAATAATGCTCGAAGCTGATGATAGTTATAAGAAGAGGAGCTCTATGCATATGGTTTTATTTTTTTACTTTTGGGCTGGAGGATTTGATGTAACTGCTGGATTTTCCTGGTCGTCACGTTCTTGTGGTCCTTGTGCGGTTTCTTTTGTATTGGTCGGCGCTGTCGACATGCAACCGGATATGTTTTCATTGCTCTGTACTGAAGCTTGTCCTATTTCTCTAATACGAGATGCGTTTGGAAAGTCCGTGCAAAGTCCGAGAGATGGCACCACCGGCGCGTATCGAGGTCATGCTTAGTTAGTAGCATCTTTGAAAAGAACGCATACCAAGTTTCAGTCATATTGGTCTATTTCTTTGTGTTCGGCATTCGTGTGAATCAAGGAAGTCGAGCGATTGTCAAAAAATGGACGAAAAAGAATTTCGTGTGGTGATTAAACATTATAAAAGGCAAAACGCTTCAGAAGACTAAAGAGAAGCTTGATAAACATTGCGATGACTCTGCACCTTCGATTAGAAGAGTTTGTAAGTGTTTTCAAAATTGTTGGAGTGGCCTTATGGGCACAAGTGATGCTGAACGTTCTGGACGCCCTGTGGAGGTTACGACTCCAGAAATCATTGATAAAATCCATGGTATGGTGATGGATGACAGAAGAGTTAAGGTGCGTGAGATTGCTAGTGCTGTGGGCATCTCGAATGAAGGCGTACATAATATTTTGCATAAACATTTGGACATGAGAAAGCTCTCCGCAAGACAGATTCCGCGACTGCTCACGCTTGACCAAAAACGGAATCGTGTGAAGTGTTGCAAGGATGGTTCGCAGCTGTTCAGCAAGAATCCGCAGGACTTTAAGCGTCGTTTCGTCACTGTGGATGAAACATGGATACATTACTATACTCCTGAGACCAAACAACAATCTGAACAATGGGTTACCAAGGAAGAATCTGCACCAAAAAAGGCGAAGACCAGTCCTTAGGCCGGAAAGGTTATGGCGACTATCTTTTGGGATTCGCAAGGGATAATCCTCATCGACTGTCTGGAAAAGGGTAAAACTATTACAAGTACATATTATTTATCGTTATTGGACCGTTTGAAAACAGAGAACGCCGGCGATTGCACCACAAAGAAGTCCTTTTCCGTCACGACAATGCACCAGCACACACCTCAGCAGTTGTGGTCGCAAAATTAATCGAAATAGGATTCCAACGCGTTTCACATCCCCCCTATTCTCCAGACTTGGCTTCCTCGGACTACTATTTGTTCCCCAATTTCTGGAAATGGCTGGCGGGACAAAGATTTTATTCAGGCGAGGAGGTGATTGCAGCAACTAACAGCTATTTTTCAGACTTGGACAATCCCTATTATTCGGAATGGATCAACAAATTAGAACAGCGTTGGGTGAAGTGTATAAGTCTAAAAGGAGACTATGTCGAAAAATATAAAGGTTTACCAAAGACACGTAAGAAGTTTTTGTTTTTGCACAGACTTTTCAAACGCCCCTCGTAGGTTGCTTTTAGGGTAGGAATTGATGCTGTTGCTGCATCAAGATAATACTAAAATTTTATAATATCTTGCCAATGATGACGATGAGGTGGTTAGCGTCTTAATCCGGTCCTCTGTAGTTCCTTGATATTTGACCCTGTGTGTTTTAGTTACTTTCCGCTTTCGTGATGGGTTCTTGGTCATTCGAAGATAATGTTGAGCTGTGTTAAGGGTTAGAAAGCTGTCGCTATCTCGAAATGCTGACCAACTGCATTGCCTTCACACTGAGTCACTGGCCGCCTGCTAGCGGTAAAGCTGTGATCACTAGCGTGGCGCGGACGCGGAATACGTGTCTTCTCGGCTCACAATGGAGCGTTTCTCGACGAGTCCGTAATTATCCGCTGCTAGGGCGACAGAGACTGGTGGTCGGTGTAGCGTGCGCGGTACTATGAACTGTTTTTGGGAATAAACGGTTGAAGGCTACCTCGCACGGCCAATGCCTAATTCCGACAAATAGCACGTGGGGTCTTTGGGCGAGGACACTAACCCCCTTATAGTTGTTTGTATCTCTACGGCATAGTGACCTGATCCCAAGGGTTAGTCGCAAATATTCACCGCCTTGGTGAATATAGGATTATGTCGATAGCGGATAGGCGTTCTTCCGGTTTCGGAATCAATGTTGGCGTTCTGTCATTCAAAACATCAAGACCGAAGTCACCCATTATGTGAAGTAAAGATGCCCCATAACAGTCTTGGCAACCACATCCCCAAGCATTGCTGTGAGCATTAAAATCTTTACAAATAACTGAGGGCAGTTACAAATAACGCATTAAATTGTGCTATTCACTTCGTGAGATAGCCGTTCTCTGTAGGCAATACATTAATACTACCGATATTTCTTGGTCGACTGTTCTGGTTCTCACAGCCATAGCTTGAAGACTATTAATGATCTAGAAATCGATTTTTATTTCAAGGCAAATGCGACCTTAGTATGTATGTAGTATGTTCCCGATCACCTCTAAATACACATAAGCTTCCAAAATAAACCGAATATCCTAACTTGAATCACATTAGAAACATATCTCTCTTGCAATTAATTCACGACGCCGCGCGGGATTAGCCGAGCGGCCCAAGGCGCTGCAGTCATGGACTGTGCGGCTGGTCCCGGCGGAGGTCCGAGTCCTCCCTCGGGCATGGGTGTGTGTGTTTGTCTTTAGGATAATTTAGGTTAAGTAGTGGGTAAGCTTAGGGACTGATGACCTTAGCAGTTAAGTCCCATAAGATTTCACACACTATTCACGTCGCATGGCATCTTTATTTGCACCTGCTGAACGAGCATTTCACCCCAAAATTTTGTATTTCATAATTAATACGTTTTCTTGGTTGTAGATAAGAAGTTAGCAAGCAATCGTCGGGTGTGAATGGCTCCTGACGGCATGGAAAAAAATGGTTCAAATGGCTCTGAGCACTATGGGACTTAACTTCTGAGGTCATAAGTCCCCTAGAACTTAGAACTACTTAAACCTAACTAAGCTAAGGACATCACACACATCCATTCCCGAGACAGGATTCAAACCTGCGACCGTAGCGGTCGCGCGGTTCCAGACTGTAGCGCCTAGAACCGCTCGGCCACCCCGTCCGGCGATGGCATGGACTTCTTCTACAATTATCAGCAGCAGCACTCCGTCTTCAGGCCACAAGTGGCCCATCGGGACCATCCGACTGCCGTGTCATCCTCAGCTGAGGATGTGGACAGCAGGGGTGTGTGGTCAGCACACCCCTCTCCCAGTCAGTATGATGGTTTTCTGTGACCGGAGCCGCTACTATTCGGTCGAGTAGCTTCTCAATTGGCATCACAAGGCTGAGTGCACCCCGAAAAATGGCAACAGCGCATGGCGGCCTGGATGGTCGCCCACCCAAGTGTCGGCCACGCCCGGTGATCTGACGGGAACCAGTGTATCCATTGCGGCAAGACTGTTGCCCAGCTTCTACAATTATATTTACTATAAACTCTGTATTTTGTATGCAAAGGATTCGCTCCTATTCGGTGAGATCGTGAGATTATGAGGTTGAGGTGCATATTGCTTACGTAAGGTAGGGCGTATGGGGAGACGATGTGGCATATATATATTTCTTGATTCATCTGTGCACAATCCTGGCGCCAGGTACTGTTACAGCTGAGTGATTTAGGCTGGTTTCTAGGGATTACTGGTCGCCACGATCGCTCCACAGCTGTTGTTGCCCTGACTATCGCGCGGTATGCTGTATTTGCTGTAATTGTCGCCGTTTCTGTTGTGTTATTGGCTGCACTACGTCAGGCGTACGATGTTGAGCTACAGATGCTCTCATTGTTTGCTACACACGTGGCTGTAGGGGTCGATATTCCGGATAACTGTCATATGCAGTAGGCTTATTTACAGTTACGTGTTCTGTTGTTGGAATTTATTTCTCATTATTTCCGCTGTCGTACATTGGGTCAAACCGTCTTATATTTCCTATTGGCATGGGACGCGGCAGAATAAATGTCTCCAGACTGGCATTTTTTGCGTGCAAACATCTCCTGAATTCTGTTCGCCACCTTTACTACATCTAGTTCTGCACTGCGGGGCGAGATGGTTATATGGTAAACAATTCCTGCATCGATGAGTGGAGCAATATAGGGTTGTACCAAGCATCTCATACCCAAGATTATCACTTGATGTGCTAAGATTTGTGACTTAAATGCAATCTTGTATACCACTAGTGGCACATTTCTTTCTGGGTCTGTACCAATTTTCCGTGTGTATCGAGTGACGCTAATAACTGGGTATTCACGTAGTATTTCCGTATAGATCTCTTTGCCTGTTAGAGTTGCATCAACACCGTGTATGATCCCGTATGTATATAACAAGAAACTAGGGGTAGACACATCAAGTTTCTTCCTTTGCATGTAGATAACTCCAGTCGATCATCCACAGCAATTGCTGGCTTCTGTTTCATTTTCATTCTGTTTCTGCCCGACAGACTAATATCTTTTTTTGAGGTGGGCGCTGTCCGAACGCATCAATTTACCAATTGACACAAGAAGAAAATTTCCAACGTTTTTGTCTAGGCTTTCCACAAACACAATGAAAGGCCCTTGATCCGTTGTACTGTGTCTGTTGTTATTACCTCTACGTTCATGCATATTTTGTACTGGATGTGATTCGCGAACTCGAACCTGCTTACTGACTTTTTGAGCCAATACTACAATGGACTACATTCTACAGTATGTGTATCAATTGTCTCTGCTACGTCAACATCTACATGAGACTATGCGTTAGGTGCAGTACAAATATGTTTGTGTTCTGGTTCAGTATCGTTTTGCACTATTATAGTTACACTTACATTCGGCAATAAGCATGTGCAGCTTTCAGGGCGCTTAATTCTTTTTGGACTGGGCTGCTGACATGATTGTTGCGCTGTTAACTGCATACGATGTTATTGCTGCAGTTTCTTTTGTTGGTCTTGTAGTAATAAATGTTGTTCCTGCTGCAAGTGGAGCAGATTGTGTAGCTGTATCTCCTGTTGCTGTTGTAGAATCTGCTAGGGCGGCTGTTGTTGCTGTTGCACTGCTACCGTTGACTTCAGTGTAATTTGTTTTAGAGGAGCCTGTGTGACGTATCTTACTTAGATCGCATTTCTGTCTTATAAAGATCGCATACTTAGTGATATCTTTACCTTTGATAGTTCGCATAAGATCCAGTTGGTCGTTTAAAAGTCTCTGTCGCTATTCTACTAGCTGAAATAAGAAAATATAAAAGTAATTGTCATCCACTACTAAACTCCATTTTGTTCGATCTTCTTGAACTGATTTATTGGTAAAGAAAAACGTACTGCCATTACGACATTGTATCCTCAAGCAATAATTCAAATAATTTCACTCAAACTATGTAGTTTAAACCAATCCCAGCCATTGATGTATAAATGAAGTATAGCAATAAAAAATCTTTAGAGATCACGGCAGGAAAGAAGTAAGAGTAGTATAATATCATTTTTGATGCATTCGGTTTCTGTCTGCATTATCTTTTTTATTACGGCTGATTTAAGAATCTGCAACTTCGAGATAGTTTCCATAGATAAAAGTTTTCATTTTTAAATCGCGAAAGTCAATTTGTTTTACCCCGCTCACCATCAGACAGAACAGGCGACATATTATTACATATTTTGCTCGACGATGCATGATATATTATAATTAGTAACAGGTTACTATCACTGCCCGTATAACTGGAACCGTCTCAGGAAGATCTGCCATCCCTTCAGCTGACAGTGTGCGTATAACACACCATTAAACACGCTTTAATGAAAATGAATGCTTCAGACGCTCGCTAGAAGTAAATACCAAGTGACTGTTTGGAGTGGACAGATAACACGACCGTATTGCACGAGAACCGGGACTGAAATGACAAGGAAGGTTGGAATGCAGAAACAAACTATGTTCAGTCTTCCATGGCTATCGAAGTGGAATAAATATGGCGTATACAACCAAGGAGTATGTTGCCGATCTTCGGCTTTCGACGAACGCCGACATAATGTCAAGCTAACAGCCATGCTTTATGCCATGAGATTTCCTAATCGAAGTTGAAAGTTGGATGTTCACTTTTTGGAAAGTTGGCTACTGATGCTGCTGTTGCGTGCATACAAAAATTACAGGGATATTACAGGGTGTTTATAAATGAATATCGGGGTTTTAACGCATTATAATATTTATTATATTGAACTTGCAGTTATAATAATATGTCAAATGAAAGAGCAACTCAAACAGTTTTACAAAGAACCTTATAAATGATCAATGTGAGCACCATTTGTCACAAGGCACACATCACGTCTATAGCCGAGTTCTTCCCAAATGTTGATAAGTATGTCTTCAGTGATTATAGCAACAGCTGCTTCAACCCGGTTTCTTAATTCAGGGAGGTCTGCTGGTAGCGGAGGCACGTACACACGATCCTTGATGAAGCCCCAAAGGAAAAAATTGATTGGCGTTAGGTCAGGTGAACGTGAAGGCCTTGCAAAGCAAGCCCTTTCATTGGGCCCCTTGCGGCCTATCCAGCACTTGGGTACAGTGAAGTTCAACCAAACACGTACTTCGCTATGCCAGTGAGGTGGCGCACCATCTTGCTGGAAAATTAAGTTCTCTTGCTCATCTTCTTCCAACTGAGCGAAGAGCCATTGCTCTAATGTATCAAGGTAAGAAGTGCCAGTTACAGTAGGTTCACCAAAAAAGGAAAGGCCCATAAACTTTCTGCCAGGATATGGCACAAAAAACAGTCACTTTAGAGGAATCTCGTTGCTTTGTACCATCTCGTGAGGATTTTCTGAGCCCCAGATGCATACATTGTGAGTGTTAACATGTCCACTAAGGTGAAAGGTCGATTCATCACTGAAGACAACATGATCCAGAAAATCTTCATCGTCAAGAAACAACATTTCGTTTGCAAAGTTGACACGTAATCCATGGTCTGACGGCTTTAGAGCCTGTAAACTGTAAACAGTAAGGACGCAGTTGTACATATTTTCTTAAAACTTTCCAAACAGTCGACACGGGAACTTGTAATTCACGACTAGCCTTCCGGACTGGTTTCTTTGGGCTATGAGTGAACGACTCTCTCACTCGCTCAACTGTCTCTCCACTAACTCTTGGTCGTCCTGTGCTCTTCCCTTTAGAAATGCAGCCAGTATCTTCAAATTGATGATACCGTCTATGAATGTTATTATCACTTGGAGGATCACAACCGAACTTCACACTGCACAGTAACTACAGATTCGGTCTTTGAAAACTGCAAAACACAAAACGATTTCTGTTCACTAGTCGCCATCTTCGCTACTACCGCTGTCTAGCGGATTGCGGCGGAAACATTGCGTGCTGCGCACGCGCAGGAGGAATTGAGGAGGAATAGCTTAGTCAAGCTTAAACTCCTACACCTCGGGCCAAGGCAGTCGCGTCAATATAGCGACAGCGACAGCGCACTGGTGCCAAACACAACTGTTTGAGTTGCTCTTTCATTTGACGTATCATTTATAACTGTAAGTTCAATGAAATAAATATTATAAAGCGTTAAAACCGCGATATTCATTTATAAACACCCTGCATTATTGCGAGTGCTAGCGAGCAAACAGTTGTTGAGAGGAGTCCGAAGCAGTCTGGCTTGGAGAGAAGCCATACGTCAGGAGAGGTCGCAGCTTACCCTGACCGAGCTAGTAGCGCCGGTTTTCGCATTTGACGTACACATGTCGGAAAGACGCGAATGCCACATTAATTCCACGCCTACATTCAGTGCTTTTATACCTGCATCGGAGCCGCCCTATGTTTCATGTACGCTGCAGCAAAGCCCTCAAACATAAACGTTTCCATCTCCGCTCATACTTTTCCTCACTTACCACTCACTTTGTATAAATAACATTACATACCTCAGCATTGTAAGGTTGTTTGCAGACGGCACAGTCATGTAGAAGGAGGCAGCATCTTTGAAGGGAAGTTGTTCGAGAGGTAGGACCAGAGAATCAGTATTGCGATTAATTTAACGAGCTGCGACTGAATGGCACATATGTCAAGAGACAGAGATGCTCTCCTTCATCAACGATCAGTGACGGGGCCACTGGAAACGGAGTACAAGTTCTGAATTGGGCGAAGATTTGGCAAGAAAAGAGATCGTGACTTATTCCGATTACCCCGCTTGCACTCTATAGGAATGCAAGTCCAGTGTCTCAACCGTCGTGGCACTTCACTCGGACGATGCCTAATTTGGATGGACAAAGATTGAAATTATGTCAGACTAACAGTTACCTAGGCGATTGTCGTTAATTTGGTCACAGATTCTGGGTAATGGGGAGAACAAAAAAGATAGCAGAGATATATCAACCGTAGTATCTCGCCCTTTTGCTCTTACGACACAACGATATGTAGCAAGCAACATATCTTAGACACAGATGAGCTTATTCTAACAATCTTAATATACATTATTTGTCGTTGGCTTTCCTTACGCAGGAGCGAGATGGAGAAGTGGATAAGAACTAGACTCATATGAGAGGAGCCGGATTCCAATCTACGTGTACATATCTCCAATCCACGTGTATACACCCCGATTGAAGTATTCGACAGCTTCCCTAAATCATTTTATATGGAAGTCAACTGTGCCCTTGAACAAGGTCACAGCCAGTCGATGCATTCTAATCTCACTACTTTCGATTTATTTCTTCTTTGTTTTTGTTTGATTCTTGCATTTATACCGAAGACAGAGAGATGGTGTGTGTCTAAGCATTGGGGTCGCTTCATACGCGCTGACCGTATTAACTCTTCTCAGTCACTACAATCAGCGAAATCTGAAGTCTTTTCGAAGAAACGCTGCTGTTATACATTAATTTCATAGCGAGCACAAGATCCAGAAACAAAACTATGTGTAGGGTTTAGTCATACATTCATCTAACTGAAGACCGTGCTGGCAAAAGAAAGAGAAGAAAGTGAAAGCATTCAGCGTTTTTGGAACTTTCCTGCATCGATAGGAAGAGCCAGTCACGTTAACAGGTCAGAGGCACCTGCTGCAAACATATGACGCGCACCCAAGGTTACTCTTGTTTTATTACCGTGTGTGTCATGCTCACTTGTGAGCAGCTGTGTTCGTTTTACAGCTTGCCTCACTGATCTGCGACGAAAACAACGGCGACTCCTTGTTTTTCGTAAACAAAACAAAATGACTTGAAATCTTGTAAACAACCCGAACTAGTTGTGAAGGGAAGCCGAATATTTGGAATCAAATCAAAGGGTGCACCGACAAAGCTTTCGCGGTGTTTAAGAGGCTGGACCTGCATTCAGGAGGACGGCGTTTTCAATTCCGGTCTGGCCAGCCATATTTTGATTTTCTGTGTTTTCTCCAAAACACTACACGAGTATTGGACAAAAATACGGAAATACCAAAAACACGTCTATTAAGGCGAAGGAAAATCGTTCGCATTCAAAACACCTTCCAGTCGTCTCGGGAATTGATAAATACAAGGTTCTACGGTTTTAAAGAGTGTCTTACACCACTCTTCCTGTAAAACAATGAAAAGTTCAGGTAACTATGCTGGAGATGGGGAGTAATAATACACGCTTCTCTCCAAAGTAGATCACAAAGGCTCAATAATACTGAGATCTGGTGACTTTGGTGGCCAGGGGAGATGCTAGAATTCATCATCGTGCTCGTAAAACCAATCCTCGAAGATGCGAGCTGTGTGAAAGGGGACCCTCTCGTCTTGGAACACAGTTTCACCAGTAGGGAACGATGATAATGATGTGTGGTTTGTGGGGCGTTCAACAGCGCGGTTATCAGCACCTGTACAAATTATCTACCTCTGCTTAGTCCAATCTCGCCAAAAAAAAAAAAAAAAGGTTCAAATGGTTCTAAGCACTGTGAGACTTAACATCTGAGGTCATCAGTCCCATAGACTTAGAACGACTTAAACCTAACCAACCTAAGGACATCATACACATCCACGCCCGAGGCAGGATTCGAACCTGCGACCGTGGCAGCAGCGCGGTTCCGGGGGCTGAAGCGCCTAGAACCGCTCGTCCACAGCGGCCGGCGTCGCCACTTTCATGAATGATGATGAAATGATGAGGACAACACAAACACCTAGTCATCTCGAGGCAGGTGAAAATCTCTGACCCCGGGAATCGAACCCGGGACCCCGTGCCCGGGAAGCGAGGACGCGACCGCGGGCCCACGACCTGCGGACAGTAGGAAACGAACACTGTACCATGGGATGGACCCGATCACCCAAAATGGTGTATGATCCTTGGTAATGTTGGGACCTTGCAGAGTAACCATGGGATAAAGCGATATGGCTGCCCAAATCACCACCGAACTCCCGCAATGTTTCATTCGTGGGACGTAAACTCAGCCACAGGTCGGACACAGAGTGAAACAAGATTCATTCCACCAAATGACTTTCCCTCATTGCTCCATAGACCACGCTTTATGGCTTCGGTGCCACGTTTTTTGTTACGAGCATTTGCATCACTGATGAGTAGTTTTGTAATTCCAGCTCGCTTTGCAATTCCCTCCTTATGGAACTCCCTTCGTGTTGTTTTGGTGCTGACAACGTTCGAGAGTGCGACATTCAATTCTGAAGTGTCGCTCTTTAATTTTTCGTCACGATCCTCTTCAGTGACCGTCCACATGGTGACTTAGCGGATGATGTTTTCCGCTTTACCTGTATGAGGTATAGACCTCCATGCGGTGCCTCTTGAAGCACGAAACATTTCAGTTGCCTTGGCTCCGGAAGCACCTACTGTAAGGGCACCAGCAAGATGCCCACGGTCGAATTCAGTTATCTGTTACACAATCCACCAACAACTACACAAAGAGCGCGGTTCTGACCACTACTGACACTTGCAATGAACTGTAAAATTGCACAGGTGTAGTTGATGGTCAAGTAGGAGAAGGTTGCTATCCATGGGCTGACTCCATGGGGCGGCTTGATTTCTCTGTGGAGATTGACAATAGGCGCATTCTAGCGCCCATTAAGTGTACCTCAAGTGGCCAAAAATTCGTCGTCTGAGTGGCGAGTTGTTTTACGAAGACCCAAAAAAAGGCAGTGAAAATGTAAGTTTTGCACAATGTTCTTGTAGGTGACTAGTATTAATGACGCCGTAACGACGTAGTAATATGGTATTTGTGATAAAATTTCTGCAGCTATCATTGGAAAGTACTAGAAGTTCACATGATTTTATTATTTTCACAATTTAAAATCACGTTCTGTGAACGTAGACTAGGTGTTATTAAGCGATGCAGCGTACGTGGGTTGCTTTCAATGAGCCACCTCGAATTTTGTTTAATTTTCAGTCTAAATGATTTACTATGAACAAAAGCTAAATATTGATTTCATTATATGCTTTTTAAGAGTTTGAGTTTTGATAATCAGACTTTTTTTGCTTGTTACCTGCGAAGGCGACGCTTCTACTTTTAGCCTCTTTCCAAAACATATTAATCGGTTTCAGGTGCCAACGAAAAACCTCTAAAAATAAAATATATGACATGTATTGACACTTAATTAGGTATGTGTAGTATTTAATAGCTATCAAACTACACACCATTCACGGAAAGTGCGTGGCTCAATGAGGGAAACCATTTCTCTTGATTGGGCCTTTTCCTTTCACGTTAATTTCTTAAATATGTTGTCATTTACGGCATAAATTCCTCTTCTAATTTTACTGTGGTGTTTGACTATCTGGGAGGAGACTGAGCAGTGAAACGTGTTACTTTTACACATAAACAAGAACGATCTGTCACACTACTACACTTTAAAGCACAGTTTATATGTAATTCATATATGTAATTCATGTCACACAGTCTCATACGGAACCTACATCCGCTATCTTTTATATACTGTATATGATAAGATACTGTCATCCCCCTTCCCTTCTGTGGAGAGGATGAATGAGCAAATGTATTTGTAGTTGCATGCTGGATGGTAGCAGACAAGCCTGTCTGCTAGAGAACAGTAGGACCAACGTCGGAACAGGTAGCTACGCTTTCTAAAAGCAGAGAGGTTTCTATGCTTAGTTTAATCCTGTCCGTCCCTTGTCATGTTGGTATAGGAAGCTGCCCCTCTGGCCACTTCCGTTTGTATTTGTGAGCCACCCTCAGAAAGGGACCAGGTCAGTCTGTCCGTGGCGAGCGTCTGAAGTGGTAAGATCTCCGGCTAAGCGCATCTCTGCTAAGTCCGTAGGACAATGGATTTCTTAAGTTCAGCCTAAATGAAAATTTAATCACCTTTATTTCAGGTTTAGCTCTAAAATATCTAATGTTATCTTAAATTGCAGCGCAGTGTAATTCTCGTGTGAAGTTCAGAATATATTCTGGTAGTTGCTTTGTCACTGCTTTGTGAGTAAAGTGGAAACACATGTTGATCAGTAACTCTAACTAAGTCATCAATCTTAAATGCGAATGTGCGTGAGATTATAATGTCTCGTCTTGACAATATTTTTCAATATAGCAACTTTTCTTTATGTTCAACCCACGTGGGGTGTACTTTGTGAAACCAGTACCACGTGCTTATGTGATTGTTTGACCCATCAGGTTAACAGTAAGACGATAGTAACCAGTTCGAGGTTTTTCTTTTGTAAATTGCTTTTCGATCTAATTTATTTTAATTATCAAAATTATTGTGGAGTTACATTCTTTGTGTAAACCAAGTTGGCCATGTGAAGCATGTGGTGTAATCATCAAAGTAGCCCTCAGCTATTCTTTTTGGGAAGATTTCACAAAGAGTTAATAAGAATTTAGTATACCAGTGTGTGGTAATTACATGATGGACAGGATTGTGCTACGAACATAACTTCTTTGGGTGAAAATTGAATCGGTTGGTTGTGGTTAATTTCCTCTTGCATATGTTTCAATGTTCTTCGTGTGTTATTTTATGATGCAGTGTTGTATGCAGTCTCCCAATCTTGGCTCCATATTTGATGTATTCCGTAAGATTACAAACTCACATTTTCACAGTCCTAAATAAGGCACCAGCTTAGTTATGACTCACGTTTAATATGCTGAAATTTCAATGATCAATGTTAAAATAAATTTCCAAATATAAACTGATTTATTTCTTTTTATTTAAATTCTCTTATATATATATATATATATATCACTGGTTGTCGTATGACTATTAAAAGATTATAATTAATGTTAGTCTGGTTGGGAATTTGGTACGCTAGACAGGATACCTGGTGAAACAGTTGCTCAGTAATGCAAGATTAACTTCCCCAGACAGCTCACAGCTTTTAAACCGCTTTTATTGTCTATCAGTTCCGCTTACACCACAAAATAAAGCAACAACGTTACACATGGCGACCCTGTTCTGTGATTCCGCTAGACTCTGGAATCTCTGAAACGTTAGATTGCAAGCGTGTTATAATCTTAATTTTTTTCCCCTGCAGCGCTCAAACTACTTCTGCGTTGTTTCTGAGCAGACTTTCAAATGATTCACGGCGTTGTTGAGCGGCGTTGTGTTGTTTGTCTTGTTGTTTTGTTTACTATATTTGTGTGTTTTATATGTGTGTGTGTGTTTTTTTTCTCGCTTGTAAATTCCACTGTTTCGATCAAAGATAAAAATTTGTTTTGCGTGTGAAAAAGTGCGTACTAGGTTGGGTATCTTTCGTGTGACTGTCGTAATTTTTGTGGGATACATTTATTGTGATTAGTGTGTTGCGTACTGGGTATAAATTGAACGAATGCAGACACGTAACCAAGCTAAAAGTAGGCGGTCCAACAACTTAAGCAACATGGACCAAGGGGATAATTTGATTTCGAATATTAACGTGTTGGTCGGTTCCGAAAATGCTATGGGGAATACTTCAGACGAAATGCAAAACAGGACGAACGGGCTTACACCAGAGCCAGAAATTAATTTGCCTCATACTAACCAAATTGATTTGGCAGAACTCATGAAAGCCTTATTGCAACAAAATAAAGAAAACGCAGAGAAATCAGAAAAATCGTTCCGAGAGCAAAAAGAATTATCTGAAAAATCGATCCGCGAGCTAGGTGAACAAATGGACGAAAAACTAATCCAGCAGACAAATAAAGTCGACAAGTCGATGCAGAGAGTGTCCGATGATATCTCACAAAGAATAAACAATCTGGCAAGTGAAATAAAAGTGATATTATGAAAGAATTAGGCCGTACATTTGAACAAATCGATGACCGTCTACAAGCCTTAGAACAGGGCAAGCGGAGTCGCGATGCAGAATCTAAAGAGAGCAAAGAACAGCTACTTAGGAATTTCCAAGCACTGAGAGAAGAATGACAAAGAGAACACCAGCAGGTACTCTCGAGGGTCCAAGAGGCGGAAACCCATTGTCCCATGTCCGTTAGCAACACAGTAGCGGACAACAGTCAAGCGATTCACGCACTGGAACAGCAAGTAGAACAATTGAAGCAGACTGGAGCGGAGGACAACAGACAAATACATGATAAGATTGCGGCATTAGCAGACATCGTAGGCACGATGAAGGTGACGGAAAGCGAGAACAATACTACACCGGTAGCGGCCGCAGAGACCGAAGAAGTGCGTTCGCTTCTTAGATTTCAGGAGGGACAGTTCGAAGTGAACAGGCGGCACAAAGCTGTAACAGGCGAATTACAAGAACGCGTGGCGCATCTGGAAAACCGCATTGCGTGTGATTACGAACTCGCCAATAGCACTAAAAATAGCCGTACGAACAATGCAGAGAGGGACTCCGGCCACGAGGGAGATTTTGACGACAGGGAAGAATGTATTTTGAGGGGCAGACATGAGAAAAATAGAAACATTCAAGGGCCTCGCCGGGAGGAAATGCGGGGATTTGATTTCAAACATTTCCTTACCGTGAGAAAGTTTGAGATATTTCGAAATTCGCAAAAAGGAATACATCCACGAGCATGGCTCGAGCAATTTGAGTTCTGTCGTCCCCCCGACTGGGCAAGTTCACATAAGATAGAATATATGTGTGGCTATTTGGAAGGTGAACCGGCCATTCGCATGAGGTCGGCAGCGCGTCACTGCAACTCCACTCGGGAGTTTCGACAAGCCTTTCTGTCCGCCTGTTGGTCGGAAGCGGCACAAGATAGGGTCAAACATGGCATAATTATGCTGTCAAATTTGAAGCAGTCTGGTTTCGGCAGCCCAGCACGCCTATTCGACCACATGCTGCGGGCAAATCAATTTCTATACGACCCATACGGGCCTGCGGAACTAATTAGGATATGCATCACCAAATTGCCGATGCACTTGCGCCACCTCATTCTTGCGGGACGATGCAAAGAGGACGTGATAACGTTTAAGACACTTCTCCAAGAGTTGGAATATAATACAGGAGAATGCCCGCCTTATCAGGCACAAAGTTATTACGGGGCACAGCAGTGCGACCGCAGTCGTGGCCGTAGTACTAATCAACGGTGTGACTGGTCGTCGAGACGCGAACGGAACAATAATCAGGACCGGCCGTATAGAAACTGGGGTAACAGTCGCGAACACAGGTGGAACAACGGAAATGATCGAAGACGTGGACAGGATCATGAACGCAACAGTTACGGCAACCAGAATCGATACTACGGTGAACACGGCGGGAATAGGACTATAGGCGGAGCACCTCATGATGTTGAAATTCGGCCGACTAACCCTAGACATAATCCAGCAAATGGAAATGAACTAAACCGGTAATGACAAACGATCAGCGCAGAAGGCGCCCAATCGGAACAAATGAGCGACATGGCAAATGAGTAGAAAGGACAGTGAGGAGTAGAGAGGACGGTGAAGAGAAACAATTGATTAGTTACATTTGTGATAAATGCATTTTGAATAATATGTTGGTAAAAATTAATGATAAAGATGTTTCTATGTGATTGATTGAAGTGATGTGTTTAATTTTTTTCTTTCCTTGTGCAATTAGGATTTAGTTTGGTTCAAACGTGAAGATAAAAGGTTTCTTTGTGAAAGAGTGAAATGTTGTTTATGTTTTTTTGTGTAAATTGAAAAGAGTCGCTCCTGAGAGAAGCAAGATCTGTGTTGAATTAATGCAAAACTCAGGGGAATATCCGATCTTTGGGTATTATGGGTCTGGCAAACCCAGGTCCCCAGCTGTTAGTAGCCTTGTTACCGATTTTCTGCTTTCAGTGCTACTATCTATCTATTACTATTCTATATCTGTCAGTATAAATGAGGATCTCTTACTACAGTATGCGTGTTGTATAAATATTTTAAGATAGAAGAATGAGAAAGGAATGAGTAAGTTTGGAATCTTGAACACAGGATGAGATAATACGGTTGTTTAACAAATGGCTTCCCAATATACGCTAATATGTTAATATTGATGATATATGTCTTTTTTGTTCTTTATAGCTGAGTACGTAAAGTGCTGTCTGTGGATTTCGTAAGTGGATTGATTCCCTTCGAGGTGAAAGAAGAACTGTGGTTTGTGTAATTTACGTGGCCCTGTGGTAGTCAAATACGAGCAGTTTTTCAGCAAATGGAGAATGGAACAGAAATATGGATCCTTTCTGTAGTCTTGATTGATGTTGAGCCAGAGCCTGAAAAATTATTCTGCGTTAATACTTGTCCTAGAAATGCGACGTTATGTGTTTTGCTGATGCTGTGAGCATTACAGCTTACTGTTTTCGCTGGTGCGGGATGCACTGCAGCCTATATGATTTGTACTGAGGAAATTTCCCCCTTGAAGGTAGAGGAAGATTAAATAATTTTGATTTTGGGACCGAAGGAAAGCTTGGTTTAAGGTAATAAGGATGAAGCAAAACATTTGCCATTTAAACTACAGGAGGATTCGGATCTTTTGTGTCTGTTGTAAGTTCAATATGTTAAGATGATACTGTTTTACAGAATAGAGGTGACCACAATTTTGCCATTCATGAGAAATGAATCCAGAATAACAACCACAGGCGAAATAACTGATTTGGAAGCGAAAGGTAACTTAAAGAAGGAACGAAATGGGTAAGAAAATGTAGTATAACTTGTATAAGGAAAATATTTTTACCCTGCTCAGAGTCATCTATGTGATTAATTCTTGTGATAACGTAATTTTAGACGAAATTTTCTTACTGTTTTATGTGTGAATGTATGAGTATGATAAATGTATAATTGCGAGTCTCTTATCAGGTGTGTCAACTGGTATAAATGTTTTGGCGTGTAAATAACTATTGTTCTTTTTACTGTGTATGTTTAAGGGAAGTTCTCCATATTTATCATGTGACATGACATATGCGGCGAGCGTCGGGAAGAGGACGAATTAGAACAATGTTGTAGTGGTGTAAACACTTTGTTGAAGTAGCACTGAAGTAGCTTGTTGGATTAACTAGTAGTGTATAGAAATATAAGTTTGAGTAATGCATGTTTATGGGTAGTTAGTTTGTAGAATAGACAACAGGTGTGCATGTGTGTGTGTGTAAATAACATGTGAACCCTATGCTGTCCTGACCTATACTTGCACAAGGCATAATCCTATTCATTTTAGTGAATTAATAAGTAGCATTTGATTTATTAAAACGTAAGTGAACCACATTAGTGATGTGGATTTAAATATTATATTGTCAGTTCATTTAATTTTTATTTTTATACTGTCAAGTCATTTCACTTTTATTTTTTTATATTGTCAAGTCATTTAACTTTTATTTTTATATTGTCGACTCATGTAACTTTTTTATTAAAAAAAAATTAAGTCTCACTTTCGTTCTTAAAAATTGTGAAAGACAATACGAAGTGGTATTATGTATGACATTTTGTAATCACATAACTATGATGAACAATTTATGTGAATACAGTTGAGAACGTGAAAGTGAACCGGCTAAACCCTTACGAGACAGCGGGAGCAGCGAGGAGGAGGCTAGTTGTAAACTGGTGGGTTTCCCAGCAGGACACGCTGTTAACCGGGCCACTTCGGGAGCGCGGTCGACAACAAAAGAAGGGCACGCGACGAACACTTTCCCTTGCACCTGGATCTAATGGCCGGCCGCACCAATGCGACCCTTCCTGCAGGCGATGACCTGAGATGTCCGAGCGGTCCACCGCAAGGAAATCCATCTGCTGGCAACGCACCACACGCACGCGAACGTGACGAGACGGCCGTGGTGAAACGACAGAAGACAGGGGATAAAGGGGCGTGGAGCCTTTTGACAGGTGCTGTCCAGAGAAACTTGCAGACGTCAACGACGCCTATCGACATTTCCTGACAGATGCCTACTGTCAAGCGACAGTAAATCATGGTTCGATGTTCTCTGGTCGCTAAGGGTGGCACAAAGAAGAGCCACTAAGTGTCATCCTTGCCCAGGAATATCAAACCGGCGAGCCAATTGAGGATAACTCAAGAATGTAACAACACAAGGGGCGTGGAGCCTTTTGACTCATACTGTCCAGAGAAACTGGCAGACTTCAACGACGCCTATCAACATTTCCCGGCGGATGTCCCCTCTCAAGCGACAGTCAATCATAGTTCGATGTTCTCTGGTTGCTAAGGGTGGCACAAAGAAGAGCCATTAAGTGTCATCCTTGCCCAGGAATATCAACCTGGCGTGTCAAACGAGGATACCGCACGAATTTGACAACACAAACATGGAACCAAATCGAGATGTACGTGACACGGGCTACCAAGAGAAACTTCATGAGAGGGCAGAGACGGCGGGATTGCACGCAACAGATGGACAAAAATCCCTACTGACAGCTGCGGCGACGAACCCCCCCCCCTCCTCCCATTATACTGTGCCTCGGAACAGTGGAACTACTGAGTGTGTCAGTGAACAGTGATTATACGGTTCTTAGTTCAATGAATATATGCGTGTGTTTCTGTCAGAGAAACTTTGACTCGTGTGTTTTTGCAGGGCTTCGATTTATTGGAGTTTATTAGACTGACTCTTGTATTTTGCAGGTGTTCTATTTATTGTTTTTTTTTAGATTTTGACTCTTGTATTTTGCAGGTGTTTTATTTATTGGTGTTTTTTTTAGACGTTGACTACTGTACTTTCAGATCTGTTCTATTGATCAATGTTTGTTTTTGTGTGATGTATTAGATTTGTGATATTTTGTTTCGTAAATTCATTGCTGTGGCATTGCTTCGTTTATCAGTCAGATAGCTTTTCATTCTCATTGGACTGTGATCGATTAGCCTTTGCATGGGGCATATTTATAGTGAAGAACCCCATAAGGGTAACAATCACATAATTAATTGTAGTTTCAGTATAATGACACAGTGGTCAATGTTTGCTAACTAACTGAAATATAGTAGAGTGATTAAATTAGTGCCACAAAGTTATTTTAATTCTACAAATTATTAGTTTTATAAGATATAGAATTTTTCTTGTTATAAACACTTTGTAAAAATGTTTTTTTTTTTCTTCTATCAATTTTTTTGCTTTTGCGGATTGGGCATTGTAATGTTCTGCTTTATAATACTGATGTTATTTTCATGTTCTTTTTAATTGCTGTGCCACCTTTGCTATTTTCATAAATTTTACTTGTTAATAAACAGTCACAAATTCCTGTGATCAGTTGGCTCTTGCAATGAGCAAATACTGGTGAACCCCATAAGGGTAACAACCAGAAATTGTTTTCATATTAATGACACAGGAACCATTGTTTTTACTTGCTGACCGAATTAGGTCTACACTATCTTTTAAATAGGTGTCACAGATTGTTTTTTTTCTCTTAGAAATTGGTAGATTCTATAGATGTGTTGAAATTATTGTGTTTTAGAAAGTAGCTGGTGACCTTTTGCCTTTTATTTACATTTTTGGTTTAAGTTGGGTGTGAGAAGCCTGCTTGGGAATGTCCTAGCATGGCCAGAAAATTCCCTGCACAGTCTTTTCCCGAAGCGTTGGGGTTATGAAAGGTCTCTGTTGGATTCCTTTCATGTTAATTTCTTAAATATGTTGTCAATTACGGCATAAATTCCTCTTCTAATTTTACTGTGGTGTTTGACTATCTGGGAGGAGACTGAGCAGTGAAACGTGTTACTTTTACACATAAACAAGAACGATCTGTCACACTACTACACTTTAAAGCACAGTTTATATGTAATTCATATATGTAATTCATGTCACACAGTCTCATACGGAACCTACATCCGCTTTCTTTTATATACTGTATATGATAAGATACTGTCATCCCCCTTCCCTTCTGTGGAGAGGATGAATGAGCAAATGTATTTGTAGTTGCATGCTGGATGGTAGCAGACAAGCCTGTCTGCTAGAGAACAGTAGGACCAACGTCGGAACAGGTAGCTACGCTTTCTAAAAGCAGAGAGGTTTCTATGCTTAGTTTAATCCTGTTCGTCCCTTGTCATGTTGGTATAGGAAGCTGCCCCTCTGGCCACTTCCGTTTGTATTTGTGAGCCACCCTCAGAAAGGGACCAGGTCAGTCTGTCCGTGGCGAGCGTCTGAAGTGGTAAGATCTCCGGCTAAGCGCGTCTCTGCTAAGTCCGTAGGACAATGGATTTCTTAAGTTCAGCCTAAATGAAAATTTAATCACCTTTATTTCAGGTTTAGCTCTAAAATATCTAATGTTATCTTAAATTGCAGCGCAGTGTAATTCTCATGTGAAGTTCAGAATATATTCTGGTAGTTGCTTTGTCACTACTTTGTGAGTAAAGTGGAACCACGTGTTGATCAGTAACTCTAACTAAGTCAGCAATCTTAAATGCAAATGTGCGTGAGATTATAACGTCTCATCTTGACAATATTTTTCAATACAGCAACTTTTCTTTATGTTCAACCGACGTGGGGTGTACTTTGTGAAACCAGTACCACGTGCTTATACAATTGTTTGACCCATCAGGTTAATAGTAAGACGATAGTAACCAGTTCGAGGTTTTTCTTTTGTAAATTGCTTTTCGATCTAATTTATTTTAATTATCAAAATTATTGAGGAGTTACATTCTTTGTGTAAACCAAGTTGACCACGTGAAGCATGTGGTGTAATCATCAAAGTAGCCATCAGATATTCTTTCTGGGAAGATTTCACAAAGAGTTAATATGAATTTAGTATACCAGTGTGTGGTAATTACATGACGGACAGGATTGTGCTACGAACATAACTTCTTTGGGTGAAAATTGAATCGGTTGGTTGTGGTTAACTTCCTCTTGCATATGTTTCGATGTTCTTCGTGTGTTATTTTATGAATGCAGTGTTGTATGCAGTCCCTCAATCTTGGCTCCATATTTGATGTATTCCGTAAGATTACAAACTCACATTTTCACAGTCCTAAATAAGGCACCAGCTTAGTTGTGACTCACGTTTAATATGCTGAAATTTCAATGATCAATGTTAAAATAAATTTCCAAATATAAACTGATTTATTTCTTTTTATTTAAATTCTCTTATATATATATATATATATATATATATATATATATATATATATATATATATATATATATACTCCTGGAAATGGAAAAAAGAACACATTGACACCGGTGTGTCAGACCCACCATACTTGCTCCGGACACTGCGAGAGGGCTGTACAAGCAATGATCACACGCACGGCACAGCGGACACACCAGGAACCGCGGTGTTGGCCGTCGAATGGCGCTAGCTGCGCAGCATTTGTGCACCGCCGCCGTCAGTGTCAGCCAGTTTGCCGTGGCATACGGAGCTCCATCGCAGTCTTTAACACTGGTAGCATGCCGCGACAGCGTGGACGTGAACCGTATGTGCAGTTGACGGACTTTGAGCGAGGGCGTATAGTGGGCATGCGGGAGGCCGGGTGGACGTACCGCCGAATTGCTCAACACGTGGGGCGTGAGGTCTCCACAGTACATCGATGTTGTCGTCAGTGGTCGGCGGAAGGTGCACGTGCCCGTCGACCTGGGACCGGACCGCAGCGACGCACGGATGCACGCCAAGACCGTAGGATCCTACGCAGTGCCGTAGGGGACCGCACCGCCACTTCCCAGCAAATTAGGGACACTGTTGCTCCTGGGGTATCGGCGAGGACCATTCGCAACCGTCTCCATGAAGCTGGGCTACTGTCCCGCACACCGTTAGGCCGTCTTCCGCTCACGCCCCAACATCGTGCAGCCCGCCTCCAGTGGTGTCGCGACAGGCGTGAATGGAGACGTGTCGTCTTCAGCGATGAGAGTCGCTTCTGCCTTGGTGCCAATGATGGTCGTATGCGTGTTTGGCGCCGTGCAGGTGAGCGCCACAATCAGGACTGCATACGACCGAGGCACACAGGGCCAACACCCGGCATCATGGTGTGGGGTGCGATCTCCTACACTGGCCGTACACCACTGGTGATCGTCGAGGGGGACACTGAATAGTGCACGGCACATCCAAACCGTCATCGAACCCATCGTTCTACCATTCCTAGACCGGCAAGGGAACTTGCTGTTCCAACAGGACAATGCACGTCCGCATGTATCCCGTGCCACCCAACGTTCTCTAGAAGGTGTAAGTCAACTACCCTGGCCAGCAAGATCTCCGGATCTGTCCCCCATTGAGCATGTTTGGGACTGGATGAAGCGTCGTCTCACGCGGTCTGCACGTCCAGCACGAACGCTGGTCCAACTGAGGCGCCAGGTGGAAATGGCATGGCAAGCCGTTCCACAGGACTACATCCAGCATCTCTACGATCGTCTCCATGGGAGAATAGCAGCCTGCATTGCTGCGAAAGGTGGATATCCACTGTACTAGTGCCGACATTGTGCATGGTCTGTTGCCTGTGTCTATGTGCCTGTGGTTCTGTCAGTGTGATCATGTGATGTATCTGACCCCAGGAATGTGTCAATAAAGTTTCCCCTTCCTGGGACAATGAATTCACGGTGTTCTTATTTCAATTTCCAGGAGTATATATATATATATATATATATATATATATATATATATATATATATATATATATATATGACTGGTTGTCGTATGACTATTAAAAGATTATAATTAATGTTAGTCTGGTTGGGAATTTGGTAAGCTAGACAGGATACCTGGTGAAACAGTTGCTCAGTAATGCAAGATTAACTTCCCCAGACAGCTCACAGCTTTTAACCCACTTTTATAGACAGCAGCACCGCTTACATAGAAAATTAAACTAACAACGTTACAAATGTTAATTACAATATCCGAGGATTTTATTACACATTATCGTAGCGTAGTTTTGTAATTTGCCGATAGTCAGCGCTAGTCGCAAACATGGTGAGTTCAGGTGCGGAGCGAGCTGTTTCATGAAATGGCCTCCCCGATCACCAGATCTCACTCCGTGCGCCTTTTTTCTGTGGGGACACATTAACGATCTGGTGTATGTACCGCCTCTATCATGTGATGTAGCAGAGCTCCGGGAGAGAATGCAGGAAAGGACAGTCACAGTCGACGATGCCATGCTGGATCGGGTATGGCAAGAATTCAATTACCGTGTTGTCTGCCGGGTCACTCATGGTTCGCATATCGAATGTTTGTAAAATAAAAGTTTGAGAGTTTCTGTACAAAATGCAATATGTATGACATCGACACAATGTTTAGTTCTTGTGCAATAAATAATTGAAAATGTTCCCGGACTTCATGTACACCCTGTATTTACTTTCGTGAGCCCCTTGCCGTACGTTCATACCCGTGGCGTTTGTCAATATCTGTTGTTGGCGGTGAAAAGTTTAGGTGGGACATCCTGTACATTAATTGGGAATGTGCTTCCCGCGGTGGTGAGATTTACCCACCGTCTGTATTTTATGATATGACATATATGCAGTAGGAATCACCTAAAACTTTCTCCACAAATATTACAGAAATGAAAAGTACTACTGACGTGCGGTTTTTACAGAATGGTTTGGTAGTCAGGGGCTCGTATTGTTGGCCAATCAACAGACTGTAATAATACTTATAAAGGGTATTTTTCTACAAACTTACACTTTTTAAATGGAACAATTCTTACTAATATTAACAAATTAACGCAGGGTAAATTAGAATGTCAGGGGCTATTGCTGCAGGATTCTAAAAAAATGTTTTAAATGCTTCTGAGCACTATGGGACTTAACATCAGAGGTCATCAGTCCCCTAGAACTTAGAACTTCTTAAACCTAACTAACCTAAGGACATCACACAAGTCCATGCCCGAGGCAAGATTAGAACCTGCGATCGTAGCGGCCGCGCGGTGCCAGACAGAAGGGCCTAGAACCGCTCGGCCAAAGAGGCCGGATGCAGCATTCTAATGCGAGTCGTTTACGAGATATCGTATTTTTAAAAATTTCCACTCCGATAGTTGTTTATGCCATTCAACATGAATAGTTGCTAGGTACGATGTAGTTACAGGGTGTTTCAAAAATGACCGGTATATTTGAAACGGCAATAAAAACTAAACGAGCAGCGATAGAAATACACCGTTTGTTGTAATATGCTTGGGACAACAGTGCATTTTCAGGCGGACAAACTTTCGAAATTACAGTAGTTACAATTTTCAACAACAGATGGCGCTGCAAGTGATGTGAAAGATATAGAAGACAACGCAGTCTGTGGGTGCGCCATTCTGTACGTCGTCTTTCTGCTGTAAGCGTGTGCTGTTCACAACGTGCAAGTGTGCTGTAGACAACATGGTTTATTCCTTAGAACAGAGGATTTTTCTGGTGTTGGAATTCCACCGCCTAGAACACAGTGTTGTTGCAACAAGACGAAGGTTTCAACAGAGGTTTAATGTAACCAAAGGACCGAAAAGCGATACAATAAAGGGTCTGTTTGAAAAATTTCAACGGACTGGGAACGTGACGGATGAACGTGCTGGAAAGGTAGGGCGACCGCGTACGGCAACCACAGAGGGCGACGCGCAGCTAGTGCAGCAGGTGATCCAACAGCAGCCTCAGGTTTCCGTTCGCCGTGTTGCAGCTGTGGTCCAAATGACGCCAACGTCCACGTATTGTCTCATGAGCCAGAGTTTACACCTCTATCCATACAAAATTCAAACGCGGCAACCCCTCAGCGCCGCTACCATTGCTGCACGAGAGACATTCGCTAACGATATAGTGCACAGGATTGATGACGGCGATATGCATGTGGGCAGCATTTGGTTTACTGACGAAGCGTATTTTTACCTGGACGGCTTCGTCAATAAACAGAACTGGCGCATATGGGGAACCGAAAAGCCCCATGTTGCAGTCCCATCGTCCCTGCATCCTCAGAAAGTACTGGTCTGGGCCGCCATTTCTTCCAAAGGAATCATTGGCCCATTTTTCAGATCCGAAACGATTACTGCATCACGCTATCTGGACATTCTTCGTGAATTTGTGGCGGTACAAACTGCCTTAGACGACACTGCGAACACCTCGTGGTTTATGCAAGATGCTGCCCGGCCACATCGCACGGCCGATGTCTTTAATTTCCTGAATGAGTATTTCGATGATCGTGTGATTGCTTTGGGCTATCCGAAACATACAGGAGGCGGCGTGGATTGGCCTCCCTATTCGCCAGACATGAACCCCTGTGACTTCTTTCTGTGGGGACACTTGAAAGACCAGGTGTACCGCCAGAATCCAGAAACAATTGAACAGCTGAAGCAGTACATCTCATCTGCATGTGAAGCCATTCCGCCAGACACGTTGTCAAAGGTTTCGGGTAATTTCATTCAGAGACTACGCCATATTATTGCTACGCATGGTGGATATGTGGAAAATATCGTACTATAGAGTTTCCCAGACCGCAGCGCCATCTGTTGTTGAAAATTGTAACTACTGTAATTTCGAAAGTTTGTCTGCCTGAAAATGTACTGTTGTCCCAAGCATATTGCAACAAACGGTGTATTTCTATCGCTGCTCGTTTAGTTTTTATTGCCGTTTCAAATATACAGGTCATTTTTGAAACATCCTGTATGTTTGCTTATAGTTTACCTGTGTTTTCCTTGAGTGTAGTGCGACTTGCTAGTCAGTTAGTGTGTGACATTCCAAGCAGTAGGTTGTGAGTGCACGATGGGTTTTCAACTACAGAAAAAGCCGACATGATGTATGGAGACCGTATGAAGAATGCAGTTCGTTCTTGAACAGCGTATGCGGCAAGATATCCTAACAGGCTTCAACCATCTCGGTAATTATTAATCAACCTCTTCAACCAGTTACAGAATAGTGGTAGTGTAACACCTAGACAATGTAACAGAAGGAAACGTGATGACAGAAGAGGGGGAAATTAACGCTCTTGCAGTTGTTGCAGTTGATCCGCACGTTAGTTCCCGCGCAGTAGTATGAGGAAGTGGCATGAGTCAGGTAAGTCTCCTACACATTCACCGTCGACATAGGTCCCATCCCTGTCACATATCACTCCATCAAGAGCTACATGGAAACGATTATGAGGCCACATTTCCCAATCTTGGCCACGTAAACAGCCGAAACAGATACTATTGGGCTGTTGACAATTCCCACTGGCCTCATCAGGTGGAACGTCAGCGTCCATGGAGTGTACATGATGATGATGATGATGTTTGGTTTGTGGGGCGCTCAACTGCGTGGTTATCAGCGCCCGTACAATTTCCCAACCTTTGCTCAGTCCAATTTCGCCACTTTCCTGGATGATGATGAAATGATGAGGACAACACAAACACCCAGTCATCTCGAGGCAGGTGAAAATCCCTGACCCCGCCGGGAGTCGAACCCGGGACCCCGTGCTCGGGAAGCGAGAACGCTACCGCGAGACCACGAGCGGCGGACATGGATGGAGTGTACACGTGTGGTACGGGATAGTGAACCATTATCTCATAGGCTCCATTTTCATAGACTTAACACTGAGCGTGCACAGCCGGCCGCGGTGGCCGTGCGGTTCTGGCGCTGCAGTCCGGAACCGCGGGACTGCTACGGTCGCAGGTTCGAATCCTGCCTCGGGCATGGGTGTGTGTGATGTCCTTAGGTTAGTTAGGTTTAAGTAGTTCTAAGTTGTAGGGGACTTATGACCTAAGATGTTGAGTCCCATAGTGCTCAGAGCCATTTTCTGAGCGTGCACAACTTCCTAAAGGACCATCTTCCACAGATGCTAGAAGACTGTCGACTAGAAGGAACCTTTGACACCAATGTAATAGCTGTCCACCTCATAGGGCACAAAGTATTTCAGATCGTTGGATTGGACGCAGAAGACTTGTACTTTGGTCGAACCGTTCCCCAGATTTGACGCTTGCAGACTTTTTTTTTGTGGAGAAAGCTGAGAGACGCTGTCTACAAGGACATACTAACCACACCCGATGATACGCTGCCTGCTCGGGTATCTCCGCTGATATGTTAGCACGTGTGCAGCAATCGTTCCGTTACCAGACTGGAAGCGTGTAATGCCGCTTTCGGTGGTCATTTCTAACACAACCTGTGATGGTCAATTGTCTCGTTAGTGGTCAGAATCCAGATAACTTGTGTATGGACTTGTGTTGTTCTTTAGTATGTGCTATCGCTGGTATTGTACAAGTCCCGTTGTGCGAACTTTTCGAAATACGGTATTTCGTAAACGACTCGCACTAGCATCCTGCAACGAACACAGCTGATACTCTACCCTCCTTTTAGTTCTTTAATGTCAGTATGTGTTGTTCCATTTTAAAAAAAAGTATATTTGTACAAAAACACACTTATTACAATCAGCTGAGTGGCTAACAATATAAGCCTCTCACTACCAGGCCGCCCTGTGAGAATCACACATCAATAGTACTTTCCATTTCAGCAATATTTGCGGTGAAAGTTTTAGGTGATTCTCTCTCTCTCTCTCTCTCTCTCTCTCTCTCTATATATATATATATATATATATATATATATATATACCCTTCTTTATTGTAAAAAGAAAAGATGCTGACGCCCTAGATGAGAGTACAGTTTGCTATGTCAGGTTATAAGTAAAGCTGATTAAGAGGCCAAGTCAATATGTAGAAGCAGCTCTTTTTTTCTTCTCCATGTGTTGACAGCACTGACCTAACAATGACATGCGTTAACCTAGCTATTGTTTCCGTGCGTTACCTACCTAGGTTAAATGAAAAGATCTGTTCGAAGAAAGTTCAGAGCATTTAATTTTAAGTGTCCCAAGTTTCATATGCACTAAAGAAGAAATTAAGGACGTGATTCATTTTATGTACTCTGAAGGGGCTAAAGATGTAGAAATTATTTGCAGAACGCAGCTGCAGTGTAGTGAATGCTTAGTTAAATGAAAATTTACAAAAAAATGGCTCTGAGCACTATGGGACTTAACATCTGTGGTCATCAGTCCCCTAGAACTTAGAACTACTTAAACCTAACTAACCTAAGGACATCACACACATCCATGCCCGAGGCAGGATTCGAACCTGCGACCGTAGCAGTCGCGCGGTTCCGGACTGAGCGCCTAGAACCGCGAGACCACTGCGGCCGGCGAAAATTTACAAGTGGACATGCATCTATATCCAACGAAGTGCCTTCTGTAGACAGTTCACTTCGAAAGAACATCGAAACAGCCGAGTAAATGATTCATGATGTTCATCGTGCCAGAAATGATAACGCTATGTATGAATAGAACATAAGTGACGATTCAGCACTAGCAATCACCCATGAATCTTTCAAAATGGGCGATAGTTAGTTACATGTTCCACAGATCATTTGAACGATGCTTTTATCGAATTGATGTTTACAGGATATATATAGATGATTAGTTAATGAACACATTATAATTTTGCATCTACTCATGCAACTACACTTAAAATAATTTTGGTTGTTTTTACCAGTTTTAAGTAGAAATTCGTCAATAGAATAGAAGGAGCTGTCCAGGAGAAATGATTTTAGATTAGATATAAAATTTCAGGGTGTCTACGTGGACAAGAAAAAAAAATCCCGGATTTTTCCCGGATTTCCCGGGTAAAAACACAATTTCTCCCGGATGAAATTACGTATAAAGCGGGTGAAAATACATCCGTGTTAAGCAACAGTATACTTTCCCTCGGGCTGTAAAACCTATCAGTCCTTTGAATAGTGAAGGTCTTATACCGGCTGAGGACGTCCCAGCACTTAAGGAAACAGGAAAAACAATGCGTTTGGAAAGACGTTTGATGCGAGACAATGTAGACAGATTTTATTTTCGTATTGCGAAAGTATATACACAAATTCCACAAGTTACAGCACGGTAGCTTCCGAAGCCTTAAAATAGAGATTGCGTTGAGCGATGCACTTTTGTCAGCCAGTCACAGCTCAAGTCACGTGATCTCGCTAGCGAATGATGGCAGTTATTCAGAGCACGAGGCCTACGAGAAAGACAGGCCACGGCGCGTACGTTACGAACGTGGGCCGACCTCGCTCAACTCAGCAAAGTGCGTTTCTACACCGGTTAACGTAACTAAATGTGTATGTACGAACGAGAATTGCATCGACTATTGGAATCCACTATTATTAGCCCTACAATGATAGGAAGTCCGTAGGCCTACTAACAGGCTCTAATTTGGCAATTAAAATCATACCAAAATGATTATCAGTTGCATAAGGCACCACATCTTCTATGAAAGGAGAACTGTTACGAAGAAGAGACTAAATGCTGTAAACGAGCGGTTATACCATTTCTATCGAGAATTGATTTTAAATTTTGTTGTACGAACAGTAATCAGTAAGACTTCATAATAACGGGTTCCAGTACATGATGAAATTCTTGTTAGTATGCACGCACCCGGTTGCGAGTTAACAGATTTAAATACGCATTTTGCCCGCTGACTTACGGGAACGAGCGAACTCAGGCCGTTCTTCGTGACGTACGCGCCGCGGCCTGTCTTTCTCGTGGGCCTCAATCAGTGCACAATACATGTTATGTACTCAACCACTAGCAGCATCATTGTTAAGTAGCACGACCATACAAAGACGAAAGGTTAATGGGTTAAAGTAATGTAAGTACACTATATCTTCACGAAAAGCTGAACTTTCACATATAATATTGGGCATTAACAATGTTTTACTGCTTTTTCTCGAAGAGCGTGGTTAGGCAGGAACCTAAGAATGCTTCGGAAACTAAACTGCTGTATTTGATGTATTTCATTCATATACTTTCGTATTACGCAAACATGCAGTCCAAATGCCGATGCGAATCAAAGATCTTTCCAAAACGCGTTGTTTTTTGCTGGATTTCGTTTCC
This sequence comes from Schistocerca cancellata, assembly GCF_023864275.1. Classification (NCBI taxonomy): domain Eukaryota; kingdom Metazoa; phylum Arthropoda; class Insecta; order Orthoptera; family Acrididae; genus Schistocerca; species Schistocerca cancellata. Next base: position 778,962,464 of record NC_064628.1, on the reverse strand, counting down.
TAAAGTGCTCGGAAGTATAAAACCCCTAAACTTTCCATAAGCCGTTTTCCAATAACACTATCTAGTTTTCATTTCGTGATAATAACTGCAGTGATTTAGGAGAACCATTACAAAGTGAAGTTTATACTTAGCTGTAGTCGGTGTCATGTTTTCTCGACGAGTGATGCATCAACTTTTACATTGTTTTTATTCGAAACTCTGAATATACTATACAACATTTAAACACCCACTGACGTAAGGCTGCGAGCACTCACAACAAGGTCTAGGGATCTTTGAGAGCATTCTGCGTTCTGCCTGACTGGGACTGGAGTGGCAATAAAGGATGGGACAGAATAGGAGTCACCATGGCGTCAGCTGGTCAATGCAAAGCGATCCAGTGACTGGATGAAGTGGGAAGAGACATCGCTGCGAGCTGAGGAGGCGAGGTGAGGTGACCAAACCAGCAATCTATCACACGAAAGACGAGCCATCGCTTTCAGCTGCTAACATCGTTACATGCCTGTTCAAAATCCCAATACCGTGAAACGCCGTAATAATACAGCCGCTGTTACCGTGATTAAATACAAATAAAACAATTGCCGTTTATACATTCAATGCCAAAAACTATAACTTGGTATATGTAAAGAGAAAAAAACGTCGAGACAGTATTACAGGAAAATACTAGCTGGCAAATAAGTGGTAAAGAAAACATTACTTAAGTTGGTCAATAATTAAAGAAGAAAAGTCTGGAGCAAGAGTCTTGAAATACGAGTTTATTGAGACGAGTAGCATGTTCTTCAGATGATCATAGACTACCGTGTAGCTAGCACGTTTCGGGTTTTTTTTTGTGCTCTATCTTTGCAACAAACATTGGCAAATACAGAAGCAGTTACTAGAGCGCACTCCGCAACTTCAAAGTTCTCCAGCCATCGGATCACGCAAATCTTCAAGGGCAAACGTTCCGATTCAATGGTCCAAATATACAGAGCTAGTCTGGAACGGAAATCCTTAAATAGGTTTTACAGGGCATGTACAAACTGAATTATCATCCAGAGTGTTTCCTTTACTGCGGACTTGATTAGCAGAAAAATATGGAGAGGGGGCTTGCAAGTACGTCAAAGAACAGCAAGGAAACATAACGTGAAGACAACAATAACAGCTGAACAGGGTTTATTACGTTTCTAGGAACGGAGGGATATATAAAAAGCGACATTATCAATGTACTGGATGTCAAGTTAAATCATATTTTAAAATGAAGCGGGTAAATCATTCCTCTACAAGTAAATCAACATGTACGCTGCTACAGAATCTAGACTTTAAATTAAAATCGGTATATGTACAACAGAAGGTCTACAAAGTCCTAAAGCACTTCGGAAATTTTACACACAGTAGAGCGCCTCAGCTGTAAAGTAACTGGGAGGCCAAGTCATTCGTAACCGGCAGACTTCATAACTTAGTAATCGTGGATGGGAGACGAGAGCAAGCAACCAATAGCAGCCGATAGAGAGAGAGAGAGAGAGAGAGAGAGAGAGAGGAGGAGAAGCCTCATGGTAAGGAATAAGCTAGAACGAAAAGGTGGCGAAGCCTTCAGAATTTTGGTCGATGAGCGCGGTGGCCTTAATATCTTTCGTCTTTATAATTGAGGTGCTGTACTGTACATGTAAAATTAGCTAGAAACTTGCAACAGGTTACTGGAGTAAGACTGGTTGATACGTCTTGTCATTCATAGTTTCTTAAAGGGTCAACAAACGCAGAGCTACTAATAATATCGTAATTAACGCCGATTGTTGCTTGGCAGAGACAGTGTTCTCAAACGTGCCTCGTTCGATTTTCAAATCACACAGTCTGTCAGCAGTCAGTGTGCTCAGCTCACCTGTTGAATTCAGTTCTGCGCACGTGCGGGGCAAAATTTTATAAACTGACAAGGTAGGTAACACTCATTGTGTCATATTTCATTATGCATAATAACGAGGCGCAGCCTTATTTACATCGATCTTTCTTCTTTATCCAATAAAGGTTGTCCACCAACAACCACTGCGACTGCGCCATGTCGATTGGTTTTCAAGATAGCTGGCTTTCAGATCCAGCATTCAAGGACTGGTTGGTGAAAGTACCTACAGACCTTTATAGTGCTAAATGTGGATTATGTCCAGGGACCCTCATTAACATCCGTACTATGGGAAGATCGGCTCTTACAAGTCACATGACAAAATCCAAGAAGCACGTCGCGAAAGCAGCTGCCATGAGAAGCACAGCAAGTTTGTATGTCTAAACCCGACCGGCGGCGACCACTTCAACCCAGCAGACAGATTCTACTTCCACTACCACATCTGCGGATTCAGCTGGGTCAACAACAGTGGCGTTGGCCGCTGGAATTGTTGCGCCTCCGCAGAAGGATGTCACTGCAATGTCAAAACCCGTGGATAAACTGAAAGGAATTGATCGGATGGCAATAAAGGACGAAGTAACAAAGGCGGAAATACTGTGGTGTTTGGAGTGCATCGTTTCACACAAGTCACTGCGTAGTTCTACGAAAGACGTGTTGCTTTTCCCCGCAATGTTCCCCGACAGTGAAGTGGCCAAGAGCATGCGTTTACAAAAGGACAAAATCGGTTATATCGTGCAATATGGACTAGCTCCCTTCTTTGAATCTGAAATTAAATGTGACCTCGTAAACGCATCAAGGATTGTTGTTTGTTTTGACGAATCCTTGAACAAGGTGTGCAAAAGAATCCAGATGGACATTTTAGTGCGTTATTGGGACATTAAAAAAAATCTAGTGTGCACCCGTTACTACGCATCGGCTTTTCTAGGCAGTTCGACGGCAGCTAAGCTACTCGAGTCCTTCAAGAAAAAAATTCCCGGCGAAACAATGAAAAAACTTTTACAAGTATCGATGGACGGCCCTAACGTCAACTTTGCGTTCTTAAGGGGACTTAAAATTTTTTTGAAAGAAATTGAAGGAGTAGACACCGTTTTACTGGATATTGGAACGTGTGGGCTTCACGTTGTTCACGGCGCCTTCAAGTCCGCAATTCAAGAAACACAGTGGATGATAATTCAGTTTTTACGTGCCTTGTACAATCTTTTTAAGGATGTCCCTGCCAGAAGAGCTCTGTATATTTCGACAACGGAATCGGAACTGTTTCCCTTAAAGTTTTGCGCGATCCGATGGCTGGAGAATGTGGAAGTTGCTGAGCGAGCTCTAGTAATGCTTCCGTTTCTGCGAATAATTGTTGGAAAACTGGAAGAAAAAAACAAACCAAAATGTGCTAGCTACAGAGTAGTGGAGGATCACCTCAAGGACAAGCTACTTGGTCCGAAAATTGCCTTTTTCAAGACTCTTGCTGGAGACTTGACACCTTTCCTAAAGGATTTCCAATCCGATTGGCCGCTAGCACCGTTCCTCCACTCTGCTTTGACAGAGATAATGGAGACAACGATGACACGATTTGTCCAGCCGACGAAGATCTCGCCGTCAGTTAATTTGGACAAAGAATCCAATCTTTTGGGTGTGAACCACGTCAAGATTGGGTTCACCGTCAAGAATGAATTCAGAAAGTGCAGGTCTCTCACAGCCCTTGAAATCGCTAAGTTCCGGAGCGAATGCAGAAGAGGAATGATCAAGCTTGTGTCAAAGTTGATGGAGAAATCTCCCTTACACTTTAGGTAGACAAAAGCTGTAAGCTGCTTTGATCCCACAATAGCGTACAGGGAGGCTGGTCCCAAACGATTTCATTCCTTTCTACAGATTTTGGTGGAGAGCAATTGGATTAACGGTGTTTGTGCCGATAAAGCAGAAGCGCAATACGCTTCTGTTGTAAAGAAGAACTGCAAAACAAAATTCCAAACATTCAACAAAAAGGAGCAACGGCTGGATGAGTTCTGGATGAATTGTCTCAAGAACCAGAATGCAACGTGCCACGAGCTGCAGAAGGCAATGGAAATCGCGCTCAGTTTGTCGCACGGTCAAGCAGCTGCGGAGCGAGGATTCTCGGTGAACAAAGAGTGCCTCTTCGAGAATATGAGGGAACAATCTGTAGTGAGCAGAAGACTGGTGTACGACGCCGTCAAGACACACGGCGGTGTCCAAGGAGTGCCTATAACAAAGTCTCTTATACACTCGGTAAGAAACTCACGAGATCGATATGCTGAAGACCTCAAAAATCGAAACGACGAGTCATCCAGGAAAAAGGATCATCTGACTAAAAGGAAGATTGTTGACGCAGAAATAAGACAGCTTAAAGAGAAGAAGGCAAAACTTGAGGGGAACATTCAAAACGCTCAGATAGAGCGAGAATCTATTACAGAACGAATCAATGCTCTCGCACACAGCTCCAAGTGAGTTATTTTCCAAGCTCAATTCCTAAATTACAGTATTTGTTGTTAACATGGTACTTCCTTCTAAATTATTTGTTTTATTTGTTGTATTGTCTAATAATAATTAAAATGTTTCTTTAATAAAATGTTTTTAAAACAAATGAATATGATAGCGTTATTTTAAACTACTAACTCCCACAGATGTTTAAATATACATTTCAAACAATAACTTTCATAATTAAAAATATTTGAAAAATAAACCTAATTTAAGAAATTAAGTATTAAAATAAAGACTGGAGCTAAAATTTAGCAACACGAAAATCCGAAAAGAAAGGACTGTAAAAATGCACAAAATATTTTACGGAAAAAATCTCTTATTATTCTAAAACGAACGACAGTAATTAAAGGTCTTTAACAACGATTAAACCGTAAGCTTTTGTATTTAAATAAAAAATAATAAAATCAGAAAAAATGAGGAATGGAAGAGGTAAAAGACATACTTGTCGTTACTGAAAGCAAATTTTAGACCGGGGAATATAGTAGCTGCGCTTGACACAGGTTTTCGCTCTAAAACTGGACTAATTTCGTACGAGAGCAAGGTACGGATGTCCCGCTACCTGTCGCGTGACTGGTGCTGCCTTCTGTTGTCCATTTATAGGATTAGTTAGAAAGAAGTAGCGAACGTTGGAGCTGTTCGGAGACGAAGATCCAATTCACCGGCAAAAAAGTAGAAAAGAAGCGAACTGGTATTGCTCTGCATGCCAGAACACTTCGTCTTTTCTACACTACAGAAAAGTCGAAGTGCTCTGGCATGAAGAGACTTGTGACATTGCTCAGTAACATATTATTCACTTTTTTTGAAGGTCAATTATACTTTTTGCCATCGATTGCATAATTTTTATCTATGAAAGAACAACATTAAATATGAAAACTAACTTGAAGCTCGGTCTTTTTTTAACGTGTGTTACACATTAAGTCATATCAAATACAAATGTGCGGTAAAATTGTAAATACTGGCATAAATAACGTCTCGTCTGGGCCCGAAATTTTTCAAATGGCTGATCCTCAAGTGTTACCGGTACGTTTTGAATGAGAGTTATAACGCCCTGTGATTTAAGAAATTCACTGCACATTCTCACACGTAACATACATCATCTTGCTTGGAAATTTACTGTGAAAGTAACGCTTCTCAAGTCACTATTCGTAACATTTTCCAGTGATCTGTTAGAAATGTAAACAATTGCGACGCTAGCACATCGAATGCACGTTAGTTGTTATGCACGTACTGCATAATCTTCGACCTAAAGCCTTTGACACTTTTCGGTGTCGGCAAACTGGTCTGTGCATTGTGTAAATTACTCCTTTTCTAAGCAACTAAACTTTTATTTTTGTGTTATTCTCTGATTGTTTGATTGCTGCAGTATTATTCAGCAGTAGTGGGCTAAAGTTCTTTGTCAGCGTATCAGATCTTACACGTCAAACCAACAAAAATTTAACTGAAATCTAAAAGAATGAAAAATCCCGGAATTCTAAAAAATTACCGGGTTTTTCCCGGATTTGTCCCGGATGAAAAAATTCCCGGGTTTTTCCCGGATCTCCCGGATGTCCCAGGCCGTATACACCCTGAATTTGCTTCGCTACCTGTTAGACATTTTATGTTATTGGGCAAATGATAGAAAAATTTTATTCTGGGATATTCAACTCCTTTGTGAGCCACTGACAGTGCTGGGAACACTTCCAGTGAGTTATCTCAATATCAGTAAAAGAATGGCAGCCCTTCTTCTGCCCCCTCCCCCCTTTTCCTAACCCAGAGGAACTAGTAATGCTGGACGTCTCCACAAACTTACTTTATTGTATGCAGTACACATTTCTGTATAATGTGTTCATATACTTTCGCATTTAGGCGTTTTCTTAAGCGCAATAAGGAAGCTACACCCTAACCATGAAAAACATCGTCATACCACAACACCACATCCTCCGTACTGCACTGTTGGCACAATGCATGACAGCTGGTAATGTTCTACAGGCATTCATCAAACCAGAACCCTTCCATCTGATAGTCACAGGATGTAGTGTGATTCATTTTGCCTTTCCCACCTATTTAATTCTTCTTATTCTTTTACATATATCGCTGGTTGACAAAAAAAAAAAAATTGCTCTGAGCACTATGCGACTTAACATGTGAGGTCACCAGTCCCCTAGAACTTAGAACTACTTAAACCTAACTAACCTAAGGACATCACACACATCCATGCCCGAGGCATTCGAACCTGCGACCGTAGCAGCAGCGCGGTTCCAGACTGAAGCGCCTAGACCCGCTCGGCCACAGCGCCCGGCGGTTGGTTGACAGACTCATCATCATTGTTCTGTTTCCTGATATTTTATCTTGTCCGTGGCGCTAGTTTTCTTGTGGTAATGGACGGTATTGAAACACTAGCTCAACGCAGAGTGTGTATCACTGGTCGCATAACGTGACCTGGGGAACTCCATCTGCTTTCTGGGCTGGACAACATTATCACCTTCACGCTTTTACAATTCTTTCACGTCAACTTGCTTCTATCTCTTCGTTACCTCTATTCTCACATACAGTCGAGTCCATTGGGATTTGTCTTTTGTGTATTTCCTCTCTGGGGACTTTTCCTGGCTTGACACACAAATACAACACTTCAAGCGTAACTTAGCACTGACTACAAAAAGGTGTGGCTTAGGATGAGCTTCTCGAATATTGTACCTCTTTCTCTTTAATTTTCAACGCATAGTCACTGAGCTAGCTGGACTTCTCGTAACACTCTGAAACTCACAAGTGATTCTCTCCGCTTATTTCATGCATTTTGTTACAACCACCTTCCACAATGCTCGACTGTCCCTATTCGCCAGTACATAAGATGTGCCTAGTCTTCGTTTAATTGGGTTATTCTTTCGTGCCTACATTTCGCAATTACATTGCCAACAGTCGGCTTGGGCAGTTTTAGAAGGGTTGAAATGTTCCAGAGGCCTTTGTTACTCACGTGGCAGCCAATGACTAGTCTACGTTCGAATTCACTGAGTTCTCCTGACTAACTCTCTACTGACAACACAATACTAATTGCTTCCTTTTATACTGGTGGGCCCACCTCCCGTGACATCTAGTTGTCAACTCCGCATTTCATAGGATTGCCTGGATAGTGCTGATTAGAGACCGTATGTCCATTATCCCGTGGCTCTGAGCACTATGGGACTTAACATCTGAGGTCATCAGTCCCCTAGAACTTAGAACTACTTAAACCTAACTAACCGAAGGACATCACACACATCCATGCCCGAGGCAGGATTCGAACCTGCGACCGTAGCGGTCGCGCGGTTCCAGACTGAAGCGCCTTTAACCGCGTGGCCACACTGGCCGGCCCATTATCCCGTGTTATACCTATTTACATGGTATTGCACCCATTAGAACAGTATTTTAAATGCACAAGTGATTTGTGAGTGGTCTTCTTCGACTCCATTTTGCCAGTGGCCTGGCAATGAACCGATGTCTGCCAACGGCATTACCTACAGTTGAGCCAATGTGGTCATTCCATTTTATATCCCATATATTTGCTAATGTGAAGAATGTTGATGTGCAAGATGATTAAGAGTCCTCATTTATCTGCAGGTGCTCCTATAAATTACGGTGTAAGTCAGACCAAAGCTGGAGGAAGACAAGGGCATACCATCTCTAATACAATGATGTATAATAAAATACTTTAGTGTACAAAGAAACTTTCCTATTTATGATTGCTGTACCCTCGTTTGAAGCCATCTGACACACGTGTTCATTGCACAGTGTGGGAAGGAAGAAAGAAACATTCTACAGACAGCACTGCCATTAGAGATGGAGCACAAGCTCAGGTTAAGAAAGGGTGAGGATGGATATCAGCCATGGCCTTGTGAAAGGAACCATTCTAGCATTTGCCTCGAGTGATTCGGGAAAATCACGGAAAACCTAAATCTGGATGGCTGGACGGATATTGGAACTGTCGTCCTCCTGAGTGTGACTCCAGCGTGCTAACCACTGCGCCACCTTGCTCAGTCAGTTGTTGGATAGGCAGCGTTGTGGCGCCAGCAGATAGAGCAGCGTAGTACCTGTAGGGAGCCGGTCGACGTGCAGGAGGCGTTGACGTGGGGCAGTCCTTTGTCCAGCTTGAGGCTGTTGCCGGCCCCGGGACATCCGGCTAGCACGACACCATCCTTGGGCAACAGTAGCTGTCCTGTCTCGCGATCCGGCAGCGCCAATGCGCCACCCACCGCCAGAACCGGCTCGTGTCGGCTCTTCACGCGCCACACATCCACCGAGCAGCCCGCTGCAACACAACACACACACCACCAACACTCATATTCCTCCTGCTCTCACCAAACTACACAGGAAACAGAGCCTATCTTCTGCGGTGTGCAAGGGTCGTTCTGGAAATGATGCATCCTGTATTTTTGTGACAACTTTGAGGAGCGGAGTCATATTACACTGCTAACCCAAAACATTATGACCACTGCCTATCGCGAATTTGAATCCCACCTTGTGACACTCCAGGCATGTGTCATAGTAAGAAAGATAAACTGCAAACGAGTATCTCGAAAATGGCCAATGTCATGAGCATCTATAATAGTGGTCAAAGGGTGGTGAACTCACCCATTGGGGAGACTGGTGACTTACCTGGTCTGCAAAGCGTGACAGGTGTGACGTGTGGCGGATCTGACAATAGAGTGCAGGCACAAGTATTTCGAAGTACACCATTCAGCACACATGAACATGGGGCACTGCATCAGGTGATCCCTATGTGTTCCATACTGATCCAAAGACATCATCAATTACAACTGCACAGATTGCAACTAGCACAGGTCATCAAGATTGGGCCATGGATCAGTTTACGTGATCGAATAAATCACACTTGTTATTTCACCAGGCTGATGATTGTGTTCAGATACACCATTGCCCAGTCGATTGGCAACTCTGAACATACTGGGGACAGTCATCTGGGTTCCTACGGGACGTGCTACTAGTAAAAAGTATAATGACGGCTGTGGAGTACTTGAACATTAGTGCAAACACCCTGCATGCCTTCATGCATGATGTCTTCCTTGACGACGATGGCATCTTGCAATGGGATAACTGTCAGTCTCCCTACGCCAGAAATGTCTATCATGGTTTGAAGAGCACGATATTCCACTCATGCTGATGTTTTGGCCACCACATCCGTTGGAACACATCTAACCCGCCAGGGTAGCCGAGCGCCCTAACGCGCTTCATCCTGGACTCGGGTAGGCGCGCCAGCCCCGGATCGAATCCGCCCGGCGGATTAACGACGAGGGCCGGTGTGCCGGCCAGCCTGGATGTGGTATTTAGGCGGTTTTCTACATCGCGCTAGGTGAATACTGGGCTGGTTCTCACGTTCCGCCTCAGTTACAAGCGTCACAGACATTTGAAAACACGTTCACACTATTTCACGATTTACACTAGACATGGGCAGTTGGGGTACACTAATTCCGTCCTAGGAGGTATAGGGTGGCAGCAGGAAGGGCATCCAGCCACCCCTTACCATTAACATGCCAAATCCGTTTAACCATGGCCGACCCTGCTTCACTGCGGGATAAGGCACAAGCAGTAGATAGATAGATAGATCCGTTGGAACACATCTCTGACACTGTCAGGCACCATCTCAACGTCCACAAACCAGTGGCCTGCAGCTTATGAGAGTTATGAAAACATCTGGTGCCATATATATGTCTGGAAACTTGTCGAATCCATGCTATGGCAAATACTGTAAGTAGGCTGTTTAGGTTCTTATATTGGTAACGCCGCCGCCACGTAGCGCTCTCTGTATGAAAATCACTGGCTGTGCTGTGTGCAGTCTGTGGCTAGTTTTGCATTGTTGTCTGCCATTGTAGAGGGGCAGCTGGATGTTAACAGCGCGTAGCGTTGCGCAGTTGGAGGTGAGCCGCCAGCAGTGGTGGATGTGGGGAGAGAGATGGTGAAGTTTTGATGATTTGTGATACTGGATGTTAATTATGAATATTAAGGTAAATACAGTGTTTGTTCTCTATTAAAATCTTTCATTTGCTAACTATCCCTATCAGTAGTTAGTGCCTTCAGTACTTTGAATCTTTTATTTAGCTGGCAGTAGTGGCGCTCGCTGTATTGCAGTAGTTCCAGTAATGAAGATTTTTGTGAGGTAAGTTATTTGTGAAAGGTATAGTTTAATGTTACTCAGAGCCATTCCTTTGCAGGGATCTTTGATAGTCAGATTGCGTTGCGCTAAAATTATTGTGTGTCAGGTTAAGCACAGTCTTGTATAAATTGTTCTAAGGGGACGTTTCATATGGCGACCCTGCCAGGATACCTCACTGGAATCTTCTGATTTTTTCTTGTAGTTTGTGTATTTAGTGTAGCTTTAGCGCGTAATTGTAGAGAGAATCTCCTTGGTAGTTGCAGTCTTTCATTGTTGTACAGTAAAACAGTTGTGGCATGCATATAGATTTGCACCAAGTATTTCGCAGCTACGCTTGCAATTAACTAGATATTATTTTCAGTGTTATGTTAATGTGTTCTCTTATTTTTGCTATTCAAATTGTGCTTTTCTGTGTTATCATGTGAAATATTGTGACAATAATGGCGTGTGAAAAACGTAACACTAGGCTCCAAACTAAATTGAGAAATAATAGTGACGACGAGCGTAGCTTATCAGCACCACTGGGTAGTGAATTAACAGACATTCGAAGTAGTAATTTGGGAACTGTGCATAGGGATATGGAGCGGGCGGCAAATAATGGTGTAGACAGTCAAACAGGTAGTGAACAGGGAAGCATTATCGATCGATCAGTCGGCAACAGCTCGCCTCAGGAATCCGAAATGATAGGACACAATATTGCAAATACTGTAGATTCAGGTTTTGCGTCCTCACCGTTTTCTCAAATAAGTCAAGATACATTTTCTGCTTGTCAAAATGTGAATGTTGCTAGTGCAAATGCACTGCCGAAAACCGTAGAGGAACAGATTCCAGACACTAATGCAATGTTATTACAATTAATGCAACAAATGGGACAAAAGCTTCAAAAGTTAGACACAATGGAACAATACCAGAGACAAACACAGCAACAGTTAGACACAGTGGAACAAAATCTTAAAAAGTTAGACACAGTGGAACAAAATCTTAAAAAGTTAGACACAGTGGAACAAAATCTTAAAAAGTTAGACACAATGGAACAAAATCAGAGACAAACACAGCAAAAGCTGCAACAGTTGGACACAATGGAACAAAATCTTCGGAAGTTAGACACCACACTTGAACAAACACGTGAAGATCTAACTACTGAGTTACATAACATTGAATCGAAATGTCAAAAAGTCTGTAATGACGTAAAAACACAAATTTGTGAGCATTTTCAGCCTATTTTTTCGCGGCATGAAAATGCATTACAGAATCACGAAGCAGCCATAAAAGAACTGCAAACTATTGTTCATGAAAATCATGAGACCTTGCAAGCTAAAATGGACTCAGTTGCATCTACCGATTCGGTTACGCAACTTGCAAAAACTCAGGAAAACTTAAAGGACACAGTAGAAAGACACATGGGGGAAATTAGTTCATTATCAGAGAAAGTAGCCGAACTTTCGGATCAGGTCACTAACTTATCTACGAAGGTAGATGATAATCTGAATGACACAAAACCGGTAGTCTTTAATGACACAGAAGAGTGCGAACAAATTAGGAAACTGAAACAAAATCTGAATCAAATTAATACGCAACACCATTTGTAAAATTTTTTGTGGGGAGCATGGGGGCTATGTAAGTAGGCTGTTTAGATTTTTATATGGGTAATGCCACGTAGCGCTCTATATGAAAATCACTGGCTGTGCTGTGTGCAGTATGTGGCTAGTTTGCATTGTTGTCTGTTTCTCTGATTGTCTCTGCGATAGTCATTACCGCGGAAAGGTGATCTTTCCCTGTAACTATTACTCTGCCAGTGGTTGTCATATGGGTGGTGTCTGTTTTGGTCACGATTTACGTTGTAAGAATAGGTTTGTCGTGGCCATTTATTGTTTCTGTCGTCACGGAATTGTGACGGATGTGACCTGTAGTTATTGTTTTCCTGTTTTCGCATCCCGCGACTGTCTGTGTCAATTTCCAGTTCTTGTAACAGTCCCTGAAAAGTTTCAATGTCGTCTTTGCAACGTCCTGCCAAAATAATATGCCGTAAATGTTCAGGTAATTTGATTAAACAAATGCGGATGAGTTCTGAGGGGCTGTATGGGTTTGACAGGTATTGATTCTTGTGCAACATGTCTTCAAAATATTTGACAAGACTGGAAAATTCAGATTGTTCGAAGTGTTTCATCATCATGATGCTATGTTTTACTCGGTCCTGTGTGGCTTGAGACCAATATGCTGAGAGGAAGGCGTGGTAAAATTCTCCTTCACTGTGACAATCGTGAATGACCGATCGCATTCTTACAGCTGGTTCATTCTCCAAGTAGCCACACATAAATTCTAACCTGTGCTCCAATGACCAGTTGGGAGGAAAACAATGAGAGAATTGATGGAGCCACGCTTGTGGATGAATGTCGTTGGCAGAATTCTTAAATGTTTTGAATTTACGTGTAGTAATGAACAGCTTATAATCAAAATCATCGTGTCGGCGAGTAGCATGTCGGTCATTGTTACGTCGTGTCGGCAGTTCCATCTCAAAATTCGGTGTACCTTGCCAATTTCTTTCATAATTACCGAAATGCCCTGTGTTATTATTTTGTGGCTTTTCCGTATTTCTATGTCCCTCTTCCCGTATTGGGGCGCGAGTGTCCTCTGAGATACGTAATTCTTGTATTACCTGTGTCAGCTGTTCTTGTACTTCCCGGATTTCTCTTTGGTGTTGCGTATTAATTTGATTCAGATTTTGTTCCATTGTGTCCAACTGTTGCAGCTTTTGCTGTGTTTGTCTCTGATTTTGTTCCATTGTGTCTAACTTTTTAAGATTTTGTTCCACTGTGTCTAACTTTTTAAGATTTTGTTCCACTGTGTCTAACTTTTTAAGATTTTGTTCCATTGTGTCTAACTGTTGCTGTGTTTGTCTCTGGTATTGTTCCATTGTGTCTAACTTTTGAAGCTTTTGTCCCATTTGTTGCATTAATTGTAATAACATTGCATTAGTGTCTGGAATCTGTTCCTCTACGGTTTTCGGCAGTGCATTTGCACTAGCAACATTCACATTTTGACAAGCAGAAAATGTATCTTGACTTATTTGAGAAAACGGTGAGGACGCAAAACCTGAATCTACAGTATTTGCAATATTGTGTCCTATCATTTCGGATTCCTGAGGCGAGCTGTTGCCGACCGATCGATCGATAATGCTTCCCTGTTCACTACCTGTTTGACTGTCTACACCATTATTTGCCGCCCGCTCCATATCCCTATGCACAGTTACCAAATTACTACTTTGAATATTAGTTAATTCATTACATGGTGGGGCCAACACACTGCTTTCGTCTTCACTGTCATTTCTCATTTTACTTTGGAGCCGAGTGTTACGTTTTTCACACGCCATTATTGTCACAATATTTCACACGATAACACAGAAAAGCACAATTTGAATAGCAAAAATAAGAGAACACATTAACATAGCACTGAAAATAATATCATAAAACCGGTAGTCTTTAATGACACAGAAGAGTGCGAACAAATTAGGAAACTGAAACAAAATCTGAATCAAATTAATACGCAACACCATTTGTAAAATTTTTTGTGGGGAGCATGGGGGCTATGTAAGTAGTCTGTTTAGATTTTTATATGGGTAATGCCACGTAGCGCTCTATATGAAAATCACTGGCTGTGCTGTGTGCAGTATGTGGCTAGTTTGCATTGTTGTCTGCCATTGTTGTCATGAACTGCTATAGCTGGATGTGAACAGCGCGTAGCGTTGCACAGTTGGAGGTGAGCCGCCAGCAGTGGTGGATGTGGGGAGAGAGATGGCGGAGTTTTGAAAAATGTCATGAACTGCTGTATATATTATGAATCTTGAGGTAAATACATTGTTTGTTCTCTATTAGAATCTTTCATTTGCTAAGACTATCAGTAGTTAGTGCCTTCCGTAGTTTGTATCTTTTATGTAGCTGGCAGTAGTGGCACTCGCTGTATTGCAGTAGTTCGAGCAACGAAGATTTTTGTGAGGCAAGTGATTTCTGAAAGGTATAGTTTAATGTTACTCAGGGCCATTCTTTTGCAGGGATTTTTGATAGTCAGATTGCGTTGCGCTAAAATTATTGTGTGCCAGGTTAAGCACAGTCTTGTATAAATTGTTCTAAGGGGACGTTTCAGATCAAGCGGTGAAGCCGGCAACGTGCGCTGGCTTGCGACCATGTTGCGACTTGATACTAGGGCTGTTGAGATTTTTAAAAATATTGAGAATTCGGTATATCGATATTTAGAAACATATCATTATCGGCTTTCGAGATACAGAAAAAAGTATCGACGTACAGACCTATAAAATTATCGGCTGCACATTGTAAATATATTGCCGGTTAAGTATTGATTTATTATTAGATATTCTGTAAATCAATAAGCTAGCAGCCTGCTGAAAGGGGAATCGATGCACGTTCACGCTTGGCGATAACCGCTTTGCTAACAGTGGTAACGCAGCATGTACAGGGTGTTTCAAAAATGACCGGTATATTTGAAACGGCAATAAAAACTAAACGAGCAGCGATAGAAATACACCGTTTGTTGCAATATGCTTGGGACAACAGTACATTTTCAGGCAGACAAACTTTCGAAATTACAGTAGTTACAATTTTCAACAACAGATGGCGCTGCGGTCTGGGAAACTCTATAGTACGATATTTTCCACATATCCACCATGCGTAGCAATAATATAGCGTAGTCTCTGAATGAAATTACCCGAAACCTTTGACAACGTGTCTGGCGGAATGGCTTCACATGCAGATGAGATGTACTGCTTCAGCTGTTCAATTGTTTCTGGATTCTGGTGGTACACCTGGTCTTTCAAGTGTCCCCACAGAAAGAAGTCACAGGGGTTCATGTCTGGCGAATAGGGAGGCCAATCCACGCCGCCTCCTGTATGTTTCGGATAGCCCAAAGCAATCACACGATCATCGAAATATTCATTCAGGAAATTAAAGACGTCGGCCGTGCGATGTGGCCGGGCACCATCTTGCATAAACCACGAGGTGTTCGCAGTGTCGTCTAAGGCAGTTTGTACCGCCACAAATTCACGAAAAATGTCCAGATAGCGTGATGCAGTAATCGTTTCGGATCTGAAAAATGGGCCAATGATTCCTTTGGACGAAATGGCGGCCCAGACCAGTACTTTTTGAGGATGCAGGGACGATGGGACTGCAACATGGGGCTTTTCGGTTCCCCATATGCGCCAGTTCTGCTTATTGACGAAGCCGTCCAGGTAAAAATAAGCTTCGTCAGTAAACCAAATGCTGCCCACATGCACATTGCCGTCATCAATCCTGTGCACTATATCGTTAGCGAATGTCTCTCATGCAGCAATGGTAGCGGCGCTGAGGGGTTGCCGCATTTGAATTTTGTATGGATAGAGGTGTAAACTTTGGCGCATGAGACGATACGTGGACGTTGGCGTCATTTGGACCGCAACTGCAACACGGCGAACGGAAACCCGAGGCCGCTGTCGGATCACCTGCTGCACTAGCTGCGCGTTGCCCTCTGTGGTTGCCGTACGCGGTCGCCCTACCTTTCCAGCACGTTCATCCGTCACGTTCCCAGTCCGTTGAAATTTTTCAAACAGATCCTTTATTGTATCGCTTTTCGGTCCTTTGGATACATTAAACCTCCGTTGAAAACTTCGTCTTGTTGCAACAACACTGTGTTCTAGGCGGTGGAATTCCAACACCAGAAAAATCCTCTGTTGTAAGGAATAAACTATGTTGTCTACAGCACACTTGCACGTTGTGAACAGCACACGCTTACAGCAGAAAGACGACGTAGAGAATGGCGCACCCACAGACTGCGTTGTTTTCTATATCTTTCACATCACTTGCAGCGCCATCTGTTGTTGAAAACTGTAACTACTGTAATTTCGAAAGTTTGTCCGCCTGAAAATGTACTGTTGTCCCAAGCATATTGCAACAAACGGTGTAGTTCTATCGCTGCTCGTTTAGTTTTTATTGCCGTTTCAAATATACCAGTCATTTTTGAAACACCCTGTATATAGCCACAGCCAGGGCAATAGGACTTCTCCTTTGTGCCACCTGCACTTGCTTCACATAGTCAAAGAGAAAGACTGGTCGTGATGAAAGCTTAGAAAGTATGAGGGTCACTCCAAAAGAAATGCACATTATTTTTGTAAAAATACAGTTTTCATTCTGCATGTGTGAAAGTTTTGCAGTGCGTAGATACATCCTTCCCGATTGTTTTCAAACTTAGTTCAAACTGTTCCCGTGAGTGGCGCCGTCACAGGATGTCTTCAAGGTGGCTGCTACACTTGACGTTCCCCAGAAGCAACGTGCTGTCATAGAATTCCTATGCTGTGAAAATGAGACAGTGGGAAACATCCACAAGAGGTTGAAAAAGGTGTATGGAGATTCTGCTGTCGATCACAGTACAGTTAGTCGGTGGGCAAGCAGGTTTCGTGATGAAAGCGGGCACGGCAATACTGAGGATTGTCCTCGCAGCGGCAGGCCTCGTACTGCACACACTCCAGACAATGTGCAGAGAGTTAACGAATTGGTGACTGCTGACAGACGCGCCACAGTGAACGAATTGTCACGCTACGTTGGGATAGGGGAAGGAAGTGTTTGCAGAATACTGAAAGTGTTGGCTTTAAAAAAGGTTTGTGCCACTTGGGTTCCCAGGATGTTGACAGTGGCTCACAAGGAAACAAGAAAAACGGTATGCAGCGAACATCTGAACAGAAAGAGAATGGTGGAGATGAATTTCTTGGAAGAATTGTGACACATGATGAAACATGGCTCCATCATTTTTTACGAGAGACGAAGAAGTAATCAATGGAGTGGCATCATGCAAATTTACCCAAGAAAAAAAATTCAAAACCACACCTTCTGCTGGAAAAATTATGGCTACGGTGTTTTCCGATTCCGAAGGACTCTTGCTTGTGGACATCATGCCAAGTGGAACCACCATAAATTGTGATGCATATGTGACGACACTGGAGAAACTTCAAGCTCCACTGAGTCGTGTTCGACCACATTGGCAAAAGCAGGATGTTTTGCTGTTGCACGACAATGCACGGCCACATGTCAGTCAAAAAACCATGGAAGGGATCACAAAACTCGGATGGACAACACTGAAAGACCCGCCTTACAGTCCTGACCTGGCCCCATGTGACTATCATCTCTTTGGGAAACTGAAAGACTGTTCGTGGAACAAGGTTTGAAAATGATGACTCATTGTGCACGCTGCCAAACAACGGCTCCTACAGGTTGGTCCAGAATTTTACCGTGCGGGTATGCAGGCGCTGGTTCCAAGATGGCGTAATGCAGTTGAGAGGGATGGAAATTATGTGGAGAAATGAAAATATTGATCCTAAAGGATGTATCTACACACTGTAAAACTGTATAATAAAAGATGGATTTTTAAAAAAATAGTGTGCATTTCTTTTGGAGTGACCCTCGTAGTAAAACTTCTTCACACGGTGAAAGTAAAATTATATTCTACTACAATTTCAAAAGAACAGCTTCAAATATTTCCCGAAAATTTCGAAAAAAATGTAATGTAAAATAAAAATATCGGCAATCTATATTGCTATCTCGATATCGATATATCGGTAGAAAATATAACGCCGTTATATAGCGATGTATCCTGGAGAAAATATCGACATATCTATATATTTTCAACAACTCTATTTGATACCAGCCCCTTTTTTGCTTTTGTCTCTGCAGATCAACTGTCAAGCGTCAGTTGAATTGAATGGTTCTGTTCATGTTTCTAGTTCCACTATTATATCTTGTAGACAATGTATCACGTATTCACAAGCTAGGTTTCGTACTTCTCTTTCAACATATCTAAAAGGAGTAAAAGGTAAGTGCAGTTCATCATTTCCATACCTAGAAATGAGTCGGTGTCTGTAAGTCTGTCTCCATCTGAGTGTCCCAAGAAAATGATGACTTCTGGTGACCTTAGGTTAATGACTGGAAGAGTTGCGATGCTGTGCGGTTGGATGTTGGTGGTGGTGAGGGGGGGGGTATCGGGGGGGAGATCGATAAAAAGTGTTCCATTTACCAGTTCTCGCCTATGGTGGCTGTGGTGTCACTGCCAGACACCACACTTGCTAGGTGGTAGCTTAAATCGGCCGCGGTCCATTAGTACATGTCGGACCCGCGTGTCGCCACTGTCAGTACTTGCAGACCTAGCGCCACCACATGGCAGGTCTAGAGAGGCGGACTAGCACTCGCCCCAGTTGTACGACGACTTTGCTAGCGACTACACTGACGAAGCCTTACTCTCATTTGCCGAGAGACAGTTAGAATAGCCTTCAGCTAAGTCCATGACTACGACCTAGCAAGGCGCCATTAGCCTTACATAGCAATTGATAATTATCGTCCAAAGCATGTCTCAACAAGAACGATGTATACCACAAGGATAATAAAGTTAAGTAAACCGACATTACGTTCTTTTCTTATTAGCATTCATTGAGCGTCCTGTTTCAGACTTCACGATATTCTGGGTGAGCTTATAGCGTGCCTATTCGGCCCCCTCAAAATAACACTGTGTCGGCCCCTCTGTCGACACATCAGCGGCAATATACCTAGCAACGGCCCTGGGTGTACGAAACTACTCTGAGAGGATGGCACGTGGTCGGCGTATGGCGTAGCGAGCTACAGCGTGCGCGGAAGTGGACACTCTGCCCGGATGTCCTCGGTGCCGACAGCGGCAGGGACGAGGTCAAGAGGGCCAGAGAGCTTCCTGCGACAGCGCCGTCCGCCCGCAGGCCCGCTGCGAGCTTCTGGCGTGACCTAGCGTGAGGCCCCTGTCTGCCATAGCGGTACCCGCACAAACAGCTGTGAGCGGGCTGCTCGTTATCTCGGCACGCCACTGATCTCCTTACCGGTCACTGACTTGCCGTGCGAGGCGTCTTCTCGCTAAAGGCGCACTCCGCACTAGTTAATGTGTTTACACAAGACGCAAATGCAGATGGCGCTCTAAATACTGAAAACGTGACAGCGGACATCACTCACACTCACGGCCACCATCAACCACAAGAACAAAAAAGTGAACTGCTGGGTGACACAGGGAAACGGGAACTTACGAGATGGATAGTGACAGCCATATACATTTGACAGCACTGCGGAACGCGGACCTCGAGGTGTAAACAACTTTACCATTCATAGCGGTCGCACAAATATGGGCTCGTCACGATCTTACCCTCTTATAGCATTACTACTTAGTGATAATTTCATAAGTTCTTAAAAACTCCGAAAAAATTTTAGGTGCCTCTATTTTGACTCTAGAATTTGATGCAGCACTTTCTAAAAGAAATTTCTTGTCAGCTGCTACGAAAAGAATAAAAAATAATGTAACAAGAAATTTTAAGGTAAATTTATTTTTACTTCAAATTGTTGATTACGACAGAGCCACCGACATACTTGAACTGAAAAAAAAAGTATGAACATTCGGAAATTTTATAGATGCATATCATACATGTTTGCCGGCCGGAGTGGCCCAGCGCTTCTAAGCGCTACAGTCTGGAACCTCGCGACCGCTACGGTCGCAGGTTCGAATCCTGCCTCGGTCATGGATGTGTGTGAAGTCCTTAGGCTAGTTAGGTCTAAGTAGTTCTAAGTTCTAGGGGACTGATGACCTCAGGAGTTAAGTCCCATAGTGCTCAGAGCCATTTGAACCATTTTTTTGATACATGTTTTATCGTGGAACTACAAAAGCATACCGAGCTAAAAAATAAAATACCGTAAGAGGTGTGGAACTGTTCCACCTGTGTTAACGAAAAATGTCGTCGCTGATGAACCTGCATACTGTTGGAGCTTGAAGAAACTTCCCCAGCGAGAAAGTCGTTAACAAAACTATAAAATTAACTTTGGTAACATCTAAGGCATCAGCACGGTATAGTGTCATCTCACGGAATTGTCAAAGAAACTGGTATAGGCATGCGTATTCAAATACAGAGATATGTCAACAGGCAGAATACGGCGCTACGGTCGGCAATGCCCATATAAGACAACATGTGTCTGGCGCAGTTGTTAGATCGGTTACTGCTGCTAATGGCAGGTTAACAAGAAATAAGTGAGTTTGAGTCCGCCCCGGTAGCTGAGTGGTCAGCGTGACGACTGTCAATCCTAAGGGCCCGGGTTCGATTCCCGGCTGGGTCGGAAATTTTCTCCGCTCAGGGACTGGGTGTTGTGTTGTCCTAATCATCATCATTTCATCCCCATCGACGCGCAGGTCGCCGAAGTGGCGTCAAATTGAAAGACCTGCACCAGGCGAACGGTCTACCCGACGGGAGGCCCTAGCCACACGACATTTCCATTTTCAGTGAGTTTGAACGTGGTGTCATAGTCGTCGCACGAGAGACGGGACATAGCATTTCCGAGGTAGCGACGAAGAGGGGATTTTCCTGTACGACCGTTTCACGAGTGTACCATGAATATCAGGAATCCCGTAAAACATCAAATCTCAGACATCGGTGCGGCCGGAAAAAGAGCCTGCAAGAACGGGACCAACGGCGACTGAAGAGAATCATTCACCCTTCCGTAAACTGATGCAGATTTCAATGCTGGGCCATCAACAAGTGTTAGTATGCGAAACATTCAACGAAACATCATCGATATGGGCTTTCATAGCCGACGGCCCACTTACGTACCCATGATGATTGCATGACACCGACAATGGACTGTTGATGACTGAAAACATGTTGCCTGGTCGGACGAGTCTCGTTTCAAATTGTACCGAGCGGATGGACGTGTACGGGTGTCGAAACAACCTCACGAATACATTAATCCTACACAGACGTGCCAGGAGATTGTTCAAGCTGGTGGAGTCTCTGTAAGGGTGCGGTGCGTGTGCAGTTGGAGGGATGTTGGATTCCTGATATGTCTAGATACGATTCTGACAGTTGACATGTATGTAAGCATCCTGTCTGATCACCTGCATCCATTCACGTCCATTGTGCATTCCGACGGACTTGAGCAGCTCCAGCAAGACAATGCGACACCCCACACGTCGATAATGCTACAAAGAGGCTCCAGAAACACTCTTATGAGTACACGGCCGCTAGTCACCAAATTCCCCAGACATGAACATTATGAAGCATCTCTGGGACGCCTTGCAACATAATTTCCAAAAGAGATCTCCACCCCCTTTTACTCTTACGGATTTATGGACAGCCCTGCAGAATTCATGGTGTCAGTTACTTCCAGCACTACTTCAGACATAAGTGGAGTCCATGTCAGTTACTTCCAGCACTACTTCAGACATAAGTGGAGTCCATGTCACGTCGTGTTGCGGCACTTCTGTTTGCTCGCGGGGGCCCTACACGATATTAGGCAGGTATACCAGTTTCTTTGGCTCTTCAGCGTATGAACAGATTTTGTTCGCGTGAGACTCAATGCGCGTCAGTGCCAAGTATTTGTGTACCGCCGCCGGGACTTTAATTTCGACGGCTCACCTTAAGGATGTAGGGAACTTTTCTGGCTCAATATTATGTAAAAACCAACACCTATTTCTTCCAGGAACTGTTTATAATGTATATGTTTCACAGATATTTTTGTTGATTTCAGGTGATGGAGCACACTTTCGGAACAAATTGGAAGAATTTTGAATATTTTTGAACCTGCTTGGGGTTATTAAAAAAATACAAAGAAATTGATGCAAATTTTTTTCCAAAATGCTTCCTCAAATTAAGGTACCATTTAATCCAAGGTTATACATTTGAAGGAGGCCAAATTTTTATCAGATATGCATGACATGATGGCTGAGGTACTAGACCTATTTAACTGCACCTGTTATGTATATTACAAGGATAAAAAAAATATCACATCTTACATTTTAATTTTTATAATTTTTTTCCTAATAAAATGTTATTTTTTCTATAATTTATTCTGCAATAAAGCTTAGGCCTGCTACATAAGTATGGACTATTGCAAGTTACAGGAAAAAATTAGAGCAATGCTTCATAAGCTTTAGGAAATATTTGTACCTGAATTCTGAAAAATACAACTTGTGGGAAATTGCTAATGAAGATATGAGTCCAATTAAACTGTGCCTCAGAACATTCCTGAAACACAGTCTTCATCCTGCAGCATTTCTTCATCTTCAAGTTTCCTCTTGGCATTCCTTTTAGCACTTCATGCTCCTTTGGTAACTTGAAGAGCGAATCTTTCAGCTTCATGCACCCGTTGTCTGTCACATGCAATCAATTCATCTCCATATTAGAGCCACATTTTATGCCTGAATTTCTCAGGACTTCCAACATTCCTATCACTCCATGATTGTAACATGTCACTGCATCTAGTACACCAACTTTTAATGTATTTAGTTCTACAAAAACATTCTTGAGTAATATTTCCCATATTCAATTATTGTAACTTTCATTTGTATTCTGAGTGCCCCCATGAAGACATTTAGGGCTACTAAGCGAAACAGGGTCACTCAGGTCACCAAAAATTGGTTTCATTTCATTCATAACAGGCTCAGGAAGAGAATACCTAAGATGGTATATTTGACCACTTTCTTTCGCTTTTTCCTAAGCACACCAAGAATCTGCTCCTTTAGGGCAAAGTTCGTGAACAGGGTTGCCACATGTGGACAACTTATGAAAATGGGTGGCCCATACAGCTTTTCTCACTGCTGTAACATCATTCAGAGGTGCAGTTCGTCTAATAACTCTGAAGACGGTCTATTTCAGTTACTGTCAATCTGCCTCGGCTAGACAGAGATTTTCCATCAGATAGCAACTTTCCTTTCATTTCTCTTCATAGCTTCCTCAAACTAGCACCCATCCTCTTTTGCACATGTCCACAACATTCTAGTTTTGTTACCCAGGTATCACCATAAACATTGAACTCATTAATTTTATTGAAAGCTTTAGAGTCCCCATCGCCTAGGTGCTTCGTATATCTAACGTTACAAACGGGCACCGACCTCTGAAATATTTTTAGAGCTCCATCACACTCCACACCTCCACTGTAACCATTATAACTCTTAGAACACTGGTGTTCAATATGTCATTTAGTGTTATCATGGCAGGTGTGGCAGTACTTAGATAAGCACTCAACATCAACAACTTTTCCATTCTCCAGAGAAGTAGCACTTACAACACCATTCAAGTAACGATGTCCTCGACGTTGCAATGTCCCATCAAGTGCAACAGCAATGTCCCTGGTTCCAGTAATATTTACAGTTTCTTCCGCTGCACATTTCACAGATACTTTACACACATCCGTCAGGGCACCTAAAAGTATTTTTATGTACTTGCTGAACCTACTTTTCCTACTGCACGCATTGCATACACTAACCTCAAATTCGAATAATATGACTTATGCACAATGTTCGAAGTCATTTTAGAGGTAGATTTATTGCAGGATCTACACAGAACAACTAATTTTGACGCTAAATCCTTCCTGCTACTTTGTTGTTCAGTTATTTCCAGACAGCATACACCATCACATTGTTTACATTTCGCCCCTTCCTTCATCAAAGAACATAAGATGCTCACATCAACAACAACAAATCCACTACAAACAGCGTCATTGTTAACACAGAAATTTGAATCACCAGGAGGCGTGCCATGTGGGAGTTTCTTCCCTGAAGAACTGATACTTAGGTTACTTTCAATAGTGTGGGTCTGAAACCGCGCGACCGCAACGGTCGCAGGTTCGAATCCTGCCTCGGGCATGGATGTGTGTGATGTCATTAGGTTAGTTAGGTTTAAGTAGTTCTAAGTTCTAGGGGACTGATGACCTCAGAAGTTAAGTCCCATAGTGCTCAGAGCCATTTGAACCATTTTTCAATAGTGTGGCTTGCTTTGTTTGTGAACTGGTTACCACGAAATTTCCTTTTATTGAATTTCTCGATGAGTGGTATAGTTCGAATTTATTGCACACTAAAGGAATGTACTTCGCAAATATATGTAGCACCTGGGCAACAAACATTCAGTAACACGTGAAAAAACTGTTTCAGCGAAAAAAAAGTAAAAACTAGCAAAGATAATCATTTACAAACACTACAAACCTGCACTGTTACCAAGATATACAATATATCATACGTATAATCGCTGGAAACAGAAAGTTCACAGTTCCTTTCGAAACAATACTGGTATCTGTAGCAGAACTAAAGGGTACGTGGTGACATACATGACCGTAACTTTAAAATTTGGTATATATAGGTCATTTTTCATTTGAAACCCTATAGTGTATTAATAAAGTCATTAAAAAAATTTCGATTTTTCCACCATTTATAAGTACCCTGTATCCTTAATACAACTGTGAATATTCTCCAGAAACTTGATTATTTGCGGCTCTTACTTACCCTTCGTCGCTGCACCCATCACCAAACTCACCGATATGCGCTAGAAAAAAGTCTGTACTTTCAGGCCGCTACTTCCGTTTGATGTAGAGCAAAATATATTTGTGCGTATGCTTTTCTGAACGCTCAGTTTTATCTAAGTACACTACAAGACTATTCTTCTCGGGAAGCATTAAGCGCATGTTACGCAAAACTACGTTCTTGCAGCTGCAGTGTCTCTGAATTTCACTGAAAATTTTCGTCCACCATAATACTTTCTGACTCAAAACTACGTGAGCGGAGAAGACAAAGAACGTAGTCTCTGAACCAGAACAATTGTCTTCACTGAGATCACTCTGTATCTTTGAAGCCGTCAGGTAGTCTCATCGTGGTATCTAAGTACAGTTTTACGCACTAACGTTTTGTCAAAATCGTCAGATTCCATAGATTTCCGTTTTCATCCCTTTCTTGGGGACTCAAAACACGAGCCCAAATCTAGAGGTTCTGCCAGCGTAACTGCACTGATACACCAAAAAATTTTGTTGTCATTTCATGAACTTACTCAAAATTTATCGTTGCGGACGAATCTTCTCACGAAATTCCAGTCACCGACTTCCTCCTCCGAATGCGAAAATATTATGTTGACTCCGACCTACATAGGGAGAAACGATCGCCATGATAAAATGCGGGAAATCAGAGCTTGTACAGAAAGATACAGGTGTTCGTTCTTTAATCGCACTATACGAGATTGGAATAACAGAGAATTGTGAAGGTGGTTCGATGAACCGTTTTGCCAGGCACTTAAATGTGATTTGCAGCGTATCCATGTAGATGTAGATGTAGAAAATTTTATATTGTTCCGGGTTTCTTCACTGTTAGTCAGTTCAATAAAATACTTCAGTATATTGGATACGACAATTTTAAATTATTTTCGAACGTCATTTTCGCCCTCTATGCAGGCAGTTGCGACTGCATTTCACTCACTACCGGATGCAGGTGATTACTTGCTACTGCATTTCGCTCAGTACCAAAGTACCAAACAAGCAAATGCACCGTTCCACGAAGGCTGAAACCACACGTGGACACACGATATCGGACGCAAACAAAGAACATATACCTGGCGCTGACCCACTGCACTGGTAAGTGAACATACGGCAAAGAAGCTTTGAGGCGTACGAATCACAGCACTTAGCGACATGTACTATAGGCAGCGGGTGTGACCTTGAAGTGTGTAATTTTGTGATGGTCACTCTAGTATTCACGGATGAGTGGAACGGCCAACAGCGTGTTTTGAATAAAAATGTTTTGATAGTTTTGAAAGTGTACAGAGGGAGTTCCCATATTTTTTTTTTCAACTTAGGGTCTCGTGGTCGGATTTGATCGAAACAAGCGACAGTAACTAGGGCTAGAAAGTTTGAAAGAGACTGGATCTGCTGTAAAAAAGGAAACCAACAAGACGTTTCAGCCTCACGGAGCCCACGAAGTTTAGTTCGTAGGCGAACAGCTCCGGGCAGTGTGTCCCGGAAGTGTCTTTGCTGAATTCTCCATTTTTAATCAAAATTTTATCCGCACATCTGCATCTCATACGGCACCTGAAGGAGAACGATCACCCGTTGCGATTGGGATTCTCTCAACAAGTTGTAACAAACATAAACGAGGACTGCGGACTTCTGGACAAGCTATGGATGTCAGATGAGGCGGGTTTTCATCTCACAAGTAAAGTGAATAAGCAGAACCTCCATTACTGGGCACACAGCAACCCTAATGAAGTTCATGAACACCATTCACAGGTCTACAAGGTGACAGTTGGTGCGCAGTTTCGTCACACGTGATCAACGGACTTCACTTTTTCGTAAATGAAGAGCGAATCACAGTGAATGCCAGTTCGGATCCGTATGTTGAAACGTTCCCATCTTTTGTTGCACCTTGTAATGGGACACCCTAGTCTGACATTAACTTTCTTTATAGAAGTAGCCGATACAAGGGATATTTTCGAATCTCGTATAGGTGAACATTATCTCGGCTCTTTCACTAAAAGAATTTCATATGATTATGTAGACGATGTGTTGTATTTCAGGCTAAAATGTACCAAAAGGAATTAATTTGTTACAATCGACATTTACTAGCTCTGTTTGCATAGCTAAAATTATTCTCTTTTTAGAAATATTTGAAATTACGAGATATCTTGCACACTTAAAATGCATATTACTCATATTAATTGCACAATCTAATGCTGATTATTAAATTTATTTCTGGATTCTTTAACAAAATAATGATACAACTTAGTGATCACTCTTCTTTTGTCAAGAAAGTTTGTAAAATCGTTTGTTTTTCAAGTTCTTTGGAATGTGTTAGTACCGCAGAATGAGTTGGTAATAGTGGGCATGCCTCTGATGGAAACGGACGTGTTTTTTTTTTAATTTTGGCAATAATAATGTAATTTTTGGTTTTATGAAAATGGAGATTGTCAAGTCAGAGTTATATAGAAGAATGGGCTAAAATAAAAAAGTCATAGAAACAAAGTACTTCATCAATTATTACGTCAACTGGAACCCACAAATTCAAAATTGCAGCCTCAAGAATCTACCCGTAGACCCACTGCAGCCAACAACGAGAAAATGAAGACTAGTAAAAAAAATTTTTATATCTTACGCCTCTAGAAGCTTTTGAAGCTAATGAAGAGACTGAAAATTTACTGGTGATGTGTGGGAAGGTAAGATTACAACCTGTATTGAAAAATATTAAACAACTTCACGAGACGTGGTTTCAAAAGGGTGTTGCGACATCACGCACTGCAGGGGAATAAATGGCAGCAGTGAGAGAATTATTTAGGGACCTTGTCATCCTAAGATTCAGTCACATTCCCTTCTTGCCCTCAAGATAACCGGGTTTGTCCGTTTGTGGTTTTCTGCTGTGGACAACCTTAAGTGTCGAGTCTACACGACTCGGTCAAGAAAAATGGATGAACTGAAACATAGAGTTAAACACGAAATTCGTGGTATCGCAGCTATGTTGCAGCACTCAATGAGGCAGTCATCCGGGAGGACGGCGCCCGAGCCCTGCTCGTGTCGGGCGAAAAAAATTAGGATTTAACGTTATGCCTCCTGTCCTCTGTTGGTAGCCACGTATACTGCACAGGAAAGGGCGTTTGCATTGTCCTACCAAGCAGTTTTCCGATTCTGAAGTAACTACGCTTCGCAAAGACGCTTTGAATTATTTATGTTTTGTGTTGTGTCCCTTACTGCTTTCGTCTGCTTCTTGTGTCTTTGGTAGCCCAGTGCTCGCGCTCTAAATACTTTTTACATTGGTAATTTCGACGATAGCGTTATTTTCAATGGCCTGGAAGGCGAAATCGGACATTCTCCTTCATTAGGGGAAGTGGATCAGACATCTATCAAGCCAACACCCCTTTTTTTAAACACATACTAATCTCACAGGAATGAATGAGGTATCATTACAAAGGTTTTTGTAACCTTGTAACCGGATTCTGACATTGCATACCGATTTTGCGCTAATACTTACTATTTTCTGATAATTCTAACACAAAAAAGTATCACAAGCAAAAGGGCAACTATCTTATTAATCACGAATAAGAGACTCCGTTTTCATATTGTCTTATTACAAATACCATTTTATTTCTGTTAAGGGCCCGCATCTCGTGGTCGTGCGGTAGCGTTCTCGCTTCCCACGCCCGGGTTCCCGGGTTCGATTCCCGGCGAGGTCAGGGATTTTCTCTGCCTCGTGATGGCTGGGTGTTGTGTGCTGTTCTTAGGTTAGTTAGGTTTAAGTAGTTCTAAGTTCTAGGGGACTTATGACCACAGCAGTTGAGTCCCATAGTGCTCAGAGCCATTTGAACCATTTTTTTCTGTTAAGGTACTTATTAACAGGATAATTTGTATACCTTATTGGCACAGATAATAACCGTGACCACTGCGGTAGTCCATTATTACTGTCCGTCGTACTTTTCTAAACGAATATACCTTCCGAAACGACAAACATATTTGTCATTGTTTCCAGCTCCCCTTATCCCAGTGACTACACTTTTCCAGATGCTGTCATTATTTACAACTGTAAAAATTCGAAAGTCTTTCACCGGTTCCTTGTTTACAATTAATGCCCAGCTGTTTGACACCGTGAAAACTGTTGTAGTAGCACGGGAAAACCTAACACCACCTGATCCAAGCATGTCTATGACCAGAAGACAATTGCTTACTAGAAGTGCATTTGCGATCATTATAAACAGAATTGTGTTTACCAAATCTCGTCTTTACTCAAAAATGTTCAAATTTGTGTGAAATCTTATGGGACTTAACTGCTAAGGTCATCAGTCCCTAAGCTTACACACTACTTAACCTAAATTATCCTAAGGACAAACACACACACCCATGCCCGAGGGAGGACTCGAACCTCCTCTGGGACCAGCCACACAGTCCATGACTGCAGCGCCTTGGGCCGCTCAGCTCGTCTTTACTCAAGGGCAATTTTACACATGTAACCTCTTCAAGGAAAACTAAATCAGCTAATATTTTTGTAGCCCTTAAAGAAAACGAGCAGCGCGGAGTAACCGTGCGGTCTCAGGCGTCTTGCCACGGTTCGTGCGGCTCCCCCGATGGAGGTTTGAGTCCTCCCTCAGGCATTGGTGTGTGTGTGTGTGTGTGTGTGTGTGTGTTGTGTTTAGCGTAAGTTAGTTTAAGTTAGATTAAGTAGTGTGTAAGCCTAGGGACCGATGACCTCAGCAGTTTGGTCCAACAGGAACTTACCACAAATTTCCAAAGAAAACGAAAAACAGAAAGTAGACGAAGATCACATTATTAGGTCAAATATCGTTACCATCGAGATATTGTAATACTATTTAAGGAATTTTTTTCAATATAGTGTGCAAGGTAATCAGACGTTTGAAGCTGTTTTACACATGGCAGTTCGATTCTTTAAAGGATGGTGAATGGCTCAGTTACTGGTAACCACTACCAGTTATAAGCGTATCGGTCAAAAAATTGATCACCCACAAGTGAGATCAGTGAAATAACGTGCAACATTGCCACTGGCTTTGATCTTCTTCCTGAATCGTTTCTGCCTACGTGTTCGCACTGCCCCTTCCAAGCTTCTCTTACTGGTGAAGCCACGGTAAGCCCAGCAAGCCAGTAGTGGGTAAACCATTTGCTTCCAACAATCAAACGAGCCTCAAATTATGACATTATGGCCTCATTTCGGGGAGGAAGACAGTCCACAGGTTTCTTCAGTACGCTCCGATCTTGGATACCGTACTACCACAGAATTGAGAGATTGTTCGTTACTATCCTTTTCACGCTGTTCCACGTACTTCATCAAGATAATGTTGGGTTATTTAGCATACTAATAGAGGTGCGATAGGGTCCTTTGAGTATTCATCACACCAGGAACGTATTATGCGTGCTTTCCATTGAATACGGCTGTTGTCGTCTTGGAAGACGAGATTGTCCACAGTATACTTGTATGGAACAAAAGGGCAACACCTGATCACTACGACTGTTGAAATGGACATCCTCGTTCATATTCATTATAATATTAATGAGTAGGCCCAAGTCGTGGTACGTGAAACACATGCAAAACATTACGGCACTACCTCCAGCCAAATCAACATCCTTCAAACAGGGCGGGTTGAAAGTCTCACGCATTTATGCATGCATGTCCGAAGGAACTTTGTATTGTAATTCGAAATAACACAGGCAGGGCAATACCGCATGTATTCGCTGACACCGTGCAAGCGACTTTCACGTAAAATGTCTCCCCCCGTATGGGAATATGCACAATGGATCTACGAGTACAGGCTATAGACAGGTGGTTAATGACATATGGAAGAGTGAGTCTGGCTGTGAATTATGCTCGGATAGCCTAATGGTAAGGCGACCGCTCGCTATAAAGCTGGAAATCCGGCTTCGAGTACCGGTCCGGAAAAAATTTTCATTGCCGTCGTCGCATTACACAGCTGATGGTTGTCAATATGCGCAACTGCGAATACATTTCGTGTATTTCATAACAGTCTTAGTAGCCGAGTGCCTTGCATTGTAATTCGGACTAACAACACTGCAATATCGCATTAGTGTTGTTCGTGTTAGATATTGTTATCAGGCCCGATGAAGAATATAATGGGCGTTAACAGCGTCAGATATTGAGAACTTACTGTGATAGAGATGGAGATGACACATGTATGTGTGAGACGGCGTTATGAGTGTTTGGAACAGACCTCATTCTATTTTCCATTTGGCAGGTGATCAACTAGCACAATATCCAGACTAGCATGATAAACGAAATTGACTATAACCATAGTATACCACTGGTACATCTGTCAAGTACACTGTCACACATTATTGCTCTAAAGAAAATGACGACTATCTCAAAATTATGTCAGATAACGTGACATATCTAGTATAACCAACTGTTATTCCTCCAAGAACACTAATGGAGTGTAATTAAAACAAGAGACACCCACAGAACCACAATTATGTATGGATGTCAAACCCATCTGACATATGTAACAAATTTTATAATCACGTTTTCTAATCAATATTTACCTGTAATATCAGAAATATTGTACACGAATTATGTGCCATTTACTTAAAGATAATCTGACGATGGCTGTTTCCCGAAATAGACCTATTGTAACGAATAAAACGATTAGACTTAGCAACGTTTTTGGAATCGTAATTACATAATTTATTTTCTTTGTCAATCAGTCACTGTATAATAAGTCCTACAATAGTAAGAAATGAAATGGAATGACAGGGTGGAACGAACGATCTCGGAGAGCAGCACGCTATCTGAGCTTGAGGTGGGAGGTGATGTTGTGGTGGTGGATGTTGGCAGCTGAGACCGGCTTCTCTTGTTGCATCTCTCTTGGGACTGGCTAATAGCATAGCAACGCCCGCGCGTGAGCCTCACCCCGCTACTCCCTACGCAACTGTCAGTCTTTGAAATGGTTCAAATGGCTCTGAGCACTATGGGACTTAACATCTGTGGCATTAGTCCCCTAGAACTTAGAACTACTTAAACCTAACTAACCTAAGGACATCACACACATCCATGCCCGAGGCAGGATTCGAACCTGCGACCGTAGCAGTCGCGCGGTTCCGGACTGAGCGCCTAGAACCGCTAGACCACCGCGGCCGGCCATTCTGATATAATAAATTAAAATTCACATTTACACTGATATAATCCACTTATAAATAGGCCTATATCGATACTGCACAATGAATTTAATAATTAACTTTTCAATACTGAATTAAGAACCAGTTTTGTAATTATTAGGGACTCTCTGGGCCTGGCTTGCAGAGCAAAGATTGTCGAAGGAGGATTTAATATTAGAAATAGATACTTTTGAGTTTTTTTTCATGTTTGTCTGAGATCTATACTTTGTAAAGCAGACAGCGCAGAAAATTGGCAAAAGTATGATTTCGAAAATGGTAATAGTACACGAAATGCTCTTGTTTTCAGTGCAGAAAACTCATCAATTCATCCCTGCCCAAAATCCAGTGATTTCAATTGCTAAATAGTCTTCTGATTTCCCTAATTGTTATGAAGTCTACGAAGACTTCTTCTTCGGCTATTTCGAGAGTATTTTTGCTCGCAGAGCAACAGAGGTACACTGATCCTGTTGTTGTTAATGTACCGGATCGGTGTTGCGAAATGACAACAAACTTGCATATTCATGGTAGTTTGTAAGCTTTGTACCTTGTGACAATTACTGAACTATATGAAGCAAAATCGTCGTAACTCCAGAACGGTTTGAGTTAGGTCGTTCAAACTGCACGGTTGGCCGCTGGGCGTGATGGGAATTAGTATGCGCATGTGCATTTGGTCTAGTGACGAAACACACTTTCATTTCGATGAGTTCGTCAATAAGCAAAATTGGCGCATTTGGGGGGCTGAGAATCCGCATATCGCGATAGCGAAGTCTGTTCATAATTCAATGGGTGACTGTGTGGTGTGCAATGTTCAGTTAGGGAATAATCGGTGCGATATTCCTTGATGGCACGATGACGACCGAACGGTACGTGAAGGTTTTGGAAGACTATTTCATCCCAATTATCCAAAGCGACCCTGATTACGACAAGATGTGGTTCATGCAAGACGGAGCTCGACTCCATCAAAGCAGAAGAGTTTTTCATGTCCTGGAGGAGCAATTTGGGAACCGCATTCTTGCTCTGCGGTACCCAGAGGCCACTGGCATGGGCCTCGATTGGCCGCCATATACTCCGGACCTGCACACATGAGACTCCTTTTTGTGGGGCTATATGAAAGACAAGGTGCACGGCAGTAACCCCAAAACCATTGCTGGGCTGAAAACAGGAGGTCATCGACAGCATCAACGTTCCGACACTTCAGCGGGTCATGCAGAATTACGCTATTCGCTGTGCCACATCATCGCCAATGATGGCAGGTATATTGAACACGTCATAACCCAAATTCGAATATCTGTAGTGACGTTTACATGTTGAATAAAGTGTGTGCACGCCGTAGTTTGTAACTAATTTGCGTTTTTTCATATA
Source organism: Schistocerca cancellata (assembly GCF_023864275.1). NCBI lineage: Eukaryota > Metazoa > Arthropoda > Insecta > Orthoptera > Acrididae > Schistocerca > Schistocerca cancellata. The sequence continues at coordinate 778,929,178 of NC_064628.1, read as the reverse complement.
GTTCAATAATTTTCACCCTGTATTCTCAGCTTCAAAATACTCAATATACCGGTACATATTTTATTATTATATGAGGAAAAGTGAGGGCGAGAGCGAGGCGCTATGATATTATGACTGAAAATATACTGGAAGCCTGAGAAACGCTCTTATATAGCATCACATTTCCAGACCAGCAATCCCACGACGATCCGTCGTCTTCATCGTCTAAGTTTCTACTGCATAGTATTCGGACGAAGGTGAGCATTGTCGTGGAGGTGTCCTTTCATATGCGGGCAAGTTTTCTTGTGTAATGTCTCGCAATCGAAAAGCGCCCTACGGATCTCACTGCAGTATCAGTGTCAACAGACCCTAAAAACTAGGAGCGACTGTCGACCTCTTAGCCAGCAATTTTTGTGATGTCAGGTTTGTTGTCATTAGGGAGATCTACAATAATCACTTTAATTTTTGTGTTGTTGATTTCAAGACCATACTCTCTGCTTCGTTCAGCTAGCCGGCCGTTGGTGGCCGAGCGGTTCTAGGCGCTTCAGTCTGGAACCGCGCGACCGCTACTGTCGCAGGTTCGAATCCTGCCTCGGGCATGGATGTGTGTGATATCCTTAGGTTAGTTAGGTTTAAGTAGTTTTAAGTTCTATGGGACTGATGACCTGAGATGTTAAGTACCATAGTGCTCAGAGCCATTTTTTTCGTTCAGCTAACCTACGCATTATGGTTTCCAGATGTTCTTCTCTTGCAATTATCAGAGTGTCATATGCGTACCTGGGACTGATAATTTTTCTGCCACCAACAACGATGCCGTCATACTAGTCCTCAAGAAGCTCCCTCATATAAATTAATGAAATGAAATGTGCGTGTGGTTAGGGCCTCCCGTCGGGTAAACCGGTCGCCTGCTGCAAGTCTTCTTAATTGACGCCTCTTCGACGACTTGCATGTCGATGAGGATGAAATAATGATGAAGACAACACAACATTCGATGCCCAAGCGGAAAAAAATCTTCTACCGGGCCGGGACCCGAACTCAAGCCCTGCGGATGGCATTCTGCTGCGCTGACCACTTTTTATTATTATTACACTCCTGGAAATGGAAAAAAGAACACATTGACACCGGTGTGTCAGACCCACCATACTTGCTCCGGACACTGCGAGAGGGCTGTACAAGCAATGATCACACGCACGGCACAGCGGACACACCAGGAACCGCGGTGTTGGCCGTCGAATGGCGCTAGCTGCGCAGCATTTGTGCACCGCCGCCGTCAGTGTCAGCCAGTTTGCCGTGGCATACGGAGCTCCATCGCAGTCTTTAACACTGGTAGCATGCCGCGACAGCGTGGACGTGAACCGTATGTGCAGTTGACGGACTTTGAGAGAGGGCGTATAGTGGGCATGCGGGAGGCCGGGTGGACGTACCGCCGAATTGCTCAACACCTGGGGCGTGAGGTCTCCACAGTACATCGATGTTGTCGCCAGTGGTCGGCGGAAGGTGCACGTGCCCGTCGACCTGGGACCGGACCGCAGCGACGCACGGATGCACGCCAACACGTAGGATCCTACGTAGTGCCGTAGGGGACCGCACCGCCACTTCCCAGCAAATTAGGGACACTGTTGCTCCTGGGGTATCGGCGATGACCATTCGCAACCGTCTCCATGAAGCTGGGCTACGGTCCCGCACACCGTTAGGCCGTCTTCCGCTCACGCCCCGACATCGTGCAGCCCGCCTCCAGTGGTGTCGCGACAGGCGTGAATGGAGGGACGAATGGAGACGTGTCGTCTTCAGCGATGAGAGTCGCTTCTGCCTTGGTGCCAATGATGGTCGTATGCGTGTTTGGCGCCGTGCAGGTGAGCGCCACAATCTGGACTGCATACGACCGAGGCACACAGGGCCAACACCCGGCATCATGGTTTGGGGAGCGATCTCCTACACTGGCCGTACACCACTGGTGATCGTCGAGGGGACACTGAATAGTGCACGGTACATCCAAACCGTCATCGAACCCATCGTTCTACCATTCCTAGACCGGCAAGGGAACTTGCTGTTCCAACAGGACAATGCACGTCCGCATGTATCCCGTGCCACCCAACGTGCTCTAGAAGGTGTAAGTCAACTACCCTGGCCAGCAAGATCTCCGGATCTGTCCCCCATTGAGCATGTTTGGGACTGGATGAAGCGTCGTCTCACGCGGTCTGCACGTCCAGCACGAACGCTGGTCCAACTGAGGCGCCAGGTGGAAATGGCATGGCAAGCCGTTCCACAGGACTACATCCAGCATCTCTACGATCGTCTCCATGGGAGAATAGCAGCCTGCATTGCTGCGAAAGGTGGATATACACTGTACTAGTGCCGACATTGTGCATGCTCTGTTGCCTGTGTCTATGTGCCTGTGGTTCTGTCAGTGTGATCATGTGATGTATCTGACCCCAGGAATGTGTCAATAAAGTTTCCCCTTCCTGGGACAATGAATTCACGGTGTTCTTATTTCAATTTCCAGGAGTGTATTATCAATAATAATAATTGATTCCAAGCGGATTTTTTTAAATCTCGTTTTGTTCGCTATTGTTCATTGAATCTGCTCGTTTAAGTACGTTGTTTATCGATTAACTCAATTTCTTTTATTACAGAGGGCAGCTAATCCTCTGACCGAACACGCTGAGCTACCGTGCCGGCCTACCACTCAACTCTTGAGAGTGCACCTCCTTAACGTGCTCACTACAGGGTTATTACAAATGATTGAAGCGATTTCACAGCTCTACAATAACTTTATTATTTGAGATATTTTCACAATGCTTTGCACACGCATACAAAAACTCAAAAAGTTTTTTTAGGCATTCGCAAATGTTCGATATGTGCCCCTTTAGTGATTCGGCAGACATCAAGCCGATAATCAAGTTCCTCCCACACTCGGCGCAGCATGCCCCCATCAATTAGTTCGACAGAATCGTTGATGCGAGCTCGCAGTTCTGGCACGTTTCTTGGTAGAGGAGGTTTAAACACTGAATCTTTCACATAACCCCACAGAAAGAAATCGCATGGGGTTAAGTCGGGAGAGCGTGGAGGCCATGACATGAATTGCTGATCATGACCTCCACCACGACCGATCCATCGGTTTTCCAATCTCCTTTTTAAGAAATGCCGAACATCATGATGGAAGGGCGGTGGAGCACCATCCTGTTGAAAGATGAAGTCGGCGCTGTCGGTCTCCAGTTGTGGCATGAGCCAATTTTCCAGCATGTCCAGATACACGTGTCCTGTAACGTTTTTTTCGCAGAAGAAAAAGGGGCCATAAACTTTAAACCGTGAGATTGCACAAAACACGTTAACTTTTGGTGAATTGCGAATTTGCTGCACGAATGCGTGAGGATTCTCTACCGCCCAGATTCGCACATTGTGTCTGTTCACTTCACCATTAAGAAAAAGTGTTGCTTCATCACTGAAAACAAGTTTCGCACTGAACGCATCCTCTTCCATGAGCTGTTGCAACCGCGCCGAAAATTCAAAGCGTTTGACTTTGTCATCGGGTGTCAGGGCTTGTAGCAATTGTAAACGGTAAGGCTTCTGCTTTAGCCTTTTCCGTAAGATTTTCCAAACCGTCGGCTGTGGTACGTTTAGCTCCCTGCTTGCTTTATTCGTCGACTTCCGCGGGTTACGCGTGAAACTTGCCCGCACGCGTACAACCGTTTCTTCGCTCACTGCAGGCCGACCCGTTGATTTCCCCTTACAGAGACATCCAGAAGCTTTAAACTGCGCATACCATCGCCGAATGGAGTTAGCAGTTGGTGGATCTTTGTTGAACTTCTTCCTGAAGTGTCGTTGCACTGTTATGACTGACTGATGTGAGTGCATTTCAAGCACGACATACGCTTTCTCGGCTCCTGTCGCCATTTTGTCTCCCTGCGCTCTCGGGCGCTCTGGCGGCAGAAACCTGAAGTGCGGTTTCAGCTGAACAAAACTTTATGAGTTTTTCTACTTATCTGTAGTGTGTCGTGGCCATATGTCAATTAATGGAGCTGCAGTGAATTTATGAAGTCGCTTCAATCATTTGTAATAGCCCTGTATAAGCAATGAACAATGTTAGAGAGAGATCCAACCTTGTCTTGCGCCGACATTATTAGAAAAGATGAATGAGAAGGTGTTCCTGACTGTTACACTGGCTGTGTTTGAAAAGGACAGTTGACGGATCGTCTACATCAGGCATTTCGGCGTACTTACCTCGATAAGGATACTCCACAGCTTTGACCATTTTTTAATAACCTTCGTATAATCCAGAAATTACATACCGTCTCCTTCTCAGAGTAGTTTTCATCAAACCATAACAGGTAAATCAGCTACCTGTCAGAATTATAAGAATTGGCATCTTGAGTGTCACAAACGGACTGTTGTTATCAGTTAGTGATGAAATCTCTTGCCTACTCATTATTTCACAGGGAATGTCTTGGTATACTGGGATAGAATGACGTGAAGTCCCCATTTCAATGCTTTGGAGTATCTGCATCACGTGATTGGAAAGGCGTAGAAAGTCACATGACTCATCGGTTCAGATTACAAGCTAACTTCAGAATTAGGGGAATTACAGGGCGTCTTAACTTTCGATGATGCTATCGCTGCAATAGCATAATGATGAGTTAAAATTCAAGTCTCTTTACCACCAGAACATCTGATGGGCGACACCGTTCAGGACGTTTCAGTTTATGCAAGCATCCGCTTAGAAAAAAATGGTTCAAATGGCTCTGAGCACTATGGTACTCAACATCTTAGGTCATAAGTCCCCTAGAACTTAGAACTACTTAAACCTAACTAACCTAAGGACATCACACACACCCATGCCCGAGGCAGGATTCGAACCTGCGACCGTAGCAGTCCCGCGGTTCCGGACTGCAGCGCCAGAACCGCTAGACCACCGCGGCCGGCTCCGCTTAGAAATGCGCTAATACTCAGGCCAGCATAAAAGCAAATGAGAGAGAAAACTGTTCAGATTTATGCATCCAGGTGCTACGGAAATAAAAGTGACTTTTTTAATTTTTTGGCTATATGTACACCACTTCGATTGACAACTATTTTAAAGAAACATTTCCAACTATCACTTTTGCAATAGCTACACCATTTGTTATTCGAGACGCGAACACTGCTCTATGTATGTCTTAACAAAGTAAGCAGCTGAATACTGCAATACCTTTCTATATAGTTCAGTTTTCTCCCCGTTTTGAGGTTATAATTGTAATAAGAGATTTCAACAACCACTTTCTTACAGGAACGATGACGGTCGAGTTTATGCTTGTTCTGCGCACCTACGTCACGCTTACTCCGACAGCCCATGAGGGTTCAGTAGCGTTTTGAGAGCTCTCTTCTGAAAGCCGTAGCTAATACGAGCATTAAACGTGATCGTAGCGAGTTGTTTCGTGGATTTCTGTTTCATTTGTTGCGAGTTGTTATCGCTGATGTTGGCGGTAAGTAATAAATTCTGTACAGGCAAGCGAGAGACGTAATTTGTAGGATATACGTACTCTTCCTTCAAGCGGAATGCATGTCCATGTCGCTGCTGCTACTTTCGAAGGTTCGAATCCTGCCTCGGGCATGGATGTGTGTGATGTCCTTAGGTAAGTTAGGTTTAAGTAGTTCTAGGTCTAGGGGACTGATGACCTCAGATTTTAAGTCCCAAAGTGCTTAGAGCCATTTGAACCATGCCCATGCGCGTACCGCAACCGTCGCTTGGAATCGTCAACAGCGTCATCCCCCTTTGTGCCTCGATATGCGCGAAGCGCCATCGTTCGTGGATCGGACTATAACACCTTCCGCAGAGCATGGGCGTTTCACAAATCAGTATATCGCATCAACAATGCCAGACGGAATCAGCAGCCAGCTGTACTCGCTGCACAGACGCGGAGTTTGTGTGATCTGTCCCTGCCGACTACTTCTGATGTATCTGGAACGAGGAGATCTGTAGTTGAGTGCTTTAGCCCTCATGAGGCCAAATGAGGAGCGTGAATAAATAAGCAGCGATGTTGACACATTTCACCGCCAAAGTGTCGTGAAGCCGACTCGGCAAGCTCATCGAGTCGGAAGTTCTAATATTTGGGTGACGACGCAGAAGCTGATCGAGTACTTCTACTGAAGTGACAAAAGTGATGGGATAGCGATACGCAAATATACAGATGGCGGTAGCATCGCGCACACAAGGTATAAAAGGGCAATGCATTGACGGAGCAGTCATATGTACTCACGTGATTCATATGAAACGGTTTCCGACATGATTATGGCCGTACGACGGGAATTAACTAATTTTATACGCGGATTGGTAGTTGGAGTTAGACGCTTAGGACGTTGCATTCTGGAAATCGTAAGGGAATTCAGTATTCACAGATCCACAGTGTCAAGAGCGTGCTGAGAAAACTAAATTTCAGGCATTACCTCTCATTAAAGACAACACAGTGGTCGTTGGCCTTCACTTAACGACCGAGAGCAGCGGCGTTCGTGTAGAGTTGTCAGTGCTGACAGACATGCAACATTGCATCAAATAACCATGAAATCAACGTGGTACGTACGACGGACATATCCGTTAAGGACAGTGCGGCGAAATTCGTCGTTAATGTCCTATGGTAGCACAGAACCGACAGAAGTGCCATTAATAACATCACGACATCGCCTGCAGCGCCTCTTTTGGGCTGGTGACCTTACCGGTTGGATCCTAGAGTACTGCAAAACCGTGACCTCGTAAGATGAGTCCCTAACTCAGCTGGTAAGAGTTGGTGGTAGGAATGAAACGATCACTGACTTGAAGTGGTTATGTTCGACTGCTTCGAGACCATCTGCAGCCTTCATGGACTTCATGTTCCCAAATAATGACGTCATGTAGCCGGGCCACAATTGTTCGCGATTGGTTTGAAGAACATTCTGGACGATTCGAGCGGATGATTTGGCCACCCCGATCACCCGAAATGAATCCCATCGAACATTTGTGGGACGTAGTCGAGAGGTCAGTTCCTGTGCAAGATCTGGCACCGACAATAGTTTCGAAATTATGAACCGTTATGGAGGCAGGGGAAGAGACCCATTACTGTTCGATTACAATGTTAGTGATAAACCACTGAAAACATTAACAATCGTTAAGATACCTACTTGTAACTGTCCGGAGCGACCTAAAATGGAATGAAGACATAAAAATAATTTTATGATAGATGACAGGCTGAGATTCGTTGGAAGAATATTAAGGAAATACGAGGGCTGTTCAATAATGAATGCTCTTTCTTTTACCTCATATCTTTACTCATCCTCATAATTTTGATGGTTCTTCTCAGAGGAATCTCCTATGGATGCAATGCACTTGTCGCAGCGTTCCTGCCATTCTGTTAAGACTGACTGTAAACCATTTTTTGAACCCGGAATCGCCCGCGCAGTCTTCACTCCTGCTTCTAATGATGAAAAATGACTCCGACGAAGGTGTTTCTTCAGGTGAGGGATGCACTAAGGGCTGTATGGTATTTCGGGCTATCGTTCTCTGTACTTCACGAGAACAGGAAAGTCCATGGAAATACTTTATTTCATATGGTTTGATTATCTCTAGGATTCCTTTTGCGTATATCATTAAAGGACCTTGAAAGTGGATTGTAACTCTACATATAACATATCTGTTGCGTAACTGAAACATATACTGAGTACTAGTTCTTGAACACAGTATTGCCTATAAATTTAAAAAGTAATGATGAATTTGTCACTTGATTAACGTAGCTGAAAATTTAAAGCCGCAAAAACTCAGTTTGAATATGGATGATCTTTATGGTGAAATTTCATAACTAAAGAAATTATATAATTAAATATATACTTGTGTATTTTGCGCAGAATTATTCATTCCACAAAATTGGCAACACATATTCAGTAAAATACTTCATGATTTTACAGATTTGCACAAATTAATTTCGCTTTTTGTCAGTTTCTGCCATCTTTGGATTCACAGAGAGCTCTTTTGTTGAATGTTATGTGGTGGAACAAAAGAAACAAAGCGCCTCTGACTTGGACGAAAATGAATTATTTATTTATCTTAAATATAGACCTCAAATACTCTGTGGAGCTGCTTAGCACTGACAGTCATTTGTTAAATATTGTTAAATGCAATAAAATTGTATCTCTCTGTAAAATAATTAAGCATAAAAAATACTACTTTACTTCGATACAATGTACTTTTTTCCTGCCTTTAACACCTAATATACTTTATCTACCCAAAGAAAAGCGTCAACTCTATACAAACTTCACACTGATTTTTCCAAAACACTCAGTAGCAACGTTCGCAGTATGCGGACGTGTATTATCGTGGCGCAGCATCCATCCTCTTTCGCAGATATGTGGTCTCCTGCACTTGATATTAACTAGCAAAGTTTTAAAGACACCCCTCTTCTATTGTCCAGTTATTGATTTAGGTGCAGGTAGAATATGCTGATTAACCATTCCCTGAGTATCAAGATTTTCCCAGCAGAAGCAAACTTGTTTCGCTTTTTTAATTCTTGGTGATGAAGGAGATTTCTGCATTGAGCTTTGCTGTTTTTGTTTTCAGGATCACAGTCATGTACCCAACTTTCATCAGCAGTGGTTACCTGTGAAGGAAACTCCAGATCTTTCTCTAACATCAACTTCAATGGCACCTAGACCTGCATGAAAATGTCCTTTTGTTCTGGAATCAGCAGTCTTGGAACCCACCGTGCACAAACACGTCTCGTATGTAAATTTTCTGTCACTAGCTTGTGGGTGACACCCAAAGAAATTGCCAGTATGTTCGAAAGTGTTCGTCGATTCTTTCGCACAATGACTTCTGTGATGATGTTTTCTTTCGTAAGAGCACCGTGTCAACCATCCTTTTAATTAGATGTCTCACCTCTTGAACAATTTAAACTACCTACTAGCTCTGCTGTAGCGAAGAACAGGCTCTTTGTAGGCCTGTAACATTGCACAGATGTCAGCTGAAGATCTCCGACGACAGCAGAATTCCAAAATATATTGTTCATCGCGAGCCTCTTCTATTGTTGAGGTAGGTGATACTGAAAGTTTCTCAGCTTTCCCACCTCTCACGGGCGGAACCAGAAACTAGAACGGCGTGTTTGTTACACGTTAACCTACAAAATAAGATAAGATCAAATTCTAGCGTGAGAAATTATGACCGTAAAAAAATTGTGGCCATTCTTTACTGAACAGCCCCCATACAATTCACCCACGAAAGACTTCTCTAACAAACCACTTGCAAGACCGGCTCTTGGGCATTGCCAAATTGGTTTAGTATGAGAAATAGAAAACATCCAATAACGAGCTGCAATTTTCGTTATAGCCTAGGTCAGTAGGTACGAGAGCGTTACAGAGATGGAAAAAAAACCAACGCTGACACTGTGACAGCTACAGGAGAGACGCTGTGTATCACAGAGGTTTGTTGTTAAGATTCCGAGGGCACATGTTTCCAGAAAAAACGAGCAACATATTAATTCCATCCACAATGTCTCGCGAAATGATCTCACCAGTAACACCAGGGGAATTAGAGCTCACAAGCAGATTTATTGACAGTCGCTCTTCGCTCACATTATGCGTGAATGGAAAGTGTTAGGGGTTAAATGACAGTGGTACCAGAAGTACCTTTCGACACAAACCGTAAGATGGCTTTTAAAGTATAAACAAAAATATAATTTGGCAAACAGCTTCCAGGACAGTAAATATCTCGTGACATTGTTATTTAACACGATTACTTCATCAATATACAGTATTTTTTTCTCCTTCGTTCAACATAATACACAGTTATCAGAACACAATATGTTTTTCAGGAGCGCTACAAATCATCATCGCCTTCATCATAATCATCATCATATCGTCACTACAACAATGTTTTCTTTTGCTTTTACCAAAACGTGCTGTGAGCAGCCATCAGACGTGATTGTTGTAGAGCAGTGCTTTGCTACTTTTTATATGGTCGGGTACTTCTACCTCCCGCCTAAGGTGACGCAGGCGCTGTCACCATCCCATCACAATAACTACTTTACTACGACTACTACTACTGCAAACGTGTAATACTGTGAAAGCATTTCAAGTAATTTCAATTAATACTGTTTAGATTTACAAATAATTAACGTGAAGTCTGGCACTGCATATGCGCTGTGATTTCAGAAAAACCTGGTGTGTAGTTGGTACAAGCTTTTCTTAAATGCGTCATTCAGATGTGTATCTGACAAACTGAATGGGTATTTTTATTCTTGATGATGGTCATACATGAAAATGTGGCCTAGCAAAAATACGTCAAGCTAAAAGAAGAATAGCTTTTCAAAGCAACACTAACAACCATGGGGTGTTTATTCCTGTCCACCAGAGTTCAGGAAAATTTCCATTTCCAGTTCTTCAAAATTACTATTTCTAAAGATCTCATATATCCTACCTCCAAGTTCAGTAACGTCAACTGAAACGAATAGATTATTGATGAACACAATTATTGGTTCAAATTTTGAAACTGGCTAAAGCTGTTACAAAATTCTGTGACTTGGATTTCAAGATGCTTGGCAAAAGACAGGTAATCACATTGGTCGACATTTACGATTTCCGTAACTGAAATCAAACCTGGAAAACGTGATACGGAATTTCTTTTTAAATGTTGTTGTTGTTGTGGTCTTCAGTCCTGAGACTCGTTTGATGCAGCTCTCCATGCTACTCTATCCTGTGCAAGCTTCTTCATCTCCCAGTACCTACTGCAAAATGTACAATGTACAATTTTAGTTTCCTCTGAAAAGCATTTACTATACTTATCACGGCTGTAATGTTGTCAACTGTCCCTTGCAATTGGAGGATTAGCTCATTTAATTTTGAGGTGGTAACTGCCAAGAAACCTAAATCTCGGAGCCATGGTATCTTGACAGTATTGTCCAGAAGAATCTCTTATCCAGACGACTCCAGAATTGTTCTGGAGTATCCACCCAAAGTTACTTTACTCCTGCGTGGGGAATTACGTCACCATACTCAGAATCTGATGTATTCAAACAATCCTGAACAATCGGTGACGGTTCTAGGCGCTACAGTCTGGAACCGCGCGACTGCTACGGTCGGCGCGACTGCTACGGTCGCAGGTTCGAATCCTGCCTCGGGCATGGATGTGTGTGATGTCCTTAGGTTAGTTAGGTGTAAGTAGTTCTAAGTTCTAGGGGACTGATGACCACAGCTTTAAAAGTCCCATAGTGCTCAGAGCCATATTTTTGCTACGGTCGCAGGTTCGAATCCTGCCTCGGGCATGGATGTGTGTGATATCCTTAGGTTAGTTAGGTTTAAGTAGTTCTAAGTTCTAGGGGACTAACGACCTCAGAAGTTAAGTCCCATAGTGCTCAGAGCCATTTGATTGAATCGGTGACGTGTAGAAGGTCGGATGTAATTAATCCACAAGTTACAACTTTCATGAGATGGTCAGACTTCAAAACCTTTGCACATAAAACTTTATGGTGGATTATACAGCGATAAGGAAGACATTTTGGAAATGAATCACCTTACCACACAGAGCAAGAAACACATTATTCTTTCCAGTCATTGAAGGTGCTACCTTTCCCAAGCTTCAGGAATGCAATAAATATGTCTTCTCCTCTAGTACCACTTTTACAAACTCTTCGTTAACCATAAAATCACGAAAGATCATTCTAATAAATAGCTACAACTCTACAATAGGAAATATCAGTGCTTCCATCAAACTGAAGCGAAAAATATTCACATGATTGCAGGCCGTGATATAACTGAGATTCTAAATTTTTAGAAATCTTTTCAACATGTCCAGCAACAATTTGGTAAACAATTGTAGTCCTTTTGTAGAAGATTAAGTGCAGATTTATCTTTGTGGCCATCGAAGAGATTCCACGATACTGATAATTGCTTCTGTTGCTACTTCTCCGTCGCTTAAAGGTATTTTCCTTTTTAATAGAACTTAATAGACTCTGCAAGATGCAACTGTCACGTTACTATTCTGCTGGACTGGCTTTATAAACACACTTTGCTGTAACCTTAATTTTGATTTTAAGGCTCAAACTTCATGTTTTCTTACTTCAGAATCTCACTATTAAAGTTCTTATGATATGTCGTAAAATGACGTTCCGCATTACTCTTCTTGAGAACAGAGACACTACTGTTACACAATAAACACACGGATTTTTCTCTTAATTCCACACCCAAATAATATTGCTCCTCCCAATCACTGTTAATACAGCAAGTTCTTTGTCTTTCAGCCACACTGTATTAAGAGTAATCGATCACATAGAAGATACGTAAGTGAACCTACATTCTCTAGTTATACTGGATAGCTCCAAAAACAATGCATAGAAAGGAACTATCGGTACAAACAACAATGAAAACAGCAAACTTATTGTTGGCGGCAAAGCTTTGTTGATATTAAAGTGACTCTGTGTCCAGTTCCCAACAAATGAGTCTATAAAAACCATTTTTGTTCTGAAACTTGATGTAGTGTTACAAACGCGAAGGACCGAACAACCACATCTAAACTAAGAAACACCAATATTCAAGAAAGTAAATAGGAGTAACCCATTGAATTGCAGACGCATACCACTGACCTCAATTTGCAGTAGGATTTTGGAGCACATACTTTATTTGAACATTATGAATCAACTTGAAGAAAGTGACTTATTGATACATAACCAACACGGATTCAGAAAATATCGTTCTTGTGCAACACAGCTAGCTCTTTATTCCCATGAAGTAATGAGTGCTGTCGACAAGGGATCTCAGATTCCATATTCCTAGATTTCCAGAAGGGTTTTGATACCGTTCCTGACAAGCGATTATTAATCAAATTGCGTGCATATGGAGCATCGTCTCAGTTGTGTGACTGGATTTGTGATTTCATTTTAGAGAAGTCACAGTTCGTAGTGATAGACGCTAAATCGTCGAGTAGAACAGAAGTGATATCTGGCGTTCCGCAAGGTAGTGTCATAGGCCCTCTGTTCCTGATTTATATAAATGATCTAGGTGATAATCTGAGCAGCCCCCTTAGATTGTTTGCAGATGATGCTGTAATTTACCGTCTAGTAAAATCATCAGACGATCAATTCCAATTACAAAATGATCTAGAGAGAATTTCTGTATAGTGCGAAAAGTGGCAATTTGCACTAAACAAAGAAAAGTGCGAGGTCATCCACACGAGTACTAAAAGAAATCCGATAAATTTTGGGAATACGATAATTCGCACAAATCTAAGAGCTGTCGATTCGACTAAATACCTAGGAATTACAATTATGAGCAACTTATATTGGAAAGACCACATAGATAATATTGTGGGAAAGGCGAAAGAAAGACTGCGCTTTGTTGGCAGAACACTTAGAAGATGCGACAAATCCACTAAAGAGACAGCCTACATTACATTTGTCCGTCCTCTGCTGGAATATTGCTGCGCAGTATGGGATCCTTACCAGGTAGGATTGACGGAGGACATCGAAAAAGTGCAAAGCAGGGCAGCTCGTTTAGTATTATCGCGCAATAGGGGTGAGAGTACGTAATTTCTATCACCAACTTCCTCTTCCGAATGCGAAAATATTTTGTTGACACATAACTACGTAGGGAGAAATGATCATCATAATAAAATAAGAGAAATCAGAGCTCGAATGGTAAGATTTAGGTGTTCCTTTTTCCCACGCGCCATTCGAGAGTAGAATGGTAGAGTAGTATGAAAATGGTTCGACGAACCCTCTGCCGGACACTTAAGTGTGAATTGCAGAGTAACCATGTAGATGTGGATGAAGACCAGACAGACCCGATGCACTGACGAACTAGGCACTGAGCGATGCAGCCTGTGACTGTAAATAATAACACGCAATCAGCGGAAAGAAACACTCTGAAGTTCCAAAGTGCAACCAGTAGTACATCTGGCACAATGAATGTGCGTAGTGTGTTTGAAAGAATGTGGTGTAATGGTCTAGCAGCTCCTACAGCCACTGCTAAGCGACGCTTGAGGTGGTGTTTAAGAGTGACACCACAGTCCAGCGGGTGACTAGAAACGAGTGGTCTGAAGTGATGAACCACGCTGTACCATGTGGCTATCCGATAACAACATTGAAGTACGGAGGAGTTGGTGTTACTGTATGGGAATATTTTTCCTGGCTGGGTGCTCTTAAGAAAACGCTAAATGCGGAAGGGCATGAACAATCTTACAGCACTGTGTACTGCGTACAGTAGAGGAACAGCACTGAAAGGATGACTGCTGGTATCAGTGTGGCGGTGCATCCTGTCGTAAAGCAGCATCTGTGAGGGAATTGTTTGTGGACAGTAACATTCCTGAAATGGACTGGCGTGCCCTCAGTCCCGACTTGAACCGTACGGAACACCTCTGCAATCGGTTCAAATGTCTACTTCGCTCCAGACCCCAGCGTCCAGCATCACAAACTCCTCTGGTTTCGGCTCCTGAGAAAGAACGGGCAGCCATTCCTCCACAGACATTCAGACACTTCACTGAGAGTGTCCTCAACAGTTGAAGCCGCTACACAGGCGAAGGATGGACACACCCCGTATCAATGTCCATTGTAGGTGTTCGGATACTCTTCATCAGACAATATAAGTTATCTGAGTCTGAAGGGGAAACGTCCTCTACTTCACATTATGAATAAAATAATATATGGTACACGTTACCATTGTGTTACCGAGTAAAAGTTGCATGCTGTGATTCTGATATCTTATTCATGTGTATTTTACACGAAAATTCTATTTTTCGGGTGACTGGAGCTCACGCGTTTTTTAGACGTCTTAGTTGACATCCCTGAGGCTTTGATTAATTATTACTCGTTGCTGTATTTTTCCTATCAATTGTTGGATAGGATATGGAGTCAGGAAGGGAAGAAGATGAACTCGTGACAAGTTGAAGTTTGTAGCCGATCTGTGAGGACTATTCTAGGCAGCGCAATTAGTGGTTTAGTGGTTGCCGAATGGAGAAATTTGCGTTTGAATTTAAATCCGCCACAATTTTGTCACAAATGTATGCTCAGAGTTATCCCTAGCAACACCAACGCGTTTTGCACAACGTCTAATACCAAGGGGGAGGGGGGGGGGGCGTGAGCGGTACTTTGTGGTGCCCACCGTCAAAAAACGCGGAAAAAAGCAGATTTCGTTAAATGTGTTTATCTTTTATTAATGACGTACTTTTCAAATAAGTACTGATCTACGAGTGTAATTAGGGTACACAACCAACCTGAAAATATCTTTGAGCACAACCTGAGCACCACCAACGTATTTTACGTAATGTTTAAACTGGGTGCACGGGTACTTCTTTATGTTATGACCACCACAAAAAATTTTAAAAACATAAATTTCGTTGATTTTCATTCTCAACATACATTTTAAAATTATGTAGATGTGTAAGAACGGAACTAAATCTGAAAATGTGAATATGACACTTGTGGAAAAATCACAGTCACTATTTGACTTAAATTTTTCGGTTATAAAGTTCTACTGAAAAATTTAAAACACTTATCATTAGTAACAATATTTTTTTCAAGATTTTAAAATATAAAGTGCCAGGCGAGATTACGGTATTTTCAAAAGGTGAGCACAAAGCGCCCCCCTCCACTGGTATTGCGAGAGTTAATGTTATACACAATCCCGGCTATTACAGTTGAAACACCAAAAGAACGGCCAGACACTTTCATTATGTTACCGGTGTGTCTCCATCTTTCGGTTTATTAATTTCAACGTAACATAACTGCGAAAGTTGAAGCAGGTTACGAAGAATGAGAAAGTCAATTAACACACAAAAAATTAATTATTTACCAGTCAGAGAAAGAAATGTAGAAGACCTATACATTAAACATAAAAAACTAAGCTACTAGGGACTATTGCACGATATCTGAGCAGTTTGTATCAGTCAGGCGTGTACTGGACATGGCAGCATGTGTCGAGTTAACAGCCTTTGAATGTGGGGTGGTAATCGGTACCGCACGAGCCATAGCATTTCAGAGATTACTCAAGAAATATGGTTCCTGAAGACAGCAGTGTCTAGTGCGAATCTTTGATTCTTCTTCCACTTCTTCTTTGCCTTTTCCTGTTTCTCTACGCGGCCGGCACTGTTATATGGTTGACACAGTACTGCGCTCATTCACACAGGGCTACCCAGAAGCGCTACTCTGCACTGAGTATTCATACGGCGCCGCGCCGCGCTACTGGACACAAAAGCGGCTACTTTGTCGTCGGGCTACGCCGCTTTGATCTGCCGCGCCGCCTTGTTTCGGTTCCGTGAAGGCGCCTGATGCCTGTCTTTAACTTCCCTTATTGGACAAGAAAATGAAAAGGAGGTAATTTAAAAGTAAATCCTGGGTGCCAACATTTCCCTAACGAAGAACTGTTAAAGGTTTACTAGAACGGCAGCCAATTTAGCCAACTGTGTTGCGGCTACAAATGGTAAACGTATACGCGTCATCAAGGCAGCTGACTGTGGGTCCCTTTATTACAGCAAAAACATTTTCTCGATATTGTTGCTGCAATATGGGACTCCCAGAACAGACTCATGTCCGCTGGCTTTGGAGTAAATAGAAGATCGCCTGATTGATCTGCGTTCAAGAGCTGATAGCTTCTGAAGAATTTCATTGACAAAGAAACTAAATTTTCTCAAAGCAGGCAGTTGTGTGACGGCTGTCATTACTTTCCTCTTGCAATCGTTGGTGATTAAAGCTTCCGGTATGTCATCCTTCTTACTGCGTTAATACGGTGACAATTTCTTTTCAAAGAAGACACGTCGAATGTATTTTTGGCATTCTTGTAAGTGCGCAGAATTTTTGATCGCCCGTCGAATGTATCTCCAGAATTTGCTGAAAATATTACAAAAACTTGTTGCGTGTTGCACAGTTTTGTCCGTAATCGAGACGTACAGATTTGAGGATACTTTGCGTACTTGTGTGTTACATGACATGTCAACAGACCCAAAACAAGTGGAAAGAAATGTGAGTGACGCTCGCGAATCGACGTCTTCTCTGAAGGACGTTTGTGTCCATAATCCTGTGAAAACTTTAATTTCTGACTTACACGACCGTACTACCAAATAACAGTGAGCAGCAATCCCAGTACTTCACGGGCCGACTGTTAACAAACGGCGTTACGGTGCTTGGCCGCTCAACAGCACCACCGAATTGCGTTGTGTGAAGGCCGCTGATCTGAAGCAATGTTCCGCCAGCCGTCTGAAAGCGCCCATTTAAACCAATGCTTTGCCAGCGGAAGCGCCAATGGTAAGTTCTTTTCTGTGGCTACGCGAGAAGGTGGCGGTTGGTGGCTGGATGTCCGTTGTGATGCAACCACTCTCCTCTCTCCCTCTCCCGGGACGGTATTCGCGCACCCTGTTTGTATCCGTCTGCAGAAGATCTCAAGCTTCAGTGTGAGAATATTTTCTGAATAATTGTGTAGCATGTGTTTGATGCGGGACGTGGGTACCAGCCTCGTATTTACCTAGTTGGATGTGGGAAACCACCTAAGAGCCACATCCAAGCTAGCCGACTCACCAGCTATCGTCGCTAAAACGATCCGTATCTCCGAGGCGGACAGTTAACGCGCTCGGCTATCCGGGCCTCGTAGAATGTTTAATATCATAGAGATAATGTTTCCTACTTGTGTAAACCACAGCACATGATGACGGCAAGTGTTGACGTCATGTCGTATCTGCTGAGGCATACCGGCGATAGGCACTCAACGAGTGAGGTCACGGACAATTTGACTGTGCGGCAACCAGGATTGTACGGAGATAAGTGCAGCACATAGAGAGCACTAGTCGACGATGGGCATCTCACACACACTGCCATCTAATGACATTCGACAGATCAGTGGATGGTATCATCGATCGATGAATATGGAAAATGGAAATGAGCGTTTGGCGTCATTGGCCGGGAGGCAACTTGCGGGGCAGGTCCGGCCGCCTTGGTGCAGGTCTGAAATGATGATGAAGACAACACAACATCCAGTCCCTGAGCGGAGAAATTCTCCGGCCCAGCCGGCAATCGAACCAGGGCCCGTAGGACCGCAATCCGTCACGCTAACCACTCAGCTATCGGAGCGGATATTGATGAATATGAACAAACCGAATTAAACATTATTAACGGTAATAACGTAAATATCGTAAATCAAGCAATGCACAAGAACAGAAAGGATACGAAGGAAATAGCTCAGGAAAAAATGAAAGTGGTCATCATACTGTGCTACGACAAAATTAAGGAGACAAGGAGATCAAAAACCTTCAAGCCGTACAGTGCAGAAATATTTTTACAGGCGAACATTTTAGTGAAACAGAACAAGAAGCGATAAGTAGGAGGATCGAAAACTCAAAAATGGTTCAAATGGCTCTGAGCACTATGCGACTTCTGACGTCATCAGTCGCCTAGAACTTGGAACTAATTAAACCTAACTAACCAAGGACATCACACACATCCATGCACGAGGCAGGATTCGAACCTGCGACCGTAGCGGTCACGCGGTTCCAGACTGAAGCGCATAGAACCGCGCGGCCACACCGGCCGGCCTACGAAAACTCATTTGTAGACAATGTATGTTGTGTGGCGGAAGATATATTGGACAAAGAGTGAGGACGTTCTCCGTCAGATACACCTCCAGGCTATGTAATTACAGCAAATCACGTTTACACAACTGGCAACTGTTAAAAGTAAAAGGTATCAACGGAGTATAGAACTACAAGATTTCTTAACGACTTTACAGACCTCTTCGTAAACGCGAAAACAAAACGATGGTATTTTCGGAGTTCACAGATGACAAGAGTAATCATAGAACTCCAAGCTCTGTGAGAGTACCCCTGAAACGGTACAAAAAGCAAGTAACCACTTTAGCAACAATCTGCCGCTTACAAAGTGTTTCAGCGAGCAGAGGGGCGCACTTGCTACTGCTACACGGTTTGGCTTGGCCTCGGGAGCAATAGGTAATGAGGTTCTGTAAACTGGTGCGCAAGCGCCAGTTGTGATGAGGCTGGCAATTGGGACAGAAGTACACTATTACACAGTAAACTGTTTGTCCAACGCATTTTATGTCACTACGGCCAATAGGTGTGTTTTAGTAGCGTTCGTGAGATTTATCGAAGATTGCCACCCGAGCGGCATTGACTCTCGAAACACGTTTGTTGTTTGGTGAACATTGCTTTAAGTGTGTTAGATGATCGTAAATTATAACGCAGCTTACCATTGCGCTGGGCGTCCGTGTGGTACGTCAAGCACAGGATCAATAGACAGGCGACAGCGCGCATCTCGGTAGTTCGCCCGGTAATCAATAGAGCGAGACAAAGCTATGCTCCAACGAGGCTGTGCGACCGCGACGGAGCTACCACTGCTAATGCCCGCACGTGCAGCGTCACTTCAGCGGGAACCTTTCCGTTCCCCCTCCCCGCCCCTCCCTGCACACACTCGTGACTCGACCTCTCGCGAGAGCTGGTCTCTCCTCTCATTTTGCGAGAGCCTGCCTCGCTGCGCTGAACAGACTTGTAGCTGGCTGGCAAAACGAACACTCCTCGCGTCACGAACAGCGGGCGCGAGGTCCGCTTCCGATCGACACGTTCCCTTATCAATACCGCGCGAAATGCTATGATGAAGGGAGTGAGGAGTAGTTTGAAGAAGACTAGTTACTTGGAGAAGATTCCCCTAGATAGGAAGCAAGTTTGGATACAAGACGTCAGGAACTACGATACGTTAGTAGTAACAGGTGGTTATAATTAGTAACAGCTGGTTATAATTAAAGTGCAGCTTCTCACAGAGGTCCAATGTGGGCTGTAATTATCGCATGAAAGCGAAACTTCGTAGATATGCTAACGTGTTAATGTAGAACCGATTTACACTGGAAAAAAATTAGTTCCAATTTTGGCCACCAGGTGCAAATCTGGCGCTGTACAGCACGTCTCTGACATCTCTATGCTCATATAGAACAAACTGTGTAAGTGGCAGTTAATAATAAAATCAGCACTATGCCTTTCTCACTTGTTTCACCTTTTCTGCCCGAGTCCCACTCGTAATCCATTACACATGGAAACATTTCTAAAGGTCTTCCTTGCATTCACAGCGCCAGATCTGCACCTGGTGGCCAAGATTGAAACGAATTTTTTCCAACGTAAATCGGTTCCGCATTAACGCAAGCGGTACTAGTACAAAATACTGACATGAAACTGAAGTGTAAATGCATAACAGGCACAGAGTTGTATCTAATTTTAATGTGCCCAGTTCAGCGTGCATAAGCAAAAACAGTACATAACCATTTATGCATAGGTAAGAATTATTACATAATTGTTTCCTGAAAACTGTTAGCCTCTGTTGCCGAACAAAGTGATTAGTATCACATGTGTGATGGTTTTCATTCATGACTGAACATGTAGAACACTGCGATTGAATGTTATCAACAAACCTGTAGTGACAAGAAATCGATTAATAACTTCAACTAACCACGGAAACATTTCGTGATTTTTATTAATAGTGTGTCTTATGGTTACTGTGCTAAAACATTTCAAAGTTTGCTAGTGTTATCGGTGAATTATTATTTGCTGTATGTGTGCTAGAAACAGTACTTCGCTGTGGAAATCAAGACTTATATTCTGTTTCGAATTTCTTCTCGTCGTTGACAGTGAAATGTCTACAAATGTAAGGAGAACGGTTAATTGTTGCGCCATCTGTTTCAGTAAGGAACGTATGTGTTTACCTGCATTATAACAGCACTGCTACTGAATAATTTTTCCCGACTTTTGGTCGCGTCAAAACAGGGCTTTTTCCAAGGGAGAAAAGTTATTTATACGATGAAGCGCCAAAGAAACTGTTATAGGCATGCATATTCAAATATGGTTGTGGCAGAGCGGTTCTAGGCACTTCAGTCCGGGACAACGCGGCTGCTACGGTCGCAGGTTCAAATCCTGCCTCGGACATGGATGTGTGTGATGTCCTTAGGTTAGTTAGGTTTAAGTAGTTCTAAGTCTAGGGGACTGATGACAGATGTTAAGTCCCATAGTGCTAAGAGCCATTTGAAGCATTTATTCAAATATGTAAACAGGCAGAATAAGGCGCCTTGGTCGGCAGTACCTATATTAAGACAAGTGTCTGGCGCAGCTGTTAGATCGGTTACTGCTGCTACAATGGCAGGTTATCAAGATTTAAGTGAGTTTGAACGTGGCATCGTAGTCGGCGCACGACCGATGGGACATAGGATCTCTGAGGTAGCGATGGTGGGGATTTTCCCGTACGACCATTTCACGAGTGTACCTTGAATATCAGGAATCCCGTAAAACATCAAATCTCCCACATCGCTGCGGCCAGAAGAAGATCCTGCATGAATAGGGCCAACGAAGACCGAAAAGAATCGTTCAAAGTGACAGAAGTGCAACCATTCCGCAGATTGCTGCAGACTTCTATGCTGGGCCTTTAACAAGTGTCAGTGTGCGAACCATTCAACGAAACATCATCGATATGGGCTTTCGGAGCCGAAGACCCACGCGTGTACCCTTGATGACTGCGTGACACAAGTCTTCACGCCTCGTCTGGACCATTAGACTGTTGATGACTGGAAACATGTTGCCTGGTCGGACGAGACTCGCATCAAACTGTATCGAGTGGGTGGGCGTCTACGGGTATGGAGACAACCTCATGAATCCATGGACCGTGCATGTCAGCAGGGGACTGTTCAAGCTGGTGGAGGCTCTGTGAGGAGTGTGCAGTTGGAATGATATGGGACCCATGGTGTGTCTAGATATGATTCTGACAGATGACACGTACGTAAGCATCCTATCTCATCACTTGCGTTCGTTCATGTCCATTGTGCATTCCGACAGACTTGGGCAATTCCAGCAGGACAATGCGACACCCCACACGTCCAGAATTGCTACAGAGTGGTTCCAGAAACACTCTTTTGAGTTTAAACACTTACCATGGCTACCAGACTCCCCAGACATGAACGTTATTGAGCATATCTGGGATGCCTTACAACGTGCTGTTCAGAAGAGATCGCCATCTCTCGTACTCTTACGGATTTATGGACGGTCTTGCAGGATTCATGGTGTCAATTCCCTCCAGCACTATTTCAGACATTAGTCGAGTCTTTGCATGTCGTGTTGCGGAACGTCCGCGTGCTCGCGAGGGCCCTACACGATATTAGGCAGGTGTTCCAGTTTCTTTGGCTGTGCAGTGTAATTTCTGCTATGTACCTTACGCAATGATATGATAATGAATTGAGGTAAGGAATACATTTAGAAGAATAATAAAAGAGAGACTGCACAGGTTATTTGTCATCAGATACTCCGCAAACAGGAAAAGAGAAAGAGTTAGAAATGTTAGGCAAAGGAACAGGTTATTTAACACATACTTAATGATGCAAACAATCACAGACAAAAGTAAAACGGATCTGCGGAAAAGATGTTAACATTCATTAAAAATCATTGTACGAAAGTTAACGAATACTTATAGCAGAGTAGTCTGCAGTAGTAGAATGTCCTCGGTTAGAATTCTTAATTGTTTATCTCATGTCCAACACATTTCAGAGTTAAGCCACTAGGGTTATCCGGAAGCTGAGGTTACCAGGCAAATAGCTTTGGTATGGAATGTCTGTGGGAGAAGTTGGTTTCACTATCTTGTAGCTGGAAACCAGCGGAAGGAACGAGCATTCCCATCCAGTTGCTCGTCGATTAGTGTTGTGATGACTGTTAAAAATGAGCGTTCTCACTCCGGTTTCCGCCAAGTGCGAAGTGCGCGCTGTAATTCGTTACCTAAATGATAGAGCATGAGCAGCGCTGAGATTCATCGCGAAATTGTTTCAGTCTAAGGAGAGGACGTAATGTCAAGGCAGGATGTGGCGAAATGGATACGGAATTTCAATTTTAGGAGGACGAAAATTCACGATGAAGACAAAAGTGGAACGCCGTCTGTTGTGACTGATGATGTGGGGCAAAAAATTAAAGAACATCATCTTTCTGATCGCCGTTCGATAATGGACGACCTGCATGCAATTTGTCCGAATATTTCACGAACTGATCAACTAAATTATCTCAAGCTGTGTGCGCAATGGGTGCCCAAGATGCTTACCGAAGGACGCAGTATGAACAGAGTCAGTGCCGCTCGTGAATTTCTTGACAGTTTTGAGAATGAAGTTGAGGCTTTTCTCAACTCTTTAGCGACAGGAGATGAAAGCTGGGCTTACCACCATGCTCCAGAGAGAAAACGACGATCAATGCAGTGGCGCCATTCTCATTCTCCTTCTGCCAAAAAATTCAAAAATCAGGAAACAGCGAGGAAAATCATGGTGTCAGTATTTTGTGCAAAAAAGGGGTTCTGTTCGCTGATTTTTTGGAAAGAGGTGAAACAATAAATGCTGCAAGATATTGTGAAACCACGAAGAAACTTTGCCGAGCCATACAAAACAAACGTCGCGATATGCTGACAATGGGAGTCTATCTCCTTGATAACAACGCGCGTCCGCACACCGTTCATGCAACACAAGAGTTGTTGACATCGTTTGGTTAGTATATTCTAAGTCACCCCTCTCACAACACGGAACTCGCACCTAATGATTATCATCTGTTCACTAAACTGAAGGAACTGTAATATTTCTGGCTTTGCAGCCATTATATTCAAGTAAAAGAAGCTCTTCTTAGAGCAGTTGAGAAGGCAGCAGTTGCAGGATGACGTAATGTGGTGTGAGGTACCGATGATATATGGTTTTTTAGTACGGGTAACGTGAGAAAGACTACCTAAATTGTGTTCCTTCCCCGCGAATGGCTGCTGCGTTTGGAAGTTGCGAGCCAAAATGACAATCTTCTGTTATTAATATTAGACAAACTAAAAAGCGTATTTACTTGCATTTCAGATTTAAAGCATCTCTCAATAGCGTGCTATCATTCCATTATTTCACAAGCATTAATAACCAGCAGAGTAATAAACAACTGTTAAAAGAATAGGCAGACGAAGCACTTCGGTGATCATCGGATCGCGCCTGACTTGGATGTAAGGCGAAGTCTTTCGGCTGTAAGATCAGAGCTGGTTCGGCAGTGTCGAAGGACAGACATGTTACACTCCTGGAAATGGAAAAAAGAACACATTGACACCGGTGCGTCAGACCCACCATACTTGCTCCGGACACTGCGAGAGGGCTGTACAAGCAATGATCACACGCACGGCACAGCGGACACACCAGGAACCGCGGTGTTGGCCGTCGAATGGCGCTAGCTGCGCAGCATTTGTGCACCGCCGCCGTCAGTGTCAGCCAGTTTGCCGTGGCATACGGAGCTCCATCGCAGTCTTTAACACTGGTAGCATGCCGCGACAGCGTGGACGTGAACCGTATGTGCAGTTGACGGACTTTGAGAGAGGGCGTATAGTGGGCATGCGGGAGGCCGGGTGGACGTACCGCCGAATTGCTCAACACGTGGGGCTTGAGGTCTCCACAGTACATCGATGTTGTCGCCAGTGGTCGGCGGAAGGTGCACGTGCCCGTCGACCTGGGACCGGACCGCAGCGACGCACGGATGCTCGCCAAGACTGTAGGATCCTACGCAGTGCCGTAGGGGACCGCACCGCCACTTCCCAGCAAATTAGGGACACTGTTGCTCCTGGGGTATCGGCGAGGACCATTCGCAACCGTCTCCATGAAGCTGGGCTACGGTCCCGCACACCGTTAGGCCGTCTTCCACTCACGCCCCAACATCGTGCAGCCCGCCTCCAGTGGTGTCGCGACAGGCGTGAATGGAGGGACGAATGGAGACGTGTCGTCTTCAGCGATGAGAGTCGCTTCGGCCTTGGTGCCAATGATGGTCGTATGCGTGTTTGGCGCCGTGCAGGTGAGCGCCACAATCAGGACTGCATACGACCGAGGCACACAGGGCCAACACCCGGCATCATGGTGTGGAGAGCGATCTCCTACACTGGCCGTACACCACTGGTGATCGTCGAGGGGACACTGAATAGTGCACGGTACATCCAAACCGTCATCGAACCCATCGTTCTACCATTCCTAGACCGGCAAGGGAACTTGCTGTTCCAACAGGACAATGCACGTCCGCATGTATCCCGTGCCACCCAACGTGCTCTAGAAGGTGTAAGTCAACTACCATGGCCAGCAAGATCTCCGGATCTGTCCCCCATTGAGCATGTTTGGGACTGGATGAAGCGTCGTCTCACGCGGTCTGCACGTCCAGCACGAACGCTGGTCCAACTGAGGCGCCAGGTGAAAATGGCATGGCAAGCCGTTCCACAGGACTACATCCAGCATCTCTACGATCGTCTCCATGGGAGAATAGCAGCCTGCATTGCTGCGAAAGGTGGATATACACTGTACTAGTGCCGACATTGTGCATGCTCTGTTGCCTGTGTCTATGTGCCTGTGGTTCTGTCAGTGTGATCATGTGATGTATCTGACCCCAGGAATGTGTCAATAAAGTTTCCCCTTCCTGGGACAATGAATTCACGGTGTTCTTATTTCAATTTCCAGGAGTGTATTTGCCGCAGTCTGTCTTAGTTAAGTCTTTGTTAGTAATCTATGGTTTGTTAATAGTGTTGGTTTGGCAGAGTCAGAGGACAGATTTGTTATCTGGCGTAGTCAGTGTTAGTTAAGATTTTATTAGCAATCTATGGTTATTTGGACATATAGTTGAGAACAACGTGATTCTAATTATAGAAATATACAGTTCATTAAATAGTTGAAGAATAGAAATCATTTGTGACTGAAGTGGAATATAGCTTTGCAGTTTCTCGTGTTCTGCCAATAAACAGCGAGTATAAACAAACTGACTGGAAATTTAATTATTTCTAAAATAAAGGTCGCTCGCTAAGAGTTTCTTACAGCCTCAAGACAACAGATTCACGACCTACATGCTGTTTTCTGCGCAGGACACAACAATTCTAGAAGACTGCAGCTTAGTGAACATTTATTAGAACTTATGCATTCCACTCAAGGCGATGGAAGCAAATAGGTACCTCACGTGTACCGCAATCTTAGTACAATGAGATAAGTGACACGTCATCTGTGGTAACACAGAGGAGGTATGAAAGAGAGAAATATTTTTGAGGGAAAGGGTTTATCATACGCACGGATATCACTTCTCTCTAACTCTCTCTTTTTCATCTTGCCATACATGGCATCCCTGGTAGGGATAATCCTTCAAGTCGAAGTGCTTTGGAATTATGAGGCTAGATTTTATTAGCGAGAACTGTGAACTTTAACCGACCAACGAATTGTGTAAGGACTGTAATACGCGTGAACTGTGAAGGACCAGAGAATTGCACGAGAACTGTGATAAGTAGGAGTTGAACTGTGTTCGAACAGTTTTATAACTTTAGCTCAAGTATAATATCCGATGCCGCAAAATCAAATTTTCAGTTACAATGAAAATAGTATTAATTATTTAGGAATCGGAAGAATTGAAGTGCTACGAGAATAAAAGTTAACTCTGCGTGCGTGGTCCATGGGATTACAATATTAATCATCACTTCAAGTTCTTCATGCTACGAGAAGGCACAGCGTGCAGAGCAGCTTGAGGCAGCTACAGACGAAAGGTGCGGCCGCGGCAAGCAGCGGCCGCGCAGTCGGCAGTACGTCGAGGCAGAAAATCAGTTAAGTGATACGCTTGCATTTAGCAGTCTAAGATTTGTAATTGGAACATTAGTATTAGTATGTGTG
The DNA here is from genome assembly GCF_023864275.1 of Schistocerca cancellata. NCBI lineage: Eukaryota > Metazoa > Arthropoda > Insecta > Orthoptera > Acrididae > Schistocerca > Schistocerca cancellata. The sequence continues at coordinate 778,902,577 of NC_064628.1, read as the reverse complement.
GAGGGAAAGAAATAAGGTACGCTCTGAGAAACTGAGAAGGAGTTCTATCTCATAGTAGTAGCACAGTCTAAAATAACAGTCGCGACCTTCGCCTCCATTTTGTTGCCTACTGCGCCAGCAGCGCGCCAAGCGGCCAGTAAGTTAAACTGTTGAGTTCGGCGGGATGGTGAAAACGAAAGCGAATAGTAGTTGTTTACTTTGGTTTGTACAATGGTTTTTAAAAACGGGAGCGTAGCGTAGGGCAATAAATTACAGCAACAACAAGAAGAAGATACCGCATCTGTCCTTTTTTAGGTTTCCTAAAGACCCTGGGAGGTATATACCATCATGTTGCGTAACTGCGTCGTCAGGATTCGCTTGCAAATTGCCTGTATATTGTTGATTAATATTTCGTTGTAGAAGTAGAAAATGGTTAGTGAATAGCAGACGAGAAGATCTTATGAAAAAAGACCCCGGTTACCTTTACAATAATGTTAAGTTTTGTCCGCTATACGTCGAAGAAAACCAGTTCGTGAATGCAGATAATTATAATCTCGTGTGGAATGCAGTTAACCACATTGTTTGACATTGTAAATACGACACCTCAACTGACGATGAAGAGGAAATTGCCACAAACTTTCGACAATCCGTCTAAAGCTGTAAAACACTCATATGGCACAGAAGGAACCAGTTCAACTCCCCATATATCAGTGCCAGATTCATCTGAATCGTCAGCACAGACCTGCTTTGACGATGAAGTAGTAAAATTAAGTGCAGTTATACGTGTTTAGAAAAAACGTGTGGAGTATCAGAATGTGCAGATCGCTGGACTTCATGTAAAACTGTTATGGGATAAGGAAAGTGCCTATCATTTTAAGTACAGACAGCAACAGAAACTGTATCAGAAGGATCAAGTGAAAAAGAACAAACAAATTTTGAAAACTATAGGATCCCAATATTTAAAAAAAGATGCCTTTGGCTTGTTGTTAAACCAGATTAGCATGCCATCTGCAAGATGGAAAGGCAAAACTAAGCTGTTTTCTCTAAATTTACTATATTACAGCACTCAGGCATACAGGTTTTGTCAGAATGTTTTATGTTTCCATCAGTGTGTATATTACAGAGGTATATCGAAGGCATGCAAATAAAATGTGGAATAAGCAACAATATGTTCCACCTGTTACTCCGATACTGATAAACTAGTGCATATGTCATAGGATGAAAACTCTATAATGGCAAATTTAACATATGATAGTGGACTGCTAAGGGAGTATTATAGTAGAAATGGTAGTTTGTAAGTTAACAAAAAACCGTCAACAACATAAAGGTGCAGAATGACACTACTTTGCAAAATCTTTACTATTTAAAGAATGATGTAATTAGTACAGAAAGTGTAACTAAAGATTAATGATTTTGGAAAATAAGGTTATACATAAATTTATGGAGGGTAAAAGTTTTTTCTAATCACAAAATACTGAAGTCTATGATTATATAAGTTTATTAATAACATGAGAACGAAGAATTATAAAGCAGATTCAACTTAAAAAGAAAAAAAAAACAGTAACAAATTACAAGTATAGTGGAATGGTATGGCTCTTGAGAGATGATAACTGAAAAATTTATAAAAATTCGAATCAAAATTTCTTTATTTCCAAAATTGTATGTTGTCTGTAAGAACATCCCAATTATTGGAAATGTCAGAAGGAGGGGGATGTGTAATATTTCTGACTTTGTAGCCATCATGTTCAGGAACAAGTAGCTGCTCTTAGAACAGTTGAAAAGGTAGTAGTTGAAAGATGACGTAATGTGGTGCGAAGTAACGATGACAGATGGTTTATTAGGTATGGGTACCCCCTTCATGATTGGCTGCTGCTTTCGGAAGTTGCACTCCAAAATGATATCCTTCTATAATTAATATTAGACAAACTGAACAGCGTATTTACTTGCATTTCATATTTAAAGTACCTCTCAGTAGTGTGCTATCATTCTATTATTTCACAAATATTAATAACCAGCAGAATAATAAACAACTGCAAAATGAAAAAGCAGACGAATCACTTTGACATCTTCGGATCGCGCCTAACTTGGATGACGGGCGAAGTAGTTGAACTACAGCTATAAGATCAGAGCTGGTTCGGAGTATCGAAGGACAAACGTGTTGTCTGCCGCAATCGGTGTTAGTTAAGTCTTTGTTAGTAACCTATGGTTTGTTAATAGTGCTGTTTAGCTGTGTCGGAGGACAGACATGTTTTCTGCCGCAGCCAGTGTGAGTTAAGATTTTATTAGCAATCTACGGTTATTTGAACATATAGTTGAGAACAGTGTGATACTAATTACGGAAATATTCTGTTCATTAATTTGTTGAAGAATGGAAATCATTTGTGACTCTAAAGTGGAATGTAGTTTTGCAGTTTCTCGTGTTCTGCCAATAAAAAGCGAGTTTCATCCCGTATAAACAAACTGATTGGCAATTTAATTATTTCTAAAATAACCGTTTCTTGCAAAGAATTTCTTACAGACCCAAAATTACGGAATCACGACCTACGTGCTGTTTTCTGCGCAGGGGACAACAACTGTAGAAGACTCAGGTTGGCGAACGTTAATTGGAACTTATGCATTCCACTCAGGGCGTTGGAAGCAAATAGGCACCACACGTGTACTGCAAATGAGATCAGTGACACGCCATCTATGGTAACACAGAGGGGGTATGAAAGAGAAATATTTTTGAGGCAAAGGGTTTATCATATGCACGTATATATCACTTCTCTCTTTTTCAACTTGCCGTAGAACACCTCCGTGGAGAACACTTTTCTGACGACGACGAGATGAAAATCGAAGTGAAGAACTGACTGAAGAAGGAAGCGGGAGACGTCTATCATACATTAATCAATAAACTCGTCCCACGGATGACAAAATGTATTGAGGTAAGTGGTGATTATATGAAAAATAATGCAGGAACTATTTTTTACTTTTATAAGTTCATTTTTTGTACTTCAAAAAGTTTTTATAACCTTGCTTCCGGGATTAGCCTCGTACGTTTTCATGACTGCTATTTGTTCCTTTGCAGCTTACTTTTTGTAGTTTGTCAAGCTTTTCGGTGCACGAAATTCATAGAGAGCTGAGTGATGCGAACTAAATTTGTATGATTTTAAATAAATAAAACTATTTAAATGGGTTTCTGTTGTCTGTCAGCGAGCTACAGCAGAGGACACCAGCAGTGTATACTTCCTTATGGGGGAAACTGCCGCTAGCACCCCGTCATATTTAATGGTAAAACGGCCCAGTGGATAGCCCTCCAAAAAGTGAACTCAGATCAAGCATGAAAACATGAAGAAGGCGTAATGATCTGCGAAAAAATAAGCGAAACAGAAACAGTGAAGAGTCCAAGCTCAAAATGTGCAACACTGAGGGCGTCGCAAAAGAGCTGACGGCGTGGTATTGTGGTCAAGGTGTTGATGTGTAAAGGGAAAGATCCTTGTTCAAATCTCTCCTATGCCAGGGATTTTTTCCCTCGAAATTATGAGTTTTCCCTCCGATCACTTACGTTTCTTTCCTTCTTCTGTAGTCTTGGCAGTTATTATACAGTACACTGTTTATAAAATGTGACCCATGTGTTAAGAATACATTACCGTCGCAAGTTAATGTGATGAATAGCGAGAGCAGGCGAGATGTTGCATAGGGTAGTTGTGTAGAGCAAACAGAAGGTACGCACATCTGTAGGTTCCATCCTTACACCTCGCTGTTGCAAAAGGTACGTTACACAAAGACGTAGACACAAATATGAATGCAGCGAAGACACACGTCAATGATCGGAAGGACAGTTCGTAACTATGTAAAAAAAAATTGTTGTGCACGAGGAGGATATGAACCCACACCTCCTGCGTCGCATTCCAACATGGTGACCATTTAACGTCCACGCCAGGACTGCGCATACTCGGTCATTATTGCACATCATGTTCTTGTAGCGTTCACTGTTTCGAGTTTTTTTCTTTTTTGACGGTTCAGTATACCTTCTTCCTGTTTTCGTGCTTGATCTGGGTACAGTTTTCGACGGGTTATCCACAGGGCCATTTTACCAAAAATATGAAGGCGGGTGCGATGGGGAGTTTCCGTTGTTTGTAACGGTCTTATAGCGCCAGTGAGGGAAACCTGTAAGCCCACAGAAGAAGATGCCGTTGGACTTCGTGTCGCTAATAATTATTATACATTGTAAAAGAAACTGAAATTTATCAGGGGGGTAAAATGTATTGGGATACTGTGGAGTTAGTCTACGTTCCGCTGCACTGAAAAAACTGTTTTATCTGCCGAGCTAGTAACTGTATTAAAATGAATACATTTTATTATGCCAGAAAGTTCTTGTATATTATAGGTGATTACTTTTGAAGACCATAATGAAGTTGAGTCGCCAACCGGAGTGGCCGTGCGGTTCTAGGCGCTACAGTCTGGAACCGAGCGACCACCACGGGTGCAGGTTCGAATCCTGCCTCGGGCATGGATGTGTGTGATGTCCTTAGGTTAGTTAGATTTAATTAGTTCTAAGTTCTAGGCGACTGATAACCTCAGAAGTTAAATCGCATAGTGCTCAGAGCCATTTGAACCATTTTTGAAGCTGAGTCACAAGAATTTTATCATTTACCACGTGTGAAAGGAGTATTTGACAATTAAATATTTATCATATAGAGGTGAGAGGACTGTTAATGAACATATTCGATTACTTGATTTTACGCAAACTCACATGAACAGTGAGGTACTTTTGCAGCGATTAAAACAATTTTAACCAAGAATGCCAAAAATTTGATCAATAGTAATCTGTACTAATAAGTAAAAGGAAATGTTGTTTCCAACGCATCCCACACGTCCTCTATGGGATTTAAGTCGGAGGAATAGGTAGGTCAGTCCATTCGCCTAATATCCTCTCGTCCCAAGAGCTCCTCCACGCTTGCAGTTCAATGCGGTCGCGCATTGTCATCCAGAAAAATAAAGTCATGGGCGAATGCTCCCTTGAAAGCTTTTACCGGTGAGTGTACAGTGTTCAAAAATTTGGATGTCAGTACGCGCAGATGCAACACTATACCTCCCATACCATAACACCTGAACCACGGAAACGATCATGTTCTATAATGTTGCTGGGTACATTACAGGTTCCCGCCTCTCGCTGTGAGAGTGTTATGATGTGAGGCAGTATAATGTTGTTTGGATGTACTGACCACCAAATCATGGACCTGTATACTAACCGGTCAACATCGTTGTGACGCTGTACTCCTTGACCATGTGCATCTTTTCAGGGGTACTTTCGGCCAAGACTCTTTTTTTATGAATGTCAGTACGAGACCGCAAGGAACTGCACAGGTGGACGAACTCTTGGAATGACAGGATATTCGGCGAACTGACTAGGCTTCCCGTGCGTCTGACTGAAGAAATCCCATGGAGCACGCACGTGGGGGGTAGGTTGGGCAGACTTGCTGCCGCACGTCCACATTCACCAACGAACATCCAACAGTTGTCAGCCGCGCTGATGAAGGAATGGTACGCCCTACCATATGAACTCCTTAATAACCTTGTGGTCAGTCTGGAAGCACGTTGCAGAGCCTACGCTGGCGTCCGTGGTGATCACACACCCTATTGAGAAACATGTCTTGGTTTTTGTAATGTTCAACGGGCCACCTAAATCGCAGTGACTTAAGTGTGATTATTGCCTTTGAATAAGAGTGTCATTTCTGTTCGTTTCATTGTGTATTTCTTTTAGTTGCATTCTGTACTGTAGCAGTTATTTCTAGATGCAGTCCAAACTTTCATCGGGCTAGTTACTTGGCAGTGATACATCGTGCAAAAGTTACTTTCATCCTTCAGTTTTGCACATCATTTTTGAATATATATATAATATATATAGTTGGGGATATTTGTTAGAAAAAAGCTCGGACAGTTGTTGAGCAATTTAATACTCTAATACTGCGTATCTCAACAACCCTTTCGGTTACACCAAAGGACGTTTCATATTTTCACGGCACTCCTGCATGTGATTTTTTCCTAGATGCAAAAATGCAGAAACATAAGGTACATACAATATTTTTTCATAGTATGAAACGACTATGGGACACGAATTTTACAAATTTATTACGTAAGATTCTTGAATTGGAACATGTCAACATGAACATGTACCGGTATGTAATATAGAAGCTCATAATTCTTAACCAGGAACATAAAAATCAGCAAACATATAAAGTACATAGAATACATATTTTTGCTATAGCATGATTACGAATGCGGCCTACTTTCGAATAGACACATATGAATATAAAAGAAACTTAATGATACTTAAGCAGGAAGATAAATATCAAACATTAACATCACAAATACAAAAAGACATAAAATTTGAAAGTAGAGTGACACTTGTCCCTGGCGATTTTGCAAAGTAAATTTATGCGTGAACGAACTCGTGACAGATACACTCTCATCTCATCAGGTGGCGAGACGTGAAGCCACATTTTGCATTTTTCATTGTAGAGAATAGAGCCTCACACAAGTAGGCCATTGAGAAAGGCAGTAAAAGAGATGGTTCAAATGCCTCTGAGCACTATGGGACTTAACATCTGAGGTCATCAGTCCCCTAGAACTTAGAACTACTTAAACCTAATTAACCTAAGGACATCACACACATCCATGCCCGAGGCAGGATTCGAACCTGCGACCGCAGCGGTTGCGCGGTTCCACACTGAAGCGCCTAGAACCGCTCGGCCACTCTGGCCAGCCAGTAAATGAGATATCGCTTTATTCGCGGTATCTGGATATTCACTTTTGACTAAGATCCGAAAAACACTGGGAGCATTTTCTTTGAATTTAGATCTGAGGACTGAATTCGATAGTACACTCCTGGAAATGGAAAAAAGAACACATTGACACCGGTGTGTCAGACCCACCATACTTGCTCCGGACACTGCGAGAGGGCTGTACAAGCAATGATCACACGCACGGCACAGCGGACACACCAGGAACCGCGGTGTTGGCCGTCGAATGGCGCTAGCTGCGCAGCATTTGTGCACCGCCGCCGTCAGTGTCAGCCAGTTTGCCGTGGCATACGGAGCTCCATCGCAGTCTTTAACACTGGTAGCATGCCGCGACAGCGTGGACGTGAACCGTATGTGCAGTTGACGGACTTTGAGCGAGGGCGTGTAGTGGGCATGCGGGAGGCCGGGTGGACGTACCGCCGAATTGCTCAACACGTGGGGCGTGAGGTCTCCACAGTACATCGATGTTGTCGCCGGTGGTCGGTGGAAGGTGCACGTGCCCGTCGACCTGGGACCGGACCGCAGCGACGCACGGATGCACGCCAATACCGTAGGATCCTACGCAGTGCCGTAGGGGACCGCACCGCCACTTCCCAGCAAATTAGGGACACTGTTGCTCCTGGGGTATCGGCGAGGACCATTCGCAACCGTCTCCATGAAGCTGGGCTACGGTCCCGCACACCGTTAGGCCGTTTTCCGCTCACGCCCCAACATCGTGCAGCCCGCCTCCAGTGGTGTCGCGACAGGCGTGAATGGAGGGACGAATGGAGACGTGTCGTCTTCAGCGATGAGAGTCGCTTCTGCCTTGGTTCCAACGATGGTCGTATGCGTGTTTGGCGCCGTGCAGGTGAGCGCCACAATCAGGACTGCATACGACCGAGGCACACAGGGCCAACACCCGGCATCATGGTGTGGGGAGCGATCTCCTACACTGGCCGTACACCACTGGTGATCGTCGAGGGGACACTGAATAGTGCACGGTACATCCAAACCGTCATCGAACCCATCGTTCTACCATTCCTAGACCGGCAAGGGAACTTGCTGTTCCAACAGGACAATGCACGTCCGAATGTATCCCGTGCCACCCAACGTGCTCTACAAGGTGTAAGTCAACTACCCTGGCCAGCAAGATCTCCGGATCTGTCCCCCATTGAGCATGTTTGGGACTGGATGAAGCGTCGTCTCACGCGGTCTGCACGTCCAGCACGAACGCTGGTCCAACTGAGGCGCCAGGTGGAAATGGCATGGCAAGCCGTTCCACAGGACTACATCCAGCATCTCTACGATCGTCTCCATGGGAGAACAGCAGCCTGCATTGCTGCGAAAGGTGGATATACACTGTACTAGTGCCGACATTGTGCATGCTCTGTTGCCTGTGTCTATGTGCCTGTTGTTCTGTCAGTGTGATCATGTGATGTATCTGACCCCAGGAATGTGTCAATATAGTTTCCCCTTCCTGGGACAATGAATTCACGGTGTTCTTATTTCAATTTCCAGGAGTGTATTTCGATAAGTTGCTCCTTTTTGGATCTGTTTAATTCTACTTTGGACACGTTTTCCTCGTCAGGTGCAATCAGCTGCTCCCAGCCAGTAGCCGAGATCGGGGAAGGTATCTGGATATCCTTTTTTGCAGCTCAGATAGACGCCATTTTATGTGTTCCTTGAACTGATTTTTCTTTCTGTATTCATCTCATTTGATGGAAAAGCAGTTAGATAATTTTCTTCCGTGGCCGAGATCCAAACGGCGAGTTTTTTCGAAAATGATGTAATTTTATCACTGCTAATATAGACGTTTCATGCCGCCCCTGCGTAGTTGAACTCAAAGCATTAAGTTTGATGAAAATATCGGAAAGACACCCCACCACAGCATAACAAACGGGAATTTTAAGACATCCACAATAATGAAACGTACCATCATCATTAGTTTCAAAAAAGGAAAGCCAACGAATTTTGCTGTGGTATATCACAGCAGTCAGTTTGGCAATTTTGACGCAATCCAAGTGTAAAGCAAAGACACCTGCTGTTACTTCGTGCGTTGGTCTTGACAAAAACGCAAAAAAATGGATTTTGACAAAGCATTTACAGATAACCATTTAAATGGCACCGACAGCCGAGTGTTGGTGAAAGTAGACAAAATGTAGGGGGTATAATAAGTAGAAATAAGTAACTTGGACACTGTCCAAAAAATAATAGATGAATTAGAAGAAATTGTGAAAGCAAAAAGAAGAGGAGAGAGAAAAATTTGTAAGGTGATTGATGAAGTGACACTATAAGATGATAGTGTAATATAATCAAGAATCGCAGAAGCCCTAGGAATAAAGGGAGCGCATAATGTGTAAAGACTTGCGCATGGCACAGAATACTAGACCAACAGCCACGGCCCCCAAAACTAATCTCTGGCAAAATTATCCTTGAACAGCATTACCAATCATCAATAGCAACGGAACAATGAACCACGAATACTAGTGAAGTCATGTTATGAGATAACGTTTTTGGAATATACAAGGAATAAATGACTACAGACGAAACACCAACAATGCTTATACCTTGCGCTGGCTTATATGTAGCATTTTTCAAAAACAGGCCTCTGTGTGTTTGACAACGGTAGCGTTCAAGTTTATTTGGTTATGATATGGTATCGTAATTAATTAAAAACTCTATTCGCCATCTGAGTCAGGTGGAAGTGTGACAGACTTCCAAAAATGATCTGACGATGTAGTCTTACCTGTATTTCTTGTACTTTTGTCAGTGACAATATAAAACTATATCGATACACTGTAGAATTTTTGTATTTACAGTTTTTGTTGTATAAGCCCCAACGTGCTGCATTCTCCCCTCTTGCTTTTGTCATTTTTAGCACCTGAGAATTTATGTAAGTTTTGCCGCGCATATCCGGACCACTTGTAATTTCTAAAAAATAAATGCTCTACACAGATCGCACTTCAGCTAATTAACTAATTATTATTTAGAGAGATAATAAAGATCACTATATGGTGAGAATTTTTGCCTATTATATGGCGATCTACGAGATAATTTGTTTTAGAATTGTAGTATGCATACTCTGATGGCTGAGTCATAAATGTGTTCCAATTTAAGTGCGACCAGCTTTGCTTGGTGATGTGTGTATATCTGGTACAGAACAAAATTCTAATTACTTATGTATATTAATTTTGTCGGTATTAACGGTCACAGATGACACACACCCCCAGTATCTATAGTGCCGTGGACGCTAGTAAATTTACTACGTTGCCTGAAAGTGATTTTCATTTAATAAAGTTCTGTGTTCCATTATTTTTATTAACTTAGAAAAAAATAATGACAAAATTTTATCTTATTAATCAAGCGTATGTAATAAAATAATGTAGTGGAGATACTTCAGTAGGTCATGTGAATGGAAGGACTGCATCTACGGAACGCTTAGTATGATGAATCGTTATGAAAAGCAACAAATGATTTACATCGAGATTTATATTACGAAAATAGTTCACATTTTTGACCTCAGACTTGACTGCAGAGGGCACATCAGCGGTGTGCAGAGGGACGCGTGTAGTGAATTCGTGCTCCGAGGTCTTCCTCTGGCGTCACGGGAGTAGCACACACTACAGCCTAATCGTCTTCTCTAGTTCTTATGCGTGCTCGGAGGATGAGACGAAACACGAGTTCCAAAAGCTACTAACAAAAACCTATTGATGAGCGCCGGATTCTGAGGTTTTCATACAGCACTTGACATCGTTAATCACACATGCGAACAGCAATAAGTCGCAACGATTTGAATTAAGGCCAAGGTGTAAAAGTTATGTTTTTCTATGTTTTAAAGCAACTACAAGAGGACCAACGAACCTACTGCCCACCAAAATTGTATCGAAAACACTACCGCAATTCCCAAAAGTATGACACTGATATCTGTAAGTTCAAATTTTCATATTTTTTTAATAACAGCCGCGTATACAGCTGCATATGATATGCTGCATGCTGAAATTACGGTAACAAACCGAAGACCATGCTGTGACTTAAAAGTAAACAAGGTATTATAGAACTACAGTAACTATAACCAAACAGTCCACGTTCTGTAGTGTTTGTATGTCTTATAATAAAAGAAAACCCCTCTGACGATGGCGACATTGTTACTGAAACTAGTTTGTGGAAGAAAATAAAAATAAAACAAAACTGTTTGCATCAAGGCGGATCCACAATCCAATAGTGTTATTCATGGGAGTTCGATTCTTTAGAGAATCGGGGGTTTACTAAGCCACGTATATTTTGGAAACTTCAAGTGAGTAGTAGTTTTCTGATTTTTATTTAGAAATCGATCTCAGTAAATTGCCAATTCTCTGAAACAATTAGGATGCGAAGTACGCAATGGTATCACTTGTCGAAAAATCTCTCTAAAATGCAACCGGTACCTATCAAAAGTTACGCCACAGTAAGTAGAACCTAGAATTTGAGAACACACCACATCTAAATGCACTAAACTTCTTTTGTTCATTTGTTGACAGTTTGCGATATTTTTCTTTTCGTGTATGATGATATCCAAGTATTTTACGTAAGTTTTCTCGTTATGTTCGTTCACTGTAAGAGCGCTTCTACACATTACGCTGTTTGATATACGAGGGAACTTGAAAAGACAGTTACACATTATTATAGCAGGCCAACTTACACGTATAGATGACACTATTTTTCAGCAGTTGTAGAGTCTTGTACAACGGTCGCATCATTATCGTTGTATCAATCGTTCAGTCCCTCGACGATAAGAATCCGCTCCTTGGTCATAGACATAACCAATAGAGAACCGCTGTGTGAACGTTCTCAACGCTGAAAAGCTATCTGTCCTCCCCTCCCCCCCCCCCTCCCCCAATAGGTGTTAATTCAGATTGCTGAAGAGATAGACACCTCATGGTGCAAGATATGGGTGGTATGGCGGATGGTTCCGGATCTCCCACCAAAAACACTGAAGTGAAGCTCGAATTGTGCGCGCCGTGCGGGGTGCTTCATTCTTGTGCAGAGAATAATGCCTTTGCTTAAATTTCCGCGCCACATGCCTTTGTGCGCAGGTGTCTGTAATGCAGAAACCCAGCGTGAGCACAGGGTTCCTGATAATGCAGAATCTAGGGCATTATAAAATTATCGGGAACCCGATGAATCCATATTTAAAAGATATCGTTATTGGCTCTCTATATATCAAAAACGCTTCGATATGTCGAGGAAAGAAGTATCGACGGGCCGGCCAATGAAAATACCAGCTGCAAATTGTAAATATACTGCCGACCTTAGAACTGTATAATTAAGTATTGATTTATAATTGGATATTCTGTACGTCAACAAGCTAGCTGGCTGCCTGTCCCTCTAGAACAAGAATTGAAAGGAAAACGATGCACGTTCACGCTAGGCGATAATCACTTTGCTTACAATGGTAACTGCATGTCGCTGGCGTGCCATTTCTCCACATCGGAAATCTTGTTGTTCCATTCACACCGACACCACCCCATTGCAATCGAACTTCTTCTTTGCGTCCTCTATACTTACATTATACAGTCAAAGAGGAAGACTGGACGTGATGGGAGCTCAAGAAGTACTAAGATTCCTTCACACAGTGAAAGTAAAATTATTATATTAGAACAAATAAGCCCTCGGTCACAAATATTAAGTCCAAATTGACCAGGTTTCGACGCTACTATGAGCGTCGTCTTCAGAATTAAATTAACTGTTCTAAAACATATTAGGTATATAATACATTAATAAAATTAAAGTTTGTACTGACTGGAAAGAGATGCAGTACTTACAATTTACATTTAAAAAAAAAACTAAGCCGGAAAGGCGACGTCATGAATATGTCAGTACAAACTATAATTTTATTACTGTATTATATACCTAATATGTTTTAGAACAGTTAGTTTAATTCCGAAGACGACGCTCATAGTAGCGTCGAAACCTGGTCAATTTTGACTTAATATTTGTGACCGAGGGCTTATTTGTTCTAATATAATTCTGACACGGTCACTGAACCTTAGCAGCTATGTTCAAAGTTTTAAAGTTAAATTATGTTCTACTACAGTTTCAAAAGAACAATTTCATAAATTTTCTCAAAATTGCGGAAAAATATAATATAAAATTAAAATATTGACACTTGATATTGCGATTTCGATAACGATACATCGGGTACAAAAATGTCGCCGTCATGCTAGATACGTATTCGAAAAAATATCGATATTTTCTCAACCGCTCAAATAAGACGATCTCGGATGCGCACCTGCTCATCAATGCCTGCGAGCCGGCCGCGGTGGTCTAGCGGCTCTAGGCGCTCAGTCCGGAACCGCAGGACTGCTACGGTCGCTGGTTCGAATCCTGGCTCGGGCATGGATGTGTGTGATGTCCTTACGTTAGTTAGGTTTAAGTAGTTCTGAGTTCTAGGGGACTGATGACCACAGATGTTAACTCCCATACTGCTCAGAACCATTTGAACCATTTTGATTGCCTGCGATTGTTGCGAATGAGTTCCTCGATTTCCTGGATAACGTCGCTTGAGGTCGATGACGGTGGCCTTCCATTCCGATCTACATCGTCCACGTATGTGCGGGCTTGGTCAAATTCTCGGCACAGTTTCACTACGGATGGATGCGACATTACATTTGGTCCATATACCGCCTGAATTTCACGTCTGTGAGGGCTTGGTCAAATTGCTGGCACAGTTTCACTACGGATGGATGCGACATTACATTTGGTCCATATACCGCCTGAATTTCACTGTGCACTTTAGTTGTTTTGTCCAGAAGAAACGTATCGTCCTGCTTATTCTTGTTGCGCTGTGGTCTTGATGTGGGACAACATGTGGATGTGGGACAACATGTGTAACTTATTTCATGAAGTCCCTACGTAGTGGAATGAACTGAAGAGAGCAAGAGAGTTTCACTAGTTTCGGTTTTGTCTTGCGTGTCTCCTATGATAAAGTCAGTTGCAAATGGTACTGAGAGTAAGGAAGACGGAAGTTTAGAGCTTAACGTGCCGTCGGCTATGAGGTCATTAAGAGAACACAAGCTCGGATTATTGAAAGATGGGGAAGCAAATCGGCTGTGCCCTTTCCAAAGGAGCCATACCGCCATTTGCATTGGCCGATTTAGAGCAACCACAGAGAACCTAAATCTTGGTCGCTAGACGGGGCTTTGATCCTCGTTCTCCCGGATGCGACTCCGGTGGCCTAACCACTGTGCTACCTCGTTCCGGTATAGTGAGAGGGTACTTTTTATTCGTCGAACGTTTTGCTTGGGAGAAATCAAGAAATGCATGACACTATGCTGTCTATAATAATTTTGTTTGCAAACCGGTTTCAATTTTAAACAGCTGTATAACACATAAAAACATACTAAATGTGACAATGGAAATAAAACATGAAATCCACAGACAGTGTAGTAACAAACAAATACTTACGATAAATATTACAGATGTATCATATGTCATATACATCTTCGGATAAAGTAAACGAGGAATACATGAACTGACACTAAAATCTGAATATATTATATGAATCAACTTCTACAACGAATGTGACCACACCGATAATTAACATGAGGATTGAGTGGAAAAGTGACAGCAAGTGACATATAAGCTGAATGCAAAGCAAGTCAGACACCTTAGGAGTCAAATAAGAATAACATGTCAGATCCTAGGAAGTTGTCTTAAACGATTACGAGATTATCAAATCACACTGTACAAATCTGTACAGTTCTAATTGTGACTAATATTTCACAACAAGAAGAACGAAATAAAGTATAAAATCACGTTATTTATGAGATTTAATGCACAAAAAAGACACAAAATAGTCTTCAACGTTTCAGTAAACGTAAATACATGTGGAATACAAAGTAATGTGATTACATAAATTTAAGTGGATGAAATAATGTAAAATGGAAATACTCAATAAACAAAAAAGTCATGGGAATGGTGACGATGAGGTCCCATACTCCGAGGAGCGTAGGGAACGATGCGGGAGACCCAATACATAATTTCTGCATCAGCTGGAAAAATTCAAAATAAATATAAGGCGAGAAGATGAAATGCTTCTAAAATTGTATGAATACATCAAAAAGCCAACAATATGGAAATATCATCTAACAAAAATCTGGTGCAGAATTTTGTTCCCGTATGGAACCGAAACGGTAGTGAAAGGCGTTGGAACTTATAAACAGAAAGAGTATTTCGAATTGTCGTAGAACTTCTGGGAGGGCAGATATTCTTTCAAAATCTGTTATTCAAAGTAAAAAAACTGTGTTGACTAAGCGTCCCGAAGGACTGATGTGACAGAATTACAGGTATTATTTCAGCATATTCTAATCAGAGTAATAACATGTTTGAAATGTCGGTGTTTGTAAGAAAATTGATTTTACAGGCGTTAAGGACTATCTTTCCTCTAATAACGTGTTACCTGGCGTTTGCATTGACATCTGAATCGATGGCCATATGCACCTTTTTCAGACTGAAGTCGGCTGATAGATATCCCCGCTTACGAAAAGAAAAAAAGGTTCAAATGCCTCTAAGCACTTTGGGACTTAACATCTGAGGTCATCAGTCCCCTAGACTTAGAACTACTTAAACCTAGCTAACTTAAGGACATCATACACATCCACGCCCGAGACAGGATTCGAACCTGCGACCGTAGCAGCAGCGCGGCTGCGGACTGAAGCGCCTAGAACCGCTCGGCCACAGCGGCTGGCGTTTACGAGAAGTCTCACTGACAAAGAACCCATCATGTACTGCTACATTCTTTTATTTTAATTTGTAAATGAGAAGGTAAAACGTTGACGAAGAAAAGGCGCATCACATCGGCAACACCAACAGAGTGGTGAAAATATATACAGCTATCCGACACAGAAATTATGAATTGAAATAAGGTCAGTTTCTCTTGCTGCGTTACTGGTTTTACTGCGCCAGAGCCAGGTATCGTTGTTGGTACACAGTAAAGTTTGGTGAGACAAAACTGTGTATTGTCAGATTTTATTGCAAAGGAATGGCTTGCATAATAATAGTAATAATGATCGTTAAAAGTCTGGATTGCAGGGTCAACTTGCAAGCACTGAAATGCATGAACGATAGCGTGCTTAAAGCGCGCGAACAATGCACCACCATACCGTCCACTTCCAACGTACTTACGAGGGCCGTTCATAAGTACTGCAACACATTTCTTTTCTGAAAGCAGGTTGGTTTTATTCAGGATTCTAGTATACCCTATTGTTCTCCACTACTTTGACTACAAACCTCTGTTTTTCAACGTAAGCTCCGTTCAATGCGACGACCTTGCGCCATTTTACTGGGAGGGCCGGGATACCTTCAGCTACCACTCTATTGGTCGACGTTGGAGCCAACGACTTGCTGCATCAATAACCTCATCATCAACGTACCGTTTCCCGCGGAGTTCATCTTTCATTGGACCAAATAAGTCGGAAGGTGCGAGATCTGGACTGTAGAATGGATGAGGAAGAACAGTTCGTGGAATTATTGTGAGCTCTTCTTGAGTGCTCAGACTTGTGTTGTAAGTAGGCTGTTCAGGTTTTTATATTGGTAACGCCACGTAGCGCTCTGTATGAAAATTACTGGCTGTGCT
Organism: Schistocerca cancellata; assembly: GCF_023864275.1. Classification (NCBI taxonomy): domain Eukaryota; kingdom Metazoa; phylum Arthropoda; class Insecta; order Orthoptera; family Acrididae; genus Schistocerca; species Schistocerca cancellata. The sequence goes on along the minus strand of NC_064628.1, from coordinate 778,886,221 downwards.
GTGTGCAGTCTGTGGCTAGTTTGCATTGTTGTCTGCCATTGTAGTGTTGGGCAGCTGGATGTGAACAGCGCGTAGCGTTGCGCAGTTAGAGGTGAGCCGCCAGCAGTGGTGGATGTGTGGAAGGAAATGGCGGAGTTTTGAAATTACATATATTATGACTTTTGATGATATTAAGGTAAATACATTGTTTGTTCTCTATTAAAATCTTTCATTTGCTAACTATCCCTATCAGTACTTAGTGCCTTCAGTAGTTTGAATCTTTTATTTAGCTGGCAGTAGTGGCGTTCGTTGTATTGCAGTAGCTTGAGTAACGAAGATTTTTGTGAGGTAAGTGATTTGTGAAAGGTACAGGTTAATGTTAGTCAGGGCCATTCTTTTGTAGGGATTTTTGAAAGTCAGATTGCGTTGCGCTAAAAATATTGTGTGTCAGTTTAAGCACAGTCCTGTACAATTGTTCAAAAGGAGACGTTTCAGTGTGAGGCTGTGCGTTGACTTGGAGAGCAGGAGAAGTTGGTTTGAATTTTTGTGGCGACAAACACGCAGAAGTCATATCTTGTATTTTCTCAGAGTACCACAATACACTTCACAGCTGATCGTTGCACCATGAGGGTGGGCATGAGTAACACGTTGAGAGTCCCATAAAACCGTCGCCAAGACTTTACCGCCTGAGAGTGTGGCATGTCTTGGATTGCCGTTTTGTTTCTGGTTCGAACTGATGGACCTCTGTTACATCGCCTATGACAGTGTTCGACAAAAAAGTGGCAAGATCAGCCTCGTGACGCGCAAGCAATTCCGCACAGATCACTCTTAGTTGCTGCTTATGATCTTCTATTAGGTGGCGAGGAATCCAGCGGGCATACAGCTCTGAGTAACCCAACGGGTGGTTGAGGATGTCAGCACTATCGATAGAGACGTCCAGCTGCGCAGTGAGGTGTTCCATTGTGATCTGTCGATCCCCACATCTGTCCAGGTCTCCCCCCCTCCCCCCCCCCCCCCATCTGCCCTTGCCTGTGGTGTGTCATCTTCGTGCCGACTTTTTAGTGCAGTGTTCCTAGTGATTGTTAAGTGTTGCGAACGAACATCATGCTCTCTCAGGGTGTGATTTTTATATCTCTTGCGAACAGAATCCAAGACTGTCGCCGTGGTATTTAATTGTCTCTCTACTATTTTCCCTATCTGCTTCCTGTGTATTTTATTATCATCGCCCATCATTTGTTTAATGTTTTAACTTTCCACAATTTTCCGCCGTTTTCGGGCTGATCGATCGGGTATTTTTGCGTATGATAGGACCAGTAATAGAAAAGAGCTGGATGTAGCATTGCCGGGAGGAAATATGAAGAGTTGTACGTTTCGGTGGATTCTGACGGGAAACAGTTGCCAAATTCCTGCTACCGTGAGGCAAGATGCAGGATATTTTCGCCGCGGTCCGTCTCTGTTTCGTCAGAGGTGTGACAATTCTGGCGGATGCGGCTCTCTTCTACTATTTTCGTGGCATCAGAGGCATTCGGGATGTTTGCTGTTGGTAAAAATTTGAACAAGTGTGCTTTGGAACGAAAAAAAAAAAACTTCAGTACGATTACCTGATTGTTATATAGTAAAGTGATAGCGATGTCACCAAAGATCACATTAGCACTCTTTGGTTGTGTCTCACAGATCATACGATTTGAATGAACAACTGCTGCTACAGTTTATTCAGAAGACAAAATCAAATGGCTCTAAGTACCATGGGACTTAACATCTGAGATCATCAGTCCCCTAGACGTAGAACTACGTAAACCTAACTAACCTAAGTACATCACACAGATCCAAGCCCGAGGCGGGATTCCAACCTGCGACCGTAGCAGCCGCGTGGTTCCGGACTGAAGCGCCCAAAACCGCTCGGCCACAAAGGCCGGCCTATGAAGACATTGAATACGTTTTAGAAGGACGTTATCAATATCATCTGGGAATTTGATGATGTTTTTGTGCCATTTGACTCATTACTATTTAAATTAACGATCATGTATTGCTCAGAATTATAATGTTTAACACACGGAACTACTACGAAGATTATTGAGATGCGAGACCTATGGTAGATTATAATTGAGATAAGATATATGTTACATAATACTCTGTGAGATGTCACAGTAACACTATTTGTCTTGACCACAGCATTATATTGACTTTATTGCGCCTTACCCATTTCGGTGTTAACCTTTCACTGATGTATATTCTGTGGTCAGTTTTCAAATGAACAGCAGGATGGATAATAGGTAGCGCTTCTTCGTCTTCATTAAAAGATAAAATCCGCTAAACTACCTCTTCACTACAGAATGATGTAGCGGCTCGACTGAAGTTGCTCCATTTCATTGGTCGATTGAAAGCTAAACGTAGCTTGATCGCTACTTTGTTGATGTATAAGGTGGTTATAATAATCAAACTTTCGCTACTTGAAACGAGTGACCGTAGGACCATGAAACTTTGTACAACCATTTGTAAGGACATACGGAAGAGAAATGACGAATAACCCACTGAATGAAACGCACATTAATTTCTACCTGAGAGGGTAAAATTTGTTAATTACGTCCAATGTTTATGTCCATGTTGCTTAATGAGACTGCCTCCACGACAGATTGAAACCGCAATGGAGATTGCTCTCCTGCTAGCCAAAACAACGTTGCTCAGCTGTCGTGACATAGCTCGTGCTCTGCTTGAAGGTGGCCCATTGCGTCCAGCATTCTCAACCAGGGCAACAATAATTTCTTCAATTTGTGACGAAGTTGGCCTTCGGTCTCTCCCAGGAGCAATTCCCAAACAACTAGTTAATCTGAACTTCCCAATCATATTCTTCAACCTAGCTGCGTAAAGAGGATCTCTCCGTATTCCTTTAATGCATCGGTACTCACGAAGAACAGCAGCACTGTTGCTTTTGTTTTGATAAAACGGCTTTACGAGTAAAGCCCTACTCACCTTGTCCAAACCCATGTTGACGGTCTGCAACCGTAATGTACACTGATGCTTGTTTTCCAACCCTACGTCTTCGTGCCAGGAGCGGCGCCTAATGATAAATCATGACACTAACATTAATAACAATGCAAATCCTGCAGCGCACAGTCTAAACATCATTCCTGTAAAGAAGAGTACCCTTACGATAAATAGTTTTCGCCAGCCGGCGTGGCCGTGCGGTTCTAGGCGCTACAATCTGGAACCGAGCGACCGCTACGGTCGCCTCGGCCATGGATGCCTCGGGCATGGATGTGTGTGATGTCCTTAGGTTAGTTAGGTTTAATTAGTTCTAAGTTCTAGGCGACTGATGACCTCAGAAGTTAAGTGGCATAGTGCTCAAAGCCATTGCAACCATTTTTTAAATAGTTTTCCGTCTGAACCGGCGCAAGTAGCGAAAGTTTAATTATAGCCACACTTCCCCTTTATTTGGTATCTCTACTGTGTTTACACTGTCGATGTTGCTTGGTCCGATTTAATGCTTAGTCACAGGAGTAGATGTTTCTGTGACAACCTGCGTTTTTGCCATTCAAATGCAGTACATGTGGCAGCGGGAAAGACCAAATATATGTGCCACAGCACATTGTTGAATACGTACCTCCGCAGCAGACGTCCCTTACACATTCCCATGTTGACCCAACGACATCGTCAGTTATGATTACAGTGGCCGTGGGATCATAGAAACTGGTACGTGGATCAATGAATATGTGTAGTCTGGGCCGGATAAATCGCGCGTTTCGTTACACCATCTCGATGGCCATGTCATGGCACATCGTCATCCAGGCTGACAACTGTTCTAAACGTGCACCACACCACATCCGCATGTCGATGAGGGCAGTATTGTGCTGTGGAGGCATTCACCTGGTCTTCCATGGGGTTTGTGGTAGTTATCGAAAACACTATGATAGCTGTGGACTATGTAAATGTAGAAACTTCCTGCCAGATTAAAATTGAGTCAGTAACCTTTGCCTTTTTGCTCTATCAACTGTCTGATCCAAGCACGATACACAACCCGCCATCATAGCTCTACTACCGCCAGTATCTCTACCATTCATCCTTCACGGAAGTCCTTCGCAGTAGTTCTGCCACGAAATTTCAAGTAAGTGAAAATTCCGCTGCACAATGAAAATTCTTTCTAGAAACATGACCGTTAATGTTGTTCAACTGCATCCCTTCAAGTCTGATGTCTTCCTCGATGGTGATGGCATGTTCCGGGAGGATAACTGACCTCGTCATAAGACCAGCTGTTTGAAATGCTTGATACTGAACTCACGTCGACGTGTTCGCTACCAAATCCGCCTAATCTGATTCCCATGGAGCGCATTTGGCAAAGTATCGGACACTGGACTCGCATTCGGGGGAGGACGATTGTTCAGACCCGCGTCCGGCCACCCAGAATTAGGTTTTCTGTGATTTCCCTCAATCGCTTCAGGCAAATACCGGGCTGATTCCTTTGAAAGGGCACGACGCACTTCTTTCCCTCTCCCCACCTAATCCGATGGGACCGATGACTTCGCTGTTTGGTCCCCTCCCCCCAAATCAAACAACCAACCACACCCACAAACCACGGGTCTAGATTTTGACGGGAACTACGTGACATATGAGAAGACACTGGTACCACATTTCACCGGCAACCGGCTACGAACTTGTGGAACCAATGTCACGCAGAATCGCTGCGTTTTAAGAAAAGCACAGGCGAAATTATAAATTACTCGCTAAGTAATGTCTGAGCAGTGGAATTTTTCTTTGTTGGCCAGTATTGTTAAGATCTTGTTAACATTTTGCAAGTTTGACAGCTTCGAGCTATGTCAGTGATGTTACGTGGTTACAGATTTGTTTTTATAAATCTATGGAGTTGTGTGACAGTAAAATTTTTGCAGCTATATATTGGTGTTCATTTTATGAAATTATCCGTGGTCAGTAATTTCAGTAAAGTTATCAAAGTAGTTTTTATGTAATAAATCGGTTTATTCGTTTAAAATTTTATTCTGGATATTTGCGGGTGTGTATATAGATTCCTATCTCTTGCAGAAAGTGCAATATTGGGTCTGACAGTAAGAGCGTCAACGACGTAATATGGAAGTAAGTTTTACGCTAAATGTACAAAGTAATTCTTTATTACGAAAACGCACAGATATACACTACTGGCCATTAAAATTGCTACACCAAGAAGAAATGCAGATGATAAGCGGATATTCATTGGACAAATATATTATACTAGAATTGACATGGGATTAAATTTTCACGCAATTTGGGTGCATAAATCCTGCGAAATAAGTACCCAGAACAACCACCTGTGGCCATAATAACGGTCTTGATTCACCTGGGCATTGAGTCAAACAGAGCTTGGATGGCATGTACAGGTACAGCTGCCCGTGCAGCTTCAACAAGATACCACAGTTCATCAAGAGTAGTGACTGGCGTATTGTGACGAGCCAGTTGCTCGGCCACCATTGACCAGACGTTTTCAGTTGGTGAGAGATCTGGAGAATGTGCTGGACAGGGCAGCAGTCAAACATTTTCTGTATCCAGAAAGGCCCGTACAGGACCTGCAACGTGCGGTCGTGCATATCCTGCTGAAATGTAGGGTTTCGCAGGGATCGAATGAAGGGTAGAGCCACGGGTCAAACACATCTGAAATGTAACGTCCACTGTTCAAAGTGCTGTCACTGCGAACAAGAGGTGACCGAGACGTGTAACCAATGGCACCCTATACCATCACGCCGGGTGATACGCCAGTATGGCGATAGCGAATACACGCTTCCAATGTGCGTTCACCGCGATACGGATACGACCATCATGACGCTGTAAACAGAACCTGGATTCATCCGACAAAATGACGTTTTGCCATTCGTGCACCCAGGTTCGTCGTTGAGTGCACCATTGCAGGCGCTCCTGTATGTGATGCAGCGTCAAGAATAACCGCAGCCATGGTCTCCGAGCTCATAGTCCATTCTACTGCAAACGTCGTCGAACTGTTCGTGCAGATGGTTGTTGTCTTGCAAACGTCTCTATCTGTTGACTCAGGGATCGAGACGTGGCTGCACGATCCGTTACAGCCATGCGGATAAGATGCCTGTCATGTCGACTGCTAGTGACACGAGGCCGTTGGGATCCAGCACGGCGTTCCGTATTACCTTCCTGAACCCACCGATTCCATATTCTGCTAACAGTCAATGGATTTCGACCAACGAGAGCAGTAATGTCGCGATACGATAAACCGCAATCGCGACAGGCTACAATCCGACCTTTATCAAAGTCGGAAACGCATTTCTCCTCCTTACAAGAGGCATCACAACAACGTTTCACCAGGCAACGCCGGTCAACTGCTGTTTGTGTATGAGAAATCGGTTGGAAAATTCCCTCATGTCAGCACGTTGTAGGTGTCGCCACCGGCGCCAAGCTTGTGTGAATGCTCTGAAAAGCTAATCATTTTCATATCACAGCATCTTCTTCCTGTCGATTAAATTTCGCGTCTGTAGTATGTCATCTTCGTGGTGTAGCAATTTTAATGGCCAGTAATGTATGATCTAAATACCGTATTATATGTTGCAGAGTGCTTGAAAATGACCCTTGATCCGAAATAGGCCTATGGCCAAAGAAAGTAAAGTCACAATAATAACAACTGCTACAGAAAGCAGCGGTTTGGCTTAATGTACACATAACAAGAAATACTCCAATTTTTCGACAAAAGAATAAAATGCAAACACATGTAGGAAAGAAAGAAATATAGCACTATAAGCCAATTACGAAAGAAATCCAGGTGAGGCTGGATGACTACAAGGAAAAATAAGAGTAAATAGAAAGGGAAATAAAAAGGATAGATTCAGGTTACAGGAAAGTCTAAATAACTTCCGATGAAATTAAGAGCAAGTGTATCGACATTCACACTTAAACACAAAGGCGAGAGAGAAAGGGTGGGAAGGGGGAAGGGGTGGTTGTGTGGGGCAGACAAGTTTACGTCAGGAGTGCCTCAGGGAAGTGTGACAGGACCTCTATTATTCTCTACATACTTAAATTATCTTACGGGCAGGGTGGACAGCAATCTGCGTTTGTTTGCTGATGAAGAGGTGGTGTACGTGAAAGTGTCGAAGTTGAGTGACTGTAGGCGGATACAAGATGAGTCAGACAAAATTTTTAGTTGATGTGATGAATGGCAGCTGACTCTAAATGTAGAAAAATGTACGTTAATGCAGATGAGTATGAAAACAATCCTTTAATGTTCGAATACAGAATTAGTAGTACGGCTGCTTACACAATCATGTCAATCAAATACCTAAGACATAAAGTACAACATAACGTAACCGATATGAAATGGGATGAGTATGTAAGGATGGTAGGATGGAAGGCGAATGGTCGACTTCAGGTTATTGGGCGAATTTTTGGAAATTTTAGCTCATCTGTAAAGGAGACCGCATATAGAATACCACTGCTACCCATTGTTGAGCACTGCTCAAGTGTTTGAGATCACCACTTTTGGTGCTATACATCTCGCACAACGCTTCCTGATCCGTACGTTCTTGCCAAAAGACCAATCTCTTGGGCACTCATCCAAAAAGTGATATTTTCTCTTTCCATCGTGTGGCGTTTTCGTAAGCTATGACAAGATAAGTTTATTAGACGGTAAATAGTCGACAACAACATTTTAATCGTCGAACACGTCACTATACACTCGGTGCCCTAAATACTCACAGTAAACACTTCAAACATTATTAACTTGCACTAGTTGTTCGTATTAGGTTTAGAAAGAATCGTCTTACCGCATCGCTATTCAAATGGGAACTGCCCGATTCTTCTGTGTGGCGCTGCTTAAATAGTTCCAACCCCGTACGGCTGGAGAAATCTTGCATTTTCTCGAATGATGGCGATAGATCGAAAAGTTGCTTGCATCGCCCACACAGGGTATGCGACATGCAGCGCCATCTGTGAGACAATCTTGTCAACAGAAACATATTGACATTGCTCCGATGTATCGCGAAGGATGCAACCCTAGGTATTTTATTTTTGAATGACAGGTATTTTTTCGTATTTGTTTGGTCTCGGTTGTAACAGGTGTTTTTTGGCTAATAACCGGGTAAAAACCGAAATATGAATTATCCATCGCAGCACTGCTAACGTTTTTCGATTTAAGATAAACTTGTTTTGAGAACGATAATTTTTATCTGTAAAATTTGCATTGATTTACAACATTACGTTCTTACACAAAATAGGAAAAGCGATTCTAATAATAATGCCGACAGAAACAAGAAGCAAACATAGTGCGTAAGAATTGGTACAGCATTGTCTGGACAACAGTGTACCTGTTACCATGTGGCGTGGCCTGTTAGATGGTACGCGTATACAAGCAGTGAGGAATTCCTCATCTTCAAATGGTTCAAATGGCTCTGAGCACTATGGGGCTCAACTTCTGAAGTCATTAGTCCCCTAGAACTTAAAACTATTTAAACCTAACTAACCTAAGGACATCACACACATCCATGCCCGAGGCAAAGATGCCAGTAGCCAGGCGCGCGGGAGGGCAGTGGTCCACGCCGTTATGCGAGGACATCAGCGCGTCTCGCAGTCGGGCGTTGCCTGGTGAAACGTTGTTGTGATACCTCGTGTAAGGAGGAGAAATACGTACCATCACGTTTCCGACTTTGATAAAGGTCGGATTGTAGCCTATCGCGATTGCGGTTTATCGTATCGCGACATTGCTGCTCGCGTTCGTCGAGATCCAATGACTGTTAGCAGAATATGAAATCGGTGGCTTCAGGAGGGTAATACGGAACGCCGTGCTGGATCCCAACGGCCTCGTATCACTAGCAGTCGAGATGACAGGCATCTTATCCGCATGGCTGTACTGGATCTTGCAGCCACGTCTCGACCCCTGAGTCAAGAGATGGAGACGTTTGCAAGACAACAACCATCTGCACGAACAGTTCGACGACGTTTGCAGCAGCACGAACTATCAGCTCGGAGACGGTGGCTGCGCTTACCCTTCACGCTGTATCACAGACAGGAGCGCCTGCGATGGTGTACTCAACGACGAACGTGGGTGCACGAATGAATCCAGGATCTGTTTACAGCATCATGATGGTCACATCCGTGTTTGGCGACATCGCGGTGAACGCACATTGGAAGCGTGTATTCGTCATCGCCATACTGGCGTATCATCCGGCGTGATGGTATGGGGTGCCATTGGTTACACGTCTCGGTCACCTCTTGTTCGCAGTGACAGCTCTTTGAACAGTGGACGTTACATTTCAGATGTGTTACGACTCGAGGCTCTACCCTTCATTCGATCCCTGCGAAACCCTACATTTCAGCAGGATAATGCACGACCGCACATTGCAGGTCCTGTACGGGCCTTTATGGATACAGAAAATGTTCGACTGCTACCCTGGCCAGCACATTCTCCAGACCTCTCACCAATTGAAAACGTCTGGTCAATGGTGGCCGAGCAACTGGCACGTCACAATACGTCAGTCACTACTTTTGATGAACTGTGGTATCTTGTTGAAGCTGCACGGGCAGCTGTACCTGTACATGCCATCCAAGCTCTGTTTGACTCAATGCCCAGAGGTGGTTGTTCTAGGTACTGATTTCTCAGGATCTATGCACCCAAATTGCGTGAAAATTTAATCACATGCCAGTTCTAGTATAATATATTTGTTCAATGAATACCCGTTTATCATCTGCATTTCCTCTTGGTGTAGCAATTTTAACGGCCAGTAGTGTAGTTGGGGGGCTCAGCATGTATCATACGCTAGGGGTGGCGGTTATCGCTGAAACAACCTGTTTTTCAACGCCAGTTCAACCGCGGAAAATAATTGGATTCTGAAGTCCTCTATTTTTGGTTTTTTTATTTATGTTATTTCCTTTTAAGAATGTAGAACTCAAACAAAGATTGAAAATTTTGACTATCTCAGCTTCAAAGTTCATAGAATCAAACTTTACATGAAATAAGCAAATAAAGGAAACTTAGACCGTCCACCGTTGGTTGCTTCCCTTGAAAAATCATGAGTGGTTGACTACTATTAAAAATCACCTGTATTCTCCTACCGATTCTAATTTTCTGAAAATCTACTCAAACATAGTGCTCTAATCGGGGAACATACCACTATTTGGATATTACGAATACTCAGTGCTAAGACAAACCTCCTGTTGGCTTCTGTCAAGACGAATGTGTGAGCCACAGCACCTCAGACGCCAAATACAACACTTGGGAAGTATTCTTAGGGGCAATGGGTACTCCACAAGTTATATTAGAAGTATAACAGAGCCAAGCACTCGACGAAGTGACAAATCAGAAAAAATCCGTCCGAACATTCCCAGAGTGACGGACAGAATAGGGCGTATATTGGGCAAACACGGGGTAAAACGTATTTACAAACCGACAAAGAAGATCAAAGCGTGTCTCAGATCACAAAGGAGAATAGGGACCCACTGGCAATGTCGGGAATATACTACATACCATGCACATGTAGAAAGGTTTATGTTGGAATGACTGGACGATCAGTTACCACCAGGCTCACAGAACATAAGCGACATTGCAGGTTGGGGCAGGTGGAGAAATCGACCTTGGCAGAGTACGCCCTGTGTGAGACCGACCATGTGGTAAAATTCATCGACACGGAAGTTCTGGCTGTAGAGAAGAACTATCACACCTGCTTGTTCAGAAAAGCTATGGAAATACACAAACACGTTAATAGCTTCAACAACAAAGAAGAAAGCCTCAAGATAAATGGAACCTGGCTTCCCATGCTGCAGCGAACGACCGTAGCAAGAGAACCGCAACGGAAATGACTACGAAGAAGCCCTTGGGATGTTGGTGTGCCAGGTATAGTCTGCGGCTGCAAGCTCGGCTCCAGTCCACCACCAGCAATGGACGGTGGAACTTGACAATGCAAGCCACTCGTGGTAGCGAAACGTCAGAAAAACCATAAGAAGAACGTTGGCCGAAGAACCCGACACAGAAACCAACAGGCAGTATGGCTGAACTGTTAAATTTTAAGTTTTCTGCTTATATTATGTTTCACGTTTGTTGTGGCTTCTCCCGTTTTTAATCTTTTAAAGCAAATGGAGCATTGCATTTCACTGATTTTGCGGTTCATAAAATGCCACTACACTAGGGATGGTGACGTTCTGTAATACGACATATGTCGAACGACAGTGAGAAACTACACTACTGGCCACTAAAACTGCTACACCAAGAAGAAATGCAGATGACAAACGGGTATTCATTGGACAGATATACTATACTAGAACTGACATGCGATTACATTTTCACGCAGTTTGGGTGCATAGATCCCGAGAAATCAGTACCCAGATCAACCACCTCTGGCCGTAATAACGGACTTGATGCGCCTGGGCATTTAGTCAAACAGAGCTTGGATGGCGTGCACAGGTACAGCTGTCCATGCAGCTTCAACACGATACCACAGTTCACCAAGAATAGTTCAAAAATGGTTCAAATGGCTCTGAGCACTATCGGACTTAACAGCTGAGGTCATCAGTCCCCTAGAACTTACAACTACTTAAACCTAACTAACCTAACGACATCACACACATCCATACCCGAGGCAGGATTCGAACCTGCGACCGTAGCGGTCGCGTGGTTCCAAACTGAAGCGCCTAGAACCGATTGGCCACGCCGGCCGGCCATCAAGAGTAGTGACTGGCGTATTGTGAAGCCAGTTGGTCGGCCACCATTGACCAGACGTTTTCAATTGGTGAGAGATCTGGAGAATGTGCTGGCCAGGGCAGCAGTCAAACATTTTCTATATCCAGAAAGGCCCGTACAGGACCTGCAACATGCGGTCGTGCATTATCCTGCTGAAATGTAGGGTTTCTCAGGGATCGAATAAAGGGTAGAGCCTCGGGTCGTAACACATCTGAAATGTAACGTCCACTGTTCAAAGTGCTGTCGCTGCGAACAAGAGGTGACCGAGACGTGTAACCAATGGCACCCCATACCATCACGCCGGATGATACTCCAGTATGGCGATGACGAATATACGCTTCCAATGTGCGATCACCGCGATGTCGCCAAACACGAATGCGACCATCATGATGCTGTAAACAGAACCTGGATTCATACGAAAAAATGACGTTTTGCCATTCGTATACTCAGGTTCGTCGTTGAGTACACCATTGCAGGCGCTCCTGTCTGTGATGCAGTGTCAACGGTAACCGCAGCCATGGTCTCTGAGCTGATAGTCCGTGCTGCTGCAAACGTCGTTGAACTGTTCGTGCAGATGGTTGTTGTCTTGCAAAGCGTCCCCATCTGTTGGCTCAGGGATCGAGACGTGGCTGCAGGATCCGTTACATCCATGCTGATAGAAAGTCTGTCATCTCGACTGCTAGAGGCCGTTGGGATCCAGCACGGCGCTCCGTATTACCCTCCTGAACCCATCGATTCCATATTCTGCTAACAGTCATTGGATCTCGACCAACGCGAGCAGCAATGTCGTGATACGATAAATCGCAATCGCGATAGGCTATAATCCGGAAACGTGATGGTACACATTTCTCCTCCTTACACGAGGCATCACACCAACGTTTCACCAGGCAACGCCGGTCAACTGCTGTTTGTGTGTGAGAAATCGGTTGGAAACTTTCCTGATGTCAGCACGTCGTAGGTGTCGCCACCGGCGCCAACCTTGTGTGAATGCTCTGAAAAGCTAATCATTTGCATATCACAGCATTTTTTTCCTGCCGGTTAAATTTCGCGTCTCTAGCACGTCATCTTCGTGGTGTAGCAATTTTAATGGCCAGTAGTGTACAATACAGACAAGACAGGGCAAATCTTGCACTCTGCAAGTACACGCATGCCGTCTAATAGGCCACGTTCGATAACTTTTTCAAAAATGATTGAATCCTGATGCTTTTCCAGCATCATTCAATATACTGTATCCACCAAAGGCAGTATCACTGCGAGGTGAAGCACCTAAGGTTAGGACCAGCTAAATAAATCAAAAGCCTATGACGGCTAAATTCGATGTACAAGTTACTATGAAACAAAGTAAAATTGGGTACAAGAGCAAGACGCGAAATGGAGGGGAGCAGAATGGAATGCAGTCCCCTTTCGTAAAAGTCTGATTGTCTTCCGCTCTCTTTGGTAAGAAATTTATATCTCTGCACTTTGTCACTAAGCTTTCCATTGAGGGAGGAAATAGATTATTTTACCTTGAGTTGATGAAATGGTAGGCTTCGTTAGCGTTCCCTTTCGTGAAAGTTCTGATTTAATCGGTTAGATTAATTCCGTTTAGTAAAAATGTCCATTTCGAGCCGTAGTTGTTACCAGCTCTCGTTTCGCGTTTACTCGGTTTCAACAAGGCGTCGAGGTCAACGCTTGACTTCATACAAATCAAAGGAGCCGCCGTCTTTTCTGTACACCCTCTATTCTGAAGCGAGGCAGTACCTTACCACGTGACCAACGAAGCTATTCCCCCCTCCCCTCGTCTCTCCCTTCGGCGTGTTCTACGGTTTGCTTTGCTGCATAATACCTCTCGGCTTTTGGAAGAGCAGGGTCCACAAAAGTCTTCAGAGACTTAAACGTGTGCGATCTATCTTCTGCTTCACTTTCCGCCACCCGATGCAGAGCAATGTGTCATGCGCAGCTGCTTCTCCCGATTAGGCACTTATCATGCGTGTCGCAACCTCCTCAAGGCGGCGTATCATGTAGTACGGCGGTGCTTCCCACGAAGACGCTGCGTTGTTTACGAAATGTTTTTTTTTAACTGTGCAGTAAGTGTCACAGACGTTATAGTGCCAACGTAAGTGCTAAATGCTATGTAAAAGCATTAGTTGCACAGACGATGCGAGAGAGGACAGCAAATAAACGTAACTTAGCCAAAGTCGCGTCGCTGTGTTCCGTTACACCTCTTGCTGCCTCACGTGGCCAATATTGCCATCTGACAATGGAAAGCCATGCCAACTTCTGTGACGTATTCATTCCTGTTTCCTCAGGTCCGGGCGTGATAAGAATCGTCAGCTCGGATCTAGCATTTATTTTATTTCTGTGGACGGCAGTCATTCGCGTTGCAACAGTACCAAACGAACGGGAAGTGGGGCTTAAAATTATGCACGCCATCTAATTTCGAATCGCGTAGCGTTTGAATAGTGCGTTTTCATATTATCACTGTTTCTGTGTTGTCTTTGTGGCATAAAATAGGGGAATCAGCCGACGTTTGCTTAGAAGGTGGTAACAGACCGCACTCAAGCTGATGAGTGTAAGCAGATCAATGCTCGCTAATTCCACAAATGGATTCAATCCCGCATTAAAATTTCCTGCCTGGCAAACTACTGCTCTACACGATAACCTAAAGGTCACTTGTCAGAATGAAATATCATAAGAAATCAGTTTCTTCGTAAAGTCAAGAGTAGCTGAAAAAAAAAAAGTTTATTTGCTACTAACTGCAACTGGTGTTTCTTAATTCCCTCGTGAAACATTGATTTAAAATGTAAAAGAGAAGATAGAGAACCTTGAACGATTTCTGAGTTACATATTTCTGACATTGAGCCAACATAGGTACGATCTGCAGTGTAACAAACTGAGAAGAAAAACTTCAAAAAGCCAAGATAACTAGTAAAGCATTTATTTTGATTACCGGTTTCGGTAAAACTACGTTACCATCTTCGGATCAGCAGTGGATAGAACCAAGTTGACAGGGTAGGTTTACAAGTTAGTTTCTGAGTTTGTTGTCCCAAACATAAATTTGAAATTTGGAACCCATTTTATCGATATATGTTATAGAGTATGATGAATGTTTGGCTTGATTGCTTACTGGATTACGCCATAAATTGATTATGTAAACTAGTCTTACATTCTAATAAAATGTAGTCTTTTAAGAAGTCCCTAAAACTTTTCTTAAAAAATTGTTCTTTTAAGATAACTATTTTTCTGATTTGGATTATGCTTTGTCTATAAACAACGTATTTTTTTAGAATCTCTTTTTTCAGTTAGTATATTAACAATTACTTGGTATTGTATATTCATGCCTTTACTTGACACAAAACGATTCCAAAATGTGCTAGTGTAGAGCCACCTGGTGGGTGTATGGGTTACTTGTGTTTACACTGCATCTCTGTCTGTCATTAGCTGTTTTGTGAGTATAAGCACTTGTATTCGATACGCTGTCCTTATGTATACTGTCCGGCCGGCCGGCCGCGGTGGCCGAGCGGTTCTAGGCGCTTCAGTCTGGAACAGCTCCACCGCTACGGTCGCAGGTTCGAATCCTGTGTGGATGTGTGGATGTGTGTGACGTCCTTAGGTTACTTAGGTTTAAGTAGTTCTGAGTTCTAGGGGACTGATGATCACAGATGTTACGTCCCATAGTGATCGGAGCCATTTGAACCATTTTCTTTGTTAGCTATGATTAAGTTATGCTCTGTGCAAAATTCTACTAGGCGGCTTCCCCTTTCATTCCTTACCCCCAGTCTATATTCACCTACTGTTTTCTCTCCTTTTCCTATAATCGCGTTCCAATCCCCCATGACTACTAAATTTTCGTCTTCCTTAACTATCTCAATAATTCATATACTTCTTCAATCTCTTCATTATCTGCGGAGCTAGTTGGCATATAAACTTGTATTACATCTACCTCTACATCTACGTGATTATTCTGCTATTCACAATTAAGTGCCTGGCAGAGGGTTCAATGAACCACCTTCGAGCTGTCTCTCTACTGTTCCAGTCTCGAACGGCGCGATGGAAAAACGAGCACTTAAATTTTTCTGTGCGAGCCCTGATTTCTCTTATTTTATCGTGATGATCACATCTCCCTATGTAGGTGGGAGCCAACGGAATGTTTTCGCAATCTAAGGAGAAAACTGGTGACCGAAATTTCATGAGAAGATCCCGACCCAACCAAAAGCACCATTGTTTTAATGATTGCCACTCCAATTCACGTATCATGTCTGTGGCACCATCACCCCTATTTCGCGATAATACAAAACGAACAGCCCTTCTTTGAACTTTTTAGACGTCATCCGTCAGTCCCACCTGACGCAGATCCCACACCGCGCAGCAATAGTGCAGAATAGGACGGACAAGTGTAGTGTAAGCAGTCTTTTCAGTAGACCTGTTGCACCTTCTAAGTGTTCTGTCAATGAATCGCAGTCTTTGGTTTGCTCTACCCCCAACATTACCTATGTGATCGTACCGATTTAAGTTATTTGTAATTGTAATCCCTGAGTATTTAGTTGAATTTACAGCTTCCAGATTTGTGTGACTTATAGCGTAATCGAAATTTAGCGGATTTCTTTTAGTACTCACGTGAATAACTTCACACTTTTCTTTATTCAACTGCCACTTTTCGCACCATACAGATATCTTATCTAAATCATTTTTCAATTCGTTTTGGCCATCTGATGACTTTAAAAGATGGTAAATGACAGTATCATCTGCTAATAATCAAAAGGGCTACTCAGATTGTCTCCTATATCGTTAATATGGATCAGGAACAATAGAGGGCCTACAACACTTCCTTGG
The DNA here is from genome assembly GCF_023864275.1 of Schistocerca cancellata. Lineage (NCBI taxonomy): Eukaryota > Metazoa > Arthropoda > Insecta > Orthoptera > Acrididae > Schistocerca > Schistocerca cancellata. The sequence continues at coordinate 778,869,762 of NC_064628.1, read as the reverse complement.
GGAACAGCAGATATTACTTCTGTTTTACGCGATGACTTTCCGTCTGTTACTACGAAGTGTGACCATTCTGACAGGAAATCACGAATCCAGTCGCACAACTGAGGCGATACGCCGTAGGCACGCAGTTTGGCTAGAAGACGCTGGTGAGGAACGGTGTCAAAAGCCTTCTGGAAATCTAAAAATATGGAATCAATTTGACATTCCCTATCGACAGTACTCATTGATTCATGAGTGTAAAGAGCTAGTTGTATGTCTCAAGAACGATTTTTTGAATCCGTGTTGACTGTGTGTCAGTAAATCGGTTTCTTCGAGGTACTTCATAATGTTCGAATACAGTATATGTTCCAAAACCCTACTGCAAATCGATGTTAGTGATATGGGCCTGTAATTCAAAAGATTACTCCTACTTCCCTTCTTGGGTATTGGTGTGACTTGAGCAATTTTCCAGTCCTTAGGTACGGATCTTTCTGTAAGCGAGCGGTTGTATGTAATTGCTCAATATGGAGCTATTGTATCAGCATACTCTGAGAGGAACCTGACTGGTATACAATCTGGACCGGAGGTCTTGCCTTTATTAAGTAATTTAAGCTGCTTGCTACACCAAGGATATCTACTTCTATGCATCTCATCTTGGCAGTTGTTCTTGATTGGAATTCAGAAATATTTACTTCGTCTGCTTTGTTGAAGGAGTTTCGGAAAACCGTGTTTAATAACTCTGCTTTAGTGGCACTCTCATCAGTGACTTCAACGTTGTTATCGCGCAATGAAGGTATTGATTGAGTCTTGCCACTGGTGTGCTTTATATACGACCAGAATCTCTTTTGGTTTTCTGCCAGATTCCGAGGCAGAGTTTCACTGTGGAAATTATTAAAAGCGTTATTATTGAAGTACCCGCTATATTTCGAACTTGTGCAAAACTTTGCCAATCTTGGTACTGTGGTAGGCGTGGGCTTCGTGTCTGTATTGGCTACAATAATACGTTCACTGTGCTGTTTGTAGTAGCTTATCCGCGTTCCTATTTTTTTTATTCATTATTAAACCCACTCCTGCATTACCGATATTTGATTGTGTATTTATAACCCTGTATTCACCTGAACAGAAGTCTTGTTCCTCCGGCCACCGAACTTCACTAATTCCTACTATATATAACTTTAACCTATCCACTTCCCTTTCTAAATTTTCTAACCTACCTGCCCAATTAAGGGATCTGACATTTCACACTCCGATCCGTAGAACGCCAGTTTTGTTTCTCCTGATAACGACATCCTCCTGAGTAGTCCCCGCCCGGAGATCCGAATGGGGGACTATTTTACCTCCGAAATATTTTACCCAAGAGGACGCCATCATCATTTACCCATACAGTAAAGCTGCATGCCCTCGGGAAAAAATTACGGCTGTGGTTTCCCCTTGTTTTCAGCCGTTCGCAGTACCAGCATATCAAGGCGGTTCTGGTTGGTGTTACAAGGCCAGATCAGTTAATCATCCTGACTGTTGCCTCTGCAACTACTGAAAAGACTGCTGCGCCTCTTCAGGAACCACACGTTTGTCTGGCCTCTCAACAGATACCCCTGCTTTGTGGTTGCACCTACGGAACGGCTATCTGTATCGCTCAGGTACGCAAGCCTCCCCACCAACGGCAAGGTCCACGGTTCGTGATACCATATGAATAATAATAATAATAATTCAAGCTATTAGGACAGTTCGTTCTATAAGGCGCAGTCCCTATAATGTTATGTTAAGAATAAATCAGGTATTCATACCAGTGATCGATGGTTTATTTTGCAAAATTAACTGACGTGGAAGAGTACTAGGTTTAATTCCCAATAATTTTGCTTAGTGTGCAGCTTCTGAATGGTGCACTGAGCTATAACTGTTTATTCCTTGGATAGCGGAGGAAATTTTACTGCAATCAGATGGTAAATCTAGGGCTCCTGGTATGAGTTTTACACCGATAACTTAATTTTTTCTGGGGATTTTTATTTGGACCATTTAATGTAGTGTTTTCCCCTAAAAAAATGATAAAATGAACATATCGTTATACCCCAGAATATTCCAGGCAGATGCGAAAATTTTTGAAGTTTCCCCGACGAGTACCAGAGACAGAGCGGAAGTTAAACTCACTATTTAGATTGGAGTGGCTAGCCGGGAGAAGCATGAGCACACCAATTATTTAAGTTGCCGTAAACCACCCGATCTGGAGCGCCAATGAACCGATGCAGCACAGTGACTTCATGGAGAAGGGACGATTATGTCATTCTGTTGACCACGCACAGTGAAGCGACAACGCCCAAGCGTACTCAAGAATGACTTTCAGCATACAGGTGCTGCAGAAATAACTCAACTGAAAACCTGAAGAGAGGGGCTGGGACACCGCACCGAGCGTGACATCCTCAGAAAACTAGGGCACATTTTGTCATCTTTGCCACATAATAACACCAACGGCATAGACCGGCAGGTACAAATATCTTGACTGCCACAGCTTAGTTCTCATTTTTTAACTAACCATTCCCGAGGTGGGACCTGTGACGCTCCATCTGCGGCACACCTAGATGACTACGATCTACAACGAAGCTCCAAAGAAACTGGTATAGGCATGCGTATTGACATACAGAAATATGAAACAGGTAGAACACGGCGATGCGGTCGACAACGCCTATATACGACAACAAGTGTCTGGCGCATTTGTTAGATCGGTTACTGCCGCTACAATGGCAGGTTACCAAGATTTAAGTGAGTTTGAAAGTGGTGTTATAGTCGGCACATGAGCGATGGGACACTACATCTCCGAGGTAGCGATGAAGTGGGGATTTTGCCGTACGACCATTTCACGAGTGTACCGTGAATATCAGGAATCTGGTAAAACATCACATCTCCGACATAGTTGCGGCCGGAAAAAGATCGTGCAAGAATGAGACCAACGACGACTGAAAAGAATGCAAGAGTGCAACCCTTCCGCAAATTGATGCAGATTTCAATGCTGGTACATCAACAAGTGTCAACGTGCGAACCATTCAACGAAACAATATCGAAAGGGGCTTTCCGAGCCGAAGGCCCACTCGCGTACACTTTATGACACAAAGCTTTTCTGCTCGCCTGGGCCCGTCAATACCGACACTGGACCGTTGATAACTGGTAACATGTTGACATCTTGGGTTGTCGGGTGTTCTGCCGGATATCAGCGTCGTACTTGCACGATATTTCGGTCACGTAGCTCGAGACCTTCATCAGGTGCGACCTGAGACTGCTCCTCGAGTGGACCTGGTCCAGTATTTATGCCTATGGCCTTCCCCCTCCACCAACGGCTGCCGGCGCTTCCTCTGTGGTCCGCGCCCATTCCCTGCGACCTGTTGGAGCGTTGCTGCTCCGTTTTCCGTCCGCTGCGGTTCTAGGTGTTCCCTCTGCGGTCCGCGCCCACTAAACCCGCTCCTGGGGCTTTCATCTACGGTCTGGAGTACCAAGCGTTCCCCCTGCGGTCCGCGCCCGCTCACCACGACCTGTTGGAGCGTTGCCACTCCGTTTTTCGTCCGCTGCGGCTCTGGATGTTCCCTCTGCGGTCCGCGCCCACCAGTCCCACTTCTGGGTGTTCCATCTTCGGTCAGGTGCGCCTGGCAGTCCGTCAGGGGCTCGTTTACCATCTCCATCTCTCTGGTTCCTCTATTTGTGTAGTGTTGCAGCTGGCCCCGTTGCTCCTTTAACAATTCCAGAGCCGGATCCCAGGCTCTGCTTAGCTGGTACCCTGTGTCACGATTCATAAGATCGTCAGCCATTTTAATCTCTATCGATTCTCTTATGACACTGTCCCAGAATCTGGGTGTTTGTGCTAGAATCTTGGTATCCTCATACTTCATGGCATGATCTAGTTCCGGGCAGTGTTCAGCAATGGCTGACTTAGTCACCTGTCTTAATCTAGTGTGCCTCTGATGTTCTTTGCACCTGATCTCCACAGTTCTTGTCGTCTGGCCAATGTAGGACATGCCACATTGACAAGGTATATTGTAAATCCCTGGTTTTCGTAACCCCAGGTCGTCTTTGACACTCCCCAGCAGTCCCCCGATCTTGTTGGATGGACAGAAAACACACTTGATATTGTGTTTACGGAGGATCCTACTGATTCTGGCAGAAATAGAGCCAGCATAGGGCAGATAGGCCACCTTCTTTGCTTCATCTTGGTCTTCTTCAGGAACCTGTGGTATAGTGGCTGGTCGGAGTGCCCTCTCAATTTGTCTGTCCGTGTATCCATTCTTGGAGAAAACTGTTTTGAGACGTTCTATCTCTATGGGTAGATTCTCTTGGTCTGACAGGGCACGTGCTCTGTGGACCAAAACGGAGCAGCAACGCTCCAACAGGTCGCAGGGAATGGGCGCGGACCACAGAGGAAGCGCCGGCAGCCGTTGGTGGAGGGGGAAGGCCATAGGCATAAATACTGGACCAGGTCCACTCGAGGAGCAGTCTCAGGTCGCACCTGATGAAGGTCTCGAGCTACGTGACCGAAATATCGTGCAAGTACGACGCTGATATCCGGCAGAACACCCGACAACCCAAGATGTCATTAGATCGCCGGGAAAGCCTGAAGAGTTACATCAAAAGTCTCTACTGGTAACATGTTGCTTGGTCGGACGAGTCTTGTTTCAAATTATATCTAGCGGATCGACGTGTGTGGGTATGGAGAAAACCTCATGAATCCATGGATGTTGCATGTCAACAGGCACAAGCTGGGTTAGGGTCTGTAATGGCGTGTGGCATGCACAGTTGGAGTCATATGGGAGGCCTGATAGGTCTAGACACGACTCTGACAGGTGACTCGTACGTAAGCATCCTGCCTGATCACCTGCATCCATTCATGGCCATTGAGCATTCCGACGGACTTGGGCAATTCCAGCAGGACAATGCGACAGAATTGCTATACAGTGTCTCTAGGAACACTCTTCTGAGATTGAACACTTCCGCTGACCACCAAACTCCCCAGACATGAACATTATTGAGCATATATGGGATGCCTTGCATCGTGCTGTTCAGAAGATACCTCCACCCCCTCGTACTTTTACGAATTTATGGACAGCCCTGCAGGATTCATGGTGTCAGCTCCCTCCAGCTCTACTTCAGACATTAGTCGAGTCTATGCCACGTCGTGCTGCGACACTTCTGCTTGCGCGCTGGGGCCCTACACATTAAGCCTGTGTACCAGTTTCTTTGTCTCTTCAGTGTATAACGCAACAGCCAGCCCGGCGTGAATGACTTAGCTACTACGTGGGCTGCTGCTGCCTCGCTTTCGCCTTTGCTAATGAGAATATTTGTGTGCATCCTACCACCAGGCCCCTGGAGGCCTATTCGTGGTAGGGATGGGAAGAACTGACCGGTTAAAACCGATACCAGTATATTAGTTCAGAGTAACCGGTATTTTTCATATTTGTTTAGTCGCGATTGTAACGGGTGCTTTTATTTTCTACTATTAACAGGATAAGAAAACGAAACATCAATTACTCGTAGTGGCAGTGCTAAAATATTTCGCTTTAAAATAAAACTTTTTTTTTGAAGATGAAGTAATTTTATTTGTAAAATTTGCATTGTTTCGAAATAGTGTATTATTATAGGAAATGGGAAAAGCGATCAGTGCTAACGCATGGCATAAGAATTGACAGAGCACTCTTGTGCCAATGATGTTCGATTTCTATATGCAGACTGACGATAGATGATGGAGACTGAAAAAGATCTCTGGAAACACTTAGTTTCATTTGATTACAATAATTTACCTACTGCAATACATATTATACCGTTCTTATTTAAGTATTATGCATTCTTTTTCAGTGTATCTGCTCTCCTAGATAACACAGTCCATTTCCGTGCACTGGAAATATATATAGTTTTAAAATATACGCTACAGTGTAACTTTTAATCTTTCTTAATATCTTGAGATTCAGTTTATTAAACAATGTAAGCTCATTACAGATCATCCATCGTAACTATAGTTCAATTCTTTTATCTTGGCGGCTCGCGCATTCCCGTCCAGACGCGGGACACTGCTGCGTTGCCAGTTGCACACGACGCACGCGCCAATATAAGCACCGCCATAGTATAGCATAGTTCGCAAGCTTACGTTTAGGGGGGAGCGCGCAGTTCATGAAGTAAAGCCACCACGGCCGCATTAACCCTTTCGCTGCTACAAAGACGCGCTCCCTGCATTCCGCGCTGTGCGCGAATTTTGTCACTGCACTGCTCGCCTGTGCAGACACATTGTGTTCCGACTGCTTTGAGACTCTTATCAATCGATTCCATAAAAACTATTTGGTCCAAAAATTAAATTTTTACACATCTTCTTGACTGATACCTTCCCCCCATAAATGACTTAATTTTGTTTCGATGTTCAACGTAGTTATTATGCAGCATTAAATATAGTAAACCGTTGCACGAAATTTTGAAGAGTTTGCAGAGGTAAAAGTCCATAGAGTATACTTTCCGTATGGTCGACTTTAGTTGCCACAATGTTGAGAATGAAATGTGGACAAGATACCTAAATTTCATATAAAATTTACTGTATAACTATAGCTCATAGGTGTCGTATGTAATACTGAGAAATATTCCTTCTTTCGCGACTGTAACAAAAGTTTTATTTACACTGAGCACGTTTGGCTTTATTTTAAAGCACTTCAATCAATCAAAAGGAAGTAGACAAAATACATTAAACAATACTGTGGACTTACAAAAACATTAGGACTTGAATATACCGTCTGTCAGTGAAGTGCTGTGAGCTATGTCAAATATAATTTTTGTGTGTGGCACACACAAACATCATTTATTTGCTAAAACACTGATCTGCCAACACAAACGTTGAATATTGTGTTACCGCAGCACAAAACTACTAAAGGTGTATTGGCAATGGAGGAGACAAAATACTGTCCTCTGAAGATGCTTCAAAAGAGAGACACGCGACTGGTCTAAATAAGCCCCTTATTACAGTTGCAGAAGAGGAATATATTTCAGTACCATTGGTAAAACTGCGACTGTGGAACAAAAACAAGAAAGAGAACATGAGCACCATTGTGTATGTGCCATACCTTTCCTTGATTGAAGTGCTTTAAAATAAAGCCAAACGCGTCCGCTGTAAATAATACTTCTATTACAGTCGCGAAAGACGGAATATTTCTCAATATTACATACGACACCTATGTCGTACTTAAATGAGATATTGTTATACAGTAAATTTTATATGAAATTTAGGTATCTTGTCCACGTTTCATTCTCAACATTGTGGCAACAAAAATCGACCATACGGAAAGTATACGCTATGGACTTCTACCTCTGCAAACTCTTCAAAATTTCGTGCAATGGTTTACTACATTTAATGCTGCATAATAACTGCGTTGAACATCGAAACCAAATTAAGTCATTTATGGGGGAAGGTATCAGTCAAGAAGACGTGTGAAAATCAAATTTTTGGGCCAAATAGTTTTTGTGAAATCGAATGATAAGTGTGTCAAAGCATTGGGAACACCATGTGTCTGCACAGGCGAGCAGTGCAGTGATGACAAAATCGCGCACTGCGCGGAATGCGGCGAGCTCGTGTCTGCAGCAGCGAAAGGGTTAATGAAGAGACAAAGCACTAGAAATTTCAAAAAATTGCATTCCAACGAATATAATTCGTGAAGTAAGGCACTTCGAAATTGTTTTTAAATAATGAAAATATTAAGCACTACACAAAGTTTGAACTCATAACCTTTCGCGTAGCAGCCCAACACCTTAGCCTTTACGCTAACGCACCTCGTCTGACAGTTTAGTGACATGAAGCGTATAACACATAACGCAAAATACTGACAAACACTGCTGGTATGACTATGAATTACTCACGTTTCGTCGAAGTACAATAGGAAATAAACAATTACCGCTGTTCTTTATTGCGAAAAAGCGGTTCGTGAGAGTGATACAAACACCTTTCCTTGCTATCGCTTGAATTAGGAGTCTTATTGCTTGTTTGGTTTAATTAATTAATAGAAGCAATTGGTATAAAGAATGCTTTTTCCAAACTTTCTATAAAAGAATGTCTGCTATCAAGACATTGCTTTTGTTCTATTACTTTATTTATGACTGAACGTTTCTAAAACTGAAGACACTCGTCCATGCTCTGCACTGCAGTCGAGATGTGGCAACGTCGTTTTCTGTTCATTGGCTGACTGTGTTTGGTGACGTCAGATGCGCAGTACGAACCTAAACTCGGCCGCCAACATAAATGACGCGCACGTGTATACTCCCTTCTTCCCTAGTATTATTAGGCAAATATTAATAATGTTTAGTACAAGCTTAGAAAACAGGAGCTCAAAGATTTCATTGTTTACGAAGTCACAGAGTAAATGAAACCGAAAGTTAAAAGTATATCCTTTGACTCTCGTTATTTGAAACACAGAGACATTTAAACAATCATTGCCGGCTGCGGTGGCTGTGCGGTTCTAGGCGCTGCAGTCCGGAACCGCGGGACTGCTACGGTCGCAGGTTCGAATCCTGCCTCGGGCATGGATGTGTGTGATGTCCTTAGGTTAGTTAGGTTTAAGTAGTTATAAGTTCTAGGGGACTGATGACCTAAGATGTTAAGTCCCATAGTGCTCAGAGCCATTTTTTTTTAAACAATCATTCTTCCCAAGGCCCAAACATCTATGGAAAGGAAAATACACTATTAGCTGCTACAGTGCGACGTACCATCTCCCAGGCACTACGCAGTGGCTTGCAAAGTATGGACACAGAGTATTTTTGCAAGTCACGTACTGCGTTTTTCTAATATAGGCTATGGTTCAACGCGTGGCTAATTGTAATTATTACGCACAACCAACTCTGATTCCGAAATGATAACTTCTAATTCAGTAAGATATAGATATAGAAAGACGTTCATTTACTGCTCGTTCTTCGTCTTTTTGAACGCTGAAAAAGATTATGTCGTTATTTGAATTTGCATTTGAATTACAGCTGCAGTCAGGCGCTAAAAACATTCGGCTGCCTTTTGTCTTCTTACTGCTTATTATAACAACGGTAAAGCTTATAGTGTTGACATATACTCCTAACTTTTACAGTACATCAAACAAGTGTTTACTCGTCGATAAGGCGAGAGTAAAATTCACAATTAATAAAAGAAAATAAACAAAACGTATTCTTTTCCCTTTGGCTTCAAAAACAGCTGTTTACTCGGTTACAATATGGCAGACTTAGCGTATATGCACAACAGTTTGGCACTTGCATTGCAGCAAACTTTCCTTTCTGGATATCTCTCTACTCTGTGGCCACACACCATTGCTCATTGTTAGCGCGCATTGTAACCACCGAAAGGATACAAGGATGAAGTCTTTACAAGAAGTTTCAACTTCAAAACGCTCAGACTTACGCTAATTTGAACAGCATGTTATTAACGCGGGGCCGTGGGGGGGGTGGGGTAACGTCATGGAGCAAACAAATTTCATAAAATTTTTAATTAATAGATGGCGTTGTAGGCGTGTTAACGTAAATAGGGTCGGCTACAAATGACAGATCACGTACAGTGCGACGGATATACACTACTGGCCATTAAAATTGCTACACAACGAAAATGATGTCCTACAGATGCAAAATTTAACAGGAAGAAGATGCTGTGATATGCAAATGATTAGCTTTTCAGAGCATTCGCGCAAGGTTGGCGCCGGTGGCGACACCTACAACGTGCTGACTGAGGAAAGTTTCCGACCGATTTCTTATACACAAACAGCAGCTGACCGGCGTTGCCTGGTGAAACGTTGATGTGATGCCTCGTGTAAGGAGGAGAAATGCATACCATCACGTTTACGACTTTGATAAAGGTCGGATTGTAGCCTATCGCGATTGCGGTTTATCGTATCGCGACATTGCTGCTCGCGTTCGTCGAGATCCAATGACTGTTAGCAGAATATGGAATCGGTGGCTTCAGGAGGGTAATACGGAACGCCGTGCTGGATCCCAATGGCCTCGTATCACTAGCAGTCGAGATGACAGGCATCTTATCCGCATGGCTGTACCGGATCTTGCAGCCACATCTCGATCCCTGAGTCAACAGATGGGGACGTTTGCAAGACAACAACCATCTGCACGAACAGTTCGACGACGTTTGCAGCAGCATGGACTATCAGCTCGGAGGCCATGGCTGCTGTTACCCTTGACGTTGCATCACAGACAGGAGCGCCTGCGATGGTGTACTCAATGACGAATCTGGGTGCACGAATGGCAAAACGTCATTTTTTCGTATGAATCCAGGATCTGTTTACAGCATCATGATGGTCGCATCCGTGTTTGGAGACATCGCGGTGAACGCACATTGGAAGTGTGTGTTCATCATCACCATACTGGCGTATCACCTGGCGTGATGGTATGGGGTGCCACTGGTTACACGTCTCGGTCACCTCTTGTTCGCACTGACGGCACTTTGAACAGTGGACGTTACATTTCAGATGTGTTGCGACCCGTGGCTCTGCCCTTCATTCGATCCCTGCGAAACCCTACATTTCAGCAGGATAATGCACGACCGCTCTCTTTGACTCAATGCCCAGGCGTATCAAGGCCGTTATGACGGCCAGAGGTGGTTGTTCTGGGTACTGATTTCTCAGGGTCTATACACCCAAATTCTGTGAAAATGTAATCACATGTCAGTTCTAGTATAATATATTTGTCCAATGAATATCCGTTTATCATCTGCATTTCTTCTTGGTGTAGCAATTTTAATGGCCAGTATTGTAGTTTGCGCCGCGTATTACTCCATCCGTACTGTTCAATGTGCATGACTCCACAACTTCGGCAGTCAACAGTTACGGCACTGTTTGTTAGGTAAGCCCATCCACCACGTCAAGGCCTTACCACATCGAATGGGAAAAATCAGTTTTTAATTGGTCTGAGTCCAAAAAACACATAAAAAACAAAATTGTCGTGAGACTGGCGCAAGACATGTTCAGCATGCTGTCCACCGTTTTCTGCCACACGTTGAAATCGAGACATACCATGTCCGACTATAGATTGCAGCATCTGGTGAGGTTTGGAATGCGTTGCGCAATGCGCAATGCGTGCCTCTGAACAGAATGTCTTTCACTAACTCCACAGCCAGAAGTAAGACGGATTAAGATCAAGTGATCTGGACGGCCAGGTTGTCGGGAAATCTGGGCTTATAATTCTGGCATTTTCAAAATGCCTCTACAGCAGCCGCTTCACGACTGTGCAATGTGCGGAGACGCGAAATCTTGGATAAAAAAGATCCTACCCACATATCCTAGCTGCTGAGGGCTTGAATGATGTTGGTGTTCAAAAGTTAGCGTTAACCAGTGATCGTACAGGTAACAGGACCCGCAGGCCTAACCTCCTCAAAAAAATACGGTCCTGCAGTAACCAATGCCGTCAACCTGCACCAGACAGTCACTTACACAGTGAAGTGGTACAGGTTGAGGTGCATGTGGATTTTTCGTTGCCCATATTCTACAGTTCTTCCTACTGACTTGTCCCTGGAGAGAGAGATGGGCTTCGTCTATCCACAGAATGTTCCATGCCTATTCATTGTCCACTACCATCCGAGCAAGAAGTTCCAAAGCGAACGACTGTATTGCTGGTAGGTCAGAAGGTAGCAACTTCTAAACATGGGTGATTTTGTATGGATTGCAATGCAGTATGTTTCGTAGGGTTTTCTGCACCATGCTCGCAGGCATGCCCAACCTTTGGGCATTTCCCCGTGCACTGCATGTTTGTACATCACCCCTTCTGCAATGCTGTGCCCACATCTTCTACTGACGTCGAGTCAACTGCTTTCCTCACTCTGCCACATTACACTTCAAAAGAACCTGCCTTTTCGATTATTGTAATGATTTTCTCCAGACTCTTAGCACACGTCGAACCAGTACCTTTTTTCATACCCTTGAGTATCGGGAGCGTCTGTAGGAAGTCTGGCACACACTCCACGAATATGTAAAAGAGCTTTAAGCAGCGCGCGACTCTTCGTGGAGAAAGTCATGCTAGGAGTCTCGGACGCAAACCGAGAAACAGCCTGTGGTGCGCACCTGTTGCTTTACATGTTGTTACGCTTATAGCACCATCTATTAGTCAAATTTTAGTTAAATTATTTTCTTTTCCTTCCATGAAGTTTCCCCTGTGCTAATACTATACTGTTCAAATTTGACGTCCTTCTGAGCAGAGGTTCTCTGCTTGTTATTTTTGTTGTTGTTGTGGTCTTCAGTCCAGAAACTGGTTTGATACAGCTCTCCATGCTACTCTATCCTGTGCAAGCTTCTTCATCTCCCAATACCTTCTGCAACCTTCATCCTTCTGAATCTGCTCAGTGTATTCATCTCTTGGTCTCCCTCTACGATTTTTAACCTTCACGCTACCCTCCAATACTATATTGGTGATCCCTGATGCCTTAGAACATGTCCTACCAACCAATCCCTTCTTCTAGTCACGTTACGCCACAAATTTCTCTTCTCCCCAATTCTATTCAATACCTCCTCATTAGTTTTGTGATCTACCCATCTAATCTTCAGTATTCTTCTGTAGCACCACATTTCTCTTTTTGTCTAAATTCTTTATCGTCCATGTTTAGCTTCCATACATGGCTACACTCCACACAAATACTTTCAGATAGAACTTCCGGATACTTAAATCTATACTCAATGTTAATAAATTACTCTTCTCCAAAAACGCTTTCGTTGCCATTGCCAGTCTAAATTTTATATCCTCTCTACTTCGACCATCATCAGTAATTTTTCTCCTCAAATAGCAAAACTCAATTACTACTTTATGTGTCTCATTTCCTAATCTAATTCCCTCAGCATCGCCCGACTTAATTCGACTACATTCCATTATCCTCGTTTTGCTTTGGTTGATGTTCATCTTATATCCTCCTTTCAACACACTGTCCATTCCGTTCAACTGCTCTTCCAGGTCCTTTGCTGTCTCTGACAGAATTACGATGTCATCGGCGAACCTCAGACTTTTAATTTCTTCTCCAAGGATTTTAATTCCTACTACGAATTTTTCATTTGTTTCCTTTACTGTTTGCTCAATATACAGATCGAATAGTGTTGGGGATAGGCTACAACCCTGTCTCCCTCCCTTCCCAACCACTGCTTCCCTTTCATGCCCCTCGACTCTTATAACTGCCATCTGGTTTCTGTGCAAATTGTAAATAGCCTTTCGCTCCCTGTATTTTACCCCTGTCACCTTCAGAATTTGAAAGAGAGTATTCCAGTCAACATTGTCAAAAGCTTTCTCGAAGTCTACAAATGCTAGAAACGTAGGTTTGCTTTTCCTTAATCTTTTTTCTAAGATAAGTCGTAGGGTCAGTACTGCCTCGCGTGTTATATTTCTACGGAATTTAAGAACCTTTAACATCGCAGTTTTTTAATATAGTTTTTTAATATTTCTACGGGATCCAAACCTTCCCCGAGGTCGGCCTCTATCAGTTTTCCCACTCTTCTGTAAAGGATTCGCATTAGAATTTTTCAGCCGTGACTTATTAAACCGATAGTTCGGTAATTTTCATACCTGTCAACACCGGCTTACTTTGTGATTGGAATTATTATGTTCTTCTTGAAGTCTGAGGGTATTTCGCCTGTCTCATATATCTTGCTCAGCAGATGGTAGAGTTTTGTCAGGGCTGGCTGTCCCAAGGCTGTTAGTAGATCTAATGGAATGTTGTCTACTCCTGTGGCCTTGTTTCGACTTAGGTCTTTCAGTGTTCTGTCAAATGCTTCACGCAGTATCGTATCTCCCATTCCATCTTCATCGAGATCCTCTTCCGTTTCCATAATATTGTCCTCAAGTACATCCCCCTTGTATAGACCCTCTATATACTCCCTCTCTGCCTACACAGTTTTAAAACTGAACTTCAGTTATGGACACTCAGTGATTCTACATAGCTCCAGCTCGCTGCGACCAGTCGATCTATTCCAAATCGACTGCTTCAGATGGAAACTGCTTTGTTCGTGATAACACAAATTCTGTATAATAAAAGTTGGTTCTGATGAAACATAACAGCCACCCACGGACACTACACAAAATTGCTTGAAATTATCCGTCGTTTTTTGTATTGATTCTTTTAGTTATACACTCGAAGACAATGGCTGTCAAACCTCTTTGCTTAAGAGCCAATATTCACTTTATACGGCGAAACCTCGGACCAAATAGGAAAGACAAGGGTAGGCCGGTGGTTGGGGGACAGATAGTGTCCACTTAAAGAAAAATTTAGTTTTCCCCACATCATGGAAATTGATAAAAGATTACCATTTATACATTCCGAATCTACATATTATAAAATATCACAAGTAATACTTTTAAATGGAAACGAAAATATTATACTGACACAAAAAGAATCGCCACACCAAAAATAATTAATGTAAAGTAATGAAATTTCGGCAATCACTTGTGCAGGTAACATATTTAGATGATTAACATTCCAAGATCACATGTTAATGTAAGTTCAGGTTAAGCCATTGCAAATGTAAAATGCTATTACATTAATAACTGTCAGTATGTTGAATGCAAGCATTCAAAGGTTCATGCATTTGTTGTACAGATGCCGGATGTCAGTTTGTGGGGTGGAGTTCCATGTTTGTTGCACTTTGTCAGTCAATATAGGGACGTTTAATGCAGGTTGTGGATGACGCTGGAGTAGTCGGCCGACGATGTCCCATATGTGCTCGATTGGAAACATCTTTTGATCGAGCGTAGGGGAGGGTACAGGAGTGTGGCCCCACTCTCCATTGTTGCCAGATGTATCCAAGATGGCGGCGATGATGTCATCCAAGATGACGGCGTGTGGACTTGGCAACAGTGCATGACGTCATCAGAGATGTCGGCCATGACGTCATTCAAGATGGCGGATTTTGGTGGGAAGTTTGAATTTTGACAGGTAAAAAGTCAAATGGGTTACCAACACTGACTTAGCCCCCTCTCCCCCGGATAATGTCAGGAAGTTCTAATTACAACACGACAATGCAACACACCTAAGAAAATGGCGGGAAAAAAAGTCACTTGGGCTATCTCCGATAATGTAAGTCATCTGTCCCCCACCTCTTCCTACGAATTGCCAGGAAAAGAACTCAGCCTGTGCTGGGCAGCTGAAGAGAGGGAGGAGTGTACTTTATTTATTTATTTTGAAATGATTTATTTAGGGATGGAGTATATTTATCACAGTGATACCGAACACACACTCTGACATGATTGGGGTAACGCCACTGGACCTGACGGGATACCAATTCGATTCTACACAGAGTACGCGAAAGAACTTGCCCCCCCTTCTAACAGCCGTGTACCGCAAGTCTCTAGAGGAACGGAAGGTTCCAAATGATTGGAAAAGAACACAGGTAGTCCCAGTCTTCAAGAAGGGTCGTCGAGCAGATGCGCAAAACTATAGACCTATATCTCTGACGTCGATCTGTTGTAGAATTTTAGAACATGTTTTTTGCTTGAGTATCATGTCGTTTTTGGAAACTCAGAATCTACTATGTAGGAATCAACATGGATTCCGGAAACAGCGATCGTGTGAGACCCAACTCGCTTTATTTGTTCATGAGACCCAGAAAATATTAGATACAGGCTCCCAGGTAGATGCTATTTTTCTTGACTTCCAGAAGGCGTTCGATACAGTTCCGCACTGTCGCATGATAAACAAAGTAAGAGCCTACGGAATATCAG
Source organism: Schistocerca cancellata (assembly GCF_023864275.1). Lineage (NCBI taxonomy): Eukaryota > Metazoa > Arthropoda > Insecta > Orthoptera > Acrididae > Schistocerca > Schistocerca cancellata. Next base: position 778,854,108 of record NC_064628.1, on the reverse strand, counting down.
ACCAGCTGTGTGGCTGGATTGAAGAGTTTTTAACAAACAGAACACAGCGTGTTGTTATCAATCGGAGAGACGTCTACAGACATTAAAGTAACCTCTGGCGTGCCGCAGGGGAGTGTTATGGGACCATTGCTTTTCACAATATATATAAATGACCTAGTAGATAGTGTCGGAAGTTCCATGCGGCTTTTCGCGGATGATGCTGTAGTATACAGAGAAGTTGCAGCATTAGAAAATTGTAGCGAATTGCAGGAAGATCTGCAGCGGATAGGCACTTGGTGCAGGGAGTGGCAACTGACCCTTAACATAGACAAATGTAATGTATTGCGAATACATAGAAAGAAGGATCCTTTATTGTATGATTATATTATAGCGGAACAAACACTGGTAGCAGTTACTTCTGTAAAATATCTGGGAGTATACGTGCGGAACGATTTGAAGTGGAATGATCATATAAAATTAATTGTTGGTAAGGCGGGTACCAGGTCGAGATTCATAGGGAGAGTCCTTAGAAAATGTAGTCCATCAACAAAGGAGGTGGCTTACAAAACACTCGTTCGACCTATACTTGAGTATTGCTCATCAGTGTGGGATCCGTACCAGATCGGGTTGACGGAGGAGATAGAGAAGATCCAAAGAAGAGCGGCGCGTTTCGTCACGGGGTTATTTGCTAACCGTGAGAGCGTTACGGAGATGTTTAACAAACTCAAGTGGCAGACTCTGCAAGAGAGGCGCTCTGCATCGCGGTGTAGCTTGCTCGCTAGGTTTCGAGAGGGTGCGTTTCTGGATGAGGTATCGAATATATTGCTTCCCCCTACTTATACCTCCCGAGGAGATCACGAATGTAAAAATTAGAGAGATTAGAGCGCGCACAGAGGCTTTCAGACAGTCGTTCTTCCCGCGAACCATACGCGACTGGAACAGGAAAGGGAGGTAATGACAGTGGCATGTAAAGTGCCCTCCGCCACACACCGTTGGGTGGCTTGCGGAGTATAAATGTAGAATGTAGATGTAGATACAGGCATCAAAACCACTAAAAGACTCTGCAAACATGCTTGCTAATCGTCAACTGTTGAAATCATGCACAAGTCTTTATTTTGAGCCACTGCCGCCATCAAGTGTGCTCACCACGTCTGGACTCCAACTGACTTAGTGCACACTACCACCAGCAGAGGGCGCTGCCATGACGTCATCTGATGATGCGAGTACCGTTATCCAAGATGATGGCATACGTTGTGTTCACCACGTGGTCTAGTACCAAGGCAGCGCTGTCGTCCAAGATGGCGGCAAACAGTATGTTCACCACGTGGTTTCGTACACAGTGGCAGCAGCAGAGGACGTTGTCGTCCGTGACGTTACCCAAGATGTTGGCAAGCAGTGTTACACCACGTGGTCTAGGACACATCCAGAGCATGCTCCTATTATGTAATCCACGATCGTCACTCGCAGTACGTGAAAGACGCGTCACCCCTCGCCCCACCTGTAGTGAAGCGCCGAGAGAGAGATGTCGCAATGCTTCCTCTTTCCGCGCCATCCTAACGTACCACGCCTGACGTGTATAGCCCTCCCGCGCGCGTACTTCCGTTACAGCGTCTAGCCCGCACGCGCATACTGACGCCACAGAACGTGCTTTATAAGAAATCTGCTAGCGATTCTAACGCTAACGTGTGACGCATCGCGCATCTAACAAAGTTCTCAAGGCACATCACTGTGTAAAAAATAAGAACCAAGTCGATCTCTCGGAAATTCTATAGTCTCCCACAAATGCTTAACGTTCGCTTTCTTGATGTCTCCATAGAAAAAATCATGCTCTAACTGGTTACCAAAATAGCCCAGAATTTAATCTTTTCTGCTGTACACCATTCTTAAATACTTAAAAAATTCTCTGTTTTATCATCTCAAGACTTTCTAAATGATTTGCTTCAGCGTTTACGAAGGTAAACTAAATCTAACAAACACTAGTTTTAATACCAGCAACCTAGAATTACATGTATATAGCATTCAAGTTCGAAAAAAATTACCAAGCTTTGACTTTGAGCGAAATGCAATAAATCCTTGATCAAGAATATATCTAATTGCTTCCACCTCACACGAGTTTGTAATACACACGCATAATGACTTTAGATTCAAAGGCTGAATTCAATATCATACAGTGTGTATTCCAAATAGCATCTTTACTCATAGTATGAATTATTTCGCTGTAAATCCATAAATTATCATAGGCTCAGCTCTGCTCGAGGTACTGGAAGTAACTGACTAGTTCAGCTTTCAGTCACTAGGGGTGCTAGTGAGTCCATCCCCAAAATCCTCAACTCCCATTGGTTCACGCTGAGGTCGCATGATACTACGTCATCACATCTATATAAGGAATCACTCTCCAGAACTCTTTCTCACTCGTATTTTGTTCGTTCCTGTGTTCGTTCGTGTGTGTCTTTGTGTAGCCGGTATTTCGTTTACCAGTTCAAAGATGAAGAGAGTTAACACCAGCACCTCAGAGTCTACTGGCAAAAGACTCAGAATTCAGGATATGGGATTGCCAAGTGAGTAGATAATTTCTATTTTGTGTGAATTTTCGTGTTTATGTTAAATTCGCCTTATTAATTATATCTCCTTTTTATGGTGCAACTCGCGGATTGTATCCTTGAGTGTGAAGAGCGGGCTGGACCGCACCAGGTTCCGGAAGTCCAGCCTCCTGTGTTCGATGCACGATCGGATATGACTTGTGAGTATAATTTTCATTGTAATTTCTTCTTCCTCTTTTACATTAGATATCCAAAAAAATATTTTCTTATTTCATACTTATTTTTTGTTTCTAGATCACTTAAGGCAAATTCAAATCGAGCTGGAGGCAGAGCTGGGTGCTGCTCTACGTGGCGCTGCCGCACTACATAATTGTGCTCAGCCCCCAGCTGTAGATAGCAGAGAACATCACTCACCTAAGTATAGAGAAAAATATCCATGCGTGTGATCTTTCAGTGTAACTAAGCATTCAAAATAAATGAAATTATATCTCATCCTGTTACAGGAACAGCTCTAGACGATCTGGATTTGCTGGATAGGCAGCTGGAGGCTGTTCATCGGCGGATGCAGAAGTAGTCTCCAGCAAATAATAATGAGATGGCCAGGCAGTATACTTGTAAGTTAGAAAAAAAGATTAACTTTCTCTGTTAGTAGTGCTAGTAGTAGAACAGGAAGTTTTTTCTCTAACAAATCGATTTATATATCTTGTTTGTTCTAGGCGATGATCAACAAGATAAATCACTCCTATACGACAATTGCGATGATTCTTTTGAGGGGCGGTGGAGTCACCTGACGAATTGTTTATGCCCTGGAGCCAGAGCGAGAAAGGTAACTACTCACCCTCCTTATAACTATGTGTGATCGTTAGAATTCATTTTCTTCACCGCGCCAGCAGCGGTAGACAATGAACTTATTTATTTTATCTCTACTTGTTCTTCTTCTACAGCGGTCTCGCGCGCATACCGGCGGCGGTTAAACCCTCATCAAAGCGCCATCCAGAAAGGCGTGCATCTTCTTTGAAGTCGCCGCTAGACCATGAGACAGTTCCCTACATTACGTGGTATTTGTACTCTAGCTTCCTGAAACATGAACAAAAAGTCAAAATATTGCTCCACAAAGTAAAAAGGAAGAATTTCATCCCTACAAACATATTCAAAACTGTGCTCTAAACGCTTCGCAGAAGATTGTTTTGATATGTTAGGTAACGTGAATCGCTTTTCAGTTCCAGGTATCAAACTGTTATTAAGTTTATAAACACATATAAAAAGTTCACGGTGCTTCTGAAGGTGATGTATATCTACGAACGAAGTAATAACACCAAAATACGCTAAGCATTCTATGGGCTAAGATGCGCTGTTTCAAAATAACGTGACTTGAACTACTGCAGATGATGCGCACAGAATTCTCTTTAGATATTTACAGTTTATGAGCAAATCTCTTATTTTAAGGCAGTCCCTGGACCAGCGTTTTGTTTCTTCTTCTTCTTCCTCTTCTTCTTTAAAGTCAATGCCAAAAGTGCGCCTGCACTTGTGGCCATCCTCACCACTGTCAAAGTACTCAAGAACACAAGCAACGTCTGCTTCAAGGTGAAGTTTCCAGGAGCGGAACACACTGAGAGTAGACATACTTGAAAGGAAGAAAGGGACAGTGAAGGAAGGAAAGATAAGTATTGGAATGTGGAATATGAGGACACTACTGCAAGCTGGAAAGCTAGAGAATGCAAAACAGGACATGAAAAGGAACAGATTAGATGCCCTCGGTTTGTGTGGAATGAGACGGGGAGAGAATAGGGAGATTATAAGCTCTTTTACTCAGCGGAAATCAAGAGTGGTGAAAACAGAGTGGGAATATTGAAAGAGCAAAAGCTGAAAAATAAGGTAATGAAGGTACGATATATTGACGGGAGACTGATGATGATACGACTGAAGGGTAGTTCAAAAGATTTGGTGTTAATACAAGTATATATGCCGACCAGACAGCATAGAGATGAGGAAGTGGAAGAATATTACGAGAAAATACAAGAACCCATCGAGAAAGAAAATAGAAATGCCTGCATTATCATCACAGGGGACTGGAATGCAGCGGTGGGTGAAGGAAGAGATGAAGGTACAGTAGGAAAATTTGGATTTGGAATAAGAAATGAGAGAGGTGAACGACTAATTAGTTTTTGTAAAGAAAATTCATTAGCACTGGGCAACACGTATTTGAACACCACAAAAGGAGACGTTACACATGGATATCAAATCTGAATAGGGAAAGATATCAGTTGGACTACATCCTGATACAAAAAAGGTTTAGGAACTGTTTGAAGAATGCCAAAACTTATCCATGAGCAGATATAAATTTAGACCACAACCTAGTAGTGGGAGAAATACAAGTGAAGTTGAAAAAAGTCTGGAGAGGTAAATCAAAAGAAAGACTAAACATAGAAAGACTTAAAGAGGTACGAAAGGCATCAGATTTAGAAAACAGATTTATGGAAAAATGGGAAAGAGGTAGTTTTGATGAAAGTGTTAAAGAGGTACGAAAGGCATCAGATTTAGAAAACAGATTTATGGAAAAATGGGAAAGAGGTAGTTTTGATGAAAGTGTTAATGACAAATGGATAAAAATGAGAGAAGGACTCATGGACTCTGCCAAAGAAGTACTAGGAATTAGAGTATCCCAAAGTACCAGTAAAGAACGGATAACAGAAAACATGTTGAAAAAGATGGAAGAGAGGAGCAAGTGGAAAAATGTAGAAACTGAAGAAGGCAAAAAGCGGCACAGAAACTGAATAATGAATTAAGAAGAGAAACTGAGATAGCAAGGGAAAAATGGATGAATCAGAAATGCGACGAAATAAAGAAAATGGAGAAAGAGGAAAAGTATGAAATGATTTATAGATTAGCTAGTAGGATACTTTTTTGAACGTGAAAGAAAGAGGAATAACATGGAAATAGAAAGAGGGGATGCTACTCTAGCAGAAGAACCACAGGAGGGTTTGAACAGATGGAAAGAATATATTGAATGTCTATATAAGGGAGATGAAATACAACGAAATTAAGGTTGAAGAGGAGAAATACGCGCCAGAAGATGGAAAGGGTTCACCATCTTGGAAGCAGAATTAGAAAAGGCGCCGAAGGAGATGAAGAATAGGAAGGCATGTGGAATTGATGATTTGCCAGTAGAACTGTTGAAGAGTCTGGGAAACAAGGCAAGAAAAGAAATAGTCTACCTAAGTAACGAGATATATGACAAAGGTGAATGGCCTGAGGACTTCCTTGCAACAGTTATGATACTATTAGAGAAAAAAAGAAACACTAAAAAATGTGAAGAGCATAGAACCATCAGTCTAATTTCTCATTCAGCTGAAGTCATGCTGAGAATGTTGAATAGAAGGCTATATGACAAGCTGGATAGAGTAATTGCAGAGGAGCAGTTAGGATTTAGAAGAGGAAAAGGAACAAGAGATTCTATTGGCCTGTTAAGAACTATAGGGGAAAGATATACTGAAAAAGGTAGAGAAATCTTTGCTGTTTTTATAGATTTAGAAAAGGCTTTTGACAGAGTTCAGTGGAACAAGCTGATGGATATTTTGAAGAGGAAAGGAGTAGGTTGGAATGAGAGACGACTGATACAGAATCTATATTTACACCAGAAAGTAACGATAATGATTGGAAATGAAATGTCAGAAGGATGCAGCACTGGACAAGGTGTTACACAATGTTGTTGTCTTTCCCCACTGTTGTTTAACGCGTACCTTGAAGAGATTATTGCGAAAGGCTTAGATGGGAAAAGAGGAATATGTATTGGTGGAAAGAGAATAGAATGTATAAGATTGCTGATGACATGGTATTAGTGGCAGAAAGTGAGCGGGCAGTGAATAACATGCTCAAAGATTTGAATAAAGCTGTGTGTGGAATATGGGATACAAATAAACACAGCAAAAACAAAGAGTATGGTCATCAGTAAAAGACTGTCCACTATTAAAATAGAACAATCTACCATTAGCCAAGTAGGTGCATTTAAATATCGTGGAAGCACAATAATTGAAACCTTGAGATGTCACCAGGAGGTGAAAATTCGAATTGCCATAGCGAAGGACGCATTCATCAGAAAGAGGAAACTCTTATGTGGCAAATTAGATAAAGGTGTAAGGAAAAGGCTTGGCAATTTTTTTGTTTGGAGTGTGGCACTATATGGGGCAGAAACATGGAGGCTGAGACGAGAGGATGAAAATTGTTAAAAGCATTTGAGATGTGGATGTGGAGGAGAATGGAGAGAAACAGCTGGATGGAAAGAGTGAGTAATGAAAGAGTATTGGAAAGGGTTGGTGAGAAAAGATGTTTGCTGAAGGTTGTATGAGAAAGGAAAAAGAACTGGTTGGGACATTCATTGGGAAGGGAGTGGTTGCTAGCAGATGATTTGGAAGGATTGGATTGTGGGAAAAGACTGAGAGGAAGAAGGAGATACAAGATGATAGACGACATAAAGGGAAGAGGAAACTGTGCAGACCTGAAGAGGATGGCAGAAGACAGGACTGCCTGGAGAACTACCATGTGAAAAACTGCCTTTTGGTAGAACACTGATGATGATGATGATAGCTTCAAGGTTATTTTAATGCAACAAAATACGGTCCTAAAAATTTTCATACCCTAATTCACCTCTTTAGGAGTTGACTTCCCAAAAACATTGAAACACGTATTTTATATCTTAGAAGTCAAGTACCAATTCTCATAGATGCAACTTTAAAAATGCTGTAGTACTTCTTTAATACTGATTTATTTTCAAAAAAACTTTTCACCCACTGTTTTACTCTCTCAGCAATTTAATTTCCAAAAACGCTGAAAAACGTATTTTTTTATTTTTAACCAAATACCAACTTTTGTGGTTCTAGCTTCAAAAGTGCCTTAATAGCGACATATATTAAAAGAGTGTTTCATATCCTTAGGAGAGGAATTTCGAGAAACTCTTCTTAAATGATACCTATGTCACTGACATAGATATGATACTGTAACGACCCCAGTGGAAAATTTATAAATGACTGTGCAAGTAAACCTCTTACGTTATTTGATTTTCAAACAGCTGAGCAAAACAGAACATACTCAGACATTTCTATCTTTACTTATACTGATCTTCACTAAACTCACAGACAATATTTTTCTAGCGCAACGCTATCTGACCTTCAATAATCCCTACAAAAGAATGGCCCTGATTAACAATAACCTATACCTTTCATGAATCACTTACCTCACAAAAATCTTCGTTACTCGAACTACTGCAATACAGCGAGTGCCAATACTGCCAGCTAAATAGAAGATTCTAACTACTGAAGGCATAGTTAGCAAATGAAAGGTTTTGATAGAGAACAAAAAATGCATTTACCTTAATAATGTTCAAAAGTCATCAAATATATATATATATATATACTCCTGGAAATGGAAAAAAGAACACATTGACACCGGTGTGTCAGACCCACCATACTTGCTCCGGACACTGCGAGAGGGCTGTACAAGCAATGATCACACGCACGGCACAGCGGACACACCAGGAACCGCGGTGTTGGCCGTCGAATGGCGCTAGCTGCGCAGCATTTGTGCACCGCCGCCGTCAGTGTCAGCCAGTTTGCCGTGGCATACGGAGCTCCATCGCAGTCTTTAACACTGGTAGCATGCCGCGACAGCGTGGACGTGAACCGTATGTGCAGTTGACGGACTTTGAGCGAGGGCGTATAGTGGGCATGCGGGAGGCCGGGTGGACGTACCGCCGAATTGCTCAACACGTGGGGCGTGAGGTCTCCACAGTACATCGATGTTGTCGCCAGTGGTCGGCGGAAGGTGCACGTGCCCGTCGACCTGGGACCGGACCGCAGCGACGCACGGATGCACGCCAAGACCGTAGGATCCTACGCAGTGCCGTAGGGGACCGCACCGCCACTTCCCAGCAAATTAGGGACACTGTTGCTCCTGGGGTATCGGCGAGGACCATTCGCAACCGTTTCCATGAAGCTGGGCTACGTTCCCGCACACCGTTAGGCCGTCTTCCGCTCACGCCCCAACATCGTGCAGCCCGCCTCCAGTGGTGTCGCGACAGGCGCGAATGGAGGGACGAATGGAGACGTGTCGTCTTCAGCGATGAGAGTCGCTTCTGCCTTGGTGCCAATGATGGTCGTATGCGTGTTTGGCGGCGTGCAGGTGAGCGCCACAATCAGGACTGCATACGACCGAGGCACGCGGGGCCAACACCCGGCATCATGGTGTGGGGAGCGATCTCCTACACTGGCCGTACACCACTGGTGATCGTCGAGGGGACACTGAATAGTGCACGGTACATCCAAACCGTCATCGAACCCATCGTTCTACCATTCCTAGACCGGCAAGGGAACTTGCTGTTCCAACAGGACAATGCACGTCCGCATGTATCCCGTGCCACCCAACGTGCTCTAGAAGGTGTAAGTCAACTACCCTGGCCAGCAAGATCTCCGGATCTGTCCCCCATTGAGCATGTTTGGGACTGGATGAAGCGTCGTCTCACGCGGTCTGCACGTCCAGCACGAACGCTGGTCCAACTGAGGCGCCAGGTGGAAATGGCATGGCAAGCCGTTCCACAGTACTACATCCAGCATCTCTACGATCGTCTCCATGGGAGAATAGCAGCCTGCATTGCTGCGAAAGGTGGATATACACTGTACTAGTGCCGACATTGTGCATGCTCTGTTGCCTGTGTCTATGTGCCTGTGGTTCTGTCAGTGTGATCATGTGATGTATCTGACCCCAGGAATGTGTCAATAAAGTTTCCCCTTCCTGGGACAATGAATTCACGGTGTTCTTATTTCAATTTCCAGGAGTATATATATATATATATATATATATATATATATATATATATATATATATATATATATATATATATATATATATCAAGTCATGACATCCATCTTTACAAATTTCCTTTTTTCTGGAGGACACACGTCCAGATCGTCCGCTCAAAACTCTGGCATCTCTCTCCCCACATCCACCACTGCTGGTGGCTCACCTCCAACTGCATAACGCTATACGCGCGGTTCACATCCAACTTCCCAACACTACAATAGCGAATATTCCAACAATGCCGATCAGCCACAGACTATACACAGCACAGTCAGTGATTTTCATACAGATCGCTGCGTGGCGTTACCAACATAAAAAACCTAAACAGCTTACTTTGTCATTGGCAACAAACATTTTAGATACCGGTTTCTAGACAAGCGTTCGATTTTTACTGCAGAGCTTTCCACTCTCTACGAGTCCGCCCAGTACATCCAATGGCACAGCCTTTTCAATATTGTGTGTTATGTTCTTATCCTTCTGTAGTGCCCTCCAGAGTCACTCTGTACTGTACACGTACCACCCCTTAGTATAACGAATCCACAAATGCCTCCACAAGCTCTCTGATGTTCATGTAGATCTCTGGTCACGTCGGGGAATGAAGCTGCCAATGCTGCTGTCCGACTACCTAGGCCTTTTAGCTATTCTTTCCCTTAGATGATCTCCATGTTGCTGCACTTATGATCATTCTGTCACTCTGGCGTGAACGCTGGTCTTTTCTGTATGGGAACAAGCTCCGGGAAACCAAACACCTCCCGATAGTTTCCTCTCGCCCCCTCTCCTTTGTGCGGGGATACTTTTACCTCCGTGTTAGCGGTGCAGTCACCGCTATTTGTTAAGTGGAGACTGCGCCGCTCTGAGCTTACTGGAACCGACTATTAAAACTTACAACACGTGAACTCACAGCCCTTCCACATCTTCGATCATCAATGACAAGTTTCATACGATTTTAACACATTTCGTGGGTTGATTTGCTTATTAGCATCAAACCCCACAAAAATTACACTATATTTGCAGGTTCATACAACACAATTGCGAAACGAGGGTAGATATATAGCAATCATTATGATACACGTCAAGCGAGTATGAAATATATTCACCATCAATATTTCGGATCCCCGTTAATTTATAGCCACATCATAAACGACCAAGGCACGTGTAGTCGTGGGTATGAGTCTTAGTTACCTATGGTCACAAAGAACTTCAAAATAGAAACTAAATTTCCGCATTTGGATACAATCGAGCCGTTGCTCGGCGTGGTCAACAGATGGCAGAGCAGCGGTGCACTCTACCATCATTTGCATATAGAAGTTTTAGTGCACTTCTGTGTTTGTACGTTCGTTAACGTGATTTAACATTGATAGATGCTGCAAATCGGATGTGCAGCCATAATCTTCGAATTAGATTTACAAAACAGCATTTGTAGACTAAATGCAAGACGGCCATATTTCTAGGAGTCGAAACTGGCGCCAATGTTAAAACTGCTTACTATTCGTAATGCAACAATGCTCTGTTATTGGATTACGTTACTAAAGCTTAAAAGAAATTAACAGCAGGCGTAAAATGATAATATGACATAGTACAAAACATAGGCACATGCACAGTCACTGTATGATTATAATACTGTAAAATAGACCAGCTTTTGCCCACTTCTCGCGGTTTTTGAAGATTAAAGTTTATTATGTCCTACATTTTTGCCTAAAAAATGCAAATAAATTCTGTGGAAAAAGTGATGGTTTCTGAGTACATTTTAAGACACAGTGCATAATTAATCATTAATGGTTGGAAAAAAATTGTACTCCTAAATGGGCTAATATTACCCCACTGCAGACTGACTTTATTTTATTTACAGTTTTATGTTTCGGTAAATATTTTTTGATCAGTTAGTCAGTATTCTACATACGTTCTGAAGAAATAATGTTAATACAGCTTCTGTAAGATAGAGTAAAGCCAAAAAAGGACCGTTAAATTAATGTACTGGCTCTAAATTGAATGTTTTATTGAATGAAAATGTTATACATAGGAGTGTTACTCACACAGGGGAAGTATATTTATGAGACCGGAAAAGAATAACGTTAGCCAGACCAAAACAGAGTAAAATCGTCTCATAATTGGGCTGGGCTCATTTATTATCATATTTTTATCTGAAAAATCTTAGATCACTACGTCTTCTTTCCCTTCTGTTGGACACTTCCAAAAATTCATAGTTTTCTCCACACATCATTATAACTTTCTTAGATACCTCTGCTGTCAGAAAAACAACAATTTTGCTAGATAGAATAGTCATTTATAAATGAGTGCAACATACTTGATTTCTTTCAAGTCCTTTCTACAACTGATCCTCTCTTTGAGTAGAGGTCTCATCAGTGTCACAGTCCTGCACCCACATCCCAGGTCATCACTTGCAGAATCATCAACAATGAAGTCAGTCTCCTCACTGGAGGAGCTGACGAACCAGCAATTTTTGGATGGCCTTGCCACCTTTCTCATCTTCTCATTTTCATGTGAATCAGGCATTTCCACTTCCAAGTGTGCAGGGATGATTCCTTTTCAGGCTCCACGGTTACCAATTACCTTTTTCTTCTTACAACAGGTGTAGCATCTGCTCTCTTACCTAATTCCCATTTCAAAGACCTCTTCACTGACATTTTCAACATTCACATACATTTCAGCACCAGGCAGTCTTTCCAAAACTCCATTTGCGTCAAAACCTCTCTCAAACCTGAAACCATGTTTTCTTATTTATCTTGAAGACATTATGTCTTATGTCCTTATGCCGTCTTGAATTTTTCTTCACTTATAGTTTTGCGCCATGAGTAAGTGTATACAGGGTGTTACAAAAAGGTATGGCCAAACTTTCGGGAAACATTCCTCATACACAAAGAAAGAAAATATGTTATGTGGACATGTGTCCGGAAACGCTTACTTTCCATGTTAGAGCTCATTTTATTACTTCTTCAAATCACATTAATCATGGAATGGAAACACACAGCAATAGAACGTACCAGCGTGACTTCAAACACTTTGTTACAGGAAATGTTCAAAATGTCCTCCGTTAGCGAGGATACATGCATCCACCCTCCGTCGCATGGAATCCCTGATGCTCTGATGCAGCCCTGGAGAATGGCGTATTGTACCACAGCCGTCCACAATACGAGCACGAAGAGCCTCTATATTTGGTACCGGGGTTGCGTAGGCAAGAGCTTTCAAATGCCCCCATAAATGAAAGTCAAGAGGGTTGAGGTCAGGAGAGCGTGGAGGCCATGGAATTGGTCCGCCTCTACCAATCCATCGGTCACCGAATCTGTTGTTGAGAAGCGTACGAACACTTCGACTGAAATGTGCACGAGCTCCATCGTGCATGAACCACATGTTGTGTCGTACTTGTAAAGGCACATGTTCTAGCAGCGCAGGTAAAGTATCCCGTATGAAATCATGGTGGTGAATGGAGGAAGTACAGTACATACTGACGAAACTAAAATGAGCTCTAACATGGAAATTAAGCGTTTCCGGACACATGTCCACATAACATCTTTTCTTTATTTGTGTGTGAGGAATTTTTCTTGAAAGTTTGGCCGTACCTTTTTGTAACACCCTGTATAATTTGAAGAATTTTTAACATCATGCAGCCCCGTCAGCATCTGTGATAATTAAACATATAACACGTGACATTCAGTTGCAAATAGAAACCAATCTTTACCTAGGTTTCAGACAAAATAATTTGTCCCTCTTCAGAAGCTATTGACACTAAACTACAGCACCGTAGTACCCAGTCATAAATCTACATTACTTACAATCTGAAGAGAAACACTAGGCCCCACTGCGTGGACGAGTTCGGTACGCCGCGAGAGCTGCGCGGGACTAATAGCAGCGAGCAGCTGTGTACCGAACACCGCTGATGGTTATGAGCATGCGCTCGTGGAAATGTAGATGCATAACAGCAGCTAAAGAACATATACTCATGGTGATGGCAGGCGTGGCTCGACTTTTCCCCAGCACCTTGTTCAATTGGCCCATGCTCCCAATCCACGCCGGCCGGGGTGGCCGAGCGGTTCTAGGCGCTACAGTCTGGAACCGCGCGACCGCTACGGTCGCAGGTTCGAATTCTGCCTCCGGCATGGATATGTGTGATGTCCTTAGGTTAGTTAGGTTTAATTAGTTCTAAGTTCTAGGGGACTGATGACCTCAGAAGTTAAGTCCCATAGTGCTCAGAGCTATTTGAACCATTTTTTGAACCCAATCCACCAAATAACACAGAGCTATTAAATTGCGAGGTTAAAGGCACTAGGCTTGACATCCTTGAGTAATTGCAAATCTTAAAACACCTGTTTCTTGATAAAGAAAACCTACACAATGACCAGCTACAATTGAGAATAAGATCTTTTTCGAAAGTTTTCAACCTTTGCTTCACCGGCCCTGATGTTACGTTGCCTTTGCAGTCACCGATGCCTGACTCCACTCTCTTTAGTCGAATAGTAAAGTATTCAAAATTGAGGAACAATTTTGCGGAGTAATAGCTAGTCTTTCTTACGTGCTCCGAAACCGTTTGTAGGGTTCTGGTTCCCCTCAGAAGTAAGTTTGGTTACATATTACGCCATTAATAGTTTCAATGGTTATACAGGGTGCCCGAAAAGTCTTTCCCTGATTACATAAATTGATAACTCAGGCTAGAAGGAAGATACAAATATGAAACTGGTGTCTAATTGTTTACAAAAATCAAAGTTAAACAAAAATGGTTCAAATGGCTCTGAGCACTATGGGAACTGCTCGGCCACCCCTGCCGGCAAAGTTTTTTTTTTCCACACATCAGTAAACTTCCACATGTGCACCCTTGGTAGCACGTAGGACATCTATATTCAATTTTCGCCCACACATTAGAACATCACTGGAGGGATCGATTCAACGACTGTGGTTATCCGTTGCCGCAGGGTTTCAAGATCTGGTACACGTGTTCGGTAGACCTCGTTCTTGACATAACCCCATAAAAAGAAGTCTGATGGGGTTATGCCAGGAGAGCGTGGAGGCCAAACCGTTGGCCCATCACGACCAATCCATCGCCCAGGAAAGGCCATATCGAGGTAGGCACGGACGTCCAAACCCCAATGAGGCGGTGCACCGTCTTGCTGAAACAAGACATCGGGGTGATACTGAAGCAGCTGAGGAACAGCATACAGTTGCAACATGTCCAGATACACTGCAGATGTGATGGTAGCCTCAGCGAAGAAGAATGGCCCGATAATTCAATCGTGCAATAGCGCGCACCAAACATTCACCATTGGACTCCCTCTGGTGCACTCCATGGCCTCGCCAGGGGGTTGTGAACCCCAAATGCGCACATTGTGGCGATTCACTACTCCACTGACAAAAAAGGTCTCTTCGTCGGCAAAGGCAATTCGTCTGAGATAACCATCATCGTCCTCAATACGTGATAGCATATCGACCGCAATGTCATATCGACGTGTACTGTCATTGGGCAACAAGGCCTGATCGATTTGCACTTTGTATGCACGAAACAATAAACGTTTGTGTAAAATGTCATGGAGAGAGATTTTTGGCATCTGTACTTCACGTGAGGCCCTACTCCACACCGATTTCTTCAGACTTCGCAGAAAAGACTGCATTACAGCTTCCACCCTGTCTGCTGAGGTTCTTGGTCGATCAGACCTCGGAAGGTCAGAAACCGAACCTGTGTTCTTCTCATACCAGGCTTTAATGCTCTTGACATCAGGTGGATTCCTGCCAAATGTTGTCTGGAAGTGTCTCTGCACTGTGCTTGGTGATCGTGTCTCATGGTACCACAGGACACACTGTGCCTTCTCCTGAGTAGTTAATATGACTTCTTGGGCACTGCACCTCATCCACTACTTACGTAGTGCGAATCTAAAACAGAAAAAAAGACTTTGATAGTTGTAAGCAATTCGACACAAGTTTCATATTTGTATCTTACTTCTAGCCTGAGTTATCAATTTATGTAACCAAGAAAAATGTTTTCGGACACCCTGTATTAATCTAATTCCTAACGTAAAGGTAGCTACTGTTATGCATCTGCATTTCCACGCGCGCATGCGCATGACTGTCACCGGTGCTCGGAACATACACTCCTGGAAATTGAAATAAGAACACCGTGAATTCATTGTCCCAGGAAGGGGAAACTTTATTGACACATTCCTGGGGTCAGATACATCACATGATCACACTGACAGAACCACAGGCACATAGACACAGGCAACAGAGCATGCACAATGTCGGCACTAGTACAGTGTATATCCACCTTTCGCAGCAATGCAGGCTGCTATTCTCCCATGGAGACGATCGTAGAGATGCTGGATGTAGTCCTGTGGAACGGCTTGCCATGCTATTTCCACCTGGCGCCTCAGTTGGACCAGCGTTCGTGCTGGACGTGCAGACCGCGTGAGACGACGCTTCATCCAGTCCCAAACATGCTCAATGGGGGACAGATCCGGGGATCTTGCTGGCCAGGGTAGTTGACTTACACCTTCTAGAGCACGTTGGGTGGCACGGGATACATGCGGACGTGCATTGTCCTGTTGGAACAGCAAGTTCCCTTGCCGGTCTAGGAATGGTAGAACGATGGGTTCGATGACGGTTTGGATGTACCGTGCACTATTCAGTGTCCCCTCGACGATCACCAGTGTAGGAGATCGCTCCCCACACCATGATGCCGGGTGTTGGCCCTGTGTGCCTCAGTCGTATGCAGTCCTGATTGTGGCGCTCACCTGCAGGGCGCCAAACACTCATACGACCATCATTGGCACCAAGACAGAAGCGACTCTCATCGCTGAAGACGACACGTCTCCATTCATCCCTCCATTCACGCCTGTCGCGACACCACTGGAGGCGGGCTGCACGATGTTGGGGCGTGAGCGGAAGACGGCCTAACGGTGTGCGGGAACGTAGCCCAGCTTCATGGAGACGGTTGCGAATGGTCCTCGCCGATACCCCAGGAGCAACAGTGTCCCTAATTTGCTGGGAAGTGGCGGTGCGGTCCCCTACGGCACTGCGTAGGATCCTACGGTCTTGGCGTGCATCCGTGCGTCGCTGCGGTCCGGTCCCAGGTCGACGGGCACGTGCACCTTCCACCGACCACTGGCGACAACATCGATGTACTGTGGAGACCTCACGCCCCACGTGTTGAGCAATTCGGCGGCACGTCCACCCGGCCTCCCGCATGCCCACTATACGCCCTCGCTCAAAGTCCGTCAACTGCACATACGGTTCACGTCCACGCTGTCGCGGCATGCTACCAGTGTTAAAGACTGCGATGGAGCTCCGTATGCCACGGCAAACTGGCTGACACTGACGGCGGCGGTGCACAAATGCTGCGCAGCTAGCGCCATTCGACGGCCAACACCGCGGTTCCTGGTGTGTCCGCTGTGCCGTGCGTGTGATCATTGCTTGTACAGCCCTCTCGCAGTGTCCGGAGCAAGTATGGTGGGTCTGACACACCGGTGTCAATGTGTTCTTTTTTCCATTTCCAGGAGTGTAGCTGCTCGCTGCGATTAGTTCCAGCGCAGCTCTCGCAGCCTACCCGACCTCGTCCGCGCAGTGGGTCCTTCTGTTTCTCTTCAGCTGAGTAATGTAGATTTATGACTGGGTACTACGGTGCTGTAGTTTTATACTTGACATGGCCGAACTTTGGCATGCAGTAGTTCAGTGTCAATAGCTTCTGAATAAGGCCAAATTACTTTGGTTTAAACCTAGGTAAAGATTGGTTTCTATTTGCAGCTGAGGCTGACGTGTTATATGTGTGTATTTAATTGAAACTGCGCACCTATGGCATGGGACAATGTTATCGTAGATAACCTTCATAGCGAAAACCGCTCTAATCGCGGCTCCATTGGATCGCTTGCGTCGCAAAAATGTACCTTTTATGTGGACTAACGACTGTCATGACGCATTTCAGAAATTCGAAAATGCTTTGGTTAATGACAGATGTTTAGTGCATTTTGACCCTGCCACGCCGGTAGTTTTGCAAGTCGACGCTCCTTTCTACGAACGCTAGACCTATTGTTTTTGCCTCAAAGTTCTTAACGCAAACTCAGTGCAATTATTCTAAAATAGAAAAAGAGGCCCTCATTATTGTGTATCTTGTGACCAAATACCATGACTATTTGTGTGGTCACAAATTCTGTTTAGTGACAGATCAGAAGCCTTTGCAGTCCTTGTTTCATCCGCCACAGCCAGTTCCTGCACGCACAGCTCAAAAATTGCAACGCTGGGTTTTGTTGCTTTTGCAGTATCAGTATGAAATTGTGTGTAGACCTACGACAGAGCACGGCACTGCAGACGCCCCACCTCGCTTTCTGATTGGCCCAGACTCTGATTTTGATGCATCTGTCGCGTCTTGTTGCCAAATCGATGCGCAGAGCTCTGAATTGCTGGAAACTTTTCCCTTGTACTACAGAAAAATTGCACAAGCCATGGAAGCAGCGCGAGGTAGCCGCGCATTCTGATGTGTCTTGTCACGGCCCAGGCGGCTCCCTCAACGGAGGTTCGAGTCCTCCCTCGGGCATGGGTGTGTGTGTGTTGTCCTTCATATAAGTTAGTTTAAGTTAGGTTAAGTAGTGTGTAAGCTTAGGGACCGATGACCTCAGCAGTTTGGTCCCATAAGACCTTACTTTAAGTTTCCAAGTTCCCATGGAAGCAAACCCAGACCTCAAGATTTTGTTGAATTACATTCGCACGTCTTGGCCTCGTTCATCTCACAAGTGCTCCATTTCACCCTCAGACCAGCGGAGAAGCAGAATGTTTCGTATGCACTTTCAAATAAAAGATGACAAAACTTCACACCACCGACACACGCGAACAGGCAATGCAACTCTTTCTCGCCTCCTATCGCTCCCACCTATGAGATGGACCAACACTGGAGGAGCTTCTGCATGGCCCACCTACGGACACTGCTCCATTTGTTACACCCACTGCAGCATCTGGCGCCACCAGTGGTTCACAGGTATGGTTTTGTGCTGGGAAAGAGGTGTGATCCAGGAATTCATTGGCTCTTCTATGTATTTGATTTCAGGTCCCGATGGTTTGCACCACTGACACCAGAACGAAATTCGTGCGTTTAATTTGCCCTGTCATTCTGCTGATACTCCAAACACTGATTTATGGCCTCACAGGACTGTGCGGCCTTCGCAGCCCGCCCCCCCCCTGCCCCGCCACTGGTGCCACCAGGTATCCCAGGAGGATTGGATGGACGATGCGCCCTCGCCACCACCGTCCCCACTCGCCAACCCAATGGACCTGGACCCGCCATCGCTGTCATTTCCCCACGATGCATCCTTAGGTCTGGATGTGTGCTCTGGCAGCAGTTTTCCAGAGGATTTTCCTGTTGGATCAGAAGCCAGATGGCAGGGTACGGTCAAGAGTATGTCGTCCTCCACAGCTACGGCTCTTGGCTTGTTTCTATGTCCAGCATCCAGTCTCCCTCCTCGTTGTCATTCCCAGCCTCACCACACGACAATGGCGAGGCATTTTGTAGGGGGAGGAATGTGCTGGCCTAAGCTGTCGCTAGCACACTGGGTGGCAAAGAGGCTGCAAGAAGATCCATAGAGGCCAAAGACAGACTCGCAAGAAATGCACCGCCAATATCCTCTCTGCCGTCAGTATTTAGATCGCCGATCGCCACTGCGGACCGGAGGGCCCGGTCAGTCATCCAGTGAGTCAACGATTTGAGGCATCAGATGCAGCTCAGTGGGACTCACTGTCGCACTTAGCTCAGCCTCTAGCTCAGTGTCAGTCAGTATCTAGCGACCAGAGTAGTGTCCACAGTGGGATGTGTACTTCACCAGCAGTGAGGCTAACGTGGACTATTATGGAAGAGCTTGTTCCACAACAACTGCCTTCAGTAGCTTTCTTATTCTTGTGAATACAGAATGCTACTAACATATGTTGTGTTATACAAAGAGGATACTGGCCACCAACAACACCCTCTCCTTGCTTCCTGTGGTACAAGCCCTACAGTAACAACGAGATGACACAAAAGAACACAAGAGTCATAACATGTTGTAACCTCCCAACAGATAAATTCCGTAACCTCCCAATAAAAATGTGACTAACCTCCCAATAAAAATATGATTCATATATAACCTTTCAATAATTAACTGGCTGTGAATGTAAACTGGTAAATCTGGACGTCAGCAGTACTGCGTCATGACCCTGAAATGTCATTCTGCATAAACTGAAAATTCTTACCTCAGTGATGCCGCCGGATAACGTGTATATATCTACTCCTATAAGAAATTTTTCTGGCACAGCCGAGTACAATGCTGGCCACTAGATGTTGTTATGTATGAAAAATCAACTGATTTTATTTACGATAATTGAGATGACAATGGATAGGAGAAATTAGTAAAAAATTTTAATTCAGATGAATGACTGTCAAAAGCTATCTTTATAAGAAAGATTATTATTGAAAAATATTTACATGTGACTTTGATATAACAATAGTACAACATCAGTTGTAGCAATTAACATACGTGTGCGGCAATAAATAACAATTATTTTGCTTTTACCTTATCGCTCAGGTACCGCCATCCTTCTCCACGACCGGCCTTGGTAATTCCATACAGGACACAAGTGCTCTCTGTGAGCTATACAACTCGACAACTGCTCTTTAAGAGCGACCTGACCCAACTGCCCGCCTGCGAACAACAACAACAACAACTACTACTACTACTACTACTGCCGACACTGCTCTCTAGTCTGCGATTCTATTGTAGCTTACATATCGCAGGCAATTCGTGAGATATCCATCGAAGTTACATCTGCTTGAGCGCGCTAGCAATAAATTTACCATGGAGGTAAGAATAGAAGGAGACGCCGTGACGTCACAGCTGTGAAGCTATGTGAAGCCGAGGGTAGCCATCTCAATCCGACCAAAACATTGCTGCTGTAAGCTTGTGTGCATAGGCTTGTCGCTCGCTTTTGGAAGGATTTTGCGTTATTATGGTGACTTGTGTGGTGTTCGGATGTACGAATCGTTCTGATTGTGATGCGAAATCGAAGGGAATAACATTTCATGTGTAAGTTGTCTCGTTAAGTGTGATTTTACAACTTCATTGTGAATGAACGTGTGCTACATCGGTACTTGTACTATAGCGTGTTTTTCTCCTGTATGGTTTTAGATTTCCTAAAAATAAAAGTCGGAAAGCTCTGTGGGAGAATGCCATGAGGAGGAAGAATTGGCGTGTGTCTAAATGAAATTATGTTCTCAGCATTTCCGAGAAGAGGACATAGATCGAACTTCCCTTTCAACAGTAAGGCTCCGAGAAAATGCTGTACCATCAGTTTTCCCTACACATCCATAACATTTGCAAAAGGTATGTTTATTCAAAGAATTAAATTCTTAGTTTTCAAGTTCACGTTTGAGTATAATACGTACGTATCGTCTATAATAGAAGTGTTGAGTAACTCACTTTGTCTTCATCATGTACCAAATTAAAAGCTAACACTACATTAACTGGCGTAAAGTAGAGGCCTAAACAGGACACTGTGTAGATTTGCCATTCTATGCACCGTATTTCAGTAAATATTGGTGGTAATGAACAGTGTTTCCCAGTAGTGTAACGTAACTGAAATGTCCCAGTACGTATTACAAACAAGATGTATTTATGGGGCTTTGGAGGGAGGGTATAGCTGACTTAGTTTTCAGTTTCTATTATTTAGTTTGTGATACACGTTTATTACTGAATTAACAAAATTGTATCGTTTACATTGAAGGTTAGCTATTCGTAATATTACATTAAAAACTATTTTTAATCAGAAGAAACGCGGAATTTCGCCTTTACGAGATTTTATTTTAAACAAAAACTTTGAAACAACCAATCTGATGACGTTACATGCGTATATGGTGTAATTAGCGACTGTAATACACGCAGCGCTATAGCACACTGGCAATGTTTTGGTCAGAGTGTCATGGCAGCGAGCCACGCCCCCATGGCTTCAAAACGTAGTACGGCTGGGATACGTAGCGCCATCTCCCCTTATTCTTACCTCCATGAAATTTACACACGTAGCAAGGTTCGCCGCAAGTTTGCGAGATGGCGTGCATGCCTGCCGGCTTGCAGGGAATGAGCCGGCTATCTTCCTCGCCGAAGCTCTCCCACGGTGCAAGATCGGCAGCTAGTCGTGTTGTGATCGGCTGCATGTTGTATCGAACGAAGATGGCTGCTTCAGGTACAGATGTTCAGAGCAAACTGGCGTTATTAGCTGTTTTGGTGCTAAACGATGCAGAAATGCATGCTAATGAGAGAAGAAGAAAGAATGGACGAAAAACTGGATTAAGAGGAGAAACGCTGGAAAAGGTGTGCTCTCCATGCTTCATAAAGAGTTGAGTTTAGTTTGCATAACACCTACTTTTGTTTGAAAAGTATCACCATTTCATTACTGTTTGACTTTATAAATATACCAATAATGACTGTTATATATGACTTCATTTTATAGGATAGAAGATCGTACATCCCTTGCAAATTTTATACGAATGGATGTATTGGTATTTGAAAAACTGCTTTGTATGGTTTCGCCTCTGATTCAGAAGAAAGACACAGTGATGCGTCAGGCAATTACTGCTCGGGGAAGGTAAATGCATTATTATATGTTCGAAAGATAAAGTTAATTTTATTTATTTATAATCCATTGCAATTTTACGATCAATTTGAGACATGTTTAATATGCGTCTCTTGACTTGCTGTCACACTGAGTTTCCTAGCGAACGGAAACACAAAGATTTGGCCTAGTCTACACGAATAGCGAACAACACGCTCTCCCAAATGATACCAGAGACTTTGACGGCCATAGTAAGCGTGTTAGGAGATAATGCGATACAGTTAAGCCCTAGATAAATGCTATAAGTATTTGCTACGATTTTCTTCTTGGTATGGCACGACTGTGAAATAAAATGTAATTTGCAGTGTCCACGCGATCCTGCCGAGTGGAAAGTAATAGAAGATGGGTTCCACAGCTTCTGGCAATTCCCGCATCGCTTTGGAGCACTTGATGGGAAACATGTCAAGTTTAGGCCTCTGCTCTCTGATGGTTCATCATTCAGAAACCACAAAGGTCACGACAGCATAGTTCTTTTAGCTCTAGTAGACGCTAATTATAAATTTTTGTTTGTGGACACCGGCAGAAATGGGAGAATGAATGATGGTGCAATATTCAGAGTGAGTACCTTGTTCATGAAACTCGTGGATGGTCCATAAATTTGCCACCAAAGTCTCCACTTCCAGCTTCCCTACATGTTTGTGGCAGATGATGCTTTTGCGTTAAAGGAAAATTTATTGAAACCATATCCTGAATGTGACATGACACCTGAAAAAAGAATTGTTAACTACAGAATTTGTAGAGAACGTAGAGTTGTGGAAAATGCCTTTGGCATAATGTCAAACAAATTCAGAATTTTGCTGCAGACTATTCCACTGTCTGTTTCCAAAGTAGAGCTTATTACAAAAGCGTGTTGCTTGCTACATAATTTTGTACTTGCCAGAAACTCTCAAGAATATATCCCTCCAAATGTAGATGAATTACCATGTCTTCCTGGCAGTGGTGCTCAGGGTGCTAATTACAGTGCAGCCAATGCAAGAGAAGTGAGGCAACATCTGACATGGTATTACAATACTGTTGGTACAGTTTCATGGCAGGAAAGGCGTGTTCAGGAAGATAACAGATAATGGTTTAGTATGTTTCTGAAACACTATCTTATTCATTCTTTCATTTTCAGTCCTTTGGCATATTAATAGTGATTTTGTATGTGTGTGTGTGTGTGTGTGTGTGAGAGAGAGAGAGAGAGAGAGAGAGAGAGAGAGAGAGAGAGAGAGAGAGAGAGAGAGGGGGGGGGGGGGGAGGGATATAAATTTATATGTATCTCAAGCAATGATTGGAACCTGTGCAAGACCTTGCAAAAATCAGATCTTATTTTACATAACAGCTACACAATTAATTACCTGGGACATGTAGAGAGCCACTATTATGAAATAATATTTTTCTTTGATGGTTATGAAAAAGGTATGAAAAGACCTACTAAACATTTATGTATCCCAAATTTAACAATTTTGGAAGATAATTTTGTGCTGACTGTATTTGTGGTAGTAAGGTACTGCACAATATATGTTATTGATTGATAACACTTGTATGGCATATTTCTTTACCGTATGTTGCACATCAATTAAAGATATTGTTGGCCAAGATGTTAGTAAAAATTAAAGGAAACTTGGAAGAAAGGAATTAAATAATTTTAAATAACATTTATTTTAAATTATATGCTTTAGCTTTATGTACTTATAGGGAACAACAGTGTGTGTACATCGTGAAAATCACAAACTTTTACAATAAACACTTGCATGCAGAAGAACTCGAAAGAGTTGCAGGTGCTGTGTGTCTTGATCAACCATATACAACAAGCAAAAAGTACTATACCAAAATGCACAATTTATGCAATCAGTTTAAATTGGAACACACAATTTCACTTTCACTTGTTTGAGTTCTGCATTTGTTTCTCTAGGTCTTTCAGTTTTGCCTCTGTGGTTATGTTAACGAGGTCTCTTATTAACTGCATCCTGATTTCACTGCACTTTATTTCCTTTGAAAGGTTAGCAATGAATATCATGCAACTATCCATTGTCAACTCTGCCGAGGGTTGTTGACGGTCTTGGGTGGCACATATTTTATCAGCTATTACTTCAACAGCACTCACGTACCCATCACCAGGCCTCTTGCTTCTTCTATCCCTGCTTTGAGTGGCATGGGTAGGTGGTTGTGGTGGTGGTGGTGGTGATGTTGCTGCTGTTGTTGTTGTTGTTGTTGTTGTTTGTGGTGGTACTTCTGCACATTGTTCCACACTGCAGGCATCATTCAGCACATCCACATCAAGACTATAACATTCTTTCATGTATTGATGTGGAGATGGCTGCACATCCGCACTTTGGGAAGATGAGAGACTGCATGTCTGCAAATTGCAGAACATTCTGAAATTTATTGCAATACTGTAACTGGAAGAAATGCATAACATCACAATGAACAGTTGAGCATACTGAAGTTTTGTAAATAATGTAAGAAACAGTTACTACATAGGGGGTAATTTCTATTTAAATCATATTTTGTTATTATAAAAGTGGGAGGGGGATGTTCGTTGCCCCAATTTCAGGGAAACTGAGGCAATTTTTCCCCTCTGACAAATTTGATCAAAGTAGCTCCACAATATTTTCATTGCTGTCTTTTACACCTGAAGCAACTTGGGATGAATCGTAACACATTGAAAGGAATACTGCTTAAGAGATTAGTGTTGTTACAGTGGGTATAAATGCAAACAAAAGCCAAGCACACCAATATGCAAATTACAATGCACACAAAATCTGAAAGAATTCCAGTAATCCATAACAAATGGAACATTTGCTAAAAATGTTACAAAATGCTACTGAATCAGTGAAAGGTACTAGTAACCTGATAGAAGGAAGAAACCAGGCAGTGCTTGATTATTCTAGTGATGAAGACCTATCATAAGAACAAACTGCAGATGAGAAAGTTCAGATGAAGACTGGGAATCATACAGAAGAAATAAAAAAATAACAAAACCACAGAGAAAAGTGATATCTATCCACAAGCAAATTAATTCAAACTAGGGCTACTTTGCTCCAGTTTTTAAAAGGTTAAAAAATTTAAAAAATATTTCCTTCAGGGTGTACTATGGTTCTTAAATAGATTCGAACAGAATAACCTCATTTTCAAAAGTAATTTTACAAAACTACTACCCACTACATGATTTTGTATGAAAAACTACGGCAGTGGAACACAGTATTCTAATTGCACATGCAATGTGTTTAACACCCACGAAATTCAGTTTTTGTCTTAAGTAAATAGGTAACTTACCTCTTCACTTTCATTGTCCTCAGTCATGGAATGTTGAGTAAGGCCTACGGATGTTCTTTTTCTTGGCAAGCAATGATCTGCCAAAAACAGTAACTTATTATAATACCATAAAGATGGTTCGTATATCTGCAAAATTGTAAGTTCATATTAACATAGTAAAATATACGTGGGAAAGCTACATCGTAATCCATTACCATTCAAGATTATGTGCTTTCAAAAATCGGGTGAATGTTCAGTGTGATTTTCTAGGAAATAGTCTTAAATGTGTCCGATTTTTGCAAGTAGTAGGTTTCTACATTCAACACAAAATTCATAGTTTTGTACTTACGTCGTTCACCCCAGCGCCACTGCTTTTCGATGATTTCACTTTGGCGTACTCCACTTTAAACTGAGTACGTAAATTGTGCATTTTGCTATAGCACTCCTTGCCCGTCGTATATGGTCGAACAAGACACACGGCACTTGCAACTCTTTCGAGTGCTTCTGCAAGCAAGTGTTTATTATAATAGTTTGCGCTTTTCACGACGTACAGACACTGTTCTTCCCTATAAGTACATATCAATGCTTCAATCGCTTCCTTGGACCACTGCGGTGCCATTATTTAATAATTATAAGAACTTCCTACCGCACCTCACAACAACAGAAAAGCGACTATCAACAAAGGCTTCCCGCCCAAGCTTTCCGCGTCTGAGGTCACAAACTAAACGTCTCATGATTGGCCAACGCAGGTAGCACGCAGGGAACCTTGCAAGAAAAATAACACAGGACCTATCCTGGAAATCTTACAAGGTTCCCAGCAAGGTAGCCCGCAAGCAGACGACGGAGCCCGCAAGGTAGCCGTCGCGCGAACCTGCAAGGAAACTTACAGCGAATCTTGCTCAGTGTGAGACGGGCTTATTAGTCATGGACCTCTTACAATGTGGTACTTGTGTATAATAAATAGAAGGTCCCTTCGTTACACGTCGCAGTTGCAAACCGACATTTCACCACGACACAGACGCAGATTTGAATATAGAGAACAGACACATCAATGACAGGTGGACAGTTCATAATTTTGTGGAAAAAGAAAAAAAAATGAAATACGAGTGAGATTTGAACACGGGTCTTACCTTCTGTAGTCCAACACCGTGACCACATTAGCACGAGACCGTGGTTATTCAAGTGTGCTCGATATTGCACATCCTGAGCTTGGACCGTTCACTGTTTCTATTTTGCTTCTTTTTTCACAGTTCAGTACACCTTATCTGTTTTCATGCTTGATCTGTGTCCAGGTTTTGACGGGCTATCCACTCGTCCATCTTACCGCTAAAACTGAGAGGGGTGCGATGGGGAATTTCCCTTATCAGTCGTGTAAGTCTCGTAGTTACAATAATAACGCGTAGCCTGCTTTGCACGAAGTATTCTTATGCCCAGGAACGTTACTGCTGTGAGTAAAGTTTTCCTGATCTACTTGTCTGCTGTATCAATCTGTTTACGAACTAATAAATAGATGTAGTTACTCATCAACAAAGAATTTTAATTCAGCTCAGTTCTTAGTCTTAGACGGAATACGCTTTTTCAAATGTCACTCAACCCAAATTACCGATACCACTAACAGGTTTTAATGTGTATTTTTCTCTACCATTTTAAATCATTCTCTGGACTAGCGTCTTGTTTTCTTGTTTTTCTTTAATCGCAGTGCCAGAGTGCTTTATCTTTCCTCTAGTGCCAAAATACAGAATACACGAAAAGGATCTCATTCAAATGTAAGGTTAAATTGAAAGCTTTGCTGGTATGTATGCGAACTAATTTGACACACCTGTGGCTGCATAGGATCGAACTTGACAGACAAGTTTGCTGTTTTATGAGGGTTTTAACACGTTATTAAAAGTTTTGTTGCCTATTCGAAGGAGGCTGATGTAAATATTCGTTTCTGAGAGTAATGTCTCCTTTAAATTTTCGTGGGTAAATCCACTGATCTCTATACTACATGGATTTAGAACTCTGATCATAGAGCATGGAACTTCGGCGTACTTTCAGAAACTTGCGTTTGCTTAGCCGCACCATGTTGTAGTTAGGCCAAAAAATTTCCATCGCTGTATGTGATAGATAATTCTTTACTTATTTCTGGCTTTAAACTTTATGTCAACATGCAATGTAATAGACGGAATCGAAAAATATTTTCATTTTGCACTCTTGTGACGTTTCGTGGCAGTCACGTTGTAATTGGGCAAGAAACGTATTATATTCGTCTTTGGCCGTCATGCTCCTACAGCTGGAGGACATCCAAATAGTACATAGGTCACTGAGTAAATCCACAGAGTATACATCTACGGACTGAGCATAGCCTACTGCGCATGTTCTCAGCATCAATCCGTACTAGTCACGTGATTTTGGGATGACACTGCTTGTCTTCATTTTGCGCTAACAGCAAAACTTGAACATTACGCTTATCTGCTTTGTATTATATTAATTTTCTGCACGTTTAAGAATCAGTATCGGCTACTGTGCATCGTTGTTGTTGCTACTGGTGTAAAGAGAATTTGTGAAAGGAGGAGCAGCTACTTTTCATAGGTATGTACGACAAATGTATAATTGTAAATGTCATACTGATATGAGGCACTCAGTGTGTTGAAAAATATCGAGACACGTTACTATAAAGTCTTGTATTGTAGAGATAACTTCTTCGATTTTTAGGCTATGTGTTTAGGAGACAAGTCATACATAAATTTGCAACTCAGTTTGAATAAACTGGCAGTCAGCGTATACATATTCGAGCTACGTTCATATGCAGACATAATGTATACTTGATAGTCTGATTAATTTCCTCCAGTTTATGCCGGTTCTCAGACCGTTCTGACATTTCAGTACTTCTACCATGAGACCCCTACATTACGTGGTTTTTGTATTCTAGCTTCCTGAAGGATGAACAAAAAGTCAAAATATTGCCCCACAAAGTAAAAAGGAGGAATTTCGTCCCTACAAACATATTGAAGACTGTTCTCTAAACACTCGCAGAAGATGGTTTTGATATGTTAGGTAACGTGAATCGCTTTTCAGTTCCAGATATCAAACTGTTATTATGTTTATAAAACACACATAAAAAGTTCACGGTACTTCTGAAGGTGATGTATTTCTACCAGCGACGTAATAACACCAAAATACGCTAAGCATTCTATAGGCTGAAATGCGCTGTCTCAAAATAACTGACTTGAGCTGCTGCAGATGTTGCGCACAGAATTCTCTTTAGATACTTATACTTTATGAGTAAATCTCTCTCTTATTTTAAGCCAGTCCATGGACCAGCGTCTTGTTTCTTCTTCTTTAAAGACAGTGCCAAAGTCAATGCCAAAAGCGCACCTACATTTGTGTACCATTCTTTTATACTCTTAGGAGAGGAATTTCGACAATCTCTTCTTAAATGATTCCTACGTTATGAGGTCCACACCCTGTCGGTACATTGCCTGTTATATATAGAGAGAGATAATGACAGCCCACTGATGATGCTGAAACTTCAGCAAATCATGGCTGGGAAATAACTGAAAACTTAAAAATTCTTTTACTCAAGTCGGACCCTCCCCATGGTGAACACACTTGTATAATAATGAATGCAGTTCATTGTTAACCAAGCATTTTCTTATCACGGAGATACTTGGTTTCTTTCAGGTCTTCTTTCCACGATTCATACTCTCTTTGAGTAAAGGCTCTCATAACCAACAAACATTTTCTTATCACGGACGTACCACGTTATAATGGCGGGATTACCCATTGGCAAACCAAACTCTCCGCAATCAAGCTACCGTTTTTGGCAATTCCCTGAGTAAGCGCAGCTTGTTTGTTGCCTCCCAGAGTTTGCCTTCGTATACTGTTTTCGAAACCTAACCTTACGTTCCCGATGGGTGAGAGCTCTTCACCGCCTTGGCTTCGTGCAGAGATCTGCATTCATCTTGAACTTAGTTCTGAGAAATGACCCGACAGTAGATTCGATCTGTCGCTGTTAACAGAATGAGATTTTCACTCTGCAGCGGAGTGTGCGCTGAAATGAAACTTCCTGGCAGATTAAAACTGTGTGCCCGACCGAGACTCGAACTCGGGACCTTTGCCTTTCGCGGGCAAGTGCTCTACCATCTGAGCTACCGAAGCACGACTCACGCCCGGTCCTCACAGCTTTACTTATGCCAGTATCTCGTCTCCTACCTTCCAAACTTTACAGAAGCTCTCCTGCGAACCTTGCAGAACTAGCACTCCTGAAAGAAAGGATACTGCGGAGACATGGCTTAGCCACAGCCTGGGGGATGTTTCCAGAATGAGATTTTCACTCTGCAGCGGACTGTGCGCTGAAACGAAACTTCCTGGCAGATTAAAACTGTGTTCCCGACCGGGACTCGAACTCGGGACCTTTGCCTTTCGCGGGTAGAGCACTTGCCCGCGAAAGGCAAAGGTCCCGAGTTCGAGTCTCGGTCGGGCACACAGTTTTAATCTGCCAGGAAGTTTTATCGCTATTAAGTTTCTCGAACGTTGCACACAACTTGGAGACAGCACCTTCGTACATACTGAATGCCCTAACACCGACAGTGGTGTTGGATGCACATTTGACATTGGCAGCAAGCATTTTAGATTCCGGCTTCTAGACCAGTGCTCAATTTTTACTGCAGAGCTTTCCGCTCTCTACCAGTCCACCCAGTATATCCGACGACACAGGATTCTCAATATTGTGTATAATGATCTGTAGTGCCCCCCAGAGCCTATATGTACTGTAAACGTACCACTCCTTAGTACAACGAATCCACGAATTCCTCCATTCGTTCGCTGATGTCCATGAGGGTCCCAGGTCACGTTGGGGAATGAAGCTGCCGATGCTGCTGCGAAGGCTGCAGTTCGACTACCTGGGCCTTTTATCTATATGTGAACAAGCTCCGGTAAATTCGGCATATCCCGACGGCTTCCTCTCGCACCTTCTCTTAGTGCGGAGTTATTTATAGCTCGGTTGCGTAGTGGGCACGACGGAGTCGGTCACCGTTATTATTTGAATTAAAATTGCACTTCTCCAGATTTACTACAATCCGTCACGGAATCTAGCAACACGTGCACCCATCATTGTATCCCCACGTAACGCGGTTATCACATGTTAGGAGAGTTCATTTGCCGTTCGGCAAATACTCCCCACAAAAATTGATACTCAGAAGTTATTTCGTTGCACGCGACACCAACGAAGCGAAGGAAGATGCATAACAATCGTTATGGTAAACGTCAAGCGAGTATGAAATATATTCACCATCAATATTTCGGATACATGTTAATTTATGCCCACTCCTTAAACGACCAAGGTACCTGTAATTGTGGATATGAGTCTTACTTCATTTCTGGCCACAGAGAACTTCAACATAGGAACTAAAATTAACTACCGCCTTTGGATACAATCGAACTGAATTCCATACATCAGTTGCTCGGCTTGGTCAATAGATGGCAGAGCAGCGGTGCAGTCTACACTGTTGCAGCAGTACAACAGATCGCTGTTGTCAATGTTCGCAACACTAACTATGGCATAATCATTTGCCTATAGAAGTCGTAGTGCACTTATCTGTTAAATGAAATGAACAGCAGGCGCTAAATGATAATATAACGAACATAATACAAAACATAGGCACATGCACAGTCACTGTATGATTATAATACCGTAAAATAGACCAGCTTTTGCCCACTTCTCCCGGTTTTTGACGATTATGGTTTATTATGTCTTACATTTTTGCCCAAAAATGAAAAAAAGTTCTGTGGAAAAAGTGATGGTTTTCTGAGTACATTTTACGATACAGTGCATAATTGGTCATTAATGATTGGAAAAAAAATTGTACTCCTAAATGGGCTGATGTTATCCCATTGTAGAACGACTTTATTTCATTTACAGTTTTCTGTTTCGGTAAATATTGTTTGTTCAGTTGGTCAATATTCTACATAAGTAATGAAGAAATAATGTTAACGCAGTTTCTGTAAGATAAAGTAAGGCAGA
Organism: Schistocerca cancellata; assembly: GCF_023864275.1. Classification (NCBI taxonomy): domain Eukaryota; kingdom Metazoa; phylum Arthropoda; class Insecta; order Orthoptera; family Acrididae; genus Schistocerca; species Schistocerca cancellata. The sequence goes on along the minus strand of NC_064628.1, from coordinate 778,822,872 downwards.
AAAAAGACAGTTAAAGTAATGTACTGGTACTAAATTGAATATTTTATTGAATGAAAATGTTATGCATATGAGTGTAACACAAACAGGGGAAGTGTATTTATGAGATCAGAAAAGAGTAACGTTAGTCAGTTCCAAAACCGAGTAAAATCGTCTTATTATTGGGCTTGGTTCATTTATTCACATATTTTTATCTGAAAAAAAAGGCGTGTCCCTTGTAACAATGTTTGCAAGATGAAAACAGGGTTGGAAATAAGTGTGATGAACTTAAACTAAGATTATACCTACTAACAACAAGTATAGAGCAGCAGGTTCGAACATATTCACCATAATCTCTGAAGGAAAATAATTTAAATTTTTTCTGTATGTGGGACAAAGTTGTCCCAAAGGACCAAAGTTGGCTCAGTTTTGATCTTAAAAGTTAATATGCAGGATAAAACACTTGTTTAGGTGACTATACACAGCTTTACACACTTGTTCATGCCCCCATGCTTCTGTGCCGAATGAATTTGATTCAGGAAACGATTGTTTCCCTTTAAGAAGTCGTAGAATTCTGAACAACTCTATTTCAAAATAACTTTCATCATCAGTATTGCTTTCAGAGTCTCTACTTTCATTTGACGTACATATCTTATTCATCAAAGAAAACACACAAGCAACAGCTGCATTTGTAATGGGAAGACATAACATTAATTCCACTATTTTAGAAATATTTTCATAAGATATATGTTTGGGTGTCATGTTCTGGACCTTTTTCTACCCAACATATATTGGTGACAGTTTTTTCTGTGCTCAGTTTCTCTTTTTGCTGGGGTGTGACCAATTGCTGCATATTAACACACTCTTTAAACAAGTCATTGTCATTAATTTTGCAATTTGGTAACACATTTGTAAGACACTTGTTGCATTTTTGTACCTCATCCCATGTAGATATATAGTTCAAAAGACTCTATTTATAGTCTGAAAAGGCATTAACACGATATCTCTCCACTTCTCAGAGTATTGTGCTCAGCTATCATAAAATTCACAGACGGTTTTAGTGAACTTAGTAACATTTATATTGCACTCTTGTTTAAGTTTACTTAATGGGCTCCGGAAAGCCCTATCTTTCCAAAGTTAAAACAGAGCTTTTAAATTACATGTTTTCTCAGAAAGTATTTGAGCTACGAAGCTGAAATTTTGACGAGTTATTTATTTCAGTATTGACTGCAACTTAACATGGACATTTTTAAAAATTTGAATTAGGTTGTTAGAGATTAATTTTTTCTATTGTGATGAAAATACACTACTGAAACTTCCTGGCAGATTACAACTGTGTGCCGGACCGAGTCTCGAACTCGGGACCTTTGCCATTCGCGCGCAAGGCAAAGGTCCCGAGTTCGAGTCTCGGTCCGGCACACAGTTTTAATCTGCCAGGAAGTTTCATATCAGCGCACACTCCGCTGTAGAGTGAAAAATTCATTCTAAAATACACAACTTTTTGTGCTATTTTTTTGTTTATAAGTTCAATCATACTCATGTTTGTGGAAAAAGCCTGTGTTAAGTTACACAGAAGTGGCCCTGTAACATTTCCTGAAAATTTGAAGCAAATTGCTTTCGTAGATCCTGAGAAAACATGTAATTTGTATGAAAAAATAAAACTTTCGTTTATCGAGCGAAAGAGTTAGGATTAACTTTCCGCGAACTCCTCCTCCAACTTCCTCTTTGCCCTCCTCCTGTTTACTCTGGCTTGTATTCTAGGCTATTTACAGCCCTGTAAGCAGTCTGAAGACGTTCCTTGTCTAAAGCAAGCTTCGTTCGTACTACGTTAAAACCTATCTTCGTTCCCATATCTCGAAATACTTTGCACCCTACAACATTGTCATTATTGATAATAGTAACAGCATCATACACACTGAAGTGAAGTGTTTCTATTCAAACAAACACAGTCTTGGGGTCTTCACTATACAACTCCCATTTACACTTTCAGTGGGTAGTCGAGTTTTTCCATGAACACACTTTTTCAACAGTTCAGCTGCTGCTAAGTCTTTGAAAACAGATTTTATCACTTCCTTTAACGCATCAGCCAGACTACGTTTATGAGTGTGCACTTCACCAGTGAGCAATCCCTTGTTGTACTTACACCAACTGTTGTCTCTTTTGAGACGCAAGTAATGATGTGGACTTTCATCGGTTGAAAAAGTGTGAAAAAAGAGCCCAAACAGCCTTCTTCATTTCACCGACATTGCGCATGTTTTGCCTAATAGCCATTCCATAAAATTTATTTATTTTATCAATTACACTGTCAGTTAACCTTCCCTTCCCATCCAACCGTTTACCATGACTGAGTTTTTGTTTTTGTACCAAGCTTTCAGTTGTCAAAGTCTTGATGCCATTCGTTTTTGTACGTGTCCAATACACTCAAATTTCTAAACTACAACGTCATCACCATAGGTTCAGTTCTTGAATATGTCTGAAACTTTCAGAATCACCATCACCAAGGTAATTCAAATATCTTACTTTATCACACGGAACAGAACATTGAAATATACTAGCAACACCAGCCACTTCCATTCCTCTACTACTGCCACTATAGTTAGCTGTACAACTATTTTCAGATGCACCTTTATTGTTTTAATGGACAGCTACAATATTTAGATATTACTGCTACATCTAAAACTTTCGCTGTATACGTACTAGTGGCAGATACCACACCATAAAGAGATGTGAGTCCTCGTTTATGCCAGGTACCATCGAATGCTGCAGTCAAGTATCTGTTACCACTGTTTTCTATTACTTCCTCTTCCACAGCTATAGATTCTATACAGATAGTTTCTACTTTAGACCCTATAAATCTATTACAGTTCGTAAACTTGGTTGGGAGATTTCGAAGATTCATCATGTCACAGATAACTGCACCTGCAGTCACACGCTTACCAACTGTACGCAAGGCATAAACAAATGTAATGTTGTATTCATAGATTTTGCTATAATTTTCTTCATTTGGAGTTACTGCAACACTGCTCCAAAAGATGGTCATGTATAAACACTTACCACACTTCAGTTCCATTTCACTGGCAAGTCCCACATGATTTTTTACAGAGAGTTCCAGACAGACTTCACTACACTGAATACAATCGTAACACAGTTTGCAAAAATTCCATTGAGAGCTGATGCATCAAATATTTCATTCACAACCGATTCGCCCGTGTAACATTAATACTTTTCATTAACTGAACCAAGCTTCCTCTGCGAAGCACTTTTTTTTCTCACTTTCATTGCAATGGGCAGGTGTACCAACAATGTTAGGTTCACACACTTGGTTATCGTCTTTATTGTTTACGGTAATAACACCTACCTTTGGCTTTCCAACATTTCTCCTTTTCTTAAAAGCCTTCAGCGGATTTCTAGTCACTTAACTTTTACCTATGATTACCGTTCAATAAAACAGAGACTTCAATGAACAGAATTCATTACGAATATTTTCAGGATTACGAAAGAGCAAATAAATTTGAAACACACGACAATCGAGCGAGCGACGTATATCGAACTACCACAGGTTAGCCACAATACCTATTTTGTAACATTTACCTTCTCTTGCATCACTAAAATGTACATGATGAACATATATTTATGAGTACAGCATTTCACAGCAGTTAAACAGCCCACAGTGGGTCACGCCTATGCAGAACATATTTCAAAAATATTTTAGAAATAGTTGTAGTCTTCTGAGCTAAATAAATTATATATCAATCGAATGGTGAAAGTCTGTATATTTTTAAAATGCAAAAAAGTAAAAATTTAACATTTCATGATTTTGCACATTTCTGGACCCCTTTAAAGCACTTTTAATATAAGGTGTGGCATGAATATGGTTTTTCATTTTCCAGTATATTCATTCTTAAATCACTAAGTGCTTCTCCAGCCTCTACAAATGTAACATGCTATCCTATCTTCAATGCTGCTGCTGAAAAGTTGATCCCTGGTTACGTAAAAACATAAGGAATTCAGAACATGGATTTGATAAAAAAAAGTCTTACATATTTTTAGGCATTTTCCTTCACTCAAGAAATATTATTTTAGTGGTCCATACAGCTGCAAAACTCTCTCAACTACCGGCATCAGGACCACACATCTAATATTGTTGTATCCAAGCAACCGTTTGTTCTCTGTGTATAAAAAGGTACAGAATTTATTGTACCTTTGAGACAAATTTTGACTCTCGGAAAGTGTGAAGAGATGGCACACTTTGTTTGCGTCGATGTTTCGCCGCATAGGTTTAGTGAAACACATTTTTTTTACAATCTACCTCTCTGATTTGCGAGTTACCACAGCTATGGAAATTACGATCTTAGATAGAATCGAAACAGCACTGGCAATTTCCAAAACGGTAGAGGTGTCACATATTTCCCAACGATACTCTGTGCATTACATATAAGCAGGAATGCAATGAAACATAAAAAAATCGAAATTATCCGGTTATTCCACAAATGATGTGCGCCATATCTTCCTACAATGTAGTATTTTAATGAACAATCATTAGACGACCGAGTAGAAGAGATTTTTCGCATATTTGTGCAGTCTTTTTCAATGTGAGGGAGAAGTAGCTCTACACAAGTTATTACAAGTTTTACTGTGGCTCCGCTGAAAGAGGATGTAATTATCAGGTTCTGATTGGAACATTTCCCTAGTAGCGTCTGCTATGCAGGCATCCGTGACAATCCAGTTTCGCGCCAACCAATGACATTCTGTGTATTCAGTGGTGTAATTTCACTTATGCATGATGACAACTGAACCGCTGTCAGGGAGCTTCCGCAGGGGTGCTGTGTTTTGTATGTGTTCTTAAGATTTCTATGTGTTATTTATTCCTTCGTGTGCGAAATTTGATAGTAACGAGTATGAAGCTTTTCACGAGATATTCTTGTGCTCAGGACTGTTATTGCTACCTGTAAAGTGCTTCTGACATTCTACACGTCTCCTGTGTTGATCTCTTTTGCAAGTTAGTAAACAGACACAGTTATTCATCGTTAAAGAATTTAAGCCCAGCTCAATTTATAGTCTCAAATGGAATATTACAAAGCTCGGTCGTCCCACAGTACTCTTATCCCAACAAATGGTGAGTAGACTCTCCATTGTGGGAAGTTTGGATTTTGGCAGGAAGATAGTTCAATTGGGCTACCTCCACCAACCTAACCCCCTTCCGTCTCCTCCCACAGAAAATGGTTGTCGTTGTTGTTGTGGTCTTCAGTCCTGACACTGGTTTGATGCAGCTCTCCATGCTACTCTATCCTGTGCAAGCTTCTTCATCTCCCAGTACTTACTGCAACCTGCATCCTTCTGAATCTGCTTAGTGTATTCATCTCTTGGTCTCCCTCTACGATTTTTACCCTCCACGCTGCCCTCGAGTGCTAAATTTGTGATCCCTTAATGCCTCAGAACATGTCCTACCAACCGATCCCTTCTTCTTGTCAAGTTGTGCCGCAAACTCCTCTTCTCCCCAATTCTATTCAATACCTCCTCATTAGTTATGTGATCTACCCATCTAATCTTCAGCATTCTTCTGTAGCACCACATTTCGAAAGCTTCTATTCTCTTCTTGTCCAAACTATTTATCGTCCATGTTTCACTTCCATACATGGCTATACTCCATACAAATACTATCAGAAACAACTTCCTGACACTTAAATCTATACTCGATGTTAATAAATTTCCCTCCTTCAGAAAATGGTGGTAAGTTCAAATTCCATCAGGACAATGCAACACACCACAGCTACTCCTACTAACCTAAGAAAATGGCCAGAAAATAGGTGACTTGGGCTACCTCCTCTAACCTAAGTCATCTGACCACCACCGAACAGGTGGAATTGACGGGAAAAGGACTCAGCCTGTGTTGGACGTAAGTCTTTATTTTGCATGCAGTCTTTATTTAAACAATTAGAGGCAGTACTACCATCAAGTGTGTTCACCACGAGGTCCAAATACGTCTCTTTTCTTAGCTCACCATGGAGCCATTCGATACGAACATAATTAGCAGGTGTTAGGATGTCAGACACAGTGATGACGGGTGCGCGTAGCGTGTGTGTTTTATAATCCGCCTTTGTTAATAAAACTGTTTGAACTTACAATTCTTGATATAGCTGCAGCGACGATGAAGTGCAGGATGTGCGCCACCACAGTTGACGCACTTCGGAGCAGCATCTTGCGGCCTATTGCAGTCGCGTGTATCGTGTGCCTTTGCACACTTCATGCACGCGACCGTGTTGCTACAGGACTTTGCTACATGGCCTAGCTGTTGTAGCACTGCTGCATCTTCTTCTTCTTCCCGCGCTTCTTTCGCTTAGCACTTCATCGGTCAGATGCTCCAGTAGGATGGCGAGAAGGCGGGATCTTGAATTCCCCTTGGCTTCGTCTCTCACCTTTTAACTTTCCCTTCCTTGGGGAAGTGTTTTGAGGAGTGTGTAGCCTGTTGGTTTTTACTCCACTGTGTGCTTTTAACTTCCCCTTCCTTGGGGAAGTGTTTTGAGGAGTGTGTAGCCTGTTGGCTTTTACTACACTGTGTGCGTTATGAGTGTGTGATTGTCTTTGACTCTTTTATCTGTCTGTGTGTTGTGTTGGTGTTCTGGTGGTGTCTAGTACTTGCCTGAGATTGGCGAGATGTTTGGTAGTTTAAGGATTAAGGATTGGTATTAGGATTTGGTGATTTTTGGGATTTTTCTCTTCGACTTAGTCGTCGAAGATCGTCATGGGGCGTTTAGGCTTATCGCAGCATATGTTATACTGACCTAAGGAGTGGATGAGGTTATTTCCAGATCTGGAAGAGCTCTCATCGAAACCCGTTGCCGAATCCTGGAATCTTTCTTTGAGGTGGGATTTTGGCAGCGGCGTGCAGGTCGCCTGTGGGGAATCCCATGGGTAGGTGCAGTGCCCTTCTGAGGGCGCGGTTCTGCAGCCCCTGGAGTTTGTCCAGGTGCTGCTTTGCCGCGTATCCCCAGACAGGCATGCATACTCCATTATTGGCCGTATCAGGGCCTGATATACGTTTAGTCCTACAGAGCAGGGAAGGGAGCTGGTTGTGTTGAGAACTGGGTATAGGATGGACTTCCTGTGGATCTCGTCTATATGGGGTTTCCACGTTGGTCTCGAATCCAAGGTTACGCCGAGATACTTGGTGGATCTGCGCCAGGGGAGTCGGGATCCATGTAGGTGCAGGTGCATGTGCTGCACCTATCTACAGTATATAGTTACTTGACCGCTGTCCTCTTCTGCAGGCGGACCAATCACACACCTCCGGAAACGGGTGCCTAGCGGCGCGGCCTGTAGTGGGGGATCACGGCGCGGCCGGTGATGGGAGATGACGGCGCTGCTGTGGTGCGGGCGTCGAGTCCTGGTCGCTGTCCATTCTGTTTGCAGACGCCGCCACCTTCAGAGCTGACTGACGTACCTTCTCAACTGCGGAATCCCACGCTGCGCTAAGTTGAAATCCGCTATCCTGGTGACCAGGTTGTTGGGGAGACGTATTTCCAGCGCCTCCTTAAAGACGGAGTCCCAGAATCCATTGGCACTGCATATCTTCTTCGTTTCCTCAAAGTTGAAGGTGTGCTTCTCGTTAAAGCAATGCTCTGCTCCCGCAGACTTGCTTATTTGTCCTATGCGCACGTTTCTGATGTGCTCCGTACAGCGCTGTGATACACACTGTTGTGTTTGTCTGCTGTACTACCTTCCACATTCACACTCAATACTGTAGATGCCTGGCGTCTGTAATCCTAAAGGGACTTTGCTCGACAAGACGACGCCACCGCTCAGCTGACCACATGAGACGAGTTCATCACATCTTGAGATTATAAGCCAATTCACTACGAATATTAGACACACTGTATGGTGGCTATAATTTCGCATCTTACGAGCACTCATCTACGCACTTTGCCGTGATTTTTAACCAAAATTAGGTATCATTTGGTAGGTTGTACATCGTGTATAAGAATATTTAAAGAAGACTGACATTGTCACGTATACGTTGTATAATTGCTAACACTTATTGCATGAAAGGTGATGGAGTGTCTTTATTATCAAACTGGCGTAATGAATGATTGCTAGCCGGCCGGAGTGGCCGTTCGGTTCTAGGCGCTGCAGTCTGCAGCCGAGCGACCGCTACGGTCGCAGGTTCGAATCCTGCCTCAGGCATGGATGTGTGTGATGTCCTTAGGTTGGTTAGGTTTAATTAGTTTTAAGTTCTAGGCGACTAATGACCTCAGAAGTTAAGTCGCATAGTGCTCAGAGCCATCTGAACCATTTTTTGAATGATTGCTTGTACTAGTAGAGGTTGGAACGCCAGTGGAAATGAAATGGCAGGCGTAACTGGGTGGAAAAGCCCGCACAGGTGTGTTGGTCTTGCTCCACACAGGAAGTGCCAATGTGGACGGTCGGGGCACCTGAGCGCGGAAGTACAATGCAGCAGCGGTCGGCCAGTATTGTAGTGGGGCCGAAAGGATAACTGGATAATACTTTGGAAACTCTGAAAATCTTGGACGCAGCAGAGAGGAACGAAGACGTGTCACCTTGGAAATCACAGTCTGGGCTATTTCCGAGGACTTTTTACTCTTAGAAGCGTACCATTGTATGAGTATAGGTATTTCCTCGCAAAATCTCCGCGCTGGACGACGAGAGACTAAAAGATAGTTGGTCGGCGTTCGGAAGAATCTGTAGAGAGACAGAATATTCCGTGGTTTCGAGAATAAGATTCACCTTCTGAGTTACGGGGGAGGGGACCCGAGCTTTGATTGGTAGCCAGCGGTGGAGAAGAGAGGTCTTCCGTTTTGAGCGCCCATGTTGGACAGTCGCTCACATCGGCTTTTGTTGGCACAGACGGACTTGCTGTCTGCTCTCAGGAGATTTTATAAAAACGGTTCAAATGGCTCTGAGCACTATGGGACTTAACAGTGCCTAACTGTTCTATGAAATCTCGCCGGCTCGTGTGGCCGAGCGGTTCTAGGCGCTTCAGTCTGGGACCGCGCGACTGATACGGTCGCAGGTTCGAATCCTGCCTCGGGCATGGATGTGTGTGATGTCCTTAGGTTAGTTAGGTTTAAGTAGTTCTAAGTTCTAGGGGACTGATGACCTCAGATGTTAAGTCCCATAGTGTTCAGAGCCATTTGAACCATCCATCGGGGTTGCAGCAACTGTCCAACATAAAACGACGACATGCTTCCACAACCTCTTCCGTCTGGTTAGGATATTTTCCCGCCCGTCTCCAAGATGACACCCGCGCTTCCACGAAAGGGGTTGATGTAGCACATGCTACACGAGTCACAGTGTCAGTCAAGATTCGTGCCAACCGGTCACATTATACACTCCTGGAAATGGAAAAAAGAACACATTGACACCGGTGTGTCAGACCCACCATACTTGCTCCGGACACTGCGAGAGGGCTGTACAAGCAATGATCACACGTACGGCACAGCGGACACAGCGGGCATGCGGAAGGCCGGGTGGACGTACCGCCGAATTGCTCAATACGTGGGGCGTGAGGTCTCCACAGTACATCGATGTTGTCGCCAGTGGTCGGCGGAAGGTGCACGTGCCCGTCGACCTGGGACCGGACCGCAGCGACGCACGGATGCACGCCAAGACCGTAGGATCCTACGCAGTGCTGTAGGGGACCGCACCGCCACTTCCCAGCAAATTAGGGACACTGTTGCTCCTGGGGTATCGGCGATGACCATTCGCAACCGTCTCCATGAAGCTGGGCTACGGTCCCGCACACCGTTAGGCCGTCTTCCGCTCACGCCCCAACATTGTGCAGCCCGCCTCCAGTGGTGTCGCGACAGGCGTGAATGGGGGGACGAATGGAGACGTGTCGTCTTCAGCGATGAGACTCGCTTCTGCCTTGGTGCCAATGATGGTCGTATGCGTGTTTGGCGCCGTGCAGGTGAGCGCCACAATCAGGACTGCATACGACCGAGGCACACAGGGCCAACACCCGGCATCATGGTGTGGGGAGTGATCTCCTACACTGGCCGTACACCACTGGTGATCGTCGAGGGGACACTGAATAGTGCACGGTACATCCAAACCGTCATCGAACCCATCGTTCTACCATTCCTAGACCGGCAAGGGAACTTGCTGTTCCAACAGGACAATGCACGTCCGCATGTATCCCGTGCCACCCAACGTGCTCTAGAAGGTGTAAGTCAACTACCCTGGCCAGTAAGATCTCCGGATCTGTCCCCCATTGAGCATGTTTGGGACTGGATGAAGCGTCGTCTCACGCGGTCTGCACGTCCAGCACGAACGCTGGTCCAACTGAGGCGCCAGGTGGAAATGGCATGGCAAGCCGTTCCACAAAACTACATCCAGCATCTCTACGATCGTCTCCATGGGAGAATAGCAGCCTGCATTGCTGCGAAAGGTGGATATACACTGTACTAGTGCCGACATTGTGCATGCTCTGTTGCCTGTGTCTATGTGCCTGTGGTTCCGTCAGTGTGATCATGTGATGTATCTGACCCCAGGAATGTGTCAATAAAGTTTCCCCTTCCTGGGACAATGAATTCACGGTGTTCTTATTTCAATTTCCAGGAGTGTAGTTGCAGCTTACTCTGCTGGAAAAAAGAGAAGGTAAACGCATATTACATGCATAGAAGTTAATATTTCTGTTCTTGTCACTTGTTGCTACCATAGTCTTCTGGTATTTACTAGCAATTTTTTGTTATGGAAGAGAAACGACATTATTCAGTAAAATCTGCACGTTGCAACAGAATCGTAATAAACCGTCCCGTAATGTACTGTTTCGTACCTCCAATAGTCGTTAAGAAACTAAAGAATAAACTAAAGAATAACGACAAAATTATGATGACTTTTTTTTAGTTGCTGGCGATTTTTAAAGCACTACATACACTCCATATTGTAAAAGCTATGTTACATATCATTATAAACTTGGTATTCACACTCATCCGATATCGTATTCAGAAATGTCGCTTACTGGCCGCTTGGGGTGCTGCTATGGCTGTGGATAACAAAGATGAGGTGGAGTGTCGAGACTGTTATGCTTACTCACAAGGGAAACTACTTGTTGCACCCCTCTCAGAATTACTGGTAGAATTGTCCAGTGGATAGTCCGTCAAAAAATGAACACAGATGAAGCATGAAGACAGGAAGAAGGTTTACTGAACTATGAAAACAGAAGCCAAAGAGAAACACTGACTGGTCAAAGCTTAAGATGTGCAACATTGAGCAGGCTTGTGTAGCAATGTGGTCGTGGTTATGTGGTCACGCTGTTTGACTGTGAAAGGGGAGATCCCTCTTCAATTCTCCCTCTTACCCCTGCCTTTTTTTTCCTTCACAAACTTATGAACTGTCGGTCAACTCACTGTCGTGTCGGTGCTCCTTAGTTAGTCTTGGCAGGTGTCATACTATGCATTGGTTATAAATTTGAGTCACGTGGTAAGAATATATTACCGTTGCAAGTAGATGCGGTGATTAGTGAGAGCAGGCGAAATGTCACATAGACCTCTCAAAGAAATAAAAATAACAAACAAGGACTAAGTTACAACAAAGGAATTCAGGATTCAAAACTTCCATCTCGGAACGCAAGGATCATAACATGTGGTTCCTGCGTACAACAAATACGAGATCCCTTCCTTACAACTCGCTGTTGCAAACGGACGTTACACGACGACACAGACGCATATTTGAATACATCGAGTAGACATGCCATTGACTTGGCGGACAGATCATAATTTTGTTGGGTTGATTTGGGGGAGGAGACCAAACAGCGAGGTCATCGGTCTGATCGGATTCGGGAAATAGGGGGAAGGAAGTCGGTCGTGCCCTTTCGAAGGAAACATCCCAGAATTGGCCTGAAGCGATTTTGTGAAATCACGGAAAACCTAAATCAGGATGGCCGGACGTGGGATTCAACCGCCGTCCTCCCGAATGCGAGTCCAATGTGCTAACCACTGCACCGCCTCGCTGGGTCATAATTTTGTGAAAAAGAATATGGAGCACGACAGAGATTTGAACACAGATCTTACAGTTCGGAGTCCAACACCGTGGCCACATAACCACGGCACATTGGCTGTTCACATGCGCTTTTAATTTAATATCTTTTAATGCACGATGTACAAGATACACCAACCTGCTGTGATAACCTCCTTAACGACTTGCGGAGGCTTCTCGTATTGTCCATACCATTCTTTTTCTATAGTTTTAGGGTTCTCAATGTCTCTCTGCACGTTCTAAACGGGTCCTACAGCCCTCCATTTCTTGTATAGCTCTTCTGGTCGTGAGGAGTTTCCTATGAGGATCCTACGCTTGAAACATTTCTTTACGTTTCTTGACGGTGCCTGTCTTTATGTAACAATCCACAATATCAATTCGCTGTTCTATGCAATCTGCTCCATTTTTGTAACAGCTTAACAATTTGGACTTTTCACAACAACTGTCGCACAAGCACACAGCTGCACTCAACTTTCCGATAAAATACAGTGTAGCCAACTTTCGAGACATTGTTGCCACTTCACAAGCAATTCGACCAGAGATGATTCACTGGTAGGTTCAGCGTACCGGTTTTGAGTGGGACGTCCTGTATATACTCCTCCCTTTAGCTAATCTATAATTAAACATGCACCTTTGATCAGTTAATTGTCTGTGAGGTTCTGACCTTACCATATTGCGTTTTTTGAGACCAGAAGCTTTTACACAGTAAAATAACATGGAAATTTGCAAATCTTCTTGCTGCAAAGGCGTAGGGTAAGGAAGTGGGTTCCCGCCTGTAAACAACACTTTACCGAAAGAACTTTATCAGTGTAAAGAATATGACGCACCAGTTGTCTAGATGTGTGCTTTATTTAATTTAGTCACAAGATGATTGGGAAAGACATGATTCCATTATGGCGTAATATTTTTAAGAACTCGATAAGGGATCATGTCTTTCCAAACATATTGTGTTTTTGAGTTAAATAAAGCACGCATTTGGACACATCCGAACTGACACCACAATACAGATGTAATATAGCTTCACAACAGATTTCTTTTAATACTCTCCCATCACTGTTGCAGCCATGTCTTCCAACACCAATGAAAGGATGTACCTAACAATAAGTTTGACATTTGTTGATTATTGTTAATGAATTTGATTAAAATCAGGAAAGTTTCGTCGTCCGAAGAAGATGTGATGGCACGTTACTAACTATTCTCACTTATTTTAGCGTCGAGTAAGGCGTGTGACACGTCAGCGCCACTTGTTTGTCACGCCTCTTGTGTTAGGCGGCGTCCTCCGTGAGCGAACTGTGACGAACGCAGTACGGCGCTGCGACCGCGCGAAAATGCAGGGTGACAGTTATTGAACAGTATGAAATAAAATCGTCATAACTTCTGAACGGTTTGCAATGGCCGCGGAGGGTCACGGAAATTAGTATGCGATGTGTGGTTTAGTGACGAAACCCCCTTTCATTTGGACGGATTCAACAATAAGCAAAACTGGTGAATTTGGGGGACTGAGAATCGGCATTCTCACTTTCTATGTCAACACACTACATTCGTAGCGTCCCACCCCAACACATTCATTACTCGTGGAAGACATTCTTACCAAGTCCAGTAAGATTTCGGGGAATATGTGTGCATCCGCACAGAATAAGAAGGTTACGGCCGGTATTGCCAGAATTACATACTTATATGGAGATGATGTCTGTTCTTTCGGACATGTCCGAAAGAACAGACACCATCTCCATATAAGTATAAAAATCAAAATATTTTTCAGTTTCTCTATACGGCAACTAGGTGGTGTGTAATTTCATTTAGGTGTAGGGTGCCCCAGGCCCCCTTTCGCTACGTCTTTCGATTGTGTAGAGGGAAAGTAGTTTAAAAGTTTATCACTATTAACTCGATATCGATAGATAAAATTGCATCATAGTTATGCAAAATGTGTCGTTAACAGCCCACTCCTACCAGGTTCTTCCCGAGCTTAGTTTTTCAAAGACCAATTATGTTGTTTACACCTCTGCGGTTCAACCCCCAAAATTGGCACTGCAGTTGTCGCTGCAAAAATGCTACACATTTTTTAAAATTAATTTTAACATCTGTGAGCGCTGAAATGTTTAAGTTGGATATAGTTTTTGGTGTTTCATTTTGTACAGAAGCCAGCTTAATTGGTTTTGTTTTTATCCCTTCATCTGCATCAAAATAATTTCAATGGTTTGTGACTGACGCCATCATTTGCTAGTCCGTGAAACGACTTTTTTTTTTTTTTTTTTTTTTTTTTTTTTTTTTTTTTTTTGTTGCAAGTCCAGATTTCAAATGGATACAAAATGAGGAGCAAGAATAAGTTTGATAACTGCTGTGGCTTCAGTTATTGCAACACTTTGATTATGAGCAATCAAAAAGCTGAACACTATTTGGTCGTGCAATCAAGTGACTTAAATGCTTTTGTCAGTTCAGCGGTAACAGTGAGCATTTGCTTTATTGTATCCAGCTTTACAAAAGAAAGGTTGTGAGTCTTGTACTTGATGCCTCTCCTTGAGCTCTTCTTTTGTGCTTAAAATACGACCTATGACAGATTTCCCACCATACTTAACTGAAAAATAAAAGGAACCATACTTGCAGAATGCTTCGTCATCTGTTTTGTCTCTTTTTATGAAAGGCCATAATTTCTGTGTATCCGTAGCTGAAACAGCAATTACCGGTTACCATTCGCTTTTGCAACACAAAACAATGAGAACTATCACACTGTAATAACACATAGACACTGCAACGGCAAACGAATTTATGGAACTCAAGGTTGTGCAGCAATATGAACAAGCGAATAAGGGCTGTCAGAGAAGTTACCCATTGGAATCAAATGAAGTAGACATAGTTCGAGAGTAAGTTGCTGGCGGTTGCTTACATGTTATATTTTAATAATGTACTAAACCAGCAGAGTATATGTCTTCGTTTCTCCTACTTGAAAATCTATAAATTTAAACGATAGCTTAAATAAATTTACATTCGATAATCTAACCATGCAGGCTCATAAAAGCCATACAATTTGTGTAAGAATTTGTTAGATCGTCGCTGAGCAGCGACCACTTAATATTTCAAAAAATATCTTACGCGCCACGGCGCAGAATACGAATTTTCATAAATTGTATCGATGTGTTTCTTATTGTTTGGCACCTGAAGAATTGTAATCCTCTTCTGTTACCACAGTCCTGATATATTTTGTAAAGACGGCGGAAGCGTATGTGGCGTGGTCCGTAATCACTAATTAGTTATTATAAAATATTACTATTGTTCAGTGCTATGTAAGAATTTATTTGTGCATCTAAGATGAAATATCGAAGATGTTAAAGGACTTTACTTAAAGAAACAGCCAGCAAGATAGAAAATTGAAATTGTACGAAGCCTATTGTTAGCAACACTGACTAAGGTAATTAAATTGGTTATTGCGCTCTCAAATGCTGTAGTGCCTGTTTATTACCATGCTATCCATCTCCTATTAATGGCAGCAGAAATAACGGTGTTTTTATTGTTTTAAAATGGTTCAAATGGCTCTGAGCACTATGGGACTTAACTTCTGATGTCATCAGTCTCCTAGAACTTAGAACTACTTAAACCTAACTAACCTAAGGACATCACACACATCCATGCCCGAGGCAGGATTCGAACCTGCGACCGTAGTGGTCGCTCGGTTCCAGACTGTAGCGCCCAGAACCGCTCGGCCACCCCGGTCGGCTATTGTTTTCATACAGCTACCAGGGACCGACTGCATGTCGGCAAACGTCGTAGTTAAGGCAGAAGGCGCATTGCCATTTACCTTGTTTGTGATCCAAATCCAATTTCTTTTAACGTGTGGTATAGTATAGCAAAGAAAATTTCCAGCTCTGTCTGGTCCCTTAGGTTTCTCTGTTCGTAGTTGCTATGTCTCATATCCGGTCGTGATCGGACATGAACACGACGCAAATAAATTAAAAGGCGATGCGAACTCTGTTCTTAATCTTGAGAACGCTATGCCTTCTGCAAACGATTTCAGGCGACATATAAACTATCACATACAGTACTTAAGTTTTTGAAAAGTCATTGCTCTTCCCGCCAAGAAGTGATACAAAACTCACAACAGTATTAAGGGGGAAAAAAGATGACAGCTTCTTGAAGAAGGCTACAGAGTCAAGTACCCAAGTAAATAATTGGTCAAACAAGCACATGCATAGAAGCATGTAAATGAATCAATTATATTTTCTAAGTGACTAAGTGAATGAAATGCAAAAAGCAATTGCAGCAGTATAAGTGCTCGCATATAAGTGTTTCTTGTTTAGCATGATAATTTTTATAATGTCCAGATTATTTAAAGGCTGATTTTTGTGTTTCTTTATAAAATCTTATCCAAAATACCGACCCCTGATAATCCTTCAAACATTCTATTCCAAGGATCAACTCATATGAAAAGCGTGTGGGATCAGTTAAATTTTGCTTGTTGAAGCCAATTACATTCAAGCCACTTGTTTGGCATGCAAGTGAGTTTGTTGTCTTTGTAACGCGCGATTAGTCCGTCATCACCCGTACATTTTTAAGCGAATAGTATTCAGCATGGAAAGGAGGCAGTATTTCCGTCTGGAGGCTGTCTTCAATTTAAATAACACAATAAGCACAAGTTAATGGACACATAAATGAAAAGAGTGATAAAAAGAGGCGTGTTCTCAAAGAGGAAATCAATTAGTTTGTCTTTGGGACAATTAAAAATGTAATAAGAATTTGACGGTAAAGAATAAATGAAACTGGTAGCTGAGTTTATAAGAGGAGATTGAAAAATAGTCTTAAGTGGAAGACGTAAATTTTAACTGGTAGGCAAGAGAGAGCCATAAAGAAAATGATCGATAGCACTTCTGTACCGGACGTGACCATTAGATTAAGAATATATATATATATATGTATATAACTAAATATGTAAATATTATTAGTCAAGGTATCTTGTTATCCTTCTGTGAAAGTGTCATTTTTGCAAAGAGAAAGTGAGATGAAGGACGGCGTTTAGTTCACGAACGGATATCAAAGCGAAAGTGAAAATTTGTGCGTCGAAAAGCGAGTCTGTGTCACGACTCTTCATACCACACCTTGTGTGTATTAGTTTTATTTTTAACTAGTGCAACGGTCAGTGAATAAGTATCGTTCGCCATCCAGTCTTCGCAAGCCAGCAAAATAACTTATTTTCTCTTACCTGTGAGTCCTTTACGGACATTTGCAAGTGGTACGAGATGACTTCGTGCAGGCACCCTCGGTGAAGCAACAGCAGCAATCCTCAAACAACGTGCATTAAACGCAGCACGTTATCGGCGGGAACCACAACACACACACCGAATCTACGATTGCGCGCACGATACTGGCCGGTGTTAGTCTGTCAACATTGCAGCGCAGAGGCATATGACGAAATAATGGATATTTGAAACTTCAATGACTGGGTCCGCGTAGCTCGCTCCGACAATAATTGAGACTTCATACTACTTTGAAGGACATTGTTCTATATGTACATAGCAAACATCATATTTTAGAGACTGAAAGAGAACGATTTGTATTAAGCAAAGAATAAAATGGTCACGACTAGAATAAATTTCGGTCACGGTCAAAACGAGATTGATATTTGCCTTAAGCGCTGTCATAAACAAGAGCAGAAATCAGTGCGAAATGAAAGAAAGAAAGAAATGATCCGTACGCATCCTGAACCCATTGTAAATAAACCGATAATATTTTAAGTATTACTAATGCAGAGTATTATCTATTTATGTTCCGTATTCCATGAGTTGACGGAGAGTGGCAAGTTCCATTCAGTGAAGTGGTAGAAAAGGGACTCACATCGTGAGCGATTCTTGACAAACAATTCGATGGCACAGTGTGATCCACAAACCAATGTACAATGTGTGTAAAATAAGAAGGAATATTACGATGAAATAAACACGAGCCTATCGAGCTTGTAGTGACATTGAAAGTTTGAAAAACACGTGAAAGAATAATGAAAATGTCATGTCAATTTCATAGTTTGTAAGCATTTTAGGATTATATAGGTACTTCTATGTATATGTATTTTTTCTCTCTGCGACAATGCCTGTCATCTCCACTTAATGTATATAGCCCTTCATTGTGAATAGTAATACTTTCCATGTTGTTGTAGATGTCAAGACTCAGTTGAAATGCAAAAGGAAAAAAAAATACTTACTGATAGCAGTACAGCAGTAGCATATGGAGAACTTCGAACTTGGCATGTTTCGAATGCTAATGGAACGTGTAAAGAATTTTCAGGGTAGATTCAGCACACACCAATATGTCATGGTTTTAGTACAGTGTCATATGCAGAACAAGACCTCATGCAACAAGACCACAAGTGAAGACAATCACTGCTGGACACATCAACGATTAGGAGACGCCGGCATAGACACACTGCCGTGTGTATCCTTACACTGCTACAATCTGAAAGTTATCTATGTCTGAGTGCAGTCCCACTCACCCTAGTCCCTATGTAATCAGCAGTAGACGGGTAAAGAGAGAATTAGCACAGTTTGCAGCAATGCAAATTTACTCAAGATGGCAGACCCTCCCCCAACTTGCCCCAGCCTCCTGGTGTAAATATGTCAACAGTGCACTGATGACATCATGGTTTTTTTCCCCATCCTCCTTCACCTCCACACCCCACCCCACCCGTCTCCTCCCTCAACAAAACTGTCAGAAAAAGTCGCTGTGTATTGAGCTGTTGGTGTGGAAGGCATAGGGTGTTTTTTTCTTTATTTTGGGTGTTATCCTGTTGGAAATTGGTGTGTTAAATTGATGAGGTGTTGGTATTGAACATAGGGGATTTTAATAACTGTATTACCAGTAAGCATTCAGCGAAGGACTGTGTCCATAGCATCCAACATGAGGACTGGAAATGGAAGATAATGGAAGAATGTTGTGGTGCTTTTTTTTTAATATTTATATTTTGATTAAATTATTATGTTCTTGTGAAGATTCAGAAATCTGTTGTGAGTTTTGCACCACTTCTTGGCAGGAAGAGCAATGACTTTTCAAAAACTCAAGTACTGTATGTGGTAGTTTATGTCACCTGAAATCGTTTGCAGAAGGCGTAGCGTTCTCAAGATTAAGAACAGAGTTCGCATTGCCACTTAATTTATTTGTGTCGTGATCATGTTTGATCACGACTGGATATGAGACATAGCAACTACGAACAGAGAAACCTAAGGGACCAGACACAGCTGGAAATTTTCTATGCTATACTACACCACACGTTCAAAGAAATTGGATTTAAATCACAAACAAGGTACATGGCAATGCGCCTTCTGCCTTAAAAAATTGTTCAAATGGCTCTGAGCACTATGGGACTTAATTTCTGAGGTCATCAGTACCCTAGAACTTAGAACTACTTAAACCTAACTAACCTAAGGACGTCACACACATCCATGACCGAGGCAGGATTCGAACCGGCGACCATAGCGGTCGCGCGGTTCCAGACTGTAGCGCCTAGAACTGCTCGGCCACTCCGGCCGGCCCTTCTGCCTTAACTATGACGTTTGCCGACATGCAGGCGGTTCCTGGTAGCTGCATGAAAACTATAAAACTCCGTTGAGTAGTCATATTGCATGTGAGCTGTGCACGGCTGGTGTTCATCCCATTAATTGTTTGTCATTTTCTATTACGGTGGTGCCGCCTCGTTTTCTTATTCCATTTACTGGCGTCACTAACTTCTTGCCTTATTTCCCCGTGAGTGGCAGCAGCGCGTATCGATAAGCGCACTGTCGTACCATCTGTGGAGTATTTCCGGGTGGTCGTGTCGTGTGGTCAGTGAGTGGGAGACGCACCAGCAGCGCAGTCGCGACGGAGCAGCAGTCTCGGACCAGTGATGAATACAGCCACTTTCCCCTGGGGGGATATATAACTTGACCGGGGGGGGGGGAGAGAAGTCAAAGTTATATGCTTAAAATTTAAGTGATAGCGTTCCGAAGACGTAGCAGCGGTATTAACATTTAAAATTTTTCATGAATAGCTAATATATAATTAAATAATATGTAGGTTAAGTACTAAGCTGTTAGGCTAAGCACAAGTTAATTACACTCCTGGAAATTGAAATAAGAACACCGTGAATTCATTGTCCCAGGAAGGGGAAACTTTATTGACACATTCCTGGGGTCAGATACATCACATGATCACACTGACAGAACCACAGGCACATAGACACAGGCAACAGAGCATGCACAATGTCGGCACTAGTACAGTGTATATCCACCTTTCGCAGCAATGCAGGCTGCTATTCTCCCATGGAGACGATCGTAGAGATGCTGGATGTAGTCCTGTGGAACGGCTTGCCATGCCATTTCCACCATGATGCCGGGTGTTGGCCCTGTGTGCCTCGGTCGTATGCAGTCCTGATTGTGGCGCTCACCTGCACTGCGCCAAACACGCATACTACCATCATTGGCACCATGGCAGAAGCGACTCTCATCGCTGAAGACGACACGTCTCCCTTCGTCCTTCCATTCACGCCTGTCGCGACACCACTGGAGGCGGGCACGATGTTGGGGCGTGAGCGGAAGACGGCCTAACGGTGTGCGGGACCGTAGCCCAGCTTCATGGAGACGGTTGCGAATGGTCCTCGCCGATACCCCCGGAGCAACAGTGTCCCTAATTTGCTGGGAAGTGGCGGTGCGGTCCCCTACAGCACTGCGTAGGATCCTACGGTCTTGGCGTGCATCCGTGCGACGCTGCGGTCTGGTCCCAGGTCGACGGGCACGTGCACCTTCCGCCGACCACTGGCGACAACATCGATGTACTGTGGAGACCTCACGCCCCACGTGTTGAGCAATTCGGCGGTACGTCCACCCGGCCTCCCGCATGCCCACTATACGCCCTCGCTCAAAGTCCGTCAACTGCACATACGGTTCACGTCCACGCTGTCGCGGCATGCTACCAGTGTTAAAGACTGCGATGGAGCTCCGTATGCCACGGCAAACTGGCTGACACTGACGGCGGCGGTGCACAAATGCTGCGCAGCTAGCGCCATTCGACGGCCAACACCGCGGTTCCTGGTGTGTCCGCTGTGCCGTGCGTGTGATCATTGCTTGTACAGCCCTCTCGCAGTGTCCGGAGCAAGTATGGTGGGTCTGACACGCCGGTGTCAATGTGTTCTTTTTTCCATTTCCAGGAGTGTATATTAAATAATAAAATAATTTTATTGCATGCAAAAAAACTGACATTCACACCAAACTAATACGTCGAGGCTTTTTTACAGCGTATCTCTTGATGACGTCAAACTTTCTGTTGGCTCGTCGTCTCCTTCAGTTGAAATCTTCATACAAGCTTGGAGCGTTTCCTGACCCATCCTATTCCCTAATTTTGTCATCACCCTGTTCATTGTACTAAATGACCTTTCCACACTGCAAGTCGAAACGGGAATGCACAGTACACATTCAGCGAGTGTCCGTACTGCTTCGCAGCCGATGTCGGCTCTCAGAATGAAAGAAGCAACATCAGAAGACGTATCGTCTAAATTATTACTAACAACGTACCTAAAAGAATGCAAGTCTGCTGTAACAGCGTCGACGTTCGTAAGTCCGAAAATCAAGCACAGTTCTTTACAATCATTATCACTAAACTCTAGAAATTTTTTAAAACTTTCAAAATATGCACTTAGTTCTATCACGTTTATTGCCTTCTCATCAAACCGTTGCTCAATTTCATCAATCATACTTTTAACAAATTTCCTTGTGCTTTTCATAGCTAGAATCTGCTCCTCTACGTTCGTGAATAGCACACCTTTAACTTCTGTTGCGTCCTCCTGCAGTTTTTTTAATTTTATTAAGAGTTTAATTTTCTGCACTATGTCCATCGCAGTTACAAAGACAGTAGATGTGTCTTAAGTGTTCCAAAGTTCCAGAAACATGTAGAGGGATTTGCGAAATTTTAAGTGATTGTCTCAGCAAAACTTTTCATAAGTTTGAGACTGTATTTAACGTATCGTCTAAAATCACTAAACCTACAATGAAATTTGAATTCATCATTTCTAAGAAGATTCCTCCAGCTAAACTTGTTAAATCGGCGCCGTCCTTGTGTATATGTTCACATGCCATTATAATGGACTTGTAGGTTAGGAAAATAGCATGAACTGTGCGAGCCGGCTGGTGTGGCCGAGCGGTTCTAGGCGCTTCAGTCTGGAACCGCGCGACCACTACGGTCGCAGGTTCGAATCCTGCCTCGGGCATGAATGTGTGTGATGTCCTTAGGTTAGTTAGGTTTAAGTAGTTCTAAGTTCTAGGGGACTGATGACCTCAGATGTTAAGTCCCATAGTGCTCCGAGCCATTTGAACCATTTTTTTGAACTGTGCGATAGGTAGCTAACCATCGGATGTCAACAGCTTAGGGTATTTTTAAAACAGGTTGCTCTAAAGCACACTGAATTTCATGCAAAACGTTTCCTCGTTTGGAATAACCATGAAAATGTTTGTAAATGTCTTTAACAACATGTGCGTTTTATAATGGGATGTTTATTCCTAGAGTTGGTGGCAGCAATTGACAAAACATGTGGTCTACAGCGAATGTATGGCAGTTTATGGCCCTTCCTCTCTGACAACCGATCGCGGACTCCTGAGATAGAACCACTAAAATTAGCAGCACCGTCGAAAGAACAAGATAATAATCTGTCGTAAGAAAGTTTTCTTTTCTTTAGTTCAGTATCAATTGCTGTTAAGTATGAATTCAGCTGAAGTGCTTTTCAACTCAATGAGACATAAAAACCTTTCCTTTACTTCAAACGATGGAGACGGTGCAACATATCGAACTACTAAAGACAGTTCACTTTGGTTGGAAACAGTTGTAGATCTGTCTGCCATTAATGAAAAATATTTGTCATGGAGAAGTGTTTCATCTTGAAAGTCTAAAGACTCTCCCAAACAAGTCGACAATTCTGACGCAGAATACTTACTAAGATATGTGGACCTTCCGCTCTGAAATTTTAACCACTTTTCAAGATTAATGTCGCTTTTCAGTACTACCTTACGAATTAGAGGATCATATTTTGTTGTGTGGGGTATTTCTTCCTTACTAAGGAAATACAGACTTCCAATTAACGATGGCAACGCTTGGCGGTTTAAAACGTTTTCATTTTCATTTTGTTTAAATATCTGTGTATGAATTGGAGCGTTTAATCCCTGTAATCCACAATTTACAAATGCAACGGCTCTTGCATGTTTTTCTGAGTTGGCGTGTTCTAGTTTCCCCATGCTTCCTGTAGCTTTTCTAAATTTAGTGAAAGGTACAGAAATGAACACTCCTCCTGTTTTCTGTAGAGCTTCTATATCGTTTTTTAAATGCATTTCACACAATTTGCAGAAAGCCCCACCCCGCTCGTGATCAAAATACAACCAATTGTACTGACAACCCATTTTTGCTGATACTTAATCTCGCGTTCAATACTTTGTTTAGGATTGCAATTTACGGAAGAGCCAGAAATAGCACATTTATCGTTTGAAAACTGTGGAAGGGAAACTGAAGACTTGGTAGACCTACGCAATTCATCGTCACAATCACTACCACTTCTTTCAGTAGACTCACACTCGTCTTTGTCTTTTGCAATACACTGTCTTTTATTAGAAAAGAAAGAAATTAAAGTTTGTTGTTTAGACATTGTATTTTGGCACTAACATTTCTTTTTATGTTATAAACTGACGAAGACTGCACGTAGTACCCTACATAATCACATCACACTTCCATAGTAACCTGTCGACTGACTGTTACAACCTTGCAACAGTTTCAACAATGCATTGAGTTTTTATACAACAATGAAAGCTTAGATTATACTCGCAGAGCAGCGTTGCCAAACGTCCCATTCGTGGTGAATGTACCGCTTCTTTAAGCAAAAATTGTGTATCCACATTGACACTGCGAAAATCATTGTCAAGTGTACACACATATTTCGTTTGAGCTTTTGACACATTGATTAGGAAAAATCTATATGGCTGTTAAATATTGGAAATATTCCTAGTAATGCAATAAAATAATTAAAACTTTTATAATGTCAGATGGTACTTCCAATTCCGTAGCAATACCCGGGGACGTGTTTTGCGACATCGGGTTTATTGTAAGGGCAAATAAAGTATAGATGCGAGTGGCGGATAAGAATGAAGTCCGCAGCGAGGGTGGACTGCGTAGCTAAGGGATTAGCTTACACGTTAGGCCGATTGGAGGTGCGGTGAGGGAAGACATGAGAGAGGAAAGGCTAACTTATTCCACAATCGGCGTTGCCAACACACCTTGCAACGCTTAGCTTAACCGCACACTTATTATACAGCAACTGCTAATTTGTTGGTGTTGGCAACAATAATAATATTAATAATAATAAAAGCAGAACAATCGACGCTAAGTGTTCCAAACCGAACCGATAAGTAACGAAACCAAACTATAGGGACCCACAGCCACCTATTGTGTTACACATTCATTCTGCTTGTAAAAACTGCATGTCATCACGACTTCTCCATAGTTGACTCCAAACTTCGTTAGCAACAGCAGCTGGCGTAGTTTAAATTTTGTCACAACGGTACAAGTTAACAGACCAGGTGATAATTTTTATGTTTCTCCACAACTATAGATATGAATTTCTCGGGGAGGAATTTCCAATTTTCGGGGGGGGGGGGGACTTTCCCCCTCGGGCCACCCCCTGAATTCATCACTGTCTCGGACGGACGAATAGTCCTTTCGGTCGGTTGGCGTGGAGCAGCAAGTAAGCCCCCTTCGCCCCGAGTCGGGCAGCAGCCCCTGGCGGCGTGCACGCGCCGTGGGAGTGTGAGGTGCTGTTTGCGACTGCTACGAAGTTCGTCGCCCACCGACCTTGGACATGAAAGTTGAGTCCTCGCTTAACTTACTACCGAGCCTCAGCTGTTTACATTTTTCGTTGGATCCTGGTTGTCGCTTTTGGGACATTCCCGCGAGCAACAACGTGTGTGAATTTAAGTCAGCTAAGGTTCCAGCTGTCTTCCTGTGAAATTTAAATTAATTTATTCCCGGTTACTGAAGTTCACCAGCGGTATCTTCTGCCTTGTGACCATTGACGTTCCGGTGACCTGCCCCGGTCTTTGACGTAATTTTAGGCAGTGTATTTTCCTCGTCGTGTTGTTGCTGTCCAGTGCGGTGTGTAGTTCGACAGCTGAGGTGTTGTTGGTCGTTGTGGGTGCCAGTATTGTGTGCGTCGTGTATTGACATCTTGTGGTCGTTTTGTTGGTTGCGTGGAGAGGAACTGATTTGGTTGATTGATCATCGGCTGTCCGTCGGTTGGGTTTCCTCCAGATTAAGAAGTCACTGGACAGGCTGCCTGTCTTACCTAAACGGGCGTTAGTGTTACAATCCCTGGCCGACCATTGGAATCTTCTGAGCGCCGTTCCTTGTGTGTTATGTAGTAATTTCCCTGTTTGGATTTTTGTTATTTGGTTGATGTGTGGCTTTCAGCCGAGTATCAGTATCTCTTAAATTAATGTTCTTGCCATGCCCTTAAGGCATGAGATTGTTATATTTTTATATGGGGCCTTCAGCCGAATTTTACTGGAGAGGCTTTAAGGTAAGGCCTTCTGCCTTTTAGATTGTAACTCTTTCTAGGCCTTCAGCCGTTAAACGGCCCTCAGCCGAGTATTAATATTTCTTAAATTAATGTCCTTGTATTGTCCTTAAGGCATGAGATTGTTATTCTTTATTTTATATTAAATGTTTTAAGATACGGCCTTCTGCACTTTAAAATTCAAACTCTTCTGCTAGGGCTTAAGCCGTGAAATTATTTGTCGGTGAGCGTCCTTCAGCCGAGTTTTAATATCTCTTAAATCAGTCATCTTCTCTTGCCCTTAAAGCATAAGACTGTTATGCTTTTGAATGGGGCCTTCAGCCCAATTTGCATGAAATGTTTTAAGATAAGGCCTTGTGCTTTTTGATTGAAACTCCTCTTATTGCCTAATATGCGACGTCCAGCCTAGTTCCATTAAAATTAAATTGCCAAGGCCTTCAGCCGATTAGATTGAAGATTTAGAAAATATTCGTGGGTGAAACCTTCAGAAGAACCTTGTATTTCAGTTTTGCTTAAGCCTTGTGTTTTGGATTTTGAATGTGGCCTTCAGCCGATCTTAGGTCAATCAAAGGAGGTCGATTAAAGTTTTGAGTATTTTGTATCCTTGCTGTAATATTATGTGTTGATAAATAAAGTTTGCATGTTGAGTGCAACTGACAGGAATTCATTTTTGCCCCTTTCCACAACCTAATCCGCTCCCTCCTGCTAGCCCAGGCATTTCAGTATGTGTATTGCATATCGCACCCCTGCAAGGAAAGTGACAAGTTTATATCACTGAAAAATACGTGTGAAGTGTCCCAGCTTGCAGGAAGAATGTAATGGAATTTGCTGCCAACAATACTTATTTGAAATTTAAAGCAAGCTTATACTCTTTCAGTATGTTTTATGGAATTACTTATTTTATTCGAGTTTTCTGCAGTACTGCATGTTTGAGCTGTGTCACTGTTCATGCCAAGTTGTAATACAGTATACTAGATATGGCCACAATACTATACATGCAACATCTCACAGTAATTTATTATTTAAGTGGCGATTTTCAAACTGGTGACTGTAGTAATATAGTTAGTTTTGTTTAAAACCATGTCTATTAAAACTATTGCATAATGCAGCTATGGAGATAATCGAATGAGCTAACCATAAGCTCTGAGAGGATTGACAGTACTCAGGAGAAACTCCTAAATCGATTCTATCTGGTATCTATCTTTGTGTTTCTGAAAGCTAACTGACTTAACAGATAGTTGTAATTAAAGTTCGGATACATCCAAATTTATTTTTGACATCTGAGCCATTATACTTGTTAACTCTCGAAGTGCACATTATACTTCCGTTACCTTGATTTTCGTGAACCATGAAACTTTCCATTATTCAGTTAAGTCACTAATTAAGAATGTGTATAAATTAGCATAATTTCAAACGTGGTATCTGTACATGCAAACAAGGTAACTCATAGCAGATGCATAGAAAATGGTTGTGTAATCTTTTGTTAGTTTGTTAACTAAGTATACATAATGCAAATGAAACTGTCGTTGGAGCACATAGCTCATAAACTATAGTATGTCCTTACTTTACAGTTTTATAAACTAATACGTATCTACTGAAACCATAAACTATCCTTCCACCTGTCTACAAATACATGCCCCTTCCTAAAAATAGTCAGTCCACACTTGGAGTCATCTAGGCTAACATCTCCGCGTTACTCATTTACTGAACAACATTAGTCATTTACCTTTATGAACTTATTGGGTGAACGTTAGTCCAGGCTT
The DNA here is from genome assembly GCF_023864275.1 of Schistocerca cancellata. Taxonomy (NCBI): domain Eukaryota; kingdom Metazoa; phylum Arthropoda; class Insecta; order Orthoptera; family Acrididae; genus Schistocerca; species Schistocerca cancellata. The sequence goes on along the minus strand of NC_064628.1, from coordinate 778,795,584 downwards.
GGATACCTTAGCAGCAACATCATGTACTATCTTCCATTGTAATCTTTTATTGGGTGTATGTGAGACCACATAAGAAACCATCAGGATAACAAGTCGATGCAAGTTCGCAGCTCGCATCATGGAAAGTGTACCAAGGCTCGCAGATAGCACTTATGTGGCCACGTTTTATATGAACTGCGATTAATGAAAGAATGCGGTCTATGATACGTGTTGCCACTGAACTGTAACTACTCATATGCGCTACACTGGCTTTTGCGATGTATAAGCAGGTTCAGGACCGCACGACAAACTTCGAGGTTTGGTAGATCAGACATAAACGATCACTTTCCGTTAAGGAACATATCCGTTTTGGTCTTCCATTTATGAGTTATCCACATGGTCAAGATGTGCACTGACACCAACTCATCTGCTGCACAGCTCCTAGGGAGCTTCTTATTCTGTGCAGCTCGTGTTGTTGTAATATTACATCTTCAGAGTCACGCAACTTAATAGTCCTAAATGCAGGTTTTCTTGCTGTTAGTACTCAGTTAAACATGGAGTATAGATTTAATTAGGTGTGCTGAATGGTGAGATTATGTGTTACAGCTAGTCAAAGGGAAACAGAGGAGCAGCTCTTCGTATCTGCGAAAATCGATTCCCAACAGAAGGCATCTGTTGGTGCAATTCAAGGACAGTTAGTGGAAACGGGAAGTTTGCGTCCTCTGCATGTTGATGGTGGTAGGTGTGACGTGAGAACACTAGATTTTGGGGATAAAGTGATTCGTTGATTTATCAATGAACCTTCAAGCAACAGAGATTGTATAGCTCGCCCTTTGGGAGATAGTTACTTGTCTACTTGGGGAGCACTGCAAGGTACAGCGTACACACATGCCATCTTCAAAGGGTGCAGGTTTTAGGACCGGTTGATTACCTACATCGTCTGCAGTACTACCTATATCGTATGCAGTTTGTGCATTGGTTCGTACACCAAAGATACTGCCTTCCACACAAATGTTTTATTTACTGATGAGGCCTTCTTTACACGTCACGGATATTTTAACAGCAGGAACAGCGACTTGAGAGGCTATGAGAATCGGCATGCTGTTGCTATTAGACCGCACCAACCAAAGTTCTGCGTAAACATTTGGGCGGGAAGAGTGGGTAGTCTTTTGGGACCTGTAATACTGCCACCTAGGTTAACTGGAGCAACTTACTTACAGTCCCAATACGGCACATTTCCGGAACTTCTGGAGAATCTGCCACTTTCTGTGCACAGAGGCAGCTTGTTCCAGCAAGATGAAGCCACAGCACTCTTCAGCGTTGATGGGCGAGCACAGCTACCTATCGAGTTTTGGGGAACATTCAATAGGACGAGGAGGGCCTGCTGCGTGACCAACGCGTTCGCCTGTCTTGACGCCCCTTGATTACTTTCTTTTGGGACATGTCAAAGTATGCCGGCCGGGGTGGCCGAGCGGTTCTAGGCGCTTCAGTCTGGAACCGCGCGACCGCTACCGTCGCAGGTTCGAATCCTGCCTCGGGCATGGAAGTGTGTGATGTCCTTAGGTTAGTTAGGATTAAGTAGTTCTAAGTTCTAGGGAACTGATGACCTCAGACGTTAAGACCCATAGTGCTCAGAGTCATTTGAACATGTCAAAGTATGGCTTACGTTACTCCAGTTGCCACTAGTGTTGAGCTGATACCCCGAATCATTGATGTATTCCACCAAATGCGACAGAATCCAGACATGTTCTTCGGATTTGAACGGGGAATTATATGAAGATGAAGAGCATGTATTGAGGCACACTGCGGATTGTTTGAGCAATTCATGGAAATCACTGTCAGAAGTTGCTTAATAATAACAAATGGTAATTTTTGTGCAATTGTATTTATTCACTATTCTAACCTTATGTACACGCTTAAGACTATATGTTCCTTAGTAAAAAAATGATCCTCTTCGCGTGACCTATTGTTCCTCAAAGTTTGTTGGCGAGTTATTGAAACTCTCTGTATGAGTAGCAGAGTCCAGAAAGTCGATTTAAATTTAATAAATGAGTGAACAAGAGGAATTGAAAACATTGGTGTTGCGTCCATTATTGTTTAACACTATTAGATAGCCGAAAAGTTTTCATGTGATGATAGTGAAAAGAAGAGGTGACAACCACATTAGTACCACTACAGTTTGCTAGAACAGCTGCATCAGGATGCCTATTAAAAACAGTCGATGGGACAAGTAATATCAACAATTCCCTACACAAATAGTAAATAAAATTCCTTCTCTGTCGCTATATCCTTTATTAAAAATATTACCACCTTCGATTTCAACGTGGAAAATTACAACTATATGGCAAAGAATTCTAATTTTACTCGGACCGTGGAACCAGGAAGCTTAGCTTCAAGAAGCTATACATCGAGCGTGCAGCAAAACATGCTGCATCCTCTTCCCCTGTACTACTTATTCTATCTGACATCGATTAACTGTGCCATTGACATGTTCCAGTCATCTCTCAGTTGTAGAAGACACATAAAAAAGATGTTGAAATTTATGAAACTGTTAATCGTTATGTTGTCGGATCGTATAATTTTACTCGAGATTCGTCTTAATTTAATGTCTAAAATGTGTACTTACTTATCCCATATGGAATATCATAGCTTATGGTCTGTTTTAACCACAGTCTTACAGTCATTCTCTAACATAAATTTTCAAATGCTTACGGTTTCTTGCTCTCCCAGCTTTCACATCCGTACAAAGTTGAAGACTATATTATGTAAAGGGAAGAAGATGAAGAAGAAGCTAATGCAGGAGATATGATACTGTGCTAAGAATCTGACATAACAATGAAAGACCTGAGTCGAAACAAGGTATCTGGAGTAGACCTCATTCGCTCAGAATTAATGAGATTCTTGGGAGAATATGCCATCAGAAAAGTATTTCACCAGTAGGGCAGGATTGTATTGTATTGTATTTTAACTGGGGGCCTATAAACGACGGAGAGGCTCCGTCTCCGCCGCAGCCGCAGTGGTCCACAACCCCACGACAAATACCGCAGTCCACTTCTCCCCTCCACCGCCCCACACCGAACCACTCTTTCAGGGTTATTGTGCGGTTCGGCCCCGGGTGGACGCCTCCCCCCCCCCCCCCCCCAGGGAACGTCTCACACCAGACGAGTGTAGAGTGGTAGAGTAATGGAACGATGGTGTACGCGTATGTGGAGAACTAGTAGGCAGGATACATATGACGTGCGAAATACTATCAGAGTTCAAGAAAAATGTGCGAGGGGCGTTCGCTAAGTAAAGCAACGTATGTATTTCCTCGGTCCATTTCGGTTGAAAAAAATGCGGAATTGGTTGTGGGACATCGTGGACTGTTCCTGTTTCAGCTCCAACAGTTCCATAAAGTTCCGGTAGGTGGCGGCGGTACATATAGCCTCCAAAATGGCGCCTGTAACGGTGGTGCGCTCCAAGCAGAGAATTGTCACTGTGTTCCTTTTTGTGCCAAACCAGAGCACCGCAAATATTCGTTCGCGCTTGTAGAATATCTACAGAGACCTGGCAGTGAATAAAAGCACCGTGAGTCGTTGGGCGAGGAGTCCGTCATCATCCCAACAAGGTTGCGTAAGCCTGTCCGATCTCCTGGATGCCGGCCGGCTGCACACAATTGTGACTCCTGCAACGTTGGAACGTGCGGACACTCTCATTCGAGGTGATCGACGGATCCCAATCTGACACCTCGCTGCTCAGCTGGATGTCTCTGTTGGTAGTACTGATACACTCGTCCACCAGCTGGGGCACTCAAAGGTGTGTGCCCACTGGACTCTTCGCCTTGCGACTTCCATCTGTTTGGTCCAATGAAGGATGCGCTCGCCAGGAAGCAGTTCGTGGATGAATGGGAGGTTATTGTTGCAGCAAGAGGTTGACTCCGACGTCGACCAGTAGAGTGGTACCAAGCTGGCATACAGGCCCTCCCAGTAAAGTGGCGTAAGCCGTTACAGTGAGCGGTGATGATGTTGAAAAATAGGGCTTAGTAGCCAAAAGAGTGCGGAATAATATGGTGTATTAGAATCCTGAATAAAACTAACCTGCCTTCAGAAAAAATTTTTTACATTAATTATTCAGCTAAACCAGAAAACTAAACTCCATCCGAACAGGCCTCGGAAGGCCCAACGGTACTGACCGACCGCCGTGTCATCTTCAGCCGACAGGCGTCACAAGCTAAGGAGAACGAGGGGCATGTAGTCAGAACACCGCTCTGCTGGCTGTTGACAGTTTTCGTGTCCTTATTTATTCAACGCCCCTAGAAATAATTCCAATTCCAAAGAAGGCTGGTAATGACCGATGCGAATATCATCGAGCTGTCATTAGTAAAACAATATTGACACGAATTGTTTCCAAAAGAAAGGGAAAAACGATAAAAGCTGGCCTTAGGAAAGATGAGTATGGGTTCCGGAGAAATACGGAAACGTGAGAGGATATTCTGACCTTCAACTTATCTTTGAAGACAGAAGAAATGCAAATATATGCTTTTGTACTACAGTAGAGTCTCGATTATCCGACCTAAACCGGTCGTGGCAAGGTCGGATAAGCGGGAAGGTCGGATAACACGGAAAATAATACAAAAAAAAAAAAACAGAAAAATTAAACTGCAGTAGGCCAAATGAGTTAAACATTTAATACAATACAAATCAAATTAGACTGAATAGATATTTACTGTGTTAAGAAATTAGTAATTGTCTTTTGTTTGCTGCTGTTTGACGTTTTTTTGCCGCCAAATCACGCAGTCTCTTAAGAAGTAAAACCTCGGTAGACGATGTTTCCTCCAGTTGCTCTACATATTTTAAAGCAGTTTCTAAGGCCTTGTATCCTTCATTGTCAGAAATTTTGGGTGCACTTTCCTCCACTACATCTACTTCTTCGTCTTCTTATTTTTCGTTTACCATGTTGACTGTTTCTTCATCTGTCACTTCAAATTCTTCATCTTGGACAATCCATTCATTTTGTCATCTTCTGTGGCGTCAGCACATCCCGGAACTTTTCGTAACAATGAAAGCAGGGTAGTATTTTCTGGTTCAGTCTGCTGCTGTAGATTTTCATCACCTGGAGAATTTTCTTGATTTTTCCTGTAGCAAAATTTTCCAGGATTTTGCAAGTGTATTTGCTCCAACACTCTCCCAAGATTGGGCCACGTCATAAGCTACGTCTTTCAAATTAATACGGCGCAGCTGCTCTAGCATGTCTTCTCCCTTGTCCATAGCATTAATTAAAGAGGAAAGCAAGCTTCTGCGGTAGTTTCTCTTCAGTGTCTCTAAGGCCTCATGGTCCATAGGCTGACATAAGGATGTGACATTTGGAGGCAAAAATATTGCCTTTATATCTTGTAGTTCCTCTTCATTAGGATGACAAGTGGTATTGTCTAGAAGCAACAGTGCTTTGCGGGGAAAGTTGTTGGCTTTCAAAAACTTTTCAGTTTGTGGCACGAACTCGTTAAAAAACCATTCTTTAAAAATGTCTGAGCTCATCCAAGCATATTTTTTTTTTGGTTGTAATATTTCACCAGTAAAGCATTTTTAGATACATTTTAAATGCTCTCGGTTTTTTTGGCTTACCTATCATAGCCAGTTTCATTTTTAAATTTGCTGTGGCGTTACTGTATGCAAGAATTGTCAGTCTTTCTTTGCTATGTTTGTAGCCTGGCGCTGCCTTTTCGGCCTTTGATGCTAATGTTTTTTCCGGTAACGTTTCGTAATTGAGATCAGTTTCGTCGAAGTTAAAAATTTGATCGCCTTTTAAGTTTTCCTTGTCCAATACCTTGTGAAGTTTATTTCTAAACAATTAAACAGCTTCAAAAATTGCTGAAAGCTTTTCACCACAGACATTAAGTTGCCGAATTCCGTATCTTTTCTTCCATCTATCGAGCCAGTCTACACTAGCTGTGAAATCAGGTTCACCTTCGTTTAGTTCCTTACGAAACTTTCAGGCTTTTTCCTGCAAAATAGGTCCCGACATTGGTACATCTTTATCTCTACGTTGAGTAAACCATAGGAACAAAGCTTCACTTACTTTTTCATAATCACATTTTTTCTTGGTTTTCCGATCTTCCAAAACAGCCGAGGTTGCTCGCTGAGAACACCACTTCTCAATTTCATTGCGCTTCCTTTTCCAGTCTCAAACTCTTGTTTTCCCAACGTTATAATCTTGCGCCACTTTTAATAAAGTTTCACCATTGTCTACTCTTTTTAAAGCTTTAAGTTTTTCTTCAATTGAAACGACCACCTTCTTTCCGTTTTGAAGCCATCACCACAAATTTTTACAATAAACAAAGTGCGACACGTCCACTCCACTACAGATCTAAGTTAGCACTGATGAGTGAGGAGTAGCAGACGGCGACAATGAACTGAGTGTCAACAAACAACACGTTAGTCACTCAGCTGTCGTCGGCTGGCGCACGTCCGGCGCGGTTAAAGGGTCGGGTAACACAGAAGGTCGGATAACCTAAGATTGGATAATTGAGACTCTACTGTATTGTGGATCGTTGGAAATCATATTCGTTATGTTATAAACAAAAAACGGAAATAATAGACCTAATGGACAAAAACGTAGAGAAAAAGTGAAAGAAGAGTATTACAAAATATACAACAAAAAGCCCAGCAAAAGAATTTCGGTAATACATTGAAAATTCTGTTTCAGGAACGAGGAGTAGGCTAACGGTATAATTAACACCAACATGAAAAAATGAATGCGCTTGCTAAAGGAGGGGACTGTTGTTGGGTGTGAAGTGTGGTGGGAACTTTGCGGGCCCGTGCCCGCTGAAGTAGCAGTTAAGGCCTCAACAGAACTTCATAACAACCCTGCCTACAGGGACACAATGCTACGGAACAAAGAACACCTACGAAGTCAGGGTCAACGAAGTACTGCTCGCAAAGATACGAGCTTTATGTGTGGGCGGCGCTGCTAGCCATCTTGGTTGCCTGTTTCGCCGCAAACGTCGCAGACACATTTCGCAGCGCCGTCATAGGCACAACAATCTTACCGATCGTTCCGGCGGCTGACGTAGCGGTTGGCCGCGCCTCAGACGCTCGGAGGATGCTAAGTTCACCCAACCTGGATGTGATGTGACGTCATTATGACGTATATACGCTTTAGTCGATTAACACACCTATCGACTTTTACGAACGTTCGAGATTCTAAACTTCAATAAAAGTAAAAGAGCTGGATATTAATAGAAATATTCCTGACCGTGCCCTTGAAAGCACCACGGACAACACGTTTCGTAAAAAAGTGAAGTCTTCTTGTGTCCCGACCAGATTAGATTGTGTGATTGTTGTATTGAACGCTTACGCCGAAAATAATATTTATTTATTATTAATATTTTAGTGTGGTTTCATACAATTGGTCTTGTCAATACATATTAGATTGCAGCAGCATACTCTTGCTGACTTTTTTTTCTTAATTTTTATAGCTGAAAGAGAACTCGTGCAAGTTTGTTAGCTAAGTAATTTATATGTCCATCCGAAGATAGTCTTTTATCAACCATAATTCCAAGTAATTTTACACTCGAACCGCAGAGACAGGTACCTTAGTGTCCAGTAATGACTGGTGTGTAGAATGATTGAATTTCGAACTTAAAAAGAAAAATATGAGGCATTGTTGAAGAAAAATCGTCGACCGGAGATGAAATACGAGGGGAAGTGGATTTCTCAATGTAATCTTCACCAAAGCTTAGTGTCTTGGCGCATCTAAAGATTTTGGCTGCTAAGTGCTTCTTCTCACCGAGTACGAATAACAGACGCACTTCAGCTGGGTCAGAAGTACATCAATTTCTGCTTGAGACTCACAATAACCACGCAATTGCCCGTAGTCATCGATGCTGAACTCTTTCAGATTTTCTCTCATTAGTCTCTCGAATGCTGAACACATAATTAGAGACGAGCAAACGGAAAACAACGCACAGGACACAAACACAGTACAATACACGATTTAAACGCAAGGAACGCAAAACACATTTAAATGAATGGCGCAGAGCACAGCGCTACCCAGTCACAACCTCTCGAAAGTTCACAAAAGTCGAATAGTCGATATACGGTTTCTATCGTTTTCGATGTAGCGTGTATACGTCATAATGACGTCACATCGTATCCAAGTCCGGTGAACTTAGCATCCTCCCAGACGCTCGCCTGCCGCACCCTCATTATTTGTAAGAACTTTAAAAAAAGTAATCGCTTACAGCCGTCAGATGTCTAATGTAAAGCATCTAGAGCCTTCAACTGTACCTGTGACACTGTATTTCTGAACAGGTGTCTCTTATTACAAGCACCATCACTGGAGGACTGGAAGTAAAACAAAATAAATAAAATAAAGCTAAAAATATATGTAGCATACAAAGTAAAATAAAAATACATATATTGTTCGTATCAAAAGAGAGTGACCTACGGTACTTACAAATCTTGAAACGTCCCCTTTGGAAAAATTTATGAATTACTGTGCTGATAAACCTCTTACGTTATTTGATTTTCAAACAGCTGAGCAAAACTGAACGTAATCAGACATTTCTCTCTTTGCTTATTCTGATCATCACTAAACTGACACACAATATTTTTAGCGCAACGCAATCTGACTTTCAATAGTCCCTATAAAAGAATGGCCGTGACTAACAATAACCTATAGCGTTCATGAATCACTTACCTCACTAAAATCTTTGTTACTCGAACTACTGCAATACAGCGAGCGTCAATACTGCCAGCGAAATAAAGGATTCTAACTGCTGAAGGCACTAACTACTGATAGGCATAGTTAGCAAATGCAAGATTTTGATAGAGAACAAACAATGTATTTACCTTAATAATGTTCAAAAGTCATCATATATATATATATATATATATATATATATATATATATATATATATATATATATATATATATATATCAGTTCATGATATCCAATATTACAAATTTACTCTTTCGGATGGACACGCGTCCAGAAAGTCCGCTCTGATAATTCTGCTGTCTCTCTCCCCACATCCACTACTGCTGGCGGCTCACCTCCAACTACGCAACGCTACTCGCTGTTCCCATCCAACTGCCCAACACTACAATAGCAAAAATTCCAACAATGCAAACCAGCCACAGCCTGCACACCGCACACTCAGTGATTTTTATACAGAGCGCTACGTGGCGTTACCAACATAAAAACCTAAACAGACTACTTACAAGCTGTACAACGAAAAATCAAAACGACGGTAATAACAAATAGGGCGTGATCAAATTTCTGTGTAAATAAATGTTTGATGAAGTGCAAACAAACAATAAAACTGACTTCAATGCGATTAAAAGCAGGTATACACTGAGGTGACATGAATCATGGGATAACGATATGCACATATACAGATGACGGTGGTATCGCGTACACTAGGTATTAAAGGTCAGTGCATTGGAGGAGCTGTCATTTGTACTGAGGTAATTCATATGAATATGTTTTCGACTTGGTTATTGGTGCACTGCGAGGAATTAACAGACTTTGAACAGAGAATGGAAGTTGGAGCTAGACGCATGGGACATTTCATTTCAGAAATCGTTAGGAAATTCGATATTCTGAGAGCCACAGTGTCAAGAGTGTGCCGTGAACCCAAATTCCAGGCATCTGATGGCCTTCACTTAACGACCGAGAGCAGCGACATTTGCGTAGTGTTGTCAGTGCTACCAGACAAGAAACACTGCGTGAAATAACAGGAGAAATCAATGTGGTACGGACGACGATCGTATCCGCCAGGACAATGCGGCGAAATCTGGAGTCAAGGGCGGCAGACGACGGCCGCGAGTCCCTTTGCTAACACCACGACGTCGCCTGCAGCGCCTCTCCTAGGTTCGTTACCGTACCGGTTGGATCCTAGACGACTGGAAGCCACGATTTCAGTTAGTACGAGCTGATGGTAGGGTTCGAATGTGACGCAGACCCCAACGAAGCTATGGGCCCAGGTTATCAACAAGGCACTGTGCAGGCTGGTGGTAGCTCCATAATGGTGCGTGCTGTGTTTACATGGATTAGACTGAGTTCTGTGGTCCAACTGAGCCGATCATTGACTGGAAATGGTTATGTTCGGCTACGTGGATAGCATTTACACCCATCCATGGACTTCATGTTCCCATACAACGATGGAATTTTTATGGATAACAATGCGCCATGTCATCGGGCCACAATCGTTCGCGATTGGTTTGCAGAACATACTGGAGAATTCGGGCGAATGATTTGGCCACACAGATCACCCGACATGAATCCCCTCGAATAATTATGGGGCGTAATCGAAAAAGGTCAGTTCGTGGACAAAATCCTGCACCAGCATCACTCTCGTAATTATGGAGGGCTGTAGAGGCAGCATGGCTCAATATTTTTATTGGGAACTTCCAACGACTTTTTATGTCCAAGCCACATCGAGTTACTGCACTACGCCGTGCAAAAGGAGGTCATATATGATATTAGGGGTATCCCATGACTTTTGTCACCTCAGTGTAATTTTAAATGTTGGGAAGTCTTTTCTGAATTAATTAGTCTTGAGTGTAGCCTTGCACGGAAGTCAAACACTGAGGCTAAACAGGTCAGACATGATGAGAATAGAAGATTTTGAAAAGTAGTGCTAGATACATAGGTCGGATTACAAATGAGGAGGTACTGAATCGAAATAGGGAAGAAAGAAATTTATGGCACTACTTGACAAGATGAGCTGTCTCTTCTCTTATTTTAAATTAACATATAGGAATCTGGAGACTAGTTTCGTGAACCTACTGGTCTTTGAATCAAGTGGGCATAAGACAGACAAGACATGAATACACTGAAGAGATTCAGAACGATACCGGTTGCAGTAGGTACTGGGAGATGAAGAAGCTTGCACAGGATAGAGTAGCATGGAGAGCTGCATCAAACCATACTCTGGACTGAAGACCACAACAACAACAAGATAGACAATCTGTCTTAAGCCGATGGGAACGAAAGAAGACCTAGAGAAGGTCCTCAGCACAGTGGTTCAAATGGCTCTACGCACTATGGGACTTAACATCTGAGGCCATCAGTCCCCTAGAACTTAGAACTACTTAAACCTAACTAACCTAAGGACATCACACACATCCGTGCGCGGGGCAGGATTCGAACCTGCGACCGTAGCAGCAGCGCGGTTCCGGACTGAAGCACCTAGAGCCGCTCGGCCACAGAGGCCGGCTCAGCACAATGGAAAGGATTTTCGGTGATGAGGATGGTGCGAATAAACTCGCGAAAAAGTACAGTGATGGTGTGCAGTATCGAAGAAAAATATGAATGTCTAAGAGTAGGATTTGGGATTGGTAAATTAGAAGTGATAGTGGAATTTACTTACTTGAGAAACAGGAACACAAGCAATTGTAGAAGCTGAGGCGAATACAGCAGGTCAAAACTGCGTTTAATGTGATAAAGATCTTAAGCTCTTACTCACCAGCAAGAACATCAGTATGGAAATAAAAGACCGGATCAAGAAAGTATTGGTTCGGAGTGTGCCCTGTAAGGATTTGAAACTTGTAAGATAGGAAAACCAGAGAGAAGGCGGTCGGAAGCCCTGGGGATTTGGTGTTACAGAAGGTTCGAGAGACAGAGTTACCAATGAGGAGGTGCTGAGAAGATTGCAGGAAGTCAGATGTGCCTGGATCAACCGCCAAACAAGAAGAGACAGACTCATGGGACACATTTTAAGACACGATAGGGTCACTGGAACAGCAGCAGATGATGCTATTGTGGGAAGAAATCGCCAGGGACGACTAAGGATGTTATACATGCAACAGATTGCTACATACGAGAAAATGAAAGGGAATGCGGACAAAAGAGAAGAATGGTGCACTTGTGCAAACCAACCTCAGGGTTGAAACGTAACACCTGGGAACTTTTCCACTTCATTAAAGTTTATTACCGCCAGATTCTCGCTCTCATTTGATTAATTGAAAGGCTAATAACATATCAACAGTAATCCTAAGCATAGCCAAGTATGGGCCTAATGACATTTTATTTCACAAATCATACTGCATTTTCTGTTGGGATGTATGCTAAATTTCATTCTATTTCATTTATTTTCAGATTTTAACAATCAACGAGATTGTAGCTGAATGTATACAAGGCCCATTGTTCAATGTCAGTTTTGCACGAACTATAGAAGTGGCTACTGTGATTTGTAAATATGCAACGATTCTTCAAGGCACACATTGTGCCAATTTAGCTCAGTTGTGCTATTGCTTACTCTGGATGACTTCAAGACGGAAAAACATTATTTCGGAATTAAAAAATATGGCACTAATTAATGTGACCAATTTGGTACTCTTGTCAGTTGCTGATGTACCCAGATTTGGACCTTTTTTTTTTCTTTTTTACAGCAAAAGACATCCTTTCGACGCAGATCACATCTACCGATTCGCTTTCTGCAGATACTGTAATTTAACTGAATAACTTGAAGAATTTTTGTTACAGCATTATATCATCGTAATTCAGTAATTTTATAAAGTTCTGTGCTTTAACTGACTTTCAAGTATTTGATCCCAGTCAGTTTCAGTTACTTGAGACATAGTAGGAATATTATTGCTTTTCTTTTTGTTACGGAAACTTTTCATTTGAACACCAACAAGAAGAATGAGACTTGATTAAAACATAGGATCTGTTGATAGAACACCTGTTGAAGCAACAACAGATCTTCAATTTGGTAATGGAGGGAGCTGTAGAGGCTAAAAGTTGTAGAGGAGGACCAGAGCTTGACTACAGAAGACAGGTTCAAGTGGATTGATGTTGCTGTAAGTATTCAGAGATCAGGAGGAATCCACAGCATGATTTGCATGGAGAACTGCATTAAACCATTATTCGGTTTGTAGATCACAACAAAAACAACATCCGAGCTGTGCTGCAGATGACTGTATGCTACAATTTCTTGTCAGAATTTGGGACACCATAGCTTGCGCCAATGTACAATCTGTTTATAAATGAATATCGAGGTTTTAATGCTTTATAATATTTATTACATTAAATTTACAGTTATAAATGATATGTCAAATGAAAGAGCAACTCAAACAGTTGTGTTTGTCACCAGCGTGCATGTGCAGCGCGCTATGTTTCCGCCTCAATCCGCTAGACAGCGGTAGTAGCGAATATGGCGGCTAGTGAACAGAAAGCGTTCTGTGTTTTGCAGTTTGCAATGTGTAGTAACTGTGCAACGTGCGTCCTGGCTGAAGTTCGGTTGTGATCCTCCAAGTGATAATAACATTCGTAGATGGAAACATCAATTTGAAGATACCGCCTGCCTTTGTAAAGGGAAGAGTGCAGGACGACCAAGAGTTAATGAAGAGACTGTTGAGCGAGTGAGAGAGAGTTGTTCACTCATAGCCCAAAGAAATCAGTCCGGAAGTCTATTCGTGAATTACAAGTTCCCATGTCGACTGTTTGGAAAGTTTTAAGAAAACGCATACCGTACATATACGTCCTTACCGTTTACAGTTATTACAGGCTCTAAAGCCGGCAGACCATGGATTACGCGCCAACTTCGCAAACGAAATGTTGTTTCATGACAATAAGGAGCAATGGCTCTTCCCTCGGTTGGAAGAAGATGAGCCAGAGATCTCCAGTTTCCAGCAAGATGTTCCGCCACCTCACTGGCAAAGCGAAGTATGCCATTGGTTGAACTTCACTGTACCCAAGCGCTGGATAGGCCGCAAGGGGTCCAGTGACAGGGCTTGCTTGGCAAGACCTCCACGTTCACCCGACTTAACGCTATGCGATTTTTTCCTTTGAGGCTTCACCAAGCATCGTATGTACATGCCTCCGCTACCAGATGACCTCCCTGAACTAAGAAACCGGATTGAGTCAGCTATTGCTACAATCACTGAAGACACACTTATCAACGTTTGGGAAGAACTCGGCTATAGACTTGATGTGTGCTATGTGTCAAACGGTGCTCAGATTGAACATTTATAAGGTTCTTGGTAAAACCGTTCGAGTTGCTCTTTCATTTGACATATAATTTATAACTGTAAGATTAATATAGCAAATGCATTACTGGCCATTAAAATTGCTACACTACGAAGATGACGTGCTACAGACGCCAAATCTAACCGACAGGAAGAAGATGCTGTCAAATGATTAGCTTTTCAGAGCATTCACGCAAGGCTGGCGCCGGTGGCGACATCTACAAAGTGCTTACATGAGGAAAGTTTCCAACTGATTTCTCATACACAAACAGCAGTTGACCGGCGTTGCCTGGTGAAACGTTGTTGTGATGCCTCGTGTAAGGAGGAGAAATGCGTACCATCACGTTTCCGACTTCGATAAAGGTCGGATTGTAGCCTATCGCGATTGCGGTTTATCGTATCGCGACATTGCTGCTCGCGTTGGTCGAGATCCAATGACTGTTAGCAGAATATGGAATCGGTGGGTTTAGGAGGGTAATACGGAACGCCGTACTGGATCCCAACGGCCTCGTATCATTAGCAGTCGAGATGACAGGCATCTTATCCACATGGCTGTAATGGACCGTGCAGTCACGTCTTGATCCCTGAGTCAACAGATGGGGACGTTGGCAAGACAACAACCATCTGCACGAACAGTTCGACGACGTTTCCAGCAGCATGAACTATAAGCTCGGAGATCATGGCTGCGGTTACCCTTGACGCTGCATCACAGACAGGAGCGCTTCCGACGGTGTACTCAACGACGAACCTGGGTGCACGAATGGCAAAACGTCATTTTTTCGGATGAATGCAGGTTCTGTTTACAGCATCATGATGGTCTCATCCGTGTTTGGCGACATCGGGGTGAACGCACATTGGAAGCGTGTATTCGTCATCGCCATACTGGCGTATCACCCGGCGTGATGGTATTGGGTGCCATTGGTTACACGTCTCGGTCATGTCTTGTTCGCATTGACTGCACTTTCAACAGTGGACATTACGTTTCAGATGTGTTACGACCCGTGGCTCTACCCTTCATTCGATCCCTGCGAAATCTTACATTTCAGCAGGATAATGTACGACCGCACGTTGCAGGTATTCTACGGGCCTTTCTGGATACAGAAAATGTTCGACTGCTGCCCTGGCCAGCACATTCTCCAGATCTCTCACCAATTGAAAACGTCTGGTCAATGGTGGCCGAGCAACTGGCTCGTCACAATATGCCAGTCACTACTCTTGATGAACTGTGGTATCGTGTTGAAGCTGCATGGGCAGCTGTACCTATACACGCCATCCGAGCTGTGTTTGTCTCAATGCCCAGGCGTATCAAGGCCGTTATTACGGCCAGAGTTGGTTGTTCTGGGTACTGATTTCTCAGGATCTATGCACCCAAATTGCGTGAAAATGTAATCACATGTCAATATATTTGCCCAAAGGCTCAAATGGCTCTGCGCACTACGTGACTTAATTTCTGAGGTCAGCAGTCGCCTAGAACTTAGAACTAATTAAACCTAACTAACGTAAGGATATCACACACATCCATGCCCGAGGCAGGATTCGAACCTGCGAGCGTAGCGGTCGCTCGGCTCCAGACTGTAGCGCCTAGAACCGGGCGGCCACTCCGGCCTGCTATATTTGACCAATTCACCCGTTTATCATCTGCATTTCTTCTTGGTGTAGCCATTTTAATGGCCAGTAGTGTATTATAAAGCGTTAAAACCCCGATATTAATTTATAAACACCCTATAGTTATAGTGTACCGCCTCGCTTCGGTCATCTTACGCCTTATGTTGCTTCGTAGGTAGGAGAATTTTCCATTGCTTTTCCCTCTCTTTTGTCATTCTAATTTTCGATATTCAGAAAATCGCTGGTCTCCTTTCAGCTGCCCGTCACCTCTCTCATCTTCACGTCTCGCGTGGTAATGATCAGGGATCAGCCTAGGCGGGAGTGTATCTCGTGCGCTCTGTCTCCGAAGCGGGGAGTGTTCATTTCGCCAGCAAACTCCGCGTCTACTCTACGAAGCAGGGTATCGCGAAAATGAGAGGAGAGGAGAGACTGACTTGCTGCGAGAGGTGAGTCGCGAGAGTGCGAATGGTGGGCGGGAGGGGGAAAGGAAACGTTCCCATTGAAGTGAGGCCGCACGTCCAACATTAAAAACAGTTACTGCTGCCACGGCCGCGGTCGCTGTTGCACACACTCGTGCACACCTGTTCCACGCCGCCGACCACCGGACCGCTACCGAGATGCGCGCCGTCTGCTACTTGCTGTCACTCTGCCTGGCGTACTTCGCGCACGCCCAGCGTTACGGTAAGTAGAGTTACAGCTCTGCAACATTCAACACACTGAAAACAATATTCTTCCACTTCTGTCCCACTCGCACTTGGACACCAGTCTCTTCACCAGCTGCTGCCTCCGGCCACATTAATTCGATCCCACTCCGACTGTCTAGAAATAACTGTATACTACTCACTGTGTTCATAGGAACGCTGAGTAGGCAGCGCACAGGACTACAAGGGTAACACTCAAAACGCCATAACCACTTTCCTCAGAAACTTAGCTCAGTGGGAGAGCAGTGAAAATGAGCGAACGCTTGTCCCGGCTTGTCCGTTCGAAGGCGACCGTTTCTGAGAAAACGACTTTCAAAGCTTGCGACGTAATTTATATGCCTTCATGCGAGCCGTGACTTCAGCTGGAATGGTGGCGCCGTGGCTAGCATCGTGACATATTACTTTCCCGCTCGGTGTTTGAAACCTGGTTATTACTTTCATTTATTTATTTATTTTTCTCGATTATCTATCCACGTCCGTAGAACGCTACTGCGGGAATATTTCTCTTCAAGTTAGGGGATACAAAATCGTTATATTAATTGTAAAATTGCAACTGGATTTCAGAATAAGTACCGTACATTTATTATGTGATATACAGGGTGTAAATTTTAAGTTGACAGAATAACTCGAAAAATAAGCTTCACACCAAAAAATGTGTAGAATCCAAAGCTTATCATTTTCGAGGGGGACATCTACTGGTGCTAAAATTAGCCCGCCACCCCAGCCCCGTTGGGGTGGGGTGGGAGGCAACTTTAAAATTTCAAATGGGAACCCCCATTTTTTTATTGAAGAATCAGATTCTACATAAAAAAGTACATACATTTTGTCTTAAACATTTGTTTTGATTCTTGGTAGTTGGCGCTGTAATTCAAGAAAATCCATGTTCTCATTTTTGCGCGGAAAATGGTTACGGATAAATAAAAAATACTTATTTACTTCGTAAAACGTATCCGAACCTGCGGAAAAAATTAATATTTGGGTCAACATTTGTAAAACTCTAATTCCTCTATCTCAAACCCCACTCTATCGGGACAGAGGGAGAGTTTTAGTTAAAGCGCATCAAAATTTACGAAGTAAATAAGTATTTTTTATTTATTCGCAACCATTTTCCACGCAAAAATGAAAACATGGATTTTCTTGAATTACAGTGCCAACTACCAAGAATCAAAACAAATGTTAAAGGCAAAATGTACATAGTTTTTTTCTGTAGAATCTGATTCTGCAATAAAAAATTAGGGTTCCCATTTGAAATTTTAAAGTTGCCTCTGGTCCCACCCCCAGGAGGCTGGTGTGGTGGGCTAATTTTAGCACCAGCTGATGCCCTCCTCGAAAATAATCAACTTTGGATTCTACACGTTTTTTCGTGTGAAGCTTATTTTTCGAGTTATTCTGTTTTGTCAACTTAAAATATACACCCTGTATGTGTGTACGGTATCTTCAACGGTTATAATCTTTTTAAATTCTCATATTTTTATATTTCATCATGTTTATTCTCCAGGAAAATTTGGTACATTCCTTTGTATTCTACCGATCGTAGAAACATTCGAAACATGTAGTGTACCTGCAGACGCACCAGCAGCGGAGTAGAGCAGTAGTTGTTTGATACACAATTGTGTAGTTTCGTTTCTTTTTTTTCACGTGTTTCTGCAAAGATGTAAACTACACCCGTGTATTTACTGTGTAGACTAGTGGTTACACGCAGGAAGCGGCTACTAGGGTAGCAGAGTACGTGTGGCGTGTTGATGTAATTTTTTTAGATTAGAGAAACCCTCCGTTGGGGTCAAATGTGTTTTCCCTGATAAATTAGCCACAATGTGCTCAGACGGCGTCGCAGATCAGAGATAGAAAAGGTTAATATGATTTTACGTAATTGCATTAGCATCCAAAGACAGGTCTCAGAATTAGTATAGCTTACTGAACGTTATAATGCACAGATAGCTAGTATTAGGAGCACAAAGTTGATTGAAATCAGACGTTAATGGCAACGAAATCCTAAGTTCAGATTGGAATATTTATCGTAAGGATAGGTTAGTCGCCAATGGTGGCGGCCTGTTTATTGCAGTAAGGAATTCGATAAAATCTAGCGAGATTACACGGATTGCGAATGTGAATTGATGTGGGTGAATTTGAGTATCAAATAACGGTAAAAAACGGTGATCAGATGCTTTTATAGACCACCTGGGTCAGAATCTGTAGTTGTAGAGCTCTTCAGACAGAACTTGTATAATATAGTTAATGATTTTCTGACCATGTCGTTGTAATAGAGGGTGACGTCAACTTGCCAGGTATAAATTGGGAGTGTCATGCTACCAAAATTGGTGCCAGAGTCAGGGATTCGTGTGTCGCCGTTGTGGATATCTTGTCAGAAAATTACTTTGAGCAGATAGTTGGAGAACCAACTCGTGAGGGTAAAGTGTTAGACCTCCTGGCAACAAACAGACCTGAACTTACCGAATCAGGTAACGCAGAGGAAGGTATCAGTGATCACAAGCCTGTGATAGCATGTATGACGACGGGTCTGACAAAGAATGTCAAGAAGGGTAGGAAGTTGTTTTTGTTTAGCAAGAGTGATAGGATACAAATTTCGGACTACCTGAGCGGTCAACAACAAATATTCGGTAATGAGGGCGAAGATGTGGAGAATAAATGGAAAAAACTCTCAGGAATCGCGCAATATGACCTAGACAAGTATGTTCCGAGTAAGGTCTTAAGGGATAGGAAATACCCACCACGGTTCAAAAGTCGTGTTAGAAAATTGCTACCTAAACAAAAAGAACTTCATCTCAGATTCAAGAGAAGTAAAAACCTAGCTGGCAAACAAAAGCTGAACGAAGCGAAAATGATCGTAAGGAGAGCAATGACATTGAAAGTAAAACTTTGTCAGCCTATCTGAGTAAAATCCCTCAGAGGTTTTGGTCGTATGTAAAATTAGTAAGTAGGTCAAAATCATCTATTCATTCACTCAGCGACCATACTGGCACCGAAACGAAGATAACAGACAGAAGGCCGAAATATCGAATTGGGTCTTCCGAAATGGCTTCACCGCGGAAGACCGTAACACGGTCGCTCCTTTCAATCGTTGTATGAACGACGAAATGGCAGATATTGAAATAACCGATTGCGAAGTAGAAAAACAACTAAAATCGCTTAGTAGTGGAAAGGCGTCAGGACCAGATGAGATACCTACAATATTCTACAAAGATTACACGAAAGAACCTGCGCCGGCCGCTATGGAAGAGCGGTTCTAGGAGCTTCAGTCCGGAATCGCGCTGCTGCTACGGTCGCAGGTTCGAATCCTGCCTAGGGCATGGATGTGTGTGATGTCCTTAGGTTAGTTAGGTTTAAGTAGTTCTAAGTCTATGAGACTGCTGACCTCAGCTGTTAAATCCCATAATACTTAGAGGCATTTGCACCATTTTTAAAGAACTTGCCGCCTCCCCTCCAGCAGTAAGTTTGGTAGATCGCTTTAGCGACGAAGGGTACCTAGCAACTAGAAGAAAGCGCAGGTCGTTCCCGTTTTTAAGAAGGGCCGTAGGACAGATGCACATAATTGTAGACCTATATCGTTGAAGTCAATCTGTTGTAGAATTATGGAACGTGTTTTACGCTCAAGAATTATGACGTCCTGGGAGAAGGAAAATCTCTATTAAAATGAACATGGATTCCACAAACAGGAACTCAGCTGCTCTGTTCCTCCATGAGGTCCACAGCGCTGTAGGCAATGGCGTTCACGCTGACGCCATGTTCCTTGACTTCAGAATGTCATTTGTCACCGTTCAGCACTTTCTTTTAGTGAAAAAATAAGAGCTTATCGAGTATCGGAGCAGATCTGCGACTAGATGCAAGACTTTCTTGCAGACAGAAAGCAACGCGTCGCTCTTAACGGAACAAAATCGACAGATGGTTCAAATGGCTCTGAGCACTATGGGACTTAACTTCTAAGGTCATCAGTCCCCTAGAACTTAGAACTACTTAAACCTAACTAACCTAAGGACATCACACACATCCATTCCCGAGGCAGGATCCGAACCTGCGACCGTAGCGGTCGCGCGGTTCCAGACTGTAGCGCCTAGAACCGCTCGGCCACAAAATCGACAGTTGTAAACGTAATTTCCAGAGTACCCGAAGAAAGCGTGATAGGACCGTTACTGTTTACAATATATATATATGATCTACTAGAAAGCGTCGGATGCACTCTAAGACTGTTCGCAGATTATGCGGTTGTCTGTAACAAAGTAGCAACGCCAGAAGATAGTAACGATTTGCAGAATGACCTCCAGAGAATTGATGAATGGCTCAGGCTCTGGCAGGTGACCCTGAATGCAAATAAATGTAACATACTGCGCACACAAAGGAAAAGAAATCCACAGCTGTATAGCTACGTTATTGATGACAAACCGCTGGAAACAGTATCAGCCATAAAATATCTAGGAGTAATATATGAAGATAGTAACTGTTCTCGAAAAAACAGATACCATTGATGACCGTGCAGCTTCTCTTGAGTAAATAATAATTAATTAAACCCTCAGCTGCCGACAGGTGCTGTTGATATACCTCGATGGGGACAGCTGAAAGTGCGCACAGGTTGCCCGAACTCTAACGGGAATCGTCACCTTAGTGTGCACGAGTAATTAGTGGATGGGCAAATATCTATTAGGTAAATTACGTATGTAGATTGTGGACAGTTGGGAATGTGGGTCTCACGGAAAGCGTGCAAGGTATAAGTCCCTGCAGTCGCGCTATTTATCTGTGTCCTCGGTGGCTCAGATGGATAGAGGATCTGCCATGTAAGCAGGACATCCTGAGTTCGAGTCCCGGTCGGGGCACATTTTCAGCTGTCCCCATCGAGGTATATCAAAACTATAACTTTCAGTCGATACTCTTAGCATCGATGGCGAAAAAAAACTACCCCACAGTGAAGCACGGGATACAAATTGTAGATGTCTCGTCTTGCTGCCCCTTCGCGTAGTTCAACTGAGGTACAGGTGTAAGTAGGCTGTTTATGTTTTCTTATTGGCAACGTTACGTAGCGCTCTGTATGAAAATCACTGGCTGTGCTGTGTGCAGTCTGTGGCTAGTTTGCATTGTTGTCTGCCATTGTAGTGTTGGGCAGTTGGATGTGAACAGCGTGTAGCGTTGGGCAGTTGGAGGTGAGCCGCCAGCAGTGGTGGATGTGGAGAGGGAGATGCCAGATTTTTGAGAGGCTACTATAAGCAGACGATCTGGACGTGTGTCCGCCAGAAAAAGGAAGTTTGTAAAGATGGATGTCATGAATTGATAGACATATATATGATGACTTTTGAACATTATTAATGTAAATACATTGTTTATTCTCTATCAAAATCTTTCATTTGCTAACTATGTCTATCAGTAGTTAGTGCCTTCAGTAGTTAGAATATTTTATTTAGCTGGCAGTATTGGCACGCGCTGTATTGCAGTAGTTCGAGTAACGAAGACTTTTGTGAGGTAAGTGATTCATGAAAGGTATAGGTTATAGTTAGTCAGGGCCATTCTTTTGTAGGGATTATTGAAAGTCGGATTGCGTTGCGATAAAAATATTGTGTGTCAGTTTATTGATGATCGGAATAAGTAAAGAGAGAAATGTCTGAGTACGTTCAGTTTTACTCAGCTGTTTCTGTATCAAATAACGTAGAAGTTTTCCAGCAGTGTCATTCTTTAATTTTTCAACGGGGGCGTTTCACATGGTGTAGATGTTCAAGTTCTGAACAGCACCAGCATAGCGCGAAGGCGGATGTGACGCAGCATTTCTTCGTCTGAAACTCACTCAGGAATAAAAGGCCTTTAACATTGCTGAAGATTCACTCGTTGGCAATTATTTCGCGGCAAATCACGCATAACATATCACTTTAACAAAAACAGGCGTTTACCGTTGACTATGAGAGTAGTAATTTTCTACAGACTCGGACGCGGGATGCAAATGCGTGGACCCGCGTTGCCAGCCACTATGCTACTACTTCGGCTGAACAACTTACCCGCTAAAATGCTCGTAAAGTACCTTGAAAACTTGGAACTTCGTTTTCTCAGAAACGGACGACCATCTACGGATACGACGTGACACTGAGCGATGTTTCTGGGGAATAGGGTTATGGCACATGGCGTGTTCTTCTCCTAAGCTTAGATGCTGATAAGGTGTTTAACTCGCTCTTTGTTCAGTTTCACGGCGTAGTACTGAGAATACCTCATACCGAAGTACCCACGAGATGTCGGTACGGCGCTGATGTTTACATTTTCCACTACGACCCAAACATTACTGCAACACTTATTTGCCCCGGTTTTGCACGTTTATTCGTCGCTGACAACAGTGGTGTTGAATTGTTGTTGTTACGGATGCAAATCGAAATTCATCACAGGGGGAAGTTACTTTAGCTGGAGGGTTCTAGTAAGAGGCCCTTTATATGCTGATTCATATCGAGGTACAGTATAACTAAGACAAGTACTACACAAATTTAGTAGCTTAGGAGTCTTGAATACGCATTTAGAGCAATGTCCATCTGCAGGTGAAAGTTGTGACGGTCTGGTTCAGTTCCTACACAGTATACAGTTTCCAAACCACTGTCGTTATTTTAAAATGGTCACGATAGGAAGCTACACTACTTGTACCTATGACGTGGAACATAATTTTTTAGTTTCCCTAAGGATGAACTGAGATCTAAAATATGACAATACAAAGTAAGAATAGGAGAATTTCATCTCTAAAATATTTCTTAGTGTAATTATTCGTTAAGTTGCTACATGTCGTGGTTCCCAATTCCTTGTTTTTCGGAACACTTTCACGTGGCCGTACTAGGAAATAATTTCGGGTATCACCTTTGCATCACTACATATTATAAATTTTAGACACTCGCGATATTTTTGTGCCTGCCGCTGTGGCCGAGCGGTTCTAGGCGCTTCAGTCCGGAACCACGCAGCTGTTCAAATGCGTGTGAAATCTTATGGCACTTAACTGCTAAGGTCATCAGTCCCTAAGCTTACACACTACTTAACCTAAATTATCCTAATTACAAACACACACAACCATGCCCGAGGGAGGACTCGAACCTCCGCCGGGACCAGGACCACGCAGCTGCTACGGTCGCAGGTTCGAATCCTGCCTCGAGCATGGATGTGTGTAATGTCTTTAGGTTAGTTAGGTTTACGTAGTCTAGGGGACTGATGACCACATATGTTAAGTGCCAAAGTGCTTAGAGCCATTTGAACGATATTTTTGGTTTCTTGTCTCAAACGGTAAAAACGGAACCGTTATATCAGAGATAGTCAAACTTTGGCCCGTGGCCGTATGCGGAAATCAAGTATTCGTACGGCCCGCGTTTCTCAGCCGTATTTCATAATACTACAGTATGCTTCGAGCAGCCAACAGCCGAATTTCAAAACGTCAACTAGCGTTAAGAGCTGCTTATGAGTATATTTTTCTTGCTCAGTAACAAACAAAAATACTCACAGACACAATAATGTTTTAAGATATGCTCAATTTTAATCGACGTTGGTAAATTAAGCCGTGAGGTAAGTAAAGTTGGCCATTTACCTCAGGGGCAGAGTGGCATGTAACACAGCCTCTGCAGAATGAATGGAAGTGACAATGGGGGATATTTTACTGTTTGTCTTCCAATGCTGACAACTGACGAGCGTGCAGAACTAACACCGAGCAGCCAGTATGGCCTGAATATCAAACGGAAGTAGCAAGGATGCGTGAGTGCACATTGTAGAGGCGGTCATCTTCAAACGTGGTGCATGTTTGTAGCAGGTAATATGCAGTAACATTAAGGATATTGTAGTACAATGAAATGACTAAAAGAAAAATGACATTCGGGACATTTAATAAACAATTGCGATAGTGTCTCATATTGCAATAACTGTTATTAATTAATGTAACATATTAATTTATGGAGGCCACCAGTTAATAGTAAGATGCGTAGGGGAAGGCGTGGTTAAGAGGTCAGGGCGGGACAAGTGGCCACTGCATGTTTTTTTCCCCGAAACAACGCTGGAGCCTGCCAAGAAGTGGAAGGACTAGTTCTTACATACAGGGTGTTTATAAATGAATATCGGTGTTTTAACGCTTTATAATATTTATTATATTAAACTTACAGTTATAAATGATATGTTAAATGAAAGAGCAACTCAAACAGTTTTACCAAGAACCTTATAAATGTTCCATGTGAGCACCATTTGTCACACAGCACACATCAAGTCTATAGCTGAGTTCTTGCCAAATGTTGATAAGTGATTGTAGCAACAGCTGCTTCAATCTGGTTTCTTAATTCAGTGAGGTCTGCTGATAGTGGAGGCAAGTACACACGATCCTTGATGAAGCCCCAAAGGAAAAAATCGCATGGCGCTAGGTCGGGTGAACTTGGAGGCCATGCAAAGCAAGCCTTGTCATGGCCTATCCAGTGCAGTGAAGTTCAACCAATCGCGTACTTCGCTATGCCAGTGAGGTGGCACACCATCTGGCTGGAAAACGAAATTCTCTGGCTCATCTTCTTCCAACCGAGGGGAGAGCCATTGCTCTAGTGTATCAAGGTAAGAAGTGGCAGTTACAGTAGGTTCACAAAAAAAGAAACGCCCATAAACTTTCCACTGAGATACCGCACAAAAAACAGTCACTTTAGGGGAATCTATTTGCATTTGTACCACCTCGTGAGGATTTTCTGAGCCCAAGATGCGCACATTGTGAGTGTTAACATGTCCACTAAGGTGAAAGGTGATTCATCACTGAAGACAACATGATCCAGAAAATCATCATCGTCATGAAACAACATTTCGTTTACGAAGTTGGCACGTAATCCATGGTCTGCCAGCTTTAGAGACTGTAATAACTGTAAACAGTAAGGACATAGTTGTAGGTGATTTCTTAAAACTTCCCAAACAGTCGAAACGGGAACTTGTAATTCACGACTAGCCTTCCGGACTGATTGCTTTGGGCTACGAGTGAACGACTGTCTCACTCGCTCAACAGTCTCTTCACTAACTCTTGATCGTCCTGTGCTCTTCCCTTTACAAAGGTAGTTGGTATCTTCAAATTGACGATACCATCTATGAATGTTATTATCACTTGGAGGATCACAACCGAACTTCAGCCGGAATGCAAGTTGCACAGTAACTACATATTCGGTCTTTGCAAACTGCAAAACACAATACACTTTCTGTTCACTAGCCGCCATCTTCGCTACTAACGCTGTCTAGTGGATTGCGACGGAAACATTGCGAGCTGCGCATGCGCCCTGGTGCCAAACACAACTGTTTGAGTTGCTCTTTCATTTGACATATCATTCACAACTGTAAGTTTAATGCAATAAACATAATAAAGCGTTAAAACCCCGATATTCATTTATGAACACCCTGTACATCGCTATTGTTGTCAATAGATTGACAGAGGAAGTTTGTTTCATTATTTTTTTAGTACAAACTTTTTTAAATTTTGAGTCGTCTTTATATTATTCTTGTTACTTCAGTATGGAAGTAATAACTTTTAACCATATCAATATTTAAACAACGTCTTTTGGCCTACAAATTAAGTTCCTTGTTATTTAATTCAATCTGATAGTTTCTTCTGTTCACTAGTTCCAACATGGCGTCCGCGCGGGAAAAGTGGCCTCCATACTCATAGGATAAAGTGGCCAAGGTGTTTGCTCCAGTAAGAATTGGTTCCTTCCAGAAACACGAATTATGCAACAGATGGAACTGACGTTCAAACCGTTTTACATACAAAGCTATCGTACGATTTTGTATCACTTTGTGACAATTTTGAGTTAATTACGTTAAATGGTCTTTGGTCTCTTATGTTTGGCCTAATACAAAGGGCGACTGAAAACGGACTGCTGCACCGTAGAAAATGTATCCGAAAATCAGCAAAACAAACGCGGGATCTTGTTGCGATGGCGCTGGCCGCATTGCCCGCTTAGATGCGGAAACTAGGTCACTATGTAAGCCCTCGGGAAAAAAGTGGTAAGCTCTTGTCAACAACCGTGGTTTGTAGGAATCTGAATTTCTCTTTGAGTGACCACTTCCCACTCCCCACCCCTCCTTTCTATACGTTCCGAGGTGTCGCCCTCTAATATCACTAATATCCAGTATCTCTCTTCTCTGCGGCTCTACAATGTCAATATTGGCGCCTACGCAGAAAAGTTTGACGACTACTCCTTGATAGGATCGCTTTGTTGTCCGTTCGTCGGTTTGTTCGTCTGTTCGACTTTTAAAAACCCTTGGTCTTAGGATCGAATACACGTATCACGTTAAAATTTATGTCACACGCTAAGTCTACGGCCCCTTGACGGTAAACAAAATTGAAGCTTCTAAGTCAATGCAATAAAAAGATATCCGATATGGTAATTTATATCATGTTTTGATTCTCGCAAACTCAGTCATCAAAACCTATAGGGTATGTCCCGCTGGTCTAGAATCATGCAGTTTGGCAAGAAGACAAGGTTTCATAGTACAACCAAAGGGAAAAAAAAATCCGAAGACTGCGATTTTGTTATTATATCACAAGAAAAAATAGTTCTTTTGTCATCTGTTCTCCAACGTCAAACTAGAAATTAAAACAGTCAGTAGTTCTGCATTCAGGCTGACTGGATCGTAGTAGTAAAAGTGAAACATCAGGAAAGCAATGACTCTATTGCTCATGTGATGCGTTTCCGAATTTATGCATTATCAAATATCCAGAAGCGAAGACTGCACGCAGCAATGGAGTTTCAAGTTGTGTGTGAAACAAAGATTCACAGTCTAGTCAGATGAGGCCTACACGCATTTGGCCAGTTTTTATGTGTATGTATGTGTGTGTGACGGCTAATCTCAAGAACTGCTGTAGGGGTTTCGATACGGTTTTCACTAATAAATATACTGATTCGCGAAGAAGCTTTGTGTATCATGTTTCTCTATTAAATCGTATACCATGTGATCAAAAGTATCCAGATACCCGGCTGAAAATGTCTTACAAGTTCGTGGAGACAACCATCGGTAATGCTGGCATTCAGCATGGTGTTGGCCTACCCTTAGCCTTGATGACAGCTTCCACTCTCGCAGGCATACGTTCAATCAGGTGCTGGAAGGTTTGTTGGTGAGTGCTGCATTGAGGACAGGTATCGATGTCGGTCGGTGACGCCTGGCACAAAGTCGGCGTTCCAAAACATCCCGAAGGTGTTGTATAGGATGCAGGTCAGGACTCTGTGGAGGTCTGTCCATTACAGGAATGTTATTGTCGTGTAGCCACTTCGTCACAAGCCGTGCATTATGAACAGGTGCTCGATCGTGTTGAAAGATGCAATCGCCACCAACGAATTGCTTTCCAACAGCGGGGAGCAAGAAGGTGCTTAAAACATCAGTGCAGGTCAGTGCTGTGATAGTGACACGCAAAACAACAAGGGGTGCAAGCTCCCTCCATGAAAAACACGACCACACCATAACACCACCGTCTCCGAATTTTACTGTTGGCACTACACACAATGGCAGACGACGTTCACCGGGCATTCGCCATACCCACACCCTGCCATCGGATCGTCACATCGTGCACCGTGATTCGTCACTCCACGTAACGTTTTTCCACTGTTCAAACGTGGACAAGCCGTAGCTTGGTATCTAAATGTTGACGCTCCTTACACCAAGTGAGGCGTCGTTAGGCGTTTGCCGGTGTGATGTGTGGCTTATGAGCAGCCGCTCGACCAAGCAATCCAAGGTTTCTCACCTCCCGCCTAACGGTCATAATACTTGCAGTGGATCCTGATGCAGTTTGGAATTCCTGTGTGATGGTCTTGATAGACGTCTGCCTATTACACATTATGACCGTATTCAACTGTCGGCGGTCTCTTTCAGTCAACAGACCAGGTCGGTCTGTGCGCTTTTGTGCTTTACGCATTCCTTCACGCTTCCACTTCACTATAACATCGGAAACAGTGGACATAGGGATGTTTATTTTGTATCCCGCCTGGAAGGCGGCGCGTGGGTAGGAGCAGGAAAAGTTGGAAATCTCTCGGTACTGCAGTGTGAATTAAAATCACATTCGCTTTAGAAACAACAGTAATACATAACTTTGTCCTGAGGTGCGAAGCTGAAGCGAAGTGTCCCGGCCGTCTGCTCTTGATCAAAATGGGCAGAATCTGGAGCGGAGCTCGTAGAGCTCCACAGCGCCGGGTAGAGGGCGCTGTCGTCGGTGTCTCATAGTACCAGCTTAGCAGAGCGTACCTACCTTGTGGCATCTTAGCTATCGATACCACAGTTTAGGTGTGTGGAAATTTCGCGTACAGACCTATGACGTAAGTGACACCCAATCACCTGAACACGGTCGAAGTCGGTTAGTTCCGCGGAGCTCCCCGTTCTGCTCTGTGACGATGTCTAATGACTACTGAGGTTGCGGGTTCCCGGGTTCGATTCCCGGCGGGGTCAGGGATTTTCTCTGCCTCGTGATGGCTGGGTGTTGTGTGCTGTCCTTAGGTTAGTTAGGTTTAAGTAGTTCTAAGTTCTAGGGGACTTATGACCACAGCAGTTGAGTCCCATAGTGCTCAGAGCCATTTGAACCATTTGAACTACTGAGGTTGCAGATATGGAGCACATGGCAGTAGGTGGCAGCACAATGCACTTAATATAAAATACGTACGTTTCCTGAGCACTTTCCTGGCGTACCCTGTTTACATCATTTAAATTGTATGAAAGTGATGATTTTCAGTTACCTAATGTCGTTCTCTGAATTGTAATCATAACTCTACACAGTGGGTCGTAAACAACATTAACGCTGCGGCAAATGAATCTTCCGGGCATAGAGAGTACTGTCTGTGAGAAGCTGTGACTGCTCGCTATTAATTTATTAAAAACAGAGAATTGGAAATGCGAGCAAGTGTAGTACAAAACCTAAAAATTTCAGTGGCTATCTCTTCTTTCCATGCGAAAAAGAAAAAAGAAGAAAAATGTGTGTGAAATCTTATGGGACTTAACTGCTAAGGTCATCAGTCCCTAAGCTTACACACTACTTAACCTAAATTATCCTAAGGACAAACACACAAACACCCAAGCCCGAGGGAGGACTCGAACCTCCGCCGGGACCAGCCGCACAGTCCATGACTGCAGCGTCTAGACCGCTTGGCTAATTAAAAGGGTTCAAATGGCTCTGAGCACTACGGGACTTAACATCTGAGGTCGTCAGTCCCCTAGAACTTAGAACTCCTTAAACCTAACTAACCTAAGGACGACACACACATCCATGCCCGATGCAGGATTCGAACCTGCGACCGTAGCGGTCGCGCGGTTCCAGTCTGAAGCGCCTAGAACCCCTCGGCCACTCCGGCGCTCGGGTAATCCCGCGCGGCGAAGAAAAATGGCCAGCTGCAATTAGCTCTGGCGCACTGAGGCTTCCGTACAAACTTTATTATGTATGCAGATAGCTCACCCATTCCTGGAATCGAAAATCTCGGCCGTTTTTGTCTTTTATCGACATTGATGCTGGCAAGATATTGGCCCCTAGGATTCCAAAATTTTTGAGATCTTTTTAATTTCAATAATATAAATTTGACATAGAGTAATGCAGGCGGCAGCCACCATTATTATATTAATCAGTAGCTCTCCATTCAGGCTGACTGGATCGCATTAGTAAAAGTCAAACATCACGCAAGGAATGATTTTATTGCTCATATGATGCGTTTAGGAATTTATCCATCATCAGATATCAAGGAGCAATTACTGCCCGTAGATACAGCGTTTCAAGTTGTATGTGAAATAAGCATTTGCGGACTAGTCTGCGAATGTTTGTTTCACATACAACCTGAAAACCATATCTACGTGCAATAATCGTTCCTGGATATCTGATGATGGATAAATTCTGAAACACGTCACATGTGCAATAACGTCATTCCTTGCCTAATGTTCGATTTTTATCATTGCGATCCAGTCGGCCTGAAAGCAGAACTACTGATTGTTTCCATTTCAAGTTGGACATTGGATAACAAATGACGAAGGAAATTTTGTTTTCGTTTGAAATAATTACAATTTTTTTCCTTTATTTGTACTGTGCACCCATGCATCTTGTCAAATTTCATGATTCTGGACCAACGGTAAGTGCCCTGTAGATGTTAACGAGTAAGTTATCGAGTATCAAAATATGTGACATAAATGGCCGTATATTTTTATAGCGCTGACTTCAGTTTTTTAGACCGGCAAGAGACCGTAGACCTTAGTACGTGACATAAATTTCAACATGAGGAAAAGGGGTCTTAAGAGACGTATGCACAACAGACAGACAAATAGCAACTGACAAAACATTTTTTTCTTGTGATATAATTAAAAATGTACTGTTACGGAATTTTTCCCGAAGTTGTAGTGTGAAACCTTCTTTTTTAGCACTGCTTTCCGGAATTGGAAGGAGCGCCTGGTCCCCGGCACGAATCCTCCCTGCGGACTTGTGTCGATGTCTGGTGAGCCGGCCAGTCTGTGGACGGTTTTTAGGCGGTTTTCCATCTGCCTCGGCTAATGCGGGCTGGTTCCCCTTATTCCGCCTCAGCTGCACTATGTCGGCGATTGATGCGCAAACAAGTTCTCCTCGTACGTGTCCACCACCATTACTCTACCACACAAACATAGGGGTTACACTCGTCTTGTGTGAGATTCACTGAGGGGATCCACCGGGGGCCGAACCGCACAATGACCCTGGGTTCGGTGTGGGGCGGCGTAGGGGTGAAGCGGAGTGCGGTAGTCGTCGTGGGCTTGTGGACCACTGCGGCTGCGGCGGGGACGGAGCCTAACCGTCGTTTCTAGGTCCCCGGTTAGCATACAGTACAATACAATACAATCATCATGAAAGTTTTAACCTTGAATACCATGGTGTCTTTGGAATGCACTGTTGAATCCATGCAACGTTTCGTCCTTTCGTCAACGGAGAAGTTTCCCTGAATTGGTACCAATCACAAAATGCCCCCGTTAGCTACAGTGGCTACGAAGTTGTTTAAGGCAGACGTGCAAAGAAAGGTATTCATGCCGAGATGCTGTTCTTTGCCAGTTTATTTTGCGCACACTCTATAGACCGATTAAAATTACTTGATAGTTGACACTTCACGCATTGCAGTTGGTATTCTCCAGAGTGCTTACGTCACGCCCGAATCATTCCCCGCTGTCAAAGTGTCACAACAACTGGTCAGTTCGCTTCCAGTTTCTTGTCAGGCTTTCTTTCTTGATGCATTTGTATCCCGAATGATGGGTCGAGTACTTTTATTTCGTATTTCATACATAATAGTCCGCAGCTCGTGGTCGTGCGGTAGCGTTCTCGCTTCCCACGCCCGGGTTCGATTCCCGGCGGGGTCAGGGATTTTCTCTGCCTCGTGATGACTGGGTGTTGTGTGATGTCCTTAGGTTAGTTAGGTTTAAGTAGTTCTAAGTTCTAGGGGACTGATGACCATAGATGTTAAGTCCCATAGTGCTCAGAGCCATTTGAGCCATCACACATAATAACCATACTAGAAACAACAAACAAACACACACACACACACAGAATCATGCTAATGAAATACACACGTTCACACACTGCACTAACCGAACATTACCGGAAATTTTCGCACAAGATGTGATTCAGCGTCACATACTGAGTTATCATAATTACAGAGATCACCTTAGATTAGATAAGCGCTGTAGGGCATAGCCTGAAGCAGAATTTTTTAAAAGCTGCAATTCATCATTGCGCCGGCCGGTGTGGCTGAGCGGTTCTAGAAGCTTCAGTCTGGAACCGCGTGACTGCTACGGTCGCAGGTTCGAATCCTGCCTCGGGCACGAATGTGTGTGCTGTCCTTGGGTTAGTTAGGATTAAGTAGTTCTAAGTTCGCAGATTCGAATCCTGCCTCGGGCACGAATGTGTGTGCTGTCCTTAGGTTAGTTAGGATTAAGTAGTTCTAAGTTCTAGGGGACTGATGACCTCAGACGTTAAATACCACAGTGCTCAGAGTCATGATTGCGACTGGGCCACCACACTTAAAAATATGCCGAGTTTATGTAGTGTAGCACGATGGTTATCATATTAGTATGGTTTGTAGGTCGTAGGTTCGAACCTAGTCA
Organism: Schistocerca cancellata; assembly: GCF_023864275.1. Lineage (NCBI taxonomy): Eukaryota > Metazoa > Arthropoda > Insecta > Orthoptera > Acrididae > Schistocerca > Schistocerca cancellata. Next base: position 778,763,302 of record NC_064628.1, on the reverse strand, counting down.
ATTCCGTGAACGTTTAAATCGAACCAAAGTACCTTCTTATTATTTTTATTCAATTAATTTGTTTAAATGTAATTTTTTATTTCTTATGCTTTTTCGCGTCATTTTTCGTCACTATATTTGCTTTTTTATTTGCTTTTATTTTTCTTCCTAATTTTTTTGTTTGGAATCTACCTGTGTAGTGCTCAATTTGCAACCAAGTGTCAACGAGGACTGGTCATCGGTTGGTAAAGCCGCAGCTCATGTAGCCAGAGTGAGCATGGTTTCATGTAACCGATGATAGCGAGAAATAACAGTTTGCTTTTGGTGAAACTGAATTTTTTTCTGTGTTGCATTTTCTCGTAAAAGTTAGCTTTAATCACCGTCAGAAAATCGATCGTGATTAGTACTGCCGCATATTGCTGACCAACTTTTTCGCGGCTCTATTCCACCTGGCAACGTTGTGGTTAGCTTAGGAAATGAGTTTAATTTCAGGGCTACAAAACACATCATCAACCACAGTTCATTCGCTGGTCTCTTAAAATCAGCAGTCGGCAGAGCATTTCGCATTTCCGACAAACCTCGCGGTGGCCACTTCCAATATTGCTCTGCATTACATATTAACAGAGAGTGTGAAGTGATCCGCCATTTTTTCTTTTTTTCTTTGGCAGGTTACTAGGACAGAGCGTCATCGGTTCAGATCCGGTCCAATTGTCTCGGTGAACAACTAAGAGGAGACTCAAAGCAACGGCTGAATAACAGGCGAGCATAGCACTTTGAAGGTGTGCTGGTGGAACTTTAAGTTCCATGCCACCCTCCGACGGTGGAAGGACAGAGGCGGGGTGCAGTAATGCGCCAACTCTATGGTCAAGGAGAAAAGTGGCTGGACGTGAACAGGCCACTGTACGAAACGGGCAGAAAAACGTGGTCGTATTGGGCCTATCGCCAGTCGTAGCCCGAATCCGAGTCCTCCGGGATGGTGAGCGGAACGGCGTGTCCGAGCCAACGCATTGGAACTGTAGTGCCGATGGTTTAGAGTCCAGCGATTGTCTCTCGGAGGACGTCCACTTTTCTGTACAGTTGGTGAGCCTTACGGCGAATGGTCGTCTTGAAAAGGGCTGTATTTGTCTCCTCATGCAGAGTGACAATCCTGGTGAGCGGAGGGGCGTGAAGACTCCACTTGAGAACTTTATTCTGTAGGCGCTGGAGCGTCAGCATCCGGGACTTACTACTTGTGGCCCACGCAGAGGAACCATGCGTTAGTGAGAGTAGGACAACGGACTGACACAGCCGGAGCTTGGTATCTAAATTCAGCTCTCGTCTGGAGAAGAGCGGGTACAAGGCCTTTGTCAACTTTAACCCTTTATGGGTGACGTATTCTGAGTGGCGGTGGAAGAAAAGTTTCTTATCCAACCAGACCCCGAGATACTTGGTAGGTTGGGCCCACGGGACCCGGACGCTCCCGATTGAGATGTTGTTTCGGAGTATAGCGCGCCGTTTAATGAAATACACATCCATGGTTTTGGCGGCATTGAGGGCCATTTTATCGGAGCGACACCAGGTGACTGTTGCGTCCACTTGCCTTTGTAGGCGAGCAATGAATTGATCAGGATTGCGGCCAGTCGTATAAAGCGCTGTGTCATCGGCATATCGCGCCAAATGGCAGTGACGGGTGACGGGGATGTCATTGATATAGACATTAAAAAGGGGACAGCACAGAGCCCTGAGGGGTACCCATTGACATGTGGCGTACACTGCAGCACTTTCCCCGCTAAGCAACGAGGAAGGTCATCTGGTGAAGGAAATCATCCACGATCTTAACGTAGATGTCAGCATCTTATACACCAGGTTGTCCTGCGAAATGTTATCATGAGCATTCGGCACGTCCGAGAAGACAGCTGCCGTCGACATGCTGGAATTAAAACCCTTGCTGATGTGCTCCGTGATCCGGAGGACAGGTGGGATGTAAACCCAAACTGTTTTGGACGGATCGTCGCAGCTGCCGCCAGAGGCTGGGAAATACGGTGGAGTATGAGTAGGGTGACCAGACGTCCGGATTAATCCGGACATGTCCTCCTTTTTAGCTCTTTGTCCGGGGTCCGGACGGATTTTTGCAGTGTCCGACTTTTTCGCAAAGTTGAGCGTAATACAGTTAAATTTACAATTCGTCCCGTTCTATTGATCTTTTCCTAAATACTTTAACTATTGGCACAGCCTTCGTGTTAGTAGGTGGCACCAGGATCGTCGATGTGATCTACCTATAAGCGAATGCAAATTTCGTTTATTTGAAATGTTCGTTTCGTATCTTCGCTTTGTATTGGCTTGGCTTCCTGTAGTGCACGTGTGATTTGTGAGTGTAATTCTTAACCGAGTGAGTTACGTAAAATATTTGGCTATGCCTAAACGAAAGTGTACATTTTCTGACGTCCTATCTTACAAATATCCGGCTTTAAGAAAGGGAGAAATGAATTTGAAGCGAAATGTAAGATATGTGGAGCTGGAACGTACGTCTCAGTGGCCAATGAAGGTAAGGAATAACTCGGCAGATTAACTGTCAAGGTTTTATTTCATTGTTTCATAGTCATTCAATTTATTTGTATTCGGAAGGTTAAAATGGAGTTTACATGTCGTCAGCTGCTGCTTGAATTGTAGACGTTGGTAGCGGTGCGTCGAATGAAGGGAGGTGAATGGTCTTACGTTTTTCGCTTTGTAAGCAATTCCGTGTTGTTGACATAACAAAACAATTGACGCCACACTGTCACCACAATCAATGTTTTTAATTTTTTTTATATTGCTCAGTTAACCATCACCTGACCATCAGCAACAATTAACTACTAGTTTTACCGGTAATTCCCAGCAGTCACGTGACTTGTCCAAAGCTGACGGGTGGTATCCTCATCTGCAGTTGACCCGTTTGATGTGTCCTCTTTTTTCTTCCTTTGTCCTCCTTTTTGAAGCTGTTTGTCGTCCTTTTTAAACAATTGCATCTGGTGACCCTAAGTATGAGAGACTCCAGGACCTTCGCCATGGTGTTCATAAAGCTGATGAGATTGTTGTTGGTAGGTACGGTAGGGTCTTCAGAAGGCTTTGGGATCGCAATAAGCTTTATCTGTTTCCACTGTGGAGGGAAAAGACCACTCTGAAGACAACAGTTCAATATCCTGGTGAAGGAGGATACGGGGCACTACGGCTGTGGACGTAAGGTGACCCGCCGTTTTTGTTTTCACCAATAACCGAGTGGTAGTCGGGAGCCAATATGGCAACATTGTAGCGGCAAGTGGCAGACATCAACTATCAAGTAATTTTAATCGCATTATAATTTTGGTGGTGTGTGTACTGTTTCGCAGAGGGATGTTCAGTGGACGTGTGGCGCGTGAAGAGCCGGCACGAGCCAGTGCTGGCAGTGGGTGGCGCGCTGGCGCTACCGGACCACGAGACGGGACAGCTGCTGCTGCCCAATGGTGGTGTCGTGCTGGCCGGCTGTCCCGGGGCCGGCAACAGTCTTAAGCTGGGCAAGGGACTCCGCCACGTCAACGCCACCTGCACGTCGGCCGGCACCTTGCAGGTACCAAACTCTCCTCGCCTTGTCCTAGTTGCTGCCACCGCACCACTGCCTGTAAAACTCTAACAAAAAGGAGACAATTATGGAACTGTATCAAAAAAAAAAAAAACAAAAAAAAAAAAACAAAAAAAAAACCGTAAATTAGTTACAAACTACAGCGTGCATACACTTTATTCAGCATGTAAACGTCACTGCAGATATTCAGATTTAGGTTATTAAAGGTTCGATATGCGTGCTATCATTGGCGATGATATGGCACAGATGACAAACTACGGCGTGCATACACTTGATTCAACATTGAAATCTGGTTTCGCAGGACAGAGCGGATCAGGTTGTGGAAAGGGGCTAAGGTCAATTACTGTTCGTTATACAAGAACACACACAACTTTATTCCTCAAAGCAATGCACAAGTTTCTCTTTAAAGCAACAAAGATCAATCCACAGATGAAGGGTCCGCAGCTCGTGGACGTGCGGTAGCGTTCTCGCTTCCCACGCCCGGGTTCCCGGCTTCGATTCCCGGCGGAGTCAGGGATTTTCTCTGCCTCGTGATGACTGGGTGTTGTGTGTTGTCCTTAGGTTAGTTAGGTTTAAGTAGTTCTAAGTTCTAGGGGACTGATGACCATATGTGTTAAGTCCCATAGTGCTCAGAGCCACAGATGAAGGCCCAAGTATGTTGTTGTTGTTGTGGCCTTCAGTCCTGAGACTGGTTTGACGCAGCTCTCCATGCTACTCTATCCTGTGCAAGCTCCTTCATCTCCCAGTACTTACTGCAACCTACATCCTTCTGAATCTGCTTAGTGTATTCATCTCTTGGTCTCCCTCTACGATTTTTACCCTCCATGCTGCCCTCCAATCCTAAACTAGTGATCCCTTGATGCCTCAGAACATGTCCTACCAACCGATCCGTTCCTCTTGTCAAGTTGTGCCACAAACTCCTCTTCTCCTCAATTCTATTCAATACCTCCTCATTAGTTATGTGATCTACCCATCTAATCTTCAGCATTCTTCTGTAGCACCACATTTCCAAAGCTTCTACTCTCTTCTTGTCCAAACTATTTATCGTCTATCTTTCACTTCCATACATGGCTACACTCCATACAAATACTTTCAGAAACGACTTCCTAACACTTAAATCTATACTCGATGTTAACAAGTTTCTCTTCGTCACAAACGCTTTCCTTGCCATTGCCAGTCTGCATTTTATATCCTCTCTACTTCGACCATCATCAGTTATTTTGCTCCCCAAATAGCAAAACTCCTTTACTACTTTAAGTGTCTCATTTCCTAATCTAATTCCCTCAGCATCACCCGACTTAATTCGACTACATTCCATTATCCTCGTTTTGCTTTTGTTGATGTTCATCTCATATCCTCCTTTCGAGACACTGTCCATTCCGTTCAACTGCTCTTCCAAGTCCTTTGCTGTCTCTGACAAAATTACAATGTCATCGGCGAACCTCAAAGTTTTTATTTCTTCTCCATGTATTTTAATACCTAAGCCGAATTTTTCTTTTGTTTCCTTTACTGCTTGCTCAATATACAGATTGAATAACATCGGGGAGAGGCTACAACCCTGTCTCACTCCCTTCCCAATCACTGCTTGCCTGTCATGCTCCTCGACTCTTATTACTGCCATCTGGTTTCTGTACAAATTGTATATAGCCTTTCGCTCCTGTATTACCCCTGACACCTTCAGAATTCGTAAGAGAGTATTCCAGTCAACTTTCTCAAAAGCTTTCTCCAAGTCTACAAATGCCATGAAAGTAGGTTTGTCTTTCCTTAATCTTTCTTCTAAGGTAAGTCGTAAGGTCAGTGTTGCCTCACGTGTTCCGATATTTCTACGGAATCCAAACTAATCTTCCCCGAGGTAACTCCTCCAGAATAAGTTTAAATGATTGCTTTTAAAACACCAGGATTCAAAGTAACGGCTGAAGGCCTTACATAAGCAAAATTACAATCTCTTCTCGGCTAAAGGCCGAAATAATATTTCAGATCAGGTAAGGACATTCTTTAAAAGCCAAACATTTACAAATTCCGGCTAAAGGCCATATTAAGGAAAATTCAAGTTAATTCTTCGGCTGAAGGCCCAATAAAAATTTTTTCTTTACATAATAAAAGAGAGGCTTTAAATATAAGTTTTTACACAGCACAACAGAAAAACATCTTAAGAAAACTTGAAGTATCTTGTCGGCTGAAAGCCCAAACAATGAAGACAACCTTAAGATAAACATTTACAGAACACGGCTGAAGGCCGTTTCAAGAATTCAAGATAATTAAAGAGAAATCTTACAGACAAGTATTTACATATTTAAGCCACAGATTCTGAAACAAACGCGGCTGACGGCCTAAATACAGAGCAACAAGAATTTTAAATGAAACACGGCTGAAGGCCTAATCTTACAGTTGTTATGAAGTTCGGCTGAAGACCATATACTAAACATAAAACAGACGATATTAACACACAGCTGAAGGCCTGGTACAGTACCTGCAACCAGATAAAATGACAATCACAAACAACAAACAGTGGTGCTCAGAAGTGATCGGAGGGTCGGCCTGGGGAGGAACCTCTAACCACCTCTAACTCAGCTCGCCCTATTTGCCCAAGAAATTCACAGTGCCGTAGACACTGGCGAGCAGATTGATGCCGTATTCCTGGACTTCAGGAAGGCATTTGATACGGTTCCGCACTTACGTTTAGTGAAAAAAATACGAGCTTACGGAATATCGGACCAGGTTTGTGATTGGATTCAGGATTTCCTAGAAGAAAGAACACAACATGTCATTCTTAACGGTTCAAAATCTGCAGATGTAGAGGTAATTTCAGGAGTACCGCAAGGAAGCGTGATAGGACCTTTATTGTTTACAATATACATAAATGACTTAGTTGACAACATCGGTAGCTCCGTGAGGCTATTTGCAGATGACACGGTTGTCTACAAGAAAGTAGCAACATCAGAAGACTCGTACGTACTCCAGGAAGACCTGCAGAGGATTAATGCATGGTGCGACAGCTGGCAGTTTTCCCTAAACGTAGATAAATGTAATATAATGCGCATACATAGGGGCAGAAATCCATTCCAGTACGATTATGCCATAGGTGGTAAATCATTGGAAGCGGTAACGACCGTAAAATACTTAGGAGTTACTATCCGGAGCGATCTGAAGTGGAATGATCACATAAAACAAATAGTGGGAAAAGCAGGCGCCAGGTTGAGATTCATAGGAAGAATTCTAAGAAAATGTGACTCATCGACGAAAGAAGTAGCTTACAAAACGCTTGTTCGTCCGATTCTTGAGTATTGCTCATCAGTATGGGACCCTTACCAGGTTGGATTAATAGAAGAGATAGACATGATCCAGCGAAAAGCAGCGCGATTCGTCATGGGGACATTTAGTCAGCGCGAGAGCGTTACGGAGATGCTGAACAAGCTCCAGAGGCGGACACTTCAAGAAAGGCGTTACGCAATACGGAGAGGTTTATTATCGAAATTACGAGAGAGCACATTCCGGGAAGAGATGGGCAACATATTACTACCGCCCACATATATCTCGCGTAATGATCACAACGAAAAGATCCGAGAAATTAGAGCAAATACGGAGACTTACAAGCAGTCGTTCTTCCCACGCACAATTCGTGAATGGAACAGGGAAGGGGGGATCAGATAGTGGTACAATAAGTACCCTCCGCCACACACCGTAAGGTGGCTCGCGGAGTATAGATGTAGATGTAGATGTAGGTGAGACAGACAGCCAAGCATAGCACTGAACAATCGGGTAGCAACACGACCTACGGACAGCTGAGGAACCAACCAACAGCCTAATCTATTCCCTTCCACCTGACTCACTCGCTGCTCTATTTCAACCGCCCGACTGACTACTCCAGTATGCAAACAGCATTCATCTGCTCGGTAGAAATCACACGGTTCCGCGTAAACACACTTGCACAAGAACCTGAACAATCGTAAAAGCAATCACTGTGGAACAACAAGTACGAATCAGTTCGACACACAGAGAGCATCCACAAGCGGTCGGCGACCAAATATACGTCGTCCGATGAGACGACCGACCGAACGACCAACCCAGGTCGTTCCCACTCAAGTTACGTGTGTCGGCAAGGGTGGGGCGAGTCTTGGCTGTCCGAAGCTGAGTGCAGCTCCAACCCGACTCAACTCCGTGTCCGTTCGTAACTCGGAGACACGGCGATCCGGGCACACTGGCTCGGACCCATCCCTGCAGAGGTAACTCTTGCCCATTGGCCACGACGTCTCTGCACATGGAAGGAACCGACCCACGTCCGGCACGATGACCAAGTGACGAGGCCCAGAAACGGTCAAAAGACGAAATACACGTCGCCCGATGAGACGACCAACCGAACGACCAACCAACGGTCGTCCTGCTCCAATCTCCTTCCGTCGGGCAGTTCATGTGTGTCGCCAGCAGTTGGCGAGCACTGGCTGTCCGCACCTCACAGGTGCTGCTGCGTCGCGTCTTCACTCCTGCTGCGCCCCGACTGAGCTCCCACCACCCCTCGAGACACACGACGACCCAGAAATACTATCAGTCGCTCCAGAGATGGTACGAGAGTGCACCTATCGATAAGCGCTGCTGCTGCCACTCACGGGCAGGTAATGCAGGAAGTTAGTGACGCCAGTAAATGGAATAAGAAAACGAGGCGGCAGTACCGTAAGAGAAGATGACAATACATGGGATGAACATGAGCCGTGCATGGCTCAAACATGTAAACATCACTAGATATTTTGATTTAGATTATGACATGTTCGATATACCTGCCATTATTGACGATGATGTGGCACAGACGATTAGCGAAATTCTGCAAGAGCTGCTGAAGTGTCAGAACATCAATACTGTCAATGACCTCCTGAATGGCTGTTTTCAGCGCAGCAATGGTTTTGGGGTTACCGCTGTGCACCTTGTCTTTAATATAACTCTACAAAAAGGAATATACGTGTTCAGATCCGAAGAATGTGGCGGTCAATCGAGGCCCATACCAGTAGCCTCTGGGTACCCTAGAGCCAGAATGCGGTCCCAAAATGCTCCTCCATCAAACACTCTCCTGCTTCGATGGGGTGGAGGTTCGTCTTGTATGAACCACATCATCTTCCAAAACCTTCACGTACCATTCGGTAGTCATCGTGCCATCAAGGAATATCGCACCGATTATTCCGTGACTGGTCACTGCGCATCACACAGCCACCCATTGGGAGTGAAGACACTTCTCGATCGCGAAATGCGGATTCCCAGTATCTCAAACACGCCACTTTTGTTTATTGACGAAGGAACCCATCGAAATGGAAGTGGGCTTCGTCGCTAAACCAAATCATGCATGCACATACTAATTCCCATCATGCCCCCCCCCCCCCCCATCCCCGGCCAACCGTGCAGTTTCGACGTCCTAGCGCAAACCGTTCAGAAGTTATGACGATTGTATTTCATATAGTCCAAAAAGTGTCAGCCTGCACACATGTACAGGCTGTAATCGTACCGCACCACCATTTATTGACAAAACTATGATTATACGATGAAGCAAACAAAAATTTTGATTGGTTAGAGGAGTTTATGGTATGGGAAACGAAGCATGATATCTCGAAAGGACAGTCATCGACATAGTAGAAATAAGTTTAGACGCGCCCACAAGGGAATGTGTTGGCACTCTTATTGTACATGTCGTTTATTAAAGATCTGGCATACTATATTAACAGTAATCTCAGATTTTTGTAACTGATGCAGTTGTCTGCAGTGATGTAATCTCTGTAAGGAGTAACACAAAGACGAAGTAGAACCTTGATAAGATTTCAAAGTAGTACAAAGAAGAGCAACTCATTTTTGCTCTGTACTACTTCGTACACATTGGTAAGGAGAGGTGGCCTGCAGAGTGATGCAGCAGGGATGCTGGACACGAGCAGACATGATTAGCGAATACTTAAATACAGTAAACGGAAGTTTCACTTAACCCTTTGTTGCCTGACGGTACTTAAAAGTACCAGTAAGTTTTGACTCTCATTATTTTCTCGTGGTGCAGTTTCGTGATCTGAGAGCCTGTCGGTACGTAACAGTAACTCTGCTCTACTGTTTCATAGATGTTATTGTGCAATACATAGACCTCTCTGGCGGTCAGAGCTTGAAATTGTTTTTCGCGCGCTGCTGTGAAAACAGAAGATTGTATGTGCTTGTTTCCATGGTGTTGCCTGAATTTGTGCGCAATTTATTGAAACTTCCGTTGAGTTTTCCATTGTACGTACTTATCTTCTTTGTTTTTTTCATAATAGTTTGAAGCATTACGTTATATGTGAATGAGATAAAGTGGAAAATATAAGGCGGACTTATTAGTACCGTCAGGTTGTGTGAACACTTTATTGTAGCAACAATGCGTTACCTCTCACTAGTTGTTCTGTCCACTTTTTCTCACATAGAAATCGGTAAATACATTTGCCTGTGGAGCAATTAGAACAAACAGGAAAGGTTTGCCAGGCAATTTACCTAAAGAAAAATGTCTAAATCAAATCACAGAGAGTCATCTTTAGACCTAACAGTATTTCAATGGAAGGAAAATAAAGTAGTGTATTTTGCGTCAAACTTCCATGGCACTGAACAGAGCGTAGTGACAAGAAAACAGAAAGATGGAACTAGTATGACTATACCATGTCCAGTTATTGTATGTGATTACAATAAAAACATGGGTGGTGTGGACCATGCAGACAGATTACGTTCAACATATGGTCTTGACAAGCGATCAAAGAAATGGTGGCACCCTCTCTTCTGGTGAGCAATAGAAATTGCTTTTGTCAATGCTTACGTCATTTTCAGTGATCTACATGGGGCACTGCCACTGCTGGAATTCAGCGTGCTGTGGCACTAGGGCTAATGAATGAAAAGCAAGTGTCAAATCTCAAAAAGAGAAACTCTGGTAAAGATGAAATAACTCTCACAAAGAGAAGGAAAGATAACTTTTCTGTTCCGAAGGATGTACGTCTTGGCAACAGAGGAAACCATTTTGTAGTGTTCAGTTGTAAAAGAGGACGATGCAAAATTTGTGCGAAAAATAAAATTCAGTCGAGAGCACATTCACAATGTGGTACATGTAAAGTGTATTTGTGCTGCAATGAGAAAAAGAACTGTTTCCTACAATTTCATGAGGTATCACTAAATATGTGATACGTATATACTGTCAAAATGTATAGCTAAGTTACTATGTATTGTGAAGTTGCTCTAGATAAAATCTATGTGAAATTAAAAAAAAATCAGAAATATCATATTTCTGTTAATTAATTTTCTAATGTTAAAATATTTATGTGGAATAAAGTACAACTTATAAAAATTGGAGCATTTTTCTGCGCATGTTATGATTCTGTCCATGGAGTCTGACGGTACTTGTGAGTACCAGGAGAGAAAAAAGTTGTGAAAAATAAAATAAAATTTTACAAAAAATCCTACCGTCATTTGAGGCCACAATAGCATCAATTCTGCAAAGAAAATGTTAAAAAGTACATTTTTTCTTATGTCAGGAAACAAAGGGTTAACTTATAGCTTTCTCCAAGCATTAAAATGTAAATGTCTTGTGACTAGGGCTTCCCGTCGGGTAGACCGTTCGCCAGGTGCAAGTGTTTCGATAAGACGCCACTTCGGTGACTTGTGCGTCGACGGGGATGAAATTATGATGATTAGGACAAGACAACACCCAATCCCTAAGCGGAGAAAATCTCCGACGCAGCCGGCAATCGAACCCGGGCCCTTAGGATTGACATTCTGTCGCGCTGACCACTCAGTTACCGGGGGCGGACTCTCCAAGTATTGCGAAGAAATTTTACAAACGAACGAACACCAATAAAGTTCAGCTATTCCAAGAAGCAACTAAGTAGTGTCGTGCGGAGTGAGGCTCCTGCTACAAATGGACGAGTGAACTGTCGAAGGCTGACTTAAGACTGAAGACTTTCGAAGACTGCGACAGAGACTGGGGCGTGTAGCTGCCGCCGGAAATCGTATATCGCGGCGGCAGAGGACGCTCGCAGTTGGAGACGCTTAAAGCGTGGCTCGGTGGCCTCACATCACTCAATTCGCCGGGTCACTGCTTGACCGCTACCGGCGTCTGTCGGAAACGTGCTTTTCCGTTGCGAACTATGAAACACTCATGGGGGTGGTATCAATGTATGATAACACAGTTTAATGTACCGTAATGTTCTTCACAAAATGCGAATAACTAGTATCCTATGAGAACAATAGCAATGGGCCACAGCTGGAATCAGGCAACACACGCAAATATTTGGCTATAACAATTTGTACGCATGTGAAATGGAGTTACGTCAAGGCTCATTCGTAGGGAAGACAAGTGGCCGACTTCTGGTCATTGTGCGAAAGAGGGTGCCTGAAAATCACTCCTTCCATAATACTCCTCAAGCGTGTAGGGCCCATGGAAATGGAAATGTTGTGTGGCTAGTGCTTCTCGTCGGGTAGACCGTTCTCCTGGTGCAAGTCTTTCAAGTTGACGCCACGTCGGCGACTTCCGTGTTGATGGGGATGAAAGGATGATAATAAGGACAACACAACACCGAGTCCCTGAGCGGAGAAAAATCTCCCATCCAGCTGGGAATCGAACCCGGGTCGTTAGGTATGACATTCCACTGCGCTGACCACTCAGCTACCGGGGGCGGACTGTAGGACCATACCAGATATGAATAATAACAAGTACTGAACACATACAAAGAAGGGTGGCACAAATAGTTGCAGGTTTGTTCGCCTCACGGGAGACTGTTACGGAAATATAGTGTCACGGAAATATAGAGTTTCGGGGAAATATAGAACGTCAAGGAATTACAGTATAGAGTTTCAGGGAGATATGGAGTGTCACGGAAATATTGGAAAACCTCAAGTGACAGACTCTTGAAAAGAGAGCCTGTTATCCTGTGAAAGCCAACTGTGCCACAGGAAATGGGGGGAGTGGAAAAATGCTGGGAGCTGTGTTAGCGTAACCCTTTAAAAAGTTTTACACACATTTATTAATCAAACTCAACAAATCCGAGCGCTAGCTTAAGCTGATGATAAACAAATAATCCAGCACCCAATTTACAAAATATCAACTTACTATCAAGCACAATATAACACATTTGATAAAATACTGTACTCCTCAGATTATCTTTAGCTTTTCAATAAGAGGGCGCAAAGCAATATACCGCAAATAGCAGAGCGACCGTAAAAGTATGACAAGAACTACCACAATAATGAAATCTTTACCCCGAAAACAATATCTCAAAATATGTAGCACCAAAGCTGGCACCCTAAATTAAAACAAGCATAGCATAATTAAGCCAACCACAGCATAATTAATAAAGCACGACAACCAGATTATCCAATTCTAACCACAGCCACAATAAATGAGAGGGCAATTCAGTCAACGCCAGCGTAAAACAGATCACAATTTCACAGAACACAATAAGCAGAATAGTACCAATTCTTGGGGTTTAACACAGTAGCACCTACAGTGGCTCTTGCACTATTTAAAAAGTTCGAGACAGACATAGCTGGCTGCACGATACCATAATGGTTTGCACTGGAGACAACCAGCACATCCTCCTTTAACTGTCATAGCCGAACACACCCAGCAGCTAATAACAGCTCGTGTCCCGGCACCACGACGTTCCTTTGATCCATAAGTCTAGCTAGCTCTGTCCGGTCATTCACACTGAATCCGATGCTCTGTGTTGATTAGACAGCAAGCGCTACAAACCAAGGTTGCAGACTCTTCCAGGCTGCCTCCGCCAGTTTGCTGTGCGAATTTCTGGTCTGTCTCCTCCAGCTGGCTACCCTTTTAGATGATCATTACCTATCGTGCCTTCTTGCTGACCATCTTCACACTGCTTCTCTACTAAGGCTCCCCCCTCTGCAGACGTCAGCGGCCGTCCTATCCTCCTAATATAATGGGCTGCTACCACTCCAGTCTGCTTCCACCAAACAGTTAACTATTTCTGCCTGCCATAGCAGATGTCCCTACCCCTTCTACTGAACTTGTCCCCTACAGACTTCCTTCCTCACATATCTTTTTCTCTAATTCTTCATTTTGTTTGAAACAAATTTGTGTAAAACAAACAGAATACAAGCTAGCTCACAAATGGTTATAATAACGCACAATGATGTCAGTCAGTATACAAGATGTTTCAAAAAGAGTGTCACATATTCCTGGAGGCGGTACCACAATCAAAATTAGCAGAAAATTCCCTATAAAAATATGTCTGGAAATCAACACCTGTTGTGCTATGGGACGTTTTACTTTTCACGAGTAATGTGCAGTATTGTGGTGTAGGCACGATTCGCAAGAGATGCTACCGCAGATTATGACAATACACATGTATGAGCAGATGCAGATCCTCGAGCAATCATGGAGGTGAGGCATCAGGATCGCTTCAGTGTATGGGCACGAATTGTCGCTGACAGACACTTAGGGCCATACGCTTTACCAGTGTTCTTCATAATGAGATACCAGCGCTAGTGGAGAATGTTACCCTTTTAGAGAGACAACGATTATGGTTTATGAACAACAAGTCACCATCTCATTTTCTACAGATCGTGCTTCAGTGCCTCACCTCAGTGTTTCATGAGTGCTGGATTGGTCGAGGACAGTCTTGCATCCCTTGGCTTTCTGACTGTGGGGAGATTTATGGGCGTTGGTGCATGTCCAACCCATCAACAATTTGCAGATGTTACAGGAGCACGTTATCAATGCATGTGCCATAATCCGAATGCAAATACGTGTATATTCGCTGAGAAGAAGGGATGATGGGTGTATCTGGATGCGTGGTGACCACATGCAGCATTGCCTCTAGTGCCTTCTACGACGTAACAGAAAGATAAGAATGAGAGCAAAGATTGGCCCCTATCTCAAATATTATACTGCTTGACAATTGCTAAGGAACAACAGATGCTTGCTGAAGGACAACTCCCAATTGCTATGGAACAACCAGCAACTGCTATTGAACATCCAACCAATGGTCCACTGACGGAAAAAATAACATCAAAAAATAATTAATGTAGAGTAATTAAATTTCGGGAATACATTGACCTAGCTCACATATGTAAGTGATTAACACTGCAAGATCACAGGTGAATGTAAAAGAGAGATAGGTCATTGCAAATGTGAAATGCTGGTACTTTAATGACCGGTGTAACCGTCAAAATGTTGAACGCAAGCATCCAAACGTGCATATATTGTGTTGCACAGGTGCTAGCCAGCTTGTGGGATGGAGTTCCATTCCTGCTGCACTTGGCTGGGCAATACAGGAACGGTAAATGCTGTTTGTGGTGAAACTGGAGTTATCGACCAATGACGTCCCATATGTGATCGATTGGAGATAGATCTGGTGATCGAGCAGGGCAAGGCAACATATCGACACTCTGTAGAGTATGTTGGGCTACAACAGTGATACGTAGGCAAGGGTTGTGCTGTAGGGAAACACACCCTGCTGAATGGCAGCACAACAGGTCGAATTTGCAATCAGGGTGCGTGGAATAACCATGACACTGCTACTACTGTCATATGAGATCGAACCTCAGACCATAACTCCAGGTGTAGGTCCAGGGCGTCTGAAACGCAGACAAGGTGGTTGCAGGCCCTCAACTGGATTCCTTTTGTAAGTAGGCTGTTTATATTTTCTTATTGGTAACGCCACATAGCGCTCTGTTTGAAAATCACTGGCTGTGCTGTGTGCAGTCTGTGGCTAGTTTGCATTGTTGTCTGCCATTGTAGTGTTGGGCAGCGGCAGCTGGATGTGAACAGCGCGTAGCGTTGCGCAGTAGAGATGGGTCGAACTCGTTCATTCCCGTGAACTGCTTCATTCATTTCACTCTTTGCCGTGAAGCGTTCAAATGAAGTAGTTCATTCATGAAGTACGGAAGGCTGGCGAAGTTGCCCAGTTCGCCGCTCAGCCGCGGCTATGCTCGCTTCGCCTCGCTCGTACAATAAAGCTTCGTAATACTTCATAATTTTACCAACAGATGGCCGAACTATGCAGTAACGTGCACGCAACGTTTTACGCTCTTACAACGTCTGAGCTAACTTAAATAGAGTATGGTCGAAGGGGACAAAGGAAA
The DNA here is from genome assembly GCF_023864275.1 of Schistocerca cancellata. Taxonomy (NCBI): domain Eukaryota; kingdom Metazoa; phylum Arthropoda; class Insecta; order Orthoptera; family Acrididae; genus Schistocerca; species Schistocerca cancellata. The sequence continues at coordinate 778,747,668 of NC_064628.1, read as the reverse complement.
GATAAACAGAGAAGCCTGTCACATATAAAGAAGGTATTACATTTAATCTTGCTCGACATTTTCTCATGAAGCGCCCAAAAAAGTCTTTATCTGCCAAGTGAAACATTATTTGTTGTATTCATGGACTGAAAACAAGGGCTACCAACGAAATGCAGTCCAGTTTTATGTTCGTTTAAAATTTAATCCAAAATAGAATGTGTATGTTTACCACTGTCACAATGTCTATATATCTACTTTAAGTAATAATTCAGAAGTTTTCCTGTAGATTTATTTTTGTTGAGAATAATAACCCTCCAGATTCAAAATGTAAACTGTCACCTGTAGTCATTGGTACGATTTCAGTATTATTAACATGTTGGCTGTGCGTGCTCACACAGCCAGTCTCATCGTTTGTATCTGTAATATTCATTTGTCCGCAAGCGCTGCCAACGGTAGGCTACCGTAGACGCGAAGTATAACTGAACTGCACAAATAGTCACGGGTAAAGATGTCAGCACTGCAGGAAGCAGCTGACGCTGCCTTCCCCTCGCCCCTCACCACCAAAATACCACGCAAACCTATCGTTTCCCACAAACGCCACGCGATTCGTCGACAGGCAGTAGAGGGGGAACTGAAGTGAAGGGAGAATAAGTGACGTAAATGGGATGAGGGAGAGGGGAAGAGAGTGAGTGAACTAGAAAAAAGTGTGGAGTGTGTTATCTGTGAAGAGTTTGAAGTACCAGTTCATTGAAATTGAGTGGTTAGTTCACACTTCACTGGAGTGAAGCGTTCATTTAAACGACTCATTCACGAGCTCCCATCACTATTGCGCAGTTGGAGGTGAGCCGCCAGCAGTGGTGGATGTGGGGAGAGGAATGGCGGAGTTTTGATATTTGTAAGAATGGATGTTATGAACTGCTATATATATTATGACTATTAAGGTAAATACAATGTTTGTTCTCTATTAAAATCTTTCATTTGCTAACTATGCCTACTAGTAGTTAGTGCCTTCAGTAGTTTGAATCTTTTATTTAGCTGGCAGTAGTGGCGCTCGCTGTATTGCAGTAGTTCGAGTAACGAAGATTTTTGGTGAGGTAAGTGATTTGTGAAAGGTATAGATTAATGTTAGTCAGGGCCGTTCTATTGTAGGGATTTTTGAAAGTCAGATTGCGTTGCACTAAAAAAAAATATTGTGTGTCAGTTTAAGCACAGTCGTGTATAATTTTTGTAAGGGGACGTTTCACTTTTAACTAACACGCGGCCTTCACTGGCCCTGTGGCAGAACCAGATTTCATCAGAAGACACGACAGACCTCCACCCTGCCCTCCAATGAGCTCTTGCTTGACACCAGTGAAGTCGCAAATGGAGGAGGTTTGGGCTCAGTGGAATGCACACTACAGGGCCTCTGTCTCGGAGCTGTCCTTGAAGTAACCGATTTTCAAGAGCTCATTGTGTCCCTGTGGTGCCAACTGCTGCTTAAATTGTTGCTGAAGATCCAGTACGATGCACCAGAGCCATATGCCGCACACGATGGTCTTCCATCTCGGTGGTGCCACGTGCCAGTCCGCAGCCTGGTCTTCTTGCAACTGTACATTCTGGTGACCACCGCTGCCAGAAATCATGTACAGTGGCTACATGCTTGCCAAGTCTTTCGGCAGCATCAGAGATGGAACATCCAGCTTCTCGTAGCCCTATTATATGACCTCGTTCAAACTCAGTGAGATGTTAACAATGGCGCCTTTGTCACCTTAAAGGCATTCTCGACTAACTTCAACTTACTACGTCCAATCTCAAAAGTAACTCAAAAATGGCTCTGAGCACTACGGGACTTAACGGCTGAGGTCACCAGTCCCCTAGAACTTAGAACTACTTAAACCTAATTAAGGACATCACACACATCCATGCCCGAGGCACGATTCGAGCCTGCGACCGTAGCGGTCGCGCGGTTCCAGACTGAAGCGCCTAGAACTGCTCGGCCACACCGGCCGGCTCAAAAGTAACTAACGCTTACGAGCGTTACAGCGTGTATTTAAAGCAAACCTGAGTTCCATCCTCATAGTGGGGCTACTTGCTCCACTCTTATGTGTTTGGCGCGAAATTTAGACAACACTTTTCAGATGTATAAACCCGCTTACCGACTCTCGTTTGTGTCTCACAACTCCTTCTTGGTGTTGCGATTTTTTTCTATGGATGTAGTAAAAGGAAATGTAGAGGGTGGAACGTGTTAACTCCACCGAAGCCTGTGCACAAACGCTCTGTATGCATTCGACAGTTCATGCAGTACAGTGTTTGAGGAAGAGTGTTGTGGAACCGTTTAGTGTGACATTCCGTGTAGTATAGCATGTCTGCGACATCATTTGAGTGCTTACGACCATGGACGAGCTGCTGGAAGGCTAGAAGCTGGTCAAAATGTCATTACTGTGGCCACAGTAATGGGTGCATCCAAAAGTGTCATCTCGCTACTAAAAAAGACCACTGAAACAGGGAATGTTATGCGAAAGCATGCCGGTGGTCGAACACGGACCACCACACCGTAAGAGGATCGACGTGTAGCCCTAGTGATGAAAAGGAACAGACATCTCACTCCTAGGCAATCGATGAAGACCAAGCAACTGCTACCGCTACCTCTGTCTCTGACAGAAGCATTTCGCGGCGATTTCAGTCTGGTTTGTATACTCGGAGGTCTGCTGCATGCATCCCACTTCAACCACTCCAACGTCGAGAAGAGTTCGTTGGTGTAGCATGTTGTGGGGGGTCAGCAACAGCAGTCCAGAGTGATGTTCTCCGACGAATCCCGCGCCACTGTCGAAAGTGATTCTGGCCACCAGTTAGTGTGGAGAGAGAGAGAGAGAGAGAGAGAGAGAGAGAGAGAGAGAGAGAGAGAGAGAGGGGGGGGGGGGGGGGAGGGAGGGAGAGAGGAACACGTTACACATCACAGAATGTTCATGAACCTCATCGGTATGGCCTAGGCGATATGGTGTGGACAGGCATTATGCCAACTGCCCAACGCCGCTGCATATCTTTGCCCGAGGTATCTTCGTAACATAGTGGCATTGCAGGGAAATTATTCCTCGTCATGTCCTTCTGTTTAGGGATTTAGTAGGTCCCGACATTCTATTTATGGATGGCAATGCCCGCCAATACAAGACCGCTGAGTTGTCGAAAACACCCGAAGTGAAGATCGAACGTACGGAATGACCTGCGTACTCCCCGGACCTAAACATCATAGAACATGCTTGGGTTACTCTTGGCAGATGTGTTTCTCACAGAACACCCCTTCCCCAAACCGTGCAAGGACTGAAAACCGCCTTGATTGAGCAGTGGGACAATATCCACCAAGGAGTCATCAAAAGTTTGGTAATAAGCAAGAATGACAGGTGTAAAATGGGCATCTTTCTTACTGAGAGTCCGATATTGACCTTTATGTTGGGAGTCTGACCTGTGACAGATATGAACGTTATTTATGTCTGATGTCCTGTTTTCTCATGAGGTGAAATCCGAGTCATTTTTCGTTTTGAATGTACCACTTCACCTGTAGTGTGTTTAATGTCGTCCATCATTACCTGTGATTATTATTCCTGTCCAAGAATATCTCTGTTCTTTAGCAATTGTGCAGTGTAATATATTCAAACTGACTTTATCTTGTGGTTGTATGATGACTATCACAAAATAAAGATTAAGCAATACACAGAAAGGAAGAAGGAACTGTCTGGCATTGTCGGCTGGAAGGCACCGAAAAGTAGTGTCAGCCGCCTAATTACAGCGAAGGTTTTCCTCCCCCACACACAATGGCTACTTTCCTCGTGGAACGTGAAACTTGTGTCTTAAGCCTGTCTGTTGAGTGTAGATGACTATGATAGATGTATGTATAGGCGATAACAAGTTTGTTTTGTGTAATAATGCCTACTCCTCTCGCATAGCACCAAGGTGACTACCGGGCTTGAATTACCATCAACAACGTCATATGTCTTCACTCTATGTGAAACTCCGTATAGGTTGGCTAGATGGAAAAAACAAATAAATAAACCGCACAAAATCGTATAAACCACACAAAACCGTATAAAATATCTGTACCAAGAACGACTTGCACAGTATCTGCAGAACGAAATTACACAGAGCAATGTAAACAAAGAAAGGTAAAAATCCAGTCACTTATTAACAGAGCAGCAGTGGAAGTTTTAAGGAAAAAGAAGAAATTCAGAAAAGAAGAATGGTCTCATAATATGCAACGATGAAACGGAAAATGCAGTTAAAGAAAAGAAAAAATCGTACCTAAAAATCTACGCGGAAATACAGAAGAGATTCGAGGGACGCAGGTAAGAAGGCGCAAATCGAACGAAACCGTAGTAAGGAAAGATCAACGAGAAACGTACGACAGATTAAAATCAACTATAAAAAATGACATGCATGGTAGGCCAATGTGGAATATAAATTCGGGAAACAACTAAACATGGAAGAAAGATGTTGCAAGAATAAATGTCGTAGATAAATAGACTGAGATAAACAACTAAGGACTATGGGCTGAAGAAGGTGAGAAAGAGAAAGAAACAACAACTTTAGTGGATTAAGGGGATCCACTTATGTGCCAGGGAAATGACAATACACTAAATAAATGGAGATGATGGATTCAACGTAGAACTTCTTAAATATGGAGGATTAATGTTCAAACGGAGATTTTTATACCTCTCAAATGATTGCTGGAAAATTAGGATGGCACCGTCAGTGAGACTATAGAAGAATAAGCCTTCTATGCTTCTTACAAACTCTAGGCAAGAATTATTAAAAACAGAATGAGAAAGATAGTTGATGCCCTGCTAATGGAGGAACAATCTGGCCTTAGAAAGGGACGAACGTGAAGTGACGATATTATTGTCGTGCGACAGTTAACTGAAAAACGACGAAAATAGAAACTGGAGACCTATATCGCATTAATAGATTATGAAAAGGCTTTTGCTAGAGTTAGCAGAAGCAAGCTTTGGAAAATCATGAAGAAATGAGGGAATTTGAAACTTTCAGTACAAGTAATAAAAAGTTTGTATCGACGCATCGAAATTATAAAAGATACAAGGAAAGAGACGGCAGGACCAATGAAGATCAACAGAGGAGTGTGGCGTTTTCACCTGCTATATTAAGTATATACTTAGACAACATTGTTGCACAACGGAAACGGGAAATTAAAAAAATTGTCAGTTTAATACCAGGACACACGTACACACAAGTACTATGCTGTTTGCCTATGACCCTAACAATAATACAGTAATTCAGAAGACAGTTATCAATATATTGTCTAAATGAAATTTGTAGCCGGCCGCGGTAACCGTGCGGTTCTAGGCGCTTCAGTCCTGAACCGCGGGACTGCTACGGTCGCAGGTTCGAATCTTGCCTCGGCCATGGATGTGTGTGATGTCCTTAGGTTAGTTAGGTTTAAGTAGTTCTAAGTTCTAGGGGCCTGATGACCTAAGATGTTAAGTCCCATAGTGCTCAGAGCCATTTTTTTTTAAATTTGTAAGAATTAACATCTAAACATTTTAGTTACAAAAAGACTAAAGTAATGGCCTACAAAGGACAATTTACATCTACAGCAAGTTCCATAACAGTACAAGATGATCAATCAATAGAACAGATGTCACATTTTTATTTGTTAGACTGCGAAATTACTACGGGTATGAAAACGACATCATTCGTAAATTAAATAAGTTTCAAATGATATGTGGCTTAGTGAAAGAACGCTTGGTAACAAGAAAGGATACAAAGCTAAAATTTTACAAGGTAATGACTACCCCTATAGCAATAATGTCGAAGTGAATCTAGCGCCGTAGCACAGGCTTGTGTTACCAACCTTGCCTACCTACATATAGCGATGTAGAGAAGCCACAGGAAACCAAAATATGGTTGGCTGTAGGGACCTTTAAACCGCCGTCCTCCCAAATGCCAGTCGAGTCTTTTATCCGCTGCAACAATTGATCCTATGCACCCTTTAACTGTCCTGAATCGGTCTCATGGAACCAGCTGCTTAATTGAAGAAATATTGCCTCCAGTGAAGGTCAGGAAGTGACGCCAGTTCTAAATATTCGCTCTGTCTCGATAGCGTTGCCACGATAGCCAGTACGAGTGTTACCAACCTTGATTCCAATTGAACTGTGTTTCTTCAGAAAAAAAGAAGCGCGTGTTCGTTTTGGTTTCGCCACTAGATCAATAAGGTGCACGTATAGTGACGACAAGTATAAAATGAACACAGCAATTAAGGCAGGTGGGCATGACGTGTACTGCAATAAAAGAGCGTAACCTTGTCTGCGCGGCACATTTTTGCGTCAGGTGCGTATGGCCTGTCAACGTGACTTGCTCTTCTTATTGACGCAGGAAAGTGCCAAACATGCTGTTCTCATTTATATTTTAAGTAGTTGCTGCCCCACTGCTTGCTTGCAGCTTTTTGTCGAAAATCATGATGTACCACATTCAGCTGCTACGAAAACAGTATTACTAGCAGTTTCTGGCTCAAAAAGTATTTCATCTAGGTTATCTATATAGATCAATACAGGGTTATTACAAATGATTGAAGCGATTTCACAGCTCTACAATAACTTTATTATTTGAGATATTTTCACAATGCTTTGCACACACATACTAAAACTCAATAAAGTTTTTTTAGGCATTCACAAATGTTCGATATGTGCCCCTTTAGTGATTCGACAGACATCAAGCCGATAATCAAGTTCCTCCCACACTCGGCGCAGCATGTCCCCATCAATGAGTTCGAAAGCATCGTTGATGCGATCTCGCAGTTCTGGCACGTTTCTTGGTAGAGGAGGTTTAAACACTGAATATTTCACATAACCCCACAGAAAGAAATCGCATGGGGTTAAGTCGGGAGAGCGTGGAGGCCATGACATGAATTGCTGGTCATGATCTCCACCACGACCGATCCATCGGTTTTCCAATCTCCTGTTTAAGAAATGCCGAACATCATGATGGAAGTGCGGTGGAGCACCATCCTGTTGAAAGATGAAGTCGGCTCTGTCGGTCTCCAGTTGTGGCATGAGCCAATTTTCCAGCATGTCCAGATACACGTGTCCTGTAACGTTTTTTTCGCAGAAGAAAAAGGGGCCGTAAACTTTAAACCGTTAGATTGCACAAAACACGTTAACTTTTGGTGAATTGCGAATTTGCTGCACGAATACGTGAGTATTCTCTACCGCCCAGATTCGCACATTGTGTCTGTTCACTTCACCATTAAGAAAAAATGTTGCTTCATCACTGAAAACAAGTTTCGCACTGAACGCATCCTCTTCCATGAGCTGTTGCAACCGCGCCGAAAATTCAAAGCGTTTGACTTTGTCATCGGGTGTCAGGGCTTGTAGCAATTGTAAACGGTAAGGCTTCTGCTTTAGCCTTTTCCTTAAGATTTTCCAAACCGTCGGCTGTGGTACATTTAGCTCCCTGCTTGCTTTATTCGTCGACTTCCGCAGGCTACGCGCGAAACTTGCCCGCACGCAACCGTTTCTTCGCTCACTGCAGGCCGACCCGTTGATTTCCCCTTACAGAGGCATCCAGAAGCTTTAAACTGCGCATACCATCGCCGAATGGAGTTAGCAGTTGGTGGATCTTTGTTGAACTTCGTCCTGAAGTGTCGTTGCACTGTTATGAGTGACTGATGTGAGTGCATTTCAAGCACGACATACGCTTTCTCGGCTCCTGTCGCCATTTTGTCTCACTGCGCTCTCGAGCGCTCTGGCGGCAGAAACCTGAAGTGCGGCTTCAGCCGAACAAAACTTTATGAGTTTTTCTACGTATCTGTAGTGTGTCGTGACCATATTTAAATGAATGGAGCCACAGTGAATTTATGAAATCGCTTCAATCATTCGTAATAGCCCTGTATATGAAGCACCATCGCACTTTAACTATGTCAAAAACAGTGTACTAAGTTCTGTTGTCCAGTTCGTGTTTCTGACATTGTTTAGAGTGGGATGGGACGTTATTTTTGCATCCAGAAAAATACTGTAGTACAAAAATTTCTTGTAGCTGATAACGAATAGTAAAAACTGAAACGCGTAGCAATAATAAAGATTTTCATAGCAGATTACAATGATAAAACATGATTGTAGCCCTCATTTTTCTTATTTTCAGTTCTGCACGTTTTCCAATGTGGTGCATGGTGAGCTTCTGAATTTGTGCTCTCTGTTGGTTAATATACAGGATGGTCAGAAACAGTCTGAAAAACTAGTAATGGTGTTACGGGGTAGGTTATGTTGAGAAATAACTGATTCTATAAGTGCGTCGCTCCCGAGTTGATTAGCGCTGAAATTAGCCAATTTGAGCACGAACATTTAAACAGTGTTATACCAAACGTGTGCTACGTTTGGTGTCCTAAAATAAAACAAGAAAGCGATACAAAAATTGTAAGTGGGACGCTAATAACAGCTGAGCAATCTCGTGCGCTGTCACTACGCCCTGAATACAACTGACACTAATCGTATCTGGCGGGCCACTTGAATTTGCCCGCGCAACGACCTGACTGTGTAATGTAACGACGTTTGTATAAATGGTTTTCTTTTGACAAATGACAATATGCAGACTTCGTCACCTACGTCAGTTACAACACACTTCAAAATTATTTAAATTCTTTTTAAATTGTCTCTGAATGGTTCTTGAACGAAACTGTAAAACATCATCATTTGAGTCGTATGTGCAGAATTACGTCACTCAGTCCAATTTGTTTGTGCAAACTTTTTTTTCAATTTAGATGTCGTTTTGTTTCTTCTCAGAAATTATATTAATGCAAGTTATCTGATTTAACAAATATTAGAACCACATTGAATAAAGTTTCTAGATTCAAACTCGCGATGAACGTTGTCACACTTAATAGTCTTCTCAAATAAATTAATAATTCATTCACATAATTCTTCATAAATAAATTCTCGGAACACGTATTTGAACTTTAGCAGTATCCACTAGTTTATTACCTTCTTACATATAGACGTGAACCTGAGCCTTGACAAGATAGGACTGAACATTTACAACGTGATTAAACTTTCTATGACGTCATTGTTGTACAAAATTACAAAATCTTATTTTTTCAGTTTTTAGAAGCACGACGCAACAACTCGGTTTCAGGATCTTCTGTTGCTCTCTGGCTGTCGCCCCGCGACGTATAGTGGCCAGCAGTAAAGATGCTGTCTCCGTTCGTTGCGCCGCCCTCTCCGTACATGAAACATAAAAAATAAATACAAAACTTTAGATAATTCACAACAATTACAAAGATTACAAAAATACATAAAGAAAACACTAAATTAAATTTATATTCACCTGCAAACTGGGCTGACACTGGTGGATGGGTGACGCTTCAATTTCGCGTCCCACTACAACTGGCTGACTTCAAAGCTAATTGACTTGGTGGCCGAGCGGTTCTAGGCGCTTCAGTCCGGAACCGCGCTCCTGCTACGGTCACAGGTTCGAATCCTGCCTCGGGCATGGATGTGTGGGATGTCCTTAGGTTAGTTAGGTTTAAGTAGTTGTAGGACTGATGACCTCAGATGTTAAGTCCCATAGTGCTTAGAGCCATTTGAACCATTTGAGACTCGGAAACGGGACAGCCTAACGAAATTTTTCGTTAACAATTATTTCTCAGCACAACCTACCCTGTCAAACCGTTACAAGCTTTTCATACTGTTTTTGACCACCCTGTTTAACAGCAGCGTCTCATGGGATCCGTTGCAAGATTTAGCTCACTGTAATGACTACCAAGAGTCATACGATGTCTGCCCCATGCGAAGAAGGACATCGAGGACACGCCATCGTCTCTCTTTCTTGGTGGTAACTGCAAGAATCAAACAAAAAATAAGAAGACATAGAAAAGAAGTAAAAGTAGAACAGACCCACGTCAGAGGTTCGTGTCTGTTCGACCATCTTTTTTGAATAAAAGAATTACTTACGCCTTCTTCTAATCACGAGGAATGCTTCAGTCTTCCAACGATCTATGGCTCGTTGCTTCTAGAAGAGGAGCAGTTCGTTTCGCGTACTCTATGTGGAATGGTACTGATTTTCCATCAGGTCAAGTGGCCTTTCCTCTGTTCAGAGATCTCAAATGCTTTTCTATCCCGTGGTTACTTCTTCCCCAGCATGTGTCATTTTGATGTTCGTGCGACGATTTGAAGGAGAAACCACAGTACGATCATCCTCAGTGAAATACGATTTCATTGGACTCAAGTCAGTGGCCACACGAAGGACGAACATTTTATCAACTGGTCATCTGTTACTGCGTTTGGCCTATTTCCAATCAGAATTGTAAATGCTCACACTTCGTACGCCGCGGTCGCTGTGTAGGCACTTTTATTTCACCAAGATGACCAGTTTTAACAGTCTTATACTGCCAGCATCTGGTCTTAATGGAACTTGTTACAAAACTGCCATATTTCAGTTCGTGAAGTCAAAGCACAAAAGGCATTCCACACGTATACATGTCTTGATAAAAATCCAGTTGATAAAATACAAACGATTGGGAAAATGCAGCCAGACGATAAAAAAAAAAAAAAAACACTCAGTTAACGTCCTCGTATTGTCCGTGCGTGCACTGTTAAGATAAAGGTATGTGTTAGCACTCCGCAGGCAACGCAGTGCTGTGCAGCAAACTTGTGAGACTCGTGTTCACAACCGGAACGCATGGACAATGCGAGGATTGTAACTCTGTGCTTTTTATCATCTGACAGCACTTAATCATCTGTGTGTGGATAATCTTCTTCTCGGGTATGCAGCCGGGTCATAACGTCTTCATGACACAATATTTCCGCGGTCCAACTGGCCGCCATCTTCAGGTGAGAATGCTGGTGCACGATCTCGCCGGAACTAACTTACTAGCGCAAGCGGCGGCCCCTGTATAGGCCGCAGAAGACCCTCAAAGCGTGTGCGAGAAGGTGCCGTAACTGCCCTCTAGCGCAGTAAACATACCGCGCCGCCAGTGGTGGAAATAGGCGAAATCGAGATATCGCTGTCAAAAATTAAAAAATTTTTATTCCGACGATCGAAACACAGACCGTTGTTTTTTAATGTCAGATAACACCGGGTCCCAAGTCTTACTTAAAAGATAACCCTTGTCTCTATTAATAAGATTGTCAGATAAACGAATCTCAATGGATTCTTTTAAAACACAGTCCCAATAGCGAGATGCAGGGGCAACCATTTGTGTCTCGTCATAGAGCATTCTGTGTCCCTCGGTGCTCTCTTGCGCTAGTAAGTTAGTTCCGGCGAGATCGTGCACCAGCACTCTCACCTGAAGATGGCGGCCAGTTGGACCGCGGAAATATTGTGTCATGAAGACGTTATGATCCGGCTACATACCCGAGAAGAATATTATCAATTATTACGCCGGGAAGGCCTTCGTAGCTACATCTGTGTGTATTTTATCTACTGGATTTTTATCAATACAAGTATACATTTGGAGCACCTTTTATGCTTTGACTTCATGTAATGTAGTACGGCAGTTTTGTATCATAGCAAGTTATACGAGATTAGATGATGGCAGCATAAGATTGTTGAAACCGATCATCCTGGAGCAATAAAATACTCTACACTCTACACTCGCAATGAGTGGGGTTTAGATCTGCGCCAGCTGATTAATATTTAGCCCTCTTTGTAATTTCGCTAAACCAATTAAAGCGAAAGCGAGTATAGCGCCATTGAATAGGAACATACCCAGTTTATCTGTCTCTCAGCATCTCATCCGTTTTAACGATCTCGTCGCTGATCTTTTTCCACTAAAGCTAATGCCTTGTTAATGCGGGAATTCTGTTCTCTTTATGGCCATCTATGTAATTCGCTTGTAACTGTTGCAGATTCATTACGTTAATCAACCTTAGCGCATCTTTATTTTGTTCCGACCATGTTTTTCTCGATGATACTTTTTGTAAATGCGTTATACGGAACTGGATGTCAAATTAATTTAGTTAATTCCTTTTCTATAAGATGTTAATAAATGTTCTTCTTTCGACTGTCTGCTGCTTTCTTATTGGACTCTCTTAGGGTCCAGGACGTTTCGTGATACTTGTTCATATTCCATCCCTGCCGTTTCTAATTTGTTTCCTCTCACATTTTTTCCAAGAGTGCGGGTCCATTTTAAAACCTTCAAAATTTCTGTTACCATCGGTTCTCCTGTTACACAAGTAGCAAAACTACTTGTTTTAGAACTGTAGCTCCTATTTGAATGTTTACTTCCATTTCCAAAAAAAAAAAAAAAAAAAAGGTTCAAATGGCTCTGAGCACTATGGGACTTAACTTCTGAGGTCATGAGTCCCCTAGAACTTAGAACTACTTAAACCTAACTAACCTAAGGACATCACTCACATCCATGCCCGATGCAGGATTCGAACGTGCGACCGTAGCGCTCGCGCGGTTCCAGACTGTAGCGCCTAGAACCGCTCGGCCACCCCGGCCGGCCTTCTATTTCCATCTCGAGTTTTTGTACCACGTTTGTTTTCGTTTTATGATTGTTCTTAGGTTACGGCTGATTAGGGCATCAGTGAAATTTCTTATCACACGGTGCGTGTGGTGCTAAAACGGCAGAAATCATCGCAAATCTAATTCAGTATATTAACTTATCATCAGTTTGACTCTCTTGTTGGATTTTTCATTGCTTCTACTGTCCCAAAGGAAAATTAAATAAATATGGTGAGAAGAAACAGCCTTTTTGCACGGCTCTTCTTACTGTAGTCTCTTGACCAATTCTGCTTCCTGTAGAAATCTGTGACACTTTTATGAACACCGTCTATTCAACCAACAGAGAGAAGATCTTCTTTCTTCGAAAGATTACCGTTTAAGTACCCCGAGCATATCTGCTATTCTTTCGTATGGGCTGTACTGAGCTTCCTTGAAACACAGCGGAAGTTCCATTCGTTTCTGTTGATCCATTGCCGGCCTGTATAGCAAATTCCTCAACCCAGTGGTGCACGGGGTATCCCAGGAGGAAAGGTCGATATTTAGGGGTATGACAGGAACGATCGGTCGAAGCGTAAAGTCTAGTAAACATGGGCTCTAAAATGCGTAACTTAAAGCTTATGAACACTTCTTCATCTTCGATAATGTGAAACAAATCTACTCTACTGCAGGCTCTTCGCTTTCCATACATGAAGTAAACATAGGCTCTAAAGAACTATGAGGTGCCGGCCGCGGTAGCCGTGCGGTTCTAGGCGCTTCAGTTTGGAACCGCGCGACTGTTACGGTCACAGGTTCGAATCCTGTCTCGGGCATGGGTGTGTGTGATGTCCTTAGGTTAGTTAGGTTTAAGTAGTTCTAGGGGACTGATGACCTCAGATGTTAAGTTCCATAGTGCTCAGATTTATTTGAACCATTTTGAACTATGAGGAGTTGTTCATCTTCACTACTGTAAAATACAACTCTCCTACTCAAAAAGTGCACATAGGTCTTAAGACATGCATTTTAGAGCCCATGTTTACTAGATGTTTTTACTTCTGTCATATTCCTGAATATTGACCTTTTCTCCTGAGACACACTGCATGTAAATACATTTCGTATGATGAAACCTTGCAGACGAGACTGTAGTACAGTTTTTGGACGATTTTCGGAAATCAATGCAGACGATCTACTGGTTCACTTACACCAACTACATGCTTTTCCCCCCTCCAGTAACGACAGTCTGGGCTCAAATGATGCCTTACTATGCCGCAATGGTACGTTTGTGACATTGGTCTACAATTCTGTGCATAGCCTCTTTTTCCCGTTTGGTTGCTGAGAGACGCGGGACTCTTCGGTGCACGCTCTGTTCTCGATAAATATGAGTTAGGAAAGAGGTTAATTCCGCAGTCATGTTAAGTCTGAAAAGAACTCGTTCTCGAACTGCTTTCTAGATCGTTTTGCGAAGCCTTTTCTTCCAGTGCATGTTGTAGTTGAACACTTGTGTGGCTGTATCCACATGGCGGGTGTGTTTAAAAACACTGAAATTAACAGTTTGGCTATCTGTTTGATGACTTCAGCTTCCACACTAGACTGACGCGCTAGAATAGCGTTTTCTAATCTTTCCGATAAGGGGAAGCCTTTTTAATGTCCACTTTCATCGTGGAACCCCTGATTTGTTTCTGTAGCAATTTTTTTAACACAGCACTTGTAGCGGGCGCGATACATAAATCGATGATGAAGGGGAGATCAAATACCACTTACCTATCAACAGGTAAAGGAATTCTCACCTGCATATCTTCTGCTCCTGATCATGGCAGCATCGGATAACGATACAGATAGAGATACTGGGAAGGCCACAAAGAAGTAAGACGGAAGCAGGTAATTAATGGAATAATTATATACTGAAATTAAAGAAACACATTTGAATGCGAAGTCTTGTTGAGCATGGATTACTTCTTGGATAGCCGGTAACAAGAGAAAATCTATTGAATGAGAAATAAAGGTCGCCCCCCGTCAAGAGAGTTCTAAATAGTGAAACTTGAGATACCATCGAAGGTACGTACGTGAGATATAGATGTTGACCGTGAGAGATGTTTGAGATACGTTTACAAAGGGCAGCAAGTGCAGCAATTCTTACTTCATCAACATCGGTGTGTGTGGTATGCGGAGGGCTTGGGGTGCAAGCTGCATGCTCGCGTAATTATAGCAATTGAGGTAGGCACGTACATACACTCACTGCGCGGCCGGTATTCTCCCGATGTGGTTTTACACAAGATTGATTCCAGCGTAATGGTAGTCAGTTCATGTTACTTAAGGATGACAGTGAGTCCCACGCTAATGACCGACAATATTGTGTGTACGAACTGCTCCGTCAAAAAAATGTTTCCGATGGTCTCTGTCTAGAATCAGCTCTCCGTAGTTTTATTGTCTCGGAGGAACAACAGCGGAGTGCCTGCGCCGAAAAAAGGGATTCCTATGGCGAACCTTACCGTGAGGTTGAGGGGGGGGGGGGGGGGGGTTGGGTGGAGACGGGGAGAACTAACACTTCCTTTTGCCCCAGGCTGTGGCTAAGCCATGTCTCCGCAATATCCTTTCTTTATGGAGTGCTAGTTCTGCAAGGTTCGCAGGAGAGCTTCTGTAAAGTTTGGAAGGTAGGAGACGAGATACTAGCAGAAGTAAAGCTGTGAGGACCGGGCGTGAGTCGTGCTTCGGTAGCTCATATGGTAGAGCACTTGCCCGCAAAAGGCAAAGGTCCCGAGTTCGAATCTCGGTCGGGCACACAGTTTTAATCTGCCAGGAAGTTTCACTTCCTTTTGCTTTTTTGCCGGAGGGGCAGTAGTAGTCCGTGTTCTTTATGTTGGACACGCCATGATGGCGCCAGGAGGGTGACCTACATAAGAAAACAGCCTCCTTTCATTCTGGGGTCTTTGCCTCACCAATCTTAACACAATAACTATTATTATGGCATTTGTGCCATCTTGTGGCGTTCTTAGACAAGGTGTTTCACTGACATTACAATTAATTCGTTCCCACCATTTGATGGCTCTGCATCTTGGCAACACATCTGTGGGTCCAGAAGGCCGAAGAATACTGATAATATTAAACAATTTTGCCTAGCAGCCTTTCCAATTCGTTAAATATTAACATCATCGCCCCATGATTACCTTCAGTGGATTTGTAATTTAACCTTCAGTATGAATCCATGACAATCAATTTAGTACTCTTCCTTTGCGGAGTATTGGACTATACAGCCGTTGAGGCCTCTCCTCATGTGTTAATGATACATCGCGGGCAAGTCTCAGGTTTCCACATTCTGTAAATGGATGATCTGCAAACAAAAACGATCCCAAATAACATTTATTTACTTCGGAAGGTCATTTCATAACCAACCCAAGTCTCTTAAAGACACTTACATTTAACATAACACAATCAAAGAGCTCTGTTAAATATGAATTTTAATGAAACCAGAGGTACTGTTTCTTATTTTCCAGATATACTTAATATTAGGCTTTACTGATGGAGATTGAGTTGTCATTGCACTTTTGGCTTAGGGTCTATTGCAGCAGTTATTTTTTGTCGACACATAAGACGAGAACCCCGTTCCACACATTGCAGATGGTAAAGTAGCAACATGGCCATTTGTGTCTGCGTGAAAAACGCAGCCTTATCGCTAATGGCGTCGCATTCGTACCGATTATTTATATTATTAAGTGGAAGCAAGGGTTAACTTTTATTCCACTCTTTTTATTTCGTAGAGACGTTAATTTTTATTACATTACTGTCTGGAATGCTACGAAAAAAGCCATGTAAGTTTCACGGAACCAGCGAATGATCTCCACTAACTCCAATGTTCTGCAGTAGGTAGTTTAAGAATCGCTGGCTAGTAAATGTGTAGAGGGTTTGACCCGTTCAATAACGTTACACATAACAAGAAAGTTCTAGCACTTTCTGATCGATGTTTCGTCATCATCTGTACGTGAAATTATTGTTGACTCCACGCATAGTATTTCTTGTGGATGCACGAGATGGTATTAAGTTTCTTTTCATCAGTTTTCCTTGTATTTGTTTTTTTTTAGTGACAGTGGGACTGTCTCTGTTTTGCAACAATAATGATTCACATAACACGGACATCTACAAACGACAAGACCAGATACCGTTACAGCATAGTGGTTAAAGAACGCTGAAGAATAAACAACTGTTCGAAGGTTCAAAAAATGGTTCAAATGGCTCTGAGCACTATGGGACTTAACATCTGAGGTCATCAGTCCCCTAGAACTCAGTACTACTTAAAACTAACTAACCTAAGGACATCACACACATCCATGCCCGAGGCAGGATTCGAACTTGCGACAGTAGCGGTCGCGCGGTTCCAGACTGAAGCGCATAGAACCGCTCGGCCACATCGGCCGGCCTGTTCGAAGGTATATGTAAGTGTTATGAGGATGGAACATTACCATTGGCATTTTAAAAAGTAAAACAATGACAGTCCCTAAAACAGGAAATGGCGGTAAGGGTTCAACCAACAGAACCAGACGTTCCAATCCGACTCTTAAAAAAATTGTAGTCTACTACACGCTGTTGTGGTCTTCAGTCCGAAGACTGGTAGATGGAGCTCTCCATGCTACTCTATCCTTTGCGAGCCTCTTCATCTCCGAATAATTGCTGCAATCTACATCCTTCTGAATTTCCTTACTGTATTCTTCTCTTGGTCTCCCTCCACGATTTTCAGCCCCCACACTCTCTCCAGTAATAAATCGGTGATACCTTGATGTCTCAGAATGTATCTTACCAACCGATTCCTTCTTTTGGTCAACCTCTGCCACAAATTTCTTGTCTCCCCGATTCTGTTCAATACCTCCTCATTAGTTACGTGATCTACCAATCTAATCTTCAACATTCTTCTGTAGCACCACTGTAGCTACAAGTGCTGTATTAAAAAATTGCTACAGAAACAAATCAGGCGTTCCACGATAAAAGTGGGCAAAAAAAGGCTTCCCCTTATCGAAAGGATTAGAAAACGCTATTCCAGCGCATCAGTCTGGTGTTGAAGCTGAAGTCATCAGACAGACAGCCAAACTCCTAATTTCAGTGTTTTTAAACGCACTCCCCATGTGGATACTACCTCACCAGTGTTCAACTACAACATGCATTGAGAGAAAAGGCTTCTCAAAATGATCTAGAAAGCAGTTCGAGACCGAGTTCTTTTCAGACTTCACATTACTGCGGAATTAACCTCTTTCCTGACTCATATTTATCGAGAACAGAACGTGCACCGAAGAATCCTGTGTGACAACAAAAGAACGCACATCACTCTCGTCTACAAAACGGGGAAAAGAGGCTATGCACAGAATTATAGACCAATGTCACAAACGTACCATTGTGGGAGAGTAAGGCATCCTTTGAGCGAAAACTGTCGTTACTGCAGGGATGAAATGCATATAGTAGATCGTGTGCATTGATTTCCGAAAATCGTCGAAAACTGTACTACAGTCCAAACTGAATGTATTCACATACAGCGTGTCCCAGGAGAAAAGGTCAATATTCAGGAATATGAGAGGAAATATTCATTCGAAGTAAAAACATCTAGGAAACATGGGCTCTAAAATGCATGCCTTAAGATCTATGTGCACTTCTTCAGTAGAACAGTTGTACTTTACAGTAGTGAAGATTAACATATCCTCTTACGGTCTAAGACGCTGCAGTCATGGACTGTGCGGCTGGTCCCGGCGGAGGTTCGAGTCGTACCTCGGGCATGGGTGTCTGTGTTTGTCCTTAGGATA
The DNA here is from genome assembly GCF_023864275.1 of Schistocerca cancellata. Taxonomy (NCBI): domain Eukaryota; kingdom Metazoa; phylum Arthropoda; class Insecta; order Orthoptera; family Acrididae; genus Schistocerca; species Schistocerca cancellata. The sequence continues at coordinate 778,729,507 of NC_064628.1, read as the reverse complement.
ATTTAGGTTGAGTAGTGTGTAAGCTTAGGGACTGATGACCTTAGCAGTTATGTCCCATAAGATTTCACACACATTTGAACATTTTTTCCTCATAGTTCTTTAGAGACTATGTTTACTACATGTATGGAAAGCGAAGAGCCTGCAGTAGAGTAGATTTGTTTCACACTATCGAAGATGAAGAAGTGCTCATAGGTTTTAAGTTACGCATTTTAGAGCCCATATTTTCTAGACATTTTTGCTTCGATCGATCGTTCCTGTCATACCCCTAAATATCGACCATTTCTCCTGGGATACCCCGTGCACCACTGGGTCGAGGAATGTCCTATACAGGCCGGCAATTGATCAACAGAAACGAACGGAACTTTCGCTGTTTTTCAACGAAGCTCACTATAGCGCATACGAGAGTATAGCAGACATGCTCGGGGTTCTTAAACGGTAATCTTTCGAAGAAAGAAGGTGTTCTCTCTGTTGGTTAAATAGACGGTGTTCATAAAAGTGCGACAAATTTCTGCAGGAAGCAGAATTGGTCAAAATCAAAAGAGACATCATCTAATAACTTACATGGAAACCAGAGATGTGGGCCAATCTGTACTCTCATTCCCATCCGTCCCTTAAGTAAAAGTAGACACTAGAGACAGTGCTGCGTGTGCATCCTGGCACATCCTTCATCCCATCTTCGCAGCAAAGAAGCCCTTCTTGCAGTCAGGTCTGGTGATCGGGAAGGACATGCTACGGGACACCCTCGCCCAATCCACCGCCTATGAAACGTTGCACTGAGAAAGTAGAAAATAGGATTGTGTCCCTTCGAGCATAAACCAAGTAGTTGTCTTTCTGTGAGGGCAACTTTCTCCGATTGCGCTGGTAATTCGTCGCGTAGCAGTCAGTGACACACAGCATCTGCTAGTCTGTCTGGTAAGTTGCGTGGGCGAATGAGTGTATCACTGACAATTCCTGACCTTACATTGATACTGAGGCGATCCTCATGCCTTACCTATACCGTCGGATTTCTGGCAGTGGGAATACTTAAAGTTATAGGTGTATGCTCAACCCATCGAAAATGTGCAGACTTAATAGGTGTGTGTGACCGACGCATCTGATGCAATCCAAACGGGTGCAAATTTGTTTGGAAGCGTGAGTGATTGACGGCGAAGACGGGCTTAGGGATGTGTCAGAATGCGCGGTAACAACATGCAACACTGCCTATAGTGTTTGCTTCTACATGAGGGACAGATGCCCCTTTCTTCTAGTTTTGACGAATACTACCTTCGGTAGGAATATGTGATATTTTATACAACATTCTGTTTAAAAAAATGGCAATTTTACAATCTTTCCGGTTTGTATATATTTCTCTTGAGTCCCATGGCCTTCATCATTGCTCTGGAATTAATTAGTTAGTTAGTTACATTTTCCTTAGATAATTTGAACAATTCTTTTAACGAAGTGATGTAGAACGTGTCATTTTACACGGTATGAGTACATGATTAGTGTTAACATTAATGAATACAATTATTTTTACTCTTACTCATGCTACTACACTTTTTTTGCTGACTGCCAGTTTAAAGTAGAAATTAGTCAATGGAACAGAAGGACTTGTGTAGGAGAAGTTGTTTTAAACAGTTGAAAATCCAGGATGGCATAATGACAACATTATGAAAAAGATAGTTGCTAGTCACCATATAGCGAAGATGCAGAGTCGCAGATAGGCTCAAAAAAAGATCGTGGCCGAAAACTTTTTTTGACAATATTTTTGATGTGTCTATCTGCCACTCAGCATCGCCGCTATATTGTGAGTATTCATAATATTGTAATAAATTATTTTAAATTAGATTTAAAACTTGCTTCGCTGCCTGTCAAACATTTTATGTTATTGGGCAAATTGTAAGGTGTCAGGCAAATCCAACACCTTCCATGAAAACCCTGACATGATAAGCAAATCCAGTAGTATGCCACATAGCTCCGAATAAATCGTGACATTAAATTAACCAAAGTAATACGAGTAACGAGTGAGCAAACGGAATACCACAGACTAACACAAGAATGCCTAAATGCATGTCATACCTTCCCACCGTGAGACAGACGCAGTTCCGAGGGGAGAAACGAGAACAGAAGCTGAGAGCAGAACCGTGTTAAGCTAGAAGGCCCTACGATAGGGGACGGACACTCACGTTTCCAGCTAACCGCCAGGACCACCCCCCAGCCCATGTTAAAGGCTAGAGCCCTCCAGAAGAACAGTATAGATCTTACGATAACACTAAAAGGGCCACACCAGCCGCAAGTTTTAGCGTGAGACTTTTTCACCTCTCTGTTACGTTGCAAACTTTAAAAACATTGCCCCACCACGAAAAGTATAACGTTTCTCATTGGATAAACAGAATTTTTGTAGGCGGAGCTTAAGGTTAACATTGAGACCCTGATTGGTCAGATGAAAACAAAGCCAGATAGTTTTTTTTTAAACCAACTTTGGTAAATTGTAGTAAGGAGAAGTTAGGAGAGAGTTGCTTCCGAGTCGGTGAGGTGCGTGGAGCTGTGCTGACCGACGCCCCCTGACACTGCCTAACCAACGACAAGGTAATGAACGCACGCGATGCCGCATAACAGTGCATAAAGCTTCACTCAGAACTGCAGAAGTATCATCTGTTACACCCCCGTTTTGCGTAATACTAGTGTCGATCGTCAATTAAAGCTCATGGTATTCACATTTGCTACGTAAGTTAATATCTGAAACGCGACGATTTTTCTGTTATATAATTATCGAGAAGCCACATCAGCCACTGTAATTTACGACAAGTTAGATAAGTAATTAAAGATAATTGAGGGTCACTGTAGACCATTTTGATAGTTTTCTCTTTTGTGAAACTTAATTTAAACCTAGATTATAGATGTGATATGGCATAGGTCATCCTTCGATCCATTGTAGAACTTGGAAACCCATTCAGGGAATATTCGTTCACATTTTTGTTGAACGCAGTTGGTTTTTATCATCCTGTATTAAAACATTTCCTTTTATCAATAGTGCAATTTATAAACAATGTTTTGTGAGTAGAATAAAATTTCCAATGGTAAACTTAACTGCTTTTTCGACGTTATTTTACCAGCTAACTAAAAATGGGAAAGCCTTGAACCCCTTCCACTAAATTTAGTTAGTATTAAGATTCTTTTACAGGGAGTGCCGTGGAGATGACGCTGAAATAATTAAGTATTTGGTTATATCATCGCTAGTCTCATTGAACTCTTCTGAACTCTACATGTCATGTGTGGTTTGGCGTCTCCTTACCAGCAACAGGTCCCAGATTCAAACTAGTCAATTCCCTAAAAAACACGCTCAGAGCGTCGTTGCGCGAAAGTGGTAGGGAGACACGACATAGAACAACAGACACCACGCAGAATGTTAGAAAATGATCAAAAACAATTTTTTTTGCTGTATGCTGAACGCTTTTCTGAGCCACCGAGATGTTTAACAATGGGTATTACAGAACTTTTTCCTTCTAGTGTCGTAGTTATGGATATCTCTGTTCTTCTCAAATTTTTAGAGATTATTTGTGATGAATTTCATTATCGAATATATGCTCAGTTAAAGGTATCTACATGACGTCCGTGGGTGAAAATGTATTATACTTACTCCTCACTTTTATGCAATCAATACTTTCTAAGTGATGAGCTACCACAGAAAACTTTTCCGTAAGGCACTGAGTGGAAATCTGCAAAATATGTCAGGAGGTTGATACGTTTTGGTTCTAAGATTAGCAATTATACAAATAGCAAAAGTAGCAGAACTTACTTGTTTGAAAAGCTCGATAAGGTCACATTTTCATTAATATGTATATCCAAATATTGGAATCATTCTATCCTATTTACTAACTCCTGTTCATGTGCTACACTAGTTGTTGGTATATCTCTGTTTGTTGTACAGAACTGAATGTAGTATGTATTTTCAAAATTTATGGAGAATCCATTCTCAGAGAACTATTCAATTGTTCTTTGGGAAATATCATTTACCAACTCTTCTGCTGATTTCTCTCTAATGAAATTTATAATGACACTAGTATCATCTGTAAAAAGCACCGATTTCGCTTGTTGAATGTTAAGTGGGAGATCATTCACATATATAAGGAACAGAAGTGGACCTAAAATTGAACACGGTAGGACTTACTTTGTGATTTTTTTTTCAGCCACTAAAATTTTCTAGCTTTCTGATATTGTCTGAATTACACAGAGAATTAGTATGCTGCTTGACATTTTATTTTTATAAGCTTATTTCGGCTTTATTGCCTTCATCAGTACACCTGCAAACAGCCACATTTATTTACATGTTACATAATGTGTAACTAATAATTTTTTTACACTTGATTTTGCACTCACATCTTGAATTTGTAAACGGACGTAGGTCAACTTTGAGGAAACTATTGCTACTGTTCATAGTTGTTGTATATAATATTTTTTCGGTAACATTTTAAAGTTGTTCGATGATTTGATGTTGCAAGTATATTATAATACGTTTTCTATTATTTTGACAGTCGTAGAAATTAAAGTTTGAAAGGTAGTTGTTTACTCAAAGATTTTTATGTTGTTGCGGTTCGTGTATCTATGTAACTGTTATTGATATGTTTGTAATCTTTAGTATTTTTATTATCCATTATCCCTATATGAAATTTCAATATTTTTTAAACTGTGCGTGCTGTAAATCGGTTTTTTTCAAGTGAGGATAATCTTTAGTACGTATGTATATTTCGAATTCCTCCGAGATACTCATGCTTTCCTCTTTTGGGATTTTGTGCAGGATCTGTAGTGCGTTTTCATTGTTCTCAACACCGTGTTTTCCATTTTTCAAAATTTTATATAGGAATAACGAATAAGTAAAACACCAGAGATTACAAACACATCAATAACAGGTCCATAGATACATCACACTCAACAACATAAATATCTTTGTGCGATGAACTAGCTATTAGACATGAAGTCTTCGACCATAAATGTAATAGACTGGCCCTGACGTCATTTTCGTGGCTCCAACATCTCTGGGCTAAAGTCACGTGAATGTTGGCAAAACATGGTTGTTTCATGTTGCGCTTATGGCTGTACTCAGCGTTTTGTCGGGGGAAATGGCATTACATTTCACGTGTGTTTCTGTAATAATGCAGATGCATTTATTAAAATCTGCTGAAGTGACTTTTATATGTTTTTTACACTTGAAATAGAGTATCACGTAAATTAAAGTGTTGAAAGTGATGGCAGTAAAGTCAGACTCATATTACATTTTGGAAAGTATCCGTGATAATTCGGTTACAGAAGTAAGTATAAGTGTTTCTCGTTCCTACTCAGAGGTTCTCTAAGGATGAAAACCGAAGACAGCTTTGGATACAGGACCTGAAACGGAAAAACTTTAAGCCATCTGCACATAGGCGCCTTTTTGTATATACAAGTGAGATTATAATAAGGTAAGAGCACCTATAGTCGACACATGAAGAGCATTTTTTTCTACCTTCTAATACTATTAAATAAATGTAGGTTCCAAAATTATTTTCTGAAACTTCAGAGTCTCACCTTTCATCTAAAATATCATTTTTTTTAAACTGATAGTTTAAACTTTTGTAAAAATAGTAGGAACTGTGTTAAAAGAAAAGAAAAAATTCCTTGACGTCTATATTTATGTGCTGCTCCATGACTCTTCTGTCAATATCTTTATTCTTGGCTTGTGTGTAACTTCTGTGTTTTTTCTTACAGTGAATGTGTTTTTCGTATCCAGGGTGTAATTACAAAGCTAATAAAATGTTTTCTTGCCTTTAAATAATATTTATCATCGGGTTATGGGCCCAGTACACGTGTAAAGGCAAACAACACAGTTTAATTAAAACAATATTTGAAATGAGCGTATGTCTGTAAAGAAACATGACTGCTAGCGGCGATTATAAGGTCAGCATTGATAAGCTTGAAGGACCTGACGACTGAGCCAAATGGAAATGGCATATTTCTACGGTGCTACGTTCATATGGACTAGAAGATATTATTAACGGTACACGTGAACGTGTAGAGTTGCCGCAAGATGCGACAAGTAAACAAAAAGAAGCGTATGTGGAATGGCTCAAGGACGACGCAAAGGCAGCAAGTCTTATAGCAAGTGCGCTAAGTAAACCTGTTGCAGAACTCGTCTTAACGTGCAAGAATGCTAAAGAAATCTGGGACAAATTACGCGCCCGATTTGAACGTAGCAGTACTCAGCGTTTGAATATGTTGATTGAAACATTTTTCCGTGTTAAACGTGATGAATCGGAAGATATTAGTGCGCATGTGGCCAAACTGCAAAAGTTATTTGTGGACCTGAACGATGAATTAGCAAAACATGAAGAAAATACGCTATCTGAAAGAATCTTAAATGGTCGAATTTTGTCTACACTGGGAAAAGACTACGACAATTTTAAGGATCTCTGGGATACGATACCGACAGAAAAGCAAAGCTTGAATTTATTGATTGAAAAACTCTGTACTATTGAACTACGTGAACAAGACGTTAATGGAAGTGCAGCTTTTGTCGTTTCTAAAACAAGAAAACGGCAAACAAGTAATAAGCAAGTAAAGATGACGAAGTCACAATTAAAACAGAAGTTTCCGTGTAATAAATGCAAACAATTAGGTCACTGGGCAGCAGAGTGTCCACAGAACACTCGTGACAGCAATAAAAGAAAAGAGAAGAAGCAAGACAGTGAACACGCTGCATTTACTTCATACGCTATGGGTGTGTGTACCAGTAATCACAGTGACCCAAATAAATGGTATTGCGACAGTGGCGCTACAAATCATATCACTCCCAACAAACAGTATTTTGTTTCGTATAGTGAATTTGATGTTCCTCGAGTAATATCATTGGGAAAACAAGATGTCAAAATGTGTGCGTACGGTCAAGGAACAGTTTACATCCAAATCCGACGAAACAATAAATGGTATAATGCTAGAATGGACAATGTTTTGTACGTCCCTGATGCAAGTGCTAATCTGTTCTCTGTGAGAGCCATTGCCTGCAGAGGCTACAGTACTAATTTTAGTTATAATAATGTCTGTGTTCGAAAACAAGTCAGTGGCAATATTGTTATGACAGGTTATGTGAAAAATGGACTTTATGTGTTGAACATGCGTGTTGTTAGAAATGCAAAAATGAATCGTATGAGCTTGATGACTTCATCCGAAACACTGCAAGTGTACCATGAAAGGTTTGGTCATCAGAATAAACAACATGTGAAGAATATTTTAAAAGGAATGAACATTAATGTGGAAGATGCCAAGAGTGAATTTTGTGACGGCTGTGCGGTTGGAAAGATGCATAGGCTGCCATTCAAAACACGAACAACACGCGCTACCAGTACTGGTGAATTAATCCACGCGGATGTAAATGGACCAATGAGCACGAAATCTTTTGGAGGCAAGCATTATTATGTATGTTTCAAAGACGATTTTAGTAAATTTCGTCGAATTTTCTTTTTAAGACACAAAAGTGAAGTGTGTACTGTGCTTAAGCAGTTTTTAAATGAAGCACGAACTAATGGACATGTGTCAAACAATTTAGATGTGATGGTGGCAAAGAATTTAACAATAAGAATGTCAGTGAACTGCTTGCAGACAGGGGAATAGAGCTACTGATTCCTCCTCCTTACACTCCTGAACAAAATGGTGTGGCTGAACGGGAAAATAGGACCATTGTTGAAGCTGCCCGGTCAATGCTAAATCCGAGTAAATTACCTAAAGGGTTGTGGGCAGAGGCATGTAACACAGCAGTCTACCTAATAAATCGTACTGGAAAATCATCAGTTGTAAATAAAACCCCTTATGAACTATGGTTTAATCGACCAGTAGGACGACTTGATCATCTCAGAATTTTTGGCACAGGCTGCTATGTTCACATTAACAAACAATTCCGTTCCAAGTTTGATGATAAGGCAGTTTTTGGACGACTTGTTGGATATGTTAATGACAAAGATGGGTTCAGAGTTTGGATTCCATCTAAAAGAAAAGTGGTGTTGAGTCACGATGTAAAATTTAAGCCAGAAATTGTTTGTGATTTACATAGTGATCATGTTGAATTTGAAGTCCCTCGGGAAGAATTTAATGTTCCGAATTCATCTAAAGATGACCAATGTAAATCTCCTAGGCTGTACACTTCTGGAGGAAGCCAAACTCAAGAAAAAATTGGCACTCTCGATTCTACAGAAAGTCAAGAGTCGAGTGAATCTGAAGAAAATAAAGAATTAACAGAATTTCTAAAAGCAGAAGCTGCTGAATCTTCTAATGAAGAGAAACAGAAGAATAAAAGACAATGAAGAAAACCAACCTGGATGGAAAGTGGTGAATTTTGTATGGCAACAAAAGTTGATGCACTTAGATACAAAGATCCAAAGTGTTTTTCAGAAATATTGCAGTCAAATGAGAAGGTTTCGAAGATGGTACAGGCCGAGTATGTTTCTTAAAAAAAGGTCTTTATGGGTTGAAGCAAGCGCCACGTTGCTGGAACAAACGTTTTGTTGAGTTCATGAAGAAAGCTGGTTTTTCAAACAGTGATGCAGACCCATGCCTATTTTATCGTAGACAAAATGGAAATAGCCTTTATGTGGCAATCTACGTTGATGACGAACACAACCAGTTGGCAGACATTTTGACGAAACCTCTTGAACGAGTTCGATTTAATTTTCTATGATCAGAAATTGGCATGCAAGAGACAAAGCAATAATTTCATGATTTTTTCTTTTGGAGGAAGCGTTAAAAGAAAAGAAAAAATTCCTTGACGTCTATATTTATGTGCTGCTCCATGACTCTGCTGTCAATATCTTTATTCTTGGCTTGTGTGTAACTTCTGTGTTTTTTCTTACAGTAAATGTGTTTTTCGTATCCAGGGTGTAATTACAAAGCTAATAAAATGTTTTCTTGCCTTTAAATAATATTTTTCATCAAACTGAATCTTTGAAGTGCACCTAAAATTAATACTCTAAAATGGACCTGCTCCCAGTCGACAATTTTGGGACCTATAGTTGACATAATTCCCATTTCCCATTTTCTTTTATAAGTAACTAGAGCTCAAAACGCGGCGAATCCAATATTTAAAGTTTTGACACGAGCCCACTCTTACTGTTTAAAAGAATTTTAACGACATTTTACTTTAACTGATAGTTTATAGTAATTTAGTCCCACTGCCCACCAGAGGGGCCTTCGATATATTTTTTAGATTTTATAAGTGGTACTGTGAACAAATCCAGGTCAAATGTAGTTCTGACATAATTTTTCGCAAATAAAAAAGTAATTTTTGTTGGAAGCGTTTGGCAGTCAATTGAGAAATGTGGGTAAAATACGATACAAACACAGGATGGCAGACGGCTCATTTGAAATCCCGCCACGTTTTGCCAACAGTCACGTGGTTTATGTTGGAGCCACACCAGCCCTATAGCTTCTGCACTGCAAGGCCAGTCTACTAGTATCTATGGTCGAAGCATGAAGTTCTACGACTGTCAAAATGGCAAAAATGTATTATAATATAAGCGCAACGTCAGATCGTTGAACAAATGGTGTCTAGTGAAGCAGGGATTACAACACATCGGCTTTGACCAATGACGCCAGAATTGGCCAGAGAGCATTTATTACACACATGAAAGAGCTGACAAGGCTGTTCAGAAACAAAGGAATACGAGAGACGAAAAATATAGTTGACATATATCAAGGCAAGTAGTATTTTCACGTTAAGGATATCGCGTGTTTGTGTCGTATTATTTTTGTGGAAAATGAAGGGGAAAAATGGATGGATATATTGTTAGCATAGAATACCTCACGTCACATATATATGGGTTGTATCTCGAACCTCATTAGAACTGTATTGGTTAACTGCAGTGTGGGATACAAGTTAAGCGTACGTCGATTTCTTCGTTTTCGTTAGCATTAATATCCTGTTGTTCAGTTAAACTATATAGGTTAACTGAAGCACGGGATACAAATTTTACGTGTGTTGTTTCTTTCGCCTCCGCTACCACGAATAGTCAGTTCTTACATAGATAGTAGTACTACCGATGGCAGAAGGAGCTACGTACATAATATTCGTATCTCATACTTCCGTTGACCTATATATATGTACACTGCTAACGAAAGTCTGAAAATCGACGTACGTTACATTTGCAACCTGTGAAACGTCCCCTTACAAAAATTATACATGACTGTCCTTAAACTGACACACAATATTTTTAGCGCAACGCAATCTGACTTTCAAGAATCCCTACAAAAGAATGGCCCTGACTAACATTAACCTATGCGTTTTACAAATCGCTTACCTCACAAAAATCTTGGTTACTCGAACTACTGCAATACAGCAATCGCCACTACTGCCAGCTAAATAAAAGATTCAAACTACTGAAGGCACTAACTACTGATAGGCATAGTTAGCAAATGAAAGATTTTAATAGAGAACAAACAATGTATTTACTTAATAATCATAATATATATGCCATCCAGTCTTACAAATTTCAAATCTCCGCCATTTCTCTCCCCACATCCACCACTGCTGGCGGCTCACCTCCAACTGCGCAACGCTACACGCTGTTAACATCCAGCTGCCCAACACTACAATGGCAGACAACAATGCAAACTAGCCACAGACTGCACACAGCACAGCCAGTGATTTTCATACAGAGCGCTACGTAACGCTGCCAATAAGAAAACATAAACAGCCTACTTACATAGCCCCCATGCTCCCCACAAAAAATTTTACAAATTGTTTTGGGCAGTGGCCAATAATGATTTGATAAAATTTTTCATAATTACTTTAACAAAGATATCAAATGCACACACTTATTGATACAATGTTGGTCAAAAGCTAAAATTTTCTCACAGTCCATAAAGATAGTCCTGATCATTCATCATAATAGTAATTACAGTTTTTTTCACAAAGTCTCATTAGTAAAAGAAATTGCACACAGAAGTAGTGGATTACCATGCAGTCTTGAAGACGTAGTGTTGTCCTTCCAAGGGAAAGACAGTGCTGACTCTTGACATGCAGACAGGTAATGGGCCACAACAGAGCAAACCCACCGCAGAGTCAGTCGAAGTTGATGAATATTGGCAGGTAGGTCATCACAGAGTAGACCCACTGTAGTCCTGGTAGAGATTGTGGTATTGGTGGGCCACCAGAGGTGCAGACCCACTGCAGTCCTTGTAGAAATAATAGTATTGGTGAGTCAGCAAAGGTGTAGACCCACTGTAGTCCTTGTAGAAATAATGGTATTAGTGGGTCATCAAAGATGCAGACCCACCGTAGTCCTTGTAGAGATGGCCAGCAGTCATCTGTTGTGACTGTGCAGGTGCACGATCACCATTGAAGAGTCTTGCGGATAATATAGCAAGTCCATAACCACCACTTGTGCACTCACAAACTTTTTGGAATTGTCCTTAGAACCAGCAATGCTGTTATCCAGTCCCTTGCTGAATTATTAACACATGTGCAAACACTAACAATCCCTGCTTCTCACATATTGTCCATATACTATGACCAACAGAAACGTGTGCAGTGAAATGGAACTTACAAGTCAATAATATGATGAACTGGTGTCAATTACAATTTTATATCATAAGAATACAATTACAAGGTACAAAATACATCATTAAAAACATAACAATACAGATAACATTTGTAGTACAAGCTTTACAAAAGAATCGAAATAACATATACATCAGTGTTACAGGAATTATGACATGAGTACATACATAAAAGATCAGAATAACTTTTGAAACATCAACTTTACACATGAGCATTAAAACAAAACAGAATAAATAATGTCTAAACATCTTTACAAAGTAAACAACATATTATTAATGCAAATTATATTTGAGGATAACAGTATTCCTCATCATAGTTCATGTAGCTGAGTATTAGAAGAAGAAAAATTCTATGAAACTACACAGAGACAGAAAGAAAACAAATACACAAGGGTACACAAACACATAGTGGGATAACACAAAAGGAAAGGACAGGGTTTGTTTTCAGTGTAACATTTGGTACTGCAGTCCAACCCAAAACTTCATTCCATAGATCTTTCGTCTTATTTCGATATTTGCTCCAGCCAAAAAAATCCTATCCAAGCATGCTTTCTGTATTTTTCTCGTATAACCTCTCAGTGCATTTCTTCAAATTCATCGCAACTCATTCTCTTATAGGCTACCCCCTCTTAAGCTAACTTAAATCTACTGAGCTCAGATGCTAAACTAAGGGACGAGGTAATGCAGCAACACAAAACAATTAACGCAAACAGCAATGACAAAAAAATTCAAATTGGCAAAGTAAGCAACAATATTACAACTAATATAAGGCAATGAGCAGCAAACAAGAAAAATAAATCAGTAGTAAACTGGCTTAGCAGAGTAACACAAAGTCAAATTCAGTAACACTATGCCTGGCAAACAACAGCAGTAAATGCTATAACTTATACCTAAGCATGACAAAGCTCAAGCAGAAAAAATAGTACACTAAAGACAACAATGCAGATAAAGGAAATGTATAATCACATCTTAATGGCTATGTAATTAAAGTGGTGCACCACAAATTATTCTACAAAAGAAATTACCAAGTACTTGAAAAGAAAATTATATATGCAGTTATTGTTATCAGTCCCTTCTTATTGTTCTTTCCATTCCAAGAGCTCCTTTTTCGAAGAATGTGGATCATAAAATAATTATTTAATAGATCTGTTGACAGAAAGTGTTCACATTAGCAAATGCATTTTATTTTATTTTATAAAACTAATGCTGCAACACAGCTGGAAACCAGATATTAAACAAAATGAGTAAATAAATACATAAAGCGAGCCACATGGCATTTCTCTCAACTAGCAAGACAATAGCCGTGAAATGTTTCTCATCGTTTCATTAGGCATTTTAGTAAATATCATAAATTAAGAGCTCCACAGTATAATCATATGTTTTCAAGTTTGAGCGTGTCGTATTTGCGATACTTGCTACAAAGGAATGACAATAGCGAGGATAATGGCCTCCCTTTTCTTTTTCTACCTGTGCCTCTGAAAAGGAACACACTAATGGCTTTTTCTCCAGGTGTCTGACACAGCTGGGTGCCCACGACGCATTACCTGCAGGTGGTCACTTAACCTTTTTTTTTACGGAAATATTTACGACAGCAATCTGACTTTCAAAAATCCCTACAAAAGAATGGCCCTGACTAACATTAACCTATGCATTTCACAAATCGCTTACCTCACAAAAATCTTGGTTACTCGAACTACTGCAATACAGCAATCGCCACTACTGCCAGCTAAATAAAAGATTCAAGCTACTGAAGGCACTAACTACTGATAGGCATAGTTAGCAAATGAAAGATTTTAATAGAGAACAAACAATGTATTTACTTAATAATCATAATATATATGCCATCCAGTCTTACAAATTTCAAATCTCCGCCATTTCTCTCCCCACATCCACCACTGCTGGCGGCTCACCTCCAACTGTGCAACGCTACACGCTGTTAACATCCAGCTGCCCAACACTACAATGGCAGACAACAATGCAAACTAGCCACAGACTGCACACAGCACAGCCAGTGATTTTCATACAGAGCGCTACGTAACGTTGCCAATAAGAAAACATAAACAGCCTACTTACACCTGTACCTCAGTTGAACTACGCGAAGGGGCAGCAAGACGAGACATATACAATTTGTATCCTGTGCTTCACTGTGGGGTAGTTTTTTTTCGCCATCGATGCTAAGAGTATCGACTGAAAGTTAAAGTTTTGATCACAGCAGTGACAATAGTACCCCATTCATTAGTTGAGCTACATAGCTATAAACAATATTTGTAACCTGCTCTCCAGTTGACATGTATTGGTAAATCTCATTAATGTTACACATGTCGTTCTTTACGAATAGGTAGTGTCAGTGTAAAGGTCAACTGAAGGACGGGATACAAATTTTAGTAGTGTCGGGCGTTTCGCCGTTAATATTGCTAGTACAGACTCGAAAAAATCGTATTAATACTAGTGCTGGGAAACAAAAGAAGAACGACAGCTATTACGTACTGGAGTATACGAAAACATACGTAATGGTGTAATACAACAAAGAAATACGTCAAAATAGTCAAATGCAGTAAAAGAAAAAAAAATGGAAAACTGAACTTACCTCACGGGAACTTCTTATAAGAACCGAAACTCGCCTAAAATACACGTACACACACACACACACACACACACACACACATTCACCCCTCTCCCCCCCCCCCCCCAATCCTAATGCGAAATTAGCTAACATATTTCGGACGGTACATTTGCCCAACACGTTTTCAAATGGCTCTAAGCACTATGGGACTTAACATCTGAGGTCATCAGTCCTCTAGACTTAGAACTACGTAAACCTAACCAACCTAAGGACGTCACACACATCCATGTCCGAGGGAGGATTCGAACCTGCGACAGTAGCAACCGCGTGGTTCCGAACTGAAGCGCCTAGAACCGCTCGGCCACAGCGGCCGGCCCAACACGTTTAACAAAACATATAAACGGGCAATATGTTTGGGAAGGGACTTTGAAGTGTGGAAATCCGGGTTTCCACTTCCCTACTAGAGATTTCACAGCTGACCAATAACCCTCTATGCTATTTGTGCAAGCCCCTGTGGATAATGATCTGAATTCAATATTGTGATTAATTACGAGATGCTGATAAACCCTTTCTCCTAAATCCCTAGATGAAGAAAAACCATCTGAAATTACAATGGAAACCCCTGCAACGTGATCTTCAGTTAAACTGACCAGAACTTCCTTCCTTCGATTGGGTACTACTTTAAACACTACATCGTCACACTCTTGACCTGAAACTACAGCCCTCAAAACCCGTAATCCCACCGGAGGCTCCCCCCTGTTGTACTTCCTTTTGCCAAAATGCGACTCGTCGATTTCGACCATAACAAACGATCCCCCCCCCCCCCCCCCCCAACGGCCCCCTACATTTATTGTATTCCCCACAAATTTCCCTACAAAAAGAGTACCAATCCACAACTGTACGCTTACTCACACGACATTCATGTACTGGAAGGTGTCGTCGTTGAGTGACTGTAGGAGGATACAAGATGACTTGGACAGGATTTGTGATTGGTGTAAAGAATGGCAGCTAACTCTAAATATAGATAAATGTAAATTAATGCAGATGAATAGGAGAAAGATTCCCCTAATGTTTGAATACTCCATTATTAGTGTAGCGCTTGACACAGTCACGTCGATTAAATACTTGGGCGTAATATTGCAGGGCGATATGAAGTGGGACAAGCATGTAATGGCAGTTGTGGGGAAGGCGGATAGTCATCTTCGGTTCATTTTCCCTCGTTCTGTTTGGGAGTGGAACAGGGAGAGAAGATGCTAGTTGTGGTACGAGGTACCCTCCGCCACGCACCGTATGGTGGATTGCGGAGTATGTATGTAGATGTAGACACACAGCCACACACGATATCTCAAACACCAACAGTACGTGATTTTCATAACGTCTCTCAAGGCGAGCTTAGATTTTTCGAACCACGGACTGCCACAACCGATCTTTGCTGCAACGCCATACGAATAAGTCGTGAGTACGGCGAGGAGATACACTTGTGAGGCGCATATGTTCGCCGCACTTACGACACAGAACATACTCGGCAACGAGAACACACATTCTTAAAAAACAAATCGTGGCCAACATGTCTACGTTCATAGCCTCTCTCAAATCATCCAGATTCATCGGAACAGATAAATCCATACCTACAAACGAAAATGAGATACTAAAAATTGTCCTGAAATAAGAAACTAATAGTCCAAATTATCGCAAAATCACTAAGAAGGAAATTAAGTACCGAATGAATTGCAAACAACCAATTATTTAAATAAACGCACACGAAGAATATTTTGAGCAATATGTAGCGACCTCTTTTGCAATCACACTCAGTTATTTTAATGTACAATGATAGCGCTTATCCGGAACACCAGAACTGTTTTATTATCTATGGCTGAAAGTGAAGACATTATTATCTATAAGTAATGTATGACGTCTTTGGTCAAAGCCGACGGGTTGTATCCCCTGCTTCACTAGACCCAGCAAATGTTATATTTAATGCAATGGACAGCAGCAACAGTTTACTCAAAGTGGACTATGTCCGTTTACGGGTCTAGAGGACCGTTCTCACTAGCCGTCGGCTTTGACCTGTGACGTAGTGGCTGCTATGACGTGACGTTTTGGTGCGTATTTTGAACTGAATCTGGCTGTAACCTTACATTCTATCGACCCAATGTCGTTGGTTCATACAGAAAGTAATTAGTTAATCTTTGAAACTGCTTTAAGTATTAGTAGCATCGCGATGTATGGAGGCAAGTGCGGGACCAAGTTCTGCTCCTGATTTTGAAGACGTGGAAAATAGTGGGACAGGGGGAACAACATACTCATCATTTCGTTTCACTATCGTGAGATTTGCTGATGAATTGAGGGAACCAATGAATGTCATCAGTTTTACCAGACAGTACAGTTTAACTGCTTGTTATTGTTAAGTGTAGTGTTTGTGGCAATGACATGACATTGTGCAAGGTTTCGAAAAAACGCATGAGCCATTTTTACATGTGGCGCTGTGGAAAAGATCGTGTGTAGCGGCCTACTCCTAGAGAAACGTGGTTTAAGAAATCAGGGCTTTGTATGAAAAGAATTTTATTACTTTCTTCGTTTTCTTGTTTAAGATCTCGTTTTTAGTTTGCTGCTCATGAGACATAAACAGACCGTTAAAAATTGGTGAGAGGGAGCATGATATTGTTGGACCATGGGTGTGGGGGGCAGTTGTTTCAGGGAATCACTCTTCTGGAGACATGATTTTAAGCTAATTGATAACAGGACAGCTTGTAATATTTTTCAGTTAGTAAAAAGTTATATAGCAGATGGGCCAACCACATCAGGTGAGTGGGTTGATTGTAAGGGATTAAACGAAATTTGGTACATGCATTTGGCTGTGAATCATTGCGTTGAATTTAGGGACAGAAAAACAGGAGCATGTACAAAAGCAATTGAAGGGTATTGGGGGGGGGCAACAAAAAGTGTTACTTGGAGGGAAAAAAGGATAATTTCAGTACTACAGAGTCATTTAGATGAGCACGTCTGGGAGGATGTATGTGCCAAAGAAAGAGAGATAAGTTTATGTTTTAGAATTAGGTGCATTTTTAGTTTTTTTATTTTAATTTTTGCAGTTACTTTTCTTTCGTTAATTTGATTTCATGTTTGGTTTTGAAGTATTAGGACATTTGTTTTAATAGTTCATAGACAGCCTTGACTTCTTGGACGTCAACGTATAAGGGATAATAATCTGCTACTGGTAAGTACTGGTGCGTACCCTGCTACCGTAATTTTCATTTCTGTGCTAGTTTTGTCTAACCGTGACTTGCTGTGTGGAGATTCTAGCACTGTGTGCCAATGTTGACAATTGTTTGACGTTGGCGTTAGCGAATTTGTAGTTAGCGACTGAGTACATGTCGAAGAGTCGGTGGAGTGAAAACGAGATATGTATTTTTTGAAATTATTGAAGAAGTTACGAATTTCTGGAAGAGTGGTTACCTCGAGAGTCAGGTGAACAGCTTAATGTCACTATAATGGATTGCTTTAGGTGGAGGTTTAGGTTAGGATAGAATGTGACGATTTGTATCTGACAAGGGAACCTCCCCATCGCACCCCCCTCAGATTTAGTTATAAGTTGGCACAGTGGATAGGCCTCGAAAAACTGAACACAGATCAATCGAGAAAACAGGAAGAAGTTGTGTGGAACTATGAAAAAATAAGCAAAATAGACAAACTGAGTAGTCCATGCGCAAGATAGGCAACATCAAGGACAGAGAAAGAGAGCAGGGGCGCCGTGGTCCCGTGGTTAGCGTGAGCAGCTGCGGAATGAGAGGTCCTTGGTTCAAGTCTACCCCCCGAGTGAAATATTTTCTTTCTTTATTTTCGCAAAGTTATGATCCGTTCGTTCATTGACGTCTCTGTTCACTGTAGTAAGTTTAGTGTCTGCGTTTTGCGATCGCACAGCAAAACCGTGCGATTAGTAGACGAAAGGACGTGCCTCTCCAATGGGAACCGAAAACATTTGATCGCAAGGTCATAGGTCAACCGATTCCTCCACAGGAAAACACGTCTGATATATTCTATACGACACTGGTGACAGCATGTGCGTCACATGACAGGAATATTTTGTCGACCCACCTAACTTGTACATTTGGCGAATGGGTAAAATGATTCTTATACCTTGCCCGATTTAGGTTTTCTTGTGGATGTGATAATCACTCCCAAAAAAGTGATGAAAACATAAGAGTTTGTCACATAAACTGCAACAAATAAATGAAACAGTTTCACAGTCGCACAATTTTCCCTGTGCTCTATTAAAACATATGTTTTGTTTCAATGTTTGTTTAGGTGTAGCGTCCCCATACTACGGCGCAGTTACCTCGCATCGGACGGACAGATAATGATTGTCTGAAAATAAAAAATTAAATATTTAACTTGTGGGAAGGCTTGAACGAAGGGCCTCTCGGGCCGCAGTTGCTCACGCTAACCACGGGACCACGTCGCGCCTGAGCTCACAGTATCCTTGATGTTGCTTATCTCGCACATGGACTCCTCAGTTTGTATATTTTGCTCATTTTTTTCATAGTTCGACACAACTTCTTCCTGTTTTCTCGATTGATCTGTGTTCAGTTTTTCAAGGCCTATCTACTGTGCCAACTTATAACTAAATCTGAGGGGGGTGCGATGGGGAGGTTCCCTTGTGAGTTGGCAAAGCCGTTCAAACTTCGAGCTTTGTCGGTACGCTGCTTCATGGTTCTGCGTTTCCATGATCTGTAACGCGTTCAGCTGTGAAGGCGACTGCCTTTGCAGGTATCCGGCAAACGAGTTACGGCGGGCGACCTGTGGTGCGAGAGCCGCTCCTTGCCCGTGGCCCACATGACGAGACGCCGCTGCGGCCCGGAGGGCAAGTTGCACGTCTTCGAGCTGGGCTTCAACGTCTCCCGCCGCTGGCTCCCCGCCATCGAGGTGTGCCACGACACCGACGCTGCCAACACCTTGTACTCCCACCACCGGCTGCTCGGGTACGTCGCTCACACCAGCGCTGGCATCTGTTTCAGATACTGACAAGTCACTAAGAAAATTCCGTAGATTATAGATTTGTAGTGTATGCTACCTGTTCGGTGAGGATGAATGCTGTAGTGTAGAGATGGGATGTAAATATCGACTTACCGAAACATCGATGTTTTAATAACTACACTCCTGGAAATGGAAAAAAGAACACATTGACACCGGTGTGTCAGACCCACCATACTTGCTCCGGACACTGCGAGAGGGCTGTACAAGCAATGATCACACGCACGGCACAGCGGACACACCAGGAACCGCGGTGTTGGCCGTCTAATGGCGCTAGCTCCGCAGCATTTGTGCACCGCCGCCGTCAGTGTCAGCCAGTTTGCCGTGGCATACGGAGCTCCATCGCAGTCTTTAACACTGGTAGCATGCCGCGACAGCGTGGACGTGAACCGTATGTGCAGTTGACGGACTTTGAGCGAGGGCGTATAGTGGGCATGCGGGAGGCCGGGTGGACGTACCGCCGAATTGCTCAACACGTGGGGCGTGAGGTCTCCACAGTACATCGATGTTGTCGCCAGTGGTCGGCGGAAGGTGCACGTGCCCGTCGACCTGGGACCGGACCGCAACGACGCACGGATGCACGCCAAGACCGTAGGATCCTACGCAGTGCCGTAGGCGACCGCACCGCCACTTCCCAGCAAATTAGGGACACTGTTGCTCCTGGGGTATCGGCGAGGACCATTCGCAACCGTCTCCATGAAGCTGGGCTACGGTCCCGCACACCGTTAGGCCGTCTTCCGCTCACGCCCCAACATCGTGCAGCCCGCCTCCAGTGGTGTCGCGACAGGCGTGAATGGAGGGACGTATGGAGACGTGTCGTCTTCAGCGATGAGAGTCGCTTCTGCCTTGGTGCCAATGATGGTCGTATGCGTGTTTGGCGCCGTGCAGGTGAGCGCCACAATCAGGACTGCATACGACCGAGGCACACAGGGCCAGCACCCGGCATCATGGTGTGGGGAGCGATCTCCTACACTGGCCGTACACCACTGGTGATCGTCGAGGGGACACTGAATAGTGCACGGTACGTCCAAACCGTCATCGAACCCATCGTTCTACCATTCCTAGACCGGCAAGGGAACTTGCTGTTCCAACAGGACAATGCACGTCCACATGTATCCCGTGCCACCCAACGTGCTCTAGAAGGTGTAAGTCAACTACCCTGGCCAGCAAGATCTCCGGATCTGTCCCCCATTGAGCATGTTTGGGACTGGATGAAGCGTCGTCTCACGCGGTCTGCACGTCCAGCACGAACGCTGGTCCAACTGAGGCGCCAGGTGGAAATGGCATGGCAAGCCGTTCCACAGGACTACATCCAGCATCTCTACGATCGTCTCCATGGGAGAATAGCAGCCTGCATTGCTGCGAAAGGTGGATATACACTGTAATAGTGCCGACATTGTGCATGCTCTGTTGCCTGTGTCTATGTGCCTGTGGTTCTGTCAGTGTGATCATGTGATGTATCTGACCCCAGGAATGTGTCAATAAAGTTTCCCCTTCCTGGGACAATGAATTGACGGTGTTCTTATTTCAATTTCCAGGAGTGTATATTGATCAGTACCGCCAGCTCTTAATTATCGATATATCGATTAATTAACATTAAATATTGTGTATCGAAAGTGATATTTTATTGTCTGTCTTTTCTTGACTTGTGGGCACTATAATTCTCATAGGCAGATTTCATGCCAATTCCCGCTACTACCAATCATGGCAACCTAACAGTAAATGTCTTACAATGGGATTAATTTAATTTCACATTCAGTAACAAAAGTGAACACCACATTTGTACGTGAATGTATCTGTACTGCATACTGTTGAAAGTTTGTTGATTCCGTGTGTCATTTCTAACAATGCAAATTATAGATAAATGGTGCAAAAAGAACACGTTTGGTGTCAGCGTTGTATGAGAACAGTGGAAATTACCACTCCCTGCTCCAACTATGAGGCAGAATTTGTGCTCTCTTTATCCCATAAGTGCCTGGATCAAGAAACGACAGACGCAGTGTAAAAGTAACGTAGACTCAGCACGAAAGTCACACACACTGTTGCTGTGGTATTTGATGGAAAATTGACTCTTGTTGTCTGTTTATGGTAAGTTCAAATGGTTCAAATGGCTCTGAGCACTATGGGACTTAACATATGAGGTCATCAGTCCCCTAGAACTCAGAACTACTTAAACCTAACTAACCTAAGGACATCACACACATCCATGCCCGAGGCAGGATTCGAACCTGCGACCGTAGCGGTTGCGCAGTTCTAGACTGAAGTGTAAGTACAATATTTCATTTGCAGAACGCATAACACAAGTGTTTCGCTCCAGAGACTTCTCTCGTGTAGGGATGGACCGAAAACATCGCTATTTCAAAATATCGATTGTTTTGTCTGTGTTATATCGACCGCTTTTACGTAAATCGATACAAAATATATATCGATATTTATAATTTGCTCATCCCTATTCGGCAGTGGTAAATCCAAGCTGCCTGCCACACTTGCCAACTGAACACATTGTATTTAATATTGCGCCATGTAGGCAAAATAACAGCATAAAACACATTGGCAATGAAAGATCGCTCACTTGCAGATGGCCATCAGCTGCCCAAAATAAAATAATTGTATGAATCTCCTTCCTCTTGGGAATGTTCTTAATAATATCTATTCTACAAGGAAAAACACCATCAAAGCAAGACCACAGTTTAGGAATGTACTGTCGTTATTCATTAACTGTTGGGTTGCCTCATCAGTTATTTGCGAGGAAGAAACTATGATACTAAAACCATTCTTATTCAATTGAAATATTTAATTACTCAATGCAATTACAAATTGTTGCATATGAGATCAACATTAATAAGCCTACAATTACGCAAACATTATTGACATCAGTTAGCAGTATGTGGTTATTCTGGGCTACTAATTATCCGCCGGCCGGGGTGGCTGAGCGGTCCTAGGCGCTACAGTCTGGAACCGCGCGACCACTACGGTCGCAGGCTCGAATCCTGCCTCGGGCATGGATGTGTGTGATGTCCTTAGGTTAGTTAGGTTTAAGTAGTTCTAAGTCTAGCGGACTGATGACCTCAGATGTTAAGTCCCATAGTGCTCAGAGCCATTTGAACCATCGCTTATACCGTAAACTTCACCTCCCATCCCCGAGAGACATGTCGTGCGTATCTTGGTTCGTAGGTCCTCCAGTACTACTGATGTATTTAGTTAACCAAGGGTGCTTTACTACCTACCACCTTACGCTATAAACTCTATAATAGTCCATAATTCTGTTCTTTTTATAACTCCCTGATGCCTAGTACATTCTCCTGTTATGGCATTCGGAAAGTTATCTTAGGCAGATTTTCTTCTATCATGCCCACAAAACTTCGAGGGAGCTGGAGCCACATAACGATGACGTCGCAGCTAATGATCCATTTCTCATTGTTGTATCTCAGTGCCTTCGTACTCTAAAAATGGCTCTGAGCACTATGGGACTTAACATCTATGGTCATCAGTCCCCTAGAACTCAGAACTACTTAAACCTAACTAACCTAAGGACAGCACACAACACCCAGCCATCACGAGGCAGAGAAAATCCCTGACCCCGCCGGGAATCGAACCCGGGAACCCGGGCTTGGGAAGCGAGAACGCTACCGCACGACCACAAGATGCGGGCCCTTCGTACTCTGCTTTGAGCCAGTGATGTAAAGACAAAAACCCAAACCGTAAGATACTGTTGAAACACTGATTTATGTTGTACTCTGTCAGCGTTGCACCACGCTTTAAAACTACCTCACTAGAAAACAGAACAAGAAGAATAAGTGTGTTACAGAAATAGACAGGAAGAGGAAAGCTCTACATACGACTCAGGCACTCGGAGGACGTCAAACCACATTTCTAGTATCTTAAACCCTTGGAGAACTCTTAAATTCCTAATTCATTTAACAGCACTATTTACAACAAACTATCCCTTCAGTCGCCTGCTATTTTCATTTGCCCAACCTTCACTGATACCACGGACTTCCACGTCTCAACCAAGCATTCTCCCTCAACTTTCCAGCGGAATCCCCTCTTTGCTAGCATGCCCTGCATACGACGTTATGTGATTCGGTAGACGGGGCCACATGAACTAGTATGTTACACTGTGTACACGCACTTGGTGTCATTGGTACATCCCTTGGCCCTTTTCCACTCTCCGAAAGTAACACATCCGAATATACACCCCACATAATTAAAAATTGGGAAGAGGACAAATAGAGGAACAACACAAGTAAGGTCCCCAGATTGGGCATACACTGCCGCAAAATGAGAAAAAATGCAACATCCTCAACGGCTACGCTGTTTTATTCAAATGTTCCAATGTGTGTGAAATCTTATGGAACTTAACTGCTAAGGTCATCAGTCCCTAAGCTTACACACTACTTAACCTAAATTATCCTAAGAACAAACACACACACCCATGCCCGAGGGAGGACTCGAACCTCCGCCGGGACCAGCCGCACAGTCCATGACTGCAGCGTCTGAGACCGCTCGGCTAATCACACGCGCTGTTTTATTGATAAGTGATGTGGCAGGTAGTTCGCGATTATAGGAACATATGATAACAAATTCAGGACAAACGAAACAAACACGTCAGAGCAAAGGGTGCCGAAACAGTCGCATCAGCACACAGTTTACCCTCCCTTCCCCTCGCCCCCCCCCCTCCCCAAATCTCTTGTAGCAACGCAGACGAGTATTCTCGCATGACGATAGTGAACGTGCAGTATTCCATTTTGCTACAGATTGTCCCAATCACCTTGAACGTTTTATTGCAATTCATCAATGGTTCTTGCAGGCTCTGAGGAACGAGTAAGTTCCAGCTTCACCAAGTTCCATACGTGTTAAACTGACGAGATATCTGGTGATCTTGCTGAATAGGGCAGTTGTTGTACACCATGAAGAGCTCGTTACGTCGCAGCAGCCGTATGTAGACAAGCACTGTCCTGCTGAAAAATCACATCGCCTTCCTGTTGAAGAAACGACGGTACAACCTATGCAGTGTAGTGGGAACTGGTTGCTTTATCCTGCACAGACGGTCGGGGTGGCCGAACGGTTCTAGGCGCTACAGTCTGGAACCGCGTGACCGCTACGGTCGCAGGTTCGAATCCTGCCTCGGGCATGGATGTGTGTGATGTCCTTAAGTTATTTAGGTTTATGTAGTTCTAAGTTCTAGGGGACTGATGACCTTAGAAGTTAAGTCCCATAGTGCTCAGAGCCATTTGTACCATATCCTGTATAAACGACAGCTGTTACGGATGACCCCTACACGCCACAAAGCCTGGATTGGGACTCGTGTGTCGAGGACTAATGCACTCGGAATTAGCCTCTCACACTGAACACGTGTATGTCCACCACTCGCATACAGGGAGAACCTACTATCGTTACTGAAGACAACAGCGTACTATTACAATCTCCTTTCTTCTATGACCACGGAGTAGCCGTGGTTGGCAGTGTCATGGTGTCGGCGGTAGCCTGGCCAGAGGCACAAGTGATCTTAGTCCAGCTGCAACCACACAGTTCCCAATGGTCCTTCATGACACATCGGGTGCAATGTGTGCCCCGATTTATTCTCTGGATGTTGTTGGGTCAGCTACTGCTGTTCTCACAACGCATGGATCTTGATGTCTGTCTATACTACACGGACGTCCAGAAGCTAGTCTATGTGGGAATGTTCCACAGACCATTGCTGAAAGCTGCGACACACCACCGATACATTGCACCCTACGTGTGCAGCAATACGTCAATAAGCCCAACAAGCTACCCACAGACCCATAACGCCTGAAATTGGCTGAAATTGTTCAACTGGAGTACGTACTCGTCGACGGGGCTTGGATGTCACCTAAAGTGAATGTTACACACACTGCTCACCTCTCAACTCAGCACAAATACTGCCTGCAGAGCCGAAACACATGGTGCTCAGATATGCCTCCAGAGCCCTGTCTGACGGCTGACGGAAATGGAAATGAGCGTTTGGCGCCATTGGCTGGCAGGCCCCTTGTGGGCAGGTCCGGCCGCCTTGGTGCAGGTCCTATTACATTCGACGCCACTTTGGACGACCTGCGCGCCGGATGGGGATGAAATGAAGATGAAGACAACACAACATCCAGTCCCTGAGCGGAGAAAATCTCCGTCCAGCCGGGAATCGAACCCGGGTCCGTAGGACGGCAATCCGTCACGCTGACGACTCAGCTATCGGGGCGGACTCTGACGGCTGATGAGCGTGAAAGATGAATCACTAATACTACAGCCCTTATTCTGCATATGTTAATCCTGGTGTCACTGAACCAAGTCCTTGGGGGTATAGCATTTTTATTTCCGGCGGTGTAGAATGTCCATATTGCTAATTATTTGGCTTCAGAAGTCGAACCACCTACGCTGCCTACATCGGCACTTCTGAAACCACCTGCAGAGGGTATGCGTATTCTGCGGTGGAGGTTGATGGGCCAGAGTTAGGCAGAATCCGCTCGGATGCTGTACAATTCCTTTATTGCACCAAGGAAGGGCCGGAATACACGGTAAGATTTCAGTTATATTACATCACTGTCAGGCAGAAATACCGAAAGCAGATATTGGATTGTAATGCATACTCAGGAGCGGTTATAGACTCAGATCACAATTTAGTACTGATGAAGAGTAGATTGAAGTTTAAGAGACTAGTCAGGAAGAATCAATGACCAAAGAAGTAGGATATTTCAGTCCGGAACCACGCGGCTGCTACGGTCGCAGGTTCGAATCCTGCCTCAGGTATGGATGTGTGTGATGTCCTTAGGCTAGTTAGGTTTAAGTAGTTCTAAGTCTAGGGGACTGATGACCTCTGATGTTAAGTCCCATAGTACTTAGAGCCATTTGAAGCAAGTAGGATACTGAAGTACTAAGGAATGAAGAGACTCGACAAAATGTTTTCTGAGGCTATAGATACTGCAATAATGAATGGTTAAGTAGGTAGTTTAGTTGAAGAGGAATGGATATATCGGAAAAGGGCACTCACAGAAGTTGGAAACAAAACCGTAGGTACAAGGAAAGTAACTGTTAACAAACCATGGACAACAAAATACTTCGTTTGATCCACGAAAGAAGGAAGAACGAAAACGTTCAGGGAAATTCAGGAATACAGAAATAAGTTACTTAGGAACGAAGTAAAAGGCAGCACAAAGAAGCTCAGGTCAAATGTATAATATAATAAAAAATAAAATTTAGATATATGGAAATAATGAAAGTAATTGATGGCAGAAAATAAAATAAAAAAGAGGTGACCTGAAATTGGAATATCTCTTATGAAATTTTCTGCCATGTCAGACTAATACAATAAGCTGAGCTATGCCTGTACATGGATAAAAAATCTTTTCATATTAGTTCCATATAAACGAAATAGTCTTTCTCTTGTTCTAGATTTATGCTTACCAATTAATAGTACTAAATCCGATCACCATCTCCACCTACAAAATCTTGACCGTGTCCTTCATATTGATGTAATCGGATCTTCGTGATAACTCCGAAGTACACATGTGGGTTCAAATGGCTTTAAGCACTATGGGACTTAACATCTGAGGTCATCAGTCCCCTAGACTTAGAACTACTTAAACCTAACTAACCTAAGGGCATCACACACATCCATGCCCGGGGCAGGATTGGAACCTGCGACCATAGCAGCAGTGCGTTTCCGGACTGAAGCGCCTAGAACCGCTCGGCCACAGTGACTGGCACACATATGGGCTTCTTGGTTTTCTATATATTGCAGTAGTACTTTGAATAATGACTAATACAACTTTTCACATTTTCTCTTTGTCTTTGAAGAAAAGGAAAACATAAAAGCAAGAAATGCAAAAGGTACATCATAAATAGTTGCATGGAAAATGTGAAGAAATCGAAAAAGTATATAGGAAGGTCAAAATAAAGCACTCCATCTTCAGGCCACAAGTGGCCCATCGGGACCATCCGACCGCCGTGTCATCCTCAGCTGAGGATGCGGATAGGACGGGCGTGTAGTCAGCGCACCTCTCTCCCGGTCTTCTTGAAGGTTGTCTTTGACTGGAGCCGCTACTATTCGGTCGAGTAGCTCCTCAATTGGCATCACGAGGCTGAGTGCATCCCGAAAAATGGCAACAGCGCATGGCGGCAGGACGGTCACCCATCCAAGCGCCGGCCACGCCCGACAGCGTGATCGGACGGGAGCTGGTGTATCCACTGCAGCAAGGCCGTTGCCCAAGGTCAAAATAACCTTCTGTGAAATTAAAAGCAAATGTGGTAACATTAAGAGTGGAATGGGAATTCTACAGTTAAATGCAGAAGAGAGAGCAGATAGGTGGAAAGTGTACTTTGAAGTCCTCTACGAGGGGGAAGAGTTGAGATAATAGAAGAAGAAACAGGAGACGACAGGAAAGAGTTAGGAGTACAGTATTAGAATCAGGATTGAAAAGAGATCAAGTAAGGCAGAAGGGATAGATAACATTCTATTGTAATTTCTAAAGTCTTTAGAAGAAATGACAAAAAAAGAACAACAAATACTCACGCTGGTGTGTAGAATTTATGAGACTGGCGATATACCGTCAGACTCTCGGTAAACCATCATCCACATAATTCCGAAGGTATCAAGAGCCGATAAGTGCGAGTATTGTCGCACATTCAGCTTAACAGCTCATGCATCCAAGTTGCTGACAAGAGTATTATGTAGAAGAATGGAAAAGAAAATTGAGGATCTGTTGGATGACGATCGGTCCATCTTTAAGAATGGTGAAGGCACCAGAGAGGCATTTCTGACAGTGAGGTTGTAATGGAAGCCAGATTGAAGAAAAAGCAAGGCACGTTCATAAGATTTGTTGACGTGGTAAAAGCGTTCAACAATGTCAAATGGTGCAAGATTTTCGAAAACCTGAGGAAAACAGGAATAATCTATAAGGAAAGATGAGTAATATACAATATGTTCAAGAGCCAAGAGGGAACAATAAGACTGAAGACCAAGAACGAAGTGCTCAGATTAAAAAGGATACAAACCAAGGATGTAGTATTTTACCCCGTTGTTCAGTCTATACGTCGAAGAAACAATGACGGACATAAAATAAAGGTTCAAGACTGAGATTAAATTTCAAGGTGAGAAAATATCACTGATAAGATTCGCTGATAAGATTGCTATTCACGATGATAAGGAAGAATAATTACTGGATGTGTTGAATGGAATGAAGAGTCTGATGCGTACAGAATATCGATTGAGAGTAAATCGACGAAAGACGAAAGTAATGAGAAGGAGCACAAATGAGAACAGCGAGAAACTTAACATCAGAATTGGGGATCGTGAAGTAGGTGAAGTTAAGGAATTCTACTACCTAGGCTGCAGCCGGCCGCTGTGGCCGAGCGGTTCTATGTGCTTCAGTCTGGAACCGCGCTGCTGCTACAGTCGCCGGTTCGAATCCTGCCTCGGCCATGGATGTGTGTCATGTCCTCTAGGTTAGTCAGGTTTAAGTAGTTCTAAGTTCTAGCGGACTGATGACCTCAGATGTTAAGTCCCATAGTGCTTAGAGCTCTTTGAACCCTTTTTGAACGTAGGCTGCAAAATAACCCATGACAGACAGAGCAAGGGGGAAACAAAAAGCAGACTAGCACTGGAAATAAGGGCAGTCCTGTCCAAGAGAAGTCTGCTAGTATCAAGCATAGGTTTAATTTCAGGAAGAAATTTCTGAGAATGTACATTTGGAGCACAGTGTTGTTTGGTAATGAGAGACTGACTGTGGGAAAACCGTAGGAGAAGATAACCGAAGCATTTGAGATGTGGTGCGACAAAAGAATGTTGAGAATTAGGTGGACTGATAAGATAAGGAATGAGGAAGTTCTCTGCAGAATCGATTTGGAAAGAAACATATGGAAAACACTGACAAGAAGAAGGGACAGGATAGTAGGTCACGTGTTAGGATCTTAGGGACTAACTTCCGTGGTACTAGAGGGAATTTCAGAGGGAAAAAATTGTGGAGGAAGACAGAGCTTGGAATATATCCAGCAAATAATTGAGAGCATAGGTTGCAGTTGCTACTCTGAGATGAAAAGGTTGGTACAGGAGAAGAATTCGTGACGGGCCGCAGCAAACCAGTCAGAAGACTGAAGACGCAAAACAGAAGTTCGCAGTACAAGTCAGGCGGGCCACTACCCACCGTCCCTGGAGGCAATGCGTTGTAGTAGGACTCTGGCCGCTGCTGTGTTTAGTGTGGCCCAGGCGTGGCGTCATATTGTATAACCAACAGTTGCGGTTGCGGCTGAACAACATAAGGACTGCCGCTGCAGGCTGACACTGCCCACTGGTGAGCGCAGGACGTTCAGTTCCGCCTGGCTGTGGTGAGTGTGGGGCGTAGACGTCCAGGAAGCGAACCTCGGACTGACGCCTTCCTCGTTGCCTTCTGCCATCGATTTCGCCTTGCAAAATACTCTTTTCTAAATTATACCCTTCACTTCTCCAAAATGTGCCCAGGGAACTGGGAGTAGCTTCGACTGATACGGAAAGATGAACATGTGATTCCAAGTTCTTCTGTGATAGAAGCATTGGTTCTTCTTCTGGCGGTGACATGAATAGCACTTTGACTCAGCTTTTGTAACTAGCTTTCTTGGTCTAGGACTCGCGATTTCCAATGCCATTGATTAGAGATCTTAGATACACACAATCATCCGATACCTCCAGATTCTTCAGGCAACCTGTAAGGTTAGTTCTAAACCTTCTCGATCAATAAACCTTCTCTATCCCAACACTTCAATAAATAGTCTTGAATCTGGGGAACAGATCACTAAGTTATAGCTCACGTCCTGCAACGAGGACCGTACCATCAGCAAGGTGCAGGCTGTTAATCTTCACGCCGCCAAGTGAAAGTCCACCATCCCAGACATCCAGCTCTCTCCTGATAGCGTACTCTGCATAAATGTCACAGATATTGTATACGACTTCGTACCCTACAGTAAGAAGAGGTGGGCGATGGAGTGGTGTGGCAACTATCCTTGTCGGAAAGCTGCACAGGATCAGAAATGATTAGCCAACAAGTTAAACCAGTAAACAGAAGATTTACTTAACTTGTATTTTTTCAAGTGTACGAAGTCTCATTACAAATAATGCAGCAAGAATTTTAAGGGTGCAGCTCACAATGAAAACAAGCATAAGGCTCTCTGAAGTGAAGGACGAACGATAGTGTTGGAGCCGCGACTAGGCTGCGTCTGCATAGCATCACGTGGTGAAGAGGCTCCAAGTGCGATTGAGGCTGTCTGGCTGCCACTGGCCGTCCTGTATCGCGGTGGCAGTGGGCGCTCGTGGCATGGAACCACTGGAGGTGTGGCACAGTGGGCTTGCTCGACTGGATCTGCCGGATCCCACACGACCGCTGTCGGCGTCTGATAGAAACTTGCAATATGAAGATGCTGTTTATTTATTTATTGTTCCGTGGGACCAAATTAAGGAGAAATCTCCATGGTCATGGAACGAGTCAATACATGAAATTATAACACGATAGTAGAAACAGATAAAAATTAAATATAGAAAACATATTCAGGCCACAAGTCGTATGTAGTGGACTGACAAGACAGCCAGTCCACAGTGACGGGTAACCGAAAGGCACGCGTTTACACACGCCGGCTGGCGTTAGGTCTGAAACAGGATACGTAATGAATGCTGTAAAGAAAAGTTCGTAGCTGCTGGAATACTTAACTTTAATCCATCATTTGTATACAGCATTCTTGATGATACAAGTGAGACTTTCTCTAGAAATGGTTAAGGGCGCCTTGCTAGGTCGTAGCCATGGACTTAGCTGAAGGCTATTCTAACTATCTCTCGGCAAATGAGAGAAAGGCTTCGTCAGTGTAGTCTCTAGCAAAGTCGTCCGTACAACTGGGGCGAGTGCTAGTACGTCTCTCAAGACCTGCCGTGTGGTGGCGCTCGGTCTGCAATCACTGACAGTGGCGACACGCGGGTCCGACATGTACTAATGGACCGCGGCCGATTTAAAGCTACCACCTAGCAAGTATGGTGTCTGGCGGTGACACCACATCGTAACTTTAAAGAAAGAAAATCAACAATGTAACACTGGAATTTGCTTAATTTTTTAGCTCTTCCAGGAGCTCCTCGACAGAATAGAAGGAGTGAGCCATGAGGAAACTCTTCAGTTTAGACTTAAAAGACTTTGGGCTACTGCTAAGATTTTTGAGTTCTTGTAGTAGCTTATTGAAAATGGATGCAAAAGAATACTGCACTCCTTTCGGCACAAGAGTCAAGGAAGTGCATTCCACATACAGATTTGATTTCTGCCTAGTATTAACTGAGTGAAAGCTGCTAACTCTTGGGAATAGGCTAATATTGCTAACAACAAACGACATCAAAGAAAATATATACTGTGAGGGCAATGTCAGAATTCCCAGACTATTGAATAGGGGTCGACAAGAGGTTCTCGAACTTACACCACATATAGCTCGAACAGCCCCTTTTTGAGCCAAAAATACCCTTTTTGAATCAAAAGAATTACCCCAAAAAATAATACCATACGACATAAGCGTATGAAAATATGCGAATTAGACTACTTTTCGTGTTGAACAGTCACTTATTTCAGATACTGTTCTAATGGTAAATAAAGCAGCATTTAGTTTCTGAATAAGATCCTGGACATGGGCTTTCCACAACAGCTTACTATCTATCCGAACGCCTAGGAACTTGAACTGTTCCGTCTCGCTTATAATATGCCCATTCCGTCATCAAAATATCGGTTCTTGTTGAATTGTGAGTTAGAAACTGTAAAAACTGAGTCTTACTGTGATTTAGCATCAAATTGTTTTCCACAAGCCACGAACTTATTTCATGAACTACATTATTTGATACTGTTTCAATATGACACACTAGATCCTTCACTACCAAGCTGGTGTCATCAGCAAACAGAAACATTTTTGAATCATCTGTAATACTAGAAGGCATATCATTTTTATAAATAAGGAACACCAGTGGCCCCAGCACCGACACTTGGGAACGGCCCACTTAACAGTGCCCCATTGTGACTGAACATCACTACCACTCTCAATATTGCGGAGAATTACCTTCTGCTTTCTGTTCTTAAAGTAAGAGGCGAACCAACAGTAAGAGGCGAACAAACAGTCTATAAAACCATCGAGAACATAGAATTCTCAACGTCTGCTGCTGACAAGAAGAAGAACACTGTGAAGAACATTGCTTCAACTGCACTTCTCGACGGACCTGCTGTATTCTGTGGATGTAGACTGAACTTTAGTATTGATCTTAATGATACCTTTTCACATGGTAATGGTTGGCTTACAGTAGCCATTGTACGTGGAGGTACTGGAGTTCCCAACGTTCCCGGTCTGGAAAGTTTCGTCGACAGAGACATCATCGCCTACCGCACCTATCACATTGCAGAATTAGCGAATAAAGATTTTGGAAAATCCGCATATATGTCCACCTCTTCCCTATCCTTGTATACACGTAATAAAAGAAAAATTTCTGTAAATGAGTCTGTATTTATCTGGATGAAAGGGAAAGGTGTATGTGAGTATGTTAAATTTGTTGCTGACTGTACTTTGTATTTTCATAAATAAAGTGATCTCCCCTTACTCCGTAATGGTCCAACTTCTGCAGTAATATTTTGTGGTCATCACAGTCAAAAGCCTTCGTTAAATCAAAGAAAACACCTAGCGTTCGCAACCTTTTATTTAATCCGTCCAAAACCTCACAGAGAAAAGAGAATATAGCATTTTCAGTTGTTAATCCATTTCTAAAACCAAACTGTACATTTGACAGCAAGTTATGTGAATTTAAATGCTCCAGTAACCTTGTATATTCAACCTTCTCGATAACTTTAGCAAACACCGATGGCATGGAAATAGGTCTAAAGTTGTCAACATTATCCCTGTCTCCCTTTTTATAAAGTGGCTTCACTACAGAGTACTTGAATCGCTCAGGAAACCGACCACTCCTAAAGGAAAAGTTACAGATACGGGTAAGTACTGGGCTAACATACACAGAACAATACTTCAGTATTCTGCTAGATACCCCGTCATATCCATGAGAGTTTTTGGTCTTTAGTGATTTAATTATTAAGTCAATCTCCCTCTTGTCAGTATCATGGAGGAGCATTTCAGGTAATAGTCTCGGAACACTTTTTTCTAAGAGCGCTATATGATTCCCTGTTGGGACTAGGTTTCTATTTAGTTCACCTGCTATATTCAGAAAGTGATTATTAAATACTGTACATATCTGTACTTATCAGTAACACGAACATTCCCACTACGCACTGATTCTATATCCTCGACCTGTCTCTGCAGACCAGCCACTTCCTTTACGACTGACCATATGGTTTTAATTTTATCCTGAGACTTAGCTATTCTATCTGCATACCACTTACTTTTTGCATTCCTAATAACATTTTTAAGCACCTTACAATACTGTTTGTAATGGGCTGCTGCATTTAGATTTTGACTGTTTCTAACGTTTTGATATAATTGCCACTTTGTTCTACAAGATATTCTTATCCTCTAATCAGCCACCCAGGCTGGCTGTTTGTGCTAGTACCCAGTTTTGAACGTTCTAAGCCGGCCGCGGTGGTCTAGCGGTTCTGGCGCTGCAGTCCGGAACCGCCGGACTGCTACGGTCGCAGTTTCGAATCCTGCCTCGGGCATGGGTGTGTGTCATGTCCTTAGGTTAGTTAGGTTTAAGTAGTTCTAAGTTCTAGGGGACTTATGACCTAAGATGTTGAGTCCCATAGTGCTCAGAGCCATTTTTTTTGAGCGTTCTAACGGAAAGCAACTTTCAAAGAGGACGAGAAAAGCATTATATTTACCGTCTACTGTATCAGCGCTATAAACATCTTGCCACTCTTGTTCCTTGATAAGGTTTACAAAGGTCTCTACAGCAACTGGATCAGCTTTCCTAAGAAGTTGATATCTATATTTAACATGTGTTGCAGCACAAAAATCTTTTAGAGTTAAAATTTGTGCATCATGATCTGAAAGACCATTCACCTTTTTGTTAACAGAATGCCCTTCTAGTAATGAGGAATGAACAAAAATATTGTCTATGGTTGTTCTACTGTTGCCTTGTACTCTCGTTGGAAAGAATACGGTTTGCATAAGATTATATGAATTAAGGAGGTCTACCAGCATCCTTTTCCTTGCACAATCACTTATACGATTAATATTGAAGTCACCACATATAACTAACTTTTTGTATTTCCTATAAAGTGAACCAAGAACCTCCTCTAGCTTTAGCAAAAATGTTGTGGAATCGGCGTCTGCGGATCTATAAATAACAACAGTTAGAAGTTTAGCTCCATTAAATTTAACCACACCTGCACAACACTCAAACACCTTTTCAGTGCAGTACTTTGAAACATCAACTGACTCAAATGGGATGCCGTTTTTCACATACATGGCTACTCCCCCACACCGCAAAGAGCTCCTAGAAAAGCTGCCAGCCAACCTGTGTCCTGGTAAAGGAGGCCTCTAAATTGTCTCCTTATTTAAGAAGTGTTCAGGTATACCAATTATTTCAGAGTCAACATCTATTCTTTTGGACATGTCCGAAAGAACAGATACCATCTTCATATAGTTAAGGCTAACCGGCCATTGAGCTTTTTCTTCTGTGCAGATACATATTGCCCGAACTCTTACAGGACTCGGTAAGATCATCTACCGCAAGTAATGAGTGTAATGGGCAGAGGCACTACGAATGTAGTGTGTGGACATTAAGTTGCGAATGTGAGATTCACGGGGAGCGTGCAAAGGGTAAATTCCTGCAGTCGCACCGTCAAAATGGTTCAAATGGCTCTGAGCACTATGGGACTTAACATCTGAGGTCATCAGTCCCCTAGAACTTAGAACTACTTAACCCTTTGTTTCCTGACATAAGAATAAATTTACTTTCTAACATTTTCTTTGCAGAATTTATGCTATTGTGGCCTCAAATGACGGTAGGATTTTTTGTAAAATTTTATTTTATTTTTCACAACTTTTTTCTCTCCTGGTAATCAGAAGTACCGTCAGACTCCATGGACAGAATCACAACATGCGCAGAAAAATGCTCCAATTTTTATAAGTTGTACTTTATTCCACATAAATATTAAATATTTTTACATTAGAAAATTAATTAACAGAAATATATTTCTGAATTTTTTTTAAATTTCACGTAAATTTATTCTAGAGCAACTTCACAATACATAGTAACTTAGCTATACATTTTTGACAGTATATACATACCACACATTTAGTGATACCTCATGAAATTGTAGGAAAAAGTTCTTTTTCTCATTGCAGCACAAATACACTTTACATGTACTACATTGTGAATGTGGTCTCGGCTGAATTTTATTTTTCGCACACATTTCGCATCGTTCTCTTTTACAACTGAACACTACAAAATGGTTTCCTCTGTTGCCAAGACGTACATCCTTCGGAACAGAAAAGTTATCCTTCCTTCTATTTGGGAGAGTTATTTCATCTTTACCAGAGTTTCTCTTTTTGAGATTTGGCACTTGCTGTTCATTCATTAGCCCTAGTGCCGCAGCACGCCTGAATTCCAGCAGTGGCAGTGCCCCATGTAGATCACTGAAAATGACGTAAGCATTGACAAAAGCAATTTCTATTGCTCCCCAGAAGAGACGGTGCCACCATTTCTTTGATCGCTTGTCAAGACCATAAGTTGAACGTAATCTGTCTGCATGATCCACACCACCCATGTTTTTATTGTAATCAGATACAATAACTGGACATGGTATAGTCATACTAGTTCGATCTTTCTGTTTTTTTGTCACTACGCTCTGTTCAGTGCCATGGAAGTTTGACGCAAAATACACTACATTATTTTCCTTCCATTGAAATACTGTTAGGTCTAAAGATGACTCTGTGATTTGATTTAGATATTTTTCTTTAGGTAAATTGCCTGGCAAACCTTTCCTGTTTGTTCTAATTGCTCCACAGGCAAATGTATTTACCGATTTCTATGTGAGAAAAAGTGGACAGAACAACTAGTGAGAGGTAACGCACTGTTGCTACAAAAAGTGTTCACACAACCTGACGGTACTTATAAGTCCGCCTTATATTTTCCACTTTATCTCATTCACATGTAACGTAATGCTTCAAACTATTATAAAAAAACAAAGAAGATAAGTACGTGCAATGGGAAACTCAACGGAAGTTTCAATAAGTTGCGCACAAATTCAGGCAACACCATGGAAACAAGCACATACAATCTTCTGTTTTCGCAGCTGCGCGCGAAAAACAATTTCAAGCTCTGACCGCCAGAGAGGTCTATGTATTGCACAATAACATCTATGAAACAGCAGAGCAGAGTTACTGTTACGTACCGACAGGCTCTCAGATCACGAAGCTGCACCACGAGAAAATAATGAGAGTCAAAACTTACTGGTACTTTTAAGTACCGTCAGGCAACAAAGGGTTAAACCTATCTAACCTAAGGGCATCACACACATCCATGTCTGAGGCAGGATTCGAACCTGCGACCGTAGCGGTCGCGCGGTTCCAGACTGAAGCACCTAGAACCGTACGGCCACACTGACCGGCAGTCGCACAATCCTCTGTCCTCGGTGGCTCAGATGGAGAGAGCGTCTGCCATGTAAGCAGGAGATCCCAGGTTCAAATCTCGGTCGGGGCACACATTTTCAACTGTCCCCGTTGATGTATATCAACGCCTGTTGACAGCGTAGGGTCTTGATTTAATTATCATTTCATAGAAACTTGCAAATCCTTTGCCAACTGTACGTCGCCCTTGAGGGGGTATCAATACATGATACCACAATATAGGTGACAGTATACAACCTTGTCAGATTCCATTTGTCACATTCACCATCTACCTTTATGGTTGCAGTATTGCCGTTATCAACATCTTTAATTAATGATGCTAGGTATTTTGAGCTTATACCACAACTTTTCCTAGAAACACTGTAAAAGACCTTTTTGTAACCTTACTCTGCATATGAGCGTAAAGTGCGTGACAGGTTGTTTCTTTACTGTAAGTGCACTGTTGAAAGAATCGCCAAATGACATGTGCCTGTCACTATTAAAAATGTGCAAGCGGAGGATAGATTAAAATAGTTATTTCGGTTTAGAGAGAGCTCCTTTCTTTTTAAGTTTTAAATGTAGGCCCAGTCACTGCTTGCATCTGTTAAACATTTTAAAAAAAAGATTACTATTTTTTACATCTAACATGTGAATCAAGGAGACAGAGGAGGACTTCTAATTTATTTATAAGGTATTCAATTCATTCGGCAAACGAATGGTAACGAGATGGGGAGCTATTAATATCAATGGGGGCTACTCTGGGAAGAAGGTAGAGCTGGCAGAGGCTGCAAGTAAGATGGGGTTGGACGTTTTAGCTGTTAGTGACATTCGGGTAAGGGGTGAGGAAGAAGAGGAAATGGGAGAATACAAGGTCTACCTGTCAGGAGTCAAAGCAGGAATAGCACAATGGGGTGTAGGGCTTTTCATCAGGAAAGAAATGGAACCCAGTGTAGTTGCAATAGGGTATGTAAACGAACGACTGATGTGGATAGATTTGACAGTGTCTAGCAAGAAAATTAGGATTGTGTCTTTATATTCGCATTGTGAAGGGACAGATCAAGATAAGATGGATAGTTTTTATGACGCACTCAGTGATGTAGTTGTTAGAGTAAAGGACAAGGACAGTGTTCTGCTCATGGGTGATTTTAATGCCAGGATCGGAAATCGAACAGAAGGGTATGAAAAGGTTATGGGTAAATTTGGAGAGGATATGGAGGCCAACAGAAACGGGAAACAGCTCTTGGATTTCTGTGCCAGTATGGGCTTAGTAATCACAAACTCCTTTTTTAAACATAAGAACATTCACCGGTGTACTTGGGAAGGCAGGGGAACCAGATCTGTCATTGACTATATAATAACAGATAAGGAATTCAGGAAGGCTGTGAGGGACACACGTGTATTCAGGGGATTCTTTGATGACACTGATCACTATTTAATCTTCAGTGAAATTGGTATTGTGAGGCCGAAAGTGCAGGAGGTCAGGTCCATGTGTAGGAGGATAAGAGTGGAGAAACTTCAGGATAAGGAAATCAGACACAAGTACATAACAGTGATCTCAGAAAGGTACCAGTTAGTTGAATGTAGTCAACTGCAGTCACTGGAAAAGGAATGGACAAGGTACAGGGACACAGTACTAGAAGTGGCCAAAGAATGTCTTGGAACAGTAGTGTGTAAAGGTAGGATGAAGCAAACAGCTTGGTTGAATGACACAGTCAAGGCAGCCTGTAAAAGGAAAAAGAAGGCATATCAAAAATGGCTACATACCAGAACTCAGGCAGACAGAGAAAGTTATGTTGAAGAAAGAAACAAAGCCAAACAGATAATTACAGCATCCAAGAAGAAATCTTGGGAAGACTTTGGAAACAGGTTGGAGACTTTGGGTCAAGCTGCTGGAAAACCATTCTGGAGTGTAATTAGCAGTCTTCGAAAGGGAGGTAAGAAGGAAATGACAAGTATTTTGGACAGGTCAGGAAAACTGCTGGTGAATCCTGTGGAGTCCTTGGGTAGATGGAGGGAATATTTTGAAGAGTTGCTCAATGTAGGTGAAAATACGATCAGTAATGTTTCAGATTTCGATATACAGGGTGATTCAAAAAGAATGCCACAACTTTAGGAATTTAAAACTCTGCAACGACAAAAGGCAGAGCGAAGCACTATCTGTCGGCGAATTAAGGGAGCTATAAAGTTTCATTTAGTTGTACATTTGTTCGCTTGAGGCGCTGTTGACTAGGCGTCAGCGTCAGTTGATGCTAAGATGGCGACCGCTCAACAGAAAGCTTTTTGTGTTATTGAGTACGGCAGAAGTGAATCGACGACAGTTGTTCAGCGTGCATTTCGAACGAAGTATGGTGTTAAACATCCTGATAGGTGGTGTATTAAACGTTGGTATAAACAGTTTACAGAGAATGGGTGTTTGTGCAAAGGGAAAAGTTCTGGACGGCCGAGAACGAGTGATGAAAATGTAGCACGCATCCAGCAAGCATTTGTTCGCAGTCCAGGAAAATCGACTCGCAGAGCTAGCAGAGAGCTGCAAATTCCACAATCAACTGTATGGAGAGTCCTACGAAAAAGGTTAGTTATGAAACCTGAACGTCAACTACCCGAGGCGATGGATCGGCCGCCAGGCAGCCCGTGACAGAGCACTTCATCACT
Source organism: Schistocerca cancellata (assembly GCF_023864275.1). Taxonomy (NCBI): domain Eukaryota; kingdom Metazoa; phylum Arthropoda; class Insecta; order Orthoptera; family Acrididae; genus Schistocerca; species Schistocerca cancellata. Next base: position 778,690,155 of record NC_064628.1, on the reverse strand, counting down.
GGCCTCCAAGAAGCCCTGATCTTACCCCCTGCGATTTTTTCTTATGGGGGTATGTTAAGGATATGGTGTTTCGGCCACCTCTCCCAGCCACCATTGATGATTTGAAACGAGAAATAACAGCAGCTATCCAAACTGTTACGCCTGATATGCTACAGAGAGTGTGAAACGAGTTGGAGTATCGGGTTGATATTGCTCGAGTGTCTGGAGGGGGCCATATTGAACATCTCTGAACTTGTTTTTGAGTGAAAAAAAACCTTTTTAAATACTCTTTGTAATGATGTATAACAGAAGGTTATATTATGTTTCTTTCATTAAATACACATTTTTAAAGTTGTGGTATTCTTTTTGAATCACCCTGTACAATGAATGGGACAGGAATGATGATGGAAATAGGATCACATTTGAGGAAGTGGAGAAAATGGCCAGTAGATTGCAGTGCAATAAAGCGGCTGGGGTGGATGAAATTAAGTCGGAACTCATCAAATACAGTGGAATGTCAGGTCTTTAATGGCTGCACAGGATAATTGAAATGGCGTGGGAGTCGGGACAGGTTCCATCAGACTGGACAAAAGCAGTAATCACACCAATCTTTAAACATGGAAACAGAAAAGATTGTAACAACTACAGAGGTATCTCTTTGATCAGCGTTGTGGGTAAAATCTTCTCTGGCATTGTTGAAAGGAAAGTGCGAGTATTAGTTGAGGACAAATTGGATGAAAATCAGTGTGGGTTTAGGCCTCTTAGAGGTTGTCAGGACCAGATCTTTAGCTTACGGCAAATAATGGAGAAGTGTTACGAGTGGAACAGGGAATTGTATCTATGTTTTATAGATCTAGAAAAGGCATATGACCGGGTTCCTAGGAGGAAGTTATTGTCTGTTCTACGTGTTTATGGAATAGGAGGAAAACTTTTGCAAGCAGTTAAAGGTCTTTACATAGATAGTCAGGCAGGAGTTAGAGTTGACGGTAAATTGAGTTCATGGTTCGGAGTAGTTTCAGGGGTAAGACAAGGCTGCAACCTGTCTCCATTGTTGTTCATATTATTTATGGATCATAGGTTGAAAACAATAGATTGGGTGGGTGAGATTAAGATAGGTTAACACAAAATAAGCAGTCTCGCATATGCGGATGACTCAGTTGTGATGGCAGATTCTATTGAAAGTTTGCAAAGTAATATTTTAGAGCTATATCAGAAATGTAAGGACTATGGTATGAAGATTAGCATCTCCAAAACAAAAGTAATGTTAGTGGGAAAGAGATATAAACGGTTTGAGTGCCAAATAGGAGGAACAAAGTTAGAACAGGTGGACAGTTTCAAGTACTTAGGATGCATATTCTCACAGGATGGCAACATAGTGAAAGAACTGGAAGCGAGGTGTAGCAAAGCTATTGCAGTGAGCGCTCAGCTACGATCTACTCTCTTCTGCAAGAAGGAAGTCAGTACCAAGGCTAAGTTATCTGTGCACCGTACTGTCTTTCGACCAACTTTGTTGTATGGGAGCGAAAGCTGGGTGGATTCAGGTTACCTTATCAATAAGGTTGAAGTTACGGATATGAAAGTAGCTGGGATGATTGCAGGTACTAGTAGATGGGAACAATGGCAGGAGGGTGTGCACAATGAGGAAATCAAAGAAAGTTGGGTAGGAGGATTCGGGGTAGACCAAGGAGAAGGTACCTGGATTCGGTTACGAACGATTTTGAAGTAATAGGCTTAACATCAGAAGAGGCACCAATGTTAACACTGAATAGGGGATCACCGAGGAATTTTATAAGGGGGACTATGCTCCAAACTGAACGCTGAAAGGCATAATCAGTCTTAAATGATGATGACGATTCAATTCATTCTTCCACAAAAGCACTAGAGAAAATGGGATGGGATTTGCTATATAGAAATGGTGAATTACTTTTCAACATATGATCCGAATGATTTATTAAACAATTTGATTGAACGTGGACGAATTACAGACAGAACAGCAGCATTCACAAAGTAATAGGTTTGTGCGATCCCTACTTTACACGAAGATTCAATGAAATCCATTAGGGCACCAAATCGTACAATAATGCGGGGTGGTTGGGAAACCTAGGCAAAAAGGAATTACGAAAACGAATCCAGCGCTTGTACACCTGCTCATAACACAACGCTCCAACACACCGAAATAAATACCCAATTATTGTTACCAAAACTACCAGAAAAAGCAATGGCTGTTCAGAGGAGAGTATCTTGGCTAGAGACATGAGATAGTACGTGCGCTGATCAATAAGTGGTTGCACGTGGCCCTTGTTATAGCTACGAAAAAATCTACCGAAATGTAGTGAAGCGTGCATACGATCCACGAATGCTGATGGCGCGAGCAGTTGTTGGAAACGTAAGAAAAGACGAACTAAATGCAATCAATTTCCACAAACAGCGAAAGTACTTTGAAGTGCTCAATCCTTTAATCACAAAATAGTTCGGATAAACAAATACATATTCCACACTACAGATTGAAATCAGTCTATTAATTCATTGTAAAGATGCAATACACTTTACTCTGTTCACACGTGGTTGAAAAACCCAAATTCCCACAGTGAAAAGCTTAGATTTACAACAGAAAAATTCAGTCAAATTGGGATTTCATATCATACAATACTCACGCACTAAAAGCGCAAACATTTACTGTAGGTTAACAAAGATTGGGGCTAGACTCTGCCATCGATACGTCTCAATGCGACTCCACAAAGACACCGACTTTCAAGCTCCAAAAACCTCATGAAATATATAAAATTCAATCTCGCGCCTCTAGTAATTAAAAATGGTTCAAATGGCTCTGACCACTATGGGACTTAACATCTATGGTCATCAGTCCCCTAGAACTTAGAACTACTTAAACCTAACTAACGTAAGGACAGCACACAACACCCAGCCATCACGAGGCAGAGAAAATCCCTGACCCCGCCGGGAATCGAACCTGGGAACCCGGGCGTGGGAAGCGAGAACGCTACCGCACGACCACGAGATGCGGGCCCTAGTAATTACGTTTAATGAACTTATCCTATACACTGACAATGAATTCGCTGCACTACAGACCTGGAAAGCCAAAGTCTTTTCATTCTGCCCTACACATCGAGCGTAGCTCACTTATACACAGAGTGTTCTTGCTGAAATCCAACGGCCTAGCCGCAGTGGTAACACCGGTTCCCGTCAGTTCACCGAAGTTAAGCACTGCGGAGGTGGGTTGGTACTAGAAGGGGTGACCATCCGGTCTGCCGAGCGCTGTTGCCAAGCGGGGTACACTGAGCCCTTGTGAGGCAAACTGAGGAGTTACTTGAGTGAGAAGCAGCGGTTCCGGCAACCTGAGGAACTACTTGACTGAGAATCAGCGGTTCCGATCTCGTAAAATATCATATGGCCGGGAGAGTGGTGTTCTAATCACATGCCCCTCCGTATCCGCATCCAGTGACGCCTATGGGCTGAGGATGACACGGCGGCCGATCAGTACCGTCGGGCTTTCATGGCGTGTTCGGGCAGAATTTTATTTTTAGTTTTAGTTCTTATTGAAAAACTCAAGAATGACATTAAATTTTCACAAGAAATTATTTCCACGATAACTAGCATAATTACTCCTGACCACCAAAGGAATTGAAATAAAAATGATTGAAATTCAAATGCCCACATCCGTTGGCTTTCCACATATCAGTCTGTACTCACCAGGCTCCAGCAAAGCAGTAACTCTTCCCTTCCCCCCTCACCGGTTCCGCCACTCCCGTGGTGCGGAGGAGAGGGGGCACGAAAGATGCAGACGTCGTACATGCCAACCTGACTCTTTTGTATGCTGTTGTAGCAGTTCTGATGACCAAGCTAGACCTCTCTGACTTTCTACTTCCGCTAAAGTTGTTGACAGAACTGGAGGAAAAACTACATTAGCAGACAGCTACTGGCTACTCTGACGAAAACTGACATCTACTCGTTGCAGTCATACACCACAGGCTTAATGTTGTAACAAGGACGTGGGTGTTTCTTAGGTGCCCACCTATTTTTTTTTTTTTTGTCATCAGTCTACTGACTGGTTTGATGCGGCCCGCCACGAATTCCTTTCCTGTGCTAACCTCTTCATCTCAGAGTAGCACTTGCAACCCGTGTCCTCAATTATTTGCTTGACGTATTCCAATCTCTGTCTTCCTCTACAGTTTTTGCCCTCTACAGCTCCCTCTAGTACCATGGACGTCATTCCCTCATGTCTTAGCAGATGTCCTATCATCCTGTCCCTTCTCCTTATCAGTGTTTTCCACATATTCCTTTCCTCTCCGATTCTGCGTAGAACCTCCTCATTTCTTACCTTATCAGTCCACCTAATTTTCAACATTCGTCTATAGCACCACATCTCAAATGCCTCGATTCTCTTCTGTTCTGGTTTTCCCACAGTCCATGTTTCACTACCATACAATGCTGTACTCCAGACTTATTTATAACATGGTAAAGAAAAGAAAAGACATATCCATGTAAATGACACACTTCTTTCTGAGAGACTAGTGGCGCACATGCGACAGATACCATTATATAGGCATAAAGATCTCCACAGAGTGTTTCCGTAAGAGCGCGCAAAAATTTAACAGGGCATAGAGGATGCTCCACTGAGCGATTTGAAATAGGGAACCTGGGGTCGGAGAAGCCAGTTTAAGGAGATAATAGAAGTAAAATCACTTTACTGTGTACTTTTTTATTTACGTTATTTACAGTTAACTGCAAACACCATCATTGACACAACGAACGTACTATTTGTACTGTGTCTTACAAAATGTGCTGAAACTGACGGCCATGAACTTCAGTGCAAGCATGGCATCGGCGAACAAGATTCTAACGCACCGTGAAAACTATCCCTGGTGTGTTTCGAATCAAACCACAGGTAGCTACAATTCTGGCGATTAATTCCATCTCTGGAACTGGGGTCTCATACACAAGTGACCTTAGGTATCGCCATAGGAAATAATCAAGGGGACTCAGGTCAGGTGACCTCCACTTCCAATCCAGCGACCAGGAAATACAGCATTAGGATAGTTGTGGGTGTCCACACTGAAGTGGGGCGGTGCACCGTCATGTTGTATCCACATCCTCCCATGAACAGCCAAGGGTACGTTCCCCAACAACTCTGGTAGAACTCTGCACGAACCTTCAGTACTGGTGGCCATTCAGACGGGCAGGTAGAACATATGGCCCAATGAGATTGTCGCCTGCAATGCCAAGAATGTACATGTAAATAAGCAGCACAGTAGGTATAAACTTCTACACATGTTAGTTGTAAATAAGCTGGAAAACAGTAATTCTAAACAAAGGCGGAGACAGATCTACTTTCATATCTCCTTAAGCTGGCTTCTCCGACCCTTTGTTGCGTACCTCATATTGTTCAGTGGAGAATTCTCTATGCCGTGTTACATTTGCACGCTCTTACGGAAATACCTTGTATATGTACATATACACGATGGCCCATTGATAGTGACGGGGCCAAATATCTCACGAAATAAGCATCAAACGAAAAAACTACAAAAAAACTACAGTTCCCCACAGTCGTTTATTGAACAAAGTAAGAGCATATGGACTATCAGACCAATTGTGTGATTGGATTGAGGAGTTCCTAGATAACAGGACGCAGCATGTTATTCTCAATGGAGAGAAGTCTTCCGAAGTAAGAGTAATTTCAGGTGTGCCGCAGGGGAGTGTCATAGGACCGTTGCTATTCACAATATACATAAATGACCTGGTGGATGACATCGGAAGTTCACTGAGGCTTTTTGCAGATGATGCTGTGGTGTATCGAGAGGTTGTAACAATGGAAAATTGTACTGAAATGCAGGAGGATCTGCAGCGAATTGACGCATGGTGCAGGGAATGGCAACTGAATCTCAATGTAGACAAGTGTAATGTGCTGCGAATACACAGAAAGATAGATCCTTTATCATTTAGCTACAAAATAGCAGGTCAGCAACTGGAAGCAGTTAATACCATAAATTATCTGGGAGTACGCATTAGGAGTGATTTAAAATGGAATGATCATATAATGTTGATTGTCGGTAAAGCAGATGCCAGACTGAGATTCATTGGAAGAATCCTAAGGAAATGCAATCCGAAAACAAAGGAAGTAGGTTACAGTACGCTTGTTCGCCCACTGCTTGAATACTGCTCAGCAGTGTGGGATCCGTACCAGATAGGGTTGATACAAGACATAGAGAAGATCCAACGGAGAGCAGCGCGCTTCGTTACAGGATCATTTAGTAATCGCGAAAGCGTTACGGAGATGATAGATAAACTCCAGTGGAAGACTCTGCAGGAGAGACGCTCAGTAGCTCGGTACGGGCTTTTGTCAAAGTTTCGAGAACATACCTTCACCGAAGAGTCAAGCAGTATATTGCTCCCTCCTACGTATATCTCGCGAAGAGACCATGAGGATAAAATCAGAGAGATTAGAGCCCACACAGAGGCATACCGACAATCCTTCTTTCCACGAACAATACGAGACTGGAATAGAAGGGAGAACCGATAGAGGTACTGAAGGTAACCTCCGCCACACACCGTCAGGTGGCTTGCGGAGTATGGATGTAGATGTAGATGTAGATGTAGAACGAAACACGTCTAGCTTGAAAGGGGTTGGCCCGCTAGATGGCGCTGCCATAGGTCAAACGGATATCAACTGTGGCTTTTTTTTTTAAATAGCAACCCCCATTTTTATTACATATTCGTGTAGTACCTAAAGAAATATGAATGTTTTAGTTGGACCACTTTTTTCGCTTTGTGATAGACGGCGCTGTAATAGCCGCATACGTATAAGTACGTGGTATCACGTAACATTCCGCCAGTGCGGACGGTATGTGCTTTGTGATACATTACCCGTATTAAAAGTGACCGTTTACCAATCGCGAAAAGGTCGATATCGTTTTGATGTATGGCTATTGTGATCAAAATGCCCAACGGACGTGTGCTATGTATGCTGCTCGGAATCCTGGTCGACATCATCCAAGTGTCCAGACCGTTCGCCGGATAGTTACGTTATTTAAGGAAACAGGAAGTGTTCAGCCACGTGTAAAACGTCAACCACGACCTGCAACAAATGATGATGCCCAAGTAGGTGTTTTAGCTGCTGTCGCGGCTAATCCGCACATCAGTAGCAGACGAATTGCGCGAGAATCGGGAATCTCAAAAAAGTCGGTGTTGAGAATCCTACATCAACATCGATTGCACTCGTACCAGATTTCTATGCACCAGGAATTGCATGGTGACGACTTTGAACATCGTGTACAGTTCTGCCACAGGGCACAGGAGAAATTACGGAACGATGACAGATTTTTTGCACACGTTCTATTTAGTGACGAAGCGTCATTCACCAACATCGGTAGCGTAAACCAGCATAATATGCACTATTGGGCAACGGAAAATCCACGATGACTGCGACAAGTGGAACATTAGCGACCTTGTCGGGTTAATGTATGGTGCGGCATTATGTGAGGAAGGATAATTGGCCCCCATTTCATCGGTGGCAATCTAAATGGTGCATTGTATGCTCATTTCCTACGTAATGTTCTACCTATGTTACTACAAGATGTTTCACTACATGACAGAGTGGCGATGTACTTCCAACATGATGGAAGTCCGTCATATAGCTCGCGTGCGGTTGAAGCGGTATTGAATAGCATATTTAATGACAGGTGGATTGGTCGTCGAAGCACCATACCGTGGCCCGCACGTTCACCGGATCTGACGTCCCCGGATTTCTTTCTGTGGGGAAAGTTGAAGGATATTAGCTATCGTGATCCACCGACAACACCTGACAACATGCGTCAGTGCCCTGTCAATGCATGTGCGAACATTACGGAAGGCGAACTACTCGCTGTTGAGAGGAATGTCGTTACACGTATTGCCAAATGCATTGAGGTTGACGGACATCATTTTGAGCATTTATTGCATTAATGTGGTATTTACAGGTAATCAAGCTGTAACAGCAGGCGTTCTCAGAAATGATAATTTCACAAAGGTACATGTATCATATTGGAACAACCGAAATAAAATGTTCAAACGTACCTACGTCTTGTATTTCAATTTAAAAAAACCTACCTGTTGCCAACTGTTCGTCTAAAATTGTGAGCCATATGTTTGTGACTATTACAGCGTCCAGAATGAGATTTTCACTCTGCAGCGGAGTGTGCGCTGATATGAAACTTCCTGGCAGATTAAAACTGTGTGCCGGACCGAGACTCGAACTCGGGACCTTTGCCTTTCGCGGGCAAGTGCTCTATCAAGTTTGGAAGGTAGGAGACGAGGTACTGGCACAAGTAAAGGTCTGAGGACGGAGCTTTGGTAGCTCAGTTGGTAGCCGGCACGGTAGCTCAGCGTGTTCGGTCAGAGAGTTAGCTGCTCTCTGTTAAAAAAAAAAAAAAAAAAAAAAAAAAACCGAGTTAATCGATCAACAACGAACTTCAACGGACGCCTTACGATGTCCGCCCCGAGCAGATAAAGCGAACAAAAAGGGAAAAAAAAAGTTGATAGAGCAGCTGCCCGCGAAAGCAAAGGTCCCGAGTTCGAATCTCGGTCCGGCACACAGTTTTATTCTGCCAGGAAGTTTTACTACAGCGTCATCTATCACAAAGCGAAAAAAGTGGTCCAACTGAAACATTCATTTTTCTTTACGTACTACACGAATATGTAATAAAAAATTGGGGGTTCCCTTTAAAAAAAACGGAGCTGATATCCGTTTGACCTACGGCAGCGCCATCTAGCGGGCCAACCATAGCGCCATCTAGTTTCCCCCTTCAAGCTAGACAAGTTTCGTTCTTTGTAATTTTTTCGTTCGATGCTTGTTTCGTGAGATATTTGGCGCGGTCACGATCAATGGACCACCCTGTACGTATGTATATGTGAAAGGGATCTGATGGAGCCCTCTCGCTGTACTCACAGGTCGTTGCAGCGATTCCGGCGGAAGCAGACGGCGCGGCCGTCGTTCTCGCAGGGCAGCGAGACCGGGACGCTGTACGTGGGCGTCTCCCCTCCCAAAGTGTACTCGCCCTCTGCCGTTCTGGAGACCCTGGCGGCGGCGCTGGGGTCGCGGGAGGCGGCCAGCCAGATGCTCTCGCAGTCGACGCTGAGCCGCGGCCACCTCGCCCCCTCCGGAGACTTCATCCTCAACACCCAACAGCACGCCTCCTTCTTCTACGCCAACGCGGCGCCGCAGTGGCAGACGTTCAACCACGGGAACTGGCTGTCTGTCGAATCGGCGCTCCGCAACCACGCTCAGCGCCAGTCCCTGGATCTGGAGGTGAGTCACACCGCTACACTTGGCACATATAGCCCAGTCAACGAAGACCAAAAGAGGCGTGCATGTCTGAAGGAACAGACACTGTCAAACAGCTATTACGAGGGGCGTTTGAAAAGTCTCTTGGGGTAAACACATTTTATTTTGCGACATAGTCTCCTTTTAGACTAATATACTTTGTCCAATGCTGTTCTAGTTTGTTAATCCCTTCCGAATAATAGGAATTGTCCAAGTCTGCAAAATAGCTATTAGTTGCTGCAATCACCTTCTCGTTTGAATAAAATCTTTGTCCTGCCATCCATTTCTTCAAATTGCGGGACAAACAGTAGTCCAAGGGAGCCAAGTCTGGAGAACAGGGAGGATTTGAAACGAGTTGGAATCCTATTTCCATTAATTTTGCGACCACAACTGCTTAGGTGTGTGCTGGTGCATTGTCGTGATGGTAATGGACTTTCTTGCGGTCCAATCGCAGGCGTTTTTCTAGAAGCTCGGTTTTCGAACGGTGCAGTAATATGCACCTGTAATAGTTTTACCCTTTTCCAGATAGTCGATGAGGATTATCCCTTGTGAATCCCAAAAGACAGTCGCCGTACCCCTCGCAGCCAAAGCAATGGTCTTGGCCTTTTTTCGTGCAGATTCTCCTTTGGTAACCCATTCTTCCGATTGCTGTTTGGTCTCAGGAGTATAGTAATGTATCCATATTTCATCCACAGTGACGAAACGACCCTTAAAGCCCTGCGGATTCTTCCTGAACAGCTGCAAACCATCCTCGCAGCACTTAACGCGATTCCGTTTTTGGTCAAGCGTGACCAATAGCGGAACCCATCTTGCGGATAGCTTTCTCATGTCCAAATGTTTATTCAAAATTTGATGTACCCGTCCATTCGAGATGCCGGATAGCACTAGCAGTCTCACGTACCTTAACTCTTCTGTCATCCATCATCATATGATGGATTTTACCAATGATTTCTGGAGTCGTAACCACCACGGGGCGTCCAGAACGTTCACCATCACTTGTGCCCATATGGCCACTCCGAAAATTTTGAAACCAATTATAAATTGTTCTAATAGAAGGTGCAGAGTCACCGTAATGTTTATCAAGTTCCTCCTTAGTCTCCTGAGGCGTTTTGCCTTTCATAAAGTAATGTATAACCACCATACGAAATTTTTTGTCCATTTTTTGACGATCACTCGACTTCCTTGATTCACACGAATGCCAAACACAAAGAAATAGAGCATTATGGCTGAAACTTGGTGTGCATTCTTTCCAAAGATGCTACTAACTAAACATGACCTCGATATGTGCCGGTTGTGCCATCTCTCGGACTTTTCATGGACTTTTCAAATGCCCCTCCTACATACCTATACGGACACATCGACAATCATAATACTAACGTCGAATACGATTGTCTCATAAACCTGCTTGCGAGAATAGAAGTTATGTTGCGAGCATTGGGGGTGTAGATATTAACGGCATACGGAGGTCTGGAGGTCCAGGAAGTGTGCACAGATAGCCTAACGGTAAGGTGACCACTCGCGATAAGCGTTATGAAGAACATATCAGATGTGTGCGACTAGGGCACACAGAAAAATCAGCCATAGCAGAACACAGCATACAGGAAGAACACACCTTCAACCTCGAAAACACGAAGGTGCTGTGCCGAGCATCTGGCTTCTGGGAAAGTTTTATCAAAGAATCCTTAGAAATACGGCTTCACGACAACTTGGTCAGCAGGGATGAAGGATACCAGCTAAGAGCAGCATGGAACCCTGCGATAGCGGCAATTCGTCGGGAGAGCGGCCGCCAACATCCTCTGCCGCAGACATTCTTTTGGTGGCGGTGAATCTGTGTGCTTCCATTGAGCTGACTGGCGCTTTGTTTCTGGATTGAAAAATGGCATCCACGTCTCATCCATTGTCACAACTGACGAAAAGAAAGTCCCATTCATGCTGTCGTTGCACGTCAACATTGCTTGGCAACATGCCACACGGGCAGCCATGTGGTCGTCTGTCAGCATTCGTAGCACCCACCTGGATGACACTTTTCGCATTTTCAGGTCGTCATGCAGGATTGTGTGCACAGAACCCACAGAAATGCCAACTCTGGAGGCGATCTGTTCAACAGTCATTCGGCGATCCCCCAAAACAATTCTCTCCACTTTCTCGATCATGTCGTCAGACCGGCTTGTGCGAGCCCGAGGTTGTTTCGGTTTGTTGTCACACGATGTTCTGCCTTCATTAAACTGTCGCACCCACGAACGCACTTTCGACACATCCATAACTCCATCACCACATGTCTCCTTCAACTGTCGATGAATTTCAATTGGTTTCACACCACGCAAATTCAGAAAACGAATGATTGCATGCTGTTCAAGGAAGGAAAACGTCGCCATTTTAAGTATTTAAAACAGTTGTCATTCTCGCCGCTGGCAGTAAAATTCCATCTGCCGTACGGTGCTGCCATCTCTGGGACGTATTGACAATGAATGCCCACACCGAGAGACGAACGCGGCAGCCGGGGCGGCCGCTATCCCCACCACCGCTCGCCCGTGGCCGGACCACCACAGCCTCCCGAGGACTACTGGAGGGGGGAAGACCGCACGTCTAAATACCTCGCTCTCCGTGGCAGGCAGAAAGTGGACGAAAGCGATCGAAGGGTAGCCGTTTGTAAGGGCAGAGGGACAAAAGTGCCATGGCAAGCGCCAAGGGAAAAAAAAACCTCTGCGACAGGACGGGTAGTAAGGGCAGTAGCGGCTAGCTAGCTGCGACAGTGCATGCAAGGCGTGGTTATGTTAGTGCGAGGTATCGTGCATCGTTACCTTTGTCGTTGCGGGTGCTCGTTGTAGGGCCTGCTGCAGCTGCAGCGTCCTCGTAACAGTTCGAGGTCGTCGTACATTAGTGGGTGATGGTCAGAGATCAGCTCACAGTGTAGGGGGTGTGTGTGGCTTGTTTTCGTGCTGTGTACGGTACGGTTTCCGTGCGATTGCCTGTTTTTCGGAGGTTCGAGCATCTGGGGTTGCCGGTAGTAGCTGTGTGGAAGGGGGTCGCCACTATTGTCGTGTTAGCGTGCTATGGACCATAGATGTTTAGTTTCGTGCCAATAGTGTCTTTGGTCGCTTATGTTTCCATCTATGGTTGTGGTCGCAGTTACCCAAGATAGGATAAACGGGTTACGCGAGTGTCTCGTGTTTCTGTACAGTCGTGCGGAGAGTTTTTGGAATAACTGCAAGATGGTATCTAGCCGATATTCCCGGTGAAGATCCGCGGTGCGTGTGTAGCGCGGAGCGTTGCTTGTGATTCTGACAAGGGAACCTCCCCATCGCACCCCCCTCAGATTTAGTTGTAAGTTGGCACAGTTTAGAGGCCTTGAAGACCTGAACACAGATCAATCGAGAAAACGGGAAGAAGTTGTGTGGAACTATGAAAAAAATAAGCAAAATATACAAACTGAGTAGTCCATGTGCAACATAGGCAACATCGAGGACAGTGTAACCTCAGGAGTGCCGTGGTCCCGTGGTTAACGTGAGCACCTGCAGAACGAGAGGTCCTTGGTTCAAGTCTTCCGTCGAGTGAAAGTTTTACTTTCTTCATTTTCGCAGAGTTATGATCTGTCCGTTCGTTCATTGACGTCTCTGTTCACTGTAATTAGTTTAGTGTCTGTGTTTTGCGACGGCACCGAAAAACTGTGCGATTAGTAGACGAAAGGACGTGCCTCTCCAATGGGATTATCACATCCACAAGAAAACCTAAATCGGGCAAGGTAGAAGAATCTTTTTACCCATTCGCCAACTGTACAAGTTAGGTGTGTCGACAACATATTCCTGTCATGTGACGCACATGCCGTCACCAGTGTCGTATAGAACATATCAGACGTGTTTTCCTGTGGAGGGATCGGTTGACCTATAACCATGCGATCAAATGTTTTCGGTTCCCATTGCAGAAGCACGTCCTTTCGTCTACTAATCGCACGGTTTTGCGGTGCGGTCGCAAAACACAGTCACTAAACTTATTATAGTGAACAAAGATGTCAATGAATGAACGGACAGATCATAACTCTGTGAAAATAAAGAAAGTAAATTTTTCATTCGAGAGAAGACTTGAACCAAGGAACTCTCGTTCGACAGCTGCTCACGCTAACCACGGGACCACGGCACTCCTGAACTCATACCATCCTTGATGTTGCTTATCTTCCACATGGACTATTCAGTTTGTATATTTTGCTTATTTTTTTCATAGTTCCACACAACTTCTTCCTGTTTTCTCGATTGATCTGTGTTCAGGTTTTCAAGGCCTATCCACTGTGCCAACTTATAACTAAATCTGAGGGGGGTGCGATGGGGAGGTTCCCTTGTGAGTACTTTGTTCTGTATGATCTGCAGACGGCGCAGGCGTGAGGGCGCAGCGTATCCCCAGACAGGGGCTGCATACGTCATCACGGGTCGAATAAGTGTCATGTACATGGACCTGGACACCCTTCTATTCAGTGTACTACGCCTGTTAAGCATAGGGTAGAGTTGTTTGAGCCTCGCGTTTGCTTTGTTGGTCACATGTTGAATGCGGTCCCCCTAGAGTACTTTCCGGTTCAACAAGACACCGAGGTATTTGACCTTGTCAATGAGTAATCCTACCCAAACGCGTGGATAACATGACAGCCCGCATCCTGTGACTCACGATTTGAAAACTAACATGTTATACGGAGGTGACAGTAGAACTTTTGGTTTGGTCTCCACGTTGGTGTGGGCGTGGAGGGGCCCCATCCTTCATTAAAAAGAATCTCGACATTTCGCCAGAATATGCTTAGTATGAGACTTCCCTAAACGTCGCGATATATCAACGCTACCACCCGGCTGGAGACCCGAGAAATCTGCATCAGTATTATACGTCGGGAAAGCCTACAGTCATGCATATGACTAACATTAATTACTTTCCTTCACCATGGGACCTAATCACTATCAATTACTAAATCACTTCAATACGAGGTGCATTCAAGTTCTAAGGCCTCCGATTTTTTTTTCTAATTAACTACTCACCCGAAATCGATGAAACTGGCGTTACTTCTCGATGTAATCGCCCTGCAGACGTACACATTTTTCACAACGCTGACGCCATGATTCCATGGCAGCGGCGAAGGCTTCTTTAGGAGTCTGTTTTGACCACTGGAAAATCGCTAAGGCAATAGCAGCACGGCTGGTGAATGTGCGGCCATGGAGAGTGTCTTTCATTGTTGGAAAAAGCCAAAAGTCACTAGGAGCCAGGTCAGATGAGTAGGGAGCATGAGAAATTACTTCATAGTTGTTATCATGAAGAAACTGTTGCGTAACGTTAGCTCGATGTGCGAGTGGGTTGTCTTGGTGAAACAGCACACGCACAGCCCTTCCCGGACGTTTTTGTTGCAGTGCAGGAAGGAATTTGTTCTTCAAAACATTTTCGTAGGATGCACCTGTTACCGTAGTGCCCTTTGGAACGCAATGGGTAAGGATTACGCCCTCGCTGTCCCAGGACATGGGCACCATCATTTTTTCAGCACTGGCGGTGAATCTGTGTGCTTCCATTGAGCTGACTGGCGCTTTGTTTCTGGATTGAAAAATGGCATCCACGTCTCATCCATTGTCACAACTGACGAAAAGAAAGTCCCATTCATGCTGTCGTTGCACGTCAACATTGCTTGGCAACATGCCACACGGGCAGCCATGTGGTCGTCTGTCGGCATTCGTAGCACCCACCTGGATGACACTTTTCGCATTTTCAGGTCGTCATGTAGGATTGTGTGCACAGAACCCACAGAAATGCCAACTCTGGAGGCGATCTGTTCAACAGTCATTCGGCGATCCCCCAAAACAATTCTCTCCACTTTCTCGATCATGTCGTCAGACCGGCTTGTGCGAGCCCGAGGTTGTTTCGGTTTGTTGTCACACGATGTTCTGCCTTCATTAAACTGTCGCACCCACGAACGCACTTTCGACACATCCATAACTCCATCACCACATGTCTCCTTCAACTGTCGATGAATTTCAATTGGTTTCACACCACGCAAATTCAGAAAACGAATGATTGCATGCTGTTCAAGTAAGGAAAACGTCGCAATTTTAAGTATTTAAAACAGTTGTCATTCTCGCCGCTGGCAGTAAAATTCCATCTGCCGTACGGTGCTGCCATCTCTGGGACGTATTGACAATGAATGCGGCCTCATTTTAAAACAATGCGCATGTTTCTATCTCTTTCCAGTCCGTAGAAAAAAAAATCGGAGGCCTTAGAACTTGAACGCACCTCGTACATGATCTCTCTCTCTCTCTCTCTCTCTCTCTCTCTCTGTCTTTCCCCTCCCTCTCTCCCTTTTTCACAAATAGATTTGATCACCTTCAAAACACTCTGTTACACTTAACACATTTCTTCAATCATTAACTGAATTGTTGGAAATATATTTGATACACATCTGCAATGATGGCGAACAGCTCCATCTTCTGTTCTTGATGGCATCTATGTCATCAAATCGGTCTCTGTTCATGTCCCTCTTCACGTAAATTAACAAAAACAAATTGCAGTTAGGTCAGGTGAGTTAGATTCACGGGACGCGATCACTTCAGATACAGTTTCGTCCGCGTTGTGGCATAATGGATGATCTTCCGCTTTCCCCGTATGCAGTATAACTCTTCTACACCTACATCTACGTCTATACTCCGCAAGCCACCTGACGGTGTGTGGCGGAGGGCACCTTCAGTACATTGTATCGGTTCTCTCTTCTATTCCAGTCTCGTATTGTTCGTGGAAAGAAAGATTGTCGGTATGCCTCTGTGTGGGCTCTAATCTCCCTGATTTTATCCTCTCGGTCTCTTCGCGAGATATACGTAGGAGGAAGCGATATACTGCTTGTCTCCTCGGTGAAGGTATGTTCTCGAAACTTCAACAAAAGCCCGTACCGAGCTACTGAGCGTCTCTCTGGCAGAGTCTTCCACTAGAGTTTATCTATCATCTCCGTAACGCTTTCGTGATTACTAAGTGACCCTGTAACGAAGTGCGCTGCTCTCCGTTGCATCTTCTCTATCTCTTCTATCAACTGTATCTGGTACGGATCTCACACCGGTGAGCAGTATTCAAGCAGTGGGCGAACAAGTGTATTGTAACCTACTTCCTTTGTTTTCGGACTGCATTTCCTATCTTCGGAAGACTTCTCTCCATTGAGAATGACATGCTGCGTTCTGTTATCTAGGAACTCTTCAATCCAGTCACACAATTGGTCTGATAGTCCATATGCTCTTACTTTGTCCATTAAACGACTGTGAGGAACTGTATCAAACGCCTTGTGGAAGTCAAGAAACAGTGCATCTACCTGGGAACCCGTGTCTGTGGCCCTCTGAGTCTCGTGGACGAATAGCGCGAGCTGGGTTTCACACGATCGTCTTTTTCGAAACCCATGCTGATTCCTACAGAGTAGATTTCTGGTCTGTAGAAAAGTCATTATACTCGAACATAATACGTGTTCCAAAATTCTACAACTGATCGACGTTAGAGATATAGGTCTATAGTTCTTCGATGCGGTGCCTCAGACACTTCGGCTACCTTGGTTACAGAAGCACCCACCGTACACGCACTAACAATTTGCCCAGATTCGAATGCATTGAGCTCCGCCGTAATGGGGACACAGTTACACGGAACACCGCTCTGAGCACGACTGACGCTTGCAATCTGTTGAGGATATTGCACAGATGTTGGTCGTTGTGAAACAGAACAGCGCAACTAGCAGGGTTGGCTAATATCTGCATTTACACTGAAGCGCCAAAGCTACTGGTACAGATGTGCGTATTCAAATACGAAGATAAGTAAGCAGGCAGAATACGACGCTGGGTTCGGGAACGCCTATATAAGACAGGAATTATTTGGCTCAGTTTTTAGATCGGTTACTGCTGCCACAATGGTAGGTTATCAAGATTTAAGCGAATCTGAACGTGGTGTTATAGTCGGGACACAGCATCTCCGACGAAGCGATGAAGTGGGGATTTTCCCGTGCAACCATTTCATGAGTGTACCGTGAATATCACGAATCCGGAAAAACATCAAATCTCCGACATCGCTGCAGCCGGAAAAAGATCCTGCAAGAACGGGACCAACGACGACTGAAGAGAATCGTTCAACATGACAGAACTGTAACCCTTCCGCAAATTGCTGCAAATTTCAGTGCTGGATCATCAACTGTCGCCGTCCGAACCATTCAACGAAACATCATCGATTTGCGGCTTTCGGAGACGAAGGCCCACTCGTGTACCCTTGATGACTGCACGACACAAAGCTTTACGCCTTGCCTGGGCCCGTCAATACAGCCATTGGACTGTTCATGACTGAAAACATGTTGCCTGGCCGGGCGAGTCTCGTTTCAAATTATATCGAGTGGATGGACGTGTACGGGTATGGAGACAACCTCATGAAGCCATGGATCCTTCATGTCAGTAGAGAACTGTTTAAGCTGGTGCAGGCACCGTAATGGTGTGTGCAGTTGGAGTGATATGGGACCCCTGTTACGTCTAGATACGACTCTGACAGGCGACACGTACATAAGCATCCTGTCTGGTCATTTGCATCTATTCACGTCCGTTGTGCATTCCTATGGACTAGGGCAATTCCAGCAGGATAATACGACACTCCACACGTCTAGAATTGCTACAGAGTGGCTCCAGGAATACTCTTCTGAGTTTAAACACTTCCGCTGGCCACCAAACTCCCCAGACATGAACATTATTGAACATATCTGGGATGCCTTGAAACGAGCTGATCATTAGAAGTCTTCACCTCCTCATTTATAGATAGCCCTCCAGGATTCAAGGTGTCAATTCCCTACAGCACTACTTCAGACATTAGTTTGCGGCACTTCTGCACTACACGATATCAGGCAGGTGTACCAGTTTCTTTGACTCTTCCGTGTATTTCAAGCACGAATTCCTCCAGTTGTTTCCATATTTTTGTCCACCCTTTGTAGTCCACCACTGACGGAAGAACACCTAGTTTCGGAAACCTGAGCCTGCACTATGCAGCGGCCAGCTGGAGAATTACGTCAGTGACTGGTCCGCATATCCCTTGGCTGGTTGCGAAGGCCGGCAATAGGGAATGAAATGCATACCTTAGAGTGTGCAAAATGCCAACTCGTGTAAATAATCGAGTTTCCACGTGTGAAACAGAAAAAGTCTTCCTCTTGCTCACGTACCTTACATGAGAGATATCAGCTACTGCGTAGGCAAGGTGCTGCTCAACACAGGAAGTATGCTTCTATTAAAGAGTGGCTGACGAATTCGACATATAGTGAAACCCATGAGAGAGTCCATAGATCCTCTCCACACTGCAGGCGTCTACAAGCTTCGATGTGAGTGCGGCGAAGCCTACTGGAAATCGTACACCGACACAAAAAAAAAATGCAGCACCAAGAAATAATTAATTTAGAGTAATGAAACTTCGGTAATACATTTGTCTAGGTAACATACAGGGCTATTACAAATGATTGAAGCGATTTCATAAATTCACTGTAGCTCCATTCATTGACATATGGTCACGACACACTACAGATACGTAGAAAAACTCATAAAGTTTTGTTCGGCTGAAGCCGCACTTCAGGTTTCTGCCGCCAGAGCGCTCGAGAGCGCAGTGAGACAAAATGGCGACAGGAGCCGAGAAAGCGTATGTCGTGCTTGAAATGCACTCACATCAGTCAGTCATAACAGTGCAACGACACTTCACGACGAAGTTCAACAAAGATCCACCAACTGCTAACTCCATTCGGCGATGGTATACGCAGTTTAAAGCTTCTGGATGCCTCTGTAAGGGGAAATCAACGGGTCGGCCTGCAGTGAGCGAAGAAACGGTTGAACGCGTGCGGGCAAGTTTCACGCGTAGCCCGCGGAAGTCGACGAATAAAGCAAGCAGGGAGCTAAACATACCACAGCCGACGGTTTGGAAAATCTTACGGAAAATGCTAAAGCAGAAGCATTACCGTTTACAATCGCTACAAGCCCTGACACCCGATGACAAAGTCAAACGCTTTGAATTTTCGGCGCGGTTGCAACAGCTCATGGAAGAGGATGCGTTCAGTGCGAAACTTGTTTTCAGTGATGAAGCAACATTTTTTCTTAATGGTGAAGTGAACAGACACAATGTGCGAATCTGGGCGGTAGAGAATCCTCACGCATTCGTGCAGCAAATTCGCAATTCACCAAAAGTTAACGTGTTTTGTGCAATCTCACGGTTTAAAGTTTATGTCCCCTTTTTCTTCTGCGAAAAAAAAACGTTACAGGACATGTGTATCTGGACATGCTGGAAAATTTGCTCATGCCACAACTGGAGACCGACAGCACCGACTTCATCTTTCAACAGGATGGTGCTCCACCGCACTTCCATCATGATGTTCGGCATTTCTTAAACAGGAGATTGGAAAACCGATGGATCGGTCGTGGTGGAGATCATGATCAGCAATTCAGGTCATGGCCTCCACGCTCTCCCGACTTAAACCCACACGATTTCTTTCTGTGGGGTTATGTGAAAGATTCAGTGTTTAAACCTCCTCTACCAAGAAACGTGCCAGAACTGTGAGCTCGCATCAACGATGCTTTTGAACTCATTGATGGGGACATGCTGCGCCGAGTGTGGGAGGAACTTGATTATCGGCTTGATGTCTGCCGAATCACTAAAGGGGCACATATCGAACATTTGTGAATGCCTAAAAAAGCTTTTTGAGTTTTTGTATGTGTGTGCAAAGCATTGTGAAAATATCTCAAGTAATAAAATTATTGTAGAGCTGTGAAATCGCTTCAATCATTTGTAATAACCCTGTATTTAAGTGATTAACATTGCAATGTCGCAGATTAACGATAGCGCGAAATAGTCCACTGCAAATGTGAGATGCTGGTACATTAATAATCTGTCTCCGCCAGAATGTTGAAAGCAAACAGGCAAACGTGTGTGCTTTTTGTTTTACAGGTGCCGCATATCTGTGGGATGGCTTTCCATGCATGTGCCACTGGTCGGTCAATAAAGGGACAGTTAATTATGTTTGTGGGTGGCGCTGTAGTTGTCGTCTGATGACGTCCCATATGTGCTCGATTGGAGACAGATGTGGTGGTCGAGCAGCAACATTCGACACTCTGTAGGACAAGCTGCGTTACAGCAGCGGTATGTGGGCGAGCGTTATCCTGTTGGAAAACACCCACTCGAATTTTGTTCATGAATGACAGTACAACGGGTCGTACCACCAGACTGATATACAGTTTTCAGTCAGAATGCGTGGGATAACCGCTAAGTGCTCCTACCGTCATACAAAATCGCGCGACACACCATAACTCCAGCTGTAGCTCCAATGTGTCTAGCACGCAGACAGGGTGGTTGCAGGGCTTCAACTCGCTTCCTCCCAACCAACACACGGCCATCACTGGCACCGAGGCAGAAACAGTTTCGTCAGAAAACACAACAAACCTCTACCCTGGCAAGCAATGAGCTCTCGCTTGGCACCACTGAAGTCGCAAATGGCGGCGGTTTGTGCTCAATGGAATGCACGCTACAGGGCATCTTTCTCGAAGCTGTCCTTGAAGTAATCGATTAGTACGAGTTCGTTGTGTTACCGGGGTGCCAACAGCTGGTCAGATAGCTGCTGCAGATGCAGTATGATGTGCCAGCACCATATGCCGAACACGAAAGTCTTCCGTTTCGGTATTGCAAAGTGGCCGTCCGGAGCCCGCTCTTCCAGCGACTGTACATTATCGTGACCACTGCAGCCAGCAATCGTGTAGAGTGGCTATGTTCCTACCTAGTCTTCCTGCAATATCGCAGAATGAACATCCAGTTTCTCGCAGCGCAGTTACACTACCTCATTCAAACTCAGTGAGATGTCGGTTATGGGGTCTTTGTCACCTTAAAGACGTTCTTGACTAACATCAACTCACCATGTCGAATATTAAAGGTAACTAAAGTTCATGACCGTTAAGGCGTATAAATAAAGCAAACCTGATTTGCGTCCTCATAGTGGCTCTTTAGTAGCGCCACTATAATGCAACTGGCGCAAAATTTGAGTAGATATCTTTCAACTGCAGAAACACGCCTACCAACTTTCGTCCTTGCCGTACAACTCCTTCTTGGTATTAAGATTTCTTTTCCATCAGAGTATTAATATTCCCGTGGCTGAACATGAATGCTAATTGCGGCTGGGGCGTCACAGCAATTCAGCAAAACCGAACACTACGACTGTAGGCGATCTATCGATTTTCAAGAAACGCGTCCGCTCGGTCGGAAGCCATGGGTGCATCAACGGAATTGAAGAGCATATTTACCCGGCCGCTGTGGCCGAGCGGTTCTAGGTGCTTCAGTCCGGAACCACGCAGCTGCTACGGTCGCAGGTTCGAATCCTGCATCGGGCATGGATGTGTGTGATGTCCTTAGGTTAGTTAGGTTTAAGTAGTTCTAAATTCTAGGGGACTGATGACCTCAGAAGTTAAGTCCCATAGTGGTCAGAGCCATTTGATCCATATTTGAGTCCCGATCTTGCCCCTTCTGACTATTGTTTGTTTGGTCCACTCAAATAGGCATTAAGGGGCCGTCGATTTGCCTCGGACGAAGCAGTGAAGGACGCGGTGCATTCCTGGCTCGCAGCTCAACCGAGAAACTTCTTTTATGAGGCCACCAGGAAGCTTGTACAAAGATGGACCAAGTGCGTTGAAACGCAAGGAGACTATGACGAAAAATGATGATCTTGTAAGTTTCCTATTTTATTACAATAAAATTTTGTAATTACTTTGCGGATAATAATTGACTTGCCCTCGTACATTTGCGGTTGTATAGTCCCCAAGGAGCTGAGTGTTTAATCTATCATGACAGCGGCATGTTGCAGGCAAGTAGCTTCAAAAGGTGACTCATGAGTGTGTCACAACACGAGTGAAATCTGAATTAGCATGTTTAACGCTGTAGCGAACCTGTAAACGCGTCCCATTCAAGTCAGGCTGGTCATCAGGATAAAATAATTATTAATCAAGAACCTAACAACACAATATTGATAAATAAATTTCCGTTTTAGCGCATTTTATTCAAACAATTTTATCAAATGAAACGATATCCTATTGTGTCCGATGATGCAAGTCGAGCGCGTGCAGTGCTCGTCGCTTTCATACAACAGCACTGAAGAGTACAGTGTACTGATGCAAGACGAGCGTGTGCAATGGGCGTTGCTTTAACAAAGCAATATCCGGAGAAACTAAGTCGTACTGATATAAGAAGAACAGGTTCAATGCTCTTTACTTTCACAAAATAATAAGTAAGTTATCCTAGTAGTAGTCCTCTGTGCACAAGGGCGACGCCAACACAGTGAAATAAACTATCTGGGAACACAATCGGTTATATTTGTTTTCTAATGGGTCGTCTAGCTAGGGCAGGTTTTAGGAAGAGTATAAGGATCTTGAAATCTGTGTCATGACTGAGATTAACAATTGTTTATTCGCGATAATTATTGAGAGAAGTGTCCGCCCCTGGTAGCTGAGTGGTCAGCGCCAAGGAATGTCATACCTAACGGCCCGGGTTCGATTCCCAGCTGGGTCGAAGATTTTCTCCTCTCAGGGACTGGGTGTTGTGTTGTCCTTATCATTATCATTTCATCTCCATCGACACTCAAGTCACCGAAGTGGCGTCGACTCGAAAGACTTGCACCAGGCGAACGGTCTACCCGACAGGAGCCCCTAGCCACACGGCATTTGCATTATTGACAGAAATCACAATGATATCAACAGAGAGCAGTGGGAGGTGTCAAACACTGTGCAAGACAGTGTGGAAATAGCAGCACAAGATCTGCTTATCTGGCCAGCTCAAGGTTGCCATCAGCACAAGAAGCCACAAATATGACCGAAGGAAGCAACTCAAACAGCACGGCAAAGTAAGAAAGCAATGAGCTGCACAAAAAATGGATCGCGCTACCGCAGTTGCGCTGCTTACATTCCCCTAAACAGCTACCGTGCGCCAACCAGCACCAAATGGCGTCTGGAGACGACGCTCTCTCTATCGGCCTGATGGAGAACGCTTTCACCATGACAGTCTGGAACAGAATGCCAAGAATCCAAGTACACGGCCCTCAGTTCTCTACTCACTAAAAAACGCTACATGGAGAGGATGCGGTTGCCAATGTAACGGGTGGGTATTGTTGCTACGTTCTTGGAAAAGCTTTGGAAAGCGCTCGAAACTGAGCTATTTTTGCGCACACGAGACATTTTGGAACATGAAGTTGGTCATCAGCCAAAGAAACGCGTTCATGATTGGTTAGTCTTACATGCCAAGAACCTGTCCAGGGCGACACAACACTATTGGCTGAACCAATTTTTTTAGAGCGAACACGAAAGATTTGTCAGATGCTGGTGAGATGGTGCCACGATATTTGAACCTTCGAAGTCTCGCAGAAAAGTATGTCGTGCTCAGCTATTCTCTGGGGGCTGTGGGGTGGCCTGGGATCCATTGAACCCAGAGATGCAGACGCCAGCCCAGTTAATGGGTTAATTTCGGGAGGGGGAGGAGACCAAACTGCGAGGTCATCGGTCTCGCCGAATTAGGAAAGGATGGGGAAGGAAGTTGGGCGTGCCCTTTCAAAGGAACATCCCAGCATTTGCCTGAAGCGATTTACGGAATTCCCGGAAAACCTAAGGCAGGATGGCTGGACGCGACCTCCCGACTGCGAGTCCAGTGTGCTAACCACTATGCCACCTCGCTATGTCGCCAGCCTGGCATTCAGTAGTACTGGACTGGATTACTGCCCGGGTTCCGCTACCTGCCCATTCCCAGGCCCCTCTCCCTCCCCCCCCCCTCCCCACCCTCCGCCATCCACCACCCCGTCCCCAGAGTAGGCCCGCTCGACCTAATGAGATTCAGCGTTTGTCTTTCTGCCCATAGGGGAAGTTATAGAGACGTTCTCGGCGGCACACTACCCACTGTGGAGAGTGCAGGACTGCCTTCTCAGACACACTGCTCCAGTATACTCACTATACAACTGCGAAATAGCCGCAGAAAAATGAAATAATATTGCCCAGCAATATGTGACAGTAGTGTTGCATTGTGACAATAACGTAACAAAATGTTGCACAAAATAAACACTTTTCTAGATTTCTGGCAATTTTCCATCATTGTAATTTAGAGCCTGTGATTCTCTTGCCTGAAAAAATAGACGTCCAGAGCTTTGCATATTTTGTAGTTTTAAATGGAATGATTTATAAAACTACATCTTTTCCTCCAGAGGTTTCTAGTACCTCTTGTTGATGCTTACGTCCGGACCAGGAGTCGCAAAGTGGTAGTGACTTTGTCGTCAAATGTGGAAACAAAACTGACTGAAAAAACGTCTTCAGATGTTCTTTCGGCATCTTCTCGCTCATACTAGCATCTAGGAAGACATTTGGACGGCACAATTTTTTATTTCCTTTGACACACGGGG
This sequence comes from Schistocerca cancellata, assembly GCF_023864275.1. Lineage (NCBI taxonomy): Eukaryota > Metazoa > Arthropoda > Insecta > Orthoptera > Acrididae > Schistocerca > Schistocerca cancellata. The sequence continues at coordinate 778,665,454 of NC_064628.1, read as the reverse complement.
TCCAAAATTTCTGTTTAGTTCTTGGAAGCATAGATAGAGTTTGTCTGCCAATCGTCCATCCATTGATATAGCAACATTGATAATGTAGCTAAGTGTTAAACTGTTAACTGATTGCAACATCTAGACAGGACTTCACTCCCATTTCATGGATAGCGTTCTTTCGGGAGAAAGCCCATAGTTGAACTGGCTCTGATCACAGATCCATTTCAGCAACAAATATTTCGGCTCTTTGAATTATCTCTCCTTCGTCGTTCTTATCATTTTTCATGCTTGGATCTTATTTATACGGTTATGCTAATCCCCTATTTCAAATTAGTAATAAATCCCAGTGCCGTATAAAGTTTATACTCTCGCGATTTCTGATAACGTCCAGTGCCAACAATGAACGGAAGAGCCGTATTCTCACGCTTCATCAAACTTCGACATTACACTCTGCAATATGATACTAAACTGCAGCATATGATTTCCTTTGAAAACTGTATTGCCTTCTCTTTTATTTGCCACATTGTCCAGTAAGCTTTTAATATTGCTTGAAGCCTTCACTTTAGAGTATCTTTTCAGGAGCTTGTCACCTGCATTGAAACTTTTGACGTTATAATCATCATGTTCCTCAGTGTGTTGTCGTCAGACACCGAGATGACACTTTCGACTTTAAACTTTTTATCAGGAGAAGGTTGGAATCCACTTTCGCTGCTTCCATCGTCTCTTCTCGAACTTGCCGTCTCACTACCGCTTCCACTGAGGTGTTCTCCATTATCAGCACTAGCATCATAATTATGTATTGGTGTTACAACAGTATCCGTTTCTAGTCGGTGATAATGTTTTTGCACTATGCTAGATACCAGGAAACCTACGAATGATGGAAATGAGCGTTTGGCGTCATTGACCGGGAGGCCCCTTACGGGACAGGTCCGGCCGTTTTGGTGCAGGTCTTATTACATTCGACGCCACATTGGGCGACCTTCGCGCCGGATGGGGATGAAATGATGATGAAGACAACACACCACCCAGTCTCTGAGCGGAGAAAAATCTCCGACCCAGCCGGGAATAGAACCCGGGCCCATTGGACAGCAATCCGTCACGCTGACCACTCAGCTATCGGGGCGGACATACGAATGATGCATCTACATCAATAGGATTTTCACGAAGAAGAGTTCATCGTAACTTCATGTCAACCAACTGCAATGCATTAGAATAATTGGTTACCAATCGCCGACCAATCTGTCGCTTGGCTACGCAGATAACTTCACAGAATGCAACTTGACATACACACTGCACCATCTCTATTGGTCTCGACTGGCCTAGCGGCAGACGAACGTCGAATTCGGCATAGCATATTCAGGGGCCTCTAATGGACGACTGCAGAGGTTAACAGTTAAACGAATATCACCAGCACAATAAGGGACCTTTAAACGATCCCTCACGGGATTGTGTACATGTGTTTGTTCGAGACCAGATACTGTCCTTGTTAGTGAATCTTCTCGTTTTTTCTTTTCAAGGTTTTGGCCTGTCGACCATTTCCGTCTCAGTCACGTTATCTTTTGCAGGGCCTTCCCAGTGGTCGTCGTCTAAGAGGGCGGTACTCATTTGCCAACTTCGGGACTCTGTTGTCTTCCATGCGTTGCGCATGTGCATTCCTCTTATACTCCTCAGTGATAAGGCTAAAGTTTAAAGACCCTTTAACCATAGCGTCCCATGTTCTGTGTCTCGTATATGAAATACCTTGTCTCTCTCTGCTTTTCTTTTTCTTGGTTCCATTGATTTAGTTAAAGCGCTTTGATATGGCATGCTGGAGAATGGATACTGTAACACCTAAATTCGAAGATTACATATCCAAATAACGAACTCAGAAGACACTGTTATAGTATAGAACCCAACTATTGACTTTTGCCTTACAACGGACAACCTGGTGTATTAGTGCCACGTCAGAACAACTGCTAGTAGACCTTCTCTCATCGACCCTGCTTAAAGGAGTGATATGATTTTCAACTTCTTATCTTCCGCCTCGGACGTGACAAGTGGGGAAATGGCGGACAGCGGCGTTATAATTATACCCTCAGGGAGATCATACTCGACCGGAAAAATGCATTTCTCTTTTGACTTTGACATGCGAGCTTTCTTTGGTTTGGGTGATCCTTTGAGCACCATTGCGAACTTTGGCGTTTTGTCTCTGGATCGTACTGAAAAAAAAAACAACTTTCATCACCAGTGATAACACAGCTCAACAATTCTGGATTGATTTCCGTTTGCTCTAACAGATCGGCTGCCACATTTTTCCGTGTTTCTCGCTGCTGTGGTGTGAGATTTTTGGGGACAATTTTTTGCACAAATCTTTCTCATACCAAGATCTTCAGTTCAGTTTCTCGATTGATGTTCAGTTCTTCAGCAATCATTTTCATGGATAATCTTCGATCAGATCGTACGACTTCACGCACTTTGGCCAAGTTGACATCTGTCCGTGAGGTTGATGGTCGTCCGCTGTGGGGGGTCAGGGATTTTCTCTGCCTCGTGATGACTGGGTGTTGTGTGCTGTCCTTAGGTTAGTTAGGTTTAAGTAGTTCTAAGTTCTAGGGGACTGATGACCATAGATGTTAAGTCCCATAGTGCTCAGAGCCATTTGAACCATTTTCGTACACTGCGGTCTTCATCTTCAACATTCGTTCTGCCTTCACTAAGCATTTTATGCTAACAAAAAACTTGAACTCTTGACAGTCGTCGAAGCACCATACCATGGCCCGCACGTTCACCGGATCTGACGTCCCCAGATTTCTTTCTGTGGGGAAAGTTGAAGGATATTAGCTATCGTGATCCACCGACAACGCCTGACAACATGCGTCAGGCCATTGTCAATGACCGAGCGAGGTGGCGCAGTGGTTAGACACTGGACTCGCATTCGGGAGGACGACGGTTCAATCCCGGGTCCGGCCATCCTGATTTAGGTTTTCCGTGATTTCCCTAAATCACTCCAGGCAAATGCTGGGATGGTTCCTCTAAAAGGGCACGGCCGACTTCCTTCCCCATTCTTCCTTAATCCGATGAGACCGATGACCACGCTGTCTGGTCTCCTTCCCCAAAACAACCAACCAACCATTGTCAATGCATGTGCGAACATTACGGAAGCCGAACTACTCGCTGTTGAGAGGAATGTCGTTACACGTATTGCCAAATGCATTGAGGTTGACGGACATCATTTTGAGCATTTATTGCATTAATGTGGTATTTACATGTAATCACGCTGTAACAGCATGCGTTCTCAGAAATGATAAGTTCACAAAGGTACACGTATCACATTGGAACAACCGAAATAAAATGTTCAAACGTACCTACGTTCTGTATTTTAATGTAAAGAACCTACTTGTTACCAACTGTTCGTCTAAAATTGTGAGCCATATGCTTGTGACTATTACAGCGCCATCTACCACAAAGCGAAAAAAGTGGTCCAACTAAAACATTCGTGTTTCTTTACTCACTACACGAATATGTAATAAAAAATTGGGGGTTCCTATTTAAAAAAAAACGCTGTTGATATCCGTTTTACCTATGGCAGCGCCATCTAGCGGGCTAACCATACCGCCATCTGGTTTCCCCCTTCAAGCTAGACAAGTTTCGTTCTTTGTAGTTTTTCCGTTTGACGCGTATTTCGTGAGATATTTGGCCTGGTCACGATCAATGGACCTGCCTGTATATACAACTGACATATGAGTAACGTTAGGAGGTTCAAGAGGCTTCTCACCCATGATATTGTGTACAGAGCAGTTGCAACGTTAGAAAACTGTATGGAAATGCAGGAAAACGTACAGCGGCTTGATGCTTGGTCAGTTGGCGCTTAACATAAACAAACGTAGCATATTGTGCATAAGGAAGCAGAAAGAACTGTTATTTTACTCGTATGAGTGCACGGGAAATTGCAGAACAATCACTGGAAGCAGCAACATCAACAAAATGTCTAGAAGGAAGGATACGGAGCCATTTAAAGTGGAATGATTATATGAACTGACTTCACGTAAGGTAAAAACCTTAGAAAGTATAGCCCACCCACACGGGAAGTCGTCTGCAAAACCTGCATTCAACAAACACTTGAGTGTTGCTCTTCGGTCTCTGGGATTAGTGTCAGATAGGATTGACAGGGGATATACAGAAGATCAAAAGAAAAGCAGCTCGTTTTGCCACAGGTTAATTTACTTAGCGCGAAAGCATCACGGAGATTCTCATCCATCTCCGGTGGTCGACGATACAAAGCCCTCAGCATCATAGTGTGGTTTAAATTTTAGAATTTCGAGAGCACACTTTCCTAGAAGAATCAGTTATTATATTTCACCCTCCTATGGATACCTCAAGAGAAGTCCACAAAGGTAAAACTAGAGAGATTTGATCTCAGACGGATTATTAGCAACCATTCGCGAATGGAACACCAAAGACAGGGAGTGACAGCAGTACGCAAGTTAGGATTATCCGTCGTCGCACATCGTAAGTTGGCTTGCGCAGTTTGAATTCAGTTTGGATTCCTACATTTTCTCAACATTTTTTTTGCTATTGTAAACACATCACTCATGTAGAACTCAATTGTTTGGCATCCGTATTGTCACTCAATTACAATGGTTTCAGTAATTGCTTTAGGTCTGTTGAGTAATCCCAACTTCCTTTGTTGCTGCTGTTTTTGCTGTTGTTGTGGTCTTCAGTTGGAAGATTCGTATGATGCTGCTCTTCAAGTTGACCATCTTATACAGACTTCTTCATCTCTGTATAACAGATTCAACCTACATCCATTTGAAGCTGCATACTGTAGTCGAGTAGTCAACCCTTGGATTGCCTCTATAATTTATACGCCACACTTTCTCAGTTACCAACTGAACATTCATTAAATGCTGAGGATGTGTTATGTCACCCGACTCCTTTCTTTTGTCAAATTGTTAGATACAGTACGTCTTGATTACTAATCTGATGTACAAATCTAATCATAAGTATCCTTCTGCAGCTCCACTTTTGACATATCTGTATTGTCCGTGCTGCTTATCGTACATGTTTCACCTCTGTACAAGAAAACCCTCCAAATGCTATCAAAAAGATTTCCTAACATGGCATATATCTCTTTTCAAGAAACTTGTTTGTTGCCGACGCAGAATAAATAAATTTCATTAATCAGACATGCGTTTACTGTGGTAGTTCCTTAGAGGAAGTTCAGTGGATAAAAAATGAGTTAGTGTGTCGGAGCTAAACGTAACGTGAGGAACATATGAATGCTGTGGAAGCACAGACGGTCCGTTTTTAAATATTGTAGTGACACATATCCTGCTCTAGAAGGAAAGCACACCTTAGATGCAACCAAAACACCGTTATGACAGACCAGCAAAGCCAAATTTTATCCCGTCTCCTCACTAAAAATATCTTCCCGACATCGATGACTCTCATAACTGGAACAGTAGGAGTTATAGGTAACCATTCACTCCCCATTTGTGTCCCTGCTGTCTTCAGGACTTCAGAGATTTTATTACAGTTACTATTGCCAAAAACTTCCTCTAAACCTGGAAATGCTATAAACTAGAAAAGAATAAAGAAAAAAATTCAAAGAACAAATAGAAAATAAATTCACGGCCTAAGATGAAAAACTTCATATCATTGATTCCACAAAACAATATTTTTAATTAAAATACTTTAGCACATTAAACAAAGAAATATTCACCCTTTAAACAAAGAATATTTAAAGGTAATCAATGTAAAAGTAAAAGATGATATTCACGAAAGTAGCGAAGAGAACAAGTATAAACCCCAGAATAATAATTACCATGCTGAGAATAAGAATATATATATAAAGTATAAACAGCTCTAAAAAAGATAAAAAAAATTAAAGCAAAAAATCTAAAAGAAGATCAAGACATAATTCTATTTAATAATCTAAGCACACCTACCAAATTTAATGATGGGGGAGCAGCTATATTTGATGATCTCAAAAGGAATCACCATAAAGCCATTCTAGGTATCAAATTAATTATACCCTTGTTAATTAATAATCTTCATCTACCTAAACGTTCATAAATAATATTAGATAAAGAAAACAATCCAGAAGAACATAAAAAATGACCAACCATTAAAGAAACAGAACCTATACAACCTCACCAATTTATAGTTATCAATCCACCAATAACCATTCTTATATGAGCAACAGAAGAACATGCAATTAAATACTTTAAATCAACCTGACGAAAACAAATAAATCTAACAATAACCCCACCAGATAAACCTAAAGATAATCAAAAATAATTAAACTTTAAACCCAAATAATAAATAACCTTTATAACACGAAAAATACCATAACCACCTAACTTCAATAAAACACCAGCAAGAATTATTCTACCTGAAATAGGGGCCTCTACATGAGCCTTAGGAAGCCATAAATGAACCAAAAATATTGTCATCTTAACTAAAAAAGCCAAAATTGTAAACACATAAAACATAAAATAATAAGAACCAAAATCAACCAATAAAGGAAAATATGTGTTAGAAAAATCATAAACCTTAAATAAAACCAGTAATAAAGGTAATCTAGCAATCTATTTTTTCTGTTTTCTATTTTTTCTATTTTCTAGATAACAGTGGACAGAGTGTCAGCAACACACACTGTGACATGTTACACAGTCATGTGAATCATGTTTGCAGCTACACATAAATGAAGCTCAACGTCATGTTCATTTGGAAACTCGGGAAGCAATTTCGAAAAACTGCATGCTGCATGCAGGTCCTCTGTGGATATCTTAATTACGCAAAAAAATGTCCCTTTTCTTTTGGTAACATGATCATACGTGATTTAGAATTTTTGAATTTTTACAACAGGGCTCCGTGCAACTAGGATGACCTGCTACCATAATGAATGAGAATGGTCAGATTACTGTTGTAGAGGCCATGAGGTGAGTGACCTCCATGGTTGGTGGTGGAGCTGGGCCTTCAGTGCTCAGGATGGTCATCAGCTCTCCACCCAAGGTGGGGTTGTATCGATGTGGTGGCTATGTACCAGATGGATTTCCGACCTTCAATCATAAAAACAGGAAATTCAATCAAATGTTTGTTCTCTGCCAAATTACTTCAGTGTTGATTGTATCATACAGTGGTCAGCACCCCCAAGATACTAGTTGGTGTTGGATGGTGAAGCACGATTAAGTCACAAGTGGGCTTCTGTCTGGCCCACATGCGGTGTCTCCCCTGTTTGACAGGTGGCAGGTGAAGCTATGTGGTTATAACTCCACTGGTACAGTGGTGTATCAGCTCACAGTCTCTTCGTTGTAACAGACTCCGTGAAGTCAGCCGTGTTGGCTGCGCAGTCGCGGGGGTCAATGCAGGACGTATCAAAGTGTGCAGAGACGAAGCATGGACCTCGGTGCAGATGGCAGCATCAGTACTGGCAGCCAAGAAGTTTGCTCACAAAGTGTGAACAGCAGCAAAGTTTGTCTGCACAGGGCAACACGAGCAGCAGCAGAGTTTACCCTCATACGGTGATGACAGCTGAGTGGCTAAGTGTCCCAGGTACAAACTGCAGATACCCATGGTACATGGCGTCCAGTGGATGGAGGGTTGACTGCAAGTGGCCCACTGGCTGGTAAGCATCACGTCAGCAGCATTCAGACTCAGGCAGACTCGCTAGCGAAGACAGAATATAGTAGTGGTGGCTTGAAGATCCAATTCAGTATGTTGACTGATGTAGACTTCTCCTTGTATCTGCTCCTAGTGGTGTGAGATATTATTTGTCTAAAATGAGCGATGCTTATGTTACCTCGGTTCATCACTATTGCTGAAATAACAACACGCTCTTTGTAGCAGAACGAGGTTCTAAGGCACATCCAGTGGTCAGTCATGACATCACTGCCTTGGTGGCCCAATCTTTCTCCTATGTGAACGGTACTGCAATCCTGCTGTGCTGTGATGGTGTGGTAACTGCTTTTCAGGAGGATCAGATGACGACTTCCGCAATGTTAGCAAAATCTGAATACAGATTCTTGTGCAAGAACTCCCACCATTGAGGCTTTTTGTGCCATGACGTCTCTCTGCTGAGTCATTCATGTGTCACTTCTGCTATGCCCGAGAGAGCCGTGGCACGACACTGTCTTCCAAATAGCAGTTTTTGCGTGCATCTGGTTAAAACTGTGAGTGCGACACATGGAGAACGATCAAGAGTAAGCAGGCCCCGTGAGTGACCCCCTGAAACTCTTTGGGATGGCCCAAAACAAAATATCAGATGCCCATGCAAGTATCCACAAATTCTTGTTAACCCATTGCATGTTTCTGGGAGAGAAATAATTGCACATTATTCTCCCTTTCATGCACAACTTTGTACAGTGCATGCAACACCAATCAGGAACGTTATTAAACTGTGTGGAGGCAAATCTGAAGACAAGATCAAACAGGGCAGAGTTGGAGAAGAAACTAGATCGTGACCATTTCTAAGGGACCAGTCCGATATTTGCCGTAAGTGATCCAAGGGAGCCATGGAAAACGTAATCTGGATCGTCATCGTCCTAGATACAAGCACAGGGTTTTAACCATTTCACCATATCGATCTAGTTCAAAAAATACCTGGTTAGCTCTTACTAAATGAAATGGCTTGGGCAAAGGGAAAGTAGATGAGAAACTTCGGTTCAATGATAGGGTAATGGGAGAAAGCTGTCCTAAAATATTGCTCAAGTGTGTGGGACCCATACCAAATACAACTAACAGGGTACACTGAGCGTATATTCCGATCCATGATCTGTGCCATGGATTTTCCGTTAATAGCTTCAGTTTCCCGAGATCGTGGGACTGTAGTCCACCGCCATGGTTCATGGATGATGGTCGATGAGATGCTGTAGCATGGCCTGTCTTATCACCGGACCTGAATCCATTGGATTTCCTGCCTTGGAGACATTTAATAGGCTCAATCCATCGACACTGTGCAGACGTTATGGGAGCGAGTGATCAAGGCACAGTCCGATTGAAGCCAGATGTATTTGAAAGAGCATGTGATTCACTGAAAAGAAGTGCTGAAGGATGTGGCAAAATGCCAGATGCGACACCGCATATGTCTACTTCTATGTAACAGATGGGAACGAGACTACAGACTGTGTCATACCTTAACAAATGATTCAAATGGCTCTGAGCACTATGGGACTTAACTTCTGAGGTCATCAGTCCCCTAGAACTTAGAACTACTTAAACCTAACTAACCTAAGGACATGAAACACATCCATCCCCGAGGCAGGATTCGCGCCTAGAACCGCTCGGCCACCCCGACCGGCCATACCTTAACAGGTATTGGTTTCTGGACATACTCTTATAGGATGTTTTCTTCTAGTTTTGATCAATATTACCTCCTGTAGTAAAATATGACGCTGTTTTTCAAGCACCTTGTGTACGAGGATGGTTTGATACGACTGGTAAAAAAAGTTTTTTCGTAAACAATCCGCCTAATTTCTCGACAGTGTCTCCTTTCAGGGATGTACACTTGGTCCAGCGATCGTCCAGCTTTTTCATCCCATCGTGAAAATAGGTTCTATCAAACTCTACAAAATGCTCGTTGATTGCAACTATCATATTCTCAATTTATGAAAATTTCTTACCAGCAATTCAAAATTTCAAGTTAGGGAACAGGAAAAACTCACTTGTGGCCAAGTCTGGTGAAAAGGGTGGATGAGGAAACAATTCAAAGCCCAATTCATGCACTTTCGTCTCTGCTATTGCTGATGCATGGGACGGTGAATTATCATGGTGTAAGAGCAATTTTTGGGTGCAAACGTTGGTATTTTTTAGCTAACGTAAGTTTGAAACGGTTCAACAAGAAGCATAATAGGGTCTAGTTATAGTTCTGCTTTTTCCCAATAATCTATGGCGGTTATTCCTCTGGAGTCCCAAAAAGCAATGGTCATCACCATATCAGCTGATAAAATGGCCTTTGTTTTCTTCGGTGCACTTTAAGCGACCTTTGTGCATTATTTTGATCGCCGTTTCGACTCGTGTGTGATGATGTATCCAGTTTTCATCAACAGTCATAAATCGGCGCTAAAAGTCTTGAGGATTGCGATCAAACATCGCCATATATTGTGTTAAAATGTGCCAGATGAGCTTTTGATCGACTGTTAGCAGCCGGCCGAGCTGGCCGAGCGGTTTTAGGAGACACAGTCTGGAATCGCGCGACCGCTACGGTCGCAGGTTCGAATCCTGCCTCGGGCATGGATGTGTGTGATGTCCTTAGGTTAGTTAGGTTTAAGTAGTTCTAAGTTCTATAGGACTGATGACCTCAGAAGTTAAGTTCCATAGTGCTCAGAGCCATTTGAACCATTTCACTGTGAGCAACTGCGGCACCCATTTCACACACGGCTTCTTCATAGTCAATTCTCTGTGCAGGGTGTTGTGCACTCGCTTAACTGAGCACTCTCATTAGTTTTTATTCAGCAGTCTTGCATTATCATATCATGGATTTTGTTATTGGTTCCCTTTCTAGCGACTTCAGTTGGGCGGTCGGTGCTTGCTTCGCTTTCGGTGCTTGTTGGACCACGTTTAAATTTGTCGATTCATTAGTGAATGGTTTTCAGTGATAGTGCAAACTGTTTTGATCTATGGGAAATCTAGCTCTCCAAATTAAAATGAGTGATAACAGCAAGAAACTCTGTTTTATCCATTTACAATCGCAGTCTGTAAGTAGGCTGTTTATGTGTTTGTATGTTGGTAGCGCTCTGTATTAAATCTCTGACTGCGCTGTGGCAATCTGTAAGAGACTCTCTGTGGCTGGTCGGACTCGCAGTTGGAGGTGGACAGCCAGCAGTGATGGATATTGGGAGTGAGTAGTGAGCAGTGATGGAGGTTAGAGGCTAATACACTCCTAGAAATGGAAAAAAGAACACATTGACACCGGTGTGTCAGACCCACCATACTTGCTCCGGACACTGTGAGAGGGCTGTACAAGCAATGATCACACGCACGGCACAGCGGACACACCAGGAACCGCGGTGTTGGCCGTCGAATGGTGCTAGCTGCGCAGCATTTGTGCACCGCCGCCGTCAGTGTCAGCCAGTTTGCCGTGGCATACGGAGCTCCATCGCAGTCTTTAACACTGGTAGCATGCCGCGACAGCGTGGACGTGAACCGTATGTGCAGTTGACGGACTTTGAGCGAGGGCGTATAGTGGGCATGCGGGAGACCGGGTGGACGTACCGCCGAATTGCTCAACACGTGGGGCGTGAGGTCTCCACAGTACATCGATGTTGTCGCCAGTGGTCGGCGGAAGGTGCACGTGCCCGTCGACCTGGGACCGGACCGCAGCGACGCACGGATGCACGCCAAGACCGTAGGATCCTACGCAGTGCCGTAGGGGACGGCACCGCCACTTCCCAGCAAATTAGGGACACTGTTGCTCCTGGGGTATCGGCGAGGACCATTCGCAACCGTCTCCATGAAGCTGGGCTACGGTCCCGCACACCGTTAGGCCGTCTTCCGCTCACGCCCCAACATCGTGCAGCCCGCCTCCAGTGGTGTCGCGACAGGCATGAATGGAGGGACGAATGGAGACGTGTCGTCTTCAGCGATGAGAGTCGCTTCTGCCTTGGTGCCAATGATGGTCGTATGCGTGTTTGGCGCCGTGCAGGTGAGCGCCACAATCAGGACTGCATACGACCGAGGCACACAGGGCCAACACCCGGCATCATGGTGTGGGGAGCGATCTCCTACACTGGCCGTACACCACTGGTGATCGTCGAGGGGACACTGAATAGTGCACGGTACATCCAAACCGTCATCGAACCCATCATTCTACCATTCCTAGACCGGCAAGGGAACTTGCTGTTCCAACAGGACAATGCACGTCCGCATGTATCCCGTGCCACCCAACGTGCTCTAGAAGGTGTAAGTCAACTACCCTGGCCAGCAAGATCTCCGGATCTGTCCCCCATTGAGCATGTTTGGGACTGGATGAAGCGTCGTCTCACGCGGTCTGCACGTCCAGCACGAACGCTGGTCCAACTGAGGCGCCAGGTGGAAATGGCATGGCAAGCCGTTCCACAGGACTACATCCAGCATCTCTACGATCGTCTCCATGGGAGAATAGCAGCCTGCATTGCTGCGAAAGGTGGATATACACTGTACTAGTGCCGACATTGTGCATGCTCTGTTGCCTGTGTCTATGTGCCTGTGGTTCTGTCAGTGTGATCATGTGATGTATCTGACCCCAGGAATGTGTCAATAAAGTTTCCCCTTCCTGGGACAATGAATTCACGGTGTTCTTATTTCAATTTCCAGGAGTGTAATTAACTGTGTTGGAGGTTTGCTGTATTAGCACGAGCGGACGATCTAGAGGTGTCCGACTTTGAGACTGAATATTATTCATGATTATTTAATTTTTGGAATTGGATGTCATGGACGATTATATAATTTTTGAACTGGGTGTTACATTCTTAAGGTAAATACATTGTTTGCTTTGCTACAAAATCTTTCCTTTGCTAACAACATGCCTATCAGTAGCCCTCAGTAGTTAGAATCTTTCGTTTACCTGGCAATAATGATGCTTGCGGCATTGCTGTAGTTCTGGTAATGAAGATTTTTGTGAGGTAAGTGACTTATGTGATGTGTAGGTTATTGCTATGATTTCCTCTAATTAAGGGGCATTGTTTTGTAGTAATTATTTGAAGTCAGGTTATCATTTTTTGAGCAGTCCGATTGCGTAGCGCTAGAATATTGAGGTCAGTGTTGACATGATAAAGAATAAGTAAAAAGAAAGTAGGTTCACTTGCATTCAGTTTCACTTAGCAGCAGAATTAAATAACGTAGAAGTTTCACCTTCTCAGAGATTTCAGAATGCGTAAAATTTTTATTAAGATGTTTCAAGTCGCCACACTGACCAATCATGACAGATGTCAAAAATGAACTGTGCGCTGTATATTGTTGGAATTCTGTAAAAGTTCCTTGTAATAATCAAACTTACCAAATATGAAGGTGCAACAAAAATGTTCCATTCTTTCATGGAAATTTACCAGCCATTCACACCACCCACGTACGACAGAGCCGACAGAGGAACTTAAGGAATCATTCTTACCACGCTTGTTAAATGAATGAGAAAGGAAGAACTGGGATATTCGGTACAACCAGAAGTACTCACTGCCACGCATTTCACTGTAGTATACACAGGAGATGTACAGTCATGCTCATAAATTAAGGATAATGTTGATACATGGCGAAACAACGCTCTGGTGGGCGGTTTGGGGGCTGAAATCACCTCGAGGTATGACCATGCGCAGTGTATTTGACCTGCGGTGGTCGCACGGTGGCGCTGGCAGCAGCCCACATACGCAGAGGTGTGTTGGTGCATGTCAGAGTACAGTGCAGCGAGTAAGTGTGCAGACGTTTTCAGATGTGCTGATGGTGACTGTGTGTTGAAAATGGCTCATAGAACACGTATTGATGACGTTATGAGGGGTAGAGTACTAGGGCGACTGGAGGCTGGTCAAAAACAGCAGGTCGTAGCACGGGCCTTCCGTGTGCCACAAAGTGTGATCTCGAGATTATGGCAACGATCACAGCAAACGGGAAACGCGTCCAGGTGCTACAGTACGGGACGTCCACAGTGTGCAACACCACAAGAAGACCGATATCTCACCATCAGTGCCCACAGACGACCACTGAGTACTGCAGGTAGCCTTGCCCGGGACCTTAAAGCCATTGGAACGGTTGTCTCCAGACACACGGTCTACAGACGACTGAACAGACGCGGTTTATTCGCCCAGAGACCTGCAAGGTGCATTCCACTGACCCCTGGTCACAGGAGAGCCCATACAGCCTGGTGTCAAGAACACAGTACATGGTCATTGGAACAGTGGTCCCAGGTTATGTTCACGGACGAGTCCAGAGTCCGAACAGTGATTCTCGCCGGGTTTCATCTGGCGTGAACCAGGAACCAGATACCAACCCCTTAATGTCCTTGAAAGGGACCTGTATGGAGATCGTGGTTTGATTGTGTGGGGTGGAATTATAATTGGTGCACGTACACTCCTTCTTGTTTTTGGCAGAGGAACTGTAACAGGTGAGGTGTATCAGGACGTCATTTTGAACCAGTATGTCCGCCTTTTCAGGGGTGCAGTGGGTCCCACCTTCCTCGTGATGGACGATAACGAACGGCCCCACCGAGCTGCCAATATGGAGGAGTACCTTAAAACATGAGATATCAGGCGAATGGAGTGGCCTGCCTGTTCTCCAGACCTAAACCCCACCGAGCACGTCTGGAATGCTCTCGGTCGACGTATCGCTGCTCGTCTTCAAACCCCTAGGACACTTCAGGAGCTCCGACAGGCACTGGTGCCAGAATGGGAGGCTGTATCCCAGCAGCTGCTCGACCACCTGATCCAGAGCATGCCAACCCGTTGTGCGGCCTGTGTACGTGTGCATGGTGATCATATCCCATATTGATGTCGGGAAAATAGTGGCGTTTTGTAGCACATGTGCTTCGGGACGGTTTTCTCAACTTATCACCAATACTGTGGACTTACAGATCTGTGCCTATGCTATAGCGCCAGTTTTGTGTAGTGCCTCGTTGCGTGGCACCACATTCTGTAATTATCCGTAATTTATGACCATGAGTGCAGAGAAGACACTTTTGGGAAGGAGTTGGCTACTCGACTTGTCTTATGCTATAAATTTTACACTGGAAACAAAAAACCTTTTTTCCTTGACGTTGGGCAGGTATGGACTGGGACACACGGCGTGCTGTCGCTGGATGACACAGAGGAGCTGTACCTGGCGGGGGGCCGCCGCATTGCGGTGCCGCTGTTCTTCTGGAAGCTGGTGCACGACCCGCGGTCGGGCACGGCGATAGTCTTCGTGGGGCTCAACAACCCGTTCGCGACGTGCAGGGCGGTGGAGGTGCTGACGCAGGTGTGCCCCGAAAACGTGTGCACCAAGGCGGGCTGGGCGAGGCGCAACTGGAACCGACCCAGCAAAGGTCTCATCACCTGCTGCTCTGCCCAAGAGCTGGCCGCCGCCGTGCCGGGGGCGCCACAGGTTAACGCTACAGGCCTCTTACGTGGGCCACGGGCCTGACCTGGACCCTGACATACGGCAGGGCCAAAGCAATGCCGGCACCTACTGCGGCCGACACCACCGTCACCTCTCGACTGAGTACGACATCTGTTGGTCTCACTTAGACTATGGTCGGACGAATCAGGTTGGAAGATGGATCGGATCAGTTCTACAAAATTCCTTCTGGCCGTCACATGCAAACTGGTGAAGGAGGTGCTACCATATCGCACCTCGGCAAGAAGAGTGACACAACTCAAAAATACAATACTTGAGAAAAATCGACTTAAAGAATACTATAAAACTTATATGAGGATGTAGGCTTTCTCGGTGAATCTCGATGATAAAATCTCCTCGGGTTGATAGCCGAGTCAATGCGTCCTTCTCTCGCGCACTGATTCGGCTGTCAACTTGAGAAGATTTTATTATAAAACTGCAATTGAAATAGTATAAGCGTCATTTAAATTTCAAGTAAGTAGTTTTGGCTGCAAATTCCATTATAGTCTATGTAACAGTAATATGCACATGTAGTTCTGTACTTGCCAAATGAGGCGGTCTGTTCCAAAACTTGCCTTATCCATGATAAGAAATTTTACAGGAGACACAAAAAACTAAAAACTTCTTAATACCGGCAGAAACTGTACTCTTTTCCTGGTAGGAATGCATAATATTGATAAATAAAGTCATGATTAATTGGGAATGTAATTATTCCCATCGAGAAATTGGTTACCTTGCTTTATATCCAGGATTAGACAAGTTTTGTTGCAGCACACTGCAAGTGCATAGTTCATGTACTCAGGAATATACTTTTTTGTACATTTGTGATAGTGCTGATGCACTCAGTTTATACTCATTTATTAGAACTTAAAAAACACAGTTCATAGTAAACAATAATGATTCTACATAATTATTCACAGAGCAGAATTCGAATAACGAAGTCTGTCAAATCCTCATTAGTTTCACAATATTCGTTGATTGTCTCTTCAGGGGAGTAATTTGTTTCTCCAGTATTGGACGCTAAAAAATTCTTGTTGAAAGCCAGTTCTTCATTCACCTTCCACTCCAATCCAAAATGTTTTTGTAGCTAATTCTCTACGTCCTTAATCCCGCTAGATGGTAGCACACTACTCAAATATGCCAATAATTATTTTTACTACCATTATTACTAATATTATTATTCTCAGTGGTTGTAGCTGAATAAATTTGTTCAGACCGTCATCATAACTGTTACAAAAAATGCTATTTCACACTCTGAGGTTTATCTGGATCCAAAAATTTGTAGGGAGTAAGTGTTGGGGCCATCTACTACAGATGATAAAGCCCTGAGAGTTTTGAAACTGCTCGTCACCATAAATAAAAAAATTATCTGCGCAAACAATTTATTGTATTACTAAAAATTTGTGAACACCTAAAATTTATTTTCAGCAGCCACCACCGCCGTTTTGTTAACTTTTATGCGTTCACTGATCATTGACACTAGAGCCTAAACCAGTCGTGTAAACACACTGCACAAATTTGACGTCTTTCTTACCTTTTATATTTTTCCTTGCTTTTCTTCCATAAAGCAGGATCACTTTTACGGCAACTTGCTATGCCTTTTAGAGCTGGAGTAATTCTTTCTTCCATCGTACTCCTATTTTGTCACAAAACTGCACACGTCTTCAGACTTTACCGACGACAGCTGTAAGAACGCGGGAAAAATATCGCGCGTTTCCTTTGACTGAAATATGAAGAATTTCATTGGCTGCTAGGATAAGGCGACTATTGGAACGACACTTGGAGTAAATAAGACAAGTTTTGGAACGATGACCGATTTTTAGCTAGTGATTTCTACGGTAAAGAACAACTTTTGAGTGAATATAGACTAATCAGTCAATGCGCCGGGTACAGAAGAAAATCTGAGTAGGCTTCACTCATTTCGTAAAAAAATTGGATAAGACCAGTTTTGGAACGGACCACCTCAAATGATAGGTGCTATCAGGTAATTATTAATTAATTCTTTCCATTGTGTCACTTTTCTTGATGTTCTAAAATCTTTTATTTGTTTTTGTTATGACCTCTCACGTAATACTTTTGCCACTTTTCCACCCCAGATAATGTACTTCGTTTTTACTTAGTGCAATGTAACACGACATTCGAACGTCCATCAGGCAAAATTAGTACTACAGTTGAAATAAAAATGGAATAACAAATTGAAATTGTCGTATAAGAGAGGTACAAAATGCAAAACTGTAATTTATGAAAATGAATACAGAGTAATAAAGAACATCAATTAGGTACAATTTAAGGAACGTAATTTACGAAAGCCGGTCGCTGTGGCCCAGCGGTTCTAGGCGCTTCAGTCCGGAACAGCGCTGCTACTACGGTCCAGGTTCGAATCCCGCCTCGGGCGTGGATGTCTGTGATGTCCTTAGGTTACTTATGTTTACATAGTTCAAAGTCGAGGGGACTGATGACCTCAGATGTTAAGTCCCATAGTGCTTATAGCCATTTTAATTTACGAAAACACAGAATGATAAATGGGCTTATATACTGTAGGAATACTTTTCGCCGAGAAAAGGGATTCAGTACGAACCTGTTTTATAACAGAAATGTTCGTCGTTTTTATCGTATTCTGCAACGCACGAAATTTCGTAACATTTACAAGAGTCGCAATCGTTAAAACAATTTCTGCTCTTTCAGACACGCGTGCATCTCTGAAGGATATTATAATGTAAGATACAGACACTGTATAAACACAGACATTGTAAATATCATTGATATTAAAAATTACATTTAGCTTATCTTCTACATGCAGAATGTGCGTCTCTTTGTGAATGACCCATGCACACTTGCTAGCAGCAACGCTGAAGTTACACTGTTCTTGTCGTGGCGAATCGTGAAGCAGCCTACAACAAAACTCACACAACTGTTCTGAAGTGGGCAAATTGCGAGACAGAGATGTGATCTTTTTCGTGCACATTGGGGCACTATTTTTCAGTCGCAAAAAATAAAAATTGCAGTTTTTTTAACTTGTGTCACTTTTCTGCCTGGGTTGCAATATGGTGGAAACCGCTGAACTTATACATCATGTTGAAAATGTAGAAGACGTTGTTACGTGAGTACATTGCTGAGTTGGAGTGTGTGAATATTTTGCTGTCGTTTTAAATTCTGTAAATGTTCTGCTTTGTAAAATAACTTTGGTTTCGAATGAATATATGAATCACAATTCGTTTAGTAATTTATTAAATGAAGTATTCGTTGCAGAGTAAGTTTATTTTCTGGAGAAGATGTTATGGCGTTAACCAGCACAGTAATAAACTCATGCAGCATTACCAACTTAAGGGAAAAAATTGTTCGCATTTCCAGCGAATCAGCTCAGTACATCAAGGGTGAATAGGTTCAGTATTTTGTATACCAGTTTGTTGAAATTATTATTTTGTTTTCATTTTTTGTTACAGATGGTAAAATACAAAAGAAAAACTTCTTCTTTGTACACTGAGAATGACATGTAAAAGACAACTAAAACTTACTGTGGAGGTAAAAGTCAGTGCAACACAGTGGTCTTCCAGCTACAGCTAACCGCCTTTTGAAACTGGTTTTCAAATCTAGAAATCTATTGTTTAACTGACTAGAGAAATTTAAAAAATGTGTCCTGCATAAATGAATACACAATAAATTTGCTTCACCTAAGGAAAGTAATCCGATTACCACTTATGTACAATGCAGTTGCATATGTTCCACCTCGGGAACAGCTTCTACACGCCACCACAGAATGAAAGTTAAGTCATTATACTCTATAACATAATTTACATATTTATAACAAGTTTTTTGTGGTACGTAAGAACGAGAGTAAAGTTGTTGTTATCTTAAACATAATTTAGATATCTAAAATAAGTGTCTCACGTTTCCCTTCAGATTACACAAATCTACAAGATTCACACCAAAACAAATTTTATAATCCATACCATAAAAAAGAAAAATTAATCTTATGATAAAGTGCATTGCATACTATCAAAAACAGCATATAACAAGATAAAATGTTAATCAGTACAAATTACAATGGCACGCCACCTTTGTGGCATGTGCACAGCCTCTTCGCTTACAGCTAAGGAAAATACAAGAGGAGATGAAAGTTTCAAGCTTCATCTGCAATTGCTAAATTATGATACAAACGAGACAAGTTATTCCATGAACAATTTCACTTTCTACAGATGAAGCAATGCAAGATAAGACAGCGTGATATATTCCTAGGAATAGACAAAGAAATAAAATAAATGGAGGTGTGACTATACAAAGTGCACAAAGGCAGTAATGCAACAGTCACCAGGGCCGCTCCACAGGAGAGGAATTATCATCAAGGCAAAAGCACAAAAAATATACAAATGTTACAATACAAGTCACAAAGACAGTTACATTAAAGAGGAATAGACATCATTAACAAAGCATCACAATATTAATTCTAGTATTAGCGTTAAACTACATGCATTCTGTTGTTGTGGTCTTCAGTCCAGAGACTGGTTTGATGCAGCTCTCCATGCCACTCTATCCTCTGCAAAATTCTTCATCTGTCAGTAACTACTGCAACCTAAATCCTTCTGAATGTGCTTCGTGTATTCATCTCTTGGTCTCCCTCTATGATTTTTATCCTCCACGCTGCCCCCAATACTAAATTTCTGATCCCTTGATGCCTCAGAACATGTCCTACCAACTGATCCCTTCTTCTAATCAAGTTGTGGCACAAATTCCTCTTCTCCCCAATTCTGCTTAGTACCTCCTCTTTAGTTATGTGATTATCCATATAATCTTCAGCCTTCTTCTGTAGCACCATATTTCGAAAGCTTCTATTCTCTTCTTGTCTAAACTATTTATAGTCTATGTTTCACTTCCATACATGTATACGCTCCATACAAATACTTTCAGAAACGACTTCCTGACACTTAAATCTATACTCAATGTTAACAAATTTCTGTTCTTCAGAAACGCTTTACTTGCCATCGCCAGTCTACATTTTATATCCTCTCTACTTCGACCATCATCAGTTATTTTGCTCCCCAAATAGCAAAACTTCTTCACTACGTCAAGTGTCTCATTTCCTAATCTAATTCCCTCAGCATCATCTGATTTAGTTTGACTACATTCTATTATCCTCGTTTTGCTTTCTTTTTTTGTTCATCTTATATCCTCCTTTCAAGACACTGTCCATTCCGTTCAACTGCTCTTCCAGCTCCTTTGCTGTCTCTGACAGAATTACAGTGTCATCGGCAAACCTCTGAGTTCATATTTTTTCTCCATGGATTTTAATTTCTACTCCAAATTTTTCTTTTGTTTCCTTTACTGCTTGCTCAATATACCGATTGAATAACATTGGAGATAGGGGACAACCCTGTCTCACTCGCTTCTCAACCACTGCTTCCCTTTCGTGTCCCTCGACTCTTATAACTGCCAACTGGTTTCTATACAAATTGTAAACAGCCTTTCGTTCCCTGTATTTGACCCTGCCACCTTCAGAAAGACAGTACTCCAGTCAACATTGTCAAAAGCTTTCTCTAAGTCTACAAATTCTAGAAACGTAGGTTTGCCTTTCCTTAATCTATCTTCTAAGATAAGTCGTAGGGTCAGTATTGCCTCATGTGTTCCAACATTTCTACGGAATACAAACTGATCGTCCCCGCAGTTGACTTCTACTAGTTTTTCCATTCGTCTGTACAGGATTCGTGTCAGTATTTTGCAGCCGTGACTTATTAAACTGATAGTTCTGTAATTTTCACATCTGTCAACACCTGCTTTCTTTGGGATTGGTATTATTATATTATTTTGAAGTCTGAGGGTATTTCACCTGCCTCATACATCTTGCTCACCAGATGATAGAGTTTGTCAGGGCTGCCTCTCCCAGGGCTAACAGTAGTTCAAATGCAGTGTTGTCACTCCCGGGGCCTTGTTTCGACGTAGGTCTTTCAGTGCTGTGTCAGATTCTTCACGCAGAATCATATCTCCCCTTTCATCTTCATCTACGTCCTGTTCCATTTCCATAATATTGCCCTCAAGTACATCACCCTTATACAGACCCTCTATATACTCCTACCTTTCTGCTTTCCCTTCCTTGCTTAGAACTGGTTTTCCATTTGAGCTCTTGATATTTATAGAAGTGGTTCTCATTTCTCCAAAGGTCTCTAATTTTCCTGTAGGAATTATCTGTCTTACCCCTAGTGATATAACTGTCTACATCCTTACATTTGTCCTCTGGCCATCTCTGCTTAGCCATTTTGCACTTCCTGTCGATCTCATTTTTGAGACGTTTGTGTTCCTTTTTGCCTGCTTCATTTACTGCGTTTTTATATTTTCTTCTTTCATCAATTAAATTCAGTATCTCTTCTGTTACCCAAAGATTTCTACTAGCCCTTGTCTTTTTACCTATTTGATCCTCTGTGGCCTTCACTATTTCATGTCTCATAGCTACTCATCCTTCTTCCACTGTATTTCTTTCCCCTGTTCTTGTCAGTCGTTCCCTTATGCTCTCTCTAAAACTCTTTATAGCTTCTGGTTCTTTCAGTTTATCCAGGTCCCATCTCCTTAAATTCCCACCTTTTTGCAGTTTCTTCAGTTTTAATCTACAGTTCATAACCAATTAATTGTGGTCAGAGTCCACATCTGGACCCGGAAATGTCTTACAATTTAAAACCTGGTTCCTAAATCTCTGTGTTACCATTATATAATCTATCTGATACCTTTAAGTATCTCCAGGGTTCTTCCATGTATACAGCCTTCTTTCGTGATTCTTAAACCAAGTGTTAGTTATGATTAACTTATGCTCTGCGCAAAATTCTACCAGGCGGCTTCCTCTTTCATTTCTTAGCCCCAATCCATATTCACCTACTACTTTTCCTTCTCTTCCTATACCTACGATCGAATTCCAGTCCCCATGACTATTAAATTTCTGTCTCCCTTCACTATCTGAATAATTTCTCTTATCGCATCATACATTTTTTCATTCTCTTCGTCATCTGCGGAGCTAGTTGGCTTATAAACTTGTACTACTGTGGTAGGCATGGGCTTCGTGTCTATCTTGCCACAATAATGCATTCACAATGATGTTCATAGTAGCTTACCCGCGCTCCTACTTTTTTATTCATTTCAAACCTACTCCTGCATTACCCTATTTGATTTTGTATTTATAACCCTGTTCACCTGACCAGAAGTCTTGTTCCTCCTGCCAACAAACTTCACTATTTCCCACTATAGCTACCTTTAACCTATCCATTTCCCGTTTTAAATTTTCTAACCTGCCTACCCGATTAAGGGATCTAACATTCCACCCTCCGATCCGTAGAACGCCAGTTTTGTTTCTCCTGAATAGCCCCCACCCGGAGGTCCGAATGGGGGACTACTTTACCTCCGGTATATTTTACCCAAGAGGATGCCATAATCATTAAACATACAGTTAAGCTGCATGCCCTCGGGAAAAATTACGGCTGTAGTTTCTCCTTGCTCACAGACATTCACAGTACCAACACAATAAGGCCTTTTTGGTTAATGTTACAAGGCCAGATCAGTGAATCATCCAGACTGTTGGCCCTGTAACTACTGAAAAGGCTGCTGCCCCTTCAGGAACCAAACATTTGTCTGGCCTCTCAACAGATAACTCTCCATTGTGGTTTTACCTACGGTATGGCTATCTGTATCGCTGAGACATGCAAGCCTCCCCACCAACAGCAAGGTCCATTTTTCATGGGGGGACATTCATTCTACACCTGGAAAAAGCTGAAAAAGAAGCATAACTCACATGTTTAACTATGTGTTTCACATCAAATTATAGCTACCACAGTGAGAAGAAAGAAGAACATTATTCACAGAAATTGAAAATATAGTCATCAATTATGTCCCAAAACATCCATGTCCCACTGAAGGACATAAACCGTTTCAGTTAAGATAAAAGGAAAATTACAGTGTATAATACTTTTTTATCGAAGTGCATACTTTGTTACCTGTAGAATGTTTATGCTCCTTTCCTAACTAACATACACTGAAAAAGGAAGCAAACAAAATTTACAATTATCATTCTCAGATTCCAGGACACCACTATCCATCTCCACACAAGCTCTTATTTAATCAATCCTACAATGTCTGCACTTCATTTTTTATCAGTTCCTCTGCATATTTCATTGTGCATGGACTGTGGTTTCTCATCTCTGTAAAATTAAATCTCAGTTAGTTTCCTTCTAAACCTCCAATTGCATACAAGCTGTGAATCTTACTCTAGGTTAAAGTTTAATGCTTTATCCTTATTCAGCCAACAATATTCTTATTAATTTGTTTCAAAGAACAAATAGGCTGCAGTGCTCCAGACAGCAGAAAAAACATTAATGTTCTCACTATGGCATACAGAATTACTCTTTCATTCACAGGCAATCACAAAACATCATCATAAATTCACATGGGCCTGGTCCTATTCCTTCAGACACTAGAAAACAAATCCCTAATCAAAATTACAAGATCCAGCATTGTCTAGTCTTCCAGACTACTGCACAAGACTACAATTACAACAAAAAGCGTCACCCAATAACAGTCTCCAGCCAATTGTTAAACGAATAATCTTTACACCTCCTACTAATCCCAAGACAACATAAAACCTTAAAACCATCATGTTTCATCCTCTACCTTAGAGAAAATACAAAAATCCATCACCGATAGTATCATAAGCAATAATCAATACAGCCACAAATGAATTAATGTCATCATTTAATTCTGAACATCCTTACAAACAACTTTGCACACAAACACAGTCTGGAGAAACCATTATAAAACATAATCAGACGTCACTGGAGCAAAACCCCACATCAATATCTTAATTGCTATTATCCTTTATGGCTCATACAACTAGAATTAATCAATTTACTCTCACTTCACATGGATAATAGACTTTCTCACAGATGATCAACTAAATCAAAGACTTTCACGCCAAATGCAGTGATAATAAAAGATATATACTCACATGGACATAGGACAGGGCCAAAGTAGTAAACATCACAGAAAATAAAAGGTGAAATGTGTACTGTCACAGCTTATGTAACCTTATGCTCCCTACAAGGATCACATATGCAGTCATCATGTGCCCTCAGGATTAAGATAGTAACTTCACTACATATCAGTTTCACATTCATTGTCACAGTTTACGTGTTAATCATAGAAGTGGCAAAACCTCTTTCACATTACCTAGATAGATCACACAAACCAAACACAACCAATGACAAAATCAAAACTCAATTGTCAGTGTACAAGAGCAGGATCAAACTTGATGGAAACAACTGTGCAATCATACACTCAGAACTGTTAATTCAAGAAAATATAATGTTTTACAAAATGTAAGATCATGACTAACCTATCTTGTCTAAGGACTGGTCTCTACCGAAGAAGGCTTTCACTCATTCACAGGAAAACTTAATCAAACCAAAGAAATAATAAAACATCAAGAAAAGGTTACATGCTCTGGGCATAAATTTTTCTGCATTTCATTCACATCTTGTACCAAACCCCACTGCACAGAGAATATCCACTCATGATCACATATAACAGTTCCAGACGCACAATAACCAAAAACATTATCAGTTCACTATATCATACAATATTCAGACATGTCTAATACCATTATATTAAAATGTTCATGAAACTCACATGACGAAGCACCTACAGCTACTCAATACTAAAACAACCATATGGAACAACACTGTATAATATCAAACCAGACATGACACTCAAAGAAGAGATCGCCTAAACTATAAGGATAATGAGCTTATCAATGGATAAAATAAAAGTAACAAAATATGCAGAACATATGGCAACCCAATTCCTAGTCAAATTATCATTTTTAAGATCACTACACACGACCTCACTAACCCTTATAACTGAAAAATCACTTAAACTATCTCATCAAACCCAATCTTCAAGAACACTAAATATTTCTCATTCCATAGATGACTCTCAAATGGAAAAAAAATTATCTAAATGCTTGACTGATACCTCACTAATATAAAAGATCCTAACACAATAAATATATTGCACATAAAATACAATATATGGATGCTGCCTGGTTACACAATAAAGATAAAGTGAAGCAATTTGATTACAGAAAAGTAATTTCATATAAAGACAAAATCACGGGAATTGCAACATGATTCGTTAAACTCACCAACTCTCAAACAGATTAGAGTTCCACTTCTCTTGGTAGCAGCACAGTGATTGAAATCGGACACTACATCACATCCATCTGCCAACAGAAAGAAAGAAGATTATATGTTTCAGAATGTAAACGACAAGTTTGGGAGCTTAGGCCTTTGTTGGCACATCATTTAGAAAGTCACACTCATTTTCAACAAAAGGGTTGCAGTAGTTGTGAACTCACTTCTCACTAGTAATTTAATCACTACTGGGGTCTCCTGCTGTTTCTCAATCAAATTTACACGTAAATGATACTAAACATTTATTGCAACCAATGCTAACTCAGGTTCATCTCTCAATTCCAGTCTGTTATCTACTGTGTAAGCAAATTTAGCCACAAACTCCTCATGAAGAACTGTAATCTCATCTCGTACAACAGTTTGCTCTTGTCATTCACTGATCTTATATTTTCATTGCTTTTTTGTTTCCCTTATCAATCCCTTAAGACCACTCTGTCTGGCCACATATTTCTCTCTAGATTTTGTAATCAGCCTTCAGTTCCTCACTACTCTCCCTCATTTGTTCTCCTATTCTGTCATAAGCAGCCTTCTCTTCGTTTATAATTCTCTCATTACAGGCCTCAAGAATCTCCCCTATATGTTTCCCTAACAAAGCAACCAAGCCTTCTGTATCTATACTTATACCTGTGTAGGGTGGAGCAACATGCAGTGCAGGCACTTGAATGTTCTCCATTCCAAATTCACACCAAAGGATAGCATAATAAATCATACACATACTAGTGTCAAACAAGAAGCAAATGATCATTACTTGTAGAGAAACGACCAAACATTCCACAGTTAAAACACAACAGTGACTCAGACCTCAACAGAACACAACTATTTCAGGTTTGAACTACTCTTTCCTAAGTAAATAAATTAAGCAAAATCACCAAAACCATTAATTCCAGTCCATTTAGAGCCTTCACGACATGCAAAAATGACCATTTCAATGTTTCAAATCCACCTATTGCAGTAACCCACAAGTGTTCCAAAAGTGTGCTTCACTAAGGAAATTAATTCAGAGTGCAGAACAGACTTCTACAGAACAAGTACAGTTCCATTTAACTAACAATGAAATTCTCATATGTTCTAGAAAAGAACATACACTCCAAAAAAGAAAAGCAGACAGAGGGACAAAACCCCACCACCACCCTTCCTCCATCTCCAACTCAGCATCCCACTCCAATCTCCCAGCCAGTTCCCATGACCCTTCAGTTCTAAAGCATGTGACCAAGAGCAGCGTAAACATGTCAAACATGCGCAATTTTCTACAGTATAGGTTATGTGCAATATTATGTATAGGACAACAAATGGCTGAATGAAAAGAACACAGAAATGAATGTAAGTAAAAAGCAACAACATGTAATTGTAAACAGAAATTGCTAGATCTAAATGAACTGCAAAAATCTAAAAAATGTATGGTATAATTTTAAAAATTTACATGTACTGTAGGCCACTGAAGATGCCTAAAATGAATAGACAAAACACGTTGGGTACTCAAGAATAAATTTCAGCTGCAAAAGACGAAAGTTTTCTTATCTTTATGATGAAATATAATTGAACTGTATTGTGATTAGAAATAGAGAGCACGTTGTGACCCCAGTACTACCTGGGTGTACATCTATGATATCAGAGCATGGAACTTCGACGTGCATGCAGATTCTTGTCATCCCTATAGTTCGCCATGTTGTAATTCGGCAACAAAATTTGCAGAGGCCTGTACTTCATTAAGAATTCGTTACATATTTCTTGCCATGAATATCAGCATGTGATGATAAGAGTCGGGAAGTATTTATATTTTGAATTCTCATGACACTTCGTGGCAGCCATATTGTAATTAGGCAAGAACGAAATTCCATCTTTGGTCGGCTTGTTCAGACAACTGGTGTTTGACATCCATACAGCATAGAAATCATTAAGAACCTGAGCCCGGTAAATCGTTGCAACAGACCAGCGACTCAGAACTCGCGTAAAATGAAATTGAAAGGTGATTTTTAGTGAACTGCTCTTACACTGTTGTACTGTATTTCTTATGCACAGTTTGGCAGGAAGTTGATTCTATCTTTGGAGAAAACTTGCTGTGACACTTGAAGCTCTTAATGAGACAGGCGACTTAAACAAGAAAACTATGGGAGTGGAGCTTCTAAAACTAGCACGTGTGACAACGTTGAATGTGATGCTGCGTCAAACAGTACCCGTTTACTGTATGGTCTTTCTGGTTGGTGGTTTGTCTGGTGACCTGAATGACTCGCATGAGTTGATAGAGGCTAAAACCCTGTGACGAAATCAGAACTCTTGCTTCTTGACTCGTCATTTTAAAGCTGTTTGGACCTCATTCGTGATGAAAGTGTATGGGGACGCTGTAACGGACATCAGCAATATGCAGCGTTGTGTAAAGAAGTTTGGTGACAGAGAATTGCATGTAAATTGGATAGCGACAGGCCGACAACATGTGCCACAGATGCCAATAGAGGACGTGCTGATGAAGTGATTTGAGGAGAAAGATGCGTTAGAGTTCACAATAAACAGCGAAACATCTGCAGCCGTACTTAAGAAACGTCAAACTGGCTTAACGATCTTGCAAATGCGTACAAATGCTTGGCGACTATGTTGAACGATAGTGTTGTGCTGAGGACAGTTCAGAGTACGATGTATATTAATTCCGCTGTTACATGTTCATTATTAAAAATTTTATGACACAGGAGGCGTTCCTTTCTGTTTCATCCTCATTTCAAATATTAAGTATCTAAATCATTGATGGTTACAATGTGTGTGTGTTTATGGTATACAGTGTATCTTCACAATACAATGTCCTTCGGACGTGCATGCATGTCACTGACAATTACAGCTGTGGTAAAAATTTTGAAACAGATTCGCCTTCCGCGACTATGCATTGACGTAAGCTGTTTGCGATACATGGAAACTTGTGCTGCATTGGAATTTGAACCCGTACTTCCCACTCATCGTGAGCAGTTCCCGTAACCACTTCGGCTTTCCGAGTACGCCTCCAGGACTGATCAAAACTTCTATATTTGACATAGGCACAACCCTTATGGTACCACAATTTGATTCCCGCACAGGGAGACAAACATTATGTTGTCACTACAGCTTGTCGCCACATGGATACGTCATTGATGGTTACAATATTTGTGTTTGTGCAGAGTCTGTGTCTTCACAATGCTGTAGCTTTCAAACTTCGACATGCAGGCAAGGCTAACGACAGTGATAACGTCACAAAAAGTTAAATAACATCTAACCCTATAGTGCAAGACAAAACGAGAACGAACAGATAATTTCAGAGAGGTACATAAGTTTGAATATGAATATAAAAATGTAAACTGCTAATGAACTATATATGATTAGTATTCTAAATTCTTGTCTTACTTAAATTATCACACCGTATAGTTTACCATGTCCTTATTTGTGTCCTTGGTCACTTTTTTTTTGTACATTAGGGTGTGGACCAAAGCATTCTTCTGAGCCTAAAATTTCGTTTCCCAGTGCTGGAGACGTCCTCCGAGACTCTAAATACTCAGACAGCAGTTTCGTACTTAATCAACCCTAGCAAGACAAACAGTAGGGTCGTGACGTCATCAGACCATTGTCTGAAGGCGTAATTTCAATGTTGGGCCTGTGACGAGGCAAGCTGCATGGCGCCAGTCCAAAGATATTCTTTTTATGTAACTGGATATAATGATTTCCAAAGACACCTATGCAGTGGCATTCTCTCAGAGTAACTAAATGAAACGCCTTCCGAAGATGCCTCTCCAAAAGTATTCCTTTAATGTGACTGATGTTTTCCAAAGACACCTGTCCAATGGTATTCCTTTAATGTAACTGAATGCAATGCTTACCAAAGACACCTGTCCAATGGCATTCATTTACTGTAACTGAATGCAACACCTCCCAAAGACGCCTGTCCAAAGGTATTCCTTTAATGTAACTGAATGCAACGTTTTCAAGTAGCACATCTGCTGTCACACGATTACACAGACACTTTTGAAACTGTTTCATTCAGTTACATTAAAAGATTTCCATTGGACACGTACGTGCGTACTGCCATGTGGATTGTATCGTCACAGGTACCACACTGAAATCGAACATTAAGGTCACGTGTATTGCGGAACTTGTAGTTTAGAAGAATAGGCGCTGCCAAAGCTATTTTTGTCATTTTGAATGATTCTTTTGTCTTAAAGGATTCTTCTCTGCACAGGTTGTTTTGATGTATTTGAGGGATTTAAATCATAGAAGTTGTTTGCTGTAATGCCAGATTAGGCAAACAGCGCGCATTATTCCCTACCGTAAGTCCAAAACAGTTCGACTTGTTGAGCTTATTTAACTTTGAAACTGCTGTATGAATCTTAACAACTTCTGACTATCTCTCCAGCATTAGGAGATGAAACGTTAGTCACTTAAGGAGCCTATTCCCCATAAAACAAAAATTAGTTAAAGGAGTTTTTTCTCTTTCTCGTACGTACAAGTTGGTTCGTTTAGAAGAGTCAGTATTTCGCGTTCGGTCATTTTCTACCTAAATTTATACACCCACATTTTCATCTTTATTGTGCAAATGCCGGCCGCTGTGACCAAGCGGTTCTAGGCGCTTCAGTCCGGAACCGCGCTGCTGCTACGGTCGCAAGTTCGAATCCTGCCTCGGGCGTGGATGTTTGTGATGTCCTTAGATTAGTTAAGTTTAAGTAGTTCTAAGTCTAGGGGACTGCTGACCTTAGGTGTTAAGTCCCGTGGTGCTTAGAGCCATTTGGACCATTTATTGCACAAATAGCTATAGACTTCGTGCTAGAGGCTACATTTCACTGCACCACAACATTGAACTCTGCTCCTGCTCCATTCGCAGATGGAGAATGACTGCTTTTATGTTTTTTTGGGAGCCTAATTTCATTAGCACGATCTCTGTGGGACAGATACGTAGCGGTCAGAGCATTCGTGGTTTCTGCGTTGAAATATGGGTCTTGGAGTTTTTCAAGCACGTTATTGAGAGATGTATGGGGTCTTGATTCGAGTCTGTCCTAATACTGCCATGTTGAAAGTAAGCATTCTTCAGAAACATTTTTTCTTGGAAAGAGAATGCTCAGTTATTGGAACAGTCATAGATTTTTTTTTTTGTCACATAGGAATCTGTGCCAATACGCCGTGGTCGTGATAGCTTGATATCAGCTCTGCTAAGTCTTCTATACGAGACTTTCATTTACATTTGTACTTTAAATGAGGCTCTTATCAACACTAGCTGTGCTGGGAAAAGAAGACAAATTTCATGATAAAATAACAGATAGCAGATACGAAAGAAGGTTGTATTGTCACGTGCGCGTCTATAACATGCACCATTCGTTAAAACTAGGTATTTAGATGCTAATAAATATTTTCAGTGATTGCATAAAAAACTGTTGAGTCCAGCTCGGAGCTCTGTTACCCTCTGCCCTCCCAAAGCTTGTCGATGTGCTTTTCTAGTGCTGTAGCTCTTTTGTTAGGCAATTTGCACTCAACAACTTATACTTTACAGGTGTTCAAAGTTTCGCCAGGTACCTTATTATACAGGGTGTAAATTTTAAGTTGACAAACCAGAATAACTCGAAAAATAAGCTTCACACGAAAAAATTTGTTGAATCCAAAGTTGATTGTTTTCGAGGGGGACATGTGTTGGTGCTAAAATTAGCCCGGTTACTTAGTTAGTTAGCTAGTCAGATTATTTGTTTGATGATTTAAAAAAATGGTTCAAATGGCTCTGAGCACTATGGGACTTAACATCTGTGGTCATCAGTCCCCTAGAACTTAGAACTACTTAAACCTAACTAACCTAAGGACATCACACACATCCATGCCCGAGGCAGGATTCGAACCTGCGACCGTAGCAGTCGCGCGGTCCAGGACTGAGCGCCTAGAACCGCTAGACCACCGCGGCCGGCTTGATGATTAAAAGTTGTGTGGCCTCATGACCACGAAATAAACAAAACTTATCCGAATCTGCGTAAAAAATTAATATATGTGGGTCAACATTTGTAAAACTCTAATTCCTCTCTCTCAAACCCCATCCTATGGTGAGAGAGTGATAGTTTTAGGTTTAGCGAATCAAAATTTACGAAGTAAATAAGTATTTTTTATTTATCCGTAACCATTTTCCACGCAAAAATGAGAACATGGATTTTCTTGAATTACAGCGCGAACTACCAAGAATCAAAACAGATGTTTAAGACAAAAAAAAATGGTTCAAATGGCTCTGAGCACTATGGGACTCAACTGCTGAGGTCATTAGTCCCCTAGAACTTAGAACTAGTTAAACCTAACTAACCTAAGGACATCACAAACATCCATGCCCGAGGCAGGATTCGAACCTGCGACCGTAGCGGTCTTGCGGTTCCAGGCTGCAGCGCCTTTAACCGCACGGCCACTTCGGCCGGCTTAAGACAAAATGTACGTAGTTTTTAATGTAGAATCTGATTCTGCAATAAAAAATGGGAGTTCCCTTTTCAGATTTTAAAGTTGCCTCCCGCTTCACCCCTAGGGGGCTGGAGAGGTGGGCTAATTTTAGCGCCAGCTGACGTCCTCCTCGAAAATAATCAACTTTGGATTCTACACATTTTTCCGTGTGAAGCTTATTTTTCGAGCTATTCTGGGTTGTCAACTTAAAATTTACACCCTGCATAATCCTTTGATGCTAGCAATTTCTAATAGCAACCGGTCGAAATTTTGCACGGGTTAGACACTTGACTCGCGATTCAAAATCTCATTGCCCATCTACACTGAAGTTTTCCTTGATTTCCTCAAAATCTCATGAGACAAAGGGCGGGGTGGTTATTTTGAAACGAATACGGCCGATTTCCTTACCCATCCTTGCCCTATCCTGGTTTTCACTCTGTCTCTAATGCCCTCTTCGTCATGGTGGCGCGAAACCCTAATCTTTCATCTTTATTTTTGACAGCGCCTTTCCCTAGCAGTCTCATGTACCTGCAATGTCCATGCTCGCAGACTGCAAGGTCTCAGACAGTATTTTATGAGGGTTGCCCTGAAACTAACGCACAACATTTTTTTCTCAGCCGAGAACAATGCAAGGAATGCGAAAGAATACGTGTGTATTATTTGAAGTCTCCTGAATGCGTGCTCCGTGTTTCCGTCACTTTCGACGGATAGCGTAGCTGCAGGACAGTTCAAAATGGCGTCTGTAGGTGATGTACGTTACAAGCAACGTGCCGTCGTTGAATTTCTCACTGCAGAGAAAGAAACTGTGGGGAATACTCACAAACACTTGTGCAAAGTCTATGGAGCATCTTCTGTCGACAGAAGTGCAGTTAGTCGCTGGGCACGAAGGGTGAGTTCATCAGAAGGCGGTTCGGCGGAGCTCCACGATTTGCAGCGGTCGGGGAGACCATCCATGGCTGTCACTCCTGCCCCCTCGGAGTTCCACTTGTGAGGGCCATTAAAGGATGCCATTCGTGGAAGACATTTTGAGGACTAGGAGGAGGTGATTCATACAGTGAAGCTCTGGCTCCGCCACCAGGACAAGGATTGGTACCGACAGAGCACACACGCCCTTGTTTCGCGCTGGAAGAAGGCCATAGAACGGGACGGAGATTACGTGGAAAAATAGGGTGTGTAGATAAAACACCATTCTTTCGTGTGTGTAATTCCCATGTTCAATAAAGAATTGTTGAAGAAAAAAGTGCAGTGCATTACTTAATTGGCAACCCTCGTCATTCTTTCAGCTGGTTTGTACTAAATCTAAAAAAAATAACGTAATGTTTTTTAAGATCTATTGTTACACTTCATCATATTTCATACTCTTACGAATTATATTTGTGAGAGCCTTAACAACATCAGTGTTGCATTGAAAGTACTCATGAAATACGTTTTTAAATCCTACCACTGTAGCACGCTGTGAGTAAGAAATCTGTATATGTTCTCAAGCATTTGGAAATACAGAGATGTTTCTTGATTAATCTCTTAGTTTCTACAATACTAGTTAGGACTTAATTTAAATTGTGGCTCGATTATTTTTTGCATACCACTATATACGCCACACTTAGTGGATGGTACGTCACATCTCTGGTCTCAACACTTATCCACATGTAGCTTCTTTCGATGTGTATGTTTGTTTAACGGATGCTTGTATACTAATGCCGCTTCATTTTTGACCTGAGTAAAGGAGGTAAATGATTCGCATATCTTTATATCAGAATGATCTCCAAAACAATAATTCAGCAAAGCGAGAGACGTCTCTTGACTAATCGAGTTTACTAATTTTCCCTTCACTTTTTACTATTTTTATTTCTTTCCAGAGGAATCTTATCTTCATGAATAATGCCCTAGTCATCCCAACCCATCCCCTGCTGCTATCGATGGGCCGTGTCCTTAATTGTGCGATTATTTTTTACTGCATAACCTCTTTGGCTAAACAACATATCGCGACGCGACGTGTTTCCCAACAATACAGCGCTCTCTGCAGCTGCACACGCTATTGCTCAGCAACAGTTAGACGAGGCGGCTGACGAGCAACGAAAATGTGTCCGGCCCCAGTCAGCAAAATCTTGAGAAAAACGTGAAGTGCAGCAAGAACTCAGGGAAACAATAGCAGTCAGAAGGTAAGCCATCTTGGTAATTTCCAAGGTCACTTGCAAGATACATATAGATCAAATGCGCGACTGTCATGATGTTTGGTTTGTGGGGCGCTCAACTGCGTGGTTATCAGCGCCCGTACAATTACCCAATCTTTGCTCAGTCCAATTTCGCCACTTTCCTGGATGATGATGAAATGATGAGGACAACACAAACACCCAGTCATCTCGAGGCAGGTGAAAATCCCTGACCCCGCCGGGAATCGAACCCGGGACCCCGTGCTCGGGAAGCGAGAACGCTACCGCGAGACCACGAGCGGCGGACAACGCGCGACTGTCATGGCGGCAGATATCGATTAGTTATTGCTCTTCTTTACGACGTTTAGCCTATAATGGAACATCTTGTTATAGTGAACCTTGTCAGCAGTGCTCTACAGAGGAGTGGACTGAAGCCCGTGTAGTGTGGACTTGCACTTCTCCTACCTGGCAGAAGTTAATTCTGAGACTAGAAATATCCAAGATGACTTGCACGGAGAACTCAGGCGTCAAATCGACTGTGCGTTTTTGCGGAGGCGTATCAGGAATTCTTCCAGGTATGAAAATTTAACGGATGTAGAGATCTTCGACACTACAGTTATATTCTAGGCAATTTGATTTTACAGACCGGTCATCCAGATTGTTCAAGGTTTGTTTGAGGCAGTTTGTGTTGAAAAGCATGAAGTTTATAAATATTTTAATCACAGAAAAATTTGCGTACTAGCTATCATACATTGTCCTACGAAGTTCCCGTGAAAGTGAGCTCTGTTTTCGCACGTATAAACTTTTTCTTCAAGTCAAGTGTGTCACCGTGGTGTCTTGAAACGTCTTTTCCATGCACATATGGTTAGAAATAACGCATTTTTAAGAATTTCTAATGGTTATTGGTGAAGTTGAAACATTAAGCTTTTAAATCATGGATGTCTTATAAATGAGATGAAACACAATTTGAAATTGTTGTTTCTGCTTAAGAAAAATTAAATAAGGTGTCTCTTCAGCTTTCATCTTTGACTGAGGGCATTTACTTATAACGTTTCTGTGATCTTTTGACACTGCATGGCGTCTGCTTTTAGTCCATAGACGTAGTGCACCTGGTATCACCTGCGTGGTGAAGTTGACTAAATGATTCTCGTATCTTCAAGTCAAAATGATTTCCACAAGCTCAAATGCCTCTGAGCACTATGGGACTTAACATCTGAGGTTATCAGTGCCCTATAACTTAGAACTACTTAAACCTAACTAACCTAAAGAGATCACACACATCCATGCCCGAGGCAGGATTCGAACGTGCGACCGTAGCGGTCGCGCGGTTCCAGACTGAAGCGCCTACAACCGCTCGGCCACACCGGCCGGCATTTCCACAAGCAGCTTCAGTCATTTTAAAACAGGGAAAGACTCCACTTGACTGATCAATTGTACTAATTTCTCCTTGCTTCTTTTTTTCGTTTCTTCCGGGGGCCAGGGGCTCATAATTCTTGGGAGTCCCACGATATCGCCCCGGTTACCCCAGGCTAGTTACGTCCCTGTATGGCATACCTACGAAGGAGAGGAAAGACTAGTTGAATTGACTTTTATTAAAGAATCGTATGTCATGCTGAGTAAATTTCTCAGGAAACACTAAAAACCTATGTCAAGACGAAAGGAAGAAATATATGTACATTTTTGTGGTTTTATGTGTTTGATTAAGTTAGAATTTGAGATCATATCAAACGGATATTCACCCTAAGTAATTATGCTCTGTTTTATCGAAGTGTAGACTACATTGATTTACGACGTTTAAAAATATACAACTTAAAGAAATACGGTCAGAAGAAACTGAGTTTTGCTTTGTTTTTGAATTTCATTTAATAATTCTTCAGCGACATACAAAATATTATTAAGAGCCATAGTTTATGTTTTAGTCACAATAATTAGTAAATAATGCGACACTAATACTGGTATCAACTATGTTAAATGTTTTAATTTTTCTTATTTTGTGACATTTTCATGCTCAGTCGGCTACGAAATTATTTCTGTGTAGAAATCCTTGTACCAATTAGGTACGTAGTTATCGATTTTGATCAGGAGTTCGGTTTTTGCTCTTTTAATGAGAACATTTCCAGAATGGTATGACGGTGGTGATGGTGTCTTAGAACTGTTAGGGCACAGAATAGTATGGTGTAGAAAATTAGACAATTTTATTAAAGCTCACTCACCTCGCTACAAGCAAAGTGTGGTCACGCCAGAAACAGAAACAGAACCAGGAAATAAGCAGGAAGTAAGCTGTGTGTCGCAAGTGGGTCAGGCTTCGGCACGTGACAACAGTGTGCTAAGAGAGAGAGATGACGAGCTCAGCAGAAAAGAGCACAGGACAGAAAACCAACGGAAACGTAAGCTGTATATTCGTAAGGTCGTAAGAGATGTCGAAAGAAACTGTACCTATTTCATAAGAACTAGTACGGGAGAACCTACACACCAGCAAAGAGCCTATTAAGCGACTGTAGCTGAATAAGGTGGACACATGCGGTCATTACGAACCGAGCATCGCGTCATAGTCTCACGTTAACTCCCTTTAAATTCTCGAGCTCCCCAGCTCTCAACGCGTTGATCATTGGAATCGATGGCGTTCTCCGTAATAGCATTCGATTCCATGATTACGATACTGTAACGAATCTGTATCCTAGATACTCCAGTATAGTCTACGAACTAGCCAAAGATATACCTGAGACGACGGTCTTCGTCTGATGATAAATTGCTCGCCGCCTACCGTTGCTGGTGGAGGAGCTGACTGTCTTCCGACAGTATCACATCGCAGAGTGCTGACAGCATCGAACTTCCACGCGGAAACCGGCAGCAGGGCCTCGTAGTGTACACGTTCCCGTTCAACACTTAAGCCGTCAGCACACGGACCGTGATGTCGAACGTTAACGTTGAGCGCGCCAAGTTCAACGTGCTGCTGAACGCTTAGAAACGATGCGACTTGTGCATACGGTACGTGGGCCCCAACCTGGTACACGCGATCGCAACGCAGTCCAGCGGCAGTTGGGGATGTTTCTATAGTCTATTCACCGAGAGCTGGGACGAAACATAAACAGTGTCACGTGAGCACTACGCTCGTTTCCAGAGAAAGCATTCGGTGTTCACGTGATACGTAGGGGTGTGGAAAATCCTTGGCGCACGCTTTGCAGCTGGCGGCGTTCGGCTGGCTGCCGAGCTGTCACAGCGGACCGTGAGAAACCTGGGCAAAAATCTACGAAATAAATTTAACAATAATGTTAAAATAATGTTAAACTGAGTTCATTCTGTCGAAGCAGATTTATTTTCATTCAGGTTGCTAACAAAACGCTCCATTAAAACACAATTAATTGTTAATTTTCATAACAATACCAGTAATAATAATGAGAAAGGACGAAACAAGGTTCACTCTGTCGAACTTGAACTGTTTTCATTGAGATTTATAACAAACCGCTCCTCTCTGTCCTCTATAATGCAGTCTAATTTCCACATTTGAGTTTCCACTTTTTCTACGACATGGAGGACGCACTTGTTCCAATCCTCTGCAGTCACTGTTCTTACTGCTTCTTCTAGCAGTACTTTAACTTCCGGCATTTTGTATGTTTTCCTTTTCGCTGCAACATAGCCTTTGATTCTGGCCCACACTAACACGGTGGCGTTTAATTCACAGTGGTACGGAGGAATTATGAGAACTGTTTTCCCTGCATTATTCGCCATTTCATCTATTGCGTATTCGTTGTGCGCTGTTCTGTGATTTTTAACTATATCTAAAAGTTCTTTCTTCAACATACCGTCTTCGAAATAGATGTTTTTAGATTTTAGCCACTCTGATATTTCGTGCTTATTGGAATTCGCATTGGGAACTTTTTCTTTTCTCCGAGAATGGTACGGCGCGTTATCAAGAACAACAACTGCATTTTCCTGAAGCCGAGGAAGAACATCTTGAAACCACTTCTCGAAGGTTTCGGCGCACATCTCCTCATGTTCAACGAACCCTGCTTTGCTGCCAATGTGTGCGATAATCAGGCGTTTCCCTTTACCTGATGGGCCCTTGCTTCCGGTGGATAGCCCGGACAGAAACGTTCGTTTTGAGGAATTTATAGTGTCATCTACCCAGACGTAACTTCGGATATGTCCTGCGTTCACCCACGTCTCGTCCAAATAGTAAATGGGTCTGCCTTCATCTCTCAACCGTTTAATGGTTCGAAGATAACGCCGCCTCCATAAAAAGATGTCATCCCTGTCTATTAGCATGCTATCGCGCGCACGCCGGACATATATGAAATTCATTTCTCTCAATAACTTATAAAATGTAGTTCTCCGAAAATTGACCAGATCTGCATCTTCGTTCACGTCTGTAACCACTTTGTCAATTGATGGCAATTCGTTACGAAAAAAAAATTCGTGTACTTTCCTTCCTATCGCATTTCTATCGAAGTCATCAACATTTTCAGCAAGTTTGTCGTAATTTTCCTTTCTTGGTAGACTTCAAAGAGTGTGTGGCCTTGTACTCACTTATCACACGATACACTGAAGAACGTCCAACACCTGTAGCTGCAGCTGTTTTCGAAACAATATCACTCATCGACTGCTCTGGATGTAAAAGCTCCGTTTTATACACATTAAGCACCATGTGCTTCTCATAAGAACTTAATGTTTTCTTTTTTGCTCGCTTCTTTGGTGGACTCAAAACTGACTCGTCGACCTCTCTCGCTGAATCCGTAGATGACGTAATAAGGACAGCCGTATGTGATGCTAATGAAATAAGTGAATATATAAAATAAGAAACCATGTGATGCTATTGGTTGCGCACATAAACAGTGAATGCTCAGCGTGACTACAAACACATATACTTACTCTAATAATCAACAACTAGTCTTTCAAGCGTCTTTACAGATGAACTTAAGATATCCTGAAATACCTACTGTACAACACCCACTAACGAGCTCACACATGCAACTGAGGCGGCCACACTGACTGCGCGCCGCGCCTCCGGACCGCACAATGCATCGTTCATAAAGGACAAACGGTTGCACCCATCACATTCGAACAAACTACAAAATTAAATTCATACCTTTCTGAAACTTTTCTCGCTTACACCTCCACAAAAGAATTTAAAGGGAAAAAGTTTGTCGCTTACTATATTTCGGATGATGATTTGGTAAAAGTTCTATATCAGACGTGAGATTTTAATTCATTGCTTCACTATTACTGACTCTATTGGGCAGAAAATTTGCAGACGTCATCAACATATAGCACTGAAGGCAATTATAAAATTATTTTGCCGTGCGACACACAGTTTAGGAGATATGGCGTGATAAATATAGAGTAACGCGAAAAACCAACTTTTCCTAAAAGCTTAAATATTTCTCTTTTTGAGTGACAATAAATTTTAATGTAATGTAAATAAAGGTGTCGGAAGGTAGTTCTCGGATCACTTTATCATGTTCAGGTGCCAAATTATAAAAAACACGACTTTCATTTTTTAATTTCTGACGCCCCAGCCTTGTACACCCCTCGACGGTAGCGCTGTGGTCACGCGCCTTGCCGTGTTTACAGTACGTCTCTTGTTTCAGTGAATGGAGTATAGTTCGTAAATCACACTGTTTACTCAACGGGCGCGCGTAAAATTCCCACGTTAGCTCTATTAAAACGCACATTTCCTCCACGAAAAGGAATGTACCATGTCCAATCAATAAGGACACATGCTTATGAAAGTTCCATTAAAAACAATGCGGTACAAATTTGTAATACTTCTCCGCATAGGATAAACATTATTTCATCATTCCCACATTTTAGTAAAACCCCAAGGTCAGTCTTACTTTATCACTGTTCCTACCCAGTAGCAGAATCTTTGCAACATGTGAATTACGAAGCGTAAAAGAAAAAGGAGCAAAACGTCTTTATACAAGTGGTGCAAGCTGTCCTGTAATTAAGCCAATCGATCAAAGTCACCCCTCAAAGAAAGGTGAACTTATATTTACATAACATCAAATATTATAGCATATACTTATATTAAACTAATAATAAAGTATCAGAACTAAATAAAAACGACAATGTTAGGGAAAAAAAACTTGCGAGTGTTAGGACGCGAACCACCGCCCCAATGAAAACTTGTCACCGGACAGAGACGCTACTCATTACACTAAACCAACACAAGGCTACGTTTTTAAAAATATTGTTTTACGCCATGCTAAAAACGATAATCGTAGATAATTATGTTATGAATTGAAATTTAATTATAACAAATTGCACGAAGAACCATGCATTTTGGGTGGATCTTCAGTGTGTCGCTGCCTTCAAATAGCCTACTCTCATAATACGTTCATTACAATAATTCTTTTGCCATGAATATGATGTTTCTCATTAATTTATTGGAACGAATCACACAACTAACAACGGGTTTTCCAATGATTCTCAATTTGCTGATGCTCAGAAACGGCATATATGCATATAGGCTTGAAATGAATGCCAATATGGCGCCTCACAACTCCGTACTGAAGGGAGACGGCGTGCGTGTGACGTAGGTGGCGTTGTGCCATCTCATTGGTCAACGCTCAGATGCACGCTCAGAATATCTGACATGCCAGATATTGCTCCGCACGTTCGGAAAGACTCCCGAACGTGCTATTCCACGCTGTGACGCCAGAAACTCGGCACGCTCAACGCTCAACGTTCGGATGCACGGTCCGTGTGCCGACGGCTTTAGGCCGTGTCCTACGTGAGCGACAGGAGCGAGCGACAGGGTGCGACAGCTTCAGGCGACAAAACACAACCGCAGGTATAGTTATGGAAGTGTCCTAAGTGAGCCACATCTGTGTCGCTGCCTGTCTCCTGTTGCAACTGGTGACGTTTGAATTCAAACGTGTTTGAATCTTGTCGCTGCAGCACGCGCGACACAGAGCGACAGCCGCGTGTCTTCTTGGCAAAGCAGTGGAGCGGACGCGACGGCAGCAATGAAATACTTATCATACGACTTTAAGAAAACTGTTCTGTGAAAAAATGTGATTCTTCTGCAACCTATAGCGTGATATCCTTAAATGATAAAGGATAGAATTTGTTTTGTTATTCATCACAGTTACTTCAAAATGGTTCAAATGGCTCTGAGCACTATGGGACTTAACATCTATGGTCATCAGTCCCCTAGAACTTAGAACTACTTAAACCTAACTAACCTAAGGACAGCACACAACACCCAGCCATCACGAGGCAGAGAAAATCCCCGACCCCGCCGGGAATCGAACCCGGGAACCCGGGCATGGGAAGCGAGAACGCTACCGCACGACCACGAGATGCGGGCATATCACAGTTACTGTGCAGTACGAAATTGAGTACATGGCTGCACGAAATTTTTAAGAATTTGCAGAGGTAAAATCACATTGTGTAGACTTTGCGTATAGTTCATTTAAGGTCATACATTGTTGCGTATGAAATGTAACCAATATATCTAAATTATATTTAAAGTTGAGACCGGAATGATATCTCTTTTCATTCTTGAGATATTGGTTGTTATATCCGCGGACGGGACTCAATTGGTCGTAAAAATCGTCGTATCTCATAAAAGGTTAAAGATATCTGTGGTGTGGGTACTGTAAGACCTTCGGTACACACACCATCAGATTATTTGACTTGTCGATCTAACGAAGTAGGCGAGTGTCAGCAATATGTCTCGTGGTCTTACCGTGGCGTGTTTATCTTCTGCCGTTAGGTCAGACGATAGAAATGCCACTTACACGCTTAGAGTAGCAGATTGACGGTGACCAACTTTAAACAGAACTTGATTAATTTTTACACACATTTATCAAAATAATAAAAAAAGTAGACATTACGTAACTTGATTCTGGATGCTTTTTACAATTGACAATCTGAAGTTTCTTTGGTCTTGGTACGTTAATCTTATTCTCACATATCTCTGATACTTGACAAAGTGTCTATACATTTATCTTCACGGCTATGTACAGGAATATGGTAATCTTATTAGGCTCAGACTGAAACTTGATTATAGACTGGTACAGACAAATGCAGACTAATGCAGACTGACTAATCGGAGGTCTGTACACTCGTTATAATACCTCGAGCGTTCAGGTATCACTGCGCAAGTGTGATCCGCGAGGAGAAAAGGTTCTACGTCAGCAGCAATCTCATTGGCTGCGTGACATATTAATACGCGGATCGGCGGAAGCAGAATTTGGTCCGTATCTATGGCAGCGCCATCTCGTAGAGCGGAGACGGACGAGCGCAGCGCCTGTGCTGTTGTGCTTAGCAGGGCGCGCTCTAGTGGGAAAGTACACAACAATATCGAAACGACGATTTTTGGAAATGACAGTATGCAGAAAGAACTATTTTCTCATACGATTAACACTCGATATGTTTTTGTAAACACGTGAGCAGAGCGAAAACAAGACTCCCTATAACTTACACCATGAGGTTTTGTCCAAATTTTAATAGGCAAACAAAGGGAGAGAAACAGGTAAACGGGGTATCAAAGTGACCAGCATGAGGTCTAGTTTGGCATGAAAATATTTAACTGCTTGAAAGTAATCACAGTAATGAACGAAAACTTAATTAATAAGCTGAGGAAAAATTGAAATATTTCACGTAAATCTGCTTTAAATGAAGTGTCAAAGTGTCATCTGTTCAAAACCTAGCTATTTTGCACATAGAAGATACATTGGTGCGGTCTTTAAATGTCAAAAAGGCTTTTTCTTCGAAACAAGTATGTCAGGAAGGCAAACGAGGAGTCCGTAAGATCATGCTTTCTGAATGAAACTTGACATTCAAAAAAATGGAAGAAATCACTCAAAAATTTTATGAAATTATTTGTGTAAGATAAATAAGTAGATCAGAGAAACGTTCTACTTGCCTTTGAATGATGCTCGAAATCATGAACAGAAAATGAGGTGCACCAAACGTTTCCATAATATTTTTTATCTCATACTTTTAGACAAATCGTTACACAAAAAGACTTTCTTTTAAAAAATTTTGAGAGCTTTAC
Source organism: Schistocerca cancellata (assembly GCF_023864275.1). Lineage (NCBI taxonomy): Eukaryota > Metazoa > Arthropoda > Insecta > Orthoptera > Acrididae > Schistocerca > Schistocerca cancellata. Next base: position 778,622,657 of record NC_064628.1, on the reverse strand, counting down.
TTTTACAGACGATTTAGAGTAATTGAAACGCTTGGCCTTAACACTGAGTGCTGATGAAATACGTTCAAAAGATGCAGTCGGTCCGCAGCTCGTGGTGGTGCGGTAGCGTTCTCGATTCACGCGCCCGGGTTCCCGGGTTCGATTCCCAGTGGGGAATCTCTGCCTCGTGATGACTGGGTGTTGTGTGATGTCCTTAGGTTAGTTAGGTTTAAGTAGTTCTAAGTTCTAGGGGACTGATGACCATAGATGTTAAGTCCCATAGTGTTCAGAGCCTATTGAACCATTTTTTTGAACATGAAATATCTGTAAAACTTCATGATTCATTGTAATTTATTAGGAATTAAATGTGCGTGGTATACTGGGATCAGTGTGAAGATCAAGTTCTTGGGAAAGACCTTAAAATATACTTAGCGATGGAGTGTAAACAGTATACATAAAACTTAGTATACAGAATCGTAATTGAGTCAGTAAAAAATGTAACAACAGGCGGGAATCGAACTCACGACCTTATCTTCGCATGGAAATACGAACTGTAAACGTTAACCCTACACCACAGCTACCTATTGTCCAGAGATGTCATTCTTTGTTCTTATGTTTGTATCTACCGTAGTTAGTCATGTAATAATTATTCCTCAGCATTTATTGGCTGTTAAAAGTTCTTGATCATGTAAAAAAAACATTCGCATTTAATTAATTGATGAGATAGTCGAATGCTCCTCTGCTTATTCCCGTGTATTCGAAGAACTTGTCTGGTAATCTTTGTAGTTGATGATACTTATGAAATTCTCCGTTCGTAAATTTCATGCAGAGCATTCCATTTCGCTTTATTTTCTTAAGTAAACCTAATTCTGTAACCTTACTCTCCAGCTACAGTATTCCACAGGTTAAGGACGCCGTTTTATAGAAACAGCTGGTAGGCTCCAAGTAGCCATCTTGTAGCTCGACATGGTCGCTCGCACGCAGGACACTCAAGGCTTTTGCCCGATGTTGCTGCTTGTTGCTGGGGTGTCACATATCCAGAAGTCGCTCGCTTCTGTCGCTCACGTTGGACACGGCCTTAGGCGGTTCCGGTTGCTGAAACCTACCTGGCCAATAGGAAGGAGATCGACCGACCACACGACTTCCGACAACTCCACATCGCGGATGGGTCATCAAGGGTCAAAACAGAATTCAGAGTGGTATCGAGCACTCTACAGCATCTAGTGCAAGAGCAGGCTGAACGCCGCTTCGAGGTCACTCGCTCTTCACCTGGGCCTGCAGACGAGGAGCTGACTCGGCAGCCGTCAGCTGGACTCCAACACGCAGCTGAATGAGGCATCGGCTACAGGGCCGGCGTGGAACAACTGGACTTTGACAATGTTTTAATTGCGACAGAGACGTGTCACAGTACCCAGCTGCTACCCTGACTTCATGTAGAGGTGTCCCCGCTCGGCCTTTCTGTAGAACTAAGGCCGATGAAGAAGGTACGGCACATCACACCGTTTATTGTCGAATACCGCTTGACGTAACCCGTTCTTTCACGGGATTAGACAAAGTGATAAAGATTACTGATGAAAACTTAATTCCTCCGATTCTGGGTTTGCATTTTGCCTCTTCAACGATAGCACACCTTTTGTAGTCCACCAGCTTTTGAAATCCAGGATATCTCTACTTGCCACTTCTTTCATTACAAACTTTTCTCGTAAAGAGCTGCCTATAATATGACGAGAAACCTCATGGACCTACCAGATCACTTTTTTCAGATATTTGATTATGATTTCAAAATATCAGTCAAAAGGTAAAAAAACAATGACCTGTTGTGTTCTTTATATAATGAAGGTTGCTCATCGCATTTTCTTTTACGTGATTTGTCCTCGCAATCAACAATACAAACATTGTTAGCATCACTTATTTTATCATTTGATATGAACTAAATGTGAACTGTAGAGCGATAAAACATAGATTGTGCATCAAAGCATAGAAAGTAACCGAAAAACTGAAACAGCTGTTAACAGCGCTGCCAACAGATTTTTATTTAGAAGTGGCAGAAGTAAGTGCGATATGCCTATTCAAAAAACAGCTGCAATCTCTGCCCCGGGTTTCTCGCTTAACCTGAGGCGTTACAAATGCCTTTTTTAAAATTAATAAGTAGGCTCATACAAAGAGTTTCCGAAATGACGATAAATGGAAAATTGGTCAGATGATGAGTTATGTCTCTTTAAAAAACGTCAATTCACTTTCCCGCTTACCCTCCTCTCCGCGTTGTTGTCTAAGTTTTCGTTTCTTTGCCGACTGCGATGGTAATATCTCCGCAATGAACGTCTTTGGATTGGAAGACTAGGTAGTGTACCGTCTCCAGCGCAACAGTGAGATCTCACTGTTATGGATTTTTTTCCTCATGGGGTTACAGGCAGTCAAAAAATCTCAATAGAAACTACAGACGAGCTTATTGGCTGGCTCCTATCTCGCTGTTATTGTGATACGTGAAAGAGTGACGGTAGGGATGTAGAGAGTGTAACAAAAAGATGTGGACAAACTTTCAGGAAACATTCCTCACACATAGACAAATAAAATGTGCAATAGGGACATGAGCCAGGAGATTCTCTTTTTCCATGTTAGAGCTCAGTTTCTACGACTCTTTAAGGCGATCACACCCTGCCTATCTAACCCATGTTAATTTAGGCAAGTATTTGACCCATTTCTGAAAAAAAATTATTTGTTTCAGGACCGTAATATTTTTCTGTATGTTACATGATGCTAACAGAGTCAACTGCACTAAAATCTACTTTATCCATTTTTTAGTTTTTAAGAAATACTTTTTTAAATTTATTAACAAAAAATATTAAGTTTTTTCTGCCGAAAATATTTTTTGTGAACTTCCAGATGGGGGAATATTAATGAATGTGGTACCAGAGGTGGCTTTTAATGTTATGCAGACTCACTAAAAATTTCATTCATTTACCTATGATAGTTTCTGATATAATGGGGCATATGTACTGAAAATTTTAGTTTGCAGGAAATTGACTTTAAAGAAAAAACTTTTGAAATTTGTTACTTACAGTTAATTAAAACTGTCCTGCAGCATACGATGGCCCTTCTTTGGCCTCTATCAGGTCTTCCAGCTTCTTTTTCACCTTCCTGGATGTTTTTCTTGTTTTTTTTTGGCCATGTTAGATGCTGACTTGTCTGTATATCAGATGCAGACCTGTCTGTATCGGCTATTCTCATTTTATCGCAATGTTGCAGCCCAGTGATCATATTTTCACCAGGATTAATTTCCAGATTTTTCAGTACCCAACACTTTCCAGTATTACCGCAACTGAATGTAATAACAGCATCATGAACTCCTAGTTTCATTGTATGCATGCCTACAAATACAGTTTTAGGAAGGCGGTTCCAAATTATGCTGTTGAATCATTCATTTGGGTTCTGTATCTGCCCATGCAGACATTTCCTTAGAAAGTCAGGATGAGCCAAGTCTCTGAAAATAGGTTTAATTGCTGTAATAACGGCAGCAGGAAGAGAATGCTGGTGAGAATGAGATTCACCAGTTGCCTGAGCCCTATTGTATTTGCACTACGAATTTTCTCCTGATTGACACAATCCATGACATGGCTTATCATCAGTAGAGGACTTATGGAAGAATATGGCCCAAACATCTCTCTTCATTGCCTCCAGATTTTCTTTATTTCTCCTGCCCATAGTATACCTGCAAGTTTTCTATTTCAGTTTTAGTTAACCGACCCTGTCCGGTCAACAATTTCCCATCTTATAATATTTTTCCTCTCATATCAACAGTTAGTTTTCTCAGCCTTGTTCCCAAACGTTTATGAACATGGCCTACACATTCTATTTTGCTAATACTGGCATCTCCATATGGCTTACAGTTCACCACATTGTTGTATGCCTCACCATCGCCCAAATATTTGGTGTACTGTACGCCTCTTGTTTCTACAGATCTAATAAATATTTGTTGTACTCCATGAACTTCCATACCACCACTTGTTCCTCTAAAATTAGCCACACAGTTGTGTTATTTATGTTCATTGACTTTACAACATTTGCAATATTTTGACATTATCTCCACATCTAACACTTTACCGGTGTCTACACTCATGGCAGTCACTACTCCGTTCAGAGAAGTATGTACTCTTTTCTGCCACTTCCATCAAGTACAACTGCAATATCCGAACATACATCTTTTCTTCCACTGCTTCCCTAGCAGCCAGTTTCATGCTTTCCTCACTGACCTCACATACAGCTTTCTCTAATAGTGCAGTCAGTTTTTCAAATTTATTTGGTGGTTGATGTAAGTTCTTCCTGCATCCATGCCCTTGCCAATGGATCGTAAGGCATAAACTAATCTAGTATTGATTTCATAAGGGCCCCTTGCATCTGGTTTTGTAGAACCCATAAATGAAATCACAGCTGAGCGTCTAGGGCAAATTAAATCCAAAGCAATTGCTAGGCTTTTTCTCCCACTGGCACTCTCACAAATTTTCACACTCTGTGACTCACCACACTGTCTGCATTGTACAAATTTAGAAATTACATTTGATAATATTATCAAATTTATAATAATGTCACTTACAGTAAATTCGTTGTAACTCTCTTGAAATGGCGAGAGCTTCTTTGATGATGCACTTGTTGAAGAATTAGAATTACAAGCATCGTTGTCAGGCGACATAACCTCTTGTAAAGAAAGCTTTCTAAATTTGTTTCCTCTAAATTGTCGTGTCTTGAAAATGCCTTTACGCTTCGCCACTTCAATAAACACAACAAAACACACGTAAACAAGCACTGCAAACGTAAGTATAACAACTACTCGCAATCACACTTGAACAAAACTAACCGCGTGATTGAAAGCATGTTTACTAGCAGCAGAAACAAAAGAATACCGACCGTTGCATTCGAAGGATAGCCAACATACTCGGGAGTAACAAAAAAATCCCTAACATGCAATGTAAGGGATATAAAGATCTAAAATATATGGGGAAAAGTGGGTGACAGAAAAGTGGGCGTGGCACATAAACACACATGGTAGGAAAATGCTCTTTAAATGCTCGAAAAAAAATGTTTTCAGCAAAATCGCTTTCAGAGCACTTAAATAAAACCTTAATCTATCGAAATATGATGAAAACCGAAAATCGATTTTTTTCGACCTGAACCACTGTGTGGTCCCCTTAACACAGTAATCGTCAGCTTTGAAACGAAGCGTCATCCGTTCAAATGTGTGTGAAATCGTATGGGACTTAACTGCTAAGGTCATCAGGACACCTTACTTTTGGGATTACCCTCGTAGTTCTAAGTCTAGGGGACTGATGACCTCAGATGTTAAGTCCCATAGTGATTAGAGCCATTTGAACCATTTTTGACTGTGAAGAGAAGTAGAAAACGACTCTAACATGGAAATAAAGCGTTTCCGGATCCATGTACATATAAAAAGTTTTGTTCCTTTACGTGTGAGAAAAATACCGTTTTGTTACAAGCTGTCTGAAAGTTCACAGCAAAATTATTTGCACCGTTATAATGCATGCCCTGGAGACTGTTGGCCATCCCTTTGAGTAGTTATTACGAATTTAAGAGCTGGCGTATTAGGTAAATTATTTGTGTCAATAAAACATTAATTATTCACTTGCGAGCAAAGTATTCAGATTACGATACTCTACCTTTTGTACAATTTCGATCCTAAAGGTTTCGGGACATCCTGTGTATGATACCCGTAATATGTCTACAACTGGAATTCCATTATGATGCGAATTTTGCGGCATTATCACTACGCATTGTCAGAAGTAAGGAACAACATGTATTTGATTTTATTCATAACTGATACGAGGCCGTGGTTGTACTAATTAAAGTAGATACACTGTTAAGACCAGCAAAACGCTTTGATTTAAATTAAGGAACAATTTACAGCATGAAATCGACAAATAACAGAGAAATGGCTATTTACGAAGTTCAGTGTAACTTCAGCAATGCGAGTTACATAGGCCAAACAGGTATGTCCTTCAAGTTAGGTACAAAAAACACAGGAACGCTATTCGGCTTATCAGTTTCGAGAAATCAGCCGTAGCTATGCGTATTCATAAACCGGCCATCCCATAATTGGAAATTGATGCGTATCTCGAAATTTTGTATACACAAGATAAAGGCAAGAAACTGAATCTACTAGAGAATTATAGGTTGGCGTAGAAAGCGTGGGGAATCATAATACAGCCGCGCGCAGTGGTCGCGCGGTTTGAGGCGACGTGTCATGGATTGCGCGGCCCCTGCCGTAGGAGGTTCGGGTCCTCCTTCGGGCATGAGTATGTGTGTTGTTCTTAGCATAAGTTAGTTCAAGTAGTGTGTAAGTCTAGGGACCGATGACCTCCTAAGGAAATGCAATCCGAAACAGTACGCTTATTCGCCCACTGCTTGAATACTGCTCAGCAGTGTGGGATCCGTACCACATACAGTTGATAGAAGAGATAGAGAAGATCCAACGGAGAGCAGCGCACCTCGTTACAGGATCATTTAGTAATCGCGAAAGCGTTACGGAGATGATAGATAAACTCCAGTGGAAGACTGCAGGAGAGACGCTCAGGAGCTCAGTACGGGCTTCTGTTGAAGTTTCGAGAACATACCTTCACCGAGGTGTCAAAGCAGTATATTGCTCCCTCCTACGTATATCTCGCGAAGAGACCATGAGGATAAAATCAGAGAGATTAGAGCCCACACAGAGGCATACCGACAATCCTTCTTTCCACGAACAATACGAGACTGGTATAGATGGGAGAACCGATAGAGGTACTCAAGGTACCCTCCGCCACACGCCGTCAGGTGGCTTGCGGAGTATGGATGTAGATGTGGATGTAGATGTAGCAGTTTGGTCCCTTAGGAATTCACACACATTTTTGAATCATAATACATTAAATGAACAGGTTACAGGTGACACAAAACAATTTTACAGAAACTTTACAGAGTCTTTTTAACACCTTCAATTACTTACAAGGGAACCTCTCCATCGCACCCCCCTCAGATTTAGTTATAATTTGGCACAATGGATAGGCCTTGAAAAACTGAACACAGATCAGTCGAGAAAACAGGAAGAAGTTGTGTGGAACTATGAAAAAATAAACAAAATATACAAATTCAGTAGTCCATGGGCAACATAGGCAACATCAAGGGTTGTATGGGTACAGGAGAGCCGTGGTCCCGTGGTTAGCGTGAGTAGCTGTGGAACAAGAGGTCCTTGGTTCAAGTCTTCCTCCAGTTAAAAGTTTAAATTTTTTTTTCAGACAATTATCAGAGTTCAGGCACTCACACATAATCAATTTCGCTCTCCAAAATTCCAGGACATGTTCAGATTTGCTTGGACATATGCAGGATTTGACGGTCTACACACGGAAAAATTTGAAAACGTTAAAAACATATGTTTTGACAGAGCAGAGAGAAAACTGTGTGACTGTGAAACTGTTGCATTCATTTGTTGCAGTTTATGTGACACACTCTTATGTTTTCATCACTTTTTTGGGAGTGATTATCACACCCACAAGAAAACCTAAATCTGGCAAAGTAGAAGAATCTTTTTACCCATTCGCCAAGTGTGCAAGTTAGGTGGGTCGACAACATATTCCTGTCATGTGACGCACATGCCGTCACCAGTGTCGTATAGAATATATCAGACGTGTTTTCCTGGATCAAATGTTTTCGGCTCCCACTGAAGAGGCACGTCCTTTCGTCTACTAATCGCACGGTTTTGCGATGCGGTCGCAAAACACAGACACTAAACTTATTACAGTGAACAGAGACGTCAATGAACGAACGGACAGATCATAACTTTGCAAAAATATAGTAAGTAAACTTTTCGCTCGAAGGTAGACTTGAACGAAGGACTGCTCGCTCCGCAGCTGCTCACGCTAACCACAGGCCCGCGGCGCTCCTGTGACCATATCAACCTTGATGTTGCCTATGTTGCCCATGGACTACTCAGTTTGTATATTTTGCTTATTTTTTCACAGTTCCACACAACGTCTTCCTGTTTTCTCGACTGATCTGTGTTCAGTTTTTCAACGCCTGCCCACTGTGCCAAATTATAACTAAATCTGAGGGGGGTGCGATGGGGAGGTTCCCTTGTTAGCTACTTTACATCATACCGTTATTTTTATGTTCATGACGGAATTTGTATTTCCGGGCTACCCGGCATAGCTTTACATCATCTTTGTTTCTTAGGTATTTATATGATTTAGTGTTTACATTCACGAAGTGCTCACTCGAATTACTTCTGTATTTATCTGCGGGATGTGGCTTCGAGGAAGATAAATGGGCCGTGCACGCGTGTAGCTGTTACTGCGTCGCTGACAAATATCCAGCATAACACATGCCATTCCGTTTCAGTCTATTTTATCAGTAGAGGGACTAGCTTAAAAAGACTCGCCTGCAAATGAAGTACTAAGATTATTTTATCTTTAATCTTCTTTTTTATGTTTTATACCGATCACTTTTAGGGGTTCTTGTGTAGTATTTCTAGTAATGGAGGTTTAACCTTCTAAACGCCTAAATACCATCGCTTTGTACTGTGTAAGTACGTGGATGAGCCGGTATTTTAACGTTGGACGCCATATACGTTATGCAGGCTAAAAGTAGTACATTAGTCGACCTTCGTTAATTTTTGCATCGCAGAATGGGTAACGTGATGTGAACGTGATGTTATAACGGTATATAAAGTAACAAAAGTGTCTTCATTGAAGTTCTTGCGCCGTTACTCAAGCAAAAAAATACACAACTGCTTGCAATAAATTACAAGTTTACTGCAACGTGAAAAGTGTGAAGTAACTGTAGCAATTAAATTTTAGGAAAAAAGTAAACAGAAACAGAAATGAGCGTCCTCGACAAAGCAGGAGCAGGTGCACATTGTGTGATGAAGACATTTGTTTCTTTAATGAGGTCAGTTTAGGATCGTGCTTACGGGCAGTTTCTGTACTTTCGCTGGCTAATTTAAAATAACGAAAATTTCAGGAAGTATAATTCGCGGAACAAAGGGCAACAAGGTTAATTTCATGCTCTTCTTTTACCGATGGTAACGAGAAGCAATGTGGAGCCTTGTTTGGTTTGTGACTTTAGATGAATGGCACTTTAACACCAACGGTGCTCTGCATTTCCCAGCGATAATGCACACGCAGATGCAATCGCCGATTGTTAAATGCTTCAGCCACACAGTGCGACTGTTATCCGTAAAGTACGACCTTTTTCCTAAAAACGTCTTGGTACTTATATCTTCTTTGTTCGACAGCTGTGCCCGCATCTCGTGGTCGTGCGGTAGCGTTCTCGCTTCCCACGCCCGGGTTCCCGGGTTCGATTCCCGGCGGGGTCAGGGATTTTCTCTGCCTCGTGATGGCTGGGTGTTGTGTGCTGTCCTTAGGTTAGTTAGGTTTAAGTAGTTCTAAGTTCTAGGGGACTTATGACCACAGCAGTTGCGTCCCATAGTGCTCAGAGCCATTTGAACCATTTTTTCGACAGCTGTAATGATATATAGTATGGCCTCACACACTATGTTTTTCTCTCTTCAGTGTCTATATTGTTGCTGTTGTTGTATTTGTGGCTATTGAAATCATACCTCCTTGACAACTACTCCTATACCATAGATGAATTCTTGAATATGAGTAAACAAATCTGGAGGTATAATTATGCATTTTGTTCCATTTAAGGGAATGGGATAGATAATACAAATATTTAGGTATAACATTATAATGTAAACAAAAAAAACTAGTTTCCCGTGCGCATTCCTTGTGCATCTGACACGTTCCACATCATAATGGTTTTTCCGTGCTATTGATCAATGGAACACGTAACTAACTAACTAACTGTGGTAGTATTCAGTCCGAAGAATGATTTGATGTAGCTCTTCATACTAGCCTAGCCTGTGTTAATCTTTACATCTCTTTATAACTACTGTAACATCCACTGATCACGCCAAACATTGTGACCACTACCCATCGCCATGATGGATGCTGCCTTTTGGCATTGTTGCATGTGACGCGGTAATAAAAGTACGTAAGTGGAGCAGACAGGGTCGGAGGGATCAGCCTTGCGAAGATATGAGCTGTAAATGGCGAAATCCATTGAGATAAGCGACTTTGACAAAGGGCAGATTACAATTACGCAGAGTCTGTGAGCGAGTATCTGGAAAACGGCGAAACTGGTCGATTGTTCACTTGCTACGGTCATCAACATCTACGGAAAGAGGTACAAGGACAGTGAAATTAACACTAGACAGTAAATGATTGGACGTCCACAACTCTTCACAGAAAGTGGGGTTCGGAGGATTGTCTGCTATGTAAATCAGGATAGATGGTGATCTATGGCACCTCTGCCGAAAGAGCACAATGCTGGGGCAAGCAAAACTATATCGGAGCACACCGTTCATCGTACGTTGTTGAAAGTGGAGCTCCGCAGCAGACCACCCCTGCGTGTTCACACGTTAAACCAACATCATCAGTTGCTACGAGGTGCATTCAAGTTCTAAGGCCTTCCATTTTTTTTCTAATTAACTACTCACCCGAAATCGATGAAACTGGCGTTACTTCTCGACGTAATCGCTCTGCAGACGTACACATTTTTCACAACGCTGACGCCATGATTCCATGGCAGCGGCGAAGGCTTCTTTAGGAGTCTGTTTTGACCACTGGAAAATCGCTGAGGCAATAGCAGCACGGCTGGTGAATGTACGGCCACGGAGAGTGTGTTTCATTCTTGGAAAAAGCCAAAAGTCACTATGAGCCAGGTCAGGTGAGTAGGGAGCATGAGGAATCACTTCAAAGTTGTTATCACGAAGAAATTGTTGCGGAACGTTAGCTCGATGTGCTGGTGCGTTGTCTTGGTGAAACAGCACACGCGCAGCCCATCCCTGACGTTTTTGTTGCAGTGCAGGAAGGAATTTGTTCTTCAAAACATTTTCGTATGATGCACCTGTTACCGTAGTGCCCTGTGGAACGCAATGGGTAAGGATTACGCCCTCGCTGTCCGAGAACATGGACACCATCATTTTTTCAGCACTGGCAGTTACCCGAAATTTTTTTGGTGCCGGTGAATGTGTGTGCTTCCATTGAGCTGACTGGCGCTTTGTTTCTGGATTGAAAAATGGTATCCACGTCTCATCCATTGTCACAACCGACGAAAAGAAAGTTCCATTCATGCTGTCATTGCGCGTCAACATTGCTTGGCAACATGCCACACGGGCAGCCGTGTGGTCGTCCATCAGCATTCGTGGCACCCACCTGGATGACACTTTTCGCATTTTCAGGCCGTCATGCAGGATTGTGTGCACAGAACCCACAGAAATGCCAACTCTGGAGGCGATCTGTTCAACAGTCATTCGGCGATCCCCCAAAACAATTCTCTCCACCTTCTCGATCATGTCGTCAGACTGGCTTGTGCGAGCCCGAGGTTGTTTTGGTTTGTTGTCACACGATGTTCTGCCTTCATTAAACTGTCACACCCACAAACGCACTTTCGACACATCCATAACTCCATCACCACATGTCTCCTTCAACTGTCAGTGAATTTCAATTGGTTTCACACCACGCAAATTCAGAAAATGAATGATTGCACGCTGTTCAAGTAAGGAAAACGTCGCCATTTTAAGTATTTAAAACAGTTCTCATTCTCGCTGCTGGCGGTAAAATTCCATCTGCCGTACGGTGCTGGCATCTCTGGGACGTATTGACAATGAACACGGCCTCATTTTAAAACAATGCGCATGTTTCTATCTCTTTCCAGTCTGGAGAAAAAAATCGGAGGCCTTAGAACTTGAATGCACCTCGTATTGCAGTGGGCACAGGACCTTCAGGAGTCGACCGTCGATCAATGGAAACGAGTCGGCTCTTCGCTTGAATCATAGGTTAGCTACACTAGGTCCATACGTGGTCGTCTCCACAAACGCCGTCATCGAGGTGGACGGCAGCTCGAAACGCGCAGCGCGCCACGGTCGCAAGCTTTTCGGAGCAGTATTTTGCTATAGAAGACATTCCCCTGCACTTGCATGTGTCCTGTGGTAGTAATCTAAGACACGCCGACAGCTGCGAACCACCTGCATCCATTCATGCTTGGTATCTTCCCCGATTGCGACGTCATGTTTCAGCAGTATAATTGTCCATGTCTCGGAGCCAGAACCGTGCTACAATGGTTTGAGAAGCATTATAGTGAAATCAGGTTGGTATCTCTTCGACCATATTTGCCAGATATAAATCCTATGGAACCCATGTGGTTCGCTCTCGGGCCCCATAGCTGCGTACGCAAATCAGCAGCCCGTTATCTGTGCGTAGACATCTAATGCCATACTCCACAAACCTACCAACAAACTGTCGGATTCCTGATACACAGAATCAGTGATGTATTTCGTTCTAAAGAGGGACAATCAAGCTATTAAAAAGGTGATCATAATGTTCTGGCTCAACAGTGTACATCCATCAGATCTTGCTTACTCTATTTAAACTGTGGTCTCGCTCTACACTTTATTCGTCCCCACCCCCCTTCCCCGACGTACTTTCCTCTATCACGAAATTAACTATTCCTTGATGCCTCAGGATATGTCCCGTGAAGCTACTCCTTCACTTAGTGAGATTGCACCACAAAGCTCTTTTGTCTCTAATTTGATTCATTAGCACCCATTCACAATTTACAGTTCTATTCTTGAATGAGAGTTTCACTCTGCAGCGGAGTGTGCGCTGATATGAAACTTCCTGGCAGATTAAAACTGTGTGCCCGACCGAGACTCGAACTCGGGACCTTTGCCTTTCGCGGGCAGGTGCTCTACCATCTGAGCTACCGAAGCACGACTCACGCCCGGTACTCACAGCTTTACTTCTGCCAGTACCTCGTCTCCTACCTTCCAAACTTTACAGAAGCTCTCCTGCGAACCTTGCAGAACTAGCACTCCTGAAAGAAAGGATATTGCGGAGACATGGCTTAGCCACAGCCTGGGGGATGTTTCCAGAATGAGATTTTCACTCTGCAGCGGAGTGTGCGCTGATATGAAACTTCCTGGCAGATTAAAACTGTGTGCCCGACCGAGACTCGAACTCGGGACCTTTGCCTTTCGCGGGCAGGTGCTCTACCATCTGAGCTACCGAAGCACGACTCACGCCCTGCGTGGTAGAGCACCTGCCCGCGAAAGGCAAAGGTCCCGAGTTCGAGTCTCGGTCGGGCACACAGTTGTAATCTGCCAGGAAGTTTCAATTCTATTCCTGTCTATCCTGCCTATCGTTCGCATTATACTACCATATATGGCTACATTTAAGACAAATACTCTTAGAAAATACTTTGTAATGCTTGCGTTATATGCTATGTTAACGTATGTTTTCTTTTTCAAACTTTTTTTGCCATTGCCCTTTTATAGCCCCGTTACTCTGCCACCACAGTTGTTTTTCTGCCCAAATAATAAAACTCGTTGTAGCCGAACGGTTCTAGGCGCTTCAGTCTGAAACCGCGCGACCGCTACGGTGGTAGGTTCGAATCCTGCCTCGGGCGTGGATGTGTGTGATGTCCTTAGGTTGGTTAGGTTTAAGTAGTTCTAAGTTCTAGGGGACTGATGACCTCCGATGTTAAGTCCCATAGTGCTCAGAGTCATTTGAACCATTTGAATAAAACGCGACGATTATTTTAGCATCTCATTTTCTAATCTACGTTTTACTTTTATTGATGATCTTACAACTTGTTTTCAAGACACTCTCCAATAAGTTCAACTTATCTTTGCTTGCCTTCTCTGAGAGTGTTATGGACACCGGATAAAAAATTATTCACTCTCAGGGAACACCACGCTAATACTGTTTGACGCCGTCTGTAAACTTCATAATGGCCTCATATCGGCGAGGAAGACAATCTGCAGGTTACTTGAGGTTTACAATTTTATGCTTTTACTTATGTGTAACTTTTCAGCTTCGTAAGTGTCAGTTACACCGCTGAGCCAAAACATGATCACAGTACAACAGAGATTCTGCTTGGCATGGATTCTACAAGTCCTTGATAGCATTCCAGAAGCACGTGGAAGCAGATGTCTACGCACAGATCCAATAATTGCCTCTTATTACGGGATGGTGGTTTACGGACACGCAACTGGCGCCTGATATGTGTAGCAATAGGTACAGATCAGGCGCATTTGCTGGACAAGACATCAATGTGAGCTCACTACAACGCCCCTCAAATCACTATAGCATGATTCTGGCTTTGCAACACGGCCAGTTATCCTGCTAGAAGATGTCATCGCTGGAGGGGGAGTCTTGAAGCACGAAACGATGCAGGTCGTCCGCAATAATGTTCACGTAGTTCACTGCTGACATGATGCCTTCGATTACCACCACAGATGCCATGGAAGCCCAACTCAATGAACCCCATAGCATAATTCTGCCCTCACCAGACTGTATCTGTGGCGAGGTGCACGTTTCGCGCTGCCATTTGCCTGGATGACGGCGTGTGACGATCCAACCATCTACCTGGTGTAACAAGAAATGCGAGTCATTCGACACGCGACACCTTTTTATTGATCAACAGTGAAAACTCAGTGATGCTGTGTCCACTGCAATCGTAATGAAGATGTCGTGGGTCAACACAGGAACACGTAGGGCTCGTGTGAGGTGGAGCTCGATATTCAACAATGGCCGTTGAACGATGTATTCTGAAACACTGTAACCTCCCCACAAAAATTTCGTAAGACAATTATTTAATATAAATGGAGCCAAGAGAAACCTTGCCACAAAAATGTTGACCGGACAATAATTTGAATATTAACAAGAATACAACCTAACGTAATCTCCCAGCAAATAAATTTACTGACAATGACAATTAGACAAAAATTAGCAATCTGACCCAAGTATAAACTCCTCACGAAAATAATGAAAGTCAATTCAGTGATAAGAAAATCTCAGTGATAATGATAATTCAATTAAACCGAAATATCGGTCTTTGGCCCTGTGCAAATCAGAATTAAATTCTTACCTCATTGTAACTGCTAGTCAAATTTCTGCTCTTATTCTTGCGCACAGCTTGGAGGAACTGCATTGCAAATAATAATATTCGTTTTTTTTTTTTTGTAATTTAACTGATACTTGTCTTTAAGTGAAGTGGAATGAAATCGTTAATTCAATTAAATAATTTTTTTTTTGTAAAATTGCTTTTGAAATCAAAATTATTATTGGGGCACTTGTTGGAAATTAATTACAATAAATAAACTTTACATTATCTGATGATTACCTTAATTAACAATATACCTCATTCAGCATCTTGACCAGTGCTGCCGACAGACTACATCACACAACCGCACTGGGCTGCTACTACTGACCGACTGCTCTGCATGACGACTACTACAGAACTGCTCGCAACACTCGCGCGGTCAAGCGCCGACTAACCACGAAAATAGGCTCTCTGGTCAAAGATTTTAACGTGCCTCACCATCGCTGCTATGTTACATACGTGTTTCAACACTTGTGCCTGAAACAGTATTATACTCTGTCGTCATATCTGCTACAGATCGCTGCCTATGCTGGTTTACACAGTGGAGGATCCTCCGACCTCTACGTTTTGTGAGGAGACGTAGTCGTCCAATACCACAAGGCCTACTTCTTACGTCACCATCCTTCGACCACTCTCCTTGAGTGTTCACGACAGTAGTACGCCAACAGGTGACAAGTTTCTCCGTTTCAGAGATTCTCGTTTCCAGCCGCAGCTCCACAACAATGTGCCCTTTGTCAAAACCGATCAGTGGATTTCCGCATTTGCGGCCCGTATCCTCGCTATAATGACTGTCCATTAGTCTCTCTTCCGGCTACATTCTTTCCTTACTGCGACACCTACCCTCAACACCACCAGGAGGCACTCAACCTCTCGGTGGGCAGTGGTCTTAATGCTTCGGCTCATCAGTGTATATACTAAGACTAATATTCAGTGTAAGATTTCTACGAGGTGCATTCAAGTTCTAAGGCCTCCGATTTTTTTTTCTAATTAACTACTCACCCGAAATCGATGAAACTGACGTTACTTCTCGACGTAATCGCCCTGCAGACGTACACATTTTTCACAACGCTGACGCCGTGATTCCACGGCAGTGGCGAAGGCTTCTTTAGGAGTCTGTTTTTACCACTGGAAAATCGCTGAGGCAATAGCAGCACGGCTGGTGAATGTGCGGCCACGAAGAGTGTCTTTCATTGTTGGAAAAAGCCAAAAGTCACTAGGAGCCAGGTCAGGTGAGTAGGGAGCATGAGGAATCACTTCAAAGTTCTTATCACGAAGAAACTGTTGCGTAACGTTAGCTCGATGTGCGGGTGCGTTGTCTTGGTGAAACGGCACACGCGCAGCCCTTCCCTGACGTTTCTGTTGCAGTGCAGGAAGGAATTTGTTCTTCAAAACATTTTCGTAGGATGCACCTGTTACCGTAGTGCCCTTTGGAACGCAATGGGTAAGGATTACGCTCTCGCTGTCCCAGAACATGGACACCATCATTTTTTCGGCACTGGCGGTTACCCGAAATTTTTTTGGTGGCGGTGAATCTGTGTGCTTCCATTGAGCTGACTGGCGCTTTGTTTCTGGATTGAAAAATGGCATCGACGTCTCATCCATTGTCACAACCGACGGATTACGCCCTCGCTGTCCCAGAACATGGACACCATCATTTTTTCGGCACTGGCGGTTACCCGAAATTTTTTTGGTGGCGGTGAATGTGTGTGCTTCCATTGAGCTGACTGGCGCTTTGTTTCTGGATTGAAATATGGCATCCACGTCTCATCCATTGTCACAACCGACGAAAAGAAAGTGCTGTCGTTGCGCGTCAACATCGCCTGACAACATGCCACACGGGCAGCCATGTGGTCGTCCGTCAGCATTCGTGGCACCCACCTGGATGACACTTTTCGCATTTTCAGGTCGTCATGCAGGATTGTGTGCACAGAATCCACAGAAATGCCAACTCTGGAGGTGATCTGTTCAACAGTCATTCGGCGATCGCCCAAAACAATTCTCTCCACTTTCTCGATCATGTCATCAGACCGGCTTGTGCGAGCCCGAGGTTGTTTCGGTTTGTTGTCACACGATGTTCTGCCTTCATTAAACTGTCACACCCACGTCTCTTTCCAGTCCGGAGGAAAAAAATCGGAGGCCTTAGAACTTGAATGCACCTCGGACTTTCTGAATTCCTATCTATGTGACTCATATATAGAAACAAAGTTTTTACTTAGGGATCACAATGAAACCTTTAGACTGTAATATGGCTGTGTATGTAATGTAGCATTATGCTAGTTAGTGGCTGTATGTAATCATTACTTGTACTGTACATTAAGCTTCTGTGTTCGAACTACCTTCGTGCATTACTACGTACATTGTACACAATCCTCATGAACGTTACGCATCTGTCCTACTAAATGTGATAACTATATTGCTGTGCCAACTTTATACGAATTCTCAGTACTTAAATTTCCGGTGAAAAATACGTCACAGCCAGGAAAATAATAACAGAATGTGATTGTAATCTGAATGTACCCTCACTGTTCCCTAATTTGGTCCCTAATAATCACTTCGGATTACCTGCGCGCAATGGGATAAACCTCATATATCTCGCAACTGCCTACCTGAAATAATCACGTTGCCGTTTTATAGAAAAAAAATCTTGCAATGTTTAATGCTAGAAAATGCGTCAATTTAAAGGTAACAATCGGAACCCGTGGACTGTAATACGACTCCGAAATACCTTTATTTTAAAACATTTGAACAGCATGTGGATTGTGAAGGCTTAATGTCGAATAATTAAAAAAAAACATTTAATTGCACTTCAGGTTTGCGTTTCAATCAACGAAATTGCATTACTGATCATTGTTACCATAATGAACACCAAACACAAAGCTCTTCAGATTAATACATCACGTAAAACTTCTAACGTTAATAGAATTAACTCTTCAAACAAAATTTATATTCAGTATTTAAAGACGAAAAGAATACAGAGCATAGGCGGTGGCAGAGATTCATCAGAAACAAAAATAATAATAATAATTCAGAGACTTTAAGGACGTGTTGTGTCCTAAGACCCTAACCTGACGTGAAGTACATAAAACTCGCTACATTTCATATTTTTGACAGTTCTGCTCTGTTTTTTTCGTAACTAAAGGATAAGCACATTTCATTAATCTCTGCGAAGTAGTCTCCTTTTCTTAATATGATTAAATCTAACAAGCTGCGAAATAAGCACGAAAATATTTGTAAAATATGTTTTTATTCATAATTCAGTATGGGTTGACACCGAAAGAAATCCTATTAGAGATTAGCAAAAACATCTAGAAAAAATGTCCCTGTTTGATACTACTCTAGCGGAAGAGACATCTAATAAACTTGAAGAAATAACGATTATTCAAGGCTGGCATCATTTGTTTTGCTTACAAAATACACATCTGCTCAAGCTATTGGTTTTATTTCATTGCTTCTTCATTTTACCAAAAATAGTTATTTATTTCATAGTGTGCACAAACATGGTGCATGTACACTAATATTAAATTCAGTATGTAATGCAAGAGATGATGATGCAAATAAACTTTAATCGTTATTAATACTTCCCAAAGTCTCCTTCTGTCCTTGGACACTTCAGAACCTATTCTTAAAATGCAGTTAGCTGCTTGAAGCTTCTTGAGAGCCACAATTTTCTTTGATTTATTTCACACTTCTCCTGATGCATAGAACTTTTCAAATGTCTATTTAATGTCTTGAACTCTCTGCAGAGCCATTTGGAATGTTCTCGAGTCCATTTATAGAATTTTATCTGTAATGCCTGTAGTTGAACTCCGTGACTGTTCCTTTAAAGGTAATAAAACAATAAACGCTAGCAGTCGCAAAAGAAGGTGATTTTACGGGACTACGTGTGATAAATAACATCACCTTATGTTATGATTGGTAGCGTTTATTATTCTAACCCTAGTCCATTAATAGTTTCATTTGCTTTGATGTAATCTTCTATTTTTCTTTCAAGAACCAAGCTGTAATGTAAAAATGGACATATAAACACGTTCATTTCATGGTTTGTGTGGACTCTGCATGGGCATAGATACCTACTTATAATGCTGCTTCCACCATTCTTTGTAGTTGTACATTTTGGAACTCTCATCTTTTTCACAATGAATTTTCAGGTCGAGAACTTTAATCAGCTCGGTCAGTTCAGCGATTGTACATATTCTATCGTACTTAGCTATTGTTCACTCTGTGACTCAGAAACCCAAATAACAAGGCAAAACTACGCTCCCTCGCAGAAAGAACTGCTGACTTTTGAGAATTTCCTGCAATCTGTGAGTGACGGCAAGTGATGACAAAAATGTACGATTTTTATTTCTTGCTGTATAGTTATCTCAAAATAATCTCAATTCCGTTACATATTCGGTGATTTCACGTAAGTGATCGGTTAGAAAGCAACAGACTTCATCAGAACTTTTGCGTCCATTCTGCTCATGTTTATATGCAGATAGTGCTTTTCTTACTTTTTCCCATGAATGCAGAACATATTCACTTGTAGCTGCCTACAGTAAAGAACCTCCTACACAGGTATTCTAGAGAGGGGAGTGTTGTGTACATACACTCCTGGAAATTGAAATAAGAACACCGTGAATTCATTGTCCCAGGAAGGGGAAACTTTATTGACACATTCCTGGGGTCAGATACATCACATGATCACACTGACAGAACCACAGGCACATAGACACAGGCAACAGAGCATGCACAATGTCGGCACTAGTACAGTGTATATCCACCTTTCGCAGCAATGCAGGCTGCTATTCTCCCATGGAGACGATCGTAGAGATGCTGGATGTAGTCCTGTGGAACGGCTTGCCATGCCATTTCCACCTGGCGCCTCAGTTGGACCAGCGTTCGTGCTGGACGTGCAGACCGCGTGAGACGACGCTTCATCCAGTCCCAAACATGCTCAATGGGGGACAGATCCGGAGATCTTGCTGGCCAGGGTAGTTGACTTACACCTTCTAGAGCACGTTGGGTGGCACGGGATACATGCGGACGTGCATTGTCCTGTTGGAACAGCAAGTTCCCTTGCCGGTCTAGGAATGGTAGAACGATGGGTTCGATGACGGTTTGGATGTACCGTGCACTATTCAGTGTCCCCTCGACGATCACCAGTGATGTACGGCCAGTGTAGGAGATCGCTCCCCACACCATGAAGCCGGGTGTTGGCCCTGTGTGCCTCGGTCGTATGCAGTCCTGATTGTGGCGCTCACCTGCACGGCGCCAAACACGCATACGACCACATTGGCACCAAGGCAGAAGCGACTCTCATCGCTGAAGACGACACGTCTCCATTCGTCCCTCCATTCACGCCTGTCGCGACACCACTGGAGGCGGGCTGCACGATGTTGGGGCGTGAGCGGAAGACGGCCTAACGGTGTGCGGGACCGTAGCCCAGCTTCATGGAGACGGTTGCGAATGGTCCTCGCCGATACCCCAGGAGCAACAGTGTCCCTAATTTGCTGGGAAGTGGCGGTGCGGTCCCCTACAGCACTGCGTAGGATCCTACGGTCTTGGCGTGCATCCGTGCGTCGCTGCGGTCCGGTCCCAGGTCGACGGGCACGTGCACCTTCCGCCGACCACTGGCGACAACATCGATGTACTGTGGAGACCTCACGCCCCACGTGTTGAGCAATTCGGCGGTACGTCCACCCGGCCTCCCGCATGCCGACTATACGCCCTCGCTCAAAGTCCGTCAACTGCACATACGGTTGACGTCCACGCTGTCGCGGCATGCTACCAGTGTTAAAGACTGCGATGGAGCTCCGTATGCCACGGCAAACTGGCTGACACTGACGGCGGCGGTGCACAAATGCTGCGCAGCTAGCGCCATTCGACGCCCAACACCGCGGTTCCTGGTGTGTCCGCTGTGCCGTGCGTGTGTTCATTGCTTGTACAGCCCTCTCGCAGTGTCCGGAGCAAGTATGGTGGGTCTGACACACCGGAGTCAATGTGTTCTTTTTTCCATTTCCAGGAGTGTATTTCCGCGTAGTCAGCGCGTACACAACTTTCCCACTAGAGCGAGTCCCGCTAAGCACAACAGCGCAGGCGCAGCCCACGTCCATCTCCGCTCTACGAGACGGCGCTGTCTTAGAGAGGGACCAAATTCTGCTTCCGCCGATCCGCGTATTAATATGTAACGCAGCCAATGATATTGCTGCTAACGTAGAACCTTTTCTCCTCGCGGATCACACTCGCGCAGTGATACCTGAATGCGCGAGGTATTATAACGAGTGTACAGACATCCGATTAGTCAGTCTGCATTTATCTGCACCTGTCTGTACCAGTCTACATTTTTCTGCACCAGTCTATAGTCAAGTTTCAGTCTGCACCTAATAAGATTACCATATTCCTGTACATACACATGAAGATAAATGTATAGACACTTTGTCAAGTATCAGAGATATGTGAGAGTAAGATTAACATACCAAGACCAAAGGAACTTCAGATTGTCAATTGTAAACAGCATACAGAATCAAGTTACGTAATGTCTATGCTTTTTATTATTTTAATAAATGTGTGTGAAAATTAATCAAGTTCTGTTTAAAGTTTGTCATCGTCAATCTGCTACTCTAAGCTTTCAAGTGGCATTTCTATCGTCTGACCTAACGGCAGAAGATAAACACGCCACGATAAGACCACGAGACATATTGCTGACACTCGCCTACTTCGTTAGAGCGACAAGTCAAATAATTTGATGGTGTGTGTACCGAAGGTCTTACAGTACGCACACCACAGGGAGCATTCTGCGTGAAGTCAAAGTATAGTGACAGTACGTTACTTTCCGTTTTCCCCTCCTCCGAGCGATCATAGCACTATAAAACTTTAGACCTTGCCGCATGTAAACCATTAATTCAGCTGTTACAATGAGCTTTGTTAAGTCTTTCAGATGTGGAAATTTTAACTTCAACTTCAGTCTTTCGTGTGTGCTACGTGTGTCTACGTCAGATCTCCTCAACTTGTAACTAAAGTTGAGGCAGTAATTCCAGTACTTCGAACAACTGATGTTCACATCTGACCCTTTTTCACTAAACCATTTCCATATTCGCTTTCTCGACAATTTTTCACTTAAATACTGAAGTGTTTTACCGCACAAATGGGATTCCTTTACAGGTTTTTCAACTGAACATTGTAACTATTTCGGTGTCAAACATGTACAGCAGTCACTGCTGAGAATTGTAACATTCTTTTGTAAACAAGTGAGGCATGTTTCGCCCCCTCCTTTGTCATCACTTCTTCGTTGGCCTTTCTCTTTGCTCTCGGAAGTTTAGCATATAAGCGACCTTGAACTAGCATTTAAGAAGTTTAATAATAATAACTGTAATCTATAACTTTGTCTATGCTTCCCTTTTAAAGCACTATGATGACCCTTATCGGATAGTAAGACTTATCTTTTTCGGTATAATTAAACTAGGAAGGAGATCAGTTAGATGACATGTCGATTTGCGTGCCAACCAAGCGTCATTACGTGCAGATTGGCACACCTCAGAAAAGTCGAACGTTTTCAATCTAAATTTACTTCACGATGTCCGATCTATACTATTCAACGTAATGCAAAATTATTAGTTGCATCGCGTTTTATAAGAACACGGTCCGCAGTCACCAGACTTATCTGCTTCGGTGCCTGAGTACCAGCACAACCGGTAAACAAATCGACAAAAATAGACCGTTCAACGCAGAAACTATAACGTATCAGCATTACTTGATTTAAGCCTGATTGATATACGAGGGCAGTTCAATAAGTAATTTAACGCATTTTTTTTTCTCGGCCAATTTTGGTTGAAAAAACCGGAAATTTCTTGTGGAATATTTTCAAACATTCCCGCTTCGTCTCGTATAGTTTCATTGACTTCCGACAGGTGGCAGCGCTGTACGGAGCTGTTAAAATGGCGTCTGTAACGGATGTGCGTTGCAAACAACGGGCAGTGATCGAGTTTCTTTTGGCGGAAAACCAGGGCATCTCAGATATTCAAAGGCGCTTGCAGAATGTCTACGGTGATCTGGCAGTGGACAAAAGCACGGTGAGTCGTTGGGCAAAGAGTGTGTCATCATCGCCGCAAGGTCAAGCAAGACTGTCTGATCTCCCGCGTGCGGGCCGGCCGTGCACAGCTGTGACTCCTGCAATGGCGGAGCGTGCGAACACACTCGTTCGAGATGATCGACGGATCACCATCAAACAACTCAGTGCTCAACTTGACATCTCTGTTGGTAGTGCTGTCACAATTGTTCACCAGTTGGGATATTCAAAGGTTTGTTCCCGCTGGGTCCCTCGTTGTCTAACCGAACACCATAAAGAGCAAAGGAGAACCATCTGTGCGGAATTGCTTGCTCGTCATGTGGCTGAGGGTGACAATTTCTTGTCAAAGATTGTTACAGGCGATGACACATGGGTTCATCACTTCGAACCTGAAGCAAAACGGCAATCAATGGAGTGGCGCCACACCCACTCCCCTACCAAGAAAAAGTTTAAAGCCATACCCTCAGCCGGTAAAGTCATGGTTACAGTCTTCTGGGACGCTGAAGGGGTTATTCTGTTCGATGTCCTTCCCCATGGTCAAACGATCAACTCTGAAGTGTATTGTGCTACTCTTCAGAAATTGAAGAAACGACTTCAGCGTGTTCGTAGGCACAAAAATCTGAACGAACTTCTCCTTCTTCATGACAACGCAAGACCTCACACAAGTCTTCGCACCCGAGAGGAGCTCACAAAACTTCAGTGGACTGTTCTTCCTCATGCACCCTACAGCCCCGATCTCGCACCGTCGGATTTCCATATGTTTGGCCCAATGAAGGACGCAATCCGTCGGAGGCACTACGCGGATGATGAAGAAGTTATTGATGCAGTACGACGTTGGCTCCGACATCGACCAGTGGAATGGTACCGTGCAGGCATACAGGCCCTCATTTCAAGGTGGCGTAAGGCCGTAGCATTCAATGGAGATTACGTTGAAAAATAGTGTTGTGTAGCTAAAAGATTGGGGAATAACCTGGTGTATTTCAATGCTGAATAAAACAACCCCTGTTTCAGAAAAAAAATGTGTTGCATTACTTATTGAACTGCCCTCGTATTTAATTGCTGCGGTGGTCACAATGGTTCACCATTACTGTCTAATAATCGAGATTCAGAAGAACGCTGCATCAGAAAAATTTTCCCAAATTTAACTCTCCTTTTTGTTATTGGAATGAAGCACAACATTGTAACGCTTTTTTTTTTTAAAAAAAAACGTCTTTTCTTTTGTCTATCCGTGTATTGCCAGTAATGTTCAGATGACACACTCTCCGTATTCGCTTAATACTTCAGCAACAGCTGAGAGAAATGTATCAAAACATGCCTCATCTTTCTCCGCCCTGTAAAGCAAGTGATACGTACAGAAGCTAAGTTCTAACGACTTGCCTCAGATCGTGGACGTTTTTGCTTAACTTCATGTACGTCAGTTAATGCCTAAATATGAAGGTCCTACCAATTTCTTGGGCTGGTGGCGCAGAATTGTATAATACAAACAAGTAATCTTCCTCCCCAAGTGACTCGAAGCATTTCTGGTTGTACCTAATACAAGAAATATATAGTTTGGCAAATTACTTATTGCAATACTCTGGAAAATAGTTTCATTACATGACTGAATGACAGTGTGGACAATTTGATATAATCTAAGCCTGGAGCTCAATTTAGTAGGAAATACCTCTTAGAGCATCTTCAACATTAATGGATATTACCGAGGGGCTTTATCTGAAGCGGAAACATGAATTTATGTTACTAAGGTCTCAAATTAGTTTATAACTGTTAAAGACAAAGTGAATAATGAGGTGCATCATTGCATCATTTACACTCTCTCTCTCTCTCTCTCTCTCTCTCTCTCTCTCTCTCTCTCTCTCTCTCCCTCTCTCCCTATTCCTCTCTTTTCTTTTCTGTGTACCTATTTTTCATCATTTTTAAATTCTGAGGAGCAAAGGAGTAATGTAAAATCACCCAAGACTCAGGTTGATTAGAGGACGCAATATAATTCTTGCACTCACAGCTTCATGGGCAGTTACACCACAGATGTGCTTCCTCTAATACCCTTATTTGGATGCAGCGAGTATATTTTAAAGATGGAAAAGGAAAGCTTTACTTAAAATAACTGTCATTTTACTACATTTTTGAAAAAAAAACTTCTTTTAGAGAAGATATTCCCTCACAGTTCGTTACCAGCCCGCTCCTCTTTCTCGGTTCGAAATTGACGATGTCTGTTGCTATTGTTTTGTTTTGCTCCAACTAAAGATTGTAACTAAAATTACTTCTTAGTTGATACTTTTTGTTTTGGAACTTAGTTAGAGTTGGCGGTAAATTGAGTCCATGGTTCAGAGTAGTTTCAGGGGTAAGACAAGGCTGCAACCCGTCTCCACTGTTGTTCATATTATTTATGGATCATATGTTGAAAACAATAGACTGGCTGGGTGAGATTAAGATAGGTGAACACAAAATAAGCAGTCTCGCATATGCGGATGACTTAGTTGTGATGGCAGATTCTATTGAAAGTTTGCAAAGTAATATTTCAGAGCTAGATCAGAAATGTAAGGACTATGGTATGAAGATTAGCATCTCCAAAACAAAAGTAATGTCAGTCGGAAAGAGATGCAAACGGATTGAGTGCCAAGTAGGAGGAACAAAGTTAGAACAGGTGGACAGTTTCAAGTACTTAGGATGGATATTCTCACAGGATGGCAACATAGTGAAAGAACTGGAAGCGAGGTGTAGCAAAACTAATGCAGTGAGCGCTCAGCTACGATCTACTCTCTTCTGCAAGAAGGAAGTCAGTACCAGGACTAAGTTATCTGTGCACCGTTCAATCTTTCGACCAACTTTGTTGTATGGGAGCGAAAGCTGGGTGGATTCAAGTTACCTTATCAATAAGGTTGTGGTTACGGATATGAAAGTAGCTAGGATGATTGCAGGTACTAGTAGATGGGAACAATGGCAGGAGGATGTGCACAATGAGGAAATCAAAGAAAAACTGGGAATGAACTCTATAGATGTAGCAGTCAGGGCGAACAGGCTTAGATGGTGGGGGTCATGTTACACGCATGGGAGAAGCAAGGTTACCCAAGAGATTCATGGGTTCAGCAGTAGAGTGTAGGAGGAGTCGGATTAGACCAAGGAGAAGGTACCTGGATCGGTTAAGAATGAAGTAATAGGCTTAAGATCAGAAGAGCCACCAATGTTAGCGCTGAATAGGGGATCATGGAGGAATTTTATAAGGGGGACTATGCTCCAGACTGAACGCTGAAAGGCATAATCAGTCTTAAATGATGATGATGATGATGATGATGATGATGACTTAGTCCTTCTCATCAGAGCTCTCAGCATCATTCACAAACTCGCCACAGTTATCAGTACACTATAACAAAGTGTCAGTCCACTTGCAATACACGGGGAGTGCAATGTGAACACGTAATCATTATTAGCCAGCAGCATGGCGAAAGGATGCATTCTGCCTGTATTGTCGGTACACTCCCTTTTGACCAAGATTTAATAATACCTAATAAAAAAGGTTAGTGTTTAACGTCCTATCAATAGCGAGATCATTAGAGACGAAAGAGTTAACAAGTATGGAGCTGATATCTTACGTGGCAATTCCACAGTACCACACAACAAACGTGAAATAACAGTTTTAATTAGAATATGCTGATGGGTTTTTGTGAAGACTTCTCATAAATTTCATTTCTGTGGTAAATTACTTTGCTGAGACCTTACATTTGAAGTTAATAAATATTAATTATAAAATTATGATACTTCAGCGCTTCAGTTATTATTAACAATAAATAAAAGAACCAGGAGTGGCGGTTGTTAGAATTTAAACAGAGTACATTAAAACAGAAAATATATCGGTTTTCGTCCCGTGTCTGGCTTATTTCAGTTACTATTTACAAAACTTATTCTGGTACAATAATATCTTTCCACCTCACACTACGATTAAAAAGGAAACAATAATATGCCCATTGTGTTAATA
This sequence comes from Schistocerca cancellata, assembly GCF_023864275.1. Taxonomy (NCBI): domain Eukaryota; kingdom Metazoa; phylum Arthropoda; class Insecta; order Orthoptera; family Acrididae; genus Schistocerca; species Schistocerca cancellata. Next base: position 778,595,676 of record NC_064628.1, on the reverse strand, counting down.
ATTACCTCAACGTCGCTGCCCACAGTTTTCGTTATTACTTTGAGACAGCAGAACATCGCCACGTGGAACGAAATTATTGGATGGCGTCCGAGCGGTTTGAACAGTGGCTAATTCACTTTACATGATACCTGTTGTATATCGGCTGATCACAACAGTAATTTGTAGACTAGGAAGCAGGAGACAGATCAGGATTGCTGGACACACTATAGAGTATCAATAATCAAACATATTTACTTATCAGACTGGAATTTTCACTCTGCAACAGAGCGTGCGCTGATGTGAAACTTCCCGGCAGATTAAAAATGTGTGCCGCACCGAGACTCTAACTCGGGACCAGTGCTCTACCATCTGGGCCACCGAGGCACGAATCATGGCCCCTCCTCACAGCTTTACTTCCGCCAGTGCCTCGTCTCCTACGTTCCAAACTCGACAGAAGCTCTCCTGCGAAACTTGCAGAGGAAATGATATTGTGGAGACGTGGCTTTACCACAGTCTGGGGGATGTTTCCAGAATGAAATTTTCACTCTGCAGCAGAGTGTGCGCTGATGTGAAACTTCCTGGCAGATTAAAACTGTGTGCCGAACCGAGACTCGAAACCGAGTCTCTAATTGCGAACTCTCTCTCACAAGCCCTAGCAGTAAAATTTCTGATACGAGAAGGCACTGTCTCCTAGAGTTTTGCAAGATTCCTTACGATATGTGCATACATCAATCGCATTGGTCATTTATAAATATTTGCCTCTCGAACAGCGTTATTTGACAAAAACTACCATTGTTGTAGCATAAGGTCCTCCTTTCAATCGTTTTTTGAGGAAATACACACGCAAAAGGAAGGTTCACTTTGAGAGTACTTTAAGGTCCTCCATTCAATCGTTTGAGGAAATACACACGCAAAAGGAAGGTCCACTTTGAGAGTACTTTAGTGCCATCTTGAATTATATTTTTTCTGATATTTCAAAAAATCCATGTTCGGACCAGTTGTCAGTTTTACAGGCTGCTTCGACAGTCGCCATTGTACTGCTGTTGCCTCTGCAGAGCAATAAAAAGATATGAGATGGGTCCCTCAGACTTGCATCTACAATGATCTACCAGAAGATGCCCACTACGCTATTGTCCAACTAGGTGTGTCTGTTGGGGTGGCATTATATGGCGAAAATCCTTTCTCAATTTCTGTTTCTCGGACTGGCTGGTGATCTGTCTGTTCTGCAGAGACACTAAAATGTGTGTGCTACCGTTAATAAACACTTAGAATTAGTGAACATATCATGTTAAACTCATGACGGTATTAAATTTAGTAGTAGTAATGGTAGGGAATTGTAATAGTGTCATGTTATTCATCGCCAATCATTTGCAAAATAGAGCTCTTCTACGTAATCTAAAAGAAAAGCAGACTTGAAATTGAGAACAGCAAACCTACATGACTGTGGCCACAAAGTCACCAGTGTCATTAAGCTGTTAAAAGTTACTTGAAGTAAAATGTTATCTGGGACCCTCCTGTTATAGAGTAGAGAAGCTTCTTGAGGTCTGCGGCCATTAATGTCTGAGCACGTACCGTGTACAGTATGTGCCGAGGATATGCGAATGCATTGGACAAACCATGTTTCAGAATGTTCCGAAAGCGGTTAAGTGGAAGTACTAAAACCTAAAATCATAGTAGCCAGACTGAATTTAGACCAAGTTCGCGTCAGTTATAGTGCATTACTTCTGCATTTAAAAGTCCTGTTATTGAAGCTGTGTTTCTAACTGTTGTTATTGCGATCTTCAATCCGAGGATTGGTCTGATGTAGTTACCCACGCCAGTCTGACCTACGCAGGCTGCTTCACTTCTGCTCAACTACCGCAACGCAGCTACATTGGAACCTGGTTCATTACTCAAGCTTTGGTTGTCCCAATATAATTTTTATCACACACACGTTCAATTGATTACCAAACTGACTGTTGTATTATGCCTCACGATATGTTCTATCAACAGAGGTAGAGCCATAAATTTTCTGCCTTCTGAAATTTATTTTTCAGCATTATTTTCTATCTTTAAAAGCTTCTATTCTTTCAAGAAAAATTGGATGATATATTCAAGAGAAACAGCTTCACACATTGTGCAAGTCAATAACGCGCTAGTCCACATCTGGCCCTTATGCAGACAGTTGTTCGGCTTGACATTGACTGATAAAGTTGATGGATTTCCTCCTGAGGGATATCGTGACAAATTATGTCCAATTGGCGTATTAGATCGTCAAAACCCCGATCTGTTTCGAGGGCCCTTCCTGTTATGCTTCAAACGTTCTTAGTAGGGAGAGATCCGACGACATTGCTGGCCAATGCAGGGTTTGACAAGCACGAAGATAAGCGGAAGAAACTCTCGCCGTGCCAGCGGGAATTATCTTCCTGGAATTTAAGCCCAGGATGGCTTGCCACGATGGCCAACAAAAGGGGGCGTAGAATACCATCGATGTACCGGTGCGCTGTACGGGTACTGCGGCTGATAATGAAAGGACTCCTGCATGGCATCTCAGACCATCACACCTTGCTGTCGGGCCATATGGAGGTCTAAAGCTACGTTGGTATCCTGCTACTGTATGGGCGTCTCCAGATATGTTTTCGCTAGTCATCGGGGCTCAGTTCCAAGCGGGACTCATCACTGAAGACAGTTATAATCCAGACAATGAAATTCCAGGCCGAAGTCGTGTCAGACGATCCCCTGTAGAGCGGTGGAATACCAATCTGACTGTCATCCGATATAGGCCCGACAACCAGGAGTGGTTTGAGGTGGTATTTCTTTTCGTAGCAGGACCCCTTTGGTTATCATCCGCAGCACCCTTATAGCACAGTGGTACGTCGACGATATTCTACACTTAGTTTTGTTGCCCTTCATGACAAGCAACCCAGAAGATCCAATTTCAGCAAGATAATGCCTGCCAGCACAGAGCGAGAGTTTCTACCGCTTGTCTTCCTGACTGCGACACCCAGCATTGGCCAGCAACGTTGCCGGATCTCTTCCCAGATGAGAACGTTTGGAACACTATGGGCAGGGCTGTCGGGATTTTGACGATCTAACGCGCCAATTGGACAGAATTTGGCACGATATCTCTTAGCAGGACATGCAACAACTCTACGAATCAATGCGAAGCCGAGTAGCTGCTTGCATAAGAACCAGAGATGGGCCAACGTATTATTGACTTACCCAATTTATGGAGCTATTTCTCTCGAATAAATCATCCAAGTTTTCTGAAACCATTTGTTGGTCTATACATCAGATCTACCGATTTCCTTTCTGTTTGGATAATCCCTTCGTGGTGCATCTTTTTTTTATTAGATTGTGAACAAAGATGACTATGATTCGGCTGATATGATATAATGGTCGTGCTGGTGGTGTATGGTTGGTTTGTTAAATTGGGGGAGGGGACCAAACAGGGCAGTCATCGGTCTTATTGGATTAGGTAAGGATGGGGAAGTAGTCGGATGTGCCCTTTCAAAGGAACCATTCCAGCGTTTGCCTGCAGCGCTTCAGGGAGATGACGGAAAACCTAAATCAGGATGGCCGGACGCGAGTTTGAACCGCCCTTCTGCCGAATGCGAGTCCTCTGTGCTAACCACTGCGCCACCTCGCTCTGTGGTGAGGTATGACGAAGAGTCATGTTCACAAAAAATGGAGATAAAATTTGTGTTTACAGTAATGGTACCACGAAGAACTGCAGGAGGCATATTATTGGCTTTTTTTTTTTTTGGCTCGGGTTAGGCGGGGGAAGGGCGGGAGAGGGGGGGGGGGGAGGGAAGAACCAAGGAGAAAGAGGAAAATACGATAGGATATCCTGCGCTAAGATAGAGCGTTGTAGGCTATCGCTGGTAGGAAACGTATACGTAGGGGCCAATTTCATAGTTGCAAGTGGAAGTCGTTTGACGTTGTGGAGGGGGAGGATGAAGAAATCAAGGTAGTAAATGAATGATGAGATGTAGGTGTAGTGCAAATGAAGGTACCTGGATGGCTGGTTAGTAGGTATGATTTTGCATTTTGCGACTGTGTTTCATGTAATAAATTTGTAGGTGATCTATAAAAAGAAAGAAATGTGGGAAAGAGGTTTGGCTGGGAGAAGCAGACAGATGAGGAAGGCAGGTAGTATGCATGTGTCTCCAGTATTTGCTACGAGCTGTGGGACACCTATCTTATTTCATGGTGAAAGGGTCCTGTAGCCACCTTTCATTGCCAACTCTCGTAGTGGTCAAGTCGGCAAAGAGGTTTCCGCTACTTGGGAGAAATCCACCTGCGTTAGGTTGGTGGCGGAAATGGCATCCTGGGGTTTTCCAGTCCACGCGGAGCGTGGACGAGGCTGGAGAAGCGGGAGGCAGTCTGCCGCCGGTACGGGAAGCGTACACAGCTGTGCTCCAGTTGAAGAAGGGTGAGTTGGACTGACCGCGTGGCGCGTTGTCACATAGAGAGGGGAGCTTTTAGCTTTTGGTCTCGAATTTCGTCTTATAAAGATTTACTTGCTGGGTCGCAGCAGGGAATGCAAGGCTTTTGTAGTCTTTCAGTTTGATTCCCAATGCAGTCTTGACTTTGATCCGTGAGAGGAACGCAGCACAAAGGAGTTGCATATGTTGAAGTGCCCTCGATTCAGCGTGAATGTTTATGTGCCTACAACTGTGTGTGTATGCTTCTGATCTTTTCCAGATCTTGGTAATTTTTGTGTATTTGTGAATTTCCTTTGTCTCATGTGATTAAAATTTGGCCACGGTCCATAGAAATTGTCTCCACGGACCGAGTGGGCACGCGAGTCTGTTATGAAACGTGTAGTATTTCACAAGCAATTGTACATAGTTAGCATGCAACAGCAGTCTATAGATGCACTACATCAAAGTTTTAAGGAATAAATAATTTTGCCTTCAATCTTATCTTGTGTACCGATGTTACGTCGCCGTTACCTTCGCCATTTACCTTGTAGTTTTCCTTGTTGGCCCACCTATAGCGTTTCCATGTGCACAGGTGTAGTGATTAGTGTCCCTTTTTTTATCTGAAACAAATGCTCTGGAATAGATCGTGTTTTCACGAATCTTGCTGCAGGCTGCACTTACGCATGGTGTTCACGACCTCTTTACTTTACTCAATATTTGATTCACGGGAAGAATGCCTGGACCATATTAATAACTACATCCCATTCATTATCAATGACTTTACAATGAATGTTCTTTTGTGAGTTTTTCTTATTAATAAATTAAGTAATTTTCCGACTCAGTGCTACCTCTTCTTTGTCGTGTGGCTAGAGTTGGTGGCGACCCTATCTTTTATATTGATTTCAGTGTCAAGTAGCATTTTCTTATTCAAAGTGCGCGTGGCTCTTTTAGCTATCAGGTTACATTCGAAGGGCGCTTCATGCTTCTTGCACATAGCGTCCTTTTATTCACGCTACTCATATTCACGCTACTTACACATGGCTTACCCTGCTCACGGATTTCGGTAAACCTGGAATCTTCTGATGCGCAGTGAGGATTAGTTATTTTCGGTTGGATGTGCTAATTGGTATATTGTCTTTCTGCACCACAGAATTTGTTTGAATTTAGGATATAGGTGTGCATTTCCTTCCATGTTTTATTTTGTTTATGTATTACTGTATAGACATTGTGATTTAGTATTCCATTGTGCTACAAGTGTGGGTTGATTCTTGTCCTGTGTCGTGTATCGGTGTAATATAGTAAATTTTGGCTGCCTTGTGGGGACTGTGAGTCCATTAGGAGACTTTGGTACTATTCTTGTATTTCTCCTTATGATGGAGACGCGTAGCTGTTCAGGGAGCCGCGATCGGAAAAACCAGTCAGACAACAACTCTGAACAAGGACGAGATCAGAACGTCGAGTCCGACCAGGAACGAAACGCAGAAAACGCAAGCACAAGTGTTGTCCATCCTGAGCCCACTGTAGTGTTTTCGAATCAGTCGATAGATGCAAATTCATTACAGACTATGCTACGGCAATTACTAGACAGTAATAAAAGGGATATCGTGGAAGCAAATAAAAGATAGGGTAGTGAAATAGTACAGGGTGTTGGGGAGAAACTGGCGATCATTGAACAACGCATCTCCGCCTTAGAAGAGGGGCACCTAGTCATTAGCAAGCAGGTGATGGAACAAGAAGAAAGGTTCGCTGGGAATATACATATACTAGCAGAACAATGCCAGAGTCAACAAGCGGCTCTTGAGTCCCGAGTAGGACAAAATTCCGCCAGGGATCTCCGCGCGTTAGCAGAACAATGCCGGAGTGACCACGCGGCTCTTGTGTCCCGAATAGAGGACACTGCGGCTAAGTGCCCGGTCCACCTTAGCGCGCAGGTAGAAACCCTCAGCCAGGCGATAATAGCTCTCGAGCGAGAGCAAGGGCTTACGCAAACAAAACAAGACACGGCCCACCGAGAGATGCGAGAAGAAATAGCCAGGATCTCAGACGCAGTGGCGCGTAAGTCTGACAATAATAGGGAAACGATTACCTCGTCATCAACGGATGCAGACGAAATACGGTCGATAAGGAAATGTCAGCGTGGGCAGTGTGAAATAAAAATACAACAAAGAGGGGTTACCGAGGGAATATGTGAGCGCATTGCCCGTTTAGAACTTCACCTAAAAGGGTTAAAGGCAATGAAGTTGAAAGAAATGAACGAAATGGCCATTATTCCGACGATGATTCCGGGAACGATGGCGAATTTGATCATCGTCATGATCACGGATCTCGTACCAGGTGGGAACGGCGCGGATCCCCTCAGGAACGTTCGCCAAGGGAAACTCACGAATTTGACTTTAAACATTTTCTGACCGTGAGGAAGTTTGAAGTCTTCCGTAACTCGGCTACGGGGATTCACCCGCGGGCCTGGTTACAGCAGTTCGAGTTCTCCCTCCCTCCTACGTGGCCCAGTGCGCACAAAATAGAGTATATGTGCGGCTACCTCGAAGGTGAGCCAGCGGCGCGGATGAGGTCAGTTGCACGCAATTGCTACACTGTTGGGGGAGTTTCGTCAACACTTCCTGTCGATATATTGGTCAGTGGCAGCGCAAAGTCGTGTAAAACACGGACTCATTATGCTACCAGAGTTAAACAGGTCAAAATTCTCCAGCCCTGTGCAGATGTTCGACCACATGCTGCAGGCGAATGAACATCTTGACGATCCTTATGGACCTGCAGAAATTATTCGTATTTGCCTGGGAAAGTTTCCAATGCAGTTGCGGCACGTTATCCTTGCAGGACGATGTAAGGATGACGTAGAGGGGTTTCGCAATTTCCTTTTAGAGCTTGAGTGCGATGCGAATGGCACCACGCAGAATTACGGTCAGAGCGCCTACGAGCAGCGGCCGCGCGAGCGAAGCCGCAGCCGTAGAGACAGGTGGCAATACAGACGTAATGACTCGCCTGAGAGTTACAGAATGCGCGAGCGTTGGCAGCGTCGCGACTCCTCACGGAACGCGGGCAGAACAAACGATGCCAATGGTCATCAATCGCCTAGAGGAAATCAAAGACACCCCTGGGAGTTTAGAAGATATGGTAATGAGCAGAGATTTAGGCGCAATTACAGCGGACCTAGGAACGGTAGTCGTGACCGACCCCAGAATAATTATCGAACAAGCAACAACAGGGGTGCCGTAAACAGTACGGGTGGTCTGCCAGTGGGTGTTGAAATTCGTCCCGCAAACCCGCGGCACAATCCGACAAATGCCTCTAATCAAAGGGATCAATGACTGTTGGCTGGCTCGGTTGGCGTCAAACTTAATGAGGACCGGTGCTATTGATGATATTGATGTGCATTTGAATAAAGGAAGACGATATTAGGGAAGATTTGTTGAGAGAGGGCCACAGTATTGGTGTGCCCGCGGTAAACCCAGTCGCCTCTGTTTCGTAAAATTACAGTGTATATTTTCCAATGTTTTGATTCACTCTGGTGTGATTGAAATTAAAGTTTATATTTTCTATGAATTGTAAAGGGTCCCCCAATATGTGTGTAGCTATTTTTTCTTGTCAGCAGAAAGGAGTAGTGTTGTGCAGTTTCAAAACATCTGAATGTGAATGATTATGAGGCTCATATGAAGCGTTTCCTATTATAGTATGATGCCTTTCGTTCTTTGATGACTAAAAAGGTATCGGGTGTGTTGTCGTGGCGAGTCAATGGTCGTAAGGTAATTCTTGATGATAAATTACAGTTTTATGGTTCTTATTCCCCTTAGGTGAGCATGATTCAGTGAGATTTTTCAAATGTACTGCGATGTTAATGAAGCAACTTGGTGACTTGTAGGTGAAGGACTTGTGTATGAAGGGAGATTAATAGTGTTTGATTTTCAGAGTTGCCATCTTATAAGATATTTGGAAAGTGTAACTTGCCGTCACGTACTACTAGGTACGGTTGAGGACACCAGGGTGTGAAACCCCAGAAGATGTATATGGAAACAGCTTATAAACTCAAGCAGCTTGATATTTAATATAGAATCAATGCGACTACCTCCAAGCTAAAATAACATGACGGTAGGTGAGGACCCCTGGGGACATGTGGTGAGTAAGTGTGTAATCATTATGAGTATCTTATGATAGCAGTAAGTTGGGTACTCATGGCCCTGGACAATGGATTTCTTTTGACAGTATTTTTTATGTACTTATAGGAGGAAGTGTTTATGTGTGCTAATAGGATAGGATGATTTTTATTTTCATTTTTATTCACACTGACCTTTTGCATTAGTCTGATGAATAGATGTTGAAACAGTTACCATTCCAGATGTGAGTTGAATGAACCTTCTGTGTCTCATTAATCATAACTTTTATTATGCAATGTCCATAGACAAGAAGTCTCGGAAATTTTTCACAGATCAGCAAACATGTTCTGCAAACCTTGGAGGAGCAGTCAATGAACAACGATATGGGTATTGGTGTTGAAAGGAATATTTTGTTTATATGTGGGAATTGTAGTCGGGCTATATGGTGATGGTGACTAGTACGAGCTGTGTAGATTGTGTGTGAGAGCGTAGTTAGGAGCAGGTAGAGTTTTGTGTCTGTAGCTAGCAGCGGCGCCAAATCCTATCCAAATCCTGACCAAACCTTGTACAAGATCTACCCTGAATGATTGACAGCAGATGTAATGCTGGAACTATATTTTATAAAAAGGATTTTTTGTTTGTTTGAATGTTGGTTATTTAATTTTCTTCATTGTTTTTTTATTAGTAATGTTAAGAAGGCCCTTTTTGTCAAGTTAATTTTGGGCACTATTCCATGTATTGACCAGGAGTGAGAAACTCCGAAGATTTTGTGGTAATCTGTACACATGATATTTTGTAACGATCCCTGTGAGCGCAGTTCTTAAGTGGGTGCAAGGCCGCCTAGGGAGCCTCCGCATCAGAAAGCACAGGGCTTGGTCCACCGGCAGGCGTTGCCGAACCCTGGTATCAACGGCGAAGCAGTGATGCGGCGAGCGGTCACAGCTGTTTCCCCGTCAGAGGGGAGGGGACGCTGGTCTTCCCCCAAGCGCAGGCTCACACCGGAGCCCGCAGGCGTGTCACCACGGCAGCGCCAGCTGATGGCCGGCGTTCCACCCCATGCGCTAGTCATCTGACAAGCGAAAGGGAAAGTATGACGCACACCAGGCGAGGCCGCCGATCCCTGAGCGCCGCTAGTTCAGACGGCTGCTGCGGTGAGGTAACGCCCTCTGCCCGGAGGGACGCGGGTCCCACCACTGACGCATCAGCTGAGACGGTGCAAAGAGGTGATAAGCGGGTCTCAAGCCCGACACCCGCACGAGTTTACGTCGACCTCGATGCGACGCAGAAGAGCGCGTGTCTCCCCATTGACACGACAGGAGACGGGGGCGTGTGTCGGTAAAACACATTCCTCCACAACACACGGACGACGACCGCCAAGCCGCCTTCTCGATGATGAGGCAGGGCCCACAAGTGGCGATGTCCTGCAAATCTGCAACGCCGAACCATCCCACAGTATAGACGCAGAGGGTGGAAACGGGCACGAGGCAACGTCGCGGGGTGCTGTCTAGGATGAACAACCTGGGTTACAACGGACGTTACAATCAACGCCGCTGCGAACTCCCCAGTTCAGTGTTGTGGTCCCCTAGTAGCTTATCCTCCAAGTCGCCTTTAGAAGAGACGCCCACCCCAGCACCTAAAGAGAATACCCAGTGAAACAACCATGTGGCGAAACTGAAAAATGACAGCGTGTCAACGAGTTGATTTCTGGATGTGTTTTTGTACTCATGTCTTATTTTCCATAGGTGATTATTTACCAGCTGTCATACCACTGGGTTCATTAATGATTTTGTATCACTGTATTTGTTGTGAATATTGTATTTTGCACTTTCACTTGCATGTTTTTATATATGTCAGCACCAGATGATACTGCTTGGGTTCGTGATAATGATTTTGCATCATTGTATTTGTTTATATATTTATATATATTATGTACCTGTTCACCTATGTCTCTATGTTAACTTTTGATAGTTGGTTAAAGCAATTTTAAAATAATATCTCATGGTTGTGGTCGTAATAGGTCAGATGACATGACGTTAGCGTAGTATATCACGCTTAATTTAATTTGTTCTGTTTGCTTTGCGGACCGCATGAGGTCACAATTATTGACTAAGGTCAGATAAAGCTCACTTGGATATAAGAGATTAATCAACTCCTTTGTGCTGCTGTTTACTGTTGCAATTGGTACTCGTTAGGGTATGTTTGTTTCGAAGACTGTTGGCGAATCTCCTAGCATGACGAGAAAATTCGCGGCACAGTCTTCTCCGGGACGTTTGGGGTGATGAAAGGGTCCTGTAGCCACCTTTCATTGCCAACTCTCGTAGTGGTCAAGTCGGCAAAGAGGTTTCCGCTACTTGGGAGAAATCCACCTGCGTTAGGTTGGTGGCGGAAATGGCATCCTGGGGTTTTCCGGTCCACGCGGAGCGTGGAAGAGGCTGGAGAAGCGGGAGGCAGTCTGCCGCCGGTACGGGAAGCGTACACAGCTGTGCTCCAGTTGAAGAAGGGTGAGTTGGACTGACCGCGTGGCGCGTTGTCACATAGAGAGGGGAGATTTTAGCTTTTGGTCTCGAATTTCGTCTTATAAAGATTTACTTGCTGGGTCGCAGCAGGGAATGCAAGGCTTTTGTAGACTTTCAGTTTGATTCCCAATGCAGTCTTGATCTTGATCCGTGAGAGGAACGCAGCACAAAGGAGTTGCATATGTTGAAGTGCCCTCGATTCAGTGTGAATGTTTATGTGCCTACAACTGTGTGTGTATGCTTCTAATCTTTTCCGGATCTTGGTAATTTTTGTGTATTTGTGAATTTCCTTTGTCTCATGTGATTAAAATTTGGCCACGGTCCATAGAAATTGTCTCCACGGACCAAGTGGGCACGCGAGTCTGTTATGAAACGTGTAGTATTTCACAAGGAATTGTACATAGTTAGCATGCAACAGCAGTCTATAGATGCACTACATCAATGTTTTAAGGAATAAATAATTTTGCCTTCAATCTTATCTTGTGTACCGATGTTACGTCGCCGTTACCTTCGCCATTTACCTTGTAGTTTTCCTTGTTGGCCCACCTATAGCGTTTCCATGTGCACAGGTGTAGTGATTAGTGTCCCTTTTTTTATCTGAAACAAATGCTCTGGAATAGATCGTGTTTTCACGAATCTTGCTGCAGGCTGCACTTACGCATGGTGTTCACGACCTCTTTACTTTACTCAATATTTGATTCACGGGAAGAATGCCTGGACCATATTAATAACTACATCCCATTCATTATCAACGACTTTACAATGAATGTTCTTTTGTGAGTTTTTCTTATTAATAAATTAAGTAATTTTCCGACTCAGTGCTACCTCTTCTTTGTCGTGTGGCTAGAGTTGGTGGCGACCCTATCTTTTATATTGATTTCAGTGTCAAGTAGCATTTTCTTATTCAAAGTGCGCGTGGCTCTTTTAGCTATCAGGTTACATTCGAAGGGCGCTTCATGCTTCTTGCACATAGCGTCCTTTTATTCACGCTACTTATATTCACGCTACTTACAATGGATATAGTGATTCGTGGAATGGTCAGACCAAAGGTCACGCTTAATTGTGAAGTTGACTTCCATGTAGGACGTGAAGTGATTGGCTTTGGTAGGAGTTTTGCTTGAAAGACTATCAAATACTTTTCATTACTTTCCTTAATTTACTGCTGTTTCGTTCAATTTAGTGCACGTTAAAAGCCAGTCGCGATGTCATTTTGCTTGCAAGTAACTCCGAGCGATGTCTTGCTGAAATGTACTCGTAACCCCAGGACGAGTTGCCTTGAGTGGCAACAAAACTGGGGTGTAGAATATCGTGGCCGTACGGCTGTACTGTAAGGGTGCCGCAGATAACAACAAAAGCGGTCCTGCTATGAAATTGAATGGCACCGCGTACCATCACTCTTGGGTAGCAGGCGGGCGACAGTCGGATGATGATGATGATGACGATGATGATGATGATATTTGGTTCGTGGGGCCCTCAACTGCGCGGTTATCAGCGCCCGTACAAATTCCGAACCTTTGCTCAGTCCAATCTCGCCACTTTCATGAATAATGATGAAATGATGTGGACAACACAAACACCCAGTCATCTCGAGCCAGGTGAAAAGACCCTGACCCCGCCGGGAATTGAACCCGGGATCGCGTGCTGGGGGCGACAGTCGGGTTGGTACACCACTGCTGTCTGGAGCATCTTCAACGCGTTTTCGGTGGTCATCGGGACCCAGTTCGAAGTGGGACTCATCGCTGAAGACAGTTCTACTGCAAACAATGAAATTTCAGGCCGAATGTGCCCAACATCACTGGAAATGAGCTTGTTAGTGCACAGAGGTCAATGGTTGTCGGCGCAAGGGATGCTGTGAACTCAGTCCCCTTTCTCCGAAGTTCCAGTTGCACATCCGATCGATGATAACGATGAATGCCTCTCTGACGATTGTCCGGTCCTCTCCTTCGGTCGTCTCTTAAGGTCGACAGCTTCCTTCTGGACGCTGTGTTCGGTCATGGTTCTCCCATTCCTGCCAACATCGCCGAATAGTGGCATCGCTTCTGTTCAAACATCGAGCGATTTGCCGATTGCTCCAACCGGCTTCTTTGAGCCCAGCTGCACGTCTGCGTATGCTGCTCACCGGTCTGTCTACGAGGCAGTCACTGTCCTACTGAGTACATGGAATGAAATCCGCAAAGAAACACCGGCTGTCTACTATCCTCGCCAGCTGCACAGTGAATCTGCGCTGCAGCGCCACACATCCATCCAGCGGCCGCCAAAGTAAACAGTTCTGCGTTTTCCGCCAATACCTGTGTGAATATAAATTTGTGATATAACTCCTTTGTGGTGCGTCATTTCTTTTTCTCTTAGAGTGGGCTTCCTAACACGATAATAACAATTTCTCTTGCAGAAACACATTTCTTGCTACTGATACTCTGCATTTCATACCATCTCTATTTCGCCAATCGTCATTTACTTTCTTGCGCAAATAGCAAAATAAGGTTAAGTCGGGCATATTCTATAAGCCTTACACTGATGAACCAAAACATTATGACCAGCTGCTTAATAGCTATATGAAGATGGTATCTGTGCTTTCGGACATGACCGAAAGAACAGATACCATATTCATAGAGTTAAGGCTAACCGGCCATTTACCTTCTTCTTCTGTGCTGGATTCACACGCATTGCCTGAACTCTTAAGGGACTCGGTAAGATTGTCTGTCGCGAGTAATGAGTTTAATGGGCAGGGGCATGTAGTGTGTGGACATTAAGTTGGGAAGGTGAGTCTCACGGGGAGCGTACAAAGGGTAAATTCCTGCAGTCGCGCTATCCTCTGTGCCCTCGGTGGCTCAGATGGAGAGAGCGTCAGCCATGTAAGCAGGAGATCCCCAGTTCGAGTTCCAGTCGGGGCACATATTTTCAACTGTCCCCATTGATGTATATCAACGCCTGTCGACACCTTAGGGTCTTGATTTAATTATCATTTCATGCTTAATAGCCTGCTTGTCCGTCTTTGGAACGATATACACTCCTGGAAATTGAAATAAGAACACCGTGAATTCATTGTCCCAGGAAGGGGAAACTTTATTGACACATTCCTGGGGTCAGATATATCACATGATCACACTGACAGAACCACAGTCACATAGACACAGGCAACAGAGCATGCACAATGTCGGCACTAGTACAGTGTATATCCACCTTTCGCAGCAATGCAGGCTGCTATTCTCCCATGGAGACGATCGTAGAGATGCTGGATGTAGTCCTGTGGAACGGCTTGCCATGCCATTTCCACCTGGCGCCTCAGTTGGACCAGCGTTCGTGCTGGACGTGCAGACCGCGTGAGACGACGCTTCATCCAGTCCCAAACATACTCAATGGGGGACAGATCCGGAGATCTTGCTGGCCAGGGTAGTTGACTTACACCTTCTAGAGCACGTTGGGTGGCACGGGATACATGCGGACGTGCATTGTCCTGTTGGAACAGCAAGTTCCCTTGCCGGTCTAGGAATGGTAGAACGATGGGTTCGATGACGGTTTGGATGTACCGTGCACTATTCAGTGTCCCCTCGACGATCACCAGTGGTGTACGGCCAGTGTAGGAGATCGCTCCCCACACCATGATGCCGGGTGTTGGCCCTGTGTGCCTCGGTCGTATGCAGTCCTGATTGTGGCGCTCACCTGCACGGCGCCAAACACGCATACGACCATCATTGGCACCAAGGCAGAAGCGACTCTCATCGCCGAAGACGACACGTCTCCATTCGTCCCTCCATTCACGCCTGTCGCGACACCACTGGAGGCGGGCTGCACGATGTTGGGGCGTGAGCGGAAGACGGCCTAACGGTGTGCGGGACCGTAGCCCAGCTTCACGGAGACGGTTGCGAATGGTCCTCGCCGATACCCCAGGAGCAACAGTGTCCCTAATTTGCTGGGAAGTGGCGGTGCGGTCCCCTACGGCACTGCGTAGGATCCTACGGTCTTGGCGTGCATCCGTGCGTCGCTGCGGTCCGGTCCCAGGTCGACGGGCACGTGCACCTTCCGCCGACCACTGGCGACAACATCGATGTACTGTGGAGACCTCACGCCCCACGTGTTGAGCAATTCGGCGGTACGTCCACCCGGCCTCCCGCATGCCCACTATACGCCCTCTCTCAAAGTCCGTCAACTGCACATACGGTTCACGTCCACGCTGTCGCGGCATGCTACCAGTGTTAAAGACTGCGATGGAGCTCCGTATGCCACGGCAAACTGGCTGACACTGACGGCGGCGGTGCACAAATGCTGCGCAGCTAGCGCCATTCGACGGCCAACACCGCGGTTCCTGGTGTGTCCGCTGTGCCGTGCGTGTGATCATTGCTTGTACAGCCCTCTCGCAGTGTCCGGAGCAAGTATGGTGGGTCTGACACACCGGTGTCAATGTGTTCTTTTTTCCATTTCCAGGAGTGTACATCACTGATTCTGCGTATCACGGATTCGACAATTTGTTGGTAGCTTTGCGGAGGTATATGGAATTAGATGCCTACGCACTGGTCATGTAATTCGCGTAAATAACTGCCGCCGATTTGCGCACGCCGTAATGGCGCCTGCTAGGGCCCAGATGCATTCCATAGGATTTACATCAGGCGGTGGTCGCCGAGACATGAACTTGAGTTCACCATAACGCAGCTCAAATCACTGTAGCACGGTTCTGGCTCCGAGACATGGACAATTATACTGCTGGAAGGTAACATTACCGCCGGGGAAGACATGAAGGGTGACGGGATGCAGGTGGTTCGCAGCATCCAGCGTGTCTCCGATTACTAGCACAGGTCCCATGAGAGCGCGATGTTTGCCATAGCATAACACTGCTCCGACCAGCCTGCGCTGGTGGCGCGCTGCACGTTTCGAGCCGCCGTTCGCCTCGATGACGGCGTTTGTGGAGACGACCATCGACCTAGTGTTGCAAAAATGTGATTCACCCCGAAGAGCCGACACGTTTCGATTGGTCGACGGCCGATTCCCGATGATCCTGTGCCCACTGCAAACGTGGCTGACGATTTCGTTGGGTCACCATGTGAACTCGTTGGGGTGGTTTGCTGCGGAGTTCCATTTTCACAGATGTATGATGAACGGTGTGCACGAAACACTTGTATGTGCACGGCCATTGTTTTTTTTTGGTAGAGATGCCACAGCTCAGCATCTATCCTACTTTACGGAGCAGACAGGCCTTCACGTTCTGTGAAGAGTCGTGGACGTCCAACCATTAGCGCCTAGTGGTAGTTTTACTGTCCTTCTACCTCTTTCCATAGATGCTCGCGACAGTAGTGCGTGAACATTCGACCGATTTCGCCATTTTCGAGACGCTCGTTCGCAGGTTCTGCGTGATTATGATTTGTCCTCTGTCAAAGTCGCTTGTCTCAATGGATTTCCCCATTTGTAGCCCATATCTTCGCTAGGGTGATCCACTGTTCGTGTCTCCTCCTCTTACACACTCTTGTTACCGCGTCACGTGTCCGTAATCGCCATCCATCGTCGCGATGGGCAGTGGTCATAATGTTTTGGCGATGTGTATTTCACATTCGTTGATATTTATCTTGCAACCTCTTTCCAGATACTGTCCATTGTGTTCTACTCATCTTCCAAGTCCTTTGCTATTTTTAATAGAGCTACAATGTGATTGGCAGACCTCAAAGTTTTTATTCATTTTCCCGAACATACATTCTCTTTCAAAATTTCTCCTTGCTTTCCTTTGCTACTTGTTCAGTGTACAGATTGAATAACATCAGGGATGGATCACAATCCTTTCTCACTACTCTCTCAACCACTACTTTCAAGTCTTTCAATTTTGTAGCTATTGTCTGACTGCTGTAAAAATTAGGGTAGAGTGTTGTACCTTGGAACATTTTTCAAACTTTCGCCTCTAGCCAGTCCTATAATAGAAGTTTTTGAAATGATAACATTCACTTCGTGTGTGATGAAGTCTTTTTCTCAAATTACAAAAATTACCGCAGAGAAGTAAGGTTTTTCCAAATATGAAAAACCGTTCCAAGGTACAGCAGGGCCATGTAGCTAGGAATAAATATCCCATTTAAATTTAAAAGTGTTACAATCAAGGAAACCTTATTAATACTGTGTTTAATAGTCTACATATTACATTATTATTCTCTTACACACAAACAAACAGCAAGAGAAATCAAATTAAGAAGAAATATTATCAAAAACTAGTTACAATTTAAAAACATTTTGAAACAGAAGTTATGTATTTGTAAATAACAAAAATTTACATCTGCAGATATGACGTGCTCATTGTAGAACGCCTTTCATTCCAGGATACAAGATGGTGCACGAACAGAACGACGCAGTGTCTAATAATTTTCTCGCGTAATAAGTTCTATAACCACAAAGTGAATGTGATGTAATCTCTGTCATATGTACCTTTTATTATTTTGTTTAGAATTGCCATGTGATTAAATGTAAGAGAATTAATGCAAAGAAACTATTTATAAAAGAAAATTTTATGATAAACTGAAACCGTTGTCCTAGTCACGGATATATGCTGTTGTATAGGGCCAAAGAACACGTTTGAAGTAAGGAGTATTGTCACAGGGCACGTAAGCGCGGAGTCGCGCAGAAGTAATCGGCGAAGAGCGTTACTAGCAACAAGCTGTCAAATGCAGACGTGGTGCGCGGAACTGTAAGAAATAAACAGCAAGATTTTAATGTATGGGTAGGCCTATTATGTGGTTGTAAATGACACAGTACATTGTCATGAAGATAAATTAGTATTCAAGGAAAGTACTGTGGTCCCAAACTTGTTACATAGAACGACGATAAAGAAGAGCCTGTTGCCACACGTTGTCGACGAATAATACATCGCGCCAGAAGAAACTCATCAAAGCAAGATGCGACAAGTATCATCTTTAGGTTGTACAAGGCTAGCCAACTTAGTAGTTTTTCTTAGTTGAATAACAGAGTGTTTAGTGCAGCACCTGTTATAGCATAATGAACTTTCCCTTTGTTATTTACCTAACAGGGTCCTACGCTCCTAGAATATCACCAGTGGAAGAGTAGTAAAATATTGAAAAATGATGAGATTATTTAATTTCGATAACTAAGATAAAGAAGTGCAAGTTATAAAATTGAGAGCTATCCAAAACTGCCATTTAACAGCAGTCAACGTTGTTGCTTGGTAGAACAGTTAGTTACTTAAAGAATAACGAACTAACACTTAAAGAGTAAAAGTATAATTTAAATGAATGTTTGTGTGCATTGCGAACTCTGCTCACATTTGAAAATTACGTAACAGTGTAGTGTAAAACAACTTATTCTTACTTTACATTTGTACAATGTTTGCCAAACAACAGAGACTGTTAGGTGCACATGCCATTTAAAAATCTTAATTAACAGGATATATAGGTCCGTTATAAAGCGAGTAGCGATAGCGTAGGACCCTGTTAGATAAATGACTGAGGTAAAGTTCATTATGATATAACAGCTGCTGCACTATACACTCTGTTATTCAATTAAGAAAAACTACAATGTTGGCTAGCCTCTACGACATTTGCCGTATCTTACTTTGATGAGTTGCTTCTGGTGCGATGTAAGTTATTATAAATAATGCTATGAAAGATGAATTTTCCAGAAATAATAGCATAATAGCAAACAAGTTCATTTTCAAAATCAATAATAGTTAGCATTACAGTGAGTAACGCGAAGCTATTTATTAAGTGAACTTAAAGAATTAACTTTTCCGTGCATGTGTTCAGTAAAAATTATTTTGCTGGTTTTCTGCTTAACTTCAATTAATGCTAATAACTGTGTTTTTACATCTGACCTCGACTCAGTGCTTCCGATTCCGTTCTTGCCTGATGACAATTCAGCGATTAGTTCGTAATTATAGTCTACAAACAATGAGTAACCATATAGTAATTTTTGCTCACACAGTGAGCCGGCGGCCGTGATCTAAAATTATAACAGCTTCTGTTTATTTGCTCCAGATTTCACTAACTGTTACTTTTAACTTTTTTGTCAAAATTTCTTTCGATATTAATCGTGCAAAGGTAGTCGCAAGATAACGATTCGGTTATGTCTGTATCTGCACTTATCCGGATATTCATTATTCTTCGGGACTGATGCCTTTCCCAAACAACAGAGAATGTTAGGTGCACGTGTCGTTTAAAAAATTTTATTAACAGGAAATGTAGGTCCGTTACAAAGTGAGTCCTGGTAATGAAACGCCCGTACAACTTTAAAAGTATGGGATTCCAAGCTGACAAGTGAATTGCGAAAGTAAGTTTAGGAAATTGCCGAAGAGAGGAACAGTAATTTCTCCTGACGTGCCTTAAACAGAGAGCCAGAGCTGGAGTGTGGCCTTGACAGCGATGGAATTTGCCTGCCCCCACACCCCCACCCCCGCTTCCACTTCCGGCCCTAAGCTACCAAAACCTGCCCTCGCGTGCTGCTGTGCATACATTTATGCCCTCTGTTCGTGCCACACGTATTGATAATCGATGGCTGGCTAGCACGATGAAACCTCATTTGCTGACGGAATCAATAGGTGGCGCTCTGACCTCGCTAGTTGATTGCCTACTGCGCGAGTTCAAAATGCATTCTCACCTTTACGCCTTCAACTTGATAGCGGGACATTTTTGGATCGCAAACCCTTAGAGAAACATTTCTGACCGAGGTCTAGCGTATCTACATGCTTTTTTTGGGGTTATCAGTCTTCTGACTGGTTTGATGCGGCCTGCCACGAATTTCTCTCCTGTGCCAGCCTCTTCATCTCAGGACAGCAACTACACCCAACTTCCCTCTATCATCTGTTGCATATGCTCGACTCTCGGCCATCCCGTACAGTTATTACACTACTGGCCATTGAAATTGCTACACCTCGAAGATGATGTGCTACAGACGCGAAATTTAACAGACACGTCTCGGTTACCTCTTGGTCGCATTGACGGCACTTTGAACAGTGGAATTTACATTTCAGATGTGTTACGACCCGTGGCTTTACCCTTCATTCGATCCCTGCGAAACCCTACATTGCAGCAGGATAATGCACGACCGCATGTTGCAGGTCCTGTACGGGCCTTTCTGGACACAGAAAATGTTCGACTGCTGCCCTGGCCAGCACATTCTCCAGATCTCTCAGCAGTTGAAAACGTCTGGTCAATGGTGGCCGAGCAAGTGACTCGTCACAATACGCCACTCACTACTCTTGATGAACTGTGGTATCGTGTTGAAGCTGCATGGGCAGCTGTACCTGTACACGTCATCCATGCTCTGTTTGACTCAATGCCCAGGCGTATCAAGGCCGTTATTACGGGCAGAGGTCGTTATTCTGGGTACTGATTTCTCAGGCTCTATGCACCCAAATTGCGTGAAAATGTAATCACATGTCAGTTCTAGTATAATATATTTGTCCAATGAATACCCGTTTATCATCTGCTTTTCTTCTTCGTGTAGCAATTTTAATGGCCAGTAGTGTAGTTGTAACCCGCTACAGCTCCATCTAGAGACTAGTACCTATTCGCTGACACATGTCCTATCATCTTGACAATCCATCTTATGAGTGTCTTCCACATATTTCATTCATCGCCGATTCTGTGCAGAACCCCCTCATGTCTTCTTACCAGCCCACCAAATTTTCAACATTCTTCTGTAGCACCACATGTCAGACACTACCATTTCCTTCTGTTCCGGTTTTGCTAAGTCTATGTTTCACTGCCACACAATGCTGCACTCCAGAAATTTCTTCCTCTAATTAAGGCTCATTTTTTAAAATGGTTCAAATGGCTCTGAGCATTATGGGACTTAACATCTGTGGTTACCAGTCCCCTAGAACTTAGAACTACTTAAACCTAACTAACCTAAGGACATCACACACATCCATGCCCGAGGCAGGATTCGAACCTGCGACCGTAGCGGTCACGCGGTTCCAGACTGAAGCGCCTAGAACCGCACGGCCACAAACCATTTTTTAAACTAGTGAACTTCTCTTGGCCAAGAATACCCTCTTTTCCTGTGTTAGTCTGCTTTTTATGTCATCTTCGGTTTGCCCTCATATGTTATTTTGCACCCAAGATTGAATTCCTTCACTACATCTACTTCGTGGTTCACAATTTTTATATTAATGTCATCATTAATCTGATTTCTGCTACTCATCATCATCTTCATCTTTCTTCAGCTTACTCTCAGTTCGCATTCTGTATTCAGCAGACTGTTCATTTCGTTCAGTATATCCTATGATTCATTTTCTCTTCCACTGAGTATACCCCTGTCATGGGCGAATCTTACTGTTGATATTCTTTCACCCTCAATTTTAGTCCCACTCCTGAGGATGTCTTTCATTTCCGTTATTGCTTCTTCTGCGTACAGATTGAACAGCAGGGGAGAAAGACCGCATCCTTGTCTTACCCATTTTTAATCGGAAAAATTCGTTCTTGGTCTTCCAATTTTATAGATCCCTTGGTGAAGTACCTTGAGCTACAAAGAGCACATCACCAAGCTTTCTCATAAAGTTACTGCAAGGATCAACATACTACATAAGCTCAGTGGTACCATCTGGGAAACCCCTGCTGACTGTCTGCGTTTAACTGGCATCAGTCCTGTGTACTCTACTGCCGAGTACTGTGCACCTGTCTGGTTGGAAAGTGTACATGTGAAGAAGGTAGACACAAAACGTAACGACACAATGCGCTGCATTACTGGTTCCATCAAATCAACCCCATGCCACAGTTTACCTGTACTGAGTCACATCCCTCCAACTCACTTAAGGCGGAAACAAGCTCTACTGAGGGAGGCCAAAAAAATCTCTGCATCACCCTCTCTACCACTGGCAGGACAACTCATCGCGGATGGTTTTGATCTAAATGAAAGCTGGAAGCATAAATGGTCAACAAGAACATTGGGAACAAGAGCCCATCACCTTGATCCCACAAAGAAGCCAAAATGTTTTGACCTACCGAGGAACCTTTGGTGCCGCCTCAACAGGTTAAGGATTGGACATGGTTGTTGTAGGTACTTCAGGTACAAATGGGACTGGATCAGTTTACCGTGTGTGAATGTAATCAAGAAGAACAGACAATTGAAAATTTAGTCCAACAGTGTCCGCTTCATTCATACCCTAGAATTCCCGATGACTTGTTCACTCTCACACCCAGCTTAATTAACTGGTTGAAAAACACGGACTTCAAGGTTTAATCTTGTCTAATATCACATGTATATTGTATAAAATCCTCTGCCTTATATCAACTGTATATTGTATAAAATCACCATACGATTAAATAAATAAATAAATAGATCCCTCTTGGTTCTTGTACATCTTGTGTATCACTCGTCTTTCTCTCTAGTTTACTGCTATTTCTGTGAGAATTTCGAGCGTGTTGCAACATATTACAATGACGTCCGCTTTTTCTAGGTCAGCAGATCATACGAATGCGTCTTGATTTTTCTTAAATCTTGCTTTCGTTAACAAATGGAACGTCAGAGCTTTCTCTCTCGTGTCTTTATCTTTCTAAAGCCAAAATTATCGTCATCTAACAGATCCTCAGTTTTCTTGCCCAGTTTTCTGTCCAAAAGCATTTTAAAATTTGGTTTCTTGACGTTATTATGTGACAGAACATGAGAATCATCGTCCATACACACGAGCTTCTCATTCTCAGCTAATGAAATCTCCGCTCGAAATCAAAATTCACCCAAGTCTTATCACTCCCTCCAAAGCGGTCTTTCTCTTTTCTGATGTGACTCATATCATCTACCAACATCTGTGGCAACTAGTACACCATGTACACCCCAAACACTTACAACTTGAGTCTTAAGACCCTATTGTGTCCAGCATTTTTGGGAACGATGGCACGTTAATGCTCCGCCGCAGTATGTCCTACTTTAATTGATCTCCAACAATCCCACAATCTTTCTCAGAGGAGCATTAAACAGCTCTTTCTTCCAGATGAAATGATCCCTGAGGTCTACCGTCACTTTCAGCTGTAATCTCTCCCACACATTCCATCCGAAACGAAGGCTCCAATACACTGTTTTCCTCTCTACCAACAAGCTTATTCGTCTCCTAATTCCTACCACCCAAATCACATTTTTTATAAATCAAAGACACAACTACAACCCTCCCCCAATAGAGGAAATGTTAGAGGAAATGTAGATAACAAGCAAACACGATGGAGATGTTAGCATCTTAACTTTCCTGTTGAGAAAGAGATTTACGTGTGAAGGTGATGCAGCAGGTGTGGCTTGACACTATAGTGTTGGTGATTAAGTTGTTAATGGCCGTCAAACTGATACTGCGTAGTGTCGATGATTTGTTTAGTTGTAGGTGGCAGGTCCGGTAATATCTACTGCATGCATGGTACATCATTGTTGAAGATAACTCTGCAGATTCTCTACGGATGAGCAATGCGTTGATGTTGGACGTTACTGAATGGATGGTTTGTGGGGTAGAGTTTGAGCCTGAGATTACGTTACTGGAGAACGAAGCTTTGCTTTCAAGGGCAGGATTTGGAAGTATCACATATTGCTACAAGAGGTAGTATTGGCTAAAAAGAGAAGAAAAGGTCCTATAATTACATGTCCACAACCTTTGGGACTCCTCCTCTGTTAAGGAAAGCAAAAGTGAAACTTACTGGCAGATTATAAGTGTGCGCTAGACCGAGACTCAATCCCGGGTCCTTTGCCCTTCATAGGCGAGTGGTCTATGAACTGAGCTACCCAAGCAAGATCCAGGACCCGTCCTCACAGCTTTACTTCCGCCAGTACCTCATCTCCTACCTCCAAACTGTGGTATCATCGAGAGATCACTGTGCCACAACAAAGTAGTACCACACACGTAAGCGAGGACTCGCTGCAATCCGCAACAATGAATGGTAGGCGCTCCTGAAAACCACACCTTTCAGCATGACCCCAGCTGAAGCAGTCAGCATCACTGAGTAGAACTAAAGAGTTAGTCAAGTCTCAGATGGAAATGTACTTTTGTAAATGTTGAACATTTTGTGCTTCAGAGAACAGTTTCTTAACTAGTGCATCAAGTGATGCTTTAATAGTCAATATCAGTTGTAAATTGTGAAGCACCCCTGTGGCAAAGGTTTGTATTAAGTTAAGTAAATATTTTTATCATTCGTGCAATAAAGTGAACTTATATTTCATATGTTGTAGTTCCAATTAGCCATCTCCCAGGGCAACTAAAGAACCCACAGTTACGGCCAGATGACTGTAGTTTCGTCTGGTCATAAGACAAATTTCACAGCAGTTCTCCTGTGAAAATTGCAGGGCAAGCACTCCTACAAGAAAGGATAATGCGAAACATGGTTTACCCACTGCCTGGAGGGTTGTTTGTTCTGTTCATTCTGAAAACAAAAGTGACATCAGTTGAATATTACTGTAGGATTATGGCAGGAGGGAGATTTAATAACTGAAGCTTTATTCGATTTGGCTTTTAATACTGCAAAAGCAATGAAATCTTATACAGAGCGGAAGTTTATAACCAAGAACGTTTCAGGCTCGAAAAATAAGAAACTTAAAAAAGTGGTTGACCAAACGCCCGCTGCTAGGCATTCAATGGACAGGGGATTTCTGTTATTAGCAGCGACATTGCATGTAATTTT
Source organism: Schistocerca cancellata (assembly GCF_023864275.1). Lineage (NCBI taxonomy): Eukaryota > Metazoa > Arthropoda > Insecta > Orthoptera > Acrididae > Schistocerca > Schistocerca cancellata. Next base: position 778,571,092 of record NC_064628.1, on the reverse strand, counting down.
TTAAAAAATCTTGTTTCCAGCAATGAGCTTGTAGCTTTGGATGCGTCTATAGAAACCCAAGATCAACCACAGCTTGACGCATTTTTGAGGTGTGTATTACCTTGGAAATGGTGGAAGAGCCTTCAGGCCTATTAACAATGAAGGTTACTACTCGAGGGCATGACATAGAAATCTTGGGGGGGGGGGGTGTTTTAGAGAGAAAATTCAGTGAATGTTGGGGAGATTGTCACTATCACTACCGATGGTGCACTGTCTATCACAGATAGCAGTGGCAAACAAGGACTTATGGGTTAACACATAATATTCTGACTTCATACCGGTCCATTGTATTGTTAACAAAGAACATTAAGCACCATAATATTTTCAGTAATCACACATCACACAGGTAGTTCTAAAAATTGCCAAATATATCATCTCAAATGCTAAAACAATCCTTCGTTGAAGGAATGAATGATGACGAGCTTATTGATGATGTATCTTAGTATAGCTCAGTGAGATAGCTATCCGTTGGCAATGTTCTGCCAATATTATTCCAGTTATTAGATTTAATCAAACAATTTAAGCAAGAACAAAGAAAAATTTTCTTTGAATAGATGATCCAGAGTAGTTGTTAGATAAGGCTTTTATTAAAAACGTTATACAGCATTTACAAACACTTAACATATTATTACAAAGGAGTAGAAAACTTATTATTTATTAAGGGCAGAGTGTGTTTTGCTTTCATAAGAAACAGAAACTGTTTCGGAAAGAACTTGGGTCTAAAACATCGCTCATTTCAAATAGCTCAAGAAAATTAAACATTTAATAAATTTCGGGTAGAAACTGAAGACTTCTATGTAAAACATCTGACCTTGTTAAAGAAATAGATGTGATATTTAGTGATTTGACAACACTTGAACCCTCATTTTCATTTCTGTAGAATATCTGTGTGCCATTTGAAGAGAAGGTGTATGATGCACATCCCAGCACGGAAAAATCGAAGCAACCAGTATAAGAAATATGGGGAAAAATCTCTCTTTACATAGGTTGCAAGGAGTTGAACTGGTGCTGAAGTGAAATTTCTCAACATTAGATATTCCGCTAATTTGTCGGACGGGAACTAAACCTCTCAAAAGCGCCTCATACGCTATGTGATCAGAAGTATCCGGACACCCCCAAAAACATACGTTTTTCATATTAGGTGCATTGTGTTGCCACCTACTGCCACTTACTCCATATCAGCGACCTCAGTAGTCATTAGACATCGTGAGAGAGCAGGATGGGGCGCTCCGCGGAACTCACGGACTTCGAACGTGGTCAGGTGATTGGGTGTTATTTGTGTCATACGTCTGTACGCGAGATTTCCACACTCCTAAACATCCCTAGGTCCATTGTTTCCGATGTGATAGTGAAATAGAAACGTGAAGGGACACGTACAGCACAAAAGCGTACAGGCCGGCAGCGTCTGTTGACTGACAGAGACCGCCGACAAATGAAAAGGGTCGTAATGTGTAATAGGAAGACATCTATCCAGACCATCATACTGCAATTCCAAACTGAATCAGGATCCACTGCAAGTATTATTACAGTTAGACTGGATGTGAGAAAACTTGGATTTCGTGGTCAAGCGGCTGCTCATTAGCCACACATCACGCCGGTAAATGCCAAACGGCAGCTCGCTTGGTGTAAGGAGCGTAAACATTGGACGATTGAACAGTGGAAAAACGTTGTGCAAAGTGACGAATCACGGTACATAATATGGCGATCCGATGGTAGGGTGTGGGTATGGCGAATGCCCGGTGAACGTCATCTGCCAGAGTGTGTAGTACCAAACAGCAAAATTCGGAGGCGGTGGTGTTATGGTGTGGTCGTGTTTTTCATGGAGAGGGCTTGCACCCCTTGTTGCCTGCGTGGCACTATTACAGCACAGGCCTCTAGTCACGTTTTAAGCACCTTCTTGCTACCCACTGTTGAAGAGCAATTCGGGGATGGCGATTGCATTTTTCAACACTATCGCACGATCGAGCACCTGTACGTAACGGACGACCTGAGGCGGAGTGGTTACACGACAATAACATCCCTGTAATGGACTGGCTTGCACAGAGTCCTGACCTGAATCCTATAGAACACCTTTGGGATGTTTTGGAAAGCCGACTTCGTGCCAGGCGTCACCGACCGACATCGATACCTCTCCTCAGTGCAACACTCTATGAAGAGTGGGTTGCCATTCCCCAAGATACCTTCCAGCACAGGATTGAACGTTTGCTTGCGAGAGTGGAAGCTGTCATCAAGAGTAAGGGTGGGCCAACACCACATTGAATTCCAGCATTACCGGTGGAGGGCGCCACGAACTTGTAAGTCATTTTCAGCCAGGTGTCCGGACACTTGTGATGACATAGTGTATAAGAGTATTCATGGTGATCTTTCATTTAGATGAAAACGTTGAGCGGAATGGTTCCCGTGGTTCTATTCGAGGCCAATAGACAAAGATAGAAATTGCCGTCTTAACACCAAGAAGAACAAGAAATATATCCTGACGACAACTTCTACTGTCAATCAGTAGTTGCGATCGAAAATGAAATATGTGTCAACACTGCTTTCAATGATGTGGGACTTCGACGACGTTACTCTGATTGTGTGGTAGCTACCTTTCATTCAGTTGTATACTCCATTATAGAACCTGTAGGCTAGAAATGTGCGCGGATAAGCCAAAACGTTAGGACCATGCCCCACTACGAGGCTGATGACGCATAGTGCCTATGCAGATACGTGATGCGATAAGAAATACACTCATGCTCATAAATTAAAGATAATGCTGATACATGGTGAAACAACGCTCTGTTTGGCGGTTTGTAGGTTTAAATCACCTCAGGGTATGACCATGCGGTGCATTTGAGCTCAGTCGTCGCATGGTGGCGCAGGCAGCAGTCCACATACGCAGAGGTGTGTTGGTGCATGTCAGAGTATGGTGCAGCGAGTAAGTGTGCAGACGTTTTCAGACGTGCTAATGGTGACTGTGTGTTGAAAATGGCTCAAAGAACACATATTGATGACGATATGAGGGGTAGAATACTAGGGCGACTGGAGGCTGTTCAAACACAGCAGGTCGTCGCACGGGCCCTCCGTGTGCCACAAAGTGTGATCACACGATTATGGCAACGATTACAGCAGACAGGAAACGTAACCAGGCGCTACGGTACAGAAGACCGATATCTCACCATCAGTGCCAGCAGACGGCCACGGAATATCGCAGGTAGCCTTGCTTGGGACCTTACCGCAGCCACTGGAACAGTTGTCTCCAGACAAACAGTCTACAGACGACTGAACAGACATGGTTTATTCGCCTGGAGACCTGCAAGATGCATTCAACTGACCCCTGGCCACAGGAGAACCCGTAAAGCCTTGTGTCAAGAACACAGTACATGGTCATTAGGACAGTGATCATAGGTTATGTTCACGGACGTGACCAGGTATAGTCTGAACAGTGAATCGCGCCGGGTTTTCATCTGGCGTGAACCAGGAACCAGATACCACCCCCTTAACGTCCTTGTATGATTGGTGCACGTGCACCCCTGCATGTCTATGACATAGGAACTGGAACAGGTCAGGTGTATCGGGACGTCATTATGCCTTTTCAGGGGAGCAGTGGGTCTCACTTTCCTCCTGATGGATGATAATGCACGGCTCCACCGAGGTGCTATCGTGGAGGAGTACCTTGAAACAGAAGATATCAGGTGAATGGAGTGGCCTGCTTGTTCTCCAGACCCAAACCCCATCGAGCACATCTGGGATGCTCTCGGTCGACGTATCGCTGCACGCCTTCAAACCCCTAGGACACTTCAGGAGCTCCGACAGGCACTGGTGCAAGAATGGGAGGCTATACCCCAGCAGCTGCTTGACCACCTGATCCAGAGTATGCCAATCCGTTATGTGGCTCGTGTACGTGTGCATGGTGATCACATCCCATATTGATGTGGGGGTACATGCGCAGGAAACAGTGGCGTTTTGTACCACATGTGTTTCGGGACGCTTTTCTCAACTTATCACCAATACCGTGGACTTACAGATCTGTGTCGTGTGTCTTCCCTATGTGCCTATGCTAAGCGCCAATTTTGTGTAGTGCCACGTTCTGTGGCACCACATTCTGCAATTATCCTCAATTTATGAGCATGAGTGATATCGGAGCAGAGACGAACGGTGAGTCATTCTAGAGACATATGTGTCGCAAACGTCGAAATCCATTGTCATAAGAGAGTGACAAAGGCAGACTGTCGTGGTGCAGCGCCTGGGAACAAGCATACTGGAAACGGCGAAGCTTGTCGGCTGTTCGCGTGCTGGAGTTGTGAGCTTCTATGGAAAGTGGTTTAATGACGGTGAAACCACGTGTAGGCCAAAAGGTGTTTGACGCCCAAGCCTCATGACAGATCGTGAAAGTTAGAGGTTTGCTTGCTCTGTGAAGCAGGAAGGGCGGCGGTCTGTGGGAAATCTGAAGACAGAGTACAACGCCGATGCAGTTCGGAGCACACCGTTCAGCGCACATTGTTGAATGTCGGGGATACGCAGCAGTCAACGCCTACGTTTTCCCATTGCATTCGATAGGTGCATAAGTTCACGGGAGCAACGGCCTTGCCGCAGTGGATACACCGTTTCCCGTCAGAGCACCGGAGTTAAGCGCTGTCGGGCGTGGCCGGCACTTGGATGGGTGACTATCTGGGCCGTCATGCGCTGTTGCCATTTTTCGGGGTGCACTCAGCCTCGTGATGCCAATTGAGAGCTACTTGCCCGAATAGTAGCGGGTCCGGTCAAAGAAAACCATCATAACGACTGGGAGAGCGGTGCGCTGATCACACGCCCCTCCTATCTGCATCCTCAGCTGAGGATGACACGGTGGTCGGATGGTCCCGATGGGCCACTTGTGGCCTGACGACGGAGTGCATGCATGCATAAGTTCATGGCGTTTTGGTTTTTCAGTTGACATTCCGGTTGCTACGGGCTTATTTACCGACTGTAATTTTTTTATTTGTGGTTCACTATTGCTATTTGTGTTTACATAATGTCAGTTTGTCATTTGGAGAGACTGAGTGAAGCTGTGGACGCTAGAAAATGAAGTGCCAAGTGGAGAAATCGGAACATTTCCGAGATATTCTTCTGTTAGAGGTTAATTGAGAGGCGACAGTAGCCGGCCGCGGTGGCCGTGCGGTTCTAGGCGTTCCAGTCCGGAACCGCGCTGCCGCTACGGTCGCAGGTTCGAATCCTGCCTCGGGCATGGGTGTGTGTGATGTCCTTAGGTTAGTTAGGTTTAAGTAGTTCTAAGTTCTAGGGGACTGATGACCGCAGCAGTTGAGTCCCATAGTGCTCAGAGCCATTTTTTAGAGGCGACAGTAGCGAAGGCAGCCAGAAACATGTGCGCCGTGTACTGGGATAATGCCATAGGACAGAGAGTGACTAAAAATGGTTTTCTCGTTTTAAGAAGGATCATTTGGCATTCGCGACTCTCCACGTTCTAGACCTTCGGGGTTCGACGACGGTCGTGGTCGTTTAAGCGCTTTAATCCACAATGATCCGCGGCAGTGTACTCGAGAACTGGCAGATTTGATGAACTTTGACCACTCCACCATCGTGAGACATTTTGTATGCAGTGGAGAAGGTCCAAGAATCTGGTGTTTGGGTACTGCATGTTCTAAACCAAAATCACAAAAAACACCTGGTGCCCGTACGTGCATCTCTGCTTGCTCATCATCAATTGGCTAGGAAGTTCTGGTCTTACGGTAAATCAGTAAGTGGATCGAAATAGCATATCCAGACACTCTGGGAGGATAATGGCATTGAAACACAGGATGACACGCGTAAAGCTGAAATACTAAACACCTTTTTCCAAAGCTGTTTCACAGAGGAAGACCGCACTGCAGTTCCTTCTCTAAATCCTCGCACAAACTAAAAAATGGCTGACATCGAAATAAGTGTTCAAGGAATAGAAAAGCAACTGGAATCACTCAACAGAGGAAAGTCCACTGGACCTGACAGGATACCAATTCGATTCTACACAGAGTACGCGAAAGAACTTGCCCCCCTTCTAACAGCCGTGTACCGCAAGTCTCTAGAGGAGCGGAAGGTTCCAAATGATTGGAAAAGAGCACAGGTAGTCCCAGTCTTCAAGAAGGGTCGTCGAGCAGATGCGCAAAACTATAGACCTATACCTCTGACATCGATCTGTTGTAGAATTTTAGAACATGTTTTTTGCTCGAGTATCATGTCGTTTTTGGAAACCCAGAATCTACTCTGTAGGACTCAACATGGATTCCGGAAACAGCGATCGTGTGAGACCCAACTCGCTTTATTTGTTCATGAGACCCAGAAAATATTAGATACAGGCTCCCAGGTAGATGCTATTCTCCTTGAATTCCGGAAGTCGTACGATACAGTTCCGCACTGTCGCCTGATAAACAAAGTAAGAGCCTACGGAATATCATACCAGCTTTGTGGCTGGATTGAAGAATTTTTAGCAAACAGAACACAGCATGTTGTTCTCAATGGAGAGACGTCTACCGACGTTAAAGTAACCTCTGGCGTGCCACAGGGGAGTGTTATGGGACCATTCCTTTTCACAATATATATAAATGACCTAGTAGGTAGTGTCGTAACTTCCATGCGGCTTTTCGCGGATGATGCTGTAGTATACAGAGAAGTTGCAGCATTAAAAATTGCAGCGAAATGCAGGAAGATGTGCAGCCTGAATACATAGAAAGAAGGATCCTTCTTTGTATGATTATATGATAGCGGAACAAACACTGGTAGCAGTTACTTCTGTAAAATATCTGGGAGTATGTATACGGAACGAATTGAAGTGGAACGATCATAGAAAATTAATTGTTGGTAAGGCGGGTACCAGGTTGAAATTCATTGGGAGAGTCCTTAGAAAATGTTGTCCATCAGCAAAGGAGGTGGCTTAGAAAACACTCGTTCCACCTATACTTGAGTATTGCTCATCAGTGTGGGATCCGTACCAGGTCGGGTTGACAGAGGAGATAGAGAAGATCCAAAGAAGAGCGGCGCGTTTTGTCACAGGGTTATTTGGTAAGCGCGATAGCGTTACGGAGATGTTTAGCAAACTCAAGTGGCAGACTCTGCAAGAGAGGCTCTCTGCATCACGGGGTAGCTTGCTGTTCAGGTTTCCAGAGGGTGCGTTTCTGCATGAGGTATCGAATATATTGCTTCCCCCTACTTATACCTCCCGAGGAGATCACGAATGTAAAATTAGAGAGATTCGAGCGCGCACGGAGGCTTTCCGGCAGTCGTTCTTCCCGCGAACCATATGCGACTGGAACAGGAAAGGAAGGTAATGACAGTGGCACGTAAAGTGCCCCCCGCCACACACCGTTGGGTAGCTTACGGAGTAAAAATGTAGATGTAGATAATGCCGACCTTTCCGATACCGTATCGTTACAGGTGACGGGAAATGGTGCCTTTATGCTAACATAAACGAAAGTTAGGAATAATAGAGTCCAAACAAATCAGCAACTCCCCGTGCAAAGATCTGTGCGCGTCGACAAAGGTAATGTTATGCACCCGGTGGAACAGCGATACTGTTGTGTACTACGAATTGCTTCCCCGAGATGTAACCATCACTGCTGACTTGCGAACAACCGAGACGTCCTGCTGACGCAGTCCAGGAACTACGACCAGGAAGTGATGTTATTCCACAATAAAGCCCGCCCGCCTTCTGCTACACTGACAAAATACACTAAACAGGAGTTGCTTTGGGAAGTCATTCCGTACCTACCTTATTCACCCGATCTTGCGCGCTCATATTTTCACCTTCTCCGCACTCTATCGACCAACCTACTGAGAACTTCCCAACCGGGTAAAATGCGCTCCGCACATGGTTCGACGAGTTCTTTGTCTCAAAACGGTGTGATTTCTGCAGTCTCGGAATAGAATAGTTGTCCCAGCGTTGGCAGACATTGTAAAAAGCGAAGCAGAATATACAGGGTCGTCCATTGATAGTGACCGGACCAAATATCTCACGAAATAAGCGTCAAACGAAAAAACTACAAAGAACGAAACTCGTCTAGCTTGAAAGGGAAAACCAGATGGCGCTATGGTTGGTTCGCTACATGGCGCTGCCATATGTCAAACGGATATCAACAGCGTTTTTTTAAAAATAGGAACCCCCATTTTTATTACATATTCGTGTAGTACGTAAAGAAGTATGAAAGGTTTAAGTTAGACCACTTTTATCGCTTTGTGATAGATGGCGCTGTAATAGTCACGAACGTATAAGTACGTGGTATCACGTAACATTCCGCCAGTGCGGTCGGTATTTGCTTCGTGATACATTACCCGTGTTACAATGGACCGTTTACCAATTGCGGAAAAGATCGATATCGTATTCATGTATCGCTATTGTAATCAAAATTGCTCGGTATCCTGGACGACATCATCCAAGTGTCCGGAGCGTTCGCCGGATAGTTACGTTATTTAAGGAAACACGAAGTGTTCAGCCACGTGTGAAACGTCAACCACGACTTGCAACAAATGATGATGCCCAAGTAGGTGTTTTAGCTGCTGTCGCGGCTAATCCGCACATCTGTAGCAGACAAATTGCGCGAGAATCGAGAATCCCAAAAACGTCGGTATTAAGAATGCTACATCAACATCGACTGCACCCGTACCATATTTCTGTCCACCAGGCATTGATTGCATGGCGACGACTTTGAACGTCGTGTACAGTTCTCCCACTGGGAACAAGACAAATTACAGGATGATGACAGATTTTTTGCACGCGTTCTATTTAGTGACAAAGCGTCATTCACCAATAGCGGTAACGTAAACCGGCATAATATGCACTATTGGGCAACGGAAAATCCACGATGGCTGCGACAAGTGGAACATCAGCGACCTTGGCGGGTTAATGTATGGTGCGGTATTATGGGAGGAAAGATAATTGGCCCCCATTTTATCGATGGCAATCTAAATGGTGCAATGTATGCTGATTTCCTACGTAATGTTCTACCGATGTTACTACAAGATGTTAAACACTGCATGACAGAATGGCGATGTACTTTCAACATGATGGATGCACGTAGCTCGCGTGCGGTTGAAGCAGTATTGTACAGCATATTTCATGACAGGTGGATTGGTCGTCGAAGCACCATACCATGGCCCGCACGTTCACCGGATCTGACGTCCCCGGATTTCTTTGTGTGGGGAAAGTTGAAGGATATTTGCTATCGTGATTCACCGACTACGCCCGACAATATGCGCCAGCGCATCGTCAATGCATGTGCGAACATTACGGTAGGCGAACTACTCGCTGTTGAGAGAAATGTCGTTACACGTGTTACCAAATGCATTGGGGTTGACGGACATAATTTTGAGCATTTATTGCATTATTGTGGTATTTACTGATGATCACGCTGTAACAGCATGCGTTCTCAGAAATGATAAGTTCACAAAGGTACATGTATTGTAACCTCCCAAGAATGTAAGTTTGTTAAATGAAAAATAATGAAAAATGGGAATTGTGCTAAGTGTAACCTCCCCTTAAGAATTTTTAAAGTCAATAATATAGAAAGTGTAACCTCGTTGCAAAATTAAGAATGTCAATGTTAAGTAAAAATGCAAATGAGCCGGAATGTTAGCTCGCCACAAAATTAACGCTGAAATGAACCTGGTAAATTTTATAAGGGCAGCCGCGCTGACCCTTGGCCCTGTGCGATAATTAAATCTGAACTCAAAAACCAAAATTCTTACATTAGTAAACTCCGTCAATATCTGCTCGTATGATTCGGCACAGCTCCGTGCAATGCTGGCGTATATTTAATTCTGATTCTTGGAGGAAATGCATAGGAAAAACTCTTTAAATTAAAATGATTACTTTGTTTAAAAGATCCACTTTATAAAAACTTATTATTGGGGGAATTCTTGAAGAAATTAATTACAATCAATATACGTTATTAGCTGAGCGCAATGCTGCTTCATTACCTTCGACAACAATATACCTCGTCCAGAACCGTGACCAGAGATGGAGGGAGAGCACGCAGCCGACCCACGTCGACGCCCGCTCAGTACAACCGTCCACTCGCATCTACTGCTCCTCTCCCACGCTTTACTATTCTCCAGCTGTATCCGACTGAGTGCAACTAGCAACTGAACTCGACTACTACTGTCGTCTCGCGCGGTCAAGCGCAGACTAGCAACGATAAATAACTCTCTGGTCAGAGATTCTGTCATGCCTCGCCATCGCTGTCAATGAATACACTGAATACATACGTGTTTCATAACCCTCCACTGGGGGGGCAAAAATTTGGCAGCGATGGTGAGTCATTTGGACTTGCCATGAGCAACAAATTTTTTTTTAACTAATTGACTTTACAATTAGAGAATATGCAGATGTAGAACATGAAGTAAATATGGTGCACATGCACCAAGTACAAAACATATCATGCAAAGACAAAATATACATACAATGAGTACAAAACGTATCTGCAAATCAGAAAAATGTATATACAAATCATATTGATAAATGACAAAACTGCACACTTACTGATATTCAGCACAAAACATATTAACACATGACATAAGTGCACATGCACTGCTGTTCAGAACATATCAGCAAATCACAAATGTATATACAATAAGTAGAAATCATGTTAGAAAAATGACAAAAGTGCACACGCACTGAAATTCAGAATATATCAGCAAATCACAAATGTATATACAATAAGTAGAAATCATGTTAGAAAAATGACAAAAGTGCACATGCACTGAAATTCAGAATATTTCAGCAAATCGAAAAAATGTATAGGCCATGAATATAAATGATGTTAGCAAAAAATGATTTTCGCTATGTTACAAGAATTAGGATAGGAAAAGAAAGGATTGCATCATGGTTGTAGCACTTTATGTTGCACGCAGCTGCACTGAAAGTCCATATCTTTCCACAGAAGTACAACACCAAGTGAGACAATCTGAAGTTCTTTTCCCAGAAGTATTTATCAGCGTACCCAAGACACTGAAATGTCGTAGTTATATTCCATGTTATCACTTTGGCAGTACATCAGGTACACCAAACAGTGCGACCATAGTAACGTCTCCATCGCTCACGGTGGTGGACAGCATGTCGTGTCAACACCACGCTCTTACAAGGCACACCAACGTAGAATTAGTGCAAAAACCAAATATAGTGCTCCATGATCAAGAGGATATACAGGACAAATGGATATTAGGTCAGAAAGTGAAGGACATTAAGTCACATACTAGTCTTCATTGGGAATTACATTAGTAGTTTGCGGCATTCATAGCCCAGTTATTGAACATTTCTGTACTATGGATGTAGAATTACAGAAAAATGTCCATTAATTGATTTACAGACAACATTGTCATTGGTCATTTCAATACCGTAATCAGTAGCGTTCATTTCCCAGTTACAAGGCATAATTAGTAGCATTCATTTCCTTGTTACAAAGCATAATTAGTAGCATTCATTTCCTAGTTACAAAGCATTATTAATCATTGATCATTTAAATACAGTAATCATCTCAATACAGTAATCAGTAGCATTCTTTTCCCAGTTACAAAGCATAATTCGTAGCATTCATTTCCTTGTTACAAAGGATAATTAGTAGGATTCATTTCCTAGTTACAAAGCATTATTAATCATTGGTCATTTAAATACAGTAATCATCTCAATACAGTAATCAGTAGCATTCTTTTCCCAGTTACAAAGCATAATTAGTAGCATTCATTTCCTTGTTACAAAGCATAATTAGTAGCATTCATTTCCTTGTTACAAAGCATAATTAGTAGCATTTATTTCCTAGTTACAAAGCATTATTAATCATCGGTCATTTAAATACAGTAATCATCTCAATACAGTAATCAGTAGCATTCTTTTCCCAGTTACAAAGCATAATCAGTAGCATTCATTTCCTTGTTACAAAGCATAATTAGTAGCATTCATTTCCTAGTTACAAAACATTATTAATCATTGGTCATTTAAATACCGTAATCAGTAGCATTCATTATTCAAGTGACATATTATTCATAGCTGATCAGCATTACTCAGAACTCTCTTAAACTGGTATCATTATTTAGGACTGGTAATACATTTTTTTTTTGTTAGCAATGCATTGCTTTGGGTAATTATAGGGGAAAGCAAGAAAAAAAATTGCTTCTGGGTTGTTGCTGTAAATGAAAATGTGTAACGTCATTCGTCATGAGTCCGCTGTTGCAAGATTATGAAACAAGTAGAGTATATGTAATCACATTCATAAATGATATAGATTTAATGAACAACTGCTTATAGCACATTAATCTCATAAATAATTTCTCCTGCGAAAATATATAAAAAAATGGATTATTAAGCTGAAAGAAGAAATGCATTTTATGCTGAAAAGTAGTGAACTTCGAATTAACAGGTAGTGAAATGTGTATAAAAATGTGTTCCATAGCTGTCCTTTCCAAAACCTTCCATCATTATACTATGCAATATAACACCTGCTGTCAAAGCAAACTGCAACAAATACTTAAATAACTACATAGCATAAATACATAACTTCAACAATATCCTCATCTGTAAAGAAAAAAAGCTTCATTATCCATCACTTCATTGTCATAACTCCATTATTATCATCACCTGTAAAGAAAAACTTCATTATCCATAGTAGCATATTCTTCATCATTATTCATCAGCATTCATTATCATCTGCAAAAAGATCACTTCATTACTCATTACATAACTATTCCTTATCTCTAGCATATTTCATCACTAAAACTAAGATGTGCAGTTCTGTCTGACAGCCTGCATCAATCGCCTTGTATTCTGAAAGAAAAAATTAGTTAAGACTGCTATTCTACGATGTGTACAGTATATTCTTGTTAATGCTTGTCAATCCTGATCCATTTACTCTTCATCGCGAGGTTTGCATCTTCTTTCGTTCATTCCGAAGATGAAATTCCCATTTCTGTTTAATTTATTTCTTTTTACGCATCATTTCTTTCTGAAATTGATGAACAAAGATTAATGTCTTGCATTTACGTCATATACTCACTAAATAATGACTGGTTTATGATAACATAATTAAGCATACAGCATACCATGACAGAAAACGTAATATGAAAAAAGAAAAAAAATAGACAGTGTTCAAATGCAAAAATGTACACAGAATATCACAATGCAGCAGCAAAAAATGTAAAACAGTCACGATCTTGAGATATCATAGGGCAAAAATGTCAAAGTCAACTGGTGTGTGTTATATCTTAATTATTTCACAGTGCATATGAAAACAATCGTACATACATTAAAAAAATGATGACAAGAATTGTAACCTTCTTTAAGTTCACCTTGTATGCTGTGTAGTTAGTAGAGGCGAGAATTAAAGACTTTAATGGTGAGAGAATTTAATAAAATTAATATGTCACTAGATAAAATTGCATAATTATTCATAAGATACGTAAGTTTCTCTAAAAAAAAAAATGTGCACAGTCTGATATGTAACGACAAGAAGAGCGACCTGCTAACCTTATCTTGCCGGGCACTTGCCAAGAAAAAATATGATAATCATCAGTAAGTAGTCATGTGAATATAATTGCATAAGTCATCATAAAAATTAGAAAATGGCATCATAGCATGTTAAATCATAAAGTGTCTTCATTCAATAAAGGGTTCAATATTGGAGACATGGTGGTTGCCTTTACTTTTTCTGGTCCTCAGTGTTTCGACGTGTACTACATTGGGGTGAGGAATGCTGCGAATCCGATATGGACCTGCGTATAGAAGTTCAAATTTACTGCGCTTACCTTTTATTCTGCTGGATAAATAGTGTGTACGTACTAATATCTTCTGTCCAATGTGAAAGTCACGGCGTACACAAACTTGTTTTTGCTGTCTTCTCCGGCGCTCTGCGGCACGTTTGATGTTGTTCAGCGCAATGTTAATTATTTCATGGTGTCGTAGTCGACGAGATGTAGGAAAGTTTACTAATTCTGTAATTTTGTTAGTTGGTTCAACATTTTTCAGTATAACAGACGGAGATAGCATAGTGGATTCATTTGGAATGGAATTAATTACATCTTGGAATAAGAATATGTGTGTGTCCCAATCAATATGTCTTTTGTGGCAGTATATTCTACACAGTTTACCAATTTCTTTCATTAATCGTTCACAGGGGTTCGAAGAAGCATGGTACTTGGATATATAGATCGGAGAAATGTTTCTAGCTCGTAACATACGTGTCCATATAGCAGATCGAAATTGTGATCCATTGTCAGAAATTACTTTCAACACATGCCCTACATGAAATAAGAAATGCTTTACAAATGCTTTCGTAACGGTTTTAGCAGTAGCTTTGCGTAACGGAGTGAAGGTAATAAATTTTGAAGTGAGTTCAACAGCGATAAAGATGTAGCAAAAACCTCTATTAGTTCTGGGAATCGGACCAAAAATGTCTACAGCGGCCATGTGTCTCAATTTAACAGGTACAATGGGATATAATGGAGGAATATGTGAAGTGGTGTCTGACTTAGCTCTCTGGCAAATTTTACATGACGCTAAAACTGGCCGAATACGTTTCTCCATGTTCGTAAAATAACAGTTCTGTCTCAGTATAAGAAAACATTTTCTGGCTCCGTAATGTGCGTAACTTAAATGAGTATACCAAATTAATTTGTTAACAAACTCGTCAGGAATGCATAGTAACCAGTTGTTGCTGTCAGGGTGAGAGCGGCGAAACAGAATATTATTGCGTACAGTGTAATGGTTTCTAATGCTAACAATATTCCTATCTTGCCAAAGGTGTTTTATTTCTTTCCATATGTTGTCTTTATTTTGCTCTTTTGCTATGTCCTGTAATGACGATGAAATAAAATTTTCAAATGCAACTTGCTGAATGTACATGACGCTGAAATTTGCTTTGCAGAAGTTTGTTGCGACGTCTTGCTGATTGTTACTGTGAGAACGAGATAGTGCGTCTGCTATAACATTTTGTGTTCCGGGAATGTGAACGATTGTAAAATTAAATTCCTATAAATATAGCTTCCATCTGCTTAATCTGTCGAGAGTGAATTTAGCTGAAAGTAAAAATTGTATCGCTCTGTGGTCTGTGTAGACGGTGGTATGTCTTCCATAAAGAAAATGTCGAAATCTCGTAAAAGCCCATACAACACATAATGTTTCTAGTTCTGTAACGGAATAATTTCTTTCAGCAGGTGACAGAATGCGACTTGCAAATGTGATGTTTTTAATTATTGTATATCCATCTTCTTCAATTCCCTGAAAAATATGTACGCCTAAAGCTGTGTTGGAACTATCGGTGGCAATGGAAAAATTTCTGGTAAAGATCTGGGTGCGATAAAAGTGATGCATTCAACAAAGCATGTTTCAAATAACATTTTCATGAACAAGATTCTGCGTGTCAAAAGTATTGCTTGTGTTACTGGAATATGCAACCTGTATTGTATTTAATCAAATTCTATCTGACGTGTTATTATTTTCAGGAGGATGCTGTGGCATTTCCACTATTTGCACTGTTCTATTATTTCATCCAGACGTATTACGCTCTGGATGATACCTACTGTCGGGTTCATTCATGATAATATGTTGCTGCTGATCATTTTGCTGCTCGTAAGACCGACTGTTATTATACGTTCGCTGATAATTGTGCTCATTGTTTTTACGTCTGTCGTGATAGTCATTCCTATACGGTGCATTGCGATAGGAATTGAAGTACTGTGTTTCCTGCACGTAGTTATTTCCTTGCTGGCGTGCGTTACTATTTGTTGTACCTGGGACTATACGTGCACGCGGCGAAACATTAAAACTTGGATGACCTTGTGTACTGCATTGTTGGTCAGGTATGCTAACCGGCTGGTTTTGTTGCTGTTGCGGTGGAAAACGTCTATTGTTACCAAAATGCGTTCGCTGTTGCTGATAATTTTACACATACTGATGATAACGATTTTATCTGTTATTATAATTATGGCGATAGTTGTCATTACGGGAGTGTCTAAAGAGAACTGTCACTATCGGTATAACTTGTCACATCGGGTTTTCATTAGTCATTTTTCTTAATTCTAGGTAGAGCAATAGTTAAAGAGCTGTTTTGATAGATATAAAGGATAGTAGAAGAGAAGGCAACAGTGCAGAAAACTAAAGATGAAACAGCACTACTACGGCTCGGGGCCCTATGCTCGCTACGGCACATATTCATTAAAGCGTAATGAATCCCCTGAGGTCTATTACGCGCTGCAAATAAACTTCAGCTTTTGTGTTACAGGAAATGGCGGTAAAAATTCAGAAGCAAATTGCTGTATCCATGCTAATTGAGGTTTCTGTATTACACCAAATGTTGGTAAAAATTCAAGAGCAAATTATCGTATCCAGTTCAAAGCTAGTTTCTGCGTTACAGCTAATACCGGTGAAAGTACAAAATTAAATTGTCGTATACAGTTCAAATCGTGTATCTGTGCTCTGTCATTATTAAATTCCTTAGATTTTCTTACGGATAGAAAATGTTTGTAATCAAAATTATCGTCTCTGTATGTCGAAACAGGTTCAGGATTGTATGAGAATCTATTTGTCTGTGACTGTTCTGAATCTAACTCACGTACTCTGTAGATTACCCAAGTTATACGCGCTGCGTGAATCTGACAAATGTTCGCAAAGTGGCGTCTGCTGTGATGTGTTATTAACTGAAATATTTTTTATCTCTGTTACCTCTTGCTGTAAACTTGACAATTTTCTACGAAATGTATTGTTAGACGAATCTATCTCATTAATTGTCTGTTGTAGATTTTGGAATTCAGGTGTTTGGTTAAACAAAATCGGTACAGTATCGTCTGATTTGCTCTCATCATTACTTTCAATAACATCAATACGACTGGCCAATTCATCACATTTTTCAGTCAGTATTTTTACCTGATCATCGTTCTTACTGTCAGAAGCATTAATCTGTTTTTGTAATTTACGTGTAGTTTCGTTCAATTTTTTAACGTCAGCTTTGACGACATCGGAATCCTGTGTTAGTTCTAATTGCTCGAGTCTGTCGGTCACTGTTTGAAAATCTACTGTGTGTGTATCTGTTTTTGATCTAAGATCAGTAATTTCATCACGTAATTCAGTGTTCAACTGTTCGATGGTATTAATTTTGTCCGATACTGTAGCAATATTGTTGTCCACGTATGTTTTTGCCTTCGCGAACAATTTACGTTTGTCTTCTTGTCTCTGTGCTGTGATTGTTTCCATTACTTGTCATTTTACTTTATTTTGATCCTGTATAAATTTGCGGAAACGCATATCACTGTTTTGTATGTGGTGATTAAAACGTTCGTCAAGCTGAGTGTTCTGTTGGTCGAATTTCGCGTCTATCTTTGCATCCATTGTGCGCGAAAGTTCTGCTGTCATTAGTTTAAACTCGTCGCGTAATTGTGTAGCTTTTTCAGAGCATTGTTTACCGACTGCGCTAATTTCGTCTCTAAGTATTTCTGTTGTAGCTGTTTGCATTTCCCTTAATTCTTGAGCAACAGATCTAATTTCTTCGCTACTTTTCTTTGAACAAGCCTCAATTTCCTCGCGTAACTGTTCCTTAGTATCATGACACTGAGCGGCAACGGCTCTAATCTGATCACTAAGCTGTCTGGAATTGTTGTATAATTTTTCATTTAGCTGTTGTTTGAGATTTTCGTTATTTTCATTAAGCTGTTGTTTGAGATCTTCTTTAAGTTGTTTATGATTATCGTCTTGTCTTTCATTCTGTTGTTTGGAATTTTCATTAAGTTGTTGTTTGAAATCTTCACTAAGTTGTTCTTTGAGATCTTCACTAAGTTGTTTATTCGTCTGTAGCAACAATGCCATAATTTGATCCAAAGTAACATTACCTACTCTATTATCTGTGTTGTTTGATTGCGTACCTGCAATTGTGACGTTTTGTATGACCTTTTGGTCATTCTGCAATTTACAAAAAGGTTTGTCAGTCGAATGTACACTGTCAGTCACTATTTCGGAATTAAATGAATCCGTCCTACTTTTAGTATCCTGTTCATTTTCATTAGAAAAATTTGTCTGCTCGTCACGTGATTTTTGCAAACCGGTTGTGTTGAGCTGGGCAGCGCTCATTGCAACAGAACGCCCCGCGTCATCAATTGTCGTCAAATTAACAGAGGACACAATTGAATTCGTCTGTTCATCATTAGGATGATTGTCAGTAAACGGTGAATTGTCATCATTATATTGCGTGTCGCAAGTACTATCGGTGAAGTTATTTAATTCCGTTATTTCATTCATAATACCGCGCGATGCACTATTAATAATCTTTCGCGGCATTTTTACACTAATCACAATTATTCACAAATGAAATAAGCACAATGCAAAAAGCAACAAACAAAAATACAACAGAGAGCAACGAATTGCCGATGATCTGTGGAAGAAAATCACAAAATTAGTAAAAGCGTTGCGCCAAATGTTAATTATATTAAGTAAATGAGAGCAGATATCTAGCTACTTTTCAGAAGATTCTCAAAGAAATACGATCCTGGTCCGGATGTCGCCAAGTGTAACCTCCCAAGAATGTAAGTTTGTTAAATGAAAAATAATGAAAAATGGGAATTGTGCTAAGTGTAACCTCCCCTTAAGAATTTTTAAAGTCAATAATATAGAAAGTGTAACCTCGTTGCAAAATTAAGAATGTCAGTGTTAAGTAAAAATTCAAATGAGCCGGAATGTTAGCTCGCCACAAAATTAACGCTGAAATGAACCTGGTAAATTTTATAAGGGCAGCCGCGCTGACCCTTGGCCCTGTGCGATAAGTAAATCTGAACTCAAAAACCAAAATTCTTACATTAGTAAACTCCGTCAATTTCTGCTCGTATGATTCGGCACAGCTCCGTGCAATGCTGGCGTATATTTAATTCTGATTCTTGGAGGAAATGCATAGGAAAAACTCTTTAAATTAAAATGATTACTTTGTTTAAAAGATCCACTTTATAAAAACTTATTATTAGGGGAATTCTTGAAGAAATTAATTACAATCAATATACGTTATTAGCTGAGCGCAATGCTGCTTCATTACCTTCGACAACAATATACCTCGTCCAGAACCGTGACCAGAGATGGAGGGAGAGCACGCAGCCGACCCATGTCGACGCCCGCTCAGTACAACCGTTCACTCGCAACTACTGCTCCTCTCCCACGCTTTACTATTCTCCAGCTGTATCCGACTGAGTGCAACTAGCAACTGAACTCGACTCCTACTGTCGTCTCGCGCGGTCAAGCGCAGACTAGCAACGATAAATAACTCTCTGGTCAGAGATTCTGTCATGCCTCGCCATCGCTGTCAATGAATACACTGAATACATACGTGTTTCAGTATCGCATTGGAACAACCGAAATAAAATGTTCAAACGTACCTACGTTCTGGATTTTAATTTAAAAAACCTACCTGTTACCAACTGTTTGTCTAAAATTGTGAGCCATATGTTTGTGACTATTACAGCGCCATCTATCACAAAGCAAAAAAAGTGATCCAACTAAAACATTCATATTTCTTTACGTACTACACGAATATGTAATAAAAATGCGGGTTCCTATTTTTAACAAAACGCACTTGATATCCGTTTGACCTATAGCAGCGCCATCTAGCGCCATCTGGTTTCCCACTTCAAGCTAGACAAGTTTCGTTCTTTGTAGTTCTTTCGTTTGACGCTTATTTCGTGAGATATTTGGCGCGGTCACGATCAATGGACCACACTGTATATTGCTGATGACTAATGTCGGGAGCCCAACATATCGATATTTAAAATTACCAAAACTGGTTTCATCACATCGAAAAAATATTGATATATCGACTAAAATAATATCGACGTACGGGCCTATAAAAATTTTGGCAGCACATTGTAAATACACTGCCGTTTTTAGAGCTTTATATTTAAGTATTGATTTATTATTACACATTGTGTACATCAACAAGGTGACAGCCAGCATATTCACCTTAAAGCAAGAATTGTAAGGAAGACGATGCAGGTTAACGCTTGGCGACAACTACTTTGCTAGCAATGGTAACTGCATGTGAGTGGCACAAGAAAAGTTGTCCCATGGGCCACCGTCGTTCGATTTCTTCACATATCGGAATTGTCCGGAACACTTAATGTCGATTTCCCTGAGATCTCATTTCTGAAAACGCCAGTGCCTAGCAGCTGTAGTGTCCAAATTGCATGGTGAAGTTAAACGTTGCAGTTTCTCTTAGTAGCGCCAAGTGCCGATTATGTCAGCATTTCCCCTCATTAATTTTTTTAACGCTACTGTTCTGGTGTTTCTTCACATCGGAAATCTTGTTATTAAAGTCACACCACCATCCCCCAGTGTAATCGGACTTCTTCTTTGTGTCACTCATACTTGCTTCACACAGTCAAAGAGAAAAACTGGACGTGATGAAAGCTCAAAAAGTAGTAAGACTCCTCCACACACGGAAAGTAAAATCACGTCCTATAACAATTTCAAAAGAACAATTTTAAATATATACCAAAAATCCTGAAAAAGTGTAATATAAAATAAAAATATTGGTACTTGATATTGCCATTTCGATACCGATATATCGGTATATTGGGAAAAGTGGTACAGCCATTATTTATCGAAATGTTTTGGAAAAAATATCTATTTATCGATATTTTATCATCAGCGCTAGTGTGAATCCGATGGAATTCATTTGGAACGCAATCGAACATCAGCTTCACTATCACAAACGCCCGCCCTATAATGTAGGTGAATTGCGTGACCTGTTAGTAGACTTTTGGTGCCAGATACCCCTGAAACGCTACCAAAGATTTGTCCAACCCATGTGACGGAGAATCGCTGCTATATTGCGCAGTTAAACAGGTGGCAATAATGTTGTGATTCGTCACTTCCGTACAAGAATCAAGATTTGACTGTGAAAATGAAAGGGTAGGATTAAAAAGGGCTCAAGGCAGGAATAGTGTCATTCTTTTATTCTATTCAACCTGTATATCGAATAGGCTACGAAGTATAAATAAAAGATTTTGTTTGTGACTCCAAGTCAGCAGTGACAGACATCAGCGATTTGCTGCGTGGTGATATTGCTAGCCTGTCCCAAAGCGAAGAAGAATTACAAGACACATTGAGTGGAATGATGGAATGAGTTGTCTGATGACCACAGAATATGAATTGAAAGTAAACGAAAGAGTGACTAAAATATTGAGGATAAGCAGAAATGAGATTAGTAGCAAACCGAACATCATGAGAATGAATTCTGCTACATTGGAAGCAAATAACGCGTCACGAGTGAAATAAATACATTAGAAACAAGCTATCACAGGCAAAAGGAGGCTTACACTCCGGAAGGCATCTGTTAGTGTAAATCATAGGAGGAAATTTGAGAAATAAATTTCTGGGCTTGCATAACTGATACAGAACAATTTAGCAAAATGAACTGTGTGGAAACCGGAAAAGAAGAAAAGATGGGGATGGATTGCAATAAAAGTTGTGAGGAAGGAGGAACTGCATTAAGAAGTCGAGTCGTTATCAGTTAACAATCATATATGTAAAAGTTAAGTGAAAGGAGTGAGTACCTTTCTAGTGTGAGTAGAACTGAAGTTATTGTTTGGAATTTTCGTGAACGGACAACCTACAGAGACTGCACTGGAAGTTGAAACTAGTATCGATAAAAAAAGGCAATATCAATTAAGTGGTGACGTCTATGGGATGACAAATTATCAGCGTTGATTACAAAAGCCGGCCGGTGTGGCCGTGCGGTTCTAGGCGCTTCAGTCTGGAACCGCGAGACCGCTAAGGTCGCAGGTTCGAATCCTGCCTCGGGCATGGATGTGTGTGATGTCCTTAGGTTAGTTAGGTTTAAGTAGTTCTAAGTTCTATGGGACTAATGATCACCGATGTTAAGTCCCATAGTGCTCAGAGCCATTTGAACCATTTGATTACAAAAGTGTGGGTATAGAAGGTAAAGGTAGCAACGCTGTTAGTAAGCAACCATTAACATAAGTTTAGAAAAACCATGTTGTCATTTGTAACAGATTCTTATCATATGTATTTACCAAATCGATAATATGAAATGATTGTATGGCGTTGTTAGCCGGAAGAACACATCTGACGTTGTTCGCCGCCTAATTCAAGTCTTTCTATTGGATGCCACTTCGGCGACTTGGGCGTCTTTGCGGTGAAGATGAGATGAAATGATTACGATAACACAAATGGTCACTAATTACAGGTACGTCACGAACAAACAGGTAATCGGCTTATTTCTTTGGTGGGTGTGATGTGTTCAAGTCGTCTCGCTCAAAAATCTGATCGCCGATCAACTAAATAAACAATAATATATGTAAATTCCAAAAAGGAGAGCTTACAACAACTTCTGAGTTTCCGTCAAACCTAAGCCCAAGTAGATGTAGACTTAATCGAAAAATTTATGTATAAAACACATTTATGCTAACTGGATAATGTTTCATACTGAGATCAGTAGCTCTTCCTAAGCACACAACCGCAGTTACATCGTAGATGTCTCGTCTCGTTTAGTGGAACGTTTTTCCATGTATTTTCATATGCTTTCATCCATGTCAGTTTCCGCAATTAATCACGATAGATCCTGTGTAGCAATTGAGGAATTGTATAGATCGCCTTAGTATTCTTCAACCTGTTACTTTTAATTTGAGTCCCTATTAATTACGGCCGAACAATTCCGTTAATGCAAATACTTCAAAGCGCCTGCTTGTGTCGTAAAAAACATTTGAGCAGCTGAAAGCGACCGGGGGCACTGCTAATCGACCAAGAACTTCGACCTCGGCGACCGCAATGCGGCAGTTGCCTTCCACTGATGCCACCTTTACTGACAAAAGACGGTCTACTGTGACCTTCCGTTGCGCACACGATGTTCTGGTGTTGCCCTCGGTCTCTGGCGTCTACTATCTATTTCTGCACTATCCGGATCCATCTATGTAATGCGTAATTGACCACTCGATATCATAAGAGGTGGACCTGCCAAAATAAGAGAAGGCAAAGAGTACTGTGTTGTCAGTAGAGAAGCAATTGTAGCAGAATGGGCCTTTCAGGAGAGGTTACTGACTTCGAACGTGTACTAAGTCACTGGATTTATTTATCTATTTTATTTTACACATCTAGTTCCGTAGGATCAAATTGAGAAGCCAATTTCCATGGTCATGGAACGTGTCAGTACATGAAATTACAACAGAAAAATAATAACAGATAATATAAAATACACGACCGCTACGGTCGCAGGTTCGAATCCTGCCTCGGGCATGGATGTTTGTGATGTCCTTAGGTTAGTTAGGTTTAACTAGTTCTAAGTTCTAGGGGACTAATGACCTCAGCAGTTGAGTCCCATAGTGCTCAGAGCCACTTTTTTTTAATATAAAATAAATGTTTGTGAAATCTAAAAAGACGACAAACTATAAATTTATATGAACGTAATCAAAAATGTAACACAATAATTAGTTTACATTTCCAAGGAACTCCTCGACAGAATAGAACGGATGATCCATGAGGAAACTCTTCAGATTAGATTTGAAAGCGCACGGATTACTACTAAGAATTCTTGTGGTAGTTTACTCAAAATGAATGTGGCGGAATACCGCACGCATTTCCGCACAAGGGTCAGGGAAGTGTGATCGACATGCAGTTTGCATTTCCGCCTAGTATTAACTGAGTGAAAGTTGCTAATTCTTGGGAACAAGCTGATATTGTTTGCAAGAAAGGACGTAAAAGGATATATATATTGAGGGCCAATGTGAGAATGCCCAGGCTAATGAACAGTGGTCGACAACAGGTTCGCGAACTTGTGCCATTTTTTGCCCGAACCGCCCGTTTCTGAGTCAAAAATACCCATTGAGAATGGGAAGAGTTATCCCAAAATATAGTACCATTCATCTAAAGCTAATGCAAGTAAGCATAGTAGACTACTGTCCGTATCGAACCATGACTTACTTCAGAGACTGTTGTAATCGAAAATTGTAGCATTAAGTCTTTTGAACAAGATCCTGAACATGGGTTTTCCACGACAGTTTACTATCTTTCTGAACACCTACAAATTTGAACTGTTCAATCTCACCAATCATATACCCATTTTGTGTAATTATAACGTCAGTTTTGTTGAATTGTATGTTAGAAAATGTAAAAACTGAGACTTACTGTGATTTAGCGTTAGTTTATTTCCAACAAACCATAAACGTATGTCTTGAACTGCGCTATTTTAAACAGTGCCAGTGTTGTACACAACATCCTTTACTACCAGCAACGAACAAAAATATCTCAGAATCACCTGTAATACTAAAAAGGCATATGGCTTAAATAAATACGGAACAGGAGTGGCCCCAGTACTGATCCTTGGGGTACTCTCCATTGAACTGTGCCCCACTCGGACCCTACGTCATAGCCACTCTTAAGAATGTAGAGAATGTTATTTGGCTGTCTGTTCTTAAAGTAAGGGGTGAACCAACTGTGAGCCACTCCCAGTATTCAATAATACAGAGGGGTCAAAAAAATGTATCCACTGTTTAATAAGAGCCCATAACTTGCAAACTATTTTGCAGAGTTGTCTCATTTTTGGTGAAAGTGTAGCTTAAAGTCCAACTTAAAGATACAACTATAGGTGTTCGAAATGGTCATCATTAACATCCACACACAAACGATACCGCCGAACTGCAGCACGAATTACTGACTGCAACGTGTTCAGTTGGATACTTGCACATGAATGTACGACGGATTCTCGAAGTTCATCCAATGTGGGTGGCTTTTGTCGATAAACGACGTCCTTTAGTGTTCCCCCACAGGTAAAAGTCCAGAGGAGTTAGGTTTGGGGAACGTGACGGATACTCCACAGCATCTCTACGGCCTATCCATCTTCCTGGTAGATTTTCGTCGAGATACGTCCTAACACGATTTTGGTAGTGGGCTGGGGCACCATCTTGTTGAAAGTAAACTCTTCTGTCTCCATACAAGTCTCGGATGGCAGGTAAAATGGATGTCTGAAGCTTCTCAAGGTACACCTCACTGGTAACTGTGCCGTCAAAGAAGAATGGCCCAATTAAGGCCCGGTAAGACAACCCACACCACACATTTACTCCTGGCAAATTCACGGCTTTGTCTACATGGACGTTCGGATTTTCGGCGGCCCAGTACATGCAATTGTGGCGATTTAGTGCACGTTGAGTTTGAACTGTGCCTCATCAGACCACACAATCATCTCTGCAAACTCTTCATCTTTGCGCACCATGTTAGTAAACCGCACGCGGCACTCCATTCTACGATCTGGGTCCTCCTCGCTCATTGCGTGTAGCAATCGTGGGATGTAGCACTTCCACTTTGCTGTCTTCAAAACACTAAAGGACGTCGTTTATCGACAAAAGCCACCCACATTGGATGAACTTCGAGAATCCATCGTACATTCATGTGCAAATATCCAACTGAACACGTTGCAGTCAGTAGTTCGTGCTGCAGTTCGGCGGCATCGTTTGTGTGTGGATGTTAATGGTGACCATTTCGAACACCTACAGTTATATCTTTAAGTTGGACTTTAAGCAACACTTTCACCAAAAATGAGACAACTCCGTCTATTAGTTTTCAAGTTATGGACTTTTAAACAGTGGATGCATTTTTTTGGACCCGTCTGTATTCCAACTTCTGTGGTAATATTTTGTGATCAACACAATCAAACGCCTTAGTTAAATAAAAAAAGGTGCCTAGATTTCGAAACCTTTGCTTTAATCCATCCAGTACCTCGTAGAGAAAAGAGAATGTAGCATTTTCCGTTGTTAAACCACTTCTAAAACCAAAATAAACATTTGACAACAAATTATGTGAAATGAAACGATCAATTATCCTTACAATCATACACAGCCTTTTCTATAACTGATATCATCTCACTGTGAGTCACAAATCCATCAGTGACACTTAAACCCCTCTGAAGCTGCCCAAGTCAAGTGTTGGTGAGGTGACTGTGAAGTGGAAACATGAAGGATCGACTACATCTAAACCGAGACCAGAGAGACCTCATGTAGTGGAGGAGAGGGACCGTCGGGCACGGCGGAGGGTGGCTGTGGAAAATCGCGGAGGGAATCACTCGTGAGCTCCAAGATGCTACCAGCAGTCCAGCTAGCGCAATGACTGTGCGTAGAAAGTTAAACACAATGGCCTACAGTGGTCGAGCAGCTTCTCATGAGCAACACATTTCTTCAGTCATTGCTAAGCAACGCTTAAAGTGGTGTGATGGAGCGGCGCCACTGGACAGCAGATGACTGGAAATGAGCGGTATGGAGTGATGAATCGCGCTGTATGCCGTGGAAATCCGATGGAAGGGATTTGAGTATGACGAATGCTTAGAGAACGTTACCTGCCATCACGTGTAGTGCGAGCAGTGAAGTATAGAGGAGGTGATGTTACGTTAATGGGGGTGTTTTAGTGGTTAGAGTGTGGTATCCTTACGGTGCATAAGAAAACGCTAAAACTGGGAGGATATGCACACAATGTGAGGCACAGCGGGCAGTAGAGGAAAAGTTCGGACACTAAAATTGCTCCAGTGTGACTGTGCACCCTGTCGTGAAGCAGCATCTGTGACGCAGTGGTTTTTGGACAATGATATTTCTGAAATGGACGGGCCAGCCCAGAGTCCCGACCTGAACTCAGTGGATCACCTTTGGGATGAGTTAGAACGTTCAGTTCGCACCGTACTCCAGCAGCCCAATATTACTACCTTCTCTGGTTTCGGCTCTTAGGGAAGAAACAGCTGCCGTTCCTCCACAGACATTCGGAAACCTCAATGAAAGTGTCCCCAGCAGAATTCATGCCATTATAAAGGCGAAGGGTGTACACAATCCATATTAATGTGCACTAATAGGTGTCCTGATACTTGTTATCAGATAGTGTAGGTCTACATCTTACTCCGCAAGCCGCCTTACGGTACGTGAAAGTGAGTACTGCTGATACTACTAACACCCCCCTCCCCTCCTCCACCAATACTCCAACACCCTTTCCGTCTTTAACTGGTGAATGGCGTGTAGGAAGAATGACTGACGAAGCAGCTCGGTATGAGCTCTAATGTCGCTTAGTTCTTCGTTGTGGTAATTTCGCGGGACATACACTACTGGCTATTAAAATTGCTACACCAAGCAGAAATGCAGATGATAAACGGGTATTCATTGGACAAATATATTATACTAGAACTGACATGTGATTACATTTTCATGCAATTTAGGTGCATAGATCCTGAGAAATCAGTACCCAGAACAACCACTTCTGGCCGTAATAACGGCCTTGATACGTCTGGGCATTGAGTCAAACAGAGCTTGGATGGCGCGTACAGGTACTGCTGCCCATGCAACTTCAACTCGATACCACAGTTCATCAAGAGTAGTGACTGGCGTATTGTGACGAGCCAGTTGCTCGGCCACCATTGACCAGACGTTTTCAGTTGGTGAGATATCTGGAGAATGTGCTGGCCAGGGCAGCAGTCGAACATTTTCTGTATCCAGAAAGGCCCGTACAGTACCTGCAACATGCGGTCGTGCATTATCCTGCTGAAATGTAGGGTTTCGCAGGGATCGAATGAACGGAAGAGCCACGGGTCGTAATACATCTGAAATGTAATCTCCACTGTTCAAAGTGCCGTCAATGCGAACAAGAGATGACCGAGACGTGTAACCAATGACACCCCATACCATCACGCCGGGTGATACGCCAGTATGGCGATGACGAATATACGCTTCCAATGTGCGTTCACCGCGATGTCGCCAAACACGGGTGCGACCGTGATGATGATGTGAACAGAACCTGGATTCATCCGAAAAAATTACGTTTTGCCATTCGTGCACCCAGGTTCGTCGTTGAGTACACCATCGCAGGCGCTCCTGTCTGTGATGCAGCGTCAAGAGTAACTGCAGCCATGGTCTCCGAGCTGATAGTCCATGCTGCTGCAAACGTCGTCGAACTGTTCGTGCAGTTGCTTGTTTTCTTGCAAACGTCCCCATCTGTTGATGCATGGATCGAGACGTGGCTGCACGATCCGTTACAGCCATGCGGATAGGATGCCTGTCATCTCGACTGGTAGTGTTACGAGGCCGTTGGGATCCAGCACGGCGTTCCGTATTACCCTCCTGAACCCACCGATTCCATATTCTGCTAACAGTCATTGGATCTCGACCAACGCGAGCAGCAATGTCGCGATACGAAAACCGCAATCGCGATAGGCTACAATCCGATCTTTATCGAACTCGGAAACGTGATGGTACGCATTTCTTCTCCTTGCACGAGGCATCATAACAAAGTTTCACCAGGGAACGCCGGTCAACTGCTGTTTGTGAATCTGAAATCGGTTGGAAACTTTCCTCATGTCAGCACATTGTAGGTGTCGCCACCGGCGCCAACCTTGTGTGAATGCTCTGAAAAGCTGATCATTTGCATATCACAGCATCTTCTTCCTGTCGGTTAAATTTCGCGTCTGTAGCACGTCATCTTTGTGGTGTAGCAATTTTAATGGCCAGTAGTGTAGTTTTTCGCTGTGGCAATTTTTCGAGACATATATGGGAGGAAATAATGTCGTCTGACTTTCTGGGACGTACCCACTCGGAATCTTATCAGGAAATCTCTCCAAAATAGAAACACTGGATCTTGGTGGGCATTTTTAAACGCTCTCGCGCTGACTAAGCGACCCCATGACGAAACACTCTGCCCATCATTTGACCTTCTGTATCTTTTCTTTTGTTAAAACCTTGCAAGGTTTCTAAATTGATAAGCAATACTCAAGAATTGATCGAACAAGTGTTTTGTAAGCCTCTTCTTTCGTTGATGAATCACATCTCCGTAAGATTCTTCCAATGAATCTCAGCCAGGCACCTGGCACTACAATTTCTTTTATGTGACCATTCCACTTTACGTCGCTCCGAATGTCGTTCTACTCTGAGGCATTTTTTGGTGTTCTGTTTTCAATGATTTCTCGTTAATAGCGTAATCGAAATTAATGGATTTCTTTGTACATTTATTATTTTTTACGTTTCAACTCCTATTCCCCGCATCTGACAGTCATCCTCTCCCGACATTTCACTACACGTTCCTAGCGGTGGAACCTTCCTACAGACAGCAGCAACGTCCGCAAACAGCCTCAGGGACCATTCGACATATTCCAGTATTTACACATACTGCACACTGTACCGAATCTCCAACACTCCTTTGGGGTATTCCGAGAATTACTTTTACGTTTTTCGATTTTGTCTCGTTAAGACCGAAATATTGATTGCTGTCAGCATGGACAGTCCTAGACCCAGTCACAAATCTGGTCCGATTGTCAGTAAGCTTGTATTTTGTCCACTAAACTACAGTTTTCGTGACCTGCTGTAACATCGAGCTGGGTGGTGCTAAAGCAATCTGAAATATTGAACGAAAAATTACACCTGCCAATGACATTTCCAATAACGTAGTGAAGGAAGGGTGACTGCATATTTGTTGTACCTATGAGTGAGCAATGTCACAACGTGGGTCAACCCACAATGTTCTCTTGCCGAAATCCTACTGGTTGCTGTTTGTTACTGCCTCAGACGAGCGACAACACTGTGTTGCCGTGCCGGCCGGAGTGGCCGAGCGGTTCTAGGCGCTACAGTCTGGAGCCGAGCGACCGCTCCGGCGCAGGTTCGAACCCTCCTCGGGCATAGACGTTTGTGATGTACTTAGGTTAGTTAGGTTTAATTAGTTCTACGTTCTAGGCGACTGATGACCTCAGAAGTTAAGTCGCATAGTGCTCAGAGCCATTTGAACCATTTGATTTGTGTTGCCGTTCCTGGTAAGTTCATACTCAGTTGACCACCATGTTTATGCTGCTGTGGATGATTTGACGACGAAATCAGTGTCAATTGTGAAACATAATGGCTGTGGATAGCATAAAACTCCTGAATAATACTAAACCAGTTGTAGAGATTTTCTCAGACAGACAGATTGCCGTATAAAATTCATGTGCGCTCTCTTCGTAAGACTCTGAGCCAACTTTGATTACGCTATTGGCGTGGAGGAATATTGCCGCATACAGTTGGTCGGTTGAGATTTTCGAGGTGCTCCTCCCGGAGTTTTTTATTTTTATTATTATCGTGAAGAGGAGATTTCGAAAAAGACGGCGGTCCATTCGGAGATGGCGTGGTGTATGTATCGGGGAGTTGATTTTGATACACCAAAGTGGGGATGTCCTTGAGAGATGGGAGGTTGTATGCATTGAAGAGTGATTCCAGGACACTGAGGTGAAGAGTTCGTTTGGGGACGCTGAGCAGGTGAGTTTCGCCCACGGGTGGCGAAGTCCAACATTCGAGTCTGAGCACGGGCGACCTGGTCGCGGATTTGCAGTTTCTCCGCGACAGTGAGCATGAGGTTCACCCACGATGGGCAGCTATCTGTGGTGACCATCTTTGCAGCTTCTGCACATGGGGACTTTTCCTTGTGGCTTTATGTCCTCAGTGGCATGTTCTTTCGACCTGCGGAAGCAGTTTTTCAGTTAACGCATGTTGCAATAGGGGTAATGCAGGAGTAGGTTTAATAATGAATAAAAAATAGGAGTGCAGGTAAACTACTACAAACAGCATAGTGAACGCCTTATTGTGGCCAAGAGAGACACGAAGGTCACGCCTACCACAGTAGTACAGGTTTATATGTCAACTAGCTCTGCAGATGACGAAGAAATTGAAGATATGTATGATGAGAGAAAAGAAATTATTCAGATTGTGAAGGGAGATGAAAATTTAATAGCCATGGGTGACTGGAATTCGATAGTAGAAAAGGAAGAGAAGGAAACGTAGTAGGTGAATATGGATTGGGGATAAGAAATGAAAGAGGAAGCCGCCTGGTAGAGTTTTGCACACAGGATGACTTAATCATAGCTAACACTTGGTTCAAGAATCATGAAAGAAGGTTGCATACATGGAAGAAGCCTGGAGATACTAAAAGGTATCAGATTATATAATGGTCAGACAGAGATTTCGGAACCAGGTTTTGAATTGTAAGATATTTGCAGGGGCAGATATGGACTCTGACCACAATCTATTGTTTATGAACTGTAGATTAAAACTGAAGGCACTGCAAAAAGGTGGGAACTTACGGAGATGGGACCTGGATAAACTGACTAACCAAGAGGTTGTAGAGAGTTTCAGAGAGAGCATAAGGGAACGATTGACAAGAATGGGGGAAAGAAATACAGTAGAAGAAGAATGGGTAGCTTTGAGGGATGAAGTAGTGAAGGCAGTAGAGTATCTAGTAGCTAAAAAGAAGAGGGCTAGTAGAAATCCTGGGGTAACAGAAGAAATATTGAATTAAATTGATGAAAGGAGAAAATATAAAAACGCAGCAAATGAAGCAGGCAAAAAGCAATACAAACGTCTCAAAAATGAGATCGATAGGAAGTGCAAAATTGCTAAGCAGTCATGGGTAGAGAACAAATGTAAGGATGTAGAGGCATATTTCACTAGAGATAAGAAAAGAGAACCACTTGTATGAATATCAAGAGCTCAGATGGAAACCCGGTTCTAAGTAAAGAAGGGAAAGCAGAAAGGTGGAAGGTGTGTATAGAGGGTCTATACAAGGGCGATGTACTTGAGGACAATATTATGGAAATGGAAGACGATGTAGTTGAAGATGAAATGGGAGATATGATACTGCGTGAAGAGTTTGACAGAGCACTGAAAGGGCTGAGTCGAAACAAGGCCCCGGGAGTAGACAACATTCCATTAGAACTACTGACAGCCTTGGGAGAGCCAGTCCTGACAAAACTCTGTCATCTGGGGAGCAAAATGCATGAGACAGGCGAAATACCCTCAAAATTCAAGAAGAATATAATAATTCCAATCCCAAAGAAAGCAGGTGTTGACAGATGTGAAAATTACTGAACTATCAGTTTACTAAGCCACGGTTGTAAAATGCTAACACGAATTCTTTACAGACGAATGGAAAAACTGGAAGAAGCCTACCTCGGGGAAGATCAGTTTGGATTCCGTAGAAATATTGGAACACGTGAGGCAATACTGGCCCTACGACTTATCTTAGAAGCTAGATTAAGAAAAGGCAAACCTACGTTTCTAACATTTGTAGACTTAGAGTAAGATTTTGACAATGTTGACTGGAATACTCTCATTCAAATTCTAAAGGTGGCAGGGGTAAAATACAGGGAGCGAAAGGCTATTTACAATTTGTACAGAAACCAGATGGCAGTTATAAGAGTCGAGGGGCACGAAAGGGAAGCAGTGGTTGGGAAGAGAGTGAGACAGGGTTGTAGCCTCTCCCTGATGTTATTCAATCTGTATATTGAGCAAGCAGTGAAGGAAACAAAAAAAAATTCGGAGTAGGTATTAAAATCCAGGGAGAAGAAATAAAAACTTTGAGGTTCGCCGATGATATTGTAATTCTGTCAGAGACAGCAAAGGACTTGGAAGAGCAGTTGAACGGAGTGGACTGTGTCTTGAAAGGAGGATATAAGATGAATATCAACAAAAGCAAAACGAGGATAATGGAATGTAGTCGAATTAAGTCGGGTGATGCTGAGGGAATGAGATTGGGGAATGAGACACTTAAAGTAGTAAAGGAGTTTTGCTATTTGGGGAGCAAAATAACTGATGATGGTCGAAGTAGAGAGGATATAAAATGTAGATGGGCAATGGCAAGGAAAGCATTTCTGAAGAAGAGAAATTTGTTAACATCGAGTATAGATTTAAGTGTCACGAAGTCGTTTCTGAAAGTATTTGTATGGAGTGGAGCCATGTATGAAAGTGAAACATGGACGATAAATAGTTTGGACAAGAAGAGAATAGAACCTTCGAAATGTGGCGCTACAGAAGAATGTTGATGATTAGATGGGTAGATCACATAACTAATGAGGAGGTATTGAACAGAATTGGGGAGAAGAGAAGTTTGTGGCACAACTTGACTAGAAGAAGGAATCGGTTGGTAGGACATGTTCTGAGGCATCAAGGGATCACCAATTTAGTATTGGAGGGCAGAGTGGAGGGTAAAAATCGTAGAGGGAGACTAAGAGATGAATACACTAAGCAGATTCAGAAGGATGTAGGCTGCAGTATGTACTGGGAGATGAAGCAGTTTGCACAGGATAGAGTAGTATGGAAAGCTGCATCAAACCAGTTTCAGGACTGAAGACCACAACAACAACAACAACATGTTGCATAGCCTTTCAGTTTAGTGGTTCACAATCACTGTCGTGTAAGGTAATCAGTCAGATAGCATTGCTGTTGATTCACAGATGGAGGCAACGTATAGAGAATCTCCCATCCCTTCATGCAGCTTTACCAACCCGAGCATTACTATTGATATAATTGTGATGTAGAGATGTTTGGTTGGATCAGTTTTTCTGTATTATTTACTTTGAACATCATAATCCATACATGTTTTAATATAATAAATTAATCGTTTCCTTGAACAATCTTTCTAATTTTAATAGAGAATGTACCTTGTATGGGATGCCTCATGTCACTTAATGGTTTATCACAAGTTGTCAACTTAGGGTTAACGTCTAGAGCCACATAACATTAATATACATTCACATATTCTGTTGCACACAGATTACAGTCATGCTTCTTAATGGTGGTTCTGTGTCGATTGCCCTTCTTGTAATTCGCATATTGTCATACCATCACGCAACTTGTAACTTAAATTATTACGAACTGTCGGGAAAAAAAATTAGCACACGTGCAAAGCAGAAGTCGATTTTGATCAGATGATGTGATAAGCCTCCTGGGGGATAGTATATGTATTGATAATGGTTTCAGCGTCGTCCGTTAACAGATAGAGTAGCGGCATAGCATCCAAAGTTCCATCTGTGTATACCTTTTAGTAGGGAATGCTCACAGACAGAAGGCTCTGTGTGGTGCAAACGTGTGAAGCAAGCAAGCAACCATACGATGTAGACGTACTCGGGCTTCCTACAGCCAACTGAGTGCGTTTGAAAGGGGTCGAATTGTGGCGTTCCGAATGGCGGATGGTCCTGTCGGTGAATTTCCACACAAGTTGGATGTGGTGCCTCGGTTGTGCAACGAGGCTGGTATAAATGGTCGTGTGAACATACTTACAGCCATAGACGAGTTTCTGGGCGTCCACGTAGCACAGACATCCGCCAGGATCGTCGTATTGTAAGGGCAGCAGAGGAAGATCGTACACTCCTGGAAATTGAAATAAGAACACCGTGAATTCATTGTCCCAGGAAGGGGAAACTTTATTGACACATTCCTGGGGTCAGATACATCACATGATCACACTGACAGAACCACAGGCACATAGACACAGGCAACAGAGCATGCACAATGTCGGCACTAGTACAGTGTATATCCACCTTTCGCAGCAATGCAGGCTGCTATTCTCCCATGGAGACGATCGTAGAGATGCTGGATGTAGTCCTGTGGAACGGCTTGCCATGCCATTTCCACCTGGCGCCTCAGTTGGACCAGCGTTCGTGCTGGACGTGCAGACCGCGTGAGACGACGCTTCATCCAGTCCCAAACATGCTCAATGGGGGACAGATCCGGAGATCTTGCTGGCCAGGGTAGTTGACTTACACCTTCTAGAGCACGTTGGGTGGCACGGGATACATGCGGACGTGCATTGTCCTGTTGGAACAGCAAGTTCCCTTGCCGGTCTAGGAATGGTAGAACGATGGGTTCGATGACGGTTTGGATGTACCGTGCACTATTCAGTGTCCCCTCGACGATCACCAGTGGTGTACGGCCAGTGTAGGAGATTGCTCCCCACACCATGATGCCGGGTGTTGGCCCTGTGTGCCTCGGTCGTATGCAGTCCTGATTGTGGCGCTCACCTGCACGGCGCCAAACACGCATACGACCATCATTGGCACCAAGGCAGAAGCGACTCTCATCGCTGAAGACGACACGTCTCCATTCGTCCCTCCATTCACGCCTGTCGCGACACCACTGGAGGCGGGCTGCACGATGTTGGGGCGTGAGCGGAACACGGCCTAACGGTGTGCGGGACCGTAGCCCAGCTTCATGGAGACGGTTGCGAATGGTCCTCGCCGATACCCCAGGAGCAACAGTGTCCCTAATTTGCTGGGAAGTGGCGGTGCGGTCCCCTACGGCACTGCGTAGGATCCTACGGTCTTGGCGTGCATCCGTGCGTCGCTGCGGTCCGGTCCCAGGTCGACGGGCACGTGCACCTTCCGCCGACCACTGGCGACAACATCGATGTACTGTGGAGACCTCACGCCCCACGTGTTGAGCAATTCGGCGGTACGTCCACCCGGCCTCCCGCATGCCCACTATACGCCCTCGCTCAAAGTCCGTCAACTGCACATACGGTTCACGTCCACGCTGTCGCGGCATGCTACCAGTGTTAAAGACTGCGATGGAGCTCCGTATGCCACGGCAAACTGGCTGACACTGACGGCGGCGGTGCACAAATGCTGCGCAGCTAGCGCCATTCGACGGCCAACACCGCGGTTCCTGGTGTGTCCGCTGTGCCGTGCGTGTGATCATTGCTTGTACAGCCCTCTCGCAGTGTCCGGAGCAAGTATGGTGGGTCTGACACACCGGTGTCAATGTGTTCTTTTTTCCATTTCCAGGAGTGTACATCTAACACAGCACAGATAAAGGGCTTGTAAGTCCGGACGTGTCAGCACGAACTTTAGTGAGTCAGATATTGGAAGAGTGACTACAGACACGCAAACCTCTGGTCCGTCTTCCACTCACGCCACAGTATCGACTTGGGCGGCTCGGCTGATGCCGTCAGAGGATCACATGGCAAGCCATGGTCTTCAGCGATGAAAGCAGATTCTGCCTGCACGCAAGTGATGGTTGTTTTTGCTTACTACATAGACCTGATGAGCGCTGACTCTTAGAGTGCATTCGTCCATGACACACTGGCCCAGCCGGCCGCTGTGGCCGAGCGCTTCTAGGCGCTTCAGTCCGGAACCACGCTGCTGCTACGGTCGCAGGTTCGAATCCTGCCTCGGGCATGGATGTGTGTGATGTCCTCAGGTTAGTTAGGTTCAAGTAGTTCTGAGTCTAGGGGAATGATGACCTCAGATGTTAAGTCCCATAGTGGTTAGAGCCATTTTGAACACTGGCCAACCTGAGGCCTTATAGCCTAGGGTACAATGTGCCACAACTCTAGTTCGCCTTTGGTGTTTCTGGAGGGGACACTAACCAGCACTCGGTATGTGCTGAATGTTGTCAGCCCGTTCTCGCAGAAGGGATGTGATGTGTTGTTCCAACAGGATAATGCTCGCCGGCACAATCCCCACCCACGCACGGCCCGTGAAACTTAACGTGCTCTGCAAGAGGTGCAGCAACTTCCCTGGCCATCACAATCTCCGGGTTTGTCTCCAGACGAGCATGCGTGGGATCTGATGGGACGAGAAGTGGCTCGTGCGTCTCGTCAACCAACAACTCTTACAGAACTTCGTGAACTGGTCAATCAGGCGTGTCATAACATATCCCAGGGCAGTATTCACCATCTGTACGAGCGACCGGATGCCAGAGTAAGGGGCCGCATTGCACCCCGTGGAGTCTACACCACGTACTAACGTGGATGTTTCAGTATGGGTCGGTCATTGGTACCTCTGACCGCTTGTGCTGTTGATCTATAACTTGATCATTTTATGTACCCCATATTCGACAGAGTATATTGCTCTGTCAGAAGCGTCGAAGCCAATTTAGGCTGGCGGCTGCTCTAGCGCTCGAAGGTGGGCAAACCCCACTCAACGGGTGTCGAAGGGGTTGCCTAGCCCTCAGGCGCTAGAGCAGCCGTCAGGCTGAATTGGTGTCGGTATTTCTGAAGAGACATTTCTAACGTTCTCGACAAAGATACGTGGGTGGCGCCAAGGACGTTCCCAAACGGAGGGGCCTTAGAGGGACATTTTGTCGTCTTATTCACAAACATATTAATGTTCCACTTCCTCGTGATCACGTCAAAGGAGGGAGGAAATCAGGAGCGCTGAAAAAGCATAAATATCCTTTACTGCTTCTGATCACGTTCAAATTTCGACGAACGGTCCTTAGTGTTTCCAAACTGTACACGAGAACAAAAACTGGTTTGCGCTGTATTCCAAAGGGATGCCATTACGCAATGGGGATATAGCCCCACAGTGTCAGAGTCGGTTTGAAATGTCTGAATGTGCCAGCAACGTCAAAGGTTGCCAAGAACATATTCCAGTTGCTCATATCTCTGTGAACTGTCGTACCAACCGCGAAATGCTTGGAAACCAACGCCCCAGGAAATGGTGTGGTTTCGTTGGCGCCCTTTATGGCAGCCCCTGCGTCCTTTTCGTACCGAATCTGAGCGGTGGAGTGTCTGAGATGTTTTCCTCTGCCACTATAAGAAAACTGCGTGACTTCAACGCTGAGTGTCGCGGTTCTGACTTTCATCTCAGAGACACCAAAAGAAGGGGTGAAAAGTGGGTAAGAGGGGCTGTGACGACCTGTTCATCGTGTGACACGTCCACTGTGGCGTAAGTCAGAATTGTGTTGAAATTTGGTGCCAGTGTGACGTCATTAACCCACCCTACAGTTCACATGAACTTCCTAACTGCGGTCTTTTCCTCGAATGCCTACACATCTTACTGTTCGAAGTGTCGCCGAGACCGAGGGTGTCTTTACAGGGCGCCACGGTTCTGCACAGTTACTGATAAATGTTGTAGGCACCTCTGAGCCAAATTTCAAACTTATGCGTCGCCATGGGAGCCAATTTCAGGATTTCTAAAAGGCGATCCTTTAATTCTGTTGTGCAGTGTATATAAGCAATCTCTGACTTTTGCTGATGTACTGTAAATAGCCAAATGATGACGTGTATTCTCACCGTTTCCCGGTGATATACGACTCGTAAGTTGTCATTAATATCTCTTTCTGAAATAAAATATTTAATTTCACGTAATAATTCTTAAGAAATTCAGGTAAAGCTCCCAATAAGACAAAAATCTATCAGCACTTCCGTCAGAGGTGCTACAATATCACACCGTCGCTTTCTACCAACCCAGAATATCGCAAAAAACATTCGAAATTATTTTACTGCTTTTCTCAAGGTTTCTTTTTAAAGTTATCTGTTTTTAGTTTCAAAAAGAATTATTGTAATTTAATTATTAATCCGACTACAATTCCTATTTTTTTATATTTTTCTATTATATTACCTCGTCTTTCCTTTTAAAAGTGGATTCCGTTTAAAACTACGTTTTGACTAGGGCCAACTACTAAAAAATTGATAAACAGGTCTTTTGCTTTTTTATAGCAATAAACTCAACGAAATTTATTAGCCATTTAGTCTTTACATTTGCTGAAAGCGAGTTCCGCTGTATAGCTCTCATACTGTAACGTGGCCTATCCTAAAAGAAATAGATTGCTATCGCCACTTTAACACTGACCGTTATTAAATTTAGGAAATCTCAACCTCTTCAGATGTCGGCTTCGGTCTGTACTACTGTCCCCAATGATTTAACACACTAGGTTGTGGTAACTTGATCCAGCTTGCCCATTAAAAGACTGAAACGCCATAGACAGACGATAGTTCCTTAAATTGACAGACAGGATCACAAATTCAACTGTACAATCTTAAAAAAAAGAGTGCTAAGAATCTGAGCTACGCCTTTGATGTTCGTAGCTTGTATGTATTACAGTTCAGTATCTCGCTTCAGCTAGCTTCGTTTTAGGCTCAATTATCAGTTTCACTGCTGACAGTCTCATATTATGAACCTCTCGAACTATTACCATCGACAAAAGACTGGCGTTTTCAACACTTGTAACAATAGATTAGTTTCTGTTTGTGTATGTCTCTGCACTTCTAGACATTCAGCTCTGCCACGTCAGGGGATACTTTTCCGCCCAGCTGTTGTTCGTCGTTTTCTGTCTTCGAGCCGCTATCTCCTCTACTTAACACATCTACAACATGTTTTATTTAAAGGTTTGCATATGAAAAAAACGAAATAAATAAACATATAGTGTAATGTTGATGCATTAAGTTGTTCTGAAACCGGTGCTGATATTGAAGACAATAAAAGCGGGTTAAAAGCTGTAAGCTATCTGGGGAAGTTAACCTTGCATTACTGAGCAACTGTTTCACCAGGTATCCAGTGTAGTTTACCAAATTCCCAACCAGACTAACATTAATTATAATCTTTTAATAGTCATCTTACGCCAACCGGTGATATATATATATATATATATATATATATATATATATATATATATATATATATATACAAAGAGTGTAACTCCACAATAATTTTGAGAATTAAAATAAATTGCATCGAAAAGAAAAACCTCGAACTGGTTACTATCGTCATACTATTAACTTGATGGGTCAAACAATTATATAAGCACGTGATACTGGTCTCACAAAGTACACTCCACGTGGGTTGAACATAAAGAGAAGTTGCTATATTGAAAAATATTGTCAAGACGAGACGTTGTAATCTCACGCACATTCGCATTTAAGATTGATGATCTTAGTTAGAGTTACGGATCGTCAACACGTGGTTCCACTTTGCTCATAAAGTAGTGACTAAGCAGCTACCGGAAGATATTCTGAACTTCACACTCGAATTACACTGCGTTGCAATTTATGATAACATAAGATATTTTAGATCTAAACCTGAAACAAAGGTGATTAAATTTCCAGTTAGGCTGAACTTAAGAAATCCATTGTCCTACGGACTTGCCAGAGACGCGCTTAGACGGAGATCTTACCACTTCAGACGCTCGCCCGCTACCGAGGGTACCGCACAGATACAAACGGAAGTGACCAGAGAGACAGCTTCCTATACCAACATGACAAGGGGCGGACATGACCACACCAAGAATAGAAACCACTTTCCTCTTAGAAATCGTAGCTACCTGTTCCGACGTTGGTCCTACTGTTCTCTAGCAGACCAGCTTGTCTGCTACCATCGAGCATGCAACTAGAAATACATTTTCTCATTCATCCTTTCACACAGAAGGGAAGGAGGATGACAGTATCTTATCATATACAGTACATAAAAGAAAGCGGATATAGGTTCCGCATGAGACTGTGTGACATGAATTACATATAAACTGTGTTTTAAAGTGTAATAGTGTGACAGATCGTTCTTGATTATGTGTAAAAGTAACACATTCCACTGCTCAGTCTCCTCCCAGATTCAGTCAGAAACACCACAGTAAATTTAGAAGTGTAATGTATGCCGTAAATGACGACAGATTTAAGAAATTAACATAAAAGGAATGCAACAGAGACCTTTCAATAGTGATACTGGCGAAAATATTTTTATATTTGTCTGTAATTGACGTCGTGTGACGATATCGTGGCAACCATTACGCTGCTTGGCCCGTTACAAAGCGTCAGTTGTATGCAAGGAACACACGCAGGCTCTCTGTTACGAGATGATCCCTTGTACTGTGGCAGGATGTCGCCTAACCACGTAAGAAAAAAAGGGAAGTGAGTAAAAGTAGTAAAATTTTGATTCGAGAAAGAAATTCCGAAAGATAAACACGTTTAACACCTTCAACATAATGAACGAAGGACGATCAACTGGCAAGGAATGCTGCAAAGAATTGAATAAAAGAGAGATTCATTCCAGCTGGAAAAGTAAGTGATATAGTCAGTAAATTTGCAGAAGCGAATGGAACAATGTGTGAGAGACCGTAGAGCTGAACAAGAGGACGTGGTACCGACAAACCTACTGGCATACAACAGAAGAAAAATGGTACAGTGAACAGCGGAATATGAAACAAAGCTTCCTGACAAAGCGAAAGAAAGGGGCAGTTCGTAATGACCACTGCCAGACTAGAAGTCAACCGAGGGTATTAAAGTAAACATCTCCGTATAATTCACGCAATACCATAACAAAATCGCGACTGTGGGGATATCTAGGGACGTGAATCAAATACAGGGTGTAAAAATACTAAGTATACAAAATTTTAGACCCCGGTGGGGATCCATGAAGGTTTTGGCCCTAGTGAGGTTCAAAGACGGTCTTCAAACGGCCAAATGATAAATATTGTTGTAGACTTATTGCCGAAAATGTCATCATTTTACATTAATGCAAAACTGGCATCTGTGGTTAATGATTGCCTAAAATGCTAAAAGTAACCGGGTATTTGACGAATAGTGGGTGAAGACGGGCAACCAGCACTTCAACTGTGTCTATGACTGTGCTGTACATAAAACACTTCATATTCCCCACAAAAAGAAATCTAAAGGAGTGAGGCCGCGATAACGTGTTGGCCCACTCCTACCAATCAAACAATTGAGGAAAACATTGTCTAACTGTTCTCCGGTATAAACGGAAAAGTGTGGTGGTGCCGCGTCATGATGGAACCATAATCGTTGCCTCATTGCAAGCGGGACATTCTCCTCATTCATCACCATCTCCAGTAGTACTTCAAGATCGTGTTAGGTAAAAGATACGACGCAGTAGGTGGTCGGGAACAATACCATTTACGGAAAATATCTATTGATGGTGCAACATACGTGTTGCCTTAGGATTTTCCGACTCCTAGACATGGCTAGTGTCGCTCATGAATATTCCTTAGACATGGTTGTCGAATATACTTCCCCTTTTAAGGCACTCTTGTCAGTAAACAAAACACACGGTTGTAAGCTGAGGACCGGCCGTGGTGGCCAAGCGGTTAAAGGCGCTACAGCCTGCGGTCGCAGGTTCGAATCCTGCCTCGGGCATGGATGTGTGTGATGTCCTTAGGTTAGTTAGGTTTACGTAGTTCTAAGTTCTAGGGGACTGATGACCATAGAAGCAAAGTCCCATAGTGCTCAGAGCCATATGAACCCTTTTTTGTAAGCTGAGGATGTTTACAATTTAGTACAGACACCATTGGCAGAATTCCGCGCGCTGGGAAAGTCATCTACGTAGAGGTCTTGTACCTTCTGATATTTGAATAGATGCTTGCCTGTCTCGTTCAGGACGTTCCGCACATTGGCATTGGAGGTATTTAGTTCCTTAGTTGTTGATCGTGTGGTGGTGCTGGGGTCATCCTCAACTCTGCGAGGTGTAGCAGTTTCCCGTCAGTCTGGTCTAAGAGATGTTGTTTCACGAAGACG
Source organism: Schistocerca cancellata (assembly GCF_023864275.1). Classification (NCBI taxonomy): domain Eukaryota; kingdom Metazoa; phylum Arthropoda; class Insecta; order Orthoptera; family Acrididae; genus Schistocerca; species Schistocerca cancellata. The sequence continues at coordinate 778,529,076 of NC_064628.1, read as the reverse complement.
GCCTGCTTATCTTTAAAATGTGACACGACTTTATAACCTCTTCATCTTGAAATCGTTCTGCATACAGGCGCGTTACTGCTTGAACCGTGAATTTAGTTACTTTCAAAATATTTTCATAAAGAATTTACTTTATTTACTAGCGATTCATCAAGAACATTAACACACTATGTGAGCGTGGAAGTAGTTGCCAAGGAATAACTGATGGAAACAAATTAAGTTTCAACCAATGGAAATTTTATTCACAAAAGCCTTTTCAAAAACAGATTTAAAATTTATAAGCAGAAAAGCACCCTCGAAATATCAAGTTACAATTTAACAAATGTGAATTTTATTCCTAAAAGCTTTTCAAAACAGTTTTAAAATTATAAGCAGAAAAACACCCTCGAAATACCAAGTTACAATTATTCAGAGTCAGAATAAAAATTTTTTTGTTACAGTAGGATCCTTCGGGCTGAGAAGCTTCCGCTCCCTTTCAACACGGCCGTAGTCACGATCGCTCACAACGACCTCTGAAAAACTACACTGGTGCAAATCTGCAACACACCAGATTACTTTAAACTAAAATTTTTAACAACTCACACAAACACATTAAATATGCACCCCGTAAGAGTGATGTATATGGTACAAACACTCACACTAAGAACTTATTTTCCACCAAAAGTGCAATTTGTTTTTAAAAGGGCTCTTATGGTGGAAGGGTGGCAACTTTATAAAAATGACTAATGAAATTCAGACTTACATAAAGTGTACAACATGCTCTACATTACACATATACCGCCTCGCAAGTTGATAGGCAAGATAAAAACATATTTCAGAAATTCGGCTCTTACCTTAATTCTACAAATTCGTTAACACCGAATCCGACAAACGTGACAGAGGCAGCTATTAACGTATGGCAGATTGTCAGGGGGGGGGTTACTAAACAACCCGTGGTTCCGCTCCTGTTGCTCTCTTGTGAACATCGAAGCCACTACCCCTTTCTATACGGTGCTGCCCACTAGACTCACGTGGGGACCTCACATGCGCCGACGCTCAAGGCGGACAAGTCGTGTCTCAGTGCGCGTCCAACCAACCGACCAATCCAATCGCCAATGACCGTTGCCCGAGCAACGAGCAACTCGAGCAGACTGACGGCCTAACGCGCAGACTCAGATGCAGGAACTCAGCCCCGACCGGGCGACCACTAGCTGAGTTCTTTTACTAGCGGAGTGGCAAGACTCTCTTATCTTCTGGCTTAAAGTTTGATCCAAACGACAGACATACTCGCACTCCGACGACAGACACACTGACTGCCCCACACTGAGCCGGCTGACCAACTGACTAGACTCGCCTCGACTGACCGACTCCCCTTTACAGAGTTTTTTTTTATTGTTATTTTTAAACTTGTTTACAGGCAGGCCTGCAGCAGCATACTACGCCACTCTTTGGCCTCAGAGAAACACAAAAGATACAAATGAAGACAAGTAGAGAAAGAAAGATGGTGGACATATAAATGGAGACAAACACTTTTTTAAAATACATGGTGCCAATCACAGGAGTAGAGTCCAAGATAAAATTGTTCAGACACTTGGACACATACAGAGACGAAAATTGTCACACGTGAACGTAGGTGCACAGAACGAACAAATAACACTGAACCACTTAAGCACAAAACGACGGCACACACAGAAACACGAGGCGTTGATCCCCGGCGCGCGAATGTTCACTAACCGTGTACGAGTCCGGGGACCTGCCAAGAGAGGAGGAGGAGGAAGGGGAGTGAGAGAGGGAGAGGGGAGAGTAGAGATGCCATGGGCTGGGGAGACAGGGAGAGGGGAAGCCCGGGGGAAGAGGGGCGGAGGAAGGGGGATGGGGGAAAAGGAAAGAGAAGGGAGGGAGGGTGCCTAAAGGAAAGGACACAGGAAGTGGGGGGAAGATCAAAGTTGATAGGAGGGGTAGATGGAGGGGAGGAGGACATCATCAGGGAGGGGGAGCTGGCGGAAGCCACTTTGGGAGAGGGTAAGGAGGGTGGAGAGATGGAGACAGGGTGGGAATACAGGTGTGGCAGCAGGTGGGGGTGGGAGAGGATGGGTGAGACAAGCAGGTGAGGAGGATCGAGTTTGCGGGAGGTGTACAGGATCCGTATCCTTTCAAGGAAAAGGAGGAGGTGGGGGAAGGGGATGAAGTCGTACAGGATCTGCGTGGGGGAGGGGAGACGGATGCGATAGGCGAGGTGGAGAGCATGGCGTTCAAGGGGCTTATACACTCCTGGAAATTGAAATAAGAACACCGTGAATTCATTGTCCCAGGAAGGGGAAACTTTATTGACACATTCCTGGGGTCAGATACATCACATGATCACACTGACAGAACCACAGGCACATAGACACAGGCAACAGAGCATGCACAATGTCGGCACTAGTACAGTGTATATCCACCTTTCGCAGCAATGCAGGCTGCTATTCTCCCATGGAGACGATCGTAGAGATTCTGGATGTAGTCCTGTGGAACGGCTTGCCATGCCATTTCCACCTGGCGCCTCAGTTGGACCAGCGTTCGTGCTGGACGTGCAGACCGCGTGAGACGACGCTTCATCCAGTCCCAAACATGCTCAATGGGGGACAGATCCGGAGATCTTGCTGGCCAGGGTAGTTGACTTACACCTTCTAGAGCACGTTGGGTGGCACGGGATACATGCGGACGTGCATTGTCCTGTTGGAACAGCAAGTTCCCTTGCTGGTCTAGGAATGGTAGAACGATGGGTTCGATGACGGTTTGGATGTACCGTGCACTATTCAGTGTCCCCTCGACGATCACCAGTGGTGTACGGCCAGTGTAGGAGATCGCTCCCCACACCATGATGCCGGGTGTTGGCCCTGTGTGCCTCGGTCGTATGCAGTCCTGATTGTGGCGCTCACCTGCACGGCGCCAAACACGCATACGACCATCATTGGCACCAAGGCAGAAGCGACTCTCATCGCTGAAGACGACACGTCTCCATTCGTCCCTCCATTCACGCCTGTCGCGACACCACTGGAGGCGGGCTGTACGATGTTGGGGCGTGAGCGAAAGACGGCCTAACGGTGTGCGGGACCGTAGCCCAGCTTCATGGAGAGGGTTGCGAATGGTCTTCGCCGATACCCCAGGAGCAACAGTGTCCCTAATTTGCTGGGAAGTGGCGGTGCGGTCCCCTACGGCACTGCGTAGGATCCTACGGTCTTGGCGTGCATCCGTGCGTCGCTGCGGTCCGGTCCCAGGTCGACGAGCACGTGCACCTTCCGCCGACCACTGGCGACAACATCGATGTACTGTGGAGACCTCACTCCCCACGTGTTGAGCAATTCGGCGGTACGTCCAAACGGCCTCCCGCATGCCCACTATACGTCCTCGCTCAAAGTCCGTCAACTGCACATACGGTTCACGTCCACGCTGTCGCGGCATGCTACCAGTGTTAAAGACTGTGATGGAGCTCCGTATGCCACGGCAAACTGGCTGACACTGACGGCGGCGGTGCACAAATGCTGCGCAGCTAGCGCCATTCGACGGCCAACACCGCGGTTCCTGGTGTGTCCGCTGTGCCGTGTGTGTGATCATTGCTTGTACAGCCCTCTCGCAGTGTCCGGAGCAAGTATGGTGGGTCTGACACACCGGTGTCAATGTGTTCTTTTTTCCATTTCCAGGAGTGTAAAAGGTAGGGGGGGTGGAGATCCAGGCCGGATGGGTGTAACATAGGGCGGATGAGGGATTTATAGGTGTGGAGGATGGTGGAGGGGTCCAGACCCCACGTACGGCCGGAAAGGAGCTTGAGGAGATGGAGTCGGGAGCCTTGGCTTGGATTGTCCGGAGATGGGGGGTCCAGGAGAGGCTACGGTCGAGGGTGACGCCAAGGTACTTGAGGGTGAGGGTGAGGGCGATAGGACGGCCATAGATGGTGAGATAGAAATCAAGGAGGCGGAAGGAAGGGGTGGTTTTGCCTACAATGATCGCCTGGGTTTTGGAGGGATTGACCTTGAGTAACCACTGGTTGCACCAAGCAGTGAACCGATCAAGATGGGATAGGAGAAGGTGTTGGGAGCGCTGCAGGGTGGGGGCAAGGGCTAGGAAGGCGGTGTCATCGGCAAACTGGAGAAGGTGGACGGGGGGTGACGGCAGCGGCATGTCCGCGTATACAAAAGGTACAGAAGGGGAGAGAGGACGAAGCTTTGGGGCACACCGGCAGAGGGGAAAAAGGTGTAGGAATCTGTGTTATGGACGGTGACGTAGGAAGGACGGTGGGAGAGAAAGGAGCCGATCAGACGGACGTAGTTTATGGGAAGGGCGAAGGTTTGGAGCTTGAAGAGGAGACCGGAATGCCATACACGGTCATAAGCACGTTCGAGGTCAAGGGAGAGGAAGATTGCGGAGCGACGGGAATTAAGCTGGTCGGAAAGGAGATGAGTGAGGTGAAGGAGAAGGTCGTCGGAAGAGAAGGACGGCCGAAAGCCACACTGGGTAATGGGAAGGAGGCTGTGATGGCGGAGATGCTGGTGGATGCGGCGGGTGAGGATAGATTCCAGGACCTTGCTGAAGACCGAGGTAAAGCTGATGGGACGGTAGGAGGAGACGGCGGACGGTGGTTTGCCAGGTTTAAGGAACATCAGGATACGGGAGGTTTTCCACAGGTCGAGGTAGTAACCAGTGGACAGGACTACATTGTAGAGCCTGGCCAGAGTGGAGAGGAAAGAGACAGGAGCTTCACGAAGGTGACGGTAGGTGAGACGATCGTGACCATGAGCGGTGTTGCATTTGGTGCAGAGTGTAGCAATGAGATCCTGTGTAGTGATTGGGGCATTGAGTTCCGTGTGTGCAATGTTGTCCAAGTACTGGAAACCAGGTGCGAGGGGAGGGTCAGAGGTGTCAGTTCGATCGCGGACATCCGGGAAGAGGGAGTAATCGAACTGGGGATCATCGGGGATGGAAAACACATTGGAGAGGTAGGAGGCAAAGTAATTGGCCTTACTAAGGGTGTCAGGGAAGGGGTGATCATCATGGAGAAGAGGATAGTAGGGGGAGGGTTTAGTTCCGGTAAGGCGACGGAAGGCTGACCAGAACTTGGACGAGTTGATAGGTAGGGTAGCATTTAAACGGGTGCATGTCTGTCGCCAGACCCGGCATTTCTTAGCCGCGAGCAAATTACGAATGTGTCGCCGGAGTTGCCGGTGGCGTCGTAGTGTGTCCGGATCACGCGTGTGGAGGAAGGCACGGTAGAGACAGTGGGATTCACGGAGGAGGAGGATGGCCTGTGGGGGTAAGGTAGGATGGTGAGGGTGGATGGCGACAGTAGGGACGTGGGCCTCCACGGCATCAGATAAGGTCTGCTGGAGAAAGGAAGCAGCATGGGTTACATCGTCAGGGTGGTGGTAGGTGAACGGGTGGCTATCGACCTGGGTGGAGAGGGTATCTCGGTAGGCATTCCAGTTGGCACGGGAATAGTCATGGACGTACTTAGGGGGAGGGTCATTACGAGGGTCAGGGTGGGGGCGACGACCGTCTGAAACGGTGAAGAGGACAGGGAGATGGTCGCTACCAATAGGCTCCAGGACATCCACTGTTATGCGGCCAAGGAGGTTGGGGGAGGAGAGGATAACATCGGGAGTGGAGTTGGATTCGGGACGGGTGTGCTGGGGGATGGGGATGAGGTCGCCTTGAAGGGAGGAGAGAAACCAATGCCACCGCTGTAACTGGGCGTCGGAACGACTATGGATGTTGTGGGAGAGGAAGTCAAAGGGAATAGAGGCGTTAGGGCGGACATAGATGGTGGCGCAAGTAACGGTAAGGCCGGGGAAGAAGAGACTAAGGATCAGGTATTCGTTGGGGTCAGGAAGGAGAGGTTGGAGCCGAACAGGGAGCTGGCGGTGGTGACCAATGTCAACTCCGCCACGCGCAATCGGGAGGGGATTATTGGAGCGATGAAGGAGGTAGGGCGAAGTGTGGATGGTGTGGTGGGGTTGGAGGAAGGTTTCATTGAGGAGGAAGGCATCCATGTGGTGGGTGGCAAGGGTGTGCAGGAAGAGGTTCTTGTTGGCGGGAAGGGAGCGGATGTTGTTGAAAAGGATACAGTGCTGTCGCGCCATGACAGGGATTTAGACGAGGGTGTCAAGACGGGAGAAGGTGAAATGGGCCTGGTTGTTGGAGTAGGTGGCGTACATTCTTAGGTGGAAAACGGAATGGGCGGCGAGGGAGATCTGTTGGAGGGTGTGGGGGCGGTGAAAAGGATGAACATTCTGAAGGACGATGGTGAGAAATCTGATGATGTCCTCAGCAGTAGGGGGCGGGTAAAGGGAATTGCCGGGAGGGGTGGGGGCGTCCAGAGGGCGGACAGGAACGGTGAGTTCAGGAATGGTAGGAGGGGGTCAGGCCTTACATTTCTGGGAGTAAGTAGGATGAGGGAGGTTACAGGTATGGCAGGAGGGGGGGGGACTGGAGATTGGGGCACTGCCATAAGAAGTGGGCTTGTCTACAGTGCGAGCAGGTGGGGGCTTCGTGGCACTCAGATGTTGTGTGTGCATTATACCGCAAGCACCTCTGGCAGCGAAGGGATTGAGGAGGGGAATGGGAGGGGTCAACTTTATGACGTTGGTTAGAGAGGAGAGCACCCTCCTTCAGGAGACGGTCTATGGAGGGGGCGTGCTCGGAAAAGACCCGCATAAGGCGGGTGGGGCTGGCAGAGTTGTGGATGCGGCGAACCGCACGCGCCTCCAGATGGGGATGTGCCTGAAGCTCCACCAACACCTCCTCCTCCGTGATCGTCAGACTAAGCCGAGTGATCACGGCAGTGAGGGTCGGCGGGCGATGCGGAGGTTGGGGTTGGCGGGAGGGAGGCGGGGAAGGAGCAGGGGTGAGGGAGGCATTAGGGCCAAAGCGGGTGACAGGGATGCGGGAAAGGAGATCTGTGTGGAGGGTAGGGCTGGGGGAGGAGATGAGCACCGAATCATGGCGAGGAGTGAGGAGGGAGATGGGGGCACCAGGAAAATTCTGGCGAAGGAAGAGGGTGAGGTTCCGGGCCTCAAGAAGGGAGGGATCAGGACGGGAGAGGAGGTAGAGGTAGGAGGAGGGGGTGGAGGAGGAGGAGGAGGAGGGGGCAGGGACAGGCGGGGAGACATCCATGGCATCATGGGCTGGGGAAGGGGGACGAGGCAGAGCCTTTTTGGGAGTAGAGGAGGCAGGGGTGCCACTGGGACGCTTGACGGCGGCAAAGGAGGTGTGGGGGATGGGAGTGACTGGAATGTGACGGGGAGTGGCAGGTCCCAGTGCTGAAGTCGGCGCTGGAGACAGTGAGGGCGATGGCGAAGGCGACGGTGACGATGAAGGCGAAGGGGAGAGTTGAGCATAGGCCGTAGCCCTCCGGGCGACCACCCTAGCGGGGGCCGCAGAAACGGAAGGAGCAGAGGGAGGGAGTGGAGGGAAGGGATCAGAGGAGGTGCGGGAGGGAGGAGCCGGGGATGGGGCGACAAATAGTGAGGGGGATGGGAGAGTGAGGCACTGAGAACTCTACACAAACACCGCTTTTCTCGGCCGTTAAGTGAAGGCCGTCAGCCACTGCGTTGTCTGTGGTGAGAGGTAACGCCTGAAATTAGATATTCTCTGGATTTCTGTGGATTTCGGAATACTGGATTCCCTAACGATTTCCTAAATGGAATGTTCCATGCGTCTAGCTCCAACTACACTACTGCCCATTAGAATTGCTACACCACGAAGATGACGTACTACAGACGCGAAATTTAACCGAAGGAAGAAGATGCTGTGATATGCAAATGATCAGCTTTTCAGAGCATTCACACATGGTTGCCGCCGGTGGCGACACATGCAACATGCTGACATGAGGAAAGTTTCCAACCGATTTCTCATACACCAGCAGCAGTTGACCGGCGTTCCCTGCTGAAACGTTGTTGTGATGCCTCGTGTAAGGAGGAAAAATGCGTACCATCACGTTTCCGGATTGTAGCCTATCACGACTGCCGTTTATCGAATCGCAACATTGCTGCTCGCGTTGGTCGAGATCCAATGACTGTTAGCAGAATATGGAATCGGTGGGTTCAGGAGTGTAATACGGAACGCCGTCCTGGATCCTAACGGCCTCGTATCACTAGCAGTCGAGATGACAGGCATCTTATCTGCATAGCTGTAAAGGATCGTGCAGCCACGTCTCTATCCCGGAGTCAACAGATGGTGACGTTTGCAATACAACAACCATCTGCACGAACAGTTCGACGACGTTTGCAGCAGAATGGACTATCAGCTCGGAGACCATGGCTGCGGTTACCCTTGACGCTGCATCACAGACAGGAGCGCCTGTGATGGTGTACTCAACGACGAACCTGGGTGCACGAATGGCAAAACGTCATTCTTTCGGATGAAACCAGGTTCTGTTTACAGCATCATGATGGTCGCATCCATGTTTGCGACATCGCGGTAAACGCACATCGGAAGCGTGTATTCGTCATCGCCATACCGGCGTATCACCTGGTGTGATGGTATGGGATGCCATTGGTTACACGTCTCGGTCACCTCTTGTTCTCATTGACGGCACTTTGAACAGTGGACGTTACATTTCAGATGTCTTACGACCCGTGGCTCTAGCCTTCATTCGATCCCTGCGAAACCCTACATTTCAGCAGGATAATGCACGACCGCATGTTGCAGGTCCCGTACGGGCCTTCCTGCATACAGAAAATGTTCGACTGCTGCCGTGGCCAGCACATTCTCCAGATCTCTCACCAATTAAAAACGTCTGGTCAATGGTGGCCGAGCAACTGGCTCGTCACAATACGCCAGTCACTACTCTTGATGAACTGTGCTATCGTGTTGAAGCTGCATGGGCAGCTGTACCTGTACACGCTATCCAAGCTCTGTTTGACTCAATTCCCAGGTGTATCAAGGCCGTTATGTCAGTTCTAGTATAATATATTTGTTCAATGAATACCCGTTTATCATCTGCATTTCTTCTTGATGTAGCAATTTTAATGGCCAGTAGTCGCGATAGGCTACAATCCGACCTTTATCAAAGTCGGAAACGTTATGGTACGCATTTCTCCTCCTTACACGAGGAATCCAAACAACGTTTCACCAGGCAACACCGGTCAACTGCTGTTTGTGTATGAGAAATCGGGTGGAAACTTTCTTCATGTCAGCACGTCGTAGGTCTCGCCACCGGCGCCAACCTCGTGTGAATGCTCCGGAAAGCTAATCATTTGCATATCACAGCATCTTCTTCCTGTCGGTTAAATTTCGCGTCTGTAGCACGTCATCTTCGTGGTGTAGCAATTTTAATGGCCAGTAGTGTAGATGTCAGCAGTATGTTACAGATACTGTAATGTGTCATTTTAGGTGCAGGAGGGCTTGGGGTGTTTTGAATTATTGCCGCAGTGGATACACCTCTTCCCGCCAAATCTCCGAAGTTAAGCGCTGTTAGGCGTGGCCAGCACTTGGATGGGTGACCACCGAGGCCGCCATCCACTTTTGCCATTTTTCGGGGTGCACTCAGCCTTGTGATGCCAATTGAGGAGCTACTCGACCGAATAGTGGCGACTCCGGTCAAAGAAAACCATCACAACGACCGGCAGAGCGGTGTGCTGACCAAACGCCCCTCCTATCCGCATCCTTCCCTGAGGATGACACGGCGGTCGGATGGTCTCAATAGGCCACTTGTGGCGTGAAGGCGGAGTGCAAGTTACCGTTGGAGATCGGGCGTGAACCGCCTCGTTTACGACTCTGCCAACCTCAGAAAGTATTTGCGCCATAGCTGTTGCCGAATGATTTGTGTACTCCTCACTTCATTTTTTGTCGTTCATTGTTCACTGTTTTCTTTTCTAATTTTGGAAGGAGTCAAGACCTATCCTAATCCATCACGGATTCGAGTACGATCACCAGGACAGCTGAAGGTATTGGCAGTCCCTATGACCATATATGAGCTCTGCTTTCACAGGCCCGCAGGTCAGGGGCGTAAATCGTCAGCCCTGCGAGAGGTAGACAAGGACTGTTCCCCCACCTCTGCTCACCCCTCTGCCGGTTAACGTTCCCGTTTGTTTACGCTCGACGCCGGCTGACCCTTAAAGCGTCTGAACTATACCAGGCCGTACTAACGACATTGACAGGTGCTGGGCTTTTGCCTTGCTAGCGTGTTCACATGCTTTTCTTTTGTTTAGATGTATGTGTCATAGCAGCTGTTTTCCGTGTAGTGATGGGCTTTCGGATGTTAACAGCTTTTACATGAAGTAGGACAGTAGTTCGCTGGCAGATCAATTCTTTTATTGTATCTGAATGCTTTAAATGTGTCATTGGTTATGCTTCGGGAAACAGAGATTTGCAAGAGAAACACGGTTTTCAGAGATCGTTTGCAACATCAGACTAAATTGTTCGTTCTACAGGACCTTTATTAAACATTTAGGGAGTGGACGCACTTTCATTTCTCGTTCTGTTGCTTTCTCACGTTGCTTTCATTTCTTCCCGACGACCGGATATCGGACAAGCAATACAGAATTGTGAATTGATATCATCCCATGCCTTAACAAGGCTACGTCGCATTTAAACTTGTTTTTAAAAGATTAATACAATCGAAATCGGTTACAACAACATCGATGGGATCGACGGTTTATGATTTGTTTTTTGATAAAATTTTCGTATCTGTGTATTTTAGGTTGTCATAGAGTTAACATTTCAAAAAGCAGCATAAATACAACAAGTAAAGTATTTAAAATATAGTATTTGTGGATAGGTACTGACGAGGAATTTTTCTTATGTTTATGCAATACGGACTCCAATAAAACGCCAGAAAAATGTAAAAACTTTAAAAAGTGAATAAAGAAGTGGAAATAATTTAAATTGTTCAATAATGTTGAACACGCTCTTAAAATAATGAAGTAGATATAATGCTGAGCGTGTTTAAAATTTGCTGTAAGTGTTGTATAGTATAAGAGTCATGAATGACAACAATTTCGTTCCAGTTTCTGTATTACAAAAATTAATCAACAGTAGCAAAATGTTAAGACAATATTCTATACATAAATTACAGGAAGGCCTAAACTTTCTCCTATGTTTTTTTTAATATGTTGTGCAAATGTGCTAGACTATACCTCAAATTTGCTCTAAGCAGTATGGGACTTATCATCTGAGGTCATCAATCCCCTAGACTTAGAACTACTTAAAGCTAACTAACCTAAGGACATCACTCACACCCATGCCCGAGGCAGGATTCGAACCTGCGACCGTAGCAGCAGCGCGGTTCGGGACTAAAGCGCCTAGAACCGCTCGGCCACAGCGGCCGCAGACTATAGCTACCTCACTGAAAATATCTAACACACAAATCACAAAACATCAATAACGTATACACTATTATCCTGCTTCTGTCCTTTAAAAAAATAACACATCTTGGAATTTAATTTTATTGTTTTCTATAATCACAGCAAAGACAGTCTTGTTAAGTTTTTTAGATGTGCGTACACAATTTGCATTAACAATGCATTCATTTTAACGTCTGATTTGAAACCAACAATCTGCAGAAAACAAGAGTTTGAAAGTAAGCGCTACATTGTTGTTAGTAATCCCCAAATACGTAACAAGAAAAATGATCATTGGAAATTATAGCTGATATATTTCTCCGAAAATGTAATAAAATACGTCGTTTTATACGATAAGTCGCAATAAGTGGTATCGTACTAAGCGATTCTGTAAATATAGTGTTGATAAAGGATTTAAACGAGACCGTTAGAAAAAAAATGGTTCAAGCGGCTCTGCGCACTATGGACCTTAACTTCTGAGGTCATCAGTCCCCTAGAACTCAGAACTACTTAAACCTAACTAACCTAAGGACATCACACACATCCATGCCCGAGGCAGGATTCGAACCTGCGGTTCCAGATTGTTGCGCCTAGAACCGCTCGGCCACTCTGGCCGGCAGACCGTTAGATTTCGCTGTTGTAACCATTACTTCGTTAAAAGCGATGTCACTATAAACGGTATCGACTGTATATTTATATTCCGCTGATTTACCCCTTGTCTGTTGTGAGTTTGTGGTCTTCCCACTGTCCCTTGTTAATTAACTTTTTCTGACGGAAACATCTGCTGTAGAGACTAACACTGAAGTTGCCACGATCAAAGAGTAAGAGATCTGCAAGTGGGACTCAGTTTATCTGCTGAGAGAGAAGTGTAACATCTAAATGGATGTCGACCAGCTATCCTGTGAAAAAATCTCCGTAGTCTCGGTTTAGGCAAAATAAAAGTTGCAGAAAATCCCATGGTCCCAGCTGAAGAACTAAACCGATTCTTCACATTACCTACAACCACAATTGAACCGCAAAAAAAACAACAGAGAATCATTGATTTCATCATGGGGATGAACGATTGTATCAAAGAAAAATTCTATCTACAGCACGCCCTCTGTAACAGACATTTTCAACGATTCATTAATCACAAGTGTTTTCCCTAAGGCCTGGAAACTGGGACAAATTAAGCCACTGCCTAAAAAGGACATCGCCACAGCACCCTCTGACTACCGCCCCATCTGCCTTCTTCCTGCACTATCAAAGGCCTTAGAATATATAGTCCATGACAAGCTCACCAACTACCTAACTACTCACAACCTACTAGACGAATACTAATCAGGTTTCCGTAAACATCAAAGCACAACATCCGCACTGATAAAGCTGACAGATGACCTGAACCTTGCCATGGACAGACAAGAAGCGACTATCATTTGCTTCTTAGATTTCAGCAAAGCATTTGATACTGTCGACTTCGACATCTTACTAGACAAACTTAGCGGTCTAAATTTCTCACCAAGAGCAGTGCAATGGTTTCGCTCACACATGACGTCTCGTCAGCAACGTATGCTGTCCGGGAATATAAAACCACAATGGCGGCAGGTAGTGTCAGGCGTTCCCCAAGGCTCAGTATTAGGTCCTATACTCTTCTCTTTCTATGTCAATGACGTGTCATCGGTCCTGACCTATTAAAATATCATATGTATGCTGATGACCTTCAGTTGTATCTAAGTGCGAAACCAAGCAATCTTAAGAAAGCTATTGAAAATTTCAATACTGACTTCGATGCACTATCAAAGTGGGCACAGGACATAGTACTAAAACTAAACTCATCTAAAACCCAAGCGGTACTTGTTGGTCACTCTAAGCTCATTAGCCCAAAACATGGGGAATCCGTACCATCTCTTATCCTAAATGGAACAAATATTAACTTCTCTCCCTCAGCAAAGAGTTTGGGAGTAATAATAGATGAAAATCTAAATTGGACAGAGCACGTAACTGCAGCGTGCAAAGAAGCATCAGCATCCCTTCATGTCCTACAAAAATATAAAAAACTCTTCCCTTTTGATCTGAAAAAGAAATTAATACAAACACTTATACTCCCAATCATTGACTACAGCGATATTATCCTACAAGGCCTCTCTCAGGAAAATTCGCGACGTCTGGAACTGGTCATGAATGCCTGCGTCCGATATATCTGTGACGTTCGACTTTTTGATCACATTTCACCAGCATATGCAAAATTGTCCTGGCTGCGTGCAGACAAACGCAGAGATTTCCATACACTCTGTCTCACCTACTGCCTTATAAACGTACACTGTCCCTCATATCTCTCCTCGTCCTTAACGCTTATGTCGGAACAACATGACAGAAACACACGTTCCCATCATAATAAAATCCTCTCTGTTCCACTGCATCGCTCAGTCACCTTCTCCAAGTCCTTTACAGTAGCGTGAACCCGACTCTGGAATAACCTCCCTCGTTATGTTAGAGAACTTAAAAACATGTCCGGTTTCAAAAAACAGTTAATGACGTATCTACTTAAGCAACAGTAATGCCTTCCTCTGTACATGAATGCACTTCACCTCAATACTTCCCTCTTTTCCCCCTCCTTAAATCTCCCTTCCCCAAAACTCACTATACTAGTAAACGTCTACTTTACACACCAAGATATTAATGTATATCTGCTCAAATCGTCATTCCTAATGCCAATTTTTCTCATGTTTATCATTATTATTTGATTTTTTACTGTTATTATTATTGCTTTTGTCATTATTTGTATGTATAGACCTGTTGATGTAGGAACACGTGAGGCAATACTGACCCTACGACTTATCTTAGAAGAAAGATTAAGGAAAGGCAAACCTACGTTTCTAGCATTTGTAGACTTAGAGAAAGCATTTGACAATGTTGACTGGAATACTCTCTTTCAAATTCTGAAGGTGGCAGGGGTAAAATACAGGTACCGAAAGGCTATTTACAATTTGTACAGAAACCAGATGGCAGTTATAAGAGTCGAGGGGTACGAAAGGGAAGCAGTGGTTGGGAAGGGAGTAAGACAGGGTTGTAGCCTCTCCCCAATGCTATTCAATCTGTATATTGAGCAAGCAGTACAAGAAACAAAGGAAAAGTTCGGAGTAGGTATTAAAATCCATGGAGAAGAAATAAAAACTTTGAGATTCGCCGATGACATTGTAATTCTGTCAGAGACAGCAAAGGACTTGGAAGAGCAGTTGAATGGAATGGACAGTGTCTTGAGAGGAGGGTATAAGATGAACATCAACAAAAGCAAAACGAGGATAATGGAATGTAGTCGAATTAAGTCGGGTGATGATGAGGGAATTAGATTAGAAAATGAGACACTTAAAGTAGTAAAGGAGTTTTGCTATTTGGGGAGCAAAATAACTGATGATGGTCGAAGTAGAGAGGATGTAAAATGTAGACTGGCAATGGCAAGGAAAGCGTTTCTGAAGAAGAGAAATTTTTTAACATCGAGTATAGATTTAAGTGTCAGGAAGTCGTTTCTGAAAATATTTGTATGGAGTGTAGCCATGTGTGGAAGTGAAATATGGACGATAAATAGTTTGGACAAGAAGAGAATAGAAGAATAGGATTGGGGAGAAGAGAAGTTTGTGGCACAACTTGACTAGAAGAAGGGATCGATTGGTAGGACATGTTCTGAGGCGTCAAGGGATCACCAATTTAGTACTGGAGGGCAGCGTGGAGGGTAAAAATCGTAGAGGGAGACGAAGAGATGAATACACTATGCGGACTCAGAAGGATGTGGGCTGCAGTAGGTACTGGGAGATGAAGAAGCTTGCACAGGATAGAGTAGCATGGAGAGCTGCATCAAACCAGTCTCAGGACTGAAGACCACAACAACAACAGCACCTGTTGTAAAAATACTGCCAGCATTTACTTTATTAGGTCTTAGCCATTACTCTTTATTCATATTGCCACTAGGGTACTCTACTTTTCTTATTTAAACTATTGTCATGATGTAATTCTGATGAGTGAAATCTGCATGTGTGGAACACTGGTCCGATGTAAGAGAGGGCCTGATGGCCCCAATCTGATCAGGTTAAATAAATAAATCAGTTTACTATTTTTCAGTTAGACTTCATCAGTCAGCTTCACACACGCTACGCAGTGGCCTTTAAATCGATGTATCTGCTCGGCCTGCCATTGTATTGCAAAACGGTGGCCTGTTCCTCAAGGCCAGAGCCGTCTCCCGCAGTGAACACGGCAGAGCGTGTCCTCGACATTCCAGTAAATCAGCGGCGCCTACCCAACCCATCTCGGCGTCGGGTGGGTGCCGTGACTGCGGAAGAATAAACCTGCCCGTCCGCGCGCGGCTCCCGCGAACGTTTCACGAAGAGCCTTAATGCGGCGGCGGGAGTAGGCGGGGGCGGCGGGCTGGAATTCCCGGTGGCGGCTGACGCAGCTATGACGCAATGCGCTCGATACCCGCCCAGACTGGCAGAGCGACGCGCACAACATGGGACGCTCAAAGCGGGTCGTGACGTCAGCCCGACCAGCCGCTCTGTCACGGCGCACGGTCGGGGCATCCCCCCTGCCCCCCTTTCCAGACGTGCACCACAGAAACTTGAAGTGACTTGTTGGACGAATGAATGTCTACATACTCGAAAGTAGTGAACAGAAGAAACCAACATTTAATCACGTCAAAATTGAGACATAATACTTCCTGTGTGCACTACAGACCTTTACCTAGGGTGTCCATTCGTCCCGTTTTTCTCGGGACAGTCCCGTCTTTTACCAAAATGTCCCGCTGTCCCGAACGTTTTTTTGGGGACGCTCAAATGTCGCTTTTTTATGATTCCGCTTGGCTAGAGGATTTTACGTTACTGGTTGTTTGACTTGCTATTAACTGCGCAATTGTTTACGCTAGGAAGCGTGTGATGACTTTCAGCATCGAAAGTAATTTTAAACGCACTATAGGTTACGAATAACAACGAAGATATACAATGAAATTTCTACTCTACAGCGGAGTGTGCGCTGATATGAAACTTCCTCGCAGATTAAAACTGTGTGCCGGACCGAGACTCAGTCGGTAGAACACTTGCCCGCGAAAGGCAAAGGTCCCGAGTTCGAGTCTCGGTCCGGCACACAGTTTTAATCTGCCAGGAAGTTTCATATCAGCGCACACTCCGCTGTAGAGTGGAAATTTCATTCTAGAAACAACCCCCAGGCTGTGGCTAAGCCATGTCTCCGCAATATCCTTTCTTTCAGTAGTGCTAGTTCTGCAAGGTTCGTAGGAGAGCTTCTGTAAAGTTTGGAAGGTAGGGGACGAGGTACTGGCGGAATTAAAGCTGTGAGGACGGGGCGTGAGTCGTGCTTGGGTAGCTCAGTCGGTAGAGCACTTGCTCGCGAAAGGCAAAGGTCCCGAGTTCGAGTCTCGGTCCGGCACACAGTTTTAATCTGCCAGGAAGTTTCAACAATGAAGATTCTTCTTTTCTAAATCGACCCACTTAATCCGTCCTTTCGGTCCAGAGATACTCTACACCACTGATACTTGCTCTCTGGCTTCCGTCATCACACTGTTAATGTTTTGCACTGTGCAATCACTGTTCCATTATGCCAAACCGAAAGTGTAATTTTAACAGCAGTATAAAAAGCGAGTTTCCTGTTATCAATGGTAGTGGAGAAACTGTAGAATGTACGTTGTGCAGATCAAAATTTGCTATTGGTCATGGTGGAAGGTCTGACACTGTGAATCACATTATGGCGAAGAAACATCGCATCAGTGATCAAACGAAAAGAGCAAATAAATGCGTGAGTGACTACTATGTAAACTTAAAATCAGTAACAGAAATGGATAGGCAGTTGGCAGCACAAGAAGCTATCGTGTACTGGCTTTTATGATACAATTTCAGACGAAAATGTACTTGTTCATAAAGTACATAAAAGAGAAAAGTACGGTGATAGTGTGGCAGAATAATTGTAAAAAGTGATTTGGGATCATCTGAGTGCACGTTGTAAAGGTAAACTTTTATGTATATTAAATTTAGTCAATACAATATTTATGTCCCGTATTTTTTCTTCATTGTCCCAGGTTTTTCTCTAATTTATTTTAAATGTCCTCTTTACTGGGTGTTGTGTGATGTCCTTAGATTAGTTAGCTTCAAGTAGTTCTAAGTTCTAGGGGACTGATGACCATAGATGTTAAGTCCCATAGTGCTCAGAGCCATTTTTAAATGTCCCCTTTTTCAATGAAAATGAAATGGACACCCTACCTTTACCGAAACGGCAGGACCAATGTGTTCGACGCGTGGCTATAAATTAACAGCACTGATGCTGTTACAGAGTAAGTATGCGTGCATCTAAGATGAACGACCAATTGCTGTGAAGCGTAAAGATTTCTCAGTCGAATGCGGCATCTCTGGTGGCAAGATAAATCACTGTGGCCGTGGCCCTCGTTTTTGTTAACAGCTGTTATTTTGTTTTTGTGGAAAAATGATAACTGTGATAAAAGAGCAACGAACTGTCTGTTTCACTTGAAACATGCAAAAACTGCTACTGAACTCCATCTTTACTAAAAGAAGAGTATGGCGAAGACCGTTTATCATGTACATGAATGTTTGAGTGGTTCGAGAGTTCCCATGGCCGGGAAGACGAAGATGACTCACGCCCGGGACGTCCTTCAACATCAAAGACCGATGAAAATATCGAAAAGCAGGTAATCTGATTCGATCGTCGGTAGAGCAATCGATCGATTGCTGAAACTGTGGGAATTGACAAAGAACGTGAAAGACAAATTTTACGTAACCAATGTAACATAGAAAAGTGTGTGCGAAACTAGTGCCGAAAATTCCCACCGTCATACAGAAAGAAGTTCGTGAAAATGTTTGTACTGACATTTTGAATACCACTGAAAATGATTTTAATTTCTTGGAAAGAACGATAACGTGTGAAGAAGTTGGTTTTTCACTTGTGATCTAGAAACTAAGCGCCAGTTTGGGCACTGGAAGGGCTGAACTTCATCGAGAGCGAAAAATACTCGACCGAGCAAATTAAGATTCATAGCGATGTTTTTTTTCGATAGTCATGGAATTGTATAAAATCATTGGGTTACTGGAGGTCAGACTATTAGTCATTATTTCGACCTTGAGATTCTTGCTCAACTAAGTGAGAAAATACAAAAAAAAAGCAATCCCAATTGTGGAAGAACAAGTCATAGTTTCTGCATCAAGACAACGCACCGGCTCATACCGCATTGCTTGTTAAGAGATCTCTGGCAAAGTACACCGTCTCACTGTTATATCACCCAGCTTATTCGCCTCTCTTAGCTACATGTGACTTTTATCTATTTTTCAAGGTCAAATCTGCGTTAAAGGTACAAGATTTCAGTACGTTGGAGCAGCGAAAGCAAAAGCGGTACGCAACGTCAAGGAGCTCACAGAGGGAGATTTCCAGCACTGTTTCCATCAATGACAAATTCACATGGAGCGTGGCAGGCATAGAGGAGAGGAGTATATTGATGCCGACAGTAGCTAAAAACGAATATATACGTTTTTTGAAACAAAACGTTATACAGCAGTAGTTCTGTTATTTTGTAGCCACACCTCGTATATAAATCCAGTGGACGTAGAAAATAAATACTTCATTTTGCCAGCGTGCACTATCCGACTAAAAGCATCAGAAGATGTGTTACTGGACACTTACAGGAGGTGTGTCCATCCTTCGCCATTATGGCAGCTTGAACTTTGCTGGGGACACTTCCAGTGAGGCGTCTCGATGTCTGTGGAGAAATGGCAGCTCCTTCCTTCCTCGAGAGCGAATCCTAGAAAATGTAGAGAGAAGTTGGACACTGGGGTCTAGAGCGAAGTCGACCTTCTCACTCAGCTCAAAGGTGTTGCGTTCGTTTCAGATTGGCACTCAGCACAGGCTGATCGACTTCGGGAACGTTATTTTCCACAAACCATTGCCTCATAGATGCTTCTTATGACAGGATCATTGTTAAACTGATACAAGCAATCATCATGTTCGAACTGTTCCTCTCCTGTATGCACACACAATGTTGTAAAATATGTTCACATCTTTCAGAAATTAGAATTTTCTTAAGCGAAACAAGGAAACCACAACCTCATCTTGCAAAAAAAAAAAAAAATAAATAAATAAATAAATAAATAAATAAAAAATAAAAAAAATGTATAGCGTAATGCCCTAACAACACATCCTTTGTATTTTACTGTTGGCACTACACATGATGGGCAGGTAACGTTCTCCAGACATTTACCAAGCCCAAACCTTTCCATTGCCACAGGATATAGAGTGATTCATCACCTCCTGTAATCAACTGCCCAGTAGCATAGTCCTTTACACTACCTCCAGTGTCACTTAGCACTGTGGTGTATAGCAGGGGTACTCAACCCACAGGCTTCATGCAGCCCAAAGCAAGCATTAGTGTGGCCAAAGAAGTGCGCATCTGTGCTGGTGTAATCTGTTACCAGCACACTGGTCACCCAAGATGAAGCGCGAAGATCGATTAGCAGGCGCTGGATCTAGCGTACCTATCACAAGAGAGTCCAGAGACACACCCACAAGCAACACGCTGCCATAGGCCACTGCCGCTGACTGGAGTTCTCACTCAATCAATCATCCAGCTTGACGTCTGTCAGTTTACTCGCAGAGCAGGTTTAATTCGTCACAGGCTACGACGGAGAGACGTCTACAGACGTTAAAGTAACCTCTGGCGTGCCACAGGGGAGTGTTATGGGACCATTGCTTTTCACAATATATATAAATGACCTAGTAGATAGTGTCGGAAGTTCCATGCGGCTTTTCGCGGATGATGCTGTAGTATACAGAGAAGTTGCAGCATTAGAAAATTGTAGCGAAATGCAGGAAGATCTGCAGCGGATAGGCACTTGGTGCAGGGAGTGGCAACTGACCCTTAACATAGAGAAATGTAATGTATTGAGAATACATAGAAAGAAGGATCCTTTATTGTATGATTATATGACAGCGGAACAAACACTGGTAGCAGTTACTTCTGTAAAATATCTGGGAGTATGCGTGCGGAACGATTTGAAGTGGAATGATCATATAAAATTAATTGTTGGTAAGGCGGGTACCAGGTTGAGATTCATTGGGAGAGTCCTTAGAAAAAGTAGTCCATCAACAAAGGAGGTGGCTTACAAAACACTCGTTCGACCTATACTTGAGTATTGCTCATCAGTGTGGGATCCGCACCAGATCGGGTTGACGGAGGAGATAGAGAAGATCCAAAGAAGAGCGGTGCGTTTCGTCACGGGGTTATTTGGTAACCGTGATAGCGTCACGGAGATGTTTAACAAACTCAAGTGGCAGACTCTGCAAGAGAGGCGCTCTGCATCGCGGTGTAGCTTGCTCGCCAGGTTTCGAGAGGGTGCGTTTCTGGATGAGGTATCGAATATATTGCTTCCCCCTACTTATACCTCCCGAGGAGATCACGAATGTAAAATTAGAGAGATTAGAGCGCGCACAGAGACTTTCAGACAGTCGTTCTTCCCGCGAACCATACGCGACTGGAACAGGAAAGGGAGGTAATGACAGTGGCACGTAAAGTGCCCTCTGCCACACACCATTGGGTGACTTGCGGAGTATAAATGTAGATGTAGATGTAGATGTAGTACATAGTGACTATAGTTGGTCTACTTTACCTCAACCATGATTGTACTTTGCAACTGTCTGCAAGAGGACTATTGCTAATGAGCTTCTACCACAACACATCGTGAAACGGTTCAGTAGTTTCCGCTACGTAAGCAGCAGGTTTCGCTGCTCGCTCGCACCGGGAAGTACAAACGGAGGCGGCTCCACCGCCAATTTATTGCACGGCGCGGCCGGCCGGCCGGCCCATGTGGACGGATGGAGAATGCGTTATGCTTCATTATACATATTTATCTATGTCGCGTATCATGTATTTCTTGTACTTGAATGTGGAAGTAGGCTGTTTAGGTTTTTATGTTGGTAACGCCACGTAGCGCTCTGTAAGAAAATCACTGACTGTGCTGTGTGAGTGTGCTGGTTGGCATTGTTGGAATAGTCGCTATTGTAGTGTTGGGCAGTTGGATGTGAACAGCGCGTAGCGTTGCGCAGTTGGAGGTGAGCCGCCAGCAGTGGTGGATGTGGGGAGAGAGATGGCGGAGTTTTGTGAGCGGATTGTAAGGACGTGTGTCCATCAGAGACAGTAAATTTGTAAGACTGGATGTCATGAACTAATATATATATTATGACTTTTGAAGGCTATTAAGATAAATACATTGTTTGTTCTCTATCAAAATCTTTCATTTGCTAAGTATGCCTATCAGTAGTTAGTGCCTTCAGTAGTTAGAATCTTTTATTTAGCTGGCAGTATTGGCGCTCGCTGTATTGCAGTAGTTCGAGTAACGAAGATTTTTGTGAGGTAAGTGATTCATGAAAGGTATAGGTTATTGTTAGTCAGGATCATTCTTTTGTAGGGATTATTGAAAGTCAGATCGCGTTGCACTAAAAATATTGTGTGTCAGTTTATTGATGATCAGAATAAGTAAAGAGAGAAATGACTGAGTACATTCAGTTCTGCTCAGCTGTTTGAAAATCAAATAACGTAAGAGGTTTGTCAGCACAGTAATTCATTAATTTTTGTAAGCGGACGTTTCAAATATGAATCTGCACGTGAACTTTGCTAATCCTCCTCCCACATCTCCATAAAGTGTGGCCAAATACTAGTTGAGAAACAGCAGAAGTAGTTCTGTAGTATGTAATAGGGCCAACCTTACTCCTGGGTAGGGGATCAGGGATACAGCACAGGTAGGTCGAAGTCAAAGACGTTCCAGTATCATAAGATTTAAGGTGGAGAGGTTGGTGTCGACCAAATGGTTCGACCATCCCCTCCACCGGGGCCAAGGAAGACCTCCGGGTACCCGCCATATTCTAGGAGTTCTACAGAAGACGGGTAAGTGAGCAGACGTGCCCTCAGTGGGTCTGTCTCGATGTTCACAGGAAGAAAGGTATTTGAATATTTGAAGTAATTCTTTTATTTCCAGTTTCAGGTTATGTAGGGAAATGAATGTACGTAATGATTGCTTTTTCGTTTATTTCGGAAACTCTGTGTGGAAACAGAGTAGGCTCCCATCTTTTGTACAAAGTCACGTGGTGTCGCAAGCTGCAAAGTTCACAAATTCTATCGCGCAAAATCGAGTGCAAAGCAGTATATTCAAACGCGAGTGATTTATTTTGGTCGAAAAATTGAACTGTAAAAATGTTTCTTTGTGTAAAGTGGGTCTTAGAACACGTGGTCTGCCCCATGCTAGTAATAGTGAACGTGGTTGAGCATTGGGTAGCCAAATTATAAAATCGAACGGTCACACTAATTCGCCGCGTTACGGCACAGTTAAATTAGTGGTCGTTTCCACTCCCTTTGTAGCTGGGTGTACTGTAGTTCCACGTGGTCGATCGGTCGTTGCCGGAGCTTCAAGTAGCGACAAAAAAAGACATCGCTTCGTTAAAATCCTTCGACCCCCTGTGTTACTGTATCTAGTCCACAGTTTGCATGTTATCCTCCTCTCACATAGTGGATGTTCTCTGTAAAGTAATGGTAGAATTTGGTGGTGCACATTTGGCGAAACGCAGTTCCGTCTTTCCCGTAAAACAATCATGTGCGCGCTAATTAGCATACAATATAGCCGAGCTATAAGTTGTAAAAGCGTAATCCCTGTAAACTTGAATACTTACTGTAATCGCTGTAAAGTCGAATGATTATGTTTAAAATAAATGGTTATCAGTGGTCATCAATCTTTAACATACACTAAAAATCACAAAGGAGTCAAGTTAAAAGAATTCATTTAAAATAAAATATATAGAACGGAGAGACACACACATCAGCCTGCGAGCCCTCCAGCCACTTGCCTAGTAACGTGCAAAATAGGGCACGCTCTGTTCTCTAGGTAACGCTATCGAGCTCCCCTCCCCAGCTATCCGTTGCGCCATTTTCATTCAGGGCTAGTTTCAATGACTACCTCTTTTAATAATGCGGATTTCAGGTGTCGGTTTTCCCCTGGTTGTGAACCAGTATAGAAACAAGAAAATCCACAAAAATCACGAGGGCTGCGTGAAGCAGAAATACGAGCGTTGCCGGAGGGTTTTAAGCAAGTACGGGCAAAAGGATAGTTTTCTCCACAACAAAACGGTAAACTTTCATCTGCCGTCCCTATGCCAGGAGTCTTGACGGGAATCTTTCAATGGGCTCTATTCAAGTTACGTAAAGTATCCAGTTTATGGAAACAAAGAACCCTATTAATCCACGCGTGCATTTGTGTTGTAGATATAAGCTAGCGGTCATCCATATCCCCTCTCTTGCTTCCTTGCGGTACGAGACTCTACAGCATCTATCACACGATCGCAGGGGAAGGGGAATATATAAACCTATTTACGACCTATTTATGTAGGGGGGGGGGGGAGCTGTTCGACCGTTGTACCGCGTCCTTTTTAACTTCCTACGCGCAGTCATGATACTAACTGGACTGCTGGTAACAGTTTCGAACTCACGAATGATTCGTTACGTTGATTTCATGAGATTTTTTGCAAGCAACACCAGCGATGTTCCACGGCCCCTGTCCTCCAGTATATGAGATCTCCCTCGTCTTTGTTTAGCTGTGGTTCTTCCTTCGCGTTTCCACTTCAGAATCACATCACCAATAGTCGATATGGGCAACTTTAGAAGGGGTGAAATGTTCCTGATGGATCTGCTACGCAGGTGACATCCGACGACTAATCCACGATCGAAGTCACTGAGCTCAAATGGTTCAAATGGCTCTGAGTACTATGGGACTTAACATCTGAGGTCATCAGTCCCCTAGAACTTAGAACTACTTAAACCTAACTAACCTAAGGACATCACGCACATCCATGCCCGAGGCAGGATTCGAACCTGCGACCGTAGCGGTCGCGAGATTCCAGACTGAAGTGCCTAGAACTGCTCGGCCACACCGGCCGGCATTGAGCTCTTTTGACCAACCTGTTCTGCTGGTATTGCTTCTCTATCGGCAACACAACACCCCCCCCCCCCCCCGCCTCCTTTTATACTGGCGGGTCCACCTCCTGTCATAACTAGGGGTCCATTCCGGAGAACATAAGATGTCCGGATACTTTTTATCAGCTAGTGTACACAGGGGACGAAGGAAAGTATGGAAACACCACAAACACAACACATTACCATGAATAATGCGGTACAGGAAAACCGTTGGAATTCAAAACAGCTTCCAGCAGTCTCGAAATGGATAAATACAGGTCCTGTATGGTTCTCATGCGAATATGATACCACTGTTCCTGCAAAACTACGACAAGTTCAGGTAACAATGAAGGAGGTGGATGGCGATCGCGCACCATTCACTCCAAAGTAGACTACAAAGGCTCCGTAATATTCAGATCTGGTGACCGTGGTGGCCAGATGAGATGCGAACATTCAACCGCGAGTTCACGAGACCAGCACTGCACAATGCGAGCTGTGCGGACAGGAGCCCTGTGTTCTTCGAGCACAGCATCACCACTGGGGAACAAACATTGTACCCCCAGCCAAAGTGGTCACATGGTCCTTTGCAGTAATGCGACCTTGTGGAGTCACCAGGGTCCCATGAGCACTATATGGCTCCCGAACTCTTCACCAAACACCCGAATATTGTAAAACTAAACTCATCCAGTTAAGTAACATTTTTTCATTGCTCCACAGGCCGCCCTTTTTCCATATCCTCTTGTACTAGTCCACGAAACCTGTAGTCTCTGCAGTAGTCCTCTTTGCTCATGACTAACAGCTCTTGTGACATGTTCGGAGCTATTTCCAAGCAAAAAGACATCGTGACTGGCTTATAACATGCACTAAACTGAACGAAACACCAGTAAATTAAGAAAAGTAATGGAAAGTGTTGGATAGGCTTTCAGTCAAAACTCCTACCCCCACCATCCCACCCACACAATAGCAGGCCTGTCCCTTCCACTTTACCAAAGCCAATCACTTCACGTCCTACTTGGAAGTCAACTTCATCATTGCACGTGACCTATAGTTTGATCAGTCCATGGATCTCTATATCCATGAAATAACATATGAATCCCACATTCGTACTAAATACTGGAGACACATGCACACTTCCTCGTCTTCATCATCCGTTTGCTTCTCCCAACTAAGTCTCTTTCCCATGTCTCTTTCTTTCTCTAGATCGCCATGAAGGTAACAACAAATAGAGTGGGGGGTGGGGAGGGGGGGTAGAATATCGTCAACGTACCGCTGTGCTGGAAGAGTACCGCAGATGACAACCAAAGGATCCTGCTCTGAAAAGAGATGGTACCCCAGACCACTCTTGGTATCCCACCACTGTCTGGAATCTCTTTGACTGGAATATAATTGTCTTTGGCTATGACTCCGCTTCGAACTGAGCCCCAATGAACAGCAGAGACACATCCAGAGACGCCCCGTACATAGCTGGGGTACCAATCTAACTGTCACCCGCTATACGCCTAACACCCAGGAGTGATGGTCTGGGGTGCCATTTCTATTCATCAGCAGGACTCCTTTGGTCTTCATCCGCGTCACCCGTGCACCAGAACTGTACATCGACGATAGTCTACAACCCATTTTGTGGCCCTTCATGGTAAGCAATTCTGGGCTTACATTTTAGCAAGATAATGCCCACTCGCACATGGCGAGATTTTCTACTGCTTGTTTTGGTGCGTGACAAACCTTTCCTTAGCCAGTATGGTCACCGGTTCTCTCTCCAATTGAGAACGTTTGGAGCATTATGGACAGGGTCCTCCAACCATCTCGGGATTTTCACGATCTAACGCGCCAGTTGGACAGAATTTGGCACTATATTCCTAGGAAGGCCATCCAACAATTCTATCAATCAAGACCAAGCCGAATAACTGCTTGCATAAGAGCCAAATGTGGACTGAAGTGTTACTGACTAGTTCAATTTATGAAGTTCTTTCTCTTGAATACATCATTTCTGAGATCGTAATCATTTACTTGGTTTGTAAATAAAACTGCCTTTTCCTGCTGCTAGTTAGTTTATTTATCCCATACGCGTTTCGCCTTCTCCTGTTCTAAGGCATCATCAGTGGTATCTATAACGATACAGTTTTGTTAGTTTTAGATTATTAAACAGTCCACTTCACGATTTTTTGTAAAACATGGAATTACTTACGATTTGCTGATCTGCGTTTCCTCACATCTGGTCTGGAGGTCGCACTACCACTTTTATCACTGCCATATAATCACACCTTTGTGTTCTCGCCTTCCACACACTGTTCACCATGATTATCACTCTTTTTTGCGGTGGACTATTGTTCTTTTGTCACTTGATACAACTATATCGTCGTGCACTGTTTTTCACGACGTAAATATTGCGACTCCATTACGTGATTCATCTTCTTTGGTATGTTTACCTATTTGTTGCTAACCTAAAGAAGTATATGTTCGAGACTAACTTGTATTTATGATGAAACTTCCTGGCAGATTAAAACTGTGTGCCCGACCGAGACTCGAACTCGGGACCTTTGCCTTTCGCGGGCAAGTGCTCTACCAACTGAGCTACCGAAGCACGACTCACGGCCGGTACCCACAGCTTTACTTCTGCCAGTACCTCGTCTCCTACATTCCAAACTTTACAGAAGCTCTTCTGCGAACCTTGCAGAACTAGCACTCCTGAAAGAAAGGATATTGCGGAGACATGGCTTAGCCACAGCCTGGGGGATGTTTCCAGAATGAGATTTTCACTCTGCAGCGGAGTGTGCGCTGATATGAAACTTCCTGGCAGATTAAAACTGTGTGCCCGACCGAGACTCGAACTCGGGACCTTTGCCTTTCGCGGGCAAGTGCTCTACCAACTGAGCTACCGAAGCACGACTCACGGCCGGTACCCACAGCTTTACTTCTGCCAGTACCTCGTCTCCTACATTCCAAACTTTACAGAAGCTCTTCTGCGAACCTTGCAGAACTAGCACTCCTGAAAGAAAGGATATTGCGGAGACATGGCTTAGCCACAGCCTGGGGGATGTTTCCAGAATGAGATTTTCACTCTGCAGCGGAGTGTGCGCTGATATGAAACTTCCTGGCAGATTAAAACTGTGTGCCCGACCGAGACTCGAACTCGGGACCTTTGCCTTTCGCGGGCAAGTGCTCTACCAACTGAGCTACCGAAGCACGACTCACGGCCGGTACCCACAGCTTTACTTCTGCCAGTACCTCGTCTCCTACATTCCAAACTTTACAGAAGCTCTTCTGCGAACCTTGCAGAACTAGCACTCCTGAAAGAAAGGATATTGCGGAGACATGGCTTAGCCACAGCCTGGGGGATGTTTCCAGAATGAGATTTTCACTCTGCAGCGGAGTGTGCGCTGATATGAAACTTCCTGGCAGATTAAAACTGTGTGCCCGACCGAGACTCGAACTCGGGACCTTTGCCTTTCGCGGGCAAGTGCTCTACCAACTGAGCTACCGAAGCACGACTCACGGCCGGTACCCACAGCTTTACTTCTGCCAGTACCTCGTCTCCTACATTCCAAACTTTACAGAAGCTCTTCTGCGAACCTTGCAGAACTAGCACTCCTGAAAGAAAGGATATTGCGGAGACATGGCTTAGCCACAGCCTGGGGGATGTTTCCAGAATGAGATTTTCACTCTGCAGCGGAGTGTGCGCTGATATGAAACTTCCTGGCAGATTAAAACTGTGTGCCCGACCGAGACTCGAACTCGGGACCTTTGCCTTTCGCGGGCAAGTGCTCTACCAACTGAGCTACCGAAGCACGACTCACGGCCGGTACCCACAGCTTTACTTCTGCCAGTACCTCGTCTCCTACATTCCAAACTTTACAGAAGCTCTTCTGCGAACCTTGCAGAACTAGCACTCCTGCCAGGAAGTTTCATATCAGCGCACACTCCGCTGCAGAGTGAAAATCTCATTCTGGAATCATCCCCCAGGCTGTGGCTAAGCCATGTCTCCGCAATATCCTTTCTTTCAGGAGTGCTAGTTCTGCAAGGTTCGCAGAAGAGCTTCTGTAAAGTTTGGAATGTAGGAGACGAGGTACTGGCAGAAGTAAAGCTGTGGGTACCGGCCGTGAGTCGTGCTTCGGTAGCTCAGTTGGTAGAGCACTTGCCCGCGAAAGGCAAAGGTCCCGAGTTCGAGTCTCGGTCGGGCACACAGTTTTAATCTGCCAGGAAGTTTCATATCAGCGCACACTCCGCTGCAGAGTGAAAATCTCATTCTGGAAATATCCCCCAGGCTGTGGCTAAGCCATGTCTCCGCAATATCCTTTCTTTCAGGAGTGCTAGTTCTGCAAGGTTCGCAGAAGAGCTTCTGTAAAGTTTGGAATGTAGGAGACGAGGTACTGGCAGAAGTAAAGCTGTGGGTACCGGCCGTGAGTCGTGCTTCGGTAGCTCAGTTGGTAGAGCACTTGCCCGCGAAAGGCAAAGGTCCCGAGTTCGAGTCTCGGTCGGGCACACAGTTTTAATCTGCCAGGAAGTTTCATATCAGCGCACACTCCGCTGCAGAGTGAAAATCTCATTCTGGAAACATCCCCCAGGCTGTGGCTAAGCCATGTCTCCGCAATATCCTTTCTTTCAGGAGTGCTAGTTCTGCAAGGTTCGCAGAAGAGCTTCTGTAAAGTTTGGAATGTAGGAGACGAGGTACTGGCAGAAGTAAAGCTGTGGGTACCGGCCGTGAGTCGTGCTTCGGTAGCTCAGTTGGTAGAGCACTTGCCCGCGAAAGGCAAAGGTCCCGAGTTCGAGTCTCGGTCGGGCACACAGTTTTAATCTGCCAGGAAGTTTCATATCAGCGCACACTCCGCTGCAGAGTGAAAATCTCATTCTGGAAACATCCCCCAGGCTGTGGCTAAGCCATGTCTCCGCAATATCCTTTCTTTCAGGAGTGCTAGTTCTGCAAGGTTCGCAGAAGAGCTTCTGTAAAGTTTGGAATGTAGGAGACGAGGTACTGGCAGAAGTAAAGCTGTGGGTACCGGCCGTGAGTCGTGCTTCGGTAGCTCAGTTGGTAGAGCACTTGCCCGCGAAAGGCAAAGGTCCCGAGTTCGAGTCTCGGTCGGGCACACAGTTTTAATCTGCCAGGAAGTTTCATATCAGCGCACACTCCGCTGCAGAGTGAAAATCTCATTCTGGAAACATCCCCCAGGCTGTGGCTAAGCCATGTCTCCGCAATATCCTTTCTTTCAGGAGTGCTAGTTCTGCAAGGTTCGCAGAAGAGCTTCTGTAAAGTTTGGAATGTAGGAGACGAGGTACTGGCAGAAGTAAAGCTGTGGGTACCGGCCGTGAGTCGTGCTTCGGTAGCTCAGTTGGTAGAGCACTTGCCCGCGAAAGGCAAAGGTCCCGAGTTCGAGTCTCGGTCGGGCACACAGTTTTAATCTGCCAGGAAGTTTCATATCAGCGCACACTCCGCTGCAGAGTGAAAATCTCATTCTTGTATTTATGATGTTTATACCGTGTGTGTGTATGAGTGAGAGAGAAAGGGGGATAGAGAGGACGAGATTTTTTTTTGGAGGGGGGGGGGGTGTACTAGCTGTTAGCGAGTGGTTGAAAACTTTGGTGACAGCTGGTTTGACTTTACGTTTCAATATTACGTGGAGGGGTTCATGGATGAGTGAGTGTAAAGATGTTGGGTTCTATTATTATTATGTTGGACAGTATTATTATATTAATACTTTCTGCGAACGTTATTCTATTATTTTATCTATTAGTCTAAATAATGTATCGCTTGGCATGTGTACTTGGTCATTCAACATGATTTTCCTCTCTGCTTTGGTTTTCTGTATGTGGTAATTTTCTTGCATGGTTAGGAGGCGTTTTTTATTGTTGATTCTAATTATTTTCATGTCCATTCCGTTCAACTGCTCTTCCAAGTCCTTTGCTGTCTCTGACAGAACTACAATGTCTGTATGTGGTAATTTTCTTGCAAGGTTAGGAGGCGTTTTTTATTGTTGATTCTAAATATTTTCATGTCATCTTCTCTAGTAGTTGGTTTGTCGTCATTCTCTCTCTAAAACAAACAAAACTGTACCGTTATAGATTCCACTGATACTGCCTTAGAATAGGAGAAGGCGAAACGCAAGTAAGTAGCAGCAGGAAAAGGCAGTTTTGTTTACAAAACAAGTATTTATATGCTTGATGCAGAGGATGGCCAAACAAACAAACTCGTAGTCATTTGTTCGTGTACACATGTACATCACATCAACCGATTTTTGTCCCATTCGAATGATTCCTTCGTGATGCGTCCTTTTTTGCCTTAGAGTTTATTTTAACACCGGTCAGTATTGAAAGGCTATCAAACTGCCATCTACGTATTATTTTAAAACCAAAATTATGGCCTCATTTGTTTCGTGTATTTCAATGTTTGCAAATGTGTAACACAACTGTGGCCGTAGGGTGGTTTTATCTGCTGCCAGTCTACCCCTTTGTGTGGAATTGAAACACCAGTAAAAGGAAGAAAACCAAAGACTTTGGCATCTGTTCGTCGAGAATTGGCCACTGTCTTTCATCTGCAGATGGCGACCAGGTAGAATGCTGAAATACAGTGTAAGTTGGTTTTAGGATCAGACAGCAAACATAAGAAGAGTACCATGTTTATTTTTTATTTATTTGATTAGATAGCTTAGATTAGATTGCTTAGTTTTATTATTATTTCTCAACTAACACACATTTAATAAAAACGTTTAATGTCAAATTTTATTGAAAGAAACACTCATACTCATAAAAGCAACACTCTTTCACGATTCATTCTTTACGCAAGAATTGTGTGGTTTAGCCTTGGAATTCCATGAGAACCTCCTATTCTTTTTCATTGTTTGCGCGACAAACTTGTTGAGAGTTATTAGCGCCACCTGTCTAGGATGCTGCAGTGCTGGTGTCCTTCAGTATCGGTCGAGGACGGCAGCTTGTTGCGATATCTTCGATGGCTAAGATCCAAGAACATCCGTTCATATATCAAGAGCTTTTCATCAGACTGGAGAGGTTTGTGAAGAAGACGAGAATCATCTTTAATCGATACGATGTTTGGTATAAACCTTGCCTTCATACACCCTGAAAGATTGTGAGTCCAGTAAAGAAATTGGGTAATCCATCTTCAACGCTGTATCATACCTGCATGTGTCCTAAGCTGATAAGGATTTCATTTCAAATTAGGTTTTTGTAACCGTTTCAAACGTGCATGTGACGCAATGTCGAGGATGTGGCTTTGCTTCTCATTTGGCAGCTGGACCCTTCGTTTGATGTTTAGAGTTGTCAGTTGCTTCTTGTTAGTGTCATTGGAGTAGCATGTATTCTTACGTCTGATAGTTATATCGGTGGTATCTTGTATGTAAATCATTCGATCGTCCGACTGGAAGGAAGAAATGTGGTTACAGTAGCGTGTGTGTGTGTGGTTTGGGGATCTTATGGGCGCCCAACGGCGAGGTTATCAGCTCCCTAACAATGATTAAAATAAACGAATGTGGATAAGAACGAAAACTGTCGTACACGGATGCACCGAAATGACCACACAATTATTCTATCGCACAGGCACTCCCCACATGCACTAAAACCAGTGAGGGGGCAAAATAGCAAAACACAGAAGAGCTAAAAGAACAGCACAGGGATATGTGACTGGCTGACCACTTAAACAAAAAACTTGGGTGAGACAGCCACCCTGTTGACACATTAAAAACATCTCCCCAAAATCTTGTGAAAAACGTGGGACAAATCAAAAAACTTTAAAACACGAACCACATTCGTTTGATCATTGCATAACATAGATTGCAGATCCGCCGGCAAATCCGCTGCCGTCCAGTGGTCAGCAGATAAAATGCAGTCCAATAAAATGTGGTGCACCGTGATCTTCACGCCACAAGCACCACACATCGGAGGGTCCTCTCGCCGGAGTAAAAATCTATGCGTCATAGTGCTGTGGCCAATGCGAAGACGAGTAATGAGGGCCTCGTTGTCGGTCACTTCTAGCCACTCATGTTCCCAGCGACACAGGACGTTATACCGCAACAGCGAGGTGAGGGCATGCAGGGGGGATAGCACATTGAAAGACCTGACGGTCACGACACGCCCCCTTGGCTGCTCGATCAGCCCTTTCATTCTCCAGAATTCCCGCGTGCCCTGGTACCCAGCAGAAAGACACTTCCTTCCCCAGCCACTGTAGTTGGAGGAGGGCGTCCTGGATAGTCTCGCTTACAGTAGCAAGCGACTACTTAGTCTCGTCTAGTCGACGACAAGGTTATTAGAGACGAAGCTCTAGCTCAGTTGAATGAGGAACAGAGAAGCAAAAATCAGTACTTTCTTTGAAGAACCACCTGCCTGGAATGATTCGGGAAGCCCACTGGAAAATCTAAGCCATGTTGGCTACAGGGCCATTTTGATCAACATTCTACTGAACAGAGACTTCAGGTGGATGCTCGATTGGCTCCTGCAACGGGTTCACGTGCAATAGCCTCTACAATTCTGTTACAACCTAGCGCGATGCTGCAGTGGCGAAAGTTGTGGACGAGCGTAGTTCAAATCCTTATACAGCCATTCTCATTTAAGTTTTCCATGCTTTCCGCAGATCGATTAAGATGAATGCCGGGATGGCTCCTTTGAAAAGTAAATACGGTTTGCCTACACTAACTAGTACTTTTTCTCTAAAGACGACGATCAATCGAATTTTGTCATCCGCAATGTCCTATTCCTTGCTATTTCCCTGTAGCATATTGCCTCTCTCAAATCTGTCACATCCCATTATCGTCTACGTTTGCTTCTTTTCCCTCCTAGCTTGTCTTCAATGACAGAATTTTGCAGGGAACTTTTCCTTGAAATATTTCCGACCCATTTCGCTTTCCTAATTTTTATTTGCAGAGTGAACATGGACTCTACCGACAAAATTCCAGAAGTTATTCGAGTATATTTTCTGAGTGTTTTGGTATAAAGGTCCTCTGATATCCAATGCCTCGTAACTGAACCATAATTTAACTACGATTTATTCGGTTTCTTACCCAGTTACCTTTATTGCTCTCAAAATATCTTCACAACAGTGAAAAGTCTGTAATTTGCAATCACAAAGACATATAACACAAAACACGGTGTAATGGGGTCGTCGTCGTTGCGGGTGCAGTCGTCAGCTGCTGTGGCCGAGCGGTTCTAGGCGCTTCAGTCTGGAACCGCGCTGCTGTTACGGTCGCGGGTACGAATCCTGCCTCGTACATGGATATGTGTGATGTCCTTAGGTTAGTTAGGTTTAAGTAGTTCTAAGTCTAGGAGAATTATGACCTCAGATGTTAAGCCCCATTGTACTTGGAGCCATTTGAACCATTTGAGAGGGTGCAGTTCAGCACACACCATGGAGCAAAAAGTTCAGAGACTGATTTTATTGCTTGCATATAAACGACGTCAGCACTGTGAAAGAGGTGGCTGCTTAAACTAGCAACTACAAACAACCGATGTGCATTCGACCAGCCAGTTGGAGCATACACTGTTAGGCAGTGGACGTGGGGCTGATGTTTGTCAACGCCATTGTCTCACGAATCACAATGGAACGTCTCTAAATCAAGTGCTTAAGACATTCTCTAAAATAGTTTGAAGAACAGAAAAGTGTGTTCAAAGTTCGTCCCGCACTCCTTGACTCCCAAAACCAAAACAATGACGAGTGGACGCCTGACGCTGCTTGGCTGAAAAGCAAAACGTGAACTGTTCTGTCCCGGAGAAAATAGTCACGAATGATGAGACTTGATGTTATCGATATGAACCTGGCTGAGAACGACAAAATACCAAAAATTCACATGAAGGGTCAACGCTTTGACGACATACGCGACATTCAAGCCAAGGTGGTGTGCGGTTTGAGCATATTCCCATGGAGGGACATTTATGACAGTTTCACATGATTGTTAAATTTTTGCGCGTAGTACTCATGCTGGGGATAGTACACAGAACACCGTAAGCATTCAAACCACATACTTAATTTTTCTCTATTTTTTTTACTAACCCAGTCTCGAAAGTTTTTGAATATTATTCATAGTGGGTATTATTAACCAGCGAAAAAATGCTGCTATCCGAGCACAAAAAATGCTATTTTGTGTATGTACCTGTTTATTTTAAAAGACTCTGAGCGAAATGTGGGTTACCAGCTGCTTCTTTCTACCTTCCTCAGCACCTTAAAAAAATTTCGCAACTATTTTGGAGAGTGAAAGTATTCAGTTACATGTGATATATTAAATTAAATTATTTACATTAAAATGTTGTGCTGCCCTTCCACTGCGCTCAATGAACTCATACAAGTGGTGGATATCGACAAATTCTCCATGAACTCCTTTCATACTAACGTGCAGCGCTGTTAACGTACAACTAACACTAGCGGGAAAGCAAGACTGGGCCAGAATCAAAAACGTGCCCGTTACTGTTGTCAACAGCAAGTACGGTGACCGAGTAGAACTAGTTTGAACTCTGCGATACATCATGGTCCCCTGGACATTACAAATGGCGACACAAGGTTCCCAAAAGGTGCGCGATCACCAAGGGCTGTGCAAGTGCTTCCATGTCGGCCACAAGGTTGGTAAGGAGTGCTTGTGAGAGGGAGTCCCATTCCTCCACCAGCATAGTTGACAATTGTTGGCTGGTCGTTGGTACATGTGGACGTGCTGCAGCATGTCCACCCAACGTGCTAGATGGGATTTAAATCAGCGGAGTGTGCAATACCACAATCACTTTTGGGAACCTGTATCCTTTTCCAGTCTCATCCCCACTCTCCCAAAGGGGGAGTATATATGCAACATCAGTAATTTAGACTAATTTAAACTGCTCCTTTGCCCGCATCTCGTGGTCGTGCGGTAGCGTTCTCGCTTCCCACGCCCGGCTTCCCGAGTTCGATTCCCGGCGGGGTCAGAGATTTTCTCTGCCTCGTGATGGCTGGGTGTTGTGTGCTGTCCTTAGGTTAGTTAGGTTTAAGTAGTTCTAAGTTCTAGGGGACTGATGACCATAGATGTTAAGTCCCATAGTGCTCAGAGCCATTTAGCCCAAACTGCTCCTTTGACTGTGTCTTTTCTGGTTATCTGGATTCAAATACACCGAAGTTTTTTTGTGCAGCAAATTAGTAATTTGCTCTAATTTAAGATATTGTTTTGACATTGTTTACGTTTAGCCTCACCAGTATGTAGAATGAAGGAAACATGTTGGATTAAAAGCTAATGTACCCTCACAATTTGCACGTAATACGAACTACGGGCACATGGTAGGAATAAAATTGCTATTGTAATTATGGAGTAATTAATGATTAAAGTTCAGATATTTCTAGTCATCAAGAGACGGCTATTTTTATGCTTTGTTACCTCAAAAAACTATTTGTATCCATAATAAAATATGGACGATAAATAGTTTAGACAAGAAGAGAATAGAAGCTTTCGAAATGTGGTGCTACAGAAGAATGCTGAAGATTAGATGGGTAGATCACATAACTAATGACGAGGCACTGAACAGGATTGGGGAGAAGAGAAGTTTGTGGCACAACTTGACTAGAAGAAGGGATCGGTTGGTAGGACATGTTCTGAGGCATCGAGGGATCGCCAATTCAGTACTGGAGGGCAGCGTGGAGGATAAAAATCGTAGAGGGAGACCACGAGATGAATACACTAAACAGATTCAGAAGGATGTAAGTTGCAGTAGGTACTGGGAGATGAAGTTTTCACAGGATGGAGTAGCATGGAGAGCTGCATCAAACCAGCCTCAGGACTGAAGACCACAACAACAACAACAACAACAACAACAATAATAAAAATATGACATGATCATTTTTCAGTCAGAATTAAGCATACTCACGTTTCAATTGGTGTTACTTAACAGATCTCTAATTAAGACTATACAGAAATGTAAAACTTTACTCGTACAAAATTTAATTAGTTGAATCTAGGCGCTGGCCGCTGTGGCCGAGCGGTTCTAGGCGCTTCAGTCCGGAACCGCGTGACCGCTACGGTCGCAGGTTCGAATCCTGCCTCGGCCATGGATGTGTGTGATGTCCTTAGGTTAGTTAGGTTTAAGCAGTTCTCAGTCTAGGGGACAGATGACCTCAGATGTTCAGCCCCAAAGTGCTCAGAGCCATTTGAACCATTTGAATCTAGGCCTTCTGTTCAAGAAAACTAATTGCTCTGTCCACCTGAAAATGATAAGATGATATTCCTTTAAGTCAGTAAAATAATATATGCAAATTAACGAAATACATTGTCGCAGTGATAAAACACCTAATTTATAGTCTTAATAGAAACAGATTCTTTCCTATCTTTGTATGAAATTATTCACTTTTATTTGATGTAAATGTCTATGTAATTTGGGAAATGTACGTAAAAACTTTAATTGTATAAATCCCAAATTCAATATGTAACAGTGACAGTAATTGTTTAAAACCATAAAAATAGAGGCGATTTGTACGCCGCCCTAGGTCAGTCTTAAGTCAGTCTTGGAGCGCATTTTGTTTTAACAGCATGTAGTCAAGCTTTGCAGTTTCGCCGTCGAACATCTAGCATGCGAAATAAAATTCTCTGTGAACAAGAAGTACTCAAACTTATTTCTACCATTGCATGATTCCCGCGTGGCGATGCAGTAAGATTAAGATGATCCTACGGCAGCATTAAGAAGCAGCACCCAGGATTACACAAGATACACATTATTTTATTGGTGGAGGATAAGACAGGCTATATTAATCATTATTTTTCTTGTACTAAGCAACGATACACATCCCAAACTTCACCCACAAAAACATTTTTTTTGCCATGTTATATATCCGAATATTCTCTCACTTCAAGAGCTCCTCTACTTGCACTGTTCGATGCACTGAAAAAGAGGCACATGGGGGAAGGAGTACAGTATCACAATAACGTTAACATGATTGTAACATGTTGAAAGATTTGGAGATCAGAACGCCCATGCAGTATCATCCCTCTCACTCCATAGTAGCTGGACCACCAAAACGATTATATTGATAGTGTTTCTGGGCTCACTACCTGTTCCCACTCTCTCCTTATGAGGGAACGTCCAGCAGTTATCAACTGCCCTGCAGGAAGAATGGCACGTCCTACCAAAAAAACTCTTTAACAGCCTTTTGGCCAGCATGGGAACATCTTGCAGAGCATCCATTACGATCCTTGGGGACCACAGTACTACACAATCAAAAAAAGTTTTGCATCACCTCGGTTCCAAGAACTCCAGAACCTGAACAGATAATTGGAATAGAGATCAACATAAACATCATTTCCGCCCTTTTTATTCTCCATGAAAACCACACATTGCATGTTGTACCACCATACAGCGAGACCTTCAGAGGTGGTGGTCCAGATTTCTGTACACACCAGCACCTCTGATACCCAGTAGTCCATCCCCTTGCATTGATGCATGCCTGTATTCGTTGTGGCATACTATCCACAAGTTCATCAAAGCACTGTTGGTCAGGATTGTCCCACTTCTCAACGGCGATTGGGCCTAGATCCTTCGGAGTGGTTGTTGGGTCACATCGTCCATAAATAGCCCTTTTCAGTCTATCCCACGCATGTTCGATATGGTTCTTGTCTGGAGAACATGCTGGCCACTCTAGTCGAGCGATGTCGTTATCCTCAAGGAAGTCATTCACAAGATGTGCACGATGGGGGGTGCGAATTGACGTCCATGAAGACGGATGCCTCACCTATATGCTGCCGATATGGTTCAGTATCGGTCGGAGGATGGCATTCACGTATCGTATAGATGCTACGGCGCCTTCCATGACCACCAACGGCGTACGTCGGCCCCACATAATGGCGCCCCAGAACAGCAGGGGACCACCACCTTGCTGCACTCGCTGGGCAGTGTGTCTAAGGCGTTCAGCCTGACTGGGTTGCCTCCAAACACGTCTCTGACGATTGTCTGGTTGAAGGCTTATGCGAGACTCATCGGTGAAGAGAACGTTATGCCAATCCTGAGCAGTCCATTCGGCATGTTGTTGGGCCCATCTGTACCGCGCTGCATAGTGTCGTTGTTGCGCAAAGATGGACCTCGCTATGGACGTCGGTACTGAAAGTGCGCATCATGCAGCGTATTGCGCACAGTTTGAGTCACGTATCCACCTATGGCTGCACGAAAAGCAGTATTCAACACGGTGGCGTTGCTGTCAGGGTTTCTCCTAGCCATAATCCGTAGGTAGCGGTCATCCACTGCAGTAGCAGCCTTTGGGCGGCCTCAGCGAGGCATGTCATCAACAGTTCCTGTCTTTCTGTATCTCCTCCATGTCCAAACAACATCGCTTTGGTTCACTCCGAGACGCCTTCCTGGAAAAAAGTAACAATGGGGACACGATCGAACTGCGGTATTGGCCGTCTAGGAGTGGTTGAACTACAGACAACACGAGTCGTGTACCTCCTTCCTGGTGGAATGGCTGGAACTGATCGGCCGTCGGACCCCCTCCGTCCAATAAGAGCTGTTCATGCATGGTCGTTTACATCTGTGGGTGGGTTTAGTCACATCTCTGAACAGTCAGACGGACAGTGCCTGTGATACAATATCCACAGTCAACGTCTGCCTTCAGGAGTTCTGGGAACCGCGGTGATGCAAAACTTTTTTTTCATGTGTGTATTACGAACTATGTCCTTCCTTTTGTAATGTCCGTAAACTATCATGAATAACGGCGAATTCAACGTAATTACTGTCTTTGAATGAAAGTTTAATTTCTGTTCATCTCACGTGGTCCGAGTGTCATCGACCTGTGTTACTCCGTAGTGACAAATCACGCCAACGTAACTGTCCGCCGCTCGTGGTCTCGCGGTAGCGTTCTCGCTTCCCGAGCACGGGGTCCCAGGTTCGATTCCCGGCGGGGTCAGGGATTTTCACCTGCCTCGAGATGACTGGGTGTTTGTGTTGTCCTCATCATTTCATCATCATCCAGAAAAGTGGCGAAATTGGACTGAGCAAAGATTGGGTAATTGTACGGGCGCTGATAACCACGCAGTTGAGCGCCCCACAAACCAAACATCATCATCTCACGCCAACGTAACTTTGCGCACCAGCGTATTTTGTAGTAACAACGTTGTTTCCTGAGCACTACGTAATTGACAAAGCGGTCTTTTTTTGTGGCTGAAGCAGAACGCAGGGAACAGGTTAAGCCATCTAATGTCATCTTCCTCATAGGGTCTATGGATGGCGTTCACACTTGCAACGAGATGACGAAACAAAGCAGCATGAGCATTTTGTGAAACCATTTGCATTCTTCTGTTGTCGCATAAATGGGTACCATATACTTTACAAGTCGGCACTGAATTTTTCAGTCCTTTGAAGAATTCCTCGCTGTAGTTGTACGTGTTCACAGGGAAATGAACAACGACTCAGAGCACACCAACGGATCGTGGACGTTGCAGTGTCGTTTTGAGAAGACAGTAGTCATCCGTCGATGCTGTCGCCAACGAATTGCTCAGTTTAGTGGAATCTATTTCTAGGACCACAGTTTTCAGATATTTTATTTATTTATTTCTCGTTCAGCTACAGGCAAAGCGTGATACACTTACAAACATCAACATAAAAATTTAAATTAACATTAACAATGATTTACAATAAAATTTTCAGGGTTTCCAGCCACAAAAGTGCTTGGTCACTTATCACATGTATGTCCATCAGATTTCCTCCCTTAAGTCCGTGTACGTCGCACTCAACTATATGCTGCATGGTTTGACTCTCTCCGCACTCACAATTGGGGTCCTGGGAGAAACCCCACTTTTTCAACAAATATCCGCACCGACCAACACCTGTCCGCAGACGATTTAGAGTTACCCACACTCTACGTTGGAGTTGGAAGCCTGGAACTCGTTGAGATGGGTCCTCAATAAGGAAACTGTTATTCACTTTGCTTTCCTGCCATTGCTGTTTCCACAGGTTATCGATATCAATCTGTTGTTTGAGTTCTTTCCAGAAGGGATTTCTTGACATCAATCTGTCAGGGGGAGGAGGTAGGTCCCTGAACTTTTCTTTGTACCTCTGGATTGCTCTTTCACGTCTAATCGAGGGTGGTTCGATATTGGCAAGGACGGGCAGCCAAGGTTTCGGGGTGGGTCTTACTGTTCCTGTTATGAGCCTCATTGTCTCGTTAAGTTGCACATCAATATATCTGACATGCCTACTGCGGGCCCAGACGGGTGCGCAATATTCCGCTACACTATACAGAAGTGCCAGTGCTGATGTGCGTAGAGTTTCAGTGGAACATCCCCAGGTTGTTCCTGCCAGTTTCATTATGATGTTGTTTCTTGTTTTCA
The DNA here is from genome assembly GCF_023864275.1 of Schistocerca cancellata. Lineage (NCBI taxonomy): Eukaryota > Metazoa > Arthropoda > Insecta > Orthoptera > Acrididae > Schistocerca > Schistocerca cancellata. The sequence goes on along the minus strand of NC_064628.1, from coordinate 778,488,553 downwards.
TTTTTTGGGCGACTTCGTACAGGTGGCTCTTATATGTGAGAGTGCGATCTAGCTTAACACCCAGATATTTTGGCGTTCTATCGTTTTTCAACAATTTACCTTTTATTTGCACTTTTAGCTCACGATTTGCATCTTTGTTACACAAGTGCATTATTGATGCCACGGATTTAGTCGGATTTACTTTGAGGTGCCAGTTGTCATAATATTGTTGTAGTCGTTCCAGATCCCTGTTTAAAATTTCTTCCAGTTCTTCGAAAGTGTTGGCGTGAGCCGCGATAGCGATGTCATCTGCATACATAAAAGAACGAGATTCCAGGTTTGGGATGTCCGCTATGTATAAATTGAAAAGGCATGGAGCCAGCACAGACCCTTGGGGGAGACCATTTTGTAGTGTCCTGTAGCTGCTTGTTTTCCCATTCAGAGATACCTTGAATCTCCTGTTTATCAACATATTTCTGACTAGATCTATGATCTTCTTGCATTTCACGACTTTTGACAATTTATACAGTATCCCTTTTGTCCATACGGTGTCGTATGCTGAGGTGAGATCTAATAATACCATGCCCGTTTTCTTTTTGTTTTGGTAACCTCTTTCAATGAAAGTGGTTAGGGCGAGAACTTGGTCGCAGCAGTCTCTTCCTTTTCGAAAACCGCCTTGCTCTGGGGGAAGAGCAGCTTCTATTTTACTTTCTATTCTGCCTAGGATGACTCGTTCAAACAGCTTGTAAGTGGTGCACAATAAAGATATCGGTCTATAATCTTTAGCATTCTCTCCTGTTTTCCCTGGTTTCTGGATGGCTATGACTTGTGCGTTTTTCCATTGCTTTGGTAACCGGCTGGTATCTATGATATTAGAGAAAAGAGAAGACAGCCATACTCTTCCCTTTGGCCCGAGGTTCTTCAAGAATTCTGGAAGAAGGCCGTCGCAGCCAGCTGTTTTACCAGGTGACATTTTCTTTAGTGCTATATTTATCTCTTCTTGTGTTACCCAGTTCGCTAAACCTGCTTCCTCCTCGCTTGCATCCAGATAGATGTGCGGCTACTTGATTTCCACGAATAAGAAGCTACTCGTAAGCTACATATGACTGGACAGTAGAATCTCATTTCTTGTAATGAGAGATGGCAATGGATCTTGCAAATACTGCATAGCTGCGGATTATCCGAAAAGCCGTGGTTGCGTGTAGCTACTATCTGCGGGGGAGGGAGGGGGGAGGGGGAAAGCAGAGATGTGAAAACAGGCACTTTCTTCGTGCTGAGTTGTAAAGAAACAACTGCGGTTGTGTGTCAGTTGCAATCTATAATTGGTGCTGAGAGAGACGAGAATAGACAAGGTGCAAGGCGGTGAGGGGGGTGGGGGTGGGGGTGGGGAGTGGAGCTTGACGGGCGGGAACAAGGTGCATCGCAGCTTTCAATTCTCAACAATATTGCGTGCGTCGACTCGGTGCTCAGCAAAGTAACGCAAACAAAACTAGGTCGTTCGGCCAAGGTTCCGTAGCACGCAAAGCCTAACACTGGCGAACTTGCTTCGGATTCGGCAGTGGCTATCGATAATGTAATCCGCTCTCTGAAGTTGCTAATGAGAAAGTTACTTTCATAATTGGACAGTCAGTTCCTCTTTGTCTTAACGGAGTAAGCAGTTCAGGATGCCGCTCGATATTCATGTATTTTTTTTTTCAATAAAATAACAATCAAATTAAAAATCTGTCTTTAGACCTTTATTGTACACCCTTAAGATTGTACCATGTATTTTTAAGTGAAAAACTTGCACCCAGACGACACTACACGACATCAACGAAAAGCCCTCGTGGAGTACGAGGGCGGCTGGTGGGATCTCTGAACGCCGTAATTTTCATCCCAAAGCAAAATTTCGAAAACTGCTTTGAAACTGATTATAATGTCTAAAGTAGTACTTAGGGATATTTAGAGAATAGTTTTTAACAAAATGGCGGAACTCTGAAATGAAGCCCAATGCTTTAGACAGAAACGTCGTTTTAAAAAAGTGAACCAAAATTCGAAATTAAAATATATTTCAAAAATGCTACGTAGTATATAATAATAAACACCGACTCATAAGCTACGAAAAGGTATAGTGTAATTTCGCGTATATTTGACGAGTTATAGCTCTCGCCAACTCGAAAAATGTTGTTGCGAAAAAACAGGCGTTTAAAGTTTCAGCTTGTGTTTTTTTAATGTTGAAAGTCAGCAAACCTTTAATCGGCAATGTCATCAACGTACAGTTGGCCTTCTTTCGTCGAAGTCGTAACACTCTCATTTTCATAAAATTATATCGATTAACTGACTACCACTTACCAATCGAAGCTTTTCTTTTTTCCCTCATTGGAATTACTTTTCGAACCTTTTCTATCCGTATAAATACGTCCGTTTGTCATTTTCAAGCACTCACGTTTTACTTCGCACAAAAAACAAGCGAACTGACGAAGTTAAGCAGACGCGGGAAAAGCCCGCGCTGTCACACTGTTTGTTATAAACTGATCATGTTATTAAGGGAAATGGTTCAAATGGCTCTGAGCACTATGGGGCATCTGAGGTCATCAGTCTCCTAGAACTTGGAACTACTTAAACCTAACTAACCTAAGGACATCACACACATCCATGCCCGAGGCAGGATTCGAACCTGTGACCGTAGTGGTTGCGCGGTTCCAGACTGAAGCGCCTAGAACCGCTCGGCCACAAGGGCCGGCTATGAAGAGAAATCTTGTTCAGAATAGCACTTTAGTTGATACTAATATCGTCTCTGATACTATCCGAAACTAACAGGACGTTTGTTCCACCGGTAACTATTATAGTACTACATCAGTTGCATTCGAGCGCACGGATGCACCAGACCGAGATGCAGTAAACCGCGGTTTTAACCTATTTTAACGATTGTGGTAAACTTTATATGTATGAATCGTAAAAATAGACTTTCTAAGGAACATTTTAAGCCAATAAAAACTTTAAGCCAAAAGAATTCTACCCTCGTCTACGCCATTAATAGAGGACGATGCTCGTATTGCTGTTCAGGAACTATTGCCTTCCAACTGAGATGGTTTCATTTGTCTAAGAATGGCATACATGCTGTTATAACTGCTTTCAGCATGCAGCAGTTCGTTATCACATGAGGGAACGGAAGAAGGTATTCGGAATAAGAAAGTAGGAGTATCAAATTTTCGTAGAAACAATGCTGTCATTTCCCGTAAGCAGTTTAGGACAACCATGTAGAACCAAAATCCGGATGGCTGAATGTTATTTGAACCGATGCTCAGAATCAGAATCCAGTGCCCATCCCTTCGCTACATCGCTTGTGAATCTTGAGCGTTTCCTCTAAATCTAATGGCGCTTGTGTTTAAGTACAATGAGCAGACTGTACTGGAGAACAATATCAGTATCATGTGTACTTGGCTGTAGCTACAGTGCCGCCCTGATGTGCGTGGAGGCGTCAATGGAGATTTCAACGAAGCAGCTGAAGAAATTTTCCTTATTTTCGCTCGTCAGCGGTGTCGGCTGTTAAAGGCTATTTTCTAGAGTAATATATTTTTTCTACGTGTATAAAAATAATAAAAGATAGTGTTTGGGAATCGAGACGACGATGTGAATGGAAAATTAAATAATGAAATGTCATCACGATGAAAACGCCAGTCTCTAGAAGATTATACAGTGTCGGCAGAAATAGTATAAAAACTTATGAGATTGTTGGACGGTGGGCAGAGATGAGAATTAATTGGCTTCCGACAGGCACATATCTAAAAATACTACTAAAATGAAAGTCCCCCACCATATTTTTTCCGTCTGTGTGTGAAGGCTAATCTCAGGAACTACACCACTGGCCATTAAAAATGCTACACCACGAAGATGACGTGCTACAGACGCGAAATTTAACCAACAGAAAGGAGATGCTATGATATGTAAATGATTAGCTTTTCAGACCATTCGCACAAGATTGGCGCCGGTGGCGACACCTACAACGTGCTGGCACGAGGAAAGTGTCCAACCGATTTCTCATACACAAACAGCAGTTGACGGGCGTTGCCTGGCGAAACGTTGTTGTGATGCCTCGTGTAAGAAGGAGAAATGCGTACCATCACGTTTCCGACTTTGATAAGGGTCGGATTGTAGCCTATCGCGATTGCGGTTTATCGTATCGCGACATTGCTGCTCGCTTTGGTCGAGATCCAACGACTGTTAGCAGAATATGGAATCGGTGCATTCAGGAGGGTAATACGGAACGCCGTGCTGGTTTCCTATGGCCTCGTATCACTAGCTGTCGAGATGACAGGCATCTTATCCACATGGCTGTAACGGATCGTGCAGCCACGTCTCGATCCCTGAGTCAACAGATGGGGACGTTTGCAAGACAACAACCATCTGCACGAACAGTTCGACGACGTTTGCAGCAGCATGGACTATAAGCTCGGAGACCATGGCTGCGGTTACCCTTGACGCTACATCACAGACAGGAGCGCCTGCGATACTGTATTCAACGACCAACCTGGGTGCACGAATGGCAAAACGTCATTTTTTCGGATGAATCCAGGTTCTGTTTACAGCATCATGATGGTCGCATCCGTGTTTGGTAGTATCGCAGTGAACGCACATTGGAAGCACGTATTCGTCATCGCCATACTGGCGTATAACCCGACGTGATGGTTTGGGGTGCCATGGGTTACACGTCTCGGTCACCTCTTGTTCGCATTGACTGCGCTTTGAACAGTGGGCGTTACATTTCAGATGTGTTACTACCCGTGGCTCTACCCTTCATTCGATCCCTGTGAAACCCTACATTTCAGCAGGACAATGCACGACCGCATGTTGCAGGTCCTGTGCGGGCCTTTCTGGATACAGAAAATGTTCGACTGCTGCCCTGGCCAGCACATTCTCCAGATCTCTCAGCAATTGAAAACGTCTGGTCAATGGAGGCCGAGCAACTGGCTCGTCACAATACGCCAGTCACAATACGCCAGTCACTACTCTTGATGAACTGTGGTATCGTGTTGAAGCTGCATTGGCAGCTGTACCTGTACACGTCATCCAAGCTCTGTTTGACTCAATGCCCAGGCGTATCAAGGCCGTTATTACGGCCAGAGGTGGTTGTTCTGGGTACTGATTTCTCAGGATCTGTGCACCCAAATTGCGTGAAAATGTAATCACATGTCAGTTCTAGTATAATATATTTGTCCAATGAATACCCATTTATAATCTGCATTTCTTCTTGGTGTAGCAATTTTAATGGCCAGTAGTGTAGTTTAAGAATTTTGATACTGTTTTTACTAATACACTGACGGAAAAAATCCAACACCAAGAAATAATTAATGCAGAGTAATGAAATTTCGGGTAAGGTATTTAAGTGATAAACTTTGCAAGTTCTCAGGTTAATGTAAACGCGAGAAAAGCCATTGCAAATGTGAAATACCGACACATTAATGAGCGGTGTAACAAACAGAACCTTGAATGCAAACATGCAAACGGGCATTCATTGTGTCGCGGAGGGGCCGGATGTCTGTCTGTGGGATGGAGTTTCATGCCTGTTGCACTTGATCGGTCAATACAGGAATGGTTGACGTTGATTAAGGATAACGCTGGTGTTGACGTCCTATGATGTCTCGTACGTGCTCGATTGGAGACAGGCCTGGTGATCGAGCAGACCAAGGCAACATGTCGACACTTTATGGAGCATGTTGGGTATGTGGGCGAGCGTTATCCTGTTGGAATACACCCCCTGGAATAAAATGCCGTGTGGCTAGGGCCTCCCGTCGGGTAGACCGTTCGCTTCGTGCAAGTCTTTCGAGTTGACACCACTTCGGCGACTTGCGTGTCGATGGGGATGAAACCATGATGATAAGGACAACACAACACCCAGTCCCTGAGTGGAGAAAATCTCCGACTGTGAATGCTGTTTATGAATGGCACCACAACACGTCAAAGCAGCAGACTGACGTATAAATTTATAGTCAGGGTGCTTGGGATAACTACGAGAGTGCTCCCGCTGTCATACGAAATCGCACCACATACCATAACACCCAGTGTAGATTCGGTGTATCTAGGTTGCAGACAATTTGGTTGCAGGCGCCCAACCTTTTAACTAATATACGACCAGCACTGGTACCGCGGCAGAACCAGCTTTCAGCAGAAACCACAACAGACCACTCCGCACTCCAGTGACCTCTCTCTTGGCACCACAGAAGCCGCAGACGGCAGTGGTTTGGGGTCAGCTGAATACACGCTACAGGACGTCTGGCTTAGAAAGTAACCGTAGTTACGTCACTGTTGTCCCATTTGATGCTCCAACAGATGATGCAGAGGCAGTACAATGCGCCACAGCCGTAAGCCGAATACGGCGGTCTTCCATCCCGGCAGTGCCACGTGGCCGTCTGGAGATCGGTCTTCTTGCGACCGCACCTCCCCTTGCCATCTGGCAGGAATCATCTACAGTGCCTACATTCCTGCCAAGTCTTTCTGCAGTATCGCAGAAGGAACATAGAGCGTGTCCGAGCCCTATTACATGACCACGATCAAATTCAGTGAGCTTTTGATAATTAACATCAATTTACTACGTGCAATCTCAAAGGTAACTAACACTCACGAGCGTCACAGCGCGCGTATTTAAAGCAAACGTGATTTGTATTTACTTAGTGGCGCTACTAGCGCCCCATTTACGCGACTGGCGCTAAATATGAAAAGACGTCATCTTTCAGATGTAAAAACACGCCTCTAACTTCTTCTTTGCGCAGGAATTTTTTCCCATCTGCGTAGATAGACTGATTCACGAGAACGGGTTTTGTATATAATTTACAATTACAGTAATTCTGAGTGTGTAATATAGAATTATTGTTATTTACACCATATTTATTAAGCGTTTGGAGTGACATCTCGTAGCAATGACCTGCTCAGCTACAGAGGAGGTGGTACCCCGCAGCTTCAGAGAGCCCCGAAGCCTGACCGGACTCTGTACACACAGGAATTAGGAAAAAACAAAATAATTATCATGCCTAGTACGGTGCAGGATACCTGTTGGCATTCAAAACCTCTTCCAGTCATTTCATAATGGCTAAATACAGGTTGTAAGTAGGCTGTTTATGTTTTCTTATTGGCAACGTTACGTAGCGCTCTGTATGAAAATCACTGGCTGTGCTGTGTGCAGTCTGTGGCTAGTTTGCATTGTTGTCTGCCATTGTAGTGTTGGGCAGCTGGATGTGAACAGCGCTTAGCGTTGCGCAGTTGGAGGTGAGCCGCCAGCAGTGGTGGATGTGGGGAGAGAAATGGCGTTTTGAAATTTGTAAGACTGGATGTCATGAACTGCTATGTATATTATGATTTTTCAACACTATTAAGGTAAATACATTGTTTGTTCTCTATTAAAATCTTTCATTTGCGAACTATGCCTATCAGTAGTTAGTGCCTTCCGTAGTTTGAATCTTTTATTTAGCTGGCAGTAGTGGCACGCGCTGTATTGCAGTAGTTCGAGTAACGAAGATCTTTATGAGGTAAGTGATTTGTGAAAGGTATAGGCTAATGCTAGTCAGGGCCATTCTTTTGTAGGGACTATTGAAAGTCAGATTGCGTTGCGCTAAAAATATTGTGTGTCACTTTAGTGAATGTTTGAGTACGTTCAGTTTTGCTCAGCTGTTTGAGAAGCAAATAATGTAAGAGGTTTATCAGCACAGTAATTCATAATTTTTTCTAAGGGGACGTTTCAAGGTCCTGAAAAACAGTGCCAAATTTAGGTAACTATCACCATACACAGCGATCATGCACCTCTCTGTACAAAGTAGACCGAAAATGCTCAATAATTTTGTTATCTGGTGACTGTGGTGGACAAGGGACATGCGAGAATTCATCTTCGTCCTCACAAAACCGGTCCTGCACGGTGCGAGCTGTGTGAACAGAGGCCCTGTCGTTTTTGAACACGTCATCATCGTTGGGGAACAAACACTGTGAGAGGCCCATTCTGAAAGACAGTTTCGTCATTGGCTTTGAAAGTGAAGAAGGTACACAGTAAGACAAACAAGCGCCATATGAATCCAACCTGTTGGTGGTTCAACGACGAAATGGGCCTTAGCGAATGAGGACTGGTGTGTGCGCAGGGCACCAAAGAATAGAGAGTAGCAGCAGACCGATGGGTCTGTGGTTATCCGAGTACACATCACGACGGTAGACAGGCGTGTGCTGAGAACGTGGTCGCCAATGGAAGTGTGTGCTATTACCTGGCATGAACGTGGGTCCGGTGTGTCTGTCATCCATGAACGCCTAGAGACCGTGTATGGTAAAGAGGTCACATCTCGTCGAATGGTTCATTGCTGGTTTTACATGTTCAGAGAACGAAGGCAGAATGTGGACGATGGAGGTCAAAGTGGGCATCCCTCTGCAACCACGAATTACAACAACATTGCTAGAGTACATGACGTGACGTTAGCAGACAGGCACATAATGTTGTCAGATGTGGCATCACACTGGGTAGTGACCGTGCTCAGGCCCATCACATGCTCCATGATGTGTTGTGTTACTGACAGGTGTCTATAAAGTGGGTGCCGAGGAACCTGATCCTTGACCACAAGTGTGCTACTATGGAAATGAGCCTCGATCATTTGATGCGGTATGTGCACCAGGGAAATGGGGTTCTATTCAGAATCATCACAGGCGATGGGACATGGGTGCGCCACCTTACCTCAGAATCCAAGGCCACCTCAATGAGGTGGAAGCATCCCACTTCACGAATGAGAAAAATTGCGAAGTGTAACCTTCTCCAGTAAAGGTTATGGCTGCAGTGTTCTGAGATGCAAAAGATGTGAATCTTCTTGATTTCCTCCAACAAGGGACCTTTGATGCGTCACGCTACGGCGACACCTCCACCAAACTCAGGCCCGCCATTCGACAAAAGAGACCAGGGCTCTTGAGTGATGGTGTTGTGCTCTTGGACTACAACGCAAAACCGCATTCAACAAGGCTAACACAGGATCAGATTCCTTGCCTGGGGAGAGATTCGTTCACCCGGTCTACAGCCCCAATTTTACACCATCGGACGTTGAACTGTTCCCTGCATTGAAAGCCACACTCTCGGGACGTCACTTCCAAACCATTGCTAACGTGGAGCAGGCTGTGTGATAATTCTTTGTATCGTGGGGCGTTGAGTTTTACCAGAACGTTTTCTTCAAACTCATTGCATGCTACGACAAATGTCTCAATGCCAGTGGCGACTACGTGGAAAAATAGTGCAAGGTGTTTTGTTCATGGTGCCATGGTTTTCTTGTCTCTAGCAATAAAGTTTTCGTCTGAAAAACAATGGCGAAACTTACTTTTGGAGTGTCTCTCGTACTACGAGATGAACCTGACAGCCAAACGGTCACATAATCCTTGACAATAACGCAGTCTTACAGAGTAAGAATGGGCCTGTGGAATACCACGATATGGCTGCCCGATTCATCAGCGAATCCCCTCCATGTTTCACTCTTGAGACGTAAATTCGGGTAGAAGATGGACACAGTGTAAAAGATGATTCATCCGACCAAATGAATTTCTTCCATTGCTCCATAGTCCAGGTTTTTTGGCTTTGACATCAGCTCTTCCTGTTGCGGGCATTTACATAACTGATGAGTGGTTTTGGAATTCCAGCTCGCCCTATTTCCTGGGTGTATGGAATACAATCAAGCTACGGGGCTCTCTGGAGCTGTGGCGGCAATTTACTCTTTTACCCACCAGGTAGCGCCCCCTCTGTAGCTGAGCAGCTTATGGTCCCACCATTGCTACAAGATGTCACTCCAAACGCTTAATAAATATGGTGTAAATAACAATGATTATATATTACACACTGAGCATTAGTGTAATTATAAATTATATACAAAAACCGTTCTCGTGAATCAGTCTATGTGCACAGACGGAAAAAAAAAATTCCAGCGCGAAAAAGAAGGTGAGAGAGAAAACCGAAAGTTGGGGACGTGTTTCCACATCTGAAAGACGACGTCTTTTCATATTTCGTGCCATTCGGGTAACTGTGGCGTTAGTAGCGCCTCTAACAAAATAAAAACCAGGTTTGCTTTAAATACGCGTGCTGCGACAGTCGTGAGCGTTAGTTACCTTTGAGATTGCACGTAGTAAATTTATGTTAATGAAGAACACCTTTAAGACGACGAAGACGCTGATATCAACAGCTCACTGAATTTGATCGAGGTCGTGTAACGGGATCAAAGGCTTTGCCGCAGTGGAAACACCGATTCCCGTCAGATCACCGAAGTTAAGCGCTGTCGGGCGTGGCCGGCCCTTGGATGGGTGACCGTCCGGGCCACCATGCTCTGCTGCCATTTTTCGGGGTGCACTCAGCCTCGTGATGCCAATTGAGGAACTACTCGACCGAATAGTAGCGGCTCCGGTCAAAGAAAACCATCATAACAACCGGGAGAGCGGTGTGCTGACCACACGCCCCTCCTATCTGCATCGTCAACTGAGGATGACTCGGCGGTCGGATGGTCCCGGTGGGTCACTTGTGGCCTGAAGACGGAGTGTGTTTGTGTAATAGGGCTAGGAGACGCTCTATGTTCCTTTTGCGAGACTGCAGAAAGACTTGGCAGGAATGTAGGCACTGCAGATGATTGCTGGCAGTGGTGGTCAAGGAATGGTTGGTGCAGGGTATTACTGTCTGTGTAACTAACACGACAGCCCAGATGGCTGCATTTGAAACGGTTGCACGTGCGCCGGCATGTATTGCTGATAAATGGCGTTGCATTCTATTCTGCAATGAATTGTGGCTCTGCAGAACCGCGGATGACCATCGTCGGCATGTATGGCGGCGATCTGTGGGGAGGTCCTATGCTTTGGAAAGGCGACGCGGCGTTAGTCCCGGCGTCGTGATGCTGTTGGTCATTATATATGAAGTCGGTTCAGGGCTGGTTCTGATTCAAAGACAGTACAGCGGTACGTCAAGGGCATCATGCGCCCTCAAATGTTACGTCTCACGTGACAGTACCGTGGTGCCATTTTTCAACAAGTCAACGCCCATCGACACATCGTACATATCTCTACGAATCGCACGTGATGCTGAGCTACTTCCACGATCAAAAGGATACCGAACTCTGCCCCTGATAGAACACATGTGGGAATGGAGTACCAGTTTCCATGATATCAAGGACCTCTAACAACAGTTCTGGGACAGATTGCCTGAGGAGAGGACACAATGACTTTATGGCACCATTTCCAAGCGAATTCAGGCCAGAGGAGGTGCAACGTCCTACTGATAACCAGACTCATACTGCTAAGTTCTTTGTAAGTTTGATTCGATTTTGTAATCATTGAAATAACATCACATGTCTTCTCAAGTGGGTAAATTTCATTTAGGTTCCTCTTCCCCTTCCAGGGACTTCACCTTTTTGTCAGACGATATGTTTAACGTTTGTTGCTGTTATGGTGGTTCTTTTCTTAATAAGGAGGATGATTCATTGTTTTTTTAATGTCATGTCGCCACAGTAATGTGAGCAAGCCAATAAGCTCACAGTCAACTCCAAACACGTAATCGTTGTGGCACCATTGCCCACCTGCAAGTCTGTGTTGTCGATGACACGACCTTTCGCCTTGGCAGGTGGCGTCATGAAATTCTCCAATATTGGCAAGTGATGCATCAGATGCAGTGAGAGGTGATCAGTGATCCCACATCTCCGGTGCAGCTCGTACTCGTAACATAAGTGGCAAGTCCTGAATCTTGTGCAAGGAAAAGGCACTTTTGCTAGATTAGAAGATTCCACTTTAACGCAAATTCCATCCTGGATTGTTCGCCATTATGGAATTTCTTAAAAATTATGGAATTTCTTTAAAAAATTATTTAAATGTTACTTAAGATTTCCTGCAATCACGAGAGCTCATTTTCTACCCAAGCGTATGTGCGTTTTATAATTTTTCTTGGGTGGAGCACCGCAATAAGGGGCCTAAATAAAACAACCCTGAAAAAATTAAGTTACCGGTACAAAAATCACAACCAGGGCCTTAGTTCAGCATCTGACTGCACTATAATCTTCCGTCGCTAAGGGTGCTGCTGACGAAACAGTTTCATGGTAATTATTCATTGCCACTGTATGCAGCGGTTTAAAGAACTGCACGCTACCAAAGTGGACTGAAAATAAAATGAGTACACCTTCACATCAGCTCACTCTCTAAAATAAACTGCCGATTTTCGCATACATGGAAAGAATATTATGACATTTCATAAGCATCTAAAATGTGGCTCTGTTGTGTCCTATGCAAAGCATGGTATGTAGCTCGAACTTCTAACATTTTTACCAGTGTAGATATCTGTTGATGACTATAAGCAAATGGCCATACGGCCGCACCTGATTTGTATTTCACGTTTTTCAGGGTTTATGGAACAGAATTTAAAGTAAAAATCGTCTTCAGCAACTAACTATTACTAAGTCATTAATTACATTAGATAAGCAAATGTTGATTTTTAGCTGTTTATGGACAGTATGTTATAATTCATTCCAATATTCCATAGCGAACGATATATAGCTTCCAATGAAATTCACAGACGTGAGCTGCGAGGCAGTCCACAAACGAGTTGTTGTTGTCAGTAGTGAAAACATATGTGTGAATACTTTTTTACATAATCCAGTTATTTTAGGTATTTAATTAGTGCAAACATAACATTTTTGATAAATGTTTCAGTTCGTTCAGATATTTTTCAACAGAGCGAAGGAGGGGCTTCTTTCTGATTCGCTCTTTTTCTTAAATGACTGCTAAAATACTAGACACTGATTGGAGGAGATGGCAGATAGGTAGTACATTATGCAACTTGTGTTTATGCAGTTTTTCGTAAATATCACAGAAACAATGCAGTTTGGTGTCATTTTTATGCATCATTTTAATTTTACGCCCAGTCAGTTGGACAGTTGAATGGAAGGGGTCATCATGGTGTAAAATACAATTCAGCTAATTCTCCCTTCTTGGATTTCCCAACTGGCTGTTTCATTTTTAATATTACACTCTTATTGGGTGGTGGATGGAAAGAGGAAGGAGAGAGGACTTTTAAATTTCCCATTGTTACCTTTTTCATTTTCAGTACTTCACAAGCGCTGGCTGGAGATGGGGATACACATGGGTTGGTTCCCTTACTTGGGATTTTTTGATTAGTTCTTTCATTTTTAATACTACAATGTGTTGGTTGGTGATAGAAACAGCGGAGAGGGAGACAGTTTTTAATTTGCCGTTAACACATCTGGATTAGTTCCACCATCATGAATTGTTTATTGATTGTTTCACTCTTAATACTTCATTGAGACTGGTTGGAGATAGTGAGACAGTGTGGAAGGGGAGAGTGGGTGGGAAGGGGGCACGGTTTCCCGCTGATAAGGGTGATGAAATCATTGAAATCGCTAATGATGTCATTGCACCTGTCCCTGCATGAGGCAACCCAAAAGCATAGGTTAACATGCGCTGCAACAGTACGGCTTCACTTCTGGAGAGGACCCAGAACTGAACCTTGTGGAACTCAGTCCATGATTTTTCCTTGTCACTAAAATTTTTTCACTTTCAACAGTGTGTGAATATGTCAGCACAGGATTTTACATTCGCTCTGTTAAATACGACTTAAACCAGTTGCGTGTAAAGCTATCAGTTCCATGAAACTAAAAGTTTTTCTAACAGAGTAAACGATCTACACAATCAAACACCTTGAAAAGATCCCAAAGATATCAGCTGGTGATATTTTATTATTTATATCACTGTGTGAGACTACATCACAGATTACAGTTTGCAGCATGTTTACTAATGCGTAGTGCTTCCTATTTATACTCTTTCAGTGCCCATTTTTGGTCGTTACATCCAAGACAGTAGTCCACGCGGAGAGTTCCACATTAAATGACCGCTTTGACACAAAAATTGCAGAAGCGACAGATCTAAAGAAAACCTGTAGACGCAAAGCTTTCATAAATATTTACAACAACACTACATCATGATCCCTTGCTAAGGCTTCGAAACGACTGAAATACACTGTGTGTGGGAAACGTAACCCGAAAGAAGCGGCAGCCTTGCCCTCCTATACAACCTGCCACAGAGGGCGGCCTCGACCTCTGCAAACTGTCGCAGAAAATTTGCATTGCCTGCTTGCACGCAACGCTGTAATCAGGCAATCTTCCATTGTTCCTCTCTGACTGTACGAATATTACTTTCCTCGGATGTTCCGCTAATTGCCGCAACAGTTGTATCAGCGGCAAACTAACTTCGAAACAGGTCTTCGTAATAGAATTTGCTGTGCGAGTTTTTTCATGTTGGTCAGAGAACAAGTGAGCGCAAGTTCTCAAAGACTACCTCTCTGACTGTTACTAGACGTAGACTTCTAGAGTTGCCCATGGCAACTGAACGTACTCACAAGGCAAGGTTGTCTGTTTTATTTAAATTCATCCGTGTTATAAGGAACTGGATGAGGTCAGCGATTGTTTTACGAATTTTATAAACACCAAAATTTTCTTATCCAGCCATGTTTAAACAACAATATTTAGTTTTCTGGTATGGTAACATTTCCAGCAGTAACAGTGTATGTGTCTGTATAACTTCTCTGGTTACTGATAAAACTTCTCCAACGTTGTAGTGTAGTTCCTCCTGGCCGGGTTCACCGAAATAGATCGTAAAGTCTTGGAAATATAGTATGTTTCGTATGTCTCCTACACTGTACAACTTGGCAGCTTCGACACAGTAGCCGCTTACTGCTCCTAACACAAAAATGTTATTATCTTGATTATCTTTCCGAAGACTGCATCGCTGCAACTCTCCACGCTAATCAATCGTGCGCAATTGAAGAAGAATATAAAGCTAACTCATTCATATGCAAAATAATCACACTATAGAATTCACGAAGTTTCTTTTCCTAAACATTGGTCGTAAAATGTATAAAACTACAAATAGTGAATCAAACGAAAGAGGGCCATAACTCTGGACCACCATACTTCCTCTCGGATTGGTTGGTAGCACTGCTTGGCGAATGCTGTCAAGAGGGTGTGTGGCACATTTTTCCTTGTACGTGTCCGCAGTATATTGTCTGCAGATTGTACTTTCTGCACGCGATATTTCCGTATGCATGGAATAGTCAAGCAGCTTTCCGATGTTTTATTTAAATTAATCCGTGGTATATGGAACTGGATGAGTACGGCGATTGTTTTACAAATTTTATAAACACCCTTAATTTTATTATCCAGCCACGTTTGAATAAATTTCGGCAGCATAATACATTTACTAATTATGCACTATTTCGTATGTTTACATTTACGACAACAGTTGTTGAGTGTGTGTGTGTGCGTGTGTGTGTGTGTGTGCGAAATTTCGTTGTTGCTACCAATTAACTACATTGACATACAGACACTCACAACAACGAGATATACTCGTATAATGCTTATATCAAATATAGATGTACAAAATAATGTGTAATTAATAGGTTGGTACTTGATGACGGGCCATGCTGATGAAACACAATAAGACAAACTAAATTTTGTTACTAAAACTTGACCATGAATAGTGTCTACTCAGTCTCCTTAAATTATCTGTGACCTCTTTTGCATGCAGTTCTATTTGTTTTGACATTTCAATGATCGTTCACTTTGCTGACACGCACAAGATACGATAGCATGTCTTGCTTCTTTCCTCACTGCACACGACTATGGGCTAACAATGAACAGGTAGGTAAGTTTTTTACAAACGTGAACATTGAAAATGTTGCGCGTACGAGTTGAAAGTTGAAAAAGTGACGAACAAGACGCAGTACCAGTAAACAAATAAGCGTTAATTTCGAAGTTAAAGCTTCATTTGCTATCGATATAAATGTAGTAAAAGTGGAATAAAATACATTACGAAAGCATCCTTTTCACATCACATCCTTCTCTGTTCGATTACGCGAAATATGCCAACAAAAACAAGTTACATTAACGAGGCCAAATGTGTCGTATTACTAGAGCAAATACAAATTCAAGAACAGAAATACGTTCGAAATTACTTTCATTACACTATGTTATTCACGTAAACGCTGTAATTTTTAGTATTTAAAACAGCTGTTGCCTACACACGACAGAAATAATGAAGAAGAAGCAGTCACGGGTTCGAATCCCGGTCCAGTACACATTCTCGCCCGTAGCCGCTAATTTCACGTAATGTCTCGATGCAGCTGACGTCAGTAATCTCTTTTCTTTCCTTTCCTCCCCCCTCCCACCCTCCACCTTCAATTTTCATATAATGTGCCTCAGCTGCGGATTCCGCGTGTTGTCTGTTCTTTCGGGCATGTCCGAAAAAACAGACACCAGACATTCATACACTTGTTCTCTAATTTGTTACCTAGGAGTCCACTAATTGGTGATCCCATTGGCTGTCCTTCATTTTGGAAATAAAGTTATTTGTTGAACGTAAATTAATTTTGTGTCGTTATGGTCTTGAGTACAGTTGCTGTTTCATTAATGTGTAAGTCTGGTGTATTGCCTTGTTGTTTTAGTCCTTGTATGAGAATCCTAATTGTTTCATTAATTGGAAAGCAAGTGAATACTGACGTGACATCAAACGATATGAGGCTTCCTGTGTTTGGTATGGCAATGTTCTTGATTCTCTCTACTTGTCCAATTCAATTTTGTAGGTTCCCATCGTTTTCAAGGGTGTATATTTTCTTTATAATGCGTGTGTATGTCGGGCTAGATGGTATGCTGGAGCATTTTTGAAGTTAATGACTGGTCTTAAAGGCTTATGTTCTTTGTGCACCTTTGTTAGGGATTATAGAGTGGGTGCCTTTGTATAATTTTGTGTCATTCCTTTTATCTGGCCCTTTTGAGAATGTATTTTTGATGTTTTTCAGTGTTTGTTGAATGTTTCTCTAGTGTCTTACTGTTCGGTCAGTTTGGTGATGTTGTCCATCAAGAAAAAAGGGAACATTATTGTGATTATAAATAAAAAGAAATGAATAGATACAATATTAACGTATTCACGTATACTTGCGAAAACAACAGGAACCTAGAAAACTCAATGGAACTAGTAGAGAGAATCAACAACATAAACGTTCCAGAAACAGCAAGGCTCATAGCATTTGATGTCACATCAGTGTACACTTGCAGTCCAATAAATGAAACACTTACCGTCATCATAAAAGACTAAAACAACAAGGAAACACACCAGACTCACATATTAATGAAATATCAATTGTACTCAATACTACTTTATTTCAACAAAGAATTTTATTCCCAAGATGAAGAACTGCCAATTGCATCACCAACTAGTGGCCTCATAGGTCACATATTCATAAACAACTTACAGAATAAGATCTTCACATACATAGTAAAACCGAAAAAATACAAAGTTATGTACTGGCACCGTTATGTCAATGACATAATATGCCTAACTGATGAACCACACACACGCACGCACGCACACACACACACACACACACACACACACATACACACACACACACACACACAAATACATAGAAGAGCTACACAATCAAATAAGCAACTTGCATCCAAAAATTCACTTCACTTTAGAAACAGAAACAGACGGTACACTACGTTTTATGGATTTCAGTGTACGAAAAACAAACAACACCCTTAACTTCATAACATCCAGGAAACCGACAATCACGAGCACAGCCATTCACATCTATCGGACCACCCGGCGGCACACAAGCAAGCACGCTTCAGATTCCACAAACTGAACAGAACAATCTTAGCAAACATAATTACACACAAACAGCAGAGGGAAATGGTTACAAGTCCTATATGATAGAGAAATCAAACCAACAAATTTTCAAACAGAAAACGAATGAAAGCACAACACACACACACAAAACCTTACACAACACAGAACGACACATCACAGAAACAATGATCACATGCAAGACACAACTGTGCAAGAACGCACACACAAAATAAAATGGCACATGTGTGACTGTAGGCTTTCCCGGCGTAAACTATTGATGAAGGTTTCTCGGGTCTCCAGCCGGGTGATAGCGTTGATATCTCGCGACGTTTCGGGAAGTGCCATACTGGCCATCTTCTGGCGCATACTCACCTACAATAACAAAATTGTCCCCAGAATAGGCAACATATTGAGGAAACAAGGACTTGAAATGGGATACGGGACAGTTATCACAAAGAATTACTGACCATTTAATAGCTCGTAACAATCAACCCAACTGCAATAGCAGGTCTTCAGCCTAGAGACTGGTTTGATGCAGCTCTCCGTGCTACTCTATCCTGTGCAACCTTCTTCATCTCCCAGTACCTATTGCAACCTACATCCTTCTGAATCTGCTTAGTGTATTCATCTCTTGATAAATAAAAGAAGTTAATATCAACGATAAGTGGCGCTATAGTTGGGCAACTTGGGAGCTCATCTCCAAACAGCTGTAGTGAGGTCAGTAGCATGCTAGGAGGGAAACCGTCAGCAAAAACAAAGTGCGAGGCTCATCATGGGGCCGCAACCTATAACTGGATTAAGTGGAGACACATTTCTCAGTCATTGGCTAATATTAAGTGTCGAAAACTGACCATAGAGGAAAAGAATCGCCAGCACAATTGTATTATAGTATAACAAATAGTACTGGAATAAATGCAGTTCATAAGTATGTTTCGTGAAAGAATTGTAATTATCTGCAATATACCAGTTATACAGTACTGTAAATTTTAGGACAGATCACTGAATTGAGGTAGAGCAGGAGGAAAAACGACCGGGTAAATACTGCCGCATGTGCACCATAGGGCAGAAATAATAAATGGAGTAACTGGAGACACAGTTCCTAATCGGTAGCTAAAGCGAAGTGTCAGAAATAACTATCGGAGAACGGAAACTATGTCCATAGTTGTGTACTTTTGTTACAATGGAATAATCACACTGAAGATCCAAAGACCCTGGTACACCTGCCTAATATCGTGTAGGACCCCCGCAGCATGCAGAAGTGCGGCAACACGACCTTTCATGGACTCGACTAATGTCTGAAGTAGTGCTGGAGGGAATTGACAACACGAATACTGCAGGGCTGTACATAATTCCGTAGGGTACGACGGCGTGGAGATCTCTTCTGAACAGCACGTTGCAAGCCATCCCAGATATGCTCAGTAATGTCCATGTCTGGGGAGTTTGGTGGCCAGCAGAAGTTTTTAAACTTAGAAGAGTGTTCCTGGAGCCACTCTGTAGCAATTCTGGACGTGTGGGGTGTCACATTGTCCTGCTGGGATTGCCCTAGTCTGTCGGAATTCACAATCGACATGAATGGATGCAGGTGACCAGACAGGATGCTTACGTACGCGTCACCGGTCAAAGTCGTATCTAGACTATCATGGGGTCCCATATCACTCCAACTGCATACGCCCCACACCACTACAGGGCCTCCACCAGCTAGAACAGTCCCCTACTGACATGCAGGGTCCATGGATTCAGAAGGTTACTCCATACCCGTACACATCCATCCGTTAGATGCTATTTGAAACGAGACTCGTCCGGCCAGGCAACATGTTTCCTGTCATCAACAGTTCAGTGTGGCTATTGACGGACCTAGACGAGGTGTAAAGCTTTGTGTCGTGTCTGCATCAAGGGTACACGAGGGGCGCTTCGGCTCTAAAGCTCATATCGATGATGTTTCGTTGAATGGTTAGCACGCTGACGATTGTTGATGGCCCAGCACTGAAATGTGCAGCAATTTGCGGAAGGGTTGTTTTGTGGCGGCGTTCGTAGCGACAAACACTTCGCTGTAGAAACGGCTTACGAAGTCACCGCCACACTTTTAATAGCGGGCCGACCGGTCCGCTGGAACAGTGAACAGAAAAATGAAAACCCAAACACTCTGATTAAATAAAAGTCGGTACTTATCTTTATTAACGAAGATACAGAAACACAGTAGTGAACTCCGTGTCTACAGAAATCTGTCTAGTTCGAGTCGGAGCGGC
This sequence comes from Schistocerca cancellata, assembly GCF_023864275.1. Taxonomy (NCBI): domain Eukaryota; kingdom Metazoa; phylum Arthropoda; class Insecta; order Orthoptera; family Acrididae; genus Schistocerca; species Schistocerca cancellata. Next base: position 778,468,670 of record NC_064628.1, on the reverse strand, counting down.
TAGGTCAGCGTCGGCTGACGACAAACAACAACTCTGCTGCGATGAACACACAACTGACTAGCCAGTACACAAATCGGTGGCGAGTATACCACTGAGCGGCGAATACAGAACTGTCCTAGCGCTCGCGACTCCAGCGCTTAAGAAGCCAGAAGCCAGCGGTGGCGCGCGCAGACTTGCGGCGATTTCCTGTATCGCTGGCGCTGCTTATGCGGACGGCGTCCGGACTTTGATGCTGCCAACCTTTTGGCAGCGGGCTCGGTTGGCATTACTGGCTAGGATATAACAGGTTGCACTTCTGTCAGGCTAAACTATTCTCTTCAGTCGTCTTTGGTCCCATTCTTGCGGGATCTTTTTCCGACCGCAGCGGTGTCGGAGATTTGATGTTTTATCGGATTCCTGATATTCACGGTACACTCGTGAAATGGTCATACGGGAAATTCTACCTTCATCGCTACATCGGAGATGCTGTGTTCCATAGCTCGTGCGCCGACTATAACACCACGTGCAGTGTCAATTAACTCTTAACAACCTGCCATTGTAGCAGCAGTAACCGATCTAACAACTGCGCCAGACACTTGTCTTATATAGGCGTTGCCGACCGCAGTGCCGTATTCTTCCTGTTTACAAAAAAGTGGTTCAAATGGCGCTAAGCACTATGGGACTTAACATCTGAGGTCATCAGTCCCCTAGAACTTAGAACTACTTAAACCTAACTAACCTAAGGACATCACACACATGCATGCCCGAGGCAGGATTCGAACCTACGACCGTTGCAGCAGCGCGGTTCCAGACTGAAGCGCCTAGAACCGCTCGGCCACAGCGGCCGGCGCTATTTACATACCTCTGTATTTGAATTCACATAACTATACCAGTTTCTTCGGCGCTTCAGTGTAGTTCAGAAATGTATACAATGTCCTAAATATGCTTCGTGAAGTAAATATAACCAGTGACATTTACATCAGCTATATGAAATAAGTACATCAGGTTTGACTTCTTGACCCTGAATGAGTAATAGTGCTTATTAACCGTAAACACTACTTTTTACTATAAATTAAAGTACCTCTAACTTAAAATAGAATGTCTACGTGTCATTGTTTACATATAGCTATGGCAGAAACAAATCACCATCTGTATGCTGTAATGGTTTAGTGTCTGCAATAATAAATAGTTAACTACCTAGCAATGTAAGTGGCTAACCACGTAGAGCTGAAAATTCTTCACTACTTAGAACGTAGATGCGTAGCAACCTGTAACTATAGATCATCAAACTGCTCAAAATCTGTCTCAAACCGTTAAAAAATTAACTACATACATAAGAAACGTATCTATAGAAAAAAAGCTGACCAATTGTAGCTGTGAGCAGCTGCTTAAATTTGGACTCTATTTAGCAAACTGTTGTTGTTGTTGTGGTCTTCAGTCCTGAGACTGGTTTGATGCAGCTCTCCATGCTACTCTATCCTGTGCAAGCTTCTTCATCTCCCAGTTTAGCAAACTAATAGCAACTAAATGCAAGAATCTGTGGCCAAGCCAATAGCGTGTAAAATACTACTGAAATTTACTGGTTATAAATATCAAATTAGTGACTATCTGAGTATAGCCACTTACTGCAAATTATGGAAACTAGTATATTGATCGTAACCTACTACCTGCAACTTACTGAATATAACTGCAGACAAATATTTGTAGTAGTGACAGTAACCTAACAAATGACAATATTCTACCTATGAAAATTAATAGGTTTATACAATTAACTACCTGCACCAAGGGAATCGAACTATATATCAGAGGCTTATTGTACGGTACTGAAGTCGTAACCGACCAATAACAAGAAAAATGTGAGGGAGGGGAGATCTGGGGAAATTGAGAGACGAAACGGTAGGGTAATTGATGGAGGGAAGGGAGCAGGTTAGTTTCAAATACACAGTAAGTGGAGAAGAAGGAGAGAGGCTAAACTATATACGCAAAACGGTGTGCACGAAACATAATGTGTGTGGAATGGGAGAGGGCGGGGGGGAGAGGGGTTGGGTGGATGGGTTTGGGTGGGACGTTCTTGTAGGAGGAGGATGATGGGGGTGGGAGGGAGATATGGAGGAGACGTGATGAACAGGAACAATATAGGCTTATAACAGCTAAATTCTTACAATTGACAAGGTGTGGCAATCATGATAATTAGTTGCTTCATGATTATACCAACATTTTGCAAACTATTGAGAATAACATACTAATTGTAACTTATGGAGTGTAACCTACTAATTATAAGAGCAATGAAATGATTGTGGCACAAATTGTGGCTTACTAAGTAATTACATTCTTCCTAAGAAGGTTGACAGATTCCTGTATAAGTAATTATAATTAAGACAGGAATTAATTTTATATCTGGGACTGATAATAAAACACTGCAATTACAACATACCAATTATGAAAAAATGGTGGGAGGGAAAGAAAGAGAGTGAAGATGTGGAAAGGTTTTAAAGAACAGAAGGAGACAGACACAGAACATATCGTTTATAGAACATAATATTTTTACCAGGGTTCAGGAACTGATTAAAAATTTATTTTCCAAGATGTTAATAAAGATATTGGCCATACACCCAGCTAGGCATTTGCTCATCACTAATCCTTCTTCTTGTTGATGTAGTTTGCTATTGAAGGAGAAAATATTGTATTTAAGTGCAGTGTACAATGAATTAAAAAGCTCATCTATTTCATCTTTTGTAGAATGTTGTGATTTGGATAGTTTCCACAACAGGTAAATTTACATACAAATTTCCAGTATCAGATGATACTAATATAGAGCTGTTAGTCTGTTTAATGTTGCTAAGAGCATCGATAAGTCGCTTATGACTTTTGATTGTATAAGTGTTTTCATATTTATAAAAATTGTCTAATAAAACTTATAGTTTTTTACATACCTGATAAGTAGCTGTGTAAATAGAATTAACTTTTGCTATAGCTCCGTGTTTTATAAGAATCTTGAGTTGTACTATGAGTAAAGTTCTAGGATTCTTGTAAATAAGTTTATATTTATCTTTGGCCTGAAACAAGTGCTCACTAGCATTAATTGGTTCCCTGATTTTCTTTTACAAGCATTCACGAAATTGCTGTTTGCTAGCTTAATATTGTTACCATTAAAAACATTCTCTGTTTATGCTGCATCGTCTTTTTTATACAAAATCACCGCTGTGTTCTTCTTGTCTGCTTCGATTGCTAGTGCATCATTATTTTTAAATTTCTTTTAATGTCATTCAATGTCCTCTGGTCAGCAGAACTATTCTTGCTTCTAGAATCCACATTCCTATCAACAATATCACTCATTTTGCATGTGACTTCAGTTTGTTCTTTTCTACCTATTTTAAGTAAGTCCAGTCGTCGTTTAACATCAGAAAACTATTCTACAACACTATTTTGATTGAATGTTGATTTCATAGAATATTTCAATCCTTTATCAAGCAATTCAGATTGTCCACCATTAAATGAAATGTAATTCTTATTAATAGTTCTACTATGAAATTCAAATTTATTACTTATTTGATACAACTTATGTGAAAGTCACTGGTTACATTTCCTTCACGAAGTATATAGAGAACTTCGTATTCCACTGTAACGAAAGTGTACAATGATGCCCACATTTCCTTTCATCCGTAGTTATTTTTGACTCATCAGTTTAGCTACTCACGAGGAACTGTTTCTCAGTTTACTCCAGTTATTGTTTCTCGGCTCTTTTCAGCGACGTGTTCTGAAACTTACAGTACCACAAAATTGGTATAATGTCGCTAGTTACAATTCTTTCATGAAACATACTTGCGACCTGCATATATTTCAGTACTAGTTGTTTCATTATAATATAATTGCGCCGACGCTTCTTTTCCCTATATTCATTTTCCGACACTTAGCCAATGGTTCAAAAATGTCCCTCAACTTACGCCAGTTACAGTTTCCAGCCCCATGATGTGCTTCACACTTTGTTTTTGCTGACAGGTTCTCACCTAGCTTGCTACTGATCTCCCTACAGCTGTTTGGAATTAGCTCCCAAATTGCCCATGTGTAGCGCCACTTGTTGGTATTTTAACATTGGGTTTTTATGCACTACTTACTGCACTGCTTATGCGCACTTACATTTTTCGTTTATGCCATATGACAACTATAGCTGTGTAAGGTTTTCTTTTGTTATTTTATCATACCCACATCCTGACGCCAACCTCAAGAAAAGCATATCATGTTAATAGCTAGTTAGCTCATGTGTGCCTTTGTTGTTTGGATTCTTTATACTATTTTTGCACAGTAACTATGAACCACATATTAGCATTTACCAGCTCTCCTTGTATTAATGGATACATTATGGTATTACTTGTTGCTCTTGTTTTTTTCTTAGGACCACAGCAATATGCTGAATATAGCTTACTGTTGACACGTGCAAATAATGCGACAACTATGAGTATGTACCATTTATATCCTTAATTTTTAAATTTTTTAAATCTTTTTGTCATTCATTTTGATACCGGTATGTGAATCGTACTTATTTGTGGCATATTTTTCTGTACAACGTTCTGAAGAAGGGCACTAAGTACCTGAAACCTGTTGAGGAAATAAATTTTCTTTTATACAACTAGTTGCTGATTATTTCTATATATGCATAGATATGTAAATCTACATACGTACTCCGCCAGCTACCGCATGGTGTGTGGCAGAGGGTGCCTTGTACCACTACTAGTCATTTCTTCTCCTATTTCACTCCCAAATAGAGCGACGGCAAAACGACTGTCTATATTTCTCCGTACAAGCCCTAATTTCTCTTCTGTTATCTTTATGGTCCTTACGCCTAATATACGTTGGTGGCAGTAGAATCTCTTTGCAGTCAACTTCAAATGCCTGTTCCCTAAATTTTCTGAACAGTGTTCCTTGAAAAGAACGGCGCCTTCCCTCCAGGGCTTCCCATTTGAGTTCCCACAGCGTCTCCATAACACATGTGTGTTGATCGAACCTATTGGTAACAAATCTAGCAACCGGCCTCTGAACTGCTTCGACGTGTTCCTTCGATTCGACCTTGTGAGGATCCCACGCACTCGAGCAGTACTCAAGAATAGATCGCACTAGCATCCTACATGCGGTCTCCTTTACAGACGAACCACACTTTCCTAAAATTCTCCCGATAAACCGAAGTCGATCATTCGTCTCCCCTAACAACAATCCTTACATCTTCGTTCCATTTCATATTGGTTCACAACGTTATTCCTTGATATTAAATCGACGTGACTGTGCCAAGTGGCACATTGCTAAGACTGTAGTTCAACATTACTGGATTGTTTTTCCCACTCATCTGCATTTACTTAATTTTTCTACATTTAAAGCTAGCTGCCACCCATCACACCAAACAGAAATTCTGTATGAATCATCCTGTATCCCCCCGGCATCACTCACTCAACGATGACAAACTTCCGCACACCTCAGCGTCATCAGCAGACAGCCGTAAATTTCTGCTCAATTTATCCGTTAGATCGTTTACGTATATATACACTCCTGGAAATTGAAATAAGAACACCGTGAATTCATTGTCCCAGGAAGGGGAAACTTTATTGACACATTCCTGGGGTCAGATACATCACATGATCACACTGACAGAACCACAGGCACATAGACACAGGCAGCAGAGCATGCACAATGTCGGCACTAGTACAGTGTATATCCACCTTTCGCAGCAATGCAGGCTGCTATTCTCCCATGGAGACGATCGTAGAGATGCTGGATGTAGTCCTGTGGAACGGCTTGCCATGCCATTTCCACCTGGCGCCTCAGTTGGACCAGCGTTCGTGCTGGACGTGCAGACCGCGTGAGACGACGCTTCATCCAGTCCCAAACATGCTCAATGGGGGACAGATCCGGAGATCTTGCTGGCCAGGGTAGTTGACTTACACCTTCTAGAGCACGTTGGGTGGCACGGGATACATGCGGACGTGCATTGTCCTGTTGGAACAGCAAGTTCCCTTGCCGGTCTAGGAATGGTAGAACGATGGGTTCGATGACGGTTTGGATGTACCGTGCACTATTCAGTGTCCCCTCGACGATCACCAGTGGTGTACGGCCAGTGTAGGAGATCGCTCCCCACACCATGATGCCGGGTGTTGGCCCTGTGTGCCTCGGTCGTATGCAGTCCTGATTGTGGCGCTCACCTGCACGGCGCCAAACACGCATACGACCATCATTGGCACCAAGGCAGAAGCGACTCTCATCGCTGAAGACGACACGTCTCCATTCGTCCCTCCATTCACGCCTGTCGCGACACCACTGGAGGCGGGCTGCACGATGTTGGGGCGTGAGCGGAAGACGGCCTAACGGTGTGCGGGACCGTAGCCCAGCTTCATGGAGACGGTTGCGAATGGTCCTCGCCGATACCCCAGGAGCAACAGTGTCCCTAATTTGCTGGGAAGTGGCGGTGCGGTCCCCTACGGCACTGCGTAGGATCCTACGGTCTTGGCGTGCATCCGTGCGTCGCTGCGGTCCGGTCCCAGGTCGACGGGCACGTTCACCTTCCGCTGACCACTGGCGACAACATCGATGTACTGTGGAGACCTCACGCCCCACGTGTTGAGCAATTCGGCGGTACGTCCACCCGGCCTCCCACATGCCCACTATACGCCCTCGCTCAAAGTCCGTCAACTGCACATACGGTTCACGTCCACGCTGTCGCGGCATGCTACCAGTGTTAAAGAGTGCGATGGAGCTCCGTATGCCACGGCAAACTGGCTGACACTGACGGCGGCGGTGCACAAATGCTGCGCAGCTAGCGCCATTCGACGGCCAACACCGCGGTTCCTGGTGTGTCCGCTGTGCCGTGCGTGTGATCATTGCTTGTACAGCCCTCTCGCAGTGTCCGGAGCAAGTATGGTGGGTCTTACACACCGGTGTCAATGTGTTCTTTTTTCCATTTCCAGGAGTGTATAATAAAAGCGGTCCTATCACACTTCCCTGGGGCAGTCCTGGTGAAACCCTTCTCTCTAATGAACACTCGCCATCGAGGATAATATGCTGAGTTGTGCTTCTTAAGAAGTCTTCGAGTCACTTATATAACTGGGAACCTAATCCTTCTGCTCGGACCTTCGACAACAGTCTGGTGAGGGACACCGTGTCAAATGCTTTTCGGAAAGCTAGAAGTATGGAATCTGCCTGTTGCACTTCAACCATTGTTCTAAGTTATTATGTGAGAAACGAGCAAGCTGAATATCGCACGAGCAATGCTTTCTAAATCCATGCTGATCTGTGCACAAAGCTTTTCCGTCTCTTTTATTCTAACTGAGAATATGCTTAAGAAATTTGCAGAAAACCGTTGTTAAGGATATTGGTCTGTAATTTGAGGGTCCATTCTTTTACCCTTTTTATCTGCAGTAGTCAACTGCGCTCTTTGCAGTCACTTGGGGCTTTGCGCTAGGTGAGAGATTTGCGATAATTGCAATCTAAATAAAGGGTTAATGCCGCAGAGTACTCTTTTAAAAGGAATTAGGATTCCATCAGGACCCGGCGGCTTATATGTTTTCAGTTCTTTCCGTTGCTTCTTTAAGCCAGGCACGCAAATTACTATGTACTTCTTATGGGAGTCTGGCCGATGCTCAAACGACGGTATGTCTGTACTATCTTCCTGCATGAACGATTGCTTAGACGTTAAATTTAGAACTTCAGCTTTCCTTTGCTACCTTTTGTTGCCACACCAGACTGGTCAACAAGTGACAGAATGGATTCGGTTCAGTAGGGCTAGTTGGAGAGCATTTTCCCAAGGAAGCGACTTATCCTCTACCACCTCCCCCACCGTTCCCCCATTTTGCCTCCCACACTTTCACTAATCTCTAACTGTGGTACACAGTGTCCACAAATCTCGTACAGCTTCGCACCCCAAGCGGCCACTACGAAATGTGACACATTCTGCATACAAGCTGCTCTAAAATTCTCCTAGGATTTGTAGAGGGGACGGAGGAGACAATAATTTAAACTGGAACTCATGTTCGGACTGAAAATACACTACTGGCCATTAAAATTGTTACACCAGGATGATGACGTGCTACGGACGCGAAATTTAACCGACAAGAAGAAGATGCTGTCATATGCTAATGATTAGCTTTTCAGAGCATTCACACAAGGTTGGCACCGGTGGCGACACCTACAACGTGCTGACATGAGGAAAGTTTCCAATCGCTATCTTATACACAAACAGCAGTTGACTGGCGTTGCCTGGTGAAACGTTTTTGTGATGCCTCCTGTAAGGAGGAGAAATGCGTACCATCACGTTCCCGATTTTGATAAAGGTCGGATTGTAGCCTATCGCGATTGCGGTTTATCGTATCGCAACATTGCTGCTCGCGTTGGTCGAGATCCAATGACTGTTAGCAGAATATGGAATCGGCGGATTCAGGAGGGTAATACGGAACGCCGTGCTGGATCCCAACGGCCTCGTATCACTAGCAGTCGAGATGACAGGCATATTATCCGCATGGCTGAAACGGATCGTGCAGCCACGTCTCGATCCCTGAGTCAACAGATGAGGACATTTGCAAGACAACAACCATCTGCTCGAACAGTTCGACGACGTTTGCAGCAGCATGGACTATCAGCTCGGAGACCATGGCTGCGTTTACCCTTGACGCTGCATCACAGACAGGAACGCCTGCGATGGTGTACTCAACGACGAACCTGGGTGCACGAATAGCAAAACGTCATTTTTTCGGATGAATCCAGGTTCTGTTTACAGCATTATGATGGTCGCATCCGTGTTTGGCGACATCGCGGTGAACGCACATTGGAAGCGTGTATTCGTCATCGCCACACTGGCGTATCACCCAGCGTGATGGTATGGGGTGCCATTGGTTACACGTCACGGTTACCTCTTGTTCGCATTGACGCCACAGTGAACGTTACATTTCACATGTGTTACGATCTGTGGCTCTACCCTACATTCTACCCCTGCGAAACCCTACATTTCAGCAGGATAATGCACGACCGCATGTTGCAGGTCCTGTACGGGCCTTTCTGGATACAAAAAATGTTCGACTGTTGCCCTTGCCAGCACATTCACCAGATCTCTCAGCAACTGAAAACGTCTGGTCAATGGAGGCCGAGCAAGTGGCTCGTCACAATACGCCAGTCACTACTCCTGATGAACTGTGGTATCGTGTTAGAGCTGTACATGTAAACGCCATCCAAGCTCTGTTTGACTCAATGCCCAGGCGTATCAAGGCCGTTATTACGGCCAGAGGTAGTTGTTCTGGGTACTGATATCTCAGGATCTATGCACCCAAATTGCGTGAAAATGTAATCACATGTCAGTTCTAGTATAATATATTTGTCCTATTAATACCCGTTTATCATCTGCATTTCTTTTTGTTGTAGCAATTTTAATGCCCAGTAGTGTATGTTTGCCAGGTAGGTTCGCAACAGGGTAGTCACGGTGTGGGCTGCTTACGTCGGATTGGCTGATGTCACTTGATGCCTGTCCTACGTCTGTGACCTAGTTCGACTCTTCTTCACATGTGTGTGAGTGTTAGAGTAACATGGTTGAGTACATGCTCGCAGAATACACCGATATGATCCCTCTGTAGGGCGAAGCTCACGGTAACGGAAGAACTGCTCGTCGCCTTATCACGATCGTTATCCACCATGTCCGACTCCATCGCGCACTTTTCTTGCCACAATTATGCAACGGATTCGAAAGGATGTACCTTCACTGTCAGCAAGCTTGACTGTGGTGCTCTAAGGAGACGCTGCATCACGTCAAAGACAACCCGTCAGCGAGTACGTGAGCAACAGCGCATGTGATGGATGCTGCTCCCAGCGTGGTCTGGTATTTTCTGCACGAACAAGAATTACATCCTTACCACCTCCAAAGGATACCGTCGATAATGGCAGCCGATCGTGCCCCACACCTTGAGTTCTGTAAGCAGTTTCTGCACCACTACGTCAATGAGCCCCTAATATTTCCACGGTGCATTCTCTTCACAGATGAATATAAATTTATTAGCGATTGTGTTCTCGATCCTCGAAACAGCCATGTCTGGGCAGACGAAAACCCACATGCCACGCTTATCCAGGGATTCCAACACAGATTTGGTATCAACGTGTGGCCAGTTATTCTGGATGGTCATGTGATTGCACCATACAGGCTCCCACCCACTTGCCCTTCCCACAAGAAGTTTTTGGCATGTTGTTGGATGCTGTGCCATTGAACGCCCATGTGGTTTCAACATGACAGCACATCCACTCACTTTTAATGTCATGTTCAGGAACATCTGGGCGAACGATTCACGAGGTGGTCCAATCACATAGTCTCCACGATGACTGCATTTGATTCCATAAGACTTTTTTCTGCGGGATCGAATGAAGTGTTTGGTTTATGAAACTCCTGTAGAGGCACGAGTTGTGGTCACTGCAGTATAGATTACACAGAAACCAGGTGCAATAGAACCTGCGTACCTCAACATCATTCGTAGGTACAATGTATGCTCCGAACATGGTGGTCGCAACATCGAACCTAACTTGTAGTGGATCACAATGCTAACCCTCCTTTGAAAAGAACAAAAACGGTTTAAATTTCACTGTAAACAACAGTGTTTGGGAAACTGATTAAGTTTCCTTTTTATTTATTTCTTTATTAATGAGTGATATTGTCTAACAAGTGATGTGCTTGGTTCAGAGCATGATGCACAAATTTCAACACTAAAAGGCTTTGGTCACTGTCTCACATAATTACAAACTATGTAGGAAAGTTAATACAACAGCAGTAGGGATTTTTTTTAAACCTTGTCAAGGAACAAGAGTGGCAGCATGTATATATTACTGATAACATACACTCCTGGAAATTGAAATAAGAACACCGTGAATTCATTGTTCCAGGAAGGGGAAACTTTATTGACACATTCCTGGGGTCAGATACATCACATGATCACACTGACAGAACCACAGGCACATAGACACAGGCAACAGAGCATGCACAATGTCGGCACTAGTACAGTGTATATCCATCTTTCGCAGCAATGCAGGCTGCTATTCTCCCATGGAGACGATCGTAGAGATGCTGGATGTAGTCCTGTGGAACGGCTTGCCATGCCATTTCCACCTGGCGCCTCAGTTGGACCAGCGTTCGTGCTGGACGTGCAGACCGCGTGAGACGACGCTTCATCCAGTCCCAAACATGCTCAATGGGGGACAGATCCGGAGATCTTGCTGGCCAGGGTAGTTGACTTACACCTTCTAGAGCACGTTGGGTAGCACGGGATACATGCGGACGTGCATTGTCCTGTTGGAACAGCAAGTTCCCTTGCCGGTCTAGGAATGGTAGAACGATGGGTTCGATGACGGTTTGGATGTACCGTGCACTATTCAGTGTCCCCTCGACGATCACCAGTGGTGTACGGCCAGTGTAGGAGATCGCTCCCCACACCATGATGCCGGATGTTGGCCCTGTGTGCCTCGGTCGTATGCAGTCCTGATTGTGGCGCTCACCTGCACGGCGCCAAACACGCATACGACCATCATTGGCACCAAGGCAGAAGCGACTCTCATCGCTGAAGACGACACGTCTCCATTCGTCCCTCCATTCACGCCTGTCGCGACACCACTGGAGGCGGGCTGCACGATGTTGGGGCGTGAGCGGAAGACGGCCTAACGGTGTGCGGGACCGTAGCCCAGCTTCATGGAGACGGTTGCGAATGGTCCTCGCCGATACCCCAGGAGCAACAGTGTCCCTAATTTGCTGGGAAGTGGCGGTGCGGTCCCCTACGGCACTGCGTAGGATCCTACGGTCTTGGCGTGCATCCGTGCGTCGCTGCGGTTCGGTCCCAGGTCGACGGGCACGTGCACCTTCCGCCGACCACTGGCGACAACATCGATGTACTGTGGAGACCTCACGCCCCACGTGTTGAGCAATTCGGCGGTACGTCCACCCGGCCTCCCGCATGCCCACTATACGCCCTCGCTCAAAGTCCGTCAACTGCACATACGGTTCACGTCCACGCTGTCGCGGCATGCTACCAGTGTTAAAGACTGCGATGGAGCTCCGTATGCTACGGCAAACTGGCTGACACTGACGGCGGCGGTGCACAAATGCTGCGCAGCTAGCGCCATTCGACGGCCAACACCGCGGCTCCTGGTGTGTCCGCTGTGCCGTGCGTGTGATCATTGCTTGTACAACCCTCTCGCAGTGTCCGGAGCAAGTATGGTGGGTCTGACACATCGGTGTCAATGTGTTCTTTTTTCCATTTCCAGGAGTGTAGATTATAAATGTAATGCTTTCCTTAACACATTTATCATGCTCTTTGAGAGTTGCTTTACATTAGAACGATCTAAACGGGGTACTAGCAGTAATAGGCAGCCCAGGTGTCTGACTACTGGGATAAGGATATCATGTAGAAAAAAGTGGGAATTATATCAAAATGTTAGAAGTAATCACAATCAAACTACAATAGCCCATTGCAAACAGTATTGTAAGCTGCTTAAAAATGTTATTAGGAAGGTAAAGAGTATGTGGTATGCAAATACACTAGCTAATTCACAGGATAAAATTAAAACCATGTGGTCAGTTGTGAAGGAAGTGTCTGGTCAGCAGCACAAAGCTCATAATATAAAGTCAGTCCAGAGTAAAAATATTTCTGTTACTAATAAATCAGATTTATGTACAGTATTTAACAATCATTTTCTGAACATTGCTGGTGAATTAAATAAAAATTTTATTTCTACAGCGAATTATATAACTTTCTTGGCAAATGCCTTTCCGATATTTCTGTCTGAAATACTCCTCAGTGATACACACAAGAGGATATGGAGTCAATAATTAAAGGACTCTCATGGATCTGATGGACAGCCTAGCAGAATATTAAATTACTGTGCTGCACATGTTAGCCCCGTATTTAGCCATATTTGTAATTTTTTCTTTGGGAATGGTCAGTTTCCTGAACAATTAAAGTACTCAGTAGCAAAGCCAGTTTATAAAATTGGAGAAAAGGATAATGTAGACAATTTTAGGCCTATTTCTATGCCATCAGTGTTTGCTAAGTTATTGAAAAGGCTGTGTATGTAAGGATAAGTGATCATTGTTTTTATCACAAGATTTGCTGTCAAGTGTACAATTCGGCTTTAGAAGTTGTTTAACAACTGGAAATGCTATTCTCTTTTCTCTCTGAGGTACTGAATGTGTTAAACAAAAGGTTTGGAATGCTACGCCAATTTTTTGTTTTAACTAAGGTATTTGATTGTGTTGATCACAAAATATTACTCCAGAAGTTGGACCATTACAGAATATGGAGAGTAGCTCACAATTGATTCATCTCTTACTTTACCACCAGACAGCAAAAGGGCATTATTCACAATGTTGATAATGGCTGTGATGTGGGTCTGAGTGGGGTAGAGTCAAGTGGAGAGGGGGGGGGGGGTGCCCCAGGGATCAGTGTTGGGGCCACTCCTGTTCCTTATTTATACAAATGGTATGCCCTCTTGTATTACGGGTAACTCTAAAATATTTCTGTTTGCTGATGACACTAGCTCGATAGTAAAGGATGTTGTGTGTAACATTGGCCCAGTTCAAATAGAGCAGTTCATGGCTTGTAGAAAACTAACACTAAATCAAAGTGAAACTCAGTTTTTACAGTTTCTAACACACAATTCAACAAAACCTGACGTTTGAATTTCGCAGTATGGGCATATGATTAGTGAAACTGAGCAGTTCAAATTTATAGGTGTTCAAATACATAGTAAACTGTCGTGGAAAGCCCACATTCAGGATCGTGTTCAAAGACTTAATGCTGTCATTTTTGCTATTGGAACAGTATCTGAAGTGAGTGATCGTTTGACACGAAAATTAGTCTACTTTGCCTATCTTCATTCGCTTATGTCATATGGTATTATATTTTGGGGTAACCCTTCGCTTTCTAAAAGAATATTTTTGTCTCAGAAACGAGCGGTCCGGGCAATAAGTGGTGCTAAGTTCACGAACTTCTTGTTGACCCCTCTTCACGAGTCTGGGTATTTTGGCATATATATATATATATATATATATATATATATATATATATTCCTTACTGTCATTTCTTGTTAACAATATCAGCTCATTCCCAAGCATAAGCAGCTTTCACTCAGTTAATACCCGGCAGAAATCAAACCTGCAGTTGGATCAGACTCCCGTAACTCTTGTGCAGAAAGGTGTGCAGTATACTGATGCATCCATTTTCAATAAGCTACAGCTCGAATTCAAAAATCTTAGCAGTAATCCACGCGCTTTCAAATCGAAACTGAAGAGTTTCCTCTTGGGTCACTCCTTCTATTCTGTCGAGGACTTCCTTGAAAAATTAAGCTGATTCTTGTGGTATTGTTGATTGCGTTTACTTAAACTTATGAATTGATTTTTTTGGGTTCATAAACATTTTATTTTTATCTGTTCTTTTATGTTGTAATTTCATGTAATGACATATTCCATGACCTTGGAGGTTCGCTCCTCAATTTGTTCCTACAAAACTTGACGTGTAAATAAAAATAAAATACACCTTACATACACCTTAAAAATTGCTTGTAGAAGTGGTCACCTTACTAACACGTTCGTTAATAGTTGTGGCAGGAAGCAATACGTTTTCGGAAATGGGTTCTAATTCAAAGCATCATCTAGTCAGTCCCCTCTACGAGTCCTAGAATTTTAGGGGACCTAGTATGAAGACTATTCCGAAAGTAAGGTCCGATCGGTTGCGAAATGGAAACAACTGTGAGAAACAAAACCGTTTTATTTGCTACTGTTAGCTACAGCTTCCAGCTACTTCTCTACATAGTTGCCGCTCCGACTGAGGCCTTTGTCCTAGCGTGTGTACCACCTTTCCAGTACCCTCGTTGTCTTCAAAGGCAGCGGTTCATGGGAGCAGAGGTATCCAGTTACTGGTTGTATTGGGGGTGATCGAACACTTCCCATCGAAAACGCAGCAGGAACGTCTTCACTGCCCCTACAGAGTGCGGCCGAGAGAATTGTCATGAAGAAGGAACAACATAACAGTTTTGTTAGCCCCCCTCACCCCCCCCCCCCAAATTCCCTCCAGATCCTCGAGCACCATGCACTCCACCTCGCCTTCCGTATACGCTTCTCGTCCCCCACGCGGATCCTCTATGACCTGATTCCTTTGCCCCATCTGCTCCTATTCCTCAAACATATCCGCATACTCTATACCTCCCGCCACCTTGATCCCCCTCAAACCCTTTCTTCTGCTACACCTTCACTGTTGTGTCCCCCCTACCCTCCATCTCTACACCCTTCATCTCCTTTCCCAAGGTGGCTTCCATCAACTTCCCCTCCCGGATGATGCCCTCTCTCCCTCCATTTATCCCTCCTATCAAGTCTGATCCTCATCTCCCTCTCCTTTCCTCTGTCCTTTCCCCGGGCTCCCTCTCCCCCTCCCTTCCATCCTGTTTTTTCTCCACCTTACCTCTCTCTGCCTCTCCTTCCCCCCCTTTCCTGTGCATCTTTCCAAAGTGTTGCGAACAGAAATCATGCTGTCACTGGGTGTGATTTTTATATCTCTTGCGAACAGAAACCAGACTGTCGCTATGTTTTTTAATTGTCTATTATTTGACCTGTCTGCTTCCTGTGTATTTTATTAGCATCATCAACCCTTTGTTTTATGTTTCAAGTTCCACAATTTTCCGCCATTTCACCAATTAAGTCACCGATTTTATCGCCTGTTTTTATTATTTATTATCTTCATTTTTTTAAACAAATTCTATAGGCTGAAGAGCGGCTTACTAAGCTGCTGCCAGCCCGCCCCCTTCGGGGGGGAATCGAAACTAAAAAAAAAAAAGTTGTGTTATGTGAGCTGCAAGACACCAGGCGAAATCTCTCACTTAGCGGGAGACACTGTTTAGCTAGGCATCTTTATGTGCTCGCTGTGCGCCCAGAACTGGAAAGAGCGATGTTAGGCGATCGACGGGCACACTAAAGATAATTCCGAAAACATCTGTGCAACGCTTAATCGGATTTTCACTGTGGTTTTCATTTCGCGCCCGATCGGACCTTAGTTTCCGAATAGCCCTCGTAGAAATCTACAGTTGCGGTGCCTCTCTCAGCTTAGTGCCCCAAAGGTCGACTTGTGTCGCTCGTGTCTTAGACGGACCCCAAGTCCAGCAGAAAAGTGGCTGGTCTGCAGAGACAGGTCGAGGATATAGAATCAGTGTGTAGTGGGAATGTCGCCGGCCGCGGTGGTCTAGCGGTTCTGGCGCTGCAGTCCGGAACCGCGGGACTGCTACGGTCGCAGGTTCGAATCCTGCCTCGGGCATGGGTGTGTGTGATGTCCTTAGGTTAGTTAGGTTTAAGTAGTTCTAAGTTCTAGGGGACTTATGACCTGAGATGTTGAGTCCCATAGTGCTCAGAGCCATTTGAACCATTTTTTTGTAGTGGGAATGTCCATGTTACTGATAAGTCGCATATATGTACAGTATTTAATAATCACTTTCTGAATATAGCAGGTGAACTAAATAGAAACCTAGTCCCAACAGGGAATTATATAGCGCTCTTAGAAAAAAGTGCTCCGAGACTGTTACCTGAAATGCTCCTCCATGATACTGACAAGAGGGAGATTGAGTTAATAATTAAATCACTAAAGACCAAGAACTCTCATGGATATGACGGGGTATCTAACAGAATACTGAAGTATTGTTCTATGTATGTTAGCCCAGTACTTAGCCATATCTGTAACTTTTCCTTTAGGAGTGGTCGGTTTCCTGACCGATTAAAGTACTCGGTAGTGAAGCCACTTTATAAAAAGGGAGACAGGGATAATGTTGACAATTATAGACCTATTTCTATGCCATCGGTGTTTGCTAAAGTTATCGAGAAGGTTGTATATACAAGGTTACTGGAGCATTTAAATTCACATAATTTGCTGTCAAATGTTCAGTTTGGTTTTAGAAATGGTTTAA
This sequence comes from Schistocerca cancellata, assembly GCF_023864275.1. Taxonomy (NCBI): domain Eukaryota; kingdom Metazoa; phylum Arthropoda; class Insecta; order Orthoptera; family Acrididae; genus Schistocerca; species Schistocerca cancellata. The sequence goes on along the minus strand of NC_064628.1, from coordinate 778,451,747 downwards.
CAACTGAAAATGCTATATTCTCTTTTCTCTGTGAGGTTTTGGACGGATTAAATATAAAGTTTCGAACGCTAGGTGTTTTCTTTGATTTAACGAAGGCTTTTGACTGTGTTGACCACAAAATATTACTGCAGAAGTTGGACCATTATGGAGTAAGGGGAGTAACTTACAATTGGTTCGCCTCCTACTTTAAGAACAGAAATCAGAAGATAATTCTCCGCAATATTGAGAGTGGTAGTGATGTTCAGTCCCAATGGGGCACTGTTAAGTGGGGCGTTCCTCAAGGGTCGGTGCTGGGGCCACTGCTGTTTCTTATTTATATAAATGATATGCCTTCTAGTATTACAGGTGATTCAAAAATATTTCTGTTTGCTGATGACACCAGCTTGATAGTGAAGGATCTTGTGTGTAATATTGAAACAGTATCAAATAACGTAGTTCATGAAATAAGTTCGTGGCTTGTGGAAAATAATTTGATGCTAAGTCACAGTAAGACTCAGTTTTTACAGTTTCTAACTCACAATTCAACAAGAACCGATATATTGATCAGACACAATGGGCATATTATAAGCGAGACGGAACAGTTCAAGTTCCTAGGCGTTCGGATGGATAGTAAGCTGTTGTGGAAAGCCCATGTTCAGGATCTTGTTCAGAAACTAAATGCTGCTTTATTTACCATTAGAACAGTATCTGAAATAAGTGACACTTCAACACGAAAAGTAGTCTACTTCGCCTATTTTCATACGCTTATGTCGTACGGTATTATTTTTTGGGGTAATTCTTCTGATTCAAAAAGGGTATTTTTGGCTCAAAAACGGGCTGTTCGAGCTATATGTGGTGTAAGTTCGAGAACCTCTTGTCGACCCCTATTCAATAGTCTGGGAATTCTGACATTGCCCACACAGTATATATTTTCTTTAATGTCGTTTGTTGTTAGCAATATTAGCCTATTCCCAAGAGTTAGCAGCTTTCACTCAGTTAATACTAGGCAGTAATCCAATCTTCATGTGGAATGCACTTCCTTGACTCTTGTGCAGAAAGGAATGCAGTATTCTGCTGCATCCATTTTCAACAAGCTACCACAAGAACTCAAAAATCTTAGCAGTAGCCCAAACTCTTTTAAATCTAAACTGAAGAGTTTCCTCATGGTTCACTCCTTCTATTCTGTCGAGGAGCTCCTGGAAGAACCAAAAAATTAAGCAAATTCCAGTGTGACATTGTTGATTTTCTTTATTTAAATTTACGACTTGTCACCTGAATATGTTTTTTTACATTTCATTTTTTCTGTTTCCAGTATCGTGTTATAATTTCATGTATTGACCCGTTCATGAACATGGAGACTTCTCCTTAATTTGGTCCCACGGAACAATAAATAAATAAAAAAAAAGAAGAAGTGTGTTGTTTGTAAGAGTGTTTTAACACTCAGCCTGCTACTCGATGCTAGCGTCCGTTGCGTGACTTCTGTGACCTGAGCGAATTTACCGCAGCAGGTCGCCGTAAACTGGCGGAAGTGGGCAGGTAGGCTGGAGGGCAGGCCGTGAACTTTTTACGGCATCGCGACGCCACGTGCGGCTGGGGCAGTGGGTCGCCTCGCCAGCTTGTCGAGTGCGACGGCAGCGTCGGCCTACCTAGGGCGAGGCCGGTGCGTGCGGCGGGGTTAGGCAGTCGCCGTTGGGCAGGGCCCGCTGGTCCCTCTCTGAGCTTGGTACGGCCGGCTCCCCGCGACCCTCCGCCCTATTGATCAGGCCGCCAGCGGGCGACGCGGCGTCGCAGAGAACACAGTCGGCGCCGGAGGCCGCCACGGCGAGCGTCCAACAGCCACGGCGTCGCGACGCCTGCCGCCCTCACACGCTCCGCACGTGCACACAGGTACGGCCGCCATTACTCTGCTTAGCACGGTCTCTGCAAGTAGAACACGGCTGTAGCCTACACGCTGGTCAAAACCGCATGCTATTTGACGTTTGTCACGTGGCGCTACAGTGTTGCCACATCGACTGCCACGTGCGCGTCCGTTAAAGCCCCGACAGCAGCGAGCGGGCCCGTAGAGTATAAATATCTATGGAGCGAGCATTCGGATGTGCAGAACGAGGATTCTGTCCGCAATCTCTCCTGCAGCTCAAGTCACGTGATTTTCGGAAGGCGCATTTCAGCGCGGATAATGCTTGGCGTATTTTGGATGTTATTGCTTCGCTGCTACAGATAGATCACCTTCAGAGTTTCCCTGGGACTTTGTATACACGTTTTACAAACATCTTAACAGTTTGATACTGGGAACAGAAGTTGGCTTAAAGATGTGAAGAGGAATGGTATTGCGCTCTTTTGCCACAGTCTTATAACTCAGATTACACTTTACGTTTTTTCGGATAGTGGAAGATGTGACATGCAGCTTGAAACGTCTCCTTTGCAAAATTATCAATTACTGTGCTGGTAACTTCTAAGTTATTTGATTTTCAAACAGCGGAGCAAAACTGAACATACTCAGACATTTCTCTCTTTACTTTGTCTGATCATCACGTAACTGACAGACAATATTTTTAGCGCAACGCAGTCTGACTTTCAATAATCCCTACAAAAGAATGGCCCTGACTAACAGTAACCTATACCTTTCATGACTCACTTACCTAACAAAAATCTTCGTTACTCGAACTACTGCAATACAGCGAGCGGCCATACTGCCAGCTAAATGAAAGATTCTAACTACTGAGAGGCATAGTTAGCAAATGAAACATTTTGGTAGAGAATAAACAATCCTTTTTCCGACGGACACACGTCCAGATCATCCGCTCTCAAAATTCTGCCATCTCTCTCCCCACATCCACCACTGCTGGCGGCTCACCTCCAACTGCGCAACGCTACGCGCTGTTCACATCCAACTGACCAACACTACAATAGCAAATATTCCAACAATGCCAACCAGCCACAGACTGCACATAGCACAATCAGTGATTTTCATACAGAGCGCTACGTGGCGCTACCAGCATAAAAACCTAAACAAGCTTCTTAGAAACTCGATTGCACTTATTCGTGTTATCGAATCTCTGTTCTAATTAATTACGTTTCAATGATACCGCGTAGGGCACCAAAGTGTCACAAAAAAAAACGCATTTGGAACTCTTAAATTGTTAAAATAAATATGGCAAGCGTTTTGCACCTGCTTGTTTATTAATATTTTCCGATTTTCTTTATTTATCCTTCTGATTTTTATAGACAAGTATATTATCTATAACACTTTTTCTCCATCTCGTCAGAAAAGTAAAACAGTTCACTACGCACAAAAAAATAAAAAAATACATGGGTAGCGCTCAAATTTTGGAGCAACATAAGAAGTGACAGCCAACAATATTTCTGTTAGGTTTCCCATGTCCTGATTCGTATTCTCGCGTCTATTCTAATTAATTGCGTTACTATGACACTGTGTATGAAACTGTCTCACTTAGAAATACTTACATACCCACAAGGGTCTGACATTGGACGAAATAAACTGGAAAAGAATTAATCAGACTGTTATGTATACATTTTATCTGCATGTGGACATAGCACCAATATGAATACAATGGCTGGCACTTTACTCAGACACACTTGTAAATTTATCTGGCACTTGTCTCGTAAACAAACGGTCACAAAACAATACAAGAGTTTGTAATACCGTGTCTCAAAGTTTTTCAGCATTTAAAGTGCCTCCTACTCTTCTATCCATCCATAGCAAAGATAATATTGCATCTTAGCTGTTGCTAAAACTCAAACGTGCAGAAAAATATATAACATGAGGTGAATACGTGTAATGTTCAAGTTTCACTATTACCGCAAATCGTTGACAAGCGAAGTTGACCCGTAATCAAGTGACTGACTTAATTCGATGTTGAGAACATGGGTAATAGGCTATGCTCACTCCATAGATATACACATTCTATGATGCCGGCAGACGGCAATTTTTCCGTCAATGGATAGTGACAGTTAAAGGATCGACTCACACACGCCCATCACGTAACAGTGCCCCGACCTAGCGGCGCTTCTTACGGCGAAGTTCAAAGTGTTCTTCTTATAACAGGGCTGGCTGTATTCGCGGGTGACCGCGTCGGTGCCAGAACAGCTCTCGGTGTCACCTTGCAGCAGGGCTATACCGAAGGGGTGGTAAAATACGCCCCCACCAAGGGCGTAATCATACAAAAATCGACGCAAAAAAAGCAAGAATGAAAGACCGTTTACGAATTAACCGGGAAAATATAAAAATGCTTGGAAGGCTGTATTAAATTATTTCGACTACCACTGGAGTAGAGAAAACTGACATTTACTTTTCGAGTGTTATTATACAATTCGATAATAACACCCATCTTATCTGTCGGCAATTGGCATTGGAAAATATTTCTGACTATTGTAGTCTTTAATATGAATAATCTGAATGTTAATATTTGACACGTGTGGCAGGTTCTTATACCAGCAAAATAGAACTAGTTCAAATGGTTCAAATGGCTCTGAGCACTATGGGACTGAATAGCTATGGTCATCAGTCCCCTAGAACTTAGAACTACTTAAACCTAACTAACCTAAGGACAGCACACAATACCCAGCCATCAAGAGGCAGAGAAAATCCCTGACCCCGCCGGGAATCGAACCCGGGAACCCGGAATAGAACTAGTCTGAATAGCGACTAGTCTAGGCTAATAGATAAGATCACGAAACTTGCACATCCAATTTAAGTTATTCATATTTTTTAGACTGTAATCCTATTCCTTTCTTAACTAGTTCAGTAATTAAGTATTTCACACGTATATTTTATACCTGTTATCACATATTATCTGATAGATTCATAAGATCTAATGCTGTAATGAGACCTAAGCAAAACCTATCACAGAAGTCAGCTCTAACACAAAGGGGAGCTCTATCCAGAAGTGCGACCTAAAATTGCGGCTATATCTTTTATACAGAGTGTTCGGAAATTTCGGTTACAAACTTCTAGGAGCTGTAGAGGGGAGTGAGTACATAAACATTTTGAAGAGGATCCCATGTCCGGAAACGTACCGTTTCCACTCTAAGACGGTTTAATTCAGATGTGTAACGCGTCCACGTCTGTTGCACTAGAAATTGAAGAGACACCAGGTGGGATGGCGAGTGTATACCAGAATATGCTTCGTAGGTACACTGTCAGTAACAATGTTGGTGGTCGCCACATTGAGTCGCTGTTGTAATGAATCAGGATTGTTCTGTACGTACAGTATGCTGGGTTCATTTTTGTTTTGGAATAATGTGAACACCTGAGGTTTAAGCGTTAATACAATCAAATGCGGTTAAGTGATAAAATGGACGTTTCGTTTTGTTTCCTTTCGAACTGTTACCTAATAGTTGTATTGCGTCACGCCTAAGTCAATTCCTCGAAAAGAAAAGGATGAGTTAAACATCTGAATTGAAACCATAGTAGAACGGAAACGGTACGTTTCTGGACCTGGGTTCCTATTCAGAATGTTATGTATTCACACCCCTCTAGAAGTCCTAAAGTTTGTAACAGGAGTTTCCGAAAGAACTATATTTTATAATAGTCAGGTAGTAGGGCGAAAATGACTACAGTGATGTTTAAATTACTCACGCAAGCGTCTCCAGAATCTACGAGCCGTGTTTTTTTTTTTAAGTAAGGTCCATTTGAACATAAGTACACAACGAAAGGTTATTTCAGAAAAGAAAATTTATTTTCAGAAAGTACATACATCACTTTATTTTTCGACATAGTTGCCAAGTTTGTTGAAACACGTATCATACCTCTCAACCAATTTTAAAATACCCTCTTCATAAAAACTTGCAGCCTGCTCCGATAACCAAGAGTTCACTGCCGTTTTCACGTCATCGTCATTATTGTAACGGTTGCCACTGAGGTATTTTTGAGGTGGAGGAACAGATGGTAATCGCTCGGCGCAAGATCAAGACTGTGGGGTGGGTGGTCTAAAACTTCCCAGCCAAAACTACCCAATACATCACGGGTCTGACCTGCAGTGTGAGGTCTTGCATTGTGATGGAGAAGGACAATTCCCTTTGTCAGCATGCCGCGTCTTTTGTTTTGAATCGCTCTGTTTAGCTTTCTCAGGGTTTGGAAGTATGCTTCTGCATTGATGGTGGTTCCTCGTTGTATCAACTCGACCAACAAAACACCATGCCTATCCCACAACACTGACGCCATGATTTTGCGCTGGGACAGTGTCTGTTTGTCCTTTACCTTTACAGGCGAGTTTGTGTGTCTCCATTCCATGCTCTGTTGCTTCGATTCGAGCGTGATATGCGAAACCCAATTTTCGTCTCCAGTTACGACCTGACTCAAGAAGCCGTCACCCTCTTCGTGATAACAAGAAATTCATCGCACGCTCAAGTCTTTGGTTTTTGTGGTCCTCTGTTAGGTGTTTCGGGACCCAGCGGGAGCACAGTTTCCTAAACTTTAGGTGTTCAGAAACGATGTAGTGAAGCACTGATCTCGACACGTCAGGAAATTCGTTTGAGAGACCTGTTATCGTGAAGCGCCTGTTCTCATGAATCGTCGCTTCAACTGAAGCCACCAAATCGTCGGTAATCAAAGAAGGGCGACCAGAGTGGTCCTCATCATGGAGTTGTCACGGCCATCTTTGAATTCTCGTACCCACTTACGCACTTTGCTTTCACTCATAACAGTATCACCGTACACTTCACAAATCTGTCGATGAATTTCTTCAGCAGACAGGTTCCTTGCTGCCAAAAACAGTATCACTGAGCGAACCTCACACGCGGCGGGCGAGTTGATAGTCGTAAACATTTTGAAAGCACAGAACAGAACTGTACAGGTTAGCTACAGAGCTGAAACTGTAGCACAGTTGTTCCCGAGGCATGCCGGTACACGACGCACGCGCTCTTTGCGGTATGCACCTGAACTACTAGTGTCTACAACAAAACGGACCTTACTTAAAAAACACGCCTCGTAATTCGATCGACAGTAAAAGATATGAAAATCCCGTATAAAAGAGTCGAAACAATAGGGCGCAAACGTATAGAACACATAAAAACTGGTCCAAGAAAGCAAGACAGAAAGATAGTTTATAGAAGTACCGGGAGAAGTACGTCAGTTCTCCTACCCCTCGTATGTCCCTACGTTCTGCCTACAAGAGGAAGCCATTCCCTCGACTAGCGGCTGTAAATGAGTTCTGTTGTCACAGAAACATTTCTGCAATATCATTTCGTTCAAGCAGCGTCATAAAGAAATTATTACTACCACACAGTCATCTATCGCTGAAGGGACGTTTGCACCTGCTGTATTTTATGACAGTATGTGGACACAATAGTGTTGCTGTCAACATTGCTGCCCCACGTGGCTGGAATACATGGTAATATTGCGGAAAGACCGGGCAACATTGTTGTTAGGTCAGCCTGTTGCAGATACAGGGTGTTTCAAAAACGACCCGTATATTTGAAACGGCAATACAAACTAAACGAGCAGCGATAGAAATACACCGTTTGTTGCAATATGCTTGGGACAACAGTGCATTTTCAGGCAGACAAACTTTCGAAATTACAGTAGTTACAATTGTCAACAACAGATGGCGCTGCGGTCTGGGAAACTCTATAGTACGATATTTTCCACATATCCACCATGCGTAGCAATAATATGGCGTAGTCTCTGAATGAAATTACCCGAAACCTTTGACAACGTGTCTGGCGGAATGGCTTCACATGCAGATGAGATGTACTGCTTCAGCTGTTCAATTGTTTCTGGATTCTGGCGGTACACCTGGTCTTTCACGTGTCCCCACAGAAAGAAGTCACAGGGATTCATGTCTGGCGAATAGGGAGGCCAATCCACGCCGCCTCCTGTATGTTTCGGATAGCCCAAAGCAATCACACGATCATCGAAATATTGATTCAGGAAATTAAAGACGTCGGCCGTGCGATGTGGCCGGGCACCATCTTGCATAAACCACGAGGTGTTCGCAGTGTCGTCTAAGGCAGTTTGTACCGCCACAAATTCACGAAGAATGTCCAGATAGCGAGATGCAGTAATCGTTTCGGATCTGAAAAATGGGCCAATGATTCCTTTGGAAGAAATGGCGGCCCAGACCAGTACTTTTTGAGGATGCAGGGACGATGGGACTGCAACATGGGGCTTTTCGGTTCCCCATATGCGCCAGTTCTGTTTATTGACGAAGCCGTCCAGGTAAAAATAAGCTTCGTCAGTAAACCAAATGCTGCCCACATGCATATCGCCGTCATCAATCCTGTGCACTATATCGTTAGCGAATGTCTCTCATGCAGCAATGGTAGCGGCGCTGAGGGGTTGCCGCATTTGAATTTTGTATGGATAGAGGTGTAAACTCTGGCGCATGAGACGATACGTGGACGTTGGCGTCATTTGGACCGCAGCTGCAACACGGCGAACGGAAACCCGAGGCCGCTGTTGGATCACCTGCTGCACTAGCTGCGCGTTGCCCTCTGTGGTTGCCGTATGCGGTCGCCCTACCTTTCCAGCATGTTCATCAGTCACGTTCCCAGTCCATTGAAATTTTTCAAACAGATCCTTTATTGTATCGCTTTTCGATCCTTTGGTTACATTAAACCTCCGTTGAAAACTTCGTCTTGTTGCAACAACACTGTGTTCTAGGCGGTGGAATTCCAACATCAGAAAAATCCTCTGTTCTAAGGAATAAACCATGTTGTCCACAGCACACTTGCACGTTGTGAACAGCACACGCTTACAGCAGAAAGACGACGTACAGACTGGCGCACCCACAGACTGCGTTGTCTTCTATATCTTTCACATCACTTGCAGCGCCATCTGTTGTTGAAAATTGTAACTACTGTAATTTCTAAAGTTTGTCCGCCTGAAAATGTACTGTTGTCCCAAGCATATTGCAACAAACGGTGTATTTCTATCGCTGCTCGTTTAGTTTTTATTGCCGTTTCAAATATACCGGTCATTTCTGAAACACCCTGTAGTTGCCGACATATTATCGAGACGTTGCCAGAGCCGTCCAGCAAATGCAGAATATGCTTCGTATCGCTGGGCGGCATCTGTCTCCATCCTTCCCTGCAAATGCTCCCCCCCCCCTCCCCCTCTCTATCTCTGCCTTGCTTCCTCTTTCTCACGAACGGTACCGCAGTGACAAGGGAAGCAGTGAAACAATGTTGTTTTGGTTCAGTTCGATATCTGGCGGGCATACACAACGGCACTCAATTTGGTTACATGAAATGTATTCACATTTGCGAATATTGACAACCAATAGCTCTGTGATGGAATGATGAAGATGAGAATTTGTGCCAGACCGGGACTTGAACCTGGATTTCCCGCTAATTGCGAGTATCGCCTTGCATTAGGCTATCCGAGCACGGCTGAAGGCGAGACCCAAACTTCCATATGTTGTCAACCTACCTGCACTCGTACATTCATTACGTATACTCCCGTCCAAGGGAGACATATTAATTGAAGGTCGCTTGCCCAATATCGGCGGATAAGTACGATATTGTAGTGCCTGTGTTGTTCGGAAGTACGATGCAAAGTTCCTTCGCACATGCAAGCAATATCGTACTCACTTTGTTTGTTGTTTATAGGTATGTCTGACTGGGCAAACGAGACAACCATGAATTCCATAAATGTCGTGCGTGCGTATGTTTTCGGTCACTGCTGTGGAACACAGAAAGTAGTAAATATAAAGACTGAAATATTAAAAAGTACATTGTCGCTGCTACTATCGCAGTAGCTAACATGCAAAAGCGAAGCATAATTTTATTCTGCATATATTCTAAGTCTTCTAAGCTTTTGTTGAAACTTCACCATGTTTATTTCCGTGTTCGTGGGCAGCACCTTGCCAAGTACCTGTTTTTCCAGAATGGTTTTTGTATGCATTTCTGTTCACGTCCCACAACTCCGGTCCAAAACTGCTATGGAACACAGAAAGTAATAAATATAAAAACTGAAATATTAAAAAGGACGTTGTAGCTGCTACCGTCGCAGTAGTAGACATGCAAAAGCGAATCATAATTTTATTCTACATATATTCTTAAGACCTCTAAATTTTTGTTGAAACTACACCATGTGTGTTTCCATGTCAACCTGTTTTTCCATTACGGCCTCTGTATGCATTTCTTTTCACGCCCCATGACTCCTATCGCAGACATATCGCATATGTGAAAGTAATAGTTGTGTCATCGTACTGGTGAAACTCAATAAAATATCGACATAAACATCTGATAGTTATTTTAAACTGTTTTTATCATTTTATTGAGTTACGGGTGAAGACCTTAATGGCAGCGACGGCGGAGAAGGAAGACTTCGGAACGGCGTAGCTGGTAGATGAGGCAACCCTCCTTTCTGGGGATTAAATGAGAAGGGAACCACTGCCTTGTGGTGGAGGAGAAACTCCAAAGGCTAAGGGAGACAAACCCAACAGAAAATCCTTCCTTGCGTTAGGCCTAGCAAGCCAGTAGGAAAGTGTTCATATATTGCTTTCAAAACACAGACGAGCCTCGGAACGAACCACTCAGGATTTGACCCCACTGCTTCTTCAAGTACTGGTGCAAATGACGGGAGACCTGATGTTACTCATCAGTACAAGAAGAAGAAACCAACTGGACTAAAAAATAACCTAAATATTGGCAGTATATTAACCCTCAATGGAAAAATGGAAGAAATGACAGATGTACTGACAGAGAGGAAGTTAGATATATTGGGATTAAGCGAAAGTGGAAGGGAAAAGGTGAGAAGAATTTGAGAGGAGGAGGAAAACTGTACTGGAGTGGGAATAACAGGTCTGGAAGAAATGGTGTGGCAGTGATGGTGAATAAGAATGTACAAAGCTGTATTGAAAATGTGAGATATATATCAGACAGGATCACAATCTTAAACCTGAGATTCCAAAAAGAAACACTAAAAGTAATCCAGATTTATGCACCTCAAGTGGGATGTAGCGAAGAAGAGAAGATGTGTTAGAAAACCATATAGAGAGTGCTAATATAGTGATGGGAGATTTTAATGCACAGGTAGGCAAAGACAAAAAGGGATTTGAGCAAGTATTGGGATGTTTTGGATATGGAGGTAGAAATGAAGAAGGGGAAAGACTCCTGGATTTATGCCAGAGAAATGGAATGAAAATAGCAAACAGCTGGTTTATGAAGAGAGAAAGTCATGTTATCACCAGATACAGTTGGGATGGAAGAACGAAGAGCGTAATTGATTATATTCTAGTAGATAGGGAATGGGGAGAGAAAGTAACAAATGTGAAGGTAATTCCAAGTGTGAGTGCTGATGGAGACCATAGATTACTGGTGGGACAATGGAAAATGAATCAGTGTGTGAAAAATAGAAAACAGAAGAAAGTGACGAGGATACGGGATTGGAAATTGAAGGAGAGTGAATGGGCTGAGAAGTACAGAGAATTAATAACACAAAAATTTCCAAAAGAAGTTTTCTGCGATGTAGAAAAAGAATGGAGTTTATTCAAAGACACTTTAGTCGAAGCAGCACAAAAAGTATGTGGCAGAACATCTGGAAAGGAAAAAATAAGACAGACAAGTTGGTGGGATGATACCACAATCCAAGCAGTTAGAAGAAAAAATGGAGCATGGAGAAAATGGTGGAAAACTAAAAATGACGAAGACCATAAAAGATATATAGAGGAAAAGAAGAAGTGCAAAGAAATAGTGGAAACAGCAAAGAAAAAGGCATGGGAAGAGTTTACAAAAAAAACTTGAAGAAGATGTGAAGAGCAATAAGAAAATGTTCTATAAAATGATGAAAAATAAAATGAAGGCTTCTGAAGTACCAGTAAAGATGGAAACAGAGGACGGTACCATTATTGAAGATCCATGGAATATAAAAGATCTCTGGAAAGAACATTTTAAGAAGCTGTTAAACGCTGAGGACCAGGTACATGAGGAAACAACAAATAATGGAGAAATTGAGAGAAGTTGGGAAGCAGAATTAGGACAAATTACACAGGAAGAAATGGAAAAAGCTGTGAAGAAGATGAATGAGGGGAAAGCCCCAGGACCTGATGAAGTATCAGTGGACATGATAAGAGCAGCAGGTCCAGTGGGAATGCAGTGGCTGTATAGAGTACTATCAAGCGTGTGGAGAAATAGTAAAATACCTGGCGACTGGAGAACAGGAGACATTGTTCCCATCTTCAAGAAAGGCAATAAAAGACTTTGTAAAAACTACAGAGGAATAACCCTCATGAGTCATACAGCCAAGATTTTTGAAAGAATTTTACTAAATCGAATAAGTGAAAAGATAGAAAAGGAGCTGAGTGAAGAACAGCATGGGTTTAGGAAAGGAAGGAGCACAATCGACCTGATATTTTCTATCCGTCAACTGATGGAAAAAAGTTGGGAGTATAACAAAAGGGTGATAATGGTTTTTATAGATATAGAAAAGGCATATGACTCAGTTGACAGGGAAAGACTCTGGGAAGAACTGAAGAAGATAGATATAGAAGATGGATACATTAATGTTATAAAGACAATGTACAGAGGCCACAATTGTAGAATTAGAACACCACTGGGGAACTCTGAATACTTCGAAATAAGACAAGGACTTAAGCAAGGAAGTATTCTATCTCCTGCGCTTTTTAATGTTGTGATGGAGGGAATGAATAGGGCAGTTAAAGATATAGTAAAAGAAAAAGACAAAAAGATGATTTTTGCAGATGATATGGTAATATGGGGTGATAAAGAGGTAGATGTACAGTTACAGCTTGATGCGTGGAAGGAAATAATGAAAAGGTATGGATTAAGAATAAATAAAAATAAGAGTGAAGTAATGGTATTTGGAAGAGAGAAAGGAATCAATGGAAATATTACCTTGAATGGAGAACCCCTCAAAGTGGTAGAAAGTTTCACTTATTTAGGGAGTGAAATATCTAGGGATGGAAGAATAACTAACGAAATTAATAGGGGGTTACAGAAGGGAGGCAATTTCTACCAAACAATAAAACATCTGATTTGGAATAATGAAGTTTCAGAAAGAGCAAAACTCCTGATGTATAAGAATTATTACTTCCCTATTGTCACCTATGGTGGAGAAACATGGACAATGAAAGAAAGGGACTGGAGCAGACTGCAAGCAGGGGAAATGAAATTTCTCAGAGCAGTTAAGGGAAAAACAAGAATGGACAGAGTAAGGAATGTAGAGATTAGAAAGGACCTCAAACAAGAAAGTATGAGAGAAGAAATTGAAAGAAAGAGATTAAGATGGTATGGGCATGTTAAGAGGATGCATGGGCAGAGACTCCCCAAAATTATGGAAGAACTAAAGATGGATGGGAAACGACCTAGAGGGCGCCCAAGAACACGGTGGAAAATGGGAGTGAGAATATCTGTTGAAAGGAGAGGTGTGACCTGGCAGCAAGTGGAGGAAGAAAAGTGGTGGGAGGACCGAGCCAAATGGAGAGGACTCGTCAGCACCCAGACCCGGCAGTAGCTGGAGCGGGATTCGGATATAGATAGATTGAGTACTTCCGCCAAAGCGTTGCAAACGCCTAGTGCTAACCGGTATGTCGATAAGAGGTAAGCTAAAGTAAGCCTACACTTTAAACAGGTATATCAAACTTCAGTATTCAAAGCTGAAGGGTGATCGCCAGCGTGGCTGTAAACAGTATAGGGTCTTTTATATTTGTATCAGTCTTAGTAGTTCTCAGACGAACTGCTTTTAAAAGATGTAATGAAAATCATGTTTCAGCATTCTGGAAATGGTACGTATCCAGCTTTATTCCACGTGTTGAGAGTTTCCGAAATAGTTTGCTTTCTTGGAAAGCAACACATCCACAGTGCCCAAAGTCGCTCTTTCATCTTAACATATCTTCATGCGGAACGCAAGTGCAGGAGAGCCGTAATTGTTAATACTAACTCGCTTGCGCAATTTCGCGGCTACAGTGCGGTAGACTTCTCTTGGCCATGCCCTATTTGCCTGTGCTAGTCTGCTTCCTCTGTATTCCCTGTTTCATCCGTCATGGATTTTCATCCGAGAGAGCAGAGTTCCTTAACTTTGTCTATTTCGTGTCCACCAATTTTGACGTTACGTTTCTCTGTACTCTCATTTCTTACGGAACTTAATCGGAGACTGCGAATTCATTTGGCGTCAGCTGTATTAGATATAGATACAATCTATTAGTGGCACACGAAATTTATGCTAGACCGGGACTCGAACACTAATAGAGTATATCTACACCTAGTACAGCTGACACCAAATTTATTTGCAATATTCGAATATGTTTCGTAATATTTAATACAGTTATGGATCGTCAGCAATATCTGTTCCTTCAGATAAGCCAAATGAAACAGTATTCTCTTTTCTCCTTCTTCTCATTACTTTCGTCTTCTTCCACTTTACTCTCAATCCATATTCTGTACTCATTAGACTGTACATTCCATTCAACAGATCTTGTAAAACTACTTCACTTTCACTTACACTAACATACCATTACGAGGCTTATCTGTCAACAGCAGCCGGCCGCGGTGGCCGAACGGTTCTAGTCGCTTCAGTGCGGAACCGCGCGACTGCTACGGCCGCAGGTTCGAACCCTGCCTCAGGCATCGATGTGTGTGATGTCCTTAGGTTAGTTAGGTTTATGTAGTTCTAAGTTTTAGGGGGACTGATGACCCCAGAAGTTAAGTCCCATAGTACAAAGAGCCATTTTTTGTCAACAGTATACTTGGATAACACAGCTGTAGAACAGAAATGGTTATATTTGAGAGATGAGAAAATGTCTCCCTTACTGTGTTCGGTTAAGTCGGATCATCGTGCAAACAAACCTAGAAGAGATATTTTCTCAGCCCTCAATTATAAGCATTTTTCTGGAATATCTAATTAGTAATTTTACGAGCAGCAAATAATCTCTGTTGCTTATTTCACATCATACAACAACTAACGAAAAGTGGTTGCCGTAATCAACAGGACACAGATTTTGTTTCACTTTCATTTTTTTAGGTAGTTTACACAATTTGTTGTTTATTTACTGTATGTTTAATTTGTTGTGTGCTATATTTTTCGTGTATATCGTCCATTTAATTAATACTTTTCAGTGATTGTTCCGTTTCATTAAACTTAACTTGCTAAGTCTGTTGAGGAAAAATTACAAAAAGATAATTTTACAGAAGAGGGAAAGGTTGTAGTGTTCTCCCAAGAGCGTACGATCACCTCCATAGGACTCTGCGATACAGTGCAGTGACGACGCATTTCCTGGGGAACATATTGTCGTCATCACCACAG
Source organism: Schistocerca cancellata (assembly GCF_023864275.1). NCBI lineage: Eukaryota > Metazoa > Arthropoda > Insecta > Orthoptera > Acrididae > Schistocerca > Schistocerca cancellata. Next base: position 778,436,542 of record NC_064628.1, on the reverse strand, counting down.
TGTGATTTCTTTCACGGCCGTGCGGCTTGTAAAGTGAAACAGTTTCCAGATTATTCATGTTACAGGCTAGTGTTTCATTTATCATCAGAAACAATAATGACAAAATGTTTATTGAGTCGACGCGCAGCTATTTCCTGTTGTATCAGCTGTCCAATCGAAAATAAAAGGACACGTACTTCAAGAATTCTTTGTCGAGTAAGACTGCAGTGTAAATGGAAACAAATGGCACGACGTTCATGCATATTTGTGTGCTATTGCACCATTAGTAGCAACGCTTTAAGGACCAAGATTATAACACTTTTTAAAGTTTGTACCTCTGCCGCATACGGCGTATTTCAAACTTACACTAAATTATATCCAGGGACACAGCATCAAAATTCAAGTGCTCAGAGAATGTTTTCTCAAGAGAAATGCGTCCGCCATTGCGTTCCCTCCTTCAATATGTAAGTGTTGTGCGGTGTGACCCCTGTTATTAAAATCGACGTATTGCGTGATGTACACTACTGGCATTAAAATTGCTACACCACGAAGATGACGTGCTACAGACGCGAAATTTAACCGACAGGAAGAAGATGCTGTGATATACAAATTATTAGCTTTTCAGAGTATTCACACAAGTTGGCGCCGGTGGTGACACCTACAACGTGCTGACATGAGGAAAGTTTCCATCCGATTTCTCATACATAAACAGCAGTTGACCGGCGTTGCCTGGTGAAACGTTGTTGTGATGCCTCGTGTAAGGAGGAGAAATGCGTACATGCGTACCGTCACGTTACCGACTTTGATAAAGGTCGGATTGTAGCCCATCGCGATTGCGGTTTATCGTATCGCGACATTGCTGCTCGCGTTCGTCGAGATCCAATGACTGTTAGCAGAATATGGAATCGGTGGGTTCAGTAGGGTAATACGGAACGCCGTGCTGGATCCCAACGACCTCGTATCACTAGCAGTCGTGATGACAGGCATCTTATCCGTGCGGCTGTAACGGATTGTGCAGCCACGTCTCGATCCCTGAGTCAACAGATGGGGACGTTTGCAAGACAACAACCATCTGCACGAACAGATCGACGATGTTTGCAGCAGCATGGACTATCAGCTCGGAGACCATGGCTGCGGTTACCCTTGACGCTGTATCACAGACAGGAGCGGCTGAGATGGTGTACTCAACTACGAACCTGGGTGCACGAATGGCAAAACGTTAATTTTTTTCGGATGAATCCAGGTTCTGTTTACAGCATAGTGATGGTCGCAACCGCGTTTGGCGACATCATGGTGAACGCACATTGGAAACGTGTATTCGTCACCACCATACTGGCGTATCACCCGGCGTGATGGTATGGGGTGCCATTGGTTACACGTCTCGGTCACCTCTCGTTCGCACTGACGGTACTTTGAACGGTGGACGCTGCATTTCAGATGTGTTACGACCCGTGGCTCTACCCTTCATTCGATCCCTGTGAAACCCTACGTTTCAGCAGGATAACGCACGACCGCATGTTGCAGGTCCTGTACGGGCCTTTCTGGATACAGAAAATGTTCGACTGCTTCCGTGGCCAGCACATTCTCCACATCTCTCACCAACTGAAAACGTCTGGTCAATGGTGGCCGAGCAACTGGCTCGTCACAATACGCCAGTCACTACTCTCGAGGAACTGTGGTATCGTGTTGAAGCTGCATGGGCAGCTGTACCCGTACACGCCATCCAAGCTCTGTATGACTCAATGCCCAGGCGTATCAAGGCCGTTATTACGGCCAGAGGTGGTTGTTCTGGGTACTGATTTCTCAGGATCTAAGCACCCAAATTGCGGGAAAACGTAATCACATGTCACTTCTAGTACTTGTCCAATGAATACCCGTTTATCACCTGCATTTCTTCTTGGTGTAGCAGTTTTAATGGCCACTAGTGTAATTGTACATATTTTTAATGAAACCATGCAGCAAGCAACTGGCTATAATTATGTAATTCATGTGCTCTGGAAAAAGCCTGTATCGCTCTCTTGTAAAGGCTAAATGTTTCAGTCATAATACCAAAAATATTTTCAGATATCCTCCCAGCACAACTCAGAGCATGAGTAAAGCGACGCTTCTGATCATCTAAATTATTCCCTGCCTAATATCTCATCACGTATGTTTTGAGAAGATATGCCTCGTCAGCTACAATCAGGTATGTAACTTGAGTGTCTGCGTTTGGTAGGGTCCAGTTTTCTGGAACATCGTTTGAGGTGACAAACATTCACCCATCATTACTTTTGCCATATGCCTCTACACCAGCAGCAGTACAGGCGCTGACGGCTCCGTAAAGTCATGTTTGTGTTTGACTCGGCCTTAACTGGCTGCCGCAGTGCCTGAGAATTGGTACATGTTTAATTGATTGATTAATTTGTGGTTGAGGGAGCTACACAGCAGGGTCATCAGCGAGGGCATGCGTTTACGCAGCAACGCTCTAACACTGCAATTGAATCGGCGGTTTGTTGCGATGCAGCGCGAATGCTGCCTGTGACGTTGGGAGATCTGGCTGGGGGAGCTAACAAGGGAACGGCCCCCAGCTCGAACGTGTAAAAGCTGGTGAAAATACTTTAATATGCGGAGGTGTCTGTTCCACAAGTCAGTTTTCTCTTTACTTATTCTGATCATTTCTAAACTGACATACAATATTTTGGCGCAACGCAATCTGAATTTTAATAATCCCTACAAAAGAATAGCCCTGACTAACAATAACCTATACCCTTCATGAATCACTTACGTCACTAAAATATTCGTTACTCGAACTACTGCAATACAGCGAGCGGCAATACTGCGAGCTAAATAAAAGATTCTAACTACTGAAGGCACTAACTACTGATAGGCGTATAGGTAGCAAATGAAAGATTTTGGTACAGAACAAACACTGTATTTACCTTAATAGTGTTCAAAAGTCATAATATATATTTATAAATTCGTGACATCCAGTTTGACAAATTTCCTTTTTCTGATGGACACACGTCCAGATCGTCCGCTCATACTAACATCTCAAAACTCTGACATCTCTCCCCCACATCCACCACTGCTGGTGGCTCACCTCCAACTGCCCAACGCTACGCGCTGTTCACATCCAACTGCCCAACACTACACTAGCGAATAATCCAACAATGAGTCCAACCAGTCACAGACTGCACACAGTGCAGTCAGCGATTTTAATACAGAGCGCTACATGGCGTCACCAACGTAAAAACCTAAACAGCCTACTTACAATTTGCTTGAAAGAATATACGATATTGCAGTGACGGTGTTATTTTGATGACGATGCTCTGCGGCGACCGCAGCCGTTGCTGAGCACATCAGATGAATTCGCAAATGCGGATAATGGCTACCATCAGCTGTTCAGTGGAATGACAACAATGAAAATTTGTGCCGGACCGGGACTCGAATCCGAATTTCCCGCTTATCGCGAGCCGTCGCATTACCATTAGACTATCCATGCACGACTCACAGCTCCACCCAAACGTCCATATGTCGTCTACCATACGTCTACGATCTGTACTCGCACATCCACACCGTAGACGTATGGTTGACGACATATGGACGTTTGGGTCTAGTCCTGCACGGATAGCCAAATGCTAAGGCGACCGCTTGCGATAAGCGGGAAATTCGTGTTCGAGTCCTGGTCGGGCACAAATTTTCATTGTCGTCATTCCACTCTACAGCTGATGGTAGTCATTATTCGCATTTGCGAATTCATTTGATGTGAAACAAAATCTGTTAACGCATTCAGTACTTATAGAGACTTATTTCCAATAACAGGATTTGTTGTGCTACCGTACTTTCCGGTCTGTACGACACAGACTTGCAAATGCGATGTTTCAGCGAAGTGATTGAACATAACAGAGTGGAACAGTATACATAACTGAGAAGGACGATATTGCTGATATGTTGAAACCGTTTTTGCATTAAAATATTACGAGCGGCCTTCAATAAGTAATACAACACATTTTTTTTCTCGGCCAATTTCGGTTGAAAAACCACGGAATTTGTTGTGGGACATGGTGGAGTATTCCCCTTTCCGTCCGTACAGTTTCACGAAGTTCCGATAAGTGGCGACGCTATACATAGCCTTCGAAACGGGTTCGTTACAAATAGAGAACTGTCACTGGGATTCGTTTGGCGGAAAACCAGAGCACCTCCGATATTTATAGGCGCTTGCAAGAATCTCTACGGGGACATGGCAGTAAACAAAATCATGGTGAGTCGTTGGGCGAAGCGTCTGTCATCATCGCAATCAAGGTCGCACTAACTTGTCCGATCTTCCGCGTGCGGACAGGCCTGTGGGGCAGTCGTGTGAAGTTAGCACCCTTTTTTTCAGAAATGTATATTTTTTCCAGAGTTCTTGATAGATATGAAATAGTTCTAGAGTTCTCTGTACAAAATTTCAATAGTTCTGCAGAATTTAGCGAAGAAAACAACAATACTCGAAAAAATTTTCGTATTGAAAACATTCTTTGTCAATTTCCGCAAAACGTAAATAAGTACGACAGTTCTGAGCACAGTTCTGAATAGAGCTCCAAGAGTTCTATCGAAAATCCCAGTAACATTTTTTTGTGCAGCTAATAGTTTACGAGATAATTGCAATTTAAGGAGAAAATCTTTTCACTTACTGTGAAGTTGGCACCCTTTTTTTCAGAAATGTATATTTTTTTCAGAGTTCTTGCCAGATATGCCATAGTTCTAGAGTTCTTTGTACAAAATTTCATTAGTTCTGCAGAATTTAGCGAAGAAAACAACAATATTCGAAATAATTTTCGTATCGAAAACATTCATTGTCAATTTTCGCAAAAATTAAACTCGTACAACAATTCTGAGGACGGTTCTGAACAGAACCCCAAGAGCTCTATCGAAAATCCCAATAACATTTTTCTATGGCTAAAATAGTTTATGAGATAAATTAATTTAATGTGGGACACACTTTCTCTACAGAAAATATAAATATATCCGTACAACAGTTCTGATGACAGTTCTGGACACCACGTGAACAGTTCTATCGAAAATCCTGGTAGTATTTTTTTGTGCAGGTAATAGTTTAAGAGGAAATTGCAACATAATTAAGAACTCTATAAGAGCTCACACTGTGAAGCTGGCACCCTTTTTTTCAGAAATGTATATTTTTTTCAGAGTTCTTGACAGATATGCCATAGTTCTAGAGTTCTTTGTACAAAATTTCAATAGTTCTGCAGAATTTAGCGAAGAAAACAACAGCACTCGTAAAAATTGTGGTATCGAAACGATTTTTTGTCGATTTTTGCAAAAAGTAAATTCGTACAACAGTTCTGAGGACAGTTCTCAACAGAGCCCCAATAGTTCTATCGAAAATACAAATAACATTTTTTTTGTGCAGCTAATAGTTTGCGAGATAATTGCAATTTAAGGAGAAAGTCTTTTCACTTACTGTGAAGTTGGCACCCTTTTTTTCAGAAATGTATATTTTTTTCAGAGTTCTTGATAAATATGCCATAGTTCTAGAGTTCTTTGTACAAAATTTCAATAGTTCTGCAGAATTTAACGAAGAAAACAACAATACTCGAAAAAATTTTCGTATAGCAAATATTATTTGTTAATTTTCGCGAAAAGTAAATTCGTACAACAGTTCTGAGGACAGTCCTGAACAGAACCCCAATACTTCTACGGAATATCCTAATAACCGTTTTTTGTGCAGCTAATAGTTTACGAGATAATCGCAATTTAAGGAGGAAACCTCTTCACTTACTGTGAATTTGGCACCCCTTTTTTTCAGAAATGTACATTTTTTTCAGAGTTCTTGATAGAAATGCCATAGTTCTAGAGTTCTTTGTACAAAATTTGAATAGTCCTGCAGAATTTTGCGAAGAAAACAACAAAATTCGAAAAAATTTTCGTATCGAAAACATTCTTTGTCAATTTTCGAAAAAAATAAATTCGTACAACAGTTCTGAACAGAACACCAAGAGCTCTATCGAAAATCCTAATAACATCTCTTTGTGGCGATGATAGTTTGTACGGTAACTGTTTTGATGGAAGACCTACTGTATCCACAGAAAAAAATTAATTCGTGCAACAGTTTTAATGAACAGTTCTGGATAACACCCCAAGACTTCTATCGATAATCATAACAACATTTTTTGTGGTTATAATAGTTTGTAAGATAATTGATTAATTGTGGGTCTCACTTACTCTAAAAAAGTTATGTCTATTCGTATGTTCTGATGACAGCTCTGGATAGCAATGTAAGAGTTCTATCGAAAATACTGGTAACATATTCTGTGCAAGTAATTGTTTACGTAGTAACTGCATTTAATAAGGAATGCTTATGAGCATTTCCCGTGAAGTTGGCACCCCTTTTACGAGAAATATACATTTTTTTTCATAGTTCTTTATATGTATGCAATAGTTCTAGATTTCCCTGCTCAAAACACGAATAGTTCTGCAGAATTTCGGGTAGAAAACAATAACTGGGCAAAATTTTGGTATAGTAAAAAATTATTTGTCAGTTTGGAAAAAATAAATTTGTATAACAGTTCAATTGGCAGTTCTCGATAGCACCCGAAGAGTTGTATTGAAACTGATAAAAACAATTTTGTGGCGATAATAGTTTGTACGATAATTGTTTTAATCTGATACTCACTTTCTCTACGAAAACAAAATTCGTAGAATAGTTCTGATGACAATTCTAAATAGCACCTACAGAGTTCTAGCAAAAACTATAATAACATTTTTCGTGACGATGACATTATATGAGATAATTAATGTGAGACTCACTTTTGTCATGTAAAAGTAATAAATTCGTAAAAAAGGTCTGATGGCATTTCTTAATAGGACCCTAAGAGTTCTACCGAAAACTGTAATAACATTATTTGTGGGGATAACAATTAATGAGATAATATCATTTACGAGAGATCCACTTGGTCTACATTATAATAAATTGGCACAACCCTTTTGCTGACAGTTCTGGATATCACCGAAAGAGTTCTTTTAAAAACCCTCATAACATTTTTATGGTGCCAGTAGATTATGAAATAGATTGTGTGTTCACTCTGCAGTGGGTGTACGCCGATGTGAAACTTACTGGCAGATAAAAACTGTGTACCGGGCCGGGTCTCTAACCCCAGGCTGTGACGAAGGAACATCGTCACATTATCCTTTCTTCCAGGAGTGCTACTTCTGCAATTTTCGTAGGACAACTTCTGCGAAATTGGGAAAGCAGGAGATGAGGTACTGCTAGAAGTACAGCTATGAGGACGGATCGTAAATTCTCACTTTTATTTTGGAATTATGTGAGACCTAAATAATGTTACAATGTGCAGTGCGGTACACAAGAAGCTCTTTTATCCGGACTACGTGGGACCGGAAGTAATCCGGATAACCGAAAACTAAATACAAAAAGTCTAAATGTTCAGCACTGTACAAATGCCGGTACACCTTCTTAAGACTGATTGTAGTAACTGTAGGTGGAAGCGTGGGATGTGCACGCTTAGATGATTCAAAGAGAGAAGGCTCGTCAGTGCAAAACAGATGGCTGAGAGGGCAGATACATTCACACACGCCACTAACCAGGTGGTGTCACACCTGGCGAGAAGCGCACCAGAGGTACAATGAGCTCTGGTGGAGTGCGGTTGGCGTGGTTACTATGCAACTTACTTGATGGACACCAATACACCGCTATATTAATGTACAATACTTGAGAAACAATGTCATTCAAACACTCTGAGCTCCTTTATCACTCAGTACTAGACTAAATTAGCGGCCTAGTGATAAGCAGCCTATGTACCTCACCTACTACATATCTTCGTTTTATAAGAAAAAAAGAGAAAAATACCAAGGCACACGAAATATGAATCAGGATAAACCAGAAATCCGGATTAGTGAGTACCAAATAAACGAGGTTCTTGTTTACAAATTTCGAACTCCTTAGTAACGTTAATACTTTATTCCCTCAACATAATAACGCCTCTGTCAGTCATGTACTGAATTACTTAGTGCGTTTGTACAATATATTCATTTAAATGTACTTACAGTTCTATACACTGAAAAGACTTTTGACTCTCACTGTAGTGTAACTCATCAAACTTCCACACTTCCTTTCCAACTAGAACAAATGTTTGCAACAATATTAACGATAGCAATTTCAAATTTATTCGTTACACAAAGCACATGTTTTTATCTATCCTAGCGTCTGGTGATGTTGCCACCTAACTTTCATCCATGAGGGTCCTGGGCATATTTTTAGCTGTTAGTGGATCCTGGATGTCATGAGAGCTCAAAACAATTACAGTTTTACGTAATAAAATTCTTCTGGTTCTTCCTGATTATAAAAATATACACTTCATGTACAGTACCTCGTCATGCTGATGCTTAAATGTCATTTTGTTTAATTTGGGCGCCGCAGTTTCCGTAGAACCTCGTTTATGTAATATCTTTGAAGAACCTGTCGACTGTCGTATGTGCAGGAAAAATGTTTACATGCCATAAAACAAAATCAGAATGCGTTTCAACAGTAGCAATTTGTTTTAATGGTGGAGTAAAAATGGTTCAAATGGCTCTGAGTGCTATGGGACTTACCTTCTGAGGTAATCAGTCCCCTAGAACTTAGAACTACGTAAACGTAACTAACCTAAGGCCATCACACTCATCCATGCCAGAGACAGGATTCGAACCTGCGACCGAAGCGGTCGTGCGGTTCCAGACCGTAGCGCCTAGAACGGCTGGGCCACTCTGGACGGCCTGGTGCAGTAAAGATTAAAAACAATGAGCAGAACAGGCATCAAAACTAGGAATAACATGAACATTGTGCTGGTATGGGTGGACAGGCAACATGTCACATATACTGAAAAAGCTGCTGAAAGCATGAAAAGGAGGCCAGAATAACAAAGAAAAGAAGTAAAAATAAAGAAAATGAAAAGGACACGAAAGGTATCAACAAGATTATGGAGCAGGAATGGTTTGCAATGTCGTCATTGAGAAGAGAATGACATACAAATCTTTAGTTTCAGTTTTCTGTAATCAACGTGTTTGCATACCGAGATACTGTTACCGGTATCTCATCCACTATTAAAGCTACATAAACAAAGCTATGGATGAATAATAATATAGTGCTTGCCTACACACTGAATCACATTATTCAACAATGGATTAATTATTTTAAGCTGCAGTATCTCATATTATGTTCTTAAATCATTAGGAGAAAAAATTTACTCCTAAAATACATTTTTTTTTAAATAATCAAAACATGAAACGTAAATATTACTGGTTTGCTGTTTCAACAATGTAATAATTCAAAGAATAAAATTTGTTTTTTATCTTTTATTTGGAATAGCGTTAAGTACATTGAACCTAAAATAATATTTACGTGTAATTCAGTATGTAAGAAAACATCAATATTCACTGCACAGTGTATTCCACAGATTTACAATTTTTTTACCTGGAGCTCACAATATACCAATTCTTTGATAAAAGTTTCATTCCTGAATCTATTGACAGTCTTGCATTATTAAATTGCAAAGTGCCAGTAAAAACTACTGGCTGTGATGTACAGGTCCCGTTAACAGCTCTTCTTCAGGATACACTAAAACCTAGAAGGAAATACATATGTAGGGAATTCAGTAATAAATAAGCATAGAATTTATGAGGTGTGAAACAACTAAGAAAAATAAGTACAAAAAATATATACGTGAAATTTATGGCATAAAATGCTCTTCTTCTAGTAACCAAAACAGGAGGCTGTGATACCAGAAACAAAGATACAAAGAATTAACATAAGAGCTGTATTTGTAATATTTAGGTACCAACTTTTAGCAATTGCTTACCTTATAAAGCAAAGTTCCTATGTAGGAACTACTTGTTTCGTCTCGTCGGTCTTGTAGCTGCCATTTGAAAATTTTCCTGTCATGACATACATGAACAGGTGCGGAGAAATTATCGTTTCTTTTGAAACTTTCTGTACGTCTTTATACACGTCATCGTACTGCTTCCAGTAGGTTCCATCGAAGACATATGCCGTGTAGTGTTTGATGGAGCTATTATAATGAATGTCACCAACGAGAGTGTACTCTTGATTGTTGACTACGATTTCTTTCGTGATCGTTTGCAAAACACATTTCTTCCTTTGATTCGGAGGAAACTGATCTTCAGTTAGTTGACAAATTGTTATACTAGTATCCATCATCAAGTAGCATCCGAATTTCTTTTCTTCGACTGCTTCTCCTTTACATTTCTTGCATTTTAAATAGTCTTTAGAACTCCATTTGTTGCATCTACAGCCTCTTGCATGAAATTATAACCTAGTCTGAAAAGAACATACGTATCAACGGAAGTATAATGTCGTTTCACATAGCGTGAATTTAGGCACGTCAGACACGATATATTTTTGTTGCAAATCGGGATATCTTTTAATATTTTCTCGTATAATTCCTGCATTCAGAGACAATATTTTTCGAGAGATTACTCCTTTTTTTTAGGAACGGTATCACATATAAAATATCAAATCTCTGCTTAAAATGCTGGGAGTTTATAATTTTTTTGTCCAAAACATCCAAAGTCAGATCCAAAAATGGATGGCCCACCATTTGAATTTTACTTTTGAAATCATCACTGAGTGATATTGCTTGCATGAATAATGTCATCAAAGAATCGAAACCGCACGTTCCCCTCAAGTTGTAGGTAGCAGATTTGAATTTGCTTAAGGACCCATTTAGGAAAAGTGGCAAATTAATATCTATGAATTTCTTAGTCGAATTCCAGTTTGGGCAATCATCTAAGTAGTTTTTTCTTGCTCTTAGCTTGTATGCTCGTTGTGACAATGATTTCATTTTGAAGCTTTTTCAGCATTGCACTCTTCTCCATTTTATTGTTACGGGTCTCTCTGTTTTCTTCTGTTTTCGAACCACAGGATGAAATTTCAGTGACATCCCTGGTGAAGTATGATTCTTGATAGTCTTTTGTGGAATGAAATATCTCTTTAGAGTCCAAATTTGGCAGTAAATTATTATCTGAAGAGCGCTGAAAACACACACTATCACTCTTGACTGTTGTTCTCCGCATTCATAATAAGTGAGCTCGAAGTAGGAGAAAATCTGTATTCAAAACTATTAAAATTTTGTCTAACTCTGTCTCATTGCCATCTTCGTGTTGGGTCTCACTTCGTAAGGTATTGTTCAGTGTGCTCTCAGAATTATCGAGTATATGATTGCTTTTGGGGTTTGTTATCTTCAGCTTCTTATTTCTTCCTCTCCAATTTTCTTCTTCATGGTAAGGCAATGATGCTTCAGTTGGTTTGTGCTTCACAGTTTGCTTTGAATCTTCTTTTTCCATCATAAGTAGCGCTAACAGTTTTGTTTCCTCATGCAGCCACTTCAAATGTTGAAAAATGAATTTGTCTACTCGTAAAGGCAGCTTGTCAAAGCCTATTGTCTATAATTATGAAAATTGTCCTTCCATAGCTGCTGATGAACGAATAGATAAAGGAATACGGGAAGAAGGATACATCACAGCTGTCCACAGTCGTATATAGTTCATCAACTCTTTCAGCATCTCTGCAGCATTAGGAATGTTGTACTGATTCACATCAAAGAGATTGTCATCATTAGTCTGATTCGTGATGACTTCAGCTTCATTGTAGATACGTTTTGCCTTATCAACCCACGAGTTTGCAGTAGATTCCTTAGAGTTCAAAATTGATTCCAAAAGACAGTCATCATTGTTTTCAACATCATCAGTTTTCTTGTCATCATCTTTCTTTTCGTCAATATATGAATGACGTGGACCACCTCTGATAGTGATATCAAGATGGCGTTGATGTTCCATTGCTGAATATTCCTGACCGCACTCATCAATACCAAGACGTTCACTCAACGCAACAACCAAAAGTGAGCGCAAAGCACTTTCAATATCACGAAAATTTATCATCATGCAAATACCGGCCAAAAATCGAAGATAAAGTGGTTTGACTTGTGATTTACTTCTTGAGAAGCATTTCCCCCTCGAAATCATGACCATAAAATGGTTTAAATCTATTCTCAAACAACACGAGGGTAGAATTACTCTTTCATGCAAAACAATATGACTATAACACCTATTCAAATAATCTGTTAAGTCCGAGCAATTGGCTATTGTTCTAGAAATGGCAAACAGCAAAGCCTTACCAAAATCAGTTACCATGATTTTTGGTATGGGAGCTCCAGATCTGACGATTTCCATAAAGGAAAATGACAAGAATTATGCGTCATGCCTAGAGGATATCATCTGGTAAGTTGGGCAACTGATTGATGATCGATTGACGATATTTGGATCTTTACTAGTGACGTTTACTTCGCGGATGCACATGTACTGGTACAGGCATATGTACTTTGACTTAATTTACACACAGTCAGCCCTGTTTGACAGATTCCCAAATCGTGAAATAACTCGAAATGCAACGTCACCTGTAGCATCTATTGAATCGTATACACTGCTATTGATTTGATGACAATATTTGTGCAACTGACTTTGATCTTTCAGCCAATATATACAGAAAAATGGGTCCAATCCGACTGCGTGAATTTCGTCCCGATGGGTTGCGATTTACAGGTTTTCAAAAGGCTTACTCGTTGTTATACCAAATCGTTTGTCCCTTTCGTGTTCTTTAGCCTTTCTCAAGACATCAGCATTTAGTAAATTTGGAGGAATCATGTCTCCGAAAGACATATTTTTCGCTTCATCATTTAGCCAAAGAGTTGCAGGCATCCTGTAATCAACCAGTATAGCAGCTACCTGTTGTCTTCTCGTGCCACGAAGTTGTCTTCTTTTCAGGTGATTACTATCATCTGAAAAGTTTGAAAGTCTGCAGTTCAGAATAATATCGTTGTCCTTTTTTCGCTTCTTCAGAGTAATCCTTTCGAAAGTGGCTCCGCATTCTGTACATCTTCCTTTGATCTTCAAGAAGTACTTTGAACTTTCACACACTTTCGCATATTTGAAAGAAAAGGCACATGGAATTTTGTGATGTTCATAAATTTTATCAGCCATCAAATCGGTCCATTTCCCTATTTCCAGTCTTGAAGGCTTTCAAAGTTTCCTCTTTGTTGGTTTTATGGAAGACCATTTTTCTGCTGACAGTAGTAAGTCAAATTGCTTTGTCATGTCCTTGTTGCACGAAGAACCAAAAACATTCCACGACTCATCTTTGCTGTCGTCGTCTTTTTCTTTAACGAAACATTCCAGCCTGAAGGTGTTTCTAACAAAAGTAAGCAGGCCATGGCGATCTTCTTTAATTGTTGTGTAAATATGTTTTGAAGACATTTTCGAGCCGATGTCGGCCATGGCATCGGACAGTTTTTGGAAGACCAGATGAGACGGAGTGAACTGAGTGCCTCTATCATCGATTACTTTAAATTCCTCCATGCTGAGAAGACGTTTCAATTCTGGTAAATTGTACATTTTTATGGGTATTACGGTTCATAAATATCACTTACACAACAGCACCGACTGCACAACAGGCACCGACTGCACAAGAGCTCTGACTGAATGAGCATAATGATAATTCGCATGAGAGTGAGTAGTATTGTTACGTATAGTCATTAGGGGCAGATCAAAGAGTGAAATGCAGCGCTGGCGGGCGCCTTCACACGACGCGGCGCGCGCGCGCCACCCAAAAAGTGCAGCTGTTGTTGTCATTAGCTTTGATGCTACCGCGAGAAGCTTTCATGCGACCTCTATTGTAACTGCTACGCTGACGTCATTTGTCGATTGTTTAAAAGACGCAGTTCACGTGTTCATTGTTTCCAGATGTAGTGCCACGACTTTTGCATTGTTGCTGTGCTTTGTTTATGATTTTTTGGTCTTGAGAGGTCTCAGGGACGTATCATAGTTTTTATTATCCTTCCATCGGGCGCAGCTATTCAGATTGATACATGTCGAAATTTTCTGTAAATTACTTTTCAACAATTTGCAGTATTGGCGCCTTCTCGTTAATAGCTTCCCTTTTCCGTATGCCTTTCATTGTTGTGTGATTCTGTAAATTATTTGTCAACAATTGGCAGCACTGGCGCCTTCACGTTATAGCTTCCTTTCTGTTTATGCCTTTCATTGTTGTATGATTCAGTATCGACACTAATGCTCTCTTGATGAGATATGAGCCGATTGCTCGTTTTTATACACTGTGCCCTTTCGTATTTCATTTCAGCAATTAATTTATTAGTTTATCAACGTAGTAAGTAGTACAAAGCTAATCCATAATATAAAATGCACTTAAATTCTGTTTGAACTGTTTAATCGTCAGTGTCCGCTGTCTGAATGTCAGATATCAAATTAATACACTGCGCCTGGTTGCGTTATGTTATAGGAATTTTATTATTTTAAGTGGGATGTACCAGATCATGTTGAAGAAATCCAAAGCATATTGTTCGAAGAGGATAATATTATTAGAAATTTACCTGGACAGTAGGCGCAGCCAAAGCAGCCTTTGTGATGCTGTAATTGCCTCATAGATGACGACATTTGTCTATTGTAGTTTTGTATTCCATTCAGCATTTTGAGAGCGTCGAAGCTTGATTTCAGCATGAGAGAGCGGTAAAATCAAAAGATGTTATTGAATTGAAAGCCTTCATCAGTCTCTTGTTTTTAATTGTTGTTAACAAAAGTAACAGATAAAGCCTGGAAGATCTCTGTGGAATTGATGTGGATGGAACTGAAAAATTTCACCTCGCAAATGAACTTTTCAAATTTATTGTGGAGTGCCTTAGATTTTACAGTCGCGCTATTCGTGATGAAAGGAGACAAGTAGACAAGCTAACAGCAATTCGGGAAATATTTACTGTGTTTGTACGCAACAACCAGAAATCTTATACCCTCGGAGAAAATGTTACAGTAGACAAGAAGCTGGAAGGATTCTGAGGAAGGTGCAGTTTTCACCAATATGTATCTATCAAAACAAACAAATATGGATTTAAAATCTATGGTTTTGTGGATTCTTAAGTATTTTACCTGTACAATTTGGAAATATACACTGTGTTGCAACAAGAAGGATTTACCAACTGAGCAATAAACATTTTGATGTTGTTCTGTGACTGTGTAACATATATATCAGTCAGGTCGAAATGCGAAAGCGGACAACTGGTATACTAGTATTGGAATGATAACAGAGCTATGAAGGGAGAATTTTTCTTTTGTTGGCACAATGAAGAAAAACAAGCGTGAGATTTCTCTAGAGTTTGCTATCAGTAAAAGAAGGGCTGCCCACAGTTCCCTTTTTGGCTTCCACAAGACTGAACTCTAATTTCCTTCGTACCTAAAAAGGGGAAGTGTGTGATCACTTTTGCATGAAGATAATTCGATAGATGCTGACACTGTAGATAAACGGAAGCCATCCATCGTAAATTTTACAATAGCGTTAAGTGTGGTATTTTCACAGCGGATAAGCTGAATGCTTTGTACAACGCTACAAGAAATGTGCGCCGTTGGTCACTGGTTATATTTTTGTAATGATCAATACGGTTGGAATCTATGCACAAGTGTTTTATTGTGACAACAGTAAGATTTGTACCAGAAGGAAAGGGCTCCTGAACCAGCTATGTTATACTTTGTTGTTTTCTTCGCTAAATTCTGCAGAACTATTCAAATTTTGTACAAAGAACTCTAGAACTATGGCTTATCTATCAAGAACTCTGAAAAAAATATATATTTCTGTAAAAAAGGGTGCCAGCTTCACAGTGGGAGCTCTTATAGAGTTCTTAATTATGTTGCAATTTCCTCTTAAACTATTACCTGCACAAAAAAATACTACCAGGATTTTCGATAGAACTCTTCACGTGGTGTCCAGAACTGTCATCAGAACTGTTGTACGAATATATTTATATTTTCTGTAGAGAAAGTGTGTCCCAAATTAAATCAATTTATCTCATAAACTACTATAGCCATAGAAAAATGTTACTGGGATTTTCGATAGAGCTCTTGGGGTTCTGTTCAGAACCGTCCTCAGAATTGTTGTACGAGTTTAATTTTTGCGAAAATTTACAATGAATGTTTTCGATACGAAAATGATTTCGAATATTGTTGCTTTCTTCGCTAAATTCTGCAGAACTATTGAAATTTTGTACAAAGAACTCTAGAACTATGGCATATCTGTCAAGAGCTCTGAAAAAAATATACATTTCTGAAAAAAAGGGTGCCAACTTCACAGTAAGTGAAAAGATTTTCTCCTTAAATTGCAATTATCTCGTAAACTATTAGCTGCACAAAAAAATGTTACTGGGATTTTCGATAGAACTCTTGGAGCTTTATTCAGAACTGTGCTCAGAACTGTCGTACTTATTTACATTTTGCGGAAATTGACAAAGAATGTTTTCGATACGAAAATTTTTTCGAGTATTGTTGTTTTCTTCGCTAAATTCTGCAGAACTATTGAAATTTTGTACAAAGAACTCTAGAACTATTTCATATCTATCAAGAACTCTGAAAAAAATATACATTTCTGAAAAAAAGGGTGCTAACTTCACACGACTCTGTGGGGCGGCGGGTGGAATTAATACATGAACCATGGACCTTGCCGTTGGTGGGGAGGCTTGCGTGCCTCAGCGATACAGATAGCCGTACCGTAGGTACAACCACAACGGAGGGGTATCTGTTGAGAGGCCAGACAAATGTGTGGTTCCTGAAGAGGGGCAGCAGCCTTTTCAGTAGTTGCAAGGGCAACAGTCTGGATGATTGACTGATCTGCCCTTGTAACAATAACCAAAACGGCCTTGCTGTGCTGGTACTGCGAACGGCTGAAAGCAAGGGGAAACTACGGCCGTAATTTTTCCCGAGGGCATGCAGCTTTACTGTATGATTAAATGATGATGGCGTCCTCTAGGGTAAAATATTCCGGAGGTAAAATAGTCCCCCATTCGGATCTCCGGGCGGGGACTACTCAAGAGGATGTCGTTATCAGGAGAAAGAAAACTGGCGTTCTACGGATCGGAGCGTGGAATGTCAGATCCCTTAATCGGGCAGGTAGGTTAGAAAATTTAAAAAGGGAAATGGATAGGTTAAAGTTAGATATAGTGGGAATTAGTGAAGTTCGGTGGCAGGAGGAACAAGACTTCTGGTCAGGTGACTACAGGGTTATAAACACAAAGTCAAATAGGGGTAATGCAGGAGTAGGTTTAATAATGAATAGGAAAATAGGAGTGCGGGTAAGCTACTACAAACAGCATAGTGAACGCATTATTGTGGCCAAGATAGATACGAAGCCCACACCTACTACAGTAGTACAAGTTTATATGCCAACTAGCTCTGCAGATGACGAAGAAATTGAAGAAATGTATGATGAAATAAAAGAAATTATTCAGATAGTGAAGGGAGACGAAAATTTAATAGTCGTGGGTGACTGGAATTCGAGTGTAGGAAAAGGGAGAGAAGGAAACGTAGTAGGTGAATATGGATTGGGGCTAAGAAATGAAAGAGGAAGCCGCCTGGTAGAATTTTGCACAGAGCACAACTTAATCATAGCTAACACTTGGTTTAAGAATCATGATAGAAGGTTGTATACATGGAAGAACCCTGGAGATACTAAAAGGTATCAGATAGATTATATAATGGTAAGACAGAGATTTAGGAACCAGGTTTTAAATTGTAAGACATTTCCAGGGGCAGATGTGGACTCTGACCACAATCTATTGGTTATGACCTGTAGATTAAAACTGAAGAAACTGCAAAAAGGTGGGAATTTAAGGAGATGGGACCTGGATAAACTGAAACAACCAGAGGTTGTACAGAGTTTCAGGAAGAGCATAAGGGAGCAATTGGCAGGAATGGGGGAAAGAAATACAGTAGAAGAAGAATGGGTAGCTTTGAGGGATGAAGTAGTGAAGGCAGCAGAGGATCAAGTAGGTAAAAAGACAAGGGCTAGTAGAAATCCTTGGGTAACAGAAGAAATATTGAATTTAATTGATGAAAGGAGAAAATATAAAAATGCAGTAAGTGAAGCAGGCAAAAAGGAATACAAAAGTCTCAAAAATGAGATCGACAGGAAGTGCAAAATGGCTAAGCAGGGATGGCTAGAGGACAAATGTAAGGATGTAGAGGCTTATCTCACTAGGGGTAAGATAGATTCTGCCTACAGGAAAATTAAAGAGACCTTTGGAGATAAGAGAACCACTTGTATGAACATCAAGAGCTCAGATGGAAACCCAGTTCTAAGCAAAGAGGGGAAAGCAGAAAGGTGGAAGGAGTATATAGAGGGTCTATACAAGGGCGATGTACTTGAGGACAATATTATGGAAATGGAAGAGGATGTAGATGAAGACGAAATGGGAGATACGATACTGCGTGAAGAGTTTGACAGAGCACTGAAAGACCTGAGTCGAAACAAGGCCCCCGGAGTAGACAACATTCCATTGGAACTACTGACTGCCTTGGGAGAGCCAGTCCTGACAAAAGTCTACCATCTGGTGAGCAAGATGTATGAAACAGGCGAAATACCCTCAGACTTCAAGAAGAATATAATAATTCCAATCCCAAAGAAAGCAGGTGTTGACAGATGTGAAAATTACCGAACAATCAGTTTAATAAGCCACAGCTGCAAAATACTAACACGAATTCTTTACAGACGAATGGAAAAACAGGTAGAAGCCGACCTCGGGGAAGATCAGTTTGGATTCCGTTGAAATGTTGGAACACGTGAGGCAATACTGACCTTACGACTTATCTTAGAAGAAAGATTAAGGAAAGGCAAACCTACGTTTCTAGCATTTGTAGACTTAGAGAAAGCTTTTGACAATGTTGACTGGAATACTCTCTTTCAAATTCTAAAGGTGGCAGGGGTAAAATACAGGGAGCGAAAGGCTATTTACAATTTGTACAGAAACCAGATGGCAGTTATAAGAGTCGAGGGACATGAAAGGGAAGCAGTGGTTAAGAAGGGAGTAAGACAGGGTTGTAGCCTCTCCCCGATGTTATTCAATCTGTATATTGAGCAAGCAGTAAAGGAAACAAAAGAAAAATTCGGAGTAGGTATTAAAATCCATGGAGAAGAAATAAAAACGTTGAGGTTTGCCGATGACATTGTAATTCTGTCAGAGACAGCAAAGGACTTGGAAGAGCAGTTGAATGGAATGGATGGTGTCTTGAAGGGAGGATATAAGATGAACATCAACAAAAGCAAAACGAGGATAATGGAATGTAGTCGAATTAAGTCGGGTGATGTTGAGGGTATTAGATTAGGAAATGAGACACTTAAAGTAGTAAAGGAGTTTTGCTATTTGGGGAGCAAAATAACTGATGATGGTCGAGGTAGAGAGGATATAAAATGTAGACTGGCAATGGCAAGGAAAGCGTTTCTGAAGAAGAGAAATTTGTTAACATCGAGTATAGATTTAAGTGTCAGGAAGCCATTTCTGAAAGTATTTGTATGGAGTGTAGCCATGTATAGAAGTGAAACGTGGACGGTAAATAGTTTGGACAAGAAGAGAATAGAAGCTTTCGAAATGTGGTGCTACAGAAGAATGCTGAAGATTAGATGGGTAGATCACATAACTAATGAGGAAGTATTGAATAGGATTGGGGAGAAGAGAAGTTTGTGGCACAACTTGACCAGAAGAAGGGATCGGTTGGTAGGACATGTTCTGAGGCATCAAGGGATCACCAATTTAGTATTGGAGGGCAGCGTGGAGGGTAAAAATCGTAGGGGGAGACCAAGAGATGAATACACTAAGCAGATTCAGAAGGATGTAGGTTGCAGTAGGTACTGGGAGATGAAGAAGCTTGCACAGGACAGAGTAGCATGGAGAGCTGCATCAAACCAGTCTCTGGACTGAAGACCATAACAACAACAATTAATGTTTGGTTTGTAATGTAATGTAGATGCAGAAAAAATGCATTTCTCGGCCGATTAACCATATGCGGGGCGGCGGGTGGAATTAATTGTTGTATAATGTTCCTATTATTTATGCTGTCTTTTGCCGTTCTCAACACTGGCTCTCTAACTACAATATTGGCAACCGGAAAGTGATTAGCAAAACGTGAAGCCTGTAATTAGAATTCCTAGTGCCCACTTCAACTGAGAAATACACTTATAGCTACAGCTTATAGCTCTGAGGAATTAGGATATTATCTGGGATTCATAATCAAAAACGATCGTGAAAAAACATTCGCTATATTCTGAAAGTCACAGATAAAAAAAAAGAATCCACACAATCTGACTAACAGAGCCGTTCAGAGTCTAATGCGCTGATGCAACTATAACTGTCCAAATCAAATGTTTAATTGAATGCTCGCCATAATTTGATGATAATGTTCATCTACCGCCACACTAAATAATGGTAGAATGTCTGTCCCGCGACGGCACGTGAAAATATGACATACGCAAACTGAAGATAGATCATTAAAGTCATCCCAGAATTAACACTTCACTCGAAAACGATTTCATGGTTACGCGTATCCCGAGTAACTTATTACGGCATCCGAGGCTGTTTATAGCAATGATACCGACGCGACGCGACTCTCGACACATATGGTGCGCTAATCAGCGTCTGGAGAGAACTGAGGCCTTGCTTCCTCGCGCAGCGTTCTTATGTATAAAGCCGCGGTGCGGTCGGCTAAGGAAACGCCTGATCAAATCGACTCTCCCGAACTAGCCGCTGGGCTAGTAATGCACCACATTAAGTTACTGAATAAATCATCGCTTCCTTTGCTGATGGCCGATGAAGCTCTCAAAGTAAATGTGCATTCAGCACACAGGTAAGTAATCATAATAAAAGTCTGACGTGGCTAAGTAAAATATTTTGTTACTGAACTGACATTCAGCACATGTTGATTTAGTATTACTCCTGACATGCTAGAACCGTTTCAGGTTATTTACTGGATTTTAAAAGTATTGCGCAACATTTATGACGTCAGAGCTAGTTACAGCGGACTAGGCTGGCACACAATGGAAAGACTGATGTGAATTTTATAAGGCGTGAGTAGGCTGCTTCCCTACAGGCCGCACACACCTGTGACTTCTACAACGTTGGAACATGTGAACACTCTTATTCGAAGCGATCGTCGGCTCACAAACAAACACATCGTTGCTCAACTGGACGTCGCTGTCGGTAATGACACAGTAAGACGTTGGCTCCGGCGTCGACTAGTAGAGTCGTGCATTGCGGACATACAAGTCCTCCCAGTAAGGTGGCGTAAGGCTGTCATATTGAACCGTGACTATGTTGAGAAACGTGTTTTGTATCCAAAAGAGTGGAGAATTATATGGTTTATTGGAATCCTGAATAAAACCAACCTACGTTCAGAAAAGAAATGTATTTCATTACTTATTGAACGCCCTAGGTATGCAAGTGCTTGTCCGCAATAAAAGCTGTTGTTCAATGATTGCGCTCATCGCTGCTCTCTACCAGTAACATGCTAAACATGAAAAAAGACGTTTCCTTCATTAGGTTATCATAGCCTTATTGTACGGCCGTATGTCAGAGACATACTGTTTTCCCAGCTGTCATTGTCGGCTTTCGAAATCACAGCATACTGATGCTCCTCCAGAGAACTCCTTAGTCGTCCTCACGGTATGGAAGATAGATCCTAACTTCTTCATGTCTCAAACAAGCTGACTATTCAGCTACGAAGATCTTTGCAATTATTTGTTAAATTATAAATCTGTATTATTATTTGATAACAAGTTTCTTATTTCGAAAAAAATAGGCTACAACCTTGAGTTGTTTAGCTGAACATTAATTTGATGAAGTGTAAAACGTCAGGTATTGTTTGTAAAAAAGTCAACAGTGTATTACAGTTAAACATCTCACCGACGTCGAAGGTATTAGTGACGGAATACGAGGGTTGTCTAGATAGTAAGTTTCGATCGGTCGCGAAATGGACACCACAGTGAAAACTCAATGAAGCTTTGCACAGATGTGTTGTGTAGTGTCTCTAGTAAGACCGTCGATGGCATCATGAACCTCTTTTAGTTGTGAGTGCACTGTGAGCGAGTAAAGGTGCCTAGAACAACAGTGTCTCCCGCCAAGTAGGAGTAGGAGTACGAGTAATGAACGCAGCCCACCTAACACAACTGCCACGCACTTCCTTCTCCATGGCAATTCTCAGCCGCACTCTGTAGGGGCAGTGAAGATGCTCCTGCAGCCTTTTCGATGGGAAGTGTTCGATCACCCACAACACAGCCCTAATTGGCTCGTCCTGAGTATCATCTCTGTTCACGTGAAACGCTGAATACCAAGACAACACTTGGGCGCAGGCTACGCGCTATAGACCAGCGTATAGAATTATCCGAAAGCACAGGCGGCTGCCTTCTATGATGATGGTGTTGGAAATTTGGTTTGAAATGTGACTCAAAGGTGCCTACAACCTTCCTCTTTAATTGTGCAAAAGCGTGGCGTCCTGCGACGTCACTCTTGTGGTCGGCGACGATTCAAACAGCAAGGTAGACGTGTCACATGAGAAGGTGGTCACAGACCCTCTCTCCCACATTTCACCCTTTCTTGTGAGGGTAGGCAAACCCCCCCCCCCCCCACCATGGGCGTCAAAAGGGTTGCCTAACCCTCAGGCGCTACAGTAGCCGCCAGGCTGATTTGGTGTCGAAATTTCTGAAGGTAAATTTCTAACGTGCTCAAAAAAGGAGCGTGGGTGTCACCGTTGGTCTTGTCGAACTGTGGGGTCTTAGACAGGCCCTTTGCCGCTTCATTCAAGGACATAGGTATGTTGCAATCCCGCGTGATCACGTCAAAGAAGGGCAGAAAACAGGAGAACTGAAAAAGCGTAAGTAGCCGTTGCTGCTTTGGATCACGTTCAAATTTCGTCGAAATTTCGCACTCTAAAGGGGTGCGATCGTATACAGGGTTAAAGTATTTAAACCGACAAACTCTGGGAGGTTCTAGGGGACATCAAAACAAATATTTTTCACTAATGTCAATTTTTCCACTGAGGAGTATTTAAACCAGTAGAGGAAGATTTCTCTGGCGGAAAATCAGTTAAACCATCAAACACTTTTCCATTTTTTTTATGACCAAGAGACAACAGATTAACACAACGCAGTTTCAATTACAGTAGATTTTCAAAAATGCCTCCATTGACACGTAAACAAAGGTTACACCGTCGGATCATGTTCTGTCTGACACGGGCAAAAACCCCAGGAGTATCCTGAATTGTTCCTGCTGCTGCTACTATCCGGGCAACCAGATCCTCTTCTAATGCAACAGGAGTTGTGATATGCAACAGGAGTTGCGTTAACAAGGTTGTGCATCTCTCCCCACACAAAAAAGTCCAGAGGGGACATATCTGGGGATCGAGCAGGCCATGGTACAAGACCACCTCCGCCAATGCACGTTTCTGGGAACCGTCGGTCCAGGAGTCGACGCACACGACGGCTGAAATGTGCCGGCGCCCCGTCATGTTGGAACCACATGCGTTGTCTTGTAGGGAGCGGGACGTCTTCCAGAAATTCTGGCAATGCTCTGACGAACATGGTCTAGGTAGCAGATACGGTCCAATTAAACAGTCCCCAGCAACACCGACCTACATATTAACGAAGAACCGCACTTGATGAGCGCTAGTAATTCTGGCATGTGGGTTATCCCCACTCCAAACATGCGAATTCTGAATGTTGAAGACTCCATCACGCCCGAACGTTGCTTCATCGGTAAAGAACACAGAGGATGGAAATGTATGATGCATTTCACACTGTTCCAGGTACCACTGCGAAAACTGTGCTCAGGGTGGATAATCAACTGGTTCCAGGTTGTGGGCACGCTGTAAGTGAAATGGACGTAACAATTGCTCTCGAAGGACTGTTCTTACATTCGTCTGATTCGTCCCCATGTTACGTGCAATTTTAAGAATGCTCATTGAAGGCTTCCGCTCCACATGTTGCAAGGCAGCTTCCTAAAATTGGAGCGTTCTTACCGTGCGACGGCGTCTCTGTCCAGATAATCTGCTAAATGACCCGGTTTCACGCAGACGTTGGTACACAGCAGCAAAGGTCGTATGATGCGGAATACGGCGATTAGGATATTGTTGTTGATAAACCCGCTGTGCAGCTCATCCGTTGTGGTGCGCTATGTAGTACGCACCAACCATATCAGTGTACTCACTCCAGGCGTATCGCTCCACTAGTAAACAGAGACAATACACAGCAAATACACAATACACTACTACACTGGTGGACACCAGTTGCCAACAACTGCAAAGCGTAATACGCCCTCTAACAACTGAAGAGCGTAATACGGCCTCCACTGGTTTAAATAATCCTCATAGGAAAAAATGACATTAGGAAAAAATATTTGTTTTGATGTCCCCTACAACCTCCCAGAGTATGTTGGTTTAAATACTTTTCACCCTGTATAATGGGGATGCAGCCTCACAGTATCCTGATAGCAGGGTTTGAAACGTCCGAGGGTATCAGTTGTGTCAAAGGTTGTCAAGAACATCTTCCTGTTACTCATCGTAATGCGAATGTCGTTTTCAGTCGCGAAATGCGTGGGAATCTACGTCCCAGGGAATAGGTTTGTTTCATTGACAGACGCCCTTTGTGCCATTCTTTGAGGCCTTTTCGTGTCGATACCTGGTGGCGCTGTGTCTGGAATGTTTTCCTCAGCCACCCATAAGAAAACCGATAATGTTTGCTGATAATGCTGTGGTGTACGGGAAGGTGTCGTCGTAGAGTGACTGTACGAGGATGCAAGATGACTTGGACAGGATTTATGATTGGTGTCGCGGTTCTGGCCTCCATCGCAGAGACATCGAGAGAAATGCTGAATTGTGGGTAAGAGGGGTTGTGACGACCTTCAAAGCGCGTGACACGTTCACGGCGGTATTGAGCAGACATATCGTGAAATTTGGTGCCAATGCGACATCATAAACCCACTTTACAGCTCACGTGAATTTCCCACTTGTGGCCTTTTATTCGCGCGTGTCGACACTTTGCTATTTGAAGCTGCGCCGATCCGGAAGTTGACGTCTCTGGGCACTACGTTTTTGCACCACTACATAGGAAGGGAATAGGCACGTTTTAGCCACATTTTAAACTTATGGGAGGCACTTACGGGGTGTCGAAAAAGTGATTATTTAATTCCGTTGAGCAGTATAGTTTTAGGGCTCCCTCATAGGCCGTGCTGAATACCAGTTGGTCTGACAGTTGCATTTTCATTTTAGATGTGTTATAGGCACTAATTTGTCAACAGATATTTATCGTTTCTTTGGTAGTAGCTGAGACGCTGAGTTTTGGCATTCTGTATCACCTAACTGACTACTAAAGACAACGATGCCGTAATTTTTATTTATCGGTAGTGTTTAGTTTTCGGTTCACATACAAAACTATTTCTCTCTGTCTCTGTCTGTCTCTCTTTGTGTCTTTCTCTCTCTCTCTCTCGCTCTCTCTCTCTCTCTCTCTCTCTCTCACACACACACACACACACATACTGAATGACCTTCTCACTCTCTAAACTGTAAACGAGTTTCGTAAAAACACAGCATGAGAATCATTGAAAAGTTTCCTCAACGAAGTAATGACGTCTGCAAAACAAATGCCTTTATTGACTGAGACAGTAGTCCCTGTGGTAGAAGCAATTATCACGGTGCTTGGTACATGTGAAAAAATCTGTGAAAGACTACATCAGACTTCAGAATAAGCAGGAAACGAAATGCGTTCAGAATGAGCAAGTATGTGAGTGGCTCGAAGACTTCTTAAGTAATAGAACCCAGTACGTCGTCCTCGATGGTGAGTGTTCATCGGAGGTGAGGGTATCATCTCGAGTGCCCCAGGGAAGTGTGGTAGGTCCGCTGTTGTTTTCTATCTACTTAAATGATCTTTTGGATAGGGTGGATAGCAATGTGCGGCTGTTTGCTGATGATGCTGTGGTGTACGGGAAGGTGTCGTCGTTGAGTGACTGTAGGAGGATACAAGATGACTTGGACAGGATTTGTGATTGGTGTAAAGAATGGCAGCTAACTCTAAATATAGATAAATGTAAATTAATGCAGATGAATAGGAAAAAGAATCCTGTAATGTTTGAATACTCCATTAGCGCTTGGCACAGTCACGTCGATTAAATATTTGGGCGTAACATTTCAGAGCGATATGAAGGGGTACAAGCATGTAGTGGCAGTTGTGGGGAAGGCGGATAGTCGTTTTCGGTTCATTGGTAGAATTTTGGGAATATGTGGTTCATGTGTAAAGGAGACCGCTTATAAAACACTAATACGACCTATTCTCGAGTACTGCTCGAGCGTTTGGGAACCCTATCAGGTCGGATTGAGGGAGGACATAGAAACAATTCAGAGGCGGGCTGCTGCATTTGTTACTGGTAGGTTTGACCATCACGCGAGTGTTACGGAAATGCTTCAGGAACTCGGGTGGGAGTCTCTAGAGGAAAGGAGGCGTTCTTTTTCGAGAATAGCTACTGAGGAAATTTAGGGAACCAGCATTTGAGGCTGACTGCGGTACAATTTTACTGCCGCCAACTTACATTCCGCAGAAAGACCACAAAGATAAGATAAGAGGGATTAGGGCTCGTACAGAGGCATATAGGCAGTCATTTTTTCCTCGTTCTGTCTGGGAGTGGAACAGGGAGAGAAGATGCTAGTTGTGGTACGAGGTACCTTCAGCCACGCACCGTATCGTGGATTGCGGAGTATGTATGTAGATGTAGATGTAGAAGGAAGAAAGCCTCGTAGACATTGTCAGAAGAGATGCAGAATACCTTACATGTAAAGAGCGTGGAGAAAAAGATGGAGTGACCTTACTTCAGAAATCAGTCGGACAATAATTATCAGAAGCTACACAGGTACATTGTGGGAAAATTAATCTCTATAGGCGAGGATTACAGTCCACTTCGTGTCATTTCGGATTCGGAAGTCTTGAGCATGTCTCGTTCTCTCTTAAAAAGGATTCATGCCTCAGTCTCTATTATATTATTTCAGCCAATAATTTTACGAGAGGTTTGATGCTGTCCTCATTCTCCTCCTATCCTGCGTTAACCTTGTCTTCCTGTTTGAGAATCGGCGTACGGAGGCGTCAGTAGTAAGATACACTGGTGTACAAAATTTAAGGATGAAAGTAACTTCCACATGACATGTCACTGTCAGGTATCCTAGCCCGATGAAACTTGGACCGTAAGTAGAAAGAACTGCTGCACTATAGAACAGAAGTAACTGAACCAAATACGCATTGAAACGAAGAGAAATGGCACTTTCATTCCAAAACAATAATTTTACTGGAGTCACCGCTATTTATGATGTTTCCCTGGACATTAAAAAGGGCGCGACATCAATCTTAATAATTAGAATTATACTAATACCTTCAGCTGCTGACGGGCGTTGATAAATATCAAAGGGGACAGGTAAAAATGTGTGCCCCGACCGGCACTCGAACCCGGTATCTCCTGCTTTTTTGGCAGACGCTCTATCCATCTGAGCCACCGAGGGCAGAGTGGATATCGCCACTGCAGGGACTATCTCGCGCACGACTCCCGCGAGACCCACATTCTCACCTTGTATGTGCACACACTACATTCGTAGTGCCCCACCCCAACATACTCATTACTCGTGGAAGACATTCTTACCAAGTCCCGCAAGAGTTCGGGCAATGTGTGTGCATCCGCACAGAAGAAGAAGATCATGGCCGGTATTGCCAGAACTATATACTTATATGGATATGGTGCCTGTTCTTTCGGATTTATGTCCGAAAGAATAGACACCATATTCATATAAGTATAAATCAATCTTAATAGGATGTGCGATCACCATGAGAGGCAATGCATGCTCTATAACGTGCTGCCAAGCTGGCCAGAAGAATGGCAAGGGGTTCTTCCACCAGCGCGGTTGACAACGCTGGATGGTAGATGGCGCATGAGAGCATTCTGCTGTACGTCTCCGCGACGCATACCACACGTACTAGAAGGGATTTAGTCGGTGGAACGCACAGGCCAGTCCATTCACCGAATATTCTCACATTCCAAGAGCTCTTTCACACGTACTGTTCGATGTGGTCTCGCACAATTACCCACAAAACTGGAGTTAGGGCCGAATTCACACTTGAAAAGACACGCATCTACATCTACATCTACATGGTTACTCTGAAATTCACACTTAAGTGCCTGGCAGAGGGTTCATCGAACCATTTTCATACTACTACTCTACCATTCTACTCTCAAATGGCGCGTGGGAAAAAGGAACACCTAAATCTTTCCGTTCGAGCTCTGATTTCTCTTATTTTATTATGATGATCATTTCTCCCTACGTAGGTGGGTGTCAACACATATTTACGCATTCGGAAGAGAAGTTGGTGATTGAAATTTCGTTAATAGATCTCGCCGCAAAGAAAACCGCCAACTCGCGTATCACATCAGTGACACTCTCACCCCTATTGCGCTATAAGACGAAACGAGCTGCCCTTCTTTGCACTTTTTCGGTGTCCTCCGTCAATTCTACCTGGTTAGGATCCCATACGGCGCTGCAATACTCCAGCAGAGGACGGACAGGTATAATGTAGGCTGTCTCTTTAGTGCGTTTGTCACATCTTTAAGTGTTCTGCCAACAAAGCGCAGTCTTTGTTTCGCCTTCCCCACAATATTATCTATGTGGTCTTTCCAATTTAGGTTGCTCTTAATTGTAATTCCTAGGTATTTAGTCGAATTGACAGCCCTTATATTTGTGCGATTTGTCGTATACAAAAAAATTATCAGATTTCTTTTTGATCGTGTGATGATTTTACTAGACGTTAAATTACAGCATCATCTGCAAAACAATCTAAGGGGGCTGCTCAGTTTATCACCTAGATTTATATAAAATAGGAACAGCAGAGGGCCTATGACACTACCTTGCGGAATGCCAGATATCACTTATGTTCTACTCGATGATTTACCGTCTATCACTACAAACTGTGACCTGTCTGTTAGCAAATCACGAATCCAGCCACACAACTGAGACGATACACCATATGCACGCAATTTGATTAATAGTCGCTTGTGAGGAACGGCATCAAAAGTCGTCTGGAAATCTAGGAATATGGAATCGATCTGAGATTCCTTGTCGACAGCACTCATTATTTCATGGGAATAAAGAGCTAGCTGTGTTGCACAAGAACGATATTTATGTATCAATAAGTCATTTTCTTCAAGGTGATTCTGTTCGAGTACAGTATATGCTCCAAAATCCTACTGCAAATTGAGGTCAGCAATATGGGTCTGTAATTCAATGGGTTACTCTTAGTGATACATGAACGCGCGAAATACGTATTATAACGAGTGTACAGACCTCGGAGTAGTCAGTCTGCATTTGTCTGCACCAGTCTGTACCAGTCAGCATTAGTCTGTACCAGTCTGTACGAGTTCTACATTTTTCTGTACCAGTCTATAGTCAAGTTTCAGTCTGCGCCTAATAAGATTACCATATTCCTGTACATAGCCATGAAGATAAATGTATAGACACTTTTGTCAAGTATCAGAGATATATGTGAGAATAAGATTAACTTACCAATACCAAAGGAACTTCAGATTGTCAATTGTAAATAGCATCCAGAACCAAGTTAAGTAATTTTTATGCTTGTTATTATTTTAATAAGTGTGTGTGAAAATTAATCAAGTTCTGTTTAAAGTTGGTCACCGTCAATCTGCTACTCTAAACGTGCAAGTGGCATTTCTATCGTCTGACCTAACGGCAGAAGTTAAACACGCCACGATAAGACCACGAGACATATTGCTGACACTCGCATACTTCGTTAGAGCGACAACTCAAATAATCTGATGGTGTGTGTACTGAAGGTTTTACAGTACGCACACCACAATATGATTGCTAAGAAAGGCACTATTGTGTCTGCATACTCTGAGAGGAACCTGACTGGTATACCATCTGGACCGGGAGACTTGCCTTTCTTAAGTGATTTGAGATGTTTCGCAACACCTAAGATATCTACTTTTGTCACTCATGCTTACAGCTGTTCTGGTTTCGAATTCTGGAATATTCACTTCCTCTTCTTTCGTGAAGGAATTACGGAAAACTGTATTTAGTAACTCCGCTTTAGTGGTACACATGAGGTAGGAGTACAGAGTCACAACAACGTTGAGCTGTTAGTGTACTATGCTCAAAGATTTGGAGGTCAGTTTGCCTATGCGACATTATGCCTCCCCACACCATAACACCTGGACCACGAAAAGGATCATGTTCGACGATGTTCCTGGGTGTATTACCTGTTCCCACCTCTCGCCGTCCAGAGTCACTACTCAAACTGAACCTGCTCTCGTCCAAGAAGAGCACGACGCCGCACTCTTCTTTCGTCTAGTTCCTATGCTATTGGCAACATCAGAAACGGGGCCGCCGAAGTGCGGGTGTCCACACAAGGTAGTGGTCGTTGGGTGAAGAGACTAGACCCTCGCAGTCGCCGTGTAATTGTGGAGCATGAGACTGAGTGACTTTTAGCCCTCTTAAATTTGGTCGCAAGTGCACCAGCTGTTTGTCTTGCGTTCCTTCTTGCCTTTTGAAAAATGCAGCGCACGTCTGCTGCTGTAATCGACCGTGGTCGACCACCCCCTTTCCTTTGGGCAGCAGTGTTCGTGGTTCGGAACTCTCACCATGCACGTGAAACAATGCTGTAAGTAGTACCAAACTCCAGTGCTTCACTCGTCACACTTCTTCCAGTTTCCCAGTGATTCTTCCCCACGTGCAGTCATCCAAGCACTGTCTACGGGACATGTTGTACGTCACTACAATCCACCGTAAACGCTCGCTGATAGACATACACTGCCTTTCCCAGTTCCTTCAACTGCCTCGTGTTGTGGAGCCAGCCCCATTTGCTGCCACAGTCGCGCTGACCTCACACCATTTGGCGCCCAGCTTTATATGCACTACTGGGAGACCTCTAGCAACATTCTCTCGCACTTTCATCCAATCCTACCGTGTTAATATGTTATGTAACTTTATCTGTCTCGTCGTTAAGTTTTGCAGAGAAATGTATGAACATCTGATCCAGCTGACACGTCGGTATTTATTTCCTGCAGTTAGCTGAAGTTTTTGGCACACAGATAAATTCGCCGGCCACTTTCTGAGTCTGCCTCCATACCGCTAGAGTGACGAAGTGTTACATCCCTCTTGTCTGTAACCGGTCCATAGCAAATGCAGTGCCTATGGTTTTGTGACAATTAGTCGTGGTAGCGAGGCCTCAGGGACTTGTTCTTCCGGTGGGGACTTCCACAGCTGGAGGTAGCGATACGATGTTCATAGGCTCGTCACCGTGTACAGCCCATTCTGGTCTCAGAATGGTGGGCATACTATCGGAGTAGACGCTGTACTCTACATCTCTGGTGTGGAGGCGAGGAATTTTGGCTGGCAGAGTGTGAAACTCTAGGAGGCTGCGATCTCGACATGGGCCAGCTGGGAGGCATATCCGGGAGTGGTGCGACTCTTGGGTGGTTGCCATCAGTTCTGGTGAGGCGTAATGTCATTTGGTTGTTGTGACCAGAGCTGCAAGGCAAAAGTAAAGCAACTTGGCGGGTGAACAATGGGTTATTGTCAGATACGATGGTGTGTGGTGCTGCTTCTATGGTAATGACTATCATTAGTGCTCACATTGTAGCTGCTGATATTGTTGATGACATTCAGACGACATATGCGAAGTTATAAAAAGTATCTACCATGTGCAACAACATAGCACCCTTGAACAGGCCTGTAAAACGGTATCTATGCGGTACCATCGCTGATCGAAAGTAGGTTATGGAGAGAGACGTTGTTCCAGATTCGACTAATGTGCATGTTGGGAAATAGCACGTTCAATGTCAGCACCAATGCTCATCCAATATACATAATGCCTTGCCAACTCCTTCGAAGTTGACATCCCCCAGTGTGCCTCAAGTAGTAGTTTGAGAATGTGCGGTAGGAGCATAGTTGGGATCACGACCCAGAAATCGGGTTCTTTTGTGAACAGTGACAATTTCCTTGATTAATATTGAATCTGTGCTGCACAGAAAAATAGGTCCATTTTAACGGTTCCGTGGTTTTTGGTAGGTGCTCCAGCCAACCAAAAATCACCCAACATACACCACTGTGGTGCCTTGGGTCCTGATGCGTGAGATTCTGTCTAAGCACCTCTGGACTGCGACAGAGAATTCGCCCAGTG
This sequence comes from Schistocerca cancellata, assembly GCF_023864275.1. Classification (NCBI taxonomy): domain Eukaryota; kingdom Metazoa; phylum Arthropoda; class Insecta; order Orthoptera; family Acrididae; genus Schistocerca; species Schistocerca cancellata. The sequence continues at coordinate 778,404,480 of NC_064628.1, read as the reverse complement.
TGTACCTTATGGTATTTTCATCAATCTGGACACAAAGCGCCCATCGCTTACTGAACTCGTGATCAGGACTTATCAACAGTGTCAGTATTTACGTGTTGAGCCGAGGGTCAGTAGTGTATTTCATAATGGCAATTGCACAAAAATAGCACAGATTGCTGTAATCGTCCCGCTGTCTTATCTGGTAAGTTCTCTGGCCAGGTGTAATTTTATTCTCTATTACAGAACACAGAATTTTTAACACTATAAATAACAGCAATAACCTTATTTTTCATATCTGTATACAGGGTGAGTCACCTAACATTACCGCTGGATATATTTCGTAAACCACATAAAATACTGACGAATCGATTCCACAGACCGAACGTGAGGAGAGGGGCTAGTGTAACTGGTTAATACAAACCATAAAAAAATGCACGGAAGTATGTTTTTTAACACAGACCTACGTTTTTTTTAAATGGAACCCCGTTAGTTTTGTTAGCACATCTGAAGATATAAACAAATACGTAATCAGTTCCGTTTGTTGCATTGTAAAATGTTAATTACATCCGGAGATATTGTAACCTCAAATTGACGCTTGAGTACCACTCCTCCGCTGTTCGATCGTGTGTATCGGAGAGCACCGAATTACGTAGGGATCCAAAGGGAACGGTGATGGACCTTAGGTACAGAAGAGACTGGAACAGCACATTACGTCCAAATGCTAACACCTTTTTATTGGTCTTTTTCGCTGACGCACATGTACATTACCATGAGGGGTGAGGTACACGTACACAAGTGGTTTCCGTTTTCAATTACGGAGTGGACTAGAGTGTGTCCCGACATGCCAGGCCAATAGATATTCAATGTGGTGGCCATCATTTGCTGCACACAATTGCAATCTCTGGCGTAATGAATGTCGTACACGCCGCAGTACAACTGGTGTAATTTCGCCCCAGGCTGCCACAATACGTTGTTTCATATCCTCTGGGGTTGGCACATCATGGTAAACATTCTCCTTTAACGTACCCGACAGAAAGAAGTCCAGAGGTGTAAGATCAGGAGAACGGGCTGGCCAATTTATGCGTCCTCCACGTCATGGTAATGTACATGTGCGTCAGTGAAAAAGACCAATAAAACGGTGTTAGCATGTGGACGTAATGTGCTGTTCCAGTTTCTTCTGTACCTACGGTCCATCACCGTTCCCTTTGGATCCCTACGTAATTCGGTGCTCTCCGATACACACGATCGAACAGCGGAGGAGTGGTACTCAAGCGTCAACTTTAGGTTACAATATCTTCGGATGTAATTAACATTTTACAATGCAACAAACGACACTGATTACGTATTTGTTTATATGTTCAGATGTGCTAACAAAAGTAACGTGGTTCCATTTAAAAAAACGTAGGTTTGTGTTAAAAAACATACTCCCGTGCATTTTTTTATGGTTTGTATTAACAAATTACACTAGCCCCTATCCTCACGTTCGGTCTGTGGAATCGGTTCGTCAGTATTTGATGTGGTTTACGAAATATATCCAGCGGTAACGTTAGGTGACTCGCCCTATATTGCTATTAATGTTTAGACATTTATGCAATAAGTTTTTTCATGCGGACAAGGGACTTATGTGATACAATAGTGTCTTACTCGAAATGTAGTGTCTTTGCTAGCTGGGTTCAATAGTGAAGCTGAAACACCTTTCAAGCTTCAAGAATGCTGGCGAACCATTGATATTTGACTCCCTTTTCCTGAAGTTGATTGTGTTGGTATAATGTCTGCACAATATATGGTATAGGTTTGCCATCGTAAATTACCTTGTCCAAGAGTGACTGGAGTTTCTTCAAGCCTTTGTACTCAGAGAGATTATCAGTGACATTACTGTGGCCTCACTTAATCCTGAAACACTGTGTACTCAGTATGTGGACAAACTACTGAATAACTTGTTGAAAAAACTTCACTTAATTTACATTTGAGCTCATCAAATCGATTAAATGGCTTTTTAGGTTATTGAGGTGTTTGTTCCAGGTGGACCTAGTGACTGAAACGTCATCTGAATAGGCCACAGTTTGTGGCGCCCCTGTATGAACACCTCTAAGTATTTTTGAAATATTTCGGGAGCACTCATAACACCAAAAGTTAATCTATTATACTGACATAATCGGAAAGGTGTATTTATTACCGTAAAATACTTTGATTCTCTGTCTTAAGGTGATTGTAGAAAAGCATCAGCTAAATTATAGAAAAGAGATAGTTCTCTGCTAACTTAGCCAGTAGCTCTTATGGATGTGTAGTCAAATAAACATCTTTATTAGACTGAAAACATTGGTAGATACTTTAAAATCACCACAGAACAAAATAGTACGATTAGACTTTTCAGTTATCACTTAGATCGTCGCCCATTGGTTAGATGCGATTGGTGTTATTGGTGTTACACCACCTGATGTCGCTACTCTAAACGATCGAATTTCACTTTTACTGGTCCTTCATAGCAGAACGTAGGGGTGTACCTTCCGAAAAACGTATTCGGTTTTAATGATATGCGTCCTTAAAAGTTTTGTGTACAATCCAAGTTAGGTTCAAATATGTGTAAATATTCTTCAATATAGTGTCCAGATTACTAAACGTGATACTGTTAGATATGTTAGCCGAATTCTGCATTTGAAAACCAAATCCTGCAAATGTTATTTGCTCCTGGCAAAAACACAGAACGTGTTATTAGAATTATACATTAATACCTTAAGCTGCTGACGGGCGTTGATATATATCAACTGGGACAGGTGAAAATGTTTGCCCCGACCGGGACTCGAACTCGGGATCTCCTGCTTACACGACAGATGCTCTATCCATCTTTTTTTTATCTCATTTTGTTCTGTATTGTTCGTTGAACTTGTTCGTAGCGGACGTCCGATGACACCTGTTCAGGTTGTTCGTTGATCCGTTCACTCAGTTTTTTATTACACAGGGTAGCTAAGCCCTCTGACCAAACACGCTGAGCTACCGTGCCGGCATTTATCCACCTGAGCTACCGAGGGCACGGAGAGTAGTGCGACTACAGGGACTATTTCGCGCACGCTTCCCGCGAGAAAAAAAAATGGCTCTGAGCACTATGGGACTTTTGGAGTAGGCTACAAACATTCCGTTCTCAACTTTAGCTTCCCTTTGATGTTCTTCGACTGTTACCTACCTCTACTACGTTCAGAATTTCAGAGAGGATGTAGCGGCCAATATTTTCTTATAAGTACGAGTATACGAATTTTTCCGGAATGCTACAAACGTAGATTTCCATTTCTTTTATCTCTTTCCTGAGCCACATCGTAGTCTATTGCCTTTCGTGTTGCTGCATTTTTGCGAAATTCAGACTAATCTTTCCGGAAGTCGGTTTCTACAAGTTTCCTCCATTTTTCTGTAAATATACAGTGTCAATATATTACAGCCATGAGGTATTAAACTATTCGTTCGGTTACATTCATACTTTTCAGCACCTGCCTTGTTTTAAATTAGAATTACTACATTATTTTTTAGGACTAAGGGTAATTCTCCACTGTGAAATAACTTTCGTACCAGATGGAATAAATTTATTGTGATATTTCCTCACAAAGATCTTAATCATCTGAAGGAATCTTTTGCTTCTGTAACATTTCTACAGATTTCAACCAAATATTGAGATACATTCTCTGTACGCACGACGAGGAAGATGTGTGATCAGGTGATTTCAGATACCAGTTTGGACTGAATGAGGTCGAAATTCCCCGGCTAGCATCCTCCTTTCCGGAACCGACGCATACTGCACGCTGTAGTGGTTCAATCTTGGACGTATGTGGAAATTTATCAGAGTGAGCTCACATTATAAAAGACCAATTGTCGATGATTTTAAGAACATATCCCCAGAAACAAATTTGGGAGGATATACGAAAGCGTTAAATGTCTCAAACGATTTATTATTCTTTTGTGCATAGGTTATTTTAATACGCTAAGGGTAAGCAATTACTGTTAATACAGTGATGTAAGTTTTTATACTATTATTTCGGATTGTTTATATTTTATATACTTATTTCATATATTTTTATGTTATAAATGTAATTACATCTTCGTATGATTAAACGAATTAGGAAACAGTGCTAGAAAATATTCACAAAATATATTTTGTTTCAAATAACACAAATGTTGAGTTGAAACTAAAAATGAAAAATCTTCTGAGATCATCAGTCCCCTAGAACTTAGAACTACTTAAACCTAACTGAACTAATGAAGTCACACACATCCATGCCCGAGGCAGGATTCGAACCTGCGACTGTAGCGGTCGCGTGGTTCTAGACTGTAGCGCCTAGAACCGCTAGGTCACCCCGGCCGGCCTTCCCGCGAGACTCAAATTCTCAACTTATTGTCCACACACTACATTCGTAGTGTCCCTACCCAACTCACTCATTACTCGTCGAAGATATTCCTACCAAGTCCCGTAAGAGTTCGGGTAATACGTGTGCATCCGCGCAGAAGAAGAAGGTCATGGCCGGTATTGCCAGAACTATATACTTATATGGATAGACACCATATCCATATCGTTTAGGCTAACCGGCCGATGATCTTCTTCAGTGTGGATGCACACGAATTGCCTGAACTCTTACGGGACTCGGTGTATTGTCTGCTGCGAGTAATGGGTATACTGGCAGGGGCACTACGAATGTGGTGTGTGGACAATAATTTGAGAATGTGGATCTCATGGGGAGCGCACCGGCGATAAGTCCTTCCAGTCACCCTATCCTCTGAGCCCTCGGTGGCTCAGATGGATAGAGCGCCTGCCATATAAGCAGGAGATCCCGCATTCGAGTCCCGGTCGGGGCACACATTTTCACCTGTCCCCGTTGATATATATCAACGCCCGTCAACAGCTGAAGGCATTAATATATTATTCTAATTTCGTTCTAGAACAGACACCATATCCATATAAGTATAAACGTGTTATTGGTCCACATACATGTTTACAGGTAATGGTGATTGTTACGATGTCTTATAAACAATAGCTTGATTACCAAAGGGCGTTTAGTTTCCTCCACAGGTATACATCAATATGTTTCAGGGTTAATTAGGGATACGGAAGCTCTGGTATACGTTTGAAAATTGACGTCCGCGTTGTTGATGAGCATTGAAGTCGTCTGTTTGAGTGTAGTTTTGGTATTGGGTGTTGGCACCGGTTTGTTTCTGTATAGTATGTGCCACACTGAGGAGGCGGCTTTCACACAAGGCAGCCACGCGCACGTGTGTTGCAAGCAGTACACGCAGCATTGCGTTGTGACTGCAGAAACACTCAGTGCAAAGTTTTTGTTTTTGCTACACTTTGGAAACTGTCGATAGAATTACAAATATAATTTTTATTCTGATCGACTCGCGATCAACAATGCGGGTTGCAGACTTTCAGCGCCATAACACTAAAATCACCATGCTTTGGGTAAAGGAGCACCATTGTATCATGGGCAATGAAATTGTGGACGCTCTCGTTAAGAGTGCCAGGCACCACAGAACTAAGAGGTGCAGACATGTTCCTTACAAAGACCTTCTGCAAGACGTGTGGCGGCAGGTCAGAACCCTGTGAAACAAGACATTATGCAGCTACACTACGAAGTATCCCTTGGTATGTACCACAGAAAGTTTCTGCTCTGTCTCCGCTTTCTCCAAGGACGGTTCCGACTGCACGTCTACTGGCTACAACTGACTGACTCTCCCCTATGTGACTGTGGCGTGGAGGAGAAAATGAACTACATCGTTTTCGGCTGTCCAAAACCAAATTACTACTTTGTTTAGCGCTGCGTGTGTAACAGCCTCCCATAGTTTAAGAAGCGGTAGCAATCATTGACACAAGAAAAATAAGTCCAATTCCAATAAACATCAGAACTACGCAAGCTGACATTTTTCATGAAACAGCTACGTCTCCACACAATCAAAGCACCCAACATGGTCGAAACTGGACGCGAGCATGTCAGAGTGACGTCACGGGGAAGCAGCACCACGGTGAACTATGGAGGTATGGAGGTTTGAATGTGGCGAACCTAGTGTTTTGGGCTACCTAAAATGGCGGACATCGGCTTCTAGTTTTTGACTTAATGACAACTCATTTCTTATTTACCTCCAAGATACGCGTCCTGCTGTCACGTTTTGAACTCATTAGGCCAAAGACCTTACGATGCAAGCCTTAAAAAATACAGAGAAACACTGATTATAGATTTAGCCGAACTGTCAATACGTCGCAGATGCCAATAATGATCATAATTCTATTAATAACTGCCGGCATCAGGTTTTACATTTTTGTTTGTACACTAATAGACCAGCTAAGTTTTAAAGTCAGTGAATAACGCCAATAAAAGAAATTTTGAACATATATGCACAATTAATACTAATAAAACAAAACTTGCAAGCCGGCCGGAGTGGCCGAGCGGTTCTAGGCGCTTCAGTCTGGAACCGCGCGACCACTACGGTCGCAGGTACGAATCCTGCCTCGGGAATGGATGTGTGTGATGTCCTTACGTTAGGTTTAAGTAGTTCTAAGTTCTAGGGGACTGATGACCTCAGATGTTAAGTCCCATAGTGCTCAGAGCCATTTGAACCATTTTTTGAAAACTTTCAAATTACCAAGCCAACAAATAAGTCAACTTGTCTTAAGAGATTTAAAATAATAAAAGCGCAATCATGTCGCAGAAACGCCATGATGTGTCATTACAGGTTAATAAATACATCACACCCTACATGCTATTCGAAATGCAATGCGGTAACACTATCATTAGCAAATGCAACAAAGCAATTCAGGTACCTCGTCTTCCCAAGTCTGAATAAACACCGTGTCTGTGGATCTCCGCAATTCATTATAACAACACGTGTCTCAAGATATTGATTCTGACTGTACCTCCGTATCCCTTTATTTTTTTTATAAATGAGTGAGGTAAGAACTTATCTCATGTACTGACATCAATAGATTGTAATTATAATCACAAAAATGCATCAAAATAATAAATCATCTATGCCACGGTCTGACCTGTCCTTATCGCTCTGATGTGAAACTATATATTTTTGTGTGTGTGAAATCTTATGGGACTTAACTGCTAAGGTCATCAGTCCCTGAGGTTACACACTACTTAACCTAAATCATCCTAAGGACAAACACACACACCCGTGCCCGAGGGAGGGCACGAACCTTCGCCGGGACCAGCCGCACAGTCCATGACTGCAGCGCCTTAGATCGCTCGGCTAATCCCGCGCGGCCTTGATATTTTTCTGGCGAATTAAATATTAGACGTGATTTCAAGATTGCAGTCGTAAACTTCACTCCACGATATGGCGACTGGACACCTGCCAGTCATTTTCAGATCAGCAATCGAAGACGGACGAAGACGTCCTCCGCTCCGAGCTCTATAGCCGCTGAGAGTATTGTAGCGCATGCGTCGGAGTCATGGTGACGGCAGAATCACACCACCCAGCGGCATCGCCGTCGCTGGTGGGGGAAATGCGAAGATCAGCTGTCTTCGGCATCGCCACTCGCTGCAGCCATTGGAGTATTCTGGCGTCTTCGTCTGCAGCAAATCTCGGAGATGACGGGATTCCACGCATTATGCAGCTGGTAGCCGCAGTCACAGTTCATTAGGTTTACCGCGATGCGTATTTCAAAACAGTCTTTCATGACGGAGTCCCAAAAAGACTTTTCTGTAGCCAAATTTAATGTCTTATCAACTCCGCTGAATGTCTGTTGGTAATACAATGTTCCGCACTTGCAGACTTGCTGGTCTGGGTTGCAAAAGGCGAGTGCAACGTTTATATTCTACATCTATATCCATACTCCGCAAGCCACCTGACGGTGTGTGGCGGAGGGTACCTTGAGTACCTCTATCGGTTCTCCCTTTTGTTCCAGTCTCGTATTGTTCGTGGAAAGAAGGATTGTCGGTATGCTTCTGTATGGGCTCTAATCTCTCTGACTTTATCCTCATGGTCTCTTCGCGAGATATACGTAGGAGGGAGCAATATACTGCTTGACTCTTCGGTGAAGGTATGTTCTCGAAACTTCAACAAAAGCCCGTACCGAGCTCCTGAGCGTCTGTCCTGCAGAGTCTTCCACTGGAGTTTATCTATCATCTCCGTAACGCTTTCGCGATTACTAAATGATCCTGTAACGAAGCGCACTGCTCTCCGTTGGATCTTCTCTATCTCTTCCATCAACCCTATCTGGTACGGATCCCACACTACTGAGCAGTATTCAAGCAATAGGCGAAAAAGCGCACTGTAACCTACTTCCTTTGTTTTCGGATTGCATTTCCTTAGGATTCTTCCAATGAATCTCAATCTGGCATCTGCTTTACCAACGATCAACTTTATATGATCATTCCATTTTAAATCAGTTCTAATACGTACTCCCAGATAATTTATGGAATTAACTGCTTCCAGTTGCTGACCTGCTATATTGTAGCTAAATGATAAGGAATCTATCTTTCTATGTATTCGCAGCACATTACTCTTGTCTACATTGAGATTCAATTGCCATTCCCTGCACCATGCGTCAATTCGCTGCAGTTGTTGTTGTTGTGGTCTTCAGTCCTGAGACTGGTTTGATGCAGCTCTCCATGCTAATCTATCCTGTGCAAGCTTTTTCATCTCCCACTACCTACTGCAACCTACATCCTTCTGAATCTGCTTAGTGTATTCATCTCTTGGTCTCCCTCTACGATTTTTACCCTCCACGCTGCCCTCCAATGCTAAATTTGTGATCCCTTGATGCCTCAGAACATGTCCTACCAACCGATCCCTTCTTCTAGTCAGGTTGTGCCACAAACTCCTCTTCTCCCCAATCCTATGCAATACTTCCTCATTAGTTATGTGATCTACCCGTCTAATCTTCAACATTCTTCTGTAGCACCACATTTCGAAAGCTTCTATTCTCTTCTTGTCCAAACTATTTATTGTCCATGTTTCACTTCCATACATGGCTACACTCCATACAAATACTTTCAGAAACGACTTCCTTACACGTAAATCTATACTCGATGTTAACAAGTTTCTCTTCTTCAGAAACGCTTTCCTTGCCATTGCCAGTCTATATTTAATATCCTCTGTACTTCGACCATCATCAGTTATTTTGCTCCCAAAATAGCAAAATTCCTTTACTACTTTAAGTGTCTCATTTCCTAATCTAATTCCCTCAGCATCACCCGACTTAATTCGACTACATTCCAATATCCTAGTTTTGCTTTTGTTGATGTTCATCTTACATCATCCTTTCAAGACACTGTCCATTCCGTTCAACTGCTCTCCCAAGTCCTTTGCTGTCTCTGACAGAATTACAATGTCATCGACGAACCTCAAAGTTTTTATTTCTTCTCCCTGGATTTTAATACCTACTCCAAATTTTTCTTTTGTTTCCTTTACTGGCTGCTCAATATACAGATTGAATAACATCGGGGATAGGCTACAACCCTGTCTCCCTCCCTTCCCAACCACTGCTTCCCTTTCATGCTCCTCGACTCTTATAACTGCCATCTGGTTTCTGTACATATTGTAAATAGCCTTTCGCTCCCTGTATTTTACCCCTGCCACCTTTAGAATTTGGAAGAGAGTATTCAAGTCAACACTGTCAAAAGCTTTCTCTAAGTCCACAAATGCTAGAAACGTAGGTTTGCCTTTCCTTAATCTTTCTTCTAAGACAAGTCGTAAGGTCAATATTGCCTCACCTGTTCCAGCATTTGTACGGAATCCAAACTGATCTTCCCCGAGGTCGGCTTCTACCAGTTTTTCCATTCGTCTGTAAAGAATTCGCGTTAGTATTTTGCAGCTGTGACTTATTAAACTCATAGTTCGATAATTTTCACACCTGTCAACACCTGCTTTCTTTGGGATTGGAATTATTACATTCTTCTTGAAGTCTGAGGGTATTTCGCCTGTCTCGTACATCTTGCTCACCAGATGGTAGAGTTTTGTCAGGACTGGCTCTCCCAAGGCCGTCAGTAGTTCTAATGGAATGTTGTCTACTCCCGGGGCCTTGTTCCGACTCAGGTCTTTCAGTGCTCTGTCAAACTCTTCACGCAGTATCGTATCTCCCATTTCATCTTCATCTACATCCTCTTCCATTTCCATAATATTGTTCTCAAGTACATCGCCCTTGTATAGACCCTCTATATACTCCTTCCACCTTTCTGCTTTCCCCTCTTTGCTTAGAACTGGGTTTCCATCTGAGCTCTTGATATTCATACAAGTGGCTCTCTTTTCTCCAAAGGTCTCTTTAATTTTCCTGTGGGCTGTATCTATCTTACCCCTAGTGAGATAAGCCTCTACATCCTTACATTTGTCCTCTAGCCATGCCTGCTTAGCCATTTTGCACCTCCTGTCGATCTCATTTTTAAGACGTCTGTATTCCTTTTTGCCTGCCTCATTTACTGCATTTTTATATTTTCTCCTTTCATCAATTAAATTCAATATTTCTTCTGTTACCAAAGGATTTCTACTAGCCCTCGTCTTTTTACCTACTTGATCCTCTGCTGCCTTCACTACTTCATCCCTCAGAGCTACCCATTTGTCTTCTATTGTATTTCTTTCCCCCATTCCTGTCAATTGTTCCCTTATGCTGTCCCTGAAACTCTGTACAACCTCTGGTTTAGTCAGTTTATCCAGGTCCCATCTCCTTAAATTCTCAGCTTTTTGCAATTTCTTCAGTTTTAATCTACAGTTCATAACCAATAGATTGTGGTCAGAGTCGACATCTGCCCCTGCAAATGTCCTACAATTTAAAACCTGGTTCCTAAATCTCTGTCTTACCATTATATGTATAATCTATCTGATACCTTTTAGTATCTCCAGGATTCCTCCATGTATACAACTTTCTTTTATGATTCTTGAACCAAGTGTTAGCTTTGATTAAGTTATGCTCTGTGCAAAATTCTACCAGGCGGCATCCTCTTTCATTTCTTAGCCCCAATCCATATTCACCTACTATGTTTCCTTCTCTCCCTTTTCCTACACTCGAATTCCAGTCACCCATGACTATTAAATTTTCGTCTCCCTTCACTACCTGAATAATTTCTTTTATCTCATCATACATTTCTTCAATTTCTTCGTCATCTGCAGGGCTAGTTGGCATATAAACTTGTACTACTCTAGTAGGCATGAACTTCGTGTCTATCTTGGCCACTATAATACGTTCACTATGTTGTTTGTAGTAGTTTACCCGCACTCCTGTTTTTTATTCATTATTAAACTTACTCCTGCATTACCTCTATTTGATTTTGTATTTATAACCCTGCATTCACCTGACCAGAAGTCTTGTTCCTCCTGCCACCGAACTTCACTAATTCCCACTATATCTAACTTTAACCTATCCATTTCCTTTTTTAAATTTTCTAACCTACCTGCCCGATTAAGGGATCACATTCCACGCTCCGATCCGTAGAACACCAGTTTTCTTTCTCCTGATAACGACGTCCTCTTGAGTAGTCCCCGCCCGGAGATCCGAATGGGGGACTATTTACTTCCGGAATATTTTACCCAAGAGGACGCCATTATCATTTAACCATACAGTAAAGCTGCATGCCCTCGGGAAAAATTACGGCTGTAGTTTCCCCTTGCTTTCAGCCGTTCGCAGTACCACAACAGCAAGACCGTGTTGGTTAGTGTTACAAGGCCAGATCAGTCAATTATCCAGACTGTTGCCCCTGCAACTACTGAAAAGGCTGCTGCTCCTCTTCAGGAACCACACGTTTGTCTAGCCTCTCAACAGATACCCCTCCGTTGTGGTTGCACATACGGTACGGCTATCTGTATCGTTGAGGCACGCAAGCCTCCCCACCAACGGCAAGGTCCATGGTTCATGGGGGGAGGTTCGCTGCAGATCCTCCTGCATTTCAGCACAATTTTCCAATGTTGCAACCTCTTGATATACCACAGCATCATCCGCAAAAAGCCTCAGTGAACATCCTATGTCGTCCACAAGGTCATTTATGTATAATGTAAATAGCAACGGTCATATGACACTCCCCTGTGGCACACCTGAAATCACTCTTACTTCGGAAGTCTTCACTCCATTGAGAATGACATGCTGCGTTCTGTTGTCTAGGAACTCTTCAATCCAATCACACAATTGGTCTGATAGTCCATATGCTCTTACTTTGTTCATTAAACGACTGTGGGGAACTGTATCGAACGCCTTGCGGAAGTCAAGAAACATGGCAGCTATCTGTGAACCCGTGTCTATGGCCCTCTGAGTCTCATGGACGAATAGCGCGAGCTGGGTTTCACACGACCGTCTTTTTCGAAACCCATGCTGATACCTACACAGTAGAGTTCTAGTCTCCAGAAAAGTCATTGTACTCGAGCATAATACGTGTTCCAAAATTCTACAACTGATCGACGTTAGAGATATAGGTCTATAGTTCTGCACATCTGTTCGATGTCCCTTCTTGAAAACGAGGATGACCTGTGCCCTTTTCCAATCCTTTGGAACGCTACGCTCTTCTAGAGACCTACGGTACACCGCTGCAAGAAGGGGGGCAAGTTCCTTCGCGTACTCTGTGTAAAATCGAACTGGTATCCCATCAGGTCCAGCGGCCTTTCCTCTTTTGAGCGATTTTAATTGTTTCTCTATCCCTCTGTCATCTATTTCGATATCTACCATTTTGTCATCTGTGCGACAATCTATAGAAGGAACTACAGTGCAGTCTTCCTCTGTGAAACAGATTTGGAAAAAGACATTTAGTATTTCGGCCTGTAGTCTGTCATCCTCTGTTTCAGTACCATTTTGGTCACAGAGTGTCTGGACATTTTGTTTTGATCCACCTACCGCTTTGACATAAGACCAAAATTTCTTAGGATTTTCTGCCAAGTCAGTACATAGAACTTTACTTTCGAATTCATTGAACGCCTCTCGCATAGCCCTCCTCACACTACATTTCGCTTCGCGTAATTTTTATTTGTCTGCAAGGCTTTGGCTATGTTTATGTTTGCTGTGAAGTTCCCTTTGCTTCCACAGCAGTTTTCTAACTCGGTTGTTGTACCACGGTGGCTCTTTTCCAACTCTTACGATCTTGCTTGGCACATACTCATCTAACGCATATTGTACGATGATTCTGAACTTTGTCCACTGATGCTCAACACTATCTGTACTTGAGACAAAACTTTTGTGTTGAGCCGTCAGGTACTCTGTAATCTGCTTTTTGTCACTTTTGCTAAACAGAAAAAACTTCCTACATTTTTTAATATTTCTATTTACGGCTGAAATCATCGATGCAGTAACCGCTTTATGATCCCTGATTCCCTGTTCTGCGTTAACTGTTTCAAGTAGTTCGGGTCTGTTTGTCACCAGAAGGTCTAATATGTTATCGCCACGAGTCGGTTCACTCTTAAACTGATCAAGGTAGTTTTCAGATAAAGCACTGCGGAACACTGCGAAGCATTCTTCCACTATGCGTGTTGATTGTCCTATATAGGCCATACCACGCTGGCAAGGTATTTTGTAACTTCCCGCCTTCCGAAATAACAAATTATCCTTCACTGATCTCAGTAGGTCCGAAATCTTAGACGGTGGGCGGAAAATCACTTTCACCTGAAAATTACTAATGATTTATGCTATTTTGAAGGAAATATTTCCAACGAAAGAAAGAAAAGCTCGGGGCTTTGGTGGCAAGTTCTCCTCTCTGCCCACTTTTTCCCGTCCTTGGTTTCAGCTGAAAATACACTGTAAATTTGCCGGGGAGAGTGTCCATTGTTTCTGAACACTGCCTTTAAATGCACAAGCTCGTTAGGCAAATTACCTGCATACGACACTGTATAGGCTCCGTATACAAGGGATTTAAGCACACCCAGGAGTTGGGATGGGTGATGGCGACTTGAAGAGTGTAAGTACAAATCAGGGTGAGTTGGCTCACGATAAACAGAATGTCCCAGAGAGCCGTCACTCTTCTGTCTAACCGAAACATCCAGCAATGGCAGATAACCATCTTTCTCTAGTCCCACAGAAAATCGAATGTTCTCATGAAAGATTATGTAAAACCTCCATTAACATATCTTCTCCGTGAGGCCACACTATGAAAGTATCACCCACGTACCTCCAAAAAGCAGTTGGTTTCAAAAAATGGCTCTGAGCACTATGGGACTCAACATCTTAGGTCATAAGTCCCCTAGAACTTAGAACTACTTAAATCTAACTAACCTAAGAACATCACACACACCCATGCCCGAGGCAGGATTCGAACCTGCGACCGTAGCAGTCCCGCGGTTCCGGACTGCAGCGCCAGAACCGCTAGACCACCGCGGCCGGCAGCAGTTGGTTTAAGAACCACTATTTCAAATGCTCTTTCCTCAAAGTTCTCCACAAAAAAGTTAGCCACCATGGGAGACAAGAGGCTGCCTATGGTGACGCCGTCAGTCTGCTCAAAATATTCTTGGTTGAACATAAAACAGGTTGAGGAAAGAGCGTGCTGAAACAAAGCAGTGGTGCTCGCCTGTTTGTATTTGGAGAAGATGTATGACCCACTTTTTGGTACTATGCACAGCACGAGTGCAGCGGAAGACGTGTACACTCCTGAATTCTTCCTTGTTACCTCCAGAGACCATCAAGCGGTTTAGACCACATATCAAGGTACTACCGACATTGTATGGTCCTCCTAAGATGCACAAAGACGGTCTTCCTTTACGGACGAAAAGTGTGAGGTTATCCACATAACCGGCCGGTGTGGCCGAGCGGTTCTAGGCGCTTCAGTCTGGAACCGCGCGACCGCTACGGTCGCAGGTCCGAATCCTGCCTCGGGCATGGATGTGTGTGATGTCTTTAGGTTAGTTAGGTTTAAGTAGTTCTAAGTTCTAGGGGACTGATGACCTCAGAAGTTAAGTCCCATAGTGCTCAGAGCCATTTGAACCATTTTGTCATCCACATGAGTGCTAAAAGGAACTCGTTAAACTTCGGTTTTACGATAAATCAGTCTAATCTAAAAGCCGTAAATTCAACTAAATACCTAGGTATTACAATTACGAATAACTTAAATTGGAAGTAACACATAGAAAATATTGTGGGGAAGGGTATTCAAAGACTGCGATTTATTGGCAGACACTTAGAAAATGTAACAGACCTACTAAGAAGACTGCCCACACTACATTTATCCGTCCTCTTGTAGAATACTGCTGCGCGGTGTGGGATCCTTACCAGATTGGACTGACGGAGTACATCGAAAAAGTTTAAAGAAAGGTAGCACGTTTTGTATTATCGCGAAATATGGTTGCGAGTGTCACAGAGATGATATAGGATTTGGGCTGGACATCATTAAAAGAAAGCCGTTTTTCGTTGAGACGGAATCTTCTCACGAAATTCCAATCACCAACTTTCTCCTCCGAATGCGTAAATATTTTGTTGACACCGACCTACACAGGGAGGGACGATCACCATGGCAAAATAAGGTAAATCAGAGCTCACACGGAAAGATATAGTCGTTCATTCTTACTCGCGCTATACGAGATTGGAATAATAGAGAATTGTGAAGGTAGGTCGATGAACCCTCTGCCAGGCACTTAAATGTGATTTCCAGAGTGTCTATGTAGATGTAGATGTATTGATGCCCCCACATATGGTTTAGCCAAACATCTTGCTTTCTTGCTAAGAACATTGGTTGGCAAATGTCCACATAATATACGGAGCTCAGCCGGTTTTATCAACAGACTGGGGGTTCTCCACCTATGTAGTTCGGATCTTTTAGTTTGAGTTTTGATGTAGTATCTCTTTTTCAAAGGTAATTCTTGCTGATTCCTTGAAACTAATTGGCAAACAGTTTCAGGAGAGCATCACTGGTCTGTTTCGGCACGCTCTTTCCTCAACCTGTTTTATGTTCAACCAGAATATTTTGAACAGACTGACGGCCTCGCCATGGGCAGCCATTTGTCTCATCTTGTGGCTAACTTTTTGTGGAGAACTTTGACGAAAGAGCACTTGAAATAGCGGTTCTTAAACCAACTGTTTTGTGGAGGTACGTGGATGATGCTTTCATAGTGTAGCCTCACGGAGAAGATAAGTTAATGCGAGTTTTTCATCATCTTAACTTCGTTTCATGAGAACATACGATTCTCTATGGAATTAGAGAAAGATGGTTGTCTGCCATTCCTGGATGTTTGGTTAGACAGAAGAGTGATTGCTCTCTGGGACATTCTG
Organism: Schistocerca cancellata; assembly: GCF_023864275.1. Classification (NCBI taxonomy): domain Eukaryota; kingdom Metazoa; phylum Arthropoda; class Insecta; order Orthoptera; family Acrididae; genus Schistocerca; species Schistocerca cancellata. Next base: position 778,388,351 of record NC_064628.1, on the reverse strand, counting down.
TTTATCGTGAGCCCATTCACCCTGATTTGTACTTATACTCCTCAAGTTGCCACCACCCATCCCTATTTATGAATGTGCTTATATCCCTTGTATACGGAGCCCATACAGTGTCGGATGCAGGTAGTTTGCTTAATGAGCTTGCACATTTAAAGACAGTATTCGGAGACAATGGATACTCTACCCGGAATATTAACAGTGCATTCTCACCTAAAACCAAGAACCGGGAAATGGATAAAGAGGAGAACGTACCAGCAAATCCCGAACTTTTCTTTTTTTCGTTGGAAATACTTCCTTCAAAATAGCAAGAATCCTTCATAATCCTCAGGTGATGATTTTCCGCCCGTATAAGATTTCTGACCTGCTGAGATCAGTGAAGGATAATTTGTTATTGCGGAAGGCGGGAATTTACAAAATACCTTGCCAGTGTGGTATGGCCTATATAGGACAATCAAGACGCATAGTGGAAGAATGCTTCGCAGAACATAAAAGTTTTGCAACCCAGCCCAGCAAGTCTGCAAGTGCGGAACATTGTATCACCAACGGACATTCAGCGGAGTTGATAAGACATTAATTTTGGCTACAGCAACGTCTTTTTGGGTCTCCGTTATAAAAGACTCTGTTGAAATACGCATCGCGGAGAACCTAATGAACTGTGACTGCGGCTACCAGCTGCATAAGGCGTGGAATCCCGTCATCTCCGAGTTTTGCTGCAGACGAAGACGCCAGAATACTCCTATGGCTGCAGCGATCGGCGATGCCGAAGACAGCTGAACTTCGCATTTCCCCCACGAGCGACGGCGATGCCTCTGGGTGGTGTGATCCTGCCGTCACCGTGACTCCGACGCATGCGCGACAATACTCTCAGCGGCTATAGAGGGCGGAGCGGAGGACGTCTTCGTCCGTCTTCGATGGCTCTTCTGAAGATGACTGGCAGGTGTCCAGTCGAAATATCGTGGAGTGAAGTTTACTACGACCGGCTGCAATCCCGATATCTCTTCGAATAAAAACTTATCACTCTGTTTAAAATGGATTGCTCATGGGACCTCGCAGTCTTTAACATTCTTTTGTGGTCACTTACTTGCGTATTGGTTACAGACACGGGGTACTGTTAGACCAATGCTTGTGTAAGCGGGTAAACTTGCTTGCCTAATCAAAATTTGATTTAAGGTGTGCCGCATGGGAGTGTCGTAGGAGCGTCATATACACTCCTGGAAATGGAAAAAAGAACACATTGACACCGGTGTGTCAGACCCACCATACTTGCTCCGGACACTGCGAGAGGGCTGTACAAGCAATGATCACACGCACGGCACAGCGGACACACCAGGAACCGCGGTGTTGGCCGTCGAATGGCGCTAGCTGCGCAGCATTTGTGCACCGCCGCCGTCAGTGTCAGCCAGTTTGCCGTGGCATACGGAGCTCCATCGCAGTCTTCAACACTGGTAGCATGCCGCGACAGCGTGGACGTGAACCGTATGTGCAGTTGACGGACTTTGAGCGAGGGCGTATAGTGGGCATGCGGCAGGCCGGGTGGACGTACCGCCGAATTGCTCAACACGTGGGGCGTGAGGTCTCCACAGTACATCGATGTTGTCGCCAGTGGTTGGCGGAAGGTGCACGTGCCCGTCGACCTGGGACCGGACCGCAGCGACTCACGGATGCACGCCAAGACCGTTGGATCCTACGCAGTGCCGTAGGGGACCGCACCGCCACTTCCCAGCAAATTAGGGACACTGTTGCTCCTGGGGTATCGGCGAGGACCATTCGCAACCGTCTCCATGAAGCTGGGCTACGGTCCCGCACATCGTTAGGCCGTCTTCCGCTCACGCCCCAACATCGTGCAGCCCGCCTCCAGTGGTGTCGCGACAGGCGTGAATGGAGGGACGAATGGAGACGTGTCGTCTTCAGCGATGAGAGTCGCTTCTGCCTTGGTGCCAATGATGGTCGTATGCGTGTTTGGCGCCGTGCAGGTGAGCGCCACAATCAGGATTGCATACGACCGAGGCACACAGGGCCAACACCCGGCATCATGGTGTGGGGAGCGATCTCCTACACTGGCCGTACACCACTGGTGATCGTCGAGGGGACACTGAATAGTGCACGGTACATCCAAACCGTCATCGAACCCATCGTTCTACCATTCCTAGACCGGCAAGGGAACTTGCTGTTCCAACAGGACAATGCACGTCCGCATGTATCCCGTGCCACCCAACGTGCTCTAGAAGGTGTAAGTCAACTACCCTGGCCAGCAAGATCTCCGGATCTGTCCCCCATTGAGCATGTTTGGGACTGGATGAAGCGTCGTCTCACGCGGTCTGCACGTCCAGCACGAACGCTGGTCCAACTGAGGCGCCAGGTGGAAATGGCATGGCAAGCCGTTCCACAGGACTACATCCAGCATCTCTACGATCGTCTCCATGGGAGAATAGCAGCCTGCATTGCTGCGAAAGGTGGATATACACTGTACTAGTGCCGACATTGTGCATGCTCTGTTGCCTGTGTCTATGTGCCTGTGGTTCTGTCAGTGTGATCATGTGATGTATCTGACCTCAGGAATGTGTCAATAAAGTTTCCCCTTCCTGGGACAATGAATTCACGGTGTACTTATTTCAATTTCCAGGAGTGTATATATGACCTTGTGGATAACATTGGAAGTTCACTGAGGATTTCTGCGGATGATGCTGTAGTACATAGGGAGGTTGTAACAATGGAAAATTGTACTGAAATGCAGGAGAATCTGCAACGAATTGACGCATGGTGCAGGGAATGTCAGTTGAATCTCAAGGTAACAAGTGTGATGTGCTGCGAATACATAGAAAGAAAGATCCTTTATCATTTAGCTACAATATAGCAGGTCAGCAACTGGAAGCAGTTAATTTCATAAATTATCTGGGAGTATGCATTAGGAGTGATTTAAAATGGAATGACCATATAAAATTAATCGTCGCTACAGCAGATGCCAGACTGAGAATCATTGGAAGAATCCTAAGGAAATGCAGTCCGAAAAGGAAGTAGGTTACAGTGCGCTTGTTCGCCCACTGTTTGAATACTGCTCACCGGTGTGGGGTCCGTACCAGATAGGGTTGATAGAAGAGACAGAGAAGATCCAACGGAGAGCAGCGCCCTTCGTTACAGGATCATTTAGTAATTGAGAAAGCGAGATGATAGATAAACTCCAGTGGAAGACTCTGCAAGAGAGACGCTCAGTAGCTCGGTACGGGCTTTTGTTGAAGTTTCGAGAACATACCTTCACCGAGGAGTCAAGCAGTATATAGCTCCCTCCTACGTATATCTCGCGAAGAGACCTTGAGGATAATATCAGAGAGATTAGAGCCCACACAGAGGCATACTGACAATTTTTCTTTCCACGAACAGTACGAGACTGGAACAGAAGGGAGAACCGATAGAGGTACTCAAGGTACCCTCCGCCACGCACCGTTAGGTGGCTTGCGGAGTATGAATGTAGATGTATAAAATGAAAATTTAGCAGATTTCACTCAGTCATGTCAAACGGTATATGTTCTACAAACTCATCAAACAAAGCACCAAGCTGCCAAATAATTTGACAAACATGAGAAGTTTGATAAATTGTTTTATCGTTTACGGGAACCTTTAACAGTACGTTGGCCGATCAGCTCCTTGGTCCTGGTTCACTATAAATCGGTAGAAGTCGGATGCCTTCGGTCAGTAGTCTTTTGTTTTTTGTTGCAGCCAACATTACGTCGCTGATAGTAACGTGTGAGATAGCCATTGTTGTCTGCTGTGTTCCTGTGTTGTACGACAATCTATTTTGTACGGTTTCCTTCTCTGGTGAGAAGTGTACCTAATTATTGCAGTTACGATCTTTATTAAACATCTCAGTTTCGGTTACGTCCAACTTCTAAGTGATTTTAACGTCGGTTCACGACTTCTGCTTTCGCGGAAGTATGAAGCACAAGTTAAGATGGCTGCACTGTTGGAGGCAGTCGGCGCTTGTTCGCCCGCACTGCTCGCGTCCTTCTGGCGATCTGTGTGCGGGATGGAAATGCCTCCTCCGTTCCCCACAGCCCCTGTCAATCATTTAACTTCAGTTAATACACTATACATTAGATTTTTACGAAAAATTGATGCAGACAAATTAAGGTGGCCAATGGTTCATTTGGACACATTATACAATGAATAAATGTCATAGTAATAGTGTTAGAGAAATACAGTGAAACAGAAGTGCTGGCATTGGGTTGCAGACGTGAATCGTGTGGCAGCACTCCACATGTAAGAATGCTGGACTGCACGCTAGGAATGGAGGTTATCGCTGAAACAGCCGATTTTCGGTTACACTGTTTTTTTTTTGTTTGTTTCCTGTTTAACCTCACTATTGAAACCGCAGAAAATAATCGGTTTCTAAAGTAACCAATTTTCCGTTTTTTATTGATATTATTTCCAGTAATAAATGTAGTCTTCGAACAAAGATTGTAGAATGCTATTGAAGGTGAAGGAGTAGGAGATTTCGATCGATATGGAATTGAGGATGCAGTAGAAACCAGTCTCAGTGTTTCTAGCAAAGGCTGCGAAGGTAAAAAAGAGACGGGGGCGACGTCGGTGAGAGAGAAAGGTCATAAGCTGATAACTTTCGTGCATCATCACTTTTTGGTAATATCAGTTTTTCACACTCAAGCAATCAAAAACTTAAGGGATTAGGTACTATCTCCAGTTTACAACACATCAATAAAATTATAGGTGTATCAGGCAAAGTTGCCTTCTCTTGCACGGAACATTGTGGTTGTTTTCTCCTTCTATGTCACAAGTTCCTTGTGCCCCCTCTAGTTTTTAATCCTTTAAAGGAAATCGAGCATTGCATTTTATTACTACTACAATTAGTAAAATACTTCAGTACTAGATGGGTACCTCTCTGCAGCACTATCGATGTCCGAGGTGACAACGAGAATCTACCGCAGAGACTGGGAGTGGGAATGTTTTGCACACTGCACGTGCATGCGACCAGCTAATAAGTCACACCACCCGGCAACTGGTACATTATTGTCTCAGCAATGCTGTACCGATTCTTATTTCATGTGTTTGTTGCTCTTTGCTAACCGTCAGCTTGTTATGAAAACTGTGCACATTTATTTTAAAGTAATGGAAACCTTGCAAATAAACATCACTTGTTCTTAAAAACATCTTATTCAAAAACCAAAAATTTCAGCACTGCTGCAATGGCAAATAGATATGCCAGTTTCTTTACCCGGGTATGAATAAAAAACAAAAAAATCTGGTACGATTGAGGTCAAAAAACACCAAAAATAACAGTTATTCAAAACTCGGTCAGCTTCTCCCATCCGTAGTATGGATCAAAAATGGTTCAAATGGCTCTGAGCACTATGGGACTTAACTTCTGAGGTCATCAGTCCCCTAGAACTCAGAACTACTTAAATCTGACTAACCTAAGGACATCACACACATCCATGCCCGAGGCAGGATTCGAACCTGCAACCGGAGCGGTCGCGCGGTTCCAGACTGTAGCGCCTAGAACCGCTCGGCCACCCCGGCCGGCAGTATGGAGCACAAGTTAAGATGGCAGACGAGGTTGTTCCCCTGTACGTAGTCTTGCCATCCGTCCCGATATACCTTCTTGTCCCGATATCCCGACAAGACCCAATTTTGTTCCGCTCTTGCGAAATACTGTTGCGAGCTTGGATCAAGTACTGAAGTGACGCCATCTGTTAGCGCAACATGTACATGCAGCCTCAGTTTTATTTATATTAACAAGTTTATGTTGAGAAAGTCGTCTCATAGATAGCGTTGCATGTTGTGTATCCTGTATCAACGATGCAAGCATCTTCTAGATCTAGCGCCGAAAATACCAAACTTCTCCAGGAGTACGGGACCTGATCTGTTTAAGCAGCGCCACGGGGAAGAATCTGACAGATCGCGTTTGAATAGCGATCTGATAAGACAGTTCTTTCTAAACGTAATACGAACAACGAGTGCAAGTTAGTAAAGTCTGAAGTGTTTACTGCGGGTATATAGTGGTGAAGTGTATAGTGATGTGTGGTTTGATGACTAAAGTGCCGGCCGGTATGGCCGTGCGGTTCTCGAGGCTTCAGTCCGGAACCGTGCGACTGCTACGGTCGCAGGTTCGAATCCTGCCTCGGGCATGGATGTGTGTGATGTCATTAGGTAAGTTAGGTTTAAGTAGTTCTAAGTTCTAGGGGACTGCTGACCTCAGAAGTAAGTCCCATAGTGCTCAGAGCCATTTGAACCATTTTTGATCCATACTACGGATGGGATATTGGGACAAGAAGGTATATCGGGACGGATGGCAACCCTACGTACAGGGGAACAACACCATCTGCCATCTTAACTTGTGCTCCATACTGCCGGCCGGGGTGGCCGAGCGGTTCTAGGCGCTACAGTCTGGAACCGCGCGACCGCTCCGGTCGCAGGTTCGAATCCTGCCTCGGGCATGGATGTGTGTGATGTCCTTAGGTTAGTTAGATTTAAGTAGTTCTAAGTTCTAGGGGACTGATGACCTCAGAAGTTAAGTCCCATAGTGCTCAGAGCCATTTGAACCATTTTTGATCCATACTACGGATGGGAGAAGCTGACCGAGTTTTGATTAACTGTTATTTTTGGTGTTTTTTGATCTCAATTGTACCAGATTTTTTTTGTTTTTTTATTCATACCCGGGTAAAGAAACTGGCATATCTATTTGCCATTGCAGCAGTGCTGAAATTTTTTCTACACCATAGTATATGATTACATAGAGAAATGGGCAATTTCTTTTAATAAATATCAAGTATTTGATTGGATGACGCTATCTGAAACCCCAGATTGTGTAGTGATTGAAAACGGTATTATATACCTGACTAGAAATGATGTGAAGATTTCAGGCAGCAATTGTTTTGAGGAATACAGGTATATGACTCTGAAGAGCTATTTAGAAACTAAGTGTGACTCTGAAGAACGGAAGTCTAAACACTCAGATGAATAAAAGTGGAGTTACTTTCTTAAGGAAACCGAAAATCCTGAACGCGAATGTCAGCTACTAAAATTACGAGAGTATTTGTTTTCTGTTGCCGCACACGTCACCGTGCAAAGAGTATTTTTGTTGACGTCGGTCCAGTGGACTGATGAAAGAAATCGACTGCTGCCAGGCACTGTGAAGTCAATCTTTCAGTGCCAGTGTAACTAGTAGCTGACTTGCATGGAGTTTTATAAATATGTGAAAGCGAAAAAAGACTTACTGAGAAAGGCGAAATCCTCCGAAAAATTAGATGTACCAACTACTTCGGCCGGAACAAGTTCCACGTAATTGTATTCTAAATAAACAGCAATTATATTAAATAAATTTTTTACTTTATCTTCATATCCCCATCTTAGAGTGTCCCGAGGACGTCCCATCTAGATATGGTAACCCTATCTGCGCGGCCCCTCACCCTATGGCGATCTATGTGGAGGCGGACTTCCTTCCTCCGCTGCACACAAGCGCCCCCCTCCCCCACCCCGTCAATCGTTCAACTTATGGTTAACAGACTGTACATTAGATTTTTACGAAAAATTGAAGGAGCAGAATTATGGCGGCCAGTGGTTTATTCAGCGAATAAATGTTGTCACAGTGATAGTGTTCGAGAAATATTGTCAAACAGATGTGCCGGCATTGGCTTACAGACGTGAATCGTGTAGCAGCACTCCAATTGTGAGAAGGCTGGAGTGCAAGCAATTGCTGATAACTGCCATACAAGTTTCTCGGGCGAAAATACGACTGAGCTGCCACCCTCACTGGGACTTTAGTACGCTTTTGCCCAATAATATGAGAGAATTATGAAAAGTAACGCCTCCAAATTTCTTATAAGAAAACTCTTGAAGCTTTTCAAATAAAACAAACTTTATTAACATTCTACTTCTTTATTCTTCATGACTATATATTTATTTCTCAACATAGTCACCCTGGCAACGAAGACATTTTCCCCAACTAGAGACCACTTTGTTGATAACATCACTGTAGATTGTTTGACATTGTTAACGGAGTCACAGCGTCACCTCTGCTGGTACAGCTTCATCACTATCAAAGTGAAACCCTCGAAGGTTTTAATTAAGAAAGATGATGATCGAGTGGGGCCAAGTCGGGACTATATGGAGGAAGATCGATGATAGTGAACCCAAGGCATCGGATTGTTGAGATATGTCAAATATCCTCTGTTTCAAGTCAGGAATGAGCATTCGAGGCACCCATCATACACACAGTTTTCTGTACCGCAGTTCTGCAATGAAGGCCTGTATATGCTCTTGTGATATGCCACATTTATCTGAGAGTTAGGTCTGCTTTATCCGATGATCTTCCAGTCGTCTAGAGTACAATCGATATGGTCACGATCTCACGAGAGGCGCTGCAGGCGATGTCGTGCTGTTAGCAAAGGCACTAGCGTCGGTCGTCTGCTTGCCATAACCTATTAAAGCCATGTTTCCCCGCCGACACTGTCCTAACGCTTACGTTATAATTTCATCCAAACGCCGCTGCTCTTAGTCGTTTAGTGAAGGCCGTTGGCCATTGCATTGTCTGTGGTGAGAGCTAATTCTCGGCACACGCCTGATACCGTGGACCTCGGAATACTGAATTCCCTAACGATTTCTGAATTGGAATGTCAAGTACGTCTGGCTCCAAATACTGTTCCGGGTTCAAAGTCTTAATTCCAGTTGTGCGGCCATGAATCACCTGAGTAGAAATGACAGCTCCGCCAACGCACTGCCCTCTTCTGCCTTGTGTACTGGGGGTATTTGAAAAGTCCGTGCAAAGTCCAATAGATGGAACCACCGGCGCGCGCGTATCGAGGTCATGCTTAGTTAGTAGCATCTTTGGAAAGAACGCACACCATGTTTCAGCCATATTGGTCTATTTCTTTGCGTGTGGCATTCGCGTGAACCAAGGAAGTCGAGTGATTGTCAAAAAATGGACGAAAAAGAATTTCGTGCGGTGATTAAACATTACTTTATGAAAGGCAAAACGCCTCAGGAGACTAAAGAGAAGCTTGATAAACATTACAGTGATTCTGCACCTCCGATTAGAACAGTTTGTAAGTGGTTTCAAAATTTTCGGAGTGGCTGTACGGGCGCAAGTGATGCTGAACGTTCTGGACGTCCTGTGGAGGCTACGACTCCAGAAATCATTGATAAAAATCCATGATATGGTGAAGGATGACAGAAGACTAAAGGTGCGTGAGATTGCTAGAGCTGTGAGCATCGCGAATGAACGGGTACATAATATTTTGCATAAACATTTGGGCATGAAAAAGCTATCCGCACGATGGGTTCTGCGATGGCTCACGCTTGACCAAAACTGGAATCGTGTGAAGTATTGCGAGGATGGTCTGCAGCTGTTCAGGAAGAATCCGCAGGGCTTTAAGCGTAGTTTCGTCACTATGGATGAAAGATGGATATATTACTACACTCCTGAGACCAAACAACAAACTAAACAATGGTTTACCAAGGGAGAATCTGCACCAAAAAAGGCGAAGATCTTTCCTTCGGCTGGAAGGGTTATGGCGACTGTCTTTTAGGATTCGTAAAGGATAATCCTCATCGACTATCTGGAAAAGGGTAAAACTATTACAGGTGCATATTACTCATCGTTATTGGACCGTTTGAAAACCGAGCAGCAAGAAAAACGCCGGCGATTGGCCCGACAAAAAGTACTTTTCCATCACGACAATGCACCAGCACACACCTCACCAGATGTGGTCGCAAAATTAATGGAAATAAGATTCCAACTCTCGTTTCACATCCCCCCCTATTCTCCAGACTTGCCACGCTCGGACTACTATTTGTTCCCCAATTTGAAGAAATGGCTTGTGCGACAAAGACTTTATTCCAATGAGAAGGTGACTACAGCAACTAATACCTATTTTGCAGACTTGGACAATTCCTATTATTCGGAAGGGATCAACAAATTAGAACGGCGTTGGACGAAGTGTATATGTCTAAAAGGAAACTAGGTCGAAAAGCAAAAAAGGTTTACCCCAAACGCGTAAGTACACTCCTGGAAATGGAAAAAAGAACACATTGACACCGGTGTGTCAGACCCACCATACTTGCTCCGGACACTGCGAGAGGGCTGTACAAGCAATGATCACACGCACGGCACAGCGGACACACCAGGAACCGCGGTGTTGGCCGTCGAATGGCGCTAGCTGCGCAGCATTTGTGCACCGCCGCCGTCAGTGTCAGCCAGTTTGCCGTGGCATACGGAGCTCCATCGCAGTCTTTAACACTGGTAGCATGCCGCGACAGCGTGGACGTGAACCGTATGTGCAGTTGACGGACTTTGAGCGAGGGCGTATAGTGGGCATGCGGGAGGCCGGGTGGACGTACCGCCGAATTGCTCAACACGTGGGGCGTGAGGTCTCCACAGTACATCGATGTTGTCGCCAGTGGTCGGCGGAAGGTGCACGTGCCCGTCGACCTGGGACCGGACCGCAGCGACGCACGGATGCACGCCAAGACCGTAGGATCCTACGCAGTGCCGTAGGGGACCGCACCGCCACTTCCCAGCAAATTAGGGACACTGTTGCTCCTGGGGTATCGGCGAGGACCATTCGCAACCGTCTCCATGAAGCTGGGCTACGGTCCCGCACACCGTTAGGCCGTCTTCCGCTCACGCCCCAACATCGTGCAGCCCGCCTCCAGTGGTGTCGCGACAGGCGTGAATGGAGGGACGAATGGAGACGTGTCGTCTTCAGCGATGAGAGTCGCTTCTGCCTTGGTGCCAATGATGGTCGTATGCGTGTTTGGCGCCGTGCAGGTGAGCGCCACAATCAGGATTGCATACGACCGAGGCACACAGGGCCAACACCCGGCATCATGGTGTGGGGAGCGATCTCCTACACTGGCCGTACACCACTGGTGATCGTCGAGGGGACATTGAATAGTGCACGGTACATCCAAACCGTCATCGAACCCATCGTTCTACCATTCCTAGACCGGCAAGGGAACTTGCTGTTCCAACAGGACAATGCACGTCCGCATGTATCCCGTGCCACCCAACGTGCTCTAGAAGGTGTAAGTCAACTACCCTGGCCAGCAAGATCTCCGGATCTGTCCCCCATTGAGCATGTTTGGGACTGGATGAAGCGTCGTCTCACGCGGTCTGCACGTCCAGCACGAACGCTGGTCCAACTGAGGCGCCAGGTGGAAATGGCATGGCAAGCCGTTCCACAGGACTACATCCAGCATCTCTACGATCGTCTCCATGGGAGAATAGCAGCCTGCATTGCTGCGAAAGGTGGATATACATTGTACTGGTGCCGACATTGTGCATGCTCTGTTGCCTGTATCTATGTGCCTGTGGTTTTGTCAGTGTGATCATGTGATGTATCTGACCCCAGGAATGTGTCAATAAAGTTTCCCCTTCCTGGGACAATGAATTCACGGTGTTCTTATTTCAATTTCCAGGAGTGTAGTTTTTATTTTTGCACGAACTTTTCAAACGGCCATCGTACGCGACATTATCCCCATCTGAATATGTGCATATCGCTATCCCACGACTTTTGTCACCTCACTGTAGTTGGGTCAGACATCAGCATGTTACACGCTGTAATTCGGAGCCCTCTAACAACAGAGGGTTGCAAGTTGCGTCAGCGAAACGATAAGTCTACCGCGTAATATGTATGACTTGAATTACCTCAATCGATAATGAGAATAGAGCAAAAAATTCGGAGGCATTACTTTTCAGCACGTCCTCGTCTGTGGGTAGTCTAGTCGAGTATGTTATCCACTGCGTACGACAAAAAAGGCGAAGCGTTTCTCGCGCTGGCTATGAAACTTGGTGTAAGCGCACATGAGCGTCTTCCTCTGTGTATGTCCGCACACGTGGTGTCAGCGGCACGCACCCCGGCGCCGTCGCCGGCCGCTCCAAGCCATCGATTGCCGCCAGCTCAAGGTCCACAGTCGACGCTGAAGGCCACTGCAGTCCCATTCCCAAGGATATTACTGCCGTAGGCCCTACACACGTGCTGCTGCTGCTGCTGCTGCTGCGGGGGCACCATAAATCAGCCGTCCCGGCCAGAATGCCGACATTTCCAGATTGCCCCAACAATAGACTCAGAGCCGGGTCGCCCGATTCATCGACGTCACGCCGCCTTTGGCGTAATGCCCTTCCATTCGCAAGGGATTGTGCAGTGAGCGGCCTCTCGCCAAGCGCCCCGTGTTCCGAGAGAGACGATTCCGGTGGCGAATGTGGAAAAACGTTCGACCCCGATAAAGGGGCGGTTCCTCGCTAGAAGACTGCGTGTTTATGTTCTGGCTGGTATTCCAGGCTTCTCTGTTGTGTCTCATTAAGTGTGAACATGTGACACTGCTACTGATCGCCCTGTTGGACAGGAACGTTAAGCATGCATCAGTTGACGCGTACGTGTTCCCAGGTTTACCCAACAACATGGGCAGTGCGCACGGAATCATCGAGATTGGACCGTGCCTCCATGGAGACTTGTCGCCTAGTCGGATAAATCATATGTCTCATTAAACCAGGTCTACGAACATATCGGCTTACGATGCCATCTACACGAATGGCTGCTCGAAATACGCGCCACACTACGGACGTTGCCCGATGAGGGCAACTTTATGCAGTGGGGGACATTCGCCTGACCTTCTGTGGTGTCTATGATAGTGGTCAAGGGCACCATGGTAGTAGTGGACAACGTGAACATTATTGCGACGACTTCAATCTCTTCGCGCTTTATGTTTTCCCCGATGACGATGGCATCTTTCAGCAGGGTAACTGCCACTGAATAAACGGTAGAGGAACATGTGGGCCACCAAATTCGCCTTTTGGACTACATCTGGGATGCTGTCATTTCGCAAGCTTTTGGTCCACTAACCACCAATCTGTAATTTACGGATACTGGGTGACTTGTGCGTAAATACCTGGTACCTCCGAAAAATTAACGAGGACTCATCGATCCAAAAATAGCTTGTGTATTGCGCACCAAATATGGACCAATACGGTATCAAGCAGGTAGTCACAATTTCTGACTCTTCAGTCTATAGCAGCGTGAATGATACATTTGGTTAAAGCTCTGATGATGAAAGGAATGTTCGAGATCGATTCAGTTATGAAACAAATTAGTATTTTTATTATGCAGACGTCGATCGATGCTCTATCATCACTTTGACTTTTACTAAGTCCCTTAAAACCTTTATAGTTACAATCATGAGATCTCCGAGGCAACAATTTCATACGACTCTCCTTTTTCCTACCACCATCCAGAGGCTGCACATTTGTTTGTCTTCGACTATTAAAGATTGCTACTTCAGAACTTTTTTCTCCTATTTCCTATCTTATATTTCTTTTATTACTCAGGGAAACTTATATCACTCTACATTTAAACCACATCCCTCACGTTTCGATCAGCACCGTCGAAAGTTTCTGCTCCATTTCATGACGAACTTGATGGCTAGAAGATGTAGTTTTATTCGCCTAGATATTTTTTCTTGCTTTAGAAGCTACTGAATTCTATCAGATATTGGTGTAGATCAGGAGACAGAAATGGAACACATTGCTCTACAAAAATCCTATTTCTTTTTCTGTGATCAGAAACATAGTGCAAGTCAAGTCAACAAAGACTGGGGATTTTATGCTCTCGTGCCGTAGACATACAGAAGCTAAACAATACTTGGGAGGATTACCTTGTGACAGCTCCACTTCCTTTAAAGATAATTTTGAGATTCATTCTCGAGATCTAAAGTCCATATAATTTCAGTTTTTATAGTCTGTCACTGCTGGACCATCGGTATAAGGGACGTAAAATAAAAATCCTCTGGAAAAATTAATTTGCCAGTACAAAAATCAGGACTGGGAACCTACAATTCACATCTGACTACTCTGAGTAATATTTCACCGCTCTGGGCGCTGGTAAGCATCGTAGAGCACTATATGACAAGGCAGAGGAAAGCATGCTCCCAACTTCACACATCAATCCATCATAAGCCGCCCACTATACTGAATTACTGGAAGAAATCAGTGTCAACTGCAATAGCACTAGCCTGGTGCAACTACAAACTCGTGACTCCAAAATGGATATATTGCCAAGAACGTGGAACAATATTTTTCCAAAAATCATTAATAAAAGATGCAGAAAATGCTGAGTTGCACCGATTGTTGCACTCTCGGTTCAAGAGACAGCTCGCAGATGTCGAGAAAGAAAAGTTACTGGAAATGTATGCATCCGTAAGAAGATCGATGCGCGAAGCATACAGCTTCCACGTTGTTGAGTGACTGTAGGAGGATACTGGAAGACTCAGACAGAATTTATAGTTAATGAGGTGAATAGCTGCTTGCTATAAGTGTAGAAAAATGTAAAGTAACGCAGATTAGTAGGATAAACAACCCTGTTACGTTCGAATACAGCATTAGCAGCGTGGTGTTTGACACAGTCAAGTGGATTAAATATTTAAGCGTAACTACAAGCTGCGACATGGTCGCGAATTGAACGGTGACCCGAATGTAGAATAAATTTCCTTTACTTCACGTCTATGGTCACATAGAGGTGAAGTAAAGCAAATTTATCCTAAGCGTAACGTTGCAAAACGATGTGTAATGGAGCGATGACGTCAGGTTGATAGTAGGGAGGGATAATGGTCGACTTCGGTTTATTGGGAGAATTTTAGGGAAGTGTAGCTCATCTATAAAGGAGACGATAGAATGTTTGGAATCCCCACCAGGACGGATTAAAGGAAGCAATTGAAGCAATTCAGAGGTGTACTGCTAGACCGCTAAGTTCGATCATCACGCAAATACCGTATGACGGATATGGTCAAATGGGAGACCCTAAAGAGAAGACGACATTCTCTACGCGAGGCATTTTTGAGGAAATTTAGAGAAGCGGCATCTGAGGCCGACTGCAAAACGATTCTACTGCCGCCAACGTAGACTCTGGGTAACGACCACAAAGATAAGATGAGACAAATTATGGCTCTTACGGAGGCTCACAGAAAGTCGTTTTCCCCCTGCTCTGTTTGCGAGTGGAACAATGAAGAAAATTACTACTAGTGGTACGTTGTACACTTAGTCATACACCGTACGATAGCTTGCGATACACGAGGTGCATTCAATTTCTAAGACCTCCGATTTTTGTTCTAATTAACTACTCACCCGAAATCGATGAAACTGTCGTTACTTCTCGACGTAATCGCCCTGCAGACGTACACATTTTTCACAACGCTGACGCCATGATTCCATGGCAGCGGCGAAGGCTTCTTTAGGAATCTGTTTTGACCACTGGAAAATCGCAGAGGCAATAGCAGCACGGCTGGTGAATGTGCGGCCACGGAGAGTGTCTTTCATTGTTGGAAAAAGCCAAAAGTCACTAGGAGCCAGGTCAGGTGAGTAGGGAGCATGAGGAATCACTTCAGAGTTGTTATCACGAAGAAACTGTTGCGTAACGTTAGCTCGATGTGCGGGTGCGTTGTCTTGGTGAAACAGCACACGTGCAGCCCTTCCCGGACGTTTTTGTTGCAGTGCAAGGAGGAATTTGTTCTTCAAAACATTTTCGTAGGATGCACCTGTTACCGTAGTGCCCTTTGGAACGCAATGGGTAAGGATTACGCCCTCGCTGTCCCAGAACATGGACACCATCATTTTTTCAGCACTTGCGGTTACCCGAAATTTTTTTGGTGGCGGTGAATCAGTGTGCTTCCATTGAGCTGACTGGCGCTTTGTTTCTAGATTGAAAAATGGCATCCACATCTCATCCATTGTCACAACCGACGAAAAGAAAGTCCCATTCATGCTGTCGTTGCACGTCAACATTGCTTGGCAACATGCCACACGGGCAGCCATGTGGTCGTCCGTCAGCATTCGTGGCACCCACCTGGATGACACTTTTCGCATTTTCAGGTCGTCATGCAGGTTTGTGTGCACAGAACCCACAGAAATGCCAACTCTGGAGGCGATCTGTTCAACAGTCATTCGACGATCCCCCAAAACAATTCTCTCCACTTTCTCGATCATGTCGTCAGACCGGCTTGTGCGAGCCCGAGGTTGTTTCGGTTTGTTGTCACACGATGTTCTGCCTTCATTAAACTGTCGCACCCACGAACGCACTTTCGACACATCCATAACTCCATCACCACGTGTCTCCTTCAACTGTCGATGAATTTCAATTGGTTTCACACCACGCAAATTCAGAAAACGAATGATTGCACGCTGTTCAAGTAAGGAAAACGTCGCCATTTTAAGTATTTAAAACAGTTCTCATTCTCGCTGCTGGCGGTAAAATTCCATCTGCCGTACGGTGCTGCCATCTCTGGGACGTATTGACAATGAACACGGCCTCATTTTAAAACAATGCGCATGTTTCTATCTTTTTCCAGTCCAGAGAAAAAAAAATCGGAGGTCTTAGAACTTGAATGCACCTCGTACATATGGGTATGAAGAAGCAAATTTTTTTTCTTGCACCATGCTTCCATCACTCTGCAACAATTTAATATTTTCATAGCTTAAATTTGAAATTAATAGTTTAGTACGAATTTGACTAAAAACAGACGAAACACGTGTGTAATCTGTACCCGTATCTGGGCAGCTAATGCGCGCTGGTTCACTTACACTCGAGTCAGAGGTATCCTAATGAAGTTGTCATTGCCACTATTTGGTCAGCAAGGGTATGAGAGGTGCTGATATACAGCCCCTGATCACCAGGGCTTCTTGTCAAACTAACCAGTTAAAATACGAACCTTTCCTCAGTGTCACACAGTATACAGGTGTCCCAAACTGATGAGTCATCTGCCGGGGAAATCAAACTTCGTGACCTGTTTTGTATCGATCGAGAGGTCTAAGTTGCGTGTCAACACCGCGTTTCCGCCTTTAATTTTCTTCCATGTCGATAATTACCCATAATAATGCAACACAATACCACGCAGCTCAAGCAGTTATAACAGTTATTCACTCGATACGGAGACATGCTTGACGTGTTAAGCCAATTATTTGTCCCATAAACTATGTGCATGATTCTATAGACGTATGGAAAGAATCTGTTTAAAGTTCGTATGTTTAAGATTTTATTATGTATGTTGCACTATGTAGAGCAATGGCTTTTTTGAGGGCTTCGTAACTCAATTGGTAAACACAGAACCTTTATAGGAGCACTATCTTCTGCGTCTTTTCTTTCTCTATATCTGTCTGTCCGACTGTTCAGAACCATTTTTATCAGGAACGAGTAGACGTACCAAATTGAAATTTATGTCACATGCTAAGGTCTGCAATTCCTTCACGGTGTAAAAAATTTAAGCTCTAAGTCAGTCAAATGAAAAGTAGTGGCATCTGGATCCCCACTTTTCCGTCAGTCTTTTAAGGAGGTATTTATTCGCCTTTTTCGTGCTCTCCCAGTTGCATTTTTCGCTGGTGTTTTGTTATGTTTGTTATATTTTTTTATATTCAGAAAATAACTCATAAAACTCTTTACGATACTTCCCCTTGATCTAGAATAATGAAATTTGGCAAAAATCAAGGTTTCACAGTGAAAGTAAGGGGGGAAAATCCAAAAATGGTTAATTCTTAAGTATATCACACAAAATGTTTTTGTCATTTGTTATATGACTCTCTATTTGTCCTCCTGTTAAGGCCGCCTTTTATCAGGAACGGGTAAACGTATCGGGGTGAAATTTATGTCACATACTAAGATATATAGCCCTTTATTGACGTAAAAAATTTAAGCTTCTAAGTTAATGCAGTCAAAACATTTTGATACTCCTAAACTCAAAAAAAGGTTCAAATGGCTCTGAGCATTATGGGACTTAACTTCTGAGGTCATCAGTCCCCTAGAACTTAGAACTACTTAAACCTAACTAACCTAAGGACATCACACACATCCATGCCCGAGGCAGGATTCGATCCTGCGACCGTAGCGGTCGCGCGATTCCAGACTGTAGCGCCTAGAACTGCTCGGCCACCCCTCCTAAACTCACGCATCGAAGCCTGTTGGTATTTCCCATTGACCTAGAATCATGAAATTTGACAAATCGACGTAGCATGCGGTAAGTCGCGCAATGAATATTGTGAACACCTCAGACAACAAGTATGTTATAGGCATAATGATTGATATAGCAGGGGTGTTTGATAATTTTTGGCGACCTATCCTATTTAAAAGTCTTTAACAGATGGGCAGTCCCAGTTGTCTCTATAACACTCTACGAGATTATCGCACAGACAAGCAGGTGCAATTAGATTGTCCAGGAAAGAAAATTGTGAAATACATCGCCAACGGCTGTCCGCAGGGCTCTATCTGTGGTCCAGGGTTCTATCTGGGATATTGGCACAAAGAAATCACTGAACCAGTTTCAGAATTTAACAAACAGTAGAAGCTGTATCGCCTATGCAGACGATCTTCTAATTATAGTCCCTGACCACAAAACGACTATATTAGAGGAATGTCGTAGTGTAGTTCTTGAAAAACGAAATAACTGATTCGTAGAAAACAAACTAACATTAACAGCACACAAAACAGTCTATATGTTACTAAAAGGAACGTTATCAAGAACGAAAAACCCCACAATCAGAATAGATGACCAGCCTGCGAAAAGAAACGAAGTATGTAGGTGCCTTGGAATTAACATCGACGAAAAGCAAAACTTCATGCATGTGTAAAAATCATCTGCCAGAGAGGCATTAAAATTCTAAACAAAACAGCAATAATTGACCAAAGAAGTTTTCAGATGCCACTGCGTGCAATAGGAAAGTACCACAACGTAATTTTACTCGCTGTTGTGGGCTACGGGTCGAGCGGCTGAGCTCATAGAGCCAGAAAGTCAAAAACCGTACAGTCTCTACGGCGAGCACAGAGGTGTGTACCCATGCGCCCGACAGACGCGTATAGAACAACATCGACTGAGGCGCTGCTGGTGGTACCAGACTAGACCTAGCGGCCAGAAAGAGAGGTGCACAATATTGGCTCAAAAAGCGCGAGTATGATAAGGTGAAGGATATACTGGGAACAAGAGCCGTAACGAATAAGGAAATAAAAACATGCATTGATAGATAATGGCAAAAAATCTGGGACCGGGCAGAAACATGGAGGAGAACCTACCAGTTCCTTCCTTACATTTTGCCGTCCGGCGACACCGCAGTGGTGTGCGCGAAATAGCGGTCAACGGCCGGTGACACCACAGTGGTGTCGTGAGCATAGTACCGCGCAGTGGCTCGTGACAGCACATTAGTATCTTTTTCATTCTGTTGTTTTGTTTAGGTAACAATAAGTTACACACGTCAACAAGTTTTTTTGTTTTTGTAAGTACTTGCCCACTTTCATCATGGCAGACGAAGGAGGCGATACGGTTATTTACGATGAATGCGCGGACGTCTTGTCTGACGTTCCGGACGACTTGGCCGATTGGGGAGAAGGCATTGGATATCAATAAAATGAAAGTGAAGCAGAATCGTCGGAAGATAATGAAATACGTCCAAGAAGAATTCGGCGAACGCTACGGACGCCAACTGATTCGGATGAATCAGACGAAGAAGACAGACTATGATTTACTGAGGACCAATAATAAATTTGAAGGATCTCCGGATCCACACATATTTCCCAAAGATACAGTGTCGTGGATATCGTAGAATTATATATTGGGAACAATCTATTTGAATATATTATCAACGAAACCAACAAGTATTACAGTCAAAATTGCAATAGAAGGAAAATGGATAAAAAAATGCCAAATTTGTCGACGTTACGGGACCCGTACTTAGAAAATGGCGTGGGCTTGCTATCCTTATGGGAATTGTAAAAAAAGTAAGGATCGATGATTACTGGTCAGCGAATCCATTGATAGACACATCGATATTTCGCAAAATGATGTCCCGCAACCGATACAGACAAATATTATCATTTTTACATTTTTCTGGCATCAACAATAAACCGGGTAATGTCGGCCGGCTTTTCAAAGTGCAATTCCTTACTGATTATTTTTCCAAAAAGTTTAAATAAACGTTTAATCTAAGCCAAAACATCTCAATTGGTGAAGGAATGATACCGTGGCGTGGACAGTTAAATTTTAAAGTTCTCAGTCCGTCGAAAATTACGAAATACGGCATACTCATTCGGATGCTGTGTGATTCGAGTACGGGATACATTTCCTCATTCAAGATATATTCCGGAGCTGGACAACCCTTAGTAAAAACAGTGATGGAACTACTGACACCTTATGAAAAGTGGTATCAACTCTACATGGATAATTATTATAACAGTGTAGAACTTGCAGAGAAGTTACTTGAAAAGAAAATTCGAGTTTGTGGAACAATACGGCAAAATAGAGGATTGCCGGAAAAATTAAAGCACGCAAAAGTCAATGTGTTTGAAGCTTGTCATGAACGGAAAGGTGACAAGCGGCCGGCTGCAAGCCAAGTAATCCGAATTAGCGCTGCCGGCGCCAAACGAATAAAGTTGTACGAGACGTGCGAAGAGTAAAGTGCTAACATGAAAAACAGAACAAGAATGCCATATTTCCTTCCGACCAAGGGATGACACTACCTGTCCGAACATGGTCCACATTCCAGCTACTTAGTAAAATGTGGCAACGCACTACAGACATTTGTGTATGTGGAGCAATCGGCTACCTGGAACACATCGTCCGGGAATGTGCCATTAGACAAGATGTTACAGAATTGGACAGGAATGCCTTTGGTAACAGAATAGTCTATAACAGAATAAGAAGCTGCGGCATAAGCTGAACTCGGTAACATCTAAAATAACAGCTTATGAGCTGCAAACTTAAATGGTTGAGAGACAATCAAGAAGAGGCCAAAGACAACGAGACGTGACACGGCGCAAGATCCACCTAAGACAACCTTCCCGAAGCAGTGAGGAGATGAGCTTTGGGAGAACCAGGAATGATTTCCTGCGACCCTGGTAGCCATATCACAATCTCTACACCTTGGGTGGCACAGCAGCATAGCTATATGAATCCTGAGTCCAGACAGAAAAAAAATTCAGTTTGGTTCTGACACCAAGTATAGAAGTGTAGTATAGTGTAGTGTTCTGCAGTGTAGCGCTGTGTAGTGTAGTGTTCTATAGTAGTGTCGATCAGGATTATAAATTACAAAATTTGTGATCTACCAATGCACCAATGCTAAATATTGTATCAGACCAGTAGCGTGTGTCTTGTGGATTCCGGATGAACATATACGAGGTGCATTCAAGTTCTAAGGCCTCCGAATTTTTTTTTCTCCAGACTGGAAAGAGATAAAAACATGTGCATTGTTTTAAAATTAGGCCGCGTTCATTGTCAATACGTCCCACAGATGGCAGCATCGTACGGCAGATGGAATTTTACCGCCAGCGGCGAGAATGAGAACTGTTTTAAATACTTAAAATGGCGACGTTTTCCTTACTTGAACAGCGTGCAATCATTCGTTTTCTGAATTTGCGTGGTGTGAAACCAATTGAAATGCATCAACAGTTGAAGGAGACATGTGGTGATGGAGTTAAGGATGTGTCGAAAGTGCGTTCGTGGGTGCGACAGTTTAATGAAGGCAGAACATCGTGTGACAACAAACCGAAACAACCTCGGGCTCGCACAATCCGGTCTGACGACATGATCGAGAAAGTGGAGAGAATTGTTTTGAGGGATCGCCGAATGACTGTTGAACAGATCGCCTCCAGAGTTGGCATTTCTGTGGGTTCTGTGCACACAATCCTGCATGACGACCTGAAAATGCGAAAAGTGTCATCCAGGTGGGTGCCACGAATGCTGACGGACGACCACATGGCTGCCCGTGTGGCATGTTGCCAAGCAATGTTGATGCGCAACGACAGCGTGAATGGGACTTTCTTTTCGTCGGTTGTGACAATGGATGAGACGTGGATGCCATTTTTCAGTCCAGAAACAAAGCGCCATTTAGCTCAATGGAAGCACACAGATTCACCGCCACCAAAAAAATTTCGGGTAACCGCAAGTGCTGAAAAAATAATGGTGTCCATGTTCTGGGACGGCGAGGGCGTAATCCTTACCCATTGCGTTCCGAAGGGCACTACGCTAACAGGTGCATCCTACGAAAATGTTTTGAAGAACAAATTCCTTCCTGCACTGCAACAAAAACGTCCGGGAAGGGCTGCGCGTGTGCTGTTTCACCAAGACAACGCACCCGCACATCGAGCTATCATTACCCAACAGTTTCTTCGTGATAACAACTTTGAAGTGATTCCTTATGCTCCCTACTCACCTGACCTGGCTCCTAGTGACTTTTGGCTTTTTCCAACAATGAAAGACGCTCTCTGTGGCCGCACATTCACCAGCCGTGCTGCTATTGCCTCAGCGATTTTCCAGTGGTCGAAACAGACTCCTAAAGAAGCCTTCGCCGCTGCCGTGGAATCATGGCGTCAGCTTTGTGAAAAATGTGTACGTCTGCAGGGCGATTACGTCGAGAAGTAACGCCAGTTTCATCGATTTCGGGTGAGTAGTTAATTAGAAAAAAAATCGGAGGCCTTAGAACTTGAATGCACCTCGTATCTGTGCGCCAGGTGGCCAAGCGGTAGTATTTTCTTTATTCCCTTTTTAATGATTTTTTTAGTTATAATTCTTTTTTGTGGATATTCTACACAGGTTTTTTCTCTTTAAATAGTATAATACTAAATTATACTAACGCATTTGAAATTATGTTAAAATACGAGGACTGTCCAGAAAGCAAGTTCCGATCGGTCGCGAAATAGAAACCACTGTGAAAACCACAAACGTTTTATTTGAACACTTAGGTACAACTTCCACCTACTTCTCTACACAGTCGCCGCTCCAACTTCGAGTGTTGTCGTAGTGTATCAGCTTTCCAATATCCTCGTCACAGAAAGCAGCCGCGTGTGCTTTCGATCAATTATCTGCACTGGGCTGCAGCTCGTTGTCTGTGAAAATATTTTGTCTTCACAGGCAGCGGTTCTTGTGAGCAGAGATGAGGCTCAGGCGGAGCCAGTTACGGACTGTATTGAGGGTGATCAAACACTTCCCATCGAAAACGCTGCGGGAGCGTCTTCATTGGCCCTGCAGTGTGCGGCCGAGAACTGGCATGAAGAAGGAACTGCTCGACAGTTGTGTTGTGTGGGCTGCATGACACAGGCGAAATCTCTAACCAGGCCCTCATGCTTGGAGGGAGACGCTATTCCCTACGCATCTTTACGTGCTCAGTGATCATTCAAAACTGAAAAGAGCGACGCGACACGATCGACGGGCATACTAGAGACACTGCCCAACACATCTGTGCAAAGTTTAACCGGATTTTCCCAGTGGTTTCCATTTCGTGACCTTTCGGAACTTTCTTTCTGGTCAACCCTCGCATTATGTAGTATATACATGCCGATTAATGCGCTATTCTTTAATATAGATAACAGATTAATGTGCTATTCTTGAATATAGATAACAGATTAAAACAAATTAGCAAATAAATAAATAAATAGATTATATAGATTGAATAGCGGCCAAGACTGCAGCCCTGTCTTACATCCTTTTTAATCCGAGCATGTTCTTTTGATATTCTGTTCTCATTTTCTTCTCTCAGTTCTTGTCTTAACTGTGTATTATCCGTCTCTTATTATGGATTACACATATTATTCTGAGAATTTTGAACATTGTTTTTTATTTTTCTTTGTCGAATGTTTTTTCTACGTCGACTAATCCTCTGAAAGATTCTCGATTTTTCTTACGTCTTGTCTCCTTTACCAGTCGCAACGCCGGAACTGCCTCTCTCGTGCATTTACCTTTTCTAAAACCAAACTGTTCGTCATGTAACGGATCCTCAGTTTACTTTTCCAATCTTGTGTATATTATTTTTGTCAACAGCTTTGATGCATGAGTTGGTAAGGTAACTGTACTATAGTTTTCACACTTCTCTGTACCTCCTTTCTTCTGGATTGTCTGAACGTCATTTTTACGAAAGTCTGATGGTCTATCTCTAGTCGCAAAGATTCTGCAAACCAACTTGAATAATCGTTTTGTTGCCGCTTCCCTAATGATTTTATAAATTCCGAAGGAATATTACTTATCCCTTCGCCCTTATTTGATCGTATGTATTCCAAAGCAGCGTTAAATTCTGACTCTATTGCTGGATTCCCTATGATTTCCATATCGACACCCAATTATCTTTCAATTGCATCATGAGACAAATCCTCGCCTTCGTAGAGACCTTCAGTATACTGTTGCTATCAATCCGCTCTCTCCTCTGCGCATAATACTGGAATTCCTATTGCTCTCTTAACATTGATGTCCTTGATATTAATTTCGTCGGAAACTGTTTCGACTTTTCTATATGCCAAATAAGTCCCCACAGATCACTTCTTTTCAATTTCTTCACTTTTTCCTGCTGCTTTTCCGCTTTGGCTTTTCTGCACTTCCTATTAATTTCATTCCTAAGTAACTTATATTTCTACAGTCTTGAATCTCCATCACTTTTGCACTTCTTTCTTTCGTCGATTAGTTAAAGTATTTCTTCTGTTACCTTAAATTCCTTCACCGTTATTTATGGTTGTCTGTCCAACTTCTGTGATTGCCATTTTTAGAGATGCCTTTTTCTCTTCAACTGAACTGCCTACTATGGTACCTATTGTCGTAGTATTTACGGACGTAGAGAACTTGAAACATGCATCACCGTTCCTCAGTGGATCAGTGTGTAATTTCTTTTCACACTGATTCTTCAGGACGATTCTCTTAAACTTCAGCCGACGCTTTATGACTACTAAATTGGGATCCGAGCCGATATCTGATCTAGGGTACCCTCAACAATCCACCATCTGATTTTGGAATCTGCCTCATCATGATGTATCCAACTGTAATTTTCCAGTGTCTGCAGACGTGTCCAAGTACACCTCCTCCTCTTGTGATTTGTGGAAAATGAATTTAAAAGATCTTTCTCATCTCTGACTCACACTACGGAGCCCATATTCTCTTGTAACTATTTCTTCTATTCCCTCCCGCGTTCCAGCCCCCCCCCCTCCCCCCATGATTATTATATTTTATCACACTTTACGGACTGTCTTATCCGATGAATGTTCTCATATACCTCCTCTACCTCTTCACGTGCTTTGGACGTCAGTACGTATATCTGAAATATTGTTTATGGTGTAGTTTCCAGTCGATTCTGATGAGAATAACCCTATCACTGAACTGTTCGCACTAACCCACAATTCCAGTTCGTGATGAATCCTACTCTCGTTATACCATTTTCTAAAAAAAAATGGCTCTGAGCACTATGGGACTCAACTGCTGTGGTCATCAGTCCCCTAGAGCTTAGAACTACTTAAACCTAACTAACCTAAGGACATCACACACACCCATGCCCGAGGCAGGATTCGAACCTGCGACCGTAGCAGCAGCGCGGATCCGGACTGGAGCGCCTAGAACCGCCCGGCCACAACGGCCGGCTATATACCATTTTCTGCTGGTGTTGATATTACCCTATATTCTTCTGACCACAAATCCTTATATTCTATCCATTTCACCCCATTATATCTATAATGACTCTTTTCGTTTCTATTTTCAGATTTTCTAGCTTCCCTACCACGTTTAAAATTCAGACGTTCCGTTCTTCGACTCGTAGAATGTTACCCTTTCGTTATTTATTCACTCTTTTTCTCATAGCTACCTCCGTCTTGTCGCTCGCCTCCCGGAGGTCCGGAGAGTGGTTAATCCAATTTATTTTGCCAACGGAGAGACCATCATGACCCTTTTCCAACTGCAGAGCATATGTCCTGTGACATACTCATGCCACAGGTTATTGCTGATTCTTCCGCATTCCAATCTCAAGGGCAAAAGGAGGTGCCAGTTCTCTCTCCAAAAAATTTTTGGGAATTTGTGGTAAGTTCCTATGGGACCAAACTGCTAAGGTCATCGATCCCTAGGCTTACACACTATTTAATCTAACTTACGCTACATACATCCGTGCCCGAGGGAGGACTCGAACCTCCGACAGGGGGGCCCGCGTGATCCGTGGCAAGGCGCCTTACACCGCACGGCTACCCCGCGCAGCATTCTCTGTCCACTCCTCCGCCTAGTTGACAAGACGTTTGACAGAGCGAGGGTGACTGTTTTTACCGGGATTGTTCGGCTGACATTGCTGATGATCATTTCAAAGTTCAAGCAGTGGCAGGGATCTAATCCGGAACTCCGAAAGTCAATGATTACCAGCCAAACAAGCTACCCTTAGGTCACTTTTATTTTATTTTATAATTCAGCCCTCCGTACCACCCGTTCTAACCGATCCTTACGCTTTGCAGGTACGCCTTCGTGAGCTCCTGCGCTATATACAGGGTGAGTCACCTAACGTTACCGCTGGATGTATTTCGTAAACCACATCAAATACTGACGAACCGATTCCACAGACCGAACGTGAGGAGAGGGGCTAGTGTAATTGTTTAATACAAACCATACAAAAATGCACGAAAGTATGTTTTTTAAATGGAATCACGTTAGTTTTGTTAGCACATCTGAACATATAAACAAATACGTAATCAGTGTCGTTTGTTGCATTGTCAAATGTTAATTACATCCGGAGATATTGTAACCTGATGCTTGAAGGCTCCGACGTTCAGTTGCGTGTTGTAACAAACACGGGCCACGGTCGGCGAGCAGCATCTGCAGGGACATGTTTACGATGACGACCGTGTTTACGAGTGTGGCTGTAGTGCACTGTTGTGGCTTGGTCTAGCTGTCGCAGTGTCCGCATGTAGCGCTTGCTGCTATTGTTATTCTGCATTCGTCTCCGCACGCAGACCAACTGTAGTACACCGTGTTACCAGACGTCTGTGATAGTGTAGTGTTGTAGGAACTGTGACCATGGTGTATTCGAACTCTGAAAAGGCGGAGATGATACTCATCTATGGCGAGTGTCGACGAAATGCAGCTGAAGCCTGCAGCGTGTATGCAGAACGGTACCCGGACAGAGAGCATCCAACGTGCCGCACATTGCAAAACATCTACCGCCAACTGTATGCAACAGGTATGGTCGTAGCACGCAAACGGGTCCGTAACAGGCCCGTCACAGGAGAAGCGGGTGCAGTTGCTGTGTTAGCTGCTGTTGCCATGAACCCACACATGAGTACACGGGACATTGCGAGAGCCGGTGGACTGAGTCAAAGTAGTGTCATGCGCATACTGCATCGTCACCGCTTTCACCCGTTTCATCTGTCGCTACATCAGCAATTACATGGTGATGACTTTAATCATCGAGTGCAATTCTGTCAATGGGCATTAACAGAGAATGCGTTGCAGTTCTACCTGTTTACCGATGAAGCGGGTTTCACAAAGCACGGGGCAGTGAATCTACGGAACATGCATTACTGGTCCGTGGACAATCTTCGCTGGCTCAGACAGGTAGAGCGACAGCGACCGTGGACTGTAAATGTATGGTGCGGAATCATTGGCGACCACCTCATTGGTCCTCACTTCATTGCAGGGACCCAAACAGCTGCAACATACATCGCGTTTCTACAGAATGATCTGCCAACGTTGCTCGAAAATGTCCCACTGGAAACGCGTCGACGTATGTGGTACCAGCATGATGGTGCACCTGCACATTCCGCAATTAACACTAGGCTGACCCTTGACAGGATGTTCGACGGGCGTTTCATAGGACGTGGAGGACGCATAAATTGGCCAGCCCGTTCTCCTGATCTTACACCTCTGGACTTCTTTCTGTGGGGTAAGTTAAAGGAGAATGTGTACCATGATGTGCCTACAACCCCAGAGGATATGAAACAACGTATTGTGGCAGCCTGCGGCGACATTACACCAGATGTACTGCGGCGTGTACGACATTCATTACGCCAGAGATTGCAATTCTGTGTGCAGCAAATGATGGCCACCACATTGAACATCTATTGGTCTGACATGTCGGGACACACTCTATTCCACTCCGTAATTGAAAACGGAAACCACGTGTGTACGGGTACCTCACCCCTCATGGTAATGTACATGTGCGTCAGTGAAAAAGACCAATAAAAAGGTGTTAGCATGTGGACGTAATGTGCTGTTCCAGTCTCTTCTGTGGCTAAGGTCCATCACCGTTCCCTTTGGATCCCTACGTAGTTCGGTGCTCTCCGATACACACGATCGAACAGCGGAGGAGTGGTACTCAAGCGTCAACATTAGGTCACAATATCTCTGGATGTAATTAACATTTTACAATGCAACAAACGGCACTGATTACGTATTTGTTTATATGTTCAGATGTGCTAACAAAACTAAGGGGTTCCATTTAAAAAAATCGTAGGTTTGTGTTAAAAAACATACTTCCGTGCATTTTTTTATGGTTTCTATTAACCAATTACACTAGCCCCTCTCCTCACGTTCGGTCTGTGGAATCGATTCGTCAGTATTTGATGTGGTTTACGAAATATATCCAGCGGTAATTTTAGGTGACTCACCCTGTATACCAAAATCACTTTTTCTGGTATGTCATGTCAGTAATTTCCCTCCTAATCAATTACTTGTCTTCCTGTAGAAGAGAGATTAATAAGGAGAATTTGTACTTCTTCGTGACCTCGATTAAATGTAACGTATCCTAGTAAAATGAAAATCTTTCTTCTTGCTAGAAGTGCAACTTTGTCTGGCTTCCGTGTTCGTGGCTTAGATCTGCTAAAATGGATATATCAGTCTTCGTCACTTCTAAATTCAAAATTGACAGCGAAGTAAACAAACTTTTTTCTACTATACTCCATATGATATGAGTATTTAATTAAATATTCGTCCATGAAATACAAAGAGTTGCCCAAAAAAATGGTTTCAGGTACAAAATTTGCCTTTGTACCTGACGGACAATTTATGTTATTAGGCAAACTACAAAATATTTCTGTGGCTACCTCCTGATTTCCCTTCAGAGCCACCGAGCCTCCGTAATAAGTAAAAAAAGTTTTTTCTTCTAGTGTTATTGTTGAAGACTTTACTATCCTTGTTAAATAACGATGTATTACTTCCGACGAATGTCGTTGGTGAGTATACATATTGCACAATAGCAGTTACAATGTGTCAGCTGTAAGTTGGCCGGTTGCCAAAGCTGGTTATGAGGAGCGGGAAAAGGAATTCCAGCTTCCACATAGACCACTACTGGGCGAGGGATCATGAGCTATGAAGTGGGATGCGGTTGTGTGTGGGGGGGGGGGGGGGGGGGGGAAGGGGAAACCGCCTGCCTGCTGCAGTGCAGGCACCTTAATCTGCTGTGCTTCATGGTTCACTGAAAGCAGAAGTCACACGAGGAGGTAAAAATCACTTCATTTTGTTCGTAATAGAAACTAAAATTATTTTACGTGTTGAAAACGCTTAATAAAACCATTAACTCAAACAGTTACACACGCTTTTCGCGAGGAAGGACAAACAGTAACCTACGAAGCACACTGAAGTACAACACACTAACACAGCAGTCAACAATGGTCACCTCACACTGTACTGTCGGCTAAGTAATGTGTGAAGTAAAACGTAACGTGTAACGTAAAACAAATGACTGTCAGCCAGAGCCTTTCGACTTTACCGAGTTCAGGACTAGGGAGCTGATAGATCAACTTCCAGTTAACACGATGTAAAATGCCAGACTGATCAAATGGCGGTTACAATATGACTATGGCTAAGGATGCCCATACGATAATTTGTAATGGTGGTGGGGAGGGGGGGCTAGGTCTGTGGATATGGAGTATTTTTAGTCTCTTGGAAAACGAATGCGACTTTTAAGCAACCATTAAAAAGTTCCAGTTCAGACCCTGTTAAACAGCTGTGTAGTGCCAACTTTTTAATCACTTTCTTGTAAGGAAAAAATGAGACTCCACCGTACGTTTTCCTTTCTCTTAGATCTGCTTGTACACCATTGCTCGGTTTCTTGCATTCCAAATCTAGATGATAACTTACCCCAGAAAATTACACCATAAGAGGTTGTGGAACAGAAATATGTTGATGTGTTGTTTTATTCGTTTCCCGAACTAACTGTTATGAGGAAAGTAATACTACTGAACTTAGCATTTGATAAGACAATATTAAAGTTTCTTCCTGTTCATATGATACATTGATTACCTGTGTTATTCTGTTTGTCATACAGAACTGAATTTACTGTTTTCGTACGAAAGTAAGGGAAAGTTCATATGTAGAAAACCAATAATTAATTCTTTGAAACACATTACTGATATTTTCTTCTGTTGATGTCCTTCAACTCGGACTAATTATTACGTTTGTGTCAGCTGCAAAAAGTATCATATTTGTGTGATGAATGTCAAGTGTAAAGTCGTTTGCATATATAAACAATAGGGTGTCGACTCAAAATTTAACTCAATGAAATTACACAATGGATACACCCCAGTCAGCAAAATTTCCCTCCCACCCAGAATTATTCAGTACCACTCCTTAGGTTTTCCATGCGACTACGCACAGTGTGTTCACAAGCCCTGTCCGATAGTTCTACAGTAGACAAACTGTGTACTGTAGAATATTTTGTAATTTGATGTTTTGTGTTACCGTTACGTATGTGTAATAGCGCGCATCACGTCAGAAGGCGACCCACTTCTGAGCTGTTCTAAGCATCTCCCTCGCCTAACTTGCGGCTGGCAATGGTAGATGGACTGCACCTTCACGCCGTGCAGTGAATAACTCTGGATGGCGGTAAGTGTTCTCCAGGAGACTGCGATGTGGCTATGCACCAGTGGCGATGTAGTTCTATTAAGTGTTGTTCTTGGCAACAACTCGTAGGGTTCGGCAACGTGGAAGGCGTTTGATCTTTCTCTGCCGCCACGTGGAACGTAAACCCATCCCCTCCATGCTTCCTTATAGCAATCAGTCCTAGAGCAGGCGCGCCTTCCGACGTGATGCGTACGATTGTCTTCAATACTTACGGAATTCTTGTTATTACCAACTTCTTTCTTGTTTTAGGATGAGAACCAGCTGCAAGAATGTTCCTGCGAAGACGTCAGGTATCCCTACGAAAGAAATCTACATCAGATTGTGACGACACACACTGAAAGAAACTTCCATAATGTTACTTGAGATGACCGACTGCATTTATGTCGATAAACACGTCATTTCAGGTGTATTTTTTATCGATCCGTGTGCGCTCAACTTCAGAATAGGTGCACGATTGTCTGCACGTGCTTGAATGCCTGTTTGTTGACGTACACATGTACATAGATATAAAATGTTGTGAGTATTCAAAACAAACAGAAACAATGTGGACAATATCAAATTTTATAAACCCCGAACCGGGATAAACAGACTCTCCGATACTTTGTAACATTCGACCAATTTTTCCTACAAGTATTTAAAAAAAAATTGATCTGTACTAAAGTCGAATAGAAACGTGTTTAGTGTATTACTGAGTGGTGTTGAAGTGCGTCTGTAACACTTACAAAGAGTCAGTGGACTTGTTTCACCGCAGTATGTCAAGGAAATGGAGACTGGTGAAAGATGAGGAAAACGCCGCATTCTACAGCCACTGCAGGGAGTTAGAGGACCAAGCGTCGATTCTCATCGGAAAGCTACAGAGCATTCTCCGCGAACTGCGACGCCTGGACATCCAAAAAAGCAAACCAAGAACTGCTTACAACAAGCATGACAAAGAAGACGTCGAAATTCAGGTACGGCTGCACGCTCTTTCTTTCCTTGCCACCTAGTGTACATCCGTTATAACAATCGTTTGCAAGTTTGGATCACAACTGGAAAATGTACCTCTTTGAACTTCTAAAACAAGTAGATCTAGCAACAAATACGATGCCCCACAGGGAACGAAGACATACGAAAACTAATATCTCTGCTAATTTTCCTTTTACTGAAGCCAAAAAGTGAAGTAGGAGCAGTTGTTAAGATACTTTACTCGTAATCCCGAGCAAGAGGTTTCAGATATCCGCCTGAGTTTTCGGTTTAATATTGTTTCCTTTAGTTTCTCCAGATTATTGCAACTCACTGCTGGGCGATTCTTCGAACAAGGCAACAGCCGATTACTTTCCACTCAGTTATTCGTGTCAACCAGTTCATTTTCTGTGTACACTGGGCATTGGCCATTGATTTCCCTTCCTGTCAATATGAACTGTCTTTCTTTACACATGTCATATGGCGAGAAAAATTTATTTTGTGAATTATCATGCGTTAACGAGCCTTACTCGAAATTTGCACTCATCAACGAGGCATTCGGTATGTTTGATCTACGTCTACATCGTCATCATTATCCTTTTCCTCCTCCTTAATCTTGAAAACCGAACTCTTGATACTGTGAAGTCTAAATTTTTTTTATTGCGGGAGATGCATCTGGACAGCAGTAATATGTGCCTGAAATAGTTTTGGGACGCCAGCTTTAGGTATGGAGTTTTCTTTGTAGTGTTTCCCAATGGAACTTGTTGAGCAATAATGGAACTTTTTCGTGTGAGCCAGAAAACCGGCGATGAATCGCTTAGATCTTCTTGAATCGTCTCTCTATCCAGTTACAGTTAATCCAGTTTGGTTCGAAAGATCATTGATTTATAGAACCCAGATCAACAGACGCATGTCTGGATGTGCAGCCAACACCTTCCCAGAGAAGATTATCAGGGTATCAAAGACCGTGCTATAGCCTGCACACAGGGAAGGCATCTAATAGCTCTGCTTGTGGTATTTCGAGCCGTGCAGAGAAGTGCTGTGGTCTCCCATCAGGAGAGAGAGAGACTGGCACCAGCAGAGTCCTCCACAGGAACAGAGGTAAGCAGAGGCAGTTGCTTGCCCACGTGATGACAGATGACGATCTGCTCACATGCAGTGCTGGTTTGGCCTCCAGAAGGCCTGCTGGATGGCGACAGCAACAGCTCCACATCAGTCTTGTCTCAGCAACTGGCACTGCTGCGCACAGTGATCAAGTCACTCCAGACAGAACCTGCTGCTCCATAGAATATCGAAGACGAGTGGATGAGCAAACGGTCGACCTATATAGGCCTCCCCTCTCCACAGAACAGCAAAAAAATGAGTAGAGCTCCACCAGAACAGAAGCAGTATCTATACAGGATGACCCCATGTGGCCTGCTGGTGACATCACTCATCCTGGTTTTTCCGTTCAGCCAGCTCTCTTGTTCGCTTCAGGCTTTTACAACTTAGCCTTTCAGATGCTCTTTTCTGCTGTCAGTAAACTGAATAGTTACTCCTCCATCTGACTTAAGCATTCTTACAACATTTTGTGCAGTCACCGTTATGACGATAGTCCACCTTTGCCTTCATGCCATTTTACTGCGTTACTAGATCATGTGTTCATTCACGGCGTTGCAATAGTTTCCATGTTTGCCACTCCATCAGCAGTCCATTCTCACCATTCCACCTGGCTATTGACCCACTATTCCCTCCCTATGGCGTTGCCAGGGAAGAACTTTGAAATTTCCCCCAAGCAGACTACTCTACTGCGCAACAATATTATTAGAGATGAAACAGAAGATCTGATTGGAGAACGTAGTGGAAGGAAATTGGCTGAATCCTTTTTAGATGAACTATCCCTTTATTTAACATAAGCAGATTTAGGGAAGCCACAGAGAATATACGAGGTGCATTCAAGTTCTAAGGCCTCCGTTTTTTTTCTCCGGACTGGAAAGAGATGGAAACATGTGCATTGTTTTAAAATGAGACCACGTTCATTGTCAATACGTCCCAGAGATGGCAGCACCGTACGACAGATGGAATTTTACCGCCAGCGGCGAGAATGAGAACTGTTTTAAATACTTAAAATGGCGACGTTTTCCTTACTTGAACAGCGTGCAATCATTCGTTTTCTGAATTTGCGTGGTGTGAAACCAATTGAAATTCATCGACAGTTGAAGGAGACATGTGGTGATGGAGTTATGGATGTGTCGAAAGTGCGTTCGTGGGTGCGACAGTTTAATGAAGGCAGAACATCGTGTGACAACAAACCGAAACAACCTCGGGCTCGCACAAGCCGGTCTGACGACATAATCGAGAAAGTGGAGAGAATTGTTTTGGGGGATCGCCGAATGACTGTTGAACAGATCGCCTCCAGAGTTGGCATTTCTGTGGGTTCTGTGCACACAATCCTGCATGACGACCTGAAAATGCGAAAAGTGTCATCCAGGTGGGTGCCACGAATGCTGACGGACGACCACATGGCTGCCCGTGTGGCATGTTGCCAAGCAATGTTGACGCGCAACGACAGCATGAATGGGACTCTCTTTTCGTCGGTTGTGACAATGGATGAGACGTGGATGCCATTTTTCAATCCAGAAACAAAGCGCCAGTCAGCTCAATGGAAGCACACAGATTCACCGCCACCAAAAAATTTTCGGGTAACCGCCAGTGCTGAAAAAATGATGGTGTCCATGTTCTGGGACAGCGAGGGCGTAATCCTTACCCATTGCGTTCCAAAGGGCACTACGCTAACAGGTGCATCCTACGAAAATGTTTTGAAGAACAAATTCCTTCCTGCACTGCAACAAAAACGTCCGGGAAGGGCTGCGCATGTGCTGTTTCACCAAGACAACGCACCCACACATCGAGCTAACGTTACGCAACAGTTTCTTCGTGATAACAACTTTGAAGTGATTCCTCATGCTCCCTACTCACCTGACCTGGCTCCTAGTGACTTTTGGCTTATTCCAACAATGAAATTGGAATGTATACCGCAGAGACAGGCTGAACAGTGAAGGGGGAGGCGTGTTTGTAGCGGTAAGAAGTGCAATAGTATCGAAGGAAATTGACGGAGATCCGAAATGTGAAATGATTTGGGTGAAGGTCGCGGTTAAAGCAGCCTCAGACATGGTAATTGGATGTCTCTATAGGCCCCCTGGCTCAGCAGCTGTTGTGGCTGAGCACCTGAAGGATAATTTGGAAAATATTTCGAGTAGATTTCCCCACCATGTTATAGTTCTGGGTGGAGATTTTAATTTGCCGGATATAGACTGGGAGACTCAGACGTTCATAACGGGTGGCAGGGACAAAGAATCCAGTGAAATTTTTTTAAGTGCTTTATCTGAAAACTACCTTGAGCAGTTAAACAGAGAACCGACTCGTGGCGATAACATATTAGACCTTCTGGTGACAAACAGACCCGAACAATTTGAAAAAGTTAACGCAGAACAGGGAATCAGTGATCATAAAGCGGTTACGGCATCGATGATTTCAGCCGTAAATAGGAATATTAAAAAGGGTAGGAAGATTTTTCTGTTTAGAAAAAGTGACAAAAAGCAGATTTCAGAGTATCTGTTGGCTCAACACAAAAGTTTTGTCTCAAGTACTGATAGTGTTGAGGATCAGTGGACAAAGTTCAAAACCATCGTACAATATGCGTTAGATGAGTATGTGCCAAGCAAGATCGTAAGAGATGGAAAAGAGCCACCGTGGTTCAACAACCGAGTTAGAAAACTGCTGCGGAAGCAAAGGGAACTTCACAGCAAACATAAACATAGCCAAAGCCTTGCAGACAAACAAAAATTACGCGAAGCGAAATGTAGTGTGAAGAGAGCTATGCGAGAGGCGTTCAATGAATTCGAAAGTAAAGTTCTATGTACTGACTTGGCAGAAAATCCTAAGAAATTTTGGTCTTTTGTCAAAGCGGTAGGTGGATCAAAACAAAATGTCCAGACACTCTGTGACCAAAATGCTACTGAAACAGAGGATGACAGACTAAAGGCCGAAATACTAAATGTCTTTTTCCAAAGTTGTTTCACAGAGGAAGATTGCACTGTAGTTCCTTCTCTAGATTGTCGCACAGATGACAAAATGGTAGATATCGAAATAGACGACAGAGGGATAGAGAAACAATTAAAATCGCTCAAAAGAGGAAAGGCCTCTGGACCTGATGGGATACCAGTTCAATTTTACACAGAGTACGCGAAGGAACTTGTCCCCCTTCTTGCAGCGGTGTACCGTAGGTCTCTAGAAGAGCGTAGCGTTCCAAAGGATTGGAAAAGGGCACAGGTCATCCCCGTTTTCAAGAAGGGACGTCGAACAGATGTGCAGAACTATAGACCTATATCTCTAACGTCGATCAGTTGTAGAATTTTGGAACACGTATTGTGTTCGAGTATAATGCCTTTCTGGAGACTAGAAATCTACTCTGTAGGAATCAGCATGGGTTTAGAAAAAGACGGTCATGTGAAACCCAGCTCGCGCTATTCGTCCACGAGACTCAGAGGGCCATAGACACGGGTTCACAGGTAGATGCCGTGTTTCTTGACTTCCGCAAGGCGTTCGATACAGTTCCCCACAGTCGTTTATTGAACAAAGTAAGAGCATATGGACTATCAGACCAATTGTGTGATTGGATTGAGGAGTTCCTAGATAACAGGACGCAGCATGTTATTCTCAATGGAGAGAAGTCTTCCGAAGTAAGAGTGATTTCAGGTGTGCCGCAGGGGAGTGTCATAGGACCGTTGCTATTCACAATATACATAAATGACCTGGTGGATGACATCGGAAGTTCACTGAGGCTTTTTGCAGATGATGCTGTGGTGTATCGAGAGGTTGTAACAATGGAAAATTGTACTGAAATGCAGGAGGATCTGCAGCGAATTGACGCATGGTGCAGGGAATGGCAACTGAATCTCAATGTAGACAAGTGTAATGTGCTGCGAATACACAGAAAGATAGATCCTTTATCATTTAGCTACAAAATAGCAGGTCAGCAACTGGAAGCAGTTAATACCATAAATTATCTGGGAGTACGCATTAGGAGTGATTTAAAATGGAATGATCATATAATGTTGATTGTCGGTAAAGCAGATGCCAGACTGAGATTCATTGGAAGAATCCTAAGGAAATGCAATCCGAAAACAAAGGAAGTAGGTTACAGTACGCTTGTTCGCCCACTGCTTGAATACTGCTCAGCAGTGTGGGATCCGTACCAGATAGGGTTGATACAAGACATAGAGAAGATCCAACGGAGAGCAGCGCGCTTCGTTACAGGATCATTTAGTAATCGCGAAAGCGTTACGGAGATGATAGATAAACTCCAGTGGAAGACTCTGCAGGAGAGACGCTCAGTAGCTCGGTACGGGCTTTTGTCAAAGTTTCGAGAACATACCTTCACCGAAGAGTCAAGCAGTATATTGCTCCCTCCTACGTATATCTCGCGAAGAGACCATGAGGATAAAATCAGAGAGATTAGAGCCCACACAGAGGCATACCGACAATCCTTCTTTTCACGAACAATACGAGACTGGAATAGAAGGGAGAACCGATAGAGGTACTGAAGGTACCCTCCGCCACACACCGTCAGGCGGCTTGCGGAGTATGGATGTAGATGTAGATGTAGAAAGACACTCTCCGTGGCCGCACATTCACCAGCCGTGCTGCTATTGCCTCAGCGATTTTCCAGTGGTCAAAACAGACTCCTAAAGAAGCCTTCGCCGCTGCCATGGAATCATGGCGTCAGCGTTGTGAAAAATGTGTACGTCTGCAGGGCGATTACGTCGAGAAGTAACGCCAGTTTCATTGATTTCGGGTGAGTAGTTAATTAGAAAAAAAATCGGAGGCCTTAGAATTTGAATGCACCTCGTAAATCTGGATGATTCAATCTGAATTTGACTCATACTCTTGCTGAAATAAATTAATATTGCATGATTACTGAGTGCACTAAAAAAAAGAAAAAAAAACAGAACTGATTCCAAGAACCTTCAAAGATATCTTGCAAAATGGTTTAAATTTAAAAGCACAGAACCATCAGTAGCCATATGCTGTGGGTTAGACATCCCACTGCACTCAACCCCCCGCATGACATGAAACGAGACAAAATCGTGATTTGTCTGACAACACGACACACATCCAGTCAACTGCTGTCCAATTTTTCTGTTGTTTGACCAACTCAAGACGCTTAATGCTATGTACTGCTGTGAGCAATGATGCGAGGTATCTAACTCCTAACGATCTTGCAAGCCGTTGCATTCGCAATAGAAACTGGTTCAGATGGAGTTGCATTCACTGTGAGCAACATTTTCTATTGAGTTTGATACCGATTGTCATTGGCGAGACTTGGCATTCATCTCTGGCTCCTGTCACTTACGATCTTTACGAGCGTTCTCTTGCCATGTTACATGGTAGCGTATGGTACACCATTCCTCGTAGACACGTTGGACAGTCCACACTGACAAACCAACAAATCGGCGACTTCATACATGGTGTTGTCACGGGCACGGCTGAACACTGTCATGACGTATGTCAGCCGTGATGGTCACATGAGCGACTGATGACAGTTCTACGAGGTGCTATCCAAAATTTTCGGGACTGTTGCTGCTATCTGTTGAAAACCTTACCTTTGGAGTAATGGTCACCATCATCCTCGAAGTAGTTCCCATCCACACGTACACACCGTTCCCAGCGCTTCTGCCACTGGTCAGACGTTTTCTGTAAGTCCTGTTCTTTGAGGATGTTTATCACCGCCAGTGATGCGTCTTGAATCCTATCTAGAGTGGCGAAACAACTGCCTTTCAACTTGAGTTTCAGTTTTGGGAATAGCGCGAAGTCGCAAGGTGCCAAATCTGGCGAGTACGGTAGGTGGGGTACAACCGCCACGTTGTTTTTTGCCAAAAGGATCATGGCGAGCAAGGACGCGTGACAGGGCGCGTTGTCGTGATGCAGCAGCCAGTTCCCTTGACGCCTAAGTTAGGGCCGTCGTCGCCGCACGGTTTCACGGAGCCGTCGCAAAACGTCTCAGTAGTACGCGGAATCCACTGTTAAGCTGGGTGGGACGAATTCTTTCCGCACAATTCCCTTGGTAGCAAAGAAAACGACGATTATGCTCTTCACTTTGCTCTTCACCTGTCTCGCTTTTTTGAGTTTTTGAGAGCCTGGGCTCTTCCACTGGGACGATTGTGGCTTTGTCTCTGTGTCATAACCGTAAATCCAGCTCTCGTCGCCGGTTATAACCCACGGCAAGAAGGTTGGATCATCAGATGCAGTGTGACGACGGTCCGTACACACTTCAACGCGCTGTGCCTTCTGATCCATCGTAAAATCGCCACACACTACACACAGAGTATTACGGAAATCACCGTGGACACGCAGCACGTCCTCCCAGCTGAATGCCACACCGCACACTGACTTATCAGATACGCAACTCCTGCCACCTAGCGGTGCAAAGATCTACTACTCCTACTACTTTCCAGATGGCAGCACCAGTGCCGAAAATGTTGGATTCCACCCCGTATGCCATCTGCAGCATTCCAAACTGACCAATAGGCTCTTTTTACGGGGTGACTAGTATTTTGTCCGATGAGTTTATA
Source organism: Schistocerca cancellata (assembly GCF_023864275.1). Classification (NCBI taxonomy): domain Eukaryota; kingdom Metazoa; phylum Arthropoda; class Insecta; order Orthoptera; family Acrididae; genus Schistocerca; species Schistocerca cancellata. The sequence continues at coordinate 778,349,202 of NC_064628.1, read as the reverse complement.
CTGGTACCTAATTTCTGCACTTGTTAAGACGATTCTTCACCAATAATATCCTTTTTGTCTCTATCGTCAGACCAACAGGTATGTTATATATTGCATCCTCTTGGCGTTGTTTAGGCGACCTGTGGAAAACCTCCCGGAACCTGATGTTCCTCAGACTTGACAAACCGCCATCTGCTGTGTCTTCCTGTTGTCCCATTAGCCTTACCTCAGTCTTCAGCAAGGTCCTGGAACCCATCCTCATCCGACACATCCATCAGCATCTCCACCAGCACCACCTCCTTCCCGCTAGCCAATGTGGCTTTCGTCCATCCTTCTCTGCCAGTGACCTTCTCCTTCACCTCAATCATCTCCTCTCTGAACAACTCAACTCCCGTCACTCCACCATCTTTCTCTCCCTTGACATTGAACGTGCCTACGACCGTGTATGGCATTCTGGTCTCGTCTTCAAGCTCCAAACCTTCGCCCTTCCCATTAACTACGTCCGTCTGATCGCCTCCTTTCTTTCCCACCGTCCTTCCTATGTCACCATCCATAACACGAATTCCTACGCCTCCTACCCCTCCGTCGGTGTGCCCCGAGGTTCCGTCCTCTCCCCCCTTCTCTACCTTCTTTACACGGCGGACGTGCCGCCGCCTTCACCTCCCTTACACCTTCTCCAGTACGCCAATGACGCGGCCTTCCTTGACCTCGTCCCCACCCTGCAACTCTCCCAGCCCTTCTCCAATCCCATCTTGACCGGTTCACCACTTGGTGTAGCCAGTGGCTGCTCAAGGTCAATCCTTCCAAGACCCAGGCGATCATTGGAGGCACAACCACCCCTTCCTTCCGTCTCCTCGATTTCTATCTCACTATCTACGGCTGTCCTATCAACCTCACCCCCACCCTCACGTACCTTGGCATCACCCTTGACCGTCGCCTCTGCTGAACCCCCTCTCCAGATGATCCAAGCCAAGGCACACTCCCGACTCCTCAAGCTCCTTTCTGGCTGCAAACGGGGTCTGGACCCCTCCACCGTCCTCCACACCTATAAATCACTCATCCGCCCTATGCTATGCCCATACTGCCTGGATCGCCACCCCTCCTACCTTCTACAAATTCCTTCAAATCCTGGAACGCCATGTGATCCGCTTCACCTATCGCATCCACCTCCCCTCCCCCACACGGATCCTGTACGACTTAATTCCATTCCCACACCTCCTCCTTTTCCTCGAATGCATACAGATCCTTTACACCTCCCGCAAACTTGATCCCCGTCACCTGCTTGTCTCTCCCATCCTTTCCCACCCCTGTCCACTGCCGCACTGGTACTCCCACATCACACTCGCTCTCCATCTCTCCACACTCCATACCTTTGTCCAATGTGGCTTCTGGCAACTCCCAGTGCCTGATGATGCCCTCCTCTCCGTCTACCCCTCTTACCAACTTTGATTCTCCCCTTCATCCCCCTGTGGTTTTCCTCCAGGGCACCCTCTTCTCTCCCTCCTCTCTTCCTCCCCTTCCTCCCCTCCCCCCGTGCTTCCGACCCCCCCACCTTCTCCCCTCCCCCTCCATTCCCCTCTCCCACTGGCATCAACACCCACTCCCTCTCCCTCCTACCCGCTCCTCTTCCCTTTGAAATGTCCCCGGCTATGTGCATGAACAGTGCATCTTTGCCACCTAATGTACATCCGTTATAACAATCGTTTGCAAGTTTGGGTCACAACTCCAGAATGTACTTCCTTGAACTTCTAAAACAAGTAGATCTAGCAAAAATTATAATGCCCCACAGGGAACGAAGACATACGAAAACTAATGTCTCTGCTAATTTTCCTTTTACTGAAGCCAAAAAGTGAAATACGAGCAGTTGTTAAGATACTTTACTCGTAATCCCAAGCAACAGGTTTCAGATATCCGCCTGAGCTTTCTGTTTAATGTTGTTTCCTTTAGTTTCTCCAGATTATTGCTAGTCTCTGCTGGGCGATTCTTCGAACAAGGCAACAGCCGATTTCTTTCCACCTACTTATTTGGGTCAACCAATTAATTTTCTGTGTTAACAGGGCATTAGCCAGTAATTTCCCTTCCTACCAATATGAACTGTCTTTACACATGTCACACGACAAGAAAAATATATTTTGCGAATTAACATACGTTAACGAACCTTACTAGAAACTTGCACTCATCAGCGGGACATTCAGTATGTTTGATCTACGTCTACATCGTCATCATTATCATTTTCCTCCTCCTTGCTCTTGAAAAACGAACTCTTGGTACTGTAAAGTCCACAATTTTGTTATTGCGGGAAATGCATCTAGACAGCAGTAATATGTGCCTGGAATAGTTTTAGGACACCAGCTTTAGGTACTTCAGTGCTCGTGTGTGTCTTCGCGTCAGTGCTTCAGTGTTTCTCTGTTTATGCTCCTCTGCTCACGTGTGTAAACTCGTTCTGCCCCGTTGTGTTTAGTGATGAACGTTTTTTATTCAAACAGTGCGCCCCTGAACGGCTCCATTTATTTTACTATGTCTGTCTCCCGTTTTTGCCCACCATGTTTGTTTGTTCTTTTCTGCCTTTCTGTTTCCTGTATGTGTTCACTGTGGCCGAAGAGCGGCATACATAGGCCGCTGCCGGCCTACCTTTATTGTAAAGGTATTCAAATAACAATAAAGGAAAAAAAATTGTTTAGGCTCTGCAGATAGCGGTGGATTTGCTGCAGAAGCTGTCAGGGAAATTCCAGAGCCTGTCGTACCAGAAGCAACCGGCGGAAAGTGCCAAGAAAGAGGAGGCCGAGGCGGAGGTGGCCAAAGAGAGGAAGCCGTCGCCTAGCGGCAGCACCGACACCAACACCTCCACGTCCAGCGTGTCGCACCGCAAGCGGAAGCCGCCCCCGCCGCCCCCGCCGCAGCCCAAGGTGTCGCGCGCCGTGTTCGTGTACAAGGCCGAGTACTGGCAGCGCCGCCTGCACACGGTGCGCACCACCGTGCTGTACCTGCTGCACCAGGTGGTCGTGGCCACCATGGCGCACTGCTGCGACGTCGCGCAGCAGAACCACGGCCAGCGCACCCTCTCCAACATGCTCAGGTAGGGGGCAGTGGCGCCGCGGCGGCAGGCTAAGCGGCTCTAGTCGAGAATTTGACAACGGCCAATCATCAGCAACCGTAGTGCAGAGCAATACGACAATCACAAACGGCTGCCACTACACTGCTGACCATTAAAATTGCTACACCACGAAGATGACGTGAAACAGACGCGAAATTTACCCGACAGGAAGAAGATCTTGTGATATGCAAATGATTAGCTTTTCAGAGCATTCACACAAGGTTGACGCCGGTGGCGACACCTACAACGTGTTGACATGAGGAAAGTTTCCAACCGATTTCTCATATACAAGCAGCAGTTGACTGGCGTTGCCTGGTGAAACGTTGTTGTGATGCCTCGTGTATGGAGGAGAAATACGTACCATCATGTTTCCGACTTTGACGAAGGTCGGATTGTAGCCTATCGCGATTGCGGTTTATCGTATCGCGACATTGCTGCTCGCGTTGGTCGAGGTCCAATGACTGTTAGCAGAATATGGAATCGGTGGGTTCAGGACGGTAATACGGAACGCCATGCTGGATCCCAACGGCCTCGTATCACTACCAGTCGAGATGACAGGCATCTTACCCGCATGGCTGTAACGGATCGTGCAGCCACGTCTCGATCCCTGTGTCAACAGATGGGGACGTTTGCAAGCCGGCCGTAGTGGCCGAGCGGTTCTAGGCGCTTCAGTCTGGAACCTCGCGACCGCTACGGTCGCAGGTTCGAATCCTGCCTCGGGCATGGAGGTGTGTGATGTCCTTAGGTTATTTAGGTTTAAGTAGTTCTAAGTTCTAGGAGACTGATGACCTCAGATGTTAAGTCCCATAGTGCTCAGAGCCATTTTTTTTTTTTTTTTTGACGTTTGCAAGACAACAACCATCTGCACGAACAGATCGACGACGTTTGCAGTCCCATAGTGCTCAGAGCCATTTTTTTTTTTTTGACGTTTGCAAGACAACAACCATCTGCACGAACAGATCGACGACGTTTGCACCAGCATGGACTATTAGTTCGGAGACCATGGCTGCGGTTACCCTTGACGCTGCATCACAGACAGGAGCACCTGCGATGGTGTACTCAACGACGAACCTGGGTGCACGAATGGCAAAACGTCATCTTTTCGGATGAATCCAAGTTCTGTTTACAGCATCATGATGGTCGCATCCGTGTTTGGCGACATCGCGGTGAACGCACATTGGAAGCGTGTATTCGTCATCGCCATAGTGGCGTATCACCCGGCGTGATGCTATGGTTTGCTATTGGTTACACGTCTCGGTAAACTTTGTTCGCATTTACGGCACTTTGAACAGTGGACGTTACATTTCATATGTGTTACGACCCGTGGCTCTACCCTTCATTCGATCCCCGCGAAACCCTACATTACAGCAGGATAATGCACGACCGCATGTTGCAGGTCCTGTACGGGCCTTTCTGGATACAGAAAATGTTCGACTGCTGCACTGGCCAGCACATTCTCCAGATCTCTCAACAATTGAAAACGTCTGGTCAATGGTGGCCGAGCAACTGGCTCGTCACAACACGCCAGTCACTACTCTTGATGAACTGTGGTATTGTGTTGAAGCTGCATGGGCAGCTGTACCTGTAGACGCCATCCAAGATCTGTTTGACTCAATTCCCAGGCGTAGCAAGGCCGTTATTACGGCCAGGGGTGGTTGTTCTGGGTCCTGATTTCTCAGGATCTATGCACCCAAATTGCGTGGAAATGTAGCCAAATGTCAGTTCTAGTATAATATATTTGTCCAATGAATACCCGTTTATCGTCTGCATTTCTTCTTGGTGTAGCAATTTTACTGGCCAGTAGTGTATTTAATGCATGGCGATAAGAGGTACAGTTCAATTTTCAATTAAATTAAATTAATTGCTCCGAATATTTGACCTGTTATCTGAAAACTCTAAACAGGTCGTACATATTCGTTAATCATGTTCACATACAATGTTTGACATTATGTATGTAGTAGTAAATCAAGTTCCAAGATGCTACTCCAGGCGGATGCAAAAACGAATATGCGCGACGGAAAATAATAAACGCTAAAATGATGGTTTGGCCCTGTCTGACTACTCTATGAAGCAGATCTTAGGAACTCTTAATGCTCCTTTTAACATATAAATTACAATCTAAACATAAATGAATGATGAAGGCAACTAATATTGCTAAATGATAAACGTTGTTGTTCAATATACATTTATTATAGATTAAAATCAACCCATTAAGTACAATTGTCTGTATTTCCTAACTAAAATTATTAATAAATTGCCCAACTCTGCCCCTTATTATGACTGCGCAGTCTAATATCACTAAAGCGAAATGACTGACATCATTACGCACCAAACATTTGAAAACACTGCTTTCAAAGATGATCCACAGTGGTGTGGACCCTCAGTGGAAACAGACTAACGTGATCACAGCTGTTTAGCTTTGTAGCCTTAATAAGCCGAAGCAATTTGTGATATCACCGTGTGTACTGTGTCTGGTGCCTCGAAGTGACGGTTCTCGTACTCGTTTGCGACGATGGAAGAACTCCAGCCACAAATAAACTCTTTCAAACACTAGGACGGCAGAAGGCGGTCCTCTGACTAATATACCCTAATACTATCTTTTCCTCTCTGTGTTCTACAGACTAGAAACGGGAACTCCCAGCGACAAGGACGGAGTTCAAATTACGTCTCAACGTAAGTATAGGTAGAAGAACTACTCTCAATTACTGAACGCTGCATACTCAGGGACGACTTCCAACCCGGAGGTGAAGTTCGGCTCTGCACCCTCGTAATTCCGAAAGCGAATCATATTCCCGAAACCACGGAATATTCTCCCTATCTACAGATTCTTCCGAACGCCGACCAACCATATTTTAGTCGTTTGTCGTCCAGCGCGGAAAGTTTGCTAGGAAAATCCGATACTCGTACAATGGTACGCTTCTGAGTAAAAATCCTTGGAAATAACCCAGCCTGCATGTTTTCCGAAGTTACACTTTTACGTTCCTCTCACCTGCGTCCAAGATTTGCAGAGTTCCCAGTTATCCTTCTGGTCCTGCTACAGTAGCGGCTGGCCGTCAGCGTATTGTGCTCCAGAGCTCAGGTGCCACGATGTCCATATAGCTACTTCCTGTTTTAAGCAGGACCAACACTTGTGCTTGCCTTTCAGCCAGAGCTTGAGTTCTGCCTGCCGTTTCATCTCCACTGGCGTTGCAACCTCTACTAGTATAGGGAATCATTCATTACGCCGTTCTGTCAAAAAAGACACTCCGTTACCTTTCATGCAATAAGCGTTAACAATTATTCACAAGGCGTATGTGACAGTGTCAGTCTCCTTTAAATATTCATATATACGATGTACAATCTATCAAATGATACCTAATTGTGGTTGTATTTCACGCCAAAGTATGTGGATGTGTGCTTGTAAGTTACGAAATTATAGCCACCTTACAATGTTTACTGCAACCATTGATAGCATTAATATAGAAATAAAACAGAAGTTTAAAAAATAAGGATCAGTTCAAAAAAACATAAAAAAAGGAAAGTAACTCAAGTTTCAGGTGAATAACTTCAATATTACTTTAGTATATACGTTATTGGCAGCCTCGAAGAACTCGAGGTTTGCCGATTAACTGCAACTACACCTACTTCTAAACCTATTCTTCCTACACTGTTCTACGTCACCCACATTGTTATTTGCGTGACTCGGCAATCCTCGCGTTTACGCATACGCATGAGGTAGTCATGGCATTCTTTCTTTTCTTTTTATTTTATTTTCCTTTTTTTCTTGAAGTTTCTCTTACTTAAATTTACATCTACCTATTATTATCTATAGTTGAAGGAACGCTTCTTGTGACGACATTATTTTGATATTCAGAGAGTCAATTTGATCTTAAAGACTGAAAGTTAAGCAGCTGCTTTTTAGGTACTTCATGTACTGTCCAATTGATTTTAGACCATAAGTTTTGTTCGCTTACAGTTATTTACTGTGCTGAGTGGCCGCGCGGTTTGAGGCGCTATATCACGGATTGCGCAGCCCCTCCCGCCGGAGGTTCAAGTCCTCCCTCGGGCATGGGTGTGTGTGTTATTCTTAGCATAAGTTAGTTTAAGTAGTGTGTAAGTCTAGGGACCGATGACCTTAGTAGTTTGGTCCCTTAGGAATTCACACACATTTGCACATTTTTGAACAATTGTTTGCAGATCGCAGTCTACTTGTCTGCAGTCTCTCTCTGCATGGAAAAGGGGGTGTCAGCGGAACCTCTGAAAATCACATTTAAGTACTTGGCAGAGGGTTCGCCGAACCACAATTCTCTATTATTCAATCTCGTATAACGCGTGGAAAGAACGAACACCCATACCTTTCCTACGAGCTTCGATTTCCCTTATTTTATCGTGGTGATCGTTTCTCCCTATATAGGTCGATGTCAAAAAAATATTTTGCGGAGGAGAAAGTTGGTGATTGGAATTTCGTGAGAAGGTTCCGTCGCAACGAGAAACGCCTCTCTTTTAATGATGTCCATCTCAAACCCTCTATCATTTCAGCGATACTCTCTCCCACTCTCTCGCGATAATACAAAACGTGCTGCCCTTCTTTGAACTCTTTCGATGTACTCCTTCAGTCCTATCGGGTAAGGATCCCACATTGCGCAGCAGTATTCTAAAAGAGGACGGACAAGCGTAGTGTAGGCATCCTCCTTACTAAATCTGTTACATTTTTTAAGTGTCCTGCCTTCCCCACAACATTTTCTATGTGTTCCTTCCAATTTAAATTGTTCGTAACTGTAATTCCTAGTTGAATTTACAGTCTTTAGATTTGACTACCGAGCGAGGTGGCGCAGTGGTTAGCACACTGGACTCGCATTCGGGAGGACGACGGTTCAATCCCGTCTCCAGCCATCCTGATTTAGGTTTTCCGTGATTTCCCTAAATCGTTTCAGGCAAATGCCGGGTTGGTTCCTTTGAAAGGGCACGGCCGACTTCCTTCCCTAAGCCGAGCTTGCGCTCCGTCTCTAATGACCTCGTTGTCGACGGGACGTTAAACACTAACCACAACAACAACTAGATTTGACTGATTTATAATGTAACCGATGTTTAACGGATTCCTTTTAGCACTCATGTGGATAACCTCAAACTTTTCGTTGTTTAGGGTCCACTGCCAATTTTCGCATCATTCATATATCTTTTCTAAATCGTTTTTCATTTTGTTTTGATCGTCTGATGACTTTATTAGTCGATAAACGACAGCGTCATCTGCAAAAAACCTAAGACGGCTGCTCAGGTTGTCTCCCAAATCGTTTTTTCCTCTCCACATTCACAGACTGGTGTGTTACTACATCCTACTTGATTCAGATGTTTGGGATACGGACCGTGACCTGTTAATAGATGCACTACGCCTCGAGTAGGGGCAACGTCGAGCAGAGAGTTACAGAGAATATAAACAGAAGATCAGTTTCTTTTAGAGATTTCACAGTTGTCCTATATGAACCGCTATGGTTTCTCGCGGAATGTTTAAGCGGAATCTGCTTATCCTCCAACAGTCTGAATGATACACTGTCGGACCAAAAATATCAGGCTGAATATTGGTGTTCATTAATATGTTCTCCTATTGCCTTTATGATGGCTTCAGATCTGCTGGGGACACTTACAGTGAGGTGTCTGAATGCCTGTATAGGAATAGCAGCCCATTCCCTCTCACAAGCCGAAACCAGAGGAGGTATAAATGTTGAGTGCCGGGTTCTAGAACTAAGTCGCCGTTCTAACTCATCCCATAGGTGTGTCATTGGGTTCTGGTCGGGACTCTACATGCCAATCCATTTCAAGAATGTTATTATCCATAAACCACCGCATCGCATGTGCTGCTTTATGACAGAGTACACTGTCATGCTGATACAATCATCCTCTCCGATGTGTTCCCCTAGTCTACAGAGTACATAATGCTATAAAATGTATTTATTTCTTACCCCATTTAGCATTTTCTTAAGCGTGATAAGAGGACCACATCCTAAGCCATTGATAAGCCATAACCCCACCTCCTCCATACTTAATTGTTAGCTCTACACGGGATGGCAGGTAGCCTTCTCCAGGCATTCGGCAGATCAAAAGCCTTCCATTGGACTGCCACACGGCGTACCGTGATTCATCAAATCACTCGTTTCTTGTCATCCTCTGTTCAGTGTCGTTGCTCTTTTTGCCCCACCTCAACAGTTGCTTGACACTGACTACAGAAATGTGTGGATTATGAGAAGGTGCTCGATCATTGTAGCCCAGTCTGTTGAACTCTTTATGCACAACCATTATGCTAGCTGGACTGTTGGTACTACTTTGGAACTCAAGAGTGATCCATTCCGCTGATTTCATGCGAGTTTTTAAAATCATCTTTCAACAATGCTCGACAGTCCATGTCCATGCGTACATGTGATTTCTCAGGTCTTGATTTACTTGTGGTTGCGTTCGCATTTCCACTTAACAACTACATCACCAACAGTCGACTTGCGCATCTTTAGGAGGGTTCTAATGTCCCGGATGGATTTGTTGCTTAGGTGATAAAACATGCCCTTTGAATGTAAAGAAGAACAGTGCTGGAAAAACTCTTACGTTATTTGATTTTCAAACAGGTGAGCAAAACTGCTCAAAACTCTGGCATCTCTCTCCCCACATCCACCACTGCTGGCGGCTCACCTCCAACTGCCCAACACTACTGGCTGTTCACATCCAAATGCCCAGTACTACGCTAGCGAATATTCCAACATTGAGTCCAACCAGCCACAGACTGCACACAGCGCAGTCAGCGATTTTCATACAGAGCGCTACGTAGCGTTACCAACACAAAAAGTTAAACAGCCTACTTACAGTGTCATCCAGTGACTAGTCCATGTTTGAAGTCACTGAACCGATGCATTCCACTGTTGCTGTTTCTTTCCTGACTACACAGTATTTCTTCCCACCTCCTTTTATACTCAACAGTGGTCCTCCTATCGTGACATCAAGTAATCAGTTCTGCATTGCATAGGGCTGCCCAGATACTTTTGACCAGATAGTGTATGTGAAGTCACCCATGCGAGCTCATTACAAATGCGCGTTTTGAGTTCCGTAACTGTTTTCGTCAAAGGAGTCACATACACAAGGTCTTCCACTTAATCCGATAAAAATAAAAGCTTGATGTCATGTCCAGAGATGTAGATGATCAACAGCAGAACGCATCTCGTCATGTCCAACGGTGTGGAAGATACCATAAATGTAAACTCCGTCCACAGACCCTTGGGGGGGGGGGAGGGGGGGGGGAGGGCATAGGTACCGACCGACCGCCGTGTCGTCCTATGCCAATGGATGCGGTTTAGAGGGCAGTGCGGTCGGCACACAACTCTCTTGGCCGTTGTCGGTTTTCGCGGCCTGGAACTGCTACTCCTCTGTCAGGTAGCTGCTCAATTGCCGCCACGAAGCTGAGTGCAGCCCGTTCCAGTGGTACCACTAATAATCCTTGGCAGTACCGGGAAACGAACCCGGGTGCTCTGCATTGCAGTCTGCCACGCCGACCATTCAGTTACGGTGTCAGACCGTTTGGAGTATGTTGATTTAAAAATGTACGAACCTCCATATCCTGACGTGAGAGTGCTTCATCTCGCTAAAAGATGTTATACGTGGAAACTGTATTAGGCTGTGGTATCTGCCATTGCTCAAGTAGTCCAGGTAAGTGCTTGTTGACACAGCCCAACGAAGAAAGCTAGACCGTACAATTTTTGTGCTGACATCGCACACTACACATTAATGGCAACTTACCCACGCGTCTCGTGTAACGATCGAACTTTAGAGCTATCTTTTATGTTCTCTGTAATTCTTATCGGCACATCGCTATCCATTAGCAATAGCCATTTGTAATCACTATATTCGTTTTTATTTCCTGTATTTGAACTTGTAAAATAATTATGTCTACTTTATTCTGATTGGTTTTCGCAGGTTTTGTATGCATATGGAAAAACAGAAACAATAACAAAAATGGACTTTCCGTTTCGACTGGTATTTCCCAACGTCATGGAGTGACGGCAACTTATGTCCTTCGAATACAAATGTGGGATACCAATCCTGAGTTATCAGACATATATTCAAAACTAGCAAATCATGTTATTTCATTTTTAAAAAAACGCCAATTTTACTAATAAAAACTTTAGAATTTGTGTATTTTGCGTGATTTTTGCCGAGCTCTGGTACAATTATGATTCCAGCGTCATCTCTGTGGTAGGTGTATATGCGATTTGTTATGAAGTCGCAATTAGGAAAATCTGCCATCAAGTTGTCAAAAGGTTATTTAACATTTACTCGATTAAACTCAGTAATTTTTGATGTTTTGTGTCTCCTGATCACGAGTGATCGGTTACGTTTCAGAAGTGCACCAAACCAGTTCTTTGTTTAGAAATACCATAATGAATACTATTTCTTTCTGCGAGTCTCTGCCGGCCGGAGTGGCCGAGCGGTTCTAGGCGCTACAGTCTGGAATCGCGCGACCGCTACGGTCGCGGGTTCGAATCCTGCCTCGGGCATGAATGTGTGTGATGTCCTTAGGTTAGTTAGGTTTAAGTAGTTCTAAGTTCTAGGGGACTGATGACCTCAGAAGTTTAGTCCCAAAGTGCTCAGAGCCATTTGAACCATTTGCGAGTTTCAAAGGCTACTCTTCGGTGTTAAGAATGCAGACAGTCTGCATAATCCTTCGCCTAAAAACTATCATCTTATTTATGGCCTCCTTTTGCTCGCGGGTGAAATTTTCATTACGTTCTGAATCAGATTGCGTATATTATTGTTCCCGTATTTTGTGCTTGTGATGAGTGAAGGGAGCTGAGTGATATCTTGAACGTTTTACTAGCAACATTTGACTATTCCATAAATTTTGAAGCATCTTTTATTGTTTGTTCAGTCCAGTTCTACTGGCATCTCATGTCCAAATCCTTGCTACCCATAACAGAGCATTATAAACTAGTTTTATCTTGATGAATATGCATGTTTAAAACTGTATGTTGCACTACTGCACCACAAGCAATGATTGGGAGCTCCGGTGCCCTACCATAGTCACACGTTCGGCGTTGTTTCAGAGAAACGTCATTATGCCCGAGACATAGCTAGCTAAAATAATTAAAAGCATGTGACACTCAGGTATAACAAGAACACTACCAGTACACGACGAACATATGAAAACAAGTAACAAATACAGGTGGTGACAGTGGGGTAAGAATCCTAGGGCTATGAACGACAATAGAAGAGCGCGAAACAAACAGATCGGTATAATATCGCAAAATCTACTCCAATATTGGCTCTAACTTGTGACGAAATGTTGTAATGACAGCCCAGATCAAGAGTTAAAAAAATAAAGCACGGAATATTGTGTTTTAGAAGTAGCTGGCTTGGTTAATTATTCTTCCACGGTGAATTTTCAATACTTAAACTGAACTAATCTTATTCTAGTGCATCGGACGTTGTGCATAAAGAAACAAGCAGGTTCTGTATACAGGATGTTGAAAAAAATGGCTCTGAGCACTATGGGACTTAACTGCTGAGGTCATCAGTCCCCTAGAACTTAGAACTACTTAAACCTAACTAACCTAAGGACATCACACACATCCATGCCCGAGGCAGGATTCGAACCTGCGACCGTAGCGGTCGCGCAGTTCCAGACTGTAGCGCCTAGAACCGCTTGGCCACTCCGGCCGGGCAGGATGTTCATTTTAACTGAAGACATTGAAATATTTTGAAAACTACACATCGGATCACAAATGTTGCAATACCAATTTGTTTGTCTCGGAGGCGGACATCCAGCCATACCACACTCGATCCGCCACTCGACCCCATGTCTGGGTGGGAACGGGGTGGCGGCAACTCTGAAATCTTCAACGGAAACCTCCCTTTTTAATGCAGATTGCTATTCTACGGCAACATCTAGATACGTCTCGTCTGAAGCGTTTCTCCGTTTCGCCACAGAAGGTGCTGTAATCGGAGGGTGTGGGGATGGGAACACAATCGTAGTTTACGACATGCTACTCAATGGCCTTCGCATATTCAAATGGCACGTGGGACCCTATCTCCAGGCTACGAGGATAAGACATGCCGGTATTTCATAACTTCTAATCAGAAACACCATTCGCAATGTTATATTCCTCCGACATATCGAACAGGGGACTACTCGGAGCGCCGCCGTGGCCGTGTAGCGAACTACGTCGTATCTATAACAGGCAGTACACTGTGACCGGGGCTGACGTATGGTGAGAAGAATAAATAGCGACTTTAAACAATAGAATACTTGCTCAATGTTTATTACCTTCACACCTACCTATCATTTGGAGGACATAACGTGCAAGTGGACGATGAATGTTGCAACCACAGAAGAAAAAACTGAAATTATCCTGATCTACGGAGAATGTAGAAGAAATACTGAGGCAGCTGTTCCCTTGTATGCCAAGCGTTTTCCAGAGAAAGCTCGCTTTCGTGAAGACATTTAAATCTGATTGCAGCGTTCAGACGAGCAAAAGGAAAGGATGCAAACGTGTTACAGGTGAAGCTAATGAAATACACTATGTGATCAAAAGTGTCCGGACACCCCCAAAAACATACGTTTTCATATTAGGTGCATTGTGCTGCCACCTAATGCTAGGTACTCCATATCAGTGACCTCAGTAGTCATTAAACATCATGAGAGAGCAGAATGGGCCACTCCGCAGAACTTACCGACTTCGAACGTGGTCAGGTGATTGGTTGTCACTAGTGTCATACGTCTGTACGCGAGATTTTCACATTCCTATACATCCCTAGGTCCCCTGTTTCCGATGTGATAGTGAAGTGGAAACGTGAAGGGACACGTACAGCAAAAAAGCATACTGGCCGACTTCAACTGTTGACTGACAGAGACCACCGACAGTTCTAGAGGGTTGTAATGTGTAACAGGCAGACATCTATCCAGACTATCACACAGGAATTCTAAACTGCATCAGGATCCACTGCAAGTACTATGACAGTTAGCCGGCTGGTGTGGCCGTGCGGTTCTAGGCGCTTCAGTCTGGAACCGCGTGACCGCTACGGTCGCAGGTTCGAATCCTGCCTCGGGCATGGATGTGTGTGATGTCCTTAGGTTAGTTAGGTTTAAGTAGTTCTAAGTTCTAGGTGACTGATGACCTCAGAAGTTAAGTCCCATAGTGCTCAGAGCCATTTTGAACCAATTATAGCTTGTTTAGATCCGATGTACAGTTTACAACATATTTAAATGTCTTCAATGAAATTGAACATTTTGTACACAAGGTGGTCCATTGATAGTGACCGGGCCAAATATCTCACGAAATAAGCATCAAACGAAAAAACTACAAAGAACGAAACTCGTCTGGCTTGAAGGGGGAAACCAGATGGCGCTATGATTGGTCCGCTAGATGGCGCTGCCATAGGTCAAACGGATATCAACTGTGTTTTTTAAAAAATAGGAACCCCCATTTTTTATTACATATTCGTGTAGTACGTAAAGAAATATGAATGTTTTAGTTGTACCACTTTTTTCGTTTTGTGATAGGTGCTTCGTGATACACTACCCGTGTTAAAATGGACCGTTTACCAATTGCGGAAAAGGTCGATATCGTGTTGATGTATAGCTATTGTGATCAAAATGCCCAACGGGCGTGTGTTATGTATGCTGCTCGGTATCCTGGACGACATCATCCAAGTGTCCGGACCGTTCGCCGGATAGTACGTTATTTAAGGAAACAGGAAGTGTTCAGTCACATGTGAAACGTCAACCACGACCTGCAACAAATGATGCTACCCAAGTAGATGTTTTAGCTGCTGCCGCGGCTAATCCGAACATCAGTAGCAGACAAACTGCTCGAGAATCGGGAATCTCAAAAACGTCGGTGTTGAGAATGCTACATCAACATCGATTGCACACGTACCATATTTCTATGCACCAGGAATTGCATGGCGACGACTTTGAACGTCGTGTGCAGTTCTGCCACTGAGCACAAGATAAATTACCCGGTCCATAACAGATTTTTTGCACACGTTCTATTTAGCGACGAAGTATCATTCACCAACAGCGGTAACGTAAACCGGTATAATATGCACTATTGGGCAACGGAAAATCCACGATGGCTGCGACAAGTGGAACATCAGCGACCTTGGCGGGTTAATGTATGGTGCGGCATTATGGGAGGAAGGATAATTGGCCCTCGTTTTTTCGATGGGAATCTAAATGGTGCAATGTATACTGATTTCCTACGGAATGTTCTACCGATGTTACTACAAGATGTTTCACTGCATGACAGAAAAATCAAATTCAAATATGTGTGCAATCTTATGGGACTTAACTGCTAAGGTCATCAGTCCATAAGATTACACACTACTTAATCTAAATTATCCTAAGGACAAACACACACACCCATGCCCGAGGGAGGACTCGAACCTCCGCCGGGACCAGCCGCACATGATGGATGTTGGTCACATAGCTCGCGTGCGGTTGAAGCGGTATTGAATAGCATATTTCATGACAGGTGGATTGGTCGTCGAAGCACCATACCATGGCCCGCGCGTTCACCGGATCTGACGTCCCCGGATTTCTTTCTGTGGGGAAAGTTGAAGAATATTTGCCATCGTGATCTACCGACAACGCCTGACAACATGCGTCAGCGCATTGTCAATACATGTGCGAACATTACGGAAGGCGAACTACCCGCTGTTGAGAGGAATGTCGTTATACGTATTGGCAAATGCGTTGAGGTTGACGGACTTCATTTTGAGCATTTATTGCATTAATGTGGTATTTACAGGTAATCACGCAGTAATAGCATACGTCCTCAGAAATGGTAAGTTCACAAAGGTACATGTATCACATTGGAACAACCGAAATAAAATGTTCAAACGTACTTACGTTCTATATTTTAATTTAAAAAACCTACCTGTTACCAATTGTTCGTCTAAAATTGTAAGCCATATGTTTGTGACCATTACAGCGCCATCTGTCACAAAGCGAAAAAATTGGTCAAACTAAAACATTCGTATTTCTTTACGTACTACACGAATATGTAATAAAAATGGGGGTTCCTATCTAAAAAAAAACGCAGTTGATATCCGTTTGATCTATGGTAGCGCCATCTAGGGGGCCAACCATAGTGCCATTTGGTTTCCCCCATCATGCTAGACAAGTTTCGTTGTTTGTAGTTTTTTCGTTTGACATTATTTCGTGAGATATTTGGCCCGGTATAATTACTGCAATTAGTAGTTATCTTAAGTGGACTGAACAGATCACGTCCAAGCCGGCTAATTCTCATTATGAATCAAACTCACCGATACTTCCAAAGGCAGGACTATTAAAAATACGTACGTAGCATTAGTGTCAGGAAAATCAGAGGATGTTGTTGTTGTGGTCTTCAGTCCTGAGACTGGTTTGATGCAGCTCTCCATGCTACTCTACCTGTGCAAGCTTCTTTATCTCCCAGTACCTACTGCAACCTACATCTTTCTGAATCTGTTTACTGTATTCATCTCTTGGTCTCCCTCTACGATTTTTACCCTCCACGCTGGCCTCCAATACTAAATTGGTGATCCCTCGATGTCTCAGAACATGTCTTACCAACCGATCCCTTCTTCTAGTCAAGTTGTGCCACAAACTTCTCTTCTCCCCAATCCTATTCAATACCTCCTCATTATTTACGTGATCTACCCATCTAATCTTCAGCATTCTTCTGCAGCACCACATTTCGAAAGCTTCTATTCTTTTATTGTCTAAACTATTTATCGTCCACGTTTCACTTCCATACATGGCTACACTCCATGCAAATACTTTCAGAAACGACTTCCTGACACTTAAATCAATACTCGATGTTAACAAATTTCTCTTCTTAAGAAACGCTTTCCTTGCCATTGCCAGTCTACATTTTATATCCTCTCTACTTCGACCATCATCAGTTATTTTGCTCCCAACGCAATAAATCTGTTTGATGGTAATTACTATTATCCCAAACTATCTTACATAATTACACTTATGTTCATAAAAAAGAAACAGAACACCTTGAACGACGATAATGTGATGCACCCATCCGGGAAACTGCTGCTTGTGTAGGATCAAGTGATTCGGCAGTGCGACGGGTGTGTACAGAATGGTTCACGGACGGCCGTAGGATACCACCCAGACCACTCCCTGAGAAGATCGACACCTCATCCGAACGGCAACACGTGACCGAGCTGCATCTTCCTCGGCACTGGCGCACCAGTGGAACACATCGTACACTATAAGTGGCGACAGTCCGTCGCTGCCTATTACGGCACGGGTTACGTGCGCGTTGTCCATTTCTCCGCCTACCTTTGACGAATGTGCAGAAACATGCTAGACGGCTGCGGTGTATGGAACGATGTCACTGTGGATAGGAGTGGCATCAGATCGTGTTTTCGGACGAATCCAGGTTCTATTTGTTTGAAAGTGATGGCCTCGTTTTGGTTCGCCGCAGGCAGGGGGTGTGGCATGAGAGTCACTGCATTCGCACAAGACATACAGCGCCAACTCGAGGCCTCATGGCGTAGGGTGCCATTGAGTACAACCACAAATCACACTTGGTGCGCGTCCAGGGCACTGTTATCAGTGTGACTTACGTGAACGACATCCTGCGACCCTTAGCCATACCCTTTCTGCACAACACTCCCCTTACGCCATTTTTCAACAAGACAATGGAGAAACTACTCGTTGTCTTCTGTGCATCACAGTATGTGAGGCTTCTGCCCTGGCCCGTCAGATCAATAGACTTGTCGCCAAACGAAAATGTGTGAGATATGGTGAAACAACGGGTGCAGCGCTGTGACCCAACGCCGACCATAGATGAACTTTGGAACCAGGTGAATGCAGCGTGGAAGGCTATACGACACGACACCATTCGCACCTTATACGCGTCGATGCCATCACTCATGGAACAAGTTATCAGATACCATGGAAGGCCCTGTGCCTACTAGACAACAGGACACAAGCTAAACAGAGGTGACTGGCGTTCTAATGATTTCTGCAGAACATACTAATGTACATGTCCTGTGAATATGAATGTCCTATCTCTAGTCTTTCTAGGTGTTCTGGGTAACGAACGAAGTGACAAGAGAATGTAGCAAGACAAAAAAAGAAGATATTTAAATAATTGTAAACATTCGAAGCTTTCACGCTATACAAATCTGCTTTTCACGTAAAAGGAAATATAGGTAAATCTTTGCAGCTATCCTCGTAAAATAATTCAAAAAACGACATTATGTCTCTACAGCCTGCATCAGTAGACCAAAAATAACAAAAACGTCTTAGTTTACCCAAGTAGGTGTTAAGTTATATTTTGAAAACCAGGAGGCAGTATTTCCTAAATGTAGAGTCTAATGTTCCAGTCGTGGTCAACTTTAGTTTTCTAAGATCTGGGTGAATGTGGTACTGTATTAGGCACTATGTAGTGTTCCCCATGTACTGCCAGCACTACCTGAGAAAGCAAAGCTGCCCTTCATCGCCCTTTCCCTACGGCAACGCCTTCCACGGCTTCAGTCCGTTTAATTGATGGAGCTTGCTCCCTACTTTCCTCATGTCCTTTTCTGCCAGCGACGAAGGTCAATTTATAAATATATCTATCAAAGACTGCTACCAATCACGATTTCCATGTTAGCTTCATTGTGGTTGTTGTTATTGTGGTCTTCAGGTCGAAAACTGGTTTGACGAAGCTCTTCATGCTACTCTATCCTGTGCAAGCCTCTTCATCTCCGAATAACTACTGCGACCTACATCCTTCTGAATCTGCTTACTGTACTCATCTCTTGGTGTCCCTCGACGACTGTACTCCCTACACTTTCCTCCAACACTAAATTGCTGATCACTTGATGTGTCAGAGCGTGTCCTATCAACTGATCCGTTCTTTTGGTGAGATCGAGCCACAAATTTCTTGTCTCTCCAATTCTATTCAGTTACGTGATCTACCCATCTAATCTTCAACATTCTTCTCTAGCACCACATTTCAAAAGCTTCTATTCTCTTCTTGTCTAAACTGTTTATCGTTCCATGTTTCACTTCCATACATGCCTACACTCCACACAAATACCTTCAGAAAGGACTTCCTGACACTTAAATCTATACTCGATGCTAACAAATTTCTTTTCTTCAGAAACGCTTTTCTTGCCATGCCAATTTGCAGTTTGTATCCTCTCTACTTCAGCCATCATCCGTTATTTTGCTCCCCAAATAGCAAACCTCATCTACTACTTTAAGCGTCTCTTTTCGCCGACAGCTGAGGCCGAGCGGTTCTAGGCGCTCCAGTACGGAGCGGCGCTGCTGCTACGGTCGCAGGTTCAAATTCTGCCTCGGGCATGGATGTGTGTGATGTCCTTAGGTTAGTTAGATTTAAATATTTCTACGACCAGGGGTCATGTCATTAAGTTAGTTAGATTTAAGTAGTTCTACGTCTAGGGGACTGATGACCTCAGATGTTAAGTCCCATAGTGAATAGAGTCATTTGAACCATTTTGTCTCTTTTCCTAATCTAATTCCCTTAGCATCACCTGTTTTTTTTCGACTACATTCCGTTTCTTGTCCCCGAACTTTATTTCCTGCTCTACATTTTTCTTCGGTTTCCCTTACTACTTGTACAAACAGAATAACTTCGGGGATAGGCTACAACCGTGCTTCACGCCCTTCTCAACCACTGCTACTCTTTCATTCCCCCGGACTCTTATAACTGCCGTCTAGTTACTGTGCAAGTTGTAAATAGACTTTCCCGCTCTGTTTTTTACCCGTGACACCTTTAGAATGTGAAAGTGAGTATTCCAGTCAACACTGTTAAAAGCTTTCTCTAAGTCTACAAATGCTATAACCGCAGGCTTGCCTTTTCTTAATCTTTCTTCTAAAATAAATTGTAGGCTGAGTAGTGCTTTGGGTGTTCCTATATTTCTCTGGAGTCCAAATTGATCTTCCCCGAGGTCATCTTCTACCAGTTTTCCATTCTTCAGTAAATAATTCGGTTTATTATTTTGCAACCATGATTTATTGAACTGATAGTTCGGTAATTTTCACATTTGTCAGCAGCTATTTTCTTTGGTATTGGAAGTATTATATTCTTCTTGAAATCTGAGGGTATTTCACCTGTCTCATACTTCATACTTCTTGCACACCAACTGGAACAGTTTTGTTACGGCTGGCTCTCCTAAGGCTATCAGTAGTTCTGATGGAGTATCGTCTATTCCCGTGGCCTTGTTTCGACTTCGATATTTCAAAGCTCTGTCAAATTATTCTATCAGTATCGTATCATCTTCGTCCACTCCCCTTTCTATAATACTGTCTTCAACGTCTCCTTCGTATAGACTCTGTGTATACTCCTTCCACCTTTTAGCTTTCCCTTCTTTGCGTAGTAGTGGTTTCCCATCTGAGGTCTTGATATTCGTACAGCTGCTTATCTTTTCCCCAAAGTCTTTTTAATTTCCTGTAGGCTGAATCTATCTTTCCCCTAGTGGAATTTGCTTCTAAATCCTTACATTTGTCCTCTAGCCATTCCTGCTTAGCCATTTTGCACTTCCTCTCAATCTGTTTTCTTAAACGTCTATATTTCCTTTCCCTTGCTTCATTTGCTGCATTTGACAGTTTCTCCTTTCATCAGTTAAATTACATATGTCTTGCATTATCCAAGTATTTCCAAGAGGCCTTGTTTTTTTACCTATTTGATTCTTTGCTGTCTTCATCTCTTAAAACTAGACATTCATCTTCTACTGTATTCCTTTCTCTTGTTTTAGTGAACCTTGCTTAACGCTCCCACTGAAACCCTCAACAACCTCTGGCTGGCTGGTTCAAATGGCTCTGAGCACTATAGGACTTAACGTCTATTGTCACCAGTCCCCTAGAACTTAGAACTACTTAAACCTAACCAACCTAAGGCCAGCACACAACACCCAGTCATCACGAGGCAGAGAAAATCCCTGAGCCCGCCGGGAATTGAACCCGGGAACCCGGGCGCGGGAAGCGAGAACGCTACCGCACGACCATAAGCTGCGGACAACAACCTCTGGTAGTTTCAATTTATGCAGGTCCCATCTCCTTAATTTCCTACCCGTTTTCCAATTTCTTCAGTTTTAATCTACTATTCATAACCAATGAACTGTGGATAGAGTCCACATCTGCCCTGGTACTGTCTTACAACTTCAAATCTGGTTCCTAAATCTCTGTCTTACCATTATATAATCAGTCAGAAACTTTCCGGTGTCTCCACGTCTCTTCCACGTATACAACGTTCCCCAGATCTTAAGCCAAGTATCAGTGATGATTAAATTATGCTCTGTGCAAAATTCTACCAGGCAGCTTCGTCTTGCATTCCTTCCCCGAGTGCATTTCGCCAACTATTTTTCCTTCTCTTCCTTTCCCTGTTATTGATTTCTAGTCCCCCACCAAAATTAAATTTTCGTCTCCTTTAACTATCTGAATAATTTCTTTTTTCTCATCATACATTTCTTCAATCTCTTTCATCATCTGAGGGACTAGCTGGAGCATAAACTTGTACTACTGTGGTAGGCGTTCGCTTCGTGTCTCTCTTTGCTACGGTAATGCGTTCGCTATGCTGTTCAAAGTATCTTACCCGCATTCCTATTTTCTTATTCATTATTGAACCTAATGCTGCATTACTCCTATTAGACTTCGTATTTATAATCCTGTATTTTACTGACCAGCAGTCCTGTTCCTCCTGAGACCGAATTTCTCTAATTCCCACTATATCCAACTTCAACCCATCCATCTTCATTTTTAATTTTCTAACCTACGTGTCCGATTAAATTACCTAACATTCCACGCTCCAAATCGTGGGACGCCAGTTTTGTTTCTCCTGATGACGATATCCTTCTGAGTAGTCCGCGCCCGGAGATCCGATTGTGGGACTGAGTTACCTCCGAAATATTTTACCCAGGAGGAAGCCATCATGATGTAACCCTACAGAAGAGCTGCATCCCCTAGGGAAAAATGACGGCTGTAGTTTCCCCTTGATTGCAGCCATTCGCAGTACCAGCACAGCTAGGCCATTTTGGTTGATGTTACAAGGCCAGATCATCCAATCATCCAGACTGTTGCCCCTGCAACTACTGAAAAGGCTGCTGCTCCTCTTCAGGAACCACACGTTTGTCTGGCCTCTCAACAGATACCCCTCCGTTGTGGTTGCACCTACATTACGGCTATCTGCATCGCTGAAGCATGCAAGCCGCCCCACCGACGCCGCAGTCCAGGGTTGATATCGGAGGAGGGGGGGGGGGTTAACTTACTTAAAATTACCTTAGTTTTTGCAATACGTTTCGAAGTATGGCCTCATAATCGTGGAAAAAATAGCAACAGAAAAACATTTAACATGATACACAAATATTTTAATAAAGCTGTTTCCTATCTCGCCATTTTTTTGTTGATAGCTCTGTTCATAAGAAATGCCTGTTTTTCTATGGCGTTTTCTCCTTTTTCCTTGCCCGTGGTTATGTGGACTATTCTTGTTTCTTGTTAAAATCCTCATGAAAAAGAATTACAAGATGTCGTTTATTATAATCAACACTTCTGTGCATTGTTTACTTGCATGAGATGCCATCTAGCGAGTTGTGCCCTGTACGGGCTTTGCTCCATTCGTTTTTCGCTAGTTGCGGACTGTTTTAAAAAGTTATTGATCAGAATGGTTCACTAAAGACTATGTGTCGTGAATCAGGGCGAAAGTGGGTGCTGTGGGCTGCTACGTGAGTGTCGCTGTTGGTGAGTAACGTAAACTCATGCTTTTCTGACAACTTACCGTCTCATATTGGTTTTTCCCGTTGTATATGCATAAGCAGATCGTCTCAAAGGAGCTTCGTCAGAGTTCTGCACCAATTCGCCTTGAATAGCATGTTGAGGATCACTTGGTATGCAGACACAGTCGCTTTTAGGCATTCAAAATGGTGCCTAACAGAACGAGGAAGTAATCGCAACATTGTAGATCAGGTACATGAGGAAGTATCAGCATTTGGGGTTACTCAACGATAAATCTTGTCTTTCGGCCCTCCAATCCGTTGGTGCGAGTCAGACATAAAATATTTCCAATCTGACACAAGGACTAAAAGTTCGCGAAGTAAAGAAGTTACATTGTAGCACTGATAACGAGTGAGAGCACTATTCTAACCGTAAAGGCAACTCTGTACAACTTCTGTACGAGGTCGCGAATATGTTCCTCCCACAAGGCAGTTTAGTTTCCACAACTGGAAACCCTCATTCTCCTAACATGAAGCGCGCTTTCTGCTGTACAGCAGCTGTTTCTGGGAACCCCACCTTGTCTTTCATCTTCAAGCGAATTTCTGGTGTGTCCGAATGCGTTAAATCAGTTAAATGTTTTAGCCATGAAACACTGAATGCAATCACTCAAGGCACTGGTTCTGTCTTTGTATTACCCTAAAATGATAAAAAAAATCAACCCGCTGAAATTCTCATATTTCAGCTGCGTTGCTGGTTGTAAACGAGTACAGTACAGAGCTCATCTTAGACTTTCTCACAGCTTTGAGTAATAGCACTTTGTCAAAATTTACAGCAATAGTGTAGAGCGAATGCCGATATCGTGTCTTTTTCACGGTAGCGGAACAGAAGACCACTGCCTTGAAACTTCCTGGCAGATTAAAACTATGTGCCGGACCGAGACTCGAACTCGGGACCTTTGCCTTTCGCGGGCAAGTGCTCTACCATCTGAGCTATCCAAGCACGACTCACGCCTCGTCCTCACAGCTTCGAGTCTCGGTCCGGCACGTATTTTTTAATCTGCCAGTAAGTTTCATATCAGCGCACACTCCGCTGCAGAGTGACAATCTCAGTCTGGAGACCAATGCCTTGCTATTCTCTAAAATTTAAAGAAACCTCAATTAGTGTAAGTCTCATCATGAATTAATTTGTTTCTTTTCAGATTAGCAAGTCTGTATAACGACTTGTTGTCTCTACCGTCTGCCGACAGAATTAGTGTAGCCACCATTTGCAGAAATACCTGCCCGATTCTGTATCATCCCCTAAGGAAACTCTCAATTACCAAACTTATTCAGGTAAGTAAGTCCATCTTTTTGTAACATGGTTCCATTGGCGCAGAATCCTAAAAATAATTATTTTCTCTATATTTTCCCAGTCTTTCACCAAAGTCATGAAAGAATTAATTTTAGTGTATCTGATGTTTTCTGAAGATAGCAAATGTTATTCAGAATACTTGTTTGTTTATCTAACGTACTATATGCATAGTTTTCAGCCAAGTAAGTTGGTTTACATTACATGTGTCATTTTCCTAATATTTGCTATCATTCCGTTGAATCTGATGATGTTTCTGAAGCTCGGATTCCCACAAAGAATTCCCGGATTTTATTTTCAATTAAAACTGCCTGATCCGGTATCTTTTGCTGGTCTACAATTAGATTTCATAAGCTGGACAGTGTGCTAATTAACCAATAAATATAGAGACACACTCGAATTTTTATGCGACATGAGCCTAAAAACGGTTCTTCAGCATCTGCGTTAAGTACCAAGCGGCAGTAGCAGTCAGACTGTATGAGTTTCCCTGGATCGGTACTTAAGGTGAGTCACGAAACATCCCTTGTCGTTAATACAAAGCTGTGAGTGTATCTACAGATTCCGAAGTTATGGCAGAAATGAAGCGGCTGGAAATTTGAATTCAGTAATGTGTACAACTGCTGGTGACTTATTTTGCTCATGGGCACTGAATTCTTTGCCCTCACAAGGAGTCAGTCATTATCAACACATTAACGACCACACCTAAAAGCTACAGGGAGATACAGTGATCAATAATCGTTGCAATGGAAATACAGTAGCACGAAATATTGGGATTAGGAGGCACAAATTTAACAGCAGTATGGGATTTTATAAAGGCGATACAGCCAGTGAATGGGATAGGTATTTCAACATACAGGTTGTGAACTCTACCACTCTATCATTATTCTTTCAACCAAGTTCGCAGGCCGTCTAGTGCAAGCGAGACACTCTCCGTTGTTTTACAAAATACAGCGTTTCGAGTTTGTTACAAAGAACTGTTACCACCAGAATATACGGTACAAAAAGCTTCCTCACCAGACACGATAGTACATAGGCAATGTGTAAGCATAGTAATATATCGATCATTTAACTTCTGGCAATTTTTTTGTACGTGTGAAAAATTCCAAACTGCAACGCGATTATGATGCTACGTTAAATTGTGTGTAGCTCTACAACTAGGTGGTTGAATCATTTCACAGGTCTGTGGTAGGTGAGGACAGATCTTCTCCAGTAGGACCATGCCTACCAAAACACTATGGTCTTAAAACTAACCTTCGAGCTGATAGTATTACTTTATATGTCCAAGTCTCTCACATAAAAATTATTTCTTATTGAAAAAAAGCCAATAACCACAAAACTGATACTTCTGTCAAATGATACGTCACATTTTTCTGTCACAGGACTGATCCTCCTTCATCCGCTGTGAAGTCGGCAGCACATTAAGCAGTACGACCTTCAGCTGATAAGATGTACCTGACGATCAGGACTAAATAAATTGATGAGGCAGGATTGCGAATTATCTACACAATTATGTTTGTACGTTGTGTAGTGAAATAGGGGTATCGTCTTCTGGAGATGTTTACAGAGTTACTAACACATTAGGTCCACTCACAGTAAGTTGGGGCAGTAATGGATCTGCAGAGTGTGACATTTTGTAGCCCCGCAAATTTTCGTTAATACGCCAGACTGTATTACCTGTAGAAAGCTGACTCATCTGGAACGGTTCACAATTATAATCGGCTCTCTACACACTGTCCGATGTGTCCTGGCTAAGTGAATCACGCTCCTGCGTTTTGCAGCTGGTCACCGCGTGAATCCACCAACAGGGTTCAAACGGCCTCAGCAGAAGAGCCAGCCGGCCGCGGTGGTCTCGCGGTTCTAGGCGCAGTCCGGAACCGCGTGACTGCTACGGTCGCAGGTTCGAATACTGCCTCGGGCATGGATGTGTGTGATGTCCTTAGGTTAGTTAGGTTTAAGTAGTTCTAAGTTCTAGGGGACTGATGACCACAGATGTTAAGTCCCACAGTGCTCAGAGCCATTTGAACCATTTGAACCATTTGAACCAGAAGAGCCAGTGCAATGGGGAAACGACCTACTACAGTTCTTACCTGGAACAGGCCGTCAGTCAGACGATATTAGAAAGCTTTATCGAATATGGTGTTTTGAAAGAAGAGATTGACTGCGATTGTCTGCCGTTAGTGGGTCCGCTGTCCATCTCCAGTCTTTAGGATTAAACAAATCTGCTAAGCCGCGCGGTCTAAGGGTGTTTTGTCCCGGTCCGTGAGGCTCCCCCCGTCACAGGTTCGAGTCCTCCCTCGGACATCGGTGTGTGTGTTGTCCTTAGAGTAAGTTAGTTTAAGTTAGATTAAGAAGTGTGTAAGCTTAGGGACGGATGACCTCAGTAGTTTGGTCCCATAAGACCTTGCCACAAATTTCCAAAGATCTCCTAAACTACCGGACCGATTTCTACCACACTTCGTAGACATATAACTTGCTATTCGGAAAAAAATAAATCTGGGGGTAAGGATCACCTACCTCTCAAAGGGGTGGTGGTAGGGGTGAAAATGATGTACGGCCCGCGACGTATCCATACCTTAGTCATCCAGTATTAGAGAATGAGAACTTAGAGACTTCAACAAATTTTTCACATAATTTCAAACCTTTACGAAACTTTTCTCGCTGACGAACCCCCGCAAAATGGTGAAAGGAAAAAAGTTTATTGCTTACAACATTTCCGCCGTTCGTGCAGTAAAACTGCCGCATGAAGCACAACACTATAATTTATTACCTCTTTACTACTAATTGTATATACCCTTGGATATACCTGCAACATTAATATCAATGTACAGAACGTATTTCAGGGGAGACAACGTCATAGACATTGAGCTGAGTGAAAATGAAACTGCACGGTGAAATTCGTTATACATACAAGTGAAATGCATATACAGATCTGTCCGAAATATGTTAAATACATGTAAAATATGTTTGACATGTGCATAGTAAGAAAATCCATGGGTAAAAAGCTGAACCTAAAACCCTAGAGCGATTTGAACCGAATTTGCCACACACGTTATTTAGAATCTGGGAAGAAATACTGTGGGGGTACGAACTACCACCCTCCTATTGGGGTGACCATGATAACATGGAGAGAGAAGGGGGAGGATCAGATTGGCAGAGAGAGGGGAGGGGAGGAGGTAGATGGAGAAACGAAAGAGGGGTAGGTGAACGGAGACAGGGAGAGGAAGATAAAGGCAGAGAGAGGGAGGAGGAGGAGATGGACAAAGAGAGGGGTAGGAGGAGATAGAGGGATGGGGGCAGAGATGGACAGAGTGAGAAGGAGGAGAGGGAGAGACGCGGAGGAGCAGATTGACAAAGACGGGGGAAGGAGGAAGTGGATAGAGAAAGCGGCAGGAGGTGATAGACAGAGAGTGGGTGTTGGAGCACGAGGACAAAGAGAGGGGGTGGAGGAGATGGACTAATAGAAGGTTGGAATAAATACATACCCAGGTAACACCGATACTCAGTTATTATGTATATATTCATTGAATATATACTAAGTTCGTCAGGTTTGGATGGGGCAACAATACTGAAAATTGCGTAAGTTGCAGCTGGACGCTTGAAACAGAAGCAAGTGTTTTGTTTCATCCATAACGATTAGTTTTTAAGAAAAGCGAGCTTTGGGTGGAACCTGAAAAAGGATCGGTTAGTATAATAGTTGAATATCAACGGTTGTACATTAAGTTTGACACTTTAATTAACAAATACCAGAGAGAAATACACAGCTAGGTAAGTTATGTCTGTGGTGAGTTAACAGTGGGCTCTAGTACAGTTTCTCAGTAGTTTGACTGTTTATATTTCTGTCATAGGAGCATAGGATAATCCAAGACTACGAAAACTAAACAAAACAGCAAGAGGCGAACGAAGAATAACACTTGACACATACCTCTTCAAGATCGTAGTGCGATATGTAAATAACTGTCAATAACTGACGGTAAGCAAGCATGACTGTACGTCGCAGGTAAACAATGATTCTACGTTGTAGGTGAAGACTTTAGATATCTAAATGATACCATCGACGAAACATGGGTTCGAGATATCGAGCTGGAATTGTAGCCGCAGTCCAGCAAATTGAGAGATCCAGCTACCCCAAAACAAACAGATAAGAATCAAAGAACTGAGACAAAGATTCAATAATTATAACCTTTGCTTGTGTCTCTAACGAATCACATGCGCAAAAAATGTCATTGCAGTGTATTCTTGTGATTTTATGCGAAAAGCCTACAGAGAAATGTATAAAACTCTGTTGGCTCGGATAGTGGTCCAGTAAATGCCGTAATAGAAAAAAGTTGGTGGAGCACAGTTGGGAAGTGCGTTTCCTACAGTTAGGATAAGTGTCGCCTCTACGCCGACTTACTTGGCGTGGAAGCAATTTTCTTCGTTGGAAGAGCTTTCTGCCGCTATTACTATTGCCGTTCCACAGCTGAATAGAAACTGTCTCTTGGATAGCAAAACAAATAAGGTAGATTAGGGTTTAACGTTCAGCAAACAACTACTGCACTAGAAACGGAGCACTAGACCGGATCGGGAAAGGACAGTAAAATAAATGGAATCATCTCAGAAAATCCCTCAGTCGATTTAAAGGAACTACAAGACCTGAACCTGACTGGCTGGACCCAGATTTGAACCATTCTTCTCCAAATTACGAGTCCAGTGGCTTAACAATTGGGCCAGGTCGCTCAGTTGTGGACCAGTAGAGCTTATCAGACGTTGGACATTGGGCAATGAAAAACTGTTAGAATATAATGAAAAACTGTGAAGAGATACTGTGAAATAAATAAACACGTATATAAACAAAACGTTGAACACATTCACTATGAAATGACTTTGGTGATTCGACTCACATGCCGCTTAAATAATTCTTTAGTGTCTACTAGCTGTTACCTGTGGCTGTGCTCATTCATCAGATGTTGTAATATGATGAGTGATAGTGAGTAAGCAATCTGTTTTTTGCACAATGACGTCAGATACCCTCACATGTCTGCCTGTTTGGGTAAGCATGGCATGTTGTCCTCCCCCCCCCCCCCCCCACTACCCTGACCCCCTCCCCATCCACCCTTCCCCCCCTGAGCAGTACGTGCGTCGGGGCGTAGGCAGGAGTGCACATCTTTGCATGGTGCTATTGAAGTAGCTGCACATCATACGACGTGTACATTACGCAATAAATTTAATATTTTTTAACATTGTTTATGTGCGCTGGTGTAAACGAAGAGGTTGCAGTTCCTTACTGTACCCTCTTTGGGTCGATTTTTTTGTTTTGTTTTAATTTCTAAAATATCCTATGTCGTTCCTTATGGTTCAGGCTATATCGATACAAAATTTCATCGAAATTAATTCAGCAGCTTAGTCGTGAAAACGTTAGAGACAGAACTACATTCGCATTTAATAATATTAGTTTGGAAGTATGGATTATACACATTGATGATCACGTAAGCTGTGTATTCATCAAATTGGATCATATTCCGAAGAGCATTTCAACCAATAACAGAACTTTCATTAGTAGTTCAAAAGTCAGTGAGCAAATAGCTTTTTCGACGTGTCAATATGTTTCCTTAAGTCGCGTTATATTCTTCAAATCAATAAGTATCTCGTACTACACACTAGATAAAGTAGCCCAAGTTCTTCTTCAGCGTTATATCTACAAACAAAATTTCACATCAGTCAATTCACCGGATTATTCGTGAAAACTTAACATAGCTACTTTCGCATTTATAATGTTAGCGTGGATATGGATTAATGAAATACGAATTAAATTTATAACTTTTCGAATTCTGGCGACAGAAACATAAGCATTGCATTTAACGTTCTGCAAAATTAAAGAAGAAAAAAATTTCGAAGAACCGTGTCACAGCTTTCCAGAATGAGATTTTCACTCTGCAGCGAAGTGTGCGCTGATATGAAACTTCCTGAGAGATTAAAACTGTGTGCCGGACCGAGACTCGAACTCGGGAACTTTGCCTTTCGCGGGAAAGTGCTCTACCACCTTTTTTTTGTTTATTTCATTTTGTTCGTTGTCATTTGTTGAATTTGTTAGGGTCGGACGTCTTCTGACACCCGTTCAAGTTCATTGTTGATCCATTCACTCAGTTTTTTTTTTATTACAGAGGGCAGCTACCACTCTGACCGAACACGCTGCAATTTTTGCATTTTGTTCGATATAGTTCGTTGCGTTTGGTCTGGGCGGACGTCACAAGACATCCGTTCAAGTTGATCGTTGATGCCTTGACTCAGTTATTTTAATTACAGA
Organism: Schistocerca cancellata; assembly: GCF_023864275.1. Lineage (NCBI taxonomy): Eukaryota > Metazoa > Arthropoda > Insecta > Orthoptera > Acrididae > Schistocerca > Schistocerca cancellata. The sequence goes on along the minus strand of NC_064628.1, from coordinate 778,318,824 downwards.
GAGCATGCAGCCTTCTGACCGAACACGCTGAGCTACCGTGCCGGCACCATCTGAGGTACCCAAGCACGACTCACGCCCCGTCCTCACAGCTTTACTTCCGCCAGTACCTCGTCTCCTACTTTCCAAACTTCAGATGGTAGAGCTCTTACCCGCGAAAGGCAAAGGTCGCGAGTTCGAGTCTCGGTCCGGCACACAGTTTTAATCTGCCAGGAAGTTTCGTGTCACAGCTGTTTATATATGATCTAAAACAGTACAAAGTATTCCTGTGTGCTACCTCTGAGGGTGCAGTATGAAACGTTGGCTGTACGAATATCAAAGTTTGATAATGTCACTCCATTTTCAGAATTAAATCAGAGAATGACATTGGTAGCTTGGGAGTTACAGGACGTTTAAACTGTAAATGATTTGTATTTTTTGTTTTAGTGTAGGCCCAAAGACATATATGGCAAATAATGCTTGTGTTTCTCGTTGTTGGGCACAGATCCTGGCACAACACCGAGCCGAGCGGAGCTGCTACAGCCTGGTCTACACGCTGATGCACAGCTACCAGGCTCACGACCACTCTGGCCTGATGACAGGAGACGAGATGACCAGTCCTGAGCAAACAGAAAATTCCAGTCTGGAAGTCTATAGGTAAGAGCCCTCCCAGTCTAATTTTCATTGATGCCTAGTTACGAGATACTGCCAAGGCAAAAAGTTTCTCTGGAAAGTTAGTGCGCTGATCTTACAGGGAAATATGCTTTGCCCTTAACCAATGAATTTTGATATCACTTCGTTTATATATCTTATTAGCGCTTGGTCATTCCGGTGCTCGCCCAATCAACACCGCTATAAAGATTATACTGTTCGACCACGGCCGTATTGTTGCTGTCTTAACCCTCCTTGACAATATTACAGTTGTTATCTATGTTTTGTTAATGTTCTAGCCTTTTTCTCAAGCCACCTGCTGATTCATGGAATCACTGTTTTTATGACATCTCATACAAATATTTTACGTTGCTACCCATACATTAAATTACCTGTAGATGTCTTTAAATTACAAACTATATGAGCCTTAGAAGTGAGCGATCTACAATCTTGGAAAGAGAGAATTCCTAGCAATATAATAATCGACAACTAAATAGTTTTGAGCGCATGGGACTAAATAATAGTTTTGTTAACATTATCAAAACAGTTTTGCAGTTTGTCATTGAGCACTATAAATCCTGTTGGATTACGGCTTTACAATGCTGCAGTTTGATTGCACTGAAGAGGATCTCTGCAAATCTGTCGAAACGCCGGCCTTTGCTTCATATTCCCTAAGTACTCGTAAAGAATGCAGCGACGTAATATCCAAAAGGATTTTATTCAAACATGATGGATGAGAGAGCCTACACACATGATGACCAGTTCTGAGCAAACAAAGTTCCAGTCTGGAAGTCTATAGGTAAGAGCCCTCCCAGTCTAATTTTCATTGATGCCTAGTTACGAGATACTGCCAAGGCAAAAAGTTTCTCTGGAAAGTTAGCGCGCTGATCTTACAGGGAAATATGCTTTGCCTTTAACCTTTAACCGCAATTATTTTTCTCATTTCGTTTAAAGTTATAACTGTGTGTCAGGTCGGAAGTCGAACCTGAACACAGGCCCGGATCGAAAAATATAAAAAATATAGAAATATATTTTAGTAAAACATGTTGTTACATACACAAATTTCTAAATTTCTCACCTAACTTTGGGAGAACAAAGTAGCCAACAATTAAGATTCGCTAAAATGATAGGGAATTATGAAAATGATGAGTTATGTACGAGGGTTGGAACGTTAATAGTGGCAACTGTTTATTTACAGCTCGTACAAAATAGATACGTGTTTCAAAGTTTTACTGACCTTCAAAGTAGTCACCAGCATTGTGTATAACCCGTTGCCAGCGATGTGTAAGTCGTAGGATGCTCTTAGCAGTGCCAGTTGTGTTGACAGTTCGAGCGGCGAGGTCTATTGTCCGACGAATTTGTAGCAGTTCTGAAGCGAATGCCTTGAAGGGTTTCCTTCAGTTTAGAAATCGAGTTGAACTCATGAGGGCTTAAGTCAGGGGAGTGCTGTCGGTGGTATAGCACTTAGCAGACCCATCAGTCAAACAAATCAGTAACAGCTTACACTGTATGTGCTTGAGCAATGTCTAACAAAATGATGGTCAGGTCCTGCAGAAAGTGTCATCACTTCTGTCTCTATGCTGTTCAATTTTGGAACACAACCTACGACCAGCTTAGAGACAGAAGTGATGACACTTTCTGCAGGACCTGACCATCATTTCGCAGGACAATGCTCAAGCGCGTACAGTGCAAGCTGTTACTGATTTGTTTGACTGATGGGGCTGCTAAGTGCTATACCGCCTACTGCAGTCCCCTGACTTAAGCCCTCGTAAGTTCAGCCCGATTTCTAAACTGAAGGAAACACTTCACGGCATTCGCTTCAAAATCTGCTACAAATTCGTCGGGCAATAGACCGCGACGGTCGAACTGTCAACACAACTGGCACTGCTAAGAGTATCCTACGACTTCCACATCGCTGGCAACGAGCTATACACAATGCTGGTGACTACTTTGAAGGTCACTCAAACTTTGAAACACGTACCTATTTTGTACGAACTGTAAATAAATAGTTGCCACTATTAAAGTTCCAACCACCATATAAGGCACGATATTTGTCAGTCGCTTGTGATGGGGCTTGCCCTTGCGGATGGGCTTGTGGCCTGACAGCCTGTAGAGAACTTCCCAATCAGGAAAAGGCGCGCATTCACGGGCTTTCCACAACAAGTCAGACACTGTGGTTTGTGAGAGCCCAGCCGGAACTGGCAAACCACAAGGATGCCAAGGACGGCAATACATAATGGGAAGACCCACTCTGACACAAAAATTGTGATGGCGCTGACTATCCAGTATGTAGGGCGAAAGAATTTAAAGGTACAGTATTCCCGCCCCCTCCCCCCCCCCTCCCCCCAATTCATCCTTTTACACGACTGCGTCAACACAGTCTGCACACTTGTGTTCACAATCGTGTAAATTATGACTTCAAAGTTATGAGAGTTTGTTACTATTATCTGTATTACTAAATGGCTAAAAGGGTCTACCAGTTTCCTTGCAGGTTGCCTAAGTCTCGCAGGAGCAAAAAAAAAAAAAAAAAATTGATTTTCAGTATTTCGTACACTTATTGACCGAATTTATGAATTTAAAATTCTGTGATAATCTACCCATTAGAGGTATAATCTTACACTGAAGGTTTAACGCACTACGTCAAGTATTATAGTAATGTCTTGACGCAGCATAAGTCACGGAGTGAGATTACGTTCATGCAGTATTTGAGAATGAGAGCGCTTAGCGACTTGTAACAAACGTTACACATAATAACAGACCTTTTAAGATCTTTTCCTCGCTGCCACCCCCTTCCCCTCACACTCTGCATAAAATATACTACATTTTCACTGTTCATGCAGTGAAACTTCAGCATCACATATAGCGTTTTAATTTATTCCTTCTTTACTGATAACGCTATTTGCAATACATTTTGCAGACAGTACCCACATATGCTGCTGAAGGTACCTGCAAAACTATATCATTGTAGGACACGTAATTCAGGAGATATGGCATCACAAACATTGAGATCCGTGAAAAACTAGCTTTTCTTAAAATTCAGCACAGATCACTAAGCCTGTATTCATCGAGTGTTCGATAATGAGAGCACTTAACGACTCCCACTTATACATTAGTGTATAGGTGAATAATAAGAAAGAAATAAAATCAACATTATTAGGGTTTTGTGTCACAAACCATGAAATTTTTACGTGCTTAACGTCAAACATTTACCACGACACCTTATTTCCAATTGCAATTTTGAAGCTGTTTTATACTTGAGAGTTCTATTCCCTAGAGAATTAGGTATGACGGCGGAAAAGAGGGGAGGGGGGGGGGGGGAGAGACAAGTTAACTGGTAGTCTTTCAGTCAATTAAATTTTTAGACAACATAGTTGTATGGAGATAAACAGCGATTAATTTACTTATAATCAATTATTCAACATGACAGTTACAATCGCATTATTTATTTTGCCGCCAACCGGTTTCAACCCGTGATGGGGTCATCCTCAGGGCAATTTACACCATTTGGTAGCTCGCTGGACTCGTCATCCAGCCCGTGCACGGTTGGTAGGGTGACGACTCCAGCGAGCTACCAAATGGTGTAAATTGCCCTGAAGATGACCCCATCGCGGGTTGAAACCGGTTGGCGGCAAAATAAATAATGCGATTGTAACTGTCATTTTGAATAATTGATTTTCAGTCAATTGCATGACATACATACTTCTCAAGTTATCGGACGAATGCTTCTTAAAAGCTGTATTTCTCTGACAAGGGAACCTCCCCATCGCACCCCCCTCAGATTTAGTTATAAGATGGCACATTGGATAGGCCTTGAAAAACTGAATACAGATCAATCGAGAAAACAAGAAGAAGTTGTGTGGAACTATGAAAAAAATAAGCAAAATATACAAACTGAGTAGTCCATGTGCAAGATACGCAACATCAAGGCAGTTCGGAGCTGAAGAGCGCCGTGGTCCCGTGGTTACCGTGAGCAGCTGCCGAACGAGAGGTCCTAGGTTCAAGTCTTCCCTTGAGTGAAAAGTTTAATTTTTTATTTTGTCCGTCCGTCGGATGCGAGGTAACTGCGCCGTAGTATGGGGACGCTACACATAAACAAACATCGAAACACACGTCAGTCGACTACAGCGCATGGAAGAAGGAGTATTCCTGCTAACGAGGCTCCCTGGCTGGCAGTTGACTGTTCGCTACTTTGGACAGACAGATAATAATTGTCTGAAAATAAAAAATTAAACGTTTCACTCGCGGGAAGATTTGAACCTAGGACATCTCATTCCGCAGCTGCTCACGCTAACCACGGGACCACGGCGCTCCTAAGCTCACCCTCTCCTTGATGTTGCATATCTTGTGCATGGACTACTCAGTTTCTATATTTTGCTTATTTTTTCATAGTTCCACACAACTTCTTCCTGTTTTCTCGATTGATCTGTGTTCAGTTTTTCAAGGTCTATCCACTGTGCCAGCTTATAACAAATCTGAGGGGGGTGCGATGGGGAGGTTCCCTTGTGAGATTCACATTCTAGGAAATTGTACTAACGCGACATACTAACCGCCATAATAGGGAAATTATCATTGGTCAAACGTGAGAGCTGAGCAAAAACAAGACACTCTAGAAATTACACACTGGATTTTTGTCCGAATTTTCGCAGTCAAATGAAGGGTGGGGAATGGGAATCTCAAATTCATCAATGTAAGGTCTAGTTTTGCAAAATATATTTCACGATTTCTGAACAAAAATTGAAAATAAAATTATTGAAAAAAGGTCAAATATTTTGCGAAATTATTTGTGCAAAAGTAATAAATAAAATAGATTAGAGAAACATTTGGCGCTCCTTTGTATGCTCCTCTAAACCATGTACAGGAGATAAGGTGCTCTCTGACAATTCCAAGTTCACTACTGAACTACGAATTTTAATGAGTACTGGAGGATATTTGTCAGGTGAATTCTGTATACTGTACAGACTGCTCTTGTTTGTCCTTGACATACTATTGCTATGCAAAGTTAATCGAATAAATGTTTTACCAATACAATTACTATTGCTATGCGAATCATTACTGAGAGCAGCTGAGATGCTCATATGCCAATGACATAAGGAGACCACTAAGTGCAACTGGGCACCCAATTCCAGCTGCTATCAGGTTCGAATCTTCAGCTTTTTTTTTATCGGAAAAACTGAGTGGTAGAGAACAGTGATGTCGACAGCTCTTGACCTGGAGGCATTACTGCTTGCGCCACTAGCATTCTCTTTCCAGACATTTAAAGGATTATCTACTGCAAAATATTTGTGACTGCAAAATCGTTGGAACTTCTTTACACCTTCGATCACAGATGATGGAAATATGTCAACATAACACAACAGCAGCCTGCACAGTCTACATAATCCACCCGACAAACAGCATCTAGTACTCATTAAAGTTGTTAAGTTCTAAGTTAATTATTGAACTTCAAATTCTCAGTCGGTACTTCTTTTGTTGTACATTGTTTCCGACATAACTAAAAGGCACGTCAAATATTTTTCTCATTTATTTTATTTCTTACTTTTACACAAATCATTTCACAAAATATCTGACTTTTTAATTTTTTATTTTTATTAACATTTTTGTATATTTTATTGTAACTAAACAGTTTATTATTTTACTAGTAGATTGGTATGTAAGTTCGTAGAGTTTTTGTTTTGCAATTTGGTATTGCAGTTGCTAGGGGTTTATTTACCGATTATCACTTTTTTTTGCGTTTACATATTGTAATTGCCAATCGGAGAAATCGGAACATTTCCGACGTATTCTTCTGTTCGAGTTCAGTATAGGGGTGACAGCAGCGGAGGCAGCCAGAAACATTTGCGCCGTGTATGGAGATAATGTAACTGGACAGGGCACGGCAAGAAAATGGTTTTCTCGTGTTAACGACGATCGTTTTGACATTAGTGACTCTCCACGTTCAGGAAGACCTTCGAGGTTTGGTGAAGATCGGTTAAAGGCATTGATTCTCAATGATCTACGCCAGTGTACTTGTGAATTGGCAGATGTGATGAAATGTGATCATTCCACCATATTGTAACATTTGCATGGAATGAGAAAGGTTGAAAAGTCGGGTATATGGGTACCGCAAGCTCTAAGGCAAAAATCACAAAACTCAGCACGTCGCCATATGTCCGTGACTGATTGCTCGACATGAGTTGTTTCTTGAACAACCTCGACCACTCCTATCTGTATCTTTATTGGTGACGAGAAATGTTGCCTTTATGCTAACATAAGGAAAAGAAAGGAATGGTTGAGCCCAAACAAACCAGCAACTCCCCACAAAAGATAATGCTATGCATCTGGCGGAACAGTGATGGTGTGGCGTACTGCAAATTGCTTCCCCGAGGTGTAACCATCATTACTGACATTTACTGTCAACAACTGAGACGTCATGCAGACACAGTTCAATAACAACGACCAGGGAGACTGCGTCAAATGATGCTACTAAATGATAATGACAGTCCGCATTCTTCCAGACTGGCGAAAAACGCTATATGCGAGTTGGGTTGGGAAGTCATTCCGTGTCCACCTTGTTCACACGATCTTGTGCCCTCAGATTTTCACCTTTTCCACTCTCTGTCGAACAACCTTCAAGGAGCTTTTCTTCCGGATGAAAATACCTTCCGAAGGTGGCTCGACCAGTTCTTCGCCTCAAAACTACTTAACTTCTACAGTTGCCGAAGCGAAAATATACCACACTGTTGTCAGTTGTAAACAGTGTAGGAGAATGTATCATTGGTGACTAAAGTGTGCCGCGCGGTATTAGCCGAGCGGTCTTAGGCGCTGCAGTCATGGACTGTGCGGCTGATCCAGGCGGAGGTTCGAGTCCTCCCTCGGGCATGGGTGTGTGTGTTTGTCCTTAGGATAATTTAGGTTAAGTAGTGTGTAAGCTCAGAGACTGATGATCTTAGCAGCTAAGTCCCATGCGATTTCACACACATTTTTGTCTAAAGTGTCTGTTACGTATATCTGTTGTGTTTACTGAACTTGTGGAAAAACGCTACGAATTTATGCACCAAAAGAATACATATATTTTGTTATTAGAATGTGGCACATTAGAAGTGAGGGTGACGGCAAGTTATCAAATTGTACTAGGGACTGGGGGGGGGGGGGGGAGAATGAGAAACTATGACTATTTCCCCGCTACTACGAGGCCGTGCTGAAAAGTAATGCTTCCGATTGTTTTGTGAAAATTCTTGAGGCTTTTTAAATATAGCAAACATAAATAACATTCAACATCATTCTTGATCGACATAAAAGTTTTCTGGGTTTGGTACCGCGTCATAATGTAAAACCTACTGCTGCTATAAAAAAGCCAACTTTTCTATAGCAGCAGTAGTTTTTACATTATGACGCGGTACCAAACCCAGAAAACTTTTATGTCGATTGACTCTGGCCGCGGAAGCCTACGCAATTATATTCATTCTTGATGTCTACATATCCATTTCTCAACACAGTCGCATTAGGGACGAACACATTTCTCCCAACGAGAGACCAGTTTGTTGATACTGTCACTGCAAAATGTTTGAGTTTGTTGACGGAGCCACAACCTCACCTCTGCTTGCACAGCTTCATCTCTATCAAAGTGAAGTCCTCGAAGGTTTCTTTTAGATTATGGAAACAGATGAAAATCTGATAGGGAAAAGTTGGGACTGTATGAAGGATTATCGATGAAAGTGAACCAAAGGCGTCGAATTGTTACAGATGTCGCATTGCTCGTGTGTGGTTCGCGTTGTCATGCCGAAGGAGAAGGTGCTCCATGTGAGTGCAACTCTTCTGAGGGTCTCGCAGTACCTTGCAGAGTTTATGGTGGTGCCTTTGGGCATGAATTCCAAATGCACCAAACCTTGAACACCCCAGTATACTGTGAGCATAGCTATGTCTGCTGATGGCATGGTCTTCAGTATTTTGGGGCGTCGGTGATCCTTCGTGGTGGAACTCCACTGATCTCTTGTTTTCGGGGTCAAAATTGCGCACTCAGCTTTCATCACCTGTCACGATGTTGTTATGGAACCCATCACCCTCACGCTCAAAAGACAAAAGAAATTGTTGATAGATGTCCAGTCTCCTCTGTTTCATGTTAGGAGTGAGCATACTAAGCTCCCACTGTTTTCTATGCCGCTACTCTGTATTGATGGCCTGTACAAGCTCCCGTGCCACACTTAACCGAGAGCTGTGTCTGTGTTAGCCGATGACGAATTCATCAGTCTTGTTCCGATGAGTCTTGTCGGCTGCCGTAGAGGCCGTCTACTCTGAGCTGTGTCTACATCTACATGGTTACTCTGCAATTCACACTAAATGCCTGGCAGAGGGTTCATCGAACCATTTTCATACTACTTTTCTGCCATTCCAATCTCGAATGGCGCGTGGGAAAAAGGAACACCTAAATCTTTCCGTTCGAGCTCTGATTCCTCTTATTTTATTATGATAATCATTTCTCCCTCAAGTATGTGGATCTCAACAAAATATTTTCGCATTCGGAAGAGAAAGTTGGTGATAGAAATTTCGTAAATAGATCTCGCCACAAAGAAAACAACCTTTGTTTCAGTGACTGCCACCCCATCTCACGAATCATATCAGTGACACTCTCACCCCTATTGCGCGGTAACACGAAACGAGCTGCCCTTCTTTGCGCTTTTTCGATGTCCTCCGTCAATCCTACGTGGTAAGGTTCCCATCCGCGCAGCAATATTCCAGCAGAGGACGGACAAGTGTAATGTAGGCTGTCTCTTTAGTGGGTTTGTCGCATCTTCTAAGTGTTCTGCCAACAAAGCGCAGTCTTTGTTTCGCCTTCCCCACAATATTATCTAATGTGATCTATCCAATTGAAGTTGATCGTAATTGTAATTCCTAGGTATTTAGTCGAATTGACAGCCCTTAGATTTGTGCGATTTATCGTATTCCCAGAATTTATCGGATTTATTTTAGTACCCATGTGGATGACCTCGCACTTTTCTTTGTTTAGTGCCAATTGCCACTTTTCGCACCATACAGAAATTCTCTCTAGATCATTTTGTAATTCTAATTGATCGTCTGATGATTTTAATAGACGTTAAATTACAGCGTCATCTGCAAACAATCGAAGGGGGCTGCTCAGATTATCATCTAGGTCATTTATATAAATCAGGAACAGCAGAGGGCCTATGACACTACCTTGCGGAACGCCAGATATCACTTCTGCTCTACTCGATGATTTACCGTCTATCACTACGAACTGTGACCTCTCTGAGAGGAAATCGCGAATCCAGTCACACAGCTGAGACGATACTCCATATGCACGCAATTTGCTTAATGGTCGCTTGAGAGGAACGGTATCAAAAGCCTTCTGGAAATCTAGGAATATGGAATCGATTTGAGATCCCTTGTCGACAGCACTCATTACTTCATGGGAACAAAGAGCTTATGTTAGCACCACCGTTTTCCTCATTATGAGGTCGAACAACCCAATGTCGCACATTACTGAAGTAGATACAATCATCAGCGTACACTGCTTTCGTTCTTCCGTGGATCTGAACTGGACGCAAGTTTTCTGCAGTCGGAAACTCGATTGCAGCACGCTGTTTCTCAATCACTGGCATAGTTACGTTACACACCGCCATGTTACACTCTGCAATTCGGAGCCCTCTAGCGGCAAAGGGTTGGAACTAGCGTTAGCGAAGCGGGAAAGTCAACCGAGTAATATGCACGAAATGTAATACCTCAACCGATATTAGCAACACATCAAAAAATTCGGAGGCATTACCGTTCAGCATGCTTTCGGTACTCACAGTATGAGGACAGGAATTACGGTTGATGCATATGAAGTATGTATACATGGCCGACACGAGAATAGTCTCTTATTAAATGGAACGGTTATGCATTGACGCACTTCATAGTGTTCTGTCACTTGAGAATAGCATAATAGGCAGATATCGCCATCGTGAAGAAATACATTTAATAACAATGCTGGTAGTAGATGTTGTCATTTTTAAACTATTTCTGAACTGTCGGCAGAAGTAACCAGGAAATTCACTCAAACCTTCAATTTGCCGAAAGCTGGTAGCGCATTATCCGTGAGAAACAAGAATTCTGAATCGAGTACCGGTCCAGCACACAATTTTAAACTGCCAGCAAGTTTTAAGAAACCTCTGTTTTATGTTTCTCTGATTGACATTTCAGATGGTTATGCAAGAACTTACGGAATAAAGTTACGAAATTAACGTTGTTAATAGTTACTGTATCGTTTATTGTTTATAGGCAACCTTTTTGAACTCTTTTAAGTTCACACATCGAATGTCTTCTCTGACACATTAGTATTTAAGGCCTCTGATCTTGCATAATTTAATATCTGAAACAATGCGGACTTTGCAGCTAGTCTAACGCTTACTGTTGGAATTACGTTCAACAATATCTTAAAATTTATTATTATCCAAGAACACATTGCTTACAAAGTCAATGCAACTTCTTTCAATTCATTTGCTTAAGTGTTCAAATTAATGTAACTAGGGTTCTGGACATCTGAAGTGAAATTGTCCCTTATTAATTATTCCAAAACGTATCTTATACGTTGAATTCAACCCTTATTCTCTTCCATTTGCCCCTGCGATTTCTCCCGTTTGTTATGAAAAGAGCGCTACGAGGGTCGTTCAATAAGTAATGCCCCACATTTTTAAAAAAGCCATTAATATACACAGGCAAACGTTCTTGTTGGTGCTTCAGGTTTGTTTTTTGTTCTGTACGCCGTGAAGTTACGAACTGTTCTGGCAGATGGCAGAGCCATAGTATGACGTCAAAATGGCGACTACATACCACTCACGTTACAAGCAGCCTGCTGTTATTGAATTCTTGTGTGCAGAAATAGAAACCGTGGTGAACATCCATAAACGTTTGTGTGCAGTGTATGGCTGTGCTGCAGTTGATAGGAGTACAGTTGGGCGATGGGTAAGGAAAGTTACAGCCTCAGCAACTGCAGAAACAGTGTTCCACGATCAGCCACGCTCGGGGCGTCCTGTCAAAGCCACTGCTCCAGGCATGCTGAATCGTGTGGATGCCATTATTCGCGCCGACCAGCGCATCACAATTCGACAGTTCTCAATGGGGAACACACTTTGAAGATGACGAGTCAGTCACGCAGTGAAAACATGGCTGCGCCTTCAGGACAAGAGCTTTTACCAGCAGGGAATACATACTCTTCCAAAACGCCAGCGTACGGCCATAGAACGTGATGGAGACTACGTAGAAAAATAGGACATGGACAAGACATATTGATATATATTGTCACCAAATTCTGACTCTTAACAAAAAATATGTTCTGATAAAAAATGTGAGGAATTACTTATTGAACGAGCATCGTAAATTTTTCTTTTAAAGATTCATTCTGCTATCGGGTTTATGAAACCTATAGAAGTCACTATCATTTCGCGTGATGCATAACTGATATTTTTCTGTTTCGACAAGTATTCAGTGCGCGTTCACCACTTGTGCACAGCGCAATAACATTCAGGGTCCATCAGTGAACCGGACCAAAGTCCAGGAGTTGCAAAAATGGTTCAAAAGGCTCTGAGCACTATGGGAACAGGAGTTGCACTCACACTTATGATACACAGTGTGTAAAGACGTAGAGTACGTAAGGCAGTCCAGGGTAGAATCTGATGTGCGGCGTTCACTTGTCAGACCAAAGGCTAAACCGCAAGCAGAGTTCAGGTCACAGCTCTGTCAACGACGGTGTACGAAACGTGAGGGAGCTGTAGCACGACACGATTCAATCACGAAACGCTGGTCTCCCGTCCCATTGTTGCCAAGGCTGCTTCGGCTATACTGTAGAAGTTTCGCTGGGAAGCTCTTACATACCCTCCATACAATCTCTATCTCTCCCAATGTGATTTCCATATTTTTGGAGTGCTGAAGAAAGACATTCGTGGTCATCGATATGCTTTGGACGAAGAGGTGCACGCGTGGGTATAATCTTGGTTCCATAGGCATCCACAACATTATTCCATGAAGGCATTAACCGTCTTGTCTCACAGTGGGATAAATGTATTAACAGTTATGACGATTACTTTTGAAATAATAAACAGCTTACTTACTTTTTTCCATCTGCCTCGTTTTCATTTGACTGCTCCTTAGAGATGCGAACCCAGGCAGCCAGAAGAAGTGTGTGGTTCTAGGTGCTTCAGTCTGGAACCGCGCGACCGCTACGGTCGCAGGTTCGAATCCTGCCTCGGGCATGGATGTGTGTGATGTCCTTAGGTTAGTTAGGTTTAAGTAGTTCTAAGTACTAGGGGACTGATGACCTCAGATGTTAAGTCCCATAGTGCTCAGAGCCATTTGAGCCATTTTGAGAAGAAGTGTGTAACCGGATGCATAATGGCCAGCATAACAATAGTCCTTAGGTGTGTGACTTGGTACCAGCTTACGATACGTCCTAGTAATGCTTGTAGGTGACCACAATTAGTAGTAGGATGAGGTTCCGCAAGGCAGAGAGATTGGAGATTATGAAGGAGGACATGTCCCATGAAGAGATGCCAAGGAGGAATCCACTGATGGCCGAGCGGCTGGACACGCAGTTTGCGATCTGTTCCCTTCGGTCATATGTTGTGGATGAAGTACATACTTTGTAGGTACTGGCCTGAAAGGCGATAGCTCAGAGATGATGTTGGAGATGATGTGCCACGAAGTGGAGTGGAAGAGGTACTCGTTAATGGCCCAGTGGTTTGTCAAGCAGAGGGCGATGTGCTCCTCGATTGTCGACTGCTGGTGAACATCGGTGTGGAGATACTGGTGAAGTCGGCGGAGGGAGCTCCATATTGAGGGACCATGGAGGGTCAGCACTTGGCCACGGAGTGACTCCTGATGAGTTGAGGCGGCGCTCAGCAAATGGAGCTCCGTATTGATAAACTGGAAAGTCGGCGATTGGCCACAGAGCAATGAGTTTGCTCCTGTACTTGGGAAGGGGATCTCCATATACAGAGACCGTGGCCATAGAGCGATTCCCGACTAGTTGTTGCTACAGTCGGTGAAAGGAGCTCAGTATTGAAGGACTGTGGATGATTGGCCCTAGGATATTGAGTGACTCTCGAGGAACTGCTGCTGACTTAGTGAAGGGAGCTCCGTACTGAGTGAATGTGAACAGTTGGCACTTGGCCAAGGAGAAACTTCTGGTGATTTGCTGATGCACACAGTGAAGGAGCTCCATATTGAGGGACCCAATGTGCAGCTCGTCTTGACTGGTTAAGTGGGGACCTACATAGACTGGAAGTGGAAGGATGCAGGGTCCAGCGCTTGGAGGCAGGTGACTGGTGGCACCGATGTAGTGTCAGCAACTCCCCCTGTGGTGAGATCCGTGCCACCAGGACGCATGGCGACCACCAGATCCTGTTTATGTGTACATTGGATTGTTTTTTCCTGCAATCGCTAGAGTTAATGTAGCGAGTGGGCGAGGAAAGGAGCCACTCGTGGTACACGGCTGTATGAAGAATAGTAGGATCACAGTAGGATCAGCTGTACGTTGCTACAGTGGCGTATATGAATACTCGCAGGATTCACCTATGACACTTGTTCGCTGGACAGGACGGAGGTGCTGCCATAGAATATTTTTGATTGGACAGTAGCCTGACATAATCGCACTTTTGGGTGGGTAAGAAACTTAGTGCTTATAAATACGGGAAGCTAGCTGTTTCGCCATCTCTGATGTCTTGTGGCAATGTACATTGTACGCCATTATGTAATAAGAGTTGTTTATCCACAGGTACTCCCAAATACACACATCCAAAAAAGTTTTGCATCATCTCAGTTCCGAGAGTTTCGGAGCCTGTACAGAAAACTGGAATAGTGATCAACATAAACATCATTTCCGCCCTTTGTATTGCTCATGAAAATCACACACTGCATGTTGTACCACCATACAGCGAGACCTTCAGAGGTGGTGCTCCAGATTGCTGTACACACCTGTCCTTCTGATAGCCAGTAGCACGTCCCGTTTCATTGATGCATGCCTGTATTCGTGGTGGCATACTATCCACAAGTTCATCAAGGCACTGTTGGTACAGATTGTCCCACTCCTCAACGGCGATTCGGCATAGATCCCTCACAGTGGTTGGTGGGTCACGTCGTCCATAAACAGCCTTTTTCAATCTATCCCAGTCATGTTCGATGGGGCTCATGTCTGGAGAACATGCTGGCCACTCTAGTCGAGCGATGTCGTTATCCTGCAGGAAGTCATTCACAAGATTTGCACGACGGGGGCGCGAATTTTCGTCCATGAAGACGAAACCTCGCCAATATGCTGCCGATATGGTTGCACTATGGACTGGAGGATGGCATTCACGAATCGTACAGCCGTTACGGCGCCTTCTATGACCACCAGCGGCGTACGTCAGCCCCACATAATGCCACCCAAAACAGCAGGGAGCCTCCACCTTGCTGCACTCGCTGGATGGTGTGTCTAAGGCGTTCAGCCTGACCAGGTTGCCTCCAAACACGTCTCCGACGATTGTCTGCTTGAGGGAATATGCGGCACTCATCGTTGAAGAAAACGTGATGCCAATCCTGAAAGGCCCATTCGGCATGTTGTTGGTCGCATCTGTACCGTGCTGCATTGTGTCGTGGTTGCAAAGATGGAACTCGCCATGGACGCCGGGAGTGAAGTTGCGCATCAGGCAGCCTACTGCGCACAGTTTGAGTCGTAACACGATATCCTGTGGCTGCACGAAAAGCATTATTCAGCATGGTGGCGTTCCTGTCGGGGTTCCTCCAAGCCACAATCAGTAGCTAATGGTCATCCACTGCAGTAGTAGCCCTTGGGCGGCGTGTGCGAGGCATGTCATCGACAGTTCCTGTCTGTATATATCTCCATGTCCGAACAACATCGCGTTGGTTCAGTCCGAGACCCCTAGGGACTTCCCTTGTTGAGAGCCGTTCCTGGCACAAAGTAACAATGCGGACGCGATCGTACCACGATATTGACCGTCTAGGCATGGTTGAACTACAGAGAACACGAGCCGTGTACCTCCTTCCTGTTGGAATGGCTGGAACTGATAGGCTGTAGGTTCCCCTCCGTCTAATAGGCGCTGCTCATGCATGTTTGTTTACATCTTTGGGCGGGTTTCGTGACATCTCTGAACAGTGAAAGGGACTGTGAGTACCGGGCGTGAGTCGTGCTTCGGTAGCTCAGTTGGTAGAGCACTTGCCCGCGAAAGGCAAAGGTCCCGAGTTCGAGTCTCGGTCGGGCACACAGTTTTGATCTGCCAGGAAGTTTCATATCAGCGCACACTCCGCTGCAGAGTGAAAATCTCATTCTATCCACAGTCAACGCCTATCTTCAGGAGTTCTGGGAACCGGGGTGATGCAAAACTTTTTTTGATGTGTGTACTTGACCTTTGGGCTTCATGGAATGATCTGTCCTCGGAGATTTAATATCTGGTCTAAGTTAAGGCATTTCTTGCTAAACTGTGCAGCTGTTGTCTTTAGAACGTTGATTTTAATTTTGTTATTGCGACACCAGTGACCCGTTAAATTGAGTTGACAACCTTCTTATGTTTGTAGTGTGATTTAGTCCGCCAGTTACGACGGCGAAGTGTGCTAACTTGATGTTACTTACGATCGGCATGTCATTAACGTAAGCTATGTATAACTTGGGGGATAAAACGGAATTATATGGTACTCCTGCTCGAAGTCGTTTACTGTCTGATCATTTTTCCTCAATTTTAGCTACTATTGTACTGCCTTCTAGAAAAATAGCGACGAACTTGGTGTAGGAGAGTGGTTCTGTAGTTTGCTCCTGTATCTTCCGTATCAGCTTGGCTTGCCAAAACTTATCATACGGGTTCTCTATGTCAAGAAATAAATCCGCTGATGACTTGGAAAGTAATGTCTTCCATCAGCGTAAGTACTTGGAGCCGTGCAGAGATATTCCGCTGCAAGACAAACTATTCTGTGCTGATTGTTTCACAGTTAACGATACGTTCTTGCGTTAATCATTGAAACACTGCCTAGACTGCCAAGGATGCTTACTGGCCAATAGTGTTCTGCTCATGAGAGCTGCTTGTTAGGTTCAGGGACAGGAGCAATACGTGCTAATTTCCATTTTGTTGAAAAGTAGCACCTCATCCTATACCTGATTCTGGCCGTATATAGAGGCCTGGAGCTGCCAAGGGCACACGGTTTCGCATACGTGGCTTGAACATCACATGAAGATCGGCCGCGCCCTCTCGGCTACGTTCCGACAGTGTTGCAATTAACGAAAGGTCGGAGGTGCCCCACATACTGTCGTCGACAACTTCCGTAATGAGCTCCATGTTTAAGTCTGCTAGCTGTACGCCCGCCTCCGTGCCCTCACTGTTGTAATCTGCCTCCATAACTGGCTGCGTATTGTCCTCTGTTTCCGGACGGGATGCAAGAACTATCGGGATACTTATGTTGTGAATACCCATTGATTATTAATTTCCTTACTCATTCATTTTAGTTCTTCTGTTAATGTCAAACTCGTGGAATCATTAATACTGTTATCCAGATTGAATTTCACAATTCACTCATAATTCGCTAAGAAAAATTAGTCACAGAGTGTCAGATGTTACAAGCATCTTTCATTTGATTGGTGAAAGTTAAAAATAATGTACACATTTAAAGGCTGTGTAAAGCAAGAGGTATACAGGGTGTTACAATAAGGTACGGCCAAACTTTCAGGAAACGTTCCTCACACACAAATAAAGAAAAGATGTTATGTGGACATGTGTGCGGAAACGCTTAATTTCCATGTTAGAGCTCATTTTCCATGTTCTTCCACCTACGCTCAATGGAGCACGTTATCATGATTTCATACGGGATACTCTACCTGTGCTGCTAGAACAAGTGCCTTTACAAGTACGACACAACATGTGGTTCATGCATGATGGAGCTCCTCCACATTTCAGTCGAAGTGTTCGTACGCTTCTCAATAACAGATTCGGTGACCGATGGATTGGTAGAGGCGGACCAATTCCATGGCCCCCACGCTCTCCTGACCTCAACCCTCTTGACTTTCATTTATGGGGGCATTTGAAAGCTCTTGTCTACGCAACCCCGGTACCAAATGTAGAGACTCTTCGTGCTCGTATTGTGGACGGCTGTGATACAATACGCCATTCTCCAGGGTTGCATCAGCGCATCAGGGATTCCATTCGATGGAGGGTGGATGCATGTATCCTCGCTAACGGAGGACATTTTGAACATTTCCTGTAACAAAGTGTTTGAAGTCACGCTGGTACGTTCTGTTGCTGTGTGTTTCCATTCCATTATTAATGTGATTTGAAGAGAAGTAATAAAATGAGCTCTAACATGGAAAGTAAGCGTTTCCGGACACATGTCCACATAACATATTTTCTTTCTTTGTGTGTGAGGAATGTTTCCTGAAAGTTTGGCCGTACCTTTTTGTAACACCCTGTATACACTGAAGAGCCAAACAAACTGGTACACGTGCGTGAAGGGCCCCCGCGAGTACGCAGATGTACCGCAGCACGACGTGGCATGGACTCGGCTAATGTCTGCAGTAGTACTGGAGGGAACTGACACCTCGAATCCTGCAGAGGTGCCTATAAATTCTTAAGAGTACGAGGGGGGGGGGGGGAGATCTCTTCTGAACAGCACGTTGCAAGGCATCCCAGATATGCCCAATAACGTTCATGTGTGAGAAGTTTAGTGGGCAGAGGAATTGTTTAAACTCAGAAGAGCGTTCCTGGAGCCACTCTGTAGCAATTCTGGTCGTGTGCGGTGTCGCATTGTGCAGCTGGAATTGCCCAAGTTCGTTGGAATGCACAATGGACATGAATGGATAGAGATGATCTGACAGGACACTTACGGACGTGTTACCTGTCAGATTCTTATCAAGACGTATCAGGGGTACCATATCACTCCAACTGCACACGCTCCACATCATTACAGAGCCTCCATCAGCTTGAACAGTGCCCTGCTGACATGCAGGGTCCATGGATTCATGAGGCTGACTCCATACCCGTACAAGTCCATCCGCTCGATACAATTTGAAACGAGATTCGTCAGACCGGGTAATATATTTCGAGTCATCAACAGTCAAATGTCGACGTTGACGGGCCCAGGCGAGGCGTAAAACTTTGTGTCATGCAGTCATCAAAGATACACGGGTCAGCCTTCGGCTGTGAAAGCCCGTATCGATGACGTTTCGTTGAATGGTTCGCACGCTGACACTTGTTGATGGCCGAGTATTGAAGTCTGCAGCAATTTGCGGGCTGGTCGCACTTCTGTCACATTGCACGATTATCTTCAGTCGTCTTGGTTCCGTTTTTGCAGTATCTTTTCCCGGCCGCAGTGATGTCGGAGATTTGATGTTTTACCGGATTCCTGATATTCAGGTACGCTCGTGAAACGGTGGTACGAAAAAATTCCCACTTCATCGCTACCTCGGAGATGCTGTGTCCCATCGCTCGTTCGCCGACTGTAACACCACGTTCAAATTCACTTATATCTTAATAACCTGCCATTATAGCAGTCGTAACCGATCTAACAACTCCGCCAGACACTTGTTGTGTTATATAGGAGTTCCCGACCGCAGCGCCGTATTCTGCCTTAGACATCTCTGTATTTGAATATGCATACCTATACCAGTTTCTTTGGTGCTTCAGTGTAGAAATTCATTCTTATACAAAATCTTGTTTTCTTTTTCCTTTGCAGAGCACTGGCAAAACATATAACTCCACCCACAATTGGGTTTATACCACCTGGAAGCACCACCGTCCAACAGATTTTAGTGTTACCTGGAGGTAACATGTCAGCCATGGAAAGACTGTTAGAAATTGAGGAGGAGCACGTAGCCACACTCTTAGCTGTTGCTGCTTTCAGCGTTCCACAAATGCTGGGCAGCAGAGGAATAAAGCCTTCCAAATCCTCAGGTGAGATACCGCTTCTTACTATGGAGAGTCTACTGCTTTCATAAGCAGAGCTGTAAGTGGAGAAGTGAAGTCTTTTACTGTACGTAGTCTTTTGCAAACAGGTCTCCCAAAGGTGACGAAGGAAGTCCACACCAAGGTGGTGGAATACTACCAGGAGATACTGTGGGGAGAGGTTGGCCAGGTGTCGGAGCACGTCGCGCTGTGGTGGGGTCCGTCCGCGCTGGGGGTGTTCCCTGTCGAACACACCCAGCAGTTCCGGGCCTGGTTGCACAAGGTACAACTCGCAGGTAAAAATCTTTCTGTTTCAGACTGCGTGTATGATCGTAACACGTTACACTGAACTGACTCATCAGTTTCCTGTCTTAACTGTGTATAAATTACGGCAACAGCCTTGCCGCAGTGGATACACCGGTTCCCGTGAGATCACCGAAATTAAGCTCTGTCGGGCGTGGTCAGCACTTGGATGGGTGACCATCCAGGCCGCCATGCGCTGTTGCCATTTTGCTGGGTGCACTCAGCCTCGTGATGCCAATTGAGGAGCTACTCGAACGATTAGTAGCGGTTTCGGTCAAGAATACCATCATAACGACCGGGAGAGTGGTGTGCTAACCCCACGCACCTCCTATCTGCATCCCCCAATGAGGATGACACGGCGGTCGGATGGTCCCAGTAGGCCACTCGTGGCCTGAAGACGGAGTGCTTAAAGTGAGTGCTTATCTGTGTATAAATTAAGGTGACAAAACTCGCTGGCTACCTCCTAATATTGTGTCGGGGATCGTTTTATCGAGCGTAGTACAGCAACTCGTCGTGGCATGGACTCTACGAGTCGTTGGAATTCCCCTGCATAAATATTGAAACTTGCTACCTTTATAGCCGTCCATAATTGCGGAAGTGTTGCTGGTGCAGGATATTGTGCAAGAACTGACCTCTCGATTATGTCTCACAAATATCCAAAAGGATTCATATCGGGCGATCTGGGTCGCCAAACCATTCGGTCTAAGCGTCCAGAATGTTCTTCACGCCAATCGCTAACGATTGCGACTCGGTGACATGGCGCATTGTCATCCGCAAAAATTACACCCTTGTTTGGGAACATGAGGTCCATGAATAGGAGCAAATGTTCTCCAAGTACCCGAACATGCAGAGGACCCAATCCATTCCATGTGTGCACAACCCCAACCATGATGGAGCCGCCACTGGCTTCCACATCGCCCTGTTGATAACTTGGGTCCATGGCTTCGAGGGGCTGCGCCACACTTGAACCCTACCGTTAGGTCTTACCGACTGAAGTCGGGACTCATCTGACCGGACCATGGTTTTTTAGGGTCCAACCGATATGGTCACAAGACCAGGAGAGGCGCTGCAGGCGATGTTGCACTGTCAGCAAAGACACTCGCGTCGGTTACCTGCTGCCATACCCTATTAACGCCTAATTTCGCCGCACTGTCCTAACGGATATGTCCATCGTGCGTATCACATTGATTTCTGGTGTTATTTCACGCAGTGTTGCTCGTCTATTAGCACTGACAACTTTATGCAAACGCTGCTGCTCTCGGTCATTAAGTGAATGCTATCGGCCACTGCGTTGCCTGGTGAAGAGTAATGCCTGAAATTTAGTATTCTCAGCACTATGGATAGTGAAATATTGAATTCCCTAACGACTTCTGAAACGGAATGTCCCATGCCTCTAACTGCCATTCCAAGTTCAGTGTCTGTTAATTCCCGTCATGCGGCCATAATCACGTCGGAAACATTTTCACACGAATCACCTTTGTTGTGCTTCCACTCCCCGCTATTCTCCGGCTTCTAGGATTTTTTTTTTTTTTTGCTGCGTTTGCGTTCTTTGGACTTCACTTCGCTTTTGTAAATGATATGTAAATATGTAAATGCCAAAAAATCGTGAAGGGTGAA
Source organism: Schistocerca cancellata (assembly GCF_023864275.1). Lineage (NCBI taxonomy): Eukaryota > Metazoa > Arthropoda > Insecta > Orthoptera > Acrididae > Schistocerca > Schistocerca cancellata. The sequence goes on along the minus strand of NC_064628.1, from coordinate 778,297,390 downwards.
TGTGCAACAAAGATTTTATCGTCCACAACCTTTGCTTCGACCCCTATAAAAAGGAGTAATAAACATCAAACACAGCTGATTTTCTGTAAACAAAAACGAAACATCTCTGATGTGCAACTCTTTTAAAATGTAGTACGCTCAAGACAGAAAAAAATTAAATAAAATTGTTAGTTGTAACAGCTGTACAGGCAGCCATATTGGTATTTTTTGTTTGCTTTGCACGACTAACGAACAATATCCCTTGGATATACTCTATGTGGGGTGGAAACCTGTAGAAAGCTACGTTCGTGGCTGATGAGGAGGCGTGTATAAGGAAATTATCGAACACCACTATCGCTAATTAATTGAATTAGATGAACTGGGTATGTCCAGCGGATGAGAAACTACAGACTTTCTCGACAAATGTGCACAGGTAGGAGTCCCCACGATGCTGCTCTGAAGCGTTATAAAGACTAATTCAAGAAGAGCCTAAAGAGTCCAAACACCTACCCAAGTAAATGGTGCATCGCAGCAAAAAATCGTAAACAATGGCACACAGCTACGTCAGCTGTTGACTTACATTTTGAGCAGAAACGTCGGAGGCAGCAAAATGAAAAACGTCAGAGATAGAAATTTCGCCAGGCCCAGCCACACCCTACACCCTCTATTATGTGTAATGTAGGTTGCCGCATGTTTCATACCAGGATTGGTATGCCAAGCCACCATAGGCATCTTCATACATGAACTGCCGTGCCATAATGGAAATGCAGAAGAAAAATAAAAACCCAGATATGAGTCTCAGCCGCCGCCGACGACGAAGATCGCTAATTAATCTATTACAAGTCATTATGTTGTCGCCACTTGCGAAAAGATGGAAATTACCAATTATATTTCATGTAAGTATCGCCATTAAAGCAAGAATATGTTATCGTCCATAAAACTGCCAGTCAGTATGAAGTACCGTACGCTGTTTCCTTAGTCAATTCTTCTATGAATCTGTAAGTTCCAATGCAGGCAGTAGTAATTAGTCTTTCATATCTTATGTAAAATATTGTTTCCTTTAGCATTACTGTGTGCCATGTATATACAATAATTAAGCCAATATTTTCTCCAAGATTTCTATGTGGAAATTTTTTCCTAACTTCCCCGTGCAAAACTAATCCTCGAAATATTTATCTAAATTTTTAGTGTGATCCAGTATATTATTCATACAGGATCCAGTACATTATTCATACAGGACGTCCCATTTGTCTTGGTCACCAAAACAACTTTTTTCCAGAAACGAATTAAAAACTGTTTCGTGACAGTATTTCTCAGCTACCAGGCGGACTTAAACTGGCATGACTGCTTTTCTTGAAACTTCGTCCATTACGAAGATATGAGCTGCTGTTAATGTTTTTTAAATGTCACCCTGTATATTTTTTATTTGGTAATCCAATTCGTTTCCTCAAGACCTGTTTTACGAGGATAGTTTGATAAGTCTGGTAAAAAAGCAAGAAAAACTATACCTCACTTCTCGACATAGTCTCCTTTGAGGTATAAACGCTTGGTCTAGTGATCCTCCAGTTTTATCATCCAAACGGAAAAGTAGGTTCTGTCAAACTCTGCAAAATACTCGTTGACTACTACTATCACTTCCTCATTTGATGAAAATTTCTTCCCAGCAAGCCAACGTTTCAAGTTAGGGAACAAGAAGATGTTACTTGTGGATAAGTCTGGTGAATAGGGTGGATGAATTGTCAAAACCCAGTTCATGCACTTTCGCCATTATTAACACTGATGTGTGGGATGGTCCATTATCCTGGTGAAGAGCACTTTTTTGCGTGCCAACTTGGTCTTTTTTCAGGCAACGCAAGTTTCAAACTATCCATCAATGAATCATAATAGGGTCCAGTTACGGTTTTTCCTTTTTCCATGTAATATACGAGGACTATTCCTTGGGAAGCCTAAAAAAACAGTGGCCATCACCTTCCTAACTGACCAAATGGTATTTGTCTAGCTTTGTGCACTTTCACCTGCCTTTCTCCTTGTTGACTCTGGAGTGTAATTATGGATCCAACCAAGTTTCATGGATAGTCACAAATCGGCACAAAAATCTTGCAGATTGCGATTACACATCGTCAGATACTGTGTTGAAATGTTGTGCCGGATGCGCTTTTGGTCGACTGCGAGCAATCGCGACACCCACTTAGCCAATTCTGCGTGCAAGATATTATGCACTAGTTCAGTTGAGATGCCTACAGTCTCAGCAGTCTCATTAAGGTTTGCATTACCATATTATGGATTTTGTCACGTGATTTCCTTTTTTCTGACTCAACTAGACGGACAGAGCGCACTTGTCGGACCACATTTAAATTCTTTATTCAAGAAATAGATGCTCCCTAATGATCATGTCCATGCAGACTTCATCCAATTAATAATAGCATGAAACTCCGTTTTCTCCATTTTCAATCGTAGTCGATACACTGACCAATTCAGATGGCAGTCAACAATGAACTGCATGCTGTACATTGTTGAAATTCTTTGTAAAATCCTTAGAATAATCACGGTTACCAACCATGAAGGTGCAACAAAAACGTTCTTTTTGTGATGATTTGTGACTATTGATGAAACCTGGATCCATCATTACACGCCAGAGTCCTTCCATGGAAATCTATCAGAGTTATAAAACCACCCTCTTGAAATCTCGACATTAGTAACAACTTAATACAAAACTGACTTCGACTTTCCCTGGATTCGTAAGTCGTGCACTTTCTAGAGTTTCACAGTAAACAAATCGAATCACAAGGAAAATGCACACCGACAATGCAGTCAACCGTCGGGCCTGGTGGGCTAGTGGTAAAGCATATGTCTGGAAACCGAGAAGTCGTGGGATTGAACCCGGTCGTCCAACGGAAATTTTCCATTTACCTTTAATCCATCCTTCATATCCTGACGATTTGAGGAGCCACGAGGAACTTTGTCCGGCTTCCACGTTAAAATGTGGGTCCCCTTTCCCCGGTAGGATTACTGGCGTATATTAGGGACACAGACAAGTCGCCGAAGTGGCGTCCAATAGAGACACCTGTAACGAGCCACTGAGCTACACGAAATTATTGTTATTAAGCCAGCTGCCTTCCGTTGAAGATTTGTGTGAAAATAATGTACATTAACGAAGAGAGCATAGAAATATTACTCATTTATGGAGAATGATCTTTTGCAGAACAATAACCGCGATAACGTTTTCGTTTACAAACCTAACCAAGCATCTCCCAGGTCGCTCATACATTTTGCCGTAGAGTAATAACAGTAAACAGCCAATCTTACCTCAATTTTCACTCATAAATTTCTTCTCGGCTTTACAAAATACACGGACCAGTCACATTAACATGACCACCGCCTACGTGCGACATAAACGGGCAACAACCACTCACAGACCGCAGGTGGCAGCACTAGCAGTGGAGGGTATATAAAACGAGACTGGAAAGGGGATGGGGGGGGGGGGGGGGAGAGACGGCAACACGGTGAACAGTGCAGCAGTTTTAATAATGCGGACATAGAGCGGTTTATCCGACATCGTAAGAGGCATGATCATTGGCTTTTGGGTCAAGGGTGGAAGTATTTCCGTTAATCGCGCTTGGCAAAATGACGGTATTCAAAACCGGCGTCGTAGCACCTGTGGTGCACCACAGGCCATAGTTGGCTATGGAGACGTGTACGGGCCAATAGACGTGCACTACTGAGCAACTGACCGCCCAGATGAACGAAGGGTCTACCAACAGTGTCTCCTCAACGCCAATTCCTCAAACGCTGTTGCGTATGGACCTGCTTAGCAGGTGACTGGTTTGTGCATCCATTCTGACTCCTGTCCATAGTCGACGTAGACTGGAATTTGCACGCGAATACCGTAACTGGACGTCCAATGACTGGTGACAGATGGGATTCTCAGATGAATCGCGTTTAATGCTCCATCGGACAGATAGTCGTGGGTGCGTACGGGGTAAAAGTAAACACCCTGTAGCCGTTATGGTCTGGGGAAGGTTTTCGTAGATGATCTCCTCACTCTCTGGAAGTCATAATGGGTCAACAACAGTATGCATCTATTCTTGGGGACCATGTCCACCCGTTAATCCAGTTTGTTTTTCCTCGGCACAATGCCATCTACCAGCAGGACAATGCAACGTGCCACACAGCTCGCAGTGTACGTGCGTCGTTCGAAGAGCACCAGGATGAGTTTACCGTACTCCACTGGCTGACAAACTCCCCGGATTAAAACCCAATCGAGAATCTGTTTGACAACCTCGATAGGACTGTCCATGCCATGGATCCTCAACTGACAAACCTAGCGCATTTTGCCACGGCAGTGGAGTCGGCATGGCTCCACGCCCCTATCCGTACTTCCCAGAACATCAGTGGCTCCCTTTCTGCACGTCTCGTAGCGTTCCACACTCCAAAGGTAGATAGCGTAGTTGGATTATCTTTCGGCAAGCATCATCAGAATAATGCTCACAGAAGAAAACTGTACCATCATATTCCACCTAGATTATATCTGTCACAACCGTGCTTGTAACACGCGTAAACATAAGGAGACCATTAGACGGAGGCCACTCTGAACTGGTATGTCATGTGATGCACTGTTTGTGTTGTGCCAGGTAGTGTGCCTCAGCCATTGACTGCAGCCGTGCAGAGTCTGATGGACGGGCTGTGTTGCCACATCACTTCAGCGTCGTGGGACCAGAATTTCAGGATGACAGTCATCCGGCGCAACAAAGATCTGGAGCACATCATCTACCAGTCAAATCAGGTATTTGGACAATCAGCTTATCTCTCAAATTTTTATAGCTGTTACCAAAATTCTTTAACTTCTTCCGCTCTTCAGCAGGAGAACACACATTGTAAATTATGCTTCAACTTCGATAAAAAAGAAGCTAAAAATTGTTGATTGCCGCATTAGACGAAAGCTAAGCATTCTTTTCAAGATTTGAAGCTGTTGAAACTGAAATTATACAGGGCGTTAGGAAATTCCCGTTACCAACTTCTAGGACTGGCAGAGCGAAGTGGAACCCATCTCCAGAAACGCAGAGTTTACTTGCAAGTTGCGTCTCAAAAACAGCAAATGTTAAGTTTTAAAGTCTGTTTTGGACGAGGTTGTCAGGGACGGAGAAGGAAGGCGGTTAGCGAAAGTTGGGACATAAAATTAGCCGTCTCATTTTCAAAGAAAATCTGGAAAACCTAAATCTGAGAGGATTACGCTGTTGTCATTTCACTGATCTTTTATGTACTCTTTAGCTCTGTAACGAATTTGGCTCCGTAGTCATTCTGAAGGATCCCTTATTAACCTATTGTAATTAGTTGCCACAAGGAAATGATAATCACTTGAAAATGGTTATATACCCGATATTTTAATACCATTTAGCAGAGCATGCAGAGCTGCCTCAAACCAGTCTCTGGTCTGAAGACCACAACAACAACAACAACAACAGTAGAACAGTCAGATGGCAAAAGGGATACGATTTAGACAATTCTACATGACAGTTAATTCTCAAAATTGAAAATGATCTAAATCTGAATGCTCGGAAAGTGAGCTGAATTTCCGTCCTCCAGAATGCGAGACCAATGCCACTGTGTGCCGTAACTCCTTTTTATGTGATTTGTCAAATAAAAGAAGTATTCCCATTCAGTTTCTACTTCAATATTTCTCTTCCCCCATGACCTTTGCAATGTGTACATTGTGGTTCCAGTAGGTGAGATCATTCAAATTCGCCACAGAGACTGTTAACAAGAAATCAACGCTCTGATTCTCGTATTTTTATGAGTACGACTGTCAGAGACATCCAGGATGATATTCAAATAAAACATCTCATGGCATGCTGCAGAAACACGATATTGGCATCGGGTAGTGGTAGAGTGCAGTCAAGTTTATGATTCAAATATACGTTTAAAATTGAGTACGAACGATGCTGTGGGCATCATCACGGTGAGTTCGCCAAAAGTGTATCTGACTTGCCGAAAAAGCTGTCTGTCGATCTGGGTATCGTACTGGGTAATTAAACGTTATAGTGGTGCCAGACAAGCTTCGAAAAACACTATTCGTGCAATTACATGAATTTCAGCGAGGCTTTATTGTCGCTTCGCCGGCTGTTGCATGGTGCTTCTGAAATATAGACCAAGACCTTGGACTTTAGGTGTCAGCGGCTTATTAGTGTTGGTACCGGTGCTCCAAGGAAGGCTTGCGTGCTCGTCTTCTTCAATCTGAGTAACAGTAGCCTGGACGGGTGCATTATTCGAGCAACCGACATACGATAACAGCAGCATATATTAGGGGCAATGTCATAACGTGTATATATGCTAGGAACCTCAGATGGCGCTTTTGGGGGAGTAGGCTAAGAGTTAGAGTGAGCCTTGGGGAGGGGGGGGGGGAGGGGGGGGAGGGGGGGGGAGGGGCTTTCTCTCGTATCTCATCACCCTCCAGCTTGCTTCTGGTGGCGCAGCGAAACACACACACAGCGACAGTTATTTGCAAGTTGGGGATCAATCAGGGGGGAGATACTAACAGAGTACATCAGCTAGCGACCTAGAGGATTAACTATGGACAAGAGCACTGGATAAAGATTAGTCCGCCCCCAGAAAGCATCATGCAACTACGGAGTAACACCGACTATAGCTTGAATTCGATGAGACATAGAATCTACGAGTTCCTTCAGTTACGCCACATCCTACTAAAGCCACTCATTGATGATTAGATGCCGCATAGCAAGGATGGTGATTGCTACGTGTGGCTCGCTGTTTCAGACGTTTTCAGTGAAAATAAGATAGGGTGATTTGGCGGACAGTTGAGTTAAGGTGCTTGAGTGTTCCTAAAATCGGGAACGTACTGTGTGCTTACAGCATTGTTCATACGACTATTGTAATTTAGGAAGACCGGAGTGTCTACAACATGCACATGCTGACGATTGTTGAAATAAAAGTCCTGGTTCAAGTACGTGGTAACTTGAATGAGTGAGTCAAAGAAATTCTACGGAAAGCACCCACAAAACATAACAGAGCACCTCCTTTGTAAACTTGACCCTCCACACCCTGCAGGTTAAATGCACACGATATCTTGCATAGTTTGGAAAGAGGTAAATTCATGACTCATTGGACCATACTACACACTTCCAGTGAATTACGTCCAATTTATGTGTTGTCTGGGCCATTAAAGATGTGCAGGTTTATGTGCAAAGTACCCGACTCCAGATGTCTTTCCGTTCGTTTTGCAATATATCACGTGACTGGTTGGAGGGACCGTTGGTGGTCCTACGTGTGAGGGCTAATTTCACCAATTTTATTCTCATATTCGATGGCGTAACATCTTACCTGACTCTTCTTGTACGGTACGGCCTCAGAATTTCATCAAACCCCTTTGTAATGCATTAGCACGTCTTTTCAATTGTCTGCCGTTGGAAATAGATGGACATCTCTGAAACACTTAATTGCGTTGACATACGCGTATACAAGTACCAGTAGACACGTTCCGTGTAGGAAGGAGAGCGAGTACGCTGGATTGCAAGTGTAACTGTTACGACAGTACAAGGAGAAATACAGAGAGGTGGCGCAGTGGTTAGCACACTCGACTCGCATTCGGGAGGACGACGGTTCAGACCCGCATCTGGCCATCCTGATTTAGGTTTCCTATGATTTCCCTAAATCGCTTCAGGTAAATGCCGGGATGGTTCCTTGTAAAGGGCACAGCCGACTTCCTTCACCATCCTTCCCTAATCCGCTGGGACCGATGACCTCGCTGTTTGGTCCACTCCCCAAATCAACAAACCAACCAACCAAGGAGAAATGACCCAAAGATGAAGCACATTCTCTAAATGATTATTAATTAGTAAAACAAAGTCTTTGAAAAATTTACAGAAATAAATGATAAGCCATACGACTCGTTATTAGCCCATAAATGCAAGTTGCCACGACGAAAACAATACACAAATAGCACGCTTTTTGGTTTCAGGGACATAGAAGCGACGTTGTTTTGCGCCCAGTTTTCGTTTGAAGGAGCCCATATGTTTTCGCATGGTGAAGGTGAATTAAACAACGATATAACCAAGTTGATTGTACTGGATGAAATTTGTATGTTTATCGACTGAAGCGTGGAGTACAACGTCGAACTTATTCCACACACATTCTTCCACTAATGAGCAACATTTGCAATTATATGCGCTGCATCACATAATTTTCAACTTACACCTTCCACAGTCTCTCAAAACACAGCTTCGTTAAAGGATACCTGAATCCGACAATCGTCCATTTCTTCTTGTCAATGCTACTTTACAACAACAAGATCATGCACTCAACTTCCGTACTAATTGTAAGTTACCATTAGTCCTGCACTGCCGCGCACTTCAGTAAGAAGGATCGGGTCGATGAGTAGAGAGCGACCGCAGTGCTACCGTTCTCGGGCTCGTTACACTCACAGAACGACAGCGGGAAGGAAGGAAGGCAGTTCAAAATCAAATGTGTGTGAAATCTTACGGGACTTAACGGCTAAGGTCAACAGTCCATAAGCTCACACACTGCTTAACCTAAATTATCCTAAGGAAAAACACACACACCCATGCCCGAACCTCCGCCGGGACCAGCGGCACAGTCCATGACTGCAGCGCCTCAGGCCGCTCGGCTAATCCCGCGCGGCAAGGAAGGCAGTGCCTTGAATTGTAGAGTAGGCAACCGACCACATTAGATTTGTACTCGCTCCGTGTCAGACCTCTTTCAGTGGACCATAGCTCAATAGGGTTACTATTACTTGTAACCGGTATTTCCACTGTGACAATGTAGCTAATAAGTGCATGCCTGACGATGGCACAATGACGAAATTACAGCACCAAAATAAAAAGTTACTTTTACAGCAACAAGCAGAATATCACATACTTTGGAGAACAATGTGTTTCAGAAATGTTCAATCAATAATTCTAATGCCAAGAGAGGTTTATATGCTAAACGGAGGTTAGATGTTGAAATTCTGAGGCTGTATGATCCACGATAAAGTGGGGAAGATATTACTTCCTGATGTAGAGCTGCACCTCCCGAAAAGATATGACAGTTAAATTAGGGAAATTAGATCTGATATGGAGGACTAACGAAAGTGACATGTACCAACCACAAATGGAACAGGAAAGAGAAGAAATGACTCAAAAAAAGTAATTCACAGGCCCATAGTACCACACATTCTTGAGTAGCCGCCATGTCATCGTCTGCCATATGGCGTGATTTGGATGGGGTGTGGAGGAGCATGTGATCAACACTACTCTCTCCCATAATCGTAAGCTTTGCAGACCTTCGAACCCCTTCTTCTTCAAGTAGCTCCTCAATTAGGAGGCTAAGCGTGCCCCTTACGAGTCCTCCGAAAAAGGAAAAATATTTGGCAGTTCGTCTGCATTGTAGTCAGGCTGTGGGGCGGCTGGTGGAATACTTGTTAATGTTCCTATTATTTATTAAATGCTGTGGTTTGCCGTTCTCAACACTGCCTCTCTAACTACAATACTGGCAACCAGAAAGTGATTAGCAAAACGTGAAGCCTGTAATTTGAATTCCTAGTGCCCACTTCATCTGAGAAATACATTTATAGCTACACCTTATAGCTCTGAGGAATTAGGAGATTGTCTGGGATTCATAATCAAAAACCATTCTCTCTAAAATGTTCACTATATTCTGAAAGTCACAGACCAAAAAGAATCCACACAATCCAACTACCAGAGCAGTTTAGATTCTAATGCACTGATGCCACTATAACTGTTCAAATTAAATGTTTTAGTGAATGCTCTCCATAATTTGATGATAATGTTCATCAAACGCCACGCTAAATAATGGTAGAATGTCTGTCCTGCGGTGGCACGTGAAAATACGACATACGAAAACTGAAGACAGATCATTAAAGTCATCCCAAAATTAACACTTCACTCGAAAACGATTTCATGGTTACGCGTATCCCGAGTAACTTATTATGGCATCCGAGGCTGTTTATAGCAATGATACTGACGCGACGTGACTCCCGGCACAGGTGGTGCGCTAATCAGCGTCTGGAGAGAACTGTGGCCTTCCTTTTCTCGCGCAGCGTTCTTACATATAAAGCCGCGGTGTGGACGGCTAAGGGAACGCCTGATCAAATCTGCTCTGCCGACTAGCCGCTGGGCTAGTAATGCACCACTTTAAGTTATCGAATAAATCATTGCTTCCTTATCTGATGGACAATGAAGCTTTCTATTTAATTGTGCAATCAGCACACGAGTAAGTAATCATAATAAAAGTCAAATATTTTGGGCGAGAGAATTAATTTAATTACACTACACGCAGTAGACGAGCTCTGAACTTGCTCTTTGGAGATACGCTATAGCTATAGTTTTATAGTTATTCTGTTGAAACTTCTCACATTTTTATCATTATAGCGGATCTCCCATCTACTTAAATTTAAACATACTAGCTTTATTTATTCGCCTACTTAATCTATCTTGCTTCCTTAATTTTTAAGACAAAAACCAGAAAATCGTGAATTTCAACTAAAATTTTAATTTGTGAGATCCAGAATACTGTTTCTACTAAATTATTATGCAAAAGGAATCTAAGTATAAATTTTTAAATTTCTAGCTCTTTTATATTGCGCCAATGATTTTTACAGAAAAACATCCAAATTTCGAAAATGGTTAAAGTTATTGAACTGATATCCAACACATATTGATTTTGTATTACTCCTGACAAGCTAGAAACGTTTCAGGTTATTTACTTCATTTTAAAGTACTGCGCAATATTTATGATGTCAGAGCTAGTTACAGCGGACTAGGCTGGCACACAATGGAAAGACTGATGTGAATTTTATAAGTCGTGAGTATGCTGCTTCCCTACATCACCCTCTACTTAATTTTTTTGAATGTAAATGAAAAAAATTAATTACAAAAAGGGAAGCAAGAGTACAACTTAACTCCCTATGAAAATTAATATTGAAATGTAAACATATAGAAATATTAAAAGAAAACTAATTACCTACTTCAATTATTTAAATTGCTGGCATGTTCACTGCCTCTTAAGCAACATTATCACTCAAAATTTAAGCAAAATCAATGAAACACTTTGGCATACATATTGCCTTAGACAGACAAACACATAAAAATATGTAAAATTATGAAAATCTTAAATCCATTAAATTGCCTGTAAATATTTTTACGTACACAAATTCAAAGAAAATGACACAGTTATTCATGATACATAAACAGATAATTATATCTTAGCAGTCCTTTCTAAACCTGAAAGAAAATTTCACAAATCATGACAATTTCATATTTACACATGTGGTTGTAGCCGTTTTGGCTGGCGTTCTACACTTCCATTCACAAGGGTAGAGGAGGGGAAGCTGCTATGGTGTGCGTCCTTCACGTTCACTCTAAATTACATGGGGAAAGGGGAGGGGTCACTGTGAGTTGTGTCCAAGCCACTTCACGCTTTCACGCAGCTACCAGGCTGCCATTATGTGGTTTGTCCTGTAGAACAAACAAAAAGAGTGCCTCATACTCTGTTCACTTAATATCTAAGGGTGGGTCACAATGAAATGGGAATATATATATATATATATATATATATATATATATATATATATATATATATATATACATTTTATCTTTCAATATGTTACCGGAACAAAGTTAACAGAACTTTTTCAATTTTACTCTCGCAGTTACTTAACTGTCATAAAATCGGTAAACAAATGGCTCAAAAATCATGAATCCTATTTAATCTCAATTTATTATTTCTGGGCCAGAACACTGAACCAATGCTCGGTACATCCTTGATACATTTGTATTTTATTTACTTAGCTGACTCATCTTCGATTACCTTATTTTTAGAGATAGTATGAGTACATTTGATTAGTAGTTGTCTTCTCAGCTTCTTTGTACATGTGAGTAACTTGTGGAAATAGTACAGTTCTGAGTGTTCAAAACACACTACGTTTAGTTCACTACTAAATCCACTTATTGGTCTTCTGCTGCTGTGTCAGTTCCACATCTGCAACTATGTACTTACTTACTCTGCTAGTGTATGAACTTAAGTAATACTCACTCCATTAACATTTAACGCATAGGATAGCACATTTATTTCATATCTATAGTGTATTGCAGCTGATCAGTTTGCTCACGTTGCAATCCATTTCCACTTGATTGGATGCTGAAACTACAAGTAGTCTCTCTCGACCTACCACTAAAGTGCATTAAGTAATTATGGCCGAGCGTAATGCTAAATTCCTTAAACCTATAGGACACCATGAGCTGCTCTGTCTCATCTAACATAAGGGTACCTATGGTCGCATTCACGCCTCCAACTCATAACCTCAATACATGTAGGTGTGTCACCGCACACCCAACACCAAAATAATGGCCAGCTCCAACCTTATAAATACTTCAGGGACGTGTCCTTCACGTCTCAACCACAAACACTACTCAATTCTTTCAGACTGCCATTCCTTGCTACACAAGGTGAGTTCATTTTTACAACTTATCTGCCTATTTTTCATAACACTAAGCACTCTCTCTTACTATTTATTACTTAGCTCTAATGCATACACTAGGTCTCATTGCCACTTCAGATCCTGCTTATAAACGAAATTGTATATGTTTTTTAAATATTATTGTGGGACCATTTTCAATAGAACAACACTTTGTACTTACAATATTACCAGGGTTCTATACATACTTGTTACTCAAATACCTTTATATCTTAATTACATCATACTTCTCTGTTGTTTATGTTACTGTTAGGTTTGTCACATTAAGTATTTTCTACACTAATTGGTGGATGGAATGGTTACAGAACTCATGGCTTGATAGCCATTGTTGTTGTTGTTGTTGTTGTTGTTGTGGTCTTCAGTCCTGAGACTGGTGTGATGCAGCTCTCCATGCTAATCTATCCTGTGCAAGCTCCTTCATCTCCCAGTACCTACTGCAACCTACATCCTTCTGAATCTGCTTAGTGTATTTATCTCTTGGTCTCCCTCTGCGATTTTTACCCTCCACGCTGCCCTCCAATGCTAAATTTGTGATCCCTTGATGCCTCAGGACATGTCCTACCAACCGATCTCTTCTTCTAGTCAAGTTGTGCCACAAACTTCTCTTCTCCCCAATCCTATTCAATACCTCCAAATTAGTTACGTGATCTACCCACCTAATTTTCAACATTCTTCTGTAGCACCACATTTCGAAAGCTTCTATTCTCTTCTTGTCTAAACTATTTATTGTTCATGTTTCACTTCCATACATGGCTACACTCCATACAAATAATTTCAGAAACGACTTCCTGACACTTAAATCTATGCTTGATGTTAACAAATTTCTCTTCTTCAGAAACGCTTTCCTTGCCATTGCCAGTCTACATTTTATATCCTTTATATCCTCTCTACTTCGATCATCATCAGTTATTTTGCTCCTCAAATAGCAAAACTCCTTTACTACTTTAAGTGTCTCATTTCCTAATCTAATTCCCTCAGCATCACCCGACTGATTCGACTACATTCCATTATCCTTGTTTTGCTTTTGTTGATGTTCATCTTATATCCTCCTTTGAAGACACTATCCATTCCATTCAACTGCTCTTCCAGGTCCTTTTCTGGCTCTGACAGAATTACAATGTCATCGGCGAACCTCAAAGTTTTTATTTCTTCTCCATGGATTTTAATTGTTACTCCGAATTTTTCTTTTGTTTCCTTTACTGCTTGCTCAATATACAGATTGAATAACATCGGGGAGAGGCTACAACCCTGTCTCACTCCCTTCCCAACCACTGCTTCCCTTTCATGCCCCTCGACTCTTATAACTGCCATCTGGTTTCTGTACAAATTGTAAATAGCCTTTCGCTCCCCTGCCACCTTTAGAATTTGAAAGAGAGTATTCCAGTCAACACTGTCAAAAGCTTTCTCTAAGTCTACAAATGCTAGAAACGTAGGTTTGCCTTTCCTTAATATTTCTTCTAAGATTAGTCGTAGGGTCAGTATTGCCTCACGTTTTCCAATATTTCTGCGGAATTCAAACTGATCTTCCCCGAGGTCGCCTTCTACCAGTTTTTCCATTTATCTGTAAAGAATTCGTGTTTGTATTTTGCAGCTGTGACTTATTAAACTGATAGTTCGGTAATTTTCACATCTTTCAACACCTGCTTTCTTTGGGATTGGAATTATTATATTCCTCTTTATTATATTCTTCTTGATAGCCATGATGGAAAATTTTTGTATTGCAAAGAAGGAGTCGAAACTTTGATGGATAGGAAAGATGAAGATAGAGTGAGACCTGAAATGGGGAAGAAGATCTCACCCAGCTGGGACTGCACAGCTGCCACACTGTGCAGAGGTTACAGAACAACCTCCTCCTTACAGAATTCATTAGCTTAAAGCTGGCTTCATAGTCATACCGGAAGATTTTAGTATTTGAGAGTAAGAGCCGAAATTTTGGTGGATAGGAATGATGAAGAATGAATGAGACCTGAAAAGGAAAGAAGATCTCACACAGCTGGGACTGCACAGCTGCCACACTGTGTAGAGGTTACAGAACAACCTCCTCCCTACAGAAAGCATTCACTACCTATGAACTTCCTTAGGTCGGTCACGTTCCTGAGACCTAATAGCTTTTTACTCTTAGGGTACTCTAGCCTATATGCATTGGCATGTGGTTTTCCTATAATCCTAAAAGGTCCTTGACATACGAACATGAATTTCTTTGTTTCTGCATTTATTTTCTTTGATTTTTCCTTGGTTTTGACAAGGACTAACTTACCTATTTCAAAACTGGTGGGTACAGCATTTGCGTCATGACACTTCTTCCTTTCCAATGCTCTTTTTCTTATATTTGCCCTAGCCTTTAACTTCTTCTCGTCTGTGGATATTTGCGTTAGAATAGGGAATTCTACCATATCTGCAATCACATTGTGCGGTTCTTGGCCAAACATCAATTCGCAAGGCGCAAAACCAGTTGCATCATGCCTTAAATTGTTAATTACTTTCGCCGGCTGGAGTGGCCGTGCGGTTCTAGGCGCTACAGTCTGGAACCACGTGACCGCTACGGTCGCAGGTTCGAATCCTGCCTCGGGCATGGATGTGTGTGATGTCCCTAGGTTAGTTAGGTTTAAGTAGTTCTAAGTTCTCGGGGACTGATGACCACAGCAGTTAAGTCCCATAGTGCTCAGAGCCATTTTTTTGTTAATTACTTTCTCAAAATATTTCATGTGCTCTGCCCAACTTGAGTGTTTCCGAGCACAATAAGTCCAGCAAAGCCTATTCAATTCTCTCATAATACGTTCACTCATATTTTCTTGGGGGAAATACGCAGATATTTTCAGATGTTTCACTCCGGCCTTATCCAGACATTCTTTAAATCTATCAGAAGTAAATTGAGGCCCATTGTCTGACAGCAAACTCTTCGGAACGCCAACGTTCATGAAGAAATCTTTTTCCAACTTTTCAACCAACGTTTTTGCATTTGCTTTTTTAATTGGATATACCTTAACATATTTACTAAATCCTACCACAACAACAAAAACATGTGTGCACCCACCTCTCGAAGCAGGAAGAGGGCCAAACAAATCACAAGCCAGTAATTCTAGGGTTTCAGTTGGCTGTACTGAATGCATATCCCCTTGTATTCTGGTGTTAGCAGCACGTACTTTCTGGCACACTACACAAGATGCTAGACTCCTGGCAACACGGCGGTACATGTTGTCAAACACAACTTTCTCTTTTAATTTTGCAATGCACTTCTTTGCACCATAGTGCCCATACCTCAGGTTTACATAGTCGATTAGTAAGTCTACATGTTGTGAGGGAAAGCACAGCTTCCACTCAGAAACACCTACCTTTTTCCTCCTAAACAGAATACCTTTATGCAGACAGTAGTATTGCAAAACCTTATGATAGTTCGCATCTCCCAAATAGCTCTTTACTAATTTCAGCTGGTCATCTGCATTCTGCTCACGTCTCAAGTTCTTAATCACCCTCTTTAATGCACTTTCTTCCTTCTGATTAGCTGAAATTTTATCGATTTCCTGCAATTTAGCTTCTATTTTGTCCAAAATAATTGCTTCTTCTTCTTCTGTGTTTAGCTTACTTTTACTAAGATTAACACCTTCGTCCCAATATCTCCTATTTTTCAGAACTCGTATAGGCAGCTCCCAAGTTTCATCATTAGTTACATGTTTATCAATAAAAGGTACCGTAATTACTCCGGTTATCGGCAAGACCAATTTTAACTGGCTTCTTTCAAAGTCAACAACACTCTGATATTTCGACAAGAAATCTATGCCAATTAAAACCTCAATACTGAGATTGTTTACAATTAAGCATGGATGATCAATTAAATTACCATTAATATCAAAGGGCAGTAAAGCTTCTTGCTTTACCGTTTTTGACACCTTGCCGGTAGCACCAATTATTCTTAGTCCTGATACCCTCATTACGGTAAGCTTGTCTTTACTAGGTAATGCATCAAAGAAGGACTGAGATATCGCACTCACCTCACTTACACTGTCTAAGAGAGAACGTACATTGATACCCAACATATTCACTATTATTATAGGGTGGCTTATTCTAGGTTGTACAGGTGGTTCTTCAAACTCATCCAGTAGTTCCTTTTGGATTTGTCTCCAACTAAAGTGATCGACATCTGTCTTCATTACATTTAGGTCAAAGTGTGTAGGGGTTTCCTGAATTACATTTTCATCTGCCTTTTCCAGTCGGTCTATCAATTTTAAATCGAAACACCGCACGACTTCATTTAGTTTGCTGAACATGACCCAAATTACTGTAGTCTGAGCGATTCTGCGCCTCCACACCGGGCATAACAATAGTTACAGCTAAACCACATTCACTATTATCGTCGGGTTCCTTCTCAAGTGACAACTGGTCACTACTGGGTTCATCGACCCACAACAGGCTATCCTCTACTTGCTCACTTACCTCCTGTCCTAAATCTATTAGTACAATATCAACATCCTGCACAGGCACTTTAGATAAGAGCACATCATCCTTATCGTAAATATAAGCATGAATTTCTTCTGCTTCTTCACCTGCCAATTCAGTATTTTGTAGCTCTTCCCTACCGTTACAGTGGTGCGCCTTCTCTTTCTCTTCCCACTTAGAAAGCGTCTGTAATATGGTATCTATTAAATACTGTGAGTGATCTAATATTTCTGCTGTATCCTTAGATGCTACCGACGTCTCATCCATATGTTCAGTCTGAGTATTCAGATCTGTCTTACCAATTACTGTAATTACTGGCTTAGAAAAAGTAACCGCCTGGTGAGCGCCAGTGTCCTCATACACGGGAACTAGTTTTCCTACCTCGGCCTACTACTGTTTCCTTTATTTCCATTATAGTTAACTGGCACAGCATTGCTTTCCGCACTGTTGTTTACCTGGATAATTTTGTTTGGAACAAAATTACTATCATTTGGATGCCATTGTTGGTTCTGATAATTATTTCTCCAGTTCCTACCTCTTTTAGGTTGGCGAACACCTACTGTTCTGATGTTTACATTGCCATTCTGCTCGTTCTTAAAATTACTATTAGTGTTATTACTATTTCTGTTATTACGTGCTTGCTCCTCATTGGCAGCAACACGCTCTACACGTTCCAAATACTCAATGAAACGATCAAGATTGTCTCTAGGGGCAGATATAATTCTAGTTTGCCAATACCATGGCAGTTTGGCTTCAAGACCTAGCATTATCATTTCAGGTTTCAGCTTTTCTGCCAAATGTGACAAACGTGAAATCCATGACCTAGCGAACTCTTTAATAGATTCCTTGCCTGCATTGAAGCGTTTTCCACTCCAAAATTCTCTCAACACTTCATTTTGCTTATTGCTAGACCAATACTCATTAATGAAAGCTGTTTTAAATTCCGCTAATGTTTTACACTTCAATATAACATTAGCTGACCAATGCATGGCGTCACCTGCTAAATGACTTCTAATAAATGAGATTTTCTCTCGTTCAGACCAAGTTGGTGGAATCACATCTTCAAAATCGTTCCAGAAATCTAGCGGGTGGTTATTTTTATCTGGATCGAACCGCAAGAACTGCCGACATCCGATAAATGCGGCGTTTGCAGCTACAACTTGTTGTATACTACCATTACCAGAAGTTACTGAAGCTACTTTACTCTCAATGTTAGCAATGTTAGTACTAATATTTTCTACTCTCATTTCAACATTATCTACTCTTTGCACAATACAAGTAGTATTAGTTTTGATTGCATCTACTTCTGCTTGACATATGTTTACTTTTATATTAACATCTTTAAACCTATCTGAACACAGTTCAGATTCCGCCTCGATCTTTTCTGTTAACTTGTGCTCCAGCTTCGCATCTTCCATTTGGAAG
Organism: Schistocerca cancellata; assembly: GCF_023864275.1. NCBI lineage: Eukaryota > Metazoa > Arthropoda > Insecta > Orthoptera > Acrididae > Schistocerca > Schistocerca cancellata. The sequence goes on along the minus strand of NC_064628.1, from coordinate 778,279,044 downwards.
TCTTTGCGAACCTCAGCAACTTCGGATTTTACTGTTTTATACATTTCAGAAAATTGTTGAACAACCTTTTTCTTAAGATCCTCATGATTGTAATTAATTTTATAATTCAAACTGTCCAGATCCTCTTTCAACTTATTCCAACCAGCCTTGAAGGTATTGTCCATTACCTCCAATCGTTTATTAAAATTAGTTTGGTTGGCCACAATCTCATACTTTAATTCAGCATTACTGCTTTTGACCTCAGTTATTTCAGAGTTTAATTCAGCTGTCATTTTAGCATTACTGGTAGCTATTGCTAGTAATATAACATTTAAATCAATAGCACAGTATCTTTGGGTTGCTCACTAGCTGGTTTTTTATCACACTCAGGTGACGAAAAAGTAGCTCCAATACCAGAATCATCAAAACGAAATGAAACATCTGATTGATCAGTCATATCTAACTTATCCTTTTTAAACTCTACCACTTCTGATAACTGTTTCGTTTTTAACTCATCAGATAAACTATCATCCAATAAATTAACAATTTCTGATTTCTGCTTTACTACAGGGGTCTCTATTATTGAATCATTGCCCCTTTTCACACTACTGTCAGGAGACAATACTTCATTTTTCACTTTAACATTACTATTTTCATGCATATTTAGACTTGAACTGTTGTCTGGATTTGCAGTTCCCTCAACAGACATAGATTCTGATTTAAGTTTAACCTCAGTTTCTTCTGGCGGTTCCATCGCCGACACTCTTTTAGTGCAGGTTAGTAAAAATTTTAACAGCTTTTCACTTAACTTAGTTCCTTCTGAACGACGTATGGCGTTGCCGGCGCGGATACCAGGATTACTGATGCGACGCGGCGCGTTGAACTGCAGACGGCACATCGACGGCTGCTGTATGTTTGCGTGGCCCGCAACTGCAGGCGCGGCTTCGGTTGCTCTGGCGGACGACTGCGGTGAGGCGAAACTGGCTTCTCGCGATGCCGGCAGCGCCGCTAGACTCAGCGCCAGCTCCGTCAATCCAGATGCGTTGTTAATCCAATTGCGTCGTCCACATGCACACGTAACACTATCACTGTTCTATTACTCAGTTGCGTGTCGCATTTCACTCCCGAATCCGAATATTTAAAAATCAGTTTCACTTTTACTCAGTTTCTTTCCTGGCCGATGCACCATATGTGGGGCGGCGGGTGGAATACTTGTTAATGTTCCTATTATTTATTTAATGCTGTTGTTTGCCGTTCTCAACACTGGCTCTCTAACTACAATATTGGCAACCAGAAAGTGATTAGCAAAACGTGAAGCCTGTAATTAGAATTCCGAGTGCCCACTTCATCTGAGAAATACATTTATAGCTACACCTTATAGCTCTGAGGAATTAGGAGATTGTCTGGGATTCATAATCAAAAACCATTCTCTCTAAAATGTTCACTATATTCTGGAAGTCACAGACCAAAAAGAAGCCACACAATCCAACTACCAGAGCAGTTCAGAGTCTAATGCGCTGATGCCACTATAACTGTTCAAATTAAATGTTTAAGTGAATGCTCGCCATAATTTGATGATAATGTTCATCAAACGCCACGCTAAATAATGGTAGCATGTCTGTCCTGTGGCGGCACGTGAAAATACGACATACGCAAACTGAAGACAGATCATTAAAGTCATCCCAGAATTAACACTTCACTCGAAAACGATTTCATGGTTATGCGTATCCCGAGTAACTTATTACGGCATCCGAGGCTGTTTATAGCAATGATACCGACGCGACGCGACTCCCGGCACAGGTGGTGCGCTAATCAGCGTCTGGAGAGAACTGGGGCCTTCCTTTTCTCGCACAGCGTTCTTACATATAAAGCCGCAGTACGGACGGCTAAGGGAACGCCTGATCAAATCTGCTCTCCCGACTAGCCGCTGGGCTAGTAATGCACCACTTTAAGTTATCGAATAAATCATTGCTTCCTTTGCTGATGGCCGATGAGGCTTTCAATTTAATTGTGCAATCAGCACACAAGTAAGTAATCATTATAAAAGTCAAATATTTTGGGCGAGAGAATTAATTAAATTGCACTACACACAGTAGACGAGCTCTGAACTTGCTCTTTGGAGATACGCTATAGCTATAGTTTTATAGTTATTCTGTTGAAACTTCTCACATTTTTATCATTATAGCGGATCTCCCTTCTACTTAAATTTAAACATACTAGCTTTATTTATTCGCCTACTTAATCTATCTTGCTTCCTTAATTTCTAAGACAAAAACCAGAAATCATGAATTTCAACTAAAATTTTAATTTGTGAGATCCAGAATGCTGTTTCTACTAAATTATTATGCAAAAGAAATCTAAATATAAATTTTTAAGTTTCTAGCTCTTTTCTGTTTCGCCAATGATTTTTACAGAAAAACATCCAAATTTCGAAAATGGTTAAAGTTATTGAACTGATATCAAACACATATTGATTTTGTATTACTCCTGACATGCTAGAAACGTTTCAGGTTATTTACTTCATTTTAATGTATTGTGCAATATTTATGACGTCAGAGCTAGTTACAGCGGACTAGGCTGGCACACAATGGAAAGACTGATGTGAATTTTATAAGTCGTGAGTAGGCTGCTTCCCTACAATGCGTGCTGTCTATTCAGCTGTGGATGCACCCAGAACTGGTTTTGGTACCCAAAATAGTCACCACCCCACACCTTAGGCAACTTGTGGAGGTATGGTCGTGAAATTTGGATTATCACCCCAAAAAACCCAACGTGTGACATGAAATGTTTGATGGTGTTAGTCTCCCTACAGCATACTCTTCAACGTGATACATTTTTCCCAGCGATGGATGAATTGGAGAGATTGGTTGTAGACTCCACCTCGGTGTGCAAAACTTAAGGACGAAAGTATTTCACATGGTGTGTCACTGCGAAGTAACATAGCTCTACCAAACTTGGGCCATTTGCAAAAAAAATGTTCAAATGTGTGTGAAATCTTATGGGACTTAACTGCTAAGGTCATCAGTCCCTAAGCTTACACACTACTTAACCTAAATTACCCTAAAGACAAACACACACACACCCATGCCCGAGGGAGGACTCGAACCTCCGCCTGGACCAGCCGCACAGTCCATGATTGCAGCGACCATTGGAGACAAGTCGGCTGGAGGACGATGTATTGAATCTCGACGCAATTTGAGTGTTGAATCGTCATTAGGATGCCCAGGAAGTTGCAATTAACTACCAGTTTTGCGTCCGATTCGATAATCTAGACTCACAGGAGAACGACCATAAGGTGCCCGAGGCAGCAATAGACCCTTGGAGACAAGTCGGCTGGAGGACGATGTATTGAATCGGGACGCAATTTGAGTGTTCCATCGTCATTAGGAGGCTAATCTCGCGCGGCCCATTTGCAAAGAGCTACTATATTACAGCTCACTGAAATAATGAGAAGATCGGAAATGACACTTTTATTCAAAGACATTAACTGCACTGAAGTCACTGTGATTTCTGATGGTACACTGGACATTACATAAGGCGGGACATCGTTCGTAATAGGGTGTGTGATCACCATGGACAGTAACGTAAGCTTTTCAACGTGCTCCCATACTGGCGGCTAGGTTGGTCTGAGTTCCATTCCTCCACCACATGGTTGACAATGGTTGGATGGTAGCTGATGCAAGTGGATGTGCTGTAGTACGTCTCCCAAGACTGCTCAATGGTAATAGCCTATCGTTCCTAGATCTCCTTTACGTACACTCTTCGATGCGGTCGCTCATTGTCATACATAAAAATTAAGTCAGGGCCAAATGCATCCCTGAACAGACGTACTGGGAGAAGGAGTGCAGTGTTATAATAACGTTGACCGGTGAGTGTTCGGTGTTCAAAGATTTGTAGGTCAGTACACGCTTGCAACATTATGCCTTCCCACATCGTAATACCTGGACCGTCAATATGATCAAGTTAGACAATGTTCCTTGATATATTATGTGTTCCCAGCTCTCGCCACCTCAGGGAAGTCGAGAATCACTGCTCATACTGAATCTGCTCTGATCCGAGAATAGCGTACGACCCCACTCCTCGCTGGCCCAGTCGCTATACTCTTATCACCATCGGAAAAGGTGCAGCCGATGTGTAGATCTCAACAGATCACAAGGTGCAAAGAGACCACCCCCACGCAGTTGCGGCCGCTTTGGGGCGTGACGTTGCTTGCCTTGCAGTCCTGTTAAATGTGACTGTAATTGCGTCCGCTGCTTGATGTGGGTCCATTATTGCCTGTTGCACAATGTAGCAGTGATCTGCTGCTGTAATTGACCATGGTCGACCTATCATTCAGAACGCTCCTCATGCACGTGAAACAATTGTGTCAGCCTTAGCAATTCCTGGGCTACAATAGTCACTCTTCGTCCTTCTTCCAGATTCGCGATGTTTTTCGCCATGTGAAGTCATCACAATGTTCTCTCTAGGATATATTGCAATGAAGAACACCACCGCAGTACTCCGTAACTGCTCGCTGGTTGATACTCACTGGCCTTTATCGTGCCTTCAACAACTTCGTGTTGAGGGGTCAGCCCTATTTGGCGCTATAATTGCGCTACCTTACGTCATGTTACGCCTACTTTCTTTGCCCGATTGGGAGACCTCTGGCAGCAGCATCTCGCACTTTCATTCATTCCACGTCGTCCCCATTCTAGAAATACTTGCCACGGAATAGTTTGTTCACATGAGTAAAGAGGAAGATGTCATAAGAGGTGCCGGGGTGGTGGTGGTGGTGGGGGGGGGGGGGCAAATTAGCTGAGGCATTGATGTGGAATAAAAACACTCTAATAAACAACTCCCCACAACCCTTCGTTCAAACAGCCTCACAGAACTTTATCAGGAGATTTCGGTAGCACGTTCCTATGACGATTTGCGGTCCCTTATGAACAAAATTTAGCGCCACACCAATGCAGTAGAAAAAAACAATCAGCTTCACCTTGTTCAGTGATGGTTGGCTCTTCGTCTTTTTCGGCTGTGGCGACTAATCATGTCGTCTCCAACCATTGCTTCGCTCCTTTGAGTAGGTGTCATAGTGATGCACTAGCCCTCGTGTATGATAAACATGTTGAAATGCTGCAGCTGTAGCGTTTCCATTGTTCCACATCTCGGCGGGCTTTTTAGTGGGTGCGAACAGTGGCCGAGCGGTTCTAGGCGCTGCAGTCTGGAACCGCGCTGCTGTTACGGTCGCAGGTTCGAATCCTGCCTTGGGCATGGATGTGTGTGATGTCCTTACGTTAGTTAGGTTTAGGCAGTTCTATGTCTAAGGGACTGATGACCTCGGATGTTAAGTCCCATAGTCCTTAGAGCCATTTGGAACCCAGTGGGCGGCGACCTTTGAAAGTTCAGAATTTGCAAGATACTGAGGACTGGTTCATGACTGATTTTATCTTTTCCACTATATCCTCGATGATGATACGTCAGCTCTCGTGCACCAGAGTCTCTACATCTCTTCCGGTTGCTAGTTCTTCACAAAAAGAGGGCCTGCTAATTTCTTGTTCTTTGACCACACTGGAAGCGTTTGCGCCAACTAACTACTTTGTGATACGATGAAGCGTTGTTGCTATAAACTTCCACCCAAACGGCATCGATTGTTGCAGCACTGTTTCCCTTAAAACGCAGAAAAATTTTTACCGCACGGTAGTACAGTTTATTAACAGGTTGCGCAGTTTTGTTTTGGATCCTCTAGCGGCAGGTGCGATTATTTCAATGTGAACCAAAACTGCAGACATGTAGCTTCGAACAAACATAAAATTAATAGACGAAGGTGAAGAAAATGCTGTACACGTTACTGAGATTGTTGTCGTACACAGTCTTCCATTTGTGTGACCCTGCGATGGCTGTCATATTGTGCAACCTGCACAGTACGTAAACAGAACTAGATTTAAGAGGCAGTGCGCCACAAGGTTTTTATACACTGATCATCCACAACATTATGACCACCTACCTAATAGCCAGTATGTCCACCTTTGGCGCGGATAACAGCGGCGACGCGTCTTGGCATGGAAGCAATGAACCGTTGGTAGGTAACTGGAGCGAGTTAGCACCACATCTGCACACACAGCTCACCTAATTCCCGTAAATTCCGGCGTGGCTGGGGATGGGTGGGGGGCGATGAGCTCTGACGCCATGTTCAATCACATCTCAGATGTGTTCGATCAAGTTCAGATCTGGCGAGTTGGGGTGCCAGCACATCAACTGAAACTCGTCACCGTGTTCCTCGAACCACTCCATCCGAGCCGGCCGGGCTGGCAGAGCGGTTCTAGGCGCTACAGTCCGGAACCGCGCGACCGCTACGGTCGCAGGTTCGAATCCTACCTCGGGCATGGATGTGTGTGATGTCAAAAAAAATGGTTCAAATGGCTCTGAGCACTATGGGACTTAACGTCTATGGTCATCAGTCCCCTAGAACTTAGAACTACTTAAACCTAACTAACCTAAGGACATCACAGAACACCCAGCCATCACGAGGCAGAGAAAATCCCTGACCCCGCCGGGAATCGAACCCGGGAACCCGGGCGTGGGAAGCGAGAACGCTACCGCACGACCACGAGATGCGGGCTGTGTGATGTCCTTAGGTTAGTTAGGTTTACGTAGTTCTAAGTTCTAGGGTACTGATGACCTCTGCAGTTAAGTCCCATAGTGCTCAGAGTCAGTTTTGAACCACTCCATCCGACTCTTGACCTCGTGACATGGCGCATTATCTTGTCGAAAAATGCCGCTGCCTTTGTGAAACATGATCTTCATGAAGGGGTATACGTGCTCTGCAACTAATCTACGACTCTCCTTGGCAGTCATGGTGCCTTGCACAAGTTCCAATGGAGCCATGGAATGGTGAATGTTCTCCAGAGTATAACGGAAGTGTTGTCAACTTGTCTTCGTCCCGCAGTACAGGTGTCAAGAAGCTATTCCCCTGGAAGGCGACGGATTCGTGCCCTCTCGTCGGCATGTTGAAGGAGGTATCGGCATACGTTCATCAGACCATGCAGCGCTCTTCCAACGTCCACTGCCCATGGTCACGTGCTCATTTCAGTTGTAGTTACCAACGTCGTGGCGTTAGCATTGGCACATGAATGGGTCGTGGGCTGCGGAGAACCATCGTTAGGAGTGTTCGGTGCCCTGTGTCTTCAGACACACTTATGCTCTGCCCGGCATTGAAGTCTGATGTTAGTTCAGCCAAGGTCGCAGCCTGTCCTATTTTACTAGTCTGCGCAGCATACGTCGTCTGGACGTGGTTTCCCCAAATGCTGAAGACACTCACCACAGCTCTCCTCGAACATCCAAAAAGGCGTGCAGATTCCGAAATGTTAGTGCCGAGCCTCCGCGCTATCACAATCTGCCCTCGGTCAAACTCAGATTGCGCGCCTTCCCCATTCTACACACGGACAGCAGGCTCACTGATACTACGTGAAGTCTACGTGTGTCTGACCAGCAGTCATTCCATGCCAGGTGATGCTGCTATCGCCGGGATGGGTTTACATCGATAGCAGGACTGTGGTCATAATGTTCTCGCTGATCAGTGTATTTCACTTACTGGAACGCTGAATTAATTCTCGCTGTTGACGAAGAGTGGCAGTAATTTTACTAATGCAACGTGGCGGAGAACGAGACGAAACTTATTTGACAGTGGAAACGTTAGGGTTTCTGAACACTGTGTGACTTTGGAGTGGAGAGAACGTACGAATTTAGTGCCTTGAGCATGTGGGTTTTGTACCTACAAAACAGCATTTGCAGGAAGCGTTACTCTTCTGCTTTCGTTTCAGTAAGTCAGCTACGGAAAGCCATCGTTTGCTAGTAGAAGCGTATGGAGAATATGCTCTGCCGGAAACAACGTATAGAGATTGGTTTTGATGGTTTAAAGGCAAAGATTTTGAGGTTAATGACAAAATGAGTCCTGGTCGGTGTGTTGCTCCACGAACTGTTGCAGCCGAGTCAAAAGGTGAAGGCTGAACGCTACGAAGCTCAATTATTCAATGTGAATCGCGCATTTAACGACAATGGCCCGCAATATGCTCAGAGATAAGACAAAGTCATTGTGCTTCTTGACAATACCAAACTACGTCTTGAAATCGAACGAAGGAAACCTTGATGAGACTTCGATGAGCTGCCTTACTGCACCCGCAATATTCACCAGACAGCTCCCCTTTCGATTAGCGTTGGTTCGGTTCACTCAGCTTGGTGTTTCTGAACAACATTTCATAACTTTTAAGTCTCGAAAACTGGCTCGCTAAATGTAACACCTCAAAGAAACTCAATTTTTTTTTATCTCGGAATAAATTTGTTACTCCTTTTTTTTTTCTTTATTGTAATTTTAGCACCTCATACAGGCGGGCTGTCAGCAGCATAGTACGCCGCTCTTCAGCCTTAAGTGGTACAATCATATGACAAAGAGGCGACATAGACAATACAATGAAAATGGCGGGCAAAAAAAGGTAGAGACAAAAAACAATAAACATGAAGCCGTTCACGCTGAACGATAAAAACACTAACACTTGTTGACACGGCGCACAGAACACGGAGGACGGCGACGGCACATGTGAACAGTGGAGTTGTAACTGCGAAAGAACGCGAAACACAAAACGAAGCACACACACGAGACACTGATGGCGATGATCTCCGGCGCGCGAATGTTCACTATGCGTGTGCAAGTCCGGGGACCTGCCAAGAGAGGAGGAGGAGGAAGGGGAGTGGGAGAGCGAGAGGGGAGAGCAGAGATGCCACGGGCAGGGGAGATAGGGGGGAGGGGGAGGGGAAGCCCGGGGGAAGAGGGGTGGAGGGAGGGGACGGGGGAAAAGGAAAGAGAAGGGAAGAGAAGAGAAGGGAGGGAGGGTGCCGAAAGGAAAGGACACCGGAAGTGGGGGGTGGGGCAGGGTCAAAGTTGATAGGAGGGGTAGATGGAGGGGAGGAGGACATCATCAGGGAGGGGGAGCTGGCGGAAGCCACCTTGGGAGAGGGTAAGGAGGGTGGAGAGATGGAGACCAGGCGGGACGTGGGAATACAAGCGCGGCAGCGGGTGGGGGTGGGAGAGGATCGGGGAGACGAGCGGGTGAGGAGGATCAAGTGTATGGGAGGTGTACAGGATCCGTATCCTTTCAAGGAAAAGGAGGAGGTGGGGGAAGGGGATGAGATCATACAGGATCCGCGTGGGGGAGGGGAGACGGATGCGATAGGCAAGGCAGAGAGCATGGCGTTCAAGGATTTGGAGGGATTTGTAAAAGGTAGGGGGGGCGGAGATCCAGGCCGGATGGGCATAACAAAGAATAGGGCGGATGAGGGATTTATAAGTGTGGAGGATTGTGGAGGGGTCCAGACCTCACGTACGGCCGGAAAGGAGCTTGAGGAGACGGAGTCGGGAACGTGCCTTGGCTTGGATTGTCTGGAGATGGGGAGTCCAGGAGAGGCGACGGTCGAGGGTGACGCCATTTGTTACTCCAAAAGTGAGAAGAGGTCGTAGCTGCCAAACGACACTACTTCCAGGAAATTATCTTATACCATTCTTTTCAATTAAACGTATGTTTTATGTCTAACAAACAGCGAGAATTGTCAAGTACCCAGAGTATAATATACTATCTCTCTCTCTCTCTCTCTCTCTCTCTCTTTCTAGTGTTTATACAACCGTACGAACTCTGTACCTGCCGCTGATTTGGAAAATTTATTATACCTCTCTGACTGAATGCCCTGCCTTATGCCAGCTGTCGGTTAACTCAAGGGAGGAAGTCGTGTGCGCCATCTGTGTATGGATCGTGTGAAGCTTGTTCTGTGCACCCTCGTAAATACTAGTCCGGGCAAAGCGCCACAGGCGGCGTATTATTTGTTTCATTGGCTAGTTTGGCTCAACGGGCGCAAGTGTCCTCGTTCACTGCCCTGGTGGCAACGCGTTACAGCAGCGACCGTCAAACTTTTTTGCTCAAGAGCTAATAGCGACATTGTGGAGGGCACCTCGGGTCGCGTATGTATCGATCTTATTATTTTGGTATCCTGCATAAATTAGTATCTTTTGAGGCCACATGAGACTAGTTGTGGTTAAGGGCACTATAAGTTTGTTAAGCCGGCACCATTCGAAACACTTCGTGGCGACTGTTTTCGGTTACAGATGCTGCCACCATCAGCGACCCCGAAGTTATGACTGTAATTGTCGAAGTGAGCCGGCCGCGGTGGTCTCGCGGTTCTAGGCGCTCAGTCCGGAACCGCGCGACTGCTACGGTCGCAGGTTCGAATCCTGCCTCGGGCATGGATGTGTGTGATGTCCTTAGGTTAGTTAGGTTTAAGTAGTTCTAAGTTCTAGGGGACTGATGACCACAGATGTTAAGTCCCATAGTGCTCAGAGCCATTTGAACCCTTGTCGAAGTGTTTCTGTGTTACCTCTGTGTGCGGATGATTAATAACACAAAATGTACTTATATTTAAATGCCTTATGCAAGATGAGACGCGATCACAGATATTTACTAAATGTTTTGAAAGTCAGTTTTCTTCCACCAGTCGCGTTGAGATACAACAGCCTTAATTTCATTTCATATTCCTTGCTTCAGTGTGCATTGCATTTGAAGATGACCGTCTCTGTAATGTGTATTCACGAATCCATGTCATGTCCGTTTGAAATTTATACCATAGCAGCTTATGGGTACTAGGAACGCATAGGCCTGTGAGGGTTTAGCGCTAGCTGCAGCGGCTAATCTATATGTCCCTCATCCAGCTTCGTCTCTGAGCTGATCCGCCAACGTTTTGCGTACAGATTGTAATTCCAGTACATTACTGATTCGACAAAGGAGTCACGTAACGCGGCCCCTGCCGCCGGAGGTTCGAGTGCTCCCTCGGGCATGGGTGTGTGTGTCGTTCTTATCATAAGTTAGTTTAAGTAGTGTGTAAGTCAAGGGACCGATGACCTCAGCAGTTTGGTCCCTTAGGTTGGTTGGTTGGTTTGGGGAAGGAGACCAGACAGCGTGGTCATCGGTCTCATCGGATTAGGGAAGGATGGGGAAGGAAGTCGGCCGTGCCCTTTCAGAGGAACCATCCCGGCATTTGCCTGGAGTGATTTAGGGAAATCACGGAAAACCTAAATCAGGATGGCCGGACGCGGGATTGAACCGCCGTCCTTCCGAATGCGAGTCCAGTGTCTAACCACTGCGCCACCTCGCTCGGTGGGTCCCTTAGGAATTCACACACATGTTTGAAGTCGGGCAAAGGCAACAATAGCAAATAGTAAGCATTTATTCTTAACCGGCTTCGGATATAAGTAAGTTCTTATACTTCGTAAGCTACAATTAAAATTAAGCACATTTTAAAATGTTACTGTCTATGTAAGTATTTTCGTTTGTGACTGAGCAGGAAAATTACACTCTTAAGACTCTCTTAACGACAGCTGACGGTTCCGAATTTGGCTGTTACGTGCTACACGCAAATTATTACAAAATTCGGCCCAGGACGGCGGACCACACGAACATTTGGTTGGATGCAGTTTGGCGACCACTACGTGAGAGGTTTAAAGCACTCCTCTGCGTCAACGTCAACTCTGAGCGGTGTGAAAGGAATGTGCAGATCCAGCTCACACCACTTCTGTTGACGATGATGCCGAACAGTGCTTCAGTCCTCTATGTTGCCACCAGGGCAGTGTACAGATAGAGATGCTTGTGTCTTTAAACTGGTAAATAACGCAAATAATACGCCATCTGTGGCTCTTTTTCTGGATTGGTCGCTTATGTCCCCTGCAAGTGATGTCTACGAGTGCTTCATTATTTGTACAACGTACTTTTCTGACGTGGTGACTGGGCAACAGTCCCAACATTTGACGAAACTACCGTGGAAAATGGCCTAAAAGCCACAATCTGGCGCGTCGGTGTACCATACCAGTGGTTCATAATCCAGTGCATGGATTCTATCTGGGTTTGGCTCACCTCCCTGTCCCACAGGCTACATCTACATCTACATCAACATTTATACTCCGCAAGCCACCCAACCGTGTGTAGTGGAGGGCACTTTACGTGCCACCGTCATTACCTCCCTTTCCTGTTACAGTTGCGTATGGTTCGCGGGAAGAACTACTGTCGGAAAGCCTCCGTGCGCGCTCTAATCTCTCTAATTTTACATTCGTGATCTGCTCGGGAGGTATAAGTAGGGGGAAGCAGTATATTCGATACCTCATCCAGAAACGCACCCTCTCGAAATCCGGACAGCAAGGTACACCGCGATGCAGAGCGCCTCTCTTGCAGAGTCTGCCACCTGAGTTTGTTAAACATCTCCGTAACGCTATCACGCTTACCAAATAACCCTGTGACGAAACTCGCCGCTCTTCTTTGGACCTTCTCAACTCCTCTGTCAACCCGACCTGGTACGGATCCCACACTGATGAGCAATACTCAAGTATAGGTCAAACGAGTGTTTTGTAAGCCACCCCCTTTGTTGATGGACTACATTTTCTAAGGACTCTCCCAATGAATCTCAACCTGGCACCCGCCTTACCAACAATTAATTTTATATGATCATTCCACTTCAAATCGTTCCGCACGCATACTCCCAGATATTTTACAGAAATAACTGCTACCAGTGTTTGTTCCGCTATCATATAATCATACAATAAAGGATCCTACTTTCTACGTATTCGCAATACATTACGTTTGTCTATGTTAAGGGTCAGTTGCCACTCCCTGCACCAAGTGCCTACCCGATGCAGATCTTCCTGCATTTCGCTGCAATTTTCTAATGCTGTAACTTCTCTATATACTACAGCATCATCTGGGAAAAGCCGCATGGAACTTCGGACTCTATCTAGATCATTTATATACATTGTGAAAAGCAATGGTCCCATAACACTCCGGCCGACCGGGGTGGCCGTGCGATTCTAGGCGCTACAGTATGGAACCGCAGGACCGCTACGGTCGCAGGTTCGAATCCTGCCTCGGGCATGGATGTGTGTGCTATCCTTGGGTTGGTTGGGTTTAAGTAGTTCTGAGTTCTAGGGGACTGATGACCTCAGAAGTTAAGTCCCATGGTGCCCGGAGCCATTTGAACCATAATACTCCCCTGTGCCAAGCCAGAGGTTACTTTAACGTCTGTAGACGTCTCTCCATTGCGAACAACATGCTGTGTTCTGTTTACTAAAAACTCTTCAATCCAGCCACACAGCTGGAGTGATATTCCGTAGGCTCTTACTTTGTTTATCAGGCGACAGTGCGGAACTGTATCGAACGCCTTCCGGAAGTCAAGGAAAATGGCATCTACCTGCGAGCCTGTATCTAATATTTTCTGGGTCTCATAAACAAACAAAGCGAGTTGGGTCTCACACGATCGCTGTTTCCGGAATCCATGTTGATTCCTACAGAGTAGATTCCGGGTTTCCAGAAATCACATGATACGAGAGCAAAAAATATGCTCTAAAATTCTGCAACAGATCGATGTCAGAGATATAGGCCTATAGTTTTGCGCATCTGCTCGACGACCCTTCTTGAAAACTGGAACTGCCTGTGCTCTTTTCCAATCATTTGGAACCTTCCGTTCCTCTAGAGACTTGCGGTTCACGGCTGTTAGAAGGGGGGCAAGTTCTTTCGCGTACTCTGTGTAGAATCAAATTGGTATCCCGTCAAGTCCAGTGGACTTTCCTCTATTGAGTGATTTCAGTAGCTTTTCTATTCCTTGGACGCTTATTTCGATGTCACCCATTTTTTCGTTCGTGCGAGGGTTTAGAGAAGCAACTGCAGTGCGATCTTCCTCTGTGAAACAGCTGTGGAAAAAGGTGTTTAGTATTTCAGCTTCACGCGTATCATCCTCTGTTTCAATGCCATTATCATCCCAGAGTGTCTGGATATGCTGTTTCGATTCACTTAATGATTTAACGTAAGACCAGAACATCCTAGAATTTTCTGTCAAGTCGGTACATAGAATTTTACTTTCGAATTCACTGAACGCTTCACGCATAGCCCTCCTTACGCTAACTTTGACATCGTTTAGCTTCCGTTTGTCTGAGAGGTTTTGCTAGTCTACATCTACATCTACATACATACTCCGCAATCCACCATACGGTGCGTGGCGGAGGGTACCTCGTACCGCAACTAGCATCTTCTCTCCCTGTTCCACTCCCAAACAGAACGAGGGAAAAATGACTGCCTATATGCCTCTGTACGAGCCCTAATCTCTCTTATCTTATCTTTGTGGTCTTTCCGCGAAATGTAAGTTGGCGGCAGTAAAATTGTACTGCAATCAGCCTCAAATGCTGGTTCTATAAATTTCCTCAGTAGCGATTCACGAAAAGAACGCCTCCTTTCCTTTAGAGACTCCCACCCGAGTTCCTGAAGCGTTTCCGTAACACTCGCGTGATGATCAAACCTACCAGTAACAAATGTAGCAGCCCGCCTCTGAATTGCTTCTATGTCCTCCCTCAAACCGACCTGATAGGGATCCCAAACGCTCGAGCAGTACTCGAGAATAGATCGCACCAGCGTTCTATAAGCGGTCTCCTTTACAGATGAACCACATCTTAGCAAAATTCTACCAATGAACCGAAGACGACCATCCGCCTTCCCCACAACTGCCGTTACATGCTTGTCCCACTTCATATCGCTCTGCAGTGTTACGCCCAAATACTTAATCGACGTGACTGTGTCAAGCGCTACACTACTAATGGAGTATTCAAACATTACAGGATTCTTTTTCCTATTCATCTGCATTAATTTATGAATTTTAGTGTTAGCTGCCATTCTTTACACCAATCACAAATCCTGTCCAAGTCATCTTGTATCCTCCTAGACACTCAACGACGACACCTTCCCGTACACCACAGCATCATCAGCAAACAGCCGCACATTGCTAACCACCCTACCCAAAAGAGCATTTATATAGATAGAAAACAACAGCGGACCTACCACACTTCCCTGAGGCACTCCAGATGATACCCTCACCTCCGATGAAAACTCACCATCGAGGACAACGTACTGGGTTCTATTACTCAAGAAGTCTTCGAGTCACTCACATACTTGGGAACCAATCCCATATGCCTTAGTTAGGAGTCTGCAGTGGGGCACCGAGTCAAACGCTTTCCGGAAGTCAAGGAATATGGCATCCATCTGATACCCTTCATCCATGCTTCTCAAGACAAAGGAGGTTACCCCAGCTTCGGTATACCGCTCCCGTTTTGTGGAACTCCGTTCGAAGATCATTAATATGATCTTCATTTATACAGATGGCTCTAAGACGAATGACGGTGTCGGGTGTTCTTTTATTGTCGGGGCGCACAGTTTCAAATATCGGCTCCATGACCATTGTTCGGTCCTGACAGCTGAGCTATTTGCCCTCTACCAGGCTGTTCTTTACATCTGCCGCCACCGACATTCTGCTTATGTCATCTGCTCCGATTCCCTGAGCGCCATCCAGAGCCTCAGTGATCCGTATCCGGTTCACCCTTTCGTGCACCGGATCCAACGCTCTCTTCAGCAGCTGGCGGACGACGGTTCTCCGGTTACCTTTATGTGGGTTCCTGGCCATGTCGGTATCCCTGGGAACGAAGCTGCAGATGCCGCGGTCAAGGCTGCGGTCCTCCAGCCTCGGACAGCTTTTTGTTGTGTCCCTTCATCAGATTGTAGCAGGGTCATTTGTCAGCGCATTTTATCGCTGTGGCATGCCGATTGGGCTACACTTACGGACAACAAGCTTCGGGCCTTGAAACCTCTTCCCACGGCTGGACGACCTCTTCACGCTCTTCTCGGCGGGAGGAGGTCGTTTTGGCCCGGTTACGAATTGGACACTGCCGGTTCAGCCATCGCCATCTGCTGACGGCTGCGCCGGCGCCGTTCTGCTCGTGTGGGCCATTGCTGACGGTACGCCACATTTTAACGTCCTGTCCGAATTTTAATACACTGCGCGTTGATCTTGGCCTGCCATGTACTCTGGATGCCATTTTATCGGGTGACCAAGGGGCAGCTGCTCGCGTTCTTCGTTTTATCCACTTGACAAACCTGTCTAAGGACATTTGATTGTGCTGTTTTTTTTTTAATCCTATGCCTGTTAATATGTCTTTTATGGTGTTGTTCCTTTTAGTTGCTATTTTAACCTTGTGCCTCGCGGTGCATTGCTAACTTAGTCTGGGCGCTAATGACCATTGTAGTTGTGCCCCCTAAAACCACAAAAAAAAAAGATATCATGTGAAAAAAGGGCCTCGGGCATGGACGTGTGTGCTGTCCTTAGGTTAGTTAATTTTAAGTAGTTCTAAGTTCTAGGGGACTGATAACCTTAGATGTTAAGTCCCATAGAGCTCGGAGCCATTTTGAAAAAAGGGCGAGATGCGTTTCGCAGGAGCGATGCTAGTGTGCTGTACATTAAGTTTTATGAGCTGGTTTGTACACAGTTCGTGTGCGTTGTGTTTTTTACGGACGTTCCCCGCTTCTCGGCAGCCGCAGGGCACGCACACGGGCCAGATGTACTCGGACATGCTGCACGGGCTGGTGGCGCTGAGCAACGAGTGCGAGAGCAGCGCCGAGTGGGCGATGGGCGCGCCCGTCGAGGAGCTGCCGCTGGTGGAGCAGATCCCCGTGCTGCACCGGCTCGACCACTCGGTGCACACGACGCGCCTCTGGGCGCTCGCCAACGCGCGCCGCCTCGCCTCCGCCTGGGACGTCGCCAAGTTCTTCCTGGTCAGCCAGGCCGACATCGCGCTCTGTCTGCGCAAGCTCCAGGAGCTGCACGTGAGTTCGCACCCGCAGCCAGGGGTACTAGCGCAAAGCGACGAAATACCTGCCACTGCAACGCCGTGTGCTGTTTGTCTTACACGTGATGTCCCTCAAGGTTCCATCTTAGCGTCTGTACGAGGTGCATTCAAGTTCTAAGGCCTCCGATTTTTTTTCTCCGGACTGGAAAGTGATAGAAACATGTGCATTGTTTCAAAATGAGACTGCGTTCATTGTCAATACGTCCCACAGATGGCAGCACCGTACGGCAGATGGAGTTTTACCGCCAGCGGCGAGAATGAGAACTGTTTTAAATACTTAAAATGGCGACGTTTTCCTTACTTGAACAGCGTGCAATCATTCGTTTTCTGAATTTGCGTGGTGTGAAACAAATTGAAATTCATCGACAGTTGAAGGAGACATGTGGTGATGGAGTTATGGATGTCTCGAAAGTGCGTTCGTGAGTGCGACAGTTTAATGAAGGCAGAACATCATGTGACAGCAAACCGAAACAATCTCGGGCTCGCACAAGCCGGTCTGACGACATGATCGAGAAAGTGGAGAGAATTGTTTTGGGGGATAGCCGAATGACTGTTGAACAGATCGCCTCCAGAGTTGGCATTTCTGTGGGTTCTGTGCACACAATCCTGCATGACGACCTGAAAATGCGAAAAGTGTCATCCAGGTGGGTGCCACGAATGCTGACGGACGACCACATGGCTGCCCGTGTGGCATGTTGCCGAGCAATGTTGACGTGCAACAACAGCATGAATGGAACTTTCTTTTCGTCGGTTGTGACAATGGATGAGATGTGGATGCCATTTTTCAGTCCAGAAACAAAGCGCCAGTCACATCAATGGAAGAACACAGATTCACCGTCACCAAAAAAATTTCGGGTAACCGCCAGTGCTGAAAAAATGATGGTGTCCATGTTCTGGTACAGCGAGGGCGTAATCCTTACCCATTGCGTTCCAAAGGGCACTACGGTAACAGGTGCATCCTACGAAAATGTTTTGAAGAACAAATTCCTTCCTGCATTGTAACAAAAACGTCCGGGAAGGGCTGCGCGCGTGCTGTTTCACCAAGACAACGCACCCGCACATCGAGCTAACGTTACGCAACGGTTTCTTCGTGATAACAACTTTGAAGTGATTCCTCATGCTCGCTACTCATTTGACCTGGCTCCTAGTGACTTTTGGCTTTTTCCAACAATGAAAGACACTCTCCGTGGCCGCACATTCACCAGCCGTGCTGCTGCTGCCTCAGCGATTTTCCAGTGGTCAAAACAGACTCCTAAAGAAGCCTTCGCCGCTGCCATGGAATCATGGCGTCAGCGTTGTGAAAAATGTGTACGTCTGCAGGGCGATTACGTCGAGAAGTAACGCCAGTTTCATCGATTTCGGGTGAGTAGTTAATTAGAAAAAAAATCGGAGGCCTTAGAACTTGAATGCACCTCGTACTTTTTCTTCGGTGAGTTAGTGAATTTTCTTCAGTTATCCGTCACTATGCTAAGGTTGGCTCGCCGCAGTTTTCCAGACCTGTCGTTTGCAGTTATCCGTTTCAGCTGTATATCTCGTATCAAATGTGAGATGTCGCACAAGTTGTTGGGGATGTCACTTAGTGGAACGAAAGCTGCAGCAACCATTTGGACTTGGTCTGGAGTGCGACTCGTAGGTGAACGTTTGTCCTTCACATTTCCAGTCGTGTTTTCCTACAGGGTTTTACAAAAATGTACGGCCAAACTTTCAGGAAACATTCCTCACACACAAAGAAAGAAAATATGTTATGTGGACATGTGTCAGGAAACGCTTACTTTCCATGTTAAAGCTCATTTTATTACTTCTCTTCAAATCACATTAGTCATAGAGTGGAAACACACAGCAACAGAACGTACCAGCGTGACTTCAAACGCTTTGTTACAGGAAATGTTCGAAATGTCCTCCGTTAATGAGGATACATGCATCCACCTTCCGTCGCATGGAATCCCTGATGCGCTGATGCAGCCCTGGAGAATGGCGTATTGTATCACAGCCGTCCACGATACGAGCACGAAGAGTCTCTACATTTGGTACCGGGGTTGCGTAGACAAGAGCTTTCAAATGCCCCCATAAATGAAAGTCGAGAGGGTTGAGGTCAGGAGAGCGTGGAGGCCATGGAATTGGTCTGCCTCTACCAATCCATCGGTCACCGAATCTGTTGTTGAGAAGCGTACGAACACTTCGACTGAAATGTGCAGGAGCTTCATCGTGCATGAACCACATGTTGTGTCGTACTTGTAAAGGCACATGTTCTAGCAGCACAGGTAGAGTATCCCGTATAAATCATGATGATGTGCTCCATTAAGCGTAGTTGGAAGAAACTAAAATGAGCTCTAACATGTGTCCACATAACATCTTTTCTTTATTTGTGTGTGAGGAATGTTTCCTGAAAGTTTGGCCGTACCTTTTTGTAACACCCTATATAACTCTTCGTAACTTTTACCCCGAGAAAAGCTGTTAATTATTTAGTGTACGCCCAACCCATTTCTGTCCGAATTATTTTTTTCTTCTGATATCTACAAATTAGATATTTATGTGTTTATTGTCATCAAAGAAAAGCAATACAACAATCAAAACAAAACAAAAATAATCAATAATTGAAACAAAAAAGGGCGTAACATATATGTCACGCTAAGCAGAACATACATTTTAGGCAGAATATATGACAGCAAGTAAAATAATACACTGTATGTGATTTACATCTACTTCAGGCGACAGTACTCACTTTCTGTGACACGGCACAAAACATTGTATGCACAAACTAACATCACATTTGCAGCACATTGTTCTTGGTGTTCCTTTGCAGTTTTCCGCCGCACAGCGTCTTCTTTTTTTTTCTGTGGCACCATGGCTACCAGACGATTTGTTTCAACATATCTAATACCATGCAGCACTCTGCCTTTGTTTGAATTACCTGCAGGGCGTCCAGGACCTCTTGGTACTGCAGCATTGGAAATCAGGTAACATTTCAAAATGTAGCGCCGGAAGTGCAGCTGAGGCATATTTATACCAGTATTTGTATGAAGAAGCCACCCATTATGTATGGAGATATCTAGAAGCCATGTAAAAATTGGCCACCACCATTTCTTTCCTCTTGACTCACTCTTTATAACGCTACATTTTCATCCATCTGGTTAGTTCCTCCCATATTTTAAATTACATTAGGTCGAGGTACAAGTATTCTTTTTCTTCTCTTGTCTACAGTATCGGGCAACGGTGCTGACTGGACTGATACCATGGCTTGTGGAAGCAATTGTTACTGTAGAGTTATCTAGCCATCTGGCAACGATTATTCCACTTTCCTTGCTGCTATTGTAATCAAAAAAATCTCCTCTCTTATTCCTTTTGAACATAGTGTTAGAAGGTATGAGATGACACTCTTTAGGCAGACGATTTTCACGAATAGTCCCAGTTGCACCAAAACCTCGTTGCTTCCGGGAAATCAACAATGTTTGTGATGTAAACAGGTTGTCAAAATAAAACCTGTAGGGAAGATGTTTGTTCTTCTCAGGAAGAGAATCGATCATTTGAATCGAAGGAGCAGCACCTTTTCCCAATGCTTTCTCATATTTTTCATTCCTCTGAGGATCAGCTCCTTGGTATATTTGAAAGTCCACTAGATAACTCATGGTTGTGTTTAGAGCCATGCTTTGTACCCAAATATAATGGGCTTACCTTTCAGAAACTGTTTGCATCCATGTCTGCCAAAATACTTTATCACGCTCTCATCGTAAGACAAATCTTGCTCAGGCTGAAAGTGGAGAGCAAACTTTTTTTCTTAGCATATTTATTAATGGACGAAGTTTCCACATTCTATCATTAGCATCTATTTTTGTGTTGTCACACAAGTGAATGAATCTCATTATTGTTTCAAACCTGTCCCTTCTCATCGTGCTGTGCACCATTTCATTTCTCATGTCCAATCCAGAATCCCAGTAATATCTTCTGCTAGGTAAAGGATTATAGCCAGAAAGAATAAGAATTCCCAGAAAACCCTTTATCTCTTCATATGTTATTTTTTGATCTGAGCAGTTCTTGAACAAAGCATACTTCGTCCATTCAGCGAAAGGAATTCAATTACTTCATCGTTCCAAAGCAATTCGAAGCACTGAACTGGAGACAAGTTTCTGTATTTACTATAATCACACTCAGGAAATACAGAACTAACACTACGCAGATCGTCTTTTTTCCAATCTCTGATTACAGTTTTTAAGATCTGTGACTTTTCCTGTTCATCTGGTTTATCATCAGGAGAGAAATTAATCTCAGGTTCACTACCTAACCTGTTTTTACTTGCTAAAACCACTTCTGCGCCAGTCTGGAGTTGCCTTGGTCCAAGATTATCGACGTTTCCTCCCCCATCTTCTTCCCCAGAATTTTCATCCGAATCCACTTTAGCTTCAGGAGGTTCAATAAACATATCTGTTGCATCTTCTTCCTCCCCTTCAAGAATAGCCAGGATCTCATGGAGAGATAGACCTCTAAACAGAACGAATCGCTATTTTCACTGTTTTGCCTAGCGTGACATATATGCAACACAAAATTAAAACTGTATTTGGAGCCACAAAAATAAGAATTGCATTTTGTAGATAACCATTAACATAAATTTCATTACTTTTAACGTTATAATCAACCATAATTTAAACAAATTGTATTATAATTTGTGGTAAAAAATGATACTTCTTATTCCAAGACATAATCTCACTCAGAAAAGTCTTCCGTACTTGAAGCACCAGTCACTGACCACTTAATGCTTGCAACTGACTGAATCCTACCTAAACATGAACAACAAAGCCTCCTTATCTGAAAGCCATACAACAATAGCCACTCCAAACACAGGCATTGTTGCCAACGAGAGAAAACAATGACAAGCTGTTCTGTGACATATATGTTAGGTTAGGCAGAAATGGGTTAAATGACATTTAATCTTAAAGTGCAAGTCATTCATTATATACTAGTTGCATAAAACGTTTAAATACATCAGTTAAAAATTGTTAACATGAAATGTGCTCATGGGGCCGACGGGGCGGGGCTAAATGGGATAATGTTCCGAGCTGTCCAGCCATTTTTTTATGCAAGTAATTTTAGTACTTTCAGCATTGCAGTCCAGTCAGCACTCGTGATAATCTAATATATAAGAAACTATCAACCTCGATTGCGGTAATGAAACCAACCTTTACCTAGGTTTCAGCCCAAGTGATTGAGCCTTCTTTAGAAGATAAACTTGATTCTGTAATATGTCTTCGAGGGCATGATCTAGAAATAAAACTGAAACAGCCTGAATAGGCGTAGTCACATTTAAAAATGCGGTATATAGATACCGGAGCTTAAATTATGTCTTGGTGGTGACTTAGTACCTATGTACCGCATTTTTAAAATGTGACTACGCCTATTCAGGCTGTTTTAGTTTTATTTCTAGACCATGCCCTTGTAGACATATTATAGAATCAGGTTTATCTTCTGAAGAAGGCTCAATCACTTGGGCTGAAACCTAGGTAAAGGTTGGTTTCATTACCGCAATCGAGGCTGATAGTTTCTTATATATTGATGTAAGTAAATTTCAAGCTACATATCTTTTTTTTTCCTAGCTTTTCCAGTTCTTGCCAACTTACATCAAAAAGAATGATAGGCAGCAATGGGATATTAAATCAACGTAAATAGCAGCTTCAACTATTTTATCTTCTGAAATGGGAGTTTTAAAAGCATCTAACAAGTTTAAGATACCCGAATCAATGTTGGAAAGATACGTGCATAAAGCTCATACTATCCCAAGTACAAAGTTGACAAACCATATGCGAAATTTAAAAATATGTTCACTGCAGAACAAGAAGTCGAGTTGGTAACATACCTGAAATCAATGAAAAGCAGACTCTTTATTCCAACGATGACACATTCGATTGTTAGATCATTAGCCTATCAATTAGCACAAAGCTATGGCCTACTACTCAGATTTGACGAAGGAGCTTGTCTACTTCAGCAGGGCTGGGTTGATTCGTTGCTAGGCATCCTACATTGCCTATTCGTAAGTCAGAAAATACATTAGATGCACTAGCTTTGGAATTCAATAAAGCAACAGTAAAGAAGCAGTAAATTGGTAATAACCATTAAAAATAATTGTACATTTTTCAAAATGACATTAACTATTTTCTTATTGTTAAAGATCTTTTTCAAGATTCGATATTCTTTAGCCAAAATTGTTTATTAAACACATTTATCTTCAAGATGTTTTTTCTAATAATTAAAATGTTTATACAATGATGTCACAAAAAATTGCCTTATCTTATTCTGCCCTGTGGGTCGAGCAAAACGGGAAATACGCAAGCATTTCTTTCAAAAAATGCGAAAAATACCCAACTTACAGAGTTTTAAGCGATTTTCAAGTAACATACATTTCGTTATACTACAAGGCGGTTTTTAGACCTATAAGAAGTGTTTTCTTGTGTTCCATTATTTCACATATATTGAAAAACATTAAGTATCGCCGTTCCGCCTTACATCCCCTATCACCTTGAAAAAATCCAACAGTGATCATGAAACTTCGTGACGGTATTATTTCATCTCTACATATCCACACTTCAATGTGATGCACTTTTCCCAAGGATGCGTGATTCAGCGAAAACCATGGCTGTAGAAGTCGGCGTTTGGGTTTCGCTGTCATTCTGGAAATAACTGCCACGCAATGGTTTCTTCATCCAGCGAAATGGGAACAAGACAGTGGGTATCTTACAAGAAAAATACAAGAGGGGAAGAGATGAGGCAAAACTCTGGTAGCCGGAATAAACGGCACATATGCAGAATGCTCTGTTTTGGGGCAGAAGCACACTCTTAGACATGTCCCCATGAAGCTTCATCTTGACAGCGTCTCGTAACCTCGTCTGAAGATTTATGTGGTATGATCCTGTGACGGTTTGCACTTTACGAGAACAGTCTGTTACACCACCCCACGGCAGTCCCAGAAAACACTAAACGACAGCCTGCTCAACGATCGTTGGGTGCCGGCCGGGGTGGCCGAGCGGTTCTAGGCGCTACAGTCTGGAACCGTGCGGCCACTGCGGTCGCAGGTTCGAATCCTGCCTCGGCCATGGATATGTGTGATGTCCTTAGGTTAGTTAGACTTAAGTAATTCTAAGTTCTAGGAGACTGATGTCCTCAGAAGTTAAGTCCCATAGCGCTCAGAGCCATTTGAACCATTTTTGATGTTTGGGTCTTCCCCATTTTGAGCGATGAAGAATCCGCAGGTTCCCACTGCTTGCCTTACTCCATTCTCTCGGGATCGTAGTGAGCCATCCAGACGTCATCTATGATGATTAGGTGGCTAAAATGTCATCTAGGTTGGCCTCACACAGTTGCACTTCCGCTGCTGCCTTGATCCTTTAGGCTTTTTGAATGGGTATGGGCAGGGCGGAACCCAGAGCGCAGCTACCCTTGAAAGTTCAAAATGCCGTGCAAGGTACTGGAAACTGATCCACGGCTGATTTTCCACTTTTTCCATTAGCGCCTCGGTTGTGACACACCGGTCCTTGATGACCAGGGTCGTCGCTTCTCTTGAGATTCCCTAGTCTTTACAAATGGACGACCTGTCACTTCGTTGTTCGTCATCTACACTTGCCTAACCAACTACGCCAACTGTACCCGAGACAGCGTAAGAGAGATCCCTGACTGCTCGCAATACGGTTGCCAGCCGAGCCGTCTACAGAGCTACACTGAGATGTTGCCGCAGAGTTGTTTACAAAATCTCGAACGTCACTGGTTGAGGCAGCCGCGCGATGCTTCCACGGCCAGCGCACTCCAACTGTCTGAGACCAACTTACAACGACTGACAACCACTGCGTCATGTGGTGGTACTTTATTACTGTACAGTTTCACCAACTCGGCATGGACTGTTGCAACTTTGTTGCCCTTCAGAAGCAGAAAACTATTTACAGTATGATACTGCAATTTGTCAACAAGTTGCGCAATTCTGATTTGGTTCCTCTGGCAGCTTGCTGCGATAATGTGTACGAGGGCTACACACAAATACCAGCGAACAAACAAACAATTACGTACGTTACTTTATTTTCTCGGGGTGTTTGTTAAAACTTTACAACTAGCCTTCGCATGTATCATCTGGGTGGTTCTAAGTAAAGGAGGTCCAGTGTAGACTGTAGTTATCCTATGGCTGCGAAACTTGGTAGCTATGTTAATGCGTTTATGCAGAACCGATTTAAACTTGAAAACAAATTAGATGTAATTGTGGCCACCAGGTGCAAATCTTGCGCCGTACACTCTTATTATGATGGTGTGACTGGATAGTAGAGCTATCGACAAGACAGACCGTGCGCTGTTAGTGAAGCTGTCTTACGTGAACGGCAGGAATTACAGTGTCACGTTGAGAGAGTACCACCGACTGAAAGGTCTGAAGAGAGGCCAGATCTCACTAAATTATTTAAAGGTGTTAACGTAAATCGAAAACACGGGAGAACTTGGTCTGCCACCTGGGAGAGGAATGCGTCCTATCCAGGAGGAAATGATAAACGACGTAGCTGCTGCTGTATCTGGCCGTGCAGCATGTGCCCCAGTTAGTGCTGGTGCTCGTGCAGTGTTACGGGAATTATCCATTCCGTGGTCGACAGTACGGAACGTTTTTCGGTCTGATTTACAATGGCAACCTAAGGTGGAACAACTGATTTCTTTTTCTTTATTGTGATTTTAAAAGCCTGTGGAACAGGTAGGCTGGCAGCAGCACAATACGCCGCTCTTCAGCCGAAGATAGTACAATGATATAAACAGAGAAGATACATCACTTGGAAAAACGGCGGGAAAAAACAGTAGACACATGAACATAAAAAAACATGAAGCCGTTCACACTCGATGACAATCCACACTACAAACTGTTGACACGAAGCACAAACACTGAAGATGACGATGGCACTGGTGAACGATGGAGTGTGACGGTGAACACTGAACACTAAACACGACGGCACACACGAGACACTGAAGGCGGTGATCTTCGGCGCGCGAATGTCCACTTAGCGTGTGCGAGTCCGGGGACCTGCCAAGAGGGGAACAAGGGTGAGGTGGGGGAGAGGGGAGAACAAGGATGCCAATGGCTGTGGAGATGGGGGCAGGAGGAGAGGGACAGGGGAGGGGAAGCCCGGGGGAGGAGTGGGGAGAAATGGAGGAGGGAGGGAAGAGGGAGAGAAGGGAGGGAGGGTGCCCAGAGGACCAAACACAGGAGGAGGGTGGGAGGAAAAAAGTTGGTAGGAGGGGTAGATGGAGGGGAGGAGGGCATCATCAGGGAGAGGGAGCTGGAGGAAGCCACGTTGGGAGAGGGTAAGGAGGGTGGAGAGATGGAGACCGGGTGGGACGTGGGAATACAGGCGCAGCAGCGGGCGGGGATGGGAAAGGATCGGGGAGACTAGCGGGTGAGGAGGATCGAGTTTACGGGAGGTGTACAGGATCCATATCCTTTCAAGGAAAAGGAGGAGGTAGGGGAAGGGGATGAGATCGTACAGGATCCGCGTGGGGGAGGGGAGACGGATGCGATAGGCGAGGCGGAGAGCATGGCGTTCAAGGATTTGGAGGGATTTATAAAAGGTAGGAGGGGCGGAGATCCAGGCCGGATGGGCGTAACAAAGGATAGGGCGGATGAGGGATATATAGGTGTGGAGGATGGTGGCAACAACTGAAACCTCATGATCCTTAGTAACGTTCTGAATTTGCTCTTAGTTTCTGGCGCAGACTGAAGTTTATTACATGTGGCCGGGCAATACTCTATGGAGGCGGGTTTTCACTACAGCATGCAGTGAGTACACAGAATTGCCGAATTTGTGCTGCTGTTAAACCGAGTATTGAACACGAAGAACCACTGCACTCGCCGTGTGTACTGCATGGTGCGGATTCACAAGTACCTTTATTGTCGATCCGCTCTTCTTTGAAGAGAATACACCCAGAAGGCCTGTCAGCTCTACCGTGGCGTCTGAGAATAATCGATACCTCTTTTTAGACCATGTGATACCTGCTTTGGAAGAGCGTAACTGTGTTGAAACTGTTTTCTTGTAAGATGGGGCAACACCTCATGTCGCACGCCCAATGAAAGCTCTGCTTAACGCAGCCTCCCACGAAAATGTTATCTCCAGAGGTTTTCCAGATGCATGGCTTGCAAAATCATCTGATCTGAATCCATGTGACTTTTGGCTCTGGGGATATCTAAAAGAACGCTTTTACCAGGGACACGTTCGCTCTCTACGTGATCTGAAGGCCAGTATACAGGAACACGTTGCTCAGATTCGACCGGAACTGCTGCGAGCAAAAGTTACTCACGAGCCGGCCGATGTGGCCGAGCGGTTCTAGGCGCTTCAGTCTGGAACCGCGCGACCGCTACGGTCGCAGGTTCGAATCCTGCCTCGGGCATGGATGTGTGTGATATCCTTAGGTTAGGTAGGTTTAAGTAGTTCTAAGTTCTAAGGGACTGATTACCTTAGATGTTAAGTCCCATAGTGCTCAGAGCCATTTGAACCAGTTGATCACGTCGTTTTACGGATGCAGCATCTCTTCGAGGTCTCTGGTGTTCATATTGAACAAATTGTGTAAGCGGCATAGAATAACAGAATTAACGTTATGCCTTTCTCACTTGTTTCACCTTTTCTGCTGAGGTCCTATTTCTAGTTCGATGCCTATGGTACCACTTCTATACGTCTTTCTTGCATTCATAGCGCCAGATTTGCACATGGTGTCCAGAATTTGAACTATTTTTTCAGTGTAAATCAGCTCTGCATTAACGCATTAGAATATCTACGCTGCCAAATGATAATTACAGTCCGCACCGGACCTCTGCGAGTAACTGCACTTTAATTATAACCACCCGGTGCATTACCGCTAGAATTATCATACATGTCGGCGTCTAGAGTTACACAGCAAACAAATTCTGAGTGTTATTTGTTTTGCACCGGTCTGACTTACGTCGCATACTGTGCCTGCCCTTATACACACTCGTATGCATGGCCTGAGGTGTAACACATCATTAACGACAGCGGCACGAACAACTCCGCCTCGAACGGTTGTTTCCGCGAACTGCATACACAGGGGACAGGTACTCAGTAGTAGGTCGAAGCATGGAAGGAGGTTGGCTGCATTTACAAGTCGCTGCTCTCTCTATACGAAACTGGATTATTCTTATGTAGTACTTTGCGAAGAGAGAAGCGGTAAACAGCAACTAGTACGTCTTCTAGACCAATTGGATGAAGAAATTTCTGAAAACAAGTGTAGATCGCAAAACAAGACAATCCCTTTCATGAAGGCATTAAGTCATCCCAAAAAGGCCGGCCGCTGTGGTCGAGCGGTTCTAGGCGCTTCAGTCCGGAACTCCGCTGCTGCTACGGTCGCAGGTTCGAATCCTGTTTCGGGCATGGATGTGTGTGACGTCCTTAAGTTCTACATCTACATCTACATCCATACTCCGCAAGCCACCTGACGGTGTGAGGCGGAGGGTACTTTGAGTACCTCTATCGGTTCTCCCTTCCATTCCAGTCTCGTATTGTTCGTGGAAAAAAAGACTGTCGGTATGCGTCTGTGTGGGCTCTAATCTCTCTGATTTTATCCTCATGGTCTCTTCGCGAGATATACGTAGGACGGAGCAATATACTGCTTGACTCCTCGGTGAAGGTACGTTCTCGAAACTTCAACAAAGTTAGTTAGGTTTAAGTAGTTCTAAGTCTAGGGAATTGATGACCTAGGATGTTAAGTCCCATAGTGCTTAGAGCCATTTGAACCATTTGTTTCATCCCACAAAGGTGCTTTGACAATGGCCAAAATGACAGATTTCTTGTATTCTGGAACACGCACTGTCCAGTCACAGTGATATGACCACCTGTGGAAAGCCTGAATAACCACTTTTTGGAGTGCAGACCGCTGCGAGACGTTCAGAGAGAGTATCAATGAGTTTCTGGGAGGTACCGCCAGGCATATGGAGTCATGCTGACTCCACTGCCGTGACCAGCTGCGCTAGGTTTCTCGGTTGTGGATCAATGTCGCGAAAAGCCCGGTCGAGGAGATCCCACAGATTCTCATTTGAGTTAAAATCCGGGGAGTTTGGTGGTCAGGGGGTACGGTACATTCACCCCGGTGCTCTTCGAACGACGCACGAACACTGCGAGCTACTTGGCACATTGTATTGTCCTGTTGGTAGATGTCATCATGCCGAGGAAGAAACAAACTTCATGCAAGGGTGAACATGGTCCCCAAGGATAATTGCAAACTTGGGTTCATCCACTGTGTCTTCCAGAATGACAATATCACGCAGGGAATGCCACGCAAACACTCCACAGACCATAACGCATACAGTGTCGTTCCTTTCAGTCGTTTCACGCCGTATATTCAACGGCCATTTGTCCGACGGGGCACAAAACGTGATTCATTTGAAAGGCCGCATGTCGACACTCACAAGGGGAGGCCACGACGTTTGGAACGCGGATTTAGTGCAAACTTCGTACACTCGTGGTACTCCATGAGGACAACAAAATGTGTAAGCAGGAGCGCGTACTTCTCAAGCGTTATTGAGAAAATCGCAAGATAATTTCGGTCGTCAAATTTGTACATGTGCGTGACCATTTTTACCATGAAGCGGCGGCAGCCGT
The DNA here is from genome assembly GCF_023864275.1 of Schistocerca cancellata. Taxonomy (NCBI): domain Eukaryota; kingdom Metazoa; phylum Arthropoda; class Insecta; order Orthoptera; family Acrididae; genus Schistocerca; species Schistocerca cancellata. The sequence continues at coordinate 778,249,728 of NC_064628.1, read as the reverse complement.
GTGGTTAGCGTTCAAGCCCCGTGATCGCTAAGTTGCTGGATCGAGTCCCGTTCGTCAGTTTTTTTTTTTCAACATAGCCATATTCTTGACTATTTATATTACAGTTGATATAATGGGAAGATACTTGTAAGCGGATGAACTTTTATTAAATTTACAATGTTATTTGGCATTCTACAAATTTTTACTATCACAAATAATATAATATTCATAACTATCGACTAGTAAACGATCAAATGCATAATGTGATACTGAATATGTATGCTTGTCCGTGATTAGAGAAATCCCATATACATGGAAGGAGCCCGAAACTACTTTTTACCTGCGAGTTTTGACCGGCACAGGCGGCTTTCGAAATATGTACAATCAATCGTCGCTTTCGACATTTCGAGTACAAGTTACACAATGGTATTTTTCGTAAAAACATTGAAAACATAAAGTTAAACGGCACCAGCTGCAGTGAATAAATGCTATGTTTCGCCATACGCAAGGTCTTTTGAGGTTTCCCATGGAAAAACAAACCTCGTTAACATTTTCAAAAATCTCTGTTTCAGCCGATAATTTGGAAGCAAACCATGCATAACGCAGCACTTCCTTAAATATCGGCGATGGATAACTGGCCATGCAGTATCGAGTGTATTTTAATAGCGTATTCACGAGAAGCAATTTCTCGTTCTCTTTAGATTAAATATGAACAATTCTGAAGACGCTTGATGAAATTTTTAACTTGCCTGTAGAAAGCGACGATTAATTGTACATCTTTCGAAAGCCGTCTGTGCCGGTCAAAACATGCAGGTAACAAGTAGTTTCGGGCTCCTTCCAGGTATAAGGGATTTTCTAATCACGGACAAGCATACATTTTCAGTATCACTTCATGCGTTTGGTCGTTTACTAGTCGATAGTTATGAATGTTATATTATTTGTGATAGTAAAAAATTTGTAGACTGCCAAATAACATTGTAAATTTAATAAAAGTTCATCCGCTTACACTTATTTTTCCCATTATATCAACTGTAATACAAATAAGTAAAGAATATGGCTGTGTTGGAAAAAAAAAAAAAACCTGACGAACGGGACTCGATCCAGCAATTCAGCGATTACGGGGCTTGAACACTAACCACACGGCTGCCGGCGCTTCATCTACATCTACATCTACATGATTACTCTGCAATTCACATTTAAGTGCTTGGCAGAGGGTTCATCGAACCACAATCATACAATCTCTCTACCATTCCACTCCTGAACAGCGCGCGGGAAAAACGAACACCTAAACCTTTCTGTTCGAGCTCTTATTTCTCTTATTTTATTTTGATGATCATTCCTACCTATGTAGGTTGGGCTCAACAAAATATTTGCGCATTCGGAAGAGAAGGTTGTTGACTGAAATTTCGTAAATAGATCTCGCCGCGACGAAAAACGTCTTTGCTTTAATCACTTCCATCCCAACTCGCGTATCATATCTGCCACACTCAATCCCACCTGGTAAGGATCCCACACCGCGCAGCAATATTCTAACAGAGGACGAACGAGTGTAGTGTAAGCTGTCTCTTTAGTGGACTTGTTGCATCTTCTAAGTGTCCTGCCAATGAAACGCAACCTTTGGCTCGCATTCCCCACAATATTGTCTATGTGGTCTTTCCAACTGTAGTTGTTCGTAATTTTAACACCCAGGTACTTAGTTGAATTGACAGCCTTGAGAATTGTACTATTTATCGAGTAATCGAATTCCAACGGATTTCTTTTGGAACTCTTGTGGACCACCACACACTTTTCGTTATTTAGCGTCAACTGCCACCTGCCACACCATACAGCAATCTTTTCTAAATCGCTTTGCAACTGATACTGGTCTTCGGATAACCTTACTAGACGGTAAATTACAGCATCATCTGCGAACAACCTAAGAGAACTTCTCAGATTGTCACCCAGGTCATTTAATTAGATCAGGAACAGCAGAGGTCCCAGGACGCTTCCCTGGGGAACACCTGATATCACTTCAGTTTTACTCGATGATTTGCCGTCTAATAATACGAACTGCGACCTTTTTGACAGGAAATCACGAATCCAGTCGCACAACTGAGGCGATACCCCATAGTCCCGCAGCTTGATTAGAAGTCGCTTGTGAGGAACGGTGTCAAAAGCTTTCCGGAAATCTAGAAATACGGAATCAACTTGAGATCCCCTGTCGATAGCGGCTATTACTTCGTGTGAATAAAGAGCTAGCTGCGTTGCACAAGAACGATGTTTTCTGAAACCATGCTGATTACGTATCAATAGATCGTTCCCTTCGAGGTGATTCATAATGTTTGAATAGAGTATATGCTCCAAAACCCTACTGCAAACTGACGTCAATGATGTAGGTCTGTAGTTCGATGGATTACTCCTACTACCCTTCTAAAACACTGGTGCGACCTGCGCAATTTTCCAATCTGTAGGTACAGATCGATCGGTGAGCGAGCGGTTGTATATGATTGCTAAGTAGGGAGCTATTGTATCAGCGTAATCTGAAAGGAACCTAATCGGTATACAATCTGGACGTGAAGACTTGCCAGTATCAAGCGATTTGAGTTGCTTCGCAACCCCGTAAGGCGTCTACTTCTAAGAAACTCATGCTAGCAGATGTTCGTGTTTCAAATTCAGGAATATTCCATTCGTCTTCCCTGGTGAAAGTGCTAAAAATGGCCACGCACATGTACAAATTTGACGACCGAAACTATCTTGCGATTTTCTCGATAACGCTTGAGAAGTACGCGCTCCTGCTTACACATTTTGTTGTCCTCATGGAGTACCACGAGTGTACGAAGTTTGCACTAAATCCGCGTTCCAAGGGTCGTGGCCTTCCCTTGTCAGTGGACGCCCAGTTGTGGTACTGGCGTGCAAATTCCAGCCCTCGACGCCACTGAACAGGATTCAGCATGGGTGCATGAACCAGGCGCCGCCTACTGCGAAGGCAAACACACAGCAACGTTCGCTGAACGGTCGTTGAATAAACACTGTTGCTAGCCCCCCGGTTGATCTGGGCGGTCAGCTGCTCAACAGTTGCTCGTCTGTTCCCCCGTACACATCTCGACAGCCGTCGTTCACGCCTGTCATCTACGGCCTGTGGTGCATCACTGCTGCCTCGGCGCTGGTTTTGCATAGCCCCATTTTCCTATGCAAGCTATACCTCAACCACGGCGGCACGCGAATAGCTTACATACTTAGCCGTTTCGGAAATGCTTCCACCATTGGCCAGAAAGCCATTGATTGTGTCCTTTTGGACGTTAGATAAATCGCTCCGTTTCCGCATTACGACGACTCCATTATTTTCCGCGTCCCCCATCACGCCTTCTATCAACACCGACTCAAAGGAAGGCCTCGGCGCTTGTTCGTGACGTCACGTCAGCTAGGCACGCCGAACGCCAGGTCTCATAATGGTGGTGTCTCCCTCTCTGACACAGGAAAATGTGAAACTATTGGCTGTAGTTGACCAACACACATTGTTCTGAGACGTTTCTGCAATCAATTAATTGTGCAATTGATTACACTTCTTAACAAATAGTGTACTCCTGAACTTAAATTTCCACCTGTTTTAAGGATTGACATACAAAAACAACTTCATCGTCCAGCAGCAACAGAATTCGTGCTTCTTTACCTTATTTGTTTACGTTTGTACTGGGTTGCTTTTAAAAGAAACTGTGAACATATTGGTGCTCTTCTTTAGCTATCTTGGTTGACTATGGGGTGAGGAGCACTGAATTGCGATTGTACACGTTGGGGGACGGGGTGGGGGACAGAAGAAGAGGCAAAAGAGAGATACTTGTTTTATCAAATAAAATTTTTTATCTTATAAAGTTTCTTCTTCCAGTTGCAAGAGGGGAATATTTATCTTTTCTAATGTACATGTTTAAAAAAGTTTAAGCTCAGCAGTATTTTCGATGTATGAAGCTATTTTGTTTCCTGTTTAGAATTCCTTTCGTTCAAAACGACTGTAACCTAATGACTGGCAACAGTTGGACATTTACACACGTAAATTAGTTCACATTTCCAGTGACGATGTCAAACGAAAATAAATAAATAAAAGAAACGAGTTAATTGTAAAGGGGTTGGGATAAGTTTCGATAACAAAATGGATCAAGTAAACATAGTTACTTGAATGTAAAATTTCCGAAGCTTGCAATGGGGCAAAGCATCTTCTCATATTGATCTACGTTTGTTTCGACAGGATTCAATAATACAGAACTATGATCTTCATTTGTAGCTTCTACATCTACATCTACATCTACATCTATACTCCGCGAGCCACCTTACGGTGTGTGGCGGAGGGTACTTATTGTACCACTATCTGATCCCCCCTTCCCTGTTCCATTCACGAATTGTGCGTGGGAAGAACGACTGCTTGTAAGTCTCCGTATTTGCTCTAATTTCTCGGATCTTTTCGTTGTGATCATTACGCGAGATATATGTGGGCGGTAGTAATATGTTGCCCATCTCTTCCCGGAATGTGCTCTCTCGTAATTTCGATAATAAACCTCTCCGTATTGCGTAACGCCTTTCTTGAAGTGTCCGCCACTGGAGCTTGTTCAGCATCTCCGTAACGCTCTCGCGCTGACTAAATGTCCCCATGACGAATCGCGCTGCTTTTCGCTGGATCATGTCTATCTCTTCTATTAATCCAACCTGGTAAGGGTCCCATACTGATGAGCAATACTCAAGAATCGGACGAACAAGCGTTTTGTAAGCTACTTCTTTCGTCGATGAGTCACATTTTCTTAGAATTCTTCCTATGAATCTCAACCTGGCGCCTGCTTTTCCCACTATTTGTTTTATGTGATCATTCCACTTCAGATCGCTCCGGATAGTAACTCCTAAGTATTTTACGGTCGTTACCGCTTCCAATGATTTACCACCTATGGCATAATCGTACTGGAATGGATTTCTGCCCCTATGTATGCGCATTATATTACATTTATCTACGTTTAGGGAAAGCTGCCAGCTGTCGCACCATGCATTAATCCTCTGCAGGTCTTCCTGGAGTACGTACGAGTCTTCTGATGTTGCTACTTTCTTGTAGACAACCGTGTCATCTGCAAATAGCCTCACGGAGCTACCGATGTTGTCAACTAAGTCATTTATGTATATTGTAAACAATAAAGGTCCTATCACGCTTCCTTGCGGTACTCCCGAAATTACCTCTACATCTGCAGATTTTGAACCGTTAAGAATGACATGTTGTGTTCTTTCTTCTAGGAAATCCTGAATCCAATCACAAACCTGGTCCGATATTCCGTAAGCTCGTATTTTTTTCATTAAACGTAAGTGCGGAACCGTATCAAATGCCTTCCTGAAATCCAGGAATACGGCATCAATCTGCTCGCCAGTGTCTACGGCACTGTGAATTTCTTGGGCAAATAGGGCGATAGTAAGAAAATCTTTCATCTAAATAAAACTACAGAATCCAAAACGATAGCAAACATTTTGTCCAAAAATAAGAGATTTGTAGTGATAAGCACGCCCAGGCGTTTCTGCCTGCAACAGACCTGGCGCTCGCCGTGCCTAGCTGACGTGACGTCACCAACAAGCGCCGAGGCCTTCCTTTGAGTCGGTGTTGCTTCTATGCCCTCCACTGCTAGTGCTGCCACCTGCCGTCTGTCAGTGGTTATTGCACGTTGACGCCGTACATAGGCGGTTTTCACATTGATGTGACTGGACAGTACATAATCAATTCATTGGATTTGGTATCCTCTGACTTCCTCCTACTGCGATACATAAAGGGATATGTGGTTGATAATCGTCCAATGAAGAGATATGGCCTCAGTTATGGGTAGTTCGCGTCCGTCCAGTTAGCGGAGCGGTCTAACGCCTGGTCCCCGGCCCGAATCCGCCCGGCAGACTTCTGTCGAGGTCCGGGGAGCCGGCCAGTCTGTGAATGGTTTTCAGGCGGTTTTCCATCTGCCTCGGCGAATGCTGGCTGGTTCCCCTTATTCCACCTCAGCTACACTATGTCGGCGATTGCTGCGCAAACAAGTTCTCCGCATACACGTACACCCCATTGATCTACCACGCAAACACAGGTGTTACACTCGTCTGGTGTGAGACGTTCCCTGGGGGGGGGCGGGGGGGGGGGGTCCACCAGAGGACCGAACTGCACAATAACCTGGAAAGAATGGTTCGGTGTGAGGGCGGCGTAGGGGTGAAGCGGACTTTGGTAGTCGTCGTGGGGTTGTGGACCACTGCGGCTGCGGCGGGGACGGAGACTCTCCGTCGTTTCTAGGTCCCCGGTTAACATACAATACAATACAATGGGTAGTCCACAGACCTTCCATAATCGCATTTCCAGAATGAAATCCACTTATTGGAAAGACGTTTGAGCATTGTAGACAGTGTCAAGTTGTGACTCCGACGAAGCACATGTGCATTTTCGACAGTGCGCAGTCCGAAAAAGTTTTACCTTGTCATCTTAGCATTGTACATATTCCCTTTGCTCTTTTATTCTTTCATTGTTTCTTTGTGAACAAGTTAAACAAGAGTGGTGGTAAATTGCAAGGCTGTCTTGCACTTGCTTAAAACTAAATTGTCCTCCTTCATTTCTCACTGTTATCACTCCCACCCTTACAACAAATATGTCCAGATCCAAGACGCATCATATGTTCTAATACTGTAATACATGGCTAATGTGTAGATAGATGATCCTCATCATTACATCCACAATACGTCTCTTTTAAGTTAAAGTACTGAAATTTAATAACGTTGTTTGATTGACAGCGAGAGAAATATCAAATGATTACCTTTATTTTCAGTTCGCTGAACATAAGGATCTCAGCAGCGTGTCCAGTGAGCATGTCATGGTGTGCGCCAAGATGCGAGCGAAACTCGTGTCAGAAGTCAGGAGCAATATAGAAAAACTCAAGGTAAGGGAACTAAATTTAAAAAAAAAAATGTATAAAAGCTTTTTTGTTTTGTTTCACTTACTGGGAACCACATAAATAACTTATGTCTTTCACTCTTTCCTCCTTTCACTCTTTTCTCCATTCACTCTTTCCAGTAGTTTTTCATTATTTTCCTACGTTGTCCTCTTATTTATTTTTCGTGGAAGCCACTCAACGCTTTTTTACTTTTGCTCTGAATTTTTCTCTTTCACCTATTTCTTCGCCGGCCGGTGTGGCCGAGCGGTTCTAGGCGCTTGAGTCTGGAACCGCGCGACCGCTGCGGTCGGAGGTTCGAATCCTGCCTCGGGCATGGGTGTGTGTGATGTCCTTAGGTTAGTTAGGTTTAAGTAGTTCTAAGTTCTAGGGGACTGATGACGTTAGAAGTCGAGTCCCATAGTGCTCAGAGCCACTTGCACCATTTTTGAAATAATGTTTGTTAATGCCGACGATATTACCTCGGTAGTAGAACGTGAATCACGCACAACTATTTAATGTTTACGATTCAACTGTGCCAAAGGGGTTTCGGTGCACCGTTATCCTCTTTCCCTTAAAATACTGTTCATCGTAGACACCTGCAAATATTCCCAAAAACGATGTACGGCTGATTCCAAATTAGTGTAGCCGACACACTTGAGAATTAAAATTCAACTAACCGCGTATTACCCTGAGATATACGTGCAGGGTGTGATGAATAGTAGGATAAGTCGGAGTAAACGACTATAATTCGCCACTATCTAACTAAAGCTAAATTCTACCAAATCTCATAGAAGGAAGAAGAACCGGGTAATTACGCCAAGTCCCACAATCTTTAGAGTATGGAGTCTAACGTCGTACCCTGCGTCGTCCCCAACGCAGAGTTTCTCCAAAACTATCGCGGGATACTTATCATACGCGAAACACGAGGTCGTTCCGAAAGTTCAAATCCTGAATCTAGCACTTCTCACATTTTACCAAAGCGGCTAAACCGTCTCCCACACTGTACCTCGTACAAGAGCGTCTCGTATAGTAGTCCACCACCCTTCGCTTACGCGGAATATACGCTTCTCTCTCCACCCTTCAGCATCGGTCTCCAGCAATCACTGACGTTAATCACCAGTCCCGAAAAGTTCATTTCTTTTGAACAACACATATTTAAAAAGTAACTGCACCATGACATACACGCGTAATTTCTCATCAATTTGAGACTGAACACTATATTAATATTCTATGTGTTATCGACACTCATTGCATTTGCATGAAGTACAGATCTGTGAACAATTAAAATACATATTAATTTATGCTGCTGCAACATGTAGTGTGTCTTTCTTATGGCAAAAATTCCTCTCCGACCAATCGACGCATCACTTCTAGTTCTCCCACAATCGACGGTAGTACGAGTTATACACATTTACCATAGTCTAACATTGAGCTTAATTTACATGAAAGCTATAATTCATGTTTCTTCTTATACTTCGGCATTAATACTAGCGCATGATGCTGTGTGCAACATTTTGTTAATTATGTAGCTTCTCAAAAGTGATTAATCAAAAATGGTAATTAGTAACGACCTCCTGCCAGCTAAAAAACATATGAAAGATATAAGTGAATATATGTATAACTCTCACAGAGATTTACATATTGACACCTTGTTGAGTATCATTAACAGAGTTAATTAATTTCGAAGTATAGTAATTAGTGACGGCTTCCCACCAATTAAACAAAAATGAGAATAATACAAGAGAGTATATCTGTAGACAAATCTGACGGAAACCTTTCTATTGACACCTCTCTGAGCGTGGTCTCAAATTCGTTAACAGAGTTAATTGGCCGGCCGATGTGGCCGAGCGACTCTAGGCGCTTCAGTCTGGAACCGCGCGACCGCTACGGTCGCAGGTTCGAATCCTGCCTCGGGCATGGATGTATGTGATGTCCTTAGGTTACTTAGGTTTAGCTAGTTTTAAGTTCTAGGGGACTGATGACCTCAGATGTTAAATCCCGTAGTGCTCAGAGCCATTTGAACCATTTTTGAACAGAGTTAATTAATTTCAAAGAGCAGTAGTAAAATATTTTTTTTGATAACTATGACGCGTCGTCTTACGAAGGTTTCATGCTGTTACGTTACAATGTCAAATCACTGTAACACGTTCTTCTGCCGAACGACGGAAGTTTCCAGCTCGTGAGCTTGGTCTCTGATAGCCACTGAAAACGCAGACGTGCAAATTGTGCCCACACTAGACGTGGTATGTTCGATCTTCTGGGGTAAGTCACCCGTTGAATCGTTTGTGGAAAGGAACAAAAAGTATGTAGTTCGTAGTGGATTGCATTCGTCAGATATCTAACGGAAGGACCATAATAACAAGATTTTCTTTCTATCATCAATCTGCATTTTTAAAAATATTTATTGTAACAGCCTCAGTTCCAGTTTAACACACGTGGTAACTACTCGAAAGTAGTTACCACGTGTGTAAATAAAATAAAAGTATAACATTAGGAAGCATCTGTTTAAGTAGATAACATACACTCCTGGAAATGGAAAAAAGAACACATTGACACCGGTGTGTCAGACCCACCATACTTGCTCCGGACACTGCGAGAGGGCTGTACAAGCAATGATCACACGCACGGCACAGCGGACACACCAGGAACCGCGGTGTTGGCCGTCGAATGGTGCTAGCTGCGCAGCATTTGTGCACCGCCGCCGTCAGTGTCAGCCAGTTTGCCGTGGCATACGGAGCTCCATCGCAGTCTTTAACACTGGTAGCATGCCGCGACAGCGTGGACGTGAACCGTATGTGCAGTTGACGGACTTTGAGCGAGGGCGTATAGTGGGCATGCGGGAGGCCGGGTGGACGTACCGCCGAATTGCTCAACACGTGGGGCGTGAGGTCTCCACAGTACATCGATGTTGTCGCCAGTGGTCGGCGGAAAGTGCACGTGCCCGTCGACCTGGGACCGGACCGCAGCGACGCACAGATGCACGCCAAGACCGTAGGATCCTACGCACCGCCACTTCCCAGCAAATTAGGGACACTGTTGCTCCTGGGGTATCGGCGAGGACCATTCGCAACCGTCTCCATGAAGCTGGGCTACGGTCCCGCACACCGTTAGGCCGTCTTCCGCTCACGCCCCAACATCGTGCAGCCCGCCTCCAGTGGTGTCGCGACAGGCGTGAATGGAGGGACGAATGGAGACGTGTCGTCTTCAGCGATGAGAGTCGCTTCTGCCTTGGTGCCAATGATGGTCGTATGCGTGTTTGGCGCCGTGCAGGTGAGCGCCACAATCAGGACTGCATACGACCGAGGCACACAGGGCCAACACCCGGCATCATGGTGTGGGGAGCGATCTCCTACACTGGCCGTACACCACTGGTGATCGTCGAGGGGACACTGAATAGTGCACGGTACATCCAAACCGTCATCGAACCCATCGATCTACCATTCCTAGACCGGCAAGGGAACTTGCTGTTCCAACAGGACAATGCACGTCCGCATGTATCCCGTGCCACCCAACGTGCTCTAGAAGGTGTAAGTCAACTACCCTGGCCAGCAAGATCTCCGGATCTGTCCCCCATTGAGCATGTTTGGGACTGGATGAAGCGTCGTCTCACGCGGTCTGCACGTCCAGCACGAACGCTGGTCCAACTGAGGCGCCAGGTGGAAATGGCATGGCAAGCCGTTCCACAGGACTACATCCAGCATCTCTACGATCGTCTCCATGGGAGAATAGCAGCCTGCATTGCTGCGAAAGGTGGATATACACTGTACTAGTGCCGACATTGTGCATGCTCTGTTGCCTGTGTCTATGTGCCTGTGGTTCTGTCAGTGTGATCATGTGATGTATCTGACCCCAGGAATGTGTCAATAAAGTTTCCCCTTCCTGGGACAATGAATTCACGGTGTTCTTATTTCAATTTCCAGGAGTGTAGATTGAAAATATTGAAAATTCTTAAGAATGTACCTGATTCGTCACGAGTTGTGAAAAGTAAAAAAAAAAAATTACAGAAGAACAATTATTATCTGTAAATTACCCGTAAAATGAACAGAACTAAAGTAGACTTGGGGCAACGTTAGTGCTATCGGGTATTTTTTGCTAATCCTGCAGTGGCTCATGGACGATGGGTAGGACTGATGCTACTGATTAAGGGTTTGAAGAGACTAAACATCTAAAGTTATCAGTCTCTTAGTCAGCCCTCCCCCTCCACTCTGTATACCCTACATATCTGCAGATGGAGTTAATACGATGTGCAAGCGTGAATCCGTGATCCAGATGTTTGCGTAGCGTCTTATCTGAGGCTGTACGTGGTTTTCAGCGCGGCATTCACCTACTGAGACATGAGGAACCGCCTAAAAAGCACATTCAGGCTGGCCGGCTTACCAGCCCTCGAGGTCAATCCGCAATGCGGTTCAAGCTCGCCTCCCAGCGCCCCGGAGTGGCGCATTAACGCGCTCGTCTATCCGGACGTCTGACGGGTAAATGGGTAGGAAGGGAGGGAGGGAGGGAGGAGGAGGAGATTAGTGTTTAACGTCCCGTCGTCATCGAGGTCATTAGAGACGGAGCACAAGCTCCAATTAGAGAAGGATGGAGAAGGAAGTCGGCTGTGCCCTTTCAGAGGAGCCATCCCAGCATTTGCCTGGAGCGATTTAGGAAAATCACGGAAAACCTAAATCAGGATGGCCGGACGCAGGTTTGAACCGTCGTCCTCCCGAATGCGAGTCAAGTCTGCTAACCACTACGCCACCTAGCTCGGTGGAGGAGGGGAGGGGGGGGGGGAGAGAAGGAGGAAAGAAGGTGGGAGGGGAAGTGGATAGGCAACTAATACTGTATTGTCCATTACATGTACTAAAATTAATTTAAAACTGGTAGGCTATTTGGGTAAACGCACCTAATATTCAAATATGATCCATCTTGTGATTCTTCAGTTTCTCCCGGCGTATTTCGTGCTCGTACAGCCCACGGGTGTACTGCCGGTTCATAGTGTCCAACGGGCACAATATTTCGGCGATCATACATGTCGCCATCGTCAGGTGCGCTGACGAACTGAGCTCCTAAGGGCAGGCGGAACCGCAGCACACCTGACGATGGCGACATGTGTGATCGCCGAAATATTGTGCCCGTTGGACACTATGGACCGGCAGTACACCCGTGGACTGTACGAGCATGATCCATCTTGTTAAAATTCATAATCAAATTAAAATATTATTCTGAAACACTGAGCGACGCTTTTTTCACCTGAGTGTCTCAGAGGTGTGTGTTTCTGTTTGTGTACATTGCACTCAGTCTTCCCACTCTGCCTCGCTGCCTGCAAGTACGGCTCGTGCTGCTGAGGTCGTCATCTGACATGTGCGGCTGTAGCAATCCTGGAGACTTGGTGCTGACTGAGCCTTCTGAATACGTCGTCAAAATTCTTGAAATACACGGAATTTCTGAACTCACACTGGGGATTGAATATTTTAGATGGATCTTTCAGGTGAAGTCCACAGATTTCAAGTTCTCCAGGACAATACGAGACTGGAATAGAAGGGAGAACCGATAGAGGTAGTCAAGGTACCCTCCGCCACACACCGTCAGGTGGCTTGCGGAGTATGGATGCAGATGTAGATGTAGATGCAGATGTTCTGTAAAATTTCGCCGGCCGTAGTGGCCGAGCGCTTCTAGGCGCTACAGTCTGGAACCGTGCGACCGGTACGGTCGCAGGTTCGAATCCTGCCTCGGGCATGGATGTGTGTGATGTCCTTAAGTTAGTTAGGTTTCAGTAGTTCTAGGTCCTAGGGGACTGATGACCTCACATGTTAAGTCCCATAGTGCTCAGAGCCATTTGAACCATTTTGTAAAGATATCTTCATAGTAGTTCAAAATGGCTCTGAGCACTATGGGACTTAACATCTGAGGTCATCAATCCCCTAGAACTTAGAACTACTTAAACCTAACTAACTTAAGGACATCACACACATCCATGCCCGAGGCAGGATTCGAACCTGCGACCGTAGCGGTCGCGCGGTTCCAGACTGTAGTGGCAAGAACCGCTCGGCCACTACGGCCGGCTTCATAGTAGTGGAAAAGCTTGTAATATGCAGTCACGAAAACGTTCAACACAAAGCACAGAGCAGTGTAACAACCCTCAGATGCTGAAGTAATATGATACTGTGCTTGCCGTCGCTGGCGGAACAGCTCACCAAAGCGTCGATGTGCCGCTCTTCCACTGCATTGGGGAACAAAGGACGATTGGGCCACAGCTGCACAACACGGATCATTTGTGGCCACTGAAGACATCCTGTGCTCTTATCTAAAGTCACTGAATGGCTACTTTCGCAAATGGAGGCTGCAGCCAAAAGCGAAAAAGACCGAAATATCATGCAACCTTTGCAACCACTCTGCTAGAAGAAAGCTCAATTGTTATCTTTGAAGGGAAATGCTTTAGCCATAACAACTACCCCAGTGTAACTAGGAGTTACACTGGACAGGACGCTCTCTTACAAGGAGCGCCTGATAAAGACTGCAGGCAAAATGAGGACAAGAGACAACATCATCGATAAATTGTGCGGCACTACTTGGGGCTTTCAGTATGGCTTAATAGCCCGTGCGGTCTAACGCACGACTTTCCGGGCGGGAAGGAGCGCCTGGTCCCCGGCACTAATCCGTCCAGCGGACATGTGTCGAGGTCAGGTGAGCCGGCCACTCTGTGGATGGTTTTTAGGCGGTTTTCCATCTGCCTCGGCGAATGCGGGCTGGTTCCCCTTATTCCGCCTCAGCTACACTGTGTCGGCGATTGCTGCACAAACAAGTTCTCCACGTACGCGTACACCACGATTACTCTACCACCCAAACATAGGGGTCACACTCGTCTGGTATGAGATATTCCCTGGAGGGCGGCGGGCGGGGGGGGGGGGGGAAGGGGGGGATCCATCGGGGGCCGAACCGCACAATAATCCAGAAAGAGTGTGGGGCGGTGGAGGGGCGCAGTGGACTGCGGTAGTCGTCGTGGGGTTGTGGACCACTGCGGATGCGGCGGGAACGGAGCCTCTCCGTTGTTTCTGGGCCCCCAGTTAATATACAATACAATACAATACAATGGATTAATATCCCATACATAAACGGAATTTATTTGGTATTAAACGACACCACTCGCATCGTCAGCAGCTCAGTAAGATCTGCCCCTACCGTGTGGCTGCCAATCCTGAGCTATATACCACCATCACCAGAGATACGGCGAGAGAATATTCTCCTCAGAGAATACAACAAGGCAATTAATAACCTTCAGTTGCCCATACATATTGAACTGGAGCGCAGAAGACAAACCGAGAACACCACCACTACTCACTGCTAAAGAGATGACGACCTCCAACTTCGACATCCACAATCCCTGGAAACAGCAATGGCGAGAACACTGCCCACCAAAATGCCAAAACTTGCCTGATTAGTGAGAAACCACCCGACTTCAGTATGTCACGCAGTGTGGACATCTGTAAGCCGCATAAGCACTGGTCACGGAAGAAGTGCTGACTCACTCTATAAATCAGGAAAGATACTAACTGCATATTGCGACTGCGGTGCTGAAAAACAAACGATGCAGCACATACGAGAAGAATGCCCAGTTCGAGCTTTGAAGGGAACATTCATCGACTTCCTAGCTGCAACAGAGGAGGCTGTTGATTATATTCAGTGTCCGGATGTCAATTTGAAATTAAATTGTATATAAAGTGTATAAGAATAGCGATGTATGCCACACGATAAATAAATCCAGTACGTTCAGTGAACCCGCATGAGATGCATTTGGGCCAACTCTTCATCGTAAACCTATCCACACTGCTGTGTACCACTGTTAACATGTAACTAATACTGCCCGAAAAACAAACCCGAGACAGAACCGAGCGATACTGAATGATAACTGGGGGACGAAGAGTAAAGTGGCCGTTGTCCTGTTGGCACCGAGCAGGGTATCGCAGTGGTTAGCACACTGGACTCGCATTCAGGAGGACGTCGGTTCAAACCCGTATCCGGACATTCCTGATTTCGGATTTCCGTGATTTGGCCGATTGCTTCTCCTCCTTCCATAAACCGAACTTGTGCTCCTTCTCTAATGATCCCGTTGTCGACGGGACGTTAGAGACTAACCTCCTCGTCCTCTTGTCGGCAGCAGCTAAAGTGACTGAATGAAACAAGTTTGTCTCCAGACAAGACACACAGCACATACCGTCGACATTTGCACGGCTGCGCACACATTTTCAGTGCAATACGGACTAGGACTGTTGATATTTCTAAAAATATCGGGAACCTGATATATTGATACACTCCTGGAAATTGAAATAAGAACACCGTGAATTCATTGACCCAGGTAGGGGAAACTTTATTGACACATTCCTGGGGTCAGATACATCACATGATCACACTGACAGAACCACAGGCACATAGACACAGGCAACAGAGCATGCACAATGTCGGCACTAGTACAGTGTATATCCACCTTTCGCAGCAATGCAGGCTGCTATTCTCCCATGGAGACGATCGTAGAGATGCTGGATGTAGTCCTGTGGAACGGCTTGCCATGCCATTTCCACCTGGCGCCTCAGTTGGACCAGCATTCGTGCTGGACGTGCAGACCGCGTGAGACGACGCTTCATCCAGTCCCAAACATGCTCAATGGGGGACAGATCCGGAGATCTTGCTGGCCAGGGTAGTTGACTTACACCTTCTAGAGCACGTTGGGTGGCACGGGATACATGCGGACGTGCATTGTCCTGTTGGAACAGCAAGTTCCCTTGCCGGTCTAGGAATGGTAGAACGATGGGTTCGATGACGGTTTGGATGTACCGTGCACTATTCAGTGTCCCCTCGACGATCACCAGTGGTGTACGGCCAGTGTAGGAGATCGCTCCCCACACCATGACGCCGGGTGTTGGCCCTGTGTGCCTCGGTCGTATGCAGTCCTGATTGTGGCGCTCACCTGCACGGCGCCAAACACGCATACGACCATCATTGGCACCAAGGCAGAAGCGACTCTCATCGCTGAAGACGACACGTCTCCATTCGTTCCTCCATTCACGCCTGTCGCGACACCACTGGAGGCGGGCTGCACGATGTTGGGGCGTGAGCGGAAGACGGCCTAACGGTGTGCGGGACCGTAGCCCAGCTTCATGGAGACGGTTGCGAATGGTCTTCGCCGATACCCCAGCAGCAACAGTGTCCCTAATTTGCTGGGAAGTGGCGGTGCGGTCCCCTACGGCACTGCGTAGGATCCTACGGTCTTGGCGTGCATCCGTGCGTCGCTGCGGTCCGGTCCCAGGTCGACGGGCACGTGCACCTTCCGCCGACCACTGGCGACAACATCGATGTACTGTGGAGACCTCACGCCCCACGTGTTGAGCAATTCGGCGGTACGTCCACCCGGCCTCCCGCATGCCCACTATACGCCCTCGCTCAAAGTCCGTCAACTGCACATATGGATCACGTCCACGCTGTCGCGGCATGCTACCAGTGTTAAAGACTGCGATGGAGCTCCGTATGCCACGGCAAACTGGCTGACACTGACGGCGGCGGTGCACAAATGCTGCGCAGCTAGCGCCATTCGACGGCCAACACCGCGGTTCCTGGTGTGTCCGCTGTGCCGTGCGTGTGATCATTGCTTGTACAGCCCTCTCGCAGTGTCCGGAGCAAGTATGGTGGGTCTGACACACCGGTGTCAATGTGTTCTTTTTTCCATTTCCAGGAGTGTATTTAAAAATATCATTGTCGACTCTCGTTACATCGGAAAAAAGTATCGATATATCGACGGAACAAACATCGATCTACCTGCCTATAAAAATATCGGCTGCCCATTGTACATATACTGCCGATTTTAGAACTGTATATTTAAGTACGGGATTAATTATTAGATATTCAGTACCTCAACAAGCTAGCAGCCTGCCCATCCCCCTTAAGAGCAAAAATTTAAAGGAAAGCCCCGCACGTTAACTCTTGGCGATAACTGCTTTGCCAACAGTAGTAATTGCTTGTACGTGGCACAATAAAAGGTGTCCGACCGGTCCGTCGTTTGGTTTTGTCACATATCGGATTTGTCCGGAACACTTCGACTTCCCTGTCTTTTTTTTTCATTTCTACCAACTCAGGCGACCTAGCAGTCGTACTGTCAAAATTACGCCATGAAGTTACACGTTGCAGTTTCTGTTGGTAGCGCCAAGCGCCGATTTCGTCAGCATTTGCCCTTACACGTCTCCGCCCACCATAACACCAATCTCGTCAGTCATATTATTGTTCATCATTTTCAGCAATCGTTTTTGAAGAATGCCGATGTGAAGAAATAGCACACTAATTGCTTTAAAACTTAATTTTAACACAACTGGTGTGCTATTTCTTCACATCGAAAATCTTATTATTCGCTCTCACCCTGTGCAATCGGACTTTTTTTGTGCCACATGTACTTGTTTCCCACAGTCAAAAAGAAAGATTGGACTTGATGAAAGCTCAAAAACTAGTAAGACTCCTTTACACAGTCAAAGTAAAATTATGTTCTACTACAATTTCACAAGAACAACATCAAATATTTACCGAAAATTGTGAAAAAATTATAATGTAAAGTAAAAATGTCGGCAGTCGATGTTTTCATTTTGGGAGCGAGATATCGATGTACCATGGAAGAAATGTATCCGACTTACATTGATGTAACTAGGAAAAAAACGATATATTGGTATATCGATATTTTATCAGCAGCCCTATTATAGACACAATGATGAATGTGGGCAAGAACCCAGTAACGAAGCGTCGGAGACCGTAGCTCCCTTATACCAAAACACTCAAAAGGAATCTCTGAACAACCCATGAAAGTTTGTCCGCGGAGTTCTGGTTCACCCTGTATATGTTTCGCATACTTTTAACATCTTTCACACATATTTGTATACACGTTTCACCCGCACCTCTAGCGAATTTCGTTCTGCAGTTTCATCTGAATTCTGAGGAAACTTGATAGTGCTACCACTAACTTATTGTCGTTTCCAGGAAAAGAAATGTCGTTGACAACTGTCCAATTCTTCGCTGTTTTACACGATGCGGGTCTAACTAGTCCGTTAAATTTATCTGTATTATCGAACTATATGCCATTATCTTTGGCCCTGAAACACGCTGCCAAAATTATTAGCTCGCGGCAGTGCTCAATTTCACAATGTGGTTGACGCATTGACCAACGAAGCAGCAGACTGCGCTTCATAATTGTAAGGTATTCCAAGTCAACTAGTTACAGAAAAGAAATACCAGCAGGTCGTTTCCCGATGTTTCTAGACATCTCCCTCCTCATCGTAACCCCCACCTCTAGCGCTAGTAGAGGTATTTACCTCTCTCACTATTTTTATATTACTAATCAGTCATGTATATACGAAATTTGGTTGCAACAGCTCCAGGTTTTCCTTAATTAAGCTTTTATGTCACCCCTTTTCATCCCAAACCCTCAGACTTAGGGGTGCTATGGGTGGCTTATAGTATATTTTTCCAGATAGCAATATTTGTGTCAGATTTGGTACAAATTCATTCAGGCGTTACATAGATGTGCTGATACGTCACTGTCTTGAAGCCCCTCCCCCTACCTACTCCCCTTGTGTCCACAGCTCTCGGGATGAAAGACACACCAATAGTCAAAAATGTGTGTGAAATCTTATGGGACTTAACTGCTAAGGTCATCAGTCCCTAAGCTTACACACTACTTAACCTAAATTATCCTAAGGACAAACACACACACCTATGCCCGAGGGAGGACTCGAACCTCCGCGGGGACCCACCAATAGTCACCAATAAGTCTAATGACACCTAAAACAGTGGATTTGATAGTCGTTATCGACTATTTTTACATGTCGCGTCTTCCCAGCCCCACAGATAGGGGTGACTGTGGTATGTTACCCCACAATTTTTATGCAAAAAATGAGTCATACATGTAAAAAATTTGGTTGAAATTCCTCGGGATGTTCCTTAAATTAGAACATACTGTGTTGTCAACAACGATGTAAACAAAATCGAAATCGCGCGCCATGATAATCGCGTGCTCGACTTATATCGCTTGCAACGGATCTTGGAAATTATACGGGGGCGCATACAACAAAAAAGTTTAATAGCCATTGGGTGAATGGTATAGGAACGCATCGAAGACGAATAAACAAACTAACTAAAGTCCATTGTTATATATTAGACTTCGTTCGAAAGAGCTAATATTTCAGAAGTAGTAGCAATTAATTTTCAATGGTGGGTAACTACCCGGATGAAAAACTCACCGTTCAGGAAAAGCTGCTTCCAAACTGAATGCAATCAGCCGCTCCGCAAAAGTCTTCAATCCTGTAACTGCATCCCACCGTCGGCGCTACCACTGATAGAATACCGTGACATTAATCAGTGTCCCTTTCTTTAACCGTCACATTAAATCGCACAAAACTGTCTAAAGTCAACGAGAACCAGTGTCACTAGACGAGTTGTAACTCGAGACACTTAATGTCAGAATCGCCTGTTCACTCTGTTACCGGGGAAACGCCTGACGAACTGCAACAACAAACAATCTCCTTTGAACTTCCTTTGTTTCCAAAAAGACATCGATTTGAATAATAATAAAAAAACGCTGAAGGTGACAGGGCTGTTCAATCTCTCAATCTGTGTGCGTGGTACGCGTTACAATGTTTGTTTTCATTTCTAAGTAGGTACATATATACAAAACAGCAACTGGTTGCTGATTATTTCAGTGTATACAACTACAGTTGCTGAAGATGGTAAAAATACTAATGCTAATTGCTCAAGGAGCCTCTGATATGGTTTTATGTCATCCATTTTCATACTCACCCTTAGCAACAGGGATGCTAGGTGTGTTTCATTGCCACAATATTTTTTTTGTATCATATGTGTACCAATTGCAGAAGAAATTACTTCAGTCGTGGCAGACATGTGTTAATATATCAAAGTTTTGCACCTCCCCCCTCCCCCACCGTACGCACCAGTACCCCAAGGGGTGCAAATGTATTGAGACTGTCACCAATCAACCATGCGATTCTGAAAACTCTTGTAAATGTCGGTCGTTGTGGAATACTATTACCTGTCATGGTTTCTCACCCCCACATCCACCCCCTGGGATGGTAGGAGTATAGTAACCCACAGTAGTAATATACAAATAGCTATACTAATAATGAGTTAGGTACATACAAAACATGCTGAGTAATGCTGCTATGTCACCTACTTTTCACCACAGCTCTTATGCCTATGGGAGACAGGTGGTTCTAACACCTTTATAAACCTGCGCGGGCGTGCCCAAAACTCACCATATGTTCGTGGAAATCAGATAAATTGTATAGGAATTCACAGAAGACGAACCAACAAATATTATTTTTGTTCTAGAAACAACCCCCAGGCTGTGGCTAAGCCATGTCTCCGCAATATCCTTTCTTTCAGGAGTGCTAGTTCTGCAAGGTTCGCAGGAGAGCTTCTGTAAAGTTTGGAAGGTAGGAGACGAGGTACTGGCGGAATTAAAGCTGTGAGGACGGGACGTGAGTCGTGCTTGGGTAGCTCAGTCGGTAGAGCACTTGCCCGCGAAAGGCAAAGGTCCCGAGTTCGAGTCTAGGTCCGGCACACAGTTTTAATCTGCCAGGAAGTTTCATTATTTTTATACTTTAGACTAGCTGTGCCTGGAATGTTTTGCAATGCCTCTTTTTATTTTTAAGTACTTGCGCATATAGAAAGCAGCCACATTTGCATTGCAAAATACGTGAAAGACAATCTTTTTGGTATATTGAATTAAAATTGGAAAA
This sequence comes from Schistocerca cancellata, assembly GCF_023864275.1. Taxonomy (NCBI): domain Eukaryota; kingdom Metazoa; phylum Arthropoda; class Insecta; order Orthoptera; family Acrididae; genus Schistocerca; species Schistocerca cancellata. The sequence goes on along the minus strand of NC_064628.1, from coordinate 778,229,084 downwards.
GAGTTTTGGAAGATATTTTTTGTCTTTCCTTCTTCAGCAAGAACAAATCAATTTTTGGCTGTCCCACTCGTAAGCATGCAATACGCAATTGAGATGTGAAAAGCATGAATTTTACACATTTAATTAAACTCTTGAAGCGTCCGACCTATTGTCGTGTTGACTGTGCTTGACAACGCAAGGCGAACGCAAAACTCAGTCAGAAACCCAACAGCGTTCCGGTGAGAATGACAGGGATTCGCGAAATCACCACAGCTTCTGCATTAACTTGCCTTTCCGAATTATCGCTTCGATGACTTTTGACTTCAGTTTTTTGACAGCGAGCCTGATTTCATTGCACAATTGTGTCACGGCTTTTCATTCAAAACCCTCAACCATATCTGCGCCAGGGGTGTCTTACTGTCACAGCAGATTTTTCTTGTCAGCAAGGGATACATGTACCGATTTTGATAGAAATTCTTCGTTGTAGAGATATATGCTGATCTGTCAAGGCATTGCACACCCCCCCCCCCCCCTCACTTTTGCCCCAATTGCCCCAATCTCTAGGGGCGAAACGTCATCGTGAGTGTCACAAATAAGTCTCACAACCCGTAAAACCATGGATTTTATATTAATACTTACCGTTATCGAATTTTTTACATATCACCTGTTCCCATCACCACCCCAACTACTAGCGATGGTTCTGGTAGATTACTGCCACAGCGCTTTTATGCGAATAATCGTGCAAATAACGAAACACGTATGTGCGGCATTTCACAGTAGCAGCTCCAGACGTTGATGAGCTAAGCTTCTGTGTCACCCCCTTTCTACCCCTATCCCTATGGAGGCGTGCGCATAGAAACTCACTAAAGTTTCATCGCCGTCGGATGGAAGGTATAGAAGCGCATTGGAACAAACAGATATTCGTTTTTGTACTTTAGGTAACTTCGGTATTTTAAAGAGAGTATTCCAGTAATCAGTGTCAAAAGCTTTTTATACGTCTGCAAATTATTTCCTAAGGTAATTCGAAGGGTTTGTGTGATTAGCATGTTGGGTTGGGTTGTTTGGGGAAGGAGACCAGACAGCGAGGTCATCGGTCTCATCGGATTAGGGAAGGACGGGAAAGGAAGTCGGCCGTGCCCTTTGAAAGGAACCATCCCGGCATTTGCCTGGAGCGATTTAGGGAAATCACGGAAAACCTAAATCAGGATGGCCGGACGCGGGAGATTAGCATGTTCCTCTGTGTCTCAGAAACCTAAACTGATCATCCCTGAGGCTGGTTGCTGCCATCCGCAGATAATTAGGGATACTATTTTACAACCACAACATATTAAATTGCCATTTCACTAATAAACCTGTCATCTAATCTCCATTCGTATCAATAAGCTTAAAATGATTCCTAATAACGATTGCACACGTTAATATTCCCAGTATAAACTTCCACTTTGGAAGAGCTACCTTTGCACTTCTCTTCCAGATTTCATTCCTTTGGTCACTCGCGTTGTTCGCTTTATCTAAATCGCCCTGATCGGTCATGTCATTAATTTTAACAGCGTTGTTCTGACTTCTAGCCATCCTATCACCGCAGTTTCCTGCACACGCATTCGCCTCAGCGTTTAACATTCTACTTTCTGACCATGCAATATCGATTAAAAATCAATCCGTTGATATGCTCCTAGCAACAGCATCCAAAAACCAAGTTTATTAAATAGTGAAATATTCTAAAATACGAGGAATGAAAGGTGTAACAATAACTCAGCAAATACAATAAACGGGACAGCAGATGTGGTACGCACTAATGAGCCAAAATATTAATGACCACCTGCTTAATAGGAGTTCGACCTATAGAACGCAATATACTAGGGATTCTGAGTGGCGTGGGTACGACAAGTCCTTGGTAGTCTTCCAGGCGTATGTGGCACCAGAAGTCTACGCACAGGATACGCAATTCCCGTAAATTACGTGCCGGCGGTTTGTGGGCGCGTAGTTGGCGTTCGATAGCGTCTCTGACATGTTCTAGTGGATTCAGATCAGGCGAATTTTGGGGTCAAGACATCAGCATGACTTCACTGTCATCCTCCTCAAACCACAGTAGCACAATTCAAGCCATGTGATACACAGGGTGATTTTTTCCGCCGTCTACACACTCCAGGTATTGATCGATGAGAGAATACGGGACAAAAAAGGTCTAATGAACTTATGTCCAGCAATGCATGGTTACCATGCTAGAAACCATTTATTCAGTCATACTTCGTTACAGAGACTGTGGTCTAAAACGCGCTGTACCATGCAGCCACGGCTACAGTAAGCGCGGTTTCCTCCTTAGAGGGAGGTACTGTTCCTCATACGTCATGCACTAGCGACCTCTCCTGCCATAATAATTGATGTGTCCGATTCACTTCCCTTGCTGACTCACCTTGTAGTGGGTGTGATACAGCGTCGTAGACAATGGTCCCGTTTTCGAATCGATAGCTTGCCAACATGGTGTTTACTTGCGGAAAGGCAAATGGCAACGGGCGGCTGGCAGCAAGGGTGTATCCGGAGATCTGCCCCCGCCGGCAATAATCACAGCATTCAATGTCTGGAAGAGTGTTTCGTCGTTTGTCTGGGACAGGGTCGTTTCAGGAAGCAGGAAATCATGAAGGACGTACCCGAAATGTCCGGGTACCGGACCTGGAGGAAAATTAACACTGTGGAAGGAGACTATCATGTCAGTACCAGGCAGTTGGCCCACCAGTACACAGTAAGCCAGACGACAGTGTGGGATATTCTCCATGACAACTGTTCAAAATGGTTCAAATGGCTCTGAGCACTATGGGACTCAACTGCTGTGGTCATAAGTCCCCTAGAACTTAGAACTACTTAAACTTAACTAACCTAAGGACATCACACACATCCATGCCCGAGGCAGGATTCGAACCTGCGACCGTAGCCGTCGTGCGGTTCCAGACTGTAGCGCCTTTAACCGCACGGCCACTCCGGCCGGCTCCATGACAACTGTTACCACCCTTATCACTTACAGTGTGTGCAGGGCTATCTAGTGGAAGACTTTCTACATCGGGAGCAGCTTTGTCACTGGTTTCTTCACCGGGCAACCACGATCCCAGGATTTGTGTCATCCATCCTATTCACAGATGACGCCACCTTTACGAGGAGTGGTATCTTCAACTTTCATAACAGTCATCGTTGGGATAGTAAGCAGAACCCTCATGGTATGGTGACAGCGAATCATCAGCATCGGTGCAGCCGGAATGTGTGGGCCGGGATAATTGGCGACCGTATTTTGGGACCAGTCTTCCTTCCACGTCGCTTAACAGGCCAGAGCGATCGGCGTTTCTTACGGGTGACTTTGCCTCCCCTGCTGGAAGAAGTGTCATTGATGATTCGAAGGGTTATGTAGCTGCTGCATGATGGTGCTCCAGCCCACTTCGCCTTTAACGTCCGGACGCACCAATCGTGTCTTCTTTGATCGATGGATCGGATGAGGGAGTCTAGTTTTGCATGGCCAGCTCGTTCACCGGATCTCAACACGTGCAATTTCTGGTTATGGGGCCATCTCCAAAAATATCGTGTATGCAGAGCCAATTCCAGACGTGGAGACAATGGAGGATGCTGCCTGTGACACTGTTCGAATGCAGCCTGGCCGATGTGAACGTGTGAGACACAACATGCTACGGCGGGTACACGCATGCGTTGAGGGACATGGAAACCAGCTTCAGCACATACTGCAACTGGGGCTGCGTGGTGTAACGCCTATTAGACAGCAGTCTCTGTAACAGTGTATGATCGAATAAATGGTCTTTGGCATGGAAACTGTGGTGTCACCGCCAGACGCCACACTTGCTAGGTGGTAGCCTTTAAATCGGACGCGGTCCGTTAGTATACGTCGGACCCGCATGTCGCCACTGTCAGTGATTGCAGACCGAGCGCCGCCACACGGCAGGTCTAGAGAGACGTCCTAGCACTCGCCCCAGTTGTACAGCCGACTTTGCTAGCGAAGCTACACTGACAAATACGCTTTCATTTGCCGAGACGATAGTTAGCATAGCCTTCAGCTACGTCATTTGCTACGACCTAGCAAGGCGCCATTACCAATTGATATTTATATTATGAAGCATGTACAGTCAAGAGAGATGTTCACCAATTGTGGATTAAAGTTAAGTATTCCAGCAACTACGTTCTTTTCTTACTAGACTCAACTACTTTACTGTTCCAGACCTCACGCCAGTCTGCGTGAGCTTAACGCATGCATTTCGGCCTCTTCTAGCAACACGGTGTTGGCTCTTCTGCCAACACTACAGAAACCATGCATTTCCAGGCATAAGATCATTAGACCGTTTTGTTCTGTATCCTTTCATCGATCAATCTCTAGAGTTTGTACACGGTGGAAAAAATCACGCTGTAGACAGCTGTACAGATTCCAACGCCGTCAGAATACACACCAAGCATGAAGGGATGCAGGCGGCCCGCAATAATGTTTAAATATTCCATAGTTGCCATGGTGCCTTCGATTATTACCAAAGGTCTCGTGGAAGCCCAAGTGAATGTTCCCCCACCGTGAGGCCGTGCACGTTTTGATTACCCATTCGCCTGGAAAACGGCGTTTCCGGACATGCCAACTGAGATGGCGTGTCAGAAACGTGGTTTATACGCTTAGACGTCTCGTTTCTACTGAACCACGGTCAAATCTTCGTGATCCCGTTTGCACTGCAGTCGTAATTGAAGGTGTCGTTGGGTCAACAGGGGAACACGTAGGAGTCGTCTACTTTCGATCTATGTGCGCTGAATGATGTGCTCTGAAACACTAATCCCTATACTAGCATTGTACACTGTCGTCAGATTTGCCATAGATCGCCGCTTGTCCTGTTTCACAGAGCAAGCAACCCTCCAACTTCCACGTTTTGTGATGAGGCTTGGATATCCCTACCTTGTCTCCTCCTTGTGATTTCAGTGTCCTTCAGCCACTTTCCGTAGATGCTCACGACAGTAGCACGCGAGCAGCCGACCAATTTCGCCTTTTCCGACATGTCATCGGCCATAACTTTCTTCCCTTAGTCAAAGTTGCATGTATAAAAAGTGGATTTTCCCGGTTTCGTCCCGAATCATCCCTAGGACGATTCCCCTTTCGTCTCTGCTCCGCTTAGGGCCTATACTCTTTTCCAACCGCATCACGTGCCCGTGACGTCATCGGGCGGCATCGCGCCCACAGAGGACAATGATCATATTGTTTTGGTTCATTTGTGCACTTGAAGTTTAACAAACTACCGTGTTTACGTTGCCATACTTTAGAAGTTTCACGTCCATAAAATAATTGAATAGCTATTTTTAAGGCATTGTTGCATGTACTATTGTGAGCAATATGTGATTCATGTTTGTTTTTGTTCTCACTCTCTTGCAGCAAGTTCCTGATGAATGCATTTCTGTTTTGGCATCAGTCTGTCGTACCATCAGCTTAGCAAATCTTCACATGTGCTTCCCAGAGGCGAAATACTGGCGCCAGTCACGTTCGATGCCAAAAGCTGCGAGTCCGTATGTGGAAATTTATCTAGGTAAATATATGTTTTACACTTCCAATTTATGTGTTTCTTAGTTTCTTCACAAACCAAAAATTATTTTGAGAAATGCTCAGTTCGTAAGACATAATATTAAACCATATAAATACCTCGGACATAACAGCCACGTGTCTCAATACATCAAATTGGTAACTGGGAAGTAAGAACGATAATTTACCGTTGTTATCTCACAAAAAATGATTGCACGTAAAACTTCCAAAAATATGTAATGTCTGTGTCACATCCTTACATCCGAAAGTGATTATACGTCTCATTGTGAACACAATGGTGCGTTAGGATCTCTATGGCACTCTCAAAAAAGTTAGAGCTGCCACATAGCGTCTACATCTACATCTACATGGCTGCTCTGCAAATCACACACAAGTGTTTGACAGAGCGTTCATCGAACCACTTTCACAATAATTCTCTATTACTCCATTCTCGAATGTTGTTGTTGTTGTGGTCTTCAGTCCTGAGACTGGTTTGATGCAGCTCTCCATGCTACTCTATCCTGTGCAAGCTTCTTCATCTCCCAGTATCTACTGCAACCTACATCCTTCTGAATCTGCTTAGTGTATTCATCTCTTGGTCTCCCCCTATGATTTTTACCCTCCACGCTGCCCTCCAATACTAAATTGGTGATCCCTTGATGCCTCAGAACATGTCCTACCAACCGATCCCTTCTTCTGGTCAAGTTGTGCCACAAACTTCTCTTCTCCCCAATCCTATTCAATACTTCCTCATTAGTTATGTGATCTACCCATCTAATCTTCAGCATTCTTCTGTAGCACCACATTTCAAAAGCTTCTATTCTCTTCTTGTCCAAACTATTTGCCGTCCATGTTTCACTTCCATACATGGCTACACTCCACACAAATACTTTCAGAAATGACTTCCTGACACTTAAATCTATACTCGATGTTAACAAATTTCTCTTCTTCAGAAACGCTTTCCTTGCCATTGCCAGTCTACATTTTATATCCTCTCTACTTCGTCCATCATCAGTTATTTTGCTCCCCAAATAGCAAAACTCCTTTACTACTTTAAGTGTCTCATTTCCTAATCTAATACCCTCAGCATCACCCGACTTAATTCGACTACATTCCATTATCCTCGTTTTGCTTTTGTTGATGTTCATCTTATATCCTCCCTTCAAGACACCATCCATTCCGTTCAACTGCTCTTCCAAGTCCTTTGCTGTCTCTGACAGAATTACAATGTCATCGGCGAACCTCAAAGTTTTTATTTCTTCTCCATGGATTTTAATACCTACTCCAAATTTTTCTTTTGTTTCCTTTACTGCTTGCTCAATATACAGATTGAATAACATCGGGGAGAGGCTACAACCCTGTCTTACTCCCTTCCCAACCACTGCTTCCCTTTCATGTCCCTCAACTCTTATAACTGCCATCTGGTTTCTGTACAAGTTGTAAATAGCCTTCCGCTCCCTGTATTTTACCCCTGCCACCTTTAGAATTTGAAAGAGAGTATTCCAGTCAACATTATCAAAAGCTTTCTCTAAGTCTACAAATGCTAGAAACGTAGGTTTGCCTTTCCTTAATCTTTCTTCTAAGATAAGTCGTAAGGTCAGTATTGCTTCACGTGTTCCAGTATTTCTACGGAATCCAAACTGATCTTCCCAGAGGTCAGCTTCTACTAGTTTTTCCATTCGTCTGTAAAGAATTCGTGTTAGTACTTTGCAGCTGTGGCTTATTAAACTGATTGTTCGGTAATTTTCACATCTGTCAACACCTGCTTTCTTTGGGATTGGAATTATTATATTCTTCCTGAAGTCTGAGTGTATTTCGCCTGTTTCATACATCTTGCTCACCAGGTGGTAGAGTTTTGTCAGGACTGGCTCTCCCAAGGCCGTCAGTAGTTCCAATGGAATGTTGTCTACGCCGGGGGCCTTGTTTCGACTCAGATCTTTCAGTGCTCTGTCAAACTCTTCACGCAGTATCGTATCTCCCATTTCATCTTCATCTACATCCTCTTCCATTTCCATAATATTGTCCTCAAGTGCATCGCTCTTGTATAGACCCTCTATATACTCCTTCCACCTTTCTGCTTTCCCTTCTTTGCTTAGAACTGGGTTTCCATCTGAGCTCTTGATGTTCATACATGTGGTTCTCTTATCTCCAAAGGTCTCTTTAATTTTCCTGTAGGCAGTATCTATCTTACCCCTAGTGAGATAAGCCTCTACATCCTTACATTTGTCCTCTAGCCATCCCTGCTTCGCCATTTTGCACTTCCGGTCGATCTCATTTTTGATACGTTTGTATTTCTTTCTGCCTGCTTCATTTACTGCATTTTTATATTTTCTCCTTTCATCAATTAAATTCAATATTTCTTCTGTTACCCAAGGATTTCTACTAACCCTCTTCTTTTTACCTACTTGATCCTCTGCTGCCTTCACTACTTCATCCCTCAGAGCTACCCATTCTTCTTCTACTGTATTTCTTTCCCCCATTCCTTTCAATTGTTCCCTTATGCTCTCCCTGAAACTCTGTACAACCTCTGGTTCTTTCAGTTTATCCAGGTCCCATCTCCTTAAATTCCCACCTTTTTGCAGTTTCTTCAGTTTTAATCTACAGGTCATAACCAATAGATTGTGGTCAGAGTCCACATCTGCCCCTGGAAATGTCTTACAATTTAAAACCTGGTTCCTAAATCTCTGTCTTACCATTATATAATCTATCTGATACCTTTTAGTATCTCCAGGGTTCTTCCATGTATACAACCTTCTATCATGATTCTTAAACCAAGTGTTAGCTATGATTAAGTTGTGCTCTGTGCAAAATTCTATCAGGCGGCTTCCTCTTTCATTTCTTAGCCCCAATCCATATTCACCTACTACGTTTCCTTCTCTCCCTTTTCCTACACTCGAATTCCAGTCACCCATGACTATTAAATTTTCGTCTCCCTTCACTATCTGAATAATTTCTTTTATTTCATCATACATTTCTTCAATCTCTTCGTCATCTGCCGAGCTAGTTGGCATATAAACTTGTACTACTGTAGTAGGTGTGGGCTTCGTATCTATCTTGGCCACAATAATGCGTTCACTATGCTGTTTGTAGTAGCTTACCCGCATTCCTATTTTCCTATTCACTATTAAACCTACTCCTGCATTCCCCCTATTTGACTTTGTGTTTATAACCCTGTAGTCACCTGACCAGAAGTCTTGTTCCTCCTGCCACCGAACTTCACTAATTCCCACTATATCTAACTTTAACCTACCCATTTCCCTTTTTAAATTTTCTAACCTACCTGCCCGATTAAGGGATCTGACATTCCACGCTCCGATCCGTAGAACGCCAGTTTTCTTTCTCCTGATAACGACATCCTCTTGAGTAGTCCCCGCCCGGAGATCCGAATGGGGGACTATTTTACCTCCGGAATAGCGCGCGGAAAAAACGAACACCTGTGTCCTTCCACGCGAGCTCTGATTTTCCTTGTTTTATTATGATGATCGTTTCTCCCTTTGTAGGTCGGCGTCAACAAAATATTTTCGCATTCGGAAGAGAAAATTGGTGATTGAAATTTCGAGAGAGGATCCTGCCGCAACAAGAAACGCCTATGTTTTAATGATGTCCACCCAAATCCTGTATCATGTCCATGACATCCTCTCCCCTACTTCTCGATAATACAAAACGTTCGCCTTCTTTGAACTTCCTCGATATACTCCAGTAATCCTGTCTGGTAAGGATCCCACACCGCGCAGCAGTACTCTAGAAGAGGACGGACAAGGGCAGTGTAGGCAGTCTCTTTAGTAGATCTATTGCATCTTCTAAGTGTTCTGCCAATATTTGTTCTTTCCAATTTAAGCTGTTTGTAATTATCGTTCCTAGGTGTTTCGTTGATTTTACGGTCTTTAGATTTGATTGGTCTATCGTGTAATCAAAGTTTAACGGAATACTTTCAGTACTCATGTGGATGACCTCATACTTTTCGTTGTTTAGAGTCAACCGTTAGTTTTCGCACCATACAGAAATCTTTTCTAGATAATTTTGCAATTGGTTTGGTCTTCTGATGACTTTACTAAACGACAAAAGACAGGAACAACCTAAGACGGCTTCTCAGATAGTCTACTAATTCCTAAATCGTCTACATACATAAGGAACAGCAGAGGGCCTACAACACTACCTAGGAACACCAGAAATCACTACTGCTTTACTCGATGACTCTCCATCAGTTGCTACGAACTGTGACCTCTCTAACAGGAAATCGCGAATCCAATCACATAACTGAAACGATATTCCATAAACACGCAGTTCGATTACAAGCCGCTTGTGAGTTACGGTGTCAAAAGCCATCTGGAAATACGGTATCAATTAGAAATCCCTTGTCGAGAGCACTCAACACTTCGACTGAGTAAAGAGAATGTTTCACAAAAACGATGTTTTCTAAGTCCATGTTGACTATGTGACAATAGCCCGTTCTCTTCGAGGTAATTCATAACGTTCGAACACAATATATGTTCCAAAATCCTTCTGCCTATCGATGTTAATGATATGGGCGTGTAATTTAATGGATTACTCCTATTGCCTATCTTGAATATTGGTGTGACGTGTGAAACTTTCCAGCATTTGGATACGAATCTTTCACCGAGCGAGTGGTTGTATATGATTGTTTAGTATGGAGTTATTGCATCAGCATACTCAGAAGGCAACCTAACTGGTATACAGTCTGGACCGGAAGACTTTCTTTTATTAAGTGATTTAAATTGCTTCACTGCTCCGAGGATATCTACTTCTGAGTTACTCATGTTCGCAACTGTTCTTGATTCGAGTTCTGGAATATTTACTTCGTCTTTTTTGCTGAAGCAATACCAGAAGGCTGGGTTTAGTAACTCGGCTTTAGCAGCACTCTTATCGGTGGTATTTCCTTTGCTATAGCGCAAGAAGGCGTTGATTGTGTCCTGCCGCCAGCGTACTTTACATATGACCAGAATCTTTTTGGATTTTCTGCCAGATTTCGAGACAAGTTTCGTTGTGGAAACTATTATAATAAAATATCGCCAGTCTTGGGAGTTTCCCGTTCGTTTACATGTGGCATGCTTTTTTCGTTGTTTCTGCAACAGTGTTCTCACCTGTTTTGTGTATCTACATCTACATCCATACTCCGCAAGCCACTTGACGTTGTGTGGCGGAGGGTACTTTGAGTACCTCTATCGGTTCTCCCTTCTATTCCAGTCTCGTATTGTTCGTGGAAAGAAAGATTGTCGGTATGCCTCTGTGTGGGCTCTAATCTCTCTGATTTTATCCTCATGGTCTCTTCGCGAGATATACGTAGGAGGGAGCAATATACTCCTTGACTCATCGGTGAAGGTATATTCTCGAAACTTCAACAAATGCCCGTACCGAGCTACGGAGCGTCTCTCTTGCAGAGTCTTCCACTGGAGTTTATCTATCATCTCCGCAACGCTTTCGCGATTACCAAATAATCCTGTAACGAAGCGCGCTGCTCTCCATTGGATCTTCTCTATCTCTTCTATCAACCCTATCTGGTACGGATCCCACATATAAAATAAATAAAATAAAAAATATTATTTAAATATTAATTTTATTCTATCTGTATGATGGTGATTGTGATTGTAATTGTAATTAATATTTGCTTATCTGGAACGTGGACGTTTAATTATTCGGTATCAGACGCTTGACAATGGCTTTCTCGTAAAGACAATGTTACTCGTAGTTGACCGTGAAATAAAACTGAAATAATCGGACTTCGTAAATAAATCGTTTCCAAAGACTGCTGCGGTAGGTGCGGACTCATAATCTAAATCTCAATATTTCAATAATTTGCCAGCCATGCCAATACGTCGTACAGAGGTGATTGTCTACTAAACATAAAAAAGTTACACAGTTAGTTAAATCAGATATATTCAATGAATAAGCCTACAGTTCATAATCCTACTTACTTTTATAAATATAAATTCTTTACAGAATCGAGTGCCTAGTCTGGTTGCAACTCGCAGTATTCTTCTATAACATGAAATATGGCGGTGTGCCAGACAATAGAATAAAATACGTGCTTCTCGCACCACTTCTACCAGAGCTCTCCCATTTCTTAAACAAACATAAGAGTAACGTAATTGTGCTTTTGTTTTATCAGCGACACAGCGCTGCAGTTGTGTGCCATAGGCTTTATTTATTTGTCACTGATTATTTATTTAATTAATATTTCGCGTTTCCGAGGAAACCCACGCTCGGCATGCAAATGTGCCTTTATATTGCCCCCTGAATTGCGAGGCGAAAGGACACACCTGCAGGCGAGCAATTCACCTAAAGGCACAAGAAAATCTAAGTTATCTACAACTATTTACATGACTTACATTATACACATTATATACAAAATTTGAATGACGCGGGTGCGCCGTAAAAGTTCTTATGTTGGCAGATAGAGTGCGCGCATGCGCAGAAGCGTCTGTGTGACTCCGGCACTGCCGTTATATCGTACAGTTAGATCACGCGGCACAGTATTGCAGTTCATATTGTTCGTGTGCGCGCGTTTCTCAGTCGTTGCACAAAGAAAATAGTCAACCAAGATTACATATGAAGACTACATTCTATGACAGGTAACTTAGTTTTAAATTTACAATATTTGTTATAACACAATACAACTTAGATTGTTGAATGTTCTTAGTTACATAGTATTGTTTTGAAATACTTCAAAGAAAAATGTCCATATGTTTCAGGTGCGTTGACCTATACACATCGTGTCGTTATTACAGTTCATATTCATCTGCTGCACAATAATTTTTTTTTTTTACAGGTTAGTATCGTCGTGGTAAAGTTTTTTTGATCACAGTAACATCGTTGTATAACAACGTGATTAATACATAAGCGTGTCCATTTCCCATTTCCATTATAGTCGTTGTGATGCAGTTCGTTGTGACTAAAGGCATTGCTCATTACAGATCAGACGTGACCCGTCGAGTAATTGGTCCACGTGCAGTTCGTTTTTTTTTTTTTTTTTTTTTACATTCCGTGGAAGCTTGGTTGCAGAACCTCGGACGGCACATAGCTGGCGTCGATCCTTGGACAGTCCAGGTAAGAGTGTCCGTCACATTTCGAGAACATTTCATTCCCTGAAGTTCCAACCAAAATTCTTCCACCCGTCGTGTTGTTTTCTGGACAGGCACTTTGTGTCCATTTAATCCAGTTAACATCTTGAAGTTAGGTACTGTAGTAATGCCACTAGACGATGCACGAATTATGCCCTTCACATTTTCAGTTTTTTGCTGAATATAGCTCACCTAAATGTTCGTAGTTATTAATCAAAGAAATCATTCATCGCGTTTACATAGATACGCTGCATAATGAATGGCATTAACCGTTTCTTTCACATAGGTTTCTGCGTAGTCTCAGAGTTAGTAATGTTCGTTAATGTCCGTGAACAGAGGTTCACTATGCAATGTCTTTTTGGCACTCGTTTTGTTCAAATTTTTTACATAGTAACAGTTACATGATACATCAGTTAAAAAAATAAGTAATTATACATACACACGTCACATATTTTCTTAGCATAAACATAATACAGTTGCCCATAAACATGTTTGCATCATCATTACATAGCTATAGGTTATTACATTGTGTCACGTGATGTCATCTGAAATTAAGATAGGTTAGACACAACATTCATTACATCAGTAGGCAAGACCAGGCGTTTTCACTACTCAATAATATTCAAAATAGTAAGAGAGAGAAAATGTTCGATTCCTCGCGATTTGTGCGTGTGTGTAGAGTGTCTGTGTGGCCTTGACTACTGATAGATGCTTTTCGTGTTGAGAGATGTGCGTCTAATCTATTTCTCAAAGTAAAAGATCGCTTCACAGATGACGTCTGTCGGTTCGTCAGGTGTCATACCAAGTCAGTGGTACCTACAATAACAAATGTTCCGTGAAAAATTAATATATCATTCACTGCTACGTAATCATAAATTTTATTTTAATATTCCGTCTTCCAGGTGGAGGCGCGCGCTGAAAGAAGAGTTCTTCTGCCTTCAACTGCGACTCTGGAACCGCTGAAATGAAAATTTCTACACCACTTATTATCTGTGTTGTAACAACAGAGTTTTTCGAGTTGCTTAGCAATATTTCGATGGGTATGACTTTGACATTATTCAGCATGAAATGCTCTAAGATCTCGGTGTGCGTATAGCCCAATAATTTTTCTAAAATTCTTTGAAGTGTGCCAACGTGTTCCTTCCAAGACTGTGTAGCTATCAGTATATCATCTACATAGTGTGTGACTGTCTCAACTAAATCGTCGCCAAGCACGGTATCCAGGGCTGTAATGAATACCCCAGAGCTGACATTCAGTCCGAAAGGTAGAGCACAAAACTGATAGGTTCGCCCCCCGAACATAAATGCAGTATATTTCCGTGAATCAGGAGTGATACCCACCTGCCAAAACGAATTAGCGAGATCTATTGTGGAAAAATATTTTGCATCTAGAAATTTCTGTAATTGCTCTTCTAAATTTTCGGGTTTTGTGTGAACCGGTAAAATTATTTCATTAATTGCTCGTGCGTCTAACACTAACCTAATGCTTCCATTTGATTTTTTGACAATAAGTAGAGGACTACAATAAGGTGAGGTGGATGGTTCAATGACCTTCCAGTCTAACATTTGTTTTAATTCTTGCCACACAGCAGGTCGTTGAGATAACGGTACGTTATATGTCTTGTGGTAGAATATCTTGTGAGGCTTAACTTCAATCTTGTATACATACGTGTTGATAACACCTAATCGTTTGGTAAAAACTTGTAAATATTTGGATAACACTTCCTGTAGTTTTATACGTTCATGTACACTGAGAGCTGTAGCTTCACTTATCTTATGATCAAGCAATGTTTTCAAGTCCATTAGCTCTGTGTCAGATGAGTGTGTTTGCATATCTTGAATGTCATTGTCAAGTACTAACTGAACCTTGTACCCTGTACAGTGTTTGTCATGCTTTAGAGTTCTCCTGTCCAAATCAATAATAATTACACTGCCTTTATCATTTAAAATACATTTACCTTTGGAGAAGTCTATAATAGAGTCCTTCTCGCTCATAATATCTATTCCTAATATGCAATTTGTCACAAGGTTTTGTACAACCAGGAATGGCCATTGTACGGTTCCATTACCTATTTTAATGTTTACAAAAACTTGCTTCGTAACCCTACATGACTTATTACCTAGTGCAGTAGTTATTTTACAGTTTTGGGCAGGAAACTCAGGCACAGGTTCCAATTCACACATCTTTTTATAGAAATTAAAAGACAAAACGCTCACAGCTGCACCTGTATCTAGGATAATAGTAGTTGGAATCCCACCTACTACACCAGTAGTAGATGCTAAAACAATTTCATTTGTGTTTGAACGACATTGTGTACTGTCTTGTAAAAGTTCATCTGATATATTCTCATTGTGGTTGTATCTTATAAATAAAACAGGTAATTTTTGTTTAGAATTATCCGGCATATCATTATTCTGTTGTTCAAGTGTGGTGTCAAATAACTGATTAACATTGCAGTCGCCCCGCAAGAATTCTTCAGCCACGACCTGGGGCATAGAAGTGACTGTTTCTAGTTTGTTGGATTAGCATTTGTACTAGGTACTGACACAGATTGAGGTTGTGCATCAGGTGTCATTTCTATTATATTCACATTCGGATATTGCCTATTATGATCTCCAAACTTTTGCGGTTGTTGTTGCTGTTGCGCATTATAACTTACCTGTCGGTCGTAAGGTATGCTCCAATTTTGTCCTGGTGGCTGCTGTGGTAAAGCAGAGTTTGAATGGAAGTACTGATCGTTACGAGTCCAACCTTGATGCTGTCTTGGCTCCTAGTTATTATTATTTCTATTTCTGTTTGTGTTTTTGTTGTTGCCTTTGTATCCGTTGTTACCGTTGTAGTTATTACCGCGGTGCCTTTTGTATGGATTGCCGCATGAAGTGTTATTACTGTTGTAACTATTGTTTGTATTGGAATACGCGTGTTGATTTTGATTTTCGTATTGAAACGGCATGTGAGTTTGCTGTTTTTGCTGTACCGCGTATCCAACTGTGGGCGCGCCAGAATTGAGTTGGCAAACCTGCATGTTTTGCATACCACTAGTGTAAACATTGTGGCTGCTGTTTTGCCGCGCGAAGCGCTGATCTTCAAGTAACATGTCAACCGAATCTAAGGCTGTTAAAAAATAATCTGAATCGTCATCCGGGATATGTAGGAGTTTTTCTTTAATGTTGAAAGGCAATTTGGCCTTCAACGCACGGAGTATATCACGCGTTGCGACTGGTTCGTCTAAAAAGTGTCCCATGTTCAAGTATTTTTCAAAATATCTGCGTAAGTTGCCATTTTTACTGTTAAAAGTTTCAGGTTCTAAAATTTGTCTTCTGAGTCGCTCCGGGACGGATTGCGACCAGAATTTGTTCAGAAAAGCACGCTCAAACTCACTGTACGTGGTACATACGTCAGCTTGACTGTATGCCCAGACAGCTGCATCGCCTTGGATGTAACCGACAATATATGAAATTTTTTTCCGGTCACTCCAAGTGCGTGGAAATGCGTTACTAAAAGATTTAAGAAAAATCACCGGATGAATGGTTCGTTTTTCTGGGATAAAAATCTGAAATTGCCTGTGTTTCATTAAGCTTTCTTCTTCCTTCGCATCGTGATATGGATTTATTCCACTGTAATTACTGGTATGTTCAGCTGGCGAGTAATTACGATAATGTTTTGCTGTGGTTTACCATGATAATAGCTTGTGTTTGTGTTTGCACATCGTGGTATGTGTTGTAGTCGTGGTGTGTTTTGTTCTTGTGTGTTTGTCGTGTGCGGTATGTGTGTGTCATACTCGAATGTATATTGGTTCCTGAACTGTGCATTTTGACTGATATTTTCGTTACATTCAGACTGTGGTCGATCGGTGAATTGTCTCATGGGTGCAGTGACGGATTGTACTGCGTCACTGATCAGCTGTTTGTTATTAGTAATGTATTGCGCTACGGAGTCGTGCACAATTGTTGGTAAATTTTCACGTAAGCATCTATCAAAATGTTTGTCTTTGTTCACTACCCAATCATGAATTTCTTTATTAATATTTTGAAAATGAGCTGTGGCATCAGATTGTAAGATGTCAGTCAGGTGTTGTTCAACATTGTCAAATTTATTCTGTACGTCAGTAATTCGTTTTTCAAGGTTGTCATGTACTGAAGCATATGTTTGAATTTGTTCAGTAAGAACTTCACACGTGACATTAAGGTTTTTTACTTGTGTCTGTAAAAGTGCTACGTCAGTTGTAGTCTTTTCTTGTCTCGTATTAAGCTGGGAAAATTTAGTACTGAGTTCAGTCATCTGTTTGGTCAGTGTGGCCTCTATAAGTTCCACACGTTTACATAAAGTGTCATTACCTGTCTTGAGTGCTATAAGGTCAGATTTAATTGCGTCATTTTGTGTCTGTAAGGTTGCCATGTTTTCGGCGTTTTGTTTCATTAGCATTTGTAACATGTCGGCAATGTTTACTGTTTGCAAGGTCTGTGCCCCCGTCGCGTCATTAGACGTGACGTCATGCATCAACATGGGCTCTGACTGAGACTTTGAAATTTTTGTAGTGGACGGCCTATTGCCAAAATTTCCGTCAACACTTGCGTCAATGTTTGATAAATCGTCACTACCGGTTGCTGTCGTAAAGTCATTTTCTAACATTTGTCTCTCGTCCGAGTCGGATTGCGTCTGAATAGTACGTCTTTGCTGTTCCATTTTTGCGTATTGATTTCTAGTTATTACCATGCCACACGTGATATATGTTTCAAGAAAATATTTGACACTGATTTTAAAATAAAATGCAGTTGAGCATGAATCGCTCGTAGCAACAATGGCTGTCTGTTAATTTAAAAATATAAACTGAATTTGAGATTATTGGTAATGGCTGCTGTCCATGTTACTACGTATAGTACAGAAGTCGGCCATATTGTACACTCGTGTATTGGTATTGTTGCATACGTTATTGTTTAAGGAAAAGTACTGAGAATGAAATTTATCACTGAAAACTGTTATGCACGAAAGAAACACTACAGAATCTACTGAAAAGCTAATACACTGAATTATACGTCTGGTCAAGCCTGCTAATGCAAAGATGCTGCGTCTTACCTTATTTTGCTGGAAGTTTCATTGCGTCTTCCCGCAAAATTTTAGAATTGGAAAATATCTTCAGATTTTTTGTTATCTCTCATACATTCACGTCCAGGTCCAGAAAGTTGATTTTTCACATGAAACAAAGAGAACAATGTAACAAATGACAAAATAACAAGTCCTGTCACGGTCGCCAATATAAAATAAATAAAATAAAAAATATTATTTAAATATTAATTTTATTCTATCTGTATGATGGTGATTGTGATTGTAATTGTAATTAATATTTGCTTATCTGGAACGTGGACGTTTAATTATTCGGTATCAGACGCTTGACAATGGCTTTCTCGTAAAGACAATGTTACTCGTAGTTGACCGTGAAATAAAACTGAAATAATCGGACTTCGTAAATAAATCGTTTCCAAAGACTGCTGCGGTAGGTGCGGACTCATAATCTAAATCTCAATATTTCAATAATTTGCCAGCCATGCCAATACGTCGTACAGAGGTGATTGTCTACTAAACATAAAAAAGTTACACAGTTAGTTAAATCAGATATATTCAATGAATAAGCCTACAGTTCATAATCCTACTTACTTTTATAAATATAAATTCTTTACAGAATCGAGTGCCTAGTCTGGTTGCAACTCGCAGTATTCTTCTATAACATGAAATATGGCGGTGTGCCAGACAATAGAATAAAATACGTGCTTCTCGCACCACTTCTACCAGAGCTCTCCCATTTCTTAAACAAACATAAGAGTAACGTAATTGTGCTTTTGTTTTATCAGCGACACAGCGCTGCAGTTGTGTGCCATAGGCTTTATTTATTTGTCACTGATTATTTATTTAATTAATATTTCGCGTTTCCGAGGAAACCCACACTCGGCATGCAAATGTGCCTTTATACACACCAGCGAGCAGCATTCAAGCAGTGGGCGAGCAAGTGTACTGTAACCTTCTTCCTTTGTTTTCGGACTGATTTCCTTAGGATTCTTCCAATGAATCTCAGTATGGCATCTGCTTTACCGACGATTAATTTTATATGGTAAGTCCATTTTAAATCACTCCTAATGCCTACTCCCAGATAATTTATGGAATTAACTGCTTCCTGTTGCTGACCTGCTATATTGTAGCTAAATGATAAAGGATCTATCTTTCTATGTATTCGCAGCACATTACACTTGTCTACATTGAGATTCAATTGCCATTCCGTGCACTATGCGTCAATTCGTTGCAGATCCTCCAGTATTTCAGTACAATTTTCCATTGTTACAACCTCTCGATATACTACAGCATCATCCGCAAAGAGCCTCAGTGAACTTCCGATGTTATCCACAAGGTCATTTATGTACATTGTGAATAGCAACGGTCCTACGACACTCCCCTGCGGCACACCTGAAATCACTCTTACTTCGGAAGACTTCTCTCCATTGAGAATGACATATTGCGTTCTGTTATCTAGGAACTCTTCAATCCAATCACACAATTGGTCTCACAGTCCATGTGCTCTTACTTTGTTCATCAAACCACTTTGGGGAACTGTATGGAACGCCTTGCGGAAGTCAAGAAACACGGCATCTACCTACCTGGTAACCCGTGTCTATGGCCCTCTGAGTCTCTTGGGCGAATAGTGCGAGCTGGGTTTCACACAATCGTCTTTTTCGAAACCCATGCTGATTCCTACAGAGTAGATTTCTAGTCTCCAGAAAAGTCATTATACACGAACATGGGGGGGGGGGTCAGCTGTGCCGATACTATTTCTTTGAATTCAAGCCACATCTGGTTTACACTTACATTGTTAATTTTGAAGGAGTGGAGATTGTCTTTCACGAAGGCGTCAAGCTAATTTTTATCTGCTTTCTTGAACAGGTATATAGTTCCTTTATTTTTGGTGGATTTGGTAGTTACGATATTCAGTTCGCGACGACAGACCTGTGTTCACTTATCGCTTCATGCCTTTCGATGCACGTTATTAGCTCAGAAGTATCTGTGTTGCTAAGAGATCAGGTTTCAGAACCGTGTACTGTTCGAGTGGGCTCATAGACTAACTGGACGAAATAATTTTCAGAGAATGTGTTCAGCACAGTTCTGGATGATGTTTTATCTGTACCTCCGGATTTAAACATGTATTTCGCCAACATATAGAGGGGTAAATTGAAGTAGCCACCAAACGTAATTGTATTAGTCTGGTATGTGTTTGAAATTAGACTCAAATTTTCTTTGAATTTTTCAGCAATTGTATCATCTAAGTTGGGAGATCGGTTAGAAGACCCTGTTACTATTTTATTCCGGTAGCCAAGAATGATGTCTACCCCTACTGACTCAGAATTATCTACTTCAATTTCGCTACAAGATAAACTACTTCTAACAGCTAAAATCACGCCACTGCCAACTGTATTTAGCCTCTCATTTCTGATCACCGTTGGGTACCTCGCAAAAATTTCGACTGAACTTATCTCCGGCCTTATCCAGCTTTCAGTGCCTGAAACGATTTCAGCATCAGTGCTTCTTGTTAGCGCTTGGAGCTCTGGTACTTTTCCAACAGAATTAAGACAATTTACAACTATTATACCAATGGTTCTCAAATCTACGTCCTTCCTGTGTTCGACATGCACACTTTCGCAGTGAAGCCGTTTCTGTGTTTCCCCAGGCCCTCCAACCTAAAAAAACCGGCCGGTCCACACTACGCAGCCCCCACTGCCCGTGTAACCGCCTCCTGCTCGTAGTGGACTCTTGACCTATTTAGCGGAACCCGAAACTCCAGCGCCCTATGGCACAAGTTGAGGAATCTGCATCCTACACGGTCGCAGAACCGTCTGAGCTTCTGATTCAGTCCCTCCACTCGGCTCTGTACCTGAGGTCCGAAATCGGTCCTGTCCACTATACTGCAAATGCTGAGCTCTGCTTTCATCTCACAAGCAAGACTGGCAGCCTTTACCATTTCTGATCGACGCTTGAAACCAGAGAGAATCTCTTCTATCAAAGGCGACACACATCGTTGGTACCGACATGTGCCACCACCTACAGTTGGCTGCATCCTGTGCTTTTCATGGCATCTGGAAGGACCCGTTCCACGTTTGGAGTGACGCCACTCGGTATGCACACTGACTGGACACCAGCTTTCCTCCCCTCCTTCTAAGCCATAAGGCGCCTAACCTTGGAGTTCCCAGCTATCAATAATCCCATCCTCTGTGACTGCCTGGATCTTGCAGGCTGAGAGGTTTCCTATGAAACAAGGCAAGCCACTGCATGTGGATGAGGGACATTGATAGCCACAGACAGCACCTGGAATCTGTTTCTCAGACTGACTAGGGATGCCTTACGTTCGGCGCTCCTGGAAATCTTTCACAGCCTGCCGCACCCCAAGGCGACGTCCCACTCAACCATGGGTGAGGGGTCAACCTCAATGCAGGTAGTAACTAGGCTGGCCACTGGTGAGGGCCAATCGGCAAACTCGTGGGTCTTGCTGGACTTCCATTGGATCCCCCCGGCCGGTCCACAACACTGATGCCAATCCACTGCAGCCTCAAGCTGTGTAACTGAAGCCAACACAACCTGGAGTTGAGAGTGAAGTGTTACCAACTCAGCCCGCTTCTGCACACAGCAATGACATCAAGTGAATATAATTTTTGTCTTCGATAAAGTACTCGTACCTTCCCACATATCAGTTACTAAGTGAATACACATGTTTAAAAGATATAATGCAGGATAGCTTATGGTGGGTTAAGTCATGGCAGAGAGGGGCAAGGGAGTACACGTCAAATTTTCGAAGGTGAAGCAAGGATAACTCTTATTGGGCACGGCATTTTCCTTACAGTATCTCTTAATAAGCTACTCAAAAAGAACAGGAGAAAGTTTCATAAATGAAATAAAAATTAAATTCTTCTGTCAATAAACTCCACAAACTCACAATTTCTATCCTGTCACCCAATCGTCAAACAGAATACCAAGTCGCACCTGTTATGTGAACACTTGAGAGAGGGGGTAACACAGTAACATTTAGACACCATAACACACCTCAGGTTCTAGGCACCGTGTGAAAAAAATGGCACCGTGTAAACGTTGGGACTCTGTACGGGCGCTGATGACCACGCAGTTGAGCGTCCCACAAACCAAACATCATTATCATCATTAGCAAAAACATAATACAAAACTGACTTCGACTTTCCAGGGGTACGTAAGTCGCCCACTTTCTGAAGTTTCACAGTAAAGAAATGGAAACGCAAGGAAAATACACACCGACAATTCAGTCAACCGTCGGGCTTGGTGGGTTAGTGGTAAGGCACATGTCTGGAAACCGAGAGTTCGTGGGACTGAACCCGGACGGCCAACGGAAATTTTCCATTTACTTTTAATCTATCCTTCACATCCCGACGATTTGAGGAGCCAAAGCCGTCTGGAGTGGCCGAACGGTTCTAGGCGCTACAGTCTGGAACCGCGCGACCGCTACGGTCGCAGGTTCGAATCCTGCCTCGGGCATGGATGTGTGTGTTGTCCTTAGGTTAGTTAGGTTTAGGTAGTTCTAACTTCTAGGGGACTGATGACGTCAGATGTTAAGTCCCATAGTGCTCAGAGCCATTTGAACCATTTGAACACACCTCAGGCTGTGACAATGAAATTTGTGAGTGGATTGAAGATATCTTGACAGGGAGGACACTGCTTGTACAAAGAATGGTTCAAATGGCTGTAAGCACTATGCGACTTAACATCTGATGTCTTCAGTCCCCTATACTTAGAACTACGTAAACCTAACTAACTTAAGGACGTGACACACATCCATGCCCGAGGCAGGATTCGAAGCTGCGACCGTAGCAGCCGCGTGATTCCGTACTTTAGCGCCTAGAACCGCTCGACCACAGCGGCCGGCTTGAACGAAGAGTCATCGACAATGTAGAAGCAACACCAAAAATACATCGCATTACTATGCCTAATACGGTGTAGGAAACTCGCCGGCATTCAAAACACCTTCCAGTCATTTCGGAATGGATAAATGCCGGTCGTGTATGGTACTCAAGGGAATCTTACACCATTCGTTCAGCAAAGTAGTGGCAATTTGAGGTAAAGATGATGGAGGTGGATAGGGAGCACGCACCCTTCTCTCTAACATAGAGCACAAAGGCTGTATGATATAGAGATCTGGTGGCCATAGTGGCCAGGGGAGATGCGACAATTCATCCTTGTGCTTACAAAACCAGTCTTGGACGATGCGATCTGTGTGTACAGACACCCTGTCTTCTTGGAACTCATCATCACCATTGGAAAACAAATATTGTACCATGATCAACCAAAATGGTCACATAATTCTTGGCAGTAATGTGGCCTTGCAGAGTAACGATGGACCCTATGTAATACCACGAAATATCTGCCCAAATCATCAGCCAACCCCAGCAATGCTTTACTCTTGGCAGCAAGCAGTCTGCGTCATATCTTGGGCGTCATACGCCAGACATAAACGCGACCAGCAGCTGGAAACAGTGTGAAACAAGGCTCATACAACAAACGACTCTCTTCCACTGCTCCACACAGGTTTTATGGCTTTGGCACGAGGTTTTCCTGTTACAGGAATTTGCATCACCGACGTGTACTCTTAGAATTCCAGCCAGTCTTGCAGTTCCCAGCTTATGGAGCTCCCTTCGTGTTGTTTTGGTGCTGAAAGGGTTCGCGTGTGCGACATTCATTTCTGCAGTGACTTCTGCAGCTATTGTCCTCTTATTTTTCGTCACAGTTCTCTTCAACGACCGTCCGTTACACACACTCTCGTCTGCGTTGTGACTTAGCAGATGTTGGTTTTCAGCTTTCCCCTTATGCGGTATAAATCTTCGGTACGACGCCTCTTGATATACCACGCACTTTGGCTACCTTGGTTACAGAAGCACACAACAATTTGCCCGCTTTCGAATTCACTTAGCTCCGATATAATGAACAACTACACAGAGCGCTGTTATGAAACACTGTTATGACCATGACTGACACTTGCAACGTATTGAGAGCATTGCACAGGTGCATTTCGTGGTCAAATACGACAGCGCCCCCTGCAGACTTAGTTGCTTGGTTTATTTGGGGAAAGGGACCAAACAGCGAGACCATCGGTGCTGGGGAAGGGAGTCGGCCGTGCCCTTCCAAAGGAACCAACCTGGCATCTGCCTGAAGCGATTTAGAGTAATCACGAAAATTCTAAATCAGGATGGCCGGACGTTGGTTTGTACCGTCGCCCTCCCGAATGCGACTCCAGTGTGCTAACCACTGCACCACCTCGCTCGGTTTTTGAAGAGAGGGAAGTCTTTTGGTGCAAGATCTCATTATTCTACTCGGTCAACAATCTCGGTACCCACCGTGAAAAAGTTTTGAAGTAGGCCAGTTTTTCAGTAATGGCCATTACTCTGCCTTTGCTACCCAGCGGTCGTCATGGACGATTTAGTCGACACGCTGGATGTTGTGCGATGCCACTGCGGTCTCTGGCCGGTCGTTCCGCTTTGAGTCAGTATTTGTTTTTCCCTTCAGCTTCTCTACAGCTACAGGTCCATCGTTTAACTGTGTTAACGTCGACGGCAACTTCTCCACACAACTTCGTCAGCTTCTCATGAATACAATTGGGCCTATTACCTTCTACAGTAAGGAATGCAGTCACAGAATGCTGTCTTATATGTACGTCAATATCGGGAATTTTCTAAACTTATACGGTGCTGCCATCTGTTGATGGCGGCCACTGTTACTGTAGTGGACTGTAGAAGATTAGCGAAAGTGCTCCAGCTTCGTGATTACTGCTAGGTGGTTATAATCAAAGTCTAGCTATGCAAGGTCTGGTGTTGGCTGTAATTACAGTGTAGCAGCGAAACTTTGTAGATACGCCAATGCGTTGATGTGGAACCAATTTACATTGGAAAAAAATTAGTTACAATTTTGTCCACCAGGTGCCAATATGGTGCTGTACGGCATGTCGTCAACATATCCAGAGCTCATATTGAATAAATTGTGTAAGTCGTAACTAATAATAAAATCAACTTTGCGTCTTTCTCACTAATTTGATCATTTCTGCCCACGTCCTGTTCCTAATCCTTTGCATATGGAACATTTCTATACGTTATATTAATGTGTGGTGTCTCTTCTTTCGGACATGTATGAAAGAACAGACACCACGTGGCATCCACAGTTATGATACATATTATGTAAACTGGATGGAGAGGGCGAAAAAGGAAAGGAATACCAGCGAAATATAATATGACTACGAGGACATGACCCAAAGAACAGACATCACGCAGTCATATAACTGATTCGCCACAACTTTCACTGTAGATGCTCATCTACGTTCGGCCTCCAGTGGGAATGTAAAATCAGCGAGCATGGAGGACATGGATTGTGTTTGGTGCTGTTCTCGTGTGCGTCGAGAGCTGTGATTTTAATTTTGTGCTGGACTTGTATATAGTGTTACTGTCAGTGATTGTTCTGTACTACGCCGTCCGTAGATAATTTTGTGCTCCAGTCATGCTTCGCCTTGTGTTCTTTTAATTGTCCCAGTGTGTGGTTTTTTTGAGTGTGCTACCTTTCTATGGTTTTTATCTCCGTTTTACAGTCGCCCCCTTTTTGTCTATTGTCTTCATAATGTTCCCCCCTTTTTCATATCTCTGTACACTATATTTTCTCCTTTGTTATTTTTAATGTCTTCTATTGTATGATCTATGTCTTTCGGCTGCAGAGCAGCACATCAGCTGCTGCCAGCCAGCCCCGATGGGGAATTGAAATACAATAAAGGGAAAAAAAAAGAAGACATGGACGGGGGACTGGGGATAGGTGGCGCTAGGTTGAAGTGTAGGTCGGGCGGGGAGCTTGCCGAGATAGACCACGCATTTACGATAAACACTGTTTCTAGGTGGCTCAATGGTTAACGCAAATGCCTAGTAAGCAAGAGAGCCCGAGTTCGAGTCCCAGTCTGGCACACATTTTCACTCGTCGCCCATGATTGCCCATAAAGTCCCGATGCAGCTGATATCATTAGTACCTTCCATTCCCTTTCTCCTCCCCTCCACCTTCAATTTACTTAATTTTTGTACGTCTTTATTGCAGTCAAAGCGGCAGATTGGCACGTGGTGGACAAAATTAGAAGAAATTTTTTTTCAGCGTAAATCGGATCCGCATTAACGCATTAGAATATCAACCAAGTTTCGCGGCCATACGATAATTGCAGCCCACACTGTACGCCTGTCAGTAGCTGCACTGTACTTATAACCGCCCGGTTCATTACCAATTTAATGAGGGAGAAAAGAATACGAGACATTTCTTTCTGACTACCTTCATATCTGGAGCCTGGAAATAAAACGGTCCCCCCACCCCTTCCCCACTGCCCCGACCCCCTCGAATGCTCAAGAATCCGCGTTTGACGACAAAAGTATAATAGTTTAGTCTTGGTTTGGATTAAATGAGGTACAGAACAGATCGGCATTCTGCGAAACCGATCTCGCCTCAGACTGCCTGTAGTTAACTGTTCTTTTAAAAGTATTAGCGGATTAGTCGTTTGAAGCGTTCGTGTTTGACCGGCCACCACTGGGAATTTGATGCGAGGAAGTGATAACTGGCTAGGTGAATCACTTCGGAGGTCGGAGAATTGCAACAGTGTACCCCTCCAGCAGGACCATGCCTAGTAAAGCACTATGGTGTTCAAATCAACCTTCGGGTTCGTGACAGTTTTACCTAAAAATACTGGGTTTCATAGATGAATGATGACTTAATCCATACCAACAGTCCACTCACAAATTCATCCACATAAGCCCATACGAAAGAATCACTTCTCTGTATGTTGAGATTAAAAGAGGGCCGGCACAGCTCTATTAAAATTGATTTTCTTTTCTTTTTTTGCGGGCGGTTGGTTGCAGCCTTTATAGCCTACACGAATAAATGCGGCTCTGACACTCACTAAACGAAATTATGAAGAAACTCATTGTTCTTCTTTGCATTTTTTCTACTTACTCTGTCAATACTACCTAGTGGTTGCATGAGGTCGTCACCACAGTTGTGATACTACACTCCAGTTCAGAGAAGAAGTCGCATAAGGAGAAGAATTTTTGTGATTCCTAAAATGTTCAGGGTGTTTTTCTGTTTGCTAATTCTTTCATCACGTTTCCAGATAATGTGCTGAAGCCAGTACTGAAGGCGATGTCTCCCCTGCCAATGACCGTGCAGCAGCATGTTGGTGCCATGGTTATGAGAATACTGTGTGAGGCCTGGCTGGACCACATCTACATACATCGCATCAAGTTTAGGTAACTTGATCAATGATCCACAAGAAACATACAGACAAACTGTAGTGACCTAGAGCTAGAGGGAGCTGTGTCACACGTACAAAAAATAATGATTTTTGGGGCATTTTGACAGTCCAAGTCTTGTCTTGAAGAGTGTTAAAAATCTCTCGCGATTTATATATCCCACTTGTCATCTACAAGCATATACAGACTGAATCACCAAAAACTTGCATCTCAAATATTACGGAAATGCAAAGTGCTATTGATGTGAGATTTTCACAGAATGCATTGGTAATCAGGGGCTCGTGTTCTTAGCCAACATACAGATTGTAACAATGCTTAGAAAGTGTATTTTTTGTGCAAACGTACACTTTTTAAACAGAACAATGCCTATTGGTATTAACAAACTAAAAGTAGGTAAACCAGAATGTCAGTGGTGTTTGTTGCAAGACTCTACTGCGAGTCGTTTACGAGATTTCGTATTTTGAAGTTTCCGTACAGACACTTGTTTGTGTCATTCAACCTGTGTTGTTTCTAGGTAAGATACCGTTATGTTTGCTTACGGTACGCTTGTGTGTCCCTTGAGTGCATTGCAACTTGCTAGTTAGTGCGTGAAAGTCCAAGCAGTAGGTCGTGAGTGGACGATAGGACTTACCAATGCAGAAAAGCCGACATGCTCTTGGTGTATGGAGAGTGTAGAAAGAATGCAGTTAGTTCTTTTACGGCGTATGTGGTAAGACATCCCAATAGACGTCCACCACCTCGTCAATTATTTATCAACCTCTTCCAGCAATTATTTGAAACTGGTAGTGTAACACACCTAAACAGTATAACGGAAGGAAACAAACGACGACAGAACAGGGTCCGTATCTAATAACCTCGATGTCAACGGCACGTTAAACCTAATCTTCCTTTTTTTTGCATAAAAGTGGGAAATTAATCTTCTTGCTGCTGTTGCAGTTGATCTGCACGTTAGCTCCCGCACAGTTGCACGAGAAAGTGGCGTGAGTCAAGAAAGTATACAACACACTCTCCTTCGACATAGGTTCCATTCTTATCACATCTCTCTCCGTCAAGAGCTGCGTGGAAACGATCATGAGAACAATTATGGCCAGGGAAATCACTGTACGTAAGTCACCCACTTTCTGAAGTTTCACAGTAAAGTAATGGAAACGCAAGGAAAATACACACCGACAATTCAGTCAACCGTCGGACTTGGTGGATTAGTGGTAAGGCACATGTCTGGAAACCAAGAGTTCGTGGGACTGAACCCGGACGGCCAACGGAAATTTTCCATTTACTTTTAATCTATCCTTCACATCCCGACGATTTGAGGAGCCAGAGCCGTCTGGAGTGGCCGAACTGTTCTAGGCGCTACAGTCTGGAACCGCGCGACCGCTACGGTCGCAGGTTCGAATCCTGCCTCGGGCATGGATGTGTGTGTTGTCCTTAGGTTAGTTAGGTTTAGGTAGTTCTAAGTTCTAGGGGACTGATGACGTCAGATGTTAAGTCCCATAGCGCTCAGAGCCATTTGAACCATTTGAACACACCTCAGGCTGTGACAAAGAAATTTGTGAGTGAATTGAAGATATCTTGACAGGGAGGACACTGCTTGTACAAAGAATGGTTCAAATGGCTGTAAGCACTATGCGACTTAACATCTGATGTCTTCAGTCCCCTATACTTAGAACTACGTAAACCTAACTAACTTAAGGACATGACACACATCCATGCCCGAGGCAGGATTCGAACCTGCGACCGTAGCACCCGCGTGATTCCGTACTTTAGCGCCTAGAACCGCTCGACCACACTGTTGGTCCGCTGCCAGACCCCGACGTCTTCATCAGGTGGAACGTCAGCTTCCATGGTGGTGTGGGGTAGTGGACCATCGGCTCATAGGCCCGTTTTACATTCTGTATATTCATATACGTAACACTGAATGCGCACAACTATTGCAGCCACCTAGCAGACCATCCTCCGCGGATGCTAGGGGACGTTCCTTTGAAGACTAGGAGGAACCTATCGTACCAAAATGACAGCTGTCCGCCGCGGAGTGGCCGCGTGGTTTGATGCGCCATGTCACGGATTGCGTGGCCCCTCCCGTGGAGGTTCGAGTCCTCCTTCGGGCTTGGGTGTGTGTGTTGTTTTTAGTTAGTTTAAGGAGTGTGTAAGACTAGGGACCGATGACCGCAGCAGTTTGGTCCCTTAGGAATTCACACACACACATTTGACAGATGTCCAGCCCATAGTGCACGAAGTACTATAGCATGTCCTCACGAATTGTTTCCAACCTTCTAGGTTGTTTCCAACCTTCTGGTGTCCGAGCGACCGCTCCGGTCGCAGGTTCGAATCCTGCCTCGGGCATGGATGTGTGTGATGTCCTTAGGTTTAATTAGTTCTAAGTTGTGGGCGACTGATGACCGTAGAAGTTAAGTCGCATAGTGCTCAGAGCCATTTGAACCATTGTTTCCAACTCGTTGGATTGGACCCAGAGGACTTGTATCTTGGTCGGCCCGTACCCCGGATTTGACGCCTGTAGCCTTTTTCTCTGGGAAAAGCTGAAAGACGCTGTCTGCAAAGGCATATCAGCTACAACTGGTGATAGGCAACGACGCATTACTGCATCCTACTCGGACATCTCCGCTGAAATGCTAGCACGTGTGCTGCAGTCGTCCCATAACAGACTGGAAGCCCGTATTACCTCTGTCGGTGTAAACTTTGAACATAGCCTGTGATGGTCAGATGCCTCGTTACTGGTCAGAATCCACATAACTAGTGTACGCAGTTGTGTTGTTCTTTAATGTGGGCTACCACACGTATCGTAAATGTGCCAGTCAGGTAAATTTTCAAAATGTGATATCTCGGAAACGACCCGCTCTAGAATCCTGCAACAAGCACCACTAACGTTCGTTCTAATTTATCCTACTTTTAGTTTGTTAACATCACTAGGAGTTGTTTCATTTAAAAAGTGTATGTTTGCAGAAAAGATACACTATCTAAGTATTAATAGAATCTGTTTATTACTAACAATACGAGCCCCTGACTAACAATCCACTTCCGGTGCACGTTTTAGGTGGTTCATCCTGTATACAAAACAACTCATTTTGAGTTGGTAAGACTCACAGTGTAAAATGGACTTATCATACATCTGAAGTTACTGAGTTGTAAAATTCGTTTCCGCCAACAAAACAACATTTTGAAAATGTATTTTTAATTCTGTAGAATAAAAATATACGTAGTACCATACAATTTCATGGTTTCAACATTATTTTAGTGCCTTATAATATAAAACTAATGTAATCCTGTTGTTAAAAAGAATAATGAAAGCCCGCAGCTCGTGGTCGTGCGGTAGCGTTCTCGCTTCCCACGCCCGGGTTCCCGGGTTCGATTCCCGCCGGGGTCAGGGATTTTCTCTGCCTCGTGATCGCTGGGTGTTGTGTGATGTCCTTAGGTTAGTTAGGTTTAAGTAGTTCTAAGTTCTAGGGGACTGATGACCATAGATGTTAAGTCCCATAGTACTCAGAGCCATTTGAACCATTTTTTTGATTAATGAAAGTTATAATATTTAAACGTTACAAAGCAAACGGGAAATGAAAACTACAGGTAAATATTTCAGCCGCTGTTGGGAAGAGACGAAATAATAAATACTTACTGTAATGATGACGCTGAGCAACGTGAGGACACATTTGTGCACTGAAATTATGAGTCACAGCCCATCACACTAAATCACCATTCGTTTTATGTTGGCTGAAGATCATCAAACAGTGGCTAAAGAAATTTAATATTGTACATTTTACTTGTATTTTCAAAAACTTTAAAATTCCGTTCGTAACACCGATTTAATTTCTCACGAATTAAATTTGTTTCGAATAAGTTAAAATAATAAGTATTTTTCAACGTCTTCTATTTTCCAGTTATCTGCAATGTGCGGAGGACATGCAGAACACAAACGCTTAACAATATAACATTTCTTGTCAAAAACTGTTGCTATTAAAATCTTGCTGCTCTCTTATTTAACCGCGTTTTGGGCAGCTCCCGCTAGTAATAGGCCCCTCAGTATCTGTACTGCTCACTCTGAGGTTTCGTAATCATATAAATGTTACTTTTGAAGGTAGATATTTTTAGGTTAGGCTTGTAATAACCAGTACGTCGATAGTACAAAAATATAGTATCAAAATAGATTGTGTGGAACAGCTCATTGCACTTTACCTTGTTACTTGTGAATTACTTGCCGTATTATAGTTTTTTGTTTGCAAGATGGAAAAACCAATAA
Source organism: Schistocerca cancellata (assembly GCF_023864275.1). Lineage (NCBI taxonomy): Eukaryota > Metazoa > Arthropoda > Insecta > Orthoptera > Acrididae > Schistocerca > Schistocerca cancellata. Next base: position 778,197,919 of record NC_064628.1, on the reverse strand, counting down.
TAATTGCTTTATACACTACTGGCCATTGAAATTGCTACACCACGAAGATCACGTGCTACAGGCGCGAAATTTAACCGACAGGAAGAAGATGCTGTGATATGCAAATGTTTAGCTTTTCAGAGCATTCACACAAGGTTCGCGCCGGTGGCGACAGCTACAACGTGCTGACATGAGGAAAGTTTCCATAGGATTTCTCATACACAAACAGCAGTTGACCGGCGTTTCCTGCTGAAACGTTGTTGTGATGCCTCGTGTAAGGAGGAGAAATGCGTACCATCACGTTTCCGACTTTGATAAAGGTCGGATTGTAGCCTACCGCGATTGCGGTTTATCGTATCGCGACATTGCTGCTCGCGTTGGTCGAGATCCAATGACTGTTAGCAGAACATGGAATCGGTGGGTTCAGGAGGGTAATACGGAACGCTGTGCTGGATCCCAACGGCCTCGTATCACTAGCAGTCGAGATGACAAGCATCTTATCCGCATTGCCGTAACGGATCGTGGAGCCACGTCTCGATCCCTGAGTGAACAGATTTGGACGTTAGCAAGACAATAACCATCTGCACGAACAGTTCGACGACGTTTGCAGCAGCATGGACTATCAGCTCGGAGACCATGGCTGCGGTTACCCTTGACACTGCATCACAGACAGGAGCGCCTGCGATGGTGTACTCAACAACGAACGTGGGTGCACGAATGGCAAAACGTCATTTTTTCGGATGAATCCAGTTTCTGTTTACAGCATCATGATGGTCGCATCCGTGTTTGGCGACATCGCGATGAACGCACATTGGAAGCGTGTATTCGTCATCGCCATACTGGCGTAACACCCGGCGCGATGGTGTGGGGTGCCATTGGTTACACGTTTCGGTCACCTCTCGTTCGCATTGACGGCACTTTGAACAGTGGACGTGACTTTTCAGATGTGTTACGACCCGTGGCTCTACCCTTCATTTGATCCCTGCGAAACCCTACTTTTCAGCAGGATAATGCACGACCGCATGTTGCAGGACCTGTACGGGCCTTTATGGATACAGAAAATGTTCGACTGCTGCCCTGGCCAGCACATTCTCCAGATCTCTCACCAATTGAAAACGTCTGGTCAATGGTGGCCGAGCAACTGGTTCGTCACAATACGCCAGTCACTACTCTTGATGAACTGTGGTATCGTGTTGAAGCTGCATGGGCAGCTGTGCCTGTACACGCCATCCAAGCTCTGTTTGACTCAATGCCTAGGCGTATCAAGGCCGTTATTACGGCCAGAGGTGGTTGTTCCAGGTACTAATTTCTCACGATCTATGCGCCCAAATTGCGTGAAAATGTAATCACAAGTCAGTTCTAGTATAATATATTTGTCCAATGAATACACGTTTATCATCTGCATTTTTTCTTGGTGTAGCAATTTTATTGGCCAGTAGCGTAATTTCATTTTCTGATAGACACCTGTAGCATATTCCTAATTAGTGCTAGCCTGTGGAATTTGCATTCTGTGTTTTGGTGGCGAATAGTGCTTTCCACTAGAAACAAGATCACATGAGCTGTTAGTAAATGGTTCACATCATCAAATGTGTCACAATAAACTAGCAAGAAGGAAAGGAAGAAAATTAGTGTCAATCATCCCATTATTGATTAGTTATTAAAGATGCAGCACAAGGCCAGTATGGTGAAGCACTGGGAATGAGGGACACTTCCAGTATTAGCCTTATTAAATTCAGGGATTGCGTGGTAAACCTAGCTCTGGATGACTTGTTTCCGAATAGGAACAGATTGTGTTAACCGCAGCAGCCACCTTGCTCAGTGAATAATAAGAGAAAATGGTAATTGCTATTGTTTACCTATAGTCTATTTTTATACCATCGTTATACACAAAAATATTAGCAGTTGAAATAGCGTTAGGTAACGTAAGGCTGTGTAAATTGTTGAGAAAAATAAACAAACAGTTGCGTCTTTATAAAAGTTATAACGCAAGCATTCTTATGCATTTTTTTACTTTTATCCAATGTTAAAATAGTGTGCTATCCGCGCTGCAACAACAGTTCAATCTGCAACTTCAATTTTCAGCGAATGGGGCGCAGTTCAGTTGCTGATGGACTTCGCCGCGATTCCTACCTGGCTGGAACAGCAAAAGGACGTTTCGTCTAGTATACAACATTACCTCATGAAACACGAAGTGCTGCGACGTTGCGAAGGAGTTGGGCGTTTGCTACTCAGGCGCCCAGGCGAACCGATACCTATGGTGGAACACAAGACCCGATCGCGACAAGGTAATGTCGATCGTTAAAGTGAAAGAGATCTTCACAGGTTAATGTTTATAAGCATCGCTGTTAATTCAGTTGTTTTATTGGGAAATAACTCAGTAGGAAGCGCATAATTTTTATTACATAAGCATCAAGGGTGTCAGCGTTTATATTGACTACATATCCAAACAGTCAACAATGGTTAATTGGTTTGATAAACGACGTCTTGTTGTACACTATGAACTGCAAGTCAGAACTGTTTATTAGCTAGACCGCTATTCTGGCGTACAGAGCTTCGTTAGTGACATCCGATACAGAAGATAAACAACAGGAACAGACTATACTAACAAGGGGAGGCCACGACATTGGGATCACGGATTTATTTCAAACTTTCTATACCTTTAGTAGGCCTTTAAAACAACGTAATGTGCAAGCAGTAAGGTGCATTATACGGGCAATTCGAGAAAATCGCAAGATAAGTTTTGCGCGTCCGTTACGTAACTTGTGGTCAAAAGTCATTGTGGTAAAGAGATTAGCGTATGCGATTTGCAGGAGAGTCTCGATGAGGCGACAGTTCGAATCCTGTCTTCTCATTATTTTTAATCTATTTTTTTCATCATTGGTCACATTATTTAATTTATATGAATTGGTTGGGTAATATAACGAAAAAACCACGTGCATTTTCATACAGCTGTAGTGAATTCCATATATTATTTGACTATTTACTACTTTTAATTAAATTTTCAAGGAAGAGGGACAGGTTTGAAAAGCCCAAGTCAAGCCTCGATAAATAATGATGCAAAAGACATTATTCACAATCAGTAATATCGTAAGTCACACTGTGCCGGGCCACGAAAGTGCTCTCGACATTACACGTAGCCGGATGGTACTTGGGACATGGAAAATATGAGTTGAAACGGCATCTACTACATCGAATGACTGCATTTTTCCCGCATTTACAGGGATGTTTAGACTTTCTAAGGGACAACAGTCTCCGTTGACATTTTGAAAATTAAATAATATGATCATTTATGAAAAAAATAGATTAATGATTGATTTTGAACGGCAGTCGAACCGCCCCCTCATACACGTCCGCCTTACGGAGCTCAAACTCTAATCACGTGACCACCATGAACTCTAACGTCTGGCACCTACGCACAGATACATAAGCCACGTAATAGACGCATCAAACTTCTCTTGCGATTTTCTCGGAATTGCCAGAGTAGCACACCTTACTACTCGGACATTGTTGTTTTAATGGCCTACTAAAGGTATACAAAGTTTGAAGTAAATCTGTGATCCCGACGTCGTGGCCTCTCCTACGAGACAAAAATTGATGCCATTTGTCTATTTTAAAAAAAGAAAAGAAAGAACATATCTGACATGCACGTCATTTGACGTAGACTGCATAGTATGAAAGTAATGTTGATTTTCTGCTCTTCAATGTATACAAAGTAACCGCGTCCTGTAGCTAACAACGTCCTCAGATCTGGCCGCGACAGAAAATTTGTACACTACTGGCCATTAAAATTGCTACACCTCGAAGATGACGCTCTACACACGCGAAATTTAACCGACAGGAAGAAGATGCTGTGATATGCAAATGATTAGCTTTTCAGAGCATTCACAAAAGGTTGGCGCCGATGGCGACACCTACAACGTGCTGACATGAAGAAAGTTTCCAACCGATTTCTCATACACCAACAGCAGTTGACCGGCGTTGCGTGGTGAAACGTTGTTGTGATGCCTCGTGTAAGGAGGAGAAATGCGCACCATCACGTTTCCGCCCATCACGATTGCGGTTTATCGTATCGCGACATTGCTGCTCACGTTGGTCGAGATCCAATGACTGTTAGCAGAATATGGAATCGGTGGTTTCAGGAGGGTAATACGGAACGCCGTGATGGATCCCAATGGCCTCGTATCACTAGCAGTAGAGATGACAGGCGTCTTATCCGCATGGCTGTAACGGATCGTGGAGCCACGTCTCGATCCCTGAGTGAACAGATGGGGACGTTTGCAAGACAACGACCATCTACACGAACAGTTCGACGACGTTTGCAGCAGCATGGGCTATCAGCTTGGAGACCATGGCTGCGGTTACCCTTGACGCTGCATCACAGACAGGACCGCCTGCGATGGTGTACTCAACAACGAACGTGGGTGCACGAATGGCAAAACGTCATTTTTTCGGATGAATCCAGGTTGGAATCTTGTATTCGTCATCGCCATACTGGCGTATCACCCGGCGTGATGCTATGGTGTGCCATTGGTTACACGTCTCGGTCACCTCTTGTTCGCCTTGACCCCACTTTGAACAGTGGACGTTACATTTCAGATGTGTTACGACCCATGGCTCTACCCTTCATTCGATCCCTGCGAAACCATACATTTCAGTAGGATAATGCACGACCGCATGTTGCAGATACTGTACGGGCCTTTCTGGATGCAGAAAATGCTCGACTGCTGCCCTGGCCAGTACATTCTCCAGATCTCCCAGCGACTGAAAACGTCTGGTTAATGGTGGCCGAGCAACTGGCTCGTCACAATACGCCAGTCTCTGCTCTTGATGAACTATGGTATCGTGTTGAATCTGGATGGGCAGCTGTACCTGTACACGCCATCCAAGCTCTGTTTGACTCAGTGCCCAGGCGTATCAAGACCGTTATTACGGCCAGAGATGGTTGTTCTGGGTACTGATTTCTCAGGATCTATGCACCCAAATTACGTGAAAATGTAATCACATGTCAGTTCTAGTATAATTTATCTGTCCAATGAATACCAGTTTATCATCTGCATTTCTTCTTGGTGTAGCAGTTTTAATGGCCAGTAGTGTAGTACCAGCTCGGATGTTAAATCCGTTCCAGCCCCACTATGCACGATATCAAGAAGCAGTTACAACGGTTGTGGGGCAATTTGCCTCAGGAGAGTATACATCGGTTATACGTGGGGAGTTGGAAAAAAAGTTCCCCTGTCGACTGTGGTCAGAGTTGTGTGCGAAAGGAACAAAAAAGACAATGAGACATTAAAGATAAGACATATCTTTATTTTTCTACATAATTTCCAAGTACATTGAGACATTTGTCATACCGCTTTCGGAGTGGCCGTGCGGTTCTAGGCGCTATAGCCTGGAGCCGAGCGACCGCTACGGTCGCAGGTTCGAATCCTGCGTCGGGCATGGATGTGTGTGATGTCCTTAGGTTAGTTAGGTTTAAGTAGTTCTAAGTTCTAGGGGACTGATGACCTCAGATGTTAAGTCCCATAGTGCTCAGATTCATATGAACCATTTGAACCATACCGCTTTATAAACTTCAAAAAGCCTTCCAGGAAAAAATCAGGGCGTTGCATAGGGAAGAAGCGTTTGAACGACTTGTTTGACGTCAGCAATGCTGCCAAAGCGCCTTCCGCCGAGGGTCTTCTTCAAAGCAGGAAACAGATGGAAGTCACTTGGTGCGAGATCCAGACTTTAAGGCGGATGGTGTAGGCGCTCCCAAGCAAGAGTTTCAATATGGTTTTGCGTTGACGTCGCCGTGTGTGGTCTCGCATTGTCATCTAGCAGCAGAGCGCCAGGTCTGAGAAGGCCAGGCCGCTTTCTCCGAATCACCCCTTTCAATTTCGACAGAGTAGCTGTTGTACCGCGCAGCATTGATGGTTGCATCCTCCAGAAAGTCCAACAGCAAAACTCCTTTGGCGTCCCAGAAAACGGTGAGTAGCACTTTACCTGCAGACGGAGTGCTTTTGAACTTCTTTCGGACAGGTGATGGCGGATGTTCCTACTCCATGGATGCGGCCTTCGATTCGGGCGTGTAGTGGTGGACCCACGTTTCATCCCTCGTCACAATCCGAATCAGAAGGTCATTGCCAGATTCAAGGTAACGCACGAGCTGTTCCAGGCTGAACGCCATGCGTTGTTCCGTGTGTGTCGCGGTCAGCTGGGGAGGCGCCCATCGTGCTGACAACTTTCTGTATCGAAGAGTGTCGTGGATGATCTTGAGAGCTCTCTCATGTCCAATTCCAAGTTCTGCCGCTACTCCATCGATGGTGATACGCCGTTTCGCTTTAATCATGTCATCCACCATCCTGACATTTGCATCTGTAGTGGCCGTGCGCGTCCGTCCAGGGCTTGGTATGTCCTGCATTTGCTGACGTCCATCACTGAATTGCTGGCACCGTCTCCGCACCGTTTGCCTCGAAATCACACCTGACCCATACATCTCAACAAGACGGTTATGAATTTCTGTGCCTGATAACTCCACGTGCCCATTCATAGCGGATAACAGCTCTCACTTCCTCCTTTGACCACGACTCCAAAACGCACATTCTCGCCATAAGTCCGGGAAAAGACTGAGCGGCTGGCCTCCGTTTTGCGCAGGCACTGCGACAGCGCCATCTGCTTGATCGCGGTCGACCTCTACCCAATGGTGTATAGGAGTCTTGCACGTGCGCGTTCACCTGCCGTGTCGTCTGTGGTGTCACCGCCAGACACCACACTTGCTAGGTGGTAGCTTAAATCGGCCGCGGTCCATTAATACATGTCGGACCCGCGTGTCGCCACTGTCAGTACTTGCAGACCTAGCGCCACCACATGGCAGGTCTAGAAAGACGGACTAGCACTCGCCCCAGTTGTACGGACGACATTGCTAGCGACTAGACGTACGAAGCCTTCCTCTCATTTGCCGAGAGACAGTTAGAATAGCCTTCAGCTAAGTCCATGGCTACGACCTAGCAAGGCGCCATTAGCCTTACAGTGATTGTAATTAACTGTATCTGGAGATAGACTCATTTGTATCGTCAATAGCGATGTACTACAAGGATGCATTGAAGTTAAGTATTCCCAAAGCAACGTACTTTTCTTATTAGCATTCATTGAGCATCCTGTTTCAGACTTCACGATATTCTGGGTGAGCTTATAGCGTGCCTATTCGGCCCCTTCAAAATAACACTGTGTCGGCACTTCTGTCGACACATAACATCGTCTTTCGCCCATATCACACAGCTCTGCCCACAGTTGACAGGGGAAACCTATTTTCCATCTCCTGCTCGTATGATCGCTTCCTAGCCGAAACAGCGCACATATCCAGGCGAAATGGAGTGCAACGTCGTACTGATTTAAGCCGGCTATGGCCACCTACATGCGGTGAAAAATGTGCAAATCTTTTTCGAAGATTTACGGGTACAAACGTTTACGTGATTTACTCTTTCGACTGACATGTCGCTCAACGAACATGCTTCGGACATGTTTTGGTTGGTAGCTTGCCTGACACGGACCTCCACTAACCAGTGTTGAAACTTCGTTGATTAGGATAGAAACCACGTGGAGGGGCGTTGCAGTTTGTTTTCATGTTCTTCAAGCTCTGCTTGCGGCGTATAAGGAGAGGATGGTTACACTATTCTCGACTGTCCAAAGAAAAGATGAGCTACAGTTTTGCAATATTTCAGTGAGTTATCTATTGTAATGAAACTTCCTGGCAGATTAAAACTGTGTGCCCGGCCGAGACTCGAACTCGGGACCTTTGCCTATCGCGGGCAAGTGCTCTACCATCTGAGCTACCGAAGCACGACTCACGCCTGGTCTCACAGCTTCACTTCTGCCATTGAAGCTGTGAGACCGGGCGTGAGTCGTGCTTCGGTAGCTCAGATGGTAGAGCACTTGCCCGCGATAGGCAAAGGTCTCGAGTTCGAGTCTCGGTCGGGCACACAGTTTTAATCTGCCAGGAAGTTTCATATCAGCGCACACTCCTCTGCAGAGTGAAAATCTCATTCTGTAAATCTATTGTAATGTTCGTAACTTGTGACAAGAAGTTAATTTCATTCACATCACACTGTAGCATCTCCACTTCATTCAGCCCGTTTTATCAAACATTACTAGGAGACGCCTTCAGCGTGTTATAAAAGAACATGAGTAGTTCGAGTTTTTTCATCGGCACGACTCCGTTCACACGCAAGAGAAGCGCAACGGCTCATCTGTTTGACGGAAGGCGGAGAGGGTCGAATTGAAAGTAGTACAAAACGGAGGCAGCTCCATGGTGGGAAGATTCAGACTTCTTTTTTAACCTCAATTACCCTGTTTGCCAACAGTTAACCCAACACAGTTCACACAGCGCGGCTAGAACAGTGAGGTTGTTACTACGGTAGTAGTCCGCCCCGATAGCTGAATGGTCAGCGTGACGGACTGCAGTCCTAAGGGACACGGGTTCGATTCCCAGCTGGGTCGGAGATTTTCTCCACTCAGGGACTGGGTGTTGTGTTGTCTTCATTATCATTTCATCCCCATCCGGTGCGCAGGTCACCCAAGGTGGCGTCGAATGTAATGAGACCTGCACCAAGGCGGTCGGACCTGCCCTGTAAGGGGCCTCCCGGTCAATGACGCCAAACGCTCATTTCCATTTCCACTACGGTGGTCAGCTCTAACAAAAAAGCGTGTCGCAAAAAGTGTCCTTGCTGTTGCAATTTTCGCAAATGCAAGGGTACTTTATCAAAATGTGTAATGTGTGTTTATAGGCGTTACGTTAAAACAGACTGGAGTAAGAAAGCCCCCCGGTAAGAAAAGTCGGTTTCGCAATAAATGTGATTACGATCCTTTAGTGGATCATTATGTGTTTTTAATGGCTTCTACTCAACTAGAAAATCTAAGAAGCGCAGTTTTTACCTTCCTTGGAGCAACTGGTTCACTGAAGATTTCTTATACAATATCTGCGTTGCGGGAAACATCGAGGCTACATTTGTCACTTGTGCTATTCAAAGTGGCGCGTTCATTTTGGGCATTCCATGCCTGTCGCTAGTTATAGAGAAAATAGATTCTTTCTCGGGAACGTCGTTTTCATTTTGTTATTGATACTGTTTCAGGTGTTCGCAAACATGGATGTTTTTTCATAATTTGGCATTTAAATTACAATAGTTTTCCGAAACACAACTAGCTCTTTATACTCGTGAAGTAATAAGTGCTATTGACAGGGGATGTCAAATTGATTCCACATTTTTAGATTTCCAGAAGGCTTTCGACACTGTTCCTCAAAAGCGTTTTCTAATCATACTGCGTACCTACGGAGTATTGCCTCAGTTGTGCGAATGGATTCGTGATTTCCTGTCAGAAAGGTCACAGTTCATAGTAATAGAAAGTCATCGAGTAAAACAGAAGTAATATCCGGCGTTCTCCGAGGAAGTGTTATAGGCCCTCTGTTGTTCCTGATCTATATTAACGACATAGGAGACAATCTGAGTAGCCGTCTTAGACTGTTTGCAGATTATGCTGTCATTTACCGTCTTGTAAAATCATCGGACGAGCAAAACGACTTGCAAAATGATTTAGATAAGATATCTGTATGGTGCGAAAAGTGGCAGTTGGCCCTGAATAAAGAAAAGTGTGAAGTTATTCACATGAGTACTAAAAGAAATCAGCTAAATTTCGATTACGCGATAAGTCACACAAATCTGAAGGCTGTAAATTTAACTAAATACTTAGGGTTTACAATTACAAACAACCTAAATTGGAACGATCATTTAGATAATATTGTGGGTAGAGCAAACGAAAGACTGTGATTCATTGGCAGAACACTTAGAAGGTGCAACAGGTCTACTAAAGAGACTGCTTACACCACGCTTGTCCGCCCTATTCTGGAGTATTGCTGTGTAGTGTGGGATCCGCATCAGGTGGGACTGACGGATGACATCGAAAAAGTGCAAAGAAGGGCAGCTTGTTTTGTATTACCGCGAAATAGGGGAGATAATGTCACAGACATGACACGTGAATTGGAGTGGCAATCATTGAAACAAAGGCGTTATTTGTTGCGACGGGATCTTCTCATGAAATTTCAATCACCAGTTTTCTCCTCCGATTGCGAAAACATTCTGTTGCCACCCACCTACATAGGGAGGAATGATCATCACGATAAAATAAGAGAAATCAGGGCTCGCACAGAAAAATTTAAGTGCTCGTTTTTCCCGCGTGCCGTTCGAGAGTGGATCAGTAGAGGGACAGCTTGAAGGTGATTCATTGAACCCTCTGCCAGGCACTTTAATGTGAATAGCAGAGTAATCAAGTAGATGTAGATGTAGAACTGTTTATTACATACCATCCTGATGACTAAATGCTTCGTAGTGTTTGCTGTCCCAGTCACTATATATTGCCTGTGTGAATACTTTGCAGTACCTGAATCGCCAAATGGCTCCAACGCCTCGGAAGCAATGGACACGCTGCCAGCGGAAATGTATGTCCCCAACCAGGAGCAGTGGCTGGAACTGCGGGCTCCTCGCTCCAAAGGCCTGTCCTTGTGCTGCAGCAGCTGACGGCAACAGAGCTTCTGGTAACTATGCGGCCTATTCTTGAAAAATATTTACTACAAAAAGGAAAGAGCTAGCGAGAAGTAGAGTAAGTCAGGATATTATGGAATATCATTTACTGTTGTAGTTGAATCCACAAACTCAACTCATTCTCGGCTCTCAAACACACTTCATCGTAAACTTCATCCATTTGGCAATAGGTGTTTGTATGTCTCTAAATAAAATGTAAAAAATTTAGCACAGTAAGAAGTGGAAAAGACAGTTGCTCTTGAACGTTAACGTAGAATAGTAGGGAAATATGAATTATGAAACTTCCTGGCAGATTAAAACTGTGTACCGGACTGAGACTCGAACTCGGGACCTTTGCCTTTCGCGGGCAAGTGCTCTACCACACAGTTTTAATCTGCCAGGAAGTTTCATATCAGCGCACTCTCCACTCCAGAGTAAAAATCTCATTCTAAATATGAAGTATGCTAGTAAAAATGAAGATAATCATGTAAATTTGGGAGAAAATATTTATTCTGAGATTGCTATTGTTTTACACTCTTTAAAAAATTGCTTATCTGTAGCAGAAAAAAAATCTGATTCGATAACAAATCTGTAAGTTTGTTAATTTCAAAACAAAATTATGAAACACTTATTTGTTTATCTGATAGAGATGATCCGTTGTACATTCTTTTATTTGCATTCTTCTAATATTGGTTCTCAGCACCTGCACAGTCAACGAACGCTAAGTATTCCACGTTGCCCAACGCAACAACAACATAACAGCAGAACCAACTGTATCCATAGCCAAAAACTGAGCAATTCATAACAATCTACCGTATTTTAAGGACTATAAGACGCAATTTTTTCTTCGAAAAATTGGCTCCCAAATTCAGGTGCGTCTCATTCTCGAAATTAATATAAGAATGTACAGTGTTGATTCAAAACTCCCGCCGGTCTTAAAAATTGCCATATATTCGATGCTGCGGGAAACTTATCTCTGTCTGGCAACACTGGGTTCAACTGGTAGCAGCAGGGCACCGATGCTACGAACATGAGTTGCGGGGATTCACAAGCACTGTCTAGCCAATGGTGTGTCATTTTCGTCTACGGTGCTAAGAAACTTGAATTGAAAGTGATCTGTGTTATAGGTAACAGTACAATATTTTTGTTAGTAGCTAGTTTCGTGATGGAAAAAATAAAAGCTATACATATTTTGCAGGCTATAAATTCAAAGTAATAGCACGTGTAGAAGAACGTGGAAACGAGCAAATGAGCGGCATTTCGACCCTCCGCCAACAGAAAAAACCATTCGCGACTGGCTGGCTAGTAAAGAAGAACTGAAATATATGAGGAAAACTAAATGTGCAAATAGAGTACTGAATGCAAAATGTCCAAAACTAGAAAATGACGTACTGAACTGGAGTCAAATACACCGTCAAAATGGCACTGGAATTAATACAAAATGATTCAAACACACGCTCGTAAGCTAGCGCTACAGTGGAACTTAACAGACTTTAAGGACAGAGTTGGTTGGCGCTATAGATTTATGAAGCGTCATGGACTTAGCATGCGAACTAAAACCAAGATATGTCAGAAAATGCCACAAGAATGTGAAGAGAAAATATTATCTTTCCTGGAAGTAAGCCAAATAGCGAATATCAACGATATTCGTCTGACATTTGATGTGTCAAGTAATGGAACTGTTGCCATGAAAGGTGCTAAATTTGTAACTGTAAAAACAAGAGGACATGAAAAATACACTAAATTGTTGTCCTTTCATGTTGTGCTGACGTTACTGAACTTAATCCAATGATCATTTTCAAGCGCAAAACAGTACCAAAACATTCTGAAATACAGCCAGATGTTATTGTTCACGTACGTGACAAGGGTTGGATGGACGAGGCTGGTATGAAATTATGGATTAACAGAGTGTGGGAGAGATGAAAGATGCTTGATTGAAGAAAAATACTCTTCTTGTGCTAGACCAATTTAGTAGACATTTGAAAAATTCTGTGAAAGAGAAACTGAGACAGGGGAGTACAGAGCTTGCTCTTACTTCGGGAGGACTTACTTCACAACTGCAACCTCTTGATGTCTCGATAAATAGACCATTTAATGTGTATATGAGAGAGAAATGGAATGGATGACGGATAAAACCAAACATGAATTCACGACTAAGGGTTCTTTAAAACGACCTACAATCAGTGTCAGTGGATTAAACAGTCGTGGTCTAAAGTGAGAGAAGACATTATTGTTAAACCATTCAAGACGTGCGGCATAAGCAACGCTGTCGGAGGCAGTGAAGACCAGCTTATGTGTGGAGAGGACAATGATGACGACTGAAAGGAGGAGGAAGAAGGAGAAGAATAAAGTTCAGATGACGATTTTCAGGGATTTTAAAGGTCAGTTCGGTTTTATGAACTAAGAAAATTTTTTTTAGTCTGGCATTGCAATCTAATAATAAAAATGGTAAAAAAGTTAATTTTACAAAACTGCTTAAAATTAAGGTGGTATTTTAGTCCGTAAAATACGGTACTACTCTTTTCCTTATTAAATGGTATAGTTTTAATCGTTAGCGTATATTTTCCATAATTATTACATCGTTTTGAAACATTACATGCAAAAATTTTGTAAAACAAGCAATCGTCCTATCATAGATCCTATAGTTATACCGCCTACCTAGCTTTCTATCCTTTCGTGAACGACATTATCTCCTGTACACCTGTTGTGATACACCTTTTGTCTAAAACTGAAATGTACTCTTTGTCTTGCATTCCACTTCTTTACCCTCTGTTCCTCTTGAGATAATTACTTGTATCTGCGACAGATTTTTGCATGTAGAAGTGAACTATACACGGTTTATTTTTTCATGCTGTTCTCATATGGGGCTTAGGTTTCACAGTCACAAAGTATGTAGATTTTGTGTCACTGTACTGGGAGCTTGAATTAATTCTTGCTGTTGACTAAATTGCTCAGTAGTTGTACTAGTTCAGCGACACGAGACGCATTTCACAGTAGAAACATTACACTTTTAAGATCTGTGTGTGACTTTCGAATGGAATGAATATAACATACCCATTTAATGCCTTCAACATGTCGGGTTTTGTACCAACAAAATAGTAGTCTTCTACGTTTATCTCAAGAAATCTGCTGCGGAAAGTCACAGTTTGCTAGTGGGAGCGTATGGACAACATGATCTGTCGGAAACAACGTCCGAGATTGGTTTCGACGATTTAGAAACAGCAATTTTGAGGTGCGTGACGAAACTCATCCTTGTCGCTGTGGTGAATCATGAACTACTGCAACCGGGTAAAAAGGCGAATTCTGAACGTTGAAAAGCACAATTACTCAACCCGAGTCGCACATTTGAAGACAAACGCACGCAGTAGACTTATGCACAAGACAATGTCATTCTGTTTCACGACATGTTGCAAACCGAGCTTGAAGGAACTTCGATAGGATTTCTTACCCCATTCGCCATATTCCCCAAATATCGCCCCTTCCGACTACCATTTGTTTTAGTTCATGCAGCATGGCGTCTATGAACAACACTTGACACATTTTAACCATCTTGAAAACTGCCTCCATGAGTCGATCAGCCTCAAAAGAATCTGAAGATTTTATCAAGGAATCAATCCTTTTGTTACCTGAAAAATAGGAAGGATATTACTTTCAGTAAATTTTCTTACGCCGTTCAATAAAGTAAAAATGTTTTCTGCCTAATAAACAGCAAGAATTAATTCAAGTACGCAGTAATTTCCAGTTTTATTTTTTATGTATGCGACTTTGTATGATTTATGTATTATAACAATGTTGCTTAGCACGTCTTTCCCACTGACTGTGATATTTATTTTGCAGATGTCCTCGACAACACCCGGTGAAGTATAAAGTCAAATCGAAAGGAATCATTTTACATTGATATACATCTATTTTCTCCTTACATCAATGGCAGTAATTCATTGTGAACTGTTAGCGTGTTTATAATATTATTTTTTACTAAATAAACTCTTTGTAAGAATATTTATTTACCTCGTAATCTTCCTTCAAAACTTCGTTTGACCAGAATTCTTTCGTCAGTATCCAATCATTCTACGTTTGATGGTGACAGCTGCATGAACTACAGCGTAAGTTAAGTGGTGCAGTAGTGGAAATGAGGGAGGAGGGGTAGTCACTTGCCTGTAGCTACAGGTACAGACTGTGTACTGCTAGATCCCTAAGCCACGTCAAATTTGTTACATTCTACAAAGTCATTATCTACTGCAAATTAAGACCGCATATACTATTCAGTTACAAGTACAATGGTATGATGGCAAAGAGAAACACAGTGACAAAATGTATTCCTTGGAAAAAAAAATGTACTTTGCTTTTAAGCCAATGGATTTTATGTATTTTGTCCATAATGGATGCAGTTAAACTCCGTAACTGTTCCTTTATAGTGTTCAATAACAGGAGCTACAGTGACAATAAAAGGTGATTTTATTTAATATACACCAGTTTCGGGCTTGTGGTATACATTCAAGAACTTTGTTGCACACTCATTGTTGGAGACCAATGAAGCTGGTGTATCTATATCGTTTTCACATGACATTTATAAAATTTTTGTAGAAAGTATTTCGTTTTTTTACACATTAGCCGTATTTTAGTCACCATGCTTATTGTTGGTGCTTCCATACTATGTTTTTGATAAAGTAGTGGCACTCTAGGTGTTGGTAGCTTCAGACACAAATGCACTTATAAAGTGTTTCATTGGAACAACGTCGTGAGTGCATGTGTGTCTGAAGTTACCAACATCTAAAGCGCCACTGCTTTACCAAACACACAATATGGAAGCGCCAACAATTAGCATGGTGACTAACATACAGTTAATATACAAAAAACGAAATATTTTTGTACAAAAATGGGATAAACTTAAAGCGAAAACGATATGGATACTCCAGCTATACTGATCTCCAACAATGAATATGGAAATACGTGCCTGAATGTATAGCTCCTGAAGATGCGCACAAGCCGGAAACCAGTTGTGTGTAAAATAAAACCACCTTCTACTGTGACCGGTGGCGGTTATTAATCTGCACCCTATTTCAATGGATTTCAACTAACGTTTCGTTTTCGCAAAGGGTAGATTTGATCCCTGAAGCCCTAAATTAAAATTTCAGTCAAATATTCGTCTCCAGCTACCATAAATGAAAAAGAAAAAAACGTGTGGCATCGTTGTCCGGGATATCCCGAGGGGTTGTTCAGCCACCTGACCGGAAAGGCTCTTTTTCCTCCGTGCACGGTGTCCTTTTTCCACCCGGTTAGTAAGATATGTGTCTCAAGTGTATCTGCTGAGTGTGAATATTGTAATGAATGACTATATAGAGTAACACAGAGGCGGTGGTTGTATCTGAAGCTACACTCCTGGAAATTGAAATAAGAACACCGTGAATTCATTGTCCCAGGAAGGGGAAACTTTATTGACACATTCCTGGGGTCGGATACATCACATGATCACACTGACAGAACCACAGGCACATAGACACAGGCAACAGAGCATGCACAATGTCGGCACTAGTACAGTGTATATCCACCTTTCGCAGCAATGCAGGCTGCTATTCTCCCATGGAGACGATCGTAGAGATGCTGGATGTAGTCCTGTGGAACGGCTTGCCATGCCATTTCCACCTGGCGCCTCAGTTGGACCAGCGTTCGTGCTGGACGTGCAGACCGCGTGAGACGACGCTTCATCCAGTCCCAAACATGCTCAATGGGGGACAGATCCGGAGATCTTGCTGGCCAGGGTAGTTGACTTACACCTTCTAGAGTACGTTGGGTGGCACGGGATACATGCGGACGTGCATTGTCCTGTTGGAACAGCAATTTCCCTTGCCGGTCTAGGAATGGTAGAACGATGGGTTCGATGACAGTTTGGATGTACCGTGCACTATTCAGTGTCCCCTCGACGATCACCAGTGGTGTACGGCCAGTGTAGGAGATCGCTCCCCACACCATGATGCCGGGTGTTGGCCCTGTGTGCCTCGGTCGTATGCAGTCCTGATTGTGGCGCTCACCTGCACGGCGCCAAACACGCGTACGACCATCATTGGCACCAAGGCAGAAGCGACTCTCATCGCTGAAGACGACACGTCTCCATTCGTCCCTCCATTCACGCCTGTCGCGACACCACTGGAGGCGGGCTGCACGATGTTGGGGCGTGAGCGGAAGACGGCCTAACGGTGTGCGGGACCGTAGCCCAGCTTCATGGAGACAGTTGCGAATGGTCCTCGCCGATACCCCTGGAGCAACAGTGTCCCTAATTTGCTGGGAAGTGGCGGTGCGGTTCCCTACGGCACTGCGTAGGATCCTACGGTCTTGGCGTGCATCCGTGCGTCGCTGCGGTCCGGTCCCAGGTCAACGGGCACGTGCACCTTCCGCCGACCACTGGCGATAACATCGATGTACTGTGGAGACCTCACGCCCCACGTGTTGAGCAATTCGGCGGTACGTCCACCCGGCCTCCCGCATGCCCACTATACGCCCTCGCTCAAAGTCCGTCAACTGCACATACGGTTCACGTCCACGCTGTCGCGGCATGCTACCAGTGTTAAAGACTGCGATGGAGCTCCGTATGCCACGGCAAACTGGCTGACACTGACGGCGGCGGTGCACAAATGCTGCGCAGCTAGCGCCATTCGACGGCCAACACCGCGGTTCCTGGTGTGTCCGCTGTGCCGTGCGTGTGATCATTGCTTGTACAGCCCTCTCGCAGTGTCCGGAGCAAGTATGGTGGGTCTGACACACCGGTGTCAATGTGTTCTTTTTTCCATTTCCAGGAGTGTAGAATGGGGAATGCGACGGTTCGAAGCCCCGTCCGGCCATCCAGATTTCAGTTCTCCGAAATTTTTCTAAATCGTTTAAGGCAAATGCCGGGGCGGTTCTTTTGTTAAGAGCACGGCCGATTTCCGTCCCCAAGTTTCCATAATCTTAGCTTGCGCTCCGTCTCTATGACCCCCTTACCGACGGAACGTTGATCTCTAATCTACTTACATACGTACCTTGAAGCTGGGTAGGGAACCAAAGTTTTTGAAGTCACATTTTTACATGAGAAGCTTACAGGAAAATGGTTTTTTAACTCGGAACATCTCGTCCCGATGTACCATCCCAATAAATTATACTTCAAAAAAGACTTTATCGAAAAGAGGTACAGGTCATCGTAATCAGAAACTCTTAAAGCCAGACACAAATATACATTGCAAGTGTAAAAAAAGATGACGACGTGTGGTATCGATATTTCTGAAGCCACAGCGTAGGTTGGCACTACGAGAGCGGAAGATCTTCGCCGACCACATCGCCCTCTAGCCCAAGCTGTGCAGCTCTACGAGAGCCGCTTCACTTTCGCCCAGTTCGTGAAGAGCAGACGGCCAAGAACCATCGCTTTAGCTTAGCTTGCTATTGAGACTTTCTCATCCGGACCTTGGCTGCACATCTACGTACTCATCTGTACAAAGATACGTATTCAGTTGTACATGTTCATACACCAGTAACAACCTCTTTTACTTTACTTGCAGTACCGACGTACTTTACCTCACCTGCTCCTAGTCGCTTCCTTTTCATTCGGCCTCTTTGTCAGATTACAGGAGCAGACCCACGAGCCGCCTTCCGGGCGGGATACAAAACACGACGAATCACAAACTAATTATTCTAATAGGCCGAAAATCGGTAGACGTGATGGTTCAAATGGCTCTAAGCACTATGGGACTTAATATCTGAGGTCATCAGTCCCCTAGACTTAGAACTACTTAAAACTAACTAACCTAACGACATCACACCCATCCATGCCCGAGGTAGGATTCGAACCTGCGACCGCAGCAGCAGCGCGGTTCCGGACTGAAGCGCCTAGAACCGCTCGGCCACCCCGGCCGGCAGTAGACGTGATGTACATGTACAGACAGACAAATGATTACAATTTCAGAAAACAATAGCTGATTTATTGAAGAAAAACATCTTCGGAAATTAAGTAAATTAATAACGCGTTGGTCCACCTCTTGTGCTTTTTCAAGCAGTTATTCAGGTTGGCATTAACCCTTTCATGGATAAAATTCATTTTTTACAGATTTTTAAAATATTAAGGTGATAACAGTTTCTTTTCAGTCCCATTATCATATTTTCACCACTAAAATATTTTTTAAGTTCTCCATTTTTTTCACAACAGGAAGTGGGACACACATGTCCCATGAACCAACGCAAGATACCTTTTCTGCTGACTGACTGATTTTGTAATTTTATTTTTTTAGCCATAAACAGGATTCTGCAGAGAATAAAATAACTACAAATTATACATGCATGTAATCTTTTTATTTGTGTAGAGCCAGTGTAAAAAATATTCATTACATTTCAGTTTTCATGCTACCTGATCAATACTTACAAAACTTTACATGCCATGAAACTTGGAAAAACATGGTGTGGCACAGAGTGGTACACCACAAGCAGTGCAAACAACTTTTGTTCTCTTCTCTTTAGAGTTTGTGCTGCAGAATCTGCATCGCTTCCTAGTGCCACTGTCTTTCGGTACATGTTTGCCTACGTTCACGAGCCGGACGTCATCTGGCACACTAGAGACTCCCCTCTTTGCTGGGAAGAAAGTGGGCATTGATCCCCTCTTTTCCCTGGATGAATACCCATTAATCAATTGTCTTGCTAATCTTTACAAATAATGTCTGCTGGGACACCTGTGTCCCACTAATTTTATTTCGATTATAAGATAGTACAGTCGTTGAGAAGTACATTCCACACTGTATTTGTACTAAAAAATGATTATTAAGTTAATAATAAGATGAATTACTTACTTCAGACATCGCTGGAAAGTGAGAAATGGTGAAAACTGAAGAATGACACAAATAAGTGGCGTTGCAACGGCCATATATACAAGCCAGTCAATAAAATTAGTCACCGCTTCTCTATTGCCTTTGCAGTGCAGTCCCGATTTTTTTCTTAGGTTCAGTACAGTCGTCCCTAGATGGCAGCACCGTGCAGAGCGGGGTAACATATATCCCGACACTGGAACTGGCGCTCAAAGTTAGTGGGACATATATGACCCATCAACCACGAAAGGGTTAATTGACAAGAGCTGTCGGATGTCCTCCTGGGGCACATCGTGCACAATTCTGTCCAACTGGCGCGTTAGATCGTCAAAATCCCAAGCTTCTTGGAGGACCCTGCACACAATGTTGCTAACGTTCTCAATTGGGGAGAGATGCGGTGACCTTGCTGGCCAAGACGGGCACTGGCAAGCACAAAGACAAACAATAGAAACTCTCGTCGTGTGAGAACGGGCATTATCACGCTGGAATATAAGCCCATGGTGGTTTGCCGTGAAGGGTAACAAAGCGAAGCGTAGAATATCGTCGACGTACTGCTGTGCTGTAAGGGTACCGCGTATCACACCAAAGAGGCGTCTCTATGAGAAGAAATGGCACCCCAGACCATCCTGGTTCTCGGACTGTATGACGGGCGACAGTCAGGTTGGAGTCCTACCACTGTCCAGGGCGTCAGTCATGTCTTCGGCCTGGAATCTCAGTGACTGGAGCGGAATCTACCACTTCCAGAGTTAAGTGGAGAAGAGCGTCAGGTAGAATGAGGAGCAGGAAATGTGCATCACACTTCAACCGTGGCCAAGAAGCCTAGGAAAGTACAAAGTGTTCCGAAGAAGAAAGAGATGTTGCTAGGTAGTAGCATGGGCGAGGTGCAGGCCCTTAGTTACAGGAAAGTTTAGGGGCAGCGTACCAGGCCACCAGTATCTTCAAGCCAAATGCAGGGCTAATTTATGTGATAGAGGACCTCAGGTCTTTATGTAAGGACTTTACAAAAGAGGACCATGTAGTGATTGAGGGTGGGGTGGGAAGCAGTTTGGACAGGGATGGGGCATATGACATAGGTGGTGACCTGGACAAGATAGCTTCCCTGACTCATGGCACCAACATAAACTCTGTTGAGCTGTTCCGGCGTCATGATCGACCACATCTTGATGGAGCTGTGAGGCGAATCAGTGTGGGGTTAGGGATGGCTCTGAGGACAGCCAACTTTGCTCATGTTTCTTTGGTGCCCATTGGGGCTATCAACAGAAGGGGATTCACTAGGCATGGCCTACACCTAAACAGGACTGGGAAGGGAAGATTCATGAAAATATAGGGGGTGGATCTAGGGCCACACAATGTCAAATACCTGTTGTCATAGGTAGGAAATGTAGGTCTTTTTTAGGATAAACCCATACAACAGGTTTCCCTGCCTAAAGAGTATCTCCAGCACTTTAAAAATTACTGAAACAATCACTCACAAGACACATTTTAACCCCTCAAATATCACATATACCAGATGTCACAAAGAGAAACAAACCATTGGAAAGAGTAACATGGGGCATTTCACAGACTTAACAATCCACCATCAAAATATGCAGTCAATAAACAATAAAATACAACTATTAGAAGTTGAACTCCAATCTTTGAACTGCACAGTAGTTCGTATTACTGAGCACTGGTGTAGAGACACATAAATGCAACATGTAGTATTATCATTGTATGAGAGGGCAAATTCTTACTGCAGAACTACTTCAAGGGTCGGAGGATCATGCATTTATATCAGAAAAGGAACACAGTTCAAATCAAGACATGACCTCAGTACCGTAAGTGAAGAGAAACACTTTGAAATATCAGCTATTGAATTAACAGGGCTGGATATCACCAAAGAAATTGATCATTTTGTGTGTGTATGGATCTCCCAGTGGCAGTGTGGACACTTTTTTCAATAAATTAACGGAAGTTCTAGATAAAGTCTCAAGTACAAAGGTCAACATAATTCTGTGTGGGGATATTAACATCAACACTAACATCATAATTGAATCCAGCAGCACCTTTATAAACATCCTTCAAAGTTTTGGCATGTTCCTATTGGTCAATAGTGAAACAAGGGTTACCACAATGACTTCATCAGTAATTGACCATGTGGCCACAAATATGGACAGGGAAAAGTGTAATGTGGCTGTAAAAGATCTCAGACTATCAGACCACCTCTGTCAAATAACAACAGTATAATCAGGCATCAAATCATTCCCTAAACTACAAGCCTAGAAACGACATCTATCAGAAATCAAAATAAAAGATTTTCCATAAGAACTAGGAGGACAAAGCTGGGATGAAGTGTATAAGGAAACCAATGTGGATATGAAATTCTCTAAATTCGCCACATTGTTTAAATTGAACTTTTAAAAGGCATTTCCAAAAATATGCATGTCTGTATCAACATCTTACAAAAACAGATGGATAACAGCAGGTATTAAGAAGTCCTCCCAAACACTTAAACAGCTCAGTTCCATGAAAAAGATTTGCAGTGATCCAGAATTCTTAAATTTCTGTCATGGATACAAAAAGATCTATAGGAAGGTGCTAATTGCTGCAAAAAATCATTTAATGACAAAATGATATATAATGCAGAGAATAAAAGCAAAGCAGTCTGGGATGTTACAAAAAAGGAAACGGGGAGAGGCAAAAACGCAGAATAACATACTGCTAAGGGAGGGGGATAAAGTAATAAATGATCCACAGCACTTAGCAAACTATGTAAACGAGAATTTTTGGAGTATTGCAGAGAAGTTACAGAAAAATTCCCCCAAACAATTAAACACCTGTAAATAATGTTGCACTAAAAACAATGGTGTTACTTCCAACCACAGAGAATAAAGTCAGAAAAACAATTAAAAAACTAAAAAAATAAAAAGTCAGTAGGCTTAGATGAAGTACCAATGTGCGTACTGAAACAATGCATAGGGATTGCATAAGGCACCTTAACAAATATAATAAATGAATCCTTCAGATCAGGGACATTTCCAGAGCAATTAAAACAGGCAAGAGTTGTACTTTTGCTTAAAAAAGGTAATGCAGAAGACATAGAAAATTACCGGCCCATTTCCCTGCTGTCAGCATTCTCAAAAATAATAGAAGCAATCATGAAAGACAGATTAATGAATTACCTAAATAAATACAATCGTTTAAGTAAATCACAGTTTGGTTTCCATAGTGGCAAAAATACGGAGTCAGCCTTAGTATAATTCACAAAAGTTGTACTTGATGTTCTTGAGAAAGATGAGTGTGTCACAGGCATATTTCTGGATCTTTCTAAGGTGTTTGTAACAGTCGACCACAAGATTCTATTAAATAAATCAGAAGCCTTAGGAATAAGAGGGGTAGCTAATGACTGGTTTCGATCATACCTAACTGATAGGGTACAAAGAGTAGAGAGATAACACATACTTCAAATAGATCCAAACATTTAGTAAAACACTTATCAGAACGAAAATACATTAATATAGGGGTTCCGCAAGGTAGCATATTAGGACCAATACTGTTCCTGATATACATCAATGACTTTCCCAGTAGTGTTAGTCATGGTGAAAAAATCCTCTTCGCTGATGCAGCAATATTATAGTCACTGAGAAAACAAGAGAACTCCTTGACGAAAAAGCAAATGAAACTCTCAATGAAGTTTATGATTGGTCAATTAGTAATAAAGTGACACTGAACATAAAGAAATGCCTTGAATTTCAGTTTGAAGAGGAAAAATGACAATGTTAAATTAAATGTAGATGGTACCTCTATAGACTGCGTAATAAATGCAAAATTTCTTGGAATGAATATTGATTCTCAGTTGAAGTGGTGTGAACACACAAAGGTACTTACAAACAGAATGTTATCAGCATGTTATGCCCTTAGAATCCTATCATCATTGTGTAACATGCGCTGTCTTTTAGTTACATATTATTCATATGTACACTCAGTTCTTAGCTATGGCATTCTTTTTTGGGAACAAATGCACAAAATATGAACACAATTTTCAAACTTCAGAAAAGAGCCATGAGAATAATAACCAAAAATACTAGTCACACTCATTGTAAAGATCTGTTCAGAACACAGGGAATTTTAACTGCTCCATGTGAATACATTTACCAGTCAGTTGTACACATCAAAAATAACATTGGCAATTACTGCACAAACAGCTCTATCCATGACCAAGCAACAAAAGATAGACTCAACTTACATTTATCAAGAAAAAATAAACATAAAACTCAAAACAGCATTTTCTACCAAGGACTAAAACTGTACAATAAGTTACCAAAAGATATTAAAGAAATTGCAAAAATACACTTACTTAAAAAGGCAGATAAAATGTACCCATTATGCAATACATTTTATACATTGAAGGATTTCTTAGATAAAACAGATTAGGGATTCTATAAAAAATGTTAAAAAATAAATAATAATAATAATGAATATAAAATATCCAACATTCAACATAAAACCTTTACTTTATGCTTTTTCCTTCTTTTTTTCCTTTCTAGAAATACTTACCCCCCCAAGCTATTCAAAGCACTATACTAACACCTCTTCCTCTTTCTGAGCTTAACATCTCACTTTTTATGGAGGGATGCTGACTCAGTTTTTCAGGATAGCAAATGAGAAGTTGGGGTACAGAAAATGGCACAGAGATCACCAGTGTGTGTGTGTGTGTGTGTGTGTGTGTGTGTGTGTGTGTGTGGTGTGTAGTGAGTGAAGTGTTATGAAACAATGTGTGTATAGTGTGTGCAGTAACTGATAGTGGGATAAGAGTGAACAATGTGGCATTACACTATTTAATAAGTTATTTGTAAAAAAAAAGTGTTGTATACCAGGAGTAAATCTAATGATTGTCTCTAACTAGCTTATTTTAAATTGAACTAAATTTGTAAATATTTTGACATATCTTATATCCTTGTAAAATGTGATCTACGGATGAATAAAGCTACTACTACTACTGCTGCTGCTGCTGCTACTACAATATGGTGCTGGGCCATCCTTAGCCTTGATGACAGCTTCTACTCTCACAGGCATATGTCCAATCAGGTGCTGGAAGGTTTCTTGGGGAATGGCAGCCCATTCTTCATGGAGTGCTGCCCTAAGGAGAGGTATCGATGTCGGCCGGTGGGGCCTGGCACGAAGTCGGTGTTCCAAAACATCCCACACATGTTCTATAGGATTCAGGTCAGGACTCTACGTAGGCCAGTCCATTACAGGGATGTTATTGTTGTGTAACCACTCCGCCACCGGCCATGCATTACGAACGAGTGCTTGATCATGTTGAAAGATGCAGTCAGTATCCCCCAATTGCTCTTCAACAGTGGGAAGCAAGAAAGTGCTTAAAACATAAATGTAGGCCTGTGCTGTGACAGTTCCATGCAAAACAACAACGTTTGAAAGCCCCCTACATGAAAAACACCACCATACCCTAACACCACTACCTCAAAATTTTACTGTTGGCACTACACACATTGGCAGACGATGTTCGCTGGGCATCTGCCATACCCACACCCTGCCATTGGATCACCACATTGAGTACCGTGATTCATCACTTCACACAATGTTTTTCCACTGTTCAGTCGTCCAATGTTTCCACTCCTTACATCATGCGAGGTGTTGTTTGGCATTTACTGGCATCATGTGTGGCTTATGAGCAGCCGCTTGAGCATGAAATCCAAGTTTTCTCACCTCCCGCCTGACTGTCATAGTACTTGCAGTGGATTCTGATGCAGTTTGGAATTCCTGTGGGCTGGTCTGGATAGATGTCTGCCTTTTACACATTACGACTCTCTTAAACTGTCAGCGGTCTCTGTCAGTCAACAGATGTGGTTGGCCTGTACACATTTTGTGCTGTATGTGTCCCTACACATTTCCACTTCACTATAACATCGAAAACAGTGGAACTAGGGATGTTCAGGAGTGTGGAAATCCCGTGTACAGACATATGACACAAGCAACACCCAATGACTTGAACACGTTTGAAGTCCGTGAGTTCTGCAAAGCACCCCATTCTGCTCTCTCACAATGTCTAATGACTACTGAGATTGCTCATATGGAGTACCTGGCAGTAGGAGGCAGCACAATGCACCTAATATGAAAAACATATGTTTCTGGGGGTGTCCGGATCCTTTTGCTCACATAGTGTATAAACCATCACTTAATCATATTCACTGAAGGGAGCAAAAGTCAGCACAGCTAGTTCAACCACACCCAAGTGCAATCACAGATTTTTTCATGAAAGGATTTTCAGTAGTTGTGAAGGAGAACTCTCACAGCTCAGTAAGTAGGCAAGGCAGTTCAGAGGTTATGACACAAATCTCACATTTATGGGGAGTGGCACTGAAATCCCAATTTATAGTTTATTTTACAAGAAATCTCTCTTGTCCAGAGAAATTATTGCTCAATTTGTAATTATTTTAATGAGATGCAATGTAAAACTTAGTTTCCTTTCTCCTTCCAGCATACGCAGAAACCAAAGGACGTCAGTAGAGAGAAACAGCCATTGTGTGCATTACCTGTTTTGTAAACAGATGACTAATCATATTAATTATTTGTTTATAATAAAGAGCATTAAGAGCCATTGATACATTACAAGGTGGAGCTGCACAGTTGATTAATGAACCTATTACCTTCTGCATTTTTCCTTCTTATGAACATGTCATAATTCAGAATTTTCAAATCCTTTGAAAAATGATATTTCTAAATTTGGCAATTACTGTTTTAAGAGATCTTTTTTACTTGTAAGAGTGTATTAAGATTTTGTGACTGAGAAGGTTTTTTTTAAGAACCTCTTGCTGGATAAGGTCATTCCTTACCATCAACATTTCTAGAATAATTGAAATACAAAATTTAAACTGGATTAGTTACAAAAACCCTCAGCTCAAATTACTTCACTTTTAGAAATTGATTAAGAATAGTAATGGAACAAAGAAAATTCTGTGCTTAAGAATTTTTTATACTCTACAACACTTGCCTCCTTGTAACAGTAAGTTATACTGCCAGAAGCAGAGTTCGTTTTGTTTGCAGATGACACAAGTATTGCAATAAATAGTATGTCGAGTGTAGTTCTAGAAAGATCTGCTGATGATATTTTCATGGATATTAACAAATGGTTTAAAGCCAACTCACTGACATTAAACTTCGAAAAGACTCACTATATGCAATTCAGAACCTGTGAGAGGTTTCCACCCAACATATGCATAAAGAATGAAGAAGAGCAGATAGAAGAGGTTGACAGTCTTAAATTCCTGGGATTGCAACTTGGTAATAAATTCAGTTGGGAGGAGCACAACACAGAACTGCAGAAACGCCTTAAAAAATCTGTATTTGCAATTCAAGTGTTGGCAAACATGGGTGACATAAAAATGAAAAAGCTTGCACACTTTGGCTTCTTTCATTCCATAATGTCATATGGTATAATTTTTTGTGGTAACTCTTCAAGTCAAACAAAAGTTTTCAGAGTCCAAAAGCATGTAATACGTATTATTTGTGGAGTAAATTCACAGACGTCCTGTAGAAACCTCTTCAAAGAACTGGGTATACTAACTACAGCCTCTCAGTATATTTACTCCTTAATGAAATTTGTCCTAAATAATATACCTCTTTCTCCAACAAACAGCTCAGTTCATACATACAATACCAGGAACAAACATTATCTGCGCAAGGATTTAAAAGCACTTACTTTAGTTCAAAAAGGGGTCCACTATTCAGGAACACTCATCTTCAATAATTTGCCAGAAAACGTAACAAAATTTAGTTACAAATGAAGATCAGTTTAAAAGGAGCCTGAAAGACGTACTTGTGGCCAACTCCTTCTACTCCAGTGACGAATTTTTTAATAGAAACAAATGATGTATTGTGTATATTCATACTATTAGTATTGCTATTTCAACTTTTAAAAAATTTTTAAAAAATATTGACATGTTCCACATCCATGATGATCTCCTCAGCATGGATCTATGGAATGAAAAAACTAATCTAATCTAACACTGTGAAAACAATTACAGTAATGCAAACTTATTAAAAAAAAAATTAATGAACTGGGATTGTTGACAGGTGGCCCTGAGGTATGTTCAGCAGCTTAATCAGAAAGATTTTCTTCCTCTGCACACAACAACCCCTTTCCCCATGATGTATGAGACTTGTATCTTACCTGCATTTGTTGAATATAGGTGACTAGTGGGTGTGTATGTAGTGTGGTGTCATGTTTGTGTCGTATAATGGTGAGAAAAGGGAGATTGTGAAACTCAGTGCCAGCACATAGCCTTCTTCACTCAAGTAGCACCAAGGCGTCACCAGGCGTAACATCCCCCATCCCCATCTGATGGACCGATCATTATCAACTGTGTCATATGCCCTCATTTCAGGAGACACTTTGGAGAGGTTTGGAATGCAGTCCAAGACATTGGTGCAAAGTCTAAAAAACTGTATAAGTTGGATGATAGTACTGAAAAGACAAAAATGTTTAAGTGAACCAATTTGTTTAAGACCTTTGTAATGTTGTCATCAGTATTAGTGCAAAATATACATAAAAATCACTTTTGTTGAATATAATAAGTACAAAAATGCCTAGCAATTGAATGATAATATTAATAAACACGTGTTATTTTTTGTTCTGCTAACCAAAAAATGATGGGGAACTTTACAAATTACGTAGACGAAGATTGCATAATGTATGAGGGGCATTCAATAAGTAATGCAAAACATTTTTGTCTGAGAAGCACGTTGGTTTTTATTCAGGATTACAATACACCATGTTATTCCCCCCTCTTTTAGCTACAGAACCCAATTTTTCAACATAATTTCCATTCAATGTAACAGCCTTGTGCCACCTTATTGGGAGGGCCTCTATGCCTGCATGGTACCACTCAACTGGTAAGCATTAGAAACAAAGCCTTGCTGCTTCAGAAAGCACCCCATCATCCATGTGCTGCTTCATGTGGAGTGCATCCTTCCTTGGGCCAAACAGATGGAAGTTGGCAGGTGAAAAACCCGAGCTGGAAGGTGGATGAAGAAGAACAGTCCAATGAAGTTCTGTGAGCTCTTATTGGGTACACAGGCTTGTGCAAGGCCTTGCATTGTCGTGGAGAAAGAGAAGTTCATTTGCATTTTTGTGTTGACAAACACACTGAAGAAATTTCTCCAGTTTCCTGAAGGTAGCACAGTACACTTCAAAGGTAATCATTTGACCATGTGGGAAGACATAAAACAGAATAACCTTTTCAGAGTTCCAGAGACCTTAGCCATCACTTTTCCAGCTGAGGGAGGAGCTTTGAACTTTTTCATTGGAGGTGAGGTGGTGTGGTGCCACACCACGAACTGCCATTTTGTTTTCGATTCAAACTGATGAACCCACATTTCATCACCTGCAATGATACTTGACAAGAAATTGCACAATGAGCCTCATAATGCACATGCAATTCCACAAAAATGGTCCTTGGTTACTCTTTATGGTCTTCTGTTATGTGGCTAGGAACCCTGTGGCCACACACATTTGAACATTTGAATACCCCAACTGTAGGACAAGTGTGTCAGCACTGCCAACAGATATGATCAGCTGTTGGTTTTTATTCAGGATTACAATACACCATGTTATTCCCCCCTCTTTTAGCTACAGAACCCAATTTTTCAACATAATTTCCATTCAATGTAACAGCCTTGTGCCACCTTATTGGGAGGGCCTCTATGCCTGCATGGTACCACTCAACTGGTAAGCATTAGAAACAAAGCCTTGCTGCCTCAGAAAGCACCCCATCATCCATGTGCTGCTTCATGTGGAGTGCATCCTTCCTTGGGCCAAACAGATGGAAGTTGGCAGGTGAAAAATCCGAGCTGGAAGGTGGATGAAGAAGAACAGTCCAATGAAGTTCTGTGAGCTCTTATTGGGTACACAGGCTTGTGCAAGGCCTTGCATTGTCGTGGAGAAAGAGAAGTTCATTTGCATTTTTGTGTTGACAAACACACTGAAGAAATTTCTCCAGTTTCCTGAAGGTAGCACAGTACACTTCAAAGGTAATCATTTGACCATGTGGGAAGACATAAAACAGAATAACCTTTTCAGAGTTCCAGAGACCTTAGCCATCACTTTTCCAGCTGAGGGAGGAGCTTTGAACTTTTTCATTGGAGGTGAGGTGGTGTGGTGCCACACCACGAACTGCCATTTTGTTTTCGATTCAAACTGATGAACCCACATTTCATCACCTGCAATGATACTTGACAAGAAATTGCACAATGAGCCTCATAATGCACATGCAATTCCACAAAAATGGTCCTTGGTTACTCTTTATGGTCTTCTGTTATGTGGCTAGGAACCCTGTGGCCACACACATTTGAACATTTGAATACCCCAACTGTAGGACAAGTGTGTCAGCACTGCCAACAGATATGATCAGCTGTGAATCTGTTGATCACCTGGATTGAGAGTGTCTGCAAGTTCCAACACTGTAGGAGCCACAGCTGTGCATGGTCAGCCAGAATGTAGGAGATCAGACAGTTTGCATGCCCTTATTGTTATGATGACAGACACCTTGCTCAACGACTCACCACCCTTTTTTTCACTATCTGGTCTCTGTGCACGTTCTGCAAGCATCAGTCTGGTTTTCTTCCAAAAGAAACTCAATGACAGCTCTCTGCTTGGGCTACACCTCCGTCACAGATGCCATTTTGAAGGTTATAAATAGCCCTGCCACCTATCGGGAGTTCATGAAAATATAAGAGCTGAAGCAGGCGAATTCCACACTGTCCCACAACAATTTTTGTTTGCGTTTTTCAACCAAAATAAAATGTGTTGAATTACTTGCTGAACACAACTCTTATGTTGGGCAATAAAACTCCCTTTGACATTGTTGAGAGATGTTAATTTATGGTTCTACATAAAACTGTTAACAGAGAGGCCATGATAACAGCAGCTACATTGCAACAAGACTCATATGCAGCATATCAATAATACATGGTAATGAAAAGAGTAACCCTACACAGGCATCATGGAGAATGTTCACTAAATCCTCTGGCTCACCCTATACTATTTGCAGTTTCTGTAGAATTTGCTACTAATCAACTTCCCTTTGTGGAAACTGTCCTTCCATGACACTATATGGATGACATATGTCTGCAATTCCTATGTGACCCACTGCCTCCTCTACTGAAAGTACTGCCTTTGATAGTTCTGGCTCCTGTAGAAGCTAGTCCAGCACTTATCAACATTAGTATGTGGATGTACTTTGACACTGCTTGCCTCATCAGTCGATTGGACAACATAATGTAGCTAGATGTGTCACATAATCAAAGGGCCCCAAGATTGTTGGGAACTACAAAAGGTGTTGTATATGCAGAATAAAACTAAAACATGCAGACAAGAACAGTTTGTTCACGCTGCCTGTGGCAATGTTTCAGTGCAGGTCGTCATATATTAAACATCACTCTATAATACCTATGGGGGCAATCCTGAAAACTCCCTCTAGATAACATACTCACTCTTAGGGACAGAAAATAAATGTCTGTGTAGTGTAACACTGAAGATTTATTTGACTATGTTTAGAGATTCTGGCTGTATCAGCTGGAATGTTGTAATCCTGTAATCCAGACAGACAATTTATGTGAGTTTCTTGACATGTTTTAATTTATAGCAGCTGCCATTTTTCTGATTCATCTGTGTGGACACCTTATTGTAGCTGTAAGCATAATAGTTCATCTGAGCTTGTAACTGAGTTAATCACTAAAATGAAAAAGAAACTAATGATGGAAAGATCTTTACATCTATCCATGTAATTTGGTTGGACAGTGCAATTGGTATTGCAGTGTCAATGGAAGTCATGATCCAATACACAATTTTAACTCAATGATCAAAAAAAGTGCGTGATAAATGAAACTACAGTAAAATACAGATGGAAAATGTTACATTAGCCATTCAGTTGCAGAAAGGTCCACAACAAAAAAGTTACAAAACTGCTAGCTTTCAGACGTGTTTAAGTAAATAAATCAAACTTCAGCGCATTTTTGGTTACCACCTACTGTGGCACCTCTCTGCTCTAAAAGTTTGTATTCTCTGTTTTGTGTATGCTGTGGCACAGAATGTGTTGTTTATGTATGTGCATATCACTATACACTAGTAAACTGCTCTATTCTTAAAAATGTACTTTCTTTTCTTACCACAAATATATCCTCAGTTTGCCACAACTGATTATGTGCCCAGATGAATTCTTCAGGATGTGAGAATTATAGTATTTGTCCACTAGCCTAGTTTTTTCATTTATTAAGGATGTTCATGAGATGGTGAGGTTTGTGGAACATGGCTAACACAAAACTTCAACAGAATGATGACAGTCATTGTACCAACACTTGTATATTGTCAAGAGAACATCAGTGGGAAATATGGAAATGAGAGCTTCATCTTTTAAAGGAACATTGTCTTTATTCAACTATAGATGTCACACATTAATGCCCATCATTAGTAGAAGGAGAACAACTGTCTGACGTATTTTGGACTAGCAACAGGAGAACACATGGGTGGCTCATATTATTGGAATGCCATTGAGGGAGAAACCTGGTATTCATGTATAAAAGAAGAAGTGAAGGCCTTCAAAGAAAATGAACCTGGGTGATGGTAGAACTGCCTAAAGGTAAACATGTTATTGATGATCAAAGGGTACTTTGGTAAAATATGAACTTGATGGATCAACTGATCGATACTATGCTTTCTCGTTGTTTGGAGGATGTTTCAATGTACAGAACTTGGCTATGATGAAACTATTAGTACAAATTGGTTGTTACAATACTGTTCATCCCTCAATAGTCACTGTAGTAGAAGAATACTTGAAGCATGGTCAATTTTGAAACAGAACTTCATTTTTGTTTGGTGAATTGGTCACAGATGTATATATGGCTCAACAGGAAGCTTTCATTGATGGGCCTGATCGTGTTTGTTGTCTCAAGAAAACATTAAATGGGCTTAAGCAATCACCTTGTTGCTGGAGTAATAAGTTTCATTTATGAAGGAAAATGGCTTTATTCATTTGACAGCAGATCCTTGCATTTACATTCAGCAGTGCAAAATGAAAAACTGCAGATTGCTATTTACATCAGTGATGGTCTGGCTACAGGATCAACTCAAAGTGCAGTGAATTCTTTTTCAGATTTTTTTAAAGTCAGAATTAGAAATGGCAGTGGCCTCTTTAGACTCAGTTTGAGGCATGTAAATGGAACAGTGAGTCTGATAGGTTTATTTGAGAGCAAGGATACACAGACACAATCCTGCATCATCTTAACATATCTGATTGATAAAAGATTCCATATAATAGTGAATAATCAGTCAACAAATCTAACAAAATTCTTGACAGCGCCATTCCTTATAGTTTAGCTGTGAAATCATTAATGTATCTGACATGTGCAACTCATCTACATCTCACTTATGCCATTTCAAAAGTTGCTCAATTGACAGCTAAACCCACTTCTTCTGACAGGAATGTCATAAAATGCATTTTGTATTTTCGTGATACCTCAGATTAGTGGAACAAGGGACTTGCCTGTATTATTCATTGATAATGTGAATGCCATTGCATTGGTGATAAATCCAGAATTCCAAAAACATCCTAAGCACATCAGAGTATGTTATTACTCTGTGTATGAACTGTATCAAAATGAGAATATCAATATGGAACATATATGTTCTTAAAATCAGCTAGGGAAATTCTTACAAAGCCTTTCAACTCAAACAAATTTGGAATAATGTGTACTATGATAGGACTTTTTAAGTAACTGTGTTTTGTTATCTTGTCATTTTGTTTTTCTTATTTAAAAGTATTTTGTGCACCACAGGTTGATTTAGGGGGAAGTACCAAAGAAAATAAATTGAATGTTGATGTGTTCTGTTCCCTCCAAGTGTGTCACCTTTCTGCTCTAAGAGTGTATTCTCTGTTTTGTTTATGATTTGGTGTACTGTGTGTTGTTCATGTATGTCATGTTCCTATATTCTAGTGAAGCACACCTTTCTTAAAAGTGTCATGTTGTTTTCTTGCTACAGATATAACCTTAGCTCACCACAAGAAGTAAATAATTTCCCTCTGTTATTTGTTGCCAGCTTCAGTAACAATCCATTCCATCTTCACTATTTGCTTTTTCTCTTCTTTTTCTATTACCATTTTGAATGTTTCCTACTTAATCTGTATCTGATCTTTGCCTAATCCATTTCCTTGAGCACTTTCCTCTTTCTTCCCAAATGTAAAGAACATCTGTCTCCAGAATATGGTATTTATCTAACTTCCTCTTTTGCTTATGTTTGCTGCTAATAGCATCTATCTACGTTTGACTTTAT
Source organism: Schistocerca cancellata (assembly GCF_023864275.1). NCBI lineage: Eukaryota > Metazoa > Arthropoda > Insecta > Orthoptera > Acrididae > Schistocerca > Schistocerca cancellata. The sequence goes on along the minus strand of NC_064628.1, from coordinate 778,164,245 downwards.
TCTGTTAAATAACTGTTATGGAAGGGTATGATGCAGCTGCATGACTTATTCCCTCCCAAAGGAGTCACAGGCTTGAAAAACTGAGATCTATTGTCTTCTGCTACATGTAACCTTCTTATTAATTCTATTCTGTGTGCCATTTCTTTTATAAAACTTAAATTCTTTTAAGCTGCAACCCTTTGGGATTTCATAATTTTTTTATTTGCTTTTAATCTTTTCTTTGTTCTTTGCATTCCTCTTTTTCTTCCTCATGTTCATTGGCAACTGCTGTGTAAGAGCACAAGAGCACATGAACCCCCTAACTTTTGACACCTTGTGGGTTTATTGCTTATTTTTCTTCAAATGCTGTTCAATGTAATGTGGATGTGGTAATCTGCAATACATGGCACTAAATGAACTGTGCTATGCTACATTGCCACTCCTCTGGACTCTATGAAACTTTGCATCAGGGTCGCGAGCACACCTTGGGTTGTGCACATTTTAAGAGGCTTTTGCATATACGCAACTGGCATGACGTAATGCCTGATAGGCCAAATACACATGGAATTGATGAACAATGTGCACTGTTAATGGCATGCACAAGTAACGCTTGTACTCTCACCTAAAAGTTTACATCAATGCCACCAGATGGTAGCGCACTACAGCAGATTTTTGTCCACCTGCCATAAGTCCTGCTAGACAGTAGCGTACTCCCTAGTTGTGCCAATTCAATCACTATAAAATAAAATTAGTGTATGTGATCTTGGCTATTAAAAGTTTTTCCCAAGCAAAGCATAGATTGCTACTTCTGAGTTCTCAATATGAGAAAATTCAGTCCAGATTTGTATTTCCATTGCGAATAAAGGAAGAATTTGCAACACCAAAGCAACTTCTACTTTCATTTCATATGACTTTATACCCAGTATATATTACAGTTATACTGATAGAAAAATCTACTTCGTGGGGACTCTGAATGAGATACAGAATATAAAGTTTTGGATTTTATCATACTGTAATCCATCTTAGGCACTGAGAACCATAGAACCATGTTGATTGTGAGACTGTAGAATATATTCATGCTTCTGACATTAGTTGATCTTATGGTGAGTCAGGTTTATCTATGCTGTAGGCCAATATTGTATATATGAACGTTCACAAAGAGTTGTTTCGTTGGTTTTTCTCATATTCACTTAAATGCTGGATCGATGACGCTGTGCTACTGGCCCTTGTGGTACGCAGCACCTCATTTGTATTCTCGTCAGATGACCATGTTGATAGATATTACTGCTTGAATTTAATCACTTTCACTAACAGAAGTTAATGTATGGAGTTGGTTTTTTACCGTGCAGGAATCGGCATTCGTGTGCCCTGTCAGCATGAATTATGTTGAATCTGTTTTAAGACTTAACAGAAAAGAAAATTAGTAGGAAAAGTTAGCTGCAAAGGTACTAGGGTCTCCCAGACCAGACACTCTGACTGAGAAAGTGACAAAATAAAATAATTGTGACTACTAATGAACATTTAACAAAATTTTTTACAACAAGTGTAAGTTGTTGCATGGGTACAATGTAAGAATATCTGATTTTCAACCTGGAAGTTAATTATTTACCTAATACAAGGTGTACATAAAGTCCACGAACACTTTCAACTATTTATTGCACAAGAATTAAACATTGTACAGATATCATACATACTGCATTTTGAAGAGAAACTTTGAAAGTTTTTTTTACAAGTATTTTATATGCGAACCATGAATGACCCGGCAGATATCAATATGATAATTGAATTCTTGCCATACCTGTCCCAGCATGGCATTGTCGAATGTGGAGTCGCTTCGCATATTCTCTCCCAGAGCTCTTCTACATCATGTAGTAGAGGCGGTTCAAACAACAGCTCTTTCATGTGTCCACACAGAAAAACGTCACATGGAGTGAGATCTGGTGGAGGCCATTTTATAAAACAGCTTGCTCCGCATGTGAACTGGGCATGTTTGCAAAGACTATCATCAAACTCCAAGCCTACGCTGTGGTGGTACACAAAAAAAAAAAAAAAACCTTTAGGGGTTTCTCTTCAAAATGAAATATCTATGATATCTGTACAATGTTTGGTTCTTGTGCAATAAATAATTGAAAGTGTTCCCAGACTTTATGTACACCCTGTACATGTGTTAGGGAACTTGTATATTTGTCCAAAAAAATTAAAACACAAAGACTCCCACTTACACAAAAATGCAAAACAGAGAGTAGTGAAAGCTTAAACATTATTTCTTTCTTGCCCTAAACTGTAATTACTTACGTCCAAAACAGCAAGGTTCACAACAAAAAAAAAATTATTTCTTTGTTCAGACAAGTTATCCATATTATTTTTATTATAGGCAGTGGCTGTAATCTATGGACCTTGCCATTGGTGGGGAGCCTTGCGTGCCTCAGCAACACAGATAGCCGTACCGTAGGTGCAACCACAATGGAGGGGTATCTGTTGAGAGGCCAGACAAACGTGTGGTTCCTGAAGAGGGGCATCAGCCTTTTCAGTAGTTGCAGGGGCAACAGTCTGGATGATTGACTGATCTGGCCTTGTAACACTAACCAAAACGGCCTTGCTGTGCTGGTACTGTGAATGGCTGAAAGCAAGGGGAAACTACAGCCGTAATTTTTCCCAAGGGCATGCGACTTTACTCTATGGTTAAATGATGATGTCGTCCTCTTGGGTAAAATATTCTGGAGATAAAATAGTCATCCATTCGGATCTCCGGGCGGTGACTACTCAGGAGGACGTCGTTACCAGGAGAAAGAAAACTGGCGTTCTGTGGATCGGAGCACGAAATGTAAGATCCCTTAATCGGGCAGGTAGGTTAGAAAATTTATAAAGGGAAATGGATAGGTTAAAGTTAGATATAGAGGGAATTAGAGAAGTTTGGTGGCAGGAGGAACAAGACTTATGCTCAGGTGAATACAGGGTTATAAATACAAAATCAAATAGGGGTAATGCAGGAGTAGGTTTAATAATGAATAAAAACTAGGAGTGTGAGTAAGCTACTACAAACAGCATAGTGAATGCATTATTGTTGCCAAGATAGACATGAAGCCCACGCCTACCACAGTAGTACAAGTTTATATGCCAACTAGCTCTGCAGATAACGAAGAAATTGATGAAATATATGATGAGATGAAAGAAATTATTCAGATAGTGAAGGGAAACGAAAATTTAATAGTCAAGGGTGACTGGAATTTGACAGTAGGAAAAGGGAGACAAGGAAATGTAGTAGGTGAATATGGATTGGGGGTAAGAAATGAAAGAGGAGGCCGCCTGGTAGAATTTTGCACAGAGCATAACTTAATCATAGCTAACACTTGGTTCAAGAGTCATGAAAGAAGGTTGAATACATGGAAGAAGCCTGGAGATACTAGAAGGTATCAGATAGATTATATAATGGTAATACAGAAATTTAGGAACCAGGTTTTAAATTGTAAGACATTTCCAGGGGCATATGTGGACTCTGACCACAATCTATTTGTTATGAAATGTAGATTAAAACTGAAGAAACTGCAAAAAGGTGGGAATATAAGGAGATGGAACCTGGATAAACTGACTAAACCAGAGGCTGTACAGAGTTTCAGGGAGAGCATAAGGAAGCAATTGACAGGAATGGAAGAAAAAAATACAGTAGAAGAAGAATGGGTAGCATTGAGGAATGAAATAGTGAAGGCAGTGGAGGATCAAGTAGGTAAAAAGACAAGGGCTAGTAGAAATCCTTGGGTAACAGAAGAAATATTGAATTTAAATGATGAAAGAAGGAAATATAAAATTGCAGTAAATGAAGCAGGCAAGAAGGAATACAAACATCTCAAAAATGAGATTGACAGGAAGTGTAAAATGGCTGAGCAGGAATGGCTAGAGGATAAATGTAAGGATCTAGAGGCTTATCTCACTAGAGGTAAGATAGATACTGCCTACAGGAAAATTAAAGAGACCTTTGGAGAAAAGAGAACCACTTGTATGAATATAAAGACCTCAGATGGAAACCCAGTTCTAAGCAAAGAAGGGAATGCAGAAAGGTGGAAGGAGTATATAGAGGGTCTATACAAGGGCGATGTACGTGAGGACAATATTATGGAAATGGAAGAGCATGTAGATGTAGATGAAATGGGAGACATGATACTGCGTGAAGAGTTTGACAGAGCACTGAAAGACCTGAGTCGAAACAAGGCCCCGGGAGTAGACAACATTACATTAGAACTACTGACAGCCTTGGGAGAGCCAGTCCTCTCAGAACTCTACCATCTGATTAGCAAGATGTATGAGACAGGCGAAATACCTTCAGACTTCAAGAAGAATATAATAATTCCAATCCCAAAGAAAGCAGGTGTTGACAGATGTGAAAATTACCAAACTATCAGTTTAATAAGTCATGGCTGCAAAATACTAACATGAATTCTTTACAGATGAATGGAAAAACTGGTAGATGCCGACCTCAGGGAAGATCAGTTTGGATTCCATAGAAATATTGGAACACGTGAAGCAATACTGACCCTATGACTTATCTTAGAAGATAGATTAAGGAAAGGCAAACCTATGTTTCTAGCATTTGTAGACTTAGAGAAAGCTTTTGACAATGTTGACTGGAATACTCTTTTTCAAATTCTGAAGGTGGCAGGGATAAAATACAGGAAGTGAAAGGCTATTTACAATTTGTACAGAAAGCAGATGGCAGTTATAAGAGTCGAGGGACACAAAAGGGAAGCAGTGGTTGGGAAGGGAGTGAGACAGGGTTGTAGCCTCTCCCTGATGTTATTCAATCTGTATACCGAGCAAGCAGTAAAGGAAACAAAAGAAATATTCAGAGTAGGTATTAAAATCCATAAGAAATAAAAACTTTGAGGTTCACTGATGACACTGTAATTCTGTCAGAGACAGCAAAGGACTTGGAAGAGCAGTTGAATGGAATAGGCAGTGTTTTGAGAGGAGGATATAAGATGAACATCAACAAAAGCAAAACTAGGATAACGGAATGTAGTCGAATTAAGTCAGGTGATGCTGAGAGAATTAGATTAGGAAATGAGACACTTAAAGTAGTAAAGGATTTTTGCTATTTGGGGAGCAAAAAAACTGATGATGGTCAAGTAGACAGGATATAAAATGTAGACTGGCAATGGCAAGGAAAGCGTTTCTGAAGATGAGAAATTTGTTAACATCGAGTATAGATTTAAGTGTCAGGAAGTCGTTTCTGAAAGTATTTGTATGGAGTGTAGCCATGTATAGAAGTGAAACATGGACGATTAATAGTTTGGACAAGAAGAAAATTGAATCTTTCAAAATGTGGTGCTACGGAAGAATGCTGAAGGTTAGATGGTTATATCACATAACGAATGAGGAGGTATTGAATAGAACTGGGGAGAAGAGGAGTTTGTGGCACAACTTGACTAGAAGAAGGGATCGGTTGGTAGGACATGTTCTGAGGCACCAAGGGATCACCAATTTACTATTGGAGGGCAGTGTGGAGGGTAAAAATCATAGAGGGAGACCAAGAGATGAATACACTAAGCAGATTCAGAGGGATATAGGTTGCAGTGGGTACTGGGAGATGAAGAAGCTTGCACAGGATATAGTAGCAGGGAGAGCTGCATCAAAACAGTCTTAGGACTGAAGACCACAACAACAACAACATATATATCTGCATCTAAAAATTTGCGAACATTTAGAATGTATACTCACAATCCACCACTGCTGCTGTCGCTTTAACAGGTTTTCTCAAATTATGTTCTCTCAAGAATTACTTTTCATAATGTTCTATAATGTGTACGCAGGTTTCTTCCTCCTGATTTACTTTACTGTCACATACCCATCATAATCATTATAGTGTTTGATTAGCTAATAGATGCTGCAGTCAAGGTATTTTTGTATTACAAGAGAATAGAGTAGAGTACCAATACCAGCGGTGTTGTCTGTAATGGTAACTGATATCCATATTAAGAGCTGCTTCATAACTCCTTTTATTATTTTATTTATGCAAGCAGTTGACTTCTGAAGAATATTAATGTTGAACAACTGAAACCATATATTTCCTTCATATATTTTATTTGTATTCTTGAAACTATGTTCTGCAAAACTCTCTGCAAATTACTGAAGAGTACTTCAGCAGAAATAGGGCATTACCATTACAATTCTGTACCTCTGTGAGATGGTCATTGGATGAATAAAACTAAATAAAAAATATTTAAGTGAAATAGAGATAATGTGAAATAACAGTTTATGACATTTATTTACAAAGCTGCATTTCACATACTTGGTCTAATGCCATCAAAAATGTGATTGTGTTTATTAAACAAAACTGTAGAGGTTCACTGTTAGCTGAATGATTACATCTGAAGCACCCATGAATATGAACAGATGGATCTACATTCAACTAATTAACAAAAAATTTAAAATTCAACAGGCAAAGCCTAATAAAACAAAAGCCTTATAATTTAGAAGCAGTCTTTCCTTATTGTATGACATTTAAATTACAATAAGCAATGTTAAAATTAATCTTTGCACTCAATACAATTCAATACACAATTAATGTATAGTGACAATCCAAAACACAGGATTTTTGATGCATTGTCATGTTTCAACTATAGCTACTGTTGATCTGACATTATAAGATAGGGTTATGAACCTCATCTTTAGAGTTGACCAACACAAAGGTTACGCTCCCAATAATTATCATCAAATATTTAACTCAGTAAAACACAAATAAATAATAAAAACAATAATTTATGTTAGTTATTTACATATCTCACTTAACACAATATTTTTGTACAAGTATCAAATAAATTACTTCATAAAAGCAAGAAGGAGGTAAACACAGTCCTTTAATCTAAAATCTAGGAAGTCTGTGAAACTGCCATGGGTATTTCTTCACACCAGGTGTAGTGATGAAGAAGTCACTTCTAGTAGGAACAGTGTACAAATCACTCAAGAATTTTGTTCCTTGTATTGCTTGCCTGTGAGGCACATAACCAGTGTGATATGGATGATACAGTGAGATGTAAAATGGAAGACATTTGTGTCCTGTGCAAGGTCTTGGAGCAGCTTTGAAATGGTCCACAGATAATTTGGCTTCCTTTGATTCTATATTTTTCTCGACATCATAATTCTCCCTTACTTGTTGGATTTCTCTGCTTTCTTCCTCTACAAAGAATTGGTCATTATGGTATTTGTTTTCTGAATATTGATATTCATAATTCATTGGTTCTTTTGTATGAAAATGGTGTTGCATTGCCTTATGATCAGGCAAAGGGAAGTACTTTGTTATAGGCCCATATTTTTCTGAGAATGGTACAGAAGTATCTTGTATGCCAGGATCAGCATCTGTTAGTGTTACTTTGAAATTTTCTTTATTTATAAAAGGGGCCTCACTCGCATAATGGGTGTCATATTTGCCTACATCTGCAGACACTAATTCCTTTTTTTGAAGATCATCAGCTTCTGTTAGATGTTGATCGTAAGTTTTACTGCCTGCATAGTTCCATACATATCCTTCATTATATCCATAAGGTGGAATGCCGGTTTTTTCTTCATAAATGTGTTTTGCATGGTCAACTTCATAATTCATTTCTTCGTTGTACATGGACAGTAAATCTTCTGTTTTGTACTGTACTGCGCTTACAACATTTGAATCAAAAACTGTAGATTCGGTTGGTAAATCTTGAAAACCACCATTATTTTTTAAATATTTGGTGTCATCCCCCACATCAGAGTTCATTTCAACATTGACCTCTATCAGTTGCTTATCATGAGTGTTTTCTAGTAACACTGCAGAATCTATGTCCTCTACAATTTTATTTTCTTCTAGGACTTCATTATCAATGTTTTCTGGTACTATTACAGGATCAGCTTCCTCCAAAATCTGATCTGTTATTACAGCACTTCCTTCAGCCTTTGCAAATTTGTCAGGGTGATGTCCTATTTCCACATGATTTTCTTCTGTTTTATAGAAGGATGGAAAATCAATATCTGCATCAACTTCATCACTGTCCTCATCCAAAAGTTTCACTTCATCATATTCACTTACTTCCTTAAGTAAGAATGGGCGGGTGTAAGGGATGTCACCACTAATTTCATATGTTTCACTGTGAGGAATGTCATCTGTAATGTCTTCCTGATTCAACAGAGCAGCGTGTGTTATTGTGGAGTCATATTCCGTTTCAAATTTTAAATCTCCTGTGTGTTTGGATAAGCTGATTTCGGATTTCTCTTCATAAGGTCCAGGAACCAAATAACTTCCTTTTTGAGGAATATCATCTATTTCCTCAGTCACCCTATATCCATGTGAAATGGTATGGCCACTCTTTGAAGGCAGTTCTGTTTCATGAAATTGCATTATTTGATTACTGACACTATCAGATTTAGTTTTGAGAACTTCTGTGTAGTCACGATTTTCAGTGTCAACAAATATTTCTTTCTTTTCCTTGTCTTGAATATAATGGGGATGATGTTTTTGAGGAGAATTACCTACTACTTCTTCTATATTTTTTTCATGTACCATAGGTTTATTTAAAACAATGGAGGGAAAGTCTATAACTTTTTCTGTTTCTTGGGGCTTAATTATCTGTTCATGAAATGTGCCAGTTATTACATGATCATTTTTAGTAACTCCTGCATGATAGTGGTCTCCAGTGTAATCGAAAAATTTCTCTTCTTCAAAAGCATAATCATAGTGAGGATGGTACTTAATTCCTGTATCTGCTACTTCCTCCATTATTTCTTCATCTAATATAGGTCGTTTAGATGCAAAGGCTTCTTTTTCATTGAACTTAATAGCTTGGTCGAATTTTACTGCTGAATCTACTGCTTTCTCTACTATTTCTTCAGTTATCATAGGTTTGTAAGAAATAATTTCACTTACTGTAGGGAGCTTAATTATGTTGTGATTTAGAGTACCAGCCTCCACATTTTCTTTGTTAGTAACTTCCGTGTATTCATTATATCCTTTGTAATCAGTAATGCTATCTTCTTTAGGACCATTAATATTGTGGGAATGGTACCTTCCCTCTGAATCTATTAATTTCTCCATTATTTCCTCATCTTTTGTAGGTTCCTCATTAACTATTGTATTCATCTCATGAAGCTTAATTATTCTGTCATTGAGGGTACCAATATTTAAATTATCTTTTTCAATAATGCCTGTGGGATCATGGTTTTCAGTAGAACCAAAAAAATTATCCTCTTCCAGGCTGTAAGTATTATGAGGATGATATTCATGAACAGACTTCTGTCCTACAGCCTCTATTATTTCCTCGTTTATTTTAGGTTGATCTAACATAACTGTGTCCATTTCCTGGAGCTTAATTACTTTGTCATTTAGAGTAGTATCCTCCAATACATCCTTTTCAATAAATTCTGTATGGCCATGATTCTCATCATTACTGAAAAATTTGCCCTCCTCTATACTGTCAGCAGACTGGGAATGAAACTTATGAACAGACTTATGTGCTGCTTCCTCTATTATTTCCTCTCTTACTTTAGGTATGTTTGAATCAAAGGTTGCAAGGTGTGAGTCCATTTCTGTTTGATGAATATTGATGCTTTGATCATCGAGGGTATCACTCTTCAAACCAGCCTCATGAATAACTTTAGTATGGTCTTGTTTATCAGTGTAATCAACAACTTTATCCTCTTCATAAACATATGGATAGAATTTTATTTTTGAATCATGTTGAATTTCAGCTGATGTGTCATATACAGTCACTTCATCACTCTCTGTCAAATCATTGTGTAATTTGTCCTGTTCTTGAAGGAATATGTAAGGCTTTGAAGGCCTATACATGGTGTCATATTCATCTTTATTTGTCATGTAACTGTCATAATACTTAAAAAGACCAGCTTCATCAACATCTTTGTAACAAAAGCATTTGTATTTTCCACTGTTATGATATTTGTCAAGCAAGTAACGATTGGTTTTGTAGATATCTTCTGCTGTAGCAAATGGAGTGTATTTTTTGGCTTCTGAACTGTATATTGGTTGTGAGGCAGTCTTCGCTACTAAAGAATCTGAATGTATTCTTTTGTTATTACTATAAAATGGTTCATACCATGGACCTGAGAACAGTTTCTTACTTTGACTGTCCTCATTAATGTTTTCTGCTGCAAAATGTATGACGTTTTTCTCTTTCACAAAATTGTTGGGATCATACCTCTCTAGTGTTTCATGTGATGTAATTTCGTCTTCAAATCCAAAACTAGTCTTCATAGAATTATGGTTTACAGGTAACCATTGATGGAACACATTTTGGTGTGCTTTAATGAGCTCAAATCTTTCTGGTTCATCTATCCTGACGTGTCTCTTATAATAAATATCTTTCCCTAGAAGAGAGCCATCAGTTAGTGGAGCCAGTTCTTCACCTAGCTCATCTTCCGTGCCCTGAGTGTAAGAAACATATTTAGCATTTTTCAGGGGATGATAGTGATGATCATTGTGTAGCTGAACTCTGTACAGCAAAGGATGCTCTTGAATACTTTTAACTTCATAGCCATTGACAGGAAAAAGGTAAATTACTGAATAAGTAGGAGTCTTGCTAACAGGTACAGGTGCAGGTTTCTTCATGTGCCTACTGCCAAGCAGTAAATGCTCATTATATATGTCACCATCTAAATAATCTTCTTTTGTGGTAGATAAACCTTTATAAGACCTAAGATAATATGGCAGTGCTACTGGCTGTTTATAGTAGAAATTATTGTCAATTTTATTTGATATACCAGTAATCTTCTCAAAAACATTATCCTCATCATAATACTCTCCTGAATCTATGTACCAGTGTGGTTTCTGGACATCTCTGCTATATCGATCGTCGTACATTACTCTCCTCTTCTGACCCATTATACTTCCAGGTGTAGTGTTTATTCCTTGCCTGTGTTGACTCTGGCTATTGCCTATAAATATGTCCTTCAGTTGTGTGGATTCCTTTCCTGTGTTAATCAGTCTCTGCTCCTGATGCTGACTCTGGATATCTTCTATATTTTCTGCTTCACTCTTTGTATCATCTTGTTCACCTGGATTCATAGACAAATCTTCTTTCTCAGCAGTAGATTCATCTTTAACAGACACACTTTTCGTATTCTCCACAGAACCACTATCTGAACTATGGTAATTTAAAAATTTTGTATTATGCCAGTCTTTCCCTCGAAGCACAGAAATATTCTCCGATTCTTCAGCAGACAATGTTTCCTGTAACCAACCAAACATTTATGTTAGTAATACTGCTGTTAAGCTGTATAATAGGAAATAGTTCCTCTTTTTCAACTGCCATTGCTCATAAATTTGACAAAAGATTGCTAATGTAAGAAATGAGCTTGGTGTTCTTCTATCTTTAAGTCTCTTATTGCAAAGTTATTGAAGTTTCATTGGTGGATATTGTGACTCTTGTTTTGTCTCTTGACAGAATACGAGATACCGTTATCTCCATGACAACCAAAGATTTCACGCAAGCCCTTGAACTATGGACTCGACAATAATTTCGTTCGTTTTGGATTATTTTCACATGTCACACCCTTCACTCCCACACGTACGCCCCTACGGGTGTCTCAACGCGCCAGTATTCTTTTCCTGATAATCTCTGTGAGTAAAAGGAAATGTCCTGAATTACTGACTAATCATCGCTGGGACCAAATCGCTAAGGACAGTAACTTCAAATTTGGCGAGGGTGTTTTATCTTATACTGTAGGCATCGTTTAAAAAGAGATTTTTCGAAATTCCACCCCAAATGGAGTGAAACAGGAAACTATAGGTTTTTTGAAAATATGTCGCTATTGAGTCCCTTTTGAAGCGAGAACTACGAACATTGGTATTTGATTTCTCCGTCAGAAATAAAGATAAACGCGTTTCAGCATTTTGGAAATTTAACGGCTATAGGGATGAAATTTTGGTAAAGGCTTTTTTTTAAATAAATCTTTATTAAAGAACTAGTAAAGCATTCTTAAAGCTACGTCTGTGAAACTACTATATGACTTCTCGGTTAGAAATAAAACAATAGTTTCAATGGATATATTTCAGACCAAAGGATTTTTGAAACTAAATCTCTGAAAATTTGTACTTGGCTTCTCGGTTGGAAATAAAAAAAAATTCGTGTTTCAATGTTTTTCGGAAATTCAACCTCGTAGGCAGTGAAATGTGGTACGAAAATTTTTATGAGAATATTTCGTTATATTAAAACTTTTTAAAATCTAAATCTATGAAAATTGGCTTTTGAATTCTAAAGAAATATGTGTTAGGGAATGGAAGTTTTTATATGGAAATATCACTGAAGAACTCAAAAGGCAGGATTAACGAAGACCTCACATTCCAGCTAACACAATTGCTTTTTGGTCAGAAACACAAGCGGAAAAGACCATGCTTCTATGACCTTAATTACTGTGAAAATTTTCGAACAAGTTGCAATTTGTGGACAACATAAAAATTCGATTTAAGAAAAAACAAAAACAAAAAAGTGCGCGCACCATATAGTCTATGCGAGCGAAGCAGCAGGCACTGATCTAGATGCACCAAGTTTGACTGAAATTCATCAGGCTTTCTAGATGTTTGCTTACATGTCATCACTTCGTCACTCCACAAATACGACTGTTAGAAGTGTCTTATCCGTACTGTACTTTTGTCTAGTCAGTAAGCCATATTTTTACAAAGTTTAGTTGACATTAGGACCAACTTTCCCCATTCCGCAGTTACGCATAATTATGAAAGAGCTTTCTCCGCTTCTCCACAAGTCTATCCATGGCCATCCGAGTCCCAAATTATCTCTTTCCAGAGAGTAAGTCATGAGTGTATCAAGTTTATTTGAAATTTCTCGATGCATTCCAGAATTATGCTTTAAATTACTCACCTTCGAACCACCATCCGCTCTCATAGGTGTTAAATGTCATACGGAATGCGAACAATCAATCCGGTAACCACAAAAACTAAGGACTAATAGAGTTGAAATTTATAATTTTTACAAATCCACAAGACGTACCTCATCTTCAGGGAACATTCATGTGGGACAAGAACATTTTTCCATTCAGCCTTAGCTTCTGGAATAGTAATTGAACTTGTGGATCTGCTGCCTGAGCTGGACTGTACAAAGTTGAGTATTCGTCAACAAACGTGTATGTTCTTGTCACTAACTATTATTAGTGTTTCAGCGTTCTCCTCTCATAGTGTTTCTCTCAGCACACTATAAATAATTGAGGTTGGCGACGAGTGAAATCTCCTTCTGTGGATGTATCAATTCACCATCTTGGAGTCCGCCCCAGTAGTTGAGTGATAGCCGGCACGGTAGCTCAGCGTGTTCGGTCAGAGTGCTGGTTGGCCTCTGTAATAAACAACTGAGTGGAAGGATTAGCAAAAGAACTTGACCGGATGTCATGTGACGTCCGCAACTACCAAACATAACGATGAGCAACGAACAATATTGTCAGCGCGACAGAATTTCAATCCTAAGGGCCCGGGTTCGATTCCCGGCTGGGTCGGAGATTTTCTCCGCTCAGGTACTGGGTGTTGCGTTGGCCTAATCATCATAATTTCATCCCCATCGACGCTCAAGCCGCCGAAGTGGCGTCAAATGGAAAGACTTACATCCGGCGAATGGTCTACCTGACGGGAGGCCGTAGTCACATGACATTTACATTTACCATCTCGGAGGGCACTGCTTTTTTTCTGGGGAAAAAGGCTTTCACAGGCTTAGACCGCATAGACCTGTTGCGCAGAGGAACACCCTTTACTGTCAGCTTAACTCTCTAACTGTGTTGACAGGTTTTCTTTTTCTATTCGGCGAAGTTTTGCTATAACTTTTTTCATTTTTTTCAGTTTCTGCCCTCGTCCACTCTCAGTTCGCTTATTACCCTCGCATTTTTTTCTTGTTGATACCTTTCATTCTGACGAAAATGTGTCTCCTTACGAAAAATCCTCCATTCCTGGGCACTTCTCATCTGCAATATCCTATAACCTTATAAAAATTCTTGGGTGACGATCAATAAAACTCCCGCGGGATTGTTGAAATTATCTCCTTTTTTAAAATGAATTCCATGAAACTTTCGGTTGGCTTCATTAAACTTGAAATTGTTTGAAGCCAATTCTTTCCGGAAACATTTACGTGATTTGCCATACAGATGTGCTAATTCGTAATGTTTGGATTTAACTCTATAAATAAAATATCCTGCAATCATCTCTAACAGCTCAACATTTTCCTTCAAATCTGAAACATTTTTCCTTCGTATTTGGTGCAATTCTCAAAAATTTCCATCACCTCTGAAACAATCTCTTCAGCTTCCTTGTTACCGCATTCACTTTCCTGTAGGAAATAAGCGTCTTGATTCTCGGAAAATTACTGTTCTACGGTGGTATCTCGAGTTCCTGCCAATATGTTAGCACTTAAAGCGCCAAATTATTTATCATTCTTGCCTGTATTACCTGACAGGATTTCGCCTGCATAATGGCTCAAGATCAAAGACTTAGTTCTCTGGGAGCCGATGATAGGCAAAGGATGGTCACAGAATCTCCCCAGTCCTCTTTATTTTGGAAAAGTAGTTCTCAAGATTATCTCGATTGCATCTTGAAGACATGGCGTACTGTAGCCTTCTAGTGTTAACTTCTTGAACAAAGAACTAGACAACAAAAACCATTTATCGAAAAAAGAAAATCATCAGTAGGTTCTTTTTTGGGTTTAATCACTTCTGTTTTCGCATTTCTTTTTGGCATAAGACAAATTCATTGGTCAATTATTTCTTGCTCATTTTTCTCTCCCTCTTCATTTCTTCTTATTACTCTCATAGTGAGAGTCCTTCTAACGCGTTATGACGTTCTGGTAAATAATTTCCAAATGCACTTTCTAATTTGTACCCATCAACAGGAGTTCTGGTGTTCAGTGCATCAAATCCATTGTTCACGACTTCAAAGCCTTACCAACATAACTCGGGAAGGCTCTGACGAATAGCTCTCCCTACAGTGAGAGAAAACAACTCAGCTGCTTTCCTTGAGTATTGCATTTTCGTACCAGAGATTAACTACTGATTCATTGTTACTTTATAGGCATATTGTAAATCTACCAGTGTTTCGAAGTTCATCTAATTAATGAACGGTTCTTTTGTGAGCAAATTGCCAAATTTTAGTTGATAACCATTGTCAAGCAGATGATTCCGTAACAATTCTAAGGCATGAGGCAAATCACAAAAAACCCATACTATCCTGCTTTGATCTGATAGATTTTCGAATCCTGAATTATCAAATGTAACCCTCAGATTCCCTGTAAGTTTTTTGTTCGTTGGCCCCAAATCACACACAAATGCTCTCACTTTAAATTCAACATTTTCTATTACCTGAATCGTTTCAACAACAAGTCTTTAGAAACGACTGTGTCGAGGTTATAATAAATGGGCTGTATCTATTTTTCCGCCGAACCTCTGATCACTATAACTTGAGCACTGTTGTGTGGCCCTCTGATAAACCACTTGTCGACAATCAGAAAAAGATCCTGAAACACTTTTTGAACATAAGTTCAGTAACTCAGCGCTGCATCGAGAGAGACGATCCTGTAAATCTGCATTCTTTCGCCAAGGTCTTTAATATCTGTTATCATAATTTCTAACTGTTGGCATAAGAACGAATTGTCGCTTTCACAGCAGTGTTTGTTTTCATATTTAACGTTCTGTCCAGTAGTAATTTCTTCATTAGTTGGTAATATATCGACCAGTAAAATATCTTCTACTTCTTTAGAGTAGCATCGTTTTTGTGCCTAAAAGTCACCATGCCATAAATCAGCGCTAGTGGATGCCAGATTTAGTTCTGGAACAGCATCAGTCTTCAACTTGCGTTTCGACCGAATATTTAACAGTTTGCTTTTCAAATCCCTTTCATAATCCAAATCAGTTAAATACCTTTAGCAGGTACGAGCGTTTTCAACTGAAAACGAATCTGCACGTTTAGAAGCCTTTCTCTAATTTCGCGTCTCATGGTTTTTAGGAAATATATGAAAGTTAATTGCTAACATGTCTTCTGTGATTAATATAACTGGCGATCTCGCAGCAGACCATTAGTTTTCACTTAAGAACTTACTTTAAAAATCCCTCAATGCTCCTATAATTACTGCGTGACACCGAACTATATCGCCAGTCACTAATAAAAATTCGCACTGCCGTAAACAATCTTGTAACGCAATTTCAACACAATACGTTATGGTAATTACGGAGAAATGAGTGCTGGTTGGGTTCAAATGGTTCAAATGGCTCTGAGCACTATGGGACTTAACATCTATGGTCATCAGTCCCCTAGAACTTAGAACTACTTAAACCTAACAAACCTAAGGACATCACACACATCCATGCCCGAGGCAGGATTCGAACCTGCGACCGTAGAAGTCGCGCGGCTCCGGACTGAGCGCCTAGAACCGCTAGACCACCGCGGCCGGCGGTTGGGTTCACCCTGACATCGGGGGCGCAGCTAGTGTTCATCATAAAACCTTATGTAAGCATTACACCATATATTCTTCCGTGTTTGCTGGAATCTCATTGGATTGCGTTTCACAAGGAGCTATGCAGTTCTCTTCCCTACTCTACCCTGTGCAAGCCTGATCTCCAAATGACTACTGCAACCTACAATCCTTCTGAGTCTGCTTATTGTACTCGCCTTTTGATCTCCTTCTACAATTTGGCTCCCTACACTTCTTTCCCGTACTAAATTGGTGATCCTTCGATGTCTCAGAATGTGTCCTATTAACCGTTCCTTCTCTAGTCAGGTTGTGCCACAAATGTCTTTTCTCCCCGATTCAGTTCAGTACTTCCTCATTAATTACATGACCTACCCATCTGATCTTCATCATTCTTCTGTAGCAATTGAGCTTACCCAACCGCATGTCGCTGTACTAACAAACTGTCTCGGTATGAGGACAAAACAAAAATATAAAATAAAAACAAAAATAATACATGCAGAGGACCAGGAACACAGCGTGTTTGCAAAATAAAACTGCTACCGTTCCCCACCAACAATTAGTTAACAAAACGCATTCTATTTTTTAAAGGGGTCAACAATAGAGTTGGGTACTGTGCATGTAACTTGCGGCAAGTTACAGCCACGACTTACGAAAAATTCCTTACTACAATTCTAGAGCCATACTTTCGAAAGGAACGTTTCACGGGTGCTGCTCGATTGTAGATGGACAGAACAATTCCTTTCATACAATTAACTAGAGAATTTTACTGTCCGGAAGAAAATGGAAGCAGGTTTTGGTTTAACTCCCGTCGACAACAGAGCCACTAGAAATAGAGCACAAGTTTGCAATAGGGAGGAATGGGGAAGGAAATCCGCCGTGGCCTTTCAAAAGAACCATCCCGACATTCGCTTTACACAATTTAGAGAACTTATGGAGAACCTAAATCTCGATGACCAAACAAAGATTTGAACCGTCGTCCTAACGAATTCTGTTCCAATGTGCTAATCAGTGCGTCACCTTACTATATTTACGATACGGTGGCAGAAAATGTGGCAACCTATACCTAGAAAGTGCGCTATCTGAAGCGTGCGCGCCGAGCGGTTCGAGGAGCTTCAGTCCGGAACCGCGCGACTGCTACGGTTGCAGGTTCGAATCCTGCGTCGAGCATTGATGTGTGCGATGTCCTTAGATTAGTTAGGTTTACGTAGTTCTAAGTTCTAGGGGACTGATGGCCCCAGATATTAAGACCCATAGTGCTCAAAGCCGTTTGAACCATTTTGAAGCGTGCGCCTTCGTGTCCAGCCAAGCAGTATACTAATCTGACAATTTTAATAAAGAGATTACAAAATGCCAACGTATCAAATGTTCAATGTAGTGAGATTTCAGATCGAAAGCATGGTGTAAAATTATACTCATTAATTCATCATAAATTACCAGCTTCCCTATTTATTGCGATGGTAAAATATGCATTATTTTCATCGAAACTTAAGACTAACTCTATTTTAAAAAATCTGCAATGTTAATCACATCATTTTCCCTGCGGAACTGGGTGTTGTGTGATGTCCTTAGGTTAGTTAGGGTTAAGTGGTTCTAAGTTCTAGGGGACTGATGACCATAGATGTTAAGTCCCATAGTGCTCAGAGCCATTTCCTCCCCCCCTGCGGAACTGGCTGCACAATAATGTAAATGTTCGAAAGACTCTTTTTCCAGACCGTGCACCCTCGTCCTCCCGAATTCATCCAGTGCGCCACAGCAACGCATCACCGAGTGTCTTACACGTCGAAAAATTCCAGGAGTGTGGTGCACTACTTCCGCGGCTGTGATAATCCTAGCTACCAGATCCATGTGAGTAATGGAAATGGAATACCACAGCAGTATTTTCAAAGATTTATTATTCAGATGACTTGTTTCAGAGCTACATTTGCATCATCTTCCGGTCCTACTATTAAGCAAGTAAGTACTTCCAGTCACTGGCTCATGTATCATAGGACCTATACAATAACTGTGTGCTGTGGACTGCTATTTCATCAGGAATGTACACTGATCCTTATGACACATAAGCTAATGACTGGAAGTACTTATATGATTAATAGTAGGACCCGAAGATGACGCAAATGGGGCGCTGAAACTAATCGTCTTAATGATAAATACATCGAAAATACTGCTTCGGTACTCCATTTCCATTACTTATATTGTCAGACGCTCTCCCACGTTCACAATAGGTATGGACTTTCGCAATGTCCATATGAGTGTCGATCCTACTTTCTTAGACTAGGCTCTGAATACACTGACGGGGAAAAAAAAATCCAACTCCAAGGAGTTGTGCGAAATCAACGAAAGTTGGTAGGCGTGTTTCTACATCTGAAAGATGTTATCTAAGAGGGTGAGTCAAATGAAAACCTTAAATTTGTAATAACAACTCGAAATTTCGCGCCGTTATCCGGTAAGTTGGTAAGCGTTCTACAAACAGCGTGCAGAATGGCCTGTAGGTGACACCATAGTGCAGATGCACACATACCGTCGCAGTATCAGTATAAAGATGGCCGCCCCAATTGCGACTTGCGCCAGGAAAGAACAGCGTTCCATTATTCGGTTTTTGTATAGCTAAGGTGTGAAACCTATTGAAATTCATCGACTTGCGAAGGTTCAGTACGGTGATCCATGTTTCTCACAGCAGCAAGTCTACGAATGGAGTAGGAAGTTTGCAAATGGTTTGACTTCAGTGGAAGATGCTCCTCGTCCAGGTCAGGGGCAACGAGTTGTGACTCCACAGAACATTGCAGCAGTTGAAGCCATTGTGAAGGAAAATCGCCGAATGACACTGTATGACATTGCAGCATGTTTACAGATTAGTCATGGGTCAGCACACCACATTGAGCAAGATGTGCTCCAGTTTCACAAAGTGTTTGCAAGATGGGTGCCACGGCAGCTGACTCCTGAAATAGGAGAACGACGTGTTGATGCCTTTGAAGAACTTCTTTGGCGCTTTGAACGAGAAGGTGATGGCTTCCTTGCAAGTATCGTTACTGGGGACGAAGCCTGGGTTCACTTCCACCAACCGGAAACGAAGAAAGCGAGCAAGGAATGGCGCCATTCCTCATCACCCAAACCATTGAAGTTTCGAACAGAACCATCAGCAGGGAAGGTTATGCTGACTCGATTTTGGGACGAAAAAGGCGTCATTTTGGAACATTACATGCCTAGAGGGACCACTGTCACCAGTGCATCATATACGGATCTCCTAAAAAATCATCTGTGGCCTGCAATCAAATCAAAGCGACGTTGTCCTTTTGCAGCAGGCCGGAGTGGCCTGCGGATCTAGGCGCTACAGCCTGGAACCGAGCGACCGCTACGGTCGCAGATTCGAATCCTGCCTCGGGCATGGATGTGTGTGATGTCCTGAGGTTAGTTAGAAGAACTTCTTTGGCGCTTTGAACGAGAAGGTGATGGCTTCCTTGCAAGTATCGTTACTGGGGACGAAGCCTGGGTTCACTTCCACCAACCGGAAACGAAGAAAGCGAGCAAGGAATGGCGCCATTCCTCATCACCCAAACCATTGAAGTTTCGAACAGAACCATCAGCAGGGAAGGTTATGCTGACTCGATTTTGGGACGAAAAAGGCGTCATTTTGGAACATTACATGCCTAGAGGGACCACTGTCACCAGTGCATCATATACGGATCTCCTAAAAAATCATCTGTGGCCTGCAATCAAATCAAAGCGACGTTGTCCTTTTGCAGCAGGCCGGAGTGGCCTGCGGATCTAGGCGCTACAGCCTGGAACCGAGCGACCGCTACGGTCGCAGATTCGAATCCTGCCTCGGGCATGGATGTGTGTGATGTCCTGAGGTTAGTTAGGTTTAATTAGTTCTAAGTTCTAGGCGACTGGTGGCCTCAGAAGTTAAGTCGCGTAGTGCTCAGGGCCATTTGAACTAATCCTTTTGCAACATGACAATGCAAGGTCCCACACTGCCCGTACAACAGTTGCAACAATCACAGACATGCATTTGAGTGTCTTCCTCATCAACTATACTCACCAGACCTTGCTCCCAGTGATTTCCATATGTTTGGACCACTCAAAGACGCAGTGGGAGGAAATAAGTTCAGTTCTGATGAAGAGGTACGCCACGCGGTGCATGAGTGGTTGCGCGGACTACCAAAAGAATTTTTCTCTAAAGGAATTTATGCACTTTGTAAGCGCTGGAGGACTTGCATTGAGCGTGGGGGAGATTATGTTGAAAAGTGATACAGCTTTGTACCACTTCTGCACAATAAATAATATTTTTAAAAAATATTTAAGGTTTTCATTTGTCTCATCCTCGTATTAAAAATTTCGCGCCAGTCGCGTATGAGTGGCGCTAGTAGTGGCGCAATGAGGATGCAAATCAGGTTTGCTTTAAATACATGCTGTAATGGTCGTGAGCGTTAGTACCCTTTGAGACTGGACGTAGTGAGCTGATGTTAGTCAAGAATGCATTCAAGACGACATTGTCAACTGGTCTCTGATTTTGAACGACGTCGTATAATAGGGCTACCAGGAGCTGATTGTTCCTTCTGCGATACTGCAAAAAGACCTGGTAGGAATACAGCCATTGTACATAATACTGGCGGCGGTGATCACGGGAAGGTAAGGTCGCAAGAAGTCCGGGCTCCGGATGGCCACATGGCACTACCGAGAGGGAAGGCTATCGTGTTCGTCGTATGGTTGTGGCGCCTCGTACTACATCTACATATATACTTCGCTAGCCATCAAGCGGTGTGTGGCGGAGGGCACAATTCGCGCCAAAGTCATATTTACCCTCCTCTGTTCCACTAGCGGATCGCGCGAGGAAAAAACGACTGTCTGAACGCCTCAGTACGAGCGCTAATTTCCCTTATCTTTGAATGGTGATCATTGCGAAATTTGAAAGTTGGTGGTAATAATATATGCTCTATATCCTCGGTGAAGATCGGATTTCGGAATTTAGTGAGCAGCCCCTTCCGTTTAGCGCGCCGTCTACCTGCAAGTGTGTCCCACTTCAAACTTTCTATGAGATTTGTAACGTTCTCGCGATGGCTAAATGTACCAGTCACGAATCTTGCCGCTCTTCTTTGGACCTTCTCAATCTCTTGAATCAGACCCAGCTGGTAAGGGACCCATACAGACGAACAATACTCCCAAGACTGGACGAACTAACGTATTGTAAGCTATTTCCTTTGTTGAAGGACTGCGTCGCTTCAGGGTTCTACCAATAAACCGGAATGTAGAGTTCGCCTTACCCGTTACTTGTGTAATTTGATGACTCCATTTGAGATCTTTTTGAATAGTCACACCCAGATAGTTGACGGATGTTATCGTTTCCAAAGACTGGGCATTTATTTTGTACTCGTACATTAATGGGGATTTTCGCCTTGTTACACGCAGTAGGTTACACTTACTAATATTGAGAGATAACTGCCAGTCATTACCCTACGAATTTATTTTCTGCAAATCCTCATTGATTTGTTCACAACTTTCGTGTGATACTGTGCCTGAAGCAGTAATTCGAGCAGCAGCTGGCCCCACAGTGCCACAACGAACAGACGCCCTGTAGGGAGCATTTCATTGGCATTACAACACCGCCATTTGCGACTTCAGTCGTATCAAGCGAGAGCTCACTGAAGGGCAGGGAGGAGGTCTGGTGTGTTTTCTGATGAAAGATGGATCTGCCTCGCTGCCTATGATGGCCGTATGATGGTTAGCAGGTGGCCAGTTGAGGACCTGCAACCAACCTGTCTGTATGCTAGACACACTGGACCTACACCTGGAGTTATGGTCTGGCGTGCGATTCCGCATGACACAAGGAGCACTCTCGTAGTTATCCCACGCACTGTGATCACAAAATTGTACGTCGCTCTGATGATTCGAACTGCTGTGCTGATATTCATGAACAGCATTCCAGGGGGTGTTTTTCAACAGGATACTACAGGGTCTTACTATAGGATCCTACTAGAGGACAGTCCTGCAATTACTTTTATAATTAACAATAAACAACTACATGAGGATATAGGTGCCAATATTTATCCTGAGACATATACACTAGCCGCGCGGGATTAGCAGAGCGGTCTGAGGCGCTGCAGTCGTGGACTGTGCGGCTGGTCCCGGCGGAGGTTCGTATCCTCCCTCGGGCATGGGTGTATGTGTTTGTCCTTAGGATAGTTTAGGTTAAGTAGTGTGTAAGCTTAGGGACTGATGATCTTAGCAGTTAAGTCCCATAAGATTTCACATACGTTTGAACAATTTTGAACATATAGACTTGCTCAAGATAGATTAGCATGGAGAGCTGCATCAAACCAATCGTGGGACTTAAGACCACAGCAACACCACGTAATCATAATTTAAAGCAAAGTCACAGGATAACGAACATCTTTTCTCAAAACACGTCAAGCTAGTGAAAAGCAAAAATGAAATAATGAAGACTGTATAGTCAAATACCATGCAGACCCCATAAATGCAACAAAGAAAATTAAATTACCTTTATTTTTGTACCACAGGACGATGTTTGTAATAACCAGTTTGTTTATGAAATAATTTTTTCAGTTACAAAAAAATGGTTCAAATGGCTCTGAGCACTATGGGACTTAACATCTGAGGTCATCAGTCCCCCAGAACTCAGAACTACTTAAACCTAACTAACCTAAGAACATTACACACATCCATGCCCGAGACAGGATTCGAACCTGCGACCGCAGCGGTCGCACGGTTCCAAACTGAAGCGCTTAGAAGCGCTCGGCCACCCCGGCCGGCTTTCAGTTACAGTCACTTTTTGCTGATAACAGAGTGACGCGTTTTGGCAGCATGCTGTCATCATGAGTTGCATTACAGTTACATGTACGTTAACAGGAAGTCTGGTGAGGATTATTTCAAAAAATTGTTCTAAGCACTATGGCACTTAGCATCTGAGGTCATCAGTCCCCTAGACTTAGAACTACTTAAACCTAACAAACCTAACGACATCACACACACCCGTGCCCGAGGCAGGATTCGAACCTCCGACCGTAGCAGCAGCGCGGTTCCTGACTGAAGCGCCTAGGACCTCTCGGCCACAGCGGCAGGCGAGGATTATTTGCTGGGTGTGATAGTGAGGTTATGTACTGAAATTCAACCTTGAACAGAAATATTCGTTTATTTCAGTGTATACCTTATGTGAACTGCATGTTTAAATAATTTAACTGATGTCTTTTCTTGCATTTTTGCTGGAAAAATATTTGTGTGGCACACAGAGTACAACAATAAACACACCACCACTTAATATTTTCACATTCAAATGTTTGCCGTCCAGAGATTTTTAGCAGCCAAAATAAACCTTCTTCAGTTGCTATGTTACATTAAATGTATAAGGGACGCCAAACAGACTTGTATGAAGAACTAAATATTTTCGCTCATGGCGCAGTACATTGAACAGGTTTCTTAATGATAAGCTGCAAAGTAACAATGTAAATTTCTTCAAAAATTTTTCCACTTGGGTATTTCTGTTCATTAATATAAAGATTTAAAGAAAATATTGTGTTAACATTATTAAAGAAACAATAAATACCAAATAATCATAGTCAATACATACTATACAAGTAAGTGTACAATGTGCGTGCCTCTAAAACTCAGAAACAAGTCCCGGTACGATCAAGGGAGTAACATGGTGTGGTAGCCCTCTGCCCCCCATCCATGACGAAAGTTCCCGTTTTTACTTGTAGGCTGTGCGTTCGGAGATAGAAGGGCTGGGGAGTTTCGCCCTCTAGAGATTTCTAGAACACTCAAAAACATTCGAAAATATTAGAGAACATTCCAGGAAATTCGAGAGCATTCCACAACATTCCGGAATGTTCCACAATGATCTGGGATGTTCCGGAATGTTCAGTAACATTCTGAACCGTTCGGGACGACTCCAGAAAGTTCGGGAACATCCCGGAACATCACAGGGCATTGTGGAACATTCCAGAACACTCTCGAATGTTGTGGAATGTTCTGGAACATTGTGGACCATTCGAAGCCTTTTTGATATGTTCTGGAATTCGACACTGGTGAGGCTACCCATTGGTATGGGTATATAAAGCAAGACCCGTCGTGTGTTCTAACGTCAGTTGCTTATCAGTGACGGAGGGAGAAACCGAAAAAGTAGTGCAGTGAGTGAATAAAGAGAAACAGCGAGACATTAGAAAAGCAGTCAAATGATACAGTGACTGAATATAAATCGACAATAAAATGTGATAAGTGTACTCAGTGTATTTGTTAATAAAAAAATTGATATATATTTTAGATCACGCCCAAACGTAAAAGATGAGGAGATCTTGCCAGTTCTGAAGCAAAACGACGAAAACAAAAAGAACAGGGAGAAAACGAAACAGACGAAGAGCGTGCCAAGCACATTGAAATATCAATGACGAGAATGAGTGCGGTGAGAAGCAGAGAAATCGAAGAACAACAAAATGAATTGAAGAATCAAGAATTGCGACACAAGCTTATAATAAAAGACTGTGAGCTCAAGGCAACCATGAAAATGTCACCCTACGAGAAGCGCGGAGGAGGACAAGTAAACAAAACAACGTAACAAATGAAGCACTCCCCTACGACCCGACGAAAGAATATAAGAAACACTACCACATCGTAATCGGAAAAATGGATAACATCTGACAACTTTGCAACGCGAAAAAATTCAGTAGAGAAACACCAGGATTCTGTTGCATGAATGGAAAAATTCGATTACCACCACTGGAAGCACCTCCGCAGGAATTTTTACATTACATGGCCAGACAAACTTCAGAATAAAAACACTTTCTTCGAAATATAAAAGCGTACAACGCCCGCATCCAAATGACTTCTTTCGGTGTCACTTCGCTCAACGCTAACAGAGATGAAATCGATTGTCTTTTTTCCATCCAAGGGCAAATCTGTCACAACATGGGATGATTACTAGCACTACCCAACGAAGACTATAAATTTCTGCAAGTATATTTCATCGGATATGAAGAAACATAAATTGATCAACGATTTACAAATATCGGTGGATTGAGACGAGAAGTAGTCCGATATGTACAGAGGATCTTACACGAATACAATCAACTGATTCACATATTCAAAACAGCACTAGACTGAATGATTTATGATGACTGTGAAGCTATAATTCGAGCCAACAAAAGACCACATGGAGAACATAAACGTCGATTTAAAGTATCTCAGACAGACGAAGTCGCCAACGTTATTGTGAACAATGAAAACACAAGCTGTGACATAATTGTACAACGAAGAAGAGAAGGAACGCATTACAAAGACATACCGTTCAGATGATGTCCTCTAATATTCATTAATATTTCTACACGAGAGGACGGATATCATTTTAATTTGAAACAAATTCAAACTGAAACAGGCATAGAAACAAAAAAAGTCACTTCCAATGAGTTATATGCTTACCGCTTAATGATCAGAGACAAAGAAACATACAATCACATTCTCAACACTCGCCGTTTATTCCACCAATTCCTGACAGATATGTGTGCAAAAATAGAAGTGGAACGGAAGCTTTACATAAGACTGAATTAGAAGAAACTATACACAGAAGAATGCATCCACCTTCTAGACGCAATTATAAATAATGGAAACATTATCGACATTAACTCTTATCATACATAGGCAGTCCGAGACACTAGCACGAATACACACAAGCTGCCATGACCTACATTAGAAAATATGGACGATCTGATCTCTTCATAACATTCACATGCAACTTGTCGTGGCCAGAAATCAAAGAACAACTAAGATACGGACAAGCCCCCATGCATCGACACGACATAATGGCCAGAGTTTTCCGACAAAAACAAATGATATTTATTGAAGTCATCACAAAATACCACATCTTTGGAACCGTTAGATACTGGATGTACACAAAGGAATGGCAAAAACGTGGACTGCCTCACTCACACAGTCTCATATGGCTACGCGACAGAATTCATCCCACGGATATCGACAAAATCATCCAAGCTGAAATTCCCGATCCACAAGAAGATTCGGAACTATACGACATAGTTGTGAAAAACATGATTCGCGGACCATGTGGGCCAATTCGTCATGTACGAGAGATGAAAAATGTACAAAAAATACCCAAAACCATACTTTGACGACACACAAACCGGAGTTGATGGCTATCCCAAATACAGAAAACGATCACCTAAAAACAGTGGCTTCACAACAAAAATACGAACACGAGGCAGTGACAAACAGGAAATAGATGACAAATTGGTAGTACCATATAACACGCTACTTTCCAAAATGTTCCAAGCAGACATAAACATAAAATATTCCAGTTCAGTGAAATAATTCAAAAATGTCTGTAAGTATGTGAACAAATGCAGTGACACGGCAGTATTTCATATAGCCACAGACAGCGAAAAACAAAATAGGAACGACGAGATCCTCATGTACCAAATGGGAAGATAAATCAACAGTAACGAAGTGGTGTGGCAGATTTTCGGGTTTCTCATACACCAACTACGCAACATCTAGCAGTACGTTAGGAGAAATGTCACAGAGTTTACTTCACCAAAGATACCGCCAGAAAAATTGCAAGCGAACAACCTCAGAACACAACATTAACAGCTTCTTACCAACTGGGCGAAACGTATCCATTCGCAAAAACAATACTATATACCGGCGTCCCTAACTAACGTACGTGGAACACAACAAGAAACATCTTTCAACGACGAAAACAAGGAATTCCAGTAGAAGATCATCCAGGAATCATGAAAACGCGCACTAGGCCGATTATACACCGTACCTCTGAACAACGCCGAATGTTTCCATCTCCAGATGTTGCTACACGAAATACGGGGACCAACAGGTTTCACAGATCTCAAGACTATTGACAGTTACCTACTCCAGAAGTACGGAGAACCATGCCAACGCTTAGGACTACTGGAAAACGACAACTACTGGAAATTAACAGTACAACAAGCGTCACTCACAGCCTCAGTTGAACAAATGAAAGACTTATTCGCCATAATTCTAACATGTAACCCATTTAATCCAAAGCAACTTTGGGATCCCTTCAGAGAGAGTAGGCGTGATGACGTACCAAATCCTACAAGCTCATCCTGAACTGATCATAGAGTTCAACAACGACATCTTCAATGAAACACTCATTCGCCTAAAAGACAAATGTTTAGTAATAAACAACCGGCCCTTAGTACAAATTGGGATGCAAGCACCACGAAAAGAAGCTATCAGTGAGCTAAGCTTCGAAATTACAAACGAAAAAAGCTGCAACGTCAACGAAGTACATCAATACATTGCTCACAACAAACCGTTCATCAACGACAATCTAAAGGAAATTTACAACGTTATCATGGACCGGATCGAGACCAACACTGGTGGAATTATTTACTTGTGCGCACCATGCGGCATCGCGAAAACGTTTCTAATAAATCTACTGCTGACGGAAATACGTGCTAAACAACATATCGCACTTGCGCTAGCATCATCCGGCATTGCAGGCACACTTAGGTAAGGAGGACTAACTGCCCATTCTGCCCTACAACTACCGTTGAATATAGGCGAACAACAATTCCCAGCATGTAAAATCTCAAGAGCATCTTGGCGGAGTGAACTTTTATGGTAAGCTAAAATTACCTTCTGGAACGAATGCACAATGGCACATAAAGAATCACAGGAAGCTACGGGAAAAACATTACAAGACTTGCGAGGAAACTCTGAAGTGACGAGAGGAGCACTGCTGGAGATTTTCGACAAACACCTCCAGTTATCCCCAAGCCAACACCAGCAAACGAGATCAATGCTTGCTTAAATAAACCACATCCCGGCCATACACAAATACTACATAAATATGCTTACATTAAAAATTGTATTTCTATTATTTGTACTATCTTAGCAACTGAAATAAGCTTATCTCAGCAGTCAACAGTCTTTGGACTGCAAACATTTGAATGTGAAAGTGGTAAGCGATGGCGTGTTTACCACTGTGCTCTGTGTGCCAGACAAACAAATTCCAATATATATATATATATAGACATTTCAGATTCTGCATCTACATCTACATCTTCATGATTACTCTGCAATTCACAATTAAGTGCCTGTTCTATTCAAAATGGTCAAAAATTTGACTTTTTTGTAATTGCAGTTTTGGAAAGGTCTATGTGTCTAGAATGCTAGAATGTTGAGGCGGAAATGTTTTTTAATCGTTGCGTTATAGAAGTTTCTACAGTCAATTGTTCGAAGCAGAGTCACGGCCGCCGTGGGAAGCTCTCAGCCGGAGACGTTCGGCTCAGGTAAAAAACATGTCGTGCCTTGACACACGTTCACGAAATGATTTACATTGCAGTATGCATGCAAACATATTCGCCGAAAAAGCTGACGAACAACATGTGCAAGCTGCCGAAAGCAGCGTATCCGGCTCAGCCAGGTCGGCTTTTCTCGCCAGGAAGAACGAGGGAATTGCTCTGTAGGGACAATTCGAGTTAGAGGAAGGGTTGATATACAGTCCTGGAATTACTGACTAAACGTAAGTAACGAAAACACTTTTTGTTTGGTTAAATTTTGGCAAAAACTGATCAAAACATAATTTTTAGTCCAACCAATTGGATTAGCCATTTTGAATTGTGAATCAGTAACATCAAAAGTATATAACAACATGTAGTTTATGCGAATTGAACTAATAATACATATAAATGTTTTCCCTAAACTTTAAATAGGTTTTTATCGAGAAACGATTTTTCAAAAGAGCATGCAGCATAAAATAAAAAGCTATTACCCTTTGACCCCGAAAAATAAACACTTTTCTTGGGAGCTTATACCTTTAATGTATGAAATTTTTTAGTATTAACTATTTTTTGTAAAGCCATAAAAAGTGAAACAAACCCCCAAAAATCGAACTAAAAGTTCGAATGAACACCATATCGTTAAATTTAAAGTTATTTCATTGTAGTTAGGTATAAGTTTCCATAAATGTAATGTAGTATCTACAGATATTATCCATTTTTGGTTTCCTGAAGGGTTACACTGCACGCAGTCTGCGTACTTCAAACTCCCAGGCTCTTGATCAAATAATAATTACGGACATCATTTTGTTTCTCGTTTTTCTCGTTTTTCTATTGAAAATATAAAATAAAGTTCGTAGCATGATCGATCTTAATAGTTAAACAGATGCTTTGTATGTCTTTTCATTGTCTCAAAAGAAATTCCAAATTTGCCTATTTTTTGCTCGTTGAATGAGAACCTCGCCTTAAGCTACTTCTCTACCGTTCCAATCTCCAACAGTGTACGGGAAAAATGACCACTTAAATCTTTCAGTGCGAGCTCTGATTTCTCTTATTTTATTATGATGATCATTTCTCCCTGTGTAGGTGGGCGCCAACAAAATATTTTCACACTTTGAGGAGAAAGTCGGTGATTTAAAATTTCATAAGAAGGGCCAGCGGCATCGAAAAACGCCTTTGTTTTAATGTGTCCCGTCCCAATTCGTGTGTCATATCCGTGACACTCTCGTCCCTATTTCGCGATAATAAAATACGAGCTGCCCTTCTTTGAACTTTTTCAATGTCCTCCGTCAATCCTATACGATGTGAATCCCACACCGCACAGAAATACTCCAGAAGAGGGTGGGCAAGCATAGTGTAAGCAGTCTCTTTAGCAAACCTATTGCATTTTGTAAGTGTTCTGCTAACAGAAGGCAGTCTTTGGTTTGCTTTCCCCACAACATTGTCGACGTGACCGTTTCGTAATTGTAATCCGTAAGTATTTAGTCTGGTTGACAGCCTTTAGTTTTTGAGTGATTTATCGTGTAACTGAAATTTAGTGGATTATTTTTAGATCTCATCTGCATGACTTCACAATTTTCAGGATTTAGGCTCAATTGCTACTTTTCTCATTATACAGATATCTTGCTAAATCATTTTTGTAATTCATTTTGATCACCTGCTGACATTACATGACTGTAAGTGACAGCATCATCTGCAAACGATCTAAGACGACTGCTCAGGTTGTCTCCTAAGTCGTTTATGTACATAAGGAACAGCAAAGTGCCTATAATACTTCCTTGGGAAACGCCAGAAATTACATCTGTTTTACTCGATAACTTTCTGTCAATTATTAATGTACTTGTAACTGTACTGGGCCTGATGATGACAGCATGTTGCCGAAATGCGTTATACTAATAAATATTAGTAAGAAGTGACTGAAGCAGTAAAACTAAATTCATAAATTTATAACACAATCGCTGACCCTTTTCCATATAACGTGGATGAATTAAATAAGTTTGTTGGAGCGTCCAGTTTTCACAGTGTGTAGATAAATGTCTATATATATAAAAGAAAGTCGTGTTAGTTACACTATTTATAACTCAAGAACGGCTGGACCGATTTGGCTGAAAATTGATGGAGAGGTAGCTTAGAACCAGGAGACGGACAGAGGATACTTTTTATCCCGTTCGACCGCTATAAAACGTGGTATACCAAAAACGCATCTGGCATGGAACAACAAAACGCAAATGACAGCTAAACGTCTATGGTTAAGTATCAGTATATATCATTAATTAAAAATTTAAAGAAATAATTTGTAGTTTCTTTGAATCATCATTAACAATGCCGTGACCAAGACGATCAAATATTTCTCGACAAAACCGTAATGCAAGAAGGTTACAAAACATTGCGAATGAAAGGACTGAAGAAGAACAACAAATTGCCCGTGAAGAGCGCCTCGTTAGTATGGCTCGATTTTGTGCTTCTCAATCACAAGAGCAAAGTGAGGCAGCCAGTGAAACGGCTCGGTTGGCAATGCGAAATCGTCGAGCGAACAACAGAGATCAGCGTGTAGATAATTTTCGACGCAGAAGAAGAGAAAAACTATCCAATTGAATTTTTAAACTCCTTGGATGTGCCTGGCTTACCACCGCACAATTTACGCCTAAAAGTTGGCTCCGTAGTAATCATGCTTCGAAACATAAACCAACCAAAACTGTGTAACGGTACACGTTTGCTGATAAGTAAATTGATGAACAATGTTATTTACGCGCCGATACTCGAAGGAAAATTGGAAGGTGAGGAAGTTCTCATTCCGAGGATCCCGATGATCCCAACCGATATGCCGTTTGAGTTTAAAAGACTTCAATTTCCGATCCGTCTTGCATTCGCCATGACCATTAACAAATCACAAGGCCAGTCCTTGAAAGTTTGTGGTTTAAATCTGGAATATCGATGTTTTTCACATGGTCAATTATATGTGGTATGTTCACGGGTCGAAAGACCATCTGCGTTGTTTGTCCTTGCGCCTGATAATAAAACAAAAAATGTCGTGTATCACAAGGTACTTAATTGAAGAGTGGAAGCAATGCACCAAAAACATAAAGAATAAAGAATCATTAAAATACTTAATTTTTTTATTTGTATTTCCTAATGAAAAATTGAACTTAACATCCAAAATCAGATTATTTATTGGCTTTAAGGCGGAACAGATTTCGCCGGGTCAGCTAGTTCTTTCTATAAATTCGAACATCTTTTTCTTGTTGAAACATAATATTTACGTGCATTTCAGATTATTTCGCCTTTTACGTTAAAGAGGTGTTGTGTGGATTTTTCCCAGGAATAGTACAGTTTTATTTTTGTATGTAAATGTTTCGAATCCTTAAGTATCCCACACAAAAACGAAACTAATATTCCAGAGAAAGATTCCTGAAGATGCCTTCCATATAAAATGCGAAATGCGTCTTGGAATGTAAATAAATATTGTATTGAAGCAAGAAAAAAAAGAGCGTGAATTTATTAAACGAATGTTTATAGTGTTTTTCAGAACTACATCTTGGCAACTGGACACTTCTACTCTAAATAAACTAAATGAAAATTAAAACAGTTTGGCATCATACCTTGAGAACAAGCACCGCAAGTACGAAAGCGAGCAGCTGCCATGGCGCCATGGCTACGTGACACACTGGCTACCTGCTCCTCCTATTCCTGGAGTAAACAGCGCCGCTAGGTGCCCGGTTGTTAATTCGCAAGGCGCAGCGCGCCGTACCCCCTATTATAACCGCCTCTGCTGACGCATCCTTTACGAGCGAGCGCCAGTTTGTTAACCAGTGCACCTTGTTTTCAAAATACGGAAGCGTGTTCTGCGGTGTCAGCGCCAAGCTCCGCTTCCCAGTACACGCGCGCTCCCCGTCACGGATGATCGTCCCTCAGCAATGAGTACTGCTGTGCTGTGGCGGTTTATACGTGTAGCGCATACATATACATCTACATCTACATGGATACTCTGCAAATCACTTTTAAGTGCCTGGCACAGGGTTCATCGAACCACCTTCACAAGCCTCTATTATTCCAATCTCGTATAGCGCGCGGAAAGAACGAACACCTACATCTTTCCGTACGAGCTCGATTTCCCTTATTTTATCGTGGTGATCGTTCCTCCCTATGTAGGTCGGTGTCAACATAATATTTTCGCATTGTGACGAGAAAGTCGGTGATTGGAATTTCGTGAGGAGATTCCGTTGCAACGAAAAACGCCTTTCTTTTAATGATTTCCAGGCCAAATCCAGCATCATTTCTGTGACACTTTCTCCCATATTTCGCGATAATACAAAACGTGCTGCCCTTTTTTGAACTTTTTCGATGTACTCCGTCAGTCCTATCTGGTAAGGACCCCAGACCGCGCAGCAGTATTCTAAAAGAGGACGGACAAGCTTAGTACAGGCAGTCTCCTTACTAGATCTGCTACATTTTCTAAGTGTTCTGCCAATAAAACGCAGTCTCTGGTTAGCCTTCCCCACAACATTTTCTATGTGTTCCTTTCGATTTAAGTTGTTCGTAATTGTAATACCTAGGTATTTAATTGAATTTACGCCTTTTAGGTTAGACTGATTCATCGTATAACCGAAGTTTAACGAATTCCTTTTAGCACACATGTGGATAACCTCACACTTTTCGTTATTTAGGGTCAATTTTCACACCATTCAGATATCTTTTCTAAATCGTTTTGCAATTTGTTCTGATCTTCTGATGACTTTATTAGTCGATAAACGACAGCGTCATCTGCAAACAACCGAAGACGGCTGCTCAGATTGTCTCCCAAATCGTTTATATAGATAAGGAACAGCAAAGGGCCTATAATATTACCTTGGGGAACGCCAGAAATCACTTCTGTTTTACTCGATAACTTTCCGTCAGTTACTACGAACAGTGATCTCTCTGACAGGAAATCTCAAATCCAGTCACATAACATAAACGATATTCCACAAGCACGCAACTTCACTACAAGCCGCTTGTGTGGTACAGTGTCAAAAGCCTTCCGGAAATCCAGAAATACGGAATCGATCTGAAATCCCTTATCAATAGCACTCAACACTCACGTGAATAAAGAAAGAGCTAGTTGTGTTTCACAGGAACAATGTAGCCAATTCCTACGTAATATTTTTCCTATCCAACATGTTTTCCTCTTACGTATCATCCTCATGAAGGTCCTCTCTCTGCTATCTAGCTCCGCACCTCCTCATTTCTCATTCTATCGGGTCATTTCACTTACTCTTCTCTTCCCCATAACCATATTCCAAAACTTTCTACATATTTTTATTCTTTCTGTCCGACTGTCCACGTTTCAGAACCATAAGACGCCACACTCTACACAAAACATTTGGTGCACCTTCTGATAAGTGTAATGGGGACGCTGCCGGTTGTCAGCAAACCTTTCACTCTCCCGAAAGCTCTCTTTCCCACTGAGATTCTACGTCTCATTTCCTCTGCACAACTTCTGCTGGAAGTTTCAGCTTCCCAAACATTGGAAAGAGTGAACCTGCTCTAATACCATTCCATCTAATGATATATCAATCATGTCGTCTTCTTTTCAGATTGCCGGCCGGTGTGGCCGTGCGGTTCTAAGCGCTTCAGTTTGGAACCGCGTGACCGCTACGGTCGCAGGTTCGAATCCTGCCTCGGGCATGGATGTGTGTGATGTCCTTAGGTTAGTTAGGTTTAAGTAGTTCTAAGTTCTAGGGGACTGATGACCTCAGTAGTTAAGTCCCATAGTGCTCAGAGCCATTTGAACCATTTCTTTTCAGATTCCCATCTCTTTGGACTTGCCGATGTTCGGTTACATTCCAAACTCTTTACCCACACTTACGATATTCTTCATCCTTGCCTGAAGCACTTCCTCCGTTTTTGCTTGCATAGTCATGTCATCAGTGTGCTTGATGGTTTTATTTCTTTCCTTCCAGCTACATGTTGTTTGATTTTTCCCAGGCCTTATTGATTAGCTTCTCAGCACATATATTGAAATGTGTTAGTGATATACAGCAACCCTGTCTCAAACTTCTACCAATACCCACTTCTTCAGTTTCATTTTCTTCTACTCGAACTACCACTTTCCGTCCCATATACAGTTGCTTTATCAACCTTCTATCAATCCAATCTATACCAGTATCTTTCAGTATATTCAACAGCATACACTAGTCAATTCTGTTAAATGCTTTTTGCCAGTCGAAAAAACAAGCAGTCATTGTTCTATTCACTTCCAAAAATCTTTCTGCTATCATCCTCAGACACCCAATTGCATGTATGGTCTCTCTCTTCTCTTCCTAAATCCGAACGGAACTTATCTTACTGTTTCCTCTACTTTCCATTCAGTTCTTCTCAGCACTATTCTTGTCACAGCCTTGGTAGTGTGGCATATAAAACGAATTATCCTACAATCTTTCCATTGATTGGCATTACATTTCTTTGGTAAAATAACCATTATGGCCTTAAGGCTATATTCAGGCCAACATACCTGTGTCACATAATCTGTTAATCAGATTTGTAATTCTAGTTACAGCGTCATTCCCTAAGACCTTCAGTGCCTCATACTGTATTTTATTACAGCTCATCACTTTCCTTTCCTTAAGATCCTAGATCGCTTTCTCCGCTTCCCATTTTTCTATCAATGGTCCCCACTGTTTTCCGCCGCATTCTTGTTCATTCTCTAAGACTAATCCTCCATGATCAGCCATAGAATCATATAGGTCTTCTATGTATGCCGTCCATATATCCCTATTTTCTTCCGTATTCATTGTTATCTACACCTGCTCTTTTAGCATTCCTTTCTTGCTAGTTTTCCGCGGTTTTTTCATTGTTAAACACTCTGCAGTTCTGTACATTTCATCTATTTTTCCTTTCCTTTCTTATTCTTCTACCTCCTCACACTGCTTCTTGATCCACTCTTGGTTTCTCAGTAGCCCTCCTAAGTTCGTTGTTCAGTTTTCTATATTGTCATTTTTCTTTTTCCGAAGAGTAATTTTTGCACTTTCTCCACTCAAGCATTTTATCTAATACTTTGTGTGACCCATCGCTTTTCATTCCTCCTTTTTTCCACTTTTCCAACATTTTTTCTAAAGTTTCCAGCTCTGCATCTCTAAAGGTAACCCAGCCTTCTGATATATCCAAACTCGGTCTCACCCTTCCCAAGTTTTCTTCCATACTATTGTTCAAGGGCTCGGCATCTTCATTTTTGCCAGATTCCACTTCTTTCAAGATGTTTCTTTTTAATATGTTTTAGTCAATATCTTAAGCCTGCTAGAAGCAAGTTGTAACATGTGTTGGCATCTGCTCCAGGAAAAGATTTGGACATCCTGGCGCTGTTTTTAAATCTTTGGTTGGTTAAAATCTAATCTCTCTGGTCCTCGCTTTATCACCAGAGCTTTTCCATGCATACAGTCTTCGTTTATGACTTCTGAACCTGGTGTTGGCAGTCCAGAAGCCAAGACACTCATAAACCCTATCATTTTATCGCCTCTTTCATTCCGTTGTCCTAGTCCATAATCTCCAACATTTCCATGCCTACATCTCCCCGCCACGCTGTTCCAATCTCCCACCGTCACTGCTTTTATTTTACCTTTTCCGTCTTCTTCAAACATCTGTTCTATCTATACATATACTTCGTCCATCTCTTCCTCATATGCTTACAATATTGGTATGTACATTTAAACAAATATGGCGTCTACAGGGTCACTCAATATCTTCATTGTATCACCCTGTCACTGATAGGCATTATCGTGATTTTGTTCTTATCCAGATTCTTCCTGTTCAATAAGCCTACTCCTTCTTTGCGATCTCCTTTCTTGTATATCGTCTTATACTCTCCAGAATTCAGCTCTCCTTCTCGCTCCCATTCCCCTTCACGAAGTCCTAAAACGCTGATGTTATGTCTCTTCAGTTCCTTCTTCACATTGTTTAGCTCACCTTTCTCGTTCATTGTACTCACATTGAAAGTTCCAGCCGTCACTCAATAAATTTCAGTCTTCTTCTTGTTTAATCTCTCAGCGCACTGTTTCCCTGAGATAGTGCCCATCCGGAGATCCGATTGTGGGCAACGTATTCCGGAATATTTATTTTCAGGAACACCCATTCCAAGAAGGATTCTGTCCAATGGACTAAGGGTACCACATCGGTCTTTGATGTGTTTTTCCCTTGCCTTTTGCGTCCTAGACCGTTGACCTCCAAAAAGATTTTTGCACCATTAGAAGTGATTTGTCATTGCAAGGGCATGAGGGTTTCCCATTAACTTGCACTCAATGTTGTTAACAGACATTATGGTGGAATCTCACTTAACGATCAGCTCCCATAACGCGCAGTTCGCATAAGTGTGACGTCGCCAGACGTTCGCTCACGGCGGAGTCAACGTTCAACACTACGAACATCTTTAATTGTCGTCAGCGTCATATGAACAATGTCTGCAGTATGTACTGCAGTTTGGGTTTAGCGATCTTTCTGCTACCCTCTTAGAGCAACTTGTGAGCACACATTCTCCTAAACTTGTGTTCACACAGTGTGTTTCTGTGTGCAAATTTTAATAACCTTCGTAGAAATGTTCCCAAAGATAAAGCCGCGAAAAGACGAACATAACAGAAAGAAAATGACCTTAGAAATAAAACGTAAAATCATTGAAGAACGCGAACATGGTGTGAGCGTTGCTGATTTAGCTCGTACATACGATAGGTCTACATCAACTATTTATAATATCTTCAAGAACAAGGACAAGATTGGCGAGATAGCTGCTTCAAAGTGAGAGACAAGAGTATCTAAACAACGGTTTTGTATTCTGGACAATGTCGAAAGGTTGCTTCTTATATGGGTAAATGAAAAGTAATTGCAAGGCGACACTATTAACGGGAACATCATATGGGAGATGCGAGAATGGTTTTCGCCGACCTCGTTAAGGAGATGCCAGGATTATCAGCAGCTTAAGAAGTGTTTAAGGGAAGCTGTGGTGGGTCGAGAAGTTTAAGAGAAGAACCGGCATCCACATCGTTGTGAGGCACAGTGCAGCAGCCTGCTCCGACACAAAGACAGGAGAGTACTTCATCAGCAACTTAAAGATGCTCGTAGATTCTGAGGGTTATTTGCCGCAACAGGTACGTAATTGTGACGAGACGGGTCTATTCTGGAAAAAGCTGCCGAAGCGTGCCTTTATAACATAGGAGAATGCACTGCCGCACACAAGCCAATGAAAGACCGTCTCACACAGTATCCTGTGCCAATGCAAGCGGCGATTTGAAAATTAAACCGCTGCTCGTTTACCATTCAGAAACTCCACGAGCCTCCAAAAAGTGTTAAGCCCAGAAGAGCAGGTTTAATGTGATATGGAAGTCCAGCAACAAGGCTTGGGTGACACGTGCACGTGATCTTTTTGTGATTGGATCAATGAAGTGTTCGGTCCTTCGGTGAAAAACTATTTGCTTCACACGAATATGTCACTCCATGTCTTGCTTGTTATGAACAACGCACCTGCCCATTCTCCATGTCTACAATACCTGAAGAAGAATTTCAGTTCATCAAGCTTCACTTTCTGCCTCCCAACACCACTCCGTTACTCCAGCCTATGAACCAGCAGATTGTTTCTAAGAAGCTCTACACTAAAGCACTCTTAGAACATTGCTTTGAGTTGACTGAAGCTACCAATCTCACTCCCATAGAGTTATGGAAATATCACTTCAACGTCGTTGCCTGCGTGAAGATGATCGAAAAGGCGTGGGAAGGGGTTACCAAAAGAACTCTTATTTCTGCTTGGAAGAAGCTATGGCAGAATTTGACTCTCAGGAATTTGAGTCAGTACCTCTGGAGCCTGTAGTCAACGAGATTGTGTTTTTGGCCAAGAGCATGGGACTAGAAGTGGATAAAGATGATATCGAAGATCACAGCAAGAAATGGCGACCGGAGAGACTAAGAAGGTGCAGTGTGTTTCACAGCACGCAGTTGTGGAGGAGGAGGAGGAGGAGGTGGAGGCGGTAACAGCAAAGCAGCAATCTTCTGGCGCAATAAGAGAAATGCTGAAAGCATGGGGATCGGTTGCATCGTACATTGAAAATCATCACCACAATAAAGCAGCGGCTATGCACTCTACATAAAATGGTTCAAATGGCTCTAAGCACTATGGAACTAAACATCTGAGGTCATCGGTCCCCTAGACTTAGGACTACTTAAACCAAACTAACCTAAGGACATCACACATATCCATGCCCGAGGCAGGATTCGAACCTGCGACCGTAGCAGCAGCGCGGTTCCGGACTGAAGCGCCTAGAACCGCTCGGCCACATGGGCCGGCTTATGCAATATACAAATGTCTTTGACGATAATGCTGTGCCACATTTTTGCCAAATGTTGAAGCGTCTGCAGAAACAAATGACTATAGACGGCTTCCTAGTAAAAAAGAATGAGTTATATATCGCGAATAATAAAGTATATAATGCTGTATGATAATTTTCTTTGAATAAATGGCATGAATAAGATAAATCCTTTAGTACATTTTCGGCTTGGAGCGCACTATCGTATTTTACATTAATTTTTATGGGATAAATTGTTTCGCTTAACAAGTGTTTCGCACTGCGAGTAAGATTCTGGAACTAATTATGCTCGCTGTGCGAGGTTCCACTGTAGTTGCTTTACACTGCTAACAAAGCTTGGATAAAAATCGTTCGTTGATATAATCTGGCACGAAACGACGTAGGCCACTCAGCGAAACAATCCGACAACCAGAAAAGCCCCAGAGATAGCTATTCGTTTGAATTAAGGTTAATGAAATTCCCCTTAGTGTTGTTTATACGTTATTATTTTATGTTACATTCATTTATTTAGACCGCCGTCACAATGTGTCTTTACAGTACGTTTCTCTGCCAACATGGGCGTCCGCAGAAACGTATGTACGAAGGGACAAGTCCCTAAAACAACCATTTTTGGTATAACTGATGCGTCGAGTTTGAGAGTGTATGATGTGCTAACCGCTTATTCAACTCTGATGCCGTCTATGACACTGCCTTTGCTAACAAATTTTCACATCTGATCATGTTAATGGATATATTGCATTATTTTCTTGCCTTCCATCATTTAATGTGGCTGGCTTAATGAA
This sequence comes from Schistocerca cancellata, assembly GCF_023864275.1. NCBI lineage: Eukaryota > Metazoa > Arthropoda > Insecta > Orthoptera > Acrididae > Schistocerca > Schistocerca cancellata. Next base: position 778,124,454 of record NC_064628.1, on the reverse strand, counting down.
AGGTGTACAATTATATTTTGAAAGTTACATTTTTGGGTTGGTTCGGTAAAGTGTAACCCATGGCTATTTTTACACTAGTTGTGCACGGTAAATATCCCGAAACCACCATCAACTTGACCGGTAGAACCGACGTTTAACGCCTTAATGCAAATGCCAAGGCGCACACCGTCTGCCCAGTTTGACACGCTATTGAACAACAGGACTGAAAGATTCGTACATCTATGGCTACATGTTGCGTTCTGTTGCTCCCCGTAGACAGTTCCTGCCGCGGACATCTTTCCACACTTTTTTCCTCTCTCCCCGACTGATGAATTTTGATATATAGACGAAGTGAAGTGTAGATGATCACACCTACAGTTTGTCCGTAGCCTTCAGCGTCTACTACAAATACTCCGCCGCTTAACATTGACAAGGGGACCATCAGACTTGTTAATCACAGATTTTGATGAATTTCAAGTATATGTCAGAATGATCTGTCGTGAGTACCTCGTTAACGGTTTTTCATGCGATGGCCCTTGTTTTCGAGAAAATCGATGTCGAAGTACATTATGTTTCGAGTGAACGTGAGTAGCGCGGGGGTTAAGGAGGTTATCGCCTACCACACTGGTGGTGCTGGTTCAAACCCTGCCTGTACATTTCTTTCTTTCAGTTTCATCGAAAAGAATACCATTAAATTGTATATGTCATGATGATTCATTTAAAAATAGTCATTTTCAACGTAGTTGTCTCATTAACAAATTAAACGTTACAGCAAACTTTCTTCAAATGTGTGCTCCGCTTGTGTTTCGTAGCCAAAATTCCAAACATTTGAACTACTCCAAGGAGTTCTTAACGATGGACGGAGTATTAGCAGCTGTGGAAGGATTCCAGATGCATACGAAAATACTCATCTCTAATTTTGACTTCGATCATGGAAATAATACAGATCAAATCGACTGCCAATACCAATCGAAGCACGATAGATCTATTGCGGAACAAGGAGCGTAAACAAAATTGTACAAGATTAGTCATTACTTCACAAATAGAGCGATCTACATTTTCTCATGGTTAGACCATGAGCAACATCTATCTTTTTAAGGGAGCTTTACGGGAGACTTAGTCGCAAAAATTTCAACAGCACAACCGCATCGCATTTTCTTGGAATGGGTGACAATGCATGTATAAATATGAAAAACAGCTTCAGTTCAATTCAAATGGCTCTCAGCACTATGGGACTTAACATCTGAGGTCATCAGTTCCTTAGAACTTAGAACTACTTAAACCTAACTAACCGAAGGACATCACCCACATCCACGCCCGAGGCAGGATTCGAACCTGCGACCGGAGCGGTCACACGGTTTCAAACTGAAGCGGCTAGAACCGCTTGGCCACCCCGGCCGGCCAAAGCTTGAGTACTTTCCTAAGTTTTACTACTTTATGCGATACAGTATCATATTTTGCGGTAACTCCACAAACCGAGAGAGATAAAGTATCACACAGTAAGCTCGGTGAACTTAGGAGGCTATTGGCTCAATGAAGAATATTGTTTCTCCCATTTCTTCACATAAAGGTCGGAGTATTTAATTTTCTTGCTTCATAGAGTTTTCACAATTCCATTTTCACTGCGAGAGCGCATGATGAAAACTGATTCACTTTAGAAGCAAACGAAGATACACGTTAACGTTGACACTGTAACAGGTACGGGAGGTAGACTAAACAAATCGGAACGTTTCGAATTGGGCGTCATCTTTTTTCGATTGCTGGCAACTTAAGCGATCTATCAATACTGACTCTTCCGGATCATTGCAAAGTGTTATTGTGTCGTGTGAATCAATTGTGAACAAAATAATGCAACGAGTTTGTTTGAAAATGAATGTCTATATAATCCGCTTTCACGGGTCATTGTTACTTCCGAGTGCCATACAATCATCTCTCCATAATCCTGGACGATGTTGCCTCAGAGTCCCCGTTTGAATATCACTGGACAAAGAAGGTCCATACAAAGTAGTTCAGACGTCCCAGCAGAAAAGCAGACCCTGACGAGGACCTACTGAAGATGGGTAGATACTATAAAGCATCGAGGAGTATCATGCATCCATTTGGATGAAGACAATAAAACTTAAAATCTAAAAGATACAGTTATCCAGAACTGAACGTCAAATAACTCATGTATTCATCGATTCCAACGAAGCGTGCGACTAGTCACTTAATATAGCTGCTAACAAACAGCTTTGCACAACAAAATCGTTTCATGAAACACGATTACCGACAGTCGTTTCGTTCCTCAAGTTCAAATGGCTCTGAGCACTATGGGACTTAACATCTGAGGTCATTAGTCCCCTATAACTTAGAACTACCTAAACCTAACACATCCATTCCCGAGGCAGGATGCGAACCTGCGACCGTAGCAGCCGCGTGGTACCGGACTTGAAGCGCCTAGAACCGCTCGTCCACAGAGGCCGGCTCGTTGCGTTCTGTTTCTTAGAAATTTTCCTGCCTTATCCGCTCACCTGTGAAGCAAACAGAACCCAGATGGGTCGCTCTTAATGAGGAGATATAGTCGGAAACTGCTGAAGCTGGTCGTCGACAACGCAGCTGTACGTGGACACGACACGGTTAGAAAATTTTTGCCAAAAGCAGGAAGAACTAGAAATCTCCACGCATCATACAAAGAATCGCAGCTGACACTCAACATACTCAGTCTTACTGTAGTATTTATACCGAATATCCCGTAGATTCCATCCTTTTCCTAGCTAATATTTATCGATAGTACATTACACAACGAATACTCCAGCGTGACAGGAAAAGAGTGCAGGTCACTCCTGTTCACAAAAAGGGTAAAAAATTTTATGTACAGAATTACAGACGACAATTGCTGGTCTGTGTCTCTTGCAGGATCCTTGAGCATATTCTAAGCTCAAACTTTTGACCTACCTGGAGGAAAGAAAACCTCTCTCAAAGTCCAGTAATAATGGATTGAAAATATTTCTAATTGGTTTCTTAAACAATAATGCTCCAGACAAAAATTCAAAATATGAAGGCACAGTGTGCATCAATACGTAGGTATACAGAGTGTATGTAACTTTGGGTAAACATAAACAAACTTTGGCCTCACAAAAAAAAAATTTTCAAAGTAGCTCCAATCAGCGTTACGTACATTCTGCAAAGCTGTACATAAAAAATGCTTTGGATGTCCCTTACAGTGTACAGTATAGCTCTGCACAACTTTACGCATGCTTGTTAAAAATAGGTGATGCCAGGCCACGTTGAGATTTTAAAAATTGGCCAGGAGGAAACAGGACTCGCGCACTAAGGTTTCCATACAAACTTAGTTATGTGAACAGACAGCTCATCCAGACCGGAAATTGAGAATCTCGGTCATTTTCGCCCGATACTGACATCGATACTGACAAGATATCGGCCCCAAGGCTCCCAATGTTTTGGAAAATGTCTTAATTTCAATAATATGAATGTGACATGGATTCACGCAGCAGACTAGCGACCATTATTGTAATAATCAGTAGTAGGCTGACTGGGTCGCTATCGTAAATGCCAAATATCAGGCAAGAAATGACTTTTTTGCTCATACGACGCGTTTCGGAATTTATCCATAATCAGATATCTAGCCTTTACTGCATGTTGATGTGTGAAACGCCATGTCTACGTGCAGTAATCGCTCCCGGGGTATCTGTTTCCTGGTAAAGCATGCTTTATAACTATGCAATTACAATTTTATTTATATATAGGCACTGATTACGTCTGTGGACTGTGAATAATAATAGAATAGAGACAATTATGTTATATTTTGTATTTGTAAAGGATCAAGTACTGGATTTGTGAAATAATATGTGTGTCGCGAGTTCTGAAACCGCCACAGAAAAGAATTAGTAAAGAAAAACTCAGAGATTTCGTGACAATCAGCCATTGTATAAATAGTAGTGTAAGAATAATAATGTCGTTGTCGTCTTCTTGGACTCACGTAGAGAGGAGGAACCTGTGGTGCTATGTTTAACGCATAGGTACCTTTCATTTGTCAATATTGTAAGCAGGACGCCATTAGGCGCTGATTATAAAGAAAGGTGTGTGAACTTGTTATTATTCGAGTTTTAAATATAGTCATTTAATGAGAAATCGCATAGTATTATTAGAAAGCTTGCCTGGTATTTTACCCATTTATTTAAGACATTTTCAGCTTTTTAAGTAGTGTCCGCGGTGCAGAGCGCCGACACGGCGGAACGAGCCGCCGCCGCGGCAGATTCAAATCTGATAATAACGGCAATCATACCGCAATAAGCGGTCAGGTAAAAAGGGAATTTAAAATTATTTCTTACAGCAGTTCGAGATCGGAGTACAAAGCAGCAGATTTTACGTTGTGTTTCACAGGCGGACGCAGGCTGCTAATAACGTAAACTTTAACAGTGCCGAAGTTAAAATACTTTCATGTTTCAAAAGGATATCTTGCTATGCAAAAATTCTGGACTGGTAAAAGTTATAGAAAAATCATTTTCTGGTTAATAATGATAATGATCTAGTGTTAGCCGTGGTACTGATTAATAATTAATGTTGACGAAAAATCCACTGCAAGGTCTGAGGTTCTTTACGCATTGCGTACGGTTACTTCATTATTTTTGATAACAGAAATAATTTCAGAACATTTTTACGATAGCTGTAGCAGAGATGGATATGTTGTGCATTCTACTGAGTTACAGTAACAAAACAGTGTTAATTTAATAAGAAGCCAGTTCCAGTATAATAATAATTAATCTCATTTGTTCGCAACCACATATTTTAGCACATACAATTAACCAAAGTAAACCAGTGTACAGAAAAAGTATTGGAGAGCGAAAGTGTGAAGCACTATGTCTACGTGCAGTAATCGCTCCCGGGGTATCTGATCATGAGTAAATTGTGAAGCACGTCATATGAGCAATAAAATCAATTCTTGCCTGATGTATGATTTTTACCATTGCGACCTAGTCAGCTTGGATGCAGAACTACTGTTTTAATTTCAAGTTTGACGTCGGATAAAAACTGACAGAAGGAATATTTTTTCGTGGGATATAATCACAAATTAACAATTTCCGGTTTTTTTTTGCTTTAATTCTACTGTGGAACGTTGCTTCTTGACAAATTTCATGATTCTAGGCCAAGTACCATATTGGATTTGATAAGTGAGTTTACGAATACCAAAGTATGTGATCTAAATGACCATAGCTTTTGGCTGCATTTACTTAGAAACTTTTTCATTCTTTTTCCCTTCTATTTACTCTCCTGAAGCATTTGGAACTTTCAATCATCTTACAAACGAAATTTTATATAGTATATTTCCTTCCGTTATTCGTATTTGTACCATGATCTTCATTATCCCTTGAATCCCCAGGTTGTATTTTGTATTGTTATAAAAAAATTGAATTTCGTTTGGTGATACTACAATGATTCACTCTTATCATTCTTCAGTTTTTGACGATTTTTCTATTGAAGTTAGTTTGTGGAACCAAGATTTCTGTGCGGTTTTGTCTAGTGTTGGTGTGTACATAGTAACTTCGTTTTATTGATCTTGATGTACAGTATTCCGTTTTTCTTTCCAAAGTGTTTCAGTGAAGTTATAAAATGTTTTGTTGAATAATTTTATATTTAGTTGTGTCAGAGTTAATACAGTTTCCTTCACAAGTATACCAGCTTCTGCATTGCATCTGGTTCAACTCTGACCTATAGCCAAAGTAGTTTCTATAATTTCTTCCGTTACACTGAATGCATTGCTCTCTAATTTTGATGTACTTGTAGGTATTCTCCAGTTTTCTTTCGTTGACTTTAATACAGATTTAGATTCGGTACATGAATAATAGCTATTGCTACAACGTTAACATCTGAGGGCTCGTTCAGCAGTTGACATCTACTTCAAAACAAGAAAAGAAGAAAATCGAAGCATTAGAGATGTGTTGTACAGACAGACGCTCAAAATTAGGTGGACTGATAAGATAAGAGATGAGTGCATTTTCTGCACAATCGGCAAGGACAAGCACATCTACAACACAATTACTAGAATAAGCGCACAATGGTAGGACATGCGTGAAGGCATCAGGCAGGAAGAAAGAAAAATTAGGGTTTTATGTTCTGTCTACAACGAGTTGTTCATTAGAGATGGAGCCACAAGCTCATATTTGGGAAGGATGGGAAAGGAAATCTGCCGCGTCTTTTCAAAGGAGCCATCACAGTATTTCTTTCTTTCCTTCTTTTGCTTGCACCATTGTCTTGCATTTTTCACAGGGTCGGCGTGGTTACGACAGGATTTGGCATGGTTAATTGAAGGGGTGGCCGGATGCCCTTCCTGCCGCCACCCCGTACCCCCCAGGACGGAATCAGTGTACCCCAGCTGTCTGTGTGTAGTGTAAACCATAAAATACTGTGAACGCGTTTCAAATGTCTGCGAGTCGTGTAACAGGCGGGACGTAGGGACCACCCCGGCATTCAGCTAGTGGGATGTGGAAAACCGCCTAAAACCACATCCAAGCTGGCTGGCGCACTGGCCCTCGACGATAAGCTGCGATGCGGAGTCTATCTAGGGCCGGCACGCCTACCCGAGTGCAGGAAGCAGCGCATTAGCGCTCTCTGCTAACCTGGCGGGTGAGCCATCATGGTATTTACATGGAGAGATTTAGGAAAATCACGGAAAACCTAAATGTGGATGGCCGGAATTGGGTCTGAACCATCGTAGTCCTAAATGCAAGTCTAGCGTATAAGCATTGCACCACCTCGTTCTGGTAAGGCATCACGCATTAACTTCCATTGTGCTAGAGGGAGCCATAGAAGGCAAAAACTGTTTGAGAAGACAAAGATTGGATTAGATTCAACAAATAACTGAGGGCGTTGGGTGTAGGTGCATCTGTTGGATGCAGAGATTTTCACAGGAGAAGAATCGTGGCACGCCATATCTAAGCAGTCAAAAGATTGAAAGAAAAACTATGTCTCTATCTTAACTCTGCCCGCACATTACAGTTTTAGAGCTGTATATTTAAGTATTGACTTATTATTAGATATTCTGTACATCAAAAAGCTAGCAGCCTGCCTATTCCTCTTAGAGCAAGACCTGAAAGGAAAATGATGCACGTTCACGTTTGTCGATAACCACTTTGGTAACAATGATAACCGCATGCAAGTGGCACAATAAAAGGTGTGCGATAGATCCGTCGTTCGGTTTCGTCACGTATCGGATTTGTCTAGAACACTTCATGTCGACTTCCTCGTTTTTTTTTGTTTTTTTTTTCTTTCATTTCTGCAAACGCCAGCGACCTATCGATTGTTGTGCCAAAATTGCGTGGTGAAATTAAACGTTGTAGTTTCTGTTGGCAGCGCTGTGTGCCGATTACATCAGCATTTCCTCCCACACTCTCCGCCTACCGCAAAGACCAATCTCGTCATCTATAATTTTGTTCATTATTTTCAGCAGCCGTTTTCGAAGAACGCTGATGTGAAGAAATAGCACACTAGTTGCCTTAAAAATTGTTTTTCAACGCAATTGGTGTGCTACCTCTTCACATCGGAAATGTTGTTATTCCCCCCTCCGTGCTAATTCTTTTGTGCCACCTACACGCTTCACACAGTCAAAGAGAAAGGCTGGACGTGATGGAAGCTCAAAAAGTAGTAAGACTCTTTCACACATGTTCTACTACAATTTCAAAAGAGCAATTTCAAGTATTTTCCGAAAATTGTGAAAGAAATATAAAATAAAAATATCGGCACCCCATATTACCATTTCGATATTCATACATCGATAAATCTCCGACGCGCGAGTCGCCCAATGTGGCGTCGATTGCAATAAGTACTTGCCCTCGGCGGCCCAACTTCCCCGAATGGCGGACTCTCGGCCCTCAACGCCGTACGCTCGTATTACCGGTGAAATTAATGTAGACGACAAATATCAATATTTGTTCAACAGCTCTTACCCTGGAGCGGCAGGGCCACCAGGAAGGGACTCGCGCTGTAAGTAACCGTGCACGAGCACAAGTTGTAAGTTGAAAGTTGTATGTCAGTCCGATTCTCGCTAGAGAGTTCCTGCAAAACGTTCGTCGTGTCTTCAAGTCGTCGAATGAGATAGAAACAGCGGCCGATAGACAGACAGTAGTTAGTCTTCAGTAGAAACAGCACAGTGAATAGAATTATCGCATGTGGACCGAGACCGCCTGCCTAGAGATTTAACTGAGTACTGTTAGTTTAGAGCTGTTCTTCGAATAGTTCATCAAGACAGAATATTAGTTTTCTTCCGCCTTTAGTTCAGAGAACATTATTTAGTTTGTGTTCCTGGAACTACACTCCTGGAAATTGAAATAAGAACACCGTGAATTCATTGTCCCAGGAAGGGGAAACTTTATTGACACATTCCTGGGGTCAGATACATCACATGATCACACTGACAGAACCACAGGCACATAGACACAGGCAACAGAGCATGCACAATGTCGGCACTAGTACAGTGTATATCCACCTTTCGCAGCACTGCAGGCTGCTATTCTCCCATGGAGACGATCGTAGAGATGCTGGATGTAGTCCTGTGGAACGGCTTGCCATGCCATTTCCACCTGGCGCCTCAGCTGGACCAGCGTTCGTGCTGGACGTGCAGACCGCGTGAGACGACGCTTCATCCAGTCCCAAACATGCTCAATGGGGGACAGATCCGGAGATCTTGCTGGCCAGGGTAGTTGACTTACACCTTCTAGAGCACGTTGGGTGGCACGGGATACATGCGGACGTGCATTGTCCTGTTGGAACAGCAAGTTCCCTTGCCGGTCTAGGAATGGTAGAACGATGGGTTCGATGACGGTTTGGATGTACCGTGCACTATTCAGTGTCCCCTCGACGATCACCAGTGGTGTACGGCCAGTGTAGGAGATCGCTCCCCACACCATGATGCCGGGTGTTGGCCCTGTGTGCCTCGGTCGTATGCAGTCCTGATTGTGGCGCTCACCTGCACGGCGCCAAACACGCATACGACCATCATTGGCACCAAGGCAGAAGCGACTCTCATCGCTGAAGACGACACGTCTCCATTCGTCCCTCCATTCACGCCTGTCGCGACACCACTGGAGGCGGGCTGCACGATGTTGGGGCGTGAGCGGAAGACGGCCTAACGGTGTGCGGGACCGTAGCCCAGCTTCATGGAGACGGTTGCGAATGGTCCTCGCCGATACCCCAGGAGCAACAGTGTCCCTAATTTGCTGGGTAGTGGCTGTGCGGTCCCCTACGGCACTGCGTAGGATCCTACGGTCTTGGCGTGCATCCGTGCGTCGCTGCGGTCCGGTCCCAGGTCGAACGGGCACGTGCACCTTCCGCCGACCACTGGCGACAACATCGATGTACTGTGGAGACCTCACGCCCCACGTGTTGAGCAATTCGGCGGTACGTCCACCCGGCCTCCCGCATGCCCACTATACGCCCTCGCTCAAAGTCCGTCAACTGCACATACGGTTCACGTCCACGCTGTCGCGGCATGCTACCAGTGTTAAAGACTGCGATGGAGCTCCGTATGCCACGGCAAACTGGCTGACACTGACGGCGGCGGTGCACAAATGCTGCGCAGCTAGCGCCATTCGACGGCCAACACCGCGGTTCCTGGTGTGTCCGCTGTGCCGTGCGTGTGATCATTGCTTGTACAGCCCTCTCGCAGTGTCCGGAGCAAGTATGGTGGGTCTGACACACCGGTGTCAATGTGTTCTTTTTTCCATTTCCAGGAGTGTATAATCAACGCAGGACAGATAGGCTAAACCTGCATTCTCCAATTACTGTAACAATCGTTCCCAAACGTTCTGTGTTGCTTTCATTGTGTGTGTGTGTGTGTGTGTGTGTGTGTGTGTGTGTGCTGCACTTGAATCCACGCATCCGTTCTAATACGACCCCTGAATTAGTGTTTTTCACCGGCAGTGAGATTTTCATCAACGTGAACACCACCAGTTCGCAACAGAGCCAGTACACTATTAAATATGAGGTCATAATGTTTTGGCTCATCAGTATTTATATCCAACTTGAACGGCCTTACAACGTTCCCTCGCTGTACTTGCCTGTTGTACGCTATTTTATGTTAGAACAGTTTGTGGTCAGCAGGGAAAATATCTGTGAGAAAGTCTCGGAAAATAAAATTTGTCTCTTTTGTAGGTCAGCGATAGAAATATTGTTGATCCAGCCGTGTTCAAATATACGAGGGACGTTCAATAAGCAATGCAACACTTTTTTTTCTTGGCCAATTTCGATTGAAAAATGTGGTATTTGTTGCGGGACAACCTGGAATATTTCCACTTCAGTCCCTATAGTTTCATGAAATTCCGATAGGTAATCACTCATACGTCCAATAATGGAATATGTGTGTCCTGCCTGGGGGTATGCGGCGAAGCAGTAACTGGACAGGCTCCAGAGGCTGCAGAACCGCGCCCTCTGGAGGGCTCAGCATCTAGCCCATAGGTTTCCAGCAGACGACTTGTACGCCGCTGCTGAAATCCCCCTCCTCAAAAAAAGATTCCAAGATCTGGCAAGGGCTTTCTACGAGAGCTCTTCCAGATCTGGAAACAAATTCATCCACTTCCTAGGTCGGTATGACATGTCCCTCGATAAGTACAAACGCCCTACAACGATCTTCGACGACTAAGTCTAAGAGAAAAATCCTACAATTTTCAAGTCCTAATACCAATCCTTAATCCTTACAATTCCCAACATCTCGGCGACCTCAGGCAAGTACAAGATACAACCAGAACACCATCACAATAGACAGACAGCCAAAACTAACCAAGATAATCACACACACACACAAGCACACTATATGGAGTAAAAGCCAACAGGCTCCAAACTCCTCAATACACTTCCCCAAGGAGGGGAAAGTAAAAGGTGAGAGAGTAGGTGGCAGCGCTATACGTCGCCTTCAAAATGGCGTCTCTAAAGCCTAGTTTACACGACGACACTAGGTTGCAGGCAACTGCGCTGCCGGCCGCTGCGCATGCGCGCCGCCAGTTTGCGCAACTCGTTGTTGAAACTAAACACTTTCGGCGTGTTCCAAGTTTGACGACATTAGTTGCATGAGTTTTGAGATTATGTGTGTTCGTAGAGTGTAGACAAACTGAAATATGAAGTGAGGAACGTCGAATAATGTTCGCTTTTTGGATATCTATGCTTTGCATAGGCGTTTGTGAGATTTCGGTGATGCTGATTACAAAAATAATCAACATATTGCTGCCGGCGAGACCGTCATGTGGGATCATAACATAGATGGTTTGACAATACCTGAGCTGCAGGGCAAAATTTATTGAGTTAGGAGCACATATACAACACATATACAACTGAATTAAGAAAAAAACAAGCAAGTGTAGTTCTAGCTGTGGCAATGCTCTCGTCTACAAGACTGAAATCCCATCGTTCGAGTTGGCCAACTCTTTGTTAAGGAATTTTGTTGACAGGAGGGAAGGCTATGCAAATTCAAGAAGCTGCATTCTTTCTTCAATATTCATCTACTTAAAACGTCGCTGCAGTGCTCCCCATTCACATATGTTACAATTTTGAAACATTGCCACTGTACAGATCTGTCTTCAAGAGAGTAGTTTGCAAACCATTCTCTTCTTAATGCGGCCTACTTCGAATAATTATTGTTGCTAATGTTAATAGTTATTACTGTTAATGTTAATATATATTGGTGTCAATGAAATAGCGTCATCACCAACTAAAACTAAAAAAAAATCTTATAGTATGCCGAGTGTTCTCGGTGGTAATGCACGCAATATGATATATAATTTCAGTTCTGGTTGATATATAATTTCAAATGGTTCAAATGGCCCTGAGCACTATGGGACTTAACATTTATGGTCATCAGTCCCCTAGAACTTAGAACTACTTAAACCTAACTAACCTAATGACATCACACAATACCCAGTCATCATGAGGCAGAGAAGATATAGGCCTATAATTTCAGTTCTGGCGACAGTGCTTCATGCATTGCAGTACCTTTATTCCTTATCGCTTAATTAACTCTATTTAGAACAGTTCTGGTGACGTTCTAAGATAATTAAAAGAACTTCTGTTATAAATTATTTCAGCAAGGATGCTGAACAACCAAGCTGACGTCTTTTCTTCATCCAGTCACGAATCGAAACATGTTTCTTATTTTTTTCTTATGCACCCATTCCACGCAACAAACTTTAACTCCATCACATCTCGTGCGACGTGCAGCTGCCAAAACTTTCATTTCAGACACGACTCAGGGACCCACAAAGCTACGAAACTGAAGTATACACTGGTTTCGCCGTGTCTTCAGTCAAATATGAAAGCATTTACGTGCAACTCATTCCACGCAACGAGTGCCGCAACCCAGTGTCGCCGTGTAAACAAGGCTTAATGGAGGGGCGTTTCAATCAGAGAGCCCTCGTTGAGTTTCTTTTGACAGATAACCAGAGCATCGCAGATATTCATACGCGCTTGTAGAATGTCTATGGAGACTTGACAGTGAACAAAAGCACAGTGAGTCGAGCGAAGAGTCTGTCTTCATCGCAACAAGGTCGCGCAAACATGTGCCATTTCCCGCTTGCTGGCCGGCTGTCAGGAAATTGAGGAAACGACTTCAGCGTGTTCGTCGCCACAAAAATGCAAAGGAACTTTTTCTTCTCCATGCAAACGCAATGCTTGACACATGTCTGTTCACGCGAGAAGAGCTCACGAAACTTCATCGGACTGTTCTTCCTCATCTATCAGGCCGGATGTCGCACGTTCCGACTTCCTTCTGTATGGGCCAAAGAAGAAGGTACGCGACGGACGTGGATGATGGGGAGGTTATTGATACAGCACGACTTTGGCTCCGACGTCGACCAGTATGGAACTGTATGGCTCTGAGCACTATGGGATGTAACATCTGAGATAATCAGAAGTTTTGATTTTGGTGCTACGGCCGGCTTGTTAAAAGTAGAGCCGACCTGGCGCGGCAGATAGGCAACCAGCTACAACACTTTCGAGACGAGATTTTCGCCCATATGAACAAATGAAATATTAATGAGCATTTAACATCACAGGGTGCCCCAGAGTGCATCCCATGGCGGCCCAGAGAGCTACATCAAGAAGAATCGCTTCTCGCCTTTTGGCAAGATCAATGTGTAGTTTTTTTAAATAGATAAGGATTAAGGATAAGGAAGGGAACTTTATTTAATTTTTATAATAATGAGTCAGATCACCAACGAGTGCGATCTATTCACAGTTGTCATCACCTTTCACACACACTGAGACAGATTCCGATTCATTTATTTTACGACGATTCCTGGTCCTGAGAACCAAAGGCATAGTCGACATGGAATACGGGACTGAAGTTCAAAACTCCACCGCAAAACACCGATGGACCATGCAAGATGACTTGGGCGCCTACGAAATTCTTGCTAGTAATAGAAATGCTGTCTATTGCTTTAAAAACTGTAAGACGCGAACGCCAACTCCTTCTAAAATAACGCGGCATAACTGATTAGTTAGATTTAAGTATAAACCTAACTAACCTAAGGACATCACACACATCCATGCCCGAGGCAGGATTCGAACCTGCGACCGTAGTGGTCGCGTGGATCCGGACTGAAGGGCCTAGAACCGCTCGGTCACAGCGGCCGGCCGTCGACAAGTAGAGTGGTACCATACGGGCGTACAGGCCCTCCCAGTAAAGTGGGATAAGGTCATCACATTGAACGGAGATTATGTTAAAAAAACAGGATTTTGTAGTAAAAGAGAGGGGAATAGGATGGTGTATTGGAATCCTGAATAAAACCAAACTGTTTTTAGAAAAAAAGTGTTGCGTTGGTTTTTTTTTTTTCTTTATTGAGTTTCGATTCCCCCCCCCCCCCCCCCCCCCCAAGGAGGCGGGCTGGCAGCAGCTTAGTATGCCGCTCTTCAGCCTACAGAATTTGTTTTAAAAAGCTGAAGATAATAATTAATAAAAACAGGCGATAAAATCGGAGACTTAAATGGTAACATGGTGGAAAAATCGTGGAACTTAAAACATAGAACAAAGGGATGATGATGCTAATAAAATACATATGAAGAAGACAGGTAAAATAATAGACAGACAATTAAAAAAACACGGCGAAAGTCTGGTTTCTGTTCACAAGAGACATAAAATTCACGCCCAGCGACAGCATGATTTCTGTTCGCAACACTTTGGAAAGACGAACAACACTGAACATTCACTTGAACACTGCGCTAAAAAGTTGACAAATGTGGCATACCACAGCCGAGGGCAGGTGGGGGGAACCTGGACAGATGATGGGAAAATAAAAAGGGAGGAAGGAGAGGAAAAACGAAGGTGGCGGGAGAGGGGGGAAAGGAGCCAATGGAGGATGAGGACCCATAAGAGGGTGGGAGGTGCTGGGCAGATGTGACAGGGAGTGGGGAAAGGCAGAGGAGGAGAGCACAAAAAGGACTCGGGCAGGGGGGGGGGGGAGAAGGTAGGTAGGGAGAGATTAGGTGGGGAGAAAACAGGATGGAAGGGGGGGGGGGAGAGGGAGCCCAGGGAAAGAACAGAGGGAAGGAGGAGGGGTGAGGATCAGAGTTGATAGGAGGGATAAATGGAGGGAGAGAGAGCATCATACGGGAGGGGGAGTTGATGGAAGCCACCTTGGGAAAGGAGATGGTGTAGAGTTGGAAGGTAGGGGGGACAGTGAAGGCGTGGCAGGGGGTGGGGACGGGAGAGGAGAGGAGCAACCAGGGGGTGAGGGGGATCAAGGCAGCGGGAGGAGTAGAGTATGTGGATATGTTCGAGGAATAGGAGCAGATGGGGGAAAGGAATGAGGTCATAGAGGATCCACGTGGGGGATGGAAGGCGTATACGGAAGGCGAGGCGGAGTGCATGACGCTCAAGGATCTGGAGGGGGGGGGACTGGCATAACAGAGGAAGGGATGGATTAAGGATTTGTAGATGTGGAGGATGGTAGAGGGGTGCAACCCCCATGTCCGGCCAGAGGTTGCTTATTGAACGCCCCTTGTATATATAGGGTGTCTTTCCGAAGAGCCGACAGGCACACGTTCTCTGGTGTTTCGATTTTGCATTTTGTAGCTGGAGTCAATAACCCCCCCCCCCCCCCCCCCCGCCTAAAAAAAAGCGAAATTTTGCTTGTCTGTCGATAGAGATGTCTCAGATTAGTCTAGTGCGACATTTTTTATCAATATATATTAAAATGGACAGTAAGCGACGAACAGTAACCAGACTCCACCAGCGACAGCACCGCCCTTGCCCCTCACTGACTGCTACTGTCAAGCCTACAGGTTACTGAGTCGCTTCTACACTGCTGTTTATTCTTCGAGTTTTACTGCCCGCGTTAATATACAGGGTGTTACAAAAAGGTACGGCCAAACTTTTAGGAAACATTCCTCACACACAAAGAAAGAAAATATGTTATGTGGACATGTGTCCGGAAACGCTTACTTTCCATGTTAGAGCTCATTTTATTACTTCTCCTCAAATCACATTAATCATGGAATGGAAACACACAGCAACAGAACGTACCAGCGTGACTTCAAACACATTGTTGCAGGAAATGTTCAAAATATCCTCCGTTAGCGAGGATACATTCATCCACCCTCAGTCGCATGGAATCCCTGATGCGCTGATGCAGCCATGGAGAATGGCGTATTGTATCACAGCTGTCCACAATACGAGCACGAAGAGTCTCTACATTTGGTACCGGGGTTGCGTAGACAAGAACTTTCAAATGCCCCCATAAATGAAAGTCAAGAGGGTTGAGGTCAGGAGAGCGTGGAGGCCATGGAATTGGTCCGCCTCTACCAATCCATCGGTCACCGATTCTGTTGTTGAGAAGCGTACGAACACTTCGACTGAAATGTGCAGGAGCTCCATTGTGCATGAACCACATATTGTGTCGTACTTGTAAAGGCACATGTTCTAGCAGCACAGGTAGAGTATCCCGTATGAAATCATGATAACGTGCTCCATTGAGCGTAGGTGGAGGAAACTAAAATGAGCTCTAACATGGAAATTAAGCGTTTCCGGACACATGTCCACATAACATCTTTTCTTTATTTGTGTGTGAGGAATGTTTCCTGAAAGTTTGGCCGTACCTTTTTGTAACACCCTGTATATCGACGAACCGAATATTGCATTAGACTAATCTGGGACCACTCTATCGAGTGGGTACGTAAAATTCCAGTTCAAAGATCATTTTCTTTGTAACTGCAAACAAACCGTCACCTTCCGTTGACACTAATTGTCGCATGAAGCATTTTATAAGCAGTATTTGGTTGGGCCGAATCTATCTACACACTGCAAAAACGAAACTACAGATATCTAGACGGCCGCGGTGACCGAGCGGTTCTAGGCGCTTCAGTCCGGAACCGCGCGACTGCTACGGTCGCAGGTTCGAATCCTGCCTCGGGCATGGTGTGTGATGTCCTTAGGTTAGTTGGGTTTAAGTAGTTCTAAGTGCTAGGGCACTTATAACCTCAGATGTTAAGTTCTATAGTGCTCAGAGCTATTTGAACCATTTGAACAGATATTTGCTGGAACACCAGAGAAAATGTGTCTGACGATTCTTAGCAGAGACGCCCTGTATATTAAAAATGTCATGCGGATCGATCAAAGCGAAGTTTCAATTAAATGGCAGTTCTAGCTAGACCTGTTACTCCTTCCTATTGCTAAATAAAATTAACTACATAATTATGGTACAAAAATTGTTACCGATATTGAAGCATACTGACTGTCGCGGTCCAGTGTGCAGTACGTAGTGTGTACTCGTTGGAAATTAAGGATATGATAATCTATCTGCACAGCTATATGAAGCGGCGATTCCACGGTGTATCATTATTCGGACGAAATCTTCTCGTAACTGTACAGTCATCAACGTTTGAAATACTGGCAACGGTATTCCAGGCATGTCTCCTTCTATCCACGGACGACTCGGTATCTAATGAGTTATTTATTGCTGAACGTGGGTTCTTCCGCCGATGAGTCGCGCCGTTGTGTTTGTCAGCTTCTACGCTCCGTGCTTCTTGATACGCTCCCAGCCCTCCGTCACTCAACGTGGAAATTTTTAACATAATTCTGCATACTGCACAGTACATTCTGAGACAATAGCTTTATGAAGCTGTTAACACTAGTTTTATGGATCTGTCATATGTTGAGCAGATTGTTCGTTCTTTTATACAGTACGATAATGTAAAAAAAAAAACATGAGAAGATTTTGACAGAACTGGGATACTTGCAACAGATGAAGAAAAATACACAAAATACTGATAAATATATCGGAGTTTAAAGTAATTCTCAGATATAATGTTCGTTACGGAGCTTATCTCCCAAGAGAATCTTGTACCGCAAAGATAATCTGTATATCGGAATAGCTTTAGAATATTCCAAGAATAATTCTACATGAAATATTAAAGGTATTCTTTCTTGCGGGACATACCGAAACAATACTACATTTCGTTCTGTTCATTTCACATCACAAAACCGTTTCTAGTGGGAACCATCTGCTCCTCGCTTTCGTGAATCTGATATTAACAACAAGTTGCTCTTCATATTCTTGAACTCTGAAAAAGTCTCTTCCCGGCTGTCACTTTGTCCATCTTTCCCGTTTCACCTTTCCCTCAACTAACGTGCAGTCGATTTTACGACCATCCGCAAAATTTGTCGAATTATCGAACCTGCACAAAAAGCTAGTTGAATTCAATCCAACTGAGAATTTAATACGAGGTCTGTTCAAAAAATTCCAGAACTTAGTCCACAAAATTTTTCAACGCTTACATTTTACTTATTGTGCACGGTCTCCTTCGAAATAATCTCCTCCACAATTGACACACCGCTCCCAACGCTGTCTCCAAATTTGGCGGCAACGCAATACATTCCAAGATACTGTGTCAGGATTTCATGATATGATCGAACTGAAATGTTACATTCTTCTGCAATCTCTCGGAGAGTCTTTCTTCGATTGGCGCGCACATTTTCGTTGACGTTCCTGACATTATCGTCTTCGGTAGACGTCGAAGGTCGTCCTGAAAGAGTGCCACCTCCAACTTCCGTCCGGCCACTTTTAAACCGTGCGGGTCATTCGTAACACCGAGTATGGCGCAAACACTCATAATCGTAGGCTTCCTGCATCATTTGGTGTGTCTCTGTAAAGGTTTTCTTGAATTTCACGCAAAATTTAATGAATGCAGACGCGTTGCTCTCCTAGCTCTGCCATCTCGAAATTCTCAAACTGTGTGATACAATGTTATAGTGAATACAGCACTGGTTAATAACTAACACACATACAACAGTGAAACGTCCGGGAGTTTAACACTAAACACAGACATGTGGAGGGGTGCCAACCGCATTTCGCTCCAACACGTCACTGGCGCGAAATTACGAATGTTACGGAATTTTTTGGATAGACCTCGTACTTCCAAATAATGTATTCTTGTGAGGCCACTTGAAGGTTGCTGCTTACAAAACTGTCCCTTCCACCATTCCCTAACCGTAGGAAGAAACTGAATGATGTGCTACCGCAATTCTTCAATAGAAATCACAACAGAAGTTTAAGAACAAGCAACGTGGTATTCAGGTTCGTAAACCACGTAATAGAGACAACATTTGTGAATTTTTAAAAGTTTGTCGTTTTCACTTAAGGATGCGTTACTTTTTGAACGTCTGTACTTATACATACTGCCAGAGAAGAAAGTGAAGCTTCTAGAAGAGGAGGAAGAAACAAAATGAAACTTCACTGGCCGTGAGGGTGGGTCATGCTGTTTGAGTGATTACGAAATCGACTCAACCTAAAAGGAACTTGGCACCATGAGCCCGCTCACCAGTCTGGCGTTGCCCCTCCTCTGGCCTGGATGCCTGCAGTGATTCGGTCGGGATGGGTGTCATCAAATCGTTGTATCATCTATTAACGCAAGCTGCTCCACAATTGTTGTGACTTGCTCTTCTTCATATCCTGGATAGTGCCACTGGGATTGGGTTGACATCCGTGCTGGTTTCACACGTGTTCAAAGGTCATCAGTCCCCTAACTAACCTGAGGACATCACACACATCCATGCCCGATGCAGGATTCGAACCTGCGACCGTAGCAGTCGCACGGTTCCGGACTGAAGCGCCTAGAAGCGCTCGGTCACAGCGGCCGGACCACACGTGTTCTATCGGGGACTGATCTGAGAGTCTTGTTGGCCTCAGAAGTAGCTCAACATCACACAAACAGTGCACTCTTGGAAGAATATGTTGTGTTGGCTGTGTGAGCGCCTCTGCACGTTCCCTAATGAGTGCAGCAGCATCCGTGATGCGACCAAGTAGTTCATCTCACATATTTATCTTTCGTTTGTACGCCACTTACCTCATTCAACACCATGAACAAAAAATCTGATGGTGTAAGGTCTGGCAGTCTAGGTGGCTAGATGTGAGATGTTTCCTCACACGTCTGGTGAAATATGGAGGGGCCCCGTCATTCTGGAAGTACATTGCAGTCCTTTTGGCCAAAAGAATTTCCACAAGATGTTCAACAAACGAATATTCCAAAAAATGTAAATAATTCTGTCCCATCATTCGCTTTTCTAAAATGACTGGATCTATCAACATGTTACTGATCATGCATCCCAAACATTGATCGAACAACGAACGTGAAAATTGGTTTCCACTGTAGCGTGTGGATTTTCTTGCGACCATCAATGGTTATTTTGTGTGTTGTTGATTCCATTCCGTGTAAATATGGCTTTACCAGTGAACAGTACAAATGGAAGAAAATTACGATTGTGATCTAATCAGTGACAAAATTCAAATCGTGTAACACTGTTCCCAATGTGACGGTTGTGGACATGCCGTATGTGAAATGTCTATCAGTTTTCTGCATGTATGCTCGCCACACTCGTGTTCGTGAGACACTGACGCATACAGAAGACCAACGTGTAGTGGTAGTAAGATTACGCCTGCGCGGTTTCAATAATGTGTTGCTGTTCCTGCACAGGTTGTTGAACTGCATGTTCAGAAGAAAAATGGGAACTTGGAGAATACCTGTTTCACGCAATGTGCTGAAAACTCTGATAAACACTCTACGAACAGGAATTCGACGAGTCGGTAAGTGCCGACGGTATTCTTCGACTGCAGCAGGAGCACTACCACCATAGAAGCCGTAAACATGCACCTTATCTGCATATTCTTCATTAGTGTAGATGTGTGGCATTTTAACGAGCGCGCGTGCAAACACAGTTGACCGACACTTTTCTCTGACACTCGCACTAGTTCACTCTCAACACACCATGGACAAGTGCGTGTTGAACGGGCTTGTTTAATGGTAGAAGGCCATCCTGAGCAAAGAGGTTGAAATAACTGAAGAATTAACAGTGCGTTCCCAATACTTTTAATATATTATAAAATGCTTAAATACACTACTCAACAAAATCTTGGAATATCATAGAGTTTACTACAATGACTTTTTGTAGTACACCCATTGAGATTTGTAAAATACCTTATTGACAAAATAAACGTAATTCCTTCTGAACCCAAGAATGTTTTTTTATTTAATTAGAAAAAACATTACAAAATATAACAGGCTGTCTCTCAGGTGTAGTTCTTGAAAACAAAAACAGTGAAATGTTTCAATTGGTTCAAATGGCTCTAAGCACTGTGGGACTTAACAAAAAAATGGCTCTGAGCACTATGGGACTTAACATCTATGGCCATCAGTCCCCTAGAACTTAGAACTACTTAAACCTAACTAACCTAAGGACATCACACACATCCATGCCTGCGGCAGGATTCGAACCTGCGACCGTAGCAGTCGCGCGGCTCCGGACTGAGCGCCTAGAACCGCTAGACCACCGCGGCCGGCTGGGGCTTAACATCTGAGGTCATCAGTCCCCTAGACTTAGAACTACTTAAACCTGACTAACCTAAGGATATCACATACATCCATGCCCGAGGCAGGATTCGAACTTGCGACCGCAGCAACAGCGCGGTTCAGGACTGAAGCGCCTAGAACCACTCGTCCACAGAGGCCGGCTAAAAGTCTTTATCTCATGATCATGATTACCAGTCTTCAGCAGTATGTGCTCCTCGCTCAAAAGTGAGTTCATCTACACTGCGAGGCATGCTCTGGATGAGACCGTCAAGTTTATCTTGGGGTATGAAGTCCCATTCCTCAATGGCAGCTTTAGTGAGGCCCAGAAGATTGTCAGGTGGATTCGGACGCTGTCCAGTGGTCACCTTCAACATTTCCCATGCATGCTCAGTTGCATTCATGTTTGGGGACTGCGCTGGCCAATGCATTCCGTTAACGTTACATGTTTGAAGATACCGGGAGACTGCTAGAATATGGTGCGGTCATGCATTGACATCGACTAGGATGAATTTTTCACCGACTTCGTGACTGAAGGGCCTTACAATCATTTGCAGGACGTCTTGGAGGTATCGAGAAACAGTCAAATTGCCATAGATGGGAATTAGAGTGGTCCGCCGTCCCATCATTACTTCCGCCCAGAACATTACACTTACACCTGCAAACGGGTAGACTTCCTGAACGTATCGGCGTTCCTGATGTTGTCTAGCGCATCTCCAAGCCCTAACATGTCTAGTCTCCGATCGCAACCCACTCCTGGTCTCGGCAGCAAACGTACCATTAATCTGCTGGTCCATCTTGGACAGGGAAAATCTGCTGGTTAAGTAATTGTGAATGTCAATGAAATTCTCCAACAGCCTTGTAACTAAGACGTTATTTTACTTTATTTTGACGACAACCAGTTTCGGCATTCCACTATGCCATTTTTAGGCCCCATATGCATATCTCAGAATAAACGATTTTGCCATACACTGCCGTATATCCCTGTATTTCGTGAATTCAAACCGTTTCACAAGCACTTCATTCGAAGACTTTGTGCTATGCACGTTAACACGTTACCGATCATGTCGCCAAAACGCTGACCGAAAAACGAGCATGGAAATTGGTTTCCACTACAGCGTGAGGATATTCTTGCGACCATCGATGATTATTACGTGTGTTTTTGATTCCATTCCGTGTAAATATGGCTTTATCAGTGATCAGTATAAATATAAGCAAATTACGTCTGTGATTTAACCAGCCGGCCGCGGTGGTCTAGCGGTTCTGGCGCTGCAGTCCGGAACCGCGGGATTGCTACGGTCGCAGGTTCGAATCCTGCCTCCGGCATGGGTGTGTGTGATGTCCTTAGGTTAGTTAGGTTTAAGTAGTTCTAAGTTCTAGGGGACTTATGACCTAAGATGTTGAGTCCCATAGTGCTCAGAGCCATTTGAACCATTTTTTTGTGATTTAACCAGTGACAAAATTCAAATCGTGTGGCATTGTTGCCAATGTAAAGATTGTGGACAAGCTGTCGCCGGCACGGTAGCTCAGCGTGTTCGGTCAGAGGGTTAGCAGCCCTCTGTAATAAAAAAAACTGAGCTAATCGATCAACAACGAGCTTAAACGGATGTCTTACGACGTCCGCCCCGAGCAAATGCAACGAACGAAAGAGAACAAAATGAATTTTAAAAAAAAAGCTGTACGTGGAATGTGTATCAGTTTTCTACATATAGTTCTCACAAAACTCGTGAATTCACGAAATTCAGGTGTATATGGCACTGTAGGGCATTATCGTTTATTTTGAGAGATGCATATGGGGCCTGAAGATGGCACAGTGGAATGCCGAAACTTGCTGTCGTCAAAATAAAGTAAAATAACATCTTAGTTACACGGCTGTTGGAGAATTTCATTGAAATTGACAACATGACATTACTCCACTCTGCAATGGTCCAATGCTGATATGCAAGAGCCCAGGTTCTTCAATTCCATAGGTTCAGAGCAAAACTTCTCATTGGTCTTTTGGAATGAATACCACCCTGCTGCAACCTTCTACGCTCTGTTTGGTCTGAGATACAAACGCTGTTGCACGGGAGAAGCCATTTCCAATATTTCTGGCAGTTGATGTTGGGCGCCCGCGGGCCTACAGTTGGCGGAAACGATCCTGCACTGGTGTTGTAATACGAGAACGAGGTATATCGTTCATATTTCCCGTCTCTCTGTACTTTCTTCACACTTTACGCACATCCCCTTTAAGTGACACGTAACCGATCGGCAACATCTTGCTGTGCATGACCTGCTGAAAGTGTAGCCACTATCCTGACTCCATCAAACTGTTGTACGCCTCTACCTGGTATGTTACTGCAAGCTGAACGCAAACTGAATGAAGCTGTTGTTGATACTGGGCTGTTCGCGATGCGCGCCAGCGGCCGCAGCATGTTTGCATGAGTGGAAAACGGCCACAAACCATGCCAGCAGTGAACACCGTCCAGTATATGGGCTCTATCTGAGTAATGCAGTAAGTACCTAGATCAATGAGACCTCTAGTATCGTAGACTATATTTTACGATGGTATTGCAGACTTTTGTTCAGCAGTGGGACCGATGACCTCAGCAGTTTGGTCCCGTAGAACTTACCACAAATTTCAAAAGAAAAAAAAATTCAGCATTGTATGCAGAAATCTAAATATTTACAAACGCTGTAGGAAACACAACCTCGTGTCTCACAACAATAGAAAAGGCAGAATATTGCGGAAAGTTGCTATGACGGCTTCTAGTCCTCATTCCTTTGTGAGTGATGTACTAAAACTATGATGCGTTCCTAGGCACACTACCTGCAGGTACAATACTATCGCCTACGTTATTTCGTAAAAAATTTAAGTTATATAGGTTGCTCATCCCAGTGTCACCCTCGTACATACGTCTGAAGTGTTAGGCAGATCTTCAGAAAGACGATCCAGGTCGCGCAGGTTCACAATGCGATCTCCTTGAATGTTAAGTCACCCAACAACATGAGTCCGTCACAGTTCATACATGCACCCTGCACATGTTATGCAGGTCATCGACTTTGCTCTGTTATACACAAGAGCAGTTGCACAAACACAATCAAAGCCTTTCGATATTTCGATGGGACATATTGCCCCAGCAATAAATTAAAAATAGCCCCAGTCCTGCGGCTGTGGTCAAGATTTTCAGGCCGGCCGGAGTGGCCGTGCGGTTCTAGGCGCTACAGTCTGGAACCGCGTGACCGCTACGGTCGCAGGTTCGAATCCTGCCTCGGGCATGGATGTGTGTGATGTCCCCATTTGAACCAAGATTTTCAGGAAGTGCTACGTAGATGTAAGGCGAATACCGCGACTGGAAATCCCCTCTCTAATATTCCCAATTTGTATTAATGCTATCCCAGTACTAGCTCCCTTGGTATTTCGCTGGAAATATGTGGGCTGCACGAAGGGTCCAACCTCAGTCAATCTACTTAGCCCTTTACGGTACAGAATGGGAAAGAGAGAGAAGGCGTTCGTGAACGCCATTTTGTTTTCTTTAACTGTTTATTAACCCAGTATGAAAGTCTCTTCTCGACCATGGTTCGCCTCTGTGCAGCTTCGTAGACGTCATGTGCCTTCTGTCATTCGCGTGGGGCTGGGACACGGTTGTTACCCCGCGCACCTATAACGTTGGAAATTGTCATGGCTGAAGACTGCGATAAGGACACAACGGCAGTATCGGATCTTAACCACATCATATTGACATGTTCCAAGTAGACTGCACAATCAGACTTGCATATGAAATTGGTTGAGAGAGGTTACCTCCTCCCTATCAGTGTTCCTTTTTTATTCCACCATTTTGAAAAATATAAGTATACCTTGATCACACTCTATCTGAAAGCCATCGGCATCCAAATTTAATTTATGAGTTGCGAAGGTCTTCATTTTGACGTGGCCTCAGTCCGATTCGTAATTATACTTAAATTTGTGTTTTAATTTGCGTTCAGTTCACCCCCAGTAGCTAAGTGGTCAGCATGAGAGAATGTCAAACCTAAGGGCCCGGGTTCGATTCCCGGCTCGGTCGGAGTTTTTCTCCGCTCAGAGACTGGGCGTTGTGTTGTACTAATCATCATCATTTCATCCCCCTCGACGCGCAAGTCGCCTAAGTGTCGTCAATTCGAAAGACTTGCACCCGGCGAGCGGTCTACCCGACGGGAGGCCCTAGTCACACGACATTTATTTTATTTGCATACATACTTCTATTTGTACACTAAACTTTCATTATTGCTCTCTTGTGCGTTTTATGTCACTGTAGGATACAAAACAATAAAGTATTAATATCACACTGCACCGGAGGACCAAAAAATGTACGCACGGGCTCGTCCTCCCGTGGTGGAACGTTGGAGTTTAGAATGTATAGTGGGAAAGGACTCACTGTCCTCCCCTTATTTCCACTCACAATAATTAGACGGAACAAATTGTATTGTATTAGTGTTTATTCTAATAAACTATACAACCTGCACAGGCCGCGCGCCAACTGTAGCTCCTGGCTTAGCTGAGACATACACGCCCGTCCGCTACGGGTTCTCGAAGCAACCTTCCCGGCCTTTACAACGGTGGCTAATCTTACCTATGCGCAGAAAGGACCTGGGAGATCCACGTCCGTACGTCGGTTGGAAGGTTTCCCGACAGGGAGCTGACTGACCTGGACAGACTGACCTGCCCAGTTTGGTTCAAATGGCTCTGAGCACTATGGGACTTAACTTCTGTGGTCATCAGTCCCCTAGAACGTAGAACTACTTAAACCTAACTAACCTAAGGACATCACACACATCCATGCCCGAGGCAGGATTCGAACCTGAGACCGTAGCGGTCTCTCTGCTCCAGACTATAGCGCCTAGAACCGCACGGCAACTCCGGCCGGCCTGCCCAGTTTGCAAGCTGGCACTTGGAGTGAGTTGCAGAGTCCAAACAGTCACTGTTCTACCTGCACTGTTGTACATACCGCTGGTTATATTGTGTTTGTCTTTTGGGTTTTTCTTTTATTTTAAGTATGTCTGTCTGTATGGTACACTTCTCACATTGTTATATAATTTTATTTGCAATTTTGTTCTTCAGCTGTACTTGTACGTGTTGTACGGTGTACGGTGTTTGCACTGTCATGTTTTGTCTTTTATTGTAAGGACATATGCATCTTTGTCACAATGTTCCTGAATAGTGCTGTTTGTAATTCTGCTCCAGTGTCATTGTCATCACTCCCGCCGGCTGTCTAGTGTGTGCCTAATCGCACTTTTATTTTACTTTAAGGGTGTGTTTGTATGCTAACTTCGTAATTTTGCGCTATTCTGCTTTTGGCCCTTTTTACCATTGTTGGATGTATGGCTCTTGTAACCTAAAGTCAAAATAAAGAAATAAAAAAATTAACCCAATAAGATTCTCGAAGCAACAGACTACTCGTTAAGCAAGTCAAAATCAGCTTCTGTGGATTCAACATCCGAAACGTGATTTCAGTGTCGCGTATTAACCGCCCCCTTTGTTTCACTTAAAGATGGTCTGGTATGTGAAATTTGTGTGTTCTAACGCTACTTTTATACAGTACGCAAAAGAGAGCAGCAAGTCATAAGAAAACTGAATGTGTTAACACTCATTGCCAAATATGCAGCCGCGCTGGGTAGCCGTGCGGTCAAGGCCGTCTTGTCACGGTTCTCGCGGCTCGCCCCGTCGGAGGTTCGAGTCCTCCCTCGGGCACGGGTGTGTGTTATCCTTAGCGTAAGTTAGTTCAAGTGGTGCGTAAGCCTAGGGACTGATGACCCCAGCAGTTTGGTCCCATAGTCCTTACCACAAATTAGCGCTTTTTTCCAAATATGCAACCCAGCAGAAAAAGTGAAGCACCCAGAAGACTCAGTCGGATGTCAGTGTAAATTTGTACACACTCATTCCATCGGCAGGTATGTAAATGATTAGAGTATATGATAGATCGGCCAACAAAGTGCATCAGTGTAGCTCGTGTTTGGTGTTGTTACTAGCCTTATAGCATATATGATGGGCGTGAACAGTGTCAGGTACAGAATGGTCACTGTGGACGTCGCGGAGATGCAACGTAATCGTGTGAAACAGCGTTATCAGCACGTGACAAAGGTTGAATCGTGTAATATTCATATTCGTAGGGCATCCGGACGTGGCAGTGGTCCGATGGTGGACTGTATATGACTGTGAGGGCAGACATACTCGTCGTAAAAGTTCGAGTCGACCACGTCTGACTACCACAATGGGGGATTGCCGTTTCGTGCACCAAGGACGTTGTAACCTCTTCAGATTTTCGCCTGCCATTCCAGAACAAGTAATGGACTCCCTTCAGCATTCTCTGTCATACATAGAATACGCAGTTATCGGACACTATCAGTAGCTGGACGGAAATTTACAATCCCATGCCGTCAACACCACAACAGAAAAGGCTACGATTTCAGTGGTACTGTGACCGGCAATTGACTCGTCACGAATGGCGTTGCACTGTGTTCAGTGATAATCGCGGTTCTGTACTACCCTGGGTGATCGTTGTCGGCGAGAACGTTGCTGACCTGAGGGAAGATCTCCTGCTTCCAATGTTTTCGAGAAGCACAGAAGAGTTACTCCTGGCTGAAACCTGGCAGTCAAGGGAAGGCAGGATTCGGTTACGATTTACTATTAGTTTCCTTTTACAGTTACACAAAACTTGTTTTAAACCAGTAATTCCAGACTCAACAATAAATAAAAATACCACGCGTTATTAATGAAAGAATAAACAACTGTGTAAATAATAGCGTTTTCAGTGAGTTACAATTCAGCAAATCACCATTAAATACAAATACAGCACTTAATGTTTTAAATGCAAGCCACTGTGATCTGGGCAGAAGGTCTTACACGCCAGGAATGGCAATAAATTAAGAATTGTTTAAAACTCGCTGCAGCTTACAACTTACAGGTATTGAAATATTAAAGGCAAGTCGCCTCAAACACAGCAGAAGGCATCAGACGCCAGGAATGGCAGGGAATAAGGTTTTAAGGCTTACTGCTAAAATACAAACACCAAATTAGAATTTTAAGGAAAATGACCACAATCACGGCTGAAGGCCTTACACGCCAGGAACGGTAATAATATAAAGAATTTAGAAACCTGCTGTAAAACAGCAAATACAATAGCAAAGGTTAATTAAAAAACAAGCAACTCACCAAACGGGTGAAATAAGATGATAGTAAACTTTGTATGAAAATCCTTAACATCCACTGAACACTACACTGCTAAATTTATTCCTGAAGGACACCAGGACTATTAACTAGACATATATAATCTTTAATGTAGGCATTACAAGGTATTGTAATAAATAATACAATAATAAAACACAAGTATCAGTACATAATTTCCTTAAAAGGTTCTGAGGCAGATTATACCCGCAGAAGGCGTGGGCTGAAGGAGCGTTACACTGAACTACTGGCTATCAGATCTCCTTTTAGAACACACATGTCTTACAAGAACCAAGAGGCCACAGACGGTGCTCCAGGAATCGACCTCTGAGAAGGTCCAGCAACAAACACTTTCGCGAGCGATGAGATAGGCAGCCAAGAGTTACAATCACTTCACAAGATGGTAACTCAAACTAGTGGCAGTCTAACGAATGACTAATGATAATCTTGCTGAAGCTACCTGACGTCCGATAAACCAAATGCAACGATGGAACAATACGCCAAAGCTGGAATCGGCGTTCTACACTACATCCCCAGAATACTGTGTTTAGCCGGCCGCGGTGGTCTAGCGGTTCTAGGCGCTCAGTCCGGAACCGCGCGACTGCTACGGTCGCAGGTTCGAATCCTGCCCTGGGCATGGCTGTGTGTGATGCCCTTAGGTTAGTTAGTTTTAAGTAGTTCTAAGTTCTAGGGGACTGATGACCACAGATGTTAAGTCCCATAGTGCTCAGAGCCATTTGAACCATTTGAATACTGTGTTTAGAGCGCCCGGAATGAGAAAGGAACCACTACCACCAGAGTAGAAGAATCAGCCACCGGTCTACAATCAAGAAAGCTGTCAAAACTACACGCCTTGCCGGACAGCAGCGGCAAGGCGAGGAAACGTACACTGCCGTTACATAGACTAACCCCCAGGGCACGTAACTGGGGCGTTTGTGCCCACCAGGAAAGAAAAATTACCGCTGGTTGAACTTAACAAATTGTAGCAAGTCGAACGCAGTGAATAGTAATAAGCTGAGGAAAGCTAATCAGATCCGCCTTCCCCAAGCACTCCACTCGCTGCTCTTCACCACGGTGACACTACGAGCAGCAACACGAACCCAAGTCACTGGAGAATCGCGAGATATCACAATGGCGGAGGTTTCTCTACTTGGATTGAAATGCACTCATCTTAAGCTTGCTGCATCCGGTTTACGAAGAGGTTGTGCACTCTCGCGACCACAGCTCTTCCATCCGGCAGTCCTTGCGTGCCGCCATCGGTCCTGGCGTGTTCTGGCACTGTGCGGATCTGGCTCCTCCTGAGTCCCCAGCCGAACTGGCCCACTCACACGACCCGGAAAAACAACGACGTCGCCACAAAGATAGGGCAACGGTTGCTACATATCGATAACCGCCGCTGCTGCCACTAGCAGACAGGCAACGCTTGCGAAACCGAGAGGCGCCAGTCAACACGAGAAGAAGCAAACAACCGCAACCATGCCAACTAAACGATACCGTCTGGCCTCCAACAGAGGGAGGAAACCTACAAACAGCACCAACGCGATCCGCAGCACGGCTCATTGGCGTCATGATGTGGGGAGCCATCGGCTGTGACTTCAGGTTACGGCTGGTAGTGACTGAGGGAACCCTGAAGGCACAACAGGGCGTCATGGACATGCTGCATCCTCATGTGTTACTTCACAAGCGACTGTGTTGCAGAACCACTATTTAACAGGACAATGGTCGTTAACACATGGGACGTATCGAAAAAAAAAATGGTTCAAATGGTTCTGAGCACTATGGGACTCAACATCTATGGTCATCAGTCCCCTAGAACTTAGAACTACTTAAACCTAACTAACCTAAGGACAGCACACAACACCCAGTCATCACGAGGCAGAGAAAATCCCTGACCCCCCCCCCCCCCCGGCCGGTGTGGCCGTGCGGTTAAAGGCGCAGGTTCGAATCCTGCCTCGGGCATGGATGTGTGTGATGTCCTTAGGTTAGTTAGGTTTAATTAGTTCTAAGTTCTAGGCGACTGATGACCTCAGAAGTTAAGTCGCATAGTACTCAGAGCCATTTGAACCCTGACTCCCCCGGGAATCGATCCCGGGAACCCGGGCGTGGGAAGCGAGAACGCTACCGCACCACCACGAGCTGCGGACTGGACGTATCTCTATGAACTGTCTGCCTGATGTTGAGGTACTCTCAAGATCCCCACATATGTCTCTGATAGAACATGTGTGGAACCAGCTCCGACCTCAAAAACGTTCTATTGACAGTACCCTGGATTTCAAGGACCAGTTACAATAACTGAGAACGGTTTTCTCAAAACTCATTTTAGGCAAAAAACAAAATTTTACAGGAGACACATTTATTTAATTAAGAAGAAAGTTGAGAGGGAAAATTTTTTTTACAATTTGCAAATTTCGCACAGTTCTGAATATGTTTTAAGCTACACACAAAATTTTTGATAGTTAATCAACCGCTGGGAGAAGAAAAACAGTTTTCTTTTTCAAAACTCTCTTTATGCTCAAATTAGATCAGTTATGCATGAATATTAAATGGCTTCTTTCTCTCCTACACAACTTCAGGGGACAATTCATCCTCCTAAATTCTCAATGAGCTGTCATCATCTTCATACTCCTAACCACTTGCAGAGAGTACGTCACTGTAGAAACTTGCTGCATCCTTAGGAATGGTAAAGAAACGCATGACTTTCGTTAACATTCTTCTTCTTTTCTGCACTCACGTGGTTTATCTTGGGAATAGTCGCAGCATGTTTCAATGCCTTGAACGAGGGAATGTTCTTCTCGAAACATCACAACGTACTTCTGTTCCAGGTAAATACGTCGTTTTAACACCACATTGAATCTTACCATTCTATGTGAGTTATTGCTTTTACATCCATCATTTCGAAAGGCAAGGCGTACTTTCAAATTTCCTCAGAAATACAATAGAAGTCGTAGGAAAACCAGTCTTTTCCTTACACCAGCGTCTTTCCAAACTTTGCTAGGATATTTCTGCTCTCACAGTGTGATATGATCTCTTCCTTATTCCGATATTCCTTCTCAACTGTACCGAATACATGATCCGATAGCAAGAAACTGTGTCTGCGAATAGGAAAATAGTGAGTGAGTGTGCGTTCCACAAAATGAGCCAGCATACAAAGCGTTAAAGAATTTTTGTTCTAGTTGCACAAAAACTCAAGTTTCAATCCTCTCTTACCAATACCTCGAACCCTCACTTCCACGTAAAGTAGGGGCAAATGTTTTAGTGGATATGTGATTTCATTTGCACCTCATTCAGCTTCTGTTTCACATCTAGTACACTGAGAAATGTTATCAGTACCTTGCTTTGGTTCATGTATCAGCGCAGTCACATTATAGGACCATACATGTCGTGCGTAAAAGACTTCCCCAATAGAGAGCTTTGGCAGAGATCGATTTGTTGTCTGCCAAAGAGAAATTTTAAACTCTGTTCAGAATGTATATCCAGAAATATCTCTAACGGCTTCGCCAAGGTAAGTAGAGTAAATTGAATTTTGAAAATACCCCTACATAAAATGAGGTAAGTTTTGCAAAAACGGCCTGTATTCTCTGTTTCGTAAGTGTGGAATATAGCACGTTTCGCTAAAGCGGGCTGGATAGGTTTGTAGAGGAAGCTGAACAGTTTTCTTTAGGAAAAAAATTATTTAAAAATAACACAAAAAGCGAGTTTTGTAAAAACAGTCGTCAGTAGTGGGCCGGTTCTCTGAAGAGAGGATACAACGGTTTTATAAAATAACAACCAGATTAAAATGAAATAAAAAACATAAAGGTAAAATAATAAAAGTAATAGCCGGCCGTGGTGACCAAGTGGTTCTAGGCGCTTTAGTCTGGAACCGCACGACCGCTACGGTCGCAGGTTCGAATCCTGCCTCGGGCATGGATGTGTGTGCTGTCCTTAGGTTAGTTAGGTTTAAGTAGTTCTACGTTCTAGGGGACTGATGACCTCAGATGTTAAGTCCCATAGTGCTCAGAGCCAGCCAATAAAAGTAATAGTCAGGTACTTGTGTACTCCAAGTGATGGCAACTATTAGTCCCAAGCCCGGAATGCAAAAATCACGTGGAAATGGGGGCCCGAATTCATAAACCATGAAAATCATACAAAGCTAGATTATCTTAAGTAAGGCAAAATGAAGCCGATACCGGCTCAAAATGGAGGGCAAACAGATCCAAAATAAACTTAAATCGAGTAGTGTTTACATTATGCTGAAACTTTGCTCTCTGTCACTTGAGACAATGAAAAAGACAACGAGGAGTGGAACAGAGGATTCTCCAGGACTTACTCACCAAACATGTCCAACTATCTCTACAGCGCTCTTCTAATCCACAATGTGGAGACTGTTCAGATGTCAAAGTGGTTTCTAAATTTAAGCCTAATATTTCAGTGTGACCTATTTTTTGTTTACCTGTTATACAGTGTTATAACGTTCCACATTTTAAACAATTAATTTCGGTGTAAAAAAATCAATCTCCATCTTTTAATGTTGCTACTTGAGTGATGCTTTTACTTCCTGCGCAAAATCATTGATATTATTATCGAAAATGTTAGATTTTTCCCTTTATGTAAGTAGTATCTGTTTTTATCGTCATTTAAGATGAATTACCTTTCAGTACAGCAAATGTAATGTTCTTATAGGCCTTTTAGAAACACGTCACAATCTCTAACTACACGGGGTGGACAAAATTACGCAGACACGAGAAACACAACACACCACCATGCCTAATTCGGTGTAGGAAAACCATTGACATTCAGAATAGCTTCCAGTCGTCTCAGAATGGATAAATGCAGGTTTTCAAGGGAATATTATATCATTCTTCCTGCAAAATGGTCGCAGTTTCAGATAACGATAGTGAAAGTGGATAGCGATCACGCACACTTCTCTCCAAAGTCGACGACAAAGGCTCAATAATATTGAGATCTGGAGGCTGTGGTGGCCAGGGCAGATGCAACAACTGGTATTCGTTTTCACAAACCTAATCCTCGATGATGCGAGTTATGTGAATTGAGGCACCGCTATCTTGGAACACAGTATCACCATTGCGGAACATACACTGTAGCACGGGTTGAATCTGATTAGCCAATGCGACCTCGAAGTGTAACAATAATACCCATGGAATACCACGATACGGCTGACGAAATCGTCAACGGACGTCAGCCATGTTTCACCCTCGGGACACAAACTACGTCAAAAGTTGGAAACAGTGTGAAACAAGACTCATCCGACCGAATGACTTTCTTCCGTTGCTCTGTAGTCCACGTTTTATGGCCTTGGCACCACGTTTTCCCGTTATGGGTTTTTGCATTACTGATAAGTGGTTTTGGAATTCCAGCTCGAGCCGGCCAGTGTGGCCGAGCGGTTCTAGGCGCTTCAGTCTGGAACCGCGCGGCCGCTGCGGTCACAGGTTCGAATCCTGCCTCGGACATGGATGTGTGTATGATGTCCTTAGGTTAGTTAGGTTTAAGTAGTTCTAAGTTCTAGGGAACTGATGACCTCAGCTGTTAAGTCCCATAGTGCTCAGAGCCTTTTGAACCAATTCCAGCTCGCCCTGCAATTCCCTGCTTATGGAGCTACCTTCGTGCTGTTTTAGTTCTAACAAGATCCCCGTGTGTGACATTCGGTTCTACAGAGGCTTTCACAGGTCTCGTCCTCTTATTTTTCGTCACAGTCCTCTTCAGTGGCGTCTATGAAGATCATTCAGTACACACGTCAGCCCGCGTTGTGACTTAGTAGATATGTTATTCCGCTTTCCCTGTTAGCGATACAGATCTGCGATAAGGTGCATCTTGAAACACCATATACTTTGGTTGCCTTGGTTACGGAAACACCTAACATACGAGCACCAACAATTTGCCCCGTTCGAATTCACTTAGCTCTACAAAGAAGGTCACCCATGCCTGGTGGCAAAGGGGGGAGGGGGCTTGCCGTCACACCCCTTTAGTTCTTACGGAAAGGATAAACATAGTGCAGCCAGGCGTTTTCTTTTAAGCAAATGATTTAAAAGCCGGTATTACGTAGGTTTTTAATTGCGTCGCAGCTGGAACTTTTTATGTCGACTTACAAGTCATTCTATACCTCTACCCCCCAGCCCCCTGCCCCAACCAACCACCCATCTACAAACTACTGTATGGGAGCCATTGTCAGACAATGCACTCAGAACTACACTGAACACCATTATGACCATGACTGACACATGTAACGTATTGAGGACATCACACAGGTGCCGTTGGTGGTCAAATACAACAGCGCAATCTGCAGGCCTGACTAGCGTCTGCATTTATGTTCAAGCACGCATTTCTCGCAATATTTCCATATTTTTGCCCAACGCCTGTACTTCGACTAATGGACACTTAGTTGGTAATGTTAAGAATACGATACAGAACGTCACGAGCTCGATCGCGTTTGGGCCTAGCTAATTTTCTAATGGTGAAAGTAACATCCCCATCGCCGCCTGTAATTACTTTGTGTGGACGGAAAACATCAAATGAGTCAGATTTCAAGTTACATACTGTATAAGTCACTAACAACAGGGGTACCCGTAATTTGGAGAAAAATAAGGGCACATGCATTGTGGAGCGCTACTTTGTTCCAGCTTACTAATCATTTGGGAAAGCAGTTTCTCGTAACATCGTAATTGCGTTTTTTTTTTGTTTTTTTTTAGTTTTCTTCGTACTTAGAACTACAACGGTTGATGACGATAACGACGAGAATTTTGAGATGAGACATGAAAATTGTTTCAAAAGTACCGTTATCTCGAACAAGACTTTAATTCTGTCCAAGGAACACTGTGAAAATGTGAAAAAATTCAATCGCTACAAGACGATACGTTTGCAACACTACTTGCTTTCTGCGGAGCAACATCTAAGGAAACAGGATGAGCAGACAACGGGAGTACGGCCGTCCAAATTCCCCGCGTTCAGTCGTAATATAGGTTTTCCGCGATGTGCCGAAACTGCTAAAGGTGAATGCGGGGATGGTTCCTTCGAAACGACACAGCCGATTTTCTTTCCCATCCTTCACCAGTCGAGCTAAGTGCTGCGTATGCTATAATGTATTGATCGTCGACGGGACGTTGAACCCTAATCTTCCTTCCTTTTCCCTGAGAAGACAAGGAATTCAAGCTACTTTTCGGCCACCCAATAAGAAAAAAGAGACGCAACGCCCGGTAAAAGGCTGCATTGGTCTCAGGGTACCTGGGATTATAACATACCTTGTGAAGGCTGCTTCAGTGAACACTACAGGGCCTGAACGCCGTGCAGAACACCGATGCTATCATCAAATATCAAGACTTGTACAAAAGAGTGGTTTCCGAGCACAATATTACACACAGTCATAGAATTATGTTTGACATGACAGAAAATCTTGTCCGAATCATCGGCCTACCTTCATCGTCTCATAAAACAAGCTGTTGGGATCACAGTTTGCTATCTTACCGCAACAGCTTCAACTGGAACAGCGATTATACCCATAGTGATTCATGGAAGTGGGTGCAGAATGCTAAAATTAGTAAAATCGATCATTA
The DNA here is from genome assembly GCF_023864275.1 of Schistocerca cancellata. Classification (NCBI taxonomy): domain Eukaryota; kingdom Metazoa; phylum Arthropoda; class Insecta; order Orthoptera; family Acrididae; genus Schistocerca; species Schistocerca cancellata. Next base: position 778,088,931 of record NC_064628.1, on the reverse strand, counting down.
AAATAATCAGAGATCGTTTTGGAAATCGTGCTGACGTAAATATATGCGAACTTTAGCTAGGACACGACGCTTTGTCCAATGCTTTTATGTAGGCTACCATAAACGAAAGTAAACGTAACATACGAAGTTAAAGATCACAGAAATGTTATAGGAGTATGTAATTAAATTTGCAGCGGTTTAAACTGATTGATGAGTTCAGTGAAGATATTCCTTGCTCACAATATTGAAAATTGAGAGTGTTAGCTACTGTAAACATGTGAATATCAGTTCGACACCATTCACTGTCATCCGACTTCTATCGAAATAGTTACTCCGTCAGCCACAGCTTCAAGTGTCTTCCCAGAGTGAACGATGACTGTGTCAGATCGAAGGAGGAGGGGGGGTTACACAAAGGCGTAAGAGGTCACATATAAATGATTCTATCTGCTACAAATTACTTATCACCAAAATGCAACACAGCGTTAAGCAAAGACGACTATAGAGTGAAGTCTATTGCACACAGATGACGGCCAAAGTTGACAGCGGGAAGAATCAACACATTAACTAGTCAAATTACAGTGACCTCTGCGGAAGTAGTACTGTGGAGACAATAGCCCAAAAAAACGTAGGCTTACTGTGCTGGTAGTGAGGATACGAAATGCAGTGGCACAATGACATTAAAGCTGATCAACGTTATTCAATTATACACAAGCAGAACCATCAATTGCAAATCGTATTTCATACGATTTAAAAAGAAAATCAGTTTTCTGACAAAAAACAGCTTAATATTTCATATTCGTCTATAATTGTTAAAAATTCTAATAAACATGAACTATTTCTGATGATACGTGCACGGAAAACGTTTGTTTCAAGGACTTTGCAGTGAAACACTCGATTCATGGAATAATTTCTACACCAGCGAATACACAGATCACTTGGCGCTGAAACTTCGTAGAAGAATGTACTCATCTTCTCCTGCTTCCTTAGGACGCTTCAGGATCACGTGTGGCTTGTTTTGCACGTCTTCTTTCTTCCCAATACCTCTTCATTCTCTCGCTTCTTATGTTTGTTTCTGCTTCTGTTAAGACAACTTTGAATTTGGTGTCCGGCCACCTGTGACCATCCACCGACCCTTTATAGTTCTCCCTATCCTGTACTACTGCCCGCAGATTCCTTTCTTTTATTCCTACAGCCTTTCAGTCATCTCTGACTTCCTTCACCCAATTGTTTCCCATATGACATGTTGCATCCCATATCTTCTTAGTCAACCTCTCCTGGTCCGTCCTCATGATGTGCCCAACAAATCGTAACCTCCTCTTCCGTATCTCGCTCCATATGGGTTCAATATTTTCATACAGTCCCTGTCGTGTTCTGTGTATCCACATATCCCCATGTTTTTTGGTGCCCCATATGTCTTTCAAAATTTTCCTCTCCTCCTTCTGCAGCCGTGTACAAGCTCTCTGAATGTATAATTTTAGCATCCCCGTTTTCCTTTGATTACATGATTTATAAAATTAACGTTCCTCCAACTCATAGTATCTCAGTTGTACCTTGACTTACAATCTGGTTTCTTCCTCCATCTCCGAGTGAGATGGCGGGCTGCAGGAGAGAATAGCTCTTAAATGCTATTAATTGTAGTTTATTCTGTGGTGGCACAATTTATTTTGGAGAATTTGGATGCTATTTAATTTCGATGAGTTTTGTTACAGATAGATGGTTGCAAGATGTTCTTATTTTTAACTTCTTCGTCCGAATCCCGCGATTCACCTTTCGGCTGAGGGAAAATCGTCCCGGTTGAAAAGCCTCAGCTGGGATTAGTTGCCCGATGTTCTGGCTTTTGTTTCTTCTTTTTATCACTGTGATACAGTAGATTTAGCCCATGTAGGCATAGTATGAAATACGAATGCTTAATTAATTATTTTGCTTTATATCGTTGTTGATAGCTTTGTCTAAGGACGATCTCGTTGACTTCGTCATTATCTAAGAGGTATCTGGTGAAGTGAGTCTGATATGGCTTCTAGAATAATATAGGGAGGGAAACAGTACTTGAATTTTGGGAAGTTGAACGTTAGAGGGTCATGTTGTAAAAGAGATTTAGTGAGTCCGTCGCGGATTAGCGTGTTAAGCCCGAATCTGGAGCATTGTTCTTTGATTATTTCCTGTTTGTTTTTCTTGTTGAGGGTTTGATGAAGACAATTTGTAGGAAAGTCATGATGCAGATTTCCAGCAATACGCAGCATCCTCCGGTCACGAGATTGAATTCATTTCGCTTGGCTTGTTGGTATGACCTATGCTTGAGATCCATATTCAAGAATTGAGCGGACAAGGATATTATGTGTAGGAAAGACCACTGCTTGGTCAGTTCCACGTGTTCTACGTTTCATGAGCAGCACTAGGTTGGGTATGGTACACTTAGTTTGTAAAATCCGTTTATCTTATATATAACTGGAATGTCGAAGATCTGGCTGTGACAGTCTATGTTACATGGCATCAGTAAGGTACAATCGATTTGACGCATGTGTTTTGGTTGCCACGAAATAGCAGGACATAAGACGTTAGCTCGCCGGAGTGGCCGAGCGGTTCTAGGCGCTGCAGCCTGGAACCGCGCGACCGCTGCGATCGCAGATTCCAATCCTGCCTCGGGCATGGATGTGTGTCATGTCCTTAGGTTAGTTAGGTTTAAGTAGTTCTAAGTTCTAGGGGACTGATGACCTCAGAAGTTAAGTCCCATACTGCTCAGAGCCATTTGAACCATTTTGAACATTGGACGTTTGTTGATGACTTACCTTCTGACTGCTCTGGCTACTACTGTGTTCTTCCCGCGTTTGGCGGTGTTCTTAAATTTTGCAGACGAGGGACAGACACATCCGTGTAGCTCGTTAATCGTCTCATCTCAGACTGTTGCTATTTAACGACTTGGACCGCCGCAAAGACCACTTTATTGTTGAGAAAAGAGTCACGTCGCGGTTCGTGTTCTTTATTTATAAGATGAAATGTGGAAAATAACTCCCGCACAATTAACGAAAGTATCCAGCGATAATAGTAGGCAGGTAATAGGCTGGGACGGGAGAGACAATGCCCTCCAGGATAAGGTGCCTCTTGAATTTAAAAAATAGAAAAAATATGGAAAGTGAATGGGGAAGTAAAAGTGGAATTTTTAGTGGAATGAAATAGTCAAGAGAAATCTTTCACTGTGTTAAAAAGAAGAAAACTTGTTTACGAAATTATTCTCAAGTAAAGATACGCAAATTATTACCTCCGTTACGCAAGTCAAAGATAAATTAGCATACTAATTTCAGTTGCCTGAATACAAAGAAGGAAAGGAACTAGATGCGAAAAATGTTTCAGCCAAGGCTATGACGGAGCATCCATGATGAGTTGTTATGCAGTGGTGTGCACAAAAGAATCAAATCACAATTTAAATTTGATCCTTAAAAATGTGGGAGACGCTAAGAGATTAATGAAGAAACAACTCGGTATATCAAAACAGCTGAGGACAACTACAAGTCTTTTTGACGCAGAATGCGTTCGTGGGTTCAAAGGTACACTAAAGATACCAAATTCAAACCTGTGGACTGGTACCTAGGAAATCGTCTACAGAAGTAGAAATTCATTGACGTTCTTAAGGCTCTGACAAACATAATTCGTAAGTTTGAGAAATGTAATGAATAATGTGTGACAATAAGTCTTAAAAATATAATCTATGATTTTCAGTTTAAACATAAACCGCTTGAAGGAATTAGTACACCACCCATGGAAAGCATCAATCTAGATGAGCTGACTGCAACTTCAGTTCGTTACCACCGCAACATCACTCGGTTGCTCTCAAAAATACGAGTAGCTAGCCTCAAAGCATCATACGACGAACTATTTGGCGAAACTTCCAACATTTCTAAAATGTGGGCCATTGAGTCTAAACGGTCTAACAAAGGGATTAAAGAAACAGACAACCAGTTCGACAAGCTTAGAAAGGACGAGAGGTCCACAGAAACATAATTGGGCCTAAAGTAACAGTTTTTTAACAACATTTATTCCTAACTTCTGTTCGGGCAACATCACTTATTTTTCCATTGCCCTTCTTTTACGCTGCCAACGGCCTTGCCGCAGTGGTAACACCGGTTCCCGTCAGATCACCGAAGTTAAGCGCTGTCGTGCTGGGCTAGAACTTGGATGGGTGACCATCCGGTCTGTCGAGCGCTGTTGGCAAGCGGGGTGCACTCAGCCCTTGTGAGACAAACTGAAGAGCTACTTGATCGAGAAGTAGCGGCTCTGGTCACGTAAACTGACATACGGCCGGGAGAGCGGTGTGCTGACCACATGCCCCTCCATATTCGCATCCAGTGACGCCTGTGGGCGCAGGATGACACGGCTACCGGTCGGTACCGTTAGCCCTTCATGGCCTGTTCGGACGGAGTGTGTTTTACGTTCCAACTCATTTCCCGTTTCCGACAGAATCACAGTTCCATCGGCAAACATTAAAGTTTATGTTTCTTCTCCCTGAGCTTTAATTCCCTTTCCAAATATCTCCTTGGTTTCCTATACCGCCCTCTCAACGTACAGACTGAATATCATGGTGGATAGGCTCAACTCTATCTCATTGTCTTCTAAACTACAGTTCCCTTTCGTTTCCTTCGATTGTTGTAACTGCTGCCTGGTTTCTATTGGAAGTGTAGATAACCTTTCCCTCCATGATTTTATACCCTCCCACTTTCTGAATTTCAAAGTGTATTCCAGTCAACACTATCAATCGCTTTCTCTAACTTCACAAATGCTACAAACGTAGGTCTGCCTTTCTTCAACTTATCTTCTAAGGAACGTCGTAGGCTCAGTATTGCCTCGTGTGTTTCTTAATTTCTCCGGAATCCCGACTGATCTTCCCCGAGGTCGGTTTCTACTATATTTTCCATTCTTGTGTAAATAATTCGTGTCAGTATTCTGCAACTATGCCTTATTAGACGAATTGTGGTCAGAGCGGCCGGGGATAGCGGTCGTGTTTGCGTAAGTTGTGCTTGCTTGTGTGAGGGTTTGTGAGCTTTATTTTCTGAAGAAGGCTTTGGCCGAAAGCTCATTGTGTAACGGTCTTTTTGTTGTGCCTGTTCAAATTCAGTGTCTCATCTTTACAGTGAGTAGCAATCCATCCTTTTTTAATATTGTTGATATTCCAACCTGGACTTCCCATTGTATAAAACAACTGTTCGATAGTAATCAGACCAGTCAGTACCTGTCTCCTTTCCAAGTACTCTGCCTGAAGTCTTAAAGCTGGAAAGATGCACGTAATCCTCTTGGCTAAGGCAGGTGGAAGGTAGTGAAACGTGCTTTCGTAGCACTGCCCTAGCTGATGTTTATGCTGATGCGTATTCTTAGTAAGTGGGCCAATGTCAGCTGCTACCCGACGTGCACTCCCTCGCTGACGGTTCACCCTTCTATTGTTTCTGCTGGTGCGTCATATAAAAGTGAGTCAGTGTCGCTGTCTGCTTCCTGTAAGACATTTGCCTTGAGACACTGCCTGGAGAGAAGAACATAATGTTGCAATAAAGGCAGGCGACTTCAGCGCTAAACTTTTAAAAATCGCAGCATACTAATGCTTAATGTTATGCAGAAGTTTCGTAATCATTTTCGACTTATTGTAACTTCTTTAGCTCCTCGTGATCTTGGATATAGTAATGAAGCATACTTCTGAATCCTAGTTAGTAATACTCCATACTTAACAATCATATACAACCGTTCGCTCGACGAAAGATCCGTACCCAGAGACTGGAAAGTTGCTCAGGTCACACCAATATTCAAGAAAGGTAGTAGGAGTAATCCACTAAATTACAGGCCCATATCGTAAACATCGATATGCAGCAAGATTTTAGAACATATATTGTGTTCGAACATTATGAATCACCTCGAAGAAAACGGTCTATTGACACACAGTCAACATAGGTTTAGAAAACATTGTTCCTGTGAAACACGACTAGCTCTTTATTCACATGAAGTGTTGAGTGCTATTGACAAGGGATTTCAGATCGATTCCGTATTTATGATTTCCGGAAGGCTTTTGACACTGTACCACAAAAGCGGCTCGTAGTGAAATTGCGTGCTTATGGAATATCGTCTCAGTTATGTGACTGGATTTGTAATTTCCTGTCAGAGAGGTCACAGTTCGTAGTAACTGACGGAAAGCCATCGAGTAAAACAGAAGTGATTTCTGGCGTTCCCCAAGGTAGTGTTATAGGCCCTTTGCTGTTCCTTATCTATATTAACGATTTTGGAAACAATCTGAGCAGCCGCCTTCGGTTGTCTGCAGATGACGCTGTCGTTTATCGACTAATAAAGTCATCAGAAGAACAAAACAAACTGCAAAACGATTTAGAAAAGATATCTGAATGGTGCGAAAAGTGGCAGTTGACCCTAAATAACGAAAAGTGTGAGGTGATCCACATGAGTGCTAAAAGGAACTCGTTAAACTTCTGTTACAAGATAAACCAGTCTAATCTAAAAGCCGTAAATTCAACTAAATGCCTAGGTATTACAATTACGAACAACCTAAATTGGAAGGAACACATAGAAAATGTTGTGGGGAAGGCTAACCAAAGACTACGTTTTAGTGGCAGAACACTTAGAAAATGTAACAGATCTGCTAAGGAGATTGCCTACACTACGCTTGTCCGTCCTCTTTTAGAATACTGCTGCGCGGTGCGGGATCCTTACCAGATAGAACTGACGGAGTACATCAAAAAAGTTCAAGAAAAGGCAGCACGTTTTGTATTATCGCGAAATATGGGAGAAAGTGTCACAGATATGATACAGGATTTGGGCTGGAAATCATTAAAAGAAAGGCGTTTCTCGTTGCGACGGAATCTTCTCACGAAATTTCAATCACCAACTTTGTCCTCCGAATGCGCAAATATTTCGTCACTCAGTCCAATTGGTTTGCGCAAACTTTTTTCAATTTAGATGTCGTTTGTTTCTTCTCAGAAATTATATTAATGCAAGTTATCTGCTTTAATAAATATTAAAGCCACATGGAATAAACTTTTAAGACTCAAACTCGCGATGAATGTTGTCAAAAATTAATGATCTTGTCAAATAAATCAGTAATCCTTCTTCCTTAATATAATTCTTCATAAATAAATTCTCTGAACACGTATTTAAACTTTTGTAGTATACACTAGTTTATTATCTTCATGTATACTACATATAGACGTGAACCTGAGCCTTGACAAGATAGGACTGAACATTTACAATATGATTAAACTTTCTATGACGTCATTGTTGTAGAAACATTACAAATTCTTATTTCTTCAGTTTTTAGAAGGACGACGCAACAACTCGGTTTCAGGATCTTCTGTTGCTCTTTGGCTATCGACCCGCGACGTATAGTGGCCAGCAATTTTCTCTCTGGTCCCGGCAGTGAAGATGCTGTCTCCGTTCGTTACGCCGCCCTCTCCGTACATGAAACATAAAAATAAATACAAACTTTAGATAATTCAAAAACATTACAAATACTACAAAATACATAAACAAAATACTAAATTAAACTTATATTCACCTGCAAACTGGGCTGACACTGGTGGATGGGTGACGCTTCAATTTCGCGTCCCACTACAATGTGTACACTATGATTTGCTCGTTGCATTCCATGATCGACTGGTTTGAACACTGATATGGACATCTAAGGATGGAATCCTACAACTCCGACATAGATGAAATGAAATGAAGTCCCATGCTTCTTTACAGAGCGTAGGGGAACGATGCGGGAGACCCGCACCGCTTTACTACGCAAGGTCCTAATGGAGGTGGTTTGCCGTTGCCTTCCTCCGACCGTAATGGGGATGAATGATGATGATGAAGACGACACAACAACACACAGTCATCTCGAGGCAGGAAAAATCCCTGACCCCGCCGGGAATCGAACCCGGGACCCCGGGCTCGGGAAGCGAGAACGCTACCGCGAGACCACGAGGGGCGGACTCCGACATAGATATCGTATCGTATATGAACATCGTAAATAAAGAAAGCTGACTGAAATATTTCAAACAGATATCACTATGCTTATTCGATTCTCGCAATTCTTGTGCTAGGTATGCGATGGGTGCAGCAGATTTGGAGCACCGTCTTCCGTCTCTAGCTACACACAAAGCTTTTTCGTGAGAATAACGCCATCTTTATTTCCAAAGTTCTCGATTTCAGTTCCCATAGTACCTCTGCCACAATTCCGTGCGTATTGTATCAACCTAAAGCGATACTGGTAGTGCGTTTTTTAGTTCGTTCAACGTCTTCCGCTGATAGACTGTATAAGAACCTAAAGATTGAAAAAATACTCTGAAATAACTCGCGCAGAAGCCTTCTATGTAATTTGCTTAGTATACGTGCAACACTTTTTCAGCGTTCTCCCAACAAATCTTTATTCTTCATTCACCATCGTTGGGTAAACGATTACGCAGGCTATTTTCCTGACCTCTAGTACCTGACTATTCGAGACACGTAAATCTTACACTTTTAATTATTTTTCACCCAGAAAAACTTCGTTTTCTTGTTGGTCTAGTCTTCAGTCTCAAGAACTGATTGTTGCAGGCTTCAAGCTAATCTATCCTGTGCAATTCAGTTCGGCTCTATATAACTGCTGGAACCATCATCCACTGTAATCCGCTTACTGTAGTGAAGCCTCAGTGTGCCTCTTCAATCCCCCCTACCCTTGTCGCACTTCCCACCATTATCTGACTATTCCTCGTATGCCTCAGAGTCTGTCGTATCATCCTATCCTTTCCTTTACACAAGGTGTGCTGTAATTTTCCTTTCCCCTCAACTTCAGCGTTCTCCAGTAGCACCATGTTTCAAAAGCTTCTGTTCTCTGACTGTCTGTACCATTTATTGTCGATGTCGCATAAGGCTAAAATCCAGCACTTAAATTTATAGTAAGATAAAATATTTCTCTTTTTCGGAGAATCTTTTCTTGCCGCTGTCAATCGGCACTTTCTACTCGTATATTCTTTACTTCTTCTGCTGTGACTTTTGTGCTCCCCAAGCAGCAAAACACGCCTAATACTTTAAATGCCGCAATCAATAATCTAATTCCCTCAGAATCACCTGATCAGTAATTACCCTTGTTTTACTTTCATAGAGTCACAAGCTCTTTCTCGTTCACCTTATATTTCAAATCCTTTGTCGTCGCTTTCACAATTCCAACATCGTTGGCAAACCTTAAAGTTTTTATTTCTTCTCCCTGAAATTTAATTCCCTTTTCAAATTTATCCTTGATTCTTTTTATGGATTTAAAATGTACGAACAAAAAACAGAACTTTACATTTAAAAATGCCTATCAATGTGTGGGGGACCCGTAATATCCGAGAACATGAAACATGCGAAACTAAAACGTCTGTTTTCTTTTATTGTTTCGAGGGTTGTCGTCACCTACAACGCTCGTCTTTGGTGAATGTAATTCTTACAAGCGGAGTTAAGTACGTGAGTACATGATTGGCTGTCGAACTGCTTCTGAGCGGTGTGTGGAAATATGTTTTCGTTGGTGGAGGACAGGTCTCATCCGTGACGCAATATCTGGAAGGCTGGCCTACAGCAGCGAAGAATTCACAATTCAAACTTCACCGAAGTATCTACTAAAAACACTTCCACCACAGGGTCACATTGACCTTCGAAAGGAAATAGATAGAGCTATGGAAACGGCTCTAGTCTATCCGTCAGTGAGATGTGAGCACTATCCTGGCACCCTCAGCTCATACTTAAGTTAGGCTGACTAGGTAATTCAACCCTAGTATTCAAAAATTTATTGGAACATCAGTTTTGTTTTAGGATTGAGACAGAAGGATATTTCGTAGACTTTTCATTCACTATCACACAACCAGCATTAAAACTCGTAATTAATTCAGTTTTAAAAATGTTGTTGTTGTTGTGGTCTTCAGTCCTGAGACTGGTTTGATGCAGCTCTCCATGCTACTCTATCCTGTGCAAGCTTCTTCATGTCCCAGTACTTACTGCATCCTACATCCTTCTGAATCTGCTTAGTGTATTCATCTCTTGGTCTCCCTCTACGATTTTTACCCTCCACGCTGCCCTCCAATGCTAAATTTGTGATCCCTTGATGCCTCAGAACATGTCCTACCAACCGGTCCCTTCTTCTTGTCAAGTTGTGCCACAAACTCCTCTTCTCCCCAATTCTATTCGATGCCTCCACATTAGTTATGTGATCTACCCATCTAATCTTCAGCATTCTTCTATAACACCACATTTCAAAACCTTCTATTCTCTTCTTGTCTAAACTATTTATCGTCCATGTTTCACTTCCATACATGGCTACACTCCATACAAATACTTTCATAAACGACTTCCTGACACTTAAATCTATACTTGATGTTAACAAATTTCTCTTCTTCAGAAACGCTTTCCTTGCCATTGCCAGTCTACATTTTATATCCTCTCTACTTCGACCATCATCAGATATTTTGCTCCCCAAATAGCAAAACTCCTTTACTACTTTAAGTGTCTCATTTCCTAATCTAATTCCCTCAGAATCACCCGAATTAATTCGACATTCCATTATCCTCGTTTTGCTTTTGTTGATGTTCATCTTATATCCTCCTTTCAAGACACTGTCCATACCGTTCAACTGCTCTTCCAAGTCCTTTGCTGTCTCTGACAGAATTACAATGTCATCGGCGAACCTTAAAGTTTTTATTTCTTCTCCATGGGTTTTAATACCTACTCCGAAATTTTCTTTTATTTCCTTTACTGCTTGCTCAATATACAGATTGAACAACATTGGGGAGAGGCTACAACCCTGTCTCACTCCCTTCCCAACCACTGCTTCCCTTTCACGTCCCTCGACTCTTATAACTGCCATCTGGTTTCTGTACAAATTGTAAATAGCCTTTCGCTCCCTGTATTTTACCCCTGCCACCTTCAGAATTTGAGAGAGAGTATTCCAGTCAACATTGTCAAAAGCTTTCTCTAAGTCTAAAAGTGCTAGAAATATAGGTTTGCCTTTTCTTAATCTAGCTTCTAAAATAAGTCGTAGGGTCAGTATTGCCTCACGTGTCCCCATATTTCTACGGAATCCAAATTGATCTTCCTCGAGGTCGGCTTCGACCAGTTTTTCCAATCGTCTGTAAAGAATTCGCGTTAGTATTTTGCAGCCGTGACTTGTTAAACTGATAGTTCGGTAATTTTCACATCTGTCAACGCCTGCTTTCTTTGGGATTGGAATTATTATATTCATCTTGAAGTCTGAGGGTATTTCGCCTGTCTCATACATTTTGCTCACCAGATGGTAGAGTTTTGTCAGGACTCTCTCTGCCAAGGCTGTCTGTAGTTCTAATGGAATGTTGTCTATTCCCGGGGCCTTGTTTCGACTCAGGTCTTTCAGTGCTGTTTTAAAAATAGCAAAAATATTTGCAGAAAATCTACTTCCCGAATTTTAGCATTCTCAAAATCCTTGACAATGCCTCTAATTTCAATTAAACTTCAAGGAGGGCCCATTTGAACTTTTGAGTCGCAAGTGTTTAAAAGTTATATAAAACGGAGCTCAAACGTAATGCAGTATCTCGCACAGAACGATCTCATTAATGCCAAACAGCTTGAATTTCGAAAACATCGATCACGCGAAACCCAACATGCGCATTCCTTCACATGACGTCCTCAGATCTGTGGATTAAGGCAATCAGGAAGCTGCCAGTAGTTCTTGACTTCCGAGAAGTAGTTGACTCGGTACCAAATATAAGCTTATTACTGAAAGAACGATAATGTGTGGTGTCAAGCGAAATTTATGATTGGGTTGAGGATTTCTTGTTAAGGAGAATCATCGTGTTATCTTGGATGAAAAGAGATCGACATGTGATGAAGTAACTTCAGGTATGCCCCAGGGAAGTGTGATAGTGTTCCTATTGTTCAGATAGATAAGATTACAAAGTGGTGCAGGGATTGACGACTTTCTTTAAATGTTCAGAAATGTAAATTTGTATGCTTCACGTAACGCAGACGAATAGTATCCCATGACTATAATGTTAATGAGTAACAATAGGAATCGGTCAACGCCTTCAAATACGTAGGCGCAACAGATTTTAGGGTTATGAAATGGGATGATTACGTAGGTGGACGACGTCGGTTCATCTGCAGGAAAAATACAGTGAATATAAAAAGAAGACTGCTAGTAAATTGGTACATCCCTTCTTTCGAGTTATTGGGTACACTAGGGTAGCCACAAAACTTCAATTGTCACCTCAAAAGATAAAGTTACGTAATTTTTTTTGCTTATTTGCAGGTACACCAACAATCTTTTTAAGGAACCATTCGCAGCACTTAATCCTCTTTTGTTTTGTGTCGGAAGTAATGCCTCAACACGCTAAATTCGGCGAAAGTTAATGTATAAAGACTTAAATACAGAATGACAAGATATACGTTTAACACTAGTCAGTAGCGTAAGCAGCAACACAGTTTTCTTTCCGGACTAGCAGTAATTTTTTGCAAAATGTATGCAGACCTGAAATCGTATTTTATGAGTGATGAAACTTGGTTCCATCTTTCTGGCCATGTGAATAGCCAGACTAATCGCTATTGGTCCACCGCAAACTCTCACACTGTGCACTAAATTCATCTTCAAAATTAAAAAAAATTGGATTTTGGTGGACGGTTTCTGGCAGAAAAATTGTAGGCCCGATGTTGTTTGAAACCACAGTCAGTACAGGTGTTTATCTTCACATTTTCTAGAACTTCAGCTCTCAGTAAAAGGGAGTACTGCGTTTTTCAGCAAGATGAAGCTACGTGCTACACGTCTCTTCAGTCGGTTTCTCTTACAGATGAAGCCTTCACAGAAGAACGCAAAGTAAGCAAATGTTTGTGGCCTCCTCGTTCGCTGGTTTGTCTACTTGTGATTATTATCCAGGGGGATATCTAAACGGTAACTCGTACGAAATGGTGCAAATGGCTCTGAGCACTATGCGACTTAACGTCTGAGGTCATCAGTCCCCTAGAACTTTTTTTTAGAACTACTTAAACCTAACTAAATCCATGCCCGAGGCAGGATTCGAACCTGCGACCGTAGCGGTCGTGCGGTTCCAGACAGTAGCGCATAGAACCGCTCGGCCACCCCGGCCGGCTAACTCGTACGAAAATAATCCTAAATCGGTAGACTAGCTGGAGCAAAACATACGCTGGTATATTGAAACATACGATGTTACAGCCGTGCATAAAGTGATTCGAAGCGTGATTTCACGAGCACAAAAATGCATAGCGGTGCAGGGAGATCTTTTTCAACATATGCTGTATTCTTAAATTGTTGCAATTGACGAAATATTAAAAGTATTTTCTGATTTTAAATAAAATGATGTTTACGTGACTGAATGTGCCCAGTGTTTTAGACAGACTATAGTATGTAAATCAGAGATCAGCAACTCCAAAGCGTTTCGATGATTCAGAACGACGTAGCGGACAACTTACAAGTAGTCAGGCGCGCCTAGTCAGCAGCACGTCACTGTCCGTGATACTCAGCCGTTCGGTACAGCGCGACAGTGAGTTGCTTGCGATAGCATGTTCCAGGGCCAGTTCTGATGACAAGTATACCACAGGGCGACGTAGCACGATAGAACCAGCTGATTGTGATGTAAACTGTAAGAAGGAGAAAACGACGAACCACAAAGGAATTATCACGAGGGAACAGAAATCAATAGAAATGATGTACGTGCACAGACAAACAAACGATTAAATTTTCAGAAAAAATTGGACCATTTATTCAAGAGAAAGAGCTTGATAAATTGAGCAAGCCGGTAAGGCGTTGGTTCACCTCTGGTACTTATGCAAGCGATTATTCGGTTTGCCATTGATTGATAGAGCTGTTGAGTGTCTTCCTCAAGGATATGGTGCCAAGTTATGTCCCACTGACGAGTTAGATCGTCAAAATCCCGACCTGGCTGGAGGGGCCCCTCTCATCATGCTGCAAACGTTCCCAATTGGGGAGAGATCCGGCGACCTTACTGGCCAAGGTAGGGTATGGCAAGTACGATGACAAGCAGTAGAAGCTCCCGCCGTGTGCGGGCAGACATTATCTTGCTGAAATGTAAGTCCAGGGTGGCTTGGCATGAAGGGCAACGAAATCGAGCGTAGAGTATCGTCGATGCACCACTGCGCTGTAATAGTGCCTCGGATGACAACCACAAGGGTTCTGCTATGAAAATAAATGACAGCAAATACCATAACCCCTTATTATCGGGCCGTACGGCGGGCGGCAGTCAGGTTGGCATCTTATCGCTCATGTCCGAAAGAACAGACACCATATCCATACAACTATATAGTTCTGGCAATACCGGCCATGACCTTCTTCTTCTGTGCGGATGCACACATATTCCCGAACTCTTACGGGACTTGGTAAGAATGTCTTCCACGAGTGATGAGTGTGTTGTAGTGGGACATTACGAATGTAGTGAGTGGACATACAAGGTGAGTATGTGGGTCTCGCGGGAGACGTGCGCAGTCGTACTATCCTCTGTGCCCTCGGTGGCTCGGATGGATAGAGCGTCTGCCATATAGGCAGGAGATCCCGGGTTCGAGTCCCGGTCGGGACACACATTTTCACCTGTCCCCGTTGATATATATCAACGCCCGTGGCTACACTGAGTCACAGAGCCAAAGATTGCGCCAAAGAGTATTATTCCGCCGCCTCCACTGGGCAGTAGTAGTTCAGAGGATGTCGAGGGCAGTTGTTGTTCTGTTGGGCGAGAGAGTAGACGCTGTTCGGTTGGTATCAGACCAATTGTGTGATTGGATTGAGGAGTTCCTAGATAACAGGACGCAGCATGTCATTCTCAATGGAGAGAAGTCTTCCGAAGTAAGAGTGATTTCAGGTGTGCCGCAGGGGAGTGTCATGGGACCGTTGCTATTCACAATATACATAAATGACCTGGTGGATGACATCGGAAGTTCACTGAGGCTTTTTGCAGATGATGCTGTGGTGTATCGAGAGGCTGTAACAATGGAAAATTGTACTGGAATGCAGGAGGATCTGCAGCGAATTGACGCATGGTGCAGGGAATGGCAATTGAATCTCAATGTAGACAAGTGTAATGTGCTGCGAATACATAGAAAGATAGATCCTTTATCATTTAGCTACAAAATAGCAGGTCAGCAACTGGAAGCAGTTAATAACATAAATTATCTGGGAGTACGCATTAGGAGTGATTTAAAATGGAATGATCATATAAAGTTGATCGTCTGTAAAGCAGATGCCAGACTGAGATTCATTGGAAGAATCCTAAGGAAATGCAATCCGAAAACAAAGGAAGTAGGTTACAGTACGCTTGTTCGCCCACTGCTTGAATACTGCCCAGCCGTGTGGGATCCGTACAAGATAGGGTTGATAGAAGATATAGAAAAGATCCAACGGAGAGCAGCGCGCTTCGTTACATGATCATTTACTAATCGCGAAAGCGTTACGGAGATGATAGATAAACTCCAGTGGAAGACTCTGCAGGAGAGACGCTCAGTAGCTCGGTACGGGCTTTTGTCAAAACTTCGAGAACATACTTTCACCGAAGAGTCAAGCAGTATATTGCTCCCTCCTACGTATATCTCGCGAAGAGACCATGAGGATAAAATCAGAGAGATTAGAGCCCATACAGAGGCATACCGACAATCCTTCTTTCCACGAACAATACGAGACTGGAATAGAAGGGAGAACCGATAGAGGTACTCAAGGTACCCTCCGCCACACACCGTCAGGTGGCTTGCGGAGTATGGCTGTAGATGTAGATGTAGATGTATAGATGGAAGTACAGTCAACAAAGCGTCTGGCTCGTGTTAATTTATTAGACTTGTAATTCTGGTTTCCATGTGCAATTATAGTATTTCTGGTTTTTCAATTAGTTCATTGTAAACGGTGTTTAAAATATTTTGTCGTATTGAAAAAGAACCGACCCAGATACATGTACGTTGAGTCACACTACCACACACAGAACAGTTATACTTGTGCTTTGTTGTTTCGTAGCTTTTATAGTTGCAGGGGACTTAATTAATCAATTGTGTTAGTGGAAATTCCTTGTCATTCTTGATTTTTATTTTACGCAGTCAGATTCAGATTGCGTACTAATACTAGTCAGGGCCAACCGGTTACGAGACTTCGTATCCGGTCACACAGCTACTAAAATTATTGCATTTATTCATTAATATTAGTCCTTTTCTTTTTAATTAAGCCCCCATGCACGTGGCGACCGCTGCTTCGGATCGTCCCTTGGAATTCTTTTGATAGTAAAAATAGTAGACAGTAGTATTGTTGTAGTAATTTGTAGTTTAGTAATTGTAGTCTATACTAGACGTGTAGATTTTGTAATTGAACATTTGTAGTTGTCTTGTCATTCTTCTGATGGTATTTTTGTAGAATTTAATTTTTGATGTGTCGTATACGGGTTTGACAATTTTGTGCAATTGTGAAGGTTTTAATTGTTCGTTAATCGTGTTTGTCGGGAAACATTTCGTGTGGATGGTATTGTTAGTGATAAAGTGTTATATTGTGTGTAATTTTCGTATAGAGACGAGTTTTGTATGTTTTGTAAATGATTACGCGATCGATGAAAAAGGCAAGAATGATGGATAGTCAGAAAAACGAAATTGTTAACATGGCGAACTCGCCAGCAAAGGAGAACAGTATGGTGAATAATGAAGTAGAAAACAATTTAATAAGCCGGGAAAATAGTCCGGAACCAGTCCAAAATTTTTCACAATCGAAAATTTTTCAGAATACGAGATTAACGATAGAAGATTCTGGAAGAGTATCGAACACAGATAGCTTTACGGCTATGACGAAGGAAGTTAGTTTTACGGGAAATGTTAGGGGCGAAAAGAATTTCGAACCAGTTAATATGGAGCAGTTGATGAGTACAATATTAAATTTGGGATCACAAATAGGAACAATTAAAACTGATATGGGAACAATGGAAACACGGTTAGACTCACGAATAGGGACATGTTTTAAAAACAAGAAAGATGAATTAAAGAAAGAAATTAGAGAAGTACAACCGATTTTGAATGCTCACAAGAATAGATTAACTTCAATAGAAATTAGACAAAAGGAACAGGATGGAGAACAGGAAGAAAGAGATCGCGTGATAGTACAAAAATTTACAACGTGCACACGATAAGGAAGAAGTATTTGAAAGAATCGAGGAATCCGTACCTAACACAACAATATGAACAGTTAACTACTAAATGTGTCAATACTGAAACCCGAGTCGCGGCATTTACGGAAGACGAAAATAAACAGAAAGAACAAATAGGTGACTTATTGGAAAAAGTTGAGGAGATTTCAGATAAATTGACATGTCTTAGTTTAAATGGGGACAGAGATTCAGATGATACAGCTGCATTGCCATTTGCAGAGACAGGAGAGTACCAGAATATAAATAAACATGTAGAAAATCAGGGAAAATTTAATGAACGTTAAAAGGGAATTTGAGGCTTTACGAAAGAAAGTTAAACAAACTGAAAGCAAAATCGTAGGAAAAGACAGTAGATGAAATTTAGAATCACCGATAGGGGGGGGGGGGGGTTGAAGAAAATAATTTATTTCATTTACGAGATGCAACAAGAGAGCGCCAGGCGCGCGAATTTGACATCAATCGACATTCGGATTGGGACAGACGCGGTAGGTCTTTGTCGCCACGAGGCGAAAACCTTGACTATAAACACTTTTTAACTGTTCGGAAATTTAAGATCTTCCGCAGTTCTAATGACATACATCCATGTTCATGGTTAGATCAATTTATGTACGCACTTCCGCCAAATTGGCCATTAAGTCACAAATTGGAATTTATGTGTAGATATTTAGAAAACGAACCGGCTGTATACACTCTGAAATTATGAAACAGTTGTATTATTATTCAAATGCTCCTTTTGTAGTGGAAAAGTGAGCTTGATTGAAAGGCTGCAAAATGGCCACTTTGCTCGGGAGGTGAGGCAAAGTAGCCAGAGACAGAGAACACGAAAAATAAGTCTCAGATGGAGTGGAAACTCGTTTTCTAAGGCTTGTGTTTGGATGTCTCTTCCTAAACTATATCACCCAATCCTTCCTTGTCATCTTTTTCTCTTTGTTGAATGGTGTCTTGTGTTATAAAAACTGAAATGCCATAATATTTTTGATCAATGTTAAAAATATGGTTAAGGGATTGTTCTTGGTTAAATACACATCTGAAGTTCCCAAAAATCTTTTGTCTTCAGTAGCACCACATTTTTTTCTGAGGAACTTTTCCTTTAAGTGTATTTCTTGAAGCTCTGAATTGTTTTGCTGCTGTAGAAGCGGGATCTTTTCTTTTGTTACAGCATCCAATGCCTGTTGCACAGCTTGGGAATTCCATGATTATTGTAGAGATTTTCTTTTATAGCTTTTCACAAAGTTGTTAATACACTAACGTCACAGTGTACTTACGTTATTATGTACATGATAAATACATAACAAAATATATGTTTCGGCAAAGTGACCACTATTACCGATTGGGCGCCATTACGATAAATGTGGTCTGAACACGAAATTACTTACCCTAGACACTTCATAAACTTGTGATTTCGAACACTAAAATAGAACGTTTTACCAGTACTGTAGTAATTAACTGTCATAATACATATTTTTTAGTACGTCTTGATGAATTTGTCACTTGCCTTACATCAGACGTAGAGAAAATACAAAATATTTCACTGAAAAGACTCGCATGCAATTATCGCCACGAAACTCATTGTCGAAACCAAAAGAGTCTCTTCGAATAATTTTAAATGTTCGCCAGTAGGCCGCAAAATCTCCAAGACAATAACACGACGTGGCCACTACAGTTGCCCTTACCCTAAATCTGTACCCTTATAATTGCCAGAGAATAGCAATTATCTACGTGCAAAGAAAATAAAAGCTTATTTGCAAAAAAGATACTTTTCATGCTGGTAACAGTGATTGTTAATCTTCGAGTCTGAATAATCCGGTAATTTATAAAGGTAATGGTTAATAAAATATCTTTTTCTATTATATATGTACCGTTTCCCTATTTCTTGTCTCACGTCTGTAGACAGTTAATAAAGTCCTTTCTCCAGTATACAAGTTCCTATACTGGACCCTAGACAAGGATGCGAAGTCACAACGTCAATGATTTTTTGTCTTATATTGTAGTTCTTCGGAAATTTGTCTTTATTATGCTTCGTAGACAGCATTAAGGATCATATATACAAGGAGTAAAGTGTAAAAAGATGTGAAAAGACTTCTCTAGGATGCATGGTTATCTATTTCACATAATAGTCTCACTGGTCGGGTTTGTAGGACACATACCTTACCTGTCTTAAAATCAATAATTAATTAATATTTGCAGCATTAACCAAGGAAATACACTCCTGGAAATTGAAATAAGAACACCGTGAATTCATTGTCCCAGGAAGGGGAAACTTTATTGACACATTCCTGGGGTCAGATACATCACATGATCACACTGACAGAACCACAGGCACATAGACACAGGCAACAGAGCATGCACAATGTCGGCACTAGTACAGTGTATATCCACCTTTCGCAGCAATGCAGGCTGCTATTCTCCCATGGAGACGATCGTAGAGATGCTGGATGTAGTCCTGTGGAACGGCTTGCCATGCCATTTCCACCTGGCGCCTCAGTTGGACCAGCGTTCGTGCTGGACGTGCAGACCGCGTGAGACGACGCTTCATCCAGTCCCAAACATGCTCAATGGGGGACAGATCCGTAGATCTTGCTGGCCAGGGTAGTTGACTTACACCTTCTAGAGCACGTTGGGTGGCACGGGATACATGCGGACGTGCATTGTCCTGTTGGAACAGCAAGTTCCCTTGCCGATCTAGGAATGGTAGAACAATGGGTTCGATGACGGTTTGGATGTACCGTGCACTATTCAGTGTCCCCTCGACGATCACCAGTGGTGTACGGCCAGTGTAGGAGATCGCTCCCCACACCATGTTGCCGGGTGTTGGCCCTGTGTGCCTCGGTCGTATGCAGTCCTGATTGTGGCGCTCACCTGCACGGCGCCAAACACGCATACGACCATCATTGGCACCAAGGCAGAAGCGACTCTCATCGCTGAAGACGACACGTCTCCATTCGTCCCTCCATTCACGCCTGTCGCGACACCACTGGAGGCGGGCTGCACGATGTTGGGGCGTGAGCGGAAGACGGCCTAACGGTGTGCGGGACCGTAGCCCAGCTTCATGGAGACGGTTGCGAATGGTCCTCGCCGATACCCCAGGAGCAACAGTGTCCCTAATTTGCTGGGAAGTGGCGGTGCGGTCCCCTACGGCACTACGTAGGATCCTACGGTCTTGGCGTGCATCCGTGCGTCGCTGCGGTCCGGTCCCAGGTCGACGGGCACGTGCACCTTCCGCCGACTACTGGCGACAACATCGATGTATTGTGGAGACCTCACGCCCCACGTGTTGAGCAATTCGGCGGTACGTCCACCCGGCCTCCCGCATGCCCACTATACGCCCTCGCTCAAAGTCCGTCAACTGCACATACGGTTCACGTCCACACTGTCGCGGCATGCTACCAGTGTTAAAGACTGCGATGGAGCTCCGTATGCCACGGCAAACTGGCTGACACTGACGGCGGCGGTGCACAAATGCTGCGCAGCTAGCGCCATTCGACGGCCAACACCGCGGTTCCTGGTGTGTCCGCTGTGCCGTGCGTGTGGTCATTGCTTGTACAGCCCTCTCGCAGTGTCCGGAGCAAGTATGGTGGGTCTGACACACCGGTGTCAATGTGTTCTTTTTTTCATTTCCAGGAGTGTAGTTTCATAGTACGAAACAAGCTGTGAATGGACAGCAGTTAACAATTTGCATTGCACGCAGAGCATCACGTCTATCTCCGGATAAATCTGTTCAGAGAAGTGAAAAAAATGACAAAAATAAGACGGGTAGATTTTTTTTTTTTTTAGGTTTTCACCTTATATACATTTTAGGTTCTGTAGTCACAGTATAGTAACATTATTGCACTTGTCAGACACCGTTTACAGTATACTCACACTATTATGCAGTTCCACATTGTACTATATACAAATCACATAGAATGACATGTACTATAGTACAAGGTGAGCACAAAGTCTTGCCCTGGTTATAACAATTTAGTACAGAATAACCGTTTGACATAATAATTTGCATTTGATGCCGTTATATAGGTTAGTGTTACTAGGTGAGTCACCTAACATTACCGCTGGATATATTTCGTAAACCACGTCAAATACTGACGAATCGATTCCACAGACCGAACGTGAGGAGAGGGGCTAGTGTAATTGGTTAATACAAACCATAAAAAAATGCACGCAAGTATGTTTTTTAACACAAACCCACGTTTTTTTAAATGGAATCCCGTTAGTTTTGTTAGCACATCTGAACATATAAACAAAGACGTAATCAGTGCCGTTTGTTGCATTGTAAAATGTTAATTACATCCGGAGATATTGTAACCTGAAGTTGACGCTTGAGCACCACTCCTCCGCTGTTCGATCGTGTGTATCGGAGAGCACCGAATTACGTAGGGATCCAAAGGGAACGGTGATGGACCTTAGGTACAGAAGAGACTGGAACAGCACATTACGTCCACATGCTAACACCTTTTTATTGGTCTTTTTCACTGACGCACATGTACATTACCTTGAGGGGTGAGGTACACGTACACACGTGGTTTCCGTTTTCAATTACGGAGTGGAATATAGTGTGTCCCGACATGTCAGGCCAATAGATGTTCAATGTGGTGGCCATCATTTGCTGCACACAATTGCAATCTCTGGCGTAATGAATGTCGTACACGCCGCAGTACATCTGGTGTAATGTCGCCGCAGGCTGCCACAATACGTTGTTTCATATCCTCTGGGGTTGTAGGCACATCACGGTACACATTCTCCTTTAACGTACCCCACAGAAAGAAGTCCACAGGTATAATAAGATCAGGAGAACGGGCTGGCCAGTTTATGCGTCCTCCACGTCCTATGAAACGCCCGTCGAACATCCTGTCAAGGGTCAGCCTAGTGTTAATTGCGGAATGTGCAGGTGCTCCATCATGCTGATACCACATACGTCGACGCGTTTCCAGTGGGACATTTTCGAGCAACGTTGGCAGATTATTCTGCAGTAACGCGATGTATGTTGTAGCTGTTTGGGCCCCTGCAATGAAGTGAGGACCAATGAGGTGGTCGCTAATGATTCCGCACCATACATTTACAGTCCACGGTCGCTGTCGCTCTACCTGTCTGAGCCAGCGAGGATTGTCCACGGACCAGTAATGCATGTTCCGTAGATTCACTGCCCCGTGCTTTGTGAAACCCGCTTCATCGGTAAACAGGTAGAACTGCAACGCATTCTCTGTTAATGCCCATTGACAGAATTGCACTCGATGATTAAAGTCATCACCATGTAATTGCTGATGTAGCGACACATGAAACGGGTGAAAGCGGTGACGATGCAGTATGCGCATGACACTACTTTGACTCAGTCCACCGGCTTTCGCAGTGTCCCGTGTACTCATGTGTGGGTTCATGGCAACAGCAGCTAACACACCAACTGCACCCGCTTCTCCTGTGACGGGACTGTTGCGGACCCGTTTGCGTGCTACGACCATACCTGTTGCATACAGTTGGCGGTAGATGTTTTGCAATGTGCGGCACGTTGGATGCTCTCTGTCCGGGTACCGTTCTGCATACACCCTGCAGGCTTCAGTTGCATTGCGTCGACACTCGCCGTAGATGAGTATCATCTACGCCTTTTCGGAGTTCGAATACACCATGGTCACAGTTCCTACAACTCTACACTATCACAGACGTCTGGTAACACGGTGTACTACAGTTGGTCTGCGTGCGGAGACGAATGCAGAATAACAATAGCAGCAAGCGCTACATGCGGACACTGCGGCAGCTAGACCAAACCACAACAGTGCAGTACAGCCACACTCGTAAACACGGTCGTCATCGTAAACATGTCCCTGCAGATGCTGCTCGCCGACCGTGGCCCGTGTTCGTTACAACACGCAACTGAACGTCGGAGGTTTCAAGCGTCAACTTTAGGTTACAATATCTCCGGATGTAATTAACATTTTACAATGCAACACACGGCACTGATGACGTATTTGTTTATATGTTCAGATGTGCTAACAAAACTAACGTGGTTCCATTTAAAAAAACATAGGTTTGTGTTAAAAAACATACTTCCGTGCATTTTTGTATGGTTTGTATTAAACAATTACACTAGCCCCTCTCCTCACGTTCGGTCTGTGGAATCGGTTCGTCAGTATTTGATGTGGTTTACGAAATATATCCAGCTGTAACGTTAGGTGACTCACCTTGTATATGTATATATGCCGAGGCGGTATTCAAGTTCCCGCCAGGTGTTTTATAACATGTGTTCTGTCACAGTACCCACAGCAGCTTGTATCATAGCCTTCAGTTCGTCGACGTCAGCAACTGGTGTGACGAAGACTTTGTCCTTGATATAGACCCAGAAAAAAAAGTCAAGGGGCGTAATGTCTGGAGAGCGGGGTGGCCAGGGTGTTGGACCGTTCCTTCCAATCCACCGATACGGAAATGTTTCATCCAGGAAATCACACAGTATCAAAGCCCAGTTGGGGGAGTGGAGGTTGCTCCACCTTGCTGGAAAATTATCCATGGTTGATATTGTTCTAACTGTGGCACAATGAACTGTTTCAAAACGTCTAAGTAAATGTTAGCGGTAATGGATTTTTCCGCGAAGAAAAAGGTCCAGAAACCTTGTTATGCATGAGGCCGCACCAAACATTCACGTTTTCGCTGTCTTGCTGTAACTGTACAGTAGCATGTGGAGACTCGGAACCCCATATACGGACATTATGCCTATTTACCATTTCAGTGACATGAAAGGTAGGTTCATCAGTAAAGCATATGCGATTTAAATAATCGTTAGCGCTATCAATCATGTTGAGAATCTCAGTTGTAAATTCAGCACGTGCCAGCAAATCATTTGGTTACAAGGGCTGCACGATTTACACTTTGTAAGCATGCGACCTAAGCCCTTCATGAAGAATCTTCACCACACTTGCTTGCGGTTTTTGAAGTTCACGTGATGCTTGACGAGTTGATTTAGACGGACTCCGTTGAAACGATTGACGAACACGATCAACAGTTGCGTCACTCACACGAGGCCTGCCACTTCGAGGACGATCTTCAACGCTGCTTGTTTCGTTAAACTTTGCATACAATCGCTTTATTGATTTAACGTCAGGAGGGCTGCGTCCATAAGAAGCCCGAAATTTATACTGAACACTGATGAGCGATTTCGTTTCGTGAAACCAAAGCACACATTGCGCTTTCTCCTGCTTCGACGCCATTTCGCCAGCAACTAACGTGACCTAACAGACGGCGTCGGTGTTGTGGAACACTAACGCCATCTATTGGTCACAACAACTAATAACACTAACCTATGTAACGGCATCAAATGTACTTATTATGTCAAACGGTTATTCTGTTATAAATTTTTTATAATCGGGGCAAGACTTTGTGCTCACCCTGTATTAAGACCTGGTGTTCTGTGGTAAGTATTAAATAAGCTGCATACTTCAGTAAATAAATACAACAAAGCACTTAATATACAGTATAATTCTTAAGTCTATTATCAAGTAGAGACTATTAAAAAAACATGATAATGTTGTTATTTGACGGTTGATAGCTACCACTTCGTTTGTAGTAACATTGCTTATTGCAGTTAATTCCTTGATTCAACATCACTCTTTCTTCCTTTACAATAAACTTGGATGCGATGTGATGTACTTTCCGAGTTGAAATTTCAAACACTGGTATGATGAAAAGGCGGTGAGTATGTTACAAGAGCTCCAACAAAGATTGCATTTTGCTTGTCTCATATCGTTTCCACTGGATGAGCATGCGGGTTATATGACTGTTCGTTACGGGTCATCACATTTGCAGACAATAGTGTCGGATCCGCTGATTTGACACTACTGGCTATGGAAGAAATGGGAGCAATTATTTTCGTCAGTTTCTTGGATTTTGCAAACCAAATAGCGGTCATCGTGGTATGACGGTATTTAGTCGCATTTAACTCTTGACTCTCAGTTTTTGAGTAACATTCCATTTTCCCGGCCACAAAAATGTTACTCGTTTTGTGATCGGGAGATAATCAGCGCTTGGAATTTTTATGCCCAAATGTTTTCCGCTTCTAATGACATCTTTCGCTAATTACACTGATATTGCTTTGTGTTTAATGCCGATCTCAGATTTCAGTCAGATGAATTTTGCGTTCTGACATTTTTCCTTCACTCATTAATACTGAACTGTTATCTTGAGAACGTTTTTACATGTCTCTTATTTTTCAGTTTTTGTAGCAAATTGATTTTTTAAGATTTTGTGAATCGTTGAATATTAGAGCTTTCAGAATTTGGAAAAAGATGTTGTATTTATGACCTCTACGAGTTTGAATGCTTCTGCTAGTACTGAATCGTCTCATGGCAGTTGTAACATTCTTTTTCTCATAGTTAATAAACAGAACACAGTACGATTTCTCCATTTTTATCTCTTCGTGTAAATTTGTATCTAATCGGCTAATTTTTTTCTTCTTGACATGCTGCCCGTAAGCACTCCTCATATCCTCTTGTTGCGCTGGAGCAGTTTGTGCGTTGTTCCCGTTTTCGGTCCAAAGACTGATTTGATGGAACTCTCCATAGCTGATATGTACCGTGCAAGTCTCTTCATTTCTTCGTAACTATGGCGGCCTACGTCTATTTGCACTCGCTTTTGTCTCTCTGTGTAATACTAAGTCCCCACTCTTCTCTCCATTGCCAAATTAGGTGTCCCTTTATGCACCACGATATGTCCTATCGTCCTTTCAGTCAAGCAGTCCCATACCTTTCTTCTTTTCACCTATCTTTTACTGTTCAGAACGTTATTTATTTTTATTCATTATTCAGCGTGCAGCAAAACTGCAGACTAATGTGACGCATGTAAAACACAAAAATAATACGTAAAGTAAACATACTAAGATATTTACAACCTAATATAAAATTATAGCAGGTGAACAATTAGAAACGAAATTTATTTCACAGTTCCATCAACGCTCTATTTGTAGCGAACTTTACCCTGAAATAGGCTTTGGAGAGGCCTTTGTGAAATCGTTGAAGTGCCATTGAAATCTTCTCGGAAATTCACGAATAATGTGGTCTACCGTTTGCTTCGTTGCGCTACAGTCACATACATTTATAAAAGATACTTTGCAATTTGCATGCTTGATTCTAATGTGTTGGAGGCTGCATGCCTGTTGATGATACGGCAGGATCAATCTGATTCGCCAGGCCTTGTTCGGCAAACAGTATACACAGATTTCCAGTGCTCTTCTAAATAGCAACGAGAAGGTTGCTAGAGACTGTTCAGAACCCACATAGGCTTTCTAGATTTTCGTTAGATATGTGGAAAGTAAGAAAGAATTTTCAAACTTCCTGGCAGATTAAAACTGTGTGCCGAACAGAGACTCGAACTCGGGACCTTTGTCTTTCACGGGCAAGTGCTCTACCGACTGAGCTGTCCAACTACGACCGACGACCTCTCTCCACAGCTTCAGTTCCGCCAGTGTCACGACTCTACCTTCCAAACTTCACAGGAGCTCTTCTTGCCCGCGAAAGGCAAAGGTCCCGAGTTCGAGACTCGGTGCGGCACACAGTTTCAATCTGCCATGAAGTTTCATATCACCGCACAGCTCCGCTGCAGATTGAAAATTTCAGTCAAGAAAGAATTTTGTTAGTTAGAGAATCATAGGAACTGATCCGTGTTATATCTAACTCCGTTCTCGCTCTACTGGCTGTTGCTGTCTGAGCTCTGGTGGTGCTGTATTAGACAAGACATGAAGCCAATGAACTGGTGCTGATTTTAGCGTGCCAGGGACTGTTCTCATTGCGTCGTTTAACTGAACATCAGTGTTGCTGAAATGACGGGCTCTGTCATAAAGAGTCCGTCCGTACAGGTTCTGTAGTTCTAGCACACACAAGAGCACAGTATTCGACAACAGGAAACACAATCCATTGTGTTGCTGTATGGAAAGCCTTATGTAAATTCGGCTTGTTCCATTCTGCTTTTTGATAATATTGTTTATAGTTTTACTTTCTTGTTCGATTATTTCAAGACGTTCCTAAATGTCAGAGAACGATCAAGTATTGCGCCTGGGTATTTGGGATGTGGGTTTTTGATTTAACTTTACACCGCAGACGATGCACTCCTGACAAATAGCTGCTAAAACAGAGCCTCTAGAAGTCTACTCAGATGGTGGCAGAACTACATATTGCGTCTCTCCCGGCCGGAGGAAACTACAGAAACACAAAAATTATAAAATGTCTTCTCAGAACGCTAAAACTGAAGATGTAGGTCCCCAAATCCGTGTCTTGCAGCGAGACATTGAAGGAATGAGCAAAATTCAGTAGTACCTATAAATTAAATATTCAATCCGCTCACCTAATTTTGAGCATTCTGTTGTAGCACTAAAGCTTCTTTTCTCTTCATCTGAGCACTGTTTATCGTGAACGTTTCGATTTCATACGGGCTACACTACAGAAAAATATTTTTAGGAAAGACATCCTCAGATTTAAATTCATATTAGTCTAAATAGCAAAATATTTCTCTTTTTCAGAAAAGATTTTCGTTCTAGTGCCAACTCGCATTTTTAATCATCTTTACTTCTACTATCATCACTTATTTTGCTCCCAAACACCAAAACTCGTCTGATGCGTTTGGTGTTTCATTTCTTAATCTAATTCCTTCAGCATCACCTGACTTAAATGGATTTCATTCCTTTGCCCTTCTTCAATTCTGTCAATGTTCGTCTTGTTATCTCTTTTCATGAAACTATCCGTTCCGTCCAAATAGCCTTCTAAGTCATTTTCCGTTTCTGACTGAAGTCAATATAATCCGTAAAACTTAAAATTTTTATTTCTTCTTTCTGAACTGTAATTCTTCGATTGTGTGATGTTTCTGTAGTGCTTTAGGTGGTGGTAAGTTTCTATGGGACCAAACTGCTAAGGTCATCGATCCCTAGGCTTACACACTACTTAATCTAACTGAAACTAACTTAAATTAACTTACGCTAAGGACAATACACACACCCACTCCCGAGAGAGGTCTCGAACCATCTACGGGGAGAGCCGAGCGCCCGTAGCAAGGTGCCCGAGACCGCGAGGTTACCCCACGCGGCTATAGCACTTTGGTTGGCCCAGAGATAATCATAAAGGAACATAATACGAGTGTTGTTAACTTTTGTATACTATTAGCTGTTCTCTTCGCATGTATCTGAAGATTTCCATTTGCGAGAGCACACGCACTTTGTCAATAGAGGATGGTTAGTATCCGCAGCTTTTTAAGAACAAATGGTGGGTTAGCGTTTTACTGCGGATCCGTAGTGGCATTTCTGTAGTCTCCTGATGATTTTTCCTCATATAAGTGACTCACTGCAGTTCAGTACCGTATAAAGTGAGTGGAATATACGCCACGTCGCTTTCCGCATGCGGCAGTATCGTCAAGGTCATCAACACCGCCGCTCGTCAACAAGTCCATTTCTATCGACGTCTGATGGTCGTTACGCCTGCTGCCGAAGCCTATTCCCGTTGACAGCTAAGCTGGACCTCAGCGAGGTGTAGCTACGACAACCGCCAACGTTCTCTTAATAAAATAAAACTTCGAATACTATTAGTGTTTATCAGTATTAATGTCAATGAAAAGAAAACAAAAAATCCACTGGGGAAATTAAGGTTAAACTTCTATCTAATAAAATGAAACGAAAATCACAAAAACCAATAAAATTTAATACAGACATAGTTACTTTGGCGAAAGTATCAATTCAAAAATATGCTAAAGATGGAACTGGCCGGAATTATCTAAATAAGTTAACAATGTTGCACAGGAAACATACGGCTCACTCAAAAATTAAAAATAAAAATTAAAAAATGGTGCAATGAAATATATGAAGCAGATGTAACAGAGAGATATAAAAATGGAAAAAATGGAAATGTTCAAGAGAAATTCAACACTGTGGTCAATGTAAACATCAAAGAAAGCAAACAGCAAAAATAATTAGTGGAACTAAAAGACATTCTGAGAAGAGGAACCTTTCAAAAATTAAAAAAAAATCTTTAAAAACTGATACCCGTAGCTTTTGTCAGACTTTTAAGGGCAAACTGAATGGCTTCAAAACCCCAAGTGTGTGTTTCATAAATGAAAACGGCAGACTTGGCTTAACTGAGACCGAAAATTGCGAAATACTGGAAAAATATTTTGTTCAGTTTCTTTGTTGAGTAAAACCAATCCTTAAGCAGCAATTCGCAAACGTTCACGAAAATCTAGAATAAAATCTACCTCCGTCCATCAAAAAAATTCAAGAAGTAATGAAAACCATAAACCAATGAAGCTAGTGGAGAAGGCTCAATTAAAGTAAAAATTTTGAAATGGTTTCTACAAAAAATAAAAATGAGCCGGAATTAATCTTTGAGGACATCTGGCAAACAGAAGAAATCTTAGGAGATTGGTGGATAGCTTTGATACATCCACTACATAAGTAAAGTAATAAACAAGATGTTATCAGCTACAGAGTAATTTCTTTGCTACCAGTTGCACATAAAATATTTTCCAAGATTTTGCCAAACAGAACATAAAAAAAACTGGACAGCCATTTAGGTGAATATCAGCGTGGTTTTAGGAACAGCAGATCATGTTCTGGACAAATATTTAATCTGAAGTGAGTCATTCACCACCGATTACTGAATCCGAAAGATATTGTAGTAGTGTTCGTTGATCCCAAAAATGCTGTTTATTCAGTTGGCAGACAAACCATAGATAAAACAATCCGAGAACTCGCTGCAAAATCTAAATTTGTAAATTTAATTCTTGAAACACAGGCAAGTGAAATTTATGGGAGAATCATCTCACCCCTTCGAAACAAACATAGGTGTACGACAAAGATTATGGCCTACCCTCAATTCTTTGTAATTGTGCGATAGGAAAAAAAGTGACATTTGGAATGAGTAACTCAATGAATATAAGTATTCACCAATAAGGCCGAGAAGAGAAAACCAAAGTGTCGGACTAAACTGTCTCGCATTTGCAGATGACTTTGCTATATTTTCTGAGAATGTGGCATCTGCTGTAACACAAATTAATCATTCACAATGAATAGCCAGTGGGTCCGCCTTAAGAATTTCTGCAGAGAAAAATTAAATATTTAAAAAAAATTAAAAATGCACCGAAATTCTGAAAACAATTATTGGCCAAATTGAAAATGTGGGGAATGTAATCCAACAAATTGGTTTGGAAAAAGCTGCTACAGAGGAGAGGATACATAAAACGGGAGAGCATATGCTAGATCTAAAGACTGTTTCAACAAAAAACGCCTTTCTATAAATGCAAAAACAACGCATTACAGCACACTAGTTAAGCCAGACTATCTACACGCAAGCCAATGTCTAGCATTAAACTATAATTTACATATATTGGGAACACTAGAAAGGTGAATGATTAAGAACCTATTAGACCAATGAAACACTATGGAAGGTTGGAAATAATATAGTAATGATGACATTTATCCAAACATAGAAAACATGTTAGAAGCAATAAAGAAAAAGGCTAGTATTTTTTGGACATCTATATCGAATGCAAGATAGTAGATTAATCGAAAAAATCTTCAAATACTTGTGGGATAAGAACTCAACAACTTGGGCCCATGAAGTAAAAGAGAATTCCTTATTGGTCCATCCAAGAAAGAAAAAAACTGGATAATATCTGTACGTACTTACACCGTCAACATAATGCAGCAGTTTTCACCAAAATCATTCCTGTGCGCGTTTTTCCTTCTTGTGAATAGAGATTCACAAGAAAAAGAAACGCGAACAGAACAATAGGAACAGGAACACGTCTAGACATAAATTTCCCAGACACAGAGACTTACACCTTTATTAAGGCTGACATTAAACAGCTTTAGCAAGACGACTACAACTTACCTAATTATTTATTGTGCAGCAGTTCAAGGCAAAATCTCATTAAAATCCTAGTTCCATAAAACGAGCTATAACGGAGAACGCATCTCAAGGTCGGTGAGTAGACTATGCCATAAGTAATAATTTTCCATGTGTTTTGAGTTAGTTTATTTATTTTATAAGTGTATGTTCTTTAGATCCATAATTGAAATAAATTACAAGCAAGCAGACTATCTCATACATGAACAGTATGTTTGTACATGATGTTTTGACAGTTTAATTCATGCGTGTGATAGTTTCGTTGTAAAATCAAATGTGAATTAAGAATGAAATTTATATGTTGTTAGGTGGAATTTCATGTAGATCAGTGAGCTGGAGTGACTATTACATGAGGCCAAACCGTGACGCAATACATCACGGCCATCATGATGGGTTGCGCCAAATTTTCAAATCGTTCTTCTAAAGAGGAGAAATGGAATCACTGATTACTGATACTACGTGGCGCCATCTAGGTTTAGTCTGTAGTTCAGAGAAAGAACGCTCGGACGTGGTAAGCGCAAGCAGTACTCGCACCCCAATATCCCTAGGCAATATGGCGTGGAAGCCGAACACCGTATCGATTTTGTGCGTAAAAACGCGTAGTTTAGTACTGCGCTTGCTGCATGGATTAGTCTTACCATACGCCCGGGATTATCTCAGACACTTCTACTTTTTTGTGCTCTCTGGGGTAATGTGCGGGGTTGCAAAAATGCCGGGGTTTGATAATATTATGACTGGCGATGTCTTTCTTTTTTTTTTAATTTTGCTCCTATATGTTCGACATTGTGTTTTGAAATATTCTCTTGCGGCTGTGTCTCTCTCAGCCGATTGAGCACGTCGATGGGGAGACGTGGCTATCAATTCCGCCACAATTTTTCACTTGTTAGTAGTCATTTGGCAACACAACAGGGCAGTGTGCTTATGTTGTTTTCGTGTGTTGTAGTGTTTATGATTAAGCGTGGAAAACACTGATAGGTTCCTTCGAGCGACAAGAGGCAAGTAGGAGTACGTATTATACACTGAAGAGCCAAAGAAACTGGTGCACCTGCCTAATATCGTGAGGGCCCCCGCCAACATACAGAAGTGCGACACACGACGTGGCATAGACTCGACTAATGTCTAAAGTAGTGCTGGAGGGATTGACACCATGAATCCTGCTGGGCTGTCCATAACTCCGTAAGAGTACGAGTAGGTGGAGACTTCCTCTGAGCAGCACACTGTAAGGCATACCAGACATGCTCAATAATGTTAATGTCTGGGGAGTATGGTGGTCAGCGGAAGTGTTTGAACTCAGAAGAGTGTTTCTGGAGGCACTCTGAAGCAATTCTGGACGTGTGAGGTGTCGCATTTCCCTGCTGGAATTGCCTAAGTCAGTCGAAATGCACAATGGACATGAATGGACGCAGGTGATCAGACAGGATGCTTACGCACTTGCCACCTGTCAGAGTCGCATCTAGACATATCAGGGGTCCCATATCACTCCAGCCGCACACGTCCCATGCCATTACAGAGTCCCCACCAGCTTGAACAGCCCCCTGTTGACATTCAGTGTCCGTGGCTTCACGAGGTGTCTCCATACCCGCTCCGCTCGATACAATTTGCAACAAGACTCGTCCAACCAGGCAACATGATTCCAGTCATCAACAGTCCAATGTCGGTGTTGACGGCCCAGGCGAGGTGTAAAGCTTTGTGTCGTGCAGTCATCAAGGGTACACGAGTGGGCCTTTGGCTCTGAAAGCCCATATCGATGATGTTTCGTTGAGGGATTTGCACGCTGACACTTGTTGATGGACCAGCATTCAAATCTGCAACAGTTTGCGGAAGGGTTGCACTTCTGTCACGTTGAACGAGTCTCTTCAGTCGTCGTTGGTCCCGTTCTTGCAGTATCTTTTTTCGGCAGCAGCGATGTCGGAGATCTGTTGTGTTACCGGATTCCTGATATTTTCGGTACTCTCGTGAAATGGTCGCATGGGACAATCCCCACTTCATCACTACCTCAGAGACGCTGTGTCCCATCGTTCGTGGGCCGACTACAACACCGCGTTCAAACTCACTTAAATGTAGATAACCTGCCATTGTAGCAACATTAACCGATCTAACAAATGTGCCAGACACTTTTTGTCTAATATAGGCGTTGCCGAAAGCAGCGCCGTATTCTGCCTGTTTACACCGAGCGGGGTGGCGCAGTGGTTAGACACAGGACTCGCATTCGGGAGGACGACGGTTCAATCCCGCGTCCGGCCATCCTGATTTAGGTTTTCCGTGATTTCCCTAAATCACTCCAGGCAAATGCCGGGATGGTTCCTCTGAAAGGGCACGGCCGACTTCCTTCCCAATCCTTCCCTAATCCGATGAGACCGATGACCACGCTGTCTGGTCTCCTTCCCCAAACCAACCAACCAATCTGCCTGTTTACATATCTCTGTATGTGAATACGAATGCCTCTATCAGTTTCTTTGGCGCTTCAGTGTAATTTTGTATTATAGATTTTATATGAATTGATGTACGAAAATGTTTGTTTTGTATTTGTTTTATGATTCACGATCGAATTCGGTAAGGCGTTCCAGTGCTGTTCTGACGACGCGGCAGCGGGTGTAGCGTACAGTACTGAAGTCCAACCGACAGCTAGCGAGTGGTAGCCGGCCTCGAGGTCATTGTCGAGACTGAATTTTAACTTTAAAAATGGTTTGCTAATGAATGTAATGATGAATTCCATTCACTTTGTATCTGATGTCCGACTGTGAACATTAAAAGTCGTATTCTATCAGATAAAAATGGTTCAAATGGCTCTGAGCACTATGGGACTTAACTGCTGAGGTCATCAGTCCCCTAGAACTTAGAACTACTTAAACCGAACTAATCTAAGGACATCACACACATCCATGCCCGAGGCAGGTTTCGAACCTGCGACCGTAGCGATTGCCCAGTTCCAGACTGTAGCGCCTAGAACCGCTCGGCCACTCCGGCCGGCCTCTATCAGATATGTATATGCTGCTGATCGATTATCCGTAATAAGTGCTCAGAAAATATGTTAAGATATCTCAGTTTAAGTGCTCAGAAAATATGTTAAGATATCTCAGTTGGGAGAAATGCTTAATACGATAATCTTCAATTTTGTTTTCTTTCGAGCTGAAGGAGCATTATCCAAACAACTTTAAATGGAGATTTTTATAGCTCAGAATAAGTAAATGGAAGTTTCAACTGAAGTTTAAATAATGGTAAATGTTTTCATGCATTGTATAGGATCGAAAGTATTGCAGTACCTCTGAGAGTTAATAAGTCAAAGATTTTGACTGATTAATTTTTGCTCCTGTATTCAGACACGTACTGAACTTTGATGAAGATTTACGAACTGTTAGTGCTCGTTTGACCAGCATCAATAGTGATGTGGTAGTTAAATGGAAATCAACGAACTGTATTACGAGAGCTGTGAATTCAGTGCGTGTGGACTAGGCCACGTGAACTTAAAAGACCTGTTAACGTCAATTACGCTTGTTAAAGAAGTTGTACAATCCAATTGTGACTGTTACATATTTACTGGTGTCTTAAAAGCCCATTATAACGAATATCGGAGCGATATTTGGCCACGACTTATTTCGATTCTTGGTAAGAGTGTTATCTCTGACAGCGATTCATAGCTGACATTAACATTCACATTTAAACTTTAATAACGAAGTGCAGCTAATGCTGCCTCTGGAATGTAGTTATTCAAACACTCACGTACTTAAGAAAAGGCTTATCGTTAAATTCTTTCATTATAAAAGTACATGAAAGAGGACATGACACCAGAGATTATTGTGTTGTTTGAACATGGATGTATGGAGTCTTCATTTGTTTCACAATATCGCAAACTTTTTCTACCAACATAATTCAATACATTCAACGTTCAAATTATCGATGTGTCTATTCCTTGTTACCGAAAGGGGCCTGCTATTGAAGAATCGCATTTAAATAAAAGTTGTGACTTATATGAATACCCGCATTGTTGCGGATTCGTCAGAGTCCTGGCTATACTACGATTTGCACCTTCTACGTGATGACACACGTTCATATCATCAACTATGCGACAAATAAAAGTGTTTATCCATTAATCAGTTCGTAGCAGGTAGCCAGTAGTTGACGTCAGGAGAAGAGGGACAGTGCAGTGTGAAGTAACGCGACTACATCCTTTTGATCATTTTATCTCCATTGGTTTTTTTGTCTCATCGTTTAAGGATGAACAAAAGTGTTTTATGTTAATCTGGATCAGGAATACAAAATTTTCAAACTTTATAATGACAATAACAATGAACTTGTTCATTGCACACTATATACTGGAGAATTTTGTGTTGCATGTAAAGGAAAGGGTGATATTAAAGACCGCGTGAAAACAGCAAAAGATAGGATGCTATCAATGCTATTGCTTCACCAAACATAAGAGTTTTTTTTTTTAGTTAAAGATGGGAATTGCAAACCGAAGTGTGCTGATAAAGAGGCTAAATTTTCATACCACACTGCTAGACAGTACCCTGTTTCAAAACATCAGACTGAACAACTAAATTGGTTAAAAAGTTTCATCTGATAGAACCGCAACCGATGCAATTATTGTTAACGTTATTTCTCAAATTGTATCTGATAATGCGTTGCGTTGTTTCGAAAAAAGTATATTAACAGTAACGATGGATAGCTCAAACAGAAGTGAAGTAAAACCTGTTCCGATTGTTGTAAGATATTAAGAGTCTGGAGGAGGGAACTGAAGTTAAAGTTTTAAATTTCGATGAAGTGTCAGCTGAAACTAGTCAAGTTTTGACTCAGTATCTTTGGTAGCGTGTGGAAAAATACAAATTCGTGGAACAGTTGATAACACAAACAGTAATTTTGGTAACGTGAAGGGAAGGGCGAATGAAAATGTGTTCAGAAAAGTTCACGGAGATTTAAGATAGACCTATTTTAGGAACTGGTTTTACAGTCCATGTCTAGTGAAAAATGTAACTGAATAAATAAAGTTTCAGTATTAAGTAATGTCCGAAATATATCTTGACCAAAAAAATGTCAAGCCTATGTATAGATTCAAGACATCCTAAGCCAATACAGATTCTTTGGCGTCTGTTTGCAGTGCATTATGTATTAAATCACAAGGATCATACATCAGATCAATTTTCTTCATCAAACATAAACATCAATGAGACAGAAAAGCGCAAGCAGCCACATTATTTCTATAGGAATGTTTTATTTTCCCCGCAACTGGTTTCGGATCCAGGTCCATTGTCAGATTATAGCGAGCGTTTCTCTTACAAATTTCTCATATTTATCTCGACAACAAATATTCTTTATATGTTACTATATACCAGTCTGCTTCACTGGTGTGTGACAAACTGAACCACGAACCAGACTGTGAATCTGGTATCATGATTGTGATGTATATTGTTCTACATCTACATCTTCATTTCCCTCGGTAAGGCACCTTATCGCGTGTGGTGGAGGGTACTTTGAGTACCACCATAGCTTCGAACGTCCCCTTTGTAAAATTAAGAATGACAGTGCTGGAAAAAATCTTACGTTATTTGATACAGAAACAGCTGAGTAAAACTGAACGTACTCAGCTATTTCTCACTTTACTTATTTTGTCCATCACTAAACTGACATAAAATATTTTTAGCGCAACGCAATCTGACTTTCAATAATCCCTACAAAAGAATGGCCCTGACTAATAATAACCTATACCTTTCATAAATCACTTACCTCACAAAAATCTTCGTGACTCGGACTACTGCAATACAGCGAGCGCCAATACAGCCAGCTAAATAAAAGATTCTAACTACTGAAGGCACTAACTACTGATAGACATAGTTAGCAAATGAAAGATTTTGATAGAGAACAAACAATGTATTTACCATAATAGCGTTCAAAACTCATAATATATATGTAATTTTATGACATCCAATTAAACAAATTTCCTTTTTCTAACGGACACACGTCCAGATCGTGCTCATATAGTAATCTCTCAAAACTCTGGCATGTCGCTCCCCATATCCACCACTGTTCACATCCAACTGTCCAACACTACACAAGCGAATATTCCAACAATGAGTCCAACCAGCTACAGACTGCACACAGCGCAGTAGGCGATTTTCATACAGAGCACTGCGTGGCGTTACCAACATAAAAACCTAAACAACCTCAGCCTACTTACAAGCTTCCCGTCTTTCCTGTTTCAGTCGCGAAGAACCCACGGAAAGAACGATTGCTGTTAAGCCTCCGTGCGGGATCGAATCTCTAAGTTTACTTTGATGGTCTCTTCGCGAGATACACATAGGATGAAGTAATATATTGGTTGATTCTTGGGGGGAACTTACGCCCTCAGAACTATAACAATAAA
Organism: Schistocerca cancellata; assembly: GCF_023864275.1. Taxonomy (NCBI): domain Eukaryota; kingdom Metazoa; phylum Arthropoda; class Insecta; order Orthoptera; family Acrididae; genus Schistocerca; species Schistocerca cancellata. Next base: position 778,051,594 of record NC_064628.1, on the reverse strand, counting down.
TCGCGCCGTGAAGCCGAATGCCTCTGTACAGTGTCTGCCACTTGAGGTGACTGAACATCTCCATGACGCTTTCGCACTTACTATATGAACATGTAAGGAAACGTACTGGTCTTCTTTGGATTTTATCTATTTCCTCTATCAGTTTTCTCCGGTACGGATTCCAGACTGACGAGGAATATTCAGCTATCCTACTGATCGATCGAGGATTTCGTCAGCTACCGTCGTTTTGGCTGGACTATGTTTCTTGAGGATTCTTCTAACAAATCTCGTCCCGCATCTGCTTTACTTGAGATTAGTTTTATGTAGTCGTTCTACTTTAAATCGCTCCGTACGCATACTCCTACATATTTAACGGATATGACTGCTTACGCTGAATGTACTGAAATCGTGTAATCGTGAAATAATGGGTCGTTCTGCCCTTTATGCGTCGAACCTTTTCAGATCTTCCCGCATTTCGCTATATTTTTTCTAGCTTTGTGACCTCTCTGCATACAACAGCGTCATTCGCGAAAAGCCTCACGGAACATCCGAGTAATCCACTACGTCATTCTTATACTATAACATACAGGGTGATTTATTCCACCGTGTACAAACTCTAGGGATTGATCGATGTGGGGATACAGAACAAAAAAGGCCTAATAAACTTATGGACGGAAATGCGTGGTTTACAAGCTAGAGACCATTTATTCAATCACACTTCGTTACAGAGACTGCGGTCTAATACGCGCTGTGCAATGCAGCCACAGTTACAGTATGAATGGTTTGCTCCTAGAGGGTGGTACTCTTCCTCATACGTTACACCCTAGCGCCCTCTCCTGCCATAGTAAGTTGTGATTTTGTGTCTGCTTCACTTCTCTTGCTGAATCACCTTCCTGTGGATATGATACAGCGTTGTACACAATGGTTCCGTATGCGAATCGAGAGCTTGCCGACATGGTGTTTACTTACGCAAAGGCAAATGGAAACGGGCGGCGAGCAGCAAGATTGTATCAGAACGCCTATCCCCGCCGACAACAAGCACAGCATTCAATGTTCGCAACGGTATTTCCCCGTTTGTCTGAGACAGGGTCTTTTCAGGAAGTAGGAAATCATGAAGGACGTACCCGAAATGTCTGGGTACCAGACCTGGAGGAAAATGTGATTAACACTGTGGAAGGCGACCATCGTGTCAGTATCGCGCAGTTGGCCCACCAGTACACGGTACGCCAGACGACTGTATGGGACATTCTCCATGACAACTGTTACCACCCTTACCACTTACAGTGTGTGCAGGGCTTGCTATTGGAAGACTTTCTACATCGGGAGCAGCTTTGTCACTGGTTTCTTCAACTGGCACCCACGATTCTGGGATTTGTGTCATCCATCCTATTCACAGATGAGGCCACCTTTACGCGGAATGGTATCTTCACCTTTCATAACAGTCACCTGTGGGGTAGTATGTAGAACCCCCATGGTATGCTGACAGCGAATCATCAGCATCGGTGCTGCCGGAATGTGAGGGCCAGGATAATTGGCGACCGTGTTTTGGGACCAGTCTTCCTTCTAGGTCGCCTAACAGGGCGGAACTATCGACGTTTCTTGCAGGTGACTTTGCCTCCCGTGGTGGAAGAAGCGCCATTGATGATTCGAAGGATTATGTGGCTGCTACATAATGATGTTCCAGTCCACTTCGCCGTTAACGTCCGCACGCATCTCAGTCGTGTCTTCCCCGGTCGATGGATCGGACGAGGGAGTCCAGTTGCATGGCCTGCTCGTTCACAGCATATCAACCTGTGGTTATGGGGCTATCTCTAAAGTAGTATCAAGTGTGCAGAGCCCAGAGATATGGAGACACTCGAGTAGCGTATTCTCGTTCTTTAAATCAGTTTCTGCCTTAGTTTCTCAGGTGATCTCTATACATCGTTTTGCCGACTTTTTCTGTATGGTAATAATTTTGCCCCAAATTATTACGCTATAAGAAATGATTGAGGGGAATTAACCTAAACTTGCAGCTTGGGCTGCATCAGTGTTGTCAATGGAAGGAATAGTATGGACAGCAAACGCTTCTGAGCTTAACCTTTTACAAAAGTCAGCAGTCGGACAGACCTATGTCTGTGAACATGCAGGCGCAGGAGATTGGAGGAATAGCATTAATCCATTACCCTCACGTTTTGTTTCTTAGCTTCCCTATATTCTGTGTGTTCCGTGGGCCTGTATGCATTGCGCTTTGGCAACATTAAGTGTCAGAAAATTTGCAACAAATAGTTTTTAACATTTTTTAAATGTTCGGATAATAAGTTGCCGTCTCTTTATCTAAGAATAGATGATGACTGCAGCTAGCCGCTATCTCTGTGTATTGTCTTGTCTGTATAGACGTGTATCTGTTGCCTTTAAGATCCCTTCACCTTCACACAGGCCCCCACAACCGCACGAGTGGTCGACTGTGAAGAGCGGACAAATTGAATAGCTGGCCGGCGGCCATTAGAGTGGTAAACTGACGCGCGGATTTCGAATGTTTATATATCGCTTTTGGTTATAAAATGCCTTCCCTAGAGTTAGGTCACAAACATAATGCCTCATTTAAATACGTTACTACAACATAGTTTTTAATTTATGAACAAACAGCAACTAGTCACTGTTTATGAATTTATGTTACGTAGTACATGGAATCTGCCGTAGCTAAAAGTTATGCACTGGACCCCTAGCATTTTTCGTAGTTCATTTACGATAGATGTACGCAAAATGCATCAAAATACTCGAAGATTTGCCCACTATGTTAATAGATATTTTCTGACTCTACCTTGCTTTAGATTTTATGACGAAAAGTGCGTTATATATGGCTTAGTGCTTTGGCAACTCACGACGAAATTATCAAGTTTCAACCTAACCTAGACCATGAAAACACTACCGATCGGCCAACTACAACAAACAAGACTTCAGGCAGGCATCCAGTATCGCATTAGTCACAATATTTACTTTCGAAGATGTACACTTCAGTTTATATGTGTGGTTTTTTCATATAATAAATAAAACTCAACAACTGTTCCATCGAGAGAAGTTGTGAAATCAGATTACAATTACACACATTCAGTTGCATTTTATAACGATAAAAAGCCTGCTAACTCAAATTTCGTGTTGTTTGCAACTCAACTTTTATAGTTAAAATAAAATGTGGTTCACAAAGAAAAATTTATCTTCTGCTGTATATGGTCTGGGAAACGAAAGATGGATGGAACAGCATCATCTTTCAGCTTTCTGCGATTTACGTAATTTTCGAGGAAACAACTTTCTTCAAAATGATCGGAACATATAAAATGGTATTCTGTCGGTCGGAAATCTTGCCTCCTGACAGCGTGTAACCATTTTTGTAACAGCTGTGATTTTAAGAAAGGAAACCTGCAAATATATGCACAGACATTATGCTAATACCGTGTTACAAAAACATTTACTAAGCAAGTGCACTGACATACAAAAAAACTTAAAATATCCACATACCTGTGAAATGTAATATTCGTTCCTTTCTCGAATTTATTTGTACATCTCTTCACCATTGTACTTCTTTTGATTGGAACGTACAGACAATAGAATTACGAGTAACAAATATTGTATGTACGCCCCAACAAATATACAACGTTGAATTTGGGTCTTCATAAACAACAATACTACACAACACATCAGACTACAACCACTATAATGGCGTCTGGCCGAAGGTTCAAATTATCCCGCGACTGCAGCACCATCAGTGTCTAGTTATTTTTTTCAAGGTCTTTGCCTTCACACACAAATCTATACAGTAAAGTAAGGGCCTCCCATTTCTTGGCTGATCCGTGATAAGACAGGCGAAAAGTTAAACTAATGGAGGATTATTAGTATTATCTCTATTTTCATTCGCTCTCTCTCTTTCTCTCCTTTATCTATGTACAGTTTTTAATATAATATTTCATTACGTGAAATCAGCCAAATAGGATCTTTGGTGGAGTCCTTCGTCTTGGTAATCAGCGACTGGCTTGCTGTAACAGATCTTTATATTTATTATTACTGTTAAACACTGCATTCAGCCGGGAGAATCAATCGTTTGGACAATTTGTTCCTTTTACGAAAGATTGCGAATTCCAGATGTGTACGAAGCCTTTTTGGAAGATTTAACACAGACTCAGTGATTGCAGGCTCTCTTCGACACAGCTGAAACTTCCCCACTAATTACAGGGCCAACGTGATCATCAAATGATTCAGAAAAAACTCATTCGTTCATTCACTCCAGAACAAAAAAGTCACAAACCTTATTTATGAAGGAAATTGTGTATTAAATCCATATCCATTACATGTCCAGATCTCCGGTGATTCCACGTCTTAATTATTTTCCGTTTACAGTCTCTTTCTCTTCAAAATGTTAATTGGCTCGCTTTAGCGAGAAGAAAAGCAGAATATGCATCTTTCAGAAACACGTCAATCCCTCAACAGATACTCCAGAAGCTGTCCTAGTTACCACTCTATCAACCATGGAGAATGCATATATGCATCTCTGTTATTTCAAAGAATAAACGCACTAGAAAATACTTTGGCGTCGTCGAGCTGTCGCCGCATATATTACGAGAAAATCAGATCAGATAACTTTTCCAAAGTGAATGAATGTGGATGGTTTGATTGAAAATGATTAATTGGTGCGTGGTAGAGGGTATTTTCTGTGGGGACATTACAATGCCCCTCGCAGCGAGCGAAGTTTGTGAGCCTAATTTTGATTTACCGAACGCACTTCGCGAGCTATCTATTAGTGTGGGTAACCCGGAAGTGATGAGTGTCAGTCCTTCGACTGAAAAAAATAACATTGAAAACAGAAGAAATGAAGAGACAGGTACCGCGGTTGTATTGCTTTTACGTGCATCAAGGTGTTATGTCTGCTGTGCACAACCAAGGAAGATGATCTTTCATGAAACTGTTATCAGGGTCTACCCATTCGGGAACTTTCTTAAGCAGGGAAACCTTGGAAAACCTCTTAAGCCTAGACCCCCAGCCTACGGTACATAGAAGATAGGAAAGCCTACAGAAGAGAAAAAATAATTTTGAAATTGATCTCTAAAGGAAAAGATAGGGATCGATTTATATAACGATTTGGAGAAGAGTGATTTGTGCCTCTAGCAATAAAAAAAAAAATTACAATCAATAACTCGAGTTTTTTGTTTACAGTCTTGTTCCCAGGACAATATCTTGCGGTGTTGAAACTCCCCCGGATCTTGAATGTCCCCGACGTCCACATTTGTAGTCGGTCTTCTACGCGGCCCACAATGGGAAGAGTAGAAGAGACAGGGATACCAGATTTTACATGCAACATTCATTCCAAAAGAATTAGCAATGACCGAAAGGGAAACTCTTCATGTAAAAGAACTGGTTAGGTTGCACCGTCCAAGATTCTCCTTTTTGAAAACAAAATCCCTATGGCTTCATGCATCCCTTTTCTTACGATGTACTGCAAGGAATTTAGCCATTGACTTAAGGTTTCCATTTATCGATTGACTAATGTTGTTGCCGAAAACATCATAATATTTACCCTAGTTTGAATTTTCTTTTGGACTTTGCATCACCACTTGTGCTTATAAGTCCAAAAATTCTGACACATATTCTGTCAATGATTTATTCTTCGTAATTTAAAGGATTCATGCAACTTGCAGTAGATTTTGGATTCAAATCATCGAATAATGGAAAGTGTGGTTCATTTTATACAGAGACGTAATCCATTATTTCCTTGAAAAGTCATATCATTTATCTATACTCATAAAAATTTTATCCTAAATACATATATTTCTCCGCTTGATTGCTGTAATGTAAAAGTTATTAGTAGTGAGGAATGTGGATTCACTTTTTTCATTTATTCTCTGATTCACCCGGCATTCATACATGCACATATATGGAAATGGATTTTCAAACAAAATTCCAAAGTGAACAAGACCTATTAAATAACTACTAATTCTATGAATATTACTTTCTTTTGACATTCAACAATAAACCAAGAACTCTTAACGTCTAATTATGACACTTTTTTGAAGTTCAACATCAATCAGTTTCCCCTCGCGATTGATGCGAGTCTCTTACAAAGCATATCTGTGTCGTCTATATCGATTCTAACTCTCGCGCCGACGTCAATTGTTTTGCGCGGGAAATTATCTTTGCGGCGTTAACCGTCACTCATGATTCACTACTTAACCGCAAAACTTCACTTCACACGTTTACACATCTAAGCGTGCACTTGAAATTATATATGAACCTTCACTGGGAACCTCTTTTGATTACGCAGCGTCATTTTCGGGAAATATTTCTTCCTTCTTGAAGGTCATTCAGATCCTTTATAATTCTTGATGACATTAGCAATGCTAAAGTTCTATGTTTACCCAAACACAGGTGAAGCCTATCTCCACTATCTTCTTTGCAGCACTCGATAGTTATAGTTAGTCACTATTTCTACAATCTGTGTCACTGATTAATTATTTCAGTTTAAAGTTTTCTAACACTAAACACACACAGTTTATTGTTATTTTTTTACGAGCGTTCATCTCTGTCACTCGCAAAACCATTCCTCCCTATCTTCTAATCTTCATTAAATTTTTTCAAGTCGTTATGGGAAAATACCCTTTAATTTTGTTAAATCCCGGGTAGGCTAACAGATAAGCCCCAGGGTTCGGAATTTGTAGAATGATGTATGGGCCAGTATATAATAACTCCCATTTCTTTATACTCTTCCTTATTAAGGATGATTTGGTATGTCTTTTGACTAGTACCTTCTCTCCGACGTGGTACGCCCGTACCCTCTTGATTAATTTGTCATATTGTTGTTTTCTCTGATCAGCCTTTTGCGTCATATTTATGATGGCTTGTCTTCTTTTTTCTTCCCAAGGCATCTCAGTTTCCTGAGTTTTGGGCATATGTTCAGTCCAGAAGTTTTCTACTTTTGCCTCGAACATCAAATTCATGAGGTGTATATCCAGTGGAGGAGTGGGGCATGTTGTTGTATATCTGCTCAAATTCTTCCACATAATTTGCCCACGCAGTCTGCTTATTATGGCAATAGGTCCTCAAACTCCATTTCAACATGCGATCTATTTCCTTTTCAACTTGAGCCTTTAACCTCTAGGGAACAGGATACAAAGTTCTACAATACGTTTCGTGCGGCTTAACGTAGAGATGGCACATGTATCCCTTAATAATTTTCATACGTTAATAATAATTCATTGAGCTGCTTCTTCTGATCTTCGATAATGCAGTCGGATTCATTTAAGTTTTCAAACACTAATTGACCGAAATCTTCTTTGACTTGGAACTCATTAATTACGTGCTCTTTAGAATTTTGGGTCGTCCTGATTACTTGCACACTGATCCCACAATTATATTTTCTCGTAAGGCTTTTCTTTTTTTCAACAACTCCAACTCAATTTCTTGTTTATTAACATTCAACCAAATTTTTCCTGTTTTAAAATCTATTCTGCACCCGTATTGACGTAGGCTGTCGACTCCGATAATGCAATCTACCACCAAATTTTTCACAACAAGGAATGTGCTTAATATTGCTACATTTCCGAATTCCACACCAAGTAGTGACTGCACCTTTACATTAGCCGATCGAGACCCAACGGCGCCTATTATTCTCAAATTTTGAACTGGAAATACTGGTACTCGTCTTATATTTATGATCCTGTTGAATAGTGCCTCCGAAATAACATTTGTGGTTGCAGCTGTGTCTAAAACCGCCACTATAGGTACGGTCTCCATAATGACTTGCCTTTCGGCTACTGCCGCCTGTTCCATATCCTCATCTTGTGGTTCTAAGTCCTCGGTCAGTTCATCTACCAGTAATCGTCCATCATTATACGTTAGCATGGGTACACATATCCTGTTGCCCCTCCACCAATTGTTGACCGTTCCTCCGGGGCACGAGTGGGTCCTTACAAGTTTGTTGGATTTTGATTTGTCTGCTGGTTGACATCATCCGTCACTTCGGTAATTACCGGTTGATTCGTAGATGTCTGTCCCCACTGATATTGGCTATTTGAATTCATTCCTCCCGGTTGATTCCAATTTCTATTATTGTTATTATTCCCGGCTTGGGGTCTGAAATTTATTTCGTTCCCCCACACGGGGTTGTATCTTTTCCCGTTCCTGTTGACCTTGAATAGCCCCTCGCAAGACCGTTGCCGGGATCACTATTGAGATTTTGAGGGGTTCCTCCATTATTTAACGATCTCTGTTCATTCCTTCTGAGTGTCGATTGATAGCCATTGGTATAACCCATACTTCCACCTTGCCTACCGTTTGGCGGAGGTTCTATCGCCCTATATTGGAATCTGTTATCACGGGGTTTCTGGTTGTTCTCTTCGATAATCTCTATATGGTCTAACGTCGTGAGGAACGACTCCAAGCCTTTGTCGTTGCCGTAAATCAATTGATTCCGGATGCTAGTTGGTAGTCTTGCCTTAAGTATGTTTATTATGTCGGGCAAGGGCATAGGTCTGTCACAGTATCTCGTTTTATTTTTATATTTTTCGAAATACCTTCTAAGGCTTCCTTTCGAAAAGGAGAAAGGCTCTGGGTAGAGCACCTTAGAGCCTTAGGAGTTCCTGTACCCCTTCTGACCAGAACTTTGCTAAAAACGCCTTCTCAAAATCGTCTTATGTCGGGGAATCAGAAGTCATGTTCGAGGCCCAGATCGCCCCCGAACCTTGTATATATCGTGTAACAAAACTGATCTTCTGCCACTCCGACCAATTTCTGGGTAGCACTCCTCTGAAACGTCGAATAAAAACAATTGGATGGACCCCCCCTTTTGTCAGGGTTAAAAATCTGAAATTGCCGATGCTTTATCATTTTTTCTTCGGCATGGCAAAGACTTTCGTAATCTCCGTTAGATAAGAATTCACGCGAACAACCAGCTTGTGGCAATTTAATGTTTGAATTACTTGCACAAGTCGATATTGTGTGCGAATGGGCAGTAACTGGCTCTATAGTCGTTGCCAACTTCTGCTGCTGCCCTACATTCATTTGTTCTGAGTTTTGTTGTGAAGCGCGCATCGACTCTTCCATCGTTTGTTTCCAATGCTCCAAATCAGCACCTAACTGCCGTCGCACCTCCTCAAGTCTAACAAATTCTCTTCCTGTTTGCCAGATAAACTCTGGAATGCTGCCTTAACATTTTGCTCAACGTTTTCACACATTAGCCTTTTGTTTTCTAATGTGATTTCGGATAATTTACCCGTTAATACGTTAATTTGGTGGTCTATAACGTCTTGACGCTCTGTCAGATGTTCAACGCTATCCTTTAGGTTAGTCTGTGTACGTGCCAGTTCAAGAAGTTGCGCAATTGCACATGACATGGCGTCTTGCTTTTGTACTAATTGCGGAACCATTTCCACTTGTTCCCGTACAGTATCTATTTTAATAGCCACATACTCCTTCATTTCGACACGTACGCGGTGAGTAGATTCCTCACATTGTGCTTTCACCAATTCTATTTGTGCAGTTAATTTTCGTTCCGTCTCTTCGGCCTGATCTTTGAGTTCCTTGGTCTTCGCCTCTATCCGCTGCTCTAATTCGGAAAAACTATCTTGTAACTGCTGCTTAATCTCAGTCTGGACTAATTTCATCTCTTCTTGAGTTTGAGTGACTGTCACTAATTGTACTTTAATACCGGTTTTCAGATTTTCCTGCCCTTCAGTAACTGAGGCTAATTTCGCGTTAATGTCGGTTTTCAAAGTATTAATGCTCTCGGTTATCATCTGCATCTGTCTCATGATAATTACCAATGGATCTAATCCCTGCTGCGTACTTGCTGTTACACCTCCAGCCGTGTCTACAGGGCGTTCTATTGCGCAATCTGCAGCCATCGGTCCTACAACACTTCTTACTGCTTCATTATTATCAGTGCTACCAGCTGAAGGCTGATGCGTACTGCTTTGCTCTGCTTGACTCATCCTAAACATTGCCCTAGTTAAAACCATATAAATGTTCTACTGTCACTATATATAACTCCCTTCTACTATCACTATATGTAACTCCCTTCACACAAGAGTACTTCTGTGTCTACTTTCTTAATGTACATATACTGATAAATGCTACTTGGACAGGTCAATCAACTCACTTCCTATATCTAACATGAACACAATTAATCACTGTTCAAATATCAAATAAGACTAAACAGAAAAGCGTATACCTCAACTGTACTAGCAAGCTTTAATCATAAAAATATAGATCTGGCATTTTCTCTGCGCCCAGCGTGCTGTCTTTCGGTGTTATTTGTAGATCCAATTATATCGCCTGCGAGTATTTCCTCGCCGGCCGCGGTGGTCTAGCGGTTCTGGCGCTGCAGTCCGGAACCGCGGGACTGCTACGGTCGCAGGTTCGAATCCTGCCTCGGGCATGGGTGTGTGTGATGTCCTTAGGTTAGTTAGGTTTAAGTAGTTCTAAGTTCTAGGGGACTTATGACCTAAGATGTTGAGTCCCATAGTGCTCAGAGCCATTTGAACCATTTTTGAGTATTTCCTCTCTTTTCCAAGCGTCAGTTAGGTTAGCTCGTCGTAGTTGACATGAAACAGAGAACAAAATTATTTTAGCAACGTCCAAAAACGTGTCCTGTCACGGATTGGCCATTTTAACATTTTTTAAATGTTCGGATAATAAGTTGCCGTCTCTTTATCTAAGAATAGATGATGACTGCAGCTAGCCGCTGTCTCTGTGTATTGTCTTGACTGTATAGACGTGTATCTGTTGCCTTTAAGATCCCTTCACCTTCACACACAAATCTATACAGTAAAGTAAGGGCCTCCCATTTCTTGGCTGATCCGTGATAAGACAGGCGAAAAGTTAAACTAATGGAGGATTATTAGTATTATCTCTATTTTCATTCGCTCTCTCTCTTTCTCTCCTTTATCTATGTACAGTTTTTAATATAATATTTCATTACGTGAAATCAGCCAAATAGGATCTTTGGTGGAGTCCTTCGTCTTGGTAATCAGCGACTGGCTTGCTGTAACAGATCTTTATATTTATTATTACTGTTAAACACTGCATTCAGCCGGGAGAATCAATCGTTTGGACAATTTGTTCCTTTTACGAAAGATTGCGAATTCCAGATGTGTACGAAGCCTTTTTGGAAGATTTAACACAGACTCAGTGATTGCAGGCTCTCTTCGACACAGCTGAAACTTCCCCACTAATTACAGGGCCAACGTGATCATCAAATGATTCAGAAAAAACTCATTCGTTCATTCACTCCAGAACAAAAAAGTCACAAACCTTATTTATGAAGGAAATTGTGTATTAAATCCATATCCATTACATGTCCAGATCTCCGGTGATTCCACGTCTTAATTATTTTCCGTTTACAGTCTCTTTCTCTTCAAAATGTTAATTGGCTCGCTTTAGCGAGAAGAAAAGCAGAATATGCATCTTTCAGAAACACGTCAATCCCTCAACAGATACTCCAGAAGCTGTCCTAGTTACCACTCTATCAACCATGGAGAATGCATATATGCATCTCTGTTATTTCAAAGAATAAACGCACTAGAAAATACTTTGGCGTCGTCGAGCTGTCGCCGCATATATTACGAGAAAATCAGATCAGATAACTTTTCCAAAGTGAATGAATGTGGATGGTTTGATTGAAAATGATTAATTGGTGCGTGGTAGAGGGTATTTTCTGTGGGGACATTACAAGTTGCAAGACCTCTCCCAAATTGTGTTGGTGAAGTTATCTGTGCTATTGTTGTGCTGTTTCTCCATCAAAATGGTTGTCTTACCAGCAAAGAGAATGAAATGGGTATTTTAACTCATTGTAATAAGAACAGCGTGTATTACACAGAAAAAATGTCTACGTATTTAAACATACGAGCACGCATAATATTATTCTCTCGGAATAACTCGCTTGGCTTCGTAAGTTCGTATTTTCCCAACCGTGTGAATTTGGAATGTTTCAAGTGCGGTAGTTTAATTCACTCTGGGCAGTGGGAATTACGGGTGCGTTTAATTAAACGAAGAGTAGGTTCTAAACAATTACTACAATTCATAGTTACCTCTGTGAAATGGCCGCAGGGACGGCTATTTAAACTTTTGCGGTTTTTGCAGCAGCACTCAGCTATATATATTGGTCCAGCAGCCGGTACGAATTAAGACGCAGAGGAATTACATACGTTGGCTACGAATGGGCACTGACCTAAACCAATGGAGAAAGTTGAAAATTTGTGCCAGTCCGGGATTCTAACCAGGATCACCAGCTTACTAGGCTGATGCCCTGACAACTATTTTTTTTCTCCCTCACTGCTCTGATTATAAAGGAACCTACACAAAAGGCCTATTTGCCACCGCCACTTTGACCTTGAAAAAAATATCTGCGCCATATCTGGTGTTGGTCTCTAACTACGCCTATTCTAGTAGTTCTATCTAAGCTAACAAAGGTGGAAGAAAGGGTGGAGAGGGTATCGAAAGTCTGTAACAGACAAGAAGGTTGTTTTTCTTTTTTCGCCTCGAGTGACCATGGTGTGTTTTACTTATTTTTCAAATTTTTTTCCAAAGGAAGTCGGTGAAGCCGCCCGTAGCTGTGTAGAAATCCATGCACGTATTCTCGAAAATAAAGAGGAATACCGTTGGGATCATAGTATCAAAAATCCATCTCTAAGCCACCCAGACACAGTGGTCATAGAAACTGCACGGACTACTCTAGCACGCCTCCCATCAGACTCAAATTCTCAACTTATTCACACACTACTAATGTAGTACCCCTTGTCCATTAGCCTAATTACCCTTGGCATTTCGCCTATTCCCGTAAGAGATCGAGCCTGTTGTGCATATGCACTCAAGAGATGATTGGTCGACCTAGTCTTAATTAGATGTATGTGGTGTCTGTTATTTCGGACATGTCCGAAAGGCTTAGTGATCAGAATATCTGCCTATTAAGCATGTGATTCGGGTTTGAATTCCGTCTGGCGCAAATTTTCAACTTCCCCATTGATTTAAATCAATGCCCAGTCGCAGCCAAGGTCTTTAATTCCTCTCTGGTTGGTTGGTTTGTGGGGTTGAAGGGACCAGACTACAAAGGACATCGGTCCCTTTTTCCACGATCATGAAACACCCACAAGAAACAAAAACAAGCAACAGAGATTACAAGGGACGACACAGAACAAGAAAGACATCGACAAAGACCAGAAAAGAGGAATTAAAAACACACAGAGTGTTACAGTGGTTGGCCGACCATGGAAACAAAAATAGGAAAAACCACCCACCAAGAGACACACTAAAAACCCCAATCTAAAACAGTAGGCCAAAGGCCAGACAACACAAAAAACGAGACAAACCCTCAGATCGAGCGATAAAAGCTCAAAGCTCGAATAAAACTCAAAACTAAGCCTGCCACGGCAGCGTCATCTGTTAAAAGAGCAGGGAGTGTAGCAGGCAGCGCAAACGGCTGTCTGAGCGCAGTTAAAAGCGGACAGTCCAACAAGATGTGGACCACTGTCAATGCTGATCCGCAGCGACACAGAGGCGGTGTCTCACAGCGCAATATATGACCACCGTACCTCAGCCAGGTGTGGCCAATGCGGAGCCGGCAGAGTACAACGGAGTCCTTGCGAGAGGCCCGCAAGGAGGAGCGCCACACACTGGTAGTCTCCTTGACGATCCGAAGTTTGTTGGGTGAAGGCAGGGTGCGCCATTCATCACTCCAGGTGCAAAGTACCTTCTGTTGCAAAACTGACTGGCAATCGCACTCCAAAAGGCCAGTTTCCAGGGCTGGTGCACAGACAACCTGTTTCGCCAGCGTGTCAACACATTCATTATCCGGGACGCCGACATAACCCGGGGTCCACATAAAAACCACGGAACGGCCGAACAAGAGTGTGGATGGACTACTGGATAGCCATCACCAGACGAGAGCGAGAAAAACACTGGTCGATAGTTCGTAAACCGCTCAGGGAGTCACTACAGATAACGAAGGACTCACCTGAGCAGGAACGGATATACGCTAGGGCTTGAGAGATGGCTACCAGCTCGGTAGTGAAAACACTGCAGCCAGCCAGCAATGGACGTTGTTCAGAATGATCCCCAAGAGTAATAGCATAACCAGCTCGACCAGCAACCATCGAACCATCGATATAGACCACGTCAGAGGAGTGAAACGCGGCAAGGATGGAAAGAAAGCGGCGGCGGCGGGCCTCAGGAGGGACTGAGTCCTTCGGACCCTGTGCCAAATCCAGCCGAAGGTATGGGCGGGGCACACACCACGTGGGTATACGCATATGGGCCCTGAAAAGGGGTGAGAGAGGGAAAAATTCAAGCCCAGAGAGAAGAGCCCAGACGCGAAGCGCGATCGTAAACCCTGACCGGGGCCACCATTCTGGAAGATGGACGACCGAGTTGGGGAACAGAAGACGGTAATATGGATGCCCGGGCAATCTACAAACGTGAGCATCATAAGCGGCCAGTAGTCGTTGGCGCCGGATCCGCAATGGAGGGACACCAGCCTCCACAAGTATGCTGTTTACGGGGCTTGTACGGAAAGCTCCAGTTGCGAGTCGGATCCCGCAGTGAAGTATGGGGTCAAGCAGCCGCAACGCAAAGGCGATGCCGAACCGTAAGCCAGGCTCCCATAATCGAGACGGGACTGAATCAACACCTGATACAGTCGTAGAAGTTAGACGGATCGGCACACCAGCTGGTGTGACTCAAGCAATGAAGAGCGTTAAGATGACGCCAGCACGTTTGTTTAAGCTGCCGAAGATGAGGGAGCCAAGTCAACCAGGCATCAAAAAGCAATCCCAAAAACCGATGAGTCTCAACCACTTCAAGAGGTTCGCTGTCAAGATAAAGTCTTGGCTCAGGGCGAACAGTGCGACGCCGGCAGAAATGCATGACGCAGGTCTTGGCGGCAAGAACTGGAAGCAGTGCGTGACGGCCCAAGACTGCGCCCTATAGCCACCGTTCAGCAACCGCAATGCCAGTGGAGCTATAGTACAGTCAAAAGTCATCAGCATACAAAGAAGCCGATACGGACGTTCCCACAGCTGCAACTAGCCCATTGATAGCAACTAAAAAGAGGCAGACGCTCCTTTTGAAGTATCTATCCCCTTAATCTTGTCCTTGTTTTTTAGGCTAGTGCCAACAGTTAATGAAGACCTATCGTATGTGCGTGCTGAAGCAGCAAGCCTCACACCACGTCCGCGTTTCCAATGATTTTACGTTTCATTTCTAAGGTCATTTTCTTCCTCTTATGGCCGTCTTCTTACGGCTTTATCTTCGGCGACATTTCTACGAAGATTATCAAAATTTGCACACTAAAAAACACTGTGAACACGTTTAGAAAACTGTGTGATCATAAGCTGTACTGCCGGCCGCGGTGGTCTAGCGGTTCTAGGCGCTCAGTCCGGAACCGCGCGACTGCTACGTCGCAGGTTCGAATCCTGCCTCGGACATGGATGTGTGTGGTGTCCTTAGGTTAGGTAGGTTTGAGTAGTTCTAAGTTCTAGGGGACTGATGACCACGGATGTGGTCAGAGCCATTTGAACCATAAGCTGTACTAAGATGGTAGCAGGAAGAGCTCTAAACCAAGACTGCAGTACGTACTAAAGACATTGTTCATATGCCGCAGCCGACAGTGAAAGGTGTTCATACTGTTGAACGTCTTCCCCCGCCGCGCGCGAACGGCTGGTGACGTCACACTAAATCGTCGTCACTCCTTATGTGAAACATCGCTCATTAAGTGAGTTATTTATTTACAGTTTGTATTTCTCGTTATGTGAATTGCTCGTTATAGGAGGTGCTCGTTAAATGAGGTTCCACTGTACTGTTTATTTGTAAAATTCAGTTTGCATAGTCTTTATTTAATTAGTTTGCGGGAGACAGGGCTTCTCTTATCTAGTCCTCCACTTGCGAACTGGCGGGGAAAAGACTCATTTTGTGCTGACTTGCTGGAGAGGAAGGGCGTATGGTACTGTTTTGGGAACTGTGTTCATTTATTTATGTGTGTATTATCCTGCTGGAGGAATTTCCTAAATTTTGGTAGGAAAACTGAACTGACGATTATCATACAGCCTCACTGCTCGAAATTCAAATAAACACAACTGCTTAAAATTGGCGGAACGGTAGAAAAATGCTCTCGTGAAAAAACGGATCTCATGTAACGAAGTGGGCGGTAAATTCGAGCAATATATTGTTAATTTATTTGAACATTATTTAAACTGATTAATTAAATTGCTTGGAAATGTATGCAGTTGACGAGATGTTGGTGTCGTACACAAAGGAGTTCAAAAAGTAAGCAGAGAGCTGCGTCCCTAGCCTCCTACATAGGAATGGAAGGAGGCGATAACGGATGAGCGTAGGAGGAATACTTTTCACCAAATAATTGGTGATGCATTTCGAAACTCATACAGACTACTGCCTGTGCTGGAGGTGTTCATGTTTTTTGAAATGGCCAGCCAATCCTTACTGCAGGAGACAACTTCGTCCTATTCCACTACCCCAGACTGAACGAAACAGAGGTGCTCGTCTTGGTGTAAGGGGCTCAACTGAGAAAGCTTAATACAGGTTTTGTTCCCCTTTCCGGTAATGTATCTGTATCGTTCACCTAACTATAGGCCCTAGTCCACTATACCAGTCGAAATTGGTGGGGAACTGTCCTACAGCCACTGTCAGAAGAAATACCTCCTACCGATCTACAAGTAAAATAGCCGCTGATAACTTGTACACAGATACACGGAAAGAAGGGATATGACAGCAAACTAACACCGAAGTGTAGGAAGAGTCCGCTCCTACCGATCTACAAGTCTATAGCTGCTGAGGAACTTCTACCGAGATACGTGGTTAAGAAAGGATGGTGCAGCAAACTATCACTGTAGTGTAGGGAGGCCAATACATACTACCACAACTGAAGGAAAATGCTTCACTGCTCTAATTACACATCAAAATTGTTGTGAAGAAAACACCACTTGTAAACAATTGATCATAATGCAACACATGCACTGGGAATTGAGAAAAATCATTGTAATAACACAACTACCACAAAAACTGATCCCCAAAAGATCTCGCCAGGAGAGAGTGGCGGCAGCTGCATACGTATTCATCTCAATGTGTGGATACAGACTAAGGCAGCTTGGAGCCAGTCTTACCTCCCCTCTTATTTCCCGTCCTCCCTCCCTCCCCCCCCACCCACCCCTATAAGTAGGGATATCAGTTTTCCAGGCCTGTTCTAACCAGTCGCTGGTGGTAGACAAAGAGAAGCATCTGGTGACAGTGATATACGGTTTCCAGTCTGCAGAAATCAGTCGCAGATAAACAGAACACTTCCTGCAAGCTGTTAAACGTATTTTTCGGAAAGACTAGACCCCTGGAACAATAGCTAAATATTTGACTATTCATCACGGATGAAGAATTGAACGGTCAACAGCAGTGTGCTTTCAAACACTGTGGGTGTGCAGACACTGTCTGAAAATGATCTTTGGCTAAGTAAAATAAGTCTCATGTAGGAAAAACAATGAAATAATACAGCTCACGTAAATGAGATGCCCACAGATCTTCGTTTTCTAGTCGTTTCGTTGTGCGCCAGTCTGCCCTGACAGGTGGAGAACGGTGTCTGCACTCACTAGCCTCTGCCACTGCATGTGGTTATAACCCCTTATTGCTTGCATTCATTCTGCTTCTTCAGATAAACTATCCGAAGGCTGTCTGATAGAGGTTTCAGATGCTTCACTGTACCGAATAACAGCTTTGTGTGTGTGTGTGTGTGTGTGTGTGTGTGTGTGTGTGCGTTCTCATACACTGTGGAAGGATGAGATTCCTGTTGTACAGACAGCAGAGGAATACATGGTGGAGGAATTTTATACACATCACTTGCTCCTTGTGGAGTCACAGAGTATCACACTGTATATCTCTTAAATTATAGATTGCGACAATCAGTCGTCCATGCTTAAATTTTATTATGCAGATCTAGATTTCAGCTAGAAGCTAGCCATTCTCAATCCACTATTATTTTCACTCAAGGCATGTAAGTCCCTGTTGATCGGGCTTCACCCACAGTTCATTGAATACTCACATTCTTACATGCTTTGAGCGAAAATAATAGTGGATTGAGAATGGCTAGCTTCTAGCTGAAATCTAGATCTGCATAATAAAATTTAAGCAAGGACGAGTTAGTGCTGCAATCTATAATTTACAAGTCAACATAACAGTCACTGAGTGCAACCGCTTTCCAAATGGAAGGTAACCTGACACTGTATATCTGCCTGGAGTATTGCCATTCTTTGCAGCTCAGCTGCTGCAATGTCAGCTCGTTTATTTAAAAAAGTGACTGAATAAACACAAACTTCCATTTGCTGTGTGAAATAATACCATTGCGTATTCTGCAAGGATGATCCTTATGCTCGCTGCAACGAATGTTGTACAGACAGAAATGTTGTACAGACAGACAGCACCTCACAGTGTGTAAAGAGTGCTGTCTTACACTTTGAAAAACGAGTACAGTGACAGTGCAAATAGTGAATATAGAACTAAAATCAATTAAATCTCCAGCTAAATAAGTGTAAACTCACTCTCGTGGTATCAACTTATGCTTGTTACAAGCAAATACTGAACAGAGAAGATTGAATCTTGCATTGACTATACTACAAAATAACCACTTAACACCATCCAACAGTCCTTAAACACCCATTCAGCTAACAAGTTCCACACACCATTGTGGGTAGAAGACTTCACCAACAATGCAAAGCTCGTAGGAACAAACAGCAAAATAGTAACCAATATTGAACGAACATTTCAGGATGGATAGACGTGTTTTTCTTGTGAATGGTACCAGCGTGTCTTAGGAGAGCAGAAATGTAATCCTCTTATAAGCGGGCAACTATAAAAAAAACACACACACACACACAACAGCGACGACTATGAGTACATCTTGGCATTGGATCTGATCCATCTATGGCGATGCTCTGCATTGGTCGGTGTTGGATTGACAATGATGTACTATTTCAGGTCAGCAGAAATCAAACGTATTTCTAGGAAGCGCTGACTCTTGGAACAAAAGTGAAATACTCGACTAGTTGTCATGGACGAGGCAAAGATAGCTCCCTGGGAGAAGAACGGCCAACAGCACGCTACTGTCCTCAGCTACATGTCACGGTGGGAAGAGGCAGTTCAGGGGGATGAGCTCACCATATGGGTGGGTGCAGTGACCAGTGGGTGTTCACTATTCAATACTCTGGTGCTGACCATCCCAGAAGCCTCCTGTAGCCTGCTTGCTCTCTTAGTCACCGAGCATTCAAAGTTAGTGTCTGTGGAAGTCTAGTAAGTAAATTGTCATGTATATGGGTATTACATACATTTCAGACTTACACATATCGATACAGAACGGTGGCTTTCACACTATGTATTCACGTGTTGGAAAAAAACACAGACACTTTTACACCTGGCAGCAAGCTACAATTCGCAACCCTACCCTCCTCGTTATTTCGTAACATCCAACTGAGTAAAAGTATGAACTTGGTCTACAATACTGTTGCCGAAGATGGATGAGCAGACTGCCGAGGTCAGTGCTCTGTAAAAATCTTTTTTCGCGTTTTCCTCAATTTTACATATTTTAATCATTTTCCGCAAATTTTCCAGGTTTTCCATAATTACAACGCATTTTACCAAATTACTTGAGTTCCAAATTACTGCTCCCGACGACTTGTCATACAAACAAAAACATCTCATCAGGTCGATCTCATGATGCTATCACCCAATGACAATGCAGCATGGTTCTCAATTTCTGTATCATTGCTAAACCACTCCCTCGATTACTTTGAGACTGCTGCATACATATGTGAACATATTGTGAACCCTGTTACACTGCCTGTGTAAGATGACACAAAAACTGTTTTGCAGTGTGGGAAATAGTCAGCAGCAGAGACGGGGTCCAAAAACTATGTTCCTTAGTCGAAACACTTTACAAATTAGGTCAGATCTTATTAAGATTGGCCATCTCTCCCTGTGTGCATGGGAGTCACAAAGTATTCTCGCATTCATAGGATAAAGTCAGAAACCGAAAGATCTCACCAACACCTTTGATGATTACCACCATAACAAACGAATCATATCCATAGCAGCACGCTGCCCTCTACAAGTATTTCGAAACGAGCTGCCCCTTCACTGATCCTGTTGGCTAAGGATCCTGAGCAAAACTCTAGACGGTCTCTCTATGCATCTTGTAACTGTTCCTCTGTCTTTAACCAGTCCTCCCTGCAACACTGTCGCTGATTTAATGTGGAACTGACCAGAAAAGTGCACTATACGTACTACATTCGATGTCCCGTGAAGGTGCAGAATGAGATAAGTTCCACATAATTGATACACTTCGTTATTTTGCTTCCAGAAAGAGTGCAACATATGTTCAAAACTTGCACAACCAACCGACGATAGTGATATAGACTGGTATTCTGCGAGGACTGTTTTGTATCAACCTTACTCACATCACTCATTTAAGTACACACACTGTCTCTAGACGCATGCATGCTGTAGGGGTTAGCACTCCTTATTGGTGTATAGTAGATATGAGCCTGACAAATTTGAAAGAATTGTGGTGATATAACGGACACTTCAGGAGTAGAAGAAATGTATGGTTTACGCATAATGGAGTTCCAGATGGAAGGAATTTGCAATAGTTAATGTAAATCACCTGTGCTATCGATTCTATAGTATTGTTTTCGTGTTTGGTGTGCGTACCAAGAATACGTTGGAAAGAGGGAAACGATTGTAGAAGATAAAAACACACTCCTAAATCTACACAGTTCTGCACCAAAACATGCTGTAATGTTAAAGCAGTGAAATTTCTGATATATTAGCTGTAGAATGCAACACTGTTAATAGTCCAAAGCAGGAAATATACTTTTTTTATCTCATTTTGTTCGTTAGTGTGCATTGCGTTTGTTCGGGGCAGATGTCTCATGACACCTGTTTGATCCATCCATTCAGATGTGTATCATCTGATACACATACATCTGCCACGTTTTCTATCCCAGTCACTATGGCGACTAAGAAAACAAAACCGCTACCCTATACACCAAAGAAAGAAAGAAAAAATAGCTTCTTTGTGATACATACGCATTATAGGTTTCCGGCGGGTGTTTAGCGCCCACTTTTCATGACCAATTAGGGTTCAGACAATGTAGGGGGAAAATAAGCTGAAGATATGAATTGAAGTTTGTGTTGGGTGCTTGGGTACAATATTCAGCAATGCTGATTATAGTGCTGCGGTGGTGATGGTCAGCATTTCTGCCTAGTAAACAGCTGGTGTGGTAGCTCAGCATGACCGGTTAGAGGGCTAGCTACTCTCTGTAACAAAAATCTGAATGGATGGATCAAACGGGTGTCGTGAGACATCTGCCCCGAACAAACGCAATGCACACTAACGAACAAAATGAGATAAAAAAGTAAGCAAAAAGACCTGGGTTCAAGTCCTGACCAGGGCATAGATTTTAGTTCATTTCTTCAGCTTCCATCATTATCGTTTTACAGAACGTTTCATAAATTTCGACAACATCAAAAGAAATTTTTCAATATTTTCGAACGAGTGTTGAAAGTTTTAGTGAACTACTTCGAATTGTTTACATGCATCAATATGCAAAAATACAAACATTAGATTGTCTGTCCCAGCTGAACATAATCTGTCCCAATCAACTGAAAATATTATTGAACTGCTTTTTACACATCCTTTAATTCTCAAATTTATGTCTGAATAAACCTTCAAATTTTTGTTGAACAGTGTTGGTTTATTTCACTTCTTCCATTATAACAATAACATCCAAATTGGAAGACCCAAAGACAACATAAGTTTAAATTGTCTAGGATTTGCTGATGACCTTGCTCTTTTGTCCAACAGTATTCAGGAAACCAAACAACAAGTTATCTCACTACAGGAAAGAGCACAGAAAATTGGTTTTAGAATATCCTTTGAAAAAACAGTCACCATGTTAACTGACCCACGACTCATAAAAAAAATTGCCATATGAAACCAAGAATTGAACATTGTAGATACATTTAAATATCTGGGAGAAATCATAACATATAACCTCAATGACAAGCCAACATGGCATAACAGAATAAACAAACTGACTAGAGCACAATATATCACCAAGAACACGTACAACAAAAAGAGCCTGTCATTCGCAACAAAATTAAAACACAACAAAACAGCCACTCAACCAGAAATAACATAAGAAAATGAAACCATCTTCAAAACAACTAACACTGCAGAAATAGACAAAATACTCAAAACAGAGAGAAGAATCATCAGAATGTGCATCAACAAATCATACCAGAAAGATGGACACTGAAGAGTAGCTACAAATGAAGGAAATAGAACCAGTAATGAGTACAATCAGGAGGAAACACATTTCATTTTTTGGACATCTAATCAGAACACCAGAGAACAGGATCATCAGGAGAATAATAGAAAAATTGTGTAATAGTAAGTGCAACATTAAGTGGATGACAGAAATCAAGGTAGATATGGATGAGCTACAGATTACACTGGGCGACCTAAAAAACAAAACTGACAATATCAGGAAACTCACAGACAAACAAACCAGACTGCAAACCCAAATCAACAAACAGACATTAAGAAGGATGATTACCGATGAAGAAAGAAGGATGAGATCTGAGAGAATAAAGAAGTACTGGGCTGACAGGAAACCGAAAAATTCTTTGTATAAAGTTGGCTAGAGTGGTCCAATGAAGGCCATAAAATGTAAATAAATAAATATCGTTATCAATATTGGCTTTGTGCACAGCCATGTTGTGCAAAGATAGTGATGCCATGATTGTGTGTCATTTTATTGTTTGTCACGCAGAGTGATGAGTCTGTTACCTGTGTGTGTGTGCAGCAATAAAAACCTAGCAACATGGTAATAGTTTAGTCACAGGCTTGTTCATACATTGGTGGACAAAAGTGTCACCCTACTGTCATGTCATAAGTTGCATGCATCTACACTGCTATCTGTAGACATGGGCAAGAGTGATGAAACAGTCACAGTAAGAAAAGTATAGTGCTTATGGGTGACTTTTGTCACCATGACTACTTTGTCACCCTTGTCCATTCGGTGGACATATATGTAGATGCGTGCATGTTTGACATGACAGTCAGGTGACACTTTTACCTGCCGACCCACAAACAAGCCCATGACAATTCTGTCAGTGCACCACTAGGTTTTGATAGCCATGCACGCACTAATTGTCGCTCTCTGTGGATTCTCTGCTTCCCATTTGATTTTCGATTACTGAGAGAATGACAACCAAACATGATATCAAAGTCTCCACACAACTTGACTGTATATGATGATGTGGATAATATTATTCCTATAGAGGTGGAAGAAAGACCAATATTCTTCAACATAAATTTGAAAGATTATTCGGACATAAATTTGAAAATTAAGGAATGGGAAGAGATCAGTTGAATAATATTTTCAAGTGCATGGGACAACTTGTGTTCAAGTGGGACAGACAATTCCATATTCGTAATTTTGTATGTTAATGCAGGTAAATTGCAAAGTAACTCATCAAAAGTTTCAACATATATTCGAAAATATTGAAAAAATTCATTTTATGTTGTCGAAATTTATGAAGCATTGCGTAAAACTGAACTCTCATAAGCCTGTCGCTCCATAGGGGATGTACCCCCTACTCATTTTTACGGCTTTCTTTTACATCTCATAAATTCGCCAATAATGACCATCTCTTCAAAATCCATATGGATTTCAAAAACAGATTAGTGACCACCTGAAGACGGGCACAACTTCGAAACCGGCCGTGTGTTACATAAAATAACCTTCTATTGTGACTGACAGCGGTTATTATTCTACACCCTCGTTTACTGAGCGAACTCCACTTTCGTGATGTGGCGTGACAGTGTCATGGTGACGAAAATCACTCATGTTAACTACTCCTAAACGCCATAACAAGCAAATGCTTACTATCACGAGACACACCCCTCTGGCTTGGGAGTTGTGTAGAGTAGCGATGGCAGGAGCCATTCTAGTATCGATGTTTTCAGTCGTAGCATGAAATCGATATAAACGAGAGAGCGGAAGCCAAAACAAAACAGTACAGTAGCGGCTTGCCGGCGGTCGGGTGAACGTAAACTGTGCGAGATGTGTTCACCGTGGCGTGGTAATATTCCCGAGAAGTACTGGTGACATGAGCCTGAGTAATGTTTATTAATGTCTTATTATTTAAGAAAATGTTGCCCTGTTGCAGGGTGGAAACGGTTGTTAGATATGTATAAAATACAAACGGTACCATCAAGATGCTACTTCGAAAGCACCTACGACGCACCTGATGAACTGGTAGCTGCAAGACAAAAGGACATGGTATGTTTAAGGGAAGTAGTGACGTTAACAAACAGCAGTATGTATGGAATTTCAAATTGTAGTAGTAGTTTTTATTTTCAGCCGGATTCGAATATGGAGAACCCTTACAAACGTGACAAAACGCTGTGCGTTTTGTGCAAATATAACATTACACCCAATTACAAGAATGTGAAATTGTTGTCCCAGTTTATATCACCATACACAGGACGTGTTTATGGCAGACACATCACGCGACTCTGCTCAAACCAACAAGCGAAAGTAGAAGCAGAAATAAAGAAAGCCCGAGATGCAGGTAAGCATCCAATTGAAGTGTCATATTTGTGTATTTTTCTATGTAATTAATGATTGACAACGAATTTATCATCGCATAAGGACCAGTATTAGTAATCCAGATCAGTAAATAATTACTTTGTCCTGCTAATTAAATAAAGAAAAATTCGTACCCATGCAGTCGATCTGAGACCATAACAGCACAGGAGTTCACATGTTCAATAGAAAGGATTGCAATCGCTCAGGTTTTCGTGGTGTGATTAATGGCGTCCTTCCAGATGTTAAGACGAGTTGTTGTTTCAGTTTTATACACATCATTGTGCATAAAATGTAAACAAAAATTCCGCTGAACAATCGGAAGCACAGCATTAATTAAAGTATTGTAGATGTGAAACCTCTTTTTTTCTCAAATAGTATGGTATAACACTGTCATCACGCCTTGCCACTCTCCCATCCCCTGAAATCTTGATTGTGGTGGCAGACTAATCAGTAACAGATCCGGAGATCTAGATTAGGTGAAAGTTGTAAATTTGGTTAAAAGTTGGGGAAGACAACGAATGTACAAACCAGGTAAACGTTGTGGTAACAAATTTACTGTTAGTGCAGCCTTATGTTTGCCTGTGCCATATCGAAAAATTCAAAGGTGGTCCAGTATGCAACATTTACCCAACAGTATACTGTGCACTCTTCCACAGTCACATAAGTTATGGATTGCAGTTGGAATTGTAACCCCCTAATCATGAAGAAATTGCACATATCTTCATCTATAGTTAACACTAATGACAGTTGTCACTTACTATGCTTTCAACTGCTTATTTTAAACAAAACTGGGGAACCTTTAGTATGAGACAAGAAATCCACAGTTACAGTACTAATCAAAAGAGAAACATACACTCTAAGTTGTTAGTTACCCAACACATAGGACAATTTTCCAGCATTGGCACTGAAAATGTTTGTCGTCTCCTGATGTACAGTGCTTGTGCCCAGAAAAGTCAAGACAAAATTTCAAGATACTGGATATGGCTATGTCTGTATCAGTGATTCTTTTATTTTCACTGATGTCACATATGGAAATGATTGAAATATGTATGTTAACTCTTATGGCGATGTTAAGACTAATGCAGTTGGTGTAAGTAACTATCACTTTTAATGAGACCCATAGAACACCTTTTGCCCATGTACTGAACTATGCAATAATCTTGTATATTTTATAAGTATATTTGTATTGTTTTCTTATTGATGGGTTCACAAAGTGCAAGGTTGACACCCTCAGTCGAGTTTTGACTGATGAATGATTAACATTTTGTAACAATATGTGAAAACTAAGGGTAAGCTCAAACTGTATAATAGAGTTCTTAAGAGTATCTCTGTGTGAACTGGTACTCCCTAATAATGATCATAATTGTTTTTAGACGTTTCTAGATAGTGCTGTCACTTGTACATTAGATGTCAGCTAATAATACATAATTTATGATTTTCAGTGAGACTTCCTCACAAACATCAGAACGGATATGTGGCACAGAGATGTTATTCGACACTTGTGTAACCTGGTAATGGTTGTAAACCTCTCCACAGCTGAGCAGAATATTACATTCTTCACACCTTTTTAGATGTGGGGAAGCATTAAACGAAATTAGCATTGACCCAGTCTTCAATAAGATCAGTTGTTGTGGTATTCAGTTACCGACACAAAAGGGGGAGGAACTGCCAGGCGAAACTTGGCTGAGGGGTCAGAATGTGGTGGCTTCACCCAGGTGCACGCCCAGGAAAGTGCTTGTGGCATACAGTGAAGCAGAAGAATTGGTTTGGAAAGATAGAACAAAGGAAGAGGGAGACTGCAGAGAGGGTGTTAGAGTTTATTTTGAATGGGAGGATTGCAGGATTTATAGGTGTATCCTAATGGCAGTTTTCATCTAAGTAATTCTGCAAAGCTGTATTTGAAGAGGGGGCGAGGATGCAGATGAAACACATGAAGTAGCCATTAATGTTGTGCTCAGTAGCGCACCCTGCCAATGTGTGAACAATTTGATGATAGCCATTCATTAGGGTAGACAGTTGGTTGGTAGTTATACCCAGATTTTTATAAAAGGCTGTGTGTAAGTTTCAGGATAGCCAGTATATGTCATGATTGATGCCCAAAAGTAAGGATCATTCTACCCATAACCCATCTCACAAAGTGGTATTGCTTTCCCCTTCTATGTACAGCATAGTTCATTGTTATAACACACATGCTCAGAACTCCTCACCACATGTGTCATATGCTAATGGAAGATCCAGTGCAAGACCTTTGAGAGGTTGTCAGGGTTGTTTTCCACTCAGGACTTCCATTATCGAATCAAGTATAACATGTCTGCAGATAGCTTTACTTAAGTGTAACAACCATTTGTCACCCCCTCCCTCCCTCCACACACACACACACACACACACACACACACACACACACACACACACACACACACACACACACACACACACACACACACGAGGCTACAAAGCAAAACAAGAAAAAGGAGTAAACCATAATGGTCTGGAAAGAGTAAACTTTGAGTCATTAACACAACAGAGACATGCAATTCTTCTTA
Source organism: Schistocerca cancellata (assembly GCF_023864275.1). Classification (NCBI taxonomy): domain Eukaryota; kingdom Metazoa; phylum Arthropoda; class Insecta; order Orthoptera; family Acrididae; genus Schistocerca; species Schistocerca cancellata. The sequence continues at coordinate 778,024,407 of NC_064628.1, read as the reverse complement.
CAGGTAGTACACTATACTTTTATCTGAGAACAAGCATGAAATATAAAAATGCCTGGATGTTTTATCAGAAATATAAAAAATAATGAGCAAGTTAAAAAACTATGTAGATGCTAGATCAATGGAGATGTGGGAAATGTCAGAGCCAGTTTATAAAAAATAAAACTGCCAAATTCCACAAAATGGCACTGGAGCAGTCAGACATTTCCACTGAACATGTCATTCATCAACTAATCAACCACATACTATTAGCTTTAATTATCTGTTAGCTGTAGTATTTGGTTATTTAAATAACAGAATTCGTTTGCACTTCCAAACTTCCTGAAGATACTTTTATTAGCTGAATTACCTCATAATTGACCAACAGGAAGTAGATACATAGCTTCATATGACTGTACAATGATTAATTTTGAGACTGTGATAAATTACTACTGCTGTGACACATGCAGTGTTAATAATGCCACTTCTGTTCTTTTTATGTATACATGACCTCATATCTTATATGGAAGAAACTGGAAATACTTCTTTTTGGTTGATGGTGCATACAGCATATGTCTGTCAGAGCAACACCAACACAATAAACAAAAATTTCCCTTGGTTATTGTTTTGTGCAAGTGTACCCTGTCAGCTTATGTTGATAAAACATACCACTCATAAGAGAAAAACTAGAAAAATTTTCATTTTTAACTGTTTTAGAGATATTTATGTCACACTGACAATATTGTGGTGACCTCTGATGCCTGCCCAGACATTTGCAAATTTCTTTCACAAAGTCATGGGATGGTCTGCGTTGCAACTTTAGTTTGTGGGATGTAGAAGAGTTAGAGTAGTTTAATAATATCATAGCCAGGGACATGAGTCCTCATATTCAAGAATATCGACAAGCTATGCCTATGGAGTTACGGTGTAGAGCAGGCTGTTTCAGCTCACAGCCTGCCCGAGAGCAGTTGGGGAGTGGGAAGGGGTGGGCAAATGGCTGTAGTAGACAAGATTGTAGTCAACTGCACGCGCAAGTAGCCGGGAGTGGCTGATATGTCACTCATGCGGGATGCCTGTAGGGTGGCTGGATGGTGGGTAGCCCACACTATCAGCCCTTGCCCGTGAGCATCCTTAGGGGGTGTGTTGGAACAGCCAATTTTAAAGGTTCTTTGAACCCACTTAATTAGAGCACATGATAGTGAGCACCTCTCATGCGGTAGTTCTATACTACTTGCTACATTAATGAAGTAGAATCTGAGCCATAAAAATAAAGTCTTTGATCTGGTTGCAAACACATCAGCTTTATTGTTTAGTTAACATAGAGGAGGCAAATGGTGTCCATAAGGCGGATGTTGTGACTAAACTTTTGAAAGATATGTTAAGAAATGAAGGAAGAAACAGAATGCTGATTACTAGGGTACCCAACATCAAATATTCATATTTGTTTTTAAAAATGAAGAATCAATGACATATAAACAAGGGTGCTATACAACATACATTAGGCAAGTATGTGCAGAAAAAGTTGTAAACGACAACAAAGAAACTGGAATCAAGAATGAAGTTATCTTTATGAAACAATGATTGGGAGTGACAACAGAATAGTGTCTGAATGAAATCAGAGGTGTAGACTATGAGAATCAAAGAACAAGGTGATTTACATAAAGTTAATAAGTTCAGTTCAGCAGATTAGAATAAAAAATGTTGGACCTGTAAGAGCGCATTAACAACATAGCTTGTGTTTTTAATTATGTGTAATAATTTTTAATGGTATATATTTTACAGGTATGATGGCGTACTACTTGAAAGAAGTGGAATTCCTTAAGGACCCAAAATTGTTCAATCCAGAACAGCCTGTGCGTCCCCACAGATTCTAGATAGTTATTTGACTCAGTTTTCTTTATCAGTCTAATTGTATATGGGTTGTATACTCAAGAAACTTTGGGGAACAATTAATAATTCAAAGACTGACCATTACATTTTATCTTGTTGTTGTATTATAGAATATATTGATAATAAAAATTTACAAGCTGTAACATTCCTTTTTCTTACAGTGTTTTTTTTCCAGTATTTTTCAGATGGGTGTAACGCAGAGAATTTTTGAAGTGAAAATTACTAAGTGTAGCTAATGGTAGTTTTTAACACTCATTTGTATAAAGTATGTATACAAATTATAGCATTAGTTAGCTGTGGATAATAATTTCTAAAGGTATTAGAAATCAGTAATTGTCCTGTACACTGTTTGTTTCAGTAGGGATGCCTGGGGATAGTCTATTCATGTGTTTAATTTTGTCACTGTATGAACAAACAACTCTCAAAATGTTGTGTGTTGAAGAAGAACTATCTGATGATTCCAACCAAATCTTCATTTTTGGATTTGTGTGGGAGAAGTCTGTTATCTTTCTTTATTTTCATGTAGCCCAGAGTAGCCACTTTTACGGTTCCGTACATCAGTTGGTAAAATGGAACCCTTGTAGGATCACATTTTTCTCCGTCAGCCTTTTTGTTCATCGGACTGTTAAAAACCCCTTTTTTCTCAAGAACGGGTGGACGTATCAAGTTGAAATTTGTTATATAGTAAGGACAATAGTCCTTTGATGATACAGTAAATATACACTTCTAAGTCAATGCAGTCATAAGATAGGGCCATTTATATCACATATTTGGTTCAATCCATATGAAGTCGTCCAGTGACGGTTGCTTGACCATTTTTGAATATTTTCATTTTTTTATGTGTGATTGCCCTATATTTGAGAAGTTCAAAACAGTTTTTTAAAATAATTTATCTTGTCCCTTTACTGGATGGCGGCCATTTTTATTTGTAGGCACACGATGATTTTTCAGTCTGGAGACATTAGCAAAATTTTGAATATCCATGCACTGGGCTAAGTTACAACATTGCAGTTGACATGATTGTTTTTAGAAAAGTGTCCTCTACAACATTGTCTAGTAAACAAAATACCCTAAATTCAAAAATAACTAGTCAAAATGACCTCCAAAGTTTGATATCCAAATTTTCAAAAATCCACTTTTTTGGCCCAAAAATAACAAACAGCGTGGTTTATGAGAGTCTATTTTTTCCTACAGTTAGATATCATACAGTACTAGCCTCATGTAGAGCAAGAACACTTACAAACATTTCCTTAATTTTTTATGAATTTTTGAAATTTTTTTGGGTTAGTTATCTCAGGTGGGACTGAATATAAAAATGATTTTTGCACAATTTGTACACCTATATGATAGCAACATACTGTAAAAATTTCAACATTGATATCTAACTGTGAACAAAGATGGATCATTTGGCATGAAAATCAGTACAGTAAAGATTTAGGCATGGTAATACACTAACAAAATATCAAATTTAATGATTTGAAACTCATTTTTATTGTACTCAGGATATTAATTATGAATTGTCATCCCAAAGATTGTAGTTGACTGTACTCCATAAACACCAAAAAGCTTCATTATATTGGCTGAACTGATATGCTGTCTGTGAAACGATGATGCAACAATAAGCACCTTACTATTTAACAATAGGTTTCCTTTATATCCTGCATTGAATATTTTTTTCTGGTAAGCTTTCTTTTGAATTTTTTTCTCTTTTTGAATGTGACAGGGATTACTGTCACACCCGTGACAAAAAAGAAGATAAAGTTTGCTTTTTGTTTGAACAAATATTAACTCCTAAACCTGGTAAGTTTTGGAAATAACTGTATTTTATCCAGGAATGTTGTCACAGGTGTGACAATATGCACACATTTGTAAAGATATGCCAGTATAATGAAATACCAATATATAAAATTTAAAACAAGCTGTTTTTGTGAAATCTTATACTGGTGAGATTTCAAATCGACACAGGTCTACTGACATTAAAAATAAATATAAATAACATATCTTGCATTCCCATATATTGACTTATCCAACAGAAAGAATGAGAAAGCTGCAGGACAAAATGAAGGAACATCCACTGTAACGTGAACACTTAAAAAGGAGAGAGAAAGGGACAAAAGGAGAAGAATGAAGAACAGAGAGCAAAGGAAATGTAAAAATATGGCAGAAACAAACCATACCAGTGAATAGGATCTTACAAGTGTTCCCAGACATTAGGCAAAGCTGTAGTTCCCAAACATTAGGCACAGGTGTACGTAAGGCAAAAAAATCACTTCCAAACAGTCCAAGGAAACAGACTGCTATTGTCAGGAACCTGGTTAAGGAACTGCATCTTGCCGACATTAAAAGAAATATTAAGATATTCCCAAAAAGTTCAAGAAGTTTGCCAACTGAAACAAGAAATAAAGTAGTTGAGTATTTTTGTCAAGATGATGATAGTTCAGCTATTAAAGACTGCAGAAGTGCAAAACGAGAACATGCTCAAAAGTGGTATATGATTATGACTGTCGGTGAGGCCTATGACGAATTTAAGAATTCAAGCCCTGATACTCCATTAGGAAAGTCAACATTTTATGAACTGAGACCAGGCCGTGTACTACCAGTTTCAGAAACACCTCATAAAGTGTGTGTATGCAAATACCATGCAAATTTTAAATTTCTAACTGAAAACATTTCACATGTGGTTCCAGATTTTCCTATTTCTACTAAAGAGTTGCTTCATAAAGTTACTTATGATGCAGAAAATGAGGACTGTATGACATGAAAATGCAGAAAGTGCAAACATGACCTGTCATGTGGTTGACTGATGAAAATCAAGCTAAAATTCTGTCCTGGAAGCAGTGGAAGGACAATGATGGAGTGCCAAAGTCGGTGGAAAATACATCAACACTGAAAGCAGCCACTGAAGAGTTAAAGAGGACCAGATGTCAACATTTAAAAGGCATTTCTGGATAAGAGAAAAACAAGACAAATATTTTTAATCTTGTAAGAAAGTGCTTATAAAGAATGATGTTGCCATGCAAGTTGACTTTGCCGAGAACTTTTCTTTAATGGCACAAGATGAAATTCAGGCTGCACGTTGGAGCCATAAACAAGTAATATTATTTACGTGCTGTGTATGGGATAGTGTAAAGACTGTTTCTCCTCATGCAATTGCAAGTGACTATCTTTCACATGACAAATTTGTGATTTGGTGCTTTCTTGAAAAAAATATATCACATCTAAAACAGCAGAATTATAATTTACAATAAGTTCATATGTTTTCGGACAACTGCACTGCACAGTTTAAAAATGAATTTACATTGTCCTACCTGTGCTGCACCAAGTCCACTTCACACGGCTAAGGGGCTGTTGATGGGATGGGAAACAGTGAAGAGAACTGTTTGGAGAGGAATCATAAGTCGGACAGTGGTGGTGAATAATGCAAAGGAATTTTCAGATTATGCAAGTGGTAAATTGAATGAAATTCATGTTCTCTTCGTTTCAAGCAGTGATGTAGACAAGACAAAGGAATGGTAGTAAAGGCTTTGAGAAGATGTCATTTCTATTCCTAAAGTGCATTCTAACCATTATTTTAGAAACTATGACAGTCGCCATATTTTAGCTGTGGAAACATCTGGCAGTGAAATGACAAGATACGAAATCTTTTGGGAGATCCCTAAATCCAAGAAACAGCTGAAATTTTCTGATGTTTATTTAGATTCCGAATAGGATAATGTTCAAGGTAACCAAGCAACATCAGAAAATGAAGTACAGGCAATCATAAATCCAACTAAGGAAATTAAAGCTGGAACCTTTTTGATCACCAAGCTACAGAGTGAGAGGGGAAATGGACAGAATTTTGTTGCTGTTTGTCAAACAGTGTGTGTGGCCGATGAAATCAAGGTTATGTTTTTAAAAACATGTGAGAAAGAAAACAAACTCTTTTTTGCTAATGTAAATGACATTTCAGTTGTTTCTTTACAAAAGAATGTTGTTAATATTATGAATTCTCTGGCGATTCAAATGAAAGGAAATAGAGTTCTTTTATTACTTTCATGATTATTTCTATGTATATTTCTTTAGCTAGCTTGTTGAGTAATCATTCCTTTACTTATTTGAACATGAAAAGTCTTGTTTCTCCATATTGTGTGTTATGTTGAGCTAAGAGAGTGTTTCAGTTGAAGATGAGCTGTCTGTTGGTCTCTATTAAAGAACTGCATTTTTTTTTATTAATTTAACACCAACACCACTTTCATTAAGCAATGTGATTTTTTTGTACTGCAAAAAATGTAATGAATCCATTATCACCCTTTAATTCTCTGAAATATTGAGAGAAATTTGTACATGTCACACCCGTGACAACAGAAATTATGTTATTACTTTGAAAATAATGTAAGTTCCTTTTTGATATTTTCATGGCTAATGCAGTAAGTTTTCAGTATTATACAAGTATTAATTTGTTTACATATAATCATTCAACTCAGATTTTTTCCTGTAATGGTCAATGTGTTACATTGCACTTCTGAATTTTGTCACACCCGTGACACATGATTTTTGGTTCAAGGGTCACATCCGTGACTATGGAATCAGTGAGGTATGAATTTTTGAAAAAATGAGGAAATAATTCACACTGCTCTACAACTGATCTTATGACTGTTGCGTAATTAAAATGTTTCTTGTTTCATTGTAATAAAATTTAATTGTGACACATACTTAGTTAACACTATCATCCAATATTCATTTAGTTTATTTATTTTTAATAATGCAATATTAAACAATAGGAGCTTTCACTTTTGTTCTATGGTAATAAAAATGCCCATTTACATTTAGGTTTATTGTCAATAAAGAAGTACATTATTGCTGGATGGGGCATTGTAGTCAGTCTGTTCTGGAACGTCTGTTAGAGTGGATGTACATACTTCAAGAGTGTAGAATGTGTTATGTGCTTTGTTCTGTGTGTAATTTGTAATTAATTTTGAGAGATTAACTGGAATGCAATAACATGGATGAACAGTGCTCTGTTGGACAGATAGCCAGTGAAGTGTGTCACAAAACAGTTTACAGTTCAGTTTAAAAAAAAAAAAACTTAAAAAATTCCAATGACTTTGATGAAGTTACACAGACTTTGTTTAAATTTCGAGTAAGTTCTTCTGTAACATCAATGTGTGAGTATCACGAGAAGGAATATATTCTGAAGTACAACCACATATTTGGAAGAAAGTGCTGTGATCCACTTAAAGTTCATAAAAAGCCTATTACTAAAGGTTTGAAGGAAATGAAACTTGAACATTTGTCCTTGTTCTGTGAGAGTGAAACAGCTTCCCAAGTGAAACATTATGTGATTCCTGGAAATTCCCTGTGCCCAAATTGTTACTAAAAATATTTGTTGTGACTCCAGAACCATAATCATGTAACCTTGTTAATGACATTTATATTCCTAATGAGGAAGCTGTTAGCATATTGGATTTTGCTTGTTCTAAGTTAGATGTATCTCCTGCTTCGAAAATAATAAAATTAAGTATCAGAAAAAGAAAAGCAGCTATTGAAAGTAAGGTAAGACAAATTTAAGAGAAAATTAGAAAAGACTTGGAATCATGCTTTAATAATACAGATACCAACACTATTTATAAAGAAGGAAACCTACCACCACCAGCATCATCTGACACTGAATATTTGAGCTTAATAGAGAAATTAAATGTTCAGTGACATCTAAAGAGGAAAAAGTTAAAATTTTAAGTTTGCTCCTTGACTCATGATCAAGAGAAAAAGTAGTTCATGAATTCAATGTTTCTCGTCGTTTGGTTAAACTAACCCAAAAATTAGTTAAAGAGCAAGGCATTCTTCCAGTTTTAAGAAAGGAGTTGGTATAAGTGAAGAAACAAAAAGATCCAGCACTTTTTTGAAGATGATGAAAACAATACAATGTGCCCAGGTTGCAAAGATAGCAGAAGAGTTGTTATAAATGGAGTTAAAGTAACAAAGCAGAAATGACTAGTGCTGTCAAATTTAAATGAACTTTATGTAGCTTTCAAAAATTCTCATCCTGAATGCAAAATTGGAAGGTCAAAATTTTGTGACCTCCACCCTAAGTGGTGTATTTTGACTGGATCCTCAGGGATACACTCGGTATGTGTTTGTTTATATCATCAAAATGTCAAACTGATGATTACGGGTGTAAAACTCTGTGATCTTAACTACAAAGAGTTAATAGATTTAATGGTCTGTGACACTAACAGTTAATTACTGCATGATGAGTTTGTGTAATAAATGCCCTGGTAAGGAAACTGTTATTGAATTGTTTTACAAATATGTTGAGGAAATGCCAGACAGTATTATCTTCAAACAGTGAGTCACAACTGACAGGGCAGAAATGATAGTAGTGGTTAAATCTCAGGAAGAGTACTTGGAATCTTTAATTGATATATTACAAAAACTCACAAGTCACCACTATGCTTCTAAAATCCAAGGTAAGTTTTTGAAGGACAAGAAAGCACAACTTCATGAAACTGAGTGCATAGTGCTAGCTGATTTTGCAGAAAATTTTACATTTGTGATTCAGGATGCAATACAAGGGTACCACTGGGTCAATGACCAGGCAACAGTGCATCCATTTATTCTCTTCTTTAAAAATGAGAAAGAAGTAGTTTGCAGTTCTTCAATTTGCATTCTAAGCGACTACTTGGAGCACGACACTTTGTAATAAATTATATACAAGAAAATTTTCCCAGTGTTGGGAAGCTGATATACTTTTCAGATGGAAGTGTTAGCATAAGAACAAAAAGAATTTTTCAAATCTGTGCAACCAAAAAGTAGAGTTTGGGTTAGAAGCTGAATGGCACTTTCTTGCATCTTTCCATGGTAAAAATGCATGTGATGGAGTAGGAGGTACAACAAAATGTGAAGTAAGTAAAGTCAACCTACAAAGACCAACTACAGAGCAAATTCTCACAGTACAGGACATGTATGTCTTTTGCAAGGATAATATTAAAGGCATTACCTATTTTCTGATCAAGAAAGAAGAAGGGTTTCTGCATCTGAAAACAACACTTCAAACCAGATTTGAAAACTGTATAGCAATAAAAGGAACAAGGCATTTCCACAAATTCCTTGGTATTGCAGAAAACTTAGTTCGATGCTATGTAACATCAGAAATCAAAATTTATGATGATAATTGTGTCAGTAAAATTACATCTTTGTCTTTAATGCTGAGTGATATAATGGCATGTGTGTAGAATGGACAGTGGTTGCTTGCAGAGGTTGAAAGAATAAGTTTGAAAAACAATGTTTTTGTGCATTTTTACCAACCTGGACCAATATGTTCATTCAAGAAATCTGCTAGTGACAAAAGTTTGGATACCAATGAAAAATGTTTTAAGGAAACTTTCTGTGCTTGAACTTACCACAGCAACTGAGAGGTTCTATTATATATCACAGAAGCTGTCTGAAGAAATGAGTGTTCCTAACATTCACCTCCATGTTTAGGAACAGTCACATCTCGAAGGATGTTTACTGAAAATATTTATTTTAAGTATGTCAAAATAATATAAATGTTAATTTCAGTGATGTTTCCACTTTTGTATATAATTCAGTAGCTTACTTCAATAATAATTGATTTTATCCTGCCAATATCACACATGAATAGACAATAACCGTAAGATCGGTTGTAGAGTAATGTGAATTAGCTCCTCATTTTCAAAAAATCATATCTTTGTTCAGGTATCAATGTTGAAGTTTTTACAGTACGTTGCTATCATATAGGTGTACAAACTGTGCAAAAATCATATTTTTATATTCAGTCCCACCTGAAATAACTAACCCCAAATATTACAAAAAATGAAAATTTTCAATTCAAAAATTTATAAAAAATTAAGGAAACATTTGTAAGTGTTCTTGCTCTATATGAGGCTAGTAGTGTATGATAAGTAACTATAGGAAAAAAATAGACTCTCGGAAATCATTCCTTGTTTGTTATTCTTGGGCCTCAAAAGTGGATTGTGAAAAGTTCAATACCAAACTTTGGAGGCCATTTTGACTGGTTAGTTTTGAATTTAGGGTATTTTGTGTAATAGACAATGTTGTAGAGGACACTTTACTATAGAAACAATCATGTCAATTGCAATGTTGTAACTATTTTTGCTAATGTCTGTAAACTGAAATATCATCGCACGCTTACAAACGAAAATGGCCATTCAGTAAAGGTGAAAGGTGAATTTATTTTAAAAACTGTTTTGAACTTCTCAATTATAGGGTAATAACATATGAAGAGTCCAGGGGAAAAACCTGATAAGTCACAATTCTTATTTTTTTCAGGAGTGAAATTTAAAGTTTCAAGACATAAAATTTTTGTTTTTCAAGTTATATTCTTCATTTTTGTTTTAGACCTCAATATATCTTTCAGAGAAAGAGTACTGCTGAAATTATACACATCTGAATAGGATTTACAATAATATGATACATTTTTATTATGAAGGCAGGTCGAACAGAGGAAAAATATGACAAGTCCATAACATGTTGCAGGCAACTACAAGATTTCAGATTCGTGTTACAACAAATTATCTCATATAATCATTTAATAATCTTCTATAAAAGGTCCTGTGCTTTTTCGATGGTGGATTAATGCAAAAGACGACCAAAATACACTTGCACTTCACTATGGCAAAATCTTTTTCAAGTCTTGTAAATCTCTGTATTTCTCAGCAGATATTTTAAGATCACCTCCAAAAAACCATAATCCCTTAATTTAAATAGTTATGTGCCTAATATTAAAAAATACTTATTTCAATAAATAAAACTTTTTAATTATATTGCTGTAAAAGAATTACTATATCTTCATATTTAGCAGACAGTAGGCTGAAACTCACTTTCTTTCAGGCTGGAATCTTGCCCTTTCTTTCCACGAAGAAGTAATGAAGCTTGCTCGTATGCTCCATTGTAGATTCCTCTATACCGAACCAGTGCTACATTGTGCCATGTGACTTCCAATTCTCTTATTGGCCTAGACTGGAAAGGGAGTTCCTTTTTGTGTATTGTATTATCCAGATGCTCTGTCCAGCATTTGATTATCTCTGGTTGCTCCTCAACATCAATGATGACAAAAGGCGAAGGGTGAGTGTGGGAATTCTGAAAAACCTGACACCAGTCCTTTGGAATTTGACATTCCTGAGTTCGGTCTATCATACCAATATTTTTATCACATTCAAGGTATGAATGACCTCTTATGGGGAATGTCATCTTTACATAGTCCAACCGGTTTTCTGTGTGGACCACATGGTGAAGGAATCTGAACACAGTGGCATTTTTGTTCTTCCCTCTGCAGGAGTCACAGAAGATCTCCAGGTGTCTGACTTCTGGATTTAGAAAATTGTGCACAAAATGATGAAGGAACGATGAAACTTCGTCTGCTCCTTTTTGGACCGTGCTCTCTGGATACATGTAAAAATAGTTGTCCCCTGTTGCCAAAACATGAACATTGAATATAAATACAGAGAGCTGTCATTTATAATAAACTTCATTTGTCTTTATATTTGGACAAGGAAAGTTTTTGCTATAGTCCATCGTAATTGCAGCCTTTGGTGGAATATTTTTTTTTTTTTTTTGACATTCCATCTTTGCCTTTTTTTTCCTGTCATAGAATACCTTTTTGTTTTCTGAGATGCAATTCATGGGCTATTTCATTGGATCGAAGTTTGGAATGAAGCCTTACTTTATTTTCAACAGATGATATTAAAGTTAGTTCCTTCTCCAAATTTTTCTTCTTGGCTAGATACTCATCACAGGAGCCACAAGTATCAGATTGTGAACATCCAAAACTTATATTGATATCTGAATTGAATATAGTGCGGTATGTTTCATACGACACATTCTGATCCTGAAACTTCTCCTTGTACATATGGTACATTTTTTTTAATATTCAAAGACTCTGGTAGGTAATTTTTTTCTGACTTCGTCAAACTGTAGTGGCTGTTGTGACCTTTAAATGACTTAATGTGCCCTCTTATTATTGTATGTGTTTAATCTTTCAAAGCCTGTGGGCGGGATCTGTGTTTCCCTCGGCCGTCTCGTAGTGGTTGGTCTCCAGATTTAAGTTTCTTCAGTAAATGATCTACCTTGCCCCTCTTTATTCCATGTAAAGACATGAATGCTTGCTTGCACACGTACTTCTTGGACACTTCCATGAATGGTAATGCAAACACTGAATTTATATGATGCATCACGAAACTTTGCTTCCTGCTCTTCTCTTCCTAGACACCTTCACTGTACAGGGACCACTGTGAATAAACCACTTAAACAGAGGTTTATTTCATCATGATTTTGGAAGTGGTTCATGTTAATAAAATTCCTTTTATTTTCATCACTGACAATATCCAAACAATTGTTTTTACACTTACATGGTTCTCCTGTTTCATGTGACTGCAATCTTAAATGTTTGGAGGAATCTCCAACGCGACCATACTTCTTCCTCTTCTTTGTCAGCTTCTTTGATGACATGCTATTGTTTTCTTCGCAAGTAGATGAGTCACGGTCTTCTTTACTCGTTTTACACTGACAGAATACAATGCTAGATCTAACTTCCTTCACAAACTCCGTAAAGCTAACAACAATGGTCAACTTATACACAACAATGACTGTGGCAACAATGATAAAACAATGATAACATTAGTGAAAACAGACGTGCACGGGCTGGGAATCATTGTCATAAAATTTTATTGTTGCATTCTCTGCACTTGTCAGGATATTCCCCTGTTTTGCATGGACTTATAATGTTTTTTGCCTGCACATGCTTACAAGATATCAGAATATCTCTTGACTCATCAGGTTTTTGACCGGCTCTGTAAAACCAGCTAAAACTACACTGGCTGGTCTATTAAATTATGAAAAAAACAGAAATTTTGGACTTATCAGGTTTTTCCCGTGGACTCTTCATATAAAGAAAGTAAAATATTTTATTGGACCACTTCATTTGGATTGGCCCATTTGGTATTCCCAAACTCACTCATCAAATCCTATATGGTCCTTCCTGTTGACCTACAATCATGGAATTCAGCAACAAGCAAGGTTTCACAGTACAAGTAAAGGAAAATATCTGAAAACTGATGATATGTAACTATCACATAAAAATATTAAGCGACCAATATCTTTCCAATATCGATAACAGGCAAAAAATGAACTATCTCTGTACATAATTAAGTTTGTACGGTACTGTCAGTATGTAAGTACTATCGCACTTAACCAGTTTTTTTTTTCCTCTCCTTGTCTCAAATACTATTTTTTCTACAGTAAAGGCAAAACAAGTTGATCTGGCTCTTTTCCTAGCATCTTTCATCAAATAAGGCAGGGCTTTGTGGCAAGGTTTCTTAACTTCTGGCAAAGTTACAGCTTCACTTTTTGAGGACTTATTCCACCAATGTAGGACTTGAGGTGACACTAGAACTGAGGGCACCCATGCCAATTTCAGTACTATCTATGTGAAAAATCATCTATATGTTGCAAAGGAACATGAGACATTTAGTGCTCTATTAGTTACAAATTAACTTGGATATAAATCAGTGGTGATAACATTTTTGCTTGGGGTGCAATACCAATCACTAGGAGTCTTTTGCAATATTCACACTTTTGAAAACTAATGGATAGGCTTTGTGTCCTATTTTGCCACTTAATAGATTGAAATAGGCCAGTTTGTATGTGTCAATAACTTTTAATTCACAGCAATGTGGTAACTATTTTTGATGAGCTGAGAACAGCCCAGCCCAGTGGCTGCAATTTGTAGTTGGAAGTAGTGATGGGACAACTGACTGTTTTGAACAGTCGACTGGTTAGTAGATTGTTTTTTTTTTATCAGTATGTTTTTTCAGTCAAATGAAATGAGTCTCTGCAGGCATGTTAGCGACATGGATGTTTTTGCTCATTCACTGGCTTTGAGTGGTTTCACTCAACATGAGACAATCAACTGAAAGAAGTTTCCGTCACTTGTGTCTGTTACATGAATGTTTTCACTCACTGACCAGGTTTGAATGGTTTCATTCAATGTGAGAGAACCGAATGACTCAAGTCTCTGTCAGTTGCAGCCACTATATGAATGTTTTCTCTCAGTCTCTGGCTTTGAGTGATTTTTACTAACATACTTTTTCACATTTTTCCATGAAGTCATTACAGCGGGTGCGTTGCACTGCCACCGTAGTCTTCTCCTGCAGCTGCCAGGGCCTGGTTTGCAGCCAGCACGAGGAGGTGGCACAAGCGCACCACTGCCGGCACCTGTGCTGGCCACCACACTGGCTGCGAAACCTGGCCCTGGCAGTTACAGGACCCTGCTGTGGAGAGAGTGCGACACAGGTACTATCTCAAATTTTAATTTTATTTATGGATATTATCTATTTGCAGTAAAACATAATGCAAACAGTTGCAAAAATGTGTCAATGTTCCTTTCTTCTTTTATATCGAAGAGAACTATGCTTGCTCAGCAGTGTACTCCCAGTGAAGCTTTATTAGTTACATGTTAATTGCATATGGAACAGTTTAATTCACAAAAATCTATTTATCAGTTTTAAATTGTGAAAAGAAGAGTTTGTCTTTCAGTACATAATGAAACAAATGTGTTTATTGCTTCTTTTCGCTTATCCCTGAGGGTATATGCACCCCAGTTCACTGCTGTACTTCCCCTAATGAAAGTACTGTATACTGGTTTCACTCAGAAGAATAACTGGATAATTCGGCCAGCTAAACCACTAAACAGTGCTTTCAAGTGTATTAAGGAATGTACACAAGCTTCAATTGACGGAAAAACTAAATACTGCTCTCAGTTCGAAAGGAAAGAACGAATAACTCAGTCAGTAGTATTCAAAACACCACTGGACTGTGTAAACTGTTTTCCTTCAGTTGCTCCCCAGGACTGGTTTCATGCGAAAGAAATGAATGAATAAAAATCCCACCAATACATAAAACTATGACAGACTGATTCGATTGTTTCCATTCAGTAGCTCTCATAGACTATTTTCACTTAAAAGAATGAATGAATAATTCAACCAGTATGTAAAGCTACAACCGAATGAGTCGATTGTTTTCATCTCTAGATGGAAGATAGGAAGAGAATGCTGCATTCTTTGGCCAGGTTCAGTGAAACAGCTAAAATATGGCTGCCATGATTATATATATAAGCTACATTGTGTTTAAAGCATTTAACACATTTTATCAAAGTTCATTGCAATTGTGGATTTATGTTGATTCGTGGGAATGTGAGTACAGATAGGATGGAATCGCCTACTGTGTTAGTGACAGCATGTGACTAAAACATCTCGTTCACCAGAGATAAATTTGCCTAACATGTTCTTCCCCCAATTTTGTCCTGTGTGTGTGTGATTGGTATTTTTTTTACTTGTGGTTCTTAAAATACAGGTTGGTTATAATTAAACTTGCATTACTTGAGCCAATGGAAACAAAAAACTCTTTACCATATGGGTACTTGACTTTATGATGTTCACAATGTGCACTGCAATATTTGTGTTGTTAGTAGTGCTATTGTCAAGACCTGACATTAGGCGCCAGTACTGGTATGGCGATGTATGGTGAAACATAAACATCAGTGTGCATTACAGGTGTGGACAGGCAATGTGTGTGTGGACTCGGTGAGCAGGGCTTTACTCTTAAAGCTGTTTTATCAAAACAACACCAACAGCACTGCTGCTCTTCACAAGGAATAGGGGGAAGTCCGCTTTCCACACTGGGGTTGACTAACACATGATTGGAAGTTTGAATTCATTGACAATTGGGGAATTGCTCCTGTGAAAGGCTGAGGAACTTCCTGTTGCCATGGCTGAGAACACTGGAAGCAGTGTGCAGTCTTCAAGCAGTGCACGAGCTGTGTTACAACTGAACATTCCATGGTTCTGTGCTCAAAAAGTGCTGTGAACAATTATGAAATGTTGTCTCTAGTGCAGTTCCCGGCGGTTGTGGATGTAAATGGTCATCATATTGCTCAGTGCATTTAACCTGGAATGGAACATGGTACACAGTTAACAAATGTTACCAATGCTACCCTCTCATGTGGAAATTAAAATGTGTTTTCTTCAATGGTTTATTCATTATCCCTCTTCCACGCATCCTTACAAGTTTACACAAAGTATCGTCGTCCTATGATCACTTGTTTTTCATGGGGATCCTATCAAGTAGCGAAATATTATTATCCCCTCCCCCCAGACTTGATGTCTGGAGCTTACTCAGAGGTAGGTTGGATGTGTGTCTATAAAACAACAAAACCGATTAATACTGGTGTGGCAATACATCCCAGCTGTGGGGTATATTTTTGTTGTATGATCCTTGAAATTGTAGAAGTGGTAGCCTCTAAAACAATAAAATCATTCCTGTTGTAGCTTATTACATTCATAATTTTAAGAAACAAAACCACAAGTTCAAAGTTTTTTTCAATAAATGATGTATTCGAACAGGTGTTTTAAGTATGCCAAAGGCACACTAACGGATTTGAAAGTAATTTGTAATTGTCTGTAGCCTTAAACAAATGTGATTTATAACAGTTTTTTTTTACTAACTGTTTACATGAAAAATTGCTGTATTAGAATTGGCAAAAGATGATTCCTGAAGTTGCAGTGGAGTTGGCGTAGCTGTTTCATGTGTCTTCCTCAGTATGTCACATAATGTGATTTTGTGTATGTCTCTATAACAATTCCTGTATTGCCACAGCTCTATAGATGACTAATGATTTCACCTGCAGCTGTTTCTGATCTGTAGTTGAAAACTGTCAATAGTAATGGGGGGTTCTTCTTTAGCTGACTTAATTATACTACACAAAATTTACCTATGTGTCTAATTTTAAATGATACCTAAGTATCACTGTCTTGATCAATTTTCTTCGAGGATCTGTTTGTAGGTTATATATGCAGTTATTCAAGCTGCTACAGACAACAATAAGCTAATGACACAACCTCAGAGACTTTACTGGTCTCATACAGATGATTTATGTATATACAATGAAGTGGCAAGTGAAAACTTGTACCAAGGCTGGGAATCTAACCCGTTTCTGCTACTTGTTAGGCAGGTGTGTTAGCCATTAAAGCACCTAGGCACAGCAGTTCACACAACTACACAGATTACCCTGGCACACCTCCCTCCTTGATCCAAATTCTCACTACCATCCCAGTCTATTGTAAATTCGCCCTTACATATGCACAGAATTTCCAAGGCTCTCCATGTTCTGGAATATAGCCCCTCAGTATAGAAAGTAAATGGGGCTGGTTCCCCAAGGTAGCTTAGTGGCTAACGCACCTGCCTAGTAAGCAGGAAACCCGGGTTTGATCCCTGGCCTTGGTACAAATTTCCTCTTGCCGCTTCAGACTACGTATATAAAAACAAAAACGTACTCATTTAGTTTATTTTGGTTAAAAATAAAAAAAAAGAACAGAAAAAATCAAGACCATTTGCGTAGTTATTAAAGAGAGAGGAACACAACTTCTAGCTTTCTCCAAGTCAGTTGATGTTTCTCACTTGTGAAATACAGATGGACGTTATACAGTGACACCACCTGTATGTGGGGGGAGGGGGGGGGACGACGACACCTACAGGCAAGAAAACAAGAGTGACAGATCTGATTTGCTCATGTAGTCTCACACTTATACTTTGAACACAGATTTTGAAATTTGAGCAAGTTGACAACAATTGATTGATCACATTTGTTTTTAGCATCCATGATATCAAGTAATTCATTTATGATTTAAATGGAACTACTAAACTTAACAATCTGTAGGCAGTGTTTTACACAAATGAACAAGGAGGTTGAAATTATTAATATGCATATATCCCATGTCCAATGCTGGTATTACCTATGGCATTATTTCTTGGTGTCTGATGGGAATGGGTTTGATCCCATCACTGTGTAGTGTAACAACCATATACAGACGCATTAGTGTAAACCTGAACAGCTTATTGCAGCAGCACTGAGAGCAGGCAAGTGCTGGATGTTCTCACTGTAGTAATTCAACAATGCCAGCACAATGTTGTGAGGCAGGTCAGCTTGCTGATACAGCAAACTCAGTGGTATTGCATAAAATTAGTGTGGCAAGAAGCTAGGTAGATTTTCACACTAACAATGGCAGTAGTGTTCAGGATACATGACTAGTAGTAGTACATATGTACAACAAGTATGCCACTGCTGATTATAAGTTCTGGTCATTTTTGTAATAGAATTACCCTCAGTCTCGCAATCCCCAGGGTGACGGGGCTGTGCCAGATGATGATGCCGTATGGACCTGCCAATAGAAGTCAATGGTTTGAGACCAGGGCAGGGCAACTGCTGTACACATTAAGTCCCTCTCTGGACTTAGTGCCACAGCGCAGCGGGCCACAGCAGATATTCTCCAGCATCATGGCTGACTCCTCTTGTACACTAGCAACTGTCTGCCATTGCAGGATGGGCATCTCTGCGTGGGCAGCATCCCCACTGTGATGCAGCTGGGCACTGCAACGGACCATAGCAGATATGTCATTGTCGAAGACAGTGTCCTAGCATGGGAAACCACACAGCTTATTAACAAGGCTACTGCTGCAGCAGTGGAGTATCTCAGTGTCGTGAGACATTCAGGCAGTCAGCCCAGCAGAATTCGGTGGCCGGCTGGCCACTGACCCAATGTATCAAGCAGCTCAGATGCATTGATAAAAGAACATGTTACATTGGAAGATCAGTTGTTAAACTTGAATGTTATGAAGTCTTTCCTGAGAGTATCTCTCTGAATGTAGCGTTGTACACAAGTGAAATGTATGTTATAAACAAAAAAGACAAGAAGAGAATAGAAGCTTTTGCAATACGGTGCTGCTGAAGAGTGCAGAAGATCGAATGTGTAGCTCAGATACCTAATGAAATACTGAAGCAGATAAGGAGAAAATATGTTAATGGCACAAATTGACTAATGTAAGGGATAGGCTGACAGGCCACATTCTGAGGCACCCAAAGAACTGTCAGTCAGGTAATGGAGGGAAATGTGTAGTGAAAATTGTAGGAGGATACCAAAGTTTGACTCAATTAAAGTGGATGTACACTGAGGTGACAAAAGTCATGGGATAGCATATGCACATATATAGAATTGCTTACACAAGGTGTAAGCTTACACAAGGTATAAAAGGGCAATGCATTAGCAGAGCTATCACTTGGACTCAGTTGGTTCACATGAAAAGGTTTGCAACATGATTATGACCACACGACAAGAATTAACAGACTTTGAACACGGAACGGTAGTTGGAGCTAGGTGCTTGGGACATATCATTTCAAAAATCGTTAAGGAATTCAATATTCTGAGATTCACAGTGTCAAGAGTGTGCTGCGAATACCGGATTTCAGGCATTACTTTTCATCATGGGCAACACTGGCCGATGGCCTTCACTTAATGACCAAGGGCAGCGATGTTTGTGTAGAGTTGTTAGTGCTAACAGACAAGCAAATCTATATGAAATAACCACAGAAATCAATATGGGACGTATGACGAACATAATCATTAGGACAGTGCAGCAAAATCTGGTGTTAATGGGCTATGGCAGCAGAGAACTGGTACAAATGCCTTTACTAACAGATTGACATCACCTACAGAGCTTCTCCTGGGCTCATGAGCATATCTGCTGGACACTAGATGGCTGGAAAAGCATGACTTTGTCCGATGAGTCCTGATTTCAGTTGGTAACAGCTGATAGTAGGGTTTGAGTGCGGTGCAAACCCCATAAAGTCATGGACCCAAGTTGTCAACAAGGCACTGTGCAAGCTGGTGGTGGCTCTATAAAGGCGTGGGCTGTGTTTACATGGAATGGACTGGATTGTCTGGTCAAACTGAACCAATCATTGACTTGAAATGGTTATGTTCAGCTACTTGGAGACCATTTGCAGCCATTCATGAACTTCATGTTCCTAAACAACGATGGAATTTTGATGGATGACAATGTCACCAGGTCACAATTTTTCGCGATTGGTCTGAAGAACATTCTGGACAATTCAAGTGAATGATTTGGCCACCCATCAAACATTTACAGTACATAATCAAGAGGTCAGTTCGTGCACAAAATCCTGCAGTGACAACACTTTTCGCAGTTTTGGACGGCGGCTATACATCTACTCTACATAGGTACTCCGTAAGCCACTGTACAGTGCGTGGCGGAGGGCACCATGTGCCACTACTAGTAATTTCCTTTGCTGTTCCACATGCCAATACAGTAAGGGAAAAACAACCATATGCTTCTGTATAAGCACTGATTTCTCGTACCTTATCCTTGGGGTACTTACACGCAACGTATGATGGCGGCAGTAGAATAATTTGGCAGTCAGCTTCAAATGCCAGTTCTCTAACTTTTCTCAAAAGCATTTCTTGAAAAGAATGTCGCCTTACCTCCATGGGTTCCCATTTGAGGTTCCGAAGCATCTCTGTAACACTTACATGTTATTCGAATCTACCGGTAACAAATCTAGCAGCCTGCTTCTGAATTGGTACGATGCCTTCCTTCAATCCAACCTGGTAGGGATCCCAAACACTCGAGCACTACTCAAGAATAGATCAAACCAGTGTCCTGCATGTGGTCTCCTTTTCAGATGAACCAATCTTTCCGATAACTCTCCCAATAAAACTAAGGCAATTGTTCGCCTTCCCTACCACAATACTCACATGCTCGTTCCATTTCATATTGCTTTGCAACATTACGCCCAGATATTTAAATGACTTGACTGTGTCAAGTAGGACACTAGTAATACTTATCCAAAAATTACAGGTTTGTTCTTCCTACTCATCTCATTAACTTACATTTTTCCACATTTAGAGCTAGCTGTCATTCATCACACTATCTGGAAATCTTGTCTAAGTTGTCTTGTATCTTCCTACAGTCACTCAACTTCGACACCTTACCATACACATCACAGCATCATCAGCACACAATCGCAGATTGCTGCCCAAGCTGTCTGCCAAATCATTTATGTACAGAGAACAGCAGCAATCCTATCACATTTCCCGGGGACACTCCTGCAATACCCTTGTGTCTGATGACAACCCACCATTGAGCACAACATACTTGGTACTATTACTTAAGGAGTCTTCGAGCCACTCAAATATCTGTGAACTTATTCCGTATGCTTGTACCTTTGTTAACAACCCATAATGGGGCACTGTGTCAAATGCTTTCTGGGAATCTAGAAATATGGAATCCGTCTCTTGCCCTTCATCCATTGTTTGCAGTATATCATATGAGAAAAGGGCAAGCTGAGTTTCACATGAGCAATGCTTTCTAAAACCATGCTGATTCGTGGATTCATAGTTGCTATGTATAATGACATCATGATCGCTAATCCCCGTTTCTATACTGGCACAGTCGATAAGGTCTGGCCTATTCATAGCTATGAGGTCTAATATCTTCCCATTTTGTATGGGCTGCTGAGCTAGCTGCTCACGACAGTTTTCTGAAAACATGTTCAAAAGTATTATGCATGACTGTTTGTCTGTACCCCCTATAATGAATCCACAGACATCCCAGTCTATACTTCACAGGTTAAAGTCGCCTCCAACTGGTACTGCATGATCTGGGTGTTTTTATACGCTACTGACCATAACCTTTCTTTGAATGACTCTAAAACTGTCACAGTGGAATTGGATGCCTGGTAAAAATGTCCAACAATTAACTTGGTTTCGCCTATACCTTTTACAAGTGACCAGATAACTTTGCTGTCACACTCAACATTGACTTCAAGAGAGAGAATATTTTTGTCAACTGCAGTGATCACTCCCTCTCCTATGGCCTCTAGTCTGTCTTTCTGATGTATGTTCCATGATTTGCTAAATATCTGAGCTTTCTACTTCGGATTTCAGCCGGCTCTCAGTCCCAAGAATAATCTGTGCGCGAGAACTTTCCTCAAGAGCAATAAATTTGAGAACTTTGTTACGAGTACTTCGACAGTTTACTGATCAAATTTTGACAGTCAAAGTGTCTGTATTCTGAATGCTGTTTGATTTCCCTTGCTGCATATCAACTGACGAGTTTTCATCAGAGCACCTCAAACCACCACCAAGCCTAAAAAACCCTCATGTGCACTCCACAAATACTCTGCTATCCGAGTAGCTGCCTCCTTTGTGTAGTGGACCCCTGACCCCCTCAAGGAGAGTTCTGCAAATCTCCACATGAAAGGCAGGTCTGCAGCCAAGACTGTCACAGAGTCGAAGTCCACTCAGCTCCAAACTACACGACCCCTATCAACTATGGGCACAATGCTGCAAACTGCAAGCTGTGCAAGAACTGTGGATGGACTCAGAACATATGCGACAGGCATCACTGGTGCTGACGTGAGCCACAACTTGCAGACGATTGCATGTTTCATAGCTGCAGGTGAAGCTGCCTCAATGTCTCCGATGAGCTGTCCCCTGCCCCCTCCCCTGCTGACATACTGGGTGCACAATGGCTTTCTTTTCGGCTCTGAAAGCTGTCTGCCTAAGGGGCTTCATAACGTGTCTAACACTGGAAGTCCTGATAACTAGTAAACCCCTCCCTCCATGTGCCTGCTCGGTCCCTGCTTAGGGAGCAGCCACCTGTCCATTCACACAGTGAATGGGCAAGGCCAGGCAGCCAGCCCCCACATTGGCCCTCCACTTTGAGTGATATGAGTGTAATACCGACAGCCAATCACCTCCTGCTGTGAGGATAGATTCACCAAGTTGGGTGCACTAGGTGGTCCCTCTGAAGTTGAGCCCATGGGCGAAACAAGCAACACCTGAAGTGTCCCATGTGATGCGCTTGATTCTTCTCCACCGCTAGCTGGCCAATCCCTCCCATCCACGCACACAGCATGCACACATTTTAACCATCCCAGCAAGACTAACAGAAGAAATAAACTACAAAAGCAGACAGAACCCTAGGTATGAAACTTACTACCCTCTTGATGTGTCATTAGTGGATGCTGATACGTTAATGAGCTACGTAGCTGGCTGTCCAATGAGTGACTACTGCACTACAGACGTAATGAATTTACACTTACAAAAATGTGCGATTACACCTCTCAAACAGAAAAACACACATGAAATTTTATGCATATACTATGAGGAAAACTCAGAAAAAGATAAACACTTAATTTGCCACTCTGCAGATGTATACTATGTAATCAAAAGTATCCGGACACCTGGCTGAAAATTACTTACAAGTCATAGGGCACTCCATCGGTAATTCTAGAATTCAGTATGGTGTTGGCCCACCCTTAGCCTTGATAACAGCTTCCACTCTTGCAGACATATGTTCAATCAGGTGCTGGAAGGTTTCTTGGGGAATGGCAGCCCATTCTCCACGGAGTGCTGCACTGAGGAGAGGTATCGATGTCGGTCGGTAAGGCCTGGCACAAAGTCGACGTTCCAAAACATCCCAAAGGTGTTCTATAGGAATTAGCAGAAGACTCTGTGCAGGCCAGTCCATTACAGGAACGTTATTCTCATATAATCACGCTGCAACAGGCCGTGCATTATGAACAGGTGCCTGATCCTGTTGAAAGATGCAGTCGCCATCCTCTAATTGCTTTTCAACAGTGGGAAGCAAGAAGGTGCTTAAAACATCAATGTAGGCCTGTGCTGTGATAGTGCCATGCAAAACAAAAAGGGGTGCAAGCCCCCTCCACGAAAAACATGATCACACTATAATACCACTACCTCCGAATTTTACTGTTGGCACTACACGAGTTGTCAGATGATGTTAACTGAACATTCGCCATACTCACACCCTGCCATTGGATCACCACACTGTGTACCGTGATTCGTCACTCCATACAACATTTTTCCACTGTTCAATCGTCCAATGTTTACACTCCTTACACCAAGTGAGGCGTTGTTTGGCATTTACTGGCATGATGTGTGCCGTACGAGCAGCCGCTCGAACATGAAATCAAAGTTTTCCCACCTCCCGCCTAACTGTCATAGTACTTGCAGTGGATCCTGTTGCAGTTTGGAATTCCTGCCTGATGGTCTGGATACATGTCTGCCTATTACACATTACAACCCCCTTCAACTACCAGTGGGCTCTGTCAGTCGAAAGACGAGGTTGGCCTGTACGCTTTTGTGCTGTATGTGTCCCTTCACGTTTCCACTTCACTATCACATCGGAAACAGTGGACCTAGGGTTCTTTAGGTGTGTGGAAATCTCGCAAACAGATGTATGACACAAGTGACACCCAATCACCTGACCAAGTTTGAAGTCCGTGAGTTTTGCAGAGCGCCCCACTCTGCTCTCTCATGATGTCTAATGACCACTGAGGTCGCTGATATAGAGTACCTGACAGTAGGTGGCAGTACAATGTACCTAATGTGGGAAAAGCATGTTTTTGAGGGTGTTCAGATGCTTTCGATCGCATAGTGTATACTAGCTGAGAGCTGGAGCCTGACTGACTGGCTTACTAAACGAACAGATGGTTGCTTTCAAATCAAAACAAATGAGCATCTACTGCACTCAGACCATAGAGGCAACATGGCTCAATATTTCTGCATGGGACTTCTAACACCTTGTTGAGTCCATGCCATGTTGAGTTGCTGCACTATAACGGGCAGGAGGAGGTCTGACATAATATTAGGAGTATCCCATGACTTCTGTCACCTCATTGTAAGTTGCAACAGCTACACAGAAATGAAAAGGTTTGCACAGGATGCTATTATAGACAGCAGCATCAAACCAGACTGAAGAAGAAGAAGAAGAAGAAGATAATCACACCACCACCATTATGTAATTACAAGAAAGAAAAATTCCTCCAGAAACAATGAAGTAATTATGATGACTTAAAAAATAATATTTAACAAGAGCATGCTTTGCCCAAAAGGAAAACAGCAACTATTGATACTGTTGGTCATATAACAGCATTTGTAATGTTTATTTTGAAAATACACAAATTTGAGTGTCATTTGATTTATATTCTTCAACTATGTGGGTGATCCAGATTAATATGAAATTAGAAATATAAACTTTCAGTAGTAAAACCTTTATTTTGATTACCAGTTTCAGTAAGCTGTGTTGCCATCTTTAAACTGTGAAGCATTAGATTGAAACTGTAAATGGGGACGACGAGATCAGTGTTTAATGATCCATTGACAACGAGGTCATTAGAGATGGAGCACGTTCAGATTAGGGAAGGATGGGAAAGGAAATCTGGTATCCCCTTTCAAAGGAACCATCCCGACATTTGCCTGAATCAATTTAGTAAAATCATGGAAAACCTAAGTCAGGATGTCTGAACATGAGTTTGAACCATTGTCCTCCCGAATGTGACTCATGTCCTAACCACTGTGCCACATCGCTCGTTGAAACTGTAAGCAGAATGGGGT
Organism: Schistocerca cancellata; assembly: GCF_023864275.1. Lineage (NCBI taxonomy): Eukaryota > Metazoa > Arthropoda > Insecta > Orthoptera > Acrididae > Schistocerca > Schistocerca cancellata. Next base: position 777,999,250 of record NC_064628.1, on the reverse strand, counting down.
CAGGTATAATGGGGTGTGAAATGTTTTTACATAATATGGATATATATTTCAATGGATCTCGACCACGTGAACACTGCACCATGTCACATCATAAAAAGACATTTCAAAAATGTGAAAACCATGGTGTGTGTGAAGCCTAAAACAATCATTACATAAACTACCATGCTTATTGCACCGACTATAATGCTATTTTTGTACAGTAGCTGAATAAAGACCAAGATCCTGAAGTAAACACTCAGATTTATGATCAATTACCATGCGTCACTGTAGTAATGATGGACAGAAATACATTGAATCATATAAGGAACAAGGGCAAAATAACATCAAAAAAATATACAATGCAATTATACAATTCAGAGTACATTACACCATGATTTTATTTAAAATTTTAAAAATAATTTAAATTTATTTTCAAAATAAAATCTAATAAAAACATAACAGAATGTGTTGTATGTCCATTATATCGCTTAATACTTGAGTTATCAACCCAGTTAAGTGGCATGTTAATGTAGAAAATATATCGACAATATAACATACAGAAATTCACTTAAGGTGTAGATAACAAGGATACCTAGACAATACATAAAGTGTGTCTCATATTATTGCAGGCACCACTAGGACAACTACCTGAAGCATTCTTCATCCACCATATGCAAAAGCCTTTACTACATTGCACCAACAGTACAGCATGAAAACTAGGTACTACATAAATGTTGCTTGATGTATAGGGGTAGTTTAATCAGCATTGTGGTAGGTTAATTATAGAGAATGTAGTTGTAGCTAACATAGACTTTGAGCACTATACAATGTATGATTTACACTCATTGTGTACTATACTTTTGTTACATTATTACATGTTATTTTCAATTGTACTTCATTTGAACACGATATTGCTGCTAATTGATTGGTATACTTCACAGCACAGATAAGCTGCCTAGTGCTAATGACTTTATACACTACTGGCCATTAAAATTTCTACAGCAAGAAGAAATGCAGATGATAAACGGGTATTCACTGGACAAGTATATTATACTAGAACTGACAGGTGATTACATTTTCACACAATTTGGGTGCGTAGATCCTGAGAAATCAGTACCCAGAACAACCACCTTTGGCCATAATAACAGCCTTGATATGCCTGGGCATTAAGTCAAACAGAGCTTGGATAGTGTGTACAGGTACAGCTGCCCATGCAGCTTCAACACGATACCACAGTTCATCAAGAGTAGTGACTGGTGTATTGTGACGAGCCAGTTCCTCAGCTACCATTGACTAGACATTTTCAATTGGTGAGAGATCTGGAGAATGTGCTGGCCAGGGCAGCAGTCGAACATGTTCTGTATCCAGAAAGGCCTGTACAGGACCAGCATTATCCTGCTGAAATGTAGGGTTTCGCAGGGATCGAATGAAGGGTAGAGCTATGGGTCGTAACACACCTTAAATGTAATGTCCACTGTTCAAAGTGCCGTCAATACGAACAAGAGGTGACTGAGATGTGTAACCAATGGCACCCCACACAATCACGCCGGGTGATACGCCAGTATGGCGATGGTGAATACATGCTTCCAATGTGCGTTCACCGCGATGTCGCCAAAGACAGATGCGACCATCACGATGCTGTAAACAGAACCTGGATTCATCCGAGAAAATGACGTTTTGCCATTCGTGCACCCAGGTTCGTTGTTGAGTACACCATCGCAGGCGCTCCTGTCTGTGATGCAGCATCAAGGGTAACCGCAGCCATGGTCTCCATGCTGATAGTCCATGCTACTGCAAACGTCGTCGAAGTGTTTGTGCAGATGGTGGTTGTGTTGCAAACGTCCCCTTCTGTTGACTCAGGGATTGAGATGTGGCTGCACGATCCATTACAGCCATGTGGATAAGATGCCTGTCATCTCAACTGCTAGTGATAGGAAGCCGTTGGGATCCAGCACGGCGTTCCGTATTACCCTCCTGAACCCACCGATTCCATATTCTGCTAACAGTTATTGGATCTCGGCTAATGTAAGCAGCAATGTCGCGATACAATAAACCACAATTGCGATAGGCTACAATCCGACCTTTATCAAAGTCGGAAACTTGATGGTACGCATTTCTCCTCCTTACACGAGGCATCACAACAACGTTTCACCAGGCAACGCCAGTCAACTGCTGTTTGTGTATGAGAAATTGGTTGGAAACTTTCCTCATGTCAGCACGTTGTAGGTATTGCCACCGGCGCCAAGCTTTTGTGAATGCTCTGAAAAGCTAATCATTTGCATATCACAGCATCTTCTTCCTGTCAGTTACATTTCGCGTCCGTAGCACATCATCTTCATGGTGTAGCAATTTTATCAGTAGTGTACTTATACCTCGAGCTACCATGGTTCTACAATGTTATAATATCTAGATGTATGTTTACTTCAATTACCTTGATATTGTACTCATATCACTACATTGTAATTTTCAGATCTTTGCTATTCATCCCCTTTATTCCTTATGTCTGTGTTATACTACAGTTAGACATTAAGCACCATGCTAGCATCTAGGCTTTGTTGATGGCTTGTGGATGATATGAATTGTGTATAGTGAGCTAACTGATCCTATTTGTTACCACATATGTTATGACATGTTTCCTCCATGTTTCTAGTATTTTTATCACATAATCTCAAATGACTTTTATTAAACATACCTAATAGCGATATATGTTCTTCAATGATTTGTAATGGTAGTTAGGAGTGGAACAGTTGAATGTTCCATTTCAGTATCTACTTGTTGATTAAACTACACCTAGACATTGAGCAACAATTTACGTAGTTCCTAGTATTCACGCTGTACTGTTGGTGGTATCTAATAAAGGGATTTGGTGGTATCTAATAAAGATATTTGCTTATTGTGATTTAAGAATACACCAGTTAATTGTCCTTGTGTTGCCTGTGATAATATGACATGCACTTATTTTATTTTTTCTGTATCCTTGTTATCTACACTTTAAGTGAACTTTTGTAACTTATTTTGTCAATATATTTTCTACATGATAATGTCATATAACTGACTTAATTGCATGTGTATCAACTGCTATGATGAACATATAACACATCCTGTTACTTTTTTAGATCTTATAAAAAAATTAAAAAATGTTTTTAAAACTTCAAAATTTTTAAACAAAACCATTTTGTAATGTACTCTGATTGGGATTGCTTCTTGTTATAGCAACACAGCAGCTTGCTGAAACCAGTAATCAAAATAAATGCTGTATTATAACTAGCATCAGATGAGTTTATGTCATGTCAAACAAATATTGTTAAAATCATTCTTAAAAATGACAGAAAATAACTGAACTCTCAGAAAGTGTGACAGATACATCTGAAGGTTTTTTTTTTTGGTTAAGTCTCCACATAAACGATACTCAGCAAATAAGTAAAATATTTTGTTGTATTCAATACAGGATTTCTTTTTCAGGGAACTAGTAATTTATTTTCATACGTAAGCTGATTACATACGAAAAAAATGTGTATATATATCTAAAAACAAAGATGATGTAACTTACCAAACGAAAGTGTTGGTATGTTGATAGACACACAAACAAACACAAACACAAACACACACACACACACACACACACACACACACACACAATTCAAGCTTTCGCAACCAAAGGTTGCTTCATCAGGAAAGAGGAAAGGAGAGGGAAAGACGAAAGGATGTGGGTTTTAAGGGAGAGGGTAAGGAGTCATTCCAATCCCGGGAGTGGAAAGACTTACCTTAGAGGGAAAAAGGGACAGGTATACACTCGCACACACACACACACACACATATCCATCCGCACATATACAGACACAAGCAGACCTGTCCCTTTTTCCCCTCTAAGGTAAGTCTTTCCGCTCCCAGGATTGGAATGACTCCTTACCCTCTCCCTTAAAACCCACATCCTTTTGTCTTTCCCTCTCCTCTCTTTCCTGATGAAGCAACCTTTGGTTGCGAAAGCTTGAATTTTGTGTGTGTGTTTGTTTGTGTGTCTATCAACATACCAATGCTTTCGTTTGGTAAGTTACATCATCTTTGTTTTTAGATATATTTTTCCCACGTGGAATGTTTCCCTCTATTATATTCATATCATTAAAATGCGTATATAATTAGATGTAATGTTTATCCATATACTGTGCTGCCAGTTTACATACATCTCAAAATCAAAGGTCTTGATATTAGTTTTAGCTCCATACATTTCTCAATACGTAAGTATACTACTTCAGATGATTGCTAACTTATTGTTGACAGACATCACAACATTTATTACAATCTGTGTTAATAACTGTTGTTAGCTTTCCATCCTCTCTTGCTGATTATTATACATAAAGCCAACATTTCTTTATTTTCTGCCTTAACTGTTGCGAGTTAAATGAAAACTTCATATGTCTTCTGACTGAAACCAACCACATCTACCTAACATGGGTGATCTATTCATGAATGTATGACACAACTGGATCCCTGGAATGACAATGCAAAAAAATGTACATAAAGGTAATTTATAAAATGGTAATCAAACACACACTTATTTGCAGCCGCAACACGAGCAATGAAAAGCAAGGACAGCCGCAGGACCTACTAAATAAAAATCAAAGAGATAAAAGCAATAAACAACTTGAATGCATTAGAAATGACATGCCTGATGAAGAACAGAAGATATTGTTCCTGTGTAAAAACTAACTATCAAATACTGCATAATACTCTATGTGCTCATAACAGTTACATGTAATCTAGTAAATTAGATAGAAACCTACTACTACTACAGAAACTCTGCTTCCTGAGTTACATTAACATGTTAACTGCCACATGCATAGTGAGACCATGGTGTCAGACACTGTTGTGGCTACCAGCAGGCACATGGAATAAGATTCTGCTGTGGCAGCCTTGTGGTAAGTAATATGTTAAATAGCTGTTGTTGGTATTTTCTTAATATTATTTTCCAAAGAGAATATGTGTAAATACAGAGGTCTATTTGTATTAAACTATTTTTAATGCAGCTCTAAAATAAGTTTCAACTTGCCAAAGAGTTAACATGAATTTTCAGTCCTTGCACATACCAACCAGAGGAAAGAACTGTAGCATGACAAATAAAAAGCAGTCATTGCACAGATAGCTCAGTTGGAAGGGCACTGCTTGTGAAACGCTGGTGACCATATTTGAGTTCCCACTACACAGTTTTATCTTGTCATAAATGCATTTAAATCTATTTCAGAAAAAGAAAAGAAGTTTCCGTATCTGAGATGCTTCCCCCTATTCTTTTGTTACATAATACATGTATTTCACTGGAGAAATCAAACAACAGAAAATCCGGGATGGAATGTAACAACATTACAAGAAGGAAAGTTGCTACTAAAAAGACTCTCACAATAATAGCTTCCCCCTATTAAGGCCTTCATCAACAAAAAACCAGACATGTGCACATGCACACACAAGTCCCCCCCGCCCCCCCACTTGCAGGCACACAAACGCAACTCACACATACGACTGCAGCCTCAGGCAACTGAAACCACACCAGAGACTGCAGTCGCGTGTGTGTGTGTGTGTGTGTGTGTGTTGTTGACAAAGGCCTTAACAGCCGAAAGCTATAAATTATTGTGTCTTCCCTATAGCAACTTTCCTTTTCATAATATTTCATTGGAAGACTGTACTTGGCATTTTTAAACGATGCCGTGTTAAAAGTGGTTCATTGTGATAAGGGCAGGAATCCACTCTTTCAGTAGATGAGTCAAGTTGCTTCGGATCATATCAACTTTTATGTAGCAATATCATCAGGAGTTTGGACAGCTGCTGTTTCATCAGATAATTCTTTGAAAGCCAGAATGAATTGTGTGTAACCAAATTTCAATAACAGCAGATAGAAGGAAATCATCATATGACCAGAAAGTCACTTGCTGTAGCAATCATTTGTTTTTGCTGCAAGTGTTTGTACTGAGTTACAATCCTTTTCTTTTGTAACAACAGAATGCACCAACAATTCTCTTTCGAACTCTCACATAGTACTAGTTTCTAATAAAAACATTCCTCATTTCCAAGCCAGGCTGTCGGTAATATCTACATTGAAACAATGAAGGAGAATCTTGCAGTGGGTTATTGGACTATACTTTATTTCTCTTTATTGTTTTCGCGGTTAACTTAGATATCCACTTTCTTTTCCACATATATATTTTCACCAAGTTTCATTGCTCATTTTACCTACTTCTGTTTCCTGTTTTTGTATGCTACTTCCTTGCAGAATTTGCTGATATCTCACTAGGACTCAACATCTCTCATCTGACAAAATTCCTCTCAGACTGGGTAAATTTGAAACTATCATCATTTAACGGTAAAGTAACAAAGCTTTGGTTACAAGACCTGCAAGCAGAACAATTAAAAAATATAAAAGGAGCTGTAGAGATTTTACCCAGGCAGGTCGTGTTCTGGTTAGATCTACATATACATCTACATCTACATCTATACTCCGCAAGCCACCCAACAGTGTGTGGCGGAGGGCACTTTACGTGCCACTGTCATTACCTCCCTTTCCTGTTCCAGTCGCGTATGGTTCGCGGGAAGAATGACTGCCGGAAAGCCTCCGTGCATGCTCGAATCTCTCTAATTTTACATTTGTGATATCCTCGGGAGGTATAAGTAGGGGGAAGCAATATATTCAGTACCTCATCCAGAAACACACCCTTTCGAAACCTGGACAGCAGGGTACACCACGATGCAGAGCACCTCTCTTGCAGAGGCTGCCACTTGAGTTTGCTAAACATCTCCGTAACGCTATCACGCTTACCAAATAACCCTGTGATGAAACGCGCCGCTCTTCTTTGGATCTTCTCTATCTCCTCTGTCAACCCGACCTGGTACGGATCCCACACTGATGACCAATACTCAAGTATAGGTCGAACGAGTGTTTTGTAAGCCACCTCCTTTGTTGCTGGACTACATTTGCTAAGGACTCTCCCAATGAATCTCAACCTGGCACCCACCTTACCAACAATTAATTTTATATGATCATTCCACTTCAAATCGTTCCGCACACATACTCCCAGATATTTTACGGAAGTAACTGCTACCAGTGTTTGCTCCGCTGTCATATAATCATGCAATAAAGGATCCTTCTTTCTATGTATTCGCAATACATTACATTTGTCTATGTTAAGGGTCAGTTGCCACTCCCTGCACCAAGTGCTTATCCGCTGCAGATCTTCCTGCATTTCGCTGCAATTTTCTAATGCTGCAACTTCTCTGTATACTACAACATCACCCGCGAAAAGCCACATGGAACTTCCGACACTATCTACTAGGTCATTTATATATATTGTGAAAAGCAATGCTCCCGTAACACTCCCCTGTGGCACGCCAGATGTTACTTTGAGTAACATCTGTAGACGTCTCTCCATTGAGAACAACATGCTGTGTTCTGTTTGCTAAAAGCTCTTCAATCCAGCCACACAGCTGGTTTGATATTCCGTAGGCTCTTACTTTGTCTATCAGGCGACAGTGCGGAACTGTATTGAACGCCTTCCGGATGTCAAGGAAAATGGCATCTACCTGGGAGCCTGTATCTAATATTTTCTGGGTCTCATGAACAAACAAAGCGAGATGGGTTTCACACAATTGCTGTTTCCGTAATCCATGTTGATTCCTACAGAGTAGATTCTGGGTTTCCAGAAATGACATGATACGTGGGCAAAAAGCATGTACTAAAATTCTACAACAGATCAATGTCAGAGATACAGGTCTATAGTTTTGCGCATCTGCTCGACGACCCTTCTTGAAGACTGGACTCCTGTGCTCTTTTCCAATCATTCGGAACCTTCTGTTCGTCTAAAGACTTGCGGTACACGGCTGTTAGAAGGGAGCAAGTTCTTTCGTGTACTCTGTGTAGAATCGAATTGGTATCCCGTCAGGTACAGTGGACTTTCCTCTGTTGAGTGATTTCAGTTGCTTTTCTATTCCTTGGACACTTATTTCGATGTCAGCCATTTTTTCGTTTGTGCAAGGATTTAGAGAAGAAACTGCAGTGCGGTCTTCCTCTGTGAAACAGCTTTGGAAAAAGGTGTTTAGTATTTCAGCTTTACTCGTGTCATCCTCTTTTTTCAATGCCATTATCATCCCAGAATGTCTGGATATGCTGTTTCGAGCCACTTACTGATTTAACGTAAGACCGAACTTCCTAGGATTTTCTGTCAAGTCGGTACATAGAATTTTACTTTCGAATTCACTGAACGCTTCACGCATAGCCCTCCTTACGCAAACTTTGACATCGCTTAGCTTCTGTTTGAGAGTTTTTTTTGCTGCATTTAAACTTGCAGTGAAGCTCTCTTTGCTTTCGCAGTAGTTTCCTAACTTTGTTGTTGAACCACAGTGGGTTTTTCCCATCCCTCACAGTTTTACTTGACACGTACCCGTCTAAAATGCATTTTATGATTGCCTTGAACTTCTTCCATAAACATTCAACATTGTCAGTGTCGGAACAAAAATTTTCATTTTGATCTGTTAGGTAGTCTGAAATCTGCCTTCTATTACTCTTGCTAAACAGATAAACCTTCCTCCCTTTTTTTTATATTCCTATTTACTTCCATATTCAGGGATGCTGCAACAGCCTTACGATCACTGATTCCCTGTTCTGCACTTACAGTCAAAAAGTTCGGGTCTGTTTGTTATCAGTAGGTCCAAGATGTTATCTCCATGGGTCGGTTCTCTGTTTAATTGCTCGAGGTAATTTTCGGATAGTGCACTCAGTATAATGTCACTCAATGCTCTGTCCCTACCAACCGTACTACCACAACATCTGAGTATCCCAGTCTATACCTGGTAAATTGAAATCTCCACCTAAGACTATAACATGCTGAGAAAATTTATGTGAAATGTATTCCAGATTTTGTCTCAGTTGTTCTGTGACTAATGCTGCTGAGTCGGGAGGTTGGTAAAAGGAGCCAATTAGTAACCTATCTCGGTTGTTGAGTGTAACCTCCACCCATAATAATTCACAGGAACTATCCACTTCTACTTCACTACAGGATAAACTACTACTAACAGCGACAAACACGCCACCACCGATTGCATGCAATATATCCTTTCTGAACACCGTCTGTGCGTTTGTAAAAATTTCGGCAGAATTTATCTCTGGCTTCAGCCAGCTTTCTGTACCTGTAACGATTTCAGCTTCAGTGCTTTCTATCAGCGCTTGAAGTTCCGGTACTTTACATCTACATCTACATCCATACTCCGCAAGCAGCTTCGACAGTTTACAATTAAAATACCGATTTCTGCTTGGTCCCCGTACCCTTTGAGGCTGTTGCCCTTTTTGTACTTGCCTGAGGCCATCTAACCTAAAAAACCGCCCAGTCCACACCACACAACCCATGCTACCCGTGTAGCCACCTGCTGTGTGTAGTGGACTCCTGACGTATCCAGCGGAAACCGAAACCCCACCACCCTATGGGGCAAGTTGAGGAATCTGCAGCCCATACGGTTGCATAACTGTCTCAGCCTCTGATTCAGACCCTCCACTCGACTCTGTACAACAGGTGCGCAGTCAGTCCTGTCGACGATGCTGCAGATGGTGAGCTCTGCTTTCATCCCACTAGCGACACTGGCAGTCTTCACCAAATCAGATAGCCGCCAGAAGCCAGAGAGGATTTCCTCCAATCCATAGCGACACACATCACTGGTGCCGACATGAGCGACCACCTGCAGATGGGTACACCCTGTACTCTTCATGGCATCCCGAAGGACCCTATCCACATCTGGAATGACTCCCCCCCCCCTGGTATGCACACGGAGTGCACATTGGTTTTCTTCCCCTCTCTTGCTGCCATATCCCTAAGGTGCCCCATTACGCGCCTGACGTTTGAGCTCCCAACTACCAGGAAACCCATCCTCTGCAACCGCCCCGATCTTGTAGACTGAGGGGCAACCTCTGGAACAGGACAAGCAGCCATGTCCGGCCGAAGATCAGTATCAGCCAGAGACAGAGCCTGAAACTGGTTCATCAGACAAACTGGAGAGGCCTTCCGTTCAGCCCTCCGGAATGTCTTTCGCCCTCTGCCACACCTCGAGATGACCTCCCACTCTACCATGGGTGAGGGGTCAGCCTCAATGTGGACAGTATCCCGGGCAGCCACAGCCGTAGTCCGATCGGTGAATGCGTGAGACAAGCTGGTCGTCCCCGACAAACCCCCATCCAGACCCCCACAGTGATGTCCATTGGCAACAGCCTCAAGCTGTGTGACCGAAGCCAACACTGCCTGAAGCTGGGAGCGAAGGGATGCCAACTCAACCCGCATATTTTATCTGACGACATGTAATAAGGACGGATTTGAGACAGGTTAGTCACAGGTGTGGCATACATTGGATTAATAGGAGTCTATGACACTGCTAGCCATAGTAAGTTGGTTAGGAAGGATTAGGAAGCTATATGCTACAACAACAGGTTAGCACTCAATACAGATCATACAATGTTTGCTACAAAATAATCCATTATGTCACCTTGAATAACAGGAGGAGTTTTATTAGAGACCTGAAACATAGGATCCATTATGGAAATGTGCTTGAATACAAGTTTTGAACCACTGTCCTAACGAACGCAAGTCCAGTGGATTACTAATGTGACACTTGCGCAGGTGGTTGAGAAGCAGCAGGAATCCCTTCTACAGTCACAAAACGGAACCACTTGACTCAGGTCAAGAAAAGACTTCTGGCACAAAACATAGCCTATTCCATTTCCTAGTGCCCAAAAAATGGCACTGTGGTGAACTACAGCACATGGAAGATCAATGTGGTATCACGGAGGAACTTATTGATCTCCTCAACCTTACGTTATTGCAATGAAGACTGGAAATGCATTCAGGTAGGAGAAATTTGGGCTCCAACAATGAGATCTCTCTGGGTATAATTTGTATAGTCGATACTTTTTAGTTAGGCCTATGTTTGTGTATTTGTTCTCCTTTATTTGTAGTTTACATGCTTGATAAGCTTTGCTTGTATAACTGCATATTCTTCTCAATATCATAACAAAATTTCATATTCTGAAGTCCTGAAAATAAACCAATGTTAATTTTCCCTCATTGAAAAGTCACTTTTTCTCTCCAACATTGTTAATGCAAAGTATCACTGTGCACATCAAGCTGTAACAGATGTTATGTGTGCCAATTTTCGACCCTGATAATATTAGGAAATGGTTATTTGATATGAAGCCCAGGCTGACAGTCTAAGTAACCTCTGTACAACAAAATTCAACAAATCCTACCTGTAATTTTGCTCTGATTTTCAATAAAAAGTTTTTTGTTACTCTGAAATGTTGAGAGGTTCTATGCTGGTGTTCTGAATGCTGCGAAGAACTAAACAGAGAGAAACAGACGCTGACAAATTTTTTCATTCCTGCTGGAAGTATTACGCACTTCATAAGAATAATTTCAATTGTATTTTTCTTTTTTCCTTCATATTCATACATAAAATAAGGTAGTTATCCTTCAAAATACATATTTATAATTGGCAACATAATTACTTACGCTGAACAATTAAACTATCATATTTACAAAGATTACAAATGTATAGGCTCCCCTGTGTAATACATTATACTTTACTGATGCTTTCATGTAAATTCATCCTGTTCGGGTTCATATCCTATCAAAGTAGGTGGTATTCCAAGATGTGACAACAGCTGCATCATAGTTACTTTATGTCCTTGTTCATGTGTCATTTCTAATAAATCCTGAAGAGCACTCTGACATCCAGCTTTCCATTTACAGATGGATTCCCTTAGCTTTGTCAAATCATGCTGCAAACAAGAACAATGAGAGATTGTAAAAATTAAGCAATAGGGCTGTAGTACATAAAATGCCACACAAAGTAATTACTTTTAGCTATAGGTTAACAAAATTTCCCAGTACACAAAGCCCAAGTAGAATATAGCCTTGCCATTACCTGAGATATTTATTATACTTAACTAGTATGTGATCATAGTTCAACAACTGTGCAAAACCAGAGCGGGCTGGGGGTGATGATTTGATGAGTATTATGATTATCTTGCATATGTAAGAGTGTCTTTTAAGCAATTTCAAAGTGAACAGCTATTGCAATTACAATGAAATGAAACATTATGACGGTAACTTGTTACCATTTAGCATGCAACAATATTGTATAGTCTCATAAAATTGTTATTAAAATCTGTGGAACCAGGCACTCCACACTAAATTTTAAACAACAGATATAACAAACTTGTTTCGCTTGCCTTTTTCCGATAGAGCTGAGCAACTCTCAGCGACTGCACTTTATCCTCTTTCGCGGCTACATTTCTTTCTAAATCGGCCAGTGTTTTCTGATCGTAAACTATTTCGAAATCAGTATCAACACTCGTACTGTTTGCAATCTCTGTAACATCAGTTTGCGAACAACGGTTATCTACGTCTGGGCTTACGGTTTCATTTTCAACTGCGTCTCGCAGTTGCGCCTGCGTGCCTCTCCGCCTCACACGATGCTCTTTTTTGCTTATAACAGTTTTATGTGGGCCTTCACCTCTTTTCGGCGTTTCTGTGGACTTCACGTCTCTCTTCGGGGTTTCTGCAGATTTGAAACTGTTTGGTGTCACCCATTTCGCCTTTGACAGTAATTCATCACTTCCCTCATTTTTATCAGGTGTACTTACAAAAGAACAACTGGGAGAAACAGTGGGAGATTTTCTTTTGAGGCCTACACGTCTGCAAGGAGTAAGGAGCGATTTATTTATGCCATGAGTTTGAGACTGTGGTGTTGTAGGATTACCCGTATGCTCGTTAACCAAAGCCATATCAACCGAAGGCTACGAAAACACAAAGTAAATACAACAACATCTGAATGCCGAACAACTACTGAACCAACTTTCAAAATTTGACGCCATCAAACTTCTCACAGATTTTATTTCATCAAAGCCGTCCACAGCGGTGTCAAATACTAGCAAAGATCGTATGAATGTCGTACACACCTCCTTGGGTACACAATTCAAAGCGGCGTGTCGAGAAGAAATTTTATATTTGTTTGCTGTAGGAGGAAATCTAACAAACGACGCGAGTGTAAAATGCTGGCCAAAAGACCAGAACGAGGGAACCATGATTACAGCAAACTGTGTTAAGTTTTTCGCTCCCGCTTTTGTTTATGACACTCTGGATTTGCGGCGCACAAATTTAAATTGCTTGTTTTGGTTGTTCGTCGTTCGACAGTTTGTGGTGACTAGAGTTATGGGTTCCGTACGGCTTACAAAAATTATGGTAAACATATGCTGTTAAACAAACAACAGGGGAATAACAATGAACTCTTCATCTTATGGTAGAAGATCCCTTTTTGCTTCTTCGACGGATAGCAGTCTTCCTGTGGTATGTAAAACGTTTCTGACGAGTTATAGCCTTTCGATGTTGCGTTCAGTATTATAAGTATTGGGATCAAGCTACGCAAATGAATGAACGATTTTGCTGGTGAATTTCCGTAGGGAACAGGAGTAATGTAATAGCATTGTTTGTGAATGCTGGTGAATTCAGAACGACAAATGTTTCAATATGGATTTCTTACTGTGTTCATTTCGTGGCCCGTCTTATGCACCATCTGCCGAAACTGGATGGAAATGAAGACTAATTTTTATTTGTTGGTAGAAATATCGTTTCTCGTCCCAGTATGAAACTAGTGTAATTTCGTATTTACATAACAGAAAATATTAGAATTCTATTTCATAAGATGATACTGTTACCTAGTGTTTAACCATCCCTGCTGCAATTACTTTATTGGACGTAAGGCCTACTTGGAAAAATTTCAGTCAGACTGTTTACGAACAATCACTGGCCATTTTGCCTTGTTTTCATAGATATTTGTGCTTATTTTTAAAATAATACCTGTATATTTTCTGTACTTTGACTGGAATGTTGCCAAGTCATATAACACATTACTGATGTATCATAACTACATTTTGAATGTTAATGCAATTGTGTAATTTATAAAGAGTACAGCTAGTGTAACTTGCAACCCACAAAATATAACATGGATCTTTGATACATCGTTCATCACTAGTCCATTGGTAACATGTAGTTTTGTCCACAGAAGTATCAGTTTTCATTACTGAGTAGCAGCATGAACTGGTGATTTTCAAAGAATATTGCTTTTTCCATTGTCATTAAATGCCAGTGATATTCAGTACCTACTTGAGGATTGAAGTTTGCAGGAGATATTTATTTGTTTTGGCCAGTGAAGGTGTGTGCTGTGGTCTTAGTAGAACTGCCCTCCAGAGTAGTCCTTCAGTTATTTTGCCACCATCATGCACAAATTGTGCAAATTGATGTAATTAATGACCCCGTCAAGTGTTACTCTTATGTGCTATGATTGTTCATTGTATAGCTGTAGACTATGTGGTCCAAAACAAGTGAAATGTGAGATAACATGCCAGGTCTCATGAATGTGAGCTATTGGTATATTCTTTAAGTCTGATATCATATGTTATGTACAGATAGTGAAGCAGATGTATTTGTTTGTATGTTTCAGCTATAGTTATTGGTTGTGTATTTTGTTTGTTGTATGTAGTGTCGTTCTTGTGGGTGGTGGCTTGGATCATGTTGTTTATTTCTTTTGCACACATTGCATATCACAAAAAAACATTTACATCCTTAATGGAAACCCTTATTTTCCCTCGTGTTCTCTGATATTTTAAAGTTTTTTATATGTTTTGTATGTATAATGGTGTTAACAAGAACAATTTACCTGCCCAAAACCTTGTGTAGCTAAGATCCTGTTAGCTTTTATGTTTTTAGTTTTGATAATGTTTGCATGTTATTGATGTCATCTATATCCATCAAGGTAATGACATTGTTGTCTTTAGGTGTCCCATCACATTGTTAACTAATCCAAATATGTCCAGTTTACACAAAATACTGGCTGTTAATAATTATTTATATACATGTAATGGATCATGTTTGTGTATTTCATAACCTTGAGCCAGTCAACTACCTTGTTGAAGACAATATCAGTTTTCTAGTGTGGGTATTCTGTATATTTTCAGAGAGACAGCATGTTGCCATCTGTTATAATGAGTTACAAAACTAATGAGGTTGGTACATTGAACTCATGTATTATCTTCCAGAGCTTGGTCCAATTAATGCTGTCATATGCCTGCCAGAAGTCAATGAATGTAATTTGTGGTCTTTATCAAATTCATAAAACTTCTGCATCATTTGTCTCAGTGTGAAGATGTGGTCAGTGGTTGGATGTCCAGGGATAAATCCACACTGGTGTATACCTACAATTCTTCCGAGCAATGGTTTTAGTCGACTTAGTATTAGAGTGATGTACACATTATATCCTATCTCCAGCAGTGAGATCCGTCAATAATTATGCACTTTTATGACATTGCCTTTTTCAAAAATTGGGCATAAGATCGCCTTTTTCCAATCTGTGGGAATCTCCTCTGCTGATCATATTTCAGCCATAAGCTGTCTGAGACCCTCTATTACCGCTTCCCCCAGTACCGAAACAACTCCACAATGATGCCACTACCGCCTGGAGCCTTACTGTTTTTAAGTGCCTCTAGGTTGTTTTTTTCTCATCTGATGTTGCCTCGGGAACTACTTCTTTTTTCCCTTCTATTTTCTCTAGTTCTTTTGTTTCTACCTGATCTTCAAGATTTAGTATTTTGTCAAAATATCTTCCAAACTCATCTGCTTGCTCCACTGAAAGAACCACTCTTTCCTTACCATCTGTCAGAATTAAAATCTGTGGTCTATGCCTCTCACAAACCTTGTCTGCCAAAAGGAGAAGTGGATTGCTTTCCTCAACTCCTCAGTTTGCATCAGTAGTTGTTTATAATATTCTCATTTCTTCTGCTTATGATTCCATCTGTCAGTCCTCTTTCCCCTGTGTATGTAATCTTTGTGTTGTCAGTGGGATTCTTCAGCGATTCTAATCTTCATGCTGTCCTAGTCTTCACCACCTCTTCACATTCATCATCAAACCATTGCTTTTTCATGGGCTTTGGTTGATGTCCCAACTCTTCACTTGCACCTGTAGTGACCACCAGCTCTCAACAACTCCACCTGCAGTCCTGAATGACAGGAGAGGCATGACTTTTTCTTGATAGCGTCATCTACTTGCTCATTTGCAAGCATGTCTTTGTCACAACGAGCCACTGCTTCATTTCTCTTTCACCATTTGGTGGATGGTTTCAGTTGCAGTTTCAGAATCACTAGAAGATAGGCAGTATTGTTACTTGTTCAGCACACCCATGGTGTAAGTATTTAAATTTGATTAAAATAGAGTTGTAAAAGTGTAATCTGGAGTACAAGTTTTCTTGTACAGTGTCAAGCTTAAAAACACTCTGGGTGTCTGAAGACACTAAGGCAAGAAATTGTTCCAACCCTGGCAGTCTGATATATCCAGATACTTAAGACAGTCAGCTGCACGTATCCTGAATGGCTTAGTGGCAGGGGGCCAATTAACTGAACAGCCACTCAAAGTTGGGGTGGACTGCCACACTCAATGCAAATCATTGAGGCAATGCTGAGATTTTCAGGACCTCTTAAGCCAGGAGGAGATGCCACCAAATTCTGAGTGGTGGTTCACCAGTCCCTGCACACTGACTCCAAATTGAGCTGGTCTGGAAGGCTCCAGTTGGTATCCAAATGTTCTCATGATAGACAGCTTCTAACATCTTGAGGTGGGAAATATAGACAGCCATAAACCACACAGGGATAATCTAACCATGATTTGATAAATCCCCTATCAAACTGCGGGAGGCAGAACCTGTTAACTCCCCATGTCGTTCTGCTGAAGTATTTCTAAATGTCAAATGATTTGAAGTCATTCACTGGTTGGTCTTTCAGGTGTAGGAGTCAGGCTAATTTAATGTCAAATTTTAGGTCCAAAAGGGCACATTGCTCTTAAAATGTAAGACTTTGTTCCCCATTGTGAGCTCTGGTTGGTTAATAACTTCAAACAGCAAGGTTAAAATGGACAAACATAGCCTTCTCTGGAGAGACAGAAAATCAGTTTTATTAGTCCAAGCTTCCATCTTCCTGATGGTCAGTTGTAGTTGCATGTTGTCGTTGTAAGATCAGAGGAAGAGCAGAAGATTGCAAAGTCATCCACAAACTAAAACCATTTAGCAGCAGGAGACTGTGTAGGGGATGCCACTGAGAGCAATTGCAAACAGTGTGCTACTGGGTACACTGCCTTGGGGGACCCCATTCCCTGACTACTGCAGCCAGACAACTTATAACCAATGCAATATCGTAAACACAGGTCCTCAAGGAAGGAATGGACAAAAAATGGCAGAATCCATGTAGTCCCTATACAGAAAGTTGCCAAACGATACTGTGCCTCCAAGTGGCGGTTTTTTGGAGGAAAAAAACCACACCAATCAAATAGTTTCAGCATGATAAGGAGCCTTGTCCCAAGTACAATTAAGCTGCCAAGAGCAGAATGGTACAGCCTGAAACCACACTGGGAGTAGGACAGGAGCCAGACAAGGCGAGGGTTGACTGTGTGCTCGAAAGTCTTGCCCATATAACTGTTAATGTTAGTATGATCCTGGAATTAATACTGCCTCCTTCCCAGTCATGGGGTACTGTCCATAAAACTAGATCCGATTTAAACAAGACAGGGCCTTACCCATGCCCCCAAGGCATAAATGACAGAGCATGGCATAATGAACCTGATCCAGTTCTGGAGCCTGTCTCTGGCAACAGTCAGGGCTGATTCCAATTCCCATAGACAGAATGGAATATTGTAGACCACCTCATTTACACAAGAAGAGCCTCCTCACCTCCACAGTCCTAAGGAACACTTGGAATGCAGGGGTTTGGACAATGCAGTGATGAAAAGAAAGTGTTCAGCTAGAATCTGAGCCTATCTTTAGGCATGCACACCAAGCCCCCATTTCAAAACAAGGCTGTATGGGAGATGTGCTGATCTTGCCTGAAATCCTACTTATTTAGTTGAAAACTTGCACAATGGTAGTGGACCGATTAATGGAAATAATGGTTTCCTTTCAGAAGTTCCTCACTGGTTCTTATAACACTTGTCTTGCTTGTGCTCTTGTAGACCTGAAAGCACAAAGATTTTCTGCATTTGGATGGTGTTTGAATTTCTGCAAACTTGTTGTTTTTGTTGTTGTTGTTGTCGTTGTTGTTGTTGTTGGTGGTGGTGGTGGTGCCTTAGTGCGTAAAACAGCTGAGATCACAAGTGCCTGTGTCATATCTTTAAATGGTCAGTTACCAGATGAAGTTGAAGTTGGTAATACTCAGAGCCTAATCGAATGGTGTAGAGGGATAGCTAAAAACAAGCACTACCCCTTTGAGGAGGATGCTCAGATGGTTAAAAATTACGAATAAAAAATAAAATGTGATCTACAGTTCGTGCTGCATGTGGTAAAATATCTGACAATTCAGATGGCAAAATACATCACAATAAGCACAGAGTGGTGCGAGATTGTACTTAACAAATGACAATGACAAATGACAGTACCCAATACGCAGATGAGTTAAAAGTATCTCCTCATGATGAGAAGGGTGAGAGGAAGACAGCCAAGCCATTGTGAGTTGATTAATTTCCCAGAGTTTGGTACTAAACAGAGAAGACCGGTATTCATGCCAGGATGACACATTGTACCTGTGTGAAGCAAAGCAGAGATCTTCTGAGGGCACAGAATAGCTAAAAGGCCTACGTAGTCAGACTGCAGCCTTGGCAGCAATATCGGCAACTTCATTCCCTGACATTCCTACATGACTAGAGACCCACATGTACATAACTTTGGCTCCATCATCAGTGAATACCTGCATTCGTGGATTTGTTGTACTAAGGGGTGGTATGTGTATAGTACACAGAGGCTCTGGAGGGCACTAAGTGAACTGGAACATAATACATAACTGAGAAACCTGTACTGTCAGATGTACTGGGTGGCCTGATAGAGAGCAGAAAGCTCTGTAATAAAAATCGGGCACTGGTCTAGAAGCCAGTATCTACAATATGTTTGTTGCAGATGACAAAGGCAAGGCCAACACCATGGTTGATCTTAGAGCCATCAGTGTAGACAAAGGTGCTGTCTCCATGTTGCATGTGAAATACGAGAAACCTACAGCAATAGGCCAAATCTAGAGTAGCATTGGGAAGTAAGCTGAGTCCAAGATGAACACCAATATCTGCATGAAGCCAAGGCAGTGAAGGGCTCTCAGCCATTGCGAATGTGGCAGGTAACATAAGGTTAAGCTTCAGAAGCAGTGTCTGAAAGTGAACTCTGGAAGGCAACAAAGAAGCTGCACTTACCCCTGATTGGTGGTCAAGGGGGTCAGCAAAAAAGAACACATAGGCTAGAGGATATACGGCATGCATATCTGCTGAGGAGAACATCACACCAGTGTGACAGCAGTAGTTTGGCAGCATCTGCAGAGAGAGACTAAAAATCAGGCTAATGTAGAAAGCTCCAGTAGCCAAACATGACTCAGTAGTGGATCGTGTTGAGACGTCATAAAGTAGACAGTCATGCAGACAAGTAAACGAGATACCCCTAGTCCATTTTTGATCAGACAAGGGACTGGTATAAGTCTAGAAGGATATTTCCGATCCACGCCCCATGAAGTACCATTTGAAACATGTAGCATATTCAGAGATTGGGTACAGTGAGCTGCCGGGTAAGATATGTAGGAGGAACAACAGATCTTCATATCAAGCATAAACCCCAAGAATTTCATGGTTTTGACAAACAGAAGAGCAACAGGACTGGTATGTAAGGACAGTGGGAGAAACTACTTTTGTCGCCAGAAGTTCAGGCAGACAGTTCTTTCAGTGGAAAAGTGGACGCTGTCGTCGATGCTCCTTGAGGAAAGATTGTCCAGACATTGCTGAAGTTATTGCTCAAGTAAACAGGTCCATTGAGAGCTGCAATACATCATAAAGTCATCGATGAAAAGAGCCTAAGATACCTGGTGGGAGACAGTCCACAATAGGGTTAATTGCTATGGCAAAGAGGACTACGCTCAGACTGGGCCCTTAGGCATCCCGTTCTCCTGAAGAAAACTATTTGACAAAGCTGAACCCACACACCTTTGAAAACCTGGTCTTTTAAAAACTCACAAATAAAATGGGGCAGGTGGCTTCGTTAGCCCCACATGTGCATTGTATGGAGGATGCACGTCCTCCAGCAGTTATCTTAAGCCTTCTCCACACCAAAAAACGCAGCTACAGTCTGGCATTTCTGTAGAAATTTCTTCATAATGTGGGTTGACAAGGTGATGAGATGATCAACTGCAGAGTGGTGCTTACACAATCCACATTGTGCATTTGTTAGCAAAATCTGTGACTCAAGCCACCACACCAGCTGAACACTGATTATATGTTCCATCACATTGCAGACACTGCTGGTGAGGGAAACTGGGAAGTAACTGGGTGGAAGATGTTTATCCTTACCAGGCTTGGGTATGGGGATTATAGTGGCTTCATGCCAATGGCTGGGAAATATGCGGTCCGTCCAGATGCGATTATATGTATGAAGGAGAAAGTGGTTGCTGTCAAATGATAGGTACTGCAACATCTGAATGTAAATACTGTACAGTCCTGGATCGGAGGACCATGACAAGGTGAAGTCATGTTCAAGATCCCTCATAGTAAAAATGGCATGGAGCATTCGTGATTCTGGGAGGGGAAAGATATCTCCTAAGCCGCATCCACTTGTTGCCAAGGTAGCAAGGCAGGATGGTAATGGACGGAGCTCAAGATCTCTTCAAAGTATCAGCCCAATGTGTTGAAAATATTGACAGAACCCACAAAGACATCGTTCGCTACGTCATTTGCTAGTCAGGCCAGGAATTGGGAGATGTAACTTGTTTCCAGAATGCCATTGTAGGTTATCCCCAAACAACAGAAATGGGAATAAACCTGTTAAAAAGTTAGTAAAACAGATCCAGCTAGCTTTTTTGTAATTTCTGATAATGTAACGACACTTTGTGTGCAACTGCTTATAACAAATACAGTTCTCCTTTGTGGGGTGGCATTCAAAGACACGGGGAGCACATGTGTCTGCATGAACCCCATCGCCGCATTCCTCACTCCACCAGGTGATTGGGACACATCGCATTGGGGAAGAGGTTCAGAAGATGGAACATTCTGTATTGGTAAGGACAACATTTGTAAGGTACTCTACCTGATCATCACTGATATGGAATGTTGTTCATTGGGTTATCAGTGAAGAGTAGAGCTCCAGTTAGCTTTAGAAAGCTGCCACTTGGTGTTGCGTATAGATGGGACATGAGTTATCACATGGCTTACATATGGGAAATTGTCACTTGAATATGTGTCTGAGAGGATGGATCACTCTAGACAATGGGCAAGCTGTACAGCACAGAACGAGAGGCCCAGGTGCAAGAAAGCGCATTTGGAATCTGAATGACATGTAGGTTCACCATTCTTGAGAGAAATGTGAGTAAGCTGGTTGAGATTATCTGCCATGAGAGAGCCTCTCGGGCAAATTCTCAGGGAGCCCTAAATGGGATATTGGGTACTGAAGTCACCGAGTAGCAGAAAGTGTTGAGGGATCCCACAGGTAAGTTGCAGTATAGAAGACAAGCATATGTAGGTATGGTGATTTGCACTGGTGAAATGACGTCAACTGGACAGAGGTGCTGCATGTTGTCACTATTGTAGAGGACCTCTGAGTTGGAGAAGGGGAAGAACGTTTGTCTTTGTTCCCATTTTTAGTACCTTTACATTTGTCAGACATGGACACACATGTTCGCTGGCTTGAGGGGCGCGAAACATCATCTCAGGAGTATTTCTTTTTAAATTTCCATTCTTCTTGTTGTATCACAAGTGACTTCACCAGTAGGTGAAGGTTTTTTGGTGTGCTGAGCAAATGCAATAGGTGGAGGTGAGGATGTCGCCTTAGCACTGAGTGATTTCACATCCATAGCACTGAACTTTGGGTTGCAGTTCTGTGTGGTCATATCTTTCATGTGGCCGCAAAACAGCAACAACAGTACTGTAACTACTGGATAATGGTACACAAGGCTTTCAGGTAACTAACATTTTGCAAGGGACATAGAGGGGTACCTTTTCTTTCACCCAGATCTCCTGAAAGGCTCACTCATTGTGGTACACATGGCATTTGCAGGATGAAGTGGCATGGTTGCCAATGCATTTGATGCAACAGGGAAAAGGAGACAGGCAATCTCCCTTGTGATCATCCTTACCACAAGTTACACATTTGGCTGTGATTTTACAGGACATGCGAGTATGATAATAATGCTGTCATTGCTAGCAACGCATTGGGTTTGGAACGTAGGGTCGGACGTTGATGACTTCATGGCCTGTCTTGATCATGAGTAGGAGCTCCACTTGATCAAATGTCAAGAAAAGGGTGCGGGTAGGCATGAATGATGGTCAACCCTCTTCATAACCCAATGGGCTGCAATTATGCCCTTATCAGAGAGACATTGTTATATATCTCCCACAGTCACACCATCAAGCAGCCGATTGTATGCAGCACCATGTGAAGAAATCAGTGTTCGTTGAGCCTCTAAGTGAATAGGGTTTCTATGGAGGAGCACAGCTGTAAGCAGTTTTTGGGATTGAAAGGCACTGTCTGTCTCTTTAAAGGAAAGTTCCATTGCATAAGCAAGTGCAGAACTTCACGAGGCTGCAGTTGTGTTCACACCTTTCTGAATGATGAGTAGGATCACTGTTCTGACCACCTGTGCATGACATCATGAGGTAGTGGGGTACAACTGCAAGATTTGTCATTTCTTTGGTCTCATTCCATTTCCATTTATTAGACAGAAGTTGCGTCGATGGAGTTGATGTACCCATTGTGGGTGAATCCCCCATGATTGTCAGCATCTCCAATGGCGCACTCCTGCCTTCTGTGCCCCCCCCCCCCCCCCCCCCTCCAATCCCTCCCCGCTGCAGAGAGGAGCACATCCACCTCAGGTGATGGGTGATTGTTCACACTTCAGGTCACATGTTCTGAACTCCAGACAGAGGAACCAATCTGTAATTGGGAAGGTAACAGCTCAGGCAATCTCCCCTCCCTGGATTTGGCCTTTACCAGCGGTATGCGTAAGTCCTACCTGTCGACCTGGGTGCTGGGAGTTGTGCATTACCCAGTCACCTCTAACGCATCAGGCATGTGAAACACCATTATAGTACGACAAAAAGGGATCTCGGACACCTAAGTGGAGGAAGGTCAGGAGAAGTCAGAATAAGTAAGGAAAGAATGACAAAAATTATACTTGTATAAGTTTTGGTTACCCGATTTTACACAAGACCTAGTCCGAAAGAGGGGGGAGAGAGAATAGTAGGAGAATAGACATGCAACATGGAAAAGGAAGGAGTACTACAAAGGCAGGAGCCTCATGAGTGCCACACACATACTCACAAGAGTTGTAAGACCCCTGGGTGTCTGCAAAGCTGTGCTCCTGGCCCCGATTGCTGAGTGTTAGTCATCATTCCACCAAGAGACAGGCCAATACCTGGTGTGGTTGCTAGACTGGAGAATGAAACTTGTGGCAGCTCACTGGGTCACAGGTGATGTGGTCCACCACCTCCTGGGCACAATCCTGTTGTTTGAAGATAGCCTGCTGACTGTATCACAACCAATTAAGTCCCTGAACCATCCATCTTTGCAGTCTCCACTGTCTGAGTCAGCAGATGGATCCAAACCATACAGTGGCCACTGGAATGCAAGTCTGTGGCCACTTCCCATTTAAGTAGTTCTGCAATAGCTGAGAAGCAAAAATTAAACGTCAATGCCCTGAAGATGACCTTGTAGCTGTAGAAAAGTGTTTCACCTGACCTGAGTTCATAAGGCATATACTCTCTAAATGGTTTAGGCATTTGATAATCTGATCACTGGAGAAAGTGGTGGCCGAGCCCCGCAGCACATTGTCTACTCTGAAGTCACCCACACGAAAAGGAATGGGTGGGGGTGTATCCAGGGAAGTTCTGCATCTGCATCCAACTGATTGTGAGGTGGAAGGTATAAAGAACACATTGTGGTTTTAACTGGTATGAGAACTTCCCCTGCAAATGCTGGTATGTCTTGTAAGAGGGAGAGGAGTGGTATCTGTCATCGATGAAAACAGTAACACCGTCCCTGCTGCAGGAGTGGTACCTGTTAATGCAGACATGTCAGCCACTTTAAAATGAGTTTGTTGTGAGTAGATCCAGAATGAACTCTCCTGGAGCAGATTCTGTAATTTTTCCAAATATTATTGGTATCCATTAAAGCTGTCCTGCAATAGCCAAGTTCCTGTGGGAGCCATTGATTAGCAATGCCAGTGATTAGCGATGGTTGTCTTTGTCCTCCTTCCTCTGTGGTGGAGTTTTAACCAAGAGGTCAGGGGAAACGAGAGGCAGTACCCAGCTCTGTGGTTCCTTTATGTGAATATCAGTGTCCTCAATCATAAAATAACTATCAGAAAGCGAGAGTGCTCACCAATTGAACTGTTTTGCAGCCACTTTCTTTGATTTTGATACATTTCTGTGTGACAATTTTCATTACTTATGAGAAGAGTTGCTTACATGGACAGAGAAGACGGCTGAGTGGGCTTCTAAGGAAATGAAGTGGTATGTAGCTGAGGTTCCGAGTCTGTCGTTGATGGCATCTGAATGACTGTGGATTCAAGTGAAGCTTTCCTCCCACAGGTACACTGACATGTGCATGTACTCTCACTGGAATCTGTGGTTTGTATTTTGGTCAAGGCATCACGCTTGGTAACTGGCTCTTTAAGGCCTGATGCAAAAGCAGTAGCAAGCACCCGAGCTTTTTTAACTTCACCATAGGGTATGTGTCTCATAACTCTGAACTCTTGAATTTTCCTCTCTTCGTTATGACCCCTGCACTTTCTGCTCCACAATGGGTGATCTCCAGAGCAGTTTATACATTCTGGAAACAAGTGTACAAAAGCCATCTGATTCGTGAGCTGAGTCTCCACAATTTTCACATGTAGCCCTCCCATCACATACTGACCAAATCTTCAACGCCTGAAGCATCACATTGGGTTGGGAACAAACAGTGAAACAAGAAGATGGATATGGTCTGCAAGAATATGTTCAGGTGATTCTGGAGTGTTGCACATTTACTCCAACATTTCCATTTTTTCCAATGTGCCACTGACCATCCTCATACAGTTCTGCACTTCTGTGATACCCATTTTTTTCATTCTTCAGATAACTCCTCAGGGTCCATATCCATTATGTCGGAGCAGGTAACTACATCTTCACAGGAGTTAAGGGTGTTACGCATCTCAGCCACAACATGGTAGTCGCCTAATACCTTGCACCCCAGAAGCTTAAATACTTCGTATGATGTGGCAGTTTCAACTAGAAGTGTTATGTTATGAAGTCGTTTAACACTTTTTAACAGTCCACCAATACCGTCCACATGCCTTGTGAAAATAGCAAGGGGAGACCTCCTCAAAGGTTCCATCTGCTCTCTTGATTACAAAGTCAGTGTTATGTGTTATGGCAGACTAGTATCCATGTGTCTGAGCAAACTTCTACACAACTAGGGGGAGGGGGGGCTAGTGACCCAGAGGTTGCCCACTAGAGACTGTTTTACCCCAACAGCCATTTATCTCATCAGCAGGTAGCACACCTGGAGGTTGGGGGTATTTTTTCTATAGAGAGATGTATTTTTATCGCAGTCTAGGTGTGAATCTAAAGCTCCTCTTTCTCTGAAACACATGATGTTCTACCCCCATGCCTAACAATGGTCCTTGAAATATGCCACTGGCACTGGCCAGTCCCCAGCTCGAAACCTGGGGTCACCTTACATGTACCCAACCATTGCTGTTGCAACTTCCTAGGAAAAACACAGCCCTCCCTTCCCTAAGTTGTGGGACACCCTTCATCAGGCCCCTCTCTTGAGACCTGTTCGGCTTTGGTGATGCCACCAACCCAGGATGGAAGCTCTCCCTATAGGTGCACCTGTGAGAGCAATTACTACCTGGTTTATGGCCATTGCTCAGCATACAGGTGTCACCAAATAGACAGACACTTGTTCCTCAGCATGCATAATGATGTAACAGCCCATGCATCAGTAGTGCATTCCCTGCATAGTCAGGAGGCTATCACTTTATGAGTACCTGATGGCTACCTATGTGGAGTGGCTGTCATACTAAGTACTGGACTACCTTTCCCGCATGGCCTGCACTTCTCTAGAAAGTTTTAAACAAGTTAAGGTTGAACCCACATATGAGGACAAAACACGGGTTAATCAAAATAGGTCGTATAAAATAACAAAGAGGGGAAAAGCCATAAACAATGTCCTATGAGCAAGCTAGGTTGTCAGCAGGCAATCTGTCTTAGAGATCAGATCTGAGAAAAGATATATTCAGAGTGTACGATAGCAGCACAAAAAACAAAAAAGAAAGGCAATGACGGGGGAAGTGCATTCGCCACACATGTACTCACAGAAGAGTTGACAGCTGCCTGGAAGTCAGTAGGTGCGACATACACGTACAGACATACAAACGATTTCACTTTCGGAAAAACTGGATGATTTATAAAAGACAAAGGGCTTCACAAACTGAGTAAGTCAATAATGCTTTGGTCCATCTCTGGCCCTTATGCAAGCAGTTATCCAACTTGGCATTGATTGACAGAGTTGTTGAATGTTCTCCTGAGGGATACCATGCCAAATTCTGCTCAATTGGCGTGTTATATTGTCAAAACTCCCAAGAGCTGATTGTAGGGGTCTGCCCATAATGCTCCAAACATTCTCATTTGGGGAGTGATCCAGTGACCTTGCTGATCAAGATAGCACAAAGATAGCAATGGAACTACCATCATGTGCAGTTGGCCATTATCTTGCTGAAATGTAAGGCCAGGATGGCTTGCCATGAAGAACAACAAAACAGCGCATATAATATCGTTGACATACCAATGTGCTCTAAGGGTATCTCAAATGACAATGAAAGGGGTCTTGCTATGAAAGGAAAAGATACACCAGACGATCACTCGTGGGTATCAGGCCGTATGGTGGGTGACAGTCAGATTGGTATCCCAGTGTTGTCTGGGGCATCTACAGATATGTCTTTGGTCTGGAATCTCACGAAGACTTGTCCAGGCACGCTATGCTCAGCGGTACATGTAAGAGACCCTGCCTGCAAAATATGATGATGAGTAGGACAGGTTATGTGTAGTATGCATTACACAACTGCACAACTATTTTGATATGATTCGTGGACTTGATGAGTTAATCATTTCATCACGTTCTTTGTATGTCTCTTATTTGTATATTTTTGTCTTTATGGTATGGGTTTAAATGGCCTGTGTATGTGCATTAAATGGTGGTGGTGGTGGTGGTGGTGAAGACCACTGTTTTATCGTTGTTTGTACAGATGGATCCCAGCAAGATAGTGCCATCGGTTGTTCAGCTGTTTTCACTGATAGTGTTTTCAAAGTGCATCTTCTTGAACAATTTACAAATTATGATGTGCAGCTGTGTGGAATTATGACGGTACTGGAGTGGATTTACAGCCATCACCATTCAAGGTTTCATGTCTGCTCCAACTCGGTCAGTGCACAGCAAGCAGTCCACCAAATGTATCCAATAGACCAGCTGGACTTCTTACAATGGCTACAACACTGTGGCAAGGAGGTGGTCTTTTGGACAAATCAGGATACTGGTAAACAACATAGCCGACAAAGCAGCCAAAGACGTGTGTCGGGATGGTATTGTATGTCAAACTGCCATCCCCTTCCATGCTGTTATCTCATTATCTGATGGACAAATCATGCATCTGTGGCAAACTAAATGGTTTAAAGTGGTGGAAAACAAACAGATGCTGGTCTTCATGCCAACCTCAGCAATGGAAGGAGGTGCTGCTCACCAGACTGTACATAGGGCATAGCCCATTAACGTGTAGTTTCCTCCTCTGGCAGCAGGATCCACCATTCTTTGAAGTTTGTGGTGTGTCACTTTCGGTTCAGCATATTTTGGCTGCATGTGTCTTATATACTGACATAAAGGTAGTACTGGGTTTGGCTAGAAATCTGCTCACTGTCTTTGCCAACACAGACACCAGTGTTATAGCGGTTCTGAAATTTTGTGAAGTGGTGTGCCTCATATCTAAAGTGCGGGGGAGGGGAGGTGGACTTCAATGCATTATAAACTATTCCACATGTAGGGACACCCTTTGCATCCACTCCAAGAGAATGACATGCCAAAATTTGTCAGGGTGCTGATGACAATTATGTTGGCACCTCTCATCCAAAATTATCATCAACATAAGAAGAACTATGTGAAAACTTTATCTGTTGTGTATGTCAAGGCCTACCAGATAATGAAGTTGACACTGGTGCATTCATCCTCACTTTTGAGGGGGATTTGCATCTGGAGAAAGTGAAAATCATTGTCTACCATTGTTATGTGAAGACGTAGTTCCCATTTCCAATGCAGTAATTTAAATCCCAACCCTTTGGCCATACACTGACGGGGGAGGGGGGGGGGAGACCAAGAAGGAGTTGTCCAGCATAAATGAAAGTTGGTAGGCATGTTTCTGCATTTGATGATGTCTATTATAATTTCGCACTAGTCGCATAAGAGTAGTGCTAGTAGTGTGGCCATGAAGATTCATATCAGGTTTGCTTTAAAAATACCTTTGAGATTGGTTGTGGTCAGTTGACGTTAGTCATGCATTTAAGGCTACAAAGATGCCATTATCAACACCTTGCTAAGTTTGAACAAGGTCATGTATTTGGGCTATGAGAAGTTGTATGTTCCTTTTGCGATACTGCAGAAAGACATGAAAGGAATGTAGCCACTGTATGTGATTGCTGGCAGTAGTGGTCACTAGTGGTCACTAGAATGTATGGCCCTAAGAAGACTGGACGTCGGATGGCTATATGGCACTACCAAGAGGAAAGACGATTGTGTTTTTTGTATGGCTCTGGTGCATCATTTTGCATCTGCAGCTGCAATTTGAGGGGCAGTTGGCACCACAGTGACACAAAGAACTGTTGCAAATTGGTTACTTCAAGAACAGCTCCTAGCCAAAAGCCCTCTAGTGAGCATTCCACTGGCCCCAAACCCACCACTCTTTGCGATTTCAATGGTGTCACACTATAGCTCATTGAAGGGCAATGTGGAAGTCTGTCCTGTTTTCTGATGAAAGTAGGTTGTGCCTTGGTGCTAGTGATTGCCATGTGTTGGTTAGGAGGAGGTCAGTCGAGGGCCTGCAACCAACCTGTCTGTATACTAGGCACACTGGACCTACACCTGGAGTTATTGTCTGTGGTGTGATTTTGTATGACATTAGGAGCACTCTTATGGTTATCCCACACACTCTGACTGCAAAATTGTATATCAATCTGCCGATTCAACCTGTTGTGGTGCCATTCATGAACAGCATTCCAGGGGGTGTTTTCTAACAGGATAACACTCAACCACATAATGCTGTTGTAACCCAGCATGCTCTATAGAGTGTTGACGTGGCCTGTTTGATTACCATATCTGTCTCCAGTCAAGCAGATAATATGGGACGTCATCGCATGAGAAGTCCAGCGTCATCCACAACCCACAAACTGACATCGGGCACCTGTAGAACATGATGCATGCACATTTGAATGATTGCACTCATCATTATGGCTGTTACACAGGCTGTTAGTGTACCAGCATTTCTCATTTGCAACGGCTTACCTTGCACTTACATTGACCTGTGATCTTGCAGTGTTAATCACTTAAATATGTTACCTAGACAAATGTATTCCCAAAATTTCATTAATTCATCATCATAATCATCATCATCATCATCATCATTTAAGACTGATTATGCCTTTCAGCGTTCAGTCTGGAGCATAGCCCCCCTTATATAGTTCCTCCATGATCCCCTATTCAGTGCTAACATTGATGCCTCTTCTGATGTTAAACCTATTACTTCAAAATCATTCTTAACCGAATCCAGGTACCTTCTCCTCGGTCTGCCCCGACTCCTCCTACCCTCTACTGCTGAATCCATGAGTCTCTTGGGTAACCTTGCTACTCCCATGCGTGTAACATGACCCCACCATCTAAGCCTGTTCGCCCTGACTGCTACATCTATAGAGTTCATTCCCAGTTTTTCTTTGATTTCCTCATTGTGGACACCCTCCTGCCATTGTTCCCATCTACTAGTACCTGCAATCATCCTAGCTACTTTCATATCCGTAACCTCAACCTTGTTGATAAGGTAACCTGAATCCACCCAGCTTTCGCTCCCATACAACAAAGTTGGTCGAAAGATTGAACGGTGCACAGATAACTTAGTCTTGGTACTGACTTCCTTCTTGCAGAAGAGAGTAGATCGTAGCTGAGCGCTCACTGCATTAGCTTTGCTACACCTCGCTTCCAGTTCTTTCACTATGTTGCCATCCTGTGAGAATATGCATCCTAAGTACTTGAAACCGTCCACCTGTTCTAACTTTGTTCCTCCTGTTTGGCACTCAATCCGTTTATATCTCTTTCCCACTGACATTACTTTCGTTTTGGAGATGCTAATCTTCATACCATAGTCCTTACATTTCTGATCTAGCTCTGAAATATTACTTTGCAAACTTTCAATAGAATCTGCCATCACAACTAAGTCATCCGCATATGCGAGACTGCTTATTTTGTGTTCACATATCTCATCTCACTACTCTGAACCATGAACTCAATTTACCGTCAACTCTAACTGCTGCCTGACTATCCATGTAAAGACATTTAATTGCTTGCAAAAGTTTGCCTCGTATTCCATAATCTTGTAGAACAGACAATAACTTCCTCCTAGGAACCCGGTCATATGCCTTTTCTAGATCTATAAAGCATAGATACAATTCCCTGTTCCACTCATAACACTTCTCCATTATTTGCCGTAAGCTAAAGATCTGGTCCTGACAACCTCTAAGAGGCCTAAACCCACACTGATTTTCATCCAATTGGTCCTCAACTAATACTCCCACTTTCCTTTCAACAATACCTGAGAAGATTTTACCCACAACGCTGATTAAAGAGATACCTCTGTAGTTGTTACAATCTTTTCTGTTTCCATGTTTAAAGATTGGTGTGATTACTGCTTTTGTCCAGTCTGATGGAACCTGTCCCGACTCCCAGGCCATTTCAATTATCCTGTGTAGCCATTTAAGACCTGATATTCCACTGTATTTGATGAGTTCCGACTTAATTTCATCCACCCCAGCCGCTTTATTGCACTGCAATCTATTGACCATTTTTTCCACTTCCTCAAATGTGATCCTATTTCCATCATCATTCCTATCCCATTCTACCTCGAAATCTGAAACATTACTGATCGCATTTTCACCTACATTGAGCAACTCTTCAAAATATTCCCTCCATCTTCCCAAGGCATTCACAGGATTCACCAGCAGTTTTCCTGACCTGTCCAAAATACTTGTCATTTCCTTCTTACCTCCCTTTCGAAGACTGCTAATTACACTCCAGAATGGTTTTCCAGCAGCTTGACCCATAGTCTCCAACCTGTTTCCAAAGTCTTCCCACGATTTCTTCTTGGATGCTGCAATTATCTGTTTGGCTTTGTTTCTTTCTTCAACATAACTTTCTCTGTCTACCTGGGTTCTGGTATGTAGCCATTTTTGATACGCCTTCTTTTTCCTTTTACAGGCTGCCTTGACTGTATCATTCCACCAAGCTGTTTGCTTCTTCCTACTTTTACACACTACTGTTCCAAGACATTCTTTAGCCAGTTCTAGTACTGCGTCCCTGTACCTTGTCCATTCCTTTTCCAATGACTGTAATTGATTACATTCAACTAAGTGGTACCTTCCTGAGATCGCTGTTATGTACTTGTGCCTGATTTCCTTATCCTGAAGTTTCTCCACTCTTATCCTCCTACATATGGACCTGACCTCCTGCACTTTCGGCCTCACAATACCAATTTCACTGCAGATTAAATAATGATCAGTGTCATCAAAGAATCCCCTGAATACATGTGTGTCCCTCACAGCCTTCCTGAATTCCTGATCTGTTATTATATAGTCAATGACAGATCTGGTTCCCCTGCCTTCCCAAGTATACCGGTGAATGTTCTTATGTTTAAAAAAGGAGTTTGTGATTACTAAGCCCATACTGGCACAGAAATCCAAGAGTTGTTTCCCGTTCCTGTTGGCCTCCATATCCTCTCCAAATTTACCCATAACCTTTTCATACCCTTCTGTTCGATTTCCAATCCTGGCGTTAAAATCACCCATGAGCAGAACACGGTCCTTGTCCTTTACTCTAACAACTACATCACTGAGTGCCTCATAAAAACTATCCATCTTATCTTGATCTGTCCCTTCACAATGCGAATATACTGACACAATCCTAATTTTCTTGCTAGACACTGTCAAATCTATCCACATCAGTCGTTCGTTTACATACCTTATTGCAACTACGCTGGGTTCCATTTCTTTCCTGATGTAAAGCCCTACACCCCATTGTGCTATTCCTGCTTTGACTCCTGACAGGTAGACCTTGTATTCTCCCACTTCCTCTTCTTTCTCACCCCTTACCCGAATGTCACTAACAGCTAAAACGTCCAGCCCCATCTTACTTGCAGCCTCTGCCAGCTCTACCTTCTTCCCAGAGTAGCCCCCGTTGATATTAATAGCTCCCCATCTCATTACCATTTGTTTGCCAAGTCGTATCTTAGGAGTCCCTGGTTTGTCAGTTAGAGGTGGGACTCCGTCACCTCCAAAGGTCCGAGGCATTTTGCTCTGATTGTTGCCAGCATCATATTTAAAGTACCAGGGAAGCAGGTTGCTAGCCTTACTTGCCCCGAGTCCCATTGGGTTTTACCCCTAACGGCTGAGGGACTAACCGGTGGATTTGGTAGTCTTTGCCGTATGAGCACAAAGGTGACCACGACTCAGAATATGTCCGAGATGCCCAGCCTTATTCCAAAGTAATTGGTATCCCGACTGTCGGGACCACTTACTTGGCCACTCATACGTTGCCCGTGGTTCATGAACTAGGACATGACTACAGGAACCCACACCATGAACCACATTTCATTAATTTACGTTAATTATTATTTGGTCAATGTATGTGTCCCCAATATACAAACAATCCAATTTGTGGAGAGCATGGTTGGCCACTTCATGAAAACTCACCATATAAGCTACCATTTTCAGTGTCAATTTCAGAAAGGACTGCTTCCCAGTCCTTGACATGTGCTACCCTTATGAAGGAGTGCAAAATCCAGCAACCATACCCCAATGGTCCCTCATATTTTGGAGCTTGAAAACATATACTATCACTTAAATCCCATCCAAATGGTACTGACTGAAACCCCTTCTGTTGCCATATAGTTGGCAGTAACTCTAATATTTACTGCAGCTGTGCAAATAAATGAGCACAGGGTGTGATTGGCCTTACTTGTGATTCTTGTACCAGCACTTCAGTAACCTGGACTCTACACACCAAGCCAGAGAAGCAACATCCTTGTTCAGCTTCTGCCAGTGACAGGGCTCCAGTTAGGGAACTTTCTTCCCATAAATCCAAAGACTGAAGAAGCCACGTGGTGGAGGACCAAGGGCTTTCTGCACCTCCTCCGTTCTTGTTCCCATGGTGGATAATCTTCCACAAGGGATACCTTTAACGTAGTTAAAGAGAAAAAGAAGAAATTTTGGGAGAGGGCTACCAGTGACAGCAGAGAGGCGAGAATCCCCCCCTCTTTCCATCGAACTCCAAACAGTGTTTGTTAATGTTGTTTCACCCTCACAGGTGAAAGGCGGTGCTCCTGGGGCATGACCTGTTCTTGTGGGCCCTTCACACTTAAGGCTCTCTTATGTCTACATATACATCTGTACTTCACAAGGAGCATGACAGTGTGTTTTGGAGTATACTTATGGTACTTCTTTCTAATTCTGCTCCTCCTTTTTCTGTTTGTGATTGGTACGTGGGAAGAATGATTGTTGGTAGATCTCTGTATTTGCTTTAATTTCCCAAATTGTTTTGTTGTGGTCATTACATTTGACATATGCGGAACGGAGTAAAATGTTGTCTGACTCTACCCAGTATGTACTCTTGTAACATTTCAATAGTAACATCAGCCAGTGGAGTTTGTTGATCATCTCCATAATGCTGTTATACTGAATAAACAATCCCATAATTAAATGTGCTGCTCTTAGTAGGATCTTGTTTATCTCTTCTATTAATCTAATACTGTAAGGGGGTCAGACTGATGAGCAATACTCAAAATCTGTAGGAAAAAGTGTTTTGTAAGCCACCTCTTTCATGGATGAATTTCATTTCCTTAAGATTCTTCCTATGAATCTCAGTCTGACATCTGCTTTTCCCCTGTTTGCTCCTCCCTTCTCCCTGCCCCCTCCCCCCTTCCTTCCCCTCTTCACACACTAGATGACAGTGCTGGACTGTATCAAATGCATCCTCAAGTTAAAGAAAAGGCATCAGCCTGAACGCTAATGTCTAAAGTGCTGTACACAATGTGGATCTCATCAAGGGACAGAGTGAGCCGAGTTTCACAAGATCTCTGTTTGTGGAATTCTTGATTTTGTAGAGGAAATTTTTGCTTTCCACATCTCAGAAGAGACCTTCCGCATACACACTGGTATCCTTTCCCAACCAGCCACAACCAGCCACTGTTTCCCAGAGAGGCTCCATTACTCACCTAATGTTAGAGCTCCCAGTGACTAGCATACCTCAAGATGTGCAGGAAAGAGAGTAAGTGAAGTTCCAGAACGTACTGACCTCCAGGGAGCTCATGGCTCTTTTGTGAGATTTTGTGTGTTGCTTTATTGCAGCCCTTTGCTCTTTTCTGGCTGTATTCTTTTACCCAAACCCCTCCCTCCTTGTCCTTATTTCTTCCTCTCTTCTGTTCTCTTGGTGTCCTTGCTTACGATGGCCCAGCCACCTTCCTGGTTTCTGCTGTCCATTACAGTTTTGTTCCTTTTGTTTTTTTCTTCATCTTTCCATTTTCAGCATTTATGGTCTGCCATTGAGGTTTGACCGTCCCTTCTAATTTTGTCTCTGTAGTGTGGATCAACTTGAGAAGAAAATCTTTCTTAGTGTCTTTGGCATGTGGCCTTTCCACCTCTTCCATTTTTTTCTTTATGTCATTGTACTTTAATGTATAAACCAGCATGGTAGCCAGTCTGTGTGGTGGAGTCATTATGTACCCTTTTGATTGATCCACTTGATAACACAGGGATCACACTTTTGATACCAGAGCTGTTACCTCCCCATGTATGCCTAGGAGTGGTTGTTTGTCATTCTGGGGCATTGGAACTCCTGGCAATGACCGCTGTGCCTGATAGACCTTGCTGTGGCTGGGTGATTCCCAAGGGGAGAGCCCCTGATTGAAGTGGGTGGTTCCAGGGCAGACAATTTGTGTATGAAACCTGTTGAGTTCCAAAAAACTGGCCATTCTTCTACAGCAGTCTCTTTAGTTGGAAATGGATCTTTTAATGCTGCTGCTTATGACCCTGCAGCCTTTCTTTCACTGGCTACCCTTTGGGAGGATGGCCAGGCTCCCCAGCTTGAGACCCTTTACCCACAACCTTGCCTGCACCAAGACTGATGGGGAAACCCTTCAGTGCCACCAAGCTGTTATTTTTTATGCAAACTGTTGAGGACTGTGGTATGTGCCTTCTTAATGATGATTCCCTTCCCATTATAAGGCTGCTTATTGCACTTACACTGCCACTCTTTTGCTCATTTCCCCTTTCTTCTCCCTTGAACACACTGCTTACTACACTATTACTTCTGTGATAGTAACCACTACCCATTGATTCTCTCACTCCTTGCTCACTTCCTGATGGCCAAGTTACCCCAATGGTCTTTCCGTCTTGCTGATTGGCATCTATATACCTCCCAGGTCGTGTTTACCTCCTCTCTTTGGCAGATTGTATTAATGAAGTCATCTGTGATGTGTCTGGTACTATTACTCGCGCTACTGACATTATTGACCCCTTCTCAAGAAGCTCCTTTCACTGCCAGATGGTCCTGTGGTGGAACACAGCCTTTACCATCACCCCTGCTCTGTTTGTGGATGATTTCTGTATCTGGGCTAGTGTCCACTTCATGGCCTCTGCAACAGCTCCAGGGTGCCGTTTGGCATTCTTCTGCATGGACTCCCTCACATGGCTTTCAATTCTCCCCCTTAAATTGCAAATGGTGCATTTCTGCAGCTGTACTGCAGTCTATCCTGACCCACAACTCTACCTTGATTTCCAGTCCCTGATTGTGGTCCCCCCAGTTCCTTTTCTTGGGACTTCTTTCTGACAGCAAGATTACTTCGTTGCCCATATCTGCCTTCTAAAGACTGGCTGTTTCTGTAAACTCGGTGCCTTTCCCTTCTCTGCCCATACCTCGTGGGGTGTGGATTGTTTAGTCTTCACTACCTTTATCAGGCCTTACTTCTGTGCTTTCTGGACTACAGTTGTCGGTTTATAGCTCAGCTGCCCCTTCCACACTGCTCCTCTTGGACTCAGCCTACCATTGTGGTATCCGTCTGGCTGCTGGTGCCTTTCGCACTAGCCCTGTCTATAGTTTTCTGGTTGACATTGGAAAGCCCCTCCTTTCGTCTCAGCAGTCCCACCTCTTGGTTTCCTATGACTCTGCTATCCACTCTTTCATTGTTCACCCCTCCTATTCTTTTCTTTTTGCAACTTGGACATTGCCTGCCTGCCTGCCCTAGGGTTGGTTTATAGGATGGGCTCCACCTTGCTTCTCTCCACTGCAGTTTCCGTCTTTCCTCTGTCCTGTGCCTTACGTTCCCACCCGAATGCCACCCACCTCCCCCTCTACACCTGCTCCCTTTGGTTGGTTCCTCAACCCTGGGTTCAGATGGGCTCTTCTGGCTTCTGAAGGACTCTATCGCTCCATGGTGCACTGTTGTTCGTACCACCTGCTCTTACAAGAGTTTTTGGTTGTTTTTTACACCAATGGCTCTAAATCTGCTTTTGACATGGGATATGCCTGCACGTCTTCTGTTGCCATGGAACACCATCTGTTGCCTGCCATGTGAGGGGTGTTTACTGTGGAACTGATGGCCATTTAACAGACTATCTGCTTTAATAAACGGTCCTCCCTCACCCGAGTTTTGTTATGTACGGACTCAATGAGTGGCGGGGTGTTTACTGTGGAACTGGTACCCATTTACCAGACTGTCTGCTTTATTAAACAGTCCTCCCTTACATAGTTTTTTTTTTTTATGAACGGACTGAATGAGTTCCTTTCAGGCTATAACCCAGTGTTTTCCTGCCACTCATTGGTCTCTGCCAACTTTTTGCTCGGTTGTGGACTGGCTCTTGAGGAAAGGGGGGGGGGCACTCCTGTGTTTAATAGACATTGTGATATTAGGGGACTCCCTCCACATGGCCTTCTTCCCTCTGCCTCTCCCAGTTGGTGTCTACCATTCTCTGCCATCTTTTTACCAGCCATACTAGGTTTACTATGTAATGAGCAGTCCCCCCACCCCATGCAATTGTAGAGACCTCCTCTTGATTATTCATATTTTGAACTTCCTGGCAGATTAAAACTGTGTGCCGGACCGAGACTCGAACTCGGGACCTTCGCCTTTCGCGGGCAAGTGCTCTACCAACTGAGCTACCCAAGCACCACGACTCACGCCCCGTCCTCACAGCGTTACTTCTGCCAGCATCTCGTTTGCCCGTGAAAGGTAAAGGTCCCGAGTTCGAGTCTTGGTCTGGCACACAGTTTTAATCTGCCAGGAATTTTCATATGAGCACACACTCCGCTGCAGAGTGAAAATCTCATTCTGGTATTCATATTTTGCTGGACTGCCCTCGCCTTTTGGCCCTTTGCAGTTAACACATCCTCCCACTCTCCTTATCCCAAATGTTAGCGGACCACTCTTGCATAGTTGTGTTTGCCCTCAATTTTCTTCATGAAAGTGGTATTTCCTTCTAGGTTTAAGTACCTGTATTTCCTTCCTGAATTGGAGTCCCTTGGTTAGCATTGGTGTTTGTTTGGATGCCCTTCAGCCTTACATCCACACTAGCCAGGTGTCCTTCCCATTTTCCCTATGGTCTGCCTTTTTTGTGTCATTTTGTTTACCCTTTTCTTGTGTCTTTTGCCTGGTGTTGTCACTGTTGTGTCATGATCATAGTATGGTGGGGGGAATGGGATGGGTCGGCAGTGGAGTTGAAGCCCTGTCATGTCTAGTGTGTCTGGAGCACCCCCTGCTCTCGTCCCTCACCTCCTCCCAAACATCGTTCTTTACTCTTCTTGCCACTCTGACATTCCTTCTGGCTCTTTGTTTGCTCATTTTCCTACCGCATTCATTGGACTGTGCTGCTGATGTTGTTTTGCCCTTAGTTGCTGCCACCTAGGATTGTGGAACCGACAACCTTGCTGTTTGGACGTCCCCCTCTCCCCCCACCCTCTACCAACCAACCAGCCTACCTACCTACCTACCTACCTACCTACCTACCTACCTACCTTCGCAAAATAATGCGAATGGTGGTTTGAAAAGAGTTACATTCAAAGCAGATTTCCTTTTACGCAAGATGAACTATGTGCGAGAATGTATGATGAATTTTTTAAATCACAAAGCATTTGACTCTCATTTAAAAATCAACTCCTTGAGGACGACCATTTAGAAGAATTTCGAGCCCACAAGATGAGACATTTGCGTCGTTATTAAAAATTTTACTGGCACATTTGTGTGATGTATCTTAAAGTGTAACACGTGCAAAAAAAAGATCAACATTATATGTGGAAGCTTAGCTTCTCTTCCAAATTATTAATCTTCGAGACCAATATTATATGTGAATGCTATGTATATTAATTTAAGCCATTAAATTTTCTTATTTGTGTATTCGCGCTACTTAAGAGTGATCTTACTATTGGCTGACTACATCACGTGTCCTATTGCTGTCATCAGCTGGCGAGATCACGTGAATGAGCTATGACGCTTAGAAAAGCGCATGGCAATCTCTGTTTCAACGCTTCGGAAAGTGACATGCGTTGTTTGGTGGAATTCAAATTTATACCTTCGTAATACAAAAATATGCAGCGTACATGTTGCTGCACATCAAAGGTCTTTCAAAACGTGTTTTTCCCCCCTGAGTTTCGTTTTCTAAAGTGCCGGGAAATTCTACGTCGGTATATAAAACCATAAACATTCAAACAATTGATGAGTTTTAGTGTCGAGGAAGAGTATACTGTCACTTAACATGGAAAAAGTGTATTTTCACCCGGGTTGGTTGGTTGGTTTGGGGAAGGAGACCAGACAGCGTGGTCATCGGTCTCACACCCGGGAGAAAGTGTGTTTTTAACCGGGAAATCCGGGAATTTTTTTTCCTTGTCCACGTATACACCCTGATAAATGTCCTCGCTGATTTCTCTGAGTGGCATCTCTGGGGCCTACTTGTGATTTTTGTCCAGAACTTCTTTTCACACTGTACTTCCCAAGTTCGAGTTTGTGCTTCCCACATCTCCATATCCAAGAGAATAGGGACCCACAGGCCTCTGTATTAATTCTCTTTCTAGTGGCCATCAACGGTGTAGCAGCATCTCTGGGGTCTTCAGTGTCGTCCTCCTTGTATGCTGACAATTTTTGTTTTTACTGTTCCCCTTCTAGCATGGGTGTTGCTGAAACTGCAGGGTGCCATTTGCAAAGCGCAGTCGTGGCCCCTCACTTACGGCTTTCAGTTTTCAGCTGCTCAGATTCATGTCATGCACTTCTGTCGCTGTCATACTGTTCATCCACAATCAGAACTTTACCTCAATGACAATTTACTTATTGCTTTTTGGGACTGGTCTTCCATGCCTGGCTTTCGTGACTTCCCCATTTTTGTCAGCTTGAGCAAAGATTCTGGCTACACCTTAATACACTTTGCTGCATCAGTAACACTAGCTGGGGTGCACTACCCTTCTGCAGCTTTATAAAACCCTGATCTTTTCCCACCTTGATTACGGGAGTCTGGCAAATGGTTCAGTCTCACCTTCTGCATTGCAGTTACTGCCTACCACACACCACTGTGCAGTTTTTGAACTAGCCCTGTGAACAGCCTACTCACAAAGGCTGGGGTCCCTTCATTTAGGATCAAGCACCAACAACAGCTGCTCTGTTATGTTATGCATGTTTGCAGCACCCCTAAGCATACAAACTATTGTGGCCTTTTTCCTAGTAGGGAGATCCACCTTTCCACAATGGGAACCCAGAACCGGAGTCACAATTGCAGTTCAATTACAGTGTCTGTGCTCAGGACTTCAACTTCCCCCACTATTATCTCTTGTTAGGGAGCAATCAGTACACCTCCATGGGTCTGTCTCGATTTATCCTTTGGACCAAAAGAGGCAATTGACCCCATGGTGTTTTGCTGCCTGTTCCTGGCTGTCCTCTATGCATTTCTGGGTTTGTATGTGGTATACACTGACAGCTCAACGGTCGATAGATGAACTGGTTTTGCTTACACACATGCACGGTGGAGTGAACTGTGCCCCCCGCCAAATTGACGCACACTGCTGAATTGGGGGCCATCAAATGAGCCCTTAGCCATGCTCACTCTTGCACCAGCGGGATGCATCAGTCTGTAGATGCTCGCTGAGCAGCCGTCGGACTATAGACCAGTGCTACCCTCATTACCGATTAATTATGACTATCCAGGATCTTCTTATGACCTCCATCAAGCTGCATTGCAGGTCAACTTTGTCTGCTCGCATGGATATGTGGGGATCTTAGGAAATCACCATGCTGACCGGTTCGCAAAGTTGGCTGCCAGGATGCTGGTTTTGGAAAGAGTGGGGTCAGAACTGGACCTTCAGTTAACTCTGTGCCATCAATTGTTGGAGGTCTGGAACTCAGAATGGTCTGCCCCGGACTCTCCAAACTGAGGCAATAAAGGAGACCATGACCATGTCTCCCCTTCCCGCTTTTTGCTGGGAATCCACTGTCCTTTGTCAATTATGCACTGGGTACACTTGGCTGACCAATGGCCATATTCTCCGAGGTGAAAATCCACCTTAATGCTAATGTGGTCCCGCCTGATGGTGGCCACATCCTGCTAGACTGTTCGAATTTGGCCACTTTGCGGCAATATCTTAAACTTTGTGACACGCTACCTCTGGTGTTAGTAGATGATGCCAAAGTGGCTGACCTGGTTTTACATTTCACTGTTGAAGGTGGTTACTACTTGTCTCTTTGGCCTCATTGACCACCTGAGGGGTTGAAGGGGCACTTCTCACCTGCTCTGGCTTACAGGACCCTCAGCAGTAATTGGTTGCCAGTCCGGCCTGGCCCCCACCCTTCCCACCTTTTTATTCTTCTTATTCTTTTATGTTTGCCAGTTTTAATGTTTTGTCATTCCTAAAATATTATCTTCTTGTCTGTGCTGCTCGTTTTCTTTGGGTAACAGACAGTGAGATGGTGGTGGGGGGTTGCAGATGGTGCACAGCTCATTCTGGGCAGAGCGGCTCACCCACGTTACACCGTCTCACTTCCCTCCTACTTCTCCTTGACTTTCTCTCTGTATTATTGTATCTTGATTACAATTGGGCTTCTCAGGACTTGCCTTTTGTATCCTTCCTCTGAGGATTATTCATAGTTCAATAAGTATAGGACAAAGGGACTGATGACCTCGCAATTTGGTCCCTTTAACTCCAACAACCAACCAATGTGCAATGATGTGCTAGTATGGTAGGTAACTGACTGTATTATAATCTGCTCATTCTAAGTGCAGGCACATCTGAATGGATTGGGAGCTGAGGAATTTTAATTATTTTTCGTACTCCTTGAGAAGTGCATTCTGTCTTTGAAGATCTGGTGGCACAGTGCAGCTTGAAGGTGATAACCAGTGGAGAGGAGATGATCTGATGCATTGTCCTCATTGCTGCATTTAACTCAACATCGATTTTTCACACATATGAGCTTTTAAGTCACACTAGAGCACAGTATTCGGCAGTAAAGTAGACAAATCCTAAGGAAGAATGTCTTAGTATTGTAGCTTTTGCACTACATAAGGTACCACTCAGTTTCTATATGGTGATATTGTACTACCTCGGCTTTGCTGCAGTGTTTTCTGTGTGTGTTTTGCATGACAAGGTTTTGTCAAGACTTACTCCTAGGTACTTTGGGAGGGCATGGTCGTGGAGGACTTGGCCATTCTATTGTTATTGGATGTGGTGCTAATCTTTACTTTTTGAAATATTCACCCATTAAACTTAGATCTGCAGAGAGTAGCTTTTCACTGCTTCAAGACTTCTCTGTTGAGTGGCCAAAGCCAAATCGTCCCCATGAATGAACTCCCTCAATTGTGTTTCAGGAAGACCAGATGTATATAAGTTGAATAGAACTGTTGCCAAAACTGAACCCTGGGGAAGACCATTCTTAAGTTTCTTTTGTTTATGTAATAAACTGCTGAGGACCACTTGGAAGCATCTCTGAGATAACATGTTGTTTGTGAGCCTCATTATAGTTTGGTATTATATAACATTTGCGAGTTTGTGTAGGAGTCCTTGTTTCTGTACTGTGTCATAGGCAGCTGCAAGATCAGAAAAAACCACTGATGTTTTAAGTCATTGTTGGAACCCAGCTTTTATGTGAGTAGTTAAGGTAAGTTCTTGGTTTGTTCAGATTCTATTAGGCCTTAATCGTGTGTATTCGATGGGAGTAACTTATATTTGATGGGAGCAACTTAATGGATCTTTGGACTGATTTGTTAAGTATGACTTTCTAAAAGCTTGCAGCAGCAACCCAGGAAGGCGATTGGTTGATAGCCAACAGCTTTATTTCTTGGTTTACAAGGCTTCAGTATAGTATGGTTTTTGTTTCTTTGAAGGCTTTTACCCGATAGCTTTATATTGATGAAAAAGTTTGCGAGCAATTTAAGA
This sequence comes from Schistocerca cancellata, assembly GCF_023864275.1. Classification (NCBI taxonomy): domain Eukaryota; kingdom Metazoa; phylum Arthropoda; class Insecta; order Orthoptera; family Acrididae; genus Schistocerca; species Schistocerca cancellata. The sequence goes on along the minus strand of NC_064628.1, from coordinate 777,956,454 downwards.
GTATTATTTCTGCAGTTGATGAGGAACTCTGGATGTATCCCATCAAATCCTGAAGCTTTACCCTTTTTATAATTTTATTTGTGTGTGTGCTGCATTGGTATTGTCTAAGGTGAAATCTCCATAAAGTTTACTAAACCCTGTCTTAACCATTATTGTATGTGGCTTATATGAGAGTGCTGCGAAGAGGGAAGTTATTCTGTTTGCAGTCTGGTCTGGTGTGACTTCAGGACCTTTGTAGGTGGGGTCGACTTCCTCCTAGTTTTCTTAAGAGGCTTGATGCCACTCTACTTGACTTCTTAAAACCCAGTCTCTCTGTTTTCTGTTCCCAGCACTCTTTATGAGCTTTATTTAGATGTTGAAACACTATAAGCAGATGATGTACAATAGGACATGATGAATCACTATAAGTAGTAGATGAGTTTTACTATTTGGTAACCTGTAAATGGCAGAAGTAAAGAGGATATAAAAAGGAGAAGTGCAATAGCAAGAAAAATGTTCCTGGAAACATGTAATATAATTTTTTTGTAAGGAAGTCTGTCCTGTATGTGTTAATCTGGAGTGTAGCCTTGTTCAGAAAACGCGAAAGTTTAGATAGTTAGATCAAGTAACTGATAAAGAGGTACTCCACTTAATTGAAGAGAAAAGTGCTGTGCGGTACAACTTCAGTAACAGAAGGAACAGGTTGACAGAACACTTCATGAGATATCAGAGAATAGTTAATTTGGTAATGGAGGCAAGTGTGTTGGAGAGAGGGGGATGGGATGAAAAATTGTAGAGGGAGACCAGGGCATGAAGGCATGACTATAGCAAAAAAGGGTCAAGTGACTTTAGGTTAAAGTAGTTGCACAGTGATGAAGAGACTTGAATGAGATAGAATTTTGTGAAGAGCTGCATCAAACCAATCTGAAGACCTCAGCAACAACTAGAAATTTCACGGATTGCTGTCATTTAATGTTGATGTCCTTAATTACTGTATGTGCCTCAGAATATGATATGGATATGTTCCTGTGGCCGCTGCCTTCTTTCTCCACTTGAAACTAAGTGAAACATTGGATTTAACTTAGAATTTGCCATTTGTAATTTGAAACTAAGTGAAATATTGCATTTAACTTAGAAGTTGCCATTTGTAACTGCCTTGGTGCTGTTCAGTATGTCTTACTCGGTGGCTTACTTGAAATGTGTGAATTGAGCTTTAAAATGAGATATATTCTTAGAAAACCACACTGAGAGGACATTTCAGAAAACATATTTGTTTGAAAAATGTGGTCTCATTCAATTTTAGGTGTAGCTATGAATGTTCTTGCATTTATAAAATGATGATACAATAGTGGTTTGACACTTCCACAATCGAAGATTGAATGGCAGATGAATGTTATTTGAACATAGCTTCAAAAAACTGCACTTTCTAGGGGGAAAAAAAAAACATTTACGGGTCAGTTAATGAGTGACAGTCCTGCCCTGAACTCCAGGAGTCGACACTGAGTGGAGAATTACGTAGAGTTAATCATTTACAGAGTTTTCACCACCATACTTTATGATAATGCAGAAACACAACTCGAGCACATTAAAATTTCCATCACCATACTTCAAAATGAGTTTGTTTATCTTTCAAATGTCACTGGGACGTATTTGGCTATTAAATTTCTTTACTTTTATTTAACAACTCTAATCTTGCCATTTGGTTTTGTTTTCAGAATGATGATGTTGCTGAAATCCAAGAACGCAAGAGACAAAGTGAACTACGCAGAAGGGAATCTCTTATTTTGTCACCAAACAGAAGAAACAGTGCAAAGGACATTTCTCTGTCTGTTCCTGAAATATTTGCACATTACACAAACTGTTTGAAGTTGTCTGCAGAAAATGTATGTTATGAGAGGATTGCTGGGAACTTTAATAACACAAAATATCTAAGTAGCTACTGCACGTGTTATTGACAAATAACATGTGCAGTAGCCATTTAGATATTTGTGGTACTTGTTACAGGCCATAATTGTTTTAACAACTCTTTTCTTAGTGCTAGTTGTGATGTCTGTTGCATTCATTACTTTCTTCTTTTTATGTTGTTTTCAAATACAGATTGAAATAATTTTGTGTTGAATAAGTATACTCTGTTAACAAAGTAAAACTTAAAGCGAATTAGTTCCTATTGGATTTGTTTTAGGTGATATTTTCCGTTGTAGTAGCTGTGTAGTATTTGATTTGAACTATGAGCTGTATGACTGAGTTGTCATCTGTGACTGAATATGTCCTTTTCATTTAGAACAAATATGTTATAAAACAAGATTAAATTTAATGTGTTGCCAGGAAACAGCCTGCCAGTTGCAGTTTCGCATAGTGATGTTGTGAAATATTGCAAACAAAATCGAATATCTTGCAAAATTGAGATCCTATACAGTGGAACCTTGCTTAACAAGCACTTCCTACAATGTGCAATTCGCATAACGAGCAAAACAAATTGTAAAAAAAAATTACTTGCTCAATGAGCGATGTTTTGCATGAGTGATGACAATTTAGCGCAGCGTCAGTAGTCGTTCGCATGCAGCAGGGGAAACTTTCACCACTATGAACACCTTTCATTGTCAGTAGTGGCATATGAACAATGTCCTTAGTATGTGCTGCAGTCTGGGTTTAGTGTTCTTTCTGCTACCATCTTAGTACAGCTTGTGATCACACATTTTTCTAGACTTATGTTCACACAGTGCTTTTTTGTGCGCAAATTTTAATAACCTTCGTAGAATGTCCTCAAAAATAAAGCTGCAAGAATATGACCTTAGAAATGAAACACATGAATTTGGTGTGAGAGTTGCTGGTCTAGCACACACATACCCTTGGCCTGCATCAACTATTTGCCCTATCATCAAGAACGAGGACAAGATTAAGGAGATAGATGCTTCAAAGGGAGTGACAAAAGTATATCTAAACAATGGTTTTGTATTCTGGATGATGTCAGAAAGTTACTCCTTGTATGGATAAAAGAAAAGCAATTGCAAGGTGACACTATTGACGAGAACATTATTTGTGAGAAGGCAAGAATGATTTTCACCAACCTTGTTAAGAAGACACCAGGATCATCAACGGCTAAGGAACTGTTTAAGGGAAGCTGTGGGTAGTAGAAGAAGTTTAAGAGAAGAACCAGCATCCTCAGTGTTGTGAGGCATGGTGAAGCAGTCAAAGGCAGCAGAAAACTTTAAGATGCCCGTAGATTCTGAGGGTTATCTGCCACAACAGGTTTTTAATTGTGACGAGACAGGTCTATTATGGAAAAAGATGCTGAAGTGTACATTTGTAACACCAGAGGAGAATGCATTGCTCAGTCAAAAGCCTATGAGAGGCCCTCTCACACTGCTATTGTGTGCCAATGCAAGTGATGATTTGAAAATTTAACCACTGCTTGTTTACTATTCAGAAACTCCCAAAGCCTTCAAGAAGTGTAAAGTTTAGAAGAGCAGGCTAAATGTGATATGGAGATCCAATGGCAATCTTTTTTATGATTGGATCAATGAACTGTTTGGTCCTTCAGTGAAAAAAAATATTTGCTTAAGATGAACTTTTCACTCCATGTCTTGCTTGTTATGGGCAATGCCCCTGCCTATTCTCCAGGCCTACAAGACCACCTCTTCAAAGAATTTCAGTTAATCAAGATCCAATTTCTGCATTCCAGCACTGCTCTGTTATTATGGCATATGGACCAGCAGATTATTTCTGACATTAAGAAGCTCTACAATAAAGCACACGTCGACCATTGCTTTGATTTGACTGAAGCTATCAATTTCACTCTGAGAGTTTTGGAAATACGTCAACATCATTGCCTGCATCGAGATGATGGAAAAGGCATAGGAAGAGGTTACCAAGACAACTCTCACTTTTGCGTGGAAGCAGCTTTGGCCAGAGTGTGCTGTCGAATGTGACTCTGAGGAATTTGTGTCAGTACTTGTGGAGCCTGAAATCAACGAGATTGTCTTTGGCTAAGTGCATGGGACTAGAAGTGGATAATAGTGATATTGATGAGATTGTGGTAGATCACAGCCAAGAAATGACCAACTTATGCAGTTGCAGTGTGTTTCATAGCAGGAAGTTGTGGAGAGAAGTTCTCCAGAGGAGGAGGAGGAGGAGGCAGAGGAGGTGGTAACAGCAAAGCAGCAATCTTCTGGCCCAATAAGAGAAATGCTGAAAGCATGGGAATTAGTTGCATCATACACTGAAAATCATCATCTCAGTAAAGCAGTGCCTACATGCACTACAAATTTATTTGATGATAATGCTGTGTCACATTTTCACAAAGTGCTGAACCATCGGCAGAAAAAAAATGACTGTTGATAACTTCCCAGTAAAAAAAAAAAAAAAAAGTTATGTATTGTGAATAATAAAATACATAATTCTGTATGTATAATTTTCTTTGAATAAATGGTATGAATAAGATAAAACTTTTAGTACTTTTTCTACATGGAACACGTTATTGTGTTTTACATTAATTTATGTTGGATAAATTGGTTTTCTTAACAAGTGTTTTGCCCTATGAGTAAGGTTCTGGAACAAATTATGCTTGCTATGCAAGGTTCCCCTGTATTTTATGCATAGGAGGAGACACGGTGCAAAACCCCATGTGTGTTGAATATCAAAATCTGAATCAAAAAATTAATTATGGACAGGCACACTCCCTTAAGGCGAAGCTAAATTACTGTAGGCAAATGGGTTAATAAACACAATGAAATGTTAAGGCCCTGGCTGGGGTTTCTAAAGGGGGAACTGCCCTGCCTAATATTAAAATGTAAATATTGAAGACATTAACACCCTTTGGGGGCATACAATTCTTTCACAAGCTCGTGCGTGGTGCTCACAGGGACCTGAGGTATTGCAGCCCATTCTTCCTTTGCAGGCTGCATTTCTTCCCCCTTGCCCCTCCCTCCCCATCCTCTTCCTTCCCCGGTGCCAAAGTTCTTACTTATGCCAACCTGGCTATCCACCAGGTTTTCTGTATTCCTTGCAGTTTGGTTTGCCTTGCCTATCTTTTTCATCCATTCTTTTTGGCATTTTTGGTCCCCCTTAGGGGTTTGACCTTCACTTCTAAATTTTCTCTCTGTAGTGTGAGTCATTTGGGGAAGAGCTCCCTCCCTAGGAGCTGCAAGGTGGATTCCTCTCTCACCTTCCTTCCTCTCTTCCTTCCCAGCTATAGTCCCCCTCCAACCCACTAGATCACCAGCACTTTAGCCAATCTGTGTGATGAGGCTGTTATGTACCCTTCTTATTGAGCTCTATGACAATACAGGGATCACACTTCTGATACCTGAGCTGTTGCCTGTCCATGTATGCCTAGGAGTGGTTGCTTGTCATTCCTGAGCATCGGAACTCCTGGCAGCAGCCACTGCACCAGACAGCCCTTGCTGTGGCTGGGTGGTGCTGTTGTGATGATGTGATGATGTTTGGTTTGTGGGGCGCTCAACTGCGTGGTTATCAGCGCCCGTACAATTGCCCAATCTTTACTCAGTCCAATTTCGCCACTTTCCCGGATGATGATGAAATGATGAGGACAACACAAACACCCAGTCATCTCGAGGCAGGTGAAAATCCCTGACCCCGCCGGGAATCGAACCCGGGACCCCGTGCTCGGGAAGCGAGAACGCTACCGCGAGACCACAAGCGGCGGACTGGTGCTGTTGTGGAGAGCCCCTGATCAGAGTGGGTGGTATCAGGGTGAATGCTTTGCGTATGAACTGTATCAAGCTCCAAAAATCTGGCAGCTCTTCTGCAGCTGTTTCTTCGGCTGGTAACAGATCATTGAATGCTGCTTCTTATGACCCTGCATCCTTTCCCTGTCTACCCACTGGGAGGAGGGTCAGGCTCACCAGCTTGGGGTGAAACACTTTCCCCGCTACCTGGTCTGTACTGGGATGGACGGGGAAACATTCACTGCCACAAAGCTGTTATTTTTTGTGGAAAATATCAAAGACTTGTTTGGCAAAGTAAAGTGTCTCGGCAGGATGTGGTTGGGTTCACTTTTGATTAAAACTACTTCTGCTGCTCGTCTGCAGCCCTTCATGCTTGTGGTCATCTTGAGGATGTCATGGTGTCCATTACACATTACGAGTCTTCGAATATGATTCAGGGGATCATTTCTCGTAGGAACCTCATCCTTCAAACTGATGAAGAATGATGGGGTGTTCGTTTTGTTTGGCTTGTGCAGAAAAGTTGTAAGGACAATTGCACTGGTACTGCTGTCTTTATTCTCGCTTTTGAGGAAGATACTCTCAAGCTTATATGTTATCAGTGTGATGTGAAGCCGTATGTCCTGCCACCCAAGAAGTGTTTTTGGTGCTCACATTTCGGGCACATGTCATCCCAGTGTACAATGGACCCACTCCATTAGGGGAGCCCCTGCATTCTGCTGGATGATGACCCAGTGCCATGTTTGGCTCCAGCCTATTCACTACCTATTTGGATACCCACTCTGTGCTTATTCAATGGAACTGTCATGGATACTGCCATCACCTCCCAGAGCTACAATCCCTTACTGCCTTTTACTTGGCATCTTGTTTTGTTCTCCAGGAATCTCATTTTACTGATGCTCCCTCATTGATCCTTCACGTGTTCCGTGCTCTGTGTTGGAACCAGGTTGGTCCTTTGTGGCTTCCATTGGTTCGTATATGTATTGTTAGTATATGGATCCCACTTCGTACCACATTGTAAGCAGTTGGTGTCCGGGTCCACTTGAACTCTGTGGTCACGGTTTGCAATCTCTATCTCCCTCCTGACTGGCCACCTACATTTGCAGCCCTAACTGCCCTCCTTCAGCAACACCTCCCTCCCTCCCCTTGTCAACAGGCAGAATCCTACAACGAACCTTTCACTGAATGGGAGCTTCTTCTGGCCCTCTCCCGTTCCCACAATTCAACTCCTGGCCCTGATTCCATCCATAACAAATCGCTTCAGCACCTCAGTCCTCCACAATGACAGTATCTCGTCCAGGTGTTTAACCGTATTTGGCTGCAAAATATTTTTCCCTCTCAATGAAGAGACAATATTGTGGTTCCTGCCCTTAAGTCTGGCAAGGATCTCTCATTCCTTGATAGTTACCAGGCAGTCAGCCTGACCAATGTCTCGTGCAAGTTACTAGAATGGATGGTGGCTTGTTGGCTCAATTGGTTCCTCGAATCTTGGACCTTCTATCTCCTTAGCAGAGTAGCTTTCAGCATGGATGATCTCTGATCAGTTATTGTGTGCCCTCCAGGGGCAGATTTACAGCTTTACATGAAATTCCTTTTTGCTCAATCTTGGGCTGACTTTCTGACTTTTGGGAGCTGCCCCCCTGCCTAATAAACTTTGTTGCTATCCAGGAAACTCCCACCACGTGGTATTCTTCCCTCTGCCTCTCCTGACAGGAATCTACTATCCTCTGCCATCTTCATATTTGCCAAACTAGGTTGATGTATGGTTTTTAATCTCACAGTGAGCTGTCTTCCTTTGCAGTTGTGAGACTTCCCTCATGGTGATTCATATTTTGCTGGACTGTCCCCACCTTTTGGTCCTTTGCAGTAATTATGCCTTCCCATCTCCCTTGTTACGGCTGTTAGTGGATGACCTGTGCATGGTTATGTTCGTCCTTGGTTTTCTTCATGAATGTGAATTGTCCTCTCAGGCTTAAGTCCTTGCATTTTCGTCTGGAATTTGAGTCCCTCAGTTAGCGTAGACATTGGTTATGGAGACCTTGACCTTGCCTCCACACCAGCCAGGTTCTCCCCACCTTTTCCCACTGTTTTGTGTGGTGTGTTGTGCAGTTTTGTTTCCTCTTTTCTTATGTCTTCTTCCTCTGGTGTTGTCCCCATTGTATCATGATAATTGTGTGGTGTGGGTGTCTGGGTGGGTCAGTGGTGGCGCTGGTGCCCCACCATGCGTAGCGTTTCTAAGGTGTCCCTGCTATCCTCATTTTCACTTACCCCACTCCTGTTCTTTCATCTTTCTGCTGCCCTGACATCCCTTTTCCCTCTTTGTGTGCCCATTGTCCCTTCCCCTTAACTGGACTGTGCTCTTTGTGTCATTCCTCCCTTGATTTCTACCATCTTAGGTCATGGGACTGATGACCTCGCTGTTTGTTCGTCCACCCCCCCCCCCCCTGTCCAACCAGCTAAGTTGTTAATAAAAACACAATATGAATGAGTGTATAAACCCAAATATGGAGATGCATATGACTGTCTGGCACTAAACAAAGTTAAAATATAATATGTACCAAGAGCTCCAAATAATTGCAATTCTCAAAATGAATTCTGGTCAGGGCTTTTCCAAACATATCGGTGATGCTATTATTGTGCACTGTGTAAATTACAACTGAAAGATCAACAGACGTTGGGTCCATCTGTGGCTCTTTGAAGTGCGATGCTACGATTGGGCTTCTGTAGACAGGAACATTGGGTGCCAAAATGGCTACTACAGTGGCAACTGCTGCCTGCAGAGATGTGTTCAGCAACAAGATTCCCATTGAAGTCTTCTCTTGTCTATCATAAATGAGCAGCCTGCTATTTTCTTCTCGCCAAGACAACCTGACCACCAATGATTTTACAAACCCTCTCTCTGCAAATGGAGCAATTGCTTTTTCTGCAGAGATCCTGCCAAGAGAGTGTCTCACATAAAAACTCCAGTGACTTCCATAACCTCGTCTCTTCTCAAAAAACTTACCCTATGTGACCTGGTCTCCTGATGTTACAAGTATTTTTACTAATTAGTATTGTTTGGCGTCCAGCAGTTAGCATCACTTTGCAGGTTCTGAGAAAGTTAAGAACTGTGTCCGTGGCTAGCTCTAACTCTGCGGCCTCTTCATGTTTTTTGGAAAGCTGGAGATTCTTATCTGCTGAACGCACTACTCAAATATGACAAAATGCCTGCCTCCTACTGATATAAGTGTTTCTCTCACCCCACAGCTCTGCTTGCCCAGCCAGAGTGGGAATGTGCTGTAGAACTAAATAAAAGCTGCTGTCTCCTGGGGGACTGTCGGACAACGCAACTTTCACCTGGCCAACACACTTTTGCCTAGCTGCAGCCTGACCAGACTCCATTCTCACGAATGTCAGTGTCCCTGCTGCATTCCAAGCCCCATTTTTGTGCCGAATCCCACATCACTTGTCCTGAATCTGTGTAATTAAGACAAGAAGGGTCACTGCCATCATATTGACTCTTCAGATCTATTATTTTTAGATCCTGCCTCGTCATTATCCTCTATTGAAATTGATTATCGTATTGAATGAAAAGAGAAAGGATCGAACAGCTTGCTGCCTTTTAGTAGTGAAACAGACAGTATGACTTGTGTAATGCAAGCCAAAGATAATGTTGGCAGTTTGTTCATGTGATGTTACCTAGTTTTTGCTTCATCCCTCTTTTATCATGGAAATACTGCCAATATTTGAACTGTTCATAAAGAGTAGTCAATTAAGATATGCAGCTTTTCATTATTATTCTCTTATGCATATCCTTCAACACCAACATCCGTATGTATTTCAATTCTCTGGGAGACCAGGCTAACAAAATTATTAGTTGTGTTTTACCAGGTAGAGCAAATGAGTCCTCCTCGACCTCTGAAAGATAAAACAGAAATGGAATCTGAAAAGTAAGGTACTTTGTAATGCAAATGGTGAAAGGCTTTGGAATGTTGTTGATAAATTTAAGGTATTTAGTATTCAGAGCAGAACAGTGCAAAATTAGATGCATTGAGTCGATGAAGTAAGGCATAGAAGTATATGAGGGCCAGGCAGGCATAGGAATTGCTCTGAGGTAAAACCAGCTGATTCATTTGATGAAGTAATTGGCGTAGTCATGAAGCAATGGACCACTGTTCATAGTGACAGAAATTCATTATGAAATTATATTTTGTGAACCAATTTAACGTATTCTAGTTTTCTGGTGAACACATTTAATAATACTTAATTTTGTATTGTAAGCAGCTGACTTTCCCAGCAAGCTGCCGCAATCCACTTTGCCACATCCTGCTTTTATTTTGGGACCAGCCGTCAGCTTCTTCATGATAACGAGTCAAGGACTTCATCGCACACTCAAATCTTTGGTTTTTGTGGTCCTCTGTTAGGAGTTTCGGGACCCAACAGGAGCACAGTTTCCTAAACTTTAGGTGTTCAGAAACAATGTTGTAAAGCACTGATCTTGGAACTTCAGGAAATTCTTTTGAGAGACCTGTTATCGTCAAGCACCTGTTCTCACGAATCCTCGCTTCAATTGAAGCCACCAAATCATCTGTAATCAAAGCAGGGCAACCAGAGTGTTCCTCATCATGGATGTTGTCACGACCATCTTTGAATTCTCGTACTCACTTACGCACTTTGCTTTCACTCATAACAGTATCACCATACACTTCGCAAATCTGCCGATGAATTTCTGCTGCAGACAGGTCCCTTGCTGACGAAAACCATATCACTTAGCAAACCTCACACGCGGCGGGCGAATTGATAGTCTTAAACATTTTGAAAGCACAGAACAGAACCGTACAGGTTAGCTACAGAGCTGAAACTGAGCACAGTTGTTCCCAAGGCATGCTGGTACACGACGCATGTGCTCGTTGTGGTATGTGCGTGAACTACTAGTGTCTACAACAAAACGGACCTTACTTAAAAAACATGCCTCGTACAACTGAATGAAACACTATTTTTACACCATATGTGTTTTACCTTTATTCTTTGCAAGGCATCTTCAGTGGCCTGGAATATGTAAATATTTCTGCTTACACTAATTAGTTTACATTTAGGATGTTGTAGGTATAGGTTATAAACAGTTCTGGCTCATTTTGCTTTTCTCTGATGCAGTAATAATTTAAAGTTCTACTTTGATGGATGTTAATCTACATGTTGTGTCTTTGTTCCTTTGTTGTTGCTGCCCTGCTTCTTATAGCTGCTATTACAAATTTTGTTTTCAGATTTCACAGCACTAGGAACTGAACACTTTGTGTTATTGATTTGTTTTGGTAGTTGTTGCCAAATGTTGAATGGTATCGCTAACTATGGAATGTTATTGCCAACTATTGAGTGCATTTTTGTGATATCTTCCATTGTTTCTTTTACTAAGTAGAGAGTCTGTATTGATGTGTATTTGTTCAACAATGGCTTTATGGATGTGGTAATTTTCTTCTTGCATTTGTATAAGTTTCTTGTGGCTGTTTATTATGATTTTCATGTGATGTTCCGTGTTTGTAAGATGGTGGTTGTAGTGTTTTAAGTTGTAACGTCTCCGCTCTCGCGTACGTTAACTCTTTAAAGCCTGTACTATGGTAAGTTGACAGGCTTCACCTTATAAGAAAGGATTTTAGTAAATATGTTGACCGCGTGTACCTGAATGGAGGCCAAATCAGACTGACACCCACTCAGTAACAACAATGATACGTCAAGCAAGTCTAATGTGCAACTACACGTTAGGATGGACAAGAAACATACACAGCAGATGCTACCAATTGTTAATAATACGGTCGCCAGCCTAATTAGGCATTAACTGAGTTTCTTCCCTGTACAAGAGGAAGTACGTTCAAGCATAACAACACGTAGTAATACTGCAATATATGGTAAATTTTAGAACCAGAAAAATCTACTGAACTAAGAATCTCACTTTCTGTACTAATATGGACACACCATATAAATACACAACATTACACTATAATGATGACTACAAACTGCGTTTTGTCTATTGATCCGACTGAAATCGGGCATAGGTTACCCTAGAAACAGCACTTTTGAAACACACATACAATGTCAATTTTAAGAAGGGTAAAACACTGATAAATTTAGGTTTTATATTGACTTTAACTTTGCTGGTCAAAGCAGTTCAGTACACTTCAGGATTTAAATAAATAGAAAAGAAAGAAAGGGGGGGGGGGGGGGGAGACCCTGAAACTGTTATGATCACTGCATTGGAATTTTAATTATTGAAAGAATTAAGCATTCAAGATTTCCAAAATATGATTTATCACTCTTTTTGTCTTATTTCCTGCTCATTTAACTACCGTTATTTTTGTCTCAATTTAAATAAACTTCATTACTAAACTAATTTCAACATTATCTTCCAACTTTGTCATACCTATATTATTCGTCCAGCATTCATTAACAACAAAATTCTTTAAATATCCTTTTAACAGTGATAGGCCTGCAGGTAATTATTATTAACATAAACTTTAAATCTTCATCTTAGGATACTCGGATTGCACAACATGTGGAAAGGACCCTGTCTAGGTTAGTTGTGAGGATAATTAATTGATAGGACAGTTCTGGTAAAATTTAAGTTATTATTGAACAGTATGTAGCAAAAGTGACACTGGTCCACACGAATACAGTACTGAAAGTTTCAACCTGTTCGTATCGATGAGGCGGTCGGCAGGCGGCGAGATGGCGAAGTACAAAGCACATGTGCAATTACAGCAATGGCTCATGAAATATCGGCACTTTACTTCTTCATGGCGTCGCAATGCTTTTCCATTTAGTGCCTACGGAATATTGTCATGCTGTATAGACGTTGGAAACAGCGCATCCGAGGCTCAACGAAACCACTTTTTCCAGGAGAGCCTCCTCGACCCAGCACGTGTTTCTCAGATCGATGCCCAACTCCGACTAACTCTGCTGAGCCCGTTATGCCGTGCAGCGCCCGTGTGCAATTTCCCGCGCTCCCCTGCCTCCACCTTTTACCGCTCCCCTACAGACAGGGTATTCACCAAAGGTTTTACATTCCACATATTCTAATACATTACCTACGTATGGACCAGGCATACAATTACATCTTTCACATCTTACAATATTTCCAACATTAGTTCCACTTCTCTTTGATTACAACATTACTTGAAATTTGACATAAATATTAAAATTTACATCGAAAACTGTTTATAGCTTCTTCAACATAATGGCATGAAACAAAAAAGAAATGAAATCTAAACATCGATTATACTAATTTATTGAAATTCAGAAGAAAAAAATTTATTACGTATACAGTAGGATAACGTTAGTGTTGTTACACATGCCCCTGTTTCCATTAAATTTCACTAAGTGCAAATTTGATGGGAACACTGAACTTTATATTTATACAGTGGTTCTGAATCTTTGTGTGATTGTCCCATAAAAAAAAATTTTATACCACAAACTTCCTTTCACTCACTTTACATAAGTATATAATTTTTTTTTTATTTTTTTTTTTTACATATCAAGAACATTTACCTATCGTTTGCTTAAGTGCCTTTGGCACAGTCCAACCTCCTATCACAACATTATTTAAGTAGCAAACTACTCATCATTGTTCAATTTCTCAGACAAATAAAAACCAAATTTGGAACACAAACACTTATTTACAAAAGCAAATACAAATATCTATATACACTATAAAACAATTTGTTGCTGCTTGCATTGAATGGCAGTCCATTTCCTTATTTACTAAAAAAAAACACAATAATATTTAGAAAATTTCTACACACATTTGCTGCCTATTATTCAGATTTGGGCAGTCCTTTTCACCTCATATTGTCACATCTCCTGTATCACACTTACAATTCTCCTTTGACTATTTATCTGCCCTCTTTGGTGTTTGGCAGTCCTTTATATTATGGTTCATACACTGCCCATTTTCATTTTTGACAGTCCCATCTTTTATCTGGCTGACAGCATTTATCCTTTCTTTTCAGCCCTTTTTCTCCATACCTCTTTACATTTATTGTACAATTGGTAATCTGAAACTCACATAATTACATTAGTACACTGATATTGGTCTACCTAAGTTACAAAGGTTTGTTACATTTGGCATAAATTAGCTTCAGCACAATATACAGCATATTTACTGTAAATTGTTTTCTGATTGTACTTAGTTCACTCACTTCTAGGAACATACAGTTTCAGGTCCACAACATTTCTTACACCTAAAGGTCTTTTGGATTTTGAGTAGATCAGGTAGTAAGCATTATCGTGTGGAATGTTCTGTATTATATACGGTCCATTATAAATATATTTAAATTTGGAAATTTCATGGTTCAGTTCACTAGATTTTTCGTGGGTTTTTAAAAGAACATAATCTCCAATTTTAAATTTTGAAACTTTCAGATTTTTATCATATCTTTTAGATCTCGATTCAGCTTTTTGCTTTGCCCTTTTTCTGACTAATTCTTTCTTTTGACTCAACCCCAAACTTGTACAAGGCAGAAACTCTAGTTTTTCCTCAATTAAACTTTTACTTCTGCTGTCTAACAAAATTTCTTCTGGTGGGAACCCAGTAGATTCATGATGTAATGTGTTCATGACAGTCTCAAAGTCCGATATAAACTTGCACCAGGCCCTATGGTTATGACTGCAGTACTTTCTACACAATCTCCCGATTTCTCGCATGTACCTTTCAACCGGGTTGCTAGCAGGATGATAAGCTGATATATATTTAACCTCCACACCATTTTGCTCCATTCCTTCTTTCCAAATTTTGGATATGAACTGGGGTCCATTGTCAGATAGTACTGCCTTGGGTTTCCCGATGGCTCTGAAATATTCAACCATCCTACTAAATACAGCTTTTGCTGTTGCTCTTTTCAAGGGGTATAATTTCACAAACTTTGAGAATACTTCCAAAATTACTAAAATATATGCACAATTTCCCGAAGTCTTTGGGAGGGGACCATATAAATCTACTGATAATAATTCTAGGGTGTCTTCAGGTAATGTACTTTGCATTGGACCTCTATTAGTTCGGTTTGGTGCTTTGGCCCTTTGACAAACATCACACAACTTAATTCGTTCCTTTACCTTCTTACTGATACTACCAGCAATCACTATTACATTATTCAATTTATTCAAACATTTCTTTGGACCACTATGCCCCAATGCTAAATGAAAATAGTCTATGACCTCGGTAGCGAACTGGTGTGGCCAACATACTCTCCACTCCTCAGTGGCTAATTCTTTCCTCCTATATAAAATGCCCTTAAAGATTTTGTAATACTTCTTAATTTGAGGATACTGCACACTGTCAAAATTTACTTTCACAGATTTCCATGTCGGATCCTCATTCTGATGGTATCTCATATTTTTACATATTTGTTCAATTTTCCTTATTCCTGAAACCTCTTTCATATACCTTATCTGAAAAGTACCCTCTTCACCATTTTCATTGGGCACTTCACTCATACCATTAGGCAATCGAGATGAAGCATCTGCCACATAATTCTCATTACCCTTAACATAGCAAATCTCGTAATCAAATTGTTGCAGGTACAATGCCCAACGAGTTAGCCTGCCATTAAGTAAACGACAATCCTTAAGAAAAGTTAAAGCTTTGTGGTCAGTATGTATGATGAGCTTATGGCCCCACAGATAATTTCTGAATTTCTTTAACCCCCATATAATGGCTAAAGCTTCCTTTTCTGATATAGTGTAGTTTCTCTCGTATTTTGTTAGAATTCTACTTGCAAATGCGATAGTCCTGTGTTCAGTTTCTTTGCCATCACAGATTTCCTGGAAAACTTCTATACCAATTCCATAAGCACTGCTGTCAGTACTCATATGGAAAGGTTTTGACAGTATGGGGTGATGCAGAATATTGTCATTCAAAAGTTCACTTCTTAAATTTTCAAAATCTCTCGTGCACCCTTCGGTCCACACAAAAGCACTATTTTTCTTAAGTAGATTATTCAAATGAGGACTATTAAAAACTTGCCCCTTGACGAATTTTCTATAAAACCCACATAAACCCAAAAAGGCTTTCAACTGTTTTCTATTTCTAGGAACTGGACATCCTGCTATTGCACTTAACTTTTCCGGGTCCTTGCCAATACCGGTCGTAGTAATAATGTGCCCCAGAAACTTTATTTCCGACTTCACAAATTCACATTTCTTCCACTTAAGCATCATGCCACCTGCTTGTAGAGCAACAAAAACTTTCTGCAATAATTCACAATGCTCTTGCCATTCTTCTGTAGCAATCAGTAAATCATCTACATAAATGGTCAGCCGGGAACTCAATTCTCTCCCTAATACAAAGTCCAGTGCCCTAATAAATACTGCCACCGAAGTGCTAAGCCCAAATGGTACTACTTTATACTGATAGCATTTCCCCGCAAATAGAAAAGCGGTATATTTACGGGATTCTTTACTCAAAGGAATTTGCCAGTATCCGGCGGTCATGTCCAGACTGGTTAAATACTTCACATTATAAAAATTTTGAAGCATTTCGTCCAGATTTTCAGGTATGTCTATTTCCCTTTTTACAATTTTGTTCAAAGTCCTGGCGTCAATAACTACTCTTACTCCCCCATCCCTTTTTGTTCATGATGATAAGGGGACTATTATATTCGCTGCTACTCCATTCGATTACACCCCATTCTATCATTTTATCTATTTCCACTTGCACAGCCTGCCTCTTTGATATGGGTACCGAAAACGGTCTTACAAAGAAAAGTTTATGCTCTATTGTCTCAATCTGGTATTCAAAGTTCTTAACTAGGCCAGGTTTGTCCGAAAATACGGTGCTGTTACTTTCTAAAATATCAAGCAATTCTGTTTTCTGTTCGGGAGATATCTCCTTCAAATATTCCACAATTTCTTTAAAATTATGCCCCTGCTTGTCACTCTCATTTATTAACCTCTGGACATGGTACACCTCATACTTGTTTGTCAAACCATCATTCCCTTGGTCGATCTCCAACAATAAAGAATCAATTTCTGAATCGAACACCTTCCCATATTCCTCAAATTTTAATTCTAAATTCCTAGATGCACTATTAATTTTGATCACTTCCTGGCTACAATCAATAATAACCTTTTCTTTATCCAACCAATCTATTCCCAGAATCATTTCAGTACTCAAGTCTGGCACAACCAAAAAATCGTGTTCAAAGTTTTGTCCTTTTATACTAAATTCAACCAAAATCTGGTTCTTTACCGGCTTGCTAGTCTTGCCAGCAGCACCAACAATTTTTACACCCGTCACTGACATAATTACTATTCCAGGCTCATCACAAATGTGTTCGAAAAACGCCTGGGAGATTGTGCTTATCTGAGATCCCGTATCAAGAAGTACCTGCAATTTCACATTATAAATTTCAACTGGTATTATAGTTTGTTTCACCGTCGAATGTTTTTCATTGTTGTGATCTTCCCTAAGCAAATCCGGGTCGACGATAACTTCGTCCCAAGATATGCTTTTAACATTCACCCCACCTATATCTGGCGGTTTCTTTGGTTCCGGGAGTTCAAAGTCATTGATTACTTGAACTCTTTGTAAAATAGACCCTGAGTCGTCAGGCGGCTCTTTCTTTCTTTGTTCAGTCTGAACATCTGGATTTTGTTTTGAAACTTCGTCATCATTAGGTATAATATCGCAATTAACTGTATTTCCATTATTTTCACTAGTACCGAAATATTCGTCATCTGAACTATCGTCAGAATCCGACCATTCTGGATCGCTTTCAGGTTCTAACATAAAAGCTTTTCTGAGACAGGCACTAAGTTCTTCCTCTGCATTTTCTTCAGGTTTTGATTTTAACTCAATATCTTCTTTCGACAAAACGTCCCCGTTATCAGCTTTACTCACATCTACTGTTACTTCGTATTTAGTGTAATCCTCGTGGACTTCAATTACTTTTAGGTCATTACCAGCCTCTTCCTCACGGTGCCTTTCGGTAGCAGCTCGTACTGTTGGCGGATCGTTAACAGAAGTTACTTCCTCGTCAATGCTTAGGATTTCATCCTCTAATTCCTTCCTATCTTTAATCATTGTCCTATCGGCAGCACGCATACTCAGCGCGGCGCTGTTTACTCTCTCCTCTTCAACTTTGGGCCACATCACCTTATCGACGTCCCTTTTATCTCCTTTTTCACTAATTAACTTCCTTGCCTCATACTCCTTCTTAAAATCCTCCCACTCACATTGCTTTAGGCCCTTGTACAGATCATCGATCTGCACACACCAATCAGTTACTTCTGCTAGTTCGTTCTCGCCATTTACTTTATTGCTAACACTGCTAACCGCACCTCTCTGTGTATTCGCCACGGAATTACCTCTCGTAATGTATTCACCAGTTCTTACGGCAATGTTCGTACCTAATGCTGCCGCATTGTTAGCGGCTTCTCTCTGAACAGCTGTTCTGCTTGGCTGGGCCGTTGCCCTCTGATGCTCCACTCGCCTGTTAACGAGTATCGCTCTGCGCTGCGAAGATGACTCATTCGTGCCCGCACCTGACACTTGTTTCGCAACAACACGTTGCGTCGATCCACGCCTGTCTCTAACCTGTCTCATAACTTTACTGTCAGTCCGGTAACTTTTCTTAAATCGGGGCCGATATGTATTGTCCGCTTCCGTTTGGCCCGCAACGTTCGCGGAAATCAGTTTCCCGCGTCATTATTATCTTGCGCGGTATACCCTCTACCGCGACCTAGATAACTTCCCCTTCCTCTGCCTCTGCCTCTTCCTCTCTGTATCACGTTGACGCGAAACCCTTCGCCGTCATTTCTCTCGTCCCTATTATGATTATTTCTATTGCCAACATTCTGGAAATTGACACGACTTTCGCACCAATGGTCTTCGTCTTCGACCCTTTCGAGAAACGCTTGGAAGCTGCGATGATTGCTTCCCACGTATCTCTTTGAATCTTCTGGAAGCTTTTTATATAGCTCCCATATTATTTCAGAATCGGATCTTCTTCCTCTTAAATGCGTCAACTTCCGGTACCAATATTCGCAGAAATCTTTTAAAGAATTCCTGCCCCTGTTATCATGAAGTTTGGCCATGATAAACTCGCGCCACAAATGATCCTGTTTTTGTTCGGACCAATATTCTTCCGTAAATTTTTGCTTAAATTCTTCGAACGTCATTCGTTCGGTATTCAAATTAATTCCCCAGCGCTTAGCGTCACCTGCTAAGGCGCTAATTACTACGTTTATCTTTTCCTGATCAGACAAGTGTTCAGGAAATATTCTCTCGCAATTTTTGATGAAATCTAACGGATGCCATCCGTTATGTTTCTTGGCGGGATCGAAGCGTTCCTCACCTTCCAATAGCTTCGTAAGTGGTGTGCCATTACAGACAACACCAGGTCTATCTTTAATTTTACTCTCAAGATTGAAAATTTTGTCTTGAATTTTCGAAGTATTTTGTTCACACTTTTGTACATGTCCGGTAAATTTTTCGCCTAATTCTCTTTCAGTGTCTAAAACTGCCCTTTTCAATTGTGGTATTCCGTGTTGACATTCGTTTACGATCTCAGTTTTAAGACGGAAAACCTTTTCGTCTACTTTGGTTTCAACCAGAGGCTCTACTTTCTCTTGGATGCTGAGAATTTCAACATCAAACCTACTGTTAATGTTGTCAATTTCCCCCTGCATAGTATCCATATTTTTGTTAATTGTGTCAATTTCAAATTTCATAGTATTTACTACAGAGCTTAAACTACCCACTTGTTGTTCTACCTGTTCTATTTGTTTATTAATTTTAATTCCTTGTTCTTCGACCTGTGCTTTAAGCTGACCAACGTGTGTTTTAAGCTGATCATTCTGGGTTTTGAGCTGATTACTTTGAGTTTTAAGTTGCTCGTCAACGTGTCTTTTAAGCTGATCATTCTGTCCTGCAATTTGTTTGGTTAATTGTTCAAATAAATCGTTCATGCTTAAAATTTTCACACTGTTTTGCTCTACAGAATCGGTGTGTTCCGATCCTACTTCAAAAGTTTCTTTCGGTTCTTTCTTTATCTGTAGTGAATCAAACATGTCAGTGGATTCGTTCACGTACCCACTATCATCTACAAAGTCATCCCCTACTTCTTGTTTTATCCCTTGCTGTGTTCGAGGCAATCTCGACATTTCAATCTGTTCATTAACATGTTCGTGATATTGTATATACGCCAATTGCCTTTTGCTAACGCCATCTGTTATCTGGAAGTGTAAACTCCTGCTATTGCCATGCGCCTCTTCCATTGCGCTCGGCACTTCTACCCTGTCTACTTTCCTGTCCATACTGAATGCAAATTACACCACACTACCGTACTTGACGTTCACTGCTATTTATTTTACTGACTAATATTGCGATTCGTGCCACTGAACAACCACTGTTCGGTATTCACGTTAATTTGTGACCGACAACAACTGGATGTCCTGTCACGGTCGCCACTTGTAACGTCTCTGCTCTCGCGTACGTTAACTCTTTAAAGCCTGTACTATGGTAAGTTGACGGGCTTCACCTTATAAGAAAGGATTTTAGTAAATATGTTGACCGCGTGGACCTGAATGGAGGCAAAATCAGACTGACACCCACTCAGTAACAACAATGATACGTCAAGCAAGTCTAATGTGCAACTACACGTTAGGATGGACAAGAAACATACACAGCAGATGCTACCAATTGTTAATAATACGGTCGCCAGCCTAATTAGGCATTAACTGAGTTTCTTCCCTGTACAAGAGGAAGTACGTTCAAGCATAACAACACGTAGTAATACTGCATTATATGGTAAATTTTAGAACCAGAAAAATCTACTGAACTAAGAATCTCACTTTCTGTACTAATATGGACACACCATATAAATACACAACATTACACTATAATGATTACTACAAACTGCGTTTTGTCTATTGATCCGACTGAAATCGGGCATAGGTTACCCTAGAAACAGCACTTTTGAAACACACATACAATGTCAATTTTAAGAAGGGTAAAACACTGATAAGTTTAGGTTTTATATTGACTTTAACTTTACTGGTCAAAGCAGTTCAGTACACTTCAGGATTTAAATAAATAGAAAAGAAAGAAAGGGGGGGGGGGGGGGGGGGAGACCCTGAAACTGTTATGATCACTGCATTGGAATTTTAATTATTGAAAGAATTAAGCATTCAAGATTTCCAAAATATGATTTATCACTCTTTTTGTCTTATTTCCTGCTCATTTAACTACCGTTATTTTTGTCTCAATTTAAATAAACTTCATTACTAAACTAATTTCAACATTATCTTCCAACTTTGTCATACCTATATTATTCGTCCAGTATTCATTAACAACAAAATTCTTTAAATATCCTTTTAACAGTGATAGGTCTGCAGGTAATTATTATTAACATAAACTTTAAATCTTCATCTTAGGATACTCGGATTGCACAACATGTGGAAAGGACCCTGTCTAGGTTAGTTGTGAGGATAATTAATTGATAGGACAGTTCTGGTAAAATTTAAGTTATTATTGAATAGTATGTAGCAAAAGTGACACTGGTCCACACGAATACAGTACTGAAAGTTTCAACCTGTTCTTATCGATGAGGCGGTCGGCAGGCGGCGAGATGGCGAGGTACAAAGCACATGTGCAATTACAGCAATGGCTCATGAAATATCGGCACTTTACTTCTTCATGGCGTCGCAATGCTTTTCCATTTAGTACCTATGGAATATTGTCATGCTGTATAGACGTCGGAAACAGCGCATCCGAGGCTCAACGAAACCACTTTTTCCAGGAGAGCCTCCTCGACCCAGCACGTGTTTCTCAGATCGATGCCCAACTCCGACTAACTCTGCTGAGCCCGTTATGCCGTGCAGCGCCCGTGTGCAATTTCCCGCGCTCACCTGCCTCCACCTTTTACCGCTCCCCTACAGACAGGGTATTCACCAAAGGTGTTACATTCCACATATTCTAATACATTACCTACGTATGGACCAGGCATACAATTACATCTTTCACATCTTACAATATTTCCAACATTAGTTCCACTTCTCTTTGATTACAACATTACTTGAAATTTGACATAAATATTAAAATTTACATCGAAAACTGTTTATAGCTTCTTCAACATAATGGCATGAAACAAAAAAGAAATGAAATCTAAACATCGATTATACTAATTTATTGAAATTCAGAAGAAAAAAATTTATTACGTATACAGTAGGATAACGTTAGTGTTGTTACAAAGTGCTCTGCATACAACACACAGTGACAAATATAGTAAAGGAACAGGGCTTCCAAATAGCATATAAAACTGTGTAAACCCTCCAATCAAACTTAAGCCACCCAACAATTAAGAGCGACAAAGTCCAGGGATCGAGGATATGCAAATGTGGATGTCAAAATTGTGATGCAGTATACATAGGCATGACGTGCAGGAATTTTAAAACACAGTTCGAAGTACACATTAGGTGTTGGATGCTTGGAAGAAACCATTCCACATTTGAAGTGCACTTAAAAAAATCACAACCGCTATCCTACAAACATATAACGAGATGTAAAAATAATCAGAATAAACAACCAAGACAAATACCTGCTACAGATACAGGGAAACTGTAGTGTCCATAAAGCCATTGTTGAGAACAGACATCTAAATGCAGCAGACATACATCAATACAAACTCTCTAGTGAACCTACTAAAGAAAAATAATACAAAAATTATTTCACTTGTACTTGCAGCCATATTAACACAAATACATATATTTTCTCAATCTAAATCTCTCTCTCTCTCTCTCTCTCTCTCTCTCTCTCTCTCACTCACACACGCACACACACACACACACACACACACACACACACACACACACACACACACACACACACATCACAGATATCACAAAATACATTAGACAGTTGCCGGTAACATTCAGTATTTGGCAACATTAACCAAACTAAGCATCAAAACTCAAAACTGAACATTTAGTTCTTAGTGCTGTTGAGTCTAAAACAAAATTTCAAATGGCAGTTATAAGAAGCAGAACAGTGATAACAAAGAAACAAAGACACAATGTGTAGATGAACATCCATGAAATCTGTAAGTATAGCTTAAAAATTTTAACTGCATCATGAAAAGCAAAAAGTGGCAGAATTGTTTATAACCTATACATACAATGTTCTGAATGTAAGCTAAATGGTATAAACGAAAGTATCTACATCTTACAGGTGACTGAACACGCATTGCCATTGCGAAGAAGAAAAGTACAATGCAGATGGCACAAAAATTGTTTTATTCAGTTGTGATTAGACAGTTCCAAAATAAAAATTATCGACATACATAGAACTTTGTATCTGTTTGGAATTGCTCCAGAAAGTGATTCCACATTACTTAAATGACTGAAAGAAAGCTACTTTTTCTAATGCTTTAGACACCAAAATTAGCAATTATGTGTAGGACAGATGTTGCTGAATTCGAACATTTGAGAAGCTCTGTAATAAAGGATTGTCGATTGAGATCTGTGATGTGTGATTTCCAATTTAAGTTCTGATCGGTATCCACAATTAGGAGCTTAGAACAGTCGTTTTTTGTGTTTCCTTTACCCCATGCTGTATTGCTACTGATGATGATAAAGCTCTTCTTGTACAGAATTAAAATGAACTGTGTTTTTTCTAAGTTAAGTGATTGACCTTTTGCTGAGAACCAGTCAGTAACACTTAACGAATATTTCATTTTTTGTTGTTGCAGCTGTGTTAGTGTTGATCATGAAGTGTGCATTATCATCAAAGACAACTATTTCTCCTGTCAGCGTGAGATAGAGGTAATTTATACATAGCAAGAACTGGAGTGGTCCCAGAATTGAACCCTATGGAATGCCAGTAGAAATTTGTTTCCAATCAGAATAAGATCCACATGAGAGCAACATGAGCTAACATGAATCTTTGTTTCCTATTAGTTGAATATGAAGTGAACCACTTAGTATATCCCAAGAGTGATGTTTCTCTAAAATAATTTGTTCGCACATTCAAATACCAATACAAAAATCGCAGTTAGTGAAATCTTGTCATTAGGGTATTTTAATACACACTCAATGAAATTTTAGAAACATGCTCAGTGAAGACAACTCTTCTGAAATCCAAATTATGACTGGTTAAGCATATTATATTTGCAAATATGCTTAGTCTTTCTTTAACACATTACCTTTTCCAAAGTTATGTTAACTACTTAAGCCCCACCTTATTCTATTATTTGCTCCTGTGAACGTGTACGTGTTATCCAGGTCTTGGAGTCACTCATGTCCATGTGGAAAGTATTTATTGAGGTTAATGAAGGCGATATTGGCCTGATGTACTCGACGATGCCCTTTAGCTACACTGTCTAAAGGATCGTCCTAAGAAATACCAAACTAAGATCAGCTTGAAAATGCCTAAATAAGGTGAAACGTGTAGTTGATAAATAAATTAAAAAAAAACTAAAATTGCAACCAAGACTGTTTTCAACTAATACTATTAGACACTGGTTTGCTGATTCATGCCACAGATGGAGTGGAAGAATTTCTTCAAAGTTTTGGTCAGTAGTGATATAGTTTCATTGTTATTAATGTCTGTCTTACAACCTATCTCAAAGAGGCATCTAACAATGATGCACTTTAGTCTGTCTGGAAAGGTACTTTGTACCTGAAATATTATCAACTGTGTGAAACGTTTAAGAGAGATAATTACAATCCTGATTCCCTGGAGTAAGTTGGAGTGTCTCGGTTATTGATTAAATGCTTGTGGTACTGATTGTCACATACAATTCTATGCTTTATATTTTGCACCAGTTCCTCAATTACCATTAGAAAGTGATTGTTAAAGAAGCTTGCTGTAATAGGTCTGGTGTTGTGGACCATTTAGTCATTATATTTAATTACTATACCATCTTGTTCCTTGATAGACTATCCCACTTACCACCTTAATACAAGCCATAGTGTTTTGGTTTTATTTTCATAATTAATTTTCTCTTACATAAAATGCAAGCATTTCAATTCTTCTCAATAAAGAATAATAGTGTCTATAATTGTCTATAATATGAAAGCAGATGCATACCTGTGCTTATCCTGACCATTTAGTATAGTTCTGTCACTCTGCTATGTGATACTTGAATATATTTGGTTAGCCAAGATTTCTTTGATACACCACTGGAGCCATACTTCACATTTCTCTCTCAGGAGTTCATGTCTGAGGGAAATTTATTTACAAACGTGTTAAATTTATTATTTACATTCATTGCCTTACAGGCCTTATTCTAGATTATGTTTCACAGGTTACTTCTGAAGGTGTCTGTTATGAGTTCATTCACTGTTCTACTTCGTTTCCTAATTAACAAGTAATTCAGAAAAACTGTTAAGGTTCTAAAATCTGCACAGTAGTGGTGGGACCAAGTGAGATAGCATAGTGGACTTCCCCCCTCTCCGGTTCAAATCTGAATATGACCATCCAGATTTAGGTTTTCTGTGATTTGCCCAAATCACTCCAGACAGACAGATGCGAGGATGGTTGGATGGGCATGGCAGATTTCCTTCCACATCCTAGGTATATTCAGAGCTTTTGCTCCATCTCTAATGACCTCAATGTCAACTGGACATTAAACTCTAACCTTCCTTCCTTCTCCTTTAATTCTGGTGGCAAAATTTACAACAAAAGTTAGACTGTAAGTGATACATAAAATTTTAATGTCATGTTTTGTTCAGATGCCTTCAACAAATTAATATTGAGATCACAACAAATTTTTTGCTTCCTGTGCTAGGTAAGTGACATAAGAGTGTTCCGAATTTTTCTAAGAACTTCTCAGAATCTTCAGTAGGGATCGGTATGGCATAATAATTATAACATTTAGTGTATTGGTATTAATGTCTATTTCTGATTCTATGAGATCATTTTTGCTTGTGCAAAATTGTTTAATAAGAGTTCCTGTAAGATTAAGATTTTCTGTCAACCAATTGTAGGCTTGTCAGCCATTGTCTCAGCTGTGTGTGCTGTGGTTGAGTTTCAACCCATGAGTAGCATGCTGGCATCATTAGTGAACACTAGTTTTTGCTAAATGAAATACTTTTACTTGGTACTATATCTTCAGTTTTCAGTCTCGAGATAACAATAATCAGTGTGTGTTCATTTGTGTCATGCTTTCCTTATGTGTGGAACATAGTAAAATGAAAAGTAAAGTAATGATTTTTATTTCAACAGAAAATAAACCAGAAGAATGCATTTCATCTGCAGCTTATTGACTTCATGTCATCTATGCTCAAGAAGAAAGATGCAAGGATGGAAAACTTCCAGGTATATTTAAGTGTGCCATGCCTTAAACAAAATAATTTGATGTTTTAATAAATGTTAATTTTGGAGATTGATTTGTATTAGAAAGATGTACAGTAGTTAATATTCCAATCTTTAAAATGTCTCTATTTTCTCTTTTAAAGTTATATCTCTGTGCAGTTAATTGCTCTTTCAAGCATTAAATAAGATAGCTGTATTTAAAAGAATTTGCAGAATGTTAATGCTATGAAGTGAAACTATATTTTTGTTGTTGTTTTTGTTGTTGTTGTTGGTGGTGGTGGTGGTGGTGGTGGTGGTGGTGGTGGTGGCCTTCAATCTCAAGACTGATTTGGTGCATGTCTCCTCACTAGTCTGTCCTGTGCAAGCCTCTTCATCTCAATAACCATTGCAAGCGACAGCCCTGTAACACTGCTCACTGTATTCATACCTGGGTGTCCCATTGCAATTTTGACCCTCCACACCTCCCTCAGTTACAAAATTGAATATTCTCTGTTGCCTCAGGATGTGCAACATCAACTGATCTCCTCTTTTAGTCACATGGTGCCATACATTTCTCTTTTCCAGTTTTATTCAACGCCTCCACATTTGATATTTGATCCACCTGTCTAATCTTCAGCATTCTTATGTAGCACCATATTTCAGAAGATTGTATTCCTCTTTTCTGAACTGTTTATCATCCATGTTTCACTCCAATACCAGGCACAACTCCAGACAAATACCTTCAAAAAAGACTTCCTAACACTTAAGTTTATATCTGGTGTCAACACATTCTTCTTTTTCAGAGATGCTTTTTTTACTTTTGCCTGTCTTCATTTTATATTCTCTCTATTTCAACTACTACTTTTACAGATTCATTTCCTAACCTAGTTTCTCAGAATAACTTGATTTAATTCAACTATATTCAATTAACCTTGCTTTAGTTTTGTTCATGTTCATCTTATAATCTCTTTTCAAGACACTAGCCATTCCATTACACTGCTCTTCTAAGTCCTTCCTGTCTCTGACAGAATTACTATGTCATCAAGGAACCTCAATTTTGTTATTTGTTCCCCCTGAACTCTCAATTTCCTTTCCAAATGTCGTCCTAGTTTCCTTTACTGCTTGCTGAATGTGCAAATTGAATAATGTGGGGATACACTACAGTCCTGTCTCAATCCCTTCTCAAGCCTTGTTTCCCCTTTTATATCATTTGACTCTTATAATTGCAGTCTAGTTTCTGTACAGGTCGTAAACAATCTTTTTATCTCTGTATTTTATCTCTGCTACCTTCAAAATTTCAAGAGTGTAGTCCAGTCGACATAGTCAAAAGCTTTTTCTAAACCAACAAATGCTAGAAACATAGATTATATTTTCGTCAACCTACCTTCTAAGATTAGACATAGTGTCGTTATTGCCTCTTGTGTTCCTACATTTCTTTGGAACCCAAACTGATCTTCCCTGTGGCTGGCTTCTGCCAGTTTTTCCATTCTTCTGTAAATAATTTTTGTCAATGTTTTGCAACCACTAAACTGATAGTTCACCTGTGTTCTCACCTGTTAGTATTACATTCTTCACCTTAAAGTTTTCAGGGGGTAGTACCGTGTCATATTGTTAATAACTATCACTGCTAAGGCCAACATTTTGAGCACGGCCACATTCTGATGGGTCTGCTGGTCTATTTTGTTGTCGAGGGCCTGGTGTATTTTGTCATGAATGCTCTACTGAACATGACATTATTGGAGTCTTGTAATGGAAGGAGGAATAAACTTTATTGTAAGTGGTTTCCTGTGGTCGAGGGAGTGAGGATCTGCTGTTGACTATTGTCTATTGTCTCTTACAGGGTGTGCCATGAATGGTAGTCATGGGCAAATGGGTTTCTGAATTTTGTTTAGGTGATGCTGGACATAGACTGTGTGGCAGTAGCTACTTGCTGGTAATGCTCCCATGTTATTAGTGTAGACAGTTGAGCTGACCCAAGATGGTGCAAGCCTAAGGCCATCCTCTTTATTCATGTTCTTAGGAAGTTTTAATTTTTCAATGGTCTCTCTGATTTTGTGTTTTGCCATCCCTTGCTGTTGGGCAAGCCTGTTGATTTAGTTGAATTTTATTTTCTTGCCACAGTCGTTCTGGCGTTCGGCCACTGCAAGTTTGTTGTGCTGCCCAAGTCAAATGTAGTGCTTGTGCTTTTGTATGTGCATTGCCCCTGGCCTGCTGGTTTTGGCCATGTAACTTCAGCACATTTCTGGATTGTGTGGGCGCTACCCCACAGTCAGTGACACACTTTGCATAACCATGGTGCTGGCTGCAGTCGGTCAATTTCCTGTCTGTCTGGCATTATTTTATTCATTATCAAGGATGCGCAGATCAATTTTGGGTTTTAATCATTGACCAAGAAGATTTTTCACAGCCTTTAGAGCATCACTTAAACATTGTGTGCAAATTGTCAGAAAATATGTAAATACCTGTCTGTATGTGTTTGCTTCCGACATACTATGTGCCTTAGTGTACCATCCTATATACTTCCACACTTAGGAATTGAATCACACCATTCTTCTACAATTTGGGTGTGAAGTGGATTTTCTCATGCATTTTGTTCAAATACTCATGAAACCTGTGTAGCTCCTTCTATGTAATGAACATGTCATCCATGTATCTGACCAAGCAGCATGGGTGTAAAGTAGGTGATCAATGTGCTGTTGCTTCAAAGGCCAGCAGGAATAAGTCTGCTGCTAACAGGGATAGGGGAGAAACCGCAATTAAGCCATCCATCTGCTCGTGGGACATGGTCTTGATGTGAACAGTTTCATCTAATGACAAGTTTGTAAATAGTGACTTTACGTCAAAACTGACTATATGTCTGCGGGTAAAATTGTTCCTCCTTTTACACTTTAGATAAATCAGGTTGAGTTCTTCACAGAGGAGTCAGTTTTGCTAACTAGATTTCTTAATTTGCAGGCTGTATATTAACCAAGTTGTATATAGAAGAATATCTTGTACACCAGGTGGAATAGTTTTGTCATGTTTGGCTCTTGCAAGGATCTCAGTAATTCTGAGGGAATGTCCTCTATTCCAGGGACGTTGTTTCCACTCAGGTCTTTCAGTGCTCGTTGTTTCCACTCAGGTCTTTCAGTGCTCTGTCAGATTCTTCTTGCAGTACCCTATCTCCTATCTCCTTTTCACATACTATTTCTTTTTTTCTTTCTGCAATATTGTCCTAAAGTTTGTTTCCTCTTTAAAGATCATCTATATATTCCTTCCCTTTTAACTTTCTCCCCTTTGCTTAGTATTGGTTTGCCACATGAGCTCTTGATATTCATACAGCTGCTTCTCTTATCTTCAAGGATCTATTTAATTTACCTGTAGATCCTGTCTGTCTATCTATCTATCTTTTTATTATATATCAATCTTATCTATGTATCTGGTTGTTGTTGTTGTGTTGTTATAGCAACCAGTCATCAGAAGGCCTAAAAAGGACAAATCTTTTCATTAGTAACCTCTCACTCCTCCTCCATCACACTTATACTGAAATAGTGTTCGTTGAAGCATGTCAGTCCGCAGCTCGTGGTCGTGTGGTAGCGTTCTCGCTTCCCGCGCCCGGGTTCCCAGGTTCGATTCCCGGCGGGGTCAGGGATTTTCTCTGCCTCGTAATGACTGGGTGTTGTGTGATGTCCTTAGGTTAGTTAGGTTTAAGTAGTTCTAAGTTCTATGGGACTGATGACCATAGATGTTAAGTCCCATAGTGCTCAGAGCCATTTGAACCATTTTTTGAAGCATGTCATGTTTCCAGGGAACCTCTCAGCTGTGCGACTTTTCGTTAGAGAATCTATTCTTTTTTGAATTTGTGTTGATTTCATAATGACTTCAGTTTAATATTTCTGTACTTCTGCTTTAGCCAAAGGTAGTGGTTCTACATTTTCTACACCTACACTCTGCAAACCACTGTGAAGTGCCTGGCAGAGGGTACATCCTATTGTACCACTTGTGCATAAAGCATGGGAAGAATGATTGTTTAAATGCTTCCATGGTTGCTGTACTGAATCTAATCTTGTGCTCATGATATCTACGGGAGTGGTATGTAGGTGGATTAGTATATTCCTAGAGCCATCATTTAAAGCCAGTCCTTTAACATTTCTAAGTAGGCTTTAGGCTTTCTTGGGGTAATATACATCTATCTTCAAGAGTCTGTGAGTTCAGTTTCTGCAGCCTCTCTGTGACACTTTCCCACAGAAGAATAAACCTGTGACCATTCATGCTGCCCTTCTCTGTATATGTTCAGTATCCCCCATTAGTCCTATTTGGCACGGGTCCCACACGCACATGAGCAATATTCTGGGATGGACCACGTGAGTGATATGTAAGTAATCTCCTTTGTAGACTGATTACATTTCCCCAGTATTCTACCAATAAACTGAAACTTGTCACCTGTTTTAGCCATAGCTTAACTTATGCTGTCATTCCATTCATGTACCTAAAAAATTTTATACTCAGGAATTTTACGAGTTGACAGATTCCACCTGTGACTCACTAATATTATAGTCATAGGATACTAATTTTTTTTTCATTTTGTGAAGTGCATAGTTTTACTTTTCTGAACATTTAACGGAAGATGGAAATATTTGCACCATTTTGAAATCTTATCAAGATCTGACTGAATATCTAAGCAGCTTTCAAACAAGACATTGTCGTAAATAATCTCATAAATTGCAAAAAGTCTGAGCTTACTATCAGTATTGTCCAAATGATCATTACTGTACAACATGAACAGCAGAGGTCTCAACAGACTTCCCCGGGGCATACAACAAGGTTATTCCTTTACATGTTGATGACTCTCCATTCAATATAACTTGCTGCGACCTCTCTGCAAAAAATCCACAATCCAGTCACAAGTTTTGCTTGATACCTCATAAGATCATACTTTTGATAATAAGTGTAGATGAGGTACTGAGTCAAGTGCTTTTCAGAAATCAAGAAATACTGCTTCTACCTGGCTGCCTTGATCCATACCTTTCATTGTATTATATGAGGAAAATGAGAGTCAGGTTTCTCGTGATTGATGTTTTCATAATCCATGCTGGCTAACACAGAGGTATGAGCTTAGAGTATGTTCTAAGATTCTACAACAGATTGGTGTCAAGGACATTGGACAATAGTTTTGTGGTTCCTGAAAACAGAATAGTTTTTCTATCAGTTTCTCTAGATTCGCAAAAATGGACAGTCCTCTTTAATATTGTACAGTGGATTTATTTATTTATTTTTGTAATGGGATAAGGTATATCCATATGTGATGTTTCGTAATCTGTTTGTCCCTCGCATGTACTAACTGATGAATAGTCTAGGAAGTTGAGCCAACTATGTCTCCTTCACCGTCATTTCTTTATTTTTGTAACCTCTGGGAATGCTTCATTTATCACAGTCGAGGCAAAACATTTGAATACTGTGAATCTCAGAATAAAGGAATATTATTTTTCCTGAATGTTGAACATGATACAGATCTCTCTCATAACATTAAATTAAACCCACAATCTCAGGCTGAACTACATGGTGAAGAGTTGAATGTGTGTTGGGGTTAATAACTTTTCAGAATGCAGTTGTCTGTTACAACTGTCACACTACCTCTTTTTATGTTTCCTTAAGTACGCAGAATTCTGCCTGAGTCTGCTTTTGTTTTGCAAGGGTTTTGGGGAACCCTGCTGAGACTTAGAAGCTGAAACTAAGACTTGTCATGGTCTCTTAACATCCAGCCTACTAATCTTCTAAGACTAGTCTTTCCAATGAATTATTAAGCAAAATAAAATTGGTGATCAGAATAGAACACTGATGGGTGTAATAATTTGTTAAAAATGATACAAGAGTGAATCAAATATAAATGGGATTTTATTTTTAAAAAATTCATTTTGAAAAACAAAAAGCAGTTGCAATTTATTTTTTCTTACAAATTTCCCACTTTAATTTCAAAACTCCTTAGGCTTACAGTTAAACGTTATTGTGTTATAAAAATTTGACTACAACATTATGTTTTGCAGAAGGGCAAATGTATTTGACATAACCATAATTTTGAAAAAGTTAGTCTTTTATTTTAATTTTAGTATATATATTTCTTTAATCATTTAATCCCACACAACCTTAAATTCCATGCTAATTACTAGGGACTGGAAAATGTAGCATCTATTTTTGACAAAAGTCACATCTATTTTGTGTCAAAATATATGATCGGACGCACAAATTTAAAAGGTTGTAACATTACACGAGTAAAGATAAACAACATCTTAGCTCTTTGAAATTGACTTTAAAAAAGTGCTGACTGGGAACTCTGTGACTGGAATGTTTGCTTTTCAAAAATGATTTTTCTGTTGAAAAGCAGCAGCATTTTCCAGCCATTGAACTGAATGTATCTCTGGTTTAAGGTGTCTCTGGACATTATTTGTCTTTATCCACTCAGTTCTGCAGGCTATTAATTTCAACCTTTCATGGGCATTTGTAGCCATGTTACCCATGCTTGACAAGGCTACAGATAGTAATGACAAGGCACTTAGCATAGAAGTGTACAACCAAATGTACAGTAACTCTGTTTTAACATTAGGGGAAGACTTTCGGTGCAGTCAAAAAATATTACAAATTTTGTTTTCCAATCACTATAGTGCAGCATGCGGGCACTATAGGATACAGTGGCAGTCACTGTGAGTTTAAACAAACTATAATTTTGATCACCAGAATGTAGGGAAACAACCCCACCTCCCTTTCACAGGGCAGCAGCCTACAGCAGAACTGACACATTGTCACAGGGATTGCTAATCTCTTCTGATGTTGTAATGGTCATGATTGAAATTCGTAATGGAGCAAGATTACTTGCTTTACTTATTTCAAAATAGAAAACAACAAGCAATGCATAACACAAAGCATTTGGTTCCAGCTACCATGCAGTTGCTTGTTGAGGTTAGCAGAGTATTGTTAACGACGTAGTTCAGGCCTGTCCTCTAGTGTTATAAGATGCAACCACATTTCAAAACATCCGCCACCTAACTTGCCACATTGAATGATCCGCATTTAGGGTTACCACACCTAGCCCTGACCTCGTTGGGACCCTCTGAGGTGGGGGCGTGGAAATGAAATTAAAAAAAAATTAATATAATTACTTTTCATTTAGAAGACAATTACATGGAACTTATTGTGGCAGAAGTAATTGGTACACCATATTTTTTGGAAGATTTCACCTTTTTCAGCAAGTCATTTTTCTCTTTTAAATATTTATAAAACTCCAAGTCAGCTTATAGTTAAACTGGCACTATAAGATTGATTCCACAGTCCCTGGCAGCAGCTAATTTCTTTCATCAGTCAACTAGGCCAACATCAGTGAAAATACTCTTTCCACAGTGGTGTTGTGTGTGGTAATAGAAAACAAATACTCACATAATTTCAGCATTTTCTATTTACATTCAGGATTTTCTGTTACCTTAAGAAAGTAAATCTACATTTCTTTCACAGAGTGTTCAGACTTCCATTCTTCTGAGTCATACTTAGTTTCTAAAGAGCTTTTCAGATACATATATTACTAAAAACATTTGAAGCCAGAAATCTTCACACCTGTTTAGTCAAGTGTGTAGTTGTGTTTCCAATCATCTCACAAGTCTGGGATTTCAGATAGTGTCATTCAATCAAATACTTGATATTTATTGAAAGAAATAGCCCATTTCTGTAAATAATCAAATGCTTTGGTATAGAAAGCCATTGTTTCTTCTTCAAATTTCGAAATCAGATTAATTATTTCTTGGTTAGGGTTCTCATTTTTTAATTTTTTCAAATTCATCTTGGTTTGCTTGTCAATAAAACTGGCAATCTTCCTTCGATTCAGATACCTCTGAGTGTCTATTAATATAGTTCTTATTTAAATTACCAAGACTTTATTCTTCTCCACTCTTTTTAAATTTTTTTACAAACAGAGCCAAGTTGGACTGCAGAAACATGAAGTATATTTCAGTGATCAGACAGCTGAAAAAAAAAAATCTGAAATTATTTTAGGTGGCCTGTCTTCAGTGTCAAAAAATTGTTTTAATGGAATCCAAAGCTTAAGAATTCTCTCAACTGCTGGCATTAATGACGGCCGTCTTGTTTTTGAGTGAGACAAAAGAGCAGATCTCTTTCAGCTTCTCCGTCCTTACGGTGTATATTAAAAAAAATAATATTTTCATGATGGTTATTTCAATTTCGACATTTAATAGTCCAGCAGCATTTGCACTTGATGTAGTAGTCTACTGTGGAGAATATGGGCAGGCATCCAATTCCTTCTACATTTTTTCCTAGTTCTTCTTTAATTTGGTAACATTCTTCTGGCCAGGTCGATAAAGCCCTCTGAAGTTGGTATTGGTATTGTCTCCCCAAAAAGCGATTGATTTATCTAATGAAATGTGCCGTTGTCT
This sequence comes from Schistocerca cancellata, assembly GCF_023864275.1. Taxonomy (NCBI): domain Eukaryota; kingdom Metazoa; phylum Arthropoda; class Insecta; order Orthoptera; family Acrididae; genus Schistocerca; species Schistocerca cancellata. The sequence continues at coordinate 777,922,117 of NC_064628.1, read as the reverse complement.
TAAAGTGTCTAGACAAAACTTTGGAATTGTGTCTATTGTTCCACTACTCAGCAAATCAAACTTAAACAGCTTCTATTGGATTCTGTCAACATCATTAAAGTATTGAACAACTAGAGGAAACATCTTTCCAGCCTTGGCAATTGACACTTCAGTGTCTGTGCCAAAAATTAAACTTCTTGCAATTGTTTTATGCATTCCGACATGGAAAATATTTTTAACAATTGCTGTAGCTTGGATCATGGCTATAGATCGCATTGTTGCAACTTGGGAGTCAGAATACACTTCAGCATTCAGTTTTATGGTACAGTCAAGAGAACTGAAGGGTTGATGATACTTGACAATTTTATAAGCACTGTTAGTTCTGCAGCAGCAATGAGCAACTCTTCCTGGGTATCTTCTTTAATCATGACTGTGGAAATAGATTTTGACATCAGTTACTACGAATCTATTTGTCTGATTATTCCATAGAAGTGTGATGCCTCACATCTGTCTTACCTCCATTCCATGAGTTACTGAGGTGAAACAGCTACAGGTGTCGCACAGCATGTCCTGATCTATACTTCTTTTCTTGACAAAAGACTATTTTTTGGTGTTATGATCCAAAAAGCGACACTTCCGTTTTCCATTCTTAGTCACTTTCCTAATCTGTGATAAGAAAAGTTTATTAGACGCTAAACAGTTGACAGTAATGCTTAAGTAATTGAAGTACATGTCGCTATACACTTCACGCCCCATGTACCCACAGTAAACACTTCAGACATTACTAACTTGCACTCATTGGCTGTATTACATTTAGAAAGAATAATCTTATCAGATTGCTGTTAAAATTGGAACTGCCTGATTCTTCTCCATGGTGCTGCATAAATAGTTCCAGCCCCATTGTACTGGAGAAGGCTGGTATTTTCTGGAATTATACCGCTAGATCCAGAAGGTGCTTGCATTGTCAATACAGGATACACAACTTGCAATGCCATCTGTAAGACGACCTTGTCAACGTAAACTTGTTGACATAAATAAAACTAACTGAGGCTGCATTTACATGTTGTGCTAACAGATGGCGTTACTTCAGTATCTGAACCGAGCTCGTAACAGTATTTTGCAAAATTGGGTCTTGTCGAGGTGTAGGGGCAAGAAGGTCCAGAGCAGTGATGGTCCCAATATACTTATCAGGACAGATGACAACCCATCCACATTATACAATCTTTCGAGCTTTAGCTGACTAACTGACTGTATCTGGCGTGGTACCGTATCATCGAGCACATTGGTAAGTCATTGTATTTGTACACTTTTTATTTTGCACACAGTTGCTTCACTCATTATCTTTCCAAATTGGGCTTCACCAGATGATGTACGAAATGAGTAACTGAAAATTGGTTCCATTTTCGATTTACATGCAGAAAATAAAGCTATTTCAAACTATCTGTGGTGAAATGGTTCATCTGGGTAAAATTTGCTATGAAGTAACGTCAATTAAATAATTTTGTGTTTTCACATTTTTAGGTAGAAATTGCACCTATTTCGTATTCATCGCGAAATGCGAATTTTTCCAGTCCCTGCTAACTACAAAATTATATTGGCTGCTTACATATACAGAAGATTCTGAGTAAGAGATACAAATTTTAGTTTGAATGTTTCTTATTGCATTATGAAGCGTGCTGTTTATATGCATACAACATTGAATAGCAAATGTTACAATAAATGAACTGTATTTGTAAAACATTACAATAAGTGTAACCTGGTAGTCAAGTACTTCTCTATTGGAAAATGTATGAAATGGTGATTGAAAGGACTCTCAATCTGGTACATTACATGTGTCAAAAGAAATTTATAATTGTAAAATAGCCTTCTTTTGAAAGGATCCTCACACACTCATTAGTGACTAGAGTTAATTGTAGTGGCCCTGACATCTGTCAGACTCCATAACAGCCACATCCCTGTAGAGAGAACTAAAATATAATTTCCCATTAGTTAATTCTGTGACAAAAATCATGTTATGCACAACAACAAAGCCTACAAAAAAATATGTTTGAAAAGTTTTGTGCCATTTCATGAAAATGTTTGCACTTGCGTGAACTTAGCAACTCAATAAATATTGCAAAACGATCTGTTGGTCATCAGTATATTAAAAATTAAATCTAATATCTAAAATGTAAATAGTTAGCAAGTCACATAGTAATTCACACATGACCATAGGCATGAAATGTAAACTCTTTCTTCATTTTCTTGAAATGTTTCTGCTCATGCAGGTCATTGACAACCTCTTTCAAACTCCTCTTTTCTTCCACAATCTACCATTTAGCATCTCCTCTCATTGCAATCCTCTTTGGGCTACATTATCCTTCACCAGGTTTCTTCATCTTATTTGTGGTCTTCCAATTGGTGTTCATCTGGTTCCTGTTCATTCTAGGGCTACTCTTGGAAGCCTTTCTCTTTCCATTCTTCAAATGTGGCCGAACCATTTAAGCCTATTACTTTCCATGGTTTATTTGGAGATCTGCAGTGTGTTTTGCATTATTTCATTCCTTGACCTGTCCCTTCTCGTCTAACCCAGGATCTCTTGTAGAAAGTGCATATCTGTTACTTGTATTGTGCTCAGATCTTTCTTTGTCCAAGTCCAGGGTAGTTAGAAACGAACAACTTACAAAAGTTCATATGAAAAAGAAAAGGCTATAAACTACAACTATAAAAATTTATTTTGGCTAATTTGTGTATTTGAGTACATCTTTGATCACTGGGTTGTTTTGAAAATCAAGCTTATGCAAACACAGTTAGTTTATTTTTGTATTTACCCATACATTTTTAGACACCTGTGTGTCATCTACTGTGGGTCAAATTTTTATTTCTCTAAAGTAAAATATGAAATTTATAATAATTTAACTGTTGTATTTATAAATTTCATATTGTACTTTACAGAAATAAAAATTTGACCCACTAAAGATGGCACATAGGTGTCTACCGTATTTACTCGAATCTAAGCCGCACTCGAATCTAAGCCGCACCTGGAAAATGAGACTCGAAATAAGGAAAAAAAATATTCCCGAATCTTAGCCGCACCTGAAATTTGAGACTCGAAATTCAAGGGGAGATAAAAGTTTAGGGCCGCACCTCTAAATCGAAACAAAGTTGGTCCATTGTAATATGAGACACAATTTAGGTCGAATGAATGACGATACAACTACAGTAGTTTGGTTCGAGTCGTAAGCTTAGCAGTTAAGCTTTACCACGTAGCCATTGCTATGCGTCAGGCGCTCCGTCCGTATTTATACGGGTACCTTTCCTTTTTCGCGTGCTTCGTTTGGTTTGAATCGATTGCTTATTTTGGTTTGATCTGATAAGTGCCGTTTTCTTTGTTATAGGTGTTTGCGTCACTCTTAAGCTGAAAATGCATTACTGCACTGTGTCATGCATTGTTTGTCGCATTCCGATAGTGCGTGTTTGTTTACAGCCTGTCGCGGCTCGCGGCATGGCTTGCTTTAGTGCGCGCTACCGCCGCGTACAATTAAAAAAAAAAGAGAGGAATCGTCTCATTAGCGAAACTATGGCAAGAGACTGCTATTTGTTGTTACTTACACTGCTGCTTTCTTTGATAATGATCAACAAGAATAAAATAATAGACTGCGTATGATAGAACAAGTTCTGAACGAGAGTTAGGCGAAAATTTTTCTCTGTTTGAAAATCTTTGCGGCCGCTTCTTTATTACATCAAATTCTGCACAGAAATTAGAGTCATCTTAGATTTAAAAATCTAGTCACTTGCCGTGCTTCATTTCTGACTGTCTCACTATTAGGCATAAAATAATACGAATATAAACATGACACGATACGTATATTCTTCCGCATTTGCTGTTGTCTCACTCTAGTTTCGTAGTTTATTAGGCAGACAGGATTTAAATGAGATAGCAGCAAACACGAAAGAATACATGGCAAAATGTTTATATTCGTATTATTCTTACGGTGAAGAGAATACTGTATGTGATTCACATATCATCAGGTTCCTATTAGCAACCATCTCTTCTCACAGATAGGAAAAAATTCAGGACGTAGAGTTGGCCATATTGATAAACATCCCAAACAGTCTTGCCAGTCAGATTTTCGTAGTACACTGAAGTTGTGCTACATTCGAAGATGAACAATACGGAATTTGTATTTACTTCGTTGGATAATGTATGAAAATGCAGTGGTCGAAACTTGCGGCGGAGAAAAAAAGCTCGTCTTCCACTTTTTTTTTTTTTGATTTATTTACTGACGCAGAGGTTTTGGCGCCAGTATTTATCTTTGTGCCTATAAAGCATGCCCGCGTAGCGCTACATAATACATATATTCGACGGCAGATGAGTTGCGGCGGCACGTACCAACATTTTTCATAACTTCCGCTTGCTTTGCACTCGATTCTAAGCCGCAGGCGGTTTTTTGGATTACGAAAACCGGAAAAAAGTGCGGCTTAGATTCGAGTAAATACGGTAAACACGTATGGGTAAATACAAAAATAAACTAATTGTGTTTGCGTAAGGCTGATTTTCAAAACAACCCAACTTTAAATTGCAAACATAGAAGAACATCAAGAGGAGCTTCAAAACTGTTGGCAAATACTTTTCTGGCTTTTGAGTGCATAAGGGTCTGGAGTGCAGTATCTTGATTTCAGCATCTTCAGACAGTTAGTGAATTGAGAGTGAAGGATTACTTTGTATGTTTGTGTATTCTCTAACAAGAGGATGGTCTTGATTTAATTGGGTTGTGCAAATGTGGCTGAGCATAACAATCTATTTGGTAGGTGAATTGGTGATCCCTTGATGTCTCAGAACATGTCCTACCAACTGGCCCTTCTTCTAGTCAAGTTGTGCCACAAATTTCTCTTCCCCCCAATTCTGTTCAATACCTCCTCATTAGTTATTTGATCTGCCTATGTAATCTTAATCATTCTTCTGTAGCACCACATTTCGAAAGCTTCTATTCTATTCTTGTCTTAACTATTTATCGTCCATGTTTCACTACCATATGTGGCTACACTCCATACAAATATTTTCAGAAACGACTTGCTGACACTTACATCTATACTCGATGTTAACAAATTTCTCTTCAGGAAAGCTTTCCTTGCCATTGCCAGTCCACATTTTATATCCTCTCTACTTCGGCCATCATCAGTTATTTTGCTCCCCAAATAGCAAAACTCAGTTACTGTGTTAAGTGTCTCATTTCCTAATCTAACTCCCTCAACATCACCTGATTTAATTAGGCTACATTCCATTATCCTCGTTTTGCTTTTGTTGATATTCATCTTACATCCTCCTTTGAAGACACTGTCCATTATGTTCAACTGCTCTTCCAGGTCCTTTGCTGTCTCTGACAGAATCACAATGTCATCAGCGAACCTCAAAGTTTTTATTTTTTCTCCCTGGGTTTTAATTTCTGCTCTGAATTTTTCTTTTGTTTCCTTTACTGCTTGCTCAATATACAGATTGATTAACATCGGGGAGAGGCTACAACACTGTCTCACTCTCTTCCCAACCACTGCTTCCCTTTCATGCCCCTTGACTCTTATAACTGCCATCTGGTTTCTTTACAAATCGTAAATAGCCTTTCGCTCCCGGTATTTTAACCCTGCCACCTTCAGAATTTGAAATAGCATATTCCAGTCAACATTGTCAAAAGCTTGCTCTAAGTCTACAAATGCTAGAAACGTAGGTTTGCCTCTCCTTAATCTATCTTCTAAGATAAGTCATAGGGTCAGTATTGCCTCATGTGTTCCAACATTTCTACGGAATCCAAACTGATCTTCCCCGAGGTCAGCTTCTACTATTTTTTCCATTCGCCTGTAAAGAATTCGTGTTAGTATTTTGCAGCCGTGACTTCTTAAACTGATAGTTTGATAATTTTCACACCTGTCAACACCTGCTTTCTTTGGGATTGGAATTATTATATTCTTCTTGAAGTCTGTGGGTATTTCGCCTGTCTCATATGTCTTGCTCACCAGATGGTAGAGTTTTGTCAGGACTGGCTCTCCCAAAGCTGTCAGTAGTTCTAATGGAATGTTGTCTACTCCCGGGGCCTTGTTTCGACGCAGGTCTTTCATTGCTCTGTCAATCTCTTCACGCAGTATCATATCTCCCATTTTATCTTCATCTACATTCTCTTCTATTTCCATAATAGTGCCCTCCAGTACATCGCCCTTGTATAGGCCCTCTGTATTCTCCTTCCATCATTCTGCTTTCCCTTCTTTGGAGAAAAGAAAACCACTTGTATGAATATCAAGAGTTCAGATGGAAACCCAGTTCTAAGCAAAGGTCTCTTTAATTTTCCTGTAGGCAGTATCTATCTTACCCCTAGAGATATATGCCTCTACATTCTTACATTTGCCCTCTAGCCATCCCTGCTTAGCCATTTTTCACTTCCTGCTGATCTCATTTTTGAGACGTTTGTATTCCTTTTTGCCTGCTTCATTTACTGCATTTTTATATTTTCTTCTTTCATCAATTAAATTCAATATATCTTGTTACTGAAGGATTTCTGCTAGCCATCATCTTTTTACCTACGTGATCCTTTGCTGCATTCACTATTTCATCTCTCAGAGCTACCCATTCTTCTTGTACTGTATTTCTTTCCCCCATTCTTGTCAATCGTTCCCTAATGCTCTCCCTGAAACTCTCTACAACCTCTGGTTCTGTAAGTTTATCCATGTCCCATCTCCTTAAATTCCCACCTTTTTGCAGTTTCTTCAGTTTTAATCTACAGTTCACAGTTTTAATCTACAGTACATAACCAATAGATTGTGGTCAGAGTCCACATCTGCCCCTGGAAATGTCTTACAATTTAAAACCTGGTGCCTAAAACTCTGTCTTACCATTATATAATCTATCTGAAACCTTCCAGTATCTCCAGGCCTCTTCCATGTGTACAACCTTCTTTCATAATTCTTGAACCAAGTGTTAGCTATGATTAAGTTATGCTCTAAACTAGTAGAAGCCGACCTCGGGGAAGATCAGTTTGGATTTCGTAGAAATACTGGAACACATGAGGCAATACTGACCTTACAACTTACCTTAGAAGAAAGATTAAGGAAAGGCAAACCTACGTTTCTATCGTTTGTAGACTTAGAGAAAGCTTTTGACAATGTTGACTGCAATACTCTCTTTCAAATTCTAAAGGTGGCAGGGGTAAAAAACAGGGAGTGAAAGGCTATTTACAATTTGTACAGAAACCAGATGGCAGTTATAAGAGTCGAGGGACATGAAAGGGAAGCAGTGGTTGGGAAGGGAGTAGGACAGGGTTGTAGCCTCTCCCCGATGTTATTCAATCTGTATATTGAGCAAGCAGTAAAGAAAACAAAAGAAAAATTCGGAGTAGGTATTAAAATCCATGGAGAAGAATTAAAAACTTTGAGGTTCGCCGATGACATTGTAATTCTGTCAGAGACAGCAAAGGACTTGGAAGAGCAGTTGGATGGAATGGACAGTGTCTTGAAAGGAGGATATAAGATGAACATCAACAAAAGCAAAACGAGGATAATGGAATGTAGTCGAATTAAGTCGGGTGATGCTGAGGGAATTAGATAAGGAAATGAGACACTTAAAGTAGTAAAGGAGTTTTGCTATTTGGGGAGCAAAATAACTGATAATGGTCGAAGTAGAGAGGATGTAACATGTAGACTGGCAATGGGAAGGAAAGAGTTTCTGAAGTAGAGAAATTTGTTAACATCGAGTATAGATTTAAGTGTCAGGAAGTCGTTTCTGAAAGTATTTGTATCCAGTGTAGCCATTATGGAAGTGAAACATGGACGATAAATAGCTCGGACAAGAAGCGAATAGAAGCTTTCGAAATGTGGTGCTACAGAAGAATGCTGAAGATTAGATGGGTAGATCACATAACTAATGAGGAAGTATTGAGTAGGATTGGGGAGAAGAGAAGTTTGTGGCACAACTTGACTAGAAGAAGGGATCGGTTGGTAGGACATGTTCTGAGGCATCAAGGGATCACCAATTTAGTATTGGAGGGCAGCGTGGAGGGTAAAAATCGTAGAGGGAGACCAAGAGATGAATACACTAAGCAGATTCAGAAGGATGTAGGTTGCAGTAGGTACTGGGAGATGAAGCAGCTTTCACAGGATAGAGTAGCATGGAGAGCTGCATCAAACCAGTCTCAGGACGGAAGGCCACAACAACAACAACAACAAGAAGTTATGCTCTGTGCAAAATTCTATCAGGCAGCTTCCTCTTTCATTCCATACCCCCATTCCATATTCACCTACTACATTTCCTTATCTTCCTTTTCCTACTATCGAATTCCAGTCACCCACGACTATTAAATTTTCGTCTTCTTTCACTATCTGAATAATTTCTTTTATCTCATCATACATTTCCGCACTCTTTTTTTTTTATTCATTATTAAACCTACTCCTGCCTTACCTCTATTTGATTTTGTATTTATAACCCTGTATTCATCTGACCATTAGTCTTGTTCCTCCTGCCACCGAACTTCACCAATTCCCACTATATCTAACTTTAACCTATCCATTTCCCTTTTTCAATTTTCTAACCTACCTGACCGATTAAGGGATCTGACATTCCAAGCTCTGATCCCTAGAATGCCAGTTTTCTTTCTCCTGATAATGATGTCCTCCTGAGTAGGCCTCACCTGGAGATCCAAATGGGGGACTATTTTACCTCCAGAATATTTTACCCAAGAGGATGCAATCATCATTTAACCATACAGTAAAGCTGCATGCCCTTTCGAAAAATTACGGCTGCAGTTTCCTCTTGCTTTCAGCCTTTCGCAGTACCAGCACAGCAAGGTTGTTTCGGTTAGTGTTGCAAGGCCAGATCAGTCAATCATCCAGACTATTGCCCCTACAACTACTGAAAAGGCTGCTGCCCCTCTTCAGGAACCACACATTTGTCTGGTGCCTCAACAGATACCCCTCTGTTGTGGTTGCACCTACAGTAAGGCTATGTGTATCGCTGAGGCACGCAAGCCTCCCCACCAACGGCAAGGTCCACGGTTCATGGGGGGGGGGGGGGGGTGTTCCAGATTTTATCTGCATAATGTGGTTGGGTTCTGTGTCGACCTATTTTACTTGGGCATTTTGATTTACGCTTGCATATCATATTCTGCAGCGGAATATACCAAACTACGTCGCATTCAAGGATCCTTGTGCTATACAACAAAGATTTTGTGGAAAGTTGTTCCTGATTCGATGTTTCACATTATTATTATTATTATTATTATTATTATTATTATTGTTATATGTTGTATGTAACTTAAAGTTCTCTCCATGGTCACACCAAAATATGTTGGAGTTTCGTAGTAGGAAAGAGTGATATTTCCATAATATATTAAAATTTTATGGTTGTTCAGCCTGTTGGTTAAATTTAAATGTAACACCTTTTTCGGTTGGGCTTGGGTTATGCATCCATTCACATGAAGAAGTGCTTAAATTCTTCGACAGTATTTCCTATACTGTATCTGTGTCCTTGCGTTGGACAGCTGTTGCCCAAGTATAGGTGTACGCTAATTTTATAGCCTCTGTTTGAGGCACGTCAGTGATATAAAATCTGAAAAGAAGTGGTGCTAGGACAGATCGCTGTGGGAGCCCATTGAATAGTTTCATTTTTATGCTCCTTCCATTTCTTATGTTAACTGTAAAGGGGTGTATTCCTGAGCTTCTGATTCAATATGTGAGTTGGTTTTAGGCAGGTTATGACTTGCCTCTGTGTTTTTTTTCATGCATCTGTCTTTAAATGGATAATGGGACAGCAACTGATAATATATATGAAGCAATGAACAACACCATCAGTTGTGTGTCTCTATATTGTATTTATGTGACCAGTTTCAGTGGCCACTCTGTCATCATCAGGCCTCTGGATTCAGCTAGTATAACAGCAGCATCAACTATTCAAATTGCATCATCATACTGTCAGTAGTAACCATAATGAAACAAACTTATATTAGCTAATATTGTACTGTACCAAGTGAAATTACATCTGTTGCCAGCAAAATTCTAAGACTATTAATGAATCCTAATTACAAATACCGTTCCATTGTAAAAATCATAATTATTTACTGTTGAAAACCAAATGCCTTGAACAATAGTTGTATTCCAGAATGAGACGAGGTACTGGCAGAAGTAAAGCTGTGAGTACCGGGCGTGAGTCTTGCTTCGGTAGCTCAGTTGGTAGAGCACTTGTCCGCGAAAGGCAAAGGTCCCGAGTTCGAGTCTCGGTCGGGCACACAGTTTAAATCTGCCAGGAAGTTTAATAGTTGTATTGCTTCCTAACAGCAGGCTATATGAATGAGCAGTATCCATTCTTTTGGACATGTCTGAAAGAACAGGTGTCATGCATTCATATAATTGAGTTGCCTGAGTGGGCTATGAATCGACCACCTTCAGTGTGAATGCACAATCATGTTCAGCCTCATGTGAGAATCTCAAAGTAACGAGCATGGAGGATGTGGACAAGGACTTCAGATAGGTGGCACTAGGTGGGAGTGTGGGTGAGCTGGGGGCATACTGAGATTGTTGGTGGCATGTGGTTAACATAACTGCCTAGTATGCTGGAGATCCAGGGTTTGAATTCTGATCTGGCACACATTTTCACTTGATGTTGCTGACTGCGCCTAATGTCCTGATGCATCTGATATCATGAGTCCCTTCACTTTTCTTTCCTTTCTTCCCCCTCCCACCTTCAATTTGCATAATAAGAGCAGGCTGTCAGGTATATTGAGTGAGATATAAATGTAAAGTAAAACGCGTAGTTCAGTTAGACAAATTGAATTACACAGAAACATCCAAATAAGGTAGAAATAACATGTTAATGCAATGTTACGCCAGACTAACTAAAACGTCCAACAACTTTGTCCAGTATACTAGTTGGTTGTTTCTGGGGTAGTTTAATAAGTCTGGTAAATTTCCATGAAAGTGGAAATTTTTGTTGTACCTTTATAGTTGGTAAGCTTGATTATTCTAATGATAGTATAAAGAATTTCAACAATCTACAGTGTAAGTGCATTGTTGACAGCAATCTGATTTGGTCATTGTGTTGACTGTGAATAAAATGGAGAAAACAGAGTTTCATGCTGTTATTAAACTTTTTATTTGCCTTTCTTCCTGTGTTTCACTTTCTTCTTTTCTTGTCCCTTATCTGGCCTTCGTTGACCTTTGGTAGACCTTATGGTTTTCTTCTGCTGGATTTAGCAGAGTAAGCCATCTCATAGTCATGTTGACCTGTCTGTTCAAGGAAAAAGGGGTTGGTGACCTAGTAGTCTGCTCCTTTTAATCATCCAACCAACCAATCAATCGAAAAATATTGCAAGTGGGAATCAGAACACTTTGACGTAATCTGAAGCTACCGACCTTGATGGGGACAAAGACAGGCTGCACTGTGACGCCAGTGCACTTGTATCATCAACAGTGGTGATACACAATGACTCAACAGAAGGTTAAGGCTGGCGGCCAGTCCCATTACACACCTGGGGGTGTTTACTACACATATCTAACTATACCACCTGCCAGTTGTTGAAATGTGCGTTCTCATCCATGAAAGAAGTGGCTTATAAGGTGCTTGTTCGCCCGCTCCTTAAGTATTGTTCACCTATCTGGGATCCTCATCAGGTAGGACTAATAGAGGAGATAGAGAAGATCCAATGAAGAGTGGCATGGTTAGCTGGCAAGACAGCATTACGGAGATGCTAAACAAACTCCACTGGCAGATGTTACAAGAGTGTCGTTGTGCATCACGGAGAGATTTACTATAGAAATTTCAGGACAGCACTTTTCAGGAGTAGTCTGACAACATGTTACTTCCACCCACATACTTCTCGCTTATTGACCATGAGGAGAAAATTTGAGAAATTAGTGCCAATACAGAGGCTTACCCACAATCACACTATTCGCGAGTGTAACGGGGTTGGAGGGATCAGATAGTGGTACTGAAAGTACCCTCCACCACACACCATTAGGTGACTTGACTATGATGTAGATGTAGATGCCATAAGTTCATATGATTCAGTAGTTGGAGCTCCTTCTGCTAAAGAAGTTCAGACAAGGCCAATGTCCTAGTTTGGACGTGGACCTCAGAGTTAGGTATCAGATGGGCACAAGAGGCCTTGCAGGTCAGTTATCCAAGCTGCATACAACTCCCCAGGGCACCGTGGAGCGGGTTAAAATCCAACCATGCTGCCACCACATTGGTTTGGCATCCAGAACACTGTGTGAGCAACTGAGAGAATTCCTAAAAAGGAATTTTTTTTGGGTGTGGTATAGCATTTCAAATTTGGTATGATTTTGTACAACCCCATACTGCTGGATAATAACAAGGCAGCCATATCAGCTCGATTGACAATATGCTTTAACTCTGAAGTGCAGCAAGAACTGGTCCAGCATTCTTTAGACTCTTGGAAGCTGGCAAACTGCACCAGTGGAAGAGGGACAGAAGGCTTCTCTGCAGACACCTGGCTTGCCACCAGCATGGTGGCAGCTCCTGTATCTGCTCCTGCTACAGCTTTGTTGCTGCTCCTGAAGGTGCAGCTGTTGCCGCCAGCATTCCAAAAATGCTGGGTCCTATCAGCACAAATGTAACGTTCCTAGTCAGTGGTGGCTCAACTACAGAAGCTGGGAAATTGAACTTTGGAAGAGGAAAGAAAGTTCACATATGGATCAGCCTGTAAGAGCAGTGTCCAAACACCTCATAGGGATGAGCACAAGTTAAGGCACAACACACAACCAGTGTGAGTGCCTAAATAGCCAGCTAACATGTGGATCCAAGAGTATGGTGTGATGCGGAGGCCAGGCCCATGTTGGTCAATGTTAGTGTAAGAACTGGTGGGGCTGGCCTATTGCCACTGGCAGGTAAACATCTGGGTCAGCAGTTCTGCCCATACAATGCTCTGTGTTGCTGTCTGTGACAGCTTGCCGCACTACCCTGTCATGAGACCCAGGCCAACTTGTGTGCGTCCTTGTCGATGTCCGCTGGTGGGGATACTGAAATTAGAAACCAGCTTACTGATAGAGGTTTTATTTTATGTGAGATGGTCTATACAATTATAAATTATCCTCTCAAGCAGTTTATATAGCATGTTGAGCAGGGTAATTGGGTGGTAAATATTTGGCAGTAAAATAGCATGATATTGATTGTGATAACCTAAGGTAAAAAAATTTCTTAAGCCGTCTACTGCAAGTGACACTTTGTGTAAAACAGACTATGTATACTTTCTGTTTTTGCGCATAAATCAATTTTGTTAGTTGCACGTTGAATGGCATCCGCTCAGAAGTGGCACCACACAAAAAAAACATTCAGTGACACTGCAAAGCCTACAAGTGCGACGCAAATTGCCAGATGCTCCCCCCCCCCCCCCCCCCCCCCCTCCCCAATAGTACACGCTTTTTGGACACCACAAAATAAAAATGAACATTTTCTCTCTGTCTGGTTATTACGTGACATTAACCATTGTACCTTCCATGAATTGGGAAAGTCTTAGACATACATATGCAAAGTGACTAAGTCACATATAATACAGCTCAGAACTTGGAGTTCCTTGAAAACTTCATGAACAGACTGTTCTCGTTCAAAATTATTTAAATCTTACATTTAGGTGTATGCCATTTACAATTATGGCATTCAGAGAAGACGAATAGAACACTGCGTGAAACTGAAGACAGGTTGTCAAATTGCCCATGGATTTTCAAACATTTCACAAACATATTGCGGGTATGGGGTTTGTCACAAATGAGGCTACAAAATTAATAATCCTCTCTCCTCTCCTAAATTGAAAGAAAAAAATAAAATCATTAATTGCTCATTTCCAATAACTTTACAAATTTTATAATATTTTAGCTGCCACAGAATCAAACTTTTATTTAATCTCATTAAGAATACTTCTCTGCCAAATTACGTGAATAATTTACAATAATCAAAATGCATTACTTTTTAAAATCAAACAATGGAAAATCCAGGATGAAATAATGACAAGGTTATGGAAAAGGAAAGCGTGCTACTCACCATATAGCAAAAACGTTAAGTCACAGACAGGCACAACAAAATACTAGTAAACACATAAGCTTTCAACCAGAAGGCCTTCCTCTGAAGCAGATATCATAGACACATACACATTCACGCAAATTCAGCTCTCTCACACGAGTGTGTGTGTGTGTGTGTGTGTGTGTGTGTGTGTGTGTGTACTTACTGCAGCTCTCGGCTTGTTCAATAATTAATACCTCAAATAACATCAACATTACTACACTCCCGGAAATGGAAAAAAGAACACATTGACACCGGTGTGTCAGACCCACCATACTTGCTCCGGACACTGCGAGAGGGCTGTACAAGCAATGATCACACGCACGGCACAGCGGACACACCAGGAACCGCGGTGTTGGCCGTCGAATGGCGCTAGCTGCGCAGCATTTGTGCACCGCCGCCGTCAGTGTCAGCCAGTTTGCCGTGGCATACGGAGCTCCATCGCAGTCTTTAACACTGGTAGCATGCCGCGACAGCGTGGACGTGAACTGTATGTGCAGTTGACGGACTTTGAGCGAGGGCGTATAGTGGGCATGCGGGAGGCCGGGTGGACGTACCGCCGAATTGCTCAACACGTGGGGCGTGAGGTCTCCACAGTACATGATGTTGTCGCCAGTGGTCGGCGGAAGGTGCACGTGCCCGTCGACCTGGGACCGGACCGCAGCGACGCACGGATGCACGCCAAGACCGTAGGATCCTACGCAGTGCCGTACGGGACCGCACCGCCACTTCCCAGCAAATTAGGGACACTGTTGCTCCTGGGGTATCGGCGAGGACCATTCGCAACCGTCTCCATGAAGCTGGGCTACGGTCCCACACACCGTTAGGCCGTCTTCCGCTCACGCCCCAACATCGTGCAGCCCGCCTCCAGTGGTATCGCGACAGGCGTGAATGGAGGGACGAATGGAGACGTGTCATCTTCAGCGATGAGAGTCGCTTCTGCCTTGGTGCCAATGATGGTCGTATGCGTGTTTGGCGCCGTGCAGGTGAGCGCCACAATCAGGACTGCATACGACCGAGGCACACAGGGCCAACACCCGGCATCATGGTGTGGGGAGCGATCTCCTACACTGGCTGTACACCACTGGTGATCGTCGAGGGGACACTGAATAGTGCACGGTACATCCAAACCGTCATCGAACCCATCGTTCTACCATTCCTAGACCGGCAAGGGAACTTGCTGTTCCAACAGGACAATGCACGTCCGCATGTATCCCGTGCCACCCAACGTGCTCTAGAAGGTGTAAGTCAACTACCCTGGCCAGCAAGATCTCCGGATCTGTCCCCCATTGAGCATGTTTGGGACTGGATGAAGCGTCGTCTCACGCGGTCTGCACGTCCAGCACGAACGCTGGTCCAACTGAGGCGCCAGGTGGAAATGGCATGGCAAGCCGTTCCACAGGACTACATCCAGCATCTCTACGATCGTCTCCATGGGAGAATAGCAGCCTGCATTGCTGCGAAAGGTGGATATACACTGTACTAGTGCCGACATTGTGCATGCTCTGTTGCCTGTGTCTATGTGCCTGTGGTTCTGTCAGTGTGATCATGTGATGTATCTGACCCCAGGAATGTGTCAATAAAGTTTCCCCTTCCTGGGACAATGAATTCACGGTGTTCTTATTTCAATTTCCAGGAGTGTAATTGTGCAGGAAAGGTCAGTATATATTTAAATTATTTCAGCATTACTAGATTTTTGCAATAGAACACTTTAATGAATTCTTAATGAGATACACATCAATACATGCTACCTGTACCCGTAATAACAAGAGAAATGCAGATACATCTGTGTATAGATGCCACACAGAAACTGGTCCATCAAGCATGCATAGTCAATAGGTGTGTTAATACCAGTGCTTTTTTTCTAAAAAAATGTTTGAGGGTACTCTAACATTGGATATAATGTAGTGAAAATTACTTATACCTGAAGCATGGGATACCATGCCATGACGTCTCAACGTGCATACGCATATCCATTTAGCACTACCATCGCCCACTATTAGCAGGCAAGGGTACTACATGCTTGTCGAACTGGCTGCCAGCGATTCAGTTGTCGAGAACGGTTGGCGCAGCTTGGAAATGCTTGAAACAGTCAATGACATCGCTTTTCCCACCAAAACCTGCACTGGTGTCATTCGTATTGCAATTACCAACACAAAAAAATGAAATAAAAAATTTACGTCTGTGAAATAATTCTTTGGCACTCTTCCAAGTTCTCGACATCGTAAAAAAATTAATTTGTCAACGAAAAAGTTTAGGGGTACGCATCCCCCAGCATTCCCCCAGAAAAGCGGCACTGGTTATTACACTTGTCAGCTCTCTTTCAGCATCCCAAATATATCCATTTGCTTGAGTTCACACCAGGTGCTGCATCTGACATGTTGTTGTTATTGTGGTCTTCAGTCCTGAGACTGGTTTGATGCAGCTCTCCATGCTACCCTATCCTGTGCAAGCTTCTTCATCTACCAGTACCTACTGCAACCTACATCCTTCTGAATCTGCTTAGTGTATTCATCTCTTGGTCTCCCCCTACGATTTTTACCCTCCACGCTGCCCTCCAAAACTAAATTGGTGATCCCTTGATGCCTCAGAACATGTCCTATCAACCGATCCCTTCTTCTGGTCAAGTTGTGCCACAAACTTCTCTTCTCACCAATCCTATTCAATACTTCCTCATTAGTTATGTGATCTACCCATCTAATCTTCAGCATTCTTCTGTAGCACCACATTTCGAAAGCTTCTATTCTCTTCTTGTCCAAACTATTTACCGTCCATGTTTCACTTCCATACATGGCTACACTCCATACAAATACTTTCAGAAATGACTTCCTGACACTTAAATCTATACTCGATGTTAACAAATTTCTCTTCTTCAGAAACGCTTTCCTTGCCATTGCCAGTCTACATTTTATATCCTCTCTACTTCGACCATCATCAGTTATTTTGCTCCCCAAATAGCAAAACTCCTTTACTACTTTAAGTGCCTCATTTCCTAATCTAATTCCCTCAGCATCACCCGACTTAATTCGACTACATTCCATTATCCTCGTTTTGCTTTTGTTGATGTTCATCTTATATCCTCCTTTTAAGACACTGTCCATTCCGTTCAACTGCTCTTCCAGGTCCTTTGCTGTCTCTGACAGAATTACAATGTCATCGGCAAACCTCAAGGTTTTTGTTTCTTCTCCATGGATTTTAATACCTACTCCGAATTTTTCTTTTGTTTCCTTTACTGCTTGCTCAATATACAGATTGAATAACATCGGGGAGAGGCTACAACCCTGCCTTACTCCCTTCCCAACCACTGCTTCCCTTTCATGTCCCTCGACTCTTATAACTGCCATCTGGTTTCTGTACAAGTTGTAAATAGCCTTTCGCTCCCTGTATTTTACCCCTGCCACCTTTAGAATTTGAAAGAGAGTATTCCAGTCAACATTATCAAAAGCTTTCTCTAAGTCTACAAATGCTAGAAACGTAGGTTTGCCTTTCCTTAATCTTTCTTCTAAGATAAGTCGTAAGGTCAGTATTGCCTCACGTGTTCCAGTATTTCTACGGAATCCAAACTGATCTTCCCCGAGGTCGGCTTCTACTAGTTTTTCCATTCGTCTGTAAAGAATTCGTGTTAGTACTTTGCAGCTGTGGCTTATTAAACTGATTGTTCGGTAATTTTCACATCTGTCAACACCTGCTTTCTTTGGGATTGTAATTATTATATTCCTCTTGAAGTCTGAGGGTATTTCGCCTGTTTCATACATCTTGCTCACCAGGTGGTAGAGTTTTGTCAGGACTGGCTCTCCCAAGGCCGTCAGTAGTTCCAATGGAATGTTGTCTACTCCGGGGGCCTTGTTTCGACTCAGGTCTTTCAGTGCTCTGTCAAACTCTTCACGCAGTATCTTATCTCCCATTTCATCTTCATCTACATCCTCTTCCATTTCCATAATATTGTCCTCAAGTGCGTCGCTCTTGTATAGACCCTCTATATACTCCTTCCACCTTTCTGCTTTCCCTTCTTTGCTTAGAACTGGGTTTCCATCTGAGCACTTGATGTTCATACATGTGGTTCTCTTATCTCCAAAGGTCTCTTTAATTTTCCTGGCATCTGACATATTGCATGAGAATTGAAATATCAGGCAGATATCAGTACCTCGTTCTCAAAATTTAACTTAGAACTAAAAATAAAAAATTCATAATCTCCATTACTGTTCTTCATATGTGTTGAGAACAGCTTCACAGAAGATTGTAATAAAAATTAAAAAAGGGGTTATTTGATTATGGTGTCCATTAACTGACACAGTGCAAGAAAGGAAAAACAATACTTCATATCAAATGTCTAACCTTCCTACAGTAAAGCATATTAGTACTATACAGTATCATATGGAGGACACAGTCTTGCTAATTTTAGTGAGGTTTTTAAAGTTGTGTAGGTAACTCATGGATGTGGATGTTAGAGATCTACAGAGATGATAAGAGGAGGAAGGGATAACTCCAGTGAAGAATATGACTAACAATCAGTGTTGAGCTGGAAAAAATGTCTTCCTTTATCTTGACATTTAACTTCCTGTATTCCACAAGTCTGAGATGGGTGGTGTTCTCTGCAAAAATGTGGTCCTTAACTTCTGTAATGCTATATTCAAATTCAGATGCTTGTGATACTGTACCCTCCAGTCCATGCAAACTTTGTGCAATGTTAGCTAAAAACATTTTTTAACCTGGACCAGAATGTTCCCCTCTGATTTCTTGGT
This sequence comes from Schistocerca cancellata, assembly GCF_023864275.1. Taxonomy (NCBI): domain Eukaryota; kingdom Metazoa; phylum Arthropoda; class Insecta; order Orthoptera; family Acrididae; genus Schistocerca; species Schistocerca cancellata. The sequence continues at coordinate 777,903,370 of NC_064628.1, read as the reverse complement.
CAGCTGCTGATTCCTCAAAACATGAGCAAGTGATGTCTAGTGTGGATACTGTGTCAGGTGGCACAGTGCTCATGACATTGACATCTCATTCAGATGGAATTGAGTTTGAATTCCTATTTGGCCAACCTAATTTAGATTGTATAAATGTCTAGAGTGAAGTATTTACTAGAAAGATTTGGTGGCAGAAAGTCATGGTGCCTAGAAAAGTTTGATTTACTTAAAGGCAAGAATAGTCCTTTAAACAAACTACAGCAAGTTCCTAGTTTTGATTTATTTATGTTTTGTGGTTCATGGTGTTGGTTCCTGTAGTCATGTCCTAGTTCATGGACCACGGGTAACGCACGAGTGGCCAAGTAAGTGGTCCCGACAGTCGGGATACCAGTTACTTTGGAATAAGGCTGGGCATCTCGGACATATTCTGAGTCATGGTCACCTTTGTGCTCATACGGCAAAGACTACCAAATCCGCCGGTTAGTCCCTCAGCCGTTAGGGGTAAAACCCAATGGGACTCGAGGCAAGTAAGGCTAGCAACCTGCTTCCCTGGTACTTTAAATATGATGCTGGCAACATTCAGAGCAAAATGCCTCGGACCTTTGGAGGTGACGGAGTCCCACCTCTAACTGACAAACCAGGGACTCCTAAGATACGACTTGGCAAACAAATGGTAATGAGATGGAGAGCTATTAATATCAATGGGGGCTACTCTGAGAAGAAGGTAGAGCTGGCAGAGGCTGCAAGTAAGATGGGGCTGGATGTTTTAGCTGTTAGTGACATTCGGGTAAGGGGTGAGAAAGAAGAGGAAGAGGGAGAATACAAGGTCTACCTGTCAGGAGTCAAAGCAGGAATAACACAATGGGGTGTAGGGCTTTACATCAGGAAAGAAATGGAACCCAGCGTAGTTGCAATAAGGTATGTAAACGAACGATTGATGTGGATAGATCTGACAGTGTGTAGGAAGAAAATTAGGATTGTGTCAGTATATTCGCATTGTGAAGGGACAGATCAAGATAAGATGGATCATTTTTATGAGGCACTCAGTGATGTAGTTGTTAGAGTAAAGGACAAGGACAGTGTTCTGCTCATGGGTGATTTTAACGCCAGGATTGAAAAATCGAACAGAAGGGAATGAAAAGGTTATGGGTAAATTTGGAGAGGATATGGAGGCCAACAGGAATGGGAAACAACTCTTGGATTTCTGTGCCAGTATGGGCTTAGTAATCACAAACTCCTTTTTGAAACATAAGAACATTCACCGGTATACTTGGGAAGGCAGGGGAACCAGATCTGGCATTGACTATATAATAACAGACCAGGAATTCAGGAAGGCTGTGAGGGACACATGTGTATTCAGGGGATTCTTTGATGACACTGATCATTATTTAATCTGCAGTGAAATTGGGATTGTGAGTCCAAAAGTGCAGGAGGTCAGGTCCATATGTAGGAGGATAAGAGTGGAGAAACTTCAGGATAAGGAAATCATGCACAAGTACATAACAGCGATCTCAGGAAGGTACCACTTAGTTGAATGTAATCAATTACAGTCATTGGAAAAGGAATGGGCAAGGTACAGGGACGCAGTACTAGAACTGGCTAAAGAATGTCTTGGAACAGTAGTGTGTAAAAGTAGGATGAAGCAAACAGCTTGGTGGAATGACACAGTCAAGGCAGCCTGTAAAACGAAAAAGAAGGCGTATCAAAAATAGCTACATATTAGAACTCAGGTAGACAGAGAAAGTTATGTTGAAGAAAGAAACAAAGCCAAACAGATATTTGCAGCATCCAAGAAGAAATCTTGGGAAGACTTTGGAAACAGGTTGGAGAGAATGGGTCAAGCTACTGGAAAACCATTCTGGAGTGTAATTAGCAGTCTTCGAAAGGGAGGTAAGAAGGAAATGACAAGTATTTTGGACAGGTCATGAAAACTGCTGGTGAATCCTGTGGATGCCTTGGGCAGATGGAGGGAATATTTTGAAGAGTTGCTCAATGTAGGTGAAAAGAGATCAGTAATGTTACAGATTTCAAGGTAGAATGGGATAGGAATGATGATGGAAATAGGATCACATTTGAGGAAGTGGAGAAAATGGTCAATAGATTGCAGTGCAATAAAGCAGCTGGGGTTCATGAGCGTAAGTCGGAACTCATCAAAGACAGTGGTATGTCAGCTCTTAAATGGCTACACAGGATAATTGAATTGGCCTGGGAGTCGGGACAGGTTCCATCAGACTGGACAAAAGCAGTAATCACACCAATCTTTAAACATGGAAACAGAAAAGATTGTAACAACTACAGAGGTATCTCTTTGATCAGTGTTGTGGGTAAAATCTTCTCAGGTATTGTTGAAAGGAAAGTGGGAGTATTAGTTGAGGACCAATTGGATGAAAATCAGTGTGGGTTTAGGCCTCTTAGAGGTTGTCAGGACCAGATCTTTAGCTTACGGCAAATAATGGAGAAGTGTTATGAGTGGAACAGGGAATTGTACCTATGCTTTATAGATCTAGAAAAGGCATATGACCGGGTTCCTAGGAGGAAGTTATTGTCTGTTCTATGAGATTATGGAATAGGAGGCAAACTTTTGCAAGCAATTAAATGTCTTTACATGGATAGTCAGGCAGCAGTTAGAGTTGACGGTAAATTGAGTTCATGGTTCAGAGTAGTTTCAGGGGTAAGACAAGGCTGCAACCTGTCTCCACTGTTGTTCATATTATTTATGGATCATATGTTGAAAACAATAGACTGGCTGGGTGAGATTAAGATATGTGAACACAAAATAAGCAGTCTTGCATATGCGGATGACTTAATTGTTATGGCAGATTCGATTGAAAGTTTGCAAAGTAATATTTCAGAGCTAGATCAGAAATGTAAGGACTATGGTATGAAGATTAGCATCTCCAAAACGAAAGTAATGTCAGTGGGAAAGAAATATAAACGGATTGAGTGCCAAATAGGAGGAACAAAGTTAGAATAGGTGGACGGTTTCAAGTACTTAGGATGCATATTCTCACAGGATGGCAACATAGTGAAAGAACTGGAAGCGAGGTGTAGCAAAGCTAATGCAGTGAGCGCTCAGCTCCTATCTACTCTCTTCTGCAAGAAGGAAGTCAGTACCAAGACTAAGTTATCTGTGCACCGTTCAATCTTTTAACCAACTTTGTTGTATGGGAGCGAAAGCTGGATGGATTCAGCTTACCTTATCAACAAGGTTGAGGTTACGGATATGAAAGTAGCTAGGATGATTGCAGGTACTAGTAGATGGGAACAATGGCAGGAGGGTGTCCACAATGAGGAAATCAAAGAAAAACTGGGAATGAACTCTATAGATGTAGCAGTCAGGGTGAACAGGCTTAGATGGTGGGGTCATGTTACATGCATGGGAGAAGCAAGGTTACCCAAGAGACTCATGGGTTCAGCAGTAGAGGGTAGGAGGAGTCGGGGCAGACCAAGGAGGAGGTACCTGGATTCGGTTACGAATGATTTTGAAGTAATAGGTTTAACATCAGAAGAGGCACCAATGTTGGCACTGAATAGGGGATCATGGAGGAATTTTATAAGGGAGGCTATGCTCCAGACTGAACGCTGAAAGGCATAATCAGTCTCAAATGATGATGATGATGATGATTACCAGAATGTTCCATTAATATGCTGCTCCTGGATGTGGACTTAAATACATAGTGTGTTCAGTGGGGCTTAAATACCATCTGCTACAATGGTAAAGTGAAAGATTTTTTGTGTGTAGAGGTCATGTGCTTTTAAAGGAATTGGCACATACTTCCTCAGTAGTGGTGTAGTCAGTAATAGCTGTCTTCTGGTCTCCTACTTTTGGAGATAGTCTACAGTAGAAAATGGTCACACATATACACTTTTACTAAACTTCTTATGTGAAATCAGACAATGTCGTCACTGCTTTTTTTTTTTTTCTGCAGAAACCATTGTGTCATAATTTCTGTAGAATTTCTTTAATTATCTTCAATTGGTGAATCACCAGTGTTGAGTTGACGGGTGTCTGGATTTGTATTCATTTGAATAATATGGATTGTGATAAGGTGTTAACTATTGACTTGAATACCAAAAACAACTGTACCCAGGATGAACAGAGATTTGCTCTTACACCTGCCTTGACCTTCTTGACAAATGTTTCTGTTGCTTCATACTATATGTTTTCAAGAATTGACATACTAAATTTAACATATGCTCAGATGAAATGTTGATTTTAAAAAATTAGAGAACTAACATGAAGTTTGTGTTGTTCCTTTATCAGGTTGCCAGTTGTGCTCTGGATGCAAGTACAAAGATATATGCTGCTCGAGTTGACCGTGTGCATTCAGATGGAATGAAAATGGCAGGCAGTCTCTGTATGCTTGGTAAATGTAAGAATAATCGCAAGAAGGCTGAAAATGATAAGGAATGCATAGAAAATGCAGTGGAAGGTACAAAAAAGGTTACAAGAAGACGAAAGGTATAGTTAAGTGTACAATTTTGCTTGCTTGTATTCTCCATGTATTGCATAAATGTTGCTACTGTGTTGCTATTGTCTCTTTTGACGTAATTGTTCACTTACTAGAAGCTTACAGTGAAATTAAACAAAAACAAGAAAATGACCTGTACATGCGTTAAATGATTTGGAATTTGTTTTAAGTTTGGTATTTTGTGTTAATGCAGGAGGTTTTCCTGTCATGTTGTTTCATTTTTTAAAGTGCTTTCCAAATCACTGAAACAATAATTCAGAGACTTGCTCATTATTTCAAACACATATCATAAATAAAACAATGGAAACTCCAGGTAGGAATATAAAAAATGTAGAAAAAGATAGACTGCTACTTACCGTAAAGAAGACACTTACGTTGTAGACAGGCACAATTAAAAGAGTTACATAAAGCTTTCAGCTACAACCTTCATCAGCAAAAGAGAAACACACCCCATTCATACACATGAGCAAGCACACCCCACACACACATAACTGCCAATTCCGGCAGCTCAGACCAAATCACACATTTTCAGTCGATCAGTGCCCAGTGGTGTCACTCTTTATTCCACCTCAAGCATTGCTTGGCAGTGACAACAGGAATGTGTGGCTTATGAGGAGCTGCTCAGTATTGTACCCTCATTCTTTTGAACTCTCTAGGCACAGTCATTGTGCTAGATGGACTGCTGGTAGCACTTTGTAACTCACGATTGATCCATTCCACTGATTATGTGCAATTTTTACAGCCAACCTCTGTAATGCTCAATGGTTTCTGTCTGTCTGTTTTATCTTGGTATTGGTTTAGCAGCAGTGTTTCCAATTCACAGTCACATCATTAACAGTGGACTTGGGCGCCATTAGAATGTAAGAAATGTTCCTGATGGATTTGTTACACTGGTGATATCTAATGAGTAGTAAGCATTTGAAGTCACTGAGGCCCCCTGATTGATCCATTCTGCTGTTACTGTTTCTCTGCTAACAGCACAATACTCCCTGCCTCCTTTTGCATTGACTAGTCTACCTCTTGTGACATCTAGTATCTCTCTCTCTGTCTCTCTCTGACAGCATGAGAAGACAAGACTGTTGGTACCATTACCATTGCTGGACAAGATTTGTAAACAAGAGAACTTCAAGGTGTGAGGTAGGATAATAAGCAAGACATAAACAGAAAAAAAAGATAAGTGAACAACGAAAAGTAATTGGTGTTCCGCCTCCACCTATCTACCATATATAATGCACTTCATTTTACATTCTCGTGACTCTTCCACAATGTTTTTTCTGTAATCTCTGTGTTGCTTATTACCCTATTGTACACCTTTAAGTTCTCTGGTTTTCAAATCTTGGCTTGCACTGATATCAACAGTCAGTCTTCCAGTCTCATCCTGACCCATGGTTCTGGGCAGCCTTTCCATAACTCAGTTCCCATTTTCTAAACCTTACCTGTCATTTTCCTTCATCTCTCTCCCTTTTCCTTCAAACCTTCTGCCAGAAGAAGAAGCTACTGGCTATGAACTCTTGTGTGTTTCCACATATTTTATGTCTTTGTTCCTGTCACTGCTATATGTAAAAAAAAAAGAAGTTAGCACTAACTCACAGTTTGTTAAAATTTATGCTAGTGTTATCCAGAATGCAAAAATATAAGTCTAATACAATTAGTATAAAAGTTAGAAAATGGAAAATCTATGATGGGCTTTATACAATAGCTGAATAGTATACAGCAGTCACTTTCATTGTGGCTGTCTGCCACTCAGTGCCTCCACTATGCGGTGAGCAGCAATCCATTCTTTTCAAATTGTTTTATGAAAGTTACTTTTTCTCTGCTTTGACTACACCATCATTTCTTCTATTACCTACACAAAGTGCTACACATGTCAGTTAAAAGAACATGCCAGTTTCACATCCCTCAAAGTGGTGTGTTCATGCTATGATTGAAAGGGAAAATGGCTTCTAAAATTCATCACAAACTTAATTCTGTCTACAACAGAATGTTTTGAATTGACAAATGAGAAAAACTGGTGTAATGCATCAAAGATGGAAGCAATATGTTTGTGCAGAAAGGATGATGGGGAGGGCACTCACAATAGTATGTAAATGATTGAGGAAGAGATCAAAGCCAACAGATATTTAACCCTTACATAACACAAGGTCAAAATATTTCATGAGTTGATTGCAGGCAGTTTTGGGTTCCTGGAAACTGTGTACATGTAGGATGTTGAAGATATGCAGATCAGTAACAAAGTTTTGATGTACACATTATACAACAAATCCAAGATAAAAGTGGCACCGTATCAATAATACTCACATTCAGTCATATAACAACTTAGAGAACGATTTAAAACCATACATGGCACTTTCAAGCAACAATCAGCAACTGAAGCTGTGACATTTAACTGTGCCCATAATGGGATTGAAGATGGGGGGAGAGGAAACAGAAAAACTGTGACATGTGTGCTGTAGGACTGCTTTTATCTTGCCTGTACTGTGTAATACAGTTATCGCATGAAAAGAATAAACTTGTTTTGTAGTTGTTCCAGTGTCACATGTTGATATTTTGTACAGATCAGAGGAGTCATGTTTCAGGAGTGTAGCCAAGAATATAATAGTCTTACCTGCCTCAGCTATCATAAAAAATGTGTGGTAGATGAAAATTGTATTAATAGAGTAAATTTCACATTTTGCGACAAGAGTAAACTGTTATCCCATTTTCTTTTTGCTGCTGCTGTTGTGGTCTTCTCCAATGACTGGTTTGTTGCAGCTCTCCATGCTACTATATCCTGTGCAAGCCTCTCTATCTCTGCATAACTACCAATACCTACATCCATATGAACATACTTACTGTATTTAAGTGTTGGTCTCCTTCCACAATTTTTATCCCCTACATTTCTTCCCACTACCAAATTGACAAGTTCTTGATGCCTCAGGACGTTTCCTAACAGCCAGTCCCTTCCTTTAGTCATAACTATCGTAGAATCATTATAAGTAGCAGCAATAGAAACTCCTGGATGGAACAGTATGTAAAACCAGAGAAAGTCAGTCACTCGTCTTGAGTATAATATAAATGGATAGATAAAAAAATGTACTCACCAAACAGTAGCAGGAGAACACACACACAAAAAGGTTTAACTTTTACAAGCTTTCAAAGCCTGTGGCTCCTTCTTCTTGCAGAAGAGTCGAAGGGGAAGGAAGAGGGGTGAAGAGGGATGAAGGGGAAGGAAGAGAGGTGAAAGGAGAGGACTGGAGAGGTTTAGGAAAAGCGGTACAGATCAGAAAAGTTGACCAGAACACCAGATCAGGTGGGACTTACTGGATGGGATGAGAAGGAAAGATTGATTGTTGGTGACTGCTCCAGACAAGATTTGAAAACCTGAGAGCTTAAAGGTAGAAGACAGGGTAACATGCAACATGAGATTACTGCTAAAACAACATGCACGAGTTAATAAGGGTGAAAAGCTAGGTGCATTGTGTGTAATGGAGATGGAAGGGGGGAGTGGTGAAAACTAGACAGGTCAGGAAATGACAGGTGTAGAAAATTAAAATTGAGTGAAGAAAGGAGTGGTTACTGTGAAGAAATGCTGAGATGGAAGGAATTAACGTAAATTGAGGCCAGGTGTGTGGCGAGAACCAAGGACATGTTGTAGTGCTAGTTCCCACCTGTGGAGTTCTGAGACACTGGTGTCAAGGGGGAAGAATCTAGATGGCACATGTGAAACAGGCACCGAGGCCAAGACTGTCATGTTACAGAGCATGTTCTGCACTGGCACATTGTGTGTTGCTGGTATACACCATCTGCCTATACCCATTCATCCTGGTGATGAATGGGTGGCAGTCATGTTTATGTAAAAGGCCGAACAGTGTTTACATAACAGCTGGTCTATAACGCGTTCTTTCACGGTGGCTCTCTACCTTTGGTAGTATATGTTTTGCCAGTTGCACAGCTGGAATGGGTAGTGGTAGGAGGGTGCATAAGGCAAGGCTTGCAGTGAGGCTGTCACAGGTGTAGGAGCCATAGGGTAGGGAGATGGTCACAGAAGGAGCATAGGGTCTGACAAGGATGATGCGAAGACTGGGAGCGCAATGTAAAGGTATTCTAAGTGCAGTGGGCAAAAGCTTAGACTGAATGGATCTTATTTCGGAGCATGATTTAAGGAACTCATGGCCTTGCTGAAGTAGCTGATTAATACATTTAAGATCGTGACAATACTGAGTGACAAGTGGTGTGCTCCAATGTTGTTTTTTGGAGGGATCAGCAATACCAGGATTGGATGTGATGGCCCAAGAAATCTGCTTCCGAACTAGGCTGCTGGGGTTATTATGTCCAGTGAAGGCTGCTGCTGAAAATGCGTTGTATTGCTGTAAAGAGTCTCAACCCAAACAAACATGTCTGCCTGAAATGCCAGGCCTGAAAGGGAGGGAACATGGAAAGGATGGCAACTGTCAAAATGTAAGTGCTGTTGCTTGTTAGTAGGTTCAATGTGGATGGAAGTGTGTAGCTGGCCTTTCGTGAGGATGAGATCAGCATTGAGGAAAGTGGCATGGGATTCGGAGGGATAGGACCATGTGAAATTTAATTGGGAGAAAGTATTTAGATATTCCAAGAATTTTAATAGATCAGTGTCACCATGAGTCCATGTGGCAAAGATGTAACCAATGTGTCTAAACCAAACCAGGAACTGAAGGCTTATGGATGCCAGGAAAGCCTCCTCCAAGCGACCCATGAAAGGGCTGGCATAGGAAGGAGCCATCCAGGTTCCCATGGCCGTACCCTTGATTTGTTAGTATGTCTGCTTCTCAAAGGTGAAGTAATTATTGGTAAGTGTAAAGTTGATTAAGATGAGCCAGAAGGATGCCATAGGTTTGGAATCAAATGGGTATTGACTGAGGAAATGTTCAGCAATAGAAAGACCATGTATGTGGGAGTTGTTGGTATAGAGGAAGGAGGCATCAGTGGTGCCAAGCAAGATTTGTAGTGAGTGTGGGACAGGCATGGATGTCAGACAATCTAGAAAGTGGTTATTCTCTTTCATATAGGAGTGAAGTCTGTACTATGGGTTGCAGGTGTGACCAGCTAAGGCAGATATACGTTCGGTGGGTGCTTTGAAGCCAGCAACTATAGGATGGTCAGGAAGATTGAGTTTGTGGAATTAAAGAAGAAGGTAAAAGGGTGAGGAGTGCATGCTTTAAGTGGGGTAAGAAGTTCTGTGGATTGTAGTGTACGCCCTCGTGAGGGGCCTGAGGTTTTTAGGAGGGACTGTAGGACAGTGTGAATCACAGGGATGGGATCTTGATAGCAGATCCTGTATGTAGAGGTGTCAGACTGCTGGCCTAGGTCTTCACTAACAAACTCCTGTTGGTCACTTACCACATTGGTAGATCCTTTGTCTGCTGGGAGGATAATGATGGAGTCATTAGCTTTTAGGGAATGCAGAGCTTGGAGTTCTACAGAGTACAGGTTAGGATCATGTTGTAGGGACCCGAGGAAGGGTTGTGAAACAATGCTGGATGTGAGGAATTCTTGGAATGCTTTTAAGGGATGATTTTGATGTAGCGGTGGTGAATCAAAATGGTAAGTTGGTCATAACTGTTAAAGATAGGATTGAATGCCATGTTTGCTGTTGGAAAAGTTTTGGGATTTGGTTGCAAAGTGATTTTTCCAGTTGACATTATGTGTAAAGGAAAGTAGCTCCTTCACCAAAGCAGCATGATTAAATGCAGGTTTAGTGCTGAAAGTGAGACCTGTGGATAATGTAGATAATTCAGCAGGGGAGTGAGCTTTAGATGGGAAGTTGAGAACACTGTATTGTGAGTGATTCTTGTGATTTTGAGTTATTACTGGTCTGGGAGGCAGTAGTGAAAGCTGTGGAATGTTAAGGAGGTTGGCCAAGCTCGGTTTGTAGGAGAGAAGAGGGGTGGTTGATGGTGTGGCTCTTTGGCAAGCTGTAGAGGGGCAGGAAGGGGATCACCATTATTGAGGTAGTTTAGAAGAAGGTGGGATAGCTTTATGAGGTGATATCTAGCATGTTGTTGCAGTCTGGAGTTGGCTTGGCAGATGATACCATCCAAGGAAACATGAAGGGTAGGTAGCAGCAGGATTTTGTAGAAGAAGAGAAGTGTGGTGGAGTGGAAACTGGCAGATGAGGCATATAGGTCACAGATTAGTTGGGTAAGTGCAAGAGATTGCTGTATTTTAAACTGTAAAAGACCCTGGTGTAGAGTAGGATTACATCCAGAAACAGGGACTTTCAGTGTTAGGCCTTTGGGAGTAACTCCAAGGGACAAGCAGATTTCAAGAAACACAATAATAGGACCTTAATTTTGACAGTGCAAAAGCACATTTTCGAAAAGAATGGATCTAATATGTAATGGGATTCATCATGGCAAGAAAGGACATTTTGGAGTGTCAGAAATGGTGGTGGTGGCAAAAACGACAGGCAGAGGGTGGAAAAAGATAGAAAAAGAGGGGGAAAATTAAAAAAAAAAAAAAAATCAGAGAAATCCACACAAAAATTGTGAGTGCAGACAATGGTTAACAAGAGGCAATGCGTGGGTGAGAATTTCTCGCCACAGGAGTGGTCTCTATGGCCTGAAAAAATGACTGGAAAAGAAATAAAAGGAATAGGGAAAGTCATGAAAGGAGACAGAATTTAAAAAAAAATACTAGGCAGACAAGAAGAGAAAGTCACAGCAGAAAATAAAAACTACGCTGCTTGGCAAATAAAGTGATGTAGGAGACAGCAGTAAATCTGATAAGAGCAGTTTGGCAAAAAACACGTGCACAAAAGCAGGAAAGAACTGCATATTACCAGGGTAAGTGGAGGATAGGAAAGAAAATAGCTGTCAAATTTGCAAATAAATTAGTGAAAGATGATCGGGAGAAGGCACTGTGGTGTAGTGTACTGTAAACAAATTTTTATAGGAAAATTCATAAATAACAGTGTAATTGCTATTTACAAATTTGCAAGTAACAATGGCCTGTCTATGTACTACTACATCGTCTTCAAGGGGCAGACATACAAACAAATCGGGGGTACGGCCATGGGAACCTGGATGGCTCCTTCGTATGCCAGCCTTTTCATGGGTCACTTGGAAGGAGCTTTCCTGGGATCCATAAGCCTTCAGCTTCTGGTTTGGTTTAGACACATTGGTTACATCTTTGCCATATGGACTCATGGTGAGGCTGATCTATTAAAATTCCTGGAATATCTAGATACTTTCTCCCAATTAAATTTCACATGGTCCTATCCCTCCGAATCCCATGCCACTTTCCTCAATGTTGATCTCCTCTTCACAAAAGGCCAGCTACACACTTCCACCCACATTGAACCTACTAGCAAGCAACAGTACTTACATTTTGACAGTTGCCATCCTTTCCATGTTCCCTCCCTTTCAGGCCTGGCATTTCAGGCAGACATGTTTGTTCGGATTGAGACTCTTTACAGCAATACAACGCATTTTCAGCAGTAGCCTTCACTGGACATAATAACCCCAGCAGCCTAGTTCGGAATCAGATTTCTTGGGTCATCACATCCAATCCTGGCATTGCTGATCCCTCCAAAAAACAACATTGAAGCACACCACTTGTCACTCAGTATTGTCCCTATCTTGAATGTGTTAATCAGCTACTTCAGCAAGGCCATGAGTTCCTTAAATCATGCTCCGAAATAAGATCCATTCAGTCTGAGCTTTTGCCCACTGCACTTAGAATACCTTTACATTGCGCTCCCAGTCTTCGCATCATCCTTGTCAGACCCTATGCCCCTTCTGTGACCATCTCCCTACCCTATGGCTCCTACACCTGTGACAGCCCCACTGCAAGCCTTGCCCTATGCACCCTCCTACCACTACCCATTCCAGCCCTGCAACTGGCAAAACATATACTACCAAAGGTAGAGAGCCACTGTGAAAGTACGCGTTATAGACCAGCTGTTATGTAAACACTGTTCAGCCTTTTACATAAACATGACTGCCACCCATTTATCACCAGGATGAATGGGTATAGGCAGAAGGTGTATACCAGCAACACACAATGTGCCAGTGCAGAACATGCTCTGTAACATGACAGTCTTGGCCTCGGTGCCTGTTTCACATGTGCCATCTAGATTCTTCCCCCTTGACACCAGTGTCTCAGAACGCCGAAGGTGGGAACTAACACTACAACATGTCTTTGGCCCTCGCCCCCCACCTGGATTCAGTTTACGTTAATTCCTTCCATCTCAGCATTTCTGCACAGTAAGCACTCCCTTCTTCACTCCATTTTAATTTTCTGTGTTTGTCATTATGACCTGTCTATTTTTGCTGTCCCCCCTCCCAATTGTGTTACATACAATGCACGTACCTTTTCACCCTCATTAACTCATGCATGATGTTTTAGTGCTAATCACATCTTGTATATTATCCTGTCTTCCAATTTTAAGCTCTCAGATTTTCAAATCTCATCCAGAGCAGTCCCCAACAATCAATCTGACTTTCTCATCCCGTACGGTAAGTCTCCCCCGATCTGGGGCTCTAGGTGACTTTTCTGAGCCGTATCCCTTTTTCTAAACCTCTCCAGTTCTCTTCTTTCCCCTTCTACTCTTCTGCCAGAAGAAGGAGCCACTGGCTCTGTAAATTTGTAAAAGTTAAACCTTTTTGCGTGTGCGTTCTCCTGCTGCTGCTTGGTGAGATCTTTTTATCTATCCATTTATACTACATTGTCAATAATTACTCATCTAGAGTGGATTGACATGTGACCCGTAGACATGTGTAAAAGAACACTGTTTTCTGTTACGTATGTATGCACTACACACCAGTCTGCTATAGGTGAGTGACTGCCTTTCCCTTATTTTACGCATTGAAACTTGATCTGGTTCTTCCTGTCTTCAGATACTGTCAGCTCAGAAGTATTGGTGGAGTTCATGTTGCAGCTGAGATTGACTTAACAACAATATCTCTGACTCCCATCAGTTTATCCTGTAGAACATGATTCCTGGCACTTTCATAACTATTATTTGCTCATGATGTAAGGAGGCTTCCTGTTGCAATCATCTACAGTAGCTATCTCCTCTATGTAATTATGCAAAAAGGTGATGACAAATTTTATAGAACAGCAAAAACTAAAAAATACTATCATTCCTACAATTCCACATCATCGTGATTTAATTTCCAATGCGTTTGTTAACAGAAGAAGAAGAAAAATACAAATTAAAATATTGGTCTCAGGTTCTGAAAAATGTTCTATGGTAGATGTATGTGAATTAAATGTATCTGCACATCAAACACAAGTTGCATTTGAATGAATGGGGTAACCATCTTCTGTGAAAAAATAAAAATAATTAAAAAACAACCAAACTTAGAAAAACAGTTTTCCACAAAATTTTTTGGAGTATAGCATTTTCAGCATAGACACATAAAGGCATAGTACCTTCTGGCAACACCGCAGAAGAGAGAGATTCAAAACATCCCCAAATGTCCAGTAAATTACTAGTAAAAAAGAACAAACAGGTGGATTTCTAGAAGAGAGTGTTTCTCACATGCATTATGAATAAACTTGAGTTCTGGGTTGAAGAGACTTGTACTTTTAATTTAAATAATAATAAAATTTTAAGTGTTTATTGTAAAAAGATACACAGTGGTGGTGGTGTGGCCTTTTATGTTAGAAATAATAGTCAGTGTGAAAAAATTGAGTGTATAATGTTGCTTTTTAGATGAACTTTGCAGCAGTAAAAATAAAGCTATTCATGTGCAACACAGTAATAGTTCCCTATATAGATCTGGCGAAACTCTCAACAAACAAAAAATCTGCCTCTTCAAGCTTTCCTGGCAAATATGTTCAATGTATGTCTTTCGTGTCTTTTGCTGGATTAAATTTTGTGCATCTCACTCACTCAAATATTTCCTCAAAGCAATGGAAAGACATTGTTAGATGATGGCTGCCCGTTACTGCTAGTAATTAGCAACTGCCTAAGTCAGCACTACTATTGTGTGTTATGAAGGTATTGTTTGAAAGTCATGCCTATGGAATTGAGTTACTTCTGGACAGATGACGTAAGTATGTTCATAACTCCATATCAGAAGCTGAGATGCAGCTTTTTCCACATTTCTGACAACAGTTACACCACGACATAATGGAGGGTCCATCCAGCAGCAATTTTGATATGGCTCCCAGCCGCAGCGACACTCAGCACATGTGCAAAAGACCACATTTCAGCTCTCAGCTGGGTGCTTTCAAAATGCTACCACCATCTGTTTGCAACCAACTCTAACATGTATTTGTGACTTCAAAATAAGGCTTCCATAATGGACTTTAGCATGCGGATACAGACAGTTTCTATTTGTCATCAGTAACAAGCAGCCACCATTAAACAATGTCAGGCAGTTGCCTCAAGGAAATATTGTGTGATAAACAGATCGTAACCAAGCTGCATACCTTAGAGCCATATAGTGAACAAAAAAGTGGTTATACAGGTAATAATAAGACATGTGAATATGAGGCTTGGAACTTAAATAGTGACAACTATTTATTCACAACCGAAACAAAAGAGTTACATGTTTGCACCTGTTACTGTCCTTCAAAGTTGTCACCAGCGTTGTGTAGAACCCGTTGCCAGTGATATGGAAGTCGTTGTATACCGTTAGCAGAGCCTGTTCTGTTGATGGTGCGAATGGAGTGGTCTACTGCCTGTCAAATCTCTGGAACAGTTCTGAAGCGAATGCCATGAAGTGGTTCCTTCATTTTCGGAATCAAATCAAAGTCACAAAGACTTAAGTCCGGGGAGTATAGTGGATGGTACAGTACTTCGCAGTCCCATCAACCGAACAGAGCAGCCACAGCTTGCACTGTATGCACCCGTACATTTTCGTGCAAAATGATGGGTGGGTTGCGCAGAAAGTGTCGCCGCTTCTTTTGCAAAGCTGGTCACACGTAATGCTCCAAAAACAAACAGTAATACTGTGCATTGATGGTCTACCGTGGAAGAATGTAATGCGTTAGGATAACACCATCACAGTCGTACATGAGAATCACCATAACTTTAGACCGCTCCATTTGCACCATCAACAGAACAGGCTCTGCTAACGGTGTACTACGCCTTCCACATCGCTGGCAATGGGCACCACACAATGCTGGTGACTACTTTGAAGAACAGTAACAGTTGCAAACATGTAACTCTTTTGTATCGGTTGTGAATAAATAGTTGCCACTACTTAAGCTCCAACCCTCGTATATGCTCTTCCAGCTGCAAACTTAATTGTGTTAGATATTCTGGGATGTCACAGTACTAAAAACATAACCATATAAATTCAAACCCACAGCATAATGCCTTCCTCACAGATGTTCATTGTACATGTTGCCAGTAATTTAAATAGGGAAGAATTGGCAATTAGAACTATTGGAAACTCTCTCTAATCATAGGGCTCTATGCATGGAAAATAATACAGATGATAAAATAGTGCCACAGAAGTACTTATTTATAAAACAAAACTGATTAAGGAGGTCCTTACTCATAAACTAGCAGCATATATGAGGACATTTTCATGAAATATTTAACCATAGTTTAAATCATATGTGCCTAGTAGCGGAACTGCTAAAGAACTCGATCAATAGGAATAATCTTAAAATTCCTCTAATAGTCATCAACACGTGAGGCAATACTGACCCTACGACTTATCTTAGAAGAAAGATTAAGGAAAGGCAAACCTATGTTTCTAGCATTTGTAGACTTAGAGAAAGCTTTTGACAATGTTGACTGGAATACTCTCTTTCAAATTCTGAAGATGGCAAGGGTAAAATACAAGGAGCGAAAGGCTATTTACAATTTGTACAGAAAGTAGATGGCAATTATAAGAGTAGAGGGGCATGAAAGGGAAGCAGTGGTTGGGAAGGGAGTGAGATAGGGTTGTAGCCTCTCCCCGATGCTATTCAATCTGTATATTGAGCAAGCAGTACAGGAAACAAAAGAAAATTTCGGAGTAGGTATTAAAATCCATGGAGAAGAAATAAAAACTTTGAGGTTCGCCGATGACATTGTAATTCTGTCAGAGACAGCAAAGGACTTGGAAGAGTAGTTGAACAGAATGGACAGATTCTTGAAAGGAGGGTATAAGATGAACATCAACAAAAGCAAAACGAGGATAATGGAATGTAGTTGAATTAAGTTGGGTGATGCTGAGGGAATTAGATTACGAAATGAGACACTTAAAGTAGTAATAGAGTTTTGATATTTTGGGAGCAAAATAACTGATGATGGTCAAAGCAGAGAGGATATAAAATGTAGACTGGCAATGGCAAGGAAAGAGTTTCTGAAGAAGAGAAATTTGTTAACATGGAGTATAGATTTAAGTGTCAGGAAGCCATTTCTGAAAGTATTTGTATGGAGTGTAGCCATGTATGGAAGTGAAACATGGACGATAAATAGTTTGGACAAGAAGAGAATAGAAGCTTTCGAAATGTGGTGCTACAGAAGAATGCTGAAGATTAGAAGGGTAGATCACATAACTAATGTGGAGGTATTGAATAGAATTGGGGAGAAGAGGAGTTTGTGGCACAACTTGACTAGAAGAAGGGATTGGTTGGTAGGACATGTTCTGAGGCATCAAGGGATCACCAATTTAGTACTGGAAGTCAGTGTGGAGGATAAAAATTGTAGAGGGAGGCCAAGAGATGAATACACTAAGCAGATTCAGAAGGATGTGGGCTGCGGTGGGTACTGGGAGATGAAGCAGCTTGCACAGGACAGAGGAGCATGGAGAGCTGCATCAAACCAGTCTCAGGACGGAAGACCACAACAACAACAACAACAACAACAGTCACCAAATTGATGGAAGATGTGAAAGACTTGTATATCCTGTATAGGACCACCCATTTTCAGTACTGCCTGACAAAGTACAAAACCAGCAGAAAAGCACATGAAGAGCTCTTTAAAATATAAAAGCACAATTTTACAATGTTCAGACAAGTGAATCCACTAATGATAGTGAAACAGCCTGGAGTATAGTAAATTAGAAAATATTAGAAAAGAGAGTATTCAGGCTTTGGTAATATAGCAATATAGTACTAAGAGAAAATGATATTGGTGAGTGCATCAAAAAGAGGACATGAGCTTTTGTAGAACAATATAGTAAGGCATGTGAGGGAAATCATGGATTGTCCAATACCAGGGATACATTCAAGTAGATTGAGTGATTCATGTTTCCTGGTGAGAGTTCCAGAATGAGAGATCTTAAAAATTATTTCAGAGCTCAAAATAAAAACTTGCAATAGCTGATATGACATAAACAATTAAATTATTTAAAATGCAGAAATGAAATACTAAAACTATTATAATATTTAATAAAGAATTCGGTTAACCAAAGAACTTTCCATTACCTTTTTAAGGTCACTGAAATATAATCAGTGTATAAAGGGAGAGACAATGCTTGATTTGCCTAATTACAGATCATTTTCATCCACCTCAACACTTGGCAGGTTATTTGAAAGAGTAACTCTTGATCAAGTGTAATCTTTCTTCTGCAAAGTAGATTTGGTGAACAACTTGCAGCATGGATTCCATAATAACAGCAGTAACAACTTCCTTCCATGATGTTTGAACAGACTGAACAATGGAAACAGTCATTGGGACTTGCCTAAATTAGTCTAAGACCTTCGATTGTATGAATCATTGAATAATCTAATGCAAATTAGACTCTTGTACGGTATACAGGGAATAGTACTAGATCCTTAAAATTATTATCTTCACAATATAAGACAAGGTGCCAAACTATATTCTAAAAATGAAGGGAAGATCCTTACAGTAAAATCATCAGACAAGAACTGAAATTGTCGAGCCAAAAAGGAAAGCATTCTTGTGCTATTTTTATTTCTTGTATGTATTAGTGATATATAACACCACTACAGAACTTGAAGTTTGTGAAACACATTGTAGAATATTATCAAGCAACTCCATGGAAATCCTATTCAGGATAAATTAAAACACTTAATAAAAAAGATTTATGCTCACTGAAAGACTTATGAACTCCCTTAATCATAATACTATGTTAGAATATATGCTCAGTGTCAGTATATTAGTGCTAGCCGGCCGTGGTGGCCGTGC
The DNA here is from genome assembly GCF_023864275.1 of Schistocerca cancellata. Classification (NCBI taxonomy): domain Eukaryota; kingdom Metazoa; phylum Arthropoda; class Insecta; order Orthoptera; family Acrididae; genus Schistocerca; species Schistocerca cancellata. Next base: position 777,884,848 of record NC_064628.1, on the reverse strand, counting down.
AGTTCTAGGCTCTGCAGTCCAGAACCGCGGGACTGCTACGGTTGCAGGTTCGAATCCTGCCTCGGGCATGGATGTGTGTGATGTCCTTAGGTTAGTTAGGTTTAAGTAGTTCTAAGTTCTAGGGGACTGATGACCTAAGATGTTAAGTCCCATAGTGCTCAGAGCCATCTTTTTTTATTAGTGGTAGTAAATATTCATTTAATAATATGTGATGTGCTGTTTTTTGTGTTTCCATTATATTTGTGGTGTGATGATATTGGTTTAAATTTTAAAAAAAAGTTATGTTGACAACTGTGAAATTACTAAAAGCAAATTTTAAAAAGCTGTTTGCAATATTTTGCTGCTTTATTTTGGCCAAAATGGAATAAAACTCACCAAATATCATTTGCACACCTTCCACTGCCAAACATATACATTACATTTAGTTGATATTGCCTTGTGACTTTAACTGAGATGTAAGTTAACATATTGAACATACTGAAGCACTGCTGCAGACCAGACTTGGATCAGTCCTGGACTTAGGCCATTAAAATCTCAAAGTTTCATTGCAGAGAGCTTTCACTCAAAAACCTGCAAGCCCACATTCCAATACTACTCCAGAAGCATACCCTCTCTTTCAAAATGTTGCTTGTAGAATGAACATGACAATGAATTTAGACAAATTTGGACTTCTACAAAGGGACACCAAGAGTCATTTTTCATGTGGACCACTCACAAACAGTATAGAATGAAGAGAAAATTCTGGAACACTGTATACCCCGACCTCAACCATACATTACTTGTGGAGTATAATTATAGATGTAGGTCACAGAATACTCTCACCTATAAAGTAAAAGTTTTTCATCTAGAAGTAGCCTCTTGCCATTGATTAAGCCCTTCACTACTGCATTCTTTATCCCAGAAGTGCTCGTCCAGTGAGCTTATTGAGAATTTTTATGGACTTTCAAAGAATAGAAGAAAGGTGTTAGCATATTAAGGTTGTCTTGAGTGGGTCTGCTGAAAAGAAAGTTGTCTGTAAGAAACAAAAGACCTGATTTTTGTTCTCACCTGGTGAGCAGTTTCATCCTGTCAGGAAGTTTCATAACCATGTACACTCCATTAAGGAATTGAAATTTCATTCTTTTAAAAAATTGATTCTGTTCTTTGATTGCTTAACCCTTTTTTCCCCCAGGAAAGAAAAGTTATCACAGATAATTCCCAGTCACTTGATGCTCTGTTGGTTCAAAATTATCAGCTACATCCATCATGTTTATATATGAGAAAAAAGTTTGCCGATTGTCGGCCAGGAAGTTCAAATTTACTGACAAGGGTTGAGGTGTATGATGATAGCTGCAAATTAAAATTTCTTCATTCAGAAAATTATTTTCCCAAAGGATGGAAGAACACAGATACCTACAAAGCATTCCCATCTGTACAAGGTAATTGTGTCATTTTTTGTATTTTACATAAAAAATATAAATGATGATTTTGTTTATTACTACCTTCCTTAAATCTATGAAGTAATCTTTTAGCAAATATATCGTGTGAAAACATTCTCATTCTGACATAGAAGCTATAATGAGGAAGGCTCTGTCACAGTGTCTCAGTATTTTGAGACAAATACACATCTGGCCAGAAATATTGCAATACTTGGAGCTGTGACAGTTTTATTAATTTATTTTTGTATTTATTTATTTCTGCTATTAGCTGGATGGAAGTAAATATGATTGTGATATTTTTATCATATTACTTTGTGGGCAAATTTTGAAGTCATAAGGAAACAACAAAGTTCTGTGACTAGAAAAGTAAATCATTCCAGAAAAGATATCTCTTCAACACCCTGCAGGAGATTCTGTGACCAACTATAGATATTGTGATTATGTAGTAGAAATGCAATGTAATTTCACTAACGTAGTGTTATAAGGGCCACATCAAAGTGCCTGGGGCAGGGATGGTGTCAGTATCATTGAAATGTTGTTTTTGTTGAATGGCACCTTATATTTCAAGAAATATTGTTATCTGGTTATTATTTCAGCTTAGTCACTCATCAAGGGATAAAACATAATATTTATATCTGATTTGGGTAAGCCATAGTGTAAATGGTAAAACATATACCACCTGCTCATCCAGGGAAATTGTGTACTCCTCTGCTTGACAGTGTACGTCAGTACACAGATTACATTATGTGACCTGTAGTCATGTGGTACATTCTCATGTATGAGCAAAGACAAACTTATGAATTTATGGATATATTATTTGAATGTAGATGATTTGTGTTTTACATGGTGTCTTCAGGCGTTAATGAATTTCGCTCGGTCTCTGAGATCTAAGAAAGCAATCCATAATATTTTATTCCCTGGTGATAGGCTTAGCTCAGATGCTGTTTAGATATTAGAATAATTTAAATGTAGCTGAGGTATCTTATTCAACAGTAAGATGATGATCATGAACTTTATGTAAACTACAGAACATTGCACATCAAGTGTGTTGTTTTTGTTATTTTTGTACATTTTATGGAATAACCTACAGCAAGTGTTATCATGACCTGCAGATGAGTCTTTTTATACAGCTTTTCAACATTTTGATCTGTGAGCAACAGTGCATGATGGGACAAACAGTCTGGTTGGTGAGGGTAGGGAGGAAGCTGGGCGGGAAGGGGGAGGGATAGCAGGGTAGCGGTGGAGGGTTAGTGAACTCCAGTCTGGTCACAAGCATCACCTATTCTATCAGAGGCAGAGCTACATGTGAAATCAGTTATGTGATCTACAAGCTAAACTGCAACCACTGTGTTGCATTCTATGTGGGCATGACATCTGAGAAGCTGTCTGTCCGCATGAATGCCCATTGACAAATGATGGTCAAGAAACAGCTGGAACACCCAGTCACTGAGCCCACTGCCCAACACAACAATCTTCATTTCAGTGTCTGCTTCACAGCCTGAGCCATCTGGATCCTTCTTAGCACCACCACTTTTCTGAACCGTGCAGGTGAGAACACTCCCTGCAATATCTCCTACGTTTCCGTAACCTTCCAGCCCTCAACCTTCATTTGTCACTGCCCTCTTTGCACCTGTCCCCTTCCCTGTTCCCAACCCGGCGCTACACAGTCTTCTGTTTCACTAGTGCACACAGTCTTTCTACTTCACTCCTTCTTAATTTTCAACTGTAAAGTGATGAGTGGCTGAATACAAACATGACCATTCTTCTTTGGAAGATGATCCATATGCTGGATGTCCTTGAAGTGCATTCATTAATGAAAACAACGGTTAAAGTGCACGGTATAGTATTGCCAGATTGATGATTAATGGCATATGGAATACCTTACCCCTACTGGCATTTTTGAAGATTTGATACTTTTTATATGAGGATTTAACTATGAAATAACTTTGTGCAAGACAGATACAAAAAGAAATGTATCAAAATTGTCATAAAAGATCCAACCAAGTTGGTCATAGATTTGCTACTGTGGTTGGAACAGGAGACTAAAACTACATGACAGAACCAGAGGTCAGTCAAAGCAGTGAGTGGAAGATGGTGATCCAGTAACAAAGAAGACAAAGCAGGTTTCATTAACCATGTACTTTGTGAACAGGATGCAAAAGACATTCTTCTGATTACCTTGTGAAGGTCAAAACAGTAACGGCAAATGTTACAGAAGTCTTCTGTATCAACTGGGTGGACAAAAGGCCTGCATTGCTGAAGAATTTCAACAAGACACTGTGCCTGTTACGTTATGGAGGAACTGGGAAATTTGGATTATAAATTGTTGCAGTTTCTTCACTAGTTCCTCAGATTTGAAGAAATACATCTCTGGAAAATCATTTAGTATCACTGCCTCCAAGGATTGCACATGAGAGATGGAATGTACCTATGGAAAAACAGAGGACAAACTGGGTTTCTCTGAAAGAGAGCTATGATGAAATATAAGTGTGCTTATGATCTAAAAAAGAAAATGTTGTTTCATTGCCTGTTGAAAACTGTACTCCTTGCCCTTATACAGAACATGAATATTAAGTCCACAGAGGTTAATGTAAAAAGCTACATGATATCGAGAAAAAATTCTCCTCAGTGCTTTGATGTGCCCCTATCTGTGAGATAGTACCAAAGCTGTCCACAGAAAGGAAAGTGATTGGAGATTGTTGCTGGTGTTATTTCACTTGCACATTTATTTAATTAATATGTTGATTATTAACTTTGGTCATCATAAAAATGGCTTTCACCTATAATAAGCCAGTTTATTAAAAGTGGACACATGATTTTCCTTTCTTGTTGTACAGCAGACCGGATAGTCTGGCACACCTCAGAAATTTTCCTATATTTTTAGCTCAGTGCCATGGGCAGTAGAGTCAGGTGCCTTCAAGAAAGATCAGAACTGTTCAGCACAGCGCCTGGTCAGTAACAATTGTCTGTCTCAGTGAGAGATTATGTTCTCGCAAAGATAAGCCAGTTGCGTTATTAACTTTGTGAAGTATCGCTAGACCTAAACTTACAGTACTTACATTTGCATCAGTATTGTGCAGTCTTATTTAACAGTTATTAATAAAGTCATTGAGCATATCGATATTCAGCTACTTGTACAATTGTTAAGTAGACCGCAGCACAGTAAAAAGTGTTTTAATGGTATAAAATTAACATTTTTTGTTAATTGAAGTGGGTCAGGAACAAATACTAAGTGTGTGTACTGCATGTAAGTGTAGTGGAGCCATTTTAAGGGATAAATTTTGTTCTCTTGGCTTAACGGGATGGTGGGATAGCAGTGGGTGGCTGGAGGGTAGAAGTGTGAGGGAAGGTAGCTCACTGTATTGTGCTTATGCACTTCACTCCTTTATAGGTCTGCATACTATAGAGCGAGCAGGCAGTTCCCTCATCTCTGTACCGACCAGATCACAAGAAAGTTCTGTTGACTGTCGCCTATGAATCACTGGCGATGTAGAGTGCAGTGTGGTGTTTATTTTCCACAGTGTGTGTTATCACTACGTGGAACACATACATAACTTACTAATAATACTAATGCAAAAGACATTTATGGAGAGAATTTACGTAAATTGCACATTTTCTATATTGCTAGACAGTAAATTGATTTTTAGTCGTCCTATATGACAGCTGCACTGTTCTTCCAGGAAAGGTGAGATCGCAGACCACAAACACTGCTCAATTTTTGGTTTACAGACAGAGCTATACCTCCTCAGCATTTCCATTACAAGAGTACACAAAATAACTCCACTGAGCTTGTGTTTGTGTGAGGAAGTCATTTTCAGTTTATTAAGTCAGTACTTATATGCAGTTGTTAAGTGAGCTATAATGTAAGAAAGCTTAACACCTGGATCCAGGCTGCCAACTGTCTACCACATTTAAGACTCTGCCCCAAATTTGATATGCTGTCAATATATTACAATGTTGATTTCATTGCCTCTACTATTACCGGTAATGACTGGAATACTTTTCACAGCATGGAGGGTATCAAATGTGTCACATCAGCTTCAGCTCTCCTAACATTTGAAGAGGCTCAGATTGGCTCCCTCTACAATAGAAGTAGGTCACATAGGCGCTACAGAACTTCATATATTTCAACATAAGTCAAGCAATGCAGATTAATGTTCTAGATTTGAACTCAGTCAGTCACATTCCGTCAGACATATTATACCCACCTCGCAAGATACAATGTGGGTATGTGGTAAGTGCTATACTCAGTGCAACCCACTCTACAAGTGCCAGCAATTACTAAATGAAAGTGATTTATGCAGCATACTAGTAACACGATTATTAGTGAGTGAAGTGCCATAACTTTTTGACCATCCGTTAATTCACCACCAGTGACTATAACACAGTTGGTTGGCTGTACAACACACTGTCTGTGATAGACAGCAGCAAAGTGCCACACTTTCAAATCCAGACCCTTTCCAACCAACACTACTTAGATAACAGACATCACACACAAAAATTAAACACTTCTCAGCCATTGTTTACGGGAATGTATTTTACATAAAAGCTCTCTTAACAATTACAAATAAGCACTCAGTAAACTGAAAATAACTCCATTACATAAGCATGAGCTCAGTGAAGTTATTTTGTTCCCTCGCGTAATAGAAGGTGAGAGGAAATGCTAGGGAGATATATCACACTAGCTTAACAGTTCTGACTCCACTGCCCATCGTGCCGAGCTACAAATGCAGAAAAATTTCTGAGGCATGTTGGACTATACAGTCTGCTGGATTATTGTGACCTTGCTGTATGAAAGGACTGAAAAGTGGACAACTCTCATGGGTGGGGGAAGTTGTCTTTCCCAGAAGAACATTGCAGATACTATACAGAATGGCTAAGAAGCAGTTTCTCCTCTAGAAGTATAGGACCGTGTGCAGACATATATGTAGATTCTCTCTGTATGTATTTGTTGTATTAGTATTATTAGTAATCATATCCGTATTTCATGTTGTGTTAATGCACATTGTGGAAATACCTCCATGTACACTGTGTTGTCAGTGACCTACAGCCGAGCTGTGGAAGAGCCAGTATCACTTTCTGAAATGCCCGGTGGCTGCTTCCTGTGACTTAGTGGGACAGCAAGAGGGGGGAATCACCTGCTTATTATCAGTCTGCAGACCTGTGAAGGAGAGAAGTGCATGACCACAATCCATCTGTTTTAACTAGGAACACAAGGAAACACACAGCTGTAAAAGAAATACACATTTATTGGATCAAAGAATGCCAACACCAAGAGTAAAATGTATGTAGAGTCACAAAGTGACAACAACAGGAATATAGAGCAGATACTGACATGTCTCAGAAACACTTACCAACAAGGCTAGAGCCAAGTATATAGCCTTATTAACACTCTGTCTCCATTTTGTGTTGCTGGCTTTGTGCTGCGTGTGCACAGCAGTCCTTTTGATTGCGGTTGGTGATGTTGCTGCCCCTGGCAGTTGCCTCGGAGTATCTATGTGGGCGCCATTTGAACGTTGATAAACACTATGCTTGCCTTAGTGACCTTACGTGTGTCCACAGTAGGTGCAGTAGCCATTGGGTTACTAAACTTCTCCTTCCTTGCAAGAGGACAGACAGACAGCAAATTACATAAGGAAAATGAAGAAAAGCATCAGTTGCCAGTAACCTGAAAACATCCAAAAAGGGACCAGCAAAATCAGTGTGGAGTCTTTCCCAAGGCTGTATAGGGGCTGTCGTGGTGAAAGTACAAGGTGTGGCACTTCATGCTGAACTGAACACTTGCGGCAGGCCACGACAATGTATTCCTCCTCCCAGTTAATGCCCATCCAAAACACATGGAGTTGCATGCAGAGTTCGGTGTGGGAAATCGCTCAGTGTCCCTTATGTAATAAACGAAGGACCTCCTGCTGCAGAGCCATTGGAACCACCAAGTGAGGAATGACTCCTTTCATTGCCAAAAGGATAATGCCATCCAAGGAGGAGAGGAATGGTACAATGCATAATAAATCTAAAGCAGATCTGATGCCTGGCCCAGCGAATGGTCAGGCAACCCATACTGTATCATACTTACGACTTGTCAGAGCACCGGATCCGGTGCCACAGCAGAGTCGACACGGGAACTGATGATGGGGAAGCCATTCACTGTCTCTCTTGCCTCTATATCTGGTTGAAAACAAAGCAATTCCTCCTGATCGAATGATGACTCTTGGCCCACGGGGAGCCAGGACAGAGCATCTGTGTTCGGATGTTGCGACATGGGACAAAAATGGATCTTACAATTGTATCAGTACAAGAACGGAGCTCATCGCTGAACATGATGAGTGAATTTGTGTTGTAAGGATGCTGACTGGCTAACCAGGGACTCTTAAGGCGTTAACGTGGTAAATAAATGAAATTAAGAACACATGAATTTCTTTGTCAGTAATTAAATGGGATTTCACACAGTACAAGAACATGTGATATTCTTAAGACGTAGAACAATAGCAAGAGTTTCCTTTTCCACATGAGAATAATGTTGCTGAGTCAAGGTGAGTGTTTTCGAAGCAAAGGCAATAGGCTGTCGGGAGCCATCTGAATGACGATGGACCAGGACAGCTCACATCACATAACATATGCTTGCCAGGTTGAAATGTTGCAAAACACGATGCGCTGCGATGACTATGCTTAAGTTGCAGATAGATGCTCACAAGCTGCAGAGCAAACAAAATAAGCATGTTTGTACGGTGACATATACGAAGGATGGGTGATAGTAGACACTCTGGGAATAAACGTCCGACAGTATGCCACTTTGCCAAGGAAAGCCTGAAGTCCTTGGATATAGTCATATGGGGAAAAGCCATAATGACAGTGGCATGTTCCATGCTGCTGCTGTGGGACTTTTTTTACATTCACAGCAAGAGGCCCACTAATACTTTACGGCAAGAGAGGTCCACAAAGGAAGTGACATTCACTGTTCCTGCTGCCAGTGAAATGTTTGTCTGCATCAGCAGGTTGACTTGTTTGTGCTGATGCTACCTGCTCTTCTCCCAGTGCGTTTGACTTCATGTGCTGGGGCTGCACGCTTTCAACAACGGCGACATCACAGCAAACCTCTAATTGACAGCCCGCAGCATAGGAGACCTCAAACATCTATGCAATATCCAAAACCTCCTCAAGCTGAGGGCATGTTGACACGCCTCTTTATTTGGGGTTGGATGAATGATCGCACCTTTGACTCTGGCATCCATGTGCTGCTACTGAGACATTGTGACAAACCGACACTTATGAGGTGATGAAACTCATCTGCACACATTAATTGTGATTACTGTGGCTGTCAGCAACATTAATAGGTTTCAACACATGCATCATCACATGTGTAAGCATGTGGTGATTGGTGGACAGCAAACTACACACATCGTCAAAAGAAAGCAACACTGGTTGTTCCAGAGGAGCTAACTGTGATAGTAAGTATATGTACGATGGGGTTGCACGATAAGAAAAGAGCTTTACAGACTTCCTTGTTGACCACTTCAAAAACCATGAAATATTGGTGAAGCCACTTCTGGTAAGTATCCCAGTCTTCAATGGAGTCCTCAAACGGGAAGAACGGTGGCAAGTGAACGGCTGGCGGTGGAGCCTGTGTCCACATACCCATCATCATTCCAACATGTCCGTATATGTATGCTGTTGTTGCAGATGTAACTTGAGTGAGGCCTCCATAGAAGAGCTGAATGGCAGAAAAGTCACAGAATTTGAAATGCATAAAAATTCCACTCTCACTCATCGCCACTTCTGTTCCAAGAACACAAGGAAACACATGGCTTTAAAAGAAACCCGGATTTATTGGGTCATGGAATGACAACAACAAGGATACAGAGCAGTTAGTTACACACATTGAAAACTTTAACAGCTGAGGGCACAGAGGCTTATCCACAGCCTTACAAAAGCACTGTCTCTATCTAGTGACGATGCTACTCCTGGCAGCCACCTCAGGTTTAATTGGGGGCACTATTTGAATGTCAGTGCACACTATGCGTGGCTTAATGGCCTGACTTGCTTCTGCAGTAGGTTTAGTAACTGGTGTGTTATTCCACTGGTGACCTACCTTCCCTCCCACTTCTTCTCTCCATCCTCCCACCACCTTGTTACACCTGCAGAACAAAATTTATCCCTTAACATGGCTCTACTGCACTTAGATGGGGTACACATATTAATATTAGTTCTTAACTGCTTTAAATAACAATAAACAGCAATTTTATAACATTAAAACACCTTTCTAATAATCTATGATTTTTTCATCCCCGCAACACAAACTGTTAGTCCTATAGAAAAAAATTAATTATACCTTATTTGGTGGGAAATTTGATGTAGTTTAATTTTGTCCTGGGCAACATTTTGGCTAGAAACCATAGTTTCAGAGTTATTCAAGAAAAAAAAGTGACCATTACTCTCATTGTATGACTACATAAGTTTTCTCTTGTATTTGACTTTTCTTGGTTGTTCTTGGCTGGGCTATGTGGAATATATAAAGTAGCAAAGATTAAGGACAGATTGTCACAGATAATTAAGACAGAAATTGTGCTGCAGTTTCTGGCTTACACTGTTTACTTAAATTATTGGTGCACAACCTCAGAAGAACCATCATCTGTGGGGGGGGGGGGGGGGGGGGGGGGGGGGGGGGGGGGGGGGGGGGGGGAATAGTAAAGTACTTTAATTAATGAGGTGGAGAATGCTGTGGAAAACAAGAAGGCCCCAAGAGAGGAAAAAAATAACAATTGAAATGCTTAAAGTAGGAGGAAAAGATCTGTTAGAAGCTACAACAATATTCATAAACAAATATATTGATTCCAAGCTAAAAAAATCTGGAAAATGCTGAAATGTTAGTTTTATTCAAGGAAAGGGACAGAGAAAAATCTTGAATTATTGTCTTGCAAATTTTGTAATGCAAATTCATCTATCTTTGACTAAGGTCATAACTGAGCAACACTACAAACAATTAGACTTCTACTAACCAGTTGAATAAGCTGAATATTGCCAAGACCTCTTTACTGTTGGTGATATCTAGAGAACTCGACTATGCTTTGAAAAGACCTTGGGGTATAACATCAACATACATCTAACATTCAGGACTATAGTACCAAAAGGCTAGATTGCTACTCACCATATAGTGGAGATGTTGATTTGCAGCCAGGCACAACAAAAAGACTACAGTCATTATTCCATTCTGGATTTTCTGTTGTTTTACTCATTGACTTCGCTGTTGTTATAAAACATTTGAGTCAGTAAAGATGTGGGCAATTCTGCAAGCTCTTAAAATTATCAGTGGTAATCAGAAGTGTGTAAGATTTTTAGAAACAGGCGACAGTGACCATCAGAGTAATTGAAGACCGCATCACAGATATCATCCCAATAGCCAAAGGAATTTGCCAGGGCGACATAATAGCTCCAAAGTTGCTTGCTCCAGCTGTGGAAGATATATTCAAAAGTGTGGAATGGGATAATAGAGGGATCAAAATCAGTGGCTAGTGCCTGAACCACCACTGATTTATTGATAGCATTGTGCGTGTAAGTGAAAATCTACAGATCTAACAATTATGAGTCAAGAACTGAAAGTTGATTGTATGGCAATTGAATTGGATATAAATAGAGGTACTTCTGAGTCCAGACATCCAAACAATTAAAATTAATTGTGAAGCTATTGAAGTTCACCAACAGCCTTACTGCAGTGATAATATCGGTTCTAATCAGATCACCGAAGTTAAGCGCTGTCGGGCTGAGCTAGCACTTGGATGGGTGACCGTCCAGTCTGGCGAGTGCTGTTGGCAAGCGGGGTCCACTCAGCCCTTGTGAGGCAAACTGAGGAGCTACTTGACTGATAAGTAGTGGCTCAGGTCACAAGAACTGGCAACAGCCAGGAGAGCAGTGTGCTGACGACATGCCCCATCTTATCGCGTCCTGTGATTCCTCTGGGCTGAGAGGATGACACAGCAGCCGGTCGGTATCATTGGGCCTTCCAAGGCCGGATCAGACAGAGCATACCAATAAATTCAATTTGGGAAAACTGACCAAAAAGCAGAAATTCTACAAAGAATAAGTTGGAGTTGGACAGCATCTTTATCAATAAGAATGTTCCAATGAATCAAAAAATGAAAGGTTGCAATACCTATACCCTACCTAAAATTTATGGTCTAGAAAAACTGGTTCTGACGAAGGCAAGTGCTCATAAATTATGATGCAATAAAGAGCACTGGAGAGGCAGATGCTGGGCACCAATCTCAAGGATAAGGTCATCAGAACAATATCATGGGTAACAGAGCTCATGGAGAGAGGTACCAGGCTCAAGTGGCAATGGAGTGGCCACATACTGAGGAAATACCCCAACAGATGTAGCAGCTCTGTATACGTCAGGAGCACAAAAAAGCATTGGAAAACTCCAGAAAAGATGGCTCGGTGAAATCAAGAGAATTACAGGAATATGATGATATCTGACAGCACAGAACTAAGTGAAATGGAAAATATTAAAGAATCTTTCAGTCAGAAGTAAATGAATAATAGCTATAAAGAAGAAGAAGGAGAAGACCCATTAATCTTTAAAACTTGCAGTTACATGTGTTAGGTCATAATTACAACGCGAGGGAAGTAAGACCAATAAATTAAATCATCTTCTGTGTCTTCATGCAGTTAGAAACAATATTTAAGTTTTTCTAATTAACTGTGGCATGTTTCATAGCAACAGTCTTCCCAAAGTGTATTAACATTGTATTAATTGATGAGAACTATTATGCAGTGGCAGCTGCCATGTAGGAGCACGTGAACACACTAACTTTTGACACCTTGCTGATTTATTGGTTATTTTTCTTTGAATGCTGTTAAATGTAATGTAGATGTGGTAATCTGAAATGCATGGCACTAAATGTACAGTGCTGCGCAACATATTGCCCCTCTATACTCGGTGAAACTTGACATCAGGATCACAAGCACATCTTCACTTGTGCACGTTTTAAGGAGTGTCTGCTCATGTGTGACTAGCGTGACATAATTGCTTCACAGGCCAAATACATATGGATTTGATAAACAGTGTGAATGGTTTATGGTGTACACTGCTAGCTCTTACCACTCAACTACAAGTTTACGTCAGTGCCACAATGTGGTAGCACACTGCAACAGACTTTTATCTATGTTCACTTGGCAGAAATCCTGCAAGGCAGTAGCACACTCCACAAATATGCGAATTCACTCACTATATATTAAAATTAGGTCAGACATCAGTGAATGTTATAGTTATACTGATAGAAAAACCTTTTTTGTGGGATTCTGAATGAGATATAGTACATTAAGTTTTGGATTTTATCATAGAGTTAACTGAGGCTGTAGCATTTATCCATGCTTCTTACATCTGTTGATCTTATGGTAGGTCATGTTTATCTGTACTGTAGGCCCACATTGTACATATATCTGAACATTCACAAAAAGCTGTCTCACTGAGTTCTCTAATATTCATCTAAATATGGAGGGTTGAAGATGGTGTACTTTTGACCCTTATGGTTCTCAGTGCCTCATTTGTATTCTAGTCAAGTGAGCTTGTTTGTAGGTAGTATGGCATGAATTTAATCATTTCTGCAAACGGCAGTTTGTGTTTGGAGTTGGTTGTCTACTGTGCAGGAATCGGCTTTCCTATGGAGTGTCAACATGAACTCTGTTGAACTGTAATAAACACTATCAGAAAAGTAAATTACCAGGAAAAGTTAGCTGCAAAAAAACTAGGGCATTCCAGATCAGATCTGTTGTCTGAGAAAGTGACAAAATGAAATAAGCATGACTACAAGGAAACATTTAACAAAGAAGAGTATAATAAGCATAAGTTGTTGTATGGGTCAGTGTCAGAATGCTTGATTTTCAGCCCAGAATTAATTCGTTAACTAATACACGAATTAGGGATCTTGTACATTTGTCTGGAAAAATAAAAATGCACGAAAACTCCCGCTTACACAGAGGGAAATGGAGAGTAGCGAAAGCTTAAACATTATTTGGTTCTTGCCATAAACTGTACTTAATTATGTACAAAACAACAAAGTTCCACAAGAATAATTCTTTCTTTTTCAGACAAGTTATGCATATTATTATTATTGTTATCCTTTCTTTCTTTCTTTCTTTTCTCAGACGTTATGTCTGGTCAAAATTGGAAAGTGACGCGGACCTTGATCAAGTGTGACTTCCTTTTAACTGTACGGTATATGTTATATTGCATTTAGGAACTTTCGGGTGATAGAACATGTATCAATAATTACGGATTTCTGTAGTTGTATATATAAGTTTGGATGTAGCTGTATTGCATTGATGTACTGGTGGATATTGTGTGGTATGACTCCTGTAGTTGATAGTATAATTGGTATAATGTCAACTTTATCCTGATGCCACATGTCCTTGACTTCCTCAGCCAGTTGGATGTATTTTTCAATTTTTTCTCCGGTTTTCTTTTGTATATTTTTTGTATTGGGTATGTATATTTCGATTAGTTGTGTTAATTTCCTCTTTTTATTGGTGAGTATGATGTCCGGATTGTTATGTGGTGTTGTTTTATCTGTTATAATGGTTCTGTTCCAGTATAATTTGTATTCATCATTCTCCAGTACATTTTTGTGGTGCTTACTTGTATGTGGGAACGTGTTGTTTTATTAGTTTATGTTGTATGGCAAGTTGTTGATGTATTATTTTTGCTACATTGTCATGTCTTCTGGGGTATTCTGTATTTGCTAGTATTGTACATCCGCTTGTGATGTGATCTACTGTTTCTATTTGTTGTTTGCAAAGTCTGCATTTATCTGTTGTGGTATTGGGATCTTTAATAATATGCTTGCTGTAATATCTGGTGTTTATTGTTTGATCCTGTATTGCAATCATGAATCCTTCCGTCTCACTGTATATATTGCCTTTTCTTAGCCATGTGTTGGATGCGTCTTGATCGATGTGTGGCTGTGTTAGATGATACGGGTGCTTGCCATGTAGTGTTTTCTTTTTCCAATTTACTTTCTTCGTATCTGTTGATGTTATGTGATCTAGAGGGTTGTAGAAGTGGTTATGAAATTGCAGTGGTGTAGCCGATGTATTTATATGAGTGATTGCTTTGTGTATTTTGCTAGTTTCTGCTCGTTCTAGAAAGAATTTTCTTAAATTGTCTACCTGTCCATAATGTAGGTTTTTTATGTTGATAAATCCCCTTCCTCCTTCCTTTCTGCTTAATGTGAATCTTTCTGTTGCTGAATGTATGTGATGTATTCTATATTTGTGGCATTGTGATCGTGTAAGTGTATTGAGTGCTTCTAGGTCTGTGTTACTCCATTTCACTACTCCTATTATTATTATTATTATTATTATTATTATTATTACTATTATTGACAGCAGGTGAAGTTGTATAAATACACTACTGGCCATTACAATTGCTATACCAAGAAGTAATGCAGATGATAAACGGGTATTCATTGGACAAATATATTATACTGGAATTGACATGTGATTACATTTTCACGCAATTTGGGTGCATAGATCCTGAGAAATCAGTACCCAGAACAACCACTTCTGGCCGTAATAACGGCCTTGATACGTCTGGGCATTGAGTCAAACAGAGCTTGGATGGCGCGTACAGGTACTGCTGCCCATGCAGCTTCAACATGATACCACAGTCCGTCAAGAGTAGTGACTGGTATATTGTGATGAGCCAGTTGCTTGGCCACCATTGACCAGACATTTTCAATTGGTGAGAGATCCGGAGAATGTGCTGGCCAGGGCAGCAGTCGAACATTTTCTATATCCAGAAAGGCCTGTACAGGACCTGCAACATGGGGTCATGCATTATCCTGCTGAAATGTAGAGTTTTGCAGGGATCAAATGAAGGTTAGAGCCACAGGTCGTAACACATCTAAAATGTAACATCCACTGTTCAAAAGTGCCGTCAATGCGAACAAGAGGTGACCGAGACATGTAACCAATGGCACCCCATACAATCACGCCCGTTGATACGCCAGTATGGCAATGACGAATACACGCTTCCAATGTGCGTTTACCGCGATGTCGCCAAACACGGATGCAACCATCATGATGCTGTAAACAGCACCTGGATTCTTCCGAAAAAATGACGTTTTGCCATTCGTGCGCCCAGGTTTGTCGTTGAGTACACTATGGCAGGTGCTCCTGTCTGTGATGCAGCGTCAAGGGTAACCGCAGCCATGGTCTCCGAGCTAATAGTCCATGCTGCTGCAAACGTCATCGAACTATTCATGCAGATGGTTGTTGTCTTGCAAACGTCCCCATCTGTTGACTCAGGGATTGAGATATGGCAGCACGATCCATTACAGCCATGCGGATAAGATGCCTGTCATCTCGACTGCTAGTGATACGAGACCGTTGGGATCCAGCACGGCGTTCCGTATTACCCTCCTGAACCCACTGATTCCATATTCTGCTAACAGTCATTGGATCTCGACCAACAAGAGCAGCATTGTTGCAATACAATAAACTGCAATCGTGATAGGCTGCAATTCGACCATTATCAAAGCCGGAAACGTGGTGGTATGCATTTCTCCTCCTTACACGAGGCGTCACTACAATGTTTCACCAGGCAGCGCCTGTCAACTGCTGTTTCTGTATGAGAAATCGGTTGGAAACTTTCCTCATGTCAGCACGTTGTAGGTGTCGCCACCGGTGCCAACATTGTGTGAATGTTCTGAAAAGTTAATCATTTGCATATCACAGCATCTTCTTTCTATCAGTTAAATTTCACATCTGTAGCACGTCATCTTTGTGGTATAGCAGTTTTAATGACCAGTATTGTATGTTGATAAGCTTAACTGTTGTACAGTAGATGCTATTAATTTTTGAATCGCATATTTATCTGAATTTAAAAATACCTACGAGCTACTACTGCTATTATGTGTCAAAATATACATTGAAATGTCATTGTCAGTAAGCAATTTTGCCTGCAACTGATGGTGTGTACAGGATGGTCCATTGATTGTAACTGGGCCAAATATCTCACGAAATAAGCGTCAAACGAAAAAACTACAAAGAACGAAACTTGTCTAGCTTGAAGGGGAACCAGATGGCGCTATGGTTGGCACGCTAGATGGCGTTGCCGTAGGTCAAACGGATATCAACTGCATATTTAAAATAGGAAATCCCATTTTTTATTACGTATTCGTGTAGTACATAAAGAAATATGAATGTTATAGTTGGACCACTTTTTTTGCTTTGTGATAGATGGTGCTGTAATAGTCACAAACATATGGCTTACAATTTAGATGAACAGTTGGTAACAGGTAGGTTTTTTAAATTAAAATACAGAACATAGGTACGTTTGAACATTTTATTTCGGTTATTCCAATGTGATACATGTACCTTTGTGAACTTATCGTTTCTGAGAACGCATGCTGTTAGTGTGATTACCTGTAAATACCACATTAATGCAATAAATGCTCAAAATGATGTCCGTCAACCTCAATGCATTTGGCAATACGTGTAACGACACTCCTCTCGACAGCGAGTAGTTCGCCTTACATATTGTGTACATGCATTGACAATGTGCTGACCCATGTTGTCAGGCGTTATCGGTGGATCACGATAGCAAATATCCTTCCGGGGATGTCAGATCCTGTGAACGTGCGGGCCATGGTATGGTGCTTCAACCACCAATCCACCTGTCATGAAATATGCTATTCAATACTGCTTCAATGGTACGCGAGCTATGTGCCTTACATCCATCATGTTGGAAGTACATCACCATTCTGTCATGCAGTGAAACATCTTGTAGTAACATCGGTAGAACATTACGTAGGAAATCAGCATACATTGCACCATTTAGATTGCCATAGATAAAATGGGGGGCCAATTATCCTTCCTCCCATAATGCCGCACCATATATTAACCCGCCAAGGTCGCTGATGTTCCACTTGTCGCAGCCATCGTGGATTTTCCGTTGCCCAATAGTGCATATTATGCCAGTTTACGTTACCGCTGTTGGTGAATGATGCTTTGTCGCTAAATAGAACGCGTGCAAAAAATCTGTCATTGTCCTGTAATTTCTCTTGTGCCCAGTGGCAGAACTGTACATGCTGTTCAGTCATCACCATGCAATTCCTGGTGTATAGAAATATGGTACTGGTGCAATCGATGTTGATGTAGCATTCTCAACCCCAACGTTTTTCAGATTCCCGATTCTCGCGCAGTTTGTCTGCTACTGATGTGTGGATTAGCCGCGACAGCAGCTAATACACCTACTTGGGCATCATCATCTGTTGCAGGCTGTGGTTGACGTTTCACATGTGGCTGAACGCTTCCTGTTTCCTTAAATAATGTAACTATCTGGCGAACAGTCCAGACACTTGGATGATATTTTTCCAGGATACTGAGCAGCACACATAGCACATGCACGTTGGGCATTTTGATCACAATAGCCATACATCAACACGATATCGACCTTTTCTGCAATTGGTAAATGCTCCTTTTTAACTCGGGTAATGTATCGCGGAGCAAATACCGTCTGCACTGGTAGAACATTACGTGATACCACGTACTTATACGTTTGTGACTATTACAGCACCACCTATCCCAAAGCAAAAAAAGTGGTCCAACTAAAACATTCATATTTCTTTACGTACTACACGAATATGTAATAAAAAATGGGGGTTCCTATTTTAAAAAATGCAGTTGATATCCATTTGACCTATGGCAGCGCCATCTAGCGGGCCAATCATAGCGCCATCTGGTTTCCCCCTTCAAGCTAGGCAAGTTTTGTTCTTTGTAGTTTTTTTGTTTGATGCTTAGTTGTGAGATATTTGGCCCGGTCACTATCAATGGACCACCCTGTATGTTGTTTGTAACTTAAACAAAATGCATGCTTAGTTTGTTTACATTTTTAAATCCTATTATCTATGGATGTTTATTGGTAGTAAAATTAATTATCAGTAGCATTGCTTTCCTTTTTTCCTTCACAAAAAGTGATTCCTTCAGCTGCAGAATTAAGTTAGAAACAATCACCAAACTTCATTTAAGCCCATATACATATATCTGAATTATGTACGTGGCATTATTTGTTATTGCTAAGAGCCGATGTTGTCTAATTTAATGGAACTATGCCTAATGTTACTCTATTTGAGCCTCTGAAATTATGCACTTACATGTGAATATTCATACTTCCACACACCATACATTTTGACTTCAACTTTTAGTCTTCTTAGAAGAGAGAGAAGTTACAGCTCCCTGTTGCAAATAAAGACAGATTGGAATAAAACAAACAAACAAACACACACACACACACACACACACACACACACACACACACACACACACACACACACACACACACACACTAATTATGTTTCTCCCTGACTTGTAAATAATGTTATTGCCATTATGAAATTAAATTATGTGTGATAACATGCAAATGGAGTACATTTCTTTTAAATTTTGTGAAATTTATAGGAATTAAAAAACATTTTTAAAAAGGTGAGTTTCTGAGTATTTATGTTAATGTGAAACTAAGAAGTAACTTTAGTGATTCTGATATAGAAAGATGACAGCTCCGTAATTGACATGATATTACCTTTGCAGGTCTTAAAGAAATGCACATCAGCTCCTACAGCTGTGAGCCAGCTGATTTTTCAGAAGGACATGATATTGCAGACAAAGGCAAAATTAGCTACATGGGACTAATTCCATGCTCTGCAGCTTCTCAGTATAGTGAAAAGGTGCAGACTGAAATAATAGATCACAAAATAAATGGAGAAGCAGACGCTGAGTATAATGGTATGATAGGTATACAGAAAATTGCTAGTAGATTATAGATTATTAGCAGAATAATATTAAGATTATCTGTAACTGTTCCTGTTTTCCAAAAGTATATTCCAAAATGTGGAAAAGCAAAACATGCATGCTAGAGACTGTGTGGCACATGTGTATGAACTAAATCCATATTCTTCATCCACTGGATTTTCTCTGTCTTACTGTAGACTTTACACAAGATCCTACAGCATACATTTATGTCTTCACCATTTTCCATAGATCCTATAATGGAAGTGAATCTTCAGGGATGTGAACGAAGTCAACAATGATTAACAAAGATGACCTGCTTCCAGAAATAGCATTGGCAATTAAATTTAGTTAAACTGGCTTGAACTATGTGTACTAAAACGTTTTTGGCATAACAAAATTAGCAGCAGGGTTCTACTCTGTAAACAGGCCTTGTTTCAAATGTTAAATGAGATAGCTGTTGTTTATGCCCTACTGTTTATTTTACAACATTAGTTATCTACATGTCACATGAATGAGGTTCTGCTTACAGTGAACATTTCTGCTAATCATGCAGGTAAAAGTAACTTTCACTCGTCGAATGTAGATAAGTAGTTACTCAAAAATATTATTTTTGTGACTTTTCTTGTGATTCTAAGTAACACTCAAGCTAAAGTTGCTGTGTACTATTAGCTTCAAATATCAGCATCCTCATAAAAGAGTGAAAGAACCCTTTGAAGAGTTACCTACAAGATGTTCAGTGATATACTGTTTACAATATTTTTACTACAATTCACAAGTAGTGTGAAATACAAAGTCCCAGAATCGGCTGGACTGCCATGAAGTATCACTTTGTTTTTTTTCAATAGGTGAAAGTCAAGCCAATACTCACTCACCAAGTCCATCAACAGCAGTGTCACAATGGGCCAAATGTGTAATCCCATCGTCATTAAATACAGTATATGTAGCAAACTGATGTCCAAAGTAGCCCTCCTTAAAAATGATAAGCTGGTCATTTTCAATCCATTTAATCTCCTGGCAGTTTTTATATCTCTTGTTTGCTGATCATACAGTCTGCCCATACAAATGTAGGTGACCATGTAAATTTATTACTTTGATATAGTGGTGCCTGCTCCAGAGATATTTTTATTTTTGTGGGAGATAGGACGCCATCTCCTGATGATCCCAGGAACAAGAAATCCTGAAGTATTGATATCTGAATTCTAGCAATATCTGAATTGTCTTCACAGTATATAAGGTACTCCCAACCTTGGAAATAAGTTGGTGTGGACAGTAATGGGGTGGCTGACGATATTGACCGTGTTCCAACCAGGTGACAGAGTAGGGGCCAGATGTTGCTGAGTGACCATGTCCACTTTGAAACTTACTCATTCTCCCTTAACAGTGAAAATTAGGGGTTCTATTTTCACATGATTAAAATACTATTGAATTAAATTTGCTGTTTCTGCATAAAAATTAATCTTAAGCTTTATGATTAATCTTTGCTTAACAGTATCTCGTTACAGTTTTTCATTCACTGCTATAGCCACTGTCATACAATTTCTTCAAGTCTCTGTGGTTCTGGATGTATGAAACAAACAAGGAACTCATCATTGTTTGACATTACATTAAATATGAGACCTACTCTTTAACTTTCTGAATAAATTTCTCCTAGTTACTCACAAAGTATCTTAGCCAGTTAGTGGTAACAGTTTCTAACAGACAGTGGAAACATGGCTGACAGTACTCCAACGACAATGTTGTCTCTCTATGTATGGACAATGAGAATTTAATTGGTGCTGGAAACAACTGTAGCACATTTGTAGGGTTTGGGTAGATGGCTCTGCCTGAACCAGTATGACTGAAGTGTCCAATGATATTGATAAATTATAGTGGGAGCTACAGTAGATTTCCTATGTTGTTGTTGTTGTTGTTGTTGTGGTCTTCCGTCCTGAGACTGGTTTGATGCAGCTCTCCATGCTACTCTATCCTGTGTAAGCTTCTTCATCTCCCAGTACGTACTACAGCCTACATCCTTCTGAATCTGCTTAGTGTATTCATCTCTTGGCCTCCCTCTACAATTTTTATCCTCCACACTGCCCTCCAATACTAAATTGGTGATCCCTTGATGCCTCAGAACATGTCCTACCAACCAATCCCTTCTTCTAGTCAAGTTGTGCCACACACTCCTCTTCTCCCCAACCCTATTCAGTACCTCCTCATTAGTTAAGTGATCTATCCATCTAATCTTCAGCATTCGTCTGTAGCACCACATTTCGAAAGCTTCTATTCTATTCTTGTCTTAACTGTTTATCGTCCATGTTTCACTACCATATGTGGCTACACTCCATACAAATATTTTCAGAAACGACTTGCTGACACATCTATACTCGATGTTAACAAATTTCTCTTCAGAAAAGCTTTCCTTGCCATTGCCAGTCCACATTTTATATCCTCTCTACTTCGGCAATCATCAGTTATTTTGCTCCCCTAATAGCAAAACTCCTTTACTACTTTAAGTGTTTTATTTCCTAGTCTAATTCCCTCAGCATCACCCGACTTAATTCGACTACATTCCATTATCCTCGTTTTGCTTTTGTTGATGTTCATCTTATATCCTCCTTTCAAGACACTGTCCATTTCGTTCAACTGCTCTTCCAAGTCCTTTGCTGTCTCTGACAGAATTACAATGTCATCGGCAAACCTCAAAGTTTTTATTTCTTCTCCATGGATTTATATACCTACTCCAAATTTTTCTTTTGCTTCCTTTACTGCTTGCTCAATATACAGATTGAATTACATCAGGGAGAGGCTACAACCCTGTCTCACTCCCTTCCCAACCACTGCTTCCCTTTCATGTCCCTAGACTCTTATAACTGCCATCTGGTTTCTGTACAAATTGTAAATAGCCTTTCGCTCCCTGTATCACCCCTGCCTCCTTCAGCATTTGAAAGAGAGTATTCCGGTCAACATTGTCAAAAGCTTTCTCTAAGTCTACAAAAGCTTGAAACGCAGGTTTGCCTTTTCTTAATCTAGCTTCTAAAATAAGTTATAAAGTCAGTATTGCTTCACGTGTTCCCATATTTCTACGGAATCCAAACTGATCTTCCCCGAGGTCAGCTTCTACCAGTTTTTCCATTCGTCTGTAAAGAATTCGCATTAGTATTTTGCAGCTGTGACTTATTAAACTGATAGTTCGGTAATTTTAACATCTGTCAACACCTGCTTGCTTTGTGATTGGAATTATTATATTCTTCTTGAAGTCTGAGGGTACTTCGCTTGTCTCATACATTTTGCTCACCAGATGGTAGAGTTTTGTCAGGACTGGCTCTCCCAAGGCTGTCAGTAGTTCTAATGGAATGTTGTCTACTCCTGGGGCCTAATTTCGACTTAGGTCTTTCAGTGCTCTATCAAACTCTTCACGCAGTATCGTATCTCCCATTTCATCTTCATCTACACCCTCTTTCATTTCTAAAACATTGCCCTCGAGTACATCGCCCTTGTATATATACTCCTTCCACCTTTCTGCGTTCCCTTCTTTGCTTAGAACTGGGTTTCCACCTGAGCTCTTGATATTGATACAAGTGGTTCTCTTTTCTCCAAAGGTGTCTTTAATTTTCCTGTAGGCAGTATCTATCTTATCCCTAGTGAAATAAGCCTCTACATCCTTACATTTGTCCTCTAGCCATGCCTGCTTAGCCATTTTGCACTTCCTGTCGATCTCATTTTTGTGATGTTTGTATTCCTTTTTGCCTGCTTCATTTACTGCATTTTTATATTTTCTCCTTTCGTCAATTAATTTCAATATTTCTTCTGTTACCCAAGGATTTCTACTAGCCCTCATCTTTTTACCTACTTGATCTTCTGCTGCCTTCACTACTTCATCCCTCAAAGCTACCCATTCTTCTTCTACTGCATTTCTTTCCCCATTCTTGTCAATTGTTCGCTTATGCTCTCCCTGAAACTCTCTACAACCTCTGATTCTTTCAGTTTATCCAGGTCCCATCTCCTTAAAATCCCACGTTTTTGCAGTTTCTTCAGTTTTAATCTATAGTTCATAACCAGTAGATTGTGGTCAGAGTCCACATCTGCCCCTGGAAATGTCTTACAATTTAAAACCTGGTTCCTAAATCTCTGTCTTACCATTATATAATCTATCTGAAACCTGTCAGTGTCTCCAGGCTTCTTCCAGGTATACAACTTTCTTTTATGATTCTTGAATCAAGTGTTAGCTATGATTAAGTTGTGCTCTGTGCAAAATTCCACCAGGAGGCTTCCTCTTTCATTTCTTACCCCCAATCCATATTCACCTACTACGTTTCCTTCTCTTCCTTTTCCTACTATCGAATTCCAGTCACCCACGACTATTAAATTTTCGTCTCCCTTCACTATCTGAATAATTTATTTTATCTCATCATACATTTCTTCAATTTCTTCGTCATCTGCAGAGCTAGTTGGCATATAGACTTGTACTACTGTCGTAGGCGTGGGCTTCGTGTCTATCTTGGCCACAATAATGCGTTCATTATGCTGTTTGTAGTAGGTTACCCGCACTCTTATTTTTTAATTTATTGTTAAACCTACTCCTGCATTACCCCTATTTGATTTTGTATTTATAACCCTGTATTCACCTGACCGAAAGTCTTGTTCCTCCTGCCACCGTACTACACTAATTCCTACTATATCCAACTTTAACCTATCCATTTCCATTTTTAAATTTTCTAACCTACCTGCCCGATTAAGGGATCTGACATTCCATGCTCCGATCCGTAGAACGCCAGTTTTCTTTCTCCTGATAACGAGGTCCTCCTGAGTAGTCCCCACCCGGAGATCCGAATGGGGGACTATTTTACCTCCGGAATATTTTACCCAAAAGGATGTCATCATCATTTATCCATACAGTAAAGCTACATGCTCTCAGGAAAAATTACGGACATAGTTTCCCCTTGCTTTCAGCCGTTCGCAGTACCAACACAGCAAGGCCGTTTTGGTTAGTGTTACAAGGCCAAATCAGTCAATCATCCAGACTGTTGCCCCTGCAACTACTGAAAAGGCTGCTGCCCCTCTTCAGGAACCATACGTTTGTCTGGCCTCTCAACAAATACCCCTCCGTTGTGGTTGCACCTCTGTGATTCATGGTGGGAGATTTGCTATATGGGGAACCATTTGTAAGTCTGCATGGAAGACTGACAATGAGCAGAACTGAACAGACTTGATCTAGTGAGTTTCTGCGAGAATGGTGTGTGGAGTTTACAGAAGACATAAACCTTTTTGGACAAAAAAAGTGGTGCCATCCTAGACACCTCATATGCTATAGATACTATGAGTATTTCCTCAAGAATGGGATTGTCTATCTGAAATGCTTGTAAACAAAGCTCAGAAACAGCAGAAAAACTAAGTATGTTAATCTTTGCTGAAGCAGCATAAGATTGTTTTTTTTGTGTGTGCAACAATGAAAAATTATTAAGAACAGCAACAGCATGGCATTTTTGCTCCTAGAATGATGACACAATGGTAACAATTTCAGAACTTCCAAGACTTTAAAGTTCTGTATAGTAGCTGCCATTTTCAAAGCAGTGATAACATTTTAGGTTAGTAGGTAGAATGCAAAAGCACTGTAAAGCAATATTGACCACCTTACATTCTCTGATCTTTGATATGAAGCAGCAACTGAGGAAAGCTGTTGTCATCCTTTCACCTCCTACTAAATATATGGTATTTGAAGTGGCAGTTTGTCCTTGTGCTGCATTAACTATTTTAAGAACTGCTGTTCATGCTGTAGTTGCGCTTGGTATTGCCGTTGGCACACTATTTACTGCTGCCAAATTTCCAAAAAAATTGGATCCATCATTATTCTTCTGCACCCGCTGTTGCACCAAATTTGAGTGATGTTCTAGAATGAGGTGATATTGTTGCCTTATTGCCACTGATAAAATTTAGGTTTATTGGCTATATACAACAGTGTGCAGCATTTGTTGTACTGGGGGAAAGAAATATGCACTACATAAGTCATGCGGAATATAAAATCCAAGTTGGCTGTCTTGATCCAGCACTTGGTTCTGTCCAAAATATTTTCCTCAACTCCATGATTACTCACCAAGTTCATAAACAACACCAATAAATCCAATCCGTAATCCTGTTATTAACAGTAGACAGCAATTTGAGGCCCAAAGCAGTGTTCTGTTGACATGGTCATTAGTTCCATGCCAGCTGCAGTCCTCCCTCCATCTCTTAGCACTTCTTGTATCTCACATTTGCTTATCATGTGGCCTACCCACATGATGTGTTGTGATCCGAAGTTGTCGCTTGTGCATGTGATGGAGCATCTGCCATCTTTCAGGAGGTGGGCCAAACCCATCTCTTCAAACAAACATAATGTGCAAAATGCACAAAACGGAGTTTCTTAATTGTATTATCTTGTGACTTTCCTTCACTCTAGCCTGTTACCTAGCTAGATACCAAGGAATTTTACTCGTGTCATTTCATTAATGCTTGAGCGTCAGTGTCTATTTCTTTTACTAGCCAAACATTTTTCTTGCTTTAACCTCACAATATTAGTCTTTTTGAAATCAAAATTTAGTGTTTGCTGTGAAGCAGTTGTAGGACTGAGTTGTCATCTGGATTGTGTATTAGGATGGACTTTCATTCTGTGATTACTTTGCTGGTGCTATCACAGTACATTGTGATGTAGAAACTGTTTTTAAGCCATTGAAGATAATTTAAATAGGTAGGAAGAACAGGAGCTGACACGGTGCAGAACCTTGTTGTATTCCATACTTTATGTTCTCCCATTCTGAATAAGAAATATTCTGATGGAACGACAGTTGTCTCACAGAACATATGTTATGTTGTGAATTTTGTTATTGACTATTCATGCTAGTTTGAGAGTAAGTGACATTTAGAAATTAATATTTGCAGTGAGTTTAAAAGGAATAAACAAACAACACAGTAATGAGACTACTGGTGTTACAGTTAGGGAAATGAAATATTATTATGAACATGTTTAAAATGGGATGAAGGTTGCTTGAGCTTGATTTGGCAACTCCTTCGTACTACTGATCTTTCTTACAGAAGGAAGTAGCTAGGGGAATAGCTGTATACAGCCAGGTTTTAGATTGCATAAGTGACATGTATATCTTATTTCTTAATGTGATACTACCAGTTATAGTTATTATGTAAGTAACAACAATAACAATAACAAGTGTTTTATGTGTCAAAAGCATTGATTTTCAACTGCAGACCTTTAATGGGCATATGATAATGGAAAAAATCAATCAACACATTCCACACCATAATATTAATTTTAGAATTTGTTTTTGGAATAAGTAACAAACTAACTATCGTAATTGAACATTTGTTTTATTATAGGATTCTGTTCTGATGATGATGAAGCAGAGGATGACTGCCAGTCAGCTGTTGGTGTAGCAGCTTGTATATCAGAGAGACCACGTGATAGGATTATTGATATAACAAAGCATTTGTCAGCAAAACCTTTGGAATATTCTTATTTTAATATGGAGCAGTTACAGCTGTGGGCTGGACCATCACACTGGAAGCTGCCAAGGAAGCAAGGTACTGTTTTTTGTCATTATGTGACTAGTTTAAAATGACTAAAATATTTATTTTGCATTGATTTTTTTTTTAACTTTGCTTTTGTTGACGGTGAACTCTACATTTCGTATTACATTGGAATATTTAATATCCTGAGTTTATTCACATTAAGTTCCTGTTTAAGCTGAAGATAGATTGCATATTTTTTGGTATTCCTTTCCCTCCTCTAATAACACATTTTGTGCGTGTTTGCCAGTTGTCTGTGCTTTGTTTTCAGTATGTGACACTGTATTTCTAATTTTTCCTTGCTTGTTTAGGCATTCTAAATTTTGTAATAAGTGAATAATTCATCATGAAGGTTTCATTTGCCTTATATTAGAAAGGTTATGAAAATAAATTTTGGTGAATGTTTAAGAGCAGTACTTTGGTATAGTACAAGTCAGTCTTCATTAAAGTTCACCCTTTTCTTTATCAGGAACTGCTCCTCCTACCTCCTTGTCACATAGGCAGTACAAATGTTTTGAAAAGTTTTTGGTTACATACTGTATTTTCACAAATATAGGCTATGTGCAAGTATTGGCTGCATCTAAACTTTTGACCCAAGGTTATAGGGAAAAGTAAATCACAAAAAAAGCCCTCCCTACTAAATTTGCCTCCAATTGCGAAGTGCTGCCATGTTAGACTGTGGTGTTACTACCATTACATACATAATGCAGGCACTAAATTATCTTGACACCCCTACATAACAATTGAGCAACTTCCAAGTTATCAGTATGCGTTATGCAAAGGAACACCAAAAGTTGGAAACAGGATGTACATTTCATATAGATGAAAAAAACATTTGTTAGCGGTGTGCAAGTGAAGAGAAACTCTTATATACAGCAGTCTGAACAGTGGAGGGCCAATGAGCACATGTCCAGATAGGTAAAAAAGACATGTTTGAATTTCTAGTTCATAAGAGGGAATGTGGATATTTGTCCACAACTAAAATGATTGAAACTGAAGTGCAAAATAGCATGTGAAAGAAACATGGAATTTAAAGTTTTATATGGGTGGGTTTGATGATTTATGCAACAAGACAATCAAATTGCAGAACTAGAATTGTGCAAAAACCATCTCAACCTTACAAAAACAATTTTATATCTTTCCAGTGTCGCGTTATCCAGCTTCAGCGCAAATATTGTTATTTACCTTATCAAGTAGGTAATGTTGGCCAAATGCCAGTCTATTTTGATATGCGAAACAGCACTATAGTAAATAATGTCGGAGAACATAGTGTACAAATATGGTGCTGGGAAAACAGCAGTGCAGGAATTTCTTTTTTCGAAAACAGCTACTGTATTTGTGAACAAACTGTAAGTTTGTGTGCTGTTTTCTTCTTAAGTCTTTGATGGTTTACAAAAGTAAATGCAGTAACTTGTAATGGTATTAATTTCAATCCACAATATACGTTTAAATGTCATTTTGAAATTGACAGTTTATCATCTGAGGGCGAGGGGGGGAATCTCAGTTAGAGGCTGCACTGTAATTTTTCCATTCAAAATTTAGGAAAAAGTGTGCAGCATATATTCGTGCAAATACACTACATTGGAAAGAAAAGCCGCTTAAGGAAACTTTAATATTACTGGCCAGTATTTACACTCAGGAAGTGAAATATCAGTACTCTTAAGAAGTGCATATAAAATACATAATACTATTCCTAGCTTTCAGAAATAATAGTTTCTTTCTGGGGGGTGGAAGAGGGATATATTGGGGCAGGTTAAAAAGAAAGCACAAGTCACTCAGACTCCAGGCTGAGATGCACCTGTTAGAGATCAGCGACAGAATGAATACAATTCTGATGTTGAGGGTAGCATACACTAGAAATCAAGGCACCACTGTCTTGCCAGTGCGGTTCTGGCTTCCTTCTTTTCTACTATAGTTCTGCTAGTACAACAAGTCTGAAACGGTAGCGCTGCGGTTGCTTCTGACTCGTCGACTCATTCTCTCTTGCTGAATGTTCTGGAGTGAGCCTAGTCATGACTTAGTACAGAAGTTGAGTGCACGATCATGCTGTTGTTAAGTAGCATTGATAGTGGAAAATGATCATTGTTCAGGTCAAATGACCTCTAACAAAGTCGTGTTTTGTGAGACTGTGGAGGGGATAAAATGAAAATTAATCGATACAGTGTAACCAATTGCAAATGCGCTCTATTAGAGGAAGAGGTCTGCTAAATGTTAATTCTACAGTCTGTACTTCAGATGAAAAACATACAAAGTTTGTACAATGCAAAGAACATGGTTGTTCTCCACCCTGAAAAAACATATGTGCTCCATCAAACAAAAATTGGTCACAGAACAACATCACTGTTATATCACTACAAGCAAATAGTGCACTTCTTGTATATTCTTTTGGCAATGGCAACTTGCATTTATGGGGTACTGGAGAGTCATGTGGCTTATCATTCATTCCCAAAAATTTCTCCAAGATTGCTGTAAATTTGTTTTAATAATTTGACTGCAATTACCAATAGGAACCCAAGTTCCAAAATCAGAAACTGAGATATTGATCCATTTATAAACTTCTCACTGTAAGATCTGTGTAATGGCTATCATTTCCAAATCTGGTGGAAATTTACACAATTATGTGCACTGTTAGTGTTCAAAAATAATATATGCATATATACTTGGTACATATGTCACTTTGATCATTATCACTTAATTAGGAAACTAGTATTGTGGGTTCAGCAACAATAAACCACCCACTAAACTATGGATATTTTGATGATGTTGCTAATTGGTTATAACAAGCACATTTATAAAGTAATACATTTTTCGGCAGTATTTATTTATTTTATAGTAAAGCAAATAGACTATGGAGAAAGGTAGTATGAAACAATTATTCAACCCAGTATTCGGTTTTGAATATTATGCAGCCTTTTTTACCATCATTATGCATCTTCTTCAATGTCGTCGAAGACATGACCATCTGCGATAAGAGAATAAGTACTTGGCATTACTGGATATCAAGTGCAACATACATTTCAGATCTTGAAGTTTTGGTCTAGATATGGCTCTCCCTTGAGGACACAGTGGTTCAAAGAGTGCATAAGGGTTAGAAGGTCATCACCGCTGTTTCTTCTAGAGATCCACGGTAATGTAGGCATGATCATTATGGTATTCTTTTGTATACAGGTTTAATGGGTCTTCAAGCAATGGAAAATCCAGAATGGAATAATGACAGTATTATGAAAAGGTCAGATTACTACTCAACATATAGCAGAGATGCTAAGTCACAGATGGACATGACAGAAAGATTGTCAAACACATTAGCTTTCAGCCGAAAAGGCCTTCATTGGAGTTAGACAACAACTGCTCGCAGTCTGGCCTCAGCAGCCAGAGATTATGATCATCTGTGTGTGTAGTGTTTGAATGAGTATGTGTGTGTTAATAGGTCTTGTTTATTCAACACTATTTTGCATATTTACATCCATTTAATCATGTTTCCTTTAGTGTCAAACTTATGGTTTACAATGCAGTTCTCCATCTTAGAATTCCACCATAATTGCTGGCCTCAATTAAAGTTAAAACAAGATGATTTCGTTTCCTACAAGTTTTCAAAACATTTAGATAATCACTCAGTAGGTACATGCCTTGCTGAATTGTCAAAGTTTGTTCATCATCAATGAAATTGGCATCATTTGGCAGAAATGTATACCCAGGAATCGGGAACATTAGAGAAACTGAAATAAGGGATGGACGATTTTCCATAATAGCTTCAACATTAAGTTTATTTTGATGTTTCGGTTTTGGTCACCATATGAATCTGCCCGTAAAATTAACTCAGTAATGTCTTTACATCTATATCAGCGTCTATGTATATACTCCACAAGCTAGCATACGATGCGTGGCTATTTGTCTACTCGTTTAAAAACTTGTTTGATATGCTGGCAATGTTCTTCTGGCAAGACTGAAAGTACTAATATGTTGTCAAGGTAGGCAAAACAGAATGGCAGACCTGCCATGTCTGAGCAGTGTGTCTGAGGCCAGAAGTCATGAATTTACTTTCAAACAGGCCGAATGGCATAATTATGGCTGTCTTCGGGGTATCTTCTTTGGCGACAGGTACCTGCATGTACACCTTGACGCAGCCCAACACACTGTACAGGCAGGCATTGCTCAATGCTTAGTTATAATCGTGGAGCAATGGAACTGAGTAACGATCAGTCACTGTATGGACATTAAGTGCTCTATAGTCCCTGCACGGATGCCACGCACCACACTTCTTAGGCACAAAATGTAATGGCAATGACCAAGGGCTACTGGACGGTTGCATGATACCCTCTTGAATCATACTATCAAACTTGGCCTTGGCAATAGCTAACTGACCTGGGAGTAACCATCAAGGTTTACAGGATAATGGCTGCCCCTCGGTGGTCTTTATATAGTGAACTGTGCTATGCTTCGCTTCCTTGGGCATATGTGGAGGTTTTGTCAGCGCCGGAAAATCCCAAAGTAAAGCAGTGTTCTCGCTGTCTACTGCTTCAATCAGCTTGACGGTTGTGTGGCACTGGAATCCTGCAGTCATCAGTCCAGTGGTTTGGTCGACCAGGGGTGTGTTGGCAATGTCAGGCAGAAGGTTGCAATGTGCCAGGAAGTCCACTCCTATTATCGGATTGACGACATTGTGATTGTGAAATCCCATGCAAATGCTCGGTGTAGGCCTAAATCTAGGTCAAAACAATGTGTACCACACATCGCAATAGAAGAATTGTTTGCAGCAGCTAGACAGAAAGATGTAT
The DNA here is from genome assembly GCF_023864275.1 of Schistocerca cancellata. Taxonomy (NCBI): domain Eukaryota; kingdom Metazoa; phylum Arthropoda; class Insecta; order Orthoptera; family Acrididae; genus Schistocerca; species Schistocerca cancellata. The sequence goes on along the minus strand of NC_064628.1, from coordinate 777,853,338 downwards.
GCAGCCTACACCGGTGTAACATTGTTCGCAAGAAAATACACAGATCAGAGCCAGTGCGCCGGTCACTCACAAACAGATACTGTGACGTAGACTGGCAATTGGATCAAGTGTCTACACCTGATCGCTGCTAGCCTTTGGGTAAGTGCAGGGTTTAGTACAGCAATGAGCTTGGATCACCAAATTTTCTGTGATACCAGCATATCCTCTGCTGTGTTTCAGTCACAGGCACAGATGAGGCAGTTGATGATCTGCTGCATGAGTGCTTCCAGTATCTCGGTTGGCCACGATCACTGTTGGTGTTACACTGAGACATCAGTTGGCTAATCTGTTGCATCAACACATCAACGTTTGCCGTCAGAGCATCATAGTCAGCGCGCAAAACTGTGGCTGATGTGTTCACGCATTGCACAGTTGCTACATTAATAGGTGCAAGTGAGATAGCGTCCTGTACCTTGTCTGCTAGCTCTGCCACCGTGTCTAAAAGCATTTCCGACTGCGACGCTATTATTGCTTTGATGACAGGCGGCAACCGACTGCTCCAGATGGTTCTCAGCAGGCTGTCAGGCACAGTACCAGCATCGATCTTACTTCGTAGATGCCGGAAGTACTGTGACGGTTTATGATCTCCGATGTCCTCCTGTGTCAGAATTTCGCAGAGGCGTTCTTCTTGTGAAGCTGATACTATGCGGATAAGTTCTGCCTTAAGCCACTCGTGGGCATTACTGTCTTGTGGTGCAATAATCACATCCTGCACTTCGGCCACATACTGGTGATCGAGCTGGCTCATGACCAGTGCAAACTTGGTAGCATCAGCGGTTATGCCAGAGTAAAAAAAACTAGCTTCAACTTGCACAAACCATAGTGCTGGATTGTGAGGCGAAAAGGGTGGTAGTCTCATGGCGTGTCTGGACACAGCAAGGTTGGTCACGGTCGGATTTTCCGTCACCTTACAGTACCACTTTATTTTGTGCATCAGGCAGGAGATAAATCATGTTGGGGTCACCAGTTTGGCCATAGGGCTAGGTTCTGGCCTGTCCCATCCGACCAGTTAGCCTTCTAGTCTGCGATAAATAACGTAGAATGATATCTCCAATACTGAGATGACAAGATCTTGAATCATTCGTTCGGCAATTCATACAGGACGTCTTTTAGACGTAGTGTACATCAAGGCAAGACTCGCACGAAAACGAATAAGTGACTTGTTGACTGGTGTCTCAATAACTAAGTATAAAAATGGTACTTAAGAATTAACAAGGAGAAAACAAGAACATGGAAAAACTATATACTAAGAATAAACGTCATGGAATAACGGACACAACACAGCACTCCTGGCAGCCAGCGCGGAATTAATTTATCCACGCAAAATAAAATACTTGTGGTGTGACACACGGGTGACCCAAACTGCACTGCATTGCATATTGTGGTTGCTACTGTACTCTTTGTAAAATTGAACTAGGATTTCAGCTAGACATGGCAACTTATTTGATTTCAGCTTTCCCAGTTGTTTCTCTGTTCCAGGGATGCTTATCGCTATGTGATCCATACAGGACGCGGTGCAATGGTCAAATGATGGTATGTTTATGCGAGTCTCCTGGGTGAATAATTTCTTAAACGCAAAATTCAGTACTTTGGCTTTCATTTTGCTGCCTTAAAGTGCCATACTGGATGGTCAATGAGTGACTGGATGGAATCCTTAGACCCCCATAACAATTTTACATAGGGCCAAAATTTCCTCAGGTTGCTGGTCAAGGTAAGTAGGTGGTAGTTTCCGTATGCTTTGTGCATAGATCGTTTCAGAGAAGCACATACCTCCACTAACCATTGGCTGTCTTCATTTGCATGTTCTCTTTTGAACCGAGAGTTCAACAGCCCTTGCTTCCTCAACATTTTCAAAATTTCATTGTTAAACCATGTGGGTCTTTTCTGCCCTTAATCCACTTACTATGCACTTAATTCTTCAGCGCGAGATTTACAGTCTGTTTAATGTCCATCATACCAGAACTAAAAGATGTCAGTTCATTGTTAACAACTGCTTATCTACTCTTTCCAGCAGATATACTCTTCTAGCCTTGTTGACCGATATATTAACTGTCTTAACCGTAACTGCTATGATGACATCATGATCACAAATAACCATCTCTGTACTGACACAGGCAGTAAGGGTTGGCCTGTTTGAAGCTACAAGGTTGAAGTTATTTCCTTTGAACATTGGCTGCTGAACTAGATACTCAAACCTGTTTTGGGAGAATGTGTTCAGAAGTACTTCACAAGACGGTCTCCTGCTCTGCTGCCTTCATGCCCATACTGATTCATTCAACGTGAGCGGGCCACATGTCCAAAGTGCTTGGGAATGTGTAATAGGTTCCATAATAAAGGACACACTGCCTCTGTATGTAACACCTTTCAAATACTGAGTGAGGTTGCAATGAACATGGATGTGAACAGTGTGTCAGCAGTGATGGTGTCTCACAGCAAGTTATACATTGAGGTGCACTTGTTTAACAAACCATTGAGAATGCAAGTGAATAGGGGTGCAGCAGCAACATTGACAAATTCTCAGGCTTATGTGGATTTGGGTTCTTCCCTCTGACTCCAGTGTCACAGAGGGTGGTGAGTTACAACGATCAACAGATTCCCATTCTTGGACATTTCTCTTCACCTGTGACTTAAAAGGCTGTGCTTCATTCATTAACATCCTAGTTGTGGACAATGCTTACTCTGAAAATCTGTTTGTTTTTGACACTTTTAATCTATTTGGATTCTCCATCGATGATGAAGTTCACTTGGTTTCTGATCTAGTTCTGTATCAACAGTTAGATGCTCTCTGCGCCAAATTTTCCTGTATATTGTCTCCAGGACTGGGCTGTGCAACAGAATTTCAGGCTCATGTTACAATGAAACTGTCTGCTCGGCCCCATTTTTCGTGGGTCCACCCAGTGCCAATACCTTTATGGGATAAAGTAAAAGCAGAATTAGATTGTGTTCAGTCCCATTTCTTCCAGTGAATGGTCGACACAAGTGGAAATAGTAAAAAAACCTACATGAGAGTTACGCCTTTATGGGATCCTTTGCCGCACCCTGACAAGCTATTAGCAAAATTATCAGCGGGCTATTATTTGAATTTGCAGAGGCATGTTTACAGCTGCCGCTCTACGAGGATTCAAAATGCCTTCTAGTTATCAATACCTCATTTGGGCTGTGTAAATACTAGCGTTTGCCTTTTGGTGTAGTAAGTGCACCATTCATTTTTCAACGCTTCTTAGATCAACTTATTACATCAGTTCCAGGCTGCATCAACTATTTAGATCACATTTTAGTGTCTGGTGCCTCTACAGAGGATCATTTGCAGAAGCTTCCTGCTCTGTCTTCTGTTTTACAGTCTGCAGGATTAAAGTGCATCTTTGGCAAGACACTGTTTTTTCATCCATCCATTATTTATTTCAGTTTTGAAGTGTTGCATGGTGGCATTAAACCATTGCGCCAGTACATTGATGTCATTGTCGCGTTGCCAGGACCTACATCCGTCAAAGAATTACAGGCATTTTTAGGCAAAATTCATTTTAATTTATTTTTTTAAACTCCAGCTGAACAGGTCTCGGAAGACCCTAAATGGTATTGATCAACTGTCATGTTGTCCTTAGCCTATAGGCGTCACTGGATACAGATATGGAGGGATTTGTGATCAGCATATTACTCTCCCAACTATTGTCAGTTTTCATGACGGGGGCTGCACCTTTTCAGTCAAGTAGCCCCTCAATTTTCCTCACAAGGGCTGAGTACAAAATTGCGTACTACCACAAATTCATACCAGACACTGCTACTGAGGCACAACTACTCCATGCATTATTACATAAAGATGTTCCTTACTACTGGTCCTTGGCTTGCAACTAGCATTCAAGTTGTTGAAATCTAAGCTGCAGTCGACTCCTTGTTTGTCATTCTTCACCTGAGTCAGTACCTTGTGTTGCTGACAGATGCATCCCAGTTTGTCCTTGGGCCTGTCCTGGCTCATAAGTATGTGGACGGAACTGAACGCCCTGTTGCACATGCCTCTAAATCATTAAATTCGGTGCAACAGCTATTCTCAGAAAGAGAAAGAGACTTTGGCGATCATGTATCCTCCAATTTCTTTTTTTTTTTTTAATACCAGTCTAAGTTTCAGCTCATCACAGACCAAACCACTGGTGTCTCTTTTTAACCCTTTGGCATCCTTGCTGAACAAAGAAACATGTAATCTTCAGTGGTGAATTCGTTTCGTGTGGCGATACAGTTACGAGATACATTTTCGACCTGTGGTTTAACATGCCTATGCTGATGCCTTATCACATTTGCCAATTGGTTCAGATTCAGAGTCTGATAAAGAGGAATGACTTTGGATGTGAAAGCTCAAAATGTTGATGGCTTCCCTATAACTACCCCTTAAATTGCAGCCATGGTAGCTGCAGAACCTGTTTTAAGTGAAGTTGTTTCATTTGTGCAACATGGTTGGCCGTACAAACTCCTGGGTCGTGCTTCTGATCTTTTGCAAATTTATTTTTCATTACAAAATCATTTTTCTGTTTGGGACGGAGTGCTGCTTTTAGCTATAGAGAACACTACTCCCAGAGTTGTAGTCCCGTCCACCATTCGGTGTGAGATTATGTATTTATTACATGTGGACCATAGAGATGTGTCACCTACAAAAGCGTTAGCATAGATAAATGTTTTTTGGCCAGGCATCAATGGGGAAATAGTGTGAATTGTTGCAAGCTCCTTAAGTGTGCCACCCATCAGGCGGCTCCCCTTGCGTCTTTGTCACTGTGGGCAGATCCACAATCTGCTTGGGAACAAATTCATGTAGATTTTGCGGGACGTTTTTTGACTTTCTACTAGCTTATTGTAATTGATGCTTATTCCAAGATTCCATATGTGGTGTGTTGTCTGTCTACTTCTGCGGCAGCAACAATTTCCACTTTGTCAAAAATTTTTGCAGTGGGAGGTCTTCTGTATATACTATAAGTTACAGACAATGTCCCCCAGTTCATATCACAGGAATTTGAAGATTTTCATTAAAAAAAGTGGTGTTTCCTCTGTAACGGTTCCTTCTTTCCACCCTCAATCCAACAAGGAAGCTGAATGACTAGTACAAACACTTAAGACTCAAATGAAAAAATACATTTGAGATGTATCACCAGAAGTAACTCTTGACTTGTTCCTCAGGATTCATCAGTTCACTTATTGGCAAAAAGTGTCCAGCAGAGCTGTTGATTGGTCATCAGGCCCGGACTCTGCTACATCTGCTTTGGCTGATGCCAGGCCATCCACCAACACTGGTGTCGCAGTGCTTCCAGCCTTGCAAAGCTGCTTGGGCTTACAGTTTTTGCCACCAACCAGAATGGGTGCCAGCAGTAATCGAGAGTACCCATCCATCTCCTACATCTACATCTACATCTACATCTATACTCCGCGAGCCACCTTACGGTGTGTGGCGGAGGGTACTTATTGTACCACTATCTGATCCCCCCTTCCCTGTTCCATTCACAAATTGTGCGTGGGAAGAACGACTGCTTGTAAGTCTCCGTATTTGCTCTAATTTCTCGGATCTTTTCGTTGTGATCATTACGCGAGATATATGTGGGCGGTAGTAATATGTTGCCCATCTCTTCCCGGAATGTGCTCCCTTGTAATTTCGATAATAAACCTCTCCGTATTGCGTAACGCCTTTCTTGAAGTGTCCGCCACTGGAGCTTGTTCAGCATCTCCGTAACGCTCTCGCGCTGACTAAATGTCCCCATGACGAATCGCGCTGCTTTTCGCTGGATCATGTCTATCTCTTCTATTAATCCAACCTGGTAAGGGTCCCATACTGATGAGCAATACTCAAGAATCGGACGAACAAGCGTTTTGTAAGCTACTTCTTTCGTCGATGAGTCACATTTTCTTAGAATTCTTCCTATGAATCTCAACCTGGCGCCTGCTTTTCCCACTATTTGTTTTATGTGATCATTCCACTTCAGATCGCTCCGGATAGTAACTCCTAAGTATTTTACGGTCGTTACCGCTTCCAATGATTTACCACCTATGGCATAATCGTACTGGAATGGATTTCTGCCCCTATGTATGCGCATTATATTACATTTATCTACGTTTAGGGAAAGCTGCCAGCTGTCGCACCATGCATTAATCCTATGCAGGTCTTCCTGGAGTACGTACGAGTCTTCTGATGTTGCTACTTTCTTGTAGACAACCGTGTCATCTGCAAATAGCCTCACGGAGCTACCGATGTTGTCAACTAAGTCATTTATGTATATTGTAAACAATAAAGGTCCTATCACGCTTCCCTGCGGTACTCCCGAAATTACCTCTACATCTGCAGATTTTGAACCGTTAAGAATGACATGTTGTGTTCTTTCTTCTAGGAAATCCTGAATCCAATCACAAACCTGGTCCGATATTCCGTAAGCTCGTATTTTTTTCACTAAACGTAAGTGCGGAACCGTATCAAATGCCTTCCTGAAGTCCAGGAATACGGCATCAATCTGCTCGCCAGTGTCTACGGCACTGTGGATTTCTTGGGCAAATAGGGCGAGCTGAGTTTCACATGATCTCTGTTTGCGGAATCCATGTTGGTTATGATGAAGGAGATTCGTATTATCTAAGAACGTCATAATACGAGAACACAAAACATGTTCCATTATTCTACAACAGATTGACGTAAGCGAAATAGGCCTATAATTATTCGCATCTGATTTATGACCCTTCTTGAAAATGGGAACGACCTGCGCTTTCTTCCAGTCGCTAGGTACTTTACGTTCTTCCAGCGATCTACGATAAATTGCTGATAGAAAGGGGGCAAGTTCTTTAGCATAATCACTGTAGAATCTTAAGGGTATCTCGTCTGGTCCGGATGCTTTTCCGCTACTAAGTGATAGCAGTTGTTTTTCAATTCCGATATCGTTTATTTCAATATTTTCCATTTTGGCGTCCGTGCGACGGCTGAAGTCAGGGACCGTGTTACGATTTTCCGCAGTGAAACAGTTTCGGAACACTGAATTCAGTATTTCTGCCTTTCTTCGGTCGTCCTCTGTTTCGGTGCCATCGTGGTCAACGAGTGACTGAATAGGGGATTTAGATCCGCTTACCGATTTTACATATGACCAAAACTTTTTAGGGTTCTTGTTTAGATTGTTTGCCAATGTTTTATGTTCGAATTCGTTGAATGCTTCTCTCATTGCTCTCTTTACGCTATTTTTCGCTTCGTTCAGCTTTTCCTTATCAGCTATGATTCGACTACTCTTAAACCTATGATGAAGCTTTCTTTGTTTCCGTAGTACCTTTCCTACATCATGGCCAGTGACCTCCCCTTCCCCATCACCACTGCAGACGCCTTCACACCTTTCTCCTCTGTTGTGGGTCCCTCCTTCAACTGTCGGGTGGCCATGGCAGGACCCTAGCTTCCATTCTGCCGCGACCGATGCCTCCACTGCTGCTGCTGCCACCACCATTGCAGCCAATGCTGCCAGCACCGCAACCTCCTTCCTTGTGGTTGTACTTGGATGCGGAAATGGACGCTGTGTCAGCATTGCCTGTACTACTGTATGGCCTCTCACAGGGGGTTGGCCATCACACCTGTCAACACTCGCACCATTTCTGACCCTACACACCAGTGGCAGTGCGTCACAAGACTCAACAATCTACATCAACCACAGAAGAAATGGATGTGAACACAGTGAACACTTCTTCACAAAGGAAGAAGAGTGCTGTAACTACCAGTTACGTGTGCACCGCTTCATAGTTCATAGCACCTAAAGTTTGTGCTTGATTTTCCCACTAGAGGCTACCCAGGCTGCTAATATGACAGCAGTTATTTATGCTGCCTGCCAGCTGCTCCCCCTGTTGGAACTAGGCTCCACCAGCCACTTCTGTATTGCTGAATGTATTGTATCTTGTCTTTGATGTGCATGTACTGTTTGAGCAATAAATCACTGTGTTCTTGGGTTAGAACAGTCTTCCTCATACGTTTCATCTTAAGGCAAGCTGCAACAATCAGCAGCCAGCATTATTATGACAAGATGATGAACCAGAAAACAACAAAAATCCACAAGTAAATCTGTGGTCCTTCAAAGCTAACAGTCCTCAAATAATGATTAAGAAAGCATGCTTTCGTGTTAACAGTTCCCTGTGTATTACCTCTTTTTTGAACTAAAATAGGATATTTACATGTAAAACAAAAGAAGACACTTTCTCAATTTAGGAAAAGTGTGACGCATTGATGTTCATTATGTGATGATGAATTCCCCAGAGGAACTCACAGGCAGGAGTAAATCTTTGTGAAATGGATAATAGTCACATCTCAAGGTGTTTCTTTACACAAATGCAACTACATCTGTCAATACTGCACTTCACTCACTACCTCTGCACTCTGCATGTGTTAGATTACTCAGTGATGTTTCTTTCTACCACAGATTACTCAGTGATGTTTCTTTCTACCACTGCTGACTGTAAAATCCCTTTTCCCAAAGATATTCCTCATGCTGCCTACTGCCTAGCAGTGTCTATGATACTTACTAGGCTATGTCTGTAACATTGCCCACTTTAATAAAAATACCCGTTTACAATGTTTAACCCTCTGGTAGGCGCGTGTTTTTCTATTGCATGAGCAGTCGTGTGGCACGTTTTGTATGTCACATTTGCTGCTCAGTTCTATAGTTATTTTCATAAGCTTTCACGCCAGTGTTGATGTTAATTAGTTTGTTTCTTTTAAAGGTAGATATAGTGTCACTCAAAATGACATTAATAATATCGAAATAATAAATTTTATTGTGCAATTAATACAAATAATTTATTATGGTCACAGTGGTAAATACTAAGAAATAATGTTGCATATCTAGCCAAGAAATGTCTATACACTGTTGCTCACTTATAGTGGGAAAGAATGTTTTGTTATTTAACATGGCTGTTAATTATTCTTTATTTAGAAAAGTTGATATACATCTAAACACATGGTCCTCAAAAACTTACATTTCGTTGTCAGTGTTGAAAGGTAATATATGCGTAGTGAATGGCTACGGAAACCCTATTATAACAGCTTATAGACAGGCCATGTTCACTACTTAGTAATTTCAGAAATTTCAAGATTCAGGGGAGACCTGCCACATGGGATGAGAAGGAAAGACTGATTGTCAGTCACAGATGAGGCACAGGTGTCAGTTGTTCACCCGTCATCGTTTCCTCTCATGATGAATCTGTGGAAGACTGGGATGCTTACAAGAAGCAGTTTTGTCAACATTTTGTGGTGTTCCAGGTGGTCGTCACAGAGGTCTGTAAGGCTCTTTTTATTGTGTACCCCCTCGAATGTATCACATACTGTGCCAGTTAGCTCCTCTGCAAGAATCAGTGTTGCTTTCGTGTGATGGTGTGTGTAGTTTTCTGTGCTCTTATCACCACAAGCATACGCATGTGGCCACTGTGCATGTCGATTTCTACCAGTGTTGCAAACAGCCACAACAATCGTATCAAGCTTGGGTGGCCGAGCTTCATGACCTCAGTCATAAGTGTCAGTTTGTCACAGCTAAGACTCCAGGGTTTTCTGCAGAGACCAGGGTTAGAAGCACAATCAGTCGTTCGGCCCCAGATAAGGAAGTCCATCAATGTGCCCATCAGTTTGAGTAACTATGTTGGAACATGTTTTTAATATTGCACAGTTATTAGAGGTCTCTTGCACGGCAGGCCAGCAATCTGAGGGTTGGAGTGACAGAATACAGCCCAAGCACATGGAGCCTAGTGCACTGAGGAAAAGGAGGTAGCTGCAATACAAACAAGCCAAATGGGTCAATGTAGACAAAAATGTAGTCAGCAGAGGGAACAGTGAACACCACTTCCTTGGTGCCCCTCTTGTCTCCTACAGCACGAGTGGGCAGCCTGCCTCAATTGGTGGACTCCTTGCCACAAATGTAAAGAAAAGAAAGGTCACATAGCAGTGATATGTCAATCTGTACCACCCTCCCCGAAGTCAGTGCAGGAATCAGTGAACATAAATACTCATATTATTTCGTCATTGTGTTCACTGTTGGCTGGAGAACAGAATAAACCTTTCATTGAAGTGTGGATTATGGATACACCAACAATCCTACAAATTGACACAGGGGCCACCGTGTCCCTACTCAACTCGCAGACCTACACCATGCAAGGGTCCCCACCATTGGCGTGTGTCTAGTGTCAGCTGATAAGCTATAACACACAGCAGATTCCTGTTCTCAGCCAGTTTGCAATCAACACAGTTTACAAGTCAGCTGTCCATTCCATTGCCTACCTGGTGGCTAACAATGCGAGTACTAGAAATTTGTTTGGCTCAGAAGCCTTTGCTACTTTTGGTTTCTCGATTGGAGATGCAATGCATCTAGTGCCAGACCAAAAACCTTATGATGAATTGGATTCCTTGTATTCTGAGCTTTCAGATCTGTTTGCCCCCATGGTTGGATTGTGCAAACAATTTCATGGCACACGTCACCGTCAAACCCATTGTTTACCCTCACTTTTTTCAGGTGGGGTTGTGTCAGTTGCTTTCTACAAGTGCGTTCAAGTGAAGCTGGATTGCTTAATGTCATTGGGAGTGATTAGGCCAATTTCCTGAAGTGAATGGACTAGGCCCTTAGTGATCATAAAGAAGCTATCTGAACAGATCCTGCCCTGTGGCGATTTAAAGGTCACTATTAATGCACAGGCAGTCTTAGACACTCATCTCCTGCCTAGCCCGGAGGAGACGAAGCCTATCTTCAGATTCTGTTGGATAAGGAATCGAAACAGCTGATTGTGGTTAATATTCCTTTTGGCCTCTACCACTATTGACAACTAGTGTTTGGGTTTGCTATTGTGTCTGTTATCTTTTGACGATTTTTTAGAGCTGGTTATGATGGTTGCCCTGTCACTGCATTAACTATGTTGATGACTTTGTTGTGATAGGTGTTACCACGGAGGATCACCTATGTAAACTCCATTCTGTGTTTACTGCTCTACAGGCTCAAGTCTCAAATGTAATGTCACCAAGTCTCACGTAATCTCACCAAGTCTCACTTTTTCCAGCCTTCTATTGCTTATTTGGGTAATGATACTTCCTGACAGGGTGTGCGCCCAATGTAACAGCATGTCCCATCATTACAGCTTTCCCTGTCCATCTAATCTATAAGAACTCCTGGCATTCCTCAGCAAAGTGACATACTGTCACAAGTATATTCCCAGTGCAGCTACTATCGTGCACCCCTTCCATCTGTTGCTTTGGAAAAGTGCTCCTTTTGTTTGGTCTGCAGCCTGTGAGAATGCTTTTGTGCAATTAAGGATAGTCTTCACTCTGCATCAAGTCAAGCAGCATTTCAACCCGGCAAGCATCTGCTCCTGGGCATGGTTGTGTCCCAGTAAAGGGTTGAGGCAGTCTTGGCCCATCGCCATTCAGAAGGCTCCAAACAGCCTATTACCTTTGTGTTGAAAACACTCAACTCGGTTCAGTAACATTATTCGCGGGGTAAAAAGAAGCTCTTGATATTGTCTATGCCTTTAAAAAAATCACATTCTTTTATGGTGGAATATTTCATTTAATTAACAATCATAAGCCCTCTTTCCCCTTTTTAGCCCATAAATGTCCTTACCAGACAAAGCCACTCATCATCTTTAACACTGAGCTCTGTTATTGAACTGGTACAGTTATAAGCTTCATTTTCATCCCATGTCGCAACATGCAAATACAGACACTCTGTACTGGCTCCTCCTGGGCCCTGATCCCTCAACAACCAGCTGAATATGGAGGCAAGGCACACAGTGGAGGGCTCCCCGATCACCAGTTCAAATATTGCCTCTGCTGCAGCAGAGTATCTGGTGCTCTGGCACATGTACTTATGATACAACATGGATGGACTGACCATCCGCCAGGCCGGGCATTGGATCCTCTTCAGAATTTTTATGCACTGCACCACTGTATTTTGAGTGGTGGTATTTTCTTGTCAAAGGAAGGGTTTACTCTCCACATTGTGGTTCCAGCAGCTCTGTGGCGAGAGGTCTTCCGCCTATTGCAGAGTCATTGGGGGATTTCTTGCACAAAACGTTGGCATGCCACCATGTATTTTGGCGGTCCGTCAAATAGGAGGTGGTACACCTTGTTATGGCCTGCCGTAAGTGTTCAGGTCAGCATGTGACTTAAGTACTTTGTAAAGAAAGGTATGAAAGCAAAGGAGATTCATGCCTATTTCCAGAATACACTGAGGGATTTTGCTCCTTCATATTCAACTGTTGCCAAATGGACAAATGGATTTAAATACGTTCAGGAGAGCTTAGATGATGATCCACACAGTGGTCGGCCAAGATGCCAAAATCATTGCAAAAGTGCACAAAATAGTCATGGAGGATTGCCAATTGAAACTACGTGAAATTGCTCACGCTTGCCAGATGTCATCTGAAAGGGTATATTACATTTTAATTGAAGAATTAGAAATGAAAAAATTATCTGCAAGACGGGTGCCATGACTCTTGATGCTGGATCAAAAACGTACTGTAGCCATGGCAGAATTAGATGAACTAAGGTATGAATTGTTGCCACATCCACCTTGTTCACCTGATATGGCTCCGTCAGACTTCCATCCCTTCCCAAAACTGAAAATTTTTATTGGAGGACAAAGATTCATTTCAAACGAAGAATTGATAGCTGGAGTTGACAACTATTTTGCAGGCCCGGAGGAAACTCATTTTTGAGATGGGATCAAGGCACTGGAACATTATTGGACCAAGTGCATTAATCTACAAGGGGATTACATTGAAACATAAAAAAAGTTTCAGTGATGTAAGTACCTTTTTTTTTTTTTTATTCCGTTCCGAGAACTTTTCAAACCACCCTTGTAGTTGCAGGCACACCATTTGGACACTGGTGCGCACTGCACTTGCCTTAGTGGTGCAGCATATGTCTGCTGTGAGTAGAGGGTGTATTAACCAATGGGTTACTGCACAATTAGCATTACTACTGAAAACCATGACAGATATGAGGAACAAGTAGCGAAGAATACTGAGACAGAAATCTCCACTGAATATGTCACTGCATGAGCAACTCAGCTAGGATATATAATTAGACCTTAGGTAATAAGTTAATTTTGTGTGTCTCTTTAAATGTGAAGATTATTTCTTATGTGCCATTACATCCAATTAATCTGGAATACAAGTTTAAAGAAATACTTTTTTTTCTAGGTGCTTTTGTTTCAAAGATGAAAGGCAGAAAAGGGAAGAAGAAAGTAATTTTGGAAAATATTTTTGACATGGTGCCAAATGATATCTATAAAATACTTGCATTAGGTGGCACTGTAATGCTAAAAAAGAAGACAGTTCGTGATACATGGGAGTCACGTAAAGTAACAAAGGAACTAGATGTTCACTATGACACTAAAAACTTTCAAACGTAAATTTTCACATCTCGCAGACAATGTGATATGTATGTTCACATTCTCTATTGTAAAAAATAATCCTGTGCTTTACTATTGTATATTGCAGATTGTACTTCAAGAAGAACACAAACATTCTTAAATTTGGGCGAAGCAATCATGACAGGGATGCAGATGATGATTTTGAAGACAATCTACCTGCGAGTGAATACATTAACTTAAATGGAAAGGAGAATATGGATCCTAATGTGCACGTAAGAGAATATTTTCTATACAAAATGCAGTAGAAGTGTTTTGCTAATTGGGCAGCAAAATAACTATTCCTGGTAGAAGTGACCCTCTCTGCTTGGGGTCTGAGTGACTTGTCCTTCCTGTCTCTTCCTCAAGGAAGACACTAATAGTTCCAAAAACTAAGATAGGTACTCATGTGTGGTTTTTATGTGTGCTTATTGGCAGTGCTAATATTTTGTCTTCTGAAGATAAATTAATGCCCTCATTTTTGTCCCATAATTTTATGGTTTTCTCAAGTGAATTCTCCCGTTCTCTTCTTTGTTTTAGTCCTTATTTTTTCCACAGTCACATATTACAAGTTATATTGATTATACTGTCTTTTCTGATCCCTCGGGCATGTGTGTGTGTGTGTGTGTGTGTGTGTGTGTGTGTGTGTGTGTGTTTGTCCTTAGGATAATTTAGGTTAGCAGTTAAGGCCCATAAGATTTCACATACATTTGAACATTTTGTCTTTTCTAACTAATAAAGTCTTAAGATTTAATGAGGCTTTATTACAGTTGCAAAAGACTCTGTAACCTATATAACTTGAATTTTCCTTATGATACAATACACTATTGTGATTCACTAAATACATTACCTTGATGTAGTCATATTCTGCCTCTCACCGTCTGCATCTGTGCTGTATGGTTGAAATTGTTACAGCTCATTCCAGTGATCATGGTGTACAATATGGATGTTCTGGGGCAACCTCTTGCTCTTCCTCACACTATTTTTCCTTCAAAGATGTTTTTTATAAATCACTTGTCCAATTAATTTAGTCTTTTTCTCTAAGATGCTTATTAATGTGTTGTTTTTATGTACACCCTGTACCACTTCCTCATTGAATTTTCTTCCAATCCATAATGTTTTTGTAATACACTAACAGAACAAAACAAAGTTTACACAGTCCACAAACAGGTGGTTCACATGACATTTTGTCTTTAGGGTAATTGCCCTGAGCTCAGGCTGACTATCTATTTTGGAAATGAGGAGAGAGAAATTGTGAAAGTTACCAAAACCTACTAAATTGCATTCATCATGCATTTTAAGTTTACTTCTAGAAGATAAAATGTTGAACATATTTTCACTTGCATTTTCTGTGCGTGTGGACAGTACTGGAACTAGATTACAGTTAAAACTGTGTGGACCACAGTTGCACGACATACTGACTAGTGTCATGGACTTCTACAAAGAATTTACAAAGCTTAAATTTCCTGTGCTTCGCAAATTACAGGTTCCGCTGTCCTCCATATACTTGGAATCTGCAGTGAAAAGAACTACAGGTTGTTCAAAACTATGACAGGAGTACGTGAGGATGCGGAGCAATGCTCTGATAGTGCTCAGGTGCTAAGCACTCACCCATTTGTTTTTATTACAAGAAATGGATTGCTAGGTTTATAATTAACCTGTTATTAATTTTTCTGATTCTCATACATACTTCTAACATAAAATAAGATTTATACCCCCTGCGGGTTCAGGAGTAAGAATAGGCCCACGGTATTCCTGCCTATCGTAAGAGGCGACTAAAAGGAGTCTCAAACGTTTCGGCCTTATGTGATGGTCCCCTCTTGGGTTTGACCTCCATCTTTCTAAATTCTTCTGAAGAGCGAGCCAATTGGGGAAGGCCGCCTTACATGGTGCACTGTATCCGTTGTGCATTGAGACCTTTAGCCGCGCTTTCTCGTTGTTGCAATGCTGTCCCACTCGTTTTCCATCTCTTGGGCGAGGATACGTCCCTGGGTGCGATTACCACACTGCACTGTGCAGTGTTACGTTTTGCTGTGACGACGACCTTGGACATTTTTGCACCTAAGATCCAGCACGGTAGCCAGTCCGTTGTGGTGGGGCCGCCATGTACCCTGTTGGTTGTAGCCCACTGACAACACAGGGATCGCTCTACTGATGCCTGTGCCATTTACTCCCCATGTATGCCAAGGAGTAGATGCCCATATCCCTGGGGCATCAGGACTCCCGGAAATGGCCATCCTGCCAGGTGGTCTTTGCTGTGACTGGGTGGCGCCCATGGGGAGGGCCCTTGGTTGGAGTAGGTGGCATCAGGGTGGATGACACGCAATGAAGCGTGGCACATCATCTCTTGCTGGTGGCCAGCCACCTGCAGTCTCTAAGCATTCGAGGGCTCATTTTAAAGCTAACGTTTATGACCCCAAATTGTTCCCATCCCTGGCCACACCATGGGAGGAACGAAAGGCAATGAATGACAGTGACATGTATTCGCCCAGGTATCTCGTCTGTACCAGAGCTGATGGGGAAACCTTTGTATCCGTGAAGCCTCAGTTCTTTGTAGAGCATTTAGAGGACAAGTTTGGGGAGGTGGAGGGCTTGTCCAAAATGTGCTCTGGGTCAGTTTTGATAAAAATGGCATGCTCTGCCCAGTCACGCAGGTTACTTGCTTGTGACAAGTTGGGGGATGTTAACTATACCACCACACCACATAAGTGTTTAAATATGGTCCAGGGTATTATTTTCCATAGGGACCTACTTTTGCAGTCTGGTGACGAGCTGTACGCCAACTTAGAGCATAGAGGTGTTCATTTCGTCCGGCATGTTCGTCGGGGTCCGAGGGACAATCAGGTTGCTACCCGTGCCTTCATCTTGGCCTTCGAGGGTGATACATTACCGGAGAAGGTCAAGGTGATGGTCTACCGTTGTGACGTCAAGCCCTATATCCTTCCCCCGATGCGGTGCTTTAAGTGCTGGAAGTTCAGCCATATGTCTTCCCGCTGTACTTCCAGCCTCACATGTCGAGGTTGCAGACACCCATCTCATCCCGATACTCCATGTGCCCCACCTCCCATCTGCGTCAACTGAGGAGAGCCTCATTCACCTTGTTTGCCAGACTGCAGGATCTTACAGAAAGAACGTAAGATCACAGAATATAAGACCCTGAACCAACTGACCTACACTGAGGCTAAGCGGAAATTTGAATGGCTACATCCCGTGTACATGATGTCATCTTATGCCTCCACTGTCACTCCTGCTCCAGCTTCATCAGCTGCACCACATACAGTCAGCTGTCAGAGTCAGAGGACCACACCTGCCACCTTGACGATGTGGGCCACTTCTCTCGCTGTTGCTCCCGCACCACCTACCTCGGGAGCAGCACCCCCTCAGCCACCGGAGACACCAGTCCACACTTCTAAGCCCTTCCCAGGTTCCTCCCAGTGGCACAGCAGACACCAACCAGTGGCTGAAGAAGCCACAGGTCGCTGGTCGTCGAGCTTCGTGGTCGTCTTCGGTCCCGGAGACTGCCTCCAATAAGCCCTCTCAGCAATGGCAACTAAAGGAACAGCAAGAGAAAACAACATTGAAGACCCGTAAGACCAAGGCACCTGTGGTGGCACCTACTCCACCGCTACTTACAAGCTCTGCGTCTGAGGATGAGGTGGAGATTCTTGCGTCCGCTGAGGACCTCGATCTCGTCAGTCCCTCAGACGCAATGGGTAGCACTTCCACAGGTGCTCAATCGGAGGCAGCAGGTGACCCAGCAGCGTAATCTGCCTCCCCAATCCCTTCACGCCTTTCTGAGCCATGGACAATATCATCCTCCAGTGGAACTGCAGAGGCTTCTTCCACCATCTAGCTGAGCTCCGACAACTTATTAGCCTTCACCCTTTCTTCTGCATTGCTCTTCAGGAAACTTGGTTTCCAGCGATGCGAACCCCTGCCCTCCATGGCTATCGGGGTTATTATAGGAACCGGGCAGCTTATGAAAGCGTGTCTGGTAGCATCTGCATCTGTGTCCTTCACTCTCTTCACAGCGAATCTGTCCCTCTGCAAACACCTTTAGAGGCTGTCGCTGTTCGGGTGTGGACGCCACAGGCTGTTACTGTCTGCAGTCTTTACCTTCCACCAGATGGTGATGTCCCACAGCATGTCCTGGCTGCACTGATAGCGCAACTGCCGCCGCCTTTCCTGTTACTGGGCGACTTCAACACCCATAACCCTCTGTGGGGTGGGTCAGTGGCAACAGGTCGAGGCGCCACCATTGAGAACGTATTGACACAGCTAGACCTTTCGATTTTAAATGATGGTGCCTCCACACATCTCAGTGTGGCACATGGCACAAATTCCGCCATTGACCTTTCGATCTACAGCCCTAGCCTCTTACCTTCTGTCCAATGGAGTGTGCATGATGACCTGTGTGGCAGTGACCACTTTCCGATCTTTCTGTCACTGCCACAGCGTCACTCTTCTGGGCGCCCTAGCAGATGGGCTATGAATAAGGCTGACTGGGACTTGTTCTCCTCCATTTCCGCTATTGAGCCTCTTTCTAATGATGACATTGATGCGGTGGTTTACTCGGTCACCACCAGCATCATTACTGCCACAGAATCTGCCATTCCACATTCTTCTGGGTCCCCTCGGCGGAGAACTGTGCCTTGGTGGTCGCCTGAGATCGCCGAAGCGATTAAAGATCGCCGGCGGGTGATCCAGCATCACATCCGACATCCCTCCTTAGAACACCTCATCGCCTTCAAACGGTTGCATGCGCGAGCCCGCCGCCTTATCCGCCAACGCAAGCAGGAGTGCTGGGAGCGGTATGTGTCCACCATTGGGCTCCATGAAACTTCCTGGCAGATTAAAACTGTGTGCCCGACCGAGACTCGAACTCGGGACCTTTGCCTTTCGCGGGCAAGTGCTCTACCAACTGAGCTACTGAAGCACGACTCACGCCCGGTACTCACAGCTTTACTTCTGCCAGTACCTGTGAGTACCGGGCATGAGTCGTGCTTCTGTAGCTCAGTTGGTAGAGCACTTGCCCGCGAAAGGCAAAGGTCCCGAGTTCGAGTCTCGGTCGGGCACACAGTTTTAATCTGCCAGGAAGTTTCATATCAGTGCACACCCCGCTGCAGAGTGAAAATCTCATTATTGGACTCCACGTCACTCCATTGCAGGCCTGGGCCAAGATTCGACGCCTCTATGGCTATCGGACCCCTGTCAGCGTCCCTGCGCTCTTACTGAATGAATGGAGCAGTTTGTACTGACTCCGATGTAATTGCCAACTGCTTGGCAGAGCATTTTGCTCTGAGTTCCGCTTCTGCGAATTACCCACTGGCGTTCCGCTCCATTGAAGAGCGAATGGAACATTGGAGCCTTTCATTTCGTACCCACCATTCTGAATACTACAATGTTCCATTCAGTGAGTGGGAATTTCATAGTGCCCTAGCCGCTTGCCCTGATACCGCTCCTGGGCCAGATCGAATCCACTGTCAGATGCTGAAACACCTTTCAGTGGACTGCCAGAGACAGCTCCTCGACCTTTACAACCGTCTCTGGGTCGAGGGTGAGTTTCCGTCGCAGTGGCAGGAAAGCATTGTTATCCCCGTTTTGAAACCTGACAAGAACCCTTTGGAGGTGGACAGCTACCGTCCCATTAGCCTCACCAACGTTCTTTGCAAGTTCCTCGAACGGATGGTGAGCCGGCGATTGAGTTGGGTATTCGAGTCACAGGGCCTCCTGGCTCTGTCTCAGAGTGGGTTCCATAAAGGCCGCTCTGCCGCCGACAATCTGGTGAGCCTGGAGTCAACCATCCGTACGGCCTTTGCCCGCCGTCAGCACCTAGTCGCTGTCTTTTTCGACATGCAGAAGGCGTATGATACTACATGGCGCCATCACATCCTCTCTACACTTCGTGATTGGGGTCTTCAGGGTCCGTTGCCAATTTTTATTCGCAGTTTTCTGGCACATCGTACATTATGCATGCAAGTCACGGCCTCTCATAGTTCCTCCCGAGTTCAGGAGAACATGGTGCCACAGGGATCTGTTTTAAGTGTCTGCCTGTTTTTAATAGACATTAATGGGCTCGCTGCGGCGGTGGGAACGTCTGTCTCAGTGTCCTTGTATGCTGACGACTTCTGCCTTTACTATAGTTCTCATGGCATTGCAGCTGCTGAACGTCAGCTGCAGGGCGCTATCCGCAAGGCGCAATCTTGGGCTGTAGCGCATGGTTTCCAGTTTTTGGCTGCCAAGACCTGTGTTATGCATTTCTGCCGGCGACGAACAGTCCACCCTGAGCCGCGGCTTTATCTTGCCGGCGTACTTCTTGGTGTGGTGGAGACACGTAGGTTTTTGGGTGTGGTTTTTGATGCCCGGTTGACTTGGCGGCATCTAAATGCTCTGCAATGCTTGAGCCACACCAGCTGGGGCACCGACCGATCTACCCTCTTACGGCTCTACCAGGCGTTAATCCAGTCCCGTCTGGCTTATGGGAGTCTGGCTTATGGCTCAGCATCCCCATCTGCATTGCAGGTGCTGGACCCAATGCTACACAGCAGGATACGACTTGCCACTGGTGCCTTCCCGACCATCCCTGTGGACAGCATACTTGTGGAGGCAGGTGTCCCTCCACTGCGGTTACGGCGCCAATATTTACCGGCTGCTTATGCTGCCCATGGTTGTAGCTTGCACGGGCATCCAAATTATTGTCTTCTGTTCCCACAATCGGTCGTCCATCTGCCAGAACGTCGGCCCCAGTCGGGTTGTACGATTGCGGTCCACATCAAAGAGCTTCTCTCCGGGCTTGGGGTTTTCCCTGTTCCACCTCCTTTCAGTCCCCTTTGCGTACACCCCCATGGTGTGTTCCTCGCCCTTGCTTTCGGCACGAATTGGCACGGGGCCCGAAGGACTCAGTCCCTCCGGAGGCGTTCCGCCGCAGCTTTTATTCCATTCTAGCCACGTATCAGGGCTCTTGCATTGTATACACTGACGGTTCGAGGGTTGCTGGTCGGGTCGGTTATGCTCTAACTCTAGGGGACCATTATGAACAACGATCCTTGCCGGCAGGCTGGAGCGTTTTCACTGCTGAGCTGGTCGCCATCTTTCGTGCCCTAGAGTATATCCGCTCCTGTTCAGGTGAGTCCTTCGTTATCTGTAGCGATTCCGTGAGTGGTTTACGAGCTATTGACCAGTGTTTCCCTCGTTCTCATCTGGTGATGGCTATCCAGGAGTCCCTGCATACTCTAGCCTGTTGCGGCCGCTCTGTTTGTCTTTGTGTGGACCCCCGGTCATGTCGGTATCCCGGGCAATGAACATGTTGACCGCCTGGCCAAACAGGCCACCAGTGAACCAACCCTGGACATTGGCCTCCCGGAGACTGATTTGCGAGCAGTCTTACGCCGCAAAGTTTTTGCGCTATGGGACGCTGAATGGTGCGGTCTGACCACCCCTAACAAACTCCGTGCCGCCAAGGAGACGACAACTGTGTGGTGGTCATCCCTGCGAGCCACTCGCAGAGATTCAGTTGTCCTTTGTCGGCTCCACATTGGCCACACCCGGCTGACGCACAGTTATTTACTGCGTCGGGAGGACCTTCCTCTATGTCGTTGTGGGGCGGCTTTGACATTGGCCCACATTTTGTTGGCCTGTCCCCTTTTAGCTGTGGTCAGGCAGACATTTGTGCTGCCTGACACGCTCCCTGCCCTTTTAACAGATAACTCTGCCATGGTGGACTTAGTTTTGCATTTTATTCGGGCAGGGGGTTTTTATCATTTAATGTGAGTGTTTATTTCATTTTTGTATTGATTCTGGCCTTTGGCCTACGATTTTAAACTGAGTTTTTAATGTGTTCTCGGTGGTTGGCTTTTCCTTTTTTAACTCTATGGTCGGCCAACCACCGTGACACTCTGTGTGATTTTAATTTGTTTTGGCTGGTCTCTGTCTGCGTCTCTCTTGTCCTGTGTTGTCTGCCGTCTTTTCTGTTGTTCGTTTTTCTATTCTCTGTGGGTGATTTTAGTTTTTTGGAAAAAGGGAGCGATGACCGTCACAGTCTGGTCCCTTTAACCCCCACAAACCAACCAGCCATAAGATTTATACTGTTTATTGTGGTGAGAAAACTTACCTTAATTAGGGCAACCATTATTGAGAAGAAGAACAAAACCAATGCAAGAAACAGTGCCTCAGTGCTGCAATAGTTACTGATATATATTTTGTGTGATATATACTAAACTGCTGAGATGTGCTTCATTTGATATTAGTTGCTGATAGTGGCCTTCTTGTTAAAATGTCAAAATTTGCAGAAATGTTTTGGTCTGTACTGTTTACCATTGCAAACCATGCATTCTAAACATTCAGTGGAATATGCCTAAGCCTCACTTCTTTGGTGACTGAGGAAAATAAATTCCACCAACATGACTCTTTAGACCGCCTGGTTAGCTGTGAGGTCTAATGCACTGCTTTCCAGGGAGGAAGGCATGCTGGTCCCCAGCACAAATCCGCCCGGCAGGTTAGTAACGAGGTCCAGTGTGCCGGCCAGTCTGTGGATGGTTTTTAAGGCAGTTTTCCATCTGCCTCGGCAAATGCGTGCTGGTTCCCCTTATTCCGCCTCAGTTAAACTATGTCGGCAATTGCTGTGCAAACACTTTCTCCACATACACTTACACTATAATTACTCTACAACTCAAACATTGGGGTTATACTCGTTTGGTGGGAGATGTTCCCGGGGGAGGGGAGGGGGGGGGGCACTGTGGGTCAAACCGCACAATAACTCTGGGTTTGGCGTGGGACGGCGGTGAGGTGAGTGAATTGCTGTAGCCTGTTGTTAGGTTGTGAACCACTGAGAGCTACAGTGGAGACGAAGCCTCTCAGTCGTTTCTACGTTTCTAGGTCACCAGTTCCATACAATACAATACAACGTGACTCTTGTCACTGTCACAGATGCTGCATGTACCATGGACTCTGTCACTTCTGCCTCTCACTGTCATTATTTAATGAAATAATTTTCTCCTCCACTGAATTTTCCAAAACAGCTTCATTCTACCTTGCTCTTCTCACATTACTGTGCATATTGCTGACACCTTTTTTAAAATCTTCAGAGTCGATGCTCCTTATCAACTTTATTTGTGAGTGCTTTCACTGCAGACAGGGTAAATTCATTATTATTCCTGGCAATGTAAACTGTAGTTTTGGCCCATATAAACTATATTTGTGGGAGATGGAAGTGGTAAGAGGTAGACCAATGACGGCATTCTCATATGCTTTTTGCTGGTTCGTTGATTTTGTATATGGGAAACTTTTGTTTATGGAGAGATATTAGTTCTATAAACCTCACCTTTCTGATATGATTGCTTACCTACATTGATGTTGAAGCCATTCAGTCATCTCCTCCTTTCGCTTTTCCATGGCACATACATTGGCAACAACAACTGGATGGTAAGGAGCTTTGTAAATAACATCTATTGACTATCTTAGATTTGGAAATAGTGGTTCTGGGAATCACTTGCTAAACGTAACATGATTCATTTCTTCATGATATTCTCTCATCGTCTTTGATTTAAAAAACAGAAGACTGTTCATGAGAAAACCTTAAAAGGTAACTACATGCAGAATAATGAGATAATAAGTATGCCTCACTAGCTGGAAGTGATTGCCATTCCATTGTTCCTGTAGTTGTGTTAGCCATCCAGCCCTGCTTGACAACATAGCCAGAATTGACTCATAATTTACCAAGCCACATCACTTTGTGAATATTTACACCATGGATTTGCCTTAAAATTGCAGCTATGTCCTCTGTTTTCTTCAACAGCTTACACCTTTAGAATTATCATTGGTGAAAAAATTCCAGATTAAACAAACCTATGTGCAACAGCTTTCTAGTGCAATCAGAAATTGCGGTGGTGGGGAGGGGGGTTGGCAATTGTGAGTGCTTTTTGTGGATACTGGTCTTGTGGGAATGGCAAAGTGTGTGCCATACCTCCTGTGAGAGACTCATTCCACTAGTGCTGTTGTAGCTGTCAATCCTAAAGTGCTTCTGTACAAACTATAAATCATTGCAGAGAAGTTTGTACAGAAACTGCAACTTAAGAGCCCACTTCCAAGCTAGTAGTTTTCCAAAATGTGTAGGAAACATTAACACTTTCTTGAAGTAGAAAGTAAGGAAAATATTTAAAATACTACACTTAAAATGCAAGTACATGGTTATGAAATTAAAGTTAGCTGCAGTACAGACTTGGGGCAAATAGGTATTCTTCATTTTAAGGTTGTGTCGGCTGCTAGGACTATTAAATTTCCACAGGCTGCCCCATAGTCATCACTTTGTGTTTGATTTCCTGATTGCTTCTGAGTTGGGATTATTTGTCTAAACGTTTTGGGCCTAGAATTTATCTTCCTCTCCCTCCCTCCCTCCCCTCCCCTCCCTCCCTCCCCTCCCCCCTCCCTCCCTCCCCCCTTCTTCTTTTTCCCCCCTCACTCTTTTCAGTGTTTATTTTCCTGTAGAAAACAAGTATTTCTCATTCATAGGAGCATTCTCATTTAATTATTGTATTATTATGTATTAGTTTTGGCGTGTGCCATTTTCATATGTGGCGTCTAATTCCATTTGATTTTGTTTCCATTCCATTTTCCTGAATGGTTTTGCCGATATACTGTGGAACTCATTTCATTTTGCCATATTTCATCTCCAAGAATTTTGGTGCTTCTTTGTTGCAGATTGGATACTCACTTCTCAAAAGATATTTGGAGACCAAATTTTTCTGTAGTTTCTTTCAAGCGGTCACTGCAGTTTTGTTAATTGTTTAGAATTAACTCTCCATTTTTTTTTCTTTCTTGAAACACAGACTTTGTGGTTGATATCCTACAATCTTACAAGGCAACAGTCCAAGCCAATATGTTAAAAGCAACCCTGAATTCTTTTTTTTCAGGAAGAATACAATGAAAGAAATGCACTATCAAAATTTTTGCTGCTAAGATATGCTGTAAGTATTTTTTTTAAATAGTTGAAGTTACTCATTTTCATTCCGCAAAGAATAGTGTACTCCTGTGGTTTGCACAGCCCTTCCTGTCTAGTGTGTGACTGGCTGTGACAAGAGCATAGCACCACATAGTGGAAATATGCAGAGTCACATACACAAATTTGAAGCACCTAAACTGTACAAAAAAATGTCATGTAGCATTAATGGTTTGAATAAGAGGCACTTCATATCAACAGCTAAACTGTTGCTTTTGTGATTCTTACAAAGGTGACATGCGGAGGAAAATAAATTAAGACTGTGGCTGATGTTACATTATAGACGACTTCCATCAATCGTGACTTTAATTTATCGAAATGAAATATTTCTTACACATATGTCATTTTATAACAGTCCTTGTAGGACAATTGTTATGATAATTTTGGAATAATGTCTATTTTAGTAACAATGAGTTATTTGTTTATTCCCCATAGTCATCACAATAAAGTGAAGTGTCATTTAAATGATGTAAACATTTTTCCTTACACCAGGCACATCTGGTGAAAGGAAAATTAACACTTTCAGGCACTTCACAGTAATTGCTAGTTTTATATAGGCAGAATGTTGGAGGAATAAGAAATGGCCCTGGTCATTGCTCTGCTTATTGTGCTGTATTTTGGTCAACCTTAAAGCAAATTGTGAAACATGCCGGATCAAACTACATACACAAATTACTGCAATTTAAGAATGCCCTGGACTCGCATTCAGGAGGACAACAGTTCAATCCCGCGTCCGGCCATCCTGATTTGGGTTTTCCGTGATTTCCCTAAATCGCTCCAGGCAAATGCCGGGATGGTTCCTTTGAAAGGGCATGGCCGATTTCCTTCCTCTTCCTTCCCTAATCCGATGAGACTGATGACCTCACTGTTTGGTCTCTTCCCCCCAAACAATCCAATCCAATCAATCTAAGAATGCCATTCACCTGATAAACTTCAAATGGCACAAAGTTATCGGAAATTATGTAATCAGGCAATTTCCTTAAAAATATTGTCCACTGTTGCAAAAAATCTTTAGCAAGAGTTGGACTGGTTGTTCTGGGTGGAATCTGAATTATATCAACAGTCTTTTCTTCATCCTCCTTAAAGACAGAGGAATCTTTATGTGCAAACCAAGAGTCCAACAAAAGCACTGAATCATTTTGAATGAAATGTTAGAAACTATTCTTTCCTGGTTTTTTTTTAGTTCAGTTATAAGATTCTAGCCACTGAAGAGCTCTAATGTGTGTTGAGGTCCTTGAAGCCACATGTAAAGCCGCAGAAAAAATAATCCACTCATACTTATCACTGTCTCTGTTGTATATGAATGTGCCAGAGAATTAATTGGTTGCACAACGTACTGTCTTTTTTCATCACGTATTTATAAAATGTGGTTTGCTCACAGTTCTTTCATGAATCCTGACTGATCAGTGTTAGACACAGCAGATGTGGGGATAACAGCAAGCTTTTTCCTCACATTAGCTACGAATTAATGGCATCTCCTCTACACTTTCACTTGAAATGAACATTATTGTTTTGCGACTCTCTGTACTTTTTGATTTCTTGAGTCTGCTCAGAGAGGTTCAAGACAACTTGAAATCAGCAATGTTCACCTTCATTGTTATTTGGAGGGCCTAATCTCGTAGATCTCCATTGGTACTAGGGCAGTGCCTCTCACAAGGAGCTATATGTTGTTCATATCTCAAGAAAGCTCCTGTAAAGGACAGTTGTTCTAATTATTTATTTAAGTTTAGGAGTTTTATGTTGGTCATCAATGGGGAGTAACAGGACTCTGTGGCTACCCTGTAGAATAAATCTTCAGAATAGCTCTTGTTCACAGTATTCCAAGTTTCATGTTGGTACCTGTATATTACTTCATTTAAGTCTTTTGTCCATTTATGCAATTCACAATCAGATTTTATGAAGCAGGTTTGTCAACTCCTTAACATTAAATGTTAAACACAATGAATAATAATTCAGTTTTAACTCTCACTGTTAACACTTATGCTACAGCAAGAGCAACTGGTAATCATTTTGGATTGTAAATTACTTGGAAATTTGAGTGAGCAGTAACTGCAAAAAGTTTCAGGAAAACTATCAACAAAAACAGAATTTCTCTGTGCAAATTATGATTGCACGAAGTCATGTTATCTGTTTACCGAACCAGGGACGTGCGCCTGCTATGTTGCCCAAGCACAGCCCGCTACAGCTCTGGTAGGGGTGTACAATTCTCTAGCCATCTTGGGAGCAATGAATTTTTCAATTTTCAACATAAAAAACTACTTGCAGTTTGTATTAGAAGCTAAAATTTTGACAGAGTATCTCTGCATGTATAAAAAACTTTGAGCATGTTTCATCGTATCAAATTGGACCATTTGCTTGTTAGTTTCAAAGTTCCTACAAAAATTTCATGATTTGTTTCTTTCGAAATTTTTCTTGGTTTCAGGTAGTTGATTCGTTTCAAAATTCTTTTGTCCTTTCTGATTAATTTGGCTTCTTGACTGTCAGAAAAGTTTTGTTGTTATCTTTTGCCATATAGTTGTTCCAGTTACTGTATACATCCTGTCTGGACTGAAATGCATACTCACATTCCTTCGTCCACCAAAGGTGCTTTTTTTTGTGCTGTTTCAGTCAGTTTGGTTTTGAGTTGCTGCCAATTGTTTGACTGCTTTTTATCTAGTTTTTCTGTGAGAGTTGATTGTATTCTGTCAGTGCCAAATTTTGGCATTTGTGTCTTTCTTGTTGTGAACCTCTGAGGTTTTAAACATAGTTTTACACTGAGATGACAAAAGTCATGAGATAGAGATATGCACATATACAGGTGGTGGTAGTATCTCATACTCCAGTTACAAAAGGGGAGTGTGTTGGTGGAGCTGTCATTTGTACCCAAATGATTCGTGTGAAAAGATTTCCAACATGATTATGGCCACACAATGGGAATTAACACAATTTGAATGTGGAATGGTAGTTGTAGCTAATCACATCAGACATTCCATTTCAGAAATCATTAGGGAATTCAATATTCTGATATCTACAGTGACAAGAGTGTGCCGAGAATACCAAATTTTAGGCAGTGCCTCTCACCACAGACTACGCTGTGACCAACGGCCTTTACTTAATGACCAAGAACAGCGGCGTTTGAGTAGAGTTGTCAGTCGTGTCATGTGACTAGGGCCTCCCGTCAGGTAGACCGTTTGCTGGGTGGAAGTCTTTCAATTTGATGCCACTTCGGCAACTTGCGTGTCAATGGGGATAAAATGATGATGATTGGGACAACACAACACCCAGCCCCATGCGCAGAGAAAATCTCTGACCAGCAGGGAATCGAACCCTGGCCCTTAGGATTGACATTCTGTCGTGCTGACCACTCAGCAACCGGCGGTGGACGACAGAGTTGTCAGCAGAAAAGCAGAACTGCATGAAATAACTGCAAAAATTGAGATAGGACATATGACAAACATATCATTTAGGACATGATGGTGAAATTTGGCATTAATGAGCTATGGCAGCAAACTTCCGAAGCGAATGCCTTTGCTAACAGTAAGAAATTGCCTGCAGTGCCTCTCCTGGACTTGTGACCATATTGATTCGACCATAGATGACTGGAAAACTGTGGCCTGGTCAGATGAGTCCCCATTTCATTTGGTAAGAGCTGATGGTAGGGTTAGAGTATGGCGCAAACCCCACAAAGCCATGGACCCAAGTTGTCAATAAGGCACTGTGAAAGCAGGGTGGCACCATAATGGGGTGGTCTGTGTTTACTTGGAATGGATTGAGTCCTCTGAATGTTTGGGTACTTGGGGGACCATTTTCATCCATTCAGCGACATCATGTTCCCAAATAGTGATGTAATTTTTGCAGATGACAATGTGCCATGTCACCAGTTTGAAGAATATTCGGAATAATTGGAGTGAATGATTTGACTACCCAGATTGCCCAACATGAATCCCATTGAATATTTATGGGACCTAATTGAGAGATCAGTTCCTGTACAAAATCCTGCATTGGCAACACTTTCACAATTATGTCTGTCTGTAGAGGCAGCATAGCACAATATTTCTGCAGGGGACTTCCAGCAACATGTTGAATCCATGCCCTGTCGAGTTGCTGCACTACACTGGGCAAAAGGAGGGCCAACATTAAATTGGGAGTTACCCCATAACTTTTGTCACTTCAGTGTATTCTTGTCATGTTTTAATTTGAGCCTATGTTTACACTCTTTCTCACTTGAACATTCATAATTTCATGATGGTTTGAACAGGAGATAGCTACATGTTCAATTTGGAATTCGACAATGAGTGAGTATGGTGATCCCCACATCATCATCTCCTTTGATCATTTCTTTTAAAGTGTGTTGACATGGAAAAAGTCACAAGTCACACCTGTCTACAAGAAGGGTAATAGAAATGATCCTCTATCACACTTCTGGTCTTGTGACATGGCACATTATATTGGTGAAAAATGCCACTGCCATCGGGAAACACAATCGTCATGAAGGGTTGTACATGGTCTGCAACCAGTGTACGATACTTCTTGATTGTCATGGTGCAATGCATGAACGCCACTGGACCCATGGATGCCCACATGAATGTTCCCCAGAGCATAATGGAGCTGTCACCAGCTTGTCTCCTTACTGCAGTACAGGTGTCAAGGAGCTGTTATCCTGGAAGACAAGAAATTTGCTCTCTCCCATTGGCATGATGAAGAAGATATCTGATATCGGGATTCATAAGACAATGCAGTGCTCTGCTACTGCCTCATTGTCCAGTGGTGGTATCACATGCCCATTTCAGTTGTAGTTGCCGATATTGTGTGTAAACAATGACACATGCATGAGTCATCAGCTGTGGAGACCCATTGTTGGGAGTGTTCAGTGCACTGTGTGTTCAGATACACTGTACTCTGCCCAGCATTAACATCAGATGTTAGTTCTGCCACAGTTCGCTGCTTGTCCTGCTTTACCAGTCTGCCCAGCCCAGCATGCGACATCCGACATCTGTAATGAGGGGTGGCCGCCCAACCCCACAATTTCTGGACATGGTTTCTCCTTAAGTTCTCCACATGTCAGAGACACTCACCACTGCACTCCTCGAACACTCCACAAGTTGTGAAGTTTCTGAAATGCCTCTGGGCCATCACAAACTTAGGTAGAATGTGTGCCTTCTCCATTGTACAGACAGACAGCATGCACACTGACATTACGAGTACATGCACCATGTGCGTCATTCCTCACCAGGTGATGCTGCTGTGCCTTGACGGGCTTTATCGATAGTAGGTTGGTGGCCATAATGTTCTGGCTGGTCAGTGTAGGTGATTTTAAGGTCAAAAATCCTTCAGAATTCAAGTAATCTTTGTCCATTCTGGTTGGCCCATTTTAGTACTAGGAATTTTCCAGTTATTTTCCTGTACTTTCTTTCTTTGCCTGACTGTACATTAAATTCACATAGTAGAGTTTTGACATGGTTTTGTGGCATTTTAGATACTATTTCTTTTATTGTTTCCCATGATTTCTCTCCCTTTTTTGCAGTTGGTTTTATTTTCAACATTGACTGATTTGTGTGCATTGATTAGTATGTAGGATGTCTGTCATTAGTCTGTTGTTTCTAGGTTTCACATTTGTTATGAAACTGAGTATGTCTATCTCGACTGCAAAAGTGACCCCTAAAAGCAGTTTGTTTCTCAGTATTAATTTGTCCATTTTACTTTTGAAAAATTTGTAGTTCCCAAAATCCATTGCATTTTCATCAGTCAGTTTTGTTTCTTGGAGTGCCAGTACTTGTAGTTTTTGTTCGTTTAGGGTTTGCTCTAGTTTATGCAGTTTTTCTACTCTTAACAGACATTTTAATGTTCTGAAACAGGTTGTGGTGTCTGGGTGAAGTTGGCCAGAGGACTCGGGCTCTGATAGTTGGGTTATACTGTTCTTGACAGCAGTGGATTATTTACCACCTTGACTAAAAGTTTGTTTCCTGCCATGCATCATGGTACTTGATTATCTTAAGTTTTGGGCTGAAGTCCAGTTTTTTAGGACTGGAGGATTACTATTATTATTATTATTATTATTATTATTATTATTATTAATAATAATATTATTGGTGTATTTTTAATAAACATGTAAATTTATTTTTATTTAAAAATGTAATGCTTTAAATGAATGAGCACACATGAGCATTAGGAACTGAAATTGAACTGGTGTGTTTAAAAGCATAGTACAACTCATGAATGCACAGCAAACCATTATTTTTCACTGAAAACAATTTAAGACATGACTGACAGTACACTGGAAACTGTAGCATAACTTAGCGATTAATGATAAGTTGTGGATGATGCTGTTATATGTAGAGAACTGACTAGAAAATTGAAGTAAAATGCAGGAAGATATGTGGACAATCAGCATTTGGAGCAGGGTTGATCCTCAGCATAAATAAATTCAACATGTGCATAAACAGGCAGAAAAGACAAGTTATTGAATGAATGCATGATTGCAGGACAATTGCTGAAAGCAATCGCCACCTTGTAGTAACTCAGAAGCCCAGTGTCAACACAAAGTCTCATAACTGCAATCTTGTTTCTGTAAAAGTTGTAGAAAACCTTTTGCTCCCTCCATTTTATCACTGCTGCCTTCAGAATGTCAAGGTGTGTGTTCTAGTTAACATTGTCAAAAGCTTTCTTTAAACTACAAATGCTATAAAAGTACATTTGTCTTTTTCTGTCAATCTTCTAGGATAAGTTTTAATGTCTTTATTGTCTAATGAGTCCATATATTTCTCCAGAATCAAACATAAACTTCCCCAAGGTTTGTTTCTACCTGTCTTTCCACTGTTTCAGAAAATCAGGTGAAAGATTTATCCTGTCAAGCATTCCTCAGAAATACTTTTGATTACCTTCTCATTGCTTATTTACCTTTGTACTACTCACACAGTAATCAAAGAGGTTTTGGAATGAAGTGTCAGGAAATCAGAGGCTCCTTATGTGTATGAAGTTATCTCAGGACCTAGATTGTCTAAGACACTTACCCTTGTAATCGTTATTTTAACAGCATATTTATCGAGTTAATTCTTAAGATGAGCATCTTATTTATGGTGTTCTCAAAACCTGAAATGAAAGTGGCACTGTTATGACCATAAAGCTTCCTGTAATCCTCCAAGTAGTCACACAAAAAGTGCTCCTGAGGCCTAGGCAATTCATTGACAGGACAAATAAGTATAAAAGATTTATAATCTACTGCATTTTATCTTTGATCTTCTTAATTACAATGATTCAACATGTAACATGTCTACACAATGCACACATGCTTCACAGCACTACACTGGACACAAACAACAATGCCATCATGGTGTTGCTTCTTGCCTTGAAATGTCATGCCATTAAATGTTAGGATACCTACAGGATCTGAGTTTCTGAGAGTAGTTTGTTTTTATTTACCTATTTTTTTGTTTTTGTAACAGAGAGCAAGATATTTATGGCCGTGCAGAAGTTTCCTTGAAAAAATATCCATTAATGGTGTGTCATTCCTGATGATAGTTATCAGTTTTGCAAAATTAAAGAGAAGGGTGGTGCATCCTTAAAATATTAAAGACATTGTGGCACCATATAGTGGAGATGTTGAGCCGCAGATAGGCACAACAAAAAGATGATCAAACAAGTAAGCTTTTGGCCAGAAAGGCCTTCATCAGAATTACACACACACACACACACACACACACACAAACAACTACACAGACACATAAACAACTACACAGACACACAAATGGACATTCCTGTTGCAATGGCAAGACTGTTTATTGGTACTCGATTATTGAAAGCAGTTGGGGGAGCTGATGGAGGTGGGGAAGAATGCAAGGAGGGGTTTGCCAGAAAGAGACAGGTCTTCAGACAGATGACTTAGTGCCTGCACAAGACAAAAAGAATACAGGAGGTGGAGCAAAGAGACATGTAGGAAGAAGGAGAGGGGTAAAATACAGCACAAGGCTCTCTGAACTATGTAGATGGGAATTATCTCTCCAGCATATCCTGCACTCTTGAAATTCCCCTGGCCAATATGTCTACTAATCTGTTCCCAGTGCCTCACCTTAGCCTTCCCTTTCTCTCTTCTGTCCTCACCACTCCTCCTCTGTTTGGATTGTATGCTGCTTTTCCCCACCATTTTCCTCCCTCTCCCGACCCTCTCCACATGCGAGCATTCTCTCTCTCTCTCTCTCTCTCTCTCCCTCCCTCCCTCTCCCCCTCCCTCCCCCTCCCTCTCCCCCTCCCTCTCCCCCTCCCTCCCCCCTCTCCATCTCCCCCCTCTCCATCTCCCCCCTCTCCCCCTCCCTCCCCTCTCCCTCTCCCCTCCCTCCCCCTCTCCCTCTCCCCCCTCCCTCCCCCTCCCCCTTCTCCCTCTCCCCTGTCTCGCCCTTCATCTTTTTCCTCCCCTCCCTTTTCTCCAGTCCATTTCCCTCTTCCTACACTTCTTTTTTGCTCTTCCCTTTTTTCTCATCACTGAAGGCATGAATTGTATAATTCTTAGAAATGGGGTGTGATTCACTTTGTACTAGGAAAGAACAAATTGGTGTGGACTGAGATAATGGTGAAAAATGAAAAATCCGTTGAATCTTTGCTGTTCGGGGAGGGGGGGGGGGGAGAGAGAGAGAGAGAGAGAGAGAGAGAGAGAGAGAGAGAGAGAGAGAGAGAGAGAGAACTTCATTTATGATTTAAACCTACTCTGCCTACATTTGTACTCCTCAAGCCATCTTACATTGTGTGACAGAGGGTACTTCTTATACCACTAATCCCCCCCACCCCTTTTTTCCTGTTCTAGTCATGAATAGTTATAGGAAGAGTAATTGTCATTAAACACTCATATTAGCTCCAGTTTCTCTGATTTTCTTGTTGTGAGGAAAAACATAATCTACTAACAGCAGAAAAAATCATAATGCCAAGGAGGAGTCGTGCGATGTAAACAGAAGTTGGAAGGCATCTTTTTGTATCTGAATGGTGATTCAAATTTCAGGCCAGTCTTAAAAGAGTGGCATTAATAGCACCATGTGGGGGTGCAAATCAGGTTTGCTTTAAATACATGCTGTAATGATCATGAGCGTTAGTTACCTTTGAGATTTGACATAGTGAGTTGGTGTTAGTCAAGAATGCCTTTAAGATGACAAAGACACCATTATCAATCCATCACTGAGTTTGAATGAGGTCCTGTAATAGAGTCATGAGAAGCTGGATGCTCCTTCTGTGATATTGTGGAAAGAGTTGGCAGGAATGTAGCCACTGTACATGACTGCTGGCAGCAGTGGTCATGAGAATGTACGGTTGCAAGAACACCGGGCTCTAGATGGCCACATGGCACTACCAAAAGGGAAGACCATCGTATTCAGCATATGGCTCTCTCGCATTGTACTGCATGTGCAACAGCAGTTTCAGCAGCAGTTGGCACCACAGTAACGCAACAAACTGTCTCAAATCATTTACTTCAAGAACAGCTCCTAGCCAGACACCCTGTAGCATGCGTTCCTCTGGTCCCAAACTACTGCCATTTACGACTCCAGTGGTGTCAAGTGAGAGCTGATTGGATGGCAGGGTGGAGGTCTGTTGTGTTTTCTGATGAAAGCTGGTTCTGCCTTGGTGCCAGTGATGTCCATATGTTGGTTACATGAAAGCCAGTTGAGGGCCTGCAATCAACCTGTATATGTGCTAGATGTTTGCAATTACACCTGGAATTATCATCTATGGTACAATTTTGTCTGACAGCAGGAGCACTCTCATTGTCATTCTGTGCACCCTGACTGGAAATTTGGATGTCAATCTAGTGATTTGGCCTGTGTGCTGCCATTCATGAACAGCATTCAAGGGGGGTGTTTCCCAAGAGAATAACTCTCGCCCGCATACTGCTGTTGTAACCCAACATGCTCTGCAGAGTACTGACATCTTGCCTTAGCCTGATTGATCACTACGTCTTTCCTCAGTCAAGCACATATGGGACATCATCGGACAACTCCAGCGTTGTCCACAAACAGTATTAACTGTTCCTGTATTGACATTTCCAGCACAAAGCATACATGTTTGCGGGCTTGTGTTCCATGTCCTGCTAGTTACACTGGTTATTAATGTACTAGCACTTCACATTTGCAATGTCTTATCTTGTGCGTACATTAACCTGTGATCTTGCAATGTTAATCACTTAAATGTGTTACCTAGACAAATGTCTACATTAATTATTTTTTTGGTGTTGCAATTTTTTCCCCCTCAGTGTATACTGCTCAACTCTTCCATGAACATACTCTCTTGTGATTTCAACAGCAAACTTCTCCATGATGCATAATGCCTCTCTTGTAGTGACTGCCACTGAGGTCGGTTGACACCGCCATTGTGTTGTTCTGCCTTCTTGTGAAAAATTCTCAAGAATTAGTTGAGCAATTTTTTTGTAAGCCACCTGTTTCATGGATGAAGTACTTTTCCTTTAGATTGTTCCAGTGAATATCAGCCTGTTGGCTGCTTTTTCAACAATTTATTTTATGTGGTCCTTGCACTTTTGGTCACACTGTATGGTGAATCATAGGTATTTTAAGGTGTTTACTGTTTCCAGTGATTTTTCATTAGTAGCATAAATAAACCAAATTTCTTTACCTATTTATGCACAATATGTTCCATTTATTTGTGTTCAGGGTCTTCTGCCAGTCCTACTACCAGTCATTGATCCTCTGCTTGTCCACCCCCTCAAGGGCTCAGCATTCATTTGCCGGGTACAAACTTGGCGAGCCCGGGGCCCTGAGCTGGGAACTGGTAACCGCCGCCAGTCCTCTGCCACCGTAAACTCTGAGCATGCTTCAGCAACCACAGTGCAGCACAGTGGTTGAATGTTGTGTGTCACAGGAAAAGGGGATCTCGGCGTGACTGCCTGGACTTGGAGGATGGAATAAACCTCTGTAAAAAAAAAATCCTCAATCTCAAGGTGTGCTGTGTCCTTATGAGATGCATGGCTATTTAGGGGGAGCAGTCACTAGCGGGCAACCTCTGGGAAAACTGCCACACCTCAGTTGTATAAGGCGTACCTAGGCATGTGGGTCTCTGTCTTGGTGGGCTTGTATTTCCCTAGCTGTTTATGGGACTGAGATGGATCCTTCGAAATTTTCCCTTCCTGCTCCCAGCAGAAGGGTGGGTTGCTAGAAGCTAACACACCCAGTCTAACAAGAGGGCCCAGGTAGCCAGTCCTCCAGGTGTGGGAGTAAATCAGAACAATGTAGTAAAGAGTAACAGTACACAGGCTGGCAATCAGAATGTGTGTTTAGTAACAGAAGAGCTTGGAAGGCATTACTGGGTCTCTCAAATCTGTAAAGCAGTTTTGAAATGGAACGCTGTTGGTTGAAACATCGAGTTCCCAACAAGCTGTTAATCTAAAGAGAGCTAAGTGCCTGGGGAAATATGCCATTGACACAGAGCTCCACTGCACCCTGAACTTCAGCAAAGGTGTTATGTCGTGTAGGGATCTAATTAATATTCCTATAGGAGAATTTATCCAACCTTTTGTTCTATATGACTGTGAGACATGGAGTATCTGGAAACAGGACTTCCATAAGCTCTTCGATTTTGAGAGAAAAGTGCTTCGGAAGATCTTCGGTTCGCTTTTGGATGCAGACACAGAGGAATGGAGGATCAGACGCAACCAGGAGCTTGAGGAACTATACCAGCAGCTCAACATAGCATGACCTGTCAAAGGCAAACGAATGCAGTGGGCCAGCCATGTGGCCTCGATGGAAGATCACAGATGGCCTCAGAAGCTCCTGGATTTTACACTTACAGGAAAGGGACTTCCAGGGAGACCCAAAAAACTTTGGAAGGATGGCCTCCATGAAGATTTAAACCAAGCATCAATAAATGTGGACCGATGGCAGATAGCAGCAATGGACAGAATTCAGTGGAGGAGGAAACTTGTAGCAGCGTGCGGTCCACTGGGCCTGATCATGTAGAACAAGAGAAAAATATAAGAATTGAGGAGCAAGTCCAGAGGGAGTTGTTGGCGTTCAGAACATTATGAAATGGTGGTTGGAGAACTGGTGAAATCCAACTCCTCCTTTCTTACCTTCAGTAACAACAGACTCACAGAACACATCAAGCTGAGCTTTCTTTGCCTAAACATATGGCCATATGTCCCAAACCTGATGTGCTGTTTCAAATGCCAAAATTTTGGGCATACCATGCTAGCGTGTAAAGGAAAAGCGATGTGTGGCAGCTGCGGTAAGATCGCTGATGAAGGAGTTGGTTGTTCGTCTCCTACCCAATGTATAAACAGCTCTGGAAACCACCCTGTTTAGAGTAAGGGCTACAGAATCTTCCCACAGGAACACAAAGTACAGAAAATAAAAACAACAAAGCATATCCCCTATGATGAGGTTAATAAGTTCTACAAGTCCATGCAGCCTTCCACATTTGCTCCAGCAAAGCCCGCAAAACAGAGAAAAGCCAATGTGAAGCAGCAACAACAGGTAAAATCTAGTAATAAACTGGCAGACCATGTCGACATGATTCTACATAATGCTTCATCTGACTCTTCCCCAGAGCTGATAAGTATGAGATGTGTGTGGTGGCGATCTTTTCACCCCGCAATTGACCCTCCACCTGCTGCAGTCTCCCTACCCCAGCAGAGAGACAGGATGACGGTGCTACCTCTGTGATAGATGGCTCCTATACTCCAGTGGAACTTGCAGGGTTCACAACACATGTGGAGGAACTTTGGCTACTATCTCATGATAGCCCACTTTATTTGTGTCTCCGAGAGATTAGTTTCCTTCAGCATATACCCCTGAGCTATGAGGCTATGTACTCCACAACAAGGATGACCTGAGTGGAGAGAGAGCTAGAGGAGGCGTAGGTATTTTAGTCAGTACTGACTACCACTCCTCACCTCTCTTCCTTATGACAAATTTACAAGAAGTTGCCATATCAGTGCTTGTATGTCATTCATTGACAATATGTTCCCTTTACCTGTCCCCATTTGATGCACTGGACAAAGAGGCTCTCAACAACCTCCTTACACAGCTCCCGCACCCCCTCATCTTCTGTGGTGATTTTAGTGCACGCAATGTGCTTTGCGGCTCTGCAACTACTTGCCCCTGGGATAGAGTAATTGAGAGGCTTCTCATATCATCATGTGCCTATTTGCTAAATACAGGAACTTCTGTACTGCAACTGGGTTGTTCTCTGCCATCAATATTTTGTTTTGTTCTCAAGCCCTTGCTCACATTGATCAATGTGATAAATGGGAAGTGATCGATGAAATGCATGGAAATGATCACTTCCCAATGTGGATTCACCTACCAGATGGAGAGGAGCCCGAAAGGAAACCACCTTGATGGGTGCTCAGTAGAGCAGACTGGAGACTTTACAATCAGCTAGCCCAGTTTGAACATCATGTCAATGTAGAGGTATAGGTGGATTATATTACCAAAATGATCCACCGCGCTGCTGAAGCATCCATTCCACAGTCAATGAGACAACCGAAGAGGCAGCCTCTTCCTTGGTGGAGCTGCTCTGCAGTGACGATTGGGCATGTGGCTCTGTGTAGGTTCGAGCTGGCCAATTGCAGAGAATCTTGTAGCCTTTCAGATGGCATGGGAAAAATGTCACAGGACTATTCGCAAGAGCCAGAAGAGGTCGCGGCAACAGTTCCTGGACACCATAAATCGTTCCACAAAGAGTTACACTTTATGGGAGACCATCAGGAGAATTTCTGGAAGAGAAGGGAGGTGTCCCATGGCTTCTGTAATGGGGAATGGCACTCTCCAAACCTGACTGCAAGACACTGCCCAGAGTATAGCAGCCTATTTTTCCACAGTTATTGCAACTGCCAGTCAGGATCCAGATTTCCAACACCACAGAGCAGTTGCTGAGAGAGCCACTTTGGAGTTCTGCTCCACCATTGATGGAGATTACCACTGCCCATTTTCCATGTGGGAGCTGGATTCTGCATTGTCTATGGCTCATATCACATCTCCTGGTCATGACAGTCCATTACAGTAAGCTGCGGCACCTCACAAGGCGAAATAGAGAGATTCTCCACACACTTCCCACTGCAATTTCAGTGTCATGTCACTTTTCTGAATCGTGGTGTGAGGAAATTTTAATTCCTCTTTTAAAGCCTAGGAAAGACCCACGTGCCCAAGTAGTTATCACAGTGTTGCCGTCACTAGCTGCGTGGGAAATATCTTGTAGCAGAAGGCCCTCCGCTGCTTTGTCTGGATCTTAGAAACCAGGCAACTCCTTAGTCGCTTTCAGTTTGGGTTCGGGAGGTATCGCTCTATCTTTGATAACCTGCCCCTCCTGGAGGCAGATATCCAGCAGGATTTCCTGCACTGGTATCATCTTCTGGGTATATTTTTTGACATTGAGAAGGCATGTGATACTACTTGGAGACATTTTATCTTTGAGCAGCTTCACAAATTGGAGTTTCGTGGATGTCTTCTCATTTTTATTCAGTCCTTTCTCTCGCCGTGGTATTTTTGATACAGAGTTGGTGACATTCGGCTTGATTCCTATGAGCAGGAGAACGGTGTCTGTCAAAGTAATGTTTTAAGTGTGACTGTTTTTGCCATAGCTATTACTAACATTACATCAGTAGTGAAAAGTCCTGTCCAGTGTTCTTTGTTTGTGGATGACATATCTGTGTTTTGCTCTTCTTCAAGCCTTGCAGCAACACTGAGTCAGTTCCAGCTAACTCTTCGACGTTTGGATGAATGTTCATGGAAGAGTGGTTGTAAGTTTTCAATGGAGAGGTCTGTGTGTATTCTTTTTCCATTTCAAACTTTCCGGAGTTGAGGATAAGGGACACTTTCCTTAATTTTAAAAACATGGTGAGGTTTCTTGGCCTCAAATTTGACTGTAAACTCACATGATTGCCCATATTAAGGACCTGAAAAATGGTCCCTTAAGGCTCTAAGTATTTTAAAATATGTTAGCCACAGTACATAGGGGGCAGACAGGACTTGTCTGCTCTGATTTTATAGAGCCTTTGTGCACTCTCGGCTAGACTATGGGAGCGCGGTGTGTGGGTCTGCAAGGCCCTCTTATTATTTATAGATCGTGGACGTGGTGCACCATGAAGGGATTTGGTTGGCCACTGAGGTGTTAAAAATGAACCCCATACCAAGCCTCTGTGTGGAGGCTGGTGAACCACCACTTCACATCAGGCAACGGCTACTAATGGTGCACCATGCATATAAAACACACTCCATGCCATATACACCTGCATACCATACCGTTGCTCAGCCTCGAATGGAAAGTTTTTTTTGTAATCGGCAATGAGCAACAAGGCCCTATGGGATGCGCACAAAGGATTGCCTTTTAGAGATGGGTGTGGCCAGTGTTAATGTTGTACATCGAGGTTGGAGCAGATTTCCACCTTGGCTCCTTGAGAGGCCCAGACTTATTTTAGATTTGATCAATTTTAAAGAAGATAGTACACCAGATTTTACATTTCAATCTCTGTTTTTTAACATTTTAGATATGTATCACAGTTTCACAGTAGTTTACACTGATGGTTCCAAACAAGGGAATTCCCTTGGCTGCTTATTAGTGTTCCCCAACCATGTCACCAGGATTTGCCGTTTTGATGAGTATACTGTTTTCTCAGTGGAGCTCCACATGATCCTTAAGGCACTGGAGCAGATGCATCATATTCAGGGCAAACAATTTCTCATCTGCCGTGATTCCCTTAGTGCCTTACAATCTCTACTGAACCTGTACCCAGCTGAGAAATTTGCCCAGTTGATATATGACCAATTATACTTGCTCCAATGACAGTGAAAGCAGGTGTCATTCGGCGGGGTGGCAGGACAAGTGCAGTTCTCCTGCAGGCTGTTGTTTCTGCGCATAGGAAGTTCATGCAGTTGTGGGATGCAGAATGGCTGGCAGTAATGGACAATAAGCTACAGTTGGTAAAGTCAACTACCCGACTGTAGCGTTCCTCCTGTTGGTTGCTCAGATGGGGTAAAGTGACCCGCACACGTCTTCACATTGGACACTGCCTTCTTACACATGGCTTCTTACTACGACGTGAGGATCCCCTTTTTGTGGTGCTTGTGGTGTACAAATATCTGTATGCCAGTTTTTACAGAGTGCTTTTTATACCGTAATGCAAGGGCAGAAGATAATATCGATGGGGATCTGCCCTCTATTTTAGCTGATGGTGAGACAAGTGTGACTCAAGTTTTAAAGTTCTGTAATGTGTCTGGATTCTGGCCTAAGCTTTTAGACTGGAGGCTTTAGTATGTTGCAGAATGCCTGGCCCATCCTCTTTTTTTATTTTTTATTTATTTTTTTAATCCAGCAGTCTGCCAGCCACATCCATCTGCTACATCGTTTTAACTCCTGCTAACACTTTTTTCATGTTTAGTTGATATTTTAATATTAGCATGATACTTATTTTCGTGCTACCATGTAGGTACACATGGCTTTCCATATTTTATTACTTTTCATTTACACTCTGTTTTATACTCCTGTTTACTGTATTTTCCCGACACTCATCTCAAGGTATATTCGTGTGTGTGCTGAAGACCTTGCCATCATGTGCCCATACCATCATCCTACCTACTGCTCGTCTACGTGTAATTTGATAGCAGCATTATGGCACTGCTATCTTCGTGCAAACAACTGCATTGTCTGGATAGCCATATGGAGCTGCCAATTTTATCCACTAGATCATTTACATATATTGTAAATAGTAATAGTCCTACAATACTTCTTCAGTACTCCTGAAATTACCAAAGGAGGATTTGGGCAATCTTTGAAACCAGAGGTATCCATGCACCAGAATATTTGGTTTGCATTCCTATTATTTTATTCAACTCTGGTGTAATCCTCAGTTAGGTTCCAGACGCCTGACATATCACAGAAAATGATGTATGTCTGATGTTGTTTAGAAGGAGGTTTTTGCATATTACGTTATTGTTTAAAAGGATACTTCACTGTTATTTGTCTAGGTTAAAATATAAGTAGGTGTGTGGGCACACAGGATTTCTGAATTGTTTGCCGACAGTGTCTTTGATGTGAAGGTAAGAGACTATGACAGATATTGAACTGTAACTCTAGTAGATGATTTTTCAAGCCAGAAATATATGGAAGAGGATAGATTGTTGCTACTCACCATAAAGATGACATGTTGAGTTGCAGACAAGCACAAAAAAATACTGTTCCTAACTGCCGGAGATGTGCTGGTCACGTGTGCTTGAGGTATGCTTGCATGTCTAAATGAGTGTGTGTGTGTGTGTGTGTGTGTGTGTGTGTGTGTGTGTGTGTGTGTTTTATTTTCTGAAGAAGACTTTGGCTGAAAGCTAAATCCTAACAATCTTCTTGTTCTGCCTGTCTGCAATCCAATGTGTCATCATTATAGTGAGTGGCAATCTTTCATTATATCGTTGATATTCCAATCTGGAGTTCCTGATGTTCGACTTTTCAAGCTAACATTAATATATCTTGCTCGAATAGTCCACGGGTATACTGCCGGTTCATAGTGTCCAACGGGCACAATATTTTGGCGATCAGACATGTCGCCATTGTCAGGTGCATTGACGAACTGTTCGTCGGCACACCTGACGATGGCGACATGTCTGATCGCCGAAATATTGTGCCATTTAGACACTGTGAACCAGCAGTATACCTGTGGACTGTTCGAGCAACAAATACGCCGGGAGAAACTGAAGAATCACTTAATATATCTTGCTTCTTTAGATAATGGCTTATGTAATGCTCTTTTCTAAGACAGGGATAATTCTCGAATTCATGTTGAACAATATAATGGCAATGTTATTTGCTATATGAAAGAGAAGATATGAAGTGAGATAGCAGATATGAATTCCCCAAGATTCATATCTTCTATATCATATTCCAACAAACATTGTCGTTATACTGGTTCAACATCGGAGGAGTATAATCTAACAGACGAAAGGTGCTAAGATTAGAGTCGAGTTAAAGATACCTTTCCCACCCCTCCCCTCCCCTTCCGTTGCACTTCTGTTAGTTTATCTACGTCTTTCCTCATTTATATTATTGCACGTTGATGTAGTATTTGAAATTCACAGGTTGACAATAATGAAGAACCACCATGTACCTCAAATGAAGACTATGTTACCTGTTTACAAGAGGTATACAACAATGATAATGAAGGCAATGAGAAGTGGAACTTGCTGTCACCACCACCAAAGGTAATATCATATTGGAGTAGTAGTATAGGTTTTTTTTATTTAATTATAAATTGAAGTCAAATTTAGGCATGTGTTCCACAAGAAAAATGCACAGAAGAGTGTATCTCCCCATGGGAAATATTTTGGTTTGAATATGGTTTACACAAATAGATGTGTGTGTGTGTGTGTGTGTGTGTGTGTGTGTGTGTGTGTCTGAAAAGAGAGAATGACCTTGAGAAGATTGCAGAGTTGCTTCTTGGCAGTGAGAGACGAGCATTAATTACCAAGGGAAAATTAATTAACTGCTTTTGTGTGTGTACTGAATGTGGTTGTAGCTTTTGTGACTTGCTTTTAATATGATGATGGTCTGCGTATTTCCTAAGGTGTAAGGTAAAATTAAGCATTAATGTTATGTCTCCCTTCCAACTTGTATTGCCTTAACTCACTCTCTCTTTCTCTCTGTGTGGTGTCAGAGTTAGACTCATTCATTCATTCATTCATTCATTCGTCTGTTCCGCTGATCCCATCAAGAAGGATAACTTCCAGTAATGTGGAACAACTCAAAGTATACATTAACATAAGACAAAGACATCATAGAAACATAATCTGTGTATGTATTATATTAATAATAAACTATCACTTTACTGTGTGATGTATGACAATTAATATCTACTTCTGGTGCTAAAAAGTCATTATTTTTCGTTTGAAATTGCATAATATTAGTCTTTGTGAAATTAAGGCTTAAAGTGTAAGCTCTGAACCACTTGTAGATCTACACATCTGTATTCTGAGCTGTGTCTGCTGATGTTGAGTTTGGACCCTTCAGTAAAATCATTGTGTCATGAGCAAACATTACAGTTTTTGAACTTCCCTTTAAAGACATTGGGAGATTATTTATATAGGTAGAAAGAAGTGTAAACTCCATACGAATCTCCATAGCAGTCCACATCATAGCCAACAGGATTACTACTGTTTAGCAACCTGATGGATTCTGTAATCGCCTTAGGGGTTGTACTTTGTAAATATTGTCTGTTGACAGTGCATGCAGTGACTGCACAAGTAAATCTAATGCATCTGTATTTACTTGTTTATTACTGGGTGCAGTGCTTGTAGTCCTGTGAGAAAGTAATCATTGAGTTTGATGACCAGTGATTTGAAAGTGTCACCACAGTCTAACATAAGTCGCGACACTCACTGCTGTAAAAGTTGTTACAGTTTGACAGCTGGAGCAACAGTAGCGCTCAAAGTGGCAAGAAAGGGGAACTTCAGAAGTGTTGTAAACATAAAATTTGTTTTGCATCCCTTTCGTACATTTTTACAAAATATTTGAATTTTTTGTGCCTCCAAGACTTTGTGTAATATCAGCAGACATAGATGTTTCTAAAAATGATTCTAAAATAAGTGCAAGTAGCAATTAAAATCATGAAACCAGTGGCATGTTACAACACATTCGTGAAGAAGCACTTTTGACGTTGGATAGAACTGCAGCTTGCCACGTTGATATCAATGGAATATAAACACATAGATTCACA
This sequence comes from Schistocerca cancellata, assembly GCF_023864275.1. NCBI lineage: Eukaryota > Metazoa > Arthropoda > Insecta > Orthoptera > Acrididae > Schistocerca > Schistocerca cancellata. Next base: position 777,809,270 of record NC_064628.1, on the reverse strand, counting down.
GACGTGTACCTCTACATGCAAAAGGGATTGATGCCCCATTTGTCGTTCCATAGGCCTGCTGTGTTTCAGTCATCGTCACCTGCTGCCGCAAGTACGACCTTCATCTTTATATTATTCTAAGTGGGACAAATATACAGTGAGTGTAAACACCAAGTTCTCAAATCCAATAACACTGTCACAAGTGCTGTCATATGTTAAATTTGCCATTAGAGACTTTTCATCCAATGACACATGCACTAGTTAATCAGTTTTGGAGAATTGCTGTACCTTTTGCTTTAAAAGGTGGAACATATTGTCACTTATCCCACATGTTATTTGTATGCCTTCCACATACCTCTGTAATGTATGCAATGATAGAAACATGAAACATTTTGACAAAACCTGTATGCCTAAGTGCTGTAATATAATAAATTTAGAGCAAACAGATTATTTTTGTCTTTCCATATTGCAGATGGCATGCTGATCTGGCTTAACAAGAAGTCAGGGGCTCTTTTTTAAAATATCGGGATCCTATAGTCTTCAATATTTGTTTATTCCTCTTCACTTGATCCTTCTGATACAGTTTCTGTTGCTATCTATACTTAAAAAGCTAGGCACTCTCCTTGTCATGTAACAGTTTTGCATGAAGTCTAGTGATCTGCATGTTCTGATACTCCACATGCTTTTTCTAGACACTAATGACTGCACTTAATTTTACCGCTTTATCGGCAAAGCATGTCTGTGTTGATGATTCAGATGAATCTGGCACTGATATATGGAGAGTTGAATGGATGTTTCTGTGCCATGGGAGTGTGTTACAGCTGTAGACGGATTGTAGAACCTTTGTGGCAGTTTCCTCTTCAGTGTCAGTTGAGATGGCTTATCTGGAATGCCAAGCAATGTGGTTAACTGCATTCCACATGAGTTTATTATTGTCTGCATTTATGAACTGGTTTTGTTTGATGTGTAGCGGACAAAACTAAGCATTATTGTAAAGAAAAACAGGGTCTTTTTTCATAAGATGTTCTCGTCTGCTGTTCACTATCAGTTTTCTGCTCCTAAAACAAAACATTAATCATCAATGTACATGTAGTTTGCAAGCAAATATCCTGACAATACAGTTTAGTAACATGAAGGCTGTACTCAACAGTTTAACTTACTGGCCACTTGGCGCGCTGCTGGTGCAGTAGGCAACAAAATCAAGGCGAAGTGTTGTGACTGTTATGTTAGACTATGGTGTCACTATTTCTACCTGAGCTACATTCAGGTTGGGGGAAGCGGGGCGTTCAGTTTCATTTTGATTACTAAGTTTTTTTTTTACGTCATTCTAAAGAGTTTTTCCCTTGTTCTGCTTGTTCTCAGGGTTATGTTGAGCTCTCTCTTCCTAGCACAAGATACTTGTCCCAAGAGCTGTCCACTCCTTATCCTTGCTTCTGTTTGATTTTGCCCTTATTTGTTTCAGGGAAAAATAAGATTGAAAGTGCTGTAGAAATATATTTAATGTGTCACATTTTTTAAATTGCACTAAAAAGTGCAAATTTCCCATATCTCCTTAAAGACACCTAACCACATGCAGGTTGTCCTGAAAATCTGTGATTGTGAATTTTTAATTATTATGAAAATACTTGTAAGAGTTAAAATGTGAAAGGGTGGAGTACATGGGACAGATGATAGCAAGTAGGTGAACTGCTGAAGCATTGGATGACAGGTAGCGTAATTGTATGGAGGTGAACAATTCATGTATGAATTATGTATTACGTGTACCCCACATTTTTCATTTTAAATCTTACAAGTACTTTGAAGCTATTAGAAGCTCATGATTGGACATTTTGAGGACTATCTGTATGGGGCTGGAAGAAATTATATTATACTTTCTAGTCTGATATAAAAACATGGTATATTAAACATACATTTTTATTTAAATAATTACTTCCTGCTTTTTAGTGTGTGTGTGTGTGTGTGTGTGTGTGTGTGTGTGTGTGTGTGTGTGTGTGTAATTTTGCAATTGATTTAAAGCATTTTGATGAGATTGCAACAGAGATATGTAATAAATTTCAGGCTTATTTCAGTTCTCTTCACCTGACTCAACCAGTACATTGCTTCCTGCTGCGTATATCACACAAAAAAACTGTGAAGGTAAAGATAGAGATTCAAGCTCACATGGAGGCTTACCAGCAATAGTTCTGCCCACAACTAATTTGCCACTGGAACAGGGAAAAGACCAAATGGCAGTGGTACACAATGTACCTCCGCCACACACCAAACAAGAAAGCGAATTAATGTTAAGTTTTCATCCATTTCTGACATTTAAAATTTCAAGTCTCTAGCTCATTAGGAAGTTACTTTAAAATCAATTGCAAAATTTGTACCGAACAGATAGACAGATGAGAAAGCGACCTAATGAAAACATGGTAAAAAATTTAATTTTCCATCAACACTGCCTACTTTATAAATTTCTCCTCTTACAGTCTTCACATGCTTTAAATCCTTACTGTTCTGCTGCAATCTCTCTCTTTTTTGCACTCCATTGCAACATACATTGCATTAATTTCCTTTCACTTTACTACTTCCCTTCGCTTTTCATCATATTAAAATTTTGTTGTTGACAAATAACTTAAAACTTCACTTTTAATATTCTTTGATTTACATATCAACATAATAATTTTCATAAAACTGTCTTTTATTCTTCTTTAGCATTAATGCAGACCATTTTATGAGTCTCTTTCTAACTGTGTATCGCCTGAGATAGAAAAATTGATAGTTCATCTACAACTGGCTACGAAAAATGGCGCAGAACTTAACACAAGGTTCATTTGCATTTTAGTGTATTAAAACATTTTCATTAACTATTTTTGCAGCCATCTATTATGCTTCTGCTACTGATTAGTCAGAGATGTCCACTTATTCGTACTGTTTAACTCAATGTGCCAAATGAATATGACATTTTTTTCCAATTAGGATGTTATATTTATTATTCTTAGTTACATGACTAGTTTCAGCTTAACAAACTATTTATATTATCCAGATCAAGGTACTATAGACATGAAAATGGCAGTGATCTCTCATGGTGTGCTCTTGTCCATGGTTGTTTATAAATTATTGTAGAAATGATACTATTCATGATGGTTTTCAGTCAGTGCACTTAAGGTGGGAAATAGCTGTACAATTTCTCTGTGCTCTTGCTGCTTAACACTAGGAATGCAGCATGTAATAAGTTTAATATTTTAGAAAGCACTCTTTCAATGAAGAATGAACAGCGATCAGAGTATATAACACTGAGGTGAGGTGACAATAATCATGGGATAGTGATGTTCACATATACGGATGGTGTTAGTATTGCTTACACAAGGTATAATGGGGCAGTGCATTGTCAGAGCTGTCATTTTTATGTGATTATGTCCACACAACGGGAATTGACAGACTTTGAACATGGAATGATAGTTAAAGCTAGATGCGTGGGACATTTCATTTTGAAAATCATTGGGGAATTCAACATTATAAGGTCAACGACTGACAGCAGCAGCGTCAGCATAGAGTTGTCTGTGCTAAAATACAAGCACCACTATGTGAAATAACCATAGAAATCAATTTGGGATGTAGGACGAACATATCCATTATAACAGTGACATAAAATGTGGCGTTAATTGGCTATAGCAGCAGACGACCGACACAAGTGCCTTTACTAACAGCACATTGCCTGCAGTGCCTCTCCTGGTCTTGTGACTGTATCTGTTGGACCCTAGATGACTGGAAAACCTGTGCCTGGTCAGATGAGTCCCAATTTCAGTTGGTAAGAGCTGTTGGTAGGGTTAGTGTGTGACACAATCCCCACAAAGCCATAGAACCAAGTTGTCAACTAGACACTATGCAAGCTGGTGGCAGCTCCATAATGGTGTGGGCTTTGTTTATATGGAATTGACTGGGTACTCTGGTCCACCAGAACAAACCATTGACTGGAAATAGTTATGTTTGTCTACTTGGAGACTTTTGCGTCCATTCATGCACTTCATGTTCCCGGGTAATGATACCATGTCACCAGGCCACAACAGTTGGCAACTGGTTTGAAGAAGATTCTGGACAGTTCGAGCAAATGGTTTTGCCATCCAGATTGCCCATCATGGATCCCATCAAATATTTTTGGAACAAAATTGAGAGGTCAGTTCATGCACAGCATCCTGCACTAGCAACACTTTCACAATTACGGGTGCCTATAGAGGTTGCATGGCCCACTATTTCTGCAGGAGGCTTCTATCAACTTGTTGGATTGATGCCATGTCAAGTTGCTGCTCTACACCAGGTAAAATGAGGTCCAACATAATTTTAGGAAATATCCGATGACTTGTCACCTCAATGTAAAATTCAGTAAAACAGTCTTGATCGGAACAGGTGTTTATTTTGGTTGGCTGCTGGTTTCAGTCTATAATTCAGACCATCTTCATGCCAAATGCACTTTAATACAATAGTAGTGCTTATTCAGAAGGATTTCTATAAAAAAAATGGTAACATGCTAAAAACACTTAGAATAATAAATCTTTGAAAACTGAACCAAGTAATTTTTCTGTACATTACTAGCAGATTCTGGAGACTTCCTCATTTACTCTTTTTCTCAGGATAGTTCTGAACACATCCTTACTACTATCTAGCATTGGCAGTATTAATTTTGAACTTTTGTTTGTTGTTGGTCATACAGAATATCTAGGATTCTTGTTAAAGTGTAGTAACTGATCAGTGAGAGACCATCCAATAAACTGGAATTAATTGCATAGAGGGAGGGCTGGAAAAGTATTGACCCGAGGATTACCAGAATAACTCAAGACTGCAGTAGAAAAATTCAATGTATTCAATAATATTGTAGATTAAGGGAGAAAAAACTATGTAAGCCCTTTATAGAAAATAAGATAGTCACAACATACAGTACGATGATATGCAAACAAATAATCTTTAGTGTCTAATTCACAAATCAGAATTAAATGAAATAATATTAAGGGGTGAAATATCTTAAAAGTACATCTGCTTTTTGAATGATTACCATGCACGTAAACCATAAGGTTTCATCATCTGTCAGAGATCCACACACCTACTTATTTGTCTGATACCCGACTTCTTAAAATATGTTGAACATGTGATTGTTCAATATGTTGCTTTAAACTGTCTTGTGTCACAGTTATCCTCATGGCCTGTGGTGGAGACCAGTTTCCTGTCCTGTATTTGTGGACTGAACAAAAAAGCAGTATATGATGTCTGTCACCTGTGCTCCTAGGTCACTCTTGGGTCATCCCAGTGACTGGCAGAGAAAACTGAGAAGAGTGGAGTTTGCAGCACTGTCTGATTGTGGCCTTTTGGTTCCGAGTCAAGTGGAAGCACTGAACTAGAGACTTCAAAGGTTCTGTGACAAGTGAGGCTGCGACTTCCCGGACTTGTGCCATAGGATTAAGAACTGTAGGATTCCCATAAATAGGTCAGGTGTTCACTACACATCAGAGGCTGCTACTCAGATAGCTGACTGTGTGTGGGGTGCAGACAAGGGTTTTTTTTTTAGATAGGGGACTCTTCAGCCAATCCAGGTAACAATAGCTACAGGAAACCCAGAAGTACTGATGTAAGATAGAAAGAAATGCCTCCCTCAGGTGAGAGTAATAAATTCCTAATGGTAAACTGCCGAAGCATTCGCAACGAACTGCCAGGAGTTTGAAGCACTCATGAAAAAGGTACAGAAAGCAGGTTGAAACCTGAAATAGATAGCAGTGAGATTTTTGGGGAAAATTTAAATGTATATCACAAATGGGGTGTGGAGGTGGTGTCTTTGTCACAGTAGATGAGAAACTCAAACCCACTGAGTTAGAAATTGAAGCTGCATGTGTGATTGTTTGCGCAAGACTTAGTATTGGGGGGGGGGGGGGGAGGTATTAAATGATTGATAATTTGGATCCTTCTATTGCCTACCAGACTTATCTCCTGATGCAACTGAAAACTTAAAAGAAAACCTCAGTTAACTTGTATGTAAGTTCCCTAATCATACAGAAATCATTTAACAATTAATTGGGAAAATTACAGTTTTGTTAGTAGTGGCCATGATAAGACATCCTGTGAAACTTTACTGAATGCCTTCTCTGAAAGCTACCTAGAATACATAGTTAGGAACCCCACTCATGATGGCAATATATTGGATCTAATGGCAAAAAATAAACTTGACCTCTTTAAGGATGTCCACATTAAATATGTTCAGTGAACCATGTAAAAAATCAGTAGTGTCTTATCTCAACAAGGAACTTGAAACTTTCAGCACAGAGTAGGAGTGTGTAGAGGAACTCTAGCTCAAGTTTAAAAGAATAGTTGACATTGCACTGGATAGATATGTACCCAGTAGAACAGTTCATAATGGAAGGGAACCTCCATGGTGTATAGTCACTGTAAAGAAACTCCAAAAGAAACAGATAATACTGCATAATAGGTGTAAAACGAAGTGTAGGGCTATAGAAAGAGAGATACTGAATGAAATGCATTTGGCTGTCGAGAGCAATACGTAATTCCTTACCATAGCAGAATACTGTTAAGTTATGTTTCACAGAACACAAAGAAATTCTGGTCATATGTACAGGCTGTAAGTGGCACCAAAGTTGTCCAGTTCCTAGCGAATGAGACAGGAACTGAAATTGAGAGTAGCAAAGCAAAAGCTGAAGTGCTTAACTTAGTTTTCAAATGTTACTTTGCAAAGGAAAACCCAGGAGAATTGCCCCAATTTAATCCTTGTACCCCTGAAAAGATGAGTAAAACAAGTATTAGTGTCAGCTTAGATCATTAAAACTGAATAAATCTCCAGGCTCCGATGGAATCCCTGTCAGATTATATATGGAATTTGCAGCTGAGTTAGCCCCACTTCCAACTCTATCATAGATCCCTCAAACAAAAAACTGCACCTAGTTCTTGGAAAAAGGCACAAGTCACACTCACCTACAAGAACGGTAGTGGAAGTGATCCACAAAACTACTATCCAATATCCTTGACATTGATTTGTTGTACAATCTTGGAACATATTCTGGCTCAAACATAATGAAGTATCTTGAATAGAAAGACCACCTCAATGCCAACTGGCATGGTTTTAAAAAACATTGGTCATGTGAAACCCAGCTCGCACTTTTCTCACATGACATACTGAAAGTTTTGGATCAAAGCAAACAGGTAGGTACAGTATTTCTTGACTTCTGAAAAGCATTTGACTCAATACTGCACCTACACTTATTATCAAAAGTACAGTCATATGGGGTATCAAGTGAAATTTGTGACTGGATTGAGGATGTTTTGGTAGAGAGGAAAGAGCAAGGTATCTTGGATGGAGCACTTTGGTAAGTAGGATACAGCACGGTATCTTGGATGAAGAGTCATCTTCAGATGCAGAAGCAAGTTCAAGTGTGCTACCCAGGGAAGTGTGTTGCGACCCTTGCTGTTCATGTTGTATAGTAATGACTTTGCAGACAATATTAATAATAAAATAAGGCTTTTTGCAGCTGATGCAGTTATCTATAATGAAGTACTATCTGAAAGAAGCTGCTTAAATATTCAGTCAGATATTGATTAGATTTCAACCTGGTAAAGAGACTGGCAACTTGCTGTAAATGCTCAGAAATGTAAAATTGTGCACTTCACAAAATGAAAAAAACATTTGTGTCTTATGATTATAACAACAGTCGGTCACTGTTGGAATCGGCTAAGTGAGACAAATACCTGTGTGTAACACTTTGCAGGGATATGAAATGGAATGATCACATAGGTCCAGTTGTGGGTAAAGCAGGTGGTAGACTTCTATTTATTAGTAGAATACGGGGGTAGTGCAATCAGTCTACAAAGTAGATTGTTCACAAATCACTCGTGCAAGACATTCTAGAATATTGTCCAAGTGTGTGGGACCCATGTCAGATAGGACTAGCCGGGGATATTGAATGTATACAGAGAAGGGCAGCAGGAATAGTCACTGGTTTGTTTAAACAACGGGAGAGTGTTACAGAGATACTGAAGGAACTGAACTTGAAGGCTCTTGAAGATAGACATAAACTATCCTGAGAAGTCTACTAACAAAGTTTCAAGAACCGACTTTAAATGATGACTAGGAATATACTACAACCCCCTACGTATAACTCACATAGGGATCATGAGGGTAAGGTTAGAATAATTGCTACATGCACAGAGGCATTCAAACAATCTTTCTTGCCATGAACCTTGCAGTGGTTTGCAGAGTATAGACATAGATGTAGATACATCCATTAGAATGGCACTGTTATAGTATTAGCTGTGAGTGAGACTGATGATGTACACTCTTTGGGTTTCTGCCATCTTAGGATTGAGTGTCTTCCTCTTCTTTTTTAACCTTCCCCAGTATATTCCTGTCTCCTTGGCCAAGGAAGGAACTACTATTTCTGAAAACTTGTTAGTGTGTCACTTTAACTTCTACATGTGTCCGTCAGCAGTGCTACACATTTCTTCTGAAAATATCTACTGGCAAGCAATTATGTCCCATAATTTGTTAGTTTTCTTGACTGAATTTTCCTGTGACAACTATCATTTTCTATTTTAGGCAAGAATGAACTTTTTATGTGAACTGGAAAATTGTAATATCAATTGATAGGAATTTTATGAATCTATACTGCAATGCTTTTAACTGTTGATCTCTGCTGGAATTCCTTACTATGCATTTTTACTTTACATGTTGCAAGCATTGGGGGATGCTACTGTGGTCGGTATTAGTCCATTAATTTGCACATTTTTCTTTCCTACACCTTATATATGAATCTCACCACTGAGTAATTTCATCACATGGACAGGAACTTCATCAGAAAACAAATTTAACAATTGATTTGGTACAGCACATTAGTCTAGACAGGTCATCGCACCCATGGAAATATATACTTCTCTACTATTTGTCTCCTGAAGTCACATCTCAAAACATTGACTTGAAAAAGTTAGTCTAGTCAGTCTTTTAAAGAACACCACCATACATTATCTTCTGAGCACATCGAATCTTAGCTAAATGTATTTCCACTCTACCTGTTTCAATCAACTTTATAGAATGATACTGGTAGCAGATAAGTTAATTTTGATATACTGAAGAAACAATTACAAACTGCATTATCTAGACTTCATTTTGAATTACAGAACCAGAGTTGTCACTTCAAGCATAACTTATTTGTCTTCACAAAATTCATCCGTGCTATGGATGTGTACCATATACTGTGCCAGGAAGTTCCTCGTCATGCACATAACTTTCTGGGCCAAATTGTCTCAGTAAATATACTTATACCTCTAGAATTCAAAAAGTTCTAAACTTCTTTGCTAATTATATTTGGTAACGAAATCAACGGTAGCATTGCTCTTGTCCGCTGGTAAAATAACAGTTTCCAGATCAACTGTAAGTGAAGGTAAAGCATCCCTCTCATATGCTGTAGTATTACTCTTTGGTGGACGTGCCCCAGTCAAAGCATGACATGCCTCTCTCCTGATATCCTCTGCAACATCTGGAGGTCGTTTAAGAACAGCCTCTTCAGAAGAAGTAATAAAATCAACCTCTGGCAACTGCTTGGAATTTGGTGCAAAATTTAAACCGTTCCCTAACATGAAATTAGAATTATATTAATACCTTTAGCTGCTGATGGGCGTTGATATATATCAACTGGGACAGGTGAAAATTTGTGCCTTGAGCGGGACCCAAACCCGGGATCTCCTGCTTACATGGCAGTCACTCTATCCATCTCAGCCACTGAGGGCACAGAGGATAGTGCGACTGTAGGGACTATCTCATGCACGCCTCCTGCGAGACCCACTTTTGCACATTGTATGTCCACACACTACATTCGTAGTGTCCGACCCCAACACACTCATTACTTGTGGAAGACGTTCTTACCAAGTCCAGAGATAGTCCCTGCAGTTGCACTATACTCTTTGCCCTCGGTGGCTCAGATGGATAGAGCATCTGCCATGTAAGCAGGAGATCTCGGGTTCGAATCCCGGTTGGGGCACACATTTTCACCTGTCCCTGTTGATATATATATATCAATGCCCATCAGCAGTTGAAGGTATTAATATAATTCTAATTTCGTTCTAGACAGCTGCAGGTCATCAATGGTGTCTGTTCTTTCTTCATGCACAATGGTGTCTGTTCTTTTGGACATGTCCGAAAGAACAGACACCGTATCCTTATAAGTATATTACCCTAACATGGATAAAGCTGCGTCACCAAAAGCTTTCTCCATGAGATTTATAACAGGACGTCAAGGTATGCAGGGCGAGTTAAAAAGGAATGATATAGAAATTTATTGAGATAACTCACATAATCAGTAGATGTGTCTATTTACAGCAAACAGCCTCAAAGCCACTAGGAGCACCAGCATAGTGCACAGTCAAAAGTTCATGGCTGCCCCAAAGTTAATGTATTCTGTGCCCCTGGCAAACTGGACGTGTATAGCCTTTTCTTGTTCTCGGAGAAAACTGTCACTGATATTGTGTAACTGGATATGCTTGAAATTTTTTTAAATTCCACACATCGATGATGATGATCAAGATGAGATGGTTTCCTACCAGCAAGGCAGCGCAACACCTGATTTCCTCACAGGGATTCGAGGTTTCCTCGATAATCACATCCCAGGTCAGTGGACTGGCCAAGAAGGGCAAATTGCATGGCCACCTCACTCCCCAGATTTGACACCACTGGATTTTTTCTTCGGGGTGTCATTAAAGACCATGTATATGTTTCGCCCCTACCAAACAATTTAGCCAACCTGAAAAATTGAATCAACACTGCCATTGCACAAGTTATACCCAATTTGCAGGAAGAAATTGATTGAGAAGAGAAAGTGGATAGTAATCACCAAAGGGCTCAGTGTGAAAGGGTACTTCATACCTTGGTTCACAGGGCCCATTTCATCTCGGACCCTGAGAGTTTGTCAGCTGAGTTATCCTATCTAAAAGTCACCTTTCATTATAATGGGCAAAGTCTACAGCCTTCTGCCATACACACACAGGGAGCATTTCATACAGAAGTATGTGCTTCAATCACTATCTACAATCAGGAATCTTTTAGGTTCCGTAAAAGATGATCTTGTTTTGCGTATGGTGGGTATCTACTGTATTCCTTGCAGTTGTGGCATGTTATATATGATCAGACTATCAGGACTGTGGAGGACCAGCATACAGAGGATAACCAGCACACATACTTACAACAGCTGCACAAATCTGCCATTGCAGAACATTGTCTTGGCGGTGGTCATCTTATAGATTATAACATGGAGATTCTGACATGCACTTTCAGCTACTAGGATAGCATTGTCAAGGAAGTTGTCGAAATTAACTAGCAAGTAACCTTATAAATAAAATTGGTGTTTGTTGTTTAAATTTTGCATGGTATCCTGCTCTCTCCCTTCTCAAAAAATAGAGGGACAGAGTTTATTGTACCTTGCCCATTGATTATTAATTTCACGACTGATAACTTCTAATGTCAGTCTTCTTTGGTGTGTGATAATGCTAGTGTTTACAGTGTGTGTGTGTGTGTGTGTGTGTGTGTGTGTGTGTGTGTGTGTGTGTGTGTGTGTGTTTTTATCTTTCCATAATTTCTTTGAAAATCAAGGTTTTAAATTCCCCTGCACAGCACTTACTTGCTGCAGTTTCACCTTGAAAATGGCAGGGTCTGCTCCTGTCAAAATGTTGGCTGTCGTCAATGATGTCACCCAGCTTCATTCCCATAAGTTACTTGAACACCATTTACGCTGGGAGAAACTCAAGTCTCATACTGTTTACCTCTATGCAGAGGAAATACATTGTTGCTTGCATAGGCTGGATAAATTTTGCAACAGTGGAGTAAGCTTGCAATGGGTATTTGGTTTTTGTTTAGGTGTCATGTTCAAAATATTGTTCCAATTTTTGCTAAAGTTGTGCATCATATTAATCCTCCTGCCACCTATCACATCAACCACTGATTCTGGCATCCATTGCATCCTGGACCTTTAGACTCCAGTTTCTCTCAGGTTGTCCACACTTTCTTCTTTTCGCTTGGGTCCATTGCCACACTTTGGCCATCAGCTATCACCCATCCTTCCTATATGTCCATATCATTTTAGAAGTTCCATTCCTGTGGTGTCTGTTACTGATTTATTGACATTCATAGGCTCTCTCGTATTGGCATTTGGTATGTGGTTGAGCCTGGAGATGGCACAACGCCTCCAAAAGCCTATCTCTAGTGCAAGCAATTTGTTTCTCTGATGTTTGTTCATTACCCGTGTTCCTGCTTCATATATAGTGATGTATTCAGAAACTAAAGGATATGCTGCCTGTCTGGTTCCTTTTTATTATGGGAAAGGACCAGGTTCAGTTGTCATACAGCCTTCGTGCTCTGCCCTCTGACAGAATCACAATGTCGCCGGCGAACCTCAAAGTTTTTATTTTTTCTCCATGGATTTTAATTTCTGCTCTGAATTTTGCTTTTGTTTCCTTTACTGCTTGCTCAATACACAGATTGAATAGGCTACAACCCTGTCTCACCCCCTTCCAACCACTGATTCCCTTTCATGTCCCTCGACTCTTATAAATGCCATCTGGTTTCTGTACAAATTGTAAATAGCCTTTCGCTCCCTGTATTCTACCCCTGCCACCTTCAGAATTTGAAAGAGAGTATTCCAGTCAGCATTGTCAAAAGTTTTCTCCAAGTCTACAAATGCTAGAAATGTAGGTTTACCTTTCCTTAATCTATTTTCTAAGATAAGTCATAGGGTCAGTATTGCCTCACGTGTCCCAACAAACTGATCTTCCCTGAGGTCGGCTTCTACCAGCTTTTCCATTCGTCTGTAAAGAATTCGCATTAGTATTTTGCAGCCATGACTTATTAAATTGATAGTTTGCTAATTTTCGCATCTGTCAACACCTGCTTCCTTTGGGATTAGAGTTATTATATTCTTCTTGAAGCCTGAGGGTATTTCGCCTGTCTCATACATCTTGTTCACTAGATGGTAGAGTTTTGTTAGGCCTGGCTCTCCCAAAGCTGTCAGTAGTTCTAATGGAATGTTGTCTACTCCCGGGGCCTTGTTTCGACTTAGGTCTTTCAGTGCTCTGACAAACTCTTCACACAGTATCATATCTCCTATTTCATCTTCATCTCATTCTCTTCCATTTCTATAATATTGTCCTCAAGAACATCGCCCTTGTATAGACCCTCTACATACTCCTTCCACCTTTCTGCTTTCCCTTCTTTGCTTAGAACTGGGTTTCCATCTGAGTTCTTGATATTCATGCAAGTGGTTCTCTTTTCTCCATAGGTCTCTTTAATTTTCCTGTTGGCAGTATCTATCTTACACACTGGTGATATGCGCCCGAACGTCCTTACATTTGTCCCCTAGCCATCCCTGCTTAGCCATTTTGCACTTCCTGCCGATCTCATTTCTGAGACGTTTGTATTCCTTTTTGCCTGCTTCATTTACTGCACTTTTATATTATCTCCTTTCATATATTTAATTCAATATCTCTTCTGTTACCCAAGGATTTCTATTAGCCCTCGTCTTTTTACCTACTTGATCCTCTGCTACCTTCACTATTTCATCTCTGAAAGCTACCCATTCTTCTACTGTATTACTTTCCCCCATTCTTGTCAAATGTTCCCTAATGCTCTCCCTGAAACTCTCTACAATCTCTGGTTCTTTAAGTTTATCCAGGTCCCATCTCCTCAAATACCCACCTTTTTGCAGTTTCTTCAGTTTTAATCTACAGTTCATAACCAATAGATTGTGGTCAGAGTCCACATCTGTTCCTGGAAATGTCTTACAATTTAAAACCTGGTTCCTAAATCTCTGTCTTACCATTACATAATCTATCTGAAACCTGTCAGTATCTCCAGGCTTCTTCCATGTATACAACCTTCTTTTATGATTCTTGAACCAAGTGTTAGCTATGATAAAGCTGTGCTCTGTGCAAAATTCTACCAAGCGGCTTCCTCTTTCATTCCTTACTCTCATTCCATATTCACCTACTATGTTTCCTTCTCTCCCTTTTCCTACTATAGAGTTCCAGTCACCCTTGACTATTAAATTTTCGTCTCCCTTCACTATCTGAATAATTTATTTTATCTCATCATACATTTCATCAATCTCTTGGTCATCCATGGAGCTAGTTGGCATATAAAATAGCTACTGTAGTAGGTGTGGGCTTCGTATCTATCTTGGCTATAATAATGCATTCACTATGCTGTTTGTAGTAGCTTACCCGCATTCCTATTTTCCTATTCATTATCAAACCTACTCCTGCATTACCCCTATTTGATTTTGTGTTTATAACCCTGTATTCACCTGACCAGAAGTCTTGTTTCTCCTGCCGAACTTCACTAATTCCTACTATATATAACTTTAACCTATCCATTTCACTTTTTAAATTTTCTAACCTACCTGCCCAATTAAGGGATCTGACATTCCACGCTCCGATCCGTAGAACACCAGTTTTCTTTCTCCTGATAATGGCGTCCTCTTGAGTAGACCTTGCCCGGAGATCCGAATGGGTGACTATTTTACCTCCGGAATATTTTACCCAAGAGGTCGTCATCATCATATAACCCTACAGTAAAGCTGCATGCCCTCAGGAAAAATTACGGCTGTAGTTTCCCCTTGCTTTCAGCTGTTGGAAGTACCAGCACAGCAAGGCCGTTTTGGTTATTGTTACAAGGCCAGATCAGTCAATCATCCAGACTGTTGCCCTTGCAACTACTGAAAAGGCTGCTGCCCTCTTCAGGAACCACACGTTTGTCTGGCCTCTCAACAAATACCCCTCCGTTGTGGGTACACCTATGGTATGGCTATCTGTATCGCTGAGGCACGCAAGACTCCCCACCAACGGCAAGGTCCATGGTTCATGGAGGGGGGGGATTTCTCCCATATAGATTTTAAATAGTGTCACAGCTATACAATGTCTGTGGTATAGCCCTTTTGTTATAGGAAACTACAGTGACACTAAATTTCCTACTTAGACAGCACTGATACAATCTGTATAGAACTTTTCAATGTAAATAGTTGACACACCACTGTTCTTTATATTTGTCTACAGATTGTTTTGTGTTGCTGTATCATAGGCCTTCTGCAAATCCACAAATACTAAATGGATTTCTCTGCTTCTGGCATTTCTCTTCTCAATTAGATTCTGTACTGTGAATATTCCACGTGAATGTTGTGGTCTAAAATCATTTTGTTTTTCAGACAATGTAGCCTCCGTCTCTATTCTTTCTTTAAGGATTCTGCCATATATTGGCTGGGTTACTTGTCTCGTCGTCCTCCTCCTGAGTGTTCGCCCATATGGTTTTGTCATGAGAATCAGGTTGCTAGGTTTATCTTATTAATTTTCATGATTCACTTATTTCTAACATAACAAAATGTAAGATTTATGCATGTTTAAACATATCTCAAATGGTGCAACCAGTAGGAGAAAGAACAAAAACTATACAGAAAACTTAATTCAACATTGCAGCAATTGTACTGTAAACAGTAATATTTATTTTGTGTGACATAGATTGAATTTCTGAAATGAACTTTGGAGTTTGTTGCTGATAAGGCCTTACTATTAAATGTCAAAACTTATGAAAATATAATGTTGCTATGTAGGTACTTATCATTCTAAATTGTGCACTTCAAATGTGCACCTGAATTTGTCTGTACTTCATTTTTATGGTGGTAGTGGAAAAACTCCACTGAAATCACTCTCATCGCTATGACAAATGTTTGAAGTATTACTGTAACTGTCACTTGTTTTTAATGAAATAATAATTTCCTCCACTGAATTTTCCAAAAGGCTTCATTCTGCCATGCTGTCTCCACGATGCTCTATGTATGTTTGATGGCCTCCTTCCAGTCTTGAGAGATGACTTTCCTAACAGCTTCTTTTGTGAGTGCTTAGACTTCAGAAATAGCAAACTTATTATAAATTCTGACAGTGTAACGTTTAATTTGGTTTCATATCAACTCTAATGAGTTGAAATGCCAACAGGATGCGCTTGCCAACAACAGCTGAATAATAATGAGTGTTATCTAGAACAATTGTTGACAGTTTTCCCTGATTTTGAATTAGTGATTCTATGAATCAGTTTGTAAAATTAAGGTGGTTCATTTCCTCATGATAATCTCCTGTTTCCCTTGATTTAAAAAGGTGGAGACTGTTCAGAGGAAATCCTTGTAAGGTGCCTACATGAAAAAGAATAACATTGTCCCCTATGCCTGGAGGCATTGCCATTGTCATCTGTCCAGCCCTCTTCGACAAAAGAACCAGAAGTGGCCCACGTCTCTTCAAGCCGCACCACTTCTTCGATATTCATGCTGTAGATCTGCCCTAAAAATTTGCATCGTCAAACAGCTACATCCTTGTTCTCCACCGACAGCATAGGGCCACAGAAATGTTCTTACTGAAATACTAGGCTGTGCAAAATTGTGTGTGAGTGCCTTGAAAAAGACTGGATTTCATAATAATGGTGGCCAATAACCTGTTGATTACTGGATTTCCCTTTCTGTGATAATGGTCACATATAACCTGTTGATTACTGGATTTCCCTTTCTGTGATAATGGTCACAAATGTGACAATGAATCACATCCTCAGCAAATGGTAATATTGGTAATCTGTTGATCCATACAATGGTTTTTCCCGAAGAGTTTAAACCTTCGATGTTTTTACAACTTTTTATTTCTTGGACATTTTCTTGCCAGTATTCACAATAATGTTTTTTATTTTTTTGTTCCTTGCTACAGCAGTTCTTTTGATTACATGATGAATGGAGAGCAGCAGACCACCGTCAAGTCTTTCAGTCTCAAAGTAGACATGTAACACGTAAACCATTTCTCTTGCCTGGCCTCATACAGCAATCCCCCAGCCAAGAGAACAACACGGAACTTCTCCACTAATAATTTTCAATGATCTTTTTTCTGATATTGTTCAGTACCACAGAGCAAGCAAGAGTAACAACAAACAAAATACTAACTCATCCAACAGTAAAAATTATGACAAACAAAATTGCGGGGTGCAATGATAATACAGAACAGCAGGCTACCTGAAACTTGAGCACAGTGTATGCATAAAATGTTGTGGTGGTGGGGTGAAGGTTTGGCAATTACAGGTGGTTGATGCGGTAGTCCTGCTCCTTGTTTGAAAGCTTGACTGTAGCTACATGAGACAAGAAAATTCCCCCCAGCAATATCTGCACGATGTAATGAGATTCATAGCTTATGTAAGCAAAACATTCTAATTATAAGAAAGCTGCATCAGCCATACAAAATATAGTGTTTCATTGAGGCCTCATCCGGACTTCCACACCTACTACAGTCTTTAGGTAAACATATCAGTATTGATTCTTGTTTCCTAATGTAATGTAGCCTCTTTCTAGTATGTCATTACCTCAGTCTTTTCTTATCTCTTGGTATCCCGCAAAGTACTCGCTTGGTTCATCTCCCACCCATTCACCTGCCAATTGTCCTGTCCACATCTGTTTAATTTTTGTTACAGTCTTAATTATGCTTTTCGCTACTGTCGGTTCTATCATCAATTTGTTTGTTTCTCTAGCACTCATAGTAATTCCAAACATGAATTTCCAGGCTTGCTGAACAGCGCACCGTCTTTGCATTAATGTTCCATACCTCATTGTCACAAATCAAAACTGTTAATACACACTGACTGCAAACTTTGCTTTTCAGACTCACTGGGAGCTAGTTTTCAAAGCTCTATTTAGTTTACTCCAGGAAATTTTTAACTTCCTCTTTATTTCTTTAGCCTGCCTGCAAAAACAAAACAAACAAAAAACCCTCACCAACGATTTTGTAACTCCATTGCTTATTTTCTTTGATTTTTATTTTGTGTTATTTGTTTAAGTCTTGTTATAATTTATTTACAAGCTTTCTTTCAAACATGCTCTATTAATTGCCTTCATTAATTGTTGATGATTATTTGCAGTCTTTTCATGTACCTGAAGATGGGTTCAGGTACATACCATTAGTACATCTTCCTGCTTATCTTTTCCAGAATTGGGAACTGCCTCTGTGGCTACTAATAATGCTGACATGCAATCTCCCAGCCTTTTTTCCAGTCTCAAATGTCCCACCACTTGACAAGATACAATGGAAATGGTATCTTTGATGTGTATTGTCTTCAGTATATTAATGTAATTGAATCAATGCCTACCCTCTTAAAATCTATGAATCCTAGGCAGAGTTTTAATTTATACTTATTGCTTCATTCTATAATTTCATTCATTAGTTGCAATTAATCAATTGTGCTATATTCATTTCTAAAGCTAGTGTGTTCCTTTGCCATTAAAATCAGTTTTTTCCTATACAGTTGGTGACAATTTTAATGAATATATTGTGCACTGCGGAGAAGAGGCTGACAGGTCTGTAGTTTGATTCTCTTCCCCCCCCCCCCCCCCCCCTTTCAGTCTTGTGAAATATGTGGGTTTCAGATTTTTAGAATTGTCTTCTTTTGTAAATATTCTGTGAGTATGCAAGAGAAGTTTTGAAGACAGAGATGAGGTACTGGCAGAAGTAAAGCTATGAGGGTGGGACATGAATTTTTTTGGGTAGCTCAGTCAGTAGAGTACCTACCCATGGAAGACAAAGGTTCCAGGTTCAAGTCCTGCTCTGTCACACAGTTATAATCTGCCAGGAAGTTTCAGATCAATGCACTCTCCACTGCGGAATGAAAATTCATTCTGAAAACTCTGAATGCTTGCACAATTTTCTCTCTGCTGTTGGGTAGTGTGCCTTCTTAACTATTGAAATGGGATCTTACCCAAGTTAAGTTATTATTGTGACTTCTTTGTACTAGTTTGTTTTTTACAACAACGTGCGAGTGCGCACACACACACACACACACACACACACACACACACGCGCGCCCTGAAAACTGCCTGCAACTTAGTCTGATGTCATAGTTTGCCTTTAGTGGTCATAGTTTTTGTGATGTTTTGAAATTAAGAAACCTATAATAGTTAGTTCAGAGAGGAAAAATGTGGTCGCCAGTTACTTCATGTTCCATAGATTTTAGGTCATATGTCACTGTATACAAAATATAGTCATCGGGGAAAATTGTAAGTTATTGTCTGTATTGAAGAACACAGCTGATTACCATGAAGAAATGAACAGAGACATGTTTCAGCGGTGGTTTAAGGACTCGTGTCTGAAGAAAAAAATAAATAAATAAATAAAATAAAAACCAACTTGAAAAATCCTTTAGTAATAGTTATCAAGAATGCCTCATATCATTCAATCTAGCCTTGATAAGGCACCTGTAGTAGTGTCCTCAAAACAAGACACTGTCAAATGTCTATAATGAAACACCATTTGTATACCAGATGACTGTGTAAAGGATGAATTACTGGATCTCGTGGCTCAGAATAAACCATCTTTACCTCCATATGTTATAGATCAGGGATGTCCAGTCTTTTAGCTTACGTGGGCCACATTGGAAGAAGCCATGTTCTTGGTTCTGCGCGTAATGTACTTAGCACTAACAATAACCATTGCATCATGTGGTAGGAGTTTCAAACTTGCAATATCAATTTATCATGAACAAACAATGGAAAATCCAAGATGGAGTAAAGACAGTATTATGACAAGGATAGATTGCAACTCACCATATAGCGGAGGTGCTGAGTTGCAGATACGCACAACAAAAAGACAGTCATACGCACAACAAAAAGACAGTCAAACAAGTAAGCTTTCGGTCAGAAAGGCCGTCACATGCAAATTCAACTCGCACTCTCATGACTGCAGTCTGGCTGCTGAGGCGAGTCTGTGAACAGCAGTGCATGATGGGAGAAGCAGTGTGGATGGTAAGGCTAAGGAGGAGGCTGGGACAGGACGGGGCAGAGATACCAGGATAGTAACGGGGTCATAGGTGCAGAGCGGGTAGGGCAACTAGGTGCAGTTGCGATGTTAGACATAGGGCAGGGGAGAGGGAGGCAGCGGAAAAGGAGAGAAATAAAAAGACTTTGGGTACATTGGTGGAATAGAGGGCTGTGTAATGCTGGAGTGGGAGTGTGGAAGGGGATACCTGGTTGTAGGACAGTGACTAATGAGGGTTGAGGCCAGGAGGATTACAGGAATTTAGGATATACTGCAGGGAGAGTTCCCACCTGCACAATTCAGAAAATCTGATATTGGTAGGAAGGATCCAGATGGCACAGGCTGTGAAGCAGTCATTAAAATGAAGAACACTGTGTTGGGCAGCATGCTCAGCAACTGGGTGGTCCAGCTGTTTCTCGACCACAGTTTGTGGTGTGCGGACACACAGCTGGTTGGTTGTCATGCTTACTTGGAATGCAGCACAGTGGTTGCATCTTAATTTGTAGATCACATGACTGGTTTCTCAAGGAGTCCTGCCTGTGTTGAGATAGGTGATGCTTGTGACTGAACTGGAGTAGGTGGTGGTGGGAGCATATATGGGCAGGCCTTGCATCTAGGTCTGTTACAGGGATATGAACGATGGGGCAAGGGAATGGAAGCATGGCTTGTGTATAGATGGACGAGGATATTGTACAGGTTCAGTAGGCAGTGATATACCACTGTGGGAGGGATGGGAAGGGTAGTGGGTAGGCCATTCCTTGCTTCAGGGCATGACAAAAGGTACTCAAAACCCTTTCAGAGAGGATACCTGTAGATGGCCCATGAATAGGGTGGCATAGGATGATGTCATGTGCATTCCCATTTCTGTACCCTGGATTAGTTTGTGGGTGATGTCTTCAAGGAAGAAGTAATTGTGGATGAGGATATTGTTGGTCAGTGCAACTAGGGAGGAGGTTGCAGTGTTGGAATCTGTCAGGTGTTGGGAAAGGTAGTGTTCAGTAGTGTCAAGGCCATAGGCATTAGGGATGTTAGTGTAAAGGGAGGTGGCATCAGTACTGATGAGCAGGACACGATGTGCTAAAGGAACAGGATATGTGGAGTGTTGGTGGAGGAAATGGTTGGTATCTTTTATATAATACTGAAAGTGTTGGTCTGTGAGAGCAGAGATTCTCTTAAGTGGGGACACAGTAACCGATCACGATAGGGTGTCTTAGGTGGTTGGGTTTTTGAACTTTAGGAAGCGTATAGATGGCAAGTGTGTGGAAAATGGTAGTGGTCAGGGAGAGATGAACTATGGGGAGAGGTTCTGGGATGGCTGTAAGGCTCTGAGGAGAGACTGGAGATCCTGCTGGTTTCTGGAATGGAGTCACTGTGGCAGGGTTTTTGGGCGAATGAATCTGACGGGTGGCAGAGTCCTTCTGCTGGTAACCCTTGTAGTTCAAAACGACAGTGGTGGTTCCTTTGTCAGCAGGTAGGATTGTAAGGTCAGGATCAGTTATTAGGAGTTGGATTGTAATTCTTTCTGCGGGTGTTAAGTTAGATTGCATGTTGTGATATTTGAGGAATGATAGGGAGGCAAGGTTCAAGGTTAAGAATTTCTGGAAAGGTAACAGGGGGTGATTTGGGGGAAATGGGGCTGGATCACTATTGGGTGGAGAAGTACATAAACAGATTTTTTTTTTTTATTTATACTGATTGTGTCATATTTGCTCACTTCTTGGGCCTCACTGATAATTGCTTCAGGCCACATGCAGGCTGTGGGCTGGACACACCTGTTATAGATAGACTAACAGAAAAATATGGTCATAGGGTACTGACACTATACCACTGCCACTTCAGTTCCATTGAAATCATATGGGCTCAGGTTAAAGTTTATGTGACGAGGAACAACAAAACATGTATGTTAGCATAAGTGGAAAGAACTGCATTGTCAGATTGGCATGATGTTTAAGACACATGTAGGATGTAATAATGAAAGTGTGGTAGAATTAAGGTTTAGTGCAAAATGACAATGAACAACTTATTATTTCATTAAATTCTGACAGCAGTTCTAGTAGCAACACAGGCAACAGTGAAAGTAATTCTGATTTAACCTCTCCACTGCCTACAAAGACATTGACAACAGACAGGGAATAGACTATTTGTTTCTTTTTTGGTGTGCATGCAATTATTGACTGGACAAGCACATGCCATTTATGAGATGCCAACTCGGCTCTCCACCACTGCCATCAGTCAATCACAAAGTAATTTCAATCAGATTATAACCACTTCATTCACTGTCTGTTCACCATCCCTACTCCTTTACCTCCTGGATTCCTACTCATCACTGTTGACACCAACTCCCTGTACACCAGCATCACTTATGCTCATGGCCTCGCTGCCATCAAACACTACCTTTCCCAACATCCTTCAGACCCACTACCTCCTTCCTCACGTACCTTACGAACTATATCCTGACACACAACTACTTCCTTTGAAGAGAAGATATTTAAACAAAACTGCAGCACAGCTGCAAGAAACCAACACCATCCTATGCGAACCTTTTTATGGGCCATGTAGAGGTAGGCTTTCTAACCTCCTAAAATGCCAAGCCCTGTGGTTCAGGTTCAGTGCTGATACTCTCATGATCTGGACTCAGGACCCAGACACTCTATCTTCATTGCTCCACAACCACAACACCTTTGCTCCCATCCACTTCATCTGGTCCTCCTAAACTCCAGGTGCCACCATCCTGGGTGTTAACCTCCACTTCTCTGATGGTGCCATCCACATATCTGTCCACAATAAGCTCAACTGCATTTCAAGAGCTGCCACCCCTTCCACTTTCCCATACAGGCTGACCGTCTGTCGATTGTGTTGCTGCAGTTACAAGAACTCCCTTCCCCAATATGCTGAAGGTCTCTTAAAGGCATTCAAATGGGCACTACTTCTCAAACGTAGCCTGCAAACAGAATTCCCATGCCATATCCTCACACACAGCTAATCATCCCACCACCCCCAAGAATCAGCAACAAAGGAGTGTATCCTTGTCACCCATTATCTCCCTGGACTGGAACATCTGTGTCATACTCTTTGCCAGGGTTTTGTTGATCTATCTTCATGCCCTGATATGAGGGACGTCCTACACAAGATACTTTCCACCTCTTCGAAAGTGGTGTTCCATCACCCACGAAACCAACACAACATCCTAATCCATCCATATGCTGCTCCCACTCCCAACCCCTTGTCCAAAGGATCACATTCCTGTTGAAGACACAGATGCAAGACCTGCTTAGTCCATTCACCCATCACTTCCTACTCTAGTTCTGTCACAGGCTTATTCTTTCTTATCAGAGGCCGGGTCAGCTGGCAAAGTAGCAATGTCATATATCAACTCTACTGTTATCACTGCACAGCTTTTTGTGTTGTTCTCAACCAACCAGGTGTCCATCAGACGGAATGGCCACTGCCAAACTGTGGCCAAGAGCAAAACAGACCACCTGGTGGCAGAATATACAGTTGAGCACAAAACATGCTCGATTTCACAGGCTGCTTAACAACCCAAGCCATCTGTATCTTTCCCTCCACCACTAGCTTCTCTAAAATATGCAGAGGGGAGTTATCACTGCAGCATGGTGTCCGCACCTGGAACCATCCTGACCTCAATCTTCATTAACCAACTGTCACCAACCCTCCACCCGGCAGCTTCCCCTACCTGTGTCCTAACACCCCCTCCCAGTCCACCTCTCCATGTCACCTTTATTGTGTGCTGCTTCCCACCACCTTTGACACTGGTGCATCACATGCCTAGCCCGTGCACCTGCTGATACTCCCTCAGGCATTCCTATTTTAGTCAGCAAAGTGGCTGCCTCCCTTCAAACAGCTAACTACCCATATTCAGCCCTCTTCCTGCAATTTGTATATCTCTCTCTGTTCTCACCCCACCCGGACACTACCCCACCTCTCTCTGTCTCACCCTACCCTTGTCCACCTGCCAAACTGCACTCTTTGACATTATGCATTCAAGTGGTACTGCATAAGTGTAAAGAGGTGTGTGTGTGTGTGTGTGTGTGTGTGTGTGTGTGTGTGTGTGTGTGGGCGCGCGCGCACTTGCATGTGTACACCCTAGCTTGAGAAAAGATTTAATCTCAAAGCTAGTGAGTTTTCTGCCCCCACCCCCCCTCCCCCATTTTTTGTGAGTGCCCTTGTTGACAGCTCAACACTTCTGCTTTTCAGTGAGTGTTCTCTCTTACTCCTAAAGTATTCACTGATAAAACAACTGTATGGGTCACGGGTGAGCAATGGAGGGTGTACATTCTAGGCTTAAGTTAGTTATCTTCAGAGTTACAGTGTTGAGTTTATCATACCTCTATAGTTGTGTGTGTACCAGCCACTGGACCTATGTTTTCACCAAATATTCACATTTTTGCTGCTATGCGGCAGCTCTGGGACATTCTACAAATGTACTTATTTACAAGCTGAAGGCAGTGAATCTTTCTCGCAATAGTCTGCTTTTTATAAAAACTGATAAGTCATGTTCTTTCTTCATCATGTTCAAAGGCATATTGACTTTACCAATTACTATGTACGAAAATATCTTCAGAAGTATTCCTTGCAATATTAAGTAGCCACATGCCCAGGTTCATATTTTGGCAAGGTTGCCATAATATAGTGGTCACTCAGTGTATATAGTGATTGACAATCCTTGTGTTCACTATACATCAAGTAGCTTTAGTGTGTGAAATTGATACACCAAGAGCACAACAATTTTTCTCCAATTACCCATATCCTCCTGTTAATAATGTACAAATGAGATTGCTGTAGTACACCAAATACGTCTCACCCTTCCCCTCCCTACTCACCACTTTACTGATTTCCAGGTCGTAGATATACTGATACAGCAATTATTCCATTAGATTATTATCATCTGTTTATTCTTATTAAACTTGAATTTTGTTCTGCTTGATAACTTATGTGTTTGTTCTGTATTGTGATACAGTGAAAGGCTTTCCTTTTCAGGTGGCCCGAATAGAGATTCCATTTGCTAGAGCTGCAAAGAAAATAGACATTAAAAAACTCAAAAGAATTATATGGGAAATTCTTAGAAGATCTCTAGTTATTGGGGTTAGTGAGAGAATTATTATAAACTTGAAATTTAAAGTAGTAGATGTAATTTTCTTCACTATTTTTACTAACTCTGTGCTCTCTTCTATAGGGAAATGATTCATCGTCAAGTAGCAGCATTTCTGGTACTGAATGTTCGGGAAATGAAGATGAAATGAAGTCACCAATGTGGGCAAGTGAAATGTATGAGAAACTCAAGAGCAATGTGACAGGAGATCTGGCAAAGGACTTGAACTTTCCAATTGCTTTTAATTGTTTACTCCATTTAGCTAATGATAAGAAGTTACTTCTCACTGGGAAAGATGATTTGTCTGATATTTTTGTTACTCAAATCAGAGAGAGCTCTTAATTTACAGTGAAAAAGACTGGGATGTTATCAGAAGCAACAAATGTGACCCTATGTGAAATAAAGACTGGGATGTTATCAGAAGCAACAAATGTGCCCCTATGTGAAATATATGTCTGATGACTGTGGCTGTGACTATCTATCATGAACTGTGTTTTACTTTGCATTGCAGGCATGTTGGTCAATTCATTATCTGAGAAGAAATATGTATTATTTTTCATGGATATTTCATCTGAGAACTCAGGAGTTCTTTTTATTACTGTGTTAAAAACGTTGTGACAATAGTCACAATTGAAACTATTTATATTTCTGGTTAAGTATGCCAGACTTTGAAGTAGTGCGAAGAAAATAGACAACAGAAAGTGAATACTGTTATATAGAAACCTTAGGGTGAACATTTAATGAACGATCATTATTTTCTCATAAGGAAGTCATATGTGGAAGCATAAAATATGAAGATAGACTTAATAATATTTATTGAACTCTTGTAATTGTTATTGTGTGGGAAGTAGAAGCATTCCAAGTTATTTGAATAGAAAGTACCTTTTTTTTTCTCTCTCTCTCTCTCTCTCTCTTCCTCTGCCCCTCCCTCCCGTCTTTCCAGGAGCAGGATAATAGAAGTAAGATAAGAATGGGATGCATGCTGCTTCCATATCTAGGCTCCAGAGAAACATCATGTCTACTGTAATGCAGTAGGAAGATAATAATATATACAATGAAGAATTTAGACTTCAATTAAAATGAAAGTATCAAGGATTCTTGACATTGCCATTTTTTCTTTGCTATTGTCAAATAAACACACAATTCTTAAACTTCAGGTTCTGTAATTAAGGATGTGTCACTTGGCCATATAAACATTACATTTTGATTAATTTATCTTTTATTTATATTTAATGTTGTATAGCTGTATTTGTTTATATTGCTGTATGGTGCTATAGTACATATTTTGTTGAGTTTTTCAATTAAATGCTCAGACAAAAACTAATTAATAAGTTTTTTTTGTGTATTCATGGCTATGGTGGTCACTATGTTTTGATGAAATGAGTATCTTTACCTGTCTCCTGTAGATCACAATGTATTGTGTCTTCTTAATGCACAGATAATCATTTATTTCTTGACAAGGACTTTACATTATATATACATATGCTGAAGATTGAAATAGTCAATCACAAAGACCATTGTAAAAATTTGAACATCCACATAACAAGTTAACAATGAGAGAACTGAGGGAATACATGAAGCAGTAGAGGAATTGATCAATAATCATATGAAAGGCAATGGAAATTTGGTTGGACTGTGAGATGGGAATGCAATAGTCAGAGAGCCAATGGAAGGCAGAATTAATGTACAATATGGACTGGAGAAAAGAAATTAGAGGATTAGGATTTTGACAGATTTATGTGATAAATTTTGTAGGGTTTTAGTGAACACTGCCTTCCAAAGTCACAAGAGAAGGTATATTTGGAAAAGACTGGGAAACATGTTAACAACTACAACTGAGTGGTTGTCTTCACTCAGTTTTGTTTCCATTCACAAATTTTCTTTAATGTAGTTCTACATTATTGTTAGACAATGATTAAGAAATTGCATGTAGGACTGCAAAGCACACAGAGGTGGATGTACATTTAGTCATAAAATAGTAATGGTGAAAAGTTGGCTGAAATCCAACAGGATAAAGGCATAGGAGTATAAACTGATGTGGAAAACTGAAGATTTAGGACAGAATGAGGCAATATAGAAATTTTTCCAAGGGAATACAAAAGAAAATATAACAATGCCAACAATGAAATGAATAGCTTGTAGTATTAATTGTTCAGGAATGAAATTAACGGGAAGTGCAAGCAGGCTAAATAAGAATGTGCTACACACACGTGCTGCATACATGAACTGTGGAGAAGTAAATAGTGAATGTGGAGATGGGTAACCTGTGTTAGTTCAGGGAAAAAGGCAGACATATATCTGCAGTACATAGAAGCCCTATGGAAGGGGTTGGAGTACTGTCCTGAAGCGCAATAAGAGAACAAAGATGCAATTGTTTCTATTGTAGCCAGTAGGAAAAAGTTTTTATACCTGCACTAAATAGCTCTTATGAATAAGGTAATTAAACATGGATATTACTATTTGTTGCATGACCTCAGTGCATTGGGTACATACACTATGTGCATCATGCTTATCCACTGTTACATGCTTTCTAACTTTCTTAGTCATTTTCCTGTGCATAAACTTGGTTGCTGGACCTTGTGGTAATGCATCCAACAATCCTGTAAAAGGCCTCTACTAATGTGGACAATAACCATTTGTTGGAAACTGAAGATACATCTCAGTGACTTGATAGAGACCCTCATACTTAGTCAAGAACTTGTTTGTCTTTCTCCATTAGTTCGTGGATGGAACGGGCTTGTTCATAACTTCTGGATACAAAGTACTTAATATAACTGCTTCATCAGATCCATCAGAAAATTCATGCCCTGACAGTCACACCAATGTAGATAGCCGTCTTTTAACTATAGCCTGAGTTACTGTACTAGCCTGCTGATCAGGAATTGTCACCGTTGCCAAAAATCAGAGGTTTATTCAAGAGAAAGAGCTTCAAAAACTGAGCAAGTCAATAAAGTGTTGATCCACCTTATGTAAGCAGTTGTTCAGCTTGGCATTGATTGATAAGAGTTTTTGGATGTCCTCCTCAGAGATATCATGCCTAATTCTGCCCAACTGGCAGATTAGAATGACAGAATCCTGAGATTATTGGAGGACCCTGCCCGTAATGCTCTAAATGGTCTTAACTGGGAATAGATCCAGCGACCTTTCTGGCCAATGTAGGGCCTGGCAAGCATGGGAAGGCAAACAGTAGAAACTCTTGCTGTGTGCAGGCTATTGATGTCTATTCTGAATCCAGTGTTATGACCCAGGAGTGCAGGAGAGTTGTTTGGTTGTCTGGAGGTGTTAGAAACACGGTGATATTTGTAATAACATTTTATTCACCAGGATGAGTATAAAGGGTAATAAAGCTGCTTCAGTGCGTCATACAGAAGCTGGGCCTCAGCACTTGCTGTGAAGTAGATCCGATATGCTTTGTCAGCGAGTCAGATCCACAGGTCAGTGAGCTGCGGCCAGTATGTTGCCATGCAGTTGCCACCATAGAGATGGGCAGGCATTGCCCACTCCAGACATTCTGCAGTTTAGTGCGGCCCTATACCTCAGCATTTTTGTAGACAGTCCCCCACTCTCTTGTGTGAGAATAGACAACTGTGTGGTCCAGGATTTCAGTTGAGGTGAAGATTAGGCCCTGGTCAGCCAAAGTGTGTTGACCAAGACTGCAGCAAGTGTTCACAAGTCAGCAGGGAGCTGCATGAATATAGTACATGCACATGGCGGCTTGCAGGTCATCCATGAATGATCCTCACCACTATTTTCATCCATGATGTCTCAGTAGGTGGCAACGGCACACCACTCCTATGGTTATCTGTAGGTTTGCTGTGTCTCAGCATCAAAGTCAGCAAGCAGGTAGTAGGCAGACAGTCATTGAGTGGCTCCTCGTGATTTCACTGAAATCCAATAGAATTTAATTATCTCTGGTTCTGGTGACACTGACAGGAAAGTGGCACAACTAAATGTACTCTCAAACTTCGGAAGTCCTATTATTTAAAGAGCTGAGCGAATTCTTTACCTCGCTGTCTCTATTTCCAAGGTCGGTCTTTCTGCAAGTTTGACTATTGCAGTGGCGCTCTACCACTTGAAGTTACAGAGGATTACTTCGTACTGCCCTGTTATGTTGTACTGCGGCATTTGCTCTTTTGCTTCCCTCATCCATAGGTTGCGTGGCAATCCTTGCCTCATGCCCTGTCTTCTGCTACATTGGTGGTATGTGGTATTGACATTCTGATTGAAACACTAGCCCTGAGCTGATCTCCTGGGTTCCGAGAGCACTGGGTGAATCTGTAAAAGCTTGCATACCAAATTTATTATGGAGCGCAACAGCTTGGTATTTGAATGCATTGGAGTCGTAAGTTGTCCAGTCCACGAAGTCTGCTTGTAATATGAGCAACATATGACTTGACATTTGTTTTTCTTATTTATAGGTACATTAACAATTACAAATGGCCCTTCTCCTATACAGGGTGTTACAAAAAGGTACGGCCAAACTTTCAGGAAACATTCCTCACACACAAAGAAAGAAAATATGTTATGTGGACAAGTGTCCGGAAACGCTTACTTTCCATGTTAGAGCTCATTCTATTACTTCTCTTCAAATCACATTAATCATGGAATGGAAACACACAGCAACAGAACGTATCAGCGTGACTTCAAACTGTTACAGGAAATATTCAAAATGTCCTCTGTTAGTGAGGATACATGCATCCACCCTCCGTCGCATGGAATCCCTTATGCGCTGATGCAGCCCTGGAAAATGGCGTATTGTATCACAGCCATCCACAATACGAGCATGAAGAGTCTCTACATTTGGTACTGGGGTTGCGTAGACAAGAGCTTTCAAATGCCCCCATAAATGAAAGTCAACAGGGTTGAGGTCAGGAGAGCGTGGAGGCCATGGAATTGGTCCGCCTCTACCAATCCATCGGTCACCAAATCTGTTGTTGAGAAGCGTACGAACACTTCGACTGAAATGTGCAAGAGCTCCATCGTGCATGAACAACATGTTGTGTCGTACTTGTAAAGGCACATGTTCTAGCAGCACAGGTAGAGTATCCCGTATGAAATCATGATAACGTACTCCATTGAGCGTAGGTGGAAGAACATGGGGCCCAATCAAGACATCACCAACAATGCCTGCCCAAATGTTCACAGAAAATCTGTATTGATGACGTGATTGCACAATTGCGTGTGGATTCTCGTCAGCCCACACATGTTGATTGTGAAAATTTACAATTTGATCACGTTGGAATGAAGCCAAATCGGTAAAGAGAACATTTGCACTGAAATGAGGATTGACACATTGTTGGATGAACCATTCGCAGAAGTGTACCCGTGGAGGCCAATCAGCTGCTGATAGTGCCTGAACACGCTGTACATGGCACGGAAACAACTGGTTCTCCCGTAGCACTCTCCATACAGTGACGTGGCAACGTTACCTTTACATCAACTTCTCTGACGCTGACATTAGGGTTATCGACAACTGCACGAAGAATTGCCTCGTCCATTGCAGGTGTCCTCGTCGTTCTAGGTCTTCACCAGTCGCGAGTCATAGGCTGGAATGTTCCGTGCTCCCTAAGATGCCGATCAATTGTTTCGAACGTCTTCCTGTCGGTACACCTTCGTTCTGGAAATTGTCTCGATACAAACGTACCGCGTCACGGCTATTGCCCCGTTTGTGATGAACACTAACCTGTTGATGCTACGTACTGATGTGCTTGATGCTAGTACTGTAGAGCAATGACTCGCATGTCAACACAAGCACCGAAGTCAACATTACCTTCCTTCAATTGGGCCAACTGGCGGTGATCGAGGAAGTACAGTACATACTGACGAAACTAAAATGAGCTCTAACATGGAAATTAAGTGTTTCCGGACACATGTCCACATAACATCTTTTCTTTATTTGTGTGTGAGGAATGTTTCCTGAAAGTTTGGCTATACCTTTTTGTAACACCCTGTATATTGATGGTTAATGTATGTATTCTTTAGTTCCACACTGTCATTGGCATCAACCCCGTTTAATAATGGTGTATCTGTAATCCTGGGGTAACAATGACCAGTGGTCAAAGTAACCCCATAACAGGGAAATTAGGCACATGACCTCAGAAAACATATTATGCTTCGGATACATACATGTGAACAAAAATCTGATCACAGGTCTGTTTTCAGAATTAATCATGCGTGATGTGGTTGAAAACACCAATGGCTTGGTAGTTAAGTGACATCAGTGGATTTTACACAACCAGATTTTAACACACTTTGTCCTATACAATTATGTCGCAACAAATTCACCAGCTGTTGCTCAAGAAAATGGGTACTACATGGCGCCATCCAGCGATTATTGATAGAACTTTACCACCAAACGGTATATACTTAACACGCGACTGACAACAAGCAGTGAGCTGAAAAACTTATGGTGTATGAGTGGTCGAAGTAACCACAGTGGTTTGTGGTAGTGCATTTGCTGGTCCATGTTGCTCACCATCGACATGCTGAATATCCATAGTAAGCTGCCCAAAGAAGACTAGATGCCGTAAGTGGCGTGATGATGCATTGTCTGGTATCTGACAAAGAGCTAGCTTATTGTCTGTGTGAAGCATAAAATGTCTACCTTCAGGCATTTGATTAAACTTCGTGATTAAGGCATATACCACATACAACTCATGAACATAACCGACTAATTTGCTTGTGAAGGTTACAGTTTCTTGCTGAAGAAAGCTAGAGGATGCCAGTTGTGTTGCATATGTTGTAACAAGGCTCCAATTGCAGCTGATGACAGGTTCCTCAGGAAAAGGTTTAGCCATCAATGCAGCCTTTGCAATAGCAGCACTGACTTTGGACAACGATGCTTTCTTTACATCAATCCACCATTGCATGTCTCCTGGTTTAGGTAAACTTCTCAAAATTTCACTGGTAGGTGCTGCCAACAATGCCTGATTGTGCACAGAAGTCAATGAAAGTTTGTCAAGCCCAAGAAATGGTTTAATTCTCGTACTGCAATGGGCTGGGGAAACTGAGATATAGCTTCCTGTCTTGAGATGGTAAGATTCTTTGCGCATTGATAAGTTAACCTAAGAATTTTACCTTCGTTGCTCTGAAGACTAGTTTTTGCGAGTTAATCACTAAACCATGTTCTTGTAGTCTAGCGAATGGTAGATGTGCTAGGTGTTCTGCCCCTGGACGACGTTACAAGCAAGTCTTCAATGTAAACATAAAAAAAATAAGTTTCTGGTTACTTTATCCATGAAACACTAAAATGTCCATGCAGCATTGTACACCCGAAAAAGCATTCGCAAAAATTCGTGAAGTCTGACAAGCGCGCTAATAGCGGGTTTGGGTATACCTTCTGGTGCAATTGACACATGATAAAAACCATAGACGAGGTTTATCCTGGAGAGAACAGTCTTACCATGAATGCGCACAGAAAAGTCGTAGATGTGTGGCACAGAATAATGGTCAGGTATCGTTCTGACGTTAAGCTGAAGAGTCACCACGTGTTATACTTCTTGGGTACAATACGGAGTGGAGGTGACCAGCTACTATTTGAAGGGTGATACACATAAAAGAGTATTCTTGCTTTGGAGTAGATGATTTCAAGGAGTTAATAAAACAGGTCACTATTTGGTGAATCAACTGCAGTCACTTCGATGCTAGAATGGTTGGCATGATGTAGATGCCAGTGACTAGACAACAGGCATCAAGCAGGCATTGATTGTGAAGATCTGGGAGGAGACTATAAAAAGGTTAAAAGTTCACTGCAACAATTGGGCACAGCATATCAGCAGCAATGAATCTACATGTGAATTCACACTGAAGATTGAAAGTTAGATATACAGTAGAGCGTCGATTATCCGAACGTCGGTCTACCGAACGACCGCTTAACCGAACTGTGTACTCGCTCGCACCTCTTACTCTCCCACCCTACCGTCCATCATCCCCCTCACTGCCTGGATGGATAGTACGATTATTATGAAGTGGTTTCTGGACGTTTTCGTACCCTCTGTAAAAGCTCATCAGCTAAAGAATGGGAAGAGGGAGAAAACACTACTTCTCCTTGCCAATGCACCAACTCATCCGTCATGTGATATTTTAAACGAAAAAGACGAATTGATAAAGGTAATATTTCTTCCACCTAACGTAACCTCCTTATTACACCCATGGATCAAGGCGTTATTGAGACTTTCAAACAATGTTACAGGAAAGAATTGTTGTGTAAGTTATTGTTAGAAAGAGAAGAGGATGGAGAAGAAAGTCTCTTAAGAAATCATAAGAATATTGACTTGAAAGACACGTCCTACATGATCAGTGCAGCATGGAATAGTGTAAAGGAAGAGAATTTGAAGAAAACCTGGAAAAAATTTTGGACACAGAAATAAAATTCACAAGGTATGATTGAAAATGACGAACAGAATGATATGTCCGAAATTCTCGGTATGCTAAAAGAAATAGATTGCCACGAATGTGATGAAGAAGACGTTCATGAATGGATGAATATCGATGATGCAGACCCAGGACACCAAATCATGCAGGACAGCGAGATTGTAAACGTCGCCACTAATAAAGATGACGCCGCCAGCATCTCATCAATCAGTGCTCCAGGAAGTGAAGATGAAAGTATATCAACAGCTTCTGAGGCGTTCACTTGTTTAGATACTGCCTTGTGATGGTTTGAAGCCCAAGATGAAAGTGACCAGTTTCAGATATCTGTAATGAAAAAGTACGTGACTTAGCTGCGCGTAAGCGTGTAGGCTTGCTTAGACAGACCAAAATAAAGGATTTTCTTAAACGTTAATTTTGTATACTGTATGTATTGTTCATGCAAAATGCGTATATTTTTGTTTAATAAACTGTGCCACATACTATATATTCCTACTGAAGCTGCCTTTGTATGTTACTTTGCAATACTAAAAGAGATGCCTGTTTTTATGAATAAATTTACTGTACAGTACTTCTTTTTGGCAAATAAACATGTACAGTTCGATTATCCGAACAAACTAGTTTTCCGAACCCCATGTCCCCCAATTACTTCGGATAATCGACGCTCTACTGTAAGTTGATGTAACCGTAAGTCATGATGGAAGATACATTTTTTGTCTACAGGTGACTGCAAACGGTATTCCGATGGAAGACAAGAGGAGTAAACTGAGAGATCAGCACGTGTAGCAGTGAGATACTGCAACTTAGTAGAGAGCGCTGGTATAAAAAGTCCATGGCTGTATGTCGCTACTGATTTCCGACGGCATTTCCCTTGTCACAGGTTAGTCGACGCTGCCGATCTCCAGCCCCAAATTTTTTGTGATGTCAGCAGATATTCTCCCTTGTGAGTGAATGCCTGTTTCTGCAGGAAGAGCGTCGGCATTGTGATGCACTGAGAAGTGTCGTATTTGTAGGCCCAAGAATTGGTTAGACAGTTCAGCTACTTGAGCTTGCTGCATTCCCAGATAAGTCTCGGTCCTGGTGGAGCTGACTGTGACACCCGTCGATAGATAGGCCTACATGTCGACTACTGGGTCAGCAGTTTGAGCGAGAGTGTTGAGGCCACCAACGCAAACACTGCGTCCGCAGGTAAGTGCGACAGCGATATCTTCCACAGAAAATCGACGTAAATTGCGTTGCCTCCCAGCAGACGAAGATGCTGAAGTAGTTCAACGGTACAGTTCTTTAATGTAGAGAAATCTGTCAAGCAACTTACCTGCTTGTGGCTGCATGCTTGTTACTACGGGTGCTGGACAGATGTCTGTTTTTCATTGCTTGGCAGCATAGCTAGGACGTTCTGTGCGTGCATAGCCATTTTTTCCGTAAGCGGAGGCGCCACATAAATGCACTCTAAGACAAAACAAGAAGAAGGAATCCGAATGAGACGGAAACAGCGTGAGGGGCGATCGCCCCCCCCCCCCCTCCCCCGCGAGAGTGGAAACTGAATTATAATCAAATGGTAATTTTTGTAATCTGCGCCAAAGTTAATCATGCGAATTTAGAGTTTTGGTCATTTAATTCGGTATTCACCAAACCACTTTATTTTGTGACACAAGAGAATGTGCTACCTGTACTAGTGACATGTGATCTCCCTCCAGTCCGATTTGTGGGCGCCAAATGTTATCAGGGCTTCCTGATCTGCCAAAGCAGCACGCGTTTCGCGTCTCCCTTAGGGCACTATCTGCTTTGCTTCCATTGTTGTCATTGCTACTATGGCTAGACTGCTTGTCCAGAATTCAGGAGCATATCCAAACAGTTTGGGCGCCTTGACATGGTGCCTCTCTGCAGCACCCTGTCCTTCACACACCGCGGCCAGGGACGCCGCCAATGAGAACAGTTGCCGCTGTCGCTGCGATCAGCTTTTGATGCTGCCGTGAGCAGCTTTGTTGGTGCCGTTACTGCTGCTGCTACGCTTACGTCACGTGCCGATTTTTCATAGGCGGCGATCCGGGGCTTGGCCGGTCAAATACGCCACCGAGTGGCGTCATGTGAAGGTCGCCATTGAAAACAATGTTTCGCCAGCGATAGCTCAGTGTCTTGACAGTGTGGAGTTCTTCAGTTTTGTGCGGCATGAAACGAGTTTCAAAAATAACGTCTTTCTTTTCTAAAAACGAGAAGACAACATGTAACTCCTTGCGTATTATGGTGACCAGTGCTTTTTGTTCCTATATTACTTAACTTTGGAGTTAATGTTAGCAAAATAACATTATTTGAGATCAGTCTGCTGTAAAATCAAGCGAAAAAACTGGCAGATGATATTGGAAGCACCACTCAAACATCGAGGATCACATATCGACACGTCAACAGGCCCAGCGCTGCTGCTTCGAGTACCGAAAGCTGTTTTAAGGTGAATGTCTTTATCCCTGTTCCTGACAGTCAACACTGACTTAGAAAACAGATTCTCTAAATACGTTCCCAGTCTCTATAATCTCAAAACACTTCTACCAAATATCTGGTCATCTTCAACAATGTCCTTGGAGTCAGTTATTAGGGATGCAGAAGTACTACAAAGTAATTGGAGAGGCTGAAAGTGACTGCACTGCTGTTCTGAAGTCAGAGATCAAGTATGGGTGGCAAAATGGAAAAGGGAAGGCGCAAACAAAACACTTCTGCCAGGATATGCAGTTGAGTGTTTTTGCAGTTTTGCACTCCAGAAATTTTTCCTACAGTAATATCTTTGATGTTGATCCTTTCTTCTCCTCCTGTGTCAACTGCAACAACTGAAACATCTTTCTCGACACTCAAAACTCATTAAGAATTGGTTAAGAAACCGTTGTGGGCAAAACTGCTGAACAGGGCTTGCTTTGTTATATGTCCATAGAGACATCATTATTAATAAAGAAAAAATTATAGATGGGTATATTGAGAAGGGCCGAAAGAACA
Source organism: Schistocerca cancellata (assembly GCF_023864275.1). Taxonomy (NCBI): domain Eukaryota; kingdom Metazoa; phylum Arthropoda; class Insecta; order Orthoptera; family Acrididae; genus Schistocerca; species Schistocerca cancellata. The sequence continues at coordinate 777,772,996 of NC_064628.1, read as the reverse complement.
GAAAAAGTATGTTTTCTTAAGTACAAATAATATTTATTATAATGACAGTTGTTCTTCTGTGATTTAAAAAGATTGTATAATTAACATTCACACATTTAGATTACAGTAGAAAAACTGAAAAAAATGCGAATCAGGTGCCAATATGCATGCACCATGCTAAATATACATTGCACATGTAGAGAACTAAAATGAAAAGTGTAACCACGACTGCTTTTTGTAAAAAGATCTTCTTTGCCAGATTAATCACTCAGTGTGTCAAAGAAATACAATATTACATTCAAAACTATGGCTTTATGTACCTGCAAGTAAACTTTGAGCTACTGTAACGATGTAATATCATTCTCACTGTTTACATTGTACTTCTTTGGAGGTATCAGTCTCAAATACATAACATAACATAATTAATATGGCTATTGCATTTTTATTCCCAATATGTTTGTTTAAAAACGACTATCATTGTGAATAAAAACAAGAAAGAAATATTTGAATATCTATTCAAGACTTTACAATTGTGTGTATAGACTAAACTGTCAAAAAAATAACTGTCAACAAATTAAGAACTACAGTTTTCAAAGCATTTTATTCTAATTTCAGTTTATTTGCTTTTAATTTGCTTATCAGCACTTGGTTAACAAATGCTTACAAACTTGTTGTTATATGTTAACAATTATATAAAAGAAGTTCTTCAGAAAAAAGTTGCGAATATTATACATTTCAAGAAATTTACAACTTCTCTATCTAAAATAAAACACATTTTTGCAGTTCTTTCATATTTTGAAACATCAAAACGGCTTGAAACAGTTTTTGAAGTTTTTTTCTCTTAACTTTCAAGGGGAGGGGCCCTGAATGTTTCTTCACATCTAGGCATCCGCCCACACCCACAAAGCTTCACTAACCCGCCCCTGGACGGAAATTGGTAAATGTGATGTACATGTATAGATAGAGACAAAGAAATGATTCAGAAAAATTGGATGATTTAAAGACAAAGGGCTTCACAATTTGACCAAGTCAATAATGTGTTGGTCCACCTCTGGCACTGAGTTGGTGAATGTCCTTCTGAAGGATATCATGCTGAATTTTGCCCAATTGGTGCGTTAGATCCTCAAAATCCCTAACAGGTTGGAGGACCCGGCCCATAATGCTCCAAACGTTCTCATTTGGGGAGAGATCTGGCGACCTTGCTGGCAAGGTAGGGTTCCACAAGCATGAAGAGAAGAAGTAGAAACTCTCGCTGTGTGTGGGTGGGCGTTACCCATTATCTTGTTGAAATGTAACCCCAGGATGGCTTGTATTGAAGGGCAACAAAACGGGGCTTAGAATATCGTCAATGTTCCGCTATGAAAAGAAATGGTACCTCAGTCCATCACTCCTGGTTGTTGGGCCATATTGTGGGCGACAGTCAGGTTGGTATCCCACTTCTGTCCAGGGCATCTCCAGACACGACTTCGGTCTGAAAACTCATTGACTGCGGCAGAATTGTCTTCAGTGATGAGCCCTGCTTCCAACTGAGCCCCAATGAGAATCGAGGACGTATCTGGAGACACTCCAGACGGAAGTGGGATGCTGACATGAGCCGGCCGGAGTGGCTGTGCGGTTCTAGGTGCTACAGTCTGGAACCGAGCGACCGCTACGGTCGCAGGTTCGAATCCTGCCTCAGGCATGGATGTGTGTGATGTCCTTAGGTTATATAGGTTTAATTAGTTCTAAGTTCTAGGCGACTGACGACCTCAGAAGTTAAGTCGCATAGTACTCAGAGCCATTTGAACAATTTTTTTGCTGACATGACTGTTAACCACAATACGACCCTGTTAATCAAGAATGATGATATGGGGTCCCACTTCTTTTTACAGCAGGGCCTCTTTGGCTGTCATCCACGGCACCCTTTGCACACAGCGAGAGGTTGACTGGTTGTCTTCGTGCTGCCAAATCCTACTTTGTCCAGTAAGGTCGTCAGATCTCTCCCCAACTGAGTACGTTTGGCGCATTTTGAGAAGGGCCCTCCAACCTGCTCAGGATTTTGACGGTCTCACGCGCTAATTGGACAGAATTTAGCATGATATCCCTCAGGAGGACATTTATCAACTCTATCAACCAATGCCAAGCCGGAAAACTGTTTACATAAGAGCCAGAGGTAGACCAACGCGTTATTGACTTGCTCAATTTGTGGCACCCTTTTTCTTGAATAAATCATCCAATTTTTCTGACAGTGTAATGATTTGTTTGTACATGTGCATCACATCTACCTATTTCTGTCACATTCGGATAATTCCTTCGTGGCATGCTTGTTTTTTCTTTTTCTTTTTTCTTAGAGTGTATTTAGTTTCGTTCGTGGTGATGTGGCTAAGACAAATTAGCTCTCAAGCGGGCGAACCACAGCAATGAATTACACAGCCAGAAGGACTTAGATTCCACTGCTGTCTGCCTAAGGATCATGTTTGCTAATCGTAAGTCAGTGTTTGCAGGATTGTGTATGTTATCATTGTAGGCATTGATTACTCTACACAACTGTTCATGAGCGATTCTGTGCAGCACGGTTGATGCAAGAACTTTTGTAAAGTGCATTTTATCGTTGCAGAGTGTGATTCAATTTTTCTTATGATGCAGTCGTTATGGCCTGTGAAGATGCTGTTTAGCTAAGCACACAACATAACAGACAACTACAATGAGTAGTCGTAAGACTACTAAGAGCATGTTTACCAATCCTTTGCTTTTAGCTCACAGGTAGTTGAAGAACTTACACTTCACACAAGACATTTGTAACAGACGATTTACTGTCCATTTCATTATCCGCACATACAAACTCAAGTATCGGGCGCTGCACAGGTTGAATGCCTGCTGGAGCAGATGGACATCGACAGCACCGCAGTCGCACTGCACTTCCACAGTGAGCGTGCCACTGTCTCGCCACGTCAGTGCACCGGCCAATACCGTTCCATGCACTCCTTATTTAGGCTGCACAGTGTGCAGCCAGGCAGTTCAGTGTTCGTGCTTGATACCTACAGATCAATCTTTGTTGTTCTAGAACTATTGGATAATTACCTTGCGAGGTGCCGGGGCTAGCAGTGTATTTAGCACTAAATTCTTCTAGAATCTTCATAAGTAAATGATGCTCTAAGCCCCCCCTATTCTAACTCCGACTTTTGCTGTTGCAAATGGATTAAGAAGAAACGCGAACTGACTGTAATCGACCCTGCAAATGGAGTAGAAAAGACTTTGGCACCTGCAATAAATTAATTTGATAGAAATTAATTAAATAAAGGAAATTTTCATTAACGTAGTGAGAAATGAAAGGGTTGCTCTACCGATTAACAGAATGAAAGTTCTGTCCAAAATAACAATTTGATTTATTATGACTAAACTCAAAATCATAAACAAAACACATGAAACATTTACAATACATCAAATTGGATACTCAAATAAATGCTGTGAAGGTGAAGTTGTCCATAAACTAGATTGTGACATTTATGACGAAGTGGTATGTGGAGCCAATTCCTTGCAACTCAAATCTTAAGAGAAACACCCAGCCAACCCAACATCGATTGCTGCTACAGTAGTGAGAACTCAGACAATGAACATCCAAGACAGAACCACGTAAGAAAAGACGGGAACAGGCGCGCTCTGCTGATCTCAGATTATCATAGAGCAAATTCCCTAATCTGCCGATGCTGCGGACATACATTACCAAGCTGTCTTCTTAACTGCAAGGACACGATCTGGTGTACTGGAAGCGATGACTGGTTGCTTCGACGTCCTGTCGTGGTGATGATAATGTCGCAAGTATAGCCCGAAACAAATTATCCTGGTCTGGTTGTTCCAGACTAAAGACTTCCTATCAATACAAATGCGCCTCTGAGGGAGAAGAAGAAGGCGCCACACAATCACTGACAGTACAGTGATTGGTTTTAACAAGCAAAGTCACACAGTAACTCCGATACAGTCAACTTTAGCCAAAACTGCTCAAGACAGACAACATAGGCCGCTTGTACGCAAAACGCTCAATTGCCAACTGTACTCGGAAAGCTACGTTGAAGACGAAACTTCAGCAACTCCGTCAATAAGTTACAATTAAATAAAAGTATATTAGGCAGCCAACAGAAGGCAGGCTGTCCAGAGCAACGAGAGCTCAGTCTTGTAACCTACTCCGACCGAAAGGCGAGAGCCGACTCCCTCCAGAGCACCCGTACAAGCCGAACACAGAACATTCCCGCCCCCACGACAGTGGCCGTGGTTAAACGTTCCAATCAGCAACTCGAAAACCGGCGGAAAATTCCACTCTATTGCCGATGCACTACTAGTCCACCAATGGAGATACTTGGCGCCAATATCTGCGCCGATTTTGCTACGTCACGGAGCTATCCCGTGAGCAAGCCAATCACAGTTCTGATTTTGCAGAAAACGCGGGAATTTGCTCGCCAAGACTGCCTGGGAACACAAGTCATTCTCACGCCTCGCTGGTAGCCCGCCAGAAAGTGTTTTCACTAAGTTTCTGCGAAGTAACGGAATATCTAGCCCAGCCGTTTCATCAGGCCCCTGTGGGCGTGTTGCCGCCGCTCTTATGACAATGCCGGCATCTGGAAAGCATCCACTCGACTCCCTCACACCCGTCAGCTTAACCCTTCCAAAATCAGCAGAACCCGCCTGTCATCGGACCACCCGGGTGACTAGAGACGCTTCGTGGGAAGTCAGCGTGTGAAGGAATAGCAACTTTTCACCGCATGCAATTAGAGAGGAAAATTGAATTACTCAGAGTAAGATGGAAATATGAGAGGGGGCTCATGCCACCTCTCAACCTTGCATGTCATTCTCTGGTTCAATCTTGGATTTGTCTCTCTGATGCTCTTAGTCTTGTTGTCATCATTGTGGCGACTGTTTTGCGTAGTACCTCGTTGTCATAAGTTTATTTGTCCTTGTGCGGGTCTGTTGTCTTGTCCATAGTCTCTCTGTTATGTTTCGATCTAAATACCGTTGGGTTGGGTTACTCTTCCGCAGGTGGCTCTCCCACCTGGCAGCTCCCTCCATTTCTCATTTATGCATTCACCGACATGGCCGCTGATATCTGGCTACCATGGATACAGTGTCGGCAACGAGGAAAAGGAGAGTTATTCAGTGGCATGGATGCTCAATTGCTTCGCTTGCTGGGGCAACAGCAGTAGTTAATACAGCAGCAGCTCCAGTTAGAATTATTACAAATGTCGCTCAGATTCAACCACGCAGTTGCCTCCAGGCTCGAGTTCCATCAATACCATAAACAACTGAGACAGTCATACTGCTCTTGGGTCACTTATTTGCATGGTCTCAGACGAAAATTCGATTTCACTTGCCCCAATCTAGGCTGTAAGGCTTCGTATGCAGACTCCTTGATTCATGAGGTCGTGGTCCAGCTTGCACCGTATCTGGAGGTCCACACTGCGTCGTTGAATCTAGATAATCCCTAACTGAAGGGTATTTTGCGCATCGCACACTTGTTCGAAATCGCAAAGGTGGCTTGTGAATGACTGATGTCCAGGCCACAAGTTGCAGCAGTCCACACACTTTGGCGCACTTCCATTCTTGGACAGCAGGCAGAGGATAGCTCCCAGGGAGTGCCGTCATGATTCGTCCTTGTCTGTTGTCTCTATGACATCTGAGCCTCTGGTCACGCATTGCGGATCATTAGGGCCACTCCCTTCGTGCCCACAGTGCTTTTCCACTCATTTCCGGCTGGATTGTTCAGATCATTGACGGTCCTGCACATTTTGTGGCAATAAAGGGCATATTCGATCTGTGTACAGTCCTCTCTTGTCCTGCTCTGTGAGAAAGTCAGGACACTGTATGTGCACTGCAGTCTGTAATTGCACTGAACGACCCTTTCAAGTGGAAGTTGTTTCTCACACTCTGCATTTATGAAAAGTCCATTTTCAGGTTGACACTGGGGCCACCGTTTCTCTGATCAATCTGGCAACATATACATGCCTGGGCTTGCCAGAGTTGCCTCTTACTTCATGGCATTTGGTGGCCTTTGGGGATAATTCTATCCCCCTTTGTGGACAGTTCTTCGTCAAGGCAACATAACAAACATGTTATATGGTTCATTACGCTATTTGTTGTTGACTACCCATCAGCTACTAACATTTTTACCTTCAAACCCTTTACACTGTTTGGGTTTTCTATCTCTGATGAAGTCAAAGTTGTGTCCACTGCAGTTCCTTTTTAGGGACTGGAAGACCTTTTTTATGCGTTTGCTTCACTATTTAAGCCGGATTTGGGGTGCACAATGGGTTTTCGTGCACATGTCGCTCTTCAGCTGGACACCACATCTCGTTTTTACCATGCCATATCCAGTCGAGTGGCCTTATGCACTGTGATGAAGTAGATTCTGGATCGTCTCCAGCCTGCTGAAGTTACTGAACCTGTGAAATATAGCACATAGGCCATTCCCCTCAAGAAGCTCAATGGTTCTCTTCGAATATGTGCGTATTTCAAGGCTACCATCACATGCTCAGTCGCTGGTTGAAAGTTGTCCTGTACCCTGGACACAAGACCTCCTTAACAAACTTGCTGGTGGGGAGTTCTACTCAAAGATTGGCCTGCTGGTGCTTTTAGATGAGGAATCTCAGAACATTGTTGTTGTCAGCACGCCCTCTGCGTTAAATAAGGACAACTGACTACCGCTTGGCATTACCTCAACTCCAGCATTTTTCCAAACATGTCTGAACAACTGATGCAGTGCATTCCAGCTTGTGTGAATTATCTGTATGATCTTATTGTTATAGGACCCTCCTATCAGGAGTATTTGCAAAATTTCTGCACCCTCTTTACCACTCTGCAGGATGTAGGTCTGCATTGTCGTTTGGAGAAGTGTCGATTTTTTCTACCAGAAGTAGAGTATTTGGAGCATTGGCTCACAAAAACTAAATTAACCCTACTGATTGGAATGTCACCACCATCGATTCTCTTCCCTGCCCAAAGAACCCACCTGAACTGCAGGTGTTTTTGGACGAAGTCAACTATTATTCCAACTCCTCAATGATTTGCTTCAGAAAACAGTGCCCTACGACTGGAACCTCGCCTTTGACAGGGCTTCTAACCAATTAAAGACCATACTCAAATCCGTTGCTATCTTGGCCAACACATCTGCTTGTGGCATTGGTGTGATTCTGGCACACAGAAATGAGGATGGATCTGAACACCCAATTGCTTATACATCCAAGACATTGGCCCCTGCACAGGCATGAGGCATTGTTGATAGTGTATGCCATTAAAAAATTTCATGTCTACTTTCTTGGTGTGAACTTCATTCACATTATGGACCAGAAGCACTTGGTTACCTTATTCAGGCCTCTTTCAAAACTCTCAGAGTGAACAAATGGACGCTTACACTGGTGGACACTGTTCCTGAGTGCTTAAAATTATGCCATCCAGTTTAAGCCCATGACACAATGTTCTAATGTCGATACCTCATCACATCTACCCTTTGGATAGGACTCTAATTTCGACCAACCAGAGGTCCTCTGCTTCCACACTGATACTGCTAGGCAACATACATTGTATTGTTTCCCCATTACAACCACACATGTCGCTGCCTCCACACACCACAACTCCACCCAACAGCAGGTCCTGCAATATGTGGCCCATGGCTGGCCGACCCACCTCACCTGTTGGTTTGGCAACTGAGCTCAAACCCTGGAAAATACTTTCACATATGCTGTCAGTTGTCGATAACATTCTTCTTTTTATTACTGACATGCATTGGGTGGTGATACCTGGCGAACTGTAGCAACAAGTCCTGAACTTGCTCCACTGGGGACATTAGGGGATGTCCTGTATGAAGGCTTTGGTTTTTTGACACATGTACAGCCTGGGTATCAATAGTGACATCAAGTGAATGGTCCATGTTTGAACGGTGTGTGTCCAGCACCAAGCAGCACACCCACAGTCATTTGCACCCTGGCCATCTCTGGGACTACATTCACCTCGATGTTATGGACCCATTTTTAGGGTCAAAGTGGTTGCCTATTGTGGATACCTACTCCAAATACCCATATGTGGCGTCCACCATGACCGATGCCACCTTCAATGCCTTGGTCCAGGTTTTGGCCACCAAAAGACTACCTCACAGATAATGGCCCCCAATTCATGGCATCTGTTTTCAGAGAGCTCTTTGAGCCAATGTCATAAAACATATTCTCAGCCCTCTGTTTCATCCTTCCTCGAATGGTGAAGCAGAACGCCTCATACACACCTTTAAGCTACAAAGAAGAAGACTGTCGAATTCTCTGCCACTACCTCCACCCTCAATCTGTTTTTGAACACCTATTGCACTACACCATTTGACAGTTGTAGCCCCACCAAGCTGCTCCATGGGTGGCAGCCATGGACACTGCTTTGTCTTCTGATGCTGCCCCTCCTGCACTCTGCTATCAGCCTTCCTAGAGTTATGCACCTGACATGGCTGTGGGAGCCTGCTCCTATGGGTATGGGAGTCCTATGGCTTGGTCACCTGCAATGATAGTAGGCCTAGAGACCCACGTGCATTGGATTACGTCTGTTCAAAAACAGAAGGGGCTAGAGGGTCGCCACTACAAACAGCTCTGACGTGAAGCATAGACGAAAAATCTCTCGTTGCTGTCTCTTCCTCCCATTCTACCTTCTGGTGACCACAAGGCTCCAGGGCCAGTGTCATTGGCGACTGCCGGTGCCTGCCCACAAGTTTTCCAGCACTACCTTCTGCTTAAGTGCGAATCGGAGGAATCCTCCGGCACCCTCACTTCCAGTGACATTACAATGGACACCAATGACCACCAATCCTTTCCCATCCCCAGGTCGAAGCGTCCAGGTCGTCACCCATACCTTCTTTCCATCCCCCAGGGCACTGTTTGGGGCAATTTCGCCCATATGTATCTACTTTGTGGAGGAGGGATCTGGTATCAGGCGCTGCAGAGGTTGAAAGTCCACCAAAGAAGGACTTTGATAGCCAATAGAGGGCACTGCGGCCGTGCTGTGCATTCATGGCGAACATGGCACCATCTCACCATGTGAGTGCACTGGCCAGTACCATTCCATATGGCCGGTATTTAGGCAGCTGCACAGTGCACATCCAGGCATTTCAGTACTCATACTTGATCCATCTTTACTGTAATAGAACTGCTGGATAACTACCCTGCGTGTCACCCTGTTATTCTTCTGGTTGTGTCTTGGATTTGTCTCTCTGCTGCTCTTGGTTTGTTGTCATTATTGTGGCAATTGCTATGCATAGCACTTCGTTATCGTAAGATTGTTTGTCCTTGTCCTGGTCTGTTGTCTTGTCCATAGTCTGTCGGTTGCGTTTCGTTCTTCATATCGTTGGGCTGACTTACTCTTCAGCAGGCGGCTCTCCCACTGGCGACTCACTCCATTTCTGCATTCACAGATGTGCATGATGATCTCCGGATACTGTGGATATAGGAAAAACATTAGTACCACAACATATTTGGCACAGGAACCCACCAGAGTCTGTAGTGATGTAGGAAATGAGCAGAGAATTCAGTGGAAATATGGAAGAAACATCTAGAGGGAGCTGTCAACTGTTTGTCACAGATAGCGCAATGCATCTCTTTCCAGCATCCCACATTCTATGACACAAAGTAGATGAAGTCTGCTGTTTGCTACGAATGTGTCAGCTATCTGGATCTACAGCTTCATAACATTGTTAGTCGATTTCAGGAAATTACATGAGTTCGTATTGCAGTTCGTTTTTGTTAACGTACGAGGTGCATTCAAGTTCTAAGGCCTCCGATTTTTTTTCTAATTAACTACTCACCCAGAATCGATGAAAGTGGCGTTACTTCTCGACGTAATCGCCCTGCAGACGTACACATTTTTCACAACGCTGACGCCATGATTCCATGGCAGCGGCGAAGGCTTCTTTAGGAGTCTTGACCACTGGAAAATCGCTGAGGCAATAGCAGCACGGCTGGTGAATGTGCGACCACGGAGAGTGTCTTTCATTGTTGGAAAAAGCCAAAAGTCACTAGAAGCGAGGTCAGGTGAGTAGGGAGCATGAGGAATCACTTCAAAGTTGTTATCACGAAGAAACTCTTGCGTAACGTTAGCTCGATATGCGGTTGCGTTGTCTTGGTGAAACAGCACACGCGCAGCCCTTCCCGGACGTTTTTGTTGCAGTGCAGGAAGGAATTTGTTCTTCAAAACATTTTCGTAGGATGCACCTGTTACCATAGTGCCTTTTGGAACGCAATGGGTAAGGATTACGCCCTCGCTGTCCCAGAACATGGACACCATCATTTTTTCAGCACTGGCGGTTACCCGAATTTTTTTTTTGGTGGCGGTGAATCTGTGTGCTTCCATTGAGCTGACTGGCGCTTTGTTTCTGGATTGAAGAATGGCATCCACGTCTCATCCATTGTCACAACCAACGAAAAGAAAGTCCCATTCATGCTGTCATTGTGCGTCAACATTGCTTGGCAACATGCCACACGGGCAGCCATGTGGTCGTCCGTCAGCATTCGTGGCACCCACCTGGATGATACTTTTCGCATTTTCAGGTCGTCATGCAGGATTGTGTGCACAGAACCCACAGAAATGCCAACTCTGGAGGCGATCTGTTCAACAGTCATTCAGTAATCCCCCAAAACAATTCTCTCCGCTTTCTCGATCGTGTCGTCAGACCAGCTTGTGCGAGCCCGAGGTTGTTTCGGTTTGTTGTCACACGATGTTCTGCCTTCATTAAACTGTTGCACCCATGAACGCACTTTCGACACATCTATAACTCCATCACCACATGTCTCATTCAACTGTCGATGAATTTCAATTGGTTTCACACCACGCAAATTCAGAAAACGAATGATTGCACGCTGTTCAAGTAAGGAAAACGTCGCCATTTTAAGTATTTAAAACAGTTCTCATTCTCGCCGCTGGCGGTAAAATTCCATCTTCCGTACAGTGGTGCCATCTCTGGGACGTATTGACAATGAACGCGGCCTCATTTTAAAAGAATGCGCATGTTTCTATCTCTTTCCAGTCCGGAGAAAAAAAATCGGAGGCCTTAGAACTTGAATGCACCTCGTATTTCATCCTGTTATTTGAGCAAATGTTCTGCCTTTTTATAGTTTGCTGTCAGACATTCGCCATTACTGGCTCGCTGAGTCAACAACTTCACTGATTATGAGACATAAATATCTTTGCACCACCACTGGCACAGGTATCTGGATGACTACCAATGAAAATTTTATATGATGATTTACTATGCCAGATTCTAGACAACCCCCATTCATCACCTATGACAGCATAATTACTATATTCAAATGTATACCACATTTTTAAGTTACCTGGACCTCTAGTTCATTCACGACTATGCGGGGAAACTGAAAGAGGCCAGTCGAGAACTCTCGCTGTTGCTCACCGGCGAGTTTGTCGCCTTTCAGACATCAGTAGGTGCTCATAACTGTACGTTGTACCAAAATAGGATAACAGCTGTTGATGATGCAGCAATTAAAGACACATGAGTCCTCAGATAATACTACGCCACTATTTGGTCCAAACATTAGATTTTCGCCATGAATATCCATACTTATGACAATACCGACCCTCATCTAGACTTTCTACAACAAACTAGTTGCTATAGATGATTGTTGAAAGGTCACAGGTTGCACACCATTTGCTTATCTGAATTTATGCAAAAGCAGAGCAAATAATTCAACGATTCATGGACAACATAACACAAAACCTCACGTTCTGTTACACCTACATTCAAGATAATCTCATGACACATAATGGAGTAGATCGTCTCCACCACGGTCACAAGACGTTTACATGGCTAGGTGAACATAGTTTGACCGTTACTGCATCCAGTCACGACTTTGGAGCAGCAAGTAAAGGTACAATTTCTGGATTACTCAGTCAGCACACAGAAGGACTTCACCTGGCGCAGGAAGAAGGAAGATTAGGGTTTAATGTCCTGTTGACATAGAGGTCATTAGAAACGTAGCACATCAGCTTGGGGAAGAGAGGGAGGTATATCGTTTTCATAGAAACCATCCCAGTGTTTGCCTTAAGCGAGTTAAGCATACTATGGGAAACTTAAATTTGGACAGATGGAAGGGGATCTGAACTGTTGTCCCCCTGAACGTGAATCGAGTGTCTGACCACTGTGTCACTTCCAGTTGGTGGTGACAGAAGAGTGGTAGCTATTGCTGTTTTTCCAAAGCCCTCGACAGTACACAAACTAAGATAAAGTCTAATATCAGATTCAGGTTGTCAACAGCTAGAAAATACATTACAGAGGTATGTGCAATGCACATTGCATTTCTTGATCTCAAGGCTACCATTGGAGATGCGATGCCCTCTAAATTTTGAGAATATTTCTCGTGGAGAAACAGTGTCTGGCTTACAACTACTTCAAAAATGGCTTGAAAGCAATCTCGACAACGATAAAATATTTATTTACAGTGATTACTGGTTTCAGTCAGCAGTTGATGCTCTTGGAGTTCCAACACCTGCTCCATTCACGATCACGGTATAAATGGTCTGAAGATGGTCACAGTATTACCGAAACTAGTAAAATATTGTAAATAAATGTTTTACTGCGGTCGAGACTGTTTTTAATTAATTTTGAAAGCAATGCTCTTCACTCATCCATCACCACAAGCAACTCCAGTCAACGCAGTATATGTCTTGTTGACTGCAATAGAAGCTACCTAGCAACAATTAATTGACTTTCCATTGCAATCTCTCATATTTTTCAGTTAGTTGTTATGTCCGTTATTAGTGTGCTGGTCACAATATGACAAAGAACGTTATGTGGCCATTGCTGTCATTACAAAGGTTTGACACTTTACACCATGGGTGGGCAATCAGCTGCCAGCGGGCCAGATCCAGCCTGCAACCTGCAATTGGCTTCAGCCCAGTTCGCAGAAGTAGTTCATGGTGGAGGAGGGCGAGAGGCGAGAGAGAGAGAGAGAGAGAGAGAGAGAGAGAGAGGCCTGCAGAATTTTGCAGCGTAATTTTGTAAGACAGCTATCGTAAAACGTCGTGTGTTTGGTAGCTGAGTGGTCAGCGCGACGGAATATCATACCTAACTGCCCGGGTTCGATTCCCGGCTGGGTGTTGTGTTGTCCTTATCATCATCATTTCATCCCCATCGACACGCAAGTCGCTGAAGTGGTGTCAACTCGAAAGATTTGCACCAAGCAAACGGTCTACCCGACGGGAGGCGCTAGGCACAAGGCATTTCCTGTAGTGAAACAATGTTCATCATGCATAAATAAACGTAAACATCTGAAGAGCGGTTAACATAAAATGAACATACTCTAAAAAATGCGCGTTTTGAGGTATAATTTGCTGGCGTTGCATGTCGGGAAAGGTGTGCTATTCATATCGGTGTGCTACACTATAAACGCTCACGTCACAGGAGATATGCATTACGAATGCTGCTGTTACGTCACGTGATGAGGCCGCCTGCGAGCTTAAACAGGATGTGAATCAGGACCGTGAAGCACCAAAGGTTGCTCATGCCTGTTTTACTACGACCAAAAACTACTCGTATTCACTTTATGCCATAAAACTGGAGAGAGCATATCACTACAGGTGCGACATCTACTGTGACAGCCCAATTCACTACTTATTTCAGGCACGTTAGTGGTATGTGGAATACACCAGCACTTGCTCTTAACCCGCATTAAAACAACTGTAACACAATTAGGTTTTAAATCTGTTGACAGCATGCAGGATGAGGATTGTGAACTAAAACTGCTTCTTGTTTCTTTGTACAGCTCGCAACTTTGGCATGTCAACATATCAGTCACAAATGCAATTGTCAACATCAAATGCACCCTTGTTCGTTGCAGATGAGTTTCGACATCTGATGATCTACTCACTTTGTAGACTGTCATACACAACAGTTAAAGTGACAATACATCTAGTCAAGAGAGCATTTGTCTGGTATAAGGTAGGAATGGTCTGCAAAAGATCAATCTGGAAACACAGTGGATGCACGGATCTCTGAAGAAACGTTTCCAAGAGGGAAATGACGCGAAATTTTCGTTTTTGGTATCACTTATTCACAGTGTCTGAAGAAGTGTTGTAACCCAAGTACCAAATTTTACTTAAGGTTCAAAAATGGCTCTGAGCACTATGGCACTTAACTGCTGTGGTCATCAGTCCCCTAGAACTTAGAACTACTTAAACCTAACTAACCTAAGGACATCACACACATCCACGCCCGACGCAGGATTCGAACCTGCGACCGTAGCAGTCGCGTGGTTCCAGACTGTAGCGCCTAGAACCGCTCGGTCACACCGGCTGGCTTTATTTAAGGTACACAAGTATTGTACCTCTGAAGATTGACAGTTGTCACTCAACATATTTTTGAACTCAGATTGCTTTGAAGTCTGAAAGATAAACAAATTTCCTTAGTATACGCAAAACAAATAATTTCTTATTAATGTAGTTATGGCTGCCCCATTTTTCGAAGCAACGATGTGAAACTCTTGCTTGATCAGAACAACTGAGTAAATCCTATTAGAAACAGACGACAAATCGACTGTCATAAAAAAATAGTACACCCTTTTAGAGGTTTCCAGTTCACTTATGATTTATTGTTGCAACAGTGCACAGAGTACATGAAATAATTAAGTTTACAGATCAATAGCGCAAACGGTTCTGAGGTACCAGGTATCGATCCTTGCTGAAACACCTATATCAGTACATGGTGTATCCTCCATAGGCGCCAATACAGCGCTGTCTCTGGCAACCAGTCGATCGTGCACTTGGCAAATACTATCCTGGGATGTGTTACTCCACGCCTGCTCGATCTGTTCGCGTAATTCGGTAAGAGTCCGTTGACAAGTCGCGTGGGTCACTTTTCGTCCCGTCATATCCCACAAACGATCGATTGGAGACATGTACGGAGGTCGTGCTGACCAGGGAGGTCGTTTGACGTTGAATTTCATGGGCAGTGTGTGGGCGGATATTATCCTGTTGCAACAACACATCACCTTCCTTTTGCGTGAATAGTAAAAGAATTGGTCTAACAACATTCTGCATGTACCGAGTGCAGGTTAACGTCCCCTCCAGAAACACCAAAGGCAAACGAGAGTTGTAACTTATCGCATCCCAGACCATAAGGTCTGAGGTGGGTGCAATGTATCTTGGATGAATGCACCCTATGAGAAAGAGCTCATCAGATCCACGTCGTACGCGCAAACGACCATCACTTGCGTGCAGACAGAATCTGTTTTCTACGCTGAAGACCACGGCTAGCCGTTCCATCTTCTATTTGATCCTGTGACGGCACCAGTCGAGCCATGCATGTCGATGCTGTGGCGTGAGTGGAAGTTGGGCTAGAGATGTATGTGCATGTAGTCCCACTGCTAATAATCGGTTCACAACAGTTAGTGTTGGAACATCTGGCCCCACAACCCCTCTTATCAGTGCCGTGGTAGCTGTACGATCTGCCACTGCAGTCCTTACCCCGTCAGGATCCTCGTACTGCAAGGACTGCAGTGGCAGATCGTACAGCTACCACGGCACTGATAAGGGGTTTGTGGGGCCAGATGTTCCAACACTAACTGTTGTGAACCGATTATTAACTATGGGACTACATGCAAGTACGAGGATCCTGACGGGCGTTTGTGCTGTATGGACGTGCAGAACCACATCTACACGTGTGAGAATATTCGCGTGACTACTGATACCATCAGTGTTGCACAATTGAAGCACTACGTCCAACTTGTGTGGCAAGTCGCAAAAAGAACTATTCCCCCCCCCCCCCCCCCAATCGGAAGGCCAGAATTCGGCCCCTTTCAAACTCGCTCATTGGGCTGTAGGAAGCACAAGTGCATCTCCATGGCATGTTTGCCTGCCTGATTTACACGTTTGCATAACATTGAGACTTCTGGCTGTGAGCATTCCCTATTAAAGGGCGAACACAGATGACGGTCTGGTAGCTATGTCACTACGCTATCTGTTGGAGGACAACATTGAAACCATTATCAGTACATCTACTGTCTACCAGATGGCATATGCCATCATTGGATCAAAATCAACATCTTCTTTGAAGGGGTACCAATTTTTTCTGGCAGTGTATGTTTAAAAAAACAGCCTCTACTGCAGTGGAGCTGCTTATCACCGAGGCTGCGCAGTATAGAAAAGACACACTACTTGTTCGTGACCCAGGAGGTTGGCTGTCGACTCATTGTACACAGTTCATTTTTTGAGCACAATATGCTGATTGCACAGAGAAAAGTACAGTACTCGAAACCAAGTCCTATCATATTTGATTATGAGCTGTAGGTGTCAACCTAGCTACCACAGTAAACCCTTCAAAGTCCAATACCATCTCATCATAGAAGTAAAACCAAGATCACAGCGTCCGGTCATTGAGCAAGGACACAACGCAAGTGGGCCTCCGCCAGGTTCAAAATGGTTCAAATGGCTCTGAGCACTATGGAACTCAACATCTTAGGTCATAAGTCCCCTAGAACTTAGAACTACTTAAACCTAACTAACCTAAGGACATCACACACACCCATGCCCGAGGCAGGATTCGAACCTGCGACTGTAGCAGTCCCGAGGTTCCGGACTGCAGCGCCAGAACCGCTAGACCACCGCGGCCGGCCCTCCGCCAGGAGTGCCAGCATTTTATTCTGAGTCGAAAGAAGCTTATTGACACCCTGTGATACTACGTGAAGCTGGGAGGTGTGTTTCTGGCTGGTACCACTGTTTGCATTGTAACCATGGTGATTTGTGTGTTGGTGGTACTGCGGCCACATAAATTCAGTTGCGCTTGTCTGTTTCCAAATAGTTGTATACAGCATCCCTCCTCTTTGGCTCTGGCTCTGAGCACTATGGGACTCAACTTCTGAGGTCATTAGTCCCCTAGAACTTAGAACTAGTTAAACCTAACTAACCCAAGGACATCACACACACCCATGCCCGAGGCAGGATTCGAACCTGCGACGGTAGCGGTCTCGCGGTTCCAGACTGCAGCGCCTAGAACCGCACGGCCACTTCGGCCGGCCCCTCATCTTTAAGACAGCATATTAGGCTGCGCAGGCCAAATTTATGCCAGGCTTCAGTATGGTGGGAAAAGGGGGGGGGGGTTGTCACTTCAGACACCAGGAACACACCTCCTCCAACCAAAAACTCTGTCTGGGGAGTTGGGCACTGAAGGACCATTGCTGAATGTGGCACCCAGCTGGATGATGGTGGCACTGGGAATATGATATTGTCAGCACCAGTGTCGCCATGAGAGGGGAGTGTGTCCATGGGATTGTTGGAGGCTGCTGTTTCTTGCTGTGGAGGCCGTGTGGAAATCCAGTTCATGGCACCTGCAGAAAACTGGTGCAGCTGTCTGTCCTGCTGCTGGAGGGGGTGGTACATGCTGAGCCATCCAAAGCTCGGGTCGCAGGTGGTATGGCATGGAATACTCTGCCATAACCAACCCAGGCCACAGCTGATTTTCATGTCACTTTCAGTGGTGACCAGCTGCCTCCTCATAAATGCAGCGTCCCAGATAATCTGCCAAATGGTCGCACCCACAACTTGAAGCCTCGGTAGAACATTGATGTTCGCTCATGCTGCTGTGAATGGATGAGGTGGATGAAGGGTCTGAGGTTGTCTGTGATACAGGAGCTCTGCAGGCTTCCCACTTAGCCTCCGTCCCCTCCCCAGCAACTGATGTAACCCTGTAAGTATTCAAGATAACCGTTAATGCATCTACTGTTGAATTTAACTGAACTACTTTGAAAGTGCAGATCATTCACCCCACGTCTCCACGTGGGTTGACGATGGAAAGGACGAAAATAATTTGGTCAAAATAATTTGTAAACATTGTTGAAGTAAATTGGTGGCCATTGCCTATGACCACTATTCTTGGAAGACCCTCAAAGGTGAAAATTTGTGTGAGCGTCTGGACTGTGGCTTCTGCATTATTTTACACATTCGCCTTGTGTAAGGGAACTTAGAAAAAGCATCTACACCACAACTGAGATAGCATTCCAAAAAGGCCCTACAAAGTTGACGTGTACCCTGTCCCAAATCAGCTGAGATAGCATTCCAAAAAGGCCCTACAAAGTTGACGTGTACCCTGTCCCAAATACCAGATGGCTGTAGCCATAGAGATGCATAGAAGGAGCAGACTGGTGCATATCCACATCTAAATGATTACTCTGCAATTCACAATTAAATGCCCGGCAGTGGGTTCATCGAACCATCTTCAAGCTATATCTCTATCGTTCCATTCTCGAGCAGTGTGCGTTAAAAACGAACACTCAAATCTTTCTGTGAGAGTTCTGATTTCTCTTATTTTACTATGGCGATAATTCCTCCCTATGTGGCGGCAATAAAATATTTTCACACGCTGAGGAGAAAGTTGGTGATTGAAATTTCATCAGAAGATCCTGCCGAAAATCGCCTTTATTTTAATGACTGGTATCCCAATTCTCGTATCATATCTGTGGCATTCTCTCCTCTATTTCTTCTTTGAACTTTTGCGATGTCCTCCGTCAATCCTGTCTGATGCAGATCTCACATCGCTCAGCAGTATTCCAGAAGAGGGCGGACAAGTGTAGTTTAAGCAGTCTCTTTAGTAAACGTACTGCATTTTCTAAGTCTTCCGCCTATAAATCACAGCCTGTGTATTGCTTTCCCCCACAACATTATCTATGTGATCATTCCAATTTAAGTTATTTGTAATTGTAATCCCCAAGTATTTACTTGAATTTACAGCCTTTATGTTTGTGCTTTATGGTGTAACCGAAATTTGGCGGATTCCTTTTAGTACTCATACGATTGGCTTCACACTTTTCATTATTTAGAGTCAATTATCACTCTTCACACCATACAGAAATCTTGTCTAAATCGTTTTACAGTTTGTTTTGATTATCTGATGACTTTATAAGACAGTAAATAACAGTGTCATCTGCAAACAATCTAAGAGGGCCCGTGACACTTCCTTGGAGAACGCCGGACATCAGTTCTATTTTACTCGATGATTTTCCATCAATTACTGTGTTCTACGACATTTATGACAGGCAATAACGTATCCTGTCACACAACTGAGACTATACTCCGTTGGCATGCAATTTGAAGTCGCTTGTGAAGTACGGTATGAAAAGCCTTCTGGAAATCTAAAACTATGGAATCGATTTGACATCCCCTGTCGATAGCACTCATTACTTCGTGAGAATAAAGAGGTGTTTGCGTTTCACAAGACCGATATTTTCTGAATCCGTGTTGGGCGTTTGTCAAAAAATCGTTTTCTTTGGGGGCAACTCATAATGTTCGAACACAGTCTATCTTCCAGAATCCTACTGAAAATCGACATTAGTGATATGGGTCTGTAATTCAGCTGCTTACTCTTATTTGCTACATTCTGAACGCCCGTGGGCCAGGTGCTCAATTTCACTGCCCACTGATGTCCAGTAAGCATGACAGAGAGACAAGGTCTTCGTGTGGGTGTTGACCCTATGTTCTGCATGAAGTAGTGAAAGGACATTGTTACATAATGTAGGTGGAGCTAAGTGAAACTAATCTTCAGATTACTAATTTCTTGTTTTCCAACCAATGCTCAAATATCGTTCTTTAGAAACGTTATCCCACAATTTTTTTATTAACTAAACATAAAGTTTACGAAACCAAAGTATAAACAAGTCATGCAGTGACTAACCTTTTCGTCTAACTGTGCAGAACTCTTTGTTTTGGTACTCACCAATCCTATAATATATGTTTATTTATAGTAAGTAAATAATGTCTTTATGTTTACATAAAAACGCTTATTTCATACCAGATCTCCATCACTAAAAGATGATTATTGCATGCATTTTAGTGTCTGGTTTTATAAACAGTTTCGCGTAGAACGTTAATAATGACTTTAATATTTATGGTACAATTTAAAGGAGTCTTCTCTTTATTGTCATTTCAATGCTGTCTTTAGATTTTCTGTAACTGTTTTGAAAGCGATTTTAGTAGTTTTCGTGTCTAACTATATTATTTGGTGTGGCTATAAAATAATGGGACTGATGCTCTCAAAGTGTAAGTGCGCATATACAAAAGATGAACGACCAATAGCTGTGAAGGTTGGAGCTTTCTCAGTCCAGTGCGGCATCTTTGGTGTCTGTAGACAAATAATTGTGGCCATGGCATTCCTCTGTGTAAGAGCTGTTATTTTGTTTTGCATTGTCCTGCATGAAATAACCGTACATCTTTTTGCTAGGTGTTAATCCTCGAAAAAAAAAAAAGGATGCAGCATGTTGTTCACATACCTGTCAGAACATATTGTTTCATGGAAAAAGATTGGTCCAATAATTTGTCTTTCACTAATTGCACACCACACCTCTGTTTTCACATCATGCAGATGTTGTTGATGTAATTCATGAGTACGTTCGGAGCTCCAGCGCCGATTGTTCTGAGAATTTGCGTACCCTAACAAATGCAGGCATGCAACATCAGAAAAAAAGACATCACAAGATCAGCTTCCCCATCGTGCCCAGACTGTAACAGCCAGTTGCAATAACGACGTCGGGCAACAGTACCTGAGTTCCTCAGTTGATGCACTACAGTTATTATGTATGGTTTCAATTTCACTTTGTGCTCAGATCTGTGAGCTGATGCTCTTGGCACACCAATCTGAAGTGCCAAATGGCGCAGCGATTTTCTCGGACTTCTTTCAAAGGCCTCCCCTATCTCGTCTAATTCTTTTCGGTTAATACACCGGGTTCTCTAGACTTTCGTTTGTGTAACAGATCCAGTCTCTTGAAATTTCTTCACTAATCTGCGTATCGTGGAATTATTGCACACCGGGAAGTTTTCGCACGAATTCAAGCCGACATTCAAAAACGATTTTGTTTTTGCATAGTTCAGCACAAGAAACACTCGTTGATCCTTCGTGTCTACCATACCGAATGGAAACTCATCAGAAAACTCAAAACAAGACACCCAAATATTCAGTCGCACAATATAGAAGACACGCACACGGTGTTTCTGTCTGAGGACCGGGCCCAGAAACAGCCAGGCAGGGAAAGCCCCGGACTCGGCGCAATTGCAATAATGATGTCTAACAACAATATCTGAAGCGATTGAACTTGTCAAAAAAACTCGAAAGAAAATGCCAGTACACTCAGTCGCACAGTGTAGGGGACACGCGCAAAGTATTGGTGTCCGAGAACTATGCATGGGGACAACTGGCAGACGCAGCGGCAACATTTGGCAAACATGCCACGCAACCCGCGGACTCTTCTGGGGTGTCCTTCGTGAGACACCCGGTACTTTCTTTATGAATGTTTGAACTGTGAAGATCCTTTCGGGCAATCAGACAAAGACTGATAAAAGTTCTGGACATGCTTTCCTGTCAAACTGTCAATATAACAATGATAACACGATTTATAGAACGAAATTTTCACTCTACAGCGGAGTGTGCGCTGATATGAAACTTCCTGGCAGATTAAAACTGTGTGCCGGACCGAGACTCGGCACCTTTGCCTTTCGCGGGCAAGTGCTCTACCAACTGAGCTACCCAAACACGACGCACGCCCCGTCCTCACAGCTTTAATTCCGCCAGTACCTCGCCTCCTACCTTCCAGACTCCACAGAAGCTCCCCTGCGATCGCCACAGCCTAGGGTATGTTCGCAGGAGAGCTTCTGTGAAGTTTGGAAAGTAGGAGACGAGGTAGTGGCGGAAGTAAAGCTGTGAGGACGGGGCGTGAGTCGTGCTTGGGTAGCTCAGTTGGACGCCGGCACGGTAGTTCAGCGTGTTCGGTCAGAGAGCCGGTTGGCCACTGTAATAAAGAACTGAGTGCAAGGATCAACAAACGAACTTGAACGGATGTCATGTGACGTCCGCAACGACCAAACACAACGATCAACAACGAACAAAACGAAAAAAAAAAAAAAATGTTGGTAGAGCACTTGCCCGCGAAAGGCAAAGCTGCCGAGTTCGAGTCTCGGTCCGGCACGCAGTTTTAATCTTCCAGGAAGTTTCAACACGATTTATGATTGTAGTTTTCGACATAAAGCGGCAGGAATTTATATTAAAATGAACTATCAATATTAAAGTCGATATATTTTCAGTTAAATAACCAGTGTAGTAACTAATTAAATGACGAAATCATATGGGTCAACTTGCCCCAATTTCTGGGAGAACGCACCCCGTGGAAGGTTAGGTTGGTACAGGTGATGCTACTGCACTAAATGTTTTTGCTGCGCTAGTATTAGTTCTAGTTATAGGAAAGGGGAATTTTGTTAAAAATTCAGTAAAGGCGCGGTTGGGCGATGAAGTCTGGGGCCACTGGCAGTGTATGGTAATAGTCGGCAGCCAGTAGGGTCTGTAATTCAGCTGCTTACTCTTATTTGCTACATTCTGAACGCCCGTGGGCCAGGTGCTCAATTTCACTGCCCACTGATGTCCAGTAAGCATGACAGAGAGACAAGGTCTTCGTGTGGGTATTGACCCTATGTACTATATGAAGTAGTGAAAGCACATTGTTACATAATGTAGGTGGAGCTAAGTGAAACTAATCTTCAGATTACTAATTTCTTATTTTCCAACCAATGCTCAAATATCGTTCTTTAGAAACGTTATCCCACAATTTTTTTATTAACTAAACATAAAGTTTACGAAACCAAAGTATAAACAAGTCATGCAGTGACTAACCTTTTCGTCTAACTGTGCAGAACTCTTTGTTTTGGTACTCACCAATCCTATAATATATGTTTATTTATAGTAAGTAAATAATGTCTTTAAGTTTACATAAAAAACGCTTATTTCATACCAGATCTCCATCACTAAAAGATGATTATTGCATGCATTTTAGTATCTGGTTTTATAAACAGTTTCGCGTAGAACGTTAATAATGACTTTAATATTTATGGTACAATTTAAAGGAATCTTCTCTTTATTGTCATTTCAATGCTGTCTTTAGATTTTCTGTAACTGTTTTGAAAGCGATTTTAGTAGTTTTCGTGTCTAACTATATTATTTGGTGTGGCTATAAAATAATGGGACTGATGCTCTCAAAGTGTAAGTACGCAGGTACAAAAGATGAACGACCAATAGCTGTGAAGGTTGGAGCTTTCTCAGTCCAGTGCGGCATCTTTGGTGTCTGTAGACAAATAATTGTGGCCATGGCATTCCTCTGTGTAAGAGCTGTTATTTTGTTTTGCATTGTCCTGCTTGAAATAACCGTACATCTTTTTGCTAGGTGTTAATCCTCGAAAAAAAAAAGGATGCAGCATGTTGTTCACATACCTGTCAGAACATATTGTTTCATGGAAAAAGATTGGTCCAATAATTTGTCTTTCACTAATTGCACACCACACCTCTGTTTTCACATCATGCAGATGTTGTTGATGTAATTCATGAGTACGTTCGGAGCTCCAGCGCCGATTGTTCTGAGAATTTGCGTACCCTAACAAATGCAGGCATGCAACATCAGAAAAAAAGACATCACAAGATCAGCTTCCCCATCGTGCCCAGACTGTAACAGCCAGTTGCAATAACGACGTCGGGCAACAGTACCTGAGTTCCTCAGTTGATGCACTACAGTTATTATGTATGGTTTCAATTTCACTTTATGCTCAGATCTGTGAGCTGATGCTCTTGGCACACTAATCTGAAGTGCCCAATGGCGCAGCGTTTTTCTTGGACTTCTTTGAAAGGCCTCCCCTATCTCGTCTAATTCTTTTCGGTTAATACACCGGGTTCTCTAGACTTTCGTTTGTGTAACAGATCCAGTCTCTTGAAATTTCTTCACTAATCTGCGTATCGTGGAATTATTGCACACCGGGAAGTTTTCGCACGAATTCAAGCCGACATTCAAAAACGATTTTGTTTTTGCATAGTTCAGCACAAGAAACACTCGTTGATCCTTCGTGTCTACCATACCGAATGGAAACTCATCAGAAAACTCAAAACAAGACACCCAAATATTCAGTCGCACAATATAGAAGACACGCACACGGTGTTTCTGTCTGAGGACCGGGCCCAGAAACAGCCAGGCAGGGAAAGCCCCGGACTCGGCGCAATTGCAATAATGATGTCTAACAACAATATCTGAAGCGATTGAACTTGTCAAAAAAACTCGAAAGAAAATGCCAGTACACTCAGTCGCACAGTGTAGGGGACACGCGCAAAGTATTGGTGTCCGAGAACTATGCATGGGGACAACTGGCAGACGCAGCGGCAACATTTGGCAAACATGCCACGCAACCCGCGGACTCTTCTGGGGTGTCCTTCGTGAGACACCCGGTACTTTCTTTATGAATGTTTGAACTGTGAAGATCCTTTCGGGCAATCAGACAAAGACTGATAAAAGTTCTGGACATGCTTTCCTGTCAAACTGTCAATATAACAATGATAACACGATTTATAGAACGAAATTTTCACTCTACAGCGGAGTGTGCGCTGATATGAAACTTCCTGGCAGATTAAAACTGTGTGCCGGACCGAGACTCGGCACCTTTGCCTTTCGCGGGAAAGTGCTCTACCAACTGAGCTACCCAAGCACGACGCACGCCCCGTCCTCACAGCTTTAATTCCGCCAGTACCTCGCCTCCTACCTTCCAGACTCCACAGAAGCTCCCCTGCGATCGCCACAGCCTAGGGTATGTTCGCAGGAGAGCTTCTGTGAAGTTTGGAAAGTAGGAGACGAGGTAGTGGCGGAAGTAAAGCTGTGAGGACGGGGCGTGAGTCGTGCTTGGGTAGCTCAGTTGGACGCCGGCACGGTAGTTCAGCGTGTTCGGTCAGAGAGCCGGTTGGCCACTGTAATAAAGAACTGAGTGCAAGGATCAACAAACGGACTTGAACGGATGTCATGTGACGTCCGCAACGACCAAACACAACGATAAACAACGAACAAAATGAAAAAAAAAATGTTGGTAGAGCAAAATGGCTCTGAGCACTATGGGACTCAACATCTTAGGTCATAAGTCCCCTAGAACTTAGAACTACTTAAACCTAACTAACCTAAGGACACCACACACACCCATGCCCGAGGCAGGATTCGAACCTGCGACCGTAGCAGTCCCGCGGTTCCGGACTGCAGCGCCAGAACCGCTAGACCACCGCGGCCGGCGTTGGTAGAGCACTTGCCCGCGAAAGGCAAAGCTGCCTAGTTCGAGTCTCGGTCCGGCACGCAGTTTTAATCTTCCAGGAAGTTTCAACACGATTTATGATTGTAGTTTTCGACATAAAGCGGCAGGAATTTATATTAAAATGAACTATCAATATTAAAGTCGATATATTTTCAGTTAAATAACCAGTGTAGTAACTAATTAAATGACGAAATCATATGGGTCAACTTGCCCCAATTTCTGGGAGAACGCACCCCGTGGAAGGTTAGGTTGGCACAGGTGATGCTACTGCACTAAATGTTTTTGCTGCGCTAGTATTAGTTCTAGTTATAGGAAAGGGAAATTTTGTTAAAAATTCAGTAAAGGCGCGGTTGGGCGATGAAGTCTGGGGCCACTGGCAGTGTATGGTAATAGTCGGCAGCCAGTAGGCCAGGAAGAGTAAACATGGCGCGGAGCTGCAGCGGCGTATTGCATGTACGATTTGTTTGGTGTGCAGCAACAGCGAGGCAGAAATTGCAGCGTTGCTTTAAGTTATTGCGATGTATGAGGCGAGGCAGTAGGACAGAGCCGGGAGTGGCGATGTGTAAGTGGCTGACATACGGGTATTTACCCCTGCCATAGTTTCTGTCTCTCTCTGACACTACGTCAGAAGCGAGGGGAAAAGCAGTATAGTCAGGCACTTTTAGCTTGAGAGGGGTGTGCCAGGTCAGACAAGAGTCGGGTCGGACCTGTGCTGGTCTGAGCTTAGGACCAGTCTGGCAGTGATGTAAATATTCTGTGTAAACCTGTACTTTGTTTATAGGCACTTTTTTGGGCTGTATTCCACCTCCGGGGACACAATACCGGGGTGGGATGGAACGGCAGCCGGGTACTTGGAGATTGCACGGTCTGACTGAAGGAGGGCAGTGACAGTGGTCTGCAGCGGATCCAGGATGGGCCACGTTCACTTCCCACCTGGCGTACCAGGGTCTGGGCGAGGCATACGCTGCAGGAGGCGCAGCAGAGATGAAACAGCGTTAGGGACAGTGGCGGGTGTTGCCATCCGGCAAGCACCACTGGAGGCAAGTTGCGGCACGGCGCCCAGGAGGGCACGGGTTCTGTCCTGTCCTGGGAGCAGTAGCGGCCGAGGGCCACGGGTGACCAGTACAACCACCTTCATCCCAAAGTCGGACAGAGCATGCCAAACGGGGCAGAGGGCAGAGGGTACCAGGGACTATAACAGTCTCCGGAATCGCGGGCAGTAGAGCAGCGCCTGTCACTATGCCACGGCGGGCAGTTACCGGGTGAGCATGGCTGACTTCCATCGTCGGGCGGCCTTGATGACTGCAGCAGAGGTGTCGGCAGTCCAGGAGTGCTGAGACGGCCGGACTCGTGGAACAGCGCGTGGGTGGTGCACCGACATTATACTTCTGTAAACTAGTTGAATGAAGGAATACTTCCGAATACCGCTGTATCACTCTGCACTGCCCCTTGATGCTATTGAATTTCCTCGGCCTCCTGATGAGAAATGGCGCGGTGCTCCCCAGCTTCAGCTCTGCCAACTGGAGTCCTGGTTTCGACCATCGACGGGCCGCAACATTTTTTTACGAATAGATAATCAGTGAAACGCCGTAATTACTTAGCTGCAAAGGTGCTGAAACAATGTACAAATGTTTCCACATGAAAATATCAGTGGAAACTTTCAAAATACAGGCTGGAGAAAAATCAGGAAGAAAGGTGGGCCAGTCACCATGGTCTCCCCCACTTGCCACAATGCATCTTCCTTGTTAACAACACAGGCACTGTAATATACACTACTGGCCAGTAATATTTCTACACCAAGAAGAAATGCAGATGATAACGGGGTATTCATTGGACAAATATATTATACTAGAACTGACATGTGATTACATTTTCACGAAATCTGAGTGCATAGATCCTGAGAAATCAGTACCCAGAACAACTACAGCTGGCCATAACAACGGCCTTGATACGCCTGGACATTGAGTCAAACAGAGCTTGGATGGTGTGTACAGGTACAGCTGCCCATGCAGCTTCAACACGATACCACAGTTCATCAAGAGTAGTGACTGGCCTAAAGTGACGAGCCAGTTGCTCGGCCACCATTGACCAGATAATTTCAATTGGTGAGAGATCTGGAGAATGTGCTGGACAGGGCAGCAGTCGAACATCACACTTTCGCGTTTCTTGAAGTACACAATTGTACATGTCAAACATTTAAAACAAAGTTACCCTCATTTCACCACTTCGAAATCTTATAAATATCTGACTGAATATTTGTGCAGCTTATTCCTGGCAGTGATTCATTATAGCTAACCGTATTATCTACAAAAATCTGAGTTTACCATATTGTTTGAGGGCCATTAATATGCATTATGAACAGTAATGGTCTAAACACATTTGTCCTGGGACACTCCTGAAGCTTCCTTTACATCTCTTGTTGACACTCTAACCAAAGTTGCTTGTTGTTAATTTGATTATTTCTGAAATAAAAATAAAACAACTGTGCTAAGCAGTGTTTCAGCAGACGTTTAAGGTTGCATGTATGGTATGACGAGACACTAGCTTACCTATTTAGTTCACTTTGACAACACATGTGCTGAATATACTGTTAGCGCATTTTGTGGTATGATTACCGCATTTTTGCATAGGTTGGATTTCCGTCATATTTTTGTAACGAGACACGTGATAATCTTTCTTATAATTTCTAATCTCATAATTCTCTGTTAGCAGTTCTAAAGATGACCGTTGCACTGTCGAAACCGATAACAGTGTGAAATTACTTAATGACTGTTGTACGGCCATTTTTGAAAGTTTATGAATGACGGTAGTCTCCACCATACTTTCTAAGACAGAGAAAGAAAACGTTATATTAATAGTAACATCCAATAAAGCTCCTAGTTAGACGTAACAAGCGATACCCGATATTTGCTGGATGCATCGATGTCTCTTTTCCTACTGGTAGCAGAATTCTCGAAACCTGGTACTAAAACGGTGGTAATCGAAGGTAGCTTAATTTTAAAGCTAAATTCTAGATTTCAGTTAATTTGTGTTGATGATTTCCCTCCATTTCGAGAAAAGTAGCGAACGATGGATGGTCAAAGTTTTTTATTTGCCTATTTAAATTAATATTTTGATTCTGTGTGTTGTAATGACACATTACGACACAGAGAGATACAATACTTTAAAGTTTGCGCCAAAGATTAAAATGAGAGGAATGTAGAATATAATCTCTGTAATGTTCGTATCGGATTCTCTTTTGTTTCATACTCCAAGAAGGAATTAAGATACACTTTCGATTGTTACCTTCTAGGGGATGGACGTAAATTTTGGTGTGTGCTGAAAGGCAACCATCTTGTTAATATTTATGATTTGTGCGGCAAGCATAGCAAGTCTTATTGTCTTGTGAATAAAAAAATAGTGAAAAATATCTAAGTTTTACGAGAATTATTTAAAGCGACGTAGCATTGAATTCCTTTGTTTCCACCGTCTTCGTGAAGGAAACCGATGCTGACTTAGGAAGATACGCACGGTCAACAAAGAGAAGAACATCGATGGCGACTCATGAATTTTGCGGCAGAAGGATTAATTCTACGTTTAAGGTGAGAACTCTGAATAAATCAACAATGACGTAGAATTCAAAAATATTATTAATCGGAATTGTAAATTATATTACAGGAAAATTTCACGCAGCACTGAATTTGTCTGCATTCAAGCCAGTCAATACAGTCCATAAAAAACCTTTCAAAAATTCTAAAGTTAAAGTTCCATCTCCATATTTTACTTCTTTTTAAAAAATCAATAAATTTAAAAATTTTTTATTTCGCCACAGTTTCTTGAAACTGAGAGAGTCAAAATTTTTCAATCTTTGTTCGAGTTCTATATTTATTACAGGATATAATTACAATAAAAAAACCTAAAATGGATCATTACAGATTCCAGTTGTTTTGAGCGGTTTTAATAGTCGAGTTAAATTGGCGTATAAGCAAACCGATATAATCGAAAACCGGTTGTTTCAGCGATAGCCGCCACCCCTGTCTTGCAGTCGTTCACTGCCTGCCAGATCCTTAGCAGAGGTACTGTATGTCTGTCAATGTTTGTTGACTGTCTGCCTTATAGCACAGGTCATGAAAAGTGTATCTTGAATCTTGTTACTTCCTGACAGTTCATTGCTCCGTTGAATAAGAACAAAATCTACCCGGAATGTACCCACCAGTTACGGTTTCTGTTCCAAGCCAGTTACTGGCGAAGTAAACGAATCACATACACTTTTACCACACTGTGCGCAGTGTCTTCCGTGAAATACAGAACTGCCTCCTGACAGGTACTGTTTAAAATATCGACCACCGTGACGGAGTGTACAGCAACGCACCATCTTTGGTATCGATAGCTACGATGTCATGGCGTAGGTGCAAGATCATAGGTTGGCACTACGCCACACACCGACACC
Source organism: Schistocerca cancellata (assembly GCF_023864275.1). Classification (NCBI taxonomy): domain Eukaryota; kingdom Metazoa; phylum Arthropoda; class Insecta; order Orthoptera; family Acrididae; genus Schistocerca; species Schistocerca cancellata. The sequence continues at coordinate 777,743,505 of NC_064628.1, read as the reverse complement.
GACGACAGCGCCCTCTAGCAGGCGCTGTTCAGCTCTACGAGCGCCGCTGCAGATTCTACCCATTTGATCAAAAGCAGACGGCCGGGACACTTCGCTTCAGCTTCGCTTCATATAGAGACTGTGCTCATTTGTACAAATGTATGTATGCCTCTGTATATATATATATATATATATATATATATGTATATATTCATGCACCAGTAAACCACTTTTACTTACTTGCAGTACTGCTGTGTCTTACCTCACCTGCTCCTACTCGCTTCCTTCAACCGAGAGAGGTGGCGCAGTGGTTAGACACTGGACTCGCATTCGGGAGGACGACGGTTCAATCCCGCGTCCGGCCATCCTGATTTAGGTTTTCCGTGATTTCCCTAAATCGCTCCAGGCAAATGCCGGGATGGTTCCTTTCAAAGGGCACGGCCGACTTCCTTCCCTAATCCGATGAGACCAATGACCTCGCTGTCTGGTCTCCTTCCCCGAAACAACCAACCAACCAACGCTTCCTTCATTCGGCCAATCGTTCAGTTTTCATGAACAGACCCACACGCCGCCTTCCAGGGGCCCTATTCTGTATCATTCATACCGATCGGTGTAGTAGTTTAGTCTCGGTAGTGACGTCATTTTCAGTTCCTTATCGAAATATCCTATTCAGTAAGCTTCTGACACTTGTTACCGAACGGTCCCCCCACGGATTTTACGACAATTGTACCGAGAGGTTCTGGATTTCGGTCTGGCCCTGTCGATCGGCGAGCTGTGGTTTATGTACACCTATAATTTGTTATTTTAAACATATTTAACGGTTTTAGCTTTGGATTTAGTCATTTTGTTACTAAAGAATCACCAGAGGATGAATCCGGTTGGAAGGTGAGTTCATAATAGATTATTTTCCTTTGTTAGAAATATGGTTGAAAATGGCTCTGAGAACTATGGGACTTAACTGCTGAGGTCATCAGTCCCCTAGAACTTAGAACTGCTTAAACCTAACCCATATTTGCGTTTCTCCCATATTTTCGTTTCTCCCATATTTGCGTTTCTCCCATCTTTGCGTTTCTCCCATATTTGCCTTTTTCCCATATTTGCCTTTTTCCCATATTTGCCTTTTTCCCATATTTGCCTTTTTCCCATATTTGCCTTTTTCCCATATTTGCCTTTTTCCCATATTTGCCTTTTTCCCACATTTGCGTTTTCACCACATTTGCGTTTTCACCACATTTGCGTTTTTTTCACATTTGCGTTTTTCCGATATTGTCGTTTTTCCGATATTGTCGTTTTTCCGATATTGTCGTTTTTCCGATATTGTCGTTTTTCCGATATTGTCGTTTTTCCGATATTGTCGTTTTTCCGATATTGTCGTTTTTCCGATATTGTCGTTTTTCCGATATTGTCGTTTTCCCGATATTGTCGTTTTTCCGATATTGTCGTTTTTCCGATATTTGCGTGTTTCCCATGTTTCGGTATTTCCCATATTTGCGTTTTTCCCACATTTGCGTTTTTCCCTCATTTGCGTTTTTCCCACATTTGTGTTTTTTCCACATTACCTTTTTTCAAATATTTGCGTTGTTCCCATATTTGCGATTTTCCTGTAGTTGTGTTTTTCCTGTAGTTGTGTTTTTCCCGTATTTGCGTTTTTCCCGTATTTGCGTTTTTCCCGTATTTGCATTTTTCCCGTATTTGCATTTTTCCCGTATTTGCATTTTTCCCGTATTTGCATTTTTCCCGTATTTGCATTTTTCCCGTATTTGCATTTTTCCCGTATTTGCATTTTTCCCGTATTTGCATTTTTCCCGTATTTGCATGTTTCCCGTATTTGCATTTTTCCCATATTTGCATTTTTCCCGTATTTGCATTTTTCCCGTATTTGCATTTTTCCCGTATTTGCATTTTTCCCGTATTTGCATTTAAGCCATATTTGCTTTTTTATTTGCGTTTTTCCCATATTTGCGTTTTTCCCATATTTGCGTTTTTCCCATATTTGCGTTTTTCCCATATTTGCGTTTTTCCCATATTTGCGTTTTTCCCATATTTGCGTTTTTCCCATATTTGCGTTTTTCCCATATTTGCGTTTTTCCCATATTTGCGTTTTTCCCATATTTGCGTTTTTCCCATATTTGTGTTTGCCCATATTTGCGTTTTTCCCATATTTGCGTTTTTCTCATACTTTTTTTTCCCATATTTGCGTTTTCCCCATATTTACGTTTATGCCATATTTTGTCAACCCTTGATGCTCCTACCAACTGATTCTTGCCTCTTGTCAAGTTGTTCCACAAATTACTCTTTTCCCATATTTGCGTTTTTCCCATATTTGCGTTTTTCCCATATTTGCGTTTTTCCCATATTTGCGTTTTTCCCATAATTGCGTTTTTCCCATAATTGCGTTTTTCCGATATTTGCGTTTTTCTGATATTTGCGTTTTTCCGATATTTGCGTTTTTCCCATACTTGCGTTTTTCCCATACTTGCGTTTTTCCCATACTTGCGTTTTTCCCATACTTGCGTTTTTCCCATACTTGCGTTTTTCCCATACTTGCGTTTTTCCCATATTTGCGTTTTTCCCATATTTGCGTTTTTCCCATATTTGCGTTTTTCCCATATTTGCGTTTTTCCCATATTTGCGTTTTTCCCATATTTGCGTTTTTCCCATATTTGCGTTTTTCCCATATTTGCGTTTTTCCCATATTTGCGTTTTTCCCATATTTGCGTTTTTCCCATATTTGCGTTTTTCCCATATTTGCGTTTTTCCCATATTTGCGTTTTTCCCATATTTGCGTTTTTCCCATATTTGCGTTTTTCCCATATTTGCGTTTTTCCCATATTTGCGTTTTTCCCATATTTGCGTTTTTCCCATATTTGCGTTTTTCCCATATTTGCGTTTTTCCCATATTTGCGTTTTTCCCATATTTGCGTTTTTCCCATATTTGCGTTTTTCCCATATTTGCGTTTTTCCCATATTTGCGTTTTTCCCATATTTGCGTTTTTCCCATATTTGCGTTTTTCCCATATTTGCGTTTTTCCCATATTTGCGTTTTTCCCATATTTGCGTTTTTCCCATATTTGCGTTTTTCCCATATTTGCGTTTTTCCCATATTTGCGTTTTTCCCATATTTGCGTTTTTCCCATATTTGCGTTTTTCCCATATTTGCGTTTTTCCCATATTTGCGTTTTTCCCATATTTGCGTTTTTCCCATATTTGCGTTTTTCCCATATTTGCGTTTTTCCCATATTTGCGTTTTTCCCATATTTGCGTTTTTCCCATATTTGCGTTTTTCCCATATTTGCGTTTTTCCCATATTTGCGTTTTTCCCATATTTGCGTTTTTCCCATATTTGCGTTTTTCCCATATTTGCGTTTTTCCCATATTTGCGTTTTTCCCATATTTGCGTTTTTCCCATATTTGCGTTTTTCCCATATTTGCGTTTTTCCCATATTTGCGTTTTTCCCATATTTGCGTTTTTCCCATATTTGCGTTTTTTCCATATTTGCGTTTTTTCCATATTTGCGTTTTTCCCACATCCGTTTTTCCCACATATGCGTTTTTCCAACATATGCGATATTCCCATATTTGCGTTTTTCCCATATTTCGTCAACGCTTGATGCTTTACACTATGTCCTACCAACTGATTCTTGCCTCTTGTCAAGGTGTGCCACAAATTACTCTTTTCCCATATTTTCGTTTTTCCCATATTTTCGTTTTTCCCATATTTTCGTTTTTCCCATATTTTCGTTTTTCCCATATTTTCGTTTTTCCCATATTTTCGTTTTTCCCATATTTTCGTTTTTCCCATATTTTCGTTTTTCCCATATTTGCGTTTTTCCCATATTTGCGTTTTTTCCCATATTTGCGTTTTTTCCCATATTTCGTCAACGCTTGATGCTTTAGACTACGTCCTACCAACTGATTCTTGCCTCTTGTCAAGGTGTGCCACAAATTACTCTTTTCCCATATTTACGTTTTTCTAATATATTCGTTTTTCCCATATTTGCGTTTTTCCCATATTTGCGTTTTTCCCAAATTTGCGTTTTTCCCGTAATTGCGTTTTTCCCATTTTTGCATCTCTTCCTACATTTGCGTTTTTCCCATATTGACGTTTTTCCGACATATGCGTTTTTCCGACATATGCGTTTTTCCGACATATGCGTTTTTCCGACATATGCGTTTTTCCGACATATGCGTTTTTCCGACATATGCGTTTTTCCGACATATGCGTTTTTCCGACATATGCGTTTTCCCCACATATGCGTTTTTTCCCACATATGCGTTTTTTCCCACATATGCGTTTTTTCCCACATATGCGTTTTTTCCCACATATGCGTTTTTTCCCACATATGCGTTTTTTCCCATATTTGCGTTTTTTCCCATATTTGCGTTTTTTCCCATATTTGCGTTTTTTCCCATATTTGCGTTTTTTCCCATATTTGCGTTTTTTCCCATATTTGCGTTTTTTCCCATATTTCGTCAACGCTTGATGCTTTAGACTATGTCCTACCAACTGATTCTTGCCTCTTGTCAGGGTGTGCCACAAATTACTCTTTTCCCATATTTGCGTTTTACCCATATTTTCGTCTTTCCCATATTTACTTTTCCCCATATTTACGGTTTTCCCATATTTGCGTTTACCTATATTTGCGTTTACCCATATTTGCGTTTTTCCCATAATTGTGTTTTTCCCATATTTGGGTTTTTCCCATGTTTGCGTTTTTCCCATATTTGCGTTTTTCCCATATTTGCGTTTTTCCCATATTTGCGTTTTTCCCATATTTGCGTTTTTCCCGTATTTGCGTTTTTCCCGTATTTGCGTTTTTCCCATATTTGCGTTTTTCCCGTATTTGCGTTTTTCCCGTATTTGCGTTTTTCCCGTATTTGCGTTTTTCCCGTATTTGCGTTTTTCCCGTATTTGCGTTTTTCCCGTATTTGCGTTTTTCCCGTATTTGCGTTTTTCCCATTCTTGCGTTTTTCCCATTCTTGCGTTTTTCCCATTCTTGCGTTTTTCCCATTCTTGCGTTTTTCCCATTCTTGCGTTTTTCCCATTCTTGCGTTTTTCCCATTCTTGCGTTTTTCCCATTCTTGCGTTTTTCCCATTCTTGCTTTTTTCCCATTCTTGCTTTTTTCCCATTTTTTCTTTTTTCCCATACTTGCATTTTTCTGATATTTGCGTGTCTCCCACGTTTGCGTGTTTCCACCGTTTGCGTGTTTCCACCGTTTGCGTGTTTCCCACGTTTGCGTGTTTCCCACGTTTGCGTGTTTCCCACGATTGCGTTTTTCCCACGTTTGCGATTTTCCCACGTTTGCGTTTTTCCCACGTTTGCGTTTTTCCCACGTTTGCGTTTTTCCCACGTTTGCGTTTTTCCCACGTTTGCGTTTTTCCCACGTTTGCGTTTTTCCCACGTTTGCGTTTTTCCCACGTTTGCGTTTTTCCCACGTTTGCGTTTTTCCCACGTTTGCGTTTTTCCCACGTTTGCGTTTTTCCCACGTTTGCGTTTTTCCCACGTTTGCGTTTTTCCCACGTTTGCGTTTTTCCCACGTTTGCGTTTTTCCCACGTTTGCGTTTTTCCCACGTTTGCGTTTTTCCCACGTTTGCGTTTTTCCCACGTTTGCGTTTTTCCCACGTTTGCGTTTTTCCCACGTTTGCGTTTTTCCCACGTTTGCGTTTTTCCCACGTTTGCGTTTTTCCCACGTTTGCGTTTTTCCCACGTTTGCGTTTTTCCCACGTTTGCGTTTTTCCCACGTTTGCGTTTTTCCCACGTTTGCGTTTTTCCCACGTTTGCGTTTTTCCCACGTTTGCGTTTTTCCCACGTTTGCGTTTTTCCCACGTTTGCGTTTTTCCCACATTGCGTTTTTCCCACATTGCGTTTTTCCCACATTGCGTTTTTCCCACATTTGCGTTTTTCCCATTCTTGCTTTTTTCCCACCGCTACGGTCGCAGGTTCAAATCCTGCTTCGGGCATGGATGTGTGTGATGTCCTTAGGTTAGTTAGGTTTAATTAGTTCTAGGTTCTAGGCGACTGATGACCTCAGAAGTTAAGTTGCATAGTCCTCAGAGCCATTTTTTTGCTTTTTTCCTATTTTGTTTTTTCCCATTTTTGCTTTTTTCCCATTTTTACTTTTTTCCCATATTTGCTTTTTTCCCACATTGCGTGTTTCCCACGTTTGCGTGTTTCCCACGTTTGCGTGTTTCCCACGTTTGCGTGTTTCCCACGTTTGCGTGTTTCCCACGTTTGCGTGTTTCCCACGTTTGCGTGTTTCCCACGTTTGCGTGTTTCCCATGTTTGCGTGTTTCCCACATTTGCGTGTTTCCCACATTTGTGTTTCTCCCGTATTTTGGTTTTATCCATATGTGTTTTACCCATATTTGCGATTTACCCATATTTGCCTTTTTCCCATATTTGCGTTTTTCCCACATTTGCGTTTTTCTGATATTTGCGTTTTTCCGATATTTGCGTGTTTCCCACGTTTGCGTGTTTCCCACGTTTGCGTGTTTCCCACGTTTGCGTGTTTCCCACGTTTGCGTGTTTCCCACGTTTGCGTGTTTCCCACGTTTGCGTGTTTCCCACGTTTGCGTGTTTCCCACGTTTGCGTGTTTCCCACGTTTGCGTGTTTCCACGTTTGCGTGTTTCCCACGTTTGCGTGTTTCCCACGATTGCGTGTTTCCCACGATTGCGTGTTTCCCACGATTGCGTGTTTCCCACAATTGCGTGTTTCCCACGATTGCGTGTTTCCCACGATTGGGGGTTTCCCACGTTTGCGGGTTTCCCACGTTTGCGGGTTTCCCACGTTTGCGGGTTTCCCACGTTTGCGGGTTTCCCACGTTTGCGGGTTTCCCACGTTTGCGGGTTTCCCACGTTTGCGGGTTTCCCACGTTTGCGGGTTTCCCACGTTTGCGGGTTTCCCACGTTTGCGGGTTTCCCACGTTTGCGTGTTTCCCACGTTTGCGTGTTTCCCACGTTTGCGTGTTTCCCACGTTTGCGTGTTTCCCACGTTTGCGTGTTTCCCACGTTTGCGTGTTTCCCACGTTTGCATGTTTCCCACGTTTGCGTGTCTCCCACGTTTGCGTGTCTCCCACGTTTGCGTGTCTCCCACGTTTGCGTGTCTCCCACGTTTGCGTGTCTCCCACGTTTGCGTGTCTCCCACGTTTGCGTGTCTCCCACGTTTGCGTGTCTCCCACGTTTGCGTGTCTCCCACGTTTGCGTGTCTCCCACGTTTGCGTGTCTCCCACGTTTGCGTGTCTCCCACGTTTGCGTGTCTCCCACGTTTGCGTGTCTCCCACGTTTGCGTGTCTCCCACGTTTGCGTGTCTCCCACGTTTGCGTGTCTCCCACGTTTGCGTGTCTCCCACGTTTGCGTGTCTCCCACGTTTGCGTGTCTCCCACGTTTGCGTGTCTCCCACGTTTGCGTGTCTCCCACGTTTGCGTGTCTCCCACGTTTGCGTTTTTCCCACATTTGCGTTTTTGCCATATATGCGTCAATCCCATACATGCGTCAATCCCATACATGCGTCAATCCCATATATGCGTCTTCCTCATGTTTGCGTCTTTCCCATATTTGCGCCTTTCCAATATTTACGCCTTTCCCGTATTTACGCCTTTCCCGTATTTACGCCTTTCCCGTATGTGCGCCTTTCCCGTATGTGCGCCTTTCCCGTATGTGCGCCTTTCCCGTATGTGCGCCTTTCCCGTATGTGCGCCTTTCCCGTATGTGCGCCTTTCCCGTATGTGCGCCTTTCCCGTATGTGCGCCTTTCCCGTATGTGCGCCTTTCCCGTATGTGCGCCTTTCCCGTATGTGCGCCTTTCCCGTATGTGCGCCTTTCCCGTATGTGCGCCTTTCCCGTATGTGCGCCTTTCCCGTATGTGCGCCTTTCCCGTATGTGCGTCTTTCCCGTATGTGCGTCTTTCCCGTATGTGCGTCTTTCCCGTATGTGCGTCTTTCCCGTATGTGCGTCTTTCCCGTATGTGCGTCTTTCCCGTATGTGCGTCTTTCCCGTATGTGCGTCTTTCCCGTATGTGCGTCTTTCCCGTATGTGCGTCTTTCCCGTATGTGCGTCTTTCCCGTATGTGCGTCTTTCCCGTATGTGCGTCTTTCCCGTATGTGCGTCTTTCCCGTATGTGCGTCTTTCCCGTATGTGCGTCTTTCCCGTATGTGCGTCTTTCCCGTATGTGCGTCTTTCCCGTATGTGCGTCTTTCCCGTATGTGCGTCTTTCCCGTATGTGCGTCTTTCCCGTATGTGCGTCTTTCCCGTATGTGCGTCTTTCCCACAATTGCGTCTTTCCCACAATTGCGTCTTTCCCACAATTGCGTCTTTCCCACAATTGCGTCTTCCCCACAATTGCGTCTTCCCCACAATTGCGTCTTCCCCACAATTGCGTCTTCCCCACAATTGCGTCTTCCCCACAATTGCGTCTTCCCCACAATTGCGTCTTCCCCACAATTGCGTCTTCCCCACAATTGCGTCTTCCCCACAATTGCGTCTTCCCCACAATTGCGTCTTCCCCACAATTGCGTCTTCCCCACAATTGCGTCTTCCCCACAATTGCGTCTTCCCCACAATTGCGTCTTCCCCACAATTGCGTCTTCCCCACAATTGCGTCTTCCCCACAATTGCGTCTTCCCCACAATTGCGTCTTCCCCACAATTGCGTCTTCCCCACAATTGCGTCTTCCCCACAATTGCGTCTTCCCCACAATTGCGTCTTCCCCACAATTGCGTCTTCCCCACAATTGCGTCTTCCCCACAATTGCGTCTTCCCCACAATTGCGTCTTCCCCACAATTGCGTCTTCCCCACAATTGCGTCTTCCCCACAATTGCGTCTTCCCCACAATTGCGTCTTCCCCACAATTGCGTCTTCCCCACAATTGCGTCTTCCCCACAATTGCGTCTTCCCCACAATTGCGTCTTCCCCACAATTGCGTCTTCCCCACAATTGCGTCTTCCCCACAATTGCGTCTTCCCCACAATTGCGTCTTCCCCACAATTGCGTCTTCCCCACAATTGCGTCTTCCCCACAATTGCGTCTTCCCCACAATTGCGTCTTCCCCACAATTGCGTCTTCCCCACAATTGCGTCTTCCCCACAATTGCGTCTTCCCCACAATTGCGTCTTCCCCACAATTGCGTCTTCCCCGTATTTGCGTCTTCCCCGTATTTGCGTCTTCCCCGTATTTGCGTCTTCCCCGTATTTGCGTCTTCCCCGTATTTGCGTCTTCCCCGTATTTGCGTCTTCCCCGTATTTGCGTCTTCCCCGTATTTGCGTCTTCCCCGTATTTGCGTCTTCCCCGTATTTGCGTCTTCCCCGTATTTGCGTCTTCCCCGTATTTGCGTCTTCCCCGTATTTGCGTCTTCCCCGTATTTGCGTCTTCCCCGTATTTGCGTCTTCCCCGTATTTGCGTCTTCCCCGTATTTGCGTCTTCCCCGTATTTGCGTTTCGCCCGTATTTGCGTTTCGCCCGTATTTGCGTTTCGCCCGTATTTGCGTTTCGCCCGTATTTGCGTTTCGCCCGTATTTGCGTTTCTCCCGTATTTGCGTTTCTCCCGTATTTGCGTTTTTCCCGTATTGGCGTTTTTCCCGTATTGGCGTTTTTTCCCGTATTGGCGTTTTTTCCCACATATGCGTTTTTTCCCACATATGCGTTTTTTCCCACATATGCGTTTTTTCCCACATATGCGTTTTTTCCCACATATGCGTTTTTTCCCACATATGCGTTTTTTCCCACATATGCGTTTTTTCCCATATTTGCGTTTTTTCCCATATTTGCGTTTTTTCCCATATTTGCGTTTTTTCCCATATTTGCGTTTTTTCCCATATTTGCGTTTTTTCCCATATTTGCGTTTTTTCCCATATTTGCGTTTTTTCCCATATTTGCGTTTTTTCCCATATTTGCGTTTTTTCCCATATTTGCGTTTTTTCCCATATTTGCGTTTTTTCCCATATTTGCGTTTTTTCCCATATTTGCGTTTTTTCCCATATTTGCGTTTTTTCCCATATTTGCGTTTTTTCCCATATTTGCGTTTTTTCCCATATTTGCGTTTTTTCCCATATTTGCGTTTTTTCCCATATTTGCGTTTTTTCCCATATTTACGTTTTTCCCATATTTCGTCAACGCTTGATGCTTTAGACTATGTCCTACCAACTGATTCTTGCCTCTTGTGAGGGTGTGCCACAAATTACTCTTTTCCCATATTTGCGTTTTACCCATATTTTTGTTTTTCCCATATTTACTTTTCCCCATACTTATGGTTATCCCATATCTGCGTTTACCCATATTTGCGTTTACCTATATTTGCGTTTACCCTTATTTGCGTTTTTCCCATAATTGCGTTTTTCCTACATATGCGTTTTCCCTCCATATGCGTTTTTCCCATATTTGCGTTTTTCTCATATTTGCGTTTTTTTTACATTTGCGGTTTCCCCTATTTGCGTTCTTCCCCTATTTGCGATTTTCCCGTATTTGCGTTTTTCCCGTATTTGCGTTTTTCCCGTATTTGCGTGTTTCCCGTATTTGCGTTTTTCCCGTATTTGCGATTTTCCCATTCTTGCTTTTTTCGCATTTTTGCTTGTTTCCCATTTTTGCTTGTTTCCCATTTTTGCTTGTTTCCCATTTTTGCTTGTTTCCCATTTTTGCTTGTTTCCCATTTTTGCTTGTTTCCCATTTTTGCTAGTTTCCCATTTTTGCTAGTTTCCCATTTTTGCTAGTTTCCCGTTTTTGCTTGTTTCCCGTTTTTGCTTGTTTCCCGTTTTTGCTTGTTTCCCGTTTTTGCTTGTTTCCCGTTTTTGCTTGTTTCCCGTTTTTGCTTGTTTCCCGTTTTTGCTTGTTTCCCGTTTTTGCTTGTTTCCCGTTTTTGCTTGTTTCCCATCTTTGCTTGTTTCCCATTTTTGCTTGTTTCCCATTTTTGCTTGTTTCCCATTTTTGCTTGTTTCCCATTTTTGCTTGTTTCCCATTTTTGCTTGTTTCCCATTTTTGCTTGTTTCCCATTTTTGCTTGTTTCCCATTTTTGCTTGTTTCCCATTTTTGCTTGTTTCCCATTTTTGCTTGTTTCCCATTTTTGCTTGTTTCCCATTTTTGCTTGTTTCCCATTTTTGCTTGTTTCCCATTTTTGCTTGTTTCCCATTTTTGCTTGTTTCCCATTTTTGCTTGTTTCCCATTTTTGCTTGTCTCCCATTTTTGCTTGTTTCCCATTTTTGCTTGTTTCCCATTTTTGCTTGTTTCCCATTTTTGCTTGTTTCCCATTTTTGCTTGTTTCCCATTTGTGCTTGTTTCCCATTTGTGCTTGTTTCCCATTTGTGCTTGTTTCCCATTTGTGCTTGTTTCCCATTTGTGCTTGTTTCCCATTTGTGCTTGTTTCCCATTTGTGCTTGTTTCCCATTTGTGCTTGTTTCCCATTTGTGCTTGTTTCCCATTTTTGCTTGTTTCCCATTTTTGCTTGTTTCCCATTTTTGCTTGTTTCCCATTTTTGCTTGTTTCCCATTTTTGCATGTTTCCCATTTTTGCATGTTTCCCATTTTTGCATGTTTCCCATTTTTGCATGTTTCTCATTTTTCTTGTTTCACATTTTTGCTTGTTTCCCGTTTTTGGTTTTTTCACATACTTGCGTTTTTCCCATACTTGCGTTTTTCCCATACTTGCGTCTTTCCCACATATGCGTTTTTCCCATATTTCGTCAACAATGGATGCGAATGTGGGAAAAACGTAAATATGGGAAAAACGCAAATATAGGACAAAACGCAATTTACCCATATTTGTGTTTCTCCCACATTTGCGTTTATCCCACGTTTGCGTGTTTCCCACGTTTGCGTGTTTCCCACGTTTGCGTGTTTCCCACGTTTGCGTGTTTTCCACGTTTGCGTGTTTCCCACGTTTTACGTGTTTCCCACGTTTGCGTGTTTCCCACGTTTGCGTGTTTCCCACGTTTGCGTGTTTCCCACGTTTGCGTGTTTCCCACGTTTGCGTGCTTCCCACGTTTGCGTGTTTCCCACGTTTGCGTGTTTCCCACGTTTGCGTGTTTCCCACGTTTGCGTGTTTCCCACGTTTGCGTGTTTCCCACGTTTGCGTGCTTCCCACGTTTGCGTGCTTCCCACGTTTGCGTGCTTCCCACGTTTGCGTGCTTCCCACGTTTGCGTGCTTCCCACGTTTGCGTGCTTCCCACGTTTGCGTGCTTCCCACGTTTGCGTGCTTCCCACGTTTGCGTGCTTCCCACGTTTGCGTGTTTCCCACGTTTGCGTGTTTCCCACGTTTGCGTGTTTCCCACGTTTGCGTGTTTCCCACGTTTGCGTGTTTCCCACGTTTGCGTGTTTCCCACGTTTGCGTGTTTCCCACGTTTGCGTGTTTCCCACGTTTGCGTGTTTCCCACGTTTGCGTGTTTCCCACGTTTGCGTGTTTCCCACGTTTGCGTGTTTCCCACGTTTGCGTGTTTCCCACGTTTGCGTGTTTCCCACGTTTGCGTGTTTCCCACGTTCGCGTGTTTCCCACGTTTGCGTGTTTCCCACGTTTGCCTTTTTCCCGTATTTGTGTCTTTCCCGTATTTGTGTTTTCCCCATATTTGTGTTTTTCTGTATATGTGTTTTTCCCGTATTTGTGTTTTTCCCGTATTTGTGTTTTTCCCGTATTTGTGTTTTTCCCGTATTTGTGTTTTTCCCGTATTTGTGTTTTTCCCCTATTTGTGTTTTTCCCGTATTTGTGTTTTTCCCGTATTTGTGTTTTTCCCGTATTTGTGTTTTTCCCGTATTTGTGTTTTTCCCGTATTTGTGTTTTTCCCGTATTTGTGTTTTTCCCGTATTTGTGTTTTTCCCGTATTTGTGTTTTCCCGTATTTGTGTTTTTGCCGTATTTGTGTTTTTCCCATATTTTGGTTTTTCCCATATTTGCGATTTACCCATACTTGCGTTTTTCCCATACTTGCGTTTTTCCCATACTTGCGTTTTTCCCATACTTGCGTTTTTCCCATACTTGCGTTTATCCCATACTTGCGTTTTTCCCATGCTTGCGTTTTTCCCATACTTGCGTTTTTCCCATACTTGCGTTATTCCCATACTTGCGTTTTTCCCATACTTGCGTTTTTCCCATACTTTCGTTTTTCCCACATTTGCGTTTTACCGATATTTGCGTTTTCCCATATTTGCGTTTTCCCATATTTGCGTTTTCCCATATTTGCGTTATCCCATATTTGCGTTTTCCCATATTTGCGTTTTCCCATATTTGCGTTTTCCCATATTTGCGTTTTCCCATATTTGCGTTTTCCCATATTTGCGTTTTCCCATATTTGCGTTTTCCCATATTTGCGTTTTCCCATATTTGCCTTTTCCCATATTTGCCTTTTCCCATATTTGCCTTTTCCCATATTTGCCTTTTCCCATATTTGCCTTTTCCCATATTTGCCTTTTCCCATATTTGCCTTTTCCCATATTTGCCTTTTCCCATATTTGCCTTTTCCCATATTTGCGTTTTCCCATATTTGCGTTTTCCCATATTTGCGTTTTCCCATATTTGCGTTTTCCCATATTTGCGTTTTCCCATATTTGCGTTTTCCCATATTTGCGTTTTCCCATATTTGCGTTTTCCCATATTTGCGTTTTCCCATATTTGCGTTTTCCCTTATTTGCGTTTGCCCATATTTGCGTTTTCCCATATTTGCGTTTTCCCATTTTTGCGTTTTCCGATTTTTGCGTTTTTCCCATCTTTGCGTTTTTCCCATCTTTGCGTTTTTCCCATCTTTGCGTTTTTCCCATCTTTGCGTTTTTCCCATCTTTGCGTTTTTCCCATCTTTGCGTTTTTCCCATCTTTGCGTTTTTCCCATCTTTGCGTTTTTCCCATCTTTGCGTTTTTCCCATCTTTGCGTTTTTCCCATCTTTGCGTTTTTCCCACATTTGCGTTTTTCCCACATTTGCGTTTTTCCCACATTTGCGTTTTTCCCACATTTGCGTTTTTCCCATTTTTGCGTTTTTCATTATTGCGTTTTCCCATATTTGCGTTTTCCCATATTTGCGTTTTCCCATATTTGCGTTTTCCCATATTTGCGTTTTCCCATATTTGCGTTTTCCCATATTTGCGTTTTCCCATATTTGCGTTTTCCCATATTTGCGTTTTCCCATATTTGCGTTTTTCCCATATTTGCGTTTTCCCATCTTTGCGCTTTTCCCATCTTTGCGTTTTTCCCATCTTTGCGTTTTTCCCATCTTTGCGTTTTTCCCATCTTTGCGTTTTTCCCATCTTTGCATTTTTCCCACATTTGCGTTTTTCCCACATTTGCGTTTTTCCCACATTTGCGTTTTTCCCACATTTGCGTTTTTCCCACATTTGCGTTTTTCCCATATTTGCGTTTTTTCCATATTTGCGTCTTTCCCATATTTGCGTTTTTCCCATATTTTCTGTTTTTCCCATCTTTGCGTTTTTCCCATCTTTGCGTTTTTCCCATCTTTGCGTTTTTCCCATCTTTGCGTTTTTCCCATTTTTGCATCTTTTCCTACATTTGCGTTATTCCCATATTGGCGTTTTCCCGACATATGCGTTTTTCCCACATATGCGTTTTTCCCACATATGCGTTTTTCCCACATATGCGTTTTTCCCACATATGCGTTTTTCCCACATATGCGTTTTTCCCACATATGCGTTTTTCCCACATATGCGTTTTTCCCACATATGCGTTTTTCCCACATATGCGTTTTTCCCACATATGCGTTTTTCCCACATATGCGTATTCCCACATATGCGTATTCCCACATATGCGTTTTTTCCCATATTTGTGTTTTTCCCATATTTCGTCAACGCTTGATGCTTTAGACTATGTCCTACCAACTGATTCTTGCCTCTTGTCAAGGTGTGCCAGAAATTACTGTTTTCGCATATTTGCGTTTTACCCATATTTTCGTTTTTCCCATATTTACTTTGCCCCATACTCACGGTTTTCCCATATTTGCGTTTACTATATTTGCGTTTACCCTTATTTGCGTTTTTCCCATAATTGCGTTTTTCTCACATTTGCGTTTTTCTCACATTTGCGTTTTTCCGATATTTGCGTTTTTCCGATATTAGCGTTTTTCCGATATTTGCGTTTTTCCGATATTTGCGTTTTTCCGATATTTGCGTTTTTCCGATATTTGCATGTTTCCCATATTTGCGTTTTTCCCATATTTGCGTTTTTCCCACATTTGCGTTTTTCCCACATTTGCGTTTTTCCCACATTTGCGTTTTTCCCACATTTGCGTTTTTCCCACGTTTGCGTTTTTCCCACGTTTGCGTTTTTCCCACGTTTGCGTTTTTCCCACGTTTGCGTTTTCCCCACGTTTGCGTTTTTCCCACGTTTGCGTTTTTCCCACGTTTGCGTTTTTCCCACGTTTGCGTTTTTCCCACGTTTGCGTTTTTCCCACGTTTGCGTTTTTCCCACGTTTGCGTTTTTCCCACGTTTGCGTTTTTCCCACGTTTGCGTTTTTCCCACGTTTGCGTTTTTCCCACGTTTGCGTTTTTCCCACGTTTGCGTTTTTCCCACGTTTGCGTTTTTCCCACGTTTGCGTTCTTCCCACGTTTGCGTTTTTCCCACGTTTGCGTTTTTCCCACGTTTGCGTTTTTCCCACGTTTGCGTTTTTCCCACGTTTGCGTTTTTCTCACATTGCGTTTTTCCCACAATGCGTTTTTCCCACATTGCGTTTTTTCCCACATTGCGTTTTTTCCCACATTGCGTTTTTTCCCACATTGCGTTTTTTCCCACATTGCGTTTTTTCCCACATTGCGTTTTTCCCATCTTTGCGTTTTTCCCATCTTTGCGTTTTTCCCATCTTTGCGTTTTTCCCATCTTTGCGTTTTTCCCATCTTTGCGTTTTTCCCACATTTGCGTTTTTCCCACATTTGCGTTTTTCCCACATTTGCGTTTTTCCCACATTTGCGTTTTTCCCACATTTGCGTTTTTCCCACATTTGCGTTTTTCCCATATTTGCGTTTTTCCCATATTTGCGTTTTTTCCATATTTGCGTTTTTCCCATATTTTCTGTTTTTCCCATCTTTGCGTTTTTCCCATCTTTGCGTTTTTCCCATCTTTGCGTTTTTCCCATTTTTGCATCTTTTCCTACATTTGCGTTATTCCCATATTGGCGTTTTCCCGACATATGCGTTTTTCCCACATATGCGTTTTTCCCACATATGCGTTTTTCCCACATATGCGTTTTTCCCACATATGCGTTTTTCCCACATATGCGTTTTTCCCACATATGCGTTTTTCCCACATATGCGTTTTTCCCACATATGCGTTTTTCCCACATATGCGTTTTTCCCACATATGCGTTTTTCCCACATATGCGTTTTTCCCACATATGCGTTTTTCCCACATATGCGTTTTTCCCACATATGCGTTTTTCCCACATATGCGTTTTTCCCACATATGCGTTTTTCCCACATATGCGTTTTTCCCACATATGCGTTTTTCCCACATATGCGTTTTTCCCACATATGCGTTTTTCCCACATATGCGTTTTTCCCACATATGCGTTTTTCCCACATATGCGTTTTTCCCACATATGCGTTTTCCCACATATGCGTTTTCCCACATATGCGTTTTCCCACATATGCGTTTTCCCACATATGCGTTTTCCCACATATGCGTTTTCCCACATATGCGTTTTCCCACATATGCGTTTTCCCACATATGCGTTTTTTCCCATATTTGTGTTTTTCCCATATTTCGTCAACGCTTGATGCTTTAGACTATGTCCTACCAACTGATTCTTGCCTCTTGTCAAGGTGTGCCAGAAATTACTGTTTTCGCATATTTGCGTTTTACCCATATTTTCGTTTTTCCCATATTTACTTTGCCCCATACTCACGGTTTTCCCATATTTGCGTTTACTATATTTGCGTTTACCCTTATTTGCGTTTTTCCCATAATTGCGTTTTTCTCACATTTGCGTTTTTCTCACATTTGCGTTTTTCCGATATTTGCGTTTTTCCGATATTAGCGTTTTTCCGATATTTGCGTTTTTCCGATATTTGCGTTTTTCCGATATTTGCATGTTTCCCATATTTGCGTTTTTCCCATATTTGCGTTTTTCCCACATTTGCGTTTTTCCCACATTTGCGTTTTTCCCACGTTTGCGTTTTTCCCACGTTTGCGTTTTTCCCACGTTTGCGTTTTTCCCACGTTTGCGTTTTTCCCACGTTTGCGTTTTTCCCACGTTTGCGTTTTCCCCACGTTTGCGTTTTCCCCACGTTTGCGTTTTCCCCACGTTTGCGTTTTTCCCACGTTTGCGTTTTTCCCACGTTTGCGTTTTTCCCACGTTTGCGTTTTCCCACGTTTGCGTTTTTCCCACGTTTGCGTTTTTCCCACGTTTGCGTTTTTCCCACGTTTGCGTTTTTCCCACGTTTGCGTTTTTCCCACGTTTGCGTTTTTCCCACGTTTGCGTTTTTCCCACGTTTGCGTTTTTCCCACGTTTGCGTTCTTCCCACGTTTGCGTTCTTCCCACGTTTGCGTTCTTCCCACGTTTGCGTTCTTCCCACGTTTGCGTTCTTCCCACGTTTGCGTTCTTCCCACGTTTGCGTTTTTCCCACGTTTGCGTTTTTCCCACGTTTGCGTTTTTCCCACGTTTGCGTTTTTCTCACGTTTGCGTTTTTCTCACGTTTGCGTTTTTCTCACATTGCGTTTTTCCCACATTGCGTTTTTTCCCACATTGCGTTTTTTCCCACATTGCGTTTTTTCCCACTTTGCGTTTTTTCCCACTTTGCGTTTTTTCCCACATTGCGTTTTTTCCCACATTGCGTTTTTTCCCACATTGCGTTTTTTCCCACATTGCGTTTTTTCCCACATTGCGTTTTTTCCCACATTGCGTTTTTTCCCACATTGCGTTTTTTCCCACATTGCGTTTTTTCCCACATTGCGTTTTTTCCCACATTGCGTTTTTTCCCACATTGCGTTTTTTCCCACATTGCGTTTTTTCCCACATTTGCGTTTTTCCCATTCTTGCTTTTTTCCCACCGCTACGGTCGCAGGTTCGAATCCTGCTTCGGGCATGGATGTGTGTGATGTCCTTAGGTTAGTTAGGTTTAATTAGTTCTAAGTTCTAGGCGACTGATGACCTCAGAAGTTAAGTTGCATAGTGCTCAGAGCCATTTTTTTGCTTTTTTCCCATTTTGCTTTTTCCCATTTTTGCTTTTTCACATTTTTGCTTTTTTCCCATTTTTGCTTTTTTCCCACACTGCGTGTTTCCCACGATTGCGTGTTTCCCACGTTTGCGTGTTTCCCACGTTTGCGTGTTTCCCACGTTTGCGTGTTTCCCACGTTTGCGTGTTTCCCACGTTTGCGTGTTTCCCACGTTTGCGTGTTTCCCACGTTTGCGTGTTTCCCACGTTTGCGTGTTTCCCACGTTTGCGTGTTTCCCACGTTTGCGTGTATCCCACGTTTGCGTGTTTCCCACGTTTGCGTGTTTCCCACGTTTGCGTGTTTCCCACGTTTGCGTGTTTCCCACGTTTGCGTGTTTCCCACGTTTGCGTGTTTCCCACGTTTGCGTGTTTCCCACGTTTGCGTGTTTCCCACGTTTGCGTGTTTCCCACGTTTGCGTGTTTCCCACGTTTGCGTGTTTCCCACGTTTGCGTGTTTCCCACGTTTGCGTGTTTCCCACGTTTGCGTGTTTCCCACGTTTGCGTGTTTCCCACGTTTGCGAGTTTCCCACGTTTGCGTGTTTCCCACGTTTGCGTGTTTCCCACGTTTGCGTGTTTCCCACGTTTGCGTGTTCCCCACGTTTGCGTGTTTCCCACGTTTGCGTGTTTCCCACGTTTGCGTGTTTCCCACGTTTGCGTGTTTCCCACGTTTGCGTGTTTCCCACGTTTGCGTGTTTCCCACGTTTGCGTGTTTCCCACGTTTGCGTGTTTCCCACGTTTGCGTGTTTCCCACGTTTGCGTGTTTCCCACGTTTGCGTGTTTCCCACATTTGTGCTTCTCCCGTATTTTGGTTTTACCCATATGTGTTTTACCAATATTTGCGATTTACCCATATTTGCCTTTTTCCCATATTTGCGTTTCTCCCACATTTGCGTTTTTCTGATATTTGCGTCTTTCCCACATTTGCGTCTTTCCCACATTTGCGTTTTTCCGATATTTGCATGTTTCCCACGTTTGCGTGTTTCCCACGTTTGCATTTGTCCCGTATTTGCGTTTTTCCCATATTTGCGTTTTTCCCATATTTGCGTTTTCCCATTTTTGCGTTTTCCCATTTTTGCGTTTTCCCATTTTTGAGTTTTTCCCATATTTGAGTTTTTCCCATATTTGAGTTTTTCCCATATTTGAGTTTTTCCCATATTTGCGTTTTTCCCATATTTGCGTTTTTCCCATATTTGCGTTTTTCCCATATTTGCGTTTTTCCCCTATTTGCGTTTTTCCCATATTTGCGTTTTTCCCATATTTGCGTTTTTCCCATATTTGCGTTTTTCCCATATTTGCGTTTTTCCCATATTTGCGTTTTTCCCATATTTGCGTTTTTTTCATATTTGCGTTTTTTTCATATTTGCGTTTTTCCCATATTTGCGTTTTTCACATATTTGCGTTATTCCCATATTTGCGTTATTCCCATATTTGCGTTATTCCCATATTTGCGTTATTCCCATATTTGCGTTTTTCCCATATTTGCGTTTTTCCCATATTTGCGTTTTTCCCATATTTGCGTTTTTCCCATATTTGCGTTTTTCCCATATTTGCGTTTTTCCCATATTTGCGTTTTTCCCATATTTGCGTTTTTCCCATATTTGCGTTTTTCCCATATTTGCGTTTTTCCCATATTTGCATCTTTTCCTATATTTGCATCTTTTCCCATATTGGCGTTTTCCCACATATCCGTTTTTCCCACATATCCGTTTTTCCCACATATCCGTTTTTCCCACATATCCGTTTTTCCCACATATCCGTTTTTCCCACATATCCGTTTTTCCCACATATCCGTTTTTCCCACATCCGTTTTTCCCACATCCGTTTTTCCCACATCCGTTTTTTTCACATATCCGTTTTTTTCACATATCCGTTTTTCCCACATATCCGTTTTTCCCACATATCCGTTTTTCCCACATATCCGTTTTTCCCACATATCCGTTTTTCCCACATATCCGTTTTTCCCACATATCCGTTTTTCCCACATATCCGTTTTTCCCACATATCCGTTTTTCCCACATATCCGTTTTTCCCACATATCCGTTTTTCCCACATATCCGTTTTTCCCACATATCCGTTTTTCCCACATATCCGTTTTTCCCACATATCCGTTTTTCCCACATGCGTTTTCCCACATATGCGTTTTTTCCCTTATTTGCGTTTTTCCCATATTTCGTCAACGCTTGATGCCTTAGACCATGTCCTACCAACTGATTCTTGCCTCATGTTAAGGTGTGCCAGAAATTACTCTTTTCCCATATTTGCGTTTTTCCCATATTTGCGTTTTTCCCATATTTGCGTTTTTCCCATATTTGCGTTTTTCCCATATTTGCGTTTTTCCCATATTTGCGTTTTTCCCATATTTGCGTTTTTCCCATATTTGCGATTATCCCATATTTGCGTTTTTCCCATATTTGCGTTTTTCCCATTTTTGCGTTTTTCCCATATTTGCGTTTTTTCCATATTCGCGTTTTTCCCATATTTGCGTTTTTCCCATATTTGCGTTTTTCCCATATTTGCGTTTTTCCCATATTTGCGTTTTTCCCATATTTGCGTTTTTCCCATATTTGCGTTTTTTCCATATTTGCGTTTTTTCAATATTTGCGTTTTTTCAATATTTGCGTTTTTTCAATATTTGCGTTTTTTCCATTTTTGCGTTTTTTCCATATTTGCGTTTTTTCCATATTTGCGTTTTTTCCATATTTGCGTTTTTTCCATATTTGCGTTTTTTCCATATTTGCGTTTTCTCCATATTTGCGTTATTCCCATATTGGCGTATTTCCCATATTGGCGTATTTCCCATATTGGCGTATTTCCCATATTGGCGTATTTCCCATATTGGCGTTTTTCCCATATTGGCGTTTTTCCCATATTTGCGTTTTTCCCATATTTGCGTCTTTCCCATATTTGCGTCTTTCCCATATTTGCGTCTTTCCCATATTTGCGTCTTTCCCATATTTGCGTCTTTCCCATATTTGCGTCTTTCCCATATTTGCGTCTTTCCCATATTTGCGTCTTTCCCATATTTACGTCTTTCCCATATTTGCGTCTTTCCCATATTTGCGTCTTTCCCATATTTGCGTTTTTCCCATATTTGCGTTTTTCCCATATTTGCGTTTTTCCCATATTTGCGTTTTTCCCATATTTGCGTTTTTCCCATATTGGCGTTTTTCCCATATTGGCGTTTTTCCCATATTGGCGTTTTTCCCATATTGGCGTTTTTCCCATATTGGCGTTTTTCCCATATTGGCGTTTTTCCCATATTGGCGTTTTTCCCATATTGGCGTTTTTCCCATATTGGCGTTTTTCCCATATTGGCGTTTTTCCCATATTGGCGTTTTTCCCATATTGGCGTTTTTCCCATATTGGCGTTTTTCCCATATTGGCGTTTTTCCCATATTGGCGTTTTTCCCATATTGGCGTTTTTCCCATATTGGCGTTTTTCCCATATTGGCGTTTTTCCCATATTGGCGTTTTTCCCATATTGGCGTTTTTCCCATATTGGCGTTTTTCCCATATTGGCGTTTTTCCCATATTGGCGTTTTTCCCATATTGGCGTTTTTCCCATATTGGCGTTTTTCCCATATTGGCGTTTTTCCCATATTGGCGTTTTTCCCATATTGGCGTTTTTCCCATATTGGCGTTTTTCCCATATTGGCGTTTTTCCCATATTGGCGTTTTTCCCATATTGGCGTTTTTCCCATATTGGCGTTTTTCCCATATTGGCGTTTTTCCCATATTGGCGTTTTTCCCATATTGGCGTTTTTCCCATATTGGCGTTTTTCCCATATTGGCGTTTTTCCCATATTGGCGTTTTTCCCATATTGGCGTTTTTCCCATATTGGCGTTTTTCCCATATTGGCGTTTCTCCCATATTGGCGTTTCTCCCATATTGGCGTTTTTCCCATATTGGCGTTTTTCCCATATTGGCGTTTTTCCCATATTGGCGTTTTTCCCATATTGGCGTTTTTCCCATATTGGCGTTTTTCCCATATTGGCGTTTTTCCCATATTGGCGTTTTTCCCATATTGGCGTTTTTCCCATATTGGCGTTTTTCCCATATTGGCGTTTTTCCCATATTGGCGTTTTTCCCATATTGGCGTTTTTCCCATATTGGCGTTTTTCCCATATTGGCGTTTTTCCCATATTGGCGTTTTTCCCATATTGTCGTTTTTCCCATATTGGCGTTTTTCCCATATTGGCGTTTTTCCCATATTGGCGTTTTTCCCATATTGGCGTTTTTGCCATATTGGCGTTTTTGCCATATTGGCGTTTTTGCCATATTGGCGTTTTTGCCATATTGGCGTTTTTGCCATATTGGCGTTTTTGCCATATTGGCGTTTTTGCCATATTGGCGTTTTCCCAAATATGCGATATTCCCATATTTGCGTTTTTCCATATTTCGTCAACGCTGGATGCTTTTGACTATGTCCTACAAACTGATTCTTGCCTCTTGTCAAGTTGTCCCACAAATTACTCTTTTCCCAAATTTGCGTTTTTCCCAAATTTGCCCATATTTGCCCATATTTGCGTTTTTCCCATATTTGCGTTTTTCCCATATTTTCGTTTTTCCCATATTTTCGTTTTTTCCCATATTTTCGTTTTTCCCATATTTTCGTTTTTCCCATATTTTCGTTTTTCCCATATTTTCGTTTTTCCCATATTTTCGTTTTTCCCATATTTTCGTTTTTCCCATATTTGCGTTTTTCCCATATTTGCGTTTTTCCCATATTTGCGTTTTTCCCATATTTGCGTTTTTCCCATATTTGCGTTTTTCCCATATTTGCGTTTTTCCCATATTTGCGTTTTTCCCATAATTGCGTTTTTCCCATAATTGCGTTTTTCCCATAATTGCGTTTTTCCCATAATTGCGTTTTTCCCATAATTGCGTTTTTCCCATAATTGCGTTTTTCCCATAATTGCGTTTTTCCCATAATTGCGTTTTTCCCATAATTGCGTTTTTCCCATAATTGCGTTTTTCCCATAATTGCGTTTTTCCCATAATTGCGTTTTTCCCATAATTGCGTTTTTCCCATAATTACGTTTTTCCCATTTTTGGATCTTTTCCTATATTTGCGTTTTTCCCATATTTGCTTTTCCCCATATTTCGTCATCGCTTGATGCTTTAGACTATGTCCTACCAACTGATTCTTGCCTCTTGTCAAGGTGTGCCACAAATTACTTTTCCCATATTTGCGTTTTTTGCATACTTGCATTTTTCCCATATTTGCGTTTTTTCCATATTTGCGTTTTTCCCATATTTGCGTTTTTCCCATATTTGCGTTTTTCATATATTTGCGTTTTTCCCATATTTGCGTTTACCCACATTTGCATTTACCCACATTTGCGTTTGCCCACATTTGCGTTTGTCCACATTTGCGTTTGCCCACATTTGCGTTTGCCCACATTTGCGTTTGCCCACATTTGCGTTTGCCCACATTTGCGTTTGCCCACATTTGCGTTTGCCCACATTTGCGTTTGCCCACATTTGCGTTTGCCCACATTTGCGTTTGCCCACATTTGCGTTTGCCCACATTTGCGTTTGCCCACATTTGCGTTTACCCACATTTGCGTTTACCCACATTTGCGTTTACCCACATTTGCGTTTACCCACATTTGCGTTTACCCACATTTGCGTTTACCCACATTTGCGTTTACCCACATTTGCGTTTACCCACATTTGCGTTTACCCACATTTGCGTTTACCCACATTTGCGTTTACCCACATTTGCGTTTTCCCCACATTTGTGTTTTCCCCACATTTGTGTTTTCCCCACATTTGCGTTTTCCCCACATTTGCGTTTTTGCGATATTTGCATGTTTCCCATATTTGCGTTTTTCCCAAACTTCCTTTTTTCCCGTATTTGCGTTTTTCCCGTATTTGCGCTTTTCCCATGTTTGCGTTTTTCCCGTTTTTCGTCAACACTTGATGCTTTAGACTATGTCCTACCAACTGATTCTTGCCTCTTGTCAAGGTGTGCCACAAATTTGCGTTTTTCCCATATTTCGTCAATGTTTGATGCTTTAGACTATATCCTAGCAACTGATTCTTGCCTCTTGTTAAGGTGTGCAAGAAATTACTCTTTTCCCATATTTGCGTTTTTCCCATATTTGCGTTTTTCCCATATTTGCGTTTTTCCCATATTTGCGTTTTTCCCATATTTGCGTTTTTCCCATATTTGCGTTTTTCCCATATTTGCGTTTTTCCCATATTTGCGTTTTTCCCATATTTGCGTTTTTCCCATATTTGCGTTTTTCCCATATTTGCGTTTTTTCCATATTTGCGTTTTTTCCATATTTGCGTTTTTTCCATATTTGCGTTTTTTCCATATTTGCGTTTTTTCCATATTTGCGTTTTTCCCATATTTGTGTTTTTCCCATATTTGCGTTTTCTCCATATTTGCGTTTTTCCCATATTTGCGTTTTTCCCATATTTGCGTTTTTCCCATATTTGCGTTTTTCCCATATTTGCGTTTTTTCCCATGTTTGCGTTTTTTCCCATGTTTGCGTTTTTTCCCATATTTGCGTTTTTCCCATATTTGCGTTTTTCCCATATTTGCGTTTTTTCCCATATTTGCGTTTTTCCCATATTTGCGTTTTTCCCATATTTGCGTTTTTCCCATATTTGCGTTTTTCCCATATTTGCGTTTTTCCCATATTTGCGTTTTTCCCATATTTGCGTTTTTCCCATATTTGCGTTTTTCCCATATTTGCGTTTTTCCCATATTTGCGTTTTTCCCATATTTGCGTTTTTCCCATATTTGCGTTTTTCCCATATTTGCGTTTTTCCCATATTTGCGTTTTTCCCATATTTGCGTTTTTCCCATATTTGCGTTTTTCCCATATTAGCGTTTTTCCCATATTAGCGTTTTTCCCATATTTGCGTTTTTCCCATATTTGCGTTTTTCCCATATTTACGTATTTCCCATATTTGCGTTTTTCCCATCGTTTTTCCCATATTGCCGTTTTTCCCATATTGCCGTTTTTCCCATATTGCCGTTTTTCCCATATTGCCGTTTTTCCCATATTGCCGTTTTTCCCATATTGCCGTTTTTCCCATATTGCCGTTTTTCCCATATTGCCGTTTTTCCCATATTGGCGTTTTTCCCATATTGGCGTTTTTCCCATATTGGCGTTTTTCCCATATTGGCGTTTTTCCCATATTGGCGTTTTTCCCATATTGGCGTTTTTCCCATATTGGCGTTTTTCCCATATTGGCGTTTTTCCCATATTGGCGTTTTTCCCATATTGGCGTTTTTCCCATATTGGCGTTTTTCCCATATTGGCGTTTTTCCCATATTGGCGTTTTTCCCATATTGGCGTTTTTCCCATATTGGCGTTTTTCCCATATTGGCGTTTTTCCCATATTGGCGTTTTTCCCATATTGGCGTTTTTCCCATATTGGCGTTTTTCCCATATTGGCGTTTTTCCCATATTGGCGTTTTTCCCATATTGGCGTTTTTCCCATATTGGCGTTTTTCCCATATTGGCGTTTTTCCCATATTGGCGTTTTTCCCATATTGGCGTTTTTCCCATATTGGCGTTTTTCCCATATTGGCGTTTTTCCCATATTGGCGTTTTTCCCATATTGGCGTTTTTCCCATATTGGCGTTTTTCCCATATTGGCGTTTTTCCCATATTGGCGTTTTTCCCATATTGGCGTTTTTCCCATATTGGCGTTTTTCCCATATTGGCGTTTTTCCCATATTGGCGTTTTTCCCATATTGGCGTTTTTCCCATATTGGCGTTTTTCCCATATTGGCGTTTTTCCCATATTGCCGTTTTTCCCATATTGCCGTTTTTCCCATATTGCCGTTTTTCCCATATTGCCGTTTTTCCCATATTGCCGTTTTTCCCATATTGCCGTTTTTCCCATATTGCCGTTTTTCCCATATTGCCGTTTTTCCCATATTGCCGTTTTTCCCATATTGCCGTTTTTCCCATATTGCCGTTTCTCCCATATTGGCGTTTCTCCCATATTGGCGTTTTTCCCATATTGGCGTTTTTCCCATATTGGCGTTTTTCCCATATTGGCGTTTTTCCCATATTGGCGTTTTTCCCATATTGGCGTTTTTCCCATATTGGCGTTTTTCCCATATTGGCGTTTTTCCCATATTGGCGTTTTTCCCATATTGGCGTTTTTCCCATATTGGCGTTTTTCCCATATTGGCGTTTTTCCCATATTGGCGTTTTTCCCATATTGGCGTTTTTCCCATATTGGCGTTTTTCCCATATTGGCGTTTTTGCCATATTGGCGTTTTTGCCATATTGGCGTTTTTCCCATATTGGCGTTTTTCCCATATTGGCGTTTTTCCCATATTGGCGTTTTTCCCATATTGGCGTTTTTCCCATATTGGCGTTTTTCCCATATTGGCGTTTTTCCCATATTGGCGTTTTTCCCATATTGGCGTTTTTCCCATATTGGCGTTTTTCCCATATTGGCGTTTTTCCCATATTGGCGTTTTTCCCATATTGGCGTTTTTCCCATATTGGCGTTTTTCCCATATTGGCGTTTTTCCCATATTGGCGTTTTTCCCATATTGGCGTTTTTCCCATATTGGCGTTTTTCCCATATTGGCGTTTTTCCCATATTGGCGTTTTCCCAAATATGCGATATTCCCATATTTGCGTTTTTCCATATTTCGTCAACGCTTGATGCTTTAGACTATGTCCTACAAACTGATTCTTGCCTCTTGTCAAGTTGTGCCACAAATTACTCTTTTCCCAAATTTGCGTTTTCCTCAAATTTGCCCATATTTGCCCATATTTGCGTTTTTCCCATATTTTCGTTTTTCCCATATTTTCGTTTTTCCCATATTTGCGTTTTTCCCATATTTGCGTTTTTCCCATATTTGCGTTTTTCCCATATTTGCGTTTTTCCCATATTTGCGTTTTCCCATATTTGCGTTTTTCCCATATTTGCGTTTTTCCCATATTTGCGTTTTTCCCATATTTGCGTTTTTCCCATATTTGCGTTTTTCCCATATTTGCGTTTTTCCCATATTTGCGTTTTTCCCATATTTGCGTTTTTCCCATATTTGCGTTTTTCCCATATTTTCTGTTTTTCCCATCTTTGCGTTTTTCCCATCATTGCGTTTTTCCCATCTTTGCGTTTTTCCCATCTTTGCGTTTCTCCCATTTTTGCATCTTTTCCTAAATTTGCGTTATTCCCATATTGGCGTTTTCCCGACATATGCGTTTTTCCCACATATGCGTTTTTCCCACATGCGTTTTTCCCACATATGCGTTTTTCCCACATATGCGTTTTTCCCACATATGCGTTTTTCCCACATATGCGTTTTTCCCACATATGCGTTTTTCCCACATATGCGTTTTTCCCACATATGCGTTTTTCCCACATATGCGTTTTTCCCACATATGCGTTTTTCCCACATATGCGTTTTTCCCACATATGCGTTTTTCCCACATATGCGTTTTTCCCACATATGCGTTTTTCCCACATATGCGTTTTTCCCACATATGCGTTTTTCCCACATATGCGTTTTTCCCACATATGCGTTTTCCCACATATGCGTTTTTTCCCATATTTGTGTTTTTCCCATATTTCGTCAACGCTTGATGCTTTAGACTATGTCCTACCAACTGATTCTTGCCTCTTGTCAAGGTGTGCCACAAATTACTGTTTTCGCATATTTGCGTTTTACCCATATTTTCGTTTTTCCCATATTTACTTTGCCCCATACTCACGGTTTTCCCATATTTGCGTTTACTATATTTGCGTTTACCCTTATTTGCGTTTTTCCCATAATTGCGTATTTCTCACATTTGCGTTTTTCCGATATTAGCGTTTTTCCGATATTTGCGTTTTTCCGATATTTGCGTGTTTCCCATATTTGCGTGTTTCCCATATTTGCGTGTTTCCCATATTTGCGTTTTTCCCACATTTGCGTTTTTCCCACATTTGCGTTTTTCCCACATTTGCGTTTTTCCCACATTTGCGTTTTTCCCACATTTGCGTTTTTCCCACGTTTGCGTTTTTCCCACGTTTGCGTTTTTCCCACGTTTGCGTTTTTCCCACGTTTGCGTTTTTCCCACGTTTGCGTTTTTCCCACGTTTGCGTTTTTCCCACGTTTGCGTTTTTCCCACGTTTGCGTTTTTCCCACGATTGCGTTTTTCCCACGTTTGCGTTTTTCCCACGTTTGCGTTTTTCCCACGTTTGCGTTTTTCCCACGTTTGCGTTTTTCCCACGTTTGCGTTTTTCCCACGTTTGCGTTTTTCCCACGTTTGCGTTTTTCCCACGTTTGCGTTTTTCCCACGTT
Organism: Schistocerca cancellata; assembly: GCF_023864275.1. Classification (NCBI taxonomy): domain Eukaryota; kingdom Metazoa; phylum Arthropoda; class Insecta; order Orthoptera; family Acrididae; genus Schistocerca; species Schistocerca cancellata. The sequence continues at coordinate 777,715,126 of NC_064628.1, read as the reverse complement.
TGCGTTTTTCCCACGTTTGCGTTTTTCCCAGTTTGCGTTTTTCCCACGTTTGCGTTTTTCCCACGTTTGCGTTTTTCCCACGTTTGCGTTTTTCCCACGTTTGCGTTTTTCCCACGTTTGCGTTTTTCCCACGTTTGCGTTTTTCCCACGTTTGCGTTTTTCCCACGTTTGCGTTTTTTCCCACGTTTGCGTTTTTTCCCACGTTTGCGTTTTTTCCCACATTGCGTTTTTTCCCACATTGCGTTTTTTCCCACATTGCGTTTTTTCCCACATTGCGTTTTTTCCCACATTGCGTTTTTTCCCACATTGCGTTTTTTCCCACATTGCGTTTTTTCCCACATTGCGTTTTTTCCCACATTGCGTTTTTTCCCACATTGCGTTTTTTCCCACATTGCGTTTTTTCCCACATTGCGTTTTTTCCCACATTGCGTTTTTTCCCACATTGCGTTTTTTCCCACATTGCGTTTTTTCCCACATTGCGTTTTTTCCCACATTGCGTTTTTTCCCACATTGCGTTTTTTCCCACATTGCGTTTTTTCCCACATTTGCGTTTTTCCCATTCTTGCTTTTTTCCCACCGCTACGGTCGCAGGTTCGAATCCTGCTTCGGGCATGGATGTGTGTGATGTCCTTAGGTTAGTTAGGTTTAATTAGTTCTAAGTTCTAGGCGACTGATGACCTCAGAAGTTAAGTTGCATAGTGCTCAGAGCCATTTTTTTGCTTTTTTCCCATTTTGTTTTCCCATTTTTGCTTTTTCACATTTTTGCTTTTTTCCCATTTTTGCTTTTTTCCCACATTGCGTGTTTCCCACGTTTGCGTGTTTCCCACGTTTGCGTGTTTCCCACGTTTGCGTGTTTCCCACGTTTGCGTGTTTCCCACGTTTGCGTGTTTCCCACGTTTGCGTGTTTCCCACGTTTGCGTGTTTCCCACGTTTGCGTGTTTCCCACGTTTGCGTGTTTCCCATGTTTGTGTGTTTCCCACGTTTGTGTGTTTCCCACGTTTGTGTGTTTCCCACGTTTGCGTGTTTCCCACGTTTGCGTGTTTCCCACGTTTGCGTGTATCCCACGTTTGCGTGTATCCCACGTTTGCGTGTTTCCCACGTTTGCGTGTTTCCCACGTTTGCGTGTTTCCCACGTTTGCGTGTTTCCCACGTTTGCGTGTTTCCCACGTTTGCGTGTTTCCCACGTTTGCGTGTTTCCCACGTTTGCGTGTTTCCCACGTTTGCGTGTTTCCCACGTTTGCGTGTTTCCCACGTTTGCGTGTTTCCCACGTTTGCGTGTTTCCCACGTTTGCGTGTTTCCCACGTTTGCGTGTTTCCCACGTTTGCGTGTTTCCCACGTTTGCGTGTTTCCCACGTTTGCGTGTTTCCCACGTTTGCGTGTTTCCCACGTTTGCGTGTTTCCCACGTTTGCGTGTTTCCCACGTTTGCGTGTTTCCCACGTTTGCGTGTTTCCCACGTTTGTGTGTTTCCCACGTTTGCGTGTTTCCCACATTTGTGCTTCTCCCGTATTTTGGTTTTACCCATATATGTGTTTTACCAATATTTGCGATTTACCCATATTTGCCTTTTTCCCATATTTGCGTTTCTCCCACATTTGCGTTTTTCTGATATTTGCGTTTTTCCGATATTTGCATGTTTCCCACGTTTGCGTGTTTCCCACGTTTGCATTTGTCCCGTATTTGCGTTTTCCCATATTTGCGTTTTCCCATTTTTGCGTTTTCCCATTTTTGCGTTTTCCCATATTTGAGTTTTTCCCATATTTGAGTTTTTCCCATATTTGAGTTTTTCCCATATTTGAGTTTTTCCCATATTTGCGTTTTTCCCATATTTGCGTTTTTCCCATATTTGCGTTTTTCCCATATTTGCGTTTTTCCCATATTTGCGTTTTTCCCATATTTGCGTTTTTCCCATATTTGCGTTTTTCCCATATTTGCATCTTTTCCTATATTTGCATCTTTTCCTATATTTGCATCTTTTCCTATATTTGCATCTTTTCCCATATTGGCGTTTTCCCACATATCCGTTTTTCCCACATATCCGTTTTTCCCACATATCCGTTTTTCCCACATATCCGTTTTTCCCACATATCCCTTTTTTCACATATCCGTTTTTTTCACATATCCGTTTTTTTCACATATCAGTTTTTCCCACATATCCGTTTTTCCCACATATCCGTTTTTCCCACATATCCGTTTTTCCCACATATCCGTTTTTCCCACATGCGTTTTCCCACATATGCGTTTTTTCCCTTATTTGCGTTTTTCCCATATTTCGTCAACGCTTGATGCCTTAGACTATGTCCTCATGTTAAGGTGTGCCAGAAATTACTCTTTTCCCATATTTGCGTTTTTCCCATATTTGCGTTTTTCCCATATTTGCGTTTTTCCCATATTTGCGTTTTTCCCATATTTGCGTTTTTCCCATATTTGCGTTTTTCCCATATTTGCGTTTTTCCCATATTTGCGTTTTTCCCATATTTGCGTTTTTCCCATATTTGCGTTTTTCCCATATATGCGTATTTCCCATATTTGCGTTTTTCCCATATTTGCGTTTTTCCCATATTTGCGTTTTTCCCATATTTGCGTTTTTCCCATATTTGCGTTTTTCCCATATTTGCGTTTTTCCCATATTTGCGTTTTTCCCATATTTGCGTTTTTCCCATATTTGCGTTTTTCCCATATTTGCGTTTTTCCCATATTTGCGTTTTTCCCATATTTGCGTTTTTCCCATATTTGCGTTTTTCCCATATTTGCGTTTTTCCCATATTTGCGTTTTTCCCATATTTGCGTTTTTCCCATATTTGCGTTTTTCCCATATTTGCGTTTTTCCCATATTTGCGTTTTTCCCATATTTGCGTTTTTCCCATATTTGCGTTTTTCCCATATTTGCGTTTTTCCCATATTTGCGTTTTTCCCATATTGGCGTTTTTCCCATATTGGCGTTTTTCCCATATTGGCGTTTTTCCCATATTGGCGTTTTTCCCATATTGGCGTTTTTCCCATATTGGCGTTTTTCCCATATTGGCGTTTTTCCCATATTGGCGTTTTTCCCATATTGGCGTTTTTCCCATATTGGCGTTTTTCCCATATTGGCGTTTTTCCCATATTGGCGTTTTTCCCATATTGGCGTTTTTCCCATATTGGCGTTTTTCCCATATTGGCGTTTTTCCCATATTGGCGTTTTTCCCATATTGGCGTTTTTCCCATATTGGCGTTTTTCCCATATTGGCGTTTTTCCCATATTGGCGTTTTTCCCATATTGGCGTTTTTCCCATATTGGCGTTTTTCCCATATTGGCGTTTTTCCCATATTGGCGTTTTTCCCATATTGGCGTTTTTCCCATATTGGCGTTTTTGCCATATTGGCGTTTTTGCCATATTGGCGTTTTTGCCATATTGGCGTTTTTGCCATATTGGCGTTTTTGCCATATTGGCGTTTTTGCCATATTGGCGTTTTTGCCATATTGGCGTTTTTGCGATATTGGCGTTTTTGCCATATTTGCGTTTTTCCCATATTGGCGTTTTCCCAAATATGCGATATTCCCATATTTGCGTTTTTCCATATTTCGTCAACGCTGGATGCTTTAGACTATGTCCTACAAACTGATTCTTGCCTCTTGTCAAGTTGTGCCACAAATTACTCTTTTCCCAAATTTGCGTTTTTCCCAAATTTGCCCATATTTGCCCATATTTTCGTTTTTCCCATATTTGCGTTTTTCCCATATTTGCGTTTTTCCCATATTTGCGTTTTTCCCATATTTTCGTTTTTCCCATATTTGCGTTTTTCCCATATTTGCGTTTTTCCCATAATTGCGTTTTTCCCATAATTGCGTTTTTCCCATAATTGCGTTTTTCCCATAATTGCGTTTTTCCCATAATTGCGTTTTTCCCATAATTGCGTTTTTCCCATAATTGCGTTTTTCCCATAATTGCGTTTTTCCCATAATTGCGTTTTTCCCATAATTGCGTTTTTCCCATAATTGCGTTTTTCCCATAATTACGTTTTTCCCATTTTTGGATCTTTTCCTATATTTGCGTTTTTCCCATATTTGCTTTTCCCCATATTTCGTCATCGCTTGATGCTTTAGACTATGTCCTACCAACTGATTCTTGGCCCTTTCAAGGTGTGCCACAAATTACTTTTCCCATATTTGCGTTTTTTGCATACTTGCGTTTTTCCCATATTTGCGTTTTTCCCATATTTGCGTTTTTCCCATATTTGCGTTTTTCATATATTTGCGTTTTTCCCATATTTGCGTTTACCCACATTTGCGTTTACCCACATTTGCGTTTACCCACATTTGCGTTTGCCCACATTTGCGTTTGCCCACATTTGCGTTTGCCCACGTTTGCGTTTACCCACGTTTGCGTTTACCCACGTTTGCGTTTACCCACATTTGCGTTTACCCACATTTGCGTATACCCACATTTGCGTATACCCACATTTGCGTTTACCCACATTTGCGTTTACCCACATTTGCGTTTACCCACATTTGCGTTTACCCACATTTGCGTTTACCCACATTTGCGTTTACCCACATTTGCGTTTACCCACATTTGCGTTTACCCACATTTGCGTTTACCCACATTTGCGTTTACCCACATTTGCGTTTACCCACATTTGCGTTTACCCACATTTGCGTTTACCCACATTTGCGTTTACCCACATTTGCGTTTACCCACATTTGCGTTTACCCACATTTGCGTTTACCCACATTTGCGTTTACCCACATTTGCGTTTACCCACATTTGCGTTTACCCACATTTGCGTTTACCCACATTTGCGTTTACCCACATTTGCGTTTACCCACATTTGCGTTTACCCACATTTGCGTTTACCCACATTTGCGTTTACCCACATTTGCGTTTACCCACATTTGCGTTTACCCACATTTGCGTTTACCCACATTTGCGTTTACCCACATTTGCGTTTACCCACATTTGCGTTTACCCACATTTGCGTTTACCCACATTTGCGTTTACCCACATTTGCGTTTACCCACATTTGCGTTTACCCACATTTGCGTTTACCCACATTTGCGTTTACCCACATTTGCGTTTACCCACATTTGCGTTTACCCACATTTGCGTTTACCCACATTTGCGTTTACCCACATTTGCGTTTACCCACATTTGCGTTTACCCACATTTGCGTTTACCCACATTTGCGTTTACCCACATTTGCGTTTTTGCGATATTTGCATGTTTCCCATATTTGCGTTTTTCCCAAACTTCCTTTTTTCCCGTATTTGCGTTTTTCCCGTATTTGCGCTTTTCCCATGTTTGCGTTTTTCCCATATTTCGTCAACACTTGATGCTTTAGACTATGTCCTACCAACTGATTCTTGCCTCTTGTCAAGGTGTGCCACAAATTTGCGTTTTTCCCATATTTCGTCAATGTTTGATGCTTTAGACTATATCCTAGCAACTGAATCTTGCCTCTTGTTAAGGTGTGCAAGAAATTACTCCTTTCCCATATTTGCGTTTTTCCCATATTTGCGTTTTTCCCATATTTGCGTTTTTCCCATATTTGCGTTTTTCCCATATTTGCGTTTTTCCCATATTTGCGTTTTTCCCATATTTGCGTTTTTCCCACATTTGCGTTTTTCCCACATTTGCGTTTTTCCCACATTTGCGTTTTTCCCATATTTGCGTTTTTCCCATATTTGCGTTTTTCCCATATTTGCGTTTTTCCCATATTTGCGTTTTTCCCATATTTGCGTTTTTCCCATATTTGCGTTTTTCCCATATTTGCGTTTTTCCCATATTTGCGTTTTTCCCATATTTGCGTTTTTCCCATATTTGCGTTTTTCCCATATTTGCGTTTTCTCCATATTTGCGTTTTTCCCATATTTGCGTTTTTCCCATATTTGCGTTTTTCCCATATTTGCGTTTTTCCCATATTTGCGTTTTTCCCATATTTGCGTTTTTCCCATATTTGCGTTTTTCCCATATTTGCGTTTTTCCCATATTTGCGTTTTTCCCATATTTGCGTTTTTCCCATATTTGCGTTTTTCCCATATTTGCGTTTTTCCCATATTTGCGTTTTTCCCATATTTGCGTTTTTCCCATATTTGCGTTTTTCCCATATTTGCGTTTTTCCCATATTTGCGTTTTTCCCATATTTGCGTTTTTCCCATATTTGCGTTTTTTCCATATTTGCGTTTTTTCCATATTTGCGTTTTTTCCATATTTGCGTTTTTTCCATATTTGCGTTTTTTCCATATTCGCGTTTTTCCTATATTTGCGTTTTTCCCATATTTGCGTTTTTCCCATATTTGCGTTTTTTCCATATTTGCGTTTTTTCCATATTTGCGTTTTTTCCATATTTGCGTTTTTTCCATATTTGCGTTTTTTCCATATTTGCGTTTTTTCCATATTTGCGTTTTTTCCATATTTGCGTTTTTTCCATATTTGCGTTATTCCCATATTGGCGTTTTTCCCATATTGGCGTTTTTCCCATATTGGCGTTTTTCCCATATTGGCGTTTTTCCCATATTGGCGTTTTTGCCATATTTGCGTTTTTCCCATATTGGCGTTTTCCCAAATATGCGATATTCCCATATTTGCGTTTTTCCATATTTCGTCAACGCTGGATGCTTTAGACTATGTCCTACAAACTGATTCTTGCCTCTTGTCAAGTTGTGCCACAAATTACTCTTTTCCCAAATTTGCGTTTTTCCCAAATTTGCCCATATTTGCCCATATTTGCGTTTTTCCCATATTTGCGTTTTTCCCATATTTGCGTTTTTCCCATATTTGCGTTTTTCCCATATTTGCGTTTTTCCCATATTTGCGTTTTTCCCATATTTTCGTTTTTCCCATATTTTCGTTTTTCCCATATTTTCGTTTTTCCCATATTTTCGTTTTTCCCATATTTTCGTTTTTCCCATATTTTCGTTTTTCCCATATTTGCGTTTTTCCCATATTTGCGTTTTTCCCATATTTGCGTTTTTCCCATATTTGCGTTTTTCCCATATTTGCGTTTTTCCCATATTTGCGTTTTTCCCATATTTGCGTTTTTCCCATATTTGCGTTTTTCCCATATTTGCGTTTTTCCCATATTTGCGTTTTTCCCATATTTGCGTTTTTCCCATATTTGCGTTTTTCCCATATTTGCGTTTTTCCCATATTTGCGTTTTTCCCATATTTGCGTTTTTCCCATATTTGCGTTTTTCCCATATTTGCGTTTTTCCCATATTTGCGTTTTTCCCATATTTGCGTTTTTCCCATATTTGCGTTTTTTCCATATTCACGTTTTTCCTATATTTGCGTTTTTCCCATATTTGCGTTTTTCCCATATTTGCGTTTTTTCCATATTTGCGTTTTTCCCATATTTGCGTTTTTCCCATATTTGCGTTTTTTCCATATTTGCGTTTTTTCCATATTTGCGTTTTTTCCATATTTGCGTTTTTTCCATATTTGCGTTTTTTCCATATTTGCGTTATTCCCATATTGGCGTTTTTCCCATATTTGCGTTTTTCCCATATTTGCGTTTTTCCCATATTTGCGTTTTTCCCATATTTGCGTTTTTCCCATATTTGCGTTTTTCCCATATTTGCGTTTTTCCCATATTTGCGTTTTTCCCATATTTGCGTTTTTCCCATATTTGCGTTTTTCCCATATTTGCGTTTTTCCCATATTTGCGTTTTTCCCATATTTGCGTTTTTCCCATATTTGCGTTTTTCCCATATTTGCGTTTTTCCCATATTTGCGTTTTTCCCATATTTGCGTTTTTCCCATATTTGCATCTTTTCCTATATTTGCATCTTTTCCCATATTGGCGTTTTCCCACATATCCGTTTTTCCCACATATCCGTTTTTCCCACATATCAGTTTTTCCCACATATCAGTTTTTCCCACATATCCGTTTTTCCCACATATCCGTTTTTCCCACATATCCGTTTTTCCCACATGCGTTTTCCCACATATGCGTTTTTTCCCTTATTTGCGTTTTTCCCATATTTCGTCAACGCTTGATGCCTTAGACTATGTCCTCATGTTAAGGTGTGCCAGAAATTACTCTTTTCCCATATTTGCGTTTTTCCCATATTTGCGTTTTTCCCATATTTGCGTTTTTCCCATATTTGCGTTTTTCCCATATTTGCGTTTTTCCCATATTTGCGTTTTTCCCATATTTGCGTTTTTCCCATATTTGCGTTTTTCCCATATTGGCGTTTTTCCCATATTGGCGTTTTTCCCATATTGGCGTTTTTCCCATATTGGCGTTTTTCCCATATTGGCGTTTTTCCCATATTGGCGTTTTTCCCATATTGGCGTTTTTCCCATATTGGCGTTTTTCCCATATTGGCGTTTTTCCCATATTGGCGTTTTTCCCATATTGGCGTTTTTCCCATATTGGCGTTTTTCCCATATTGGCGTTTTTCCCATATTGGCGTTTTTCCCATATTGGCGTTTTTCCCATATTGGCGTTTTTCCCATATTGGCGTTTTTCCCATATTGGCGTTTTTCCCATATTGGCGTTTTTCCCATATTGGCGTTTTTCCCATATTGGCGTTTTTCCCATATTGGCGTTTTTCCCATATTGGCGTTTTTCCCATATTGGCGTTTTTCCCATATTGGCGTTTTTCCCATATTGGCGTTTTTCCCATATTGGCGTTTTTCCCATATTGGCGTTTTTCCCATATTGGCGTTTTTCCCATATTGGCGTTTTTCCCATATTGGCGTTTTTCCCATATTGGCGTTTTTCCCATATTGGCGTTTTTCCCATATTGGCGTTTTTCCCATATTGGCGTTTTTCCCATATTGGCGTTTTTCCCATATTGGCGTTTTTCCCATATTGGCGTTTTTCCCATATTGGCGTTTTTCCCATATTGGCGTTTTTCCCATATTGGCGTTTTTCCCATATTGGCGTTTTTCCCATATTGGCGTTTTTCCCATATTGGCGTTTTTCCCATATTGGCGTTTTTCCCATATTGGCGTTTTTCCCATATTGGCGTTTTTCCCATATTGGCGTTTTTCCCATATTGGCGTTTTTCCCATATTGGCGTTTTTCCCATATTGGCGTTTTTCCCATATTGGCGTTTTTCCCATATTGGCGTTTTTCCCATATTGGCGTTTTTCCCATATTGGCGTTTTTCCCATATTGGCGTTTTTCCCATATTGGCGTTTTTCCCATATTGGCGTTTTTCCCATATTGGCGTTTTTCCCATATTGGCGTTTTTCCCATATTGGCGTTTTTCCCATATTGGCGTTTTTCCCATATTGGCGTTTTTCCCATATTGGCGTTTTTCCCATATTGGCGTTTTTCCCATATTGGCGTTTTTCCCATATTGGCGTTTTTCCCATATTGGCGTTTTTCCCATATTGGCGTTTTTCCCATATTGGCGTTTTTCCCATATTTGCGTTTTTCCCATATTGGCGTTTTTCCCATATTGGCGTTTTCCCAAATATGCGATATTCCCATATTTGCGTTTTTCCATATTTCGTCAACGCTGGATGCTTTAGACTATGTCCTACAAACTGATTCTTGCCTCTTGTCAAGTTGTGCCACAAATTACTCTTTTCCCAAATTTGCGTTTTTCCCAAATTTGCCCATATTTGCCCATATTTGCGTTTTTCCCATATTTGCGTTTTTCCCATATTTGCGTTTTTCCCATATTTGCGTTTTTCCCATATTTTCGTTTTTCCCATATTTGCGTTTTTCCCATATTTGCGTTTTTCCCATATTTGCGTTTTTCCCATATTTGCGTTTTTCCCATAATTGCGTTTTTCCCATAATTGCGTTTTTCCCATAATTGCGTTTTTCCCATAATTGCGTTTTTCCCATAATTGCGTTTTTCCCATTTTTGGATCTTTTCCTATATTTGCGTTTTTCCCATATTTGCTTTTCCCCATATTTCGTCATCGCTTGATGCTTTAGACTATGTCCTACCAACTGATTCTTGCCTCTTGTCAAGGTGTGCCACAAATTACTTTTCCCATATTTGCGTTTTTTGCATACTTGCGTTTTTCCCATATTTGCGTTTTTCCCATATTTGCGTTTTTCCCATATTTGCGTTTTTCCCATATTTGCGTTTTTCATATATTTGCGTTTTTCCCATATTTGCGTTTACCCACATTTGCGTTTACCCACATTTGCGTTTGCCCACATTTGCGTTTGCCCACATTTGCATTTGCCCACATTTGCGTTTGCCCACGTTTGCATTTACCCACGTTTGCGTTTACCCACATTTGCGTTTACCCACATTTGCGTTTACCCACATTTGCGTTTACCCACATTTGCGTTTACCCACATTTGCGTTTACCCACATTTGCGTTTACCCACATTTGCGTTTACCCACATTTGCGTTTACCCACATTTGCGTTTACCCACATTTGCGTTTACCCACATTTGCGTTTACCCACATTTGCGTTTACCCACATTTGCGTTTACCCACATTTGCGTTTACCCACATTTGCGTTTACCCACATTTGCGTTTACCCACATTTCCGTTTACCCACATTTGCGTTTACCCACATTTGCGTTTACCCACATTTGCGTTTTTGCGATATTTGCGTTTTTCCGATATTTGCATGTTTCCCATATTTGCGTTTTTCCCAAACTTCCTTTTTTCCCGTATTTGCGTTTTTCCCGTATTTGCGCTTTTCCCATGTTTGCGTTTTTCCCATATTTCGTCAACACTTGATGCTTTAGACTATGTCCTACCAACTGATTCTTGCCTCTTGTCAAGGTGTGCCACAAATTTGCGTTTTTCCCATATTTCGTCAATGTTTGATGCTTTAGACTATATCCTAGCAACTGAATCTTGCCTCTTGTTAAGGTGTGCAAGAAATTACTCTTTTCCCATATTTGCGTTTTTCCCATATTTGCGTTTTTCCCATATTTGCGTTTTTCCCATATTTGCGTTTTTCCCATATTTGCGTTTTTCCCATATTTGCGTTTTTCCCATATTTGCGTTTTTCCCATATTTGCGTTTTTCCCATATTTGCGTTTTTCCCATATTTGCGTTTTTTCCATATTTGCGTTTTTCCCATATTTGCGTTTTTCCCATATTTGCGTTTTCTCCATATTTGCGTTTTCTCCATATTTGCGTTTTTTCCATATTTGCGTTTTTTCCATATTTGCGTTTTTCCCATATTTGCGTTTTTTCCCATATTTGCGTTTTTTCCCATGTTTGCGTTTTTCCCATATTTGCGTTTTTCCCATATTTGCGTTTTTCCCATATTTGCGTTTTTCCCATATTTGCGTTTTTCCCATATTTGCGTTTTTCCCATATTTGCGTTTTTCCCATATTTGCGTTTTTCCCATATTTGCGTTTTTCCCATATTTGCGTTTTTCCCATATTTGCGTTTTTCCCATCGTTTTTCCCATATTGCCGTTTTTCCCATATTGCCGTTTTTCCCATATTGCCGTTTTTCCCATATTGGCGTTTTTCCCATATTGGCGTTTTTCCCATATTGGCGTTTTTCCCATATTGGCGTTTTTCCCATATTGGCGTTTTTCCCATATTGGCGTTTTTCCCATATTGGCGTTTTTCCCATATTGGCGTTTTTCCCATATTGCCGTTTTTCCCATATTGCTGTTTTTCCCATATTGCCGTTTTTCCCATATTGCCGTTTTTCCCATATTGCCGTTTTTCCCATATTGCCGTTTTTCCCATATTGCCGTTTTTCCCATATTGCCGTTTTTCCCATATTGCCGTTTTTCCCATATTGCCGTTTTTCCCATATTGCCGTTTTTCCCATATTGCCGTTTTTCCCATATTGCCGTTTTTCCCATATTGGCGTTTTTCCCATATTGGCGTTTTTCCCATATTGGCGTTTTTCCCATATTGGCGTTTTTCCCATATTGGCGTTTTTCCCATATTGGCGTTTTTCCCATATTGGCGTTTTTCCCATATTGGCGTTTTTCCCATATTGGCGTTTTTCCCATATTGGCGTTTTTCCCATATTGGCGTTTTTCCCATATTGGCGTTTTTCCCATATTGGCGTTTTTCCCATATTGGCGTTTTTCCCATATTGGCGTTTTTCCCATATTGGCGTTTTTCCCATATTGGCGTTTTTCCCATATTGGCGTTTTTCCCATATTGGCGTTTTTCCCATATTGGCGTTTTTCCCATATTGGCGTTTTTCCCATATTGGCGTTTTTCCCATATTGGCGTTTTTCCCATATTGGCGTTTTTCCCATATTGGCGTTTTTCCCATATTGGCGTTTTTCCCATATTGGCGTTTTTCCCATATTGGCGTTTTTCCCATATTGGCGTTTTTCCCATATTGGCGTTTTTCCCATATTGGCGTTTTTCCCATATTGGCGTTTTTCCCATATAGGCGTTTTTCCCATATTGGCGTTTTTCCCATATTTGCGTTTTTCCATATTTCGTCAACGCTTGATGCTTTAGACTATGTCCTACAAACTGATTCTTGCCTCTTGTCAAGTTGTGCCACAAATTACTCTTTTCCCAAATTTGCGTTTTCCTCAAATTTGCCCATATTTGCCCATATTTGCGTTTTTCCCATATTTTCGTTTTTCCGATATTTGCGTTTTTCCCATATTTGCGTTTTTCCCATATTTGCGTTTTTCCCATATTTGCGTTTTTCCCATATTTGCGTTTTCCCATATTTGCGTTTTTCCCATATTTGCGTTTTTCCCATATTTGCGTTTTTCCCATATTTGCGTTTTTCCCATAATTGCGTTTTTCCCATAATTGCGTTTTTCCCATAATTGCGTTTTTCCCATAATTGCGTTTTTCCCATAATTGCGTTTTTCCCATAATTGCGTTTTTCCCATAATTGCGTTTTTCCCATAATTGCGTTTTTCCCATAATTGCGTTTTTCCCATAATTGCGTTTTTCCCATAATTGCGTTTTTCCCATAATTGCGTTTTTCCCATAATTGCGTTTTTCCCATAATTGCGTTTTTCCCATAATTGCGTTTTTCCCATAATTGCGTTTTTCCCATAATTGCGTTTTTCCCATATTTGCGTTTTTCCCATATTTGCGTTTTTCCCATATTTGCGTTTTTCCCATATTTGCGTTTTTCCCATATTTCGTCATCGCTTGATACTTTAGACTATCTCCTACCAACTGATTCTTGCCTCTTGTCAAGGTGTGCCACAAATTACTCTTTTCCCATATTTGCGTTTTTCCCATACTTGCGTTTTTCCCATATTTGTGTTTTTCCCATATTTGTGTTTTTCCCATATTTGCGTTTTTCCCATATTTGCGTTTTTCCCATATTTGCGTTTTTCCCATATTTGCGTTTTTCCCATATTTGCGTTTTTCCCATATTTGCGTTTTCCCAAATTTTCGTTTTTCCCATATTTGCGTTTTACCCATATTTGCGTTTACCCACATTTGTGTTTGCCCACATTTGCGTTTGCCCACATTTGCGTTTGCCCACATTTGCGTTTGCCCACATTTGCGTTTGCCCACATTTGCGTTTGCCCACATTTGCGTTTGCCCACATTTGCGTTTGCCCACATTTGCGTTTGCCCACATTTGCGTTTGCCCACATTTGCGTTTGCCCACATTTGCGTTTGCCCACATTTGCGTTTGCCCACATTTGCGTTTGCCCACATTTGCGTTTGCCCACATTTGCGTTTGCCCACATTTGCGTTTGCCCACATTTGCGTTTGCCCACATTTGCGTTTGCCCACATTTGCGTTTGCCCACATTTGCGTTTGCCCACATTTGCGTTTGCCCACATTTGCGTTTGCCCACATTTGCGTTTGCCCACATTTGCGTTTGCCCACATTTGCGTTTGCCCACATTTGCGTTTGCCCACATTTGCGTTTGCCCACATTTGCGTTTGCCCACATTTGCGTTTGCCCACATTTGCGTTTGCCCACATTTGCGTTTGCCCACATTTGCGTTTGCCCACATTTGCGTTTGCCCACATTTGCGTTTGCCCACATTTGCGTTTGCCCACATTTGCGTTTGCCCACATTTGCGTTTGCCCACATTTGCGTTTGCCCACATTTGCGTTTGCCCACATTTGCGTTTGCCCACATTTGCGTTTGCCCACATTTGCGTTTGCCCACATTTGCGTTTGCCCACATTTGCGTTTGCCCACATTTGCGTTTGCCCACATTTGCGTTTGCCCACATTTGCGTTTGCCCACATTTGCGTTTGCCCACATTTGCGTTTGCCCACATTTGCGTTTGCCCACATTTGCGTTTGCCCACATTTGCGTTTGCCCACATTTGCGTTTGCCCACATTTGCGTTTGCCCACATTTGCGTTTGCCCACATTTGCGTTTGCCCACATTTGCGTTTGCCCACATTTGCGTTTGCCCACATTTGCGTTTGCCCACATTTGCGTTTGCCCACATTTGCGTTTACCCACATTTGCGTTTACCCACATTTGCGTTTACCCACATTTGCGTTTACCCACATTTACGTTTTTGCGATACTTGCGTTTTTCCGATATTTGCGTGTTTCCCATATCTGCGTTTTTCCCAAACTTCCTTTTTTCCCGTATTTGCGTTTTTCCCGTATTTGCGTTTTTCCCATGTTTGCGTTTTTCCCGTATTTTGTCAACACTTGATGCTTTAGACTATGTCCTACCAACTGATTCTTGCCTCTTGTCAAGGTGTGCCACAAATTTGCGTTTTTCCCATATTTCGTCAACGTTTGATGCTTTAGACTATATCCTAGCAACTGATTCTTGCCTCTTGTCATGGTGTGCCAGAAATTACTCTTTTCCCTAATTTGCTTTTATCCCATATTTACGGTTTTCCCATATTTACGGTTTTCCCATATTTACGGTTTTCCCATATTTACTGTTTTCCCATATTTACTGTTTTCCCATATTTACTGTTTTCCCATATTTACTGTTTTCCCATATTTACTGTTTTCCCATATTTACTGTTTTCACATATTTACGGTTTACCCATATTTGCGTTTACCCATATTTGCGTTTACCCATATTTGCGTTTACCCATATTTGCGTTTACCCATATTTGCGTTTACCCATATTTGCGTTTACCCATATTTGCGTTTACCCGTATTTGCGTTTACCCGTATTTGCGTTTACCCGTATTTGCGTTTTCCCGTATTTGCGTTTGTCCCACATTTGCGTTTGTCCCACATTTGCGTTTGTCCCACATTTGCGTTTGTCCCACATTTGCGTTTGTCCCACATTTGCGTTTGTCCCACATTTGCGCTTGTCCCACATTTGCGCTTGTCCCACATTTGCGCTTGTCCCACATTTGCGCTTGTCCCACATTTGCGCTTGTCCCACATTTGCGTTTGTCCCACATTTGCGTTTGTCCCACATTTGCGTTTGTCCCACATTTGCGTTTGTCCCACATTTGCGTTTGTCCCACATTTGCGTTTGACCCACATTTGCGTTTGTCCCACATTTGCGTTTTTCCCATATTTGAGTTTTTCACATATTGGTATTTTTCCCATACTTGTGATTTTCCTTGTTTTACATTTTTTCCATATTTGCGTTTTTCCCATATTTGCGTTTTTCCCATATTTGCGTTTTTCCCATATTTGCGTTTTTCCCATATTTGCGTTTTTCCCATATTTGCGTTTTTCCCATATTTGCGTTTTTCCCATATTTGCGTTTTTCCCATATTTGCGTTTTTCCCATATTTGCGTTTTTCCCATATTTGCGTTTTTCCCATATTTGCGTTTTTTCCATATTTGCGTTTTTTCCATATTTGCGTTTTTTCCATATTTGCGTTTTTTCCATATTTGCGTTTTTTCCATATTTGCGTTTTTTCCATATTTGCGTTTTTTCCATATTTGCGTTTTTTCCATATTTGCGTTTTTCCCATATTGGCGTATTTCCCATATTTGCGTTTTTCCCATATTTGCTTTTTACCCATATTTGCGTTTTTCCCATATTTGCGTTTTTCCCATATTTGCGTTTTTCCCATATTTGCGTTTTTCCCATATTTGCGTCTTTCCCATATTTCCGTCTTTCCCATATTTCCGTCTTTCCCATATTTCCGTCTTTCCCATATTTGCGTCTTTCCCATATTTGCGTCTTTCCCATATTTGCGTCTTTCCCATATTTGCGTCTTTCCCATATTTGCGTCTTTCCCATATTTGCGTCTTTCCCATATTTGCGTCTTTCCCATATTTGCGTCTTTCCCATATTTGCGTCTTTCCCATATTGGCGTTTTTCCCATATTGGCGTTTTTCCCATATTGGCGTTTTTCCCATATTGGCGTTTTTCCCATATTGGCGTTTTTCCCATATTGGCGTTTTTCCCATATTGGCGTTTTTCCCATATTGGCGTTTTTCCCATATTGGCGTTTTTCCCATATTGGCGTTTTTCCCATATTGGCGTTTTTCCCATATTGGCGTTTTTCCCATATTGGCGTTTTTCCCATATTGGCGTTTTTCCCATATTGGCGTTTTTCCCATATTGGCGTTTTTCCCATATTGGCGTTTTTCCCATATTGGCGTTTTTCCCATATTGGCGTTTTTCCCATATTGGCGTTTTTCCCATATTGGCGTTTTTCCCATATTGGCGTTTTTCCCATATTGGCGTTTTTCCCATATTGGCGTTTTTCCCATATTGGCGTTTTTCCCATATTGCCGTTTTTCCCATATTGCCGTTTTTCCCATATTGCCGTTTTTCCCATATTGCCGTTTTTCCCATATTGCCGTTTTTCCCATATTGCCGTTTTTCCCATATTGCCGTTTTTCCCATATTGCCGTTTTTCCCATATTGCCGTTTTTCCCATATTGCCGTTTTTCCCATATTGCCGTTTTTCCCATATTGCCGTTTTTCCCATATTGCCGTTTTTCCCATATTGCCGTTTTTCCCATATTGCCGTTTTTCCCATATTGCCGTTTTTCCCATATTGGCGTTTTTCCCATATTGGCGTTTTTCCCATATTTGCGTTTGCCCACATTTGCGTTTGCCCACATTTGCGTTTGCCCACATTTGCGTTTACCCACATTTGCGTTTACCCACATTTGCGTTTACCCACATTTGCGATTACCCACATTTGCGTTTACCCACATTTGCGTTTACCCACATTTGCGATTACCCACATTTGCGATTACCCACATTTGCGTTTACCCACATTTGCGTTTACCCACATTTGCGTTTACCCACATTTGCGTTTACCCACATTTGCGTTTACCCACATTTGCGTTTACCCACATTTGCGTTTACCCACATTTGCGTTTACCCACATTTGCGTTTACCCACATTTGCGTTTACCCACATTTGCGTTTACCCACATTTGCGTTTACCCACATTTGCGTTTACCCACATTTGCGTTTACCCACATTTGCGTTTACCCACATTTGCGTTTACCCACATTTGCGTTTTTCCGATATTTGCATGTTTCCCATATTAGCGTTTTTTCCAAACTTCCTTTTTTCCCGTATTTGCGTTTTTCCCGTATTTGCGTTTTTCCCGTATTTGCGTTTTTCCCATGTTTGCGTTTTTCCCATGTTTGCGTTTTTCCCATATTTCGTCAACACTTGATGCTTTAGACTATGTCCTACCAACTGATTCTTGCCTCTTGTCAAGGTGTGCCACAAATTTGCGTTTTTCCCATATTTCGTCAACGTTTGATGCTTTAGACTATATCCTAGCAACTGATTAATGCCTCTTGTCATGGTGTGCCAGAAATTACTCTTTTTTCTAATTTGCTTTTATCCCATATTTTCGAATTTCCCATATTTACAGTTTTCCCATATTTACGGTTTTCCCATATTTACGGTTTTCCCATATTTACGGTTTTCCCATATTTACGGTTTTCCCATATTTACAGTTTTCCCATATTTACGGTTTTCCCATATTTATGGTTTTCACATATTTACGGTTTACCCATATTTGCGTTTACCCACATTTGCGTTTACCCACATTTGCGTTTACCCATATTTGCGTTTACCCATATTTGCGTTTACCCATATTTGCGTTTACCCATATTTGCGTTTACCCATATTTGCGTTTACCCATATTTGCGTTTACCCATATTTGCGTTTACCCATATTTGCGTTTACCCATATTTGCGTTTACCCATATTTGCGTTTTCCCACATTTGCGTTTTCCCACATTTGCGTTGTCCCACATTTGCGTTTGTCCCACATTTGCGTTTGTCCCACATTTGCGTTTGTCCCACATTTGCGTTTGTCCCACATTTGCGTTTGTCCCACATTTGCGTTTGTCCCACATTTGCGTTTGTCCCACATTTGCGTTTGTCCCACATTTGCGTTTGTCCCACATTTGCGTTTGTCCCACATTTGCGTTTTTCCCATATTTGAGTTTTTCACATATTGGTATTTTTCCCATACTTGTGATTTTCCTTGTTTTACATTTTTTCCATATTTGCGTTTTTCCCATATTTGCGTTTTTCCCATATTTGCGTTTTTCCCATATTTGCGTTTTTCCCATATTTGCGTTTTTCCCATATTTGCGTTTTTCCCATATTTGCGTTTTTCCCATATTTGCGTTTTTCCCATATTTGCGTTTTTCCCATATTTGCGTTTTTCCCATATTTGCGTTTTTCCCATATTTGCGTTTTTCCCATATTTGCGTTTTTCCCATATTTGCGTTTTTCCCATATTTGCGTTTTTCCCATATTTGCGTTTTTCCCATATTTGCGTTTTTCCCATATTTGCGTTTTTCCCATATTTGCGTTTTTCCCATATTTGCGTTTTTCCCATATTTGCGTTTTTCCCATATTTGCGTTTTTCCCATATTTGCGTTTTTCCCATATTTGCGTTTTTCCCATATTTGCGTTTTTCCCATATTTGCGTTTTTCCCATATTTGCGTTTTTCCCATATTTGCGTTTTTCCCATATTTGCGTTTTTCCCATATTTGCGTTTTTCCCATATTTGCGTTTTTCCCATATTTGCGTTTTTCCCATATTTGCGTTTTTCCCATATTTGCGTTTTTCCCATATTTGCGTTTTTCCCATAATTGCGTTTTTCCCATATTTGCGTTTTTCCCATAATTGCGTTTTTCCCATAATTGCGTTTTTCCCATAATTACGTTTTTCCCATTTTTGCATCTTTTCCTATATTTGCGTTTTTCCCATATTTGCTTTTCCCCATATTTCGTCATCGCTTGATGCTTTAGACTATGTCCTACCAACTGATTCTTGCGTCTTGTCAAGGTGTGCCACATATTACTCTTTTCCCATATTTGCGTTTTTCCCATATTTGCGTTTTTCCCATATTTTCGATTTTCCCATATTTGCGTTTTACCCATATTTGCGTTTTGCCCACATTTGCGTTTGCCCACATTTGCGTTTGCCCACATTTGCGTTTGCCCACATTTGCGTTTGCCCACATTTGCGTTTACCCACATTTGCGTTTACCCACATTTGCGTTTACCCACATTTGCGTTTACCCACATTTGCGTTTACCCACATTTGCGTTTACCCACATTTGCGTTTACCCACATTTGCGTTTACCCACATTTGCGTTTACCCACATTTGCGTTTACCCACATTTGCGTTTACCCACATTTGCGTTTACCCACATTTGCGTTTACCCACATTTGCGTTTACCCACATTTGCGTTTACCCACATTTGCGTTTACCCACATTTGCGTTTACCCACATTTGCGTTTACCCACATTTGCGTTTACCCACATTTGCGTTTACCCACATTTGCGTTTACCCACATTTGCGTTTACCCACATTTGCGTTTACCCACATTTGCGTTTACCCACATTTGCGTTTACCCACATTTGCGTTTACCCACATTTGCGTTTACCCACATTTGCGTTTACCCACATTTGCGTTTACCCACATTTGCGTTTACCCACATTTGCGTTTACCCACATTTGCGTTTACCCACATTTACGTTTACCCACATTTACGTTTTTGCGATATTTGCGTATTTCCGATATTTGCATGTTTCCTATATTTGCGTTTTTCCCAAACTTCCTTTTTTCCCGTATTTGCGTTTTTCCCGTATTTGCGTTTTTCCCGTATTTGCGTTTTTCCCGTATTTGCGTTTTTCCCGTATTTGCGTTTTTCCCGTATTTGCGTTTTTCCCGTATTTGCGTTTTTCCCATGTTTGCGTTTTTCCCATGTTTGCGTTTTTCCCATATTTCGTCAACACTTGATGCTTTAGACTATGTCCTACCAACTGATTCTTGCCTCTTGTCAAGGAGTGCCACAAATTTGCGTTTTTCCCATATTTCGTCAACGTTTGATGCTTTAGACTATATCCTACCAACTGATTCTTGCCTCTTGTCATGGTGTACCAGAAATTACTCTTTTCCCTAATTTGCTTTTATCCCATATTTTCGTTTTTCCCATATTTACAGTTTTCCCATATTTACGGTTTTCACATATTTACGGTTTACCCATATTTGCGTTTACCCATATTTGCGTTTACCCATATTTGCGTTTACCCGTATTTGCGTTTACCCGTATTTGCGTTTGTCCCACATTTGCGTTTGTCCCACATTTGCGTTTGTCCCACATTTGCGTTTGTCCCACATTTGCGTTTGTCCCACATTTGCGTTTGTCCCACATTTGCGTTTGTCCCACATTTGCGTTTGTCCCACATTTGCGTTTGTCCCACATTTGCGTTTGTCCCACATTTGCATTTTTCCCATATTTGAGTTTTTCACATATTGGCGTTTTTCCCATACTTGCGTTTTTCCCGGTTTTACATTTTTACCATATTTGCGTTTTTCCCATATTTGCGTTTTTCCCATATTTGCGTTTTTCCCATATTTGCGTTTTTCCCATATTTGCGTTTTTCCCATATTTGCGTTTTTCCCATATTTGCGTTTTTCCCATATTTGCGTTTTTCCCATATTTGCGTTTTTCCCATATTTGCGTTTTTCCCATATTTGCGTTTTTCCCATATTTGCGTTTTTCCCATATTTGCGTTTTTCCCATATTTGCGTTTTTCCCATATTTGCGTTTTTCCCATATTTGCGTTTTTCCCATATGTGCGTTTTTCCCATATGTGCGTTTTATTTGAGTTTTTCCCATATTTGCATCTTTTCCTATATTAGCGTTTTTCCCATATTGGCGTTTTCCCACATATCCGTTTTCCCACATATCCGTTTTCCCACATATCCGTTTTTCCCACATATCCGTTTTTCCCACATATCCGTTTTTCCCACATATCCGTTTTTCCCACATATCCGTTTTTCCCACATATCCGTTTTTCCCACATATCCGTTTTTCCCACATATGCGTTTTTCCCACATATGCGTTTTTCCCACATATGCGTTTTTCCCACATATGCGTTTTTCCCACATATGCGTTTTTCCCACATATGCGTTTTTCCCACATATGCGTTTTTCCCACATATGCGTTTTTCCCACATATGCGTTTTTCCCACATATGCGTTTTTCCCACATATGCGTTTTTCCCACATATGCGTTTTTCCCACATATGCGTTTTTCCCACATATGCGTTTTTCCCACATCTGCGTTTTTTCCCTTATTTGCGTTTTTCCCATATTTCGTCATCGCTTGATGCTTTAGACTATGTCCTACCAACTGATTCTTGCCTCTTGTTAAGGTGTGCCAGAAATTACTCTTTTCCCATATTTGCGTTTTTCCCATATTTGCGTTTTTCCCATATTTGCGTTTTTCCCATATTTGCGTTTTTCCCATATTTGCGTTTTTCCCATATTTGCGTTTTTCCCACGTTTGCTTTTTTCCCACGTTTGCATTTTTCCCACATTTGTGTTTTTCCCACATTTGTGTTTTTCCCACATTTGTGTTTTTCCCACATTTGTGTTTTTCCCACATTTGTGTTTTTCCCACATTTGTGTTTTTCCCACATTTGTGTTTTTCCCACATTTGTGTTTTTCCCACATTTGTGTTTTTCCCACATTTGTGTTTTTCCCACATTTGCGTTTTTCCCACATTTGCGTTTTTCCCACATTTGCGTTTTTCCCACATTTGCGTTTTTCCCACATTTGCGTTTTTCCCACATTTGCGTTTTTCCCACATTTGCGTTTTTCCCACATCTGCGTTTTTCCCACACTTCCTTTTTCCCATATTTGCGTTTTTCTGGTATTTGTTTCTCCCATATTTGCGTTTTTCCCACATATGCGTTTTTCCCATATTTGCGTTTTTCCCATATTTGCGTTTTTCTGGTATTTGTTTCTCCCATATTTGCGTTTTTCCCACATATGCGTTTTTCCCATGTTTGCGTTTTTCCCATGTTTGCGTTTTTCCCATATTTGAGTTTTTACCATATTTGCGTTTTTCCCATATTTGCGTTTTTCCCATATTTGCGTTTTTCCCATATTTGCCTTTTTCCCATGTTTGCCTTTTTCCCATGTTTGCCTTTTTCCCATGTTTGCCTTTTTCCCATGTTTGCCTTTTTCCCATGTTTGCCTTTTTCCCATGTTTGCCTTTTTCCAATGTTTGCCTTTTTCCCATGTTTGCCTTTTTCCCATGTTTGCCTTATTCCCATGTTTGCCTCTTTCCCATATCTGCGTTTTTCCCATATCTGCGTTTTTCCCATATTTGCGTTTTTTCCACATTTTCTTTTTCCCATACTTGCGTTTTTCTCACATTTTCGTTTTTCCCACATTTGTCCTAGCAACTGATTCTTGCCTCTTGTCAAATTGTGCCACAAATTACTCTTTTCCCATATTTGCGTTTTTCCCATATTTGCGTTTTTCCCATATTTTCGTTTTTCCCATATTTTCGTTTTTCCCATATTTTCGTTTTTCCCATATTTTCGTTTTTCCCATATTTTCGTTTTTCCCATATTTTCGTTTTTCCCATATTTTCGTTTTTCCCATATTTGCCTTTTTCCCATATTTGCGTTTATCGAATATTTGTGTTTTTTCCACATTTGCTTTTTCCCATACTTGCGTTTTTCCCGTATTTTCGTTTTTACCGCTTTTGCTTTTTTCCAGTATTTCCGTTTTTCCAGTATTTCCGTTTTTCCAGTATTTCCGTTTTTCCAGTATTTCCGTTTTTCCAGTATTTCCGTTTTTCCAGTATTTCCGTTTTTCCAGTATTTCCGTTTTTCCAGTATTTCCGTTTTTGCCGTATTTCCGTTTTTGCCGTATTTCCGTTTTTGCCATATATGCGTTTTTCCCATATATGCGTTTTTCCCATATATGCGTTTTTCCCATATATGCCTTTTTCCCTTTTTTCCTTTTTTCCCATATATGCGTTTTTCCCATATTTGCTTTTTTTTCCATATTTGCTTTTTTTTCCATTTTTGCTTTTTTTTCCATTTTTGCTTTTTTTCCATTTTTGCTTTTTTTCCATTTTTGCTTTTTTTCCATTTTTGCTTTTTTTCCATTTTTGCTTTTTTTCCATTTTTGCTTTTTTTCCATTTTTGCTTTTTTTCCATTTTTGCTTTTTTTCCATTTTTGCTTTTTTTCCATTTTTGCTTTTTTTTCCATTTTTGCTTTTTTTTCCATTTTTGCTTTTTTTTCCATTTTTGCTTTTTTTTCCATTTTTGCTTTTTTTTCCATTTTTGCTTTTTTTCCATTTTTGCTTTTTTTTCCATTTTTGCTTTTTTTTCCATTTTTGCTTTTTTTTCCATTTTTGCTTTTTTTCCCATTTTTGCTTTTTTTTCCATTTTTGCTTTTTTTCCATTTTTGCTTTTTTTTCCATTTTTGCTTTTTTTTCCATTTTTGCTTTTTTTTCCATTTTTGCTTTTTTTTCCATTTTTGCTTTTTTTTCCATTTTTGCTTTTTTTCCCATTTTTGCTTTTTTTCCCATTTTTGCTTTTTTTCCCATTTTTGCTTTTTTTCCCATTTTTGCTTTTTTTCCCATTTTTGCTTTTTTTCCCATTTTTGCTTTTTTTCCCATTTTTGCTTTTTTTCCCATTTTTGCTTTTTTTCCCATTTTTGCGTTTTTTCCCATTTTTGCGTTTTTTCCCATTTTTGCGTTTTTTCCCATTTTTGCGTTTTTTCCCATTTTTGCGTTTTTTCCCATTTTTGCGTTTTTTCCCATTTTTGCGTTTTTTCCCATTTTTGCGTTTTTTCCCATTTTTGCGTTTTTTCCCATTTTTGCGTTTTTTCCCATTTTTGCGTTTTTTCCCATATATGCGTTTTTTCCCATATTACATCAACGCTTGATGCTTTAGACAATGTCCTACCAACTGATTCTTGCCTCTTGTCGCCGGCCGTAGTGGCCGTGGGGTTAAAGGCGCTGCAGTCTGGAACCGCAAGACCGCTACGGTCGCAGGTTCGAATCCTGCCTCGGGCATGGATGTTTGTGATGTCCTTAGGTTAGTTAGGTTTAACTAGTTCTAAGTTCTAGGGGACTAATGACCTCAGCAGTTAGTCCCATAGTGCTCAGAGGCATTTGAACCATTTTTTTTGCCTCTTGTCAAGTTGTGCCACAAGTTACTTTTTTTCATATTTGCGTTTCTCCCATATTTTCGTTTCTCCCATATTTTCGTTTCTCCCATATTTTCGTTTCTCCCACATTTTCGTTTCTTTCATATTTGCATTTCTCCCAAATTTGCCTTTTTCCCCATATTTGTCTTTTTCCCACATTTGCGTTTTTCCCATATTTGCGTTTTTCCCATATTTGCGTTTTTCCCATATTTGCGTTTTTCCCATATTTGCGTTTTTCCCATATTTGCGTTTTTCCCACATTTGCGTTTTTCCCACATTTGAGTTTTTCCCACATTTGAGTTTTTCCCATATTTGAGTTTTTCCCATATTTGAGTTTTTCCCACATTTGAGTTTTTCCCACATTTGGGTCTTTCCCACATTTGGGTCTTTCCCACATTTGGGTCTTTCCCACATTTGGGTCTTTCCCACATTTGGGTCTTTCCCACATTTGGGTCTTTCCCACATTTGGGTCTTTCCCACATTTGGGTCTTTCCCACATTTGGGTCTTTCCCACATTTTGGTCTTTCCCACATTTTGGTCTTTCCCACATTTTGGTCTTTCCCACATTTGGGTCTTTCCCACATTTGGGTCTTTCCCACATTTGGGTCTTTCCCACATTTGGGTCTTTCTCACATTTGGGTCTTTCTCACATTTGGGTCTTTCTCACATTTGGGTCTTTCTCACATTTGGGTCTTTCTCACATTTGGGTCTTTCTCACATTTGGGTCTTTCTCACATTTGGGTCTTTCTCACATTTGGGTCTTTCTCACATTTGGGTCTTTCTCACATTTGGGTCTTTCCCACATTTGCGTTTTTACCACATTTGCGTTTTTACCACATTTGCGTTTTTACCACATTTGCGTTTTTACCACATTTGCGTTTTTACCACATTTGCGTTTTTACCACATTTGCGTTTTTACCACATTTGCGTTTTTACCACATTTGCGTTTTTACCACATTTGCGTTTTTACCACATTTGCGTTTTTACCACATTTGCGGCGGGAAAGTATTGTCATCCCCATTTTGAAACCTGGAAAGAACCCTCTGGAGGTGGACAGCTACCGTCCCATTAGTCTCACCAACGTTCTTTGCAAGTTGCTTGAACGGATGGTGAGCCGGCGCTTAAATTGGGTACTGGAGTCTCGGGGCCTTCTGGCTCCGTCTCAGGGTGGGTTCCGGAACGGCCGCTCCGCCGCCGACAATCTGGTGAGCCTGGAGTCGGCCATCCGTACTGCCTTTGCCCGCCGTCAGCACCTGGTCGCTGTCTTTTTCGACATGCGGAAGGCGTACGATACGACATGGCGTCATCACATCCTTTCTACGCTTCATGGATGGGGTCTTCGGGGCCCTCTGCCGATCTTTATCCGCAATTTCCTGTCGTATCGTACCTTCCGCGTGCAAGTCGCAGCCTCCTATAGTTCCACCCACGTCCAGGAGAACGGTGTGCCACAGGGTTCTGTTTTAAGTGTCTGCCTGTTTTTAATAGCCATTAACGGGCTCGCTGCGGCCGTGGGAAATTCTGTCTCTGCTTCCCTGTATGCTGACGACTTCTGCCTTTATTACAGCTCTACTGGCATTGCAGCTGTTGAACGTCAGCTACAGGGCGCTATCCGTAAGGCGCAGTCTTGGGCTGTAGAGCATGGGTTTCAGTTTTCGGCAGCCAAGACCCGCGTTATGCATTTCTGCCGGCGCCGAACAGTCCATCCTGAGCCGCGGCTTTATCTTGGCGACGAACTCCTTGCTGTGGTGGAAACCCACAGGTTTTTGGGGGTGGTTTTCGATGCCCGGTTGACTTGGCTGCCTCATATCCGGCAGCTTAAACAGACGTGTTGGCGGCATCTAAACGCTCTGAGATGCTTGAGCCACACCCACTGGGGCGCCGACCGCTCTACCCTGTTGCGGCTCTACCAGGCGTTAATCCAGTCTCGCCTGGATTATGGGTGCCTAGCTTATGGCTCAGCATCCCCATCTGCGTTGCGGGTGCTGGACCCAATTCTCCACAGCGGGATACGCCTTGCCACTGGTGCTTTCCGCACCAGCCCTGTGGACAGTGTACTAGTGGAGGCAGGTGTACCTCCACTGCGGTTCCGGCGCCAACGTTTGCTGGCCGCTTATGCGGCCCATGTTCTAAGCTTGCCTGGGCATCCAAATTATCGTGTCCTGTTCCCGCAGTCAGTCGTCCATCTGCCAGACCGTCGGCCCCGGTCGGGTTGTCCGATCGCCGTACGCGTCAAGGAGCTTCTCTGTGGGCTTGGGTTTTTCCCTGTTCCACCTCCTTTCCGGACGCCTCTGCGTACACCCCCGTGGTGTGTTCCTCGCCCTTGCCTTCGGCTCGACTTGACACAGGGCTCGAAGGACTCGGTCCCTCCAGAGGCCTTCCGCTGCCGCTTTTATTCCATCCTGGCCACGTATCAGGGCTCTGGAATTGTTTACACCGACGGTTCGATGGTTGCTGGTCGTGTCGGGTATGCGCTAACTCTAGGGGACCATTCCGAACAACGGTCCTTGGCGGCTGGCTGCAGCGTTTACACTGCTGAGCTCGTCGCCATCTTTAGAGCCCTAGAGTATATCCGCTCCTGCTCAGGTGAGTCCTTCGTTATCTGTAGCGATTCCCTGAGCGGTTTACGAGCTCTCGACCAGTGTTTTCCTCGTTCTCGTCTGGTGATGGCTATCCATGAGTCCCTGCATACTCTTGCGCGTTGCGGCCGCTCTGTGGTCTTTGTGTGGACCCCCGGTCATGTCGGTATCCCGGGCAATGAACATGTTGACCGCCTGGCGAAAGAGGCCACGAGTAAACCATCTCTGGATGTTGGCCTCCCAGAGGCTGATTTGCGGGCGGTCCTCCGCCGAAAAGTTTTTGCGCTTTGGGACGCTGAATGGCGCGATCGGATTACACCCAATAAACTCCGTGCCATTAAGGAGACGACGACTGTGTGGCGGTCCTCCATGCGAGCCAACCGCAGGGACTCAGTCGTCCTTTGTCGGCTCCGTATTGGCCACTCCCGGCTAACACACAGTTATTTACTTCGCCGGGAGGACCCTCCTGTATGTCGCTGCGGGGCGGCTTTGACGGTGGCCCACATTCTGTTGGCCTGCCCCCTTTTAGCTGTGGTCAGGCAGACATTTGCGCTGCCTGATACGCTCCCTGCCGTTTTATCCGATGACCCTGTTATGGCTGCCTTAGTTTTACGTTTTATTAGGGCAGGGAGTTTTTATTCTTTCATCTGAGTGTTTCTGTTTTATTTTTTGTTTTGATTCTGGCCTTTGGCCTATGATTTTAAACTGATCTTTTAATGTGTTTCTAAGTGGTTGGCTTTTCCTTTTTTATTTCTATGGTCGGCCAACCACTGTCACACTCTGTGTGGTTTTAGTTCGTTTTGTCTTGTCCTTGTCTCCGTTTCTCTTGTTCTGTATCGTCTGTGATCTATTCTGTTCCTCGTTTTTATTCTCTGTGGATGTTCTTTGTCTTTGGAAAAAGGGACCGATGACCGTAGCAGTCTGGTCCCTTTCATCCCCCAAACCAACCAACCAACCAACCACATTTGCGTTTTTACCACATTTGCGTTTTTACCACATTTGCGTTTTTACCACATTTGCGTTTTTACCACATTTGCGTTTTTACCACATTTGCGTTTTTACCACATTTGCGTTTTTACCACATTTGCGTTTTTACCACATTTGCGTTTTTACCACATTTGCGTTTTTACCACATTTGCGTTTTTACCACATTTGCGTTTTTACCACATTTGCGTTTTTCCCACATTTGCGTTTTTCCCACATTTGTGTTTTTCCCACATGTGTGTTTTTTCCACATTTCCTTTTTTCCCATAACCTGTAGCGCCTAGAACCACTCGACCACCCCGTCCGGCAGAAAAATGGTTAGGTTAGGTTGTTACTGTGAATGATTACATAAAAAAAGTTTTCGGTCGATATTCTCTCAAAATACATGTTATTTTTATGCAAATAAGTGTTTACACATCATTAAATATCAAGACATCAGTTCTGCTTACGTATATTACATGAGTGTGAACTGATGTTACTCGTGCCTTTGTGAACTTTTTCCCACAAATGGGTTAGTAAGTAATTATCGAAACTTGTTTAAACTTTTGAGTAACAATGGAAAGTAATTACGTGAGGTCTGATATTGGAAACCTTCCAAACTATCATGCGTTTATGACTTACGTAGCACTGTTTGGCAACGAAGTCGGCCTACGTTCCTTTACACAATACTACAAGAATTCAGCACCACATGTCTGTTGTTTGGCGTGGCCAAGGGTCGATGCAAATTTTTTTTTTCCTCTTCATATATGCAACACGTTCTGAGACATGATTATTCGTGTAAGTTAAGATTTTTGTGCAATATTCGTTATTACTTATATGTAAGAGCGCATTTCCTTAGTAATGATTTCGTGATTTCCGTTTGTTTAAAATACGAAATATGAAATTACTGTGAGTTAAACAACCGACAGTGGTCTTTATATTTTTTTCTTGTCAGAAATAATTAACCACTTTTTCCAAATATGTAGAGATTTCCGAGTATGTGGTTAGACAGGAATCTAAAAGCACAACTTAAATTATTGGGAATGTAACTAGCAGCAGTCATCTTCATAATCTTGCTTGTCACAAGTATTTATCTGCGATCGAATGCTCAGCCACAGTAGACAGAAATGAAAGATCTCTGCCGTAATATTTTTAGACTGTAGCACCATATAGGAAACATTTTCATTCTTGAGATGCATGTTATAAACTTTGACGAACTACAGGAGCTCTCGAAAATGCGGTTTTTTTTTTCAATTTTGTTTTTAAGACCCAAATCTTTGACGCGTCATATAAGGAAGTGGGCTACTTAATCATTTGGATCTCTAGGAGCATGTTATAACCACATTCTGTTTATCTTCTTATTCTTTGAAACTTTCAGAATAAATTTTTCGGATGTTTTTATAGATGTATTAGTACAATGTGGTACTACATACTATTCCTAACTCATTTTCCGAAACGTAAAATCCATAACACGATGTCAGTGTGAATGAGAATAAGATGACATAATGCGGCATTTACGACAATCTGCAGAATACAGTCAAATATGCTATCATTATTATGCATACATGGAAACATGCGGTCAGAGAAACTGTAAAAAATTTTATGCACTTCAGCTGAGAATCATGGAAATGGATATACTGCGCCTGATACTGTTAAGGAGGAGGCAAGGGCGACGAAGGCACGCACGTCAGGTCGATGGAATGCGGCGTCATGCGTTATGGCAACGTAAACGCAATTTTCGGTACTTGGAAGAATAGCGCGCCTCTGTCGTCTGCTAGCCGCTTTGTGTTTGTGGTGCTGTGCGCGCTGCAGTGCGCATGCGCGGATCTGCGGCCGCTTGCTTTTGATTGGCTTGCGCGACTCGAACCGACAACAGTGCTTCGGTTCCCTAGACCCGAACGGTATCGCTGCCGAAATGCATACTGATTAACGCAGGGACTAATTCGAGTACTAGACCGTTCGGTGATACTGAGTACCGAAGCGATCGGCATAATGGCCGAAAGATACAGAATAGGCACCCAGGCTGGATACAAAACCATAGACTTCTTACGGTTTCGTAGGTGCTGAGATTTGGTTCCCATCGCTCAGCTCAGTATAGCGGTGTTGTGACGCTTGTCCACTGCTTTTGGTGAAACCATGCACGGGATGCATGTCGGCCATCTCTTCATCAGCAAGCTTGTCGATACGGCTGCAGATCACAGTTAAACTGCAGCTCTAATATTTTGGGTGAACAAACCTGAGACAGAATCGAGCAGAACTGAAGTCACCCTTGAGGGCAAAGACTAAAGTGGGCATTACTGTTGTCTACATCAAGTACCACATGAGTGAATTGAACAAGTTTGTTTCCAAACAAGGGCACAGCACACACGACCGGTGTTTGCATTGTTGCGCAGATATTTTGAGTTCAATACAGATATAAACGGGTATAATAAACAAAACGAAATCCAATTACCAAGACACTGAAGGCAAGGAATCCCTTATACGAGGGGCGTTCAATAAGTAATGCAACAAAATTTTTATCTCGCCCAATTTCGGTTGAATAAATGCAGAATTTGTTGTGAGACATTGTGGAATATTCCCACTTCAGCTGTTATAGTTTCACGAAGTTCTGATAGGTGGCAGCACTGTACGTAGCCTTCAAAATGGTGTCTGAAACGGAGAGAGCTGTCATTGAGTTTCTGTTGGCAGAAAGCGAGAGCATCGCAGATATTCAGAGGCGCTTGCAGAGTTATTACGGACACTTGCCAGTCAACAAAAGCACGATGAGTCGTTGGACGAAGCATTCTCCTACTGATTCTACTCAAATATCATGTTGCTATCCGGTTCATAACACTATTTGGGAATTACGAATAGTCAGTGCTGAAAGGTAAAAAGTGAGTTTCGAGGAACTCTGTTTTCCACGATAAACTGTCCGTGTTCAGGGGCTACAAGCAGACAAATGTACTTTATGTAGACACGGGCAGCAGATCAGCTATTTTTTTGTTTTTATTGTGTACTATAAATTAATTGTTGTTGAGTTTTTTATTTATTGCTGGTACCATAATTTATCTTTTTTTATTATTTCATAGAAATGGCACACAAATTTTTAATCTGTTGAAGCAAATGAATCATCGTACTTCATTGCTACAACACTTCGTACAAATGTTTCCAGACTAGGGTTGGTGCCATTCTGCAATGCAACGGATGTCCGCCTATGACAGCGAGGGATTATCCTTTAGACCAGGTGGGGAGCAAGCCTTGCACAGTGCATGTACACGTGTGTCTTAAGCCACGACATACGGCAAAAGTGACACAAATGCTTTACCAGTTCTTGTGCTCTGTTTGTTGCTCTTTTATAACGGTATTATTATGGAAACACCACTGATCGCGTTTCCCATTTTCTATAATAACGCAATATTTCAGGCCAATGCAATTTACATGAAAAGCAAAAAAATGGTTCAAATGGCTCTGACCACTATGGGACTTAACTACTGAGGTCATCAGTCCTCTAGAACTTAGAACTACTTAAACATAACTAACCTAAGGACATCACACATATCTATGCCCGAGGCAGGATTCGAACCTGCGACCGTAGCGGTCGCGCAGTTCCAGACTGTAGCGCCTAGAACCGCTCGGCCACTACGGCCGGCTACATGAATAGCAATTACCACTTTTTAAAAAGAAGAGTTATTTAAAAACGATAAATTTTAGCACTGCTATTATCGCTAAATGATACTTCAGTTTTTTTATACGGTTATTATTAAAAAATAAAAATCACCTGATACAACCGAGACCAAACAAATAGCGAAACGTACCGGTTATTCAGAGCTAAAATACCTGTATCGGTTTTAACGGTCGGTTTGTCCCATCCCTACTGCAAAGAGCGTTTTTTTGCTATTATATATTAATAATTCTGGCTCTACTCTCTTTATCATCCTCGTAAATCAGTGGAAAGAGATTCCTGCAAGCCATCGTGCTGGATTATTCGCATGATGACTTAGATCGGTAACGGTATCCTTTTCGCGGGCGCAGTTTTTGTAGCGACTCAGTGAAGTTTTTTTTATCATAACAGGGTTGTGGTCAATTGACTGTAGTTAATTTTTTTGCTAATTTTATTTTTGAATTTAGGACCAATGCTCTTAGATGAGGTGTTGTGGGCTGCCATTACACAAACTTCGAAATCTCTTGATGACGCTAAACATCTGCAGAAGCCACTTCACCACGCCCCGGGTTTTGAAAAATTGACAATAAAGGCTTGTTCCAGCTATTGTATCAATGCGCGCAGAATATACCGTAAAAACGAAGCGGTGTGTTCCGACTTCACTACTGATAACAGTAGTGATCTCACGACAAACAGAAACTGATTGTTGTAGTGGCACAACTTACTGCCGTAAGATGTCAGGCATATCGAGACGTGATGAGGCATATTAGCTTGAGCGTAGAAAAACGAGTTGGCGGTAAATGTGCTTGCCGCAGTCGACAAAAAAGAAATATAAAATTAGTGGAAAGTATACTTCCTACGCCTCGTGGTTTAATTACATTGATGGTAAGCATAGTTCTCACGACCATATAACCAACGTTATTTGGTGGTAGGTACAGGACCAGTTCAATACCCAGACGACACATGGGCCGCTTGTGGCGTCAAGCTGGGAGGAGCTTCAGAATTTAGATTTATTTTTTGCATAGTGCTCTAGCAGTGTAATAATGAATGAAAAAATGCTTCTGACGAACTAGCAGAGTGAAGTAATCTGCGTACGAGGTCTAACAATGTTGATCAGTTTTCAGCTCCTTTCATGGCAAATTTTCTAACGTTTAAACAGTTACTGGTGGGTTTTATTGGCATGTAACGTACAACTTACGCAGTTAAACAGTGCCTAATGTTTTAAGATGTCAGTATAAAATAAGATATATTTTCATATTTCTTCTGTGCTTTTTCAGAGGAAAAATGAAATAATTTGTAAATTATAGGTTTTAAAAATTTCCATATTAAATTAATAAAAGAACGGATATTTTATATTTTCATTTCCCAACAACCCTTAACAGATAACGCATTCTTTTGAAACTAGCACAACGTAACGGATCAAGTTTTTTTCTGCCTTTCATAAATGATCTCAGGATTACCTAAATGGAAATGAAATGTTTCTTAGTTTAACACAGGATGGCTCAAAAGAATACCGGCTTTGATACATCAAAGTAAGAAGATTAGTTTTGAAAAAAAAAAAAACAAAAAAAAGGTTAAAATGGTTCTAAGTACTATGGGACTTAACATCTGAGGTCATTAGTTCCCTAGACTTGAAACTACGTAAACCTAACTAACCTAAGGACATCACACAAAACTGGGCTTGCATGGAAGAACTCTGTCCATGAAATTCACTATGACTGCATGACTAGTTTCCACATCCATTTACCTACCAGTGTTATACAGAACACCGTAATTTTGCTAACATCTTGGATATGACGCCGAAAAGTAATGCTTCAATAGCATCTGAGTAACTGCAGGTAACATCTCTGTGAGAGACTGTTAGTAGAACCTTTGCTTGTGAACAGAGTGCAGTCTTGGAGAGAGACAGAGGAGGATGAGTCGAATTGTGTCTTTTGATAGAGTAAGAAGTGTTTGGACCGTGCTGTGTGCCAGCAACAATTTTCTTGTATTATTTTTCATTTGTGGGGATATATTTTGTAAATTCATTCAGAAGACTTCAAAATGGTTCAAATGGCTCTGAGCACTATGGGGCTTAACATCTGAGGCCATCAGTCCCTAGAACGTAGAACTGCTTAAACCTAACTAACCTAAGAACATCACACACATCCATACCCCCCCCCCCCCCCCTGCGGGTCCGGGGATTAGAATAGGCCCGAGGTATTCCTGCCTGTCGTAAGAGGCGACTAAAAGGAGTCCATCCCCCTCCCGGGGGTAGTTAGCGCCTGCGTCCGGAGACGGACGGTTCCACGACCTATAATTGTGGTCTTTTTGGTTTTTCACTTCTCGTTTCTTCCTTCCTTTTGTTGGTTCCTTTCTTTGCTCTTCTCCACCTCACTGTCTTCCTTACTCTTTCCCTTGACTTCTCCTTGCCTTCTCATTGCCTTCTTCTCCTTGCCTTCTCATTGCCTTCTTCTCCTTGCCTTCTCATTGCCTTCTTCTCCTTCTCATTTCCTTCTTCTCCTTGCCTTCTCATTGCCTTCTTCTCCTTGCCTTCTCATTTCCTTCTTCTCCTTCTCATTTCCTTCTTCTCCTTCTCATTTCCTTCTTCTCCTTGCCTTCTCTGGTCTCCGCCTCGGCGTTTGAGACAGTCTGTCCTCTTTCTCCCTCTCTCTCTTCTTTTTCCTCTTCTTCCTTCCTCCCTGTGCGTGCCTGAAGGCCGACCCACGCGTTCGCACGCGTAGCCGGTGACGGGGTAACGCGTAATTCCCCACCCTGG
This sequence comes from Schistocerca cancellata, assembly GCF_023864275.1. Lineage (NCBI taxonomy): Eukaryota > Metazoa > Arthropoda > Insecta > Orthoptera > Acrididae > Schistocerca > Schistocerca cancellata. The sequence continues at coordinate 777,680,955 of NC_064628.1, read as the reverse complement.
GTAGACATGTAAGGCACGAGCGTACCCCCTGGTAAAGGCCAGGCCCGGGGAGGGGTGATTGTCTGAGCTGATACCTTCTGACCATGCCGATTGGTCCCTCTGTCTGTTTCTCGGGAGGTGTGACCTGAGGTGTAAACATTCACCTAAGGCGGGAGTGCCCTCTGAGAGGGTCCCCACAAGGAAGGAGCGCGCCATCGGAGACGCTGGCAATCATGGGGGATTCCTCCGCAATGGATTCTACTCCATCTCTCTCGACTTCTGCCCAAAAACGGAAACGTGACCAGCCACCAGTGACAAAAGTACTACCGCCTGCCCCACAGTTCCTCGTCGTTTCTCGATCTGAGGACGGAAAGGATTTTTCCTCTGTCAACCCTTTCGTTATTCAGAAGGGCGTAGATGCCATAGCCGGATCTGTCAAATCTTGTACCAGGTTGCGTAACGGCACCTTATTACTAGAAACTGAGAGTGCCTTTCAGGCACAAAAACTGCTTCGGGCCACACTCCTGTACACGTTCCCTGTCCGGGTGGAGGCCCACCGAACTTTGAATTCGTCTCGTGGTGTAGTGTATACTAGCTCCCTCGACGGATTGACTGATGAGGAGATTCAATCTTTCCTCGCTGAGCAGGGCGTGACGGCTGTCCATAGGGTCATGAAAAAGGTCAACAATGACCTTGTACCGACCCGGACACTTTTCTTGACCTTCGATAGTGTTAAGCTGCCATCGCGCATCAAGGCGGGCTACGAGGTTATTTCTGTTCGCCCCTATGTCCCGACACCTACGCGCTGCTACCAGTGTCAGCGTTTCAATCACACTCGACAGTCTTGTTCCAATGCGGCTAAATGTGTCACTTGTGGCAGGGATGCCCATGAGGGTGACTGTCCACCTCCGCCTCCTCGTTGTGTGAACTGTCAGGGTGACCATGCCGCATCCTCCCGCGACTGTCCTGTCTATAAGGAAGAACGCTGTATCCAAGAAATTCGGCTCAAAGAGAAAGTGTCCACCTCGGCTGCTCGCAAGCTATTGGCTAGTAGAAAGCCCGCGCTGCTCCCAGCGGGGAAATACAGTACTGTCCTCGCCTCTCCTCGGACTACCAGGGAGGTAGCAACCCAGACATGCGATCTGACCTTCAGCACCACGGTCGTCCGTTCGGCCAGTGCTAAGATCGCGCGGTCGACGTTTCCTCTTCCTCCCATCACCCCACAGACACCAGCCCCTTCATCAGCTTCTGCTAAGTCGAAGACCCCGAAGTCAGATGCACGGGCCTTCAAGAAGGAACCATCCCGTGCAGACTTCCTACGTACCTCGACCTCCCAGCCTTCGACCGGTACTTCCACCAAACGTCCTTCCAAAAAGGCTCATAGGAAGCACAGTTCTCCTTCTCCGCCACGGCGCATTTCTTCTCCTGCGCCACCCAGCGGTTGCCGCCCCAGGCCGTCATCCGTTTCGCCTGGCCGCACCGCTGGTAGCCGTACATCTGGCCGTTCACCGGCGGAGGAAGCTCCCCCTCCCGGCCATCCTCCCGAGATGGCCGATGAACCTATAGACCCAATGGACGATGGCTGTCCACCTACTGATAGCGGCGGCAGTGCTCGCTCGAAGCCAGGCCCTCAGCGGCCTTCGAGGTGACCCCTTCTTTCATCTTCCTTTTCTTAGGATGACACTTATTCACTGGAATATTCGCAGCATTCGCTCCAACCGAGAGGACTTGAAGTTGCTGCTCCGCTTGCACCGTCCGCTCGTCGTAGCCCTCCAGGAAACGAAGCTACGCCCATGCGATCAAATTGCCTTGGCACACTACACCTCTGTGCGTTTTGACCTACCCCCTGTGGTAGGTATCCCAGCTCATGGAGGGGTTATGTTGCTGGTCCGGGATGATATTTACTACGATCCCATCACGTTGCACACCGGCCTGCAGGCAGTTGCCATCCGCATTACTCTCCCCACTTTTACGTTTTCCTTTTGTACCGTTTACACTCCATCGTCATCTGCCGTTACCAGGGCAGACATGATGCAACTTATTGCTCAGCTACCTGCACCATTTTTGTTAACTGGAGACTTCAATGCCCACCATCCCCTTTGGGGCTCTCCAGCATCCTGCCCGAGGGGCTCCTTGTTAGCAGACCTTTTCAACCAGCTCAATCTTGTCTGCCTCAATACTGGCGCCCCTACTTTTCTTTCGGACACATCTCACACCTATTCCCATTTAGACCTCTCTATATGTACTCCCCAACTTGCACGCCGGTTTGAGTGGTATGCACTTTCTGATACATATTCGAGCGACCACTTCCCGTGTGTTATCCATCTCCTGCAGCATACCCCCTCTCCGTGCTCCTCTAGTTGGACCATCTCCAAGGCAGACTGGGGGCTCTTCTCTTCCAGGGCGACCTTTCAGGATCAAACCTACACAAGCTGCGATCGTCAGGTCGCACACCTCACGGAAGTCATTCTCGCTGCTGCTGAATATTCCATCCCTCACCCTACTTCTTCTCCACGTCGCGTACCGGTCCCCTGGTGGTCCGCAGCATGTAGAGACGCTTTACGTGCTCGTCGACGGGCTTTACGCACCTTTAAACGCCACCCTACAGTGGCGAATTGTATCAATTATAAACGATTACGTGCTCAGTGTCGTCCTATTATTAAAGAAAGCAAGAAAGCCAGCCTGGCTGCTTTCACAAGCACCTTCAACAGTTCTACTCCTTCTTCTGTTGTCTGGGGTAGCCTGCGCCGGCTATCTGGCACAAAGGTCCACTCACCAGTTTCTGGCTTGAAGGTCGCGAATGACGTCCTTGTGGCCCCTGAGGCTGTCTCCAATGCCTTCGGCCGCTTTTTCGCAGAGGTTTCGAGCTCCGCTCATTACCACCCTGCCTTCCTCCCCCGCAAACAGGCAGAGGAGGCTAGGCCACCTAACTTCCGCTCCTCGAATTGTGAAAGTTATAATGCCCCATTCACCATGCGGGAACTCGAAAACGCACTTGGCCGATCACGGTCCTCCGCTCCAGGGCCTGATTCTATTCATATTCAGATGCTGAAGAACCTTTCTCCTGCGGGTAAAGGTTTCCTTCTTTGTACTTATAATCGCATCTGGATTGAGAGACATGTTCCCGCATGCTGGCGCGAGTCTATTGTTGTCCTGATTCCTAAGCCGGGGAAGGACAAGCATTTGCCTTCCAGTTATCGACCTATCTCGCTTACCAGCTGTGTCTGTAAAGTGATGGAGCGAATGGTTAACTCTCGATTGGTTTGGCTGCTCGGGTCTCGACGCCTACTTACCAATGTACAATGTGGATTTGGTAGGCGCCGCTCTGCTGTTGACCATCTGGTTACCTTGTCGACCTTCATTATGAATAACTTCTTGCGGAAGCGCCCGACCGCGGCTGTGTTCTTTGATTTGGAGAAGGCTTACGACACCTGTTGGAGGGCGGGCATTATCCGCACCATGCATACATGGGGCCTTCGCGGTCGCCTCCCTCTTTTTATTCGTTCCTTTTTAATGGATCGACAGTTCAGGGTACGTGTGGGTTCTGTCCTGTCCGACACCTTTCGCCAGGAGAATGGGGTGCCACAGGGCTCAGTTTTGAGCGTCGCTCTCTTCGCCATCGCGATCAATCCAATAATGGATTGCCTCCCAGCTGATGTATCAGGCTCCCTTTTCGTGGACGATTTTACCATCTATTGCAGCGCGCAGTGTACACGTGTCCTGGAGCGCTGTCTTCAGCGTTCTCTTGACCGTCTTTCCTCCTGGAGTGTCGCCAATGGCATCCGTTTTTCTGCCGAGAAGACGGTCTGTATTAACTTCTGGCGCTACAAAGAGTTTCTCCCACCGTCCTTACGACTCGGTCCCGTTGCTCTCCCAATCGTGGAGACAACCAAATTTTTAGGCCTTACCTTGGACAGGAAACTTAGCTGGTCTCCACATGTGTCATATTTGGCCGCCCGTTGTACCCGTTCTTTAAATGTCCTCCGTGTTCTCAGTGGTATGTCGTGGGGAGCGGATCGGACCGTCCTACTTCGTCTATATCGGTCGATCGTCCGCTCCAAGCTGGATTATGGGAGCTTCGTATACTCCTCTGCACGGCCATCCATCTTACGCCGCCTCAACTCCATACAACATCGGGGTTTGCGATCGGAGCATTTTATACTAGTCCCGTAGAGAGTCTTCATGCTGACGCTGGCGAATTGCCACTCACCTACCGGCGCGATATACTGCTTTGTCGGTATGCCTGTCGGCTACTGTCAATGCCCGACCATCCGTCTTATCGTTCCTTTTTTGACGACTCTCTCGACCGTCAATACGGGTTGTATGTCTCTGCCCTGCTACCCCCTGGAGTTCGCTTTCGTCGCCTCCTTCAACACCTTAATTTTTCACTCCCTGCAACCTTTCGAGTGGGCGAGAGCCACACGCCACCTTGGCTCCAGGCTCAGGTCCGCGTTCACCTTGACCTCAGCTCGCTCCCAAAAGAGGTTACCCCCGGTTCGGTCTACCACTCCCGTTTTTTGGAACTTCGTTCGAAGTTCATCAACATGACTTTCATTTATACAGATGGCTCTAAGACCAATGACGGGGTCGGGTGTTCCTTTATTGTCGGGGCACAAAGTTTCAAATACCGGCTCCATGGCCATTGTTCGGTCTTCACAGCTGAGCTCTTTGCCCTCTACCAGGCTGTTCTTTACATCTGCCGCCACCGACATTCTGCTTATGTCATCTGCTCCGATTCCCTGAGCGCCATCCAGAGCCTCAGTGATCCGTACCCGGTTCACCCTTTCGTACACCGGATCCAACGCTCTCTTCAGCAGCTGGTGGACGTCGGTTCTCCGGTTAGCTTTATGTGGGTTCCTGGCCATGTCGGTATCCCTGGGAACGAAGCTGCAGATGCCGCGGCCAAGGCTGCGGTCCTCCAGCCTCGGACAGCTTCTTGTTGTGTCCCTTCGTCCGATTTTAGCAGGGTCATTTGTCGGCGCATTTTATCGCTGTGGCATGCCGATTGGGCTGCACTTACAGACAACAAGCTTCGGGCCTTAAAACCTCTTCCCGTGGCTTGGACGTCCTCCTCACGCCCTTCTCGGCGGGAGGAGGTAGTTTTGGCCCAGTTAAGAATTGGACACTGCCGGTTCAACCATCGCCATCTGCTGACGGCTGCGCCGGCGCCGTTCTGCCCATGTGGGCACTTGCTGACGGTTCGACACATTTTAATGTCCTGTCCAGATTTTAACACACTGCGCCTAGATCTTAACCTGCCAAGTACTTTCGATGCCATTTTAGCGGATGACCCACGAGCAGCTGCTCGTGTTCTTCGTTTTATCAATTTGACAAACCTCTCTAAGGACATTTGATGATGCTGTTTTTTAATCCTATGCCTGTCAGTCTGTCTTTTATCGTGTTTTCCCTTTTAGTTGTGTGTTTTAAACTTGTGCCTCGCGGTGCATTCTTAACGTCGTCAGGGCGCTAATGACCATTGAAGTTGTGCGCCCTAAAACCACAAAAAAAAAACATCCAAAAACATCCATACCCGAGGCAGGATTCGAACCTGCGACCGTAGCAGTCACGCGGTTCCGGACTGAAGCGCCTAGAACCGCTCGGCCACAACGGCCGGCTCAGAAGACTTCAAAAGGTACTACTGTATTAGGGCATTTGCCGAAACATCCAAGCGTTGTAATTAATTTGGTCAGGGATTTGGAATTGGGGATGTTTATGATAATATAACAATGTGCGATCTGCTGATTTTTCTTCAAAGATGGATAGCATATGTATTTGTAAGAAAGTACAGAGAATTGGTTCAGGCTTTTCTACTATTAATGTAAAGCGAATTTTTAATATTTCAAGTTTAAAACAGTTTGTATTAGTGATGTAAAGTTTTGTTAACACATTTACTTTATTGTTTTTCCATCAATCAGCATTCATCTCTTTATTTCAAGTTTCACGTTTATAATTTTGCTTTCCCGAGTTTCGCAGTAACACAACTTTAATTGACAATGGTCATTGCAGTAATGGGATTTATTAGCACAAAAGTTTTGTGGATGCCTCTGTAATTTTAAGCACACATTACACATCGCATTGCTAGTAGTTTGAATTTTTATTTTTTAACTAGCATAGCAGCTGCAGCTGCAGTAGCTTGGAGATAGCAGCAGCGCAGCATTTATTCATTGCGCAAACAGTTAGGCCATTTATAATTTATATGTGCTACAATCAGTGCTGTTTTTATGGGGGAACGCTGGGGGATGCGTACCCCTAAACTTTTTCGTCGACAAAGTAATTTTTTTACGATATTGAGAACTTGGAAGAGTGCCAAAGATTTATTTCACGGACGTAACTGCAATACGAACGATACTAGTGCAGTTTTTGGTTGGAATAGCGATGTCATTGACTGTTTCAAGCATTTAGAAGCTGCGGCAACCGATCTCGACATCTGAATCGCTGGCAGCCAGTTCGAAAAAGCATGTAGTGCCCTCGCCTGCTAATAGTGGGCGGTGGCAGTGCTAAACAGATATGCCGAGCTACCGACAGATGTCTCTATGGTCCCGCTACCATGATCCTTCGCGATCCATTGCCATCTTTGTTTTGTTGTTCTTTATTCGTTTGCGTTTGTCGTTCCGTTTGCTGTTTCATTTGAGATGTATTATAGGTCAATTGTAGTGTACGATACCATTTTCTTTTATTGTTGAGGGGTCGATGGGCATCGCATGCTTCATTTGAGGTGATGTAAACTGAAGTGTTCGATACCACATTCTCTTGTATGTTTGAGTGTTTCTCGGTATAGCCTGCTTCGTTTCAGCTGAAAAGTCAACTGAAGAGTCTGATACCATTTGTTTTTGTAGTTCGACATGTTGATGAAGTTATGGCTAAAAGCAGACGGGTGGTATCCCATGGTTCAGTTATAAGTAATTTTCGCAGCATTATATCCAATGTGGAAGTACCCTCAAACTTTTTATTTTTTAGAAAATATAGCACTGGATACAATTGACATTTCAGCAGTAACATACTTTTCAGACAGGCAGTTTTTGGTAGTTATTTATATTTCATATTTTTCTCACAGTGAGGGTGCTTGTATTATTATTAACAGGACAGTTTTCTTAAATTTAACAGCACAGACTGTACTCTCACCATGATTGTTGCAGTACACAGTTTAATGTTACATTTCTGATTAACTTTTGCATTGCTGATCACTTTTCAAGAATTACGGATTACTTACAGATTTAAATATGAGCTTAACTATTTCTCTAATTACGAATTCAGCTTCACAATACCACATAGACAAAACACCAGTATATACATTATCATAGGGCAAAAAGTAATTAGCCACTTTCAATGTTTCAGGGTTTATTGGCATACACCATCGATTACAGACGACCCCAAAGAAAAAAGTCACAGTGTTAAGTCAAATGACCTTGGCGGCCCCTGATGATCAGCATTGCGCGAAATGAGGCGATCCGTCAACCGCTCATGGAGCAACTGAACTGTTTCGTGGGATGTACGGCAGGTGGCAGCACCCTGCTGAAACCACACCTCTTCAATGTCATTTCCATCCAAATGAGGCCACAAAAACTCCTTTATCATCCTAAGGTATCGGACTCCATTGACTGTCACAACTTGTCCTTTCGCTTTCTTGGATGATGCAAGGACTTTCTGACCCCCAGATATGGCAGTTCCGCTTATTTACAAAACCATTTAAGTGGAAATGTGCTTAATTATTGAAGATGATTTTGTTTGCGTAGCTGTAGCTTCCTGTTGTCCTCTCAGAACCCAGTCGTCAAACTGTCGTCACTTTCAGCTGACTACCGAGCGAGGTGGCGCAGTGGTTAGACACTGGACTCGCATACGGGAGGACGACGGTTCAATCCCGCGTCCGGCCATCCTGATTTAGGTTTTCCGTGATTTCCCTAAATCGCTCCAGGCAAATGCCGGGATGGTTCCTTTCAAAGGGCACGGCCGACTTCCTTCCCCGTTCTTCCCTAATCCGATGAGACCGATGGCCTCGCTGTCTGGTCTCCTTCCCCGATACAACCAACCAACTTTCAGCTGCCGTGTCATCTGAATTTTACAGGGGTATTAATGGAGATCCTACCGGAGAACTCTCCGTACTGAAGAACAGCTTAAGCTCAATTGTTGGGAACGGTGGCTAATTGATTTCATTGGGCTAACAGTCTCACACTGCCTCGAACTTCAGCAATGTCTGTTCACTTCATCCGGAACGACGAGACCAAGGACTTTTAAGATTTACTATTGAACCTGTCTCAAAGAAGTTTTCATACGTCTGCGAACTGTTGATTCTTTCGGTGCCTCGTTACGCCATACAATCGCGCGAAGTCGCCTGACAGTTGCTGCATAACTTTCTCCATTCTGATAAAACGTTTTCGCGATTAGCACACGTCGCGCACAAGTGAGCTGCTCCATGGTTAGACACCGAACGCGAGGAATTCAAACTGAGTCAATAACAGGAATGTTTCTGGAAATAGATACGTATCAAAACAATGTTACCAACCGACAAACAAAAATTCACTAGCATTTTCAAAACCGGTGCTATTTTTGAACTACCTTTTTTAGCACTGAAATAAGACTCAGTCCTTTAAAAAAATCCACAATAACTAGATTTAGACCTGATAAGCACTCAAGGAATGGAAAATAATTCTGAAGGATTTGAGGGGGGGGGGGGCAGAGTGCCATAGATGATATGTCTTCAGTGTGGAAAAATGGTGTCGAACCGTCTCTGATTGTGTATACTTCCCAGCGCTCCTGGAAGGGAAAAAAAGACATTTCACGACATTTAAAAGGTATATTCCACAAGAAACAGAAACTGCAGCGGGTGAAGAAAACTGCCACTAGATGCCAGGAGTGTACAGAAGTTGTACGACATATTCCTATGAACGCAGTAAAGAATTACACTTGGTGGTAAGTATACTTCCTGTTGCCCGCGTAAGGATAAAACTGAGGCAGAATAGCTGCACGGGAATAACAACGCAGCGTGAACTCACGGTAAGGCTAAAGCACGTACGAGTGAATAGGTGACCGGGAAAGTGATTTGCTGAAACCAGTTTGTTGTACACTCGCCGTCTTCGGGCTTAATCCCCATGTCAGCGGCTTAGCGGGGGGCGAGACTGCAACGCGATGTCCGTTGCGTAAACGAAGCCCCTAGGCTGTGACCGACAGGTACCCGACTCGTCCTACTAGAATTAGAGGCAGCTTCGTCACCAGGGGGTGGCGAGAGGACGCTGCAGGGGTGCTGTTTGACGAACTCCTTACCAACTTCAGGGGGCGTCACACAGCTCCTCGACGAGGCACCATCATTCACGTTCTGTTCATACATGGTGAATATTAAGCAAGGTCACAAATTTTAACTGACAGGACGAGGAACAACGTACACTGAAGTGAGAAAAGTCATGGGATACCTCCTGATGTGTTGGACTTCCTTTTTTCCGGCGTAATGCAGCAGCTCCGCGTCGCAAGGGCTCAATAATTCGTTGGAAGTCCTCTGCCGAAATATTGAGCCATGCTGCCTTATTCGCCAGTGACCTCTCGATTATATCCCATAAATGTTCCATGGGATTAATGTCGGGCAATGTGGGTGGCCAAATCATTCGCTCGAATGTGGAGAATGTTCTGACATGGCGCGCTGTTATCATAAAAATTCCATTGTTTGGCAACGTGAAGTCCTTGAATAAAATGGTCTCCAAGTAACGGAACAGAACTATTCCCAGTCAATGATGGGTTCAGTTGAACCAGAGGATCTAGTCCATTCCATGTAAATACAGCCCACACCATTATAGAGCCACCACCAGCTTGCAAAGTGCCTTGTTCACATCTTAGGTCTACATCTACATCTACATGGATACTCTGCAAATCACATTCAAGTGCTTGGAAGAGGGTTCATCGAACCAACTTCACAATTCTCTATTACTACAACCTGATATAGCGCGCGGAAAGAATGAACACCTACACTCCTGGAAATGGAAAAAAGAACACATTGACACCGGTGTGTCAGACCCACCATACTTGCTCCGGACACTGCGAGAGGGCTGTACAAGCAATGATCACACGCACGGCACAGCGGACACACCAGGAACCGCGGTGTTGGCCGTCGAATGGCGCTAGCTGCGCAGCATTTGTGCACCGCCGCCGTCAGTGTCAGCCAGTTTGCCGTGGCATACGGAGCTCCATCGCAGTCTTTAACACTGGTAGCATGCCGCGACAGCGTGGACGTGAACCGTATGTGCAGTTGACGGACTTTGAGCGAGGACGTATAGTGGGCATGCGGGAGGCCGGGTGGACGTACCGCCGAATTGCTCAACACGTGGGGCGTGAGGTCTCCACAGTACATCGATGTTGTCGCCAGTGGTCGGCGGAAGGTGCACGTGCCCGTCGACCTGGGACCGGACCGCAGCGACGCACGGATGCACGCCAAGACCGTAGGATCCTACGCAGTGCCGTAGGGGACCGCACCGCCACTTCCCAGCAAATTAGGGACACTGTTGCTCCTGGGGTATCGGCGAGGACCATTCGCAACCGTCTCCATGAAGCTGGGCTACGGTCCCGCACACCGTTAGGCCGTCTTCCGCTCACGCCCCAACATCGTGCAGCCCGCCTCCAGTGGTGTCGCGACAGGCGTGAATGGAGGGACGAATGGAGACGTGTCGTCTTCAGCGATGAGAGTCGCTTCTGCCTTGGTGCCAATGATGGTCGTATGCGTGTTTGGCGCCGTGCAGGTGAGCGCCACAATCAGGACTGCATACGACCGAGGCACACAGGGCCAACATCCGGCATCATGGTGTGGGGAGCGATCTCCTACACTGGCCGTACACCACTGGTGATCGTCGAGGGGACACTGAATAGTGCACGGTACATCCAAACCGTCATCGAACCCATCGTTCTACCATTCCTAGACCGGCAAGGGAACTTGCTGTTCCAACAGGACAATGCACGTCCGCATGTATCCCGTGCCACCCAACGTGCTCTAGAAGGTGTAAGTCAACTACCCTGGCCAGCAAGATCTCCGGATCTGTCCCCCATTGAGCATGTTTGGGACTGGATGAAGCGTCGTCTCACGCGGTCTGCACGTCCAGCACGAAAGCTGGTCCAACTGAGGCGCCAGGTGGAAATGGCATGGCAAGCCGTTCCACAGGACTACATCCAGCATCTCTACGATCGTCTCCATGGGAGAATAGCAGCCTGCATTGCTGCGAAAGGTGGATATACACTGTACTAGTGCCGACATTGTGCATGCTATGTTGCCTGTGTCTATGTGCCTGTGGTTCTGTCAGTGTGATCATGTGATGTATCTGACCCCAGGAATGTGTCAATAAAGTTTCCCCTTCCTGGGACAATGAATTCACGGTGTTCTTATTTCAATTTCCAGGAGTGTATATCTTTTCCTACGAGCTCTGATTTCCCTTATTTTATCGTGGTGATCGTTCCTCTCTATGTAGGTCGGTGTCAACAAAATATTTTCACATTCGGAGGAGAAAGTTGGTGATTGGAATTTCGTGAGAAGATTCCGTCGCAACGATAAACGCCTTTCTTTTAATGATTTCCAGTCCAAATACTGTATCATATCTGTGACACTCTCTCCCATATTTCGCGATAATACAAAACGTGCTGCCTTTTTTTGAACTTTTTCCATTTACTCCGTCAGTCCTATTTGGTAAGGACCCCACACCGCGCAGCAGTATTCTGAAAGAGGACGGACAAGCGTAGTGGAGGCAGTCTCCTTAGTAGGTCTGTTACATCTTCTGCCAGTAAAACGCAGTCTTTGGTTAGCCTACCCACAACATTTTCTATCTGTTCCTTCCAGTTTAAGTTGTTCGTAATTGTAATACCTAGGTATTTAGTTGAATTTACCGCTTTTAAATTAGACTGATTTATCGTGTAACCGAAGTTTGAGTTCCTTTTAGCACTCATGTGGATGACCTTTTCGTTGTTTGGGGTCAACTGCCACTTTTCGGACCATTCAGATACCTTTTCTAAATCGTCTTGCAGTTTGTTTTGATCTTCTGATGACTTTATTAGTCGATAAACGACAGCGTCATCTGCAAACAACCGAAGATGGCTGCTCAGATTGTCTCCAAAATCATTTATATCCATAACTTCATGGGATCGAAGTCGGTCATCAGCTCTTACCAACTGAAGTCGGGACTTATCTCACCAGGCCATGGTTTTCCTGTCGTCTAGGGTCCAACCGATAGAGTCACGAGCCCAGAAGAGGCGTTGCAGGCAATGTCGTGCTATTAGTGAAGGCACTCGCGCCGGTCGAATACTGCCATAGCCCATTAATGTCAAATTTCTCCGCACTGTCGTAGCGGATACGTTCGTGTTACGTTCACATTGACATATGTGGCCATTTGACGAAGTGTTGCTTGCCCGTCAGCACTGGCAACTCTACGCAGTCGCCGCTGTTCGGTCCTTAAATGAAGGCCGTCGGCCATTGCGCTGTTAGTGGTGAGAGGTAATGCCTGAAAGCTGGTGTTCTCGCCACACTCTTGACACTGTGGATCTCGGAATATTGAATCCCCTAACGATTTTCGAAGTAGAATGTCCGGTCGTCTGATTCCAACTACCATTCCGCGTTCAGAGTCTGTTAATTCCCGTCGTGCGGCGATAATCAGGTTGGAAACCTTTTTACATGAATCACGTGAGTACAAATGACAGCTCCGCGAATACAGGGTGATTCAAAAAGAATACCACAACTTTAAAAATGTGTATTTAATGAAAGAAACATAACCTTCTGTTATACATCATTAAAAAGAGTATTTAAAAAGGTTTTTTTTTCACTCAAAAACAAGTTCAGAGATGTTCAATATGGCCCCCTCCAGACACTCGAGCAATATCAACCCGATACTCCAACTCGTTCCACACTCTCTGTAGCATATCAGGTGTAACAGTTTGGATAGCTGCTGTTATTTCTCGTTTCAAATCATCAATGGTGGCTCGGAGAGGTGGCCGAAACACCATATCCTTAACATACCCCCCATCAGAAAAAATCGCAGGGGGTAAGATCAGGGCTTCTTGGAGGCTTCAGTGCTTGAACCAATTTCAGACGATAAGGTTTCATAACTAACCTTTTTCGTAGGACTCTCCATACAGTTGATTGTGGAATTTGCAGCTCTCTGCTAGCTCTGCGAGTCGATTTTCCTGGGCTGCTAACAAATGCTTGCTGGATGCGTGCTACATTTTCATCACTCGTTCTCGGCCGTCCAGAACTTCTCCCTTTGCACAAACACCCATTCTCTGTAAACTGTTTATACCAACGTTTAATACACCACATATCAGGAGGTTTAACACCATACTTTGTTCGAAATGCACGCTGAACAACTGTCGTCGATTCACTTCTGCCGTACTCAATAACACAAAAAGCTTTCTGTTGAGCGGTCGCCATCTTAGCATCAACTGACGCTAACGCCTAGTCAACAGCGCCTCAAGCGAACAAATGTACAACTAAATGAAACTTTATAGCTCCCTTAATTCGCCGACAGATAGTGCTTAGCTCTGCCTTTTGTCGTTGCAGAGTTTTAAATTCCTAAAGTTGTGGTATTCTTTTTGAATCACCCTGTACATTGCCCTTTAATACCTTGTGTATGCGACACTACCGCCACCTGTATATACGAACAACTTAAACTGGAAAGAATACATAGAAAATGCTCTGCGGAGGGCGAACCAAGGACTCTGTATAATTTGCATGACATTTAGAAGATACAACAGATCTACTAAAGAGCCTGCCTACGCTACACTTGTCCGGCCTCTTTTAGAATACTGCTGCGCGGTGTGGGATCCTTACCGGATAGGACTGACGGAGTAAATCGAAAAAGTTCAAACAAGGGCATCGCGTTTTGTATTATCGAGCAATACAGGAGAGAGTGTAACGAACATGATAGAGGATTTGGGGCGGATATCATTAAAACAAAAACCTTTCTCGTTGCGGCGGGATATTCTCACGAAATTTCAATCACCAACTTTCTCCTCCGAATACGAAAATTTTTTGTCGATGCCAACCTACATAGGGAGAAACGATCATCATAATAAAATAAGGGAAATCAGAGCTAACACGGAAAGATATGGGTGTTGATTTTCGCCGTACGCTGTTCGACAGTGCAGTAATAGAGAATAATTGTCAAGGTGGAACGATGAACCTCCTGCTAGGCACTGAAGTGTGATTTGCAGAGTATCCATGTAGGTATAGGTGTAGATGTAGATATGTATCGCCATTCCATGACTTTCAGTGTACACCGTCTGATCAGAAGTATCCTGATACGAATATGTAATGCAGAATTGACCACTAGATGTCTCGAGAGATGGACCTGCTAGTTGAAAAGGAGGTGGGGAGTAATGTGTTGTCAGTAGAGACGCGGTTAATAACAGAATGGGTTGGTCAGGACTAGAGATGGGCAAAACTGTTCTTTTCAGAGATTGGATCAGAACTGTTCACTCCCTGAAATGAATTAGCTCTTTTTCATGACTCACCACTCATTTACAATAGAAAATAAATGGAAGGCACATTGCCCTTTAAACTTAGTTTATTCCAGTACTATACCTGTATTTTGATCTTATTTGATCCTATTTTGAAGTAACACAGATAATGAGTAAGAATTTTGTATTGTTTATTGAAATTTCCACGATATGACAAAGTTTTTGATTATTGATTTATTTTGCACTATCGTGGTTTTTTGGGTGATCGGAAAATGTTGTAACTTGAGATTTACATTAACAATATATTTGGCTATAACGTATTAAAATTTCATTAACCTCATACAAATACATTGCAAGCCATATATTTTTAAAGTGAACGTTTCCTTTCGAAGACGCCTAAAATCGCAAAATCCGTACCAGAATAAGAAAAAAAAATATAAATTTGACTGTAAAACGAAAGTGCTGCATATAGCCTTACGCAGAATAAAACAAGGAAAATATTGGTGTATCACATTTTGCGATACGTTTATCGGTTCGCTCGTAATTAAAGCGTACATTCGAGTGTCTATAATAAAAATCCTATAGTAAGAGGAGTCATCAGGAACCTAATATAATCAGTTTAAACAAATAAAAATAAAATAAAACCAATTGATGTATACATAACATAATAATGTAATATACATAGCGGCATTACTACGAAGAACAATATCCAGTGGGGACGAACTCCGATGCAGAGGCGCTGAGTCGAGTAGGTCGAGCCGCGAGCTGTATTACTGCGTGAGCTGAGACCGCAGAGACCAGCCGTGACACCTGAGTCGCTTTGCTCGACGCTCTGGCTAGAGTCGAGACGGTGGGGCGAGCGTTGAGCGGGCGAGTTCCGAGGGAGGGGGTAGCGGTGAACACACCCGCTCCGAGACAAATAGTTCGTTCCCTTGCGAGCGGGTTTTTGCAAGTAGTTCCTATGTTATCCGCTAGGTGGCTCTCTGTTCTGTTGCTCGCATCAACTGACCAGAGGGCAGGACGTGCGACTGAAACGATCGCCGACAGAGTGCGATGCGAAGTTACGCTGCGCCAGACACTGCGCGGAAGACGACGCACAGAGACGCCACGGCATATGTGAGACACAAAATCCAATGGGGCACTGCACAATGCAGGCAGCCAAGGTAGAAGCAGGGCAGAGGCCGGCGCTGGCTGTGTTGTGTGGCGTGCACTGTGCTGTGACCAGCGGAGGCGCTGCTGATATGCTCCGTCTCTCTCTCTCTCTCTCTCTCTCTCTCTCTCTCTCTCTCTCTCTCTCTGCCGTGGGAAACGTTTGGAGCTACCGTTCTTTTTTTCTGAATCACTGATTGTTCACTCCTTTGAAAGATTGAACTCTATGAATTAGTTCAAGAGCGGATCCCCCATCTCTAGTCAGGACAGCTCAGTAATTTCACCAGCTGAGTTACAAATCCATCAGGGAAGTTTCAACCCTTCTATATTTGCAGAAGACAACTATCGTTGATTGTGAAGTAGCTGAAGCAACAACCCTAGCTAAATCGAGACCACGAAGGTGTCATTTACTGACGGACAGGGGTCGTCGAACACTGGGGAGGGTGGTTGCAAAATATCGCATGAAATCACCGGAAGCAATGACTTGTAAGTTTCAAAGTGCTACCAGTAGTCCGACCAGCACAATGACTACGGGTAAAGATTTAAAAGGAACGGGATGCAATGCTAAGTGGCGCTTGAGATGAAGCAAGGAACGACGCTATAGTGAACAATTGAAAACTAGCGATTTCGAGTAATGAATCACGTTATACCCTGTGGAAAGTGTATGGGCTTGGTGAATACCTGGTAAAGTTACCTACCATCGTGCGTGGTGCCAACTGAGTAATACAGAGGAGGTGGTTTTACGGTAGGGTGATGATTTCTGTAGTTAGGGTGACGTTCCCTTATTTTGCTTAAGAAATCACTAAATGCTGAAGGATATGAACACTTTTTACAGTACTGTGTATTGTGTAGAGCAGAGGAACAGTTCGAAGGTGATAATTGCTCGTATCAGTATGACGGCAAAACCTGTCATAAAGTAGCATATTTGAGACCATTATTTGTGGCCAGTAACATTCCTGAAATAGACCGTCCGTTCAAGACCCCCAAAATGAACAAAACGAACACCTTCGGGATGAGTCGGAATTCATTATGTCTTCACTCCAGACCCGAGCGACCAACTCATCACCTTCTCTGGTTTAGGCTGTTGAGCAAGAATGGGCTGGCATTCCTCCACAGACATTCAAACGCCTCATTGAAAGTGTCCCCAGCAGAGATCAAGCCGTCATAAAGGCGAAGAGTGGAGAAATTCCATATTAATGTCCACTAACAGATGTCCGGATTTTTAAATCAGATATGCCGGCCGATGTAGCCGAGCGGTTCTAGGCGCGTCAGTCTGGAACCGCGAGGCCGCTACGGTCGCAGGTTCGAATCCTGCCTCGGGCATGGATGTGTGTGATGTCCTTAGGTTAGTTAGGTTTAAGTAGTTCTAAGTTCTAGGGGACTGATGACCTCAGATGTTAAGTCCCATAGTGCTCAGAGCCATTTGAACCATTTTTTTAAAATCAGATAGTATACACTGTGTGATCAAAAGTATCCGGACACCTGGCTGAAAATGACTTACAAGTTCGTGGTGCCCTCCATCGGCAATGCTGGAATTCAGTATGGTGTTGGCCCACCCTTAAGCTTGATGACGGCTTCCACTCTCGCAGGCATACGTTCAGTCTTGAGCTGGAAGGTTTCTTGGCGAATGGCAGCCCATTCAGCCCATTCTTCACGGGGTGCTGCACTGAAGAGAGGTATCCATGTCGGTCGGTGAGGCCTGGCACGAAGTCGGCGTTCCAGAACATCCCAAAGTTGTTCTATAGGATTAAGGTCAGGATTTTGTGCTGGACAGTCCATTACAGGGATGTTATTGTCGTGTAGCCACTCCGCCACAGTCCGTGCATTATGAACAGGTCCTCGATCGTGTTGAAAGATGCAATAGCCATCCCCGAATTGCTCTTCAACAGTGGGAAGCAAGAAAGTGCTTAAAACATCAATGTAGGCCTCTGCTGTGATAGTGCTACGCAAAACAACAAGGGGTGCAAGCTCCCCCCCCTCCCCCCCCCTCCATGAAAAACACGACCACACCATAACACCACCGCCTTCGAATTCTACTGTTGGCAGATGACGTCCACAGGGCATTCGTCATACCCACACCCTGCTATCGGATAGCCACACTGTGTACCGTCATTCGTCAGTCCACACAACGTTTTTCCACTGTTCAATCGTCCAATGTTTACGCTCCTTACATCAAGCGAGGCGCGGTTTGGCATTTATCGGTGTGATGTATGACTTATAAGCTGCCGCTCGACCATGAAATCCATGTTTTTTCACCTCCCGCCTAACTTTTATACACTCCTGGAAATTGAAATAAGAACACCGTGAATTCATTGTCCCAGAAAGGGGGAACATTATTGGCACATTCCTGGGGTCAGATACATCACATGATCACACTGACAGAACCACAGGCACATAGACACAGGCAACAGAGCATGCACAATGTCGGCACTAGTACAGTGTATATCCACCTTTCGCAGCAATGCAGGCTGCTATTCTCCCATGGAGACGATCGTAGAGATGCTGGATGTAGTCCTGTGGAACGGCTTGCCATGCCATTTCCACCTGGCGCCTCAGTTGGACCAGCGTTCGTGCTGGACGTGCAGACCGCGTGAGACGACGCTTCATCCAGTCCCAAACATGCTCAATGGGGGACAGATCCGGAGATCTTGCTGGCCAGGGTAGTTGACTTACACCTTCTAGAGCACGTTGGGTGGCACGGGATACATGCGGACGTGCATTGTCCTGTTGGAACAGCACGTTCCCTTGCCGGTCTATGAATGGTAGAACGATGGGTTCGATGACGGTTTGGATGTACCGTGCACTGTTCAGTGTCCCCTCGACGATCACCAGTGGTGTACGGCCAGTGTAGGAGATCGCTCCCCACACCATGATGCCGGGTGTTGGCCCTGTGTGCCTCGGTCGTATGCAGTCCTGGTTGTGGCGCTCACCTGCACGGCGCCAAACACGCATACGACCATCATTGGCACCAAGGCAGAAGCGACTCTCATCGCTGAAGACGACACGTCTCCATTCGTCCCTCCATTCACGCCTGTCGCGACACCACTGGAGGCGGGCTGCACGATGTTGGGGCGTGAGCGGAAGACGGCCTAACGGTGTGCGGGACCGTAGCCCAGCTTCATGGAGACGGTTGCGAATGGTCCTCGCCGATACCCCAGGAGCAACAGTGTCCCTAATTTGCTGGGAAGTGGCGGTGCAGTCCCCTACGGCACTGCGTAGGATCCTACGGTCTTGGCGTGCATCCGTGCGTCGCTGCGGTCCGGTCCCAGGTCGACGGGCACGTGCACCTTCCGCCGACCACTGGCGACAACATCGATGTACTGTGGAGACCTCACGCCCCACGTGTTGAGCAATTCGGCGGTACGTCCCGGGTACGTCCCGGCCCTCCGCATGCCCACTATACGCCCTCGCTCAAAGTCCGTCAACTGCACATACGGTTCACGTCCACGCTGTCGCGGCATGCTACCAGCGTTAATGACTGCGATGGAGCTCCGTATGCCACGGCAAACTGGCTGACACTGACGGCGGCGGTGCACAAATGCTGCGCAGCTAGCGCCATTCGACGGCCAACACCGCGGTTCCTGGTGTGTCCGCTGTGCCGTGCGTGTGATCATTGCTTGTACAGCCCTCTCGCAGTGTCCGGAGCAAGTATGGTGGGTCTGACACACCGGTGTCAATGTGTTCTTTTTTCCATTTCCAGGAGTGTAGTACTTCCAGTGGATCCTGATGCAGTCTGGAATTCCTGTGTGATGGTCTGGACAGATGTCTGTCTTTTACACATTATGGCCCTCTTCAACTGTCGGCTGTCTTGGACAGTCAACAGACAGGTCGCCCTGTACGCTTTTGTGCTGTACGTTTCCCTTCACATTTCCGCTTCACTATCACATGGGAAGCAGTTGACCTAAGGATGTTTAGGAGTGTGGAAATCTCGCGTACAGACGTATGACACAAGTGACACCCCACGTTCGAAATCCGTTGCGTTCCGCGGAGCCCCCCATTTTGCTCTCTTACGTTGTCTAATGACTACTGAGGTCGCTGATTTGGAGTACCTGGCAGTAGGTGGCAGCACAATGCACCTAATATGAAACACGTATGTTTTTGAGTATATTCGGATACTTTTGATCACATAGTGTATGTCCGGGAATGGACTGCGAGCCTGCAATACACCCGTCATCTGTGGCTCCAGAAAAGTAGGAAAATGAATGTCGTACCTACACGAGAAAGACGAACAGGCTGTCCAGCCGCCTCTAACAGGAACACGTCTAGTAAAACTCTGAGGTGTTCAAGCCAACCTTCGGCTTGCGGATGGCTTGAATTTCTTTCTATTGAGGTCAACTCTAAGAAACGTTGGACATTCTACAAACAAGGACTCTTATGGCTGGTTGATGTGGTATTTGAGACTAAAAAAAAGTAATACTTAAAGATCATGTGGTAGAGTGCATATGTTGATACAAGTTAGGACCGAAGAGTGGTTCGGTATTAACCTCGATTCCACTGATGAGCCATAAGGCCACAAGCCAGCGCAAGATAAAATGAAACTTCGAAGCTTTCCGTGCATGATACGCGCTAAGGATAGTGTATCAAGGGAACAGAGGTGAATGGGAAATCAGTCTATCGGTGATATGAGCCATAAATGGGAAAAATCCACTGATAGAAATCACTATGGAAAAAAATCAGATTGTTGTGGCCTAGCGCCTGGGAACGTCAGCTGGCAAACGGTGGAGCTGGTCGGCTGTTCACGCGCAACTGCGTAGGCATCTATGGAAAGTGCTTCTGGACTTGGAAACTATGAGTAGACGACGAGATGATGGACGCTCACGCTCCATCACAGACCGTGGGCGTCGGAGGATTTTTCTGCTCTTTAAAGCAGGGGAGGCGGCGATCTGTGACGCATCTGACGTCTGAGTCCAATGGCGATGAAATCACAAGTGTTTAGGAGCTCACCGCTCAGCGCGCATTGTTGAACAGTGGGCTTCTGCTGCAGATTCCCATCTCGCGTTCCCATGCTGACCCAATAACCACTCGAATTACCACTGAAGTAGGCACCGGATCTTCGAGATTGGACTGTCGATCAATGGAAATGTTAATGAATGATGTACAATGGAAAAGTGTTACCTTGTCGGATGATTCATATTTATTGTAACACCATGTCGATGCTCGTGTCCAGATTCGCCGTCATCCAGGCGGGCGTCTGTCAGAAACATGCACAACGTATCGGATGCAGGCTGTTGGGGACCGTATTATGCTATGGAGGACGTTCACCTGGGCTTCCATGAGACCTGTGGCAGTAACTGGAGGCACCATGACAACTGTGGACCACGTGGACATTATTGCGGGCTACCTGCACCCCTTGACGGCGAAGGCAGCTTCTAGCAGCTAACAGTAAATGTCACAGGCCAAAACTGTGCGACAGTGATTTGAGGAGCGTAATAGTGAATTCACCACGTTGATGTCTTCGTCACCAAACTCACCTGATCTGAACCTGATGAAACACATCCGTGTTGTTATTGGACACCAGTTCCGCACACTACCGGCCCGTAATTTACGAGAACTGTTTGACCTCTTCGTAGACATCTGATGCCGGGAATCTAACAACGACTTGTCGAATTCATGCCACGCGGAATCGCGGCTGTACTGCGTTTGCAATAACAATAAACAAGGTTCCAGGTCAGAGAGATGGGGACGAGGAGATGGACAGAGGGATTGGAGGAAATGGACATAGAAAAAGGGGAGTAGGAGATGGACAGAGAGAGGGGGCAGGAGGTGCTGGAGAGACAGAGAGAGGAGCAGGAGGTGAGGGACAGAAAGAGGGGGAAAGAGGAGGAGATGGAGAAAGAAAGGGGGAGTAGCAGACCAACAGAGACAGGAGAGAGAAGAGATTAGGGCGTGTATCCAGTTCCTACACATATTAGAAAAATGTGCTTTCTCTTTTCTTTCTTTCCCATTTAAGCATACTTACCTACAGCAAAGTGTGGCCGGTTGAAACTGGTTTACAATAAAAATGATAATTTTAGAGTTTTGTCTCCCCCCCCCCCCACGCCTTACTTTCCTTCAGAACGAAGGGAGTCAATGACAACCATAACCCTGGGCTCGGTGTGGGGCAGCGGTGGGGCGAGTGGACTGCTGTAGCCTGTTCTGGGGTTGAGAACCACTGAGGGCTACGGCAGGGCGAAGCCTCTCCGTCGTTTTTAGGTCCCCAGTTCAATACACAATACATGCACAATGACAACCACTATCAGCACATGCCTTAAATAGCACCAAGTACTCGCCAAAACCAGGACCCTAATGGACAAGTCACAAATGCACATCCCTTCAGTCCATGAGATACTATGTATTTATCGCAGGTCACTGGCACACAGTACAATGATCATGAGGTATAATTCACCGTTCCTCCCTTCCATATCTTCCAAATGTGGTATTTTATTTATTTTTTATTGGTCCTTTTCATCTTTTCTGTACATAGGTACAGTTAGATATTGTGCATCTCAGTGCGCAACGTTTTAGATGATGTTATGGCTGCATGGTAATATACCAGTGATGTTATTAAATACATCATAAGTTTACGACATTATGCAAGATTTCTACAGCACATAAAATACAAGAGTAATGCTGTAATGAGACAGCCATATACTTTTCAATAGTGAATGCACTGAACAGGAGGGAGATTGAGTTAATAATTAAATCACTAAAGACCAAGAACTCTCATGGATGTGACGGGGTATCTAGCAGAATACTGAAGTATTGTTCTATGTATGTTAGCCCAGTACTTAGCCATATATGTAACTTTTCCTTTAGGAGTGGTCGGTTTCCTGACCGATTAAAGTACTCGGTAGTGAAGCCACTTTATAAAAAGGGAGACAGGGATAATGTTGACAATTATAGACCTATTTCTATCCCATCGGTGTTTGCTAAAGTTATCGAGAAGGTTGTATATGCAAGGTTACTGGAGCATTTAATTTCACATAATTTGCTGTCAAATGTTCAGTTTGGTTTTAGAAATGGTTGAACAACTGAAAATGCTATATTCTCTTTTCTCTGTGAGGTTTTGGACGGATTAAATAAAAGGTTGCGAACGCTAGGTGTTTTCTTTGATTTAACGAAGGCTTTTGACTGTGTTGACCACAAAATGTTACTGCAGAAGTTGGACCATTATGGAGTAAGGGGAGTAGCTTACAATTGGTTCGCCTCTTACCTTAAGAATAGAAAGCAGAAGGTAATTCTCCACAATATTGAGAGTGGTAGTGATGTTCAGTCCCAATGGGGCACTGTTAAGTGGGGCGTTCCCCAAGGGTCGATGCTGGGGCCACTGCTGTTTCTTATTTATATAAATGATATGCCTTCTAGTATTACAGGTGATTCAAAAATATTTCTGTTTGCTGATGACACCAGCTCGATAGTGAAGGATCTTGTGTGTAATATTGAAACAGTATCAAATAACGTAGTTCATGAAATAAGTTCGTGGCTTGTGGAAAATAATTTGATGCTACAGTAAGACTCAGTTTTTACAGTTTCTAACACACAATTCAACAAGAACCGATATTTTGATCAGACAGAATGGGCATATTATAAGCGAGACTGAACAGTTCAAGTTCCTAGAAGTTCGGATAGATAGTAAGCTGTTGTGGAAAGCCCATGTTCAGGATCTTGTTCAGAAACTAAATGCTGCTTTATTTACCATTAGAACAGTATCTGAAATAAGTAGTCTACTTAGCATATTTCCATACGCTTATGTCGTATGGTATTATTTTTTTGGGGTAATTCTTCTGATTCAAAAAGGGTATTTTTGGTCAAAAACGGGCAGTTTGAGCTATATGTGGTGTAAGTTCGAGAACCTCTTGTCGACCCCTATTTAATAGTCTGGGAATTCTGACATTGCCCTCACAGTATATATTTTCTTTAATGTCGTTTGTTGTTAGCAATATTAGCCTATTACCAAGAGTTAGCAGCTTTCACTCAGTCAATACTAGGCAGAAATCCAATCTGCATGTGGAATGCACTTCCTTGACTCTTGTGCAGAAAGGAGTGCAGTATTCTGCTGCATCCATTTTCAATAAGCTACCACAAGAACTCAAAAATCTTAGCAGTACGCCAAACACTTTTAAGTCTAAACTGAAGAGTTTCCTCATGGCTCACTCCTTCTATTCTGTCGAGGAGCTCCTGGAAGAGCTAAAAAATTAAGCAAATTCCAGTGTTACATTGTCGATTTTCTTTATTTAAATTTACGACTTGTCACCTGAATATGTTTTTTTTATATTTCATTTTATCTGTTTCTAATATCGTGTTATAATTTCATGTATTGACTCGTTCCATGACCATGGAGACTTCTCCTTAATTTGGTCCCACGGAACAATAAATAAATAAATAAATAAATAAAATAAAACACTTATTTGGCACTGTTGCTCTCAAGCGACACAAAATTGCGATTTGTTTTCTGCAGCATGTTTCAGGTTTCATCCTTTGATGGGCAACCGTGCTTGCAAGCAACATTTAAGCGGTAGTTCGTTGTCTCTGGTGAAAATTTTCTGAACAGTGGGCGTCTTTAGCAGACACTGTGTGAGGTTATTTGAGCATCAGTTAACGGTGTAGCAGTTTCTTTCGGTTCTGTAGTGCTGCTTTTTCTTGTGCAGTGAAAACTATTTGTAAACGGTAAAAGGAAGTCTTGAAGGTGCATTATTATACAGGGTGAGTCAGTAACTATTGCCACCTAGAATAACTCCGAAAGTATGATAGTAGCTGAAAATGAAAAAAAAAAAATGGAAATGAGCGTACGGCATTGAGGGCCGGGAGTCCCCCATTTGCCGCGCGGGATTAGCCGAGCGGTCAGGGGCTGCAGTCATGGACTGTGCGGCTCGTCCCGGCGGAGGTTCGAGTCCTCCCTCGGGCATGGGTGTGTGTGTTTGTCCTTAGGATGATTTAGGCTAAGTAGTGTGTAAGCTGATAACCTTAGCAGTTAAGTCCCATAAGGTTTCACACACATTTGAACATTTTTGAGTCCCCCATTTGGGGAAGTTCGGCCGCCGAGGGCAAGTACTTATCGCTTTCGACGCCATATTGGGCGACTTGCGCGTCGGAGAAGGGGATGAAATGACGATAAGGACAACACAACACCCGGTCCCTGAGCGGAGAAAATCTCCTGCCCCATCCGGGAATCGAACCTGGCCCCCTTGGTGGGGCATTCCTCCTTGCTGACCACTTAGCTAACGGGAACGGGGGCGGACGTAGCTGATAAGAAAATTGCTGCGCTGCATTAATACCAATGGTCATCACTTCGAACACCTGTAAATGGACGGTCATGACACCTTTGACGTTCGTTGACCTTTAAAGACCTTACTGTGACACATCATTGGATTTGTCTCGATAGCCGCTATCAGAAAATAAGTACCAAACTACAGCATCCCATTCAAAAAAAAAGTTGACATATCTCTGAACCGACCCCACCTAGCAACAAAAAGCCAATGTCGCATTATGGCCCCCGTTGTCCCATGCAACTTTTGTCCCACAAAGTTTTCAGCTCCTATCATACTTTCGGAGTTATTCTTGGTGGTAACAGTTAGCGGCTCACCTTGTATAAATGTGTCACTGAATGCTTAGCTAGAACACTGCAAATGGACTGATCTTTTCTGGGAACAGTAAATCTGACTTTTGACTACTGGATGGACGATAAGTCCTGAGGAAGAAGTGAACTGCATCTCGAGTGCCAGTGAATTCTGTACGATATGATAGATTTACGCACTGGCCGGACTATGGGCCGAAAAGGAAGATATGGGGTTTGCCTTCAGGGATATCTTACTAAAAACGGTGGAAATGTGGTATAGTTCTGTGCTTTGCACCAAGAAAGAAATTGTTTTTAGACATTTCATATGAAATAGTGCAAAATGTAACCATTTTTTCGGTCACGGGAACAAACTTACATTATTTATATTGTAGCATCAGTGCACCTTTTTTGGCAATGATGCTTAAAGGCGGATACGTTAAAGTTTTCGCATGACCATGTACATCTCATTTACGTAGCTTAATACTTTTTCTTTCTTAACGGCCAAACAAACATAAGAGAAAATTTGTATGTAAGAATATCGACAGATGAAAATCTTAATAACTATCTCGTCGTTATACTGATTAGAATAGTACATGTTCATTAACATTGTAATGCTCTTAAAACA
Organism: Schistocerca cancellata; assembly: GCF_023864275.1. Taxonomy (NCBI): domain Eukaryota; kingdom Metazoa; phylum Arthropoda; class Insecta; order Orthoptera; family Acrididae; genus Schistocerca; species Schistocerca cancellata. Next base: position 777,655,255 of record NC_064628.1, on the reverse strand, counting down.
GACACTCTTAGAGCTAATTTAAAATTTGTTACAGTATTTTCTGTTTTAATGTAATGTGATAATTCGTTGCAAAATGTTTAGAGCCATCTTGCTCCATTTATGTTTTTGCATACCAGTCTATAGTATGCAGTTCCATGTTGTATCGTGTGTTATGTTTATGAACAGGTTCATATTTATACACTAATTGGTCGCCAGTGCCTGTTAGTTCTGTACTACATGACGTCGATATCATTTACCTACCTCCTTAGCCAGGGCCAGTCCACTTGTATGAAATAATATCTTTGGCCACAAGATACTGTAGTTTGTGTCGTACTAAAACTGTCAGCTGCCAGTAAGCGGGAATACCAGAATGTGATATTTATCAAACAAGATAAATACTGGAACAGGTGTCCGGGTGAATGGCTTGTATATGGACCAATTAACAGGAAAAGATCCAGGCAGTGGAGTAATGCAGCGTGGGCAGATGACATCAGAAAACATGGAGGAGCAACGTGAATATTTATGATTGTAATACACTTATAGGAATAAACAAGACGCCCTAAGATGCAAATTGGTGGCAAGCGTATATTCATGCGGGTATAGTGGCGAATACATATGGGGGGCGCTCGGGGCGCCCTGCCCCCCTTCCCTGCGGGGCCTCCCGCATTGCCACCCGAACCGCCCCCGCCAATCAGCTCGCACGCTGTTCGTTCATTTCTTTCGTCAGTCGACTGGACTGAATCGAGTTATCGAGTAATTGTAGTTTCATAAGTAGTACGCTCGTCCGCGTGATCGTATTTTATACGTTTCTGTGTGGCACATACAGGGTGTTTCAAAAATGACCGGTATATTTGAAACGGCAATAAAAACTAAACGAGCAGCGATAGAAATACACCGTTTGTTGCAATATGCTTGGGACAACAGTACATTTTCAGGCGGACAGACTTTCGAAATTACAGTAGTTACAATTTTCAACAACAGATGGCGCTGCAAGTGATGTGAAAGATATAGAAGACAACGCAGTCTGTGGGTGCGCCATTCTGTACGTCGTCTTTCTGCTGTAAGCGTGTGCTATTCACAACGTGCAAGTGTGCTGCAGACAACATGGTTTATTCCTTAGAACAGAGGATTTTTCTGGTGTTGGAATTCCACCGCCTAGAACACAGTGTTGTCGCAACAAGACGAAGTTTTCAACGGAGGTTTAATGTAACCAAAGGACCGAAAAGCGATACAATAAAGGATCTGTTTGAAAAATTTCAACGGACTGGGAACGTGACGGATGAACGTGCTGGAAAGGTAGGGCGACCGCGTACGGCAACCACAGAGGGCAACGCGCAGCTAGTGCAGCAGGTGATCCGACAGCGGCCTCGGGTTTCCGTTCGCCGTGTTGCAGCTGCGGTCCAAATGACGCCAACGTCCACGTATCGTCTCGTGCGCCAGAGTTTACACCTCTATCCATACAAAATTCAAACGCGGCAACCCCTCAGCGCCGCTACCATTGCTGCACGAGAGACATTCGCTAACGATATAGTGCACAGGATTGATGACGGCGATATGCATGTGGGCAGCATTTGGTTTACTGAGGAAGCTTATTTTTACCTGGACGGCTTCGTCAATAAACAGAACTGGCGCATATGGGGAACCGAAAAGCCCCATGTTGCAGTCCCATCGTCCCTGCATCCTCAAAAAGTACTGGTCTGGGCCACCATTTCTTCCAAAGGAATCATTGGCCCATTTTTCAGATCCGAAACGATTACTGCATCACGCTATCTGGACATTCTTCGTGAATTTGTGGCGGTACAAACTGCCTTAGACGACGCTGCGAACACCTCGTGGTTTATGCAAGATGGTGCCCGGCCACATCGCACGGCCGACGTCTTTAATTTCCTGAATGAATATTTCGATGATCGTGTGATTGCTTTGGGCTATCCGAAACATACAGGAGGCGGCGTGGATTGGCCTCCCTATTCGCCAGACATGAACCCCTGTGACTTCTTTCTGTGGGGACACTTGAAAGACCAGGTGTACCGCCAGAATCCAGAAACAATTGAACAGCTGAAGCAGTACATCTCATCTGCATGTGAAGCCATTCCGCCAGACACGTTGTCAAAGGTTTCGGGTAATTTCATTCAGAGACTACGCCATATTATTGCTACGCATGGTGGATATGTGGAAAATATCGTACTATAGGGCAAAAATCGCAGAATATCTGAGTGACCACCATCAAACGTTCATTTCTGAGGAAGAGGATGTGGAACAAAAATGGAAAAAATTCAGAAACATCGTCCAGTACGCCTTAGATAAGTTCGTACCGACTAAGGTCCAAAGCGAGGGGAAAGATCCACCGTGGTATAACAATCATGTACGAAAGGTACTACGGAAACAAAGAAAGCTTCATCATAGGTTTAAGAGTAGTCGAATCATAGCTGATAAGGAAAAGCTGAACGAAGCGAAAAAGAGCGTAAAGAGAGCAATGAGAGAAGCATTCAACGAATTCGAACATAAAACATTGGCAAACAATCTAAACAAGAACCCTAAAAAGTTTTGGTCATATGTAAAATCGGTAAGCGGATCTAAATCCCCTATTCAGTCACTCGTTGACCACGATGGCACCGAAACAGAGGACGACAGAAGAAAGGCAGAAATACTGAATTCAGTGTTCCGAAACTGTTTCACTGCGGAAAATCGTAACACGGTCCCTGACTTCAGCCGTCGCACGGACGCCAAAATGGAAAATATTGAAATAAACGATATCGGAATTGAAAAACAACTGCTATCACTTAGTAGCGGAAAAGCATCCGGACCAGACGAGATACCCTTAAGATTCTACAGTGATTATGCTAAAGAACTTGCCCCCTTTCTATCAGCAATTTATCGTAGATCGCTGGAAGAACGTAAAGTACCTAGCGACTGGAAGAAAGCGCAGGTCGTTCCCATTTTCAAGAAGGGTCATAAATCAGATGCGAATAATTATAGGCCTATTTCGCTTACGTCAATCTGTTGTAGAATAATGGAACATGTTTTGTGTTCTCGTATTATGACGTTCTTAGATAATACAAATCTCCTTCATCATAACCAACATGGATTCCGCAAACAGAGATCATGTGAAACTCAGCTCGCCCTATTTGCCCAAGAAATTCACAGTGCCGTAGACACTGGCGAGCAGATTGATGCCGTATTCCTGGACTTCAGGAAGGCATTTGATACGGTTCCGCACTTACGTTTAATGAAAAAAATACGAGCTTACGGAATATCGGACCAGGTTTGTGATTGGATTCAGGATTTCCTAGAAGAAAGAACACAACATGTCATTCTTAACGGTTCAAAATCTGCAGATGTAGAGGTAATTTCGGGAGTACCGCAAGGAAGCGTGATAGGACCTTTATTGTTTACAATATACATAAATGACTTAGTTGACAACATCGGTAGCTCCGTGAGGCTATTTGCAGATGACACGGTTGTCTACAAGAAAGTAGCAACATCAGAAGACTCGTACGTACTCCAGGAAGACCTGCAGAGGATTAATGCATGGTGCGACAGCTGGCAGCTTTCCCTAAACGTAGATAAATGTAATATAATGCGCATACATAGGGGCAGAAATCCATTCCAGTACGATTATGCCATAGGTGGTAAATCATTGGAAGCGGTAATGACCGTAAAATACTTAGGAGTTACTATCCGGAGCGATCTGAAGTGGAATGATCACATAAAACAAATAGTGGGAAAAGCAGGCGCCAGGTTGAGATTCATAGGAAGAATTCTAAGAAAATGTGACTCATCGACGAAAGAAGTAGCTTACAAAACGCTTGTTCGTCCGATTCTTGAGTATTGCTCATCAGTATGGGACCCTTACCAGGTTGGATTAATAGAAGAGATAGACATGATCCAGCGAAAAGCAGCGCGATTCGTCATGGGGACATTTAGTCAGCGCGAGAGCGTTACGGAGATGCTGAACAAGCTCCAGTGGCGGACACTCCAAGAAAGGCGTTACGCAGTACGGAGAGGTTTATTATCGAAATTACGAGAGAGCACATTCCGGGAAGAGATGGGCAACATATTACTACCGCCCACATATATCTCGCGTAATGATCACAACGAAAAGATCCGAGAAATTAGAGCAAATACGGAGACTTACAAGCAGTCGTTCTTCCCACGCACAATTCGTGAATGGAACAGGGAAGGGGGGATCAGATAGTGGTACAATAAGTACCCTCCGCCACACACCGTAAGGTGGCTCGCGGAGTATAGATGTAGATGTAGATAGAGTTTCCCAGACCGCAGCGCCATCTGTTGTTGAAAATTGTAACTACTGTAATTTCGAAAGTTTGTCTGCCTGAAAATGTACTGTTGTCCCAAGCATATTGCAACAACTGCATGTGAAGCCATTCCGCCAGACACGTTGTCAAAGGTTTCGGGTAATTTCATTCAGAGACTACGCCATATTATTGCTACGCATGGTGGATATGTGGAAAATATCGTACTATAGAGTTTCCCAGACCGCAGCGCCATCTGTTGTTGAAAATTGTAACTACTGTAATTTCGAAAGTTTGTCTGCCTGAAAATGTACTGTTGTCCCAAGCATATTGCAACAAACGGTGTATTTCTATCGCTGCTCGTTTAGTTTTTATTGCCGTTTCAAATATACCGGTCATTTTTGAAACACCCTGTAGATAACTAACACATACCTACGAGAAAAGTCGCGGCCGTTCTAGTGATCTCGCGATTCGTTATTCTGTCTGGCATTTGTTCGAGAAAAGTCGCAGACAAAGAGATAGGGAAAAACTGTGATCATAATGATGATGCTATGACATATTGGAAAAGAACTGTTTTTATTCCACCGCTGGACCATGTTACGACTGACATCGTTTCGCTGAAGAAAATATTTATCATTTAAAAATTCAACATACTTTTGCCCTCACAGCTGCTGAAACATGACGGTAATGATCTGGCACATAAATTGAATCATTGCTTAACTGAACTACCGTTCTTTGAACAAGAATCACTCTTTGTGATTAAAAAGGGACTAATGGGAGAGATTCTTCAATACAAGCGAACGAGCATAAAGGCCCTTAATTATCGTGATTCCGTTATGCAAGTGTTGTCTGTTTGCCCTAGATCTGACTATCCTACTATCCACACGCTGTGCAAAATATTTGCTTGTCTACCTGCATCTATTGCTACAGTAGAAAGAAGTTTTTCGACATTGCGGCGCACAGAGACATGGCTGAGGTCGACAGTGAAGGAGGATCGACGTAATGGCTTAGCTCTGTTGGACACCCACTCTGACATTGACTGTCCTCTTGGCGATGTAATTAACCAATTTGCCAGCAAGAATAGGCGCATAGAATTCATCATATAAGGAAGAGAACCACAATTGTAACTTTTTTGTATCATAAGATGGCATTGTCTTGTATATGTGTATAATCAGTTTAAATAACGCTTTCTTAAACTTTGCATGTGACTTGATTATTTGTTATTACGGTAAAAGTAAAGGTAGGTAGCTGAAGATATCTTTAGCCCCCACTCCTAGGTTTTTCTGTAGCCACCACTGTGCAGGTATCGACGAAAAATGCAAAGTTGTAAACTTTCGGCCGATGGATGAATTTGTGACGCTGCAACGCAAATTTCACTGCACAACTGGCGAGAGCAATCAAGTCGATACCAGGGCATAAAGTTTCTAGAAATTTCACTTCGTATACTCAGTTGAACAGACAGTCGCATGAACAACATTCGCAGCAGTATTTGAGAGGACGTGTAGTTGGGCTCAAAGAAGTCGGTTGGAGTAATCAGCGATTCGCTCGACATTTGAATAGGAGCGATGCCACTATTGGCAGGAATTGGTGAACCATTGTCGAATACAGCTTCAAGAAGAAAGGGGTCGACCTGGGGAGACGACAGAACATTCGACGAGCAGCACTTCAGTTACCACAAGGGCCATTGATAGGCGGCTTACAGACAGGGAACAATTGGCCTTTGTACACCAATAAATCCGTTTGCAGCGGTATCGGACACATTTGGCCTGTAATCTCGTTGACTGGAGTAGCATTGTCTTCACTGGTGAGTCCCGCGTAGAATTGAGCCTCGAGACTTGCGAAGACGTTATTTGGAGGCTCCCCAGGCAGCGGTAGGATACCAACCTGTCACTCGCCATACGGCCCGACAACCAACTGGGGTGACATTTCTTGTCATAACAAGACACCTTTGTTGTCAACCTCAGCATCTTTACAGCACAGCGGTATGTGGGCGATATTCTACGCCATCATCGGCTTACGTTTCAGCAAGATAATACCCTCCTGCACACGACGAGAGTTTCTACTGCGTGTTGTCGTGCTTGCCAAATCCTACTTCGGCCAGGAAGGTCGCCGGATCTCTCCCCAATTGAGAACTGTTAAGTTTCTACCTTATTTTTGATATTAAAGAAAAGCGATATAAGGTCCATTTTCGTTCGACGTATTAAACTTCTGTTATGTGTACAGGATATTTTTCAAGCAGAGATTTTCGATAGTCGATATGTTACGTCAGAGAGGTTCTGAGTGCAAGAAATGTGATCTTTGGTTGCTAGCAACATTATCGTTGCTGTAGCATTCAAAGAGAAGCTAGTCAGTTGAGTGTTGTCTATGCTACTGATCGTTCTGGAAACAACTTGCAAACCACAGAGACAAAGAGGATAATGAATTTTGGAATACGATTTGGTAAAGATTTTTCAGGTAATATTGTTGTTGAAACTTTGGTGTAATTTATGATGTGCTTGGAAAACGGAAAGTTAAGGTAGGATTTTTCTTTACTGTTTCGGGATAGTTAATTTCATTTTTCAAACGTGATAAAGAAAAGTTATCAGTTCGCGTGTCTTGCTCTTAGTGGCTATATACCATTCCAGTAATTAATTTCATGGCAGTATCATATTTCAAATAAGAAGTAATTATTGTGAAGATTATTAGCTTTAGGCTTCTCATCGCCCCTTACTACAGTAATGGTCATCCATGAATTACCTGGTACAAATTCATTTGTTGTACAAGAGAAATTAATTTTACAGCCAACAAAAGTTATTGGCCCACTGAGAATCTCCTGTTGAGAAACATCATTTGGTGTCTCATCAAAGCTGATAACAGTCTTGCACACTGGCATTCTGCTCCTTCTTGCATTTTCTGTAAGGAATACAAAAATTTTAGATGATTTAGTTATCCTTAAAAAGGCTAATTACAACTGAAGGGGTCCGGTAAGAATGTGCCAAGTCACATTTTTGGACAAATGAAACTAACTGTGTCATTATGTACAATGAGTTATACTACAGATTATGGCGTCAAGTGGTTCTACAAAAATCCCACGAGGTGGCACTGTTTCCAAGTTTCTGTTCTTGCCCGAATCCTTTACGTATCTCCCGTATCGGCAAGTCAATGTCAAGCAACACAACGAATTTGATGAAGATGGCTTCTAGAAAGAAACTGAACTTTTCTACGGAAAACAGTGATAAAGATACAGACACTAGTTCTCTCTCTAAATATTTACCACGTTCTGACGACGAATTAACATCAGATAGTGAAATTCAAGTGTGTATTGCTTGGCATTATTTTGTTCTCGTAGTTCTCGTAGTTACAGTGTACATTATTTCACACCGTTTAGGTTCTTTAATTTGATGTTACTTACATCAGAATATGCCAAAAGTAAAATCGTTGCTCGGCACTTTCTTGACCTAAAGATTCGAAATCTATATTCATGAAAAATTTAACAGGTATTAAGAATAGTATAAATATCTTAAGTAATAGAATGTTGTTATGAGGTGTTTACAACAATATGCCTTTAAATAGGTATATCATAGGTATATCATAGGTCAGATCATGAGTTGCATCATACAGATAATAGTTCTTTTAAAATGGCTAATTTCTTTGCAATCATTTAAGAGGTTTGAAGTGTACCACCGCCTTCTCACGAAAGTTTATTTTCTAGTTATGTGTGTCGCCACGTTGCACTGAGTGGAACACAGTGACTAAAACTAAAGTATGGTCTGCTTTGAATAATTGCACGTGCTTGCATTGCACTACGCAACTCTCTTTCCTTTAGTTAATTTTCTGCTGCCCTGTGTTTTTTTTGTGAACACCACTTCGAGCAGTAGCGAGTTGGCATAGATAGGCCATAAAAAAAAGGTAGGGCCAGTTTTGCATAACAGTCAAGATTGGTCATTGACAGTTTACTTTGCTTTTCAGAATTATCAGGTTCAATTTAGGTAAAGTGCAGTTCAGATTACATTTGTTACGCAGACAGTTTTATTCTGACAGTGCAATGTTAACATTGCGTGTGTATTATTCAGTGTTTGGAATTCTACTTCGTCAGTTTGCACTCGTAAATTCAGAAGTCTTTTTCACAGAGACATTTTTCGTTATTTATTCTTTCGAAATACAATTTGTAATCCTATGCGAAATTTTTATTGTATTAGTTTTGTGCGTTAGAACTGCAAGTCAGGTAGTGTACGCCACGCATTGTAAGACTATTCACTGCACTGCACAATACAGAGTTTCATAGGAGAGCTCCTTTAGCTTACCGTTTTGGTTTTCTGATTAATTTGGTAGAAACTAATGGCAATACAGATCTAAAGTTTCAGATAGTTTGGCGACTTACTTTATCAGATAGCGTTAGCGATCAGGACAATAACACAGATACACCAAGTTAGACGTAGGAAACCAGTCCAGTCCAGCTTTAGTTCGCAACAAATAAACGTTTTTATTTACAAAGGTTAAAACGTTGCGTGCATTATGCGCAGGGCCCTCCAACCAGCTCGAGATTTTGACGATCTAACGCGACAATTGGACAGAATTGCACGACATGCCCCAGGAGAGTATCCAACAACTCTTAATAACCAATGCCAAGCCGAATAACTGCTTGCTGAAGGGCCAGAGGTGTACCAATGGGTTACTGACTTGCTCAGTTTCTAAAGCTCTTTTTCTTGTATAAATCATTCAGTTTTTCTGAAATTTTAGTCATTTGTTTGTTTGTACATATACATCATATCTGCCGATTTCCGTCCCTTGCGTCTCATTTTTTGTCTTACAAGGGGAGGCCGCCAATTGTGAAATTCAGATTCGATTCACACTGCGCATAATAAAAGCTCATGGCCAGAGGTGTAATGTGGCAAAGCACCAAGATGCACTTCTCAGCCGTTGTCGAGAAAATTGACAGTTAAAATAAACCGTTGCTGTGAAATACTCTCTACGATTAACAACTTTCTACAGTGTCGTGGCGCAGCGGTAAGCGCTCGGGTTCGTAATCCGAAGGTCGCCGGATTGAATCTCGCGCCATGCAACTTTTTTTAAGTTTTTTTTGTAATTCAAATATATATATATATATATATATATATATATATATATATATATATATATATATATATATATATATATGCAATTCCCGGCAATCACTTGCAATAATTATGCATATAATAAGTTGTTGAAAGTCGTTTGTCGTGGAAAAACTGGCGACTTCGAACATCATTATGTTTTCCGCAAACAGTTGTATTTCACAAATGTTATTAGTTGTCTTCATAATGTTAACCACGTATAGTTAACGGAAGACGTAGAAACGATATTCCGAAACGAATACGTATAGCGTAAGTCAAACGTTCGAATTAGAATAGGAGCCCCACGAACACAAATTTGCTGTGGCAGGTATGAAATATAAACTCCGTTACTCGCTCGTTACACTTGAAGGACAGATGTTGAATGGGCCGAAACGAGCCGCCGCATAACAGCGTAGTTGCCTGCTAACTTCGAAAGAAGGTAGATGCGGTCCCTAGCGCAACTTATAACATCGCCGGAAATCAGTGCGGACGTGAGAGCTTTGGTACACCCTGTTAAACAAACGGAAAAATGGAGGCGGTACAATTGGAGAGCGATCCGCCTTCACCAACATGCATAAGCAATTCATATATATATATATATATATATATATATATATATATATATATATATATATATATATATATATATATATATATATAACTATTAATGAATTATAATTCATATATATATATGAATTACAATGAACTAATACTAAAAAAAAATGTTGCATGGCGCGAGATTCGATCCGGCGACCTTCGGATTACGAACCGGAGCGCGTACCGCTGCGCCACGACGCTGTAGAAAATTAACGATCGTAGAGAGTATTTCACAGCAACGGTTTATTTTAACTGTCGATTTTCTCGACAACGGCTGAGAAGTGCATCTTGGTGCTTTGCCACATTACACCTCTGGCGATGAGCTTTTATTATGCGCAGTATGAATCGAATCTGAATTTCACAATTGGCGGCCTCCCCTTGTTAGAGTGTACACGAGAATATACGGTTGAGGCTTGTATTCAACAGTGAGCGCCGTACGGCTGCTGATTATGAAAGAAACGCGTGGAAACAGGTCATTCTTATGATATGTTGGAATGGAATCGGCAGTGCTAAATTGTGCGCAGCTGTATTGTTAAAAATGAAGCACAGAGTACTGTAGAGATAGCAGAGAAAGATACTATCAGCTATAAGACGAGTCTCCAGATGCAATGGTTATGACTTAATACGCTTTCCTGTCCGTTACCACAACGGGCTGGGATTCCGTTAATTGCTATGGACGTATGGAGAACGAACGAAGAATCAAATTTTGCGCAAATTAGAGGACGAGTCTGGCAACGAGCTACACATCCCAGTTATACTGACTTCAATTAGAATTCTAACAGTCTCTACTCTCGTCACTAAAAGAGAACTGTTTGCGAAATACAAGCTGCCATGCTCTAAATTTTCGTGTCGGTTGAATCATTATCCTGCCTCACTATTCCAGTCTTACATTTCATTTTCACTTCATGATGTATCATTATACGTTATTAACATTGTAATTTGTAGTTGCCAACAGAAATTAATTTAAGACTTAATAGTAACTTATATTCAAAAGTAGAGCGTGCAGGTACCTCCCACTTAACACTAAATCTGTAGAACTGTCTCAGTTTCACTAGTTAGTCCTTAGAGGATGGTATTAAAGGCGTACAGTATGTCTGGCCGTGCTTTTCAATCCGGGTTTTGTGCAGATTAAGACAATCCGTCCTTGGACTATCTTAGGGAGTCATTTTGTAGAATTCTTTCTATCTGTTTTGCTGACAAGCTCTCGAAGTTTACGTCCCTCGCACGCACAGTATCAGCGTCGTCGGGTTCTCCGGAAAGTGCAGTTCTACTTCCTGTGATTCTAAGTGATGAAGCGGGAAGCTGTATTATTCGGAATAACGTTCAACAGACACATTCTGGTGTATTTATTTACTAAACACCATAAACTGATAACATTGACAGAATTAATAATGATTAACTGAAAACTAACAATATTCTGAGAGCATAAACTTACGACAGAATTACACTCATGCTCATAAATTAAGGATAATGCTGATACATGGTGAAACAACGCTCTGCTGGGCGGTTTGCGGATTTATATCACCTCGGCGTATGACCATGCGGTGCATTTGACCTGCGGTCATGGCACGGTGGAGCTGGCAGCAGTACACATACGCAGAGGAGTGTTGGTGCATGTCAGAGTACGGTGCAGACGTTTTCAGACGTGCTAATGGTGACTGTGTGCTGAAAATGGCTCAAAGAACACATATTGATGACGTTATGAGGGGTAGAATACTAGGGCGACTGGAGGCTGGTCAAACGCAGCAGGTCGTAGCAGGGGCCCTCCGTGTGCCACAAAGTGTGATCTCAAGATTATGGCAACGATTCCAGCAGACAGGAAACGTATCCAGGCGCTACAGTACGGGACGTCTACAGTGTACAGCACCACAAGAAGACCGATGTCTCATCATCAGTGGACGCATACGGCCACGTAGTACTGCAGGCAGCCTTGCTCGGGACCTTACTGCAGCCACTGGAACAGTTGTGTCCAGACACACAGACGACTGAACAGACATGGTTTATTCACCTGGAGACCTGCAAGGTACATTCTACTGACCCCTGGTCACAGGAGAGCATGTAAAGCCTGGTGTCAAGAACACAGTACCTAGTCATTGGAACAGTGGTCCCAGATTATGTTCACGGGACGAGTCCAGGTGTAGCCTGAACAGTGATTCTCGCCGGGTTTTCATCTGGCGTGAACCAGGAACCGGATACCAACCCCTTAATGTCCTTGAAAGAGACCTGTACGGAGGTCTTGGTTTGATTGTGTTGAGTGGGATTATGATTGGTGCACGAACACCCCTCCCTGTCTTTGACAGAGGAACTGTAACAGGTCAGGTGTATCGCGACGTCATTTTGCACGAGTATGTCCGCCTTTTCAGGGGTGCAGTGGGTCCCACCTTCCTCCTGATGGATGATAACGCTCGGCCCCACAGAGCTGCCGTCGTGGAGGAGTACCTTGAAACAGAAGATATCACGCGAATGGCCTGCCTGTTCTCTAGACCTAAACCCCATCGAGCACGTCTGGGATGCTTTCGGTCGACGTATCGCTGCACGTCTTCAAACCGCTAGGACACTTCAGGAGCTCCGAAAGGCACTGGTGCAAGAATGGGAAGCTATACCCCAGCAGCTGCTCGACCACATGATCCAGAGTATGCCAACCCGTTGTGCATCCTGTGTACGTGTGCATGGTGATCATATCCCATGTCGGGATACATGCACAGGAAACTGTGGCGTTTTGTAGCACATGTGTTTCGGGACGGTTTTCTCAACTTATCACCAATACCGTGGACTTACTGATCTGTGTCGTGTGTGTTCCCTATGTGCCTATGCTATTAGCGCCAGTTTTATATAGTGCCACGTTGTGTGGCGCCACATTCTGCAATTATCCTTATCTATGAGCGTGAGTGTAGATCGGAAGGTGTCCTGACCGCGACTGGCGACTATGGCGCGCAGCCCGTACCTCGTACTTAACACTCGTGATGTTTCATAGCCGTTCGAGCATTTTCTTTAGCGTTAACAATATTCATTTATTTATTAAAATGATCGATGTCTGGCGTTGTAATGCAGTAATGCTCCAATGAGGAGTCATCTCCGTATTGGAAAAAGCGACATTTTTTAGCAATTATTTATTAACATTACTTGCTTCGCGCCAGAATAAGTGTGCCTTCGCTACGTACCTCGCTGCTGGTTACTGGTATTCTCATATCCCGAAACAGTGCCAGACATAACCTTCCAATGGCGACGCCATATGGTCCACCCGGAGCCTTCAACCGGCGTGGGAACTGAAATCTTACTCCTGACTGTGTGCATTCTGTAGTACCGCTTTACTCCCTGAAGGCCACATGATATCTGCAGACGTGATACAAGATTGTAAAACTGGAAAATAAGTAAATAAAATGTGGCTTGAACAAAAGGGATACCTCAGAAGAGTAGCAATCTCCGCTACACTGGGGACTAGAATTGGCAACAGTCACAACTCATTTCTATTTAGAGTCATATTTGATAAATATTTTGTGCCACATCTCGTCTGTTCGCCTTGAATTTGACTGTGGCAAGGAAGTACTGACAACAACGTTCCTAAATGAGTGTGATTTTATTTCAGCTTCTCAATATAAGCTTCATTATTGCAATGAGCTTCGTTGTAGCCAATGTTGCAATCATCATTGTTGTATTTACAGTACGTATTTGTGTTATGCTAAAGGTTGTCTTTGTCAGCAAACTATGAGAAAACACTAAGTTATTTTTTCTGACTGAATATTGAAGCTGTCTACATATCTCGTAAGTGCCAAAGCGTCACGGAGTTGCTCATCCAGCTCCAGCGGTGGATGCAGGCAGGCATTGTGCATCACTGAGCGGTTTACTATTACAATACCGAGACCTACTTTTCTAGAATAGCCGATCAACGTATTGATTCGTCCTGTGTATATCTCGCGAAAACACCATTAGGGTAAAGTTAGAGAGATTCGAGTTCACACGGAGGCTTACCGGAAAAAAGTTGTAGTCCCTATGCATCATTTTTGAGTGGTACAAGAAAGTGGAGAAGAGAAAAGCGACACACAGCATAAGGTAACTTGTAGAGTATAGATGTAAATGTTGATGTAGAGGGGCTCAGTGATTATTTGTTGGGAGGAATCACCAGGCATGAGCACGGTCGTGAACATTTCCGCATCTAAAAGAAGAAATATGGCTGTTGCGCATACAGTATTTTAGCTAACCGGGCAACCAATGCGAAACTTCCGCATTTTTATAGTTTTAAATAATGACAGTGTTTGTAATAAGTGTAGTCACTGGGATAAGGGTAGTTGTGGGAATGAAGAGGAAACATCTTTAAAAATGAACCGAACGACGTAAAATAATGATCATGAATTTGCAGTACATCCTTGCGTGTACATTTCCATGCACATAATTTTGAACAAAATTCTGTAGATAGCAATACGATACCTCGGTGTAAACGATATTTGACTTAAGAATGTAATCTTTGTGTACTTTTTGGTTTTCATTTTCTGTAAGGAATACAAAAATTTTAGATGATTTAGTTATCCTTAAAAAGGCTAATTACAACTGAAGGGGTCCGGCAAGAATGTGCCAAGTCACATTTTTGGACAAATGAAACTAACTGTGTCATTATGTACAACGAGTTATACTACAGATTATGGCGTCAAGTGGTTCTACAAAAATCCCACGAGGTGGCACTGTTTCCAAGTTTCTGTTCTTGCCCGAATCCTTTACGTATCTCCCGTATCGGCAAGTCAATGTCAAGCAACACAACGAATTTGATGAAGATGGCTTCTAGAAAGAAACTGAACTTTTCTACGGAAAACAGTGATAAAGATACAGACACTAGTTCTCTCTCTAAATATTTACCACGTTCTGACGACGAATTAACATCAGATAGTGAAATTCAAGTGTGTATTGCTTGGCATTATTTTGTTCTCGTAGTTCTCGTAGTTACAGTGTACATTATTTCACACCGTTTAGGTTCTTTAATTTTATGTTACTTACATCAGAATATGCCAAAAGTAAAATCGTTGCTCAGCACTTTCTTGACCTAAAGATTCGAAATCTATATTCATGAAAAATTTAACAGGTATTAAGAATAGTATAAATATCTTAAGTAATAGAATGTTGTTATGAGGTGTTTACAACAATATGCCTTTAAATAGGTATATGTTAGGATGACAGTAACTCTGTTCACGAAGAAAAACTGCATCACATGAGAGACTGCCATTCAGTAGTCCTCCAAAACACCAAAGGTCAAGAAAGAGGATGCAACTCACGAAGAAGGTTCGTAGGAATAAAAATAGAAGAAACGAGGGTTTTGAATATACATCTACTGCAGGTAATCCTGTTCCAGCAGCAACAATAGGAGAAATGTGTAAGTTTCCGCTAAAATGCTTTCAGTTGGATAAAAAAGAAATAAAAATGCTTATACTGGATTTTGGGATTTGGAGAGATTTTGATAAGCAAAATACCTACCTCTTTGGCGATATAGGAGCATGTTCTGTAAAGCAAAGATACAAGAAAAATTGTCCAAAAAATTGTTACAAAAACAATAATTTCGTTTTTAGAGTGAAGATTAATGGAAAGTCAGTGAGAGTTTGTAAGAAATCATTTATGAGCATTCATGGCCTACAAAATCACAGAGCCATATCAACAATATAATATCGAGAATAAAAATTAAAGATGGAACATCTCCTTCTGCTAAACGAGGTAAACATGCCAATGCTTATACTGGTGATTCAGTGAATGGTGTCCATGCTCACATTAAGTCCATTCGCAAGTAGTGCTCTCATTACAGTAGGTCAAAAAATCCTGAAAGAGTCCACTTAGGCAGTGATATGAATATCACGTAGCTTTATGAACATTACTGTCAATACTGCAAGCATGCAAACATACAAGCAGTATCTCGAAGTCAGTATAGAAAAATATTATGTGAAGAATGTAATATAGACTTTAAATTCCCAGCAGTAAATACTTGTAAAACATGTGACTCCTTCTAGATAAAGATAGAAAATGGGACAGAGAAGAGAAGTCTGCTACATGCATAAAAAAGGAATTACACTTGCGTTATGATGAATCTTTGAAGTCCAAACTAAGTGAACTTTCAGAGTTGTCCGACATGATCCTATTATACATGTCATATTCATAGATTTGCAGCAAACATTGCCCACTCCCAAGCTTAGTCCCTCTGTTGCTTTTTACTCCAGAAAACTTTGGACATATGATGTTGGAATACACGATTGTGGCCAGAATAAGACATATGCTTGTATGGGATGAAATGACAGACTGAGGTAGTGATGAGATTGGTATCTGTATCCTCAAATATTTGAAAGCAACACCCATCTCTGAAGAAAAAAAATTCTGACAACTGTGGGGGTCTGAATAAAAACGGGAATATAATGGCAGTTTGGAGTTGCCTGATCCACACAAAGCGGTTTGAAGAAATTGAGCATTATTTCCTTGTCCCTGGATACATTTACTTGCCCTCTGATAGAGACTTTGCTAAAATTGAGAAATATCAGAGGGGACAACCCAACGTATACTCTCCATGACATTGGAGAGAAACAATTGCTTCTTGAGGCCGTAAACAGAACTTCAGTGTCATAAATATGGAAAGTGGTGATTTCTTTGACATACTAGCACCGAAAAATGGGCCGCTTAATATTAACAGAAAATGATGTGTTAGTGCTGTTCAGTTTAACTTCTCAGAGTCTGTATGCATCAAATTTGAACAAGTAACTGAAAAACAGAATGAACGTGGAGTTTGAAGAGATATCTACAAGGAAGAAAATAAACACAAGTACCATGGCTCTGAGACCGAAACACAATGGACCTGTTGAAATTAAGAAAATCAAACTAGATGACGTAATGAAGCTAATGGAGTATGTTCCACCAATCTACCACGACTTTTATCGCAACTGTTAGTGATGAAGAAAGTGGAGAAAAAAGTGTAGAAGTAAAGGGTGTTTATAAATAATATCGGTGTTTTAACGCTTTATAATATTTATTGCATTAAACTTATAGTTATAAATTGTACATCAAATGAAAGAGCAACTCAAACAGTTGCGTTTCGAACCAGTGCGCATGAGCAACGCACAATGCTTCCGCCACAATCCGCTAGAATTAGTTGAACTTCACTGTGCCCAAGCGCTGGATAGGCCGCAAGAGGCCCAATGATAGGGCTTGCTTTGCATGACCTCCACGTTCACCCGACCTTACACCATGCGATTTTTTCCTTTGGGGCTTCATCAAGGATCGTGTGTACGTGCCTCCGCTGCCAGCAGACCTCCTTGAATTAAGACACCGGATTGAAGCAGATGTCTGAAGACACACTTATCAACGAATTCGGCTATAGACTTTATGTGTGCCGTGTGACAAATGGTGCTCACATTGAACATTTATAAGATTCTTGGTAAAACTGTTTGAGTTGCTCTTTCATTTGACATATCATTTATAACTGTAAGTGTAATGTAATAAATATTATAAAGCGTTAAAACCCCGATATTCATTTATACTCTGAATTTTAGGTCATTGTTAATGTATTTTTTAAATGCAACATTGTTAAGAAAGTAAATAAACATTTGATTGTAAGCACTTATAGTGTTAATAAAATATTTGTGTAATACAGGTTACGTTTTTTGTTCGACATAGTGCCAAGCAACATACCATCTTATTTCAAAATATTAGTTTCTTTATAATATACTTTTAAATATTTATATTATGTCTCACAAAACAAAATGAAATATACCAGAGAAACATATTACATGTGTTCAAACAAAATTTAAAAATTCACGTGATTTGAGGATTTGCTGAAATATTAATATGGGTTTATCTCGAAAGCATAAAAATGTGGCTTGGTACTTTCTTACCAGGACCCCACAACTTTCCGTGAGTGAAGATGGGATCTGGTAAATACAATCCTGCTCTTTGAAACGTTTTTCCCTGCACAATATATAGGTTAGAACGTAGTGTTCGCTTCTTACCTGGTATATCACTAAGCCCAAAATAACCTGTACCTGTACCTATATTTTGAGATAATAATTGTACTTTTTATTTAATGCTGTCGTAACAAAACGCAAGTGCACCAAACTAGCATCACTTACAAATACGTATGTGCGTCAAAAAATGTGTCCAAAAAATGTTTTTCATTTGGAGTGTTTGTCTCGGGTTTTGCTACGTGTTTTGCATTTGGAATGCTTGTCCCTGCTTGTACGGCGGACGAAAATCAGGGACTGTCGGTAGGATCACGTCACCTATAACTTAAACTCGAGAAACATTTTCAATTATAGTAAGCACGTTAGGCCGTAACAGCAATAGGTAAATTACAATACAGGGTGACAATGACAAATATGTTTGTCATTTCGAAAAGTATATTCGTTTAGAAAAGTCAACTTGTACGACAGGCAGAGATAATGGACTACTGCAGTGGTAACGGTTATTATCTCTGAGTATGCTGTATACAAATTATCCAGTTAATAAGTACCTGAAAGCAGATAAATTGGTATTTGCAATAAAGTAATATGGAAAGGGAGTCTGTTATTCGTGAGTAATACGTTAGCTTTGTAAAATATGGGTATGGAACTGGGCATCCATTCTGCCCTTTTGCCTACGATAGTTAAAAGTCTCTCTTATATCATAATTTTCCACAAATAGTACGGTTCAGCGCAGAATCAGTATGCAATGTCAGAATCTGGCTAAAAAACATTTCTAACGATCCCTCATTCATCCCTGTGTGATTAGTATCTGTTGAGAAATAGGTATGTTGGCTTGAGAAATAATGTATATGATAGACTCTGATACCTAAATTTGGCCAATGGCTTATTTACGAGCGAACTACCTCCTAGTTTCCTATCTAATGCTCCGCAGATAAAAAATTACAGCAGGATGTGCAACAATAACGGTTCACGTACAACGGTTCACGTACGCTGAGTTCGTAAGATGCGGTATTAGATTGGGTTGCTTGTAGTACTTCAACTTCCTGACCATTGCATTATGTTCGGCGATTGTCACTGCATGATTTGGCACAGATAATTATATCAATTTAGTTTACGTTTGGTAACTGTTACTTTATAATATGTTACACTCACGTGTGAGGAAGGGGACTAAATTGTTTGACTGGTGACTTTATGTAGTAAGGCGATAGCCGGAGCTACGCTGTTAATGCCTAGTTGTAACTTGCTTGCCTTGAAACTAACTGAGTTGGAGACTGATCTCTGGAGTGAAATTTTAAAGAAGTGGAGCAAACTATTGTGACTCGAAAAGATAGTATTCCTGCACGAAGGCGATTCGTAGACCTTATTTTTTGCCAGAACGGAGTGGAGCGTCTGGAAGGTCCAACAAACGAGGCCTTACACAAGAGAAGCCCTAGTCAAGCAAAGCCAGAGGTAAATGCATTAGCGCGCCCAGGCGGCCGAGCTGAAAACGACCGGGTGTCCCCACAACAAGCACAGTAGCTGCCGGGGCACCGCTCCCGCCGAATCCACGTACGTCAGCCTTGACCGTCTCGCTCGCCGTACACATGAGGTAGGTCGCTGACGATCCCTTCCGCTCCCACGGAGAACACATTCGTTGTCTTACATGGAAATGTGCGCCCTCTTAGTTGAGTGGTCAGCGCGTCTGACTACCATGCAGCGGCCCGGGTTCGATTCTCGGCCGGGTCGGAAATTTTCTCCGTTTGGAGATTGGGTGCTGTGTTGTCTTCATCATCATCATCGACAAGCGAGTTGCGACATCTGAAAAGACTTGCAACGTGGCGGCCGAACTTCACCAGGTGGGGACTCCCAGTTATCACTGGCATACGATCATTTTAGTGAGTATATTCTTCGTGTAGCCATCGTGTGAAATCACTTCACAGCGGATGTCTTCGTGTTGCTATCTCTGCTGTTCAAATGTGGGTGAAATCTTATGGGACTTAACTACAAAGGTCATCAGTCCCTAAGCTTACACACTACTTAACTTAAATTATCCTAAGGACAAACACACACACCCATGCCCGAGGGAGGACTCGAACCTTGCCGGGACCAGCCGCACAGTCCATGACTGCAGCGCCCTAGACCGCTCGGCTAATCCCGCACGGCATCTCTGCTGTCATCAGAAGAAAAAAGATCCCTCAGATACGTAGTCAGCTGACACAAAACACACTGGTATATCGTTTCTCCACGATAGTTATAACATTTTGTACTGACACAAGTTCTCTTTTTTTGTTGTTGATATTGTTCAGAAATCTTAGTCGATTATGGAATAGGAGGCAAACTTTTGCAAGCAATTAAAGGTCTTTACATGGATAGTCAGGCAGCAGTTAGAGTTGACGGTAAATTGAGTTCATGGTTCAGAGTAGTTTCAGGGGTAAGATAAGGCTGCAACCTGTCTCCACTGTTGTTCATATTATTTATGGATCATATGTTGAAAACAATAGACTGGGTGGGTGAGATTAAGATATGTGAACACAAAATAAGCAGTCTTGCATATGCGGATGACATAGTTGTGATGGCAGATTCGATTGAAAGTTTGCAAAGTAATATTTCAGAGCTAGATCAGAAATGTAAGGACTATGGTATGAAGATTAGCATCTCCAAAACGAAAGTAATGTCAGTGGGAAAGAAACAGAAACGCATTGAGTGCCAAATAGAAGGAACAAAGTTAGAACAGGTGGAGGGTTTCAAGTACTTAGGATGCATATTCTCACAGGATGGCAACATAGTGAAAGAACTGGAAGCGAGGTGTAGCAAAGCTAATGCAGTGAGCGCTCAGCTACGATCTACTCTCTTCTGCAAGAAGGAAGTCAGTACCAAGACTAAGTTATCTGTGCACCGTTCAATCTTTCGACCAACTTTGTTGTATGGGAGCGAAAGCTGGGTGGATTCAGGTTACCTTATCAACAAGGTTGAGGTTACGGATATGAAAGTAGCTACGATGATTGCAGGTACTAGTAGATGGGAACAATGGCAGGAGGGTGTGCACAATGAGGAAATCAAAGAAAAACTGGGAATGAACTCTATAGATGTAGCAGTCAGGGCGAACAGGCTTAGATGGTGGGGTCATGTTACACGCATGGGAGAAGCAAGGTTACCCAAGAGACTCATGGATTCAGCAGTAGAGCGTAGGAGGAGTCGGGGCAGACCGAGGAGAAGGTATCTGGATTCGGTTAAGAATGATTTTGAAGTAATAGGTTTAACATCAGAAGAGGCATCAATGTTAGCACTGAATAGGGGATCATGGAGGAACTGTATAAGGGGGGCTATGCTCCAGACTGAACGCTGAAAGGCATAATCAGTCTTAAATGATGATGATGATGATGATGATGATCTTAGTCGTATGCCATTCTGTTCCTGTCGTATTTCTTTACATTACTCCTTTTCTAATCACTCTCCCGCGCTTGTGATATCACGAAAGTATTGAACGTCTCTTCCAAAGTGCACTTCCTGTTCTGAATTAGTTTCAGCTCAGGTAAATCTCTGTGATTTCTGATTTTTCCTATTTACAATCCAGAATCATCCATAATACCCATATTTTAAATACATGTGCTTCCATCTGATTACATTTATATGACGTTCTCTATCCGATTTCACTCTCTTCTACACCACCAACAGCTGAACCGAAACGAAATAATGTCTACATCCATATGCACATTCCGGAAGCCACTAAACGGTACACGGAGGAGGGTACCATATACCACTACTAGTCATTCCCCTTGCTATTCTACTCACAAATGCAGCGAGAAAACAATGACTGTATGCCTCAGTACGAGCCCTAATTTTTCTTATATTGTCTTTGCAGTTCATATGCGAAACGTACGCTGTCACTACGAGAATCATCCTGCATTCACCTGCAAATACTGGTTCTGTAAATTTTCTGATTAGTGTTCCGCAAAGAGAACGTCATTTTCCTTCCAGGGATTCCCATTTGGGCTCACGAAGCATTTCTATAGTACTTGCGCGTTGATCGAAACTACCGGTAACAAATCCATCAACAAGCCTCTGAATTGCTTCAACGTCTTCCCTTCATCTGGTCTTATCGGTATTCCTAACGCTCTATCAGCACACAAGAATGGGTCGCACTAATGTTCTTCTATATACGATCTCCAATGTACACGAGCTACACCTTCCTAAAACTCTCCATTTAAACCGAAGTCGACCATTTGCCTCCCCTTACGTGCTCTTTCCATTTAATATCGCTTTGCAACGTTACTTCTAGAAATTTAATCAACTATGTCAAACAGCACAGCACCAATATTGTATACGATCATTACAGGATTGTTTTTCCTCCTCATTTATATGTTGTGTTCAAGAAGTCTCTCCGCAGTGCCGTATGATTGTTAGCCGCGCTTGCCGTATGATTGTTCGCCTGCCTGGTATACTTCCCTTCAAGTGGACTCTCCCAAGATTCAACTGTTTCGTTTATCTCAGTCAGCGTCAGTAGTATCGTTCGTGTGTATCGTTACGTGTTGATGTGAACATTTAAGTTTAGTTTCTTTGTTCTTTTGTTTCGTTTTTGTCCCTGTTAAAATGCTAACCATTGAAGAACGTGTGTTTTTAGTCGAACAAATGCTCAAAGTTGGCGGTAAATACACAGTTTCAGTTCGTCAAACATTTAATTCAGTTTTCCCGGAGACAACACTCCCACATCGCGATACTGTGCCCGATTTGACTGATAAATTTCGAAGTACGGGTTCAGTTCTAGCGTTTTGTCTGAGTATAAACCACTCGATATTTCCGATAAAATGATATTCTGTACCCATTCATGGGAGAACATGTGTTAACGTTTATTTTCAACAAGATGGTGGAACAGCGCTTACAGCTCGCGTTTCAATGTCACTGCTTACTGATGTTTTTGGTTATCGCATAATTTCACAGGGACTTTGGCCTCCACGATCACCTGACCTAACACCGCCTGACTTTTCCTTCTAGGGTGCAGCGAAAGCAACTGTCTGTAAAAACCGTCCAAAACCCATCTATGAATTGAAAACTGCAATATCCACTTTCACTGCTTCTGTTACAGTAGAAATGTTACAGCTTGTGCTTGGAAACATGATCAGATGAACTGAAT
Organism: Schistocerca cancellata; assembly: GCF_023864275.1. Lineage (NCBI taxonomy): Eukaryota > Metazoa > Arthropoda > Insecta > Orthoptera > Acrididae > Schistocerca > Schistocerca cancellata. The sequence goes on along the minus strand of NC_064628.1, from coordinate 777,632,325 downwards.
TGTGTATTTAACAACAGGGGGGGGGGGCACTTTCAACATTTAATATGAAAATTTGTAAGTAAAACTGAATATGAAACTTTCTGGCAGATTAAAAATGTGTGCCCGACCGAGACTCGAACTCGGGACCTTTGCCTTTCGCGGGCAAGTGCTCTACCATCTTTTTTTTTTTTTTTTTTTTTTAGTCTGAGCTACCGAAGCACGACTCACGCCCGCTACTCACAGCTTTACTTCTGCCAGTATCGTCTCCTACCTTTCCAAACTTTACAGAAGCTCTCCTGCGAACCTTGCAGAACTAGCTCAGATGGTAGAGCACTTGCCCGCGAAAGGCAAAGGTCCCGAGTTCGAGTCTCGGTAGGGCACACAGTTTTAATCTGCCAGGAAGTTTAATATAAGCGCACACTCCGCTGCAGAGTGAAAATCTCATTCTGGAAACATCCCCCAGGCTGTGGCTAAGCCATGTCTCCGCAATATCCTTTCTTTCAGGAGTGCTAGCTGCAGTGAACGATACGCCTGTAGCGGTCCATGTTATTCAGGCAAGCAACAGTTGAAACTCCGATTCATGGTTATTGTTGATAGCTTGATGACCAACTCAGTCGAAGCTCTGCCGTCTGGTAGCTGCTGTAAAATAGTGGGCCCTGTGTTGTTAACGGTCAATGGTCCAGGCTCAACAGTAGCGCTGAGCAACAAGCGAAGTTCTCTGTGTCACGCTTCACTTGGTGAACCCTCTTGTGCTTTGCTGTAGCACTTGGAACACAATTTTGGCAACATGCGATTACAGGACCACACGTTTTCATGCTATCGTGCTGGGAAGCGACGCTGGTCAAACGCTCTTGCCTGTGAGTATCCGCCGTCTTTGTGGAGATCGATACTACACCATTGGCCTGCAGGAGAAGCTAATGATGACGACTCTTGTATGATGACATCAGCTGATTCTTGACGTGGACTGCAAGACAAATTAACAATAACGTTGCAGCTATCAAAAGTTTGCTGAACGGAAGGCGCTGTTTAATACGTTTGCCCTACCTACAATACTAGGGAATGGTCTGATGACGTCATGTCCTCGTCTGCCATATTTTTGTATGGTTAAGACACTATGCGTAGCGTATATTACAAGATTTACATCTACATCTACATGATTACTCTGCAATTCACATTTAAGTGCTTGGCAGAGGGTTCATCGAACCACAATCATACTATGTCTCTACCATTCCACTCCCGAACAGCGCGCGGGAAAAACGAACACCTAAACCTTTCTGTTCGAGCTCTGATTTCTCTTATTTTATTTTGATGATCATTCCTACGATAAACTGGTCTCTTTGGACAGACCATGTAATTCAGCGTTCCATACTGCGTATGATTAACCCAGTTATAAGGAACATTGATTAAGTTTGAGCCTTTTACTTTTGATTTATCTGATTATAGTGGTTAGACTGCGAATCACAAATTGCATAAAAGTTTCAAGCACTGGAGTCCGCTAACGCAATATTTTGAACTACACTACTGGCCATTAAAATTGCTACACAAAGAAGAAATGAAGATGATAAACAGGTATTCATTGGACAAATATATTATACTAGAACTGGCATGTTATTACGTTTTCACGCAGTTTGGGTGCATAGATCCTGAGAAATCAGTACTCAGATCAACCACCTCTGGCCGTAATAACGGCTTTGATACGCCTGGGCATTGATTCAAACAGAGCTTGGATGGTGTGTACGGGTACAGCTGCCCATGCAGCTTCAACACGATACCACAGTTCATCAAGAATAGTGACTGGCGTATTGTGACGAGCCAGTTACTTGGCCACCATTGACCACACGTTTTCAATTGGTGAGAGATCCGGAGAATGTGCTGTCCAGGGCAGCATTCGAACATTTTCTGTATCCAGAAATGCCCTTACGGGACCTGCAACATGTGGTCGTGCATTATCCTGCTAAAATGTAGGGTTTCGCAGGGATCGATGAAGGGTAGTGCCACGGGTCGTAACACATCTGAAATGTAACGTCCACTGTTCAAAGTGCCGTCAGTGCGAACAAGAGGTGACCGAGACGTATAACCAGTTGTACCCCATACCATCACGCCGGGTGATACACCAGTATGGCGATGACGAATACACGCTTCCAATGTGCGATCTCCGCGATGTCGCCAAACATGGATGCGACCATCATGATGCTGTAAACAGAACCTGGATTAATCCGAAAAAATGACGTTTTGCCACTCGTGCACCCAGGTTCGTCATCGAGTACACCATCGCAGGCGCTCGTGTCTGTGATGCTGCGTCAAGGGTAACCGCAGCCATGGTCTCCGAGCTGATAGACCATGTTGCTGCAAACGTCGTCGAACTGTTCGTGCAGATGGTTGTTGTCTTGCAAACGTCCCCATCTGTTGACTCAGGGATCGAGACGTGGCTGCACGATCCGTTACAACCATGCAGATAAGAGGCCTGTCATCTCGACTGCTAGTGATACGAGGCCATTGGGATCCAGCACGGCGTTCCGTATTACCCTCCTGAACCCACAGATTCCATATTCTGCTAACAGTCATTGGATCTCGATCAACGCGAGCAGCAATGTCGCGATACGATAAACCGCAATCACGATAGGCTACAATCCGACATTTATTAAAGTCGGAAACGTGATGGTACGCACTTCTCCTCCTTACACGAGGCATCACAACGACGTTTCACCAGGCAACGCCTGTCAACTGCTGTTTGTGTATGAGAAATCGGTTGGAAACTTTCCTCATGTCAGCACGTTGTAGGTGTCGCCACCGGCGCAAACATTATGTAAATGCTCTGAAAAGCTAATCTTTTGCATATGACAGCATCTTCTTCCTGTCGGTTAAATTTCGCGTCTGTAGCACGTCGTCTTCGTGGCGTAGTAATTTTAATGGCCGGTAGTGTAATTCGTACAACTTTGCACTTGAATGCGATACATTGAGCTCTGATAAATGAGCCAGAAGTACCATGTGCCTGGCGATGAACGATGATGTGATGCAGACGGATTTCCCAATTTCCTATGCTCCTTTTCCTTAAAAAAAAATTAAAGGAAAGGCACTGGTTGTGACGGTGGCGGATTTTCCGACTTTTGCGGTTGTTGCAGTGGCCACAATAGCTGCTGTGGTTGTCCCTGGTGCCTGGGTTATTGCTGTTTTGCAATAGACGCTACTGAGAAACTTTTCTTGGTGGTTGGCTAATTACAGCTGTACGTTCTGTTGTTGTTTCTGTTGCTATTATTCCAACTGCTGCTTTCACTAACTCGAAAACTGAAGTTACTTGTTGAAACGGTCACAGCATTGTAGGAACTATCCTTTTTATTATTATACACGATAGTAACATATGTTCGAAATTACGAACGAGGCAGCGGATACACCGTTCAACGCATCAGAGGGCCGTAAACAACACGCTACCGTCACAGGCGACTGTTGAGGTATTGTGTTGAATATCTAACTTAAGATTATCCCTCTTAATGATTACATTACGAGAGTATTTCATATTTTTTAATTCAGTCAATAGCTATATGAAATACGAAAAACAAAATTTTTGTTGCCCCAGAAAAACACTACATACGGAATCTCCAACGTCTTATTCATTTAGTAATACAGATATGTTTTGGCACTACAATAGCCCGCCACTGAACTTTCACAGGGTACCTAAAGATTTCCATATTATTTTTTATTGTTATTGTTCTGTGACTGCCCACAATTGTAGCACCTCCAGTAGTATATCAAGGTACAACCTGGGTCACTTTGCACTTAAATGTGACGTTCAACCTTGCGATAGCACTAATTTCAAGAGCTGATGGAGGTTGTGTACAGACAGGGGCAGTGATGTCACAGTTCAACATGGCGGAAAACCCACCCCAACTTATCAATTACGTCATCCACATCATGTGACAATCCTCGCCTCTTCCCCCTCTTCTCCCTGCGCTCCCTTTTCCACCAGTCACATTACTTTACTGTTCATTAAAATGAAACAGCCAATCATTTTGCAACTCTAGAGCTGCCGTCTTCGCTGTGCTCAAGCGTATCGAAACGATCTGACCGTTTGTTACACTACATTCAAAAGTATTTATCCAATACCCATACATATTACAAAAATAAGTGAATGTGTTTTGTGTGTGTGTGTGTGTTCCATATCTCCCCATAAATCAGTGCATCGATTTCAACTAGACACATTTACCTTACCGTCAGGTGACAATCGCTAGGGGTGAGAACCACTTACATTTCAAAGGAGTAGGTGTAGGGGTGAAAAAGAAGCGTAGCCAGCGACGGGTGAATTCCAAGAGTTTACTTATTTGGTGTTTGTGAATAAGAGAACGTAGCAACTCACAGTTTCCTGTGAATATTTCGTCGAGATTTCAATGTTCCATTTTTAACACTGTTCTTTCGTCCAATGAACCTCAGAGGCAGTTTGCACCCGGAATGTTCAATCAACGTCTGAACCGATTACAAGCAAATGTATCAACCTATATCACTGCTTACGTGTAGCGGATGATGTCAAATACAAATATAAGAATTGAAACAGTGTCATTGACACATACCATTTAAAAAACGGAACAGGTTACATTAAAAAAACGGAACGATTACTATTTAAAAATATTACTGGTCATCGTTTAAAGAAACTGAAGGGGCGAGATAGAGTTTTTAAGCCGTAATTGAAGTAACAGCTGCAACAGATGAATAGCGACTCTAGGAATATCTGTCGAGCGAGCATAATGTTCTGCAGAAGCTGCTTATACTGAACTAGGATTGTTACGTGGCCTTTGTACAACGCTCATAGCTAAACTATAAAATTACATGCGTTTATTTTACACATTTATTTACTGTTAACAGCAATGCTTAAAATTGAAGTACGTCAAAGGAGAAAGAGTTCCTTTCCACACGTAAGTATAACAATGATCTAACTGCTGTTATGAAACTAATAAGAGGAGCTTTATCTGTAGACAAATATCGGGACAAAGCGTTAATACGAGGGCTATTCGGAAAGTAAGGAACGATAGGTCGCGAAATGGAAATCACAGTGAAAATCAAACCTGTTTTATTTGCAACAGTTAGCTACAATTTCGGTCATGTCCGAAAGACCAGATACCATATCCATATAAGTATATAGTTCAAGCAACAACGGCCATGACCTTCTTCTTCTGTGCGGATGCACACATTTTCCCCGAACTCTTACGGGACTTGGTAAGAATGTCTTCCACGAGTAATTAGTGTGTTGGGGTGGGACACTGCGAATGTAGTGTGTGAACATACAAGGTGAGAATGTGGGTCTCTCGGGAGGCGTGCGCGAGATAGTCCCTGCAGTCTCCTGTCTCCTCGGTGGCTTCACCAACGCTTCCCCATATGCGAACCTTTTTTGTGGAACACAGTTATGTACATATGGAACTACCGACTACCAGGACGGCAACGGCACGTGATATATATCACATATTGACTCGACGACGGCCAAATAATGCCGTAGAGCGCCGCCAACCAACAGTTACGTGGTCAGTGGTTGGCGTACCGTGCACCACCCACACCTTGATACGGGAACGCGCGCACTGTGGTATCAGGTGGTCAATGGGAAATACGTGACTCGTTCCAGGTTGCATACAATTCATATGGCGGACGAGCCACTGTGTCCGCAGTGCAATGTTATAGACACAGAGGAGCATCGCCTGATATGCGGGCCTTCGGCGGACGTATGGTGTTTGGTAAAATAAAAATGATCGCCTTCCTTCTTCGGGTGGGGCCGCAAACAATAGAACCACGCATACTACTTCTCCCAGATAGCACAATTATCGCCGAACAAAGACAAACGCAGTCACTTGGATTCGAGGTTTGACTGTGCGTTATCTTTTCCGAGACGGCAGTAAGAATGTGCTCGACTTTTGGACCTTACTACAGGAACATCACTCACAGCTTATGAGACATCCGAGATATCGAACATATTACGCAAATTTTTTAGGGAGTGCCTTGCTTGATCCCCCACCCAGTTGGGGTGTCCCGGGTAGGAGAATGTAATTATTGTCTATAAGTATCAGAACAAGAAAGGACCAGGATAGTGGAGAGGATCCACAACCACACGTGAAGACGTACCCGACACCAACGCGAGGTATAACGGGATTAGCGAGGTACGCGCCCAAAAGAGGAACGTAGACCGTTATTGTTTTGTACTGCCAGAAGCAGGATTTTTTTCATTATTATGTAAAAAAAGTCCACTTATTTACGTTTCCCAGAAAAAAAAATTGTTTTGTAAAAGTCATCGTCTTATATATTTAAAAAAAATGCTAGAAGCAGTTTATGTTTGTTATTGTCACACCATCCTGCAAAAAAAAAATGGTTAGAGCGTCTGCTACGTAAGCAGGAGATCCCGGGTTCGAGTCCCGCTCGGGGCATGCATTTTCACCTGTCCTCGTTGGTATATATGAACGCCCGGCAGCAGCTGAATATATTAAAATTAATTCTATACTTGAAACTTCCTGGCAGATTAAAACTGTGTGCCCGACCGAGACTCGAACTCGGGACCTTTGCCTTTCGCGGGCAAGTGCTCTACCATCTGAGCTACCGAAGCACGACTCACGCCCGGTTTCATATCAGCGCACACTCCGCTGCAGAGTGAAAATCTCATTCTGAATTCTAAACTTATCTTTATAGTCGCCGATCCGATTTGGACCTTTGTCGTAGCGTTGTACCAACTTTCCAATACCCTCGTTATATAAGGCAGCCGCCAGTTCTTTCCGCCAATTCTCTACGCTGGCCTACAGTTCGTTGTCTGTGCCGAAATGTTGTCTTCATAGCCAGCGGTTCATGTGAGCAGAGACGAAAGTCAGAGGGAGACAATTACGGGCTGTATCTACATCTACATATATACTCCGCTAGCCACCAAGCGGTGTGTGGTGGAGGGCACAATTCGCGTAAAATCATACACTCCTGGAAATGGAAAAAAGAACACATTGACACCGGTGTGTCAGACCCACCATACTTGCTCCGGACACTGCGAGAGGGCTGTACAAGCAATGATCACACGCACGGCACAGCGGACACACCAGGAACCGCGGTGTTGGCCGTCGAATGGCGCTAGCTGCGCAGCATTTGTGCACCGCCGCCGTCAGTGTCAGCCAGTTTGCCGTGGCATACGGAGCTCCATCGCAGTCTTTAACACTGGTAGCATGCCGCGACAGCGTGGACGTGAACCGTATGTGCAGTTGACGGACTTTGAGCGAGGGCGTATAGTGGGCATGCTGGAGGCCGGGTGGACGTACCGCCGAATTGCTCAACACGTGGGGCGTGAGGTCTCCACAGTACATCGATGTTGTCGCCAGTGGTCGGCGGAAGGTGCACGTGCCCGTCGACCTGGGACCGGACCGCAGCGACGCACGGATGCACGCCAAGACCGTAGGATCCTACGCAGTGCCGTAGGGGACCGCACCGCCACTTCCCAGCAAATTAGGGACACTGTTGCTCCTGGGGTATCGGCGAGGACCATTCGCAACCGTCTCCATGAAGCTGGGCTACGGTCCCGCACACCGTTAGGCCGTCTTCCGCTCACGCCCCAACATCGTGCAGCCCGCCTCCAGTGGTGTCGCGACAGGCGTGAATGGAGGGACGAATGGAGACGTGTCGTCTTCAGCGATGAGAGTCGCTTCTGCCTTGGTGCCAATGATGGTCGTATGCGTGTTTGGCGCCGTGCAGGTGAGCGCCACAATCAGGACTGCATACGACCGAGGCACACAGGGCCAACACCCGGCATCATGGTGTGGGGAGCGATCTCCTACACTGGCCGTACACCACTGGTGATCGTCGAGGGGACACTGAATAGTGCACGGTACATCCAAACCGTCATCGAACCCATCGTTCTACCATTCCTAGACCGGCAAGGGAACTTGCTGTTCCAACAGGACAATGCACGTCCGCATGTATCCCGTGCCACCCAACGTGCTCTAGAAGGTGTAAGTCAACTACCCTGGCCAGCAAGATCTCCGGATCTGTCCCCCATTGAGCATGTTTGGGACTGGATGAAGCGTCGTCTCACGCGGTCTGCACGTCCAGCACGAACGCTGGTCCAACTGAGGCGCCAGGTGGAAATGGCATGGCAAGCCGTTCCACAGGACTACATCCAGCATCTCTACGATCGTCTCCATGGGAGAATAGCAGCCTGCATTGCTGCGAAAGGTGGATATACACTGTACTAATGCCGACATTGTGCATGCTCTGTTGCCTGTGTCTATGTGCCTGTGGTTCTGTCAGTGTGATCATGTGATGTATCTGACCCCAGGAATGTGTCAATAAAGTTTCCCCTTCCTGGGACAATGAATTCACGGTGTTCTTATTTCAATTTACAGGAGTGTATTTCCCCCCCCCCCCCCCCCCCCCCTCTGTTCCACTTGCGGATCGCGCGAGGGAAAAACGACTGAATGCCTCAGTACGAGCTCTTATTTCTCTTATCTTTGAATGGTGATCATTGCGCGATTTGAAAGTTGGTTTTAATAATATATATTTATATTGTATCGTGGACAATCAAACATTTCCAATTGAGAACGATGCAGGAGCATCTTCATTGCCCCTGCAGAATGCGGCTGAGAATTGTCTTGAAGAAGAAAACGCACGACAGTTATGTAATGTTGGCTGCATAGCTTCAGGTGAAATTTCTCACCAGGCCCTTTTACTTGGCGGGAGACACTATTGTTCTAGGTATCTTTATGTCCTCCCTGTGTGGACAGAATTAAAAAGAACGACGTAACGCGATCACCTGGCATACTAGAGACACTGCCCAACACACCTGTGCAAAACTTCATCGGATTTTCACTGTGGTTTCCATTTTGCGACTGATCGTTCCTTACTTTCCGAATAACCCTCGTACAATAGGGCTAACGCAAGTCCTGCGAGAAACACAGGCCCCGGCGCGTACGTCACGCAGGTAGGGCTGCGCTCGCTCGTTCAACTTAGTAGAGAAACTACATACCTACACCTGTTAACTCGTAACTAGGTGTGTACGTACAAACGACAACTGCATCTTCTACAGGAATCCGCTATTATGGAGTCCTACTGTTATTGGTCCTACAACGATCGAAAGTCCATAGGCCTATTTATAATTTGTTACGGCTGTACTGGATTACAGTAAAATTATAATCACGCCAAAATGATTATCATTTGCATAAGGCACTAAAGAGACTAAATGCTGTAAACAAGCCATTATACTCCTTATATCGAGTGCTGATCTTACATTAAATTTTGTTGTAGTACTGTTAATCAGTAGGACTTCATAATGGCAGATTCCAGTAGAAGATGCAATTCTCGTTAGTATGTACACGCCCCGCTGCCAGTTAACAGGTTTACAAGCGCATTTTGTCTGCTGAGCTGAGCGAGCGAGCGAGCGAGCGAGTTCAGACCTACCTTCGTGATGTACGCGCAGCGGCCTGTCTTTCTCGTGGGCCTCGGGCTAGCGTATGTGACTGCGTGGCAAATACTCTCTAGATAAATTTGGGAGTTAATTCGTTGAATGTGTACACATTTTCAGCAATGTTCAACTACAGATAAGATTTATTTATGACAGTGAGAGTCATTTTCTCCGGATTAAACAGCTCTCATCACATATAGTACTTATTGAAAACTGATTACAGTACGAAATTTTACTTACAGACGCATGCAGGAAATATACGACTTATAACACTTTGGGATTATCTTCAGGAGTGAAATCCTTCTGTTCATAAGGAAAACAAAATGTTATTCATATACAGTCATTGTTTACAGTCTTTATTACTGGACATTAATATGGGATGCGCTCACCCTTCACTTTTATGACGTTTTGAAGTCTGCAGGAGACACTTTCTGTGAGGTATCTAAATGTCTGTGCGGATATGGAAGCTCATTCTTCATCAAGAGCCGAAACTAGAGAAAGTAGTGATGAAACTTACTGGCAGATTAAAACTGTGTGCTAATCCGGGACTCGAACTCGGGACCTTCGCCTTTTGTGGGCAAGTGCTCTGACTGAACTACTCAATCACGACGCAGGACCTATCTCCACCTCTTTATTTCCGTCAGTACTTCGTCTCCTACCTTCCAAAACTTCACAGAAGCTTTCCTGCCTTGCAAGACTAACACGCTTGGAAGAAGGATATTGCGAAGACATGGCTTAACCACAGCCTGCAGCAGAGTCTATGAAGTTTGGAAGATAGGAGATGAGGCACTGGCTGTGAGGACGGGTCGTGAGTCGTGCTTGGAGAGTGCAGTCGGTAGAGCACTTGTTTGTGATAGGCAAAGGTCCCGCATTCCAGTCCCGGTCTGGCACACAGTTTTAATCTGCCAGAAAGCTTCGTATAAACGCACACTCGACTGCTGAGTGAAAATATCATTCTGAAAAGTGGTGATGTTGGACACTGTGTAAGTCTACGTTCTACCTCTGGCCAAATGTGTTCAATTTTTTTAGAGTTATGATTACATGTTACATTATCCCACCCCTTGAGCGTGAATTAAAAATGCGGAAAATATTCCGGAGATCATATGCTGCTTTGCACATCGAATCAAGAACCAATGATTTCTACACGTGTGAGGCCATAACTTCGACGTAATTTCTGAAGGCCAAAACCATTTTTAATATCCTCCATAGGCTGTCAAATTCTTTATACAGTATGACCTTTATTGCATCGTGTTTCAGCCTGTGGCTATTTTCAAATGCAGTTGTGTCGGTGATCTTTGTGTCATATTTAAAAAAATATACCTAGTGCTATTTCTTCACACACACACACACACACACACACACACACACACACACACACACACGTCGAAAATCTCCGTGTATGTTCTTGTACATCACACACATCGTACGGGAATGCATTTTGTAACAAGTCATGTAACTGAACTATTGTTGACAAACGGTTTCTAAGTCTGTATAAAGACTGTGTGTACTTCCGTAAAGCGAAAGGACACATGCTACTATATACACTAGTATCGCCCGTTTTCGAAATTTGGCCAAGTGTATTTATAAAGTAAAGAAAGTCAAATTTTTGTATATGATGAATTGGAATTAATTCGTATGTAGATTCTTAGTTGTTACCCTGACATTATGAAGATTTTCCGTTCTTACGTGATGACCTCTTTCGCTATGTTCAGGAACGTAACATTTCAAATCACCGAAAGATTGAACTCTAATTGATGCAGCATGACCATGCATAAAAATTTGCTGCCTTAATAAAATCCAAACGGTTCCGAATGTTTCACTCTGTGAGTTTCTAATGGTAAGTCCATATTCAGAAATAATTAGAAATTGTTTTCTTTGAAGCTCAAAAGCTAAAATAATACTAGAATAGGTCATACTTATACATAGAATTCGCTTATTTTGTGCGATTCCAGTTACAACTCGGCAATCAATAGCCGTGTTATACTGTGTAAACATTTAACACACCAGGTTCCATTAACTAATGTTTCTTCTAATAAGAAGAACAATTAAATTAATTTTAAATTTTTAGATTATGCGATGGTAAACTACTTACTGCCAGAGAATACACTATTGAATAATGATCAATAATTTTGCAATCATTATCACAAATTATTCTATCATCACTGTGATAAATTTTTGCTTCACCTGGCATGCCATTGAATATGTCGATATTTGTTATGGAGCAAAATAACTGAGGATGGTGGAAGTAGAGAGGATATAAAACGTAGACTGGCAATGGCAAGGAAAGCGTTTCTGAAGAATAGAAATTTGTTTAAGAGTCAGGAAGTCTTTTCTGATTTGAATCGAGTGTATCCATGTATGGAAGTGAAACGTGGACGATAAATAGTTTGGACAAGAAGAGAATAGAAGCTTTCGAAATGTGGTGCTACAGAAGAATGCTGAAGATTAAATGGGTAGATCACATAACTAATCAGGAGCTATTGAATAGAATTGGGGAGAAGAGAAATTCGTGGCACAACTTGACTAGCAGAAGGGATCGGCTGGTAGGACATATTCTGAGGCATCAAGGGATCATCAATTTAGTATTTGAGGGCAGCGCGGAAGGTAAAAATTATAAAGGGAGACCAAGAGATGAATACACTAAACAGATTCAAAAGGATGTAGGTTGCAGTAGGTACTGGGAGATGAAGAAGCTGCACATGATAGAGTAGCATGGAGAGCTGCATCAAACCAGTCTCTGGACTGAAGACCACAACAACAACAATTACTCGTGACGGTACGGTACCGACTGTCTTTTCCGGCACGGCGGAAGGTGTGCTAAATTGCACACTCGGATTTGACAAGGAATGTGGACTCAGAAATCTGTCGGCTGCGGCAATTGTGCAGGTCAGGATCCAGCAACAATATCGTGCAGGTGGCCAGAACAGGAGGCTCCCGCTATGGGCCTACCGTGGCTCACCAGTAACTCGTACAGTCCGCCCCAGCGCTCTGGAAAATGGACTTGGCAATTAAGCGGGTGCCAATAGCATGTATCATGAAGGTGGAATCTCAGGACCAAAATTAGCACCAATACAGCTTACAGCCGGGGAGGCACTACTCACGCGCTTCGACCAACAGATTGTAGGTGACAGTTCGCTATCTCTTGGTACGGCCCTGCATCGTTCACATCTTCTGCAATCATAACCGTGACTAAACAGCAGTGGTAGCTCTCAGCAGCTAAGTTCCACTACAGCCGGCTGGCCGTGGTCTCTGAAGCAAAGTTTTCTCTCGACAGCAGGCAGCCCATCACAATTCCCCAACCAAGTTATTCGGTAACTAGCGAGACTGCTATTCCTTCGGAAACAGAGACGCAGACGGGATGACCAGACACTGAGACTGACGCTACTGAAATGGGATTTTTTAAGCTCGACGTAACCTCATAGCGGCTGGCGATGCCGTTATTTGTTCCCAATATCCGGCGGTGCAAGAGGACTTGTGCTCGCCGTGGTGTCTCAGTTATTGTCAGTTCTTCTTGCCTTCGCATTTTCTGTCAGTACTAGGATGCCGTGAAGTGGCTCAGCTCGGATGGCTGCATATTAGAAGGCTTGCAGAATGATGTATTAGGTGCTGCGATAATGTGCAGTTTGCGCTCCTTGATTACTGCTGGACTCAGTGTAGCAATGTATTACGAGTGGTGTCCTGTCTTGTCCGGCACTGGTATTTCTTGCATGCCGCTGGTACTGACTGCCACATGGTATGAGTTGGACCTGGTTCTCTGATGTCTGCACAAAGTAACAATTTTTAAAAGAATGTACACTACTGGCCATAAAAATTGCTACACCAAGAAGAAATGCAGATGATAAATGGTTATTCATTGGACAAATATGTTATACTTGAACTGACATGTGCTTGCATTTTCACGCAATTTGGGTGCATAGATCCTGAGAAATCAGTACACAGAGCAACCACCTCTGACCATAATAACGGCCTTGATACGCCTGGGCATTGAGTCAAACAGAGCTTCTATGGCGTGTACAGGTACAGCTGCCCATGCAGCTTCAACACGATACCACAGTTCATCAAGAGTAGTGACTGGCGTATTGTGACGAGCCAGTTGCTCGGCCATCATTGACCAGACGTTTTCAATTGGTGAGAGATACGGAGAAGGTGCGGCCAGGGCAGCAGTCGAACATTTTCTGTATCCAGAAAGGCCCGTACAGGACCTGCAACATGCGGTCGTGCATTATCCTGCTGAAATGTAGGGTTTCGCAGGGATCGATGAAGGGTAGAGCCACGGGTCGTAACTCATCTGAAATGTAACGTCCACTGTTCAAAGTGCCGTCAATGCGAACAAGAGGTGACCGAGACGTGTAACCAACGGCACCCCATACCGTCACGCCGGGTGATACGCCAGTATGGCGATGACGAATAGACGCTTCCAAAGTGCGTCCACCGCGATGTCGCCAAATACGGATGCGACCATCATGACGCTGTAAACAGAACCTGGATTCATCCGAAAAAATGACGTTTTGCCATTCGTGCACCCAGGTTCGTCGTTGAGAGTACACCATCGCAGGCGCTCCTGTATGTGATGCAGCGTCAAGGGTAACCGCAGCCATGGTCTCGGAGCTGATAGTCCATGCTGCTGCAAACGTCATCGAACTGTTCGTGCAGATGGTTGTTTCACAAACGTCCCCATCTATTGACTCAAGGATCGAGACGTGGCTGCACGATCCGTTACAGCCATGCGGGTAAGATGCCTGTCATCTCGACTGCTAGTGATACGAGGCCGTTGGGATCCAGCACGGCGTTCCGTATTACCCTCCTGAACCCACCGATTCCATATTCTGCTAACAGTCATTGGATCTCAATCAACGCGAGCAACAGTGTCGCGATACGATAAACCGCAAGCTAATCATTTGTATATCACAGCTTCTTCTTCATGTCGGTTAAATTTCGCATCTGTAGCGCGTCATCTTCGTGGTGTAGCAATTTTAATGGCCAGTAGTGTATGTGCACAGCCGGAAATTAGCTCTGCTGTGCAATAGTATTTTCCAAAATGGGAATTTGTAATTTAACCCATTGTGCAAGGTTTACCTCTAATTGAAAGAGTCGAAGCTATGGCCCTGAAAGCTGTTACAATGCAAGGAAGATTGAGCGAATTTGATTTGTGAATAATCGCAGTTCTCGTGAATATTTCACCACAACCTGCATGAGCAGTTAAGCAAAACACATTTGAGACAGTTACATGGCAATGAACTTCACGAATTACACAGTCGATTATAATACGCTGATCACAGTTAGCTCTTACGCAAAGTTCACTAAATTGTAACTCTTCATCGATTATACTTAAAATATCTGCTTTGGGAAATTTTGGCATTAACACTGGAACAAGTAATCGAAGAAATTAATATGTTGAATGATGACCATTCAAAAGGTCTCAGTGCTCTTTTGCAAGAAATTGCTTTACTGTAATCTCTTAATAAATCTTCAGAAAAAAAATATTCTGATTTCAAGCCACAATAATAAGACATCTCTTGGTACGTTCACTGCACACATTACAGCAATGAAATGATGCATATGCTTCGGCGTATCCAATTCTTTACTTCGCTTAAACATTCACGCCATTCATCACCATTGGAAACAATAGTGCGACCATGATATGCTTCAATAACTGTACTGTAAACAACTCCGTTATAAATTCTAACACCTTCAAAAGATTTAGGACCGCAAACATGGAATAACAGGAAATGTATATGAAAAAGTTCTATGTACCTCGGAGGCACTAAATGCATGCATCTAACCTCATACTCTCTCCTTCCTTTTTTTTCGTCATTTACCCAAACTTAGTACAAAGGAATTTCAGCGTAGTGATAAACATTTGCCAATTGATCATTTCACTTAATGCAAAGAATAGTGCTAATTTGGTTTGTTTAACATTTTCAACTCGCCCCATTCTTGTTCTTCTCTGAAGCAAACATTTTATCTTCATGGTAAATGAATATCAAGCCTAATGATATGTGCGACTGACATTCACTTGAAATTCGCAATTAGACATACTGTTTCAGCTGATCTAGCGTAACAGCCACTCAAGAAATTGTTCACTTCATCCATATGAATTTCATTTCCATATGTCCTTCATTGCCTAATTCTGTGGCCGCACTATTATCCTTTATGTGCTTATTTATAAGTATATTTAACACTTCTAACTGCATTCAGCATTCACATGGCAATCAAATTTAGTAAGTAAATATGGACTGTATTATACAACGTAACGATTTTCAAGTGATTTTCCTCGAACAATAACGCTAATACCATCGTCACGCCATCTGCACAACAGATATCCTTAACTGATTCTCATGTGGTTTCATTGAAATCTTTAGGATCTGTTTCTGTCCATTGCCATCTCTCATAAAAACAGAATTTTGGATAAGTGCGTCATATAGAACATGCATCATATGTTTTGTAACATATTCGTATAATCTGCAATTTCTTTGAATGTCAGTAATTTCTGCATACACGACTTTATCAATATCAATCATTTCAACTATTTTACCGATTTAATTTAAAGTGATTAAAATGTGGGCTTATGGCACCCTATTTCTTGAAATTCTATTGTGTAAATGATCGCCTCACCTTCGCCAAAAATGTGTTTCGTTATTATTGGATGAATTAATTATTTTAATTTTGTCTTGGATACTCGTACAATAATTTCTGGACGGAAATTAGATTCATTTCGACCAATATTTTTAACAGATTAGGACTGCTCATTACAGTAACGTGTAAAGGAGATCTGAAATGTTGAACAGTGACCTATGTCCAAATAATTTTGATATATGTCTCCTGGAGAACCATTAAATTAAGATGGCAAAATAATTCTTCTTCTGATATTTACACTATAATTCAGTTTAAGTATTAAATGATCATAAGTTCTAAATTTTTGACCTTTGAATAGACTGATTTAGCATTGTGAAACGGAGTCTTGTAACGTCAATACTTATATACAGGGTCATTATAAGTAAAGTTAAACTTTCAAAACGCTGTAGAAATAACACCACTGGTCAGAATGACGCCAAATTGCAACGGAATATTAACGGATGGCAGACGAA
Source organism: Schistocerca cancellata (assembly GCF_023864275.1). NCBI lineage: Eukaryota > Metazoa > Arthropoda > Insecta > Orthoptera > Acrididae > Schistocerca > Schistocerca cancellata. The sequence goes on along the minus strand of NC_064628.1, from coordinate 777,615,858 downwards.
AAAAATAGTGTGAAAATTGATCACGGGATCGCGCTCTATGTGTCAGAATACGTAAATGAAAAGACCTGTCATGCGCACGACCCATTGAAGTTGGTATAAAGACGCCGGGTACATGGCTTTTCCTCCTTTCGCGTCTGCGATGTTCTCCATGACTGTCTCAATGCAGGATCGCGCTCTGCTTGTAAAGCTGTATTACAAGAATGATGATTGTGCACACGTCGCGCTGCAGAAGTTCCGGACACTGAAGGGTTTGAAAAAAGGCGTTGGTCTGATGACTGCCGTGGGTCCGGAGAAAATGATTCGGAAATTCGAAAAGAGGAGTTCTTTTGGTGTGCAACCTGGTAGAGGGAGGGAACGAATTGATTCGCCGCCAGTGGAAGCACTGGCCACAGCAATGAAGAAGGAATCGAGTGGTGGTGTGCAAACGTGTAGTGCACGAAGAATTGCCAGGACATTGGACATGGCCGTGAGCGTGGTGCGTAAAATCCTACGAAACATCCTCCTTTGCTAGCCATTCAAAATTACCCATGTGCACCAGTTGCTTCCTGTTGACCTACCAGCAAGAGAAACCTCTGCTTTAGAATTTCTTGCTCGCGTGGAAGTGGGCAATGATTGGCCGTGGAAGATTTTGTGGACAGACGAAGCCCACTTCTATCTGACAGGATATGTCAATACATAGAATTGTGGAATATGGGCAACAGAAAATCCACACGCAAATCAACCAGTACCACTTCATCCCGAAAAGGTCACTGTGTGGTGCGGCTTTACGGCATCATTTATCATAGGACCATATGCTTTCGATGAGACAGTTGATTCCGGTCCTGTTACCTGTACCGTCACTGGTAAAAGCTTTGAGCGTCTTTTGCGCAACCAAGTCATTCCAGCTATCCAACAGCGTGGATCTGTGGATTGTGTCATTTTCATGCAAGTTGGCGCACCTCTGCACACTGCAAATCCAATTAAGCAGCTACTGAAGCGCCATTTCGTATATGCTAGAATTATCAGGCGCCATTTCCCTACAGCCTGGCCGTCCCGATCACCTGATCTTAATCCGTTTAGGTTCTGGCTGTGGGTCTATCTGAAAGGTGTTGTGTTCAGTGTTCCGATTGCAAACGTAGCTGCATAGGAGGCATGCATTGCTCAACACATTCTGAACGTGATCCCGGAAACACTTAGATCAGTTGTGGAACATGTTGTTTCTCGATTTCAACTTGTTGCAGAAGACGGTGGACAGCAGATTGAACATGTTTTGCGCCAGTTACACGGAAATTAATAATCCGATTTGATTTTGACTGATGCTTTTTAAGTGGCGTTTGCCCTCAGGACAATTAAAAATCGATGTGATTGATGCTTTTTATGCGGTTTTTGGCCTCAGGACAATTTAAAACCGATTTTTCCCATCCGATATGATATGACCGTTCCGTGGTGTATGGGCTTACGTAACCTGTACACCCATGTACACTGAGTAGTACAGTTTGTTTAACATAAAACGTACATATTAGCCATCGTTGTATGATTCATTTTCCTTTTGTATTTGACCACTATTAAATTATGATGCTTACAGCGCCATCTGTTACTACATTTCGTAACTATTTATTTTTCTTCTGCCATACGTTTTCCCCCTTCTCCGATAACATTCCGTTGCAATTTGACGTCATTCTTACTAGTGACGTTATTTCCACATCGATATGAAAGTTTAATTTTAATTATAATCGCCCTGTACATATCAAAAATCCATTGTAAAAATACTTTATGTGAATGATGTGAAAGACAAAAATCATCTCTAATATGCGAGAAGATATCATGCATGTAGCAACATAGTAACTTTAATCTGATGGAATTACATTTTCCTATCCCTTCAAATCCTAGAATGCCACGCGCTCCGCCTCGCCTATCGCATCCGCCCCCCCCCCTCCCCCACGCGGATCCTCTATGACCTTATTCCGTTCCCGCACTTCCTTCTTTTCCTTGAACGGATACAGATCCTCTACACCTCCCGCAAACTTGATCCCCCTCACCTGCTTGTCTCTCCCATCCTCTGCCTCCCCCGTCCGCTGCCGCACCTGCGTTTCCACATCCCACCTGCTCTCCATCTCTCCACTCTCCATACCCTCACCCAAGGTGGCTTCCACCAACTCTCCCTCCCTGATGATGCCCTCATCCCCTCCATCTACCCCTCATACCAACTTTGACCCTCCTCTCCTGCATCCTGTGTTTTTCTCCTGGGGGCACCCTCTCTCCCTTCTCTCCCTCTTCCCTTCCTCCCTCCCTCCCCCCCCAGGCTTCCCCAACCCCCCTACCTTCTCTCCTCCCCCTCTCTTCTCCATTGCCACTGTTATCTACACACTCCCCGCTCCCTCCTCCCCCCCTTCTTTCCCTTTTTGGCAGGTACCCGGACTCACACACGGATAGTCAACTTTCGCGTGCCGGAGGTCATCGCCTACTGTTTGTGTGTGTGTCGTCATGTTCGTGTTCAAGTGTTACAGTGTTACTCGTTTGTGCTCCAATGTTCACGTGTGCCATCTGTCCTCACTGTGCGTGTCCACGTGTCTGAACATTTTTATTTTGGACTCTGCGCCCGTGAACGGCTCCGTGTGTTTTACTTTTGTATGTCTACATCTGTATATCCACCCTGTCTGTTCTGGGATTATCTTCTTTTGTCTCATTAGTTTTCTCTGTGGCCGAAGAGCGGTGTAATGTGTCGCTGCTGGCCTACCTGTATCAGGTGTGTGAAATTAACAATAAAGGAAAAAAACATTTTCCTGTATACTATTTGTAGACTGTGTAAGTAGGCTGTTTAGATTTTTATATGGGTAATGCCACGTAGCTCTCTGTATGAAAATCACTGGCTGTGCTGTGTGCAGTATGTGGCTAGTTTGCATTGTTGCCTGCCATTGTTGTCATGAACTGCTATAGCTGGATGCGAACAGCGCGTAGCTCTGGGCAGTTGGAGGTGAGCCGCCAGCAGTGGTGGACGTGGGGAGAGAGATGGCGGAGTTTTGATAATCTGTAAGACTGAATGTCAATTATGAATATTAAGGTAAATACATTGTTTGTTCTCTATTAATATCTTTCATTTGCTAACTATCCCTATCAGTAGTTAGTACCTTCAGTGGTTTGAATCTTTTATTTAGCTGGCAGTAGTGGCGCTCGCTGTTTTGCAGTAGCTTGAGTAGCGAAGATTTTTGTGAGGTAAGTGATTTGTGAAAGGTATAGTTTAATGTTTGTCAGGGCCATTCTTTTGCAGGGATTTTTGATAGTCAGATCGCGTTGCGCTAAAATTATTGTGTGCCAGGTTAAGCACAGTCTTGTACAATTGTTCTAAGTGGACGTTTCATATGTATAATTGTTCAAAGGGGACGTTTCAACTGTCTCTCACTTGAGAAATTCCGTACAAAAGAATTCGAATGTTCTAATTGTAGCGTTGTGTCCTGCGGTCGGCAGGAAAGAACTACCGATCAAGTTTGAACACACTTTATTTAACTAAAACGCTCCCTGCATGCACTAATTTCCAAATGTAAGTACAACAAGAAACCCAACAGTTCTTGTGATGGCAAAAGCCAAATAGTAGTACAAGACAATGAAAAGGAATAATAACCAAAATATTATGCTACACAATTACATAGTGGCGTTATGCCCAACAAGATACAACTTTCTTCCGAAGGCTTCAGTGTCTACTAGGCTAGAGCCAGCGTAGGTGTTGGCCGGAGCTGTCCTAGTTGTAGGTACACACTGCCGGTCTGACTCAGTTGGTGTGCTTCTAACACCGATTCGCCAGAGTGCTACATGTAGGCCGGCCGGTGTGGCTGTGCGGTCTAGGCGTGACCGCTCCGGTCGCAAGTTCGAATCCTGCCTCGGGCATGGATGTGTGTGATGTCCGTAGGTTAGTTAGGTTTAAGTAGTTCTACGTTCTAGGGGACTGATGACCACAGATGTTAAGTCCCATACTGCTCAGAGCCATTTGAACCATTTTTTGCTACATGTAGTCACATTAGTTCCAATTGGTGGATTTCTGTCACATGGCTTTTCACGAAGTAGTGCCGTGTTTATACGGAAAGTGTGTTGATGTTTACATCCACTGGCCAGCTCATGAAGAGAGGTCGGTAGCCCACCTTGCTTGTCTGTTGTGCGGGCCCTCTAACTGATAAGGGGTCGCTACGACAAATAGCAATTTTAAGCATTACATTGGTATTAGTATTGAACAAAAATGAACTGATTATTCAGGCAGTCATAGTGAACAGCAGTGTTGATATCATAAAAATATACCTGTTCTTGACATGATTAACAAACATATGTAGGAATCACAGGATCCAATATATAATAAAAAATGTTGTGTATCTTAAAATGATACACCCTACATAAAACTGTTCCTTAAATTTTAGCCTAAGACCTAACCATAGCAAATATTCCGTTATAACTAAGAATATTATTGAAATATTTCTTTAATTTCTCTTTAACTGTTCAATCATTGGGAGCGAGTCTTTTATACAGCACATTGAAAAATAAATTTTGCGTTTACAACGACAAATCAACTTTTTTCCATATGACAGCACAACGTGAATGCCGTTCTATCACGTAAAGTGACCTCAGATGCGAAATGTTTTGCATTGAAAAAACCTGCACTGTAAAGTTATAAAACCAAATTTATAACTCTCCGAATTATTTGGGATTGCGCACAGTGGACATTTAATGTATCTTTATTAACAACAGAACTATCATTATAAATCTCCACATTACTCCTATAAGCAAAAATGGTCTGTCTAGCTCTTTGTCTTCCAGTCTAACCTTTTAGTATTCTTCTTCGAGGCATAGCCTAAAACAAACAACTTCTGTATAATAAGGGAAGTCGTAGCTAATCAAAATAAAGAACTTGAAGATTAGGAACTTACTTAAAATTTTGTGGTGACGCCGGCAATGAACACAAAGTTAGTTCCGCTTATTCTCAGACAAAAGTAATGGAGAAAACGAGCATATAAACAATATTACGTAGAGTCTGCGCTGACCCCAAGGACTTCGTTACTATGATTTTTGTTTTCCACTGGTGACAACATCAACGACCTAGCAGCTGTGCTTTTTTAACTGCATGTTTTACTGCAAATAAGCCATCTGCAACATTTAAATATTAACATCCCTAGAATGCGACTTCACGAAACGATTTTACGTTCGTGTGTCATTTGAACCATAGCATCTCATCAGTATATGGAGCAGAAGTTTGTGGCAGTGTCTGAGAGAAAGAGGAAAGCTTTTCTGGTGTAAGTGTGCTTCCTTTTACCGCCCTTAATGGCTAAGTACATATTTGATTTTTTTGCGCACATCTGTGGCAAAGCAGCTTTCGAATTGCATACGTTTCACTGGCCTCCATGCATGATTAATACAAAAAGTCGGTACATGGATTTCGATATTCACTTATTAATATTGCGATTAAGCAAGCAGTTAGAAGTTCTTTGTCAACAGCAGTACACGTATTGACATGTTGCGAACTTGGTTCCTGTATGTGTTATGTTTTCTTTTCGTCATTGTTATTTCATACCCGTCACGCCTTATAGAGAGGAGGGTGGGCTGCCAGAATTCCAGTACCCTGATCTGCGTGCAAAAGCTTTTAAATATAAACAAAGATATTAAAACCAGATTTAAGTGAGCATATTTAAAAACTTTTTTTAATCTATAAGAAAATGGTTGTATGATACTATTTACATAAAATAGAATGTTGTTTTTTGTCATATACAGTATGTGGTGTGCAAGACTATACAACATTTTTCAGAGCGTTAGTAACAATCGTCTATGGGTGATAGATCACGTCATGCAGAACATCTTTTTCGAAAGACAAAATGTCCATTAACCCTTAGTGGCGGCGCTAGGGTTCCTTCTGGACTGGTTACGCCCCTGACAGGCAGCAGTGCATAGGCACTCTGCGACATTTGTATGCAATGTGTGTTGCCAGTCATCCAGTCGCATGCTCCGCGCGAAAGGCAGCAGACCGAGTAAAACTGACGTTCCTCATTAACTTCTAAAATATCTTTCTCTTGTTAGACACTCATTCTTGAAGTTTTACTATTGAAAATCACTGAGTCTATTTACTGGGAGTACGCAGTATGCGGCACACGTGGTTAGTAGAACCCGTTAGCTTGATGAAATCTGCTGACGAGTACTAAATGATGTCTGTCGTCGCCAGGAAACGTCAGTGAACATTCTGTCTTTAACAAAGTGATCTATCACTCCTACACTGTTGCAAATACGCTCCAACATCCTCTGTGCACAAATAAGCGATGCATAGGTATGGGAACAAGTCTCTCTTCTCACGCAGCACTAAATAGTTTTGAATGCCACACACACACACACACACACACACACACACACACACACACACATCACCAAACACCAACGCAACTGCATTTGAAAATGACCATACGCCGCCAATGGTCAGTAACGTTATATATGACGTAATAAAGATCGTTTTGTATAGGGAATTCCACAGCCTATAGGGTGTATTCAAAAAATGATTTTAGCATTAAGAAGCTACGAATTATTGTTTACAAAACAAAGAAAAACGTTAATCGTTTAACGAAACATTGAAGAACCTGAAGATATTGTTCTCCAACAAAAGCTCTAAACAAATGCTGTATCTTTTCTCCTGTTTATATTCCTGTTTTTCTGTGCTGTGATACTGAACAATATAAGTGATGTAATTACAAAGACGTTATCCGATAAAAAAATAAGTCGACAAAACTAAAACGGTATTTTTAATTAACAAAATAATAAAAAAACCAAAACTGTAGACTAAATACGCTATCCAGTGAAACTGTGTTGTGTGGTACAGTGAGCAGTGCTACAATTTGTGACGTCACAATACATGACTTGCAATTCCAACACACAAAGTTCAGTGAATGAAAACGCTACATAAAATTATTAACCAAATTATAAAAGAATAAATCACCAAAATTTTTCTTTAAAAATGCCCTGTCAGTTTTCGTACGCAATCTGACTAACACACATTTAGACACGAAATAATACATAACAATGAACTGTGAGAATGACTGTCTAGTTATGAAATAGAATCTGAAATAACCTTTACCTAAAAGTGACTGGGCCCAATATTTCACGAAATGAGCGTCAAACGAAAAAACTACAGAGAACGAAACTTGTCTAGCTTGAAGGGGGAAACCGGACGGCGCTATGATTGGCCCGCTATATGCCGCTGCCGTAGGTCAAACGGATATCAACTGCGTTTTTTTTAAATAGGTACCCCAATTTTATTACATATTCGTGTAGTACGTAAAGAAATATGAATGTTTTAGTTGGACCAAGTTTTTCGCTTTTTGACAGACGGCGCTGTAATAGTCACAAACATATGGCTCACAACAGGTTTTTTAAATTAAAATACAGAACGTAGGTACGTTTGAACATTTTATTTCGGTTGTTCCAATGTGATACATGTGCCTTTGCGAATTTATCATTTCTGAGAAAGGATGCTGTTGCAGCGAGATTACCTATAAATACCACATTAATGCAATAAATGCTCAAAATGATGTCCGTCAACCTCAATGCATTTGGAAATACGTGTAACGATATTCCTCTAAACAGCGAGTAGTTCGCCTTCCATAATGTTCGCACATGCATTGACAATGCGCTGACGCATGTTGTCAATCGTTGTCGGTGGATCACGATGGCAAATATCCTTCAACTTTCCCCACAGAAAGAAATCCGGGGACGTCAGATCCGGTGAACGTGCGGGCCGGTGCTTCGACGACCAATCCATCTGTCATGAAATATGATATTCAATATCGCTCCAACCGCACGCGAGCTATGTGCCGGACATCCATAATGTTGGAGGTACATCGCCCTTTGTCATGCAGTGAAACATCTTGTAGTAACATCGGTAGAACATTACGTAGGAAATCAGCATACATTGCACCATTTAGATTGCCATCGGTAAAATGGGGGCCAATAATCCTTCCTCTCATAAAGCCGCACTATACATTAACCCTCCAAGGTCGCTGATGTTCCACTTGTTGCAGCCATCGTGGATTTTCCGTTGCCCAATAGTGCATATTATGCCGGTTTACGTCACCGCTATTGGTGAATGACGCTCCGTCGCTAAATAGAACGCATGCCAAAAATCTGTCGTCGTCCCGTAATTTCTCTCGTGCCTAGTGGCAGAACTGTACACGACGTTCAAAGTCGTTTCCATGCAATTCCTGGTGCATAGAAATATGGTACGTGTGCAATCGATGTTGATGTAGCATTCTCAACACCGACAATTTTGAGATTCCAGATTCCCGCGCAATTTGTCTGCTACTGATGTGCGGGTTAGCCGCGACAGCAGCTAAAACACCTACTTGGGCATCATCATTTGTTGCAGGTCGTGGTTGACGTTTCACATATGGCTGAACACTTCCTGTTTCCTTAAATAATGCAACTATCCGGCGAACGGTCCGGACACTTGGATGATGTCGTCCAGGATACCGAGCAGCATACATAACACACGCCCGTTGGGCATTTTGATCACAATAGCCATACATCAACACGATATCGACCTTTTCCGCAATTGGTAAACGGTCCATTTTAACACGGGTAATGTATCACGAAGCAAATACCGTCCGCACTGGCGGAATGTTACGTGATACCACGTGCTTATACGCTTGTGACTATTACAGCGCCATCTGTCACAAAGCGAAAAAAGTGGTCCAACTGAAACATTCATATTTCTTTACGTACTACACGAATATGTAATAATAAATGTGGGTTCCTATTTTAAAAAACGCAGTTGATGTCCGTTTGACCTTTGTCAGCGCCGTCTAGCGGGCCAACCATAGCGCCATCTGGTTTCCCCTTTCAAGCTAGACGAGTTCCGTTCTTTGTAGTTTTTTCGTTTGATGCTTATTTCGTGATATATTTGGCCCGGTCACTATCAATGGACCACCCTGTATATCAACGGGGACAGGTGAAAATGTTCGCCTCTACCGGGACTCGAACCCGGGACCGCCTGCTTACATGACAGGCGATCTATCCATCTTTTTTTTCGCTTATCGCGAGCGGTCGCCTTACCATTTTTTAAGGAATGTAGGAGAAACAGAAACCTTTATTATTAACAAAATAAATATAGTACGTCCTTACACATTATAAGTGTCCTAGAAGGAACCTCGCTGCCGTCCTATCATGCAGCGTGAAATAACAACAAGTGGGGCCATCTCCGGCACCCTAAAGAAAAGTATTTATAGATATGAAAACAAAATTCGAAGTACATCTCATTGCTAACTGTGCAAGTGTTAGTTCTTCCTAGGTCGCATACTCGCATAGTTGTCCTTAGCTGATCACTTTACGTGGTCGGTTTTACAACGACAGCACCGCCGCTTCTCTTTGCGCACCCGGCACATCCCAAGTATATGACGCGTCCGCAAAAACTGTTTTTAGGAAATTGGCATACCAATCCTTGTACTTTTGTAGCCGTAACAGTTTTGTGTGTCAATCTTTCAAGTGTTGCCAGTAATCCAGTAGGTTCAGTACGTTCAGACGTGTGTCTCTATAGATGTAATGGACCGTCATACCTGTGATCCACGCCACTGCGTTCGACTTATGACGCGGAAAATACGTTTCCTCTGGAAAAAATACTATGTCAGAAGAGACTGCTGTATAGATAGTGCCCCGCATGAACGCTATGTTCTTCCTTGCGAGAGTTCAGACAGCCAATGCCTCGCCGCAGACCAGCCGATGGTCGTCCGTATCCAGCACGCTGCATTGCTGACACGTGGACGAATCCGCCAAATGTATTGCGTCCTTTTTATCATTCGTAGGGTATTTTCGGTTCACTACAATGTACCAGTTGATCTGACTGTTGTAGGTAGGTGGGGGTGGTGTAACGTGCGCCACCCCACGTGCCAATTAACGGCTGGATGTTTCCGTTCCACCCTATTCCGGGCGATCTGTCGAAGAAGCAGATAGTACACGTCCTTCGATGTCGACTGTCGGGTCGTCGGTAAACGCTCTCGAACGTAACTGTGTTCCACGATTCACGTATGCACACAAGTTAACGGGGGCGCTACATGGCCGACACTGACTGGAGGAAGATGCGATGTTGGTACTAGTTCTTCGATGATCGTCCCCGCAAGCGAGTGATTCCTGTTGCGCCACCGTTTGAGCATAGTATTAATATACATGGCACGCGCCTTCTCGTGCACGTTTACTAAACCGACGCCCCCTTCTCGTGCTGGGAGGGTAAGCGTGTCGTACTGTACCAGGCTTACATAGTACCCAAAAGCCGCCTGAATCCTCACAGCCATCGTGCGCGAAACGGGAAGAAGGTGTGTCAAGTGGAACATCATGGGAACGAGATACAGGTTGACGAGTAACGCTCGCTGCAGCATATCCATCGATCGGAGGGCGTTTAGTCGTACTGCCGTGCGGACTCTGAGTAACAGCCTTCGGTAGTTGTCCGCAGCCGTTCCCGCTGTATCTTTATGAAAGGTGATACCCAAACAGCGGAGGGTTTGCACCGCAGGTAACGGTCCTTCCGTTCCTGGTTCTAGTCCACGCTCCACATACATGAACTGTGATTTTCAGTAGTTGATCTCACTTCCAGCTGCCATCCCATACGTCTATAGCCAATCCAGTGCTGTTTGAGTTTCCCCCTCATTCCGTACGAGGAACACAATGTCATCCGCGTATGCTCTGCATTTGAATGACAAATGCCGTAGGGAGATCGCGGTAAGACGGCGGCGAAGGCCTGCGAGGCACGGTTCTAAGGTGATCGCATATAGGAGGATCGACAAGGGGCAACCCTGTCTGACTGATCTTAAGATCATAAAATACTCAGTTCTCCCTCCGTTGATCGCCATCTGGCGCCGTGCAACAGCCGCATCACAGCAGTGATCAATAATGGCGAGGCACCCATCCTGTTCATCACCGCCGCGAGGTACACATGATCCACGCAATCAAAAGCATGATCGAAATCTACAGCAACCATCGCCCCCCGGAGGCGGCATGCAGCCGCGAGGTCGATGACGTCACGATAGTCTCCCAATGTGTGGACATTACTGATGCCACCAAGACAAGTCTGATCGGCATGTATTCGGTTCTCCAGCGACTTTTTGATTCGACTGCCCAATATGCGCATGAAGATCTTGTAGTCACTATTAAGGAGGGTCAAGGGGCGATAATCACAAGGCCGTTTGCCGCCACGGGGCTTCGGTATCGGAATCATGAGCCCTTCCGTGAATTTATTGTGAACTGGTACTTCTTGCCGCAGAAGCTCATTAAACATGCATTGCCACATCGGTGTCATAATGGTCACAAAGGCACGGTAAAATTTCAAAGGGAATCCGTCTGGACCTGGGGACTTGTTGCAGGCACCTCGTGTAATCGCTTCCTCCAGCTCTTCACACCTAATTTCAGATAACCCGTCCGCTTCCCCGTTCACACTCGTCGCGTCTGGTATCTGTTCCAGGACGTTCCCCAGATCCCTCTGACCCTCCCCGTTGCTCGCATAGAATCCGCTAAAATGATCCGTGAAAGCCTGTGCTATGCCCCTTTGTGTTGTAAAACGACGGCCATCGCCGAGATCGATCTCATGCGTTAACGCCCTTCGTCTTCTTCGTCGTTCCTTTATCACATAATGCATCGGGGGGACCTCGTTGGCCAGGCAATCCTGCGACCTCGCGGGTATATCGTACCCGCCATTCTCAGCGTCGCAAGTTGTACCAGCTTCGCCTTGACTCTGTGGACGGACGTCTGGCGTTCTGGTGTAGGTGGTTGAGCTAACAGTTCCCGGAGAGCCGTAAAGTAAAATTCAGTGGTCGTGCGCTGCCATTGAGACACCTCCTTCCCGTAACATGTCCTCCGTAAAGCTGGCTTCGCGCACTCTATCCACCACTGCAGGACAGAACCGAAAGAATTTCGTCGATGGAGGCAGCGGTGCCACGCGTCCTCCACCATGCATCGGCATTCTGCATCATGCAGGTGGATGAAGTTGATCTTCCAATTACCCCTACGTCTCCATACCTGCTGTCTAGCAAGGTTAACCGTACAAATATATGCCTCGTGATCTGTAAATGCTGTCGGACATATTTCTGCGTCCACCGTCGACTTTGCTAACGCCCTTAAAACGTAGATTCGGTCCAAACGGCTCGCGGAGTGGCTAGTAAAAAATGTATATCCTGGTTGGTTGCGATACTTCAGGTCCCATGTATCGACTAAGTCCATCCCGTCGACTAGTTCCCTAAGTTCTTGGCTAGTAGTATAGTTGGGATGTTGGTCCTTTCTGTCGAGCACACAATTAAAATCTACGCCGAGTATGCAAGCATCGTATCGTCCCTGGAACAACGGTATAACCTCATGGGCGTAAAATTCTGCTCTGTCCCTTCTCTTATCCGAGCCTGACGGTGCGTATATGTTGATCAAACGTATTCCACCTATGGTCACGGCCGTACCACGGGCAGAAGGCAAATACTCTACTTCGTCTGCACGTATCCCTTCCTTTAATAGTATCGCTGTACCAACGCCTCTCTCGTCACACGGGGAGCAGTAAATGCCGTAACCGTTAAAATGGCTCTGAGCACTATGGGACTTAACATCTATGGTCATCAGTCCCCTAGAACTTAGAACTACTTAAACCTACCTAATCTAAGGACATCACACAACACCCAGTCATCACGAGGCAGAGAAAATCCCTGACCCCGCCGGGAATCGAACCCGGGAACCCGCCGTAACCGTTAAAGTCCGAGGGGGGAAGTACCCGAACTTCCTGTAATAGTGCTATGTCTAAATCCGCAGCCTTTATCATGTCACTGAGCATCTTGATTTTTACCGGCGTCCCAATGCTATTGATGTTAACAGACCCTATCCGATAAGCTTGTTGCATGGCTGTCAACGTAGATAGGGCACCTTAAGGTCGCTAATTCTTCTGTACGCAGGCTGCTTTCGTAGTAACGTCCCCCACCGTCCCCTCATTTGGTCTGCCGTTATTCCGGTCACTCTTCCGGTCTTACACCGGGAGAGTGTGTGGGAGCAGTTCCTCCGGCATCATCTGTTCCCCTAGCGTCCCATCGTAGTCGTGCGTTGCAGGCGCCGTAGCCTCCTCAGTAGCCTGTTGCCATCGATCGAACTCCTTCGCTGTGTCTGCAGCATCGTCAGCGGTAGGTCGTGTCGCCGTCCCGCTGGTCACCGTTGCATCCACGCTAGGCAGCTCTTCTGTATCCACGGTCGTCTGCTCTGTACCCGAAAACGTCTCAGAATTGTCTGCTAGATCAGATTGGTCGTTCTCCATCGTGAGGCGGCGCTTCTTCCGGCGTTTTGGTGATCACTGTTTTCGTTGCCGGGCTTCGGAATCAGAGGTCAGAATGGTCTCCGGTTGTTCGTGGGGGACGTCGGAATCGTGCGCCGTCGAATTATCGACGTCTGCAAGTGCCTTATCTCAAGGGACCGCTAGCGGCACCGAAGAGAGGGCGTCCTGTGACTGCTGCAGGCGGCCCAGCGCAACGTCGTCCTTTGTCTGTACGTTCCGGGACGTTTCTGTCGCACGGCCTACGTCATTGCGTAATGCGGCGACCTAAGTCATGGGGAGCATTTTCGGATGCGGTTTGAGTGGTGGATCATCACGTGGCAACTGTAACAACCTTCGTTGAGTACACTCAGAGCGTACGTGTCCCTCCTTCCCACACCCAGAGCACGTCCTTGGCTGTCCGTTGTAGATGACAATCGCCCTACAACCGACGATGTACAAGTATGACGGAACATGTTAAGGAGTTCGGTCCGTATTTGGAGGATAGGATACGTTTTGAAACTCACCCATTTTTCAGCCGCGTGGGATAGGACCCTTCCGTAAGGAGGCAGGGCGTCTGTCACCAATTCTTCTGGCACTTCGAATGGAAGCTCAAAGACGCGGATCGTTCGGAGTCCCATGCCGGCGTGTTCAACTGTTACCGCTCCAACATTCCCGTCCGAATGACAGAAACGAAGTCCTTGTCAGTGTCGGAGTAGTAGTTCGTCACATGCCGCTTCATTTATGAGCTTAATATAGAGCACGCTGCTTACTATAGATAAGTGTATTCCAACTTGAACGTCAGGTTCGATTTTCACCTCGTCCCGTTCGATCTCGTAAGCCTTCGGTCGAGCATATTCGTTAACAAAACTAAATTTCATTGTCGATTTGCGGAACGACAAGGCCATGATTCGTTCTATGTATACCGCGGCACACCGCTACACACTTAACGTAAACAACTCTCACGCAGACGTGCGGCAGGGACGTAAACACCGTCCGAACCGCTGCGCCGCTGAAGGCTGACTGGTGAGCCACGGAGGGTACAGAGAACAGCGCGACCGCAGAGACTATCTCGCGCACGCCTCCCGCCAGACCCACATTCTCACCTTGTATAGCCGACCGCGGTGGTCTCGCGGTTAAGGCGCTCAGTCCGGAACCGCGCGACTGCTACGGTCGCAGGTTCGAATCCTGCCTCGGGCATGGATGTGTGTGATGTCCTTAGGTTAGTTAGGTTTAAGTAGTTCTAAGTTCTAGGGGACTGATGACCACAGTAGTTAAGTCCCATAGTGCTCAGAGCCATTTAAGCCATTTCACCTTGTATGTCCACACACTACATTCGTAGTGTCCCACCCCAACACACTCATTACTCGTGGAAGACATTCTTATCATGTCCCGTAAGAGTTCGGGGAATATGTGAGCATCCACACAGAAGAAGAAGGCCATGGCCGGTGTTTCTAGAACTATATAGTTAGATGGATATGGTGTCTGTTCTTTCGGACATGTCCGAAAGAACAGACACCATATCCATATAAATTAAGAGAGACTCCATTGAAACCTTCCGTTTGTCACACAAATCGTAATTACACGCAAGCAAGCAATGCAGCAACAACATTACACAATTCATCCTTTTTATTTTTATCTCTGTGCTCTCCAGTCCATTTCCATCCGCATTGCCAACACTCGATCTTTCACTAACTGTACTTAGAATGCTTACTGCAACGACTCTGCTACTAACGACAAAAGATCACACTGCTTGTACTCAGAACGTCTGTGACCTAACATATCCATTATCGAAAACTACTGTTTGTAAAATATGCAGTATACACGTGTGAAATATGACGCATTGAATGAAAATAGAGTTTATATAATTCTTCTTCAATAACAAAAATAAAATAGAAACCTTGTAGCGCATTACATAAGACACCTACGTCCTGATTTGTAGAATCCAGCGATGCGAATAACCGAGAAAAACGTTTCCCTACGGTATTTGCAATCGTATAAAAATTGTGAACCACACGTTGCCGATAGTGGCTCACGTAGAGCTACCGACATCAAACTACAACAATGCACGTTAAGTTGTACAATCTTACCCCTTTTTTTCCTGTCTTGAAAATATAAAGTGCAGTCAAATGAAAAGGTCCATTACCACCTACAGACTATGACTGGATAGAGCTACATATAATGACCATGGGCGCTGAGGCATTTGTCCGATATTGACACGAGATGAAAAATGTCCTGGAAGAAGAGCTCTTTGGGTTGAGTATGGAAGCACTCTGTCACAGCTTGCTGCATCTCTTCTTCCGATCCATAGCGGTGCCCCAGAAGGTGTTTCTTGAGTGGCCCAGCAACGTGGAAATCACAGGGTCTGAGGTCAGGACTACATGCGGTGTGGTCTACCACTTCCCACTTCCTCGACGCCAAAGGATCCTGTGTTTGTTTGGCAACATCAAGCTGGGCATTGTCGCGCAATAAGTGACGCCCTTTGTGGGGTTACCCTGGCGTTTATTTTTGATTGCTAGCCGCAGCCGACGGAGAACGTAGCAGTATTTGCTGGCGTTTATTGTCTCCAGTTTGGGGAGGAACTCCACTAGCAGAGGCCCCTGCTTATCGAAGAACACGGTCACCATGACCTTAGCTGCCGATTTTGTGGAGGTATTTTCTTTGCTTTAGCCAACCATGCATGCTTCCATTGCACACTCTCACGTCTTGATTCCAGTTAAACAGTGGACATATGGATTCATCTCCGGCAATGATCCTGGAAAGGAAATCGTCGTTCTCGTTCTGGTATCGCGTCAAATGGCTTAGTGATATTCCCACTCTGTTGTCACCGTTCCTCGAACAAACATTTGGGGACCCAGTGAGCACGAACCAAGTCTGTTGTGCACAATGGCATGCACACTGCGATGGAATAGCTTTACGTGTGTACTAATAGCATCCAAGGTGACCCGTCTATCAGTTTCAATGCAACTGTCAATAGCAACAACCATCTCGTGAAGAATATGATTCGCCACCTGCCCAGGTCGCGCATCATCCGTCACTGTATCCCTGCCACCACGAAAACGCAGACACCACTTACCAACTTTTTTTTCTGAAACACACCTCACACCATACACACTCTGAATTCTGGTGTGTGTGGCTGCTGGACGGACATCTTTCGCACAAAGAAAGCTTATCACGCCCAGCTGTTTTTCTTTGGTAACGTTCGTCACTAGCATCTCCGTTGGCAGCAAGGGAGGGGAAGAAACCAAAGTGCACTCCGTGTGCATACCGGGGGGAGTCATTCCAGATGTGGAAAGGGTCCTTCCGGATGCCATGAAGGGTACAGGGTGCACCCATCTGCAGGTGGTCGCTCATGTCGGCACCAATGATGTGTGTCGCTATGGATCGGAGGAAATCCTCTCTGGCTTCCGGCGGCTATCTGATTTGGTGAAGACTGCCAGTCTCGCTAGCGGGATGAAAGCAGAGCTCACCATCTGCAGCATCGTCGACAGGACTGACTGCGGACCTTTGGTACAGAGCCGAGTGGAGGGTCTGAATCAGAGGTTGAGACGGTTCTGCGACCATGTGGGCTGCAGATTCCTCGACTTGCGCCATAGGGTGGTGGGGTTTTGGGTTCCGCTGGATAGGTCAGGAGTCCACTACACGCAACAAGCGGCTACACGGGTAGCAGGGGTTGTGTGGCGTGGGCTGGGCGGTTTTTTAGGTTAGATGGCCTCGGGCAAGTGCAGAAAGGGCAACAGCCTCAACGGGTGCGGGGCAAAGTCAGGACATGCGGGGACCAAGCAGCAATCGGTATTGTAATTGTAAACTGTCGAAGCTGCGTTGGTAAAGTACCGGAACTTCAAGCGCTGATAGAAAGCACCGAAGCTGAAATCGTTATAGGTACAGAAAGCTGGCTGAAGCCAGAGATAAATTCTGCCGAAATTTTTACAAAGGCACAGACGGTGTTTAGAAAGGATAGATTGCATGCAACCGGTGGCGGAGTGTTCGTCGCTGTTAGTAGTAGTTTATCCTGTAGTGAAGTAGAAGTGGATAGTTCCTGTGAATTATTATGGGTGGAGGTTACACTCAACAACCGAGCAAGGTTAATAATTGGCTCCTTTTACCGACCCCCCGACTCAGCAGCATTAGTGGCAGAACAACTGAGAGAAAATTTGGAATACATTTCACATAAATTTTCTCAGCATGTTATGGTCTTAGGTGGAGATTTCAATTTACCAGATATAGACTGGGACACTCAGATGTTTAGGACGGGTGGTAGGGACAGAGCATCGAGTGACATTATACTGAGTGCACTATCCGAAAATTACCTCGAGCAATTAAACAGAGAACCGACTCGTGGAGATAACATCTTGGACCTACTGATAACAAACAGACCCGAACTTTTCGACTCTGTAAGTGCAGAACAGGGAATCAGTGATCATAAGGCCGTTGCAGCATCCCTGAATATGGAAGTTAATAGGAATATAAAAAAAGGGAGGAAGGTTTATCTGTTTAGCAAGAGTAATAGAAGGCAGATTTCAGACTACCTAACAGATCAAAACGAAAATTTCTGTTCCGACACTGACAATGTTGAGTGTTTATGGAAAAAGTTCAAGGCAACCGTTAAATGCGTTTTAGACAGGTACGTGCCGAGCAAAACTGTGAGGGACGGGAAAAACCCACCGTGGTACAACAACAAAGTTAGGAAACTACTGCGAAAGCAAAGAGAGCTTCACTCCAAGTTTAAACGCAGCCAAAACCTCTCAGACAAACAGAAGCTAAACGATGTCAAAGTTAGCGTAAGGAGGGCTATGCGTGAAGCGTTCAGTGAATTCGAAAGTAAAATACTAGGTACCGACTTGACAGAAAATCCTAGGAAGTTCTGGTCTTACGTTAAATCAGTAAGTGGCTCGAAACATCATGTCCAGACACTCTGGGATGATGATGGCATTGAAACAGAGGATGACAAGCGTAAAGCTGAAATACTAAACACCTTTTTCCAAAGCTGTTTCACAGAGGAAGACCGCACTGCAGTTCCTTCTCTAAATCCTCGCACCAACGAAAAAATGGCTGACATTGAAATAAGTGTCCAAGGAATAGAAAAGCAACTGGAATCACTCAACAGAGGAAAGTCCACTGGACCTGACGGGATACCAATTCGATTCTACACAGAGTACGCGAAAGAACTTGCCCCCCTTCTAACAGCAGTGTACCGCAAGTCTCTAGAGGAACAGAAGGTTCCAAATGATTGGAAAAGAGCACAGGTAGTCCCAGTCTTCAAGAAGGGTCGTCGAGCAGATGCGCAAAACTATAGACCTATCTCTCTGACGTCGATCTGTTGTAGAATTTTAGAACATGTCTTTTGCTCGAGTATCATGTCGTTTTTGGAAACTCAGAATCTACTATGTAGGAATCAACATGGATTCCGGAAACAGCGATCGTGTGAAACCCAACTCGCATTATTTGTTCATGAAACCCAGAAAATATTAGATACAGGCTCCCAGGTAGATGCCATTTTCCTTGACTTCCGGAAGGCGTTCGATACAGTTCCGCACTGTCGTCTGATAAACAAAGTAAGAGCCTACGGAATATCAGACCAGCTGTGTGGCTGGATTGAAGAGTTTTTAGCAAACAGAACACAGCATGTTGTTCTCAATGGAGAGACATCTACAGACGTTAAAGTAACCTCTGGCGTGCCACAGGGGAGTGTTATGGGACCATTGCTTTTCACAATATATATAAATGACCTAGTAGATAGTGTCGGAAGTTCCATGCGGCTTTTCGCGGATGATGCTGTAGTATACAGAGAAGTTGCAGCATTAGAAAATTGTAGCGAAATGCAGGAAGATCTGCAGCGGATAGGCACTTGGTGCAGGGAGTGGCAACTGACCCTTAACATAGACAAATGTAATGTATTGCGAATACATAGAAAGAAGGATCCTTTATTGTATGATTATATGATAGCGGAACAAACACTGGTAGCAGTTACTTCTGTAAAATATCTGGGAGTATGCGTGCGGAACGATTTGAAGTGGAATGATCATATAAAATTAATTGTTGGTAAGGCGGGTACCAGGTTGAGATTCATTGGGAGAGTCCTTAGAAAATGTAGTCCATCAACAAAGGAGGTGGCTTACAAAACACTCGTTCGACCTATACTTGAGTATTGCTCATCAGTGTGGGATCCGTACCAGATCGGGTTGACGGAGGAGATAGAGAAGATCCAAAGAAGAGCGGCGCGTTTCGTCACAGGGTTATTTGGTAACCGTGATAGCGTTACGAAGATGTTTAACAAACTCAAGTGGCAGACTCTGCAAGAGAGGCGCTCTGCATCGCGGTGTAGCTTGCTCGCCAGGTTTCGAGAGGGTGCGTTTCTGGATGAGGTATCGAATATATTGCTTCCCCCTACTTATACCTCCCGAGGAGATCACGAATGTAAAATTAGAGAGATTAGAGCGCGCACAGAGGCTTTCAGACAGTCGTTCTTCCCGCGAACCATACGCGACTGGAACAGGAAAGGGAGATAATGACAGTGGCACGTAAAGTGCCCTCCGCCACACACCGTTGGGTGGCTTGCGGAGTATAAATGTAGATGTAGATGTAGGCGTGTCACATGGCGCATCGTCATACCTGGGGGAAAGAAAGGAACAGTGATAAGTAAACAACCTCTATTAAAGTGCCACGCTACACCCATGCGCAACAAATGTAACTATTATGGGATACACGTAGGTGGATTTAAAAAGCACACAGGACTAACACCTCCCTCAGCACGTTGTCTGGACCTTTTTGTCTGACCGAGCCTTGTAGTTCTATACTTAAAGAATGAGCGATAGTGGAGCAGATGCTGGAATCTTGCCTTCCTTCGACCTGTTACCAAGTGTCAAGTGAGGGGCGTTTGAAAAGTCAGTGAAATAATAAAAACTACTTGCGTGTATGGGGTAAACCCTTTTTTATTTTTCGACATAGTCTCCTTTTAGACTTATGCACTTCGTCCAACCCTGATCTAATTTGTTGATCCCTTCTGAATAATACGAATTGTCCAAGTCTACAAAATAGCTATTTGTTGCTGCAATCATTTCCTCGTTTGAATAAAATCTTTGTCCTGCTAGCCAAATTGGGGAACAAATAGTAGTCCGAGGGAGCCAAGTCTGGAGAATAGAGGGGATGTGAAACGTCTTGGAATCCTATTTCCATTAATTTTGCGACCACAACTGCTGAGGTATGTGCTGGTGCATTGTCGTGATGGGAAACGAGTTTTTTGCGGTCCACTCGCCGTCGTTTTTCTTGCAGCTCGGTTTTCAAACGGTCCAATAACGATGAATAATATGCACCTGTAATAGTTTTACCATTTCCCAGATAGTCGATGAGGATTATCCCTTGCGAATCCCAAAAGACAGTCGCCATAACCCTTCCGGCCGAAGGAATGGTCTTCGCCTTTTTTTGGTGCAGATTCTTCCTTGGTAACCCATTGTTTAGATTGCTGTTTGGTCTCAGAAGCATAGTAATGTATCCATGTTTCAGCCACAGTGACGAAACGACGCTTAAAGTCCTGCTGATTCTTCCTGAACAGCTGCAAACCATTCTTGCAACACTTCACACGATTCCGTTTTTGGTCAAGCGTGAGGCAATCGCGGAACCCATCTTGCGGATAGACTTCTCATGTCCAAATGTTTATGTAAGATGTTATGTACCCGTCATTCGAGATGCCCACAGCACTAGCAATCTCATGCACCTTAACTCTTCTGTCACCATATCATGGATTTTATCAATGATTTGTGGATTCGTCACATCCATAGGGCGTCCAGAACGTTCAGCATCACTTGTGTCCCTACGGCCACTCCGAAAATTTTGAAACCACTTATAAAGTGTTCTAAACGAAGGTGCAGATTCACCGTAATGTTTATCAAGCTTGCCTTTAGTCTCCTGAGGCGTTTTGCCTTTCATAAAGTGATGTTTAATCACCACACGAATTTCTTTGTCGTCCATTTTCTGACAGTCACTCGATTTCCTTGATTCATACGAATGTCGAACTCAAAGAAATAGACCAATATGGCTGAAAGTTGGTGTGCGTTCTTTCCAGAGATGCTACTAACTAAACATGACCTCGATACGCGATGGGGGTGCCACCTTTTCGGACTTTGCACGGACTTTTGAAACGCCCTTATTACCTGTGTCGTGTGGATAACTGTGAAGGGTGCTTGTATAGTGTAGTGCTGGGTTTGTGTTGTTATAGATGAAGGGACGGGAGAGGGTGAAACATGGTGGTGGCACATAGCCTAATCCTCTCGAATTGCACCAAGGGGCCGGCCGAGACTAACATTACCATATATCGGGGGAATTTCCACCATCAGTATCGCATGACCCCCACTCCTGAGACACTACAGTGAGGTTTGGAATTTAAAACAGGCCACTCCTCTGCTCTTAAGTGTCATGCCTACAAAGACGTTGACTGGATAATAATTCCTCTGTTACAAATGTAGAAGATGAGGGATTCGCTGATTTTGAAACTACCAACCAACTTTCTTGTCCCATGCCTGTCATGACTTGTTCCCTTCTCTGTGCTACGTCAATTTTCAAAAACCTACACGACCATCCAACGACGATTACTCATGGAGTACAAGACAAAGGAAATTAAAATGGTATATGAAGGAATAAATGAAATCAAGCACTTACCTCGCTTCATCTTCTCTCCAGAGGTTTAGTGCGTTCCTGTCAGGGTAAAATAGCATGGCAGACTTCATAACAGCACAATGAACATGATGCACAAGTGACAATTGAAGTCAAGTTAAATGAAATGAACAGATGGGCATATTTCATTACCTGAAATCTCCGGTAAAAAGACAGGCCAAGAATGTCAATCACGTATGAAGACATTCCCAACCATTTTTTTGTGTAGCCCTGTGTTCCACAGCTAGCATTTGTAAGTGGACAATTAAACTTAAAAGACAAAACAATACAGATCTCATAATGAATAGAGATGGATGAAAATGAAAAACACTCTCACAAGTAAGCGTAATGTACATACACAATTTATGCAGCAAATGAATTGACAGCTAACAAAAAATAAAAAAAATACACAGGTGGCTGTTTTATTCTCATGATACTTGTGATCACTATACAAGAACGTGATCAAAGGTAAGTTAATGCAGTCAGTGCTTGTTTCATGCTTTAAATATTACGAAGAGTGAACGTCAGCTTATGACAGTCTGAAAGAAATTATTATGATTTGAAAAACAATGTTTATGTATGAGGATACAAGAAATATGCATTACTTAATGCTAACTTCAAATGAATATCTTGATTATTCAAAGAAAATAACATTGTTTCCTAATAACATAAAGTCATGCACATAAAATATTTTCAAATAAATGCTATTGTTTTCAAAAAATAAGGTGCAAAATGACATGAAAGCAACATATAATATAAAAACTGCAGTTGTCAGAAATAAAATATACGTAATATGACATTAGAAACACATCTTAAAGTCGGTTTAAAATATTTTCAGTGGCAAGTGTCACACTACATTTACACACAATGACTCAGGGAAGCACATAATTTGTGGAGAATATTTTTTTGGTAATGATTTAAATTTGAGTGGTACTGGATCATACTTGATTCCAGGTAAGGTGTTCAGTGGTGAATGTGTTAACTACGAAAGACATCATTCCACTAAATCCAATTCATGAGACTAAATCATTGTTATGTAAACATGTCATTCACTTTGCTGAATATACATGTATGTTTGCACTCATAATGCAAGAGCGACAGAAAAAGGGATACACTATTTGGCACAAACATCAATACGGCCTTTGTAGACTAGCGCATCACATGCAGCACAACTATACACTCAAAACTGTGTGTCTCTGGTACTGTGGGTAAGAGAACTCTTCTCAAGAGTACATCGAGGGCAAATTGAAGAGACCACTGCACTGGAAGGTTTCGTTGATGAGTTAATGCTCAACAGTGATAGCACTAGTCTCCCCCAGTCTCACCTCTAAAGTTGTATCATTGTCTCCACCGCACCATTATCCGCAACAGGTTTCCACTGTGTGGACGGTCTGCGTTGTTTTCCAGTCATGGTACCACCCCTAGGTTCTGACAGTTACCACAATGTTGGGTCATGGGGATGGAATTTGATATGCGCTAGGTGGGCACGTTCAAACTCATGGCAACTTGAGTATCTCACAGGAATGACAGTCAATGTCAAAATTAAATTGTCATTTGTGTTAATGTTTCACGTGCATTCTCAACGAGAAAGAGTTTTTATTAGAATTTATCTCACTGTATTGTGAGTTTCCCCTATTGTGGAGCAAGGATAAAAACGAAAGATCACTTGCAGGTGCGAAAATGATAGATGTGCTGTGTTGTTCCCAGCCATATATTATGCAGGAAGATGTTAAGAAGAAAATGAATATACTATGGACAACGTGAAACCTATGGTGCAATAAAGTGACAAAAATCGAACCTCTCCCATCTTCCACAAATGACACCTGTTCTCACGTTGTGTTTTGAAGAACTTCCATTAGGTTTTGATGAGTATATTTATCTCTCAGTTTCAACCATACCATCGTCTTGTCTTGTTTATCTACTATATACAGAGTGCTAAAGTTAGTGCAAGAAACGTGTTGTCTATAGTGGCAGCTATTCTCATTAGAATGAAAATACATAGTGACAGCTGCTTCAAAATTGAGGTTAAATTTGAAAAACAATGTTGCCGAGTCTCTGTGCTTGTTTGACAAACCCGTGGATAGGAATCAGCGAATCTGACAGACAAGTTTGATCATTATCAGGAGCACATAGACTGTTCGACTGCAATCATTCCTTTATGATGCTACTGGTTTTGAGGAAACAACAACGTAAAAAACGGCACCATGTCAATAGTGACGGCGGTGGGTCAAAGGAGAACTCACGCACCACTTGCTTGATTCTTAAACCGTCTTTGTTTCTTGTTTTCTTTTCTGGTTAGTTTTTTCTTCCTCGCTACACCTTCACCCTTCGCGGGGACCTGTCTCGCCGCGTCCTCGCCACAGCCCTGTCTTCAGAGGATCGTTTCTCTTTCGTTTTATTCACACTTCCGCAGAGCGCGTTTCGCTCTGGCTGCCCTGCCCCTGCTGTTGATTTCATTGACGCCTCTGCCGCAGGAGGACGCGTTGACGTGTGTGGATAGTGGTGGGCAGGAAATCACGTATCTGTTAGAAATCACAGTGATTGAGAAGTTACAGATATCACAATAACAACTGTACAGAATCTAACTGAGATTTCGGACACAATTAGCAGTCGCAAGTAGCATTTCACATTAACGCCGTGTGCCATCTGCTGGCCGAATTTCGTACTGCTTTCTGTAAACCAGGTGTCATGCTATGGAATTAGCTGCGATTTCAGTGACAAGTCGCGGCTAGAAGCCACAAATAGCAACTAAAAACCGCAGTTAACAGTGCCATTGTTAGCCTAAGTTCGTACTACGCTCTTTCTCTGCGATTCGCTGTCGAGTCCAACTGCGATTTCTGTGACAAATCGCAACTAGAAGTCGCAAGAAGCAATTAAAAAGCGCAGTTAACATTCTTTGCCTAGTGCCATCTGTTGACCGACGTTCGTACTTCGTTATAAGAACCTTCTGCCTCACGAAATCGATGTACTGCGTGTGCAGATTATATGACGACATGCACATTCAGTACCAGTTATGGTTGGTCAAAGACAGCCGTGATTCTGAATGTATTATATCAATAAGAAGCAACATTGTCTTTTTCTCCTGAAAATATCTCTTAGAGATAATTAATCTAAAAAATGTGTTTGATTCTGCTTCGAATATGACAGTTGTGCTTAATACTACACATGCCTACAGGACTTTGCAATGTTAACACAGCAGAACTCAGACATCTGTATAAGTGTAATGAAATGAAAACAATATTATTTAGTTATATTGTGAGCGTGGGGTTGCTATTCTGTTATTCTGTGCAATGGATTAATCTGAGATGTTCCCTTTACCTGTGGCTCCTGCAAGATCCAATTTCCACGCCCACACTACTACAGAAGTCAGATAGACGCTCCTAACGACCTAAAGAGAAATGCCTGAAAGACTTTGAGCAATAAATATCTTCTGGAGTCGTTTGCTGTAAGGGAATGACACAAAATTTCTTTCGTAACTAGTGGGATACTTGGGTACTGGAGTAGTGCTAGTTAGTGTAAGAAAAACATGAAACTAACGAAAATTATTATTTATTTTGCAAAAATTTTGAGAAATCACAATGGAACTTTTAGTTATGAACTGAACACGTTATTTCCTGGTTCTTTTCGGAATGTGAAGTTACCTCTCAAGGATAGGATTCGCTAATGAAATTTCTATACAAAGTTTAAGATTGTTATTGACTTCGCAGAATGACTGAGAACTGCACCTATTCAACTTGAATAATTATCTGTTAGAATGTTGCTAGGTATGGTCTGTCTGCGCCACTCGCTGCTGACAAATAAGATAACTCTCGTTCTATCTGGATTGACCTTCGCCAATCAAACTCTCCCTACGCCTTGATGAAGTCAAGGACTCCTATTCGCCCCTAGTCTAACTATTGGCGTGGTACACCGGTCAGATAACCAGTCCACCACGATGCCACTCAAAAATTCGCTCGCAGGCGTTTGACTATAACTCTGTCTGTTCACACCGCACAATAAGTGTGGCGGCTAACACAGTGAACAACGCTTAATCGCAAGGACTCAATATAGAGTCGCACTTCGATTCGCTCTCGACAGAGGTGCTCTCCCAGTGAAGTACTGAGGAGAGACTTGTTCCTCGCTTTTTGAGTACACGTGCGAGCGCGCACGCTCTCGTTACGTGTTCTCGCTCCAACAGCGACAACGGAACGGCCCCTCTCCACGCCAGACGTGAAGTGGTATATGTTTCGGTCTCTTCCATTACTCCTTCAGCTCAAGACGTCAGAAATATCGTCTGCCAATCAGCATTGCTCTTCTAAAACTGCAGAATGACGTTTCGTTTAAGGCGACCAATCCGGAAATCTGTAGTATCGGCGTTTGGCGTTTGCTGTCTCCCTGTGAAAACCTCTGAAACTGCGTGCTATGCGTAAAGAATGCGTAGGCTGGCCGCTCCCACGCAATTTAGCGGAATCTGCTTTTAAGCCGAACACGGGGTCGTTCCTCCTTTCCCTCGGGCGAACACTGCCCACTCCACGGGCGTCCACCGGCCGACGTAGATGGGTTGGGACTGGCCTCCTGGAGTGCGGTTGCCTCTCTCGAACTAACAGCTCCTGTGACCGTCGTGTCTGCAATGTATGTGTGTACGCCAGCCTCGAGTATTTCAATCTCGGTGCGCACTTGCGATTTATTAGTTATTTGCATATCGTTTACATGAATTCATACATTGACTTTATCTTATCGAGTTTGGGTTCGAATGAAGCGCTTGACGTGCGGAATATGATTGTGAGGGCGGAATATGTAAGCAATGAAGGTGAGGAGACCACGACGTATTACAATATGAACTCCTCACTTTTGTTCCGACGCAGTTCAAGACTCTGGAGAAAAATTTTACACCTGGTGTTCTACATGGCAAATAGCTTTTCCTGAGTTACCTTCAAACACTGCACTTAAACTATTTCTGATTTCACTGGAAGATCCGTACTTCCCACTTTCATGTCAACAGCCTGAAAACGCATTCTCTAAACCTCGGGCTATGTTACAGGTCAGGATCACCACACGAAGATTACGGGGAAAAGGGGGGGGGGGGGGCGGCATGTTACTCTCTAACAAGTATTTACCAATAATTAAGTGGCGGAATATTTACGGGTATAGGATGGCCTAAGATGGGGAAGATGAGATTTTCATTATTCACTCACTGTATTTAACATTTATTTATCATTCCTTTAAAATCGCATAATAACTTCAATTAAACACAGTTCAACCAGTCATTCTGCACACTCATTTGATAATTATGGCATTTTAAACTGCAAATCCTCTAAGAGTTGTCTTGAATCCTCACGATTCTCTCTCAAGAGCCTTGATGTGGATAAATACGTACAGCAACCAGTAATCAGAGTCGGAACTGCGTCTGCAAAATCACAAGGATTACTAAACATTTTTGCTGTTACTAATTACAAGCAATGTAATTGGCAGAGTAGTATTGCTAGCATTTCCTGTAATGAAAAGCATTCAGTGGGGGATGTTTCACATTTGCAAGAACGATCTCACTTAAGTAATTTAGTTCATCGAAACAATTAGAAACTAACCTTTCGTCTGACGAAGACAGTCTAAAGATGCAGTGGAAATTTCTCCAGATCTGTTGACAATGATATTTTGAATTATCGCTATACTCAGTGAATGAAATGTAGTTCGGGTGCCTGTGAACATAGCAATATGTAGAATTGGTTTTTTAAACACAAACCATTACGGTACTGTATGGATTCTTACGTATTAATTGCATTATTAATATTTTCGCAACTGTTTCTTTAATACAAAATTAAAGCCAACGGAGGAACAAATATACAACATACTTACTAAAGACCCTTTAGTTGAGATGCAATTTTGTGTGTGGACAAGTGTAACTTTTTCATACGTTGATAAATCTCAGGAGTCGCAGAAACCGCAGGAGTCACAGAAATCGCAGAAGTAGCAGGAGTCGCAGAAATCGCACAAACAGCAGTAGTAGAGTGCGGAGGGATACAAGACCTGGATTCGTTAATTGCGACAAATCACAGTTAAGAATAACAGACAGTGAAAAGTAGCATTCACAGAAATCACTGATATCGGAAAACCGCAGTGTAGCCCATCATTATGTGTTGATTGCGCTGCGCAGGTCGCCAACGCCGCGGATGCTGGTGCTGGGGGTGTGGGCGGCGTTGTGCGCGTGCGCACTGGCCGCGCCCTGCCCGCTGCCGGAAGGCTCGGAGGCGTCGCTGGTGGCTCTGCTGCGGCTGCGGCACGGCGCCAACTGCTCGCGCGTCTCTCTGCAGGGCCTGCAGCAGCACGCCGCGCTGCTCGCAGCCGCCGACGCCGCCAACGCCGAGGCGCCCGCCGGCACACTCAAGATCGGTATGTACTGCTTTGGATCGCCCAGCTTCAAGTAGCAAATTTATATATTACTATAATTCTCATGATGCTAAATGTAAATACACTACTGGCCATTAAAATTGCTACACCACGAAGAAATGCAGATGATAAGCGGGTATTCATTGGACAAATATATTATACTAGAACCGACATGTGATTACATTTTCACGCAATTTGGGTGCATAGATCCTGAGAAATCAGTACCCAGAACAACCATCTCTGACCGTAATAACGGCCTTGATACGACTGGGCTTTGAGTCAAACAGAGCTTGGATGGCGTGTACAGGCACAGCTGCCCATGCAGCTTCAACACGATACCACAGTTCATCAAGAGTAGTGACTGGCGTATTGTGACGAGCCAGTTGCTCGGCCACCATTGACCAGACGTTTTCAGTTGGTGAGAGATCTGGAGAATGTGCTAGCCAGGGCAGCAGTCGAACATTTTCTGTATCCAGAAAGGCCCGTACAGGACTTGCAACATGCGGTCGTGCATTATCCTGCTGAAATGTAGGGTTTCGCAGGCATCGAATGAAGGGTAGAGCCACGGGTCGTAACACATCTGAGATCTAACGTCCACTGTTCAAAGTGCCGTCAACGCGAACAAGAGGTGACCGAGACGTGTAACCAATGGCAGCCCATACCATCACGCAGCGTGATACGCCAGTATGGCGATGACGAATGCACGCTTCCAATGTGCGTTCACCGCGATGTCGCCAAACACGGATGCGACCATCGTGATGCTGTAAACAGAACCTGGATTCATCCCAAGAAATGACGTTTTGCCATTCGTGCATCCAGGTTCGTCGTTGAGTACACCATCACAGGCGCTCCTCTCTGTGATGCAGCCTCAAGACCAACCGCAGCTATGGTCTCCGAGCTGATAGTCCATGCTGCTGCAAAGGTCATCGAACTGTTCGTGCAGATGGTTGTTGTCTTGCAAACGTCCCCACCTGTTGACTCAGGGATCGAGACGTGGCTGCACGATCCATTACAGCCATGCGGATAAGATGCCTGTCATCTCGTCTACTAGTTATACGAGGCCGTTGGGATCCAGCACGGCGTTCCGTATTACCCTCCTGAACCCACCGGTTCCATATTCTGCTAACAGTCATTGGATCTCGACCAACGCGAGCAGCAATGTCGCGATACGATAAACCGCAATCGCAATAGGCTACAATCCGCCCTTTATCAAAGTCGGAAACGTGATGGTACGAATTTCTCCTCCTTACACGAGGCATCACAACAACGTTTCACCAGGCAACGCCGGTCAACTGCTGTTTGTGTATGAGAAATCGGTTGGAAACTTTCCTCATGTCAGCACGTTGTAGGTGTCACCACCGGCGCCAACCTTGTGTGAATGCTCTGAAAAGCTAATCATTTGCATATCACAGCATCTCCTTCCTGCCGGTTAAATTTCGCGTCTGTAGCACGTCATCTTCGAGGTGTAGCAATTTTAATGATCAATCGTGTAAATAATGTACTGTTTTACCTATACAGTACTAAAAAAAAGAACAACTTTATAATTAAAGTAACATATTCGCTCTATAACTGACAGAACCAATGTCTCTCTGTACTAGTGTAAAAGGCGCTTCAGTTGTATAAGAGAATATATGATCTTTCTCCAAACCTGACACATCTTCCAACGTTACGAAATATCATAGCATCTTTGACACTCATCTATTTGTAAGCACTTTGTATGTATCAAAACATGTGGTGCGTGGTACAAAGGGTTCAAATGACTCTGAGCACTATGGGACTTAACATCTGAGGTCATGAGTCCCCTAGAACTTAGAACTACTTAAACCTAACTAACCTAAGGACAGCACACACATAAATGCCCGAGGCAGGATTCGAACCTGCGGCCGTAGCGGTCGCGCGGTTCCAGGCTGAAGTGCCTTGAACCGCTCGGCCACTCCGGCCGGCCGTGGTAGAAATATTTTCTGTGACAAATCTAAAGTGTTCAGTGAGAAAAAATTACGCGTGCAACAATAAGAATGTAATGGGAGTGTATTCACATCTGTTGAACGAATGTTATGAAAACAAACACTCCAAACCGACATTTCACGTAAGTCACATCCAATAAATATCTGTAACGCAACCATCTGTGTGGCGTGCTTATAATTATGTATTATTAATATTTTAGGACACGCAACCATCTGTGTGGCGTGCTTATAATTATGTATTATTAATATTTTAGGACAGTTAATCTGTAAAAAAGCGCACCACATGTTGTAAGGAAAGCTTGAAAACCGTCTGAAGATGAATCATAACGATTCGAAACCGGTAACGGTACCTTTGAATAAAGGAACTGAACGTATATTTGTGGCTGGTTGCTGTCCCAACACCATCAGCCACGGTCTCTAACCATGTCGTCATATGACAAAATTGGAAGGAGAAAGGGCTTGCCCACAAGAGAAAGGTGCTGCAACACCTGAATGTGAACATCGTCTGGCCCTAGCACGGAGGATCGGGATGAAGTGATAGCATGATGTAGCTCCCTCCTAGGAAGGGTGGCATTGTAACACCCGCGATTCTGACAAGAGAAGGATATCGCCTGAACCTCTTCGGCTCGTTTCCGATGAAGAAAGGTAGGTTGAGAGTGGGAGGAGCTCTAAATCTCCGCAAAGTAGTGGCTCAAGGTGTTGGAGATAGCAATAGGGTCCATGATGACATCGTCTACTACTGTCAGGTCGGAAATTGGGGAATGGATCTTGGTCTCAGAGAGATGTCTGGGGTTGGTCCACACGATGGAAGAGGGAGTGGAACTGTTAAAAGAACTAGCAAATGGAATTCACCTAGCTTTTTTGCTATCCCGAAGAACGTGTCGACACTGTGCATGCAACTATTTATAATTAATGCAGTTTACCATCGTAGGATGACGGTTAAAAACGCGGAGAGCACCTGTCCGCGTGTGAATTGCTTCGCGACACGCCTCAGTCCAACAAGGAACTGTGACATGGCGTGGTAAAGAGGAACTGCGAGCAATGGAACGTACTGCGGCGGTAAGGATAACGTTCGTTATCACAACTGGGGAATGTTGTTCGTCGAAGTTCGCCAGGGATCAGTAGAGCCTACAGTCGGTTTTAGTAAGCTGCCATATGGGTGTGCACGTAGGTGGGATAGGAGTCAGCAAACGCATAGCACACAGGGAATGCTCTCTCCAGTATCTGTCAAACGGACCGCTCAGGACGATGGCCAAGCTGAGCAGTCCAGAAGGATAGGTCCAAATGGAAATAGGTGTGAGTTGTCCGAAAGGAACGCGGGTGCCCCTGTGCTAAGGCAGAAGAAGTTGACTGCGAAGGTCAGCCAAGAGGGCACCAATC
This sequence comes from Schistocerca cancellata, assembly GCF_023864275.1. NCBI lineage: Eukaryota > Metazoa > Arthropoda > Insecta > Orthoptera > Acrididae > Schistocerca > Schistocerca cancellata. The sequence goes on along the minus strand of NC_064628.1, from coordinate 777,584,250 downwards.
AGACAGGTTCTGGGAGAACCCCAAGGGGGATGGTGCGCATTAAAGCCACCAAGCAGCAGAAAGGGGTGAAGTAACTGTCTAATAAGCTGGAGGAAGTCTGCCTTGTTGACGTCAAATGACGGAGGGATGTAAAAGGTACAAAGGGAAAAGGCCAAGTGAGGAAGGAAAATGCGGACTGCAACAGCTTGAAGGCAGGTAGTCAGGGAGTTGCGTGGACTATGAATGTCATATGAGCAGCATGACTCCCCCATGAGATGGAATGCCACCCTTGATGGGGGGAGGTCAGAATGGATCGGGAAGGAATGCGAGAGCTCAAAGCGGTCGTGAGGACGCAATTTTGTTTCCTGAAGGCAGAGAACAAGTTGCGATTCTAAGAGCAGCTGTAAATCCTCTTTTTTGGATCGAAGACCGCGAACGTTCCGTTGGAGGATAGTCATGACGAGGAAAACATGAAGGTGTGTCACTTCGGCGGCATCTGAGTGTCAGCCTTCGAAGACTCACTGCTACAGGGCTCAGAAGCAGGAGGATCCTGCTCCATGAGGTCAACAGAAGCGTCGGAATTCTCCTGTTGTCGGCCTGCGTAATGCAGGACAGAAAAACGGTTGTTGGTGCGCACTGGCGACATGGAGGCAGGTCAGGTGAGAGTATCACGTGGTGACATCATCGAAGAGGACTTTTGAGTCAGTGAAGGAGAAGACCGATTGTCTTTGTTTGACTTCTTGGAGCATTTCCCGTTGTCAGAAGAAGATTCAGATGGAACTTCCTGGCAGATTAAAACTGTGCCGAACCGAGACTCGAACTCGGGACCTGTGTTCGAGTCTCGCTCCGGCACACAGTTTTCATCTGCCAGGAAGTTTCATAACTGCGCACACTCCGCTGCAGAGTGAAAATCTCATTCTCAAGACTCAGGTGTTGGTAGGCAGGAGGGACGTAGGAAGTCTTCACGGGAGTATTCTCTCTGTCCTTTCCAGCCTGCTGGTTGTGTAGCTGGTGACTTCGCCCCATGAGGCGAAATTTTGGTGGCGTGTTGCACGGCTAGAGGAGGAGACGGGGATGCTACGATGACGCTGGGACGTAGCAAGAACAGTACTGTAGGTGGCAGATGGTAGAATGCAGGAAGGATACTTTATTGTATGATTATATGACAGCAGAACAAACACTGGTAGCAGTTACTTCTGTAAAATCTCTGGGAGTATGCGTACGGAACGACTTGAAGTGGAATGATCATATAAAATTAATTGTTGGTAAGGCGGGTGCCAGGTTGAGATTCATTGGGAGAGTCCTTAGAAAATGTAGTCCATCAACAAAGGAGGTGGCTTACAAAACACTCGTTCGACCTATACTTGAGTATTGCTCATCAGTGTGAGATCCGTACTAGGTCGGGTTGACAGAGGAGATAGAGAAGATCCAAAGAAGAGCGGCGCGTTTTGTCACCGGGTTATTTGGTAAGCGTGATAGCGTTACGGTGATGTTAAGCAAACTCAAGTGGCAGACTCTGCAAGAGAGGCGCTCTGCATCGCGGTGTAGCTTGCTGTCCAGGTTTCGAGAGGGTGCGTTTCTGGATGAGGTATCGAATATATTGCTTCTTCCTACTAATACCTCCCGAGGAGATCACAAATGTAAAAGTAGAGAGATTCAAGCGCACACGGAGGCTTTCCGGCAGTCGTTCTTCCCGCTAACCATACGCGACTGGAACAGGAAAGGGAGGTAATGACAGTGGCACGTAAAGTGCCCTCCGCCACAGACCGTTGGGTGGCTTGCGGAGTATAAATGTAGATGTAGATGTAGAGATATAATGTCATAAGCAGTGAGGTGCGTGAAAAGCTAGCTTCTTCTTAAAACTGAGTGCAGGTTACCCATGATATACTCATCCAGTGTTTGGTAACAAGAGTGTTCTGTGACTTGGAACAAACTTTAAAAATAACTTCAAACCTTTTCTAAACTTTTTATCGCTTGCATGTCTAATGCCAAATATTTAACCATTAACTCTGTTGTTAAGTATTCAGAAGTTTGAAGCGGTTTTATGCATGGAAGTTCGATTCAATAAAGAATCCAGGCTTTAATAGCTGCAACGGATATAGCAATGAAATATTTATGTCATGACAAATGGTAATTTATTCCCGACCGGGATTCTCTCCCTGCTTTTCACGATAATTTAATCATTAGGCTGTCTGCGCAAGGATGCCACCTGACTCAGATCTTTAATTTTATTGCTTTCATAATGTTGGAAGAAATGACAATGTCAGTAGCGGAGCAGACGATGTATGCACTATCTGTTCATAAGATTCGGGAGACCCCTATGTAATGTGGAATCAACCACTAAATATCACGAGAGGCGGACACACCAGGATAAAAGGAGGCAGAGAGTATGGTGTTGTCAGTAGTGAAATAGGAACAGTAGAATGGATCGGTCAGGAATGTTCTGTGACTTTCAACGTGGCCTAGTCATTGATGTCACCTGAGTAACAAATCCATCAGAGTCATTTAAACCATTCTAAAGCTGCCCTAGTCGACTGTCCGTGGTGTGGTAGTGAACTGGAAACCTGAAAGAACAACCACAGTTAAACCAAAATCTTGCAGACCTCGTATATTAACGGACAAGGACTATCGAGCGCTTCGGAGGTTGGTCGTAAAAAATCTCATGAAAGCTGCGGAAGTAGTCGCTCATGAGTTCCAAATCGCTACCAGCAGCCCAGCTAGCACAGTGACTATATGTAGGGAGTTAAAAAGAGTGGGGTAAAATGGCCAAGAGGCTCCTCATAATCAACACATTTCCTTTTCTCAATGCTAAGCGACACTTGAGGTGGTGTAGAGAACGACACTAAGTGTTTTTGAGTTGTGTTTCACGTTATACCCTTTGGCAAGACGATACAATGGTTTGAGTTGGGCGAATGCCTGGAGCACGTTACCTTCCACGATGTGTACTGCCAACAGTTAAGTACGAAAGAGATGGTGCCGCGGTATAGGGGTGTCTTTCGTGGATAAGGTGTGGTCCCATTGTTGCGTTTGAGAAAATGCTAAATGTGGAAGGATGTGAACACATCTTACACCACTGTGTACTGCATACACTAGATGAATGTTTCAGTGACGATGATTTTATCAGCATGACGATGCAGCCTGCAGCATCTGCGAGGCAATGATTTGTGGACAGCAACACCCCTAAAATGGACTGGCCTATTCGGAGTCCCGACCTCAACAAAATGGAACATCTTACGGATGAATTACAACGTCGCTTCAGACGCCAGTATTCAACATCAATACGTTTTCTGGTTTTACCTCTTGAGGAAGAATGAACTGCCCTTCCTCCACAGATATTCAGATACTTCGCCGAAAGTGTCTCCAGTGTACGTCAAGCTGTTATGAAGGCGAAGGGTGGACACACCATATGTTATTGAACACCAGGAAGTCCCCTGATTCTTTTGATCAAATACCTTATGAGTTGACATATTACACTGCCCAGTGTGCGATACGTGTATTACCACACCATGTGCCATGCACTTTGAAATAGATCGCAAATAGCGAGAAACAGTGAATACAGATGGCTGCAAAATTACAATAAAAGGGAATAAGTAGTTTTATTCTCTTTACTGTGACCCCAACTTTCATTACCCTTGATGTTTCCTTCTAAAACTTTCGAACACTTCATCCAAATGTCCCCTACTATTGGTGTAACAGAGTTTTTTTTGCAATACCATAGCCTACCTTGCAATACAACTCTACATGAAGTGAACGAAATTCGCTGAAATGAAATACATGGGATCAAAGCCGATGAACTCAGATAAATACAGCGAGTAAATGTAAAATCGGTACCTTCGTTAAACTGTCTGTACAATATGATCGCACATGAACTGAATGAAATTCGCTGAAATGAAATACATGGAATCAAAGTCGATGAAATCAGGTAAGTGCAATGCATAAGTGTAATAGCGATACCCTTGTTAAAATACTGATACCAGTAGCTCACCTCCGGCGTCTTCAATGTTGCTGGTGTCCTAGAAAGTATTACATTACATCAATATACCGTCTGGTACCGCACGACCGCTACGGTCGCAGGTTCGAATCCTGCCTCCTTAGGTTAGTTAGGTTTAAGTTGTTCTAAGTTCTAGGGGACTGATGACCTCAGATGTTAAGTCCCATAGTGCTCAGAGCCATTTGAACCATTACATCAATACGAGGGTTGGAACTTTAATAGTGGCAACTATTTATTTACAGCTCGTACAAAATAAATATTTGTTTCAAAGTTTTACTGACCTACAAGGTAGTCACCAGCATTGTGTTAACCCGTTGCCAGCGATGTGGAGGTCATAGGATACTCTTAGCAGTGCTAGTTGTATTGACAGTTCGAGCGGCGCGGTCTATTGATCGACGAATTTGTAGCAGTTCTGAAGCGAATGCCGTGAAGTGTTTCCTTCAGTTTCAAAATCGAGTTTAACTCACGAAGGTTTAAGTCAGGGGAGTGCAGTAGGTGGTATAGCACTTAGCAGCCCCATCAGTCAAACAAATCAGTCACAGCTCGCACTGTACGTGCTTGAGCATTGTCCTGCAAAATGATGGTCAGGTCCTACAGAAAGTGCCATCACTTCTGTCTCTAAGCTGGTCGTAGGTTGTGTTCCAAAAATGAACAGCATAGAGACAGAACTGGTGACACTTTCTGCAGGACCTGACCATCATTTTGCAGGACAATGCTCAAGCACATATAGTGCAAGCTGTTACTGATTTGTTTGGCTGATGGGGCTGCTAAGTGCTATACCACCTACTGCACTCCCCTGACAAGCCCTCGTGAGTTAAACTCGATTTTGAAACTGAAGGAAACACTTCACGGCATTCGCTTCAGAACTGCTACAAATTCGTCGATCAATAGACCGCGCCGCTCGAACTGTCAATACGACTGTCACTGCTAAGAGTATCCTACGACTTCCACATCGGTGGCAACAGGTTATACACAATGCTGGTGACTACTATGAAGGTCAGTAACACTCTGAAACACGTATCTGTTTTTTACGAGCTGTAAATAAATAGTTGTCACATAAGTTTTTTTAAATGATGTATTTTTGTTAAATTACTACTTCACATCTAAAAATTCAGCTATTGAAGTTATAGATACGTGACAACAGTGTGGTATAGGGTGCGCCTTCGAGTTATGAGTCAATCAGTCGCTTGCTAGAGGCTATCGTGGATGGTTCGGCTGTGGCCCAGAAGCGCCAATAAAAAAAAAGAAAAAAAAGTGTGAATCGTATTCTTGATTCAAGGAAAGTAATTTTGTGAAGGGAAAGTGTGTGGATTCGTAAGTTTTGAACATTGTCAAAGATCGTGGAGTATTACGTAACTGTTAGCACATGCTGTATCGTTACACCTTATCGTGAAAGTGTGGGTGGAGTACATTGATTGGAGTCTTTAATTAAATTCTTTACTTGGCTGTGTGTATCAGACATGAGTAAATCATCGCCTATCCAAATAATGAGAAAGGAACTTATCTGACTACTAAATTAGACAAAGATCTCAGTTTATTACACATACACGTAGTTAAATTCGTAACACACAGATGGAAAGAACATTAAATAGGTGGCCTAATCCATTGGCAGTGTGGATAGGGCATGTGGAATGTGACTCAAATGAACGCGTATCTGGACAAAACATTTACATTTGCAGGCATCGTACTGTGTTTGCTGAAGGCTGGTGCATAAAGGCTGAAAATACTACTGAAGGATATGCATATACATCTATTGCGACATTTTAAAGCATGCGGAAACTGTAATAGCAAACAAGTCTTCAGAGTGAAGTTTGGAATTACTGAATGTCGTTATAAATGAATCGTCTGTCTCTACAGTTTGTTTCGCTGTTGCGGGTGATCTCACCAAGCTCATAATCTGCAAGTGACAGCTGACATATCTGCAAAATCAGTCACTGGCTTGAACCAACAGCTCCTCTTTGTTTGCTTCTAAGTTCAACTCGGTCAGATGAGCCTGGATGAACCATTCGGAAGCGAAGTCTGCCCGTCGACACGCCAACCCGAGAAGATGTCTGCCCCGAAGCTCCCAGTCTAAGAAATAACTTTCTATGGAGCGCTTCCGACAAAGGAAAACTCTGTTCTCTGAGGCTTTTGGCGTCGCGTAACTCGTGATTAGCAGAATAATAACTCTTGTGAGTGCCAACCAGTAAGAATTTATTTTATAAGACGCTGGACTCCCTACCTTAATCGCGTTTCAGGTCGTTAAACAGGCACGAAAATCTTTAGTCTTGGCACTCCAGAACATGTCCGAATTCCTCCTACTCTCTGCATACTTTCATACGGTGGCCATTCTGGACCTCTGTGAGCACAGTTGAACTCCCGACTCCCAGTTCCAAATTATTTACATGAACCAATGGTATCCATTTTAGGTTTTTGTAACTATTTGGTTCAGTGGCAATTAGGCAAGGTGTTGGCGTCCCATTATCTTCAAAAGGGGCCCTAAGCTTCCTGTTTGCATTCCACTTTCTAATACTTTATCTTGACAGCCAGGGTTTTTCAGAAAATTTTGAATGTCCGCCGCTTCTCTCGACAATCGTTGTTCCTTTGGGAGTATGGGATTAAACGGCATACATCCTGTGAACACACACTTAGCTAAAGACAGCCTTTGCTCTCCCTGCACATCCTGGAGATGTAATTTGCATTGTATGACTCTGGACGGTGGTGTCAGGATAGACTTCATTCAAAACGCAGCCTGGCTCGATTCTAATACCTGCCTGGTGGGTCTCTTGACGCTGGAGCGAGAACCTGTTCTTTGAATGGGAGTGGAGAATTCACTCCTTGCAGTTTGTAGCCCTACTGTGTTCTCGTCTTTCTCCGTGGAGTCCATCTTGCGACCATATTGGCTTCTGATTTAGCTGTGCATGCATTTCAGTATAGGAAATTGTAATGTAAGTAGTTATATATTGGCAATCACTCGTACTGATTCACTTTTAGTTATCTGGTGCAAATTAAATACTGCGATTGTATTTGACTCTTTCATATGGGTTTTACACAACTTAAAGGGCAGTTTGAAAAAAATGGTCGCGTAACAGGGGCAGAGTGATGGTGTGTAACTGTCGAATAACTGTTGAAGTAACTAAATAACAGAATTTTTCACAGTTTGAAATTATTGAAAGTAACTGACACTTTGTGACCAAGTGAGCTGAGTGTTGTTAGACAGAAAGAATTTGATGAGGGGCCATAAACTGGCTGCAAGGAAAAAGAATAAACTATGTTTAATTTTGTCAGACTTATTTCAAAACATCAGTTATTATAGTTTCTAATACGTAGAAGAAACAGTACTCAGGTTGGTCTAGGCACGCAGTTCAAATAGTAGCCATCTATGTAAATGATGTACAGATCTCCTTCCACTCGTCCAATAGCTGTATACGTAAGTGAACTCTTAAATTAAATTCGGAGAAGGCAACAGTAGCAGTTGTTATATTATCACTGACAGATTCAACTCATTTGCCGTGTCGGTGAGGAGAAGCTGGCAAGTGGACGACATGTATAAACTGGTGTGTGTCAGTACAGGTACGGCAACATACCAGGAAGCAGAGGATCAAAGTACTCTTTGGACCAAATCCATGCGACTAGCATCTGAGAGAACCAAAGCCCAACAGGACCCTCCCCTCCCTTCTTGTCCCCTCTCCACACGCTCTTCCCATTCCCTTACCACCTACCGTCTTCCTTTCCCCTTTCTCTGCGGCCAGTGCCTAAGCCATGTTCCTTCCCCTCTCTACCTAAGCCCTATCCTAAGCCACACCCCTGTTTTAGAAATAGGCCGATCATGCTGAGCTTTCGAATTTGACTTAAAGAAAACATACTTTTCATTATCTACCCCAGAAAGTGAGGGGGCAGTTCGGGTTCTGTCCAGCAGAGGAGTCCAACTCTTCCCAATCAAATACTAAGTGAGCTTGTAGGAGGGTACTCGCAACAGAGAATGTTTGACATTTATTTTACAATGGAAAACTGAGAACCGGCGGATGGGAACTATTTTTAGTATAATGTCACGACAGTTTACCCAGAAAAAATATGAAAGCCCATTGTACGTGTAAGCCCATTTGCTTATGTCTGCACGTAGCAAACTGGATAACTTGCTCAACGTATGCAGACGATACGATGCATGACGCTTGTTCACAAGGAACTAAGCCCTTGAACTTAAAGAGATATGTCTCGTCCATCTCGCTGCAACATTTAATTAGACACAAGGATGTTATTAGTACTGTATATCATCTAACGTGGCCTCTTCATGTTCGAAAGCAAAAAATCAACCGTAGTATATTACTGAATAACAGCTCTCTTCCTGTTTCAGGTGTGCAGGTGTTTGACACATGCTCGGAGCCTGATGACGCTGTGAAGGCGACGTTGCGAGCTCTGGTGGCCAACGAGGGAACCTGTCTGCAACCGCCGCTGTTCCTCGGTGAGTAGCCGTCACGATCTGGTAACAGCCCTAGATGCTTATTTCAGCTATTGTCTATCGGTTTTAGATTCTAAGGCATTTACGGCAGAGTTGACGCTTCTACCCGTGTCCTCCAAGTGTTTAGTTTTTTGGTAATAATTGGAGTTCGAAGAACGTATTAAGAAAATTGGCTAAGCGTCTACTTGTAGTAGATTTCGACAGGGGTGGGAGGAAGGAAACGTTTACGTTTTCTTTGATGACTTCACTTCTGATTTCCCGGCGATTTAAGTTTACTATAAAGTTCTCAGGTTTCCAGTCCAGTGAGATGATCACAAAGGAGACTTACACTGTTCAAGATATCGTTCTGTTCTGTGGAACACTATGCTCATCTTTCGTAATAAGTTTGACCCATTATTTTGCTTTCAGGATGTTCTCTGATCAAAACAATTCAGGTCTGTCAAGATCTCCGCAAACATTCTGAGAAGACTGTTGTTCCAGCGACAGGCTGCAGTGCAGTTAAAAGTGGCCCACACTTCTGATAAAAGTGATTCACTTTACCTTATGACGAGCGCTATGGGTGCTAACTGAGCACACACAACACGATTGACGTTATTTATTCAGGCCTGAGTGCCAAACCGTCTGAAGTTCCACGAATTTTCAATTGGTTACTAACCCTACAGTAAGTCCTAAAGAGAAAACTGCGCAATGGAATTTCAATTATTGAACTCCAGAAACATTCAGTATTTTTCTCGAACAAGATGCAGAACGCTGAAGAGTAAAAGACGTCGGGACATGTGCTGACGTGCACTTCGGCGAGAACCCCAACAAACTAAGTATTGACATTGATTCGTAGTGAGTGGAGGAAGGACCGTGGCTGAATTAATGAAAGTTTAGTGGCTTCAGACTTCATGGCATACGATTTTGTAAGTGTAATTCGTTAAATAAGCGCCCACGGAGCTCCGACAGATTAAGGAAGGAAGCAAAGAGAGATAAGCACTACTAGCCCAGGTGCGGTTTCCCCTATTTACCCACATTTCAGTGGATTTTGCCCAGCGTTATCTAAGCTGCAGTCGATCCCTATCCCCTTCGGTGTGCACTCAGTGCTCTGCATTGTGCAGTTCTTAATGCGACTGACTCGCTGATTACAGCAGCCAGCGAAGGCTGCGACTGCGGCTGTCGACTTCACCTCGTGCGCCATTGGCGGGAGCTAATTTCGTGCGCCCGCAGTCTGCTTCCGTTGTCCAGCGAAAGTCTCCACACTAAGTTGCATTGAGATTCGAACACTCAGTCCAACCTCTGACAAAATTTCCTGACCAAATGTATCCAAGACTGCTTCTTTCCACCCAGACTTGGTGCAGCGCCTAATTGTCTTGCCCTCAACCAATCACTACTGAGCGGATGCGAGACACAGCTACTGATCAGAAAAATTCGCAACAAAATTTAAGCTTCTTACTCATATGTCGAACAGGAGAGAGCAAATCAGATTTGCTGTCGCATAAGGCAGAAAGCATGCCCAGAAACACCCCTCCAACGACATAGTGGTGTCAAACATCCTCCCTCCCCCCCCCCCCCCCAAGAACTTAGACAAATATCGTTCATATTATTCTGTGTTGCTTATGTGATCGTGTGAGTCTAGAGAAGATGCACCAGGATCTGAGGGCTCTGCCATTTGCGTTCTTCTGACCAAGGTCAGGGCCGGCCGGGGTGGCCGAGCGGTTCTAGGCGCTTCAGTCTGGAACCGCGCGACCGCTACGGTCGCAGGTTCGAATCCTGCCTCGGGCATGGATGTGTGTGATGTCCTTAGGTTAGTTAGGTTTAAGTAGTTCTGAGTTCTAAAGGACTGATGACCTCCGCTGTTAAGTCCCATAGTGTTCAGAGCCATTTGAACCATTTTTTGACCAAGGTCAGACTCAAAAACAGCATAAACTGGCGCCTAATCGTCCGACCTTCACAACTGGAAGCTAATGTCCCAACTCCTCGCCTAGGCATTTTCCATTCTTGCATCTAAATCCACCCATTCAAAGGTTCAACAGTGG